>NC_067282.1:16042789-21430289 GCF_020740795.1 Apus apus
AGAGGACAAACCAATTTTGTTAAATTAGAAAACTACACTTGATTTGCTTGCCAGGAATATAATATGATTTTCAGAGCTATCTCTAATGAGAAAGATTAGAAAAATGAGTTAGTTTTGGGTAGCTTTCCATGAAATAAAAGCTTAGTTTCTAACAGTCCAGACAGAGTTGTCTAGAAGATTGGAGTTCCTCACTATCACAACCCAGGCTGGACAACCCTGGGAGTTTCAGATTGGACTCCCTTGCTTTCTAAGCAACTCCTCTCAGAGAGGAGCCCAGGTGTGCTAAATCCAGTCTTCCTCTCAGACCTGGCCCTCCCAGGGAGAGTTGTGACAGGGCCCATCACATGCACTGGGTACCGGTAAGTTTTGGGCCCATTCCATTCAGTGGATATGGTTAACCTTTTTTAACAGACCAATCTCATGCAGTGGGGACAGGGCAAGGCTAAACTCTTTAATTCTCTGTGCAGTTCTTAGGAGTAACGACATTATCAGGAGGATTAAACAAAACACAACTTCACTGAAAATTCAGTAAAATTATAAAGCTTGGCAAAAAAACCCAATGCACAACAATATTACTCTCAAAGCAACAGGCTACAACTAGCAAAACTTAGCAAAATTAGAGACTTTATTACCCTTATGTGCTGACAATGAGATTAGAAGCAGAGAGGGATGAAGAAAAGGGGACAGAAAAGATATCAGCACCCTTGGATCCACTGACAATCACAGCATGCAGCTGGGGTCCTTGGATGGTGCCACACAACAAGTGTTTCAAGCCTGCTACTTTTATCTGTTACTCATTTGAGTTTTAGCACAAGTTGTGTGCTGACTGGATTTTAGCAGGCTAAGGATGCTTCATAATTAAGAAAAAAAGATGGGGGGAGGGAAGAGCCAATGTCCACCACAATGTGGTTTAGTTGATGCAGCATCTGGCTGAGAGACCTTCCCTCTAGCCTTGTTAACGCAACCTCGGGCTGTGGAGCTTTTGCTTCCTTCTGGCAGTCACATTAATAAATTGCCTCGTCCTGTTGCCATAGTTGCCAGGCCATCAAACTTAATTGTCAGATCCTGTCACTGTAGCTGTCAGGCCACAAAACATCTGTGCTGTGTCTTGTCCAGATAAGCAAGTTGCTTATCCTTCCACCCCTACTCCTTGTTCTGTGAAAAGAGCCCACTGAATTAGCAAGTACAGCAGAACAAAATCTGTGGTTTTGTCAAGGTGGCTGTTTTGAGTCACTCATTTCATCACTCTACACTTCTGATTTTTTCAATGTCTTTGATTTACACTGAGCTATTTGGAAATAAAATTGATTTTTTAAATTATTATTATTATTATTTTTAAACCATAGGTTAACATTAAGGTTAAGTGATGGAAATGCCTTAGGAAGAGACACTCGAGACAGGTTGTTTAGTGTCAGTGCAAGCAGTCAGAATTTTTACACTTGCTTTTACCACTGTGGCAAAGAACAGCTGTATAATTATGGAACAGTCAGGTAAAAACATGCTCCTAAAGGGCCACCAAGATGTTCTGACTCTTTATGAATGTGAATGATTCATCTTAAAATCATCAGAATGTTTTTCTGGGCATCTGTGTATCACAGAGGCGTGTATTGTAGAGGCACATATTGAAATGTTGCTACCATGTGCTGATAAATCCATGTCATCTCATGGCTCTAAGATTTATTTATTTATTTTTATTTCACCACCACACTTTCTTTTATTAAAAAAACCCACAAAAACGAACAAAAAAACCCCAAACCAACAAACAAACACAAAAAAAAACCCACAGCAAAACCCCCCAAAAAACCAAAACCAAGCAACTGAGCCCTGTATCCACAAATGGCCATATTACTGGCTTCCTTGTATTCCTTCAGAATGCAGTCTTATTGTCCATAGCATGGCTCTACCGTTAACAGAAATACTCATCCAGCACAGCTCCAGCTTCTCGCACTAGTTCAGGTTGCTGGCCCAGTCCAGTGCTGACCTTTGCTGGTCTCTCATCAGTATTTTGTCTTCAAGTAATTTCCTAGTTAAGTCTAGAAGCCCTGTGGCCTTCAGGTTCCTCCTCCAGAGCTTCATTCCTTTATCTGTTTTGTCTTTTTGTGTGCTGCTGTAGACATCACCATTCCATGTACCTGCATCCTAAAGGGTAAGAAGCTACAAAAACACAAGCTCTGCTCCACGTGAGCCTCTCCCAGCAGGGGCTGTGGCAAGGTAATATTTTTCTGTATGGAGCACCTGTGACAAGGAACTGGTGCCATTTGCTTTGAAAATCTGTAACTTGGACAAGTGGATCATATGAATTCACTCTAAGCCTTCCACAAAGTCTGTAAACCGATGCAAGATGTACACTGTCACTATATTATGGGATCAAATACACTGATGTTAATCAAAAGTACTGATCTTAGAGTAGAAATTGTAGTTGTAGCAGCAGAAGTACTGTAAGTATGGTTGTGATTTATATGGTCTTGGAAACATCCAGGCAACAGCTCACCATTAAACAATCATTTTTACTTAAGACATTTTAATAAAGTCATGATCTGCAAAAAAATCAAAATAGGAAGGAAAAGTTAGCCATTAAGTAGTGTAGACTGTCTGTTGGATCTTTATAAGGTAGGAGTGCTACATTCTACAAAGGAAAGTGGTTCTTGGTCAGAATTGATAACCAAGTCTGAAACAGTGACTCAGACATTCCTCCTTAACCGCTGCCCAGAACCGCAGGGGCTCTACATGATACTTTGTGCTTCATGTTCCTCCAAAATGTGAATATTTTGGATTGCACTAAACTGTATAGAAAATGTAGGCATGAAAATAAATTCTGAATTCTTCTTAAGAGAGAGAACATTTTATATTATTTTTTTTTTAAAGTCACTTTTTGTCATATGTTATTTTCTTGTGTTGTACCTACAGGTTTCTTTATGGCCAGATACTAACCATGACTTCTGTTTCGGTTAAGAGTAAGTTTATTTATTGAAACACAAAGTGAGTTATTTTTTGTTTGTGTTCTGATTTTTTATTGTCTAGTTATGGTTCTACCTTTCTCAGTTATTTTTTAATCTCACTATTATTTAGTTCCAGATATATTTGGGATTACTGAAATACTTGCCTAACTTTTTTTATTTAAACAATTTGCGGGAAGACAAACCTGTATGCTCCTAGTGGTATCTTTTAGAAGAATTGTGAATTGTGAAAGAAAGCTCTGAACCAGTTGTCTATTCTGTGGCTTGCTTATGATTAGTTGTGTTCAAGTTTTTCTTCAGGACGAAGACACTGCATGGTTTATTCCTGCAATTTTAAGGTCATGATATGTAACCTAGCTTCTTAATATAACTATAACATAATATCAGTGCATTCTATATTAGATTAGATGTCTCATCATTTGGTCCAAACTGCAATAGTATGAGCTTACATGCATGTAGGAAGATACATATTTGGTGGGTGTTGGTGTCTTCTCCCAAGTAACAAGTGATATGACAAGGGGTAATGGCCTCAGATTGCACCAGTCAAGGTTTAGATTGGCTATTAGGAAAACTTTATTCATTGAAAGGATTGTCAAACATTGGGACAGGCTGCCCAGGGTAGTGGTTGAGTCACCTGGAGGTATCTGTGTAGACCTGTGGATGTGCTGCTTAAGGACATGGTTTAGTGGTGGACTTTGCAGTGTTAGGCTTACGGTTGGACTTGATGGTCAGAATCGTAGAATGGTTTGGGTTGGAAGAGACCTTAAAGATCACCTAGTTCCAGTCCCCCTTCCAGGGGCAGGGACACTTCCTGCTAGACCAGGTTGCTAAAAGCCCTGTCCAACCTGGCCCTGAACACTTCCAGGAAGGCAGCATCCACATCCTTTCTGGGCATCCTGTGTCAGTGTCTTATCACCCTCACACTGAAGAATTACTTCCTAATATCTAATCTAAGTCTGCCTCTTCCAGTTTGAAAACATTACCCCTTGTCCTGTCACTAAAAGCCCTTGTGAAAAGTCCCTCCCCAGCTTTTTTGTAACCTTCTTCAGGTACTGGAAGGCCACTATGAGGTCTCCCCAGAGTCTTCTCTAGGCTGAACAACCCCAGCTCTCTCAGCCTGTCTTCACAGTAAGAGGTGCTCCAGCCCTCTGATCATTTTTGTGGCAATCTTCTGGACTCGCTCTAGCAGGTTTATGTCCTTCCTGTCTTGGAGGCTCCAGAACTGGACACAGTACTCCAGGTGGGGGCTCACAAGAGCACTGTAGAGGGAGAGAATCACTTCCCTTGACCTACTGGCCACACTTCTTTTGATGTAGCCGAGGACATGTTTGGCTTTCTGGGCTGCAAGCACACATTGCCAGCTCGTGTTGAGCTTCTCATGCAACACCACCCCCAAGTCCTCCTCAGGGCTCTTTTGAATCCATTCTCCACCCAACCTGTAGCTGTGCTTGGGATTGCTCCAACCTCTTAAGCCTGTCAAGATCCCTCTGGATGGCCTCCCTACCATCCAACATGTCAACTTCACCACACATCTTGGCATGTGTGACATTCAGGTTGTATAGTGCTTGTCTCGAACAGTCCAAGAGATAGGCAGTGTATTTGGACACTCGGGATGGCTGGTGTGTGCCTTGAGATATCTAAGAGTTAAACAGGATTTGTTGCTGGACTGAAGAGATGTCCCAGGATCCCCAAACTGTTTTACTCTGCCCCCCTGTGCACTTGCAAACTGGGGAGTTTGGTGTGGGACATTTTGAGTTGGGAGAACAGGATATCCAGTGATAACCAGGCCTTGAGATTTAATGTAAATCACTGACTTGGCTGGAAAAGTAAAGAGCACCAGTGTCAAGCTGACCCCTCCCCCTAATAAACTAATCCTGAGGTGCCAAGTTGTCTCAACATGCTTTTTCACACGGAAATTAGTCAAGGACTGTTGCTGGCCCAATCAATGGCTTATCTTGTTAATTAGCCTGGCAAAGACCATCTGCAAGGTATAGCCTGGCACCGTACCCCCCTATCCCTGAGCAGCATGGAGCCTCCCCTGCACAGGGAGAATGGGGGAGAGTGGGCAAGAACTGTGTAAAGATCTGGGACACTATGAGTGCAGCGAAGTGCTTCCCCACCGATGACGTTGCTGGACCATGGTGGTAACTATCCTTGCTGTTCTCTGTATTTCTGCTTTTCTTTTTCCCTTTCTTCTCTGTCTGTTTTCCCTCCTGTCCTGTTTGCTCTAGGGACTTTGTTGTGTAACTTCAATAAATTTGGTGTATACGTGACATCTGACCTCGTCTGCATCTTAATTTCACCATTTGGGATCACCTTTAAAGCTTTTCACAGGTCCTGCAGGACAACAAAGGGTGCAGCTGCTGTGGCTTATCCCAGGAGAGGGACGGCAGAGTCCAGCCGCACCAGCCTCCCGCTGCGGTGAGGCGGGTTGGAAAGCAAGGGGGTTCTGCCCCATCTCTCGTAAGACCACACACCAGCCCCAGTGCCTCTTTGTGCACCTGATATTGTGCTATCTTTGTTTTGTCCTGGCAACATCATAAAAAATTACCACGTATCCGAATATTGGATCATGACACTGCTGAGAGTGCATCCAATTCCACTGTCCATGTTTATGACAAAGATGTTAAACAACGTTGGTCCCAGTACCAACCCTTGAGGAATGCCACTCATCACTGGTCTCCATTTGGACACTGAGCCAATGAACACAACTCTGAGCACAACCATGCAGCCAATTCCTTATCCACAGAGTGATCCATCCATCAGATCTTCATCCTTCCAATTTAGAGACCAGGATGTCATGTGGGACAGTGTCGAACACTTTGCACAGATCCAGGTAGGTGAGGTAATTTGCTCTTCCCTTGTCCACCACCGCTGTGACCCCATCATGAAAGGCTACCAAATTTGTCAGGCATTATTTGCCCTTGGGTGAAGGCCTATTGGTTTCCACCAACCACCTCTTCATTTTCCATGTGCCTTACCAGAGCCATCAGGAGGATCTGCTGGTCTTGAAGGTCTTTTACAACATAGAAAGTTTTTTTCCAATCATGTCCTATGATACTTTTCCATGATTCTATGAAACACAAGGCTATAGTATTGCACATTATAGGAAATTCCTGAAGAAACACATGTAAGGAAACTTCTGAAGAACTTTTTTGGGAACTATCTTGTAGAACAAAGTTTCTTCAAATTGTAGCAGGGGCTTATTCACTCAGAAAAAAACACATTTACTTGCACAAGGGTTTTCTTTAAAACCCTTGAAAAAGTGTTTTAGCTCTGTAAGTCATGTAAACAGTAAGAAAATGGCTATTTCATTTGAAATGCATCTTTGATTTTCCAGCATCTGGAGATGCCTAGACACCTTTATTTCTGCTTTACAAAGCAGTGAAGAAGCACTGTCGTATGGCAAGGTCTTGGAAAAAGATGCTTGGTACCCACCTTTTAAAGATATATTCATACTACAAGTAGAAAAGTATCTGCAATAAATGCATATAATGTTAGAAAATAGTCCACATCAGTGCTAAAAATGGAGTAATTTAATATGTTTAAGCCGCCTTTTTTTGTTTTTGGTGGCTAACAGTGCACTAAGAGAAAGAATCTAGTTGGAGGTCTGTGACCAGTGGAGTCCTTCAGGGGTCAGTACTGGGACCAGTTCTGTTCAATATATTCATCAACAACCTGGATGAGGGAACAGAGTGTGCTCTCAACAAGTTTGCTGATAACACTAAACTGGGAGGAGTGGCTGACACACCAGAAGGCTGTGCTGCCATTCAGAGAGACCTAGACAGGCTGGAGACTTGGGTGGAGAGAAACTTGATGAAATTCCACAAGGGCAAGTGTAGAGTCTTGCATCTGGGGAACAACAATCCCATGTACCAGTACAGGCTGGGGGCTGACCTGCTGGAGAGCAGTGTAGGAGAAAGGGACCTGGGGGTCCTGGTAGACAGGAGGATGACCATGTGCCAGCAATGTGCCCTTGTGGCCAAGAAGGCCAATGGCATCCTGGGGTGTATAAGAAAGGATGTGGTTAATAGGTCAAGGGAGGTTCTTCTCCCCCTCTGTTCTGCCTTGATGAGGCCACATCTGGAATATTGTGTCCAGTTCTGGGCCCCACAGTTCACGAAAGACCGGGAACTGCTTGAAAGAGTCCAGCGCAGAGCCACAGAGATGACTGAGGGAGTGGAACATCTCCCTTATGAGGAAAGGCTGAGGGAGCTGGGTCTCTTTAGCTTGGAGAAGAGGAGGCTGAGGGGTGACCTCATTTATGTTTACAAATACGTTAAGGGCAAGTGTCAGGAGGATGGAGCCAGGCTTTTTTCAGTGATGTCTAGTGATAGGACAAGGGGCAATGGGTGCAAAATGGAACATAGGAGGTTCCATGTAAACATCAGAAAAAACTTATTTACTGTGAGAGTGACAGAGCACTGGAACAGGCTGCCCAGAGAGGTTGTGGAGTCTCCTTCTCTGGATACATTCAAAACCCCCCTGGATGCCTCTGTGTGTAATGTGCTCTGGGTGATCCTGCTCTGCCAGGGGGGTTGGACTAGATGACCTTTCGAGGTCCCTTCCAGCCTCTAAGATTCTGTGATTCTGTGGTTCTGTAATGGTTTGGGACATGGTGGATCTAGGTCTTGCAACATCCAACTCTATAAACTAATGAAATCTACTTCTTAAAACTGAAGAAGGCAGAATACACTTATGTTTTCCTCTGCAGTTTGCAATGGCTTACCTGTATGCAGTTAAAAAATGCTTTTGTTATTTTCATCATAGAGTGGTGTTTGATATATTTAAATGGCTACCTACTCAAATTACTTTGAGTTTGCATTTGAAACATCACACTGGCAATAATCTTAAAATGCTACCTTGAAAATATTTTCTCCTTTAAAGTGAATATCCTGTATTTTCTCAGCTTCAGCAGCGTAATTTTCTGTTATTTTTCAGTGCTGCCATCAGGTGAGTGAATTTTCAGCTGATTGTACAACGTGCTCCTCATCCTTATGGAGAGCTTTTGTGAAAGGCACAGTGAACTGCTCTTTCAATGCTTATTCATTTCTCTTTGTAGGAGAAATGGAATATTCCTACATGTATTACGTTCAAACACTGTCTACTGAATAGAGTAATAGTCTCAGTGAGCATTATTTACTACCTACATAAAAGCATTTTGTTAACCTTATGACAGTTCTGTGATCTACAGTTAATTAGCTACCTGTACAACATTAGGAAAAGGTACTGGATTAATTTTGTATAGTAAAATTATATGTGTGTAAAGGTGATACTTCAGTTCTGCACTTGGTTATACTGTAATTAAAATTCTCATGTGAGTGAAAACAACATGTTGCAAAGAGACTGAGCTTTCTGATATCATTGTTTCTGTCTAATTGCTTGTTAGGAACTTCAAATGATTTTTCTTGTTAACTGAGGATGTTTTCCCTAAGGTGCAGTAGGATATGAATTTGCATTTAAGTTCCTACTTGCAGAAATCATTGTTATCTCTCAGTCACCGTTGCAGATAAAAAAGAGACAATAGCAAACTGCTCATTGCAGTGGAAGCACATTGGTTTCTTTTGGCTTGGTTAAAGATATTCTGTCCATGGCACGATGTAACATTAGTCATGAAAATAAGTTTATCTTCTGAGATGAGTCTTCATATAAGAGAGGGAAGAAACTAATGTCAGATGAAAGCAATAATTCGTCCTAGAGTAACAGGCTGCTGAAATATTGAAGAAACCTTGTATGTGCCAGGAATTTAAAAATAGATCTGATGTATTTATAAAAGTCAGTTTTGCAACTTCTGAAACAATGTGATAGAATTACTGTTTTTTGATTGTTTTGTTTTGGGGTTTTTTTTAGCTTGACAGCAGTTTGGATGCAGTGTTGCTTGAGTTGTTGAGTTTGCATGAGCAGCTTTTAAAAGAGAAATAAAAATGCAAGTACATTAACATTCAAGTGCCTTAATGCAAATATATCTGATTCAGCCACAAATGTGTTTTATCTCATTTCTTCTCAGACTACAGTCAATTTATCAAAGACAGATGTATCTGGGAATTGCTACAAATACATTGCATATACATGCACGCACATATATATGATATGCATACATATATTTGATATATACATAATCAGCTTTAAAAGAGCTACAAACTAGCCCCATCTTTACTAACTCATTAACCGGTAAGTTTAGGAAAAGAGCTTCAAGAGCAAGTAGTAACAATGGTACAAATACATTTTGCTGATGTAAGAGACAGTGGGGAAATTAAAAACAGTACCTTGAACAAGCAGGAGAAGGAGCAGATTAAGACATAATTATTTTCTTTATGTGTTGGAAGCTTTTATTAAAAATACATGAATTCAAATGTGAAAATGAGTGAATATAGTTTGTTGGGTTTTTTTTTTCTTTAACATTTAGTGATTGATACTTTGTATGAGAGAAGTGAACAACAATATTGCATCAAATTTATTTTGCTTTTGCCCATAGGTCCTAAGGGCTTTTCTGGTCCAACATTCAGTGTGACAGTGGGAAACCTGTGGTAACTTTACAGTGCATGCTTGAAATATATTTGTTTTTCTAACAGGTCTTCAGAAGAAGAGGCAAGATAAAACTGAGAACATTAGGAAGAAATTATTTAGCCTGAGGGTGGTGAGACACTGGAACAGGTTGCCCAGAGAAGTTATGGATGCCCTCTCCCTGAAAGTGTTCAAGGGCAGGTTGGATGGGGCTTTGAGCCACCTAATCTAGTGTGAGGTGACCTGCTCACAGCAGGGAGGTTGCATCCTGATGATCTTTAAGGTCCTTTCCAACTCAAACCATTCTGTGATTCTACAAACTGTTTGAGAAAACAAATGCTTCTGAAAAAGACTCTTGATGTTGTGGTTTGGCAGGTAGCAAAAACAACAACCCATCACCTAGTGAGCATATCACAGCCAAATAACTCCTGTGTCCTGCTTTGAAGAGATGATCTCATGGTCTTAGTGTAAGGCACAATATCAGAAATGCTGTATGTATCTCCACCACTTAGCAGGACAGGTCTTATAGGACTTACACAAACTTACTCTTGGTAAAGTGGTAATAATAATTTGGTAAAGTTATTTTACTCTCCATAAAATAATGCTATTGGGAAAAGAATGTTCAAGAGTGTATGTTTTAACAAAAATCTGGATCTAAATTCCTGTGAGCTCTTCCAGCACTTGGTGCTGAGGATGGGAGGCTGGTAGCTTTCATACCTCTGCTTGAGATGATTCGCCAGTTCTAAGTATTCTGATTTCTACTGACACCGAGTCAGCTTGTCCATTACTGGACACAGGGCTTCCTGCCTGGGCTTCAGGAGGGTTTCTGAGAGCTATGATAAGCCAAGGAAAGTTTGTAAAAAAAGGTCAAGGCCAAGAACTGAAAACCTGAGCTGGCATCAAACACGACTTTGGATGAGGAAACTTCACTTCTTAAGATAATTACAGGGCTAGCTAAAACCAAATTATGTGTAGAGTGGATTAGAATGTGAATGTTTTGATGAAAACTATTGTTCTAAAGATTATAAATGCTAAAATGAGACTCCAGTCTGTCTATCTGCTACCAAGGAAAAAATCTTTTCATAATGGAAAGCAAAATATGCTTTCTGTTAGAAATGGGTCAGGACAACAGCATAGCTGGGAGGTATTGGAGTCTTCCAATACTGGTAATAAAGCACTTTTCTCTCTTCCTCCAGGCTACAAAATATATAATATTTCTGTATTTCTAACATACATTTTCTTGTAATTTTAAATTTGACTTTTTGTTTATGTTGAAGTCTAAAATAGCCTTGCTTCTATTTTAATCAACCAAGAACATGTGTTTATGTTCTAATTGGATACCTGCTAATATGAAAGTGTCATTCAGAATTAGTCTCTGCCTGTTGGCAGTATTTCTGTGCAACCATAATAAAATCACTTCTCGATGCCTTTGTTTTCCCTCTGTCTGCATATCATCAGCTGAAACTGCAAGTCCCTTTTGAGAAAGCAATTGTCTCCCAATACTTCGTAAAATGGAGGCCTGGTCTGAGCAGGAGCCTCTTTTCATTACTCTTACAGAAATAATTGAATCCCACCAATGACAAACCTAATAATCCAACAGCAGCTCCTTCAAACTCAGATGATGCTGTTCTTGTACATGGGAGATGATCACAAGTCATTGTGCTGATAGAAGGCAGACTAGGCAGTTTGACTGCTAATACACTAAAGAGATGGACATAGACCTTGGGTGGCTCCTCTGCATGGAGACATTGCTGTTAGGCTCTTCCACCTTGGCATGTGGCATTTCTCTGTCTAACCTATAGGTGGGTTTCAGTTGAAATTTCTAGCTAGTTTCGTGCTTGCCTGCTCCTCCATTTGAATTAATAAGTCTGTAATAGAATTACAGCATATCTATGCCAGTAATGTTTATACAGCAGGCAGCATGCCA
Source organism: Apus apus (assembly GCF_020740795.1). Taxonomy (NCBI): domain Eukaryota; kingdom Metazoa; phylum Chordata; class Aves; order Apodiformes; family Apodidae; genus Apus; species Apus apus. The sequence goes on from NC_067282.1 coordinate 16,054,178, forward strand.
AAGATTTGACAATATCATAGCTTAATTATATGTGATTGTATGTATGAACTAAAAGATAATTCACTTGTGCTTAGGGTGTATGGCCTCTTCTTACCATGCTTTCCTGCTTAATCTATAATTTCTTGACCAGAATGTTTTTATCTTCTGCAGACCAAGGTCTCTTTTCTGATGCTGATTACATCCCAAGCCATTTCACAAATACCATATAATTGCAGCACACTCTCCCATCACTCTTCTCCTTCTGTTCATTTTCTTTTAACCTTTCCAGTTTAATTTCCCTCTATGGGGCACTGACTCTGAGTCTCTCCTGTGGTGGAGACTGACATTCTCATGTCTGCAAAGCCCTCCAGTGCAATGGACTCGGATTCTGCACAAGTGTAATCAAATAGTTGCAAAGGGAGTCTCTAGATATTTTTTTTTTCCACTTTTATAATTTTCCTTTCACCATCTTCATTCTTTTTTTCTCCTAATACATTTTAGTCTTCTCCCATCTAACACCCCTTCTATTTTTCCTGGTATGATAAATCAGCATTTTGCTCCTGAGGTTGCTCACTCCTCCTCCTCTTCTGCTGCACAGCCCTTAGATCTCACAGCACCCTGTGGAAGCTACAGAGGTGGGGAAGGCACATCTAGTTACACTGGTTCAATCTACCATCCCACACTGTTTCCAGGCAGGAGTGTACTCATCCAGTTATCAATGCATTTGCTTTCTCACTTGTAAAATGGAGTGATACATTCAAGTTATTCAGTGGTTTGCCTTTTTTAATGCCTCAAAACCCTTGGATCCAAGCTTTTACAGAGATGATAAATACTGAAAAGTTGTTACTCCCATTGGGTCTACAAGTTTTGGAAACACACCAATGGATCTTGGAGGTTGTATTGACTTTAATGGTCAAGCAGAAAGTAGTATAATCTGCTGTGAAAGTTCCTTAGTGCATCCATCCTTACTGCCAGGAAATCAGCTTTTAGCTATAGACTATGCCTGATTTTTATGCTAGCCTACTTTTTTACCTCTAGCGGCCCAGGCAGAACCAAGGAGTCAACTGCACTGTCAGCTCTCTCTGGTGCATCACAGCTCTGCCCCTTCTTTGGACCTTCCATCACATGGTAGACATGGTGTTTCAGGAGATGGTTCAGCGGTTGGGGGTTGTAGGGCTGAGGGTTGGACTTGATGATCTTGAAGGTCTTTTCCAAGCTTGATGATTCTATGATTCTATCACAGGCAGGTCTCCTTGTGTTCCATTCTTACTTATTAGCTCTGAGCAAACAGGGCAGTTCCTGGGTTTGATAAACTTCTGTAACTTCTGCCACTGGATAGCATTGAAGCTGGTCTTATATTGAATCAATTAAAATTAAAATGGCCAAGTACTCACTTTGATGAAAATGGTGGAATTACTCACAAGACAGTTATGCCTCCTCATTGAGATGGTTGATACTAGCCAAAAGACTTCAAAAAACAGGTACCCTGACAGTATGGGAAGTCTAAGAAAGAGCTGCTTTTCAAGGTATGTGTGAACGGTCTGATTGCAACTAGAGCTTTTAGTGACAACATTTTGCCTGAAGGGCACATAAAGTGTAATTTTTATTCTTAAGGTATTTTGTAATTTCTCAAGATAGAATAATTTTGCAGAGGTATCAAAATGTTTACAGATAGCTAGAAGCCACACAACTAAGCTGTAGTACTCGAATAAATGTTCATTTAATGTGACAAATAAATAGTTTTATGTTAACTTAGTGCTTTCAAAAGATTGTTTCATATCGTAATTGCTTGTCAATGATTTATGGTATATGCCACAGGAATGAAAACAGTGACTGGCTTAATTATGCATAAAAAGGAAAAGGCTTATGATCTTATTATTTTCTGTAGTAAATAATACGCTTTCTATTTTTTTCCCGTGAGAGTATTTTTCTCAGAAAAAAAACATAAACTAAGCTCTTTCTTCTCTTCCATATTTATCTAACAGAATTATTATGTCCAAATCATTCATCATGTCATCTGTGACAGCAGACTGTGTATCTGGATATTGACCTTCTGGCAACAGACTGGCACTGGACAATGAACAAAGCTGTGATCAAAGGAGAATTCAAAAGTTTATTTCTAACTTCAAAAGCCACAGTCTCTTGACATATAACCAGTTTGTTATGTGTAAGATCTGCATGGCAGCCACAAGCAATAACAAGGATCATGAGAATGGGCATAAAGCAATCTTGAAGAACAAGACTGAGGTGTTTAATTACTACTGATCTCTATGGGTCTTAAACATCTTCATGCAGCTTCAGAAAGACCCCAGGAGCTACAACCCTCAGAGTTGCCATGACCAAAAACTGGATGCATGAGCCTGTGAAGAGGATCCACAACCTAGAAGCAGGTGCCTGAATCACCATTCATTGAGTGGCGAGAGTTAGGTGTTTTAATCAATGTTTGCAATAGGAGGCATTTTGCACCCAGGTGGACACAAACTCTGAAAGAAGCAGCAGCTACTTTGTCTAATCCCTGCAGGATGAAGAACAGGGCAATGTGTCAGCTGGAATCCCCAAGGATGCTGCAGGTGGCAAACCCCAACAGGCAGAGATCCTAGACCTCATATACCTGCCCCTGTTTGACAAACAGTAAAGGCAAGACAGAACATCCCAGGGCATGCTGGGCAACCACTGAATGTTATTATGTCTTTCAGTTATCAGGATGATGACACTTTTTTAAAAATCTGTATTATATTAAAATTTTGTGTTAGGGTTAATTTTTGTAATAATTAATGTTTAACTGGGGAAGGAAGATGTAATAAGCTCTGCCTTTATGTGGCTCTCTGGCCACTGTAATATGCTGGTAACTAGTGAGAAACAGACCTCAGACTCCTTGCAATGGCTCAGGACCTCTCCAGTGATGGAGGCAAAATTTAATTTTGCTGCAATAAAGATGAAAAAAAAATAATTGGAATGCATGGACTCTGCTGGAAAATACATTATTGCTGTCTGGGGAAGGTGAGATGAAGTGAATATTTTTACCATCTGCTTCCTTCTCTTTATTCTGCTATATGTCTAATTTAAAAACACTTCTTTACCTTCAGACCTTCTGCCTCCTGGATGTGCAGCAGCATGGCCACCCCAGCTCTCACTGGGACTCGGGAGGTCATTCAGACAGAATTGTACAAAGGCAGTGTCTACCCTGGCTTGTCTGCTAGCAAGGATAGCTGGCTCACCTGCCCACACCTAAAGGCAACTGGGTTTGGGGTGGTCAGAGAGAAGTGCTACAGCCAGACAGGCAGGAGGATCCTGAAATCTTGATATGCACACGAGATCAAGAGCTTGTCTTGGCAGTTGATCCTGGGCCATTTTTTCAAATGCCTCACTGTCCATTTGAAGGATCAGCATCCAGATTAGCCTGTGGCTAGTTTCTTACTCCTACTTGAATGCAGGAAATGAGACAATTAAATAGAGTAGGCAGATCAATGTGGAACAAGCAGGTGCCTAAGGATGTCCTGTAGTCTTTTGCACAACAGGGTCTGAGTCACAGATAGGCCAGGAAAGAGTCAGACCCAAGTATGTGAGCTGCAGTGTTATATGGGAGCAGGTGAGACTCTCCTGTTTGATTCCAGTCATAGGTAAGCTCCAGAAAAGAATCAGAAACCAGATTTCACTCATAAGCTTCATTTTTCACTCTCTCTGTGACTTGTCTCAGCTGCAATAAGGAGAAACATTTTTATAACTGAACTTGGGCTTCTGTTCTAATTTTCATTTTGGACTCACACCTGCTTATCTTCTCCCTCATGCCAGATATAATCACAAAAATAACAGAAAGTTCAAGTAGCATTTGAGAATGCTTTCTGGAGATAGGTTTCAGATTACTTTTTAATTTATTTTTTATCCATGATTTTTTTTTATTATAAAAAGTATTAAGTTTGAACAGACTGTTTATATTCTCTAGCTTTCATTTCTTCAACATAAAATATTTTACTCTTGAATTGGAAAGAACTTACAGTACATCATAAAGGAATAGGAAGAACTGTTCATATAGCTCAGCCTGGGCTGGACAGCCTTTGCAATGATCCTAAATGGCAATATATATTTATCCTGAAATTGTTTCTATAATGTAGTTATTACTTAAATTCTTGCAGGAGATGACATTTGTGGTGCTATTGCCAGTCAGCTTGCAAATTTTCATGGATGTAAATGAGGACTGATTTACTCTGGATCAGCAAAGACAGCTGTATGGGGAGACCCCTCCCTGCCACTAAGGTACATCAGGCTCAGAGGCTCCCAGTGGGAGTACTGGGCTCTGCCCTGAACTCTGGTTTCCAGAGGATCTGGAGCTAAGGAGAGCAGAGCCCATATCCACACACTGTTGGGAGCTGTGGACAGGTCTGTTGTGTGCTATATTTAACTCCTTGATTTGAATTTACTTTCAAGTCAGAGCTTTAGTGCAAGTATAATTGTGTCACTTTCTAGCCTGTTTCCATCAGCCCAAAGAGGAATAGTCACAATCTGAGCTGTTACCGTGGACTTGCTAAACCATGAACTGATGGCTGTAGATTTCTGTCTTGTGGCTATAAGCTGACTAATTTCTGATGCTACTCATTTCACTGCTTAAAAAATATCTTTATGCTTTTATTTAAATAACAACAGCTTAAAAACTGTCAAAGCATGTTTAAATGCTTTATGCTTTTGTTCTCTCCTTACCATCAGGTACTATATAATATTCACAGTACCCCTGAACTGGGCCTTGTTGTAAAGCTGTTTGGCTTTGTCTTTCTTTTCCAAATAAATAAATGCTATGGATTAGACTGTTAACAGGTCCAAATCAGTTTTAATTTAATAAAGTGAAAGGAACTTTGCAGACAAAAAAACAGCATATAGTTTGGCCCAATATTCTAGAAATAATGATCCCATTCAAAATCCATACCCTGCCTGACATTTTCAAGGCTGGTCTTATTTGAGTGCAGAAGTACAGGCTGTCTAGTGCAAATCTAATGGAGCAGAGAAAATAACTATTGAAGCTAAGCGGAGCATTGCTGTGACTTGTAGAAGCCATTTAAGAATTCTGAGAACCCTACTAATTAAGTGGTGATTATAATGTTTATCTAAATGCAAATGAGAACATTGCTGTTTATATAAATGCTTGTCATTTTGTTTCATATAGTTGGTCAGGGAAAAAACATTGATAAACTTATTGACAAAATGCTTCTAACTTTCTAAAACAAAACTTCAGTCAGTGCAAGAAACAGATGAAGGTTTTTTTAAAGTTAAAAACATTTGTGTAAAATCCTGCTGAAGTTTTCAGTGAATGTTTTCTGTATTAGGTATTTAGAACAGGCCCAGTACTTTGATATATTGTGAAATAATAAATATACCTGAGTCAATGAATGTTAATCCAGTTTGCTGCTCTTTGCTTTAAAAGGAAGGCCCTCTTTGGCTTATTCCTTATTCATATACTTAGGTTACTGTATTCATTTTAGTAATGCAATTTAGCAAGCAAATGGTTGTGTTTTAAATTGAATTGAAGTACAGTGAGATGCTACCCAGAAAAGCTATTGCTTGACAACACAAGATGAAGTTAAACAGAAAGCATACCTTGAGCAGGTGTTCTCTAGAGAAGAAGCTTGTGAATTTTTGAGAACTTGGTTCTCATCTAGCTCAGATCCCTGGAACAGCTCACCCAGCACATCCTCAGTGGCAGTGCTGGAGACGAGGAGGGGAGAGGTTCTGTGGCAGAGGATGGAGCATGTGGGGTAAGGGCAGGCTGAGAAGATATCACTCCACAGAGGAACCAGATCTCAGAGCTGACTCCACTTCTTCATGGCACAGCAAGGTCTTCTCCAGCTCCCTGGGAATGTGCATCTCCCTTCAGCTGGTGACCGTCCTCCTGAGGATGTTCAGTTCCTCTGTAGAAAAGAGTTGCAATCACAGCCCCTACCCTCTTCTTCATTTGTCTTGTGTGGGCTCCCCCTATGGCAAAAAGGCCTATCTTAAAAGCCCAACATTTATTTCAGCACAGAGCAACCATGAGATATCCCTGCTTCTTACCACATCACTTACATCTTTGCATGTTACAAAAGAAATACCAGTGTGTCTGCAATGTAAGTGAAATGCCCTTATATTCAGCTGGAAGTCTTGGGTGGAGGACACATAGAATGATGGAATGGCTTGGGTTGGAAGGGACCTTAAAGATCATCTAGTTCCTCTGCATGGGCAGGGACACCTCACACCAGACCAGGTTGCTCAAAGCTCTATCAAACCTGGCCTTGAACACTTCTAGGGAGGGGGCATCCACAACTTCTCGGGGTAACATGCAGTGTCTCATGACCCTCGCAGTGACAAAGTTCTTCCTAATGTCTAATCTAAATATACCCTCTTCCAGTTTAAAGCTGTTACCCCTTATCCTATCACTATATGCCCTTGTGTGACTTCTTTCATACACCTCCATTATTTTTCCCCAAAGATGCACCAAGTCCTGTTTCCACAGAGCTAAACCAACATCTAGGAGTTTAACCATGAGTATTTCCCATGCCTCACCACCCATTCACCCACACCACTCAAGAAACACACACTCTCCCTTCACTCTCAACTGTTAGACAGTCTCAGAGTGACACCACCTCCCAGATCACCCTGGCATTTTCATGCAGCACATTAACATGCAATGTGTAGTTTGGGCACAGGATCTCATTCCTTGGGTGCACTTAGGTGCTTTTTTATTTTACTCTGAATAAAAGTTGAACACTGATTTTTTGGGCTTCAGCAGCCTCTACCCAGGCTCACAGGAGAAAAAAATGTAGTGACTAAAAAGAGTAGTGGCTTCATTTCTGAGCAATTAATGAATAAGAGCTTGTACAGCATTATTAATGTGTAAAAGCCTTAGCATCAGCAGTAAATTGGGAATATGGTTATTTGAAATTTGATTTTAAATGAAAATGTTTAGTTGCTTGCAGCACATTACAATATCTCACATCTATTATATATCATCAAAAAACCTCAGAAAGAGTTTGAGCAGTGGTTGTAAGGTCACTGTATTGTCATTGGTATTTTAAGAGGTGACATATCGCTTTGCTCTGCACAGTGCTGCATTGGTGACAGCTCTGAGAATTACTTCAAGAATGTGAGTAATTCCATCAATGTCAACGTCAATTGCTTTGGAAAGCAATAGGAAAAAATTGGAAAGCTTACATCCAGTGAAGCATGGAAGGTGCTGGTAGAGGGAGCAGGTGTTCATTTTGCAGTCTGTCCCCAGAGCAGACACTGTGCAGGAGGCAGGAATAGCTCCTGCACTGCTGTTTTGAGGTGTCTGCAACTGAGAAGTCTTCCATCTTCTGCAGAGGAATTATAGTATTTTTCTTCTTTATTTCTGTAACCTAAGAATATTTCAGAAGCCTACTGAAAAATGGGAGGCAAGCAGAATGGTAGCTTGATTTGTCTTACAGTAGGACTTGTCAGGAGCAGGATAGAAAGAGTAATAATTACTAGCATTGCTTGGATAACTGTCTAAATTGCTAAAACTCTTGTAAGTTACTATTAAACCCAATGATCAAGTATTGCTATAGATACACTATTTCATAAAAATCTTACTTAGCTGCTTTCCATTCCCTTTTAAACCATCATATGCAATTACTTCAATTTCCCAGACCCAAGCTTTAGAGAGAGCTTGGGAACTCACTGCCTTTCACACTTCAGTCATTATGGAGCTACATCTATTGGATAGAAATCACCTATGAATGTACATAGTAGATAAGGGCTGATTCTTTCTTTCTGATAAAATTGGAGGATTTTTTAAGTAAACCACTCCAATTCAGCATTTTTAGATTAAATTGCAGAGGTTTATAAAGGCTGTTCAGATAGAGCTTGTAATGAAATTGCTTCTTGATGGTTTTTTGGAAGCTGCTAGGTTCAATCAGTGCCATCCAAAATCTAACAGGTACTGTATGCAGTCTGAATTTTCCATTTCTTTAATATTATTGACAGCTTCTAAGAAGTGGTAAAAAACCCAATTAACATTTGAAAGTAACAATAACAGAAGCCAAAAAGAAGGATCAAGACAGTCTGGAGATTTACATGTTACTCAGAAATAATTGCTCTCCCTCTACCGAGTAAAAAAAATGTTGCTTCAAATAGTATGAGATATTGCAATAAGGGAAGTAAAAGAAAAATTATGATTGGGTGTGAAATCTTATGCAAAATAGTATCTAAGATGGAAACCAACTCAGTTTGCTGAGTTATTAACAATTTCTCCAACTTTCAGTATGACAAATGAATGGCTGTACGCCTTGAATCGGCACGGAAATTCTGCAGCACTTTCTGTCAGATCTGAAATAAAGGCAGGCTAATAGTTAGCTCTGTGCAATATTTCAAAATTGTAGGAAAAAATGCAATGACGTATCCAAAATAAATCCCCAGTATGAAAAGCTGTTCACTTGGGTGTGAATTTTGCCATCTGGAGAAGAATGGTTGTCAGCAAAGAGACGGTGCTCAAAGACAAGTCAGAGGACACAGTCCTGCTGTTGCTTTAGTTCAGTGACAATATGAAAATGAACCAGTGACAAAAGTGCAGCAGCCAGGGTACAAAGGTCTTGCAACTTTTCATTATAAAGCTGTTTATACTAATTAATATCAAGTAGCTACTAATGATAAGGAGTAAATAAATAATAACAATATAAATAAGAAATAATAATAAATAAATAACAAATAATAAGTAAAATCCATGGGTCCTGATGGAATGCGCACATGGGTGCTGAGGGAGCTGGGGAAAGTAATTTCTAGGCCACTCTCCATCACCTTTGGTAAGTTGTGAGGAACAAGAGAGGTGGAGGAAAGCAAATGTCACTCCAGTCTTCCAAAGGGAGAAGGACCTGGGTAACTATAGACTGGTCAGCCTCACCTCCATCCCTGGAAAGGTGATGGAACAACTTATCCTCTGTACTGTCTCTAGGCACATCAAGGATAAGAGGGTCATTAGAGCAGTCAACATGATTTTACCAAGGGGAAGTAATGTTTAACCAACCTGGTAGCTGTTTATGTGGACATAACTGGGTGGATAGATGATGGTAGAGCAGTGGATGTGGTTTATCTTGATTTCAGTAAAGCGTTTGACACCATCTCCCACAGCAACCTCACAGCTAAACTGCGGAAGTGTGGTCTGGATGGCCAGGTGGTGAGGTGGATTATGAACTGGTTGAAGGAAGAAGTCAGAGAGTTGTGGTCAATGGGACAGAGTCTAGTTGGAGGTCTGTATCTAATGGAGTCCTTCAGGGGTCAGTACTGGGACCGGTGCTGTTCAATATTTTCATCAACAACCTGGATGAGGGAACAAAGTGTGCTCTCAACAAGTTTGCTGATGACACTAAACTGGGAGGAGTGGCTGACACACCAGAAGGCTGTGCTGCCATTCAATGAGACCTAGACAGGCTGGAGAGTTGGGCAGGGAGAAACTGGATGAGATTCAACAAGGGCAAGTGTAGAGTCTTGCATCTGGGGAAGGACAATCCCATGTACCAGTACAGGTTGGGGGCTGACCCGCTGGAGAGCAGTGTAGGAGAAAGGGACCTGGGGGTCCTGGTGGACAGGAGGATGACCATGAGCCAGCAACGTGCCCTTGTGGCCAAGAAGGCCAATGGCATCCTGAGGTGTATTAGAAAGGGTGTGGTTAGTAGAGGAACTCGTCCCCCTCTACTCTGCCTTTTTGAGGCCACATCTGGAATATTGTGTCCAGTTTTGGGCCCCTCAGTTCAGGAAGCACAGGGAACTGCTTGAAAGAGTCCAGCGCAGAGCTACAAAGATGATGAAGGGACTGGAACACCTCCTTTATGAGGAAAGGCTGAGGGAGCTGGGTCTCTTTAGCTTGGAGAAGAGGAGACTGAGGGGTGACCTCATCAATGTTTACAAATATGTTAAGGGTGTGTGTCAGGAGGATGGAGCCAGGCTTTTTTCAGTGATGTCCAATAATAGGACAAGGGACAACAGGTACAAGCTGGATCATAGGAGGTTCCATGTAAACAAAAACCTTTTTCACTGTGAGAGTGACAGAGCACTGGAACGGGCTTCCTAGAGAGGTTGTGGTGTCTCCTTCTCTGGAGACATTCAAAACCCACCTGGACATGGTCCTGTGTGATGTGCTCTGGGTGATCCTGCTCTGGCAGGGAGGTTGGACTAGATGATCTTTTGAGGTTCCTTCCACCCCCTAACATTCTGTGATTCTTTGTAATTAAATGTCATACACATATAGAAGAAAAACACCATCTCTGCAGAAACACTGATAATCCAAGCATCCAGCCAAAGACAAAAAGCGGGAAAGGGTAGATGGCTGGAAATTATATTTTTTTTCTGATGCGTGGGCAGTGGCTGATAGGAATACCAGCACAGTAAATGCATGGGCTCACTAGGAAGTTTCCAATGGGAATAATTAGGAAAGATTAATCCTTCATGTGTGAAAGGCTCTACATGCAGAGCTAGTGCCCAGGTTCCAGCTCTGCAGTACTGAGCAGCTCATGCCTCAGTAAGTGTAAGTGGAATAAGCTGCGAACCATTGTAGGGGAAAGCAAGGACAAGGAGTTGGATTTTCCCTCTGGAACTGCCTACTTACACAGGATGGTGTTGCAGTGAAGCATCACTAATGTGCTTTTCTTTGTTGTTTAAATGTGCACCACAAGCAGATAATTTTGGTAGCAACACCATGCTCGCAGACCCAGACTATGATATTTTTTTTGTTTCATTTCATTACATTCTTTTTCACTTTATCAATTGATCCTGAGACAAAATCTCACTCTGCCCCTTCCCCTCTCCAGAGTACCCCAGTGCAATTACAGAAAGGTGAGAATGTGGAGAGGGCTTCTTTCTGACATCCACTCTCTTTAACAGTGATTTTATGTTTGTTGGTTTGTTTTGCTGCCCCTTTGCCTGCTCTCCCAGGATGCTCACAAAGTCATCCAGGGAGTGGAGAGTGTGAGCGGTGCCCACTGCACAGGCTGGGTGTTGAGATTCCATACCCTCGGTGGTACTGCTAATGCCACCAGCAGCCAAATTCCATGGCTTTGCTGCCCTTGGGCTTCGGCTGTTCCAAGACCCTGGACTGCTAAGAAAATGTCAACACACACAAGATTTTTCAGATCCTTGTAGGAAAATTCCCTTTTGCTTTGATAGGAGGTTGGACAGCTGTGTTCCTTGGAATGTCAAAGAGCTGCTCTTGCAGCAGTCCATTAAATTTCTGTTTGACACTTGGCAGCTAATTGTACTCAAATTTTTGTTGCAAAACATGAATGAATTTGTGAAAAATAGGAGAAAATTGGAATAGAATAAAATGGACCTCAAAAGGAGACCAGCAGGACTCTGCATTTAAAATGAGCGAACAAAATATCATTCTCTTAGTAGCACTTCCTGCCTTTTAATCTGTATATTAAAAATTATAATTTAATGTATTTTTTATATTATTATATATTTTAATAGATTATATATATTTAATTTTTTACAGGAATGCCGGAGATCTTGTTTTTCATTGTTTCATGTAATTGCTATATTGCATTCTGTATAGTAAAACACAATTTCCTATAAAATGTGAGATAGTCTATCTAAAACAAAATATGAGATAGGTTCAGGGTTATGAAAATGAAAACTGACATTGTAGTTTATTCCTGTAGCAGCAGCAAAGCATCTGCTCGTTCACTGAAAGGGTCTGCTGGTGTGGTTGTCAACTTGCAAGGAACTCACAATGACTAATGGCACAGAACAAGATTATCTTTGGTAGTAAGGAGACACGTTCTGTTTGTCGGAGGGAAATGGTAGCACATAATTTTTTATTTCTCTCAGGTAAATCACCTGAAGGGTAATGTAACAGTTAGATAACACTTTTTTGTTTGAAAAAAAAGCTCTAGAATACAGGCATTACTACATGGTCATGAATGAGCCTGAAACACACAGGGATTTTGTGTAAAAAAAAAAAAACAATAAAAAAAAGTTTCTAGAAACAGCTGATTTTCATGCAAAATTAGTAGAAGAGATGAAACTCTTAATTATAAGTAATCTGCTTTAGCAAATCTAATTTAAACATCTCAAAATTTGCATTAGGAAGCCATAATGAGCTATAGTTAATGTTCAGTGTGTATCTTAACATTTTCCTTAAATCTTCCACAATCTTTAGTTTTCAGAACAGAAGAACTTGGGCAGATTTTGCTATGGATTTTCAAGATGACCAAGAAATAGACCTTTCTGATCCTTGAAAACAGTTTTCACTTCCCTGTTGTTGCAGGTTCTCTCCATGTTCAGAATGCACTGTAAACACTTCTGACACAAACACAGACATTTGCAGTAGGCAAGATTTGCTGAAAGAATTAGAGCAAAATCAGCTGTTCACACTTCGGATTTGAAATTCTCTGAGTAAACTGTGCACTGACTGAAAGCCATGCTTTGTGACCTGTTCTGAGGTCATCTATCCCACGGATAGATGATACGCTCTTCGAATGGAGGGAGAATAAAAAATATAAAGGCAACTGATTTGAGCTCTGCAGAAATGTGAATATTTTTTTCTAATATGCTAGACCAGTGAGAGTTTTTCAAACTTACAGTTCCATCTGTAGTATAGCATGTAAAGTGTTTGTATCAGCCTCAGGAGTGAAACTTCTGAAACAGCTGCTACAATTTTGATGGTGGCATTTTAGTTCTACATCATGATGCAGAGCATTTTAGTTTGCTCTCAGAAAGTCATACTCATCCAGTCCCTTCTCCTGCCAGCATTTTTTTCCGAAAACCCCGATTTTTGTTTTGAACTGGGATGGAGACCATTCTGGTCTGCAGCAAGGGGAAAAGATTCATGTGTGTTTGGTCTGAATTTTCATCTTCATTCTACCATAGGAGAGGTGTTCACCCTCAGATCCAGTGGCACAACAACAGAAGGGAGCATCATGGTAACACCGTAAAAATTCTGCACTTTCCTATTTCAGTAACAACAGAATTCAGGTGCTAATCTTCAGGTGCTTAGAGGAATCCTACTTCTACTTCTGTTGCTCTCTTAGCTACTTCCCTTTTAGGGCCTAGCAGGCAGCCAGAGGATGAGGATGTAGGCACATCTCCCTACTCTGCCCTTAGCAACCTGCAGCTGGTCTTACATGAAGGGAGAATGGAACAGAAAGGCAATCCCAGTCCCTGCAACTTCAAGTCTTCCCTCCCTTCCTGGGTACACAGGTGGCTTTAAAATGTTTGAATATGCCTGTCCTAATCCAAATACATTCACAGGTCCTTCTGAGTGTAATAGATTAAAAATTAAAAGTGAAGTTTGGAATGGAACTGCCAACCTGAATTTGCTTTTGTCAGAGTATCACATAGCAGCCTGCATGACAGGTTTCTTTTAAGACCTGGTTTCAGTCAAAGCTTTGCTTTTCAAATTCCTCGTAAAAAGCAGGGTGTTTTGATTTCTTAGTTACTTTTGTTTTCTTGTTTAAGAAGCTCTGTATTTGTGTGCAGTAGATTATCAGAAATGTGGTTCAAGGAAAAGGAGAATAAATTACAAGTCTCATGCGATAAAATCACTTACTTCGGTGCTTCAATTTTATATAAGGATGGCAGGATAAGTTAAAACTGCACAGATAAGTCCAGCTCTTCCTAATTCTTGAGTGCTCAACTCAAGCTCTTTAGTATCATGAGGTAGTTCCATCAGCCTTTTTTTAATGCGTAGTGAATAAATATATGTATTTATATATAGCCTGTTTCTTCACACACAAAAAAATAGCTACTAAATTACGACTGTAATGCATAACCTTCAGGCCAGCAGCTTGGTGTGCACAGCCAGCCTGGCATTAGCAATGCCTCGAGGGAGGCCTCAGGTTGCTTGACCTTAAGATTCTCACTCTGAATAAGCAGAAAATGGGATAATACCGAGGTAATGCTTTTCCTCCTCAGGGAGGTGCTGTCCATTAGCAGTTTTTACATGTTATTTTGTTTGTAATGGCAAATAGCCTCAGAAAGAACTGTTTGCCTTGAACACAATTATACGTTAAGGGACTATGGGAGCAGCAAGTTAGGAGGAGCAGAACACAAAATGCAAGGAGTGTTTCATTAAAGACACAGCTGATACTAAGCTCAGCAGAGCCTCTGTAAACATGCCACAGGGAGGAGTGAAGGTAGATTGCCAGGCTGATGTATCCCAGCCTCCAGCATCCTGATGCCTTCCCCAGGCAGGGCCAGCTTTGCTCTGCTAGTCACTCCAGCTCCACCTCAAGGCCTGAGGCTGTCAAGGATTTTCTGGTTACACAGTTTTCTGTTGGAAAGTGCCATGTCAGCGAGACAGAAATGTTCAGTTGATTTTGACATAGTTTAGCATTGAAATAAATTTTGATTTTGCTTGGAAAAAATGCGTCATGTTTTGAAAGTTGCAAGGAAAACATCTCAGCAATAATGCTTTGTTTTAACAATTTTGAAAGGGATCTTTTCCTTTTTAATTTATAATGTTTTGCAGCTTCCAGTTTCTTGTCTCAGGGTTGTATATATACATAAATCAGATATAAAAGTCAATCAATACCATTTAATGGATATTTTCACAAATTTGCCCTTGTATAGATGAGCCATTGTAATTACCTAGAGCCCATTTCCAGCATGGCAGGCTTCAACTTTTCTTCTGTACATTTCTGCTTTAATTCCAGACCTAGAGATAAGAATCCTCTTGTAATAAAATACCTTTACATACCAGTACTGGCAGGGCTGAGTACTCTGGGAAACAGCTGCTTGGAAGTACAGAAGCATAATTTTCATTGAAAATATCAGCTGCTCATGCGAGCAATGCAATACCATTCTGTTCAGTTAATACAAACTGCACTTAAAATATTACCTACAAATTTATCAGAACACTACCAACTCCTGAAAAACACATATGAAAATTAAAGGGGCAGCTTCAATAATACATTATGTAAACATAGGGTGGTCAGACAGTCTAAAACTACACTAGCCCAGTCACTCAATGAATTTATGCTGAAATGAAAATTTAGATAATACGATGCAGCTGTTTAGATTATACCAGTATTAGGTGACGTTCTCAGTATATCAGTATAGTAATTTCACATAGAGAAACAAACAATCTGTTTTCCTTCCAGGAAAAAAAATCTAATATGAAAACACCAGGAAGGCATTTTTAGAAAGGGATTTTTTTTTAAGAAGTCTGACAGATAACCATTGATTTTCCAATTAAAATATTTGAGTGTCTGGTTTTCTCGGGTTTGTATCAAAATCACAGCAAAAATACACTTGTTTTCATTATATGACCAAGTAAAAGCATGTCTGGAGCATTTACATTAAGTCAATGGATTATGAAGATTATCCAAAATGACAATCTGAAGTAGGTATCCTTGGAGAACATAGGGTTAAAGTTGTAATCCTCCTCTGATGAGAAACAGTGTCCCAGCCCCTACCCTGCTCCAGCGTACACAGAGGCTGTCACCTGGTTCAACACTGCCCCATCCTTAGATGATGGGGCACCCTAGATGATCCTCAAGGTCCCTTCTGACTCAAAACATTCTAGGATTCTAAATGAAAATCCTCCCCTCAGAGTGCTTTATATCACTGTGAATTTTACAGTATGGATCAATACAAGAAACACAAGACAGAAAAAGTGCTGAAGTAAAGCTTGAAGTATGTCAAGTCTTGTGCTTCCAAACTGGAAAACCACTGGTGAAAGAAGTACTAACAGGAAGTAGTTGCCTTGGGCAGAAATATCTGGACAGCAGTGGCATAACATTTGCAACTTTATATGACAATGTACACAATCTATCTTCCTAATACTCTTTCCAATGTCAAGATATGCAAATAATCAGGTTTCAAACAACGTTTTTTTCATGGTTCGGTCAAATCAGAATACTTGAATTGGAGTGTTCATCTCCCAAAGTGTCCAAACTATGCTAAATTATATTTAGCCCTTTGATCATATGGAAAATAGGTTTCATATAGTTGAGAATTGCTCTATTCCTACTCCAGCACTGCACTTCCCAGTTCAAGGGAGAAGAAGGCAGGAGAAAGAGCTCTTTTTTCTTTTTTTTTTCTGCTTTCAAATTTAATTTTGCTGCTGGACTTGGAAAAGCAGCATATGTTCTTTCTGCTCCAGTAGTTCAGGGTTTTTTTCAAGCCTTTATATGAAGACCTATATCCAGTGGATGCAAACTCGAGCACAGGAAGTTCACCTCAACATGAGGAAAAACTTCTTTACTGCAAGGGTGACAGAGCACTGGAACAGACTGCCCAGAGAGGTTGTTGAGTCTCCTTCTCTGGAGACTTTCAAGACCCATCTGGACATGTTCCTGTGTGACCCGCCCTAAATTTTGTGGTGGTCCTGCTCTGGCAGGGGCATTGGACTTGATGATCTCCAGAGGTCTCTTCCAACCCCTAACATACTGTGATTCTGTGCCATATATTCTGTGCTTTGCCATAGATGTTTATTATTCCTTTATATTCATTAAATATTTAAACTGTATTTCTGAAATCACATTATTCAGACATAATACATTCAGGGCAACAGCTATTTCCTACCTCTGATCCAGAAAAACTAGTAACTGATGTTTGCATTAGTTACCCTCTTTACTATACGTATGTAAAACTAGCAATAGCAGAAGAAGATTGGGTTTTTTTATAATTTTAAAATCAAGAGGTCTTTTAACTTGTTCTATCCAAGACTTCCCTAATATGGATTAAACACATTCATAAAATGTCAGAGCCCATAATTCAGTGACTGTGTGATTTAGCAGAGGCTGTATGTATCAGCTTTACATCATCCGCAGATCTGATTTGTCACTGTTGTTCTGGTTAAAGTGTCCAAGATTTACCAAAATCAGTGCTGCAGAGCTGTCTATTCATAACAAGCTATTTTGGCAATACACAACAAATAACTGTAAAACCTGGTGTAGTGGGAAGTGTCCCTGCCTATGCAGGGACTTGAAACTGGATGATCTTTAAAGTCTCTCCCAACCCATGTAATTCTATGATTCTGTAGAATCAAGAGCATCTTAGTGCATTCTGTGCTGCCATTCACATTAACCTCCTGCACTTTGATTAGTCACTGCCTTTTTACTCATAGAAGATCATAAACACACACAATAGATGCCTTAGTCTGCCAGCACCACCAGTCTCTGCCTTCTCTCAACTTTGAATGCTGACCTGATAAGGATGGTGGAATACTGTGGAAAATGGTGTCTTCTAATGAGTCCAATAAAATGACCATCAATATCTTTCTACTTGAAGTCAGTACAAACATTTAAATATCATTCCAAAGTGTGAGCTGCATCTAGTCTTCTTTGCTGTGGTGCTAGCTCAAGTGCCGACCTTTTAGGAGCACATGATAAAAGTTTTTAATGCACTTTGGTATTGACTAGCTGGTTTAACCAGCATTGCACAGGCTCACATACTTCTCCAATCTGCAACTCAGCTGCAGAACTCTGAGACAACACAAAGAACTCTGCAGGACATAGAGAGCCGATTGGTGTGTGGTTATGTTTCACCCTGTTTTCCCCATGGAAATATTTCTATCTTAACAGTTGCTGGTGTTAAGCATATGTATTCATCACAGGCATGTAACTCATTAACTATCAGGGAAGATCCAAGCTAACATTCATCTGCCATTGCAGACAAATCTTTCCAACATGTTTGCAGTCTTTTAAATAATCCCTGTGGTGTAAGAGATTGAGCACAGATAGCTTAGAGTCATGTTGGTGAGAAATACGTTCCTTATCAGGAAGAAGAAAAAGATTCAGCAGTCCTCCAATCTAATATGAAGACCCTTCAGCAGGAGCAGCTGAAGAGATTATAAATTGGCCAGTGTGTAATCAGCTTGCAACCAGTCTTCACAAGTGTAGCTATTGTATCTTGCAGAGATAGTTAAAATGCTGTGAGTAAAGAAGACAGAAAGCAGACTCCTATTAGGAGTGATGGCAGTTTCTCAGCATGAATAAGCACATAGGGAGGTGCTGATGGGCTTGACAAGGGGGAATGTGTTTGCTCTACAGCTGGGGTCCCTAGAAGACAGGATTTTGCAATTCTTTATCTGGGAATGTTTATCCCGCAAAACTTCTGAAGAAGACACCAATGGGCAATTTTGCCTCCATCATTACCAGTGTGACTATCACCAGAGGGTAACTAACATGACTTCTGCCTTGGATGGATCCTAATGAGATCAGAACTTCATTGCATGTCCACCTCTAAGGACTTGTTGGTAAACACTTCTAGTCGTTACAGAAACCAAAAAGGTTCCAAACTTCCAAAGTCTGAACATTTGTTGAAGTTCACACTCTTGAGCTGATTTTGGATTTTTCTCCCTGATATCCAGTGATAGGGCACTGGGATGGGACAGGCTGAGAGTGTTTGAGTTGTTCAGCCTGGAGAAGAGAAGGCTCCAGGGAGACCTTGCAGTGGCCTTCCAGGACCTGAAGGGAACCCACAGGGAAGGTGGAAAAGGGCTTTTTACAAGGACATGTAGCGATAGGACAAGGGGGAATGGCTTTAAAATGGAAGAGGGGAGATTTAGATAAGAAGTTAGGAAGAAATTTCTCACTGTGAGGGCAGTGAGACACTGGAACAGGTTGCCTAAGGAAGTTGTGGATGTGCCCTCCCTGGAAGTGTTCAAGACTAGGTTTGATAGAGCTTTGAGCAACCTAGTCTAGTGGGACGTGTCCATGTCAATCCAGGGGGGTGGATCTAGATGATCTTTAAGGTCTCTTCCAACCCAACCCATTCTATGATTCTATGACACAGGGGAATGGTTCAATACTGCACCAGGGGAGGTTTAGACTGGACATTAGGAAGCACTTCTTTACCAAGAAATTGATCAAACACTGGAACAGCCTTCCTAGAGAGGTGGCCAGTGTCCCAAACCTCTCATTATTTAAGAGGCAATTGGACAATGCCCTTAACAACATGTTTTATCTTTTGGACACCTTGGACAAGGTGATTGTTTTAGGCCCCTTCCAACTAAAATTGCTCAGCTCAGCTCTATTCTATTCTATTCTATTCTATTCTATTCTATTCTATTCTATTCTATTCTATTCTATTCTATTCTGCTCTGCTCTGCTCTGCTCTGCTCTGCTCTGCTCTATTCTAATCTGTGTTTGATTCAATGCAGTTGCCTGTTGGTGTTTCCTGGTCTGCCTTGTGCCGCTGCAGCTGTGGACCTGGATGGAGGGATGCTTGTCTGCAGCCTGCCAAGGTGGGGTCATGGCACGGACAGACCCTATGTCTCCATGTGTGGTTCCCTTTCTGCCTCTGAGGCACACTCAGGAAAGAACAGAAAAAGTAGAAGTGCTGAACTCTTCTGGTGATGGCAGCTTCATTTTAGGGGTAACTCAGTAGCAGGAACATGTCTGCACAGATATGCTGAGTAGTACATGAACAATAAGTTCACTGCATCCTAGTGGTGATGGATCTACTGTTTTCTCATATGGCCACTGATATAAAGCATTTAAAACACTGTTCAGGAATGTGATCTATTCTGGACAGGAAATACTGGCAGGGCATTTACAATTTAAATATTAAATTGGATCATTTTCTCTGTATAATTTAATTATTTTATATAGTTTATGAGTGATAAGACATTCAGTATTAAAATTGTTCACTGTATTCCAGTTTGAATTTTGTTTACTTCAACTTCAAGCCATTTTACATTGTTAGGCTTTTAACTGAAAGATTGAAGAGTCTATTAATGTATTTCTGCACTGTACTAGAAAAGCAGTAAGAGAACCAATGTGAAGGTCAAAGAGGACTAGATAAATACAACAACTTAATTCAACAATTTGAGTTTGTTTATCATTAAAGCAGATATTGCTGTTTTAACACTGCTGTTTTAACTACTGTTGATTTTCAGCTGTTAGAATTAAATTTGATCAGGCTTTGCCATGACTAAGAATGATTTCCTAGTTTGAATATACTCAAGATCAGAAGTGCTACAGCTAAATCTTGCAGGAATAAACAGTATGTTTGCTTTCAGAGATCAAAACACCCTCTAGGCTCTAATAATTTTCCTTATACAGAAAAGATAGTTGCTTACAAATCATGCTTCAGGCAGAGTCTGTGAAGACTTGTAGCACCAAGTGGCAATCTTTATATTAAAAAATCAATTCTCACTCCTGCAGTAGCTTAATAGCAGCATGTCATACAATATTGTCAGATTTCATGACTGGAAGTATTACATCTTAACTCCACTGAGCATGCCAAAACGTAACTCACAAAAATCAAATGATGATGAAAAAAACTCAGCACTATCAAGTCAGTCTCTGAGCAGTTTCAAAAGTTTGGTCAATTAATTGAATGAATTACTATTTGTGCCCAATTCCCTCCTCGTGCATATGTTACAGAGCACTGCCTTACACTGCACTGGAACGACTACTTCCCCCATTTCTGGTGACCCTAACAAGGACAGCTGACAAAATTAGAGAAAACCTCAAAGGTCTCTGACTTGCTCTGCTCCAAGCCAGACAGTAAGAGGCTAAAGTACAAACACACAAGAATTTCCTTGGCAATAGTGGGCAAAGGGAACCCCCCGGCCTTTGTAGAATGGTTACAGATCAAGTCAGACAAAGGCATATGGGATAACCGTGGTCCCACATCCATGCATCTTAAAACCAGCAAACGTTGCAAGATTTATGTAGAACAACATAAGGAACCACAGCACTGAGTTACTTTTTTGGAAGTCTGAGTGCTAAACTCTCAGTTTTAACAAGCAGCGAAGTCTGCAGTCATCAAAGCCAGATGCCCCTTTGCTAATGCAAAGAACACAGCACAGAGTGCTGGGTTGTAAACGTGGCCTCTGAGGCAGGTTTGGAGGATGTGTACTCTAATCTGCTAGCACAGCTTCAGAGGCTGCTCTGACTTACCATGGTCAGCTGCAAGGCGTACATTAGTCCTACATGGCCATGGGGTGGTCACTTTGTTGTGCTTAGCCAGTCCTCCTGCTTTCCCCTTGAGATTCATGGAGCAGCATAGTGCAAGTCATTCTGCCAACTTCGTACTGTCAATGTACCATTTAGAACCTTGTGGCAGAGGCTTGCAGGCCTCTGCAAGGCTGAGAAGGTCTGGCTGGAGAGGATCCAACTGTACCTTCCACATTTGTTGCCATTTGGACTTCTAATTTGATGTTTGTCTCTTTTCCAGGAGCCTTCTCTCTCGGAGTCACATAATAATAAGGTATTCTGCACTTCAGAGGCTGAATATAATGAGAGTTAAGGGCACCCTCCCCAAGTCAAAGAACTGTCCTTCCTCCATTATTGAACACTGTAAGCATCTTCGTGATGACTGAGGGAAATCTGGGATTAACTTCCTATAAATACTTATTTCTAAAGCAAACATGACACTATCTCCAGCTCTGCATTCTATCCTGCATCAGGACATATGTGTGTGGCAGAAAATGAGACTGCTGTGTGCTCTGTCTTCTGGTAGCACCATGTGGCAGACCTCCAAGGACTTTTCCATGGCTCTGATGACTTTGAGCCACCAAAAGATTTAAGATGTTGGTCAAGAGAAACCCTAGTGGGTCCCACAGGCTGTGTGCTTGCTGCAATCTCCCTCTTGAAGTAGCTATTTTACAATCCAGCTGCTCAAACATCTTTGAATAGATGAGTTATCTCTTCTTCATCCTTCCTGTCTCTCTGGAACTGCCTGGAGTCCTTGTGTAAACAGGGGTGATGGTCCTTGCTGTGAGAAATATTAAAAGCCTGTCATGGTGCCTTTCTTTGCAAAGATTGTAAAAAAAAGTAAGAGGGATAACCAAGAAGGCACAGCTGGAGCTTAATTTAGCAAGGGAAGTGAAGAATAATAAGGGCTTCTTCAGGTACATTAGTCAGAAAAGGAAGACAAAAGAAATTGTAACCCTCCTGAAAAATAAGATATGGGATCTGGTAAAAACTGTCATAGAGAAGGCTGAGGTTCGTAACAGCTTTTTTGCTTCAAGTTTCAGTGGCAGTAGCTCTTCTCACATCTCTCAAGTCCCTGAATCTCCAAAAAGAAAAAAAATAGACCATGTATTCAACTGAAATGTAGTCCAAGAAACAGACAAGACTTCTTGTTTCAGATTAATGCCTCCAAGTGGATCAAGATGATTAAAGCTGGAAAGCAGAAGAGTGTAATATTGAAATTATTTTAGTAGTAACTTCAGCAACTCTACAAAATATTTTTCCTCCAGGCATCCAAATACCAACAGGCATTCCCAGAACCATCTTGCATCTCAGCATGCATAAATCATTAAAACACACAATGAGAAGGAAAGAAAGAAAGCAAAAAGAGAGGAGGGAGCAAGTAACAAAAAACCCCCAAACCAACTCCCCTGGCTCAACCTCAAGGAACAGAAAAAAAAGGCCTTGAGGCAAAAGAAGCCCAAGTGAGTCCTAGAGAGTTGAAGGACTATATGGAAAAACTTACAGCAAAACCAGTTCTGCTGGTTTCAGGAGAAGGCAGTTCTTCCTTCAGGGCATCAAGGACAAAAGCAAAAACTTTTTTTTGAAATTACAGTTTGTCATCTTTCTCTCCACTTTCCAGATGTGGAAAGAGTCGTCATTTTCATCTTCCCCATGAGGAATTCTCAAAGCTACAGAGAGCTTTAAAACCTGAAAAATCAAAACAAAGGAAGAGAAGTCCTCTAGAGACATCCGCTGTCTACAACTACACAGATGCAAACATGCAACACAGTAAAACAGGTAAGTGAACAGTTCAACAGCAGAATTTGATTAGGGAAAGTCTCCCCTATGGCATGGGACTGAATCCCAGCTGCATTGCAGTTTTGGTGGTACCCGCAGCCTTGCTGAGGGAGGTCATTGATTGAGATGTTAAACAGGGAAGGAACCAGGACAGATAGTTGTGTAATTCCCCTTGTTATTTGTCTCCAGATCAAATACAATCATAATGTCCTCACCTGGATACAAGGCTATTGTGGTAAACATTGCTCTCCTTTCATCCACAAACTCAGTCATTTTATTATAGAAGGCCATCATGTCAGGTGGGTCCCATCCCTCCCCACTTATCTTATATCCTTAGAGAGGGTCCTGTGTTTTCAAAAACCCTGTCAACAAAACCATCCCTATCAACATTCCCAGCTGTGGAACTGGCTGTGGACCTGCAGTATCCATCACTTTCTCCCCAAGCACTTCTCCATCACTGGCAGGACCAAGGAGAAAACCACCTAGGACTTCATGGTCTTGACCATCTCCCCCAGAGACATGGAGTCACTCCAGATACATTCCAGCTATTCCTGACCATATTGTTGGTGCCTGTTTGGAGGAGCAGTGCAGGTTATAGTCCAAGGCCTGGATGAACCTCAGCAGCCTTTCTCGTGGCCTGTACAGCTTAGTTAGGCCCTATTCCTCATCTCTGGGTGGCATAGTTGTGGCCTTGCCTCTTTCCCACAAGAAAAATTACTGTTAAGTAACCTGTAGAATGACCCCTCTTCCCTAAGACTCACATCTAGTCTGCACCTTTTTGCACCTTTTTCTTGTATTGGCATTACCTGCCAGTTCTCCAAAGATACAAAAGTAAAGTGTTTGGGGTTTGGTTTGGTTTCTTTCTTTTTTCTTTTTTTTTTCCTGTAACATGAGTTTTCATTGCATTCATGAGATTGATTGGCAAAATACCAAGTCTACATGATCTGGATGACTGATAATACAGCACTTATTTCAAACTTGTAGCAGCACTTCACAGCTCCCATGAATCCAGTACATCCATTGAATAAACAGAAATAAACAAACCTGAAAAAATGTTGAAGACACCATCTGCTTGGAACCATTCAGCAAAGAGAAAAAGCCATCTCAATTCAATAAAGGAATTACAACGAATAATTCATTCTGTGAGGGAGAGCACTGCATCCTTGGCTTTAGTCTCAGCTCTAAATCATGTGTTGGTCTGTCAGTCTGTCTTCTAGAGTGAACTGCATTGTCTTGTCCCCATGTGTCACTGTTTAGGCTCAGCTGGTAACAAAGGATGACGTGGCTGCTTCTCACTCCTCCTCCTATGGTGGGATGGGGAGGAGAAATTATAAGGACAGGGAGGGTTCACTCACCAATTATGGTCATAAGTGAAACAGATGCAACTTGGGGAAAAATTTAATTTAATTTGGCACCAATAAAATCAGAGCAAAACAAACAGAAACAAAACTTGACCTCAAAAATGCCTTCAGCCCACCGCCTACCTTCTACTCAGGTCCAAATTACTTTGTGTCCAATTTCTCTACCTTGTCCCCCCCAGCAGCACAGGATGACAAGGAATGAGGTTTACGGTCAGTTCATCACATGTTATTTTCTGCAGCTCCTTCTTCCTCAAGAGAAGGACTCCTCACAGTCTCCCCCTGCTCCAGCCTGGGGTCACTCCCACGGGAGAGAGTCCTTCATGACATTACAACAGTAACCTCCCCTGGTGTGGGGTCCTCCACAGTTGCTGGTCCACAACTGCTCCACTGTGGGCTGCTTCACCATGTTTCTCCATGGGTTGCAGGTGACAGTTGCCATCTCACCATGGGCTGCAGGGGAATCTCTGCTCAGGCACCTCCTCCCCTCCTTCCTCACTGAACTTGGTATTTCTGATCAGGTATTGCTCTCACCACCTCCTTTTCTCTGTCCTGCAGGTCTTCTAGCAGTTTCCTTTTCCCCTTCTTAAGTATGTTAAGCACAAAGGAGATATCACCATCACCAATGGACTTGGCCTTGGCCAGAGGTGGATCTGGATTTGCAGCCTGGGGAGCTTCTCAAAGGTTCTCACAGGGGTCCTCCCTGCAGCACCTTCCCTGCTACTAAAGCCCCACCACCCAGACACAACACACCATTAAGGGATTTAGACCATGCACCAGATACTCATTCACAACTCTTAAATTGGTGGTAAAATACTCCAGGCTTTCCACAGTGCGAACTTGTCAGCTGAGGTTGGACTGGGACAGATGTTAGTCAGGGCAAATGGGCTCTCCTTCCTGTATTTGGGACTGTGAGGGCTGTTTTGTTTCTGGACTAGCTTGGGTCAGTTGTAAAGGTTAACATCTCTCAGTTGTGCTCAAGAGCATGGACCCACCAGGGCAGAATAATTCTCATCAATTGTTGCCCTTACTTTTCATCTCAACACAGAATAACCCCAACAGCAGTGAGTCATCTTTGAAGACTGCAAATCTTCTCCTGAACCTGGAGAAGATGCCCCTATACTGGATGGAAGAGGTAAATTCAGTCCTCAAAGCTCTTTGCAGAAATTAAAACCTTTAGTAGAGAACTGACTCCTTGACCTTATTGCCTGTTTCTGCCTTCATTAAAACTAATGATCTCAAGGTAGCACAAGGTCTGCTGAAAATTTAGTATGTAAATTGTAAATAATTGCAATAGTTATTAAGTATGTGGAACAAAAAAATGAATATTTAAATAGAAGCCTTTCAGGCAGGACTGAGCCCTTGAGAGAACAGCAAGCTCTTACTCAGCCAGCTGTCCATGATTGCCAGGGAGGGATGAAGACAGGACCTGGGAAGTATTTGTCAGACAGGGTCCTCACTACAAAATTCTCTGTGAAGAGCTGTAAAGCCCAATGATCTCAGCCATTCTCTTTTTTGCAGATGTCTTGTCTTTACTGTGAAAGATACATGGCAAGTAAAACCACCAGCTCACCAATGCTAGTTGCTTTACACCAAGGTCAAGTAATTGGTTTCACATTTCACATTCACAGTCTCATTCAACTGAGTGTCAAATTAATCCTTGTCACAGGGGAAGGATATTGCCTCAGGACACTAAAAATCCTGAAAAAAAGAAAAAAAAATAATAGATGCAGACACATACTGCTGCTGGGAAAACTGGGCAGAGGTGGTGGGGAGATGCAAGAAAACGTTGGGAGTCTTCAGATGTTCTCTACTTCCTTGAGAGGGTGCAATCACTAAGTCAATACTAGCACTGACACTAAGTCAATATAATGAACACTCATTTTTAGAGCTGGATGATGTTCAACACAACAAGATAAAATGGAAGGATTCAGTCACAGAAAGTCATAAGAAGGACTTGATAACAACACTTCAAAGGGGGAACACTTTTCTCCTCAGAGGGAGAAAGTTTTTAAATTTACATCTGACCTTTAAATAGCTTTGAACAGTATTATTATGCATAATCTTTCATTCTTTACCCTTTATGCTTCAGACAAAGCTTTTTGACAGAATACATCTCCTTTGCAGTGCAATACCTACATTTTTAAAGTTCAGTGGCACATTAACATTTATACAAAGTTTTTGTCATTAGTGTAGGGAAAATTTGAATGCTAGAATCACTTTGGGATTACCTAATTAATATTTTGAAAGCATTTTGAAGAAGAAAGGTGCAAAAGAGAAACTCACTTTTCTATTTTTGATAAAAAGTAGACCTACATCATGCAGATTTTCAATTTAACTGAATGCCAAAAAGGTCCCACATGGGACTCAGCTTAGTTATGGTTTTGCATTCAAACCTGTTCAGTAGAGTGCTCAAAAACAGCTGGAAATGGTCCTGAATTAGGACTATCCTAGACTAAGAGAACAGCATACAGAAATTCTCCTGGACCAGTAAAGCCAGCAGCAACAGAATAAGAGACATTGAACTTCATAGAATCATAGAATCCTAGGGGTTGGAAGGGACCTCGAAAGATCATCCAGTCCAACCCCCCTGCCAGAGCAGGGTGACATAGAGCACATCACACAGGAACTCATCCAGGCGGGTTTTGAATGTCTCCAGTGAAGGAGACTCCACAACCTCTCTGGGCAGCCTGTTCCAGTGCTCTGTCACTCTCACAGTAAAACAATTTTTTCTGATATTCACCTTAAACCTCCTATGCTCCAATTTGCATCCATTACTCCTTGTCCTATCACTGGTCATCACTGAAAAAAGCTTAACTCCATCTTCTTGACACTCACCCTTTACGTACTTGTAGACATTAATGAGGTCACCCCTCAGTCTCCTTTTCTCCAAGCTAAAGAGACCCAGCTCCCTCAGCCTTTCCTCATCAGGGAGATGTTCCACTCCCTTAATCATCTTTGTGGCTCTGTGTTGGACTCTTTCCAGCAGTTCCCTGTCCTTCTTAAACTCTGGGGCCCAGAACTGGACACAATACTCCAGATGCGGCCTCACCAATGCAGAATAGAGGGGGAGGAGAACCTCTCTTGACCGACTAACCACACCCTTTCTTATACACCCCAGGATGCCATTGGCCTTCTTAGCCACAAGGGCACATTGCTGGCTCATGGTCATCCTCCTGTCCACCAGGACCCCCAGGTCCCTTTCTCCTACACTGCTCTCCAGCAGGTCAGTCCCCAGCCTGTACTGGTACATGGGATTGTTCTTTCCCAGATGCAAGACTCTACACTTGCCCTTGTTGAACTTCATCAGGTTTTTCCCTCCCAAGTCTCCAGCTTGTCTAGGTCTCTCTGAATGGCAGCACAGCCTTCTGGTGTGTCAGCCACTCCTCCTAGCTTGGTGTCATCAGCAAACTTGCTGAGGGCACACTCTGTTCCCTCATCCAGGTTGTTGATGAAGATGTTGAGCAACACCGGTCCCAGTACTGACCCCTGAGGGACTCCATTAGTCACAGGCCTCCAACTAGATTTTGCCCCATTGACTACAACTCTCTAACTTCTTCCTTTCAACCAGTTCTTGATCCACCTCACTGCTTGATCATCAAACCCATACTTGATCAACTTATCTACAAGGATGCTGTGGGAGATGGTGTCAAACGCTTTACTGAAATCCAGATAAACTACATCTACCGCTCTACCATCATCTATCCACCTAGTAATTTCTTCATAGAAGGCTATGAGGTTAGTCAAACATGACTTACCCTTGGTAAAACCATGTTGACTGCTCTTGATGACCCCCATGTCCTTGATATGTCTAGAGATAGTGCCAAGGACAAGTTGTTCCATCACCTTTCCAGGGATGGAGGTGAGGCTGACCGGTCTATAGTTACCTTCTTGCCCTTCTTATAGACTGGAGTGACATTTGCTATCCCACAGTCCTCAGGCACCTCTCCTGTTACCCATGACTTACCAAAGATGATGGAGAGTGGCCTAGCAATGACCTCCACCAGCTCCCTCAGCACCCTTGGATGCATTCCATCCGGACCCATCGATTTATGGATGTCCAGATTGCTCAACTCATCCCTAACCCAATCCTCATCTACCTTAGAAACTCCTCCTGTATCTTGACTTCTTCTGAGGCTACATGAAACTGGGGCTCATGGGGAAAGCCTGCAGGAGTAAAGACAGAGGCAAAGAAGGCATTCAGCACCTCTGCCTTCTTTAAATCCTCTGTCACCAGGGCACCCACCTCATTCAGCAGTGGGCCTATATTGCCTCTGGTGTTAGTTTTGTTGGCTATGTATTTGAAAAAGCCCTTTCTATTGTCCTTAACCCGACTTGCAAGGTTAAGTTCCAAGGAGGCCTTAGCTTTCCTAGTTGCCTCCCTACATCCTCTGACAACAGTCCTATATTCCTCCCAAGTGACCAGCCCCTCCTTCCATGATCTGTAGATTTTCCTTTTCCACTTGAGTTTGCCCAGCAGTTCCTTTTTTAACCACGCTGGTCTCCTAGCTCCCTTACTAGATTTCATACCCATTGGGACACACTGATCCTGTGCTTACAAGAAGTGGTCCTTGAATATTGACCAGCTATCTTGAGCCCCTTTACCATCTAGCACCCTCTCCCATGGGACTTCCCTTAACAATTGATTGAGGAGGCCAAAGTTGGCCCTCCGGAAGTCCAGGGTTCTGGTCCTGCTGCGTATTCTGTTCCTCCCACACGGGATCCTGAACTCCACCATCTTGTGATCACTGCAGCCAAGGCTGCCATTGATCACCACTGCTTCAACAAGGCCCTCCTTGTTGGTGAGCACAAGATCCAGCAGTGCTCCTCTTCTAGTCAGCTTGTCCACCATTTGCATTAAGAAGTTGTCATCAATGCACTGGAGGAACCTCCTAGACTGTGAAAGGCTGGCTGTGTAAGACTTCCAGCAGATATCGGGGTAGTTAAAATCTCCCATGAGGACCAAGGACTGTAGTTGTGAGGCTGCTTTCAGCTGCCTGTAGAAAGCCTCATCAACTTCCTCACCTTGATCAGGAGGTCTGTAATAAACCCCCACAACTGTATCACCCACACCAGCCTGCCCTTTAATTCTCACCCACAGACTTTCAGTTTGCCCCTCATCAGCCCCTGCACAAAACTCGATACATTCTAGTTGCTCTCTCACATAAAGAGCAACTCCACCACCTCGCTTCACCAACCGATCTTTCCTAAAAAGCACATAGCCATCCATGGCCACATTCCAGTCGTGTGAGCTGTCCCGCCATGTCTCTGTTATTGCTACCAGATCATAACCCTTAGACCGCACACAGACCTCTAACTCTTCCTGTTTATTCCCCATGCTGCATGCATTGGTGTACAGGCATTTCAGGAAGAAAGAGAGCACATCGATGGGACTAAATCCTCCTTAGACCACCTTCCTTCAGGCCCTGGTATGTTCCTCTTGGGCTTGTCTCTAACAGACCCAGTTTTCTCCCCTTCCCCCTTCACATCTAGTTTAAAGCTCTCTCAATGAGCCCTGTTAACTCCTGCCCCAAAAGCCTTTCCCCCCTCTGGGACAGGTGCATCCCACCTGCCACTATCAGGCCAGGTGTCTCATATAGCAGCCCATGATCAAAGAACCCAAAGCCCTGCCTTTGGCACCAGTCTCGTAGCCATTCATTGATCAGTAAACTCTTCCTGTTTACCTCTCCACCCATTCTTGCAGGAGGTATGGAGGCAAACACGACTTGTGGTCCAGACCCCCTAACTAGCCGTCCCAGGGCCCTGAAGTCTCTCTTCATTGCCCTTACATTTCTTGTAATAATTTTGTCACTGCCAACCTGAAAAATCAGCAGTGGGTAGTAATTGGAGGAATTTACAAGATTAGGGAGTTTCCTTTTAACATCTCTAATCCGAGCCCCAGGGAGGCAGCAGACCTGAATTAGGACTATCCTAGACTAAGAGAACAGCATACAGAAATTCTCCTCCTGGACCAGTAAAGCCAGCAGCAACAGAATAAGAGACATTGAACTTTCATAGTGAAACTTTCATAAATGCATTGTCTTGTCCCACAGTACTCTGCTCCTGATTGCAGAACAGAATTGAGTCATCTCTGAGGCTCTCTCCACACTCTCTCTGCCTCCAGGACAGGATAACTAAGAAAACACAGGTTGAGTTTATCAGACAGCAACATGATCTCACTGGTGAGAGCAGCTCTCCAGAAGATACCAGATGGGGTTATCCCTGAGAGATAGGTAAATAAAGAAATACAACTTTTTTTTTCTTGGTTTGGTTTTTCCCCCAAGAAGATTCAGCCATTACTTTCTGAATTGGCTTTACATCTAATAATAAAAGTTTTTCAATTGTGCTGCAGAAAGAGTCAGATCCAGAATAAGTCAGAAGTACAGAATTTAGAATTGCAGTATCTCAATACGAGAGCCTGGAGAAAGGCTAAGGATCCCATGTAACCACTGCAGACACCTCTGAAAGCCTTCAGAAGGCAATTCAGACTGTTTAAGTAAGCAGCTACCTGTCTCTACTGGCTGTATGGGAAAGACAGCCTCTCACTGCTGCTGTAGAGCCAAGGAAACCCTCCAAAGTAAAGGCAGTACCTCCAGAGGAGGGCAATGAAGATGATAAGAGGGCTGAAGCACCTCCTCTATGAAGACAGCCTATGAGAGTTGGTGTTTTTCAGCCTGGAGAAGACTCAGGGGAGACCTCACAGTGGCATTCCAGTACTTGGAAGGGACCTAGAGGAAAAATGGTGAGGGACTTTTTATAAGGGCACTTAGCAAGAGTACAAGTGATAACGGCTTTAAACTGGAAGAGGAGTGGTTTAGATTAGACATCAGGAGGAAATTCTTCACTGTGAGGGTGGTAAGACACTGAAACAGGTTGCCCAGAGAAGCTGTGGATGCCCCCTCCCTGGAAGTGTTCAAGGCCAGGCTGGATGAGGTTTTCAGTAACCTGGTCTAGTGAGAGGTGTCCCTGCCAATACAGGGAGGTAGGAACTAGATGATCTTTCAGGTTCCTTCCAACCCTATCAATCTATGATACTATTATATATGATTCTATGATATTCTAGAGAAGCAATAACTCACATTTTTAATCCGTGTTTATCTAGAGCATCCTACTCAGTATGCCAAGGGCAGTTATTGTTTCCTCCACCTCTTCCCCAGTAGAAGTTTTGATCATTGCCACTATGTCCTAGCTTTCCTGTAGCATAGTAGCTTTCAACAAACAGGAGGAGCTGGAAGATACAGTGCTATGGGAAAGTTACAACATAGTGGCAATTAGGGAGACTTGGTGGGATGAATCCTATGAGTGGAGTGTGGCTATAGATGGCTACAAGCTCTTCAGAAGGGACAGGAGTGGAAGAAGGGGTGGAGGTGTTGCCCTCTAAGTAAATAAGTGGATAGAGTGTGAAGAGTTGTCCTTAAAGAATAGCCATGAGCAGGTCAAAAGCTTATAGGTAGGAATTAGGGATCGGGACAGCAAAGGGAGTCTTGTGGTTGGAGTCTACTATAGGCCATCTGATCAAGTGGACCCTATCAATGATGCCTTCTTACTCCAGCTCCAGGAGACATCACAATCACAGGCTCTCATCCTGCTGGGGGATTTCAACCACCCCGACATCTGCTGGAAAAGTAACATGGCAAGTTGTAGGCAACCCAGGAGACTCCTGGAGAGTCTCAATGACAACTTCTTAAAACAAGAAATGGAAAGTCCCATGCAAGGGGATGCATTATTGGACCTGAGGGTCAGAAATGCAAGTGAACTCATCAGGGTTGTCAAAGTTGAAGGCAGCCTGGGCTGCAGTGATCATGCACTAGTGCAGTTTACTGTCTAGAGTGTATGAGGCAGATGAGAAGCATAGTCAGGACTCTAAATTTTAGGAAAGCAAACTTCTAGCTCTTCAAAGAGTTAGTAAGTAGGACCCTGTGGGAAACAGCCCTCAGAGACAAGGGAGCAGAAGAGATCTGGCTGATCTTTAAGAATGCTTTCCATAGAGTGCAAGAGGTCTCAATCCCAGGTGTAGGAAATGGGGCAAGGAAGACAGGAGGCCAGTATGACTGAGCCAAGACCTGCTGGTCAAACTAAAAGGCAAGATGAAACTACACAGGCAGTGGACAGGTATCCTGGGTAGAGTATAAGGAAGCTGCCTGGCTGTGTAAGGACAAAGTCAAGAAAGCCAAGGCGCAGCTGGAGCTGTACTTGGCAAGGGATGTAAAGAAAAACAAGAAGGGCTTCTACAGGTATGTAAACCAGAAAAGGAAGGTTAAAGAAAGTGTACCCCCCAATGGGCAACAGTGGTGAACTAGCAACAACAGACGAGAAGGCAGACAACTTCTTTGCCTCAGTCTTCACTCACAACCTCTCTCCTCATGGCTCTCAAGCTGATGGCCCACAAGACAGAGACCAGGAGACAAAGTACCATCGTAAGCAAAGACAAGGTTTGTGACCGTCTAGGGAACCTGAACACACACGAGTCCATGGGACCTGATGAGATGCATCCCAGAGTCCTGAGGGAATCAGCTGATGTAGTTGCCAAGCCACTGTCCATGATATTTGAAAAGTCATGGCTGTCAGGTGAAGTCCCTGGTGACTGGAAAAAAGGAAATATTATACCCATTTCTAAAAAGGGTAGAAAGGAGAACCCTGGGAACTACCAATCTGTCAGATTCACCTCTGTGCCTGGGAAGATCATGGAACAGATCCTCCTAGAAGCTCTGGCAAGGCACATGGAGGACAGAGGAGTGATTCAGGACACCCAGCATGGTTTTACTAGGGGCAAATCCTGCCTGATCAACCCAGTGGCTTTCTACAGTGGAGTGACTGCATCAGTGGACAAGGGAAGACCGGTCTATAGTTACCCGGGTCCTCCTTCTTGCCCTTCTTGTAGACTGGAGTGACGTTTGCTATCCTCCAGTCCTCAGGCACCTCTCCAGTTACCCATGACTTACCGAAGATGATGGAGAGTGGACTAGCAATGACCTCCGCCAGCTCCCTCAGCACCCTTGGATGCATTTCATCCGGACCCATCGATTTATGGATGTCCAGATTATGCAACTGATCCCTAACCCAATCCTCATCTACTATGTCCTCTGTGAGAGCAGAGGACCAGCACCTACACCAGACCTTCTGTGGTGACTATGGTAATGGGCAGGAGGAATCATAAATGCCTGGAATGGAGGTGAGGACAGCAGGATCCATCCCAGAGAGGTCAGAGCCAAAATGACTTCAGAAAGCTTTAGATGGAGGAGATTGTCATTTCCATTTTTCCTTGGTTTGTGTCAACAGCTGTTGAACATAGTGAATGAAGCATGAAAAGACCTGGTGACTGGAAACTGAGTTCAGAGTATAAATAAGGTTCTGTTTACCAGTAGAAGGGTAGCCATCATGCAGGGAGCTTCCTAAGGGCCCTGGTGCAGTCTCCACCACCAATATGATGGTCTGTTGGGAAGCTGTGCTTCACAGTAATGAATTGAGAGCAGGTCTCCCTTCTACAGGGTGTCTCACTTAACAGTCTGTCCTTTTGGTAGCTAGAACTTCATTTACTGTTTCTCAACACCTCCACAAGGCATTATTAGTAATACTTCCCTCAGATCTTCTCCTCTTTCCAATTCCCTTCCATTTCAGATCACAAAACATCTGAGGATCCACCTGGAAAATAAAGTTTGTAGTAGAGATTTTTGAATCTTATTCCATAAAAATCCCAGTAATTTTTTAGAAAATTGACTGTCCAAATTCTTTAGTCACCTTTGAATTTCTCTACTTTTTTTTAGATGTCATGCAGTCTATAAGTGTTCACTACTAGGAAGTGCTTTGTCCTCCAATACCACTACCTGGTAACAAAACTGAATTACTGAAGAAACTTTCGATTTCTTTCCTTCTTTTTAATCAGCACATTTAAAGAATTATTTCAGAAAATGTGTTACTTACTGCCGTGATAAGGGAAGTGAAACACCATTGCAATTTAATAGTGGCCAGTACAGAATGAGCTGTTTCAATGTGTTTTTAACACACTAGTATTGTTCTCAACCTTTAGAAAACTCTAGTTGTCTGCAATTATGCACAGCAAATCATGTCAGGCTGCAGGAATAGCTTGGGATTTGCCTATCAAGGATCCTCAAAGCCGGATACCTAGTGTTTCTGTTTGTTTTGTTTGCTTGTTTGTTTTTCCATCAAAGCTATATTTGAACATTAAATCTTTCATTCTGCTTGTTGGAACAAAAGCAACCATCTTACATGCTGTGCAAGATTTGTAATGGCTTGTTCTAAGCCTTTTTACACTAGGCCATCACTCCATTTATGCTCTTATTAAACTCAGGTTCTTGATCAATTTTGAATAAACTTGATGCCCAGTCTAATTCAAGCAGCAGAGATAAAAGAAGTCGAGAGTCTCAGATCTGAGCCTGTTATTCATAGGCAGCTCTGATGGTTGGGGTTTTTTCTGCATGTATCCCCTGCAATCTCTAGGGGCATGGGGAAACATCATGCTGCTGCTCAGCTCTGCCAGCCCAGCTGACAAAATCTGACCTTAAAGAGAAAGGGAAACTAAAAATTGTGCCAGTCACCAAACCTGGGATAAGCTGAATAAAAAGACAGAGATGTGAGAGAATCAAATACATATCAGCAGAGGTCAAATCTAAAAAAATGTTGTGGCCAAAAGCTGACAAAAACTATAAAAACAGCATTTCTGAAACTTTGCTGTGGATGCAACATATGATGATGTGTATAAAAATCCTGTGTACTGCCCCCAAATACTGTGTACTGTCTGTCAAAAATTGAATTTTCACAAGCTGAAAAAAATTTTCTTAAAAATAGTACAGCATAAACCAAAGATTATATAATGGGTGTCAAGATAATAAATCACATTCAAATTCTTCTCATGCTTCTGAGTCATTTAGCCTGCTGTCCTTTTGAGCTGTCACTTGAACAAAAGCATCTGAAATGAACTAATTTGGTAACAGACCTCATTTGTCTTTCTTTGGGAAACATTTTTTTTCTCCAAAGTCTCTAACAACTAAGCTAAAAGGAGAGACAAACATAAGTGAAACGACAATAAGAAAGACAATTAGGTTTTTCCACAAACTGAAACTTCGAGATGTGTATTCCAGACACAGTTGCTGTGCATGCCACATACCTCTGATATTCAGCTCAGAATTTAAAGAAAGTTAGACTTACTGGAGAGTTTTGAGAATCCAACAGCACAGCTGTAACACAACTGCAACAGCACAACTACAGCTTTATGAAAAAAATACCCAAACTGGCTTGGCTATCAGAACCCTTGGAGTGACTCCTCCCTGAAGCATCATACTCTGCTTACAGCATTTGTCATTCCTCTGATACCCAGATTTAACTATCCAAGGGCTAACACACATACATATGCCTGTGCAGGACTGAGGAACATGAAGAAAAGAAAAAAAAATACGTTAAAATTTGGACTCATGGTACAGATTCAAAGAGGGACTGTCCTACTGGCTCATCAACACCTCCTAAGAAATGACTCCAAGCTGGCCTGCACTGCAGATACCCTTGCCAAAATGCAGACCAAGTTGTTTCATCTTTAGGTGCTTCTGCTCCCTGCCCGCACCAGGACAAATGCAATTATTTGCTCTCCTTTGACCACTGAGGCTGGAAACCTGTTGAGGCCAGCAGCACTCTCTTGCTACATGCTTGTGTTTACCGTAATAGGGCTGAAGTCTCAGCAGGAGGCTCCTAGTGCTGTGTAGCACAGAGAGATAATATTAACTAACGTCACTAATAAGACACCTCTTCAAAAGTGTAGGGAGGCTGCCAGGCTGATCCATCCTTGTGTGCTTATCTGAACAGATGTGTGCCTATTAACCTACCTGTCAGGTTATTTCTTTTCTTATGTTTGTAGAAAACCCATGATTTTATCTCTTTGTTCAAACCGTTTTTCAGTATTCTTGAAGATTTATTTTGTTGACAATCACACAGCTTGAGACAGACACTGAAAGGGAATTTAGTAAAGCTTTCTTCAACACCCAGCCTGGATACTTTTCTGATTTCAGCATTCTGAAAAAGTTGAAAAAGTTGAGACGTGTGAAAACTGCACAAAGCCCTGAACCACAGGGGATTTTCAGAGGAGGTGTCAATGTGTCAAACTCACTAACAGACAAGTAGACCTAGAGCTCAACAGAATAGATTTATTTCAGAATAGAACTGAAAACAGGATTATTTATGAGGAGAAGTCTAGCAGCTGGACTAAGGTGCTCTGAAATGTACTATGCCATAAACCAATCAAAATAAGATTAGTGGAGATTTTAAGAACTCACAGAAATATGTAGAGAATTACATGAAAACATTATCATCCACAATAAGAGCTAGGGAAAACTAAGAACTAATAATATTCTCAAACACTCTTGCCATCACTCAGCCTTTGAACATCTATTCTGTAGCATCTTCACTGCCTTTATTTCTCTTTTTTTTTTTTTCATTTATTAATATGTCATATTTTCCATAAGGCTGTGGAGAAAAGTCATTGGATTGTATTTCTCAAAGAGTTAAAAACTACAATGCAAATAGATCTTAAAACATGTATTTATCAACCTCTTCAATTTAAATAGAAGCTAGTTGATGTTCTGAGCCTTGATAATGATTTTTTAATACTTACAACAGTTTCCTATTGATCTGAACATTTTTTTTGTAATTCTGACAGAAATGGTAACTACAGCCATTGTGTACAGCTGGAGTGTACTAAACCACTCAAATCTACTTGTACACAAACAATTCAGATTTGTTAACAAAGAAACATTAAATTTAGCCAAAGCAGAGAACAAGGAGAGAGCCAGTATGAACTCAGACAGATTAATATATGTGTTAATATTAGGGTTTTTCCTATTTTGTTATTAACCACAGTAATATAAAAGCATGAGTAAATAACATCTATTTGGATAGTAATAAATAGAAAAGTGATATGACAATAGGAAGGACAGAGATCTCATACAAAAGGACTTAAGAGACATCTGTGGAAATAATAAATAAATTTAAAAAAACCCCAACAAAACCAGACCAAAAAAAGAAAGGCAATTTGGTTTGATAAAAAAAATAATCAGCTTTTAGGATGGAATTAATCTTGCCTGTTTTCAGCAATTAAAATTTTAAACTATTTAAAATTTAAACATCTAATTTGAAGATAATTGCCCAGTTTCCTAGTAGTCAGTGGACTTCATCTCACTTAGCTTGAACAATACTTCATGGTAGGCTACTTTTGAGAAGCTCCGTTCTCTCTTTTCATTGTAGAGGAAGTTGGGAGCACTGTCTTATACCAGACACATATTATTTTATTTTGGCAATTAATATTAGCTGAGATGAATCTCATTCATCAGGGGAAATAAAGGAAAAATAAGAGGTTTAAGAATTATGAAAACAAACAAAATATTTTTGATAGTATAACATTACATAAAATAATTCCCTACTGTTCAAAAAAAGCATCTGAAGACTTTTAGGAACCTGTTTTTTAGCATTGTTGTACTGCAGACAGACACTTCCTCTGAAGGATTCATAAAACATCAGCTTTCGTCTGTAGCACATAATGAATATAAGCATTTTTAGGATAACTGATTCATTGGACAATTACAATTTGGACACCCTGATCAGGTTTTTAAGTTTGAAGGATGGATTTGACTTCAAAGCTTTGAAACAAATTCTGAAGGAAAAAAATACAAGAGATGCAGAGGTAAATGTCTATGACAGGGTGACATGCTTATTGGACTTGGGAAGGCCTGTGGATATTGTCTACCTTGACTTTAGCAAGGTCTTTGACAAGTTTTCTCACAGGATTCTCCTAGAGAAACTGGCTGCTTGTGGCTTGGATGTGCACATGCTTTGCTGGATAAAAAACTGATTGGTCGGCTGGGTCTAAAAAGAGGTTCAATGGAGTTAAATCCAGTTTGGGGCCGGTCACGAGTGGTGTTCCTCAGGTTCAGTGCTGGGGCTGCTCCTTTTTAACATCTTTATTGATGGTCTGAATGAGGGGATAGAGTGCACCCTCGGTAAGTTTGCAGATGACACTAAGTTGGGAGGGAGTATTGATCTACTTGAGGGCAGGGAGGCTCTGCAGAGGGATCTGGACAGGCTGCATTGATGGGCCAAGGCCAATTCCATGAGTTTCATTAAGACCAAGTAATGGGTCTTGCACTTCGGCCGTAACAACTCCCCAGCTTGGGCAGCAGTAGCTGGAGAGCTCCCCAGCAGAGAGGGACCTGCGACTGTTCAGCCTGGAGAAGAGGAGGCTGAGAAGAGACCTCATTGCTCTCTACAGCTACCTGAGAGAAGGTTGGAGTGAGGTGGGTGACAGACCAACCTAGTGACTTCCTACAATGAAGTGACTGCATCAGTCGACCAGGGAAAAGCAGTGGATGTCATCTATCCGGACTTCTGCAAGGCCTTTGAC
This sequence comes from Apus apus, assembly GCF_020740795.1. Taxonomy (NCBI): domain Eukaryota; kingdom Metazoa; phylum Chordata; class Aves; order Apodiformes; family Apodidae; genus Apus; species Apus apus. Next base: position 16,092,559 of record NC_067282.1, read on the forward strand.
ACGGTCCCCCACAACATCCTTCTCTCTAAATTGGAGAGATATGGGTTTGATGGGTGGATTGCTCAGTGGATAAGGAATTGACCAAATGGTCCCCTCCTGACGGTAGTGGTCAATGGCTCAATATTCAGATGGAAAACAGTGACAAGTGGTGTCCCTCAGGGGTCAGTGCTGGGCCCAGTGTTGTTTAATATTTTCATTAACGATATTGACAGTGGCATTGAGAGCACCCTCAGCAAGGTTGCTGATAACACCAAGCTGGGTGGGGCAGTCAATATGCCAGAGGGATGGGATGCCATCCAGAGGGACCTGGACAAGCTAGAGAAGTGGGCCCAGGTGAACCTCATGAGGTTCAAAAAGGCCAAGTGCAGGGTCCTGCACCTGGGCTGAGGTAACCCAAGATATGAATAGAGGCTGGGGGAGGTCACACTTGCGAGCAGCCCTGTGGAAAAGGACCTGGGGGTACTAGTGGATCAAAAGCTGGACATGAGCCACCAATGTGCAGTTGCAGCCCAGAAGGCCAACTCCATCCTGGGCTGTATCAAAAGAAGTGTGGCCAGCAGATCAAGAGAGGTGATTCTGTCCCTCTACTCTGCCCTGGTGAGACCTCACCTGAAATACTCCATCCAGCTCTGGTGCCCCCAGCACAAGAAAGATGTGAACCTGTTGGAACATGTCCTGAGAAGGGTCATGAAAACGATGCGAGGGCTGGAGCACCTCTCTTATGAGGACAGGCTGAGGGAGTTGGGGCTGCTCAGTCTGAGAAAGAGAAGGCTCCAGGGGAACCTCATACTCGCCTTCCAGTACCTGAAGGGGCCTACAGGAAAGCTGGGATAGGACTTTTTACAGGGGCTTGCAGTGAGAGGACAAGGGGTAATGGTTTTAAGCTGAAGGAAGAGAGATTTAGGTTAGAGATCAGGGATAAATTCTTCAGTGTAAGGGTGGTGAGACACTGGAACAGGCTGCCCAGAAGTGTTGTGGGGGCACCATCCCTGAAGATGTTCAAAGGCAGGTTGAATGGGGCTCTGAGCAGCCTGTTCTACTGGGAGGTGTCTCTGCCCATGCAGGGGGGCTGGAATCTTTAAGGTCCCTTCCAACTCCAAACATTCCATGATTCTGTGATTCTGTGATTCTGTGGGTGTTGGCCTCTTCTCCCTAGTGACCAGCGATAGGACAAGACAAAACGGGAACCAGGAGAGGTTCAGATTGGATATTAGGAAAAATTTATTCACAGAAAGAGTGGTGAAGCATTGCAACAGGCTGCCCAGGGGGGTGGTGGAGGCACTGTCCCAGAAGGTGTTGAAAAAATGGCTGGATGTGTTTCAGGAGATGATTTAATGGTTAGGGGTCGTAAGACTGATGGCTGGTCATAGGACTTGATGATCTTAAAGGTCTTTTCCAATCTTGATGATTCTGTGATTCTAACTAAAAAAATACAATATACTTTTGTCAAAGTTGAGTTGTGTCTAGCAATTTTGACCGTTCTGTGAAAAAAAAATAAAATCCTTTTATTATTTTTAAAATTAAATGTAATAGACATTGTCTATTTAGAAAAACATAGGGAAGCTGAATACTAAGAAAGCCAAGTGTAATGTGGATAAAGTGTGAGTGTAACTAAGGTATGGTAGGTGAGGCACCACCAAAAGAGGACATGAAAATGGTGTTCTTCAGAGAATAAGTATCAATGATGATCCTAAAAAATGTCTGTCAAGATGAATTTATTAATATTTTCATTAATGATCTTAGCCAAAAACAAGTATGTGATGATAAAACTTTCCAATATCATAAAAGCTTTGTCAGTAAACAGGCAGATCAGGAAGAACAGCATGACGTTAAGGACTGCAGTGATGGAAATAGGATTAAATTTAATGGTGTGTAAAATGAAAGATCATGTGCTTAAGGACTCATAGGAAGACTTTCTGGAGTAATAAAGAATTAATCAGCTGGATCTGAACAAAATAATGTTTTGTGAGCACAGGCATCTTCTGAGTTGTCATGGAGAAGTAGGCATGAAGGTGTTCCTAAGGTAATTTGGGAGAGAAATTTCCATCAGAGACTGCCTGGCAGACAGAAGCTCAGTGGAGGTAAAGAAACGTTAGTGGCTTTTATTAGAAGTATTAATGCTTTTTGTGGCTTTTGTGAGACTTCTGGTGTTCTGCACACCATTGTGGTTACCCCTTGAGAGTGCCAAAGGAAGATGTGGCACCCCTCAGGATGTCTTCTGGGGCAGCAAAGCTGTTAAAAATAACTATTTATAAGTAATGAGCTTATAAGTAGAAATAGATAAACACCATGGTAATTTTCCTTTTGGTGACTGTTATAAAAGAGTAGGGCAGTTTCCTGGGGAATTATGCATTTTTTGCATATAGGGTACTCCTACAGGTTTGAAATGGAGGGTGGTTTGGAGACCAATAAATTAATAGAGCCCTAGGTTCAGAAAAGACACATGGGAAAGTGCAATCTTGCTGCTAACTTGCTTTCAAATTTGAGTTATTGGTTGGTGTAGTCCTGCCCATGAGCAAACCAAGCAACTGCATCTTGCCCTAAGCTGACTCATATCTGTCCCTGGGTGTCTGCACTGGATATCCTCAAATGTCTACATCTAGAGACAGTATGGATGGGGTCATATGTAAACACAGCCTTAAAATAATCCAAGACCATGGTGACACTTACTTTGTCAACATGACTGGCTTTTTTTTTTTTTTTTGCAGGATGGATTATTGAAATAATCTGTTTTAATACTAAATTTTCAAAAGTTTACCTTAGCATGCTAGATTGACAGTGAAAAATCTAACATTAGTCACAAGCTGAACAGAAGTCATTTACTCTTAATTTTTTTGTGATGATTTATTGCCTATTCAGATTAGCAGTATTGTAATTGCCTCTAATTCAGTGTTTTGTTTATGTTTGCAAAATTGTGTTCATACCAATAGACCATTTCATCAGTTTCAGTGCCAGACTTACATAAAAATATTTCTGTTCACCCAAACAAATGGGACTTCATGATAAATCACTTTATTACTTCGTTAACAAGAAGACGCCAAGTATAAAGGAGATAATCTAGGAGCATATATATTAGATATTGCTGAATGACCCTCATCTTTGATAAATTTGTAGATTTAGAAATTAATGCAGTTTACTGAATATAAGCAAAATCTTTACAAACATAACAAAATATCAATCTGTAACCTGAAGTATTTAAGTCAGCCTTACAACTCTGAGACATAAAATATAAGGTATGTATACTGTTGACATAGAAAGTTTGAATTAGATAATCAAAAAGTCTGTATTTTTAACTATATGATATGAAAAAAACAAGCAAGCCATTAACGAAGTCCTTTCGATGATGTTGTTGATTTATCTTCCAGCGGTCTTATCTGAACAATTGCAATGGTTATCTATCCCATTTGCTTTAATCCCTTCTTGTACTCTGAGAAATGACATATGGTTTGTAAAGGAATAAAGACAAAACTCCACTAAAACAATGCCTGAAGAAATATGAGACTCTATCTTTTCCTATATTGGGGGATACCGAATATCCCAGAATCTATTAGCCGTCTGGATTGTTAAACCTAACCTCAGCCTAAAGCAAATTTCCAGAATCAGGACAATGTATCCATCCCATAAAAAGCCATGGAAAACCTAGTAAAGAAATATATCCCATCCTCCATCCTGTCTATAAGAGAAATTGACTATTCTGTTTGCAAGCTTTGCTTGGCATGAGGGTTACAGCTGAAAAATGTCTTGATAGGTAGTAGTTGGATAGACATCAGTTGTCCCCCTTGGGTAGAAAGAGGGTTTTTTTTCATATGTGTTACATTATTTTCTACAATGGGGAGTGATCCTCTAGATTTCTGCACGTAACATGTTAGGACTAGCGCTTTGGTTATGGATGAGTAATCTCATGCTGTGGGAAACTACATGCCTGAGGATGTTAGAAGGGTTTTAGAGACAAGAGGAGATTGGTACTGGCATTTGAATGGCACTCCATGGTCTTCTACAACACTGTGGCACTCATACCAGGAATTTAATCATTCTGAGTTAGGATTAAGGAAAGCTGGAGTCCAAATTGTGGGACACAAACTGGCTCACAGTCAGAAGATGGCCTGAGTAATTTTTTTTTTCTTTCAATGTCATATGTTCCTCTACAATGCCAGTGGTCCTCTAGGCTTCAGAGCATACAGGAATAGTCTCAGGCAGTTATCATAGAGAAATCTCATATAGGGAGCTAGTACATTGCCTATCCTATCCCTGATTGACTGGAAAAAAGAACCAAGGTTCTTGTAAAAGATCATGGAACACCAGCTAGAAAGAACAATGCCTACCATGAAAAGCCAAAAAAGATCTTTAATCTACTGTCTTCTTATCCCAGTGCATTTTCCATGGTCTTACATGTATCTCAGTTTTGTAACATACTATCCAGACATTGCATCAGACTTTTTTTCTTGTTTTCCTCATGATATTAGCTTAAACTTTTGACTGCATCTAAACTGTATAGTATCTATTGTTAATAGATGGCACACAGCCAATAATTTTATTTTCAATTTTTTATCAGAAATAGTAAAATGCATAGGAAATAATTTTTTGGTAGAAATAGTCAGCCAAGACTAAAATACATTTGAATGCGGAATAGAGAGAATCGGTTACATAATTTTGGAAAAAAAACTCAGTTCAAGGCCAAACCCACCCAAACCCAATAAGGAGGAGAACAAAATCTTTCACTCCTTGGTCCTCTATATTCAGTCATAAATGTATTTGGAAGACTTCTGATACTGGATTTCTGTGTTCCATATTTTGGCTATATTATTTGAAATCCAGAATTACAACCAAGTAGCTGTCCTCTGTATGTGTGAGATTTGAGTCCAGAGCTCTTGGACTTCCTTAACTTGAGCATAAAGGGTGTTTTAGGTTCCTTACTTGTCTGAATGATCCCAGCTTTATCAAGCTGTCTCAGAAAAGACAGCTCTTCTGTAAACAGTAGGAAAAGTGTCCTATCCCCAGCACATCAATCTGGCATTCACTGATGACAATGAAACCCTTTCTGAGCTGCAGCAGGATCCCATGCAAGTGCCTGTTTTCCCCTTCCACCTCTGGTCCTTTGGTAGGCAGGACTCAGCAGCAGCCAAGATCTGGGTCTACCCTCAGTTCTTCAAGAACATTGTGTTGAAGTTTGACCAGCAGGTCTGGCTGCCCTGGGTGCCGCTGAGTGCTCTGCATCTGCTGTTGTGCCAAGTAATTTACATATTGTCATGGGCTTGTAAAGGCTTGACTTGTTCCTTCTTTGTTGAAATTCTCCCAAAAAAAGCTGGTTCTTATCTCTGTGAAACTAGAGTAACAGTGAAGCTAAGCAGGCTAATAAACTCCTAGAGTTCTTGTGAGCATAAACAACTCTTCATTAATAATTTTTCCAGCCAAAATACTTCATAGCACAATAACAAACACAAATGAAGACATTTGAAAGAAGCAATGGTACCAGGTGTTGCTTGGTCTGAAAGATGAAATGAGCTGCATGACTTCCATCAAGAAAAACTTCCAGGTAAGCATGAGCAGCACTGATAACCAGGAAGGGAGTGAGCCAGAAAAAACAGCCTTTGTACAGAGTAACTAGCTCAGAAAGGCCTGCCAAATAAATCTAGGTCAAAGGAGTAAGACATGGATTAAAGTATCTGAAATGAGACATTCTGGTTTGACATTTTGATTGTTGTATTTATTGGTTAATATAAGTGAATATTATCTGAAACCTGTGAAGAAAGCAGAGAGAAGAGGTAATAAATGAGAGTTTATGGCTGGAGTGGTTGTGCCTAGTCTGAGCACAGCAATCACCACTCACCTCCGGGCAGAGATACTAAGAGGACTCTAGGACAGGACTGTAGTGCAGACACCACAGGAGAGGCATGACAAGGAGCGAGGATCAGGTCAGGCACATTCTGTCAAACCTGGTGCAGAAATCTTGTCTTTATAGCCTATAAAAGATACTACCTGATGAGATGCATCCCAGAATCCTGAGGGAATTGGTGGATGTAGTTGCCAAGCCACTCTCCACAGTATTTGAAAAGTCATGGCAGTCAGGTGAAGTCCCTGGTGACTGGAAGAAAGGAAACATTATGCCCATTTCTAAAAAGGGTAGCAACTTAATCAACCAGCGTTTCCCACCATTTTTAATTCCAGTGTATGTATTCTGCCTCTGATTTCTCAACAGCGTCTGCAAATGTGATTTATTTTTCTGTAGTCTTTAGATTCTTCTACACTAATATATTGCAATATTGCAGTTTTTCCCAATGTAACCTATCAATCATTTTTTTATTATTCTTCTTTTATTTCCTCCCCCCCCCCATTTCTTTCTCTTTGAACACTGCTATTGGTTCTGAGGTGGTTAGATGCAGGATGGGTAGGAAACCAGAGTTTGCTCCTCATCATCTGTCTCAGAGCATTGGCGTAAGTAATTTACACAGCTACCAAGAGAAATAAACACCACTTCAGCTGTCTTTTCTCAGTTGCACTTTAACTGGAACTGTTTCATGCTGAATCAATGATTAAATATTAATTGGGCCAGAAGATGATGATAGACACAGTTCTCATGGAGCAACTTTTGGCAGAGCAATTGCTACTGGACTCACCATTAAGAGAGAATGTGTTGCTGTGGTTTGGGTATCGAAAAAGTCAATTGATCTGAAGTATCAACTGTTCTGGGTAAAAGAGGCACACAAAACCACACACACATAGTTACACATTTCTGCTAGATAAGATTTAAACAACGATGCTGCCTCCAAATGGTTCTAGTATTCCTGAGGGCAGGCCAATGATTCTGGCTTCAGTCTGGGTTTTTTTTTTAGAAAGAAGAACATAGCTTTAGGTATACTCACCACCAGGAATACTTCTGAATGTGTTCATCAAGGAAAAGAACACAAGCCCCCAGATACTTCTTAGGATGGTATTTGAGAGCATAAAGTGCCTGTGCTAAACTGTCTGCTCTCAATAACAGAAACAGGAATGCAGGGAAAGGTGCACGTTTACAACACTGTGGTAAATACCCCTCATGAAGTCATTCCAATACAGGGTCAGACAGGGAAGCATTTAAACACCGCTGACAAATCCAGACACACTTTAGCTTGGCCTAGAAGGTCCTTCTTGCCACAGCCGTGAGCAACAACAATGCTATGAGAACTTAAACATTTACATTGCTTTTTAGTCTTATTTTTATACTACCTTCTTTTCTGTTATCATTAGGCTTGGCTTTTTAACACTTTTGTTATGCCCATTGTCCTTACAAATGTTACTGCATTGTTGTAGGAAATGTTTGATGACAGTCTAACTCTTTTAATTGTGTATAAATAGCATTTGAATGAATTATGTTTACTTTCTATCTAATTAACAAATGAAAATTTGGATCACAAAAAAGAAGTGACAAGTCTGGGGAAAGAATGCCACCAGAAAAATGATGCCTGGTCACCATTAGAGCCTGTAGTATTTTTCATAATGTTGTATTATAGGAAGGCAAGGCAATTAAATGGGGTTTGTTATTCATCAGAGGTAAGACAGGTTTCCCCTTTAAAAAGTTACAAGAAGTGCAAAGGCAATGAAGAGAGACTTCAGGGCCCTGGGACGGCTGGTTAGGGGGTGTGGAGCGCAAGTTGTGTTTGCCTCCGTACCTCCTGCAAGAATGGGTGGAGAGGTAAACAGGAAGAGTTTACAGATCAATGAATGGCTATGAGACTGGTGCCAAAGGCAGGGCGTTGGGTTCTTTGATCATGGGCTGCTATGAGACACCTGGCCTGATAGTGGCAGGTGGGATGCACCTGTTCCAGAGGGGGAAAAGGCTTTTGGGGCAGGAGTTAGCAGGGCTCATTGAGAGGGCTTTAAACTAGATGTGAAGGAGGAAGGGGAGACAATTGGGTCTCTTAGGGATGAGCCCAAGAGCAACATGCTAGGGCCTGAAGGAAGGTGGTCTAGGGAGAATTTTCAGTCATTGAAGAGAAGGGATAGATGTTTAGGCCCTGGCCACAAGGCCTCCTGCCACACAGGGGTCCCACCAGTGTGCTCTGCTTGCCTTACAAAATGCCTGTACACCAATGCACGCAGCATGGGGAATAAACAGGAGGAGTTAAAGGTCTGTGTGGGATCTAAAGGTTATGATCTGGTGGCAATTATAGAGACATGGTGGGACAGCTCACACGACTGGAATGTGGCCATGGATGGCTATGTCCTTTTTAGGAAAGATCGGTTGGTGAAGCGAGGTGGTGGAGTTGCTCTTTATGTGAGAGAGCAGCTAGAGTGTATCGAGTTTTGTGCAGGGGCTGATGAGGAGCAAGTGGAAAGTCTGTGGGTGAGAATTAAAGGGCAGGCTGGTATGGGTGATACAGTTGTGGGGGTTTACTACAGACCTCCTGATCAAGATGAGCAAGTTGTGTGGGAGGAATAGAATACCCAGCAGGACCAGAACCCTGGACTTCCGGAGGGCCAACTTTGGCCTCCTCAATCAATTGTTAAGGGAAGTCCCATGGGAGAGGGTGCTAGATGGTAAAGGGGCTCAAGATAGCTGGTCAATATTCAAGGACCACTTCTTGTAAGCACAGGATCAGAGCGTCCCAATGGGTAGGAAATCAAGTAAGGGAGCCAGGAGACCCACATGGTTAAACAAGGAGCTGCTGGGCAAACTCAAGTGGAAAAAAAGAATCTATGGATCATGGAAAGAGGGACTGGTCACTTGGGAGGAATGTAGGACTGTTGTCAGAGAATGTAGGGAGGCAACTAGGAAAGCTAAGGCCTCCTTGGAACTTAACCTTGCTAGTGAGGTCAAGGATAATAGAAAGGGCTTTTTCAAATACATAGCCGACAAAACCTAACACCAGAGGCAATATAGGCCCACTGCTGAATGAGGTGGGTGCCCTAGAGACAGAGGATATAAAGAAGGCAGAGGTGCTGAATACCTTCTTTGCCTCTGTCTTTACTCCTGCAGGCTTTTCCTGGGAGTCCCAGATCCCTATAGCCCCAGAAGAAGTCAGGATAAAGGAGGAGTTTGCCTTGGTAGATGAGGATTGGGTTAGGGATCAGTTGAGCAATCTGGACATCCATAAATCGATGGGTCTGGATGAAATGCATCCAAGGGTGCTGAGGGAGCTGGCGGAGGTCATTGCTAGTCCACTCTCCATCATCTTTGGTAAGTCATGGGCAACAGGAGAGGTGCCTGAGGACTGGAGGATAGCAAATGTCACTCCAGTCTATAAGAAGGGCAAGAAGGAGGACCCAGGTAACTATAGACCGGTCAGCCTCACCTCCATCCCTGGAAAGGTGATGGAACAACATGTTCTTGGCACTATCTCTAAGCATATCAAGGATCAGAGGGTCATTAAAAGCAGTCAACATGGTTTTACCAAAGGTAAGTCATGCTTGACCAATCTTATATCCTTCTATGATGAAGTAACTAGATGGATAGATGATGGCAGAGCAGTAGATGTGGTTCATCTCGACTTCAGTAAAGCATTCGACACTGTCTCCCACAGCATCCTTGTAGATAAGCTGATAAAGTATGGGCTTGACGATCAGGTAGTGAGGTGGATCATGAACTGGTTGAAGGGAAGATGTTAGAGAGTTGTAGTCAACGGGGCAAAATCTAGTTGGAGGCCTGTGACTAGTGGAGTCCTTCAGAGGTTGGTACTGGGACCGGTGTTGTTCAACATCTTCATCAACAACCTGGATGAGGGAACAGAGTGTGCCCTCAGCAAGTTTACTGATGACACCAAGCTGGGAGGAGTGACTGACACACCAGAAGGCTGTGCTGCCATTCAGAGAGACCTAGACAAGCTGGAGACTTGGGCGGGGAAAAACCTGATGAAATTCAGCAAGGGCAAGTGTAGAGTTTTGCATCTGGGAAAGAACAACCCCATGTACCAGTACAGGCTGGGGGCTGACCTGCTGGAGAGCAGTGTAGGAGAAAGGGACCTGGGGGTCCTGGTGGACAGGAGGATGACCATGAGCCAGCAGTGTGCCCTTGTGGCTAAGAAGGCCAATGGCATCCTGGGGTGCATTAGAAAGGGTGTGGTTAGTAGGTCAAGAGAGGTTCTCCTCCCTCTCTATTCTGCCTTGATGAGGCCACATCTGGAGTATTGTGTCCAGTTCTGGGCCCCAGAGTTTAAGAAGGACAGGGAACTGCTTGAAAGAGTCCAGTGCAGAGCCACAGAGATGATTGAGGGAGTGGAACATCTCCCTTATGAGGAAAGGCTGAGGGAGCTGGGCCGCTTTAGCTTGGAGAAAAGGAGACTGAGGGGTGACCTCATCCATGTTTACAAATACGTAAAGGGTGAGTTTCAGGATGATGGATCCAGGCTTTTTCAGTGATGACCAGTGATAGGACAAGGGGCAATGGATGCAAACTGGAGCATAGGAGGTTCCATGTGAATATCAGGAAGAACTTCTTTACTGTGAGAGTGACAGAGCACTGGAACAGGCTGCCCAGAGAGGTTGTGGAGTCTCCTTCACTGGAGACATTCAAAACCCTCCTGGACGCCTTCCTGTGTGATGTGCTCTAGGTGATCCTGCTCTGCCAGGGGGGTTGGACTAGATGACTTTCGAGGTCCCTTCCAACCCCGAGGATTCTATGATTCTGTGATTCTAAGTGTTATCAAGATCATAGTAGACACCTGATCACTTCTTGACACACTCCCTAATGGGAATAAAAAGTAATAAAACATACTAAAAATGTGAAATTTTGAAGATTTATCAGATAATTAGTTTAGAGAAGGACAATTTATTCATTCCAAGTACTTTTTCCCTACTTGCAAACCAGTTGTCATTTTTATGGATATTCTTACTGTTGTCAAAGTTTTGACATTTAGGCAACATTTCAGACTGGAAGAGCAGAAATTAACATCTCTTACTTCCTCCTTTTCCATTACCAAGCTAATGAGGTCTGGCTGCTAAAATATAATGGTGGAGCTATTTTCTCATAGTTCATTACTTAGGAAAACCCTTTTTAGGGTTTATTTACACTTTTCGTCTTTTGAGATAACAGCATGCAGAAATATTCTGAGAGCAAAAATTGTCTCCTGTAACTGGTGAAATAACCATTACAAGTGATTAATGAGAGGTGACGCTCTTGAGAGCCTGCAATCTGGACTGAAAACTTCATCAGTTGCACCATAAAGCAACTTGGAAAAGAACATTTGATCTAATTATCATGGTTGATGAAAAGCTTTTGGTTTGTGAAATTTGTTGGTGAGTGTAAACTTCTGCTCTTCATAACTATTTATGAAACAATCAACTAATAAATGTACTGCTCAGCAATGTTTTTATAACACACTCTAAAATCTGTCTTGTTTTAAAATGTACAACACAATGGCATTTTTCTTTTTTATGAATTCCAGATTGTTTAGTTATCTTAAAAAACCTCACCCTTAAACTATGAATAGTATTTGATCTTTTCTCTTTTATAGTTTTTTCTTTATCTGAATTTCAATCCTTGCAAAACTCACATATTCTTAGTGTTAACTAAGTTAATCTTCCTTAGCCACAAGACTGAAACCTTCTAATTAATTTTATTTAAACCATTTCCATGTTAAAAAGAAACAGCCTCCAACAAACATGTTTTCTCAGCATCTTTGAAGATGAACTCATACTACAGCTTACCTCATTGAACCATGTAGTTTCATAGATTTCACCTAAAATTAGTGGGGTTCCTGTTGTACAAAGTCTGGGCCAGCAGCATACACTGCAGTCTCAACACCCTACTTAGATGATATTGTTGCTACCACAGTTTTTTGAAGCAGGCAATGAATGAAAGTGTTCAACAGGGGGTATAAAATGAATAAAGTACTTTCTCATGGAAGGACTAATTAAGCTGTGGGACTTCTTTTCATGGTTAATGTGAACACTGCAAGTTTAATTTGGGAAGTGCCATAATTCAGGGTTATTAAAAACAAAAATAAAGCCTTTAGCTTAGGAAGTTCCAAAGCTTAAGATTGCTCAAATTTGGATGCCAACAGGAGCTCTGCTCCTGTGTTCTGCTCCATTTCTCTGTTACTAGCTGTTGTTGGAGCAGGACACTTGCTTAGATGGATCTTCGGTGGGACTCAATGCAAATGTTGTAATGTCTTTACATTTTCCTCCTTATTTTATTCTTCCTAGAATGGGCATGATAGGACGTGCAGGGTACTATTCAAAGAATAACAATAAAGTTCTATTTTCCAAGACCTCAACATCCAAGATAAGTGACAGATGGAAAGAGGCAGATGGAGAGTACAAGGAATCACTGACACAACATCAATCAACATGAATGGCAGTAAAATCAGTGTTACTATTACGAGGTTTGTTCCATTACAAAGCATTAGGGCAAGAAAGGCTTAAAGAAGAGGCTTGGAGGAGGATAATGAGGCATTTTTACTGGTCTTTACAAGAAAAATTTGCTGGAGTGTAAGGGAAAATTTAAATGGTCATTTGCTCTAAATTATGAGTTAGGGATTTCACTTTAGATTCTCATGTTTTAAATTCCTGATGAAAATTCCTATTAATTACCATTTTCCAATGTTCTGTTACCCAAAATAATAAAAACTTGGAGTAAATAATTTTCCTTTTTACTGTATCTCTGGAGGCTTGAAAGAGGAATCTTTCAAAGCTTCACATGCTTTAGTGTCTATTCTATAGTATGTGGGCTCCAAAATTGCTTGATGGGATAGCAGCCAGCCTAGGAACTAGGGAGAAAGCTGTCTCTATAATAAAGAATGTGACTTGTATGCAATTTTATCCACTAGGAATACATGCTTTATGTTCCTAGTGGATAAAAGTGCATACAAGGAAGGTCCTAATCTAGAAACATGGAGAAAGAATAAGGTATCAAAAAACATCACAAATAACAGAGAAAATAGGACAAGAATCTAGACATCCTTGCAGCAACATAGAACAGCTGATCCTGCTCAGTCACAGCTCTCCTTGTCTGCAGCACATGTTCTTGTGTGATGTGGTCAAGCCAGCATTGATCTTCTGCACATTTACCATGCCGGAATTGCTGTTTGGCCATAGTACATGGGCAAGCAGTACTCCTCCGCATCTGGACTCAGGAAAGCTGAAGGACAAGTAGGACAGCAATTCAGAAATGCCCTCATCTTCAGAATTCAAGGACCCCACTCCCACAGCCACAGAGGGAATTCTGCAGGGCTTTGCCGTAACTTGCCATCCATATGCTCTACTTGTAGCTTTCAAACCACTGCCGGTTCCTCCTCAAGTTTACCGTAGATTTGCTAGACTTAACTCTGTGTACAAAGTGTATTTCTATTCTGGTTCATCTTCCAAATGCCCTCATCAGTGGGATAAGAATAATCTTATCCTAACTTGCTCTTTGCTTTACTACATTGAAATGCTACTTTAGCTGGCTTTATTTATACTGAAATCAAGTTTATGCCATTTTGAAAGGAAAAAGAAAACAGTTCTAACCACCTATTGAGATGCCATATTTCATGCCTAGAGAATTTATCTAGAACCTGGTGATTTTTTGGAAAGAGAATGAAACTTGCTTATGTTTGCATCAATTTTAATGAAAAAAAAATCCCAATCCTAACCTGTTGAAAACTGAATCCCAAAAAACTGCTAAAAAACCCCACCAAAACCATGAGGTAGTTTTTAAAATCAATTTTTTTAGATGCTGCTTTTAGACTTTTAAAGCAATTGTTGAGACAAATTCCAAACATTTCTCTTCACTCTAAAGGCAAGAAATCCTTACCCATTACATCACCCGTTGCAGTCACACTTTCCTTTAGAATCAGAGAATAATTTAGATTGGAAAAGACCTTAAGGATCATGAAGTCTAACTGTTAACCTACTGGCCCTCCACAACTGGACCGTATCCCTAAGCACCACACCTTCACATCTTTTAAACACCTCCAGGGATGGTGACTCAACCACTTCACTGGGCAGCCTGTTCCAGTGCCTGAAAAACCTTTTGGTGAAAAAATTCTTCCTAATATCCAGTCTAAACCTCCCCCAGAACAACCAGAGACCATTTCCTCTTGTCCTGTTGCTTGTTACTTAGGAAGAGACCAACACCCAACTCGCTACAACCTCCTTTCAGGTAGCTGTAGAGAGGGATAAAGTCTCCCCTCAGCCTCCTTTTCTTCATACTAAACACCCCAGTTCCTTCAGCTGCTCCTGGTAAGTTTATGTTTGTATTGTTAAAGTTACTAGTTTACAATATTAGCATGAACTCCCAGGAAGCAGGTTTACATGTGCTTCATCACTGACCGAGAGGAAAGAAATTGAATAAAACCCATTTTGGTCTAACTAATTCCTTCAGGTTTACAGCCAGGCAGTTGTGTAGCTTTGTGGTCTCCAAGCTGTAGTGCAATTTAGAGCTAAATCTCACCAGCCATACCCAAAGAGGCTCTTGTAATCACTGTCAGCCCTTGCGGGAGGTGCTCTGTCCCGTTAAGCAGGATGCTTCAACAGAACTCTTTGTGTCCAAGAGCTGTCCAAGCCTTCAGGCTTCAGTAGCTCCACAATTCCAAACCTGTCAGTCAACATGTGTAATGGATTCAATGAGGAGCCACACAGGGTGGGTTGCGTGGATAAAGCTACTTGATATTCCTACTTGATCCCATGAATATTTCTCACTTGATTTACAGAGACTGTTTTTATTTCATGTCTCATGATGAAAGGGAGCAGCTGGACTGTGATCTGTGATCTGTTAATGATGACACAAATCTCTGAGCCAGAGATCTTTCCAACACAGAGGTTTTCTGAAATTAGGCTGCCTGTCTGTTACAGGCAGTGTTTTTTCTGCATGTAAAGATACTTCATGAGTAACATTTGCATGTATATCGATAGTTACTTTTTACTTTTTGATTTCCCACAAGTTACACAGCAGATAAGCTCCACCTTGTAAGTTGCTAACTCATCAGTAAATTGATGCCTACCTACTCATGGGTAGGGTTTATCAAGTCTTTTTTCCCTGATTTATGGTTTTGAAGGTCAGAAAGGAGTGTTGTGATTTTAGGGCCTTTCTATAAAGCAGCTCCTAACAGTTTACATGCTAATTCACATGGGTAATTAATAAGACAGAGTCCCTACTTTTTTAATGACTTAAATTAATTAATATCCACTGGAGAATCCACTTCATCTCTAGGTAGTAGTTCCAGTAGTTAGTCATCCTCCCTGTTAAAGATGTGTACCTAATTTCCACTCTAAGTGCACTAGCTACAGCACCCAGCTACTTATTCTCATTACAGTTAAGTGGACTAGATTGAAACTCTCACAACCCTTAGTCTCCTTCTGCCAATTAAGATATTTTGAGGTAGGGCTTAGTCACTGTTCCTGTTTGATAACTAAGATTCTTCAGTTGCCCTCTGTAACACAGAGTAATGTCAAAAAGCTAAGGCAGCAGAAATGGCTCTAAACTGCAGACAGAATTTTTTACCTCAGGGCAAGAATAGGAACAGGTCCATCCCATGTTGTCTGATAGATGTGTACATCTATCCAGTACACAAGAAAGGTGGGATAGATCACAAAGTGAGCAAATACTTGGGATTCTAAAGCTCCAGTTGCATTATTAAGGTTTCCACATATTGCATCAGTTAATAATGAGAAGGGTAAGAAATTATTTCATTGTAGTACAGAAGTACTAGTATTAAGGAAAAGGTAACTGACAGTGTCATTATCTTTCTTTCCCTTATGTGCAAAGGAATAACAAATCCAGCATCTTAAAACTGAAGTAATTCACCTTGAACCTTGAAATTAGATGTAATTTTCTAGAAATAAAGTTAATTTCCTATTGGAGAGATTACATAGTGAAGAGATACATTTTCCATTGCATTGGAGTCTTTAAAATGAGATTAGATATCCTGAAAAGAACACAAAGTTCTTTAATTTGGCTTCTGGGAAAAATATACATACATGGATTACATATAAGAGAAGCAAGGTAAGAAGATTAGAACAACCATTCTGGCCTCAGAGTTGAGGAGTACAAATAAACCATTCAATTCCATTTACAATATAATAGGCCCAGTTGGACTAATTATTTAAGAGGAGAGCAGAGCAAAAGGTGTGGTGCTGCATCCAAGCAGCATCCAAAAGACTACCAAGCAGTGTGGAGGAAGCAGACCTATCAAGCTTCTTTAATTTATCCTTAATTCAGAATTCACTGATGTTTTAAATAGCTGTATAATGAAAATTTGTTTCAGACAGTAGTGCTTGTGATATTTAAACCAAATTAGACTGAATTTCTTTTTAAAGACAGACACTATAGATCTTTACAATTTGTTTCTCTTGTTATAACTTTACTAGAAATACTATAATTCCCTTCACTTCTCAGTTAAGAATCCATGCACTGTAGTATGTTAAATTTTTCATTTATAATAACAATTTTTAAAGGAAAATTACTTTTTTTTTTTTTTAATTATTCCTGTCTTTTACCTGAAGTTACTGGTACGTACTCTCAATTCTGTAAAGTTTTTTGCCTCTAGTTTGGTTTCTTTTTCTCAATTACAACTTATTGTAGAGATACACTAAGAACAGACTAAGAAAATTTCTGTTACAGCTCTAGTAGTTTTACTTTCAAATAAATGATATAAAAAATAAAGTGTGCAGTAGGGCAGTCCTCTGTGTTCAGAACTGATCTGTGAAAGCAATGCCATCATATTTTAATTGTTATTTATAAAGAAAAGTGACCTGTTGCCCTGTTTCAGCAATCTAATTCAAGGGCCCTAATAGTATCCAGTTTGTTTGCTGAAGTGCTGCTGAGGTGTAATTTCTTTCTTACACTTCCATTTTTCTCCTCAAGTAGTTTCAGAGACATGGAAGTTCCCAGTGCTTCTGGCTTATCAGTCACCCCTAAGAAGCAATGTACTGTGTAAGAAAAAGCAATTTTATTTCTCCAAAAGTTCCATGGCAAGGTATCTGAAAGCTTTTGAATTTCCTCCTTTTTCACTCTACTAAAAACTGTACTGTGGTAATAGGCTCTGTCTCCATTCTGCCATTTAATGTTTCACACCACCTGAAACTTCGTTTGCCCCTTGAAAACCAGATTGTGGTTGGCAGAATCACATCTGCAAAGTGCACCATTCCTAACAATCCCTCCATTTTCAAAATGCTGTGCAGTCTTTAAGCCACATAATAGCCATTAAAATCAGGTCCTGAATTTAAAAAGAATAATTTTATATATACACACACATATATATATCTCTTACTGTCAGGGAACTTCTCTTATTGTGTGATTGTTCTGGTTACACCAACCTGTTACTCTAATTTAGCTATTTGGTGGATTACAATAACCTGTAAACAATAATGCACTTACAGAAAATGTTCTTTTCCCCTCTCCTTTCTGTCAAACAGTGTTTCTTATTTAGCTTCATCTTATGGCTTTTAAGACTGCTGCTAATACCTGATATTTTATAAACATGGGTACATTAATGCATACATTAAAAATATATGTTGATAAAAATCTGCGCACACACACATAGATAAATATGTAAAAATGTGATGATTTAAAAGGCAAAGGTTATCTCTATATTCATGTGACTACTTAAGGGCTTTGAGTGCTCAGTGTGATAAGAGATGTTTGGGGAAACCTCGCCCAATTTGCTCCCCTGAGGTGGTCATGTGGCCAGACCTTCAGCTCTGGATCCCCCACTGTCCCCAAGCTTGCTGGCCCACTCTGATTCTCCTGTGGGCCATTTCACCTCAGTTACTGTACAGAGTCTGCATGACAAGTTTTTGGTAGCAGAGGGCTACAGGGGGTGGCTTCTGTCAGAAGGTGCTAGAAACTTCCCCCATGTCCAACAGAGCCACTGCCAGCTGGCTCCAAGTTGGACACACCACTGGCCAAAGGCAGAGCCTCTGGGATAACATAGGAAAGGGGGGAAAACTGCTGCTCAACAGCAACTGAAGGCAAAGAGAGGAGAGACAATATGTAACAGAAACAACTTTGCACACACCAAGGTCAGTGAAGAAGGATGGGAAAGAAGCTCTCCAGGTGCTGGAGCAGAGATTCCCCTGTAGCCTGTGGTGAAGATCATGGTGAAGCAGGATGCCCATGGGTGTTAACATTGGAGCAGATATCCACCTGCAGCCCATGGAGGACCCCATGCTGGACCAGGTGGATGCCCAAAGAAGACTGTGACCCCATGGGAAACACATTCTGGAGCAGGCTTGGTGGCAGGACCGCTGACCATGCACAGGACCTATGCTGGAGCAGCCTGTCCCTGAAGGACTGCATGTTGTAGCAGTTTGTGGAGAACTGTCTTTCCTGAGAAGGACCCCAGACTGCAGCAGGAGGACACTGTGACGACTCCTCCTCCTAAGGAGGAAGGAGCTGCAGAAAACAAAGTGTGATGAACTGACCACAATCCCCATTCCCAATCCTCTTGTGCTGCTTGGCGGCAGGAGGTAGAGAGTCAGGAGTGAAGCTGAGCCCAGGAAAAAGGAAGGGGTGGGGAGGAAGGCATTTTAAGAATTAGTTTGTATTTTCTCACACAGCAGAGGTAGGTGCTAGAGACTGACTTACTGTAACAAACAAAACAACTCTTGATTTTGAAGGTCAGCCTTTCATTACTTTTCTTTCAAAAAATTCAAGCATCTTGAGGCAATCCCCTTTACCTGCCAAATCATGACCCTATTTAAAAATTAATTCAACTACATGAGACTTGCTGAGTGCATGTTAGCCATACCTCCTCCTTCCCTGCCTCATGTGTTGTGCATGGTCTGCTACAATTTCCCTTCACCCACCCTGCATCTATGCTTCTTACTGTTCTTTCAAAGCATGGAGGAGCCTGTAAATCATTTAATCTTCATGCCTTTCCTCCTCCAAGGAGGAACATACATCTTCCTTCATAGGTACACGGGTGTATAGGTGAAGGTGTGCCTATTGTTTGCAAGATGATAACGTACAGACTGGCTGTGAGAAGGCCCTTCTTCACCCTCATCCACTCAGGTACTCATTGACCAAATCCTGAAATTAAGAAAGAATTGGGAGTGCTAATGCTAGAAGGAATAAATTTGCTTTGTGTGTTTTGCCAGGCATAGGTAAAAAGCAAAACGAATGTACACATCTAGAAAAATAATCACTAAATTCAGCAGTAAGACTTTGACATCAGTGAGCCCTCAGCAACACCTTTTCTGCTTAAGGCTGTTATAAAAATAGTATCTCCATAATGAATACAAATAACAGAATTGCATTGTATTGACTTAAAACTGTTTTGGAAATACTTCCTTTGAATCTCAGTGTTGGTTAAAATTAAGCTATACTTTCATGTTGCTTTTATTTCTGGTATAGCAGCATTGTCATGGCAACCCCAATTTATGCCTATGTATATATGTTTGAGTGAAATATTTATTAAAGAATAAAAACAAACCAAACCACAACATTGTCAAGAACAGGGCTAGAGAGCACTGCCCGTGTCATGTACATAACAGGAAATTTGTGCAAACTTCAGAGCACCTTTCCCTAAGGCTGCAGTAAAAGACACAAAATTTTATTGAATCTTTCTTGTTTGATTTAGCTGCAGTCCTAAAAGGAAGCTTGTCTGAAATAAGCTCTGTTGCAACAGGGCTGGATTGGACTCATGGGGAACATACCTTTTTCTTTACATAGAAAGCTTGTCTCCTGCAGCTGGAGAGAAAGCTGCAGTGCCCTTGGTCAGGAGGAGGTAGAGAGAAAAAGTCTGAACTCAGCATCAATGACTGTGCAGGGATCCAGGGGCAGTCACATGCGGATGAGGAGGAGTCCCTTTCACCATTTTCTTCATGTCTCCTTCCCCACCACCACCAAGCAGCTGCTTCTATTCTCAGAGATGTCCTCACTTCTCCAGTGCAATCATCAGGATACCTACTGATGGACCTTCCCTGCCTCTTTGGGCTGACTCTATGTGATGCTATGGACCATCACTGCTATTAAGACCCTTCTAGAAATGGAGCAGCATCACCAGCCAGCTCAGTGCAGGACCAGCTGCAAGAAGGGCTTTGTGCAAAGCCAGATGAAGCAGTGGTTTTAGTCTTGGTTTAGGTTGCTGGAGAGTATGGAACAGTCTTGCTGATATTTCAGACTATTTACAGAATAAAGGACATAAAATAGACATTATTATTATTATTATTATCATCATCATCATTATTATTACTATTATTATTGCTATGATTAATAAAAATGAATAACAATGATACAGTAAAAATATTAAAAAATCACTTTTATTGCTCTGTAGAAAGTGAAAATATTGACCTTACCTTCAGTCCAGTTTTGTAAAAGCCAGCTTTATTTGACTCAATAAAATGACTCAACACCAAGTAGAGGACAATAACTGTAGACTGAAATAGGAGGAAAAACTAAATGTCAGACAAGAATTGCCTGAGCAAAAGAATGAAAGACCATCTTTTATGTCATGGAAGGAGTCAAAGTTAAGGTTGCCATAGAAACCTTAATACCTTAATTCTGCTATTCCTGTGCTTCTTCTTCTCCCCCCCCCCCTTTTTTTTTTTTTCTAAATTATCAATTTAGCCTCCTCGTTGTGTCAAAATCAATGGGAATTTTGAGTCCTGTAAATTAATCTGTGGGTTTTGTGTTCTTTGTCTCTGTTCATTTGACATGTAATAGAATCTGAGCCTACTTTCTAGAACATCATTTACACTGCGTGCAGGAAAAATGCTAAGGCTAAAGTAAAAAGACCTCTCAACAGTCACTTAAAGAAAGAGAAGCACATAAGAAACGGAGGCATAGTGGCCTTTCTGTAAGGCTTTGAATAACACCTTTGCCAAGATAAAACCATATTGATTGGACTGATTTTAGATAGCTGGCTTTGGAACACCATCTGCATGCTGTGGCAGTCTATGATTCTAATTATCTGGGATTGCTATTCAGGCTGATAAATTGTATGAAGGATTCTGTTTTCTATCAAGTCATTCTTGTTGCAGCACTGATAGCATCATAATTAAGTAGCACTAGCTGTCTCTGAATGTGGATAATTCATAGGAATTATTTCTAATAAACAAACAGCTTAGAATATGTTAAAAAAAAATAAAAAATGAGTTCCTTAAAATAGAACCTCTTGCTCTGTGTGCTGCATCCACTCTCTCTGATACACCCTAATCAGAAAAAAACAAACAGATAAGGTATTTGCATGTTTCAGCTTTCGTTAGGGAGTGTTAAACGTATTGAGCCAAAATGCCTGCCCCTGGAAACATATCCTAGAAACACATGGACCGAAGGTAACCAGGACAGTGGGAAATAGATTGATTGATGTCATACACTAGCAGTACATATTCAGTAATCAATTTATCATGAACTGCATCATACCCTGAAAATCAGCATTCACTTTGCGTGCTTATTTACTACAAAAGGTAGTAGGATTATTTGATGCCAAATACACAGGGGACCATTAGCTCCGTTTGGCTTCCAAGGGCACAACTGACGTGGTTTAACACTGGGCCAGCAATTAAATGACTGACAGATGCTCTCTATTAATCCCTCTCCCTACCCAGAAAGGGAAAGGAAAGAACAAGGGAGAGACTTATGGGTTGGAGATTAAACTACACAGCTTCTATGAAAACAATAATTATGAAAAATGAAAGACTGAAATATGAACAAATTTAAACAAAATCATTATTGCTCCTACCTCCCCCTGCCCTGGTAAAGCTCACATCACCACTGAGGCTGCAGGGCCAGCCCTGGGGAAGTCCTGGACTGGACTCTTGGAGTCAGCAGCAGACAGGAGCTGGATGCAGGAATACACGAATTCAGGAATGCACAGATCAAGATTAAAGGCAGACAAACAGAGAGAGTCCTCCCAGGACACTGGTTATGGACAAAGAGACCCACGTGATCCCTCAAATTTATACCAAGTATGAACTGTATGAGATGGAATATTTTGTTTGATCAATTTTGGTCATGTGTCTGGTCTGTTCCTCCCCAAAGGAGGGTCGCAAGTGTGATCCCTTTGCTGCCTTCTGGTTCCAGAGCATAAGAGGTTTTTCAGAACTAAGCAGGGGTCTTGCTTCTGCATACCACTGTGTAGCTGTAACCATAAACGTTGTGTTATCACACACAGGAGCAGACAGTGATTGGAAAACATGCTGTTAATTTCAGCGAGTACAGCTACTTAGAAGACACTTAACTGAAAAACAAAATTACTAGAAAGAAAATGGATTATATTCTGGCACAAACCAGACAACAATGCAATAAATAACTGGGAAGTTCAGAGCTGGCCGGTTGCCATCTCCCAGTCATGAAGGTTATAAGCAAGATGTCAGTTATTAATTGGAAGAAGTAAAATTTTGGGAAAAATCACATTTGGGAAAACAGAAATAGAATATAAGGGACACGCAGAATAAAAACAGGGTCTAGATAACAGTGAAACAGTAAGAATTAGACAAAACCAGATTCTAATTAGAGAAAAACATCTCCAAGTAGTCAACAGCCAGGCCTTCAGACAGGCCTGCAGGACACCTGCTAAACAGATGAAAGGGATAGAAAGAAGCACTCCCCAGAGCTTATCTTGGTTACAGCCTTGAGCAATGGAGAAAAACACATTGAGCAATTGAAATCAGTGTATGAATATATTAATGAGCCATTAGCATACTAAAATTAACACCTACAGGCTAGAGGGACCCCTACTAACAATAAGTCCCTTACTCTTTGAGCATGCATGGTGAATTTTTTGAGCATTGCCACTTTAAATGGAATCCAGGATTAGTTGACCAATCATGTGTGTCAGTGATAGAATAATGTTAAAGTTCTTTCTCACATTTTTGGATATAAAAGTAGCACTTGTGTTTCGGGTGTCACAGTTTGATTCAAACCAGGACACCGGGAAACTGAGCTTGCTTTGTGGAATACTACCCTGCTCCCTTTCCCGTGCAGAACTGGATATTAAACCAAATATCGCAACTCTGTGTGTGGATTGGCTTCTTGCACACCAGGTGATGGACCCTGCTTTTGAGGCAACAGGAGTTTAACAAGTATAAAATACCTGCTTTGTGCATTGTGTCATGATGATTTCACACAGTTTTAAAGGGCCATTTAATAATCTTCCAGTATGAGGCAAATACTGGTGTTTTGTGCAAACCTCAATGGACAGATGCTATGAGATGGTGGGAAAGAGTCCTTCTTGGTCTAGGTCATCTATGAACTCTAGAAGTGGATGCTGAAATTTTTCTATAAGGAGCTTGTTTAAATAAAAGTACATGTAGGAGGTTGTATGCAAGATTGTCTTTTATTAACTTCATAGAGATAGTGGCTTTACTGACTCCTACAATCTTAAATTCTTTCTGGCTTCAAAATCTACATCACTCACTTAGTAAGGAAAAGACAACAATCCTGTGAAGCTTGCACAGGGTAGGCTCCCATAGCTGTCTTTAAGCCTAAATTAATATAATGCTTTTAAATTTTGCTATGAACTGTAAGTATTCAAGTCAGTAGCACATACGCAGATGCTGTTTCTGACCTTCATCCAATCTAGAAGGCAGCTTAGGGCAGTGAGTTGCCTTGATATTTGTCATACTTACATTTATTAAGTTAATTCCATGGAAGAAAATGTTGACTGTATTTAGCCCTACCATTTAAATTTGATCCAGCTGAATAAGACTGGGTATTATGTGGTTATATGGTTTCATGCTTTGAGACTATTAAATATAACTCATTAGGTTACTAAAATATACAGCAAACTGAAGAAGCTTACCATTGTAAATCTTGTACAATGTTTTCTATAGTGTATTAAATGAGAACAACTAATTTAAGTAAGCGTGAATCTCATTTCTCTATTATTTTTGGATCTGGTGCTTATCTTCTTCCCCTTCCTCTCATTAAAAAAACAATTTTTTTTAAAAAAGATAGAGGAAAAAACAGAGAATATGAATGTCTTTGTATCTCTTCTCCCATACAGGCAGTTTGGGACTTTAAACCAAAGTATGTACCATCAGCTAACCTTTGTCTCATTAAATAGGTTCTCAAAGGATTGCTTTGCTCTGCAAAATACATTCTGTTTCACTCCTTCATTAGCCAACTGCTAAATATTTTACTTTGTCACAAGACAGGAATGTATAAACAGATGCACCATCCTTTCTTCCTTTTTCCATCTCTTCAAAGCATGTTCTGGTCATCTTCAAGGAAAACCTAGATGGATGTCCTGGTTTGAGCCAGGATGAAGCCAATTTTCCTTTCACTGATTTTTTTTTTTTTCCCTTCATTAAGCTTTCTTTGAACTAGCAGAAGAGGGTTCCAATTAAGACCGATAACAATGGAATGTTTTTCTAACTGCTAGGTCTTCAAGGTCGCACCTTCACTCTGCCCGCTCAGACACTATGGGGAGATCTATGGCCCCCCCGGAGGAAGCTGAATTAGACAAACAGCAAAACTGGCCAGAGATATTCCATTCCATATATCTATGTAAGCTCAGATGAAGGTCAGAGATCACAGAAGACAACTTCCTTCCTGCTTCTTCTTCCCTTCTCTCCCATCCATGGCAGGTGTCCAGGGAGGACTCCGTCCATCCATCACCACCAACCCCCAGGCTGGAGCTCTCCTGACCCTCCTCACTCTGCGCTCTCTCCGGCAGCTCCGGCACTTGTGGGGGCTGTTGGCAGCTCAGGAGATGCTGTGGGAGTTGCTGGGGGCTGGGGGAGGTGAGAGGCTTTTGCACGTATCTGAACATATCTGTATATAACTGTATATATTTTCTTTCATCATTAGTGTTTAATTAAAGCTGTGTAGTTTAGTTTTCAATCCAGCAAAGTCTTTCTCTCACTCTCTCTCTCCTTCCCTACCTGGATGGGAGGGGGAGGGGATCGAGAGCATTGTTGTTGAACCTGAGTCAAACGGTGACAACAATTTATTGTCACCCAACGTGGGGCTTGATTTTAAGCCCAGATCATACATTTTCATTAATTGGGAGTGTTCGAAATTTCATCTCTGATGGGAGGAATCCCTCAGGTAGCAAAGGGCAACAGTTCTGCTGAATTTCATGATGGATTGAAAACTGAACAGACACTTTCTGCAATGAATCTACTGGACCTTTTCCCCAACATGCAACTGTACATGTGGTGTGCAGCCAAGAACATTCTGCTCTGTGCAGCTGCTCTTGTGATTGTTTCATGGTTTATCGACAGAGCTGTGGCCATAATCAACAGTCTAATCACCAGCCTAGTGATCCTAGGGGTTATGATACTGATCTTTATGGGGGCACTGTATGTGCACAGTTATGGTACAGATCCAAAAGTGAACGGAAAGGTCCGTGTTGGCAATAGCAGTAGCAGGTTTAGTTTTACCTCTCTATTTTCTTTCAAACTGAATCTCCCAGCTCTTGATCTGAATAGCACTGTTGCAGTAGGGATGTTTCTGCTGAATATTTATAATGTATTGTCGATACGTAGGGCAAGGTGTTGCTCCACTCACTGCCAATCCCCCACAGGCAATACTGCTGTCATTGTTGCTGCTGCCACCTGTGATGCTGCCACCATCACTGCTGCTGAGACCACCACTGATACTATTACAAAACAAGCAAGTGTTGCTGCAAAAACAACTGCTTCTACAAAGATAAAGTCCACTCCCTTTCAAATCAAACTAATTAATCTTGTGACCAGGAGCAAAGCAAAGGCGAAACGCTCCTCCCTTTTTACCTGCTCCCATCTGAGACATCCAGAGTTTCTTCAGGCAATGATAGAGACTAAAATTGAGGAAGCAGAGAATTCTAAATCAGTTGATGGAACAGGTACCTCACAAAGAGATAAAAAATCAGTAAAAGGAAAATTGGCTTCATCCTGGCTCAAACCAGGACAATGGATTTCAGCTGACAGCTGGCAGAGAAGTTAGAATCAATGGAAGAGAGAAGGCTTTTTTGAAGGAAGAGTCATAGGAGGAAAAAAAAAAAAAAAAGGCAACTGGATGTTCTTAAACATCCAGTTTGAAACATCTCCCTCTCTAGAGACTTTCAAGATCCATCTGGATGCTCTCCTATGGGATCTTCCCTAGGTATTCCACCTGCAGCAGGCGGGTTGGCCTTTATGATCTTCAGAGATCCCTTCCAACCCCTATAATTGCATGATTCTATGTGAACTTCTGTGACTTCTACAGCTAAACAGAAGAGTTACTAAATTTATTTTACATACTAAATGAGCTAATTAATTAAAAGCCTGGAACATCTTCCATTTTGAAGTTAATGGGAACATTTCCATTTATTTCAGTGAAATATAGAACAGGGTTTTTTTAAACTAAATAGGCTTTATCCTAATTTCTTGAAATACGAGATTTACCATATGTAGTGTGAATAATGCAAAGTGTGCATTTGCTGGAAGGGATCCAATGTCTGACAAAGCTCATTACTTGATTGAAGGGTAGTTCCTATTTCAGTAGAATTATTTTCTACAGAACACTAATGCTGTTTGGTGTCCAGTTTCCATTTACCAGACCTTTTTAAATAAAAATTACAAACTAATTTTAATGAAGGAGAATTAGATTCATGCTTCCAGCAGTTCTCTAGTCTAAGTTGACCTAGCACGATTTTTGGAAGTGCTGAAGCTTTAGGCATTATCCATTGTATTTCTATTTTATTTGCTTCCACTGGCATGTCATACCTGAATGAGTGCTGTGTATTGAACACTATGTTTCAGGTGGAAGTGCTTGTGGTTTTTCTCACAGGCAATTTGAAGTTGTCTTGCATACTGTGAATGGGTTCCCCTTTGTATGATTTGTATGATTTTGCTAACACAGCTCAGATATATAGTATCTAGTCTGAGCCTTGGATGTTCTCAAGGACTGGTGCTAGAATCAGTGTCCTTTGCCATCAGCTCTACATTGAGATGTTGATTAAATATTGAGGCTTCTCAAGTCTTAATACAGCATAAATAAAAACCTTGTATCTGAGCTGCTCAAGCAGTAATATTCTGTGGGATCATATTCTAAATGTTTTCTTTCCTATTCTGTCACATTAACCCATAATGACTTTTCATACATATTCATGTATAGAAAATGAAAGAAAGATGAAGACAGGATGATGCAGTGCAAGAATTAAAACAAATATGTCTGCCTACCTAAAGACTACAAAAAAGGCGTAGGTATTGTCTTTATTTTCCAGATCACTTGTGCTGCCTCTCAGGTCACTATATATGGAGGGCTGCTCTTGCATAATGTAAACAAGCTCTTTTTAAAGTTATTTTCCTGTACTCAACCATTCTGTGTCTGTGTCATCCTTTCCACACTGCACTTTTCCCAGTGCCATGTATCAGGAGTGCTTCGTGGGTCCTGCCTGGAAACAGGAGGTGGAAGAGAACATCAACACAGGCTCACCAGTGTGTCACCCTTGGTTTCTCACAGCCGCATGTCCTTCAAATTTGGATCACTCAGATTCTCTATGTCCACCTGCACACTGCCCTGCCTTTTCAATTAGTGTCTGCCATCCTTCATAGATGACATTCCTGACACAAGGCTCTTTTTCTCACTTCATGCTTAACTACAAGGTTTTTAAGCTTCTCCTGGACACCTGAGAAACCAAGGTGTTTCCTGCTTTTACAACCCTAGCAGCTACAGTGTGTCAGCAGCTCATCCTGACAAAGGGAAGGCTGCATTGGACATTATTATACTGTGGGTCCCAAGCACAAACACAGTTAACTACAGAAGATGGGGAGAATGAGCAATGTGAAGAAAATGTTTCTCTTTATTCCTTTATTAAGCAAGCTCTTGGGAAATATTTTTTATTGCTCAATACTAATGCTTGATTGAAGAAAGCCCACTGAGCCTTTTATTATCAGGTTCATTTTAACTAGCATTTTGCTTCAACAGTATTCCAAATGCTTGATTATCTATTTTTATTAAGCATTGCAATGAGAAGATAACACTGTTTCTGCCTCTCCCATGCACTGCAGAAATGTTTGGTCTTCTGCATGGTAATTTGTGCTGATTCTGCCTGTTCTCCTGCACTGGCTGCAGCTTTGCAAATGAAGGCAGGCAGGATGAGCAACTCTTTCTTGTATTTGCAGATTGATCTGCCTCATTACTGAAAGCTGGAGTGACAGTTGTTATGAAAAGGAGGCAGGGACCAAGGAGATCAATGTCTAAATAGAAGTAAAGTTTATTAAGTCTTAGACTACCATCTTAACAACCTTCTCAGCAGGGAGTGCAAAACATTATGGCCCGAGTATTAAAAAACCAGTGGAGCAGACTCTCTCCTGATTGTCTTAGCATCTGTGACCTCCATGATAAACCATCCTCTTACTGGAGGGACAATCTGGCCTACAGTCACATCACATGTCCATTTCTTCTATAATTTTTTGAGCAATAAAAAACCAGGAGGGGTGGGGGAGAGGAGAAAAAGAGTTCCAGTGAGCATGCCTGATAGTTGGAATAGTTTTCTAAATAACCAGTTTTGACAAATTTTATCTTCCAATACTGTATCTTTCATGCTCTCCATTGAGGAGCTTCAGATTTTCAAACTAAGAAATCTGGGGATTTCCTCATTGCAGCCTAGCCAGCATGTGTGGTGTGGCAGGGAACTCATGTTTCCCACTAGAGCCTGTGCTGGGGATAGTTATATTATCAATTGAGCTCTCAGGAGATGACAAAAGAACCCCTAATGGCTCCACTTTTAGTAGGTCAGCCCCTGCTGGGCTGTGGAACTGCCAGCAGACAGGGTGGAACCTGGTTTTCATGGGCAATTTGGAGATTGCTGGGATGGGACCCTCTGTTGACAAACAGGGTCCCCAGCCAATGGAGTGTCCTGACCCGGGAAGAGTAATGAATTAATGACCAAAGGTCAGATCTGACTTAGTCTGTAATAATGGAGTTCCCCGCTGGGAAGCTGGTTGGGTTTTCCCTTGGAGTAGTAGGTCTGCCAGGAAGCCTATCCTTTAGGTTGAGATGCCACCTAGGGAAATTTATTGAGTGACATCATATTTTTTTGAGTGATACATTTCTCCTAGATATATCTTTGAGTGAGTCTTGTCCCTATGGGGCAAGTGATTCTGGGTACCTGAGGGGGCAGCTTTCCCTTCCGTTTTCTCTGAGTGAGAGTGCACATTTGGGAACATTATTATTATTATTATTATTATTATTATTATTATTATTATTATTATTATTATTATTATTATTATTATTCATGCTAAGATCGCCTATGTTAAGACTAGTCAGAAAAGCTTAGGAATTCTTATGTAGTTGTGGTGTAGTGCATTGATATTCCTGACATCTGAATCAATGGTATTGGTTTTGATTTATTAGAGGGCTAAATAGTGTTGTTGGAATAAATATTCATTCTTAGTCAGATCCTGTGTGGTTTTGGGTGCCTCTATCACAGGTGGGAGCTGGCTTTCTTGGGCTGCAGGAAAAGGGATCACAGGTCTGTGCAGAGGCTGTACCAATACTTCTGTGCACTACAGACTGTAACATGGTTCAGAGGAGAGGAAATTCTGCAAAAGCTCTGTGAACAGGAAAATACCCATTCTGTGAATGAAGGAAAAGAAAGCATCCAAATATGACATAGGCTGCACTGCTTGCCGTACTAGCAGTAGGAGTCAAATTTTCTTCTTTACATTTTTGTAGAAATAAAAATGATGCTTTCATGACTAAAAGACTGACATTTCTCAAGGCAGTCAAAAGAGGGGTTTTGCTTTTGATTCTGCATTTTCTGTAGCTGTTAATGCAGTTCTTTTTTCCTCAGGTAAACTCTCATACATGCCTGGTAAAGTTAGAAAAATATCTTCAAAAAGCCTTTTGATCAGAATTGAGTAAATAATTTGATCTCTTGCCACCATATTGCTCAGTGTTCTTCAGTGCATATGTCTGGATTTTGCAGTAAACCATAGTCTCAGTTTATCAGGTTCAGGCTTCATTTGTGTGTATTCTCTGAAACTTTGCCTCTTGAAAGATCTGAACTATTTTGGAAGTCTGAGGTAGAATCACTGCTTTTAGAACAGAATATTTTGTCAACAATGTCTTCATATTTCATACATACAGTATACCTGACAGGCCTTCATGTCAAACTTGTCCATTTGCTTACAGTACCTTCATACTGATAAGAGTCAATTTGCTTGCTCTCTGTTCTTTTCCTTAATGATGACCATTCTCATCATCTTCTGTTCAATGTCAGTGTTTTGGTGCCATATACTCAGTCCAGTATTTATCATTTCCAATTTGGCATGCCCTCTTTGCATATAATACAGTTGCTGCCATTTTGTCATGGCATCTCATTTCTTTTTGTATATTCAATTTATCACATGTCATTTACCTTTAATCACATTTTGTGTTCCATTCTAATATACCCTGGGTCTGTTTGGCTGCTCTTTGAAAGCTAATTTTGAATAAGTATTTTAAAAGCCAGGCCCTTTGCTTCTTTCCAGCTGTGCTACTTGCAGCCTGGTCTCAGTGCAGGCACCTTCTGCATGTTAGTAAGTGATATGAAGTAAAAGGCTTAAAAAAAGTCTCCTATTCTAAAACCAGACATTTTCTTAGTGTATTTTAAGTAGGAAAAGAGCAGGAGCCTGTGAGTTTGACTCTGAGAGGCTGTCATCTGTGTTGGGGAGGGATAACACTTTTGACAATGTAATGAGACCTGATGGTCAGTGGTGAGGGAAGAGTTATGGCTCCTATAGGCTTCTGCTCACACCACTGTGGACAGTGTCTTCTCACCTGTGAGCAGTACAGGAAAGAAAGAAGAAATGTTCAGGTGCAATGTGGAGTTTGTTGCTGGAATACTAGCACATGAACTAAACTTTTCTTCTAGTTGTTTCTTCTGTACTAAGGGTCAGGGTTCAGCTGCCCACAGAAGATCTTTGGTTATTCCTGGATCATTTTTGTCTTTCCTATCACATACAGATAGGAATTGCCAATAGAGATGCAGTTGCTCAGATAACTGGAACTATCACCTGAAGTAATCCAGTACTCCCTCTGCTTCATCAGAGACCACTATCAGGACAGTCCTTATCATAGAATCATAGACTCATAGAATCACAGAATGGTTAAGGTTGGAAGGGACCTTAAAGATCATCAGGTTCCAAGCCCCCTGCTGTGAGCAGGAACAGCTTCCCAAGCCTCAAAGCCTTAAACGCCTCCAGGGAGGTGGCTCCCATAACCTTACTAGGCAACCTATTCCAGCACTTTACTACTCTCATGGTGCAGAATTTCTTCCTGATGTCTAACCTAAATCTACCCTCTTTCAGTTTAAATGCATTACTGCTTGTCCTATCACTGCCCTCACTGGTTGCCTCACCCCAGCAAGTAGTCTTTGCTGCTGTGGGAGCCGTGCTTTAAAAAGCACTCAGTGTATGGTAGATTACACTGCTACTCAAATAAGTCTAGCATTGGAAAGCCCCAGATGGGCTGTGTCCAAGCCACAAAGAGTATAACCTCTCATTCTTTTACCCAGATAACACTTGCTGATGTAAAGTGCTTTCCCTAGGAACTGTGGACATCTGGTATTCTTGGTAGAAGCACCTTGACGAGGACATCTTCTGTCCAGAATTTTTTGGCTTTTGGACACAAAGTGAAACTGATCTGTTTATTAATTTTTTTCAAAGTTGGGTTTATAGGGTAAAAAGTTTTACTAAAGGTGAATTTCCATAATGTTTTCAGCGAATAAGCTGGAACAAAAATGTTCTTGAATTATGGTGAAATCTCAGCTGAAATGCAAGAGCACCAGAACTGAGAAGAGGAAAAATGAGTCTTAATAAGAGTAAAATATGATCTATCAAACTATGGAATAATCTGCCATGAAAATGTTAGTCCTGGTACCTCCATTATGGAAATTATATTTGACAAATAATCATTAGAACTATTCTATATAGCTCAATCCTTCTCTGGCCTTGGGGGATGATAACTTCATACTATGGGTACTGCTAAGGCTCTATAAGCAAGCTTAACTTTCAGTTCTGTTTTATTGCCTTCCTGAGTTTCTAAATTAACATGATGGATGTGGGGAGAGCTAAATATTGTTGGGATCTGGTTGTTGGGTTTTTTTTACCTCTTTAATTTTCCAGACATTTTATATTAAGGTGGGGAACAGTAATATGATTTTATGCTAACATGGTGCTTTCTAAACCAAAGCACGTTACAGGCATTTGTAACAGCTTCCTCCACCCAAGATGCAGGAGCCTCCAGCACTGATGTGGGAAGCCACATACAAAGCTTCTGCTCTATTATGCCACACAGCAACAGGAGACAGAACAAGCTTACTGCAGCCTGTGACAATAGGACAGCTCAAAACTGTTGCAAACAATCTTGTGCCTGGGTGCCTTTTAAACCCACCTCAGGGTTTAAAAGGATGCTTGTGTATTAATATCTTCAGTCCTTAAGATACACTTGTTACTGTGGGTCATGCTCATTTATTTCTCTATTCTGTAACTGAATTCTCTGCTTTGTCAGCTTAGATATATGTGTGTATATACACATACATATAATTTAGAGGGAGTTTTTACAACTTAAGTTATTGAAAGACCAATAGAGTCAATACATGGTATCAGGAACCTTTCAGGAAGCTCAGATCATTGCTCTGCAATATTAGAGTTGTTCAAGGGGAAGGGAAGCATGTGGATGAAAATGGCTTTTCCCACAGAGGTCAAAACCAATTATGATGAAGAGCATAGAGGCATTGGTTTTTGTACATACTTGTT
Organism: Apus apus; assembly: GCF_020740795.1. Taxonomy (NCBI): domain Eukaryota; kingdom Metazoa; phylum Chordata; class Aves; order Apodiformes; family Apodidae; genus Apus; species Apus apus. Next base: position 16,125,106 of record NC_067282.1, read on the forward strand.
CATACAGAAACATATCCTTAGGGAAATTTTCAATGAAAGGGCTTCATTAGTATCTTACCCAGCAGTGAGGGGAGTATGGTAGTTGTGGAGAAGGAAAGAGGAAGTCTCAAAAGCCAAAGGAAACTGGACGTACTTTCAGTATGGCAAAAATAGGGTAGGATAGATGCCCCCTCTAGTGGATTTAGCATTTTACTATACAGGAGAGGAAATTGTCTTCTAAGGCTACAATGGAGAGACAACAGGAGTGCTTTGTACATTATGAAGGGAAAAAGATGTCTGTGAGAGAAGGATGCAGTTCTACTGCATACTTCAGTAACAAAGAAAGAAAGAGTGTATTGTGGTTGAATTGTATCCTTTTTGGTTACAAAAGAATGAAAAATAAACCCCAAAGCCCCTAGACTATGTCTATTCTGCAACTCATGCGCCGTTCTGAAATGTTTGGAAACTTCTTGCAAATACTTGCTCTGTTGTAGGGTTAGAAAGACTTCCAGGAGTCCTGAATGTCACTTTGTTGTGCTGTTGAGGGAGCTGTTAGCAAATCACCTCCCCAGCAGTAGCCCTTCCTCCCAGGCTGAAAGGATAACTGCATTAAATACCCTACTGCTTCCTCTGTGGAAATGCTGTCTTAGCCAGATTCCCTCTGGGTAACCTTACATTCAATCAAAAGGCTGAGGTATAGGAACCATCCTGCATCTGCTTCTTCTTATGTGTTTACTGAGGTGCTGGGGGACATAGAAGCATTGTCACACACAAGTAAAGGCTAAACTGGGCACTGGACGAGACCTAGCAGTCATAAACTACACCTTTCTCAAAAGGTGAGGGAGCAGCTGCCGGCAGCTGAGAACAAAATTCTGCAGGCTTTAATCCATCCCCAAGTACTTGTCTTATCAACCTAGCTTCATCCTTGTCAGTCTCCATTTGGACTTCCCCTCCATTCCTCAGTTATTTCTGGCTTTCAGTCCCATCATGTCAATTGTTGTCTGACCAGTTTCTCCTTCCAGCAACACAGTTTTCAGGGCCTTTTTCCACCCACCTTTAATATCCTCTTGTCAGCTCTTAAGTTTCTAAACCAAAATCCAGTTACCACCTTTTCAGTTCTTGATAGTCTACCCCACTTCTTCCTCTATTTCCTAGAAGCCCATTTCTTTGCTTAGGAAATCTCCTTTTAAGTCTCCCTAACACCACCACCACCTCCCCTATAGATACTGCTGAGCTCTCTGCTGCATAAACTTTATTTATACAAAATTTCTGAAGATTTTAGAAACCAACTCTTGGTAGCATCAGCTGAGCAGATACCTATTGCAGGTTTTGAAAGCTGCAAAGTGTGGCCAAGTATGGGTACACACTGGCAACAAAAAATGCATCTATTAGCTGGATAAGGCACCTCTACTTCAAAGCACAGAGTTGAGACAGTATTTCAAAGTGAAGCTTGGCAATATTGTTTTAGCAAAGGCTGATACCTGCTCTCCTTCTCAGGAAAACCATATTTTTGGTGAATTTAGACAAACTTCAATGTCAGACACAATCCTCTTTCAAAACTTCAGTTCCAGTAACTGAAGAGTTGCAGAACTTGCTGCACCAGCAAACGAGGTGAGAAGGTGATGTTACAGGCATGGAAGCAGTACACCTGAGCAGCAACTGCCATTCCAGGCTGCTTGATCCTTCAACACAGGAGAAAGTGAACACCTCTTTTGCCCTGCTGATATTGGTAAGTTTTTACACTAAGTTATTACAGCAGGGCACTTTGTCTCTCAATATGCCTGCCTCAGTTTCACTCTGTGATTCGATTGCTTTTTGTCTCTCAATTTTACAGGCCCAGGCCTGCACTGAAAGATTGCCATGAGAAAGGAAAGGACCTAGCAAGCTCTGAACTGGTAACAAGCTTGGAAGTACAGAGGTCAAGCTGATGTTCCTAAGACCAGCTGCCCTACAGTGTTGAAGAACACAGAGCCTAGCCCAACCACAGCTAGGACCAAAACAGAGATAAAGTAAGAATGAACAGATAAACAAAAGAGTTTGCTTGGTGAGAACAAGGCCTTTGTGGTTTTTCCCACTGATTTCCTTTTATTCTCCAATGAGAGATTTTAGAGGTACAACTAAATAGTTAAATGACAGCAGTCAATCCACTTTATTCCATAAAAGCCTGGTCCCATCTTTGATCCAGAGAATTCCCATACACTTCCCGGACCTTCTCCTCTCCAGTGGGGATGCCTCCCAGAGAGGTTAATTCTAGAGAATTAAGACCCACCCAGGGACATCCAGCTGCAGCCAGGCAAGGGTGAGAGGTATTAGCAAACTTAATATTAAGTAATTAATTTTCATCATTAATTTTTAAGATTATAGAATCCTCTAAAATCTATAGTTTTGTTCTAGGACACTTATGCACAAAAACCATCATGCAAAACACTTACTCTCCAACCAGTTTGGCAAATCTGTTTAGTGTATTTGTTCCTAAAACCTGGCCTGTGAGACTGTGAGTCCAATGGGTGGTCCATGGAACAGTAGAGTCTTTGCTATGTTTTTAAAAACAACAAAACAAAACAAACAACAAAACCCCTTGATGATAAATAGAGCTTTATAGGAAACCAGGAAAGTTAACATCTCTTCATGGTCTAGAAATTGTTTACTGATCTGCTGGTTTACTGCCCAGCTTCTGTTCTTGCATTTTGGTAAATGCATTTTGTTTTGCAGTGTGGTTTTCTGATATTTTTCTTTCTGTATTTAATCTGTCACTTTCACTTACCGGTAATTGTATACGCTAGATGCAATTTCATGTTGAATGTAGTTTTGATTGATCCCAGATGATCAACCATTTGTGGGCTGATTTTTCTCTTTTATTTTGTTTAGGTATGAGTATATCACTCTAACACAGACAAAAGAGGGATAGGGATAGACTGGAAAGAGTCCAATGGAGAGCGGGGAGCATGATTAAGGGACTGGAAAAACTGTCATATGAGGAAAGGCTAAGACAGCTTGGGTTGTTTAGTCTTGAGAAGACTAAGAGGGGAACTTATTAATATCTACAAATATCTGAAGGGTGGATGTCAAGATTGGGACAGTCTCCTTTCAGTGGTGCCCTGTGATAGGACGAGGAGAAACGGTACCAAGTCACAACAGAGGAAGTTCCACCTCAACATGAGGAAAAACTTCTTCACTGTGAGGGTGACAGAGCACTGGAACAGGCTGCCAAAAGACGTTATGGAGTCTCCTTCTCTGGAGAGTTTCAAGACCTGTCTGGATGTGTTCCTGGGTGATCTTCCCTAGGTGTTCCTGCTGCAGCAGAAGGGGCGGACTTAATGATCTTCAGAGGTGACTTCCAACCCCTATGATTCTATGAGTCTATGAGTCTATGAAAACAGTTTGGGACAGAGAGGTAAAAAGTGAGTTTGAAATCTGAAATATTTTAAAGGCAATCATTCCCCATCTTCCCTGTCTCCAAGGGAGAGTGAGCAGAAAGCAGTTTGAGGGATCAGCACATGCCCACAGCTGCAGCTGGAGAGGGCATTGACGGAGATCCTTTGGTACTAGGCATCTTCTCAAAGGTCTCCCCTTGAACACGTTGGCTCAATGGGGTCTCATCTTCTGGTTCCAGATCAGTGACTTTGCCTGACCTTACTCCTCCTCTGCTTCCCTAATCACACATGAATTTGCCCACTCCATCAGTTACACTAATCAATGACCACTTTCCATGAGTATTACACTAAAACCCACATCTTATGATTTAAGGACCATTAATTTTGAAAACTGTGGATCTGTTCTTTCAGCCCATCTGTTAACCTCCCAAACTATGAGATACATTTAGAAAGGTTCTTCAGCTTTGTAGGACTCCAGCTATCTACCACGAAGGCTGGACACTGTTGGCCCCTGAATACTTGGTCTCCCTGTGCAGAAGATGGTGAGGATCAGAAATCAAAGACTGATGCTCTCAGAAACTGCCAAGCAGGAAGGTTCTGCAAGGTATTGTGCAGAAATGCCAAGGGCAGAAGATCTGCAGTGATTACCTTAATGACAGCCTCTATTATCCAATTATCCTTTAGCTCAAAAAGGAATTAATTACTCAAATTTCTAAGGCTTCTCTCACAGCCAGAACAAAATATTAATTATATCTGTCTGGACTCCCTCACAATGAGCCACATTGCCCCAGACTCATGACAAAACACCATTAAGTTGCCAATTACAAGAAACAAATGGAAATATTTTTATGTGGTTATTCTGACCCTCCTCAGACAGGATATCAGATGCAGCTAGCTAACTCCACAACAACCATGACTCCAAAGAGCAAATCCAAAGCACATCCCACATCAGCCTGTCCCCCTCACTAGGGGTCTAAAAAGCCCCAAGCCCTGGTTAGCTGTTGTCCACAGCCCAGCTTCACTCGGATTGGAAAAGGGAGATGTGTGGGTTTCATTCATGGCATTAAGTTTCTGTAGAAGGACTAGAGTGAGCAGGTTTTGAGGAAAAAAGGAGGAAATGTTCCTAGAACCTACTTCACAGTCAAACCTTCCTTTTCTAAAGACAAGTTTGCTCTCCCCTGAGGGATGCTGCACTAGATCCTCAGTCAAGCTTTTGTGTTGCTAGCAATGGCTTCCAAACACTTTTTGAGGCATCAGATTAAACTCTTTTTATGGCTTTAGCAGAATGGTTGTTTAATGGAGTCTCTTTAGAGACTCAGGAGAGCAGGCAGCTGCTACATGCTAGAAACAGCTTACAGATGCTGGGGATGAGCAGAGAAATACAAGTCCCAGGGAAGAGACTCAAAGAGAAACCTGTCACAGACTCAGGGGCATTGTTGTCACTGTGTCTTACCATTTCCAGATGGAAGATATCTCCTCCCTTGGCAATGGAAGGCCCAGAAACAGAAGTGGTCATATTGGTGATGCTCTGCTACATGTAGCTATAGATACTATTTACATTTTTTACGTCAAATGAGTCTGCAGTGGCAAGAAAGAGTTTCAGATGCTGACAGGTAAAGTCTGTAAACATCTTGTCTAATAACTCACGGTAGAAAGGCTGCTCTCCATAGGGGCAACTGTAGCCCCAATAAGCGCTCTTGCCTCTTTCAAGCTTATAAAGATACATTTTTCTTTCTGGAAATTTTTCTCTGTAAGAACTCCATTCTGAGTCAAAAGAAGGTTTCCATGATTCTCCACACAGGATCAGGAAATGTTTGCTGTCTCTCACTGGCATGGTACAAGTAGTTTTATCCCTGTTTAGTCTTTATTGTTGCACAGAGGAGGTAGAGAGGTGCACTGATTTCTTTGGAGCTCTTTAAATACTTCCGAAAATTCCAAGAAAAATACTGAGCAGGTATATCAGCCTATTACTGTTCTGTATATTGAAAAATCACACAGTTAAGTGATGTATTAAGACATATACATATATAAAGGAAATTTCAATTTCTGCTCCTTCATTTTCACTCTTCCTACTTGGTAATAAGGTAATAGCTGGAGCAGAAAGCTCAGAAAATGCAGGATCTAGTTCCATTGAGCAAATAAACTGTGTGGAAAAACAGAACAAAACAATACAATCCCCTCCAAAAAAAAAGTAAGCTTAAGGATGTTTGATAATTTTTGATCCATTTTTTTTTCTTGAGAAATACTCTGTAAGTATAAAACTAAGCTGATGGCTCCTGCTGCCCTTCTAGTTATCTGCCCAGCCATGGAGTTGCTCTATCACTGCTCTGCCCAAATGAAAGTATTCTTTGCATTCACCTGTTTTTGCTTTGCCAAGCATACCATGTCTAAGGAAGAACCACAGTATGCAGAGTTAGGGAATGCAGGACACAGTTATTTTCCTTTCCCCTGTGGTCAGTTGTGTTCCCTTCTTCCATGTGGTAAAGTCCAGTCTAATGTTTTGGTTAATTCAACCTCAGACACTATAAATAGCTCAGTCTCTAATGGCTGGATCATGGCTTACTGTCACTACCAATGTGTTTAGTGAGGAATACAAAAACCAGGAGAGAAGAGCCTTTTTCCTAAGACATAAATATGAGCTGCTAACGTGAATGGGTTTCTCTTAATTCCCACAAGCTGCCAAAACAGCAGCTTGTGCTTTGGTGTAAATGAAAAAGAGTGCACCTATGATTTTTACATTTTTTATTAAAGAGTTTAGATAATACCAATTTTCTTCCCATTCAATAAGTTCCTGTAAGTATTTAATGAGGAATTCAGACAAAACCCTCCTGTCAAAAATCTTGCTTTGCATAAATCAGCAGCATATATATCATAAGAATAAAGTAACTTCTATAAGTTCAGCCCCAGACTGGCATGCTATCTAGTCTCCACAGGCTAAATAAGAAGACTTCTGTGGCAATCTGGGGTTGTTAGCATGAATAAATAGATGTAGGGGTGCATATATTGCTCATCCTGGCTGGTCACTAAGCATTGTCATATTTGAAGCCATCCCAGACTTGCAGTCTTATTTTAATGAGCAAAACCCAGAGTCTTCCCTTGGATCTCAGTCATATATTCATTACAAATTCTTGAACTGGGATAATCAATGCCCAAGGGAGTACTCCAGGAAACAGATTTTCTTCAAGATGCTCTGGGAAAGAAGGAACATGTCTTTTGTTAATCCTCTTTACAAAACATGGCACAAAGTCACCCCTCTGTGACACTTGAGCTCTTCAGGCTTGCCTAGGAGTGAGCTGAAATTAAATCTTTTTCTCCAGCATAGCATGGGCAGAGCCTGTGAGCTCCTTCATCATCGGACTCATCCCTGTAAATTACATATATGTCTACTTATGTGATCTACTTTTATTTTGTGTATGTTTTATGTCTTTTCAAACTTTTTGCCCACCCACACCATGCATGACAACATAAGGCTAGCTTCAGCTATGCTATTGTAATGTTCAGCCTATGGAAGACTTCATTAATGGAAAACAAAATCCAGTCTAGGGCAACAGTAGCAGGCAGAGGTGGGAGCAGGAGCTGTGCCTGCCTCTTGGTTAGCCTGTATTCAGCATCCCAAGCATGCATAAACATGGGAGAAGTAACCAAAGTTTCTTGATGGGACAGAAAATCCAGTAAATTTTTGAGCTAGTGAAAGCTTTACAGATAAGTTCTGACAGAACACCAAAAATGGCATGATTTGTGAAAGCTGGCAATACTCAAGGATTCCCTGAGTACATGGAGTGTATTTATGGTAAGCCTTATAAACTGTCCAAAAAACATGACAACACCTTCACACCTGAGTTCTTGTCTGAAAGCCACTTGTAAAATGACCTGTGAAGTTTTTTGGGTTTATTTTGGTTTCAAAACTGATTGAGTTTTCAAGCAAGTTGCAGCTGCTAGCATCCTCATGTTATGTGATAGTTTTAGCTTTCTCGTCTTTGGTAAAAAAACAAGTCTTAGCCTTTGAAGGTAACAGACTGAAGTTTAAAATTAGTGTACCCAGAAGGTGAATAAAATGTTGGATTACTTATTTATTCTTTAACCTTGTCCACATGGAAGCTTGCGTGGTTGAGCTTCAGGTTTTCTCCAAGATTTTCATTCAGTCTCTGGAAATTTCTGTGCCAGCTTCTTTGTGCTGAAGCTGTGAATGCTGTATCAAAGTTTACATCACCTTTGAAATACAATTTTAAAAAAACCCCATATTTTAAGGGAATATTTCATTCTTGTACAGGCTCTAGTCAAGGGTTTAGTAGAAATCATGGCTTTGAAACAGAAAAGAGAAAGAATTACCTTTATGGAAATAACTGTTTTACACCAGAGGATTGTGCTAGGAGAAATGAAAAAATTGTAAAGGTATTTAAGCTACCAAAAAGTCTTCTTATCCTTTCACATTCTGCAGATAGAAGAAGGATTTATATTGTTGTTATTCCTTTGGAGAAAAAAAGGCAAACATAAAATGAAGAGTAAACATACAGCTTCTCTACACTGGAGACAAAAGCAAACTCTTCAGTCCTTTCATCAGAAAGCTCTAACTCCACGTTTCAAGGAAATTAGCTTTCCTCTCTAGCAATTACCCCGGAAGCAGCACAATGACATGTTTCTTCTAGCATTTACATTCATCTATTCCTATGTAGTATGTATAGTACAGGGTTAGATTTGCATGTTATCAAGCAATACATGACATCTGCCAAGCACTTTTGTCTGTGCTTTCAGATATTATGGTACTATCTTTTCTTATGAGGCCCTGCTCATAGACTAAACATAGGAGTGTCCATCCATGGTTACTTTCCAAGTGCTCTAAGTCAAGCCTAAATGTATGCATCTTCTGGACCAAACATCAGTTCGTACATATCTTGTGCTCTACAAAAAGCCATAGCAGTCATTCATGGGGTCTGTAGTGTAAGGTTAAAAAAAGCTAAGATTAAGCTTAAAATGAACAACTAAAATGTGTTTCACGTTAGCTTCTTTCTCTTATATGAGGTACAGCACTGCCAAACTCTGTGATGATTTAAAAACAAGAATGCAGCAAGCTTTGCACCAGAAAATTACCTAAGAATTGGTGCAAAACCCAAATAACATCCAATTTTGAATGAAAGAAAAGGATTGAGACTGTTTCCACTTCTAATTCTGCCTTCAAGTAAAATTGCAGCTAAAAATCTCAAGAGATTTAATAATAGCAGAAACTGTGACAGTAACTGCTCTTATAGGAATTACTCACTAAAGTCTGTTGCTGTTGACAAGCTCAAACTTCAGCAGTATTTTTCCAGAAGTTCCCTCATCTCCTCATGAAATAGTAACATGATTAAGATGTGTAATCACTACCCCGGTTCTTACTTCCCTTCCCAGTCCCATTGTGTTTCTCTTCTGCAAGAGGTCAGATTGACTTTTGTTCAGCCTTCCCTGGCAAGAACCAACTCGGTGGTTGTATGTTTCCATATTAGCACTGTGTGATGCTGGACCAATGAGTACAGCCCCTGCTCACCCCACGGAAGCCCTCAGTGACCTGCATTGAGTTGCAGGACAGTGACCACCTGCGTGCAGGCTCTGAACTACAGCTCTCCATGCTGTACTACATATGCCATTGATATTCACCACAGAATTTGCCACGTGTTGAACCACAAAATTTTATAGAACTAACTATAGCAAAAAATAAAGCATATTTCATGTTGTTCTTTCTAAAACAGGCACTATGTCACCTATTTTTAAAGATAGCTCTGAGAAGGTGCAGAGGTAACTATACTTGGTGTCAATGACCATGGCTGCCTTTTACACTGCCTTCAAGCCACAGAGGTGCCCAGGTGTTTCTGGCTATTATTATGCACACCAGATCTCTTCCCAGACAGGCAGTGGGATCCCCATTCTTCCTTTTAGCAGTCTTAGAAATTGGGAAAAAATAGAAGACTTTAGAAATAAAACATCTATACACAACACTTCCCCTAGGCTATTTTTCCGCCAAGATCTCGACAGTCGGACGTGCAGTTTAACTCCTGGTGTTAAGCGAACAGCTCAGTGTCAATAGCTTACTTAGGACTTTTCTTTACAGGGCATATTGTTCTGCAGGATCTAACATAACCCCAAAGACTTGCACTCATCTAACTTCAGTCATCTAAAACACAGCCATCTGGCCCAACATGGTTTTTCAAGAATCACAGAGGTTGAGGTGGGAATGGATCTCTGGAGACAATCTACCCCAACACTCTGCTCAAGCATGGTCACCTACTACAGGTTGCTCAGACCTGTGCTCTGTCACATTTCAAATATCTCCAAAGAGTGAGTCTATGATTCCCTCCCTAATTTATATAGTACAGAACAGGAATCTCCAAATAGAGTGGAGATAAGTCCCACTGAAAGACTAGGAAGAGGAGGTTCTGCATGATTCTGCATCTTGACAAGACACCCTCAGAAAGCTGAGGAGGCAAAGTCTGGGCTCTTCCCCTTCTGACCCAGACTTCAACTTTTTGAAAGTTTTTCACTGGACTTGCTTTGTAACAGGGCAAAGCAAAACTAATTACACCCATAATGACCTACAGTTTCCTGGCTGGTAAGAGTCTACTGGCTGTTGTGCCCATGAGGAGTTTGAGTTAGGCTATTGAACAAGAATAATGGATTTTGTACGTTTCTGAAGTTAAAAAGCACATACCTTCACCTAGGGTAATAAAGCAGGAAGACAGAGGAAAATTAAAGAATAACTATTGAAGGTATTTTGAAAGTAAGTAATGGCAGCACTCTCAGAGTTAATCATCAGCCTACCAGAGAGGGAAAAACATCTTTCCCACTAATTGTTTCAACTTGCAAGAGCTGCTCATTCCTGCACTCTTCTCTGCTTTATACTCTCTCTGAGATGACCTCTACCACATCTCCTCCCTCCCACTCTTCCAATCTCATTTAAAAGCTATTTAGCCATCCTTTTGCCTAGTTACTCCAGTCTGTTTTCATTATCTGTAACTACAGTCCTTCTGCTGCACTCTGAGCTGCTTGCATACTAAAGAATTTATTTTTTTTTTGCTAGGGTCACCAAACACTTCTCATAATTAGCCAGTTTATTAAATGCATGTTGATGAATCCATTTATACACTGAGAAGACCACAGAGGGCTTTGCAGGGACAGTACCTTGCCTGAACATGATAATAAATAACACTTATATCAGGCATGCTTTAGAATCCCATTTGCCCAGGCTACTCCAGGTGTCCTAGTCAGCGAAAGCAGTATTTGTTCTCGGATTTTTCCATATTAATCCTGCTTCCAACCTATTGTAATAAAATCCCCATCACATTTGTATATTGATTAGTATTCTGTTATTTGACATTACTCACTATGCACTTACTGGCACGTTGTGTCTGCTGTCACAGACTGAAAGCAGCTCCCCTTTGTGTGTTTCTTTGTGGGGCTGACAGACATCCCCTCACCTAAAATTTTACTCTTAATCTGGAGCAATGAAAATTCTTAAAGCAAGACACACTTTGCTCCTGAATGTGATCACTGGTAGCCTTATGAAAGTCATTGGGGCATGTTTGCAGTTGGCTGCTCTCATGGATTTCATCTTGGCTTTGGCATGTGTTAGTGTCCTGGTCGGAGTGCGCCGGGGTGAGAAGGCCCTGCAGCCAGACCCGCCCGGCGGCTCCTGCCCCGCAGCTCCGGGCTGGGCCTGTGGGGAGGAGAGGGGGGCCAGTGCTCCTGGCCGTGGGACTCAGTATGAAATGGCCTCTCGCAGCACCCTCCTGGCCTCTGAGGCTGGATGTGTCTGTTTGCTTTGTCTTCTCTCGCTGTGCTGGTGTTCCTGTCTCCTGTTTTCTGACCAGAAAAGAACACTGCCCCAAGACAGGACACCTCCCTAAGTACGACGGGCTCAGCTGCTCCGATGTTTTTTTGTGCACTGTCACTGGGACCCTGGACTTGGGCACCTCCATCTGCTGCTGAGTCCAGCTTAGGACTTTTCTGGTGGGGAAGTCATTACCAACTGAGGAATGTAGGTTCAGTGTTTGAGTATTCATTTGTATCTTCGAATATATTTACGTATTTGTAGATATTTGTCTATAATTTGCCATCTTGATTATTTCATTAAACCTATTCTAAGTTTTTTTCAAACTTTGAAGTCTCTCTTCCTTGTTCCCTTTTTACCTACCCCTGGGAGGGTAGTGGGGGATAATAGCATCTGCCACTTAGCTGTTAACTAAAACTGTCACAGTTAGGAGATGTCTTTGTTTAGTCATGAAGGCATTTGCCTCATCTTAGTGTCTGTCCTAGTTGGTGTGTCAGGATTAGCATATGTAAGAGAAGCCTCATCAGATAATATGCATTCCTCTATCTTTGTTTTCCAGCCCCAGCTCACCACAATGTCTCCCAGCCTCCAGGAGAATGTCCATGCAGGAATGAAAAAGACAATGTCCGGTGAAGAATGTCATGAGGACTAGCTGCAGTTGTACTGCTGACTGGCCGTAATGGCAAGTAATGTGCTGCAACATTTTTAGAAAGAAAACCAGCATATCCTGTGAAAGTTAGCTGTGTTAGTCATAAAAGGGTACTCTAGGAAAACAAGAGGATGGTGGATCAAGGCAGTCCGCATACAATAAATTGCTCTCCTGAATTTCTTGTTTTTCCTCATAAACTGTGATGGTAGCATTGGAGCTGCATCCACATGGCTTGATTATTACTATACTACCTGAAATGCCTTTATTATATTTATAGAAAAGAGAAGGATTAATGACTTGTAGGAAATGGAAAGGGATAGGGTGAGAAAACATGAGACCAGTGATAAGATAATGGATAATTTTATTAAATGTGTAAGGAGATAGCTAAACAGTTTTCTTTTGCTAAAAGCCTCAAGCACTTCTATAGAATAAATGCAAATACAATTATTAAAATGCATTAGAAACTTGATTTACCTCTCAATATCTGGAGATATTTACACAGAATAGTATGGATATTATCTTTGCAGATTTATTGATGGCTTTACATGATTGATGGAAAAGTTTATTTCAGTGAATGTGGCTCAAAGATTAAGTGATGTCTATGACCTGATCACATTTGAACCCTCTTCTTAGATATTGTTGTCCTGAAATGGTCATTAGCACATTCTCCAAGTCTTAACATGATCAGACTGGAAGAAATTAGGACCTCTTCAGGCATAAGGGAAATCTATTGGAGTTTTGTCTTTAGAAAATAAAAGTTGTATTTTTCATCTTTTGCCTTTTAAAGAGCAGAAATCACTCTGAGCTTCTTGACTGCCCCACCTGCTACTTCTCAAGCACTTTGCAGAAATATTTTCAAATGACAATTGGACCCAAGCTCTAATTAGAGTTTCTCCTGCAGAGGAGCTATCTTTCTCTTTTCTCCTAGGGCTAACAATATAGGTTACCCAGTTGCCAGTGTCACCTGCCAGAGAACCAGTGAGCAGAGTCAGGGAAATTTATTGCTTCCTTAAGTAGATAGCTGAAAAGGGGCAGGAAATAGCCTATGTCCCAGAATTGCAAGTTCCTCTCTCTGAACTGTGCAACAAGCTTATAGTGTCACATCTGTCAGGGTCTCCACTGCAGGCACTGAAACTAAATGAGCTGAATCTCAGCATGACTGATTTGTGGTTCTGCTATTGCTAGCCATGAACAGACCTCCAGATAGTTTTCCTTGAAATGCTCTTCTTATGCCAACGTTAGGATATTTACCACATTCTGCTGAAAATCTACATTAATTTGATTTCTGGTGAAGTTGTGCATGCAAAGATAACACAAGAGCTCAGTGTTTGTTTCCAGCTGTCACTACAAGTCACAGTGTTGCCAAGCTACACTGATTTTGGTTTTTTTGCCTCTGTTTGGAGGTGCCTGTGAAGTCTGGAGCTGTCCAGATTTCATACTAATCCTAGCACCTGAGACATTCCTTCCTGAAAAGTCAAATTAGATGGTGTTTATAATTTGTCACTGTCTTCCTGAAGATGGATTCTCATAAACATTTGCTGGTAGTCTTGGAATTCATCAGGTATATGCAACTGGAATAAAAGGAGAGCAGAAATCAGGCTTGTATCACCTTGCATTACTATTTTAATATAAAAGTGCTTCTGAGCAAGAACTGTGCTCTTCTACCATCTCTATGAGATTGAATCATCATCATGAAAGATATGGTTCCTTTATTGTGGTGGGCAGACAGGATCTAACAGGGGATCAAGAACTGTCTGTGCTTGATGCTGTACAGTATGTACAAAAAATGATCTATAAAGACTAGGCCGTCACTTAACATACTTTAGATGTAATTGTGTTGAAATATAAGAGAACATCACAGTGTTCAATCCAATTGCTTCAGGTGCTTATGACATTTGTAAGGTATGTTTGGAAGGGCAGTATCCCCCATTTGGTTAGATGGCCAGCCAGTCCTGCTACACCTGAACACTGCTTTTTACTGTCACCTTTGAGAAACTGCAATCATTGCTGTAACTGGAGATACCACTCGGTGGAGAACAGAAGTGCTGATGAAGTGCCAGAGGGTTTAAGGTCAAAGACAGTCAGCAGTTTATTCAAAAAGTGAAAATACAGGAAATATAGGAATCTATAGGCTAATTAATGAAGACATTAATTGATAGATACAGAGAGAAAAGAGCCTGAATACTTGGCATTAGCCATTAAGCAGTACCATAAAAAGCTGCTATAATTTCTGGTCAGCTAACAACTCTACTTGGTGATAGGAAAATAGTAAAAATTTCCACTGCATGTGACAGGTCAATAATAGGTACTAAGGGCCAAATTTCACATTTGTGGAATTTGTGTAATTGTATTTGACGTTACCCTTTTTGTTCCTGCAACATGAGTAAATTTCATATACATTTCTTTCATTATTCTAGACCTCATTAGGATGAAACACAGTTTTTGTAAGATTAATAAAGTGGGACATTTAGAAGTAATTGTGACTTTTTAGAGTTGCTGCTTTAACAAACTGCTATTTGTCCATTTGAAGCAGACAGAGAGCAAAAGGCCATTGCCTATTTAGTCCTGCAATGTGGCTTGCAGACACAGCCTTTGTGCTGGGGTTGGTACACTCAGTTCCAGAGAAGCTTAGCATGGGGTTCCCCAGGAGACAACCTCACACTGAGCTGTCTGAAACCACCAGAAAAAAACCAAAGCAAAAGAAACAAAACAAAACACACAAAACCCCCTCACATTTTTTTTTTTAAATGTTCATTGATCATGATAATGAAAGAAATGGAAAATATTTTAAGAGAGATTAAATAAGGGGATCAAATATGTTAAAAAACTGGGAGCCAGTCTTACTTTCTCCAGAAATGTAACAGGCCAAGGGCAATACTGAGGATAAATGTACTAACATGGTCTCTTTCCCAGTTGTCAAGTTACTGTCATACAACTGCAGTGGAAAGATCCAATTTAATGACCTCATGGGAGAAAACGAAGCCTTATCTTAATTTTTGATTTAGACACTCTCCCATCTCCCCCCATTCATTTCTGGATGGAAGTCAAGTTTCTGAGTCACTTTTTTATCATCATCAGAATGTCTTTTTTGGGGCTTGATATCATCAGGAATGTTGATGTGACATTTGTTTTATTTCAGACCCTCTTATCTACTGTGATAAACAGCCTTTCAACTGACTTTGATTTCTTTAGATATTTTTTCATTCTGCTTGTTGTTTCATTTAAATAGGAAATATTTTTTCAACTGACAAAATAATAGCTTCAGGTAATGGGTGTCCTAGCCTGCCCTGGTGCCTGGGGGTCCTTCTCAGATGTAGTTCTTGGCATTTCCCTTTGTTGAACTTCATGAGGACTCATCTCTTCCAGAGCATGGCTGTCTAGCTAGCAGGTGCAATACCTTGTGCAGAACAGGCTGTAGAAGTGCCCCAGAAACTGCATAGAAGAGCAAGTGGCTGCTGAACAACAGTGGACATGCCAAAGGGCACAGTGCACAGCACAAAGTGAAGCAGCTATCATCAGATCATCAGAGGCATTGTCTGACTTGGAGCTCTAGAGGGGGGATATGGCCACTCAAGACTCAAGCTAGAGGGAGTGTCTGGTGCTCCTGGGGCTGGGAGTAAAGGTGTTCTTCCTACTGGAGGTATAGGAGCTGGCTTGACAGTTGAAAGAGCTGCCAGAAGAAGTGAGCAGGCTTAGCCACATCCAGGAGGTTTGATGGGATCTGCACAGAGACCCTTCAGAGGCAAGAAACTGAAGCTGTATCCCAGAGGAGGGACAGGAAGAGGCTGAACTGAATTGAGAGGTGGATAGCAGAGATGGTGGAGGCTGGAAACATGAGACTTGGCAACAGAGGAAAGATCCTACTCCATTTGTAGACTGTCAGGGACAGGTTCAGTGGATGTGACAAGGGGAACATGCTCCATTGTGGAGGATTCAGATTTGTTCAAATTTCAACCAAGCTTCTGCACTAAGAAGTGATAGTGGTGGGAGATTTCCATTTGTGAAGGACAGAAATGCTCACCTACTGTCCAGATATGCTGTCACAGGATGCTTGTTTCTTGTTGGGTGTCCACATCTGGGATGTTCTGAAGAGACTGACAATACATTCAGCCCTCAGCCTATTACACTTTGCTAGTCATCCGTGTAGGCATCTGTGATACTTCCAGGGGAGACCCTGATCATATCAAGAATGACTAGAGGTTGCTGCACCAAGAGTGCAGCTGAAAGGCCCAAGGGCACAAGTTATGTCCCCTTAATCCTGCTGGTGAAGGGGAAGGGAGCTGGCACATCCAGCAAGATGTGAACTGGCTCTTTGGCTGATATCACAGGAATCACTCTGGCTCTTATACCCAGAAGACCTTCTTTGAAAAGGTCATTCTGCTCAGGAGGGGTGGGATATGCCTGAATAACAAGGACCTATTTTTTCAGCTCAGCCCAATATAGCACAGCCTCTGGGTAGACAGGGGAACAGGGTTTTAGGTGGAAGAATTTTAGAGAAAACAGGTAGCAGTGATATCTTAGGCAGCAAAGTAGGGACTGTGTTTATCGACAGTCCTGTTAGAACAAGGTAAGTTTTATGCACCGAAATATCTATTTTAAGACCCAGTAGCACTGGTCACAGCGTGCTGGCATTCAGATATCTCTTTCCCATGCTTCACCAGAGAAAGTTGGTCATGTTGGTTGTGCAAGATGTGCGTCCCAAAAGGAACTGTCTGTTTCTCAAACATACAGACGGAAAGATGTTCTCATAAGCAGAGGGTATATGCTGAAGGCCATGTCATGTCCTGTTCCTTGGCTTTCCAGTGCAAAGCCAGACAAATCTTGTGAAACAACACCATGTATATCTTGGGTTTTTAAGAGCTGAGGAATGTGACTTTGCTATCAGTACAGCCACAAGCAGAGTGTACACAAGTCCTGGGAACATCTCAGAGAACAGAATTTATCAAGGGAACATAGAAGTCATAATAATTCCCAGAGGAGTACCAGTCAACATTAAAGTGTTCATGCTGTGACTGGCTAGTGCTGATGATGGAGCTGAAGCTTTTGCTTTTCCACCCAAAGTGTACAGTGCTTTCAAACTAAATAGGTGTCCATATGAACCACAGGAATAATGCCTTTAATTGGATTTTTTAACTTAACATTCTTTCCTGGAATGCTGCATATTATAAATTCATGGTTTCTCTGTAACCATGTAAGCTCTGTTTACTTGAAACTGATATGGAAAATTACTCAGATGATTTATCCCTTCCTGGCACATACCTTTCACAGGATGACGCTAAGCAGGAAAAATTGATAGGGTCCTCTTCTGCCCTCTCTGGATCCTATCCAGCTTTCTGTAAAGTGACTAGAAAGATCCATCACCTTTCAGGACACCTGGACTGTTGCAAGAGCTGTGAGGGAGGTGGACCACTCTCAGACTTGTTCTGCTGTTCTCATAGCAAATGTGAAGACAGATTTCTGTGAATGCTGTACATACTGTGCATAGTCTATGAGTCTATTTGAATCCATTGCTATTTATAATAGCTGATGATTACACTTAATTTTTCACCCTGGTGGTCCCAAAGGACATTGCAAACATCTGGGTGCACAGCAGTCCCTAGATCAGCCACTGTTGCAATCCAGCTTCTATCAAACCAAGACATGACAACTGCTTAGCACTCAGAGGCAGGGAAAGCTATAGCATCTTTAATCTTCAGATCACTATTACTACCTCTGTCTCCCACTACATTTTTCAGATTTTCCAGTACATTTTCTAGGATTTCAGACAACAGATAGTTCAGTTGGAGTAGCCCTCAAAATCAAAATGTCCAAAAATCAGAGAAGAATGGATGCCGTGCATCAAGAGCCTGAAATGAGGCACCTACTTATGGGCAGGCATTTCATCACTGGCTGTCTGTTCACCTGGGACATTCTAGAGAGAAAGAAGAGATCCTGAAGTATGCACACAGGTGGACCTGCTCCTCCTGGTTGGGGTGACCTTGTGTCTAGCATTGAATTCTCTAAACTTTTATGTGACTCTGAATTTTTTCCAGTAACCTTTGTATTCAGCTCGGGGTCTTTGGTAGAGTCTGTTTTTAGCTGTTCTGTATTGCTTTCATGCTTTCCAGTAACAAAAAGCATTCCACAATGGCTGATGTGTCATCCAAATAATTTATCATTATGAATGCACAGTTTCAGACACTGAGTTTATGTGATTAAATCTGTTCCAATCATTAACTTTTGGTACCTGTTTTTCTTTATCTAGGGAAGACGTTATAAATGTGGTAAACCTTCCTATTCTTGGAGTCCTGGTTAAATCGGTATAACACTTTTAAAAAGATAATCTTTCCTAGCTAATGTGATTTCCTAGATCAACTTGTGTCCGTGACTTAAGTTCCTTCATTTCCCGATGTATTTGAGCAGATTTATGGCATTTTTGGCTATGTCTATATAAGTAAACTGAAGAGAGTATGGCCTTGGGATCAAGCATGTTATATGACTATGTGTGCTCTTAAATCTTTAGTGCTCTCCCTTGCAGGGGTTTGGCCTGAGCAAACTGATATCTCTCAACACTGACTGAGGAATAGTGATATTTCAAAAATGTGAGGTGGGGGGTGAGAAAGGGGACATGTCTACAGTGCATATTTGTTTTGAAAGTCACCGAGGTGCACTGGGTGAGGCCACCCTAGCTGGATGCGCAGCGTTGGCTGTGTAAGCCACGCCTAAGACAGAGTGTAGGCCACGCCTTGGTTTTTCACATAGTATAAACACAGCTTTTATGCAAGTCTTAAGTGGCCATTATGGCACAATATTACGGGAGTGTAGTAATAAAACACTATAAGGTTTATTCAAAAGGAAGTGAAGGCCCTTGACACCTTCCCCAGAGTGCGTGAGTACCTGCAGCCCATCCAGAACCGCTGGAGAACACCTGGCTGGAGCTGTTTGGTATCTGGAAGATAGCTGTGGATGCAAGGATTATTTTTCTGCTGAATGAGCAGTTCTTGTATGCCTCCAGGACAGATCAGGAGCCCTGCCTGTGCACTCTGATTGCTTCATGCTTCTCTCTAGCTGGGAAATCCCAGCCACATATGTAGTAGCCATAGGGATCATGCAGTTGTTACCATCTATAATGTGTGTTGACAGGATCAGTCAAAACATCCATTACATTTCAGTGCTATGTTTTATATATAACACCCCATTCATCTGTGTGCAGAGATATATCCACAGAATTATGTAGATGCTTCAGCATTTTTAGAAGCTGAACTCCCCCAGTTTCACAGGAAATACTACCTTTCTAGGGTGGGTAGAGTCCTAGAGGGAGAGTGACTTTTTTAAAAGCACCTCCCGCTGTCTCTCATCCTTTTTTTCATTATTTCTATTGCAATCTTCTTAAACACAACAGGGTTTTTTTCTAAATTTGAATGTTACAATTGTATAATATTACTGTTATAGACATCAATTTGGCAACTAAATTTGCCCCCTACATACCTTAATGAAACTATAACACATTTTAGGATTTATCTGAGTCAGTTTTAATTTTTTGACAAGCGTACATTTAAAAAAAAACTCATAAAATTTAAACACAGTGCTTATTCAGTCATCTGTTGCAACCATCTGGTGCTGATATATTATTTTGATTTATCATCCTTACCCTGACAGGACCCGATTCTGTCCCCAGGAAAGTCAACTGCAATTTTATTATTTCTTTCATTCAAAGCAGGATAGAAATTTCATTCAACCTACTAGTCCAGGTGAATTATAACCTAAACTTCCTCTACTACTCTGCAGTTCAGTGTTCACACCGTTGGTATTGCGACAGTGCAATTTTTTCCAAGGTCTGTTTAAACATAACACCCCTGTCACAAACACTTTTGCAGCCTTCTCTAGGTTTTAAAATAAACAAGAAAAAGTAGCAATGAAGTTCAGAAGCATTTTGAAGGGTACTGAGTTATAGGCAGTTACCTCTTTCAGGTGCCACCTAATTTGGTACATCAGCCACTAGGTTCATTATTTTTTTCTTCTCAGTTGAATGTTTTACTCAAAGAGGTATAGTTGGCTTACATACGTTGTTTCCTTCAAGTATGTTATATTTTGTATTCTTATACAAAGCAATTACGTATTAAACAATAATTGGAGTTCATAGCTGCTACCTTAAAAATGTGTCTGTAGTCTCTACATAGCTGCAATGTTTTCCTTAAATCTTGTTATTGCTGGCTACACTCTATAATTAGAAATGAAAAGCTTGTGTTTGCATGTGCACCCTGTCCAGATATTTCAGATGTGATGCTTCAAGATTAGCTGCTGATTTTTCTAATAAAACAGAAGCAGGATATTTTCTATTAAAATATTTTAAAAATGCTTTTTCATATTCACATGCTCTGTTTCTCGAAGGATTCTTTCTAAAACGAATGCAGTGCTGCTTCAACTATCCATTTATATGTATGAAATGCAGCCATATTACAGACATATGCACACACATCTGCCTGAACAGATGTTGTCATTAAAAACCTATATAAATAAGTTTATTTTGACAGCAATATATAATTTTTTTTCCAAGAAGAACAAATATTAGATCCTTTCTGCCCTCAGAGACAGATTTTGCGAGTCTAACCTGAAAGATAGCGTGTTTAATCACAAGTTGAATTACAGCCATGAATTCTGAACAGCTTCAGGAGCTCCATCATTGCCAGAAATGTTGATGGAAGTAACCAGGTTTAACAGTGAAGTGTCAGTACTGTTAACTCCCTTGCAAATTTCAAAGCACTGGACCTAGATGAAATCAAAGCAAGTATAAAAATTGAACTTATTAAAGCACTCATCCACCCCTTATGATGTTAAAAATAAGTCAGTCTTCAGCATGTCAGACCTTCCTACAGTGGGAAAAAAGATGTTGACAGCTGTGTATAAATTAATCATTATTCAAGTAGTTATTGTAACATCTCCATGGAAATTTGCTGTAGATATGTTCTGAAGAACAGCCTAAGGGTATGTGACTAAAACTGCTGTTCTTTCAGGTGAAATTCTGCATGTTAGCCCAGATTACACTAATAGCTGTGTATTAAGTGGTTATGACCAAATTATGGATCTCACCTTGAACAGCAGGAACTGAACGCAGCAGTTTGCATGTAGTATTTCTAAACTCCTTGGAAGGGAGGTATCCTTCCACAAAGATGCATCAGAGCTACCATAACAACCTCTGGCTGACCAAAGACCATGATTCCAGTAATCTTCACTAACAGATGGTGAAGTAATGAACAATTAAACATGAAAGTGTTTTTTTGAAGGTGGTTTCTTCTCCTTGTTGGTTCCTCAATCCATGCATTTTATTCCACAGCATTCTGCCAAAATGAAGGCAAATATAATGAGGAAATGTATTTTGTGTCAATCACTTAGCTAGGAAGTCTCAAAAGTGAATTCTTATGGCCTGGTTTTCTTACATGTCCCATAAGTCACACAGAATCACAGAATGGTTTGGGTTGGAAGGGAGTAAAGATCATCTAGTTCCAACACCCCTGCAGGGGCAGGGACACCTTCCACTACAGCAGGTTGCTCAGAGCCCTATCCAACATGTCCTTGAAAAATTCCATGGAGGGGGCATCCACAACTTCCCTGGGCAACCTGTGCCAGTGCCTTACCACCCTCTTAGTGAAGAATTTCTTCCTAATGTCTAATCTAAATCTACGCTCTTCCAGCTGAAAACCATTATCCCTTGGCCTATCACTACATGCCCTTGAAAAGTGTCCCTCCCCAGCTTTCTTGTATTTGCTAACTATTTACCCTATGAAGCAGAATACTTACAGAATATTAAGAATATTTCAAATTTGTCTCAAGAAAATAATTATATGCATCTCTTCCAAACTGTTTGAGTAGCAACAGGTACATAGAAAAGGCCTACCTGAATATAACATCTTATTATTATGGTACCAATAACAGCTGAGATGTACATTTAAGCAACACATTCTTCTGATACCTTTCATCAGAAGTTCTAAGCTGTTTTGAGATCTTATTATAACCTCCTTGGAAGCAAACAAACAAACAAAAAAACCCAAAAAAAAACCCCCCCAAAAAAACAGAAAAATTCCTCAGGCTTTATAGAGTCACTGGCCTGTTGCTTGAGCAAAAAATGTAATTAAAATTTAGCAATTGTGGATGAAGAAAGACAGAAAGAATCAAAGCCTCAAACTGCTATTTCAAGTTTTAGGAAAGGCTGAGTGAATCTGAACCTTGGACACATCAGGTATGTGAGACAAGGAAGCTGTTTAATCTAGACAGTGGGAGCTATCACCAGTTCTAATGTAAGTGGAAGTAATTGCATTTCCATAAATGAAGCCAGAGCTGTGCTTAGCTCTGTATCCAGTCACCCTCTATATTATAGGCTTGGTTAAATCAATATGCTACTTTTTGTCTCCTTGTTTCCCTGTGATCTTTGGTAAGTATTTAATCTTTTTAGGTGTCATTCACTTCAATTTTGGCTTTCAAAAGTTCAAGTTAGACATCTATTGCAAACTGCTCTCATTGAATAGACAATAGAAATTTAAACTTGAGCAATTGTTTTTTTTCCTCCTGCAGTAGCATGTAACTCACCCAGTGAGATTGTTAACCCTTGGGGACCAGCAAGGACTCAAGCAATCCACCATGGACCCTGTGGTCTGACCTCCTGCCACTGAATGCTCTCACAAGAGGTTCCTTGGTGACCTGACCTCACTGCCAGCCATTCCCACACTGATGTTTCAATTCTCAGTGATAATGCTGGTGGCACTGATAATTAAATCAGTTTCCAGCTTCTTCCGACAGTCATTGGTCAGGAGATCTTTTAACAGCTTTCCCACCAGCTTGCCAGATGGATTTTCCTGCCCTTATTGCTTAGGCTCCAGATTTTGCTTTCCAAAAGTGTTATCTTACTCCAGACACCTTTACGAATAGTTAGGCTTAGACTTCAAAGCAACATTACAATCAGAACTTTTCTTCACTTTATCATAGTTTAAAGGTCATCTAGTCCAACATCCCTGCAGTGGGCAGGGACATCTCCAATTAGATCAGGTTACTCAGAGCCCCATCCAACCTGACCTTGAATGTTTCAAGGAATGGGTCTTCTACCAACTCTCTGGGCAACCTGTTCCAGTGTTCCACCACCCTCATTGTGAAAAAAATATTCTTTCTATCTAGTCTGAATCTTCCTCTTTTACTTTAAAAAGATTACTGCTTGTCCTGTTGCTATAGGCCCCACTAAAAAGTCTGCCTCCATCTTTCTTACAAGCCCCCTTTATATATCTACTATTCCTAATTTAACAGGAAAACACATCTCAAACACATCAAAACTCTCACAGAATAAACATGTACCAGGCCTGACCACTGGTCCTTCAGATTTATCTCCCTTTCTCTCTATCACACATCAACAAAGGAGTCTCCTTTCCCTGCTGAGAGCCCGATAGTCAAGAATAGAAGGCAAACAAACACTGGGGACAATTTGTTGGGGATCTGTTACAGAGTGCCTGATCTGAAGAATGAAGTAGATGAAGCTTGTCCACAAACCACATGGAAAAGTTTCCCAATTGCAGCCTCTGGTCCTCAGGGTGGATTTCAGTAATCCAGGTATCTACTAGGAGGGCAACACTGCAATAAAGCCAGGATGTTGTGATGATTTTCATGATGCAAAAGCTACAGGGGCCAATCAGGGATAATGCTCTAATTGTTGAGCAGTGTGTTCACAGACATCAATTTGTGCTGCTGTGACCATGGTGTGACTGAATTCAGGATGTGGAGGAAAGCTGTGAAAATAAGAAGCAGAGGTAATAATCCAACTTCCTTATAACAGACCTTGGCTTGTTTAAGTCTTTGCCAGACAGAATTCTTTGGGAAATTGTCATCAAAGGAATGGTGTCCAGAAGAGCTGGTTTATTTAAAACAAATAATACTTTACTGAGAAAACAGAAGCAGCCCAGAAAATTTGGCAGATCTTCTTTGTGAAATAAAATAAAAATAAAAAGTAGTATTTAGAAAAGTATGATAATTGGAAAAAAAAGGACAGGCTACAAAAACAACTTAGTACAATATTATATGGAGATCGCTGAGGTATCTGACAGCTTTCTTATTTAATTCTTCACAGCCAAAACCTGTTTCCAGACTGTGTGCATCATCAGTTTTTGAGAAGGAGAGGGACAGCTGACAGTAAGTTAGGGTGACTACTGGGCAATTATTCATAGAATCATAGAATCATAGAATCATAGAATTCTAGGGGTTGGAAGGGACCTCGAAAGATCATCTAGTCCAACCCCCCCTGCCAGAGCAGGGTCACCTAGAGTACATCACACAGGAAGGCGTCCAGGCGGGTTTTGAATGTCTCCAGCGAAGGAGACTCCACAACCTCCCTGGGCAGCCTGTTCCAGTGCTCTGTCACTCTCACAGTAAAACAATTTTTTCGGATATTCACCTTGAACCTCCTATGCTCCAATTTACACCCATTACCCCTTGTCCTATCACTGGTCATCACTGAGAAGAGCCTAACTCCATCTCCCTGACACTCACCCCTTACATATTTGTAAACATTGATGAGGTCACCCCTCAGCCTCCTCTTCTCCAAGCTAAAGAGACCCAGCTCCCTCAACCTTTCCTCATAAGGGAGATGTTCCACTCCCTTAATCATCTTAGTAGCTCTGCGCTGGACTCTTTCCAGCAGTTCCCTGTCCTTCTTGAACTGAGGGGCCCAGAACTGGACACAATACTCCAGATGCGGCCTCACCAAGGCAGAATAGAGGGGGAGGAGAACCTCTCTTGACCTACTAACCACACCCTTTCTAATGCACCCCAGGATGCCATTGGCCTTCTTGGCCACAAGGGCACATTGCTGGCTCATGGTCATCCTCCTGTCTACCAGGACCCCCAGGTCTCTTTCACCTACACTACTCTCCAGCAGGTCAGCCCCCAACCTATACTGGGACATCGTGTTGTTCTTCCCCAAATGCAAAACTCTACTCTTCCCCTTGTTGAATTTCATCATGTTTCTCCCCGCCCAAGTCTCCAGCCTGTCTAAGTCTCTCTGAATGGCAGCACAGCCTTCTGGTGTGTCAGCCACTCCTCCCAGCTTGGTGTCATCAGCAAACTTGCTGAGGGTACATTCTATACCCTCATCCAGGTCGTTGATGAAGATGTTGAACAACACCGGTCCCAGTACCGACCCCTGAGGGACTCCACTAGTCACACACCTCCAACCAGATTCTGCCCCATTGACTACAACTCTCTGACTCCTTCCCATCAACCAGTTCCTAATCCACCTCACTACCTGGTCACCAAACCCATACCTGATCAACTTATCTACAAGGATGCTGTGGGAGACGGTGTCAAATGCCTTACTGAAATCAAGATAAACCACATCTACCGCTCTACCATCATCTATCCACCTAGTAATTTCCTCATAGAAGGCTATGAGGTTAGTCAAACATGATTTACCCTTGATAAAACCATGCTGACTGCTCTTGATGAGCCCCATGTCCTTGATATGCCTAGAGATAGAGACAAGAATAAGTTGTTCCATCACCTTTCCAGGGATGGAGATGAGGCTGACCGGTCTATAGTTACCCGGGTCCTCCTTCTTGCCCTTCTTGTAGACCCTCAGTTTGGTGACTGTGAGACCACATCTGGGGTAATGTGCACAAGAAAGACACAAACAAACTGGAGTGAGTCCAACAGAAGCCATCAAGGCGATCAAGACACTGTGTATCATGTTATGGTAGAAGTGGCTGAAGGAAGTGGATTTGTCCAGCTTTAAGAAGAGAAGGCTCCATGGAGATCATATTGCTGTCTTCAGCCACTGGATAGGAAGATACAGGCAAGGCTCCTCAGTATGAAGGAGGAGAGACAAGAGAAGTTCCAGGCAGGTAGAAGAGGAAAAAAATCCTTGCAGTGGGGATGTTCAAACACTGTCACGGGTTTCCCAGAGAGGCTGTGGAGTTTCCGTCCTTGTAGACATTTATAAAGATATAATCAAATATAATATACTTTGAGGATAATCTAGAAGCTAAATAACTGTGCACTGGGCAAACAGTCTCTTGAATGGGTTGAAAATCATCTGGACTACAGCATTGAGTAGTTATAGGTCTGGTAGTAGTCAATGGCACAAGATCCATAGGATAAATAGTATCCTAGACACATTTAGGAACACCAATGAAATCTGGGCTGGAATGGTCATAGAGTAGATTCCTACCAGCCACTTCAAAACAGAAGCCACTTTGCTGGAATTAGTCAGTGCTTGAGATAGTTCAGGGCAGTTGTTTTGCTGAAAATCACTGCATGTGTGCATTAGTGAGGGTTTTCACCAGGCTAAGAGGCACCAGCCTTTCTCTAAAGTAAGTCTAGCACTTTTCTCTTTGCAGTGTGATGCAAATGGTCCATTTCCTTATGGGTTCAGAACTATGAAAAATCAGATATATACAATTAGAGAGAGAGAGACTATTACCCTTTGTGCATTACAATTTGCCCTTTTTAAGTGTATTTTCACACTGATTGAAGTTAATGATTAAATCTTCTGCCTTAATTACATGCGTCAGATGTAATTTATCAACAGGGTAGTAATTAATCCATGCTTTAATAAGCAATATCTCATATGACCTGTAAAGCAATTTTTAATCTGCTTTTCTGGCTCTTGGAAATCCCAATAATATTTTAAATAAGATTAAGTGAGAAAACATATTTTCTTAAGTTATTTACTATGAGTTGGTTTTAGCTGTAGCTAATTACAAGAAATGTGTTAGGAAATCAATTATTTTTTTTTTAAACTCAGATAAAGATTTCATTTCTCAAAACAACAAAATAAATGTTTTAAACCTCTGAATACCCAGCAATTCACAGAGTTTTCAGCAGAAGATTTTTACAGGCAAAACCACAAGCAGCACTGGTGCTATACTCATCTTTGTTCATAGAAATGAAATCCAAAAGACATGTCTTAAAATTTGAGAAGATGATTCCAAGCTATAGGTTGGTTTGACTCATTAGTAATGCTAATGATAACATTGCATGGAAGATGTCACTCACAAGGCATTCAGTGAAAGCCCATAAAATGACAAACTTTAGCATGGTTA
The DNA here is from genome assembly GCF_020740795.1 of Apus apus. Taxonomy (NCBI): domain Eukaryota; kingdom Metazoa; phylum Chordata; class Aves; order Apodiformes; family Apodidae; genus Apus; species Apus apus. Next base: position 16,151,959 of record NC_067282.1, read on the forward strand.
CAGCTTTGTTAACCAGCAATAAATAGGGCTTTTGTATTGTAAAAGGCCAATAAATTAAGGGTTGCTATAACACGCATATGCCTTTAAAATAGAATGGCATCCTGCTAGGAAATTCAATAGAGCTGGCTAATAACTAAATGCAATTAATAAATCAGGGATAATGAGTAATACTCATTCTGTTGCACAGCTCTGCAAACCAGAAAATGCATTTCTTAGAACAGCAGCCTACTCATTTGCTTAAATATTTCAGTGTCACCACAAAATAAAACCTTAGATCTGACTGAAGCAGAATTTTGACAAAACATTTAAAACACTGGGAAAACCCACAGGACATTGCTTTATACCATTTGTTTGCAAAAAGCCCTTGCAAAACATGAATTCCTTGCAACATGAGGACCATCACACATTGAAATAGTCTTCCAAGGAAGCAGTAGATTCCCCCACATATGACAGTTTTAAGTCTCAGCTTGACAGGGTGCTGAGCCATCTCATATAAACTATAGTAGTACCTAGAAAGGTTGGACTAGATGATACTTGCGGTCCCTTCCAGTTTGGCATTCTATGATTGATTGATTTTCTAGTCAAAATGTGACAATGAATTTTAAAGGGCACCCATCGACTGGAGGTCTATGAAAGAAAGCTGATGATGCAAAACGTAAGTTTGGAACCATTTTGTGGTTTGGGACCTAACCAGACAATGCAAACACTGTTGGTTTAATTTCTCTTTATTTATCATAATGAGTTCTGTACACCATTTTCATGGTGTAATAATAATTACTCTTTTCCTAGTGTATTTATAAATGCAAGACATCTGGAAGTATTTCATTGTTTTTTCCATGCACTAGCCTCATATGTAAAAATTGCTAGTGACCAGCTGTAAGCGGAAAATCTGTGGAATTCAAAGAGCAAGTCACACCCAGTAGCAAGTAAGTACTCACAATGAAGAATTAAAAAAAAAAAAAAAAAAGAAAAAAAAGAAAAAAAAAAGCAGCACCTTTCATAGGCTTTATTTTGTTAATCATATGCCATGGCATGAAAAAAAAGCACAAAAAACAATATCAGCAATATCAGGAGTACTCTGGCCCTGCCATTAAAATGAATCTAATCTCCACAGTCCTCCCAGATTTCAAAAGGGTCATTCTACCTAAGCTGAAGGAAGTATATGTGTCAGATACATACATAAATGGATGGATATGGATGTGGATAAGGATATTGTTCCTATCAGGAGTGTTAAGGATGGCCAGAAAAAATCACTTAATGGCAAATATTTGAGAAGAAAGACAGCAAATCCTCAACAGTAGACGGAATGAAAAAGTTAACATTGTTGGTTCATCAGAAAGAATTAGATACTAGCTGTTCCGTTTAGTCTTTTATTGGAAAACCTGAATTCTTTGTGCAGAAAGAACTATGCAAGTTCACTGGCATGGCACCACCCAGTTGTGGCTTTTCTTTACTCCCATGAAAGAGGGAATCCCTCAGTTCTACCCAAGCACAGAGCTCTCTCCCTGCTGCCTTCACTTGCCTCCTCTGGAAAATCTCAACATGAGAATTAATCCTTGAATAGTTCTCACATTCCATTTTACCTGCTCTGTTTTATGCATATTAAGTTTTCAGACATCTGCTGTGTTATATTTGGTTATTTACTGCTGTATACATGTCCAGTTCTTCCAATGTTATTTATATCTGGCCTTCAAATCTTTGTCTGTTCTACATCAGCAAATTACTCTGGCATGATCCAGTATTACCACTATTATATCATTCAATTACATTGTTTCATGCAGTTAGATTGGTAACTGCTACCAATTTATACTTCTTGTCGTCAATAACAAAACCTACTACAACAAAATAAACCCCAAACAGTTATAGCAAACATCTAACATTTTATTCTTGCTGTTATGGCATTTTGAGCTGGTGACATGTCAGTTGGGTGGATAAACAAAAGTGATACAGCAAATAGCTCTATATTTTTCAATTGCTGTGCTTTAATAAATGTGTTTAAAGTTAATTTATGGAGGGTTTTTTGTTTGCTAGAACCAACTTGTTGAAAGCATGGAACTTTTTGTTTAGTGTTGAATGGGTGGGTGAATGTACAAGAGGGTAAAAATTACTTTTTCAGCTGTGAGAAGAAGGGAAGGAAAACGACTAGAAGGAATATATAAGGTGTGGGAGGGGGAAGGCATTAAGAGCTGGCTGACCAATGGGATGAGATGAGGAGCCAGAACTTGAATAAGAACTCTGAGATGCTGGAGGGACCAGGAAATAACTGGGTCAGGAGAGACAGGACAGGGGTGCATTGGTAGAGGGGCTGCACAGCAAAAGTGATGTGCTGGGTAGAGGTACAGGGCTGAAAACAGCAATATTAAGAGAGCATGAGCCAGGAAAGGGGTAATCAAGACTAATTGACAAGGCAGCCATAGGCGTGTGTTTAATTAATGCAAATTGCAATCCTACCTCTCACATAGAGTGTATGTCTGGATATTCTGGACCCTGCTTTTGTTTGTGCCAACAGTATCATTTGTCTATTTTTTTATGCTAGTTAAAATAAATTTTGAAGTACGCATAATTAGTGAGAGAAAGTATCTCTACATTTTAGAAAATATGTTGTTTTATAAAAATAGAAAGAATACAGATAAAGACTATCTGTCCTGCCTAGGCAGTGTTCTGCAAGTCAGAGCTGGTTGCTCTGGTAACTTTAAAAGACACTTTTTCCTCATGAACTGAGAAAGAAGCTGATTTCTAAAGCCACAGGGCCAAGCAGTTCAAGCAGATGCTGAGTAACCTCAGCAAACAGAAAAAGAAAAGTGAATGGATAACCAAAATTGTTTCAATATTAGGGCTCTCTGTCTTTAAAGAGGCACTTCTGAAGTAATTTTTTGTCATTCACTTAACACTTTTCCTCCCAACTCTGTCATTTAGGTCAGAGAAAAAGGGTCCTTCCAGTACAAACTGTGGTTATTTCCACATTTGTGAATAAAACAGAGTTAGGTTTGCACTGAGATTTATAGAATATAATATTTACATGTATTTCAAAGAAGCCAGAATAAGTTAAAATGATTCCTCATGTAGCTCCACTGTGTTCATGAGAATTGCATCAAAAAAGATGGATTTCTTGTTTCTTTTTTTTTTCGCTGTTAAAGGATATGAAAATAATATGAAGGATAAAGCCAAATTTATAAAAAAGTTTTTCATTTAGAGTTAGTGGAAGTGGAGAACTGTGAAAACAATATTACACATTATTTTAATGATATTTATTTAATAAACCTGCAGAAAGTTAGACAAATATGTTTGTTCAACTTTGGATGTCTGTTCTATTCCCCTCGTGTCTGGCATTCAGATTAGAAGTAATTACAGATGGGTCTGAGACTTATCCCAGTTAGAAGGATTAAGAATTTTATAGGAATGAGAAACAGAAACAAGATGACAACACCATTCAGAATTAAGACTGAACTTTGGATATGGTAACAGCATTATGAAAACTACAGAGTACTAAGATGGATAGGAAGTGAAAATATAGAATGGTGTGTATGCTTGTCTATGTATGTATGTATGTAACTATATCCATGTTTATAGTTATAACTAATCACTTAAGCCAGAAATGTTAATGAACTTTTCATTTTACACAGTCCAATGATGTGTCCTTTGCCAAGGTTGAATTTTTTCTGCTATCACACTATCAGTCACCAATCTTGGCATTTAGAAATAGTAAAATGCAACTTAGTGTAAATAGTGATGATAGAATAAGGGCAGAATGGTACATTTTGCCAGTCCAGCAATTGATTTCATATATTGTTGGAGGAAGTCAAAGACCTCACACCTCGTCAGGTCCCAGCTGTCCAATGAATGTTCCTGTCCTTAAAAATGCCATGCTTAAAACTTGTCTTCCTGCATCTGTTCTGCTGTCCATTCGGTGACCTGGTGAAGGGCTGAATTTCTGGAAAAAAATCCATCTGTGCCTATCCAGGGAGATACAGAAAATGCATCTCACAAACTGAAAGCCATGTGTTCTGCAGAAACATATTAATACATCTCCATCCCTTCAGTGACTCTTAGATTGTCAGGGACCAACTCTTATTTTCAACAGGAAGATTGTGATCAAGGCACAGGAGCTTTTTTTTTTTTTTTTTTTTTTTTTACATCTTGCCAGTGAATAAATTATTTTCCAAAATGTGCAAGTAATATTCAAATTTATTCATCGAAACATAAATTATATCTAAAGCAGAGAAAGCTGCTTCTTTTGTTGTTTGGTTTGTTTTTTTTTTACATCACTGATCTCTAATATGAAATACTTAGTAAACTCTTTTAAAACTTACTTTAAAATAATCAGAAATGTAAATTAGGCCTCTGAAGTAGTGTGCACCACATTATGTCATGTCTGGAGCTGGTTTATTTCAGAACTGTCAAAAGAATTCTTAACAAGACAAAAGTTACTTCACACCCTTTCAAAAGAATTCTTAGTATTTTTACAGTTCAGCCAAATCTACAGATATTTTTGTTCATTTCCCCACAAATAAAGCATCAGGTGGTTTTTTGGACTCCCAGCTTCTTGGAGAGAAACTGCTTCTTGGGAGGATGGATTGGCATGTAATACTTCCTGCAAGCATCAGAATGAGACAAAGGTTAAAATTTAAGTGACTAATCTTAGAAGAATAATTCAGGAAAACTACCCATAACCTGTGTTGCCAATGTATCCAGGAAACTACAAAAGGAGGTAAAAACATTGGACCTTTCTGTACCAGAGTAATCCTGTAGGAATGCTGTATAAAGGGAGAGACACCAGTCTCCAAGTTTAGGTATCAAAAATGGGACAGTGGGAACACTCACTCGCTAATGGACAGCTGCAAGGATAAATGCAAAAGCTACAGTCTGGTTTTGTGCTGTGCACAAGTAGTGAGATGAGTCACCATGTTGGTGATCTCCTGATCCCAAATATCTCACCCTGAGCTAGCAGACTGGTGAGATCTACTCACCTCACCCCCATGCTTCCACAGCCTCCTAACTTATCCCTCTGGTAAGACTGGTAATTTGGAGAGCTCTGTCACACCAGGAGAGCAGGACTATTTCCTTTGGATCACAAGGGCTTGAATTCAGATCTTGACACATACACCTGTATGTTCCTGGCTGAAATCATATCAGCCTTATATGATACACTGCATCAAGACCAAAGTTTTCACATTCAGGTGCAATGTGTGCAGCAATGACTTTAAACCACTGATTTTTCCTTCCAGCAGATCTACATACCAACAAAAAATCATCTCTCTAACCAGTTCTGCACTCAGGGCTTCCCTCCACCCTTGTCATACCATGGTATTAAGGACTCACCTCCAAATACTTTTTCTATTATGATGGATTAGTCCTTTCAGGTCCGTTGCTTTCCATAATCCACCCTTTCCATAATTCACTCCCTGGCTGGGCTCTTCTCATCACTTCTTGCCATCTGAGATTTTATGCATCACACATATTTACTTCCTTGTGATTATCAAAACCACTCAGTATTACAAGACTTGATCTTTAGCCTTGCACACCCTCTCTAGAAAAAACTTTCATTGTTAAAAAAAAACCACAACATTTTTCATAAATATCTATTTTTTTGCATATTCTTATTAACATTTCTGAACATTTAATACCTGGTTCTTGATACTAAGGATTTTTTTTAAACTTGCAATTGAAACTCCAAAAAGTTTACCATATTTGCTCAGCTTTTACTGGTTAAATCTGAAACTGCACAAAATCCCCCAGGTAAACAGATTGCTATATAAAATTTATTTTCCATAACTCCATGCTTACTGACATGCCTTATATCCCCATATGTAAGATGAAGTTTATTGAAAACCTTGTAAATTTTTTTCATTTCTTCCATTCCTTACTGCTCTAGCTAGCTCAAGAACCAGAGCATATTTCAGGACTGGTGATGTGAATGAAATAGCTTTGCCCATGTCAGATGACTGCGAAGGATGAAATGTGATAGATTTAATTATTTCTCAAAGCTGATGGTTCAGCTTCAACAGAAGCACAATCAGGAGCCCTTGTATGAAAATGGAGTACATAGCAAGGATTGTGTCAACTGAATCTAGTAAATTCTTAGGTGTAAATAAGACCATAAGAAGCAAGAGTCCATCTGAAATGGTAATTATATGTGAACAACAGGCAAAACCTGACTGTGGATGAAAGGACTGGAAACAAACCCAAAGTGTATCATAGATTCTAATATCAGAAAAGCTAGACACTGATCAATATTTTTGTACCTATATATGGCAAAAAGATCAATAAAGCAAAATAGGAGAAATTATTTTTCCTGTTTTTCCCCTGCCTGCTCCTGGTTCTCTTTCTTCTTCATCACCAAACCACCATGTCTTCTGACCCAAGATTTCAAAAGCCCAACAAATATATTCCCAGCAGTGGCAGTAGTTATGGCACCTCAATAGAAGTAAGAATAAAAGAGACATTCCTCTTAGAACTTCTGAAGGTCCCTGGATCAGGAGTAGCCTACAAACCAGCTGAGGTGTGCAATACTTTCTTTTACCTAGAAAACACTTTACTGTGGGGACTGACCATTTTATGAATTCTTCTGCACTACAGGTTGTTGCAAGTTCTTTCTGGAGTTTACTGTATGCTAAAGCAGCTTATTCACATTCAGTTTTCTTGCATCTGACTCATTACAGGTTTTGAGTTTATGTGGAGGCAAATAGTCTTATGTTCCCCCTTGGGTTTGCACCATGGAGTGATCTCATGGCACACAAATAGGTTCTTCCAGCCAAAACTAAACCAAAAGAGAAGTCCTCCTTGGTGAAGCTCCCTTGGAAACACACAGACAGATCAGACTTTGGATCCTCAAATCTGTTTGCTTCTCCAAATGGTTTCCATCATGCTTCACTACTTCCTAGCCTAGACAGCTTTTGACAACATCCAGGATTGAAGGAGTTCTCTTTTTGGAGAGGAGGGAAAGAAAAGTTTAAAACCAATGGCCCAAGCTTACTCCTGAAGATTGATCCTAGTTTTGCCTATTAGGTGCCCTCAGACATGGTTCTGCAACAGCTAATTCTGATCTGAGAGAACCTCAAGCATTTCCCAGCTCCCAGCTCTGACTCTGTGCTTTGACAACATCCAGGTGTCCATGTCATTGTGGGACATAGACATGCCCTACCAGACAGAAGAGCACTGTTGGTGGACTCATACATGCCACCCCGTTTGCTGACTAGGGGCACCAGCTTTGCAGGAAACACAAAGCCTTTAGACACACTGCTAAAAAGAGCCTTTGAGGACATGTATACATTTCCCATTGACACCAGCATATTAACATTTCACCACAGTCAGCTTGGCAGGGTACCCAAGTGTGAATGTGCTGTCAGTAGTGATTAACCATGTTTCACAAGTGGGTATTTGGCATGTTGTTAAACACCAGCAGCAGCTCCACATCAGTCTGCTGACAGCATTCAAACACTGTTAGTGTTACTGGTGCTGCTCCACTGTCAGTGAGAACAGGGAACTCTCCCTTAAATAAATAATACCTCCAAGTAGTCCTTGGGGTTTTTCATAGCAAGTCAATTTCCTAGCCCAGTGCAATTTAATGCCACTGTGGGATGTGTGACTCTTCCACAGAGGGGACTGACTCGTGCACACCTAGCCCAGGGAATTACCCTCTCGTCTGCAGGGGCCTGTGCTCTTCTCTGGACATTCCTGTTTCAGTCTTCAATGACAACAAAAATAATGGCTGTTAGATTGTCAACTGTACGGTTAACATTCAGAGTGGTGTAAATTTTACTGCTGTAAATCAGTCCAAGTGAGGGTCAGGTGTATTTTGATAGACATTGTACATTAGAGAAGCAAAATGGCAGGACCGAAGAAAAGGAATTGAGCAAAGTAAGATAAGAGAGCTGTTACCCCAGAGAAGACCAGGGTATAAATCCTTGAATAAAGGGTACAATATGTAGTCAGAGAATTATGTATCTTCTCACTTGATTATTAATGAAGAAATAGGTAATCATTATCAAGTTGGACCATTTTCCTATCTAACTGTTCTGCATATTCTCTTTCAAGGACAAACTTTTGATTACCTAGTAAAGTTGTTATCAATAATTTCCTCTTTACCTCCACTGCTGACCCCTCTGTACACAATAGTAACTTTCTAATGTTCTTAAAAAAAATACCTGCTGGCTCATATTTGCATTCTAACATGGTATTTTTCTATACAAAAGAGAATAATCAAATTCAGTTTTCTCCAGAATACACCAGAACAGAAGTAGCTGATAAACATATGTTTTCTCTGAAGAGTTTGTACAGGAGCTAATATTTATCTCACTTCCTTGGGAGCATCAAGCTAGCTAAGACTGCGAGAGCTAATTGTATATATCTTTCTCACTGTATAGAATAATCAAAATGCGTAGGTAAGAAAAGCAGAAGGAGCTCTGGATGTCACATTAGACTGAACAGTCAAATATAAACTTGCACAACAGCTTTGTCTTTTGTTCTCTGGATCTTCCAAGTGAAAGTGTTCTCTGGAGCAGATTAATTAAAATTTCAAAGCCACATGTGTGCTTGTTTAGATATGTCACTTAGATACCCAGCTGTTGGCATATGGCACTCAGGGATTTCAGCGATGTTTCTTTGAGCTTTGAAAGGGAAAAAAAAATTAAACCTATCTTTAGCACCTCACAACACACATTTAGCTTAGCTCAGTACCCCAGCCCTGGAAGCACTGGATGTTTGTTTTCTCCCATGCAATTCTGTCAAATTCTGATTAACAGACAGAATGAAATCCTGAGGAGAAGCACAAAAAAATATGAATGAATATTTTACAGAACTTAAAAATATTTTTCCAGCAATGAGAGTTCATTCCAAGGCTACTTTATGCACAAGGCAGAGCTTTATCAATGGGCTTCATTTCCCATGGTAGGTCACATGGGCTGTTTCTCTTTTGAACATAAATAGGAGAGCTTGACAATACACAGGTTTACACTTCTTAATCAAGTAAAAATTGAAAGAATAAATCTTGTTTGAATATTATTATATTTGTTGCATAAATTATATTATGCATATGTAATAATTGTTAATTAAAACTTTTAACTAAAATGGATGCCCATGATCATGTTTAGCTGTACACTTTCAAGAAGGAAAGTTGTTGGAGCTTTACAAATGTCTTTCTTAGGATTTCACACAGAATCACACAGAATCCTAGAGGTTGGAAAGGACCTCGAAAATCATCTAGTCCAACCCCCTGCCAGAGCAGGATCACCTAGAGCACATCGCACAGGAACGTGTCCAGGCAGGTTTTGAATGTCTCCAGAGAAGGAGACACCACAACCTCTCTGGGCAGCCTGTTCCAGTGCTCTGTCACTCTCACACTAAAGAAGTTCTTCCTGATATTCACCTTGAACCTCCTATGCTCCAGTGTGCATCCATTGCCCCTTGTCCTACCACTGGTCATCACTGAAAAAAGCCTGGCTCCACCCTCCTGACACTCACCCTTTACGTATTTGTAAACATAAATGAGGTCACCCCTCAGTCTCTTTTTCTCCAAACTAAAGAGACCCAGCTCCCTCAGCCTTTCCTCATAAGGGAGATGTTCCTCTCCCTTAACCATCTTTGTGGCTCTGCACTGGACTCTTTCAAGCAGTTCCCTGTCCTTCCTGAACTGAGGGGCCCAGAACTGGACACAATATTCCAGATGTGGCCTCACCAAGGCACACATGCTGGCTTCAAAATTCATTTTATCAATACTAAATGCAACATTGTGCAGAGAATTTCAACAGGAAGATTTGCTTGTTGTTTTCGTTCATACTGACAAGCATTATTCTTGCCTCTTTCCTTTACAGTATTTATTGACCTTATCAAGCATCATGACAAGCATAATTTTCTGCTGTTGTACTAATTCATGTCTGAGAAGACAGGTTTCCTAATATGCCTGCAAACACATTAATATAAAAACTTATGTAGTGGCTATGCTTTCAATTTTTGCCTACAAACAAACAAACAAAGAAAAAGACATAGCCTATTTTATATGCAGCCTGCATGGGCAATTTCAGAATCCCAGGCTTCAGTATAAGCTCTTAGAAGCCCAAGTGATTATTTTTACTTGTGAAGTTGCAGATAAAGGTTTGATCATCTCACTTGGCTTCACATCTTTACTGAAACTCTACTAGAGAACTTTGGCTTGCTATATGGACAGAAGGTGAGGAAGCCTCTGCTGTCTTTAAATTCCTCTTGACTTTCAGGAAGTAGGTGGTCAAACACAGCATTCTGGACAGAAATGTCAGTGGAATTACTGCTGATGAGACCGAGAACATGACAGAGGGGTTTGTCATCCCTTCAGCCTGGGAACTGCTTCATCAGGAAACATCAGAGAACTGGAGCTGAGGGGAGCTTTGAGGTTATGCCTGGGGTAGCTCCATACATGAGCTTTTTGTCAAAAAATGTCAGTTTGAGTCACATTTATTTTTAATTCTGATCATGTCTGGTCAGTTCAAGTGGCAACAAATGCAGCATTTTCCTGCCAGCAGGTGCTGAATGTTATACTGAAATGTACCAGAGTGGGGAGAAATTGCCCTAAAATTTGCTTTGAAGTTGCTAAGGAAACCATCTGCCTCCTATCATATAGGTTCAGTGTAACTCTATAATTCAGCTTTAGCTGTGAAATGTCTATATGAGGAGCTCTTCAGTGTCAAGGGAAGAACCGAAGAGAAAGAAAAGGTTCACCTACCACCAGAATATAAATTATAATTGTTTCTGGGTGAGTTCAAATTATATTATGTGAAACATGGGGCCCCACCCTGGGAATAGACACCTATTGTCTGACCCACATTTTTAGCGCCAGCTCACACAAAAATAATTGTGAGCTGGAAGCCTGGAAGAATTTTTGTTTGTTTTCTTTTGGCCATCAAGGAGCTTTTTCTTTTAAAGTAAGTGTTCATTGCTTTGGAGTTCCAGGTCTTGAAACTTCTGCATGAATTTTGGCAACTGGATATGATGGGTTAGCTTCCAGAGTCCCCCTAGTTTCTCTCCAAGACCAGTGCAGGGGGATGGAAAAGGAGAATTTAAGAGTCATCTCAAGCTCTTTTAAGTTTATTCTAGTGGAAGAACTGGATCCTTTTGGAAGCACCTACAACCAGCAGAAGAAAGCAGACTTTCAGAAATTCACCAGAAAAAAAAATGCTGAGGATGGGAAAAGTCAAATTTGTTTTCAGCTGGGAGTAAATGAACATGCAGAGCCAAGAGCTTGCAGGGCAATTAAAACCAACAAAAACAACATAACAAAACAATAAAAAACCCCAACCAACCAAAAACCCCATAAAAAACCAACCAACCAAACAAAAGCAACAACCAAAACATTTCTTCTGAAAGTCTGACCTTGATACCAATGAATATGTGAAATAATATCATGATCCACAAATGATAGGAGGTAATTTGACCTGGAATGAGACAGGTGCAGTTCGCGGTGTGCCTCTGAGCAGAGCCCCAGGGCTGCACCAGGTTCTGCAATACCCATCTCCTCGGTATCACACACTGATCCCTCAGCCCTGGCCATGCTGAACAGCACAAGGAAGTAGTGAATTGTTTCTTACAGCAGACCTGCCTGACATACTTATTACAGTGTGATCCAGGAGGGAAGAATGATTCATATGATGAACTTATCCTGCTTTTGAACACCCTCTATTTCTCAACTGATGTTCAAATCAGTGCCAAACCCCAGCCTTAGCCTTTGCTGTTTCTATGGTGGTATAACAGAGGCTCACATCCTCTGTGCCTTTTTTTCTCCTGCTTGAATCTCTGTACTATGTTGTAATTTGTCAGGGCATAAAGTGTTTTATTTCAGTGGCTGGCCAAAACTAAATCCTACTGCTATTCAAGATTCCTAAATCCTATTATAAATAATGCATGACTATTTCTGTTTTTAGTGGTAGCCAGGAATGTTAAACAACGACTTCTGTACTAGACACACAAGAGCTATTAGACACCAGAGGAAAGAGCCACGTTGACAGTCCTGACACCTAGAGTGCTGGCAGGTGATAATGTCAAACTGATTAATAAATAGATAACTGTTGGAGAAGATTTGCATGAATCAGTGGCAATGGAGAGTACAGGTGTCACATGCTACAGTAGTTCATTACCTCTAGGAAATCATGCTGCTTCACTTTGCTGAGTCCCATCTTTCAGTGGCTGAATGATGTTAGCAGACTTAAAGAAATGCTAGATGCAACTTCTGTATTATTTCACAGGGGGTTTCACTCTGATGTGTCTTTATTCATTAGAAACATGGTGGCTTTCATTCCTCCTTCCACCACACAAAATTATTCTCATTTCTGTGACTTATAAGTGTAAAGTCAACTTCATCCAGGCAAAGACGTAAGCTTTTTCCCATGTTCATTTTCGATGCAAAACTGACATAAGCAACAGAGAAATTCAAATGAGCAAGACTTTAAGTGATATGAATCATCATCACCTTGAAGCTCCTTTCATAACATTATATTAAGTTAAACAAAGGAGAACAGTAAGCTAGGTTAGGCTTTGGGGACCACTGAATCTGTTGTTTAGCAGATGAGAGTTTAGATGAGCTGTTCTGCCTTAATATAAACTAGTGAAGAGATAGGTTGCAAGTTCCAACAAAAAATAAAGCCTTTATAAATTAAAAAAAAAATATATAAAAATAAAACCAATATACAGGAAAATATCTCAGCAACTATAATAATACAGTTGCAATTGTTATTGACGTATTTCCATGTGTGTATGCAGCACCCCTTTTTCTGGTGCTATGGTCATGCTACCACTGCCCCTCTGAATCATAGGTTGATAGCTTTGGTCGGTTGGGGGTGGAGGAGGTTCAGCAAGTTGTCAGCATCCTGAGTCCTACACTGGGAGGAGTGGTGACGTTTTTTTCTTCTTCAGTCTAGGATCCACTTGGGATTGTTAGCTCATCTCTACACTTCATTTTTCTACTTTGGTCTACAATGCCATGTTACAAGTGAATTTACATGGTGCATTTTACATTTGTGTCACAGTTTAACCCTGGGCCAGCAATTAAACAACCGACAGATGCTCTCTCTTAACCCCTCTATTAACCCCCCTCCCTTCCCAGAAAAGGGAAGGAGAATATAGGACAGATACTTATGGGTTGGAAAATAAACTACACAGCTTTAGTGAAAACAGTAATTATGACAAAGAAAATAATGAAATCTGGGTAAATATATACAAATGTATACCAAACCACTACCACACTGCTTCCCAATAAAGCTCACATAATCACTGAGGCTGCAGGGCCAGCTCTGGGGAAGTCCCATATTGGACACCTGGAGTTCAGGGCAGATGGGAGCTGGATGCAGGAATGCACCAATTCAGGAAAGCATCCAAACTGCCAGACAAACAGACAGAGTCCTCCCAAGACACCAGCCATGGATGAAGAGACCTTGACCCTCATGATCCCTCAAATTTATGCCAACTATGACAAGTATGGAATGGAATACTTTGTCAATTGACAAACAAACAAAGAAAAAGATATGGCATATTTTATAGGCACCCCACATGGGCAATTTCAGAATCCCAGGCTTCAGTATAAGCTCTTAGAAGTCCAAGTGATTCTTTAATTTTACTTGTGAAGTTGCAGATAAAGGTTTGATCATCTCACTTGGCTTCACATCTTTAATGAAACGTTACTAGAGAACCTTGGTTTGCTATATGGACAGGAGGTGAGGAAGCCTCTTCTGTCTTTAAATTCCTTTTGACTTTCAGGAAGTAGGTGGTCAATTTTGATCACCTGTCTGGTCTGCTCCTCCCAAAAGAAGGTTGCAGGTGTGACCTCTTTGCTCCCTTCTGGTTCCAGAGCATAAAATATTTTTCAGAACCAAGCAGTGGCCTTGGAATTCACACCATTCTCCAGCAGTAACTGTAAACATCGAGTGGTATCCGTCCTAGAAGCAGACACTGACTGGAAAACATGCCATTAATTTCAGCAACTGCAGCTTCTTTCAAAAGTAAAATTACTAGAAAGAAACTTCATTCTATCTTCACTCAAATAATGACAATATATTAGGTACTTCTTTGTTAGTCCTAAACTCAATTTTGTTCAGCTCTATGTCTACACTTCTTTGAATAACCATTGGTGAGAGACTCCATTGCATTAGGGTCATGGGGTATCTAGTGCAAAGTTTGTACCCCATCTCTTATCATCTCATGGTTGCAATCCTCCCCACTGCATCCAGAAACACATTTTTCCAAGTCTCTGCTATCTTACAGACCCTAATTTCTCCACTTCACATGATTAAGTCACAATTATACATATTTCATTCTACACAGAATTCCTACTTGATACTACCATCTATGTATAAATCATAGTTGTACCATATACAGATAAGCAAGAGTACAACAAGTTAAATGTGACCAGTTGATCATTACTAAATGAAAACAAAGCTCTATACAGGTCAATAAAAGTTTAGACAAAGCTTTATCAACTCAGCACAAACCCTGGGGCCTCTTACTAGTAATGTCACTATTGTATTGTTGGGCTACAGGTGAGACAATAATGATGTGACTTCAGGGTGGGTCTCTGAGCTTCTGTTTGGCATTTCAGATAATTGCACTGTTGTCTACTTCAGCTCTTGTTTGGCTCTTTTTTCCATTTATGTAATTGGATTTTTTATTTTTCATTTTAGATATAAACTCATGTATAGCTATCAAAATATTACCTGAGTAATAGAAGAATTTTTAAAGTGAGACCAAATGAATCCCTTGCCAATGAAAGAGTTACACTGGGAAATGATTTTGCTGCAAAGGTTTTAATTTCAGAAGAGTTTCTTTCGTATTAAGTCCCACTAGAAAGAATATTAACATGAAAATGGAGTAATGGAGCTTGTAGAAAGATCTAGGGGGAAAATCAAATTGAATTAAGGGCAAATTAGTTGGTCCAGTTTTGATAACATATGCACTTAATGTGATGAGCAAAGATCAGAGGCTTAATTCAGTGCTTTCATTCGAGAGCTAGAGAAAGGCTTTAAGCTACATTACATGCAAGTCAATCCAACTGCTTAGGGAAAAAAAAATCCCATTTTGTCTGTTTTCCTGAAGGAATGGATCTTGAAAGTGTTTAATGTATATGTACATCTCAGCCACAAGTTTTAAATAGGGACTGGAAAATGTAGATAAGCAATTTACCTGGGTTTAGGTGGTTAGGTATGCTTATTTATGTGAGGAGGAAGAGAAGAGGAGTAGAGGAGGAGTTTTGTCTCTGCTTCCAAGCCTTTGAACTGGAGGAGTGAGAGCCCACTCTTTGTGGGCATGTTATGAGGAGATAGGAAGAGAAGCAGATCTGCATAGTTTAGATTATGGCAATTTGCTCTTCATCTGTTGTTCCTAGCTCTGATCAATGGTCACCTCAGGGTTCAGTGCTTTGTATTACCTGCAATAAAAAATACTGGTATTCAAGCTATATCAGCATATTTAGAATTAAGCACAAAAGTACTCAAACATTTCCTATTCTAGGGAGGGGCAAGAGAGGGGGAAAGTAAAAAAATAATAATAATAATGTTAGGGGCTATCATCTTTGTCCCCTCCAAAGTGAATATGAACCTAAAGCATCACCCTAACCTGCCACCTTACTCTCTTTTTATAGCAATTTAAATATGTGCACATAGTAGCTGTGTCTGACTCTGGCAGAAAGCAAATTTTAACTGGAATATCACAGTTATGTTATAGACCCTTGCCATGCATCAGCACTAGAAGAATGGACATGGACTGGGAAAGATGGTGCACCAACTCACAAGTCAGGCTTAGAGGGCAAAGTAACGAGTGATGGTGGGGAAATCCACAATAGGCTGCCTGAACAATAAGAAGTAGATGGGGCCTCATTTTTGCAGGGCCTGGTCCTCCTGGGGGAATTTAAACACTCCAGTATCTGCTGGAAGGTGAACACAGCAGGGCACAAGCAATCCAGGAAATTGCAGGACAGCATTGATGACAACTTCCTGACACAGGTGGTTGATCAGCTAATGAGAAGAGATGGGCCTCATGCTTGCATACAAGGCAGGACTGGTTGGGAATGTGAAGGCTGGAGATAGCCTTGACTGCAGTGACCATGAGTGGTGGAGTTCAGGATTCTGCAAGGAAGAAACAAAGCAAATGGCAGGGTTACAACCCTGGATTTCAGGAGAGCAGATGTTGGACTCCCTGGGAAGAATCCCAGGGAATATGACCCCAGGGAGAAGGCAGTCCTGAACAGCTGGTTGATTTTTAAAGATTGTTTTCTCCATGCTTAATTTTGGTCCATCCCAATGTGTACAAAGTAAAGCAAATGCAGCAGTGGGTCTGAATGCATGAACGGGGACCTCTTGACAAAACCCAAACACATTTTTTTCCCCTTTGAAACAGGGAGTATATTTCTGCTTCCAGAAGAGTATTCTGTACATTTATGATATTTAACAAATTAGACCATTTTTGCTACCTGAACTGTGCTTCCCTTTGTTTAATTTAATTTTGAATATTTGTTTCATTTCAATCTACAGGTTACCTTCCCATTGGAGACACTGCATCTGAGCTGGCTAAAGAGAAGCTAGACTTGTCTAGCTTTAGGGCAGCATGTCATCATCCCCTTCAAACTCTGTTTCTCCTGCTGGGCACAACACAGGGCTGCAGCCATTCTTCCCAGATGTAATGTGCAGCTAAGCAAAAAACTGAACTCAGGGAGTCATAGTTTCCTATGGATTTATCAATCCAGTCGTGTCTGGTCAGGTTTAATGAGCTCTTTGGAAAATAAATACATAAATCTGATCATGTACTCATGTAATACCTAGGAAAATGTTCCAGTATTTCAGTGTAAGTCCAATAGCCTATTTAATAATGTTATTTCTGCAGAGGTGTAATACAATGTGATTTTTCAGGCATTTGAGCAATAATAGTATCTATTACAGTGCTCTTCAGAATCTTACAAGATTGCACTTACTATTTTTCTTTTTGTTGTCATGTGTCCTTAACTGTAACAGACATGTTGCATCATATTACTAACAGTTCACAGTATTTTTAATGAACAGCCAAAAAAAAATGTCAGCAGGATGATTATACTTCCACATTTCAGTGTATCAGCAAGGAACAATTACACTGCAATCCAATAAAAAAGAACTGCTACAATAGGGAGATGAAAATACGAGGTGGCAGCCTAAAAAAAAAAACACTGTATTGCTTTTCTGCAGATAGCGCAGACATTGTTTTTAAAAACACAGTGGAAATCTTAAGTTTTCTAAAAAAATCCTAAATTGAAATGCATCACAGATCTCAGAGGGGAAGTTAGTCTGTAAGCAAAGTTCACCTTTAGGAAATAGCTGTTGGCATTCAAACTGATATGCTTCTGCTTGTGGGAGAAGCCAAGTAAGCCTTGTGGGTTGGTGGGGAAAAAAAAAAGAGATCAAGGAACAGAACAGTAAAAATCCAGTTAAGAAAAAAAAAAGAAGACAGAAAAAGAAATGACTGAATGCTCTACATTTGGAAGGCAGAAAGGATGTAAATAAGAAATAGGCAAATAAAGACAATTTATTCACCTGTGGAAGAGCTCTGGGGTAAGAACAAACACAAAGCAGGACACTTCCACAAACGTAAATCTTGCCACTTTTAAAAAGTCACAAAACAGCATAATGTTGAGCTAAACTCAAAAGCAAAGAATCAATAAAGCTTTGAAAGTATGAAATAAACATTTAAGATATGTTTCCTTCTTTTTTTTTTTGTTGGCTCCAGTTCTGCATATATACAGATCTGCTTAGGGTGCTGGTTCATGTGAGTGACAGCTGTCTGAAACCAGACCCTTCTGTAATGCCTACAGGCATTGCTGAACACAAAGGCTTCCATTCTCTGTCTGGCACTTTCCAGTGTTACCAAAAAAACCCCCTGTGCTCAGCAAAAAATGGTGTGTGCTGCAGGGAAAGGTGATTTTTTAAATATTCTGTTGCATAAAGAAATGCAGAACACATTGCAGATTACCCAATTCAGACAATTTTATCTGAAGATTCACAGAACCACAGAATCACAGAATCTTAGGGGTTGGGAGGGACCTCGAAATATCATCTATTCCAACGCCCCTGCCAGAGCAGGGTCACCTAGAACACATCACACAGGAACGTGTCCAGGCAGGTTTTGAATGTCTCCAGTGAAGGAGACTCCACAACCTCTCTGGGCAGCCTGTTCCAGTGCTCTGTCACTCTCACAGTAAAGAAGTTTTTTCTCATATTTACATGAAACCTCCTAAGCTCCGGTTTGCACCCATTGCCCCTTGTCCTGTCACTAGACATCACTGAGAAGAGCCTGGCTCCATCATCCTGATACTCGCTCTTTACATATTTGTAAACATAAATGAGGTCACCCCTCCGTCTCCTCCAAGCTAAAGAAACCCAGCTCCCTCAGCCTTTCCTCATAAGGGAGATGTTCTTAATGGCTCTGTGCTGGACTCTTTCAAGCAGCTTCCTGTCCTTCCTGAACTGATGGGCCCAGAACTGGACAAAATATTGCAGATGCAGCCTCACCAAGGCAGAATAGAGGGGGAGGAGAACCTCTCTTGACCTACTAACCACACCCTTTCTAATGCACCCCAGGATGCCATTGGCCTTCTTAGCCACAAGGGCACATTGCTGGCTCATGGTCATCCTCCTGTCTACCAGCACCCCCAGGTCCTTTTCTCCTACACTACTCTCCAGCAGGTCAGCCCCCAACCTGTACTGGTACATGGGGTTGTTCTTCCCCAAATGCAAAACTCTACACTTGCCCTTGTTGAATTTCATCAAATTCAGGCACCTAAATGTAGGTATCTGCACACACCAGAAATTTAACTTTTGATAGTAGCCAATGGACATCTGGCCAGCACAGATATGGACTCTGGAGAGCTATTTGTCTCCTCTAAAAGCAAACAGCCTTGGTTTTTTTGTGGTTTTTGTTTGTTTGTTTGTTTGTTTGTCAGGTAAATAGTTTTCATACTCTGTTGGCTGACTTGACTAAAACTCCCTTGATTATAATGGAAGATAAGATGTCTGGCGCAGAGGTTAAAGGTGTTAATAGCAGTCCTTGCATTATAATTAGAGTGAACAGCCCTGGTATGTGGCAGAACTAGAACATTATAAGCTGCTTTAATAGCTTTTCTACAATGGTTCCCAGGTGTACAGGTATTGTGTCATATCTATGTCTAAACCTTTGTCTGAATCCTATTCTTAAATCCAGAAGTGAGTGAGAACATTATTCAATTCCAAAAAAAAAGCCACCACCACCACCAAAACCCTCAAACCCCCCCCAAAAAATGAAAACCAAACGAAAAACAGAAAAAAAAAAAAACCACCACACACAAAACCCAAACACAACAAAAAAGCCCACAAAAGCAACAACAAAAAAAACTACCAAAATTTTTTTAAAAAAAACGGAGAAAGAGAAGGGAAAGGGAAACTGAACTGTGCAAAAGAAAGGCATTTCTAGATCCAAGGCTGTTATCAGACTTTGTAAGGCACTACCATCCTGTGCGGATTTTGGGGCTTTTTTTAATCCTCCAGATTTATGCAATTTTATATGTCTCTACTAACCAGGACCTGATATGAAACTGCCAAAATCACAAGATGCCAGTACTTGGCATCATTTTGCTGAATAGCCAGAGGTTTGACTGACAGCATAGTTTGATTAGAAATCAGCAAAAGCATACATTGTAGAACTAGAAAAAAACATTCACAGTACCACTCTAGCTGCAGACCTCTATAGAAAAGCTACTACTCAACTCAGAACAATCCATTTTTGTCATGCTGTACAGTGTCTCCTTCCTTAATTGTACTGCAGAGACTGCTATGAATTTTTCAAGTTGCTCTGAGTCAACTGGAAAACTTTTTTAAAGCAATCTCTGCTTTAAAGCAACGTTCAATAAATTACTATAATTATTTTTCTAGCTGAAACAATTAGTAAATAATTGAAAATTCCTTTTTGATGACTTTCATAGTTTCAATTATAAATTCATAAGTGCATTTTTAGTTCTGGCAGCTTGTGATTATTTTTTCCTTCTTTCTCCCTAAAAGGGTTGGTGCTCCAATAGACACTGCATGTTAATCAAGTGTGAGCAATCAAGAATATTAATTTGTCAAAAAGCAGAATATATGAGTGTGATGGGCTCTAAGTACTTATGACTGATGCGAAAAGATGAGGCTCAAAGTGTCAGCCTTTTCCTTGGCCCATCAGAAGCTGGGTGAGTCAGTCCCAGCTTCATCAAAAGACATGCTGGTCATCAGAATTTTGTCACTGAGTGATACCTAATGATGCATGTGAATAAAAACAGACGATGGGATACCCATGGTAGTGAACATGGTGCAGCACAGCTGTGACATAATTGTAATTGTGTCAAACTGAATAATAAAAAAGGAATTATTATCTGAGGGAAAGGGCTTCCTGGCACATCAACCTGAATTTTGTCAGGTTGCTTTCACTACCAGGAATGCTGATTTCTTTCTTAAACAGATAGCTCAAGAAGTTGCAGAAGGTTATTTCTAGCATTTTTTTGTGATAGAAAAGAGAAAGATAGGTAGGCAGGCAGGCAGGCAAGCAGGCAGATGAGGCAGCCACTCATCTGTGATGCAAGATTTCATTTACAGGTAAAGAAAAAAAATGTATTATGTTTTTATACTTTGAATAGGCTTTTTAAACTCAGCCTTTCAACAACTCTGGAGTGAAGCAGCAAATTATTTATTTAGAGGTTTTGTTTTTCATAAGAGAACAGTGTGATCAAGGTCCAGCTTGCATATCAAAGTTTAGAAAGTCAGTATGATGGCTGAAGTCCCTATGCTCAGAAATAAATCAGGCTATTAGAGTGTATGCCTTGTCACATGACAGTCAAGAAATTATTCCCTGAAAGTAAGTTCGTTCCTGGGTTCATGCAGCAAATCAGAATAAAAGAGAATTGCAGGAATATTTGGACCTCCTGAATGATAACTTTGGGATCTAAGGATACCCTATTTTGAAATTCAGACAAAGTACTTTGGAAAAAATCCCCATTAAGCATAACAACATTGAAAGCATAAATGTTACAACAACAACTCAATTCACAGGGTATTTCACTGTGTTTCATTTTATATGTCTGTCTTCTGTGCTCCTCTCAATAATGGAATAACTCATGTAATTCAGGAAATCGTTTTCACACAGTTGTCAAACAAGACAGAACCAGAAAATCCTGAGTCAAAACACAAAAGCCCTAACTGGTCAGCTGATTCATAAATTTCAAACCACTGGGATAAGCAATCAGAAGATACCAACATCCAAATCCAGATGGATAAGGTGCCTGAGCTTCATGTTAGTGAGCTATTGGCACACTTTATCTTCAGAAAGGCAAACCTTTTTGTGTTGTCATTTTCATTTTTTTTACTCAATAGCCTCCTTATCATTAAAAAAACCCAACATGCAGCCACAAAAAATTTTACTCTCATTGCCATATAGATTTTAACTCTTATTTCCTCAGAGATTTTCCAGTCTAGGTAAGGTCAGTACCATCGTCCAACTTAACATAAAGTAACCTTTTTAGAGAAAAATTAAGTAAACAAATCAATGATGTTTAACTATTAAAGAAAACCTAGTTTCTCAGCTAACGTAGCTGAACCTCTGTCATACAATGTCCCTTCCACAACATGGAGTTTGCCATTTCCTAAACAATCCAGATACATTATTCTGGAGTAACCTCAGGGTTTGGTCAGCTGGCATTTTCTTCCCAGTAAACTTTCAGCCTGGCAGCCTCCCAGGTAAGCAACTCATGTCTCCTGTCTGTGAGGAATGTAGGAGGCAGCTCTGTCACTGGTAGCCAACTCAAATGATTCCTAAAGCATGACTCATTAGTTCTTCTTTCCAGGTTTTAGGAAACCATGTTGCCTTTCCATATGTACAAAACAGCACCTTCTGATCCATGCTGCAAGCACTTTCATATGTTGCTTGTGTGGTGAAGTCTTAGGAGGAACTCAGAAGGAGCTCAAGAGCGAAGAGTTACAACAAAGTGGGCTGCAACTTTCTCATTTCCAGCAGAACAGGTTTTCCCCACTTTCCTGCTGTTTACAGAGTATCCAAAGGAAAACAAGGCACAGCAAGACACTAGAGGGAAACGTTCAGAAGGCATCATCAAAAGGCCTTGAGGAGAGGTACGTACTAGTGTCCCCAGTAACTTATTTCAGACTCTATCGCTGACCTATGGGAAAAAGTCTCAGATGATCACAGAAGTACCATCTTGCAGAGGTGTGTAGTGCTAATTGACACAGCTTGTTGCAAGGGCTGTCTGCTGATGTGAAGACTATCTTTGTCAGCTCCACTTTGGCTGGTGTCTGTTCCTCCTTGAAACTTGTATTATGTATCTGAGAATGGCACTGTGCCACCCAACAGATGGTCATAAGTGCTGAAACCTCATATGTACATATCTAAAGCCAGATTTATCCTCCAAATAAAAAAAAACTGTGGAGAGCTTCTATATTCTTAATTAACTAAAGTAATCTCTACTTCAAATATCACAAATACTTTCCAGCACAGTCAGAGTGACTTTTGGTCTCTAGGATAGAAGGATAAATCATTCCTGAGGTTGAGGACAGAGATTTTGAGAGATGTCTCTATGCAAGAAAATAGTTCTCTATGAAATGTGTGGTGTTAAGTGAAAAATGAACTTTTCTCTGGTTTAGAAGTTCCTCCAGATGATAAGTATAGATAGACTGGATGAAGCAGCAAATTTGGCTGTATGTGGAAATCTTCTTTGTTATCTCAAGATTTCATCCCAATTGTAATTATACATTCCACTGGTGTCCTGTTTGCTATACAATATGGCAAAGAAGCTTGTCCCTCTCAGAGCAAGTATGATATTAAACAGGCTTTCCATGGCTCACAGGCTGGAATCTAATTTATGCCATGCATGCAAAATAAAAAAAAGTTATTTTCCAGTGTTGACCCAATAAAAGCAGAACACCTTTTTTTTTCAATGCAAACAGCCATTCTAGCAAACTAATCTAAACTTTTGCCTTCTTTGCCTTGCTTTGCTTCAGCAGCTTATAGCACAGAAAATTATTTTCCTGTTCACTGCTTACTGCCATCAGCCTTGGATGTTTTATTGCTTTTTATTATCTCCTTACTTCAGTACCAGTTGAACATAGCTGCTTCAACAGCAATCACAGGTTCTACATGCCTTACAGGTTTTGTTTTCAGTTGGAATGCCCTTTTTGTTCTGCCAGCTGTCTACACCTCACATCACACATCGCTCCTTTTGCAGACGATCCCTGTGATTTCATTTCCTCTGCTTTGCCGCTCTTCTTTGCAGCTGGTCTAATTGAAAGTCAGGGTCTCTTGGTGGAAACTTGATTCTGCCAGGCTGCTTTGTGGCTTTTAAGGAACTTTGAAGAAATGGGTATGAGCAAGAAATGCAACAGAGGAAGTCAGGATTCCCAAATGCTTGGATCCAAATTTGCTCATTCATAACATTTTAAGACAGAAGAGATGGAGCTTCTGCTCCTTATCAGAGGGTTGAATCTCCAAGCTCAGGTTTAAGTATCTGTTATTGAAAGTATCCTTTCAACTCTGTCAACTTGTCTACATTATTGAGGGCAAAGCAAAGACACTTCCCTGTATTCCTCAGTCAACATTGCCAACTCCCTGACCTCTTCAGTGTCTGTAGCTTCTAAACAGTCTGATCATGATGAACAAAAGCCAAAACCAAGGTATTTTTAACAGGTGTTTCTAGAAGGCATTAAAAATCCTAAAGTGAGTATCATCAGGTGAGTCTAGTAGCAGACAATTTCAGCAGGAAATCTGCCTGAACTACTAAAGAAAAGTCTTTCTACCATTTTTTGCATTAAGAGAATCACATCCAGGAGCCTTGGAAGTTAAGTCTCTTTCAGAATGACTAATGGGCCCAGTCATCCAGTTCCTCTGCTTCTGCCATTTCTGTGGGTTGGCAACTTCTGGGACAGATGCAACTTTGAAACAGAAATGGTTGCACAGCTGTGCATGACACACAAACCATATTGAATGATAAAGCCCTCTTGCCTCCTGCAGTACATCCATGACTACAAACTTTTTATAATGTCTCTAAACAAAAGCCTGTCACCAGGCGTTGGGCACTGACATGCAAAGCATGGAAGATTATGCCTCATTTTTGGAAGAGGTGATATTACATTTGAATATAATCACTGAGTGAACTGAAGGCTTTGTATATTGTGAAAAATATTCTCCATTGGCAAGTACATTTTTGGTAAATGTATAGTCTCATGAAGTTATAGAGAGGGGCTCCGTGGTGGGTTTGCCTTTTGTTAGCTGCCAGACCCCCTCTCAGCTCTATCACTGCCCCTCCTCAACAGGACACTAAGAGAAAATAAATGAGAAAAGCTTGTATGTCAAAATAAAAAGAGGGAGGTCCCTTACTGATCACTGTCATTGGTAAAACAGACTCAGTTGTCAAAAATTAATGTAATTTATTGCCAATTAATAACAGGTCGTAAGTCCTGCCAAGAACCCTGCTCCACACTTGGCTCCTTTCTCGTGGAGTCACAGGTCTTGCCAGGAGCCTTTCCAGTGTGGACCTCTCATGGGGTCACAGTCTCTGTCAGGCATTCACCTGCTCCAACATGGGGTCCTCCATGGGCTGCAGGTGGATATCTGCTCCACCATTAACCTTTAAGGGGTAATTTCAAAACCTTGCCACCATTTTTTTCTAAAAATATATCTAACTGTATATATAACTGAAGTTTTATGGTCTTAAAATATGATCTTTATGATCTCACAACTGTATTAAATGTTTTAGAAAGAGCTGTTCTTTTGCCTTTCCCTCCTTCTCTTAAGGCCATATTGATGGGCTTATGCTGTACCATAGATGAACAAGTCACCAAGTATGAATAGAGACCACAGGAATATGATGAGTGCATGTTTTTTGTTTTTCTGAAAGCTAGATACACCATCCCTGCTAGAAGAGACACTATGGCACTTATTGCAGCAGGATTGGAACTCTCTGTACAGGTTCAAAAGGAGTCCAAACTTGCCCAGGCTGGAGTTTCTGAACTCTAGTATTACAGTGATGTGCAGTGATGGATGGTTGGTGCCTCACAATATCTTCTATGTTCCCCATGTTCACAATCTTAGACATGAGAAATGGTAGAGTCATGGGAGCAGGATGTTTTGTTGTCAGGTTCTGCTTCGCAGTCTGAGAGGAAAGCTGCATAAATGCCATTTTCCTGCTTTCAGCAGTGAGTTCCATTATCAAATCAATATGCTGCCACTTTGCCAAGTATTTCTGCCCCCATGGATATTTGCTCTATGAACACGAGTGAAGGGAGAAAAGGAGGGTTTCTCAGTATGACTTTTCTAGATTGTTAAGTATATGGAGCAGGAACTCTGCACAGCTGCAGGTGAGTTCTGGTTTAATTTTCTATTGAACTACAGCTATCAATTTAAATAAAAAGTTTCACTTTGTAAGTTGTACTTTGAAATTATCTATGTCCCAGTGTATTAGCAACACCTTTGAACGGGGCTGCTCACTACCTGAATGTTTCTCAGAACTTTTGTTTACACTACAGGTAAAATTTCAAAATTTAAAAAGCTTTACAAGCTCAAATTTGCTCTTTACTGATTTTCTGTGTGGTGGGATGGGAGAAGAAATAGAGAACAGATGCTTTTATGGACAACTCCTGAATTAATGTCTTCTACATAATAATCTGAAAATGCAGGGGACTGAGCTGGAAATCCATTTAGCTCCTTTCCTTTATTCCATTCTCCATCTGTGAGTTGTATTATTTGTGGGTGCATCTGTGGAAAATAGGAATTGGAGGAAGTTGGTAGGTCTGCTTGCTTTAGCAGGAATATAACATTCCATCAGAAGAAAACCAAAATTGAAATCTCACTATGCGTAAGGAGAAGGATTATCACAAAACAAGAATGATACAGAAGAACTGGCAGAATTCTACCCACAGAATCTATCCAGAAAATAAGAATTCTGATTAAGTTACTTAGGCTATTCAGAACATGAAGATAGGAGAAAGAACTTTAGAATGCAGAACATACAGTGTATGGGCAAGTGAAATGTAAAGTTGGTAAATACAAAAAACCTCACAAAACTACTTTTCCTTCAACAGTTGAATTAGAAGTCTGTTAGCTTTGTCACCTAAGGAAAAGAAGCTGCATATCATCACAAATAGACCACTGGAATCTCTACTTAATGCATCACAGTGATGGAAAAACGCAAATGATATATCAGGCTGTATAGAAAAAATGGTCTGGGGAAGAATGCTGCAGAAGGAATGCAATCATGGTGCTAGTTCTGCAATACCAGCCACTTTTTAAATTTTTTTCTTTAGAAAATTTGCACAGAATTATAGAGGGCTTGAGAGAAGGGAATAATTATTAAGAACACCAGAAAACATTTAAAGGGAGGTTGAAAAGAGTTGAATTGTTTTCTTTAGAAACGAGTTCAATAAGAGGAGATGAGAAATAATGATACTAAATAAAGGAATCTGATAGAAAAGGTACATGAGGAATTTCTGTTCCTTCTCTCTTGCAATGAAAGAACAAGGAGATATGCTAACAAAACCAAAAGCTGGCAGAATGAAAACTGATAAAATTCATTCCCTACAGCAGATAATTAGGCTGTGGAATAAATACATGGGTAGAGGTGCAACTGAGGTCAAGGATTCTGTGAGGCTGAATGAAATTTGAATGGTTACATGAATTAATGCCAGCAAGAATGTCAGAAAGAAGGTAAAGCCTCAGGTTTTAGGGCTAAACCCAGTCTTTAACTTTTTCATATAAACTGCATTTCTCGCTGCTATTAGTAAGATTCCCACAATATGGCCAATGGAATTTCTCACGTAAGTATATTTTACAATGTTTTTCCGATTGCATTGCAGCTCAGTTCACAGTAACAGCACTACAGATGGTGTAAAAGCCTATCTCCAAAAAACAATCCAGTCATCACTTCCATTTTCAAAATCCAGAGATGAGTCATTCCCCTCCCACAGGTAAATGTATTGGTATGAACATCAGGCTCTACAAACTTCTATGTATATTCTCACAGTGAAAAAAAAAAAACAGCAGAGCCCTTCTCCTTGCTGATGAAGCTCAGGTACCAGCCCCCCCTTTACCACTCTCCAATTTAGCAAGGGCTCTCTCAAGCAGGTGTAACTGGAAGTACGCAAGTGGGTAAACAGAGCGACACTGGATTATGGTAAAGGGGATATAAGAATAAAAGGTTGGTAATTGAAGGAATGAGAAAAGCGTTCCTTGGAGATAGATAGTGGTTAGCCACAATTAGACAACTGCAGGCTCACAGATGATTCAGGTGGGCAGGGAACTCAGGAGTCCCTTATCCAACCTCCTGCTCACAGCAGGTCAGCTCTGACGTCAGACCAGGCTGCTCAGGGCTTCATCCAGACTGCACAACCTTTCTGGGCAACTGTGACTGTCCTAATGGGGGAGCAATGTCTCCCTAGATCCAGTTTGACCCACCTGTTTCACTTTATACCTCTCGTCTGCCAGCTTCCCACTCTGCACCATTGTGAAGAGCCTCACTACATCTCCTCAATGGTATCCTCATACACATGTGAGGCTGCTGTTAAGTCCCCCCAAAGCCATCTCTGCTCCAGACTGAACAAACCCAGCACCCCCAGACTTTCCCTACAGGGTAAGTGCTTCAGTCCCCACTGTCTTGGTGGCTTCACTTGAACTCCTTCCAGGTTATCAGTGTATCTTGTATTGTGGACACAGCACTGGATTCAGCAATCCAGATGTCATCTAACAAGTACTGAGTAGAGGGGGATAACTACTCACCTCAATCTCTGCTTCTGCCCCACTTCATACAGCCCAGGCTGTCTTTGCTGCCAGGAATCATCATGGCTTCACCATGGGGAATTCATTCTTGACCAGTGTGGTAAACTTTTATTATTAAATGTCTGACTTGGTAGATGAGGGGAGAGCAATGGATATTGTCTACCTGGGTGGGCTTCACTGAGGCCTTTGACACTGTCTCCTGTAAAAAAAACCAAAACAAAACAAAAACAAACCCACATACTTTCCTTTTGCATTTCCAGCTAGTTCTGGCATGGTCCTGCTCTGCTGGCCCCTGAGACATCTTCATCTTATCTCTCAACAACAGAGTGTATCTCTGTCAAGCTGAGGAGTATGCTAGATACTAAATAACCTTAGTACCACAATATTTTAAAATCCACATAGATTTTACAGCAGGAAGGACTGCCAAGCCACAAATCAGAGACAGGAAAACTTATATATCCCTTTCTGTTATTTCAGCTCTCAGGAACTTGTGGTGCACTTCCAGCTCTGGCTTTGCTGGTTAATCTGGTCAGTGACTGCCCATAAATTAATCCTTTGGATGATTTCCAGACCTGTACTCCTGTGCATATTTTAATCTCAGAGGAGGATAAACATACAGACTGTCACATCAGGCTGTATCTATACCTTCAGCTGAGGGTTGCATGGGCTGAAAGGGCTCTATCTGCTACTTGTATGTAGAATTTATTCTTAACAAACACATTGTAAAATGGGAGCATGGCAAGGCAAGATGCATCATGCATCTTGGATGCACTGTGGGAAAGAGTGGTGGATTTGATGTGTCACCCAAACACTGAAAAGGGGCAGGTGAAGGGCACCATGGGGCTCCTGTCATACCTCCTACTGCTCTCCCTGGGCAGTACATCAAGCACTGGAGTCTGTCCTCAAGAGCAGTGCAATAGCAAAACCACTGGGCAGGGCAGGCCTGGCAGGGAGTGATGGCCAGGCAGCCTGTGTGCATCCATGAGAAGGGCAAGCCAAAACCTCAGGCCCCAAATCCCACCAATGCACAGTTTCTCTCATCTCCTGAAAAAATCACCTTTACTCCAAAAATATGGCAGAAGAAGAAAAAAAAACAAACCAAAACAAAGTTCCCAGTACTAAAGGCTTTTAGATTATTATGGTGCCAAAGATCAGCACCAGTGATTCAGACTTGCTCACAGATCTGCCTTGGGCTATTTGAGAACAGCCATGTATCTGGTGCCCAGCCACCTTAGGAAAGCTCTACATTTCTGGAACACTTTTCCTCCAGGCTCCAGATATGACCCATGTAAGTAAAAATTGCACTGACAGGACACTCTGTTCACCCACAGTGTTTGAGCTCATTGGATTATGTCAGGAAAGGAGCTAGGGGAAAGCTGTGAATGCTGTTTGGATAAATAACATTTTGTTTTAACATGGTATTACAGCAGCTGACTTTGGACTGAGGCCTTTGAGGGAGCTGAAATGCAATGGTGACCCAGTAAATAAAAGGTAACTGACCTTTTACTTCTCACCAAGCCACAGGGAGCAGTGGGAGAAATGGCAAAAACAGAGAGCAAAGTCATCACTTCAGAGAATAAAGCTTAAAAAGCTTTGAATGCCTTCTTTGCTGAAGACATTAAAGTGTATTGAAATTCCTCAAATACTCTCCACAGCATCTGTGGATAACCTGGACTAACAAGGAGATGTGTCTCCACAGTAGTGCTCAGTAGAGGAAATGGCAGCACAGCACTATGGGCTATTGTGAGCCCTTTTTCATCAGAAAAGCCTGTAAAGCTTCGTCACATCTATTAAGATTGTACATTAAAAGAATGCAAATGTGTCATACAGGAAAATTTTCACTGTTGATTTTTGCAGCTAGAGGGGTGATAAATTTCAAAGTAGGAGCAGTTTCCTGAGAGCTGAAAGAATGGTAGCATATTAATTTCACCCCAACTATATGGGAAGATACTGTGAAGTTTAATGTGAGAAGAAATTATAGAGAACACATCATTAATAGTTAGACTTACCAGGGAACTATGTCTGTGCTATAAGATTGTACAGGACTCTTTGATAACCTGTGAGGAAGGACAGCATCCACTATCGTTTACTAAGCCTTTTAAAATGAATTATTTTAAGATGATTATTGCATCACTGAAAGATACCTTTTATTTTTAGGGCTCCACCATAAAGACTTTATTAGTTTTCTACATGTGAAGATACAGCTTCTGCCATAGCTGTGCAGACACTGACAGAGAATGTTTTTTAGATAAACTGATTTACTGAGATTTCTACATAGGATAATACTCACAAGGGAAATTGAATCCCTCAGACAGGATGATCAGCTGCTGTCTGGTTGGTGATGGGGGTCTGCAGGAGTCACTGCAGGAGCATTTTCAGATGGATCAGGTGAGACACCCCAATCTGTAGTCATGGGGAATTTTTATATCCAGCTGGGATATGGTCCTGTATGATCACACCTACACAAGCAAGATCCACTGCTGCTGATGTTCTTCAATTATGTGAAAGCTTTTCCTATCTTAAGTATGTATAAAGGTCATTCCAGAGTGGCCATGCAGGATGTTACTCAGCCCACAGGGGCAAAGCAGCCATATCTATCAGTTGGCCTGTGTGCAGCAGCAGCTGCCGAGGGGGAATCTGCAGTGCTGTTCAAAATCCAGCCCCTGGAGAGCAACTGTCAAAATTGGTCAAATGCTTCATAGCTGAGCACTTTCTCACACATCAGTCCTCTGAATCAAGCCACTCCCATGCCTCATTGATGCAGGGACTGGCTGGGGAGCTCCTGGACCCACCCCAGGGAATCTGTGACTAAGTGTACTGGAAAAGCACGTGGCCACATCCCTGCTATCGCAGTAATAACTACAGAGCCAACCTCAATTTCATTTCTATCAGTCTTGCAAGTTAAAGCCTGTAACTCTTGCCATAGTAGATATTTTTGGTAACCAGAACTTCAAAGGAAGGACTGAGAACAATATCTCAGTCTTTTGTCAACTAAATTACTATAGTTAAAGCACAAATTTCACATTTCAGTATTACAATGGGCTTTGGTCTCTCTCAGAGTGCTTTGATGTCTCAGGTTCTATTCAGGTTTATTTTTTAATTTTCTTGTCATGATGAAATGCAGAAAAGATGTGATGCCACCATGAGCCCATAAATACTGGTCAGGGAATATTTATTTGCTTATGCCAGTGCAAAGGAAAGTAAAATAAATATCTATTTTTTCATAACAATTTAAAATGTCTTATATTTCCTTGAATAGTAAACCAGTACTTACTCTCCCTCCACTTTTATTTGCTTTCTTTCTTTTGTTCTGTAGCTCATGCATAATTTCACACCTGCATAATTTCTGAAGAACTAGAATTTTACTTATCAATTTGAACAATGCAGACAGACCACTCAACAAAACACGCAGCCAGCCATTTCACAGGTTGAACTGAACAGGCTTGGCTGTTTATGCAGCAGAGGTTTCCTTTTTGCAGCCTGCTGAGAAGCCTTGTACACTTAATAAAAATTATTAAATGTTTAAAGACTCATAAAGCAAAAGTCAAGTGTATAAAGCCCCACGAGATATGAAAGGAAGAGTAAAAAGAATTTAATTGACTAGAGTGGCACAAACTGTGAGTGTGTATCCTGTGATGAATACCAGGCAGTTTGAAGCCAATGCGTCTTCTTAGAAGGCCTTCACAGGTAAGTGTGATGCTTGTTTTTTATACTCAAGCCTGCATGCTGCACAGAATTGGTGCCCAGTCAGGCACAGCACAGGTTACATGGAAACCTTCCTGATCAGATCCTACCAAGATGCCTGGTAGCAGTTCTTCAGGTAGGTGGTCAACATGCAGACATGGAAGACAAGCTTTCCCTATGTCTCATGTCATTGACAAGAAAGTCTTGGTGCACACTCAGCAATACAGGTAGGAAATAGATAGCTGTGAGACTGGAGATGGGAAGGAGATGGATCACTCATTCACAGAGAATGAACAAGGCAGCCCTGCAGTCTCTTCAAGGATTTAATTTTACATAAAGGGTCAGTCATGTGCTATGACCTTTACTTTTTCAGAAATAAGGCATTATATTGCTAGAAATTGACTTCATCCCAGACTAAATATAGGGTTGTATGTGGAAATGCATCTCTGGAAACAAATGTTGCTGTTGGTACTAGGGGAGGAGGGCTCTGAAGCAAGGAAATAATCCTAGGAAGCAGGGAAGAAAGGATGCTCCAAAAAGCAGCTGTGCTCCCAGAGATCAGAGAGCCTGACATGCTTATGTTATGCATTGTGTGCAAGACCATTCTCTTCAGCTTCCATCAGAGTTTGTTTGATGCAGTGCTGTTTCTCCAAGGACTTTTGCAATCTCAAATAACTGAGTTTACTCCCCCAGAATCAGGGCTATTGCCAAAGGGTGTTAAACATCTGAGCAGCTTTGGACAGGGAAGTGCAGCCTTTGAGACACTCTCCTGTCTATCAATCCTGTAAAGCTGTCTAGACTGTCCCAGGAGTGGGGGTGGAAGTGTAAATAAGATACATGTGTATATGTAGAAGTGTAAATCAGATTCTATAAGCATGCCTATGCAACGTGGTATAGGGAAAAAATTACACATTACCAAGACAAAACTCCAAGAACCCTCTTGAAGCTCTGGTACGAGATTAAACTTTCCTTCTTTGGAATTCAATAAATGGCTGAAATCTTCCAGGAGCTGCATTCAACAGTTTCACAGCTTTGATATAGTGCAGCTAATATCATGCTAAAATAGGACCATGACTTGCAATAGCAGCACAGTGCACCACTTGAGGATAGGTCACACTATTGCGAAATAGTTTATGTGAGGAGAAGCACTGTCTGGTACCATGGAGGTAATTATGTTTATTATATGTGAGCCCATGGTGACAGCATGCACTGCAGCAGCCATATCTCACCAACACAGCAGTCACCCACACTGCTGATGCAGTCATTGTCACTTTATGAATTACAACAAAGTGGTATCTCAGGAAAAAAGTTATTAAACTTGCTAATGTAACAGTGCCTGGTCTGTGGTTTTAATTATTTATTATTTTAGTTTTTTGCAATAATGAGGCTGAAGCATCATTTCCCTACCAGGACCTCAGGCTGTGCCGGGGTTTATTCAGGTCCTGCAGGGAAGGACAATTAAATGTTCTGATTTAACACCTGACGGATTTGAATGTGGTTCCCTGTGTTGAGACCACAGACTAGCTGCATTTTTCGTTTCTTTCCCAAGACCCAGTTAAGATAATGCAGAAATTATCTTTCTGGATTACGGGGTTTGGGTTAGTGTATTTATCAGGGTGCTTTCTAGCAAAATGAAATTGAACCTGCAGAGCTGCACACCAATAGCTTTAAACC
Source organism: Apus apus (assembly GCF_020740795.1). Taxonomy (NCBI): domain Eukaryota; kingdom Metazoa; phylum Chordata; class Aves; order Apodiformes; family Apodidae; genus Apus; species Apus apus. The sequence goes on from NC_067282.1 coordinate 16,185,070, forward strand.
AAGCCTGGATTTCTTTCTGTAAGACATTTTCTACTGAGAAGAGAAATCTCGTCTTGATGAAAAATTATTCAATAAGGATTTTTGTACAGAGTTATGAAGATCAGACTAAGTGATATGGATTCTCCTGGGGCAAAGATCTATGAAGGTGTCAAAGCATGTGCTGCCTATGGGCTGTGTCCACATCACCTGCTGCTGCAGCCACCCCCACAGCCCGGCTGCTGCTTTGCCTCCTGGCAAGGAGCTGGCAGGAAACAGGTATGGGTGGTAAGGAATCACAAAGAGCCCAGATACTCTTTCCAGAGCATATCACTTCCCTGCTGGTCTAATGGCAAAGCCAGAGGGAAAAATGAGTCTGTTCCCAAGGCACCAAAACTTCCGGCACCTCTTACTATATGTTAAGCAAGGGAATTCATATCCTGGCCGTTACTTTGCTTAAGACATTTTGCCATTATGCAAGTCAGCTCTCGGGACAAAATTTCACCAACTGCTGCATCAAACTCTCCAGGTGTTATGGTCCAAACCTGGTTTTGGGTTGAAGCCAACTTATCTCAGGGCACAAGTGCCCTGTTTGTTTATCAGGGTTTTCTGACATCAAATTATATATTCAGGATAGCCTTCTTAATTATATTGGTGGGTCAGTCCCTGATTTGGGGCCAGCTTGCTTCCACTGGATATATGACTGATTGGTAAGCTCCTCTGGGAAGCAAGCACACACACACATGCACACACACACACACACACAGATTCTGTGTTTAAAATACCACTTTACTGTAAAAGTTTTAAAAGTGTGTGTGTGTGTGTGTGTGTGCGTGTGTGTGTGTGTGTGTGTAAAACTGGATATGTAAATGTACCTGGTCAGTAAAGCGAAAAAAAAGATTATTCTAGTTTGGGGTAGAGAGAGCCCGAAGCCTTTCCCGTATAGGGTCGACGAGGTGTGTGTAAGGGGCCAGTTACACACCCGGGGGGAGAAGGCATTAGAGGTGAAAGGTTCGGATGGTGATGTTGTGCTCACGTCCTGGAGCTGGGGGTGAGGCGAGTTGTGGCAGCGGTGGCAGATCCAGCGCAGGTGGCACCAGCAGCAGGGACAGCAGGGGCTGCAGCAGCTGCTGCCTTCGTCCTGCTGGTGCCTCTGGCAGCCGAGCTGCCGTGTGCCTGGGCACACAGGGGACTGCCCTTCTTGGAGTCTGGGCACAGCACGGGTGGCAGGGCCACTCACCGCTATCGCCATGAAGAGCTTCTGATGATCTCAGCAGCGCTGGAGAGGCGAGGAGTCTGGTGCTGTTTTCCTCACTGGACCCGGGTCTGGTGGCAAAGTCACGGCCTGTGGTGGTCTCAGCCAGGGCTGCTTTCAGCTTGGCTCCTTTTATTTGATTTTTCTTCTTCTCTCTTTTGTCTTCTTCTCTCTCCTCTGTACCAGCAGCAGCGGCAATGGGCGCAGTAACGACCCGCAAGCGATCGTCGTTACCGGCACTCGTTGCTTTGCAGGCTTGGGTTGCCACTCCCAGGTCTACCTGCAGCTCCTGGTGAAGTCCCAGCCACGGCCCCTACCCTGCAGTATTGCCACCATTTCTCCTTTATTTTTATTTTATTCTATTACGTCTCTCTATTACAGTCAATTTCAGTGAGAATACTGTTTTGGATGCCAGTTCTCCACACCAGGTCACACCTAAAGCCTTGAAACCAATTACTTCTTTGACATCTTCTAACTCACACAATCATTTTGAAAGCAACCAGTTGTGTTGGGAATTCTGTTCTCCTTGTTTTCTCTGCACATACTGGTATGGTTTGCTCCTCATTGCTGTATCATCCCCCATGGCTCATGGAATAGTGCTCTTCAACTGTTTGAAGCCACATCTATTTGGACCTTATTCTTTATTTTTTCATTTTTCTCTTCACCCAACTACTTCCCCTGCATCTTTTTATTTTTTATTCTCTGAATATGCCAAGGAAATAACCTTTATGTTTTCACCGCTGTAAAAATGAATTATATATAGCAAAAATTCTTTGCAGCAGAAATGGTCACCAAATGTGTCAAACTGAAAAAATCTGCAGTCGTGAGCCTTAAAAAAAAATAAATCAATCAGGGAATGTCTTTTTGCTCAGTAAATAAACAAAAGGTAAAACCAGAAGTTTCCTTTCACAGTGGCACAGCCTTCCCTGCCTTGATATCATGATCCCCATCCCTTGTCCTCTGCTCGACATCTGTGGAACAATCTCACTGCGGACCAGATTTTTCCTCCCTTGCTGCCAATACTTCTCATTACCTGTTTTCTCTCCTAACCTCTGCACTTGAAGCTATAATAATAGTTCTAAATAGTTCTTTAGCCTTGGTTAATTGGATTTTTCTCTCTCCTTTTTCCACAGTTATTTCGTGTTCCTTGTCTTTACATAAATATTTACTTCCTGCAGCATTTCTCCATGACACTTCTCCTTTTAGGGCCATTTTCTTTTAGGTCCATTTCTCCCTTTGCACCACACCATCTACTGAGGTGGTGCACTGGGGGAGGACTTCGTAAGCATCCCTAAATTGCAATCACTGAGTCATCTCACTCATCTATTCATTTCTCAGCAAGATCCCACATTTTTCACAAATTACTTAATTGAATTAAGGAATTAAGATCCTAACTATGCGGACTGACATTGGAAATTCTGGCACATGACGTAAAGAAGGAATGCATTTTCATGGCATTAATTGTTTACATAAGGTAAGAAAATTAGTACTGCTACAGGCAGAGCTCTCCCTGGGCAGTGAGCTGAGCTGCTTGCACTCATTAACAACAGAGGTTTTAATGCCTTGCACAATTCATGCCTGAACAGTAGTTGTCCTGGTTTGAGCCGGGATGAAGTCAGTTTTTCTTTTGCTGAAATCCACCATTGTATTTTGCAGTGACCTTTGAGTAGTAGCTCCTTAAATCCTCTTTAATCAAACAAATGCAGTAGTTTTAACCATTTATTAGAGAGGAGGGACAGTGGAGTGAGAAGTGTCTTCCAGAAAAAAAAAAAAAAAAGGTTTGGCTTCAGCTCAGTGTTGATTCAAATGATTGCTTTGTACCAGGAGGAGCAGCACTATTGGGAGCAGGAGGGTCATCATGTTGCCTCAGCTCCCCCAGCATTGCTCCCCTGTCTGATTGGTATGTGTTGCAATGTCCTGGGGTTCTTCCAAACCCTCAACAGGTCTCTGGGGCCCGTAGGGTTTGGGTCTCTGCTGGGCTCCCTGGGCACACATGTATGAACAGCTTTGCTGGGTTCAGCCTGAAGGCTCGTGTTGAACTCTTGTGCCAGAGGCTCCCAGGCAGAGGCATCAAAATGGAAAGGTGAAATGAAGCACTAACCAGTTTCAGCATCCTTCATGTAGCATTTAGAAATGCATAGGAGACAGTAGCAGTGGTGGCAATAAACTTCTCTTAAGAGAATTGTAAAACCTATTTGTGAAGTGAATTGATTGTTACTACTTGCCTGGTTTAAGTATCATTAATTCTCTCTTTTGGGGCTGCTCTACACCTGGGGAAAACAAAACAACCAAACAAAAACCCACAACACCAAAAAAAGCCAACAAAACAAAACCAAAACCCAACACTGTAAAGGGCCCTAAACCAGATAAATAAGCAATAAAAACCAAAATCTAGTTTTAACTCCCCACATGGAAAAAAAAAAAAGCATCAGGAGCAGCCCGCAGCTGCTACAGGGACACATGGGGATGGCTGCAGGCTCCTGCCCCCTCTCCTGGTGAAGTTGTACCACACTGTTGACTTTAACAGTCCATAGGGGATTTATCTATTTTGACAGTGATTGCTCTTTCACCTTCTCCTGCTCCTGACCGCCTCCTGGCTCCCAGTGCTGCACAGAGCAGCCTGTCCCAGCCGGGTAAGTGCAGAGCAATGTGGGATGACGCCACCTGCCAGGAGGTGGCCACCATGTGTGGCCATTAACAAAGGCTCTACTGGCGATTAGCAGGTCATTTTTAAGATTCAACAAGCATTTTCTCTTGCCAGCTTTGTTCTGCAAGGAATTCGAGATGTCCTGGGGGATGAGGATATTGGTGAGGCTGCATCTCAAGTACTGTGTGCAGTTTGGGCACCACAGTATAGGAAGGACACTGAGGTGCTGGAAAGGGTGCAGAGAAGGGCAACTGGGCTGATTAGGGGTCTGGAGAACAGATCTTATGAGGAGAGGCTGAGAGAAGAGGAGGATGAGGGGAGACCACGTTGCTCTCTACAACTACCTGAGAGTGAGATGGGTGTTGTCCTCTTCTCCCTAGAGACTAGCGGTAGGACAAGAGGAAATGGGGTCAAGTTTCTTTATTGAAAGAGTGGTGAGACATTGAAACAGGCTGCCCAGGGAGGTGGTGGAGGCACTGTCCCTGGAGGTGTTCAAAAAACAAGTAGATGTAGTGAGTCGAGAGATGGTTTGGTGGTCATGGGGGTATAAGGTGGATGGTTGGACCTGATGATCTTGAAGGTCTTTTCCAACTTTAAGGATTCTACAATTCTATGAAACACTGTTGCCAGGTGCTACAAAGCCAAAAGAGCAGGGGCACTGCCTGTTTTAGAAGAGGCAGCATGACATGCTGCAAGCAGCCCACAGGCCCAGGCTGAAGGCAGCTGCTCCTATTGCTTCACAACTGTCTGCCATGACACCAGCCCTTGGCATAAGGGGCAATGCTGAAACCTTGCTGGGATCACACAAAAGCTGCCATATTTCTCCAGCTGCTCCTGGTTTGCAGCCCTGGCCAGGAGGCTCTGGGGTGTCTCTCACCCTTTCTGCGTGGTGCTGCCCCAGCCACCAGCTGGCTTTGAGCCCTGCAGCAGCAGCACCGTCCCCCTCGTCAGCTGTCACTCATGGTCAAGGACATGCTTCAGGTGGTGCAAAAAGAGCTGCTTTCTCTGCTTCCAAATCACATTGTGAAACCATAGCAATCCACAGAATCACAGAATGGTAGGGATTGGAGGGGACCTCCAGAGATCATTGAGTTCAACCCCCCTGCCAGAGCAGGGTCACCTAGAGTAGGTTGCACAGGCTGGCATCCAGGTGGGTTTTGAATGTCTCTAAAGACAGAGACTCCACAACGTCTCTGGGCAGCCTGTTCCAGTGCTCTGTTACCCTCACAGTAAATAAGTTTTTCCTTATGTTTATGTGGAACCTCATGTTCCAGTTAGCAGCCATTGCCCCATGTTCTGTCACTGGACACCACTGAGATGAGTCTGGCCCTTTCCTCCTGACACTCCCCCGTAGATATTTGTAAGCATTTATGAGATCCTCCCTCAGTCTCCTCCAGGCTGAACAGACCCAGTTTTCTTAGCCTTGCCTTGTATGGTAGATGTTCCAGTCCCTTAATCATCTGTGTGTCTCTGTGCTGGACTCTCTGCAGTAGTCCCTTGTCCTTCATGAACTGAAGAAACTTCATTCAGTGCTTCGCTGTGCTGTGTGATGATCAGAAGTGGTTGCCACACTCCAGTGGCCCAGAGAAGTGGAGATCGCATTTTGCAGACCAGCAACACTTGCCCTGCACCCCCAGCCTGGACCTGGCTGTTGGACACAGCATGGGGATGGTGAGCCCTAAGGCCACCATTTCTCCAAACCTCTGCAATGTTAACACTTCAGCATGGTGACCCATGTGTCTGACCAAAGCCTACTACGCAGTCCTCACCAGGAATGTCTTAGCTAAATTATAAGTATGGGAAAACCTTGAGTGTTTTTTTAAAAACAAAACAAAACAAAACAATTTGCAGGCAATTAATGTATTAATGAACTAGATAAGCTTTTATAAAGTATGCTAAAGATAACTATGCCATCCCTTTCTGAGAACTATATATTCACCTCAAGAAACTGTAAGACAATATTGATTGACCACACATTTCCAATGCCACAGATCAGTTATACCACTCACATTTACACAAGCTCCTCTTCTCTCACAGCAGGCAGCAAACTCTCAGCCAAGTTTCACAGTTAATCTATATTATACTTCCTGAAAGTAGTGATCTGCTATGTAAAAATAAAGTTGATTTGGTCTTCATTTTCCAGTGTATCTGAGAAAATCATACCTTTTTCTGAGACAGAAAATAATTTTGCTTCTTTGCAATAAAAAAATAAATCTGAGTCTAAAGCAAATTATACTTCTTCCTTTTTCTACCTATCTTCTCTTTACTGACAGAAAAAAATTGTCTTCCACCCTTGAATGCCAGCACAGACACCAAGAGATAATTATTTTCTCCTTATACGCTACAGTCTAATGCTCCAGCTAATTTTAAACCCCCACTTACCCTGGAATTCAGTATTATTATCACTACTACTGATGAGTTTCAGCAGCAGATTTATAAAATGGGTTGCAATACTATTGTTTCATTATTTAAACAGAAGCTCAGCTCTATTATCCCCTGATAAAAATTTCTGAACAGTTTTCTACAGGTAACAGCAGCATCCGTCTTCTTTTGCCCTTAGGAAGTCCTACCTCACCTAGTTTATACTCCATCTCCTTCTAACATTTACCAGTGTTGTCCAGACTGCCATTTCAGATGGATTTGTGTTCATTTCAGTTTGAGCTCTGTTCTAGATTTTAGCTTAAGCCTCATTTCAGGCATCATTCTTGGAAGACATCATTACTCAGCTGTGCACTGCTTTGTACACAGACCTCATCAGCCATAAAGCAAGCCATGTGTTTAATACAACACATAGATGCACACAAATTTAAGTCGGGCACATTTGCATGTTTGCATGGCATAGCCAGGATTTCCTGTGTAGACTTCTCAAAGACTTCAGCCATCTCAGTGCTCTCTAAAGTCCTTTGAAACTGAGATATTTAGTATGCCTAGGGCTTCACTATACTAAAGGTCTTATAAACAAAGACCTGAAATTCTTCCAGGGACAATTTACTGCCTATTTACCACTTGTAAGAATATGCCATTTGGAAATGATGATGTTGAAATAATACAGAATAAAGCAAAATACAACTCAGTTTGAAAATATGCTTACAAAACCAAAGGCTTAATATACCCTGTAAAAATACATGTCCCTGTGTCATCCTAAACATGACAGTTGCTGTTTTGAACACATAGTCAAAGGGGAGCCTCTTGTTCATCATAATAGCCAGCTGCAATATATGAAGTTCCTTTGAAACATCCATGTACAAATTCTGCCAGCTGACCTCATGTTTGTAATGAAGGAGATAACTTGGAGTACAGAAGCAGGGATCAGCCTGCAATGCATAAAGGCATTAATAGGACAGGAAGATGTGTCTCTGACTCCAAACTGGGCTTTCTCAACTTAGATGGTGACATTTCTGTTCTTGGAGAAGAAGCAGTGTGCAATTTCAGAGCATCTTCCCAAAGCATTGAGCATTTTGAATGTTTCTATGTGTTAGTGAGAGAGCTGGAGAAGCTCTGGGTCCATTTGAGGGAAAAATCTGTTAAAGTCTGGGATATCTATCTCAAGATGTCTTGGTATTCTGATAGTAAAGTGCTTAGTAATGTAAATGGAAAATCAAAACACCTTCTCTAAGACTCTGGTGTCTTTAGATCTGAAATAATTAGAATATGGCTCAGAAACTGTAAATGCATCTGGCACTCAAGAAACAGGTGAGAAATGAAGCTAAAAAATTTGCCATAGCTTATTATCCAGCTTAGTATTTCCCAAGGCAATACCTGAAAGTAAAGGAAATTAAAAGAAAGAAAGAGAGATATAGAATTACTTTCTAAAACTGAGAAGAGGTATTTATAGATGTATTGGAACACGTAAACAATATTAGTAACAACCTGTATGACCTGCCCTGTAAGGACTCAGGTGTGTGACAACAGGTCTACTTCTTACCTGAAGCGTGGCCAGGCTGCTGTCACTGTGGAGGGACCACCTCAAGGTTATGAAGCTCAGAGCTGACCAGCCACTTGCTGCCAACCAAAGGACTTTGTGACGGGGAACCGAAGACTGCCAATAAAATAATCAAGAGTGATTTTGGCTGAAAGGCATTGCACTCAGCTTCCTGTACGGCTGCAAGGGTTTCTGAACACCACTGTGTTCATGTGCAAGGTAATAAACTCTGACAGCTCCCGACAGACAACTGAAATACAGGCAGTATTTGTTCTTTGACCTACACCATAGGACAAGCAGTGTATCTGGATCTGTGCACTGTAGGATTATATTGATGTTCTGATATTACAATAAAGCAGGTTGTACAAGAAATAACAGCCAGAACAAGAGAATACTCTTAGCAGAAATAACTGAGCTGGGAGAAAAAATTCAACTTATTTCCATGGACTCAAAGAGAAATTTTCAGGGTCAAATGAAATAAATCAAATAACACTTCTGTTTAACTTGCCAGTAAAAGTACTCAAATAATTATATTACCGTAATAGGTATATTGTTAAAATTTAATAAAGCTTTTTTTATTTGTGAATGTAGTCAGGTAAAATTCACTTTGTACACTGATTTTAAAAAGGCCTCTGATATTAGTCTGGTTAGCTAGTTTTCCCTTCAAACTGTGTGATGTTTTTGTCTGGAAAATCAGTTATAACTCCAGCGTGATGTAAATAATTAAGTTGTCTGAATACAGTGTCATTTCATGGCCTCTAAGAGGTGGATGTGGCATTGGAAAATATGGCCCAGGATCTATTATATCCTTTGGTCACACAACAGCTAAAGGCCAAGCAAAGCGAACTAGGGCATCTCAAAGGCAGAAGAGGTTTGTGTTTAGGAAGCTGAACCAAGATCTCTTACACATATATTGATATTTAATTTTATTTCTCATAGTTTTAAGAAGATTCGGGAAAACAGGTGATGGCTGAATGTCCTGCTCCTGTTGATTCTAGCACCAAATAAACCAGGAAAAGATAGAGAGGATCCCAACCTGGATCCATTGAGAGATACAGTAGATGGCAACTCAGTCTATCTCTTGGCCATATTCTTCAGCTGCATCACTTTCTGCCTCCTTAGCCTAACAGAGCAGCAAGCAATGTGAGCACTTTGAACACTTTTGATGGTGCTGTATTCTCTGCTCAAAGACATAATATTACATCAGGCACACTTACAATGTATTTTATATATGCTCTTTAAAAGATGAATGATCCACTAGAAAATAAATGGGTTAATTAAATAATTACATTTTCCTTAGGCTTTACCTTGTTGTCAGTCACAGGAATGCACTGATTTCCTGAACACAGTATTCCAGATATAATCCCAGGTACTCACACAATGACATCGATACTTCCCTGTATCTTGTCAGAAACATCTCTCTTTGAAATTTTTGACATTTGATTTTCTCACATGACATTAGTGGCTATAATCATACACTTCTCAGTCAGTACCCTTCTGTATCTTTTTCTTCTGTCATTTCTAAATTATGAGCTTCCAGTTATTACAAGAATACCCACCATTACTCCTGGCACACATTACTTATCCTTTCATCCTCCTTCTATTTTATGTGGTCTGAATGCCACTCCATTCTTCCCTTATTTCATTTGGCTCTTGCTGTGTTGATAACAACTCCTAGTTCTGTTTTGTCAACAGATATAATTTCTTCTCTGCACTAAGGTCTTTAATGAAAATATTAAATCAAAGTGGTCCTCAACCTCAGTCTCTGTTCTACTTAGCCTGCACATCTTCCACAAATGCCTACATCTTAGGAGGCTAATAAAACAGAGTTAAAGTATGTGATATACTCAGAGTGGAGAAAATAATTTGTCTGTGTAGACCCACAAGAATAGTGCCTTTAGTACTGTTATCCAATTTATTTCTGCCTCTGTACAGAGATCAGGAAGGAATATTAAATGTAAGAAAATCTAAACAATCTTTTTTGCTTAAAGCTGGAGTTAAGAATGTCTCAGACTTAATCCTGCAATGCCTCTGCTCCAGGTGCTCAGGAAGAGTCAACACAAAACCGAGTGTGTAGATAAACACCAAGAAGATTAAAGACCCCCAAGTCTTTCTTGTAACACTAATCTTGGCTCATCATTGGGTCTTCATTTATTTTCTTAGTCCACATGTTCTTTTTTTTCCTAAGGAATGGGGCAAATCCTGTGATAGATCACATGAAAAATTTTGTGCTGAGAAATTTCAGCAGAAATCTACCTTTTATTTAATTTTTTTTTTCTGCCCAATGAAGAACCACCAGATGGCCTTTTCAGCTCCAGTCAAATCCTTACCTTCTATACTTGCTTCCTGAAGACAGCCCACCTCTTTTCCCCCAGACCAACTATGATGTCCAGTCCATCTCATAACAGTAGGTTTCCAGTGCATTATACCATCTCCTGCTGATGCTGGTATGACTTTCATATTCCTTTTCTCCCATTTTTCCCTTGGTCCGCAGATCATTCTGTATTCTCTTTTTCCAGTGTCTTCCATATAAGAATATAAACCCAGACTTTTTCTTGAAGGGCACACCTACCCAATAGCTTGTCTGCAACAATATCCATAGTGAATGATACATAAGGGAGCGCATAAAAAAAGTATTATGAGACCTCTGGTTGGTACATTCTCCCAGACTCCTGCAACAAAGGATTAGTGGGTTCCTGAGCTAAAAATAGCATGCAGTTCGACATGTTTAAAATCAGCAGATGAATCTACCTTCCATCAGCTCTTCTAATTGCTTCTATTTTAGTCTCTGAAATGTTCTGTTGGCACCAAGAGGCACAATTTGATTACACACTCGATGAAAACAGTTTCACTTGCATTCCTTGTTTTTAATGTGCTGCCTGTAACCTTATTAAGTATCCTTTATTTCTGGCATTGTAAGAAACACAGAATAATAATTTTCTATCCTGTTTTGCTGTGTTATTCAGAGATCTTTATCAAAGTTATGTCTTCTCAAACTTGGGCAATTCTTGCCTATTTAATTTCTAGCAGATACATAACAGCTTTCATGATCATAGGATCATTAAGGTTGGAAGGGACCTTAAAGATCATCAAGTTTCAACCTCCCTGCCATGAGCAGGGAACCCTACCACTAGACCAGGTTCCACAAAACCTCGTCCAACCTGGCCTTAAAAACCTTCAGGGATGGGGCATCAACAACCTCCCTGGGAAACCCATTCCAGTTCCTCACCACCCTTAGAGTGAAGAGTTTCTTCCTAACATCTAACCTAAATCTCCCCTGTCTCTGTTCAAAACCATTACCCCTTGTCCTATCACTGTCTTCTCTGATGAAAAGCCCCTCCCCAGCTTTCCTGTAGCCCCTTTCAAGTACTGGAAGGTGCTACAAGGTCTCCCTGGAGCCTTCTCTTCTCCAGGCTGAACAGCCCCAACTCTCTCAGCCTGTATTCAGAGCAGAGCTGCTCCAGGCCTTTGATCATCTTGGTGGCCCTTTTGATCATCTGGACCCTTTCCAACATATTTTTCTTGTGCTGAGGGCACCAGAACTGTACACAGTACTCCAGGTGGGGTCTCACCAGAGCAGAGTAGAGGGGCAGAATCACCTCCCTGGCCCTGCTGGCCACACTTCTTTTGATGCAGCCCAGGACACAACTGGCTCTCTGGGCTCCAGCACACACTGGTGGCTCATGTTGAGCTTCTCATCTACTACCACCCCTAAGTCTTTCTCCTCAGGACTGCTCTCCAGCCATTCTCCCCCCAGCCTGTATTTGTGCCTGGGGTTGTGCCAACCCAGGTGCAGGACCCTGCACTTGGCCTTGTTGAACTTCATGAGGTTGGCACTGGCCCACCTCTCCAGCCTGTCAAGGTCCCTCTGGATGGCGTCACTTCCCTCTTGGGCATCAAAGACACCACACAGCTTGGTATCATCTGAAAACTTGCTGAGGAGACACTCAATCCCACTGTCCATGTCTCCAACAAAGATGTTAAACAGCTCTGGTCCCAATATTGACCCCTGAGGGACACCACTCGTCACCTGCCTCCATTTGGACATTGAGTCATTGACCACAACTCTCTCGGTGCAGCCATCCAGCTAATTTCTTATCCACGGAGTAGTCCATCTGTCAAATCCATGCCTTGTCAGTTTGGAGACCAGGATGTCATGTGGGACAGTGTCAAAGGCCTTGCACAAATCCAGGTAGATGACGTCAGTTGTTCTGCCACCATCCACCATCTCTGTAGCCTTCTTGTAGAAGGCCACCAGATTGGTCAAGCATGACTTGCCCTTAGTGAAGCCATGCTGGCTGTCACCAATCACCTCTTTATTTTCCATGTGCCTTAGCAGACATTCCAGGAGGAAAGCTGTCCTTGTCTGTACCTTTTTTCTACTCCTTTTGTAGCCTTCTGTGCTGGAATTATCTCGACAGCATATGGGCATTAAGCTGAATGTATGCCTTATTTTCATACAGGGGCATAAATGAGCCTTACAGCACAAAGTGAGATCTCAAAATGCAGTGTTATGACAGTAGAAGAGTAACTAAACCCAGGTAAAAATGCTCTCATAATTTCCTGGTTGACAGTATTCCCAAATCTGTTGTGACTTGCAAATACGAGAGTTATTCAAATTCCCATATATACATTCTGAAATAATTTTCTGGAATAAATGTAAAGACAGGAATAAGCAAATTATCAGTCTCTTTCTTGAAAAATGTTCAGCAGGCATAAAGCCAGCTTTGCAAAGGGCAAAAATCCCTGAAGTTTTAAGATCAGTTAGACCTTCTTCAGCTTTAGCTTTAGCCACACAAAAGCCAAGCACATTTGGTACTGAAATGTCAGAAGTAAATTCCTTTGCCAACATTTTGAATTAAATGAAATTCCATTTTCTCCCAGTAACACATTCCAAAGAAAAATATTGCAACCAATTTTAGTTAATGGTCTTCTGTAAAAAATAGCAGAGCAAAATGAGTCATGTTCTCAGTTGGAGATATAGAAAATATGCAGAAGGATGAAAAAATGGGCAACACGATCAGTATTTGTAAGGCTGATGACATTACATTGTACCAGCTTCCTTTGCTCTTGCATTGGTACCAGTGAGCTAGTGTCACTATTTCACTGTAACTTCACCAGTTTTCTAATTCTGCTCTGTAGGACTTAAGCCTGGTTCTGCTCTGTTGTTCTACAGAACCAAGGACTGAACAATCACTGGAAGAAATTAGACATTAAAGTATCACCCAAAACAGGCATTTTCTTTCAAAGAATCACAGAATGTTTGGAGTTGGAAGGGACCTTGAAGATCATTGAGTTCCAACTCCCCAGCATGGGCAGGGACACCCCCCACTAGAACAGGCTGCTCAGAGCCCCATTCAACCTGCCCTTGAACACCTCCAGGGATGGAGCCTCCACATCTCTGGGCAGCCTGTTCCAGTGCCTCACCACCCTTACACTGAAGAATTTATCCCTGATCTCTAACCTAAATCTCTCTTCCTTCAGCTTAAAACCATTACCCCTTGTCCTCTTACTGCAAGCCCCTGTAAAAAGTCCCTCCCCAGCTTTCCTGTAGCCCCTTCAGGTACTGGAAGGCCAGTATGAGGTTCCCCTGGAGCCTTCTCTTTCTCAGACTGAACAGCCCCAACTCCCTCAGCCTGTCCTCATAAGAGAGGTGCTCCAGCCCTCGGATCATTTTCATGGCCCTTCTCTGGACACGTTCCAACAGGTCCACATCTTTCTTGTGCTGGGGGCACCAGAGCTGGATGGAGTATTTCAGGTGAGGTTTCACCAAGGCAAGAGTAGAGGGACAGAATCACCTCTCTTGATCTGCTGGCCACACTTCTTTTGATACAGCCCAGGATGGAGTTGGCCTTCTGGGCTGCAACTGCACATTGGTGGCTCATGTCCAGCTTTTGATCCACTAGTACCCCCAGGTCCTTTTCCACAGGGCTGCTCGCAAGTGTGACCTCCCCCAGCCTCTATTCATATCTTGGGTTACCTCAGCCCAGGTGCAGGACCCTGCACTTGGCCTTGTTGAACCTCATGAGGTTCACCTGGGCCCACTTCTCTAGCTTGTCCAGGTCCCTCTGGATGGCATCCCATCCTTCTGGCATATTGACTGCCCCACCTAGCTTGGTGTCATCAGCAAACTTGCTGAGGGTGCTCTCAATGCCACTGTCAATATCATTAATGAAGATATTAAACAACACTGGGCCCAGCACTGACCCCTGAGGGACACTATTTGTCACTATTTTCCATCTGGACTTAGAGCCATTGACCACTACCCTCTTGACACGACCATCCAGTCAATTCCTTATCCACTGAACAATCCACCCATCAAACCCATATCTCTCCAATTTAGAGAGGAGGATGTTGTGGGGGACCGTGTTAAAGGCCTTGCAGAAGTCCGGATAGATGACATCCACTGCTTTTCCCTGGTCGACTGATGCAGTCACTTTGTTGTAGAAAGCCACTAGGTTGGTCAGACAGGACTTGTCCCTGGTAAAGCCATGCTGGCTGTCCTGGACCACCTCCTTGTCCTCCACGTGCCTTAGCATGTCTTCTAGGAGGATCTGTTTCCAACAATCTGTTCTACTTCTTTAGCAGCTATGCCTCAAAATTCCAAAAGTTCAGTCAAGAACAAAGGCTTTAGTAACATGCTTACATGCCCCTTGTCCTGTTGCTACATTCCCCTGTAAAAAGTCCCTCCCCAGCTTTGTTTTAGGCCCTCTTCAGGTACTGGAAGGTCTCCTCATTGGTTTTTCATGTCCATGAAAACCAGTGCTTGCATATCAAGGGAGATACACACTGTGTGTTTAAGGCTCTGGCATTTTGTTACAGTATGTTTTACTAGTTCATTGTTTAACACTGCATTTAGATTTGTGGTTAAGGGGAGGTTTGAGAGCTAGGAGTGAAAAGAGGTTCTTTTCCACAAACACCTTCACTGACTTTCTGGACTGTTTCCATTGAATTGGGTTTTAGTACATTTTAATTCTGCTCACCATAGGTAAGCTGTCAACAGAAAGAGAGAAAATTTCAATGATTCATCATGATTTTCAATAGATTTTGCATGATTTATTGATGTAAATATATTGTAAATAAGTGGTTGGACATTAAAGGGCAAATGAAATGTTCTTTCTTTAACAGACAATTTGTAAATGAAGAGTATAAATAGAACATAGTCATCACCACTTTATTTTATGTCATTCCAATCTACCATCAGTTTCACTTCATATACAAATTCACCTTTTTTGTCATCTTGAATACCTAGAAATATTGCATAATGAAGCATGTAATTTACACTGTGTATGACTCATAATTAATTACAAATAAAAAGTATACAAAATGATTAAAATGCATCACTACATGAAAAGCAAGGAAGTTATAGTAGACGTTCTGATTAACTATAAATGCTTACATATTTGTACACATCATTTTAATCTGAGCTGGCAAGATTATATATCTGATGCTTTTGATCAGGAATACTGGTTCTGATGTCTGCGCTACTCAAGAGGAAGCAGTATTTCCAGACGTAATGAGCCACTTAAGAAACATTTATGAAACTGCATAGGGTGAAATGTAGTCATTTTAGAAAACAAAAATAAAGTATTTGACTTTGTAAAATATAAGCAATTTAATTCATGCCATACAGATACATTGTATATTAAAACAATACTGTAAGGTGGCATTGTAAATGAACTATAACAGAGCTATAACATTTTAAAAATAAGCAATTCACATGGCATTTGTATAATAAAATAGCAGATGTACAATATTATTTACATTGCAAACCAAGGAGAGTAATCCCATGAAACTGCAGCTAACAAATTATTCAAAACAGTGTTCACAGACCTGATTCATAACACATATAGGAATGTGTGTAGAATGTATGGAAAAAATAAGTCCTTATATACCTGAAATGCTGCACTAGATACTGGGTGTGTGACTCCCACCTACAACCCTCTGATGAGGTACTGGCCACAGTCCTGCCACCCTTGCTCACAACATTTGCAGAAGGCCTGGCCAAAGCACACTTTGCATTAGGTCCCCACATCCTTTAAATTACCTGTTCACCTGAGCACATGCAGGACTGCAGCCTAAATGGTCCATGTAACTAAGCTTTAAATCCAAGGGCAAGACAGGGGAAAGCGCTGTCTGTTCCTACATGGAATGCACTACACATACTGGACTATGATTCTGTTTGCAGTCGAAGCACCTACCCAGCAAATAGAACACTTGCAGAATTTGACCACTAATGGTTTTGTACAGCAAGGAGCATGGGATACAGTTTCAATGTTCTCTGCAGACTTTTAGCCCAAAGAAGGACTCCTATTAGCCGTACCAGGAGTCATATGGTTTTGTTTTGCAAGGATTATCAGGAGGTAGGGAGTCTGCAATTGTTGAGAAAACCGTGTTTCTGGCATGGCAGTACTGACCAAAGTGTTGACTCTGCTGTAATAATCTGCTTTATTTGTGAAGGCTTAGGACCCCTGCAGATCAGTCCTGATTCACAATAACATTCCAAGTTCCTGCCATAAAACTTTGCTAGAAAGTGAATGCTACTTTGCTGAGTCCCAGCAGGGTATTTGGGTATTGACCATTTCAGCAACTAATGTTCAAACAATGGTTATTAAAAAGGAGAGTCATCTCTTGCCACATGGCAATATTATAGCTACTCAGTATAAAGTTTACCTATGTAAACTCAGATATGACTCCTATGAGATGGATGACCAGTGTTGACCAGTGTATTTGAATGGTGTTAGTTCCACATGTGGCAACGGCAAAGAAGAAGGCTTAAGAGAACGTGAAGTTGACAAATGCTCTCTATCTCACAACCCCTCTCACTTATCTATTTTTTTTCCCTTTTCTTCTTTTCTTATTGTTCCAGATGGTACCAATAACATACTCCTGCCAACATCTGAAATTCAAAATGCTGCTTTTTCCATCTTTTTGCTTAGTACTTGCCAGGCTGAAATGCGTGACCATGTGTCTGCACTCTGAGCTGACTGAGCAATGTCTCAACATGTGCTGTGTTTATTCACAAGAGTCCAGTGCACTCATCTCACCATATCCATACATATGGATAAATCCAACATACTCATACAGAACTCTCCTCACCTGAAATACAGAATTGTTCTGCACATGTTTAGTGTGGCCTTTTAGCCTGGATTTCCAGACAGCGGGCAGCCTAATCAGAGCTATTGACATGGCTGAAGAGATGTAAAAAAATTCCAGACAGAGAGGAAAAGGTACCCCAGAAATGATGAAGCAGCTACTCTTACACGTGGCAGTATTGGAAGGCAAGTAAGAAACGTACTACCAGATGCAGACTCAACGTATGAGAACTCGTATAATACAAAGACACGGACTTATACTAATATTTTTGACATTTTAAAGAATGAGAGAATAAAAACAAATACAGTTTGGATGGTATCTTAAGCGCCTGACAGTGGAACTGAACTGGTACTTTTCTCACTGTTATTGCAGCACTTGAAAACCAAGCTCTGTCAATGAAATCCAGTGATCAGCTACATTTGTGACAATGTAACTTTTTATTGACTTCCAATGTGAGTATGTGGGGGTAGAAAGAAATATTTTAGGAGCAACTCTTAGGTGTATCAGCAAAGTTTAGTGAGGAAAAAAAAAAATACTAACTTTCCTATTATACCTTTTTTTTTTTTAAACTAAGTACACACATTTCTTGTGTGTGAATTTTCTGGATTTGTTTTAATAGTCTACCTTCACCTCTTCAGTGACTTAGCTCTGAAATACATAACAGAGGTATCCTGGTCATAATTATGAACAAAATGTTCTTCAGTGGAATTTCTCTGGAAATTAACTTTTTTATTTTATTTTTTTTCTGGGTACTGTGTTACTAACATGACAAAAATTACTTAATGTGAGCTACCTAACAAAGGACTAGGTAAAATAAGGTGAGACCTGACTTGAAGGAAATGTGAATGGTTTTAATTTTTTTTTTTTTTTAAATCCAGATAATTTCTCCATTACAGTAAAATTCCAGATAAAATGGGAAGCAGAAATTGGAACAATCTTGGATGAAAGCTAGCACCAGTGTCCATGGCAAAGGCTTCATCAAATATGTCAAAATGACTCAAGAAACTGCGTAAGCATTGCAGGAACTTTGGAATTTACTCAGCTGAACTTCAAAGGCTTTTGTTGTTTTGCTGATCACTAGTAACTCATAAATTAGATTTCAGATCTATTTATCTTTATGAATCAGGTACTGCACAAAGGCCATGCACCAAAATAGCTCATTACTTTTCCCTTTCAAACACATTAATGGGGAGTCAGAGTAGGATGGAGCCCACCACAAGCTAACTAGAAGCATGAGAAGAGAGTATTTGTTAAATGGAAATGTTATTGTTAGCATTTAGACAAGTGTTATTACTTAGACAAGGCAAAACTTCGTTTGGTCCTGTCAAGAACAAGAAAACTGGTATTTTGATTATAAACATTTATATGGATGGTAGCCTAAAACTAGAGGCATTGAAATAGAAGATGTATAGTATATTGTATATTGCTTTTCTTATAGACTGTACCTCATGTTTCTAATAGGGTGACAAGTAAAATTTTTAGGAAAAACTAAAAGGACCTCATTGTAACAAACACCATTACAGCAGGTCACACTATGAAAGCAAGATGTGAAATCACAAGGCAGTGCAGACATGCTGTTAAAAGGTAATTTGGAGCACTCGAAGTAGGATGTTTTATCCTCCTGCTGTCTGTTAACAACATGCCTGCATGAGTCTTCTGAAGTTTTTTCTTCTTGTTTGAGGCCTTCCGTGGCTTTGGAAAAAAAGAAGGGATAGAAGAAGCAAACTGTTTGCCCTCAGTTACATTTTGCAAGAATTGTAGCATAAAAGCCTACTCAAAAGGGGGCAGAAAGAAAAATTAAGAATTATTGATAGAAGCCGAACAGAACAAGGCTGTTCAACAAGTTATTGGTTTGTGGTTTTTTTTCCTTTTAAAGAAGTCGCAGGCTATTGGCACTGTCTGTGTTTGCTAGAAAAAAGACATGGCTTCCTCAGAAACAGATTAAGGAAAGGCATTCACTGATCTCTCTAGCTTGCAAGATTTACAGATAGCATCTGCTTTTCCATTTCCCAGCAACACATGGAGAAAGACCCCTTGCTGTATGGAGGCCTGTGTAAACAGTAACTCACAAAACAGTGACTTTAAAACAAGAAGAATAAACTTTAGATTCCTTTTTGTTTTTTCAGAAGCTCCACAGCTATCAAGATATACATTCTGTTATAGGAAGAGCAGTACAAATATTAAAGCTTTTAAGACCATATGTAGTTCACTGCACACACAATTTTCCCATGGCCTACACACATGGCACATCAATTTATTACATAGAATCATGATCCCGTAGAGGGATTAATACTGAATCCTGCTGTGTTACAGTGGTGTTGCAGCCTTGAATAATTCTTGTTCAATGACACAATACAGGTCTGGTTAATACATATATTATGTACTTCAACTGCTCGCAGTCAAAGACAAATGACAGAACCAAACTTTACTGCTTTGTTTTCAAGTAGATAGGTCTTTGGTAAGTAACAAATTCAGTTGGTTTGGGGAAGCAATTGTAACTGAAATAGTAATTTGCAACCAGATTTGCAACCAGAGGTACTTACTGTAACTTCCAGACCACTAAGACTGCCAAATAAATCCCAATAAAATGCTGAATTGCAGTATGCAGAGTTTGTATGGACTATGCTTCTGTTGGCAGGTGGATTCATTTGCTGAACAGCTAGGACAAGGAACCAGACTTGATTTTGCAATTATTCCCTTGATTTCAGTGTGGGAAGATCTTGGCTTATGTGCTTTGCTGAGCTTTTCTGCCAAAGCTAGCTCACAGTATATAATATAATCTCTCACCTGCCACATCCCTTCCTGGGAGATTGCAGGCTGATGTTTTAAAATAATCTTCAGATTTACATAGCACTAAAATTAATCTCTTAACCATTAAATTGACAGAAATGTCTAGGGACACCACCTTACCTCCTTTGCATAATACTGAAATGGAAATACTGTCATTAATTACATTATCCTTGCATCTCTAAGAAATTTTAGATAAACTGCTTCACGAATGTCACGGTGCTCTAAAGCCTGACAGAGCGCTTTAATGATGTGAAATATTATTTTAATGCTAAGCATCCTCTGTAAGTAGTGCAAGATTGCAACCTTGTTACTCAGTGTCTTGTTACTCAGTGCAGAATGCTTGTACACTTGAAGTCCAAGTCTCTTCAGAGAAGCTTTACAGGACACACTAAAGCAGTATTGCGGAATTACACAAAAAGCATTTGCACACAAGAGAGAGCCGTGCATTTCCAAAGGAGCACACACTTTGAGGGGGTCGGTCTTCACATCTTAGGAGTACCAAGTATTTTCACCCAGCTTGCAAAACAGAGGAGCTTGATACTAAACAAGCAGCAATTCTCAGCATTCATAAAGCTGAGATTAAAATTGCATTGCATTAACTGCTCCTTCCCTTTGTTCTGCTCTCAGTAAATGACAGACCACCAATGTGTGGCTCATAATTCCTACTAAAAAATCCCACTTCTAAAACTGAGCATCATGAACTTACGTGAACACCCATAAAAATCCAAGTTTTTTACTCATACCTACAATTTACCTTCAGGTATGTCTGGCCCTTTTATTTGAGCTGTTTGTGACCACTGTAGCCAGGAACTAGCCCTCAGGATTTACTTTGGCAACACTGAAATCAAAGGCAAAAGAAGAAAGATACAACTCTACGGCATCAAACATTAATCATCCTCTAGAGTAACCTGCAGAGGAAAGGAAGATGAGCCTGAATTAATTGCCAGTTAAAGAATTAATTTCAGAATTGCAGCAGTCTCCTGGAAGGAAGGTTTAAAGAAGTATCAAAAGCATGAGATTTTCCATTCACAGTTTCATGAATTTCATGGGCTTTCCATTAGATGGGAGAGTCAGGACCACAAGGAAAGACAACTAGGAAAGTTACCTGTTCTTCTAGAAGAGATATTGCCTGCAAAGTTCAATTTGTTCTCAAAGGCTTTAGAAAGAGACTAAACTATGACTTGATGGGCTCAAGCTGTGGAGCTCATGGCAATAACAACTAGCTTGTTTTGCAAAAGTTTCTCATAATTGTGCATTTATCCCAATAAAAGAAATTCAAACAACCAGAAAATTTTTAGTAGCATTCAATCCTCTAAAGTTTACTATAGGGGCAGAACAAAGTGGCAGAAAGAATAAGAGGATTAGTTGCAACTGTGAAACATTGGTTGGACTTACCAGGATGGTGGTCTAAGCTTAACATCTGTGTGTTGGACCAGGGGATGGCACAACCAGACTACACACAGCCTGTTCAAAACACTGGGGAATTCTGCAAAGAGGAATTGCCTAATTTTTATAAACTGGGAAGGGTGAAAATCAAATCAAGAAGGGATATACAGTCACTCCTAGCAGAGGAGCCCATCGTATTCAGAAAAAAAGCAGTATTGATTCTTTTACAGTACTGAAATATTCCACTGTTACTAATCTCTGGGTTCCAATGGAACTAAGTTTAAAAACAAAAGGATAATGATGACCAAGCCTCTCACCAAAGAAAATATGGACGCCAAAAATGCTTGATTTGGTTCACAGCAATCCCAAGAGTAGGTGATAATACAACCATAGTTATCTCTAGATAATTCAAGTTGTGTCCACATATTTTGAATTTTTTATTCCTATTTTCCTACATATTGAACCTGTCATATCATGTCCTATAAAATAAAAAGAATGCCATGAAATGCATACACAAGGTAGGATATGCAAAGCAGCTAACTGCTGGTGCTGCTTATCCTGATATTTCTATTTCACAACTGAACCTTAACACACCTTAACACACTGCAGTAATAATGGGACACAGTGAATGCCAGATAAATTCTAATCAAATCCCAAAATTGAGATTGCTCTTGACGTCTCTTAGAATTATGACCAAAGGATTCTACAAAAACAAATTGCAAAAATGACTCATATCTAAAAGACAGAGAGCATAAATACTTAAAAGATATTATTCACAGTGATTTGATTTGCTGATGTAAGTTATTATTTAGACCCTACACTTGTCAATGCCCCAGATCTGAAATGCAGAGATTTTATGAGGTGCACAGAAAACACACATACTACAGAAAGAATTTCTAAAGAAAGTGGTGCCAATTATTCCTGAGCTGCACATAGGTCTGTCTCTGAACATGAAAGCAAAAACAATTACTTCAGTTGTAGTGCAAACTGTATGCAACTACTGCCAGTCCTCTGTTCAGCTGAGACTCAGCCTGTACCTTGCAGAACTTTGTACCTTGAACAAACAGGTTGAGGCTCCCTATCTGCAGCAGACTGATGCTCATTATGGTCATATGCAGCATGATGGAAGTGCTCTGCTATGGAAAATAAATAACTGAAGAAGAATAAAGAAGTGCTTTGTTTTGGTTTGTTATAAGTCCAAGCAAGAAGTAATACAAATTTACAAAATCTTGGCATAAAAAAGAAGTATTTAAAATGCCAATGTTTGATGTACTGAAAAATAATTATCCACTCTTTAGTAATGATATGCTGAGGTTTGGAAAGTTGTTCTCACTGTAGCTCTCTTACTGGATTTAGGCTTTGGGACTTAAGATTTTATTTTTCAGTTGAGTAAGTTTAGCGAGAAATTATCTCCCCCCCTTCCAAAAAAAAAGAAAAAAAAAAAAAAGAGGAAAAATAAAAAGAGAGAGAGAGAGAAATATTTAGTCAGTCTTCTTTTCAGCAGTCAAATAATGGCTTTAACATAATGACTTCCACTGCCTAACCTGAGGTACATGATTTTGACAGGACTGTGGCCAAACTGATTCAGCTGATAAAGCAGCAACCACTAGGTGGATCTAGAAGGTGAACAAAGCAGAATAAGACTAAACTCTGCCAATCTTCCAGTTGGTGATTCAGATTTATTTATTTTTTTTTGTAATATTACGGGTAACTTGCTTTGAGTTGAGCATTTTTGTTGCTTTTTCTCCAGATGTCATGATATTTTGATATACCTTCACCTTCATTACTGAATTCATTTTTCTCTAGCAAGCGCATAATGTCTATTTTTAGCTCCATGAGCTACTAATCCAGTTTCTCTGACAATTGCAATTTGTTGGAAAAGATGACTAGTGTTACATTGTCTCAGAGCTATGAAAAATTAGCTGCTAAACTGACCTTTAAAGCAAGTGAGAATAATGTGTCTGCAATTCCACAGGGTTTGGATTTCATTATCACAGCAGTGTGTATGAGATGGGATGCCTCCGCTGCACAACTAAGACTCTCTGTTTTGTCTTCCTGGTAATTATAGAAACTGTTTACTGTACATGGAAAATCTGCAAGTTTTCTCAGCTCTTGAGGACAATACTAATTCGCCTTCTCTGGAGAGAGTGACAATTCAGTGTGGAGGACTGCATGCCATTGCTTCTTCCCAAAAAGACCTTTCCCACGGCCTCCATAACTAGGACTGGGGTGGAAATTGCCACAGATGTCTAAGGATCAGAATGGCAATTGCAAACAGAAGAGAGAAGTATGGGAGCAAAGTGGCAGCCCTAGTTCTTCCCACATGCTTCTGGTTCAGAGCCTGACCCATGACCCTTTCAGAGAATCTGGGTGCTCCAAGTGCATAACAATACACGTACAATTTAGGACAGGCCAGAGAGAAGCTTTAGTAAAAATGATCATAGTGAGAGGACATTCAGGCAGCATCACCCTCTGTGCTCCCCTGCTCTTTGCTGAGTGATTGCAGAAACCAATCTATACACTGTCTCGGGAAAAAGAAAGAGGTGAGGAAAAATTATTATCTCAGTGTTAAGAAAACCAGATATTTGCTCCTGGGAAGTATGGATTCCTTGAGTAGCTTGCTAACTGCCACTATTCTCTCCCTGTGTTAGCTTCTGTTCTATCCTTTTACATCTTCTCATTCTTACCAGCAGTGGGATCCATTGCACCCACAGTATGGCAGCATGGCAGCTAACCTGAACTACTCCTCCACCTCTGCACTGCAGTCACCAGCCACAGAGAAGAGCACCCTGAAGGCAGTGGTTTATCTCATCCTTAACACTTTCTCCAGGAAAGATCATTCTTTGAGATGCCAGGTTGTCTGCACCGACTGTAGAGGGACCCATAATTTTTAAATAACTAAATTTAGGCTAGCTGAATTTCACTCAGTCTTCCAGCAATTTCCCAGACCCTTTGTGCTCTAGAGTACATTGGGTCCCAGTGCAACTTGGGCAGAGTGAGACAGAAGAATAATAAGCAATATTCCAGCATCAAAGACATTAGAGGCTGCAACTTAGTGAAGTGCTAATTTTCTAGCAAGGAATATAAATTCCACATTTTAGATGGGAATTTTGTCTAGACTGGGCTTTGTTTAGACTTCAGCAATTCACATAATGCTGGCATATCCTGGGCTGCTTTAAAAGATTATTCTGCCCCTCTACTGTGCCCTGGTGACACGTCACCTGGACTACTGCATCCAGCTCTGGAGCCCCCAACACAAGAAGGATGTGGACCTGTTGGAACGTGTCCAGAGGAGGGAAACAGAAATGATCAGAGGGCTGGAGCACCTTTCCTATGAAGACAGGCTGAGGGAGTTGGGGTTGTTCAGCCTGGAGAGGAGACTCCGGAGGGACCTTATAGTGACCTTCCAAAACCTGAAAGGAGCCAATAAGAAGGCTGGGGAAGACCTGTTCACAAGGGCCTGTAATGATAGGACATGGGGTAATGGCTTTCAGCTAGAAAAAGGTAGATTTAGGTTGGACATTAGGAAAAAAATCTTTAATATGAGGGTGGTGGATCACTGGAAATGGTTGCCTAGAGAGGTGGTAGGGGCCTCATTCTTGGAGACATTTGAGGTCAGTCTTGATGACACTCTGAGCAACCTGTTCTAGTGTGAGATGTCCCTGCTTATTGTAGGGGGGTTGGACTAAATGACCTTTAGAGGTCCCTTCCAACTCAAGACATTCTATGATTCTATGACATGTTAGGAAGTGCATTTAAAATCTTGCTTCAGGACACAATGTATATCTTAGTACACTCTGAGTTAAATCTAGACCTTACCTAACATGATCTACTTGACATTTTCACAGGTGTTTGGTGAAATACTGGTCTATTTGAAATAAACTATAGCAATTGTTGGTTGAATGTGCTTTTGAAAACTCTACAAATATGACTATTTCTGAAAGAATGGTGTGAACTTTAGATTACATCACGGACTGCATCTTTTTGTTATGATGCAACAGTCTTCCAAGCCTTCTTTCAGTTTAGGCATTTCTAAATCAGTTACTTACAAAGCAGAAGATCTTCCAATTTTTTTTTAAGTGTTAACATTAAGTACAATAACCCTACAAACTTTTCAAAAGGCATTCTTACTATCACTTTCTAATTTCTAGCTCTCTTGTAATGTTTCACATCATGTTTTGTATTCAGCATCAAAATTCATAGTGGAATGATGAGTCCTACCTCCAGAAAAATCAAATTATACAAAAAAAGTGTGACATTCTTTAGATTAGACATTAGGAAGAAATTCTTTAGTGTGAGGGTGGTAAGACACTGGCATAGGTTGCCCAGGGAAGTTGTTTGATGCCCCCTCCCTGGAAGCGTTCAAAGGCAGGTTGTATGGGGCTTGGAACAACCTGGTCTAGTGGGAGATGTCCCCACCCCCGCATCTTTAAGGTCCCTTCCAACCCAAAGCATTCGATGGTTTTCTTTCCTTGCATTTTGCATTTAGAATTTTTATACTTTCTTTTTGCCCCACATTTTTTTCTCAGCAACCAGAGCTTCAACTCTTAGTTAAAATACAATGCAGCTTTCCCTCCTCTGCATAGGAGTGTATTTCTCATGCAATTTCACTAAAATTCAAAGCATTATGGACTCTAAAACTCATCCTAATGCCTTGACAGTTCATGACATTATGTACAGCACTTTCTTGCATTTTGCATCATACCCGGAATACTCTCTGGGTCATCCAACTTCCAAATACACAAAAGCTGAAACTCAGAAGCACATCTGTGTACAGCAGCTCCCTCCTGCACACATACTTCACATTCTTTAGATGCTTTCTTTCTGTTAGCTGATTACCTACACGCTTGCAGGACCTGTGAGAAGCTGTCAGAGAGGAATGCTTACACACTTAAACACTAGCAAGCATCTGGGACTTAGAGACGTAATGAGAAAGTAAATCTTAGACTCAGCTTGACACTCACCCAGTGGATGAGCTATATTGAATGGGGTTGGCTGGGCAGTGCTTTCTCCTCTAGGATCCCTCAGAACACTATAAAGGTGGGTAAGGGTAACAAGCCTCATCCCCACTGAAGACAAGAGCATTCATATGCTCACAGCAACACATCTGGGAGCATCACCTTGAAAACTGGTGTAAAAAACTGCATAGGTTAGAAACAATTCCACATTTCATCATCCAGCACAGGTTAGCACTAGGAAAATGCACCTTTGCTGCTAGTTGTATATTTAGAATTTGCTTTCATACATTACTACGAACAATATTTCCAAGGAACATAAAATACATGGATTTATAAACCAGAATTCCAAAACTTTTTTTTAGGCATTCAGAACTTCAGGATCATTCAGCAATGCTAGGTTCAACCTTCAGAAAAAGGTTGTGTTTAAGCAGAGAAAAAGGGATTGAGAAGTATGTAGCTTTGAAAATTTTACCTTCTCCTTCTTGGCAAATGCAAATAACCTGAACCAGGCAGCTGTACCTCAAGTGTACAATTTCAGAATTATTTTAACCAATCAGAAATGCCAGAGAAAAATTTTAAATAAACATACATGTCTGTATCTTTTTTTCTCTTTCCATATGATTTGCTCTCTCAGCCAGTGGCTCACTCGTCGTAAAACCTCTCCTTTATAGTTATTTATTCCTAACCATGTTCTGCAATAATCTCAGAAACTCTGATATTGATTTAACAGTATCTTCCAGTCTCATTAGGGAAGGGAAAAATAGTACCTCAGAGGTATACTGGTAATAAACAAATGCCAAAAGGGATTAAACAGTGTTCCTCCTCTCTGGGTATTAATCAGGTTTAGCATCTATTTACTGTTGTGTGTAAAGCAGAAGCTATCCATTATATATACCTGCTGGTTTTACTGCTCACATTTATAATTCCTGGGTATATCTTATGTATACTGCTGGTACTGTTGTTTCTAGGATGGGAGACCAGTCCTACCCAGTGGGCAGACTTTAAAATACTCTGTTTACAACTAAAACTCTCTTCTAATGCTGGTCTATAGTTCTGAATTTGCTCTTCTTTATTTAAGGAAGAAGTGACATACATTATTATAAAACTAACAAAAAAAGCAACACCTCACAAAACTGAATTATTCCACTACATATTCTTATCCCCTGAGGAAGAGGATGGACAGATAAACATTACATGACAAGGCTCTTTTGCCATTTAATGCTTTGCTAAAAGGTGGCTTGTTGTACAAGAATCTGCGGAGAACAGATTAGCATGGCTTTACTTATTGCTTCAAGTCATTAGTGAGTATTGCCAGGAAATAATTACCTAGAAAACAAGCAGCTCCATGTGAGATTTTCTGCTAGTGAAAAGTTAATTTTGGGCCTAGAAATTCACAAAAGCACAAAAAATGTATATTAATGATAACCTGGAAGCTATCTGTTTGCTCTTTAGAATTTATATATATATATATATTTTATTACTATCTTTGTCACAGGACAACTAACAAGGTTTGTGTAGGCATTCTGGCATATAGTTCAGGTGAAGGTGGCTCAGAAGTTTCACATAATTGGGCTAGGGCCACAAATCTCAAAGGCTTTTCTAAATCAAAGGCCTAATGGTATCCAGGAGTTGTGATGCTGTATGTAAAGGGTTCAGCCACCAGAAGGAAGCAATTTCCAGAACTGCAGTAGCCCTTGTTCTCAACAGTCACCATGACTACCTTATCAAACCTTTTTTTATCCTGGAATATGCTTATCTATCTCTCTGCCACTTAGTTTGATTCAATTTATTCTGGCCAACGCAAAAATCTGAACAGCAGCACAAACTAAGAGGTTTGAGACACAGCACTTGGGCTGGAAAGACCTTAATTCAGGGGCACCATTTTTACTTATCTTGGTATCTTAAAAAATAAATGTCTAGTCTAAATTTGTCATCCCCAGTCACTGAACAAGTTAAGCACACTCAGGGATTTAGGCAGCCTCATGCTGCATCTACAACAGAGGGAACAAGTGTTTGATGCATTTATCTGTCCCCCAGTTTGAAAAAGGCATCTGATTCTTGGAATGCTAGAGCCAAAGTGGTCCAGAGAGGTGAAGGAAGAAGCAAGCACTGCTGCAGCCTAGGCAGCAGGGTGTCCGTCTTGGCGTCCTTTCACTTTGCTGCCTCCTCACTAGGCATAAAGCAGGGAAGACACTTGTTTCTCTGAAATCCTGTGTCTTCTCTTTTTGTCCAAAATAAAACATGTTCAGCCTCACTCTGCCTTTGGAAACTAAAATCCCAGCAGCAAACAGCCAGTTTAACATCTGCCACCACTGATACTTTTGTTAAGGCTGCCAGCAAAGTTGCCACTTTGCGTCACTTACTGTATTGGCCTCTCTAATGTGAACCCCAGCCCACAGAGAAGCAGACTGAGATGCCTCATGCTCTTTTTCAGAGACCATTTTGTTGCTATAGTGACACAGTGATACCAGCCTGGACCACAGACAACTGGAAGTCAACCTGTCTAAGCTACAGGAACAAGTAAGCATCTCCAGAGGTGAATGATCTGTCACCTATGACTGAGTTGTTACATTCCCTAGTTTCACTGTTTTGCTTCCTTTCATGCACGATTAACAGCCAAGTCACAAAAGATCAATCATGTATATGAGGTTAAACAGTTTACAGATTTTTGTTGTGAGGCTGCTCATGCATTGCAAATTCGTATTGCTAAGGAGTAACTCCTGGCTGCATGGACAAATTTAGTGCTTGGGAAGGTTAAAGACATGTCATGGACTGTTAATGTACTGACTTCTCCACCCAAATCCACCAGTGACAACCTGCATGATGGTCTTCTCCCTCTCTAAGGATGTGAATGCCTGCTGTGCCACTGTAGCAGTTTTGTCTTTGCTGCAAAGAAGAGTAAAATCAGCCCTTTAATCCCAGTTACTCTTTAGATATAAATAATACATATCCACAACAGATGCAAATAAGTGCAATTACAGGAATTTTTCACTATCTATGGCATATACAGTGTGCTAAGGGAAGGAAAGAGCAGGTCTTTTGAAGAGCAGAAGAAAAGCTGAGAGCAGGAAATGGCATGTAAGGTGATGGAATTACTAACAGTAGCAGGAGCAGATTGACTCCTGCCTGTTGAGTCCCCTGCACACTCAGCATGTTCAGTTCACCCACAGCCTCTCCTCAACCCCAGTAACGTGCTATGAATAATGTATTACCTGGAAAGAAAGGAACCAACTCTTTCTAAGCTTGACAAGCCTTTTTATGCTTCTTGTTTTGTTGCTAATTTCAGCATGTTCCTATTTCCAATATTCCACGTCTAATTTTGCAAAAGATCACCAGAACCCAAAAACAAAGCCAGAAGCTCTGAGACTGCATTAGGACAGGGAACTAGCTCTACACGGTGAGCTTTGAGCACTCAGCAGTGGTGAGGTAGTGGCCTGAGACTGGAAGAGGAAAACCCAGAAAATGCCGTAACTTTGTGATGCTGCTGTTGGATTACAGACTCCTTGGCAATGAAGCATGCCAGTGTGACAGCTTGTGACAGCTGAAGAATCTGAAAGCTTTCCAGTAGTTAACTTTGCCCAGCAACTAATGCAGGGTTCATACCCATTTGCAATTCCATGCAGCAATTTAGGCAGGATATTTTTTTCCTTCATTTTAAAATCAGTTAGCATAGTTTAAGCCTTAGTAAAATGTCCTGATACTTTCAAATGCATGCAACGTCATGGTTCTGCACTGCTGGCATTATGCAGAAAAAAAAAAAAAAGAAAAGAAAAGAAAGAGGGGTGTTTATGGAAACCAGAGAAAAGGTGGTTATACACTTGATATCACTGTTGGGCCCGGTATGGAATCTTAAAGCACCGGAGATGGCATCATAAAAATAGCAGTTGCACACATATGAACTGCAGTAGGGCCTGCTAATGACTCAACTCTGGGATTTCTTCTTGGAATAGGTGGTTCCCAGAGCAGATTTCCAGGGTTTTAAAAGCTTTGTTTTTTTGTTTGCAGAGGCATGTTTCCAGGCTCCAAAATCCCTTTCAAGACAGACTCAGATTTGAAAGTGGATGTGGGAATAAGCAGTGAAGCCAAAACCACAACCCTAATTAATGACTGTTGGGTCTTTGGAATAAAAAAAGAAATATCCTGTATGATCCTGCAAGAAAACCTCACATTGAGAGTTTTGGATAAGCAGCAATCCTCCCATGCAGTTGCTTTTGCCTTTGAATAGAGGATACTACCAGAGTGATGTAGAACAAGATCTATCCACCACCCTACCCCTTCCATCACCGTTTCCTTCGTACTTTGAGTTCCTGACTACTATGCACTGCATCAAAGAAGAGCCCATGTGATGGGGAGCTTCAAGAAGATGGAAAAATTGGACACAAGATCTGTAAAAAGTGTTCTTGAGGAATGACTGTTGCTTCTGTTTGTTTAGAACTCATGACTTTTGTACAAGAAGTTGGCCCCTGGGTCTGCCTCTGTGGTCAGTCCAGGGTCTCTGGTTCCTCTGAGCCTGGAGCAGAGGGAAGCTGCACAGAAAGTTTGCAACAAAGAAACCAATGACCCCAGCTAAGATGTCCTCACATCATCCTTCCTTTGGGCTGCACAGCTAATATGCAGCAGAACTCCCTCTGTCTTCAGAGAGGGTGGATTTGGTTCTTAGCAGAAATTAGACAGCAGATGTTGCTACTTGCAGCTATGTGAAGAAATGCAGGACTGTCAGAGGAACAAAAGATCATTTGTTTTATAGGAAGGAAAACAGAAGACAATTCCAACTACAGGCTGTGATTTCTGCATCCATTTCAGCACCTCTAACTTCTCCACCTCATCATCCCAAAGTATAAAAACTCTGAGAAGCTTTTTATTTATTAAGACAATGCCAGGCAAATGAGAAAGTTCTCCTTTCACTATAAGGAAGTGTTGCTGAAGAAAAGTTGAGGCTGACTACCATCTAATTGACTTCATAGATTCGACCTTGATGATCAATTTCATTTCACTTCACAAAGATGTCCAACAAAATAAACTTGCAACCTAATATTAAAAGCAGCAGATGCAACCACTAGGTTAAAGAGTGTTAGGAATTTGGTTTACACTTTTCTTACATTGAGATAGAAAAATGTCCCTAGAGAGTCCACAATTTTTTATTAACTTCTTGTTGTAACACAAAAACAAGTAATACAATACTTAGCATCAGCGCTGCAGTTCTGGACATGTCACCTTTACACAAGCTTATAAAAAGCAGAGATTTATGCAGTAAATTCTTATACAGTAAATCTACTCTAATTTGAGGAGCTAGATGATTTCTTTGCGAACACTGTCATTGTCTCCATGGTGATGCTGACACCAATTTTCAGTTTTTGCACTCATCTCCATGATTATAAATTTCCTTATAGAATAAAAAGTCACTTGAGAGGATGAGGATGGTGAGCTACAAGCTTTCGGTCTGAACCTCTATATTTGTTCTCTTCACAGAAGACTGAGGGTGGTGAGAAGAGAAAAAGAGTGGGCAGAGAGATTTGTACTCTGACAGCAGCACCTATGGAACAATGAAGATGTGCTGGTGAAGTCAGAATGAAATCTCAGTCTATTGATAGCTATATGAAAAATATTCACTCTAGGGAAGAAGGTAATGACATCAAAACCACAGCTTTATTAGCCAGGAAGTGGTGGTCTCTTCCCTTGGTGAAACATGAACTCTTCTCTACTCATAATTCTTGCAAGTCTCACTGGTGTTCCCAGGAAAAAAATGCATGCTACATCCTGTCTGTGTGCAAACTAATGGCTATAGGCTGAAACTTGTCACTCTATGCAGAAAGCTGTCAGATCTGCAGTTTGCATGGAAATTCTACAACCTCAAGCACAAACAGTTTTTGTCAAGTCATTTTTTCAGATAGACAGTAGAGCTGCAGATCCAGTTTACCAAGATAGATGAAAGATTAACTCCTCCAATCCCAAACAAGTTCTCAGATTAATTGAGGAAATCTTGAACATCAGTGTTCCACTAGGAAGTCAGGGAATTTCCATTTAAGCCACTTTCTGGTCCAATTTCCATGCATCTAACCTCTTCAGGCAAGAAAAAAATCACACCAGCATAGTAAGTTCAGATGTCCTCTACCTGCTGAAGTCTGTATAGGTTCAAGATAGTCCTTTCTCATCCAGAAAGGCTTCAGGGAAAGGAAGCCTGAAACATGTTCAGCATAGGCTAGCAGTGCCATGCAGATTTCTTCAAACTAACATGGACTACTGGTCAAAGAGGAAAACACAGCATCATTACTCCCTCCACAGAAAGACCTAATTGGATAATTTGGACACATGGTGAAAATTCAGACACATTTTCAAAAGCTGCCTCAAGTGATGACTACTAAATCTATAAGCTAACTCTAGTTTCTGGTCTGGATTATAGTTTCTTATGCCTCCTAGTGCTGTTGAGAGCCTTATCTTTGATTTAAGTGATCTCTGATCAGGCCCATGTAAAAGCTAAGCCACTTCAGAACCACTGCACAAGTGTTAACTAACAACCTGCAAGAGCAGAACAACATCGGCCAACTCCAGTACAACCCTAAAGGAAGCACACCTGCAGAGGAAAACTGACTGCTATTATTTTTTAAAAGGAAAACCTGAGAAATAAACAATTATTTCAATGGGATTAACTGAAGACAATAAAGTTAAAATAATTTTCAACATAAAATAACTGGCCTTTTTTCAAAAAATTGACATGGACTCATCTAAATCTTGAACTGTCATTTGTACTAAACCTGGGAAAGTGTTGCCTGCCCCTTTTCAGTGGTTTTTTTTTGGTCTACATTAGATCTTTCAGCCAATCCAGCAACAGAGGAAATTTCTAGATGAGCATTATTAATAACAGATACAATTTTTAATAACTGACCTCTAGCAGGAACATAAATCCTACCAAAAAATATGAAAAACCAGTATTCAGAGAGTTTCCAGTGTCTGATGGAATTTCTCAGAAGTTGTTTTCACCAGATCAAAATTTTTAAAAAGCCCAGGACCTCGACCAAAAATCAGTTTGGCTGATAATTTAGTGGGAAACAAGCCCTACTGGACAGAACTTTCTATTTGATAATACATTGATCTACACTTTGTCTGCATTGTCCTGGAAGAACTGGACATATGGCACAAATACTGGACATTACTTTATATAAGCAAGACAATGCTCATCTAAAGCTTTAGCGTAAACATCAGGTAAAGAGATTTACCAAAGAGTTTTCTTCTGTAAAATATTGATATTTTTGTTGCCAAAAAGTCTAGAAATTACTTCTTCCCACTTGCATAACAATAAGGTTTGATAGCTAGAATGTATGAAATATACAATAGCTTCTGAAAAGCTAAGCTCACTCAGCTTACAGTATGTGGAATGTAATTATCCAGAAAGTGAAATATGTATAAAAATAGGTAGAATTCCTACAATATTTGTATTGAATTATAATTCCTCCTGCCAGGAAGGTTACAACAGGTCTACAGTATACATATGAAATGTTTGTTCATAAAGTTAAAAAACATCATTACCTTACTGGAGAACACATTAAATGTAGGAATGCATAATCAGAACTGACTCTCAATTCTGCTTAGCTGGTGCAGATCTACAGAGAACCATCATCCCTTCTTCACAAAACAAAACTGACCTCTAATTTGAGAGTTGGGGTTTTGTTTTGTTTGGTTTGTCATAGAGGGGCCAGACTGAAGTTTATGCAAGAAATTCCTCTGGAAGTGGAAGTACATTGTTTAATTCTTTTTCCCTGTCTCCACTTTCTTTACTGACAGCAGTCACCCACCTTTTAAATTATTATTGCCTGACATTACACGGAGCTTTTACTGCTTGTTCAGAACAAGGCAGTGAAATGGAAAGAACCTCCAACTCCCCTGTCATGACCCAGTTCTGGGCTTGTGCTTTTTTGACGAGTCTTTGATCTGCAGCAGGCCTCATAGGCTTGTCTCCCGGAGGAACATGGTACCAATGTTGTAAGAAACTTTTCTCACTCTAGCAGATGTGATGGAGGGTTTTGGTGGCTTCTGACCACTTTTGACCTCGAGGAAGTAACAGATGCCAGGAATTTCCTTTGGAAAGTTTTCTGGAAGCTCTTCACGGGAACGAGGGATAAAAATAAAATTTTCTTCCTTTTTCAAAAGCCTAGGAAAAAAAAAACAAAACAGACCGATATAAAAAACTGCAAAACACAGTCAAGAAACATCTCTTTGGAAGAGACTGATCCTATCTGGTCCCAAATAAAAAATGAGTTGAAAGTGTTATGTAACATTAAAAAAACCCCTAAGCCAGGATCCTCAGCTGATATGTATTAACTTAGCATCATCCACCTCAAGGAGCTCTGTTGACTGAGATCAGCTGAGGAGATGGCCCAAATAAACACATTCTCTGAAAATCAGTGTCAGCATTCAGAAAGTCATGTACTGGAAAGAGAACCAAATTCATAATGATCATTAGCCATAATGTATCATTTGGCTCACTTTAAACACTCCAGTCAGGCCAGTTGTACTGAAATGAACATTTTGGAGTGACAACTACCACCAGGTCTCCAGCTGGAAAGTAGTCATGAAGGTGACAGTGTCTGGCAGCTCGCACAGGTAGCAGCAGAGTGGTCATTTTATGCCCTTCATGTAGTCAGTACTGTATTTCATAAATCAAGTTCAAATACAGCAAATGAAGCTTCAAGAAAAAACAACCAAACAAACAAACAAAAAACCAGGATCAAATTAAGAATCATAGAATCATGCTAGATCTGACATTATTCATCAAAAGTACCACGGGTTTTATGTGGGTGATCTGGCTGGGGTCAAAAGGGGTTACAGGTTCACGGGAGCCAGGAAGCCATTCTCCAGGCATGCCTACACAAGTGGTACAACAGCATAGGCCTGACTATCCACCTTTATGCTATTTCTTGTCTTCCTCCATGTGAAGAAATCTGTCTCTAGCTAGATCTGAAACTTTGGGGCTTCTTTATCAAGTATCCTCCATGGAACTAGTTGGACTTGTAGAATAAAGAAAATAATTCTATGCATTTTCTTTTTGTTTCAAATAAACTAGGTTGGGGTATTCAATCCCTCACAGCACTGAAAAGAGCAGTTTTGAGGTAATGGTAAATTCTGAGCACAGTTGGATATATGAAAGCAGTCTTCATCTCTTCCCCTCCCAAGGTATTTATTGTCTATCTATTTGAAGCTCAAAAACATCCGTGGGACAAACTTTATTAGCTTCAGTGGATTTTGCAATAGGTTGTTTATTTAATGTCTTTGAAGCTGATTCTGGCAAGTAAATGAATGAATAAATCCTGTTGCCAGGAGAATTCTCCAGGTTTCTTATCACCTGTAATGGCACTTCCTTCACTGAGTGTTTTTTGTGGGTTTTGTCTGAGACAATATGTGTGACCTCATTGAAATATAAAGGCATTTTCTTCCCAGGTTTTAAACAATCAGTTGGCTATAAATCCAGTAATGTTTTTGCCTTTGAAATTCTGTGGTGGTCTTTCTTTAGCATGTGGTTTGAATGTCATAGTCTGTTTTCCAGACTGTCAATTTTATGATCAAAATACTGTAATATTTTCTGAATTGCATGAGAATTTGCAAAGACCTCTGCAGAGAAGCTCCTCTCTTTTCATCTCTGCAGTGCTAACAGCAAATATTTTGTCTTTTAAAACTATAGGCTTAATACACTGAAATAACTCTTTGCCACTTCACAAACTAGATTTCTGCAAGCAACAACTGAATTCCTAGAACTTTCTGAGCTAAATCTGTACACAGTCACTTCATTCCTTCTTCCCCAAACTGACCATTTACTCTGAAGCTTCTGGCCCTGCTAAAAATCAATGGTTTCCTTCTCACAGCCTAACATTACTTAATTGTAATGACAGTTATACGAGTCTGAAACTGTAAAAAATATATATATATAAATTCTTTGATTCAATTCAGGGCTGGCAGTGAGTTTAGCTGACATTTTACACAATTTTCTCATAGAACAAAACCACAATATATTAATTTAAGGTCTTCTTTTCACCTTTTTTGTGAATTGTAACTTCGTTGCAATGAAATGTTATGAGAATATCAAAGTTGCCAGGAGTGATGGATGACAAACCAATTAGTCCTTTGGAACATCTCCCACTGCTGTAGCTTGTGATAAACTCCACATGTCTATGTTAGATGCACTCTTTCAATCAGCTACTTACCCTCAGAAGCTGTCTAGCTGACCTTTTATTGAAATAACATTTCAGCTGACAAACAAGCATAGTGGGAAACTCTCTTTACCAAATTTAATGGAAGCTACTTATGATCATATTCTATATAAGTTACTTAGTTTATAATTTTAAGAAAAAAAAGTATTTGCTGGCTTTTGTAATAATATTGTTAGAAAGGCTCTAGCCAGGACAAAAATGGCCTCTTCTTAGCATTCTCCTAAAGAACAGGTTCTTCAGATTCCTTAAATATATTGGTCCTTAAGCTTGGTTTCCTAGACTGAGAATGTGATCATGGTTCAGAAATTGCTTCTGACTTCTTACAGCTTTGTGAATACACTAAAGAAGTAAGTTATCTGCTAATTTTCAGTGTATAGCAGTGAACACATTTTTTGCAGAAATCTTGGCTCTTCTATTTAGGCAATTAGTGATGTTAAAAAGAAAACAGTAGCTATTAATGGCCATGGCCCAGATCTACAGCCCTAAATTTCTTGTCATGTCACGTGTAGAAAGAACCACAAAAGAATCACTACTTCTGCCAAGCAGCTGAATGGATAATGCAGAACCTCAGTGGGGGCAAGGCCGAGCCACACAGTCAGCTTTTGCATTTCCCCTCTGGCTCAGGTGAAAAGCCAGTGTAAAACTTTTTGGTCTGGAAGGTTTCCTGGGTGGTGGCACCCAGTTCTGATTGCTTGTCTTACCATGTGGACCATTCTTAGAACATCTTGTTGTGACCAAATCAGATGGTCTGTTGTTAAAATCTGACAGCACAATCTATCTTTCACCTTCAGGAAACTGTTCTTTATGGTGAGGGTGACAACACACTGGAACAGGCTGCCCAGGGAGGTTGTGGAGTCTCTTTCTCTAGGGACATTCAAGACCCATCTGGGTGCAGTCCTGAGTAATATGCTCTAGGGAAGCCTGCTTTAGCAGGGGACTTGGACTAGATGATCTCTAGACGTCCCTTACAACTCCAGTGATTCTGTGATTCTGTGGCAGATTAAATTCTACATAGAATGTCCCCAGATTGTCTTGCAGCCACAGAGCTTATGCTGAAGTTACACAACCTCTGCAGTCCAGGAATATGCATATAACAACGAGGCTGAAAATTTTCCAAAGCATTTATCTCAGCTGTATGTCCTGCATCACTTCTGTGTATTTCCCTTAAAAGCAATATTGCAAAGGATACTTTTATAGTAAGTTAGTATCAGGTTCAAAATTTCTGATTCCACTCAAATGGTTGGATATATAATTTACAATTCAGTGCTTAAATTGGGAGGATCAGGCAACTCAAGCATTGCTATAAATTGCCTGGAACTAGGTCTGCCCTCAGTTTGTCTTCTTTGTTGGTTTATCAGGGGAGGGAGAACTTCTCGAACACTGATTTGTAGCTGATGAACTTTGACAGCTTCCCCTTCTAACCTTAAGCTTCCAGAATTGTTTGAATTCTTGTTCTTTCTCTTCCTTGGTGTAAATGCTGTTGCTTTCAGACAAAAAGAGATGCTATCTTAGAATGATTCAATTTTTTTTTATTTATTTTCAGTTCCTTCATTAAAAATAAATAAATAAATAAATAAATATCAGTATGGAAACAGAAAATGTTATTTTCTAGTGGAAAAAAGCATTTCAATGTCAGAAGATCTGTGTATGAATAAAAATTGGGTTCATACTTAGTGGGAACTTTGAAGAAGTTTTTAAAAGCTGTAGCTCTTTTTTGCATAGATGAAATGATAGAATAATTATAGATCAAAGTATTTTTGCAAGAAGCAGTCACATTTTCATCAGAGAGTTCCTATATGCAGAAAATTAACTAAGAACGGTTTGTTATTATAGAATTATTTGTTGCAAGGCCCTCTATGCTGAGTGCATGCTTTCCACAATGATTTTTACTCCCCATGCCCACTGGAAAGCAATTTCACCTCTTCATCTCTCCATCTCTCAGGGATGTCAGACCTTTGTACTTGTCCCTGGATGCTGTGAAGACAAATTAATACTCACACAAAAAAAACACCTCTGTTTGCTCTCAGGCTCAACAGGAAGAATGGCTGCAAATATTTTAATATTTTTTGTGTGTGTGTGGAAAGCAGGCTAACCCTCTCTATTCCTCCACAAACAAGATACAATCACAAACTGCAGGATCTGTCAAAAGGAGGGGTAGGATGGTGAGAGGAGCAGTCACTTAGCA
This sequence comes from Apus apus, assembly GCF_020740795.1. Classification (NCBI taxonomy): domain Eukaryota; kingdom Metazoa; phylum Chordata; class Aves; order Apodiformes; family Apodidae; genus Apus; species Apus apus. The sequence continues at coordinate 16,223,484 of NC_067282.1, forward strand.
GCCTGGAGTGGCAACTCCTTTGGAAATATGGAAGAGCAACTCCTTCAGAAATACAAGAGACAATCTTTCTTGAGAACCCTATTTCCACAGCCAAAGGAATAAATTATTACCATGTGTGTTGACTCTAGCTGCTTTGAGAAACAGCAGTGCTGAGGAAGTATTCACCTAGCTTCAGCATGCTTTAATACTTCGAGTCCCTCCATGAAGGCTTCAGAGGACATTGCCCATACAGTGTCTGAAATCCTTCAAGACCTCCTCCCCACTGTTGTGACTAGTGCTTGCTGGACATGGCTCGCTCAGGCTGCCACATCCCAGCAAACTTTGCAAATCCCAGCTTGTAATGCTTTTGTCTTGCCTTTTACACCAGACTTCTCTTAAAAGCCACCTTCAGGCCACAGTCAGGATAAATCTTTCCAGAGTCAACAGGCAGTAAGAAGCAAGCAAGCAGGCCAGGTAATGATGCAGCCCATCCTTGGTCAGGCTCCTCCTCTTGCTTGCCAAGCTTGCCACTCACTGTCTCCTGACCACAGGAGCAGTTTAGGAGGATCCATCTCCTCGGAACAAAGAACCATCTGCCTGATCAGTTTGCTCCCCTCTCTCTTTCTCAGGCACTCCACAAAATGTACAGTGGACATACTTCACAGTATATCCAGTTCCTGAGATAGGTACCATAAACTGATATGTCCATTTAAAGATGCATATATAATATGCATGATATTGTAACTTTCAAACACATGTTCCTGTCTAATTAGATATGAGACTAATGATAGCATTTGCTGTTCAATAAACTACATAAGAGGAATATAACGTTCAAGTAAGGTATTAACGACAGCCAAATATTTATTCAGCTTTGGTTTTGCATAGATATACCTTGTAACCTCTGTATAATGAATTTCCATGTACTGCAAATAAAAGCCACATTATGATACAGTTTCACAATTTGCTGAATCAGAATTAAAAAACCCACCCACTCAGAACTGAACTTCAGTGTAAGCTTCTTTTAGGAAAATTGTTTTGGATAGACCAAAATTTGAACAATATCTCTTAAAGACATATAATGCACAATATTAAAGGGGAAAATGCACTGCCTTCCTCAATACAATACACACCAAAAACCACAAAGTGGTCAAGTCAATCTGCCATGAACGTTACATTTCACAGGGTGAGCTATCCACACAAGAAAAGGTTCTTTCTGTTCTAACTCTAAAAGAACTGTAAAAACTGCAATAAACCTGGTTCACATCCAGCTATTAAATAGTACAATTGAAAAAATTAATTAATTGCTTCCCAGATGAGTTATCTGAACACTACTGCTGGATTGCTGGGCCCTTCCTCTGTGGCAACAAGTGTTGGTCAGTTCACAAGCTGGGTATCTGGTTTGATAACATGCATTAGCTCATTTTTTCCCAAATTAGTTCAGATTATAAATTATTATGGCACTCATTAGAAATACTGGTAGGCTGTTCATAAAATTTTCTATTTTAATGCCAAAAATCTGTACACTTGGTCCTAAATTTTTAATTTCTCCCTCAGTTTCTATACATGCTAGAAAGACCAGGAGACTGAAAAAAACCCTGACTATATCTGGATCTAATTCATGTCACATTTTGCTTTATTGTTATTTGAACTATGGAAGTTCGTGCATTGGTGTTTTTTCTTCATGCGGATCAATTGTAATAAGATTATGAAAAGACCCACCATGATTTTTTTAATGTGATATATTGTATATCACATGATGCTTAGCATGGTGAGTGTCTATCATTGATCTTTAATATTTTTATTTCTCACCCACCTAAGCAGAAGGAATACTGGATCTCTGGTCTGTTTGGAACATTAGAGAATTAGGTTCAGTGAACACGATTGTGCCACCACTAGCAGAGAGGCCCCAGGCTTTGTGTTGGTCTAACAGTGCTGGCCTCAGGACTTGTCTGGATTTGATAAGGTTTGAGCTTTTTGCAGTTTTAGCAGTTGTCTGGCGGTAAGATGACTAGTGTCAAAATACGTTTTAGCTTTAGCTGTGTGGAACTGCGGTGTAACATATGCTGTTAACTAATGAACAGTGATTTAACAGAGTACAGTGAAGTACCTAAGAACCTGGAGTAAAAATTTACTGTCACAAAGCATAAGCACAGGTGGACAGCAGAGGCCCCAGGACCATAATCTCAAATCACAGTGACTTACGGGGGTGCAGCCTCGTGGAGGCAGATAACACTAGGAACAGAATAACAAAAATAAGCCAATGCATTTTGACTAGAGTTCTAATACTTTACAGAATCACAGAATCGCTGGAGTTGGAAGGGACCTCTAGAGATCATTTAGTCCAACCACCCTGCTGAAGCAGGATCCCCTAGAGCACATTACACACGACTGCATCTAGGCAGGTCTTGAACATCTCTAGAGAAGGAGACTCCACAACTCCCCTGGGCAGCCGGATCCAGTGCCATTCACCCTCACAGTAAAGAAGCTTTCCCCCATGTTCAGATGGAACTTCCTGTGTTCCAGTGTTTGCCCATTGCTCCTAGTCCTACTGCTGGGCACCACTGAAAAGAACCTGGCTCCATCCTCCTTACACTAGCCCTTTAATTATTTACAGACACGAATAAGGTCTCCTCTCAGCCTTCTCCAGGCTAAAGAGTCCTAGCTCTCTCAGCTTTTCCTCATAAGGGAGATGCTCCAGTTCCCCAATCATCTTTGTTGCCCTCCACTGGACTTTGTCCAGCAGTTCCCTGTCTCTCTTGAACTAGGGAGCTCATAACTGAACACAGGATTCCAAATGTGGCCTCACTAAGGCAGAATAAAGGGGGAGGATGACCTCCCTTGACATACTGGCCACACTCTTCCTAATGCATCCCAAGATACCATTGGCCTTCTTGACCACAAGGGCACAATGCTGGCTCATTGTTAACTTATTGTCTACCATGACTCCAAAGTCCTTCTCCTCAGTGCTGCTTTGCAGCAGGTCAGCCCCTAACCTATACTGATGCATGGGGTTGCTCTGCCCCAGATGCAGGACTTTACATTTGCTCTGTTAAATCTCATTAAGTTCCTCTCTGTGCAGCTCTCCCTCATGTCCAGGTCACGCTGGATGGCAGCACAGCCCTCTGGTGTGTCAGCCATCTCTCCCAGTTTTGTATCATCAGTGAGCTTGCCAGCTCTCTCAGCATTCACAGGTACATCCCATCAGGGTCCATGGGCTTATGGATGTCCAGCTTGGCCAACTGGTCTCTAACCCACTCCTCCTCTACTAAGGGGGAAAGTCTTCCTCTCTCCAAACCTTCCCCTTGCCTCCAGGTTCTGGGATTCATGAGGAACAGCTTTAGCAGTGAAGACTGAAGCAAAGAAGGCATTCAGTAACTCTGCCTTCTTTGTGTCTTCCACCACTAGGGCAACCACCTCATTTATCAGCAGGCCTACATTTCCCCTAGTCTTCCTTTTTCTAGTGATATACTGGAAAAAACTTCTTGTTGTCTAAGTACAGTGGCCAAGTTGAGTTCTTCTTGAGCCTTGGCCCTTTTAATTTTCCCCCTGCATAGCTCCACTGCATCTTGGTATTCCTCATAGGTTGCCAACCCCCTTTTCCACAGGCCATAAACTTTCCTTTTGCTCCTGAGGTCCAGCCAAAGCTCTGGTCTTCTTCCCTGTTGGCTCATCTTCTGGGACCTGGGGATGGCCTTCTTCTGTGCCTTTAAGAGTTCCTCCTTGAAGTATGACCAGCCTTCCTGGGCTCCTTGGCCCTTCAGGACTGTCTCCCAAGGGACACTCTCAACCATGCTCTGAAACAGGCAAGTCTGCCCTTCAAAGTCCAAGGTGGTCTTATAAATCTCATTGTGCTTCCTTCCTGAGCATAGAAAATAGCGTCATTTTATTCAATTCAGCAAAATGTAGATGAATTAATTGGACTAACAATATTTGTTTGTGTCTATGTATAAGCTGTGTTCTCTTTCTTTCCCTAACTAAATTGCCTGTCCATGAACATCTCATGAACAGATACATGGTGAATTGACCAATATAAAAAGAACCATTGGAAATAAAACTTAAAATAATCTGGAAAGGCTCTTGGACAGCAAAAACCAGCTTGTCCATGAGACAGAAAATATATATGTAGAATTGATTAGATAGACAGATAGATAGGTAGATATAGATATAGATTAGATATAGATATAGATACAGATGTAGATATAGATATAACCTGTAGGAAAAAGAATTTTATTAAAATAAAAATCTTCTAAGGAGTTTATAGAAATGCAGTGTTATTTTTAAATCACAAGAAAGAGAGATGTATGTGCACCCTTCTTAATTACCTAGAAGTAAAACTTCTTCCATGCAACATTCTGTGAGACAGTTGTTAAAAACCTATTCAAATTCTGCAGTTTTTAATAATTTTTAAAGGCTAAGGAGCAATTTAACAGGTGAACTAGCAGTGACCTCACCCATTCCAATAAGGAGGTACACCTGGTTACTCTCTCTCCTACATCAGTTAAGGATGTGGGATACAGGTTGTTCATCTTTGCCTAAGCTCAGGTCGCAGAAGTATTGCCCAGCATGTGATAAGGGAAAGTATCTGTACCCAACACCTGGCACTAGAAGCACCTTCTCCATAAGGGAAATAAATGCTGGAAAAGACCAGAGGTGGAAGGAAGAGAAAAAGAGAATTCATTTTTTTAATACAGTTATTTGACAAATAGCAACAATTACGTTTACCAGCTTTTCATAACTGCTTAGAGATCCCAAGGCATTACATTGTAATACTATTAGGGAAACAGGATGAATGTAGGTATATTATATTAATATCTGATAAACATCATTATGCAAGCTGAAACAAAGAATTAAAAATTATTTATTCTCTCTTCTGTGCTGAAGAAGAGTCTGATAAATCTCATTGTGCTTCCTTCCTGAACATAGAAAACAGGGTAATTTTATTCAATTCAGCATAATGTAGATGAATTAAATAAACCTTGAGCTGGATTTGCCAGTTTACTAAAGGAACAAAGAATGTATCATTCTCCTCCTATTCCTCCTAGCCCCATGTTTAAACATGGACCAGTCTGGGATACTCTACTCCCTCTCCAGTTTCTACAGGTTTCACTGGAAACTTTACCAGTGGCGTTCCAGTGCTCTCAATTTACAATGCTCAGTGACTGACAGCAAATGAAATAAAGCTCTGCTGTCCTTCAGTCAAAAGACCTGCCTGAGTAAAGAAAACAAGATACTTTGAACAGAAGTGAGCTCTTACCCCCATCAGATTCAAAGGCCACCTTGGTACTGTCTCATACTACAGAGTTCTGCACAGGCAGGTGTAACTAGAGCAAGGTTGCCCCAGGTTCACTGCTGCTGCTAGGCAACACCACATCTTATATTTATAATTTTAGACTCTGATTCTTACATAGGCAGATTATGGGCTTGCAAGGAAGCATCTGAAACCAGTAACAGGCATTCTGAAGTGTGATTATAATTTGAATGCTGATGATGCTTTCTAACACATAATCTTTAGCATAAAAGGAAAGCTGGTAATTATTGGATACATTTCCAGGATCTGTATGTCTTGTAAGCACAAAACTTGTATCAGAATTTTCATCAGGGGGCATGGTAGACACAAACATGCCATGACTGATATTAGTAGGTTAAATTAATTGAAAATTTTGTTGTTTTCATACCGATTTCAGAATTATCTACTTTGGAAAACACTGCTTCTTAGAAAATAAAAATATTAACTAAGTATGCAGCAGCATGGTATGATCAAATAGAAGCATTTGATGGAATATAAGGTCAACTAGAAAGACATTTCAGTTTGCAATGAATCACTGTATTTGTACGCAGCAAATTACCTAGTCATGCATATTATATTTAAGAAAATTTATTCAGATGCATTGTTTATTTGGACAGTACCAGTATATTATGTTCAAACCTTCTACATCACCTTCAGAAGCTTTGAATAAACCTGCCCTATAGCACATTTTGTAATTGCACTCTCTTCTGGCCACTGAGTCGGCAGTGTTATTTCTTGATTTCTCCCCTGTCCTCGTGCACTCATGAATGGGCTTTTATTCACTAGTTTAAATTAATTTTAAGCTTCTGACTGATTTATAATTTAGCATATCAGACACTTTGATTCCTGGATGAAGAAATTCCATCTAAAACTTTCATTTACATAACCATGGGGAAGAATAAATATTGAGAACCACAGTTCTACATAAGGGAAAAAAACAAACAATAACACATAAAACCCCCCACAACTAAACAAAAACAAACAAGCAAACAAAAACCCAGAAAGAAAAGCCTTATTTTTTGAGCAATTGCATACAGATTTACCACAAAGAAACAGTCCCAAAACCAGAGCAAAACTGTACTTCAGAAATTTATTTCAGATACAGAATGTTATAAAAAAAGTAAGATTGAGGTCTCCTGTCAAAAAAGTGAGCACATCAGTAGTAATCCAAGCAGCAGAAATTCTAATAGTCAAGCTGTCAAATTTGAACAATAAGGAACACCTTTTTTTATTTAGGAGCTGTTCCTCCTAACCAGATTAAATCAAGCTTTCTCTCTATTTGCATAATTTCTTCAAAGAGCTAAGGATAATGCTTTGCCATTTTCTATTTTTTTTCTTACATTAAGAAAATGTTTCTATCATGTGTCTCTATACAGTGCTAAATAAGAAATTTTGTCTTCAAGAAGGCATAAAAACTTTTTGAAAGCTTGGTCTTGCTGGCAAAATTAAATAAAGACTTTCTTCTGAGCAAATGAGAATGTGCTTCTCTTCATCAACTGTGTCGAGTGGGTGGAACTCAAATCCTTAGCCCAAAGTTGTAATAGTGCATAAAACTATGGTGCTATGAGAGACATGTCCCACTTCTGTTACACATTATTTGGCAGGAATGGTTGGCACTCCTGTTGTGCTTCTTTGCCTCCACTGCCTGACTTCTTTGCACATTCTAATAGCAAACAAAAGACTGACAGCCCCATGCAACACCTCTTTCCAGTTGTCCTGCTGCCCTGTCAACTTTCTGTTGAAGTTCATGTATTGAGGGCAGAGCATGTTACAGGATCGAGCTCAAAACAGGCTGAAATAAAAACAGTATGAAAAAGCTAAGAGGACTTACTGGTATGTGGTCGGACTGACATTGATGCGGCGTGGGTGACTTCCTGACTCAAACTTGCTTGCAAGGGTGACGTTGTTCCCAAAGAGGCAATAACGTGGCATTCTGACACCAACAACGCCGGCCAGCACTGATCCTGAGTGAATGCCTATCCTCATCTGGAAAAACATGAGATCCGTGTCAGTCTGTCTTCCTTGTGTTAATGTAATGACAAGGTAATGACACTAGCACTTATTTAAAAGCCAGTCACAGCAACCTCTTCAAAGAAATAAAAATCAAAGAAGAAAGAGTAAAGTGGAAGAAAAGAGGATCTCCCATTCCTCTAGCTTAAAGCAGATGCAGTAAAAAAACAAAAAGAAAACAAAAAGAAAAAGAAAAGAAAAGAAAAGAAAAGAAACAACAAGAAAACAACAACAACAACAACAAACACCCACATGGTTATCTTTTTTATTAAAACTATTTTCTTCTGTGCACATTTGCTGGAGACTACAACAGCCACAACAGAATATGCTGAACAGAATAGGATGGGATGCCCAAGAGTTACTGCAATAGCAGCCATCTAATTACACAAATAGATACATTAGAGAGGGCTATTTTTATCACCACTTCTAACACAGGCTTTAATGTAAGACTCAAATTTTCTCAAACTGGCAGAAAGAGTAGTAAAGTGGAATGAATTAATATGGTGCTTTTATCTTTTTCATAGCTTTTTCTTCCAAACTTCTCAAGGTCTAAGGTCTTTCTCACTTTGTCAGACTGAGAGATATTGCAACAGTGAAGATGATGAAGATTAAGGCACCAGTGACTTAAAAAATAGCTCTCTTCCCCTGCAAAATAAGGAGGAATAAATCCCTACCAAATTAAAAGAAACCCATGTGACTATTCTAGAAATCATCCCCTGTAACTTTCTGAGATATGGTGACTGCATTGACCTGTAAAGCTTGGAGTCACAGTCCAAGTTCCTTTCAGAATTAATAATGAGAAGATTTACTCTGCATAAATTTTAGCAATCAATTGTGTTTGCCAAGAAAATAATTTTTAAAAATAAGAAATTCTTTTTCTCTTCTTAACTTTATAACATGGCAATAACGAAAAAGAAGGTATTTATATCTTGTGAGGATACTCTTACTCATAGCAACAGGACTGCTGCAAAATGTGATCATGCGAAGAAAATAAATAGCAACTACTAAAACAAAGGGTCTGATGGGGTCTGAGTGAGTAACTTAACTAATACTATACTTCTTATGTTTCTTTGACTTAATTCACAGTTATCACAGTGTGATTTAGTCTGTCAATCCCTATATTTTTTTTAATAATACAATACATATTTACTCAAATACAAATAAAAAAAATAATTGTTAGCATTTTTTATGTTGAAACAAACGACAGCATTTTATAACCTTGGTGTCAATGAAACTCTATGAACAAGTGAGAGCCCATATTAGTTCACTGACTACAGTTCTTCCCATTTATCCAAGACTTTTACCATGCAGCTAAGTGTCCTTGTTATTTTCTTCCTCTGTGTCACTGATAAGGGGTATAGGATTGTATCTGCTTTACAGTAAGCCCATGTATAACCTAAGGACATGTCCTTCTGCATTCAATGTGATACTACTCACAACATTTCCACAAGCAACGTAAAACCTTCCATCTTCACAATAATGCTGTTATTATTTTTTTAAGTTTAAAAAAACCTAAAAAATCCTTTAACAAATAGCACTGGAATTTAATTGAGCTTTCAAACCCTTACTACAGTTTGGAAGGCAACTACTGAAATTCTTCAGATACTCTATCCTATTGAACTGCACCCACAGACTTGCTTTGGTTGTGAACATCCATGCAAACTCATTACACCCACGTTATTTTGGTCCTATTTTGGGGGATGAAGATTTTCTTCTTTTGCCACAACATACATTTAAGTTCCATTGTTCATTTCCAGTGAAAAAAGTGCTCCTGCACTTAAGAAGTGAGCAAACAGCCCTTCTGCATGTTAGTGAGGCCTTCTGCATGTCACCTGCCCTCAGCAAAAGGCTACAAGCAGAAAGTCTTGTTCCACAACATCAAATATGCTGTCAACTTTCCATAAATAATAAAGAACTTATTTATAATGTCTTGTTTTTGCAAGATGGAAAAAGGATTTTGTACACAACTTTAAGAAGAGCCGATGATACCTATTTGTTCCACTGCTACTCTGCACATTCATTATAAGAACCACAACTAAACTGCTTGCTGTAACCTCTTCTAGGGTACATCAATCACATATGAAAGCTGGAATGAGACTATAAGAAAAAGCAGTAGCTTTCTTTTGCTATTGAAAAGTGGAGACGAGAGTAGACAGAGTAGAAGGAAAATCTGGTCGTGAAAAATGTACTAAGAAAATAAAATTAGCTTTTGCAATATATGCAGTAAAAGTTAAAGTTTTTGTTGGTTGTTTTTCTATTTTCACTCTTGAAGTGCTTCCTTTTACATGTCCACACAGCTCTTTATCGTTCAATACTACAGTGACACAGGACTTCCAAATAATTTCCAAATCCACCAGGATTCCAAATTCTCAGTAGCCTAAGTTTAATCTATCTTAAAAAACTCAAACTCCACTCACACAGTATATGTTTTCAAGATATTTTTCTCATTATTGTCTCAAAAATACTCTGGGGAAATGGCCTTTGTGGGTTGGACTTTTCTGCATGTGCCACGGAAACCAGCTGCAGACTTGCTGAAAAAAATACAAGCTAATATATGACTCTTAAAACAAAATACTTTCCTTTGCAAGGTATGGTGAATGAAGCTAAAGCCATGCCAAATTCCACAGAAAAACTGAGGCAGGGAGAAAAATAAATATATATTTAAAATTTCACTCAGGAGGACATGGGTTAGACAGAAAGACCAACTGATGTCATCTACTTGGACTTGTGCAAAGCATTTGACACTGTCCCACATTATATTATTGTATTTAAATTAGAGAGACATGGACTTGATGGATGGACCACTCAGTGGATAAGGAATTGGCTGAATGGTCACACTCAAAGAGCTGCAGTCAACAGCTCAGTCTCCAAAGGGACATCAATGACAAGTGGTATTCCTCAGGGGTTGGTACTGGGAGTGGTGCTTTTTAACATCTTTGCCAGTGACATGGACAGTGGAATTGAGTGCAACCTCAGCAAGTTTGCTGATGACACCAAACTGTGTGATGTGGTCAACACACTGGAGGGAAGAGAGGCCATCCAGAGGAATGTTGACAGGCTTGTGAGCAAGGCCCATGACAACCTCATAAAGTTCAACAAGGCCAAGTGCAGTGGTGTCCTGGGTTGGGGCAATCTCAAGCACAAAAGCAGTGTGGGTGGAGAATGGATTGAGAATAGCCCTGAGGAAAAGGACCTGGGGGGTGTTGGTTGATGCGAAGCTCAACATGGCCCAGCAATGTGTGCTTGCAGACCAGAAAGCCAACAATGTCCTGGCTGCATCAAAAGAAGTGTGGCCAGCAGGTCAAGGGAGGTGATTTTCCCCCTCTACTCCGCTCTCATGAGAACTCTCCCTGCAGTACTGCATCCAGTTCTGGAGCCAGCAACAGAGGAAGGACACGGAGCTGTTGGAGAAAGTCCAGAGGAGGGCCACGAAGATGATCCAAGGGCTGGAGCACCTCTGCTATGAAGACAGGCTGAGAGAGTTCGGGCTGCTCCTCCTGGAGAAGAGAAGGCTCTGAGAAGACCTTATAGTGGCCTTCCAGTACCTGAAGGGGGCCTTCAGGAAAGCTGGGGAGGGACTTTTTACAAGAGCGAGTAGTGATAGGACAAGGCAAATGGTTTTAAACTGGAAGAGGGTAGATTTAGGTTAGATATTAGGAAGAAATTCTTCACTATGAGGGTGGTGAGACAGTGGAACAGGTTGCCCAGAAGACTTGTGGATGCCCCATTCCTGAAAATGTTCAAGGCCAGGTTGGATGGGGCTTTGAGCAACCTGGTCTAGTGGGAGGTGTCCCTGCCCACGCAGGGGGGTTGGGACTAGATTATCTTTAACGTCCTTTCCAACCTAAACAATTCTATCATTCTATGATTCTATCTTCTGTGAACTGCTTGACTTTCAGAAGGTATGATACAGGAGAAGAAAGGAAACAGCTTTTCTATTTAATACAGTGGGTATCTGAAGAGATTTTTAAAACTTATTGTTTGGCTGAGTACATAGCATTCTGTGTTCTGTAAAAGCTTTGATTTAAAAACACATGTTCCAACAACAATAAAGGTATTCTCACAAAAAATTGTTAAACTACTCAGGGCTACTGATGAGAGTGTCAAAAACTGAAATTTTCATTGAGTGCACGAACTTTAATGTAGTTTTTCTCAGTAAACCATCCAGATGAATTCCAGATACAAGACAAAATTACATCAAGAATGACTTGCAATAAAGCTCCACTTTTGCTTCATTGCATAGTTCCCTATAAGAAAAAGACTGCACCACTGATGCTATCACCAGGAAGTATTCCTTAGTGCGTCTTCTTGTACTAAGAATAACCATTACATTGGTCATATATTACTTTGTAGTGAAATACGCTTTTCATAAAAATGTCTTTTCAAGGTTTTATTTTCTCTGCAGATATTCCGAATTTTTCCTTACTGAGTTGAAATGTGTTAACAGTTTAAGGTTTTGGGGTTGTTTTTTTTTGTTGTGGGTTTTAGTTTGTTTGTTTGCTTTGGTTTTTTTACAAAGGATGAAAAAGTGATCAAATTATTAGCAACAAAACACATATTGGGGCACATCAACCTCTCACATTGATTTTGAAACAAAAGAAAAATCTGCCTAGAGAAGATGACTTAGAGCAATAGTAACAGTTATACATGTAGAGTTATAGTTCCCAAGACATATTGTATATGCAACCCTTATCCGTGCTTTCCCAAAACAGTTATCATTGATATGGTATGATATAATAACATATTAAATGCAAACTAGGTGGCAATACTAGGATGGTTTATTTGTCTATCATAACTATATGTATTAATCTACATCCTTTAAATATGTGTAATATATCATACATCATTGTCATGATTAAATTTATCATTTTTTATTAAAATGCATGGTCTTCATCTGTGCTGACTGCTCCTTTATCTGCCCTTAATTATTTTGCTGATGATAAAATGGCAGCATATAACTAAGACTGGAAGTTCAGAGGCATTATGCATACAAATTAAAAGACAACTCTTTGGAAACTATCACAAAGAGAAGATTGAAGTGGGGGAGGAACAACTGAGAGAATACCTCAAAGTTAGGGAACAGTGAGGAGATGAACAAAGGCAAATGACTTTTCTAGAGCAGAATATTGGAAGGTGCAATGGGCACTGAAACATGAACAGGTGTGAAAAAGAGCAAGAGAGCTGTGAGAGGCTTTTAGATAAAGAAGAACAATTTGAACTGGCTGCAATCGAAAAATTTATGGTGGTAAATGACAGAGAAGAAAGATTAACTGTGATCTTTGCAGCAGCTGTGGCAATAGTGACGTAGAGAAAAGCTGATGTGAATGTCAGAGGCATAAAAGAAAAGCAGCCTGAATTAATTGATGGAGGTCAAGAAAAAAGACATGGCAATGTGGAAAAGAAAAGCAGCTTCCAAAATTTTAAAGAAAATACAGTAGTATTTGAATATTGCCTACAGGATAAGGTACAGGGAGCAGAAAAGGCTAATACCTGAGTGACACGAAGGATAGTGGTTTTGTACAACTGTGATACATCAAGAAGGTTTGTAAGGAAAGATAAGGAGAACTGGAGCTACAGTTATGACCTGACGGGGAAATGTTCATGGGGTGGTACCAGTTAGAACTAATAGTTCTGAGGGGACTGAGACAGAACAGTCAAAAACAACCGGAAACAGGGCTGATCTTAATGTGTTTTTCTGACATGTTGAATCTTAGAAGAGTTGTGTATTACTCCATTACACCTCCTTATTGCCAAAGCATGATTTTTCCTTTTTTATAGGTAAAAGTCCTGGGTTTTGTTTTATGAGCTGTGCAGTTTCCATTAGTTCTAACAGGCCCGGTGTCTTCTTAAGTACCAAACTGAAATCTTGCATCAAAATAAAGTCTATTGCAAGTGAGATGAACATAAATGCAACTCTGAAAACTCACAACCCATCTACATTCCCATTATGGTGAAGAGGCACAAATATTTAATAAAGAGTAAAGCAATGCAGTGGTGTGCCTGTAGTAAATTTCATCATTGCTAATTTATTCTTTAATAGTTTTTTTCAGTTAATCAGTGTCTTCGCAGTAAGCAAATCTAGCAATTAGCTTTTTGTTCAAAGCTCTTTTCAAAGCTCTTGAGCTTCTTCTCTTCTGAAACCCCACCGACAAATAAGTTCTCCTTTCCCTTTCCTCATTTCCCCATGCAATTCTCAAGGAAAAAACTCTGACAATAAATGCAAGTGGAATGATACCATCCTACAGTCACAAGTAGTACCTGTACCTTCTCAAGAACATTTTATAAAACCTCCTCAAATCTAAGATATTTATGAATGCATGTCTGCAAGTCGATAACCGAGAGAACACATTAAAACCTGTATTTCCCTTCAATCAAAACTACAACATTGCATTACAAGTCTTAGAAATACTTCATTTATTAGCTAGACCAGAAAACAATGGTTCAAACTGTAACAATTCCTGCATGGAAAATGAACTACGGGTTTTTTTATTATTATTATTCAGACTTCTTATGTACATGGTGCTGTGCAAAAGTATTTGCAATCTTGGTTAAGGGATATTTTAGAAAGCATAACCTGGACTTAATTCAGAAGAAGTGAAAGGAGACAATCGGAGACATCTTTCCTCATAGGTGACAGCATGAAGAACTGCATAAGAACTTGACAGTGAAGAATGATTTCTGAGCTGAAATGAAAACTTTGTGGACAGTATAAAAAGGCAGAGTTAGGAAAAAGAGGAGTCTGTGGGTACCTTTTCTTTTGTCTGTCAGTGAAGGGAAGCTGATGTTGTAACATGCAAGCAGACTTTCCAGTTCAAACCAAAGGTAAATATCAGCTGTCTTCAGACAAGCAAAGAGCAAAATTACACACTCATTTTCAAAATTCTTTCTCTGCAACCAGTAATTTTCAGTTTAAGGATTTCCTGAGCCAAAAGAAGTTCTTTTTGTAGAGGAAGCTTGTTTGTCGTTCACAGTTCCTCGTCAAATATGAACTATGACAATATTTCATGGGAAGGGTAGCTGTAAACATTCTTCTCACTGCACACACAGAGAGAAGGACCTTAATAAACAGTTCTCACACTCTGGAAAACACACTCCCATCCTAGCAAGAGACATCTCAGACTCAAAGGTTAACTGCATCCAGGAGGATTCAATATTCATTTTCACAGAACTGCCTGCTTTACACAGACCCTGAGCTTAAGAAGTGAGGACAGGCTGGGAAGTAGGTGACACAGTTTGGAAAGGAAGCACAGGCAGAAGTAATCCCCCACTCAGCCAGAATTTCAAGGCTTAATAATGTGACTGACTGGCAACTGCCCAGACAGTGTGCTGAGCTGGAAGCAGAGCTCAGGACTGATACAGGCAGTAGCTGTATGGAAATATTTCCACACGTGTGGGTATCACAAGCCAGTAAAGTATTTGAATACAATAGAAAATGTTCTGCTGGATCAGGACTAATCCATTTCAAGAATCATAGAACTATTCAGGTTGGAAAAAACCCTTGGCATCACTGAGTCCAACCATCATCCCTACTCTAAAAAATTCTCCCCTAAACCATATCCACCCACCATCCACACCACATCCAAACAACCCTTAAATACATCCAGGGGTGGTGACTCAACCACTTCCCTGGGCAGCCTATTCCACTGTCTAACCACTCTCTCTGTGAATTTTTTTTTCCTAATGTCCAGTCTAAAACTCCCCTGTTGCAGCTTGGAGCCATTCCCTCTTGTTCTGTCACTGATTACCTGTGAGAAGAGACCAGCACCAACCTCTCTACAATGACCTTTCAGGTAGTTGTAGAGACTGATGAAGTCTCCCTTCAGCCTCCTCTTTCTCAGACTAAACATTCCCAGCTCCTTCAAGCATTCTTCATAAGATTGATTCTCTAGGCCCTTCACCAGCTTCATTGCCCTCCTCTGTATTCATTCCAGCACCTCGATGTCTCTCTTGAATTGAATTGTGTCCAAAACTGGACACAATACTCCAGGTGTGGCCTCACCAGTGCTGTGTACAGGGGGACAATCACCTCTCTACTTCTGCTGGTCACACTATTTCTAATACAAGCCAGGATGCCGTTGGCTTTCTTGGCCACCTGGGCACACTGCTGGCTCATATTCAGCCACTTGCCAATTAGAACCCCAGGTCCTTTTCTGCCAGACACTTTCTAGCTACACTTCCCCAAGCCTGGAGTGTTGCCTGGGGTTGTTGTGGCCCAAGTGCAGGACCCGGCACTTGGCCTTGTTGAAGCCCAGACCAGTAACATCAGCCCAATGATCCAATCTATCCAAGTGTCTCTGTAGAGCCTCCCTGTCCTCATGCAGATCAACACTCCCACCCAGCTTGGTGTCATCTGCAGACTTACTGATGGTACACTCTATGTCCTTATCAAGATCATCAATAAAGATTTTAAACAGAAACAGTCCCAACACTGAGCCCTGAGGAACACCACTTGTGACTGGCCCCAGCTGGATTTTACTCCATTGACCACCACTCTTTGGGCCTGACTGTCCAGCCAGTGCTTGATCCAACAGATCATATGCTCATCCAGGTCATGAGCAGCCAGTTTTTTTATGAGAGTTCTATGGGGAACAGTGTCAAATGCTTTTCGGAGGTCCAGATAGACAATATCCACAGCCTTGCCCTTGTCCAGTAGTCGGGTCATCAGGTCATAGAAGGAGATCAGGTTTGTCAGGAAGGACTTGCCTTTCATAAACCCATGCTGACTGCTCCTGATCCCCTGGTTGTCCTCAGTATGTCTTCTAATGACACTCAAGATGATCTGCTCCATGACCTTCCCTGGTACCGAGGTCAGACTGACAGGTCTATAGTTTCCTGGATCCTCCTTTCTGCCTTTCTCATAGATGGGTGTTACATTTGCTACCCTCCAGTCCACTGGGACCTCCCCAGTTAGCCAGAACTTCATGTAAATAATGGAAAGTGGCTTGGTGATCACATGTGCCAACTCTTTCAGCACCCTAGGATGTAACCCATCCAGTCCCATAGACTTGTGTGCTTCTAAGTGGTGTAAGGTCTCTGACCACTTCCTCTTTAATTGTGATGACCTCATTCTGCATCACCTCCCTGTCTCATAGCTCATGTGGCTGTGTATCCATGGAACAGCTAGTTCCACTGCTAAAGACTCAGGCAAAATAAGTGCTGAGCACCTCAGCCTTTTCCTCATCCTTTGTTACTAACATTCCCTCTGCATCCAGTAAAGGATGGAGATTTTCCTTAATCCTCCTGTTGTTAATGAACTTACAGAAATATTTTGTATTTTCCCTAACAGCTGTAGCTAGTTTGAGCTCTAGCTGCACTTTGGCTCTCCTAATTATCACCCTGCAATGCACATGGATATCTGTACGCTACCATTTCTCAGACAAAAAAAGTTCTTTCTGCCTAACATAGTTTCTGTTTCTCTAAGGACCTTCTCCCTTCTGTCCTTCTAGTCCCCTTAAGAAAGCAGGAAGTCACATCTTGCAGAGCATCTTAGATATTAATCCATGACACACTACCAGGTCCCTTCAAACAGAATGTGGCAAATTCTCTAAGACATTACCTGCTCTAATATCTTGTAGCAGCTTCTACAAGTGCTATCTCTGCATATCAACATATGCTTTACACAGGGACATTTATTTGTAAAGTGCATTAATGCAAAATAAACTCCACAGAGCTCAGAGCTCTAAAATCAAGGCCACACACTGGTGAGTCAATGTGCCTTTCTGCTCCTGTAAAGAACTACATGCTGACAGGAGTGACAGCTATGCCCTGACATATGCTTTAGTGTGTGGGTTATCTTTATTCTTAGATAGATTTATAAATACCACAGTGTCTTTCTGGAAAGCGACATATGACAGTACAGCTCACTACAAAATTGTTGCCAAGGTTGCTCACAGGAAAATTCAGATTGCTTTGAATTTCACAAGGTTTTCTATAGAACTAAACTACAGGATTTATTTCCCCCATATTTGAACAACATTTTGAGGAATGAACGGACAGCTTTTTTCTAATAAGAATTTCCTAGATCTTCACTTACTCATGCACTAAGAATTATTCAATTTGTCTGAAGCCAAAGACTGAAAATTATAAAAGGACAGTGAAAATACAATAATAAAATAATAAAAAAATAATTCCTTTGGATCAACACATCACTTTTAAATAGCTATTAGATAAAGCAATCATGATTTGTGTAAAAGACACAATTAACTCATAACCAATATGATGCACATTACATATGTACATCCCTGGACTGTGGCCTTGGCATACAATCATGTCTACTCAATGATACACAAGGAGCTACAAAGCATTTCTACACAAGTAAGTCCCAGACTTGAAGGATGAAATTCCTTTTGCCTTTCCACTGAAGTTCTTCCACTATGATCCACATTAGCCTTGCTTTGAATCATGGTTGGATTAGCTGACCTCCAGAGGTTCCTTGAAACTTTATTTATTCCTTGATTCCATATTTCATACCCTGTTATACCCCTATGAATCTTCAGCAGCAGTATGAAGTAGAATTAGATGAAGTAAAAATCAAAACAAAAAACTCAGACCAGTTTGGAGGGGCTCTTTAGTTCTAGCACCAAAGGAAATTTCATCCCAGGGCAGTGGTTTTTTTGCCAAATTCTGTCCTGGTCATCATGTGAATTCACTATGACATTGCTCAGGGTCTAGGTTAGAAGAGGACGTGGGTCATCTGTAAGAAAACATCTGACATGAAATGTTCTATTGAGGGGAGGGTGGCTATAAACCATGTAAATGAGAATTTCTAGAGTTGCTGAACAGAAGAATAAGTACTTTATTCTCACCCTAAGATTCCAAAGAAGAGACATTAATATAGTGTGTTTCTTCATAAGCAGCTTCTCTCTCACCAATAAAATGTTGTATTTAATTTCTGATAGAATGTTTAATACAAAAAATTTAAATTGTTTCCTTTAAATAGTAATTTCCACAGCAGGAATTTAATTACTATGTGAATCTGTGTGTGCAGGCACTCAAAAAAGAACTAATCATTCAAGCAAGCCCACATAGCAGTGGAGGATTTTTCCCAGCTTCCTCTCCACTGACACCCCAAAAAGAGAAAAAAAACCAAAAACATCAGAAAGTTCTGTTTGATCCTTAGTGTAGGAGGACATCTTTGTCTCACAGTGCCATCATATGACATATACTGAATGGATTTTGTGATAATTTAGCAAGGATAAATGACACATGCTCAAAATATTTAAGGGGCCAAAAAACCTGTATGCTAAAAAAAAAGTTGGGCATTAAAAGGGTTTTAACCTTAAGAAACAGTCTTCAATACTTATATTAATTTTGTCATTTAAGGTATTTTTCACCTAATTTCAACCACCTAGAAGTTAGGCAGCTTATTTAAGTTAGATTTCTAGGCTGCTTCTAAACCAAGGAAGATAACAAACCTCACCAGCTGCAATTCTTCACATTCCAAAATTGACACCTAAGAAGGGCTGGATCAAACACTGCTGAAGGTGTCTAACTCTCTTGTGGAACAGAGAAGGACATTTATGGTAAGTTCAGCCTGGACACTTCATGTACAGGCAGCAAAGATAAGTGAGATTAATCCAACCCTCAGACTGGAAAAGATAATATATTTTCATCTTTTCTTAAAATGAGCTAGACTCCTGTACATAAATCATCAAAGAAACAGATGTTGATGGATAAGATCTCAGTCAGAAGATCACTCTATTTGTAGAACAGCAGAACTTTATTCAGATATTTTAACATAATGGTCTTTGGATCTAGCCTGCAATCTCAGAATCTGTAAAATGAAATTACCTTTTAATGAAAAAGACATCCTTTGTCTTTTGATCATAATATGTGCTTTTATATATAGATTAAATTCATGTTGATTTGCTGTGGGAAGAGCTTGTAACTAATCAAAAGGATCTGCTGCATAACAGTTACAACATCTATATAAACCAGTCATGTATAAGAATCTTACAGTTTTATTATTAGAAGCAATATCTAGCCTAGGTACAAAAATTATGGATCTCAATCAAGATTCTTCCCAAAGGTTTCTACACTGCTAAAGAGACCTAAATTATTACCTATGTCACTTAAACCTTTGTCATTGCAAGGTATTTTAATATTTTATGCACAAAGTCATTTTAATGTACATTTTAAGTGTGTAGTTTCTACTGGATCCCTCAGCTCCTTGCAATTAGAACCAAGGCAATTATAATCAAGATAAAAAAATAATCTCCCTCCTCCGTATGGACACAGTAGACAAGACAAAAAAATCAGTGGGCCAGGTGTTGCAAATGTGCCTGTTCACAAGTTGGGAAAAGT
The DNA here is from genome assembly GCF_020740795.1 of Apus apus. Classification (NCBI taxonomy): domain Eukaryota; kingdom Metazoa; phylum Chordata; class Aves; order Apodiformes; family Apodidae; genus Apus; species Apus apus. The sequence continues at coordinate 16,243,063 of NC_067282.1, forward strand.
GAAGAAAGTAGTTCCTTTAGCACTTCTCAATCTAACTAACAATATATCCAATTAAATATAGACAAATATTAGAAATTAATCAAAATGTGCTCTTTTTTCACAGAATTACAGAATCTCAGGGCTTGGAAGGGACCTCAAAAGATCATCCAGTCCAACCCACCTGCCAGAGCAGGATCACCCAGAGCACATCACACAGGAACACGTCCAGGTGGATTTTGAATGTCTCCAGTGAAGGAGACTCCACAACCTCTCTGGGCAGCCTGTTCCAGTGCTCTGTCACTCTCACATAAAGGAATGACACCTTTGAAAGATAAAAGGCTGAGAACATCCCAAAATGTACATGAGGAATACTTAGTGTTGCAAGTTATAATAGGTAAAAAATAGTTTACTTCCTTGTGAAGAAAATTAGGGCACTGCCTTTATAACAGAGATTTGAATACAAAATGTCCAACAATAACTCTTTCTCATGATTAAGGAATAAATCTGCTTGTAAAGTACAAAAAAAATCCATATGACAGCTGGGATGTACAGATACTTTATACCATATACGATCCAACGTTAGAACAGCTCACAGTATTAGACCATCCTTACACATCTCACTCATCTCTCAAACAATAACGATGCTGGGCTTCTTTGCTTGTTCATCAGTGCTTTTAAAGAACTTCAATTTTTATAGGCTTAACAGAAGTCAATATAAGAGCTATAACGACTATGAATTCTGTAGAATTTACTCTTCTCTTAAGCCTGGATCAAGTCTCCACAGCTAGCAGGTAATGATTAGCCCAATAGGCAATGGCAATTGCATACAAAGAGAAAAGAGGCTTTGTGACTTTATACATCCTACAAACAAGAGTCTAGGACTTCACCTTGGCTATAATTGGGAATGGGTTTATAATGGTCCATGTTGGCTGTTGGACTTCACTGTCACAGAGCTTCAGATTTATGCAGCAAAAGTTAATTTCCTCCTCAGAGAAATCAAAACATGTATCTGCATATAATGATTTTTTTCAAGTCTTTCAGACAGGCAAATCTGGTGAGAAGATAAAAACTACTTAATACAACAAAGAGAATAAGCATGAAGAGAACGGGTGCTGTTTTGCACTGAGCTGAGGATTTTAGCAAAGCATTCACAGACTCATGATTCATGTATAGCCAAGGCATCAGCAAGTCAATAAAACTTTATTGACACCACAAAACAAGTATGGTAAAAGGTAGTGTCAGAACTCAGAGAGAATTCTGTACAGCTCTGTTACCTTCACTGAAAATCTAGGATAAAAAAGAAATTTGTAAATGAAATGTTTAATGAAATAAATGAAAAATAACTCTTTAACTCATGTAAAATGTAACATTTCTATTCCTAGATTTAAGCTGCAAATCTACAAGCAATGCTTGATGATTATTGCATGTCAGATGTGCCATGAATGGAAATGAGATGCTATTTTACTGTTTGTTTCAACTGCTTCGATAAAATTGTTAACTGCACTGCAATTTTGAGAAGAATTTTTAGAATAAATTTGAATATTGTAGTGTCTTCATGACTAGAAAGATCTCAAGCTTATTTTCAAAGCAAATGAAGACTCAGTGATGTCAAGACTATGACAAAATCCAAACAGATGGAGACAAATTGTTCTCAGATGAAGGTGAATCCCTTATGGGAAGGAAAGGCTTCAACGTTGAGTCTAATGACTTCACTTCACTCGGTGACCTCTCCGGCTGTGTCTCACACTCATCCACCTCTCAGAGACACATTGATAAAGAAAAAAGCATAGGAACACATCTTTTTCTAGCTTGTGCTAAAAGACTGCAATCATAATACACCATGCATTTTGCAAATACAAAAATACAAACATCTAAATATGTTTAGTCAAGTTGATCTGTGCCCATCTTCACAAGCTTTCAACAACTACTTAATTTTTCTATATGGCACAAAAACATACACACAAAAATGAAAGCATATTTGTGCTCTTATTTGTGTGAGTGAGAAAGACCAAAGGGATACAAAGAGATTTGAGCTTAATTAATCTTGCATGTTCTTTTGAAAATCACTCGACAAATTAAACACTAATTTAGTTTTGGATGCAGTAGCAGATGATAGCATGGCATATCTATAACTTCATTGCCACTGCTGCCCAGTCAGCCTTTAATGACGCTAATTGGGAGAATTTGGCAGCTGAAGGACACAGATGCCTAGCCCTGGCTACTGCTTATCCAGCATTATCATTACTTGCTTTTTCCCTGCTGTTGCTCTTGTCTGATTGTGTTTTATTTGGAACTTTTCCAGTCAACTTCTTCACCCAAAGCCACCTATACCTGGGAAATCATTTACCTTTCAGTCCCATTTCCTCCCAAATGCATGCAAGATGTGTTTTCATGGAAAGAGTCCCTTTATTCTCTAGTGCCTTATATTTTTCATAACCTACATATGTGTATATATGTAATTGAAAAACAGGAGTAAAATATACAAATTCTTCTCCCACAAAAAGCAACTCAACAATCCTTCTCCCTTAAATTGCTAACAAAAATTAAAATGTATCTGTCTCTGAAAATTAATTTTTAAGTTAAAAAATATTTTATAAGATCATAGATAATCAAGCCAACGTGAGAAAAGCAGAAAGAAGCAGTAATCATTTGAATCACCTGAATTAAAGTGTACACTATGAAAACAGAGGAAAAAAGGATGAATGGAAATTGATCTTTACATTAATGGGTTTGTTAAAATTAACATTAAAGTTTCTGACATTATTATGGACTTTTTTGTTAGATGGTATTTATTTAGTAGGTCATCTACTGAGAGCATGAAGCCAAGACAATCAAATAAATTAGCTATCAACCTTTACTAATAAAATAATAATTCTTCTAAAATAAATAAACAACAGAAATGACAATGGAAACTAAATATAGCTGTGATTCTCTATGGGAGAAAAAAATATCATTATTCTTGATATTTCTGCTTCAAAGTCTATTTTTTTGTCTTAATAAATTAAGGGAAAACAGCTGGAGAGAAAGAAATCATTAGGCATTTCAGAGACTCTGGCTGTGGTTTTGTGAAGATTAAATCATGCCAATTTAATAATTTTTATTTGTATTTAGCTTGAGTTGAAATTAAGTGGATAAATGAAATAAAGAACATGAAATATGCCTGAACTTCATCCCACTTGTACTTGCGCCTAGAAAATAAAAATAAATTACACTGAATTTTATTCACTGTGTTTGTTAATGATCTGCAATAAACAGCACGTATCTGAGGCTAACTGATCACACAAACTGAATCCATCTAGAAATATACTCCCAACTGAAAACAGACAATTCAAGAGAGAAAATTGGAAAATTCTGTGTAAGGTCTCCTGAGTGAAGACCAAAACGAACTTGAGCTAACATGCAATCTGGTCACATAAAAAAGTAATTTGTGGCTATGAACATCATATGACACTAAGTATTTCCTTCCTACAAAATTCTAGTTCAACAGCACTAAGAATATTAAGTTAAAGTCTAGGTACTGTTAACAGGAGTGATTTCTGGAAGGATCAACAATCTGTTCTTGAAAGGATGTGTTTAAGGGGGAAATGAAAAAAATCAGTTTGACTAAGTATTACTCAATAGAGAGAACAAGATATTAATCTACAAATATCTGCAAGGTGTTAATGTTGAAGAGGGAGATATGGCAGATGGGGACACTATTAGAAATAATAAAACAGAAATTAAGACACAGATGAATACCCAGCTTCCCTAGGTCTGAACAGACTATATTAATAGCAGCAACAGAATCCTGAGGCAAGCGTGCTATGATACAACATATAGGTAATTTCTTTATGGTACTAGTAAAACACTTGAAAATAGATTTTAAGGAAACTGACAGGAAGATGGACAGGATGCATGAATACATGTGTGTCTTTTTAACTCTAACAACGCACTGCATTTAAGGACAACTAATTAGAAAATAGTAATATATTTGAGGGTTTCAAATGAGTGCTGAACACACTGTCTTCCTTTCATCCTTAATAACAGATGGAGAAGGAGAATCATAGAATCATGGAATGGTTAAGGTTGGAAGGGACCTTAAAGATCATCAGGTTCCAACCTCCCTGCTATGAGTAAGGACACCTTAAATCCTAAAACTACTTAAAGAAATATAACTAACTAATATAACTAACTGTACCTTGGTTCACATTCTCATTAGAATTTCACTTAAACTTTGTCCAAGAACTTGGGCTGAACGAGGGTTTAGCATTTTGAAAAGACATCTAAAAGAACTGTGAGAATTTGCTTTTCTCTTTGAACAAATCTGTGTAAAAGTAAGCTAGCACAATGCACCTAATAGAAGCAATGCTCAAAAGCACTTAAAACAGTCACAGAGACACAAAGTTGTGCCCAATATTGGAACATCTATTTCTATGGTAATAGCAAGCGTGAGAATATTCCCTTTGAGAAAATAAATGTATAATTTTTAGCAGAATCCACGTTGGAAAACATTAAGAAATCATTATTTCAGTATTTTGGAAAGCAAATAAGACCAGGATCCCAAACTCAGAAGTTTCAGCAGAACCAGGCATCACAAGATTTGTACCTTCTCAGGTCCTCACTGGGCAAAAGGGGTGCTTCCAGAAACACAGGGAAACATCTGAGTTGGGTCTAAGAAACTGGGCACGCAGCAGGAAGACTTGAGGCCTAAAACTTCCTTATATGAACAGGGAATTCATAGATTCCAGACTTGACAGGTGAATTGGAGATGACCAAAGGGTGTGAAATCCTAGAAACCATTTGGTCTCCACTGGTCATCAAGCCAGTTGTCACTATAGCTCTTGAAACCTGCATTTCTGGAAAACACCTTTGGTGTCATGGAATCAAAAAACTATTTTGGCAGAAAACTTCTGATCACATCAAGGTATAAGATTAATCTAGTGACTGCAGATGAAAGTGGAGAGTGCAGAAACTATGTTCAACCAATTTTACTTAAAATACAAACTTTTTTAATATTATAGAATGATCTAACAACATACTTTGCAGTATTAAGTACACCACGCATAGCAAACCAGTGCAATTCTGACAGGGAGAAAAAGTAGTATGATTTTTTTGGAGAGTCATCCTTCAGGAATGTGTCTGTCAATTCTGTTGATACACCACGATCATAAATTGAACTAGCCATGCTATTTTGGCATGGATCTTCTGCTCTTCACAGATGATCACAGTTACAATTCATGTGTGTAACTATCAAAATAAACCCTTTCACAGGAAATACTTTGGCAGTCTCCATGAGGATGAGAGAAAGGATGACCTCACTGAAGGGCAGCAACCTCCAAAGTAAAATGAAGTTACCTCCTACAGTGGTTTTGTTTCAAGGTAACAGTGCAGTTTTTAAGCAAATGCCCCAATTGTCCCATTTTCTCTACATTGCTTCATTATAAAGAGTGGTTTTGGTCTTCATGAACTAGAGCCCTGTCAGAGGAAATTAAAGCAGTAGTTGTGCTCCAGATGTACATCCAAATCAAGACAGACTGTTATGGCCATATCAGGGTCCAAATCAACATTTGGATTCGTTCAATCTGAGGAAAAAAATCAGTCCAAGTGAAAACCTCAAAATGCATTAACTGTTGATGTAAAGGCCTCAGCACAAACTTCAACAATCCACTGATCCTTTTCTGTTGCACTGATCTACCTGATGAGCAGGCACACCTATTGGATCATCAGTGACAGGGGCAAGAGAGCAAAACTAACTGCTTAACATCAGCCAGCCAAATCTGTGATCACGCATTAAAAAATTTACTTTCTAAAATTCTCATCAGCAGCTGACCTTTTATAACAATACATTAATTCCTAAGTAAAAATGTTACGGCTCTATTAGAAATGTTCAGGACTGAAATGTAAAATGAAAAAACAACATCTTTAATAAAGTGGTAAGAGCCATAAAATGAAGAGATTAATTTATATATAAAAGCTGCAGATGAACCTTGAATGAAATTAGTCAAAACACACTTAAGATTTTTCATTGCAAAACTGTTCAATCCCAGAAGCTTCCCACATTAAGCATTTGGCTTCATCCATTTCAAAGCTGTAACACGGTTAATTCCAATTACTTCATAGAAGGTAGGCAATGTGCATAGAAAAGCTACTTGCAACAACAGAGTGCATTGTGGTGTGTCTCAAAGCTCATTATAAAGCAGCTACTCCCATGGACTGTGTCTAAGAACTCACAATTTTTCTTCATTTAGTCTTAGAAATTGATCTTGATTAGTAAGCAAATTCAAGAAGTCCTAATGCACTTCCAACAATCCCCACGGGAAAGATGAATAATGTTCAGACTACGTGTCCCACAGACAACATTCCCTACTGTAGAAACGTGAGAAGAGTAATGAAAACTCTTTTGTCTTCTATGAAGTCAATTCATTATTTTCTATAAAAGTAACTTTCATCACATCAGCAACCATTCAAATTCATGGAGCTGATTTTTATATGTGAATTTGAGCAAAGGGAAGCAAACCTCCTTTAAAGCATCTCATTAAATTTCATTAAAATGTCTAAATCATAGAACAGTGTACCTCAAAACACATATAGATTTCTTCAAAATTATGCCTATATGTGAAGACCTGTTAACTAAGAAGTACACTTTTATGTTAACCATGAGGAAATGCTGCCAAACAAACACAATTTCTTCATGTTTCTATTTTTTGCCAAACTGAGAAAGGCTATTTTTTAATTTGAGATACCTCTCAAGTTATTACCTGCCCTGTAAGTTCCAGTGAGGCATAAAGGCTCCAAGCTAAGTTAAGATGACTTTGTGTTCAGATCTGATCCAATATAGCCACTGCTAGTGGGTGAGCCCAGGGGACCATGAGGACTACTGTCCTGACTCAAACCATGGCAGTTGTCAACACCTATGAAAAATTATCAGAACACAAGTGCAGAGAGACACCTTTCCATCTTTACTTGCTTCCAGCCACTTATGACTCTGAGTCTTCTGAGGTGAAAGATGTGTCAGGTTCTGCTGACTCCCGTGGCCTGTGATGTGTGCCATTTCTGTGGAGGTCACAAGTGGTGCTTCTGACCTCAGTCTGGTCCAACAGAGTTTAAAACAGAAGATACCACCATATCACATGATTTGGCTGACTGCATTTCCACCCAGGTAGCCCCGTGCTGACAGTGATAGCTGAGAGCATGCTGCAGCAGATCTCCTGGATCACAGCCACAACAGTGTTTGAACCCTTTTAATTAATTCTCATTGACTCAAAAGCTGCCTGAAAAAGCATGTGTGTCCAAGGCAAGGTAGGACAGCAGAGAGCAATGAAAGCTGATGATCGGGCAGTGTGCTCTGGGATGGTTAGTATGCCTGGCTTTGAGAACAGGTATCAAGAAGGGAAGAGGAATTGCAGCAGGTATGGGCGTGATACAAGATAAAACACAAGCCTCTTTCAGAGCATTCATGGGAAGGATGACAATGCCTGTTTATCTATATTAATCCATAGGGGTTTTAAATGCTGTAAGTACCAAATCAAATATGAATATGCCTGGACATGGAGTCTAGGATTTACATAGAGTAAATTAGAATCTTGCTTACAGAAAATGCCTTAAAAATAAAATTCCAATACAAGACGAAAGAAACAAAGGAACAGGAGACAAGGAGTATGGAGATGGGGGACCAGTGTAAGTTAAGTTTTGATAGGCTAAGCCCATAGTGAGGCATGCCAGCAACAGACAGATGCATATCTGTTTTCATGCACCAGTAAGAATTCTGGATGTGTCACAGCAAATGTGGGCAAACTATAATTCCTGCAATGGCATTGGGCTACAATGGTATCATGTGCTGTTAGTGCAAACTAATGAGAGACAGCATGAGCCATACACTCATTTTGGAATGTTGTCCCACTAAAGTGGCAATATGCTCAGGAAGTAGTTCCATCAGGATGGAGGGCATTATTCATAACATTGTCATTACTGTGCAACACACCAGGAGATGGATTTAAAATGTTTGCAGAGTTAATTGAAATAAATGCTTTATCTACATGGCTAAATAAACTATATTTACATTGGCATTATCCTCACGTCCTGATGGGGAAACTGCAAGTCCAGTTCAAGATTTGCTTGTTGCTGGTGTTCTTGGAAAGGAAGAAGCAGAGAAACCAGTAGCACAAACCTCTCCCACAGAAATTTCCATACATTTCTGTGCTTTCTACAGCCTGTAAACCAGTGCTGTAAACCCGTGCTGTAAACCCATATTTTTTTGGTCTTAAGCACACAGATTTGCTGTTTAGAGGTGCACAATCATATCTATCAAGTTTTTCCTACGGGCTTTTTTCTTCTTTTTATTTTTTCAGGAGGAGGGGAGGGCATAGAGAAGAGCTTTAAGGAATCTGGGTTCCATATGGCTTTCCTATTGTTTTGAGAAGACTAAACTAAAAGTCCTCACCTGTTGCAATTTGGTCATAGCTCCAAACAGAGGTCCAGACTTTATAAAGTAAGTTTGGAGGGTTCAGATGTCCACTAAATATAGACAAGGTTCTATAACATGCATTTATTTCCCACTTCCTAATTTTTTTTGAAAATAACTTTTCATTCTTCTTGTAAAACATTTTTTAGAGCTTAGATTTTGTTTTAATATTAGTGTCATGTGAGCTGTGCAATGATGATGCTTGCTTTTTGGGCTATTAAAAAATATATATTGTTTTGTGTAAATTGCTGGTTTTAAGCATCTATTCTTTGAAATAAAACTTCAAAATATGAAATGAGAGGCTGAAGAACAGGCATTAGGCTATTTTGGGCTTAATGGTACTCACTCACTTGGAGTGTGGGACATTCACCTGTGTCTAATGTAAGCTATGGAGACTGATCTTGTTTTTCTTCCCTCTTTCCTACTTAACCACTGGCTGCTCTTAATGCCTTTTTATCTTTCCAGAAATGCCATCCTGAACCATGGAACATTTTGTTCCATTAAAATATCAGTAACAGTCATATATTTCATAAAAATTCTTGGTTTAAAAGAACCTGTCTTGCTGTATTTGCAAAATATTTTACCAAAAACAAAGAAAGGGAAAACAAAAATTCAGATGCTCTACTTACACAACCACCAAAACCAGAAAAAAGCATTATCTACCTGACTCACACTTCTGACTGAAGGTAAGTCAAGCCCTATGCTACGACTGCCCAGGCTGCCACAGTTAGTCTCACTGAAAACTAGACTGAAAACTCTTCATTGTCTTACAGTTGGCAGATTGTAGAAGGTTGCTCTGTAAGTTTGTGTAGATGTAACTGGAGAGAGAGTTCTACTACAGGAACAACCTTTTGCCATTCTGCAAAAGATTATGTTTGCAAATAAACATTTTTATTCTGATTGACAGTTAATTTATTTCTAGTTACAAATAACCAGACCAAAAAAACTAACTCACTGTGTTCACTGGGGAACAGATCTTTGCAAAATTAACCTCATCTCTTGTAAACAATAGTCTTTGCATGTGAACAAGACTAGGCTTTATTATTTAGTTATTTGTCATCCTTTCTCATGTGTTAAAAGTTTTTTCTGTCCAGGGAGTAGGAATGTCACATAATTTAGGTAACCAATATATACAATGCAACAAATGGCAAAAATCAAGGAAGAGCTCATGAAAACAAAAAAGACTAAAATTTCCTTGGCAAATGCTCAGAAATAATGAAAGCTCTGAGAACAGAAGGATGTTATAGTCTCCTCAAGATGTTTATAATTAGCAATTTCACAAGCTCCCTACGAGTCTGTTGGGCAGGAAATTACAATGTATAAGCAACCACAAAATGTTGTAGGGTAACCAGGCTGAAATGCATAACATGACCTCAGTCCTAGCAAACAGAATTTTTGTACTCTCTGTTGTTGTTTATCTTATCCTAGCTATCCTAGCTATTAAATATGTCATTTCTTCAGGAAAAACAAAGAAAAAAAAAAAGTAAAAAAAAATAGTTGGCATTTAGTTGCAGAGGTCTGTGACTAGGAACAGGCAATAAATTAGATAAGAATGTAAGAACAACTGTACTGTATCAGACCAAATGACCATCTAGTCCAGTTCTGTGACCCTGAAAACAGACACAGTGCTTGAAGACAGAGCCCAGCATGAGAGAGATGGTACCCTGGATACAAATAGGGTTAAATGAAGGACTCATGAAGCCTGTGAAAAGTTTATTCTAATGGCAGTAGGAAAATGGTTTCAGAAAGTGACAAATAGAATGTAATCATGCTTAGTTCTCCCTGAAAGATTAAGAAAAGGGAGGCAGTAAATTCAAATATTAAATAGCTTCCTAAGAAATATGAGATTTTGTGGTAAACACATACAAAAAAATAAAACCCCATGTTTGAACTCAACATCATCTTCTTTTAACTTTCACCTTTGAGCAAGTTCTTACTCACAGACAGCCCAGTGAAATGGAGACTGATAATTTGAAGTTAGAAATAATGGAACTGTCCTCATCCCAGTAAAATATTTCAGAGCTTACAATACCTTGTCCATGTTAAAATTTAAATGTGTTGAAAATAAATTAATTAGTGTTTGAGAGTTTATAAATGAAAAGGGGAAGACTGAGTCAATAATTTTGGAGACATTTCTGTGTTGTCTTGGTGCATGTAAGCTGAGAACGTAAAGCGAAACATCTCTGGACAGCCTGTTCCAGTGTCTCACCACCCTCACACTGAAAAATTTGTGCCTGATTTCTAACCTAAATCTTTCTTCTTTCAGCTTAAAACTGCTAACCCTCATTCTCTCACTGCAAGCCCCTATAAAAAGTTCTTCCCCAGCTTTCCTGTAGCCCCTTAAGGTACTGGAAGGCCACTATGAGGTACCCCTGGAGCCTTCTCTTTTTCAGACTGAACAACCCCAACTCTCTCAGCCTGTCCTCGGATCATTTTCATGACCCTTCTCTGGACACGTTCCAACAGGTTCACATCTTTCTTATGCTGGGGGCACCAGAGCTGGATGCAGTATTCTAGGTGAGGTCGCACCAGGGCAGAGTAGAGGGACGGAATCGCCTCTCTCGATCTGCTGGCCACACTTCTTTTGATACAGCCCAGGATGGAGTTGGCCTTCTGGGCTGCAACCGCACATTGGTGGCTCATGTCCAGCTTTTGATCCACTAGTACCCCCAGGTCCTTTTCCACAGGGCTGCTCGCAAGTGTGACCTCCCCCAGCCTCTATTCATATCTTGGGTTACCTCAGCCCAGGTGAGGACCCTGCATTTGGCCTTGTTGAACCTCATGAGGTTCACCTGGGCCCACTTCTCTAGCTTGTCCAGGTCCCTCTGGATGGCATCCCATCCCTCTGGCATATTGACTGCCCCACCCAGCTTGGTGTCATCAGCAAACTTGCTGAGGGTGGTCTCAATGCCACTGTCAATATTGTTAATGAAGATATTAAACAACACTGGGCCCAGCACTGACCCCTGAGGGACACCACTTGTCACTATTTTCCATCTGGACTTAGAGCCATTGACCACTACCCTCTTGACACGACCATCCAGTCAATTCCTTATCCACTGAACAATCCACCCATCAAACCCATATCTCTCCAATTTAGAGAGAAGGATCTAGTGGGGGACCGTGTCAAAGGCCTTGCAGAAGTCCAGATAGATGACATCCACTGCTTTTCCCTGGTCGACTGATGCAGTCACTTTGTTGTAGAAAGCCACTAGGTTGGTCAGACAGGACTTGTCCCTGGTAAAGCCATGTTGGCTGTCCTGGACCACCTCCTTGTCCTCTAAGTGCCTTAGCATGTATTCTAGCAACAGGAAGATCTGTTCCATGATCTTCCCAGGCACAGATGTGAGGCTGATAGGTTGGTCATTCCCGGGGTTCTCTTTTCTACCCTTTTTAAATATGGGTGTAACATGTCCTTTCTTCCAATCACCAGGGACTTCATTCACCTGTCTGCCATGCCTTTTCAAATATCATGGACAGTGGTTTGGCAACTACATCCACAAATCCCTTCAGGATTCTGGGATGTATCTCATCAGGTCCCATGGACTTGTATATCTTCAGGTTCCTCAGATGGTCATGAACCTTATCTTCACTTACAGTGGGGGGGACTTTGTCTCTCTGTTCTGCATCTTGTGGGCCATCAATATGAGAGTTGTAAGGAGAGAGGTTGCCAGTGAAGACTGAGGCAAAAAAATAAAGTGTAATTTTGTAAAACCTACTTAATACTTCAGGGATTCACATGTCCTATAAACACAAGCTCTCACAGATCAGATTAGACCTTCAGAGCCCACCACTCCTTAGAAAAGTAATTCCATGACAGCAAAATGTGTATCAAGAGAAATCCATAATAGCTGATGAGCAATTATGGTTCGTGTTAACAACTCAGAGATATTCCACACACTTTGGTTTTACAAGAGTACAGTGGTACCACTTTAAGCAAATTCTTGCAGACAGATATACTTGTAATACAGAGAAGAAACTTCTCAGCCTTTCTCTAAATATCCCTTCCATTCTCTATAAACTGATAGTCAGAAATGGCAGTTTCACCTCAGAAAATCAGAAGCTGGACAAAGGTAGCTAAATACAAAAGATTTTCTATTTAAGTCAAAGAACTTGAGCTCAGCTGCCAACACAAACGTACAGTTAGCTAACCATGGTTAAAATTACCCATCAACTATGAACCTTGGACTACTTTTGATTAAATTAATAGGAGTTTTGTTCAAAAAAGATATCTGCATAATGATGTTAATTTTCTGACAATCAGAAGACCTTCACATCCCAGAATACTTTTCAGAAAAACACAGAAACACTTAGTGGAATTAAAGGGAAATATCTGTGTCATTTCATATTAAATATTTGTCATTGTCTCTGCTGTAGATTAATAAAAAATGAGAAAAGACTTATTTAAGATAAGATTTAGTAACAGTCCTTTAAGTAGATCACATTGATGCTCCCAACAGAAGTGGTAACTGTAATTCTGTAAAGTGTTGTTTGTGCCTACAGAGTGATTCCTAAAGGACTACCCTTTAGAAATAAAAATAGTAAAGAAGTTACAACAGCAGTAAATTCCTTTCCCAAACAACTTTAGAACTGAATGGTAGTTAAAAAACTCCCTATTTTTAGGAACCTTTTTCTTCTGGTAAAGGTTTTTATTACTATTTTTCAAAAATAAAAATGAAATTACCATTTGCAAAATGTAGCACAAATGACCTACAACAAAGAAAGCAGTCACTGAAAGAAAAACAGGCTTTCTACAGACAGTTGACAGAAAAGACACATTTTTTAAAAGGCACATAGGGATTTAGCTACTCACTTTTATTAAAGTTAATGTAAGAGGTGTCACTACTTCCACAGACAACTGCAAATTTACACTTTTGTAAAGAACATGTTACATCTCCCAGATGAACATTACATTTTAACAATATAAATATTATCAACGCATTACCTGAGACAGAATAACCAAAGAGCCCAGGAGAGGTTATGATCTGCCTGGCTGGGGAGCAGCCTTGCTGAAAGGGACACGGGGGTCCTGGTGGACAACAACCTGCACAGGGGTCAGCAGTGCTTTACTCAACACGTCAGGTCACACCTGGAGTTCTGTGTCCAGAGCTGGTCCCCACAATTCAAGAAAGACATGGACAAACTGGATAGGGTCCAAAGGAGGGCCACAAAGATGATTAAAGGGCTGAAGAACCTGACATATGTGGAAAGGCTGAAGGATGTAGGTCTTTTCTCCCTGGAGAAGCGAAGTTTAAGGGAGAACCTCATTACAGGTTTCATCTTAACATAAAAAACAGATTTTTTTACAGTGAGAACAATCAACCACTGGAACAACCTCCTCAGGGATGTGGTGGAGTCTTCATCACCAAAGGTTTTCAAGATGTGATTGTGCTAGATAATCTCATCTCATTTCCCATGAAAGGTAGGACCAGCTGATGCTTCAGTGTCCCTTCCAACCTGGGCTGTTTTATGATTCTATGAGTTTTGACAAGCTTTCTTTTAATCAGTTTTTGTCATTTTAGATTTATTTACCTAAATGTCAAGAATTATCTTGCTCACTCTAGGAAAAATACATTCCAGTAAAAAATTCACTTAGACTTTGTGTTTCCTGGTGTGGAGATTTTGAAGGAAACACAGGATCTTAGAAATACATCACTTACCATCTTCCTCTTCACAGTTGATTCTTTTTACTTCAAACACAGACAAAAATCAGATCATTCTTTACCATCACTTGGTACCTTCCAAGTTTTGCCAAGTGGGAGAAATCCCAGTACATCCTAATCCACTGTTGTTTACACTACCTTCCCCTTTCTTTTTATTGACTGAATCAAATATACCACATGCTAGGAAGAAGCCAAAGAGTTATTTAATTAACTGAACATCCTTATATTACTTGTGCCTTGTTTTCCTATCTTCTCAATTCAAAACTGTCTTTGCCTCTCCTCTCTTTTTAAAATATTAAAGCAAAAACAAAGCCCAAATATGAGATAAAAGAAAGTATGGAGATTGCTTTATTGAAAGAAAGAAAAAAAAGTTCAGGTTGTTCAATATGAAGTCTTTGAAGATGGATGATTATTTACACTGAATGACTTCTACCCTTGTTTAAATTAAAGGAAGATATTTGAAAAGAAGAAGCTGTTGCTAGTTCCTCTGAAGTATTGGCATTTTTTCCAAAATACTCTCTCATATGAAAGGAAGCTGAAGTGCCATTAAACACTTAGTTTATGGATTTATTTATGACAGGAAATACATTCTTCCTTAGGGAACTAAGCTATTCTGAAACAGTTCAACCATGTTCCTGAACTTGTCAGCTTCAAACAGAAGGCCAAGTATAATCCTCCAGCAACCACCACCCATCTGAACTGTTCACACAAATATAGCACAATGTAATGACTCACTGTTTAGCACAGAATAATGACAAAAGTTATGTGAGAAGAGTTTTTTAACTGGTGCTTAAAACTGCAGACTTTTCCTTTTCTTCTCAGAAGGGTACATGTTGGAAGGAACAGGAAAGAAAAGTAAAGAATTGCCATTAATGAATATACTTTCTTCTTCCTAATCTTGCAGGGGAGATGCTGGCAGCTGCTTCTAAAAATCCCACTAACTGTGGATGCCAGAGTATGGAGCCAGATCTGGATAAAGGTTAACACATCTACAGGATTAGCCAGTGGGGCTGAAAAAGACACTGTTCTCCATGAGACAACACACAGGCAGCTCTTCTGGGACTCTGCGCAAAGCTCTACTCGCAATCCAGGGTCAGAAAAGACAAGGACTACTGAGATGCTCTTCCTTGCAACACAGAAAAGCTTTGTGCTGGGGGGGTGTCTTTCCTGCAGTGACCACAATCCTTCCAGTAAAGCTATATTAAAGGGGCATAATAGGCTGGGAAGAGGAGAACTATGCCCATTAAATGTGTCCAGAAGTTATGCAGTATAAAACAGCGCATGCAGCTCAGCTCCATTTTGTTGTTGTTTTATTTTGTGTTTTTTTTTCCAGTGCACCTTATCCAAAACTATTCATGCCATAGGAGACAAAGGACAGAGGAGAGGAAGAGATGGAAACAGGCTCTTGAACTGTTTTCTCCAGCCTGCACCAGGCAAAAGGAGGGAGAGCTATACTAGCACTGTCATCTAGCACATGAATGCTCCAGCTGGATTATCCAGGAGGATGCATTACTTGTTGCATACTGGAGGGCTCCTGGAGGTATAGCACAACCTCTTGCCTCTAGGGGAGGGTCAGATCAAAAGAGGAGGCAGATATGCCCTATTCACTGCTAAAAATTGCCATTTATGGCACATTAAGGCCCCAGAAAAAGTAAAACATTTGGATTGGCAGACTTCACTGTTTGGACTCTTTAAGAGAAACAGAAGGGCCATCAGTGATGTAATGGTGGTTCTTACACAAAAATATTGTCCAGTGTAGAAGAGACAATGTACACAATTAATACAACAATAATAAATAACTATCACTAGAATTGGCCAGAAGAGGCTTCCTTCATTTTGAAACAGACCAACATTTATTTGAAAGAGACTAGAAAGCTCGGTCCCTGAAAGGAAAGGCAGATGCTGTAGCAAAACAGCATAGGGCAGCAGCTGCCTGACAGCATCTCAGCAGTTGGAAACACAGACACTCTGGTAGCAATCACCTCTACAGTTGCAAGGGGCAAGGCATTCTCCCCTCTACTTCCCACTCAAGAAGTCTCTGGGATCACTGTGCCTATCAACTCAGTGAGGTGGCAATTCAAGACTTGTGCTTGTTTCTCAGTGTTCTACTGCTTATCTTCTGTGAGTCCTTGAATGTTTGTGTATTATCTAATATCACTACTTTTATTTCATTTTTGTATAATGGTTTCAATCTCTTCTCTATCTCAGGAGATAACAGAAAATAGACTTGCAGTTCATAGTGGACATATGACTTTTAATTTTTATAGGACAGAAAAAAACACTGAGGGAAGAAGAGAACAGATATTTAGGACTTAGGAGAAATAAAAGTTCAGCACTCAGCTACTCTGGGTTCCCTAGTCCATTTCTTTAAATGTTCATGGATAATTTTGAATTATGGGATTCTGTCTTTTTTATATCAATATGTAAAGTCTCTATAAACACAACTATTCTCACTTTGCAAGGATTTTTGTCCATTGTTCCCTTTGTAAATATGCAACAATATCAACCTCCAAAAAATTCCTGTGTATACCACAGATTTAATTATTTATTCACCTGGTGTGTTGTGTTGCTGCTGTTCTTGTTATTATTGATTTCTTTTTGTTTGAATAATTACAGTAACAATAGAAAAATTCAACTTCAGCATGTTCTCCATTGACTGAAACAGTTAAAGCCAGAATGTGAAGTCTTGGCAGCAGCACAAAGTGCCCCAAACCAAGCCAACCAAGCCCAGGGGCAAAACAGCAGCCTAGGATATTTTCCATCCTAGATACCCAAGAATGCAGGTTGTGTTTGGTTTGGATTTTTTTTTTTTTTTTTTTTTTTCATAAAGGACACAACTTCAACACTTTCCTATTAAAGCCTTTTTCCCCCCAGGTGATTGTTCTAATAACTAATCTATTTACTATTCCGGAGCAAGTGTTTCTCCAATCAGAAATTACCAAAATCTGGTAAATTTGCCTGATACAAACATGGCAAGAAATTTCTATGGAAGTTTTTGGTTTTGATCACTCAGTGTTCTCAGGCAAAAAGTGTTCTCCATGGAAAATTCCCAACAAGCTCTACAAGTCAGACATCTGGAGTATTACTTGGAGGCGTTTGTGACTGGAACAACTGCTGCACCGTGAGAATCAGATCAGTGAGAGATGTCACACGATGACCTTAAACCTAACCCCACAATCCAGCTGCACATCCTGTGGCCACAAATCCCATGCCAGAATCCAAATCTTCAAAGCCTCACTGGTTTTCCCTGTGCACATATTTGAAAAACCTGGAGAAGCAAATGAAAGTATCTGCTCACTGTGAGGCACTCGGCCAAATTTACAAGCTAGGTGCAGCTGTAATAGGAAGATTTTGTCTGCCTTAGGGAATAGGACACAGGACTGGATTACAGAGGCATTTCTGTACTCTGCTAAATCTAAATGCTGTGAGTCACAAAGAGTTGTGAACATGTAGTAATCACTACAAAACAATAAACACTGGAAAAGTACACAGGGTGCCCTGGGTAGTTCCCCTGGTTTCTACAAGTATGCTTTATCTTTGCTATGGAGGCAAGTATAGACAGAAAAATGCTTGTGCTTCTTACAGAAAAATAATGTCAAAGAAAGCATAGCATGAGAAGAAAATGGCCAGGTCCAAAGACACAAGCCTTTTCTCAGTGATCCTCACATTATTATTTAGCTTTCTGTGCATCTTTCAGGTCTCTTCTTCCCAGCAGTCAGAAACAGAGTATCTTCATAGCCTTCTAATAAATGAACTCAAGTTAGGCTTACGCTGGGTTGCCAATCCTGGTATCATGTCTCTGTGCCCTGCAATTATACGTACCTCATGCCGATTCCCATCCTGTGCAGGATCAAGCCCCGGTAGCTTTAAAAGACTACCTTTCTCATTTACTGATAGAGAGAGTAGAGAGATGGGCAGTCACCAACCACATGAATTTTAACAAGCAAGCACAAGTGCCAGATTCTGGCACGGGGCAACCCTGGTGGTGAGTACAGACTAAGGAATGAGTGTCTGGAGAGAAGCATGGCAGAGAGGGACCTGAGGGTCCTGGTTGATGGCAGACTGAAGATGATCCAGCAGTGTGTCCTGGCAGCCAGGAGGGCCATCTGTGTCCTGAGGTGCATCAAGCACCGTGTTGCCAGCCAGTCAAGGGAGGCAATTGTCCCGCTCTGCTCTGGTGCAGCCTCACCTTGAGTACTGCCTGCAGTTTTGGGCACCACAATATAAAAAGGACATTAAGCTATTGGAGAGTGTCCAAAGGATAGCCATGAGGATGGTGAAGGGTCTGGAAGGGATGGCTTATGAGGAGCAGCTGAGGTCACTTGGATTATTCAGCTTGGAGAAGAGGAGGCTGAGGCGTGACCTCAGCCTGAGGGGCTTCCTCACAAGGGGAAGAGATGGGGCAGGTACTGATGTCTTCACTCCTGTGACCAGTGACAGGACTTGGGGAAATGGCAGGAAGCTGAATCAGAGGAGGTTTAGGTTAGATATCAAGAACAGGTTTTTCACTGGTTGAGCACTGGAACAAGCTCCCCAGGGAAACGGTCACAGCACCAAGCCTGCCTGAGTTCAAGAAGCATTTGGTTGATGCTCTCAGGTACATGGTGTGATACTTGGGGTGCCCTACCCTGGGACAGGAGTTAGACTTGATGATCCTGATGGGTCCCTCCCAACTCAGCAGATTCTATGATTCTATACTGCAGACTTTACCTAAGTACCTGATTAAAAAAAGAAATGCATGTGAAGAATAATCAATTGTTTGGGAAACTTCCTTCTTCAGTGGAATAAATACCAATCTCATTTTCAGGCTGGCCTCTTCCAGAAAGCTGCTGTTGTGCACCCCCTAGTCATACTAAATCTCACTTACCCTTGTTATTGCAACACAAAAGCAGTAACACTGTCATACAGTACATGTAACATGACAGAGTTCCTTCAAAAGAACAGAAGTTGCAACTAACGTATGTGGGTTTGTTTTTTTAAAGTAATTGATAATAAGATCAGACAAAAAGAAGCACCTGAGTTAAAATAACTGAAGGGCTGCAGAAAGTGTCTTTTCCTTTAGAGTAAACTTACAAAACCTGCAATTTCACAGATGCCTGGGGAGATGGGCTGCAATACAGATCCATTCCTCTTATTTCACATTTCCAGGCACTGGACCAAACTGAGATAGGGCACCATGAACTCTCCTCAGGTCCAGGGAACTGTCACGAGAGCTGACTTTGGCTCACCATCTCCCAAGCATGCTATCAAGGAAAAGAGGCACACTATGAATGCTCCCAAAGGAGTTGTGATGCCCTAATGTTGGCAAGTCTGTGAAATGAAGAACCCTTGTACTGGCTTGTTGGTTGCTTTTTGTAAAAAAGTCTCTTAATGCAAGTCTTTCATTCATTGTACTGTTCCTTTTGAACTCAAGGACATTTCTAATTTGCAATTATCCAGGCTGAAATAGGATATACCTTCTAGAGTCTGACATAGACATTAGGTACAAGGCAAAGTTGCTAGGAGACCACAGATGGAGCAAGGAGCATTTCAGTAATGCAGCAGCTTTTCACACTGGGCTGATGGGAACGCCTGCATCAGCAGTCAGCCTTTCACAATTTAAAACAAAACAGACAGCTTTTACTGCTTACGTAAAGATGCACATTTGGCAAGAACAACTAAATTGTCATAAAACTAGCACTCCATGATCTAAATAAAAAGCAGGGCAAAAAACACTGAAAAGGTTTACACATACAACACTCACTTAAAGTACTCTTCCTCATTGTATGTTTGAGAATGGCCACTTCATTTACAAACTGAAAAAAAACATTTATTCAAGCAAATGTTGTTCACTCTACTTGTGTTCTGGGCCCAAGTGCCATATTACTGTAGAGGAAATGAGCAGTATAAATCACAGAATCATAGAATAGTTTGAGTTGGAAGGGACTTTAAAGATGACCTAGTTCCATCCCCCCTGCCAATGGCAAGGACACCTCCCACTAGACCATGTTGTTCCAAGCCCCATCCAACCTGGACTTGAACACTTCCAGGGAAGGGACATCCACAACTCCTCTGGGCAACCTGTGCCAGTGTCTCACTACCCTCACACTAAATAATTTCTCCCTAATGTCTAACCTAAATCTCCCCCACTCCAGTTTCAATTCATTACCCCTTGTCCTCTCACTACAAGCCCTTGTAAAAAGTCCCTCCCCAGCTTTTCTGTAGCTCCTTCAGGTACTGGAAGGCTGCTATGAAGCTCATTGGAGCCTTCTCTTCTCCAGGCCAAAACAGGCTCAGCTCTCTCAGCCTGTCTTCATAGGAGAGGTGCTCCAGCCCTCGGATCATCTTTGTAGCCCACCTTTGAGCCATTACAATCCACACAGCTTCTTTGTCTCTTCTGTACCTTTACTCAAGAGGCAGAGTTTATGCTTATTAAAATTCACCACTTGGCAAGTGGAGATTAAGGGTTTATCAAACTCAGGTTTTCATTGTTCCAGTCATCACGACCACAGCTATTTCAATAGACAACACAAACCAAAACTAAGGCAGTTGCATGGCTGTAAAGTCGCACAGCTTAGACATGCTACAGAAATGGTTCTACCTGTAAACATTATTTGTTGGATTTTGAAGTTCAGAAAGTCCAGATAACATCTAAAATTGAAATGGAAAGACAGTGACTGAATAAAGATTTGAACCTGTGTTTCAGTCCAGCTCTTTCCAGTGGGATTGTCCTGCCTTCTGAGAGCTCATTAGCATGTTTAGCCTGTTCACCCTTGAAGAAGACTTTATCTGACAAATATTCACCCAACTATTTAATTATAAAGTAGGCACTGAAAGCAAGTCAGATGAACACAGACTAAAATAGCTTTAATGTCTACATGTAAAGAGGGAGCTACAGTAACAAGTTGAGATGTAGCTGTTCACACTGCCAGTGTCTGAAATTAGATTAGATTAATCCCACCCTTCACATGAAATGGGCCCTGTGCCATGTTGTTGTTCTTTCTCTAGTTGGTAGACGAAGACAGGCTCTTCTGTTGATAGTGCCAATGCCAGGCTACACTTTGAGTGCAGCTTACAAATCCAGTAATGAAATAGGTTTGGCAATGCACATCTGAAAGTAAGAAGCTGCAAGAGCATCATGTGCTCTGTCTTAATAAAAAAGGAACAACTGAGCCAAGCACCAGATTATGTGCCTTGCAAATACAAGGTCCCATATAGCTCTACTGAGAATAAACTCACCAAATTGAAGCCAGTATCAGCTAGAAATTTTCTACACGACTCTATTTAGATTATTTAATTAACTAGTCATTAGCAGGTGAGCAAAAAAAGGTTGATTTGTTTCAGTTTGTGATTACAGTATTCACAGGCTAATTCTCATGTTATTGTAACATCGTCATTTGAAAGATACATAACATTTTTCTGCTGCTGAGAAACACACCTTAAAAACACATTTTGCACTACTGTGGCAAGGCCCAATCTTTGTTTTAGACAAGAATACCTGAACACAACAGATCTACATAATTGTAGTTAATGTCAGCAGCTTCATGTAAATTGTTTACTTTTCCTCTGTATGTTCTCAGTTCTGTCTCTCTTTACAACCTTATTAGGACCACCTTCACACACTGTAAAAATAAGCAGATAATCTTAAAAAATAACGTCTTGGGAAATCTCATTAGTCAAAACTAGGTATGTTCTGCCAGTGCAGCCCTTCAAACAATAAACTGAAAAGGAAACCTTTTTATTTCTTTGGAGTATACACTGCATATTAATTAATTAGGCAAGATTTTAAGCATGGTAAAAAGTGACGCCACTGATCATATCCTATGGGTTCTAACATATCAAATTAGTTTTGCAATGCAAACTTTATCTCTAAAGGTCAATGCTCTGGAGAATTATTTTTATGCTTTCATCAGTGTGCTATGAGCTCTGACTCAGGGGGTGGGAGCGTCTGGATATAAACTACAACTCTTTCATATACCTCATGACCATCCTGAGGTCCTTCACTATTTACTGGCCACATAAGCATTGCTCTAAGGGGCATATTTTTTATAAAGTGTACATAAACTTTACAAACAAGGTATTTTTGTGATCACTACAATGAATAATTTCTCTGAGAAACAGAGAATGTTCTCTGAACATTCCAAGCACTAAAAAAATAGGATCAATTAGCCTCTTAACTGTGCATCACATCACATCCCACAAACCTGGGGAGCAACTTGACAAATTTGAAGTTTCCAGTGATGACCTCAGAGAGCTTAAACAAGAGATATGCCTCTGGAAAAGAAATCCCCTATAAACATCAGGGAGACTCTAGCATGTTTGCTTCTTACTAGACAACACAATCAGAAAAGGGTAACTGTGCTATAATTGTTAACCTAGTAACAGAAATAAAATTTCAAATAACTGTGGTCTTATGAATTATATAAAATAGTTGAGAATAATTTATACCTATTTAATGAAGGCTTATCAGCCAGTTTTTGGTTTGTTTGTTTTGTTGGGTTATTTTAGGGGGAGGGGCACGAGGGGATAAGAGAAAACAGAATACCGTTTTTTACTCCTGAGACCAGAAGGTCCCTTATTTTTAGGAATCATGTTTTGAAAAACTGTCTTGGACTTAGCAAAATTATTTTCTTACTTTTTCAAAATAGCTACTCGTCTATCCTAAAGAATAAAGTTGGAATTTAATCACAGCAACTCTTGAAAGCTGTCAAAGATATCAAAACTTGGGCATAAGGAACACTGCCCTCTGATTTCAAGTTCTTTTCAAATATCCAAATACTGATGTAGTTTTTTCAATAAAAGAAAACAAAATCTGTGTTGGCATTGAACACCCTTGGCAAAGAGTCAGGAAAGCTGACTTGTGCTTGGTAACTTGAATCACAGACAAGACTGAAGGTCAAAATATAGTTAAAATACTGCACCAGGACCAGGCCAAAGCAACCTCATTCTCACAGAATCAGAGAATTGTCACAGTTGGAAAAGACCTCCAAGATTACTGAGCCCAACAGTCAAGCCAGAAAAATAACGACCATGCCCACTAGAATATGTCCTGAAGTGCAATGTCTACATGTCTTTTGAATACCTGCAGGAATGGTGACTCAATCTCTTCCCTGTATAGTACAATTTAATTAACTGTTTATAAGTCAGGCCACTTATAAATGTCTTATAGCCTGTACTGTGTACTTTGTATAAAATGTTAATGCATATTTAAATATTTTAATGGCAAGGCTTAATTGTAAAATGTGTCCCACAGTAAGTTGCCTTGTAATGGTTCTGAGCTGTGCCCGTAACTGTTACACACACATAGGGGTTTCTTAAACTTCACATAGATTATAGAACCATAGAATAGCCTGAGTATGGAGGGATCCACGAGGATTATGAGTCCATCTCCTGTCTCCACACAAGGCAATCTAAAAGTTAAACCCTATATCTAAAAGCATTTTCCAAATGCTTGACTGCTGACAGGCTTGGGGCCATGACCATTTCCCTAGCAAGCTTGTTCTAGTGCTTGACCACTTTTTCCTATTATCCAATCTGAACTTCCCTTGCTTTAAGACATTAATAACCCCATGGAGCATTAGTTAACAGGAATCTGGGGCATGATGAACACCTTCACATTTTTTTTAAGTGAAAAACTGGCAGCTGACAAAAATAAGGATTATTCTAGCCAATTCAACATTGGCTGGAAGGTAAAGTTGTGCCAACTCAATTTAGAAAGAATGCATGTTTTTAACTGTGATGATCACTGACATAACCACTAAGAAAAACTATGCATCCTTTGCCATTTGTAGGAAGATTAATCTGACGCAGTGTAGAAGCTCACAGTGCACACATCTATATTTAGGTTAAGTCCATAGACTTCCCTTACCAACAACTGAAAAAATACACACTTTTAGGGTGTGATTCATCTCATCCTACAGTAGACACCTAAACTAGGACAAATTAAAGAGACTTCTCTAAAAGTCCTTCTCTCAGTAATTGTAATGGGTAGACATTCAGTGAGAGGAATTCTAACCTTAATATATTTAATACCAAATCAAGATGCCACTACAAAAAAATAAGCTTTTTAAAACACAATTTAGCAGGTGAGGTACAAAGGTCAAAACAACATTCTATGGCTTTTGTCACCCAGGAGATTATATTAGTTGATACCACCATTGCTTCTGCCCTGAAATGTATTACAGCTAAAGCTGAAGACGGGGCAGCTAACACCCACTGAGGAGCTTATCAGTCCCTTTACTTTCTCTTTGAAGACAATAAACTGACTTTTTTCTTCTGAATTCTGAAGGAGGTTTATTAGCACTTTTTTGAAAATATTTTGTTATTCCCAGCATTTTATTCTATGCAAGTATTTTTCCTCTGTATTGTCTTTATAGTCTTTCTTTTACAGGTTTTCTTACACAGCCAGTGAAGAAATGAAGAATTTTCTGATCAATAATTACAGTAGTAATGAAAACAATCACAAACCGTGATTCTCAGAGTAAAACATACACCTTCAAAAGTTCCCTACAATTGCAGCAATCACTCAAGTGAAAAGACGAAGAAGACTCAAAGACAGCTCTGCCAAAGTGTGACAGTGTAGTTAGAATCAGCTAAAGTTGTTGGAAAAACAGAGAAATCATCCAACAATCTAGAAATCTATTTAAATCTATTTTAATAGGATTAAATTAATGTTTGAAACAGTCCTATTTCAAAACTGAAAACCCTGTCTCTTCTGAAATCTACAGACAATTGTCTTTTAATGCTTAGTCTGTTTTTTATGAATGTCCACATGAAGCTTAAAATTTTCTTCAAAATCCACAATCCAAGATTTTTTTTCAGAAAGTTATTCTTTTGAATATATGGACATGTTTCAATGACAAAATAAATATTTAACATTTAAAATAACTGCAGCATTGCCATCTAAAAGCAAAAATATTTCACCCTGAACTGAATACATTTTCATTTTAATATTGTATTGCCATATTTCATTGAATTTCTAGCTTGGTTATCTTGCATCCACACACTCCTTCCTAAGCAGAAAGATTCACTTGGATGAAGTCTCTCTTGATTCACCATCAATAAAGTTCAAGATATGTCTTAACTAAGAAAGATGAGTTGGAACTCAGAAGTACACAATTTCACTGCTGAAGAAGCATCACAGAAACATCCCTAAACACTTTTTTTAAAACTTTACCACTCTTCTGTCAAGGTTTACACCGTCAAAACAGGTATTTCAATTTTGGGGTTTAAAAAAAGAAGCATTTTGAATGGAATCTTCATTTTTTAAATAGACATTAGGAACTGCTGTAAATAATCCCATGGGAAGTCTGTCTAGCCTTCTCATTCAGCTACATTCAGCTTTTGTTATAGGTTTTAGACAGTGTTGAATAATTGTTCTACATAATCCTCCCATTTTCTTTGAAAACAAAAGGTTTGTATTATGGGAAGAACAATTTAACCAGAAACAGGACTGAGTACTCATAATGAAACCAATGTGTAATCTGACCCTTGAAAAAGAAAGGCACATTTATATCTCAGTTTTCTTTTTTCCCTGCTGAATCCCCATCTTTTAATACATTAACATTATCAGTCTCAAATGCCAGCAGCTAGAAGGTTGGTATAAGATCAAGAGAAACAGAATAGCAGTAAAACTGTAAAATGTCATAAAAGGACATATGGTTTTCCATTTCCTGCTACCTCTTGTACCAGTCTAGGAAAAGGGACTCGAATTGTGTGTGAAGAAAGAGCCTTAATACTGAGGAAGAGCAGACAGACCGTATTTTCTTCTTTTACACACGTTAATGACTATTCAGAATAGAGACATGGCCCCTTAGAACTGCAGAACTCTCCAAGTGTCTCTACACTAGTGCAGAAGTTCCAATCAGGAGTTTATTTCTGAAGTGAATTTCCTGATTGCCATTGCATACTGTGCTTTGGCTTGTAGCCTGGGACAGTTCTGGATCATGTGAACTGTCTTCTTCTCACACTACACTGAATTAGGAGAGCTCCACTAGTGCCGCTAATGCCCTCCACCCACAAACAGGCATTCAGGGCATACAGCAAGAAGACAGCTAGTTGCTGCTGAGCTTAATAAAGTAAGGCATAGCTTAAATGATTGTTGATGGTATGAGTGAAATATATGTCCACACAAAAGACTGTGATGAATTGATTCAATTTAAAATTCTCCTGGCAATAAACAGATTTCTATTGAAAGAACATGGTGAAATTAATCAGACCAATGTACTACTGACTAGCTGAGAATAAAGAGCAAAGGGGTTACCTTAATAGGGCTCCCATCTGGAGTCAGAACCTCTTCTGAAAGCTCCATCATCTTCAGTGCCATCAGGGCAATGGCTTTAGCATGGCTAAGGCTTTTCTTATGGAGCCCTGCAGCAACGCAGTACGCATCACCTATTGTTTCCACCTGCAGCAATCAGACAAATCAAATGTTAAAGTATGATAATCAGAAGAGATCCCTACCATTAGTTATCTGCAATCAAACGACATTGCTTAAAAACATGTGAGCAAAACATCCATAAAATAAGCAATTAGACAACGGAGCATAATCACCTGAGTTTGCAAACAGGTGCAGTCAACACCTGACACACGACTGCATAGTGGTTCATCACCATTACAACCAAGAAGATCATTACATCTAGAACAGTGTTTGCCATCAGCTGAGACAAGACAGCATTTTACCATAGCAATAATACAGAAAACTCTGTTTCCCTAAATGAGAAATGCCTTGCAGCTTTGTTTGTTACTATCCTGGCTGAGTTTGCTGTTGGGTAAGAATAATGCTACTTTATAAATAATTATTATTTGCTCTGCTAGAAAAGCAGATTCTATTGCTACAGCCTTTGACTGCACCTGCCTCTGTTATTTTCAAGTAAGAATCGTTGCTCCTTTCTACTATGCAGGCTGCCAGACTGTGAATTCCACACCTTCAAGCATCAAGTTCAGCAAACTGATCCCTCTAGTCTCTTCAAACAGGCCTTCTCTCTTTCTTATCCCTGATTTTCTTAAAGAAAGCTCTCCCTCAGGGAAAAGTCGGAGGAAAAGAAATTACAGAAGCCCACTGGCTCTGGATAACGGCAGCCTAAGAAACACTGAAGCCCTTGAGTTCTGAAGCTTTATTGAGAGCATTGTGTTTTGCAGTCTCCTTGTCCACACATCTGCAACACGCTCTGTGCACAGTCAGTTAACACATGCCCAAGCAGACTCGGCCCTCAAGGATCAGTTCGGTTTTTACTACGTAACTAATTTGGCTTTCACCCTGCCCATGAGAATAAAGGAATGGCTGAAGAGGCTTCAGCAAAGACAATTTGCTGGGTGAGAAGAAAGCACGCAGTGAGCAAGGAGTTATTCAGGGAATAAATACAGCTGATTCTTCTCTCTGCAGGGATGTTACTAATATTAATAGACCTGGACCTTCTCAGATTAATATCCAGACCTGATAAACAGAACTGGAAATGTTACATCAAAAAAGTAAAAAATACATATAGGTACCCAGAGCATGAACCTAGAACAGCAATCTGAGCGAATACTTTCTACCATCAAATTTACAGAAGATAATCCAAGCCCATTGCCAAGTTTGGCTTCTTAGCCTGTTCTGCTGTTTGTGCAGGAGCATATACAGAAACAGCTGAGGGTTTCTCATGAGCTGAGAGCGGAAACATCTGTTAGAACTCCCTCATCACTTCTGGAAGGTCCTAATTGTATATAGAAAAGAACACATAGGAGCAATCAATAATTGTCTGTCTGCCTGTTTTCTCCAAGCTTTATCTCAGGATCTCTGTCTTTAACAGGGAGAGATTGCCTGCTCCCTGCAGTTTAAGAGGTTGTCTGTATGAGGACAAATGGATGGGCAATTATATTGCAATGGCTGGTGAAAAACATAGACAACACTCACTAGATAAGGCTGCTCAGAGCCCCATCCAACCTGACCTTGAACACTTTCAGTGATAAGGCTATCACAGCTTCTCTGGGCAACTTAGTCCAGGGTCTCACTGCTGTCATCATAAAATGGTACAATCTCTCTCTCCACCTTTCTTACAAGCCCCCCTTAATATAGTTAACGGCTGCAATAAGGTCTCTCTGGAGCCTTCTCTTATCCAGATGAAACAATCCCAACTCCCTGACCTGTCTCCACAGGAGAGGTGTTCTAGCCCTCTGTCATTTTTGTGGCCCTCCTCTGAATCTGCTCTAACACATCCATGTTCTTATTGTACTGGGGACCCCAGAGCTGGACACAGTCCTACAGGTGGGGTCTCATGAGAGCAAAGCAGAGAGGGAGAATCACCTCTCTCGACCTGCTGGCCACACTTCTTTTGATACAGCCCAGGATACGGCTGGCTTTCTTCATCCACCAGTATCCACAAGACCTTCTCTTCAGAGCGGTCAATCAATTCATCCCCCAAACCCTATTGATATTAGGATTGCCCTTGTCCAGGTGCAAGACCTTGCACTTGGCTTTGTTCTTCTTCATGAGGTTATATGAGAACATTATAATAGAACCCACAACGAGAGCAATGCATTGCACTTCAGAATGTCAGGGTGATCCCATCAGTGAGTCAAGAGGCTAATGGGAAGAAGGGGATAGCCTTTATCTCAGCTGAGGAGCAAGAAAGGGACCAGAAAAATAAAGCACTGTTCATAGCTCACATCAAACTATCTGCTAGGTAGATCCTGAATCAGTATGCACACCAGAGAGAAACTTATTCTGTAAATATTCAAGTAAATGTCACTAGGATAAAGAGAAAAGGAAGATATTCTTCAAAGTGGCTAAAGATAGCAGCACTCAGCTCTGTTTGATGCTATTCAAGATGAAGACATACAGTAATGAAACTTCATAGGAAATCTCTACATTGTGATCAACTCACTTATGAATTTTTTTACTTCGTAATGTGAATATTAGAATGCATTCTTAGTGGTATATTTGACTTTTATATCCTTCCCAGATAAATATACAGGAAAACTTATTTTGCATCACTGTAAGACTGGAATATATTATCCTGCTTCTTTTAAAAAACAAAATATATTCTGTTTTGAATATTTCAGCTATTTTTTGCATATAAGCAACAGCTTCATCTCTGTTAAGATTTTGTACATTTTTGTTCTATTAAAATAGAATTTCTTACTACTCTTAGTATTTCTAGCCATTCACTGACAACTCAATCTATTTTTATTTATTTTTCATCCCTTTTCACTGATTTTCCCTCACTGTGGTCATCTTCTCTGGAGCTTTCATTAACTGGGAACTAAGTACCACAGAAGAGAAGTGAGGCTGAACTTAGATTTCAAATTAGACCATTCTACAAAAATTTAGGATATCATTTTTATATTTATATATTATGAAGAAGCCAGAAATCATGGCAGCTGCTTACACTGCTATACAAAAACCTTCTTTAAAGCCTTCTGTAACTCTATGCCAAGTCATTAGAAATTAACAAAAGATTTTTAGTCACATCCTCAACAAATCAATAATTAATTGAAGTCATTGTGTGTACTCTACAGTTCAGAAGAAGCTTCTTGGTGGATATCCTGAGACTGATGAACACCGTGGAGTGACAATGTGTCTTGCAACAGGAAGATAACAAAGATATATTCTGCTTCTGGGAAGTAATTTTCTATGTACCCAGCTTGTGTTTGTCCTTGGTAGATACAGTATGTCTGGTTTAGAGGAACTGTTCTTTTTATAGAAGTTGAGCTCTATAGTAATTATCTTATAGTCAGTTATTCTTAATTTATACTGATTTTAGGTGGAATAAGACTTGTGGTGAATCTAGTATCTCAGCAGATAGAACATGATTTCTCCAATTTCAATGTGCCCAGAGAACAGAAGTTAATTGACAGTCCCCTGGGCAGCTCCAGCAGGTCTCTTCTAACTACCAGCAGTTAAACCTTGTGTTGTGTTACCTGAGCAACTGGTGGTTGTAACTGAATGACATCCCCCGCGTACAAAGTCATGGTGTTGATTTAGTGACAGGTCAGAAGGGAAAATGTGGTGTACTGAAGTAACAGCCCCGCTTTTGCATCTTTCCTCGTGAATGCACAAATGTGCACCAGTCATTGTGTATATGAACTTCTAGAAGTAACTGTTGTGATTTAGACCCAGCTGGTAACAACCAGGCCTCCCCTCACCCAACCCTCACCCCCCACTGTGAGACAGGGAGGAGAAAATCCAACTAAGAGCTTATGAAACAAGATGAGGACAGGAAGGTTTCTACTTCCCAGTTATGGTCACGGGCAAAACAGACAAACTAAACTCAGGGAGGAAAAAAAAAAGAAGCAGCAATTTATCAGAACAGGAGAAAGAGAAAGCAAAACCCAATTTTAAATACCTTCCCCTTACACCTCCCTTTGTCCCAGGCCCAAATTACTTCGCTGCTGCCTCCTCCTTAGCAGCACAGGGGGATGGAGAGTGGGGGCTTAACATCAGTTCATCACACGTTGATTCTGCCACTCCCTTCTCAGGGAAAAGGATTTCTCAGTCTTCTCCTGTTTCCCCACAGAGTCCCTCCCATGGGAGAGAGTCCTTCACAAACCCCTCTGACATGAGGTGCAGTCCCTCAGGAGCAGACTGCTCCAGCATGGGCTTCCCACAGAGTCACAGGCTGCTTTGGGAACAGTCACCTCCCCTGGCAAGGGGTCCTCCATGGCTGCAGGTCCACATCTGCCCCACCATGGTCCTTCGTGAACTGCTCCACTGTGCTCCTCCACGGGCTGCAGGGGACAGCTGCTCAGGCACCTCCTCTCCTCCTTCCTCACTGACCTTGGTACCTCTGCTCAGGTATTGCCCTCACTTCCTCCCCTCCTCTGTCCCGCAGGTCTTCTAGCAGTTTCCATTTCACCTTCTTAAATAAGTTCATCACAGAGGTGCAGCACTGATGCCCCCAGCCTTGGCCAGAAGTCGGTCTGGATTTTGGAGCCAGGAGAGCTTCCAGGAGGTTATCACAGGAGCCACCTCCCTGGGCCCTGCCCTGCTACCAAAGGACCAGCACACAGGCCCAACACATACAGCAATCAGAAATATTAAAACCATTCCAAGAAGTAGCTGAAAGGAGAACTGGCTCTAGTTTTAGTCCTGTCTCTCTCAGCAGGTTTCCTGTAAAAGCCTAATAAATAGTTTGTATAACAACTGATATAGTGGAGTAGTTGTTGCTATTTTTATTAATGTAAGAGCAATAAATGTGTGTCGTTTGCTTTTTAAATGGCTTAAATTATACTCGTATCAAGAAGACCTCTTTGCTTATGATTAAAACTGACTCATGTATAATAGAATAGGCCTGAAAATTCAAACATTGCTTCTTATTTCAGGAAGAAAAATCTGCCCTTAACAGCATGTCCCTTGTAGGTCCTTCACCTTCCTCTGAAGGGTACTTGTGTACGATTGTTCTCACCTCCCAAATACTCACAAGGCTGCCTAGGTATTTAGTATCTCACTCCTAAGGGTTACATTTAGTACCCATTCACCCTAAAAATAATCAATGCCACCTTCTCTATCGACTGCTCAATGCTCTTTTGCAAAGTAAATAAATAAATAGGGGGGAAAAAAAAGATTGCTTTCACTATAGAGATGAACACAGTTAAAGTATTGTCTCTAACTCAAAGTGTCATCCATAAATAAAAGCCCATAATGCAGATTGCACTAATGATTTTAGTTTGAGTTGGCTGAGATAAAATTAACTGATAATGGAGCCCTTCTCAAGCCAAAACCATTCAAGGTTCCTTCACTTTCCTGATATATATATATATATATGTAGATGCATATATAGAGAGATATATATGCACAAAGAACAGATTTATTTATTTTTTCTCACAAGGCACTGGAAAAAAATTTACAGTGCAGTTCAGGATGAGGAACTACAGGATGCCCTGAAGTTATACAAAAGTGATCAATTGAATACAGGATTACTTTGGAAAGTAAATACATAAATATTGCGTAATCCTTTGCTCAAGGATGCTCTGCCCTGAGAACCTTTCAGTGGTACACATATGAGGAAAAATACATTATGCTGTTCAAAGTTTATTTGGTTTATTCTATTAACTTATAGAGGTTATCTATGTAACTCTAACACACACACAGACTTCAGACGGAGTTACTAAACAGAGATGTTCTTCAGCCCTTTCCACATCTTCTTCTCTTCCTGATATAAAGTAACAGATATTTCTTCAATTTCAGTTGAGTTTCCAAATTCATCAAATCCTTCTTGTGGTCTCTCATTTTTTTGTTATTTCAATCACCAAAAATATTTATTTCTCCTTAAGTAAGTACATGTTCGCAATCACTGTAATTTTAAGTTGGCAGGAAAACTTGGAATATGAAACATCTTCTCTACACTCAACACCCTGTTTACAGCCGCAGTATAGAAAGTGTGTATGTTATATTTAGCTGAAGAGAAGCTCATTACTAAACTGTCTCCTATCACTTATGAACAATCTGCCAATAGCCTGGAACTCTCCTACTGCTGGGAGATATTCTATAACATTTAATTTTATAATACTGAAATAAGAACAAGCAGCAGCTGTGATGATATCAGTTTCCTCTTAAAGAGCTTGAATGTGGAAAAAAAAACCAGAAATAAGCAGGTAATTACTTCGCTTTTTGCTAAGTTTAATGCTTTTTGCCTTCCTCATTTATCTTTTCTCCCTGAGTAAACAAACTTTTCTGGTTTGGGCGTGGGTTTTTTCCCCTGTACAGAAGAGCATTATTCCCCATCTTAAAATACTTGCCTCTCCTTTCACTTGTTGCTTATGAACATTTCCCCCCTCCTACCCAAATACAGACACATTGGTCTAGGTGCATGCAACATGTACTGAGCAGTTAACACCTTTCAAAATAAAACAAGTAAAAAAAAATCTAGAATTTTACTGAGTAAATATATCTGCCCATTCTTACAAAATCTGTGCGTAGTTTCCTGATAATAACATCATTTGCACTATCATCAAGCCAGCACCTGACACCAAACTGGGAGGCCCAGGGCAGGGCTGCATTCTGAGGGGCACAGACAGGTGGTATGAATTGGCCAGCATGAAACTCAGGAAATTGAACACTCGTGTGCAAAGTCCTGTTCCGGGGAAGGGATTTCCCCGGAGCTGATAAAGTCTGGGAACAACTTCCTGAGGAGCAGCTCTGCAGGAAAGTGAGAGAGTGAGGCAAGTGGTTATCACCCACTAATCAGCACTCAGTAGGCCACATCTAGATACTGCCTCTTGCTTTATGTCCCTCAATACAAAACAGAGATAGATAAACTGGATCAAGCTCAATGGGGGACCACCAAGATGGTGGGAACTGCAGCATCTGCCCTGTGAGGAGAAGCTGGGGAAGCTGGGCTTGTTCAGCCTAGAGCAGAGATGGCTTTGGGGGGATGTAAGAGATGCCACCGTTGCACATGGTAGGTCCTCGAGGAGACAGAGGTGGGCTCTTTACAGTAGTGCAGGGTGAGAGGGCAAGAGATGACAACAACATAAGCATCCTTATGGATTAGGAAAGAGAGAAGCCCATGAAATATATTTACCACAAGATCTTACTCAGATAAAAAGAATTTTGCCAGTTTTTTAAACAATCAAACAATCAGACAGTGAGGATTTAAACAGATATTTCAGCAAACAGAGTCATAAAGAACATAATCCTTGTAATTTAGGGCATAAATCTCAAAATTAAAATGCTGGAAAGAAGTCTGCCTTATGTGTCTGAGCACTGCTACTTCTTAAGTAGCTCTTGAGGCTCCGTGTACTTCTTCAAGTGCCCATGTTCAATACAATCAAACACAGACCATTAGAATGCAGCAGTTATGGTGGTTTCTGCTGTAATCCAAACTTTAACTATATAGAACCCCTGTCCTTCAATATCACCTATATTGATAAAGATCTGAAATTTCAGTTGTTCAAATGCTTTATTTCTCCCCTGGAATTTAGATAATTGAGTTTATCCTGCAGCCTTTTAATACTCTTCTAATTCCAAGAAGAAAAATATGCTAAACAAATTACACTGCAGATTATGGAGAAGAGGAGAGGAGAGGAGAGGAAGAAGGAAATAAGTTTCTTTAAAAAAAAAAAAAACACTTTTTTTTTTTCTGAATATTTTATTTTTTTAAAATAACTTTACTGCTCAGTTGAGCCACAGAGTTGCATCGTTTGGAGCTGTAACACTACAGTTTCCCTGGTGATCACTCAGCAGATTAGCATCTGCCAGAATGTCAGCCTTTCTTTATCTTTCTCTAATGATTGTCAGTAAAATTACCACTTCATCTCCTTTGGTTGATGACATGCTGTTTATATTTCTCTTAGTTAAAAGTGAACAGAATAAGCACTAAGGTCAAGGACCCCTGAATACTCCCTTGCTTCTTAAAGTCATTCCCACATGTTACTGATTGTTTCAATTTGAGTGAGCAATACATAGCTCTTTGGACAAAGATCATCATATCCATTTTCAAAAGTCATGGAAAATCAAGCTTTGAATTGATCAGTAAAATATTCTAAGGGACCCTACTGAGTGACAGCAGTGGTGACAGGAGTTATCCCAGTGCCAAAGCAACAAAAAGCAATGAAATCAGGAAAGAAATAACTGAGTTGGTGCTGACTGGACAGATGACCAACCTAGATGGACAGATGAGTTAGTGGAAAACCTCTCTACACTCCATGTCAGTCTTCTTTCCACTCTTCCAGAGAAATCCAAACTCAGAACAGCCTTTATTGGAGAATATGAAGTTTTAGTGATTCCTGTGATTACATTAACAACAAAATTGATGTCTTCTAGCTTATTAATTTTGTTTTGAAGCTCTGGAAACAGTTTCTCAAGGAGCAAACCCAGCTTATGTCCCTGGCTGTCTCTTTGCCAGAGCAAGTTCCATATATACTCCTCAGGCTGGACTTCCTGGAGCAGTTCTTAGCTTCCTGCACACCTAGGCTGCATTTCCATGGGAGCATATAAATCTATAAGGAGGTGGTTCTTTAAGTCTCACCCCAGTACGAAGCCAGGATTCAGGATGGTAATGAACCTGGAACTGGAAGCTGGGAAGTGTTCTCAGGTACTGCAGTAAAGACCTATGCCTTTCTAAAATTTTTGTTTTCCTGTTTATCCATTTTCCATTCCATCTGCAAGACTGAACTACATAGTATCTCAACTATCTCATTTACAAAAACTAAAATGCCTTTGCTCTAAAGGCATACAGTAAAGATCAGCCTTAAGATTAAAATATTGCAAGTATAACTGTAAGAAACCTTTGAAGTTATTAGTATCTCCCAACAGGCTTTTCTTTCATCTGTTCTCTGCCCTAAGCTATTCATCTATACTTTTTCTATAGTCACTGAATAGAAAAAAGAACTTCCAGGGCATGATGTATTCTGAATTCCAGAAACCTAATTTTTTTACCCATTTACTACAGCAGGAGCCAAATATCTATATCTTTGCTTAAATGCCTGCTTCCATGCCCAGACTTGATATAAAAGACCCCTTCCATGTTGTCATCAGCATGCTTTTTCTGAGAAATGGCTGAAAACCAGGTTTATGTGGGCCACAATGGCCACAGACTAGAAAGGCTTAGTTTGTGAAACTCTCAGAAGATTCTAGGTGAGCTGTTGTTTTTCTCATGCATGACTCAACCCATGCCTTAAACTGCACTAGAGAGTCCATGTTCCTGCTCCCTTAAGTACCCTAAAACAGGAAAAAAGACTGCATGGTGTATTGACTGCTAGTGCTAAGATACAGTTTGCCAGCACAACTGCAAGATTCTGTTTAGCTCAAAAATTCCTGTATATATTTTGGCATGTGGGTCAGGGATGATGTTAATCACTGAGTGGGAGAGAGGGCAGACCTGAAATATTTTGGGCAGCTTATGATAGAAAGACTTGAAGAAGTCTCTTAATCTAAAACACAGATTCTAAGTAAAGAAATGTTAAAAAAACATGCTGGAGAGAAACTTGATATTCCACTGAGAGGTGAAGTGTGTGTGCTCCTTCTCTGGAGGTAGTATAAGTTCAGAAAAGCCTCCACTGAACATGCCCTAAGTATACTTGATCCTGAAGCAGCTTCTACGTGTACATTTTTGTCCATGCAACAGAGTGCATATGAGTGGATACTGGCATTTTTCAAACTAATCAAAATCTGTTTGCTTTCTGGATATTGTGTGAATAAAAATTAAGCCTTAGTTCTGATTGCATTTTGAAGTATTTTATATGTCTTTCCAGTGCACAGAGTACGCAGAGAAGCTTTGAAACACGGTTGAATTGTGCAACACTGTGAAGCTGAGCAGTATCTGCCAGCTTAAAATACCTTGTTCTTTTTTTCTAGAAATTAATTTTACATGTTGGTCACAATGCTATTTATAGATTCCCAAAATCTCTGGGATAGTATAAAAAGCCTCCTGTTTTTTAAAGTTTTTTAAAGGATAGGAATTGAGAATAAGACTATCTTCAAATGGACCCAAGAATCTCCTCCAGCTTCTACCTTAGCGTTTGGTTCTCTTCACTTCTGTCTCTCCACTTTTTAAAATTAACTCCTAAGCAGTGAATTCTTGTGCCTCAGTTTCAAGGTAACTCTGCAGGTTTTTTTACGACACTGCGTCCTGCTTTTGGAAATAGTTCAGTGTAAGAAAAACCTCTCCCATGTGATTGAGAATGGATTCCAACTGTCCACCTGTGAAGTTCAGAAATCTGTTCATCTGGTAAAGCTCATTTTTTAAAACAAATGTCTTAGTATAAAACCCAGCTCTTTTCCCGAGAGCCTAATTATGAAGCAATTGCTCATACCAGGCCTGAGGGCATTTTATTTTTAATGGGTTTAATGATGCTACATGCTGGTAAGTTCAGGAGCATTTTGCAGGCAAAGCTGTATTCAAACTCTTTCTACAGCACCTACTTAGCAGTCTTAAGCATAAATCTTTCAGTATGCAATATATGGAGGAATTCTTTCATCTACACATTAATTCAGGGTGCTCTTTTCTTTACAAAATGAAAAGGGACAAATAGTACTTGCTGTGTAAACATAATGTGGAATTTTTTAAGTGTTCTTTTCTCTAGGTGGAATAGAGACGTGCTAGAAGACTTATAATTTATGTGGTATCAACATCAGATTTGCACACAAGAATTATGAAAAACAAAAGTTATAGTGCTTAAAAGATTTCTCTCTTCTGTAGGCAAGAATGGTATTGCAAAAATCATACCAAATGTGTCTGATGAATGGAAAATGTCCTGGCTGGAATTCTGCATTATGTGAGGTAGTTGCAATGTCAAAGTAAAGATTTTTTTAATAAAATAATCATGGATAACTTAAGACACACATTTCAATTTCATGCAACTGCCCTTCTCCAGGTGTAAGAGTGGTCTTAATTTGCTATGCGTATCCCTGGTATAAAAACTACTACTCAACAACCACAACTTCCTCAAGGTTCCGTTAACTTTAATTTATCTGTCTTGAAATGTGTATGTTAGCTAGTTTCTCTTAACTTACCTAAGTAAGTTGACAGGCTGCGGGAGTTGGGGTTGTTCAGCCTGAGGAAGAGAAGACTCTCAGGGGACTTTATAGTGACCTTCCAATACCTGAAAGGGGCCTGTAAGAAGGCTGGGGAAGACCTGTTCACAAGGCCGTGTAATGATAGGATAAGGGGTAATTGTTTCAAGCTAGAGAAGAGTAGATTTACTTTGGATATTAGGAAAAAATTATTTAACATGGAGGTGGTGGATCACTTGAATGGGTTGCTTCGAGAGGTGGTAGAGGCCCCATCTGTGGAGACATTCAAGGTCAGGCTTGATGGGGTTTTGAGCAATCTGGTCTAGTTGGAGATGTCCCTACTTATTGTAGGGGGGTTGGACTAGATGACCTTTAGAGGTCTCTTCCAATACAAGACATTATATGATTCTATCCTCCATATTCATTTCAATAATTTAAGAAATTAAAATACAGCTATGAATGCTATTTGCATGAATGAAAAAGTACCTTGGCATGCTCAGGTACATGACATATGATGTCATGGTTGTTATGTATCCTCTAGATCTGACACAACACTAGGCTGTTTAAATTGAAAAAGCCTAGATTGATGAAAACCAAAATCTATTTTCTCAGGTCCTCAAAGGGACTAAAATTTCGAAGGTAGAAAAACAAGAAAAAAACAAAGGACTTGATTTTTAATACTGGGTTTTACAAAACATAGCATCAGGAAACCTGTAGGCTGCAACAGACTGTGCTCTTAGCCATGGTACCTTTCCTGCTACTGTGTTTGGGCTTACTCCTCAACACAGAGCAGGGAGCCCAAAAGGACGATACCCTTCTGGGTCCTATTCAGATAAAAAGTAAGGAGATAGCCAGGGCTCATACACAGAGGACTTGGGAAGCACTCCCATGACCTTCAAGCTGGACATAGGCTCCAAGGCTCCCAAACACCCTGAGAAAATGGAGCAGGACATTTATAAAGAACTGTCTGCTTTTCAGGTAAGAGAGAAGTGGAAGGAGAGAGACAAATGAGAAAAATATAAGAAAATACATACAAGCATGGTACTCCTGAATAAGAAATTATACACAGAAGCAGAAGTTCTAGACTCTTTAGAGGATTCTTGCATGATCAATTGCCTAAAGCAGAGGAACATGAACAGATGTTTCAGTGCTTTGTACACGTCTGTATGTTTATAAAGCAAAGAATAACTCTTTTGGAGCCTGCATGTCTGTTTGCTACATTTGCTAATCTCCCTAAAGACAAAAGAAGAAAAATAAATCCTTATAGTAATGGGAAGTCTTAAAATATCCTGGAGCTCCTAAGTGCTGATACAGCAGGACTGCAGGGAAAATCCAAGGAAATTTTTGTGGGTTTTTCTGTTTGTTTGTTTTGAGGAGTTTTTTAACTTAACCCAAGAACACTTACAAGTTCCCAAAGACAGGTGCCCTAGCTTTGCCCTGACTTCATACTGGAGTGAGACACACCTGTGTGCCAGCAAGTTATGTCCATGCACAGCCAGAGAGTTCAAGAAGAAAGTCAGTGCTATAGCCTGCTCACAAAAGCAAGAAGGCTCAGGAGCCCTCTGTAGTGGAACCCTAGCAGAGCAGAGTGCTGAAGGGCAGCTCTACCAGCCTGGCTGGCACCACAGAGAGAGAGTAATCTCCTGGTCAGTGGAAATTTTCTTCTATTATCCATTTTCTTCTATTACTCATTCAAAACCCACTAAATTTTAACTAACAGGAAGAGGCAACACCTCGTACACCAATAATCCCCAAAACTGCACTTATTAATCTTAAAAAAGGTGTATTACAGTATTTGATGCATGTTATTGCTCACATAAGAGTATTAGTATCATTTATAGATGTTACTTACATGTAATTATCATCTTCATTCTGCAGATGTCTAAGCTGAAGCTACAAGAATTTGAAACCTTCTCAAAATGGTCATGTAGTTGCACTGAACTTAAAAGGTTAGAAGTGCAGAAGTGATAGAAAGAAGAAAAAAATGGTGACCATAGATTTGACACGGAAACTTGGAGACCATGGTCTTTAACTTATGAAACATAAAGCCTGGAAAGCCTCAGAAAAGCTCATGACTCCTGTCACTGCAGTATTCTTTAGTCATTATAGCACTGATAGTGAGCTTAAGAATATATATATGACTATGTACTTAGAAATACCGCATCGCAAGGAGGAACAGTCATTGTGCTGAGAAAGTGTTGGTATTTTCTGTAGAATAAATAATGATTTTTGCAAGTTAAACTACCAGTATAAAAACGTAAAGTCATATTTTTAGGAAATACAAGTTTAAGATGAGGTTCCTACACACCTTATATCACAACCTTAATATAAACGACATTTTTCAGAACTGGTGAGTATGTCTCGAATGATTGCAGAGCAGAACAGGTTTCCCACCCTTTTTTAGTCTGAGATCTTCACAGCGAGCAAAAATTAAGGCTGTAGCCAGAGTCGGATGTATAAAATCAGGAAATTACTCTGACATACTAGCTGTATCCTTCAGAAAAAATGAAAATAAACCAATATCATTCAGTGCAAAGTAAACAAATTAATGTTGCCAGGAATAACAGCCAAAGAGAACCCCAAGGAAGCTGCTAAAGGACTTTGAGGCATGTGCCTGTTACCACTCAGAGAGCGCATCAGTTTACCCAAATAAGGAAACGAAAAAGAAGCCAGAAATTCACATAACAAAGCTGTGAATTCTAACTATGAAATTAACCTGTATAAGTATACTGTCTTATTCAATAAATATTCAATAAACTTTCAATTAAAATTTTGGCAACAAAGATGTATAACAAAGACATTTTGGCAGCTGTCAATAGCTCATTGTCAAAAATATTTAGGACTCTGCTTAGACGTGGAAAGTGAAACTCAGTAAGCACTTCACAGAAAGTCATGCATAGTGTTAGGGGAAAATCTGCAAAAGTCTTCAAGGAAAAATGGTGCACTGTTCAGAGAAAGGACAAAGAAGCCAATACCTAGAGGAGCAGTCCTGTTTTTGTTCTATTTGGCTTGGTATTACCCAGCCACCATATATAGCCCACCAGCCAGTCCATGCATGGCCAAAAAAACAGCCACAGTACATGGTGCCTTAACTCCATACAGCAGTTAAATGAGAAGCAAGGGAAATGGGGATGTTTCAGAAAGGCAACTGAGAGAGAAAGAGCTAAGAAAGCAGCCCTACATGGGCAAAAGGACTCCACAAGCAGAAGTATTTAAAATTATCCTATGTCAAAGACATATTACTTGGAGGGAGAAACAGAAGCCACAGGAATCTTACGCAGGGACAATTTCAGTCTGCAGGGTTAGGTTTTAAATGCCAGCAGCTATGGCTGCAGCATACCTAAATAGCTTATTTGATAAAGAGATAGTTAAGCTGGAGCATTGTTTCCCAGCATTTGGCTCATGTTCCACAGGAACATACAGAGAAAAACAGGTGTGGTCTTGGCATGTGATTGCTCCAAGAGTGTCAAGGCTACATGTAAACAGATTATTTCTAAAGTTTCACTCTAAAACAGATTCTTCCAGACTGCTAAAACTGTCACCCAGACTTTTATCACCACGCACCTCAATCACTGCAGTGTTCTTAGTCAGACTGGACAAATGTGATCTGTCATCTTCGGTATCCACTCAAAATGCTTCTGCGAAGTTCACTTTCTGAGCCCATCATCTGTTTGTGTCATCCCTGCCTATACATCCATTCATTGGATATCCTTTCCTTACCTCATCAGTCATAGCTACTTACTTTCAAGAAATTTCAAAATCTAATCCATTCCCCTTCAGCCCTCTCCAAGTATTTCTTATTCTGTACCCAACAGCTCATTACGCTTGCCCTCTGTGTCTGACTTCTTAAATGTGACAATCTTTGTTCTTTTCATGCCATACTTCTCTGTAAACATCCCTGAATGAATAGTATGAGACAACTGGAAAGATTATGTTCATTGTCTGGCCCAAGATTAGAAGCACTGAGGTTCTGAATTCAAAATGTTCCAGCAGTAAAGCTGGGTGAATAATTTATTTAATGGACTTCACTTAATTTTCTGTTTACAAAATGGTGAATTTGGTATTCAGAAGTACTCAACAAATATTTTTTGCAAATTATTCTTGCCATATTGCTTAAAAACAAGCAAATTTTACAATATGTTATGTTGTATATATAGGTCATGGGATAAATTTCTGCAGCCTAGTTAGAGGAGAATAACTTCGCGGCAGACTCTGATACAAATCCTGGTGATTATATATTTGAAATTCAATGCCTGACAATAACTTCTAAAATTATAGTTATTGTAGTGGTGATCATTCCTAGCAATAAACTTAGCTTCCAGAATATAATCTGAAACAAATGAAAATACTATAAACATACAAGCTATTTTTATTTTAAAGTGCAAGCACTTTTTCAAAGTAATAGTCATCTTATTTTAAGCATGATTCTCCAAGGAAAAGAAAAAGGACTCATTGGCTGAGTTTTGTCTTTCTGTGATGCTGAACTGAGTCATTTTTACCTAACCCCACAGTAACTGTTCCAGACTTCTGGTTAAAAAGAAGGGGGGGGGGGAAATAAAAAGGAGGAAAAAAGAAAAAAATTTGGGGGGAAGAAAAATGATAAGATTTACACAACTCCAAATTAGCAACAGTGCACAATGACTTGGACATGGATGGGCTGTGGAGGGAAGCAAGGGATGTGTAGGGAGGTTCAGGGGACATGACAGAGTACAGAAATGGAGGAATAAATAGGATTAAATACCCTGGGAAAGAACTGGCTGTATTAAGGCAGTATCAGTGGAGAAAGGGTGTTAGAGGTGTGAGAGAGCCTTCCATAGAAAAATAGGTTCTGTTTATTCTTCTGCTTCTTGCAATACATGGAGATCTCAGCTTCTTGGAGTGTTTATTGTTTTTCTGAATGCATAAAGCTTACTTTGCCTATATCAGCAGCAGCCACTTTATTTCACTGGTCAGGACAGTATTTCTGTACAGTAACATCTTTCTATCCAAAGTGGCACAAAGCTCGGTGAAAGGCCATGAGTCCTGCTCTAAATGATGCAATATTCATGACCTTTGTATAAATATTGCTTCTTAGTGTTCTCACAGGACTCAGCCAACCTTTCTTCCAAACAGGTCACAGAGTTTTACATATTTTATTTCCTATTCCCATGTAACCATAGTTTTCAACAAAGAATGTCCTGAATGCCTTAATGCAACTAACTAAAATTAATCATCTGGGAAAATGCTAACTACACCCATGTACCAGATACAGCACGTGAAACAGGGTCACTAGGTATTACTCTCGATTGTGTGTCAGAAGTTCCTCAAGTCCTGTTCTCAGAGCAGGCTCAAGATCCAGTGCAGTTATATCAGAGAAATACAATAGAGATCAGACTTCCAAACTCTTCTAACTATATCAAAGTAACAATTTTCAAACATGGGTTGGTACCTTCACCATAGTCATCTCCCATCATGGTACTAATGCTTCTGAGCATTAGTAATACAAGCTGCTAGCCCAGAAGCACAAAACTTATTCACAGTGTGATCTTTTACTTTGGCATACTGTCCTACCAATATATAACATGGTGAGCTCTATATGTGGTACATATTATAACTTTTCAGCCACAGTTATTGTTTGGGTTGGCAATTAGTATTTTTTGATGCCTTTTAAAGTGTATCAGAGGCTAAAAATTAAAGGGACAGCACTCTTGTGAAGGCTTTTCTCTATAGACTATCAACAAATATTATTTGAAGCAGTTTGAAAACTGGTGATTTAGTTTGCGAAGCTCAGACAGAAAATGAAGTCAATATGCAAATTTACAACCACTTTTTTTTCTTTAGTGCATTCTATTATAAAAATAAATTCTATATCCAAACATTGTTTGTAGATTTCATGGCTAATTATACAGACAGTATCTTAACTACACTTATTAAATTCTGCCTTCCCTCTTTTTTCCCTTAAATAGATACTGGACACCACTGAAGAGAAATAAAGGTGATGAAGTCTGTAACAGGACCAACACATGCAACATCTCCTTTTTTGCAGAACAGCAAAGGAGCGTGGCACTCCAGTGAATGGACACCTGATGTCATCTTCCTGTTTTTCAGTGGGAGTTTAAATCTCTCTCTTTTTTTAGTGAATGCTCTGCTTATTGTGGAAAATCTGAATTATTTTGGGTGACAGATAAGGACTCAAACCCTAAACCATTCAAGTTTCAGCTGAAAGAAGAAGTATTTGAGTGCCTTCCAGAAGATGCAGCTTGGGCTAGGCTCACCACTGTGCAATTCATCACCCTTAGGACACCATGGCTGATGCGTCACCAAAAGGAGACCAGCCTATAATACAGGAGGTGTACGTTCCTATAGCAAAATGGGAGTATGAGGTATATAATCCCATGGGGGAACCATGATGACAGCTCAGCATCAAAGTATTTGATTTTCAGTGGGCACATTTCAGTTTCACTCTTTTCACACAAA
Source organism: Apus apus (assembly GCF_020740795.1). Taxonomy (NCBI): domain Eukaryota; kingdom Metazoa; phylum Chordata; class Aves; order Apodiformes; family Apodidae; genus Apus; species Apus apus. The sequence continues at coordinate 16,287,014 of NC_067282.1, forward strand.
ACAAAACTATTGCCTTTCTGTTTTTATAAGGAAAGTCTGTAATTTCGGAAGATGGGTACTGGGATTTTTCTATCTTAGTTTAAATTAGATTTTGCTAACTCAGATGATTAAGGGAGTGGATATGAGGAAAGGCTGAAGGAGCTGGGTCTCTTTAGCTTGGAGAAGACGAGACTGAGGGGTGACCTCATTTATGTTTACAAATACGTAAAGGGTGAGTTCCAGAGGATGGAGCCAGGCTCTACTCAGTGATGTCCAGTGATAGGACAAGGGGCAACAGGTGCAAACTGGAGCATAGGAGGTTCCATGTAAACAAAAAACTTTTTCACGGTGAGGGTGACAGGATGCTGGAACTGGCTGCCCAGGGAGATTGTGGAGTCTCCTTCTCTGGAGACATTCAAAACCCACCCGGACATGTTCCTGTGTGACCTAGACTGTTGGACTAGATGATCTTTTGAGGTCCCTTCCAACCCCTAACATTTTGTGATTCTGTATGACTTGAGCTATTACCTTGTAGATGTCCAGGAATCCACACTGATGGTCAAAGCGAGTGTAGAGCTCGTTCAGCATGCTGATGACCTGCATGGGCGTGCACTGCGCACAGATGGCAGTGAAGCCAACAATGTCTGAGAAGAGCATGGTGACATCATCAAACTTCCTGGCCTGAACTTGCTGCCCCTGCCACAGCTGCTGAGCCACTTCTTCAGGGAAAATAGAAATAAGGAGATCTACTGTTTTCTTTTTCTCCTCTTCCAGGGCTTGGTGTGTGCATTCTAGCGTTGCCTTCAGCTTATCCATTCGTTTTTTTAAGCCATCCTGGGCCTTTGCTTGCTCCCCAACCAGTATGACATCACGAGTAGCATCATGGATAGGTATGTCTGATAGATGGAGGCCTCGACCCATCAGTTCATCCAGCTTGTCCACACAGGGGGAACCCAGAAACAAAACTGAATTTGATTCTGGCACATGAATCATTTGTCCTTTAATTTCCATCACCTGAAAAATAAAAATAGAGTTTAGAAAAGGAAAAATGAGCTGATAGACGTGGATACCCATTTTACTTTCCCCATCTTTCCTCCTCAGCTAAAATGAAAAACTGTAGCCTTTTATATACAAGCCTGTTACCCTCACTTATTCAAGCAATGAGACTCACAGAGCCTACACACCAAGGTGAGTCAGGAAATAGCCCATAGTGACACAAAAGTGCTCCCAAATCACGTTGGATTCTACGTCAAACCAATTAAATAAGAAAGCAACCACAATAACACGTATTTCTCAGAATGGTGTGTAAATAACATTTCTAAATTTTGCTCCTGGAATGTACCTGACCTTAAAAGCAAATTCCAGAGTATCTCCTTTTCTGTTACCTATGTATAAATCAAAAAAAGCACAAAAGTAAAGGCAAATGACAACTATCTAAAAGCAGGTTATTGAAATCGTGAAGTAGCTTCCATTCTTTTTTCAGCAAAACAGCTACCAAATCAAATGGCTATGTAATAGAGGAATCAAATAAGAACAGATGTGACAAAGAACTCCATAAAATAATAAATGGCATGGAAGAAGTGCACCAGGGCTCCTATTTCCTATTTGCCTTCTTACACAAGCCGCAGAGCTCAAGGCAGACATTCTATTAGAGCCTGCAGATTTCTTGGTGATGCAGAATAATGTAATCTGTATTTGCAGAATAGAAGAAGGAACAATAGGAAGGAAGCAGCAGGTGGTTCATCCCTCTGGTTTATAAATTTTGTATTTGCCTGTTAAATGGCTACATGTTTTGAATGCTGTCCAGTGGTTGATACAAATGAGGCCCTGGCTTGTTTCCTCTTGCTCCACAATGGCAGTCGACTACAAAACTACCAGACTGAAATAGACATTGAAAACTAACTGTAAGGATATATTTAAAACTTGAGGCTACATACATTCTGATTTTTATTAACTTACTCAGGTCACACAAGATATTGCTCACCTGAATATAGATTTTAAAAAAACCAAAACCAAGCAAACAGAAAACGAAGATGAACATTTACAGCCTGCCATAGCCTCCTGACTTGAAAAAAACATCATAGGTAATCCTTGCATTCCAGGACTGCACAGAGGCCAGAGCAATACTGTGCCAGGTGATATAAAAAAAACACCACAGTCCTTATCCCTAGGACCTCACAGTCAAAACAGGCACAACTCACAAGCCTGGTGCATCTAAGCACAGTGCTAGGCACTATAATGCCTTAAATCTGTATTTTCCTATTCCACACAATCCACTGAAATACCAAGGTCTCCTCCAGTCACCCTTTCTTTCATCGTGTAGGCATTCCCTCAGTCTCACATGATTCACTTTATCATTGAATCCTCCTTCCAGTCCTTTCAAGCAAAATAGGAAAACCTCAATCAGAGAATCCAGAAGTGTCTGTAATAATAATGTCATTTGAGTCCAGGGGCCTGTAAGCTCCTGATGAGAGGACAGCTCCTGTTTCTATTAAGGATTTTTTACGTGAGATAATTTGCTGTCATTACAGATCCTAATGCTCTGTTCTCATGCTCCTCTGCCTCCATACCTCACTATGACAGAATCACACAGAATCACAGAATATTAGGGGCTGGAAGGGACCTTGAAAGATCATCTAGTCCAACCACCCTGCTAGAGCAGGATCCCCTAGAGCAGATCACACAAGAACACATCCAGGCAGTTTTGAATGTCTCCAGGGATGGAGGCTCCACAACCTCCTTGGGCAGTTTGTTCCAATGCTCTGTTACCCTCAGAGTAAAGAAGTATTTTCTCATATTCAGGTTAAATCTCCTGTGTAGCAGTTTGTGACCATAGGCGCTTGTTCTGTCACTTGACACCACTGAGAAGAGTGTGAACCCATCCTCCTGACACCCACCCTTCAGATATTTATAAACATGTATTAGATCCCTCCCCAGCCTCCTTTTATCAAAGCTAAACAGACCCAGCTCTCTCAGCCTTTTCTCATATGGTAAATGCTCCAGTTCCCTAATCATCTTAGTGGCCCTGTGTCTCTCCAGTAGTTTCTTGTCCTTCTTGAACTGGGGAACCCAGAACGGCACGCAGTACTCCAGGTGAGGTCTGACCAAGGCAGAGCAGAGGGGAAGGAGAACCTCCCTTGACCTGCTGGCCACGATTTTCTTAATGCACCCCAGGATGGCACTGGCCTTCTTGGCTGCAAGAGTACATTGTTGGCTCAATCTCCAGTCAACTGGGACCTCCCCAGTAAGCCAAGACTGCTCATACATGATGGAAAGGGGCTTGGTGAGCACATCACAGAATCACAGAATCACAGAATCACAGAATCACAGTTGCTACAGTTGGAAGGGACCTCTAGAGATCATCTAGTCCAACTCTCCTACTTCTGCCAGCTCCCTCAGTACTCTTGGGTGCATAATGGGACAGTCACGTCTGTGAGAAAACTAGTCAGCTACTTAGGTTGCCAGAGTTAATGCTTCATTGATCTTTTTTATTTTAAAACATATGGCTAACTGCTCGAAACGTAAGGGAAATAGGTGCTTTCATCATGTATGCAGCCTCATACTTTCAAAGGCCACATATAAAAAACTCTGAAGCACATATTGCCAAATGTGACATACATGGTATTTGCTTCTTATTTCTTTCCCCTTTGCCAGAGATCTTTTATGTTTTCTGCTCCTAGAACTTCACTGGTGTGCAAAATAAATGGATCTCATATTATCGCTTCTCTTATCCACCTCCAGTTGAAAATAGGGTGTCAGCTTAGGAGGAGAGAGTGTGGCCACAGACCCTGGCTGAGCCAGCCTGGCCTGGGGGTGGGCTGCTGGTCAGCAAGACAAGGCACCTGGCTTGGAACTGTGTTTCTTCTGTTAACCTGCTGTGAGACAAGAAGAAAAATCAGTGCATCCCCCTGTGATCCTGCTTTGCTCTTCTCAATTTGAGGTGTTAAACATTTTGATGTGATTTCTGTCCATGTGAATACATTGTGCCAACTTTCCCAGGTGGATTCTTCTTGGGAAACACTGCTCAAGTAAATAACCTACTCAAGCAGCACTCTGGAGTCCTCTGCTGTGCTTCTAGGTAACCCCAGGCAAATTATCAACTCTGAGTGCTATTTTGGCCTTTCAGCACAGCAGGAACAACGATACTGACCACCCTGTAACACACTTCAAGGCTTATGTGTGAGATGTAACAGAAGACACAGCCAATCCTGTAAAATGCCTGACTGATAATAAGCTATTCTTCTGCCCAAGTGATCTGGGCCCTGCTTCAACAAGGCTGAGGGTTTCTAAAGCAATTTTAGAAACATAAGCAAAGTTTTTCTCCCTACACAACTGCTCCATTTCCTGAAAGTGTCAAAGGTTCAGTGCTATTTTGACCTTAACCTCTAAATATTATTATCATTTGCTCTGCTTAACAGGCATTGTTGATGCTTCCTAACACTCCATTCATTTCATGTTAGTGATTCTGTTGTCCTGCTCTCTCTTGATGACTGAGGCTTTTTTTTTATTTTTCGTTTAGAAAATGGCCAAGCAGTCTCTTCAAGGTGCCAAATCAGGGAACTGGAAGGTGGAAGCAAAGCTAGCCCAGCTTGCCTGTGGACAAACACTCCTATCTTGTAAAGCACAAAAGTACAGAAGAGCTAAGACTGCACCACTCTTCTCAGTCTTTGCAAAGCTTTTTCCTTTCCAAAGAGCTTTCTGATGTAATTGAGACTCTTTCTAGAGGACTTGGTCTACAACTGTGATCCAGCATAACCTCCACCTCTTCTCTTTGGACTTTCTTGCCTCATATCCTTCTCTGTATCTTGGAGTATAACTGAATGAAATGGGACATCTATTTGCCCTGAAGCTTGACACAGCATGTCACACTTCTCGGCATGTCTGCAGAGCTGGATCTACTTTAAACCTGGACCACAAGCCTACAGGCAATCAGGATTATATCATCTATCTTTATTGTAAGCAGTGAAAGATTTCATTTCATCAGTTGTATTTCATTACTGCTACATTTCATTGCTTTCCTGTCTCTTTAATTATATTCTCACCAAATAAAATGAGAATAATTCCACTGTTTTCAGAGAACTTTATCCTGATCTACAGTGGTATAAGAGAACATTTTAAAATGAGCAATTACACATCATGCTTTACATAATCATATTGCTGCAAAATGATGGTGCAGCATAAGTAGTCCTCGGATGAAAAGCAAATAAAATTATTGCTGAATTTTCAGTGCAAACCCACTGCAAAGAAAGGGGAGCAAAGAGAAGATATCCTGCTTCTCAGAAACTCTTTCAGCCAGCTCCCCAAAGAGCAACCCAGGGAACACTGACAGACTCCAAAGCTGCTGTATGAGAACATGAGACAGTCTCCTACTGTGCTGTACACCAACAGCTACTTTATTAGGTACACAATATCCAGTGCTCTGCATGCTCTGGATGCATGCCACCCTGGGATTAAGTATGGATCAAAAGCTTATGAATCAAAAGCCAACTCCACTGCCTAGTCTTTAAAGAAAAGCATGAGGAAAAGCCTTGTTCATTGCATTGATGGAAGACGGTATTTCTCTGTACAAAGACAGGCATTTTGGAATAGTGACTGAGAGAAGGCATACACACCTTCTGGAAAATAATACTCTTACTATGTGAAATGGTATTTTTGAGAAAGAATTTGGGTTTGTCATTTGTCCAGGCCATGTATTCTGCAGCCTCTGCAATCCACAAATTTTAATGGAGCTGCTGCTTTGACTTTGACCAGTACATAATCCCTCCCAAACTGCGATTGTAGCCTTCTTTTTTTAGTTTTTTATTGGGATTAGGCTAGGAAACTTACAGTGCTGGGCCACACTTTTGTAAACAGGCACACTTGACTTAACATAATAAAAAATTCAATGAGAATAAACAAGGCTGCTTCTTTAACAGACCCATAATTATTTAGAGGACTGGGAAAACTGGAGGAAAATCAGCTTGCAACACATCAAGCTGGACACCTTCATCACTTCAAGGTGCAAAGAAAATACACTGCACATTGAGGATGAGAGTATAGGGTGACTTTTAGAAAGGTGAGCCAGCTGTTAGCCTACATTTTAAAACAGCTGGATTTACTCCTCTGAATGTCCTGAAGAATACATGGCAGAGTCTTAGGGACATTTATAGCAAGATATCCCAAAGTATTAGAGCAGTTATAGGCTATGGGGATTTTGTGAGCACCACACAAGGCAACAAGACACTTCCAGAAAGAAATGTGACATGACTATGCTTGTCATGTTACCTGATGACACATTTAGAAGAAGGGCTGCAAGTATGATGGACAAAATGGAATTAAAAAAAACCTAATAAAATCTTCAATTGGAAAAATTACCTAAAAACATAATTAAAACAAGGACAATTAATATTATTAGACAGAAATAATCAACTGCAAAAAATACAGGCAGGCTAACCACTCCTAAGAAGATGGTCCAGAGTCTACAGAGTGAAACAGATGAATATTAGCTAACTAGTCATGCTGCCATTAAGAAAGAAAACACCATACAGGACTATGTAAACAAAAGCATCACTTTGCAAAACACAGGAGGTAATCCTTCTGCTCTGACCACCAGTGTTCAGGTCCAGATGGGCAAATCTGTTCCTGTTTGGTAAAACAAAAAGGTGGATAAATTAGAGAGTCTGAAGAAGAGCAGTTAATGTGATGAAAGGTCTATAAAATGTGACCTGCAAAAAAAACCTGAACATTTACCCCAAAGAGGAAAATTCTCAGGGTGGGGGATGAAACCCTTCAGATACAATAAAAGCTGAATCAAATAAGTCAGACTATGCTACAAAACCAGTGGGAAAAGCTCTGCAGAAAAGGACCTAGGGCTTATGGTGGACACCACACTGAACATGAGCCAGCAATGGGTCCTTGCAGCAAAGGGTAACAGTGCTCTGGGCTTCATTAGTGCTGCACCAAGTTAAAGGAGGTGATCCTTCCCCTCTGCTCAGCCCTGGTGAGGCCACACCTGGAGTGCTGGGCTCCTCAGCACAAGGGAGGCATGGACATGCTGGAGAGTATCCAGTGAAGGGCCACAAAGATGATTAAGGGACTAGAGCATCTCTCCTATAAGGAAAGGCTGAGACAGTTGGGTCTGTTTACTGTGGAGATGAGAAGGCTCAGGAAAATCTCAACCATGAGTACCTCAAAAGGAACATGCACACATGAGGGAGCCAGGCTCCTTTCAGTGGTGTTCAGAGACAGAACAAGAGGCAATAGGCACAAATTGAAACAGGTGAGCAGGTGGTTGAACCAGATGACCTCCAGAGGTCCCTTCCAACCTCAACCTTCTGTGATTGTGAAATGAACAAGAAGAGGCTCCAACTGGAAAAATATAGTTTCATGTGGGATTTTCTTCTATTTGTAAGTAAAATGAGAATAGAAACATCAAGTGGTAAGGAACTGGATACTCCATTACTGGAGATTTCTGAGATCTGCCAAAGTTGATCAGTCTTGCTGGGACGCAGAAGGATGAACCAATGACTTAAGAGAGCTCTGGGTGGAAAAAGGAAGGAGACATGTAGGAGGGTATCGTTCTGCCTTCAAACAAAAACTACACAGCTTGTTTCTGGGATAATTAATGTAGTGCAAGTGTGGATAGTGTGGAATTCTTGGCTTTACTGTGTTTACAGCTAAACTAGACACTCCTCTTTTTATAGGCAATAACATAAACAGGTGCTTCTAGAATAAAATTCATGTGATCTATATGAGACATCTAAGTCAGTGTTGAATTAATTGTGTCCAATGCATAGAAAAACCTGCACTTTGGTTGCAAAGGGAGCAAAAAGCTTGGACATAGATGCCTCCAATGGACAGATGAGTCTACCCCCTATCAGAATAAACTTACTTCATAGCAGTAAAGATACTCCTGCCTAGTTAAAGACACGTACATGCCATTATGTAAGTATACTGAAGGAAGTACAAGTCCCTTATTGGTCTAACACATTTCTATTTTAAATGCTCCAAATCTAAATTCAATTAATCAAACAAATACTTGGTATGTTGATAAAGTTAACTCTGCTCTGTGGTTGTCTGACCATCAACACAGGCAGAACACAACTTTGACCTTAAACAGAGAAAAAGGAACAGCCATTAGAACCTCTCCAATAATCCAATACTTTTGCTTGTAGAGTGGGATAAGTCAGAGCCACTGCCGTAAATACTAACTGTGGAGAAAGAATCATCCAAATAAGAAAAAAGTCATATTCAAATGAAGCCTGGAATCACTATCTTATTTGTGGGTGGGAGCATTTAAATTCAATATAAAAATAATATCAAAACACCAGCTTCTGTCACACCTATGTTTTATTTAAATGGCCAAGAGAATTATATATAATATCCACAGAAATGAAAAAATAATTTTTTCAATCAATGCCTAATGCAATCAAATACACTAGTCAGCATTTTCTCAGCACAACTCAGGAAGTGCTCGAGTTCTTTCAAAAGTGTAACTCTCAGCATTTGCTTACAAGTTTGGATTTCCAGCTCAATGCATTGTCAAAAGAACATTATTCCACAGAGCAGCAAAGTGACTGTTAAAAATGTGTGGTTATTTATAGAAATCCCTGGAGTGTTACATAATGTGCAACAGTCTCCATGCCAAAGTGAGCAAACGTAACATTTTCTGTTCATCATAGATACCTTATGAACACAGAATGAGAGTGAACCCACTTTTAGGAAAACCAGAACTTTGGTGGGGATACATTCATGCTCTATAATGCAGAAGAGAGGGAGTGATAAGGAGAGAAATATTAAAATACTTCAGTTGTAAACTTGGACCCCCAAAACTTGATATCAAAAGAATAAAAGTGTAGCAATTTAAAAGCAAATAAATTTGGCTTAGATAGGACCTTCTTCACATGAAGCATAGGTATGCATGACAAATCACAGCACAGAGACCTCGGAAAGTTAATGTGCAAGGAGGTAAAGGAGATGGCTCTACCCTTTGCACATTAGCCTGTCAAAGAAACGAGATAAACAAAAGGAAACAGTGCATTACACCTGAAAAGACCATGATGATTTATAGTTTCTCCTTTCTTACATCAAATGATAGAATTGCTTTTAAGATGGTACTCCAGACTGCTCCATGGCTAAGTTCAAGATAAACCTAGGCCTGCGGTGTACAAATCACAAGAAAATTATTCCTTCAAAGGAACCCCTGTCCTCACAAGGTGTCAAAGAGCCATGACTCAACCCTGAGTGTGCCTGAGTCAGTTCCCCTCATGAATGCTACCAAGCAGACAAGTGGGTGACCTCAGCATGGCAGACATGGCACATGACAAGGTGCTGGTGCCATGGCACAGAGGAACAAAAGACACTTGCTAACACGTACAGAAGAAACTCATCAGTGATTCCACGATCAGTTGAAAATGCCTTTTAAAGTCAATATGCTGAGATTAGATTGCATTATTTTTTTTTTCATATTAATCTTGTAGCAAAGTTATGAGCCTCATATTTTGCTTTTGGCAGGATGGAGGTAGAGGGAAGAAAGAATCTGTGAGAAAAATGGAACTGTGGTTTCAGTTCTTGACTCCCAGAGAGTACATGATGAGCCCACAGCTCCTGCCCCAAAAGCAGGTCAAGGGACTGTGCCACAGCCTGACCCCCAGCTGGATGTCTGTTCAGGAGGGCAAGCTCAACACACGTAATGGCAGGCCCCTGGCTTGCCACTGGTTTTCATGATGGCCAAGCTGGTCCTTATCACGTCAGCCTTTACACAGACAGCTCTGAATTGGCTGAATTACAAGCAGATAATTCCAATTGTGAACAGAAGAGAATGTACCACCATTAAGTACCTTTGTTTGCTCAACTGCATCTTCGAAACCAGGTGTCTCTCTTGTTTTTTGGAAATTATCTTAAAAGTAATTACCAGCACCTAGAGCAAGGTAATGCTCAGCACATCCCACTAGACCAAATTTTACAAAAAAGTCAAATCATGTGCAGGGAATTTTTATGGTATAAGTCTGATACAAATAACGATAATTTAAGACTGCCTTTAGGTTGGAAATTTTTGTTGTTCTAAAAAAAAATATGCAATTTTATTTTTACTTTTTGTTTCCATCACAAACTCAGCATCAAAGATCTTTTAATTTGTTTTGAATTATTTAACGAAAATTTTAAGAAGAGCTGAGTTATGCATCAGCAGTAGTAGCTGATTGAAACACACTAAAGGATAAGCAAAATTCTTCCTATAGCTTAAAATTCATCCTGTTCCATACATTTAGAATTCCTTTTTTTTCTTCTTTTTTTTGGGTGGTGCAGCTGCCATGTAGCAGTGTGCAAACATGCCAGGGATAAATCATTACTAAGGGCTGAAACTTCTCTTGGAGACCCTGCTCTGCGCTAGGCTCTTCTTTGCTATATGTTTCACAAACACACCACATTGCACCTTTGCTCTTCTGCTGAGCTCACACTGCAATATTCTTCTCTTAGCACTCAGGATAATGACATAAGCAAGATCACCAAGACTATCTATCCATTAAAAATAAAGTATATATATAGTCATGTTCAAAACTCGAATTATCTCACACCTGTAAAGAACTTTATAATTGAAAAGAATTATATGTTAGTTTGTTAAAGACAGACATTTTTATGTATTTCTGTCAGTGTCAACCAAGAAAGATTATGAAGTACCAGTACACCACAGGCAGTGGAAAGGCTCCCTTTTTTCACAGTACTGTTCCTTTTTGCGTTAGTTCCTACTATTTTCACCATAAGATTTGTGCAGGTGCACAAATCAGTCCTGCAACTACTACTTGCACTAGCAGTATCCAGCTTCAAGCAGAAGTTTCTCGGTTGAATGTGATCCACCTCAGCTGCTTCAGATAACCTGCTAGCAGAAAGTACTTAGTAATTCTGTGGTATTTCTTGCTAAATATTTTTATTTCCCAGATCCAAGTTAGTTTGTTACCTTGTGGAAATTGTTTTTATCAAACTGTAATGAAACAGTTGAGTAAGGATATATGTTTATTCATTAGAACAGCAGGCAATGAGAAGCAGAAGCATCTTTCCCCTTTGGTCTGTGCAGAAGAGATATATATAGTAACCATTAGGAGACGTGACATTTCATCACCAACCTAGGTACCTTAAAATTCCTCTGATTAAAAGATGTCTTAGCCCATGAACTTATCATCTTACAGACATTTTTCTCCTTTAGGATTTATACGCTCCGACCCTTTTCCTAATTGATCTTAAGTATATAAATCTGCTCCACATTCCTGCCAGCACCATGCCAAGGAAACTGATTAGTCATGGAGTCCTTTGTTGGTATTTTTGGTTTTATATTTATTATCTCATATATCAGCTTTGATAAAGGACTCTATCATTAGAATTTGATATTGAGATTAATCAATTCTAATCTCTTGGTGCAGTATAAATTTTCAGAACACCAGGAGAAGAAATTTCCTCTTTTCCCAGTCCAATCATTCTGAAGTTAGATATAATTAGAAAAAGCCATTCTGCCTCTCACCAAAGTCATTGTAAATGTATCCAACAGCTTTTAGTGCAAACTGTACCAGGTATTTAAAATTCAATTCTCTGTATTTTTCTTAAAAGTGTTGAAGTCTTTTCACTATGTTTAACACAATACATTGCAGCACTAGGAGACCTTTCAGCCCCAGTTTTCCATTAGCTACCATATTTGATGAATATCAGTAAAAGACAATCTTCATGTGAAGTCTCTTACAGGCCATGTTAAAGATCTGAATTTGGGAACAATGCATTGGCCATGTTTAGTAACCTCAGGTTAAGGGTGTAATTTTTAACAAAATCAAAAATATGTTTATTTTACAACCCATCAAGAAATGAAAAGCAAACAAAAACATTAAAATGCCTTTAACTTAATTTTAAATAGAATGTATATAGAGTGTTAGAGGGAACAGCCAGATGTAATGAATATTCACATCTCTGTATGCTTTAAAATATCTGGTTAGCTTCCTTTCTTTTTCATTGCAATTAATTATTTTTTTCTTGAAAAAATAACAAAGGAAATTAAAAGAATTAGGTGGAAGTTGGTATTTTACAACCAAAACATGATCTCTCTTGCCTTGTTTATTCTAGTACAAAATGAAGAAAGCAAGTTGCTTCTATGACCCAGGCTGACTACAAGAAATACAAAGTTGTCCCCAGGGTCTTGGCTGTTCAGCATTCCTGCCTGAGTGTCACCAAATCCTGGAGGAAGGTTGCTCATTCAAGTGCAAAGGTATGGGCTAAGTGTGAGTGTGGATGCAAATGTGAGACCCAGCTGTTCCAGCAGAGAAGAACATGAGAAGAGATTAGTCTACAGATGTTGAGAACTGCTGCCACTCTGCTTGAAGATGTCTGTCTTTGGATATCTCAGCAGAGATTTGCAGAACTCCTCAGTACTTGCTGTGGGTAGGCATGATCACAAGCTAGCCCAGCCCCAGAAACCAGAGGACTGCCTAGCACAGTGCTCTGCCTCTGCTGAAACACCCTGCTGAAAAGCAGAAAATATTTGCTCAGGCGCAGCCTGATGCTAACACAGCTGCTTGGCTTCTGGATCTGAGCCAGCTTACCCATGGTGACAGGCTGAGAGACCAAGCAGAGTGAGTGAAAAGCTGTCTGTACACACATCAACATGACCATCTTAGGCTAATACTGAACTTGTTATATTTGCAAAGGCAGTGGATAGTTACATGGCATGGGCTAGCCAGGAAAGGGTTTTGACAAAAGCTTTTAAGACAAACCCAGGCCAGATGCAATGCTGTTGCTGTAAATGGAAGAGACTGATCAGCCTCCTTCTCATCAAGCTGTCTGAAACTGGCACCACATCCAAGGGTGTATTGTAGAAATGCTGTCCTTAGCTGTAATCCAGCACTGCATGATTGGCAAAGTCATTGCTCCCCCCTCAGGGGCTATCCCTTCCACTTCTCAGTCCCTGATGGGGTTATTAAGGACCCTGCTCCAGAAAAAAAAACAAGAAAGGATGCTGCTTAGGATCTCTCATGAAAAAGACCCCATGAGAAGAGCCTAAAAGAAAACAGAGTCTCTTTTTCATGGAAATTAGTTTACCTTAGTTTTTCCAGTTTTTACCTAGAAACCTGCAGCCTTCTGTGGTGACAATTCACTATAAGGCTAAGTTTTATGAAGCATTTGTAGCACTTGCTTCCTCTGGCACGTGTGTTTTCATTAGTTGAACAGCATTTTCATTTCTTATTTGGGTTTTGCCTCTCATTGACTCGTGTAAACTTACGCAGTATAGGATTATTTCATTCCTGTGCCTGGACACACTAATAAATTCTCACCTCCTTCAGCACAAATCATTATCTACTTGGATTCAACAAGATATGAGGCCAATTTTGGGCCTAGTAATACACGGTTTTGCCTTAAACTATTTTGCATTGATACCATATACTGGTAGAGTGCTGCAGTACACTGTAATATATATATTTTTCCTACACATTTACACTGGAATCTCATCCTCTCTTCAGAGCATTATCCATTTATGTTTTATGGTACTCGAACCAACACAAACACAAAACACAGAAACTTTTTCCTAGTTTTCAAATACAACTTGCAATATTTGGCTAGACATGTCCTCCAGAGTGTTTAATTTTTGATAGTGTATTATTTTTCACAATGTCTTACTAAAGTATTAAGGATATATGGAGCACTTTAAGAAATATTAAATGTTATTGCATGATCAAGGTGAGGATCAGTTTCTCATGTGTGATCATACAATGTTTTTATGAAGTGAAAATGAATAAAAATAAGCCAGTTCTCCCAAATAATCCACTCTTGCACAGTATGCCATCAGAAGAATGATCACCCAAAAAAGGGACAGTAAAATTTAGCAGTTGTTAATCATGCTGCAACAGTCTTTTGATTTAAATCAATAGGATTATTCACAGATCAGTTGATTTCTTTAAAAGAAGAAATTATTATTGTATTTTCCAAGGGAAAAAAAGACAATGAAGATGACTACCCAGCTTCAGGTAAGAGGAGATGGTACAGAAAAGCAGACCAATGACTGCCTATTACTGTGCTAAGACAGTATTCCCTCACAAGCCAGTATGTTACCTTTTGTTTAAAGAAGTTTTCCAACTGCTTTTAAAATGCACAGCTCCCCAGGAAAGATGCTCCTGAGCTGTAGCAATGAAAAGGTCTAATCTGAAATGGTATAAAGTCAATGGGGAGGCTGTTTCTGACGGCAGCACACTCTGCCCCAGAGGATCACAGCTGCATGGAAAATCCCTCCTTTCTCAAATGACCAAAACACATTCACAGTTTATTGGAGGAAGCAAAATATTCCAGGTTATACCTCCCAGCATATACTATAAGTACACATCGTTATTATAATAAATTGAAACAGTCTGGCATAAACAACTCTCCAATGACATTTGTGATTTATCAGTCACAGCTAAACAGTTTAACTAGCCATTTTCCCCAATTTCTTCCCACGCATGTTTGTGAAAGGAAATAACACTTTTTGCTCAACAGGCAAGAAAATAAGGCACTGTTTAGCAAAACTTATTTTTATTATTAGTGACTTGTAAAAAGATGGAAGAATTAAGTCTCTTTCTCTCTTTTCTGCTTTGGTTGATGGCCTTTCAGTCATTTTAAAACACCTTCATGTTTCACACACAATAACCCAGCTGAAATATATTAAATGACCACAGATTACCAAGGCACTTCAATTACATTTAAGTCCCCAGAATACAAATCCTGATCTAGTGAAATAAAGGGGTGAGCAGCCAACAATTCTATGTAAAGAACTCCACTGCAGCTTCCTTTCTATGCTAGGAAATTATATATTATTTGAACATTGATGACCATTTATAAAAGCTTATTGCAAAAGTTCACAACATCTTATTGCTCACATTTCACAATGTTTACAATTTAAATCAAAAGAGAAATTAAATTAAAGCTTATTCTGTAAAAGCTTTCCAGAGATCAGCTTCCATATGCCCAGAGCTGTCCTGCTCACCCCAGACTAGCAGAACCCCAAATTCCACAAAGCTCAGTCAAATCTGAGAGTTTCATATGTGTAAATCACCCAAGTCAGGGGAATTGTCTTGGATTCCCACAAGAAGAAATGGCAACAGCATCACTGTCTCACAGTGCCTAAACTTCTAACCTGTTATATCAGGACATTCTTGTTACACAAGTTCAAATTCCTGATTTTGTTTTGAAAGCAAATCAGACAAGAAACTAAAATTTTAGAGATGTAAGATTGTTCCAAATATTTTAGTTTGTAACATAATAAATTTTCCAGAAATCACTCTAACATTTAATTTAATTAGTAAAACAACCTGCAAAATAATTCTTGAGTGAGAACTGAAATTAGCTCAGGTTAAGGAAGTTGAAGTTTTGATTATTTGGAATAAAAATAGGTAATTAAAATATCACATTGTCTCTATGGGGAAGAGTACCCTGAGCTGTAATTACCAGAAACTGTTTCCTCTTCAGCAGTTATAGTCAAAAAAGGTGATAAGGTTGCATTACTTGAAGGCATATCTCTTACTATGTACAAGCTAAGAAAATTGCATTTTTAGATATAACAATACTATCAGATTGAAATTAGGTTCAGGTTATAAATATTTCAATTAAATCTAGCTTTGTAATAACTGTGGCAACAAGAACAGAAATAACTCTTTCCCAATGCAGCACAGCAAACTCCTAAAATGCAGCTCAGATGAATTCTGGGCATACCTTTCCACTGGATATTCTTTATCTAATCTAGCTGGCACACTGCTAACAGAAACTGATTAGTTTGCTTTGACTGTATGATACAACAGGAAAGTGATTTCCCCCTCTCCATCTTCATTTCGAGGGCTGTACAGGTAATATCAAGCCATATTTTTCTTATTTACACCAGCAAATGCTACATGCCACAATTTCTCATGCTGCTGCTGCTGTGCTATTGCCCTCATTAAGCAGCCAGCTCCAGGAACCACCTCTCTCTGCAAGCTCTTTCAGCTCTACACACTTTCTGATGAGCCAGGCTGAATTCCTGACACAGAAATAATGAGTCCTATGCCTGTTCCTGCATCAATCTTGAAATACAATATATTATTTTAAAAAATAAGTCAATAACATACATTTGTACTGGCACTATGATAACACTACAATTACACTACTAAATTTGCTGTCTTAGACTAATCCATGGTCCTTCTACTCTCTTGACCACTGTCTGCAATTGAAAAAGACACCCCAGACCAAGTTGCAAGGGCTGCTGTTGTATTTTATTGGTGAGGGATTGGGGGGGGGGGGGGCTGTTCTTGGGGTTTTCTGGAGGTGTTTTTTGGGTTTGCTTGGTTTTGTTGTTGATTTGGTGTTTTTTGTTTTTTTCTGAATGCTATTTGAGGATGTCTACAAGATGCTGCTTGAGGTGAGAAGGAAGAGATCAAGATGTCAAAATTACCTAGCAAGAAACCCAAACACCCCACTGGGAGCTCTGAGACAGCAAAACCAGAACTCTCCCAGTTCAGCAGATTTGTTGTGAGAGGTTCTCTCCTTTGCTTCAATGCAGCTACTTTCTGGTTTTCTGTAATCTGGTTCTGATTTAGCCACTAATTGCTTTACCTTTCTTATAAAACCACATGGAGAAGTCTTCAATGGGCTTGCTCTTGTTAGTCTTTGGCCAACAGTAGGGGTACAGTTTTTACTCTGTCCCATAGCACTAGGGGTTTCCCAATGCCTTCAGAGAATCTAGTACCATCACTTTGGTTACTGAATTCTCCAAGTGGCCTGAGGCCAATTACCAAGTATCTTCCCTCCCACAATCAACAACAATCAGCTGCCTGTATCATTTGTCAACAACAATTTCAATCTGTAAAGGGAGATTGCTTTTATAACATTGTTTAGTCATCACACTTGTGTCCAACCTGCTTTATTTTTTTTTTCCTTATTTCATATAATTCACAATAAATAGTAGCACTTTAACCTAACGAAGTAAAACTAAGGACTAAGAGTAGTAATCCCAGACTTTTTACTGTAATCTCTTGATATTTTATTTTAACAATATTTATTCTCTTCCTTCTTCTCTTCTTACTAAACTCCAGGTTTCCTCTTGAACTTTGGGTAGTGATTTCAGGAAGCATCACGTTCTCATTTTCAGCAGCACAAATTGAAAATAATGCCCACTGCAGGAACTCAGCTTATTCCAAATGTGCAGCACTGTAATAAAGCAGTACTTGATTTATATCTGCTTCCACAAATTAACTGGTTACTGCCATCAAACTTGATCCTTTTTCCTTTTTTCATGCAAAAGCCAACAGGAAAAGCTTTTTTTTGCCAAGTTTCAGTTTGATTTTCCTTACTCTTTCTTCATTTTAAGTGCTCCAATAAATGTCAGAACCCTGAAATTTTACAGGATTCTCCTACTTCTTTCTAATTCCAATGGCAGAATATGGAAAATCCATTAATTTGATGGATCAGAAACTCAAACACACAATGTATTGCGTCTCTAGCCAGGGATACTACTTTTTTAACTCTAAAAAAATCTGCCTTCAAAAGAATACCAGCTTCTAAATGAAAGGTGGTCATGAGAACTAGAATGCAAAAAAAAACCAACCCTAAATCTAAAGCAAGAAAACCATCAGAATTCTCAAAAGCAAATGCTTCTAGTCATCAAGACTGGAACTTTTTAAGAGATATAAATTTTCATGGAATGAAAATTAGGGCCTTTCAAATACTTCACATTCAGCACCCACCATCACACCTACCTATCTTGGTTCTCATATCCACTTTTTTTTAAACTTACAAAAAACAACAAACAAAACAGAACCCATGATGTTGTGTCTCATTAGTGGATTTAGGCTTCCTCAAAGATGTTTGTTGTTTTTTTTTAAATGATGGATCAAATTGTGATGTAATGATACATTATTACAATAAATTATTCTGGATGTGTAGTTCACATTTTATACTCTGTAGAATCTCATTTCATTACTGAAGTGTTCATAATAAGGTATACAAAAAACAAGACTAGTAATGAAATTCACTTCATCCTTCCTCTTCAGGTGGAAAGACTGCCTTATTCATTTACAACGAGAAGACAAAATTATTATAATTGATTACTGTTTAGGAAAAGTAAATAATTTTATGTTTTAAACTATAACATCTGTAACATAATTTGGAGTCAGCAACGTATTCATTTTCAGCAGGTATGAGTGTTCTATTCTGCTTTGCATGGAAGCAGAGTGGGTTTTGAAAAAAAAAAGCATTTATTGTCTTTAAAAGAATTTGGTGCAAGAAAGGATTAAATACAATAGAAACTTCACCCTCATGTGGCTAGTAGTCCCTTCCTTTCAATCTTGGATGATTCAAGACTATATTTAATTTGTTTTCCTAGTCTTCCAGTATAATTCCTCCTTTTCTGGAACCTACGCAACATCAAGTGTAAACAGATCCACTACTAAAATGTAGTTTCTGACGCACTTGTACAACCACATCACGAATCTAAACTTGGCTTGATCATCTTTTCTTGCTGTATCTTTGCGGATCTTCCTAAAGCAGCCTCAGTAATTACTGACATCATGTGGCATAATTATGGACTTTGAATCAAAACAAAAGGCAGCAGATTGCAATAATTTTAGATGGTAATGAATCTAACATTAGATTATCAGAACTCTAATAAGAACCAAGGTGGTTTGAAATGGCATGCTCAAATCAGAATTAAATTTTGTATTCCTTTTGTAAACATTAATAATTTAGACTTCCTAAAGGTGTTATAATCTCCAAATGACAATGTGTAGTGGCTCTTGCCTCACAAATAACATATCCAACAGGACATACATGCTTAGTTTATATTGCATGAATTCTTGGAACACATGTACAGGTGAAAAGCAACTGAAATACATATGCACAGAAACTTGCCAAAATACAAAGAGGAGCCCAAGCACATAAATCAGTGCTGCCTTTAGCTACTTTGAATGTCTGAATTTACAAGAAAAAAATTACCTTTTTCACTCTTTTATTGTTTGAATATACTCCAGATTTCTAAGCACAGTCTAAGAATGGTCCCTGCTTGTTTAGAAAAGCTGCAGTAAAAAAAAATATTTCAAGGGTCACAGAAATATCCATGCTCAGTAAGTTCTTCGCTCTGAAATGTAATAACTCAGATTGGCTGAGAGCTCCCAGATGATCACAGCACCCAGTCAAAATTGTTTTTCCATGAAGTTGAAAAATATAATGGCTCATACCAAGATTTCATATTAAGACTCCCTCCTCTGTCTAGAAAAGACCCTCTCCTTTCCTGGTGTCTTGTAATTACAGAAGAGAACATTTTTTATCTTAACTACAACATTTTCAAAGCTAAAATCCCACCCTCAATGCAACTATGAGCATGTGAATTTTGTCAAATTTTATCATATTCTTCACGTTCATTTACCATGAGTTACCTAAGATTCAAATTACATGTTTCTAGATCATCTAACCTTAGTAACCTGTGGGTGTCACAAAAGTAATAAACAGCACCTTGTGTGCTTCTTACTTTAGGATCCAGCAGTCAGAACATCTAGGACAGTTAAGAAAGAATAAATGAGCAATGTAGAACAATGCATGTTGCTTTGTTGCTATTTTTAAATATCAAGAAAAAAGATGAAAACCCTCAGCCAAATAAAAACTTCTTTTTTTTTCCAGGATACTGTACCTTTCATATCTATCAGACTATGATATATTCCATCTGTTTCCACACACTGGATGGAAAATAAGTTAATACTGGGAAAGTCTTATTGATAGAGCCAATTACCTAGTACATTGCCCCACTAATAATAAGCATGAATCCAACTGGGATAAATCCTTCTCTCATTTATAGTGATCTCTACAAAAATAAGCCCATTGAGTCAATTCAGTCAGACCAGATTTACAGCACTGTGATTGAAAGCAGAACTCTTCATTGTCTCGGATGAGTGAAAGAGGATTTGGCATGAGAAAAGAAACAATGGTGAAGCAAATTCCTACTCTCTTCTTACTGAGGAAGTCTCTCTGACTTCAATGGAAATAGGACCAAGCCAACATTCAAGCTTGATCAAACTGCTCTTTTTTTAATCAAGCAATTATTATCACAAGATTAAAGAAAAAATATAAAATATTTCATCTGCAGCCATGTAAAAGGAACTATTCATTTTCTTTAAACTTAGTCTCTTTTTAAAAAAGACTAATGAAGAAAAAGACCTGCTAAAAGGACAAATTTACTTTCTGTCTGATGCTAATATTGTTGATATTTTTCCTCTTGGCTGAACTCTGAAGTTAAATTTGCACTTAGCAGGCATAATAAAGCAAAAATGAGAAGTTGTATCATTACTGTTAGCCAATCATGTCCAACTTCATACTAGTTTTCATCTAGCAGCAAGTTTTCACCCCTTAAATTAATGAAGTTAATTTGTCACAGTCTGTAGCATGTCTTTTTCTCATAGGACAATGCTGAAGCCATCTATTCCATTAGCCAAGAAGTTTAAAAATCCAGAGACTTGCATTTATAGTTCAAACTGAAGAGCAAAATTAGGGAATTAAGATGCATAACATGAATAATATCTTTTAGTAGCCTGCCATTTATAGTACAGACTGAACAAAGAGAACTATATTAAAATGTACTTTCTGATTTTACTTTAACATCCCCTTTAACATCTGTTGTTATTGATTTACAGAACTGAACCAGGAAGTTAATTTTCACCAGCATGTATTTTCCCTCCATTCTACAAAAAGTATAGCTTGAGGAGTGATCTACACAAAATCATGATCTCTGTTATTTCAGTCGTTATTGCTGATTAGCCACAGAGAACCAAGAGCCAGAAACAAAGAAATGATTTAGACACCTAAAACAGGTCTTCAGCAGCCTTTCACCACAGTCCTAAAATGCAGCTTGAAAGGCCTCACACAGTGGTCAGGGACACATAAGATCTCTGAGCGCCTCCCTGCTGGCCCTAAACACACTTTAGGTGCCTGCATACATGTCCCAGAGATGCTCCAGCAGCAGCCAGCCTCCCACCTGAGGTATAATGGAAGGCAACTAAGCAGCCCTGCCTCTGTCCCTAAAGAGTCTCATGGGGTGAATGTTCTGCAGTTATTCAGCTGCATGGACAGCACTGATTTCTCATTCACAGACAACCCTATTTAAAAATGTATCAGAGGAGCTGGTTATGCAGTGTTCTACATAGTAGTCTAGCTGTAAATAGACTTACAAGAAGAAGAGATGTGGGCCCAAGATCTCTTGGAGCCATAGGTATTACATTCACATCTGTCTTTGGGAGAGGATTCTCTTCTCTAAAACCTATTTGGGCTCTAGCTTCTCTGTTCTCACCCCGATTTATGCCCTTGCTTTCAGAAAGATGAGGCATTTCTAACTATTCCCTTGCAGTCTGCATTTCTCATTGCTTCACAGCAATGAAGGTCTCATTTTAGACTCCTCTCTGCTGCCTCTTCCTGAGAGGCCAGGCACCTCTCCCAGGTCTGTTCTCAGTCCCCTTCTAGAGGAGACGGATGTGTTACCAGGCCTGAGTTTTTAGTCCTTTTCAGCACCTCAGAGCAGGTCAGGGCTGGCAGACCCACCTTTGCTATCTCCCTGCATGTGCAGCCAGCCCACTCCCACGACAGACACTGCAAGGATGGGAGGGACTTGCTCTAGGTGCTGGCTCTGCTCTCAAGTGAGCATTCAGTTGAAACATTCCACCAGCATGGGACACACCACAACAGAGAGAGATTTGGGTCATTATCTGCTTTTGGCAATGATACGCTCTTTTTGCTAGTAAGCCAGTTATCATGATACTAGGTGTGAGGTAAATAAAATAAAAGATACCTGTTCCTAGTTGATAGATCTGCCAGTTCCTCATACAAATCAATCCGTAATGCTATGAAGACAGGCTGAGAGAGCTGGGATTGTTCAGTCTGGGGAGGAGAAGGCTCCAGGGAGACCTTACTGAAGCCTTTCAATACTTAAAGGGAGCCCATAAGAAAGATGGAGACAGCATTTTTAGCAGGGCAATAAGACCAGGTGTAATGATTTTAAAACTGGAAGACAGCAGATTTACATTAGGTAGGAGGAAGAAATTTTTTACAGTGAGTGTGGTGAAACACTGGAACAGGTTGCCCAGAGAGGTTGTAGACACTCCACCCCTGGAAACATTCAAGGTCAGGTTGGACAGGGCTCTGAGCAACCCTGCTCACTGTAGGGGGTTCGACTAGATGACCTCTAAAGGTCCCCTCCAACCCAAATTATTCTATGCCCCTATGATGACTCCCAAGAATGCAATTATTTTTTTTTCTCTTTCTCTCCCACCTAATTTTAATATTAAATTCTCCAGAGCTAATCAGGACAATTCATCAAACTGGTCTGTTGCACAGGAAAATTAAAAACCTTGGGTAACAGTGTTTTTATGGTATATTTAGCAAATGTATTTCAGTTTATCTCCCCTACAAGAAATCTGATATTCCAGCAGATAACAATAAGGATTCATTATGACCTCTGCTACTCATATAAAGCCTAGATGGTTTTGCAATGATTTTATTGCAAAAAGTTGTTTTTTAAATGTCATTGTTATTCCAATTTGCTGTGGAAGGGAAGTATGCTGCAAATAAGTGTCTCATTCTATTTGCTCTCTACAGAAAATGAAACATGCCAGGCTGACACTTTTCAAACATGCTCCCCTATTTGATTCTGTCATTAATAAAAAAGATTGACTAGTGATTTGAGCCTATCATTTTCTCCTTATAACAAAAATTGTATTATCTTTTATGTAGGAAATAATTTAAACATGTTATATCTGTCCAGTTGATGAAAGAGTCAACACACCTCTTTTCTGCACCAAATATATCTTTGGAGGGGAAATAATATTATCTGTGGTCAAATCCTTGAGTTTCAGTGCACTCGTGACGATTCATCCCTTTTCAGAAAACCATTTAAGCATATGCCAGGTTTCAAGAATGCACCTAAATCTAGCTAGTCTACTGATCATAGAATGATTGAATCATACTATGTATTGGGTTGGAAGGGACCACTAAATATCATCTAGACCAACCCCCCTACAATAAACATGGACATCTCCAACTAAACCAGGTTGCTCAGAACCCCATCAAGCCTGACCTTGAATGTCTCCAGGGATGGGGGCTCCACCACCTCTCTAGGCAACCTGTTCCAGTGATCCACCACCCTCATATTAAAGACATTTTTCTAATATCCAACCTAAATCTACCTTCCTCTAGCTTAAAACCATTACTCCTTGTCCCATCATTACATGTCCTAGTGAACAGGTCTTTCCCAGCACTCTTATGAGAAGCAGTACTTGGCTAAAACTAGACAGAGGAAAAGCCAACTGATGCAAATGATTGGATGTTCTACTCTTAGAAACACACGTTAAAGATACAGCACATTTTAAAAATCTTTGTACAGCCTTCTTCTATCCCTAAAGCATAACCAAAGAGCATTGTGCTTTAGGGCATCTCAGTGATACCACATGACACAGCGCAGACAACGGAATCAGCACCTGGGTGCCTGTTTTCCTGTTCACCTGGGGAGATGCATATGCCTCAAGAATGTAATTGAAAAGCCTGAACATTCAGCATGTAGCCAGACTGCTTGAGTAGTGATATATATACAGTTAAAGATTTTTCCTATTTGCAGATACTCCAGCAAGGTGTTTTCAGGAGTCAAAACTTCACAGAGATTTTCCCTAAAGACCAGGGTTAATTTGAACCAACTTCTTGCACCTTTCACATTGACATTAGAGCCTAAACAGAAAAGAATGAAAGCAGCTCATAGCATAGTAATAAAGACAGAAATGATTGAAGACTTTACTTTTTAAGTAATATACTACATTCAAATGAGACATGTCTATTGTAATGTTTTAATTTGGATTGGGATCACACTTCAGAAACAAAGGCTGGCAGAGCAGTCTTAGAGAGCAGACTGCTCTCCAGGAGTTTCCCTGCTGAACTCCATGTTCCAATGGGCAGACAGCCCACAGGACCAGACTAGAGCCTGTACACAGTAAACCCCACAGAAATACAAATAATGTATGTGCTGAGTACTCAATGGTTACTCTTTTGAACCCCAGATCTGTTCCTAGTGCTCCACAATGCTTGCTAGTGTTAGATACAGTCATCTCATGACTGAATCTGTTTCTAATTCAATGTTTATATAAAGTAAAGATCATTAATAATCTTGGGAGCTAACATAATGTATGTTAATCCAACTGACATGTCCTTTTGGGCATGCCATGTAGTACTTTTAAATTATGCCAGCATAAATCGATGCCAGCCTGCTAGCATATGAACCTAAAGCTAAGCTTTGAAACCAGCTATTAAATTGTTATGACCCAAATTCTTTCTTGCCTAGAAGCTCAGGCAGTTACCTCATTCAAACACTAAATGAACTCAGCACACTCCTGAGAGACTAAATGTCACTTTACCCAGGCTTGAATGTCCTTGAGTGATCTGCAGCAGTGGAGAATCAGGCCCTGCATAATTTCTGTTTGTCAAATAATCACATTGGCAGTTGTCATCAGCAAGTGTTGCCTATCTATCACAAATATGTAACTGCTTCAGAAAACAATCCATTTCTGTGATCACAGATCTCTGTTTGTTTTACAACACAGACTACATTTATGATTTTCAAAACCTTCTAAATTTGTTAGCAGTGCAAGTCCTATTTAATATGAGTTTGGTATTTGTTCTTAACAACTTCTGAAAATGCTGGTGAATTGCCATAGAGCATGTGGGTTTTGGTCCTTACCTCAAGTATCAATTTGTCACATCATGTTCTATGGCTGCAAACAATAAAAGTAGTTGGCATTATCTCCTCAAAGCCAGCAAGCTCTGCAATTTCTGAATTGCAGTTAAGACCATTATAAAACTGATATTCAGTATTTAATATTTCAGCACTTTGGCAAGGCATTGCCTTGAGACACAGCAGATTATTTTTTTCAGATCGCATACAGGTTTATTATTTAGTCATCGTAATCCATGTAAGTTGTTTTTAAAATGTATTTATAGAACAGAAGTTATAATTCGTCATCAGTCTTATATGTTTTTTCCACAGTTATAAATTCTCACTGTGCATGTCACTAAGGCAGACAGGATATAAAATGCTCACGGCGTTTTGTGTGTATTTTTCAGTCCCTTTCTTTAGTATGTTACACAGGTCATTAAGGATCTGCTACTTAATTTTGCCCAGTTCCTTCCTGCTGGAGACAGTCACATCACATAATTCATTCTCCTAAATGTATGAATTGCCATTTTTGAGGCAG
Organism: Apus apus; assembly: GCF_020740795.1. NCBI lineage: Eukaryota > Metazoa > Chordata > Aves > Apodiformes > Apodidae > Apus > Apus apus. The sequence continues at coordinate 16,312,216 of NC_067282.1, forward strand.
ATAGTTTTTTTGAACACATGCTGCACGTCAGCTCCACCTGCTGCAGCCCCACAGGAGACTCAGGCCAGCTCAGACATTATAAGGGTTCTTGCCATCATCATACCAAAAGCCAGGTAATGCCCACACCAGATGGTAGGCAGCTTTCCAAATCACCCAGGTGAGTTTCTTCATCCTCTCACACTTCTATTTGTGGAAGGAGCAATGAATTCATAGGTCTACCACAACAGCCTGTGGTGTAAAACATATACAATGCTTCACCAAGGAGAGTAAGGACATTTTTAGGGAGCTGAGATGATGACATTGTAGTAATTTTCTTCACACAAGAGATGCTAAGAAGCTCTGATTAAAGAGGCACAGCCTGAGAAAGGTTAAGTCAGAAGAGCTGGTACTGGAGAAAAATCGGTGAATAAATGGCCACAGCCAACAGCCTAGGAAGGTTTTCAGTCAGGGGGTCTGTAAGCTCTTAAAATACCAACTTTTGGCTGAGTTCAAGACATTGCATTATTTTTTCCTTTTGTTTTTGTTTTGTTACCAGATCAGTCAGCTAAAAAGCTTTGTGTTTGACCATATGAATAATAGGTGAGTAGAAATTCTATTCAGTCCTAACCAGTTCATTCATAATGGCATAACTGACACAGAAATATTGCTCATATTGAGAAATGTAATAGAAAGTAAAGAGGATTACTTTTCCAAAGAAAAATTGAATCCTTTTGAAAGGAACAGTCGGCAAAGTGTGAGAGCATGTATAGCATTTAGAAAGCCCTTGGCAAAGTTTTTAATAAGAATATAATTAGGAAATACAATTGTTGGACAGGATAATATTCTGACAGTTCAGAAGTAGTGTAAGGGAAGGAATGGAGAAAAGAGTGTGATCAGTTTTTCAAAGGAGGGCTTTATAAGGTCCTCCTTTATAAGGATACTTAAAGGAATTGTATTCCTTTGGTTTTTCTTTAATGATCTAAAAAAAACCCAACAAAAACTCCACAGTGATATTGAAATGGCAAAGTAAGCAGCCAGAAAGGCTGTAGGGGATCTGCAATATGGACATTGAAGTTATCGAGGTTATAAGTTTAATGATCCTCTCTCAAAATGAAAGAGGACGGCAACATTCAATGCAAGAAGAATTAAAAAGCAGGAGAAGGAATATTATTTTTACTTAACATTGAAGAATAATCCTATTCAACTATTGAAAAGACTCACCCAGGCAAATTTAGTAAGAGTTAGAAAACACTTAGTCCTTTAGATGGATAATGAAAACACAGAAAGCAAATCTGTAAAAGCCTTTACACCTCACAGTGGATAGAAAGTCTGAAACAATTTCCCCACTGAATATGTTACTGTGTTTTCCACCTTTTAGCTGCCTCCAGTTATATTCTTCCAGTCATAGAGACAAGATCCTGGATTAAATCAATCAAGTCATGTGGCACAGACAAATTACTCAGAAACACAAAACTTGCTGGTTTTCAGACCATTCCCCTGAAAAATGAGTAACCTGAAAATACAAATGTCTGTTAATTTTTATGTTCAAATAACTCAGACATCTTCAGGCATATTCTTGGTAGTTAGAAGACAGATTCAAAGCAACTTTGGCATGACTCTCATTGGGTGGAGAGGAATCCCAGGAATCTTGGACAGGAAAGGGCTGTCAGAAACCTAGCCCTCATAACCACAGAGGCCTGTGTGATAGCTGCACAATTCAGTGAGGTCAAAACAATGCGCACCCCACCTCACACTGGGCACCCCACAGTATCCCTTGGCATTAGACAACAGACTTATCACTTCTGCCGCTTGGGTCTTTCCTAAAAAAACAAACACAACAGTAGAACAGGAGGAGAGCAATAGAAATAGAGTAACCATGCACCATGGGCTTAAATTAGTCTGCTTTTTCTCCTCAGTATCACTTTCTAACCCATCTTTTGCATCCCAGACAGACATTTGAAGCTAAGGTGAGACACACTGACAAAGCCATAACAGGTTCAGGTATGGAGCTCACTGAGTAAGACATTCCAGTAAAAATACTACATATACATTATGTTTTCCTGGTGCCTTTTTTTTTTTAAGTGAGGAACTTTAAGTATGAATGCTCACAGGTAATTGAGCTATCAACACATAATTATCTTTGTCTTTACACCATGGGGAAAGCATTTTTCTCATAAATGTAACTTAAGCAGATGGCAAAGACTATGATGTACCTTATTAATTACACCTGTAAAGAACTGTCAACTGTCAAAAGCCAATTATCATCTAAGCATTTCAGTCGCCTTACCCTTTGCAACCTGAGAAAGTTAAAAAACACTGTGACTAAAAGCTGTCCTGTTTGCACCATAAGCAGTATTACAAGCCTCTCTTACTAGTAAAGGTGACAAACATTTCCCATTAACAGATCTTATTTTCCATTGCTCATTACTTTGTCCTACTGGAAACAGTGAGACTGAAATTTTCCATTTGCAGGGTCTCCATCAGACCCTCATGACACTGGAGAATTTGCACCAAAATTATTTGGGGCTATTTTAAAAACAAACAAACAAACAAACACAAAACCACCAAACAAATACAAAGTCCACATGGTTAAAGCAAATCAATGCTAATAAAGTAGGAAATAGCACATTGGTGATTTCTAGTACTTTTCTGAATAAGATCATGAATTTGAAATTCAGCATCTGTATCAGCCATGTGGTTATGCCATTCTGTCAATTCATCCAAATTAACAAATGCAGAGACCCTTTAAAATTGTGTTTATTGGACAGCTGGTAGCAAATTTCAGCAGATACATGCCCTGTGTGTGCTATAGTCCAGGGCTGAACAGACACTTTCCTGCAATTCCAGATCCAGAGTACTAGACAAGCTGCTGAGTTAAAACACAGGAACTGAGTGTGAGGCAATTGCTTACTCTAATATTCAAGGAAGTTAGATAAATAGACTTTATTTACAGCAAAGATCCATCTGAAAACACCAAACTAATTACAGCCTTTACAAATTTTTAGAACTCCTATGTATTTTTAAAGTATTCCCTGTGTTATAGATCTACTAAATTCTTACTCCTGAACCACAGAAATATCAGCCTTACACTGACTGCAAAAGTGACAATTATGTAGCGAGATAGGAAGTCACCTTTTTCAACTGATCTACACAAGCCACGAGCAGCTGAAAACTCCCGGAGCAGTATTCATGCAGAGCCTCTTCTTCCAGCTAGACCATAATTTAATCAATCATTTCAATAATGCATAATCTGCAAATTAGTTTTAATATTCTTCTCCATATTTCATCTACTGTATTGAGTTTCAACAAGCACACACACAAAAACCCCAAACTGGAAAAATCCCTCTTAACTGCGAAATCAAGCCAGAATTTTCACGGAAAAGTTAACTGTGCTGCACTTTAAGTATTCCAAACCTGTTGTACAGGAGTCAGTGAGAACGATTTACATGTGCAATGCTATTAGCACCAAAATATGTGTTTAGTAGTAATCATGTAAGAAAAATGGCTAAATAAACAATATTTTGCTTTGAAAATAATAAAGAAAATGGTAAATCTAATTTTTTAATAAATATAGCAAATATTAACTTTACACATGGGAAACCCAAGTAGCCAGTAATACTTCACAGGGCTATGACACACCTTCATTTAACAATATATGGGTAGACAAAAGTGACATGTTACGGTCCTGCTTCAGGAGTATTTATTCACTCTTTTAAAATGCACACAAAGTCATAGAAACATGAGATTTGGAGGCAGGTCAGGCATAGGAATGGCTGTAGTAAAAAATTACCATGAAGTCAGCAGCTGACATGCCATAACCTACACTGCAGGATATGTTTTACCTTCTGATGGATCACACTCTGTAAAAGCTGTCCAAGCTACTTTACATTTATCTAAGAGTAGGAGTAGACAGGTGAACTGCTAGGCTGGCATAGTGTATGCCCTAGAAATAATATTGGCTGCCTTATGGAAACATTGTCATGAAGCTGATTCAGGACATCATGGAGCTGATTCTTGTGCCTTTTCACTATGATCTCTAAAGTAACATAAATATCTATGATTGCAGCACTCACAAATGTGAAGCCACTTGCTCAAATTATAATAAAGCCTTGAAAGCTCTTTAAAAGTCAAGAGCATGGCCATCTTCTAGAGGGTGCTCTTTGCATTAGAGGTGGCAGGCAGAGAGCAGTTGATGAAAGAGAGTTCTACAGAGGTGAATAAATATGGGTAGAGCAACAGAAGCTGAACAAGAACTGAAAATTCACACATGCTGCTATTTAGCTAGGACTCTTATTATAGAGGCAGTGTGGATGGAAAGTCATGATACTATTTTTTCTTCTGAAGGCAAAGATGACAGAGGGCAAACCAAGGCACACAGAAAGATATTTAGCAGTGTCACCATAGGAACCATTTTGCAGAAGCTTGTAGGAGCATATAGAGGGGGAGGAGGGAGTGAAACAAAAAACAAAACAAACAAACAAAAAAACAAACACCCAAACAAAAAAACCCCAGTAACAAAAACCTGAAACGTAAAATCAGATACAATGTACTATGACTGGAAGATAGCTGAATCTGGTGTGGTGCCTGATACATGGGTAAAGCAAGGTTAGAATGAAAGCCTGGTTCAATTCAATGCAAAGACACTGCAGATGCAGAGTGAAATATGCAGTCATCACAGAAGGAAATCTGAAGGAAAACCAGAGGACTACACAAGGAGAAAAAATACTTATCTTCCACACATGGTGAAACCAACTGGCAGTGGAAGCAAACTCTGTTTCCTTGGAAACTTCATAACAAAATTTATGTGACTTTCAGTTAGCAATATTTTCTGAGACAGTAGTAGGACCTATAGTAAAGGTTTGATCATAGAATTATGTATGTTGTATGTAAACTGGAGTAATTGCTCTGAAATGAGCAGCCATTCTGGTATAAAATCAACATAAAATAAAAACTTATTCTTCCAATTGTAAATATGGAATTAAGTCTTATTCACAAGGATTTATTTTTATTATTATTTTGTTTTGAAAATGAGCCTATTTTGATCCTTAAATTTTGTGGATAATTATATCACAAATCCAAACTGGATTTTCAGCATATATATACAGCAGGTCAAATCAAATCTTTTTGGTTCTGAGCTACCCTGAATCTTAAAAATGAATGAATGAATTATTTAAAACGTCAGGGCAAAATGTTTAAGCTAATTCCCACTAATAAAAAACCCTATGCATGGAATAGAACTTTTAAAGAACACTGCAGCAGCAGCCAGAGAAACAACATAATCAGTTACATGCTTAAAGCAAACCATCTAGAAAGGCAAACTCATACAGTGAACCTCAGCTTCCATATGTCATCTCAAAGCTTAGAGTTTTCAACAGGCTTACTGGGTTGTGATATAAAAACAGTATAGTCTAAGCTATGATTAAACAGAAGAGGAAGAAAAGGACCATTCCCATTGGTTTCATACGTCTTTGGACAGTCTTCTACATCAATGAAACATTCCTCTGCCTAGGGTATGGCTATTCATATCTCGTATCTTGTAAGAGAGTTGCCTATCATCAGGACCTAGATTCCTGTGGCTTAGGAGTCCCCTCAACACTTTCTGCACAACAGTAAGTGCACACAAGCTAACATCAAATACAATTTAAGAGGAAACTAGAGAATGTCTCCAGCCATTAGGGGAGTAAAGTAGTAGGAAAATCTTTCAAATAGGAGAACCAGTGGTGAAATAAAATCTAACCAATTTAAAATGGCACCTGATCAGTTTATGAAAAAGTTGTCTGCAATCACAGCAAAGTGGACCCTTTAGGGTCCTAAAAATATGCAGTGTTACTGGGATTATGGTGAAAAACAGTTAACACAAAATGAAAAATCCATTTCAGCAAAGCTAGAAGTACTGAAGAAACAGGAAGAATTGTTACAGGGGATGAAATAGAAAACCAAAGTGCCTAGAATATTGGAGATGGAGTACATTACGTATTGGTATAATAGGCAGACTACATAAAGGTACTAAAAGAGTTTAATATAGTCAAAAGGATGAAGAAATTAGCTGAACATACTGCTACAATCTTTTAGATATGTCACTTACTCACCTCATAGCTGTGAGCAACTCATTTACTCCTTCCAAATTAATTCTTTGTTAAGTACAAACGGGACTAATGCCTATTTTACTAGACAGAGCTGATCTGAAAAGTAGCTAAATGTCTCTGAAGTGTCTCACCAGTCTCTAATTTGTGACAAAGAGACAGACTCTAAACCAAAACTCCAGATTTGAGAAGGCTGTATTACTAGTTCTGAGTTTTTAAAAAAGCTGGTTTTTCCTCTTCAAAAGAGAAATGTAGTGACATTACTAAAACATTAAACACAATTAAAAACTTAAAAAAATTCAATGGGAAAGATGCTGAGTGTTTTACCTCTGGAAAGAAGAGAGGGAAAATACTACATCAACTGCCATTACTAAGAGGAAGATGGGACCCTGAAAATGTGAAGGGATGAGCACGAAAAAGGAGACATCTTTTAAACACTGTCAGGCTGTAGAGCTCCTGAGATTTGAGCATGAGGGAGTCCTAAATACTCTCCTGAAAACAGATTCAAATTCAAATGGACATGCATTAAAACAAAATCAGAGCTGTTGCCTTCAGCAGAGTAGCACCACTCTCATCGTCCTCCCTGGTGAGAGCCACCACTTCCCTAAGCACTCCAGAAAGCTGCTTCCTCATACCAGAAGTTAAGAAACAGCTTGTGTTGCTAGTATTTATAAATTTTGGTATGAGATGGCAATTCTGAAAAACAAAGTCCATGGAGGATACCTTCTTTGATTCTCGTAGAGAGGTAGTTTCATCCATCAAGTTTATTTTTAACGCTTTAGTATGCATAGGAAACTAATTAATTAGACTGGTACTTTGTTATGCTATCTAAGAGAGAAAAAAGATGATCCTGTCTCAAACAATATAAAGTCCATATGAAGTTTCTTTTTCTCTCAGATTTAAAGGTCAGACTTTTATGTTAAATTTCATTCCTTCCTTTGTACTCTGAAATGGATCATGCTCCATACAGTCATTCACAAATATTCTTTATTTCAGTAAAGCAATTCAACTTGAACAAAGAATTCAAGGAGAAACTTCTGTTCCAGCACTTCAGACTTACCCTGGCTATAAACAGAATTTGGGTTTGTACCTCTGAGATTCAACTTCACTGTGATAACACTGTGAGACTCACCTGAGGAAAAGCTGATAGGGCTTTCCAGCAATTTCTGTTCCCTCACCTTCTTCAACCCCCATCAAAAGATTTGACACAAGAAAATTGCAAGATCCAGACAAGGTAGAGAGCATGGGTTAACAGATCTAGCTGCAGAAATGGTAAATCTAGACTGGGTAGGTAAATCTAGACAGAGGATTACAAACTAAATTGTGAAAGGGGATGAAATAAGATGTACATATGTGTCTGGCACTCCACATATTCAATATCTCACCCTAGAGCATAACACTGCAGCACTGACCACGATTTCAGATGCCATTTCTGTTTTTAAACACTTGCGCTTACAGACAAAACTACAAACGCAAATTACAGAGACTGCTTTGGATTTCAAAAACATTAGACAGAATTTTATGATACGTTTATAATTATTTTCTATTGCCTTTTATTTTAGCAGATTGAGTGCTGAAGAATGACTGTGGACAGCTGTCACTGCTACACTTACTGTTCAAAGAGTATTCTCACGTCTGCCTTGGGCTGAAGCACTTCTCTGTGTGCTTCTGCTCTACACTTGTGTTTCCTAGTTCTAGTATTGTCTTACAATGGGGAAGTCTGATAATTATTTGTCATTAAATCTTTGAGATATATTTTTAAAAATATAAATCTTACTGCATATAATATAAGATTTTCTTAGATACTGTTAAGGGTTTTTTATTGGAAGGACTTTCTATTGTCCCAGCGGAACGATTCTGTCACGGGTCTTTGTTCACTGGGTCTGAGAACAAGCTATAAATGGTTTTGACTGTGAAAATGGTATCAGGACTGCTGGCTTGGCCTTATGTCAACACATAGCATGGCTTATCATGTGACGTTGCATGCAGCCAACAATTTCATACCAAAACAAAGAAAACATTTTGTTCTTATTGGATATCTGAAATGGCCAAACACATAAACTTTCTTGAACCCCGGTAACATATTTATTACTAGAGCTTATCTTCCCTGTGAAAGAGTCCATAAATAAACAAATAATACTGAAAAAACACATAAAATGTCAACTGTTATAACTCCACTTCAGTCATCAAGCTATGCAGGAAAAACTTTGTCCTTTTAAAATATTTTTTCTCTGTTTCTTATTGCCTTCCTACTTACAGCATCAATGAATTATTTACTTAATGAGTCAGTGAAACTTCTAAGATACATGGCACAATGAGGCAGCTTGTGGCAGTCCTGTAATATGGAAGTAAGGAGGTGAAAAGAAAAACATTTCACATTCAAAATCCTCAGCTTTCTGATTTGTGGTGCAGTAGCAGGTGCCTGTAGCCATGCAGGCTGAAATAGGCCTGAAATCTCAACACCTCTTCATGGCTATTGCCTTACAGAACAAGGGTCTCCCAGAGGAACCCCAGAGCTGAGATTCATGAGTGAGTCCAAGGAGCTAGAGCTCTGTTCTCACCAGTCCTTATTTTGAGGATGGCACAACTGCCACTCAGATGTATTAAAAGGATTCAAAACTTGCTTTTCATACAAGCAACCTTTGTTTGGATCTTTAGACCTAAAGATAGAGTCAAAATAGCTCCACTCAACTTAGTACTGTTCAGTGTCTAATCTAACCAGCTTCTTAATAATTTATGCACAATTTTAAACACTCCATTCTACAAGAAAATCACGCACTAGATGGAATATCTATAACTCAAGAGACTTCTCAAAAAATAACAGAGAAAAAACATTTAAAGTCTCTAATTAAAACTACCTAGTAGAAGCATTAGGGAAATTTGCCAGCCAATATTAAAAGCATTACAAAACAGTCTCATTTGCCAGGTCATAAGGGAACTTCAAGTGCAACTCTACGCTTCAAGGGTGCTTCCTCCAAGTCCTGCTGTCTTGAATAATAAATCTAAATTACTGGAAGGTAAAACCGTCTTTCATCTAAAGAACATTTTTAATGCTGCGTATCACAAACTGATTTTCATGTCCAAATATATAGGAAATAAGGTTTATATAATGAAATAATGTAATATATAATTTTAATATATAATATATAATTTTAATGCATGTGATGAATTATAATATATAGTTTTAATTTATACAATGAAATAATGTATAGGAAATAAATAAGGTTTTATATAGCAAGATGGATTCAGAGAGAGGAACTATTTCATTTGACACTGGCTGGCAAACACCTCAAAAGTAAAGTTTTGCAAGTGTCTGGCAGGTATATTACATACCCATCAATGTGAACTCCTTAAAATCTATGTTTATTTTTCATTTACCAGCACTCTTTCTAAGACATGCATATGTAAATAATTATATACATGGACTCACTGTCCAGTGTGCAGATTGTCCATGTATTATCTACAGAAGGTACACTATGTTGTGATGTACACATTAGAATTACCTAAAGAGCTCAGTATTAAAAATTATTATGGATACTATCATTTTCTGAAAGTAAACATGGCCACATACCGTATTTTAGATAAACTAAGAGATCATTTTTTTTTATTATCATTATATTCATTAATCATATTGTATTATTAATAGTATTAGTGAATTCAAAAGTAAGAAAATTCTGCATTTCCAAATATCAGCAGCAGCATAATTAAAATATATACTGATTACTTTATTCATGTGTACCTACTTACTTAGCAGAAATCTTTAAAGTAGAAAATGAAAATCCAATGAGAAAAAAGAAAAAAACCCACAAACAACAAAAACAAAACATAAAAGCAAATCAAAACAAAAAACCCAACCAGAAAATCAAGCAACCTGGAATGCTTAAAAGTATTTACACTGGTGGATTGTCAACACCACTGTATTGCACATGGAAAAAGATATTCTTCACCTCTTCTTTTCAGCCTCCTGTGCAAAGCAGATAGGAAAGGTTACCATATAACTATTCTTTCTTTCTTAAAGAAAATGCAAGGGAACAGAAAATCAGACTTTCTGAATTTAAATTTGATTTTAGCTTTATAATATGGAGCTTCTGCCACTCTAGCAATCGGTTGCTTGAAGGAATACAGGCTAAAATCTTGTCTCTTTTATAGTAATGTGTGCAAATCCTGTAGAATTTAGCAGACAGGACTTCTCTACCAATGAAGATCAGTGTTAGTTAAACACTTGTGCACCAAGCTCCTGTGCAAGTGCAATGTCAAGTATAAGATTCTGTCTGGCTATCTCAGCTTCTTGTTTGTCTATAAAAGACCTCATAGAATCATAGAATCATAGAATCATAGAATCCTAGGGGTTGGAAGGGACCTCGAAAGATCATCTAGTCCAACCCCCCCTGCCAGAGCAGGGTCACCTAGAGTACATCACACAGGAAGGCATCCAGGTGGGTTTTGAATGTCTCCAGTGAAGGAGACTCCACAACCTCCCTGGGCAGCCTGTTCCAGTGCTCTGTCACTCTTACAGTAAAAAAAATTTTTCGGATATTCACCTTGAACCTCCTATGCTCCAATTTCCACCCATTACCCCTTGTCCTATCACTGGTCATCACTGAGAAGAGCCTAACTCCATCTCCCTGACACTCACCCCTTACATATTTGTAAACATTGATGAGGTCACCCCTCAGCCTCCTCTTCTCCAAGCTAAAGAGACCCAGCTCCCTCAGCCTTTCCTCATAAGGGAGATGTTCCACTCCCTTAATCATCTTTGTGGCTCTGCACTGGACTCTTTCAAGCAGTTCCCTGTCCTTCTTAAACTGAGGGGTCCAGAACTGGACACAATACTCCAGATGCGGCCTCACCAATGCAGAATAGAGGGGGAGGAGAACCTCTCTTGACCTACTAACCACACCCTTTCTAATGCACCCCAGGATGCCATTGGCCTTCTTGGCCACTAGGGCACATTGCTGGCTCATGGTCATCCTCCTGTCTACCAGGACCCCCAGGTCTCTTTCACCTACACTACTCTCCAGCAGGTCAGCCCCCAACCTATACTGGGACATCGTGTTGTTCTTCCCCAAATGCAAAACTCTACACTTCCCCTTGTTGAATTTCATCATGTTTCTCCCCGCCCAACTCTCCAGCCTGTCTAAGTCCCTCTGAATGGCAGCACAGCCTTCATTTGCTTCCTAGAGCTTTTTAGCTCTTCCCAGATCCTACTATTTCACAAAAATAAATCTGTAGCAAACACATTCACAATAAATGGGTCCCAGTAACTAGGGCACTCAGGTAAACTTTTGACGATGTTTCTCATCCCAGTTTAACACACTGCTTCACCTCCCACTCCTCCAGAAGTGGTTATTTTAAATCTAGATAATTTTCATGAACAAGAACCAGAAGCTGTATTATTAGATTCTTCTCACAGATCTGCAGTAGCAGATTGGCAAATGTCCTTTACTGATACATTACTTTGAAGGGGCTAAACCTACAAATTAAACTAATTTCTCAGTCTTCTGCTAAAAGGAAAACAGGTTTACTCAAATCCTTTATAATCTGCTGTGGGTTATCAGTCCTGGTCAGCAGAATGCCTTATTTCTGTTCATTTTCTCTAACTCAGGTGGGAAAGCGTCAGGCAGCCTTTAGGTTGATTACTATCAACAAATACAAGAATTACACTGGGAAAGATCTGTTAAGCTTAACTCCTAAGGCATTTTTTTATTATTCAAACAGCACTTCTTTCAAAGACATAAGCCTCATACTTTTTAATCTATGAAGGGATCAGAAACTCTTTTTTTAATTCCATAACACATTATCGAATACTGATCATCTGTACAATTCTCACCTCAGCAGGCACCATTCACAAATACACACAGATACCTTAAAAATGTGAATTACTTTTCAGCTTCCTAGAAAATGGAACCTGTTTTTCCTCCATGTGTAATCCTTCTGCTTCCCCAGTAATGTGTGAAAGCTCTGTTTGAACAACAACCACTAACCCTTACTGTATAACACACAATAGAAAGCAATGAACAGAGGGAAGCATAAAGCCATCCCTAATCTGGCAGCTACCTATTCCTGACTTCAGTTTTAATATTGCATAGCCAGGAAGAGTCACAATAAAGCTGCCTTTCATAAAAGGACCCTACATAGGCAAGTACCCATGCATCTGCTTAAAGAAGCCTCCTGAGTGTCTGCTACTGTGAAGACTATTCACAGGGGTAAAAATCTGCAGAGATGTGATTCAATGAATTATGGCCATTGTTTTCAAATACCAGGGCTAACACAGCTAAAGGGTTAAAGCTTCTCAGTGGGTTCACTAGGCAAGGACTTGAAGACCCCAAAGAACCACAGCTGGGTGTTGTTCAACCACACTGCACGAGAAAGCCTTGCCCACAGAGTGGGGAGAAGGACTCCCCTTGCTCCAAACTGCTCATGAAACATAGATAAGCTGAAGGTAATTATACATAAAGGTATTAGAAGGTGGTCAAACAAAGAGAGAGGAATATGTCCCAGAACATTTCTTTCAGAAACACTCAGTACTTGTTGGGTGAAATGCAAAAGAATGTCTTTGTCTTGAGAAATTCTTGTGCTTAAATTTCTTGCTTTTATGCCACATCCTTGCTAAAGGCATTACACTAAAAGCCCAGAGGACCTCTGGGCCTCTTCAGTACAGAGGTAAACACCTGGAGGAAGCAAGGTGGCCTAGGTATAAGTTCTAGGGGTTTCTTTAACTGGTAATTACCAAAAATAATGCCAAAGAGGATCTCACCATTTAAGAGTACAGACAACTGCATCACGGAGTCTCCAAATGTTTCCTCGCAGTGCTGAGGTCATTAGTCCACACATGATCAGTGATAATGTGGTGTGACCTCCACACTCCAGCTGTGGACCTAGTAATGGGTCTGCAGCACCAGATGTGGAGAACAGACAGCAAGTGAGCAGTCAGCATCCTTAGACGATTAGAGTGGTGGTTAGACGTCCTTAGACAGTTTAGAGAGTTGGTCATGCAGGAGAGGAGAGCATGAAAATAGGTGGGAGAGAAGGCACAGCATCCCTGAAGGAGACAAGGCAGACATGCTCTTTGCTTTGTATGTAGTCAGCTCATTCACTGATCAACACAGTTCATTTATCCACGTTTTCCAGCAAAATACCTTGCATCTGTCCTGTTTTCTTAGTTATTTCTTGATTAAATTCTCCTGGACATCACACAGAATTTATATCCTTACCCAGTAGTTACTCAGACCAGCACCTGGCAATCTCAGTGTAAGATCTGCCAGTGAAAGAACATGGATTTGGCCTACAAAGAGCTACTTGTAGCTGAAAACAAATTCAGAAATAAACACTTGAGGGTGGTGCTCAATCAGTTCTTTCGCCTCATAATTTTGTAGAGCTGCACTTTGGCATAGGTAGAAAGTAATGTGTTAGTCACTTGTTATTAATTAATTGGTAATTTTGTGGACATTTCCTATAATGAATACTACAATCTCTACTTCTACAGTAACTGCAGAGATTAGTCCTAAAAGGTCAATAAAATTAGCACATACATGAAGATTATACAATTTTTTAAGTTACAGTTTCACAGTTTGTTGCGTGGTAAATTTGTTTTTTAGAGAAAAAGGGTGTTTTTTTTCTTAAAAAAAAAAGAGTAGGTAATTATTTATGATTTACTCTCTTTCAAACTATAAAAATACCACAATACAGTATTGATGAAGCTAACACTTCCTATCTAGAAATGAAGTCTAATTCCCTAAACATGACATATGGACAGCTTCTGTTGTCAAGTGAGTTTCATGCTCAAGAGATTTCTAGAAGTCACAGAATTTATTTTCTGCATTTAATATCAAATTAGACTTTATTTTGCTCTCCTTACTCAAAATAATTACCATTCTCACAAAGTAATCCTGTTGAAACTGGCCTTATGATAACTGGTAAGACAAATCAAGAAGTAACATCTTATTCGTACTTGAGCAAAAGTACCAGGTTTTGGTTCCACAGTATCAGGATTATATATCTTGTTTAAAATTGTAACTTGATTTATGTTACCAGTTAGGGGTCAGGAGATCCTGACTACATCTGCTGACACCTCTCTTTGCTTTTATACTCTCAGGCACACCTCACTCCATTAATACTCACAGAATGAATGTGGGTTTTTTATTGCTACAGTTGTTTCACAGAATATTCTACTAAAGATATTTGAAATTTCTGGACAGTGCAAGCAATGGGCTGCAAGGACAGTCCTTCAAGTCCTGCTAGTCTTCTATGGCACCCTGGTGTGTTCATCACATTCAGTCAGCCCACATATGATTATATGACACTATGGGAAAAAACAGAATTAGAGCAAATAAGTCAGTTATTTTTAAATACTGTTTATGGATTTGCCAGTGCTATTCCCATGTCCCCAGAACTCTCTGTGGAGTTCCTCATCACTCAAAATTGCTCCAAAAGCCTTTCAGGACTCTCTGATGCTGTTCAACATAGCTAGGAAACCTCTCAGATGCTTCTGCATTTTTGGCTGACAGAAAATATTCTCAGCTATTTCATCCCCATATTCCCAGGAACCAATGCCAGAAACTGAATGTTCAAGATAGAGAACGCAAGTTATCCAATTTGAAGCCTTCCTGAGCTGAGGAAATAGACTGAATCAGCAGTCCACTAAGTTGAGTGAGAAAATTTGATGCCCTTATAATGATACCTTCCATGCTTCTTTCACATGAAAGTTAAACCACACTGCCAGTCTCTAGAGAACTGACATTGTTGCAATAGTCAGTATTTTTATAGCATATTTTCCTTTAAAATGAAACCAGATACAATTCAATTAAGCTGAAAAAAATCAAAGTTCTTTCATTATGAAGTATCTCCTTTAATATTTGTTGAGCCCTGGTATTTTTCCTTTTGGGTTTCAGTGGAGCTGAAATAAATATAACCTCTCTTGTTCTTTTCTTGGTAGCTCTCCTTTATTGGCACAACAGAAGTCTGGGAGCAGGGGATCTCTTCACTCCTTTTGTCTGATTTTTGCCAGGTGCAATATCCATGGAGGCAGAAAGTACCTTCACATGGGAGTCATTCAAAAGCCTTCACTGCATAAAACTGTGAGCCTCAGCAAGCACAGCAGAGAATTATCCCCAGGCTCTGTTAATCCATTTTAACATTCCCTCTGCTGGATGCCTTTGAGGTAACAAAGCAGACAGCACCAAGGGCTTTCACAAAAAAAAACAACCCAGCAATTATTTTATATTTAAGTAAAACATTTAAAATCTAATTAATGTAGAATTCACTGGGCATTCCCAATGAAAGTTCTACACCAATACTAGAAATCAGGCTGTGCTGAATCATATAAGATCAGTTTTAATATCATCCTTTTTTAAGTCAAGTCATGCAGATATGGAGAAGCTACTCGATGAGTGAAATAATCTAACACTCTAGGGGGGGAAGGGCTAAAAAATTAATTTAAGCAGCAAGGATCCTTGGCATCAGTGGGAGGAGGGGACATGACTGAGTCCCCTGAGTCACACCTCATGCCTAGTGTGGGGCCCATTATCTCAGTGTCACTGATCTTCCCTTCTCACACAGAACCAAAGCAGCAGAACTTGCTGTAGTGTTTCAGGGAAGCCTACCCCAACACCAGACAGAACAGAAAGAAGTAGTTTGTTTGCCCAGCTTTTTCTTTCTTCCTCAAACCACCTTTTGTTTTGTGACAGGCATACTGGCCCTTCAACAGCCATGACTGAATGCCTCTGAAGTCATCCCATTTTTAATATCTTCACCCAATAAAATACTTGCGTAAGAAATTAATTTATTAATTTATTGCTTGCAAATTTGGCATTATGCTGAAAGTTGTCTCAAACACAGAACTGGCCAAACTTTATTATGCTCTAAGCTTTTATTCTATTAATTTTCAGAAGCAGTTATCTTTGCAACCTGTCACTGTAAACTATCTTATTTAAATACTTTGGTAATATCTGTACTGTCTTAATGAGGATCTCCTAGACCAATATTTTGTTCAGAACTGACATTTTTCAAGCTCCCAAAAAGTTTGGGACAACAAAGGAGACAAAAAAACCCCAACAAAACACAACAGAGACAAACTACAAAAACTTAGGAATCCTCAAGGCACTACAATACAAAACTCTAGGTATTTTTTCCCTGTGATGGCTTAGCACAGGTGGGAGAACATGGACACATCACTGTGTTCCCTCTAAGTACTCTTGTGGTTCATGAAATCCTATGTCTAACATGTTGATTACTGAGATAACTTCTGTCTTAGCACGTCCTAAGAATCCACACCTGATGAAGGAATATTCCCAAAATAGCAAATCCACAGTTATCTAAAGCCTGGTCTTCCTGGCTGGCCTGTATGCTTCAATGATGTCTCCCTCCTCAGCAGTGTAAATAATTGCAAAAAAAGGCTCAGCTCATCCTTCCTTCCTGAGTCCTCCTGGTTCAACACGCCATTTCATCATCGCAAAACAAGTGCTAAAACGATTATTAGAGCTGCTGGCATGGACCACCTGCCTGGCAATAGATGATGTGTTATTGAGATTGTCAGTCTTAGCCCTTGGAAGACTCTAGAGAAAAGAGCGGATAAATATCACACATCCTTGGCAAGACTAAAAGGCAGCAAAACGTGACCTAGTCAAACTTACATCAAACCATTCTCCATTCTGCATCTATTAAGGTTGCCACTAGTGCTCAACGAGAACACAAACACTGCACTAAGCATTAGTCAACCAGCACGTGTTTTTGCAGGTCACTTTTGTAAGTTTTTATTTTTGAAAATCACTATTATCTTACTCTTTCATACTGCTGCAACATGGTCTAGTGGAAGGCATCCCTGCCCATGCAGTGGGGTTGGAACTAAAAGATCTTTGAGATCATTTCCAACCCAAATTATTCTATGATTCCTAGTGGGTCAACATGCAAAATAAGCTAGATTATTTTACAGAAGTATTCCTTTTGATTCCAGTCTTATGAAATCCAAAATTTATGATGTCCGATTAAGCTACATTCCCAGAATTTAACAGGGGCCAAAATCAGGTACAAACCACAGGCTAAGTAATTTTCTTTCAGCTGTCTGTCCTGCCTGGGTGACAGCTGAAAGCTGCCTACACAGATAGTACCAAGCCTTGCATCTGCTGCTCCTCAGAGCATTTAGTATTTATTTCCAGAGGCACCCCCAGGTGTTCCCACAGCCTCTGACTTCCAACCCATGCACTTCAGGGAATTCATGCACAAAATCCACTCAGCCTACAGGGAGACATTCGGGCTTTTCCCCTTCTTCATGAGGCCACTTCAGTCTCTTAAAAGCGACACAGAAAAGAAGCCTTAGCTTGACTACATGCACTGGCCAGTTCCAAGTGCCAGGAAAGGAAGGAGGAAGGTAACCAGTGACTGAAGGTTTCTACTTTAATTAAACTATTCCAAGGAAAATGGCTTTTTTTATACATCTAGAGAATCAGGTCCTTCTCCACAAGCCTGTTCTCAATCCATTCTCCACCCAACCTGTATTTGTGCTTGGAATTGCCCCATCAATCATACCTATGGTATCAGTCACTCAAGAACTCACATGAGCAAACAAGAACAAGGATAAAAATATATGAAGAATAACCAATACTTAATTTTATTCACTAGAAGAGAGAGGTAGAGAAAGCATGCATTCCTGAAAATCAAACTGAGTTGTGCCTGAGTATTCTCATGATGTAATGTAAAAATTAATTAAATCTGCTTTTTTGTTCTGGTTATGTCATAATGTAATTTAGAAACTCATTGAAAAGCTTTCAATCAAATAGAGAAATTTTCATGTGCAAGCAACTTCCTTATCATAAAAAATTATAGAAATCATAAGAGAGAAGAGTTCACCATACAGTTACATGTTTATTAGCCACTTTAGTAAAAAAAATTTCCACAGTTTCTCTGGTTTTCAGCCAAGAAAAATTGAAGAGAGTATTTATCATTAGATTTTTACACTTCTTGAGTCTTATAGCTGTAAACATTTTAAAGATGACATTTTCAATAGATTTCTTAAAGAAGAAATATTAAAAATTCTGGGCCACTTTCACAGTGTTATTAAAGTGCTCTCATGCACAACTGCTAGTGAGATAAGAAAGTCACATCATCTATTGTTTCTTACAACCCATCACAATCTCTAGAAGCAGTCAAGCCAGTCAATCCAATTCATCTTGAAATCCATCAAAATCCAAACACATTTTGACAAGCAAAGGGGTGGGATATCAGCATTAGCAGAAACAGAAGACAACTTGATTCTGAGAGCTCTAAGAGTCTGCAAAGCAAAGGGAGCTTAGTTTCAAAGGCTGACTGACTGTGAATAAATCAGCTCTGGGAAAAATTAGAATTTCTAGATCATAAGTGACAGATGTCCCTCATGCTAGAATGACTTTCAGACCACTTCATTTGAATTTTATTAGGAGAGGAGAAAAAACACAGTTACAGAGCAAAAGCAAAACACTTCAAAATTGTGTGTGGTGGGTTTTAAATTAGTCTGCCAGTGTCAGGACTGCTCATTTCACTCAGTTGTTCCAGAATAAAAATAAAAACTAGCAGATAAAGAATAAACTCTCCAAAAAAGGGGGACAACATAGTTTCTGGATCTGAAAAAGCATTATTTTTAAGCAGTTTCCAATTGCCAACAAACACAACAGTAAAATGCTCTGCTGCAGCAATGGTTAAGCAAGCTTCCGTGCCACTCAATACATGATAGCCACAGACCTGGCTTAAAGTGTCCACCAACCAGAGAGGTCCCATCTTCACAGTTTCCAGTAAACAGTGCACCTTATGTCCACAGGATGCCACAGAAACTGACAGTATGAACCTCCCCAGCGGGGACTATCAGGTGCCACTGCAAGAGGATGCGCTTTCATCCTGGGAGGGCTAAAAGCTGGGAGGGTGTGTTGCAGAAAATAGCACTGTAGGCTTAAACTTTTTCTTATATTTTGTCATTAAACATTGCCTGTAGGTCGCTGTGAGAATCAGCATATTGGACTGGCAGGACTTTTGATCTGATCATACATGGCAAATACACGCTGAGTAAAGAGACGGCACTTTCTGACACCATGGTCAGCATTTTAAAAAATCTGCTCTTTTACTACATGCCTATATATCCACTTCAGAATCTTACTCTGCAAATGTGCTTTCTTAATCTTGGCTCTGGACTGGTTTATTTTCATTTATTTATGCATTTATCTGAACCAGTACACTAGAACAAATTCCCGCTGGTGCAGTTTAACTGATCTGCCACAAACAGCTCCTCCCCACTAACAGCTGAGGCACTGGCTCACACAGTCTGCACAATCAGTAGAGCTATGAAAAGCTGACACTACCATTTTGCTGGATGTTTATCACTACAAAGTTTGTGTTTCTTGAAAATCTGAATTTTATGTGGTATCTGAGACTTCTTGCAATATAAAATATTCAGATTCTTTTCTGTCAAACTCAGTGTTTCATATTTTTACATGCTCTAGTATTATAAATGTAATACTCTTTCCTAATAAATTTTTTTAAAATCTAAAATTATTGAACAAAACATTTTAACACAATAAAAGCAAATTTTACCAAACCCCTGGGAAGTTTTGATTTAATAAAATGGCATATTCAAAGATAATACATTCCACCAGAAAATCCTGGCAACCTTCAGTAATGCAGTTTGAGGTGCCAGCTTTATTCTTAGACAGGTTCTCTGAATTAAAGTGTTTGCAGGACTCACAGTAAGTCAAAGGCCAATGAGTATCCTTATCAGAACTGATTTATTTCAAAGGTGAAAAAAGGCTGTTAGTCTGAGCAAGAGAAAATACAGCTGCACAGTATGTGGCAGGGAACCAAATAATTTCTTTCATGATTCACTTTCAACTTGCTCGCCAACTGCATGCTGAGTTAGAATTCCAGAAAGGAACACATAACCAGAGCTGGCAGGGCTCAACCTTTCCATCAGTGCACCAAGAGGCCATGGGGACATGGTAGGTCCTCATGAGAGCAGCCCCATCTCATCTCTATCTGCCCAGCATTGGTGGCTTGTTCATTCATATAGTCAGAAAACTACTGTAGTCAGAAATTACCCATCAGGATCTTCCAACCCTTGCCTGGTCAAGAAATGGTGGGTGGGCTGCCCTCCTGCTCTCATGCTACATGCACACCTTACTGCCGGGTTATCAGATGCATTTTGTCTTGTTCTCCACAGAAGAAGACAAAAAGTGGAAAATTGCTATGAAGCACTTTCAATAAAAACTTGAAGTATGGCCTTGATGGCAACTAAAATAAAGATTTCTGCAAGGTCTCACCATTAAGGTGAGGGGGAAGTCACCAGGCTGCTTGAGAAAGGCAAAGTCATTGATGCAGCAGAATCAGATAATGTCCCTTGGGGAGCTCTGAGAAAACAAATAGCATGTACAAAGAGACATGGTGAAAGATGATCTGCCTTAAAAGCAGTGGTGACTCACAGAGACAAGGAATGGAATTCTATTGGAAAAGTAAGAAAGTGAGTGTCTTGCAGAGGCTCAGATGGGAAACAGCAATATCTAAGTAGTGGTCACAAGTAAAACATTGAACAGTCATGTCAACACACTCTCTGCACAGGTGAGACTCAGGGAGAGATTTGGATGTAAACATCCCATCTGCTTTGTGCATGCACCTAGAGGTGCTGCCACGGAGGGAGCAGTGGTGCTTCCCAGACAGTTGCTTGGCCAGGAGAACCCACCAACCAGGAGTGTGGGGTGCCTAGAGGAAGGCAGCTCCTGTCCCACTGCACGACAGTGCAGAGCCATAAGCTCTCCTGCATGCCATCACCTCCATGGAATGGAAATCTCAGTGGATGAGCTTCACATGGGCTTCAGAACATTCCAGCAGACAAGTTCAGACCCAGTCCTCTCAGTTTAAATTATATCTCATTCCATACGTGATTCCTGTAACTTTAATTAAACTCTTGTCAGTCTTATAAAGCCAAATAATTTATTCCAGAGATTCAAATCCTGTTAAATCAAACCACATGAATGAGCCTTTGCATAAACAGGAAAAGCACTAATCACTGTGAAGGTCAGGGGAGGTGCTTTTTTATTTGCTTCTGGGTGCTGAGTTAGGGAAAGATCCTGTCTTTGTCAATGCAAGCCTGAAAAAAGATCTGACTTATGTATTGAAAGGAATATAAAAGTGCCTTGAAGGCTGAAAGATCCTCTGATCATCATAAACATTTTTAAAACTTTTTTTTATTTTTTGAGGAACTACCAAGAAATCTGAATGGCTTCAAAACTGCAGCACAGTTTGTCTGGGTAACATCCCTTCAACTTGCCATTCAAAGCAACCAGATCTGAAAAGTGTTAAGGTTACTATAGAATCAAAATTTTCTAAAAAAAACCCAAGATAAATACCTGTAAGTGGGATGCAATTCTAGTATGAAATTAATAAAGGTGTGTGACAAAGAAATAGAAATATAGCTATTTTGGTTACTACTGGCCTCTAAGTGGGGTCATGCTTACAGCCACTGATCTTACTTGCCCAACATTCAACTTTTGAACAAGTGTTGGCAAAATGAGCTGCATGAATGACATGAGTTCTGGGAAAATAACACAACATGCAGTTCCCAAGGCTCAGCCTATATTTTTTTATTCATGAGATATTAAGGACTTGCGCATGACACGATGGTACTGCCATGTCACTCCTCTCAAAATGTATGTAAGCAATACAACCACAATCTCTAAATCTATGCAGCCCTTCGTTTTGAAAAAAATAAATAAAAAAAATACATGCTGAGCTTCATTTAACTACTCACAAAGATTCATTCAACAACTCACAAACAGAAACTTGTGGAAATTGCTTATAAAACAAGTGAGTCATATGAAAACACCTCTTCAGCTACATTGATGTTCTCAAATTAATTCCCATACCTACAGCACAACATTTACTTCAGGTCCCCTGCACCTCACCATCACCCTTTTCCTCCCTCATTTACACATCACTGTTGAAGACACAATTTTTCTCCTAACTGCTGGCAGACAAAGTATTTAATTTACTGCCATTCCCTTTTACCTGCTTTTAAAAAAAAATCTGTAGTAGTGCTGACTCTTGTTGTTCACAGTCTGACTGTACACATGGGTTTAAGAAAGAGTCACTCTCCCCAGTGGTAGCTGGGCCCACCACTGATTGGATTCATGATCCACCTGGAATCATAGAATCATAGAATTGTCAAGGTTGGAAAAGACCTTCAAGATCATCACGTCCAAACATCCACCCTAGAACCCCTAACCACTAAACCATTTTATGAAACACCATGTCTACCATGAGGATGCACTCAGAGATGCACAGAGAGGTGGTACAGAACAAGATTCTGAAATAAGAGTTGCTTCCTAAACTAAATCAGAGTTTAATCAGGCTAAAACCTGCCTCCAGCAAGCTTCACTCCCTGCCACCTTTCTGATGGGCAGGCCACAATGGTATGTAACCTGCACAGCTAAGAGAATGTTTTGTTTACCTCATAACTAGATAGGGTAAACATTTTAGAAGAAACCCCCTTGCCAAAAGCTGCTTCCTCTTCAGAGTGATTTACAGCAGATTCATGAAGAGCAGAAGATGGTAGAAGGGAAGGTGCCTGAGATGGATCAACAGGCTCCAAGGGAGGAAAATGCATGGCACAAGCCTCTTGCAAAGGAGAAAAGATTGTGCCATCATGTAGCTCTGAGCCAACACCTCCAAAGTTTTCACACAGCTGTTTCATAATTAAAGACTCACGTGACTTTGAGGACAGACTCT
Source organism: Apus apus (assembly GCF_020740795.1). NCBI lineage: Eukaryota > Metazoa > Chordata > Aves > Apodiformes > Apodidae > Apus > Apus apus. The sequence goes on from NC_067282.1 coordinate 16,335,015, forward strand.
ACAAAATACTCCCTTTTGGTTTTAAATAGGTTGAATTACATCAGCTCATAAAATGAGTAGTTCTAGTTTTATTCTCTTGGGGGAACATGTTGTTTCCAGGGGGAAGATGCAGCAGAAACATGTTTTTTGGCACCAAGGAGGAGCTGGAGACATTGCTGCTGTCAGAAGTGGCTACATTTTTAAAATAACCCAGAACATGACATGCAGTTACCACAGAAGTTCTTCTGAAACTCTTGCCCCATATAGGTTGCAAAACAGAGGTGGAGTTCCCCAAGCTATAACCAGACCACCTAGCCTGAAGCACTCATATGGAGAACTTAGGTGTCTAAGTATCCAGTGTGACTGAGATTGACTATCCTTGGGTGCTGTCTCTCAAAAACCCCCCAAATCAGTAATTCTTTCACTTTGGGCAGCAGTATTTCCAAGACACCCACTCGCAGGCTTTCAATGAAAGCATTAAGCACTTTGGTGCTTAAGGCAGGTACCTGAGTTCACACTGAAAAGCTTTTAGGTAATTCAAGGATATGCAACGAAACAAACTCCATCCAACCTTCAGAGAGGTCCACTCTAGAAGACACGTTCTCACCTAACTCACCTGAGATGCACTGAACTCAACATAGGATTCACTAGATAAAGTAAACCAGCTAAGGTTAAGCTCTCTTCTAAAACAGAGGGAAGAGGCACTGTAGGAGGACAAGTGCCTATTTAGACGACAGGAGCACATTAAAACTGGCATAAGTGATACTTGGTGCCACTAACAGCTCTGGTTCCCTTGAGTGCAGGGTGAGAGATAAGAAACACAGAGGAAAGCAGCATTTTGAAACAGGGAAGTTGGAAAATAAAGTGGCAGTCTGAACTCTGCAGTGACAATCTTTCAGAAAACATACTGAAAGCTATGCCCTAGTAAATGGCTTAATAACTACAACTGTTATCATAATAAAGCTGGAGTGAAATTAAGGATTAGATACAGGCACTTTGCAAAACTCCTCACCCTTTTGATTAAAGCTGCACTATTCAACTGCACAGTGTAGAATTTTCTGAATAGCAATGTCACTATTTGCCACATTACAGACACAGCTCACAAATAATTTAGGAAAATACTCACTTAGCTGAGGAATATCACTCAGCCCCTGTTTGTAAGGCATATGTAAACTTTCCAGAGTACATAGGACTTGAGTTCTGAATAAATAATCTGCTCACACGCTTATACACACATCCCCTTCCAAGTTAATGTTCTTACCTTATCTTTGTTTTCAGAGCCAGAATCCTCGAGTTTGGTCCGAATGACAAAGGGAGTAGACAATCTCAGGAGAACTCGTTCAAATGTGGCACTGATTTTAGGAGAAACTATGTCAAAGCAGTCTTGGAACTTCAGAGTTTTATGCGTGTCACATCTGAGCTGCTTCCTAAGACCTTCTCCAAGCTGGAGAATGAGCATGTTTGCATCAAACATCAGGTGAAAGGGGAAAGCTCTGCAGAAGGTGTTGATGCTAATCCTCAGGTCTACGGGGGACTGGGAAGTTCGCGGTGGAAGTGCTTTTGTGATATTTGCATTTTCATGTTCTTTGATAAGGAAAGTCAGACAACTGCAGTTACCTGCGTTTGTCCCCTCTGAACACAACTTGTCATTGGTTACTTGTTCCACTTCCACTTCCAAGCGGTAAATCTTCTTTGCTGCTGCCTTTATCATTCCCATCATTGCAAATCCCACAATCTGATGTGGGTGAAAGTAATGAAGCATGAGATTGCCTTCTGGGAGCTCTTTGCATAGGAAAGAAGGGGATTCCAGGGTGGCCTGTCTTCCAAATGAAGTTCTAATGTGCTCCAGCAAAGCATCAAAGCCATTGAAGAAATCTTGAAGGGTCCCACCTACAGCTCGAAGAACTCTTTCATTCTCATCAAAGCAGACATTGAAGAATTCCTCCCCAAACTTTTCTTGCATTTCCTCAAATCTCAAACCTATAGGACAATGAGACACTGATATAAAAAACATAGTATTGCTACTGTGTCACATTTTCCCTTTGTAGTCTACTTGCCCAGTATTTTTCCAAGTCAGTGAGAATGACTTTTTCACTGGATACCTACCCACAGAACTTCTGCTTTCTCTGGTGGATGGGGATAACCCTAGAAGCCATTTTTGGCCATCATGATTCCAGCATGGTTCCAGCTCACTGTCCCAGCCAGCTCCTGTAGGACTTACACTCCCTTGTCTTCTTTTCCCTGCTGGAAGCCAGGATACATGACAACTTCCCTGGCTTGCATGTCACATGCAGTGCGTTGTGTGAATGCTCACAGCCACAGGTGCATGCCCCCCATTGTTGACTGAGCTGCAAATGAGGCTTCAGCTTTTATACAGCCCCTCTGTTCACTGTCCCTGTGAAGGCTCCAGCTCTTACCTTCTTGAAGAATAAGCTACTGGGACTCAGATCAGGCCTTTGGCCTTTATCTATGTAAAGCCCTGCAGTCAGATTACACTGACAAATTAGACATTGGAATGGACTGCCCAGGGAAGTGGTGGAGGCACCATCCCTGGATGTGTTCAAGGAAAGGCTGGATGTGGCACTTAGTGCCATGGTCTAGCCGGTGTGGTGGTGGTGGACATAGGCTGGACTTGATGATCGTAAAGGTCTTTTCCAGCCTTGGTGATTCAATGATTCTGTGACATTTAAGTAGCTGGGGGGGGGAGCTGTGAGTTTTGGTGTCATTTTCAGACAAAATACTTTTCTCATTATAGCTACTGGGCACTGCCAGAAGATACAAAGGAATAATTACTTCTTTTTTGTTGCCTGCAAAGGAGGGCAAAGCCTTTCCATTTTAGGCTTCTATATTCACCCATCTTTAAAAAACCCCAACAACTCTGCCTCTTAGAGTGATCAAAATTGCTAATAGATGGGACAGCTCTGCGACATCTCACAATGTCACTTCAAGTCTCCATCACAGAAATTCAAGAGGTTTTAATTTACAGAGGTGCTAAGGTTGGTATTACTGAAGCGATGGAAGCCCCTGGATACAAATGCGTATCAAATCTTAGTCTAGCTTGTTATTTATCATTTTAAGGTTTATCTGGAAAAATAATGTTGAGATGGTTATTAAACATTTTGCTCTATTTTGGGAGGACATGCTCTGTTAAATTTCATCAATATAGAGTCCCTGCATCACGTAGTAGAGTTACCAAATTAATAAGATATGTTTGTATTGTTCTAGGAAGCCTGAATCAGCTGCATGTGAATTAAAAAAATCCAGCAAAAGTTTTGAAAATAAATTAATATAGGAATTAACAACATCATTCCTTCAGTGTATTGAAATTAAATCAAATCACACTTCAGTCAACTACTGAAAAATCTTAAAATTTATCTCTAATTCTAAAAGAAATTGTTTCTTTCCTAAGGGCATAATAGGCCCTTTATTTTAGTATGCATTCAGCATGCTTTGTAACATTGGTAAGATCCCAGTGGATCCCTGAACTTACTTTTGTTTAGATCACTTGTAGCCTTTAATTTTTGGAAGAACAGTGCCCAAGAAGGAGCCCAAGCCTTCTATACCCAAGAGGTATAACAAGGAACAGAAGAAGTCATGCATCTGATGTTTGCAGACAATAACCTTTGATTATCTCAAGGCAGCCTCTGAACTGCCTGTGCATACAGACACGGTTATAACAATCAATATACACAAGAGATCTGAGCATTCCACAGCTTTGCAGACTATCTGCAACAATAGTTTCATTTGGACCTTCAAATATGATTGATAGAAGATTCAAATGCATAAAATCACATATATATATAGAAGGACAACAGGACAAAACATATTTTATAAAAGAAGTAGTAGTAATAATTTGGGAACGTTCATTCAGATGCCATTACTCATAATCAAATTTGGTCACTAAACTAGGTTATCACAAAATATTCCCAGGATATTTTATGACCACAGATGGTCAAATCTGTGGCTAAGCCAAAAGAAAGTACCTCTGGTACACAATGCCCCCTAATATCCTGACTCAGAGGACAGTGTGCCAATTCCTGACTCATTACCACTACATCTGCACAATATTGTAGTATTTCCCATAAAAATACTCACTATAACCCCAAAAGAACTAAATTCTAACTCACAGCAATAACAGTGTCATAATCAAATATTAATAGCAAGGATCTTAGAAATTATCATATTCATTTGTATACACAAACACATATGCATACTTTCAAATGTCACTGTCCTGTAGAGTGAACTGTGAGCATCTTTAGAAGCCTGTGTGTGAAAGTGAGCCCTATGGCAGGGGCACCCAAGGCTGTAAGATTGCAAAGGCCCTGAAAGTATGGGAACAAGACAGCATCAGAAACCCCTGGGCAGCTGGTAGGAATGACTGTTCCAGAGCCATGCAACCTCCCAAGAAGCTGCCCAAAATGACTGCACAGGTGAGCTGTCTAAAATTACACTAAAGCAGTTGCCCTGGAGCCACTCACTGAAATTAGGGTATGCAGAACCAGTCACTTGTGTGCCTCACTGCTCCATAGGTAAGTCTCCTCATCTTATCATTATTAATGGGAGGTTTTTTTGCTGATTCTCTTAGATTGGTCTTGTCCACCCTGGAGGACTGGCTGTTCAATCTGGATGCAACGTACTAACCCCAAGCAATACGAATTATACAATGAAATTCAGGTCAATGACCTGGCTTGAGGACATGCACTACTTTTAAAAACATTTTAGCTTTGAATTGAGTTACATACAGTGCCAGCAGAAAATTAGATTAGCTTAGAATAGAAAAATGGATATACCCAAGCTTTACCAAACTGCTAGTCTGTCTCAGTTGGGAATTTTCTCTCTAATAATAGACACTATGAGATACTGAGAAAAACAAACACTTTCTAAAACAAACACAAATAATGCAACTATCAGGAAAGTTTCTTCCTAAGCCACATCAATAAGAGGACAATTTTTGCTTGAAGCAAGACAGCTTTTTATTTAAATAAAAAATATTTTAATTCTTATTATACAAACACACAAAAACTACTTTTGGCTATATTTCTACAAAGCTCTTGGCTTCAACAAGGTGCTTGTATGAAGTTGCACAAAATACGAAATCTTTATCTGTATTTTCACTGACTTATTCTTGCCTCTCCTATTGAAACAAATCATGAACAGAAGGACATACTTAATGTTGCTTACAATAACTCTGTATATGTTTCATCATAACCTTTTCATTTACTACCTTAGAAATTATATGAATACTTTGAAAGTCTTCTGTGGAGTTTCTCCTCACCCCTTTCTCTATACTGATATCTGTTCAGCTTTCAAGAGACAATAGAAATTACCAGCATCATTACAAGGAGAGAAAATGTCAGATTGTATCAGATTGCTATTCAGCTGCTCTGAAATCTTGTCTCAGCAGTGCCCAGTATCAGATGCCATAGAAAAACAGTAAAATCACAAAACAACATGGTTTTGAGGAAGCTCCTCCCTAACTGCTACAGTAAGTGTAGTAACAGGACAAGGGGGAACAGTTTCAAGCTGAAAGAGGATAGGTTTAGATATTAGGAAGAAATTATTTCCTGTGAGGGTGGTGAGACACTGGAACAGGTTGCCCAGGGAAGTTGTGGATGTGTTCAAGGCAAGGTTGGATGGGGCTTTGAGCAACCTGGTCTAGTGGGAGGTGTCCCTGCCCATGGCAGGGAGGTTGGCACTAGGTGATCTTTAAGGTCCCTTCCAACCCAAACCACTCTGTCATGATGTGATTCTGTGACTTATTCACTGAAATGGATGGAAGTGTCAGATCGGGAGTTAGTTTTATCACATATAAAAAAAACAAATGCTTGTTAAAAAAACTTGAGAACTCATTGCCTCTGTAGTGCATATTTTACTACATTTGGAGAATTCCATTGGCTAATTATTATCTTTAAAAATTACATTTGTTATGATTTCCACTTTCAATGTATTCAATATCTCCTTTGTGTTTGTTTTTTTTCTTTTATTTTGAGAAAAGAAAAATAAAATCTTCAAAATAATCTTCTTTAAAATCTTTAGGTCCTAGATCTGCACAAATAGTCTAATCTTTCAAACATCTCATATTCAGTTCTTTCTCTGCATCTTCATTTTCTCATTTTGATTTTGCAGGGAAATAATTAAAATTGAAGAGGGCACTGAAAATATGTCAACTTCTGTTCACCAAAATCAATTATTTGCTATTCTTTTCTGAAAACTTGGCATCTTGTATTCTTTCCTTTTCATTATGGACCTCTAATAAAAAATTTACGTCAGCTGTCCAAAAAAAAAGTAATATTTAAGATCTGTATGAATGCTCACCCATTCCAAATGCAGAGTCCACTACACTCCTGTATCATCTCATGCATGACTCCAACAACCACAGACTGGTCTTCCTAAAAGGCACTAGCTTGCAAACAGTAAGTAGGAAAAAGTCTTCCTTTTTTGCACCAGGACACTTCACTAAATGGTAATGATACAAAATAAACCAAAAATTCATCCCTACACTCTCCACTATTGCACAAGTGAATTCAGTTATTATTTTGAATTTGTGCTATTTACCAACCTTTTACTAATATACTGAATGCTATTCTAAAAATTCATCAGTCTCAATTTGCTTTCCTCTTGGAAAGTGATCTATTGTTTTCCTGCCATTTAATCCACTTCTTTGAGAGAACAAATCATGTCTTAACTCTAATAATTTTTTCATTAGTAATATAATTTTGCTGCTTTTTCTTACAATGGCATTTTTATTCTAGCCCATACTGGAAAGAAATTAAATATGCACATTGTAGAAGGAAATTGAGGCAAAACAACCATAGAATGAAAATACCACTATTGGCCTCCACTACAAAGCACTTTGTTTACAGAAGTAATACATAACATCTATTATTTTCCTTTGAACATGTGTCTCAAAGACATTTAGAGAAGATACTCTATACTTGTGAGACAGATCCTAAATTACCAGTCTTTAAGCACAGGCTCAAAGTACAAATTAAGAATTTCACTCAACTGGAGCAGAATAGCTGATTTCATCCTGTAATAACATGCTAGTAAAAGTTCTGCCTTGATTTTCTTTTTAGCAGTTCCCATAAACTGCAAACACACTACAAAGCATCAAGGAACTAATGCAGTATTTCTAAGCATTTTGTACACTACTAAGTCAAGAAATTAGATAGGAATCTATTCTCACATAGAAATTAATAAATCATAGGCTCTTCAAAAACCAACGGAAGATGAATGATGCTATAAAAATGCCAAAGTATTCCACTAACTTGTGGAGCATGAAGAAGTAATTACAAGCCACCCAGTTCTTCCTTAAAGTAAATCATGGAGACAATGATTACAGAGTGGCCAGCATCTCATTACTTTAGCATAGGAAAATATCTTTTTTGCTGGGATATCGATTAAGAATCTCTAAATGTCAAACACTAAGGGGGTGGGACAATTCAGACAATTCAGAACTCACACTGTGGACCAAAGTAGAATTTATTGCCTTCATCTATAGCAAATATTTCTTATATATTTTTAGATTATCAGATTTTTGGCCTGAATAAGATATTTTTCTTAAACGGCCTTTTGGACTGACAGCCAGGTGTCAGTTCAGAATCACAAAGTATAATTTAAGGCAATAAGGAAAGCAACATTTATTTCCTCAGTAAAAAAGATTTTGATGTGTATAGGCTAATGCTGAAAGCACATTAGATTAATCCTTTGGCTTGTAAGTGAGCCTAGTACCAGTATCTAATGACTGTATAAAGGACTTTTATTTTACTTCATCATGATGGTGAATTTATATCGATCTGGGAATCCAGACAGTACCTTTAAACTACCCATTTTAGTGCTTTTGTATAAATACAATAATGTTATTTTATGCCTTTACCTGTGGTTTTGACACAACTGTAACATTTGCATTACGCTTCTCCTACAGTGACATTCAGGCTCTGCATATCTTTCCAGATTTCATCAATTTATTGTTAAAAAGATTTCCTCACACTACTTCACCTGTAAGAGTTGTTTTACACAATTTTAATGAGATGTTTTCTTTCCTTGTTAAAGTGAGGGTCTCCTCTGACAAATGCTGCTTAGAAATACTGTAATTATGGTCTCTTGGTGAGGACCTGATCACTTGTGCTCAGTGTATGTATAAAAGATTCTGCTCCAAACTGCTGATACAGGAAACTCAGCTGAGATATTAAGAACAGGAAATGTTATTTTTTTTCCACCCATATAGCACTTTCAGTAAAAACCAATTCTGCAGGCAAAGCCAAGCCGTCTGAAGCTTTTATGTCCACCACCACATCTTGGAATTTTCACTTTATACGTTAATTAAATGAAAACTGCAGTGACTGGGTTTGTGATTCCTGAAATTAAGGCAGATTCAGTTTGTTTCACGTTAACTCTAGAGATCAAGGAGCAATAAGAATAAAAGTTTTTAATTTGTTTTTGTACTGAAATAAGCACACCTGTATTTGAGTTGATATAGGGAGCAGAATTTTACTTTTCCCATAAAATGAAAAATCCTCTCTCGTTATTCTTCACATACATAAAGTGCTCGATTCAGCTGACCAAGTATAGAAATCTAATGCTACCTGAGTCTTCATAAGGCATCCAAGACATCTACAAAAGAACTAAAAGGCAGTTACACCTGCCAGGATATGGGACTTAAGGGAGACCTACATATTTTTGAAGGTTTGACAGAGGCCACACAAGATATCCCACAGCACCTAAAATAATGACAAACACCTACATGTAGTCAATTAATCATGACCAGAATGTCTTCTACTTTATAAACAGACTTCTACAAGTGTTACTGTACATCGTAACTTCAAATTGCTCACTACCTACTGGTAGTTCATGTGCTTTCTAACCATAAATATATCTGAGTTGAGTGGAATTCTGATATTTTTGTTTACATTACTTTGGTATTGGTAGTGCACTGCAACATCTGCTAAATAATAGAAGTCCTGTGCTGAGACCCCAACCAGGAGAGAGTTCCAATTCTTAAAATCCATTAGTTTTGCCAGTTCTTTGGGCCATGCAAAATTTCTTTTAACCCCATTTGTAAACTAACAACTTTCATTATAAATCAGGCTCTATATCCTAAATTAGTTGCATCCTAATGACCATCTGCAGTCCTTAGCTAAAAGGCAATATGTATGTTCAAGATACAAGCATTTACAGTTCTCCAACACTTGCCAGGCAGTCAGTGTGCTGAACTCTTGTCTGTCCCTTCCAATTACATCAGCTGGTCTAACCTAATGGTAGGTGAAGATCTGCTCTGACATCTCCTTTTCAACATATTTCCTGCCTCTTCAAATGCAGCAGCTCTCAGCAATGATGTGCTGTTATTATTTAACAGTTCATACAATGATCCCAAATTTATTCCTCTTCACTATGGAATGTGGGTAAGAGCTGAGATTTTCTTAATTTCATAAAAGAAACACAGATCTTCAACTTTGACAAATGCAGAGAGAACAAGTAACTTCTATAGAATTATGCCTTTTGCCCTAAATGAAGGAACAGCCCTGCAAGATATATTTAGGCATGAAGTTACATGCCCTATATATAGCAGCCTACAGCACGTATCTTCTTCAGTGGTGACAAGTACATGTCACCCAGTGCAAGAGCTCTCTAAACCCCTACACCAGCAACGGATTCCACCTCCTCCTCAGTGTCTTGGGGAGGTTGAATCTAGAGAGATGATTTATCTCCCTGAAGGGACATGGCTCTATTCTGGGATTCCACATAACTTATCACAGGGCAATTTGGGAACTCTTGCCACTGGTGTGTGCCATCTCATCCTCCAAATGGAAGATGCCCAGAAAGATACTCACTTATGACAACCAAAGTACTCACACAACGCTCAGACGCAAAATCAAGAGTTCAAGCATTATCCCCTTTAAGCTAAGAATGCCCAAATTAAAAATTCTTGCAATACATTTGAGTCCACATGTATAGCTGACTTAGCAGCCATTGACACATGCTGTGCATTTTTTAAGGAAAATAAGGTAACTGTAGTAAGATTTAATTACTCAAATTTTTATAAAAGATGAAAAAATTACATTGCATAAATTAATTTCTTGAATAAAAAAAAATGGAAGATAATATTTTTCTGTATCTTAAGGAATGGAGGCAGATAGGTGGAATTCTCCAGCCCTTCTTGCTGAAACAACTAGCTGACACAAGTGGATTTGTAACTTCAGGCTGTGTGCCCAGGTTTATCCAAGTGTTATTTATGCAGTACATACAGCATGGTGCTGCAGTACCTACAGTAGCCTAGTACACAAATAGGTTTTCAAAGACAACCATTCTTCCATGTCATTAAAAATTGCATGAGCATCTACTTCTGTTTTGCAAATTTTGCACAACAGATATTTTTAATAGGTATTTATAAATTTCAGTCACCTTTGATTAGTTTTACTGTCAAATTTATGACAGATAATGGAGTTCCTCAGCAAGATGCAAAGAGGCTCTAATGGAAATACCGATGCCATTTAAAGGCAAGCAGGTAAGTCCCTTCATGAAACCCTGTGTCTTTTTTTTTTTTAAGGATTGAAATAAGAGTGGACAATAATTTGCATCTACAAAGGCTACATTAATTGTGTGCAGTGTTTTAAAAAAGTGTTTGGAGGAGGTGAGTTGAAGGCCATACAATTTGTATCTAATTTGTGCATTTATGATGTGAGAAACATAACAAAATCTATCAGAAGTACACAGTGGTGCTGAAAAATAAAAACTGGGCATTTCTCTGTTGCTTCAAAAAGCTCAGTAGCACAGACCTTCTTGGAATACCTGCCCAAAAGATAAGCAGGAGATAGGTCATGAAGGCTTTATGTCCTAAAATAAATTTCTTGCAGTAAAATTTACAGTCTAACAAAAAAGTTTTCATCCTTACTTTCCTGTTGCCAAAGTTTTAACTTGCCACTACCTAGAATTCTTCTGCTTTATTCTGACTAGCTGCAATTAGGTCAAAATGTACACTACAATCTTACTTGAAATCAAATTATTTTAAATTATGGGGACAAAAGCAGTCCCAAACAAGATTTGGCTGTCAGTGCTCAAAATGCTGAATGTACAAATGGTATGAAAACAATTTGCTTTGAGAAGGTAAAAATATGAATAGCACTGACATATGGCTTAAAGGATTAAAAAACTCCTGTTATCTCCATTCTGCAAATGGAAAATTGAGACACAGAAAGAATAAAATCTTGCCCAAGGTCAAATAAGAAATCTCTTCAGATACAATACTTCTTTCTAACATACCTCAGTATGAAATTAGAGTCACCTAATAAAGAAATGTGGTAGTCATCCACATAATATACTTCATCATAGAAATATTTTTCTTATCATTATTTCTGAAATAAATTCAAACACCATCAATCTGTTCTGAACAGAGCTTAGCTAGCCAGCTAAATGCATGATCTGTGTCAACAGGATAAAACATACCAGTGCTTATTTTTTAACTACTTTATTTCTAACTAGGAACCTCGTAATTCCTAGGGATCCTTTTAGAAGCTAGGATTTCTATTATCTTTTTTCTCAACTTTCAATATATTGTCACTTGGTTTTCCTTTGGATGATAGGACTAGGGAAGTGATTGCCACGCTGTACTTCATCCTGCACTGGTGAGGCCAAGCCCCAAATCCTCTGTTCAGGTTTTGGCCTCTCACTACGAGAGGACATTGAGGTGCTGGAGCGTGTCCAGAGAAGGGCAACAAAGCTGGTGAAGGGTCTAGAGAACAAGTCTAACAAAGTGCAGCTGAGGGAGCTGAGGTTGTTTAATCTGGAGAAAAGGAGGCTGAGGGGAAACCTTCTCACTCTCTACAACTACCTGAAAGGAGGCTGTAGAGAGGCAAGTGCTGGTGTCTTCTCACAAGTAATAAGCAAGGGGAAATGGTCTGAAGTTGCACCAAGAGAGGTTTAGACTGGATATTGGGGACAATATATTAATGGAAAGGATTGTCAGGCACTGGAACCCTGGAAGTATTTAAAAGACGTGTAGCTGTGGTGCTTTGGGTTTAGTGATGGACTTGGCAGTGCTGTGTTAACGTTTGGACTTAATGATCTTAAAGATGTCTTCTAACGTAAATGACTCTCTCATTCTATGACACTCTAAAAGTGTTCACACACCAATTAAAGAAAGCAGAGTCCATCACAAAGTGTCTGGAATGTTTTGGAAGGGTTACAAAATTAAATTAAATATTCCAGCCTCAGAAGCTGTCACTGTAAAGGAAATCTGATATCAGACATAGTTTAGAGCATGTGAGCATGATGGACATTGCTCCCTTAATTACAGTGCATTAAAGCAGGAAGAGTTGTATTCATGTCTAGACCTGTAGCAGCAGCAGCTCAGTGAGGAGATAAGGAGAATCAGGTCATTCCACTGCAGGAAGACGGTGTCACACTTTACTGATGACTTGACAGGAGGAAAATTCCAGTATACAAACATGATAAATCACATGCATCAGCTTAAGCATCCAGCTTGCAGTTAGCACTTGCTGTGAGCAGTGTAAGCACCAGGACCATGATGCAAAGCATCTGCTCCCATTCTTCTAAGTTTACTAATGATGTCAGCATTTGCTGTCTTCTGATGAATAAGAAATGCCAAAGGACTATCTCAGAGGCAGCTAAAGAGTCAGAAGAGGTGAGTCATGTTGGCATTATCTAGGGTAAGAGAGTAGGAAATTACTTCCAAGCACCTTTAAGAAAAAAATCTTCTTCCATCCCTAGACAGCAAGTCCCTGTTGCCACTTATATAAATAAACTGACAGACAGATTTGGTTCAGCAGTTTTCCAGCCTCCATCACAGTCAGATTCATTCTTGTCTCCTGTCTCAGCAAGGCCAATTGCTCTGGATACACACCCCAGTGGTTACATCCTTCTTACACAGAAGCAGTTCTCACTAATCCTTATTCAACCAGAAAAATAACGGCATGTGTGAGAACTAATTATGCAACCTCCGTTAATTATTTATCTATTGCGACAGGAGCTGCAATTAAAATGAAGAAGATGGTTTTACTGCTCATTCTCTTATGTTCCTGTCCCAGATAAGGAAAAGGAAGGAACCACTGCTTTTAAATTATCTCAGTGTTTTGCTCACAATGATGTATTTATTTTTTTGCTATGAACTCAACTTCATTCTTTAAAAGGTGAGCTTCTTCAAGAGCAAGTCTCTGCATATTTACTTTCAGCAAAGGCCACTTAATTAATTCCCCAAGACAGTTACATCTAGACATTATCCCTACACTGTGATCCTAACAGTCAGATCTGCCCCTGACACACATGCACTGTGAGGCTACCACTGAAAAAACAGGCTGCATATTTACTGTTACTCAGCCATGCTAAGGGACCAGAACTAGCACACTGATTTAAAAGCATGCTGGAGATGAAAAGGGATCCATAGCTATTTCTTAGAACACATACTTTGTGTCATGGTGAAATAAGTACCGAATGTCTAGTTTGTTGGGGGGCTTATAATATGCACATGATAACATCAAAAGTCTTTGCTTTGCATGAACCTTGCCTTATCACTGTGCGAATTTCTTTTTGAGAGTTGGCATTCAATTATTTTAAAACGCAAACAAAAAAAATTGTAATAAATACTGGACGTATTTACAACTTAATTTGTTCTAAATTCTCTCCATGACCAAAGCTGCAAAGTGCCAAATACTGTCTCTTTCCAGCAGCAGTTAAAGGCACTCAGAACCCCCCTGACAGCACATAGCATCTTGTAGAATGAAGCACCTGACTCCAAAAAAAGCATTTTGAATGTCAGTGAAACACAGTCATCTCTCAAACATGACATGTTAGCTGTTTCACAGTACATACCAAGTCTATTTAACAGTTTGAGAAAGAAAAGACAGACATGGAATGCATGTACCACCAAAAGGATTTAAAATCATCAGGATACAATGGTCCAGACCTCAATGTGGGCAGAATATCCCTTATGACATTCCACTGACATGGAAGGTAAATCACATCTTTAATTATCATACAAGGTTAGATTTCAGTGTTGAAGAAAGTCTCTCTAACTGCATCATCCCATAAACATGTCCAAGGTTTATACTATATATTACCAGCTGAAATGAAATGTATTATGGACAACAATGCCATCTTTCGTGCTGTCCATCTCAACTTCAGCAGCCTACCAAGACCTCAAATGGAAGATGACTGGAGGACCTCCCATATGAGGAGAGGCTGAGAAAACTGAGTTTGTTCAGCCTTGAGAAAAGAAGGCTTAGGGGAGACCTTATCACCGTGTTCCAGTATTTGAAGGATGGCTACAAGGAGTCACATGGGAAAGACAAGGGGTAATGGGCACAAGTTGCTCCTGGGGAGATTCCGATTGGACACAAGAGGTAAAATAAATCAAACACTGGAACAGTCTCCCAAGGGAAGTGGTAGATTCCCCCACGTTGGACAGCTTTAAGTCTCAGCTTGACAGAGTGTTGAGCCATCTCATATAAGCTATAGGAATACCTAGACAGGTTGGACCAGATGATCCTTGAGGTCCCTTCCAGCCTGGAATTCTATGATTCTATGAACTCTCGATTTGTAAACTCCATGAAAGCAGCAGATGGCAAATTATACTAGACACCAGTACCTTTTTTTCCCTTTTTTTTGGCTTTTATGGTAGATTTGTTTCAGCAATACAAGCCTGACTGAAAAGCAGTGAAGCTTACTAATAACTTGGGAAGAATAAGCTGAATAAATCATATGAATGGAGGTGACTGAATCACCATTCCTGCAGATGTTTAAAAATGTATGGATGTGGTACTTAGGAACATGGTTTAAGCACAGGACTTGGTAGAGTTAGGTTATGGCTGGACTCTTAAAGGTCTTTTCCAACCAGAATGATTCTGTGATCCTGTGATGCAAACAGCCAGCTATCTAATAGTGAAACTTACTAAGACAGTTGCACTTCAGTGATGGGTGACATAATCTGTGATATGAAACATTCCTAAAAGTTTATTGCAGCAAAGAACTCTTCAATATGAATGTAAGTTTCCAGAATGTTTCATGGCTCAGGTAGATCTTGCTCGGGCTTTCTATCCACCAGGCCCACAGACAATAACAGTATCTGTAGTTCTGTAGAACCCCTGTTAAACCACTTGAGACAATCCCAAAACCAAGACCTGCACAGGTGCAAGTCAATTTGAACTCAAAGTCTTTGAAACCTCTCTCATCACTCGGTATTGCACAATACATCTACACTGGCTCCACTGAAAAAGTAGTCCAGGTCATCTAAAAGGCACAAAATATATTTATAAAAAGAGAGAAATGTAGTAACAGTGCACTGATACGTAGGTGCCTACATCCTAAATTTCCTTTGTTGGAGCAAAAAATTTCTTGGTTCATTTTTGGTAATAGGATGGTCAGTAATCTTCTCTTCCAACGAAAGGAGAAATTTCCTTGTAAAAATACATACCAAGTACATTTGCCGTACACTGAAGAATTCCTGAGACATCTTCAGGTTCTTCATTGCCAGAGCAGTCTGTATAGGAGCATCTGTTTGATATATTGTGAAAGTTCTTTTCTGCATCCCTGTAACTACAGTGAAAAAAGAAGTACAAATGTTATAGCATCTCCTTATACAAATGCAGGGTTGACAGATGTCTTTCAGAAGGGGTGGTAAAGGATGCCTTTAGCTTCCCTTGTCTCCTCTCTCTTCTCCCTTCCATCACCCCTTTTCCATTTGTGCGTTATCACACACAGATGGGACTTCATTGGTAGCCTGGGTATTTCAATTATTACACTAAAATCTGGAATAGTATCTGTAACGAGAATGAAGATGTAAGAAAAAAATAGTCCCAAAGGGCTGAGGCATGAGGGAAGGGTATCATATATATCTGTCTTATGTGTCATTCCAACTGGGGTGTTGCCTATAGCAAAATTGTTCAGTAAACTCCAAACAAGATCTTTATGAGGCAATAGTGAGTATTTGATAATAAAGATAAATCTTCCATATCACATTACATTAGCACTGCAAGTATAAAATTTAGCTTTCTCTGTGAATTATCTTCTGAAAAGATCCCAGCAGAAAGAAGGATGACAAGCTGCAACTCACTGTGCTATCAAGAATAAAGTTTATGCTATAGTCTGTAAAAGAAAAATGGAAAAGAATCCCACTGCTGATGATAGAACAGAGTTATGTTCCAACCAGCCAGAAAGCAGGTATCATCTAAATTATTCTATTTTATTTCTTTTTACTGAATTGCTTTTCCTTCATTCAACAGAAACAGAGCAGAAGCTGAAACTATGTTTAAAACAAAGCTTTATGCAGGTGAAATGGAGGACAGAAGAGGGAATAAAAGTGAAGAAAATATTGCAGCAGAGTGATAATGAACTTGGCAAAATATGCAATTGATTTATCTCAAAGCACAGATAAAAGCTTTTCTAATGAGCATTTTATTAACAGTTTTGTTATGCTTTCACATTTTGATTGTACATCATAAATAATGAATAGCAGTTTGAGGGATTGGACTCTTCATCTGGTTAATGTCAGCAAAATCTCAGCACCTGGGTTGCCAGCAGCTGTGGAAAAGGGCTAGAGAGTATTCAGAGCTGCACATCAGGTTACCCCCTAACAGGGAAACTGGTTGTCCACCTGGAGTAAAGCATATTGGGAAAAGTGGGCTCATATTAGACAGAGAAAACCCAGTGGTAAGGGCTGCTGGTGTGCTCTGCAGTGAGCTGCATGGTCCGTATTGCTTTCCAGACCTCCAGCAATGCCAGGCCGTGTGCTTGGCAGGACACCATATCCTGGACACACTGTCTGAGCTCACCCAGAGCCCAAAGTCATGGCCCAACACCACCACTAGGAGACCAGGAGGTATTAAAAAAAGACATGTAGATTTGGTGCTTAGGGATACAGTTCAGTGCTCGACTTGGCAGTGCTCGGTTAATGACTGAACTTGATGATATTAAAATTCTTTATCAACCAAAGCAATTTTATGATTCTATCTTGACCAAGATGGGAAATTTGATGAACATTTATGCTGTACCAGGTGCCAGTGACCAGGTGAGAGGAAGTCGGGGCTGCCCCATGGTGGACAGAGCTGGTTCCAACCCCTTCCAGCTCCAATGACCCCACCAGACGGCACGGCTGAGCCCAGTTGCCAAGTGGGTGGTACCTCTGGGAAATGAAACAGCAAAACACCTCGTGGAGATGTGAGGAAAAGAACTGAGAAAAACAGCTCTGTGAACACTAAGATCAGTGGAGGGGCAGGAGATGCTCCAGGCACCAGAGCAGACTCCCCCGCAGCCTGTGGTGAAGACGATGGTGAGGCAGGTTGTTCCCCTGCAGCCCACAGAGGACCATGGCTGAGCAGATATCCACCAGCAGCCCGTGGAAAACCCCATGCCAGAGCTAGTGGATGTGCCCTGAAGGAAGCTGCAGCCTGTGGAAAGCCTGTGTCAGAGCAGAGAAACAGTATGAGGAGGGTGGAGCAGCAGAGAGGAGCTGTTATGGATTGACCACAGACCCCATCCTCCCGCACTGCTCAGGCAGGAATGTCTTTAGTTGAATCCACAAGTTTTTTCTTCTTTTCTCCCCCTGTCCTGTTGAGGAGGGGGAACAGAATTGCAGAGCAGCTGCGTAGGGGTCTGGCAGCTGGCCAAGGTCAACCTACCACAGTGTGTACCAAGAGTAAAGATCACCAGGCAGGACAAATATAGGACATCCGCTACAGAGAGATGCTATTTTAACCAACTCATACTGATGTTCAAAAAAACTGAGTCAGTGTATCCCAGCTTCCAGCAATTACAGGTTTTCAGTGTGTCCTGGTTTTAAACTTTGTCCATGAAAAAGAGTACAACTAAGCCCTATGTGACCATAAATAAAAAGCCACATTTTTATTGCACTCATGCTTTCCTCAAGGCACTGTATAATCCTCTGAAGTTGTCTCATGCAAGACTTCAAGCAATTTTTTCAGCAACTGAAAAAATTAGTTGCCAGTAGGCTTGTTCCCCTGCCTGCCCTGGAGCAGACATCACAACTACCTGGCAAGACTGGCTCCCTCACTGTGCTCAGGTCGCAGTCAGGCTGCTAATATTGTTAGATGCCATCCACAGAGCTAATGCTCCCTCTGAATTTCAACCAAACATTGAGAAGCAGGCGAGGACAACTCCTTCCAGTGCACCGAGATTTGAAACTCTGTCATAAATTCTAAAATGACCCTCAACACAGCTTGAAAAAAATTCTGTACATCTGTGTAATTACATTCAAAGGACAACGTTCTTCATTTGTCATACAGCACAGCCAGTTAACGGCTGCAGACATGCAGCCATTGTATTCTGACTCTGTTAGGAAAAGTAAGTTATCTGTGACAGTAAAATACTTGTGCCTGTGAGGAAAAGGTTGAAAAGATATTATTTTAATCAGAAGGAGACTGCCTTAGGTTTTCATGGTGAAGTCGCTATTACTTTCTTTTTGCTCCTCAGTCATCTATTAAATTTCCTGATGAACTCTTGGGAGGTGGCTTTCAGCCCTGCTTCTGCCAGAACCTGGAAGTACATAACAGTGTATATAACGAGCACTGACGTAGGATTTTGCAATATCTGGACCTCAGGTCATGGCATAAATAGCTTTTCCAGCATTCTCAGCTGGCTCTGTGAAAAGCAAATTGGAATAGGTCTTGTACTCTCACAAAAAGATTCCCTATTCTCCTCATACAGGAAACATTACTGGTTATGCAGCAGTCATGTTCTGATGGGATTGCATGGAAGCAGGATTGGACAGCAGTTTACCATTAACATTCATAGTATGTATGGCTACTCCTGAGCATCTCTAAGAATTTGAGACAAAAATTTAAAAGCTTTTCATGCAAGGCTGTGACTTGAAGCACTGAGCAAAATATTACCCCACACCTTTCATTACCTCACAATAACACTTACCCAATAACTTGATGCTCAAAATACTGCAGTGTCCTTTGAAGAGTTTGCCGAATGGTCTGAGGCTATGAAAGAATAATTTAAAAAAATGTGTAAGATTAGGTAAGTATAGTACAGTTTAATTAACAGATGTTTTAACACACAATTTTTCTCGTTTTACTCCTCCCCATATTCTACCTGCCAGATGCCCATCGCAGAGATGGATATAAAATAGTATTCATTCTTTGTGTGTTACTTCACCATTTAAAAATGAATTAATTTTACTAAGTGACATAATTAATACTGCTTGCAAGACGAGTTGTGCATAACAAAGGAGTCACTTCACTGTTACCTCTCAAAACCTATCATCCATCAATTATCCCGTTCATTTAAAACAGTCTTCAAGAAAATGCTATTATTTTGTGATGAAAGTAGCACCAGGAAAGGGCACTGGGTTTTTACACTTTGTATGTTCCCTAGAGCATTTTGTACTAAAGAATATTATAACGATGCAATTTATTTTGGCTTACTTTCCTGACAAGCTATGGCTCCTCAGTCATCTTTTAAATTATCAGGAAACTCAAGTTCATCAAAAGAAAATCATTACATGTTTCAATGCTATTTTATTTTAAAAGGTGTTTACCAAAATACAGATGTACATATATATGTTTATCTTCCTTACTACCATGGCTTCTGAGGCTATACTTATTATTTTAAATCCATTCATGAGACATTTTTTTTGTAAATAAAACGAATGTGAAATCTTTGTCATTCTCTTAAATTTTCCACTTATGACTTTCCACTTATGTCACTTATTACAAAATATCATTCTTCCAAAATTACTCGTTTGTACCTAATCAGAGCTTTTTCACCTGTCCAGGTGAAAGTCCAGGAGCCAGAGGTCAGACAAAGGTACACAATTGGGATTTATAAGCTTTCCTTCTCTATCAGAGGCACAGAGGGATATTTTGATCAGATTCATCACAGCAGACACTCAAATTTTAGATATTTGCTATCTCCTTAAATCGTGGGAAAGACATCTAATTGTTTTGGAAAGTAAGAGTTGAAATACTGCTTAAATAGCAGAATTTAATTTTAAAACAGCCATCATCCGTGAAAGTCTCAGATTTTGCTTACTGCTGTACAGATTCAGCAGTTCAAGAGCTGAGCTTTCTACCTACTCTTGCTCCTGAGTTTGCAGAAGGAGGCATCTTTTCTGATGACAGCAGGAATGAAAAAGCTTATACCAGGCTGCACTAGATTTGTAGAACTGTAAAAATTTGGTTTTTAATACCAAATCATAAGAATGTGTCTACCCTTTTGAATTCAAATGTATAGAAATGTGTGCCACTAATAAGTGCATAATGGGGCTTATAAGAAATATGGAGACAAACTTTTTACAAGCAGCTGCAGCAACAGGACAAAGGGTTATGATTTTAAACTGAGAGAGGGTAAATTTAGACTAGATATTAGGACAATATTTTTTACAATGAGGGTGCTGAAACACTGGCTTCAGTTGCCCAGAGAGATGGTAGATGCTCCAGCCCTGGAAACAACCAAGGTCAGGTTGGATGGGGCTCTAAGCAACCTAATCTAGCAACCTAATCTAGTTGAAAATGTCCCTGCTCAATGAAGGGAGGTCAGACTAGATGATTTTTAAAAGTCTATTCCAACCCAAACTATTCCATGATTGTATGAACTAAAATAAGCTCAAAATAGATATAAACCTTGAAAGAGGGTTTGAAGGATTTTTGTTAATTCTGTATCAGAGAATTACTTCTCTGTGGGAGCTAAGCTTCCTCTGCTAAAAGGCATTAAAAGTTGCACGTTCTCTTGCAAAACACAAAGGAAGCACCATATTAATGAAATTATCACATATCAAAAAAAACATCTCCTTCTCAGTGGTACAGCAAGTGTTGAAATCCTTAGGCCTGATGGGCTTCAAATATACTTCATGGCATGTTCTCACAGAGATTCAGAAGCTTTCCCTGTGCTTAGCAGGCAGAAAAATCCATTCTTCACATATAGAAAAGATGCATTTTCTCACTCTAGCAGTGAGGCAAAGCAAAATGTCTTTAAGCAAAGAGGTCCAGACAGCTTCTGTCTCCCACCTCCACAAAGCATTTCCCTTAGCCCCTCTCCCTACACAAAGAACATTAGTACTCCACTAGCAGCTCCTCTGATGTGAAATAGGGAAGGGTAGAAATGTCTAATTGTTAAATTAAATCTCCCTTCTGGTTTTCCCAAAGTGCTTTAATGGCAAGCATATGGAAGGCAGCACTGCCTGGCACCACAGCAGAAAGGAAGTAAAATAGCTTTTTGTCTTCTCAGGAGGTTTTGCAGCATATGACACCTGAGCAGTCCTCCACAGACTACCTTTGTCTTTCTCATGCCTGACACACAGATGCTGCACTCCTTACTCAGAAGGCTTTTGAGTACCACAAGATCTGACCATACAAGCAGCCTTCAAGTCCTTGAGCTAGTATTATCAACAGACCTCCCTTCTCCTGCAATACTAAATGGAAAAAAATAAATAAAATAGCCCATGTACTGTTAACACTCTATTCTGAAAGCTACATCAGCTGCCTAGCTGTTGCCAGACAATTTAATACAGTCCCATAAACTCATACACCTTTTCATTGACATCTACTATTAAATCTTAGAAATTAAGTATAAACAAAAAATAGGATTTATTATTAAAACCCTGGTCATAAACAGAGCTCTATATAATGTGCTCATAGCCAGTATGCAAACTGACCTATGGAGACACATCATCTTCATTTCTGACAGGAATTATTATGGCATGTCACTGTGTGTGGTTAAAAAGTGACTGTGCTCACCTTCTCAGTTTGCTGTATTTCATCACTGGTGAATGTCATTTTGCTGTAGAAGTAATTCTGTAACTATGGCCATGACTAAACAAAACAGAACAGATATGACACTTGCTTACAGCTGCCTACAAGAATAGTTGGGTGCCACTACTTTTTCCACTACTAACTATGCATTGCCCATGAAAAAGTGGGCAGGAAAACATTTTCACCTCTTTTTTGCATCTAATGGCAAGACTGGATGGAGGCAAAATAGCTAAACCTTCTCCTAGTAGCATGACACACATCACCTCTCCAAGAACCACAGTTCTGCCATTCAGGGAGATAAAAACACACCTCCTCCACTGCAATGGAAGTCTGCGCCATGCAGGTACAGTGGCCCTTCTTTACTGGAGAGGTTTTAAAGCTTCGTGACCACTTGAAATGAAAGATTTAATATGACTTTAAATCAGAGACTATTACCTAAAGCAGTAAATGTTAACAATTCATTTTGATTATAATGATTTACTAATATTTGGTATCCATTACAAAAGGAATAATCAGATGAGTTCATGTTTCAAAGGGCAACTCCAGACATGCCAGCATCACCATTGTTAACTGTAAATTAATCCAATAATTGCCACCAGATAATATTCAAGTTCCATCTGGAATAATGAAATATAAGGTGGAAGGGACCACTGAATGTATTTTGACTGATCTCTTGCATGACACAGGCTACAGGACTTCCCTGAATTAATTCTGAATCCAGACATTGAGCCATGGCTAATCCTGATGTGTCAGAATAAATTGTAGAAAATCAGAATCACAGAATCATGTTGTAATTTGAGTTACAACTGGCTGCTCATGTCTTTCTCCAGATGGTTTTTGAGTGTCTCCAAGGATGCAATCCACAATCTCTCTGGGCAACTGTGCCCATGTATGAACACTCACGTGACAATTATTAATTTATTTTAATACTGATTTGAAACTTCTCATCTTCTAACTTTCTTGCTTCTCATCCTTCTGTTGTGCACCCCTGTGAAAAGTCTGGCTCCATCCTCTCTACACATCCTGATTGGGTAATTGTAGACTGATACTCCAAAAGCTGTGTTTTCTTAAAAGCTGAACAGATGCAGCTCCCCTAGTCCCCTCTCATATGTCATGTGCTCCATCCCTTCACCATCCTGGTAGTCCTCTGCTGGCCCCAGTATCAATCCCTAAGAATATGCAGCTGCTAATTTGACTTGGTGACTCTAATGGTTATCTTTTGAGCCTTAAGGTCCAGTAAATATTCCATCCGCCTTATCCACTTAAGCAGTAAAAATCTGACCAGTATGGCTCTAATGACACTATGGAGACCATGCCAAAGTCTTTCCTAAAAAGTCAAAGTAGACAACATCCCTTCATCCATCAAGCCAGTCATCTAATTACAGAAGTCAATCAGGTTGGTCAGGCATGATTCACCCTTAGTATAGGGCATAAAAGTGTGTGTAAAGGGTGTCAAAGGAAATAAAGGCATAAAATTTGTCCTGACTGTTCCAAATCACCCTCTCATTGCCCTTTTTACTAAGAAAAAGATTCCAAAAGGATCTGACCATAGCCTTCCCAAGTACTGAGGTCAGGATGACTGGTCTGTAGTTCCCTGGGTCCCTCTTGTTCTTCTGGATGCCAGGTGTGCTTTGCCTTTCTCCAGTCATGAAGTAACTCCTCTGATTGCCATGACTGGGAGGCTTTCCTATCTCCATGCCTTCATGCTCAGATAATACCTCAATACCCCTCCAGGGCAACCCATCCCTGTTTCCAACTTCTGCAGATATATTGTTTTTGCATTTGGTCTCTGTGCTGAGGTCCCCATTCACCCATGCTTCCTCAACTTTCTGCATATCATAATGAACTGTTCATGTGCTTTGAGGACAAGGTTCCCTTAGGTCCACGGTGGTGGGTGGAGGTGTCAAAGGGTCCATGAAAGTCAACCAGCTTCTTGTGCCCATTTACCCTACAGGCTAGTTGCCCATGGTATCCTGCCAAGTAGATCTATGAAGAAGCTAAAACCTGCTCTCCTGAAGTGTGATGCTGTGATTACATTTATTTGTCTTTCCCATGTCTCTCAGTGTTTTGAACTCCAGCAACTCATAATCACTGTAGCCAGGGCTGCCCTCAACCTTTATACCTTCATGATCCGTTCTTCCTTTGTGAGCAATAGCTCCAGCAGAGTATCCCCCTCTTGGCAGCATAGTGATCACCCACATTAAGAAATTGTCTTCAACACAATACAAAAATCTCCTGCATTGTGTGTGATCAGACTTACTGCCTTTCTAGTAGATTTTGGGTTGGCTGAAGTCCCCTGTGAGTACCAAGGCTTGCCATTTTTAGGCTTTATCCAGCTGTCTAAAGACTTCTGCTTTCACTTCTTGACCAGCCCATGTGTAGCAGACATACCACCACACTCTGTGCCTGACCCTCACGCTCTGGGCCAGCTTGTTCTGTCCAAAAGCCCATGTACTGCTGCCTCCTCTTCCTGTAAAGTGCAGCTCCTGCTCCTCACCTTCCCAGCTTACCCTTCCTGAAGAGCCTCTGTCCATCTCCTGCAAGTGCTCTCATCCTGAGAGCCATTCCACAAAAGGATGTGTGAAATCCCAGAGGAGGTCCAAGCTCAATGGCAGCACAGGGATGTCTAATGCCACCTCATGCTGCCTGCACTGGGGCACAGTCACTTGAGATGGGCTCCCAGTCATGCTGCCTTCATGAGGTGAGTGTGAGAGCCTCTTTCAGTCTTGTTCCCCTGCTCCCCTGTTCCCCTGTTCACTCCTTCCCCTTCTCTTCAGAGAATAAAGCCCCTTCTGTATCAAACATAGTTTAAAGCCCCCTCCCCTCCCAAGGTTGTGAAACCTGTTAGCAAATAAATTCTCAACTCACTTTGTAAGCTGAATGCCATTCTTGCTCAGCAGTCCTTGCTCCTCAGAGAGTGCCCCATACCCACGGAGACCAAAGCCCTGCCAGCAACACCAGCTGCACAGCCAGGGACTGGTTTGCTCCAGTCAGAGCCTTTCCCTCTCACCAGCAGGATGAAGTGGGTACACAAACCCTCTGCCCTTGCATTAAAAGCTGTGCAGTCATTCCTGATATACTCAAAGTCTCCCCTGGCTGCAGCGTTGGTGCCCACAACGATAACCAGCAGGGGCCACAGTCCAAGAGACAGACAAGCTTTGGCAGCCTCTTTTGCAACACTATGTCTGAGTGTTTGGCAAGCAGCAAACCTTCTGAGGCAGCAAAACAGGCTGGTAAATGAGTGACTCTGCCTCCTGGAGGGCAGTGTTTCTGAAACCTACCACCCTCCTCTTATTGAAGCCTCTATGTGTTGAAGCTCAGCTGGCTCTGATGCTTCATCCCAAGCAAGGTCATCTCTGCCATCTCTTCCAAGGGCACTGAACCTGCTCTGTGACTTCTGAACCACAGGTGGAAAAGGGGCTTTAGTTGTGTTGTCAGAAGTAACAAACCTCCAGCCTCTTCCATCTCAGGAGTTTCCACCCTTGACTCTAAAGGATTATGTCTGTTTTTCCTCCCTTCCTTGCAACATAGGGCTCAGGCTCTTGGCTCTGCAGAGCCTCTGGAAAGACCTATCCACCTCCCCTGATGTGTACAGCATGCTCACTATTTCCTACAACTCTTTCCCCTGACAACTCAGTGCTACAACCAAGCCCATAACCATGGCACAGCAGCCAGCAGCAATCCTGAACATGTCACCCTGCCATGGCAGCTGCAGTGCCCCCACCAGCTGCCACTGCTTGCTGGGTGCACTGGTAGAGAAACCTGTCCTTCTCACTAGCTCTCACCCAGCTCTCCATTGTGCAAAAGTGGTCAAGACCTGAAGCTAGAGGTGCAATAGCTCCTCAGAGATGCTTTTAAGACTAACTGGAAAAAATCTTTACGAAGATAGTTGTCTAAATGATCTTGAATTTTTTTAGTTTGGTTAGTTGGGTTTTTTGGTTTGTTTTTAACTGGGACAACACCCTTTGAAAAAGAATTCCAGATTCAACAGACATTATGTCCATTATTTTTTTCCTTTTCCTAGTTTAATTTTGCCTTCTTTAAAAACTTCATTGCCTCCAGTTTTAGAGACAAAGCAGAGAAGACTTTCACTTGAATGGCATCCCTTATAAATGTCTTTCCTAAAGCAATAAAATGTAAGCTTTTCAGTCTCTTCTCAGAGGACAGAATCTTTAGCCTATTCCCTAGCCATCTTCTGTTGCCTCTGAAATGTCTTTCATTCACTTGCAACACCTTTGGAAGGAAACGGTAGGGATCATCTGTCCAACTCCAGGCATCCAAAGTGATTCATTTCATCTTATCACTGGCATCTTATACATGCCTGAAGACTAAGTCTTTATAAATACCCACTTCTTCCTTTTGTCTAGAAAAGAGGTTGACTGATTGCTTTAGACTTAGACATCTTTTAAATGTTTAAGTAAAGACAGACAAAACCCACCCTGAGGTGACAGAACTGCACACAGTATCCCAGATGACACAGTCTAAATTTACAGAAATGCACTTTCAAATTATCCATCCCATTATTTTGGCATCCTAAGATCACCAAACAGAATTAGAGAAGAAAGGCACTGTACAGAACAGGGAGGTCCAAGCAAAGAGAGCAGCCAAGTACACAATTTCTCCTTAACCCTAAAATGGCTTCAGAGATTTTTCCCGGTAAAAGTTAAGTGGCTTCTAGCTGAGCCTCAGAAGTGCTTCACCAGTCATGCTCTTAAAAAATTGAGTGCTTAAAATTTTAAACCTGAAAGTCGAAGCACTGAAGAGCATAATAGGCTCAGCTAGAAACCACTTTGCTTCTATAAGAATTTCTTTGAGAAAGGCCGTCAGGTCAGGGGGGTCCTCCAGACACTTAAACCCTGGGAAGCTGCAAAGTCCTTCCTACAGGAATCAAGACTTCTGCATACAGGAGAAGCAATTCTCACAGACCTCAGCCAAATTAATGCTTTGATGCTGGAAGTTTTACGTGCTTCAAATCTGTAGTGTTCAAACACTAGCTCGGCAGATGTGTAAGACTTTAATTGCCAGCTTCACTGCTGGTGATTGTTCATTAATGAAAAACTTTTTTTACATTTCAAAACCAATTTTAGTCAAGCTTGTGTGTGTCAGTGATTAAAAAACTCTAGACATGTGATTTGGTGTACACCTGGTCCATTAAGTAAGAAATAAATGGCAAAACAGTCATTTTCAAATATAAACTCTGGTTAGTTTTGCGGGTTTTTTTATATTTATTCCATAATCATGAAAACAGTGGAAAACTGTCTTTTCCCTGTCCTTCTGGTTATCAAAATATTGATGTTAAAAAGGCCATAAACAAAGAATCGAGGCTCCAATTGAAGATGAACATTTGTCAACATTTCCAAATGCTGGGAGTGAGAAGATAAGCACTGAAATTGCTGCAACTAGAGAAAAGTAGAACTGAAAACAAAAAGGAGGGCTCCTTTGGCATTCCATGAGTTACTGGTGATGCAGAAAGGAGGAAGGCTTCCTAGCAGGTCCTTGCAGGTTCTGCACAGCCAGAAGCCCTCTTGGTCCCCTCCTCCCTGTTCCCTGTAAATAGCTGAAGAATGGAATGAAAGGGCGCAGACAAAAATGAGAAATGAAGAAGCAGAGACCCAATATAAGCAACCACTTGAAAATCAAAACAAAGAAACAATCTTTGGTGCTTTAACAATGCTTTCGATAATTTAATAATGAAAAAAAAATAATATATTCTTTAGCTTCTGAATCATTAGGGTGCCTCATTTTCTTTCTCTGTAATTGTCCAAGCTAAAATTTTTCTTCATGAAAACCAGCTTCCTGAGTCTTGAAGTTTCTGGTTTAGGTTGAAACACCAACTGCATGTCAACGTCCACGACTAGCACCAGATTTGCTATTAAGAGAAGAAGATGCAGAATCCCCACAACCACAGGCTGTGGATTCAGAGCAGGATGACAGGTAGCTGGAGGCAAAATGAGCTGCCCTAAAGCAACCCACAACAATCAATATGGGGCCAAACCTCAGTAACACCTGGCACCTAAGCCCGAGATCGTTCTACTCCTCAGTTATGCAAACTGGGGTAGTCTTCACAGAGAAATACTTGTGCACATCAGATAAAAATGCCTTAATTTCATAAATAACATTGAGACTAATAATTTTATCCCATACTATTTCATGGCAATAACAATGCAAACACTCTGAAGAAATAAAACTGAGTTAAATAATAATTAGAAATCATAGCTCCTGTGTCCCCAGCTGCCTTTCAGCTGGAAGAATCACAGACATTACAGATTGAAATTGCCTATTAAAACAGCTAGTCTAACTCCTTGACAGTGAAGAATAAATATCTCAGGCTGATATCCATTATAATACCAGTTGGGATCACTTTGCTTATCTTTGAATTTCAGTCATGTCTGGAATGGACAGAAAAAAAGCCTTCAGTAGGTGAGAATATAATAGTTGATCTACCATTAATGCTATCTGTTCACCTTTTAATGCAACTCACATCTACTACATAAAATCACTGGTGCTCCTCCAACAGACCAATAGGAAATTAAAGGCTTTATATGTCAGTCCTTCTCAAGGAATTTCTTTTGCTGGGATAGAAAAAACCCTATTTCCTTAGTATAATAACTGGACCTAATTTCATATGCAGAGCTGCAAAGATGCTCATCCCTTTGAGACCTATAAACAAACCACAGGTTTTTAATCTTCATTTTGAAACTTAGTTTGAGAGTTAGCAAGCAGACACATTTACAAAGAATTTGGAGAGGCGATGGAACAATTTATTTTACTCAAAGCATTTTATAACGGCCTGGAACATTAGCACAAGAGGCAGAAGGAAGGGGACAGCTTTTCTCCCTATTGACATTGTAAGTTTCACCAGGAGTAACTACACTGGAGCACTGTAAAGTGGTAACTGTCTCTGCACAAGCACTTGGCAAATGAAGGACATTCACCCTCATTTTGATGTAGCCATGACTCTACACTGCTGCTTAGGGCCATATACTGATGATCATGATGTTCCCTTCTACTTTACATCTTTCTCTATTATTTGCTCCTGGACACTTTGGCTGAAGGAGAGGCAGAGAAGTGCAAAACAACCTAAATCAATTGTTTAGGATTAACACTGGTGCTGCCATGCTCTGGTTTGTCAGCCAGTGGTTCAGATCTGCCTTTGGGCAGGCAGGCTCCCCAGCAGGTTATGCTCTCTCCTTTCAGGCAGCAGAGATGCCTGCAATGTATGAATGTTTCCGAGACACATTTTCTTCCAGCACTGAAGAGAAGTCAAGATTTCAGACCAAAACTGCACAAACATCAAGAAAGCAACTATTACTGTGATCTGTCTAAGCACTAATGTCCAATATTCAAATTTACCCAAAATAAAATTTCATCAAGGTCAATATAATTCTGCAGACTCTCGGGTGCAGCTAAACTGATTTTTTAAATGTTTTATTTGCTGAAGCTGAAGTTCTCTTGCATGACATGTTAAACTACCAAACAAGAGAAACTAACAAAGCCCGGTGTAATGCTTATATTGATAATGTTTTCCAGAATGCTCCTGGTTAAGACATTACAGCTCTGTTCCATGCTATGATATAGCAGACTGACTGGCTACAGACTGCTTGTGTGATCTTGTGTATAAATGACTCTTCTCTCTGTTAAATTGAAAGATACTGCACAAAAGTCTGATTTTATTATACTTTAAAAAATAAACTTGTCTGCCTGTTGGAATTAGAAATTAGGAGTTTCTCATGGAATGTGCCTTTCTTCATAATTTTTGTGCTTTTTTTCCTTCACACTCTCATTCCTGAAAAGGATGTTATTTACGTAAAGTTCATCCAGCTTGGGCTAGTAAGTGAAAAAGCTGATCACACTGCTGATAAGGGTATCCTCTGACATAACCTTACTTCATTCAGAAAGATTGGCAGAAGTCACTCCTACAGCAGCAGAGCTTAGATACACATAATGATGGTATATCTAAGAGTTTAGATATCATCTAATGGGTTAATATGAGTCATAAGGAGCTCAGAATACTTGTGCAAAATGTTCTCAAAATCTCATGTAAAAATCAGTTTGTTACCTCTCCTGCTAGTGGCAACAACTCATTATCACTACTAAAAGAAAAAAAAAAAGTAATTACTTCTTGAGAATAAGTGGTAGAGGTTTATGATGGAGTCAAGTCCGATTTGAGCTGCTACAATGCAAGTTCTCCACCGAAATCCCACCTCTGCTCAGTGGAGGATTCACTTGCAATAAAGCAATTAAAAGTCACAGCTGTTCTGTGATACAAGTAATAGCCTACACACTAACCTAAATGACTGACTTTAGGTTCACTTTTCTCCCGCTATCAGGAAGAAAGCTGCATTCAGAAAGACAGTTCTTAAATTCAAACTACTTGGCAGCAGGCAGTAACAGCTTCCTAACTTAAACAGAAAAATAAACATACTTTAACGTGTCTTCAACTGGGCCTTTAAAGAATAGCAGGAGCAATTCTGAATGAAAGAAAAGTAGAACAGAAGCGATTTTCACCTAATAATGTTTCTAGCTCAAGAGATGCCTTACATAGGCCATTCAGAAAATAAAATCAAATGGAAATGCAAGTCAGTGTAATGCTGTGTCATGCTGTAATTCTCCTTCCAGAAAGATCAGTACAGCACTGGGAGGTACTCAGTCTCCTCTGAATGTATACCCAGTCCCTTCCAGCTCATTTAGGGTGACCATGCCCCTCAGATGGGAACAGAGTATTTTACTTTTCCAATAAGTGACGAATTCTTTTCTTCTGATTTTGATTCTATTTTCAGCCTGGTATTGGATACAAGTCAAGATAGAACTGGAGCAAATGGTGAAAATTGCTGCAAGGAACTGGAATTCAGTAGGATACTAAATGGCATTTCTAAAGAACAAAACTGTGCCCACCGGTGCCAGGCTATCTTTCCCATATAGCAGAGCTCTTAAAGGCAGAAAATCTATGTTGATAATAAATAGCACCATAGTATCACCATCTCTGGTTATAATTAATCAAAATTTATGTCATTGTGGGTGTAAAGTTCATCCTTTAAAATGGAATGCAACACTAAAGCTGGAATCAAAAGAAAGATGTATCGCTGAATTTGCTTGTGATGTACATGTAATTAATTACTGCAGTTGATTTCTTAAAAAAAAAGATCATAAATCAATGTCCCTACTAGGTTCCCAGCATTCTATTATTTATCTCAAAAAAATGAGCCCAGTATAGTGAGAAGGACACCTGTCTGTTTTGACAGCAGCTGGATCTACCTTCAAATTTGTCTTGTAGAGAAGATGGTTGACAGTGGTTCAAATGAAGGAGGACAGAACGGACATCTGCACCCAGTCAGGAACATGATTTAGGAAAATGTTAAGAGTGGATAGGAGCTGCCTACACCATTACAGGCTCAGATGTGTGGTAACATCACAGGGATGAAACGCTGTGAGAAGACAGACATCAGCAATAAACATGGAGGACTGTTGGCCTTGATCTCATGAGCTAGAGGAATCACAGGAGCTGAGTGCATGCAATGCCCAGTGTATTGCACTGAGCAGCTAAGTTTGGTCCCACAAAACATCATTTTCACACTTGGGTGCTGAGCACAGCCCTGGCTGAGCACCGTTTCCCCAACCTTCTGGGCTGTGGCATCTGGCTGTGCGGCTGCTGGCAGAGCCCCCTCCCCCTGCTGTCAGCAGAGTGGTACCTGGGGGGCACAGGGCAGCAACTCAATGTCCTGCTCAGTATACACACGGGGAATTTTGTAAGTGTAGATGTGACAAAAAGATGCCTCTCTGCTCTGCCTCCCTGTCTGGTGCACTCTGCTTCCCTGCTCATCTTCCTCATCACCACATACTGTTCCTCAAATGAAGCAGCTGTTTCTGTGGGAGGTGAGCCCTATCATCTTACACATTCTGGCTGTTAAAAAAGAGCAGGTTTAGCGTAAAGAAGCTCCACGTGAACTGCGTCCATCCTTCAACCATCCAGGCATGTCAGGAAATGTTTACACACCCACAGTAACATTAAATGATCCAATGCTGACTGAGGATGAGGCTCCCATATCCCCTAGTGTAGCAACTGCAGGAAAAATGTCTACAAATGCATTTAAGACAAAAGTTGGGAAACAATGTGTGCTGGAAAGTGCTAGAAGCTGTTCTCTGGGAGCAAGCTGAAGAGGTTGGATTAAACACTACAAAGCAGCAAGGTTCACTTTCTGATTTTTTTCCCACAATTCCACAAAAAGTAACATTTTTGAAAGGTAAACTTGAGACCAAGATTACAAGTAACATAAAATGCAATAAATTATTTTCACTCTACTTCAGGATATCTCAAATACTTCGTTACTGCATTTTACCCTACACAATCTCTTTCCACTGACAGTTAGTACAGTTGCACTAACTCATTAATACATTGCACAGAAGATACTAATACATTCATACACATTTTTGCACTACCACTGAAAAGACAGAGCCTGCTTGCACCACCTTCTTGCTGCTCTGCCCCATGACACCCTTCTTGCTCAGCTCCTTCACCCCTTGGGTGCTCCTTCCTGCTCAGCTCAAGGCTCTCATCATCCCCAGAGCAGCTCTCGGCAGCCCCTGCTACTGCTGCATTGAAACATCCCCCCAGACATCCCCCTGTATTCCACAGGAGTATTAAACACACAGATAGAATTTTGCCTCAGTGAAAACACAAAAAAATACTTTATTCAGTATTTCAATCCTAGCCATTGCCAAAAAAAAAAAAAAAAAGCACAAAACTAAGCCTAAGTACAAACATCAGGAACCTGTAGCATCCCTCAACTTTGGAAATGTTCAGCACTGGGATGGGGACAAATTGCTGCTGTACTCATGTCAGGAAGGAAAACATTAAGCCATTGGAGGCAGCATAGTCTGTGTATTCACACACTCATATGTACCTAAATACATGTATTTATAGTGTAATGGAATGAAGATATATCTACAACTTTCGTAAACGTATTAAAGCTTTTTTTTTCACAAAGAACATACATCAATGCACCCTTCAGGTTACCCTTTTCATTTTACAAATAAGGGCAATGAGTCCCGTTTGACACTAGTCCTTAGGAAAAGTAGTTTGTTTTTTTTTTACTTCTAATTAAAGTTATTCCTGACTTGTATCAGCAGATGTGTGAAGATAATCAAAGTGTTAAGCATATGGTAACTTAACTTGTTGCAAGAAGGCATGTATTCAGTATCACTAAACAGATTCTCGATAAGAAAAGAATGCACAAAAATAATAATGCACCTGAACAGTGATTTCTCAGAGTGAAAAATTAAAAGACAGGGGATCTGATTCTTTTCTTAAGCCAGGACTGTGGCAAAAAAGAATTTTTAGACTTAATTGCATTAATTTATGCCAAAATTTGTAGAATAGGAGTGAAGCACCAGTTCCCATGCCAAGATAAAATGGGCAATTTTAAGCAAGATGTATCAGAAATTAGAATTTTAAAAGAACAGAGTTTTTCAGCAATAAGGATTGCTGTAATTATCTCCCAAGGAAACCATGGAAGCTGTTGTTTGAGACATCAAAACCAGGTTGGATGAAATTTTTGCATTCTTAAATTAAATTTCCCCAAGAGCAGGAATGAAAGATGACTAAAAGATCCAACAAAGCTCTCCTCATCTCTTAATTCAAAGAACATCCTTATTTTGAAAACAAATTCAACAATCCATCAAAAACTGTAATTTTCTTTAACAGCAACTCAATAGAGGAGGTAATAGGCAAAGCTGGGAAAATACAAATACTGAGGTTATCTAAAAATACTGCACTGAGCTACTCCAGAATACCTCAAATATTTTGGGTAACACATGCTCTAATTATATCATTGTATTATTATCAAATTAAATAGCTTTTTTTTCTTTTTCTTTTTTTTTTTTTTAACTAAAACAAGACAGGTCACCTGAGATATCATCTATTAATATCATCATTAAAAGACCAGATTTCCAGGGGAGAGGAAAAAAAAATAAAAACCAATGGGAAAGAAAAGTCTTAACTTGAAACTGGACATTAGGATGTCATGCACTGCTAACTTGTCCCATTAAACAACTTGTCTGCTCCCATCGAGCCAGCTCAAGAAACACCAAAGAGAGAAAAGTGTATTGAAAACAAAGCAACCTGAGAGCTGCTGGCGATGGGACGCAGTGTAATTTCCAAAGCTGGGAAGCAATTTAAAAAAAAGAGATTGATCCAATTGCCACAGCAGCAGATATCATTGTCTTAAAGATTAAAACTACTTGTTGCAATGAGTGTTTCGTACGGTAACATGTTAAAAGATCTGAGAGACCAAAAGGATTCGGTTGCAGCTAAAACTTTAGGAGGAAAATTTAATTATGGTCAAGGAGGTATTTATAGGAGCGTAGCACAGTAGTAACAAAAAGGCAGAAGAACCTTCTATTTTACATTAATCTACCAGAACTCCTGAGCCACTGACTTCAGTGTTACCAAGCAATACCAGCGTTCCTTACGGGTTCTACCCAAATTGACTCCTCATTTCAGCATACGCGGTGCTCCACTGATTCTCACTAACGGGTGTAGCTATCCAGACAGTCGTCAATCACGGATTTCAAAACACACGTTCAAGAAACCGATCTCTCAGAACGTCAGCGCATCTGGGAGGCACAGAGAAATCTGTTGCTGAAATATTCCTGAACACCAAGACGAAACTTTTTTTTTACCTGGTTCAGTCGGGAAAACCCAAGAAATGTAAGAAGTTCACATCTTCTCCGTGGGGAGGCAAGAATGTGCGTGTCGTGCGTCATATAGATGTAACTTTTTATTTAAAATGTTGCTAGTACCAGACAGTGATAAGCACTTTATGATTTTGAGATTCTAATTCAGAAGGGGAGTCGGCGGAAATGGCAAACCCAGCTACACCGGCAGCTGCGCCGATCTGTGCCTCCCGACCCGGTTTCCAGCCCCCGGCTGCCGAGACCGTTCCTCCCGCGGCGTGCGGGGCTGGCAGCGGGGCGGGCACGCACGGGGAGCCCGGCAGGAGGGCGCGGGCACGGCCGCCCCTTCCCCGCCACAGACCCGACCTGGCGGAGCAGCCGCGGGCTCCGCGCTCCGCGGGCGCGGGAGGGCCGGGGCCGGGCGCGGGGCACTCACCGCGGGGGCCGTCAGGCGGCGGATGCTCTCGCCCAGCGAGTCCAGGTTGACCCGCCGGCGGCGCGGAGCGCGGCGCGCCCCAGCGCTGGCCGCGGCGGCAGCGGCGGCGGCGGCGAAAGGGGTGTCGGTGGGGCCGGGGGGGCTGCGGCTGCCGTTCCAGCAGAGGCGGGACAGGGGACACTCGCCCTCCTCCTCAGGGCTGGTCTCCGGGCAGTCGGAGCCCAGCGAGCTGAAGGACTCCGAGGAGATCTTGCGGCGGGACATGGTGCCGCGGGGCGGCGGCGGCGCTGGCCGGGCTCAGCGCGGGGCGGCGGGCAGCCGCGGCGGGCAGCGCCGAGCAGCGCAGCGCCGGGGGCGGCCGCCTCGCATGGCCGCGGGTGCCCGGCTCCGCGCCTCGCCGCGCCCAGCCGGGGGAGCGCGGTGCTGCGCGGCGCCGCGCCGGGAGGCTTTAAAGCGGCGGCGGCGGCAGCGGCAGCGGCTGCCCTCCTCTGCCTCGGCCGCCCGCCCTCGCTCTCCCCTCCCCCGGCTCCCTCGCTGCTCCGCGGGAATCACGTGTTATCGGAGCCCTTTCCCCCTCCTCCTCCTCCTCCCGCCTCCCCCAGCCTCGCTCGCCGCCTGTCGCTCAGCCCCGCACGCCGCGGCCCGCAGCCGCCGTCTGGCCGCGCTTCTCCGCGCCGGCAGGGTGCAGCAGCCCCGCCCCGCGCCGCTCCCGCCGGCCGGCAGCGCTGGCGGGGCGGACCGACGAGCGGGGCCGGCGCGCAGCCCGCTCTGCCGGCTGCTGGGAGGGTGGGCAGGGCGGTCCGCTCCGCTCCCGCGCTTCGGAGCCAGGCGAGAGGGATGCGGAAGACGGGCCGATGTTCCCGCAAGGCTCTGCCGGGGCGGCGGTGCCTGGGCGGGGGCGGCTCCAGGTCCTCGCCTTGCGGCGGGGGCTCTTGTCCCGGCCCTGGCACGGTCCCGGTCCCGGCCCCGCGCTGCCGCTGCCGGCCCGGCCGTCCCGCCGCGGTGCTGGACAGCTCCGTGCGCCGCGGGGCCAGGCGGGGAGGCCGCTGCACCGCTCCCCTGCCGGTCCCTTGCCGCCGCGGAACTTTTCGGGATGGCATTCGGGAAGGTGAAGCTTAGGGAAGAAATAATTTCTAAAAACTGCCTTCAGAGGCAGAAGTTCTGCGCATCTTTGTGCGAGCGCTGCTCCTGCTAACATTGCGGGGCATGTGCGACGAAGAAAAGAAACGGGATGCGTTCCCCTGTAGCAGCCCCTGTGCTACCGCCTTGCAAGAGGAGAAGGGAGGGGGGTGGAGGACACTGAGCAGAGAAGAGCTTGGATACGGGAGACACCCTTGAAGGCAACACACAGTGTGTCTCCTTCCCAACTTGCCCTACCACGGTTTAAAGACACCTTGAGAGTTTTGTGGCAAGAGAGATAACCTCACACAGTCCTTCTTGGAAGAAAGGCTCCAAGGAAACACGATCTAAGCTCTACTGGTTCGTCTTATCATCAAGGAAGACAGCTTGTCATTACTTTATCTTTGTTTAAAAAGCCTAATTTTAAAAGGCAATGATTTTAAGATAGTTTTTACTCTACTTTTCCCCTGTATTATGACATGTTTTACAACCTTAGCGTGTTTTAATATCTGAGTGCAGCCTAGAGAAGAACCCACTAGAGAGAATGGGAAGATTTCCACAGGTATGAGGGAGCTTTTGAGCATGGCCCTAGGCAGCACAAACCGTGTGTCTGTGGCTGAGAATTCTGCTTTTAACTAGGGCATGACAGCCCTTGCCATGGCATTGCTTTCAGTGGCATCATCCCAGTTTCTCTTGGCTTACTCGGTTTCTATTTCTCTCTCTTCTTTTTTTTTTCCCCTTTTTTCTTCCCTATAGCAATATATATGCAGTAAGAGAAGCAATGAATCTCCTGTGGCCTTTTCATACTTTTTACCTTTCTGGGTTGATGTCTTGAAAGGATGTATAATAAAGCCAGAGTGGTCCATACTGCCTTACATTGCCTTATTAAATATTACACTTGGGATGCAGAGACTTTCTTTTTGCAGTGCTAGTCATGCCCTCAGCAGCTGTAGGACAGGAATCAGACATGACTTCACCTGAAAGTTAATTCACACATGAACCTCCAAATCTGTTGTCCTCCTCTGTCTTTCCTTCTTTAGGGAATAACAGTATTCATCAGTACCTGAGAGAAGAGAAACAAGACAGTTACTCTGCCCTTCTTATCCCCTCTAAAGAAATCCTCATTTTAACAGATTACTTGGGACCAGCTGCACAAACCTCTGCCTGCCCTCAGGCCAAGCTCCTGCCATTGAGGAGATTCAGGAATCAAGGGGCTTGGGAGTTGTTCTTTGGTCCTAAACACTATCCTTACAGGGTATTCTGTTTTAAGATACTAACTTTCTTCACATGCTTCAGTTTCCATTAAACTTGCTTCCTTCTCATACACCTTCCTTCTCATAGCCTATAGTCCACAGTGAAGCAAACTTCCACTGGTTTCCTGGCTGATGCAGTGACAGCGGTGTAAGAGTCGCACAGTTTAGCATTGAAATTGCAAATACATATTTATAAGTCTAAACTGCTAAAATGCCAAGGTGTCACGGGTCCCACATGCAGTACTTCAGCTGTAGGGTAAGCCACCTGCTTGTGGGCATATTTGCATTTTATTCAGCACTGGGGAAACATGGTTTCAAGATGACAAAAACTCACATTTTTTAAGTCTTCAGTTTCCCTTTCTTCTTAAAGTGGCACTTCCCAGTGCATCTTACTATAAATATTTGACAGCATTCTTGAGTTACCCTTGCAGCATTAAAAATTACTTTTTCTTGCTCCTCATATTCATTTTATGCCTGTACTATGTTGACACTGAAACGGGAAGCAAAATTCTTTGTTTCAGTGACTATTCCTGAGGTCAGGATTGTTAACACTGAAAGCACTTGAATACCAAACCAACTCTTCTCAAGAATGTAAAAGGCATTTTCCTTCATCATCTAGATAGTGAAGTTCACCACTTAGAGAGAAAAAAAATGCAACTAGGGCTTCAAGTCTTCTATTGCCCCAGCAGAAGCAGTGCTTTGAGTAAATGAGAACTCAGTGATGCTCTTCACTGGCTGTTCTGCTCAGCTACTACCTTTTAAACTTGTGG
Source organism: Apus apus (assembly GCF_020740795.1). Lineage (NCBI taxonomy): Eukaryota > Metazoa > Chordata > Aves > Apodiformes > Apodidae > Apus > Apus apus. The sequence goes on from NC_067282.1 coordinate 16,372,966, forward strand.
AAGCAAGCCTGATACCTGCCTGGTCCCATTACAAAGATGTCAGTAGTCTGCATACTGCACCTGATTGAGATTCATAGTATAAAATACATGGAATTGGATAGAGGCACCAGCTAGGAAAGTACCAAACACCATCACAGGATGTCCTGAGCTAAATAGAAATGGACATCAGAAGATCCAAGATAACACAGATCCTGGAGGTGAGCCTGTCGGCAAACCAACAAGTTATTCAGTCCCTGTTTAATTATTCTCATTTTATTCCTCCTGTTCCAGATACAACCTTGGCAAAAGCGAAATACCACAGAGGGTTGCTTCATCTGACAGTCAAATGCCTTTGACAGCACAGAGACAAAGACAGTTACACATAAGAGAACAAATGTTCTTCTTTCATACATGTCTCATCAGCCCAAATTTGCAGTTGGTACATTATGGGATTAATAGAAGTGTCTACAAAGTTTATAAGGTTCACCAAAATAGTGCCTATGTAATTCTGTCATACTACAACAGAGTGCAATGTGTGTGTTCCACAAGTACTGCAGACAGTTCAGAAAGAAAAAAAAAAAAAAAAAAAAAAAGGAGTATCCATGTGTAAATTATTTTACAATCTCTAATGTGTCATTATTCTTCTAAGAAAATTATTTTAAAAGGCACAATTGTTTTATAAATTTTTATTTGTTTTCAATTTTTTGTCTTGGTTCCAGTAAGCAAAACTTATAGTACTGAAATCAGCCCTAGCAGAGAATGTGTGGTCTTTAATCTCTATTAATTACAACATATTACTTTATTGTTATTTATTCATGATTTTTATCGATTTGTTATTAGCTAATCATTTCCCATCAGACACTATATGCTGGTGTTTTTCTATTATTTTTGTTTACAAATGCTGTTTTTATGCAGTTCACAGAGCCTTAGAAGAATGAGATAACAAAAACAGCTTTATCATAGTGCATTGCATTGTCCTATCTTCATTTGTTGAGAACATCTCAGTCACAGAGCTGCCAGAAGAAGCCATTTGAATTAATCCCACTTAGGGATTAGTTGCATATATCACCTACATCACATATATATTTCTTAGCATTTCACCTATTAGATTATATGGCTTTTTATAATGATCTTTTTATAGAACTGCTCAACCTATAAGTACTTAATTTTCCTTTAATAGAAAAGATTGTTATCCTGGGATCAGTGTCTCCCACAGAGAAAGTAAACATCTGTTTTGCAAAGCATTTCTAAAGCAGCAGGAGACCATTATCCTGTGACAACATTCTATTACAATTACTTTATTGCAGTCAGGCAAAATGAGTGATGTGTAGCAAATTTATTTTCTTCACGTTCTGCCAAACCTTTCTGTTCTTTATCCAGTGACTTCCATCTGGAGTATAGCCTGGAAGGATGGGTAGGGCATTCTGCCATTTGTCATTAGTGATCTGTTCAGTTACGATTGGCTTAAGGAACAGATCAATTTTATGTTTCAACTACTCAGAAATCAAGTTTATGCACAAGATACACTGGCCAAAGTTGCTGTTCCAGCAATCAGGTTACGTTTGAGTGTGTCATGTTGCACAGTGTATTACTGAAGGAGTAATGAATCTATTTTGCACTGCGAAACAAGGTATTACGTAATGAAGGCAGCAGAATCTGGGTCTTAATGCTCATAAAATGTCTTCAATCTGTCATCTTCAGCACACTTTTAAGAGTTTCGTATTCATGGATGGGAAAAGCAAAGCACTGGTGACTGATACCACAAGTCTCACACGACACAGCAGATCAATAGCAGAATCAGGAAGCCCTTGTTGCCTAATCTAACTTCTAGACAACTTTATTCAGAATCAGTTGGCTTGAAACATGAATGGCCAGCATCAGATCCATTCATAATTTCAGTGATTTGACTATACCAGCTTGCCAAAGAAGGATAAAAACAAGGCGTCACAGCTGTGGAAGGAGATGTATTATATTGACATCATCACTATTTCACAAAAAAAATTATGGAGGAAGCTTCTGAGAGAGTGAAAAAAAAAAAATAGGATGTCCAAATAACCGTGCTTTGACTCAGATAACTGGGTCAAACTAAGATTATAAATCTCAGGGAGAAGGTCTGATGGCATACCCCATGTACCCAACCTATAGGTTGGGGACTGATCTGTTGGAGAGCAGTGCAGGAGAAAGGGACCTGGGAGTCCTGGTGGACAGGAGGATGACCATGAGCCAGCAATGTGCCCTTGTGGCGAAGAAGGCCAGAAGCATCCTGGGGTGTATTAGAAAGGGTGTGGTTAGTAGGTCAAGAGAGGTTCTCCTCCCCCTCTACTGTGCCCTGGTGAGGCCACATCTGGAGTATTGTGTCCAGTTCTGGGCCCCTCAGTTCAGGAATGACAGGGAACTGCTGGAAAGAGTCCAGCACAGAGCCACAAAGATGACGAAGGGAGTGGAACATCTCCCTTATGAGGAAAGGCTGAGGGAGCTGGTTCTCTTTAGCTTGGAGAAGAGGAGACAGAGGGGTGACCTCATCAATGTTTACAAATATGTAAAGGGCAAGTGTCACAATGACAGAGCCAGTCATAAAGTACCGACCAGGTTCTGCCAGGTTGGAATCTGACCTGATGGAGAAGTAGTTTGCCAAGGCAAGCAGTGCTTCACAGCATCTGGGAGATGACCATCCTGCAGCAGAACTTATACATGGAGAGTTTTCTTGACTAACCCATCCAGGGCCTGCTGGGAACATGACAGCTGGTTCCACCAAAGGAGTCCACACTAGTGTACATAGTACCTAGTGTTGTACTGCATCTTATTCTGTGCCATCTGATCAAGCCGGTCCTTTCCACAAGCATTACACATTTGTTATTCATTTCTTCATAGACACCTTCTACCAGATGTTTTCTAATTTAAAAGTTCAAATGTAGATCGTTGTCACTACCGTATTCTTACCAACTGCCCTAATATTAACTCACACTGGCATCTTGTCTGATTAAATTACCTTATTCTTTTTTATCTTAATGACAAAAAATACCACAATATTTTACCCAGACTTGTTTAAAAGTGAAACCTTATATCGCATAAGTGGGAACACTTTCTTTTGGAAGTTTCTTTGCATCCTATAATGGATGAACTGATTAACAAATTGTCTGCAATGTCTTGTTCCCATGAAGCACAAAAAGAAATAAAGAGGTTTGGCTTTTATATAGTTTCAGCAGTGGGAGACAGAGACCAAGAATGTGCTCATAGCTGTAGATATAGATAGTAACAAATCATTAAGATAGTACCTGTGCAAATAAAAAATATCTACAATATCTGCCTACAGGATATTATTTGCTGAACACAAAGTCAGCCAAAACATTGTCCAAATGAAAGATCCTCCTGAGCTTCTGGGTAAAATCTATTGTAATAAAATCTACTCTGTTTCACCCAGAGATGGCAAATGATCCTGTTGCAAAAGCAATTTCTGCAAGCAGGAAAATACAATATCCATAGCTCCTTACAGTGCTGCCACGGCTGTCCTGGCCTCTTTCACTACGTGTCTTCAAAGGGAACTTCAGTCTGTCTCTGCTTAGTATTGTGTAGCAGTTTTAAGTACTGAGAAGTGTTCAGGAACGTGTCCAGATGTTCAGCTATCTACCTGCTAATGTGCCTACTCCTGTACAAAGAATCTCAGTCTTCTAGAAAAATTTTACAAGCATTGAAAAATGTGGTGACAAGATTTAACATCCGTTCAGTATCCACTTTTCTGTTCTTTCCATTCTTCTCTTGCTTCTTGAGTCCTTGAAAACTTAATTGCTCTTTTTACCTCTTTCTTCATTTTCACTTGGCTCCTTATAACAAGGTTACAGGTAAATGCCAAGGTAAATTATTTTCCTATCATTTAGTTCCTGACATTTCATTTTTGTGAAGGAATAAAACTTCCAAATAGGACCATTTGTGCGACTCAGCATCCTGTCACTCTGGCTGATGTTATTTAGCATCAAGATACCACAATTTTATATTGTAAGGTTTCTTTTGTTCTTTGAAAAATAGATCATTGGTTCCCAAAGGAATATTTCTATGCAGAGAGCAGAGTGAATACTAATGGGAAAGCTGTTCACTGAGAGTGTTTAAATAAATATATTTTATGATGGTAACACAACTGGAAACAAATATATGCATGTATATATATATATGTGTGTGTGTGTGTGTGTGTGTGTGTGTGTGTGTAATTTTAGCTTCAGAGTATGAGTTGGACCGTGTCTAAAATGCTCTGTTGTGGAGGAGAAGGAGGAAACAAACAAAGAAAGGAAAATATAGGGTGAAAAGCTCAATCCTTTTCTCTATGAAAAACTTGTAATTGGTTCTCAAGTTCTCTTTCATGTCAAAATATTTTATGCAAAAATATCCAACAAAGGTAGGTTACAGTGAGAGAAACACACAGCTGGGGGAGGTTTGCAATGGGTTTGCAATAACATTAATATTTCACTTTCATAGCATGTTTCATTCCAAACTTCTCAAGGCAATTACAGAACAAATGTCTGTAATGTGAATAAACTTGAAAAAACAACCACAATTTCACAGTGGATTTAGGAGTACTGTGGGCCAAAACCAGTAGTAGTAGTTTTCATCCCTACAGATACCAACTGGGGTGATCAGCATCTTGCAGAAAGTCTTCAGGACTTCTCTGAATCAGGCCCTGGGTGAATCACTCTCAAAATCTTCTAATAAGAAAAAAAAAAGTTACACAGGCAAGGTACATACTGCTATAGTAGGAATGTAACTGCTTGTAGCAATGCAAAAATAATTCTTGCTACCAACATTTGCTGTAACAGGAATAATGATTTAACTAGTCTCTTTAGATAAACAAAACAGATATGCAAAGTATTTTTACAGAAAAATACCATTCAATGCCTGAAGCAGCAGACCTGAGCCTTTAACATTTTTCAATTGAAGCCAAAAGGTGTTTTTTAAAGTATTTCTCTTAAAAAGATAAGGTAGATCTAAGCTGTCTGTCACTGTATAGGTGCAGCCAAGTGCTTGGTTTGCAGAGTGAACAGTGCAATTCAGATCACTAGTAAAGTTTCCTGTAAAATCAGTTTTTCCCTTCATTCTTCAATAACGATTCAGCTAAAGCTAAATCACAGAAATGAAACTTTCTGTTAAGCAATGAGAATTTGATTCCAAAGAAGTCAACAATTTTTTGTACGAATCTGTGCACAATATAAAGCTCTTGCAAAATATCATGCCCTGTTTTTACTGTGAAGTGAAATGTGTCCCTGCTGTGTGATCTCAAATTGACCACACTGTTTTTAATTCATACACGTGGTTTGTCTTCAAATAGCATCATATTTTCCATCCACTGACAATAGTTTAATGCTTTACATGGCTCAGCATGAACAAGTTATCAGAAATGTTCAAAAACAATTTCTTTGTTGGCTGGATACAAATGCACTGCAATGCAAATGCATTGCTGCAGAAAGAAGCAAGTTGACATTGAAAACACCTGTACAACCCCGGATGCTAAAAATTCCCTGGATTTTGAGAAACACTTTGAACTCTTTCCAGGTGAAAAGTGGAGAAAAATTCATGGCATTGCAGTGTTAACCTATGCAGTTCATTACACAGCAGAAATTAATTTTTGCATACACACCATGGTTTAGTGCAGACAAGATTTGGAATTGAATGAGAATAACACCAAATCCCATTAAGACAAATTATAGAGGCATGATTAAGAAACACTGATTTTATTGCCATTGTAATGAAAATTAAGAACCTGAGCAGTTCTAAAACTAGCATAACCAACAAGTTCCTAAATAAACAACTTTTTTAAAAGAAATCCAGGAACAAGTAATGGAAGGACGGTTCTAAGGTCTGTGGTAGCTTCCTCCCTGTCCACTGCTGCTGCCAATAGTTCAAAGTTTCAAGTTTCAAAATTCTTCTTCTTCTTTCCCATCCTCTCCTGTTCTGTCCTGTTCCCTCTTATTTATTAAAAATAAATATAAATATATCTCATTAAATATTAAAACCAGTAACATTTTGATTCAAGCAGACTTGCATAAATGTACAGGTATATAAAAGAGAAACAAACGCTCCTGTTCTCCTATTGGCAAGGCAATTGTGCCTGTTATCAAGTAAAGCAATTTCATCACCATCTGAACACTTGAGACATATCTGGGTAGAGAAGCATTTTCAGGATAAATGGGTTTTAAGTAGTGTAAAAATGTCTTGTGAGGGGGTCTCTTTACGGAGTGAAGTTTCAGCTTTGGTAGAACAGAAATATAGTTGTTAAAGACAGGCAGAGAGACAGATTTGATGTTACAAGGGGCAAATTAGAAATGGGTAAGTAAAGGATTCAAATATAGATATATGACTTATCAAAGCATAAAGTTTTGCCAACTAAAACTTGCAAGTTTAGAGTCAACTTCTCATGTCTTCTTTGAATTTTATTGGAATATGCCAGATTTTGGCTTTACATGAAACAAAAAGCCAGTCTAAGAAAATCTCTTCTTCCTGTAAACAAACCCATCATTTTTCACGGTCTCTACCAGAAGCTGAGTAGCTGTTTATAATTCCACATTAAGAAATTTAGCAGTATAAAACTTATCTTTGCTTCCAAATTCTGGGAAAGAACTGGGTCACAATAAACTTAAATGAACATTTCAACTCTTAGACTCCACCCTAATTTTCTTTGAATTAAAAATAGAATTTTACTTAGAAAGGGCCACAAGATTTGTGTTCCTCATTTCTTCCAAAATCTTTTGGGTTCCTTTACTGTTGATGAGAGAGCAATGTGCATAATGCATGCATAGGACTCTACATAGAAAACAACACAATTAATAGAGTTTTATTATGATAGAGGACTGGAATTTATGAGCTTTGAATGTTTTTTTTCTGGGTAAGCAAACAAAGATGACTAACACTAGGAAAATCAGGCTCTACTGGGAACAGCTGAGCCATAAACAGTCAAGCAACAGGATTTTAAAAGGTGAGGTGATAAACATCATAATGCCATGAAGGTTTTGCATAATCTTGGTGGAAATGAAAAGAGCAACATGCCACTGTGCTTGCAAGAAAAAATTCAAAGGCAGCACTATTCATCTTAAATCCTGGAGAAGCGAGTAGAGTTGGCGTAGAGAGGAGATCCCACTCCCATAATGACAGGGAACACCACTGCTCACCTCAGTGTCACAGGGTTGGGGACACAGTTTGGAGCCAGGTGTCAGTGGGAGAAGTAGAGCAGTTCCTGCTTTCATGGGGCTCCTGGAGTGCACACCCACCCATGCCTGCCCCAGCACCAATTGCCCAGCACCTTCCAGCTGCCCACACAGTGCCCTCACAAGTACTGCAGCCCCAGGTGTCCTGCTGGGTAGTTCACACTGCCAGGTCTGGTGCAGCAGAAAGGAGGAACATCGCTGTGACTCTGGGGCCGTAGGGAAAACATTAGGATTTCTGCCCATCCCTGCTCAGCAGCTTTTCTGCACCTTTGTGGCTGGCAGGTGATTTCACACCCCACACGTTGTGCTCTTCTCACAGGAGGGCTGCCTACCACTGTGAGACCCATGACCTTAATGTCTATATAGGATTCTATGGTGACAGTATTACTAATTTTGATGGATAAGGAAATCTTGTTTTCTATCTTTCCTTCTGAGAAGAGAAAGAGATGTAAAGTTATATTGGCAAAATGGCCCTGTGCTGGCCAGAGGAGCCATATCTGTGGCACAGCTTGGTTATCCAATGGAATACATTCCCACTAAATTGTCTTCCCTGTACTATGTCCTCTGCCCTCTTTTACTTAGCACTGAGACAAGCGTCCTTAGCAGAGAGGAAAAGGACAGCACAAGGTGTGATGTGGCCTGTACTCACAGAGTTTGAAAGCATATGACCCCTCTAAGCAGAAAGCAGCTAAAATCTGGGTCCAGAGTCAACTTTCAGGGGTTTCAGCAAGGCCAGGAGGTAACCTCATCAATCATATCGACAAAGGGGAAATGAAACCCAAACTATAGCTACTCGAAAAATGCAAGAGTAAAATGTGATGTTCTACAATTGAGAATTTTGACATTATCAAACAAACACACCAAGCAGCTCTTCCCTGGAATACATTTGTCTGAATTAAGCACATTTCATGTAATGTAAAGGACTCCTTCAGGATCTGAATGGCTGAAGCTTTTATTTTGCATATTTCCATCCTGCCTGGCTGTGAAGGTAACCTTGACACCTGACCAGCACATGAGTTCTGAGAGTTATGAACTCTCTCACTTTCCGTTACTCCTGGCACACTACCTGCAGTCTCAATAATACTTTAAGGATGTGTATTAGCTATTTTGTTGAAAACAATTTCTGGGAATAAAATAATACAGGACTGGGAACTGCTGCAGAGAAAACAAAGAGACATTGAAGACAAGGGAAAGAAAAGAGAAACAGAAAATGAAGGTACGGAAGACAGAGCTTAAATGGGCAGAAACAGAGCAGTCCTTGATGTGAGCATATTGCCCCAACACCACCCAGTACTATAATGGCAGGGTCTGAGCCAACAATAAGTAAAGATAAAGTCTAAATATCCACTGATTCATTTGGCCAAAAAGCTAAAGCCTACCATGTTCGTATTTACCTTTCAGCTAGTACCTTCACTAATCTTTACCGTCAATGCACAGAAACAGGCACTTCTTGGGGGGAAGAGGGAATAATATAGTTCTGAAATGGATGGCTACAAGTAGGTCAAGTGAATCACTTCTTGAAAATACCTACCTCTCTCAGTCTACTCTGAAAGGAACCAAGGGTGACTTGTTTCCTTGTAAATGCTTATACCACAGATAGCTATAACTAGATGAGATGATCCTACACTGAACCACTGTGCAAAGACAGATCCTTCTCTTTGTCTTTTTAGGCATCCCTCATAAAGACAGTGAGAGCTCCTCTGTGGATTGTTATTGCTATTCACTTATTGGATTTTGGTCCCCTATACCAGGTAGTTTGTATTATTAGATATTTATTAGGTACAAAGTTATATTTATTGCAGTCAGATACTAAAGTAGAATCTGAAAAGTCAGTAGAAAGCCTGAGAAGATGCAATAGATCAATGCAAATATAACCTGAGCCTCCATAATTCACCTGTAATGAGTTTAACGTAAGCACTACAAATGCACAGAATTACTGTGATAGACATTGAATCACAGAATCTCAGGGGTTGGAAGGGACCTCAAAAGATCATCCAGTCCAACCCCTCTGCCAGAGCAGGATCACCCAGAGCACATCACACAGGAACGTATCCAGGCGGGTTTTGAATGTCTCCAGTGAAGGAGACTCCACAGCCTCTCTGGGCAGCCTGTTCCAGTGCTCTGTCACTCTCACAGCAAAGAAGTTTTTTCTGATGTTTATGTGGAACCTCTTATGTTCCAGTTTGCACCCATTGTCCCTTGGCATGGATAAGATCTGGGGCAAAATCCTGTTTAAAATCTGTGTAAGTGAAACCAATGGCATTTTGTAAGAATAACAAATATTGGAAAATATTTTGACTATTGGTAGAAGCTGAATTTTAATGATAACACTTGGACATAAAGACTGATGAGCAGTACAAAATAGAAGGCTGTTGTGCTTCCACAGTCAGCTACAGCTTCATCTTACTGAAGTGCTGGGTACTCAAACAGCAGTGCCCCACTTCTTTCTAGTTGTAAAAACTACTGGGGGAATAAAACAGCATCTCTGGAGGAAAATATCACCCATCACCATTCAGCCTCACCAGCCCAAGGTCCACATAGCTTGTTTTGGAAAGGTCAGGGTGCCACAGCTAGCTACTGGGAGGAGCTTTTCTGCTCCCTTCTGCTGATTTCATGTAGTGAAACAGAGTTCTCAAGGAGCCTGAGGCCCCCCCATCATGTTGCTGGTATTGACCCTCACAGCTACCCAGGGCAGGTGGTCAGGATGGATAGTCACCAGGAGCTGTGCTCAGCCAGACTCCTGCTGCAGTGCATGCACTGGGGACAGCCATCTGAGGCTGAGATAGCCTCCAGTCCAGTGACCCCCACTACAACCTGGCAAACCAGGTCATTCCTCAGTGTCTCAACCTCTTATTCTTCTTGCAGGCAGTACCACAGAGCTCTCTGGAGTGGAGGTGCGCTTTGCTAGGTTTTCCCTTACTCTTTTATCCTAGTGACACAGGGTGTATCAGGTAAGGATACAAGCAAAGGACCAGCAGATAAAGAAATGGGGAAAAGGATGCTCCTTTCCCTTCCTTCAGCACAGGTAGATGCCAGCAGCTGAGCTGAGGAGCTGTGTCAGGGAATAGCCCTTATTCTTCGCCCATATTGACAGGTATTTCTCCTCACACAAAGGACCCCTCGTGGAGCTCCAGAAAAAGAGAGGAGCAGCTAAAGAAGCAAGTCTTGGTCCTGCAACAGCCTTCTTGTCAGTGGGAACAAGGGAATACTTACGGAAAAGGGAAGGCAGGGTTCATGAGCAAAAGGACAAAATCTGACTATGGGAATATTTGGCTGCATGAAAAGTTGTGTGTGGTAAACCAATGGAGATGGGTAGTAGGAAAAGGGGAGAAAGAGAGTAAGAATCCCCAGGCAACAGAAGTGCTATTCCTCAGGAATAAAGAAGAGCCTTACTTTTCAAACCAGGGTCAGGGAAGAATCAGAAACAAAACCACAGCCACTGGTTGACAGCAATGGTTTTATCTCAAGAGACCTTCAAGGGAATTGGAAGTGGGAAATAATATTTTTCTGGGTCTTTTTCTATGATTTTCTCCTAGTGTATCTATTGCTATTCCTGTCACTGTGCCAGGTAAGCTTTATTGCCTTGTTGCTTTATTGTACCATCACACTTAGAGTGCCATAAGTGCACGATACAAAGTCTTTTCTGCTCTAACGACATTATGTTTCAGTTCACCTCAGATACAAGCTTGATCAGAAATTAACTCAAAGAAGAGATTCCCATGAATTTGATTGGTCTTCTGGATCAGACTCCGTGTATATAAACTGAACTGGGGAAGACAAAGCAATGCCAGGGTTAAGCATATTTGCAAAAGGAATCTCATCACAGGAGTGTCATGGGCATGCAGTCATAATGAATGAAGAACTTAAGAATTAGTCCTTACCAGGGAGATCACGCCTTCAGTGTTGGGATGTACCAAAGGGATCTGTCTTTTGCAGGATTCAAGTGATGGCAGCTCATTGACTCCACCTTTCTACAAGTGTCAGCTGGGGCCATATCCCTGTAAGAGTGGCCTTGCACTTGTACAACAGCAGTGTCTTAGAAGTAAATCAGATTGACTTTTATACTGTAGGGTTAAGGTGTAAAAAAACAAAACAAAACAAAAAATCAACAACAACAACAAAAAAACACACACAAAAAAAAACCAAAACAAAACAAAACAAAAAAACAAGAAAAAAGCCACAAAGTTTTTAGGTATTTTAAAGAAGAAGGGGAAATTTTAACTTCATAAATTCCTGCAACAAAGACAGAAAATCAGTTTGTCCTGTTCAGCTGTAATTTCCTGGAGAAAACAGAAGATATGTTTTACTTGTGCCAAAATCCTGCTGGGTTTTCCCCCATGCTTCAGTCAGGCAGATAACACATGTGCTGGTACCCGAGAAATGCTCAGCTGTTAAATGGTACCTCTTTGGGCAGGGAAGTGCTCTGCAATGCAAGTGATGTCACGCTTTTGGATATCTGTGGCTGGCAGAGATCTAAAAGACCATAAGAACATGGAAAATGTAGCTGCTGTTCTGTTTGATGGCCTTTCTAGTTAGCAGTTTCACCCAGTATTGAATCCCACCCCCCCATCTGGCACACATTAAATTGCCATCATCTGTTTGTCTGGGTGAGTGTCCCTGGCCTTTGTGACTGACAGGGTGCAGAGTACTGACAATGAAACAAACACCTAAAGCAGATTGATCTGGCTTTTGCCTGCAGCAGCTAAAACACCAGCCGAGAGCAGTGAGCCCAGCAGCAGCAGAGTGAATCATAGTGAAACTCCCCGCCACGGGAAAGAAATGCCATTTTCCCCCTTTTTTTCCCTTGACTGCTTTCTGCACAGCAGCTTTCACCTGTACCTGTTTCTTCACTACAGAATTATTAAAATAAATAAAAAGCCGACCATAAATCAGCAAACTATACTGGCAATGAACTAAGAAGGGCAAAACTGTTAATATCGAGGGAGACGTTAATATGGAGAGATACATCCTCCTGTTCACAAATGCATGTTAGGCTGATGCTGTGCTTTTGAGAAAATATGCCAGGTTAAAGCAGAGGTTCATACAGTCAAGTGTCAAAAACCCTCAGGTAACCTTTACCAATTCAGTGGCTTGCTCTAAACATTTAAAATGTCATTTGACAGAGCATGAGAACAAATGGGGGCGAGGCAGGTGGTCACTGCCCTGCCGCAGGCTGGGACAGCCCTGCTGGCCACCACAGGCTGCTCCTCATTACACCTGTTCTAGTTTCACTGGCTGGTGGGGGAGTTCTTCTTCTCTGGGCAAAAAACAATGAAATGTTCTCTCCATCATGGTGCTTCCTTCCAGCTGTTCACTTCTCCCTCCTCGCATGCTGTTCCTCTCCACAGTCAGATCCCCCCAGGCTCCTCTGTGCTCATTTTCTCTCCTCCTCATGCCTGCCCTCTCTTCCCACCTCAGGCTCTGTCTGCTGCCTGCCCCAGATCCTGGTGTCACTGCCCTCCTCCTTGCCATCCCTGCCAGGCTCTCCCCCCTGCCTGCCAGGGCAGAGGGGCTTGTGAAGGGGAGGAAGGAGGGCTCTGCACGCCAAGGGTTGCAGGGAGGGGGGATGCCCCTGCCACCAAAGTACCGAAAATCTCGGTGACACAACGCAATGCCAACACCCTTCTGCTGCTAATGGCTTTGGCAAAGATCCCTCCAGGAGGCCTTCAGATGGAAAAATGTGTTTTGTGAATATCAGAATGGTAAAAGGCACCCGAGTCCCACCATTCAATTCTTGGCCTAATTTTTATTTTATGGAGCCCACAGCCATGGAGTAGTCTCCACAATGGCACCTTTCTCTGCTCTCTGAGTGCTTTAAGTGCCCAAATACCTGCTATTTACATTACTTTTCAGCTGACACATCAGCAAAACGTGGATGATAACAACAGGGACAAATTTCCTCAAATGATGCCACAGGGCTGTGGCTGGCATGACCTCTGGTGCCAGTGGGAAAACTGCTCTGCAGCTAATTCACCTTACAACAAAGTTTTATAAAGCGAGTCTTGGGCAGGAGGTGCTTGGAGATGAGCAAAGACAGCACAGACCACAGCAGTGGTGTGATAGTGTCTACCTGCATGGACAGGTAGACACTGGCTGTTCAAGAGGACTGATGAAAGAGGACTAGAAGGCAGATCCTGTAGATTTCAAAATGGAGATACCTTCCAACTGCTAGCCACATATGACTGTAAAATATCTTACACCCTGATTTGCTGTTTACTACTTCTGTAAAAACTTGAATACTGTTTCCAAACACACTACTTGGCCAAAGATTATTCATTCTGGGTTTCCCAAGCCCCAGAGCCCAAACACCTCAAGGGCTTCATAAGGCCCCTAAAGCTCCTTTTCTGTGACGAGGCAGCTAAATGCTCCTGGGTTAAGAGATAACTCTCATTCTTAGACAGGCTGGCATCTCCTTTGCCCATAATAGCAGCAGCAGGGACAGAGCTGGTGCAAGCCCTTCCCAAAAAAAACAGACAAGGCCTGCTTGATTGGAATGAGTTACTTCTTCACTACTGGCTGCTACAAGGATATGATGAACCTGTCAGCCTCATGTGGATGTCTCAGATACCTTCAATTACCTGAATTGCCTATGTTAAGGGAACTGAATCACACTTAAAATCACTCTATGTCAATTAATTAATCCAAAAAGGCACCAAGATTAATTTAGATGCTTGTATGTGAAAAATAATCCAAATTTGCGTGTCTGTAAGCTTGTAGCTGTTGTCTAGACTGCTCTCTCCATGCTTAGCAGGACCTTGCATGGCCACAAAACCCTTCTGAAGGCAATCCAGATTCCTTGAGCTGGCAAAAACAGCCCAGGCAAACATGTGTGGCTACCACATCTCTGAAACTCCAACCAACCCAACCACTTTCTCATCCCACCAAACTGTAAGCCCTAGAGTCAGGCAGGGAAAGGCATCAGCACAGAGCATAGAAGATTTGCAGGAAGCCTAAGCAGGAGCTGAGATACTTTAAAATTTGTCCTTTTTTTCCATATTCCATAAAAGGATTATTTCCAAGATGTAGTCTGAACTGCTGTTTCTGAGCTATTCATGAAGAGCAGACTAGGCAAATGCTCTGTTTTAGGCACTGCTTCTCCTATTGCTTACTTAGATCTTTCTGAACTTTCTCCCTTTTATTTGCTGAGCAGGCATAAAAGTAAGTGCAGGCTGTAACAGACAGTCCCCTTACTGAAAGAACTGAAATATTCATAGAATCATAGAATCATAGAATCATAGAATCCTAGGGGTTGGAAGGGACCTCGAAAGATCATCTAGTCCAACCCCCCTGCCAGAGCAGGGTCACCTAGAGTACATCACACAGGAAGGCATCCAGGCGGGTTTTGAATGTCTCCAGCGAAGGAGACTCCACAACCTCTCTGGGCAGCCTGTTCCAGTGCTCTGTCACTCTTACAGTAAAAAAATTTTTCCTGATATTCATCTTAAACCTCCTATGCTCCAACTTGTATCCATTACCCCTTGTCCTATCACTGGTCTTCACTGAAAAAAGCTTAACTCCATCGTCTTGACACTCACCCTTTACATATTTGTAAACATTGATGAGGTCCCCCCTCAGTCTCCTTTTCTCCAAACTAAAGAGACCCAGCTCCCTCAGCCTTTCCTCATAAGGGAGATGTTCCACTCCCTTAATCATCCTTGTGGCTCTGCGCTGGACTCTTTCAAGCACTTCCCTGTCCTTCTTGAACTGAGGGGCCCAGAACTGGACACAATATTCCAGATGTGGCCTCACCAATGCAGAATAGAGGGGGAGGAGAACCTCTCTTGACCTACTAACCACACCCTTTCTAATACACCCCAGGATGCCATTGGCCTTCTTAGCCACAAGGGCACACTGCTGACTCATGGTCATCCTCCTGTCTACCATGACCCCCAGGTCCCTTTCACCTACACTGCTCTCCAGCAGGTCAGCCCCCAACCTGTACTGGTGCATGGCGTTTTTCTTCCCCAAATGCAAAACTCTACACTTGCTCTTGTTAAACTTCATCAGGTTTTTCCCCGCCCAAGTCTCCAGCCTGTCTAAGTCTCTCTGAATGGCAGCACAGCCTTCTGGTGTGTCAGCCACTCCTCCCAGCTTGGTGTCATCAGCAAACTTGCTGAGGGTACATTCTGTGCCCTCATCCAGGTCATTGATGAAGATATTGAACAACACTGGTCCCAGTACCGACCCCTGAGGGACTCCACTAGTCACAGGCCTCCAACTAGATTCTGCCCCATTGACTACAACTCTCTGACTTCTTCCTTTCAACCAGTTCTTGATCCACCTCACTGCCTGATCATCAAACCCATACTTGATCAACTTATCTACAAGGATGCTGTGGGAGACGGTGTCAAATGCTTTACTGAAATCAAGATAGACCACATCTACCGCTCTACCATCATCTATCCACCTAGTAATTTCCTCATAGAAGGCTATGAGGTTAGTCAAACATGACTTACCCTTGGTAAAACCATGTTGACTGCTCTTGATGACCCCCATCTCCTTGATATGTCTAGAGATAGTGCCAAGGACAAGTTGTTCCATCACCTTTCCAGGGATGGAGGTGAGGCTGACCGGTCTATAGTTACCCGGGTCCTCCTTCTTGCCCTTCTTGTAGACTGGAGTGACATTTGCTATCCTCCAGTCCTCAGGCACCTCTCCAGTTACCCATGACTTACCGAAGATGATGGAGAGTGGACTAGCAATGACCTCCGCCAGCTCCCTCAGCACCCTTGGATGCATTTCATCCGGACCCATCGATTTATGGATGTCCAGATTATGCAACTGATCCCTAACCCAATCCTCATCTACTATGTCCTCACCTATCTTGACTACTTCTGGGGTTATATGAATCTGGGGCTCATGGGAAAAGCCTGCAGGAGTAAAGACAGAGGCAAAGAAGGCATTCAGCACCTCTGCCTTCTTCATATCCTCTGTCACCAGGGCACCCACCTCATTCAGCAGTGGGCCTATATTGCCTCTGGTATTAGCTTTGTTGGCTATGTATTTGAAAAAGCCCTTTCTACTGTCCTTAACCCGACTTGCAAGGTTAAGTTCCAAGGAGGCCTTAGCTTTCCTAGTTGCCTCCCTACATTCCCTGACAACATTCCTATATTCCTCCCAAGTGACCAGTCCCTCCTTCCATGATCTATAGATTTTCCTCTTCCACTTGAGTTTCCCCAGCAGTTCCTTTTTTAACCACGCTGGTCTCCTAGCTCCCTTACTAGATTTTCTACCCATTGGGACACACTGATCCTGTGCTTGCAAGAAGTGGTCCTTGAATATTGTCCAGCTATCTTGAGCCCCTTTACCTTCTAGCACTCTGTCCCATGGGACTTCCCTTAACAATTGGTTGAGGAGGCCGAAGTTTGCTCTGTAGAAGTCCAGGGTTCTGGTCCTGCTGGAAATTCTGTTCCTCCCACACAGGATCCTGAACTCCACCATCTCATGGTCGCTGCAGCCAAGGTTGCCATTGACCACCACTGCTTCAATAAGGCCCTCCTTATTGGTGAGCACAAGATCCAGCAGCGCTCCTCTTCTAGTCGGCTCATCCACCATTTGCATTAAGAAGTTGTCATCAATGCATTGGAGGAACCTCCTAGACTGTGAAAGGCTGGCTGTATAAGTCTTCCAGCAGATATCGGGATAGTTAAAATCTCCCATGAGGACCAAGGACTGCAGTTGTGAGGCTGCTTTCAGCTGCCTGTAGAAAGCTTCATCAACTTCCTCATCTTGATCAGGAGGTCTGTAGTAGACCCCCACAACTGTGTCACCCATACTACCCTGTCCTTTAATTCTTACCCACAGAATTTCAACTCGCCCCTCATCAGCCCCTGTACAAAACTCAATACATTCTAGTTGCTCTCTCACATAAAGAGCAACTCCACCACCTCGCTTCACCGACCGATCTTTCCTAAAAAGCACATAGCCATCCATGGCCACATTCCAGTCGTGTGAGCTGTCCCACCATGTCTCTGTTATTGCTACCAGATCATAACCCTTAGACCGCACACAGACCTCTAACTCTTCCTGTTTATTATTTATTATGTTTATTAATGTTCATTGGCATAGTCTCAATTATTTTGTACATTACCTGTAGAAAGTTATATTCTTTCAAGTTACAGTAGCTACTGAGCAGCTATTGTGTTCCTTTAACTCTGATCAGCTTCCCACTACAGGCCTCTCCTGCTCATCTGAAGTGCAGAAAGGCCAGCAGAGCTTGGCTGGCTTCTTCATGAGAGACTGATGGGGTGGGTTGGCAAAGGGGGACTTCCTCCTGCAATTTTGGTAAATTAAGTCTGCTACTGTGGTTTATCTCTAAATGAGATCTGGCTTGACCTGAATGCACAAACTATTAATTAAATCCCATTGGGTTTTCACACACCCTACAGGAGCCTCATTGTGAATAATGCTAATAGTATAATGTCATGAAGGTTTGTGTTCCCCTAGCCACTGCTTTTCCTCTTGATTGGCCTGTTTATTCACACTTTGAATGCATAAATGTGCCTGAAAATAGGATATATAGACCATGTCCAAATTAATCTCCAGACTTAATTAGCCTTTAACTTTGTTCAAATAATTGGTTAACACTATCCAGCTAATACAGTTAAAGTATTCCTCATCCCTAATTCATGGCATTGGACGTTTGTAAATGCATTATGATGTTCTCAGTGAGAACTTCAATACTACAGTTGTGGGAAACTTTTCTTCCCCACATAAGTCTAAACAAAATGCCTTTTAAGCCAGCGAAGGCCTCTCCTGATTATGCCCAGCTAACGGACTAAAACAGACTTGCTTCTCAAGGACAACTGAACCCAAAACAACAGATGTGGTCCGGGACAGAAAGGATGGACGACAAGCCATCCTGTGCCCCTGGCAGTCACCGCCCTAACTTGGGGCTCATGGATGCTCATTGGCTCTGGACAGTGACACTGACTGGACAGGTGGGTCACGGGGGTATAAATGTGAACAGGAAAATGGCCTTTCCAGTGTATTAGATAAGAATTGTGTTAGTCCATTCTGAAAAATGATGACATGCCATGCCTCAGAATCAATTTTATCCTCTTCAGTTAATTAAACATTTCTGCAATAACAAGAATGATGGAGACTGTTGGAACACATAAGATGCACTGGGCTCAGTTCTCACCTCAGCTGAATCAAAAGAGCCTTGCAACATGCCTGTTGGAACCAGCTAGGTTATGACTAGGCTGTTTCTGCAGTCCCCAAGTTTCATCTGCCCATGGTTACACACATTTTGCCAGCAAGGAATGGTGAGCAATATCAGACTTTGTTCTGCCCGCTTTTCTCTCTCTTGTTCCTTTCCTGCAGCCAAGAGCAATGCTGAAGAATCCCTCAGGAGATACATTGCTCACAGTTGGTGGGTGGACGGCTGTAAGCCAAGACAACATCCTTACAGTCCCTCCGTATTCAATACCTACATTAGGCTTTGGGTTTGCAACTAATAATTCACCTGGCTGCTCTTGGCAGATGACTTCAGTGGAAGTTCTGCAAGCTGAAGGATAAGTAGTTGTGCACAACTTGAGTGAGGGTCTTCTCCAGCTGACCTCTGTTGAACTGCTCACAGACACAAGGTGAAACTTGTGCTGCAGTAGCTACAGGTAAGTGGTTGAAGGATTTCGTACTATGTGAAATCAGAAACTGGTTCAATATTTTTACAACTCTTCACATTTTTGCACACACACAGACATACATATGTAACCAGTACCAACTTAGAGGATTTAATAGTGTTTTTTTTGTCATGGGTTTTGGCAAGATAATAACTATAATAATATAAAAAAACCAATATAATTATAGCACAAAAAGTACGGATCTCTGTAGGCTTTTTTTGTCAAACTTTCTTACAACTCTGCATGTTTTATTTGTTAAATGTGAACTTAATTAGTAATCAGAACACTAGGTCTCTCTTTTCAATTCTAAACCTCCAGTACAAAATATTTTAATATCTTTCTTTTTCTTCTGTGCAGCATGCTTAATGAGGCATTGAAAATTCTGCTTTACACTTGATAGATCTTTCTTTAAAATATTCTGAGAAGGCTATAATTATTTAAATTTTAGTTCATAAGTATTTAAACTACTCGGAAATAAAAGAACTCAAACCTAATTAATCATATTTTGACGAATAAAATACTATAAAAGGTGATTTATGATGTCTGCATATAAATGAATTAACTGGTAATTTAGACTAAGTGAATGGTTTGCCATAAGGATCAAGTTTAAAGACAACAAGCAGCTGAGAGTACAAAAAAATGTAATGCCTTGCAGTCCCCTGCAAGCCCAGCATCCGTCAGGTCTGCAACAAGGTGAGCTCAGCCCATGGGAGAGAGAGAGCCTGTCATTAAACCTGCAGCTTATTCCCGTGAAGATGCAGAGAAGACAACACACCACGGTTAATAATAGTGTGTCTTGGCCCAACATGAGCAGCTACTCCTGGGCTGGAAATGACAGTGAGCTTGTGCCTACATCAGGGCACAAATATATTCTCAGATGTATCATTTTTTATCTTACTCCTTCCTTAGTCTTCCACACTGGAACGAGGTGACAGGGCTCATGGCAGCTAAACAACTCACTTGGACTACTCATGTGTTCAGAGAGGAAGATTAGGACTGCTTTAATTGTCATGTAAAAGCCTTGCACTCCTACATAACAAAGCCATGGCTGGACAGGGGGCTATGGCTGGAGACCCAGTGGTGAGCAACTGCACCAAGAGCTGCTCCACCATACCTGGGGTGTATGGGAGAGTGGCTGGGAGACCCCATTGCTGAAGCAAGGTAAGAAATGCCTAACTCTGGTTAAGCACTGGAATAGGCAGTCTATGGAGACTCTAGGGTCTCCAAAACCAGAAGATTTTTAAATGTAGTTTGGAAGCCCAGCTGTCAGGAAGGGTTTAGGCACAGCTAGATACGCACTGGGGCAGGAGGCTGGAAAAGGTGATCTCTCAACTTTTCTTAGAGCCATTTTTTTTCTGACTGCGTCTCAGTGTTGCTGCTCAGGAAATGTGAGAGGTGGAAAATATCCTGAAAAATATCAGCAGTTCAGGGATATTTGCAGCTATAGTAAATGTGGGTAGACCTGGGAGACCATGAATCACAAGGAACTCAGCTGTTCTCATGAGTGAGGGACGAAACTGTGTTGGTGCATAGGAGATGGAGTCCAGGGAGGGATTTGAGTGAGACTGTAGGGGTGCTAGTCCTGCAAACTGCAAGTCACAGAGATAATGGCTGTAGGATACAATTAGTCATTTTTCTCAGATCTTTGCTTTTTTCTACCACCTCATACTTCTTCCACGTTTACTAAGACATCCAATTCCATGTCTACATTAACATCAGCCTTATCCCTGGATTTCTCTGATATCCAAATTGCCTTCCCCCCCTTCCCCCGCCCTTTTTTTTTCTGGAGAGTTTACTCTTCTGCTTGGGATTTGTGTGGCAAATGGTCTCCCAGACTATTCATCCCTATTGTCCTCCAGCCATCCAGCTGGTCTCCTCCTGCCTCTTCCTGGAGCTCAGAGACCTTTGCCACCCTTGTACCTCAGACACTTTCCTCACACCAGCATTGACTGTTCAGTCCTACCTCACCTTGCACACAGACACAACCCCCGCCAGTGAGTCCCCAAAGCAAATTCCCTGCTGTCAGAGCAGTAACCACCCAAGACACTTGTAGGAGAAACAATATAAAAGACTGAGCAGTCTGGTCAGGTGAAGTTTGTTCTTGTCCTCATATGGTTAAATGCCTGGGAAAAAAAAAAATCTATTCCTGCTGCTGCTGACAAATGATTAATAGTAATTTCCCCAGTGCTCATCACCATGGTATTTTGAGAGAAACATAATGAAAATTTTCCATTAGTTTAAGTGCTGGGGCTGCTCTTGTGGGATCTGAAGAGCCATTGGTCAACTCTGTCCCAGTGAAGACAAGTTTTTTGTAAAGGAACCCACAAAGGAAAACCTGAAGTCAAATAAAATGAACCTGTTAGGCACTAATTGCAAGTCATGTTGTTCTTTTAGGTGTAGTTTGGCACTCCTGGTTATAAACTCCTAACATTATCTACAAATTTGTGCAATACTTTAACTTTTGGAGGGGGTGGGGGGAGAGGGAAGAAGGAGGGCTATGAGTAGATTACTTATCAAAATGACATTTTAGTGGTTTCATCAGTATGGAATGATACACAAACAGGAGCTGGAGTGGACTTCTCTTCACGTTTCCCTTCCCTCTGCATGCTCTCTTTTCCCCAAGAAAGAAGGAGATTGTTTTGAAAATGTCAGTATTTTCAAAATGGCATTTTTAAGCTGAAAAACGTCATGTTTTCAGAAGTGGGAAAGTAACTAGTTTAGACATTTTCTTATTTTCAAAAAAGAAAAAAAATTCTTTTTAAATCCCTTTACTTTCAAAAACACCCTCACATTTCAGGATCTTTGGTATCTAGAATAAATACACAGGAAGTTTGGGGTATGATTATCTGAATTCCACATAACTGATCCAACTCTTTTTTGTTGGCTGAGATTAACACCAGATTTCTTCCTTCATGAATTGTAAGAAACAGCTGCACTGAGAATCATCTTTCTGAAGGCAGACGTTATGGGACTTTCAACCACAGATGTTATGGGCTGTTCTGTCAAGTATACAGACAGATCCCTTGGAATACAGGGTGAATACAAGTTACTATTCCCTTTCCCCCAGTCTGAGCACCCTATGAAGTTTAGGGATTTGGATATTCTTGTTTGTTCTCTGGCCCCAGAAGCATTTAAGTACTGACGTAAATTGGAACAGCCTCACCAAGACAGAAGAGAAAAATCCACCCCCAGTTCTGACACTTAAAACATGTCCTAAGGATGTGGTTGACCTTCACTGCAACTGTGTACCAGCTCAAACAGAAGGGAGACTTGAGTCCAGGTTTCCTCACTCAGAGCCATGGCCATCCATGGCCATATCCAGGCACTCGGTTCTTACATGATTTATGTTTGAATTTAATTTCCTGACTTTATTTCCATGACTCCAACGTTTCATGGGAGTTAATCTAGTACTGGAGGGATGAGAGTGCTGATCTTTACACCAGGGATTTTTTAGTTTCTATTACATTATTATGCATTTACCCAGATACTGGTAAATTGCACAAACATGCAAACATGCCTTAGTGCAAAACAACATAACTCAAGATTCCTCTCTGTGTTAATGATCCGGCTATTTAATGACAAATCTTTACTTTCATGCTCCAAGGTTTTAATCCAGTTTCCTATAGAGAGCTACATACCTGCAGGGAGCAACGGAAAGCAATTTTAGCTACTGAGCTTATAGTCTGCTAGCTTGAGCAGCATCTTGCAAAGGGGAAAAGGCAGATTGGATCCCTCTTAGGGAGATCCTTCTGCCTCCCCCACTATGAGGAAAAGATCTTTGCAGAAATCAATTGCATAAGTGAAAGCCATTCCTTGATCCAGAAAGAAATATTGTCTGTTGCTAGATTTTATACAGGATACAATTCTGATTATGTTGATTAAGTTTACTCAGGCGCTTGCCTTGGGTCACTCTCCTCTGGCCTATGGTGGCTGGTTGTCTACCACCTTTTGACAGGAACAAAGTTGGCTTCTTCAGTGCTCCCAGGTACCTCTCCACATCACTTTGACAAGCTGTGCCATTTTACTGGCTGTTCAGAACCCAGTACAGCTCACATCTCGCCCTCAGCACACTATATATAAACATGTGCCATCTCCAGAAGGACAATCAGATTTTCATTTCAGTATTAAGACCCAGATCTAGAAAGCAGAGATAATCTGGAGAAAGGATCAGTGTTTTTAACAGAAATAACAAGAAAGAAACTCCATGTGTTTGGGCTTCTCACAGAAGCCAAGGGTGATCACACTGAAGACTGTCCTTGCTAAAGATGTTTGTTTCTCCTTATTTACTGCATGCTCTCTTTACAATCAAGTGAGATAAAGATCTAAAAATAGATGCCAACTACCATTTTAAATGTCCCAGGATAGCCCAGACACCCACAAGAGACTGATGCGTGTGTTGTAGGATCTGTAGGACTCATGTCCTACTGAATGGCACCTGGAAGCCAGGAAGGTTTGCTTAGGTACCTCCAATGGTGCTAGACATCTCAGTTACACTCAAAGTCTACCCCTTGACAGTAAAGGCAATCTGTACCTCAGATTTCCATGTAGATTCCTGTCCTGTGAAAATGAAGCTCTGATCAGATTATTTCCACGCAGTGTATGGGTCTCCAAGAAAGATGTCACAGTCAGATATCTCTGTGTCTACAATTGTTAGATCACATAATAAAGAAGCAGAGGAAAAGTGACAATCCAAAATCAAAACAGAGTAGTTTAGCAGCTTCTCTCTGATCTGTCCCAAAGTTTATCAGGAACAAAATGCTCTGCTTAAGTGTATGTGTGCTTGTTTGCCTTTAGTGATGAGAACGAGACTGATAGATTTCAAAATATTAAGTATTTGGGTGACATTCCCCAGAGTACAATGCCACATTTTTAGCCAGGACAAACTGAGGCCCTTCATATACTCTAAACCATCCTTTTAATATGAAAAGGCTCTTTTAAACACTTTTTGCAGTTCTGTTAAGAAAACTGTAATAAAAGAAAGGTGCCATTCTCCTTGGTAAGAGGCCAAACAGCATGTTTTTACATGGATTCAAAAGCAAATTCAACAGACTTTATTACCAGGCATTCAGATATTTTCCTTCAACAGAGAGAGACACGAACACATAGCAAGTATCTCATGGTAAGATAGTATCTCAGAAAAAGGCATGAAAGAAAATACATTTAAACCTGAAATTTCTTCTACTGACTGAGTGGCTGCTCATAGTAAGCAGGCTGGCAAGGAACATTTCCATTTTCCAGTATCTCTCTCCATTTATCATTTTCACTCAGCACTCGGCCATAAATTTAAAGAGCACAAAGAACTAAAGGGCAAACATGAGAACAGATATACAACTCCACTCTATTTTATAACAATAGAAGGGGATTTTTAATTCAGCCTTTCCTTCTGTGTTTTGATTTTGCACTTTGTCATATAGTAAGCCAAGCAGTTCAACCCCAATGAAGTGATCTTGACTTTTATTATTAAAAAGGTCACACATAAAAGGTGCAAGGACTGATAACCCAGTAAAAAGTGAGCTTGTAGCTACACACAGAGGGGGTGACAAAGGGATCTCTCCCAGTTCTTTGCTCTTTGTCTCCTATTTCAGAAATTTTCAGCACAGCTTGTACCAATACCTGCTTCAGAAAGTGGGATGCCACTTTAGGGATCCCTTCCTTCTCCCTGCTATCTTCTCAAAACGAACACGTTCCCAGTAATTTGAACATACCACCCCTTACCAGCACAGTGTGAGTCAAGAAATGTAATTTTTCTTTCCTTAGGGACCAGTAAGATTTCCCAAATTGAACAGAATGACAGTCAGACTGATAACATCTACTCTATTCTGCCTATTTTAAATAATTTCCCACTCAAGTACTACTCTCTATGGGGGAAGGAGTCATACACTGATTAATTCACAACTAGAGCTTCCACAGTCACTTTAAAATGTTCTCCAACTCTTAACATTTGATGGAACAGGAACTCTCTAACTCTTGTATGCTATGACCCCATACATGGTTGTTTTCAACTAACCTTCTTTACAGGTAGTCAATCAGTGTTTCCAGGGGTCTGCAGATTCATAGCCACTGGAAGCTGGCAAATGTCCTTGGGACAGATGGATGGGACTTCTCCAATACATGACAAGGACTAACTCCAGGATATGGTGTGCAGTGTGGAAGAGCAAATGAAGCTAACTGGTGATTACCCCTTTTTCCAGCACCTGGCCTGGCCTGGAACAGGAAGCAATTTGTTTTGCCTCACTGTACATAACTTCTATTTGCCTGTTGCTGTGCAATTGCCTGTGTGCAAATTTTCACTGAAAACAGAATCATCGTGAGAACATGCCCAAAACTGAAATAATTCCCTAATATGCATTGATCTATCTTGGGAAAAAGCCACATCTCTTTCTCACTTGACATAATAATAACTGGTCACGTAAGGGACAATAAATATGAATGTCCTGTTGGTGGTTCCAGTGAGTCTCTCAGAAACAGCTGACAGGTCTTGGTATTTCTAACCATGGCTCTCAGAGTCTTCAATTTTCCAAGTATCAATTAACAAAAGAAGAATCCCAAGACATGTCTGAAATTCAGACTTCCCCTTACTGTCCACTCTACTTCTCTTGATTTTGTATACACTTATATACACACACACATATATATGTATGTATTAACCTTAAGGAAAGTAAGCCACGCAAAAGGATATCTTCACTCCAATAAGTTGCTTGGATAGCTTTCTCCAGCACAGCTTTCACTGTTGTATGTGCCACTGCCAGTTCACATCCTCCAAGGACTATCTGGTTCCTGAAGTTCTTGTCATGGGTATCCTTTAAGCTGTAGCCCTGGACTGCAGCTCTCCAAGTGCACACACCATCTTTTACTCGCACAGCACCTGGTACAGATTGGCTTCCATTCATAGATGCTGCAGTTTCATTTTTGAAAACAGTGTAGTCTATTAATCAAATATATGTTTTTAAAATAAAAGATATTCTTCAATTTGGAAATTAAATTCAAAATGTTTAGGCCTAATGAGTAACATATGTTCTCCTATGACATTCAATGTCTACATGGGACGGTCTTTTATTAATGTCCCAGAACTTTCTTCCTTCCACCTTCAATTCGCATTCAATTTTATCCTGCTTTCCAAGGTAGGAATGTTCTCATCACAGCCTGGATTGAAGAGAAATGATTAAAGATACCCAGGTGCATTCCATTACTGTTCTCTTGAGAATCTTTGTGAACTTAACACTTAAAGTTTGATGTTTGAAAATGTTACATGAAGTTACAAGTCCTAAAAGAGAAAGGAAAGAGAGGCAATCCATGTGTTGTGTCCTTAATTCATCATCAAGTGGAAGTGTGGATTCTGTAGGTGGCACTCTGAACCAATGCTTCCACACAGTATTTGAAGTCATAGCTCTGCACCAGAGAGTGTCCTTCAGAAGAGGTGCACAGCTGAGGTCCTGACCACTGTGTGGTTATCAACAGTCTCAAAGCACTTGCTGGAAGAAGGAAGTTATTTATATGAATGAATTTTCCAAAGTGAATCAGCCGATACCCACTGGCAGACATCCAAGGGAATCCAAGCCTCTTGTTCATCTTTCATTGAGTGAACCATGACCTTTCACACATTTTTTCCCCGAGTTGAATCTGACAAGAGCAAGATATAGATTATATCCCTTTTATTCACTTTTTACATTGTGCAGATACTAATAAAGGAAGATTTATAAATATATTGATATAGAAATGAAATTAAATGGTACATAAAATGTGTCTTTTTATCTGGTGCCTTCTAGTCACTATGGCAGCTCTTTGCTATACCTGGAATAGAGACTTACTGTTATACTCTTTTCCCTTGGATAAAATCAAGAAGTGAATTTTTGCAGAAAACAAGGTTTCTGATTTCTCTGAGAGTACTGATTTTGGATTCTCTGTGACAAGGAAAGATCTGTAGGGAATATCAAAGGTTACTGGGGCATCTGTCTGAAATAGTTCTGGCAGTTGACTTGTGAAAAAAAGAAAGACAAGACAGTCTGTATGGTATGAAAAAGCTAAGATTATTATGAATGTCCCCCACTCCTACGATGCTTTTCCACATGGTTTTTTTTTATTAATTAATTAGAAGCTTTCCCAAGGTTGAGGCTGAAGCATGAGAGTAGATTTCTTTAGTAAAAGAAACTGGTATATCCTCAGGATTTAGGAGCGAAATTATAATCTCTGCAACACCAACAAAAAACAGCCTTGCTTTTAGCTCTGAAACCTAAAACCTGAAAAGACTTTTTAGACTGGCTGAAGTCTCAGTTTGTCTAAAGCTTTGTCTTTCTGAGGAGGAACTGCAGCTGTTTTCAATGTTCAATCTCTGTGACAGTTTTCAGTTAAATCTGTGAGTATGTTTTTGACTTTTCGTAAATCTGCCTTCACTCCTTCTTTAGTAAGTACATGCCAAGGGCAGCTCAGGCTGGGTTTGACATAATGTTCTTCATTTACCTTCAACAGGACCAACTGCTGTAACATTCTGGATTTGCACACAACTGCCAGCACTTGCCCTGCAAAGGGAAAGATCTGGCCAAAAGACACTGTTGCACCTTCCCACAACCAAGCTTGGTTACCAAATACCTGCTCGTTTGATATATGCCAGGTTAGTATCTGCACAATGTAAAAATTGAATAAAAGGGTTATAAGCTGTATCATTGCTCTTGTCAGATTCAGCTCTGGGAAAAATGTGTGAGAGGTCATGGTTCACTCAACGGAAGATGAACAAGCGGCTTGGATTCCCTTGGATGTTTGCCAGTTCTAGGGGCTTCAAGTCATCAAGGAATTTGAGCAGGAGAGAATAGCTGAGGTATCCACTTTTGAATAAATGAGGTCATTTTCATGATGGAAACAGGAGATGGGCTGCAGGAGACGTGTCACTTGAAGGGGAAGCCATGCACAGAAGTGCACTGTATTCCCTGGTGGACTCATGAACAAGGAGGTAAATGAGGCATTGAATTATGTACAGGAGTTTTATAGCTAAGTCTTGATCTGTACAACTCAGAGTTAAAAGCAAGGCTAGTTTTTTGAAAGATCTTACAAAGCCAGGGCATAGTTTACTCTTACACAGCTGTCCTCAGAGAGAGAACTGTAAATTCAGACTACTCATGGTGAGATCTCTTGGGAAAAAAAAAAAAGTATTTAAACTTCTGGCAATCTGAAGAGACAGCTTCAGTACAAGGGGTCTGGGGCTGCTGGGCTGAAAACCCTTATCTCATAAGAAGGAGAGAGGCCAGGAGCCTATTCTGGGCAGAGAAGACAAAAGAAGCAAATGAGCCACAGTCCAATCAAAGGAGGAAACCTAAAGAGAATATGAATCCAGTCTGCTCTGACCCAAATGCAGCAGCTGAGGAAGCTTTTCCCAGGCACAATGATTTTAAAACACAAAAATTCCCAGCTGATTTTTCAACACCAATGAGTAAATGTTCCCAATTAATCTGGCCCTTGTTTACGTGGATTTGTAAAGCAATCCATATAATCTATTACTTCTGAGTCATTTTTAGCTGGCTGATCATCTGTGATGTGTGCCAATGGATTTTTGGACTGTGTGACTGACCATGCAGGTCAGGTGATGCCAGCCACACTCTCTGCACAACACAACAGGAGGAGAATAGTGGCTAACAGATGCAAAAAGCAAATATTCTAGTTCAAGCACAGATTTTCTTCTTTTCATACAATGTACAAAGCACACAGGTATATATGTTCTCTTAAACTATGCTATAGCAATTTCTTTTTCATATTTCATGGAAGGGTATAAAGACAATGGCTGGGACATACATTTTTTAGTCTGCAGAACTACAATAACCTCATCCCACTCTACCCAAACAATTCTTGTTCTGTCCAATGCGCCTTTAGATTAAATAAAAATACAATAATCTTCACACTAGGTCAGATTAAAGCTCCATCTGGTCCCACTAACATGTCAGAAATAGTGATATGCATCCAGTGACTCTTATATACTCTCCTAGCTTTCAGCAGGAACAGACTGAAGAATTTCTTGTCCTGATGACAAGTGATAAACAGAAGTGTTTTCTTTGGTGGTAATGAGAACTTTTCATTAAATGCTTTCATGACTGCAAAAGAAAAGCAATGCTGATGGCAAACATTGCTTTGTTTGGAATTACTATTTTATTTAGCACTGCCCCTCTGTGCACTTAGGAAATTATCAAGAGTGAAGAGCCATACAGCCAATAAATGGTGAGATCAATATTCTACAATTACAAGACGTGCAAAATAAACCCTGGAATTTTATGTTCTTTTCTGTTAGAATCTATACATTTTAGATGTCAGTGACTGTTTTATTGTCATGGGCCATATTCTACAGGTCATTAAATGTCCAGTTGTACTGTTTGGAAGGTAAAGGAAATATTTATTTATTTATTTGTTTATTTTACTTTTCTTTCTTCCAAAGAGGAGAGTAGTACAGCTGTGCAAGCAACACAATTCATTTAACCATGATGGAAAGAATCTGAAAATTTTCTTGTACAAAACTTGCAGTGCCTGAAATAAAATAACTTCTTAATTCAGGCTGGTCAAATCCTTATAAACAATCCCATTTACAATGGACGCACATTCATTTGATTTTGATAACGAACTCCAAAGTACATCACAGTTCCAGGGTACACATTACTGGCTGCTTCTAACTAATTAATTCATTTCCTTTTAGCTTTTCATTGAGAAGGCCTTGGATGAGTCAGAAATATGAACAACACTAGAAAATGCTCTTAAAAGGAGACAGTATTTCACAAATTGATATTAACTGTCTAGATTAAAAATGAATTTCCATAGAACTATAAGGGCAAAGAAATCAAATGTTGGCTGGCACTCAGAGGAAGATATTCGTGTTGAACCTCTCTTAATAGCTGGTCGTTAGGAGAAAAAATTTTGCATCCACAGCTGAAATCTGCTGCATTTATGTCCTATCATCTAGCAGTCTGCTCTGCATTCTCTTTCATTTTTCCTAAAACAACCCACCATCCTAAACTTCAGAGCTGTGTTGCATTATGCAATCAAATTACACAATTCCAGTTTTTTTCAGCAAAAAGCACACAGCAGACATGGATCAGCTGTCAGAGTTTGCTGTGACCTGCCTTAGCGTTTCTATCCAAAGGTGTTTATGAGACACACCAGTGTGCACGAGGGTTATTATACATTAATGCAGGAACGCTTGAATTCTGAGTGCCATTGGCCACTATTTGTTCACTCATGTGTCCTTCCATTTTCACCTCTGGAGCACTTGCCTGTCCCTCAAAGACATAACTAAAACAAGATCAAAGAAGGCATTTCAAACCCAAGCTAAACTATGGGATGAATTTTGCTTACTCACAGCACTACACCACCCTGTTATTCCCCAGAACTATACAGATGGACACAAGAGAAGAATTTAATGTTGCATTTTCAATTATATTTTCATTAAGTAAGGATTTATTAACACTAATAGTTGTATTAAGTGAGAAGATAGTATTTTGTGGCAATTTAAGTGAAATTAAAAATTGTTGCGGTAGAGTTGAGAAAAGCATCCGCAAGTCTGAACACAGTTCTCTATATATGAAGTAAGTACTGTTTAAGAAACATAACTGGCACTTACCTCATATCTGCACATCTCAGGTCCTTTAATACAACATTCCTTTCAGGTAGGGATAAATTGCCAGATCTGTTTTACAGAAGGAACCTGGTGTGAAGCTGGGAATCTGGATTCTGGTGGCATGAAAGGGCTTAAATAGCACCTTGGCCACCTGGCTCAGGGTTACAAACCTGGACTAGCTTCCTGAGACTTCTCTGCAGGGAATGACGAGAGGATAGCACCTAGAAGGGGTTCACATAGTCCATGTTTTCTTTGCAAATGCCCAGGTCTGGTCCAAAACAGATTTATGTCTGTTCCTGCTCTACCAGGGTGTTTATATGCACCCTCTGAAATAGACTTCTGCTCCCAGGTTGTCACTTTTCTGCTGGATACCTGACTCCTCGTCACTCCTCACTTTTAAGTCAAAGACAATAGAAAAGGCTGGTGGTCAGAGCAATCACCCAGGGAGGGGAAGACACAAATCTGAGCCTTCCTTGGGCTGGATGAGTTGGGACCGGATCCCTTCTTGCCCACAGGAGTGCCCAAACTCTTGAAAGGCATCAAAGCTGCCAAAAACTAATTTTTCACTCCTCTTGGTGACTCTGCAAATGAACGAAGAACCTTTGTAGCCCAGTAATGAGGGTAGAGGACACAAAGAGAAACCTGGATTTTGAGGACTTATACTTGAGATATTTATCTGGTTTTGCCTTAAACTATCAACAAGTGAAATACAGAATTTAATGTTGGGAACAGTCCAGTGTAAAGGTCTGTCTCTAGGAGCAAGAGATGCAGTCTTCATGGTTTCTGAAGCACAAGGGATGAGGGATCAAAGTGGACAAGCTGGGCAGCAGCAAGGTCTCACTGGAGATGGCAGCAGCAGCACAAGGGAGCTGGTAGAAACTGCTGCTCAGCTCATTACTGTTTACAGAAATTGCTACTGGAATCATTTGCTGAACTTGAGGATCAGACAAAAAATCAAATATTTTTTTAAAGGATTAATTAAAATTATTTGATGGATTGTAAAAATACTTCACAGGCTTAAAGTACTGGATATAGGTGATCTTTAGGGTCTCTTCTAACCCAAACCATTCTATGATTCCATGATTCTATTGTGCTTCCTGTATGAAAAGGAGGCTGGAGGTTGACCTGATTGAAGAGATGTTCAGTACCACATGCCTTCTGCACCTTGCTGAGAAAAAAATTAGTTGTAGCAACTAGAAACAGAAGTCAGATGTATTTAAATTTCAAACAAATCATACAGTTACAAGAACAAAGATGGTTAACTGACAAAAAAAAAATGACCAAGGAAACTGGTATGTTCTTACACCCTTAGTGTTTTCACATGAAGACTGTGTGACTTTTTGTAATAGTATTTGTGGAAAAATATGAATCAAACACAAACTGCTGGGTGTGAAGCAGGGTGATGGGTCCTGCAATATGCAGAAGGTCAGACAGGATATCAGTAATATTTATGCTGAATGTATATGTTATTAAGTGTGTGTAAGGAGCATCGTGCCCTGCTGTTGTTGTAGTTGGGCTTTTTTCATATGAAAACATATGGCACAGTGGTGCTCACCCATTCCTTCCACTGACCAGAAGTGGGGTACGATCCAGGGAGATCCAACATCCAGCAACCTGGAAGTTTAAACACAGACACTGAAGCTATGAATGTCCATGACATGGTCAATTTGCAGGAGGAGCCCTCAGGGTGCCTAGCCCTGATTATTTTTGTGTTTAAATATGCCTCTTTGAAAAAAATAAGAGGGAAAACCAAAAAGGTACCTACACAGGGAATGAGGTCTCCTGTGGAATATTAAGTTCTATATTTGCTTTCATGTGGAAATGTCCTTCCTGTGGGGTGTGTTACAGTATGTCAGCCAGGATACCAGCTGGCTAATCAGGGTAGATGGGCTGAAGACAACACAGGGAGAAGTGGTGCCCAAAAAAGGCGACATAGCATGGTGGCTGCAGTCCTCCCCAATCCCAGTCCTCTTTCTTGATAAAGGTTGTGGTGTCACAGACAAAATTATGCCCCTGGCTCTTTAGGTTGAGGAGAAGGAAAAGTCATGCAGGCCAAGTAACTCTGGCAACACACAGCAACTACCCAGCAATCTGAAGGACATGGGGAATCCATCCTTGTAAGCATCTACAGCACAGAGTGTCACAAGTGTTTCAATATTAATTGCACATGTTCAAAGTGACATCAAAACTGGTGGCCTAAAAGAGAAAAGAGAAAAAAATAGAAAAGGAAGATCCCACATGGTTGTCTTCACAGCAAGAGCAAACAAAGGAGCCAGCTGAGGAGATGGTTGGCCACGGCTGCTGTACAAAAATGTAACTTTCCCATTGAGTATTCCTAACATTATCTTTGGTCTCTATGAACTAAAAGCAATCAGTACATGCAGCAGTTGTTAAAATGTAATGCAAGTAATCCATACGGGATATGCTGCCTTCTGCCAGTGATGTCTGCTGCTTCTCAGTAAGCAGGAAGGAATAACTCATCATTACAGTATTTACATCCCATTTTAGAGTCTGTCTTAATGCTAGTTCCCAGAACCATAAAAAGTCCTCAGGCTCTCAAGACAAAACTTCCTATCATTGTTCTAATTTGCCTTGTTGAGAAATATAATGATGTGTCAACACACTACCACAAATGTAACGCCTGCGTTGCATGTAAGATAGCTACTTAATGTCACCATCTACAGGGTTTTATGAGTAGTTTGAAGAGATAACTTTGCATCCACGCTGGCAGCTGGTAAAGTTACGTACATGCTTAGTCTCAGGGGCACGTTTTCATCCCACGCTGCACTAGATTAATGCAGGTAATACAGACAAGATTCTGATAGATATAATCTTCAGCACATACAGGCAGCTTGCAAAGAATCAAAGATATTTTTCTTCAGTGCACAGAAATCAAACTAATACAGCCAGCTGGTACTAGCCTCATCCTGTGCTTTGCCAGGGGGCTGGGTTGTGGTGGCTGTGGTGTCCCTTGGTGCCAGGAGCACACCCAGAGGACTGGGGAGCTTCCTCCCAACCAGGGGTCTCTGGGGTAGCACAGCCCCCCTGCACTCCAGTGCTGTGCAGGGCTTCATCCAAGCCAGTGAAGAGCAGAAGCACAAGGGGCATGGACCATTTCTTATCTGTAGCAGATGGGCAGAGCTGAAGGCAAATCACTGAGATCTGAAGTTCCCCTGTGCAAAAGTAGATTAGAAAGACTAACAGAAAGACTTAAGTAACATCTACAGGATAGGTTGCCCACTGCCTCAGTTAGGCAATGAGAGCCTTATGGAAATGTAAGCAGCTTCTCAGTGGGTGCTATCTCTAAATCTTTACAGGTCACAGATGCAGCTGGTTATAGCATTCCCCCTGAGTAGGTCATGCAAACAGAGTTTAATACACTTATCTATTTATGAAGAAACCAGTGACCCAAAGTGTAAAAATCTCTCATTGGACCTGAAAGTACCAGCTGGAGTCTCCACAGGAGAAGGAAAACACTCGAGCGAGGTCTTGTATCATCTCACCAGTTTCAGTGCTCTGCAGTCCATGTGCCGACAACAGCTAATGACACGGTCACTCACACGGCTATGCCAGCAACCTTAGCCTGTGAGCTCAGCCGTCTCCGGCACAGACACCTTCCCTGCGGAGCTGGGCAGCTCAGAGAGGAACTTTTCACCCCCACCGTTCCCAGCGGTACTGCAGGTCATGGGGGCTGACAGCACCGGGCTGCCTCCCAGACCAGCCAGCTGAGTCACATCTGTAATTCTGCTGTTCCTGGCACTTCTGACGTGCCCAGGCAGTAGCACAGCTGACCTCTAGGTCTAAGGATTTGCTTCCAACCAACATTTTCCATCCTACCCTTTGGGCGGAAGGTATTATTTGGTGGGTAAATTAATCATGCTGCAGCAGGATAGAAGGGAGCTTTTCTCCAGCAGGCAAAGACAGACCAGCTCACCACCTGTCAGCTCCCAATTAGAGTTAGATAAAACCCCCTGGCTCCAGCATATACTGAAACTACCAGTGGCTGATACATTACAATAGTCATCAAACTAACTCAGTCTGAGTTTAGTGGTGTTTTTTTTTCTTTGAAGTGTTCAACCATTGACTACACTGGAACAATGAGGGTGACTGAGTTAGGCTCCTGCTAAGAAGTCCTTGAGTTTTTAATTAGGAAAGGTGAAGTTCTACTCGAATAATTTCATTTCCTTAAAGCCTCTTTTGTCAGCATTATTCTCTTGCCTTTCTATCCTGTAACCAAACCAGTCACTTGTGCTTGATGGTTACGCTGTCCTTTGCTCTAGTGGTAAGGCTGAAACCTTCCCTGGGTTCTCCACACCAAGTGGTTGTAAAACCAAATAGACAACCTCCCTCCTGATCATGGCTGTGTGACACCCCTCATTTAGTTCTTTGACCCTCACACAAAGAAAACCAAACCCTGTACTCACATAAGCTCATATGAGTTTGACTACACTTGTCACTGTTCTCCAGTGCATGATCCATGGCTGTCTAAACTTCCTACAGTATGGGATTGCCAGGCCTTGGAGGAACTGTATCAATTTCTGTGGCTAGGTTTTTTTCCAGTCTAATAGCTAAGATTGCTTTTTGCCCCAGTGACAAACACTCTGTAAATAGGAAATAGAAGCCCTCTTGAAATTGAAAAGAGAGGTCATATTAGCTTGACAGATTCTAAAAATGGCCTCATAAAATGTGTTAGTTGGAAATTAGTTTCCATTTCTTCTGACCTGGGTGAATTTCAAAGTGCTAAGCTCCTCATAGCAGCTTCCATATGCTCACCCATAGCTTAAGACATTCAGTCCCCTCTGAGTATTGATTTTTGGCCCTGAAATATTTCTCTTCTGCGCAAACATGTTATCCAGCCAGGTTCAACACAGTGAGTTTCTATTCTTACCTATAAAGGCTAAATTTTGTAACAAATTATGAAAACATTTAGTTCAGAGGAATGAACTTTGTATAACTTCAAATGTGTACCTTTTCATGGTTTCTGTTATTTTTCAGGTCTCTTCCTTCTCCTGCCTCTTCTTAAGACAAGTGCTTCACATCTGGGCCTCAGAAAGTTTGTGAGCTATGCCAGTACAGTAAGGAATATTTTTTCTCCCCAAACTGCAGCAGGCAGGAACGAAAATACTGCCAGCAGCTATGGACCCCCTGAGGAGGCTTAAGTACCCTCGTGAGTAATTTTGCTTGAGAAATTTACTGGGAAGCAAAGGCAATGCCTAAATATCATTTTATTTGTACATTGTTTGTTTGAATAACATCAGTGTAAACATCCCTTTTACGTGAGCTTTTTTCTCCCTGCTGAGCGATTGATGGGGAGTCTGGGAGAGGCAGGAGGGAGCACCGTGTTGCATTACTGTGTGCAACATTCAGGCACACCAAGGGACCTTTCTCTCTCAACACAGTATGCAGCAAAAAATATCCCTATAATCATCACAGAGTAGCGAATAAAACAGAGCTTCCTTAGGCAGAACTTGAAAATCTGCATCCCCCACAATAGGCTAGTTCTTGCAGCACAAGCAGCTCAAATAACACTTTTCAGCCCTGGTGCAAGTGTGCCATGTGGAGCCTGTTCCTGAAGAGAGTGCTGGTGCTGAGCTTACAGCAGGAGAGCATTTTCCATGCACAGAGCCAGGCTGCCACAGCATGCCTGATGCTTATGTCCACCAAAGGCTTTCCAGGTTGAC
This sequence comes from Apus apus, assembly GCF_020740795.1. NCBI lineage: Eukaryota > Metazoa > Chordata > Aves > Apodiformes > Apodidae > Apus > Apus apus. Next base: position 16,409,024 of record NC_067282.1, read on the forward strand.
ATAAGGAGCAAACGGATTTGGAATAGTTTCTTTCTCTCTCTGGACCTGGCATCTTCAGTTATGCCTCTGAAGTTTCACACACACTGTTTCAATACAGCACACAGCATCTCTTTGTTCCTAGAAAGGTTGTTACCATGCAGGGGGCAAAATCCAACACAGCTGCACTCATTCTTCACCTCTGTTAGCAGCAGCAATCATCTCCCACTGATATCTTTTCAAATTTTCCTCTCCCCAGTGCAAAAGGAGACCAATCCTGCAAGATGGTGAGAGCATCCCTAGAGGGTGCGAGCACTTCCATTACTCATCCAGCTCACTTAGACAGATTTTTGTATTCCACTAAACAGAAAAAGGCACTTACTGTTGTTCAGTTGTGAGGATTTTCCCTGCTACTGGTGCAAATTAAACAAGGGCTTTGTGCCATATAGCCAGATTCTTATGATCTCCCCTTGTAACGAAAACATACTCCTTTGTTACAATGATTGATCTGCTGCTCTGGTAGCTATAACAATGGTAATTTTAGTCAATAATAAGAAAAAGCCACCTTCAGAAAACCTCAGAGGAGTAAAAGTTGCCTGCACAGTTCAGGCAGGAAAACACATGGCACAGACTCCTGCTCCAAACAGTTTACCTCAGCATCCGTTTGACTCTGGAAATTAAGAGCATGAACTCGACAAAGTGAGAAGGATTAGGAATTTGCCCAAGAAGATACTTTTTGGAAAAGAGGCAGCTCTTGTGTTGTGTAAATCACTGTTATGTCGCAGTGTAATAACTGTGAGATCAATAGCACCATAGAAACCAGCAATGGATGATGTTCATGCTGCAGCCCATTCGTGCTCTCCAGGTGTGCCCACACCATTCCTTCAGTTCAGATCAAGAACTCACATTTGAGCCTCCACTTTTCTTGCACTCGGTTTACATCATGAAGTGGGTCTCAGTGGATGCAAGGTAGATCCTTTCAAATAAATGTTAGCTAAAGGATACACTGGACCATGTCTGTCCTTCCCATCAACACCAAAAAGACAAACAACTGTCTTCTGAAAGTGCCGCTAATGTCCCTAAATGTCCTTATTCTGCCGAGGGGAGCAGGGAAGTGGGACCACAATGATATTTCTGCCTCACAGTTACTAGGACCAAAGGGTATTCCAGTGAGCACATGGAATACTGGGACTGTCCTCTGTCCTTGGAATGCCCACAGTAAGGAAAGTTTTCTAAAATCCAATGTATCATGTCTATACCAGGAAGAAACAAGTCATGCCTTATTTCTCTGTCCTTGGACTATAGGAGAAACCTACAGACTGGCTCGCAAATGGATATCTAAAAATAGGCCAGATATTTCGTATCTTTTATGGACGGACATGTGGGAAGACCAGACAATGTGACTTACTAGTTAGCTGCACCTGTGAATGAAATGGACTTGTTTGGCAAAGAATACAGAGTCTGATAGACAGGGACAACCATGGCCACAGAGCCTACCAGCCAGCAACGCTCAAGACCCCTAAAAGCCTGGGGCTCCCCACATCACAGTCCTGACTCAGCTGCTGTCTAGGAGGTGGTATGAGGTGCCCTGACTGCAGGCTGACAGTAACTATGAGAGCAGGAGGTTTCTAGCAGGAACAGGGTTTAATGCATTGCAGACAAGACCTGTGGAGTGGAAGGGACAGATTGATTCACAGCAGTCTTGAAAAGTATGTGTTTCATGGTAAAGAGAAGTTAGCACTAAAACCATTAGCTGGGCTCTGTCTGCCTGAAATCATTAACTGCAGTAGGCTTGATCTTAAAAAAATAATGTTCTAATGCAGCAGAAACTCTGGGCTGCTGGGCAGAACAGTGATTTGTGTTAGGAAAGTGACTGCCTTTCCAGCCCTTCAGTCAGTGCATCCTAGGAATGCCCCCTTACTGTTCTGTTTTGGTTAGGAAGACATGCTTAAACAGCAGAAAATGAAGTGGATTTCATTTAAAGAAAGCAGTGAGCATCTGCCACAAACCCTCCCAGCAATGCAGCTCCACTGAGAAATGGCAAATTTACTCCTGGATGCACAGAGTGATTTTCTCCCCTTTTCAAATATTTTCCTTGGAGATGCATTGCTGCCCAGCTGGGCTCACCTGCCTCGCTGCAGGTTGCACCCCCGTGGGTGTCTCAGGCTTCTCCACCACTGAAGGACCATGCTCTGATGGAGGGTTGGGAAGCTGGAGGGGCCACAGCCAGCACAGCTGCCTGCATGGGGACAAGGCAGAGCATCTCTGCAGCTGGGGAGAGCCTTGACACCATCAAGTGTTATCAGTCATTTATTTTTCACCAAGTGAAACAGGCTGTCACGTACTTGTCTCAAGGTCACTGGTGTCCCACTCTACCTGATTCTTCTCATCTGAGGAGAGAGCTCAGGAATTCTGCTATGATTAATAATCGTATCCATCCCCCCGGGCTTATTTTTTCCCTCCATTTTTAATTTTATATTCTGCTTACCAGCTGTTCTTCTTCATTAAAAAAACAAACCCTCTCTAGTTCTCATTAGCACCATATGTCTGCTGGTTATTTGAGAAACGGACATGAAATATATTTAAAGGATTAGTCAAATCATGATAGGCAAAAAGACTGAAAGGCAAAAAGCTAAGGAGATGCACAGGAGACTGTGTCTTCTTGCTGCTACACATGCTCTCCACAGCTAAGCCCAAAACAACATCCCACCACAGTCCTCCCTCCCTGTTCCACTGATGCTTCCACAACTGCAATTAAATCACAGCGATGTCTCTGGCTTTCACTAATTCTCCAGCAGAGATTTATTATTTCCCCTCACTCCTTCTTTAGGGAAGTTGCCACCGACCTGAAACAGGCTTTCAAATGGGAGCCAAGAACTATTGCTAATTGGAGACAGTTGTTTCTAAAACACTTGCAAAGTTTCACAGGGCTGTTCCAAACCATTTGGAAACCTGTGCAGCACAAAACACAGCTGGCTGCTGTTGTCTGCTTCCCTCCTTACAACCGCTTCCCTTACACAGAGCAGTCCTCAGCTAGTGATGTTTGAAGCAGGTTTGGTGGTTGTTTTTTTTTTCCCTAAATCTCTCTATAGTTTCATATCCAAAAGTATTTATTTAATTTAAGCTGTGAACACAGATAATCAATTTTGGGGGAAACAGAGAGGCAAAAAGTCTAACATTTATTTTCTCCAAGCTTCTGTCATGCAACAAACCCCATTTCAGTATTTAAAAATTCAGTCCCCATCCTGACATCCTGATTGGTAAAGGAGAAAATAAACAGCCCAGAATTCAGCTTGTCTTAACGCCTCTGCACTTGAGAGCGTGACATCTCATCTGATGTGCATTACCTCCAGCAGCACACTATCCCTTGGCAAGATGAACGTGTCCAGATTTCTTAGCTGATCTATTAGCATCAGACCCAGAAGCAACAGAGCTGCTGACTGACATTTTTACAGCACTGGCATTGAAATTCATTGTTTAGCGCAGATCTCCAAATGGCTATGCTGATAGGAATGAAAATCTCTATATATAGATTTATAGAGTAAATTTCATACTAAAATCTATATATATATTTCCTCTGGCAACTGAACTTGTAAAAGCAACAGCATTGCCAATGATGGTCCTTTGTTTATTTGTTTGTTTATTGTTTTTCCATGGGAAAAAATAGCAAGCTGTTTATAGCTTAAGAAGAGACTTCCTGCCCAGACAATACAGGGAACAGGAATGGCCCTAAGTGGATTTTCCACAGCAGAAAATCTTGTTTAGAATAATAGCAAAAACTTGCATTTTCTCCAGAGAGGCTGGAGGTAGGTTATTTTCATTTTCCTCTGAAGCACACCTGGAAAAACTGAAGCACATGAGTCACTGAAGACAATGCATGAAAATGTTGGAAAAGCAGGAAAAAAAATCTAATTCTTCTGATCACTCACTCAGCATGCTGCACAGAAGACTTCTTATCATCCATTACAGGAAATTTAAGTAGTAGATGGATTACAATAGTTAAAGAGACTGGACAAAAACACTAAGGTAGAAATAACTTTTGGTGTGTACAGCATGATTAATAGGGTATTCATACTGGACATGGGGGAAAATACGTTATAATATTTGGATTTAATGGTTTAGAGCATCAAATCTGCTTAAGATTCATATAAAAATATTTAATAGCTGGCTTGGTTGATGTGATGGAAAGCTCCAAGTGCAATGTAATTATATTCAAAATATTTCAAACCATGTAGATAATTTTTAGGTACAGGATTTTTTTCTTTATTGTTCCTATTACTGTCAGCAGGTTTTGCTACCCCTGCTCCAGCCCAAGGGCATGGGTAGAGACCTCTGACACCTTTAGATTACAATGGGTGCAGGAGCCATGTGGACATACAGCTGCACCTGGGCTGTCTTCAACACTATGCCAGGGCCAGGTTTGCCTGGAGTGGGTTAGGGGAGCAACAGGAACTCCAGGGCTGTCATGTGTGTCCAGCCACCCATCCCTGCTCCTGTCTCCTCCTGGTCTTGAGTAGCCTAACTCACCTGCTCATCAGGTTCCCCAGTTTGAGCCCCAGAATCACCCATGGCCCCAGCAGAGCTCTGTGCGTGCTCTGAGCTAACTAATACATTCATCACAGGCAGCAAGGCCCTGTATGCTTTGCCTCCTTACTCCTCTTGCTAAGAAGATTGCTGCTTGGGAGAGTGAGAGCAACAATATGAGGTGATGGTAGCTGCTTTTTTAAAAACAAACATATTTAGAGCTCGAGTTTTTGAGATTTTAAATCGATCTATTTGGGGAGAATCAATGTTGAATAACTATATCAAAACCAGATATGGTTAACTTAGGGCTCTCACTTAGTACAGCGAGATCTACCTGCCCTCTGTTACTCTCAAAAGAGCGTCTGGTGGTTTCCCCATGGGCAAATGGTGATATAAAAGGACGTCTTGAGTTTTCATTTTCTTGTTTCTCAAATCAGACTTTCAGGCTCATATTCTTAAGGGTATTTAAGAATTACTAACTCCCTTCTGGATCAGCAGGAACAGGCAGTCTGTGCTTTCTTGTGGATGAGGTTCAGCACTTTATGAGCAGTCTAAGTTCCCAAGCAGCTGTCAATTAGTGTGGTTCTTTGCTTCCTCCTCTCCTCTCCTCTCCTCTCCTCTCCTCTCCTCTCCTCTCCTCTCCTCTCCTCTCCTCTCCTCTCCTCTCCTCTCCTCTCCTCTCCTGTCTCCTGCTTCTGCTTCCTTCTCAAAGCATTTCCTAAAATACATTTCTTCAGCATTTCCTAAAACACAAAGCTATCAGAACATACAAAGCTTTTGACACAACCATTTCAATCTTTCAGGAGAATGAAACATGCATTGTGGTGCACTTCCAGACAGTCAAATCTCAGAGAATTTTCTCCTTTCTACATCTTTGAAAAAGGAAGGCTGCTTAGGATGACATTAGTAATGAAAGGCACCAAGTGTACCTAAGCAGTAGAAATCTGATATCAGAACCATGATTAAATACCACTATTACCATGTGTCAACAGATATACGGGAGCAAATTAAGCGATTATAGCTGTAATTACTGAGGAACTGTTCTATCTTCTTAAAATGTTCTTTCAAATTGACATGAACCCATTTGGAAAAAATATGTTTCAGCAAAAAGGTACTGCATCTGCCAGGGCTGCTGTGGTCAGAGGTGGTTTGGGGTCCTTTTTTTAAAGCCCAACCTCTTTTCAAGTGGTAAGGGTGAGGATTTAGTGTGGATTTCTGCTCTGATTCTTAAACAATTGCAGCATCCAAGCAAGATTGCAAGATACTGTTATGACTTCGTTTGTAGGACGTGGATGGAGAGAGGCCATTAGCACGTGAAATCATTCATTCTTTATGTAACTGATGAGCAGAGTGACATACATACTAATAGTCCAGTTCAGCACAACACTGGAAGTTTATTTTCTGAACGTCAAGCCTGGGTCACCCAACATCCTTGGCTGATTTTCTTTTAAAAGTTAACAGAAAACTTCTGTTTTCTCCAGAATATGTCAGATCATTTCAAAAGGGTTTGGTCATTATGGCCCTATTTATGTTTTTATATTTATTTGCTATATTTAAATTATTGTACATCTCTTGTCAGCAGGAAAACTAAGGCAAGTATCAAATGGATGTCTGGCTACACAGATTCGTTTCTGCACACTTAAGTCCTTGCCTGGATTCAGTATTGTAGAGGAACCACTGGCATAAAGCTGAAATGAGTATATTTGACTAGGGTGCATAACAGTAGGTATTAATGCTGGGGTGAAGCTGAGAAGACAAACATAAAACATAAAGGCCTTTGCCTGGCACAGAGCTCAGCACAGAGAATGGCAGGGCTGGGGACAGCAGGCAGGGATAAGGGAGGCACTGGCAATGTGGTGGGAATGCTTCTGGGACACCAGCATCAGCTGCAGCAGCTGCATGTTAAAAACAGCTGTCCTACCTGCTGGGTGGTACTCATGTCCTGGAGAATACATGTTTTCTATCTTAATCTGGAATATGGTACAGCGACGTTGATTTCAGCCTACCTCTGATTAGGCTGCCTTATCTTCTTCATCTCCCACTCAAGCTATGTCTTTATATGAGCAGGAGTAAGTGTCTGCAAAAGGCATACTTGGCACATAATGGTTATTTTTACTATAATATGGCAGCTCTGACAGCAAGCCTTCTTTCTAAAAACTGTTCCAGTCTGTCTATCAGCACCTCAGTGGGGCTGGTTTAATTTAATAACTAGATTTTGCATTTCTATAACTCGTAAAGGAGTCCTCAGTGCAGCCACAGACACTGTACCTAACCAGCCCTTTTGCATGTCCCTCTGCTTGATGTGCGTCTAAATTGAGGAGTTTCAAAAAGCAATCAATATCTGCTGCAAGATGAAATGAGTTCCTAATCCTTTTGCACATTGATCTGGAGACTTTCAGCCCCTTAGGGAACAGCAGGCTCTCTCACTTCACCACAGTTTCACAGCTACTTCTCAATCTTCTTGTGTTCTTCCTCAAGCCTAACAACCTGTGTTTGACCAGAGACAAGGACTGTCTTTCAGAGAAGTGTCCACTTGTTGCTAGGAGTCCTCAGGAGGCAGAGAGCTGGCTCCTTCACTGGCTGCCTGCTGAAATAGCTACTTCTGCCAAGTTAGTATTAGTGTATTATCTTTCCTAACTCATATTTTCCGTCTTCAGCCACTGCATCTCATTATACTTTCCTCTGCCCTGAGCTTAACGAGCCATTTGCAAACAGATATTTTCTTCTTGTCAAGGTTTTTCAGGTCACAATGAAATGATGTTTTGGTTTTATTTCTGGCAGTCTGAACAAAGCAAACCTTTAGAACCTCATATACTTCAGCATTTCCTCTATAGATTATATCCTTTTGGGGTTTTTTTTCTGTGTCTTCAACAGCCATTCTATGTCTTCTGTAAAGCCCACATTAGGACATGATGTGTCACTCCCCAAAAGCACTTCCAGTGTCTAAAAGGAAAGCAGGAGAGCCTGGCTCAAATGCCTATGTTTGCTTCTAGTCATCTGAGCCCCTTCCCTGATCCATTCCCAGGTCCTCAGTATGGTCTCCAAATGCAGTGTGTACAGAAAATCGGCCCAGTCTTACTTGTTACCCCTCTCATGAGGCAGGTAGAAAATGCATTTTTTTCTCCAAATATCACAGAGGGGGCTGACACTGGACCCCTGTGTCACCATCATCCTTCCTGGAGTGCCTGCTCTCTAGGCTGCAGCCCCTCATCCTGTGGGGTCGGTGTGAGGACTTTGGGCCTGCTCTGTTGTGCAATACTCCAAAGCACCACCATCTCCCTTCCGTGTTTCCCTCATGGACAGCCCAAAGGGAGATTAAAGGCTGGTTGCCTGCAAATCCTCTCTGCTTCTGCAGAATCTCAGCAAAGTTTCCTTCTTGGTGGAACCTTGTGGGAAGAACGTCAGGCCATTCCCCGTGCTTGACAGCATCTAATGACATTGTCTTTTCTTATGCTCCAGCATCCAAAAAGTAGACAGGACTCCCCACATGGCAAATACTCATCATGCTTTCCCAAGCCTGCTCTGAACACTCACAGCTATCTCAGCCTTGCATCTGACCATGCTAGTCCTACAGAGGAGCAAAGGCAACCTTTTACCCTGAACAGACCCAAGTGCTCCAGATTGCTCTGAATGGTTGCCCAGCATTTACCACTGCATGGTGTCACACCAACCTCACCTGCAATTCTTTTATTATTAGTGGCTTTTGACTTGCTTCAGGAAAGCTGGCAGAAGCATTGCAGCATATTTGGGCTCAGTGCAAATCCATGAAGCATCCCACCAGGCACAGTCTGCACCATGGACACTCCCCATTCCACACTGCCCCTCAGAGCCCGAAGGGAGCCAGCACTCCGACATCTCTTCACAAACACATTTTAAACTTTGTGCTGCAGCCAAAATACCACAACGTCCTGAAATACTTTGTAAGATTTTACTATATTCGTGCAGTTAACCTTTCTTGAGCCAACCTTTTGATTTCAAACCAGATGAGTACATTTGCTGACCAAGGCAAATGAAGCACTGAGCACACACTAAGTACATACTCAGGCAGCCTGTGGATGGGGCAGTGGCTGGTAAAACACCTACAACAAAGGAGCAGAGCTGTGAAATGCAGGCAGAGTCTCACAGAGTATTTTGATTGCTCCACATCTTCCTCTCTGGTACAGGGTCCATGTGTTGACATCTGACAGACAGCAGGGATTTTCCTGTTGGCCTCAATGTACAGGGAGGTGTGAGCAGAGCACGTCACACCCAAGGCCAAGAGTGAAGGCCCTGCTGCAGTGGGAGGCTCTCGGTAGGGGAGGGCAAGAGCAGCCCGTGTGCTGCTGCCAGAGCTGCTGGAGGGGCAGAAGAGGGACATGGGCATGGGTGTACACCCAGTGAAGAGTGACAGCAGATTCCAAGTGTTAACGCAGATCTCCTTGGCTAGTGTTTTCACCTGGAATGACCAGAAGGGAAGCTGGATCTTAATGTAAGTGAGAAAGGGCCAAGAGGTACAGCACAGTGCTGAGCGTGCAAATGAGAGGTAAGTGACCATGCTTTTTGCAGAGCTGGGTGTAGAACACAGTCTATAAAACTCTTGCTCAGTGCTTGTTATGCCCGATCAGCAGAGAGCTGGACTTGATGATCCTCATCTGTCCCTTCAAACTTGAGATTTTCTATGATTCTATGACCATGTCTAAATCAGACATTTTCATACGACTTACCTTCTTTCAATCTTTCTCCTCCATTCATATCTTACAGAGTTATTGCACATCTGCAACATTCTGCAAAAGAGCTCTGCATTGGTAGTGAGACAGTGATAGCAATCTACAGCCTCTCACCATCAATGAGAAGCAGCTGCTGATTTGGATTGATGGTTTCATCACTTGATGCCTTGTTTGGTTTCATGTTTCACCTTAGGCGCACAGCTCCATCCTGCATATGTTCCTCTGTATTATGTCTTCATGTTGTGACTGTATCTTAGTAGCACTGGAGGTTCTTGGCAGGGTGGGGACAACACAGCCCAGACTCCTCCATTACTCACATACAATATAAAGGGCATGCAGATCCACAAATAGAAGTAAAAAGCTGTTGTTTGTCTTCACCTAATGCAATAAACCTAATGAAAATCCCAGAATAAACTGGACCTAAAGGAGCATATTTCCTGAGAGGAGTTACTAGATGATGTTAAGCCTTGCTTTAAGTGAGGACAGAATTTCCCAGCTGTCTAAATATAGACCCGCTAACTGACCTGACCGCTACCAGCAATATAAAGCATGTTTGTGGCCAATATTTAAGAGAAATTGTTGCAATACTTCCCTAGGTATTGTTTAGCTCGTGAGCCTGGAAGGATCACTGCTTGCAGGGGTTATATGCCATGTAAATTGAGTGTGTCTGTTGTGTGCTTCATGCTCTCAGGTAGAGCAAACATTTTGAGTCAGGTTCGGGATACTGAAGCACACTCTGTTTGCACACTGTGTTTGGACACCCTCTTTCAGGACCCCCAACCGCAGTGGGAGGCACAACAGGGAGGAATCTCACTCTGGGCTGCAAAGTTAGACACTTGCTCCTTATCTCCTGTGTCGTGGTTTGGGCCTAACACCACAACAAAGAACCAGCCATGTGGCCACTCACTCACCCTCCCCACCCCCCGAAACAGACTAAACTGGGGAAAATAATAATTTAATTTCACACTAGTCAAATGCACACAGGAGACACACAAGACAAAGAGCAGTGCTTGCATATGTGCTTACCCCACCCCTCCCTTCTTCCTGGGGCTAAATCACTTTGTTCCCGGTTTCTCACCCTCCTTCCCCCCAGCGGCACAGGGGGACAGGGGATGGCGTTTAGAGTCAGTTCACAGGCTGGTGGTTCTTTCCACACCATCCTTCTCAGGAAGAAGGATTCCTTACAGTCCTCCCATGCTTCCCCACAGGGTCCCTCCCATGGGAGAGAGACCTCCAAGAACCTCTCCTTCATGAGTCCTTCCCACAAGGTCCAGAGCTGCTCCAGCCTGGGCTTCCCACAGAGTCACAAGCTGCGTCGGGAACAAACTCCCCTGGCACCAGGGTCTTCTACAGCTGCATGATCCAAGTCCATGGGCTGCAAATCCACACTTGCTCCTCCTGGCACCTTCAGGGAATGTTCCACCGTGCTCCTCCATGAGTGCAGGGGGACAGCCTGCCTTCTAACCGTAGATTACACGGGAGCATCTGCTTGGGCACTTTCTTCCCTCTTCTCCCTCACCGACCTTGGGATCTTCACTCCAGCACTGCTCTCACCTCTCCAGCACAGCTGGAGTAGTAGAAGAAAAACCTGCCTTCTTAGAGACAAGATGCTGAACAACCAACAGGTAAGACTTGAGATACAATTAAAGCTTCCTATTCCCACTGGAAAAAGCAAGTGTAAGAACAGGAAGTATCCAGAAACTTCTGAAACAAGGTCTTCTGTAGAAAAAAGTTGGGCATATACTAGGCAGTATGCAGCTAGTCTGCACGACATTGCATTGTGAATTGAGTTATTTATGTATCCCTGGCAACTAATCTTGAATTTAGTTGGGATCCTTCCGGAACAGAATCTACAAAGATGATCTTAGTCATCAAACCACTGCTGAGAGTCTACACATAAAGGGGAATATAACTCAGTTATTAAGGAATATAATATTCCAGTTCTTATTCTGAATGAGAAATAAGCTTCTGGATTACTTATAAGGTCAAGGGAGAAAACATTTGGATTCCACTTCAGCTGGTCTGCTTTAGCAAAAGTGAAGGGATGCCACACTGCAACTGTGATGTGTGTCACCCCATCTCAGCAGTTATCATCCCAAAAAAACACAGCCCAATCATGCAACAGCTCATGAACTTCACTATTTTAACCCCTGTTATGCAACCTAACATTCACACACAGATCCAAAGGAGTGTGTGTTTCCTGTAGATACACAACCAACTTGGTGAGGCCAGAGGAAGAGGATGGTCATGCATGCAGACTGTGGTTTGTTATCTGATCAATATGATCTATGTGACATACACAACATTTGGATTGAGCAAAATCGTATTTACGTTGAAGAGAGACTAAAGTTTCTATCATGGTTGTAGAGACATAATCAGTGTTACCTGACTCCTAGGTTGACTATCAATACCATCTAACAACTCTGCAGGATATGACCAAACCGTCTCAGTCTTCAGATTCATTACGCTAAGTATCAGTTTTAAAGGTCAGTCATGATAATTCAATGCCAGCAATTAACTTAGCTTAATGCCAGTCATGCTACTGCATGGGGAAGAAAGGGAGCTGGAAAGAAGAACAAAGGGAATCAGGTCTGGATAATAATACAAAGTTTTGCCATTACAATTGGCCAGGCAACAGGCATTTTCGACCATTAGTGCCAAAATTCGGAAAACTGCCATCAAGGAAGTTAAGCCAATTAGCTTAGTGACATTAACCCTCTTGCAGGAGAGATTCCCTTCCTCATCCACTCCATGCCTGCATGGATGCAGAAATTGTTCTCTGGCAAAAACAACTCTTAAGTGCTGTCTTACAAGGCTGTGACAACAGAAGCACAGACAGAGGGGTGTGCCTGGAGCACCCACACACTTCCTCCATTGCATTTCTGCAGGTGAAAGGCAGGCACCTGATTGTTCTCAAGGGCCTGAGTTCAAGTCATTAGCCCTTGACCATCTAACAAGTCCAAGCAGAAACTTGTATACTCCAAGGTCCATGCTGATGTGTTAGTTCCGACATCATCTTGCAACCCATGGCAGCTTTGCAACGTATTTCATTAGGTAAAGTTTCCATTGACATCTGGGCGAAGAGCAAAAAGGATCTTATTCCTTTCTTTTATGCTCAATGGAATTGAATTAGGCATTTTAAAAAGAAAGTTATTTATGAATTAAGCCACAGTAATCTCCATAGCAAGAAGAAAGAACTGTTTGTCACATCTGTGACCCACAGCTGTGGGTGAGCTGCCAACACTGCAACGACTCTCATTCTTGACATAATAAATATTAATATATTACCTGCCTCTGTTGTCCTTGGAGAAAAAACTGTGGAAGAAAAACAGGCAAACAGCAAAAGACACCTTCAAGTATCTGGCCTGCAATATAAAATCCTCTTTGCACCACAATAATATGCAGTTGCAAAACAATCATTGAAGTTGCTTCAGTCTCACTGACAGGACAAATAAGTGCACAAAGGTGAAATACAGAAAAACATTGTTCCATGATGTGTGTGATGAGTCAACCTCCATTGCACAACGGCAGCGTCACACCTATTGAGATCATGTTCAGAGTAGTTAATTTTTGTGATTGTTCAGAATGTCATTGGCAATTAGAAATCCTGACATTAGATCAGACTTTGACAAATAGCTCACCCAGAGAAAGCAGTATTCTGGCACGGATGCTGAGCTGGCACACATATACCAAAGCTACTGCTTTGTGCTAGAATTGGAGCAGCACTTGGAAGCTCCAAGGAAGCCAGAACATGACTGTGGAACAAATATCCACATGAAGGAGAAACCTAGACACCTGACTTCACCTGGGCACCTAACTTGTACATGGCTATGATTAGGTGAAAGGAAGACTGCAGCTCTCTAGTCAAGCTTGAGTTTGCTTTAGCCCAAATAACCGTTGACATTATAATATCCCAGCAATCAATATTCCAGCTGCAGCGGCTTGGCATGCGTTGAAAAGCCAAGTTTTTGCCCAGCTTGAAGGTGGGCTGGAGGGAAGGATGTCTGAGGTAGCATGGGCTTCTGAAGTGGGTTGTCGCTTCTCATGAGCTTTCTCCTGTTGTGGCTCTGCTCCTTGTAGCACTGGACTTACCTAATTTGAATTTAGCCTGGCTACACCTCCTTCAGCTCTAGGTCTCTCAAAGGCACTGTTATAGATGTTCCCTCTGTGAGAAACCATCCTGGTCTCAAATAGCCCAGAATGTATACAAGAAAAACATTGACAGGCAGTGGGGTGAAGTGAGGTAGTTTGATGGTATAAAGCAAATGAATGAAAGAAATTATGGCATAAAAGCTTAATTCTTCTGCAAACAAAAGAGGAGTGAATAGGCAATTACAATTTAACCTCCAGAATACCCCATTCTCTTCCCAAGGAGAGCCTGAGTTCTTTTCACATGGGTATTTATAATGTGCAGTCTGTCTTATAATTGTTCTTTGAAAGACTAAACTTTACAAGAGTAATAAAGAACAGTAGTACAATGATGTGATGTAATTTAGTGAGTATATTTCATATAGAAACATGGCAACTGTCTTATTACCTTTAGCCCTGGAAGCTTTGTCATTGACTTCAACATGGGCAGTGATGCAACAAGAGCAGCAGCAAACTGGTGGTGATATGAAGAGCCAGGGTCTCTGCTGCACCTAGAGTGAAGCACCAGCTCAGTGATTCTGCTCTGCCTGCCAGCATCCCCTCTGAACACAAGGAAAGGCAGGCAACAACCAGGGACTCCGATGGCTTTGTGAGATGTTGGATGAAAACTATGTCACAGAGATAAGGCCTTATGAACCCTTCCCCCAGTTAGACAGCATTGAGTAAGAGAAGCCACTGTCATATGGGTAAATATCCAAATTAAACAAGAAACAGTAAGCTCAGCAGAAAGAAAGTGGATCACTGCAAGGACGTGCCACCTCCTGGGATGTGAGAGAAAGAAAAAGCATGCAAAACCACCATAAACAGCAGTTAGATCCTTACTAAAGACCAGAGGCATGCAGACCAAGATGAAATGCCACTGACTGTCTCCTGAGTCAAAGCTACCTCTTAGGAAAAAGCTGTTAAGCAGGGTAAACTGCAATTCGGATCTCATCCTTTGCCTAACCCAAGCCAAAGCTGAATGGCATCTCATCTCCTCTGCAGGTGAGGCAACATCACCAGCTCTCCCAGTTATAAGACTGCAGGGTCAATCAAGATCTGGTGAGGACTGCTGGTCTGCCTCTTTTATGGCACCAGGCCCCACCTCTCCTGGTGAGGCTCAGCCTGCTTTGCACAGACTCAGTATTGCATTCAGGAATGTTCTGGAAATGAGTCAGCGGGACATGGGGATCCAGGTGACACTTGGCCCCCGCCCCTGTTCAGGTTGACTGAGCAATTACTTTTATTTTCACACATGCTCTCTGTCCTTAAATAGGAAAGTGGTCTTCCGCAAGATCACAGGGTGCCTCCATGGGGCTCCTCTTGCCAGCCACTGTTCCTTATCAAGTGAGGTCAGTGTCCCTTTTATCAGGGTGGCTGCCAAAGGAGGGGCTTCCCCTTTCAAGGACAGTGTCCAGTTTATCAGGGTGGTTACCAAACAAGGGACTCTCCTTGCAAAAACAGGGACCAGGTCGTTAACAAATGAGGTCCCCACCTGAGCTCAATGTCCACTTTGTCAGGGTGGCGGTTTTGAGACAATTATTCTTTCGGGACTCTATACATCCCCACTGTGGGAGTCCCCATCCTACATCTACTCCAGGATTGCCCTTTGCCATCCCCTTCCATGGGGCTCGGGGTCTTGCCCAAGGGGTAGACTCCTGTTCATCCTACTTTGTGCCATGTTTTGGGCTCAGCTCCTCCATCAGCCCCTTCGTTGGGCAGCTCAGCAGATTGGCTGGAGCATGACCACTAGAGATGTATAGATCACCCCTGTGGAGATACTGACTAGCTCCTGGAAAACCTTGGCCTTGCTAGAGTAAAACAGTACCAACTGCCAGCTTTCCTGGGGCTTTCTAACATTAAGGTAACTTAGCTTACAATTAAAATGGATTTGTTAGAAAACCAAAGTTTAAGGCAGTAATTCTTGAAAAAACAGCTCGTCCCACAGCTGCTTCTTTGTCTGGTTTAGCTTCAAGACAATGTCCATATCTCCTCTCAGGCTCAACTAACATCCCTGATGATTTCTGCAGTTCCTCAAAGCTGCAGCTTAGTCCTCCTCACAGGCGGGTGTCACTCCCTGGATGAAGGAAGGCACTTCTATCAAGGACTTCTCACCCTGTGCCAGGAGGCCATGTGGGACAGCCTTCCTCCTGCCCCTGTGCTCTGTCCCAAGAAAAGCATGCAGGACAGCAAGCAAAGTGTAGAGGGATTTTTTCCCCTCAGAAGCAACAAGACCCCAGAGTGGCTGCCACTCCTCAGGTCCCCACCAGCCAGCCTGGCTCAGCCTGTCTGCAAAGGTGGTGAGTTCATTCATAGGAACTTAATTAGAGCTGACAACTTTTTCTTGCTCCCATGCAAAGAGTCCAGGAGGTTTGTGTTGTGCTCTGATCCCCACCTGTCTCCTCGCTGAGCACTAGACCATCTGTTTTGTGGTGGGGATGGCAGGCACAGTAAGCACCTGGTGTCTGGAAGGCTGCAGCTGAGCCATCAGTTCCCATCAACACCAGTTGGTCATCCACAGCCAACAGCCCTGAATCAGCTCCTCGAGAGACTTCTCTCTCTAAGACTGAGCTGGAAGAGCTGCGTGTTCCCCTTTTAAAAAGAAGAAGTGCAACATTAGTCTATTTCTAAATCCCAGATGTTGTTCCTGTAACAGGGGCAGAAGCCACAGACGTTGCCACTCATGAGCACACAGACTGTACATTACAGGTACCCATATTTACTCAGGTATATTCCATCTGAAGGCAAGGCAGTTCAGTTATCTGTAATATGTAATAACGAATTTGAGCAAGAAAATTTAGCCCCCTTCTAATAAAGTACCTGCTCATGTTTTAGTGCTGAAAGTGACAGGACTATTCATGCACCCACATTAAGCCTATGTTCAGTTGCTTACCTGAATTGCAGCAGCAGTGTGTATTTAAAACTTCAGAAAAAAATTAACATTATACAGTGCTAATTAGATGAATCATGATAGTTTTGTCTGGATTTTGTAGAGTTTCAGCTCACTCTGCTCATATTCCTGAATAGAGCAAAACAGGAGGCAGAGCTAAATACAGATCCTTGATAAGCCACCCTTATCTCAGCCTGGTCTTTGTATTTTCTAAGATGTGCTGGGATGGCTGCTTAAAAAGACCCTCTCCATTTTTCCAGCACAAAATGCTTATTTCCAGGCCCTACTTCTATGACCCAGTCCATTCAGATAATGCAAAATTTCTGAATTCCCAGGATCGTATTTTCTTCTCCTCTAGGCTGGTATTGGTAGCGATTGGCCATTGATAGGTGTCACAGAATTTTTGCATGCACTCAACTGAAGTTAATTTGTGTGGTTTAGAGTTGCTTAAAATATTTTTTAAACTATTGTGATTACTTCTAAAATTCAAAGTCAAGAGACATCAAGTCCACATTGCCCTGATGGCTTTGTATACAGAATAATAAATCATATAGACATGGAAAGAGTTAAATTTATATTGGCAGTAAGAGGAACAATAACCACAGTCTGCATCTACTTGCAGGGTAACAATATACATATACACAGTCTCCAAAGCAAAAAGTTATTCAGAGTCTCAAGATAAGAAGTAGCAGAAGAAAGCTAAACAAAGAAAAGCTGAGGTAGAATATTATGTGGGTTGTTTATTTTTTCCATACGTACAAATAACCAGAACAAAGTTATTTGGGAAAATAAGGTATTTTTGATGGCAGGGAGAGTTTGGTCATTATGGTAAAGGATTTTGGGCCCTCTAAGATTTTCCTGGCACTTGAAGTCCCTTGTGAGGCCTCACAATAAATAGACAAGGTTTTCTCTAGATAAGTGCCACATTCACATTTCTGTTTCTCATTACAGTCCAAATCCCCCATTCCTTAAAGTCCCAGATTCTCTTTCCTTGGCCCACCCAGCCATTAATGGCCCCCCTGGTAATCACCTGCACTCCAGCATCTTTGTAACAGCAGTTACCACACCTGGCATTTATTGTACCTAACACACAACTAATTGCACTTACTGTATCCAACATACCAATGTGGCAAATAATTGGTGTTCCCTTTGGGGAACTGGCAGTAACAGGAGTGCCCTGCAGTTAGTCTGTTTATGGACACTCAATACAGCCACAGCCTAATCCTGTCTCAGTTAAATGCTCTCCTCACTGCAATGAATAAAAAAGAGCCTGATTTCAAATAAAAAAGATGCTCATATCTTCTTACCATTGACCTTTTGCTGACCTAAGCACCTAGCCAAGGTAATGCGCCTGCTCAAAGCTGAAATACCTTAAACTTCCAGACTTGCAATGATAAAATGACCTACAGAAGGTGGCAGAGGAAAATAAGCTGCTCCTCCAGCAAACTAGTCTGAATGTCTGGTGGCTGAACAGGAGATGAGCCAGGAGGCACCAACTGCAATGTGATCACCAAGAGAAGAGCATTAAGTCAGTCCAGCAGAAGGGTGGTGGGAGAAGCAACTTCCTTGAGATACCAGAAATCAAAGTATTTGACTGAAACCTGAAGGATCCCTTCATAGCAGGGATGGCAGCTTAGAGTGTAGAAGTGAGTCAGGAGCATGTTCCCTGAAAATGGAGAGGGGCTCTATGCTCAGAGCTGATGGTTTGTCCCAAATACCTACCCCAATAGACACCAGAAGTATTTTCAAGCTACTCCTTTGTGATTGTGCCTGTACCAGCAGTCTCAGGAACCAGCTTCACCCAACAGCAGGAAACGAAGACAGATCAGGGGCCCCAAAGCACAGCCTGATCTGTTTTCTAAAGTCCATTATTCTTAAACATAGTAGTTGGATTATTTTAATTTTTTTTTACAGTATTTCAGTGTTTCATGCTATGGACTTTCCCTATTTTTAACCCAGGTTTTACCCATAGGATGGGATCTGCTTGAGCACGGAAAGTTGCTACGTGTCTTGCTACAGAAAGCATCAAACTAAACAAGGAGGGTCTGGTTGAAGCAGTGACGGTCAATGGCAGCCTTGGCTGCAGTGATCACAAGATAGTGGAGTGTAGGATCCTGTGTGGGAGGAACAGAATACCTAGCAGGACCAGAACCCTGGACTTCTGCAGGGCCAACTTTGGCCTCTTCAATCAATTATTAAGAGAAGTCCAATGGGACAGGGTACCAGATGGTAAAGGGGCTCAAGATAGTTGGTCAACATTCAAGGATCACTTCTCCCAAGCTCAGAATTAGAGCGTCCCAATGGGTAGGAAATCAAGTAAAGGAGCCAGGAGACCCACATGGTTAAAAAAGGAGCTGCTGGGCAAACTCAAATGGAAAAAGAGAATCTATGGATCATGGAAGGAGGGGCTGGTCACTTGGGAGGAATATAGGACTGTTGTCAGAGGATGTAGGGAGGCAATAAGGAAAGCTAAGGCCTCCTTGGAGCTAAACCTTGCTAGTGAGGTCAAAGACAATAGAAAGGGCTTCTTCAAATACATTACAGATAGAACTAACACCAGAGGCAATATAGGCCCACTGCTGAATGAGGTGGGTGCCCTGGTGACAGAGGATACAAAGAAGGCAGAGGTACTGAATGCCTTCTTTGCCTCTGTCTTTACTGCTGCAGACACTCCCCAGAAGCCCCAGATCCCTAGAGCCCCAGAATAAGTCAGGATGAAAGAGGAGTTTGCTAAGGTAGATGAGGGTTGGGTTAGGGATCAGTTAAGCAATCTGGACATCCATAAACGGATGGGTCCGGATGGAATGCACCCACGGGTGCTGAGGGAGCTGGCGGAGGTCATTGCTAGGCCACTCTCCATCATCTTTGATAAGTCATGGGCAACAGAAGAGATGCCTGAGGACTGGAGGAAAGCAAATGTCACTCCAGTCTACAAGAAGGGCAAGAAGGAGGACCCAGGTAACTATAGACCAATCAGCATCACCTCCATCCCTGGAAAGGTGATGGAACAACTTGTCCTTGGCACTATCTCTAGACATATCAAGGATGAGGGGGTCACTAAGAGCAATCAACATGGTTTTATCAAGGGGAAGTCATGTTTGACCAACCTTATTGCCTTCTATGAGGAAGTAACTAGGTGGATAGATGACGGTAGAGCAGTAGATGTGGTTTATCTTGATTTCAGTAAAGCATTTGACACTGTCTCCCACAGCATCCTTGCAGATAAACTGTGGTCTTGATGGTCAGGTAGTGAGGTGGATCATGAACTTGTTGAAAGGAAGAAGTCAGAGAGTTGTGGTCAATGGGACAGAATCTAGTTGTAGGTCTGTGACTAGTGGAGTCCCTCAGGGGTCGGTACTGGGACCGGTGTTGTTCAATATTTTCATCAGTGTCCTGGATGAGGGAACAGAGTGTGCCCTCAGCAAGTTTGCTGATGACACTAAACTGGGAGGAGTGGCTGACACACCAGAAGGCTGTGCTGCCATTCAGAGAGACCTAGACAGGCTGGAGACTTGGGCAGGGAGAAACTGGATGAAATTCAACAAGGGCAAGTGTAGAGTCTTGCATCTGGGGAAGAACAATCCCATGTACCAGTACAGGTTGGGGGCTGACCTGCTGGAGAGCAGTGTAGGAGAAAGGGACCTGGGGATCCTGGTGGACAGGAGGATGACCATGAGCCAGCAATGTGCCCTTGTAGCCAAGAAGGCCAATGGCATCCTGGGGTGCATTAGAAAGGGTGTGGTTAGTCGGTCGAGAGAGGTTCTCCTACCTCTTTATTCTGCATTGGTGAGGCCGCATCTGGAGTATTGTGTCCAGTTTTGGGCCCCACAGTTCAAGAAGGACAGGGAACTGCTTGAAAGAGTCCAGTGCAGAGCCACAGAGATGACTGAGGGAGTGGAACATCTCCCTCCTGAGGAAAGGCTGAGGGAGCTGTGTCTCTTTAGCTTGGAGGAGACTGAGGGGCAACCTCATCAATGTTTACAAATATGTTAAGGGTGAGTGTCAGGAGGATGGAGCCAGGCTCTTCTCAGTGATGTCCAGTGATAGGACAAGGGGCAATGCGTGCAAACTGGAGCAAAGAAGGTTCCACATAAACACCAGAAAAAAAATTCATTACTGTGAGAGTGACAGAGCACTGGAACAGGCTCTCTTTCTCTGCAGACATTCAAAACCCACCTGGACAAGTTCCTGTGTGATGTGCTCTAGGTGACCCTGCTTTCGAGGTCCCTTCCAACCCCTAAGATTCTGTGATTTCTGTATAATGCATTTGCAGAACATTTGTGAAAACTCCTTTGTATATGAAGTCTGCATTTGAAGCCTTCTCATGATAGATTACTTATTGAATATGCAGGGATTCAATAAAAAACATACAGAAGTGTAAGGAGAGCAGGAAGGCTTCATGACAAATGGCTCAGGATCTCAAAGTTCAGTCAAATGGCTTTGCTAAATCAGCTTCAAAATGCAGAAATTCTTGTTAATATATCCAGCAAGAGTAATGCAGCAAATCTTACCTTAAACATTAAATCAAATTGGTTTAAATATGAGATAACTGCTGGTTTTGTGGGGGAAAAAAAAAAGGAGTAAAATGCTTCCAGTCACCCACCTAGAATCAGTCTTCTGCACACTGTGTTAGCAATGCCAGGAGAAACTAAATGGGAACTTCCTTTAACTTTCTAGTGACATAAAAGAGGAGACAGAAAAATAAATAACTGGGGAGGCAAAGAGGTGGGAAACCAATACCTTGCTATCACAAGCGAGCACAAAGACAGTAAAAATCTTAAACATTCTTGGTTTTCTTTCTATTGGCTGCTCAGCTGGCACGAAATCAGCACACCTCAGGAATGAAAGAATAAAACGTGCAGACCACAAACAGTCCAAAAACTCTTTTACATTATCCATACCTATAATGCTAAAAAAAAAAAAGACCAAAAAAACCTAGATGCCTGGAAAAATTCACTCAAGGAGGAGCTAACAGTCTGGGCCCAGTGATCAAGCTTATTCCTTGGCTCTTTGTTAGCTCATAGCATTAAAATGGCCACAAGCTACTGAACAATTAGAACAGATCAGCCCCATCTCTGTTACAGAACAGTATCAAGAAATGTCTTCAGTCCTGACCTAGAAAAACAAATGGGGTCCTAAACCACTAAGAGACTGAGGTGAAATTACACAAGAGGACACCAGACTCACTTTTGCGGAAGTTTTCCTAATGGGCAAATCCATGTTACATGGTGGGAGGCTCAACAATTGAGAAGAATATTTAAAACTAGACATGAAGAAGACTAGAAAATGCACAACATAAGCCCAGGAAAGACATCATCAGCTTAATTGTTTTTTCTGTTCTCATGTATTTTGCACACTCCAACAGGCTTCAGGAAGATAAATGAGCACGGTCTTTCCCATCTATAGCTTGTGCGGTTTCTACACATTTTCGTTACAAGTTCATAAACCAGGGCTTGCAGGGGAAAGGGATTCCAGAAAATGCTGCCAGGCAATTCTGCAGTGTGGGATTGAAACCTATTTTGCCCCACATGAGAAATTTGACTGGGTGACAACTGTGGCATTCTTTTTGTCAGCATAAAAAAATGATTTGACTATTCACCGCACATTTTCCAGGTCTGTGAAAGCCTTTGGGATTATGCTGGAGGAAAGATTTAGTTATGTTTCTATGGAAACCATAACACTTATGTAAAAGCCTGTTTAACAAGCAAGAGTGTGACACTGTATCTCATTCAAGGTGAGCCACCTCCAAGATAACTCATTGATAAACTTCCAGCTGGGTTTTAAAGCCTGGGAGTGGATTTCTTACACCTCTAATAGAAGTGGAACTCAGCAGGTACTGCTGGATAACTACTTAGCACCATAGCACTGGTGTTATAATCTCACATGGAAAGTCACAGTCAGTTGGCTAGACTTAAAAGGAAATTTCTTGTCAGGTAGATTATACAATAATGATTTCCTAAGTTTAAGTCTTTCTCACTTATCCCCAATTTTATACATGTGTAACTTCACTGACTCCAGTGTGACCCAGAGGAGAAACACATCTATGTTTTTTCACAAAAAACTGTAGTGTTCCCAGCTGTTTGTTTGCAAACACCTAGAAATAGAAGTGATATTTTCTTCACTTAGTTATTACTTTTCCTGACATTAATGTCTCCTTTGAAATTAAGAAGCACTTGTATGATGTCACTAACTCAGTCTGTGGAAAATGCCATTTTCAGAGGGAACATGACAGTATGAGAAGTTAAGCACCTTCACTCGTTTTCCTGGCTACACAGCCACTAAAGAAGCCATTCATGGCTGTTGTGATGCTTATCACTACTCCATTACTGCCACTGAACTTGTTTTAAGAGATAAAGAAGTAGTTGTTATTCTTCCCTGGAGAAGCTCAGTTGTTTGTGCAGGCAAATGTCATCAGACTGGCTGAACTGTTGCAGTGGACATCAAACCTTTTCAAGCTATACAGAGTAGGTCTTTGTTGTGAGGTGCTATGGGGTCATCGAAATCTACCAAGTTTTGCTCTGGTAGGGTATGGGAAGCACAGGAAGTGAAAATACCAGAAGTGAATGTCTCTAAGAAAGGTTCCATATTATCTGCTTACAAGAAACACAGTGTCTATACAACTGGTGTTGCCACCTTGCTGATAATTATGTTTCTGGACTGTCAGGCAGCTCATTCAGGCTCGTTAGCTTTTGCTGAGCTGGGGATGTACCTTCTACCCTTTCTTCCTGCCAGGACACCAGTTTTTAACATTGCTTGCTGGAGCCTGGACTGCCTCAGGTAGACTTCATTTCTGCAGAGATGGAGACAAAGCAGGCAGGTACACAACAACTTCTCAGACAAAAAGTTAGGATTTGAGATCATTGCCACAGGTATGCTAGACAAGGGCATACCTGCTGGATCAATGTTGTGAGGGAGGGTGGAAGCCAGAATTCAGTCCTTCATGAATCACCTCTCTAAGGCCCTGCTGGTTTTCTCTTAATATTCACACTGCTTACATTCTGCAGTAACTTTTCCAAATAATTATACTAACAAAATTCTAAAACAGATGTTTTCAGTTGTTTTCTCATGATTGCTAGTTAATTAGGATTGGCTTTAAGACCTAGCAGAGATAACTATGGTAGATTGAGCATGAGCTGCATGGTACACATCTCCATTGTGCATAGCATTAGCAATCATATGAAACTAAAAGCATCTTCAGCTGTTTTCTTTGCACCTCACAAAACCTAATAACTTAAGCTTCAGAACACCTGTAGTGGAATGAATATCTAGTTTTCTCATGCAATGAGAAAAATGCAGCCATAAAGGCTGAGATTTCTGAGGCCAGCTTCCTAGAAGCAGTCTCAAAGCTTGGTTCACTCAAGTACCAGTATCAGCAGGTTTGTTCTGGACCTAATTCAGTCTTACTAAATAGAAATATTTTTTTTAAAAAAAACCTTCTGGAATGCCCCAGACCTGTTGCTTCTACTGCCCTTCTTGGGAGCTATGGCACATGTGTGGATGGGTGGAAAAATTCTCTTTGCCTTTCTCAGGCCTACTCATACTCCAGCTCCCAAACTGCCACATTTTCAGTAGATGCAGCAATAACCCTTGCTTGGTCCTTGGTCTTGCCACTGGCCCCATTGCTGTCCCACAGGACCTGGCTGGCATTTCTTTGGTAACATGTTCCTGACTCCTGGATGTGACAGGGACACACAGTGACTTTTTGAAGTCACACAGCTGTAGATACTCACAGTTTCCAGCTACAGACAGTTTCAGCCACCTTAATTCCAGCAGACTTCAGTGAAACATTTCTATATTTTTTCACTTGAAAGAGTTTGATTCCTCCACCTCGAGTGTAGCAGATGGCTGACACCTGCTCAGCTTGAGCTTCTAAATAGTAGTGCCACCCCATCTTTTCTGTGTATGACCCATGTTATGCAAGCAGACCACTAGGGAAGGCCTGTCTAAAAGTATTCCATCACTATTCAGATGACAAAAACATCCCCTTTTGACTTTGAAGTTGCTGATAAATACTTAAAAAAATACATGAAGAGGAGGTAGCATTCTGTTTTCCAAACATTTCTTGGAACAGGTCTTGTTTGGAGGTTCTATTCACACATTAGTATGAAGCTATGTCACACCCAGCACAACAGGGAAATATAAAAGGTCAGTATTGCTGATGATATGTATAATTTTTCCTACAGTGAAACCTCAAAATTTAACTGAATCATTCATTTGCAGTGAAGAAGGAGATGTTCAGAGCCTTCCAGCTTGGCCCACCCTCTGGAGAAGGAATGTGCAATAAGAACTTCAAGTGTTTCAATTATCTACATATACACATATATAAGGAGACAGGCACAGCTTCTTGAACAAATCACTCCAAAGAAAAGTAATCTATTCCTTTAAGCACTTCAGCTCAGCCATAATGGCCATTCCAAGAATTAACACCCTTAGAAACCAGCTCTACCTGGAGAACAGAAAAACTGCCAGACCTCTTTCCCCACACATAAGTAGCTGCACACACAACTTAGATTTACACAGCATATCTTTCCCAGACACACAACTTACCTGCTGAGAAAAAAAGCACTTGAAATGTCATGTTGCCACATTTGCTGATGACATTGATCATACAATATTGTAATCATAAAATTGTTTCAGCTGGAAAAGACCTCTAAAATCACAAAGCCCAACAGTTAACCCAGCATTGCCAAGTCCACCACTAAACCATGTCCCTAAGCACTGTATCTACTTGTCTTTTTAATACCTCCAGGGAGCATGACTTGGCCACTTCCCTGCGAAGCAAGTTCCAGTGTTTAATAAAACTTTTAGTATTTTTTTTTTTTTCCTAATATCCAATCTAAAAACCTCCTCTTGATGATTTTTGCTTGTTCTGCTTTCCTGGTGGAAAATGACCAATGGCCTTCTGTGAACTGCATGGAGCTCTACTGGCCTGAGCAAAAGGATTCCCCAGGCTTTGGAAGATGATGTAGACAATATCATCATGATTCTTTTTTCCTTTCATTGAATGAAGCCAGAGATTGTTGCAGCTTTTATAAAATATTTCACCTTACTAATAATAGTGGAAGGTAAGTTTGTAAGCTGAAATGATCCCTATCTCATAAGAAAACAGAAGTCAAGAAACTAGAAGCAAATTAAGATATGTCTATGTGTGGGGTTGGGAAAAGTAATTTTTGAAGATAAGTTCCTGTGTGGTTACAGTTAACCCCAGTTGCCTGTGACAGTGTCAGTATTTAGTTTCAATTTCTTTTAGTTCATCTTGTTATAAAAAGGTTGCTACATTTGGGTATTTTTTTTTCTACTAAGTACTAGAGCTGAGGGCTTTGAGTGTTCATAGAGATCTGAATATATGACAAATAAGGTGGTGCTTTTATTTTTCAGAAACCCCTGAATGGAGGTGGAAGTTACAAAATACTTTCTTGAAGCTAATAATCCTTTTTATTTCAAGTGCTGACTGGGCTGGTTTTGCAAAATGAGCATTTATTTTAAAGAACAGTTGTACACTTAAAATGTCTGCAGACTAGAGGAGGACAGAAAGCAGCTAAAGAATCACCTAAAAAGAAGTACCAAATTATTAAAACAAACAATCAAGAAAACAAAACCCAAAAAAACCAAACCAAAACAAAACCCCACAAAACTAAATAAACACACACAAAAACAAAGCCAAAACAAATCCTGTGCTTAAAGGTTGACAGATAAATCAGATCTTGAGATTAAATAAATCAGCTATCCAAATTTTCAACAGAAAGTCTGTCTGGAAAGTTTCATATTAATTTTTTAAAAATAAAATAATTTCAATTCAGGAATATTATTAAGATTCCTTCTTGTACCACTGAGGCTTTGGCAAGTGCTCCACTTGAAGTAACAATCATTTTACTCTGACTGCACTTCAGGAAGCAGAAGATGGGAAGCAATACCCTGTACAGTACAGACAGAGCCAAGACAAATGTTTTATTCTCCACTTATTTGCAGTAGATGCAGTCAATCTTGAGTTCTGCATGACTGGCTTCTGCACTCATCATACACCACTTGGAAAATTCCTGTGCTGTCAAAAATGGGGAATAGGATGCAAAATGACAAAAGTATCAAAAGAAATTACTGTGCTCCAATGGCCAGCCTTTGAGAACATTGCCAGACACCAAACATACAAGGATTGCTGTTGGTTTTGCAATTCATATTCATCACTTCCCTGACTCAGAGAAATGTTGTATTGCAGCAAGTGTCAGATACTGAGCATTGGTACCAGAGACAGTACCCAGTTACTGCCTCTGCTACCAGTGCTCTACTCAAGAGCAGACCCCTGATTTATCAAAACCTTTTAAACAAAGCATATATCATGGGTTTTATATTCTTTTGCCTGCTAGATTCCATTACTGCTTAAAGAAAATAGAGTTATTATTCAACTACTTTTTGAGTTAAGTGTCAGGAAGAAGATTTCACATGGACAAATGGCTGCTGTGTATGTGCAAAGCAGAGGATGTGAACTGGCAGAAGGAACCTCCTGTGCTGCTCCACGTGGCTGTGGCTCTGAACACCACCAACCATTCAATAGAGAATGTCAACACCATGCCCCTGCCTTGTTTCAAGTACACACAGATGCACAATACATTGCTTTGAGGGAATAGCAACAGCAACACTTCCTAAAAGGAGCTCAAAGAGGCAGTAAGGCTTCTTGAACTCTTGCCAGAGAGGCCTGGTGGCTCAGATATTAGGGCTCAGTCATGATCTCCAGGCATGATTTTTCCCCAAATTGAAAGTACATTCTTTACATCTAGCACATCAGGACAAGGCAATAACTTCAATCTTATCCAGCAAATTGGAGCATAAAAAATGGATGAATGAGAAAGTTTATTTTTAGTTTGGATTCTCCTCAGTCTATTTAGAGCATGAAGCCCAGAGGCAACAAACAAAAAACCCCAAGTCCCATGAAAATGAGTTTTGCATTAACAGCTGGGCAAGCCAGTGGAGCACTGCAAAGCAGCAACAAAGGAGGTCTGGGGAGCTCCAGCCCACCCAGCTGGCACCATAGCTACACTGAGGTGAATGCTCAGTGCAAGCACACTTCCTAACCATGTTCCCTGTGGCAGGACCGCAGGTATGAGTGAACAGATTACTTGTAAAAAACATGTACAAGGCTTGAGGCAGTTAAAGTTAAGAGTCAGAAATGATACCAAATCTTTGAGGCTTCTTATGAACCCACCAAATTTTCCATTTCACCTCATTTAGCTCTTATTGGTCATTTTCTTTTCGATCAGAAACCTCAAGTAGACACAAACTAATACCCATTCTTCCCTGTCTGTCATGTCAACAGGTACATTTTCTTTCAAAAAAGGGGAAAATGGGCAAAACAAGCCTAAAACTCACAAGTCAAAGGGGAAAAAAAAGTTTTTTTAAAAAAAGAAAGTTGAAAAATCTGTTCCTCAACTCTGAGCAATTGTCAGAGATTGAGAATTTTCACAGTGACATACCAGCATTTACATGATGTGGTGATTCCTGTGAACATAATACACTTCAGTAACTAGGAGAAGCCACACTAACATCATGGTAGCTGTATAGAAACATCATCATCTAAGGCATTGGCTAGTACAGCAAGATACAAGCAGTCAAAGCATCACAGGCATGTTCCAGTATAAAGATAAAGCCAAGCATTACTGATGTTTCATTTGCTGTGCAATACAAGACTTGTAGGCAGTGATGAAGATGGAGAAGATGCTCATTTACAGCAGAAGAACTTCACATTGTTGAGTGCTGTGTCATCCCAAAGCCCCTGTGGGGGCTCTACCTTGGTCTGGAGACCACATATGTTGCAGCTGTTGCTCCATGGGCCAAAACTACCCCATGATAGTCCATCACCTACTAGCACAGTTTCATCTGAGCATCTGAACTGTATGTTGTTGGCGGCTGTGTCATCACCTCCTCCTTGGGACATCTCTGTTCTCAGAGAAAAGGAGATCAAGTAGCCTCTAGGACAAACCTGGAAGCTGGTCCAGGTACCCCACCTGACAAAAAAGCAGACAGAGGAAGATATGGGCTCTGCAAACAGCTGCAAAGTGCAGCTTCTCCTTAGCATGCTGCCCTCAAGCTTAACACTTCCTTGCTCTCAGCAGGGACCAGCACGATACCCTGCTGCAGTCTGGGGCTGCTTACTTTCTGCTTTTTTTCCTTCCCTTCCAAGGTCTTACTTTTCTCTTTATTGGTGTCTCATCAGAAAAATGCCAGGAAGCCCAAGATTGGATAGTTATGGTTCTGGGGGAAACTCCAACATCTTGAGCATGTTTTATGATGAATCCTTGACTGACCTGTCTGACAAATAGACACTAGGCAGCAGGCAGAGCAGACACTATCCCACCCAGAGGTGCAATGTTGTTCACTTCAGCAGGCCAGGACTTCACCCAAACAATTTCTAAAAGTATGGCTAAAACTCCCTTTCCTTGCATCTGCCCCATGTATTGCATATTTCCAAGAGGAATTCTAACCCTCAGTCAGTACTTGTGTAGTTCACAGCACTCTGCAGAAACTTCAAGAGCAAACAGAAGACAATAATTTGAAGTAATTGTGTTTAATTACCCTAAAAAATAATGAACAAAAAAGCCAGCCACCTGTTTTAATTTACTTTATACTCCAGGAGTATGCAGACAAAGCAAGTCAGAGAAGAGACCCCTGCAAATGGTGACACCTATGGACACTTTGTGAGCTGATGCATGACAAACAAGGGAAAAAGCAGTGCTACTTACTTGCCCACCAAGGACTCGATGACTGAGTCATCTTGGCAATGCAGACGTATGCCATTCAGAGCTGTGTCATCTCTTCCAAACTGGGAGGGCTCCACCTGCAGTAGAAGACACACAGGAACAGAGGTAAAAGCAAAAGAGAAAAGACTCAGGAAAAGTCCTTGTAATGCCAGTCATAAAATGTTCCAATTCCTTTCTGTAGTAAGAAAGAGAAAATGCCTTGGGAAGCACACGGGAAAAGATGTATGTCACACTGGAAACTGTAATGTACTTACATAACCCTTGTAACATGTTGTTCTTTGTGTTTTATAACTATTAACTATTTCTGATCCAATGCGTAAAGCAGAGACTCCGAGTCCCAGGAGAGATGCTGAGGGGTGCTGCCTGTCTCCTCAACTCCAGCAGCAGATTTCGGCACTGATGTTGCTTCTTCCAGCAACATCAGTCACATGGAGACCATGCATCTGCCAGTACAGCTCTATCCAATTTGAGAGCAAAACAATTCTGGCAGTAACCCTGGTTTTGCTAAAACTGAAACCAGAACAATTGTATTTTTCTTTACTGTTGTAACCATAGGCTAAATTTCTGAAAAGCCTCACAGTCTTATGTACAGAGTACCATATTCAAAAAAATCCTTAGACTCCAGAGGAGACCCTCCTGAGGGATGGAGAGCTGTATACCAGGTTGCACGGACAAGAGATAGTGGGAAAGAGGAAGAATTTTACCTTCAGTGCAAATCCATCGGCAGAGCCATAGCGGCAAAACTGACGCCTGCCCCAATTGCCCCAGTGGCTTCCGTTGGGCACAGTGAGGACAGAGGAGTGCTCACGTGCCCCTGTGCCCACCACGCAGAGGGAGAGGAGCAGGATGAGGGGAGCTGGCATGAGAAGCATGTGTCTCTTACACTCTGCATCTGCTGAAGGAGAGCTGAAATGTGGACAGGGGAATTTATACCTTGGCAAGGCAGCTTGTCTTTCCCCACCAGCCCATCAACAAACACCACAGGAACAACAGTTTCCACCCAGGCAGTGACACAGCACTTGCTGACCCACAGTGCCCAGGAGGAGCTCCCTGGGAGCACAGAGACTTTGACAGCAGAAATGCAGCAGACAGTGTGGCTGCAGGGGTATCCAACGTTGCTGAAGGGCTACAGTGAGATCAATGTGCTCCTTGCAGGGCTCATGGTGCAGAGGCTTGTTATCAATCCCTGCTGCTGGCTATACATACACTGGGCCATGGGAACGTTCGCCTTTTGAGGGAAACTGTCATAACTGTTTTAGTTATTGCTGGATGTCTGGCAAAACAGGTCCAACTATACAAAGAAACACTGGGGATACGGTCTGGAACAAAGCATAGGTAAACTCAAGACTTGCACCTCCCAACACCCTGTGTTGAACAGGGTTCCTGGTAAGCTAGACATTTGTGTAGGCTATTTATATTTTCAGTGTATTTTTTTCACTGGGATTTTAATTTCAATTAAAAACACTGTGCTTTGTTACAAGTTTAAATGAAGTCAGACATGCTGGGATGCCCATAGTGATTCTCAGAGAACAAATAAAATAAATGCCATCGGGAGTGCAGGTGGAAGACACGTTTTTCAGAAAGGTGATGCTGAACTTGAGTATGCAGTCCTGAAAGATGTCAGGATGCAGGGAGAGGTGAATTTGAAACCCTGGAGTTGAGACACTCTTAACATACAGATAAGCAATGCTCCCTAGGGCTCTAAGTCAGGCTTGCATGGTCCAGCAGAAGCCATTTCTCTGTTCAAGAGGCAAAGAACAGAATACATTAAAGGAAAGTATCTCAATGCTCAGGATTTTTATAGCAAGCTGGGGTGCCAAACTTTGAGTTATTAGAATACAAAGAGTCTCCCCCTGCTAGGTTTCTCTTTCAAACTCTGCTCCACTCCCTCTGTTTCTGTCCCATTAAGAAGCAATGTCTTTCCCAGCCTCGTCTCTGCACTCCCGTTCTGCTTGTCAATGTTATATGCAGGTGGCAATGTCTGCAAATAGAGATGATGGGGAAGCTGGATGAGCCTTTCAGTGGAAGGCACCCTAACACCACAGCATGTGATGGAGACACAGCCTGTTTTGGTTTTTAAACTAGGACTTTCACCTTGCTTCTCCAAGGTTGTGTCAAAGCCCAATGGAAAGGTGGTTTCCCACACAAGGACTGTGCAATCACAGCTGGTAAGCCAGGTGTGTTTGCTCAGACAGGGCCACATGGTGGCAACTGGGGACACCCAGACCTGCCCTTGGATGCATGTGAATGGAAAGCAGCAGAAGAAGTGAGAAAGAAATGGCTGGGACCTGGTGTTACCACCACAAAAGAAGCAGTAAGACTCCTACATTCATTTCTTATTTGCTGGTCCCAAACCATCTCCCTTGGCTGTTTCACCTCTGGCAGCAGTGCTGCAGACCCACAGCCTGGCAGGACCCACTTCCTCTTGAATTCTGCTCTGATCAGGAGATTCCCATCTCTTCCCAGCCCTAGAGGGAGGATCCTAGAACACATCAGCCCACAGTGTGAGAGGGTGAGGCAGGAGAGCATTGAGGCCACCTTTAGGGATTTGGCCACAAGAAATTACTCCTATGCACACTTCAGAGGTCCCTAGGAAGACTAAAGCCCAGCACAAGCACTGTCACTGTGGGGCTTGGGAAGTATCATTTTCCCCAGAGAAAGTACCTGGCAACCTGGGCAGCCAAAAGTGAGATGTCTTGGACTTGATTTCAGAGTACATGGCTAAGATAGCACTTAATGTGTACAAATGCCATTGATGTCTGTCACTGTGTAATGGTGCTGATTTTATTTTGATGCCTTGAACAGTTTTCTAAGATCATCTAACCTCAAACATCAAAATAAAAACACTCCACAATGGTGAGATCCCAACCTCTTACTGACATATGTACCCTACTTTCTCACTTCATCTTTGGTGTTTAAATATCCTTGAAAAAATGTCTGAATATAGTTTTAAGGAAGATTGGCAAACCAATAAATTTGATTAATAAAACACGACTACACTAAAATTATGAAGATACAGAGTATTTCATGCTTTCATTATGCATCCAGCTAAATACAGTTATTTTTTGCAAGCAGAAGAGCATAAAAATTCTGCCAGTGTTCTTCAGCTTTTAAAAATACTTCTAAAAATTAAAAAATAAACGTATGACAATATTATTAATTAGTATGATAATTCTATAAAGTTAATATTTTTATGAGAATAAATACTTAAAATCTATATGGGACATGCAAAATGAGTTTATATCTATAACATATTAAAAATATACCATACACAATTTGTTTCGGTTTATGATGTTATTGAAAAAATTCTACATTAGCAGCTCATGAAAATGAATTTATTTTGTTTTTTACACTTTATTTGGCACTGCTCTCTGTTGTCTTTCTCATATTCTCAATTTCTCATATTCACATATATCTGCTGCTGCCCAAAGGATGATGAACATTTCCCAGACTGCCCACCCTCTTCCTGCAGCTTTTGAAAAGCACAACAATAGACTGTGAAGTCATCCAAGACCTCACCTGCTTCAATTTTCTTGCTCCAGTTTCAGTTTCCAGTGGCTCTGCTCTCCATCCACAGCCCACATACCTCCACTCTGCTCTGGATGGTCTGTCAGGAGCTCTGAAAGCCCATGGAGATGCTGATTCTTTGTGTTCTGAAGAAGGACATGCACAAGAGTCCTTTCTGGGTTTTAATTCTTTAAAATTGTAAGGATTGGGCATTTTTAAAGCCTAGCCATTAATATTACTTCTGCGGCAGTCTATTTCTGTCACCTCCTTTACTATGTGTTTTGTAGAATTCCCTGCAAAGGATTAAATATACTAATTTAGAAAAAGTTTGAAGCTTCTTTTATCCACAAGACCTAGAACTAGGAATGAGCATTGCAGCATAACTTTCAGCTATCCATAGTACTCTCCATCTTGGATATTCTTGCTCCCTTCTTCACAGGATCCAGCTCACACCAGAAGTTTCAAGAAGCAGGGAAGGGGTCTGGTATGATGGTTTGCCAAGAGACAAAGGACAAGCATTGTACTCTGACATTTATAACTCAGAAATAGTCACAAATCAGCTGGTCAAACACAAGCAAGAATTTCTTCATTCCAGTTTGTGGAATTAAAAATTGTTTCCTCTGATATGCAACCTGCTCTGTGTGCCAATAGGAGAGTCTGTGCATCTTAGATTGAGGTCTAGGGTCTACGGCTGCCCATAGACCATCTGTTGAGCTGCCAGCAGCTCCTCTGGGCTGGGGAGGTGAAAGCAACTTCTGGGGAAGTAATTTTCTCTGCAAGTGAATAAAAGGTGGATTGAAAACTGGCTGAATGGCCAGGCCCAGAGGGTGGTGTTCAAAGGCATGAAGTCTGTTTGGAGGCCAGTAACTAGTGTTGTAGCCCAGGGACCAATGCTGGGTCCAGTCCTTCATCAGTTCTCTGGATGCTGGGGCAGTGTACACTCAGCAAGTTTGCTGATGACACAAAACTGGGAGGAGTAGCTGATACAACAGAGGGTCATGCAGCCATAAAGAAGGACATCAAGAGGCCAGAGGAATGGGCTGACAGGAACCTCATGAAGTTCAACAAGTGGAAGGGCAAATTCCTGCAGATGGGGAAGAAGAACCCCAGGCACCAGTGTATGCTGATGGCCACCCAGCTGGAAAGCAGCTTTGCAGAATAAACACTGGGGGTCCTGGTGGATATCAAGTTGAACATGAGCCAAGAACATGCCCCTGCAGCAAAGAAGGCCCATGGTATCCTGGGCTGCATTAGACCAAGTATTGCTGGCAGGTCTTGGGAAGGGATCCTTTTCCTCTGCTCAACACTGATGAGGCCACACCTGGAGTGCTGTGTCTGGTGCTGGGCTCCTCAGTACAGGAAAGACATGGACATACTGGAGAGGATCCAGTGAAAGACTCTGAAGATCATTAAGAGACTGGAACCTCTTTCCTCTGAGGACAGGCTGAGACAGCTGGGACTGTTCAGCCTGGAAAATAGAAAGCTCCAGGAGAATTTCATCCATGTATATAAATACCTGAAGGGAGAGTCAGGCCCTTTTCAGTGGTGCCCAGGGACAGGATCAGAGGCAATGGGCAGAAACTGATACCCAGGAAGTTCATCCTGAACACAACGAAACACTTTTTTTGCAGTGAGGGAGATTGAGCATAGTCATAAGTTCCCAGAGATGTAGTGGAGCCTTCATCCTTGCAGATATTCAAAAGCTGTCTGGACAAGATCCTGGGCAACCAGCCCTAGGCAGCTCTGCTTTAGCAGACAGCTGGACTAGATGATATCCAGAGGTCACTTCAACCTCAGCCATTCTCTGACTCTGTGATTCTGTGAACTGGAAGGGAGATATTGACAGAAACAACAAGGCAGCACAAATGCCATGAAAATAATGGCAGTGATGTTGATGCAGCAGGTGTCCAGGGCCTCTGGACAGCAGTGAATCACAGAATCACAGAATCTTAGGGGTTTCAAAGGACCTCGAAAGATCATCTAGTCTAACCCCCCTGCCAGGGCAGGATCACCTAGAGCACATCAGACAGGAACTCATCCAGGTGGGTTTTGAGTGTCTCCAGAGAAGGAGACTCCACAGCCTCTCTGGGCAGCCTGTTCCAGTGCTCTGTCACTCTCACAGTAAAGAAGTTTCTCCTCACCTTTATGTGGAACCTCCTTTGCTCCAGTTTGCATCCATTGCCCCTTGCCCCTTGTCCTAAGGTAGAAGGTAGACAGCATCCACATCCACCAAAGAAGTCAGTAATACAGGGGGGCAATTTTGGCTGAATGACTGTGTGTTTGTGTGCTCCAGGCATTTCATACTTCTCCCATTTGTTACCAAAGTACTGGTTGACACCCATCAGCTCTCAGTGACCATGTCCCTCAGCAGTTCCAATATCCAAACTGGCCATTGCAATTAGGTATAAATCAGGTGTAAAACACACACTCTGACTCTGTCAAACCTCCCTCATCTGCAGCTGGGAATGAAGACGAGACATCCTACAGGCAGCTGCATCCTGCAGAAGAACTCACTGTCTCACAGAAACAGTACCTCAGCAGACCCAGAAATCACACCTATTGCCAAAGAAGCATGAAAGGGCAATAAAGAAACTATTCTATCCTATGAAAGTATGAATAATCAAATGGTTGTCTTATCTAGAAAAAATAGGGGCAATTCTGACTGAGTGCAGACATTTACAGTGCAGATGTCATCATGTGAAATAATCACCATGGACTCCCTTTATAGCCACTGAGAGAGACAATATGACGACAACAGAGAGAAACAGCTACCTTCACATAAACCTCTCCCTAAAAATACCCATTCATCTCTGCTGACTACAGGGAGGCATGATCCCCATCTGGACTAGTTTTATAACCTCAATCTCCTTTTAGGCTTTAGTAGGCTAAAAACAGTAGTGCTGAATTAGAATCAGTTTTCAGAAATACTGGCAAATGTTTAAGAGAACATGAGTAATCAATTTATCTGCTGTCTGGTCCTCATTTTCTTATTTGTTAAATTGACTCAGATTAATAGAAAATAGAATAGCAGGGAAAAAAATGCAAGTGAGAGATGTCAGAAGTGAGACAAGAGCCAGGATTTTCTAGGTGCATGAGTAGAAAGATGCTTTACAGCAAACAACAGACTAATTATAGGCATTTCCCAAATGTAGGAGGAGACAGTTTTGCGTTAGTGCTGAGGTGTAAAGAAGATCTCCACTCCAAGGTCATGCTCCTCTTGGTGTGGACTTGTTTTCAGGCAGCTTCCTACCTTCCTGTGCCCTCCAAATTTAATGTAGAACTTTCCTCAGAAGCTGAGACAATTTGGTTACCTTACCTACTAGGCTGAGGAGGCATTAGTGTTTTTAAACACAGAAATTACCATGTTTACAATTTCTCACATTTTTCATTTCTGTATTATCAATAGAACTCCCTTCATCTATGAATTCTGTATGTCTTCTTTCTATGGCCATACTCTTTATTTGCTCATTGCAACTTTTATTTACAATTACTAATTATTTTAACTCATTCTTATGAAAGTCTAACTGCTCTGAAGTGGCAGCTCTCCATTTCTTTCAGTTCCCAAATCCTTTCTGCAAGTCAGCATGCCAAAACTGCTTATTTTTGCCAGAGTGCCACAGAACAATCTTCTCTATAAACTATTAAAGATAGAGAACTCAAGAAATGTAACAAGATATCTCAGCCTTGCCTGCAATCCTAAGGCAGGACCAGCCCACACCTAAGTGTTCCCAAAGGATGAAGGATGTTTGTCAAACCTATGCTTAAAAATTTGCAATGACAAACATGGCCCAGATTCCTTAAGCAAGATGGTCTAGTGCTCAGTTGTCCTTGTTGTTGGACTGGCTCTCCTAACATCTGCTGAAATGTAAAACAACTGTCTTTTCTTGTTCATAATAGTATAGTTCATTCGTTTCTTCCCTCCACAACCATTGACACACATGAAGAGTATAATCACATCCTTCTTCAGGCTTATCTTTCTACTGAACAACCCAAATTCGTTCAGTCCTACTGCTTATACAGTTTTCTAGATCTGCTGTTTTGTGAGGTTGATTTGGGGATATTTTTTCTCTATAAGTAGGTACACAGGTTCTGTGAACTTCACCACCCAGAACTGTACCAAATATCCCAGCTAAGATGAACCAAAATGCTGAGAAGAGGGATTATTCAATGTGGCTGGAAGCTTGTGCATCTGTTTAGGCTTTCCAGTATGATTGCTGTCATTTTCACAGCAGTATGACGATTTGGTCTCATCCTCAGGTTACAATCCACTGCACTCAGTATTGCTACAGAGGATCCTTGCCCTTTTCCTTCAAACTAAATTAATGGCCGTATTTCTTGCTGTCTATCATGCCCACACAAGACCTGGAAACACATAAAGGGTCCACTTGTCACTAAATCACAGAATCAGGGAATTACCATATTTGGAAGGGACCTCTAGAGATCATCTAGTCCAACTCCCTCACTAAAGAAGAATCCCCTAGAGCACATTACTTGGAACTGAATCCAGGTCGGTCTTGAATATCTCCAGAGAAGTAGACTCATTGAGATTTCTACCTGCACAGAATGGCCAGGAAGAAAATCAAACATCTTTGAGAAATTTGTTGAGCAGAAGTAAAGCAGAGACTACAGCCAGTAATGAAGAAACTGTTTTGCTCATGTCTTGTGGTTCTTTATGCTCTTTGCACCAAGACATTCACTTCTTTTCCTCAAGGCTGTGTTAGGGGTCAGAATCTGCAGGAGAGAAGGTTCACAAATAAGGAGCAGAGAATAGCAGCTAAAAAAAGTAAGCATATCTGCTCAGGCAGGATTGTAGAAGGGCAGCTGGGGATGGAGAGAGGTGCTGTCTGTCTGCAGCCAAGGTGTGCTGGAAAGAGGTTGAGAGAAGCTGCAAAGAGAACAGCTGGGACCTGCAGATAAGGCTGTAAC
Source organism: Apus apus (assembly GCF_020740795.1). Taxonomy (NCBI): domain Eukaryota; kingdom Metazoa; phylum Chordata; class Aves; order Apodiformes; family Apodidae; genus Apus; species Apus apus. The sequence goes on from NC_067282.1 coordinate 16,446,430, forward strand.
AGACAACTCAGTCCATTTATACACGGGGTACAGGGCACCATCAAGTGACAACACAAGCCAAGGCAGTGTCTTCACAGTTTCTCAGGTTGGTGCCATCTATAAAGGTAATAAGCAAACTCTATTCTACCATGCAAGTTTTTAATAAAAATATAGAGTAATTCCAGACCTAGAACAGTCTCCTGTGGAACAACATGGCTTGCTATGTTTTTTATAATTGGATAAGGCTTTTGACATTTTTTACCATTGACCCAAATTACTAGTTAACAAACAAACAAAAAACAGACCCTCCTGTAGTGCAGATTTACTGACAGCCAGAGACCAAATGTCAGTTTAGACCCACTGCAAACTTATGACTGTATCTTCAACTAAAGATCACTTCACACAGGAAAACTTCCTCTGAAATTGCACTGGGAGAAGTTCTCAGGATCAGCCTTAACCACAACCAGAAGGCTCTTCAGTCCCCCAAACATGAGTCCTGTGGCCTATCTGATATGTCCAAGATGATCCACCCCCCTGCTCCATGTCAGGGTCCTGCTCCCCTGGCTTATATATACTGTGTACACACTAGAGCATACCTGGGCTCTCTGCTCCAGTAAATCAAGTTGTTCCCTTGGTGGCAACAGGCTGTCACAAGCTGCAGCATATTCTGCATTGGGATGCAGACCAATCATCAGAATGGAGGCGAGTCAGTCCTCACTTTGGCCATGGAAAGCTGTCTGGTGCTGACAGCAGTGCCAGCAAGGGAACTTCAGTCCCAGAGTGTCCCCTGCAGAGAGATGGGACCTTGCAACTGCTCTTGTCACTGCTGGCACCTTCACCAAGGTCCTACTGGTGGATCTTGACCATCCTCCCCAGTTCCTTTCCTTCCCCTTTGACTGCCCTGAGGAAGGAGGCAGCATGTGCAGTGGCTGGGGTTTGGCCGTGCCTGCAGCGGCGGGGCGGCGATGCATGCCAGCTCAGTAACACCAAGCCAAAAAGAGCAGATTGAGGTCTGCTCAGGGTCGGGGAAGGGGGGGGAAGAAGGAAGAAAGGAAAGAAAGAAACTGTGCACAAAGCTCTGAAAAGAAAATTTACTATTTATAGATTATTTTGATAAGTAGCAGATCGTTCAAAATATACCTTTATTTTTAAAAAGGGCTTAATTACCAAACTGTGAGCACAGGTGAAGGCAGGGGATGAAAAGAAAGCAGAGGAGAAGTCCTTGACATCAAAATGTCTAAAAGTATTTAATATACATAAAGATCTTTTTCTTATATCGACGTTTTGTAGCTCCTAAGGTGATTGAGGTGTTGGTTGAAAATACTTTAGCCACCACTATGGGATGCATGCTCATAAACAGAGCAGGCTGCACCCTGGCTTACACCCAGAGTCAGGCAATGTGATGGTCTCCACTATACCACCTGTTTTGACAAACACTCTTGAGGCCATCACCCTAAGATGAAGACCCCTTGGAGAGATACCCTGTTCTTACAGGTAAATCATGTGTAATTACAATCCCCTTCCATTCTGGAGCAGGGCAGAAGTGCTTGATGGTCACTGGGGAACTACCATTGGGAATTACTGCTGGCCTCTGCAGTCTGAACATTTGCACTGATTGGAAAATTCAAGCACGTCTTCTCTCAAGAGGTGTTCACAGGGAATCATGCTGATCCAGAGAACATGCTGTGAAAAAGACCCTGTCATCTATAGTTAACCATCCACCTCTGGCACTGATGCTGCAAAGTATATTGATCCAGCAAAGCCTCTAAGCACAGCATCAATCTTCTGGACTTCATTTACATTCTTAAAGTTCAGCAAGGGCTAAAGGCTTTTGCCGTACTTGAGCTTAAAAACTCAGGCCTTCAATGAAGAGCCTACAAACCAAGGTCCTAAAGCCCTCACCACTGATCAGTGGACCACTGACCTGGGAGGCAGCCCTGATCCTGACACTGCTTCAGTTCTCCTTTGTCATGAAATGATGTGAACCACAGTTGTCTGGAGCCAACAGCTTTGCTTGGGGAGCTGAACTCACACCACGTGGGAGGCTCTCAACTAACCAGAAGATAAACCGTGGATGATCAGCAATATTGCTGATTAATTACTCTGGAATCCCTCTCAGGAACAGATGACCGGAAAATGCTGGTTAGGCACAGTTTAAACCAAGATATCCTATACCAGGGTGTAATTCAGAGTGAAAACATGATGAAGATTTATTCTGAACTATGAATAAGTATTGCTTCTGTGGTTTTCAACCTGCTATCTGCTTGGCTTCAACTCCTGCAAAGGCATTGATCCAAACCTCCATCTGTTGCCTCACCTCGGTCATGAATGTCAAGAGAAAGAATTGGTCACCACCTGTAAACAATGGTAGCTGTTTAGGGTTTGATATATTTATTATTTATACTCTGTTAAAAGCTTGATCTGGAAAGGTCTAGTTATTTGCTTTGTAAATTTCCATAGTGTTCTTCACTGAGGTGTCCAATGGCTCCACAAACATTAGTTTCCCTTGTGAAATGAGGCAGTGACATTACTGCATATAATAGTTCAGGCATCAAGAAGCACAGACTAAAGACAAAAGAACCCGTTCACTCTGAGTGCCAGATTTCATTGACTAGATTTCAGGTATTACACAGGATATTATAGATTCAAGACAGAGCTACAACTGCTTGTAGAAAATTTCATTCTGCAGTTAAGGCCCTAATGTCTCAGTGCAAAAAACTCAGAATGAAACAACCAATTATTAGGAAGCTGTCTAAGAGTGACTGAAGGGATCTACCCCTTGAACGCCCAAGGGAGGCATGACAGCGGTGGCCTAGGTAGCATTCCCACCTCAGGGTCCAGTCCTCCTGCCCTGTCTTGCTGCCCAGTCATCCCAGACTAACCATACCCAGACCCTGGCTCCCTGCATGTGGCCCTGCTGCCAAGATCCAGTCTCCCATGCAACATTTTCTCCTTTGTCCAAAGTCTTGGAAAGGAAAGGTAAGAAGGAACAATTACCCATCATTAGAAGTGTAGCACTAAATGGGGGCATATGTGTCACATCCCAGTAGTTCCTGCTGCCATGGGTGATGCTGAGAGCTGCAGGGAGCAGGAAAGTCCTGAGGATGTAGAAACAGTAGTGGAGAGGTGAACAGAGGAAGTGGATGTTACTCTTCTTGTACCCAGCTACAAACCATTAGCACAGACAGAAGCCAGGGGAGGCCAGCAGAGCCACAGGTAGAAGGCAAAGGAGCCAGAGGTGACCATCCACCTGTCCACAGAGCTCTGGAAGCCACAGGGCTGCCAGTCTGCCTTAAGAACTTCTTATAGCAAGGCTAGGTGCATGTGAGTGACATCTAGTCTTTAAACTTGCTTGTAAATTTGCATGCTTGCATTTAAAAAGGGTCAAATTTTCCAGCAAGTGTAAGTTTGTTTAGTCCACACCACCTCTTGGCACTTTAGCTATCAGTGGAGCATTAACTGGTTGTCTGAACTGGGTCATGTCCAGGGCATGTCTCCTACAGCAACCCTGCAGGAAGCCCACTGAACTCTTTGCATTTCCTGCCATACAAAGGTTTTCAGACAGCACTAAGAGTTTCTTCTCGTGAAAGACTCGTTGTGACTGTGCCAGGCTCTGCTTACTTACCTCACTGCTCTAACCTGAGTCTGCCTAACACACTTGCCAGTCAGGCTGCTCTTAGCGTGCCCTTCAAACCTGAAGACTGCTGTTTCCATGTCTTCTCCCAGTGTTCACCCCTCGGAACATGCTCACGCTAGGCATGGGACAGACCCTCATGTTCAGTGTGGGGTCAAAGCGATACCAGGAAAGATGCCTGTGGGGTGATCCATGATTCCATGCAGGAGCAGTCACATAGATGTATGGGAAAGGATCTCAGGAACAGCAGAGAGAAAGAGGCCTGTAGCCAGCAGAGGCCCCAGGGGTCAATACTCAGTCTGGTCTTCTTCAACATACTCATCAATTATTTGGACTAAGGGACAGAATGTATCCTAAGCAAGTTCACTGATGATACCAAGCTGGGCAGGGTGGCTGACACTCCAGAGGGCTGTGCTGCCATCCAGCATGACCCGACAGGCTGGAGAGCTGGGCAGAGAAGAACTTAATGAGGTTCAACAAGGGCAAGTGTAGGGTCCTGCACCTGGGGAGGAAGAACCTCATGCATCAATATAGGCTAGGGGTGGACCTGCTGGAAAGCAGTTCTGAGGAGAAGGATCTGGGAGTCCTGGTAGATGGTCGATTACCCATGAGCCAGCAATGTGTCCTTGTTGCCAAGAAGGCCAATGGAATCCTGGGGTGCATAAGGAGGAGTGTGGCCGGTAAGTCAAGAGAGGTCATTCTCCCCACTCTACTCCGCCCTGGGGAGGCCATATCTGGAATGCTGTGTCCTGTTCTGGGCTCCCCAGTTCAAGAGAGACAGGGAACTCCTAGACAGAGTCCAACAAAAGACAACAAAGATGGCAGGAGGACTCGAGCATCTCCCTTGTGAGGAATGGCTGAGAGAACTGGGACTCTCTAGCCTGGAGAAGAGAAGGCTGAGGGGAGACCTTATTAATGCCTACAAGTATCTAAAGGGTGGGTGCAAGGAGGATGGAGCTGGACTCTTTTCAGTAGTTCCCAGTGACAGGACCAGGGGCAATGGGCACAAGCTGGAACATGAGAAGTTCCACTTAAATATGAGGAAAAACTTTATGTGCTCTAGGGGATCCTGCATTAGTGGGGGAGTTTGACTAGATGATCTCTAGAAGTCCCTTACAACTCTGACAATTCTGTGATTCCATGATTTTTTAAAAGAAGAAAACATAAACTTTTTTTCTTTTTTATGGTATCACCTCCTAGTCAAAGCCCTTTCTCTGCAGCTCTTTTCACTCATTCAGGTTTTTGTGGGCTGCAGCCAAAGGGTAGGTCTGCATGTCCCTGGCTGCCACAGTGTCACTCTGCCTGAGCAAATACACCTGGTCCTTCAGCTACTCTCTTGGGTTCTTGGCTGGTTTCTTATTTCAAGGAAAAATGGTGAGCGCCTTGGTGAAAAATCTTCCTTTCTCAGCTATTCACTATGCTATGGTGTGATCCCTTCTTTTTTCCCATGTACCAGGTCCTTTTGGAGTGGGTCTTTGTGCTTCAGTCTTTCCACCCTGGGTCCCTTAAAAAAAACCAAAACATTTTCTTGCATCGCTTTACTGAGTCCATATTGTCCTCAATATTACATTAATTACATAAAAATACTAAATCAAATTAATAATTGGTTACTCATGCTATGCTCATTCTTGAGTTTCCAATTTACCTCTGAGTGTCTAATTTTCTAAGTAATATTAACAAAGAACTAAACCCCTCAAGCACTACACACTGTGGCCTCAGTCAAATGGAAATTCTCAGATGATTACAAGCTGGAAATGGTTCAGAAGGGATAGGCAAGGAAAGAGAGGAGGTGGGGTGGCTCTATACATCAAGGAGTGCTTTGACTGTATAGAGCTCAATGATCTAGTTCATCGTGTTTTACCTCTTAAATTCTTCTTCAAACCAAGATGCTGGGGTACTTTCAGCCCTGAGGTTCTTGAGACCCTGACTCTAAACCTAGCCTCACCCAAACTCTGAAGAATGCTGCTGCTCAATGGTACCCTAAGATTAAAGGGCTTTACTTACTCATTCATATAGTGTATTTCTCTTTTCTAATTTTCTCATGTTTTCTCTCCTTGTTGCACACACAGCCAGAGTGTTTGTGTGTACACAAAAGCCTGTTAGAGGTCTCATTGAATGCATTTTTTTTCTTTTTTTTTTTTTTTCCCCCCTTGCAAAATTATTTTCTGCGGTTCCACCTGAAATAAACACAATTTTTTGAGAGGAGCTGCAAGATATTTGCAATCAGCATGATGCTAACATTTTCTTCTAGGAAAAACTACATGCATTGTTGCTGTATACAGGCTTGATAGCAATGCCTGTTGAGATTTTTTTAGCCAGGCTGGTCTTCTTCTCCATCTGCTCATCTTTCAGGTCCTGGGGATGGCCTTCTGTGCCTTTAAGAGTTCCTCCTTGAAGTATGACCAGTCTTCCTGGGCTCCTTGGCCCTTCAGGACTGTCTTCCAAGGGACACTGTCAACCATGCTCCGAAACAGGCCAAAGTCTGCCCTTTGGAAGTCCAAGGTGGCAGTTCTGCTGGATCCCTCCCTTCCCCAATAATTGAAAACTCTATCACTTTGTACAAGGTACTTCTGGAGCCTGGGGACAACAAGCTGATGAGAGGGAAGACAAGGGCAAGGCAGCCCCCGCATTCTTTCTCAGAGGCTTAATATTACATGCAGTTACTTCACACAGTCCTCACCAGAACATATGCTACCTCAGCAGAGGAGAGCAGCAGGGATGAGTCAGCCAGCAGCTGCCACAACACTGGCTGCTGTGATGCTCTGGAGGATGGATGCCCATGCTCTCCTGCTGGGCTTTCACTGCTGCTGCACCATCAGAGGCTCAGTGTAGGGAGGCTTCCCATTCCTGCAAAAGTGCTGCACAAAAGTGAGCATTTTCCAGGATACACAAGCAGTGTGAGTCCTGCTTTTTCACTTGAATAACTACTGTGGGTCTGGCAGTGTCAGAGATACTCAGCCCAAACACACCACTTTTGCTACTCTCTTTGCTTTCCCATGTGACCCCAAAATGTCTTTCCACCTCCTATCCCTACCTTAAAAAGGAGCTGATGCCAGTCTGAACAAGGTATTTCCTTGTTCCTGGCGCAGGCCAGTCCTGTGCCAGAGCTCAGGCAGGCACAATTCAGCTCACCCAGCTCCATGCACAATGCTGTAGCTAGAGGGGAGTGCTGAGTATCCCTAGAAAGTGGCTCTACGGTATTTCTTGCATGTCAGTGCTAGGCAGGATTTATTTCCTTGTTTGTTTTCTTCACTGCTTCTTGGGGGATATTTACCCTTTGCTAGGCTCACATATTTACCCTTTGCTAGCCTCACATTACTGGCCAAGAAAGACTTCCCAGGCAGCAGGAATTTGATGTCCCAGTTTCTTATCTGAAACCCTAGTCCAGCTTTTACCAATAAAAGTTCAAGATTATTTAGCCTATTCATTCTGCTGGAGAGCTGCAGAGGAGCTCGGAAATTTAGTACAGGCTTATGATCACAGTAAAACATAATGCATGTAATAATATGTCATCTAATAAATACTTTAATATACTTAATCTAACAAATGCAGCATATGCTATAATGTATGTATGACCCTGGTTACTTACATTGGTTTGTGTAAGTAGTCAGATCCCAGCTGTCCAACTGCCTTTGCTTATATTCTCAGGTTTTTTCTCAATATTACCCTGCAAATAGAAATAAAATAAACACATTGTAATGATGCTTTTGCCAGCAGCCTTCACCCATTTGCTGGGGTGAAGCTCTGTAAATGCCTCACTTGCCATTTCACACTCCCCTCTCTGCAGCACTCTTGGAAGCTTTGCTGCCCGGGAGCACCACAGTGCCAGGGCCAAGGCAAGCAGCCAGGCAGGGCCCCAGGAGAGCTGTTCCTAGCGAGCTCACAGACAAATAGGCCATGACCATGCATGGCTGAGGGGGAGAAGTGGCATCTTCCACTGCAGTCCATTTGCTCACACCTCCAGCAACCCATGCTTCAGCAAAGACCATCAGCCCCAGGTGCAGCTGCAAGCCCTGTGAGCCCTCCAGAGAAGAAGAGCAGCTCCTGGGGGCTCTGCCTCTGCTCACCAGCTGATGGTCAGGGTGGGGTCCTGGTTCTGAACCACTTGCCTTGCTCAAATAATCATTTAGCTAGTGCGAAAAGGGCTGGAGGGTGGTTCAGAAGATCTTCTAGTGCATTTCTGCTCCAAAGCAATTATTGGATGCTAATCACCCCTGATGCACATCTGCTCAAACTTTGCCAAAAATCCTCTAGTGGTGGGGACCTCACAACCTCACTAGCCATAATTACTGTTATTAAGTGCACCCTAGTGTCCCATCTAAGCATTCTGTCAGACTCGTCCCTTGCTCTATCTCAACCAGAGACCGGGTCATTCCTTTCCTCTTTGCAGCAGTACTTTGCACTGTCACAGTCTCTCATCTTGCCTCCCCATGGCCATGAGCTGTTTGTAATGCAGGGTGTAGGGACATCCCCAGCCTCTTGCTCCCTGCAGACTCCAGGTGACAGCACTGGCCCTGAAGCAGTGCCCACCTCCTCATCATACCCTTTACCTCTCCTCCTGAACAGGCTTTCCCATACAGCCACCAGACACACACTCAAGCTGACCCTCCTTGCAGCCCACCTTGGCCCTCACAGCTGCCACCCAGCTCTGCATGGCACAGAGTCAGCCTTATGAGGAAGGAGACAGGAAAACCTGGGGTGTGTTTTCCCTCCAGTGCTCCCTGCTTTGCCCTCCCCACAGCCTCTCTCAGCAGCACCAGCTGCAGAGCCCTAACTGACCCACTCTCTGCAGGGCTCCCTTTCCCCAGCCCTCCCATCTCTCTATACAGCCCCAGCTCTCGCACTCGTTCCTCACAGGTCATGTTTTCCAGACCACTGACCATTTCTGACGCTTATTGCTGGACTCTGTCCAACTGGGCCACATCCTTCTGGAAGCTCAGTGTCCTCAGCTGAGCAGAGCAGCCCTGCTGGGGGCTCACACATGCTGAGATGAAAAATCACTCCATTTGTCTTGCAGGCGGTAATTTGGTTCATATATCTCGGCATGGAGATGACCTGATGCCGCTGACTCATGCTTTGCCTTTGACCTGTTGTGACCCCCAGGCCCTTCTCTGCAGAGGCATTAGTTAGGGCAGGCATTTTTCCTCATGCAGCTGCTGATTTCTGCATAAGGTGGGAGCTCTCATTTGCCCCTGCAGAACCGCATCCTATTTTTCTCAAACTCTTTCTCAAATTTGACAAGACCATTTGTCGAGCTCAAGCTCTGTCCTCTGAAGTACTTGCAGCTTATTTCAGCTTGCTGGTCTGCAAAGTTAATAAGCATAATATTTATCTTATAGGTAACCATTAATAATGACCTGGCCCGATATTTCCCTGCTCCTGGCTCAATCTCCAGAAGCCTCCTTGTTAATTTTTCATGGAAATTTTCTGTGGAAATTTGATTTGGACAGAGCAAGAGGATTCATGATGAGAAACACAACAAAGCAAGAGATGAGCAAACAAAACTAAACTCAGGTTTCCCACCTGAGGACAAAAAAATTAGCAAGTTAGAAATGTCATCCTTATGCCACAGATGTGTCACTTAGCCACTGAATCAAGATCACCTCCCATAAGCCAGCACATCCCAGAGAGACAGGAGCTGAAAGAAGGAAGAGGTCAGTGCAGGCAGTGGCTGGGGCACAGATTAAGAGGGAGCCCGGGGGAGCCCACAAAAGGGGATACTGCTGGCATGGGGGATCAGTGTAAATAGCCATTAGTCCTGCAAATGGGACTGTGGAAAGAGGAAATTCTCTGGCTGCACCTTTGAGGACCTGTTTTACACACTCTAACATCCACTTTTCCTATCAATGAAATTCAAGAAGTTGCCCAGCTAGACCAGCCTGTTTGCAGCAAACACGGCCAGTTTTCTTGTCTTGCTGTTGTACTGAGCAGTGGCAATTCTCACCCTGATAGCTGCTCTCAGAGGACACAGGAACAGATACCAGCAGTGGTTACCAAGGCTGGATCACCCTCGGTTGCTGGAGTATAAATTCTCCCATTTCCAAAGGTGGGAGCTACCCAACGACTGCTCTTTCAGCAGGCTCAGGATGAATGGTTGTCATGCAACCCCTCTGCAGCTGCCCTCTGCCTGCTTGCACTTTTCCTGCCCTGCTCAGCACAAAGGAGCTCAACAGCACAGCTCTGTAACTGCTTGACTGTGGAGGCTCCTGGGGTAGCAAAGAGGTTATGCGTTTTCTCTCCTCTGACTATACAAAAGGATTTGTTTTGACAGTAAAAAACCCCTCCTTTTCCATCATCTCCCTTCTGCCCTTGTACTTTCAATATCCAGTCTCACAAGGAGAAACGCTTTGTGCTTGAGGTATTTTTATTGTTTTGTTTTTTCTTAGCCATGGTTTGCCATCAGCAAACAGGTCCTTGGTGTATTTTAGCTTAAAGAATACCTGAAATTCAGAGTTGAGATTGGAAGGATATTATTGAAGAGGAATTTAGAGATTTTGCAGACAACACTGATGAGGGCTTAACTTTTCAAATGTCCAAAGTTCCCAGACAACATAGAAAATATCAGAAGGAAGTGCAAAGGAAAAGCTCAAAAGGATAAATCTGTGTGGCTTAGGAAAGAGAATGGATGAGATAGTGTCTCGAAATTGATGGAAATAGAGCAGGGATCGTGTAAACTGGAAGGAAGAGCATAAATCAGGAAGGAGATGTATTTAGATCTAACTGAGAGGACAAGCTCAGCAAAGAGTTTTGCTTTCACAGTTACGTCAGCAACACTGCAGGATTGTCTAGTTTTATACCAATTCAGCTCCAGAAACATCTCAGCAGATGCAGCTTTTTCACGGACCTGAGCACCCTGCCCAAAGGGGAACCAGCTTCAAAGAAAAATCCCATTTCTCAGGGTCCTACCAGTTTTATTTTAAGGAAAAAAATATTTTGTCAAATTTGTTTATTGTCACTCTTCAAGTGAACAAGGGCTGGCAGCAATGTTTTGTGCAAGGATAGCTATGGCTTTGCTTGGTATGAAATACCAGCAAAACTCTGCTAGTAATAAAGTCTCCAAGGTTCACTGCCTGCAAGGAATTTGCTAGCAAATTTCATTCACAAAGAGAAGTATGGAATGCTCAGTTAATTTCAGTTCACTTTGGTGCTCTTGTCTCTCTTCAGATCTGAAGAAAACCTTCCCCACAAGCTCTCCATGGGACTGTGGGGCAGCATCAGCCCCTCACTCCAGACCCCAGCTGCAGCCGGGATTTCTGCTCATCGATTGGGTGGGAACAAACTGGACAACAGGCAGACAAGTCCCTGGGAAAGGCTGCTGACCTGCCTTCCAGCTTCCTTGAGCAAGAGCTGGAATTGATGTTATTAAATTCCTCAGTGGCAGTTTATTTCTTGAAAACAAATCTGAGTAATCTAATAAAAAGCAATAGAGAGTGCTGCTGGCAGGGGGCATGTTCACAGTCACAGGATGCCTCTCTCTCTCTGCCATCTCAGGGCTGAGGTGATGCTTTGGATCTCTGTCCCTGTCCTCAGGAGTGCTTGGAATAGCTCCTGGCTCTCTCTTTCCCTTGTTCACAGAAAAACCACAGACATGGACCCTGTAAGGTGTCTTTCTCCATCCTTCCTGCCAAAAGGCAGTCTGGAAAGGAAACCCAAGATCTGGCACACTGAGTGCCAGGAGGAGTGCTCCTAAGGGTTATGGTGCTGGAAGCACAGGACCAGTGCACGCAACTTATTAACAAGGACTTGAGGAAGGTAAAAGGAAACAGGCAGTACTAAACAATAAGGTAAGAGAGGCTGAGGGCAACAGTGAAAGCTAAAATCGTAGCCAAATGGAAAAAAACAGAAGTAACATATCTGGTGGCAGATTGCGTGTAAAAACACAGCAGGCAAAAAGCACTTCAATGAACAAATGGTAAAGGGAACTAACATTATTAATGTTTCTTCACATCAAATAATCAGGAGCCTGTCAGAATATCTGTAGGACCAGATGACAGTATAAAAGAAGATCACAAGCAGACATGACCATTTTTTAATTATTTATTTGCATCAGTGCTCATAGTAAAAGAACCTTTATGTTCAGATGGTTCCAACGATTCTTGAGGGTTAGGGATCCTAGGAAAGATTAGTTAGAAAGTAAAATTACTTAAGAAGAGAGATTAAAAATATTCACAGAATTATTAGCAATGAATAACTAGAATCGATAATAAGCACTCAAGGTCCAAGACGTGTGTCAACTGGAAGAGCCAAGGTCATAGCAGTGATGGATTACCAGAAGGCTGAAGGGGCAAATGTGATGTCAATTTTAATTTTTTTCTCCAAACTTGATCTGAGTAGCTACAGACCTCTTCTTCCAGCTCATGTACTGCCAACGCCTACTGGATTTAGGCAGCAAGGTCTTTGTAGTTGGAAGACTGCAGGGGTGGGTTTTCTGAGGAGGCACCAGGAGCTGCCCCCATGTCAGAGACAGTGCCAGCCAGCTCCGAGATGCCACTGCCCAAAGCTGAGCCCATGAGTGATTCTGGTGGCACCAGTGATAATTTTTTTTTTAAAAAGGGTAAAAGTTGCACAGCAACTGGGAGAGAGGTGAGAAAATGTGAAAGAGCCCTGCAGACCCTATGGTCAGTGAAGAAGGAGGAGGAAGAGGTCGTCCAGGCACTGAAGCAGAGATTCCATGTAGCCCCTGATGAAGACCACAGTGAAACAGGTTGTGCCCCTGCAGCCCATGGAGGTCCATGGTGGAGCAGACAGCTACACTGCAGCTTGCGGCAGATCCCACATTGGAGCAGGTCAATGTGCCTTGAAGGAGGCTGTAGCTTGTGGAGAGCCCATACTGGAGGAGGTTCCTGACTGATTGGAGGACTGCAGGTTAACAGAAGAGAAAAAGAAGCAGCGACTGAAGAGAAAGAGCTTCCCCAGATAAGAAAAAGTTCATTAGAAGGGATGCTGGAGGCATAACTGGATACTGAGGGAAGTTAAATGTATAAGCAGATCTATCCAAAAGTACTAATTGACCCTGTGCCCCAGCAGCATTAATTCAGCTGCTGATACTCATCCCAGCATTTTCATTCCAGACTTAGTCCCAGAGCTAGGAAAGTTTCCTGTAGGAAAGAAAATGTGTCTTTGACTCAGCAAGGAGGTTCATCATTCTGGAAGGGTTAAAAATTAATGAGAGACAAGAGAGGGAAACATAAAGCTGAGATTAGTTCTTTGTTCATTTTCTAGCTCCACACTCCAAAGTTACAAAAAACTCACACAGTGTCATCTTTCTCCCACAGGCAGAGTTAATTACTAGTGTGAGTTGTTTTCACTGCTTCCTGCTAGAACAGAATCACTGACCCAGTGCCACTGTCTCTGGCCTCCTCCCCAGGCAGCCAAAAAGGGAGCAACAAAAAATTCAGGAAAGATGCTGAACAGGGTATTTTCCCAGCCAGAATCACCCTTCTTCTACCTGCAGTGGTATGACTGTTGGGGCTGGGGCTCAGCCTGATGGGCAGAAAGGAAGCAGAAGTTGTGTGCAAGTGGAAGATAAAGCAAGCAGACCTTTTCAATAACAGGGACTCGATTGGAGCAAGTTTCAGTTGTGTGTCTATAACTACAAACTGTAGAACATTTCTACCTTTTTGTCACCAGCTAGTCTGGGGCCTCATCCCCCACCTAGCTCCTCCTCACTGCTTCTTCTTAAGATCCTTTTACAGTTCTGGATGTCTCTGTCAATGCTTCACCCTAAGCCATCACTTTCCACATATCCTGAAAGCTTCATCATGCAGCTGGCATGGCCAGTGAAGAGGGTTGATCGTATCACTTATTCACAGCTCTTCATTGCATATGGTTCCTGGCAATGGCCCTTTGCTCTTGCTGTAGTTGCTGCTGTGGGGCACCCACAACTTCCCTGGGCAACCTGTTGCAGCTGCAGAAACTCACAATAAGGAGTTTCTTCCTAATGTCTAACCTAAATCTACCTCTTTCTAGTTTGAAACTGTCCACCCTCATCCTATCACTACATGTCCTTGTAAAAAGTCCCTCCCCAGCTTTCCTGTCAGCACCCTTCAGGTACTGGAAGGCAGCTAGGAAAATTGTGATTGGTTCTCAGTAGCACCCATGGGCTGACAGTTTCTTCTGTGCACAGACGGAATATTTGAACACACAGACACAGCTAATTCAGTGTTACCTTTGTTTAATCCCTGCTTACAGTCCAGAGGTTCCAGTGGTTTCTGAAGCATTAACAGTGCCACGGTTTGCCTTTATGTATCCATGTGGACAGTCTGCCCCTTGGCATGCAGCCAGGAGAAGCCTCACAAGTATATTATAAGCATTTTTAACCCTTTCCGTGCAGCCATTGAAAACAGGGTTTCAAAACTCCAAGCAGCTTTATTGTTATTTGCCCATTTGGTTGGTTACCATGTACTTATCTCATTCTATAAATACTGATAAGCCCCACAGAGCCATCTATTAGGAGAGCATTAGATCTAAACTATAAAGAGAACCACTGAGTACATGAGCTGGCAGGAAGGTCACATATTCTCATGGGTGGGCATCCAATTATAAGAGACAAAGGCACGCTTGAGGTAGCTCAGGTTTCTGTTGTGGGACTCTCTGTTTACAATTAGATACAGTAGGAAAATTCATAACTCAGCTTTTCTCCTGGAAAAAAATAATTCACCTCTGGCACTCTGAAATACACTGAGACCAAAAACAAAACAAAACAAAACAAAAACAAACAATCAAACAAACAAAAGATGGGATTCTTGTCATGAATGCCTCAAGAGGTTTTTATATTACCTTTATACTATTATACCACTTTCATACTACTCATTTCTGTGACAGCTCTAATATGTCAAAAAAAAACCCGGTAATGGACCAGGACCCCTGTGGCACTTGACACTGTGCAACAAAGGAGCAGAAGCATGGTCCATGTTCTAACCTTTGTTGCAATTTGAACACACACATTTCTGGGCATCCACTTCAAGTGCTAAGTGAGGTGGCAGTGCACTTAGTCATAGGCCTGTGCCCCAGCTCTCACAACACCTGGAACATCATTCCTAGAGTGAGAGATTAAATAACTGTAATATAATAGAGTAGGATGGACAACACCTTGGAAATCATAGAATCGTTAAGGTTGGAAGGGACCTTAAAGATCATCAAGTTCCAACCCCCTGCCATGAGCAGGGAACCCTACCACTAGAACAGGTTGCACAAAACCTCATCCAACCTGACCTTAAAAACCTCCAGGGATGTGGCATCAACAATCTCCCTGGGCAACCCATTCCAGTTCCTCACCACCCTTAGAGTGAAGAACATCTTCCTAATATCTAACCTAAATCTCCCCTCTGTCAGTTTAAAACCATTACCCCTTGTCCTGTCACTATCTTCTCTGATGAAAAGCCCTTCCCCAGCTTTCCTGTAGCCCCTTTCAAGTACTGGAAGGTGCTATAAGGTCTCCCTGGAGCCTTCTCTTCTCTAGGCTGAACAGCCCCAACTCTCTCAGCCTGTCCTCATAGCAAAGGTGCTCCAGGTCTTTGATCATCTTGGTGGCTCTTCTCTGGACCCTCTCCAACAGGTCTATCTCTTCCTTTTGCTGAGGGCAGCAGAACTGTACACAGTATTCCAGGTGTGGAATAGGCCTCTGGCCTCTTGGAGTTTCTACTTGACTTCCTCTTAGTTGTGATACAACACTCTTGGGCCTGGAGAAGGTGATCCTTAAATATCAGCCAGCTTTTATGAGGCCCTCTACCCTCCAGGATGTTATCCCAAGACACTCCGTTGAGTAGATCCCTGAAGAGGCTGAAATCTGCCTTCTGAAGTCAAGGGTAGTAACCTTGCTGTGAGCCCTCCTGGCTGCCCTAAGGATCTTGAACTCCACCATTTCATGGTCACTACAACCTAGGCTGCCCTTGAGCTTAACATCCCTCACCAGCCCTTCCTCATTGGGGAGGACAAGATCCAGCATAGCACCTCTCCTTGTTGGTTCCTCGATTACTTGGAAAAGGAAGTTATTGTCCTTGCACTCTAGGAACCTCCTGGATTGTTTGCGTTTAGCAGAGTTGTTCTTCCAACAGATGTCAGGGTGGTTGAAGTCTCTCATGAGGACCCTGGATTGTGATTGTGAAGCTGCTCCTATCTGTCTATATAGTGCCACATCTATCTCAGGTGACCTGTAGCAAACCCCCACCATGATGTCACCTTGGCCTTTCTTCCCCTTAATCTTAACCCACAAGCCCTCTGGTGGCTCCTCATCCATCCCCAGGGAGAGCTCCATGTACTCCAGCTGATCTTTGACATAGAAGGCAACACTCCCACCTTGTCTTCCCTGTCTGTCCTTCCTAAAGAGTTTGTAACCTTCCGTTCTGACACTCCAGTCATAGGAGCCATCCCACCAGGACTCAGTGGTGTCAATGAGATGGTAGCCCTGCAGACTCACCCTCATCTCTAATTCCTCCTGTTTATTCCCCATGCTGCGTGCATTTGTATAAAGGCACTTAAGCTGGGCCTTCAGTAAGGTGGCCTGACTAGCTGACCCGACCACCCCTAGGCTCATCTGTAGTAAGCCTGGCTTTATCCCCCATCCCCTTCCAACCTAGTTTAAACCCCTAAATTTCCCTAATGTTTCTCCTAGAACTACTGAAAGAAGACATACAACATTTTGTTCTTTGTGCCTCAGGAATAACATGGCCAGCAGGAACAGGGAAGTGATCGTGCCCCTGTACTCAGCACTGGTGAAGCTGCACCTCAAGTGCTGTGAGCAGTTCTGGGACCCTCAATACAGGAAGAATGTTGAGGTGGTGGAGCATGTCCAGAGGAACACAACGAAACTGATGAAGGGTCTAGAGAACAAGTCATACAAGGAGTGGCTGAGGGAACTGGGGATGCTTAGTTTGAAGGGGAGACATCATCTCCTTCTACAACCACCTGAAAGGAGGCTGTAGGGAGGTTGGTGTTGGCCTCTTCTTCCAAGTGAATAATGACAGGACGAGAGGAAATGGCCTGAAGTTGGCAGGGAAGGTTTAGATTGGACATTAAGAAGAATTTCTATACTGAAAGAGTGGTGAGGCACTGCAAAAGACTGCCCAGGGAGATGGTTGAGTCACCATCCTTGGAGATATTCAAGAAATGTGTAGATGTGGCACTTCAGGGCATGCTCTAGTGGCTGAGATTGTAGGGGTTTTGTCGGTGTTTTTTGGTGGAGTGCATGGTTGGTTGTGTTTCTTTGGGGTTTTTTTGTGTTGATGATTGGACTCGGACTCAGAGATCCTTTCCAGTCATGATGGTTCTGTGATTCTGTGATTTTCTGTCCAAGGTTTGGTTCCCACAGTGCATTAGCAGCCTTTGGAAACCACTGACACGATACAAGTGGCAGGAGCCCTTTCACAAACTCTGAAACAATTGAATTTATAACTGCCCATAGATCATTTCAGCTGAAATAATTAATCCTAAAGCTGGAAAACAGCTGTCCTAAAAACCTCAAAAAATGCTCCTGTCAGAGAGCATCAATACACCTGTAGGCACTGGGCATCTCAAACAACTTTCATGACAGCCTCAAAACTGGCCCAGAAAGTTCCATGTTTCCTCCCTAAAAGCAGCAAGTGTGGGATTCCAAACTAAAGTAGAAAATAAACTGCACTGGGAGGCATTGCAGCTGAGAAGTTCTCTTGCTCTTATCAGCATTCTCATCCTGAGCCCACCACATTCCCTTCAGAAAAAATGTAATACATCCCCAGAGCTGCAAAGTTTGAACTTGGCTCCACATTGAGCACATGTTCCTGAAGTTCAGAGCTCTTCCAAGTCAGCTTATTTCCACTGAGACCAACTTAATGAAGTACTTATTTATATTTTCCTTGAAGTAGAAATACTGTATCTGATGTTATCTGTCATTTTTTATTTTAGTGAGAGATTTGTTTTCGCTTCCACAAATATGCCTTTGACCTGTAATGAAATCCTTACTGAAGTAATGACTAATTCTGAACAAGTATGTCATTATTCCAGTAAATCCAAGGGAGGGTACAAACAGCTACGTCCCTCTGACCTTTCTGTGCCCCTTTTCAGAAAATAAGATGTACTTTGAGCAATAGAACAAAATTTCTTGTCTGGTGGTTCTGTGGGGTCACAGCAAAGTGCTGCCTACATCCATGTAATTAGATGGGAGGTTAATTAATTGCTAAAGCACATTTTTCCAGTGGATAAAGCAGATAGAAAGCATATTTAAGTGGGCTGAACAGTTTATTAAATGAGATTATAAAAGACACTTTGCCCTTCATCAAGTGTCATTTCAAGACAAATTGATGTAACTTCTTGCCTCAGCAAAGTCTGTTAGTTAAAAAAGGGCTGTACTCTACAGGAGCAACCCAGCAGCATCCCTCGTTTCTTATGGCCTGAATGTTTTCTCCTTTCTTTTTTATCTTTTAAACTTTCATGTCTTCCTTTAGATTTTGCTAATGACAGAGATCAGTCTCAGCCATGGCTTCAGACCCATGCTTTCTGGCACTCATGGCTGTGTCTGAGATTTCCTGGCTTTGTCCAGCTTCACCACAGTGTTTGCAGGGACATTTCCATGGAGTGCTGCTGCCTTCCCTATGCAGATTTCAGAAGCTGATTTAGGAATAATGGGTGTCTTACTTATGTTTCAAAAAAGCTGATGTCCCTAGGAAAGAAGAATGGAGGGACATCACGTCGATGGTGCTGGATGGATGGAGTCCTCCCTGGACACCTGCCATGGATGGACGAGAAGGGAAGAAGAAGCAGGAAGGAAGTTGTCTCCTGTGATCTCTGACCTTCTTCTGAGGTTACGTAGATATATGGAATGGAATATCTCTGGCCAATTCTGCTGTCTGTCCAATTCAGCCTCTTACATGGGGGTCAGAGACCTCCTGGTAGTGTCTGAGCCAGCAGAGTAAAGGTGAGACTTTGGAGTCTCAACAATAGCATAAACATTCCAGCATTGTCAGTTCTAGTTGGAATACTTTCTGCTAGTTAAAAGAAAGCTCACTGAAGGAAAAAAAAAAAAAAAAAATCAGTAAAAGGAAAAGTGGCTTCATCCTGGTTCAAACCAGGACCCATCCACTACTCTCTGGCCTGCACAGGGACCAGCTCCAGCACTGTTGCTCTTCACAGCCACCTGGAGTTGTATAACCATTTCAGTAACATACCTTAACCAAGGCATTTTAGCAAAAGTGGTCAGAGTTTTTCTGTCTGAGCACCTGGGGTTTGGGGGAGGACAACATTTCCTCTTCCTGTATAAGGTACTAAGGATGTATTTTGAAAGCTTCCTAATACAAAGCTGCACTGGTGATAATGTTGAGGGAGCATCTTAATGGAAGCCATAAACATCACCTCTTATTTTTCTTCTCTCTGGCATGATTTTAAAGTGTATTAAAGAATATGAGAGGAGAGGAGAGGTTTTATTGTACCAAGAAAGCAGCCAGCATCATTTGCTGTTTCCAAGGTGCTTTCCAGCCCCAAATTTGTGCAAAAAATAGGTTTTACAAGACCAAAACAGTGCTGTGATTTCAGCATCTCTCTGGAATCTGTATCTTGATTACAGTTGCAGTACATATTCCAAAGCCTAATTATGCAGCTACATTTTTCCTGGTTCATCACAAAGGCCTGTCAAGAAACAGCTACTCTCTAAGCACCCAATTCCCCTTCTCTAAATATTGCTTGTCTGCTCATGCAGATTTGTCTAAATGCACCTCTGTCATCTATAATAAGGTAATAGCCCTAAAAATTACTTAGTGTCATCATGTATCTTCCACTTTGGTACAGATGTTTGAAACCTAAACTGAGGCCTTTGCTACACCTCTTTCTTTCTGCTCCTTCTAGCACTTTCAGATGTATACTGGTTTTGGATGGGATGGAGTTAATTTTCTCCTTAATAGCTGGCATAATGCTGTGTTTTGGATTCAGGATGAGAGTAGTGATGATACACTGATGTTTTAGTTGATGCTGAACAGCGTGGTCAAAGACTTTTCAGCTTCTCATACTGTCCCTCCAGCAAGGAGCCTGGGGTGCACAAGAAGCTGGGAGGGGACACAGCTGGGACAGCCGACCCAAACTGGGCAGAGGGATATTCTGTACCATATGATGTCATGCTGAACAATAAAACTGGGTGAAGCTGGGCAGGGAGCAGCAGCACTTGCTTGGGAATTGGTCAGTGGGTGGAGAGCAGTTGCACTGTGCATCACTTGTTTGGTATATGTTTTTATCAGTATTATTACATTCCCTTGTTTTTCTGTCCTATTAAACACTCTTCATGTCAGCCCACACTTTTCAACTTTTCTTTCTTGTTTCCTTTCCCCATTCCACTCTGGGGTGGGGGAAAGCAACTGGCTGTCAGGCTGCCTGATGGGTTAAACCACAAGATGTCATCTCCCAATAACTGCAACAGGGATAAAGAACATAAAAATGTTCTGATATTAGCACTATATTATTGGGCGGAAAATATCCCCATAACAAAGTTCAGGTTCAGCATCTCTGTCTGATTTGTCATTTGTAATTGCTCTATTAATTAAATAACCCATAGAAATTCCACACGATGCAGTCTGGTAGGAGCTGGTGTCCAGGCTGGGTTGCCTAGAGCCCAGATAAAAAAGCAACCCTGCTGGCATAAAACATTCATTAATAGCTTGTGTGCTGATGATAGGTGAATAAAAAAATGGACAACAAAGACAGAAAAGGAAAGCAAGACAAATGACCAGTGTCTGTGTTACTAATGCAACTCACTGCCCTGAGCAAGACAGGAGAGGTACCCTGTGCTGTTCTGGTGGGGCCAGCCAAGGGCCTCCCGGAGCTGCCCAGTGCAGGCGTGCCTCTCCCACTCTCTTCCTTTGGCACTTCTCTGCTCACACCCATATATCCCTGCAGACATTTCCTTTTCCTTAACTACAGCAACTTCCTAGCAAATTGTGAGGTTCATAGTTTCAACGCACTCACCATCTGTACCACCTCACACTGGACTGCCAGGCTGATTGCTGTGTAAATGGACTTTGACTTACTTAAGACAGTTTTACACACATCCTAATAGATCCAGAATGGTGTCCAGTAAGCAAGAAACATCAAGTCAGCTTCCTCAAACTGTGCTCATTCTATTTAAACCTGTTGTAACCACTTATTCTTAGAATAGAATGATTGAAGTTGGAAGGGATCATCAGGTTCCAACCTCTCTGCTATGAGCAGGGACACCTCACACTAGACCAGGCTGCACAAAGCCTCATCCAACCTGGCCTTCAACACCTCCAGGGAGGGGGCTGCCACAGCCTCCCTGGGCAACCTATTCCAGCACCTTCCTACCCTTGTGGTGAAGAATGTCTTCCTAAATCTACTCTCTTTCAGTTTAAAACCTTTATACCCAGCCTCTCTTCTCATGGGGATTGAAGGCCATTAGTTCACAATTTGCACAGCAACACAAAGATAACAAAAAGATATGAGCACCTGGAATCGCTCTGTGTTATCAAGAATGATTCTGCAGTTGGTCAGGGAAGGTTTGCTCTGGTACCCACAAAACTCAGTTTTCCCCAACCTCTTTGACCTCTTTGTGCCTCTCTTACTTTGGGTTGCAAGCTGCTCTTTCTAAGCTGTAACCCAGCAACAATCTTATTAGGTATTTAAGGTGTATAGCGTAGGGAGTTACCTAGAGCCTCAAACTACATCAAACAGCTGTGGGATTTCTGATCTCACCTCACTCCCCATATCTTTTCACATGAACTCAGCTCTGAGAAGAAATGTTACAATCTCAGGAGAGCTCACTTTTGATTAAGGCATCTGCACCTTTTTAGGCTATTTTTTTTTTTACTAATTTTTCTAACCAACATCCTGAATGTTGAACATTGGGTTGATGCAATTTCCTATAAGTGAGTTGGAGGCACCTCAAAAATACAAGATTTATATGAGAGGGAGCCAAAGACCACAGAATGGCCCCAGAGCAGCCATTACAGAGTCATATGCCTCCAGCATTATCTTTCATGCAAAGTGAGTAATATATTTTATGTCAGCCACAACAGCTACAGGAGCTCAAGTCATTCCTTTGCACAGAAGGAACTAATTACGTTAGGGATCAAAATATGTTGAGCCTTCTTAATGTAAAACCACAATTGGTAGATTAGTGCAAGGCCTTGTTAGGTGATGCTGTCCTGAACAGCACAGAAATAGCAAGTTGAGAGCTAGTATTGTCTATGGACTTGTTGGGAAATCTTCATTGCTAGGCTACAGCCTAGGTAGGTGTCAGGTCCCCCACTCTGTCTTGACCAAAAGACTGGTAGAGAAGAGGCATCTCCAGCTGTCACTGATGAAATATTTTGACACAGTTGTGATTTAGCAGCAATTCAAGCTTTATTAGTGGTGTGAGGTGGATCAAAAGGTGGAATTTAAGCAGGACTTAATCATTAACCAATGTAAAGATTAAGAAGGTGAATCAGTGGAATATGTTATAATTAAAACAGCAACTTAATTACAGATTCGAGAATGACAAAATTCACACACTTACTGAAAGGTATCTTAAATCAAAATATGTATCTGTGCGTTTGTATAAATAGAAAACATTGCAAATACATGTGGACAGACTGAGATTTTTGAATCCAGTGAAACAGAGACACCCACTCATGTGAAAGCAAATGTGTATATTCGAGCACATACATGGGTAGAGAGGTGGATGGAAGAGGTGAGCCTATAGTTAAAACTTACCTCTTTTTCAATTTAGAGTAAATACTCTCAGTGCATTGGCATTCCTCAGCCAGCAATAACTGAGACTCAAGAAGGTTGGTCTCACCCTGGCCAGTCATTGAACCTGGAAGGGACCTTTACAGGTCCTCTAGTCCAACCCTCCTGCAGTGAGCAGGGGCATCTTCTGCTAGATCAGACTGCTCAGAGCCCCATCCAACCTGACCTTGAATGTTTCCAGAGATGGGGCTTCTACCACCTCTTCGACAACTTGTTCCAGTGCTTCACCACCCTCTCTGTAAAAAAGGTCTTTCTAATATCTAGTCTAAATCTACCCTCTTTCAGTTTAAAACCATTAACCCTTGTCCTATTATTACATACCGTGCTAAAAAGTTTGTCCCCAGCTTTCTTATAGGCCCCATTTAAGCACTGAAAAACCATTATAAGATCTCCCCGGAGCCTGCTTTTCTCCAGGCTTAACAAGCCCAGCAATCTCAGCCTTTCCTCATAGGTGTTCCAGGACACTGATGATTTTTGGGACCGTCATCCAGACTCACTTCAACAGGTCCATGTCTTTCCTCTGTTGAGGACTCTGGAGCTGGACACAGTATTTCAGGTGGGCCTCACCAGAGCAGAGGTGGAGAATCACCTCCCATTGTGGTCACAGCACATGTCAAGTGATCTTCACAACTTTCAGAGTGGGCTTATAATCTGGGCAGGAGGGGCCTTGGGTAGGTTCACTAGGCAACAGGAGTCCCAGGTGCAGTTTGGAGATGCTGAATCGTCCCAACTCACCGTGCTTGTAGCAGGACCAGATTGCCCCAGGTCACTTGCAACTGGTGCAAGAACGATGTTGGACCCACTGTGCTAGTAATTAAAGCAAGAACAATGTTGGCTGATGTTGGCACCAAAATGTAGCCCAGGGCAGGGTCTGCACCACCACACCAGCTCCTCAGGTTGAAGATGCAGGAAGTCTGTTATCTCTCTGCAGTCTTCACTGAAGTGTCTGAAGAAACTCCTCTTAGTACAGTCTCATAAAGAATTATTTCCAAATGGAGAATTAAAAAAGAAAAGGAGATTTTATTTTGTTTTGGAAAATCATATTCAAAGAAGCTAGAGCATATCTTGTGCCAGAGAGAGGAAGCCTTTGTTGTAGCACACTTAAAAGCACGAATTAATGGAGAAAAATATATTCCCGAAATACTATTATCTGTTGGTCCAGTTTAATTAGGATAACACTTAAATTATTCAATGGTAAGACATGCAACCTTGGGAACAAAAAACATCAAAAGTGGGTGTTTGCAAGCTCAGCAACTACTCCAAACACATTTCCTTCTGGTTGTATTAAGGCAGCAATGCAATTCATTCATGCCAATGCAATTTTTTCTGCAAGGCCTAAAGCCACTTTAGTTAGTCAGACTAATTTCCAGACCAGAAGCATACCTTGAAGAAGAGACAAGACTGCAGAATAATTTGCACCTCCCTCCCACTAGAAGAGATGACTCAGACCTGTTCAAAACTCTTTTTAGTCTCTCCTAACCTTTGTACTGCTCAGGAGTGAAACTAAGAAAGTTTTCACGACCTCTCAATTGTGCACCTTTTCCCTCTTATTTTCAAACACCACTTTTGTACCTCCTCTGAGCAGCCTCAGCACACTCACCCAGCACATCTGGCAGGGCTGGCAGTGCAGCTCCACTATGCCCATGGATCAGCTTTCCAAGCACTCCTAGAGCAGCTCACCCTTTGTGTCATGCCTCTTTTTTGGGATTAGTGTCTCCTCTGGGTAGACAAATCTCCTACCATGGAAGTAATATCTCCACCAAAAGTATTAATCATGGCTCTGCCATGGTTAGGAGCACACATTAGGCTGAAACTAGAGGCAGTCATAAAAACAAGGTTATTTTATTAGCAAGTTTCAGCTAAAGGCTGGACATCACTCGAGTGGATAATTACAACAATTCCTTCTGGCTGCCAAATTACACAGACTGAAGGAGCACTGTTTCAAGAGGCTGTGTCTGGCAACACTGTGGGAAGCACGTGATGATGGAATGTGTAGCTGGAAGTGGCCTTTTCCTTTATGTCGTTCTGGCTGTACCACAACATACATCACCTAGTTCTGCCTTAACCTTAGAGTTTTATGGCTTCTCCTGCTTGGCATGTGCAGCCATTTCCTCAGAATTTTCCACCCATTTTCTTCTCAGGTACGAATCAGTAGTGCTGGAGCTGTGGATGCCAGAGGTTTCCATCACTGGAAACCCCAAGGTACTTCTAGAACTCAGCCTAATCCCATACTTGGACCCAAACATGCCATTGAGCAGGGTCATTATGAAAGTGATGGCAGTGAGATCTGTTGTCATAAAATTGAGACCCCACACACAGAAGCTTTTAATTAAGACATAAACAGAGGCAATGATTCATTACATTAAATGCTGTGGGAGTTTTAGGAAAGGATGTTTTCTGTAACTCATGGAAATAAAACATGACCTTTAACATGACCTTTTTTTTCTTTTATTGTTAGCAGATGTCATTGCAGTCAAGGGAAGCAGGATACCACATGGCCACTGTTTTAAGACAGTCAGCTAATTACGTCCATGCCTTTAATGCTATATACTTAGAGCCTCTGGGAATGCCAATCAACTACAAAGCAGTCTTCCAATATCTCAGATGCTTTCAGGTTCAGACAGTGGCAGGGCTGAGAGCATGTCCCAGATATAAACACGCTGAGGACACTGACATGGGCTGTGACACAGACTGGCAGCCAGTGTGGCCTTTGCCAGCATCTCCCCAGACACCAAGAGCACCCACATACAGGCACTGCTCGCTCAGCCCCATCCTTCCCCTCCAGCTGGTCAGGATTGAAGCCTGCTAGTAAGAACACACATGCCTTCACTCTCCAGGTTCACAAGCACACCCTTATTCACAGATCCCCCAGATGTCAGTTCAGCCCCTGAGTCCACCTAACACCCATGCCTGAACCTGGACCCCCTGCCCTATATACAGGTCTCCTACCCACCAGATCACCCCATCCTGGTGCTCACTAGCGACTAGATACATACAGCCACATGCTTATCTCACGGGAACCCCACACTGACAGATCCTGTCAAATATCAGCACAGACCCTCAGTCCAACTAACATCCATGCCTGCACCCCAGGACCCCTATCAGACATCAGGTCTTTCTGGAGGCAGGTCTCCTCCAGTCAGTCCAGTTCAAAGCTTGCTGGCAAACATATGCACGTATGCACACAGCATTAAATTAATCAGGAAAATATCAATACACCCAGGTTTTTTTGCAGTTACTGGCATTTAGGCCTCTTGCATGCCAGCTGATCTCTGCAGTTCCTGATAGCTAGACCCCCAGGACCTGGGACCCATGGCCCCTTCTCCAGCTGCTGGCACTTTGACCTTGCAGCACTCACACACAGCACAGCGAGATTACAAAGAACGGTTCAAGAAAGGATTTAGTTAAGATGATAGAAAAGATGTAGTGGCCAGGTGGTGGCTCAGTCAGACTTTCCCTGGTTTGGGCATATTTGGGATGTGGAGTTTTTTTCTATGTTGAAAAGTCCTTAACCAGAACCAGAAAGAAGCTGATGAACAAGAAGCTCTTTTTGCCCACTTAACATAATGTACTGGAAATGCCTTTCCCCCATCGCTGACTGTAGGCAAAGAGAGAGACACTCTTTTAACTAAGTTAGACAAGACAAAACAAGGCAGTTTGCTACAGCTCCAATAAGGTTAAAGGAATCTCACCTGCTAGGTGCTAGTGCACAATTCAAGTAATGGGGTAGCATCTCATATGCCCATCACTCACAGACACTAAAGAGCCTATAGCACATTTCACAAGAACTTTAGCATTAACTTCAAGTTCTACACAAATGCAATCACCAAAGGTAAAGAACTAGATGATAACATGTCTGGGGAAGTTGTGGAAGCCTCATCCCTGGACGTATTCAAAGGCAAGTTGGATGGGGCTTTGAGCAACCTGATCTAGTGGGAGGTGTCCCTTTCAATGCAGGGGGGTTGGGTATAGATGATCTTTAAGGCCGCTTCCAATCCAAATCTTTCTATGATTCTACGATGATTCTATGAGATAAACTCTAGTCCTCCTCCTGCCAGGGCAGGAACCCACCATCTTCTGAAGAGCACACCCAGTATTAGCTCAGCTGAGCCTGAATCTCATGGGCAAAAGAGCAGTTGTCACTGCTGGTGCATACTCCTGGCTTGCATTTCAACAGCTGTCTCTGTCTTAGCAAAGGAGAGGCCATAGTTTCTATGTGTAAAGCTATTGGTTTGGTTAGTTGAAAAGTGTTCTCTAATGTCAAGACTTCTCAAAATGAAAATACCTTGACCACTCAGTGACTCATCACACAGGAACGTGTCCAGGTGGGTTTTGAATGTCTCCAGAGAAGGAGACTCCACAGCCTCTCTGGGCAGCCTGTTCCAGTGCTCTGTCACTCTCACAGTAAAGAAGTTTTTTCTGATGTTTGGCTAATGACTTCAGGAAATTCAATATTATTCTGATGGCTGCTGCAAGACTCACAGTAGAAAAGTTACATTCTATAGGATATACCTCTAATACAGAAGGAAAAATTCACAACAGTTATAGAATCATAGAAATGCAGCCTTCCTGGATGTGAGTTTCTGCAATGCAGTCTCACATGTCCCCATGTGGGGCGGGTGTCTGAGCTCCTGTTGCAGCCCATGGAGAGCCAGTGAGGACAGGGCTGGGAGGCCACTGGCTCACCCCCAACACCCCAGCCATGCACAGTGGGCTGAATCACTGTCAACTCCACAAACTGTACTGACTGTAACCGGAGTTCAGACACTTTCCTGTATTAGTGCTAAATCACCCAAATTCAAGGTGAGGTACACAAGTAGAATATTTCACCACTGGGTAGTGAAAAGCCTACAACTTCTTGCTACATTTCTTAGTGTAATTGCAGAATTCATTTCCAAGCAAATTCTGAAGCATTTCCAAGCAAATGCGAGAAGAAACAAAAGCAGAGGGATACTTGCCAGAAAGGGTAACACTGTCTTTGGTGGCTTCTCATGAGGAGGAAAGGTCAGCTGCTCAATGTGAAAACTGAGCTCAAACAAAGTATTAGGGGTCTTGGTTGAAGCTAGAAGCCACAACTGCATATCAGGTTCTCTTCCAGAGGATCCTGACAATTTTGAAAGGAGTTTCTTTCTACAAAGGAGCAGTGCAAGTACAAAGTTTCAAGCAGTTGCTTGATTTAGTTGGAAACAAATATAGATAAGCCAAAGATCTCTCTGCTTACTTTGGGGGGGGATTGGACTAGATGACCTTTAAAGGTTCCTTCCAACCCAAACCATTCTATGATTCTATGACTCTATGAGGTGTTCAAAACTTTACTGCCTCTCACTGATGCCTGCCTTGGAAAGAATACATAAAGTGTTTCAGTACTGAAGAAATTTCACCTCTCAGAGGGCTTGTTTCAATAGAAGGAAGAAAGTTGTTTGAAGATGCAGACACAGAACCTCAGCTTATTTTTTTCGTTCCCAAGGGCCATTTTTGTGATACTACAAAGCTTGTCAAAGGTGACAAGAAAGTACTGTAGGACTCCTGTCTGCCTACAGTAGCTATTAAGCATTAACTGTCACAGATGCTAACTTCATATTTTGGGGGGCAGAGCTAGAGCACTATGGAAGGGAAAAGTTTCACCAAAATGTAGTTTATTTGAATATATAATTTTGGAAATAGATGTGGATTACTTGGCTGTAGGGTATGGGCATAGAGTACTGACTTTCAGGATCTGATAATTTTGCTTCTTGTGGCAAGGTGTTTTATCTACTTCAGGGTTTGGGACTAAAAAAGGAGCCTCATGGCCACAAGAGGGTGCAAAATTACCCAGCAGAAAAAGCTGGTTGTATGCACTTCAAAACAACCTTTCAGCTGCACGAATCACCAAGACGACAGTGAAAATTATACTCTTTTTCTTGGGCAGTAAAGCTCTATCTGAAAGAGCATCTTAGAAGCTTAATTTTATCTGGATTTATAATGACAGAAGACTCAAAGCAGAAATACTGCAAGGTTTTGGTCAGAGGGAAAAGCAATTTTTTAAGAAAGTGTGAAGAGTCCAATACAGATAGCTAAAAAAAACAACAAAAAAACACAACTATTTGAAAGTTTGAATATTTTTTTTTTCTTTTGTTCCTTGATAAAAGGAATAAAACTATGGGCCACAGGGTCTAGGCAATTTTACACATCCTGCAACCTTATACTATATATGACAGTCTCTGTGAATATTTAGTAGTGTACAAATCCCTATTATGTTTTTACATAGATCTCAGATAAACTTCCTTTCCATAATTCAGAAGGGGATTATCATCTCTCCCAGTAAACATTGTCCTGTGCTGACCACATCTGAGCAGGAGGGACTGCAGAGTGTTAAGTGGCAACTCCCACAAGCTCTAACCTTTCTGTGGGTCACTCCTCACTAGCAAAATGGAAGTGAAAAGTATGAATTTTCCCCTACTCTGAGGGGGTTTTTTGGCTAAAGTTTGAACTTGGTGACATGGTGGCCTAGTTACGTGACTGGGTAATAGCCAAAACAACAGCTGATTTGTTCTGCAGGGTGCTGACAGAAATACAGTATGTATTAATTCAAAATCATAATGTATTTGCTGTATTTGAGAAACTGTTCCAAAAAGCCAATGCTATTCCTTTCCCATTATAATGAGTGGAAAAACATGTCATAAACCTATGACAGTAAATTACCGTTAACAGTTCTCATTCCTCACTAGAAGCTGCAGATACCCAACTTGTCTGAGCAACCAAATATTCAGAAGTTCAAGCACTATGAGTATTTGCTACCTTCAACTTCAAGACCAGCTTGTTCAAATCTAAAATATTACTTCTCAAGGTGATGTGTCTACACATCTTTGTATTCTCTGTTTTAAATATTAATCCTTCAGGAAGCTGTCCTTCTTAAAGATCAACCCTGTCTCTGTGACTACTTGTCACATTGGCCATATGGCTACTAGAGAGAAATACAGCCAACTTCTGGCCCATGAAAGAAGCCAGGATTAGGTCTTCAAATATAGTGAGACCAAGGATCTGTGTCCCAGCATGGCAGTAAGAAGGATTTTTCACCAGAGAGGGTAGTAATAGGACAAGGGGTAATAGTTTTAAACTGAAAAAAGAGAGATTTAGGTTAGACATCAGGAAGAAATTCTTCACCATGAGGGTAGTAAGGCACTGGCACAAGTTGCCCAGGAAAGCTGTGGATGCCCCCTCCCTGGAGGTGTTTAAGGCCAGGTTGGACAAGGCTTTGTGCAGCCTGGTCTAGTGGTAGGGTTCCCTGCTCATGGCAGGGGGGTTGGAACTTGATGATCTTTAAGGTCCCTTCCAACCTTAACCATTCTGTGATTCTATTATTTTTTCCAGAAGCACGACTGCACGTTACATTTACCACAAAAGAGAGCTTCTGAGCTTCAAAGGACTGGAAAGACAATAAATCCCACCAGTAACTATCAGTGGGGACCATAAATCAATAGGAAAGTCATACCTTGATTTCTCCAAACAAAATAAAAACTCTGAATTAATTAATTCTTTAATCAAATAATTGAAAGGAATAGAGGTTTTCTGCCAGGCATGCTGTCAAACTGACAAAGTGACTCAACAAGCAAAATAATTGGTCTGGCATGTGATTATATTTGGGGATTCAGGTTGGGGTTTAGACATGCTGTTAAAGACTAAACTGAAATAACAAATTTAACACAAAGTTGTCAGGCCTGTAGATTTAAAAGGTCCTGCTGTCTGTTATTAAACAAGCAGGAACTCAGTGGAAAAAATAATTGGCTGCTGTGTCACCACACCAGGGCTTCGTTAGTAAATATTCTTAATAAGCTGATCAGATGTGGAACACGCTCCCTGAGAAGGCAGGAGTGACCACATTCAGTTTATTCCCCAAGACCTGTCTGTCCTCTTGCATAACGCTCTTCCTTCAGAAGAGGGAGATGATCAATAACCACCCACCCTATTCCCAGATAAACATACCCTGTCCCCAAGACCCCTCCTGTCAGGAAAGAAAACAGCACGGGTCTCCAAGGTCACCTCCCTTATGAGGAAAGGCTGAGAGAGCTGGGTCTCTTTAGCTTGGAGAAAAGGTGACTGAGGGGTGACCTCATCAATGTTTACAAATATGTAAGGGGTGAGTGTCAGGGAGATGGAGTTAGGCTTTTCTCAGTGTTGACCAGTGATAGGACAAGGGGTAATGGGATCAAATTGGAGCATAGGAGGTTCAAGGTGAATATTCGAACAAATTTTTTTACTGTGAGAGTGACAGAGCACTGGAACAGGCTGCCCAGAGAGGTTGTGGAGTCTCCTTCTCTGGAGACATTCAAAACCCGCCTGGACGTCTTCCTGTGTGATGTGCTCTAGATGACCCTGCTCTGGCAGGGAGGTTGGACTAGATGATCTTTTGAGGTCCCTTCCAACCCCTAGGATTCTATGATTCCCAGGATCAGGCAGTGCCGACCTACTGAAAGAAGAGGGACTTGCACACAGCAATGCCAAGCACGACACCACACGAGAGAAGCGGCCCTGCTGGCACCCTCCAATGAGCAGACTTACTGTGGGCAACATCTCACAGGAATAAAGACACAACAAAAACTATAGAGCCAGAAATCTTCCATCAGTCTAAACCACGTTAACCAGGAATTGTACGACGACTGTGTTACTCAAGGAAGACATTAGCAGTTAGTTTAAGGAAATTAAACATCAGCATTTTATTGCCCTAGATAATGCAGCCCATGTGTGCAAAGGCCCACGGGACTGCCCACAACAGAATGGAGGAATCACCTGGATATAAAAGCAAAGGAAATTATATCAGCAGTGAAGAAACTAAGATTTCTTTTAACAAAAGCATTTATTAAGAAAAGTTGTATTAACAAAATCTTTGTTAATGCAATGGTCTTTAATGCAGAGGACCTTAAGCTAGAATTTTCCAGTTAAAGGGAATTAATTGCTGCTAAGGTTCTGACAGGTTTTTTCCCAAAGTAATCATACTGAATTTGGTTTCTTTAGGGTAAAACTGATCCCTGCACTATTTCTTTACTTTGTTGTGAAACACCACAGCTAGGCTAAAGGAAGAGATGGGATGTTCTGTGTCTGTAAGTGACACTGGAAACCCTTACAGATGCTTTTTTTGCCCCACACTGGTGGTTAGCTGTTGCCTGACTTTTTGCTTCTTTGTATCATGGACTCACACTCTATTCCCAGCACCACTTCCTATTACTGAAGGAAAAAAATAAATTAAAAATTATGCCACTTACACTTTCTTGCTTGTTTCCTCTCAGATTTTAATGGCTATATCTTTTCTGGCTGATGTGCTGATTATTTGTTGTTTAGACTTACAAATCTGTGCAAATGGTTTGTAATATGGACAGTCAAGACTTGTGGATTACATATTTTAAAGATGTATAGATATGATACTTTGGGCCATGGTTTAGTGGCTCACTTGGCAGTGTGCTAGGTTAACAGTTGGACCTGATGATCTTAAAGAGCTTTTTCTACCAAAATGGTAATTTATTTCCCCTGGAATAGGTGACAAAAATATCCTTTTCCTAATCCTACATTCCAGTGACCAAATAACAGAACTGTTGAGCAAAGGAGGTGTGCTAATTCCCTAGAAACTACAGGGCATTGGCAACGGGGGATTCTGAGGGTGATTTAGTGCACTGCACTGCTCCAAAATAGAGTAACACTACTCATGTCATTCCTAAAAAAATGCTCTTCAGCCTATTCTCCAAATCGCAGAGCTGCGAGGCACAGAGCAGGGTTTGCTCCTCCACTCAGGCACTGCCACCACTGGCTGGAGAAGGCACAACACACACATTCATACTGGTATAATGCTGGTATAATGTAAACTAATCAAATGAAGAAAGCTGCAACTATTGTCAGCGTTACTTGTCTAGGTTTTAACAGGTATTTGCAACACAAATCTATTTTGTTCATTGTTCAGCATCTTGCTTCCAGCTCCTCTCAGGCTTCCTCAGGGAAGGAAAAAAAAAAAAAAGGAAACAAACAAAAAATAAAAAAACCCTCTTATTCAGAGTCCTGAGTTACCTTGAATGCAGATGTGTCCCATCCTAATTACATTCCGTTTCTGCCTTTTGTGATTCTCCATGTAAAGCCCTTACAGGCTGAGGTTGCAGGTACCAGTGGGAATGCAAAGGAAGCCACTGATGTTTGGTCTCTAACACAAATAAAGCCAGCATTCTCCCACCAGGTAGTCAAACACCTCAGAAACTAGCCCCTTCCTTCTAGTTTTGAAGAAATCCTTATAATCATTTGTATTTTCACATCTCTGATACCTTAGAAATACGTATCAATGTTTAAATCACAGCAATTCACAGAAACCAAAGCCTCAAAGACGGGCAGAAGTGACCATCCTCACTGCACAGAAAACTCACCTCCTGTGAATGCTCTGCAGCTCTTTCATGAAGCAAGAACAAGAAAATGGTGAAGTCCTCACAACCTGCTTGCTTGTCCTCTCTTCCCATCCTTAAAAGACAATCTAGTCTTTCTAGTACTGCTGTTTTCCTAGGCAGAGACTCATTAACCTTTTTAAAGTTAATTATTTAATACACCAGAATCATATTAACTGTTCTCATCTACCCGTTTTCCTGTTTGATTTGTATAAAAATGTACTAAGGAAGACAACCACACCACTTAACCCCAAGACTGAACTTGCTGTTCATTAGTGGAGAGGAAGACAACAAAATGTTCAGAGACAGCAGTTCCCACCAAGATTTGATTTGGAAGTTTTGCACAGAAGATAAAAATAAAACACTATGCAGTCATAAGTCATTTAAATCAGTGCTCATGGACAAGGAGCACTTCAAGGAGAATGTGATCAACTGAAGTGAATGGAATCTCCAGGATCTGAGAGGACCTTCTGGGCTCTCTCAGCAACCCAAATCTCAAGCACTGGGTTGGGACAGGGGGTGCACTGAGATTTCCTTTTTAGAAGGAGCCACAGGGAAAAGATACGGAGTAGTGGGTACAAGTTACTCCTGGGGAGATTCCAACTGGATGCAAGAGGAAAATATTTCATAACGAGAACAATGAGCCATTGGAATAATCTCCCCAGGGAATTGGATTCCCCAGCATTGGACACTTCTGAGATTCAGCTGGAATGGTGCTGGACCATCTTGTCTAGATGGTGCTTTTGCTGAGAAAGGTTAGACCAAATGATTCTTTAGGTCTCTTTCAACTTGGTATTTTTTGATTCCAGATGGAGATGCCATCATTCACAAAGCCACTATTACTGTCAGTTGTCTTCTTCCAAGTTCTTGGACCTACTGAACTGGGGTGACACATTCAAAGGGTTGTTCAGCACTAAAAGGGAGAATGTTGGAAGAGCCGGAAGAGCTATGATGCTTTCCAACAGCTACAAACACATACCTGGAACTGCATCTAGGGACTTAAGAGATCATTTCTCATCCCTGAATGAAGCCTTGTAAACCTGTGACAACAGCAATGGAGAAGCTGTACAGTGATAAACATGTATTTATGCGTGGTTAATACATCCATATTAAATGTATTTTAAATTACATGTCAGCTCTGTTAGCTGTTCCTATCTTGCCTTACAAGTGCTGCTCCAAGCCATTTTCACATGAAATATCAGATGTAAATCAGATTTTTAAATCACAAAGGAAAGACCTGGATGAGACTTTGAAAAGTCATCTCGTCCTGTCTTAAGACCAGACAAACTGTATGTATTTCTCACTCCAGATCAATGGGTGATCAGTGGTTGTGCATCAATTACCAGAAATCACAAATCAGAAAATCTTAAAGAAAAATAGTGCCCTCAAAGACACTGCTCCATGAAGTATGCCTTCAGCTTTGCTCTGAAAGGTTAATTACACTTGTGGGTTTTGGTAAATTCTTGGATTACCTCATATATGCTCTAAAATGCTTGCTTTGCAAAAGCTAAAAATGAAAAAGGATGAACTGATAGATTTTCATTTCAAAGACAGAACTTAAAGCAGGTTCATCAGAGCCATTCCAGGCCACCAGCTGGCCTCAGACCTTATGTACAAAGGCAGATGCAGCCTGGGCCTTGTGAAATGAACTTTTTACATTCACTCACACCTGATGAGCTCAGGCTGTGCTTTCTCCAACGTAACCAACACACTCATTTATTGTTATGTGATGTGCCTCTGGGCTCTCTGTGTACAGAGCTTACACATGCCTAGGAGGCAGGACACCCGAGGGGGAAAGGTGCTTGTAGTTAAAGATGTCCTGCAATTGTGCAGTCCTTTTAAAACACAGTTCTAGTACTTCACGGATGCTTTATCGTAAGTCTCAAACAGAGACAGCTGGGCAGTTGTGCAAGATTCATCATCGAGCTTAGAACTACAAATTTATCAACTTCTGCAATGACAGGTAACTCTTTTCCAAAGATTCCCTGGGACAATCCTCTGGGATTGTATTATTGTCTTTAAAATCTGGGACCCAAGGAAAGGTTAAACAGAATCACAGAATACTAGGGGTTGGAAGGGACCTCCGAAGATCATCAAGTCCAACACCTTTGCCAGAGCAGGACCAAAAAAAACTAGGGCAGATCACTCAGAAGTCACATCCAGACAGGTCTTGATAATCTCTAGAGGAGACTCCAGAGCCTCTCTGGGCAGCCTGTTCCAGGGCTCTGTAACCCTCACAGTAAAGAAATTCTTCCTCATGTTAAGGTGGAATTTCCTGTGCTCGAGTTTGAATCCATTGCCCCTTGTCCTATCACAGGGCACAAGTGAAAAGAGCTTGTCTCTGCCTTCTTGATGCCCAGCTCTCATGTATTTATAGACATTAATTGGATCCCCCCTCAGTTTCCTCCTTTCTAGACTGAAAAGCCCCAGGTTTCTCAGCCTTTCCTCGTAAGGCAGGTGTTCCAGTCCCTTAATCATCCTTGTAGCCTCTGCTGGACTCTCTCAGGTAGATCCCTGTTCTTCTTGAACTGAGGAGCCCAGGACTGGACACAATACTCCAAGTGAGGTCTCACCAGGGCCGAGTAGAGGGGGAGGAGAACGTCCCTTGATCTGCTGGAGACACTCCTCTTAACGTACCCCAAGATACCATCGGTCTTCTTGGCCACAAGGACACATTGTCCGTTCTTTCATAACCAGCATCCATGGTTCTTAACTCAGAGGCAAAATTTACACTAGCTTCCCTGTGCAGGGTGTAGCAGCATGACTTGTTTGCATGCTACCCTTCCTTCTTACTCGTAAAAAAATAAACAAAAGCAACATCTAGGAAAGTGATGTTACCACACAGACACATCATATACACCTGAAAATTAGGATGTTGGGAAACCTGGGTTCCTGAAGTCTGCTCCTCCATGCTGGATTGGGCTGCCTTGATTTGTAAGGGCTAAAATGGAACTTCTAGCTAGGATAATAAGGATCTTGCTGCCAAAACAGCTAACTCAAGATTATGGCAGCCTCTGTCTCCATGTATTTTCATCCAGCTGGAATTAGAAAGAGAAAACATGCTTTAATGATAAAAAGACTGATGCAGAAGACAGGAAATGCTGAAGACATTTCAACCAAAGAGAACCCTTAAGGGACCCATAAAAATGCTGCTTCTTTCATAGAGTGCAAGAGATTTGTGATGTCCTGCCATGAGAGTTACTATTTATTCTAACATTATTTTCCAGTCAGAACTTGCATAAAATTTAAAACAAGGTGGTTGAACTCGTTATGTAAAATTCCACTAAAACACATTTGATTAGAATTCTGGGAATAATTGATTCTGTGGATTGATGAACAATGTGAGGCAAAAATCAGCCCAAACAGACCTAAGATTGAATGTTGCTATATTGATTTTCTAGCAAAGTAGCAAAAATCCACAGTTCCACTTTCTGGTATTTTAACAAGTACAAAGCAACAACCCAC
This sequence comes from Apus apus, assembly GCF_020740795.1. Classification (NCBI taxonomy): domain Eukaryota; kingdom Metazoa; phylum Chordata; class Aves; order Apodiformes; family Apodidae; genus Apus; species Apus apus. The sequence continues at coordinate 16,482,607 of NC_067282.1, forward strand.
CACTATTACACCAAAACTGCAATAAATGCAGCATCTCACTGTCTTATTCCAAACGGAAACAGAAAAAGAGGAAAAAAAACAAGTGAAATATGGACACCTATGAGAACTACCTGCCTGGAAGAACACCAGTAACCAGTCTCATTCTTTCCATTTTAGTTGAGTTTACCTTAGTTTACATCAGATGGATGACTTCAGGCAATTACCTTAACATAACCAACAACTGATTATGGATAAGAGACATAACAGCTTTTGCACTTCATTTTGTAGCTAATGTTATGGTACAAATTCATGGTGCTTTCCTTCAATTTCAGCAGAAGTAACAACCTCCAAATGTGGGTCCTTAATGTGAAGACAACTGCCTCATGCATCAGGCAGCTTTCTACAGCAGCCACATGGGCCTGGGGATACCAGGCTGAATACAACAACCAGAGAAAAGGCAAAGAAGAAAATTAACATCTCACAGGAGCCTGTTTAGCTCATCGTCCCCAAGACCCAGGTTGAGAATCTTCAAGGTGTCAAGGCCTGAGGCAGATGATCTGCTTGACTTTAGCATCCATCCTGGTTCTCTCTAGAGAACTTCGTACAAACCTGATTTAACAAAAAGGATCTGAGTTCCTGCTCAGACTTCACCCAGGGCTTGATTGTGCAGCAGGAACTGTGCTGTGCTGGTGCTGCATGCCTTCCCCAAAACCACTGAAAGACCTGGAATGCAGGTGAGAGGATGGAATTCCTTCAGCATAGTGATATAATACAGAGTAGGGGAGTCCTCTGAGCTGGAAAAAGCTTGATAGCAGGGAAACATTGCATTGCATGCTAGGCACTGAGCGGAAGAGAAGCAGCACAATTTAAATGTATGAATCTTCCTGTCTGAGAGGCCAGGACACAGCTATGTTCAAACAACTGTTCAATCTCCCACAGATTCACTTGAAGAAGTAATTCCCTTTTTCTCCCCAGTTATACCAGAGCACACAGGAGCACATTTACAGCAATGTAAGAAATCCAGTTTCTGATCTCTGTTCTCTCTGAAGACACCTGAATTTACATTTTCCACCTCTAAGTGCCAAAATAATTTAGGTACTGGTTATTATTCCAGAGGTAGGAGATCTATTTAAAATATTTTAATATTTGTGAGTGTAAGCACCGAAGTCTAAGCATACCATACTTTCCACATAAGTGCCCTAACAAGCTGTGTTCACTCTCATGGCCTCATAAATATTTAGACACACTTATGAAGAGGAATATCTTAACTTGAAGATATGCATCTCTGGTCTGTGACCAATTAGAAGATGATACTATTCTCAGTATATGTGCTAACCACAGTCTCCCATTCTGAAAACTTCTAATAGGGTAAGACACATTTCCTGTACCACCAGCTTGAAATTGTTACCCTTGCTCCGTATTTCAGATCCCCTTCTGGTCCAAAGAATGTCAACAGCTTTTCTGAAATCAGAATAATAAAATATGCACCATGAGACTTTCCTACATACAAATTAGATATCCTTTGTGAAACACAGATTTTGTGTTGGCATCCCTTGCGGAATACAAATTTTGAGAGAAGTTGTATCAGTTAGAAAAAACTGCATCTCCTGCACAGCACTGGACAAAGACATCTGTGGCCTCAAAAGACAGTCACCTCTGCCACTTCCTGGCCATCCTCCACGGGGGTAGTTGAGACCAGAAAAAATAGGCTTTCAGAGAAAAACTTTTTGTCATGCTTTACAGTACCAAAGATGGCACTGTACCTAAACTTGCTTCAGTGTTAACACAGTCTAAGCCACTACCAGCAGCTACTACTTCATGCCCTGTTTGCTCTGTGATCCCCTCAGCAGCCTATGGAAGATCCAAACTTACTGGAGAACAGTAGAACTGGCTTTTTTATCCATGGTTTGCCAGTTAAAAATGGTGCAAATCAGACATTAAATCACTCAAATTATCATGACAGCTTATTTTAAAGTTATTTATCTTGCAGTGACACAAATTTACAGAAAATAATTCACAACACAGTGGATTTCTATCTCTATCAAACTCATTTACCAAAATGGTAAAAAAAAAACAGAAAAAAAAAAAAAGTACTAGCTCCTCAGGAAAGTTGCAAAAGACCATCAAGGGACTGGAAATGAGCATTTATTCAACCCTGTAATATTTAGTGATCCATTTCTTAATATGAGCAGTTCACAATAGGCAACAGAGCTTTACAGAACAATGGTTCAGCAGGAAAAGAGTGGGAAGGACGTTGGGACAGCTGGACAGTGCCCTACCCTCTGCTATGCTAAGGGCCTTTCCCTTGCCACTGAGAGCCCTTCCCTGTTAGCACTGCAGTCTTTTGTTTGCAAGTTTGGACCCTTTCCCTTATCCACTAGGAGAAAGCTGTGGCAGTGTTTTCATCCTTGTCCTTCTGTCCTTATGCTGTTCTCCCAGCTCTGCACCTGCAAAGCCCAAGCCTGCTATGTCAGGTTTCCACAGGAAGTGGCTGACATTGATATGAGAATCTCCTTTTTCCCCACTTCACCCTTTCTTACGCCCATTTTGCAACTTTTATACAAGAGAAAAAACACCTGCTTTAAATAGCAGAGAAGCATTTCCCAGTGCCATCCATGCACAAAGCTTAACGATCAATTAGTGTGCGACTCTCGCCTCTGATCAGAGTCTGCTCCAATCAGTGCTAACAGGAACTACCAGCAGGGAGTTTCCTGATGAAAACTGTGCTGTTATTACCAGAAAAGTATTATGGCAGACTGCCTGCTGCACTGGAGAGGGTACCCAGGGGAGAACAGTCACCTGGGGAGATCCCCGAGATTATTTTCTTCTTTTCTGGACATTGGAGAGTGTTTTTCCTTAACGTTCTTCACGACCCCTTGACAATCTTCAAGGTCATGGACTTGATGATCTTGAAAGTCTTTTCCAACCAAGGTAATTCTGTGATTATTTTTTTAATTATTTTTTTTGTCATCTTAAGCAACTGTTACCATAAAAGCTGCCATTTGCCAGCAGCTATGGACTGTCTTAACCTCCCTTGTGCAACAGAGCAGCTTGAAAATACTACTTCATATAGCAAGGAAATACAGAAAATTGCATTAATTCTTGTGCAGGAGGGCAGCAGTACGTTCATCAATCACATCATACTGAACATTTGCATTACTGCAATGAGCTCAACTTAAAGAACAAAAGGACTCAAAGTCAGAAAATAATTTTCTGTACAGCTTCCTTCTGCAAAAAAGTATTTGTATTAACCAAAATGTTCTTAAAATTTACACCATTTTCTACAAAAGTCACAGTGGTAATAAGCGCTGGCTCTATGCTACATCCAATATTAAAAACATTAGTTGGGTCAAGGATTATAAAAACATCAAAAGCAGAAGCTATATTTTGAAGAATTCAAATAGCCACATGAATATTATTCTTTTGGCTGGGGTAAAAAATAAAAAACTAAGAACACTGGACACTTGTGGTTTGTCACACTTGCAGGTTCACGTGATCCACACAGCGGCTACACCAGGAACGAGTCATCAGCAAGTAAACAATATCCTTGGTTTCAAAATATATTAGTGATACATAACACACTTGTGTTATTCTCAACATATGAAATATTCTTTAATAAAATGTATGGCTTATATAGTCTGAGACTGCAGGGGTCTACTCATTCCTTCTTTTTGGTAAAGTCGTATGGTTTCCACCACTGTGCAAACTGCAACACCTTCTTCCTCTGATCCTCAAAATTCTGCCTGACTCCTTTTCTCCAGAGCCGTGGTTCCAAGTCCAGCATGCCACCAATGATTTCCTTTGCAAGCAGAACAAAGATAGATCATTATAAATGCAAAATTACTTCATACTATTTTACCACAGAATACAGAAATACACATTTTCAAATTATGAGATTTGTCACTGTTTTCTTCAAGTGCTAGTTATTAAAACTGGAAATTCTGAACCATATATCAATTAAAAAATTAGAACTGTAGCTGTTAAGATAATTGTCTCAGTAACATTCTTTTAAGTATAGCATAGCAATGCACTACACAAATATCCTAACATTGCAAGACTGTTAATATATTAGTACATTTGTGACAAAAAAGAGAAAAGCTCAGAAAAAAAGAAAGCTGCCCACTTCACCCTTAAGTCTTCTAGAATTAAGTTATATTTTCCCCCCATTCACTCTTCATATTTTTGCAATATTGACTCTTTCAATAAGTGATTGCTGTGACACATAGGAAGATCTTATTGCTGCTCTTCCTCTATATATTATACTCTCTATACCACATGGAGTAATTTAACCATACATATTAAAATAGGAGCTGTCTGTGAGTTTGTATGTCTATGCACCCTGATTTATACAGGCAGAAGCCAGTGAACCTATATGAGAATATTATGGTCATGAAACCCCTTTTTTTAATTATTTTCTTCCTCTTAAATAAATGCAAGTATTTTCCATCTATTAGACTGTATGAAAAATATCTAGAGTTCCTATTCATTCAAAAGAAACATGGAGCTAGAATCACATCCTTGGTATCAGCCAGTGATGAAATGAATTATTCCTTTACTCAACAAGTTAAGTTACAATGACCCACCAAGAAAAGCCAGCTGATGTATTGGGGTAATGTACATCAAAGTAACTGTTCTGGCAGCATATTTTTTAATTACTTAAACTTTTAAAAATAGACTATAATTGGTAAATTGATCTTTTACAAAACAGTACCTTTCCAAAGTAATGTGGGAACTTGTGTTGGTCTTCAATGACATGAGCAAATCCTCCTTGCAGGCCAAAGTCCACAGAAAAGTATGGCAATCCTTTAGGAACCTATACACACAAAATGCATTTTTAGATATTTTACAAACTGTAGGCATTTAGTTCATGTCCCCACAACTAGATGGACTAGATGATCTTTCGAGGTCCCTTCCAACCCCTATCATTCTATGAACTTGATTAATTTTGAAGTGTTTTTACAGTAGATAGTATCACCTTTAAATCCTCTCTCCAAACACGTATGTCTAGTATAAAATTGTGACAGACAAACAGTAAAACAAACAGACAAATTTAAAGAAAAACTCAAAACAACTAGACAAAAGTACACTGAAAAGATGATTGCTGGGTGTCAGAACCTCCAGAGTCATTGTTGCATCTCCCAGTGAAGAGATGGAGAGGGACCAGGCAGCAGCAGGCACCCTGAGCAAAGGCCTTCCTGCCTCCATGTCTCTGAGATACATGGGTCGAACAGAAATTTTAAGACAACCAGCAGCAAGTTGCATTTATTAAAGATAGGGTATTCTGTGGTAACGGGATATTTACCAAGTGGAAACACTGAAAACCAGGAGGAAAGGGAAACACCTCTATGGAGAACACTCTACCAGAAACCCCACTATATGATTGGAAGTTATCAGTAACTTGCCAAATTGAATAATTTAGTAATTCAGTTAGCCTACAGAGGGGATGCGGGTTACCCTGCCACAAAGAAAGACCCTTCAGTCTGACAGAGTGAGAAGGCGATTAACTTATTGTTACAGTATTGGTATTCACTGCGACAAGTTACTTTCCAGTCTTTTAATTGTTGAGGATGTTCCAGTGAAGATAAGATTTACAAAGTCTTAAATTCATAAGCATTTCCTCTGCTACAGTCCAAATAACTGCTTATTTTTCACAAGGTAAGTTTTGTTGAAAATTCACCCTAAAAAGTAGTAAGATTTAATACAGAGCGACAATGTAGCATATCAAGAAACAAACAAAAAAATAAATTAACTAAAATAAAAATAACTAAATAAGGAAAAAAAAATTGCCACAGGGTGACCTTAAGGAAAATGTCAGTTTCATCTTATTTGTGTCCAGCAATGCATCAGTCCTGCTGGGATGGAGCTCATTTTCATCACAGCAGCCTATACAGTGCTGAGTTTTGGACTGGTGACTAAAGCAGTGTTGATAACATGGCACTATTTTTGGCTTCTGCTGAACAGTGCTTGCTGCTGGGTCAAGTGCCCCTCCTGGCTCCATCCTGCCTGTGTCCCCACCCAACCTGTTGGCCACGCCCAGCCCCCTCACTGCAGAGAGCAGAGGGAGAAGCAGAGAAGGTCCTCACACTGTGCAAGGGCTGGATGCTTATGCTCTGCCTCTGGACACCACAGTGCCAATGCCTGCACACAATCTGCCCATTAGATGATGTCTCAGCCATGTCTGACCCTTCTTCCAGGCATCACCACCTCCTAACGCAACTCGCTGACTTCCTAAGCCTCACCTTGGTCTCTAAACTATAATCTCTTATCTTCCTGAAGGCAATAGCCATTTCTTTTACCCTAAAATAATGTTAAAATCACACAACTGTGTAACAATTTACACTTGGATGCATTGTATTGATTTAAAGAAATGTAGTGATGACCTGAAAACTGGCCTGCCTTCAAATGGGTATATAATAGTCACAGAAACGAATATGGCTAAGAAGATTCTTAAAGAAATCAAATGTCAAGAAAATTATGCTTCACTCATGTGTTGGCTTTCCCTGTTCTGAAACATCAATGAGCAGAAGATATCCAAAACACACCTATTTTGTTTTCTGTTACATACATTTTAAGTTTAAAGTCTTCCCTAACTTCTTGCTACAAATAAACTGAATTCCTTCTTTTATGCACCCAGCAGCACTAGCTAACAACTAAGTACTATCTTCTTTAAAACAATCTCCTGTGTACAAAAAACTACCATCACGTCCCATTTCAGTCTTTCCTAGACATCACCACCTCTAAACTAATTTCTTCAGTTAAGTTTTCTACCCCATGTTCACCTGTTTTCTAACTGTCTAAAACTGCTGTGTCCAAAACCAGACTCAAAGTTTCCAGGTGAATCACTACTTTGACTCCCATTACTTTTATATGACATTTCAGCTTACATGGCAAAATAAATGTTGTCTTCTTGCTACATTTGCTATTACTGTTGGTTTAGTTCAAGAGTCATCACAATATACAAAGCCTCTCCTATTATACAGCCATCCAACCCCATACTCTTCTGCATTTAATTTTCCTGTCTTTGTGATATCAGGCTTCATGCCTCAATTATTAAAACTCACTTCATCTCTTTCTCATGAACAAGGATCTTTTCAGTGCAAACATGCTGTATTTACTAAAAGACACTTTCAGAAATTATTACTAAGAGCAGTAAAGTACTTGTGGTAAAGTCTATATACCACACATCTTTCATTTAATATTAAAAAGATGAAACATCTTTTAACCTAACAGTTTCAGCATTCTTCCTTGAAGATTTGTATATACAAGGATGTTTCAGCTTAGTATCCAGGAGACAGATACAGAACTGTTCCCTTGTTTTAGAAAAAATATTTAAAATAATATTTATATTTTTGCTTCTAAAACTTAGCAAAACAAAAGGCTGTTCTAGGTCAATGAAAAAGATACATTGTATTTTTTCCATGAAAGTAATTTGCAAATCTTTGATCTACCTTAATTCTCAAAGTTAATTAAGACAATTATGCTGGTACACATCCTCAAAGTGTCAGCTTTGTTCTCAACCAACACTTGCAGCTCTGTCAATCTATAGTTCAAATAAATGGGAATCTTTTCCCTAATGTCAGTCAGCAGTTCAGTCAGACTCTTAATTCTCACTGATCCACTAACCTAATTTTTTCTATCCCTGAAACAATTAATAATGAAAAATGACAAGACAAATTTGCTGAGAAATTCCATGTTCAATACATTTCGTTACTTACAGATTTCCGAATATCTTTTGAAGAAAGATCAATTAACTTCTTGTTCACAGACCACTCTTCATCAGACTCCATTATAGCTTTCTGTAAAATCATTTTATCTAAATGTGAAAATAGTCCTTCATACAGCAAGCAAAGAACTTTTCAATGTAGTGAAGTACACTGCACTGCAAGTACCAATTATTTCTTAACAAAGTAACTTCATTTTGGCAACCTTTCTGACTTCCAGAATTCACACACTTTAAAAAGGCATTGTGTAATATCCTCAAACTCATTTAATTCTATTTCCCTTCTTTTTTTTTTTTAATTTTACTTTTGCCTGACACAAATTATCTCTAACAAGTCTCAACTTAAAGGTCACATTCTCTTTTTATTAAGCTCACACAAAACCTCTTCTGAATTCATTACAGTACATTAGCCTTTTCTCTGTTTTCCTTTTTAAAACTGTAAGAGGAGAATCCAGCTTAGAGGGCTGATTGTGTTTAAAAGCCTTTAAAGCTGCCTCTGTATGATGCATAATATGGAAGCAGGTATAGTCTAGCACAGCATTGGTACCTTTTAAATTTCATTTGCTTTGTACTTTAATGGTGGAAACTTCTGAAAGAAAGCTTTATGCATATGACCTTGCATTAAATCTATTTCCTCTTTACTTTAACATTCAGACAAAACACAAGTTTTAGCAGCACTTGAAGCACAGCAATTAAATCAAGCAGGTGGAAAGTTTCAAATATGGTGAAGGTTACTGCATCTCTATTCATCATACACTGACTGCTTCACTTCAATAAAAACCAATCAAATTACTTATTTTCAGAAAACAAAAAATAATAATTCAAAGAACAAAATAAAATAATTTATTTATAAAAGGCAAATCATTATCCAATTGCTGGAAGCTGTAAGGCCTCAGATCCAGGTGGGAAGTTCAATAAGCCTTCCTCACAGTAAGTGGAAAGACACCAGAAAAGCTATAGAAGAAATATATATCATGCTGTCTCATGTTCATTGGAGACATAAGATACATGTAAAATTTGGGCCTACTGAAATAAAATGAGGATGAGATATTATATACTGTTATTTCTTAAAACAGTTGACTTTCTTTTCTCATCTTATGCCAGCCAAGGCACACGTACGGGGTTGTAAGTTGATACTAAAGTGAGGAGTGGTTAAGTGAGAAGTACTGTAATCCTTTCAGCACTTCAAGAAACTACAGATCTCTCATCTTCTTCCAGTATTTGCCAGTGCAGCCAGCCTTGAGTCAAAGTCGCAGTGACATACAGCTCTTCCACCAACTACTTGAAAACCAGAATTACCACACAGGGTTTGCTTCGAGATCAAGGAATAGGATCAAAGAATAGGATCGAGAAATAGGATCAAATAATCCACCTTTTCAAGAATAGTACTTGAACATAAAAAAAAGCTTTTCAGAAATAGTTGAATTATGATAAATATATTCAAATGACCTAAGAAAAAACATTTTCATATACCTTAAAGTAGATTGGAGCCATGTCTCCTACTTCTTTTGGAAGAGGAATGCATTCATATATCATGTGATACCGTTTCTTCATACTCATGTTTGTTTCTAGGAACACACAGTCCAAGTCTTTATCTTCAAACATTTTTACCAGAGTTTTTCTGAACATCTGTTTAAAGAAAAAGGACAGTGTAATTTGAGTTAGCTTTTAAAAACTTTCAGATGTAATATCCTATTTCACTAATATATATTATATTAATAATAATAGCAGAAATCATACTAGAAAAATTCTGTATTATTACATTTCCTAGGACAGAAAGATAGGAAGTCTAGAAAACTATTGTGAAACATGCATTATAATTAACACTAGAAACTGAGTTTCAATAGAAAACCACCTTTTTCAGTTGAAATTAAAAATACGTTGAACTTCCTAACTGTGATGCTCCATAAAATATGCCTTTAACAGTAGATCCCAAGCTTATGATTTCTAAGTTTGTAAGTTGGCTTGCATTGACTCTAGATACCATTATCATTCCACTATTCATTCCAATTGCAAAGCCCTTTTTTTAAAAAAATGACATTTCCACTAGGCATCCTTGACCTTTAAGGAAAATATTAATGCTGCCTCCAAAGAAAGCCATGGCTATAACCACCATCTTCCCTGTAAGGAAGCTAATCAAATGCAATACTGTAATACACCTGGCCTCAATGTCACTAGGTCCCCTTACAAATTAGGTGCTGTACGTGCTCAAAGTGTATTTCAATTTATAATTATGCTAGCTCCAGTGTCAGGGCCCTGCACACACTCAACAGGCTCTGTAGCCTCTCATACCTACTGGGGCTCTGACTGCCTGTGCAGGTGGGCAGCTCTGACATGGTGCAGCTATAAAGTGGGATCAGACACAGCACAATGAGCTGGGGAAAAAAGAGGTCATCACTGCAGACTTGTCTGGGCATCACCAGGCTGTGGCTGACCCTGACTACCATCAGGGGACCCACTCTCTTCTCCTGGCTTGAATACCACGGGACTGCGCCTTATCAGTGAGGTGACTTCCCCACCTGCCTTGTCCATCACCTTCCACCCACCCCTGCTTTTTGTCCCCTGGGGAGCAGCCCACTCTTGCTGCTCCCTGAATCACAGAATCCTAGGGGTTGGAAGGGACCTCGAAAGATCATCCAGTCCAACTCCCCTGCCAGAGCAGGATTACCCAGAGCACATCACACAGGAACGCGTCCAGGCGGGTTTTGAATGTCTCCAGTGAAGGAGACTCCACAACCTCTCTGGGCAGCCTGTTCCAGTGCGTCACTCTCACAGAAGTTTTTTCTGATATTTACATGAAACCTCCTATGCTCCAGTTTGCACCCATTGTCCCTTGTCCTATCACTAGACATCACTGAAAAAAGCCTGGCTCCATCATCCTGACACTCGCCATTAACATATTTGTAAACATGGATGAGGTTGCCCCTCAGCCTCCTCTTCTCCATGGAACACAGCTAGAAGACACTGCCCAGTAAATAATCACTGTATTATGACTGATATGGGACTTTACTGCATGGAGCACCATAAAACTCTGAATTCAGAGCCTGTTGTCTTCTCCCCTTCATCCTGGCCCCCAGACCTCTACTTCTGAAATACACCAAGGCAAGCAACTCTGGTGATATAAGAGAAACGCTAAACCAAAGGTCAGGAAGGACTGTTACTAACAGTTGCTACCCTGCAGTATCACTGAAATACAAATCCACTGGAAAGCCTAGAATATCTGCAGAGCTTAGCTAAGATGTTGCAGACTGCAATTTCTTGTTTTTAAATACGTTGCACTTTTCCTCCAAATTCTGAGCAGGCAAATGCATCAAGGATAATTAGCACTGGAAAGCCAAAAACATTCATGAGAGCAAATAGGAGGACTTGGCTTATGCTTGGATGCACGTAACATTGATACATTTAACAGTTCAGGCAATACAGAACATGTAAAGATTTATACATTTTAATATTAAAAAAATTACATCCATATTTAGTTTAGCAAGTGAGCACATCAATCTAAACCACACAAAATGTTAAATTCTAGTGCCTGAAGGCATACAATATAAACCAAAACCCTCTTACTTTATTCCAATGTTTGTTTGTTTTTTAAATCCCCAGCAAAAATAGCTAGCTAAAACATGACCTCAATACAACATTTTATGGATATTTTAAGTGTGGTAATTTTTCTTGCCCTCAACACTAATACAAAATAAGACTCTGGCATCAGAAAGTTAGTCACAGAGCTTATACCTCCGCTAAAGCCTTCCAGACTTCTACTACTGAATTACATAGAAGCTGGGGGGAAAAAAAAAAACAAACAACACAACCTGTATCCATCACTTTCCAAAGGACTTTGCTTCAAAAAAATGTTTAAATTGGCTACATATGTACTCACAGAGTCAATGGATAATGGTTTTAGCAACCAGCTGCATTTTCTAACAAGGAAAAGACTTGTGTTGGAACACATGAACTACACTTGCTTATCTTTTCTTTAACCTATTTTCCTTCCCATACAAATTTAGAAAAAACAATCTATTTTGTTCAAACAGGTTAGTATAAATAAGAGACATAGATTAAACATATCTATCACTCTCCCCCACATTCTGTTGTTTCTCCTGATCCCTACTTGTTGCACTTATCTTCTTCTTTTCCAATTCTCTTAAGCATTTTCATCACTCAGAAAAGAACTTTCCATTCCCTTCCTGCTTGGGAGGCACATAATTTGCTAGGAAACACCACATAAAAATTACAACTGCAATAAGGATCAACGTGGGGAGCAAATTTGTCAGGGCTGAGGCACCTGCCAGGCTTGACGCAAGATCAATGTTACTTAAATAATTTCAAACTAATGAATTAACCTGCTTTTAAATCTAAGCACCTGCAAGCAACAGAGCCCCTGTCTAGTCCAAAACAGTATTCAGTATTTTGGTTTATGAGGCTGCAAGTTGTTTTCCTCTTTTAATAATCCTGATGGTGGGGATGAGAGACCAGTCACTGTTTCTCCCTTATGTTACATTCCTCCCTTTATTTTCCTTTTCCAAAGAAAAAAGAACTCAAAACCTTCAAAAAGTCTTCATAAGAGAACTGGAAAGCATGATTCATCATATTTGACACTTTATTCTAATAATTCTTTTCAAAATAGTACAAAATTTGATTCTAACAGGAACATCATTGATTTCAAGAAGAATGAGAGTTCTCCCTCGATTGTCATCCACCCAACCACAAAATTAGCTTAAAAAACTGAGGATATCTAAACAACACATCTTCAGCTATTGTTTCATTGTGATTGACCTTTTTGTCCTGATAATCTTTTTCTTTTCTTTGGCACTCCAGAGGAAATCCTAACTGCCAAGCAAGTTATTCCACTTTCTGTAAGGGATCAGCTGTACCAACATCATGCCTGACAGATGTTCTTGTCATCTGGTTTCAAAGACCTCCAACATTAGAGGTTCTGCAGCACTCCAGGCAACTTTTTTTAGTGCTTATAAAAATGAGGACTGTTCTTCAGTGTTTATCCTGCATCTCTCATTTTCAATTTTTGACCACTAGTTTTCATCCATATTGCAAGAATGATCTGCCCCTTAATAGAATCAGAAAAGAACTGCGAGGTTGGAAAGTGTAAAAATAGATACTTACTACAGGTTTACTATTATTCAAAACAGCTACTATTTTACAAAAATGTTAGAACATGAGACAGTTCCTCAGCTGACCTGGATTTCTTCCCAGATGTCTTCATCCAGAAGCGTGGCTGCAGTATGGTGCTGTAGAGGGGCAATCAGGCAGTGACCTTCAGTAAGGGACTGGTTGCTTGGCAGAGACAAGTAAACCTATAAAAAGTGAACAAAAACAAAAGTGTCCATTTTTCTAGCATTAAAAACCTTACCATTGCTAAGGCTATGAAATACATTATTTGCTGAAACTCAAAGGGACAGAAACCATTGCCTTCTAATTACAGCAAGGGAATTGTAATGTTAGGGTTTTAAGCAAGGTCCCTTTATCCATCAGTAGCTCTAATGAACCAGAACTATCTAGACAGCAGCTCCACTAAGAAGGCAGTAATATCAGCCTTACAGACCAACCATCATCTGAAGTATTAAGAAATCACACTGTCTAGTCCATAACAATATATTTGTAAACATAGATACAAATATTTTAAATTAAATACATGTTTAAATGTATAGAGATATATTGCTGTGTATATATGAGATACATCACCACACGTATACAGATTACATATATACACAGATACCTATGCATTTTATATACAATCTATCTATATAAAAAATTAAGTGCAATGTACCATAATACATTTATGCATTTAATTCCTTGGGCTACAAAAAGTTTCAAGTCAAATGAAAAACATCAATAAGAAATGAAAACTCTGGAGAAAGAAGGACAAAAAAGCCTATGCTGAGGCATTTCATGTGTTATAAAACCAAATATTTATGCAACTTTTTAAAGCATTAACAGAAACAAGAACGTTCCCTGTACCAAGCTTCTGTCTGTTTCAAAGGATTTTAGGCTTAACAATTGAATTCTCCTCTTAATTTTCTTTCATATCATTGAGATACAATTCTTCACCAATTCAAATCTCCTCCAGTGCAGTGTGATTTAGTCTTCCACAAATCCACCTACAGTCTAATCTCTGCAATCAGATCTTTCATTATTGCTCCTGTCTTCCACAAAATGTTCTGATATTAGAGATTAGCTTTAGAATTCATGATGGATTTAGATCTTTTTCTCCCTCACCCCTGAGGAATTTGTGAAATCAACTGGAAGGGTAAAGAAAATAAGATGCAGAACAATATAAATCATTTCATAGAAGTAATTTTGTTCTTAATCTTAGGCACTAATATCAACACTGCCTTCCTTTATTTCTTTTCTATTTTTACATTTGTGTTAAATTGCTATTTTCTTACCTTGGTGCCAATTGCAATAATAAGATGTTTAGAAAGTTCACTGCTGTCAAAACAGTATGGGCACTTTTCCATGCGTGCAGCAAGTTGCTGGTGCTCACGTATTGCTTTTCTTCTTTGTATTTCTTCCTCTTCCCCACTGCGTGCTTTTTTGGCTGCTTTGGAAACAAACATGTCATCCAGAGTGTAGTACTCTCTGTCAGTTTTTTCCATGAGCTGAAAAAATATACAGAAAAAAACATGTGTATAGAAAATAGAAAAAATACTTAGCTCTTTTTAGTATCCTTTATTGAGAATAGCATAAAGTGTGTAAAGCAGTAGCATTGCCTCCTTCCATGTGGCATCTGCAGCACACACAATCATCAGGGACATCTCCTAAGAGCAGCCATGCAGTATCTTAGACAGCAGGTATTAAAATACAGACATGTGACAGAAGTGAGAATACTACATTCCACCTCAAGTTAAGAGCTAGGTATTTTATCTTAACATAAATTCAGCTTTACATAGATGCACAATTTTAAAAATACTATCTTTTATTTCAGTCTTCCTCCTCCTCTCTTATTATAACTACCATTATCCATTAAACCACCTCATGAAATAAATAGACCATAACTCTGCACCTCATATTTATATTTTGTGAAAAGATGCCATCACTTAGAGAACCACAGAATAGTTAAGCTTGGAAGGGACCTGAGCAATCAGGTTCTGACCTCCCTGCTGTGAGCAGGGACACCTCACACTAGACCAGGCTGCACAAAGCCTCATCCAATCTGGCCTTCAACACTGCCAGGGAGGGGGCTGCCACAACCTCCCTTAGCAACCTATTCCAGCACCTTACTACCCCATGGTGAAGAATTTCTTCCTGATGTCTAACCTAAGTCTACCCTCTTCCAGTTTAAAACCATTACCCCTTGTCCTATCACTACCCTCTCCGGTGAAAAGTCCTTCCCCAGCCTTCCTGTAGGCCCTTCAGGTACTGGAAGGCTGATGTAAGGTCTCCCTGGACCCTTCTATCGAACAGCCCTAACTCCCTCAGCCTGTCTTCAAAGCAGAGGTGCTCCAGCCCTTTGATCATCTTTGTGGCCCTTCTCTGGACTGTCTCCAACAGCTCCATGTCTTTCCTGTGCTGAGGGCTCCAGAGCTGTACACAGTACTCCATTATTCTTACCAAATGAACAATACTAAATAATTTTGTGAAGAAAGCAGCCTTTGTCTTCCATATTTAGTCTTTCTTAAGTGCACTTGTTGTTAGATATGGATCATAGAATCATAGAATATGCTGAGTTGGAAGGGACCCATCAGGATCATAGAGTCCAACTCATGTCCCTGCATGGGGCATCCCTAGAATTACACCATATGCCTGAGAGCATAATCCAAATGCTTCCTGAACTCTGGCAGGCTTGGTGCTGTGACCACTTCCCTGGGGAGCTTGTTCCAGTGTTCAACCACCTCCTGGGTGAAAAACCTTCTCCTGATATCTAACCTAAACCTATCCTGATAATGAACACAACTAGCACATCACCAGAAACAAGGCTGAATGATCCACAGGCTTTTTTGTTTCCTCAGTAATTGCCACATTTTAGCTAAATGTGCCATATTTAAAAGGAAACTCTGAAAATACAAAATTTGTGATTGGTTATGAAGACATTAAGGGTCAGAGGTCTCTTACGGGTTCTTAATAGTGGAAACCCACAGAGATGGGACAGATAATATCTGGGAGGTCAGAGTCTGTAGAAAGGAACTGGAGAAACTGAAGGTGACACAAAGTGACAGAATACATGATAAGAAGGTGGGTTTACAGCAACAGCAGCAAGAGACAATGAATGGAAAGCAAGAAAAGTACAGGGATCATGGGACTCAAACCCAAGGGACAGCAGACAGATTTCACTAAGCTTAGACTTTATATTTTTTTAACAACAAACAAATCCCATGACATCTTGCCTAAATCAAGACTTGGCGAGTCTTGATGGTAAATATTAACTTTTCAAAGGTCTTAGAAAAAAATATTTCTGCATTTTCTGCTTTGGCTGCTCTATATAAAATTATGTACCATTAATACTCTAAATATTCAACATATACAGCTAATGTAAAAAGCATTCAGAAGATTATTTTCAAGTTTTTCTTTTTAAATTAAAACCCAGTGCTACAATAATTTTATGCTATACTTATTGCAATTTAGGACTGTAGTTTCAGTAACTTCATTATCAAAATGACAGGGGGGAAAATCTAGTACACTATACAGATGTCTTGATTTTGAAGGTGTGGGTCCTTCAGATTCTTGGCAGATTTATGTATGAGTAGTTTTGCTCCAAGAATTGCTAAGGAAATGTAGAAATTTCTATTTAATCTATTCTAGAATAATGACTGGGGTAGACCTAGTAAAGAACTAATACTGAAGGCATTTTGAAGGCATACTGTCATAATTGGAACACAGTTTCCAAATAACATCTTCCAAATCTCTCAGGCGTAGTTCATGTAAATCATCTGATATGAAAAGAAATTCAGACTTTACTTTAAAGTGTGGATAACTAACTACCCCCAAAAACAAACAAACAAAAAAAACAACTCACAAAGCACAGACACCAGCTCTTCCTTTTCCTGAACACTGGAATTCTTTAACACAGACCAATAACTTATTACATATATGCTCAATACTTTCATTACCAAACTACCGAGGAGGAAGCCTTCTTACTACAAATTTATTTAGCTATAATGCATTAAACTGCTTATGTGCATTTCCCTAATGGAAGCCACTGTAATTTGAAATCAACAGTTCAATAGTTCAGCTCTGTTCTTGTTCTGTTTTATGGCAATACTGTAATCTATATTTAAAATAAACAGGATATTCCTGAGCTGTAGAAAAAAATATTTAGTGGTGTAAAACAATCAAGTCACTGTTCTTCTGTAAAAAAAGCATAAGAAAGGTAACACTGGAGCTTCACTAGAAGCAACACCAATAATGACTACCTACATTTTGTTACCAAAAGTAAAGGCTTATTTTAAAAATAAATTAAAAACTGCCATGAAAATACAAATACACATGAAACAATACACCTGGAGTACTACAAAGAAAAAGAAGCATGGAAACCAAAACACTCTGGATATCAAGAATATCACATACAGCACAAAATACCATTACTATTTTTCTTTGTTTGCACTTACAAGTAGTCATGGAAATTTCCTGGTTTGTTATGCATAACTCTCTTAAATAGTAGTACTTTTGAAAACATCTTAAAAATACTCTACAAATCCTCTTACGCAAGTCCCTTATGTCACAGGAACACAAGTCAAGAATTCTGTCTGTGATTAAATAAATATTCATCTTATTAAATGGGCTTGATTAAGTTTTTATTCAACAGTGGATAAAGTGCTATATATATCATAAGAGACCTGGGACCTGAAAGAGAATGCTCACCTAAAAAGCAGTAAAATTAGAAAAGGTAAGTGATGTCTAAAGACCAGATTTGGTTTCTGCTGGTACAATCGTGACCAACCAATGATCACGACATTTCAAATGTTAATTCAGTAAGATCAAAACGAAATGACACTGCTGTTCAAGAATTGTACTTATCTGCATCATGATCAACACAACATGAAAAAAAAAAAATATCCATAATTCAATTAGTCAAACTTAAGAGGTCTAAAGCAATATAAAGTCCAATACATGACCTTGGGTGGAGTCAATTACAACAATCACAATTCAGGAGACTTCAAAACAAGCTACAAATGCAACGGGGGGGGGGGGGGGGGGGGGGGGGAAAAAAAAGAAAAAAAAAAAAAAAAAAAACAAAAACCAACCAACCAATCATTGGCAAAAGTTGGAGTCATCCAAAAGAATAGAAAGATTCTCCAGGAGCACCAGAGAGTTCTCCTAGTACTTCCTGGAAATCTAGCAGCACTATTTCAGAATTAGAAACAAAAAGTCCCCAAAGTGAAGGGAAACAGTGGAAAAAAATTTAAATAATACCTTTACTTCAAATATCACTAAACAGGCTATATACAAAAGCAGAACCATGTGCATACATCACTCATTCAATGTAAGTTCCTACTACAACCTGGATCCCACCCAAGGTCTGTGCATCAGGCTAGAGTAATTCACTGGAGAGTCTTAAATAAAATTTCAGATTTTTCCTGGAAATAAAAAGATGTTTATGAGAGCTCATCATACAGCTAAAAGGCCATGGAAGCCAGGCAACACTGCACTTCTGGTTTAAGAAGCAGTATATGTTGGTCAACAGAAGTGAATGAAGCACATTGGGGAAGAAAGTAAAATAAACATAAGATTATTTTGGAGAAGTAAAGGAACGAGAAAAAGTTGGTAGCAATGCAGCGTTTTGAGGAGAGAAGCCATACTAAAGAGATATTTACAGAAGTAGTCACACAGATCAGGTTCAGATCACCTCTAACACAGAGCCTCTACCAGCAACAAAGTTACAGATCCCATTGCAAGACTAACGAACAACAGAAGATAATAAGGAATGCAAGGCAGTTCAAGAAATCAACACCTCAGCTTCAAAGACATCAATAAGAGCTTAAAACAAGCAGGGTCTAAGAAAAAAACAGCCTAGTCACTAATAATTCATGTGTTAACTAGATGCTCTTCAAACACTATACCTTTCTCTTGCTGAAGGGAGAGAGACAAGGGCAAAGTGGAAAAATGAGGCATTATCTTTTCCCCTTTTTCACACCTTAAAGGAGACATTTACGAGACTTTTACTGAAGTCGTAAGTCTTGCACATGGGTGCACAGTGCCATTACATCACAGTTCTGAGACAGAGAGACCAAGTTACAGATGGTCACCCTGTTCCTGAAACTTCATTTCTTGCCATGTTTTATCAAATCCTTTAGATGACTTTAGAAGAGTGTTAAAACGGGATGTATTTTTTACTCTGAAAAGAACAGTCATTAAAGGAATAAGAATTTCTTTGCCAACCCTGTATTACCACAGTGTCCTTCCAAAATACCTCAAGGAATGTTCAGGAAGTACAGAAACCTAAAGACAGGCAAAAATATCATCCAGCAAGAATTGTGTACTCATGCTGAAATAAGATACGATATGAACATAAGTGGGAAAATTCATTCAGCAATGTTTTCTGCCTTAAAAACAAACAAAAAAAATCCACTGAAGACATTAGAATGGTAGCAATGAGCATCACTAAAGTATTCTTTGCCAGTAGTACTAAAACCAAGTATTTTTTAAAGGCATAATTCCTTAAATATTATTATCCCTTGAATCCTACAAATGCAAACATCCATGTGTCAGAACTGAAACAAAGTAAAACATAGCTGCTACCACAGGCAGACTAGAGAGTACTCTTCAATTGCTATTCTAAATATTGGCCTTTTTGAAAATTTATTCTGGAAAAAAATGGAAATTCTCTTTAAAAAAACTTAGTCTTACAATAAGGTTCACACTGTGTTCTGCCAATTGCATTACTTGGCTATAACAAAATCTCTACAACCAAGTTAAAGGGGAATTGAAAGAACAAGAAGAAAGGTTTTCCAAAATGCCAGCAGGAAAGCAAGTAATCATTTTAAAACTGATTTATTTCATACATATCTTCTTCCACATGAAAGATCAAGTTAGCACAGATCCAATGAAGGAACTATGCTGACCTATTGGATTTGTTGGAAAGCTGTTCTGTATCAGCTGAAGCATCACACCTGTTAACTGTGAAAGTTAAAGCATTCTGGAAGCTGCTATTCAGTTCCCTCACTGTGCTGGATGCTGAACTTGCTGTATTTCAGGTGCTGCACAGAAACTGGTAAGAAGCAGGTTGGGTTTTTTTTTTTACTTTTATATATCTGTTTTAAGTTGGAAAGTCCTAAAAATGCATCACTGAACTACCTCAAGTTAGTCTAAGAAATTTAAACATGAAGTCCTTGTTTCTACCAGACACTGGTCAAAACCAAGAGCAGTTGCTAGTTGAAGAAACCTCACTGAAATGAAAAAAGGAATCAGCAAAAGAAAAACTGGCTTCATCCTGGCTCAAACCAGGACACTGATGTTCTCATAAGACAGCTCATCTCCACAGTACTGTCTCCTCTTTCCCATTTCAGTTTTTGGTTTTGGGCTCCTCTGCCACATTCCTCCTTCATATGCATCCTCTATTTTCCAACTTCCCCTTCTTTTTTGGCCAGTACCAGCTAATCAGAGAATGCACAGGTAGCTTTAGGACTCAGCACCAGGCAAAATGACATAGCTTCCTACACCTCAGTTTAATTGTACAACTGAAATTTCTACTGTCCAACTGACAGGAGATCAGCTTCCACAACCACAAAGTTTTGGTTTAACAGAGACAGCATCACAGTTTTGCTTGCCCTGGGCAAGAAGGGCCTGTAACACACAAACATGTAAACAGCAGCAAGGAAAAACATCCAAACTTGTTTCAGGAGCAGATAAAAATCACCACTAGGGCCTTCATTTGGACAGACTTAATGTGCGCAAATGCAGCCAAAACTCAAAAGAGAGAAACCACTAACTATTCAGTGCAGGAATTCCAGAAGAGATCAGCTCCTGACTATGCGTAAGTGAAAATTATTTGGGAGGCAAAACCAACAATGTTGTATCTGTTGATGAAATCCTCCACATTAAAACTAGCATGAATACTATGAATATATTACAATAATAATTCTATTTTATAACATTATTTTCATATAATAATTGATGCCTTTTTTCATTTTTCACATTACTGAAGCCATTAGGCACCTTGTTACAGAACTGCCTCCAAAAGTATCTCTTGCAGATCTGTGTCAGGCACACTGCAGAGTAAGCCTCATTTTTCTGGCAAGATTTCAGATCGATGGAACTGTATCTCATAGCTTTATTTTAAACCGATTATTTTTCTCTTATTGATATATTAAAATATTTTTCCCCCGTCTTCAAATTTCCTCTGAAATTTGGGGATCAAACCGGAAAGTCCATTCAATGGAATTAGCTCAGTAACAAAATGTACCTGCACTTTTCTAGTGTGGGTTATTCTCACATTTTTTGCATGTGTACTCTTCTACTTATTTTCTTGTTCTATTTTGTATGCAACTATTGAACTTCTGCTTTTCCTCTTTTCTTGCTAATGCAATCACAGTTAAAGTTGCTTCCATATAAGCTAATAAAAGTGCATCTGCTTGGAAAATTTGTGAAAAAAAAACTCTATAGATTGTATAAAACATATCAGTTTGGTTTTAAATTGTCATGGCAACACTGACGTCTTCAACTTTAAATGACAGTGTTAATATTTGTGGAATGTTGTACTCATAATATATTTTGGGAAGCTGCAATGAGGAAGAACAAACTATTATTTTAGAATATAAACCTGAGTGACATATGACTCTACCTCATCACATTTAAATTTATTCAGCACTTAGCATCTATTGTTTACAATAAAATTACCTCAGGAAACAGTCCTTCTGATCTTAAATAGCATTTGCTCAAGACAAATCAAGGTAGAATTGTATCACGTTAATTTTATTACACCTCTAATCTCCCTATGACCACAGACATCTGAATCTGTGTGACCATCTGTAACTTGGTCTCTTTGTCTCAGAATTGCAATGATGCTTGGTATTGTATAATTCAGCATACAGGCATTTCCCCAACCTATCATTGCAGTGAAATAAACAGTATGTTAACCACATAGTATCAAAGGATTTTATCATATCAACACACACGGAGCTTTTAAGGCCTATGACACTGACAGAAAAATATGATGAATCATGCTGATGGGCAAGGTAGACCTTTGAACAGCAAAAGTCAAGCAATAAATAAACAGCAGAGTACTGCTCAATGGTTAGGGACCATGCTCATTTTTGCTGCACTTACTTGAAATCAAAACAGTAGATTTTGATATAATTAGTTATTAGGACAGATAAAACTGAAATAAAATGTAAGCCAAACAGAATACCTGCAGCCACAGGATTTTGCTACCAAAAGTGTACCATTGACTTCAGAGTTATCCCTGGCCATAACTCAGATGTCTAGAAAAGGCTATCCTGTACACGTCTTCATTTGCAACATATCTTATAATTTTACCATAATTCATAAAGAACGCCAAACATTTATGCAGTCATTTAATGGGGGCTGCTTATCCACAGTTCCTCATGTTGTAACGTTTCTCTCCTCATCCGGCTGCCACTGCTGTTTGTTTCAACATGCAAAACAGCTCTACCTTTGTGTCCACACAATATACACAGAAAGTTTAATGCACTGAACTGCAGTTCACACAGAACAAGGTGTTTTGAAAATATTTTTTCTTGGGTTTTTATATTAATTTTTTTCACAGCAAACCATGTACACCTGTGTATCTTTAAGTAAAAAGCAGCACTGCAGCAGAGCTGTTACGAGTTTCATCATATCTACCAAATACTGTGCTACAATGGCTTCACCATGTGAAAAAAGGAAGAAAAGGGTTTATTACACAACAGTAGCAGCAGCAATATTCTGCTGTTAGTTTTTTGTGGGTTGTTTGGGGTTTTTTCTTTAGCTTTTAAAATGTTTCTAGACTATTATTTTTGGTTTTACACCTCTACTTGGCCTTGGTGAGGCTGCACCTTGAGCACTGTGAGCAGTTTTGGGCACTGCACTATAGGAAGGACATTTAGGTGCTGGAGAGGGTGTAGAGAAGAACAACTAGGCTGATTAGGGGTCTGGAGGACAGGTCTTATGAGGAGAGGCTGAGGGAACTGGGGCTGTTCAGCCTGGAGGAGGCTGAGGGGAGACCTCATTGCTCTCTACAACTACCTGAAAGAAGGCTGTGGTGAGCTGGGTGTTGGCCTCTTCTCCCTAGTGACCAGTGATAGGACAAGAGGAAATGGGGTCAAGGTGCACCTGGGGAATTTCAGACTGGATATTAGGAAAAATTTCTTCTCGGGAAGAGTGGTGAGACATTGGAACAGGCTGCCCAGGGAGGTGGTAGAGGCACCATCCCTGGAGGTGTGGACGTGGGGTTTCAGGAGATGGTTTAGTGGTCACAGGGGTGTAGGGCAGACAGCTGGACTTTATAATCTTGAAGGTCTTTTCCAACCCTAATGATTCTATGAAATGCAAATACATGCAACAGGTGAGTTTGCAAAGCAAGTAAAAATGGTAAGGCTGGAAGTAATTTTCCATTTTTACATACTTCAGAACCAAGGAAAGGCAACATGCAAATTCCCTTTATGCAGACCTGTAATACCAGCATATCTCATTACTAAATCCATAAATGAAGGTCAGGATTAATAATACAGTTCTGCATTTTTCACTATTTAAATTCATGTTACAAATTACTGCAGAAATATTTAAATGAGTTTATGGCCAAAATTTAAATGGTGTGACAAACAACACAAATTAAGCTTTCTTTCTTTTAGTAAAACATAACCAAAAAGAAAAAAAAAAACCTTAGCAGAATTTATGTGTTCAAATAGCAGGTAATCTGTATTGACGTAATGTTCTAGAAACGAGTCTTTGTACGCCCACAAGCATCTATTGACATAAGTGAAAGAATTACATAAGTCTTAGCAGCATGAATTTGGGAAAACTGAACTACTTAAAACAGTCAAGGGTAGAAGGAACCACAGACAGTCTGCTTAAAGCTTTGTGAAATGTAAGACATTACATGTATTTTGTACTATAAAACCAACAGGAGGAAAAAAACAACAGTTTTCAAATATTGTGTTGACTTTTATGTATCCTATAGTCATACTTCTGTGGTAATGAAACCCTAGTCTGCTTTTCAAGCTGAAGAAAATAAGAAATAGAAACACAGTAATTTCAGTGTTGTTTTTTTTCTTTAGGAATAACAGTGAAAAATTAAAGAATCAGACTTTAAGGCCTGCTTTTTCTATACATCAAAAAGATTAGTGTTGGATTTTAAACTTTCGTTTAAAAAAAGCTTTTTCACCACTGACAAAGATCTGGTGCTTTTTCATGATGCTCATAAAGTCAAGATAATTGCATGCATGGGATGGCTGTGGGATAGGCTGCAAACTGACAGAGATAACCGATGTCCACATCAACATGCTGTGAAGAGAAGCTAAAAAGTATCAGGAGACAAGAGCATCAAGTACAAGGGGTTGTATTACAACCACAACTAGAAAAAGAAGAATGGGAAAGAGGGGAATGAGAAATTGGAATTTGCTTTTCATCTAAATGTAAAACATGGGTTCAACAGGCAAACATATAGCAAGGAGATCACATATTCCCTCCATCTGATCCTGTGGAGTTCTTGAGAAAAGCAAACTTTACAGGGGGGGGGAAAAAAAGACTTGTAAGGACAAGTAATGCTGGACCACAACAGATGTTTAGCCTGTGAATCCGAGTGGGAGTCAGGCATGAGAGAACGTTTTATAGACCTTTAGTTGCCAATGGGATTAGACAGAGGTTTCATGGATAGACATTTTGGGTCTACATACTGATATTTCTTCCAAGTTCCCTTTAAGAAAGTAAATCCTTTTATACCTTACACCTTTTTATTTCAACATCTCCTCCTCCCTTTACAAAACTGCAATTACATCCTTATCTTCAGAGATTCATAACAACTAGCCTGTGTATCATTTGAAATACCAGTAAAACACTACGTATCATGAAAGTAGCATTCATGTGGAGCAGAGCATTCAGCTCTGTCTTTTTCACTCTTTCTTGTTCATGTGGGCAGTGCCCATTTCCTCCATCCTCAACAGCCATGAGGCTGGAATATTTTTTTAGCATAACCTGGAAAAGTGACAGAAGCCCTGGGAAAATCCATGAAGGAAATAGTGCTTTAGTCTATATGCTGAGTGGTAACCACAGCTGGCCAGAGCCACAACTGCATGGGGAATTACACTGCTGGCTGGTCCAACACAGCACAGAAGCAGGAGCGAATGCACTGCACAAGACTGAGGTGATAAAGACAGGGAAGGTTTAGGCTCCTCTGTTCACATTGTTAAATTCACTTCAGATTAAAGGGCTCAAAAAAGGTGATCACACTGCATAACCAAAGAGTTATAAGGACTGCAGAGCAATAAAGAAAAAAAAAAAAAACAAACACCACACCACAACTCTAAACAAAGTAACCCCAGACATATCTGGCTATATTATGGTAACAGAAACTCTGTACAGCCAAAAGAGAACAACTTCATCTTGAACAGTAAATGACAAAACATTACTTTCAGCACAAGCTCCAGCACACTTCACTAGTAAATAAATAATATGGCTCAATCTTAAAGGCTTATGTGAGAGCTAGCTATTCATTCAAAAAGCTTGTTATAATAAAATAATGTGATGCAGTATATCTTTGCCTAGGAACAAAAAAGAAACACAATACACAGCATCTTATTCAAAGCTTATTCAAGTCAGTAGGAACTTTAGAGACCTCCCAAACAAAAAATAAAGCAGTGGCATAAGCCAGAAAACTCAGTATGTTCATGTAATATTATTTTTTTAAAAAATTATCCTTAAACTAAACAGAAGTCCAAAAAGAAAGAAACCTTTAGAATGAAACATATTAAATTTAGTTGTTCACTCTAATCTCATGTGATCATTTAATGTTGCAAAATCCATCTCCAGCAATGGCTCCAATGTATGGGGAAAACCAGAAACAAGGCATGTCTTTAAGAACTGACACTTCTGCTACACACATGAAGCTCTCAGCATTTCACTGTGGAAATCCTGAGCCAAAATCCTATCTAGATCTCCCTGTTTAATATTTACCAGCGAAACTGTACTTAACAACAGCACTCTATCCTTTTTCTTCCCACTCACAACTAAGGCCCCCACAGCATGCCATGATCTACTGCATGAGTAGAATGAGTAGAATTTCCTTCTCCACTGGGTGGAGGGGAGGGGAAACAACAAAAAAGCCAACAACAAAACCACAAACAAACAATAAAGAAAAAAAAAACATCTTCCTTATGTTTTCATCAAATGGCCACTGTTCTGTACCTTTGGCCACAGGTGTGTCTACAGGTTCACCATGGGTGCACTGCAGTAGTCTTGTAAGTTTTATATGTGTTCTAAATTCCCTTTTTTCACAATCCCACCAGCACAAAGATGATGTCTGCAGATTCACAAAGACTCTCAAATCAAGCACTAAAACAGCCTGTTGCGGTACGTACATAGCTCACTCAGTTTCACTATTACCATAATTTTGCATTCATCAGCCCTGCCTTTCATCTGAATTTATTGCCTCAGTACCTATGGTGGGACCTCCTTCTCCTTATGAGGTCTACAGCATAATCTCCTGTGTCTGAGCGAGACATCTTAAATCCTTTTATACCCATAATGTCTGTCAGACGGCACTCAAAATAGGACAGATGACTCACACCGCTAAAATATGTACATGTAACTCGCTAAAGTGAATCTTAAGAATCAGTTCAGATATAAGTTTCACAATGTTAGAAAAATCCCAGCTTTGTTTGTATTTTGGAATTCTATCATGTACAATTTACAGTGACCTCCAGTTTTGATAGTCCTGAATAATTATGTAACAATAACAAATCACCAGATCAAATTATCCATTTCTCCAGATGGTTTATGTATGCATTGAACATACATTCCTGACAAATCCACTGGTCACCTGTTCTAATAAAAAATAATCATTGATTCCTGCACTCTGTTCTGTTTTTCAAGATTGCCAATATACTTGCCATCTTCTGTTCCTGAGGATGAATGAAGACTACATGCAGCATTTCATAGCTCAACATGTCACACCTGACTTCTTTCAGACCACTTAAGTGAGGACCGCTTGGTTTTAGTAATTTGTTCTTATTCATCTCAAATAAGAGTTTCTTTTCAAAATAATTGATTTCTATAAATTCAAGCTAAAAAGTTGTTTTACTGACACTGTTGAGACTGTTTTTCATTTATTCCATGTAAATAATGGCTCATGCAAAAGAATCACTCTTACCTCATTTATACAGGGTATTAATGAAAATAGTTCATTAGTTCCTCTGGCATGCACTTATCTTTCCTAAATGCCCTAATTATACCTTGATCAAGTTTTTTCAACACCACATTCCTGCAGGCTTCTTGATTCCAATTCATTTAATTCCTAGTTTTATGCTTTTAGCAAGCTCAAAATAATTACTTATAGTAATTCCCTCAAGGTTATTTTTCAATCTTTCTTATCAAAGCTTAATTCAAAGTCTGTTAGGCTCAAGCTCTTTTCCATTCTCCGTACTTGGATAAGACAAGCACTTTTAAAATAATGGTTGGGTTCCGGGTTTTCTTTTTCTTTTAACCTCCACAAGCTCTGGTTCAACAAGGCCAGATGCAAGGTTTTGCACCTGGGTCAGGACAATCCCAAACAAAAATACAGGCTTGGCAGAGAATAGATTGAGAACAGCTCTGAAGAAAAGGACTTGGGGGTGTTGGTTGATGAGAAGCTCAACATGAGTGAGCAATCTGCACTTGCAGCCCAGACAGCCAACCATGTTCTGGGGTGCATCAAAAGAAGTGTGACCAGCAGGTCAAGGGAGGTGATTCTCCCTCTCTACTCTGGTGACACCCCACCTGGAGCACTGTGTCCAGCTCTGGAGTCCCCAGCACAGGAAGGACATGGAGGTCTCGGAGTAAGTCCAGAGGAGGGTCATGGGTCACCTCCATAGTGGTATTCAAGGCTAGGTTGGATGGGGTTTGAGCAACCTGGTCTAGTGGAAGGTGCCCCTAGATAATCTTTAAGGTCCCTTCCAACCCAAACCATTTTATGATTCCATGAATTTTAGTAAGAAAAAACCTAACCAAAACCTACTCTTCAGGATCTTGTCTGCCTTCTAGATAAATGTAAAAACAAATCTTGTCTGTGATGATACTAATTCCATGCTAAAAAGCTTTTTCAAAACCTGCTCAATACTACAAAATATAAAAATACACAAAATACTGGAGCAGTCATCTAGTAAAATCTGAAGTATGCTAGAGAAACTGTACATCGTAGCTATTGGAAGTTAACCCTGTCAAACTATCAAGCACAGAAAATATCCCTTATCATTCCGTTTGGATGACAGAAATTAATAATTTCATTTGCACTGCACTATGTGTGAACTGGCTGCGCTTTTAAGTGGAATCACTCATGGAACCATAACATATAAATCTCTGTGGCCTGCAAGCATAAATTACCTCATTATCCAGGACATCCTGATGGAATTTGAGGTAGTTTGCTTCAAATCTCATTTATTCTTGTAATCTCTAGATGGAAGAGCCATTCTAAACACTAAGAAAACACTTATTTTATTCGTGACTAATGTGGGGAAAACCTGCTTTGTTGGGCATAAGTAACCTAGTAATTTACAAAACACTCTAAAAGTGTTCATCTCAAAAGCACTGAATTCTACAGGCACAGTAACCTCTATGAAGGAACTGAACACACCGTATTTCCTATATGCATGCAGGTTTCCATCACTTTGGTAACATCTACCAGGACCATCTTACAACAGACTTGATTATTACTGAAGACAATCAGAATTCTCAATCAAAAGCAACATACCAAGAGCATTGAGGTCTCACGTCCTTCCTGATACTTCTAATAATAAAATGCTTAATTAAAAAGCCATACACATAACACCTTACCTTTGATGCCATACGCATAAACAATGAGTTTTGATCCTCTGCTGTTCTCATCTTCTCATTTCTGACCAAATCATTCAGATTCATACTATCATCATCCTGAAAATACCTGACTCTTTCTTTATCTACATGAGTAGTGACCTGCAAAGAAACATTGAAAATAAATATTAACCTAGTGAGAAAGATCAGTTATAAAATTCAGATCCTAATAACTTCGATAAGTTTAAAGAATCATGAATCAAGCTAAGCCCATGTGAAACAACTGGCCTTGCTGCTTCACTTGACATAAGGAAAAGAACACCTTTCCCTTTTTTCAATTGCATCAGTAGCTCTAAGTAGAAATCGCTATAGCCTTTATATCCTTAAGCTATCAGAGCTAAATCTCAGAAAATATTTACATTCATTCTCTGAAACAGTTAATTAGCTAACAAAAATGGAATACTGCAAAAATCAATCTTCATTATTTGTAGAAGCTTTTGAATCCTCAAGTTCCAGACACCACTGAAACACAAGCCGTCACAGACACTACTGAAAGCTTAGATAAATGTGGTACCTCTGCCGGGAAATGTTGCCATCTTAGACAGAGTGCACCAGAGAACAGAGTTTTTCCTTTAGGGCAGGACTAAACTAAATCCTGAAGGAGCATAGGGAATGACCTTAATTATAAGGCAGAGATGATATTTTCCAGAATAGAAACAACAGGAAGATGACAATCAATTCCTCACCCTCTTTTACCTTTCACTCCTCCACAGCAGTGTTACAAACCGAACAGTCCTACTAATAAAGAGCATACTTGCTAGAAACATGAGGTGTTGTCAGCTTCTCTTATTCCAAGAAGATTGAAACATTAGTTTATTTACTGTTGCAAGCAAATATCCTAAGAATAAGAAGCTGCTCCAGCTTCCAAGCTTCTCACTGTTGCCCAAAATGCTTTGTTACAAAGATTAGGTCATAATTTTTATTATCAGCAGTAGCAGTATTTTTCCTCAGGAGAAAAAAAAGGAAAATTAGCTCCTGACCTGAGTAGTTCAGTAAAATCATTCTTACTTCAGAAATATTCACCTCTGTTAATCGTCATTATTTATGTAACTTTATGTAATATAAACTCCTCTGCTATGATTTGTGATAATTTGAAAAACTTTTTCTTGTATGTGCATTTAAATAAGCTCCAAAGTGATCCCCAGGGAAACACAGTCAAAACACTCATTCATGATAGCATCATAAAACTATAAAATAATTTCAGAATTACACTTTAATACTGACATTTGATGCCTTGGATGAGGGGACAGAGTGCACCCTCAGTAAGTCTGCATATGACACTAAGTTGGGTGGAAGTGTTGATCTGCCTGAGGGCAGGGAGGCTCGGTAGAGGGATCCGGACAGGCTGGATCGATGGTCCAAGGCCAATTGTATGAGTTTTAATAAGGCCAAATGCTGAGTCCTACACTTTGGCCACAACCCTCAGCAACACTACAGGCTTGGGGAGGAATGGCTGGAGAGCTACCCAGCAGAGAGGGACCTGGGAGTGTTGACTGACAGCTGGTGGAACATGAGCTAGCAGTGTGCCCAGGTGGCCAAGAAGACCAATGGCATCCTGCCCTGCACCAGGAATAGTGTGACCAGCAGGAGCAGGGAGGTGATCCTGCCCCTCTACTCAGCCTTGGTGAGGCTGCACCTCAAGCACTGCTTTGGGCACTGCAGTATAGGAAGGACATGGAGGTGCTGGAGAGGGTGCAGAGAAGGGCAACTAGGCTGATTAAGGGTCTGGAGAACAGGTCTTATGAGGAGAGGCTGAAGGAGCTGGGGCTGTTCAGCCTGGAGAAGAGAAGGCTGAGGGGAGACCTCACTGCTCTTTACAACTACCTGAGAGAAGGTTGTGGTGAGCTGGGTGTTGGCCTCTTCTCCCTAGTGACCAGTGATAGGACAAGAGGAAAAGAGGTGAAGCTGCACCAGGGGAGGTTCAAGCTGGATATTAGCAAAAAATTTCTTCACAGAAAGAGTGGTGAGACATTAGAACAGGCTGCCCAAGGAGGTGGTGGAGGCACAGTCCCTGGAGATGTTCAAAAAAGAGGTAGACATGGCGTTTCACAAGATGGTTTGTATAGTGGTTAGGGTTTTAGGGTGGATTGTTGGACCTGATGATCTTGAAGGTCTTTTCCAACTTTGACGGTCTATGAGTCTACTCTATGATTTGTAAAACTTACCATCTGCCGCTTTCTCCGTCCTCCTTTTGGCTCCAGTGGTTCTGTTGGTGCAGTCACAGGCCATGCTCTGCCACTTCCATCTGTTCTGACAAGGACCACTTGTTCATCTTCTTGATGGCTTGAAGCCTGTATCAGGTTTTAAGATATATTTTTGACAATATGGTACAGACAAAACTAAAAAGAAAACCTAATCCAAACTAAATAAATGTTTAAAATCCTAAAGGGCAAATAACCATTATTTATATTTTGCATGTTCATTATAACCCAAAGAGGACAGTATTACCTTACACAAGCCATTCTCTTCCACATTCAAAAAGAACAGAATATCAAAAATATATTCAGCTAGCTAAATGCAGAGTTAAATCCTTTCCAAAAAGAACCAAGTTTGTATCGTTGGTTCTTTCCTATAAAGATTCATGCCCAGAAGAAATAAAATACTTCTGAAGACTTAAATAGATACTATTGAATTAATATACATCACTACCATTTTAACAGAGCATTCCTGAAAAGTTCCAGCATGTTACCATTTCTGGGCTTTTTATGGACTGGGGGGTTTGTGGTTTTTTGTGTGTCTTTGGTGTATTTTTTTTTCCCTTTCAAAACTTGTTTAACAAACAAATCAACACATTAGCTATTGCTTTTCACCACATTTCATTATATAAGACTTTTCTTTCCTAAACTACACCTAGCACCAGTAAAGATCGTTTTTTGTCACAATGTAGCACTGAAATTTTTTTCATCTTGATTCTAGGATATGCAGAATAGAAATACAAACAGCTCAACAGAAGTTTTTCTCTCTCTGGTGAAGAAACAGATGAGTAGATGTACATTGATTATTTAGGTAAAATTAAATTATAGACTGAGGCAGAAATGACAACATTCGAAAAACAAGCATTTGCCTGACATATGCCAGATAAGTAATCTTCCTTTGGATGGCAAAGACATTCAGGCTCAAATAAACTACACTTGTACTTAATTACTACTTCTGTGAACCAAAAATAAATTTGGGAATCATTAGGAGAAAATATTCCAAATCTGTCTAAACCAAGCGCTTGAGGTGCTGGAAATGTGAGGTAAGATGCACACAAAGGCCAAGGCAACAAGAGCTTTCATGCACTCACTCTTGGTCCTCTTGGTGTAATAGAACCATCAGTTCATATGCTGGAAGACTAACACTGTAGGGCACAAGCAATCCAGACTTCGAATGCAGCAAGGATGACTATTGATACAGATGCTGAATAAACTGAATAGGGGTGTTGTTCTAATGAATTTGCTACAGTTACATTTATATTTAAAAAAAAAAAACACAACGTCTAATGAGGGACATGAAAGTCAGCAGCTGCCTCGGCTGCAGCAACCATGAGATACTGGAGCTTAAGATTCTAAGGTGAAGTGAGTAAACCAAGTAACAGAACAAAGACAAACCGTGAATTGTAGGGAAATGGACTTCAGTTTATTCAGGGATCTGCTCTCCTGGATCTTGTGGGAGATGGTCATGAATGACAAAGGTGCCCACAAAAGCTGGTTGATCTTCAAATACAACCTCCACAGAGGATGAGATGGGCCTATTCGATCTGCTGTTGGCTAAGTGGGCAAGTTCTAACAAAAACAAGCTTACAGAAGGTGGAAGCTGAGACTAAACACCCAGAAGGAACACAGCAACACAGGCATGCAGGGATAGAATTAGGAAAATCACATCTGAAGGTGAAACCAGCAAGATATGTGAAGAACAAGAAGGAATTCTTTGAGCATACTGGATATTCTCCTACCAGCAAGGACAATACAGGTCCACTTCTGAAAGAGAGGAAAAACCTAGCAACAAAGGCCATAAAAGACAAAAAGAGGCTAAGACACTCAATACCTTGCTAGTCTTTACCAGCAAGGTCTGCCCTCAGGCAGTGGAAGATCTGCCCTCTGCTCTCAGACCCCAGTGCCTTGCAATAGAGTTTGGAGAAGTGCAACCTGCAGGAAAGAAATACCAACTTCAGGACCACTTATGCTAGTTTATGGATCTAGATAGGATGCATATACTGATTAAGATAGACAAGAGGTCTTTTTCTATCTATTCTGAAAAGCAGCGGTGATCAGTGGATGCTCCTGGAAAAAAGCTGAAGGTATACAGTCACCTTCAAAAAGATGAAGAAGAAACACCTGGGGAACAACCTGGGATGCCCACCCTCACCTCATTCCCCAGTAAAATTACAGTACAAGTCCTCATGAACGCCCTTTCAAAGTACAACAGCAAAGTGACTGGGAACAGCCAACATGGATTTGCAACTGGCAAATCATGCCTGATAAATCTGCCCTCTGTGGTGAGATGACTGGCTCAGTGCACAAGGAAAGTACCAAGAATGTTGTTTACCTTGATGTTTGCAAGGTTTTCAATGCAGTCTCACAGCAGGATTGTTGCCAAACTGGAGGGACATGTAAACCGTAAGATGAGTGGGAAATTGTCCAGATTACCAGGCTCAAAGAGAAGCTGTCAATACTTGGAAGTCTAACTGGCACTCCTCATAGTTAAAACTGTTACAGATGCTACTCCTCAAGGGTTGATAGAGGGATCCACAGAACTTCAACACCCTGAACAAGGGTACAGAATGCGTTCTTGGGAAGTTTGCTGAGATGCCAAAAAGGCGGGTCAGGGACACGGCTGATGACTTGAGGGTAGGGTGGCCATTCATAAGGAGCTGTCAGGAATCTGAAACAAATGCTATGTCTTTTAGCTGGGGACAAACTCATGCATTAGCAAAGGCTGAAGACAAGACACTAGAAGACAACTCTGTAGAAAAAAGACTTGGGATCCCTGACTGACAGCAAATCAAAAAACCAAGTCTGTGAGCCAGCTAATCACATCTTGAACTGTTTTCCATCTTGTAGATTATGTAATAAGAACTCCAGAGGCCAAAATGCTACCCTTAATCATACACATGCATCTTACAGCTACTTACATCACAAGTATTACACCAACTTAGTACTCACAGAAGAACTGTAAAAAAGTAATTTTCAAAAGACCACATAAAATAGTAAGATTTAGGGGCAAATGGGTGACTGAAACAAGCTTAAAGCAGTAATTCTACCAGAACTGCTCTAGCTCTGGACAAAATGCAGTAGAAAAACATTTTGAAATAACTCATTTTATTAATGACATAAGTATGTAGCCTTCAAACATGGTCAAGTGAAATAATGAGTTCTGTCAAATACTAAAAATATATAACGTCATTTCCCTTCTCCATAAAACCAAACAGAAATTAATTTATTGTAATAATACTTTCAGATTAACATGCTTTGTAATATCAGCAATTTTATATTCTAAATTTTAATATTTAACATTGTTACAGATACAAAACAGTCTTTAAGGAGACTTCCTGTGTTCTTTATATAGAACATAACACAACTGCTTATTTACAATGGATGTAGAGCTTTTCAAGTCTCCACATTGCCTTTGTTTTCCTTGTAATCAACAGATCAGCAAGAAATCTTTTAATATTAGCAAAAAAACCCAGTTTGCTTACTGCTATTACTGGAGTCAACAAGTTCTAACCTAGTTCTAATGAAACAAAGACAGCTAAATGCGCATCTTACCAGCTACTTCACAATTACTATTAGCTAACAAAGCATGGAGATCTTTTTATGACCTATGAGGCAAACAAAAGATAACTATGTATTTTCTTTTTTCTTTAGTATGCTTATTATAATTGGTGTAAGAGTTCAAAACTTCCAAACAGGAACTATCGGATGTAGAAATTGTGCAAGGAGTTAACTGAGTCCTTTGTCTGACATACACCTTTTATTTACACTGAATAAAGACCATTAGGGAACAGTGTCATTCTCCCTTCGTTGTATCTCTCAGAATTCTGAATAAAAGAGGCTTTTTTGCAAACGGGAGTTCACAAAGCACCATGTCCCCCAACCCAAATTAAAATAATACAGGTTCCAGAACTAGCCCTCTGGGCTTGAGTTTTTCAAACTTTCATTTCAGATTTGGAAGGCAGATCACTACTGAAGATGTATCACAAGATGCATGTCACAACTTACATAGGGAAGCTATCAAAAAAAGCGCATGACCATTCTGCATTATGCTCCTAAATCTCTATTTCAGTTGTAGGGGGAAAAAAAAAAAAAAAAAATTTCAACAAAAAAACCTCTTAGCTGTGACTGACAGTTCTCCTGAGATTATTTTACAAAGAGGAAAAACAGAAGAGCTGTGAACACATTAAAAGCTGGATTTTAGAAAGAAAAAAGTTCACAGAGTGGTCCTTACCATTAGACATAGATACTTACATGGATAGAAGTTTAATATGAAAACTACTGATAATGTTTATTTTTCTTTATCAGAACCCAAAAAGTAAGCTGCCAACAGTTTGCCTGCACTTCAATCTGACAGCCAGTGACAGGTGAACAGAGAGTAAATTCACTATCCTAACGAAAACACAGAAGACCTCACAGTTTCCTTCTACAACAGGAACATTTTGCCAGATAGTGTAAATCCCTATTATAATGGGCATCTTCAGAACTATAAGACAAGAAGGAAACAACTGCCTCATGCAATTAGCTACCTGGGACATCATCTTAGTTTGGACAAAAACCTGTAACCTCAGAACTCCTAGTCTACCCTTCAGTACTTAAAATCTTATGGACACCTAAGTTTTTATCAGTGAAGTTCTGGAGCTGTATCAAGCTATGCTCATGAGAATGCCCAAAACTGCTCCAATTTTGCCAGAGACGTATGGCTTAACATCAAATCCATATCAAAACACAATCTGAATGCCTGGAATAAGAACATTTATCCCTAAGTTTTATCAGTGGTTGACTTAGCTCAACTGATCATTAATACTTGAGTACATAAAAAAAGGCTGTGACAACACATTTCAATCAGAAAAATACACCCTTTTGTAAAAATCATAGAATCATAGAGTGTTTGGGGTTAGAAGGAATATCATTCACTCATTTCACTTCAATGCAGCTCATGAAGATTACAGATCTATCTCCTATTACTTCACTACCCACAGAGCAGAGAGAGGAGGAGGAGGAGGAGTCCTGGAAAACCTGCACAGCAGGAGAGAAAATGACACATGGGGGACTCAGTAAGCCAGACAGAATTTATCAGCATGTATGAAAACAAAGCATTATCACAGAATCATATAATACAGAGTGGTTTGAGTCAGAAGGGACCTTAAAGATCATCTAGTCCACTCCCCACCTGCATGGGCAGGGCCACCTTCCACTTGACCAGGTTGCTCAGGGCTCCATCAAACCTGGCCTTGAACACTTCCAGGGACGGAGCTTCCACAACTTCCCTGGGCAACCTGATCCAGTGTCTCACCACCCTCACAGAAAATAATTTCCTCCTCATGCCCAACATAAATCTCCCTGCTTCAAGTTCTGATCCATTACCTTTTGTCCTCTCATTACAAGCCCTTGTAAAAAGTCCCTCCCCAGCTTTCCCGTTATATTATCACATTGCTCAGTGATGAAGACACTCCCATGGATGCCAGTCCTTGAGAAAAAATACCATGCAACTGAATGAATATATCCATTTCCCAAATGACTACTTAAATACGTCATTATGCCTCAGCTACTTCAATTTCCATTTCTAGGTGCTTACAGCTGCAGCTTTCACTATTGTTGCCAACTGACTACAAGTAAAGTACGGGAGTGCTGAGTGCTGTGCCATATCACTCCCTTTATGTGCCCAGCCCTCAGACTTCCCATGCCTTCATCTGCTACCACCAGCTACCTTCTCATTTGGAATTGAAGTTACTACATTTTCAGCTGACAGACATCCATTCAGGTGATGCATGTCCTGTCAAGAGTCAGGTCAGCTCAGATCACTCTGAAACAGGAACAATAGCACATTCCCACTCTGAAACAGGAACAATAGCACATTCCTACTTCACAGGGGTGATCTCATATTTGAAATATATATATGTGTGTGTATACACACAAACACACACACACATATAATAATAAAAAGAAAAATATTAACTTCTTCACCAGAAAAATAAGTATTTAACTTTCTGAAGAGATTAAGAACTTCTTACAAAAAAATAAAAAGCCTGAGAGCTTCCTGATTACATTATTAAGATATTTAGGTAAATTGATTGATTAAATTAGAGCAAATAATGGAGGCATCACTAAATCTGGTGAAACGAGAACAGCCTTTGTCAAAACTTATAAATAACTTTATTAATCTCAATTTGAAGCTGTTTTCCACCAAACAATTTATGTCTGCTTTACATCTGCCATCCTTGCCTAATGAAAGCTTGTCCCAGAAACCCAAATAAAATTTGAAAATTCTGTAGATACCTAAGTATGCTGCTTTAATGGCTTAATTCTATGTTTCCAAGAAAAGCCAAACAAAGTAGAAGGACCAAAAAGCTGTCTACAAAGTCAAACTTATCTCTTTCACATCACCAAAGGCAAATCTCATTTTATAAAGCATACCTGCCTCAACTTATTTTTCCACAAGATAAGGATTTTCTCTCTATTGAGAGAAGAAGAGGTGATGCATTGCAACAGGGGAAAAGGCCGTGTGCCTCCACCCCACATTTGCCAGGTACTAAGTGTCAAGCCTGGCAGAGACAATCAGAGAGGGCAACTGGGTTTTCTTGTCATCACTATGCTGTTCAGAGGTGTGAGACCTAGTTATTGCTATAGCATTAAAGCACTATTAATTTTAAAACATAACAGCAACAAAGATCAATCAGTGTTAGACGAGCAAAGACAAAGGAAAACAGGGTGGAGAAAAAAACCAAAACAACACAAAACAACATTAGGGAAAAGCAGCAGAACCTAAGCCCCACTTTTAAATGGGAGAGAAATACAAATGGACTACTCTGGTTACAATAACAAAGAGGTAACCAATGCAAGTTCCTAGGGCACTGGCCTTTTCTTTCACATTTAGAACAAAATATAAACAAAAAACCACAACACAACCCACAAAAAACCCCAAACAAAACAGGTAGATATTTGTGAATATTGTACTGCATAAACAAACTATGAACTAGTAAGGCTCAGTACTGTGACAGAGAGTAGAATAATTTGAACAGCTGAAGGAGCTGGGGTAGAGAAAAAACAAAGAAAAAGCCAAGATTTAATAAACAGAATTAGATGGAAAAAAATGTTTCCTAAGGAGCACTTGACGTGACAATGTGAAACTCACCCATCTATCATAAGCACAACATTTTGTTTGAAATTATGGAAAAGAGAAATACACTCAGAGGCTAAATATTTTAGACTTAACACAAGATAACCACATAGAAGAAAATCATAAAAAGAGAAGTATGAAAAGGGAGAAAGGAAATTGAATAATTTTTAACATTTATAGACAGCAGATAAGGAAAACAAAGACAAAGTTAACACCAACAGAATATATCAGAAGAAACATGATCAATGCCCTCATTCTCTTTATGACTTGGATAACTGGACAAGTTTGGAAGCTGAAGACATAACCACAGATGTTGCAGTAGCAACTCAAAAACCCAGAGTGTTGCTAACTATTCTGAAATTAACTAGACCTTGTAAAAGAAAAAAGCCACCTTGTCCCAAACCTACCAAACCCATGTGGCCAAGCAGGGATATGGCAGCTTGGCAGCTCTCCCCAGAGATCACGTTGAATCAAGAGGCAGAAGCAGGGGCAGCAGGTAACAGGAGCTGGCTGAGTGGAAAGTTGCACCTGACTGGGGACCTCACGTGAACAGGGCCCTTCAGAAATGGTTACGTGTTAGATTATTCACTGAGAACTGTGAAGAGGCTTGAGCCTTAAACAGGTGTTCCTATGGAGTATCTAAAAATCTGCTGACTTTAGGTGAACCACATCCCTTCTTCCCCACATCTTTATGTTGCTGAGACAAAAAAAAAAAAAAAAAAAAAAAAAAAAAGGCAAATTTTCGACAGGAAATGGCTGCATCTTTTCCATTCCCAGTCTCTAAATTTTCACCTCATTTTACACGCTACTTTGCAAAAAGACAAATCCCTAAAAACAACAAACATTACAACAGCAATGCTGTTTTGCTCAGCAACTACACAGAATAGTAAACATCAGATTCTTATGTCAACTTACATGAATGCAATTCCTTTTTAAAACATCCATTCCCAGCTTTAAGTGTCTTCACTAAAATGTTTAAAATACACACATTTCAAAAAGGATGCCAGTATTGAGCAGCCTATTATTTTCCCAAAATGAACAGAATTCACAAGGTGTTCTACATCTCAGAAAAACAGACTTGATGTGCCTTTGAAGACAGGCTCCAAAATGTCAGATCCTAACAGGAGCTGTGCTTTAGTTCTTTGCCTTATTTCTGCATGCCAACACACTAACATAAAGGCAGTAGAAGAGCATCATCTAGATCTGAACCAGGCAATGAGTTGGGGCAAGGGTGGAAAATCAGTAAAAAACAGAGATGCCTCTGTGCCAACTCAAACGTTTCTCCACTGTTTTAATGCATCTGATAACCAAAATCTTCACTAAGTTTCCATCCCTAGGAGGGCCAATTTTTTGCTTTCAAATATTACACTCCCCTACACTGCTACCAAACTTAAAGCATCTGCCTTTGCTTTTATTTGCAAATGTCTTTTATAGACTGAGAAAAGAAAAATTACCAAATCTGACCATAAATTATTATTAACTTCTATGATTTTGGACATCCTCCTGTAATGTTTTTGAGCAAAAGTATCATGTTTGATACAAACATCAATGGTTTACTTACATGTTTAATATCATCTACATAAATATGCACAAGTTCCCTTCCCACCTTTTTACTCTTTAAAAGTGCTATAGTTCAAAAAACATTTTCTCAGCTTCCCTATAAATGTCATCCCATGAAGTCCTTCAAAGTTGCCTACTTATTCTAGCAGTAATTAATGACTGAGCATACCAATGGAACATTTCATTATTTTAGCATGATAAAAAATTCAGCAGCTGCCACCAAACACTGAGTTGCTGCTTTAGAAGTAGTCCTCTCTAGACATGATCTTCTTCCCAGGTGAACACTCCGATCCTGGAGATGCAGAGTCATTCACAAACCAAGTAAACTTAGGGTTTGTGGAAAAAACAAGCATTTTTTTTTCTGAAACAGATATACAAGACGTATACCGATAGAAGCTGACTCATGTGGGAATACAAATTTTTCCACATACAAGGCTTCGGATGGTGTTACACCCTATTTGGGACAAATAAAAAGATCTTTATATTAAAAAAACAAAGAGTAAGAGTTGGAGAAGGAAGATAAAATTAGGGAACACTGGTAGGTTGCAGAAACTCAAAAGATTTCAGCAAACAGAATATAAAATTAATAAGAAGAAAACAATTAGGAGGATTAGGAGGAGGTTTAAATTGCACGAGAAACACAAGTTAGGTATTAGAAAGGTTCTAACATTAAGGACTAGAAAAACAGAGCAGCTGCCTATGATGAATATGGTTTCTTTCTTTCTTTCTTTCTTTCTTTCTTTCTTTCTTTCTTTCTTTCTTTCTTTCTTTCTTTCTTTCTTTCTTTCTTTCTTTCTTTCTTTCTTTCTTTCTTTCTTTCTTTCTTTCTTTCTTTTTCTTTCTTTCTTTCTTTCTTTCTTTCTTTCTTTCTTTCTTTCTTTCTTTCTTTCTTTCTTTCTTTCTTTCTTTCTTTCTTTCTACCAGATGGGTTAGAAAACTACTAAGAACCATAGATGTGTACAGTGAAACTAGAGAGGAAGCCAGTAAGGCATTAGTAAGTTATTTCACCAGGCTCTCACACAACATAAAATGATGCAAAGGATAAACATTTAGATACAACACATACTGAATGCTTTGAGCCATAACCCTACAGCTGGCAGTTTTTTGTGAGTTTTGTGAGTCCACAGTCCTGACACAAGGCACTTGAGACTGACCACAATGAGAGAAAAGGAAAAAAACACTACTTCCCAGAGAAAAGAAAAAAAATTATAGTAATATTTAGCTTTAGAAGAAAGTACAAAAAAAGAAG
This sequence comes from Apus apus, assembly GCF_020740795.1. NCBI lineage: Eukaryota > Metazoa > Chordata > Aves > Apodiformes > Apodidae > Apus > Apus apus. The sequence goes on from NC_067282.1 coordinate 16,523,376, forward strand.
CAGCCCATCAAAGAGAAATTAAAAGTAACAGATAAAAGGATAAAATAATTATGGACAGCATGAAGACTAATGTGTAGTCATGTTAGAGACTAAAAATAAATGTATACTAGGAACCAGGATTAATTCAATGGATTAAATATGCCAGGCACGATTATTAAGAAGATAAAAGATGTTATTAAAGACATCTTTCAGAAGTCAAAATCGTGTATAAATAGAACTGAATTAAAAAAACAGTATAAATATAGAAAGGTAATTGTATAAACATAACAAGGCAAGGCAAAAGTTGATTCTGAGGAGGATCTTACTAATAGTAAACACTAAAGCTATTTCTAAACACATCAGAGGCAGAAAGCTTCTGAAAAAAAATATGATCAAGTGGTTATAGCAATATGAGAATAACATTTAATAATTAATTATTTGTATTCAACTTTTTTCTTTTAGAAACAGAATAAACTTCGGCATTCATCTTTAAATTCAAGAATCAGTGAAGGGAATTTTCAAGCAAGCTGCCACAAAGATTTTCACTGTAAGTCCCATAAAGCATTCCAACGCATCATTTCCATATCCTTCTGCACGTATTGTAACACTTCAGCAGGCACTGGTACAAAAATCATGGACAGTGGCAATTACAACATAAACCTTTAGAATGTGCCAAAGGCTGATTCTGGGAATTAAAGGGCGATGCATCTAACACTTCTAATGGACAAACTCACACAAGCCTAACAAAGAACTTAATTCCTTGACACCTGAACAAATGTGCAATACAGGGGAGGAGCCTTTGCATGGAAAAGCCATGACTCACAGAAACATTAGGCTTTTCTGAATGCTTTAAACACCTGTGGATACCAATATAACTGAGTGTGCTTAAAATTCTCGTTTGATCTGTTGATAGTTTCTTTACACGTTTATAGAGTTTTATTCCTGCGACTACATGACTTGGCATACAGTAACACCTATCTGCCATTCACCACAGCACAAGAATGGAGCACCTTCTTTCTTTCTTACTAACAAACTCTGAAATCATCCAAGAGACCTTACAAGTTTTCCCAGGAACTGTGACCACCTTTCTTAATAGAGGCAATAAAAGTCTGTCAGTTTTTGCTTCTGTTTTAACTTGCTTTTACCATGTGGAGAATGTCTTATTTTTTATGCAATGGTATGGTATTACATAACTTACTTTAAACCTTTCCAAAGTTTTTAAATAAATGACTTATTAAATATTATTAAATATTAAACATATTAAGATAGATTATGAGCATACATGTGATAGTAATATAACTATTCATTGAGCATTATAATCCCATAAATATTATTTCTATTTATATAATTATTAAATAGGTTTTAAAATATATATATTACAATACTTTAAATATCACTACTAAATGCTAAAGTTGAAACTGGAGAAGAGGTTCAGTCACTGTCCCTGGATCTTGTGATGACTGCTACACAAGCAATATAATTTACAGTCTGAAACAAAGACAGAGCATATTTACAGAATACAAGGGGAAGTATTTGTTGCCATTAATTAAGGAACATGAATTTTAACTTCAGGCCAATTAAATATGCAAAGTACACAGTTGTTCTCACCAAACATACAAACCACTACACAGCGATTAGCATTCAACTGAACAAGACAAAGCAGACATGTCTGGTTTTGAAAGATAAATGCTTGAAATTAAATACATAAATAAGTAAATAAAACGCAGTTCTAAAAAAAGATTTTTCAACACCCCAGAGAAGATGTCTGCTTCATAATCTAGCAGAAGGAAATGGAAACAGACACTGGAAAAGCTCAACAAAGGGAGTAAACAGACCTAGCATCTGAGATAGGATCTACTAAAATGGGAATGGGTTTTCAATGTTTATAGCTAAAAAGAATAAAATATATTTTAATGCTTGGTATATTGTGGGGCAGGGAGCAACCAGAGCTAAGAAAAAGAAACATTTTTTGTGGTTTTTTTTTTCATCACTGAGCTGTTTGCTGCATGCGTTGTTTGCTGGCTGAAAACGCTCTACCAAGAGCTGCGCTAAAGTGCTACAAGCACTGTGACATGAAGGAGCAAAAAAGTTCAGCAACCCTCTTCAGCAAGGAATAAGCCCCTACAACCAGACACTGTGGACAAATTAGATGCTGGACTAGGCATAAAATCTGCTTCCTTTCTCTTGTAGTCTATGGCCAATGGAAATGCTTTGAATACTGCCTCGTTCCTCTATGGGAAACCTCTGTTCTATTAAAATTAAGTAAGTGTTGAGAAGTCATCTGCCACTTCTCAGCGTGCTGGACGTAGCTGGTTCTCACCTCCACTGTCTCCTGTTGTCTTCCATTGCTCTTTCTTCTCCCACTTCAATTACCCTTTCACTAGGTTCTCACAGTATCTAAAGGATGTGTCAATCCCATTTAGAAGGAGCAGTTCTGCCTCCTTCAGCGTGGGCTATTTGTAAGGGCAGAACTCGTCATGGAGGAGTCAATGTAGTGACTACCAGAGCTCCCTTGCAACATAAGCTTCAAAGCATGTAAACTGCCCTTCAGGGTCTCCTGTTGTGTTGTGAACACTGGAACTGTCAACTTTGAGGTAATGTTTATAAAACCAGTCGGTAGGCCATTCTCCATAGCAAGACCAAGGTTAGAATCTCACAGCAAGATGAAATTAAAATGGTCACAGGTCTGTAAGAGCAGTCCACTATATAAAACTTGTATCTTTGATTTGAGTTTCCTATAGCACAAAAAAAAAATAAAATTTAGGGAAATTGCACCATGAAGAGGGAAGCACGAGCAAACTTCTACCTAGGTTTAAAATTTCGTATTTCAAGAAAGAGTCAGTCAGAGTATTAAGTATCACTATTACAATTTCAGAAATTGTTCACTGTGAGGTTGCCCAGGGAAGCTCTGGATGCCGCCCCCCTCCCCCCACAAGAAGTGTTGAAGGCCAGGTTGGATGGGACTTTGAGCAACCCGGTCTAGTGGGAGGTGTCCCTGCTCATGGCACAGAAGTTGGAACTAGATGATCTTTACAGTCCTTCCAACCCAAAGCATTCTATGACTCTCTAATTAAACTAATACAGAAATAGCATTAAAAAAAGATTTAACAAGATCATAAAGTTGATCTGCCACCATCAGGACCTTATGCTTAAAGCAAAGAGAAGCATTAGAATATTTAATGCAAGCTGTAACAGAGAAATGAAGTAGTCTACATAAGTGTATCTTCATCAGGTAGTGCTAGGTTATGAAACAAGCATTAGAATCATTTAAAAAAAAAAAAAACCCACAAAAATCCCAAAGTACACCTCCTATTAATAAGTGAAACCATTATTATAAAAGAATTAAGTACTTAGATAACTACTAATTGTTCCCTATCCTTTCTTTCCCCCAGTCAGTGAGTGGCACAGGTTAATAACATAACGTAAAAAACTTAATTTTGTCTTATTGATATAAAATTGATTGCCTTTTAACAAGTATTTGCTCTTATATTGGGAAAAGTATATTTTAGTTAAACTGTGTACTACTCATAATAAGTAACTGGACCTTTTTATTCATTTCCTATTTACAATGAATGCCTCCATTAATCCTTGCATTCAAAAATCTTCCTATTCACTCTCCATACGTACTTTCTTAAAAGTATCTCTGAGATGGGGTGATCAGAATAATATCTCATTAGTAGAATGAACACGCATTCAAATCTCAAACAAAAATCAGTAAGAATTGTAGTACCAGCCTGTGCAATTAAGACTGGAACTAGTCACGTGTAATCTACAGTAGCCTGTCATTTGATCAGTGATGTGTCGAGTAACATAACCTTGCAAATGCAACTTTAAAAAAGGGTCTGAAGATGCAGTTTGATATTTTAAATGTTTAGCTACACTTTGAAATTGATAGTCAGTCCAATCTGAAAGGGGCATGTAGCTCTGAAAAGGGCTTACAAGGCCATGTAGCAAGAGTACCAGGGGTGATAGCTTAAAATTGGAAGAAGCCAAAGACTTGAAAAAGCAGTAAGTCTGTAACATCATCTTACTTAGAAGCAATTCCTCTGGGCTCACAGGCAGAACATAATAGGAAAGTTAATATTGACATCGGTAAGGACACATCCATTCCAGACACCAGTGGAGAGTCCCACTCTCCACGGACATTAGTGCAGTATCTGTGAAGAACCTCTGCAAAAATCCCATGCGCAGAAATACGCAAGCCATGCTACTAGCATCTTGATACCCAGACGTGCTGGCGAAAAGGCAAATTCTTAATTCCTTTTGGAAGGATGGGTGCATCGTTTAATTGCTCCCTTTAACCAGCCTATTTCTATAAAATGCTTCTGCTTTATGTTACCAGCAATGGCTAATGAGACCTAACCTGTGATTACACTAAAGACCTGGTCGTTCCAACAGCCATCAGCTGATGATATTCTCCTCTCAAAACCTCATTTTCAACAGTCATTGTGCTTCACCGCTTAAACATACAAAACTTTATTAACTCATGGTTCACATTTTTATAGAATCCAAAAAGGTGTTAAACCACGTGGTTACTAAAGCTGTGCTAAGACCAACAGAAGCATCAAAGAGGTTCTATCTTCTAATTTCAAACTGGAAATATGTACTGCACCAACAAGGCTTTCCACAAATGTTTTTGCTTATGTTTTTTTCTTGCTGTAGGGATGGCAAATTTCTTAAGAAAAACAGAATTCACTCTGAGCAGAGTGTGACAGGGTATCATAGAATGATAGAATACCAGGTTGGAAGGGAACTCAAAGGATCATCTGGTACAACTTTTCTTGTCAAAAGCACCATCTAGGTAAGATAGCCCAGCACCCTGTTCAGCCGATTCTTAAAAGTACCCTATGTCAGGAAATCTACCACTTCCCTGGGGAGATAAATCCAATGGCTGGTGGTTTTCATTGTGAAAAACACATCAGTAAAAATATGCAGAAATTCTCCTTAGTGCTAGAAGAAAAACAGAGTCAGAAAAGCTGGCACAATCAGCTACAAGTGCTGCATGACACTTGGAAAGGGCTTTTTCTTCCAGTGTCAAAGGACACTCCAGAGCTTTCATATTATCAATTTGCATTCTTAAGAAGTTTTAACCACTCTGCCCTTTTATACCTGTTACATGTAGCAAAATCAGTAAGATATTCTAGACCATTTAGTTACTGATACAACTTTGCCAGTACTTTTTAATTGCAAAAAAACAATTTTATATAAATTACATTCAGGAAGTTTAAGACAGTTTGTCTTAATAGCTTTTTGCCTTACAAACAATGGCGTAATTTTCGCTTACTGACATCAACAAGGGCATTCAGGAAATACCTGCCACAGAAACTGCATATTTAAAAAAAAAAAAAAAAAAAAAGCACTAATGATATTAAAGCTGTTCTGCAAAAGTATGGCCTCTTTATTATTCCCTGTTTCAGTCAGAGCTACTCAACTCGTCGTATAGAAAACACAAACTTTTGCTAAAGAATGGCACAGCCACCCTGCAGACAAGATTCAAGTGTGATGGCACAGCAGGAATTGGAAATTATGATTAATTGAAAACATCTGAGAGCAAACAGGCCAACAGCCAGCTGCTGCTGTATCTCCCCACCATCTGAAGTTCCAAATTAAATCACAGATTTTTAATGTGCATTTAGTGAGGAACATTAATCCCCTGCATTCCAGGCTATTTTATGCCTCTCAGATATTTTTTTTTCTGAGAACCAATTATAAATATTTTTTTTAATTACTCTTCACATCTTAACTCTAAAAGCATTGCTACAATTGTATTTAAGTTGTGAATTGGGTATGTCACTCATCAATCCGTTACTAAAATGTATTACAGGTGAATTTTCACAACCAAGTATTTTTATTGCAGATAAATACCTGTGTTTATTGTCTCAGTTCCCAAACCTCAAATTAAACATGCTGGCACACCTGCAATTTTTAATGTTAATTTTCAGGGTGATTTGGAGGGGTTTTATTTGCTGTTGGTTTTGGAGTTTTTTCAAGAAAAAACAACAGCCAAATATATCAGAAGTACCAATTATTTTTCTTTTTCTCTTTTACCTCTTATTTCAAAGTATGAATCACTATCTAAATTTGATGTATGTATATGCACACACATGTGCACACACACACAAACATATCACATTACTTTTAGGGAACTGGCTTTTTTTCCAAGGAATCACTGTCATTTTTAAGCTATTTTTGAAAAGGTCAATCTTGAAAACATGAAAAATAAAGAAACAATCCCATTTTTCCCCTATTATCATTATTGAAACCAATAAAATATTATTTCGGTTTGTTCCATAACTAATTCCTCACAGCTAATCCTAATGTCATGAGCTTTAATTGTCTTGGGAAAAGAACTGTGATGCAAATAATTTGTCTGGATAAAGATCCAGGATGTTCCATCCTGTCTCTCTTAAAGCAGAACGACACGTAATGCTATGCAAAAAAACCAAAGGTATTTTATTATAAACAAGATCTGAGCTATAACACAGGCTGTTGTATTCAGTTTCCTTTCTGAAAAATGGTTAATTCTCCAAAAAGAAGAAAAAAAAATAAATCCATTTTTACTCAACTAGGCTCCCTAGAATTCTCTGTCTGGACTCTAATGCATCTTGGGAATCCAAATTAAATATCAGACCTTAAATACATCAAAATTTGTGTTCAGATGTTGCTTGTAAAAGGAGGTGTTAAAAACCTAATCATCCTTATTATGCTCATGAAGAATAATTACATTTAAAAAGCAGAATTTGAAGTATGCGAAGGTGTTGATACTATGAAGGTTTTCAGTAAAAGACAAGACCTAGTTACGACATAAAACTAGCTAAATTAGCTTTTCCTTGCACCATAAACCTTTTCCATCTGAGATGCACAAGCAATGGAATATGGTGTTACTGTTACAGCGACAAACAGTAGCCTAGAAAACGCTTTCTCCTTTAATGCAGGATCATGTCAGTCAGATGCCTACTGTGAAGAGAAACCTAGTGCCTGCCAAATGCTCTACAGATATCTTCCATGCCTAAGAGTCTTCTCAGAAGCATTACATACTCTTCATTAGAAAAACCTTAGCAGATTTCTTCTGAGTTTTTTTGCTGTAACTTGAGAAATATTTATATATCTCATGGAATACATATATATCTTTTTATGTATTTTGTGTGTGTATCTGTATATCTACCTCAATGCCTGTTTTATTCCTTATGATTTAAATATACACTGAAGGCTGACTGACTGCCATAAAGTATTCAGTTATTCAAAGGAAGAATTGCTATGCTGAAATCACTCATGTTTTCCTTAAAATTTCTCAAATGCGTGACAGAAAAGCCTATATTTGTTTCTCTCTACTTTTTCAGAGCTTTACTGTCTTCTTTTAAATGCTCTATGATAGTTTATCCTCTACCATGTTATTCTGTTTAAAGTACCACCTTGTACCACTAATTCAATTCGTATTGATTTTGTATTTTACAGACAATTCATCATTATTAAGAACTGTCTCTAGCAATGGCTCAGCAGAGACTACTCTCTGTCTTCTGCATACCGATTAAGTGCCATGGCACCCAGTAAACAGGCTTAGCATTGATAACGTTTTTTCTTATAGGACATACTTCATTTGGAATTGAAAACTGTTGAAAAGATGGATACACTTACACTTCATTCATCCACCACCATCAACTGAGTCTAGATTTACCTAATTTTGTGTCATGTCAATATAGATTTCCTGATTAAAAAACACAAGTGGAGTTAATCTGTAGCAACACAAAAGCAAACTGGTTTTCATTTAGCAGATTTGACTCTCATTCTTATGCAGGGATCATATTGACAGAAGTATATAAAAGATGGTGAAAAACCTGAAAAAAAAAAATCGAAAAGGCAAAGCACAGAAATAACGCACATCATAAATTATTTATGTGAAAGAACACCTTCTACATGTGGATTAAAGCATAAAAGCAGCCATACTGATGACTTTGACCAAAAGAAAAACTAGAAAAGAAATGGTCTTACCAGGATCTGTACACTTGGTGAAATGCAGCAGCTGACAAATGTGAGGATTTTAAACACCAAACCTCAGTCTTTGAAAATTATACTTTAAAATCACAGTTTTTGGGGTTGCTCAGGATAGAATTCTTGTCTAAATCAAATGAACTATAAAAGCTAGGTTTGCCTCCATCCTCAGCTACAAACAAATCAATAAAATCAGGAGTTAACCTACCACCTCACAGTCCTTTCAGTCTGGAGTTTACTTTAAAGCAGAATAAACCAGCCCTGCTGTCAAAAGAATTGATCCCATCTGCTGTACAAATCCCAGCCCCCCATGCACAGCCCCTTATACTAGCACAAGTTTTCTGTCAGTTACACAGTGAACTGAATTGGGAAATTGATCCATGTTCAATTAATCAAGAAGAAAATAATACTCCTAGGGAGATGCATTCAGAATTGCCTTCACTGCTTCCTGATCTGTCTCCTCAGTTCTCGCAACAGAAGTGAAGATGAGGCAAAACCCCTATTTCAGGAACTTTCAGCATGACACTGGCCATGCTGCTCCAAGGCACAAGAGACAGACTGGCCTGAAACAAAGTGTTTGATGTTTGTTATTGGTAGCAGAGGTAAAGCTAGCAAACTTTGGGATCATTGGCACATCTATTTGGAAAACTGTACGTAGTGCACAGTTGGCTGGACTGAGGCTGTCACTTTGGTGGTCAACATTATAGAAAGACTGATTAATACAGTATTAAAACACCTTCATAAATCAGCCTCTCTTGAGTTACGAGGTGGTTTTTGAACATTTGGGTTGTTAACACAATGTGACATAGTTGGCCCTTGCTACACAGGAGTACACAACTCATTCTGCCTGCATCCCAAAAGTACAATATCAGCTTGAAGCTGTAAAATCAGTTAAGACTGCTCTGGGAACTACCACAGGGACAGGACCTAGTATGTAACAACTGTCAGCTTTGCTGGACTGGTCATACTCAAAAGCCACATAATGCAGGCTTGCAGTAGCCATGAAGAGAAGGCTAAGGGGAGACCTTATCAATGCCTATAAGTATCCAAAGGGTGGGTGCAGGGAGGATGGAGCCAGACTCTTTTAAGTAATTCCCAGTGACAGCACGAGGGGCAACTGGCACAAGCTGGAACAGGGGAAGTTCCACTTAAATATGAGGAAAAACTTCTATACGATGCTGGTGACAGAGCACTGAACAGGCTGCCCAGAGAGGCTGTGGAGTCCCCTTCTCTGGAGATATTCAGGACCCACCTGGATGCAGCCCTGCGTAATGTGCTCTAGGTGATCCAGCTTTAGCAGGGGAGTTGGACTAGATAATCACTAGAGGTCCCTTCCAACTCAAATAATTCTGTGATTCCCTGATTCTATGAAACAGGCACAGGCAAGGCATATTCATGAAGACAAGACAGACAAGCCTCTAAAATGTGTAGGAAGACCTTCACTCTCTGGAATGCAGGTCTTTTAAGTAATTAAAACCTAGGTGACTTCAAGTAAACTGCAAGGTTTTTACTGTGTTTTGGGGAATCTGTTAACTTACATGAGCAACTTTAGAGCAAGTTATAAAGAGGTTGATGCTGTCCTGGCATGATGCGGTTCAAAAACCAACCATTTGCAGAGTCACAGCTATCAGCTGTGTTGTACCTGCAAGGGACTACTTGCATTGGCAAACCACGCAAAGTCCACCACAAGACTGTCAACATTCCTGGTTCACACAAATTAAAGATTGTTTCTGCAAGACAGATGGACTCTAACACACACACACAAAAAAAAGGCATTCTGAGATGAATAGACCTAAATAATAAAATAATAAAAATAATAATAATGGCTCAATCTCCTACATCTGGAATTACGTAAGAAGCTGATCCTGAGGTTCAGGGAAAGCCAACATGGAAGTCACAAGGATAGGCATTTTGCATCCAAGATACTTCAGAGGGTAAAGAACCTTGTGTTTAAAAGTCCATCAGTCTTCCAAAGAAGCTTCTATCAATCACAACACTGAAGTGGTAAATGGGGGCTTAGTCAAGCTCCCGTGGTAGAGGAAGAGAGACAGACTAGGGGTATTCACAACTTTTTCCTCCGTGCTTAAAGGGAATGCAGGACAAGGAGTGGACATACCCTGTAAGTCCCCAGACCAAGTCTGAGTAAATACAAACACAAGACTGGGAAACTGAATATGGGTAGGCACACAATAGATAAAAGAAAAATCATAGCCATCTTATAGCATATTCACTAACAGAAGCAACTAAACTAATTCTTTTGAGGCTTTAGGAGAGCAAGACAGTATATCCATCTAGCCAAGCCTATAATACACCCTTCTTTTTCAGTAAGGCTCTTCTGGACTACTGATACATTCTTCAGATGCTAGTCCAGAGATAGATTAGGTCCCATGGCAGGCCAGAAGATTGCATAGTATTTCTTCTTTGTCAGTTTATCCTTCTGAATTCCCAAACTCTTACATCACTGAGCTTGGTGTTCCCACACATAGGGAAGAACCTCCCTGTTGCAGAGCAGCCTATCACCTGATAAAAGCACAAGCTGCAAGATCAATTGCCCTCAGGATGAAGACAGCTAGGAAGAGGCCTTGTGCTAAACATGTTTTCAACTGTGTTTTGGGTTTTTTTTAATTATTTTTCCTTTCTGAAGATTGAAGTAGCATTTACAATTGAAGCTTCTGCAATGACTATATGCTGTTATTTTTAAAAATCCTTTAATTAAAAATTACAATAAAAATCAGGCTATGGTTAAGACTAAGGCTGATCAAAATTGTTGGTCAAGACTGAGTTTCTAAGGATCGGGTCTTTACCTATGTTTCCAAGGGCCACAGCACACTCTGTACTTTCCAATTTTAAAATCTGAATGGATTTTTTTTCCTATGTAATTACACAACTCCAATCTGCTTTACTCAGCTTTGCTTTTTTTGTATACACATGAAAAACACGCCTAAGAATTGCACTGCAACTGTCAACTTACACAGAGCTTTTGCAATCTTAAATCCTTGTGAATTCAAGGACCCAAACTTTATACTTTAATACAGAATCACAGAATACAATTGTTACCCTGGAGTCAGCAAGAGGCCACACAGTAACTTCCAGTTCCATTTGTCTTCTAAAGACCAGAGAAATACTAGTAAATGTGTGAAGTCTGAGATGAAGCCTTTTAAAGAAAGGTATTAGTGGCTTTTCAAACTCAACTGACTTACAGCTGAAGTTTCACTGTGGAACTGGGGTCCAACTGGAGAACATTAGTTTCCACCTAAAAGTCTCCTCTCCATCATGAGGACAGAGCTCATAAATGAAGACACTGACTCTGTTTCCTTGCAGCTATGTCAAAGTTGGTGTGGAAGGAGATTATTACAGATTTCTTGAATATCACCTTTTAGAAAGAACAAGACTGGAAAAGCCAGCTTCTTCAAGGAGACATCAGAGTTATGTTAACAGCCAGCACCAAATCCTAGCAAGCTTAGCAAGATGCAGATGACCTGCTCTGGTGCTATGTTAGTCACTGCAGAGCTTGAAAGGCAAAACAGCCTAGGTTCAGCATCACAAGCACTAGGCCTCCTGGGCAGTGAACAGCATGACACATAGCTTCTATTTTTCAAAGATGTATATAATTGCTGAAAAATACTACCAGTAAAAAAATCCAATGGAAGTTGCTGAAGTAAAACAGAGGAAGTTTTGTTTACCACCAAAGAGCACAATTTAAACAGCAACTAATTAAAGGTAGTTTTTCTCAGTACATTCCATATTCTCTGCAATTCAGCTGCTACCTGTACTACATCACTGTGTTACCACAAAGAAAAGAATATTTTCCCCTTACCTCTCTGTCAGACTTAGCTGGAATCTGCCCTTGAGACTCCCTCAATTTGCGTGCACTCTCCAGTTCTGCTTGAAGTTTTGAAGCTAACTCCTTCAAAGAAAATGGTAGTACTCCATTAGTTTAGCCATTTAAAACTTTTATAGACTTTTATATCAAATATTCATTCAATTTTTTCATGTTTTGGTATTTTTTTTTTAAACCTAATGACACAAAAGGCTAAACATGTCAATATCACTCACAAAAATCTTTAATGGAGCTAAAATTAAAATTACGTTCCAAAAAAGGTATCTGAAGTACAGAAACATATACTGTCATAAAAACACCATAAAAATTATACTGAAACATTATTCAATTATATTAATAAATGTTTTGTGAAGCTAAGCAGATGTAGATGACACTTTAGTATAGGAAGCTAAATAAGGAAACCTGAAGACATCAAGTGTATAACCTTTCCATGTTTAGGTACACCATTCTTTTGTTTATTTTTATATATATAGACACATACACTCACATATGCACACAGTGGATCTAGGGAAATATCTCTTACACATTTTTTGCTATGCAGTTTCACATCTCTCTACACCAGATGTCCAACTTCGGCACTTATGGCCTTAGTTTGGATACAAAAATTGGCAAGAAGTGGAAAATCAGAACTGTTTACAGTCTTGTATAAATTGTTTCTTATGCTCCTGCCCTCTCACTGATCCCTTTATTAAATAAATATAAGCATTTAAAAATATCTTGGTTTACTAAGAATTGCCAGGTGACCACCTATCAACCTATAAGAAATGCAACCACTTATACTCTGACCACTCTGCCAGTTTCATTGATTGGACTCAAACAATCATTTGTTGCCCCAAAATTAAGTCATGTGATCAACACCAGGCAGCAAGTCAGTAACAAAAACAAGTTCAGAATTCCTTTGTCCCACATGGTCAACCTGGAGCTCCAGCCACCAGGACGTGCTGTGACATAAGTATCTGTTCTCGTGTGTGCAGATAAACATCTTTAAACAAGCTGCATTTTCAGTCTGATCAGAGAAAGTCCATGAAAAAAACATCTGAAGAGCAATAAGGCCAAGATTATTTTACTATTTATACTGTCTTTGTGTTTTTTGGTTTTTAACTAGGCTAATTCACAGTGCATAGCTAGAAAAATGTATATGTAAAATTAACAGTAAAATTGTGTATTGGCTGCTGCTATATGATTTTGGTCAAAACAAAATGGTAAAATAATAAAAGAATCACACTCCTCATAGAATACTTGTATATTTTTATTTAGATTACTCTTATTCAGTTGCTGTCAGGTTGAAAAGAAAAAAATCCACACTTGTGCCTAAGCTTTTCTTTGGACACTGTTACTGAAGCTGAGCAGCAGGAAAAAAAAATTCATCTTTAGAAAACATTCCCCTCACCAGTACTTAAGAGCAACTAGTGTACAGATAGCTTCAATAATTTTCCTCTGTAGAAAAATGTCTTAAAATAATATAATAAGTGACTATCACCAGTCCCTCATAAACCTATCATACAACTACTTTTATAAACATATTTTTTCCTCACTAGTGTATTTTTTTGTGCATTAACTAGGAAAACTAGATTAAAACTAGATTAAAACATGGAGGCATCTAAATTATTAACACTCATTATATCTTAGTAGTAAATCCACTGCTTCATCTTACTTTTCAGTCACTTCTGAAGCTGATAAGATTTCAAAAGAGCAGATTTTCTAGAAAAGTTGTATTTGTTCAAATTTTCTAAAGTTAGGTACACAAATTTGTGTCTGAAGTCTGTGAAAAAAATAATCCATAATATAAAATAAGTTTGAAAAGGTAGTATCTATAAAAAGGACACTTTCTCCTAACAAAATCTAAATTATGTGATAGTTGCTTTGACAAAGATCTATACTATGTCCTACAATAAATTCATATGCCAAATATCCTAAAAATTCCCACAAATCAAAGAATCATTGCCTCTCAGGAAATATTAATTTGGCACTTGAAGTTGGCTTCTTTAAACCTCTTAGTGATGGAGATTTTGGTCCAACTGTCACAAGAGGCAAGGTAAACAGATGCACTAAAAACTAGCATTTAAAAGAAAACACAAGAGCCTATAGTGATAGCAGTCAGTTCTATAAAAGTTATTTTATTATATCCATTAAAAAAAATCAATACTTCCTTAAGAGCACTTATTCAGAGCAAGCACTTGTAAAACATATCTTAAAAACAGACTATGACCCTGTTATAATTGAAACTTCCAGGCAGTACTACTGAATGCAATGAACTCACTACAATAACTAAGGTAATGAGAAACAGTATATCCTTCCAGAATTTAGAGGATTCTGAGTGAGTGAAATTTTTGATCCTTCAGGTTGCTGTCTGAAACAAGCCTCCTAAACCAAAGGTAAACATGCAGCTGTTTATCTCAGCTCCATGGATGCAGCCTCACTCAGGGCAGACATGCTGTAGAACTGAGCACAAAACATTACACAGGTGTGCTCATTGCAGAGCTGGATGCAATAGCCTGTGTGGTTCCTTTCAGTTTTATATTTCCATATCTTAATTAATAACTGTGGTTACATGGCAGAGCTATGGACCACAAGCATCTACCTGTGACAAAGTGGATGAAATAATAAAAGCTCCATACACTGTCTACCTTGTAACACAGACAGGGAACTTTGTAGTTTTCACCTGCTATTGCTTAAAAAAAAAGACACTGAATCCTGTAAAAAGGCAGAGAAAAACTGCTTTTGGATATGTTGCCTTGCCTACAGAACCTGGGGACCTTAATAATCTATTATAGCCTGTGAACCATTGCATTTGAAGCAGAAGTTACAGTAAAAGCAGTATATTCAAATCCTACCTGATTTAACTTTGCATAACTTTATTTCTTGAATCAATACCTTTTTTTTTTTTTAAAACTAAATCATTGTGAGCTTTAAAGAAGAATGGCAGTAAATCACTGACAGTTTCTCAAAGACATTACCATGTCTCCCATGAGTTCTGCTTTCACAATCCTTGCTCCCAGTCTGTTCATCTCCTCTTCACTAAGGACCCGAGGCAGCTCATCCTTTGATTCATGTCTGTAAAACACCAGCAGCATTAAACTCATAGAAAAACAATGTAGTATTCACCTGTGCAATTAAGTATTAGATGCCTACTGTACTGGTATATATGCTCCTATTGTCAAAATAACTGACAATATACTACAAAAATATATTGCAGTCAGAAGTTGCCAAAGACTCCGAAACCAAAAAGCTTGAATTAAATTTTTATGAGGTATGTTTCCTTTTACTTTTTAAATCAATTAAAATCAAAAGTACTATGAAAACTTCCTCAGCATGAAAAAAGTCAAGAGCCAGTGGCAGGTATAAGCAGAAAAAAAGGGAAAGCTGAGCAGAAAGAGTAATTTAAACCCACTCTGTACCTGTCCTTTCTTCTATTTCTCAGCTCCAGCAAAATCATCTATTTCTCAGTTGCTCTCCTGTACATCTAGTGGCCCTACATCTCTTGAAAACTTTATATGCCCATATTCACCTCCTTACGGTACAATCTTTGCTTCTAAAGATGTTACGTCCCGTATGGTATAGGTTCCATGGAAAATTAATTAGTACCATTTTTTAAATATGAAGTCTCCCTTGAGAAGCTACAGCTAGTACTAAGTAATTTTGCATCTTAATTCTAATATTAAAAGGTCAGTGTATGTGTTCTTATAGTAATACATAAGGTCTCTTAGAATTGCAAAGAAGCACCAAACAAGTTTGGCTCTTTTCCTCTAAGTTTAGGAAAGCCTAAAACCAACTAACTCTGCCAGTAAAATATCTAACGCAATAGACATAAGAATGCAATTATGATATTGGCCCTTGCTATTACAAGAAAGAGAGAGAATTCAGTCACTACTCAATGTGGTTAAACCCTGTAGAATTTGAAAAACAGGAGAACTTTAAAGATGATGTCATTTTTAACTGCCAGATCTCACCAGCCCTGAGGTAACTACCAAATTTACTTTCACTTGCCCAATCCAAAACCCAGAAACTCAGCAGAACCATTTATATTAATTTAATCTGAAGTAGAACCTTCAAAGATTAAGTTCTCACTTCTCCTTTTTCAAAACAAGGCAGACTATATCAGTAAAGGGATCAAGAGATGTTTATTATTTCAATACATGGGCTTTTTAAGTGTCATTAGTGCTTGAATCATCTTCTGAACTTTTTGAGATTAGAGACATTGTTTTTTTTTTTATCTTGTCTCAAATTAAACTCTGAAGCAGTCACATTATTAATTGTGATTTCCAGCAAACACTAGGTGGATGGTCTTTTCCTCTGGGGAGATCCCTTAGACACCCAATCAGCACTTTTAATGAATTTGTGTCATAACTGTCCAAAACACTTTGATTTATAGGCTGAAGAAACTCCCTTGGTGTTACAGAAGGGATAAAACTTAAAAGGTACATTGTCAGCGTGAGAGATGAGGAACTGACCCAGCAACACCTATTAATCCAAGCCTTCACATCAATGAAGATTTACTTTTTGTGACTGACTGAACCCACTGAAAGGGAACAAGTATTACAAGACTTGAAACTGCAGGAAGAAGCATATAAATTATTCCAAACAGATAACTACCCTGTATGTCCAAACCTGAACTGTTTCAAGAGCCAAAATTTTCCAAAAAAACTCTAAAACAAAACAAAACAAACCACAAAAGCAAACAAACAAAAACTCTTAGAAAAAATTCCCACTGAAGAAAACAGGAAGACAGGTCATCACTATCTTAAATATACAGAAGCTTAGGAATTAAGCATCAGCTTAAAAGAACTTGGAAATAAGTAAATCAATAAGAGGACCCTATATGTTTTTCCAGGCCCAAGTAATCTCCACTGTGCTACTAAATTATCTCAGTAATTTTACTGGCTAAGAAATAGAATTAAAATATCACAATCCAGTTTAACAGTACTAAAAACAGAAAACACATGCAAGAGAAAATATCAGCTAAATAGTTTCTAAGCTTAGTTCTCATCTGTAAGGAAAAAATTATCTTTTATATCATAATAATTGAATTATTTTTGCTCTTCTGATTCCCTCTGCAGGAATAGGAATGAGCAAGCAGCTGGGTACACTCTTAGTTGCTTGATGAGGTTAACATTTATTTCTCATTTTCCACGAAAATAAGACCTAGGTAAACACCAAAAGCAGCAATAAAATAAGACATGGCAAACACTTATGAGGGACTTTTCATAGTGCATACAAACTATTTGTGCCAGGATTGGGAACTACTCCTGCCATGATGTATATTTAAACTCAAGCTATTCAAAATAAATAAATAAACACAAATACATTAATTAGATTAAGTTAACATCATGCAAAGAATTTATCTTCCCAATATCAAAGAAAAAGTAAATTTCATTGGATTCTATCAAAGTAGAAAATCTAGCAAGCAAAATCTGGAAAAAATACCCAACCTATACATGATAAAGAATTCTGTAGACTAAGCTGCCTGCTTCTGGTTAGTCCTGCAGTACTCATTTAATGTACCATTTTTCTTGGCAAATAGACAGTGAGGTATCTCCAAGAGCTACACTCAGGAACAGTTATAAATAACAAATATTTGTAAGGTATTGCCTTATTATTAGAATCAAGCAATTAAACATTAAAAGTAAATTCATAACCCTGCTATAAGAAGGGTTATATACATAAACATAAGAAAGAAGGAATTACACAGAATATTTCATCAAATGCTGTTTCTAATTAAATCAGATTATCCTTGTTACATGCTTTGACCAAGAATATTTACTTGTCCAGCTTTCCCAAGCAATTAAATAATACCATCCTGAGCCTAAAAGACTTTTGAACCTGTGTATCTACTACCAGGAAGATATGAAGGAAAGAATGCACAGTAATAACCAAATAATTCCTATCACTGGAAGAACCAGCCAAGCTGGTAATACTGGAGAACAGGTGGCCTGGAGTAGAGCAAAAGATCAAGTTATTATCTGACCACCTCTCCTTACCACTCTCCACTGTCCTCACTAAAGCAAGTCAACGGAAATTCCTACAGCATATTAGTTTGCATTTCCCTTCCCACTCCTATTGATCTTTTCCACAGAAAACGAACCTTTCTAATCAATACCTTCTACTATTTTTCATGTGCTAGTACTTTAGCATGAGTTCATCTTATAGGTGGCAGACCTATTCTTGAAGTATTAATTATTTCAGCATTTTCTAACATTTCAAGTTTGTTTCAAGATATTGTATATAAATTCAACAACAGTAAAGATACTGTTTTGCAGGGGTTTGGACTTTTTTGCCTAAGAGGCAAATTTTACTGCAGTGTGAACTAACCTTAGAAAGAAAGAGAAAATAATCTATCATCAGCGATTCTCAAATATCCTGAGAAGACAGGACAAGTAGCGGTGCTCACTACATCTGCAGTGGTCTGCCTCCTCCTAACTAAAGAGATCTGATATTATCAGATTTAATACTGTTACAAAGAAGATAGCGTTTCCAGCATATTTTGCTATGAAAAATACAGCAAATAAAAGATGTCTGTAAAATACCTAGAACATGATGTTTTACTGTCAGATAAGATTTGTTTCTTCTCAGGGATACTGCTTGGGTACTCATGTTGCAACTTCTCTTTTTCATCTCCTGGAGTTTTTTCCCAGCTATTGCCATCAATTTGTTCCCTAGTACCTGATGATTTTTTATCAGACATTAATTTCTCACTTTTATCTTCTCTGTGTGTTTCATTCCATAGTGCAGTATCCTCACTAGGTTTTCGGAAACGGCTGCTCAAAGAGCTAGGATCCGGCAGTTTGGAAGAGGACTGCTGTGACTTGTAGTCTTTAGGTGCACTGCAAGATGGTAAGTCATCTTCAGAGGGCTTCAGAAATTTGTGTTTCATGTTGCTTAGCAATGAGCTCCTTTCCTGACTTCGTTTTTCATCAGAGTGCTTTTCTGCTTTGGAGCTGAAGCCTCTGGATACAGAGTCCGTGCTATTGTGTCCCCATTCTCGGTCTTCTCTTGACATACCTTTTTTGTAACCTTTGTCTTCTTGTGTCCATTCCTTGCCATAGTTCTCCCTAGTATAATTCCCAAACTTGTTCCTGTTCCCATCACCTTCATCTCGTGTCTCCTTTTTTATATACCGTCCTTTCTTCTCTTTCTCACTTTCTGAATAGTCAGTTTTCTTCCATCTTTCACTTCTATAATAATTTTCTTTTCTGGGTGCAGATTTTTCAGCTTCTTCTAATCGTGACTGAAACGCTTCCATTGACTGTAAGAAAGAATAAAAAAAGTTATACTGCTCTTAAGATCAAAAGGTATTCTGAATCTCCCTACAAAGTATCACAAGAAAGGCACCATCCTCTGAAAATCAGTCACTGTGCTAAGGGGCAAGCCATAAAGTGGAAAGGAAGACGAGTGCAAAAAAAGGAAACTTACGAGTTTTGTGTTTAAGATGTTCTGTTGGGAAGGCTTTTTGATGCTGTCTCTTGGACTACTTTTAACTTTCATTCCATGGCTCTGAAGTGCTAAAGCACGCCTGGGAACCGGGACCAGAGCCTTAGAACGGTCTCCTCCTCTCAACCCAGACATGGGGGGCTTGAGCTAGGGAGAAAAGCTTCCTCCATCTTACTCATGAACTTTGCACTAATGCTTACTAGATGCTCAGTTTCTGTAGAACCAATGGACATTCCCACTAAGCCATTTTACAGTCTAATTATACTCTTAAAAACACAGCAGAGTGGGTTCAAAATATTTAGCTTGAAACACCTTTTGAACTCCTGTCTCTGGCTTTCTGGACTAATACTCTAACCATTAGGCAATTATGCAAAATGTGGCCCATTCCTCTTCCCTCTTTTCAGCTGAATTAAAAGCCACTGATGACTTTTTTTGTTGTTTGTATTTTTGTTTTTTAAAAAAAACACAACATACTGAAACAAATCAGGCAAGGATCTCATTTCAATCACTATTCTCTACTTCAGCAGCCAGAGTGGTTGAACTCGAGTTTCTTGAGAAAGATTCTTAAAAATAGTATTCTTTACAATCCCTGGCACTGAGTAATTTCTACCAGTGCTGACCATGTTAGTTTCATCACTCAGGAGTTACTACAATTCAGTTCAAAGACAACAGTATCAAGTCATAGAATCACAGAATGCTTTGGGTTGGAATGGACCTCTAACAGTCATCTAGTCCAACCCCCCTACAATAAGCAGGGACATCTCACACCAGACCAGATTGCTTGAGCCCCATCAAGTCTGACCTTGCATGTCTCCAGGGATGGGGCTTCCACCACCTCCCTACGCAACCTGTTTCAGTGATCCACCACCCTCACAGTAAAGAACTTTTTCATAATGTCCAAGATAAACCTACTCTTTTCTAACTTAAAACCATTACCCCTTGTCCTATCATTACATGCTCTTGTGAACAGGTCTTTCCCAGCCTTCTTATAAGGCCCCTTTCAGGTACTGGAAGATCACTATAAGGTCCCCTCAGGGTCTTCTCCTCTCCAGGCTGAACAACCCCAACTCCCTCAGCCTGTCTTCACAGGAAGTGCTCCAGCCCTCTGATCATTTCCGTGGCCCTTCTCTAGATGTGTTCCAACAGGTCCAAATCCTTCTTGTGTTGGGGTCTCCAGAGCTGGACATAGTACTCCAGGTGAGGTCTTACCACAGAGTCATACTGTTTTATCCAAGATTTCCAAAACCAAACAAATCTAAGCAAAAAAACCACAAGAAACTCAAATATTTGTCTGGTTGAGGAAATCTTGGAAAAGACAGTGTAACTGTGGCCAAGATTTAACACCCTACACCTTTGACCAATGATTTTAAAGACAATAATATAGCATGTAGAGAGGGCAGGCTTAAAAAGTAACTACTGTTATGGTACTCTTTTGTTAAAAATAAACTTTGAAGATTTTTAAACCCCTCAGAAGCAAGCACTTTTCTCAATGTGTCTGCACTGAGCAGATCACAAGTAGCCAGAAGATTCATATTTGGTAAAATTTGACACAGCTCACTAAATTATGCTAGCCTTATTATTATCCACAACATGTATTATTATCTGCTACATGGAGAAGAACAAAATATATTTACTAGTATACATCATAATTTTGGAAGCCATCAGGTAGTTTGTAACTGGAATAATTTTAACCTCCTGATGCAGAAAAGTGTTTAAATTTGCTACAGGATCCCATATATTAAAAAAATGTTTAACAAAAAAGGTATAAAAGGCTGGGTAGCTTTAAACTCTTCATCACTTGAGAAAAGCTTCAGAGGCTGTTTCTTCCTGCTTCTTCCCTTAGTCTTACATTAGACACTAAGTATTTGTGTATTAACATAAAAGTAACCTTTTCCAAGCACCTCTTAGTATGAAAAATATTAAACTGAAGATCCTTACCCCATATCTCTCAGCTACAATTTCCTCAATGTTTCGTTTTTCTCTCTCAGCCTGCTCCTTCATCCTTTGGTATGATTTTCGTAACCAACTTAATCCAGCATCTTCTACCACAGTAACTAAAGTAGAAAACAAGGGGAATTCGTAGTTTTATATCACAGTAGTTATTCCTATTTAACTTTACTCTGTACGTGGTGTTAAGCTTTCACCTAAATTTAATGTAAAAATGGAAGGAATGCAAAAGAAAAACAGAAATAATATAATAATACATGTTTTTATAAGTTAATGCTGGATATATCTCAGTAATACCACTGATTTAATTTAAGCTTCTCCATTTTACCACAGAACACAACAAGCAGTTTTCCAAGACAGGAATGGCATATGAGAAGTTGTGGAGGGTTTTGTTAAATTCATGAATCTTCTTATAGTCTTCACTTTTTAAGTCTGTTCTTTGGCACACCCCTTGCATATAAAACAAAGAGTATTCCCCTTCTCAGAAAATTCATGAGTAACCCACTGCTTTCCATTTGAGAAGCTTGCATAGGTCTTAGCATTCAGGACACATACTCACTGATGCCTGTCTCCTCTTACAGGTCGCTGATCTCTGTGACTCCTAAAAGTGGGCATGAGGCTAGTGGTGTGCAGGACAGACTGTTCACAGGGAAAGGTTCCCAAATAAAAGTCAGGGGCCCTACTATTCCCTGTTGACAGAATACAGGAACCCTTCTCACATAATAAATATTTCATTACACTGTGAAAAATGCTTTCCTAACTGCTCATGCTGAAAATAGGCAGGATAACCCTAGGGTAAAGACAGAAGTGAAAAGGTTACAGAAATATTTATTCACAAACTGCATCTGTAATATACTTCATTTAAATGTGACTCAGACTTCTGTGGCTGAATAATTTAAAACTATAATGTGTGTAATGGCATGAAAGGAACCAAATGAGATGACAATAATTTATCTTGTCTTGATTAAATCATGCCTTCCTTTTACTCTCAAAATGGAGAATTTCTTTAAAGATATTGAAGATCAAACAACTCAGGATTAAAAACCAGTGAAGAGAAATTCTGCAAAACAAGATACTATGATATCCCAATATTCACAATAAAATTTTCACCCAAATTTTATTTTATTACATGTTATTCATAATCACTTTAAATCAACATCAGCAGTAACTTGTTAGCAACACAGAGACCACACACTGAAGACAGAAAATTAAGATTATTACTAAAAGTTGACGTTACCTTTCTTAACTGAAGTTGCTTCATCCTTCTCTGGTGGCAAACCTGTACCACCATCTTTCCAAAAGGGATTGAGTTCTCTCTCAGACAGCATGGCCTATAACAGAAATAATTGTAATGTGTGTATAGCTTGTATTTTCTGGAATATTTGACAAATTTTATTATTCTTTTGTGGGAACAGCTTACTTATAACCTATGCTATCTAAAAGACATCTCGAAATAACATACCTTGCCATTCCAAGTCAAAGCTCTCAAACGTGCTTAGCTGGCACACACGTGGCACAGAAGCAGTATTACTGTTTGCCTGTGTTCAGTTCTGGGCCCCTCACTACAGGAAGGGCACTGAGGTGCTGGAGAGTGTCCAGAGAGCTACCAAGCTGGTGAAGGGCCTATAGAACAAGTCATATGAAGAGTAGCTGAGAGAACTGGGGATGTTTAGTTTGGAGAAAAGGAGGCTGAGGGGACACTGCATTGACTTCTACAACTACCTGAAAGTAGGCTGTTGGAAGGTGGGTGTTTGCCTCCTTCTGCCAGGTGAGTAACAACAGGACCAGAAGAAATGGCCTGAAGTTGCAGCAGAGCGGGTTTAGATTGGAAATTAGGAATAATTTCTATACTGGAAGAGTGGTCAGGCACTGGAACAGCCTGCCCAGGGAGGTGGTTGAGTCACCATCCCTGGAAGCATTCAAGAAAAGTGTAGATGTGGCACTTCAGGGTATGCTCTAGTGGACGAGCTTGTGGGGTTTTTTTGTGTTGATGGTTGGAGCCTGTGATCTTAGAGGTCCTTTCTAACCATGACAATTCTGTGATTCACTGCCAGTGCAGCAGCAATACACACTTGTATCTAAAGCAGTGCTGTTATGAGGGCTCTTATTTTTACATTGAGTTACTGCTTTTCACTCTCAAACTAGATCGCTACTATTATTTTGTCAACTGACTTCTCTGGTAGTCCAGTGGAGAAAATCATTGAGTAGGCATTCCAGCACTGACAAAATTTTGAATTCTTCTGTCTCATATCATTAACTCATCACCACCAGCAGCATGCTGTATGCATTTGTTTGATCGTAAAACAATGTGTACAAGAAAGGACAGACATTCTGGTGTAGAAAACACAAAATTATAAACCTTCACAGAGAGCAAGTGGTTGAGTGGAAGAGTCTATAAAACTTATGACCTTCCAGGACATACATATAAATTGTTATTAAACACGTAATAGATGCTGACATTCTGGTGACTTCGGATGTTCTCATTAAATGGTCCTTCAACAGTTCAGAAAAAATGTTATGTGGGGAAAAAACAAAAAGATTAATCCCTGCTCAAAAGACAATAACCAAAGTGCTGCATACTACACCAGAACAGCACTCCAGGTTAATGGCCTAGTGGGAGATGTGCAGACAAGTAAATATTACACAGTGATCAGCAACTGTTTTCAGATCAGGCTACACTGCATTTAAGGAGCTGAATGAACAAATGAAGTAGCCAGCAACTGTACATAAACAGAACTAATTTAATGACAGCAACCCCTTCCACAGCTGGACCCTGATCCATCTATGCGTTTATGCACAAGTATAGCATGAAAAGCAGAGCAACTCCTCTGAATTATTTCTTCAGGAAAATAAAAAGCCTCAGCACCCTATGCTTTAACACAGAAACTTAGGTAAGCTTTTATCACACTCAGTAGTGGTGCTCCTTTCACACGTACCTCAGGGAAGGCAGACAGACCAACAGCCTGTCACTGTTACCAAGCATCTCAGAAGCATTTCAAATATTACAGAACTTAGTACCAGCAAAACTGGCTTTCTCCTTACCTAGAAGAGAGTATAAAGGTTTTTCTGCACAAGATAAGCCTGCTGTATGAACCCTTCCAGCCTCAAACAGGACAAATAACTAATCAAACATCACTATCTCACACCACACCTGGCATTAGTTTAAAAACTAGAGAAAGATTTACATATTGGAACCAATTAACTAGTTCATTCATCACACAAAGTTTAGTAATATGCAGGAAAAAAAAGCTGGCATATTAATTCCTCCTACCTGCTCAAGTTCTTGAGCTTTCTGTCGTTCCAATACTTTTTCTTTGTCTCTTTCACCTCTGACAGCAGCTGCTGATGTGGTTTTCAATGACATGAAGTCTAAATTCATCCATTCTTCTCTCTTTAAGATAAAAGAAAGAATCAGTGTTCGTATTTCCAACAAAAACACAGGTTAGGTACAAATCAAACCAGTGCAACTACTGACAAATGTTCCTTACAATAAACAGTATTGGGTTTATGAACACACATTCAGTAAAAAGCAAATATGATTTTAAGAATCCCAAACTTTAGGTTTTTTAATATTTCCTTACTCAAATTTCAAAAACATCTTTTTATAATTTGAAATACATCTTCATGTTCTATTTAAGACACTATGTAAACAAACAGTGTATAGACTGCTTATTATTTGCTTATTACTATGAACACTGTGCATCTAGATCAATTTATTTTCATATTGCCATTTCTGATTTCATAGCCTCTTACATCTCTTCTAGTGAATACAAAATCTGCAATGAAACAGTTACAAATCTAAATTCTGCCAACTGTACCCACAGTATCAGGAAGAAAACTGCATTTACAAAACCTAAGCCAGACCAAGGACATTTTAAAAATGAGGACTATATTTTAAAAGCAAGGACTACTCTCTCAAGAAAAGCAGGACTTGTATTTCATTACTTCATACTTTTCCAATAAGATAGCTATGATTCAGAGATCCTTTTTATTTCTCTTAACAAGATGCACAAATTCAGAATGAGAAACAGGGACTTTTATCAGGAGTGAAATAAGATTCTAAATAAAAAAATCATGACTTCACATAACTAAAATCACAGCAGTTCATTTCAGAATGACTCAATGTTCCAGAATAAACACTGCTTACCAAGCAGAGTATCCACCTAGGAAGATAAGTAGCACTGATTCCACAGATATTGTGGCTGAATAGTTCTACACCTTCCTTTCTTTTATCTGTTTAAGCACCACAGAAGCAAAAACCCGTTCAACTGTAGAACGGCTAAATGAATTAGGCAGAAAAAATAACACCTCTAGTCAAGATCTTTAAGTTGACTTCTTCAAGAAAATCAGGCTAAGTTGCTAGAGCTGCAAAACATGGTGAAAGGAACTGGTGCTAGGCAGCTTTAAGTATAGCAGTCTTGTTAAATACTAGGCAACTATTAGGTAGAAAAGTCTTCTGATGAA
Organism: Apus apus; assembly: GCF_020740795.1. NCBI lineage: Eukaryota > Metazoa > Chordata > Aves > Apodiformes > Apodidae > Apus > Apus apus. Next base: position 16,549,024 of record NC_067282.1, read on the forward strand.
TGAAATGTAAGATTTACCCAGCTATGCAAAGGCATTTGTCTGTAAAATAGGTTTTGTTCAACACATTGCAAAAGAGTCGTCAAGAAACCTAAGCACGTTTCACATTTGGACATGCTTCATTTACTCCTGCAGTAGTTCTCAGACAGCTTACCTGCAGGGAGGGCTCTTTCACAGCATCTGATTGCTTGTTGACCTTCCAAGCCTTATCTGTGTTATCTGACTGTGACACATTTGCCTCAACCCATTCAACTGAAGAATCCTAAAAACAGAGCTTAATGTAAAGAATAATAATAACACCTTAACATACTAATGTCTGTTGACAGAATGCAATAATTACCAAGTATATTGATAATAAAATTTAATGCAGATTACTAAGTATTAGTAATATAATATCTTTTATTATTTTAAAGTACTGATAATAAAAATAGGATATTGACAGTCCCCTAAGAGATTGGTTCTTCATGATCAAAACATTCCACAGTACTTCATGAGCACATTACAGTATGTAACACTAGTTCATACTGGCAGTTGATCAGCATAACACCACTACATTTAAAACTATCAGAATAAAACCAAAACCAAATATTTTTATGGAATTACAAAAAAAAAAACAAAAACAAAATCTAAATTCATTACTAAGTACATTTTACATTTAAAAAAATCAGTAACAGTACATGTAATCTCCTGTTTCCATATCCAACTTCCTACACTTGCAGTTGCAAATAAGTGTACTGAGATGTTACACTTGAAGCAAACAGGACTCCATTGAACAGAGTTCACTTATTCACATTAATCTCTCATGGGAATAATAGACTTTAGATCGAAGACATGAGCCAGGACTCTGCTGTATCCTGGGGCTCACTGATGTTATCCGAGGGTTTTTCATGACTCTCATGGGAAATGTGGGACAATTATGGCTTAGGTTACTTCCCACACTCGAAAACATAGTTCATTTTCTGTATCAGTCCCTGGAAAATAAACCTCATTACATTGCATGCTCCTTCACTCAATAAAAGAGTCTCTGAAAAGAAAAAAAAAAAATAAATGACAGTACTACCTGATTTGCACCAAAATACTGGGAGGACATTTTACACCATGCGGCCAGAAAGCAGCAGATTTCTAATTCAGTATCTGTACTGCTCTGCCAGAGTGCCCCTCCATGTGAAGGTACCTGCTTACAGAATCAAATGCACAAATCTGAGAATTCCTTCAGGCTCAGGTACAACTCCCATGTTGTTGGGAGGTCCCATGGTTGAATACCTATAGAAAAAGGCAGCAGCAACTTGTGCCTAAAATCAGTCAAGTATTTACAATTTTAGACACATCATTCCTCCATCTACCACTGGCTACAGGGAACCTATTAATTTTTCCACTCTATCCTAAAATGATTCTTTTTCTTCAATTTCTCTTTGCTGAAAAACTATAAATCCCTTAGAATAAAATTGTGTAGGTTTTCAAAATATAATTTGAAGCATTTTAAAGTTTTTTACTTACCGAAGAACTATCAAGTAAGTCATCTTTCTTCTCAGATTTTTGTTTTTTATTTTTCTTCTTTTCTTTCTTAGCTTTTTTTGAATGCTTGTCCTTTTTCTTTTTTTTCTGAACAGAATGCTCCTACAGGTACATGTTTGTAAATAAGATCAGGTAACCAAACCATCCACATACAAGAAAAACAATCAAAATCTACATACCAAACCACACTGAAGAAGGTAAACAAACATAACTGAATATGGCTACATTTTACCTCTACTACTCTCTCTCCCTCTTCTATTGAGCATACGCTTCAGCTGCATAATCAACTTTTCTTCCCTCCTTCTTTTTCTCCAGAACTAAGGCACTATAATTACACATAGAATATCTTCTACACTATATTTATTTTGGTCAAATCTATTTCCTAAGGAATCACTGCATCACCAATACACATCTGTCCTTTCTTGAAATATCTGCACATATTTCTACACTAGAAGAATGCAATATTCAGAGGTTCCATTAAGGCTTCTGTGAATGACCACAAACAGGACTGCTACAAAGCCTTGGATCCCCCAGATTTATTCCCGTGGGACTGATCTTATCTGCCAGTGCCTGTGCTTCCACATTTGGAACTGAATTACAGGAACTTTTCCTCTTTGTGAGTAAAATATTATTTCCACTTTAAAAAGCTAATATCAAAGCATAAAGAATTCAGAAATTGGGAGGTTTTTAAAGATCATCTTAAATCCCTCAAAGTCTCCTGTTCATACAAACATGCTGTAAAGCTAACAACACAATTCAATAATTTACAGTTCCATCACCTTTTCCAGTTGTTCCACACGTTCATTCACATCATCAAGCATCCACGTATCTTCACCTCGTAGATGCTTCAGCAGCTTCTGTCTCTGCTCCTTTTCATAACTAATTTTGGCCTAAGAAGAGAAATCATAGAATCATAGGGGTTGGAAGGGACCTCGAAAGATCATCTAGTCCAACCCCTCAAATAACCAGGTGGAATTCATTAGTATTTACTCAAGACACACATTGTAAGCCACTCTTGACACAACCATACTCAACGATAAGAACTGTGCTTGAGAACTTTTCCTTTTAGGGGACTGCAATAAAAATACTTTTGGACTACATGTTAAAGGGAAAATTCAGCTAAAACAAGTAATGCACACTCCTTTCTCAAGCTACAGCTTTGCAGCTCCTCTAGCACTGATTTCATCCTATCAACCTAAGCAAGAGTGACACAAAGACATCCAACTTATGTTCTTCATTCTGAGAAGTCTTCTGTTCTTACAACCTTCATGAATGGTATATATGTGACACGATACCATATAGTGGACTTGTGATTTTGTATTTCAAAAAATCCTACTTCTTTCAGCAGAAACGTAACTTGCACAAACAAGTTTACATAAATATAACTTGCCATTAGAAAACTCTTTATCCCAAAGTGTGGTATTTCACCACATCTGATTAATAGGAAGGAATTACTTTACATTATTACAACTCTAATTTTGTGTGAGATAAAACTTGTGAGTTTGAGCTTGCTTTTGGTTTTTTGTTTGTGGCTTGTTGTTTTTTTAAATAACTAAAGTCAAAGCAAAAAACAAAGGTGGAGTTTGGTTTTCCTCCTGGAACACCAAGTTTTACCAGAAAGTGCTTTCAATCATAGGCCAGGAGACTGTATACAAGTTTAAAAAAATAACAACATTTAACAAAAAACATTAAGAAAAAAACCACACACACACACAAAAACCACCAAAAAAACCCACAACTTAGGAGATTAGACAATCATTTGAAATCTTTCCTCCTGGTCAGCTATTAATTCTCTGTATCAAACTCTAGCTACAAGCCTGTGCATTGCTCCAGTCAGTAACCTCCCTACCATGGCCATTTTCTGGGTTTTGACACAGCCAAGGAGGAAATTTGCAGCTTTTGTACCAACAGAAAATGAGACTTGCAGGAGAATGACAAAGTATATCATAAGGGTTGGATGAACAGAAATACATGCTAAAATATAAGATTAGAAGCTTATTTAAAAAAAAAAAAAAAGCTAACTCATAACATAGGAGTGCTGTTGGATTTTTTAACATTGTCATTAGCAATACTGAAAGTGGCCCAAAAACCAACAAAAAAAAAAATTAAAATAATATGTATTAGCACCCATCCTTTTAAATCTTCATTGTCTACTTTTTTAGAGGCTCTAGAAGGTGATAAACTTTCTAATGCACTTAAATGCAAGCAAAGCAAGGCTGCTTTCTGGACTTCTTGATTTTAAAAGGAAGAACTTGGCAAAGCAAAACAAAGAAAAAAATAATTTAAGTCAGCTTGGGCTAGAATGCAGCTGACAGTCTACAAGGGTGAATCTTAAAATTCAAAAAGCAGGGATAAAGAAAGAAAGAGTTAAGAGCACTTTGAGACGTTTATTCCATATCAGAAGTTTTTCTATTTATAAATAAACAAAAGAATAAGCAGGACTACAATTCAGTGAAAGTAAAATAGCTGTTAAGCATCATATAGTTATGCTACTCACAAAATGTCTGTAAGACACACACAAACCTTGAGCTTGTAACAGGACAGAGATGAAACAGCAGCAAAGGGAACTTGAATATAGTTCTAGACAGGAAAACCACAACAAAAACAGACTGCAAACTTGTTTGCTCCACAAGTAAACATGAAACATGTTGCCAAGATTAATTTAGGAAACAGAATTTCTGCATACTCCTTTTCACTTTTGGTTTAGAAAGACCTACAGCTGGAGGCAACAGTTCCCTTCCATCCCTTCAGCAGCTCTTGCGCATATAAATGTATAAATACCTCAAATAAAGGCAAATCAAGACTAGTTTGTCCATATCTACATTTAATATGCTCTTTGCCTGTCTAGGAAGATTTAGCATCTTACCCTTCTCTATAATTACAGGTATATTTTAAACAAAACTACCATATCCTTCATGGTACCAAAATTACAAATATATATTGCATAAAATGAAGTTAACATTATAAATAAGGCACAAGAGGAGCTTTTATGCTTTTTATTAGAAAACATACAAGCAAGTATTTAAGTAATTGTGATACAAAATCCTAATAAGAGAGGCAGATCATCATTCTGGCTGAAGTATACAAATACATATTCAGAGCACAGAATGACTAAAAATCATCATCAAGCTGCAGACTGTTGTCTCCTGGATACTAAACGGAACAGGACTGGGCAAGATGAATCTGTAGTGGCAATACTGTCAGAGTCTTAAAAAGAGACAGACACAAGTGTCAGGTGAAAGTTCATTTATTCTTAGACAAAGATAGAAAACATTGAAGATACTTAACAACACCCTATTGTAAAATAAAAACAAAAAAATCTGCCTATAAATTTGAAAAATATTAAATAAGTTGTATTTTCACCTAAATTATTATTTTAACACGAGACAGTAAGGTTAGCAGAAATACCCTCTGACCCTTTCTAACTCTAAAAACTGTCTAGCATCCTCTACCACCAAATTACAATATTCATTTTTATTGCTGGTGAATAGTTTCCCCTCACATGCATACCCAGTTATTTCAAGTGAGGAGGAATATCTTTTTACACTATTTTATTAGCTTCAAACCTTATGTTTCTATTCTACTTCTCTTTTACAATTACGCAGGGCTTACTAGCATCTACTTTTAATTTGCTTTCTACATCTTATAATTAGGTCCTCATCATTCTATGCTATGAAGAACAGTAGTTTCTAATAGTTTCACATCTCTCAACTCACAGGAGTTCAAGCATTTGATTCACAGTAGGGTTCATTTATACTTTATGACAGCACAAAAATATTCAACAATCTATCCTTTCCCCTTTACAGATGAGTACTTATGTTAGACATACTTTACGTCACCACTGCAATATTTTTTTTCTTCCTCCTTAAGTATAGGATGCTACAATCCCTTAAAAACCTCTGTTTCAAAGTAATGCATTAATTATACAAAGGTAATGCCACGCAAAAGCAGAGGACAAGCAACAACCTGTCATGAAGGGCAAGCACCGTGCTACATTACATACTTCTGCAACTCTGTAATAAAGTTGCTCATAGTCTCTTTGCAGTAAGCACAAGGTGAACTATAAAACTGGCAGAACTCTCTGAGGTCTGTTGGCAGGATGCTACAAGAACAATAAATGAGTTAAATGAGGAATAAAACTTGCTCCAAACAGCCTGTAATACACTGCACACACAAACACCAAAAGCTGTAAAAATTACAACATTTCACCTGAGGAAGAAGCAGAAAAGATCAAAGACACTGTCAGTGGCTAAGGTCTAGGCTGCACAATAAACAGAGACTGTTTCCTAGGGGGGGAGTTGAGTGAGTGGCCATGTGGCTGGTTCTTTGTTGTGTTGGGCCCAAACCACGACATTAATGGTGAGCCAGCCAGAAGAGAGACAAGGAACCATGACATTATTGGCAACAACGAAGGGACAGAGACTAGGATATAAATAAGGAGAGGTAATGGGCAAAACATGGACTAAAGTATGATTATGGGGAATTGTTGTTGTTAAAATTGTGGTAAATGGATGAGGGGTGGATTGTGTGTAAATTATTCTTTCCTGTGTGGTATCATGCTGCTATCTTTATTTTGATGTGGGGCTTTTTTTTGCGGTGTGAGTGAAACTCGTGAAAAGTTTTGTGCTGAATGTAGATTTTTGAAATGATTCTTCCATATGTGATTCGCAGAGGCAAGGGGTGCAATCAGAGTCCACTGGCAGCAAATCCTCTGGCCACAAAATCCAAGTCCAGTGGCCAAGTTCACCCCTCCTGGTGCCTTCAGGGAATGTTCCACCACATTCCTCCACAAGTGCAGGGGGACAGCTGCCATCTCGCCATGGATTGCAGGGAAACTTCTTCCTCTTCTTCCTCACCAACCACCAGCACCGCTCTCCTTCCCCAGCACTGCTCTTCTCCTCCCAGGTGCCTCTCTGCTCAGGTGATATAGCTGTTCTTTCATATGTTAATCACTGAGGCACATCTACTGTCCCTCTAATGGCTCCTTGGCTGGGTTTGGAGCAGGGGGAGCTTCTCAGCTTCTTACGGGAGCCACTCCTGTGGCCCTTCCCCCACTACCACAAAAAAACCCACCAAACCAGAACAATATGACAGCCCCCCAGAGATGTCCAGAATGGAGGTACCTCACCTAGGCATGGAGGCTAAAACACTCCCTCCCCACCCCACAGAAAGCCTGACCAACACTCGTTCCTGACCCCAACTCTACGTACCATTTCAGCTCTCACCAAGACAGGAGAAAATTTTCCACACCACTAAGGAGATGATCATGTAATTTCTCAGCCTTAACTGTGGTCAACCACTAGCTCTTCAGACGATACTCATCACCATTCAAAAGCCAACTTCTCCATTCAAAAGAAGAAAAAATGCCTTTTTCTCCAAAAAGGATCTTCACAGCACAGCACCAGTTCAATGCAGCATGACAAAAACAGCCAACACAGAAAGCTAAGAGCTAGCTGCTCTGAAGGCTATCTGCCACTGAAGGGCCAGACTTTGTGCCCATACCTCTCCTCTCCACATGCCCACCCGCATGTTCCCACCACCTCCAGTGCACTACAGCCTCAAGGGACCTCAAGGAGTACCAGATCATGAACCCCACTAAGAGCAGGGTGCGGATTCCTGTAGAGACCAAGCTTCCAAGCTGGCCCTCTTGCAAGGTTGTCAAGGCTACCAGTTTAAGCACATGGAACAAGAAAAAATGTACACTTTGGGAAGGAAGGAAACAGCAGGAAGTAGTCTGGGAAAACTCTTTTTGGCAACAGCTTTCTGTTAGGCAAATTCTAAAGATCATAGAATCATAGAATCATAGAATCCTAGGGGTTGGAAGGGACCTCAAAAGATCATCCAGTCCAACCCCCCTGCCAGAGCAGGGTCACCTAGAGCACATCACACAGGAATGCATCCAGGCGGGTTTTGAATGTCTCCAGTGAAGAAGACTCCACAACCTCTCTGGGCAGCCTGTTCCAGTGCTCTGTCACTCTCACTGTAAAGAAGCTTTTTCTGATATTCACCTTAAACCTCCTATGCTCCAATTTGTATCCATTACTCCTTGTCCTATCACTGGTTATCACTGAGAAAAGCTTAACTCCATCTTCTTGACACTCACCCTTTACGTATTTGTAAACATTGATGAGGTCACCCCTCAGCCTCCTTTTCTCCAAACTAAAGAGACCTAGCTCTCTCAGCCTTTCCTCATAAGGGAGATGTTCCACTCCCTTCATCATCCTTGTGGCTCTGCGCTGGACTCTTTCAAGCACTTCCCTGTCCTTCTTGAACTGAGGGACCCAGAACTGGACACAATATTCCAGATGCAGCCTCACCAATGCAGAATAGAGGGGGAGATGTAACACCTAACTCAGTCCTTCAGCCATTAACTAAGGCACTCAAAATTTAAACACTGAGCTTCTATTTCTAGAGTCAGGATCAACTCCCATTCTCTCTCACAATCAATTCCACACACTTATCAGTTCCAATATTCAACCACCAGAAAGGCTTTTGTGGCCTGCACTATCCTCCCAGCTTCCATCACCCCCAGGTCAGGGAACCTAAATATACCTTTCCTTGCAGTTCTGATGCTGTTATACCAGTTCGCTACCTGAATAACAAACTTATTTTCATGAATGTTTAGATTGATTTTTCTACTTCTAATATTCCAATTATTGCGACATCTATGAAGTTTTCCTGAGGAGGACAGCAGTGGAAACAAAAGAAAGAGCTTAGCTTCCTCCTCAGGTTGCCAAATCACAACTGAGTCAGTGCTGCCTGGACCTGCACCTCCTCCAGACATGGCGGTGTCAACTGGAAATGTCATTACTCTTTGTTACTATCACCTGCTAAAAGGCACAGAACATATGTCACCGAAATGACCATCACTTAAATAATTTAACCTTCTTGTGATCACTAATCATTACAGAACAATCAGACATGCAACTAAAAGGGCACACTGTAAGAGATCACAGAATCTTAGGGGTTGGAAGGGACCTTCAAAGATCATCCAGTGCAACCCCCCTGCCAGACCAGGATCACCTAGAGCACATGACACAGGAATGTGACCAGGTGGGTTTTGAATGTCTCCAGTGAAGGAGACTCCACAACCTCTCTGTTCCAGTGCTCTGTCACTCTCACTGTAAAGAAGCTTTTTCTGATTTTTATGTGGAACCTCCTATGTTCCAGTTTGCACCCATTGCCCCTTGTCCCATCACTAGACATCACTGAAAAAAGCCCAGCTCTGTCCTCATGACACTCCCCCTTAACATATTTGTAAACTTTGATGACGTCGCCCCTCAGTCTCCTCTTCTCCAAGCTAGAGACCCAGCTCCCTCAGCCTTTCCTCATAAGGGAGATGTTCCACTCCCATAACCATCTTTGTGGCTCTACACCGGACTCTTTCAAAGCAGTTCCCTGTCCTTCTTGAACTGAGGGGCCCAGAACTGGACACAATATTCCAGATGCAGCCTCACCAAGGCAGAATAGAGGGGGAGGAGAACCTCCCCCAACCTACTAACCACACCCTTTCTTATTTATACACCCCAGATCACAACCTTCAGTCAAAAACATGTGGCAGGCAGTAACTGTTTCTGCTGGCACAGCTGCAGACACAAAAGATAAACAGATGCACAATGGCAGCCACAACTGCTAGGAAGCTTTAGGCAGATAATTCCTGTTAATGTAGGACAGTTGACTTCCAGAATGACTGGTCATGTAAATCAAAGATGTTGCTTCCAAAACGCATATGGAAGTGCTTTGTCAAAGTCCGAAAACCTCTTGTGAAAAGGCAGTACTCATTTCTTTGTGCTGTTACTCTCCTAATACCACTCAGGTTTAGGTGAGCACAGTAATACTGACATTCTTATTTCCTTTGACAGAGACACTCAGAGGTGTAACACTTCATAAAGGATTTAAAAGGAAAAGAAAAAGGAGGTGGTTAGTATCACAGCACAGAAGCAACTTCTAACAAATAACAGCTCTATAACCCCTTACAGTGACATGTTTTGCTATTCATTTCTGTATAAGGACAAATTTCTGTAATTTTCCACTGAAAACATAAGTTTAAAATACTGCCAAAGCATTTCATCACCCCAGCAAATAAAAGTCACTGCTAAGACCCAATGGTTAAGCTTTTATGATGAAATACTTAATTGAACTTCACTGGGAAAACCTGCTGATTTCACAGCTTGTTTAGAGCTCCAGTACAGTGAACTCAGCAATATTGTTACACATTAGGGATTTTTAAAGCTTAGGTTATATTTTCAAAGACAATAAATTTAAAAATGTAAACCAAAAATAAAAGCAGAGATCTAAGTCAGAAGCATCAAACATGGTATTTCCAAAAATAATGGCTGGCACATCTCAAATCAGTTTTTTTCAGAAACCTAAATAAGTAAAACTAAATATTGCTTTTGCAATGAACTTGTTTCAAGGTATCATTGTATTTACATTGTTTCAAGAACATATTTTATTTGTATGAAATACCAAGTGAGGTCCTATTTACCTACGCTCAACTTTTTTTTAATCAATATGTATGGTTATCAGGAGAAACTTGTAATATATCAGTAATCCTTAACTATTAAAAGACAGAATTTTCTAACAAGTCATGGTCAAATCAGATTACCCTCAGAGACCAAAGAGTGAAAGACTCAAAAACAAGTAACAGAAAAGCAACCCCGAAGTACAGGAATACCATATATGTACAGATGCAAAAATATTTCAAAATTGAATTATCGCTGGTTTTTACAAAAAGAAAAAAGTATTTATGTATAGAAAAAGTACACATCCCAGCACTTACCAAAACACCCATCAAATTATTTTCTCATTCTGAACTTGCAGACTAAAACAGAAGTGTCATGAACGATCACTCTCATCAAAACAAGATGCTATTTCTGGAGCATAATAACAATTTGCATGACAACATTTAATTATTTGATCACTGATCATTATCATAAACATTACCAGCTGCTGGGTTTTACCAATGCAGTTGGGAGGACAGACTACACAAATGAAAGAATATGTTTCCAACATTTAAAAGAGAAATCTCAATCAATGAGTTGCATGTTATTTTGGTTCTTCAAAAGAAGTGTGAGTTAATCAGTGGAAAAAAAGATGAAACAGTAAATAAATTTTTTTAAAAATCAACAACAAGCAGATTCTTCTGTTCAACTTGTTTTAAAAAAGTTAAAGGTACTAATGAAATACCTTCTATTTCTATAGGTGTTACAAAATCTACTATATATTTAATATGTTGATTTTTGTGGATATGGAACTTGCAAAGTGAGCTAATCCCAGATTCTTCTTCTGAGCTTGGTGATTTGGGGTGAATTACTTCTGAACAGGTAGTGAAGGTTCTCTCAGACTCCTCACAGTCGTAACTACCAAGAACCACAGTTAAAGAGCTCCTGCTTATCTTAGCCTCAGTTACATAGTCTGTAGAACAGAAAAGACTAATAATTTCCAATACTTTGTAAATAAAAGCTCCTTGAAGTGAGTTGGTTCAGCATCTCATCTTCCCAGAAACAAAACTGCTGAAGTACAGTAATTTCTGCAAACCTCTCAGATTATCAGAAGCAAAGACCTACTCAGCTTCCCAAGCATCTTTCCCAAAGCAAAAAGAAGGAGCTTCCAAGATTGCAACCACTAAATAACCATCTTGACTACATTAGCCATGTGTGAAAAGTCCCTGTGCATCTCTTTTTCTGTTTTGCAAGAAAAGCAGCCAAACTGCACTGAGATAAAGCATGGCAGTAGTTTTATCCCAGTTCTGTTCCACCACTACAGCAGCAGTCTCACCATAAGCAAAGGAATCTAAGAAAAGCATAGAAAGTCAATACACTTCAGACATTAATCCATTCTCACTTATTGATATTATCAATAATATATATACTCTTTCACATTAACTTTTTTCAGCCTATTTTCCCCCCGACCTTAAAATCTTTAGTCTCCTGGGACAGTCTGTACCAAGACAGAATCATAGAATCATTAAGGTTCAAAAGGACCCTAAAGATCATCAAGTTCCAACCCCCTGCCATGAGCAGGGAACCCTACCATTAGACCAGGTTGCACAAAACCTTGTCCAACCTGGCCTTAAAAACCTCCAGCGATGGGGCATCAACAACCTCCCTGGGAAACCCATTCCACTTCCTCACCACCCTGATTGTGAAGAATTTATTCCTAACATCTAACCTAAATCTCCCCTCTCTCAGGTTAAAACCATTGCCCCTTGTCCTATCACTATCTTCTCTGATGAAAAGCCCCTCCCCAGCTTTCCTGTAGCCCCTTTCAAGTACTGGAAGGTGCTATAATGTCTCCCCAGAGCCTTCTCTTCTCCAGGCTGAACAGCCCCAACTCTCTCAGCCTGTCTTCAGAGCAGAGGTGCTCCAGGCCTTTGATCATCTTGGTGGCCCTTCTCTGGACCCTCTCCAACAGGACCATGTCTTTCTTGTGCTGAGGGCACCAGAACTGTACACAGTACTCCAGGTCAGATCATCTCTGACATCTTTCTTCCCACCTTCTCCAAGGCTGTTCGGTTCTCCTTGAGATGCTGGGACCAGGACTGCATATGCTATTTGATATTATACAGAAATCAGTAATATCTCTGTGCAACCATGTCCTTTGTTCCTTCCACAGTAACGTCTAACACTTTATTAGCTTTTGTCTGAGCAATGATGTGGCATCTTTTTAGAGCTATTCACTCCCCAGTCTTCAGAGGTAAAAGTCAACTCTGAGCCCAGTGTTGCATACAGAAAAATAAGGTTGCCTTCCTCAGAAAATTAGGGTTGTGCATCTGGTTTTATTTAGTAGCATACAAAAATTGCAGATATGTTTTTAAGATTTCCATCTAAGAGTAATTAGTATTCATGGCATTTTAAAAACATGCTGAATGGTCTGTTTGTCTGTTTCTTGTTCAAATCAAAGAAAAAAATCACAAAATTCAACACAGATCATATATATATATAGTAATACAACACATCCTATTGATAAGAAATAATAAGTGATTTGGTTTCATTTTAAAACCTCCAAACCAGTTTTTCTAATATTGTCCAACAAGGCTGATGTGCAACATTTAAACCTAGAAGATGGTATTAACACTGAGAGTTAGGACCTATAAAGCTACATTACCATCAAAGACCTCTTAAGACATACCCTAACAGCAAGAAGCATAGTCCCTGGATATCTCAAGCTCAAGACATCAGGCTTTCTAGTACAACTCCAACTCTGCCAAATCCAACCTTCGCCAGTTTTCCTCCACACCCTCTGTATGAACAAGTGCTCTCATCCCCAACCTTTTCCCCACAAGACCAGCTCTGGCTCACTGCTGTAGCATTTCTCCAACACTACTGCAACCAAACCTCCTTTCTCAGCTTTACTGCCTCCAACTTACCCAGACATGATCAAAGTTAAATACAAATTCATTACTTTTCCACAGATTGCAGCATATTTAATACTACAATCCAGTTACTGTAAAAACATCACAAATATGTTTAATGCTACATCTTGTACTTTAACAGTATTTTAGAGATATAAACAAAAGAAGCAAAAATCATCCACAGATGTTTGCAAAGATGTTTTTACACCAGATTTTTAAACATCCTCACAGAACACTTTTGTTTCATGTTAAGCTTCTGATGCAAATAGAAACAAATAAGAAAACAGGACAATTATTATTTAATGAACTACCACAACAATGCCTGACGCTGTAAAAGACTTTTACAAAAGCAATGTATCAATGTTTTTTACTCAGGCTGGCATGCTGGCACACGTGGGGTGCCACAGGATCAATAATGGACCCCACACTGCTCAACATCTTCATAAATGACCTGGATGATGGGCTTGAAAGTGCCTTCACCAGGTTTGCCGATGACACCACGCTGGGTGGTGAGGTGGACACATTAGAAGAGCAAGCCATCTTAAAGAGATACCTGGAGAGGCTGGAAGACCAGGCTAGCAAAAACTATAAAGTTCAACAAAGACAAGTGCAAGGTCCTGCACCTGGTATGACATAACCCAAGAACTAGTTGAAGCCAGGATCTGCATGGCTGGGGAGCAGCCTTGCTGAAAGAGACCTAGGGGTCCCAGCTCTGCACAGGGATCAGCAGTGTGCTGCTGCTTCAGCAACAAAAGCAAATCGGATCCTGGGCTGCATCTGCAGAGGCATCACTAGCAGAGATAAAGATATGACCATCCCACTCTACTCATCGGATGTCAGGTCACACCTGGGGTACTATGTCCAGCTCTGGGCCCCACAATTCAAGGAAAATGTGGACAAACTGAAGAGGGTCTAAAGGAGGGATGTGAAAATCATCAAAGGGCTGGAGACCTGAAGTCTCTTCTCCCTACAGAAGTTTAAGGGGGCACCTCATCACAGTCTTACAGTACTTAGAGGGCAGCGACAGAGAGGACTGAGGCTCTCTCTTCAGAAGGAGACACGTAGAGAGGACAAGGCAATGAGTACAAGTTGTACTGGGAGAGGTTTGATCTATATTAAGAAAGCAATTTTTTTCAGTGAAAAAAATCAGTCACTGGAACAACTTCCCTGGGGATGTTGTGGAGTTCTCATCCCTGGAGGTTTTCGAGACACAACTGCACAGGGCGCTAGATAATCTCACCTAGGCATCCCTCTGCCACAAAAGGCTGGACCAGGTGATCTTTCAAGGTTCTTATAACCTGAGCTGTTCTATGATTCTGACAGAGTGGCACAGCCCCAGACACCTTGCTGTACAAGTGGCACCATCTGAGAAGAGATCAAGTAAGATAATGGTGTCCTACACAAGTTTAACTTCCTTCCAGGTAAAACTATTTTCTGAACATGGAAGAGGTTGAACCGAGCAAAGCAGCACTTAAACATAACACACAGCAGTTCAAATCAAGAAAAACACATCTTCGCAGCAAACTGCTGGAAGATAGTGCAATTCACTATTGCTAAGTTAAAGGAACTTCCCTTCAACTGCTTGCCAAAAAGGGAGCAGCACACAGTGCAGGGTCACCCTACACATTTAAAGTCACCGAAGGGAATTTCTATTGTCTGGGAACGGTTCCACAGCTGTGCAAGGGAGACACACAATGTATTACTTGAAATCCTGTCTTCCTACTTTGCCTTGAGAACATATCACTCCTGTGTAACCCTCAGGCTATTCAGACCATTTCTGTCAGAAAGTCCCTTTGCCCAGTAAGATTTGGTTGCTGCTTACTGTGGCCTTCCATCTGTCAAAAGCCCATCACCACAACCTCAGATTTTTCCATACCCTGTCCTCCTCTTACACTGTTCTTTCCATAGTTATCCCCCACTCCTTAAACTTCAAAACAAACCATATCATCTAACTGATGTGCCATTTACTATTTTATCATTCACTCTACCTACAAGTTACAACAAGAATCAGCAGGTTACTACACAAGTACCAAACATGGCATATAAAGCATATTTTTTATAAAATGCATCAGGATTAGCACAGGGTTTCCAAGTCACAGCAGCTCTACAAAAGCATCTGTGAGTGGGAGCCTCCTAATATTTGGCTACTACAGCAAGATATAACCAAGCATGTAACACCACCCTAACTCCACAAAAACAGGCTCTTTCACTTCTGTTCAAGTTATTACTACTACATGACCACCATGGAGGGATGCTAACTCTTTAGGATGTACACACCAGGCAGACAAGGAGGAAGAGTTGCCTTTTATATCTCATATAAGGAAGGGTTGAGAGCTAGGACTGTTTGGCCTGGAGTAGGCTGGGGAGTGGGGGTGGTGATAAGAATCACAGTATACAAACGCTTTAAGAGAGGGCGCAAATATGACCAAGCCCGGCTCTTTCCAAAGGCGGAAGCACAGGCACAGATAATAAGTGACATACCAAGCAAGTCACTTCCACTACAAGTGGCAAAACACACGAACTCAGCTGGCTGTCACTCAGAACAAGTTCCCGGTTGCTTTCTGCCACTCCCGGCACCACAGCTCAGCCCCCTCGGGGCAGAAGGGTCTATCCTCAGGGCGTCCCCTCCTCCAGCTGCCGCTGGCGGGCCTGCGGGCGGGAGGCCGCGGCCTGGGCCGCCCTCAGGAGAGCACCGACCCCGAGCAAGACGAGACCGCCCCAGCACGCGGCCCGGCGGCGAGAGGGAGCCGAGCGGTGCCTGGGGAAGGGCCGGACCGGGCCGGGTACCCCACCTGCGCCAGCAGCGCCTCCCGCTGCCGCTGCCGCTGCTCCCTGCGCGCCGCCAGGCCCCGCTCGCTCTCGAACCCGGACGCCATCGCCCGTCCCCGCCGGAAACCGCCGCGCCGCAGCCGTACGGCGAGGCCGGAAGGGTGTCGTAAACGGCGTCCCAGGCAACGGCGGGCGGGGCGGGGCGGGTCCCGGTGCGGCGGGGAGGGAAGGGGAAGGGAAGAGAGGGGAAGGGAGGGAAGAGAGGGGAAGGGAGGGAAGGTCCCGCCCAGAAGGGTGCGGGTCACTCAGCCCCTGCGGTGCCGCCAGTGCCGGCCGTAACCGTCAGAGCGTTTCCCCAGCTCCTCTCGCGGCTCCAGGACGGACGCCGTGCTCCGCAGGGCTTTCCACGGCGCGGCACCCCGTGCCGGGGCACCCCGTGCCGGGGCACAAGCAGCTCAGCCCCTGCCCCTTGCCTGGCAGGACCGCGGCGTCCCGGGCTGGGGACGCTCATCTCCAGGCTCGCCTGTCCTGCCGGGCCGAAACCACCTTGCAGGAAACCCGGCCCTCCCGTCTGCACCAGCGCTGAGGAGACGCGAGCAGGGGGACCGTGCCCTGACCGACCCGCAGCTGCGGGGCCCCCAGGGCCGCTGCCCCGCCCCGCACCGCCCCGCCCGCCCGCAGCGCTGCCCCGCACCGCCCGGCCCGCAGCGCTGCCCGTCCGGCAGCCCGTTCGGTGCCTCCCTGCGGGGCTGTGGCCCCTGGAACGGCAGGGAGCTGCCTGCTCGGGGGGTGCCGGGGTGGGAGGAGGGAAACAAACACGACACACAAGTCCCCGTTGGCCAACAGTGCTTGGCAGGGCTGCTGTGTCTCAGGTGAAGCGCGTGTTTCTCTGAAATGTAATTGATTTCGGATGAGATCAGAGCGTTACTCATGTGTCTGACTCCAGACGTGTTCACAGTTGCCAAGTAATAACCTTATTTAGGTAAAGGTCTGAGTGAAGAGCTTGGGTAATTCGTTAGCCATTTGCATGGGACCATGTGTTTTCAAAGTGATACTAATTTAAGCACCGTCTCCATGGTGGTAATAAACTGCATTTCCATCTGTGTTCAGTTTATGCTATGCCAGTTAACAACATGTCTAGAAAAAAAAAAAATACAAACTGTAGATCACCACTGGGTAGAGAATGATAACTGACACAGCTTCACAGGCACCATTTGGAAAAGCAGCACATGAACCCCCTTTGGGGAGCAAAGAGATGGATACAAAGATGTACTATGCTCAGTCCTTAGCTGTATGCAGCAAAATACACTGGTTGAGAGAAGCAAGACTGGTACGTATTTGGACCAGTGAAGAAAACTCTCCTCTCTGATCTTGATGTGCTGTTTGTGTGGACAAACTGATTTCTTTCCATCCCAGTGTTGGCACTAGCTCCAGGTGGCCAGCAGAGTGGTGGGTGCTTCCTAATTCCCTCAGCACACAGCCAGGCATGTTGGGTTAGTAAATTTATATTACATCTGAACAGCAAATTAATAGTCCATGAGCAGACCCAGCTAGTTGTGACTGAATCAGTTCAGGAAGTATTTGGAAGAAGTGCATGAGAGCAGAAAGCCTGGCAGCTGTGGTAGAGCGTGGATAGTGACAGCTGAGGACAATTTCTTCCTCCAGCACAGGAGTGAGAACAGGGAACGTGTGTTCTACAGCAGAAAGTTAGAAAGACAAGAACTCAAAGTAGAGTTTGAACTTTTGCAGTATTTGGTGTTATTCTTGATAGCTGTAACTGTTCACATCATCAATAATTCAGTACTATACATTTTCATTTTAAAGCATATTTCCAGTACTCCTGTCTTTAGGAGAAAAACATGATGAAAATGCACTCTAGAATCTCAAAAACTGAAGGGCAACAAAAACTGGAAAGCTATTTTATAAATACAATCATTCTGCTGTTGTGGTTTGGGGAGCTGACTTTGATTTTAAGGTCAGATTTTTGGGAAAGTATGACATAATTTGGTCTTATTTCTTCTTCTCATCCAAGAAAAGGTTTTTCTCAGAGGGAGCAGGCAAAAATGAAAATTGGGTCTTATTTTTTTCAAGTTATTAGTGTATCTGAGAGCTCCTCATACGCTCAGAAATCTCCAGTGAACATAGAGAACAAGTCCTTGGTATACGGCTTTTAATGGTCAGCTGGGCACCTCTGTTCAGTCATCTCATTTTCAGTGCCGAAATTACACATACTAATAAAACAATAATGCTTTAGAGACACTGATCTTTTCTGAACTCCCACAGGGAGGCACTGACCTTGAAGAGTGAATTATAATTTCCCATTTAATGGCACACTTCACACTCTCTGAGAAAGAGGCTGGTGACTCTCCAACTGACCTGTTATAAACCTTCAGGCTCCTAACCTTCCCTTCAGTGCTCTGTTTGATATTTTATTTTTACACAAAACTGATTGGAAAAAATCCTCTCCACTCTGATCCTGTGCAGTTTTCTTTAAGCAAAAGGCAACGTTTCATTAAGGAAAAGAGGTTCTTCACTTTGAGAATATGAAACTTCTTTTCCACAGTGCCACTGGAGTGAGTTTCTTACCTCAGTTTTAACAACATATTCTGAAATCTTCATAGTAAAGAAGTACAATATCAGTATGATGCTGGGGAGAGGACAGCAAGGGACTACACCCAAGTTCAAACGTATTTAGCTTCAGTTCATTCTCATTCTGTTAATTTTTAAAATCACCTGGGTTTCAGTTGCCAGTGGTATTGTTGAACAGTCGTTTACATCCAATTCTGACAGATCCCTTAAAATGGGATGGTCATTTCCAATGACTTGTCTAAGAAATAAAAACGTCGGTCCTTGGAGAAATTGCAGGTATATAAAGAAAACAAACAAACAAACAAAAACCAATCAAAGAATGACACAATTACAGGGAAAAGAATATTTCTTTCATAGAAATTTCATTATGTTTTCTCAGGATAAACTGAAGGCAACTGCATCTAAACTCAATGCTATAAAATGATAGAACACTTTGTCCAAAAATCAATTCCGTAGAAATGCCTGGGTTATTAGTTTTTCATGCCTGAATCATGCAGCAAGGGCCTGAATTGAAAAGCCAGACAACTTTCTACTGTCCTTCAAGAAGACAGCTCCTGGCAGCAATAAAATAGCCTCTGTGACATTGAGGATCCTGACAGCCTGCCTTAGGAATGAGAGCTCAGCTCTCAATGGGAACAAATGAGGAGGCTGTGGGGGATCGAAGAATGATTCACCCATTGTTCCATATTCAATAGCAAATTGTGTGTTGTCAGCCCCTGACTGATAGTTATTTTGTTAATTTGCTCAGCTACTTTGAAAAGAAGTAATCTCTTCAGCTGAAGTTCAGCAGACCAAGGGGATAGGAATTAGAAACGTCCATTTTCCCTGTCCCCACTCCTGACTGTAATAATGAGAATCATTCATCTGGGAAATTCTCTAGTGACTACTGCTAATAAATGTTTTGCAAGGAAGTTGTTATGTGTGTGAAATGATAACTCAGTTAATTTCTTGTGGGGCTTTTACATTCTTTTTTTTCCCTTTGAGAAGTTGAAAACAAAGACTTTTATCAAATGAGAAGTACACAGCAGTGATTCCACTCATCCTATCCTTGCTTTGGTGAGTCTGGTAACACACCTTTTTAGAAATTATTTGAGAAAAATGTGTTTTTTTCTGATGCCTGGTCAATTTGTAGAGGTCCAGAGGTGCACACATCAGGGAGCTTCAAATCAGCTGCTTCCAAAACAAGACAAAAATACTGACTTAGGTCACCTGGCTGGGGTAGGATTTAAAATCCCAGAACCTCAGTTTATCAGTCATTATGGGGCAGTCCAATGCAATAAAAACTCAGTCTTAAGCAGAGCTTCAATGCAGTTCGATGAATTTGTTTTGTTTTTAAAGTGAAATTAAAGCATATCTTTGCTTTTTCAAGGTAGGCCAGTTCCACAAGCCAGGCTGCAACCTGGTCCCACAGACAGTTGTATCAGTTGTGTCAATAGTTACAAGAGCAGCAATACCTTGAGCTGATTATTCCAGACACTGTGCAGAGAAACCACAGCCCTTGGATGCTCCAGGGACTTTAGGGCTCTCTTTTCCCTTTTCTCCTGCAGTGCTGTTGCTCAGTCCAATGCACAGTCACATTGGCAGCACCACACAAAGTAAAGCAAGATGCCACAACTCTCTCAGCTGGACTCTGTGTGGAGTATCATAGGAGAGTCTCCTATCTTTCGTTGCAATACAGAATCAAAAAACACATGGGGATGGGGAGTGTGTCTTTCTCTAACTAAAAGGTGAACTTGCAAAAAAATGTTGTTGAGACCTGTGAGGCCTTGCTTCATTAAAAGGGCTCTGAGGCACTACAGCACTGTAATGATAATTGTAATGAGAATTTGAGTGTCTGTTAGTGTCTCTTTTGGCAGCAACTTGAACAATTCACTTCTCTCCAGTTTTCACCCCCTCAGTTCCTGAAATTGCTTTTCATTTTATTTTATAGCACTGTGTCAAGAGGGAAGGGTAATTCCATATCCAATTCTTGTCTCAGCCCTTGACCCAGAAGTAGCTGTAAATACTATCTGAGTAATGTCCCTGACATCCCAAGCCACCATCTTTTTCACTGTTCTTGACAGCAAGTCCTCTAAGGAGTGTAAACATTACAAGCTTGTCTTGCCAGTTACCTGATTTTCAAGCACAAATGCCCTTTCAGGCCCCTGTTACTGCAAACATTATGTAGAGGGTCTTCTGTAATTCTGTAAACACACAAGCAACACCAAACCAGCATATCTTCAAGCATATGTCCCAGTGCTGGATAACACCAAGTGAGAAAATAGACCTTACAGTGGGAGGACCTTGGATTTCTTTTAGTTTGTGCTTTGGCCTCTTCTGTCCTAGGAGTTTCAGAGTGGGAAAGACCAAACACAGTATCTTTCATAATCAAGATCCACTCGGTCGCTCTCCATGATTTGGTTTCAAGCTCTCACCCTGCCTGTCAAAAGCACCCTGGGGCGTTTGTTACAGAAATGAGAGAGAACAGGAATAGTGCCACAGATTGCAGAACTGTGCTTATTTAAAGTGTGAAATATCAATAGAAAGAGACAGATTAATCGCAGTAATTCCTCTAGCTCAAAGCATCCAGATAAGATAAATCTTCATAATCAGCATTGCTTCATTAAAAGGAATTGGTGTGAATGTGCTTCATTGCAGATCACCTTCTAATTTACATCCTTGCCACATACAGCCTGAGACCCAGGAAAAGCACACAATAAACAAACATGCATTTTTTAGTGTGCTCTAGAGAGCACTGCCTCAGAAAGAAGGGTTAGATATCATTTCTGGTAAAAACAAGAAACAAAACACAAGCCTATGCTCAAAAAATGTGCATCCTGTACACTGGCACAAGAACCATTCATGTGAGGAAACGTTCAGCTTTAGTGAACCGCGGGGTAATTCACTCCTTTCACTCAACATGTTTGCAATGCAGAATAAGGTGATATGGGCTAGGAATATCTTAGTATGCATTTCAGTCTCCTTTCATTTAATTTTAATTGAAAACAGATAATGTGATGCTGTGACTGCCTTAGAAACTTTGTTGCTTTGTCTGCAGCTTAAATTAATCTAGATGAGGAGACTATGTTAATTTGTGAAGAAGCAGAGGGGAAAGTAGCAAGTTTTCCTCTGGTCTGCACAACTGTGGAACCATGTCCAGTCCAGGAGCAGGACTTCTGCATCCCCCTCTGATTTTAGGTAGCACCAGAAATGCCAGCTGCACTTAGCCAGATAGGAAGGTCACACAGTGACCTGGCTGCCTCTGGCCTCCACTGAGAAGCCTTGCAATGGCACTGCCTCAAGGCCCACAAGCAGTGTTTAAGGCTGCAGATGACAGCCCTCTCTTATCAGTGCCAAAGAAAGTCTTAAAACAAACCATCTATCAGAACCAGATGCTTTTAATGCACCACCTAAGTCTGTCTCTGCAAATCCCAGTTCACAAAGGCCAGAGAAGAGAGCGCTGATCCCAGTGGAGAATCTAACTAATTTCTCATCAATTAAAAAGATACTACACTTGTTGGAGGATTCAAAAATATTTTTTTATGCTCTGAATATAGATGCTAGTTTCCAGTGTCTTTGCAGTAATTTCACTTCAAGGCAATTTGAGAGGAAGTCATCTGAAGGAAGGTGGGGAACCAAGCAATTCGGGCAGGTGAAATGTATCCTCTTATTCTGATGGCATGGTGAGAGACAGTGATGAACTCTAAATAAAACATCCCCTAATCCTTCCTCAGATTATGGAATGCAGAGGGAGGGAAGTGAGATGTGAAGTAAGCACACAGAGCAGAAATCATCAGAGTAGCAATAAAAGACAACAAGCATTCCTCAAAGAAACCATGCTCTTGAAGGGTATAATCCTTAAAGAAAAGGGTCATGCTAGAAAAACTGGTTGTTACAGTAAAGTAAAAACAGCATCAGGCTACTTACCAGACAGGTTATTCACTAAAGGGCTTTCCATAAAAATTTCTCAGATTGAGATGCCTAAAAAGAATCTCTTTTTTAGGAATCAAAAATTGCTCTCAAAGATTCATGTAGACTTAAAGCTTAAATGTTAAATTCTAAGAGTAATTCCTATAAGATCTGTGGAAGTCAGGTCTTTGGTCATGCTTGCTCCTCAATGGATACCTAAAAGAGAGAGTGAGGGCTGAAGGACTCATCTAAAAAGTGAAGAGCATTTGACCAGTGTTGAGGCTCATGGCTTGATCACCTCTCAGAAGAGTGCAGACCTGATGATCAGGTGGCCTGTTCTTTGAGGGCTGAGGATTCACATCTCACGTAATTCCTTCACACAGAGCAGAGCCCTCCCCAGGATGGCCAACATCATTAAAGGTCTTGATTTAAAAAGAGACAGAAAAGCAGATAGTTACAAGTAAAAAAATGCAGATATGGTAAACATTGCAGAATGTCCTGCAGTGAGGAGCAAATAATCTGAAGAGAGTATTTGAATGGAAAACATAAAGTATTAGGATTTTCAAGGGACTCAGGCATGGAATTACTTGCCTTGTGAGTCAAGGGATTACTTCAGTAATGGCATATTAGGAAGCCTGATGTGGACGAGAGTTTAGAGGCCATGAGGCCAGAAAAAGGAAACATGTACATTAACAAAGGTGAAAAGATGGACAGTACACAGAAACAAGGCCTCAGAAAGGGATTCTGGGCACAGAAGATTGATTTGAAAAGGAAGAAAAAGGGAAAGAACACCAGCAGATTTGTGTTGCTAGATTTATAGAGAATAAAAGAATGTATCAAGACTACACACTGTGTAATGTGCAAATCACTTTGGAAATGAAGCAAGAGGCAAGAGGGAAGAAAGAACAAACCACCTCTTCCCTGTTTCTCATCCTTGCCATCTTTGACTAGAAGAATAAGGCAGTGTGAAAAGCTGGGGAGCTTTGAAAAATAGAAAATGGAAGGCAGGATTTGTCTTCCAATAGCAGAAGGGCAGGATTCACTGCAATTATTCTAACAGAGCTTTTGATATTGTCAGATTGCAACAGAAATGATTGCTGAAGAGAGCTACAGCATACTGTGAAGAACTCTGCCTCCCTGAGATGAATGCTTTAGCAGTTCCTTGGTTGAAAGCTTACAGTTTGAACTCATCCAAAGGTATGAGAAGCCTGACATTAAGGACTGATATGTGTTTGAGCAGAAGAATGTGATGACAAATGTGCTTCTCCATCTTCTGCTCTGCACAAGGCATCAAAGATGAACTAGCTGAGGAGACAGGGAAGCTCAGCAACAGATTTTGAGCTGTTATAATTTTAATATTCTCTAAACTCTATTTAGGCCTTAGAATAACTATTTTAGTTTTTATTTAGATTCTGTACAAGACATCTCATGAAGGAGCACAAAATCATTTACAAAGTGAGATATTTCACACTAATTTATTCTGCTGTCTTATGGTTTGGTTCAGTAGCTTTTAATACACATTTCAGTAGGAATATAAGACAAAGACATAGCTAAGAATAAATACATAGATATTGTTGTGATAGAAGATTGGTTTTCTTTTTATTTTTTAGATAAAAGGCATTAGTTTTACAACAAAGGTAAGCTTGCCATCACATTAGAATGATAATACAGAGTGTTTATGCATTGGAAGGAGGAAATTAATTACTGATATTGCAATGACATATCTCTCCACCTTATTTGCTTCTTAATTAGAAAATTCTCACCTTTGCTTTTGTAAAATCAAAGGAAAAACTTCTGCTGTCATTGGGGTTGCTGTTTTGTAACAGTAAAGCAGATAGGCCATGCCTATTTAAGGGGGAGATATGAGTTTCATGTCAGAGACCTGTCTCTGGTCAAGTCAATGCCCAGATGTACCTCCGTAAGGTTGTCTATATGGAGAGGCTGCCTACAATGAGGTCTTGATTCCCTCAGAGGTATGAGCACCTCCACTCCTCTTTCATGCTACACCAGACCTGGTGTGTCCAGCCCTGCTGGCTAAGCCACCTTCCTCGGAGCCTGATCCACAGCTCACAGAGAGAGAGGGACAACTCTCCATCCGTTCCCAGGGTTTTTTTGATGAAGTCCTAAAATAAAACGTTTCAACCACCTTAGCTACTGAAAGCAAGGGGAAGAAGAAACACAAGAAGAAATCCTACTGGGTTGTCTCTAGCTGTGTTATCCTTGGTTCTTCAAAGCCACAGCTATGGTTGACAGCAAAAATGTCTAGTTTTGAGAGTCAATTCACACAACACTAGATATTTGATATTATGATGAAGTCACAGGTTACAGTAATTTAAACAAGGATACCTTTAAAATAAGTTAAAGTTATTGCCAAGTTTCTGATAATATTACAGTATTTATACTTCAGTAGTGGCTTGCTGTAAGTTCAGAAGCACAACAGGGGTACTGCAACCTTAGACTCCCTCTTTCTTTTAACAAATAAAAAACAAAGGATATTTTGTGAAAGCACTAAATTTTCCTTGCAGCCCATGATTTTACTTACAACCCTTATCCCTGGTTGCATTAGCTCAGACATCTATTAACCACAGCAACCCATCTGCATGCAAAAACTTCCCTTTAAAATAAAATCCAACAACAATCCAGGGATTCGGTGACCAAATGCATTGACACAAATGACTATAATCTGTGCAGCTCAGAGGAGTAAGAGAACAGAGGCTTAGATGACCTATACAGGAAAGATATTTCACTATAGCTCAGACATCATCTAGTTTAATTATGCCCATGCATTTATACTACACCCAGGCAGGCTGGATAATCTGGTGAGTCAGGGTGGCCACAGGGTAAGTTGTTTATTTCACAGTTCAAAACTAGGCTTTTCTTTCCTTCTAATTTCAGCCCAGAAAAGAGCAATGCTAATGTAGGGGTGGCTCTTACCTTAGAGCAGTAGAGTCCATCTCCACCAGCACTTCAAAGCTGTCAGTAAAACCATTTGGAGCCTTTTTTATGCCTTGCACCAAGTGCAGATAGCACACACATGAGCACCAACCAGGCCAAACAGCACAGCACCCTGAGCTGATGCACAGCCTCAATGGCAGGTGGTGCCTGCCAGCGATAAAGCACGAGAGCTGCTTCTGCACAGGTGGGTGCATCAGAGCACTAAAAGCTAAGAGCAGAGCTCTGTCCTCTCTTACTGGGAAAGCAAATGAGATGCAAGCATTTTCTCAGTGTAAGAACAGCTCCTGGGAAGGTCTGAAGAAAGAAGAACAAGGAGAGCAGTGTTGAAGGGTTTCCTTCAGTGTTCAAAAAAGGACAAGAACATAAGAAGTGGTCTAAAGTAAAGCAGGGATCAGATGAGCCTGGAGGAACCTGTCCCTCTTAACTAGGGTCCTGTATGCACAGACAGACACTAGGCAAGAACACAAGCAGTCCTGGAAGTCTTAGATGCAGAAAGCTGGTATTTCTGGCCATTCTATCACATACACTTTTTTTATTCTCCACTTCCAGAACTTCTTACGACCTTCTTTACCCTTCACTCAACGCTGTGGTTCATGATACATCTGAAAGACCTTGAAAGGTCTTGAGGGGATCAGTGGAGGAATGTAAAGAGAGGGACAAAACAGTGAAAGTGAGAAGTTGGGAAGATAACCTTTGCAGCTGCACACTGCATGCATGTAACTAACCAGATATAAATGTGGTAAGATTTCATTGTTGAGGCCAAAGGAAAATAAATGTTGCAGCAAATAAGTCATAAAAACCCACAGCTGGAGGTTTTACTTTTGTCTTAGTCACAGTGACTTACGTGGGGAAGAAAAGGAACAGTTTCCTACAGTTGTGTCTGCCAGAGAGCTAATGGAAAGGACCATGATTCTAATCTGTCATAAGGAAAACAGTCTGGAGAGAGTTTGACTTGTGACTTGTCTGCATACCAGTGCTAATTATTTTTTTTTCTGTTGATGACACTACATCAATTTAAGGAGAAGAGAGGAGCAAGAGCAGAGCCTTAAAGGAAGGGAGGAGGTGAGGGAAGGAGGGAAAGAGAGAAAAACTCACTCAAGGACATGAAAATAAGTGATTAGAAATGCAGGAGAATCAGAAGGGGAAAGTATCACAGGAGCAAGGGGAGGATAAGGCTTCAGAAGAACAGCTGGCATTCTCCTAAAGTGAAATGATTACCAGTGAAGACGAGGCTGCAATGCTACTTCAAAATCTTGGCTAAGAAAAACTCCATTTTGTAACCATCTGCGAGGAGATGTATTTAATATTTTGTACAAAATAAAGTCAATCAGATGGAACACTAAGAAGTCCCTATTTGGCTCTGACAACTATTCAGAGAGTTTTGCTGTTGTCCTGAAATGTAGGCATCAACATCAATGTCTTTAAAAGTTAGCTGAGGTGGCATAGCCTTGGAATCTTTATCCAGTTTTTGGATAAGAGCACCATCAGGCACAGGAACAAGATGTCTGCATTCAACAAGCATCTCTGTAGCAAAGAGGAGGTAGGCTAGAGAAGGAAGATGATTAAAATTATCCATCTGTGGCCACTTGAGATGCCAGGTATGACCTTTCAGGGCAGTCTGGACAAAGCCACGTGATTCTGCTTCATTCCCAGGAGGACACATATTAGTTAATACCGGACAAGTTATCTGCATAATAGATTAGGGTTCAAATGCTGCTGTTGTCAGTGTAATCACCTCATATAAAGTGCATTACCACACATAAAAGAGATTTGCAATGATGAATGAAATGTCTCTCCCTCTTTTCTCCCCAATAAATTATAGAAAACCATAGTGACACATGGAAAGTGATAATGACAAGCAATCTTTTATTGTAGCAGCAAGAAGAATACACAAAACAAAGAACACTGGAGACAGTAACTATTAATCTTCTTTAGTATTTCTATACAAACCATTACAGTTTTCCCTTTGCAAATGGAAACTTTATGATATTTATAGGTATAACATATCTGAACCAAACTTCTGAGACTAAAATTAGAGTCATCCAGACTCTGGTAAACCTGAAAACCTTCCAATGTATAGAAAATATTATCACTCTAAATCACTCATAATGTCAGTGTTTGGGATAGCATGGGAAATACTGGGTGCACAAGAAGCAATGTCAGGGGAATACTTGGTGTAATTCAGAACATTTGTTATAGGCAGTGACAGTTGCATGACATTAATTTCGGGCACCTAGTTTCCTAAACATGCTCATTGCCCTTCAGGTTATATGGAGCATGTCTGAATTCTGCTCAGGAGCCACTTAACTACACAGCTGACCTTTGGTATTGTTTTTAGAAGTTTCCTTCATCCTGTATGCACACGAGCAGACTGACTGCTGTTTTTCTAGTCTATATTTAATATCTCTGAAAGACATTTACTTTAATTGTTCCCACTGGGATCATACCATTTAACTGATCACTATTAGTCTCCACTCTCTGCTGTCATGGTCTATTGTTAAGTTGTACTTTCTATTCACCAACCTCTTCCCTATAACCTGTTTTTAAAATTTCTCTGCTTTTCCATCTCTTAGTACATTAAAGCAACTTTCTGACTTCCTGCACTGCCTTATAGCTCTTAAAGTCTGAAATGTAAGTCAATTACTTACATCCAGTATCAACACGGATGTGATGGAAATGAACTTTCTTAGTCAAAGCCAGTCACAAGATGCACACTTTCATCTTACTTGTACATATGAAGAACATCTATATTTGTGTTTCCATGGACTAGAAGGACCAGCACATGGAAAAGGTTCATACTCTGTAATGATTATGTCAAGGGAAGGAGATGCCTAGTCCTGGCATAAGAACAGGACACACTCATTTCACCAGGCATGGAGAAAGACAGAGGAATATATATTAAAAGACAGGGAAATAAAACCAGTAAAAGTTCAGCAAGTAAAGGGATGGAGATTATTTCAATGAAGACCAAAACAAGTCTCAAATAAGATGTGGGGAATAAAAGCTGGCACTGTTTTTCATAGTTCTTTCTTCAAAGGAAGAACTCAGAAGAACTCAAGTGGTCAATGGCCACGTGGGTGCAGTAAACACTTCTAAGAGAAAAGCACAGAAATCTTTCAGGTCTGAATTTGGGAAAGTGCATCAAATGTGATTTTTTCCCCCCCTGGCATTAACAGCTTCATTGTTTAGATTTTATAAATAAACACTTAATATTTGGTTTTCCCTTAATGCTGTTTGAGTTAGGGATTACTTCAATGCTGAAAGCTAAAATCAACTTACTGCACTCCATTCTAACCTTCAGACAAGGGCACAGGAACATTTTCACAATGTCCAATGCTTGCCACCCTGTAGGATATATAGCAGTGGAACACAATGTGCTTCCTCTGAGCTGCATGGATTATTCCCGGAACCAGGAATACAAAGGCCTCCATGGAAGAAGTTTCTTACTGATTATCAGCACTAGGAAAAAAACCCAAAAACTCTTTGGCCTGCAGCAAGTTGAGTAGAGAAATGCCCACAGAAGTTGTGGAATCACAATCTTTGAAAAAAAATTTCAGTTACTTGGACAATGCCACGAGCATCTTCCTTTAACATTGAAATTAAGCCTCATTTCAGGAGTAGGTTAGACCACATGGCTCCAGAGGTCCCTTCCAACTTGATTCTCTCTCTGATGCCATGCCTTTGACTCTGCAATATGCCCCGTCTGCCATCTGTATTGTTTCAGTCTCCTACCTCCCCTTTGTTACAACAAGCTAGGTAAGAAGACACAGGTAATGCTTGTTCAGTATTGCTCTTTGTCCCGTGACTGACAACTTCCTTCTTTCCAATCTCTGACTTGCAGATTTTAATGTACAAAGTGCTCATTGTGCTTAGGGCAATATTTTAGATCTTCAGCGGCTCCGTTACCCATTGATTTTTGAGGGAGCCTCTGCAATTACTTCTTTAAACACACTTGTCCACTCTTAACCTCCTTCTTGTCATCACTCATCATTTTGGACCTATTTTGCTCTTTCATATTCTCCCAGCACAGGAACCTCACTACTAACAGCATGTGCGACATATTCTCTATTGCTTCCTATTATTATTATTATTATTATTATTATTATTATTATTATTATTATTATTATTATTATTATTTATGTAGGGGCTATCAAACAGTGTCCCCCTTCCTCACCTTTCTTTGTCCCCCATAGATAGCTGATCAAGTGACTCCTGTTTACAGGCTGACTGTATTATGGCCAGCCTGACCTGGGCATCCCTTCTAACATACCAGGGACCTGAGGGGAGGGTCAGCTGTGAGGGATACCTCCACATCATCTATCAAATCAAGCCACTGTAAAGAAATCCCCTCAGTTTTTCACCAGAAGAACCAAGACTTCTCTCCACCCAGCTGTCCAGGAACATGGCAGAGGTGCCGGTGGGGCCACACTCTTAGTCCATGTTCTGGACAGCACCAGGACATGTCAGTGGTGGAAGGATGTAGCTTTTTCTCTGTTCAGTGGCAGAGATCTCACAACTCCCACAGAAGCTGTACTGAAGTGTTCTGTAACTGAGATCCCTAAGTCTAACTGCCCAAGTAGCCCGGAGTTTCAGCAAAAAAAAAAGAAAATCTTTGACTGTCCTCTCAGTTTCCATAGGGCAGGGATGTAGGAGGGTTCAGGGGTGTAGTGTCCTGGTTGGAGAGTGGCCCCTCAGAGTGCTCTCCTGGCCTCTCAGGCTGGTCTGCTGGATGGGGTAGAGTCTGTTTTGTCATCTGTCCTGCTGTTGTTTCTGCATCCTGTTTTCTCACCAGAGCAGAACATTGTTCATCAAGACAGGTTGCCTTCCGCTGCCTCCCTGAGTAGGACTGGCTCAGCTGCTCCAAGACTTTTGTGGACTAGATCTGGGACCCTGGACTCAGGCACCACAATCTGCAGTTTGGGACTTTTCTGGCTGGGAAGTAATTACCAGCTCAGGGGCATGGGTTCCATATTTACATATTTGTATATATTTGTATGTAATTCACCCTCATCAGTAGTTCATTAAACCTGTTCCATTTATTTTTTTTCCCCAACCTTAAAAGTCTTTTTCCTTTATTCCCCTTTTTATCTTCCCCTGGGAGGATAGTGGGGGGATAATAGAGCATCCGTCACCGGGTTACTGGCTAAAAACATGAGAGATAGGCTGCATTACCAAAAGTCCTGCTATCCAGCACACTTGCACATGGACTCCCTCCAGCTGGGGTTTGCAGGCAGAACAGGCTGACCACAGGGTTGTGCAGGCCAATTTGCAGGCACAAACCCCCATGGCCACTGCTGTCCAAGCTGGATGGGGGGAGAGCAAAGTTCAGTATTGCCTGCAGCAAATTACTTACTCATTTTTCCAGCCCATAAGACAGTGACATTTGGAGATCATGGCTTTGTAGCAACCCTGTGATTGATTAAAATGCCTCTTTAAGAACAAAGAAAGGGTGTGGAAAGGGCAGAAGAGTGATATGGCATAAATTTGTATTCTTTCTCTTCTTTCACCCTCAAGTTGCAGCAACACAACCCTCTACTTCAGAAATGAAAGCTATGTCAGACTAGCAGAATTTTTGCCCATTTCTTATTCTCCCAGTCACTATTCAAAGATTCTTTAAAAAATAAGACATCCCCCCAGTAGGGTTTTAGTACAAGAAAGTAAGCAACAGCAGCCTGAAGAATTTTAATACAGGTTCTGCAATGACATGCCTAACCTAAGCATGTAGTTGAGCTATTTAATTTCTTTTTTTAATCCTCCTGAAATGGCATTGAGAGCAAAAGTGCAAAATCTAGCTGAGTTGACAGCATGTGATGCTAACTTTTAGCATAACATCTTGTAAATGTATATGGTAAGAGCACCAGTGATGTTTTTTTCTCACCACTTAAGAAAAAAATATGCACAGAGACATCCAATGGAAGTTTATTTTTACCTTAGTCTGCACTAAGATAAGGTAAATGGGGAGTTCTTTTCTGTCTCCTCATTTGTTCTGGTAATAGCAGGGAAGGTTTGGGCAACACCAGGCCACACAGATTCTGGCAGTATGGTCAACCCTTGTCCTGGTGGTTTTACGCCTTGAGTGAAGCAGCACCACTGTGGCTGTTTAAAGGAGGCAGTGACTGCTGGCTATTGGCTGGCAAACAAGGCTGGACCCAGACAAATGGGATGAAACACTGGGAAAGCACTTCCATTCCAGCTTGCCTGTAGTGGGACAGGCATACTAGAGTTGCCTCAAGAGCAAAACAAGGAATTGGGCTGTCATGAGAGAATTTGTAATCA
The DNA here is from genome assembly GCF_020740795.1 of Apus apus. Classification (NCBI taxonomy): domain Eukaryota; kingdom Metazoa; phylum Chordata; class Aves; order Apodiformes; family Apodidae; genus Apus; species Apus apus. The sequence goes on from NC_067282.1 coordinate 16,580,369, forward strand.
TAGAAAGGTTTGGGTTGGAACATTAAAAGATCACCTAGTCCAACCCCCCCCTGCCATGGACAGGCACACCTTCCACTAGACCAGGTTGCTCAAAGCCCCATCCAACCTGGCCTTGCATGTGATTTGGTCTCAGATCAGGAATAGGGACTGAGAGGTATGTGTTTGTCCAACACAGCAGGCCAGTTCTGACTGCATGTACCTGTTTCTGGAGAGAAGAAAACCATGTGAACTTTTCCTGCCAGAGGACAGTTTGGAGAACTTTGCCCTGAATTCTGAAAACCTGCTATAGCAATGAAAGGATCAGTTGTCAAGAAAAAGTATTGTATTTTACTTCTGCTTCTCACATGACTCAATATAATAAGGGGATCAAGAACACTCTGCAGTCTGTAGCACTACTATCTGAATTACCACATCCCGACAGAAAGACAAACCGAAGACCAGGTCCTCAACCAGGCACCACCAAAGATGCAGCACAACCCTAGTGGCCCATGGCAAATGGCCAGAGTTGCTAAAGAGACATCAGAGGGCTAAATTCAGATGGTGTCTTTACCCTGCACTTGAGAGACACAGACATCTAACTTAATGCCATATGGCATCTCTCTCTTCATGGGATTTTCAGCTGTTTTCCCTCTCCTGAGGTTAAATCAGGGAGACAGAGTCTAGCAGCCCACTGTGAATGGCAGTCTTGGGCAGAAGGCAGTACCAGGCTGGGTCTCAAACACACCTGCCTGCTCAGGCACAGCCACCTGGATGGCCAAGATCTGTGCTTTACAGAGAAGCTGGTCCACCTCGTGTACACAAACACAGAGCCGCTTTGTGGCTTGGTGTTTTTAGGGCCAGCAGAGGGCTGATTACAGACCTACCACAAATTAGCCTTCTTAGTTTAAGAGGAAGTTGAAGGCACACAGGCCCAGTCTGGTGGCATCCAGGACTACCCTAAGCACTTAGACAAATTACTGGGTAAAACTCCCTGCATCAAGGGCTATCACAGGTATTTCCACCCACAGGAAATTTTACCCACAGGTAAAAATAAAGTTGCAAAACCAAAAGTTGCTGGCTTTTTCCTTGTGAACCAGTTTTGCGGGAGGATGGATTTAGCGTTTAGCAATATTAGAAGTGGCCATTTCTTTCTATAATTTTTTAAGTCTGGATACCTTTCTACATGAGGAAAGTTCAAAGATGAGGGGCAGGATGAAATTTTAGTAAGCTGTACTGCTTTGGACGCTGTGTCACACCTGTGCTCACCTGTTCCAGAGGTTTGGGTGAGAGCAGGTGCCAATAAGGAAAAACAAGCAGGCAGAGAAGTGTCACTTCTTCCCTCGTACTGCTCTATGATATTTCTCTATCTCTTCTAGGACTTCAGAACACTCCCCTTCAAACCCTGGTCCTGTGCCTGACTGCCAGAGCTTGTCCCCTGTGGCAGGCAAGGACCTTTGCAAGGAATAAGGCCATGAGGAGCATGGGAAACTCTTGGCCTCATTCTGCTGCTCCCTGCATTGTCCCCTCCCTGCTGCAGCAAACAGGCAGCATGGCTGTGCCAGCAGCACAGACACTGGAATAGCATCAATCTGAAGCAAGGGAAATAGACACATGAGAAGCAATGAGGGAACCCCATAGGTGAGCAATTTTTTCCCTGACAGGGGTCAGGAGAAAAGATAACAAGAAAAATCTGAAAGTTAGTTTTGGTCAAATAGTCACGGAACAATTAGGGTTGGAGAGGACCTCAGGTAGTCCAACTACTTTGAAAGTGGAACTATAAATCCAACCAAGTTACTCAGGCCTTTGACCACTGAATTTTCAAAATCTTCAGGAACAGGGATTGCACAAGCTCTCTGGGCCATGTTCCAGGGCTTACATATGTTCAGGTTGTTGTCAACCAGGAACCCAGCTGCTTTTCTGAAGAAATGTCACTCAGTCCGTCAGTCTCTCACCTTGTCTGCCCCAGGAAATGGACTTCACATCCGTCTTTGCTAAACTTGACCAGTTCCCATCAGACATATCTGTTCATGACCCCTTACCATGAGGTCATGAACATCAGGGAAGGAAGGAACTCAAGCACCAAGGTCAGGTGACCTAGCAGTAGGTCCTTCCACACCTGAAGGTAAGTCCTTCTCTTCCTCCACTTCCCAAAAGTGATGTCATCACATTACTTCCTTGATTGTCTCTCTCTTAGGTAGCTTGACTGAGAGCTCAGTCCTTACATTACTCCAGGAAAATCAAAGATGCAATCCCACAGGCAAGTCCTTCTGTCTGAGTCACTTTCTGTCAGAGCACTGAGCTGACAGACCCTGCTAGGAGCCCCTCTCTACAAACTGCTTCATTTTCAGGGAATTCCACCAGCCCTGCCCTTGCTGTCATTTTGCATTCCTGCACAGCTAGAAAGTGAGCAAACATCCCTCTGAACCACCTGCCCATATCTGAGCAGAGACAGAAGCTTCACAAGAATAACAACTACATTCCTGTATGTCTGTCTGTGCACACACCAGCACAGTGATCTTCCCCAGGGCCCTGAGCAGTCTGGGCAGCTCCCCAGAGAGATCAGAAAAGCATAGCCCTCCATGCACATTCTTGCAGGTCCTCCCCCTCATCAGTGCTTAAACAGAAAACATCAAAACACAGCAAGTCCACAAAGCCCTCAAACACGTGTCCTTTCCTTCTGTCAGTTTTGAAGTATGAGGCGGTCCTTCTAAAACCTGTATTTCACAAACACTCTAGAGCCTAAATGTGCTTCCTGAGGCCTTTTACTTGACCACCTCTGACTTTGAGACAAAACCAAAGCTGGTCCAAGAACACCCGACCCCAAAAGGAACAAGCTGTCCTGTTAGCAAGCACATGTTGCACCTCGATTCCTAGCAACATGGAAATGTAGATGAAAATAGATCCAAAAAAACACACATCTAAAAGGACCACGAGAAAACCTCCCACACAATAACCTCGTAGGCCTGACCATTTTATAAGGTACTTGCAGTTCTGCTTTGTGTATTCTCTTCACCTACCTCCTATCTACACTTCAAGCTGTGCCCAAGCTTCAGGAGGTGGCCCTCTCTCAAGGCATCCTCATCACAGCTCCAAGGGACTAAGCCCCTTCTGCAAAGTTTAGTCTACTTCTGTTTTCATCCTGTGAGCTGCTGCAGAAATACATACCAGGAGACTGGAGACCAAGGTGCTGTATCAAGAGATTCTCAGAGCTCCTGACTCCAAGCACTCATCTTTATCTAGAAGGACATCCTGTCTATTTACTGCTCCTTATGTTGAAACATGCCTGAGTGGGAAGGGGCACAGAAAGATGGCAGGATTATAAATTCACCTCTTGAGATCAGTGACCTACAAGTCTGGCATAGACTAGTTTCAGAGGAATCTGACTTTATATGACTCAGCTGAGCCAAAAAGAGCTGAGGCCATGTGTGTCCTCGTAAGAAGTAGTTACACCAAAGCAGGTGTCTTCAGCCTTCTTGTAGCTCAGTGTTACCTTGAGCTTTTCTGGATCGAATCACAAATCAAATCACATCAGTCATAGCATGGACAGATCTGAGAGACCCAGCTGTGTTCAGGCCAGAGATGTACCCACCAGCAGCCAAGCCTGATTTGGACCTATCATGCAGGTGCAGAATAAAAAGAATAATAGAATGGTTTGGGTTGGAAGGGACCTTTAAGATCATCAAGTTCCAACCCCCCTGCATTGGCCCGGACACCTTCCACTAGACCAGGTTGCTCAAAGCCTCAACCTGGCCTTGAACACTTCCAGGAAGGGGGCATCCATAACCTCCCTGGGCAACCTGCTCCAGTCTCTCACCACCTTCACCATGAATAATTTCTTCCTGATGTCTAACCTAAATCTATCCTTTTCCAGTTTAAAACCATTACCCCTCAGCCTATCACTGCACACTCTTGTAAAAAGTCCCTCCACAGCTTTCCTGTAGGCCCCTCCAGGCACTGGAAGGCTGCTATGAGATCTCCTTGGAGCCTTCTCCAGGCACTGGAAGGCTGCTATGAGGTCTCCTTGGAGCCTTCTCCAGGCACTGGAAGGCTGCTATGAGGTCTCCTTGGAGCCTTCTCCAGGCTGAACAGCCCCAACTATCTCAGCCTGTCCAGTGTCATTCTGCCCAGGAGATCCTTTATTTTCAATGTGAGCTACCACTGCCTTCTCTCTGCATTGGATTACCACGTTTTTTGTCAAACTCTCAATAAAATGCTGCCCCTTTGAACAAGTCTGCAACATGTCTGATACAAGATGAATTATCTTCAGCTCCAGACATTGTGTTCCTATACCTCTTGAACCACTCTGAGTACACAAACTGGAAGAAAATACCTTGATCTAAATATCTGCATCTCTTTCACAGATTAATTGCTTTGTCTGCTAAAAGCAGACTGATGGTCTGGTGGATTGAAGACTGCCAGGTAGGCAGATTCCTCTGAACTGCACATCTTCCCAAATTCTCACCCTGCTTCAACATTTCCTACCATGCAATAGCTTTTCTAGAAGAAATAAACCGCAATGCTGTTTGCTAACACAGCAATATGTGAATGCTCTGTCTTGAAGGTTTGTAATTCAGCTGTCACTTCTTAAAAAAGCTTATTATAAACACATCAATATACTTGTAAAAATAAATAGAGATTAGGCAAAGCAAAAGCTTGGGAGGGAGTCACATATCATCTCCTGTGATCTGGATCCTCACTACAGACCTGCATGGGTGCAGGGAAGAACCTAGAGCTGGGGCAATCTCAGCCTACTCAGGTCTCCTTCCTCCCACAAAATCATGCATCTCATGTAATTTTGCTCCATACAGCCATCTCAAACTGAGTTTTCAGCACAGCCAATGGATGGGATCTGCAGTTTGAGAGAGGACACTGCAGTCCACCTTTGCTGATGAAGAAACACACCTGTGGAACCAAACCCCATGTGAAACATAGCTGCAGAGAAGGAGCCAGCTGTGCTCACACCAGACAAACACAAAGAGCGCAAGCCTCAGAAAATGTACAAAATAAGGCAGAATGAAATACAGATACAGAGGAGGGGAGACAGAGGTCACTTGGCTGTGGAACAGGGAGTAGCTATTAGTAGCACACTGTTCCAGCATTTTCTAGGCCTCACTGCAAAGGAGTGAAATATGGGGACAAGACAGCAAATACTATTAATGATACAGAAGACAAGGCAGAAAAGTTAACCAAACCTCATTTTTGGAATTTGCAGAAATATGGATCCCAGTAAGAAGGGAAATTTGTGGGCTGCATGTTGAGATCGCTCCCAGATTCACATAAAATGGGGAAAAAACCCCAAAAAACAAAAGAACCCAGCAGATTAACCAGCCAGTCCAATGCTTGAAGCCTGGCTTGCCAAGGGAAAAAGTAGTTGGGATTTTTCTGTTTGGGCTTTTTACTTTCATGTTTGATAAACAGGGAATTTACTTAAAATCAAAGTTTTAAAATGTTTCTAATGTTTCTTACATGTGGAAATGGCTTTTTTTCCACATGCAGAACTTCACTAAACACATCCACAAATTTTTCATTACAGATAAAAGCATGTTGGAAATTGCTGTGCACACACACACACAAATCTTTACAAAGTCCACTAGAAGTAGAAAAACTATTCAGAAAAACACCAAACACACACCAAAAAGGAAAAAAACCCCAAACAAAAAAAAACAAACCCAGGCAAGTAGCAGACTTCTACTGCTCAGTAAAGACTTAAATATTCTCTTAGAATTATCATTTGGAACCTTTGCTGGAAATAGGCTCTCAAGTACATTTTGAAGCTTTGATCAAGGACTGACATATACATCTATCAAGAATTCTTCTATCATATTAAAATTGTTGGAGAAGCTCCAAAACAGGGGAAATTGCCTTTCCCACTGCATTCTCCTCTATGCTGACCTTCTACAGCCTTGAGAAGCAGTACAAGAGCTCGTCTTCCTCTCCCTCTGTTGAGACCAGTCTTTCAAGCCCTCTGAAGAGAAGGTATGGTTGCCAAGCAGCTTTTTGTGGCTCAGTCAGCAAAGCCACACAAGTCAGCATGCTGTCCCTTGCCATCTATTGTCCTAAGTCTCTCTCTACTAAGTTTAAGTTGAGCACTTCAAGGGAAATCCAGCCTCTGAGGTCTGGGGGAGTTTTGTCACTGGCACTGCTGCACCAGGACATCAGTCTGAAGGACGTCTATGAAGTTAAGAGAAGCTCTTGGTGCTTTGCAGGTTTCATTATTTTGATGGCCAGCCACAAAATCACATCACTGTGTACTTAGCTTTAAGCTTGCAAATCCTCTGAAGCACTTGTTTCATCAGGCAGGACAGTGCAACACAACAGTGGACTTGGGGGTGGTCTGGTGGCTCCTGAAAGAGGAGGCTGGGAAAAAGGAGGACAGTGAACCCCAAACAGACAGCCACCTCTGGTCACACCACCAGACATTTGCCTGCAGACGCTTAGAGCTAAACTAACAGCTGGATTTGATTCAGAGCAGGAACTGCCACCTCCCCATTTCTGGGTGCACGGAGGCACTTTGAAGACTGGGACATGGGGGAGGGCTGCCACAGGAGAGGCATTGGCATTCACAGCACAGGTCATGCCCACATGGAGCTCTGTTTTCCCTTCATCTACTAGACTGCAAATGAATAATCATTTAACCACATTTGTTATTTAAATAAGGCCAAAAAACCCCCATAATTATTGTGATAATCACGGCACTGTGAAACCTGTAACATATAAATCCAACTGTTGACCTTAAAGAATTCCAGCTCATTACACTTCCACATGGTAAAATGGAGCAAGCCAGCACTGCAGAGGGCAGCTGTGGTGGCACGTTAATTCTGTGTTGTAATGAGCTCCTCGATAAACCTCTGCAATGCATTTTGTTAACATCTACCTGCTGTCATTTTCTCCTTCACCACTTGATTCCTCTCCAAGCACCTGAGAAGACTGCCTGACTTTAATCAAAGAAATATTTAATAATGTCTTCAGAGCTTGGAGTGTGCCAGAGTCCTTTCAACTCTTCTAACATCTTTGAAGTGATGATATGCTCCTGGGACCAGCCTCTGGCTCACAGCCCTCAGGAACACCAGGAAAACTCCCTTTGGTAATGAGTTATGTACTGCATGTTCAACCCATACATCAGCATTGCCCAAGGCTGTGTTCTCAATGCCATAACCCCCTTCAAGAATCAGGACCAGCTGAGACCCATCACTACTGGACTGCCTGGGACAGGGAGAGCAATACTTTCTGGTTTGGGTCAGGGTGAAATGGATGGGAAATAATGCTGTGAGGTAGCTGAAAGCATTTGGCTGAAGGGAACACCTTGCAGCAGGAACACTGATGGTATCTGAAGGCTGATGACAAACACTCACTCTGCTCTCAGACATCCCAGGAGGTTCACTGCAGACCTGGTGAGGGAATCCCACCTCTTCCTTTATGCACCAGTCAAGAAACAATGTTAATCAGCCTTGGCACTCCAGAAATGCTTAATGCCACACCTGACTCTGCCTAATGCTGTCTCTGCCAGGCAAGCACAGGGAAGCAGCAAAGCTCTGAGGGAGCCAGAGGGCCTAAGAAAAATAAGTAACTTTGTTACATGAAGTCCACATTTGAGTGTTTAGGTTTATGTCTACTTGATGCATTTGAACCCCGGGTTAGAACAATGCTTAACCCCATGCCCAGCTCAGAGCCAGCGTCTCTGTGCTCTCTCCACTCAGAACAGGAATACACTGAGTAACGGAGCACTCCTGCAAACCCCGTTCCTAATTTGTCACACAAGGTCAAGATACAGCAGGACATTGGACTCTTTCAAGCAGTGCTGGTGTTCCTTGCCAGCACATTGTATATCCTTATGGCAAATGCACCTACAGGCAAATGGAGCTGCTGCTGCTGAGGGCTCAGCAGGAATGCAGCTACCAACAAACACATGGCCACGCAAAGAGCACAAGAGATGCAGTCCTCCTACCTTCTCCCACAGGAATGAAATCCATAGTAACCAGAAATAATGGCCCAATTTAGTAAGTTAGTCACTGCATAGACATGGAATAGAGGCTGTCCCTGCCCTCTGCCACCAGTGCCACACCAATGCTGTATGGCATTGTACCAGGGAACCCTCTGGGCTAGTTCCAGTGCTGCAGCCCACCTGGGAACCAAGTGCACTGCTGCACCCAAACACAGTGTCCAGGACTGAAGCCAGCTCAGGGGCCTTGATGCAAAACCATGTAATGCAGGGCCCTTCTGAAAGCCAGACAGACCCCAGTGGGAAAAGTGACTTTCTGGGAAGTGTCTCAGAGAGGGGAGAGCATGCTGGGGCACCACTGCAAAACATGATTCAGTCTTAATAACTGGTAGGCAGGTTTCTCAGCAGTATGTTACACCAAGTAAAAGTCAGCTGGAAAATGTATTACTCAGTGTTGCTATTTACTCATTATAACAATCAGCATAACATCCTTCCGTACGTCTTCCCAGAGCCATGCTCCGCCTGTGGCACATCAGCTGTGACTGGAAGCAAGGACAAGCAAGTTCCACTCTAGGCTAAAGGAAGAGGAGGAAAATAGGAAACAGCAAAAACAATTGATAAGAGACAAACAAGGGGCAAAGCAGAACCAGAGAACAGGTACCAGCCCTACTGAATATCAAACATATGCAATTCCCTGCATGCTACACTTTCAGTGTATGGGAAACTCCATAGTGACTGCAAGAGCTGTGACAAGCACCTCTCATTCCAACAGCAGGGGGTACCTCTGCTCTGGGCAAGGACAGGGAGGAGCTGGAAAATTAGTAAGAGTTTGCTCTGCTGTAAATATGCTGTGCTCACAGGTAGGCAGGCATTTAGCAGAGTTGGTCAGGATATTTCCGCTGGGCAACCTCACACCTCAGAGGAGCTTTCAAACAACACTACAATGAAAACCTAGAGAAATCTGGAGAGTGACAGTATGAATTGTGGCTGCTTAAGTGGTAAGGAAGACAAAAAGGGCTGTGGCATCCCCACTGGCTTTCCAGTTGCCCTTGAGGAATTAATTTTTACTATGACCAAGAGAGTGAACTCTGAACTAGAAGAGAACTGTGATCCCTGACAGACACCAAAACAGGCAGGACTCAACTTCAGAACACATTTTGACCATTCTACATAACATTCATTCCCTCCTCCCTGACCCACAGTTTTATACAGCAAACAGCTTTCCCCTTCCTGCTCAGAGCTCCGTTCCAATCAGCTGAGGGCTTCAAGGAGGCTATTGCAGCTAGACCAGCACAAACTTGTGTAAGAGAAGGGATAGCCAGGCCCTTTGTTTTTAGAAGCTCAGCACTGGCCTTATTGATTCCCATTGCCAGTCTTTTCCCATTTAATCCTCTTTGAATCCTGTAATTCACAAAAGTTGAAACACTCTGCAGAGGTAGTATCTCAGATTGACCGTTATTTACACAGTGCCAGTTACTGTTACTAACTTAATAAACAATCTTTATTCTGCTATTTTAAAAGAGGTAATAGCTACAGCCTGCATTAAAAATACCTTTCACACTGTAAAAAATAAACAAAGCACCACAGACAGTGGAGGAAACACCACAGGCTACAACTTTTCTAGAACCACACACCAGTTTCCCTGATCATAGTAACTCTTTTGAACCCTCACACAATCCAAGGATCTGCACATTGCTTCCAGTTCCCCTTCACAGAACACATGGTAATAGCGGTGGAAAACAGGGCTGATTTCTTGTGATTCCTTGGAGCCAGCTGGAAACAACTCTGTGTCAACACTTCCCCCTTTCTTTTTAGTGCCACCTTTCAGGTGCCAGGGAACCAGCACATCCTGAGAGTGAAAGGAGGTTCGGTTAGTGTGAACAGGCAGTCTGGAGTCTGCTACTGGCTTTGCACCACCGCCTTCATCCTTCGTGTCACTAAGGAGTTGGTCAGAGCATGCAGAGTCCTGGCTACTGCTGGCAGGCAGCTGATCACTAGGTGGTCTCTGGGCTGTGCCAGTACTGATTTCTTCCTCTTTGTCTCTACTACCATTCTTTTCCTTAAGGTATTTAGACTTCTTGTTTTTGTATTCTTGTTCCATTGCCCAGACATAGATGAGTGCTGTTCCACCAGGTCTTAGAAGCCGGGCTAGTTCACGGATAGTAGCCAATCTCCTCTCCTGTAACAGAAAACCAAAAGTATGAAGCTAGTATATAAACAAAAAGACAGGAGAATGGAATGGCAGCAATTCCTCCTTACTGTCACTCCCCAGGATACAATAAAAATCACAGGAATTTTTTCCATTATTAATTTTCATTCATAATACAGTCCATGACTATGCACAAGGCAAGACCTTTTCCTGATCATTTTCTTCTTTCCATTTAAAAACAGTGCTGTGCTAAGCAGGATTTCTTGGATGTTTCAGCCCAGCTGGAAATGACATGCCTCTTGACGAAGCTTGTTCAATATCCAAAATCCCAAATTCAGATCTACCACACCTGATGACACACTTCTTAAGGTTTCAGCTGAAGAGTCTGATTTATAGCTTAGACACTAGTCCTCTGACCACCCAAACAGATATATCAGCCTTCTCCAAAACAGACTTCTTCCTACTTTTTTATATTGCATTTGGAAATGCTGCATTTCTGGTATGGAGAAATGACTGAGCCCTACCTCAGATTAAGGCTTCGTGGTCTAAAAACTTGTTACAATTGCAGTTTCTGCCAGGAGAAGCTTTACACAGCCCAGAGATACAGCAGAGCAGCAAGTACCTAACATCTCTGCTGCTCTTTGCAGGTGGCCAGTGAAGGCACAGATCAAAAAAACACATGAGAATCCACTCAAAGTCTGAGCCAGGAAATAACCTATCTCTTGACTCCCAAAGCAGAGCAGACTCCCATGTCATTAATTGTAAGCAGACAAAAACAAAACACAAACACCTGGATCAAAGTGCCAGTAAGAGCAAGGGCACCTGACATGCAGAGGGAGAATGTGGAAAGTCTAAGCAGCAGCACAGCAGCTTAACTCTGCTCTGACAACTGCTTACACCAAGCACAAACCTTTGATTTTCAACCCCATTTGATTCTTCCTTTTTGCTTCCATTAGCCCAAACTAATATTTTTTTTATAACATTAGTAGCTGTACAACAGTACAGTGGAGCACAGAGAGGGGGAACTGACCGCTGTTGAGAAATGGTGGATCACAGCAATGGAAATGCAGGCGTCACAGGAACCGCTGTGGATCGGCACCGCCAGGGCATCGCAGACAAAAGCCTGGAAATTCTTCTCTCCACAAATATCCACCAGGTTTTCGCTGCGATCACAGCCAACCTATAATAGAAAGCGTTTCATTAAGCTTTTCACAAGAGGATAATTACAAGACTCAAAAATGATTTTCACTTCATGCTTACAGTAACAGACTGTCATCACAGTCTCCTATTGAGGTAACGCAGTTAAAAAAATGAGAGCGAGTGTGAGAAAACTGTCTTAAGTAAGAGGAATATATGGTTCCCAGGTATAGGCAAAAAGAAAATAAAAATTGATGCTTACAACTGTCTGCCAACAACTGAACACCAGCAACTGTCCACTGCAAACTTCTACACTGCCAACCCTCTACCAAGACAACTGTACGTGGATAGGCAGGTGGAGCTTGTTCAGCACCACGAACAAAACCTGAGGGAGCAGGCGGCTCTGCACACAGTGCTCTGCATTTTGCAATGAAACTGAATTCTAACTTGAGTACATGTATTCAGTGAGGAGTGGCATTCCTCAGGGGTTGGTACTAGGACCAGCACTGTTTAACAGCTTTATTGGCAATGCTGGCAGTGGAATTGAGTGCACCCCTAGCAAGTCTGCTGATGACACCAAGCTGTGTGGCATGGTTGACACCCTAGATGGAAGGGAGGCCATCTAGAGGGACCATAACAGGCTTGAGAGGTGGGCCAGTGCCAACCTCATGAAGTTCAATGAGGCCAAGTGTAAGGACCTGCACAGGTAAGGGCAATCTCAAGCAAAAACAGAGGTTGAGCAGAGAATGGATTGAGAACAGCCCTGAGGAAAAGGGCTTGGGAGTCTCAGTTGATGAGAAGCTCAGTGTCAGCCAGCAATGTGTGCTTGCAGCCCAGAAAGCCAATCGTGTGCTGGGTGGCATCAAAAGAAGTGTGGCTAGCAGGCCAAGAGAGGTGATTCTGCCCCTCTACTGTACTCCCACCTGCAGTGCTGTGTCCAATTCTGGAGCCCCCAACACAAGAAGGACATGGAGCCCTTGGAGCAAGTCCGGAGGAGGGCCATAAGTATGATCAGAGGGCTGGAGCACCTCTGCTACAAGGACAGGCTAAGAGAGTTGGGGCTGTTCAGCCTTGAGAAGAGAAGGCGCAGAGGAGACCTCATAGCAGCCTTCCAGCACCTGAAGGGGCCTACAGAAAAGCTGGGGAGGGGCTTTTTACAAGGGCTTGTCATGGTAGGAGGAGGAGGAATGGATTTAAACTAAAAGAAGGTAGATTTAGATTTGAAGATTAGGAAGAAATTCTTTGGTGTGAGTGAGGTGAGACTCTGGAACAGGCTGCCTAGTGAAGCTGTGGATGCCCTATCCCAGTAAGTGTTCAAGACCAGGTTGGATGGGGCTTTGAGCAACCTGGTCTAGTGGAAGGTGTCCCAGCCCATGCAGGAGGGTCAGAACTAGATGATCTTTAAGGTCTCTTCCAACTCAAACCAGTCTATCATTCTAAGTGCTCAGGTACAGTCCTCTTTACCTTCAGTGTCACAATCCACAAAAATTTAAGCACAAAAAAAATTTCCAAGGTTCTGTACAGCCCAAATGAAGCGATGCCTAAGAACCATTCCAGGATCTTTCATAAAATGTTTATTTTTTTCCCCGCTTTGAACCTTGCCCAGTATCCATGTCAAAGATGGTAAGAAAAAGCACCTAGAAAGTTTTTTACATTCTTGTGTAAAAACAATAAATCCAAACTATCAAGACACCCTTCTGAAAGAACAAATAGAGCAAGACATGCAGCACCCTCATTTTTATGCCTATCATGCACACTGAATACTCAAACCAAAGCCCTGCTACTAAGTCATATATCAAACTCAGCTTGCATGAGAATATTACATTTATTTTGGTTTTCAATGATCAGCAGCAAGTAGATAGCTGAGAACAGATTCAGAATCCTAAATAATTACTGCTGACAGTGTTTACTGCATTAGACAAAAAAGAATACTAAACCACTCTTGATGCAAGCAGAATAGCAAATAACTTGCTCTGGTTAATCAACCCAGCAGAGGCAACAGTACCACTAAAATTAAAAATATCTTTTGCAATGATTAGTGAAGATATATTTTCCATCACAATTTTTCATTTTATCAGTTCAAATTATTTTAGCTTTCAGTCTACCATCACAGTTTTGAAGAAAATCAGGATTCTGTTCCAGTCATGTCCTGAAAGCTTCCAGGTGAACCGCTTCCTAGTCAGGTCCCTGAATTTCAGTCCAAAATAAATGAAACTATGGTGAAAATGCCAGCCTGATAAGCCAAGATAATCCTCCACAGAAAGAGTACTATGAATATTGTCCTGACAATTAGCTCTTAACAGACCTGAAAAGATCAATGCTAACATTGCTTTCTTCCCCTTTATATGTTGGCCTCATCTTTGCATTTACTGAAGTACTGAGTGAACAGTGTTATGTATGAATTAAAAAAGCAAACTCTTGTTTACTTGGAAACAAACATAAACCCCCATCATTTCACGCTGGAAGCCAACCAAGGTGTCTTCAAATTATTCCCATCATGGAATGGATTTAGAAGACAACCTGCATGTTAGAGATTCCACGCCTCATTACCAGTGCCTTCAACTACGTTTGCAATTAAGACATGCAATTAGCATGCAGTATTTGATAAAACTCAAAGAAGCAAATTCACTGCTGGCAGAAGGAAGGGGAAGAATACCTGCAACTTCCACTGACAACAAGATTTCCCAGAAATAAATGTTTTGGCCCCCCAAGTCTATAGTAAAAATAGGCCGGATAATGGAACTCAATTCTTGCCTCCCAAAATGACCTTGAGAAGGACTACACTGTATGTTGATGAAATCCAATGAACTGAGAAGGAAAACAAAGGCATGAATACCAGAATGTGAAGTCCTCATTTGCATTTAAATTATATCAAATAATTACGAAGTCAGGCTTACTTGTATTGTCATCCTTCATCCAAAGATTCTGTTTCATAATGAAAACAGAAACCTTGAAATGGATCTCTTTGAAATGTATGGCTGCTCTGAAATAGGTATATTAGACTAAAATTTTACATGGTTTTAAACGTAAATGTTGTTATAGGTGCTATGCATATTTACATAAATGCTGAACGTAGGGAGTCACCACAGATATGCCTGGTGCTGCAGCTACAGCAATTTAGCAACCTGACTAGAATTATCTCTGTATGGTATTTTCAAAGAATTATAATCACCACATTCTTGCATTTTGAGCTTACAAGAAACATGCATTCTTTATAAAACAAAATACACTGGTTTCAGTCCCTTAAAAACAGTAAGCTAGCAAAAAGCAGCTAACTTCAGTGGTGCAATGCCACCTTACAGCTGGAAATAGAGCCTAGCTATGATTTTTATGAGTACAGAAAACATTTACAGCAAGGGGCAGAGACCCCCAACTCAACTCTTCCCAGTTACTGATTTCTACATTCTGAAGCACATGGAAGCTTTGATCTCATGCAGACACAGAAGATACAGCTGTTTACAGAAACAGCTCAAAGGAATGTTTTAATTTAGAACAGATCTACTTTTCTCTCTCTAATTAAACATGCAATACAAACATATTAAAGAAATTTCAAAATATAACTGCAATGCTTTAATTTTTGCCTGTTCATATCTCCAATTTCGATGCTCAGCATAGGATACTGTCCTTGGTGGCATCTCTTCTATAAGAGTGGAGAAAGGTAGACAAATCACTATTAGTTCAGTGTCCAAAACCAACAGAATCTACTACATCATTTGGTAAGTCGAGTTAGTTCTTATTATCTGTGAGTCTTCTTAATAATTTATTATACCCATTTTCCAAGTTTTCCAAATAAAATTCCTTGTTCAAACCCCCCAATTTCTCATATGTATCTCAAATAGCATGGTTGATGATTCAGCTGAATCCATCTCTTAGCAAGTCCACCTTTCAGCAACTTGTTCTACACCTTTTAGTGTTTCCCCAAAGGAGACTGGCTTCTCAGGTTTCTCAGATTTTATTCCAGGCAGCCATTCCCACATCCCTGCCTTTTTTGCAGGCACTTCCACCCCTCTCTTCACTGTTTTTTTATGATGTGAACAATGGCTTTCAAGATCTCCAGTGGCCACTGACACCTATGGACTCAGGCTCAGAATCCACTTAGATCTATCTGGATAAACACTAACTGCATCCACCTCTTGTTTTAAGCCAGGAAATCTGTATCAGTAGGCCTGCAACTTCGCAACTAGAATCCCAGCAAACACAAAACTTGTAAAACAGGAAAAAGCATGTTGTCATTCTGGCATGCAGCACCTCTCTTTAGGGCACACTGGGTAACATAAACATTTAACCTAATGGAAGTATCAAAAAAAATACTAGGATAAAATAGGACAAGAGAAGGGAGAAGCAAATGTAACTGATTTGTCTGAGTTTGCAGCAGCTCTGTACTAGATTCCTGGGAAGAGAGTAATACAGACAGATATACCATCCTGCTCCTTTGCATTCCCAGGCACCTCCACCGCCAGGAGTAGCTAAACTAAGTTTTACATTTTCTCTTTAATGAAGAGGTTTGGAATAGATCATTAGGGGGCAACAGACAACAAATAACTAGCTTGGTTTATATGGTACTGCAAATCTGCAAGAGATAAAACCTCTCACAAGCTTAAATAAAGATATGTAAAGACAGGTCAATGTTGCCTACCATTATATGTTTTCTTTTTATGTTATCTCATTATAACTAACTCTATCTGGTAGAATTATTTCATTTAAGTATCTGGACACCTGATTGATTCAGCACATTAGAAACTGATGAAGAAAACAACATGTAATTCTGAAATCCAGCCGCCAAACAGAATTATGTGGCTCCCTGGAGAAACACATCAGCTGTAACTAATAGCATGAGAGCTTCAAGGAACCAAATTGCATTCCAGCAAACACATACATAGAAAGAGAGAGACACCAGCACAGCCACAGCAAGACAGACAAAGCTCCTTGCCCCAGTCAGTCTGAGTCAGGTCTTTAACATTTCTTTCACATATTATTTTGGTTTTCCATTGCATAGAGTCAGTGTCTCTGTGCAAACAAAGTGCTACGTCTCAAACGTGAAGTTCATTTCTCAATGACAAAGCCTCAGAACCAAGTTGAGCAGTTCAGCTCTCATTCTGGTTTTGTGCTTCTATTGCCCAGCTCCTTCTGAGATCTCTTCATTTTGTATCTCCCATCGCTTTAATGATTCCTACTCTTGAGAGAAAATGGCAGGTAAGGTTCCTATGCCTCATGATCTGATCACTAAATACATAGTGAACTCAACTTCCGCAAGTTAGTTTTGTTTTTCCTGCTTTTATCCACTACAAAGTCGTTTCAATAGGAATTTGTTCTCAATCAACATGGACCCAGCATAACTAAAACCCACCCACCATTATGCAACCATACCACAGCAAATCTTCATCCTCTATCTCTTTACCAAACCCTGGCAAAATCAAACTTGTACACAGTTCCAGCAGATCCCAGTTTGGGGCAGTAATGCAGAAAACAGAGGCGCACATCATGCTAAAGGGTGTCTTACAAGCTCGTGTGAAATACAAGCAACATTACTGATGGCCTTTGAATGACATGCACTACAGAAACAGGAATGTCTGTATGAAAGGAAAGCATTTGGGCACCTACACTGCCCTCATTTTTGTTCTTAGCATCAATATTCTGGCAAGGAGAGAAACTTCTTCATATATATATAAAGAAAAAATATCTACCTAATAGTATTTTCAGTTATTTATTACTGGATTTCCCATGAGTTTATCAGTTCAATTACAAGTGTAAAGCCACAAAACTGAAAGGCTTCAATGTCTTTGACTCACACCCTACCACCAGGATGCTGAACATTCCTGGGGGGATTTACACATCACCACACCTACCTCAATGCTGGAAACCTGGAGACAGAACTAAAGCTCATAAAAATTGATGAGATACATTGCAATGATGTCAACTGGCTCTGGAATGAAACCCTTGTGGGTGATGGGGGATGGGTAAGGCTGAAATGTAGCATTCTGTAAAAATAAAGGCCCTGCTTACAGATTTTAATATTGTGCTTGAAAGCACTTAGGTATAAACAGTTAATAATTTGCCAAAACAAGATTTGATGGAGAGGGGATTGTGCAAAAAACCCCAAATAAATCCTAAAATAATTTCTCTCTTTTGCTTTCATTCAAATAATAAAAAAGCTGTGAGAGACAGAAAGAGCAATCTGAAACTTTACTAAATTTAATCTGTCTCCAGTCTTTGTCCTAGCTACATCAGACTTGGATTCCATCTCTTGCTAAAACATTCTTAAGCTGCATTTCTGTTTGTCATGAAATTGCTGTTCTTTCACTGTGTCAGAATAATGCAGCCATTACAACACTTACTTTCGTTGGGCATAACGGGACTCACATGTATTTCATTGTCACACAATCATATTCAAGTAGATAAAGCTGTGTGTCATCATCCAAAGAAACTGAAGCAAATCCAACAGTATAGGCCACAGTGGAGACATTTTCAGACAATGCCTGGAGATTAAAACCAGCTACCTTAGCTTTGATGTACCATTGGCACTACTACTTAAAGTATCTTATCTAAAAATGTACAGTAAATTTATAGCACAGTTTGCCTTCAGGAAGTGTTTGCCTCAGGTTTTCAGTATTTCTAAGTCAAAACACACCAGGCTATGTGGCTGTAATGGCAGTGCTCTATCCAAACTCCAAGTAACTTCCAATTTCACAGCATTGCTTTATTGCTTCTTTCCCAACAGGACCTGGGCTAAGAGCCCTAGTGCACTGTGCATAAAAACTTACCAAAAGCCAAGCAATTGCTGTGACAGAAAGGGTGCAGCAACGTATTAAGCTTCTGCCTGGATTTTACGCCCCCACATCAAGAGGAGTAAACGAGGGATGAAACTGATACCCTACATCTAGAGAGTACTTCTCCTCATCCCAATGACACACCTGATTAACAAAGCATATTCTTTAACCCCTCACCCTTGGATCCATGCTCAGTTCCTGGAAAATGGAGTAAAATATGAAAAACAGCTCTGTATAATCAGATCTTTCTGTTGAGCCCTAGTAAGAACCCAGAAGGACAACAAAAAAGTGGGAAAGACTGCTCCTTTCTCCCTCAGATTAGAAGAATCATTGAACAGGCTGATTCATCCAACACAGTCACCACAGCAGGAAGGTGGGCTTCCAGTCATGGTATCAGATGTACCAGACAGGCACATCGCTAACACTTGTTCTACAGTACTTCCTATAGAAGAGTACAGCAAGGGAACCAAGGTAAAAATCCCATTAGGAAATATATGAATAGTAGTTTCCCATAAATCCAAATCCACAAAATAAAAAACTCACATCAGTCACTTCTGCAGTCACAGAAATAGCAAAGTGTTTAAAGTAGTACCTTGCTTCAAATAATAGCCATTACCAGTTGTTTTAGAGAAAGATGCACAAAAAATAATCAAGACACTTCACTCCCTAAAAAGCTGACCATAAGAAAAATGTCTTGTTAAATCCTGTCTACTGGCACTTTCCTTCAGGACAAGTAATGAGGCTTTGTATTACCTATGAACAAAGTGATCTTGTGTCTATTGGAAGAATCAGACCCAATCCCTATGACTGTTCAGTGCTTGGCTTTCTGGCCCTTTGTGACAGTGTGATCCCTCTGATAAATGGCACCAAATGTGCCCAAAGTATTTTGTCTTCTCAGCAGAAAACAGACCGGTGCAGTTTAGCCTGCTCCTAAACCATCAGGTCCCCTTGGATCATCTCATCCTCACTAGCAAAAACTACTCGTATCCATGCTAGGTGTTCTAAGTGACACCCACTGCTAACCCTTCATCAGTACTGAATGACATTCAACAGCCCTACCTTCCTTTATGTCCAAAGCACTGTAACACCACACTCTTCCTCTCACCTACGGTGATTTGCTTTTCTTAGTCTTCTTCAGGTACCTTGTCAAAAGTTTAAAAACACCTATAAATACAATATACACCATTTTTTCTTTAACCACACTGACACATAAAAATAAGAATAGTAGAAAGAAGTCACATCTGTCCTCCTGAGACTCTGTGCTAGCTTGTAGAAGAAAATTAGCAAATGCAAAGTCTAGAGTCTGGCTCCAACCAAGAAGAACTAGTTGTCATCAGTAGAAAAGAAAAACATCAAGGGAGGCCGACTGCACAATGCAATTCCCAGATTCTGTTTTTCAGCTGTCTCAATTGCTTCTTTAAAAGTTTCCTCCCTTTCACTGTTATTTTTCACATTTTGGATTTCTCCTGCAGGCACATACGAAATGAGATAACTCTTAAAGTAAGGAAGAAGAGGAGCTGGCTTTCATTTGACCACCAGTAGATAGTGATCTTTCTTTTCCTTGGTTGCTTTACCTGTGGGCTCCAAAAGACAGACTGCTCCTGGCAATTTCTCAACACAGCATCTTGCAGAGATTTTGCCTTAAAAGCCTTCCACAAACCTACACAACAGCAATTCACCAAATTCATCCTGTGACCAGGTGACCTTCATGGTACCCTGATAAAACTTTTCTCCTCTCTAGTTAGGTTTGCTGTTTTTTCTTATAGGAGTCAGGAGTGACAGACTGAAATGTACTGAACATTAATAATTATTTTCAGGCCACAGCAGCCAGGCATAAGCATGCCTACTTATAAATCAGTTTATTTTGTTCTAACTTATAAAAACAGTAATGGAAACAAATCCATTACTAACACAGGCAAGGCTGTAAATAACAACTTATGTTTTATAGCTCAATATAAATAGCAGGACAGAAACTCCTGAAACAGACAAACAAGTCTGACTTCTATTATTATTAATTAATGTTTTGCCTTACATAGATGTTTTCAAGCCTGATGGATTTCTGAGTTTCACAGTACAAGCACATGAAAGAATCAGACAATTCTGGAACAGGGGAGAGCAGTTACCATAATGCACACCTCTCAGAAAGATTTATTTCAGGTAAAAACAACTGAAGTTTGACCATTGCAAAAGTCTTTGAAATATTTGCAATAAAAACTTATTCTTGATTCATATTTGTATGTGCTTAATGTCTCCCTGATAGGAAGGAGAGAAGTATGGATTGTGAGACAAGAAAGGTGATGAGAAAATCAGCAAGAATGATGCCAGAACTGTTTAAAAGTGAAAAAAAGGAAGTGAAAGACCAGAAATCTGTGCTGAAATTGAGAGAGTCCCCCATGAATATTATGTTGGCATATTTACTAAGCCTAAACATCACAAACACGACATCATTCAAAAACGAGCCATGTCACCAGGGCAAAGGGAACTGAAGAGGATATATGAAAATAGTACTGCCCATGAAGATATCAAGGACATGTACATTGCATTCCCTACCCACCAGTCAAGTGAAAAACTTGTTGGAAGCATTCAAACTGCCCAACCATCTTCCATTTTAGTAAGCCTATTTAACAACAAGGAAGGCTAAAGCATCTGTTAAAATTTTTCAATCCACTGCATTACTAATATTTTAATGAACATATTTTGACTTGCAAAGCAAAACTGGCTTTGAAAAAAGAGAAGGTTAATGCACATAAAGATGTGGATGTGGAAACATAACACAACTGGTAACTGATCTTGGATCAGGAAAAAGCTTTCTGTTCTTGGCACGTTTCCCACAACTGAAGCTCCAACATGCTATAACTGCACGATGGAATAAACTCCGTTACCAATGGAAAGAAATGACAGTAGCTACTACTTACCATGTACAAATCCTTGTTGATGCCTAGGTATTTCCCATTACCACAACCAACATCAGCCACAATCGAGCCTTTTGGCAGAGACCTGAGAAACTCTACAATCTGGGGCCATGGGCTATGCCTGGTACTGCTGAAGTGTGTGGCAATCTCTTCATACACCTTGTGTACATATTCTTGCTCCAGCTTCGAGGCCTCCATCTCATTGTGGGGAAATGAAGGTTGTACCTGTCTTTGCTGTCCTTTCTGGCTGTCACAGACAAATGGGTAAACTAGATAAGCAACAGATACACAAACAATAATTATTTTAAAAATCATTCCTTGTTGGTTAAATTTATTTAGCTAAATAAAATTAGAAGTTCCATATCAAAATGCAAAAAAAATGCTCTGCTCCTCCTTTACTTTTAAAAACTGAAATGCAGGTCGAACTGCAGAAGTGTTTGATGACCTTAAAACAAGCAACCTGCCCACATGTACTGGAGGCTGTTTGCAGTGATAATTAATCCTACTATGTTAAGTGGGTTTATGTTTTAACAACTTAGACAGTGTCCCTCATATCAAAGATCATGACATCAGTGCAATTCAACTTCTACAATTCTGTTCTGAGGGCACAAACGGACTTGAATTCCATGTAATCTTTGAGTTACCTGTCTATCATTATCTGCACTGTCCTAAGGCACTTCCATGGCTTTATCACTGCAGATCTGACTGCTTCTCCTTCTCTAATGTACTTAATTTCATAGAATTACAGTTCCACTCAAATAAAAAAAACAAAACGACCATAACTGACAGGAACCTGAAGAACAGCATCTACTTCTTATCTGTTACACTATTCTGATACTTGAGGTTCCAATTAAATGCAAGATTCCAGATTACTTGCTTGGCTCTGGAGTAAGCCAAATGCCTTCCTGTTCAGAGAAACTCCAGCAACCACACAGATGCAACCCATGCAAGCCATGTAGCATGCCTAACCCTGAGCCATTCAGAATTGGCTACCAGGACTGCCGAAACTACCCAAAGAAATCATCTCAAGACACTTACTGCAATTGCAAGGGCTCCTCCTCACTTTTCTGAATGTAAATGATGTCCTTGATTCTCTTCGATTAAGTGTTAAATCTCTAACATCAGCAGTGATTGTTCCAACCTTTGGCCCAAGTTCAGATGCTTGAATGACATCATATTTTCGGGGTGTAATCCTAAAACAATGAAACAGAAAATAAAAGAATACTTCAATTTGCATCAGAAAAAAACAATCCATCTTTATAATATACACACTGTATATATACATACTGTGACAACTGTGATTACAACATGCTATTTAATGTCCTGCAGCTTCTCAGTTTATTCAATTTCAGAGAGAAAATTAGGAGCTGACTCATAAATTAGTGGTTTATTAAAGTGTTCTTTAATTGCAAGTAATTACATTCACTTTTCCTCCCTTTCTTTCCATAAAGTTTGATTGTTTATTTTTCTAGGAGTTACATTTTTTATATTAAAAAATATTTGTTAAAGATACAATATACTACTAAAAATGGTGGCTACGGTATAAAAGCATAGAATTGGCTTAGCTCTACATTAGCAGATTGAAGTTTCTTGTTACAAATGGGCAACATTTGTTGCTTTGCAACAGAATTGCTTCTCCATTTATTGACAGCAGAAGATGCAAAGAAGCTAGCACTCCAGAGATGTGCTAAAATGCCTGAAAGGAGAAACTCTGCCGTGGGTCTTTCCTCATCAAAATCTACCAATGAAGCAAGCAAACAGAGCAGAGCTTCTTAAGCTACTTCTGGGTTTGGCATAGGTCTTAATGGAACACAAAAACATTTTTGCAAAGACAAAATTAGTAACATGGAAATGCTTTGGAACTTTCTTAGGGTGACAAAAGTTTCAAATAATTTCATGAAGGGGTTTACAGAATGAAAAAGTATCAAAACCAAGAATTTTTAATAGCTCTATAGATGGATCTCTCTCAAAGCTGAGAAGAGGAAAATGAGAAATTAAACTGTAAAACACAACACGAAAAAAGAGAAACAGCTGCACCCTTATATGGCTTCCCATCACTTGGACATGGGAAAAAGTAGATACGCTTGGAACAAAATAGAGTATCTTCAGGGAAACAGCTTAGCAGTTCAAAGCTGTTACTGTCACACTGAAATGCTTCCTCAACTTAAGTCATCAAGGAGATTAACAACGAAATTTCCTGAAAAAAACCCCAAAAACTAAGGAATTGCCCTCTCAGTGATGTTCCTTCAGAGCTGCTGACTTTGAAATACATGATTCCCAGCAGGACAAATTCTCAGTATAAATTTGACATCCATATTGGTTAGCTGAGTTTAACCCTCTTAGGTTGAGCCAAAAGGGAAAAAAAACATGTCTTACATCTTTTAATAACGTGGAGCATTCAGCTGCATCCCAAATTTCTGCTGGATTTTTTTTTACAGGTCACATGAAGCTGTTGATGAGTGCCTGTACTTATCCAAGAACAATCCAAATGACTGAGCAGCATTCCCATACTTTGCTGTATGTCTCTAATTCAGTCACAGGTTAAAAAAGTGCAGGTCCCTTCTATCTGTAAATCTGGGATCTTCAGTTTAAATGTAGCTTATGTCAGTGGTTCTCAAAAGACAATCATCCCTTGAGGGTACAACTGAGTTCCAATCCCTAGTAGGCAGGTATGCTACCACAGCCTAAATACCTGCTGGCAAGTGCTGCAAGTGCCCTTTGTGCATCCTTCTCCCTCCTGGGAGTTTGGCTGCCCAATGCCAGCTCAGGAGGAGCAGAGCTGGTTACCTTGGAGAAAGGT
Source organism: Apus apus (assembly GCF_020740795.1). NCBI lineage: Eukaryota > Metazoa > Chordata > Aves > Apodiformes > Apodidae > Apus > Apus apus. Next base: position 16,604,052 of record NC_067282.1, read on the forward strand.
TGTATGTTTAGGGAGTGTTTAGATTGTATAGATCTTGATTATTATGATGATAAAGTTGAGACTTTATAATGACAGTGATTTTTAAAGTTGAGACACTGGTTAACAGAGTCCCTTGGGAGACAGTCCTGAAGGGCAAAGGGATCCAAGAAGGCTGGATACTCTTCAAGAAGTAAATCTTAAAGGCCCAGGAGCAGCTGTCCCCATGTCGTAAGATTACAGGGCAGGGAAGATGGCTGGCCTGGTTGAACAGGGAGCATTTATGGGACTTAGCAAAAAAAGGAGGGTTTACCACCTTTGAAAGAAGGGGCAGGCAACTCAAGAGTAGAGAGATCTTTTTCAGTCATACAGAGAGAAAATCAGGAACGCGAAAGCCAAGTTAGAGCTCAATTTGGTCCGTGACATAAGGGACAACAAAGAAGTTTTACAAATTCATCAACAATTAAAAAAGAGGCAGGAAAAAATCATGGCATAGACAAGTGTACTCTGCACTGGGTAAAAAAGTGGCTGGATGGCCAGGCCCAGAGAGTTGTGGTAAATGGGGTCAAATCTAGTTGGTGGTTGGTCACCAGTGGTGTCCCTCAGAGCTCAGTTTTGGGGCCAGTCTTGTTCAACATCTTTATCAATGATCTGGATGAGGGGATTGAGTGCACCCTCAGGAAGTTTGCAGACGACACCAAACTGAGTGGGAGTGTCGATCTGCTAGAGGGTAGGAAGGCTCTACAGAGGGACTGGACAGCCTGGATCGATGGGCCAAGTGCTGGGTCCTGCATTTCAGTCACAAGAACCCCAGGCAACACTACAGGCTTGGGGAAGAGTGGCTGGAGAGCTGCCCAGCAGAAAAGGACCTGGGGGTGCTGGCTGAGAGCCAGATGAATGTGAGCCAGCAGTGTGCCCAGGTGGCCAAGAAGGCCAATAGTATCCTGGCCTGCATCAGGAATAGCACGGCCAGCAGAAGTAGGGAAGAGATTGTGCCCCTGTAATTGGCATTGGTGGGACTGCACCTCAAGTACTGTGTTCATTTCTGGGCCCCTCACTACAGGAAAGACACTGTGTTGGAGCGTGTCCAGAGAAGAGGCACCAAGCTGGTGACGGGTCTAGAGAACAAGTCATATGAGGAGCAGCTGAAGCAATTGGGGATGTTTAGTTTTGTGAAGCAGAGGCTGAGGGGAGACCTCATTGCCCTATACAGCTACCTGAAAGGAGGTTGTAGGGAGGTGGGTGTTGGCCTCTTCTCCCAAGTAAATAACAATAGGACCAGAGGAAATGGTCTGAAGTTGCAGTAGGGGAGGTTTAGATTGGATATTAGGAAGAATTTCTATACTGAAAGAGTGGTCAGGCACTCCAAGACCCTGCCCAGGGAGGTAGTTGTTGGAGGTATTCAAGAAATGTGTAGATGTGGCACTTCAGGGCATGCTCTAGTGGCCAAGGTTGTGGGGCTTTTTGTGGGTGCTTTTTGGTTGGGTGTGTTTTTGTTTGTTGGCTTTTTTAGTTTTGTGTTGATGATTGGACTCCATAATCTCAGAGATCCTTTCCAACCATAATGATTCTGTGATTCTGTGAAACTGAGTCACTTGTCAGGTCAGGGCCAAAGATTACAGTCAAAATAATTACTGTGCTGTGCTGTCCTCCAAGCCAGAATATTTTTCACTACACTGTATAATGCAGCTTTATCAGGAAAGTGTCTCTAAAGCAGCTGGGAAGAGCTCCCTTTGTCACTCTCAGGTCCTCTGTGCAGAGGAAGTCACTTTCTTAAACCAGCCCTTCTCTAAAGACTTTGGCACATATGATTCAATGGGAAAAGCTGTGGGCTGAAAAGAGAAGGGAAATGGTGAAGATAATTGCACTACAATCAATTCTTTGCCAGCTCAGAGTCAATGAGGACCTTCACACTGCAGATGTGAGAGTGATTTCCAAGTGAAACCTCACTTGTAACAGCAGCAGGAAACTGCAGCTCAGGGACTGGCAATTAGCTTCCTAAAATCCCTAATTTCTTCAGTTTAACCTGAGCAGCATCTGAGCAGAGTGAATTTGTGTAATAATTAAAATGTGACTTGATGTCTTTCAGAGCAATTTTAAATATAGAATGTCATTCACAAAGCAAACAAACAACATATTCTTCTATCATGAGCAATGCCACGACTCTCACACATACCCATGTGTCCACAGGTATCTGGACTCTCCAGTCATCACCAACAAACTGCATCGGGGCAGCATAATTGCTACTGTATGGCCATCAGGGTGTTTGAAATCCATCACAATCTAAAAGGAAACAACCAGCCACCATGAATGAACATGACTTACAGAGTTTCATATATATATGCCAAGCATTTTCAAGTCCCAGTTTTGCCTCTTCAATGTGTTAATCAGAATAATGCCACAACATTTCCTAGGGATGGAGAAGCCTCTTGGGTTTCTGTCCTTAAAATCTCTCCCTTTCAGCACTGTATTCAAAAATCCAAGGCAATCACAAATATACGTGTATATCATGAAAATACTAAATATATATTTTTAAATTTTACACAACAAGCACACAGTCTCCCAAGATCCTGACTAACAAGTCAACTACCAGACCATCCTTTCATTATTTGCCACCTGGCTTCTAGCCATGGCAATATATTGAGGTAACACTTTCAGCTTTATTCCAATTTCACAGCCCAGATGGCAGTGCTACATTTTGCTTCTGCTTGGGATAGGAATGTTAACCTTTTACATTTCCCAAATGAGAAAGTCTTGCTGTGGAAAATAAGGAGCAGGTCATTTAAGCAAGCCAAACAAATTACAGAAGGCTTACCTAAAAAGGAAAGGGGTCAAAAACTATTCAAGTCAGCACTTCCTGCTATGCTGGAGAATTAGCACTACAAAAGTGCTGCCACCTGATTTGTAACATACTAAGTACGCAATTTAAAAGCAGACTTACTATGGTATGCCAGATTGAAACAAATTAAGCAGTTCTGCTTCTGCATACAGATACTTTTAACAAAGAGGAAACACTGGTGCAATGATCAGTCATTCAGCACAAAAAAAACAGCAAGACAGAGACGGAATAAGCAAGACTTTTAAACACTACAAATTACCACTTACAACATTTATTATTTAATGTTGGGCACGCTGAAGCAAACTAAAATGGCATTTACATTTTTAGGAAAAGAATTATTTATGCTGTAGTACCACCCACACAGAGTGACACAGCTTCTCCCGTTAAGCTATCTAAATTTAAGGCAAGAAATGATGAGGGTGACAAGCAGTGGAGCTGAATGGGGAAGAGAGATATGGGGTAACAGGAATAAAGCCTATGTATAAGCTCTGATTAACGATTATGAAACACTTCAATAGCTACACAAACAGATGAATGGCAGCTACTTGCTAATATACTCCTTTCCTTGCACTTAGCAATTTCTTCTAGGTATCCTCAAAGAAGCATAGGGTGAAGAAGGAGAAAACACAATGGCTTCACAGGTCTGACGGGGAGGCTTGTCCTATAAAGCATGGTTTGGTGCAAGCCTCTAAAAAGACACAGCTATCTAGCAAGCCAAAGAAACCAGAGGATGACTAATCAGGACCAGCAAGTAAGGAAAAGCGTTAAAAGAAGTGGGGAGTGAAGTGGTTGGATTCAACGGGTGAGATGGTAACTTTGTTCTTATCTCTGAAAAGCCTATTACTGACTGAAGTCGATAACATTCCCATACTCCTATATGTGCCTTTATCCTGGCAGAACATTCAAAATTGTCACTGGCACACACACACGCACAAAAGATTAACGCATTCAGTCCTCTTTTTAATTTACTAAGGTCTCACAATCAATAAAGCAACTCTCCCACTGCTGAATCAATCTCCTTCATGACAGCTTTATTCCACAGGAGCTATTTCCAATTATTATTTTCGTTTTTACCTATTTTCTTTTTTCTCTTAGGTGACATAGTCAATAAAGATCAAATGTCCAGCTACCCCATGGTGTATCATCCAGGGATTACATTCAAAAATAAAAATACTGGATGCTTTGATCTTCAACAACTTTTACCTTGTTTCTTTGTACTATGGAAAAAAATTGTTTCTATATAGACAGCAAAAAACTTGAAGGAAACAAACAGCTAATAATACCTACTTGTGGATTTAAACACCTTGTAACGATGCCAGGTTATTTAAGAGTGAGTGCTCATGCCGAGAGAGCACATGAAGCAGTAAACAGCTTTCAAGGATGGATAAATATCAAAGCAAAGTGGCATCCACGTCACAAACATTGTTCCTGTGGCATAAAATACAGCAAAATGCAAAACCTAGAAAAGAATATCCAGCTTAAAGGGGAAAAAGTATATTTATTTTTTAGCTCTGCACTTCATGAAAGAGCAGGAGAATGGAGGTGAATGACTGGTCTATCAAATAGTTGATGATCCAAAGAGAAAACTGAATTGCAATGAGGCAATAAGGACAACATCAATAAGGATTTCACAGCTATAGTGTGGAACGACAACATTGTTTTTCTAAGTTTTGTCTCTGTTTCAATTTGTATTTTATGCTAATAGACTACCTTAGACAAAACATACTCTAAAGCTAAAACAAAGAAATCGGAACAATTGGAATACCAAACAATGTGGAATACTTCTCAAGTCTCTGACATTATTTACTGAATTTTCAGAGAGCAAAGACACATTATCAGCCTACCTAGCAGTTTCCCACATGTAGAACAGATCAAAAAGAATGTCTACATCAAAGACAGTTGAGAGGTTTAAAGCCCACACATGAAGCTTGAACAACACAATGGGATTCTATGTAGAGACAAGAGCCAGCTGGCATACACAGGACTGAGACAATCAATCAGTAATACACAATGCCTTTCACTGCAAAAACCATGCTAAACTCTAAATTTGGAATTTAAAAAAAATGCTGAATTTTAAGGAGAAAGAGACTGAGATTAGCTTCTCCAAATAACCTATGGCATAGGAAACTTATTTTATGTAACCCATGCTGATTTTTACATCCTATATCATGGCCTCTAGCCATACTTCAGATGATGAGTGAAACACTGACAATCATTATGATTAAGTATTTCAGTACTGTCTACCTCCAAATCTCTCAATACATGCACAGGCCTCCCCTGTACCAGATTTACACCACTTGCTAAGCCTGTTTATCTACTATGGTGATGCTAGTCAGATGCCTGATATACTTAGTAGGTTTTCTTTCTTCAAAAATTGTATTCCATTTTCCCTCCATGCAATGCATTACTATCTTCCTGAATTTTCTGACATTGTAAGTACCTGTATGTTTCTTCCTCTTAATTGAGGTCTAGGATATGAATGTTTAAAAAATGTTTAAATATACGGACAGTACCTCATTCTTTTCTCTCTGAGGACTCACCTTGTTATAATTTTCTTGATAACCCCGAGGAAGAGAGTGTATCCACTGAACAGCATACCAGTATCTCTTCTAGATATTATGTATGCCACTGACTCCATGATACAAAATCTCTTGTCTTTACTCTGTTTACAAGATTCAGGTAGTGCAGAGGAAGAATACTGCAATTTCCAAGCTAACTCCTGTTGGATGGAGGAGCTTCTAGTCCTCCGCAGGCCTTGCCACATCTAGACAGAATATACATCCTTCTTTTTGTACCCAGGGGTGCATCTTTTTAGACTCACCAAACACAAGCAAGTGTTTGAACCAGTACAATACCAAGCAGGAGAGCTGAGATGAGCCATGAACTCTTCTACTGTGCCTCCTTACTGACCACTGACACTGAAAAAAACTGCAGTGCTGATATTCAAACACCTTGGGTACACCTACCTTTCTAAACAAAAAATGATGTGAGACAATCTCCAGGCCTGAGACCAAGTGACCCACACCGCCTCAAGTCCACAGTGCTTGGAAGTACACCCAGAAGTATGATTACTATTTACAGTTCAAGGCACCATTAGTAGAACTGTTGCAACTCACCCCATCCTGGAGTTTTATATCACAAAACAGGAAAGCATTTTTTTCTTAGGAGACAGCATAAGTGACAGGAAAAGGGGAGTGGGGGGAAGTGCATCAGCTGAAGGGGACCAAATACAGTGTAGTCTCACCCACCCTGCCTTTTGAGGACAGATACCACATTGCCCCCTCCCTGGAGGTTTTCAAGACCAGGTTGGATGGGGCCTTGAGCCACCTGATCTAGCAGGAGGTGTTCCTGCCCATGCAGAGGGTTGGAACCAGATGATTTTTCAGGACTGTTCCAACACAAACCATTCTATGATTCTGTTCTATTAACTAAGCCTAAAACTGTACTTTCATATGTCTCAGGAATATTTGGCTCCATCTTCAAATATGACTGTAACAGGAAAAAATGCTCAACTCCTGTGGCTTAAATCAAAGCAGTTTACTGATTTATTAACATTTAATGAACAAGCAACCAGTGAGCTATACAATGAACAAAAGCATCACTAAAATAACAGACAAACCACAGCACTAGATGCCTACAAAGTGTTAATAAACATCTACAAATTTCAAAATATCCTTCATAACTAATCCCCCAAAACTCTAATACCACTGTGTGCACATCTCCTCCCCAGAGGCCATGTGGTCACCAGACTCACCCCTCTGCTGGCAATGGGGGCTTCCCTACTTTCACACACCCCTGTGAGATGTGGGTGCTCCCCATGCACACACCGGTGACAAAGGCCACCCAGGCTACAAACAGGTGCCCCAGGTATGTGTTTCCACTGCGGCACCCCGTGTTGTCACCCCACTGGCTGGATGCTGGCTCCTCGTGGTGTCCAAAGGGGTGGCTGCTTTGCCCAGACTCAGCAGAGGTTAAGATGCTGGTGGTGCTACTGCCAGCATCACAACTTTTGACTGAGGTTGTTCCCACTCCAAGGTCTGTCCCTGCTGCCACAAATTTTACACTTCACTGCTACATTCTCTCAAGCTGACCCTTCTTTGTTTCAAAAGCCTCTTTGGAAATTCAGCCTTACTTTTTAATCTTGCTGATTGAACAGCTAGACCAAAAGAAGACTATCCATCAAAATGCTATTTCCTACTTACTCTCACAGTATCAAGTTTCTTCTCTATGTGAGGACATTACCTGTGGCCTTTCCAGCTTCCCAGCTCATTACTTGTGTTAAAACCCCATGTTGAATATTAGACTCTTACATAGAAGACTTTCAGTCCTTACAGTAAAAGGCAATAGTTGCATTACCCCTGGTTCCCTCTCTATGTCACCACAGATAAAAATTTTTCCTTTCTGGAAAATGCTAACCCCAGCATATGACCTTGATGTCTGTTTGTGAATCCAGAGGCAAAGACTCAAGCAAGTTCTTAACAACATCTCATTTCTTCATTTTCACTAAAATTACATTTTAATCCTTTAATACATTGGCTCCCCAGCTCTTAGCTTAAGCTATTTCAGAACAGAGAAAGCAAGAGGCTAATGTTGTTAGTCTTCATCTAATTTCTTTTACTGGCTTAGGCTTCTCTGCAGTATTTTTCATTATTTCAGTTTTATGTCTTCCCTCACATCTGTAAGTGCTACTACACTGACAACACAAACCTGTGTAGTGTGGTTGAGATGCTGGAGGGAAGGTAGGCCATCCAGAAGCACCTTGACAAGCTAGAGAGGTGTGCCAGTGTAAAGTGCATGAAGTTCAACAAGGCCAAGTGCAAGGACCTGCACAGGGGTCAGGGCAATCCCAAGCACAAAGACACAGACAGAGAATGGATTTAGAACAGCCCTGAAGAAAAGGACTTGAGGGTGATGGTTGATAAGAAGCTCAATATGAGCCAGCAATGTGCACCTGCAGCCCAGAAAGCCAACTGTGTCCTGGGCTTCATCAAAAGAAGCATAGCCAGCAGGTCAAGAGAGGTTGCCCCCATCGCAGGAAGGATCTGGAGCTGACGGAGTGGGTGCAGAGGAAGGCCACAAAGATAATGAGAGGGCTGAAGCACCTCTCCTATGAAGACAGGCTGAGAGATTGTTGGGGTTGTTCAGCCTGGAGAAGAGAAGGCTCCAGGGAGACCTCATAGCAGCCTTGCAGTACCTGAAAGGCCTACAGGAAATCTGTGGAGGGACTTTTTACAAGGTCTTGTAGTGAGACAACAAGGGGTAATGGCTTCAAACTGAAAGAGGGGAAATTTAGGTTAGACATTAGGAGGAAATTCTTTAGTGTGAGAGTGTTGAGACACTGGAACAGGTTGGCCAGGGAGGCTGTGAATCCCCCCTCCCTGGAAGTGTTCAAGGCCAGACTGGATGGGGCTTTGAGCAACCTGGTCTAGCAGGAAGTTTCCCTGCACATGCAGGGGATGATCTTTCCAGTCAAACACAAATAATTCCATAATTCTATTATGATTCAGGGGATTTCATTCACATACAGCAGGGCATGATGTGCCCCAAATGTAAGCAATCACTTGGAATCACAGAATTGTCATGGTTGGAAAGGACCTCTGAGATCATGGAGTCCAACCACCATCAACACAAAAAAAAAGGAACCCAAACAACACAAACAACCACACACTTCACCAGAAAACACCAACAAAAAAAACCCCAACAACAAAAACAAAACATGCATGCCACCCCTCCCCCCAAAAAAACCCCCAACCAAACAACAAAAAAACTATGACCTCAGCCACTAGAGCATGCCCTGAAGTGCCCCATCTACACTTTTCTTGAATACCTCCAAGGGTGGTGACTCAAACACCTCCCTGGGCAGGCTATTCTAGTGCCTGACCACTCCTTCACTATAGAAATTCTTCCTAATATCCAATCTAAACCTCCTCTACTGCAACTTCAGACCATTTCCTCTGGTCCTATCCTCATCCTCTTAAGAGGCCAAAATCAACCTCCTTACAACCTCCTTTCAGGTATTTGTAGAGGGTAATGAGGTCTCCCCTCAGCCTCCTTTTCTTCAGACTAAACATTCCCAGTTCCCTCAGCTGTTCCTCGTATGACTTGTTCTCTAGACCCTTCACCAGCTTGGTAGGTCTCCTCTGGACTCACTCCAGCAACTCAGTGTCTTTCCTGTAGTGAGAAGCCCAGAAATGAACACAGTACTCAAGGTGCAGTCCCACCAATGCCAAGTACAGAAACATAAACTCTTCCCTACTCCTGTTGGCCACGTCAACAGAGGTCAGAGGCTTGGTACAGAGGTCAGGCTGACACACCTGTAATTCCCTGGATCCTCCTTCCAGCCCTTCTTGTAGACGGCTGTCACATTAGTGTAGATGGGCATCATTAATTTTCCTTTCCAAAGGAAATGTCCAAGATTTTGTACCACTGGCTCTCTAATAGAGTCTAGTTCAATGGGTGAGCACAACAGGACTCAAACATCCTGATCTTAGAGTTCTCCTCTGTTTTTCATCTGCTCAAGGGACATCACAAGAAAGCATATACATCTCATACTTGCACTTAACCTATTACTCTATGTTCTGAAAGCAAATAATCCTTCTTTACACATTTAATGCTGTACCAAACGTCTAGAAACCATTGTACAGGTTCTTACAACACAGATGCAGCTGTTCTTTAAGTAATTAGTACAATTTTAATGCAAGCATTCATTTTAAGATCCCTTCCAACCCAAACCATTCTATGATAATTTTTACAGGATTCTGGTGTGCACATATGTCTAAGTGGTTCTTGGGCACATCTGTAGTTCCTTCAAACATCAAAAATTTGCAAGTTCTCAAGAGATTTTCAATATTTGGTAGAAAAGGAAACACTTCAGGGTTCAAACAGAGCATATCACCTTTTTAAATCACTGATAATTTACAAATATCTGTGAAAATACACTATTATCACTTATTCCCATGTTACCAATGTTTCAAATACATGTAGCAGGACTCTCTTCACCCATAATTTTATTCCCACGCCACCCTACCTGTAAATTTATCATCCTGTCATGGACCCTTATAACATTTAATTGCAGTTTTTCTTCAACAGAACTAGTCTAAGGGCCACACAGGCCTTGTCCAAGTAACACTAGCAAGCGTGGAATAAGAAACACCAACAGTAATGAGAGTCATTTCCAGGAAAGAGGACCTGAATTACTTACATTCAGGGTGGTACACTTACACCATGTACTAGTGTGCCACTGCTTTGCTATAATAGCCCCACTGAACCCCTTATAGGTTCAGTGTATTTCAAGGCATGTGTAAAACTGACTGCATGTTCATTACTGCATATTCATTATCCTGCATAGTGGAAAACACTCTCCACAAACATCAGGATTGTTCATCAGACCTTACTCTCTTCTGCAGGTCACAATTTTCTGCTTGCAGTGCTGTAGTACAGGAATGCAGGCTAACTATAATTTGTAGGGTAGGAACACTCATTCAGTTCAAGGTTAATTTATCTACATTTGGGCATAGATTTAGGTATCCTATTAGGGAATTGAAATGTGTGAAACCAGACAGTAAATGTCTAGTTCAGTGTGGGCTGAATCACCCCCTAGGCTGGACTGGCTCAACCCCCTTGATTACAAAGGAGCTCAGATATACAGTGCAGATGTACACACCTACTTGTAAATGCTAAAAAGCAAGTGTCTTAATCCTGGACTAAGTACAACTGACAAGAAGTTACTAAATAAGGCACCCAAGTATGGATTCAGCAGATGCCTCAACTCTTTAATAGTCCTGCCTTAATTAAAACCTCTTCCCGTACTATCATTACTAATCTTGCCCCCTACATACTGAAAAAGTCGTATGGAAATAGTCCAGTGCCGAAAATCTGTAATTCAAAGGGATGAGATGATGAGTTTACTCAGCCTGATCTTGAAACAAAGGTCAACCAGCTCTTCTCACACAACTCCATCTAACTGACCCAGAGACCATTACAATCACAGACAATTGCCAGAATTCAAGACATGCAGACTGTGCCTTCCTGAACTACTTCTTGCATCATACCTCACAAGAGTTGACAAGACACGGTTTTTAATCTACTGCTATAGTAACTACTTTATATCCTGTTTCTTAATCCTCTGTATCTTCACTGTAAATGGGAAATTCACCGAGGAACAAAGACCTAGGTATGAATTTACAGAAATGGCTTGAAGACACAAAGAAAAGTAATTCCTTAAGCAGACAAACATATAAACCTAAATATATAAATAAATAATAAATAATGAAAGCCATCTTCTTGATGCCATTAAGTATAATTCAGAACACAGCACGACACAGAAGGACTTCTTTAAAATCATTTGAAGGAAACTGTTCTATCGATTCACACAATTGCTATGTTTTTACCCCACAGAAGTACCACACATCTGAAATACATATATTAATTTAAAGCAGATGAAACAATAAAAAAGGAAAACCACATTTCGATGTTCAGATAGGCAGTATTCCAATGCTGCTGATTTTCATCACAAGTAACGTTATCTCTTTCTTCTTATTCCCTCCATCTGCTTCAGTAGCTCAATGAGTGTCCTCACATAATGCAGTCCTCAGCATCTGGCCCTGAATTTACAATGGCTTGCATGAACACGCACTGAAGTAACAGAGTAAGATGAGGAACAAGGACATCTCACAAGGAACTACAAAGTGTCCAGTTTTCCCTGCTTTCAGGTACATCATCAATCTTGGTTCCTTCCAACAAGTCCTCTGCTGCCCCAACAAACAGAGCTTCCCCTGCACTGCCCCTGCAGTGCACCAAGAGGCTGCCCACATATTTCTTCTCTGATAAAAGCACACACCTCTCCCTGCCTTGATTCAGAACCTTTCTGTAAAGTGTATCAGCATCACAGGTTTGACAGCTCTGGCTCCAGAACACTTTTAACTGCTCTAAATTGCCAGTTCCTCAATGAAAATTTCCAGAGTCAACTCTACTGAAACAAAAGCCCTTGTGTAGAACCCCCCTCCAAAACACTCAACACAGATGAAAAGAGAAATGGAAACAGAAGATTGCAGTATGGTCAGATTTGTAAAGATAGTATAAATGCTCACAGACTTCAAAAACCCCACTTGCTACACTTACTGGTGTTATAAAGTCCAGTTGAAAGCCAAGAGAGACAATACACACTACAGCAGGAGCTTAACAAGTTAAGCTTCTTTCTTTGCTTATAGACTACTTGTGATTACTATCATTGGCTGACTGCTTGTCATTTCTACACAAAATTTGCCACAGTCTTAAAATAGGCTCTTATAACAATAGAGATGACATCACTGGCAAATGAAATTAGATTTCTTTATTGAATTCCAGAACTGAAGTGTGGCTGAAATGCAACAGCTAAAGATAATGACTTTTTAATGCCCCCGAGTTCAGTTTGTTTGCTGGTAATTTGTGGCAGACACCAGGATTCCATTTCATGCATCAGGTACTGATCTTCTAAAAATAACATGGGGGAATAGCAACAACTTCCACTGAGGAACCTATCACTGCAATTAAAAATTATTTTTAAAAATAATCAGTAACTACTAAACAATACAGAGGTTTCTATAAAAATACTGAACCTTATTTCAAGACCAAAAATCCAAAACCTGACTCAAAAACCATTTCAGCTGTAAAAACATTAATTGAAATGTAAATCTAAATGCTCTGCTGGTTTTCTGCTATTACAATTATTACATTTTTCACAGGAATAAATAGCAACTTCATATTTAAACAGCTAATTCATCCCACCACCACTGAAGAGTAGTTAGTATGTCATAGCAAAGGGTACATCGAGAGAGTGAAGGGGAACAAGAGAAAAAAAAAAAGCTTTTAATTTGGAAAGAGCAACATTGGGCACAAAAATTTTTTTTCAATATTTTTTCTATTTACAGATTTCTTACCACATGAAAACCAATTAGAAATCTCTAGCAATAGCAAGACACTTTTCTGAGACTATATTTTTTTCCACTGAAAAATTCAGTATCTGTATTTGTGTGTCACAGTAAAGCTCTAACAGCCAGACATCGGAGAATTGGAAATGAAATGATGCTGCTTCAGCATACCAAATAAGCACACTACAGAAACAGCAAATAGCCTAGAGACATCAGGTTCTGTTAAAACAGAATCAAGTTGGTTAAGAAGTTTTCCTTGATTATTTAGCAGCTATGACCACAGTCATAAAATCATAAGCCCTACTGCTGATTTCAAATGCTTTAGAAAGTGTTTCACTCACAGTAGCATTTTGGTGTGATTGTGAGAAAACTAACAAACTGTATGACATTTTTCAGAGGAACCCTACATATTTTTCCATGCAATATTGAGTGAATTTTTTAATTCCTCCTAATTGCAATTTCTTTTGTCTCTCTTTCCACACTCACCTCAGATGCACTGTTGGTGCAACTGCCCAGAGGAATTCAGGAGACAATGAGAACATGCTTCCCACATCCCTTTCTCACCACCAATGACTCAAAAAAAAATATAGGATGCTAAAAAGAACAACCAACTGACTGGGAAGAAAGCAAAGTGGTACAAACCAGGAGGAGCTGCAGCTCTGCCTTCTCTCTCAGTAGCCAAAATAATGGACCACATGCAAGATATCACAAAACTGCTATGTAGAATAGAGTAAGTCTATGTCCTACTCTTGCAGACCCAGGAGAAATACCACAGCAAGTCACAGCATATTCTGCAGATTGGAGATCCCACAACAAGCAAACTACAGGCTGCTCTCCCTTCCTCACTGCTGAAGGAATTGCCAGTTCTAGGCAATTTAGGGACTATTAGGCCTTGCACAGTGGGGAACAGCTTTATGGAAAGACACAGTAGATGACAAGTTTCCCTCTTCCGTGGAGTGGAAGGAAGGCTGGGATGAATCCAACAAAAGTGAGACAGGAGACAAAGCTTTGCAGAGCTATTTGCCCAGTGTTGGCCCACTGGCAGGAAATATAAGACCTCAGAGAAGTAAGACATATTGATACATGTAAACAGAATCCTGTATGCAAATAGGGAAGAGACATCCAACACAGAAATAAAAACTCAGAACCATATGTTTACTGAATATTCACTTTCCCCAAAAAAGACATGACTCTTATAAATACTACAATGAAGGGCTGCAGGCCTTGTTGCTTATCTCAGGGGGTACAATTCAATATTCAATAACATCAATAGAAGGTTTGTTCTTGTATTTGATCCAAGCTCAGTACATTATGATATGACATGAAAAGAAACACACAGGACATATTTATATAGAGTAAATGCAAATAGGAGAGACAGACTTATGAAGTCCAATACATTTAACTCGTGGTACCCAGGACACCCTCCACATGGAGTAGCTCTTCAGTAGTTTTCAAAAATTAAATACTACTGGTATACAATTATAAGTACAGTCCCTTTGGGTTTCCACTTTCAAGAACTAACAAAATCCACGACTGTAAGAAGGGTACAGCTCAAAACACCTGTCTTACTAATTTCAAAAGCACAGTATAAAGATTCAGGAATCCCACCAGACTCACATGTACAAACATTTAAACACTGCCTTATGTTGTAGTCATTAAAATTAACTTTTTCCATTTGGGTCAAGAGATTGGTTCTATCAATCCAAACTAGTATTAAATATTGATTGCTACTATTACTATTCCACCTCCTACAGTCATGCTCCTAGCACGGACAGTGGAAAAATTTTAGTATAGTCACAACCAGCATAATTTCTTAAATAGATAAGATGCTTTCTGCCTTCCCTCAGAAGAAAAATAAAGCAATGTAAACAGTAAGTTAAATTGAATCAACAGCTAACCAAGATAAACAAAATAAGAGCAGGACCACAAAGTTAATACAAGTTACCACCACATTTATCAAATGCCTCCCTACCTTGCTAGAAATCATACAAGACATGAAACAGATGCTAACTATCAAAGGCTGGGTACAATCTAGACTTTCTAAAAGCTTCTGATAAAACCTCCCAAGCAGCTATTACAGAAACAGGTGCTGCTACAGCAGCTACAGACTTCTGTTTGTTAACCAAGACAAACCAGAAATAGATCAACCAAGAGTGCAGGAAAAAATGTTCAATTATCAGCCTGAGAGATGAGTAATAGCAGGGTACCTCATTCTATCAGTTCTAGGACAACCATCGGTCATACATATTTCAAAAGACCTGTTGGGAGTTTTTCTTTGGAGCATTACTTTGGTTTCAAGGCTTAAGAGATTCATAGCTTTTCTTTATAGATCAAGGCACTTAATAACTGCAGGCTAAGACATGATGAATATGCCTTCAGATGAACAGAAGTTAGGCAGAGGTCAAAGATGATCCACACACAGCCCCACTGCTTAACCTTGAGACATGAACATGACTCAAAACCCTGACACTTCTCTTTTACAGACATTAGATCAAGGGCCCAGATAGAGCATCACAGCAGTTCTGTGTTCATACCAGCCTTTTGCCAGGCCAAGGCATAGGGATATGAAGCAGAGAAAGGCACTCAAGGAGTAAAATCAGAAGCTAATAAGGGAATTACAAGCCTGGGGCTTCCACAATCACTGCTGGATATGAGGAAAATGGGACAGAAAAACATAATAATAGCATGGTGCCAACACAACACACTTTTCAAGAAAACTAGGACAGTTCTTCACCCTCAGGCATGGCACAGTGGATGTCCCCACAGCAATCTTGGACAGAACAGGGCAGAGCTGACGAGGAACCATAGCATGTCACTAGCTGTTCACTGGGGCAAAATCTGCAGCCAGGAAGGGAAAATTCTTTCATGGGTTGGATACTCTCATAGCACTATGTAGCTCATTATAAAAATGCTACCTCCGTATTTCTAAAATTCTAATTAATCAAGGCTCACAGGACAGCATGTAAAATAGCAAATGAGGAAAAGTGGGAAAACAGAAATCCCGATATTGATCAAGTTCCTGCTACAAGCCTGCAGAAGGAAATCTGACACAGGCTTTAACTAGAATTTTTTTGATACAGCTGCAAACCTGGGAGGCACATAAGACAAAACACTGCAAAATTATGTATCTTCAGAGACACCCAGTGGAAGTACTGAAAATAACACCTAACTCAAGAAATACAAAAAATTCTCAATAGAAAGTACTGTTCCCTGTTTTGCAATACTTCGTTCAAATTCATGGACACAGGACATATTGTTTGCCATTAACCTTAACAGAAATCACCCTGAACTAATTTTATCTCCTGGCCTCTTCTCTTACTATGACAACTTCTGAATTAAAGGAAGTTGTACTCAGTAACACAATAATGAAGGCAATATTCATTGATATTTCAGTGTGTCAAGTCCTATAAAGGAAGGGTAATGTGGTGATTTATAAAATGCCATTAGAAGCCCAGAGGACATTCTGGAAGTCTCACTTTATTCTGTAATTTACCAGGAGATGCCAAAGAAGTGGGTCAAAAACAGAGAACTGATTAGTCAGAGACCCTCACTTTTCCTGGAGCATTAGAGAAAAGTCCCATCACATCTCACTGTTTTGTCCTGAAACTATTTAGTGTTTTTTAAAAGCTACGCAGAAGTACAAAGTAATAGTGAGATTTTTCTGTTTCAAATCAAGTTCAATCTGTCTTGTATACTCCCCAAAACATAATATATTGAACCAAGTAGAACAAAATTGAGCCATTTGATTTCTCTGTGCCTCTTCACAAAGCTGTTCCATGTTACTGAGACAGGAAACAAAGTCTCACACCTATATTCCACCTCATTTCACACAAGCATAGGAACTTGGATTGTTGTAGGTTCTCTGATGCAAGAAAAATGTAGTGTTGTGAAGAACCACGCCATTTTTCTTCTTCTCAAGATTATTCAAATTTTACATTAACATATATGCCACATGCCAATAACTATTCCTTTTTCATTATAAATCAAGTTTGCATAAACAAATTAGACTTACAATAATTCCTCTAACAGAATAGTAGAAAGTGCTTTATTACAAGAGAAACTCATTCGCCACTGAGGAAGAGACTGATTCTCAGAAGTGTGGTTTAGACTGCAAGGTATCACTGAAGAAGTCAGTCTCACAAAGTGCAGTTAGATACGTCACACTAGTGGTATACCTGAGAGGTCAATACTGGAGCTAACACTGCTTAACATCTTCATTAACAATCTGGACCATAGGGCAAGTGCACCCTCAGCAAGTTTACAGAAAATACAGAACCAAGAGCAGTGGCTGATACACCAGACGGCTGAGCTGCTGTGCACAGGGACCTGGACAGGTTGGAGGACTGGTGTCAACAGGAACCTCATGAAGTTCAAAAAAATGGAAGTGCAAAGTCCTGCATCTCATCAGGAGTAACCCCATGCATCACTCACTATACACTGGGGGCTGATCAGCTGGAAAGCAGCTTTGCCAGAAAGGACCTTGGGATCCTGATAGACAAGAAGTTGGGACATGAGCCACTGAGGCACTCTTGCATTAAAAAAGGGCCAACAGCCTCCCAGGTTACACTGGAAAGGGTACCACCAGCATGTCAAGGTAGGTAATCCTTCCTCTCTATACAACACTGGTGAGGATGTATCTAGAGTACTATGTCCAGAACTGGGACTGGACAGGGCTTTCCACTACAATAACAAAACAGACCTACTGGAGCAAGTCCAGCACAGGGCCATGTAGATAATTAAGGAGTATCTTTAAATGAGATATTGAGAGAGCTGGAACTTTTCAGCTCGGGGAAAAGATTGCTCAGGCTCAGATAAGATTGTTCTTATCAATGTGTAGAAATACTCAATGGAAGGGAATGAGGAAGAGAGAGAAAGACTCTTCCTAGTAGTGTTTACCAACAGGACAAAACACAATGTGCATAATTTAAAACCCATGTGATTCCATCTAAACACAAGAAAACTGGGTTGTTTACTGTGACAGATGTCAAACACTGGAATAAGTTGCTCAGAGAGGTTCTGGAATCTCCATCTGCAGAGATATTCAAAATACAACTGGGCACTTACTTAGACAACCTGCATTAGCTGAACCCGCTTGAGCAGGGGCCTTGGACTGGACGACCACAAGAGGTTGCCTCCAATCTAAACTTTTTCATAAACCAAAGCATTGATTTTAGTTACTAGAATTTGCCTAACTCCTGGAAGGAGATCCTGGAGGGAAAGGAAATACACAATTGAAAGAAAAATTCTGTCTACGACCTAGCATAAGATTATGAGACATTGTGCTTTCTTTTCTTCCTCTGAAGTGGCTGGTTAGCCAACTTCTGAAATAAGATACAGACCAGCTGTGCTGCAAGGTTATTTCTTCATGGCACTTTTTATTTAAATGTGTGCATTTACTGTTGAGGGGAGTAAAGAAAGGGTAAGGAATACAGCTTTTTTGTACGTTCTCCACTACATTGCAGTCTAATTTATTGAGGTGGTAAAAAAAACAATGTTTGCTGCTGTATGTGCAACTCCAATTATTCGTTATCAGGGTGCGTAAATTGTGATAAACTATGATGGGAATAGAGTAGGGGGCTTAATTCCTACAATAGCTAACTCGTGTATTACTACAATTGATATTTACATTTAGAAATCAGATTAAGAGCTAAGTGCACAAAACCACAAAGATAACTTAAAAGGTTGTAGAAGTACCAGAAAGAAGAGCCAGTAAATAACATAGTGTTTCACGGGCCACTGCCTTGCTTTACTGTGCATGCTTTGATCCTCTGCAGCCAAAAATTGCATTAATGGCCCATTAGGAAAAGGCACTGAAATTTAGGAGCTATATAACAGACCTTGTCCAATACTTATGCTTGAAACATCTAGAAATGGCCCAAGTCTGGATGTTTCTCCGATTTACATGTACACATTCCAATTTTTAACAGCATCATGATGCTCCAGGGCAGTCCACTTCCTGGAAAGGTTTGTATTTCTCAGGTAATTAAAATCACACTGCCTTTGGCCATCTCTGAGACCATCACAAAGGTGAGCTGTTATATAATCATCTAGAAATGCACTGCCTATGGTGCCTCATCAATGAAGTAACAGAGCAGCTGTGTCAGAGCTGGCCTTTAAATTGAAATGGAAAGGGTAAAAAAGCCTGAGGCTGACAACTGAGGCAGAAAATGTGAAATTACAGCACCAAAATAGTTTTTATAAAGTAAACTAAATTAACTTTTTTTACTTACAGAATCAATCAACAGCTGTAAGTTGAGGTCATCTACTGTTGCTGTGCTGCTCTGAATTCTCAGCCTGTATTAGAAAAATTAAACTTAGGATTGATTAACTGCATGGGAGATCAATTAGAGCCCTTCCTCTAGAGAAACTACATGGGAGAAATGGGTGTTCCTATGTGCTACCTAGCATGGTGGTGTTGGCACTGTTAGGGACAACACTGCAGCCAAAGCGCAGAATCCACATGAGCAAGCAACCCCTAGATTAAAAAATCCCCCCAAAAAAAGCAGTAAGAACTCTACTGCCACTCTGTGTACTACCCTCACTAATCCCAGATGTTCCTACCTGAGTGGATGCTTTTGTGAGTGGTGGACAAATAGATCCATGATCAGGCTGAGAGGACTAGCAACACTGACATCCCCTTTTTAAGCAACCAAGAACAGACATGGCTTCGCCACACATGTTAATAAAAAAGCTATCCTTCCTTAGACTCACCCACAGTCCCAGGAAAGGTTGAAAGTCAAACCTTTATTATCCACTGTGATAACCTCTTCTTTGTCTTGTTAAGCTCCTAGTTATCCACTACCATGGGAATTCACAGCAATATATTTAACTACTCTGTCACAAAAAGCCCAAGAAGCAATGGAAGCAGACCTTGCAGATGCACAGAATACACTCCCAAGAAACACACAGGAAGATGGGAAAACCTGCAAAGACTTGCTGCAGTAGTAGTTTAGGCAGAAAAAGTAACATTTAATATGTAAAACACAGGTGGGCACAGATGCAGCAGATTAATCCAAACAGAACAAAAGTCAAGACACTAACTAGAGCACTGACACTAGATGATATGGACTGTTTTCAGCCCCACTCTTCATATGTTACATGACTTCATGCTAGTTCACTGTTCCTTCATTTCTCTTCCCGCTCTTTGTCTACATCATCTGTAAGTTGGAAGCTCATGAGATTGGACTCTACCTCTGCCTGCACCACAACTAGCTCAGTAGGGTTTACATTCTGACTGGACCTTCTACAGGTAACACATCTACATTAGTCTACTGTATATAAATGAATACAAAAATAACTGGAGGTTTATGCAAACCAGAGATGACACAGGAAAAAATCAAAGTAGAAACATTAACAGGAGTGATGTGCTTTCTAAAGTAAACACAAAATGAAGGAAGCTAAACGGAGAACTGGATGCCAAGATTTAAAAACAAGGTGTCTCTGATATCACTGGCAAATCTTACAGTGACAACATCTCATTGCAGTTACTTATTTAATTAGTATATAACGTTACCTTAATGCTTGATACTAAACTCAGACAGCATGGAAAATCAAATTAACTTGTATTAAACAATATCAAAATTACAGTTCCCAGTAAATCACCTTCAAAATACATATAAACATTAAGTTTACCTCAGCTCCTAAACTGAGAGAAATTATTTCATCCTCAAAAGCGGAATGTGTATCAATATGAGGAGGAATTCCTGCATAAGAGAAAAACAAAAAAGTCAGTACAATAATACTAGAGTGGTATCTCTGTTAGCAAATTCTATTTCCATGGATGTCCATACAGAGAACTGGGATGTATGGTGGAACAAACGAACTGCACACACTATTGCTAGGCTAACCTCTGGACAGTGCATCTGTTGAGGTGTGTACGAGTAACCACACAGAGTTAATAATTACTGAAGGGACAGCTTTTTTTGGTATGTTTTTCTTTCAGATTTGCTAATTGGAAAGAAGCTGCCATTCCCCACAGGTCACGCCACACGTTAACACAGAAGTGCTGAAGCAGCAGTGTGTATGCCACAGCAAGATCTCACTGCACGGTGGGGAATTGTAGCCAGGAGTGGAGCAAGGCCAGCAGACAGCTTGGGAGAACTGCAACTGCGCCTTCCTTTGACACCACAGCAGGCCCAGACAGACAGAGTAACTCCTACGGGATCAAAGCCAGTGCAGTTATATATGCTTATTAAAAGCTCTACTCACATTCATTTTGGACATTAAGTTCTGAGCTGAAAATACTTTTTTCCTAACAGCGTCAGTCAGCCCTATAAAGTATCCTTATTACATGCAATATTTTACCTCCCGGTGTAAATACTCTTAACCCCATTCATTTCAGTGAAAGCAAGACAAGTGTTTTATGGGGCCAACATTGAATGATAGAAAATCAGTCAGACCCAAATAGCAAGGACGCATATCTGTGGTTTGCTCATTGCTTTGCCCCAGTATAAGGCACTGAAACTCTGCCCTCAGATGTGCACTGATGTCAGTGCAATTCACTGTACAACAGAAGAACACCAACTGCTCTCTTGAGCATCACCCAGACAATTCAATCAAGACCACAATGACTTACCTACCTGCTGCTTACACTCTATATATCATCGAATCATCCTGATTGGAAGGGAACTTGAAGATCAAGTCCAACCATAGCCTAACTCCCCCTACCATAACCTAATCTACCCTTTCAGTGCTTAAATCATGTTGCTAAGCACTATATCTACATTTCTTTTAAATACTTCCAAGGATGATGACTCCACCACTCCCTTGGGCAGCCTGTTTCACTGTCCAACAACTCTTTTGGCAAAGAAATTCTTTCTAATATCCAGCCTAAACCTCCCCTGGAGCAGTTTCAGGCCATTTCCTCTCATCCTGTAATTATTCACTTGAGAGAAGAGGCCAACTCCCACCTACCTACAACCTCCTTTCAGGTAGTTGTAGAGAGCAATGAGATCTCCCCTCATACTCCTAAGTAAACTAAACAATCCCAGATGCAGCACAGAGTGCTTACCTAAGCATTCAAAAGTGGATGGTAACTCTGAAGTATAAATCTACAACTTCAAACACTATTAGGACCCTGAATGAAAAAAGCACCCTCAAAAAGGAATTCATTTAATGTGTCTAAAGCATGGACCTACAGCTTAAGATACCCGAAGTCAGAAATCACTTTTTAAAATGTCAAGTGTAATTTCCAGTGACAATCTGGCTTGGAACACAGATACTAGAGGTATTAATCTGACTGCACTCTGTGCTCAGTCATATCCAAACAATTTGGACTTAGAAAAGGGTATCCTGCTTTGTGTTTTTTAAAAAAATGTGTCTATTCTTGATAGAAATCTACAATTCTAACTAATCTCCTCTGATGTTTCAGCCAGAAGTACATGACTGTATCAATTTAACAGACTGTCAAACAGATAAACAAATAGGATCAGTTTTCCAGACCCCTGTTTGGCAGACACTGAATTAGCTGTCAGACATTAATTCTGAAAGAGAAGGCTGTTGTCCTTTCTTCCTAAGGACAAATGAGATATCTGCTCTAGAAGGGAAGCCAGATACTCAGCCTTGATTATTTACTTTAGCAGAAAGCACAGCACATTATTTGTTCCCCAGGGGTGTGATTAGAAGCACATTTCTCTCCAGATGTCTTCAGTTTGGGAAAGATAACAGAAAGAGTAATTTCTTATTCCTTATTCAAGGGAACACTGCTTGTGACACACTTAAGAGTCCATTCATCACAGATACTAATATTATACTGTAGGTACTAACAGCAAGAGCTGTTTCGTGGAGACTGTGTATCTAACACAGGGAGCAAGAAGAGTTTGGAGTGAAACGATGTACTTGACTACAAAACCAAATATGACTATTTATTCCTACATCTTTTTATGTTTAATTTTCATGCTATGGTCTTAGACTATGAAATGCCATCAACTTTCTTAACAGTGGTATCAAAAAATGTACTTCTAAACACAAACTCCCAGGTTCAGAAACCAGTATGAAGACTTTAGCTAAGATGCAAAGCACTGCTGGTCACAGAGAAAACACTAAGCTGGTGCTTGCAACCTGTCCCTACACCGTATCACATTTAGATTATGTTCTCTTTAGATTTTCAATGAAACTATACTGGTTTGGCTGAGATAGAGTTAATTTTCTTCATAGTAGATTATATGGGTCTATGTTTTGAATTTATGATGAAAACAGTGTTGATAAGAGAGGACTGTTTTAGTTATTGCTGAACAGTGCTTAAACAGCATCCACATCCTTTCTGGTTCTCATGCTTCCCTGCTAGTGAGACAGCTGGTGGTACACAAGAAGCTGGGAGGGGACAGAGCTGGGACAGGTGACCCCAGCTGACCAAAGGGATATTCCATACCATATCATGCCATGCTCAGCAATAAAATCAAGGGTGAAGTTTACCATGGGTGCCATTACTCAGGGACTGGCTGGGCAGAAAGCAATTCTTCACGAGTTTTTTTTTCTTTGATTTGTTGTCTTTTTTTTTAACTTAATAAACTATCTCAACCAATGAGTCTTCTCACTTTTACCCTTCCAATTCTCTCCCCTATCTCAACGAGGGGGAACAAGCAAGTGGCTGTGTAGTGCTTACTTACCTACCAGAGGAAAAAGACAGAGTAAGGTAAAGAGCTCAACATTTTTGAAGGACGAATAAATTTACCTTGTCCAGGTTCATACTGATTTACAGTCAGTTGATCAGGTTTATGTTTGATGTATCCCTGCTTCAAGCACTTCTCCAAGAACAGGCCACAAATTTCAGGAAGACCTATTTATAGAAAAGAAACTGTCAGCAAGACAGAATAGCTTTTTACATTTTTATCCTTTCTTTTTACAATACATACAATAACTGGACAAAATATATAGAAACAGCTTCAGAGATTCGTAAGTCCATCTTTAATAATGATCACTCTGCATTTGTTCTAACACACATCAGAACTGAGACCTGATCTGCAAGTCCAATACATTAATAACACCTCACAATTAGAAAAGCCATTCCTCAAAGTCCTCTGCACTCAGAAGTGGGTCAGGCCCCCTCCTCACACTTGCAAACTGCACTATTTCTGCACATAAATAAAAGGATATAAATTCAGAGGCAAATTTTCCTCCAACTTCAGTAAAAAGTTGCAGTCAAGAAGCAAAATTATTATGCAGAGCATCAGAAGTTATGCAGAGAGCCCTCTAAATAAATTACACCCTAAAATCTGTTACTGAATTAAATATCACCACAAAAATCTGCTGAAGTTAAGCTGATTTTGAAACAGGAATTAAAGTTACAGTCCTTCACTGAATCTTTGCTTTGCTATTTTACCTAATGGCTTCACTGTAAAAATTCTGTTAAAGGAAACACAAACATGCCAGTAACACTCCTTTCAGGAATCTATCAATTCTTGGTTTTTAATTGTTCTCCCCATTGAAGTGTTCATGCTTTCCTCACACATAAATATTCTGTGAGATGAGAAATCTCAAAGCTCAAGTATAAATGTTTTCATTATTTTATAGGTCCACTGTTAAAATCACACTGTAACCAGAATCCTTCTGTTGGAAGCTACAACCATCTCAGTATACATGCATCACCTTAAACACCTTCAAGTTTTATAGGAAACTTAAATCCCCTATTTTACTATTTTTTAAGTTAAGGCTATAAGATGACTCATTCACTTTGCTCTGAACTCCAAATAAAGAGTTACTCAAACCTTTTCAGTCCAAAGGAAATTTTATTTTGGTGTGCATCCAGCAAGCTTCAAGTTAGTCAAGTTAAATATATACAGCAATACGCATCACAACTTCCAAACAAATGAATATGTAATTTGCAACACATAATTGTTTTATGAAACAAAAGCTTAAAAAGAATTACAATCACAATCCCAAAAGCCTTCTTTGACTGGACCTCAAAGAAGGGCAGCAAGTAAGTGGAAATCGAGCTTCAAGCAAGTACAATAATTTGGAATGGACCCCATTCAAAAGCAATGTTCAGTGTGTGGTTAGGATACAACAAATGCTCTCCTTTTATCAGGCTCCCACCTGCCCTTTAATTAGAATCGCACATCCATATCTCTGTGAGGATTAAAGGCTGATGGTTCCAGCACCAGTGCAAAACAAGTATGATTTAATAGGGAAGTTCTCACCTCCAGGTAAAGGTTTTTCTTTATCAACATTGTTGTTATCATAGCAAAACTCATATCCAAAATGTTTTACTCTTCTATGCTTTAAAGTCTTCTCAGCTGTAAAAACACACAAGTTTAAAGTAATACTAGACTACATAAAACAGTACAGGCATTTTGCTATGCTTCCCTATTCCATTTGACCTGTTAAACCTAAACATTTTTTAAGTAATAGTTGAAACAAAGTGTATGACTCTTGTTCTTCATGGCATACCCTTCTGCCTTTTAACTTTTTGTATTTGCATGAGCCATCACATTCACCACAGTTTTAAGTCAAACTGATGGTGTTTTTGTACATGCAAAACATAGAGAGCACCTATTTTCTTGAGCCTTGTTTAATGCATCGTTGATCTCACCACAATCTCTGAACCGGTACTTGATTAATCTCCTATGGATACAGGAGGATCCTGCACTTTCACCAATTGCAAAGTTACTTGTTAGCCAAGGTCAATATAATCCTTTTTGTTGACCCAAGGAACAAAACTTACACAGAAACCTTGAACTGAATTCCAAGAACAATTCATTTATTAAGAGATTTAACTCCACAGAGCTCAAGTGAAAGCATGAAAATGTTCTGAACAAGTCCTCACTGACTTATTTTTGATTTAAGAGAAGACACAGCTCCTCAGCTGGACATGAAATTACAAGGGTACCCTCCAGAGAAGAGTCTTGTGCATAAGACAATTTAAAAAGACTTCTATTTTTTTCTGGATGCAGGAACATTATTCAAGTAAATCTATACCAGTATATCAATTCAGACCAGTTTCCACTAAGGGCTTATCACTTACAACATAAGACCCCACTTCTAAATTAAAAACAAATACACAAATGTTTCAAAACTACATTTACCAAGATGTAGACTTCTTGTAAACCAAAACTATAGGGAAAAAAAAACACCATATTAAAGCATGGGAAGTTTGGATTTCTATGGTTCTGCCCACCGTTTTCAGTATCTTCATCTCCTATCCAGTCAATACATTCCAACATCCTCTTCTCTTCCTCTGGAGAAATTATCTTTTCAATGACCATTAGGCCTGGAGGCAAGCTTGCAGGAGCAGCATTCTGCCAGAAAACTAGGGTGTATGGAAAAAGATAATATTGTCACTATTCAGAGAAAATAAAACCATGTGTTCTCTATAGGGATATTTACTAGGTATGGGAATACAGTACAGCGGTAAAAATATTTACTATAATGATAAAATGGAGCACTCATTGGGGCCTTATAAGGTGAATGAATGATCCCTTTTTGGCATGACAAAACAAGGTACGGTCCAAATTTTGCATCATGCAAAGCACTTTCTAAATTTCACTGCATAATACAAATAAGACTCCACACTAGCCAAACACAAACCCACTTGTGATAACTTCAGGATTTTCCCTGCATTTAATTGTAGTTTTCTAGAACTTAAGTGATTTAGCAAATGTCTACAGATGGCTCTCTGTCCAGAGAAGCAATCTGTAGTCCAATATGGAAGAGTATAGGTGAACATAAAATGTCAGTGATGCGGGGGCATTCAGTTTGTGATCCTAATAGCTTAACAAAGCTATTTGCTGGCAGAATGTACAGACCCCTTTCTCTTTTTCCTAGACACTCCAAAAGCTGAAAGAAAGAGTGATAGTTCTTGTCCTAAATACCTTATATTCAGCCATAAAAAAAACCTTGAGAGAAGGGAGACAAAAAACAAATTAAAAAAAAACAAAAAGACAGAAGAAATTATACTTATTTTCCTTCTTGGAGTTGAGATAAAGATTGCAAGACCAAGGTTACACAAGAAATCCAATTAACTGTCCAGAGATCTCCTGGGTCCTAATTTAGTTCCTTGATCATAAAACCTTCACATGTAGTACTGAATGGTCTGGAAAATACTTAAAGTCCTTTTTCATTTTGCCACCAAGTAAAGGAGATTAGAGTACCCTACCTCAAAATGCAAGGAGCAAAGATTATTTTACATCCTGAATCTTAGATTCTGGCTTTCATTCTCTGTGTCTTTACAAAGACCAGTGTGCTTTTACCTATATTTACAACCTAGGAAGTAAAAGCAAAGGGAAGCAGTATGCAAGAAGACAAATATATAGGAGAGAAAAAAAATTATACCTTTTTCCACAAAATTAATATATAGAACAATGTTTTGTCCAAAGTCTTCCAGTGTTACTTCTTTTCCATTAAGGGCATCAAAGGCTTTCTTGGCTTCTTCTGTTGTCCCATACTTGACAAATGAATATGGTTTATTCGGTAGCATTAAGAGGGTTTCCACCAACCCATATTCTTCTAGTATCCTGAGCAGTTGGCATCTACTCATCCCATTACCCAGACCAGCATTGGCAATAACCAGGCTCTAATTGAAGAGAAATTTTTAAAAAATGAGAATTAGTGATTACTGTTGGATCATTTAAAACTTACCCTCTACCAAGGGAGTACCTCTATAAAGAAGAAGTAAGCCCATGAGTACTGTTTTACGGATCCCAAACAGGACGTCTACATTTCAGTGAGCTTGGTACATGAGGCTAAGGCAACCTTTGTTTGCCCAACACATACTCTGGCAGAAAGGCTTGCAACTTTTCTCATAGATACTTCCTCAATTAATGCATGTAGCTACTATTAAAAGGGCACTTAAACTTTGAACTGGCACGTGTGCATCAAGTGTACTGCAGGCAAACATTGACACTGCTACACATAATTTTGGAGGTTTCTAAAATGGTATTTTTCTGGAGACTTGTCACCTGTCACTAACAAAAACAAACAGAAAAACCTTTGAAGACTGTGATATTTTTTTTTAAGAAACGTTTTCTCATAGTTTATAAGGAGTCTCTCTAAGGATAGAGAAATTGATATTCCCAGACTCACCTCCTGTTCCCCATACATCAGGTTCACAAAAAAAAAAAAGCAGCAGCCTCCAGAAACTGAGCATCTAGTTCTGCTTCAACATTCGTATGAAAATTCTTTTTGTTTTTATGCACAAAAGAGATTTATGTTCCATCCTTAGTTAAAGCAGATTACTTCACATGCAATGCCTAAATGCTTCATTCTATGCTTTCTTAGCAATTTATATCCAAAATTATCAAGGAGCAAGTAGTTTGTGTTGCTGGTTTGCCAAGTATTAGAAGAAACAACAAAACAGAACTTTTCAAAGGATTATTATTCAAGAAACATCCTTTGAAAATACACATCCTTCTCAAAACACAGTAACAATTTCTTTTGACATCTAAATAGTTCATTGCCATAACTGGATGTTCAATCTAATGGTGCTTCAAAGAAGTTTAACTCCCTTTTTAAGGCTAAATGAAGATACTAGTCTTGAAGTTTTGATTGAGCTCCAGTGACTTTAAACAGCTAGCAACAATTTACCTAGATTGATTCAATGTAATACCTTTCCAAAAAGCTTTCAGACAATCTTTTCCTCAAAGTTTAAAAATGTTCTCTGACCTTTTCTGAAGGCAGCTGGTAAAGTGTTCAATTGTTTCAAATGATAGCATTTCACTTGTCTAAAAGACAGGAAATAAGGCTTAAAACTGAAGAGAAGGATTATTTTTAAAAAAATATGCAGTTAGTACTGCTGTGATTATGCCTACTGTGATGGCTTTGTTAGCACTTGTTCTTAGCACTGCACTGAGCTGTCCATTACTGATCACATTTTTCAAAGATGACCATATTAATTGTTTTTTTCTATAATTTTTTTAATGGAAAGCAGATGTGTGTAGGGGAAATGTAGGGACTCAAACCAGTGCTTTCACTGCCTGTAGACACTCTGTCTACAAAGATCATCACTGCACAACAGCAGCATGTACAGCTACTGATTGTGTTCTCCCGACTGAGCAAGTTCTATATAACCAGACCCTTGCACAAAGCCTGAACACATTCCCAATATTCTTAACACAAGTTTATCACTAGCACTACCATTTATTTTCATATCTCAGTTATTTAAATGTTCTGTTATCAATGAAGATCTTGCTGTACCTCAAAATTACTCTTTGAATAACGGATAATTTGCTATCTTGAGCAGTGTCAAGACAAACAAGTCCTGGATGATGGACCCAATCCCAAGCAACACTAAAAACAGTCCTTACTCCAAAGAGCTTACAATACACACATAACTGCTTGGTTATGTTAGCTTATATCCATGTGGTATGAAATCTGAGTGAAGACTAAGCCCCATTTGTTACAAAAAAAAAAAAAAAAGAAAAAAAAGATCTAGTCAATGTTTCCGTATTTGAATGGGAAGAATATGCAGGACCAAGATGAACAAGGCTAGAGTAAATGACACTGCTCTATCCCTACAGTGTTCAAAACCATTAGCATTTCCCCTCAGCTGATGGAGGGAAATTAAGAACTCTTCTTCTCCTGTCTGCAAGTTCCTGTCACTTACTTTTTGCTACACCAGTGTCTGCAAGGTCACCCTCTGATCTGCTGTAACTCTCTACTGTGGCAGAAAATTACAAATAAAAAAATTGAGTAGTCTTCTGTTAGGTTAGGGAATCAAGTGGCTTATGGTAAAGTTCATTGAACATCATAAGGCAGCAGAATTCTCTCCTATCTTATCCCTTTTTGTGCAAGAAAAGAAAAAGCTGTCCCCTTTTCAACAGCTACAAGTCAGTCAATCATTTCAACTCCCAAAGAACCATAGCCTAAACCAATTTAGGTGAAGAAAACAATGTGGAAAGAATTTTGAAGATAAGACACATTTTTAACAAGAAGTTTAGATGCGACAAATTACACTTGATAGATAAGCACAGAGGAAAGAAAGATAGAAAAGCTAAAAGCCAGAGGGGAAAAAAAGTCACATAGAGAAAGAGAAGAAAAGTTTCTCTACCTCAACATGGTAACATTTCCCATGCTTCCTCCTCCTCCTCTCCAACCCAAGGAACTACTGCTTCAGATTATTTTTAAAAAATATCCAAAGGGCATCAAAGTCTCCCCACAGACATTAAACTCCTGAAGAATAGTCCTGCTTTGAAATCAAAGAGGCACAGAAAACCCTCAGTAGTCTCAGGAATTGCACTCTGGAGGAAAACCACATTTTAGAGGAAGCATGTGTGAGAACAGAACAGAGATAAGCAGCATGTTCTTGCTATCATCAAAATCAGAACTACCAGTCACCTGTGTGGCATGGGAAACACAGTCAATGCCTTCATGTCTCATCAATGTATGCTGAGCTCTGACCTGCTTCCTCAATACCTTCTTCTTCATTTTATTGACTTTCAAATGATCTTCACTGGTTTTAACTTCCATGCTGGTGATCTGGGAAGTAGAAGCAACAACACATAGTAAATATCCTGCCTGAAAAATAAAATACATCAGTCCAGTCTAGAGACACAGACCTCTTGTCTCCTATGCCAGCTCTAGGATAGTAATAGGACTTCAGATAATTCCAGATTTTATTTATTATTTGGGGCTGGCAAAACTGATCCTGCAAAGTACATTCTTCCTCAGCAAGAGCATAGTCTTCCCCATCGCTGAAGTTTTGTTATTAAACTCTCTTTTATTAAGAGGATCCCTCCCAAAAATAAAGCTTTATAAAGAATGCCATGATGCTAGATTTAATTTTCTCTTCCTCTTCATTCCTTTATTCATAATGTCATTACATCTCTTTTCAGTTTTTAACCTGCCTTCCCCTCCTACATAGCAGTTTTGGTTATCTCCTACTCTTTGCAGTCCCTCCAGAGCAGGACAAGGGGAAAATAAAATAAAATATGTGAAACTATCATGAGATTTGTATCAGCTTCTAAGTTACTCATGTCTCACTGAATGCTTCCATTAGAGATGTACTGTTCCCATTTACCTCCTTCTTCCTAATTGCCACTTTTAAGTGAATACTACATTTGGCAAAAATTGTTTGTTTTGGTTTGTTTGGTTTTTTTTGGGGGGGGAGGGGGGGTTTGAGAGTAGAAAAATGTACTCAATACTTAGATGTCCAAGAACTAGCAACCACACCAGTCCACATTATCGCACATCTCCCAAGGCCAAACTTCACATAAAACACATTCTTGTCATGACAAGAAATGGAAAACTCACGAATACACATTAAGTACTGAGTTAGTGGCAACACAGCATTTATCTACCAATGAGTTACTTAAGCGTAACTAATTCACTGGCCTTTTTCCACATTTTGTTGCATCTTTTGCCACTTCTGGTCAACTGCTATACTGAGTTCCTTCCTACATCTCTCTGAACCTACTTTCTTTTCCCTTCCCTCATCCCACTTCCTTCAAACCCAAGGGAAGAGTCCAGACCTCACTTAAGACTATGACAAAGCTCGCAGACATTGATGTGACTAGACTTTGTCTTTCTTTTTTTTTCTCTCCCTACTCCATAATACCTTGCCCATACTTTAGGGTTTTTTTCTCTTCTCATCTGGTTCAACTGGAGTTGTGTGTTCTGTTTTTATCATTGGCCTGATAACAATCCTTCTACCTCAAAAAATGTTTTTGTTTCTGTTTAAGAATTGAAAAAAAAAAAAAAAAAATCATGCTAATCACCAATATATTTACTTATTTAAATGTGTCAGCTGCTCCACCAGTCAGTCATCTGCTTGCACACCTTTTTACCTGCAAGAAGCTGCTTCCCAATACCTAAACTGCAGTTTATGATAATAATGATATGATGATGTACCACAGGAAACTTGTAAAAGAAAAAAACTTTCATATTAGCATTTGATGCAACTTGGCATTGAATGACTTAGCAAATATTTTATCCTAAACAAATTCAAATATTTCCTGTGACTGCTGCAGCATTACCATCATCAACATGCACAACTCTTAATTGCACCAAAAGAGAAAAATCTTTAAAGGGAATGAGAATGACAGAAACATCCTGTGGAAATAACAGATGCCAATCCTCCAAAAAGGAGCAGAATAAACGCTGCCAAAGAAGACTTAAGTCTTTTGTCACTTTCTAACCATCAAGTTCAAGATTGTACATGCATGGCAGTAACAGTTTGAACCCCAATCTCCCAGCCAAACTGTATTATTCAATTTTTACATGTATCCTGACCACATGAAGATCAAATTTACACCCAAGACTGACAAAAAAAACAATTAAAACAACAGCAACAAAACTTCAAAACCAAAAAAGAAACCCACAAAACAAAATTAATTGGTCAGCACCCTAGGGTCTCTCACTCAGAGCTAACTGAAAGCATAACCATGCTACCAAGCAACAGAGGCAAAATGGATGAGAAATAAATGTCATGAGTGACAAAGCTCGAGAAGGGCACAGTTTCAGAAAACAGAGGAGGCTACCAAAATAACTATTTAAAGTGTAGTGTAGGGGCTAAAAAGATCAATGTATTATAGAGCCAATTCTCCTTTCTGTAAAATTATTATTATTACAGATTTGTTAGTAATTGTCTCCCATTTCCCTTCGAAGCAACAGTGCTCGCTAAAGGCTTTCTGCATATTTTATACTCTTGGGTTTTTTCCCTTCTCTTCCTGAATATTTTGGTACTTTCTTAAATAATTTTCCTTCTTGGCGGCAGACCTGTACACAGTCCATAGTTCATTCTTTGACAAAAACGCATTTGCTTTTAAAGACCATCATTTGAAAATAGTGTCCTTAACAAGGATTCTTCACGTAAACTCCAACTAGGGTTAAAGACACAAAGTGCAATGGTCCCCTTAACCTTCATTAGTTAAACAATGATCAAGAAATCTCAAACTTGTTAGAAAAAAGAAACACAGTGAGATACAAAAAACCCCACACACACCCCAAAACAAACTAACAAACAAAAAGATAAATGGAAACAAAGGCATCTGAAGGTGAGGGGAAACCCAGGGGTCTCAAGAAAAGAGGCATATAAAGTTGACATTAAGCACATTTCTTTAAGTGTGTCTCATGGGTTATCCTTACCAGAATTCATCTGATTTGCAAGCTTGTTCAGAAAACTCACCATGACCAAATTGTCTAATTAATAGATTTGATTCAAAAGGCTTGTCCTGCCCAACTTTATTTGCCATACTCAGGTGAACAGAGGGCAAATAGCTTTACAAACTACCCATGTGCAGGGTAGCCAGTCTCAAACTACTTCACAGGGAAGTATAGGAGACCCATCTTTGATTTGGTGAGGTGAGGTTACAGAAAAAAGGTAAAAATGTAGGATGGGTTTACTCTTTCAAAACATGCAAAACTGGTTCAGAAGGAAAAACATGGAGGCTACGTATATGACCTATACCAGTCAGAGCACTTTCATGCAGCCTCTCCAGAACAGACCCAGCTAGAAGAAAGGGGTATCAAACTAAAAGGCTCAGCTCTCTCCTGTAACAGCTATACCTCTACACACTGTAAGACTCCATCTGATCTCAGGGCAAAGCAACTCTGAGTTTAGTCAGGCCTTCAGTCAGGTCCTCATGAACTCCCACATGCTCCAGAGAAAAGTTATGGGTCAATATTTGGCGAAGTAGCACAGAAGCTGAAGTTGAAAGACTACTTTCCATCCTGTCATAACCTCTGAACTAAACAACAGATCAAGGTGTGATCAGCTACCAGAACAATGGCATTTAATACCAGCAGGATGCCCTACTGCACCCTGCCTGGTCTTTCACCTGCTGCTCAGGAAGCTGAAGACCTACCCTACGTGCTATGTCATGCTTGCCAACATCATGAAGATACCTCCAGCCCCTGAAGGCATTTCAAACAGCATTACCTGCATTGCTGAGACAGCAGAACTTGTGAACTGAGCATGAACTCTCTGTCTTGTCTGTTACACAAGGCTCAATGCTGCAGGCACAGAAAGCAACAGTCTGCCTTGATTTGGGAGTTAAAGAATCACATTCCCCTATACAGAAGTGGAAGACTATTTAGTAACATCTCAGATCTCCAAAGACCAAAATGCCCATACAAGAAAAAGCATTCAGCAGTGGATTATTTATTACTGTTATCACCTCCTTTCACAAGTATTTTAAAAAAAGTAGCTCCTGAAAATACACTCTAAAAATCTCGCCTTGCAATGCTAACTCAGGTTATAGCAGGTCACACGACTGGCCTGAAATTACTACAAAGGTTAATGTAAAGCTTTAACGTAATGAAGGAACCTTATTTGGTGCAGAAGCCACTTCTGGAAAGGGCCAGTGCAGAGTTACCGGAGGGCAGCTAAACGGCAGCTGCCAGCAGAGGGAGCACCACCCCCAGTTACGAAGTTTCGCGCTGTTGTTACGCAGTTCTGGCTTAGTTTTCTGCAGCAGGTACATAAATATAAATGTACACAGACACTGCAAAGACACAGACATCAAAACTCGTGGAAAACAGGAAATTCAGGAGTCCCGGTGGAACGATTTAACAGCTCCAGCACCAGCTAAACACGCCAGCTGGTAACTGATCATCCTCCGCGCATCAGTGCCAGCGACAGCGACTCTCCTCTCACCGCCCACCCTCCAATCCACCGGCTCCGCGCACTCGTTTAAAATAACAACGATAATAAGAGAAACAACAGGTATGCCCGCCTGCTGTCCTGCCTTGAATAAACACGAGGCGGGTAGAGACTGGCCTGACCCGTCCGCCTAACGCCACCTCGCCCGGGCCGGGGCCGGGGCCAGGGCCAGGCCGTGGCGGGCTCGGCTCCCCGCACACGGCTCCGGGGAGAGGCCGCGGCGGGGCACGGCGTTCCCGACCCCCCCGCGATCCCTCGCCCCAGCCGGCGGCCGGCGCGGCGCGTTACCTGCCGGGAGGCGGCCATCTTGGGACAGGCGGCCCGCCCGCCGCCGCCCCGTCATGGCGGCGCCCGCCCCGCCCCGCCCCGGGAGGGCGCGTCTGCGGTGCCGGCCGGGCCGGCGGTGCGCGGGGGTCGTTCCCGAGAGGGAAGGTCTGTCCCCTGGTGGGAAGGTGAAGGAAGCTCTGCCACACGGAGTGGAGTTCTGCGCCCGCTTTTCCTGAGGGCCGGGAACGTCCCGCGGCTGTGGACAGCCGGTTTCTCAGAGGAGAAAACTCCGCGCCCGGGTGTTCACAGCGCCGGGGCGAACTTGGCGGTGCGAGAGGGAGAAAGCGGCCGCCCTGAGTCTCTCGCCTTGGGCACACACTTACCGCAAGTGTTCTGTATCCCCACGTCTGCTCACCCAAATGCCAGCCAGCTTCACTTGCGTCAGGCCCTCCCCTGGTTGCCTTTTCTCTGCAGATAGAGCCTGCTCCTTCCCATCCAGAGAGACCTCCGTCAAGTCTGCGGCAGAAGACGAGCGGTGTTTGAAGGCCCAGGGCAGCCCCGCTCCTTCGCTGAGGGCAGCCCAGGGGAGAGCCTCCTCCAGCACAGCGGGTCCCGAAGCAGCCACATCACACAGCAAAGGCAGCTTCACCCAGGCCAAGGTGCTCACCCAAGGACATCATCACCTGGACAGGTCTCCATCGCCACATTACCTTTGGCATGTACCACACTAGGGACAGGGAAGACAAAACCATTCCAGTGCTGTCACGGCTACATGAACATGGAGCCTCTGGTTGTACGCACACATTGCCCCACACTACTCTTCAACTCTCTGCCAACCCCGCTAAGCAAACCCACGCTTTGAGCAACCTGCATCACGTTGAAAGGAAGAGTCTCCAAGCTTGCTGGCTCCCTGTGCAAGGAAGTGATGCCTTAAATTGGAGATAGAGTGTTTAAGTCTTCCCTTCATTTTTCTCTGCCAACATAGACTAACCAAGCTTCGTATTATGCTCCTAAACCAACAGAGCTCTTTCGCCCTAGTTTATCCAAAATACTGAAGTCCAAGTTTACCTACGTTTCCTTTCTTTACCTGACAAATATTTTACTTCTCACTGTAGAGTATTACCTAAAAATATATCTTTTTTTTCCTCTATTTAAATACCAAGCTCTATTTTTTTTTTTTTTTTTAATTCCTTCGACCTACTGTGGATATTTAACCTTTCTCAAGATGAATTAGGTATGGGATTCCCAGGTGGGTGGTACGTAAAGTGACCGATGAGCCTGTAAACTTGTAGTCAGAAACCAGCTCCTCAACTTCATCCCAGATCCACTCTCTGGAGAGGTCTACCTATGCTATTAGGTAAGGCTGTGCTTGCCTAGAAAAAAAAAAAAAAAAAAAAAAATATATATCTAAAAAAACATTATCTTTCCCTTGAAGCATATACCATGCCATGTGCTAGGGACAGAGCTATCCCACGTGCAGGAGGTACGAGCACACTAATGATGGGAGTTTGATGGGGCATATCCACCAGCCTGTGAAGGTAATACTCAATCAGAAAGGCAGTCCTGCTTCTGTCCTTCCACCACAGTCTATGACTTTACATTACTCTCCATTTTTGACCCATGCAGTGGATATCAAAGTATAATGACAACACAAATAGTTTGCTTCCATTTTTTCATATGTAAAATGTGAATATTAACTGCCTACCTAGCAAGAGTGCAGCAAAGAACTTACTCACATTTACAAACACCAAGCATTAGCTTATGGTCTTTCTGTAAGCCAAAATGAATGTGGGGAAAGAACAACCAGGCAATGTCAACAGTTGCTGTCTCTGTTAAATGTTCTCTGAAACCTTCAGCCCTGGAAACCACCAAACCTGAAAGCTACCAGAAGGATCATCCTATGGAAATTGGGTTGTAATTCATTACCAATTTGTTCTAACAAGTGGAAAATACCTGCCCAAAGGTTGTTTCTGTTAAGTGCCCAAGTTCTGTTTCAAAGCCCTGATTGTGTGGGCGCTCCATTCTTCCACTTGCCTGTCCATGTGTTTATCCCACTTGCATGTGCTGTTGGTAGGTAAGAAGTAGAACATAGCCTTAATGGAATGTTACCTCTCAGAGTACAAACCACAAGGTGCTGGCAGCTGCCTGACCCTGTGTTCACCAGCCATCATTTGGGTTTATTCTGTTTTATTATTATGTAAATTGCTTTCTGGGGGGAGGACACTCACTGCATTTTTTTCTTGACATTTCTCTGTATAATTAGCATTGGTAAAGAATTCGCCATGCATATTGCAGTAACATTTCCTTTGTAAATGTATCAAGATTTTACCTCTATAATAAACATTCTCAAATAGGAAAATCCCACCAGTTAAAACAAAAATGGTTAAAGGCTGGTTTTGGAGTAGTCAATGCAAGCTTATTTTGGTCAAAACAGAACTGTTATTCCCTTTATAATTCAAGCCCTGAAGCACTGTGCAGTCCTTTCTCATGCTATATAACATGTGTAGAGACTCCTCCTACAGATACCACAGTGTGTATTGACCACAAATAAAAATAAGTATGTTGTTAACACAAGGTTAAGAACATTATCACTGTCTAACCCACAAAACAGTTCACAGAAGTGGAGATTCAAATACATTTAGATTTGGTGTTACTATAATCTCTGATTATAAGTGCTTTAGAAGAAAAGTCAATATATCTTAAAAATATATTTTATACTTATATTTTATATTTATAATGATAATATTTTTGCTTTAAAATTCAGCAAATATTCTATTTGGAAATTAAGTCTTCATAATTTTCTTAAGCAAAACATAAATACGTTTCTATCAGAAAATCATGGCTCTGGCTCTATTTTTTTCTAATTTATATCCAGGAAACATATCTTCTAAAGCAGAATGTCATGCTCTTATTTACTTCTGGGTGAGAAATTAAATGCTCTGGCTTTTCCCAGGGGCAAATTACAATACTTACTATGCTGTCAGCTTTTTTAGCTTTGCCACATTCTCAGGGAGAGTTGAGGTATTTGTCTATTTCTTCTAATGCCCCATCAACTTCATATAGTGAGTAAACACTTTTATTTCCTTCGACAAATTAGAGGTTATTGGTTCACACATGGAAAGACAATCTTGCTGCCTTTTATCCCAATGCAAGCCAAGCTGTGCTTTAGCCTAGTGTGATCACACTGGATTTCCATCCTTTTCAAGCCCAATTGAAAGAAAATTGAAGGAAGATAGTAGGATTTGCTGCATCAAATCTCTTGATTTAAGAAGCTGCAGATTAAGAATCATGACAACAGGATATGTTTCAGGATAGCAGTTTATTACAGAAATAAGAAGAAACTGCTTAATATAAATTCCAGCTCAAAATCACCCATGACTAATACTGTAGAGGAGTACTGTGGTAAATGATGAGACACAGGATGAATTGTTTTAGGATAGCATTCATGTAATAGTTAAGGGCTTTGACAAATATCTGTTGACCTAAATTCAAAATGTGCTCCTGCTACTGCTTACGATAGTAAAATTCTCCAGAACAAACCCCTGCAATGCCAAAGGCTTATATTTTTCAGGAAGAGAGCAAGGCTGGCTCTGTGCTGCATGTCATTTTGATTCTGTATTTGTGCTGTTCAATGCTAGATTTTAGATTCTTTCTAATACAGAAAAACAGTCAGAAACAACTTTAAGAATTTTTCAGCAATTGTATAAGACCAAAAAGAGATGTCAGAAATCTAGGCTGTGATAAAGTCAACAGGAGTAGTGCAAGTTATTACATTGAAGGCAAGTTTTACCCTTTATTTTAAATACTAGCAAACAAAAAAATCTTTCTTCTCAAGAGACTTAAAATGTCAAGAAATATCAGTATGCTTTCTGATGTCTAAGCTTTCAGCAACACGCTTCATACCTCCAAGGTTTTCTCCACAAGCTCAAGACTTTGGAGTGCACTTTTTTTTTTTTTTTCCTTTCCATTAATAAAACCCAAAATTTTCCTGACACCTCTACACTCAGGGTACTGGAACTTTAAGCCTCTGTCCATCATATTTGAGAGGTCATGGCAGTCTGGTGAGGTTCCTGTTGACTGGAAAAAAGGGAATATAGCACCTATTTTTAAAAAGGGGAAAAAGGAAGACCCACGGAACTACAGGCCGGTCAGTCTCACCTCTGTGCCTGGCAAGGTCATGAAGAAGATCCTCCTGGAAAGTCTGCTAAGGCACGTGGAAAATGAAGAGGTGATTAGTGACAGCCAACAGGGCTTCCCTAAGGGCGAGTCATGCCTGACCAATCTGGTGTACAGAGATGGTGGATGGTGGCAGAGCAACTGACGTCATCTACCTGGATTTGTGCAAGGCATTTGACACTGTCCCACATGACATCCTGGTCTCCAAACTGACAAGGCATGGATTTGACAGATGGACCACTCGGTGGGTAAGAAATTGGCTGGATGGCTGCACCCAGAGGGTTGTGGTCAATGGCTCAATGTCCCTCAGAGCTCAGTACTGGGACCAGTGCTGTTTAACATCTTTGTTGGAGACATGGACAGTGGGATTGAGTGTCTCCTCAGCAAGTTTACTGATGATACCAAGCTGTGTGGTGTGGTTGACACCCTAGAGGGAAGGGATGCCATCCAGAGGGACCTTGACAGGCTGGAGAGGTGGGCCAGTGCCAACCTCATGAAGTTCAACAAGGCCAAGTGCAAGGTCCCGCACGTGGATCGGCACAACCCCAGGCACAAATACAGGCTGGGGGAAGAATGGATGGAGAGCAGTCCTGAGGAAAAGGACCTGAAGGTGGTAATTGATGAGAAGCTCAACATGAGCCACCAGTGTGTGCTGGAGCCCAGAGAGCCAGTTGTGTCCTGGGCTGCATCAAAAGAAGTGTGGCCAGCAGGGCCAGGGAGGTGATTCTGCCCTTCTACTCTGCTCTGGTGAGACCCCACCTAGAATACTGGGTACAGTTCTGGTGCCCTTAGCACAAGAAAGATATAAACCTGTTGGAAAGGGTCCAGAGAAGGGCCACCAAGATGATCAAAGGCCTGGAGCACCTCTGCTCTGAAGACAGGCTGAGAGAGATGGGGCTGTTCAGCCTGGAGAAGAGAAGGCTCTGGGCTCTTATAGCACCTTCCAGTACTTGAAAGGGGCTACAGGAAAGCTGGGGAGGGGCTTTTCATCAGAGAAGATAGTGATAGGACAAGGGGTAATGGTTTTAAACTGAGAGAGGGGAGATTTAGGTTAGATATTATGAAAAAGTTCTTCACTATAAGGGTGGTGAGGAAGTGGAATGGGTTGCCAGGGAAGGTTGTTGATGCCCCATCCCTGGAGGTTGTTAAGGCCAGATTGGATGAGGTTTTGTGCAACCTGGTCTAGTGGCAGGGTTCCCTGCTCATGGCAGGGGTGTTGGAACTTGATGATCTTTGAGGTCCCTTCCAACCTTAGTGATTCTATGATTCTATGAAATATTTTAGATAGTATAAATCTCATTATAAAATTCTAAGATTTGGCAACACTGGTTGTGTGGCACAAATGCACAATTATTGGCAGGTTCACTTCCGTCATGATGAGGTACCATTCTCTTGTGAAGCAAGTTTCTTCAGCACAACAGCCTAACCTTTTCCGATCAGGCAAATGTCAGTTCTGCACTGGGACAGCTACAGATCTTGTCATCCAGAGAATCAAACAGGGCAGTGACTGCTTAGGATTGAGCAGGGATTAGCTAAATTGAGCGCTACTGCTGTGCCATGAGATTGCATTAATGAAATGTAAGCAGGGAGGAACAGCTGTAACCTCTGTTGTCAGACACACTGCAAAGGCATGTCTGCATTGCTGGAAAGACTGCTGGTGATGGTTTTAAACCCTCCCTGGAGGTGTTCAAGGCCAGGCTGGATGAGGCTTTGTGCAGCCTGGTCTAGTGTGAGGTGTCCCTGCTCATAGCAGGGAGGCTGGATCCTGATGGCCTTTAAGGTCCCTTCCAACCCATTCTATGACTCTATGAAAAGTCACATGAAGTACTGAAAGAACCATACAAAATATTGTTTTCTCTCTAGATCACTGAAACCATCAACACATGGTTTAGTTTAGCCTTGCAAGCAACACTGTTAGGAACATTCAAACAAAACATTTCTATTTTCTCTGGCACAAAGGCTGACAATTATAATCTCTTCTTCAACACCTGAACATACTTTACATTCTCCTCTTACTTTTTGCTTCTTTTCCATGATGAGACCAAACATATTGGTTTTTTGAATTAATGATTGAATTATATTATTTTCTTCTAGCCCTTTAGTCAAAATCTTGCACAAAACCTGGTAAAGCCCAGTTCTGTCACAAGCAATTAGGATTTCTGGGCATTCAGAACACAATGCAACCCTACACAGGGATCCTCCCTGATATCTACACTAGACAACCAGTCTGCTTTCCTGCATATCTTTGGGAACCATCATTTCTCATAATTATAATTTAGGACATAAATATATCATAAGGCTATCTATGGAATATCAGACACTGAATTTGTCTACTTGATCAATTAATATATTTTTAAGAATACGGTGCTTGTAGTCCAGATACAATCTACAAAGTTAGGTTTTAAAGGCATGGTGTTGTTACAGAGAACTCTGTATTACATTTCTATTGTAAATTAGGTCCTCAGTGCCACCAGTGAGACTGGAGAATATTGCAACATATTCTTTAGACTCCATCCTTTCACCCCTATTCAGGCATCATCTCAGGAGGTCTCATTAGCTGTTGCTCTTGCAATAGATTCCCTTCCTTTGGAAGAAGCATAGCACTGCAACTGTAACTTAAAATTTTCTCCATTCAAACATTGTCAGTTTCTTGGGTGAAGTCACTTGCTGCTCTTCTAATCCAGTTTTTATTGACTTCTCTGAATCTGTACACATACTCAACACATCTAAAAAATGAAGTTGTAAGTTTTTCAACTGAATAGACAAAAAAAAAAAAGATGCATCCAAAGTTAGTGCAATTTTTTTTACAAACACCACTTCTCCGTGACTCAGTTTGCTAATCTGTATGACATTTACATAAATATTTACCCAGCTCACTAAGGGCTGTGAATCTTCATGAATCATTGTTGGTGTTACACTTTGTAATCCTTGAATAAAACGTAGCATATGCATTCAGAGTATGGATCTGATTGATGGCAGAGGATAAATGAAAAGAACAGATAAAAAATTACCACATCACTTCTTTTTTTCCCTTGTTCAAAATTGGTTTCAAAGAAATTCTTGATTACTAATGCAAGTCCTTCTTTTTCACACAGACATAATATGGTTTGTATACATCTCAGTAAAGATTAGGACACAATCTGGTATTAATAAGCATATTCAAGTTTGCTCACTTTTATTAAGATGAAAAAAGCAAGCTTTAGCATGTAGTATTTGAAAGTCATGTCTACCTCAATTTATTTTACTCTTTCTATATAAAAATACCAAATAATTATTAAAATTAAAACATTTTAACATTTAATGCTCTTAATTAATACACAGACAAAGTTGTTTCTGGCAAAATTATTTGCTTCAAGATGTAGGTAACTACAACAGCTGCTTCACTTAGCTGTTGTCTCTCTAAAGGCTGTATGAGTAAGCCTGACACACTTCATCTCTCATGTTACCATCATCTACATGCCTTTGTTATTGTCTCCCATGTTAAACTTCACGGCATCTTCAAAGGAACACAGGTGAAATGAAGTGCTGCTCTGTAAATGAACAAAATAACTAGGAGAGAGGTTCAAGAAATGACCACAAAGGTTGTGTGCAGACTGCTTTACTTGGTGTAATAACCATGCATGAGAGCCATGCAATACATCATCTCAGGACAATTCTCTATTTGACACTTGTCCTGAGCTAGGCACAAAGAATTGCCAGCTGTTCAATATTTTGAAGTAGTGTGTAGACAAAGATTTGTAGACAAAGATAATTGAAACAGATACTCAGACATAGCAAGAAAATAGTTTTTAATTTGTGGAACTATATTTCTTAAGCAAATAAACTTATAGAAGTTAAGAAATTGGCAATCTAAATTATCACCTCGTCCCTCTCTTCACCAAAGCAGGATAGTTCCTTATAACATCCTAGTGTTCTGCAGCTCAAATGTGGAAATACATTTGGGGACTGAGGATATCAGCAAGGAAGTCTTCATACACCTGCCAACTACATGGGTCTTAGGAATGGAATTAGCACCTAGTTGAACATACATGGAGACCAAACGGGAATCCCTGACAGCATCATATGATTCAGGATCATGCTCACTACCTGAACACTGCTTGGAATGGGGAGGAATGATCTACAGACCCCAGATCCCACCCAGTAAACCTTAGTGTGGATGTACATGATTACAGAGAGTAAAAACAAAAAGACTCTTACATACATTGTGTGGTATCGAACATAACTCAGAGATGTTAACTCATGCCAGCACGAGTACCCTCAGATGAAAAGTTTCAAAAGTGCAATAATTCTTACATATAAACAAATCTACAGATGTTTGATACTGTGTTTCAACATTCTCATGGATCCCCAAGAGGGCCTGTTTCCATCTCTTTCATAATTTATTTATTTATTAGCAGTAAACTGTAAAGCTCCAGGGAAAAATCTAA
The DNA here is from genome assembly GCF_020740795.1 of Apus apus. Taxonomy (NCBI): domain Eukaryota; kingdom Metazoa; phylum Chordata; class Aves; order Apodiformes; family Apodidae; genus Apus; species Apus apus. Next base: position 16,647,177 of record NC_067282.1, read on the forward strand.
AAGTTTCTGGCTACGCTGACTGTAAGAACTGTATTGGGAGCACCTGTCCAGCTGCAGACATGGTACAGTCCAGCAGCTACAAATCCAATTACTATAGAGACCTTTTACTACTGAGCCCACAATAGTTAGCATACCAGTCACATGATTCCTGCTCCCACTGGCAGCCTCCAAGACACCAGATTCTTCTCCTGCAATGATCTTTTTCAGCAAGTATCTTTCACCCCAAATGCACATGTGCAGGAAGGTGACAAGCTGTGCTGAGACAAATGCTGTCCCGTCTGACCTTTTACCTGAGTGTCCTGTTCACCTGGACCACCTAACACCTCCCAGAAGATAAAGACAGATGTTTGTTTGATGACATGGGTTGATGAGTGGATTGAGAGCTGGCTGTGTGAGAGAGCTCAGAGGGTTGTGATTAATGGAGCAGGGTCGAGTTGGAGGCCTGTAGCCAGTGGTGTCCTGCAGGGGTCAATACTCTGGTCTCGTTCAGCACATTCATTAATAAGCTGGACAAGGGGACAGAGTGTATCCTCAGCAAGTTCACTGATGATACCAAGCTGGGCAGGGTGGCTGACACTCCAGAGGGCTGTGCTGCCATCCAGCATGACCTGGACAGGCTGGAGAGCTGGGCAGAGAACTTAATGAGGTTCAACAAGGGCAAGTGTAGGGTCCTGCACCTGGGGAGGAAGAACCCCATGCACCAATATAGGCTTGGGGTGGACCTGCTGGAAAGCAGTTCTGAAGAGAAGGATCTGGGAGTCCTGGTAGATGGTCGATTATCCATGAGCCAGCAATGTGTCCTTGTTGCCAAGAAGGCCAATGGAATCCTGGGGTGCATAAGGAGGAGTGTGGCCAGTAAGTCAAGAGAGGTCATTCTCCCCCTCTACTCTGCCCTGGGGAGGCCACGTCTGGAATGCTGTGTCCAGTTCTGGGCTCCCCAGTTCAAGAGAGACAGGGAACTCCTAGAGAGAGTCCAACAAAAGACAACAAAAATGACTGGGGGGCTGGAGCATCTCCCTTATGAGGAAAGGCTGAGAGAGCTGAGACTCTCTAGCCTGGAGAAGAGAAGGCTGAGGGGAGACTTTATTAATGCCTACAAGTATCTAAAGTGTGGGTGCAAGGAGGATGGAGCCAGACTCTTTTCAGTAGTTCGCACAGACAGGATCAGGGGCAATGGGCACAAGCTGGAACATTTAAATATGAGGAAAAATTTCTTCACAGTGAGGGTGACAGAGCAGTGGAGCAGGCTGCCCAGGGGGGTTGTGGAGTCCCTTCCTCTGGAGATATTCAAGACCTGCCTGGATGCAGTCCTGAGTAATGTGCTCTAGGAGATCCTGCTGTAGCAGGGGAGTTGGACTAGATGATCTCTAGAGGTCCCTTCCAACTCTGACAATTCCATAATACCATGACATCCTACACCTGAAGTAATCTGAGCTTGATTCTTCTCTGAACATCTTGACAAAAGATGTAGTTAGCATCAGACTCACTAATTATAGTATTCTTTTGTCATCTGCTTGCTACTGGCTTTGGAAAGGTTCCATTTCACCACATACCAGGGTTTTGTCATTTCATACGGAGGTCTAACACCACGATCTGGTACAGTTTCATACAAACATATGGGTTTCCAAGTGACAACAGGTGATGTCTTTTCCTATGGAGTGAAGGCAAAGAGCTGCTCAAACTAAAATCAGAGTTCATGGGTTCCAGTAGGCAAGAGTACTAAGAAAAAAGTATAGACTTTTTAATGCAAAGCTTTTTCCCCACAAGCAAAGAAGTTTAATCAGCTCAGGCAAAGTAATAAAGAAACACAGCAGTTAGTCTTGCCGTACTTAATCCCCTATTATTCCTTTGATATCATAAGTATCATTATGCTTAGCAGTATGCTTCCATTATAGCATATTTTTTTTTAATGCACAGCACTGTCACCAGCTGCCTAATATATGACAGTCTCTTAAATCATGCCTAGGTTAATAGAGCCAGAAGATCAAACACTAAGAAGTAAAACATAAATTTTTAAAATCTGGTTGATCCACAAGGTCTCAGGAAAGGTGCTAGCAGCCTAGAGCCAAGGGTGTGGTTTATCACACCCTGATAGTGCCCAGCTGACACAAGAGTCCCCCGATGCCCAGGTTAAATGAGGAGAATTGAAAACAGCCTGAGAAGACTGTAGTTTGTGCTGGGAATAGCTTGTTGCATCCTAAGTGAAAATTAAAAAGATTGGTAACTGGACTATAGATTTTGAAAAGTGAGGTAAGAAAGTTGCTTATATAGATGAAGGGGGTGAGGTTGGTTTTATTCCTTCTTTATCTTTTCTTTACTACAACTCTTAAGACTACTCTGGGAGTACTAGGATTGTTAGGTGAAATACATTATTTTTCTTGTCTGTTTTAAGCAAAAGAATACAAGTATAGTTAAAGTATTTCTGCCACTGTCTGTGTTGTTACAACATGAAAAAATGTTATGTGTTAAAAAGAAAACAAAATAATGCTATGAAAGCATGAACTAAAATGTAACTCCTTATGGTGCATTTACTAATGTTTGGGTAGCACATCATCTGAGAAAAGTGCTAGAGGGTGTCAAAATATATTAGGTTATTCACAAGGGCATAGCACGTGTACTCTTTAGCAATCTTGTCTTTATCAGTAAATTGTACAATAACAAAAACTTCCATCCAAAATAATAAGGGACTTGAGCTTTTGATTTTTCACCAATATCTGAGCTAGGTGTGTTGCTACCTGGGGTTTTTTTCTGCTTCTGTCACCTTCTTTCCAATGCTTAATTAATCATGCAGGTGACCTTGCTGGTTTTTATTACACCCAGCAGGCTTTATGAGCTATTGCTGGGAAAATGTGTCATTGCTCAACTAGAGGGTTCCTGTATCTATTTTTTCTGACGTGTTTATCACTGCCACTTCTAAATACAGGCTATATCCCTGCTGTAATGCAGTTTCTTTGCTTTGCCCTAAATTAAAAATAATCATGCTGTTTGAAGGGAAGAACAGCTTAGTAAAATGTTCTCTATCTGCTTACAATCAAAAGAGCTGGGGCTTTTTAGCCCAGGCCCCTGCTAGGTTTAAAATGCTGTTTTGCCTCAACTTTGCATGAGAACAATGATGCTGAATGTAGGAGGCATAATAATCTGGGTAACTTTCATCCCAAGATGCTGAGTGAATAGGTACATCAAACTGCAGTTTGGTAACAAGGTGCTAGTAAAAACCCAGTCAAGCCTGAAATGGTACTGCTTGAGTGCAGTATAGCTAAGTGCTACTACTTGACTCCAGAGAATGGGCTGGAGGCCATCTGGAAACTCCAAACTCATTTCTCTGGTCCCCTAAATTTGCCATAACTTTAAGGAATTAGAGTAAATGAGCCTTTCCAGTTTATGTTTTAAATTCATCCACATTTGTGGAAAAGAGTAGGTGATGCTTCTTCTGTAGTATGGATGAAACTTTTCACGCTCATCTTGCGTAATTATGACTAAATTTTCTTACAAAGCTCTGTTTCCAAACTTATTTTGGGAAGCATAACTGAACCCTGCTTCTGAAGCCCCCTGAAAAGTTCCCCAGTCCTGAGTTTACTCTGTTCAGAGATGTAGTGATCTGCAGAGTTTCCTCTGACCTAGTGCTAGAGCAGTCCCTGACAGGCTCAGGGATGGGGCACAAGTATCTGTGCAGCTGGGGGGGTGATTGGGGGAGGGGGGAGTTTGTTGGCATGTAGAAATTATAAATGCCATTGTAATGCAGGCAACAGGAGGAAGAACTGGTTTTCTAGTTGCAGTGGTGCACGGAATTAAGCTTGAATGCTTAGCTTCAGCATGCAAGATGTGAGGCAAGCAAGAGATGAGGCAGCAAAGCTGCTGTCTGATACCCGTCGTTTAGTGCGTTCCTTTGAGCGTTGGACCTTGGTCGTGGCAGAGGCTGCTGAGACCTGTCCCTACCACTCACTCAGCAGCCTCTGCCACCCAGGTGCATCAGGCATGCTGATGCCAGGAAGCGGAAGAGGGACTACGTAGCTCTAGTCAGGAGCAGCATGAAGTAGCAACCTGCATTGCCTTGAGTGCAAGACACAAACAGCCTTCCCTAAACACTAAATGTTTAACTTGGTGACCCCAGTGTTTTCACTGTATTTCTTGAATGTGAGAATTGATGAAGGGATCAAAATTACAGAAAAATGAGTCAGAAGAAATTAAACCATAGCCCTTTTACAGGCATGCAGAAAGCTATTTTCAGGTTAGGCATAGAAAACAATTGGAAAAAGAGGTTAATGACCGGTTTCAAAGGACATGTAAAATCCAAGACTATTGGACAATGTGAGGATGCCAGTGTGGCCTGACAGCCTGCTTACAGCTTTGAAGGAACATCTGGGCAGATGAGTGCAGCAGTAAGGATGAACAGAAGCAGAGACTGTTTGCCTGTTGGCAGTAGTTACAGTGCTGGGCAACGTGAAATGATTTTGCGGATGCTTCAGACAACAGCCATTATTCTCTTGGAGTAATAAATAGACTGGCATGCCTGTGATGCTGATCAGCAGACTTTAAACTTTGAAGGTAAAAAGCTTTCAGGATATGCCGCTGGGGAGGAAAGGGCGCTCTTCTCCTTGACAGGTGGGTGGGATGGGATATGGAGGCAAGGATGCTGACTCGCTGGATACTACCCTAGCTAGCCGGGACCTTGACGCCTTGAAGATATTCCCCGCTCTCCTGTAGGACCTTCACTCTTCCCATTTGGGTGGACTCCCCTCAAGCGCAGGCAGGTATCGCCTTTCCTCGGCGAGCGTGGAGAGGACGGGAGGGAAAGTCTCGGAAACGCAGCTTCATTCTGGAACAGGGGAAGGTCAGCAGGGGAGGAGAGGCGCATCCCGCGCCGGGGACCGCGGGCAGCCGGAGAGCAGGGAGCCAGCGCGCCTCTTCCCCTCCCTGCGGGCGGGCTCGGGCCCCGCCGCAGCCGCCCCGCGCTGGCCGGTAGGCGGCACCGCCACCCGCCTTCCTCCTCCTCCTCCTCCTCACCTTTGCCGGGTGACCCAGATCGCGGCGGCGGCGCGGGACCCGCCCGGCCGCGGGAGGACGGGCCGGGCCGGGCCGGGCGCCGCGCCCCGGGGATGCAGCGGCGCGGAGCGGTGAGTGCGGGGCGGGGGGCCTGGCGGCGGCCCCGGGGCGCTGAGCGACGGGAGGCGGGGCGGGCACCGCATCGCTGTCCCCCGCCCGGCCGCGGGAGCGAAGTTTTGCCCCTTCGGAATGCGGGACTCTCCCTGGGAAGACCTTGCAGCGTAAGGAAGCTGGGGGGAGGGGGGGGCGCTGGGTGGTTTGCGTCTTTGGTTGTGGGATTTTGGGTTTGTTTTTTTAATCGTGGGGTTTGTTTGTTTGTTTTCACGCCCCCATCCTTTGTAATTCGCGGGGGGACGGCTGGAGGAGGCCGGCGCTGGGCGGCAGCCGGGCTTGCGGTTCCGCGGCTCCGCAGTGAGCTCCGCGCCCTGCGCAAGGGGCCGCCGGCCTGGCTTGCCCCGCCGCGCAGCTGCCCTCGGGTCTGCGCACCTCCGGGACAGCGACGTGTGGACATGATAGTCATTTTTTATTCATTTATGTGTGGTGTCATGGAGCGGTCCTCTTCCCTGCCTCCCCTTCATCCGCCCCCATGGTGGTTCTGTATTGAAGTTACACTAGCTCCTCAGCTAACTCTAGGATTGATGTCTGTAGTCTTTTATGTTTCTCTTTGTCCTCCCCATTTCTTCTTTTCTTACCATGTCCATGAAAATAGTTAAGAGAGTAGCTGAAGTGTATGTCAGAATGGGGGCGGTGGGGGGTGGAGAACAACACCTTTATCCCAATTCAGTCAATTCAACAGTCAGATCACAAGAAGCTGGGTTTTTTTAAGACAAAGGCATTTGAAACATAGGAGCCATTTTAGAAAATGAAATAAATTTATTTTGTGCTTTGCATGTTTTAGTAAATCCAGATTTTCATTCTTCTCTCCCTCCTTTTACTTCACAATCTTAATCCTAAAATGAAGTAGAATGGAAGAAATGGCATCTCTTAAGTCCTGTATCATCCCTACACACTACAGCAAGCTTGCTGTTTGCATTCTGTTTCAAACATTTAATTATACATTTTTAAAGAATGATTTTTTTGTTGTTGTTGTTCTGGTAGATCCTAGAGTAGCTGAAGCAATTGAGTGTGCTTGTGATAAGAACATCCCATCTCCCGAAGATGTGAACAGCAAAAGGTTCATTATGTGCAGTAATTGAGTAGGTGCTGCACGCTTATTTCTATGTAGTATTTTTAGCCAAGTGCAAGTATAGAAGAGGTTTGCAGATTCTTAGGTAAACCTGATTTTTTTCTGACTTTCATTAAAAAATGTGGACCACTGCATTTCCAAACCAAACAGGTGGAATTGCATCTAGAAATATCTTTTTACTTGTTCACTTATTATAATTTGCACATCATCTCAAGTGATATTGCAGCTGAAACTAATGCAGAACCACGTTGCTGTAGCAGTTGACTTACCAAGTCTAACAGATGCTCAGAAACAGAAGGCTGATGATTTTCAGGAGTGAAATCATGTGACAGCATCAGATGCTGTATGTATCACTCTAGACTGAAAACCAGCAGAAAAGACTTCCAGGAAAGCACTCAACAATGGGAAATAGTGTAACAGAAGATATTTGTTAACTTTTCTGCTGATTCACTGATGTATGGTAAAACATGTTCTGCTAGTGTAGAAGCCTACTAGGGCTGAGCAGATAACCAGTGTGTCTGTGAATCCTTTGCCTGCTCAGCATGTGAGACAGGGCTTCACCAGCCACGGAACAGCATCACATCAGCTGCACTGACTCTTGTGGACCCAACATCTTTCTTTTGTTGTGATCAAACATCTTTCTGTCAGTCTTGCCAGGGAATTACAGTCCCTTGAGCTAGGCTATTCTGAGGTGGGAGAACTTCAGGGCTACGTTGCATTAGGTGGTTATTTTGTGATCTATCGTCTCCCTTGAGCAAACAGTCTTGCTGCTGCTTGCAGTGATGGAAGCAGAGAAAATGCTGTTGCAAAAATGCTAGAGTGTGTAGGGCTCTAGACTGCTGCTAGTACTGAAATCATCTTGTATTTTAAAGCTGTCCAGAGAACTTGTGCTTACAGTTAAGCTGTGATCAGTTGTAACCAATGTTAACAAAAATTCTGTTTAGTTGTACAAACAGGGCATAAGTACTGTACAGAGTTAGGCAAGATTTATTTTTCCCAAGGGGTCATTTGAAGTGTTAGCTAAAAATCTCAAGAAGAGCAAGTTTTGGCTGCCTGGAGATCAAATCTTGCTGGATGTAATGCTCTCTGGCTTATGAGACTTTATTATTATTATTTTAATGAACATCTGCTCAGCCTTTTTGGTTGGAAAGCTTGTTTCATTTGACATTCCTTTGAAATCTTTTGCTCAGTGATGTAGGCCAAAAGACTACATGAAATATATTACCCTCCTTGAATGCAAGTATTGAGAAGGAGGAAAGAAGAGTAAACTCCAGGTTAGAATTTGCTGCACTACTGGGAAGGAAGCCAGGTGGTGAGATGCCAATCAGGAAAGAAGGATAATGTGAAAATGAGACTGCTGTAAAGAGATGTGGAGAAGGGTTGCTGTAGTGCAGGGCTGAGGTCGTGGTTAGGCTTAGCATCCATGTAACATGGTGTGAGCTCAGCCATGTAACTAAGCTCGAGTGCTGAGCTGTGCTGCACCACAGGGTTTGCAGAGCCTGAGATGGAAATGCTGCTTGTTCCTGCCAGGCAGTGGAATGAGGAGCCTGGCAGCAGAGGCTGTGGGAGCAGCTTCCTGAGTCACTTCTCAGGGGTACATGGGGCTACATGAGCACTCTTCTTTTTCAAGGCAAAGCAATTGTTTTAGTGGTAAACTGACCTGTTTGACTTTGTCTTGAAGCAAATTATGGATATGTTTACACTAGCAATTTGGCTTGTGTCCAGCTTAAGTATCTGACGCGTTCTCTGGAGACCTTCTCCAGTTGCCTTGTGGTGGTTCAGGTCTCAGAGCAAACTTGATGCTACAAGAGACCTGACCTCTCCCAATGAAACTAAGCTGGGGTCCTGCTCTGGAAGCACTCCCAGTCAGTGAACTGACTCTTGTGTGAAAGATACTGGTTTGTTAAAAGAACCCTGCAGCTGTAGTTGAGTGAGCAGTTCTCATCCACGTTAGCATAAGCTAAATAATGAAGAGCCCCACACCAAATTTGTTAGCTTCAAAGTCTTCTGGCTGGCTGTTCAAGGAGTACTATGTCCCTTTCTCCTGCAAAATGTAAGCAAACGCTTCTCAGCTTTCTGTTGCAGCTGAGATGCCCTTGAAGATAGTTTCCAGCACTTATAGGGGATATAGTACTTTAGTGGAACCAAGTGGTTGGACATGATATTTTTTAGATGTCCCAGCGTGTCTGCAGATCCTCAGACTGAGCATTTCATGCTGGTTCAGCCAGCTACAGTCACAGGTGTACAGAGGAGTCTGGAGAACAGGAGAAATACAAAAGGTGCAAAGACTGGAATTGTAAACAAGTGTAGACTGAGCAGATGAAACTGCAGCTTGTTAGAGCAGATTTAGGAGGTACAGGATACTGTGGTCCTCATGCCTGTGTCTGTAGGAAACTGCATACCTGTGAGTGTTCCCCTCCCTAATGGTATTTTACCTAGAATTACTTCACAGATGTCTTTAGTCTTAATAGACATGTCTACATATAAGTTTTAGTTGAGATGGAGAGTGTGGTTCTAAAACAAATGTCCCAGTTGTCCCAGCTCTTTGTTCTTCACCTTTCTTTATGGACAAGTAGTCTTGGAGCACCTGAGAATACATGGGAGGGTCTGTTTTGAGAGCACACCAACTGCAACCTAGTATTCAGGGTAGAGCTACTCCAGTGACTGTTACCAGTTGTTTTGTTTAAAAATAGTCTTTTCCCATCTCTCCTTGCCCCATCCCCAGCTACATAGTTTCAATTTAAAATGCTTTCCTCAGCAGAACCACTTGTGTTGGTCTGTGCTAAGGCACTGGTGCAGCTATAGCTCCTGTTCTAGGTTTGGGGTTTTTTTTAGGAGTCTTTTATATATCTAAAAAAAAAAAAAAAAAAGTCCCTAGCTTTCATTGTCTTCCAGAAAGTGTCAGATATTAAGACTTTTCCACAGTGTAGCAACAATTTTTTACTGCACTGATAATGTTTGCATAATCAGGTGGGCGCACAGGTGATAGGAACTGGGCACCTTAGTACACAGCAGTTTCCTGTGGCCATGGAAACTGTAACCCTCTTCCATGGCTCTGGCAGGCAGTTGTAACAGCAAGTCTCATATTCCCTCTCCCACCCAGCTTTCACAAAGCCACATCCAAATCAACATTGGCTTGGATGTGTGCCATGAAACAGGTTGTGCCTCTGAAACACTAAGATCAATGTGGGGTTTGTTAAATTTGGGCTTGCTAGGCCTTCATGCTGTCAGTGTTAAAGCAGCCTGAGGAGAACAGATGGAATGAAGGAGCAAAAGAGGTGTTCTTGCTGAACCATTTGTGGAAGGGAGAGGAGACATGATGTTCCCAGAGGAAGAGCACAAATTAAGAAAAGGCCATACAATCTTCTCCAGCTATTTGGTGGGGGTCCACAACAGTATCCCCAAGGATCTGAGATAGACATGTTCTTCTTTGAATCGTGTTTGTCCTCACCACCTAAAGTACAAGTGTTTTGGGTCAGGGCTTGTTGTTTTTATACACCATCTTTGAAATCTTTAGGCACCTATATGTGAAGGAGATGCCCAAGAACTGCAGGATTGGGGTATCCTTTGGAAGCAAAAAAATTATTGGCATTAATTTTTTTATACTGTAGGCTGTTACAGTTGGAGTGGCTTTTCTTCCCAACTCACCCTTATTTATTGCATTGTAGGGTTTATTTAAAACCAAGGGATATTTTCTTCCAGAGGGGGAGTTGAGTCGCGCAGCATGAGCAGGGGAGTGCGCTTGCTCTTCTGCATCTTGAACGTGCAGTTAACATCACATGCAAACCAGGCAATTCAGGACTAGATCTAAGCATTAAAGGTGAGATTGTGGTCACCATTCAGTCAAAAAATCAATCAAGTAATCAACAATAAAAAAACACCACTGAAATCAACCAACCCATTAAATCTGTAGAAAACGTGGATCTGCACATTGTGTTGTATCAGACAGGTTACCATCTCAAGGTATGTCTGCTGCCAGTGCTCTGGAAACTTGTATTACTTATTTTCTTTTATAATTTTTTGTAACTATCACTTTACACTTACGGGGTAAAGGGTAGGACTGAAAAAAAACGTATGCTCCACTAATCTAAGTAGAAAGAGATGCTGAAAGAAGACAACATTTGTGTTGCATTGTGTTAAGAATAGGTTCATTATGGCAATGCTGCCAGTCACCCTGTCCTAGTTCATATTCTTCCTGGCTCTATTTGTTCTTCTTCTAATGGTGTTGCAGTAACATTTTTCTAATGGTCTTTGTCTCTCTCTTCTTCCCACATTTTCTTCTCCCCCCTTTCCAAACTTCTGATATAAAATCTCTGCCACCATCTTTTCCTATCTGAGATGCGGCACCTAAAAGAACGCAGAGACCAGGTAGGACCAAGCAAGAAGTGGCAGAGGGAAGGAGAGCAGCATGGTACCTCACCCTTCCTTTGCCACTTTTTCCTTACTTGGTTGTAAAAGGGCATCTTGTGCAATTACCACAGAGGATGGTTCCTGGGTCATGCCTGAAAGTTTCTTTCATCAGTCTTGCTTACCAGTTCGTATACCTTTATTGACCTTCAAACTTTTCTTTCCATCTTTTAACTTTTGCAGATTTTCATCATGTTTTCCTTCTGAGTTATCTTGTTAGAGGGGTGTTTTTGTTACTGTATCCCTCCTTGCTGTGAATGTCCCTGACAGCAAACTCCTCTTAGCTCACTTTCTCCACTACTCTTTGTGAATGGAAACTAAACTTTGGTAAGAATCTTGTGAATCTTCAAGATGAAGAGTCAGCTGGTGGCTGCAGGTACAAGTCCTGTCTGAACAGACTTGGGAAGATGCCCCTGAAAGACTTTTGCTGTGTTTTGGTTTTGTTGTTTGTTTTTTTTACCATATTACCATCCAAACTTTTCCCTAAAGAAAGCCTTAGGCCTTTTTCAACCAAAGCATGGAGTCTGCACTATTTATTGCAGCAACTTAGGAAAATTTTATGGTTTCTATGGATAAATAGGTTCTTTCTTCCACTTCTCACCCCAGACATTGGTAAAACCAGAGCACTCTACCCTGCACATGTTCTTCTGGGCAGCAAGCACATAACCAGAACTTGCAGCAAGGTCATGTACTTGGAGCTGTCCTGATTTCCTACCCCTTGGGATGCACAGTATGTCACTGAGCAGCAAGCAGGAGAAGAAATACTAGGCCATGAAGTTTGCAAAAAAACTGCAGTGGGATTTTCAGTTCCCTTGACTGCAGAGTGTGTTGCTCATTTATTGTGGTCCCTCTGTAGACTGCAGGACTTCAGGCAGCTAACAGCTGGTGCATATTGCTTCCTATAAGATGCTCATTTTCATAAATGTGGTGCTTCATGACATCATTATTCTTGAGCCCTGTTTTAGGGAACAGTGCATCTGTAAAATTGCAGAAAGAGATGCAGAAACTCATGTACCCTACTCTTATGTGTCTGTCTTGGCAAGCTCCTTGGAAAAGTTGCTGCTTGCATGCCAAAGTAATGTGGATGCAGTGATGGTAAAACTGAGCACCACATGAGACAAATTTCTATTAGATCAGTATGAATTGTTATCTGACCTTCAGCAGGTTTTCAGCTACATCAATTGCTTTAGGCTCCTTTAGCCTGAAAGAACAGTCTAGCCTATGTCCTATCCCAGCTGGGTCCTTGTGATTTATTTTTTTTTGTGTACATCAGTTAACAAAATAAATATGAAAGTCCTTAGTTCTACATGGTTTCAAGGTGATAGTTGGTAATGAGGTTGTATTGATCTGATGACTGAATTAACTCTACCTGATCCAAGCAAATATAACAGATGTTGGAAGAGCAGGGGAAAGGTTACAGCAAGCATCTCTGGTGTAATTCTACTGACATGGCAGAGCTGCTTGTGACTGATTGATAGGATGATGTTTCTTCCCATAAACTGCTGTGTGTTGGGATTTGGTAGGGCTCTAAGGCAAATCTAGACTTGAATTAATTTTGGTGGCAAGTGAATACTTAATCTTTGCCTTTTGCCTTGTACCATCTTCTAATCTAGACAATGGAGGTGGAAATCAAAAAGGGAAAGGAAAAGAGCATCAGTCATTCACTTTTGGAAATAGCCATTAGGGTTTTTTTCCATGGAGCTTCTGCAGGAATAAGTCTGGGAGCTAACCCTGCAGCATAATTGGATTGTATGCATCCAGTCTCATAGATTTATTCCAAACTTGAAGGAATGTTGCTGCAAAGTGTGATGTTTTATTTAGAACGGGCTTCCTGGCAGTACAAGCTGTTGTAGGGTATCTGGAAACAGAGCAAGTAGGCCAAAATACTGCGCTGCAAACCTTGTGCGCACACGTGAGCCCCCCAGATGCTGCTGCTGCTCTCCTGGGTGTACTCATTGGGGTCAAGGGGAACTTCATGAGAAGCAGTTAAAAATTATGCCTTTCTCTTATACATGAAGAGAGGAAAAAGTTACTGTGGGTTGAAGGCTACTTGCAAGCAGGAAACGTCTGTTTTAGCTGATATATCAGCTACTTGGGCCTCTTCTGGGAAAAGTACACTTTCCTCAATAAGTTTCCATCCTTATTAAGGATGGAAATATTACAGACAGAGATAACACTTGGATAGCAGAAGAAAGGGGAAGAATCACCTCCCTTGACCTGCTGGCCACACTTCTTTTGATGCAGCCCAGGACACAGGTGGTTTTCTGGACTGCAAGCACACATTGCTGGCTCATGTTGAGCTTCTCATTGACCAAGACTGCCAAATCCTTTTCTTCAGAGCTGTCCTCAATCCCTTCATGACCCAACCAGTATTTATGCTTGGGATTGCCATGACCCAGGGGAAGGACCTTGCAGTTGGCTTTTTTGAGCTTCATGTGGTTTGCATGGGCCCGCTTTGCAAGCCTGTCAAGGTCCCTCTGGTTTAATAGTACTATGGGGTGTAGAAAGCGCTCTCTCTGCTTTTTAAATTTATATTTGGTTGTAGAAATACAATATATCCAGTCAAATCTTCACGGGTCACTTTTAAGTGACTTAATACAATTTTATTTTTTTTCCCTAACATCTTTCAACATTGTAATAGAGCAGAGCTAACAGAAATTGGTAAAAGTAGATTACCACAGTTCTGCACGCAAAATATGTCTTCATACGTGTCTCCTTTGAATGTTGGTGATTTCATTTGCTTTAAAAAGTCAGGTGCAGAGCAATAACCCTTTTATTTTAAAGGACAGACATTAACATTGAACTGTGGAGATGCTTCTACAATGCTGAGTTTTGGGTTAATGTTACCTGCAGAAACTGTGAATTGCCACTGGGCAAAAATCTTCCGAGGGATCGCAGGGGGTAACATTAAATGGATGGTGTTAAAAGTCACTTGCCCTATAAGATTTGGCAAGTAAGTTTTCTTGAAGCCAGATGCATCCCTACCTGACAGCCTGTTAGTCATTGCATGACCCTTTGGCTGCCTCCTTGTTTCTGCTTATACTTGTGAGATTATTTGCCCCTTTAAAGATGTAGTAATGGACTGAAGTGAAGCACGAAGTTAGGACTACAGAATCGGAGACTTTCAAAGCACTGTTCTGTGGTTTGGGGGAAGAAGGTTTTTTACCACTCCTTTCTCTCCAGTCTTGTCGTGATTTTAAGCTTTTATTTGGGGCTTTTTTTTTAATTATTACTGCTTAACTGTGTTTTGTGTGCTAATGCTCACAGGTTCTTTTAGCCAGACTAAAATTCTGACTTCTTATCTAGCCTTTACCTCACACTTGTAATGAAATACAGAAGAATAAAATGTCAATGTGTGATGGAGATGATGAGAGGAAAAAAATCTTATTACCTGTGACAGTGTGACTGAAGTCAAGTCTTGCTTATTAAGCTTCATCAATCAAGTGTGGCATTTTTTTTCAAGACTTACTTCTAAAGAATGCTTGAAGCTGAATACAGCCTCATCTCAGGCACACAGAAATGAAAAATCTGTTCTGAGGTGGGAAACTGAGCTCACACAAAACAGGCATCTGCTGTTGGTCTTTAAGGTGGGTCCTGCCAGTGGCTGTATCTGTTGGTGTTGGGCAAAGCCACTTCTGAGCCAACTAAAAGTGGTTTTGAACTTCATGGAGTTGGGGTTTAAGGTGACTTGTTCATGAGAGCCTTTTCAGCAATGGAGCCATTTCTCAGGAAATGTTCTGAGTTGGAGAGGTCTATGCACTCTTCCTGCTGTAATATTCAAAGACCTATAAATGCCTGCACTGCAGCTGAGATGGTCAAAGATCCTCTGTTTTTACTGGGTTTTTAATCATCAAATCATAGAATGGTTTGAGTAGGAAGTGACTTTAAAGATCACTTAGTTCTAACTCCCCTGCATGGGTAGGGACACCTCCCACTAGATCAGGTTGCTCAGAGCCACATCTAATCTGCCCTCAGAGCCACATCTAATCTGCCCTCAGAGCCACATCTAACCTGCCCTTGAATGCTACCAGGGATGGGGTTTCTGCAGCTTCCCTGAGCAACCTGTTCCATTGTCTCACCACTCTCACACTGAAGAATTCCTTCCTAATGCCTAACCTACATCTCCCATCTTCCAGTTTTAATCCATTACCCCTTGTCCTCTCACTACAAGCCCTAGTAAAAAGTTCCATCCCAGCCTCCCTGTAACATTTTTAAGTGACTTTTATTCCCTCTTTGGAGATGAAAACAATTTGGAAGGTGCAAGCACATATATGTCTATTGAAATTGTCTGATAAACAATACTTGCTGAGAATTAGTATAGTTTGACCAAACTGGGGTCCTAGAGTCTTTTGGGGTTTATTTTTATTTGGGGGTTTTGTGTGTTATATTGATACTGGCAGGGCTCTTGTAGGCTCTTATTCTTGAATTATAGGTCCCTTAAAATTAGTTATTTAAGGTCAAATTGAGTATTTTTGGGTGGGAGTGGTGGGGAGAGATGAGGTAGAAGTAGTAAATTTGTTCCATCCTCAAGCTGAGCTTGTTTAATGGGAAACACTGCAAATTGCACAGGATTTTAGTGAGAGGCTCTAATCAAACAGCAAGGACTTGGGCACTCTGGTTGTGTATAGTACTTGGATATAACTAGGGATGTCTGAGATCTACCCATAACAGTGACTGTGGGGGAAGCAAAGAATCAAAGGCTGGAAGGGACCACAGAGGGTGGAGCCCAGCCTCCTGCTCACAGCAGGGTCAGCTCTGAGGTCAAGTTTTTTGGGGCTCCATTCAGCTAGGGCTTGAAACCTCAAACAATGGAGACTGCACAACCTCTCTGGGCAACCTGTGCCACTGTCCTCCTGGGGAAAAATGTTAGCCTTATATCCAGGCTGAACCTCTGCTGTTTAAATTTATGCCTGTTCTTTTTCACCTTCCTGCCCTGCACTTCAGTGAAGAGTTTATCTGTCTCCACTTTATTGGTATCTTTTGTGTATCACTGAGGCCCAAAACGAGACAGTGTCTGAATGTGACTCAAAGAGTGCTGAGTAGAAGAAGGTAATCCCTTCCCTCAGTCTGCTTGCTGACTCTGCTTGTGTTCAAGCAGCCCAAGATTGCTGTTGTCTGTCTTTTCATACTGCTGGCTTGTGGCCAGCTTGTTATTTACCAGGACCTCGATGGACAGTTTATAACATGTATCAGCTATTCTTCCTATTTCTATTTCTAGTCATGGCAGATTGGTGTCCAGGATAAAGATACGTTAACATGCTCATCAGTAAAAAAAAAAAAGTCATATACAGTAGCATAACACTTGGCTTAACATATGACATATGGCTTAAAATTGTTGTCCCTAATAAATAAATATACATAGGCTTTTGAGGTAAATGAGGGATAGGTGGCAACCTAGGACACTAACATAAAGGAAAGTTGCAACCTGAAATCATCATCATTAGTGGCATTCAACTCAAAAGAATGTACTTTGAAACTGTAACAACTAAAACTTAAAGTAAATGAATGTATTGTTTTCTCTATGTGCTCAAGATGACTGATGCAATTACTGTCTTCTATTTCAAACATATATCTCTTTTTTTTTTTTTTTGTGAGGAGTTAAGTTTGGATCAACCATAATGTAATGGTCTACATAAACAAAGTGCTATATTCAGCCTACTCATCTTGATGGTTCTTATGGTTTGTCTCTTCAGCACAGCTATTCTTTCTTTATAATTAGAATATAAACCACCTAAGAACATTTGCAATATGCCAGGTGAGTCATTAAGTTTGCAAGACAAACATTGTGAAAGAAACCAGAAAACCTTAGTTATATAATTTACTTTGCAAACATGGTGATATATATCAAATAACACAACTTTTTCCCTCAGATGTATCTGCAGCTTTCTTGAAGGCAAAAAAAAAAAGCAAACCCTTAGCTTCAGATGAAGAGGTGACTTTTAAAGATTACTCTTGACTTCTTTCAGTGTGTGACAACTGTCGACCTTTCAGATTGATGCATGTTTTCTATACTTCTTGAAAGATCATAGAGTCACAAGAATTCAAGTACGTAATGCTTACTTAAGGAAAGTTTAATTTACATTTTGAGGTATATCTTGCAATAGTTTTGCTGTTTGTATGGTTGTAGTAATACTGCTTCTCTTCCAAGAAAAGTTGCAGCTACCTTTTGGAGGGGAGCCTCTTGTCTGGTTTAAGATGAACTAGATGAAGCAATTGGCAATGAATAGGTACGTGGGTGTGTTGTGGGCTGGAGGAGAAGGTTGATTTGTGGAAGTGGTGTGGCATGGGATAAAAATCAACATGCTGAGGAACTTGAGCATATGGGAGATCCAAACCGTGTCCTTGTTTCATCATCCTCAATCTAGAGCCTTAGAACTTGAGTCTCTCAATGCCAAAGAGCAGACTTTAAACATTCAGCCAAGAGGTTTTCAGTGGTGGATCTGTGTTGTTTGTGTAAGCTGCTCCTAGGGGATTAATGAAAGATAAATAACAAAGTCAAACCTACTTGTCTTTAGACTTACTCCAGCTGCATGATTTAAAATTAGACAAGGCTGAAAAGCTGCCTGCAAAATTGGAAGAGGGGAAGTATCTCCTCGGTGAAAAAAATGTGTGTGTAGTTTAAAGCTGGAACATTTTCTTAGGCTGTAGAAAAAAACACTGCTGCAGGTTGATGTGAGTGACACCATGTAAAGGCTCTGAGTGGTGGGAAGGTGCTGTGGCTAAAAGGCTGCTCCCTGCTGGGCACCTGCTGGCTCTGGTGTCCTGCTGTGAGTCTGGTACTTTCTGACTCAAGGGGTATTTTGGAAGTGCAGGAAGTTGAGTCTTCAGAAACTTTAGTCTCCCCTAATCCATGACTGCTGTCAACTTCTCAGCTAAATGGTATAGTTCTTTCAACAAGCCCACAAACATTCATTACCCTGGTTCTGTCACTTGTAGAAAATTGTTTCTCCTGCATTTTCTTTTCCCACAAGTGGACCTTAAAAGCCTTCCTGATCTGTAAACATCCAACTTGCTAGGATAACTCTCCTTAAGAAAACAGGAGGACATAAATCAAGTGCCTCTCCCTGACCATAAATGTGTCTCTCTTCCTAAGCACACCTAATGGCAATATACTGAAACTTTTCAAGCAAACCCTGAAGTGGTGTAAATGTCATCCAAAGCTATAGCTACTCTTCTTGTTCCCTAAGATGCTGTAACAGCTTTACTGGAAGTTAAATAGAGTGCTAGTTTATTTTGTATGGGATTTTGGTTTGATTTGTTTCACTTAAAATAAATTTATTTAATTTTGAGAGAGAAAGAAGTTGACAGAAATTAGGTCTTGTGGTTCTACAGGTTTATGAATAGTTGAACTTAGCAGCAAATTGTGGTCAAAATCTTTTAAAAGAGTTTAAACACTATATTCTTCACAGGAAATCTTTACTGAACTCCTCTGGAGGATCACTTATGGACGTATATGCCCGTCAGTCCTACTTGTTTAAGGATGACTGTAAATTCTCATCTTCTGATTTGGCTTCCCAGTCTAGCCTGGATGTCAATAGCTTAATGCTGTGTGTGTGCCCACAGAGGTGAAATGTTGCAAGAATCACAGAGCATGGTGTTAATTTCAGTCCCTGTGCTTAGCAAATGATAGCCTGTCTGCCAGACAGTGGCATAGACTCTCTGCACTTTTGTGTGGTGGAAGTCTTGCCTCTAAGTCTTGAAAACCTTCATGGTAGAGTCAAGTGGAACTTGATTGCTTTTTGCTCCAGTGAAGGATACTGCTTCTGAGGCCTTAGCCTTTCTGTTAACTTGGTTATGGGCTGGGTCTGTGCTGTAGGGGACTAGCTGTTGAAGCCTGCAGGCTGAACTGTTTCTCTCCAAGCTGGAGGGCTTTGATGTTGACTTCTGAGGCATCAGGACTTCAGCTGTAAAGTTCTTTGTGTTGACTTCCCCGCCCACCCCCTTTTAATTAAAGGGGAGAGAGCAAGGACAATTAGTCTCGTAATTCCAAGGGTGGGCTTTATAGAGATCCAAAATTGTTGCTTTTAAGCACTTGTCATGTTTCTTTAGTCAATTATGATTTTTCTTTGCAACCAGCAACCTTTCTTTGAGTTTAGCTTTCTCAGTGGAAAGCAGGGGGTTATGAACAGCAATGTTGTCTTCTTAAAATATAAGTTCTGAAAAAGTCTGATGATTAACGAGCATTCAAAATTAATTTAAAATTGGCTGTAACTGGTAGCTGTTATTGAAGGCAAAGTATCTTGAAGCTCCTACAATACTACACTTGGATGAGCCAATTCTGGAGTTCAGGCAAGGGGAGCTTCTCTCCCTTTAAAGCAGTCATAAAGAAGCAGCATCATTTTCAGCAAGGACTTTGATGGGAATCAAGAAGGAGCTGACCTCAGAGGCTGAGGCCAGCACACACTTTTAGAGGGGATTGATTTGACAGCTCCTGGCACTTCTGGCATGTTCCTTACACTGCTGCCCTTATGGGTCAAATACTGTGGTGAAGCTCCCTTTGTTGAAGTTGATGCTAAAAAGCTGAGACTCAGCTGTGAGAATCTTTCACGAACTGTATCGTTTAAACAGCAAACTATTAGACTGGAGAAGGGGAACAGGTTATATGCCCTCCAGTTTTACCTGTGCTCCCTGTGCTTGCTGTGATCAAAGATCTATCAAAAGCTGTAGCAGGAAGTGTTAGGAGCCTGCCTACTCTGTTCAATAATGAAGCAGAGTTTAATGTTAGCCCTTGCAAGCAGGTGTCACTGCAGCCAGCACCAATTGCAGCTGTATTCGGGGGACAGCAATATGATTCAGCCAATCAAAAACAGTATAAATGAACAAACCTTTTGCAGTCCAGATATATAATATTTTTAGCAAGCTGTATGTGATGTAATCCAACAAGACAGATTAATTTTTCTAAACTTCTCTTCCCATCAGCAAACAACAGGATAATGTAAAACTTGCAGGTTATTGAGGGAAAGAATGAGACCAAGGTAGGGTAGGAAGATTTTTATCCCCCCAGTGCTGGTAGGTCCTGCAAAAAAAATAGATTTGAGGTTCTCTAGATTTATAAACTTGTGACAGAAGAGGCCAGATTTTGAAGGCCTTCAGCTGCTTTACAGCATGCTGCATTCAGTGCTAGTGAAAAATGGGGTCTTAAATGATTAACCATCCAGCTTTTGTTCAAGTGCAGTTTGTACTAGTACAGAGCTTGAAAGTCATAGAATCATAGAATGGTTTGTGTTGGAAGGGACCTTAAAGATCATCTAGTTCCAAGTCCCCTGCATGGGCAGGGACACCTCCCACTAGACCAGGTTGCTCCAAGGCCCATCCAACCTGGCTTTGAACACTTCCAGGGAGGGGGCAGCCACAACTTCCCTGGGAAACCTGTTCTAGTGTCTTACCACCCTCACGATGAAGAGTTTCTTCCTAATGTCTCACCTAAATCACCCCTCCTCAAGTTTAAAGCCATTACCCCTCATCCTGTCACTACATGCACCTGTAAAAAGCCCCTCCCCAGCTTTCCTGTAGGCCCCCTTCAGGTACTGGAAAGCAGCTGTTAGGTCTCCCCAGTTTTCTCCAGGCTTTAGATGTGGTCTTGTTCCTTTTAAGTCTTGCAGTAAACTGTCCCAATAACAAGCATGTAAGAGTACTGTTTTCTGACAACAAGTAAAGATGTTTTATATCCATTTACAGGATATGAAGTACAGTAATCTGAGTAGTCTGCATCTCTTAGGTATCATATGTACATGAATACTCCACTTTAGAAACTTGAATTAAAGATGTGGTGACTGGGGAGTGTCTATAATATGTGGACAGGGTAATATTTATGATGTTTCTTCCCGAATCCTTCCTGTTCCTCCACTCCACTGGAACTAAATGGTAATAATAATAAAAACTAACTGTAGGCCATCAGATCTCAGAGCAGATAGGTAACTTGATTAACTATCTATTTTAAGACCTCATATGTATCATTTAATAAAGTTGGTCACCAGAATGTTGTTTACTTGACCTCTACAGCGATCGAATTAGATGGGAACCCACTAGTAGCTCTTTGCTTATGTACTACTTGTACCCAAGGTCTCAAAGTGCTGTTGGGAATTCTGGGGAACAGAGGGCTTTTAACGAGAGTGAGCCCAGTGTCTCTTGAAACTGCCACTTGGAAGCTGCTGTGAACTAGACAGGAGTTTTAAGAATGCAAGAAGTTATTTGAAACTATAAATTTTTCTTCAAGTTTTCTCACTTAATTTTGTGGTCTTACTCAAATTTTTTACTTTTCTGAAATGAGACATGGATAGTATAGTCTGATTAAAGTGGGTGCTGAGGCTGGAGTGTGAACAAATTATGACCTGTCATTTTGTTTTTCTTGACATGTCTTCTAATTGAGATTTCTTAACATCTTTCACGTGTATTTCCATAGATGTTTGTTTCAAAAGCAATTTAGAAAACTAAGTACCACTTATTTTTCTCTATTGGTAAATAAATCTCAATTCCATTTCTACAGCACTGATATCACCTGCAAGGAAGAGATCATCAGAGATCAATAGATTACGGCTCCAGCAACATAAACCAAACTGTCACCATGAAACACTTCCTGAGGTAACTGTTCTGTATTTTTTCAAAAGTGGTAAATTATTCTAATTATTTCTGTGCTGCAGTTAGTGTTCTAGCTGCTACCAGGAGTACGGAAGGTGTGAACTAGTTTATACTAGATTGCTTTATGTTCACCTAGATTTCACTATTTAATTAAAGCACTTTTAATTTAAAATTTTCTTTCTTTATAAAAGCAAAGAATGTGGGAACTGCCTTATGGGACTGGAGCAGGGATGTATCAAATCAGTAATGTCTGATATATCGGGGGAAATGGGAGAAACAGTAAAATAAACCAGTATTTTTCAAGCACTGTTCTTTTTCTTTCCCATTCATGTCTGCTGTCTGGATTTTTGGAGTATTACTTGTGAAAGCAGAAAAGGGGAGATTCTCAGTAAAGGTGTGCAAAAGTTTTTGAAGCCAGTTGTGCTCAATTTGGGGAAAAATGTCTATTACTTGCTCCTGTGTGACTTGGAGTTGTTTGTCTATAACCCAGTGGTAGTATGGACAACCTGCAGACACCAGTTGTAGGTCCAGAAAGCCCATGTTGTCTTTGTTCTGTGGTCAGTGGAGAGCTTAGCACTCCTAGAAGCTAATACAGAGCAAGAGCTTAACTTGTGTATAAACCAAATAAATCATATTCTGTCTGGTTGGGGAAAACCTTTTCCAGAGAGCTGAAACATATGCTTTTGTATAGAGCATCTGTCACTATGTTTCCCTCTCTTTTTAGATTGTTTGACAGTAAAGAATCTTATACACTGCATCTTATCACCATTGCCTCTAGGCTGATCATCTGTAATGATTTTTGCTGCCAAGTCAGCCTTGGCTTAAGCATTTCTGTGGAGTGTTTGGGTCAGTTTCCTCAGGTATCTTCAGCCAGCTGCAAAAGGAGTGTGTAAGCAGGACATACACAGGGGAAAAGTATAAAGCAGTTATTTATTTGCTAAGACCCACAAAAGACAGCTAAGATGTAATCAGCCATTAGGCTAAGCATTAGTGTGCTCACCACCTTCATAGGCACCAGTCAGGAGAGGGAGGATTGACCCCTGCAGCTCTGTGACACTGATCCTGGATGGTCCCAAGTCTTCCACCAACTCCAGTGACCTGATGGTTAACAACTAGCCTGGCTAATGTCCCTATGGTGCTTTTTCCCATTACAGTTTTCTAATGTCCCATTGTTAGAGCCTTCTTTCTTGTTTTCTGCTAATGGTTTCCTTCTCAGCAGTCCTGCCTCTAGAGTTTTTACCTTTTTTTCTTATGTACAGACTTGCTCAGCAGCCTGGTGCAAGGTCACAGATTGGTGCCATGTGGAATCTGGGCCATGAATCTTGCATAAATGGGACTCTACCATCTCGTGGGTGGAGTGGGAGCCTTCAGCTGGGGCTACAGAAAGTGTTGCAGCTTGCTCCCTTAATGGCCTGGTATCTTTTGAGCATAATGTAATTTTCTTCCCTCCCAGTGGTGAAGCTGAGCTGCTGACAACTTCTGAGCTGCCAGCTCTTCCTTGACTGCAATAAACACTTTGTTTCTCCCTTTAAAATGCCTGTTCTGCCCTCCTTTGGCTGTCCTGACCCCTCGGTGTTTTTTATCATGTTGGAGAAATTGTGCTGTTTTCAATATTTAGATTCCTGAGGCTGTCATGAAGAAACTACCTCCTGCTTCTTTTTGTAGTATTTCTAAAATCAGTGAATCCTTAAAGTTTTGAGAAATCTTGATGGTGTTAGCTTCTCTTCAGTAGCCAAGGTAGATCTTCTGAAAAGAAGATAGCACCGTCTAGGACTTTGTGATGCTATATCCAATATTCTAAATGCTGAACAAAAACTTGGATTAAGGGATGGGGGGAATACAGAGCACCTCAAATAGGAAAACAGTGTGGAAGCAGGAAAGCTATTCTGTCTATTTATCTGCATTTTCTTATGTTAATCCTTTGACATGCATTGGTGTGAGTACTATGTTGCTAATATTTTGTAAATATAGAAGAAATATGGGGACACTAAGAAACAAATTGGGGTCATCCTCCAAGAAAAGCTCTTACTAGGGTTAGTTCTGTTGTATGTGTTGTGGTTGCAGGTTTGTGTGATAGGGAATATAGCAGTAAGGTTTGGAGCTTCAGGGAGATCTGTATGGAAGACAAGGAAGCCTTCTAGCTTGGAAATCAGGTGGAAAATAAACAAGTTAACATATATTGTGTCCCTTGGGGTTTGTGTGTTACCAGTAGCAGCAGCAACCCAGGAGCTTGCTGAAGACATCCTTAACTGTTTGTGAAGATGAAATGCAGGGCTGAATGTGGTGTACTGATGGCAGGGACTGCTCAGTGGCACAGTGTTTTCCTTGTTGCTCAGCGTGGAGCAGAGACAGGAGTAGCTGATGCTGATGCCATAGATTCTTTGTTGCTCTAATATGAATTATTCCTAAAGTCTGAAATACTACTTATTAAATAATAAAATTGTTTCTCAGTGAAATACTTAATTTTTCAGTGCTTTCTTTTTTGGTAAAGGAGTTTTGAGGACCCTGTGAGTGACACTTCCACTTTGACTGTAATTTATCTTAAATATCTGAAATAATAACAACTTGCAGAACCAACTGTCACAGATACTGAAGTTGGTTGGTTGTTTTTTTTCAATAAATACTACAAACTTGACACCTTCTCTTGATCTACTGTAAGCACTAGCACATTTTAAGCATAAGTTCTGTATTACTGGAGTCTCACCAGATAAAATGAAAATCAAGTCAGCAAAATGCAGGAACAGGGAAAGTGTGGAAAGCTGCTGTTAAAAACTACTCCTATGTCTTCCTTAGTTGCCACGGTGACTTGCTTTTGTGTCTAAATGGAAAGACAAGGTGGATTTCAGTTGTCAAGTCTCCAAAGGCACAGAATGAAAAAAAAATTACTGTGTTTTAAAGGAGCTGATAGCAGGTTTGCCTATGGCAGAAGCAGTGATTGGTACGTTACTTCTTGGTTGACCTTGTATACAAACTGTAAGTTATACAAATAAACTGAGATAGTCAAGTTAATTAGCTCCTAACAGGGTAGTATCACTTGCTTACCTATGTGGACAGTTTGTCATCCATAACTAACTTGTGTGTCCTTGCCTTCTTAAGCTGTAATCAGAATTCTCAGGAATTAAATGTTGATGTGTGGTGCTTTCTTTTCTGAGCTGAATGTGTTCTTCAGGAAAAATAGTTGTGTAAGAGTCTTTCCTATGCATAGGACCTAAAACAGGATACACAGAAAAGAAAATTATGTGCAAGTAGACAGTGACTTTTGTTTCATTCTTTTACACTAGTGTGTTTGGAGGAAGGGTTCGTTGTGCTTTGGTTTTTGCTTGCTTCCCTTCACACACCCCCAATTTTAAATCCAGTCTCTAGCATTGAGTATATAGTTGAAATTTACATCTTGCCCAAAGTATTTGTTCTGTGTTTACTAGCTCTGAAAATACGAAGGTTCTGAAATTACCAGGGGGAGGCAACATGTTCCTTCTATTTTATTAGTTTCCAAAAAGTTGTGCAGTAATTTATCTCTACTTCCCTTCCTGTCAGTGAAATACTCTGTAGCATTACACGTATATCTTGCTGTTTAGGCAAACGTAGCTCACACAGGAAAGAGTGTCTCAGAAATAATAAGACAACTTTGCTTGATTTCACTCTTGCCTGTTTATCATGGGGAAGGCTGGCTAGGGTCAGTCACATTAATTAAAAAGCCAGAATTCATGAAAATGTGATGTTGTGCTGTCATTGGAGAGAGATGTAAATTGTAATATCCATCTTGTTTGCCATTCCCCACCACACTGACCCCCTTCACTTGAGCTAGTTGAGGGCAAACCTTGAGACCCCTTGTTGAGAACCACTTCTGTCCTTCCCTTTGCAATGTCTGAGTGTGAAACAACATGCTTGGTTCTTCCTGCTTCTTGCTGGCCTGTGCTTGTTTACCCCAGGCAGAGCAGCATGTGCTATGGAGAGCAGAAGTGCTGTGAATGCAGCAGCAGTGCTCTTATTTGTGCTCTTTTTGGTTCTAAATTTATGTCTTGCAAAGATTCTAGCAATTGTAGAACCGTTTTCTTCATTCACTGGAAGTGCATAGTGGCTAAAATAAAACTTGTCTTATTTAATGACTAGTGTGCTTTTATTACAGGACTTCTGCAAGCAAGAATTCCCTTTTATAAAGAGCAAGCCCTTGAAACCAAACTTGTTACTTTTTATGCCGTCCGTCCATGTTACAAACAGAAGATTTCATCTCTTGTAAGCTTGAGATGGCCGAGTAGTAGAAAATCGAAGGTATCCACAAAAGCTGACTTCCTTCAATTAGCTACCTAGTCAAAACTAGTGTTTGTCTGCTTCATTAATAATAGCTGCTAAGTATATTTTAGTGAATCACAGATGTAGTGTTTGTCTGCTGTGGTGACATTTTTTTAGTAGCTGAGTTTTTATCAGCTAATGTTTGTGGGAACTATGGCCAAAGCAAAACTTCAGCTGGGAAAGTGGTTGTGACCATGGAAGATCACAGCTCTATCCCTTTTAGAGTTCTTTTCCTTTGATTTGCAAATCTGTCATTGAGCCTAAAGGCAGCAATATGTAATTCAAATGCACCTAACGACTTTCTGCCCCCCTTTCTGCCCCCCTTTCTGCCCCCCTTTCTGCCCCCCTTTCTGCCCCCCTTTCTGCCCCCCTTTCTGCCCCCCTTTCTGCCCCCCTTTCTGCCCCCCTTTCTGCCCCCCTTTCTGCCCCCCTTTCTGCCCCCCTTTCTGCCCCCCTTTCTGCCCCCCTGGATCTCCATCACACACTACAGTAAGAAACAAGGTTTTAAGTAATGAAATGCTTGTGACGTTTCAGCCCTGGAGGCAATTAAGTATAGGCATGAACTTTCTAAAAGGAGGTAGGATTTTCTTGGGAGCTACCTTGCTCATCAGAAGGAAATCTTCTCACTTGAGCTGTTAACATGAAACTAAGTGAGTCTTTCCTCCCTTCTTTCCATGTAAGTAAGCTCTCTAAGTATTGAGTTGCTCTAATAGAGACCTAACCTTTGGAAACAGAGCAGGCCAAAAGAAAGCAAGTTTGACTTTACTACAAATATATGATGAAAACCCAGAACTCTGTTTTACTAGACTCCACCTTCCAGTTTGGCATTAATCTCTTGTGTTCATTTCTCTGAACCTTCAGCAGGTGTAGAGCTGAGCTGTGCTGAGGAGGCTGAGGGGTGGCTGTAGGTTGTGTTTGGATGCTTCAGGGATGGTGGACGAGTCAGGTCTGTGAAGGCTGATATAAAATGTCAACAGGAAAACCAAAATACCCAGTTTTAGCCTGTGGGTTTTTTCAAGTTGCAGTTAAAGGTTGCAGTTGAGGGCATTAGTAGTGACTTTATGTAAGATTGACTCTTTAACTGGCTGCGCTTCTGACTACTGGAAACAATGGCTGCTTGGCTGATTATGGACTTGCCTCCTGCTAACTGGTCTTGTTCTTAATGCTGAAGATGATCCCCTCCTGCAAAGTCTGTACAGACTCCTCACAGTGGTGGTTACTGGCACATCTTGGGAGGGGGGGAATGATACCCAAATATTTCAGTGTCAGCATCTGAAACATTTTTGTTTGTCTAAAATTTGCTTCCAGCGTGGGAGCAATTCCCCATGCTTTAAGTTTCACTCTGTATCTAGAATAGAGGCTTCCTGTTGCATAAAGACAAGGGAGTTGCCTGTGTGCAGGCATTTGGGAGTGTTAAGTGAATTAACTAAAAGTGTGAAGATAAAGTGGATGCTTTTAAAGCATGCTAAATACTTGTGTGAATGCTCTCTATTTAGACATAAAATGAGTTTAGTTCCTTTAGCTTAATCGTCCTTCAAAGGGGATTAAGCTGAAGTGAACATAAAGCAGATTAAACTCCCATGTGGACATTGACATGAGTTAACTTATCTTCCCTTTCCTGAGTGTCCTTCTACACCATGGCTTTCTGGATGTTTTAAGAAGTGATGGAGCTCTTCAAGCTTTATTAAAGCTATAGTTGATTTGAGTATCTGGAATTCAGTATTTCAGAATAACCAGTGCACTACAATGAAAAGGATAACAGAGTCTTCCAACAAATAACTCTTGAAAGCAGCAGCAGCATGTGGAGGAGGAGATGAATGGGATGAATAAGCATACACACAGGCTTAGAACATAATGAACCAAATTATTTTTGACCATTTAATGGCAAGATAGCATATCAAAGCTTTATTGATGTTGTCCCATAACATAAGCACAGAATATAATCACAGAGAGGTCAAGGTTGGAGTTCATCTAGTCCATCCCCCTCTTCTCTCACAGGGCCAGCTAAAGCCAGTTGCCCAGGGCTGTGTCCAGATGCCTGTGTTCCTGTTCTCAGATCTTTGTAGTTTGCCTTTTCTGAGATGTGCTCATGAACCCAAGGACCATGCATGGATCCTGCTCCACCTCAAGTTCTGGTACACCCCCATGGCAGGATCTGTGTCTTCATAGCTGTAGAAATGAGAAAGCTAAATTTTATCCATACAAGTTACAGCCTATGAAATCTGTTTTTGGGGCAAGTTACATAATTGTGGGAGAAGTATGTGGGCTTTGGTAGTAGCTGCAAATGCTCATAAACTTTAAAATAGGGTATTTCTCATGTACACAGCCTTTTTAGGCTTTCAGAGGATCACAGGGTAGTTTGGGCTGGGAGGGACCTCAGCAGGCCTGTGGTCCAACCTCCTGCTCGCAGAAGGTCAGCTCTGAGGTCAGACCAGGATGTTCAGGGCTTCTTTCAGTCAGGGCTTAAAAAACTCTTGAGGAAGGAGACTGGACAGCCACTCTGAGCAGTCTGTGCCACTGCCTGGCTGTCCTCATGGGGGAAAAAAACAACTTCTTATATATCCAGGATGAGCCTCATATATTTCAGCTTATGACTGTTGTGTCTTGTCTTTCTGCCCTGCACCACTGTGAAAAGCCCAGCTCTGTTTCCTTCATGATCTTCCCCCAGGCACCAGGGGCTGCTGTAAGGTGTTCCTGAAGCCATCTGTGCTTCAGGCTGAACAAGCCTGGCTCTCCCAGCCTCTCCTGGCAGGGTCTGTGTTCCAGCTCTACAATCTCAGGGGCTTCCACTGACATCCATCCAGCTTGCTAAAGTCTGTCTCATATTGCTGGGGCTCAACACTGGATGTAGTATCTAAATAAAGGCTTTCTTGGCTTACTGTCAACTCTGTACTTTGAGAAATTGTGCAGCATCAGTGCTGTATGAAAGCTGATCTTGGCAAGAAGTGGCAGTCCTCGGGACAGATTCTGAAACACCTTTTTTCCTGAAAGGGGGGGAGTTTTATTTTCCTTAATTGTCCCTCTTCACCCTTAGGGACCTGGCATGAGTGTTCTGTATTTGTCAGGATAAGCAGTCACTCTGCTTGGAGCAGCTGGATGCAGAGGCAAAGCTGAGCCAGAGCATAGTGGCTCACTGAATCCAGCAGCCATGACAACAGGGTGATCTGTGCTCCCTTCTCATGTTGTCCTGTTGCCCCAAAGCATTGGTATGGACTATACAACCTTTCTTTTGAGGGGACAAATACTTTTCTAGAAACCTTTTTGAGAATTCCAGAGTTGACTTGTTCTATGCTTCCAGTTCTGGTGTTTTGTGCGTGGGTGTTTTGTTGGCTGGGACTGAAAAGCAAGATTTAACACTTCCTGGGATAAACATTTGCTGTGTGAATGCTGGTTTTGCTTTTAAGGTGCCCTTAGGCAATGGGAATTTCGGGTGAGGAAGTACCTTCTGTTTGGGTGGTGACCTTCTTGTAACAAGTCCTGCTCAAGTCTTATTTCAGGCTTCTTCTTTCACCAGGATGTTTGTCCAGGTATGCCTGTACTTCTACTGCAAATGTTTGTGGCGCTGCCTGAAATTCCTGGTCAGGAAACTAACAGGTCGATGCGAATTGCAAAGGATCTGTTACAACACCAAACCTGGAGCTGCCAGAACTATGAAAATAGGTAACTGCAAAAGACTTAGTTCTGCATGCCTTTGTACCTTTCTGCATGTGCTAAAAGTAGTATGACTGCATTGTTACAAATAAGTAAATTGTTAAATGGGTCCAATATAAACTTACCTTTTCTGACATGATGCTTTCAAATACTGTTCTCTTTCAGAGGCATCACTGAAAGGTTCAAAAAGTAAGGTGAGTGACAGGTTCCATCATTCATTTTTTCTGTTGCATCCTGTGCAGTTGGTTTGTTCAGTCTACTGTTTGCTCACCCCCAAAAATTGCTTTACTGTTATGATTTTACATCAAAAGCATCTTCTACTGAAGATGGTTTTGTGTCCACAATAGCAGGTGATCTTGCAAAGTCAGGGACAGTGTCCCATGCCCCAAGGACAGATACACTGTGGCACTGATGGAATGAAGGGCAGACAACAGGCCATGGTGGAGATGAGGAGGGTGATGTGTTGTAATGTAGGGTTTCTTTGATTCCTCATCCTGTCTTAGAATTTCTGTAATCTGCAGTCAGTCAATTACACTCTTTATACCTCAGGCTTTTTGTCTGGAAAGCAGGGAGAAAAGAGTCTGAAGGCAGCAGTACCTAGTTAGCCAAGACAACTCTGCTCTCTGCTTTCCTTTTAAATATGTTAATGGAGAAGAGCCTCTGTCACTTCATCCTTTCCCTGTAGCACTGGCTGTGCTAAACTAAATTATTCTCACAAAGCATGTACATTTGTGTACATGTTGAATAGCATCATTCCACTTCTCATTTCTATTTGGCATGAGAATCATTGGTGTTGAAAAGCTTACCTCAGCATTAGCAAAAATGATGTCTTTAGGGACTTTTTGTGAGGACATGTAGTGATAGGACAAGGGGAAATGGCTTTTAACTGGAAGAGGGTAGACTTAGGTTAGACATTAGGAAGAAATTCTTCACTCTGAGGGTGGTAAGACACTGGAACAGGTTACCCAGGGAAGTTGTGGATGCCTCATCCCTGGAGGTGTTCAAGACCAGGTTGGTTGAGGCTTTGAGCAACCT
Organism: Apus apus; assembly: GCF_020740795.1. NCBI lineage: Eukaryota > Metazoa > Chordata > Aves > Apodiformes > Apodidae > Apus > Apus apus. The sequence continues at coordinate 16,677,367 of NC_067282.1, forward strand.
GTTCTAGTGTGAGGTGTCTCTGCCCATGCAGGGGGTTGGAACTAGATGATCTTTAAGGTCCCTTCCAACACAAACCATTCTATGATTCTATGTCACATAGCTCATGGTTCTGCATCGTGCTTCCAAATGTCCTTCACAAACAGAAAGGCAGAATCTTATTTAAAAGTCCACACCAAAGCAATTGTGTTATTTTGAGAAAAAGCACTGGGAAGTTCATCCTCTTAATTTTTTGGATGTTGATATTTGAATACTGAACTTCAAGGAGCATTACAAAATGCAGTGTCATGCAAGAGAAAGAGAACAATTGTTATTGTGTGTTAGACAAGGGGGTCTCAAATGAAGGCTGGCAACTCTAGTGTAATTAGGTAGGTGGGTGGTCTGAAACTGCTTCTTGATCAAAGGCCTCAGTGCAGATCATCTCTATTGGCAGCTGCCACAGAAATGTGATGGACTGACTGCAAGGGCATGGCAAAGCAATTGCAGTTCTTACAGGGCTAGAACTCTGAATCTAGTCAGTGGGGTTACATAAACTGGAAAGGTGTGTATCTATATATGTGTATTGGGCTGGGTCTTCTGGGTACTTGATCTGGAAGCTTTTGGGTGTCAAATTACCATTGATAACTTCTATTGAGTAATAGCTTCCATAAGAATTAATATCTGTTTAAAACCTCTTTCTAGCGGCTGCAGACTTCAGTAAGTGTTCACCCTGATGCTATTGAAAAAACCATAGATGACATCATGGAGCTGAAAAGGATAAATCCAGATATAAATCCACAGTAAGTTCACTGTTTCCTTACAAAACAAATGGGAATTATTGATTTCTTTAGTGCCTAGGTCCACAGAGAACTGGTTCTCTATAGCTATTGTGGCACACAATTTGAAGATGAATTCTGTCTCTCGGCATAAAACTCCAACTTAAGCTTTGTTGTCAAAAAGCTGATAGAAAAATGAATTATTTTTTATGGTGACTGTAATAGGCAAGTCCTGAGTCTCTTTATCCAGCTGCTTCCTGAGTCATGCTGTCTTAGTTTATTGTCGATGCATTGATTTATGGGGGCCACCATTAATACCACCAAGGCAGGTGGCCCTGGCAGTGACAGTGATGGCTTATTAGCAGTGATGGCTTTTGTGTAGGGAAGAAATTATCCTGTTGTAACTGATATAAACTGTGTACTGGTTTACATTTTTAAATTGCCTTTAATGATCCAAACAGAAGTACATAGCTGATACTCTTTAAATGCAACAAGATGTCAGTGCTAAGAAGAGACTGACAACAAGCCATTAATTTACAAGCATGTATTTCAGGAGTAAGTGAGAACACTTCAGTGGTTGCCTTGCTTCTCAGCCCCTACCTTAAAGCACAAGGTGGTCTAGATCAGGAATCAGTGGGAGAAATGTTGAGGGTTGTTGCATTCAGGTGAAAGTCTGATGTTCACTCCACTTACAGAACTTGAAATTGATGTGCATAATCTAAAATGGGCATCCATAAATTGATAGCCACTTTATTCTTAAAGTGGTCAGCTGCATCAACAGGTGAGGTGGCACCAAGGTCTTGCTGCAGCAACAAAACCCAAAAGCTCAGCTGCAAAAACATAAATTTTCAGGGTCTGGTTGTAGGAATGACCCACCCAGCCCCACCCCCCAGTGAAAAGGTCTGTGACTGGGTAGTCTTAAAATGAGCCTTTGCTGATCAGAAAGGAAATTAAGCACACTGGGTGTGTCTCTAACTTGAGAGACAACTGTTGTGGACATCACCACTGTCCACCTGGACAGAAAAAATGGCAACCCAACCATTAAAGAAGAGAAGGAAATAAGAGAAACAGAACAAAGAAAATTCCTCATTCTCATACATGAGAAGCCTTGTGAAATTTTTCTGGGAGTGGGCCCAGGGCTTTTCCAGGGGTGTTGCTTCACAGGTACTTGTCCACATGACCTTCAAAGGGGAGGTTATGAAAGAGCAGCTGTTTCAAGTGCATGTGAGGCATGCTGAGAATCTGCCCATCTGAGGAGGGTGTCACAGCTCCAGTACTCACAGGATGCTGATAGCTGAAATTCAGGAAAAAATAAGCAATGGCAAAATTAGTCAAGGGGACATATAATGAAAAACTGTGAGGTGCACAGCTCAGAGCCTGGCCCATGGACATCAGTAACTGCATGTTAGCAGTCGGGCTGATTCACATCCTCACTTCTCAGAGTTGGACCCCTGGGTAGTTACCCCTGGGTGGAATAATTCTAAAAAATCCCAAGGAATTAATTACAATAGTATTTTGTATGACACTGCAGATCACCATCTGATTCTCTTCATGGCATTGCCTTTGGTCTCTGAAGAAATGCTGCCTTCCAGATGAGAGCATAGAAGTGCAAATGATTTCTGCTTTCCTGAATCAGAGTCTGAACCTTAAGTTACATTTTGAGCCATCTGGCACTAACATAAAAAAACCTCATAAAACAAATAAAACCCAACCAACCAACAAACATAAAAAAACCACAATCTTTTTTTGTTTGTTTTGTTTAATTCAGGTGGTTTTCATATGCTTAGCAAAGAACTAAAGATTAATTGGTTTTGGACTAGAACCCATGAACTCAGCATTTTATGAGACTGAGTATTTCACACCCTACCCCTCCAGTTTGCTGAAACCTGCCTTGAGAACAATGAGAAATTAAGGGTCTGGGATATGCAAGGTGCTGCCACGAACATAGAAATACACCCTGCCACGAAGATTCTCCTTATATTAAATTAATCACAGTTCTGGTAAACTTGAAGCATCTGCATTGAAGTTTTACATGTGAGCCATGTATTTTATACTACATTATTCTGAAGAAACTTCAGCAGAACAAGGTGAGCTCTGTCTTTAGACAGGACTGAGGAAAATCGATTGGCTTGACTGCTCTTGAACATAAGAAAACCTGCATCCTAAACATCTTGTTCAGACACTCTGACCTTCCCTTGCATGGTAGACACATGAAGTCTCTTGTGGTAAGGAGGAGGGGCCATGTGTCATATTGTGTGTTTATTCAAATCTGTGTGCAGCCATTTGTGTCACTGTAACATCTTTGCAAAGGTGAGGTAGCATCCCAGAGGAATTTGTACCGAGCTGTTCTTGAACGCAATGGGCTGCCTTGACCTTAAGAGAGGGAGACTCCTTATCAATGCCTCTGAGATAAGGGTGTGTATGTTTAGTGGTGGAAGCAGGTAGGTTGAATAACCTACATTAACATGGGCAGTCTACACTAACTACAGTAGCAGCCCATTAAAAAATCCCAGTTTTGAGCTAGTCTTCATCTCATGGAGCACCTGGAGCTTAGTGAGGTGGCGATGCAAGCCTGGGCAGGTTGCTCCTGCCCTCTGACATCTGCCACCACCAGCTCAGGCGTAGCAGGAAGGAGGCATGGGGCACCAGCAGCTCATTGTGTCCTCTGCTTGGTGCCACTGGGGCAAGGAGAGCAAAAGCTGAATGAAAAGGAGAGCGGGGAAACTTAATTTCTCTGCCCCCCTCCCTCCATGAACAACATTGACTGGTTTTAGATGAAGTGCAAGCACAGCTTGCTTTGTGGATATTGTGCAAGTTGGGGCTTAGGAGTGTATTTATTTCTTTAGTGAAGTGGCTCTGCTTTGCCACTGCCTGTGGTGCTCTGCTCTAAACTATTCTGAGGTAACTGAGTGGTTGAAAACATGATGGCTGTGGTTCGGTGATGCACTACAGCAATTCACAGGCAGTATTGTCAGGCTTTTCAGCTATCTTGGAAGTGCAGCCTTTCTGTAAAACTGTAGGCTATACCAGCTGAAGCATGTGAAAAAAAACACACAAAACAAACACAAAAAAGCCTGATCAACAGCAACGAACAGCAAAGGAGGGAAAACACTGCATAGGTTATTCCAAAAGGGTTGTAGCCATAAATAGAATGAAATTGCAGCATTAGAAATGGCCTAATGAAGACATCTCTGATTCTGTAGATTAATCTCAAAAGATAAGCATAGAAAATCCTTCTGCTCAGAAGATGCAAGAGTATTATGGAATAGCCAAAATGTTTCAGTATATCAAACAGGACAGATGAGGAACCTGTGCAGCTTAATATCAGTGCAGCCTTTTTTCCACAGAGGAATGAGGATTCAGATCTAACTGTGCCCTCCAAATTAATACTAGGCACTCAGATAATTTCAGACATTATTAAAAATCAAAGGGTTTATTGCCATATATAATTAAACATTTTTATGAGCATGGTAATTGTGTACTGCATAACTTGTATTTATTATTATAAAAACTTAACCTACAACTAAGTAAGTCTTTGTAATTTAAAGCCTTGGAAGACACGTTAGGTGGATTTTTGTTGTTTTTTTTGGGGTTGGGATTTTTGGTTTGGTGGGATTTTTTTTTTAACAATGCATAAGAAAATGTAAAAAGGAAACATAAAATCTGCATTATAATTAAAAGAGAGACATGATGATTCTGAACATGAGACTGGAAAAAAAAAAAAGCTGCCTAGTGGTATATCTTTGAGCTATATTACCTCCATTTTTTTGGTTTATTTATGCAAGCTTTTGTGATATAGAAGCAAAATTAATATTTTTAGCTTTTTTGCCGAGTTCTCTCCCCCTGTCCCCCCCCCCCCGCTCCCCTCAACCCTTTGTAAATTCACATCTCTGGTCTCGGGGCATTGTTTGAGTGATGAGAGGAAAGATTTAGTGATGTGTGTGTTGCAGGCTTCCAGGGCAGCTGTGTATAGTTACAATGGGATTTCAATGTGTGAAAATTCACAGTTCAAAGATTTCAAAAATCCAAAATTGTCTTGTATAAGGAAGGCACTAAATAAGTCATTGACATAGGCAAATAAGCATTTCACAATGCCCTGTCTAGTGTAGTATTGATCTCTTAGAAATTCTCCCAGTGTAATTAAAGTGTTAGACCATCAATTCATGGATGTACCATCACTCGTGTGTTAAACAAGTGGGTAGGTGGTAGTGCTGTTTTGTGGTTTAACGTATGATTGAGCTGGGTTATGTGGCTTCTTCCCCCCCCTCTCAGGTTGGGAGTATCTCTTCAGGCATGCCTGCTGCAGATTGTGGGGTACAGAAATCTGATTGCAGAGGTTGAAAAGCTGCGCAGAGAGCCATATGATTCAGAGAATCCACAACATGAGGAAATGCTTCTCAAGGTAGGTGCTTAAGAGGTACTTGTGGGGCATCCTTTTTTCATGCCAGCTCCAAATGACTTTGCTTATAAACCTCTTTAAAACATTGACAAGTATTGTGACCTTCCTCTATCAGGTACCTGTTTTGAGATTAGGCTGTACTGCAGATTAATCTAGTCTGAGGGTAACACCTGCCAAGCAAACAGCTCGTTCCCTGATTGATGAATGCATGTCCCCTGGCTGGACTGTGCCCAGGCACTGAGTACCTAGCCCTTACTACAGATCACAGCTCTGTGCTGTGGGTGCTGGAAAAATAGATGTCCTACTTCAGTGTACGCTTCTTCAAGATGTGAAGGGTATTTTTCTCTCTTAATCAGAATAACAATATTTTTCCTAAATTTCTTGGATTTCTGAAGAGTGTCTGTATCCCAGTGGCAAACCTCTAGCTTTCGTTGTGTGGGATGGAAGTTTGGGAGATAACTTATACAGTTACATCTTCAAATTAAAACCAAATTGAACCATTTGTTAAATAACACATGCATTCCTAAACATGTTTGGCATCTACACTACCCATAAAGCAAGAAGTTGGGTCTGATCACAGATGAGAAGCACTGATGAGCTGATTGTGGTCTCCTTTCTGGCCACCTAACCTGTGAGGGCTAGGTCCTGGTTCTTAGGTGTTCCTGAGAATCACGTCACCAACGTGTGCTTTAAAAACGTAACTGTAGGAGAATAAAAGCAGAATGGAAACTGAGTATTTATCTGAGGGGAAATCAAACAGGGCAGCTTATGCTGTAAAATTCGTAATGTCAAAGAAAGTATCAGTTTCACCATCTGTCTCCAGTGTAACCTGTGTATTAGCACTTGTTTACAGCAGACATTGAGCTTCTGCAAATTCTCATGTCAAATGGAAATATGTCCAAGGGTTTAATTTGGATTCCAGCCCACGAGGGAGAAGTACAGGCCATTTGGTTTTCATTCCTTCTAGATATTCTGCTAAGTGATCTCTGCAGTAGGTAATTCAAGTTCTTAATGTCTATCATGTAGTCATGTTTACCAGGAGGGCACTTTATAAATGAGATAAAGATTAACTTAATGTGATTGAACTAATGAATAATATTGTATTTACTGACAATGGATGAACATGAAAGATAGCAAATACAATTCAAACAATTATGCTTTACGCAGTCATTACAAAGTGAAATCATGGAAGTTTTAACCTTCCTAAGGCACTTCATTTTAAATGCACTCAGCCTGGCTGAAATTAATACAAGTTCAGGCTTGTTTATTTAGGAAATGTGCATACAGCTGTATCCCTTGGGTAGGCTTTATCTTGGTGCATTTCTATTCACCAACTTGTAGTTTTTGGAGAACAGAGATTTCTTCCTACAGTTTGGAAAGAGTGAGTTTGTGACATGGCACGAGGTGTGTGAAAAGGTAAGTATTTGTCAGACACGTCAATTTAGGCTGCTTTTAGGTGCCTAGCAACACATTAGGCACTAAAGTTGCTGGACCAGTGCAGCTAAGTGGATTTATTCCAGCTGAGGATCTGGCTTGTTAAATCTCTTTCTGTATGAGATTGATGAATTATTTACCCTTTAGTTAAACATGAAGGTGGCACAGGCTATTCTTGTATGGGGGGCTGTTATTTATTTATTTTTATGTTCTCTAATTTTCTTTTCAGCAGTGTGGTAGCCAAGTCAGGACTCTTGATTTATAACCCTTTCCAGAGACTTGCAAAAGATGCTGGAAAAAAAAATTGCTGCAGAGCCTCAGGGACCTGAAGGCTGATGGCCTGCTGTCCTGTCAGTGATTTACAACCAAATTCCAGCCCATTCCTCTCTCTGAGCTTGTGGAGGCAGATGCTAGTTTGATGCACAAAGTATGAATGAAGCAAGACTTTGTGCAAGTCATTGCAGCAGCTGCTGATAGGGCTGGAAGGGACTTGAAGGGTTGAAGTATCTGCAAAACTTACGGTTTGGGATTTCCCCCCCACCCTTCTCACCCCCAGGGATTTAATTTGATTTTATGTTTAGGTTGCTGGGATAGCAATACAGTGATGCTACATCAGAACTTACCTTGGTGTAAAAAGAAGAAAAAGCCGTGCTAATGTGTGGAAGTTTAATTCTGTTTTACCTGTAATCTTCCTAGTTGTGGAAATGCTTGAAGCCTAATTCTCCGCTGCAAGCTCGGATCTCGAAGCAGTGGTGTGAAATTGGTTTCCAAGGTGACGATCCTAAAACAGACTTCAGAGGGATGGGTCTCCTGGGCTTATATAACTTGGTGTAAGTATATTCCTCTGTAGATGGTTGTGTGTGTGTCTGGAGTCAATGAAAAGCTGCATTGCTTGCAGATTTTTAGCAAGCCTGCAGGAATGACTTATTAAAGTGTTAGGGACTTCATATTAAAAAAATGGAAAGAATTAATTTGCTAGTCAAATCTTTGAAGGATTTGTCTTCTCAAAGGGGTCTCCTCTCTTTCTAATTCAGCTCAGTAATACCACTTGATAAGCCTTTTTTTTTTTTTTTTTAGTTTCTCTGTGGCACAGTAGGTTTACATTCTCTTCCCACAAGAAGGAAACTGTAAGGTATATGTTCACCAATATCTATATCTCCTTAAACATAATGCCCTGGAAGTGGGCAGGTGAGAGGGTTATGTTAATGCTCAGCTTTCTTGTTGGGAATTTCATGCTGAATTCCTAGGCAAAAGGCTTGAAATGCAGCCACTGATGTCAGGCTTCTCTAGTTGGGCTACTGAATTTCTGTCAATAAACAAAATTAAACAGTGTGCTTGCATCACTATTCCCTTCCACCTCACACATGCCAGATGTTGGCATCATATCAGTGGTTGGTAATTTGGGGATTGATCAATGCCTGTTATTTCCCCCAGCTCTTTTGTCTGCTGCAAGTAGTTACAGAACTTAAAAACATTTGATAAAAACAACCTCTCCCTATGACAGGAAAAAGAAATACTTTCTGCTTTTACAGATTGAGGGACATAAAATATCCACTGTTTGTTTTTTATTCTCTAGCAAAGCTCAGTTGAGTATCTGGAGTTTTGATTCTGTCTTTGAACTTTCACTGGAGATTAATCCCTACCATGTGTTTCATTTTTAGTCTCCTGTGAGGACTCTCATCTCAATTAATGAATCTGCCAGATCAAGAGGCCTCTTTTTTCTCTTAAGCTTAGCAGGCAACGTGCTTTAGTAATAAGCAATAAGTAATAAGTAATAATTTTCTGTAGATTGGGTAGAAAGGCGGACTTTGCACGTTTACTAAGTGCTTATAGGATTGCCCTAGTAATTGGAGGCTGCTTTTATCTTTCATTTTGGGGAGCTCTGAGTGGTAGTTTAATGAATTTAATAATTTAAATGCTACTTATATTGCATAACACATCTAGTGACCTAGAGTGTGAATGGACAGCTTAGTATGACTTACACTTTTTTTGTTAGTGTTTCTTTAAGAATTTACCCTAAACCTATATATCTGCAGGTATTTTGCTGAATGGGACACTGAGATAGCTCAACAGGTTCTCTGTGATTCTCTTCAACCTAAATACAGGTAATGCTTGAGCCCAGAAAAAAATAGCTGTGAGAGCTCTGTGCTGGCAGGTGTTTTGGGGAGGAGGCTATTTCTGTTCTTTTTGTTGGGCACATGCCTGGGAATTGCCACATGCTCTATGTTTTCAAGTGCTGATCCTGAAAACTGGTCAAATTCAAACTTTCATGCTGAATCTTAGAAATAGTTAAACTTAGCATTAAATGTTTTTACTTCTAATTGAAGTTATTTTGTATTTTTATTTACCTTTCTTTTTTCATTTCATAATGAAGAGAAGTCACTAAGAAGGAACTAAGGTATTTTTTTTCTTTTCTTTTAGTTTTTTGAGATGCTACATGTAAATAAAGACCAAAACATACTACAATTTGGCATCTTGTGAACCAAAAAGTCTTCGTTGCAACACCAAGAGACCCATGTTCCTTTCTCTAAAGTTAACTCAAACATAGCTGGTGATGCATCACTGAATACACATGAGCATGCTTACCTGTAAAGAATGAAATCAACCTCAGTTGACATAGCTAAAGTCTGAGAGTCTGCCCTCAAATTTAGTTTATCTGGGATTTCTTTTATATATTGGCATTCACTCTCTTTCTACAAGCATCCCCCACAATTCCAGTCTTGTCTTTGTGTATTGTGTTACCTATGGATGATTTTTATTAATGTATGCTGATGATGTACAGGGATAATAATGATGCTTAAGCAGCATTATAGAAAATAGTCAAGATTTTTGTTTAAATGAACTCCTACATGGGAAACCAAACTACACTGCCCAGATGCTGAGTTTTCAGTGCCAGGGCTGTGAAGCAGGGAATCCTGTGTTCTTCATTTACATGTTTGTTTACCAAGGACTGTCTTGGAGTGCTGTGTGAGCATGTGCAATTTCTATCTCTTGAAAGAGTGTTTGGTAGAAGACAGATGCTGGTGGTGGTGCTTGTGCTGTTCTTCCTGGTGTGGTTGCTAAGCAGCCATGCTGGTTTCTGGTGTGAGCATGATCAGTTTCGTTTCTATTTCTGTTGAACTGTTTTGCTTGTCCACATCCTATGTGTTCTGCCTCTATTATTCAGCTTTTGCTTGAGGTTTTTTAACTGATATTATGCCACAACCTACAAAGATGTCTAAGATTTTAGAGAATTAAAGCCACTGAAGAGCAGTTTTGTCTTCACAGATGTCCCCTGGTAACAGATCAGAATGGGTATGAACTTACTAGTGTCTTGGAAACTTAATGGCAAAAAATGTTAAATACCATATATGTAAAGTTCAGGGGACTGTGTTTAGCTTAAGTATAGTCTTAAGAAAGATACTTTCACACAACTGTTTGTAATTTGGGATCTAAACTCTGCAAGCTCAAATTAGCCTTAATAAGGCAAAATTCCCACAGGCATGTCTAAGCTGTAGCCCAGTGCTTAAAGCAGTTTTCCCTGCCTGCTTTTAGCTGCTGATAAATGTGGGCAGTGATTGCTGCTAAACTTCCTCCATTTAAGTAGGTACATTAGAGCCTGGTTGGTGGGCTGTCAGCTGACTGGTTGCATCAGGCAGCTCCCTTAAATGAAGATGTTTAACAGAAATTTTACCTATAAATAGTTCCAGAAGCAATTCTGTTTTAAGGGAGGGGAACTTCTGTGTTCTTGAACACCTCTGCATTATTGTGCTAAATAATAGGAAATATTGTTCTTTCCTTTTGGCTGTTTCATGGTTTCCAATTTGCTTGGACACAAAAACTTTCTAGCAGAGCAGTATTTTGTGTGTTTGCCTCCTCAGGTGACTCGTGCCTCCAGTGCTGTGCGTCATGTGTATCCTCAAGAACACAAAAGACTAAAACCATCTTTGATTTGTTAAAAGAAGTTGAAAATATTAAACTTGTGTAGCTCAGACTTAAATGAGATGGATCATCTTTGTGGTCAGTATAGAAAATAACTGGCTTTTACTGAGAGCTTTGATGTAGGCACATACTTTGTAAGGGTGAGACAAGTTGATCAGTGCTGCTATAAATCCAGTTACTCACTTTGAGGCTTTTTTATTCCAATTCGTTCAGTCAAAAGCAGAGTTAAATGTGATTAGCCATATCAACAGAGATAATATACCCTGTTCAGTCAAAGTTATAATACCAAAGAAATTGAAGATATTAGTCAATTAACAATGCATATCAATATCTGGTTGGTTGTTTTTTTTTCTCCACCCCCCAGCCAATTTAGCAAAGCCGAATGGGAGAAGAAAAACTTTGATAAGGCAATTGGGTAAGTTAAACATCTTTTTAAAGCTGCCACAAACACAGCAGCATTGTTCACTGCTGTGCATTTGAGGGGAAAAAAGCGTTTCCTGGCCACTTTTTAAAGGAAATTTCAGAGTACATACTAACATGTGTTGTCTTAAGCACACCTTGATTTTGATCAAAGATTACAGCTTGAAGTAAGAATTAGGAAAAATAACCTAAAAATGATGTAGCAAGGAGAAACTTTCTGTGCTATGAATAGTGCAGTGATTAATATCTGTTTAATTCTTCCTAACACATAATGTGATCAGGTTTCACTTCTTATTGTAAGAGACAGGTTCTGATCTGCTTTTTGAGATGTATAATAAGAAAGAAACAGCAGTGTGATTTTATTTCTTTATTTTTTTTCTTCTTAAGCAGTGGGTTTAGTGTAGCTGCCTTATTCATGGGTATGGAACTAGATGTTCCTTATAAGTGTAGCTGAAAATCTGTAATACAACATTTCAATGCCATTTAATTTTCTGTGAAACTTGCCATTAGGCCTCATGTTGCAGTTAACTTCTGGATTATTCCCCCCCCCACCCCTGAAATATATCAAAGTTTACAAAAAAATAAAAATATTCTTATGTGCTTGATAGGGATAAATGAAAAAATACCTAGGGTAACCTATAGAAGACAGCTGTGTTTAGAGGAAGAAAGCAATCACTGAATAACTAAACAGGTTTGCTTTTATCACTAAATGTCAGTGTGAGACATCATATGTTTTCTTGGGGAACAGTCACTGCCAGAAATGCCAAGCCCTTTATGCAGCAGGCTCACAAATTAAGAAATCACTTCCAATTTCTCAGTTCTGTTGTGCCTAAATATACTAGTTGATATCTCTTTACAGGACAGGGTTTTGATTGAGTCTGGTTTTTTGTTGTTTTTTTTTTTTTTTACTTATTTCTGTTTCCAGTATGCTTTTATTTAGGTTTTTGCCTGTTTTCTGGCCTGTGAATCTAGTTCTCAGAAAGAAATAGAAGGTGACTCAGCTTAATCTTTTTCACAGGTTTTCTAAGCATATCAATGTCTTTATAGAACTGATTATTGAAGCCTGATGTCCCTAACTGTAGGTAGTGAATTCTAGTTGGGCAGATGGGTTAAAACAGCAAATGATGGGTCACCCTGCAGACCCAGCCACCATGTGGAGTGCTCACCCTATGTCGGAGGGGAGTGTAGGAGCCTGGAGATGCCAGGGCTCCTTTCTTATTCTGTGGGAATGAATCTGTGCTGCTCCAACGAAAATGCAGGCACAGAGCTGAAGCTCCTGTTTTCACTGTGACTGTTTCACAAGGCAAACACTGCCACTCCACCATAGAAAGCAGGCAGGACAAATGTTTTTCTTGTTTACCACCCCCTCACCTTGGAAGCTCACAAGGGAGAGCATTAACACACCCAGCTTCACACAGTCTGCAGTGCTGGGGTCAGCAGTGTTTCTTACAGTGTGCTGAAAGAGCATAAACCCTCCACAGATGTTGCTGCTGCTTTTTCTTACAGCTATTCTTTTGCTATCGTGGGCATCAACATAACAGACCTCGCCTACAACCTGCTGGTGAGCGGAGCTCTGAAGACCCATTTCTACAATGTTGCTCCAGAAGCACCAACACTCACTCACTTTCAGCAAACGTTCTGTAAGTGGCAGGTGTGGGGAGGGGACGTAATTTGTACTCCTGCTAACACTTCTGCACCATCCTTTAATTACAAAAAAAAATAATCTCTTTCTGACATAGCACAGAGGCTGTTGTGCTAGTCTTGCTCTCCTGTCTTTAGGATATTTGGTTTCAGTTCTTCATTGTGATGGATGCCACTAGCAAACCAAGGTGTAAAACAAACAAGCAAACAAAACAGAAAAACAAAACAATCAAAACCAAATAAAAACCCAAGCAAAACTCCAAGGGCCTGAGAGCAAGTGACCTTCCTATATTCTCAGTCTGGTTTTAAATACTAATAAGAAATTAAAGGTCCTTAGAAGTGCCTCTAGACATTACTTCCCCATAAACCCAGCTGTCATAAGATACCTTCATCTACATTCAGGCACTATCCTCCACCCTTCAGTAGAGTTGTCCCCCTCAAAATAATGCTTTCACAGCATTTTCCCGTGTATTCAAGCATCCCTTCTACAGCACAGACGTGTTGTGCATCCTTGCGTGGTGGGAGCAACACTTCTACTATTTCTCAGCACACAGGCAAGAAGTCAGAATGCACTATTTTCCACTTTATGACAATTGCAAAGGGGTTTTTTTGTTTGGTTTTTTTTTTTGGGTTTCTAAAATTTGGCTATTTAGGTAACAGATTCTTTTTGTTTTGCAGCTATAATATTTTCTTACTGCTTAACTGGATCAATGGCAAATATTACTGTCCTGTGCATCTCTTTCATTAAATAGTATAGGCTTTTCAGAACAAGGATGCTATTTAATAAAACTCATTCACCCAAAATCCTATGTGAACAGATATACTGCAGCAGGGCTTTCGCTTTTGGGATAGTTTTGCGTTGCTGCCCTAGATAGACTGGCTGGTAGGAACTCCAGGCAGTTTAGTTCCTAGGCTTTTGTCTTTTATAGTAGTTGACTTGATGAATAAAAAAAAAGACAAGTATCTACTTAAATATTCACTTATTATTCACTTATGACTTCAGGTCATCTTTTCATTGAAAGGCTTACTCTACTTTTTTGCCAAATTCCTGATGTGTCCATGGTCTTGAAAACAGATGTGTCTAGTATGATTGACTCCCATATCTTTGTATTCTATTCTTGACTCTTGTTTCTCATGAGGAAAGATCTGTGAGGCAGAACTTGAATACAAACAAAAGGCTGCTGGAACTGTGTCAGCAGCATCTTCCCCTGCTTTTACATTCATTAGTTTAATGTTTTAGTTCATGTACCCGTATGTCAAGACAACTAATGACTTTCTGTATTTATTGTGAGAAGTTCTGCCAATGTCTATTACTCATCAACTTTTGGGTTTGTCCAAAATGGGTTTAGACCTGTCCCCGCATAGCATTGTGAGATGTCAGCCCTCAGTGACCAGGATTCTCTGTGTAAATCATAGTTGCTAATTGCAGGTTTCTTTTTAATTTTCACATCTTTTTTTTTTAATTATTCTTTTGTAGGCTACCTAATGCATGAATTCCACAAATTCTGGATTGAAGAGGACCCCCTGGACATAATGGAGTTCAATCGTGTCAGAGAGAAGTTTCACAAGCGAATCTTGAAACAGCTCCAGAACCCAGAGATGGCTCTTTGCCCTCATTTTGCTGCATCAGAAAGTTTAATCAATATGTAGTTACTCACTCCATTTTATTTGGAAGCACTGTCTCACTCTTGTGTTAGATCACTGTTTAGACCATCACTAGCATACTGATTGACCATGGCGATTGTCTGCATGTTTTTGGTGCAGTATTCATCTACTTTTGTCACGAGTACTAGATCCCCTTATGCTTCTCTTGGTGGGGATTTCCCATTTTAAATGGATGCTCATATTGCGGCATTATGCAGTGTTACATTCTGAATTGATGTCCAGGTATCAGAGTTTTTCTATTTTTTTAGACTTTCCTCATAAATTCAGCATTGACAATTGAATTGTATTTCTCCAGCTGTGTTTTTGTATATGTGGAATAAGTAGCTGAATCTTGTATTGTGAAAGCTTTTTAACTTCTTGGTATGTTTTAGGAAAACTACTGGCATTTCAAGCAAAATATATGTTTGGACCTCATCTAGAAGATAATGTGTGTAATTTAATCTAATGCAGGCAAACATATTAAAGTCAGATTTTCTCCATGCAGCCATATATGCTTAATGCAGAATTAATGAGGCTTACAAGATACAAGTTTCAGTGAGAAGAGTTTATGCATAGCTGCATGAATACCAAATGGTCTGGTGATGCTAATACATTCACAATGAACTGCAAACACACTCTCACCTACTGGATACTGACAGGGGCCAACAATTCTTTCATCAGGCTGTTGTCACCAACACCACTGTGCTGAAGCATGGTCTAAATTCCTGCACATTCCTTTGAATATACAGAGGTTAGTGTTTTGTGTCACGTGTTGGAAGGCAACATGATTTGGTCACGTTCTGCTTGGTGAATTCAGGGGAGCAAAAATCTATCTATTTTTTTGAACTACTGAAAATGTTGCTTTGATTGTCAATTCAGTTCCTAAGAATTGGGAGAAGTAATTGATTAGAAGGTTTAGAAGAAAACCACTTGAGTTTCCTGGACTACTTATTAAAAATGGCAAACTGCCTTTTTTCTAAAAACATAAATGAATAAAAGTGTCTGACACTAAGGTTGTGTAGTATATTGAACAGCTTCTACCATGGCATTTCATACCCATGGTATTTTTTACCTTCTAAGCAATCAATTTTAGTATTACATGTTTGTGTAAATCACTTGCATATGGAGACTAAATTAAATAGTGTCCAACTACTTGTGACTTATATGAATAAATTATATGTCATTCTAAACTGAAGCGCTGTGGGTGTTATTTTTGAGATATGCAGTAATACAGAAGAAAACTAGTGCTTTGATGGGTCAGGTAGAAGGGGATGTAGCAGCTTTGTGGTATTTTTCTAGAAGAGTGATCTGCACTGATCTGATCAGATCAGTTTCTTTCTACCATTTCTAGTTACAGCTTGGGCCATCACTTTATAAGTAAAAAATAAAGCAATGGGAGTAGTTAAAGTTCTTGGGATCCTCTTCCTTGGATTTAAATCCCCTCATTTCATTGCTAAAATGTAGGGTTGAGATCAGGACTTCTCTGCAGGGCTGGAATTTTGCACTTGTTGTGGAGTTAATCACCAAAACTCTATGGGTGTTGCAATAATTGGCCTTCTCCAATGGATTTGGAAATACGGAACTGGAAATACTAACTTGCTTATTTTGCATGACAATACATGGAATAAAATCTGTGTGTTTAACTTACTGTAACGATTTTGGAAAGTGGTTATTTATAATCATTAGATATCAAGAACTTATTTGTGTAATTCTTTAAGCTTTTAAAATAAGTTTAGAGCAACAATTTTCACTGTTTCAAATCATTTCTCCCTTTCTTTCCTTGCTCCTCTTTGACTTAAATGCCATCTGCAATTTGTTAGGCTACACTGTGGGTTTATTTTTTTTACTACTCTGCAATGGAGTTCATGGTGTTGGTGGGGAGGGAGGCATGAAGATAGCAACCTTCTTACTGGTGTGGTCCTCTCTGTTGTTAGGCCTTGTCTCAAGAAGCCAACTTCAAATACAATCAGAAAATGTCATCTGGCTCCATGTCGGATTGTGTTACCATTATTTAGCTGCTTTGGGCAATTGTTTTTCTTGTCTTGCAGGAAGATGGATTTAATGAAGCTGTGTAAAATTCTTCCTCCTGTGGGATCCCTGCATGTTGGTGCCTACAGATCTTACTGTCTTGCCCACTTGTGCTTCAGCTTTTCCCTTGGACATTTTTGCTTTCAAAATCTGGGCAGAGAGTGTTCCTGGTGACTGCCAAACTGGCTGTGCACTGCTGAGAGAGGAGTCTGGCACTGCTTTCCTTCATCCCCAGGAGTGGCTTCTGACCACAATGCAAACCTAAACTTTTTTTAAAATTCGGATTTACATTATCACTGATATATCTCCAAACTGACTTGTAAGGAACTGGATGCTGCCTTCCCTAGGGAGGAGAAAATGAAAGAAAAAAAAAGAAAAGGTGTAAAAAATTATTTCAATAAAGTATAATTAATATTTATACTCACCACAGGGTATAGATTTTGGTTTAATTAAGAGTAGAGAATATTTAGGTTGGATCTTTTGAAAAGCTTTCCACACACAGCCTCATGATTGCTGCACTTTACTGGAGTTCTCTCCTGGAGGCTCCCATGAAGCTGGCTGGGTGCCTGCTGCTGGGAAAGCTTTGTTCCTGGCCCTCCTGTGTGACACAAGCAGCAAGTGCTGCCTCCTCAGCCTGTAAAGCTCTTTGGCACCTTTCTTTTTCACAAGTATTTGTCTCAGGCAAATAATTTGCCTGGGCAGAGCCACGCAACCTAGGTGTTTTATAAAGGCACAGCTGCTCATTTCCTTTCTAAAATACAAGGTAATGTGCTGATGCTGTACAGAATACACCTCACTTTGGGCAGGCAGATGCCAATATTGTGTTTTTGTCAATGATTCTATTTTCAGGTTTTGTGTGATTTAAAATGCAGAAATGTTTACCTTAAAGACAGAAAAATAGGAAGCGTGGTGTTGAGGCTCTTCCATTCTGTATGCAGAATTATGCAAGGTTGACCTGTATTTCTCTGTTTGGATTCAGCCATGTCCCCATAGCATAGCACTTCCTTATCCCAGCTAATGTGAATTTAAATTTTTACCAGAGCTCCTTCAGCAATGTAGGTGGGCACTGATTTGTCTTCAGTCACCTCAGTGCTCTGCCAGCCTCTTTGGAGCTGGTGCTGTGAGCCAGGGCAGGATCTGCCCCTGGGGTATTGAGTGCAGCTGGGTGAGGGTTGCTCTGGCTTCCCATCACTTCTTGGCCTCTTTTTTCCTCCTGTAGGGAAAGGAAAATTATTTTTGCTGAGGTTCTTACTGGATCTTTTGGAAGGTACTGGTTTTCAAATGCTGGTGCTGTTTCTATGCGGTGTTTTTAGAAGCAAACAAAATCTGTCTTATCTATGAAGTTTGTCTTGGAGAATTGTGTCTCCTGGCTGTTTCATGGAATGATGCTGAAACTGGGCTGAAAAATTTCCTGTTGTGTAGAGGGTAAAGGGGATTAGTTCATCATCCTTGCTAATAGAAGAGCAATATTTAAAGGCACGTGTACCCCCTGTGTGGGCTGAGCTGTGTGAGCTGAGGGGCACAGCCTGTGGCAGTGGTTTAGCAGTTCTGGCTGGAGCACTTTGCTGAAAATGGAGAATTTTCAGGATGTTCTCAGTTGAAATAAACATTGTTAAGTGGAGCAGGATGCATGTGAACAGAGTGCTGATGCTCAGTTAATGAACCCAGATCTGCCACTGCTGACCCAAGGAATCACTGATAGCATCATATGCACATTGGTTTCCTTTATGCAGCTGGTATCATTATTTCCATCCTAATCCATCTTTTGTGGACTTTGTTAGCTTTTAACATTTCATTTGGTGACCTGTCCAGTTTTGTCCTAATATGACCTGTGGGGTGACTAACATTGCAGGGTTGTCTACTAGTGGGATCTTGCACACTGGATTAATTCCTGCCTGAGCTCTAGAGGAAACCCCAATCTGCAGCTCTGTTGCTTTGATAGATCTGACTGTGGTAGGAATCAGTTACAGCCTGAAACAGTAACCATATGCAATTTCATAAATGTTGAGTTCAAGTGTTTGGCAAGTACTGTTGGGAGAGAGAGGAACTCTGTATATACTTCCCTCTGTCCTGCAGCTGGCTCTTGACAAGCTTGATATCATCAACATACAACCATTTTGGTATCATAGGAAGTCTCCTCTGTGAATAGCATTCATCATCTGCTTTTTGGAGAACTGTTCTGTTTTCTTTATATTTTGCCTTGATTTTCACCTCTCACTCCTTGCTTGGCATTTGGTCTAACGTGGGCTGGAATTTTGCACTAATGAATTCTTTGGGCAACACAGAGAATAACAGTGTGGCTTTCCTCTGTACACTGACATTTGCAGCATGGTGCAGCTAAAAATCATGAATCATTGACATAGATCTTTTGCAGAAAATAATCCTAAAACAGAAAAGAAAATTTATTATTCATTGTTTTCCTTGGTTTGTTGCAGTGCAGGTTCTTTGAAGACTTGCCAAACATTAGACAGGAGTCTTTGTACAAGATCATATTGGAATATAGTAGGAGTGGCTTTGTGCTTTCCCCTGTGAGCATAGAAATCAGGTCATTATTTACTCTGGTAAAGGAATCTGTTCTTCTCTATATAGAACTATAATTAGAAAAAGAGATTCAGCTATAAAACCTCCAACCAAGAACTGGCAAGATGATTAAATAAGCATCACCTGAGCACATCGGCCCTCCTTGCCTGCTCAAAGGCAAGTGTGAGTTTTGCCAGGTTGCAGACTGACCCCCGAGAAGGACTTGATCTGTTTCAGTTGACTCAGTCCTGGCTGATGGGAGTGGCCCATGTTCTGCACCTCATGACATGGACCTCTCAGCCCAATCCAGCCTATGAAACCTGCCTGACCACACCAGTGAAGCTGCCTCTGTTTGACATGCCAACTGTGGGGAATGCCAAAGGGGCAGGAAGCAGAAGGTCTGAGGATACAGTTTGCTGCTTCTTGCTGCTAGGGGTATTTGTGTTGCTGATTGGGTTCTGGAGGGTCTCACGTGCTCCTTTAAGATGTTATGACTAAGCCATCGTCTGCCTCTTCACTTTCTCCTTGTTTTCCACTCACATGGGCTTGTTTGAACCTAAGCCAATTGACCTGCCCTTTGTCTTGAGTTTCCATGTCTTTGTCCCCACCACCCCGTCAGCTTCTCTTCCTTTCACCCTTTGTCCCACACATTTAACAGAGAACCACTTTGCAGAGGATGTGGGTGTCATTTCTCTGTAGCTGTGGCCAAAAAAAGAGCAGAGAAAGAACGGTAGGAGCAGAGGTCTGAGCAAATACAGGGTGACCTGGTGAGCCTCCTCCTCCCATCCTACTCTGGCCCAGCTTGCAGGGGGCACTGTGACACCAGGAGTAGGAGTGTTACTATAAGCTTGACCATCCCTAGGCTGCTGTCTCCAACTTCTTTGCTCCTTTCATGAGGGCTGTGTGAGAGGGGCATGAGCATGTGGCTACACAGGGAACACAGAGCTTCTCTAGCTCAGCTGCTAACTTAGTGCATCGGGTTATTCTGCCCCTATAGCACCCTCAAAGTCCCACCAGATTCCCTCCAGGGAGAATCAGCTGCTTCCACCTCACAGATCAGAATTTATTCATTTTTTTATCCATGCCTGAGAAAGGCTCAGTTAGTGTAAGTCATGCCTGTCAGCTGTGAAGCTGTGCAAATTTACACCAACTCCAAATCTGGCCAGAAGAAATTCATCCAGCAACAGCAAAGAATAGGGGACAACGATCTCCAGCAAGCTGGTCCCAGCACGGTGCTTTCCTTTCATTTGCTGGATAAAAAGGCAGGTCTGAGGGAGATGAGAACATCAGCTATCTACTGAGTGGGTCAGAAAGTCTTCCCTGATCACAGGTATAAGTGCCCTTATACTACAAGCTAGACTAAGCATTCATGTCCTGAAAGACTGTTTGAAAAGCCTGCCAGGAAGTTTTCTATCATGAGAAATATTAGTGCTTTTGGCACACTAAACACATTTCTGATTCCAATAGAGATCCAAAAGCTCCAGAAGATTGTGCAGTGCATTTGGGAACCTGCAGTATTTCAAATAATTTTTTTTAGCTGTCTGAACTGCAAGTCATAGAGAGATGCTGGCACTTTGATATTTTATTATGTATTCTTAATTTGCACCTATAAATGCAAATTGAACATTGCTGCCTAGCAACAGGGTTTTTTTGTGATCCTTTTAAATTTATTATGAACATCTATAGTCACTGCCTATGAGTCTCATACATAATGGTAATTAACTTCTATGCCACAGTTCAATTCTATTATTTTTCAGACACTGCAATGACAGCTCCTAGACATTTGAATGATGGGAGTTAAACACTCCCATCAGAGAGAATTGCCTTTGGGGTAGAGCATTGTGGGAGACAGTGCAGCCTATACCATTGGATTGGGTCATCTGTGATGCTACTGAAAATGTAATCAATAATATAAACCTAATATCAAATGCCTAAACTTCAGAGAGGGAGATAAGCACAGCAAAAATGTTTATAAGACCATGTACCTAGGTAAGAAGGAAAGGTGAGTCTGAAATACCCACCAGCAGTTTGGAACTCTGGCGTGATGCTCTGCCTTGCAAAACCCACAAAAAGACAACCACGAAACCATGAATCATAGAATGCTGGGGATTGGAAGGGATCTCTGAAGATCGTCAAGTGCAACCCCTCTGCCATAGCAGGATCCCCTAGGACAGGTTGCACAGAAACACATCCAGACGGGTCTTGAACATCTCCAGAGAAGGAGACTCTACCACCCCTATTTTTGAAGAACAGCATCACATTAATTGCTTTAGAGTTGATCCCCGGAGTTATAACCGAGAAATCTGGGCTATAAGCAAGAGTTTTCTGATCTTGTGGGGGGAAAAAAAAGCCAGAGGGTTTGGATCCCCCCGTTCCCTGCCACGCTGCGGCTTCAGCACCATGGACAGCGCCAGGCCGGGCCTCCAGGGGTGGGATGGGATGGGATGGGATGGGATGGGATGGGATAGAATGGGATGGGACGGGACGAGATGGGACGGGCAGGGATGGGATGGGCAGGGAAGGGATGTGACAGGCAGCGATGGGATGGGACAAGCAG
Source organism: Apus apus (assembly GCF_020740795.1). NCBI lineage: Eukaryota > Metazoa > Chordata > Aves > Apodiformes > Apodidae > Apus > Apus apus. Next base: position 16,698,683 of record NC_067282.1, read on the forward strand.
GGATAGGACAGAGGGGCAGGGATAGACGGGCAGTGCCAACCCTGCCCAGCCCTGTCCTGTCCGGGTCTACCTGGTCTCTAAGGCAAAAGACAACTCCATCTGTTAGCTCCTTGTTATTCTTGCATCTACTCCTGTGTTTCAGCCTCTTGGCTGGAACAGTAGTAGAGAGGATGCTTCTTAACCTTCTGCAAGAAAACTCTGTTAATCAAATTAGGTTAATTATGCTTGAGTTTCTAGTGGAAATCAGAGTTTGGCAATCAGATTGACGATATGCTCCTTCAGAGATTTGGGACTATACTGGGATATTTTTGCTCAGTTTGCCTGTCAGAGTTCAAGGAGCATCTGGTTGATGGTCTTAGTTTGTTTTAGGCCTAGTTTTAGGTAGTCCTGCAAAGAGCAGGGAGATGGACTTGATCTCTATAGATCCCCTTCCAACTTGAGATATCCTGTTATTCTATTCTGTGATTCTATGTCATGCTTCCTGGATTGGAGTCAGCAGTTCTGGACTGTCCCCACCTTGGAGAATGACTCCCAAGGGTCCTGCACACCGAGGTCTGAGGGAGTCCAAAGAGGCTAAAGCAGCCTGCAAGAAGTAAGACTTCTGTAGCACTTGTTCTCCCTCAGTGTCCTGGTTTGAGCCAGGATGAAGTCAATTTTCCTTTTACTGATTTTTTTTTTCCTTTAGTGAGCTTTCTTTTAACTAGTAGCAGAGTGTTCCAGCTATGAATGATAACGAACAGTGGAATGTTTTTCTAACTGCTGGGTCTTCAAGGTCACATCTTTACTCTGCTGGCTCAGACACTATGGGGAGATCTATGACCCCCCTGTAGGAGGCTGAGTTAGACAGACAGCAAAATTGGCCAGAGATATTCCATTCCATACATCTACGTAAGTTCAGAGGAAGGTCAGAGATCACAGAAGACAACTTCCTTCCTGCTTCTTCAGGAAGCAGTCAGGAATTTTTCGGGACTGTTGGCAGCTCAGGAGATGCTGTGGGAGTTGCTGGGGGTGGGGAGGAGGTGAGAGGTTTTTGCACATACTTGAACATATTTGTATATAATTGTATATATTATCTTTTATCATTAGTGTTTAATTAAAGCTGTGTAGTTTAGTTTTCAATCCAACAAAGTCTCTCTCTCATTCTCTCTCTCCTTCCCTACCTGGGTGGGAGGGAGAGGGGATCAAGAACATTGCTGTCAGTCCTAAGTCAAATGGTGACATCAAGGCAAGCATTTTCTCTGCTAGAAAACACAGCTCTAAGTCACGTAAACAGTTTCTAAATTCCATGAAGAAAAGTGCAGATTGACCTATTCATAAGCTCATCATTAATGGACAACAGCTCAATGTCCTGATGGAAATCAGTGATAAGTGGTGTCCCTCAGGGGTCAGTGCTGGAACCAGTGTTGTTTAATATCTTCATTAGTGATATTGACAGTGGCATTGAGAGCACCCTCAGCAAGTTTGCAGGTGACACCAAGCTGGGTGGTGCATTTGACATACCTGAGGGACAGAATGCCACCTAGAAGGACGTGGACAAACTTGAGAAGTGGACACGTACAAACTTCATGAAGTTCAACAAGGTCAAGTCCAAGGTCCTTCCCCTGGGTCAGGGCAATCCCAAGTACAAATAGAGGTTGTGTGGTGAAGGGATTGAGGACAGCCCTGAAGAGAAGGATTTGGCAGTCTTGGTCAATGAGAAGCTCAACATGGGCCATCAATGTGTGCTTGCAGCCCAGAAAACCAACTCTGTCCTGGGCTGCATCAAAAGAAGCTTGGCCAGTAGGTCAAGGGAGGTGATTCTTCCCCTTTCCTCTGCTCTCGTGAAACCCCACCTGGAGCACTGTGTCCAGTTCTGGAGCCCCCAACATAAGAATGACACGTAGTTGTTGGAGCGAGTGCAGAGGAGGGCCACAAAGGTGATCCAAGGGCTGAAGCACCTTTTCTATGAAGACAGACTGAGACAGTTGGGGACAGACTTTTAAGCAGGGTCTGTAGTGATAGGACAAGGGTTGATGGTTTCAAACAAAAAAAAAATCTAGACCAGATGTAAGGAAAAATTTTTTACACTGAGGATGGTGAAAGACTGGAACAGATGGACTGGAGACGTGATAGAAGACCCATCCCTGGAAACATTCAAAGACAGGTTTTATGGCACTCTGAGCAACCTGATCTATTTGAAAATGTCCATTCTCACTGGAGAGGAGTTGGACTAGATGACCTTTAAAGGTCCCTTTCAACCCAAACTATTCTATAATTCTATTTCTGACAGATGTTTCAATCCATTCTTAAAAAACACTGACAGCATCTCTTGATTTTGGTAGCCCCACATAACAGTGCAACATAGTATTCAGCTGTACCCTCTGTGAGTTAGACTAAGAAAACTGCTCCAAAACCCCCTTTGCTAACAGTCAAAGCACACCAAACAATGACCCTTCCCTGCTTCCCCCCAGGGAGCCCCCAGCCCCAGTGGTGCCCTTAGGAAAGCTAAAACAAGGAGCAAGAACCCTTCAGAACACCTCCTAAGCTTTAGCCATCTGTGGGTTAAGCTTCCTATGGAGCCAGCAAGTCTGTCATATTTAACAGGACTTGTGTTTTTTTCCTTCCACAGATCTATCTAAACATTTTTAAACATATCTGTTCTATTTTCTTCCAGAACACCTTGTACTTCTGAGTTTTACAGTTCAATTTTACTCTGTGAAATGCCTTTCTTTGTTTTATATGTCCCTATTAAGTTTGCTATTTATTTGATGGACTGAGAAAGTGTAAATAGTCAGTGCATGTGTCCTTTTTTGTTACTGCTCATAATCCTTTCTTCTGTTACCTTGGGTTTTTTTTCAAGTTAAAGAAATGTAGTTTGCTTGATTTCTTTTCAAGCTGCAGTCACCACAAGGGTTTTTATTATTTTATTGCCCCTCAGCAATTTTTCCAACACTGACCTGTATCTGATGTGTTCAGGGGACTTCTTGAAGTCATTCCTAGACTTTTCCTGTGTGTCAGTGTCTACTGCGCTCATTATTTGTGTGTTAGAGTGATTTTTTTCCCTCTGTGTCCCTCTTCACATTTGTCAACCTTTAATGTCATCTGCCATTTTATCACTTATCATTTGGCTTTGAACTCTACAACTCTTTGTCTATGAGATTTGTACCACTAGAACATTTTGCAATCCTCCTGCTTTTCCTGTAAGTATGCTAAACAATGCAGTCTCTTATGGACCCCCTTTTATTATCCAATTTTACTGTTCACTGACACCTCTTTCTGTCTTTCAGTGAGTTAAAGGGCAAACTTCCCTTTCTATTCTGTGATTCTGTGACAGTTTAGAATTTTTTTAATGTATTGATCAGCTCACTTTTACAGACATGTTCACTGACTCTTCCAGATTTGTAATAGATACCAAAGCAGGATTTCCTTCTGCAGAACCCTTTCTGATTTTTTCCACTTATGTGCCTTTGAATTCTCAGTTTGCTTTTTTTTGTTGTTTATGGGTTGTTGTGTTTTTCCAATATGGAAATGGAACTCCCTGGTTTGTAACTGCCCAGCTGTCCTCTGCAGTCATCTTAAAAACTGATACCACATCTGCCACCTTCTGTTCCTCTGGTGCCAGTCTAGCATGAGCAATAAGTTACACTCCACAGTAACTAGGCAGGCAATTTCGTATCTGAGCTCCTTTACAATCACTGGGTGAACATTGTCTGGTGCTGCTGAAATATCACTGTTCATTCTATTGGCTTCTGGCCCTTCATCTGAGACCATTTCTCCAACTCATCACCTACAGATAAAAGTTCTAGTGTGGAAACTCTCCTAAGCCCTACCACAGTGAGCATTGCCACAGGTAATAAATATACCTTTCCTGTACCAAGCTTATATTCTCTGAGCAGTCTTGTACTGCTTTTATCATCTGCAGACCCTGCAGTCTCCTTGGCAGGTTTCCTGTTTCCCATGTGTTTTATTAGTAGTATTTAATGCAACTGGCCTCTTGTTACTCAACATTTTTTCTTGCCCTTCTTATGATTCTTTATTTAACTTTTCTGAGTTCTTTTCAGTTTTTCCAATTTGGATTCATTTTCTGTGTTCTGAACAGTAGTATTTTATACACAGTTACTGTGCTTTGCTATTTCTTCTTCTGGCCTTCCCATAAGGATGTTTTGCTCATTTAGGTTGTGGTTACTATTACACCATCATCTTTCAAAGGTAATATTTAATCCTGATCCTGTATGCTGTTCATGGCTGCACAGCTTCTCTTTCTGTGATGCCTGACTGCCCACGAAATAATTTATGTTGTTAAAAAGCATAGTATGAGTTAGAGCCCATCTGACATCCCCTGCTTCGTGGAAGTGGTGAGTGACTGAAGTTTCCTGTGACCACTGTGCTTTCTGCCCTAAAGTATGTTTAACTTTAGGCCTTGTCTGATTCCAACTAAATTGGAATTGCTGTTTGTTGTTTCTCCCATCTGAATGCCATTTTCTTCAGTCCTGTTCTTCATCAGAGGACACAGTAAGTTATTATTTTACAGCTAGATTAGCACTGACCAGCACTTAGTTTGGTTTTTTTTTAATGCAAAAAAGCTTTCTCCATGGCTGTAAGGAAGTTTTCAGTGGTTTCAGTGCCCAGGTGAGTACAGAGAAAGAACCAAAATTCACAACCAAGGCTGCAAAGGGAGTGTGACTGTAGTGCAACAGGTTGGACTTACTACTTATTGTTCTCACAGGAAATTTTGTTTAGTCTCATTACGACATGAAGATGACAGTAGTTATTGAACAGTCTTTTTGCTGAAACACAAGTGAAAATGCAGCTGAAGTATCCAGAGGTACAGTTAAATAGGGAAGTGAAAAAAATCCATCTAAGGCTTAGTGGTTTAAATCATAGAATCATACAATCATGGAATGGTTTGGGTTGGAAGGGACCTTAAAGATCATCTAGTTCCAACCCCCTGCACAGGCAGGGACACCTCCCACTAGACCAGGTTGCTCAAAGCCCCATCCAACCTGGCCTTGAGTACTTCCAGGGATGGGGTTCCAGAATTGGACACAGTGCTCCAGGTGGGATCTCACAAGAGCTGAGTAGAGGGGGACATTCACCTCTCTTGATTTGCTGGCCACGCTTCTTTTGATGCAGCCCAGGACACATTTGGCTTTCTGAAAGCACTCATTGCCAGCTCATGTTGAGCTTCTCACCCAATGTTTATTAGCTTCTGAGTTCACTTAGTTTCAAACCATTTAAAAAAAAAAAATTAAAAACTGGACTAGATTTAAAGTTCCACTAGCACTGTAAAAATAAATTTGTTGCAAGAAATACATTAAACCAAATTATTTGTTATTACTTATTTTATTTATAGCCCAATAACCTAGCAATTCAAAGCTATTCTATAAAATACAGCCATGGATTTAAAGTGTGAATATTAGTATTTCTAAATTGTATGTTCATTAAGGTGTCAGGTAATGTAGTTTAATAAATGTAGGATGTAAGATCTCTTACAGTGCAGTTCTTAAACTCAAGACTAGCTTTGAGTGAAAGATCTAAACTAATCGTGGAATGTTTTCCAGGTGATGCTGCAACAGGCTTTTGCAAAGGGCAGGTCAGAACTGGGGAAACGCAAAGGGGCCAATCCTTGTCTGATATAACCAGGCCCAGCTCCACTGAAGTCCACTGGGAAAATGGCTCACAGCACACAGAAGCAGATGTGAGCCTAACCTAGTTGAAAGGCTCAGGTTAATCCTACTGAAACTGGCAGTCACCAGTGAAACCTCACTGCAAGTATTTTAAAAATTATGTCCTTGCTTTCAGATATGCCAAGAGATGTCTGTGGACAAGAAGCTGAACAGCAAAATGACTGAATACTGCAGGAAGAAGAGGGACATGCAAATTCCACTGTAGATTATTTATTGCTCAGCATGTTCCATACTTCTTATTAAGGAATTGGGTCATTCACGCTAGATGTTTTGGAGGACACGTCTAGGACAGGCTGTCACAGTAATGTACCAGGCCAAAGTTAGGCCAAATGCATGTAGAAATGTGCAGATTTATATGAACACAAGGCAGGATCTTCTCCAGGAGCCCTTCTCCCAAGGCACATCTCTACCGGAGATTAAGTCCCTCACAATAAGCTATTAGGTACCTGGGTCAGTGTGATTATTCTGACCCCACTGATTTGATCTTCAGGTCAACTGATCTATACTCATTTCAGACCCTTGTAGACATGGGCAGGGACAACTGAGCAGAGCTGACATGCACAGGGTAGGACACAGTTGTGGAAGACCACGTACCACTGCGGCCACAAGGCTGAGATATAAGCCACTGCCTGTCTCCCAAGAGGGGAGAGGAGCAACATGAGGAGAACAGTAATTTGGAAGAGAGAAACAGCTCTGGCTGTTTATCTGGGTATGAGAAGAGACATATAAACAAAGCAAAGAGATCAAGGTACATCCACACACCATATTAACACCCCTCTGGACCCTGCTGTACAAGCTGAAGTAAAAGGAAGCACAGGCACACATTTAGTTAACAACTGCTGCCAAGACCAAATTATTACTCACATTGCTCATCCACCCACTACAGCAAAGAACTGGCAAGTACAAGTGCAGTACAGAGAGCACACTGGCATGAGCTGACCATCCCCATTCACTGTGCATGAATTTATGCTTCTTTACACTCCCTCACAGATCACCCTGGTTCGAGTAGAGATTAGCATTAGCTGATAAGCATAATGGAGCCTACTTGAAAATGTTGTCATCCCTCTTTAGAAGCTGACAGCTGAACTGTTAAGCTAAGAGGTCAGAGTTGGTTGGCTTGAGCACCAGCTGTGTACAGCCCTGGGAAATGTGCCAAAGGCTCTTCCAGCTCAGACCAGCGAGATGTTAATCTGTGGGTAAACCTGGTGCACAAGGGGCAAACAAGCTCAGCTGTGTGGGTGAAGAATGATTTAGGAGCCCCTGCAATGACATCCCAAAGTGTCAACAGCTGCCAGTCTTCTTGATCCCTCCTAGCTCACTGCACCACTAAAATACAGGTAATTATTGTGCAAAATTCTTCTTGAATTTCAAGGGTTTCTATTCTCTTTGGGACACTTACAAATGCAACTTTATATATAGAGCTGTGCTGGACTTCTTATATAGCAAGGAAGTTATTTATGCTTAACATTTTCTTGGTTTGGTCCAGAAAGAAATTTGGTCCAAATTTATTTTTCCAGGGCAAACTTATGTATTATGTGAATACATATGAATGCTGTCTTGATAAGGCTGAGAAACTCGGGATTTTCTGTCCCATTTTCTTCCTTTCTTTCTGTATCAACTGCTGAGCACACAGCACACACAGATTACACGTGTGCCAATTATTCACAGAAAACTGAATTTTGAGTGAATCTTGGAAAACAAAAAAATGTCAGTAAGAAGTGGTTTGCAATCAACCCACTTAGAAATGCAGCACATGTGGTTCCTCAGCCTCAGTTGCTTTTTTTTCCCCCATTCTCCTTGCTCTGTCTCATTGTATGACAGTTTCCTACCTTGTGACCTGGAGGTGACAACATCATGAGAGTGGTTGGTCACGTCACATAGGGTAGAGAACCTGCCTTACCTGGAGCCTGGACCATAAGGGATGAAGGAGGCACAAGCCACATAGCTTATGATAGTAATGACACCATTCAAAAGCAATATAGACAGTTGGTTTTCAAACAAATTCTCATTTTCTTTGCAAAAAACACCCCACTCTTCTTGCAAAAAAGACAGAAACCTATTTCAACTGAAAACACTTCTGATTGATAGAAGCATTTTGACAAACCCCTTTAAACAATTTTCTAATATTTAGCCAAAGCTTCAAATCTTGGTGCCTAAAATTTGGTTTCTAAGTTGGCATCCAGGCACACAAACTCGTGGTCTGATTTTTCCCAAAAGCATGTTGAACATCCTGTGTCTCTAGTTTCTGTCGAGTGGAGTGCTGAGTGCTTAGCAATTCCAAGCTACCAGGCCTGGAGCCAAACTTTTGAAAACTGAACATCTAAAATTAGGTAGCTATGGTCTGATCCAAAGCCCAGTAAAGTGAAGGGAAAAGCTGCTGCTGAGCTTCTGGTTCTGGGTAAGACTAATTCATCTATACTTAGATGTCAGGATGAAAATTGCCTAATTCAGGTCAGGTCAAAGTCATGAGCAACCACCATTTTATTTGTTGTTGGCAGTTCCTGAGGTGCCACACAGAGTGCCTTTAACAAAGCAGGCAAGATAGGAGGGAAACAGGCTAAGTATAGTGTCAACCTGGCAATCCCCTCCATGCTGCATTAGTATCCTGTGCACACTTCGTGTAAAACTTATAGCAGCTCAAACGTCAATATACATATATACATATACATCTTTCATATGTTACATATATAAAACAAAAAAACCTTGCAGCTATAGAAGAGAACTTACATAGTAAATACTTTTAATCGTACACCAGAGTGTTGTCCAACTCAACAGGCTGGAGAAATGAGCTGACAAGAACCTCATGAAGTTCAACAGAGAGAAAGGCCAAGTTCTGCCCCTGGGGAAGAATAACCCGGGCACCCAGACAGGCTGGAAAGCAGCTGTGCAGGGATTGTCCTGAGGTGGCTGGTGGAAAACAAGCTGATCATGAGCCAGCAATAGGCCATTTCAGCAGAAGCCAGACAGCTTCCTAGGCTGCACCAGGCAGAGCATTGCCAGCAGGCCAAGGGAGGTCACCCTTCCTCCCAGCTCAGCACACCTGAAATGTGTCCTGGTTTGAGCCAGGATGAAGTCAATTTTCCTTTTACTGATTTTTTTTTTTTTCCTTCAGTAAGCTTTCTTTTAACTAGTAGCAGAGTGTTCCAGCTATGAATGATAACGAACAGTGGAATGTTTTTCTAACTGCTGAGTCTTCAAGGTTGCACCTTCACTCTGCCGGCTCAGACACTACGGGAGATCTATGACCCCCCGTAGGAGGCTGAGTTAGACAGACAGCAAAATTGGCCAGACATATTCCATTCCATATATCTACATAAGCTCAGAGGAAGGTCAGAGATCACAGAAGACAACTTCCTTCCTGCTTCTTCTTCCCTTCTCTTCCATCCATGGCGGGTGTCCAGGGAGGACTCCATCCATCCAGCACCACCGACCCCCAGGCTCGAGCTCTCCTGACCCTCATCACTCTGCGGTCTCTCAGGAAGCAGTTGGGAATTTTTCAGGACTGTTGGCAGCTCAGGAGATGCTGTGGGAGTTGCTGGGGGTAGGGGGGAGGCAATAGGGGTTTGCACATATCTGAACATATTTGTACATAATTGTCTCATTCAAAAGCTGGTTTAAATTTATAAAAGCCTGAAAAGAGAACCACTTAGACTGGTATTCTCACTTGTTTGGGGTGCTTTACCTAGATCATATTGCCTGCTCTCAAAAAGACTGATGGTTAAATGCTGGAGATGGCCCAAGCTCTCTAGATCATTTCTTTTTCCTACCTGAAAATTACTAGGGTCAGCTTGAGCTGTTTTTGAACCGCTTCTGGTTCAGACAGTGAAGCCCACACCTCTATTTTTTCCATTGTTATCCTGAGGTGAGCTCAAACATGTCAATTGCTCATGACATTGCTCTCCCTGAGCAGTGACCATGTGCTCTGGAACTGACAGAAAAACCTCAGCCCTGGCAGGTGAGACCAGCTCACAGCAGTGAGGTACCTTGTGAAAGTCACAATGCATGAGAGGGTCTGCAAATCTATTTTTGAGCCACAGGGAAGGTTTGATAATGCTGGATGAAGACACCATGTTCAGCTGTGGTGGGGAGTCACAACTGCTGAAAGATGAGAATCTTTAATACTGAATTATCAAGTATTCACTGTCTTTAAAAATAGATTTTTCCATGTCCTCCTCCAGCTACTGCTGTGTGGCTCAGCCAAGCCTAGTAACACAAACTGACTGTGTAGATTAGTGAAAATACAGCAGCATCTGGTGCAAGGTGAGCTGCAGAGAAAGGTGGCATCCACTGCTGGCAAAAGTTCATGTCAATATATCAGTTTTCTCACAGAAAATTTGTCATCCCTGGAAGTACTGGAAGGAACCTTGTCCAGTTGCAGCCAACAGTAAACAAGAGATGTCCTTTGTCATTGCACTGGAGTGGGGATTTCTTGACTGGAAGGATAGGTGGCACCAGCTGCAGTGGGGGTGGCTGCAAACCTGGATGGACAGCATAAGTGACAGAGAGCAACAGGTCATTAACTGGCAATCTTTAAGCAACACACACACTTAACAAGTTTGCTGATCTTCCTTACAACCCAGGCATAAGTCCCAACTGCCATGGCCAGCACTGCTCTCTCCAGCCACACTCGAGAGCTGCCTTGGGTAACTCACAGCACAGCCCTGCAATGCTGCCAGCTCCTTGACAGCTCCTGGCAGGGAGGGAGACCTGAATCAGCAGAATGACACACATCTGCCTACAGAGAGCTGTATTTTGTAGAAGATATTGGTTCTCTGAATCCATTAAAATAACATATGGGGAATGCCTGGGAGGAGTTTAATTACTGGTTTTGCAAGCCCAGGGACTGTGGGCTCTTCAAGCTGGCTCAAGGCTTTTTTAGCAGGTGACAACATCATCACAGCAACCCAGACACACCCACCCCTTGTCCCGCCGAGGCAGAGCGCGGCCGCGCCACAGCGCCTGGCACCACAGGGCACCCCGAGGACCTGCCCCCTGGACTCGCAGCAGGGCCTCAGAGCCAGCAGGACACTGAGCTACCACTGACCTGGGCTTGTCCCTGCAGGCACTGCTCCAAGCATGGCTTGGCCAAAAATAGGATCCTGGGAATCCCCGTCTGAAATCCAGCTTTGGAAAATGCAATTATTGACAATGCCTGATGGACAGAGGTTCTCTCTGAAGTCCACATCCACAGGCACCAAGAGTGTAAGTTGCTCTGGACAGAAAAGTGGCCTGAGCAGCTCATGCATGTGGCCTCACATCTGTTAAGCTGCAAGATTTCCACTCCACAGCCATTTGTTGTTTTTTTTTTTAAATGAGGGTGGTAGGAGCAGGCAAGCCACCAGACCTGCACTGTGGACTCGACTGCAGTTATCAGCAGGTCTCTCAGTGAACAGCAGCCAGGCTGGGAGAGAGATAAGGAATGCTACAAAAATAGTTGTACAAGTTCTTTATTTAATTGAAATGAGCATGTGAAAGTAGAGGTTTAACATTGCATTTTTCTTAGTGAGTTTCTGCCTCTTACGCTGGTTGATGCAGATGGTGACATTGGGAGCTGCAGTTCTACAACCTCAAGAACCTGACACCAACACCAAGCCAGCCAGCATGGTGAGCAGGGGGCTACAGCTTCCACAGTAACTACCCGAGGAGACAGCCATGTTGAACAGTTCCTAAGGATCTTGCATTTTACATTTTGCAGGTGGATCACTGCGGAATAAAATAGTTACAGCATCACAGACCCATCACAAACATGAGCACGAGCAACAGACACAACAGAGTAAAAAAAAATTCATTACATCCTCACTTGACTGAAAGCTAATCACAGCAGCGTGCTGTAAGTGTTGCTTATGTTTGCAGAGACACACTTAAATCATCTCCCAGGGTTTCTGATTGCCTTTTAATCCTGATAAGACTTCACAAGGAGCCACATGAGCAATACAGTAATCAGGACAATCATGAAGTTGAGGAAAATTTCTTGTGTGGATCGCTCCATTTTTCAGGAGTAATCAGAGGAGAGCAGAGGTCGGCAGGTAGAGCAAAGGGAAAACTCTTTCAGTGACTTGCTGAGACTGTCCTTGAGCTCAACCTTCAGGTCACAGGGTCTTTCAAGGAAAAAGAAAAAGATGTGAAGAACAGATGCACACAGGTGGCAAGTTCAGTAAAGCTATTTATATCTGTGTAAATAAATGTTGTTTCAGTGGCTAGAGGTTAGTAAACACTGGGAACACCAAAAAGTAAAAGCTACCTCTGGCAGCTTGTCACCTTCTTTGATTTACAGCATCTGACAAGGAGCTTTCTCAGTGTCACCCCAAAATACACAGTGCAGGAGTGAGCAGTGCCTGAAATTAAAGCTGCTTTATACGATCAACCTCAAATAAATAATGCCCAAGCCCCCATTATTATTTTCCACAGATATACATTTTAAGTGTGTTACTGGTTAGACTTTTTTAAATTCTTTGTTTGCATATTTTCATTTTTTCAAAGAAACTAGGTCTAAACTATTATCTTATAAAGACTCATAAAACTGAATTATTTGTTACCACTAGAAGTACAAGGAGAACCTTAAGTTAGACACTTTCATTTCTGAAGAACCTCATAAATTTTTTTACTTAATCCTGTAGATAAAATAGCAGTTTCTCAAGCATCTTCTGATTCTCCTGCACTTTCAAGCTGCTATAGAACTCTTACTTCAAAAAACCCATTCAAGTGGTATTCAAAAAAATTTCTGTTGATTGATGGTTTTATTTACTTTATATGTTCTTGGAGTTCACACAGAATAATGATAATAAATTTTCATTAATGTCATGCACTAATCCTACCTATATGCCATATAAGTAAAATGTAAAATATTTAAACAAATAAGACATAAGCTTTAGACAAAGAATTTCAGTCTCGAGACCAGAATCTTAGCAGAGAAGCTAGATTAGGCTGTAACATCTATGGTGGAAAAAAAGAAGCCCTAGGATCACAACCAAATGAAGACAGTTTAAACAGAAACTGCTATAGTTTGCAGATTAAATATTACAAGCCCAGTGCATGTAGTTGACAATTCCTACATTCCAAAGTTGTTTTGCCAGCCTCTTATGTCTTTGGACAAGAGAAAATCTGACCTAATAACTAAGCCAAGTTTTTTTTTTACCTTGAGGAGATAAATGCAGCCCAGTGGTTCTGCCTTTGGACTTTGGATCACTGCAGATATTATTTCCCTTTCAGCTTCTGCCTCTCTCCCACTTGGTCTGGATGCCCCGTCCCTGTGTGGGAACTAAAGTAGGCTGAGGGAGGAGAGCCACAAGTGCACTGGCAACCCAGGTGCTGACATCATCCCAAAAATATTTTCAAAGGGCTAAGCTGGGCTGGAGGATTTGGTGAAGGCTGTGCATGCAGTGGGCTCTGTGAGTTGCTTTGCTTCTTGCAGTCCTCTGGCTGTGGTGCTGTGCTGAGAGCAGAGCTGTGTGTGGCCCTTGGGACTCAATGGGATGTTGCAAAAATTTTTTTTGGCCCCTTGGTGCCTTCATGGCTGATGAGGGTAAAAAGAAAGAAAGAGCCACTTGACAAAGTCTATGCAGATTTCAGGATCTCTCAAGATCATTTCCCATGTATGGAGCCCTGTCAATACATTACCTTCTGAAGTTCAGTCCAGCTGTTGCTGTTCTGTATAGCTATATTCCCCACAGCTTCTTAAGGTTATTTGCACTTAAAAGACAGTAAATAGGAACAAAATATTATTTGCATTTAAATACAGAATACTGAAATCCAGAATCATTTGCTGGATAGAAAATCTGGGACTAAGAGGGCAGAAAAGCACAATCCATTGCTTTAAAGAACCACTGACTCACCTGCATATTCTTCACTCACTAATTTTTGAGACTATGGTAATATTTCGTCTGCCAGAGCATACAGAGAGGTATTTTTGTTCCCCTGAAGCATTCCTTCTCAGATAGCACACTGCTCTGTGGCCTAGATAGCTGTAATCCCCACATCACCTTCTCTTTGCCCAAGGCATCACTAGAACTTGTTATAGACCTGAGCAGAAAGAAATGGCTGTTTCCTTTAAACAGATACAGCTGAAAGAGCGTCTCAGCAGAGCAGGCTGGACTGAACCAGGAGCAGACTCTGCCAGGCTTGTGCTGCTGTGGATTCCCTCAGCTCAGAGCCTTTGCTTCAGATGCATAACATGAGTATTTCCACTGAAGACAGAGAGGTCACTTCTGTAACACGGTGCTGCCAGATGAGCATGAGGATCCTGACCAGGTCTAAGTGTGTAAAGCTATCCACAGCGCTGGCCTTATTCTCACTGCCAAACGCCACATCACACGTAGTATGCAGACCATTTAATGATTCTGGTGCCTTTGGTATTTATATCAGGGTATGCTGGGAGGCAGTGTAGCTCAGCGTATCCAAGCTTGCTGTGACCATTCTCCTCCATCAGCTTCCAAGCCTCACCCATTGCACCAGCGCTGGCACCCACACCGCGGTGCAATGTCCCCAGTGAGAGAGGCTGGCTGGCTGGAAACCAACCTGATGAAGGACACAACAAAACAAATAGCTGTGGGTAACCAGGGGAGTGGAGGGAAGGGTTGGTTGGGTTTTGCTGGATGGTGTCCCTAAATAGCCTCCCCATGCAATCCCTGGAGGTAGGAGGGGGATCAGAGCCATAGAAATGTTCCCTTTCATTGGCTTGACTGCCTTGTCACTGCCCTCCTAGACACCCAGGCAGCATGTTCACAAAAGTCAACATGCTGCGTGGGAGTCCTCTGCTAAAATATACAGATGAAAGAGCAAAGGCTTAACCCGTGCATATTTCAGGTGTCAGATGCCTAAGCAGGTTGGCAGGGTCCTATTGCAATGCATGTGCTTCTGGGCTGAGGCACGAAAGCCCATCCTCTGGAGGAAAACTTGGGCAAACCTGTCGCATATTTACAAGGGATTTGGGAAATCCAGATAAAAAATGCTCCCCCTTTGCCCAAGAGAAGCAGGGTACACATCTGCTATGAAACTGCTCTAGGCTATTCCCTTCCCTGGCATGTTCTGAAGCAGAAATCTCTAGATTTCTCATGCAATGACTAATCCACTTCACTTTGAACCACATAAATATCCAGCAGGAAAAGGATTAAACATTTGAGTGCCGTTGATCCCAGGTATTAAATGTTGCACATTAGTGCCCAAATGCTACCCTTGGGCTGGGCATCTTGGAGATCTTGTGATTTATTTTACACTCTGCCAACAGAAAACCTGAAACATGACTTTCACTGAAATCCCTCAGCTCTGGTCCCTAGGCCAGCACCTTCACTTCCACACTGACAGGGAGCTCCTTCCTACTCTGTCTCAGCTCACTCCCTTCACCTTGGACTTCATCCATGACAGCTTGGAAACTTCCCTTCTTCAAATTAGGGAAACAGTGCTATAAATGTCACTATTCAGCACACACACCAAACACCCTAACTCCTGCATATTATTCTTTTCTCTCTACAGGCAAAAATGCTTCCCTCATTTTTGGTGCTGAGGATCTTACAGGAGATCATGGAAGAGCATGTAGGATCACAAGAATTCATTAACGGACCAGAACAAAGGTTCACCTAATCCAACATAATAGCTGGTAGGGGAATCCAGGAAAAGGATATAGAAATAGAGCAAAGGTAACATGTTCTTTGCCTGGATATCCTCAAATTCCTGGGATTCAGCCTATCAGGATTGCTAGACTAGGATTGCAGAGTTGGGTTTATGGTTCCCTCTTGCTCATACTGTCAGTACAGACCCTTCAATACAAGGGTCTGTTCCTGCAGCTCTGAGAGCTCATTCCATGAATGGTTCTAGACCAGGCAACTTGTTCATAGTTCAGCTTCTCTACACGGGATACTTTCAGCACTACAGAAATGAAATAGCAAACTTAAATATTCCATACAGCAGAGAAAGTCACTTCCCTCAACCTATCAGCAATTTGAAGGCAGCTCAAGTGATACTGTCTCTTGCCTTCAAACTGAGACAAACTGGCCAAGAAGCATTTTTTGATTGACAGAGCTAGTCCCTAGTAACTTTAGAAGAGGCAAACTATGTTACATTTACTTTTGATGTCATCTGACAGAATATCTATATATATACAAAGGCTTGTGAAAAATAAAAATAAAAAAGGACTTAGTACTGACCAGGAGGTACTAATAAACACTCCTGAGCTGTGGGTTGTGCTTTGTTGTTAACTGTAAATCCAACCAATGTCTGAATACCTGACTTCAATATGCTATAGATTAGAGTCTGCAGTTGCCAGAGGCTGAAACTTCTGACCCACCCCAACAAACCATACTTGTGCTGTTCTTGAATGGAGACCCCAAAGATCTTACGGGTTGTATCTTTTAAAAGATGGCTTATTTAACCAGGTGATCTAATATGGATTAGGAAAAGAGAAAGACAAGCAGAATTAACTAAATGGTTTTACTTTAAGTGCTAACCCAGAGGTTTAGATAACATGCCAAAAGTTTTTCTTGTTGGCACTTTTTTCTTCTTTTATCTGACAGATGGGGATGCTCTCAGCTTTCACATGGCCCATGCCAAAGCTCCCTCTTCATGCCTTACATACTCAAATTTAAGGTTCTAGTCTATATTTAAAGTTGCTGTGACTACCTTGAGTTCTTCTCACCCTACTAATCAAGTATCATATAATCTTTCAAAGGCGTTCTGACATAATTAGAGCAGATTGTGTTCATTTTTGCTCTCATCATTACATTTTTCACTAAGTGCAGGATATATATTTTCAGATCTGCTAGTAATTGGTTCATTTTTAAATTGTCACCTACTCTGTAGTGTAATAATGAATATCCTCTTAGAAGACACACTTAAATCACTAATGTCTTATCTGTATTAACCCAAGTTTGCAGCAATTTACTTTACTAGTAATCACAGTTTTTCACACTTAACTGTCATGTTTCACTATAGGAAATTAGGACAACCATCACTTAAAATTTCTCAGCAGGTCTTAAATCTGGTGATTTACAGGACTTGTAAACAGATACTACCACTGTGAAAAGCTACTGAGCAGAAGAAATATGAAGGAGCCTGAACATTGCCACATCTCATTTTCAGGCTCCCAGCAGAATTCACAACAGCTGCAGCAGGATCCTACCTGCCAGAAAGGTGTGAGACCCACAGCTCTCTTTGGTGACTGCATGACTACAGCACAGAGCCCCCCGCAGAACCAGTCAGCACAGGCTGCCTTGAAAGAGTTAGTTAAGGAAAACCAGGCACTTAATACATACAAGTCATCCACCTATTCTAGATGTCTGATGTATCGCCCCTAAACTCCAAAGATGGTACTCACTACCTCCAAAGGGAGTTTTGGGCAGCTAGGAAGGCTGGGCTTGGCCAGATAGCAGATGAACCTACCTGGGTTCCCAAGAACAGGATTCACACCAGCCACAGGGTCAGCAGGCTGTTGCTTGAGTGAGCTGATAGAGGATACTATGGGTCAAAGCAAGCTTAAAGTCTGTCATCATTTGAGATCCAGAAACCTTTCTTGAGGCTGCAGAGAGACACTGCAGCCTAGCTGGACACAGGTGGTTTTAGTCTCTTCTCTGAGGTAAGACTTTTAGCCTTTTATTTTGAAAGCTGAATGGGTGGCACTGTTGAGTTTCTTCCACAGTGCAAGGAATAGGACTCTTCATCCTCCAAAACCAACAGGGCACTGTGTTCCTGCCCAGAAACACCATGTATTATTGCTATGCAAAACTGCCTATCCAGTGGAACAAGAGAATCTGGCAGACAGTTTCTATGACATTTATATTAGCAACAATATGTCCTTTGGGGCTTACTAAAGTGTAAAACCAAACTGAAGGTCATAAAATAGGCAGGAACATCAAATCAGCAGAAGCAAAGAGGAAATCATTAGATGTTCAGAGCACCCAGTCACAAAAGAAGTTATTAACTGCATCTGCATGCATCTTATCATCTACAGTAAACTAGGTGCTTTCACAGAATCATAGACTCACTCTGGTTGGAAAAAACCTTTAAGATCATCATGACTAACCATTAACCAAAATCTACAGAGTCCAGTGCTAAACCATGTTCCTAAGCAGAACATCTAAACCTCTCTTAAACTCCTCCAGGGATGGTGATTCAACCACCTTCCTAGGGCAGCCTGTGTTTGATAACCCTTTCAGTGAAGAAGTTTCCTCTAATATCTAATCTAAACCTTCCTTGGTTTAACTTGAGGCCATTTCTTCTTGTTCTGTCTGTTACTAGAGAGAAGAGACCAACGCCACCTTGCTACAACCTCCTTTCAGGAAGCTGTACAGAGCAATATGGTCTCCCCTCAGCCTCCTTTTCTCCAGGCTAAACAACCCTAGTTCCTTCAGCTGCTCCTTGTAAAAATTGCTCTACAGACCCTTCACCAGCTTGGTAGGTCTCCTCTGGACATGCTCCAGCACCTCAATGTCCTTCTTGTATTGAGGGGCCCAGAACTGAACACAGTACTCAAGGTGCAGCCTGATCAGTGCTGACGACAGGGGCATGATCACTTCCCTACTCCTTCTGGCCATCTGTTCCCAATGCAGGCCAGGATGCTGTTGGCCTTTGTGGCCACCTGCACACACTTCTGGCACATGTTCATCTGGATGTCAACCAGCATCCCCAGGTCTTTTTCCTCTGGGCAGCTCTCCAGCCACTCTTCCCCAAGCCTGTAGTGTTGCCTGGGGTTGTTGTGATCCAAGTGCAGGACCTGACACCTGGGCTTGTTGAACAAATCCTTAGATGGATCCTAAAGCATAATTTCTTCAAACTACGGCAAACTATGCCTCCATTCCTCCAGCAGGATCACCAGGATAGACACACGTGGGAAACAAAGATCTAGATTCAGATCTGTTCTCCTTCAGGACAGATGGGAAAAAGACTGCACAGCAGCTGACGCACAAGGTAGAGGGCTAACTGCCTGCTGCTGCTGGTCTTTCAGGTCTCAGGGAGTTTTATTCTGGGTGTGGAGAGCAGAGGCAGAACATCATGCCCCATATTGTTGATGGTTGTTTCTCACCAATCTCATTCTTATAGAAATCACTGAAAGTATTGGTGAATATGACTTCCACGTTTTAATGATCCCAGCTCTCTCTCTCACAATTTTTTCATTCATATTTAGTTTTGCTTCACCCTGACTCATTAGTGAGGCCAGATCCCAAAAGGAACACAACAGGGAATGGGTAGCAGGCAGGAAACCATCACTATTTTTCAATGTCTGATGGATGGGATTAATGTCTTCCAATATTAGTATCCCACTACAGTCAGTGGGGAGAACAAGTTCTCCAACTGGTAATTTATTTTACATAAACAGACATTTGCCATTCTCTGGAAGATATTTAGACTTCTTTATCTCCCCAGTTATGTGAGATGAATATGACCAGAAAAGGCCAAGATAACAAGGAAAAATATTTCAGAGAAGTTTACAGTAACCAAAGTATGGGCCACAAGTCACACAAACATTTATAGTTGTTGCCAGGTCACAGAACTCTGTCAGAGTTCATCTGTTTTTAGACTTGTACTTATCATGTTGTTATTAGGTTTATTTTATTGCTTTCATTTTTATTTTTATTAATTTCAGGCTTCACCACAAGCTTAGAGTCAGAAAATACTCCTCTTATTTCTGTACAACATTTTTAACTGGATAAAAGCTGTGGTACTAAGAGTCAAGCTACAAACCTACATGGCAATGCAGTTAGACCAATAAAAGATAACATGCAGCCCTGAACACACAGACAGTTTGAAATTACTTGTAAGGCACCACAAATTAGAGGTAAAACAAGAAGGATAAAGATAAGGAGACTTCAGTTTTAGTCTTTTTCAGCTGGCTGTCTCCAAACTATGTTAAATGTCAGGTCAAGAATGAAGAAAACATCAATTCGCCAGCAACAGCAGTGACCCACTTACCCCAGGAACAATCAAGACAGTGAATAGCAATCAGGAGCTTAAATATCAGAGGTGAAATAACACAGAAATGCTGTGGAAAGTTAGAGAAAAATGGATGCATTTTACATCTCAGCTTGTATGTGCTCCCTCTTGTTCTGAGGCAGAGTTGAATTCTTAGGCACAACCTTTATCTTTCACTGGACTTTAAGGAAAGGCATTAAAAGGCAACTTCTCCTGATGATGCTAAGCAACTAACCTGGCAGTTAATAATTTTCTCCTGGAAGATCACTAAAAGCTAGTAGGGGATTCACAACTATGCACTGGGATATTCTCTCACCACACTCTCTTGTCCAGCCAGTATTGACAGAAGCTATCAAGGGGCTTTTGAGCTTAACTGTCTGTAAAACTAATTTCAGCAGTTAGGTCAAGGTTACAGAGATGTGTATTACTGAGGCCATACTCTCCCACATTGTTTAAAATGTGCTGCTGAATGGAGCTGCTGTTTGGACAGACAGAGCAGGCAGGTGCATGATAAATCCTTCAGCTATGGGACCCTGCTCTGGCAGCACCTTCAGGAGCAGAAGAGTCGTGACCTTTGCCATATCAGTAAAAAGTCCTTACTGCAATGGGTGTCATTTCTGGTGATTATGCTTGAACCAGCAGACTTCTGCCTACAGATTCAAAATGTTAAGGGAACAGAATAAAAAATCTAGTCAGCATTTGTCCAAAGGAAAAACAATCTGAAAACTAGTAGAGAAATACATGAGAGGGACTGATGATAGAAGCTGTAGTGGAGGAGCACATTCAAATCAGAAATACAATCAACCATTGTTTTTTTACTCATTTCTGAGTGGTGGAGGAAATTTCAACAGGTGGTGGAGGAAAGACTTTGGTACAGCAGGATAAGAGTAATAGGCAGAGAAGTTGGTTTTCTGTACTCAGACATTGATGTTCAGTGCTTTTGCACCCAGACTGATTGATGCCCTTGTAGCTATAAACGTTTTGAAAGTCTCCAGCAGGCAGCCCACCATCCTGGAACAGGAATGGGGCACAAAGCAACAAGGGAGTCTGTTAACTTACAGCCTTTGGGTTGCAGCCTGGTAACTGGTTGTATCAGCAAACACAGGGTGCTCAGCTCTGCAAAAAAGAGGCGAGTTACTATAAAATTATTTCTTAGTCAGAGTTTGGCCATGAGCTGCTGCTGGTGTCAGGCAGGTTCTCCCCTTGCTCTGCCCCAGAGAGAGGTGCCTGTGTGTCCACAGTCTGGCTTAATTCTCTTACATGAAAAGAAGTGAGTCTTTAACAAACTATGTCCTGGCACCATGTAGAAACACAATTTTTATCTCTGTGAACAATCATATCAGCACTATCACTATGTGAGGAGGTTTCAGCTCTAACTCACACAGCTGTCGTGCAAGTCCTTCAATCTCCAGAGACATTTATAAAGCAGCCTGTAAATACTGCCTGCAAGGACACTCTGCCTTTAGTTACTAGGTAGCCACCAGCTGTTGTGCCAACACATCCTGGTACCCCCAACCTGCAGTGCTGGTGTGGTCTTTTACCTGTTCCTGAAAGCTGACAGCCCATCTCTGCCAGAATGTGCAAGCTGGAGGGCTACTCGCTTGCATGGATGTCCTTACCCCAAGCATGGTGTGGAGTCCCTCCTTCTTCCATGGGAGAAGATGCTTCACATTTACCACAGAACAACAAACACAAATGCCATGGAGCAGGTGCTGCATTTCAAGAAAGCAGCACTATTTCTCCTGAGACAGATAATATCATGCCCAAATCCTCATGACAAAGCTGTGGCAGCCACAGAGAAGTGCTAACCATTCCTGGTTGGCTGTAAAGACCTGGAGAGGCAAATACCAGGTCAGTATTAATTAGTCTCACTCAAGTGAGACTAATTTTTACCATGAGAATAGTTGGACATTGGAATAATCTCCCCAGGGAAGTGGCACATTCTCCAACATTGGATACTTGTGAGCCGAGCTTGACAGGGTGCTCGGCCTTCTCATCTAAACTGTGTTTCTACCTAGAAAGGTTGGACTAGATGATCCTTGAGGTCCCTTCCAACCTGACATTCTGTGATTCTGTGAAGTGAGAAAAACCATGATCCTCATATTAAAATATTTTATTACAATAACCAAAACCAAGTGAGAGACACCCCTCAGCAGAAGCAGGATGTTTTTTTCTGCCTAAGGCAGTCAGAGGAGCTCTGGCATGATTAGTGCAGTGTTTGAATGTTTATTTTTCAACTTGCCCACATCCAGCATTCCAACAACAGGCTGAGCTGGGTTTGCATGACAGTACTGAGCAACCACAGCAACCCGAAGAAGTCATTAATTCCTGACAAAAGTGTGAACTATGAATAGCAAACACAATCTCAATTTAAATAGCCATGTTCTAATCAACTTTCCTTCCTACCCAGGTTTGTGTAGTGCGAGTCAGCCCAGAGAGCTGCAGTGGCACAATGGGCTGGGGGAGGCAGAAGCAGACCCCACTCAGCACTGATTCACTCTTCATCTTCAAGGTGTTTTTACACAGCCAGAGAGTCAAGAGGTCTCTTAAGACTTTCTCATCACACCAGTCATTGACCCTGGGTTAGCGGAATGAAATCTGAAATGTCCCTTGGATCACAGCAATGCAGACCAGAGTTTGGTATCTAACTAATGAAAAGACATTGCTGTTCTTTTTCAGTGCACTGTACTGTTATGGAATAAATGAGAAGTCAGACACAGATACTCTAAACAATTCAGCAACTTCCTCCCTCTTCAGGACCCAGAAACTTGCTCTAGGCTACCAAATGCATCTGAGCTTTAGGGATTGTCAGAATCTAACCCAGAAAAAAAAGTTTGAACAGACAAGTTGTGAACAGCCCAAACCAGCACCTTCAGCCTAGGCTCCCCCAGCATTCCCATCCTCTTAGTCAAAATCGAGATCTGTTATAATTAGTCATCTGGAGGTCACTGTCCCAATCTGTTTTGCTAGATATATGTTTGTCTGGGCTCTTTGCAAGAGCAAAGCAAGCCTTTAGAGTGAACAACTTGTAACAGGACTACTGGCCAGTAAAGGATTGGGAGCAAAGTCTTTTAACACTAGATAGCTACAACAGTAAGGTTAAGTGTTCTGTTTGTGACAAATATCCCTTGCCCTCTTCTTGTCTTCGTAATCACACTTTGCACCATTGATGAGCAGTTAAAAATGCTTTTTGCTTTCTACAAAACCAATTAACACATCTTGGCACTAGCAGATGGAGGCTTCATTACCTGAGGGTATACAACAGCAGACAGACAGCAGCAAGTGAACAGTACACAGACACCTACATTTATGCATACAGACTTCACTGTGATATGATAAAGGGAAAAAGATCCAAGGACATCCACTTCCTGCCCAGCTATCATACCTTTCCTTGAGAGGATCATACCTTCTACTAACCCGTTATCATTCTTTCCCTTCTTTGACACAAGAAACTAACCAGCGCTTGATTAGGAAACCACTAATATCAAACCTGGGTGCTACCAAACCAGCTGTCAGCATTACTTTCTCTAGACCAGGCCACAGCCATAGTCCTGCAGCAGTGAGCAGCAGACCCATCAGCACGCAGTTGGTGTTTATGGCAGCTGGAGCCAGGCCCACCCCCTCCCTTGGCCCTTGGGTGCACTGCTCTGCCCTAGCCGTTTTGCACAGTGAAAATGCTTCCAGACATGGTGACAAGATGCTCTGCTTCAAAGTGCTGTGTTGAAAGCATTGGCTGAATGCTCTTTTGGCATCTGCCTCTCTGAAGTCTCTTCCAGATCCACTTGACTGGAAGAGGTGTTACCTGCCATCTTCCAGATCTTTGCAGATCACAGGAGGCTCTTTCCAGATAGGAAGTCTGGCTAAACTAGCAGCAAGCAGGAATTTCTACTACATGGTTAGTCCTCCCTGCCAGAGAGAGTCAGGCAGGGCCGCAAATCAGTACACTCTTTGGCTTGGCTTGATAATATTAACAAAATCAGTACTTTGCCCATAAGACCTACAGACTGTCTGACACCTGATAAACTGCTCGGGCTGAATGACATGACATTGACCTGTGTCAACCCTGGCTAATAAAAGTATCTCTTAATCCAGCAGGAACAGCCAGAGAACCGTGCTCTGATCCTCTGCTCCTGTGGGGCTCACTATGCTCTTGGAGAGAAGTGTCAATCCGTGCCAGGTCAGACACAAAACTCATTATCCCAGGAAGCATTAGAGGGATGTTACTTCATTACCTTGAGTCAAAGTTCAGTTTTTCCACCCTGACACACTGGTGAGGGTTGATGTTGTTGATGATTACCGGGGCAATGAGGTACCTGAACCTTGCTAGCTCATGGTGTTTTCAATGTGCAGTCCTACTTAGAATAAGAAATACCTGGTTCTGTGCCAATTATTTTCTGAGGTTTGCCAGCACGTGGCTTGGGTATGACCAGCCTGAGAGAAGGGGAGGTGCTGGGGAAATGTCAGCCAAGGAGCAATGGAGAAGTATGTGTGTTTACGTGTATAGAAGGGGGAGTAGGATGCAACAGATACTCTGAGCAAAGGAGCTTGCTTGTTCCCCATCCCCCAGAGGCATGACTCTGTGTGCCCTTGCCTGCCTACTCTCTTCCAAGGCATTTGACTTGGAAGAAAAAGAAGGTCTTGCCATGGCAGTGCTCTAACAAAAACAGTGAATTAAACCTAGTTGCAAGGAAAAGGGGCCAAGCAGAGACCTATTCAAATTCAGGGAAACTGGTGACAGCCAAGTCACAATGTCTTAGAAAATGGTGTTGGGCCCAAAGTACTTATAGAGGGGTTAGTAGCACTCAGGAGCCATGTCCAGCAAGAACAGGGGTGAGCATGTCTGGAGGTAGATGAAGAGAACAGAGCTTTCTGCATCCACTCATGAGTATTTTTTAACAGGACTGACCCCACCATCAGTTTTCATTCTGTCAGCAGTCGTACCTGGAAGAGGATTTACTGTTCTGTTTGGCCAGGGATAGTACTTCTAGCCAGGCAAAACAAATCCGGTTTGGAAATGTCAGGGTAATGCATGTATGTGGAGGCAGAAAACTACAAATAAAAACACAATTGTGTAAATAACTGTTTTTTACCAACTTAATCCCAAAATCCCTTCTGCAGCAAAAGTTCAGACTATTACAGATTTTAAATTATAGTAGGCCAGAGCATAGAAAACCCACCACAGTTTCAGTCTGCAGAGACTGTTTCTGAAATTAGGTTTATTTGTGCTGCTTTCCTTCCCTTACAACACCCCTCTGTTCTTCAGCCCATAAACGCTCAACCAGATCAGCCCAGATCCAGGTCATCTTAATTATTCAAGCTATGAATTTCATAAATGCCTTTGGCACTTTAGCAGACCCATGCCTGTAAAATAACTGTAATCTAAGTAAGAAATTTTGCTGATCTCATTTACGAATCTAACAGTGGATTTGGTCTCGTTCAAAACACATCACAGAAGTCACGCAGGAGGTGATGAGCTTTCTGACCAGCCTTCTGAGTGCACACCGGAGATGAAAATTGTAGCCATCTGTCTGCAGAATCCCCAGCACCCACCTTGAGTGTCTTCATGGAGTACGTGGTACACAGTGAGTCCTGTCCACATGGAGGAAGGAGATTTGTCCTTCTGAAATCAGAAGGTCCTTTTTCAAGATTCAGTGTCCACCAGCCCTGCACTTCTGCCAGATTCACTGCTCCATATTTTTCATTCCCTTTATGTTGTGTTTGATCCAGAAACTGCAGATTCCCACCCCAGGTTAGCAGGCTTCACATGATGCAGCAAGTGAGGGAAAAGATGTGTTGCATTATTTCATTTCAGTCCCAACAGGCTCAGCATAAAACCGCAAGTATCTCCTGTAGGAGGCAAGCCCTTTGACTGCGTCATGATCTAAGCATTTTGGACTGTCGTGACATCCCAGCTGTTATGCTGATTCCTTTGGCAGCAGGTCTTAATCCCATAGCATAGAATGGCAACACCAGCTTGGTTTTAGCATAATTTTTAGGACAAAGCATGGCTTGCCACACCTGACCTTTATCTTCTGACATGGCTAAGTGCAAATCCTCATTTACCAGCTTGTGGAAACTTCAGCTAAGCTTCGTTTTATAGGAAAAAAAAAAAAAAGTGGGAGAGGATTCACCATCAATTTGTGAGGCCTCTGTCTCTGCTGCTCCTACTACTTGCAACAAAGCCCTCAGGCACACAGGGGGGAGTGGAGGGCTCTGCTGCCCCTGAGACCCCAAGGATTTCTCTTCTGCCAGGACAGCCCCTGGTTCTTTGCTCACCACTAGTACCAGAGGTCCCATCTATACTCTTTAAAATAAAATAAAATAACCCAACCACACCCAGGACACGTATCCCCATGGATGCTGTATCAGACTGTGCCCATGCACGGCTTGGAGCAGTGTGACACCAGCACCCACCAGAGAATAGAATCATTTTGGGTGGAAAAGTCCATTTAAGATCATCAAGTCCAACTGTGAACACAGCACTGCCAAGTCCACCATTAAAACATGTCCCCAGGCACCACATATACATGTCTTTTAAGTGCATCCAGGGCAGGTGACTTGACCACTTCCCTGGGCAGCCCGTTCCAGTGTCTGACAACCCTTTTGGTAAAGATTTTTTTTCCTAATATCCAACCTACATTTCCCTTGGTGCCACTGGAGGCCATTTCCTCTCATTCTTTTGCTTGTTACTTGGGAGAAGAGACTGACCCTCACCTCTCTATGACCTCCTTTCAGGTAGCTGTAGGGTGAGATGTCTCCCGTCAGCCTCCTTTTTTCCAGGCTAAACCACCCCAGTTCCCTCAGCTTCTCCTTGTAAGACTTATGCTCCAGAGCCTTCACCAGCTTTGTTGCCCTTCTTTGGACACACTCCAGCATGTAAACATCCTTGTAGTGAGGGGACCAAAACGTAGGTGCTCTCAGGCTGAGATATAAAGCAAAGCATTAAATCGTGTCTGGAAGAGCAGCAGCAGCTCTGCACATCAATGATGAGGAGAGGGGCAGGGCTGAGGCAGCTCCAGTGGAACAGCCCTGGCAGAGGGGAACTCTGCTAGTAACGGTGCCATGAGGGAACAGCTGTTCCACTTGCAGTCCATGAAATATTTACAAAATAAAACTCTGGAATGTGCTAAGGATGTTTAATAGGATGACATGTCCTGGGATCAATGAAGCTATAACGTCACAGCTCTGTGGCAAAGAGTGGCTCTTAGCAAAAGGCACCGCTCTCTTCAGCTGCTTTGATTTGCAGCACTTCGGCACAAAGTCAAGAATCCCTTTGTGCCAGGCACAGGTCAGACACAGAATTAGCAGCAGACACACGTGCAGACTTGGGGAAGTAGGTGCCGAACCCAGCCAGGTCTCAGCAGTCTCTCAGGACAGAAGAGGCCATCCTCCCTGGGGAGATCATTTAGGGGCTTGAATGCTCCTGGCTTTTGTACGTCCGTGTAGGCTACAAGAGCATTCCCTCTTCCTAAGCTGGATTTATCTGGCCTCCCATGCCATATTGATGTTTAACATTCCCTTCTCAGGGCAGGCAGAGAAGCCACCCGTGGCTGGGGCAGCCCAAGCAGCCCTGGCTGGGCACTGGGGGCTGCCCCGGCCCCTGCGCTCGCCTTGCTAGGGCTGCGAGGGGCCCCTGCTGCCCTGTGTGAGGCGTGAGAGCGGGACCCTGGGGATCCACCCCCACCCAAGGAGCTGTGCTATGATTTCACAGTGATGTAAAAGCCAAAACCTTGGTAGGCAAATTCTGGCAGCCAAATTACAGGAATTTAAGGCATTTTCCCACTTGCAATGCAGATACGCTAATCAATGCATACCTGAGCAGGCAAATCATTAACAGCTCCTCTCCTAATTTCTAGTGTTTATAAATGGTAGCATTCTGTACAGGTGGAAATTTGTGCCAGGAAGCACAGAGATATTGCACTACCAGAACATCCTGGCTTCTGCCACAGAAAGCTAATGCAAGCGAAGTGACAACCCCTACTTTGTGATCCCAAAGCCAATTCCCACCAGCCATCCAGCCTAGCTAGTACATTACAACCTAAAGCCAGCCTGGTGGCAGTAAGAGGAGGCAGGTCCATGTGTTTGCATGGCTTTTACCTGGCTATGGCATATCCCAGATTTCCTTGTTCTGCATAATCTCAGCTAACTGAAAAAGTCAGGAGCATTAAATTGGCTGCACTGGGATTTGGATGCACCATTTTCTATTAGGAACATTATCTTCAAACTTTCGGTAAATACTGTTTTTTTTAAAACACTTTTTAATTTTACTAAAAGTCATTTGAGCTAAGGAAGCCCTGGAGAAAATCACTGACACCTTGGGCGAGATATTAAAATGTCTCTTCTCCCATCTCCCTCTTGGTATGACTGGGGAGGAATTATTCACAGCTTATTTCTCACTGCTTTTCATAAGAACTGTTCACTGAGGTGATGAACATTTACATAAATTCATCTGATCTGTAAGTACTGTACTATTTCTTAGTTTTCCTATAATATATTCATCAGCAAATGTGAAAATTTCAGTAGACAAGCAGTCGATGTTTACTGCAAATTGTAGCTGCAGTGTGCTCGGGGGGAAATAGCACAGCTGGCAAAATAACCCCCCTCTAGGGCCTGATTGAAACTCCAGGAAAGCCAGAGAGACTCTTCTATGTTTTTTAGCTCAAGCAATACTTATTCTGCCCATCTCTTGTAAAAACTGGATGGACCTGCAGGCCAAGACATCACCAAAAATGGAAAATATTTTCAGGTCTATTTATTTTATCTGGACAAAAATCTTTGAAGCAGGATGTTGGATGCTTTATTGCAAAGAGACAGAAAAGAAAGCTTGGAACAACTACTTCTGCCAAAAAAAAAAAAAAAGAGGGGGGGTGTGTCCATTTAAAAGCCTGTAATTTGTTTACTTTATATACAGCAAGTTCTTTTATTTGAATTTGAAAGCTTCTGAGTATCACTAAAGATTAAGTTGTCATTTTCCCATTTGATAAATGGGAATACTGGTTTGCTATAAATAGTTTACAGAAAATTAAGCTGTTATATTGACTCTTCTTTATTCCTAGAAGATTCCAGAGGAGAGGGGGCAAAATAAGATGAGAAAGACGTATAGAGAAAAACGGTGAGATATATTTTTTGCTCACCTGTCTGTATGATTAGGAATTAAGGGTATACAGGCAAAGACCATCTCCAGCCTCAGGAGGCCAATGTTTCTGAGATCCTCCAGCAGCAAGTGGAGAGAGAGGCCTACCTTAGCCTCTTTGGAAGCCCCTTCACAGGGGGTCTGTGCAGCCCACTTTGGACCCGGTGGTGCTGGGCAGAGGGGTGGTGCTAGGGAAGATGGTTGCCTTGGTCCAAACCACCCCTGGTTGGGAGGGTCTGTAATCTCCAGCCCCTTGGACAGTGGCACTGAGTGCACCCCCAGCAAGTTTGCTGATGACACCAAAGTGTGTGGTGAGGTTGACACACTGGAGGAAAACAGTGTCATCCAGAGGGATCTTGACAGGCTTGACAGGTGGGCTCGTGCAAACTGTGTGAAGACCACAAGGCCAAGTGCAAGGTCCTGCACCTGAGTCAGAACAATCCCAAGCACAAATACAGGTTGGGGGGAGAATGGATTGAAAACAGTCCCTCCTTTTACTCAGCTCTCGTGAGACCCCACCTGGAGTACTGTGGCTAATTCTGGAGCTCCCAACATAAGAAGGACATGGACCTCCTGGAGAAAGTCCAGAGGAGGACCACAAAGATGATCCAAGGGCTGGAGCACCTCTCCTGTGAGGACAGGCTGAGAGAGATGGGATTGTTCAGCCTGGAGAAGAGGCGGCTTCGGGGAGACCTTATAGTGGCCTTCCAGTACCTGAAGGGGGCCTAGTGGAAAGCTGGGGAGGGGCTTTTAACAAGGGCCTGTAGTGAGAGGACAAGGGGTAATGGATCAAAACTGGAAGAAGGGAGATTTAGGTTAGATATTAGGAGGAAATTCTTTAGTGTGAGTTTGGTAAGACACTGGAACAGGCTGCTCATGGAAGTTTTGGAAGCCCCATCCCTGGAAGTGTCAAGGTTTTGAGCAACCTGATCTAGTGGGAGTTGTCTCTGCTCATGCAGGGGGGTTAGAACTAGATGATCTTTAAGGTCCCTTCCAACTCAAACCATTCTATGATTCTATGATTCTATGAATAGGGACAGGGTTTCTTGAATACACCTTGTCAGCACTGGTCTCTCTCCAAACCCTTCATGGGGGCACAATGCTCCTCACATGCCTGGCACTGTCAAGGAAGGAAGAGTCTTGCTGCAACTTGGTTCTGTGCAGGTCTGGAAAAGCTTTGGTGAAGTCCATAGAGGTCAGAAATGCCAAGAAGAAATTCCTGAGAGTGCTGAAGGGCTGAGGGAGCTTTTATTTAATATATTGTGAGTTCTCCAACTTTCACAGGCTGTCTGCTTCAGTCTCAGGTGGAGACAAATAGAAAAAGGGCATCTGTGAGCTCAAGACATTCAAATTACTGGCTGCCTTACTGCAAAGAAATAGACAAGTAGTTTTTATCACTGCTCTTGGAGATGGAGAAGAACCCGAAGTAATATTTTCATGCACTGGACATCATTATGGACATCAAAATAGCACTCAGCTGCCTGTTATAAGCATTTTATTCTAATGAAAACTTGCTGCCTGATCACAGAAAGGCCACAGCCATGCAGCAAGATGCTCAAAGCAAGGATGGAAGATCTAGATATGAAGCCTGAGAATTCATGCAAGAGTCACCACTAATCCCTTCATTGTGACTGAAACAAATTTGCTTACAAATTGCAATCCAAAGCCAGAAAGGATCAGTCTCACTTGTCAAAGTTATCTGTTACAAAATATTTGTGTTATGCATATACTTATGTAGTGTACATATCATCTATAACAATATAATAAAGTTTTTTAAAAACATCTATGTCAAATTGTCTTTATAAAAGGAAAATACCATCCACAAGTTCCGTGCCCTTGCTCAAGGAGGTAACTTTGATATCCTATTATATTGGTACTGTTGCTCTGTTTGTGGATTTGGCCTTCAGAAATTGTGTCAGGCTGTGGGTAGATAATCTGAAGCCCCTAGTGTTTTCAGAGGGGTAAAGAACAGTTTCTAATAATTTATAGAGGGATGAAAGCTTATCTTCATAGATGCAGAATTCCGGGGAGAGTTTGGCTTTTCTGTCATTAGTCCTTTCTAGAGCAGCATTCAAAGTAATCTTTACAGCTTGCAGCTATATAAGTTTTCAGCACCCCTGTTCTAACACAGGCTTGAGGCCTGGCAGGTTTCCCAGATCATTGTTGTGCAGTGCCAAACAACCAAGGTACAAGGTGCAGCTGGAGTCCTCTGTCAACAGCATGGCCAGGGCAGTGTTGTACCACTGCTGCCATGATGCCTGGGGCCCTGAAGTTCCCCCTGTAGCCAACCCTGGCAGGTGCATCCATCCCTGCCACAGGACTCCTGTCAGCTCCTGGCTCCAAATCTCACTAAGGAATGGCTGGGCACTATCTGATCCCAGAAGGACTTGTTTGAATGAATTATTTCTACAATAAGGAATCTGCAGTATAATTTCCAGCTAAAGTTTAGTGCCCTTACTCTTCCAGGCATGGAAGAACACATTGAGAAGATTAGATGACTCTTCACTGAGGGGACTGGTTAAACAATCTACTGTCGCGTTCAGGTGGAGAAAATCTTGGTCTGGCTACTGAGAGGCAAACCCATAATGGACACAGCTGATGAAATCAGACTAAGCAACAAAAAATAACCCTGTAAGTGGTTTAGGCCTGAAAAAACATCACTTCAGATGGAAGAAAATTTGTCTTAAGACATTTTAGAAGTGCCTTAATAATTCAGTGGAAAGAACATGGTTGTGTAATATGCTGGATGCTTGCAGCCAAGCAGACATTGATGACTGCATTGAAATGTCCCACAGGAGGACACTTTCCCTTGAGTGTCTTCTGAGAGCTGCACACCTATTTGAGATTGGAGGAGCTGGGATAAGAGGAGGAAAGCTCAACAGTGCCAGTGGCTTTTAGATTCCAATTTCTTTTCTACCTAGTGGCAAAAGAAGTAATAATAAAATACAACTCTGGCTGGGATCAGAACTACCCAGAGGCAAGGAGCCATGCTGCAGCATCCCATCAAGGGTTTAAGTGCATGTTCAGCTGTACATGAGTCAGCTGCTGGTTTCAAAATAGCTCTTCTCACTTAGAGCTTAATGCACCTGAAGAGCTTTGCTGAATCTGACCCCAGGCAAATCATCGTGCAGACATATTATATTCAGATAGTGACCATCTTAATGAAAAGATGGATCCTGTCTTATTTTAGCCATTTGCGATTTTACCACTGACGAATACAGGAGCTCTCTAAAATCCAAGAAATATCAAGCAAATGAAAATACAGCTAAAGTATAACCAGTTTCAACATTATAAAAGCTCTTTCCATTTATTTAGCCAGAAACCGCATGTGTAGGCACTACATGAAATGGTAATGACAAGTACATCAGCCTTGCTCTGTGTCTAACAGAGTGGTACTGTACTGCATGGTCCCCAGAGCCAGAGAGAGGGAGCATGACCCTGTGTCCCAGCAGTCGGGTCCTGCATTCTGACAGATATTTAGCCAAGCCAGGTTAAGGACAATTTATTACTTGTTTATTGTCCTGACCTCCCCTTAGTCCCTATCATCCCATGAGCCTTGAATACCTTGTTTTACAGTGTTGGGTGAAAAAAGTCCCCCACAAGAAGGGTTAGGAGTTGCAAGCCTGCTCTTTCCTAGGCTGAGGGACATGAATCTTTCATTTCGCAGGGAAATGCCATAGTAATTTCTCATTACACTCCAGGAGGATGGTTGCACAGCAGCCACCATTGTCACCATTGAGTTTAGTGAGGACCCTGCATAGGACACAGGTGCAGAGATCAACATATCAGCCCCAAGGGAACAAAATGAGAAATCTGGAGTCTTCCAAGCTCTAGGCTCCCTCTTTCAGAGACTGGAGCTAAACATGGTGGTGCCCAGCGAGTGTGGGCAACATGTAGGCTTGGATTGTTTGGAGTAACACCTTGGGTCTGTGCTGGTTCAGTTCTGCCATAGTCCTTCTTCAGATTCCAACAGCTACCACAGCTAGCCTGCTAGGTTGAATTTGGGGATCACTGACCATTTTCCCACAGGTTTTCAATGCCATTCTTTGTTCAGCTCTGTGTTTTTGCCAATGGATTACTGGTCGTGTTTTTCTGTATCAGTATTTTTTAGCCAAAACAAGTGCCTGACACCTATAGAAGAGAAGTGCACCATTCAGGTTATCATCACTATTAATTTGCCTCCAACCTGGATGCTAAAACAGTGTCATTAAGAATAGCCTGTAGTATTTTGTAGCACTGTGATGGCATAGCCAGGTGCAATTTTGTAAGAGTATGTAAGCAAAGTGATTGCCCACTGGACAAAGACAACTAGAGTTGCACATTAAAGGCATCCAAGTAACAAAAGTTGCCAGGGAGAGATCAAGAGAAGCACAAGGGCCCAGGAGTAGGGGGGACAAGAAGGACTGATGGCAAGATAAAAGAAAGATAAGTGGTACCAGGAGCAGAGAAGACCTTCTGACCCTTTTTGGAGGGGGGAAATAGCATGAAAATATTAGGCATAAACAAGGAAAATCAGAGATGAAAGAAGACAACTGTGGCTCTGAGTCCTCTTACTGATGAGCTGTCATGCCTGATGACCTGTACCTCAGGGATTATGGACGACCAAGACCACAGCCAGCTGTGCAAACTGTTGCCTCCATGATATTGTGTACCCACAGATAATTTCAAGTATAACTGTTAGAGATCAGGAGTTTTCTCTATGTAGTGACAATGCTTAATATTGTGTAAGAACTACCCATTAGCGACTCTGTTGATAATGCATGAATGTAGCAGACAATTAGTTCCAGGTTTTAAAGTTGGTATGATTTGCCAGTTGTCTAAACATCCCCATCAGTGGTCTCTAATAGCCTACCTGATATAATGAAAGATATCTTCAGTTACACTGGCAGGACCTCCCCAAACTGCAATAGTATCTTGTGTCAGCTATATTTTATTCCCACATTAAAAGCTGCAGTATATCCAATGACTACTTATGAACTTAACAGTGATATTATTGCTGCCCTTTGATTTGAGACCTGCAAAGCAGAACATTTGCTTGAAAGGTGAAACAGAAGTTGCTGGGGCAGGAGGTAATTTTCCTGAGGATTTTACACCTCAGGAGCCCTATTCTCAAGCTCTTCTAACTGCACTATATGCACATTCACTTTTCATTTGGAGTATTCTTATTTGTTAAGATGCTTCCAGGTGCTGGAGCTGCAAGGAGGAATTCAAAGATACTGTGAAAATCACTAGAAATCACAAGACTTGGCAAGTCTATACCAATTTAAAACCCAAGTTCTTAAAGATTTAACCTGACTTCTGGCTGATAATAGAATCTCAGTCATGTCAGAATTTTTTAATCTGTTTTAACAAGGGTAAGGAAGTAAATCAGTTCACTGGCTCAGTTGCAGTTTCAAGGAAAGGGCTCAGACTCAAAATTAAGACAACCCTCTTTCATTTCAGATTCAACTAAGCCTCAGTCTTTCATGGCAAGAGTTCACGAATCAGTCTCCTCACATTGTCCTGCCTACCAGTCTTATTTGGAATCCTCCTTTTAGTCTACTGTTTCCTTCTCATCCTCTGCAATCAAGCACAATTTTTCTCCTTATCAGAATGATCTCAAGGCTGCTAAAGATGTTTTGGTCTCAGAACAGAAACAACTGTAGCATGTCCACCTTCATAGGAAAAAAAGGCAGAGAAGAACATTATTCAGAAAAGATGCTCTGCCTGTTTAAAAGGCCAGCTTGAGCTATGCTTACGCAGTGCTAAACTGGATGTGGAGGATATTCCTGAGCTGTAGTGTAACACACATGAATAAGGGTAGAAACAAATTTATAATGACAAGTCAAAAAATCAGATAAAATACAGAATAAAAATAGAGCAGTTTTGTTTTTTTTTTAAAAAAAAAATGCAGGATTAAAATCTGCATTGGATTTACTATCCCCATTTTATCTCAAACCTTCTTTTTAGCCTACACATTAACTCCCTCCATGCCTAAACTTTTCCATCCCAGAAAGGGAGAAAGGCAAGAACACAGACAGGGGGGGGAGAGCAGTGTCATTGGGGAAGGTGTCATGCAGCATCACAGGCATTGGTGGAGGCACAGCCACCCTAGGGAGGAGGCAGGAGCCTTGGGCAGCCCTCTCAGAGAGGTCAGTGCCTCGTGAGACCACCTCCACTGCCCAGCCCCATCCACTTCTGGCGCTCCTCATCACTCCATTCCAGTCAGCAGCACTACAAATGCAGCTCACTGCTGCTTGGTGTGGTGTCAACCAGACATGAGTAGCTCCAAAACTCATACAGTAGTTCTGAGTAGAGCAGGAATAATAATTCTTCTAAGACACCCCGGGGAAGCCACACTCAGTGCATCTTCACCTTCTGCTGCACCTCTGGTCACCACTGATGTTCCACTCCCTGGGAAGTCCTTGGTGTAGCCAATGTAGTCACACCAAAACTCATGTTCAGCTAACACGGTCACTCCAACCTGCTTCCAAAGCCTGTGGAAGGCCAGCAATGGCCAAGGACAGGCCCAAGTTGAAGAGCTACATTTTCAGGAGTCAGGAACTGGGTGGACTGGTACAACTGCACATCCATCTCAGCTCTGGAAAACAAGAGGCTGACACTGTGGTTGGAGTCACTCCGCACACACATACAGTGTTTTTATCAGCAAGTGCTAAGCACTTACCAAGTTGCAACTTCCTTTATAGTCTAATTACTTAGCTTTACCTGAGGATGCATAAAGACATCCCTAAGCTGTACC
Source organism: Apus apus (assembly GCF_020740795.1). Lineage (NCBI taxonomy): Eukaryota > Metazoa > Chordata > Aves > Apodiformes > Apodidae > Apus > Apus apus. The sequence continues at coordinate 16,734,117 of NC_067282.1, forward strand.
ATTGTTTTGTTTCTGCCTGGCTTTCAGGAGGGCTAATGATACCTCCCTCATCAGAGAGAATTCTCCAACCACTGACAACATATGGAACAAAATGCATCTGGTGAAAATGGAAACAAGCCAAAAGAACAGGTATTTGGAGACTAAATAAGCCTCATCCATTTTATCTCTCTGATTTTGCATACTACAGATTTCTGACCTCGTATCAATTTCTGATTTCAGTGGGGATGGTGCTTGCAAGAACCAATTGCAACTCGACCCACTTACACTTTCTTGGTCTAAGAATAGCATGTTTGGGCTGCTGCTGCCTGCCAGGACTGGCAGCTGTTTCTGAGATCACTATCAGACATACTTTAAAGGGTGTTTTCCACTTATGGAGATCTACAAGATGCCTTTTGCCTTTTTTAGGTTTCACTCATTGGTGGGAAAAAAATATTCATTTCAAAGCAATTGTGACCTAAAACCAACCTTTGCCAAAAGCTGCCCATCCTCTCCCTGCAGCAGCACTCAGCAGCTCTCAGCCCACCATTCCATGGTAATCAGGATTCAGCTCCTGCTGGCTCACTGCAGGCTGCATCAGGCCCTAACTTTCCACCTTTATTTCTGTTATCCTTTTCTAGGTTTTCAGCTTCATTCTAACTTGTTTTCCCAAAGATCAAGCACACTGGGGGGGTTTCTGGTGACAACTAAACATCTTTGATATTTTTATTTCCCCCTCTCACTTCTAGCTTTAATTTTTTCCTACCTTTGGGATTGCACAGCACCTTCCAGGTAAGAGCTGTCAGACTTCTTTCCCTGAGAAACACTGGTGTTTTATAAAAAACTAAGGCCAAAAAGTAACTGCTTGCAAGAACTGGGAGCTGTGGGGGAGGCAGCGAGGGCAAAGAATAAAGCTAGAATTCTGGTTTTAAAGAAAGCAAAGGAGGAACTTCAGCTCCTTCTGGGGGAAGGGTGGTGAAGGCCAGGCAACCCCCCGGGCCCGTTTGGCAGGGGGTGCAAGGGAGGCAGGAGCACCCCTGGCAGGGTGGCCGGGCGCTGCCTCAGGCTCTGCCCGCGCTGCCCCGGCTGCAGCCTCCGGCCTGCACGGCCGCTGGACGCTGTGGCTCGGTCCCGCACACCCTCCCCACGGCCCCACGGACCCCCCTGGCTCTCCCCAAGCACCACGGGGCTGGCTCTGCACGGGGAGCTGAGCCAGGGCGGCTGGAGACTAATCCCCGGAGGATTTGTCAGCGGGATTTGCAAGGTGCAGACACCCAGCGTTGAGCTGCAGCAGCTTGCGGCGGGGCGTGGGGCAGGCAGCAGCTCCCGGCTGCGGGCAGGGCTTGCCCAGGCAGTCACAGCATCCCTCCCAGCACCAGAGCCACCGCCAAGGGCTGCCTAGTGGTGCTTCTTGGGTAACGAGTGGTCGTTGTGCCACGTATTCCTTCCCGCTGAGAGGAGCTGACAGGACTTGGGGAGAAAACCTGTGCTTCAGGGCTGCTGTTGAGGACCTAAATGGCCTCTTTCCCCAGGGGGCATTTGGGAGTAGCAAAAGGGGAATGGCAGAGGAGTCCCCATGGGGGTCTTCACAGCATGGACAGCCACGCTCCTGGCCTGAGAAAAATGCGTTGGGCCAGAGCCTGCAGATCCCAGCGCCGTGGTGAGGGCCAAGCTGGGCAAAGGGAGACATGACTGTCACCCCTGGGCAGCCTGTGTGGGACAGGAGAGCCCTCCTCCCTGCCCAGCCCCGGCAGAGCTTCTTTCCCCCTGCATCAGGGCTCTCTCCCTCCCTGGCTAACAAGATCGTTGCTTCCCACAGGTTCATCTTCCACTTTGCCATCAGATACTGATTTTTTCCCTTCAAGCACAGGACTGAGCAGAACTTTCACTGTGCCCCCAGCTAGTCACATCTTGTCTTGATCACTGTTGGACAGCTTTTCACAGAGAAACATGGCTCTGAGGCATCGTCTCCCATGCAACCCTTGAGATGCACACCAAACCCTTTCCCCCTGGCTACTCAGACCACCACCCTACCATGCAACCATTTACACGAAATGCCTAAGGGAAAGCTAAGCCACTTCTCCGTTCCTCAAACCTTTGGAGACTGAGGAAAGCATTTATCCAACCCTATGCAGACATCTCCTGAAGGAAGGAACTGCAGCATGGGGCTCTGCTGCCTATTCTTGCTTCTGCTGCTGTTTGTGGAGACTATGGGTGGCCTAGGACATGCCCTGGTAGGCCATGGCCAAACAGTGATCCTGACTGAGAGGCTGAAACTTAAATGATGTAAGATCTATGTGCTCTCAGCCTTTGAGACAATGGTAAGAAAGCCAGGATGTACTAAAAATACTAAGAGCTCTTCAGTGGAATATGATGTTTATTAATGTGATATTCGTTTGCATTAAACTAGTGATATTTATCAATACCTATCACTCACAATGGACATGTTTTGCAGCAACATATTTCGATCCATCAACTTTCGCCACTGGATTGCTATTGCTAACTGCCCTGGCTTCATGTTCTGCTGCTTTTGGATATCACAGATGACTAAAATCAGATGTGATTATCATCTTCCTAACTGAGCACTGCAGATTTTATGAACAGGAGTTCCCTTATGTCCTCAAGATCTGCAATTATATGCAGATAAGTTCAAATTTTTAATTAATACCTCTGATTTATATTGTCTTAATCATTTGGTAAATAAAAGTTCTTCACAACATCCAAAAAGCAATTTCAGAAAGTGTCCTCCCAAAGTCATTATGTTATGTTTTATTGTTAAAGATCAGAACACCACTACAAAGCACTGACTAGTTAAGAATAATTCCCCTGCCTAAAAGAACTTATATCTATGCACAACAGTATAAAAATAGGTAGTTAAACATACAGATTTTATTTGCATTTAGTGCAAATAAACGCACGAGGAAACACAAGAAAACAATGCTGCTGAGGGAAAAAACATTTCCACTGACACAATTAAATATAATGTGTTAATTCAACTCATTCCAGCTGAGAAAACTGTGCGTTCAAACACCTGGAAAACTGTGACTCACTTGATATGCACTGACAATAATATCCTCCATGTTGTTTTTGTTTAGCTCTGTTTAGCCAGTCCTCATCTTCAGGACAATCTGCTTCATCCCACTCCAGCACCAGAGTACTCACCACCCTGCTGCATTGATGCACAAGGTAACCAGGGCTGTGTATGGTAGCCTGATCTGAATTGGCTAGATAGTTGCTTATTTTCACCCAAGGAATTTAACAAAATTGCAAACCATTTTTACAAGGAGGGTTGGGAGGGGGAAGAGGGAATAAAGGGGGGGGGGGGGGGGGGGGGGGGAAAGAGTATTTTATTTTCCAAGTATAAATAACATTTTTTCCCCCTGAGCATAATAAAAGACCACCAGCAACACACATTGTCTCTGGCCACAAGTCCTTCCACCCAAAGTTTCATGCTTTGTTTTTTTCTCTTTTGGTTTCACAGAAAACACCTCTCTGGTTGTCTACAGAGCTGAATCTTGGTGGTTTCCTTCTTTCTCTCACAAAGACGACGCCGCAGCTACCACACCTTCCCTTCCTCCTGAGGTTTTTCCATTACAATGTTAGGAAAAATCTCAGACCCCAGCATCCAAACTCATCACTTTATCATAGAATCATAGACTGGTTTGGGTTGAAAGGGACCTTCAAAGATTTAGTCCAAGCCCCAAACCATGGATAGGGACATCCTTCACTAGATCAAGTTGCTCAAAGCCTTGTCCAACCTGACCTTAAACACAGGAAGCATCCACGATTTCTCTTGACAACCTGTTCCAGTGTCCCACCACCCTCATCACCTTGCCCACATGCAACAGTTTTCCATTACATCTAAACAAGAGGGGCATTCAGTCTTCCCCTGTTGCCCAAAAGTGAAGGCAGATGCCATGGTGGAAAGCTTCTGCATGTTGATAGAACTGCTCAGCCCCCATGACATCTAGGATTCATTCATTCTTCTTCTGTGTGTTGGTGTTTCAGATGCAGGAAGTCAAAACACACAGAACAGGCACATGTCCAGGCCTTGGGTAAGGTGTTGTCCCCTCAGAGAACCATGTGTAGGATACAAAAAATGTAAACATCTTTACTACTTGTGCCACATCAGTTTTGACCTGGCTGGAGGTTCCAGAGCAAAACAGAGCTAACTCAGGGTGAGTAGGGAATGGGCAACCCAGTCACCAAGCTTCTGATAGGCATCTGCAGCACTTAAGCAAATGGAGACAGAGAACTCACAGGCTGCACATCTCCTGAGCCCACTCCACAACAACAGCATCCTCCAAACTACCAAACATATCTGGCAGGAAGGAGATCTGCACTGAGGTATTTAAATATGTAAGTTACCAAACTGTATTTTGCTTTGAACTTCTTAAAAAAGAAGGCAGAGGAAGCCCTTAAAATAAAAAACTCTTGTTCTCTTTTTATCAGCAGCTGGTATGGAGCTCAGTGAATGAAAACAACACAGAAAAAATAAGAAAATGCTTCAAAGAATTACATTATGCACATTTTTTTTAACAGAAAAGCATGCTTGCTTTATTAAAGCCTATGTCGCCTGCTCTACAGTCATGTTCTTCATCAGACTAATTGCTCCTGCTTCTGCAGTTTAGAGGAAAGGCAAGGATGCACACAATTGTCAGTGTAGATTAAAAGGCATTTACAAACTTGAAATCTGCACTTTGTTCTGGACAGCTCAGCTGAGCCACAGCCACCTCCCCCCTCCAAGCTTGTTGACATTGAGAGAGGCAACGATTTATTCCAGGAGTGCTGAAGTGTGGTTGTGCTAATGTTCTTGCTCCCTTTTTAATTTAACCAGGCTCTCTCTCTTACAACAATATGACAAGTAAGTGCCCCATGAATTTATGTGGATGAGCATGAACATCTACTGGGTTTACAGTAACAGTACTGGTCTAAAAACTTGTCCACTAGACAATAAGGATCTCTGGAGCAAATTCATACATTCAGAAGAATTGCTGTGCATGTGCACAAGGTGCACAAGGAATAGGAAGGCAGTTGACCTTCACTGTACTTGTCCATATGGGAAAGGTGATTGTATTTGGGAATATAGTGATGACGCAGAATCACAGAATCACAGAATCACAGAATCTTAGGGGTTGGAAGGGACCTCGAAAGATCATTCAGTCCAACGCCCCTGCCAGAGCAGGATCACCCAGAGCACATCATACAGGAACTTGTCCAGGTGGGTTTTGAATGTCTCCAGCAAAGGAGACTCCACAACCTCTCTGGGCAGCCTGTTCCAGTGCTCTGTCACTCTCACAGTAAAGAAGTTTTTTCTGATGTTTACATGGAACCTCCCATGCTCCAGTTTGCACCCATTGCCCCTTGTCCTGTCACTAGACATCACTGAAAAAAGCCTGGCTCCATCATCCTGACACATATCTTTAACATATTTGTAAACATTGATGAGGTTGCCCCTCAGTCTCCTCCAAGCTAAAGAGACCCAGCTCCCTCAGACTTCCCTCACAAGGGAGAAGTTCCACTCCTTTCATCATCCTTGTGGCTCTGCACTGGACTATTTCAAACAGTTCCTTGCCCTTCTTGAACTGAGGGGCCCAGAACTGGACACAATATTCCAGATGTGGCCTCACTGAGGCAGAATAGAGAGGGAGGAGAACCTTCCTTGACCAACTAACCACACCCTTTCTAATACACCCCAGGATGCCATTGGCCTTCTTGGCCACAAGGGCACATTGCTGACTCATGGTCATCCTCCTGTCCACCAGGACCCCCAGGTCCCTTTCTCCTACACTGCTCAGGTCAGCCCCCAACCTGTTCTGGTTCATGGGGTTGTTCTTCCCTAGATGCAAGACTCTACACTTGCCCTTGTTGAATTTCATCAAGTTTCTCCCTGCCCAACTCTCCAGCCTGTCCAGGTTTCACTGGATGCCAGCACAGCCTTCTGGTGTGTCAGCCACTCCTCCCAATTTAGTGTCATCAGCAAACTTGCTGAGGGTACACTCTGTTCCCTCATCCAGGTCATTGATGAAAATACTGAACAGTACCAGTCCCAGTACTGACCCCTAAGGGACTCCTCTAGTCACAGACCTCCAACTAGATTTTGCCCCATTGACCACAACTCTCTGACTTCTTCCTTTCAACCAGTTCATGATCCACTTCAGTACCTGACCATCAAGAGCACACTTCCCCAGTTTATTTACAAGGATGCTGTGGGAGACAGTGTCAAATGCTTTACTGAAATAAAGCTAAACCACATTTACCTCCCTACCATCATCCGGCCACATAGTTACTTCTTCAAGTAACAAGGAACTTACTTTTTGTAAAAGGTAAGACCCTCACCTCGTCTCAGATCTCCAGGGCCCACAGGTCTAAAAGCTCCCAAGGTGACTGAGAAAATCACAGGCACAGTGTTAAATAAACCTGTTTCCAAATGCTGCTTTGGTTTCCAAGTCCATTGACTGGGCAAATGGGCAAGAATTTGGTTTATTTTCTTTTATATTCATTGCTTTTTTGTTTCACATAGAGAAGAAAAAATTGCTTTTTCAGAATGTAGTGTGGTAACATCCTTGAAAGTGAGTTCAGAGTCGCTTTTTACCCTTTGAAATGCCTTAGATTATGAGATGTTTTCAAGTTAAAAAATTGCCAGGGCAAGAAAATTCTTCAGAAGTGTCCTTTGAGTCAAAGATAAAAGCGATGCCCTGCAGGTACAGGCTAGCAGTAGTCAGGGAAAAGATTAACTTCCAGCAGAAGCTGTGAAACTCACTCCCTCTTGTTCTGCTACTGTATAAGACTACACTGTTATCTATTTCTTTTTTTTTTTTCCTTATCCACTGGCTGTGCCAACAAATGTGCAATAAACCTGCCTGTGAATCTGCCTTTCCAGCCTAATTATCCCACTGTTTATGTTTTCCCTGAGATTTAGGCCACCAAATATTTCATGTAGTCACCCAAGTTCCATCAAGAGGTGACACATCAGAACACCTCTGCAGCAGGTTTAGCAATGGCATTCTGATTCATCAGTGAGCATTTAACATTTTCTGGCTTGGTAAATCTGTGATTTTGGGAAAGTTCATTGATATTCTGTGGAATTATACAATGTTGTTAATACAGAAAATGCTAACATTCTTTTGTGGAAGAGGGAAAATTAACCTGGAAAGGCAGGTTAAGCATCCAGACCAGGTACCAGGAGAGAGACTGGTAGTGAAGGGAGTGTTTCTGAGAAACCTGCTTTTATCTCCTGCAAATCTGTATTGCCATTTCAGCCCATATTCTTCATTTGCCCTCATGTCAGCCAAATTTACACCTGGGGCAAGCCAAAAAGAGAAGCCCAACCTCAGGACTGTCCCCCCACCTCTCTAATGCCACCTCCAGCTTCCCCAAGAAAGCCAGGTATGCAGTGGAGAGTGACCCACAGCCCCCTGTTCTGGTCAGGCAAATTATAATGCTGGATTCATTGATGCTACAACATAAAATATATGTTGCACATTAAAGGAACCTTTAATGGATGTCAAGAAGGAAATTTCATTCTTGTCTGGCTATATATATTCACTTTTAGAAACTAACTACATTTCTAGCACATCTTTAACCCACAGTCCTTTAAAAGTTTTGAGGACCAGACCACTTATAATCAACTTGTCATCTCTGACTCCTGAAGCATTTACAAAGGAAGATGGTGTCTTCCTCTCCCCTCTAATACCTGGGAAACTTGAGTTTGGAAGATCAAATTACTTTCCCCAGCCACCTCACAGTCCTGTGGCATACTGAGTCTCCTGGCTCAGCTCCTGGGGTCCCAGCTATCAGTAGAGCTGCTCAGACCATGACAGTTTCATTGTGTTATCTGAGAAGCTGTAATAAAATAGCTTATTTCCATGCTTTCTAAGTAACCTGTACTTCACACACCCCCAATACCTGCTGGTATTGCAGGCAGAAACCTAATAAGCCAGAGCTGACTTCTGCATCCACAAACAGCAACCAAGCAATCCCATAATTCCAGTCTGCAAAGTGGCTTTAATACACTTGTAAGTTAAATAAGTGTTGCTGATGTTCTCTGATAAATAAAAGCCCTATAAACTGTTCCCAGTGGTATGGTACTCTTCAGAGAGAAGTGTATCTCAAGGCGACTTCTTAACACTGAAGTTTTATATGAAGAATATGCTGAAGCTTCACCATAAATAATTTAATCTCTTTCTAAAATATTAATGTGGTTTGTTGATGGCTTCTGTTTTGCTTATGCTGTTTCAAAGATTTTGACTGTAGGAAAGTATAGATCTTATCTCTGAAGAAAAAAAGCTTTGAAAATAATCTAACACTTTCACAGCTGAAAGTCGTTCTCCAGACAGGGACTTTTAACTGAAGTGTGCTGTCTCCAAGGCAGCACTCCTAAGGACAAAGATCTAAGGATCAAAACAGAGCACAAAAAGCCATTGCAAATAATCTATTTGTTTGACCAACAACTATCAGCCACTCACAAATGACTGAAGTTTGATTCCATAAGGCTACTTCCAGAACTAGGCTAGTCCAAGTAGAGATGGTCTGAAGCAATAATTGACATTATTTCCAAAGTAACTGAAACCAAAAGTGGTTATTCAAGGCACTTCTGTGCTGAGAAATCAGGTAACAAACTCTAATACATCACTTTCCTACTACAGTTCACCTCTACTTAGGAAGAGATAATGGTATCTAATGAAGGAACACTATCCCAGTTTCTGGAGCCAATCCTGATGTTGCAGATAACTAGAACTGCGACAAAGCTATTCCAATTATTTTTCTGTTTGGAAAGATTCAAGGCTTCCAGCCAGCTGATGAGGGGACACAGAGAGGAATCTGGAGTATTCCAGTCTCAACCCTCAGCTAAGCAGAGGGCACAAATGCCACAGCTCTGGTGCCAGCTTTACCAGTTAAATACTGGTCTAAGCTCAGTCTTCTAAGAATGATCCCACTTGGCCATGAGCAACTTTTGTTGTGAGCCACATGCCCTCTGCTCCCAACAGCTCCCAGCCCATCCATCATTGATATTTCTGTGCAGTTTGTTGATGATGGCAGCCCAGTAAATGCCAGTGCCTCAGTGGCTTGTACTGAACACAAGGGATCTCCTGTCAGGAAAAGAATTTTATATTAAACAAAACAGAGAAAATCCAGTACAGGATAATAAAAAAAAAATCTTATGCTAGCTTGTAAGTAGAGTCCTGGATATGGAAAAGCACCCCTCATATCCTTGCCTTTGTGCCAATGCAGTAAAATCTCTTTCAAAACGCTAAAATTAAATCTCCCATTATTGCAGTAAACCTGCAGACAAGCATTGCTCCTCTGTTGTACTGAATGCAGAAAACTATTGCTTGTGTTAATATCTGCTGAGCACAGACTCCAGCACACAACTGCAGGGCACTGGCAGGATGGACCCTGCCTGCTCTGGTGTTTATGTTAAGTGGGTTCACGTAAGTACCAGTGTAAATGGTCAAACTCCTTCTTCCCTCCTAGGAATGTGCTCTCTCCATTTCAAAACAAGAGGGCAGTGCTTCTGTTGACTCCCACAGCTTCATCAGACACCCAGAGCGAAGTTTGCCTGCAGACCTGTCATTGCAACATGATCTCAAGTCAATTAGGCCATTTCAAAATAAAAAGATAATATTGAATGTCAATGGCAGATGAAGCTCTGTACTAAATAGATAAAGTCTACACAGATTTTCAGGGAACACAAATGAAAAGAATAAGCAGAAAAAATTGAAATATTGCTAGACCTTGGAGCAGAAATGCAATTTTCTGGGGACCTCCTGCCTCAGCCAGGTAGGAACAGCAGAGCAAGGAGCAGTGGAGTCAGACGGGGTGTTGTCCTGCAGACTGTCCTGAGTCATGGTCCTGCCTGCATCACTGAGATTCCCAGCAGCTTCCACTCACTACAGAACCTAAGCAGAATAATCCTAGTCTTAAGTGCTTCGTAGCTCAATCCATTTACCTCTCTAAAGGACATATATAGCTTCCTTCCTACCTCATACAGCACCAACCTTCAGTGGTGTCATGTTAGGACACAGACCTTTTGTGCCTGGTTTATCTTCTGAAAAGGGCACTTCCAAGCTACCAAAGTACTTCCAAATTGCAGTTGTATAACACTATTGGTCTAAATTCTTATTTTAGTAGCTTAGCACCAAAACATCACCACTTGATCAAAGTGCTGGAATTCACACTACTTTCCCTCTTCGCTTGAAGAAGCAAAATTATTAATTAGGTTATTAGAATAAAAACTTAACACTGTATGTGTTCACAACATTTTGCTCCCACTAATTAGGTTCTAACTGAATACTCTGCCAGGGGATCAGCTTACTACTGAGACAGAGATCCCAGCACACAGAAGCTTAGCAGGAAAGGAAGAAGTCCCAGAAGGACACAACTCAGTTGCATCTTGGTGCTGTGCTGATCAAAGAGGGACAAGGGCCGGGCAGAGCTGGAACCATGTGAGCTTGTGCAAGCACAATCCCAAGGCTTTGCTGGTGGTGGGGCTCATTGCAAGCATTGGAGCATGCATGGGAGTGTTCTCATCACAAAGAGGGGGTTTAATCAGCTTTGCATCCCTGAGGCAGGCAGGATTGCATCTCAGCAACAAGATGGTCAGGTGCTCAACAGCACCATGTCCCTGCTGGGATGCCAGCGAGGCTCAGGTCTGCATGTGCAGGGTATATCCCCAGGGCTGGCTGCTATAGCTCTCACTCAGGTGACTCCAAAGTGCTTCATCTCACCGTGGCACCTTGCAAACCAGCCTTGTCTATGTGGCCTTCAGCAGCAGAGGGGGAGGGCAGTGAGGCCAAGGGTGGCACTGTGCCCATGCCCCTCATTCCTGATGCCCACAGGACCACTCAGGACTGAATGACACCTGCTAGAACATGCTGCCAGGAGCCACCACAGATAGATATGTCCAGAGTCGGGCAGGATTAACCTTGCTGCGGTTGAGCACAGAAAGGGGAGACCAATGCATGCAAGTTAATTTTAGCCAATATTAGACAATTCAATCAGGTATGTGACCAAAATTCATACAGCAAAAGCATCCATAGTACAATCCCTTACAGGAGAAATTAGATTGGCAGCTGTTTCATGCTCCCTTTTCCCTTATTTAAGGGAAGAGTGTGAAGGATTTGGTCACAGGCCAGCACCCATCCTGCACTGACTTCTAAGGCCAAAACTAGTCTTGGTTTCACTACCTGGTTGGTACCTCAGGAAATCAATCCATTATCTTTGTCTGCAGGATATGGGGTACAATCCTCAGAGGAGCTCTTCCTTGAGGCTACAGGTTAATCCAATAATGAGTAACTCAACACACAGTATCCCCGAATTATAATCAAAACTGAATATTTGGTCATTTTAATGAAATTTTTCTGATCTGTCACTTCTGGTAATGGAAAGGCAGTCAAATGACTTGGGGCAAATTGAGACAGTCCCCATGGAAAACTTCATAGCACTATAAGCAAATTAAAAAGAAAAATGCAAAAAATCTTAAAACTATCTTCATTCAGTTTGTTACAAACCTGACTCTCAGTTCTGCCAGTGGCCTGATAACTATTCCAAGAGGCAATCAGACTCTTTTGCAGAAAGAAAGAGTAGAGTTCTTCAGTTCTTTTTGTTCAATACTGAAGTGAAAGGTCTTTTTCTTTACAAAAAAAGCTTCTAGCTCTCAGTAGGCCATAATCCTCATGTTGGAGCCCTAAGGTTAACTGCCTGGTTTGGGACATTAGTCTTTTGGAATGTTCTTTGTGCTTGGATAAATCATTCCCTTCCCTCCATGCAGAATCTTTTTCATCCCAGCAGTCATTCAAAAGTGGTCAAAACATCTGTGAGGGGGCTGAAAATGGGAGTGACAACAGACACCTCAAAATTACAAGGAGTTTTGAAAACACCTACATAAAACCCAGGTGGATGTTTGATGCAACACTCTGTGTTTTATTAACAATAGTCACAGTAGCTCATTGGAGCCTTTGGAGGGACTTGCTGGCTCCTCTGGGTGACTTGTCTCACCCTTATCCCACTACAGCCAGTCACGGTGGACAATCCTGACTCTCCAGAGCAGCAATAAGGGATGAAGAGGTTGTGCTCTGTAAATTCATGGGCTGCCCTCTAACAAAAATAGAGCTTGCTGAAAGAAAGCAGGGCCCAGGCATGTGCATGGGCTTGACATTTAAGAGGCTGTCATCACACCGGCATTAATGAAGGTTGCAGTGACGCTCATCACTGGTTGCTCCAGGCTGAAGTACGTGCAGATTCCTGGCACCCCAATTATCCACTGCAGAAAGCACACAGCAGAGGGTGCAAAGAACATTATAAAAGGAATATAGATCATGACTGAGAAGGAACGGGTACATTTACCCCTGCTTGGTGTCACAACAGGATCATGTTGCACATCCAGACCTGAGGACATGGAAGAATTGCTGGGTCCTCCCACATGGACATTGCCTGAGCAATCCAATGGTGCAGCCAAATTCTGCCACAGCTTTCACTGGATAAAACATAGAAAATTAAATCAAGTTTGGCAAGTAGTGGCCTGTGCAGGCTGGAATTCTTCAGACAAATTCAGGGAAGACCAGCAAAGACCAGCAGCTCATCCTGGAAGGCAGATTCATGAGGCCCCAGGTTTAAGGAAGGGAAGGTAGCTTCTAGGGATGTGAGCTCTGTCACATCACCTGTGTGCAGGGACAGTTGATGGGTCTTGAATATTTTAGCTTCCTCAGTGACTCCTGGATCCTGCTGTCATGATCATCCATATTGCTAAAAAGTAATTTCCCTCTCAAATAGTATCTTGGGAGTAAATCTGTCAGCATCTTCTAAAACCAAACAGGCTTGTTGTTCCTGGCATGGGCCACTCTGGGTGGGCAGTGTAGACAAGGCTGTACTGGCTGGGCTCCCACTGCCTTCTGCATCCTCCCAGCACCATCCTGGGGAACTTTACCAGGTTTGTCATTGGACAAACCCCCATGCCATGTGCCAGGGTTTGTGAGAGTCATCCTCCATTTCAGGAGATAAAATCATTCTGCTAGTGGGTTGTGACTCACCCTTCACACTTTTTCAGACACTGCTACTAAAGAAAATAAAAAATAAAAAAAACCCCAGCATCTTAGAGCCACCAGGAATTTCCACAGAGCCCAGGGAAGACAAGGGATGAGTACTATGCAAAGGGGACCCAACCACCACCTGAAAGTGCCACCAGCTCACTGCAGTGTGGCCACAGATGTAATCTGCTGTGCCTGAGTAGCTGAAGGGCTCACCCAACACATTGTCTTCTCCAACTGCTGCCACTCTTGCACAGACAGCTGCTTTTCTCAGGCTTTGCTGAGTGCCCAGGGATGTGCTGCTGCTCCTGCAGCACCACCCCCCAGGAATGCTCCACTGGAGCAGAGCTCCCCTCCACACCACTCCAGGAGACCCAAGCTTGATCTTAAGCCAAATTACATGATGTTTCACAGCTTCTCAGAAAAACAGTTACAGCAAGTCTGTGTGTGAGGAAGAGCACCTCAGTGGATGGTTCCTTTTGTTCCAGCTCCCTTCTTTCTGCTAGACCAACCTGCCAACAAAGCTGATTTTAACATTATTTGGACAAAAAAAAAGCAGATAAATATATTCATAGCAAGAAAAACAACAACAAACAAAAACAAACAAACAAAAACACAAAAAATCCCCTCAAATACAAGGCAGAGGTTAAACCTGATGTTTTTCTGCTGTTTCTCAGAGCCCTCTACATATTTTTGTGATGAAGCTGAGAATGCTTTCCTCTTTGCAGAGGCAACACCTCAGCTGTGGTTGAACCTGCAGCCTCCATCTGTGCCACGGTGTCCTTGGCTTAGAGAGCAAAAATAGCCTCTTCATTTACTAGTATGGACACAGCCATAAGGTTGTGCCAGTGACCTGGCCCTGCAAAAACATGTCTGGGACAGGGTTTGCATCTTGAGTCTGTGCTTCCCAGGCAGAAGCCAGTCTGACAGCTTTACAAAGCAACCCGGCATCTTGTGTCTGTACAAGGTCCCCACCAGGACAGAGGGCTGAGAAGGCTCCAAATCCTGCTGCATGTTCCTCACCCCCTGCTGCAAATCCCTTCCAGCGAAACCGATCACCTATGTATTTCAAAGCAGGCCCCAGAAAGTGAGGGCTGGACCCAGGCTTCACTGCAGTTAAGATGATTTGGGGTCCTGTACTTTCACCTTGTCCTTGAGAGCACAGACAGATGCTGCTGGAGAGGCCATGACAGCCCTGTTGCCATGGTGGATGCACTTTAAAAACCAAGGGACACCCACCTTTGGCAGGAAATCAAGATCCTAAGAAAACCACCCCAGCCACAGTGCATCCCAGCCAAGGGCCACCTCTCCCACTGCCCCAGGGGCAGCCCCTTGGCAGCTCCTGCCAGGGTGGGTGAGAGGTGCCTGGCACCCTGCCCTGCCTCCCAAGCTTTCTGTGCAAACACAGCAGCCGTGCACTTCCTGCCAAACACCTCCCTTAGGCTGAGGAAAACAACCAGAGTAAGAGCAAAATCTCTCTGACAGATCGCAGCATGTGTCCATGAGCTGGAAAAACGCAGAGATAAGATGACATCTCAAGTCTGCATGCATGAAATCCACAGGTAGTCCTCAGATTGTATCTAGCTAATGCCAACATTTCTCATGTTAGCACTGCTAGAAAAACAGTGTAGGAAGGAAGGAAGGAGCCATATCTTTGTATATTCTGATTCATGTTTCACTAATTCATAACCTTAGTATCGTATTAACATCGTGTGTGCATTTATGCTGTAATTGCATTCCAGCTGCCTGAACTGGAACTTAATTTAGTCATGGCACTTTAGCTTTGCTGTGAGTTATAAATCATTCTTGCTCTCAAGAAACAAATTAATTTACAGATGTTACAAGAGATAGGATTACACAGCATGATTCCTTTTTTTAACTTACACAACATATAAACTTTATTAAAGTAATTTCTTCAGGGAAGTCCAACATGCACTTAATGCTAATGGCAGAGGGAGACAAAGTACAAAGATCTTTGAGCTTCAAGGAGCATCACAGTCTCCTTGCAAGTGATTTGAAGGAGCTCAACTGCAAACAATGCAGCAAAGCAAGAACACCAGTAGTACCCTGTACCTGTACGGGGTTTTAAGTAGTCATTGATTTTTCAAGTGCACCAAGATGTGCACACACATATTATCATCAGAACACAAAGTGGAGGCCTGTTTGAAATTCTGTGATTCTATGACTGAGGCTGGTCATATCTTTCCACCCTGAACAAGCTTTTTCAGTCAGTTTGAATTTTTGTCATGGTGTTGGTTAAGTTTTCAAGGAGTGAGTGTTTTATTGGCTCAATAGTTTGAATAGTTATTCAAAGTTATTCATAGAATAGTTATTCTTTGAATAAAAATGAGTTAAAGCAAAACCAGTCTGGTTCTGGACTACTGACAAGCAGACATACTCTTGTGCAGTCCTCTTCCTGCCATGTTGACCTGATTTCCAACCACCCCCTTGGTCATGCATTTACTGACTGACATTGTTGTGTTGTGCAAGGTGCACTTTTGCCTATCAGAGTGCTGTTCCTAATTAAAATAATTAATGTGGTGTCAATAGATGGTGCTGAAGAGCAGCAACATCACACTGAACTGTTGGAGCATCGAGAATATTTCTAAAGAATTGCAATCCCTGTCCCTAGCTGCTGTTTACATAAACTTCCAGTGAACTGTACTTCTGGAGAGAGTGCACTCTTGACAGCCATTAGTACATAATAAACGTTGGTATTTCTATGAAAACATCTTAACATTCTTAAATAAACATGAAAACCTTAATTTTGTACAATAATAATATGTTTCTATAATATTTTAAGCCACCTTCTTCAATGCCTTTTTTGGAAGTGATCTGTAATGTAGTTTCAGTATACATTGTCCTTTTGGAGTACTCTGGACACTGATACTGATTTATGAGAACAAAACACACCATTTCACCTGTGGTCCCAGTGATCTTTCTGCCTTGCTGCACAATCTCTGCTCACAGTATTGATTGCTAGGGAGACCAGCTGGAGATGAATGGGTGAAATGAAGTTTATTTTGAACAGGGTGATGTCATGGGCTTAAGGTTGGTGATTCTGACCCCAGGCCATACATTTAAGATGAAAATATCACAACTGTTCCAAATTGGTAGCTTAATAAAAATAGATCAGTCTTGAAGGGCATGGGAACCTGCTCAGAGAGCTCTGAGAACTGTGGCCTTCTCTCTTCACTTTTTATATGTCCAAGAGCCAGCTCATGAAAAAATTTAATTCTCCTACTTCCAGAAGAGATGAATTCCATATTGCTTTGGGAGTTTAATACCAAGATTTTAAGAGATGCTGCAACTTAACTAAAACTTACACGTTTGATTATGAGCAATCAGATGCAATGTGTTGGCCTGTGTTGCAAAAGAAATCTGATTTTTCCTTCTGGCTCTTTTCTATAAAATCTATAGCTTTCAGTCCTGAGTGTTCTTATCCATGAGAAAAAATAAATTTTATCTGGAGAGGAGTGAAGGATGCACACTTTGGATACCTCTGCACATAGCTCTTGTTGAACCAGCCATGGGCTTCCCATAGCTGCTGAGCAAACAAATCTCTCCCTGTTTTTTCATCTCTCACATAAATTCCCAGCTTACTATGGACTCCAACACCCGTAAGAATGTGGCGTTGTGCTTAGTTGGGGTCTCTAGACTTGGCTTGGTTCCACCTAAAATTAGGCACTCAAGTCAAGAAATGTCAATAAATAAATGTTGGCATCTCCAAGAGAGAGCTGAATTGCTCCATCCAAGGACTGCAAAGGAAGAGCTCAGAGGGAACGACTCCAACATCTTGGATGCTGTTTGTCTGCTAAGTGTAGATTTAGGTGTAGCCCCAAGTTATAAACTGTAACATCACAGTTCATCAGGTTCTTACCAGGTCCAACACTTAAACTGCTAGACACTTGAATTTTGGTGGAAGACCAAGAAAGTCCCAGGCTCCTTCACTTTGTGTTTTTAGGAATCTCTGTCTGCTTGCTCAAAATTGTTCATGATTGATCATGTAGCTTGTGCAGTTTCTCCATTAAACTTCCTGAATTGACCGAAACATTTACAAGACAGATGTGTAACTCCATGAAACATCCCACAATACATAAAGTGTGAGCGAGTGGTGCTGACAAGAACGGATATGCTTGTCTCAGACGTCACATCATATAGAACTGAGTATGTGTGACTTACGAAAGGTCAAAAGTCTTAAAATAGCCCATGTCCAAAAGCTCATCCTCTGCCTCAAACTCTGCCAGATAGTCACCTCTCAGTTACTGCCACACCAATTTTTTTCTTTTTCCAACACATTGTGACATTCTGATGCCAAATAATTGTTGATGTCTTGTAACCAAAGCTTGGAGGGAGGCTGTATGTCACGTATTTTTACTTGGATACTTGGGTTTAATGCAAGTGACAGATGGACTTTTTTCTCCAGCTTATCCTAATGTTAAAAAAATAATGTCAGAGACTCATCCATGCACCTTCTCTCAGAGGTACCAGATGAGTCATTAACGGAACATTGTTTCCCCAGGAGCAACATGTGTCACTTGTGCTCTGAAGCGATGCATCTTCATCTAAGAATATGCACCTACTTCCTTCTGAACCACAGGACAGACAGAATGTAGGGGTGGTATACACATGTTTTAGTTTTTATTTCAGTGGCCTATACATAGAGAAGACGAGTTACTGCCTGTGCACTCACACCATGCCACAAGATGGTCCTATCCTGAAGACCAGCCAAAGTCTGAGTCAAAACACTTCTGTGTACTTTCAGATACAACATACATTGTTACCACTGATTATATCACTAATTATAGAAATTAAAATACTACCTCCCTTCAAAAGGAGCAATCTATATGGGAGGTAACTGAGTATCCAAATTAAAATGAAAATTAATCCTAACCTGGATATAATATTGTGTTTAAAAATACCATGTGTTGCACTGCCACAAGCATACTCCTTGTCCTGTCATACTGACAGTATGGACTAATCATCTAATTAAAACATTTTTGTGGTTGCACTACACATAGTGGCATCCAGACTTCAATGATCACATGCAGGTATTTACCCTTTGAATCTGCTGCAATGGAGAATTAATAATCTTCAAACACAGGCTGTTGATGCTGATAGGTTCAAGAAGCACAAAAATTTGGGAACTGTTCATGCAATAATCACCTACAGCAAACCCATCTCCTTTTACCTTCCTTTAAAAATCTAACCCCTAAATAATATACCTACACATTCTCAGAAGATAATGTCAAGGATACACAATTTCCTAACGCATAATCAAGACCTACTCTTTAATTCAGATTCACAAGGTGGGATAACTGCTTTTTTCAGCTCTGCACAGCCATAGCATTTTCTGCCCAAACAAACACACAACAGCTAGTGGTTATCTAGTCTAGCAAATTATGACCCAATCACAGCAATACTGTAGATTAACATTTGAACCATGTACCCTTCTATTTTTTGGCACACAGAAGCTTGATTCTGATGTTTTCTAATAGGTGCTTTATCATTTAATGTGTCTCTCGCTTGAAACGAGTGAAGCAACCCCACAACTCAGCAATGAGAAAAAGATGAGCAAGTTGGGTCAGAAACATCCCAAATAAACAAATGTGATTTCTACCTCTACATGGAAACCTCACTAAAAAATGTTCTTGGGTTAGGCAAGCCCTCTCTGAAGCCCTCTCCCCTCACAGGGCAGGGACAGGCTCTGCTCCAGATGCCAAGGGCAGCTGCTCAGGCCCAGTGCAGGGCAGGTACAGGCAGGAGAGGCACAGCCCTCCAGCAGGACCTGCTGGGGGAGCACAGCAGCTGGAGAGACCCTGGCAGGAAGCAAGGGATCCTTCTTTTACATAACAGGACTTAGTGCCTTCACCAATAAACAGGATTTCCCCAAAGCCTCCTATTTCCACCAGCAGTGGAAACCTTCACTGTGTGAGGGTGGTATGATACTGGAACCAGAGAAGTTGGGGATGCCCCATCCCTGGAAGTACTCAAGGGCAGGTTGGATGGGGCTTTGAGCAACCTGTTCTAGTAGAAGGTGTCCCTGACTACAGCAGAGGGGTTGGAACTAGATGATCTTTAAGTCTCTTCCAACCCAAACTATTTTATGATTCTTCTCAAAACATCCTCAACCTACAGCTTACCCCTTGCCTGTAAAAGGGGTAGAAGCCATGGGATGGACTCTCTTTTTTGCTGTTTCTTTCAGTTGCTTACTGACTTGGGTCCCTGCCTCTGGCCTTCTGCCACTTCCAAGCATCTTTCAAATGCATCAATTCAGGTGTTTAGTCTGTGACCTGAATCTTAGTCCAAGTGGTAAAGCAAAAGATAACTGGGCCCAGATAACTGGAACTGCTTTTCATAAAACATCAGCACCTCTTCACCTATCCAACTACCCAGTGAAAAGGCAGTGCTTGTTTCTGTAATAGCTACTGAATGTTGTTTTTTTTTCTATCACCAAATAAAACTGGGTAAGGTATTGCCTGACTTATTTTGCTTTAATAAACTACACCAGAAGTACACAAAACCAGTCTGTGTCATCTGATCACCAGAACCTTCAGAAAATGCCTTTTTTTTTTTCTTCTTATGGAAAATCCCAACCATGAAAAGAATAATTTGGCAGTAAAATAAATTTAAACAATTTTGAGCAATGAAGACATTCTAGCTTAAAAAAAAAAAACAAACCAAGAGCCAACTTTTCAGCTGCTGAAAAACTTTATTCTTTTGTTACTTCATAACACCTGAGCTATGAAGGTCTGTACAAAAAAAATCAAATCAAATAAAATCGCAGTATGGTTTTACTGACATTGAAACTGTAGCCTCATTTTTTAATCATTTTCTCTTAATATGAAGAGAGGGAAGAAAACTCCCAATGAATCTACTGAAAGCACTTAACCTTTTGGAGATTATGTCATCATTGCAGTGAGGATTGGTAAAATGTTTTTTGTTTTTTTTTTTTTTTTTTAAGAAACACACATTTTATTCAGATCTTTCTGCAGAATTGTGTTCCCTATCAGGGAGAAATTAACTGAGAATTGAACTTCAGTTCAAACCCTTTTGCTATCTCATCCAGAAATAAAATTCTTCAGTTCTTATTGAACAGAGCAAGGGCTTGACTTTCTCTCCTCCACCTAGTGGGAATGCACCAAACAACAGGCCACTGAGAGAAAAAAGGGAGTATGAAGGCATGTATTCAAACTTCCCTTACTAGCAAAATTAAAAAGAAAAAAACAGTAGCAGCCCCAGCTGCAAAAGGGAGTGCAGCAAGATGAAGACAGGAACATTTGGGTGGAATGTAAGAAGTAAATCCTCCAGCAGAGGAATGAGGTTCATCAGCACGTGGAAGGTGTATGTATGTAATGCAGTTTGCAGAACTAGATCCTGAGAAGCTGAGTAGCTTTTGCAAGATGCTATTTGAGGGTATCCAGCTCTGAGGTGTGGGAACTATGAAGCCCTCAGATACTGTCTTGCAGATTTGGGTCCCTAATGCAGTATAAAACACATGTGCACCAGTTAGTGACCTGACAGCATGTTTTGGCTTAGTTTTTCCCCCAAGCATTTGCTGTGAAGTTAATTAAGCATTTTAAAATAACAGTCTCTCTCTTCCCAGAGACTCCACATAAATAGTACTCTCTCTTCTTCCAAGAGCCAGATTTTCTGCAAGGGTCAATCAATAGTTTCACTGATGAGGATCTGGCCTTAAAAGTCTATCCAGTGCATAAAAACCAGTGCAGCATGACACATGCCTTGGCAGTAGAACAATTCTCCGGATTAATATTTGAGGGAAATTTGGCAGCAAAAAAAAACAAAGCTCTATTTGAAATGCTGCCATTTCTTTAATCAGTGCTGACCACCACAGTTTCTCCTCTTGTGAACTGTACAGTTATGGCTGGAGTGTCACTGTCGTTCTCCTCAAGCTTCAGTGCAGCATTGTCCAAGCCGGTGCTGCCGGGCTGCGGCAAGGTGCTGGGTTCTGCTGTCCCCGTCGGAGTGGAGCAATACAAGATGAAGCCCACCATGATGATAACAAAGGACAGGATATAAAGAGCTGAAAACTGGCAGAGGAAAGAAAGAGACACATTAAGTCTTGTCTGATTTAAAACCATGTCAATGCTGCCTTGTTTTAAGAATGTGAGAGCTACCCTTCCTTTTAAAAATTGTTTTCATGTGGATTATCATCACAATCTGCATTCGGGTCTGAAAATCAAAATTCAACAGCCCCATTCACTGGTAAGACTCAAGGTGCTGGCTGGTTTTCTCATCCTCAACACTGTTGGGCAGGGAGTCTCATCAGGTCTATGTACAAGAATCTTCACAGAGAGAACAAGCAGCTGTACATGCGGCAATACTGAAGGACAGTATTTAACACACATGAATGCTGAACCACTGGACCCCTAAGAGAATTTAGTTTTAGCATACCCAAGTATTTCAGGGCCTGGCAAGAAATTAATCTCTCCATCCTATTGCAAGTCAACAGAGCAACTGCTTCTTTGCATAGCTCTCTTAACTATCTGCAGGGCTAGATAAGTGTTAAGGGATCAAAACCGGTTTTCTCTCTACACCCAGCAAGTCCTTGAAGAGAGGAAGACTGGGTCTCTTCATCTACAAGACTGGCATTTGTGTTCTGCTAAGAGTGGTGTGAGGCAAGAGTATGAACTGCTGGCATTTGATTCATTCACTCACTTTCCAATAATGCAAAAATTGGAGAGATTCATCCACCTTAGCATAAAAATACATAAAGATCCCATAACACCAGATTCAGTAATACAAACTGTTCAAGTTAGCCACTGCCAGGAACACCCCTACAGCAGTTTTGTTGGAGTCTTCCATATTACCTGATTAAGCAGAAGGATGAAGACCACAGCACAGGACATTCCACTGTCAACATCCACTAACCTCCTTGGCTTCCTTAGATGTGCCAAAGCTGTTGCAGTGCAGCTGTGATTTAAGGTCTGTTTCTGTTTGCAGCTATTGAGACAGGTGAACCTTAACCATGCTGCTCCAACAGGCTTAA
The DNA here is from genome assembly GCF_020740795.1 of Apus apus. NCBI lineage: Eukaryota > Metazoa > Chordata > Aves > Apodiformes > Apodidae > Apus > Apus apus. Next base: position 16,756,131 of record NC_067282.1, read on the forward strand.
ACTCTTTCTTCCTTTCTTTTTTTTTTTTTTTTGGGAGGGCTCAGTGGTCTTTTCCTGTGGGTTTCTTTCTTTTTTTTCTTTTCTTCCATTTCAAATATTTCAGCAATTTAACAGCTTCAAACCTCAATTTCAATTGTACCTGTGCAGCTTATATCCCCACACTATTAAGCCTGAAGTCTACTTTGAATGTTACTGGAGGACTGCAACTCCATCTACTGTCTGTATTTGCAGTATACTCCCTTCCACTGGAGTTTAAACATCAAAAGCATTGAGGCCTTTTTAACATCTCTTGAGGGATTAAAGGTATCTACATAACAAGCTCATAAGAAACAAACACAGCAAATACTCATTATGGAGTAGAAGAAAATAAGAACTCATCAAAACAGGTAAGCAAAATTTGTATTTTCCTTAAACAGACACAGCAGGGGATGAAGAATTGAGTGCATTAGCAAAACACTGAGCACAAGTCAAAACCTCCTAAATTCCAAAATAAGATAAAAATCCTGAATCATAAAAGTTTATTATATCCCTTCCACAGCTCTTGCTTACTTCCTCCTCTTTATCATAAAAAATATAAATTTATATTAACTTTTTGATAACTTAAGCCATCTGGGTGCCAAAACACATGTTTGAAAGTTACTCAGAAATATTTTTTTATTTGTTAGATTGTAAGTATGGTTCACTTCCTACTTTCATTTTTAATTGATGCTTTGTAGCTTGGAGTAAATCTTAGAACCCAAAACGGGGGAAAAACTGATCTAAGAGACTCCTGAACAAAAGGGCAATCTAGCCATAGTCAGATCCTACCACTACCAGACCTCCATGCTGTAAAATAAATTGGCCTTCAATTTCAGAAACAAATGGAGAGCTTCTGTCTCTCCATAATGCTGAAGAGAAAGCAACCACATGGAATAATACAAATTAAGTTCTTAAGCAAAATTCACAAGCTTCTCACTAAGCCCTTCCAGTCACCGAGCAACTGACTCAATTACTCCAATTGCTCTAATGAGCTAGGCTGCCAAAAAATTATTCTGGTTAAGCAGCATAGAGTGGAATGAAATCTTTTACAACTGTTTAGGTTGAACAGACACTATCAAAAATATTTGCAAGCAATAGAAGTAACTGCCTTTTGGACAGCATACAGAATAACATTTATCTGCATTTTTGTCAGTTCCTTTAGTCTCTCTTCAGCAGTAATAATGAAAGAGCCAGATTCTTATCCCAAGAGGCTGGTTATGAACAGATTTCATTTCTAGAAGAAAATACGCATTTCTGGAAATCAAGCCAAACTACTCCTGTCAGACACCAAATGCCTTTAAGGACAAGGAGAGTCAAACTCTTTCTTTGGACACGTGGAGAGATGAACCCATCTCATTTTTAGTTCCACACAGGGCTTAGAGCAAGAACTCTACCATTTGAACAGCTCAGGAAATTATTTACTATGTCTTACCATTAACATATTTCATCAAGTGTGAAACTGTTTGAATAACACTACCTGCCTAATTAACTATGACTCCTCCCAATTGACATCTCCCAACAATGAACGACACAAGCTTTAGAACTGTGCAACTGCAAATGACCATTCAGGGGCTTTTCAGAACGTTACACTTTATTTATCATTTTGGCCTACAAACATAACTGACATGATAGTGAAAGAATGAAGGTCCTTACCTTATAGAAAAAGAGGAAAAGCCCAAAGAACAGACTGTAGAGATCTGCAGTCAGAATACCCAGGTTGACTGAGGTTGCACTGGTAACTTTAATCACGACTGGCATGAAGCTGTACAGTCCAAACATACACAGGGCAAAGACTGTGAACAGTAATGCTGTAAAACAAGAAGACAAATTTACTCCTCAGGCATGAAATAATGATTTTAAAGAACACCGATATTCTTCAGATGCTTTAAAACAATGCATTTTTACCTTTTAGGACAAGGTCTCCTAAAAGATATGGCAATGTAAATTTAAGAAAAACATGGCAGAAATATTTCTTCTAAGAGTACTCTGTTAAAAGAAAGTTCTTGTTTTTCCCAGTTAACATCAGAGCTGAATTAAGAAATTTAGAGCCCCATTTCTTAATAATGTACAGTTCTGTTGAGATCATAATGTGTCACAAAATCCATTTTCCCAGTATTTCATTTAGGAAGGGCAACAGAAAAATGTGATGTTGCAACATCAAATGTGTCTTTGATTGAACAGGTTTGATTTCCCCACTTTGCAATCCATTTTGAAAAATCATTTCATGTTATAACATGAAATGCAAAACCTGAGCTCAAAGGTTTTTATGTTAAACCCTGCAAACCTGTCTTCATTGAGCTGCAAAGTTTGCAGAAAGTAAACCTGCAATGCTGTCTTATAAATGCTGCTTAATACCAAGAGAAAGAAAATTTAAGCCCCAGCATTTGAAGTCTAAATGGTTATAATTTTTCAGTGTTCTGTAAAAATGCACATCATTTTGTCATACACATACCAATTTTCCAGTTCCATTGAATTCTCATTATCTCCCTATGTTCCACAATGGCTCTAGAGTTAAAGATACAATACAGTAAAATAACAATAAAATCATAGCATATTAAAATAAAGAATTTAATTACCAGAATATGTAAGAAACATTTTGATTTATAATCCCTTAATTTTTTCTTGAAATTTAATTGAATTACACTAACTGCAACATCTAACAAGTATGAAAAAAGACTTGAAAATTAAAGTGCCTGAAAGTCAAGCGCACTTTTTATTTAACTTTTATGCCTTCTTCCCAGGCTTTTTCATCCAGAGATTCAGTTTTATTTGATATACCATTTGAAGAGATTATTAACTATAATGATGAGAAATGAGGAACATAAAATTCCTTAGATAGACTTAAGTGCGTGTGGTCCGTTACTCTAATGTGGTTACTTAGAAGAGTACAGAAGGCTTCATTTTAAATTGCAATTTAATATGGAAGACCTCTGCTAATTATTATCTCCTAAACTTTTCCACAGACAAAATCCATTAAGAAATACATTCCTGTGAACAGTCCTCATCACACTGAGTGTCCTCATGAAGATCAATAAAATCAGAAATACAGTATCTTGGGTGTTCAGTTGCACGATTTCAGCTCTAGAATTGCTGTGATCAGATTAGTGCAAATAAAAAGGAAATAAAAGATGCTGATCAGCTACAAAAATAAAATTCAAGTGGAAGGACTCCCATACAGGCCAAATGCAGACGTAATAAAGATTTAATTTAATAACAACAACATCATTTTATGGTAGACAAGCAATCATCTGTAGAATATTCTTAATTAGTTTTAAAATAAATATTAGATCCTTACAGCTGTAGACCGCTGATAATAGTCCCAAACAAGCCCACCATTCCTAGAAACTCCACTCTGCTCAGATTTTTCACAATGTATTCCTCACTCACATTAGAAATGGCATACAAAGAAGCACCAAGAAGCACTAAGACATCTCCAATCACCACGTCACTACCTGTACAGAAATATTAATCCACAATAAGGGTAATGCTACAAACACTTTTTAACTTTCCTGAAAAAGACAAGCAAATTTATCTCTAACATCTCTTATCTTCCTAGGGTCTTCCAGGGTAGGGGAAAGGAAACAACATGTGTGTGCAGACGAGAACTTCAGTGTCTGAGCACAGACTCTGCTACCTGCTCACCTCGCTTTGCAGGCTGGAATGAGTGAAACCCACCACTGAAATCTCATCATGACCAAGCTACTGCAGTACAATCTGGTCCAATTCTACTGCTGCACACTCTATGCACTGTAAGGACTTAAGAAAATTCCCACTCAGAGATGCTCTCCACCCTTCTGAATATTGCCCCTGCTTTTCCACTAAGGTCTGATTCAAGTCATGGTAAAATCAGTTGATTGATTTCAGAAGGACCTGGCTTCAAGTTTATGACAGGTCTGATGTGGGCACTGCGGATGGACAGTATCATGTGTCCTGCTGCCATTTACTTACACTGTGCAAATGGGACTCCCTGTGATACAATCACTCATCAAGTAAATTCCATTATGCATCAGCTGAACAGCAAGAGGATTGATGCTGCTTAAATCCTTGAATTGATTTAAGATGTCCTTCCCTGAGCCAGTTGGCAATCACTAATAAAATGTGTCTGAAATAGGAGGGTAAGCAGTAGTAAGGATACCCAGGTCAGCAAATAAAGCACAACTGTCTTAAAGTCTCAGGGAAAGATTTTCTCTTTCAGGACAGAGATACTTGTACCACACAGCATTAAAGCTAAACCTCAGTTTGCCTTAATGTCTTACTTACGGCAAGGCTCCAAAATAATGCCAAAAAGGCTTATCTCTATGCTGCCTGATGAAGGCAAACCCCTTTCCTCTCCCCCTGAAATCTACCTTGTCTTACACCCACTGGCTCTGAAAATTCAAAATTCTTAGTCAAAGAAAGATCATTATTATGTGGATTGATTTATGCATCTGTCATAGAGAAGACGAGATCTGCCCTCATCTGCACCCAGCTGGATCCTGGTCCCAGAGCCCAGCCTCCCTCCTGGAAAACCCAGGAATCCTGCCCACATCTCTTGCTCTCCTGTCACAAGCCCCTGCTTTTCAGGCTGTGGCCCGTAGGCCTTAGGGATACACAAAGTATTTCTGTTGGGTCTGCCAAAGAGAATTTGGAGAAGTCAGCCTACTCTTCAGTAACTTTTTATTTGCTACTTGTGCTCACAGAAAACTACAAATTGTAGAAGTATGGCTGCCAGCAGGCTGATAGGGTGTAAGCATGACACGGTTTACAGGGAGAGGCACCATCTTTTACTAGACACTCCCACATAATTTGTAGAAGTGAACAAGGAGTCAAGAATGAGGCCTTTCCTCAGGTCTGATGAACAGCAGCAAAACTGAACACACGTTTCTCTTTTAAGGTGGAAGAAATAATCTACAAGCAAACAAATTTCACAGCGCCCTATAAAACCAGCACCTCCTCAGCCACCATCTTCCTGGACAAGAAATAAAAAAAGCAGGGCGGGTTCTCATCTCTTAAAATAAAACTACATCCACTCCCCCTGCATTTGCTCCTCTTTCTCCTTTGCAGGTTAGCCCACCACGGGAGCAGTCACTCCGCCTTTCCCCGCTGCAATAAAGGAGTCCTTACCTTCACTCTCCTGCCTCCCTGCCAAAATGTCTGCACCCACCATTGTTCCTACACCCAGCAAACAGACGGCAACAGCAAGAAAATGGATCAGCCTGTATCTTGCTCGGAGAATGAACCACGACAAAGCCATCAGCACAGGAATCCCGAAACAGTCCAGCAGCTGTGTGTACAGAGAAATGGTTTGAATTAGAAACCCACCCCAAATCTGGTACAGGATCTCACTTTCTATCACTATCAGATGCTAATGAAAGCTGCAAAGCAATCCCAGGGGATTCATTTAAAAGAGGGTTCAGACCCACATTTTACCATGAAAAGCATTTTGCAAGTGGAGGAGGAGCTGGAGTGGGGAGTCCACTCTCTCCTGGCAGGAAGGCACTGATCTTCAAACTCTTTTAATAATGGATCTCATCAGCCTTTGCAGCTTCATAAATGAATGCTACAATGTTTCTCTGAACCCACATTCTCCCCATGAGATCAACACAACGAGGCAGTTCACCAACATTTCATTTTCCCCAGCAGTTTTGTCTAGCTCATCTTTCATTCCTCCTCAAACCTGTTATTAGAATTTAGGACTCCACATACAACATAAAGTAAAAATCTGAAATTATTAAAGGATACAAGTGATCTGGTTTCACATCAAAGTTAACAGGGCAAGAATCTGACCCTGCAGTTTTGGTTTTGAGTTTATTTTCCCCAAGTGGATCCTAATAAAAAAAAAAATAAAAAAAAATGTACATGAGCTGGAAGCCACATGCAAAATTGGTAAAAGCTTTCGTAAGTACCTTCCCAATCTTCCAACTTCCCACAAATCCACCAGTGATGCTCATTACTCTGTTAGAGCTGACTCTTAGTTAGAAGCAGGTAACCCACTCTAATTCACCCATGCCACAGCTACAGAGACAGAAGGCAGCTGGAGTTCTGAAGCACTTTGGAGGTGTTTGCAGACACTGCCCCAAGCGGACTTAATAGCTACACTTCAAGCATGCCTGCACTCCGTGACAAGCTGTAACAGTTTCTATTTCCTTTCTTAATTATTCTCTCTCTCTGTGTTCCTAAATCTTGGGTATCTTTGCCTTGCCAGGCACACCCACCTTCTACCCATTCTTCTTTATTACAGAAATAAGTTAGCTGTGTACATAGACAAATACATTGCAGCATAAGATGGTGATAATGTTTCAGAATAACCAAATAATACCAAGAGCACTGAGGTAATCATAATAGTTTTACTATCCAACAAAATAGACTTTGTTTCTGAATTGGTCCGGGGAAAAAAAGGTGTATGTTCTCATGTACCTCAGCAGCATGCCATGAGAATATACAAAGGAACAGCCTACCGTAGAACACACATTCAGCCTTCTGAAGACTGCTCACAAAATGCTCTTTAAATATCAGCCCTTACATCCTGGCCTCTTGAAGTCACTACAAAGTGTTAGATCAAGGTCAACAGGACCGAGACAGAATCATGACGATCAAGACAAGAGCCAAAAGTACTTAATGTTCATTACTAACTTCTGCCTTCCTGAGCACACCACCACAGTCTTCTGCTGTGCTGGCTTCTGTTAGTTCTGCCAGCATCCCCAAGGGTTTTAACTAAATTCATAAGAATTTCATGGTAAGCTTGGTTTTACTTGTTCATAACTACACATATTAAAGTCTTACCAGTACAGCATTAAGGGGAGTTAATACAAATTAAATCCCAATGGTGCCCTCTAATCCTTCCACTTGTCTTTGTTCCTTGGATTGCCTCCAGCTTGTCCAGTTTGAGAAGTCTGTGCCTGCCACTTGCCTGGGCTGCATTAGAGACACCAGAGCCACACAGGTCCTAATATGCGGTACTACGTATTTCAATACAAGCTTGCTCTATTGGAAATGTATCATGCTGTGAATTTCTATCCAGTCTCAGGCATTTTTCTCTATCTTACCTTTTGTCTGGGCTCAAAAAAAACTTGCTAACATTTCCCCTGAATTTTACTGTTTTGACTAGTATCAAACACATGTCATTTATCTGTTTCTGCAAAAGGTACATTTTAGCTGTCATAACTCTGGTTTTCCACCTTTGGTCTGAAACAGTTCAGTCCTGAGTATGGAAATGTATTTGATCTCTCTGGTGTGAAGCTGCAATCACAGAAAACAAGAAATATTACAAAAACCAGAAAGCAAAAAGTTTACCCCCCTGGTAGCAGACATCTCTTCTATTAACATACAAGCTTTCACTTCCCCATTTATTGAGATGTTACCATGTAGCTTTCCAACCTCCCACACAGTTTTTCAACCCAAACAATAAAAGAAGAACAAAAACCCTTAAAAAAAAAAATAAATCTTAATCAGGATGTAAGGAAGTAGTAGATAATGACCCACAAGCTCTTTTAGTAATGCCAGATGGAGAATTGCTGCATCCAAACCAATAACATACTGTAGAGCTACAGCATTCTGGTTAGAGGACTTGCAGCCAAGACAAACAGGCACCAAATGATGAAGAACACACCCTGGTAATCTGTTTCAGGGGACAATTAACTCCAACTACAGACAGAAGAAATTTGATTTCCAACTACTGGATCTTGCCTTCCTTTCATCTATGTTACAGAGCTTTCATTGGAAAACGTTCCCTTCTGTACAGAATCAAGATCAAAGAGGTGCAAAACAGATGTAACATCACAATGAACTGTGTCAATGGAACCATTTAAAAGAAAGGGTTTTTTATCCAGGTTTTATGACATTCACAGCAGTAATGATTACTATTGCTAGTAGAGCTTCAATAAATTCTCATCTGATTAAATTCTAGTCTCTCTTTTTACATGGGGAAAAAAAACAGATAATATGTTGATTTACAAATGTTTTGACTCAAGCCAGCCTTTGTTTATAGGAAGGCTTATAGGAAGGTTTTAAACACAGGGTGAGTAAATTATTAAAAGATGTTTTAATACATGGTTAATAAATGATCATAGACTGTTGGAGGTCACTGGTTTGCTTACAATTGCCAGCTCCAGATAGCTTTGTGAGCAAGAAAGCTCAACAGCTCATCCTGCTTGCTTCCCCACACGGCTCCCTTTGGAAAGGCTCCCGCTGAGCCCCAGGGGCTCATCCTGCATTTTCTCCTGTTGAGGTTAACACTCTTCCATCAGCAGATATTCTGACAATAGACGCCTGTAAAATGCCTCCATTCCGATTACCTATGAGGCAAATGCTAATTGTGCCAAACAACACATTAACAACATGAAACCACAGCTATGCTACTTGGTTTTTTTGCTACAAAATACGTGGTCAAACAGCAGCACAGTTAAGTCCTGCCACAAGAGCGAAAGACATCAGCAGCAAGAAGTCTCCCTGCCATTGCCTCAGTCACAGTAGAACAGAGAGAGATTGGTTGAGGACCAAAGCCGCCTTCTTTACTTATGGAGAAATGAGAGCTGCCATATGAATGTTATCTCCTTAAAAATCTCCCAGCCCTTTCCGTGCAATGCTGGTATTTGACAACTAAAGGAAAACCAGTTCTGCTTTTGTGTGCATGTGTGAGAAAATACATGGAAGTTCCTTGCTGAGCTGAGACATTACCTTTCAAGATAAATTTCACAGGGCTGAGCTTAAGGTCCAGCCAGACAGCATGTGAACAGCGATTACCCTGTACTTGGGAAGGTGCCACATACTCCTGCGTCACCTTAATGCTCGCTGGGCATCCACTCACAGCCAGTACTGCAGACAAGGCTCTCAGGTTGGGTGCTCTGAACCACAGGTTCTGATGTAACTGCAGAACTGCTTGCTACTGGCAGACAGACAATGCCCTGCACTGGAGCAAACTGCAGGCTTTTGTTGTTGTTGATGTTCTGTATCACATTCCTGACAGTGGTGAGAAACTGGCGATTTCAGAAAATGTGCAAAAAACTTTACTGTAACAGGCAGTTAAACAACTACTGAACTGACACCGAAAGAAGCATCAGTCAGAAGGTTACTATACGGTAAGAAGGTTCAGCAATTGCTCGAGCTTGGCAAATAAAACATTAAGAGACTAGATACAGTATGCTGTACTCTCTATGAAAGAAACCATAAGAATAGCTTTACTACTTCTGAGAACTTGGATCAAAGTCCTGGGTTTTTCAGCTGTAAAGTATTTGATCAAAGAGTGTCTTGGTTATCAGCTTAACTTGATCTTGAGACTGAAATGTGTCACTCAAAGCTTTGATTTATTAGGCATTATTTGTAAGGCAGTTAAAGGCCTAATGAGTTGTAACACGTAAGTATGAAGTGGAAACATGACAATAATAATCCATCAGGCACACTTTACTGGTCTTTAACTAGTGCAAGTTACAGCAGTTCTCTAAAGCGAGCCCAGGAGTTTATTGCTTTACAGGTACTTCTTTTAAATATTAACCTTTGTTACTTTGACTCTATAAAACACTGACACCCAAATACTCCTTTTGAACTAACAGCCAACTCTGTGTAGTACACTGGTTTTTTTTATTCAGGTAAGTGGGGCCATGACCCCAGCCACAGATCCACCATCCACCACCTGAGCAGGCACAGGCTGGCACAGCCCCTGACATACTTGCTCCTTACTTGTGCACCATCCCTTCCTTTGTTCCCACTGCAGCAGCCAGGAAGCCCCACAGGGAGCTAACTCAGGGGCCTGACAGAGCTCACCAATAGTCCAATAAAATATATGGTTTACTCTGACTTTGCTCAGTGCCCTAAGCCAGTTTGCTCAAGGGATCTGACAGTGCAAGCTCAGGAGCATGCAGCTGGGAGACAGAAGGAAGGCATGGACTCTTTCAGCAGCTTATATCTGTGTAGGGAGGCAAAGAAACCCCAGTCTTAGCCCACTGGCTCATAGAGGCCATTTCAGAACACCAGATTTATCCTAGTGCAGCGATGCAGCACCAAGCAATGGCACTACAGAGGATGTTTACTGGCACTTCAACAGCCAGCCATGCTGACCTCCCTTCCACCTCTTCCAGACAGGTGCCCAAACTGAAGTGCCACATCCAAAAGCTATAGAGCTGGTGCATCACCACATGGTCAGCAACACCAGCTAACTATCAGTATGTCCTCACACATGGGGTTACGTCTCACAAGGCCTCGCACAGCTTTTAAGAGCAGGCAAGAGATTCACCTCGCACGTATCAGTAAGAACCTGTGCTGGAAAGTGCTATCTGACCATACATCTTTTATTTTGTGTCAGAAGAAAAACCTGAGTGGCTGTCAGCAAACTCTTAGAAGTGCTTTCTATCAAAATAATTAGAGTTCAACTCAAGAGCTGGCACTGGCTAATACCAGCCAATTTTCCCTGCTTCCTGGAAACGTTATTCATGACACAGGATGCTCTTCTCTGTACCGCAGAGAAAATAGATATTGAAAAGCTTTTTCAGGCTTAAATAGCTTCCATGTGTAACCTATGAATCTCATTTCAGAAACTGATCCAAAACTGTAATAAAAGCAACAGTTGAAGAAGAGAGATGGATCCTTACCTGCACACTTGTGAGGGTTGTATATTGGTAGGCTTTTACGATCATGTAATTGGCTTCGACATCAGCCAGTCCCAAAAAAATATACTTCCACCACCTCTGTTTCAAAATGTGCCAAAGACTGTCACTGCCTGTTAGAAGAAAGCAGGAATCAATACGTGTTTCTTTCCAACCAAATACTGCACAGGAATCTTGCATTTTAGAAACATAAGTAATACTCAGATGCTTGTTTTTGGTTGCCCCTGCTGAAGATACAGTAACAGCAAAATGTAGCCTGGGAGGAGACAATGAAAATGGTGAAAAGCACAGAAATTCTTACACATAAGGAAAAAACCCACAAGACTAGAGCTGATTAAAGAGTTAATTAGTAAAAATAAGAATATTAAATAGCCTCTCCTAAAGAAGCTTGTTAAAACAAAGCCTATTTCCCCTAATATAACATAGGACTTGAAACCAAGAAGCACATAATTTTAAACAAACATGAAATGAAATAAAACTAAATGCACATCTAATCTGTGAAATTAATTTCCATGTGTTATTACAAAACAGGGATTTCAGCAGGAACTTTAAAAAAACAAGATCAGTATTAAGTTCTTCACTTTCAAAATCTGGAAGGAAAAAGTAGGAGAGAAAAAGAAACCAACAATGAACCAGAATCTCCCATCCCATATTTCACATACCAGTCCTAAATGCCAGCATTGTTGTATAAACTAGAAGAAGCAAAGAATAGTTGATAAAACTTTGAAACATTGGAGTATTGACTTGGTATTGTTCTGCTAAGTACTGGCTTGTAACAGCAGTCCCACAAATAAACAAGGAGAGCATCTGGCCCAGAATTATGGTTTTCAAAATATACCTGTGAATATAAAAGACAACATAGTAAGATTAAACATTCAGGTTTTTTTAAAAATGTTTGCTAATTACACAAGGAATGTGACATCTTACAGATTAACATTCTTTTTCTGCTCCCTATCAATGTTGTTCTGATTTACCAGTAAGCAGGGTTTTGTCTACACAGAAGATCTAGTCTAACAGCCATATAAGAAGTGAGGCCAGTTCAAACCATCCATGATGGAGACTGCAATAATTTGCAAGGATCTACAAGCAGCTCAGCTGGGCAGACTCAAACCAACGACAGGATCATTCTCATTGCAAGAGGTTTCGAGACACACAGCTCAAATTAAATCCTTCATCCTCCACTGAATCCCATTACCACTTTGGTCAGAAATCTGCAGCATGGAGATCAGGCACAGCTGCCTTAGACTCTCCCAAGACTGAGTCTTTGAGCTGAGACTCTAAGCTGAGCAGCGCTAAGGAAACAGACAAGCATTAAGCATAGAATCATAGAACAGCCCAGGTTGGAAGGATGTAAAAAATTCACCTGATCCAACCTTTCACAGAAAAAGGAGCCTGGATGAGATTACCTAGCACCCTGTCCAGGCACATCTTGTAAACCTCCACTGATGGGGACTTCAACACATCCCTGGGGAGGTTGTTCCAGTGACTGATTGTTCTCACTGAAAAAAAAATCTCTTATAATAAGAACTGTTATAATTGATACTTACTGTAGATTTTTTTCTGCTATATTCCATCACATCCTACTGTAATTGAGGATGGAGGTAAGAACAGATTTTGGCCAAAGACCACGTTAGCATTTACAACTCCTTTTAAGACCAACCCACAGGTTGGGGAAGCTCATGTTCTTTTAGTAGCAATTCTCTACCTAATATCAAGTGAACAATTAACCTACTCCAGATGTTCCAGGACAAAAACAGGAGTGCACATAATCTGCCTTATATCTTTTGGCTTGCTGTTTTTCCTGCCAGAGGAGCTAAACATATTTGTACCACCCCAGTCTCTGCCTGCATACTGACAATATACAGTCAGAAGGGCTCAGTGCTGTACTATCTGGACAGGTCTGCAAAGTTCACATCTACTTTCTTTACCCTGAAGACTACTGATGAGAATTTATCTGTCTGCACAACCAATTCATTTGTTCCTACTCAAAGTAATCAAGCAAGGGAAAAAAAAACATCTCACTAGTATTCTGAATTTACTGTGTCCAGTCTCTCCCTGATAATTTCTTCAGGGAACCCACATGTCAGGCACACCACTCAACACTAACACCGGTTGTTTCCCCAGGGTGGATGACTTCAACATAGTAAATACCAGCTCAACCAGCTACACTGTACAAACCAGCCGTCAGGCAACAAGAGGGGTGGGTGTGTTCAGGGGCACCTAAGCCAACTACAATCATACAGTCAAATCTTCCTTTTAGAAGAGAGACATCTCCACATGGATCCTAATCCAGCTGCATGAATCTTGTTTTCAATTCAGCCTGACACCAAAGCTCTTCTGAGTTGAAAAACGCTCCTAGCCACATTTTTCTCTCCAAGTTCATTTTGATGAGACAGCAAGTATCTGTCAAGTCCAGCCACACTGCACTTCCAAGAGATTCAAGCCTCACATTGAGCTACAGCTTGCTTCACCCGTCCACATTGTAAGTATTCATACCTATCACATGACAATCAGGTAAGGTCCAACCCAGCCTCCTGTGATTAACACTTCACGGTGTGTGAAAGAATGAACATTCTCATTTTTAGCATTTTGAATGCTGAAGAAATGTTGTTGTTTAAAGTACCTAAGGAACTACCTCCTCATGCTTTTGCATATGGGAAAAAACACAGCTCTAGAATCTACGGAACCGTTTGCTTAGTGGTTAAGTGCACCAACAATCACTGCTGTTTAGTTAATGTATGTCTCAGCAATCCTACAGCATTTACTTCTACATACCAAAGGTATGTAGGCAAGCAGGGTTCTAACAAGGCAAGCAGGCTCCATCCTGCCTCATCCCTTTCTTTCTTTTTCTCTATCTTAATTCAGGGACTTTTTTCTTCCCTGTGCTGAACAGGTTCAAAATTCTAAGATTAAAAGAGCCACAAAAAGACACTGTTGACTTACAGTGGAAGGCTGTCCTCAAAAAATGTCCTCCGTGAATTCCCAAACACTACATTTCTGGAAACATTCTCGGCTGTGAGTAAAATAACAGCCTCTTGCCCTGGTTTTGCCTCACACCATTTGCCAAGGTGTCAAAATGGATATTTTCAAACAATGAAGGTGACACCATGTTCCCAGCACAATGTGCTACACTCAGGGTGATTTGAACAGAGTAAGATGGCTCTCATGACATGTGAGCTCAAAAGCAGTGTCTCAGTGCCCACTGAATTCCCATAGCAAATTTTTAAAAAAGTTTACCCTCTATGAAACCTGACAGTAAACTTTAAATCCTACATTTCATTTTGCAAGACAATTTCTTCTAAGAAAACTGCTCCAAAGACAAGAGTTACCATTCATTACAGTACTGACATGAGTATTGATTACAATTATTTTTGTTATTAATAATTTATCAGCATTTTTAAAATATATTAATAATTAAATTTTTCATGCCAGAACTCGATCCTGTCTGCTCTTTTTTTAATGCATTGGTAAGGACAAAACCTCTTTAGACTCAGATGACGCAAGGTAAGTGGTCAGAAATAGCTTTTTGGTTTTGTAGTTTGAGGCTTTTTTGTTGTTGTTTTTTACTGCTTGGTAGTGGCTCCAAAGTCATTACTCCTCCACTCCCTTCAGCAACATATCTTAGCCAGCTGTATCTATGGCTATGAGCAAAACTAGGAGTCTTCTCAGGATTTTTTGAGAACATGAAAGTTTGCCCCAAATTGGTCTAAAGCTGAACAATATGCAGCTCCTGAGATCATAAGAAAGTCAGGCCGGCTTTCTTTGACTCAGTGTGAAACACTGAAGAAAAATACACCAAGATATAATACAATCAGAGACTATATCTGAGGAAGCTAAAGAAAATCTAATAAGCCCACAGACAACAACTTTATTTGCTCTTAGGTTAATAAATCCTCTAACTTTAATGCGATTTTTTCATGAAAATAAATACAGCTTTTAAAAAATTAAAATTATTTATGCCACCAGTTAAAGACTAACAGGCATGGCCTGGGAACACTCTTCACATAGACAGCTTATTTGCACTTCAACTTTAACTACTCACCTCTTCCTGAATGGGGGGGAGGGGGAAGGAAGAGACCATTTCATTTAAATAATCTCACATTTTCATGCAAGCAGCTAAAGGGAAATGCAGGTTCAGACTGAAGTCATACTCCAAAATAACTAGCAGATAGATTTAAAAAATATCTTTCCTGTCCCAAGCTAACATTTCCAGAGCTTAGTGTTTCAATGTTTTGCTTTGAAACTGAGGTCAATTTATTTTGTAAAAGGTAAGAAACAGAAGAGGAAAAAATGTTTTGTTTCAAGAACCAGAAAGCATACTTCCCAATGGTTTTATTAAAAAAAAAAAAATATCTGCACATATTAAACCTTTGTATGACTTGGACAGGCCTCGAGGAAAGCTGAAGTGACTGAGCCACCCAGGAAAAGAGAAGAAAAAAAACAAAAATCAATTCAGTGTCTTGGATCAGACTTTGCAAAAGTCAGTGAGAGCACCGTTTTCTTTCACGTACATCAACAGGCACACTTAACACAGACCTTTGGCAACGTTTGGTAAAATTGCTAGCACAGGTGAGGTTACTGAACCACTCAACAAGGTCCTTATGAGGAAAGGCTGAGGGAGCTGGGTCTCTTTAGTTTGGAGAAAAGGAGACTGAGGGGTGACCTCATCAATGTTTACAAATACGTAAAGGGTGAGTGTCAAGAAGATGGAGTTAAGCTTTTTTCAGTGATGACCAGTGATAGGACAAGGAGTAATGGATGCAAATTGGAGCATAGGAGGTTCAAGGTGAATATCAGAAAAAAATTTTTTACTGTGAGAGTGACAGAGCACTGGAACAGGCTGCCCAGAGAGGTTGTGGAGTCTTCTTCACTGGAGACATTCAAAACCCACCTGGACGCCTTCCTGTGTGATGTACTCTAGGTGACCCTGCTCTGGCAGGGGGGTTGGACTGGATGATCTTTCGAGGTCCCTTCCAACCCCTAGGATTCTATGATTCTATCTTGTCTTTTCAGGTATTCCTGCCAGGCAGGATGAATGAAAAGAGAAACTTACAACCAAGAAAGGCAGGCTTTGCCCTCTGGAATAAGCCTCTGCTTGGCCAGCACACACCTGTCCACACAGGCAACTCCAGCTTATGAGCATGAGGCTGGCGGGAGAGCCAGCACCTCCCATTTGTCAGCCAAGGATATTTGATGCAATAGATATTAGAGACCAACTAGAGAGCCCCAAAAAAGCCCTTTAAACAGGGAATATTTTTTTTTTCCACTGATGGGAACTGAAGCTGTAAGCTCTTGCAGGCTGAAGCCAAAGGAAGCAGTTCTGCCCTCGCTAGAGCAACTTTGGGATGCACGCAGTGCCCGCACAACTTAGCAGATTTTTTTCCCCAAGTTTTTCATGCTGAACCAGTGCTCAGAGTTTTAAGTGATACACCCGAGCGAGTCTCTGCTGTAAGCTGACTGAAGGAAGGAGAAAGAGGGGACATTGCTCTTTCTGGACTCCACAGCTCATCTCAACTAGTTGCTCTGCTATGCTCTCTGTCTCCTGTAACCCGTTCTCCACAACAACGTTGATAAAAGACTACAGAACAGCTACAAGTATAGAAAGCATAGGAAAACAGGAAAAAAAAACCCTTAAGCCAGAATTACCGAAAGAACCGAATCCACGTGCGAGATGACAGTCGTAGTCCGGCAGAATCAAACACACCACGGGCTAGCTCCGCACCGGGCTGGAGCGCTCTCCCCCCGGCACACCCGCAGCCTCAGGCAGTGCCCGGGCCGCAGCCCCGCGCTCCCAACCACCGCAGCCCTCCCGGCTGCCACCACCGCAGCCCTCCCGGCTGCCGCCCGCGCCCCGCCGGTCTCGCCCCTGCCCGGCTGGCCCGAAGGACCGCGGCTCAGCGCAGCCCCAGGCTCCGCTCCCAGCGGAAACCCCGGGCCCGCAGCGGCTGGGCCGGGCACCACGCGGCTCCCCCGGCGCCACGGACGAGCCACCGCGTCCCGACCCCGCCATCGGCCGGCGCGCCCCGCGCACACGGACTCCCCTCCCTCCCTCCCTCCCTCCCTCCCGCGGCCCAGGGACAGCGGCCCGGGCGCGGGGGCTCAGGGCGGCCGGCACTGCCCGGCTCCAGCCGGGGGCCGGGGACTCACCAGGTGCAGAGCTTGGCCCGGAGCCGCGCCAGCAGCCGGCGCGGGGAGGCGGCAGCGGCGGCCCCGGGAGGCGCGGCGGCCCCGGGCGCAGCGGGGCCAGGCGGCGGCGCCGCAGCCGCCTCCATGCCGGGCGGGAGGGCGGGAGGCCGCGGCGCCGGGCGGAACGCGCCGCAGGGAGGAGGGAGGGAGGAGCGACGGCAGCAGGGGAGCAGAACAGCCCCGCCGCTGCCCGCCGAGCCGGGCTTTGTGCCGCCGAGGGGCCGCCCCCGGGAGGGGCAAGGCTCGCCCTGGGGCGGGGGCGAAGGGGACGGGGCTCCGCGGCTCTACGCGGGATGCGCCTCGTGTTCCGTCCGCTCAGCGAGCCCAGCCCCGCGCCGCAGGAGTCCTTCCCCCGCCGGGTGCAGGCACAGCAGCGCGGCGGAGCAGTCGAGGGCGGCTCCAGAAGCGCCGGTGCCACGTTCATGTTCCTGCTCCCCAGCTCGGGCAGCCCGCGGGGCTTCCCGGCAGCAGCCCCAGCCCGCTGTCCCGCTGTCCCGCTGTCCCGCTGTCCCGGCGTCCTGGCGTGGATCCCTGCAGGGCCCCTTCCTCCTCCAGGGCATCTGGAGGCCTGGCTGCCTGGCCTTGTGTGCTGGCAGACCAGGTCTCACCTTTCTTCGATTTATACGAGTAAAAATTACTCTAAACCCTGACACGTAATTTCTCCCAGCTTTGTGTACGTTTTTGCGCTCCTGTATCTCTGTGGCTTCGACTCCCAGCTTTCTCCTGACAGTTCCCATGCCTAATGATTTATCTCGTGCTGTTGGTGTTCATCCACGTATCAGCCAAACCCACCTGGACAACCTGGCCGCATTCTGCATACTCTGGTGGGGTTTTTTTAATGACTCTCCCTTTTAATGATGCTCTATGTGTTACAGGTGGTGGAATCAACCCCCAGAGGTGCCTCCAGGAAGAGCAATCTCCTGACCTCGATGGCACAAGTGTCCATTTATGTC
The DNA here is from genome assembly GCF_020740795.1 of Apus apus. NCBI lineage: Eukaryota > Metazoa > Chordata > Aves > Apodiformes > Apodidae > Apus > Apus apus. The sequence goes on from NC_067282.1 coordinate 16,773,865, forward strand.
CTGGTGCATCCTTCCTGCCACAAGACACTGCTGCTCTCTACTATTCCTAGCTAAGCACTATGGTTTCAGCTTTGTGTCTCCAACACAAGTTTTTTTACAGACATGTTTTTCTCTAGCACAGTTCTCTTACCGAAGCTGTGTTTATTTCCCTTTGCAATTACCAAAATTCATCCTCATAGGATGTGATTTAGGAGTGTAAAACAGGCATTTACTGTGTCATTTTCAGGTCATCTTTATAACTTCATGTGCCTGCCACTCCCTTTTCAGTAGAAAAGTGAATTTTAGTCTCCCACTTCCAAAAGGCCAGGCCCTAACTGCTAGGGTATTGGCTACATGGGAGAGGATTGGTCCTAAAACCCCCTCTTTGACTTTGTGATCATGTAATTCTGAGGCTATAGGTCAATATGAGATAAAAGCTGTATAATTATATGTCTTAAAAGAGCATTAATATTTCTATATTTATATGCATGAATGCCCATTTCATATTATACTGGTATTGTATATTTTTTCTTCACTTGTATAACAGAAGAGTACGTGGGTTTTTTTTTTATTTTTAATCCTATAAAAATCCTGCTGTTCCTCCTGCAAGAAATCAGTCAACCAAGATTAGTTTAATTGTTGCGATAGTTATGAGTAAGGTCACACTGGTCACAAAAAAAAAAGAAGAAGAAGCAGAACTATTACACCCAGCATTTTCATCATATCTGAGCTCCACAACCATGGTACTATTATCTTTGCCTTTAATTTTATTTATCCTATACCTGTGACCTTCTGCTGATTCTCCAAGGATGGAAAGTAGTGTTTGTGGTGGTTTTTCCCCCATTTAAGCTCAGTTCTTGGAATTCCTTGCTACAGATAGGCTGCAGGGGCCTCACACCAGAAAGCCACTGCCAAGCTTTACAGCTTTACAGCTGCAGAAGAATTGCAGCCTCAGAGGGGCATCTGTTTAACACGAAACAAAGGAATAAGAGTTTAAACAGAGAGTCTAAACCTCAATTTAATTTCTTTAATAACAAAAATACACACAAAACCACCAAAAAATGGCAAGAATTATTTTTTTAAAGTGCTGATACCTTGGGGACAAAGTTCAGTTCTGAGTATGAACTGTAATAAACTGCTCTATCTCAGGAAATTTTTCTGGCTTGTGAACATCATGGCCATGACTGCAGACATATCTCAGACATCTAAAGATGACTTTGTGTTGTGCTACTCCTGCTCCAGGCTCCTGCCTTTACTGCCCTTCAGGGTCCACCTGCAGTGTGACCATGGCTGTGTGTTTCTGGGGATTTGTCACCCCTGAGTTTGCCTCGTGCCTGGGCTGCCCAGAGCGCGGGCCGGCCGGGCTGCCGGGTGCTGGGAACACCCACTGCTCAGCCCAGGATTGGTGCCATTGCTCCCCCAGGCAGTCTCACTGCTGGAAACTTGGGAGTGTCTGCGTCTGAAGTTGTGCATCCTCTTCCAGACATAGAAACTCTGTTCGTGGTGCTCTACAAAAGGAATTGGTTTCCCTATAGCATGTTTTACTGTGTCTTCTCCAGGGTGGGTGAGATCCCTGGGAGTGGCTGTAGTTTATCTGCATACAGGATGTTGCCCTGGTTTGAGCCAGGATGAAGCCAATTCTCTTTTTACTGATTTTTTTTTTTCTTCAGTGAGCTCTCTTCTAACGAGTAGCAGGATTTCTAGCGAGTGGACTGGTAATGCTGGAGTGCTTACAGATACTGCCAAGACATTGAGGACATTTCACTCTGCTTGTTGAATCTGCAGCCTCAGATGCTAAAGGAGCAGAAGAGTCGCATCTGCAACCCTCCTGTGGGGAGGAGTGGACTAGACAGACAGCAAAATTGACCAAAGTATTCCATTCCATGTATCTATGTAAGCTCGGTGTAAGGTCAGGGATCATGGAAGTCAAGCACCCTTCTTCTTCCCTTCTCTTCCATTCATGGCCAGTGTCTGGGGATGACTCCCTCTATCCATCACCATTGATCCCCAGGCCCGTGCACTCCTGACCCTCATCACTCTCCCCTCAGCTCCTGCCTGCTCTGCCCTCTCTCTGGCAGCTCCGGGACATTTCAGAACTGCTCCCAGCTCAGGAGATGCCAGGGAGTTGCTGGGGGGAAGGTGATAGGGGTTTGCACATTCCTGAACACATTTGTATATAATTGTACATATTTTCTTTTATAATTCATATTTAATTAAGGCTGTCTGGTTTAGTTTTCAATCCAGAGAATCTCTCTCTCATTCTCTCTCTCCTTTCCCTACCTGGGTGGGAGGGGGAGGGGATCAGGAGCGTTGTTGGTGCTGGTTTAATTGCCAACCCTGAGTCAAACCCTGACGGATGTATTCGGCTGCTTAATGAGCCTCCAGACTAGTCATAGAATAAAACTGTTCACACAGAACTATTAGCAATACATTTGTAGAGTTCTTTAAAAATCAATTATTTCTATTCAAAATTTGTATCTAAATTTCAAACTATTTTGAAGTCTTATTAAACAGAACTAAGAATCTAAATATTTCATGTAGTTGGTTATCTTCTAGAATGGTTGATGGATAACCCAGAAGTAAAGGCATGGTTTTTGGGGTTTTTTTTCTGTTTTAAAAACAAACAAACCAAGCAAACCAAACCAAATCAAGCAACTTTTGAGTTGAGAACAAATAAAAGAATTAGCACAGCCATAACAAATGAAACCTAGAGATAGCTCTCATATCTCCATCTACTTTCAAATCTTTTTTGTCAAACAGTTTTATTTCAGTGTGTCCTACCAGGCTGTTCCTTGTGCTAAGAAAATCATAAGTTTGAGTAGGTGATAAAAGTAGACAACAACGATAACAAGTAAAAACACAGAATATATTTACAGTCACAGCATTTGCCTTATGTTTCAGGGAACTTACAAGTTTAAAGCCATTGTACACCTAGATCCTCTATTGCATTTTCTGCATTTATTTTATTTTCTGCATTTACCATATCATTAAAAGGAAAGACAGAAAATACCAGACAAATTTCACTTAAAATCTGAAATTGCAGAAGTGATTCCTTGTAAAATGAATGGCAAGCATAATTTTAGGCTTTTTTTAAATTGTAAGTATCTATACCACTAGAGGTCCTTCATGATCAGACTATGATTTCCTCCACAGTAGGGTTTGTTGTTTTTTTTTTCCTATTTCTTTATCCTTGCTACATACAAGAGTTACTGTCTCTAAATAAATTAATTTTGTTTCATGCAATACATTCTTAGAACAAAAGTGTGATTTTTTTCCTTGGGTAAGCTTTTTTTCTAGGAAATATCAATATAAGGATTTTTAAATACTATTTCGTTAATAAGATCTCCTAGTTTATTATGAAATAAAAAGGTTTTATTTCGTAATTAAACAACTGCATGTGTTCACATTTCCAATTTTTCATCACTTTGCACCACCTTTTGCACTACTTTTCTATTAGAAAAATAAAGGAATTAAGCAAAGATCAAACTACTGAGCAAAATTAGAATAAACAACTGGAACAATAAAACAATATGTAAGATAGTTGTTCTCTACTGCTTCATTATGTTCTTGTTATTTTTCCTACTTAGAAGCTAGTTTAAAATGTTTGGAAACTCTTTGGAAGATCTGTGCATCCTTGGCAACTTGAATGATAGGACTGAGATTAAATTTATCACTACAGAACACAATGTAATTAGTAACAGAGATTTGTAGCATAAACTCATCATTTGGAAATTATTAGGAAATAAGGCAAAGAAATACTTGCTGTTCCCAGGATGGCATGAGCTGAAAAGGCCAAATAGCTGCACAAAGGGCAAATGTAATCCTAGGATGCATCAGTTGGAATCAAGTTAGAGATGTGTCAGACTATACAAAATCCTGGGGATGCTTCTTCTGAAATATGGTGTATGTGCTGGTTACTTCTGCTCAAGAACAATGTGCAGAAAGATGCAGAAGGATCTATAGGAGACATGGGAGCTTGGCTTGGTAGTGTAGCACTTAGATGAGGCATGACTGCTCTCAAAAAATGCACTGAGAGCAAACCCCAGAAAAGGAAAGAAACTTGTAAATGACAATGTTAGCCCAAGAACAAAAGTATATATGAAATATTATTAGGTTTAGGCTGAAAATGAGAAGACAGTTCCTTACTAATATTTGCAATACAGCTGTCTCTACTAGGACCATCAGGGCCTGGAAAAAATTTTCCATAGGAGTAGCAGAAACAAGGAAACAACTACTTGGCAGTAGAGCATTATCCCTGATGGCCAAAAGATTCCTTCCCAACCTGTATCTAAAGAAAAAAAGATTTGCAGATGAAGGAAATCACAATTTTAAAATTAAATTGTTCTACTCTTCTCTAAAATTAGCCATATAAAAATAATCTGAGAAACACTGCAGTAAACCACTCAGTGCAAAAACACACCTTATGTTTGCACTGACACATGCTGCAGTGCAGTGGTGGGTCCTGCTGTCTCTACCAAGAAGGAATATGAAGCAGAAGGGGTTTCCACATTGCAAAGTCAAAAATGATAAAAGATTAACTAAGCAAAAGCAACTGAACATGGAAGGGTGTGAATTTCAATATATGGACCGTTTTATTTAACATAAAAGATCAAAAATGGAATTTTGGTACAAGATTGTTGTTGAAAATCACCAGAGCCAATGGAAATGGTAAGAGAGAGGGTGGCTTTAGGGGGGTGATTAACATGAGGTCACACGAGTCTATGCCACGCTCACTCAGGTCTCAACCACCCTGTTCATCTGGGATGGGACCCCCCGCTTGGCACTGTACCCAGGCCAGAAAAAAACAGGGGTTTTGTTGCAACCCCTGAGGCCAAAGTAAACTGATGTGGGTGCTAATTTCAGTTATAACTAGTAAAACCTCAAAGGACAGTGGCTTTGCACCCAGTCCAAACACAGCTCCCTCAAATCTTTATCACTGACACCAACATAGATAATATTGAAGAGCTAATGGGAAAAGTGGAGATTACAGCTTCACAGCATGAGATGTGTTTCAGAAAGGCAGACAAAATAAAGCCCAAGGATGATCAAAATTTGCATCTACTTAGCACATGTTGACAACATGATTTTTTTTAATATTTTTTTTTTCAGATACCTGACCCTGAAATGAAGGAAATTGCTCTCCTCAAACGGATTTCTTGTTCTGTGGTTTCATGGAACAGCATTTCACACCTCTGACTGTGCAGCTGCACCGTAAAATAAGATCTCTTCAACAGACATCTTCTGCTCTTTGGGCTAAACAGAACAGTTGGGGCTTTTTTGTAGTCAATCCTGATGACTATGAAAATAATATTTGAAAAGATCCAACAAATTGTCCAGAGTTTCCTCTAGACAGACTAGGGTACAATGCTGTCTGAAAGCTTTCCATATGATTTAGGAGTTATAGCCCAATAAATATTCCCAAAGTTTGGGACTCCTGCAGTACGAATTTGGTGTGGACCAGATGGGTGTACTTGGCTGCATTCCTGTCCGACTGGGCAAAGCACACATAACAGTTCTGGCCTGCACTGTAGGCCTGGAATCTGATCATCTGGTGTGTGTCATGCCCACCATTCCATTTGTGCCTTCAGCGTGGGATCCCTGCTGTGATCTGCTATGGGATGTTTGGTGTGATGGGCTTTCCTCTTCTAAGGTGAACCACAACTCTGAGCCTTCCCGCTAGGGGCTGTGTGGTCCCGCGCCTCCTCTGATTCATCCAGTCCTGCCTGGAGCCCAAGCAGCCGGTTGAGCCACCAAAAAACATCTGGGGATTTTGGGGGTTGTTTTTGGTTTGTTTGGTTTTGTTTAAGTAAAATCGATGTTTTATTGACTCAGCTCTCTGAATTAGATTCCTGCCAAGGGGAGGACCTCCCGTTCCAGTACAAAAGCAGAGACACACTGGAGAAGGGCTTGGGGTGACAACAGCAGCTCTGATGTAGATCCATTTTGTCAGGGTTGGGTTCTTCTTGGGGAAGCCAATTTTAGCTGTGCTGCCACCCAAATTTTTATATAACCAGATTAGGATTTTTAGTCTTTAACCAAGCAGTCTCTTTACTACATTGATCCCATTTTTTATCAAAATGCCTTTTAGAACTGCACTCAGCCTTGACATTACAGGAAAAATACAATCAGTGTGTATTTAATGGCAAAACTTGTCATTCTGATATCTTTCTTAACTAAAACTGCTTTGTTTCTGTAGTATTAATTTCAGATTACTTGCTTGTCTGCAATGGGATATTGTTGTAAATGACTGAGACTAAACTCACCATGGTGAAGTCCAGAATCCACAGCTGGGGATTCAGCTTCTCTTATCTTTAAGGTCCCTTCCAAACCAAACCATTCTATGATTCTATTAATTTGAAGACAGTTTAATCTGACATACAAGCAGTTAATCCAATTGGATTTGCAGTGTTGCAGACTTGGGCTGTATCAACATGATGTTAAGGTAGGAAAATGAGAAAGCATATTTTTTTTAAAGAGCTTGCATGAGCATATTTTACCTCATCATGGAAAGACTGGGTGTGAGGTATCACATCACGCAGAGGTACAGTCCACAGTGCACAGATAAATGGTCATATCTGAGAGAAGCAGCAAAGAGCTAGTTCTTTCATTTCTGCTCATTTTTGCAATGTGCTTGTTTTCAAGTATTGAACACATTATATAAGGCACGATGGGTTTCCTTTAAAGAATGCACATGCCCTCAAAAATTCTCTATGTAATATTTGGGTTTTGTAACATTAATGAGAACACAGCTAAACCATTAAATTCCAGTTATCACACTGTGAGTCTCTGTAGTCTCCAGTATTAATTCTATCAGTACTACAAGTATTAAAATATGCTCTGGATTTTATTTATTTTGCATATTCTCCATAAAGGAAATTAATTCCCTAATTGTTATAAGGTAAGCATGTGAATGTAATTCTCCAGCTCTTCTACCCTAATGAGTGTTCCTTTCAAAGTGTTTATCAGGGTTTACAAAAGTATTCATAAACTTACAGAATAATTTAGGTTGGAAGGGATCTCTGGCGACATCTGGCACAACCCCCTGCTTGAAGCAGGGTCAGCTAGAACAGGTTGTTCAGGGCCATGTCCTGTTAAGCTTGAGTATCTCCAAGGTTGGAGATTCCACAGCGCTCTGGGGCTCTGATCCAATGTTTAAGTATCCTCATGGTAAACAAATATTAATCCTTGTATCTAGTCAGAAATTCCAGAAATTCCCTTGTTACAAATTGCGATTGTCATCCTTTGTCCTTCAGACAAAGTCAGGCTCTGTCTACTCCATGTCTTCCCATCAGGAAGATGAAGACTGTAAGAAGATCCCCCTCGCCCTGCTCTCCTCCAGGTTCCCACAGGTTCTCCTTGGATGGCATATGCTGCAGACCCTGACCATCTTGGTGGCCTCTGCTGGACAGTCTCCTGTATGCCGTTTCCTTCTACTGGAGAACTCCAACCTGAGCACACTCATGCTCATTAAGATGATCATGCAGGGTGATGTCAGTAGTTTTAACAGAAGCATTGTTTCTGTCAGTTCCTTTCTGGCATTTTACATTCTCTTACTTATTTTCCTTCATTCTTTTTGCTATTTGTATCTATTTTGAAATCAATGTTACTTATTCTTAGAACACAGATTATTCTTAAAATCCAAACATGCCTCTGACACTTCAAACCACTGTTGGAGGAAGAGCATTCTGTAGAACCATATTAAGCGTTCCACAAGAAAAAGCAGATGCTGAGCATCAACTTCAATGTGGAACTAAGATAATATATTTTTTTTCATTTTTGTCAATATCAACAAAACAAAGTAATAACAGACATTTTAATGGTGTAAAATATAATTATTTTACATATAAAAAGATACTGTAGAAAACAGATACTATAAGGTTACACAAATAATACAGAGGTAAACAGTTAAGATTCTTTCCCCTAAAATTCCTGCATAGACAAAAGCCATTTCATTAAAATTGCCTGCTTAAAGAAGCTTCAGGTAAATGAAAACCTCAAGTTTCATATCAGTTCTTTCTTCAAAAAATAATTGCCTTTTCCCAAGAACATTCTATTTTGGTATTAAGTATTTAAAGATTTTTTTAAAATATGTCTGTTATTTTATCAATGTTGGAGTTTGGGCCTTTGTATTTTTATTATGAACAGTCTCTAAACACCTTATTTAAGTGAGGAGAGAGAGGAAAATGTTTTGAAAAAGTAGAATAAAAGTTAAAGAGGTTAAGTGTCAGCCAAACCTGTGGAACAGCATTCCATTCTGTTTTAAATCTTGGCGAGACAGTCCACTAATGAATAAATTATGTAGGCTACAACTTTAACCTTAGTTGAACTTTGACCATGTAAGAAGATACTGGAAGAAAATGAACCTACACTTGAATATACATTCGAAGTCAAATAGCTTAGTTGTCATAATAAATGTACACAAAATAAGTTATGTTAATTATTTTATTGTCTTGTCAATATGAGTGTCAGAAAATATTAGTCATCTGGACAATTGCAGACATTAGTAGCCATGTCAGGAAAATTTTAAGTATCTTTTTAACTTCATGTATTGAAATGCTTTTCTAAACATTTTTATTAACAAACAAAACCAGATATTTTTAGCCATTCCAATTCCTTTTCCTATTCCTATTATGAGCAGGATTCCTTGATCATGGCAGGGGGGTTGGAACTTGATGATCTTTAAGGTCCCTTCCATTAGGACTAAGACCGATCATAAAATTCTCTTTATCTGGCAGTCTTAATATATATGAAACCTTGGTAAAATCAGTGTTATGTTGAAAAATAAATTAATGATAGAGGGATTATTCTTGGAGATTTGTTGAGGAAGGGTTTAAAAAATAAAATAAGTTCTCTGAACAGCTTAGCTGCTTCATTGTAAAGATTTCTCTATGTTTCAGAATTTATCTCATTTTAGAACAGTGTAAGGTAGCAAGAGGTCTATGAAATTCAATATTCTTATCCAAAAATGTGCAACTTAAAAGATTGACCAGAATTGTGTTTGGGGTTTTTTTCTTACTTTTCCTTGCACTGTTGGCCGTCAGCCCTAGACACTACAAGTCTTTCCACAGGAGATACACAAGCAAAGAGCTGGTATCCAAGACTGAATGACCTGGTCTAGTGTGAGGTGTCCCTGCCCAAAGCAGAGAGATTGGAACCTGATGATCTTTAAGGTCCCTTCCAAGTTTAACCATTCTGTGATTCTGTGATTCTATGATTCTATGCAACAGAGTCCTATGATTGTTTCTGTGTCATTCTGTCCACGTGTGATAAATGTAATATCCCATGCAAGAAAATAACTTATTATTACATCTATGAAAGAAGAGAAAGAATGGCTAGACTGGTTTACAGGAGACATTTGCGTGATTTTATTACAAAGTCAATATTTTATGAAAACTGTAATTTTTACTGTGTGTTCTGTTTCTTTTGTTTACAATTTTTTTCTGTGTGATGCCTACCAAATGGGACAGTGCTATCAGACACAACTTCAGCAGTCACAGCATGACACCTCAATATGACAGTGATCATTTCCAAGACACCTTCTGTTTCTATAAGCAGTATGTAGGAACTGATCATCAATTCTCTCAGCATGACAAGGTATGCTCGCTAGTGCATTAAAGGTGAGTTAAAACTTCTTCAAAGAGCTCTAATTACTTTTACACTGTGAAAAGCCCATTGTGCTTCCTGGAGTTGTAAATATATTAGACAATATATATTAGACAATAAATATATTAGACAATGCATACTCAAGAAAAAGAACTTTCTAAATTTGTAGTTAAATATTTATTTACTTGTATTTTGACCTACCTGGACCTGGACCTTTTCCCGTTTCCTTTCAAGTCAGAACTTTGCCAAAATAAAGAGCAAAGTATTCTGCTATTTGAAAATCATGAGCCAGATTTTTATTAGTTACACTGGAACAAATTCAGAGCGACTGCTGAGACTGTACATATACGTCTGAATTCAAACTTTGATCTAGTCACTCTTCAGAATCATCACAAAGGCTGCCACAGGAAAATGACCCAAATGAAAGGACCAGTTAGTTGAGCTTTCCAGCTGGTGTCAGCTAGTTTTAACTACTGAATGTAGGCAGAAAAAGATACTACAAAAAATATCTCCACAAATGTTCAACATAAATGCATTTACTTGAATGAAATATGAAAACCAGAATGCTTGATATGACTAACAAGGCTTAGTAAGTGTTGACCAAGGCAAGCCAGTTTTTATCTTCAGGTCTGGCTCAGAGAACTGGTGATTGATTTGTGAAACCAAGAGAAGAGCTGTGCATGCTTAGCACTTCCTAGAAGGGGGCCTGTACTCATAAAATAAGCCTCTTAAAAGCAGCTGAGCAATTGTCTTCCAAACTGTTTGATGGTCTTATATGGGCAACTACATCTACTAAAAACATTATTTATATTTACATATTTTCTGTTAGGGCAGTGAACATGATGCTGTCATTCCAGACTTCAGAGAAGACACTGGGGGACACACATCAAAGCAGCTGGAGTTTATTTTTGGGGGGGAGAAGGTGTTTTTTAATAAAAATGATCCATCTATAAACTTGTCTGTAGGTCTGATCCTGAGAACCACTGAGAATCTCCTCAGTACCAAAGGTTTTCCCACTGGGTCCAGCAAAAACATTTTTTACCTCAAATTGCCACTGGTCACAAACATGGAGACACACCTCCGGCACAGCACAGCACTACACATCAGCACAACTTCCTACCACTTTAATTATTGCTTCTGCATCCACACAAACACAGTGTTCCACTGCCCCATCCCTGGAAGTGTTGAAGGCCAGGTTGGATGAGGCCTTGGGCAGGCTGGTCCAGTGGAAGGTGTCCATGCCTCGCAGCGCCAGGGTTGCGCAGTGAGGTGCGGGGCAGCGCCTGGGACCTGCAATAGCGGGAATGGGGCCTGCGATGCCTGGAGGGGCGAGGAAAGCAGCGTCAGGAGCAAAGCCCGACTCCTGTGCAGGACATGCCTGTTTGATATGAAGTGGCTTGCTGTGCCAGGGTACCGTGCAGAATGTGTTTGTCACCCGTTTGTCGTTACACATGTGTCCGTGAGTGCGCAAGGGCAGGTGGGCTGCTTTTGGGGCAGTACTGCCTGCAGTGACTGAAGTGCTAGTAAAAGTACAAGAGCATCATGGTAGCTGAATGTGTGCCTATGTATATTTATATACATATTTGTGTGCCACGGTTCACTCTTAGTGCTTAGAAATTTGATAGGTCAGTTCTAAACATGAAAACTTCATCCAATTAAGATTTTTAATATATTACACATTAATTATGATTTATTATATTATTACTAAACAGTCAAAGCAGTCTTAAGCAATCTATCCAAAATTAGATCCCACTATACAATGTTGTGAAGCTGATACTGCATTGAAAGCACTGATGACCACAGTCATCAATGGTCTTAGACACCAAGGTGAAAGTAATTAGGTTAAAGAGCCCTCTGATGAGAAATGCAGAAACCACAGTGGGCTTTGTCTTCTCACCTCCTAGCAGATTTGGGATCTTGTACTTCCTTAAGATTTTTGAGGTTCTAGGCAGTGCTACGTTTCTCTGCTTTGGCTGCACTAGCAGCCCTGTTGGACTATGGTGTTGTGTAGAAAAGGGCCTCTCAGGTGGATTCAAAGGGAGACAGGAAAAAAACATGATCAGTCGGATATTTTAACAGTTTGTGTTTTGATTTATTTTTCTCCAGCAATAAACAATTTTGATGCAGTAGTGAAATAAGCACTGACCAAACTATGACAGTGCAAAGGTCCTTAACAGTTTTAAAGAAACTACCTTTCGTTCCAAGGAAGATTATATGTTTGACAAGTTAAATGAAAATTACAAAAAAGCCCAAAATTTCCCCTAAGAATGATGATCAAACAAACAAACAAACAAATGGTCTGTTAAAAAGCTCTCTGTCATTCTGATTATCAGCACAAACATTTCTGCATCAATAACAGTAAATATTAACTATTTCATTTGTAATGTTTGATTTTTAAAGAATAAAAAGTAATTTCCTCAGTATATATCACACTTGTTCAGCCTGCTAGACCATAGCATATGTCTTGAAGAAGGAAAAGTAGTTTAATTGCTTCCTTGCCCAGGAAACCCTAACATCATCATACTTTAAATGCGAATTCTGCTAAATTAATAATACACCAGGAAACAATACAAATGCACAGATGTTACACCTTTGGTTTATTGGGTAGGTATATTTTAAGAGGATGTTGGACATGCTCCAGAGGTCTTTCTTTAATTTCTGAAGTTAGCTAGAATTACAGATTCTGTCCCTGCACTTCCACACTATAAATGAATTTTGTGAGTTGAAGTTTTGGTGCTACCCTGCTGCATTGCATTCATAGTCACCTTTTGTTGGTGGATTAAACGCCCATTGCACATGCAGTACAGTCAAATACCCCCTGAATAGAGGCCAGGGTCCAGCCACTTCTAGCATTAGCACTCTAGAAAGCTATGTAGGGCTCCCTTCCGATTCTGCTTATTTTATCCCTTTCTCTGCCTCTCTACCTGCATCTTTTCAGACTCGCACTGTAGTTTTTGTACGGCTGAAAAGGGAACTTTGGGATCTTCCTACTCAATCCTAGCTTAATGTGGTCTGTGCAGTTGCCCCATGGGGGGCAAGCAGCTCCTCAGCCCCTTCTAGACCTGGCAAGGAAATCAAGGAATGGTTTGGGTTGGAACGGACCTTAAAGATCATCTAGATCCAACCCCCCTGCATTAGCAGGGACACCTCCCACTACACCAGGTTGCTCAGAGCCCCATCCAGCCTGGCCTTGAACACTTCAGGGAGGGTGCATCCACAGTCTCCCTGAGCAACCTGTTCCAGTGTCTCATCACCCTCATAGTGACGAATTTCCTCCTAATGTCTAAGCTAAATCTCCCCTTTTTAAGTTTTAATCCAGTAGCCCTTGCCCTCTCACTACAAGCCCTTGTAAAAAGCCCCCTCCCCAGCTTTCCTGTATCCCCTTCAAGGAACAGGTGTCTATGATGTCTCCCCAGAGCCTTCTCTTCTCCAGGCTGAGCAACCCCAACTCAGAGAACACAATAGCACTGCTGTTGTTCACTGCAGCCTCTCCAGGGTCTGGAAGTAAAAAAAGTGCTTTCCTTCCTTTTTACCACTGGATTCCATCTTAAAACTCTTTTCCAGCCCAAATGGCACTGATTCCACTCTAGTTCTTCCTCAGGCTTTGCTGGAGCAAGCCCCCACCAAGGATCAGGCAAGCCAGAAACTAAAGTCAGGTCACCACGCTATGGCTGCTGTTGGGAACTTAGGAAAAACTTGCAATAGCAAACAGAAGCACTATAGAGAATTACACTCTGAAATAATCTGTCCTCCTTGAGGTACTAAGTAATTAAGTGAAACATTTTCCTGTATCCTGTCCCCATAGAGATATCACTTTAATGCATTGCAGGAGCAGCCTGTTCACTAGCAGCACTGGCAACGAGTTATAATCCAACCTGTTTACTGCACTGGCCCAGTGGTGATGCAGGTGGCCCACGGCCCAGAACTGATTGCCATTTTCTTGCCTATTTGATTTTTTAATGCCCCGTGTTTGAGGGAGAAGGGCTCTTTGATCACCTCATTATTGTAAGCAGTTGATAGGTATTCGCAGCTGTCACCAAGGACCTGAGCTCCTGCTGCCTGCCACACAGCGAGATGCTCATCGTGCCTTCCATAACTGCTGCATCAAATCCCAGGAAGGAATGTCTGTGTTCTCCTTGTCTCACTGGGCAGCACATCACCTGAAAAAGTCTGAAGACTGTTGGGCTTGGGCCTTGAAGGGCTTGGAAAGGGTGAGGTGAGAATAGCTTCCCACAGGTGTACTTAGTGCAGAGTCACTCATCTGCAAAAGTGTGAGCTCCTTTCTATACTATGAGAAGAACTCATTGGCTTGAGGACTGCTGAACATGGTAGCTCAAGAGAGGGAAGGCTGCCCCAGGTCCATGTTGCCAGATGCAGTCAGCAGTGAGGTGGCCTATTGCATGTATTGCCAGCAGGCCCACAGGTGCTGTGCTCCATGTTTGTATGCACACAGGTACACACACACACACACATAGCTGATCACACAAACACAGATGGCACAAACAGCCTAATCTTGTCCCCCTTTTTGGCAGTTAAAGGTTTATTAGTGTGAAATGTGTAAATATATACAATATGGATCCCTCCAGAACTTAGCCTTAGACACTTGGTCTGTCCAGTAACTGACTCTGGACCCTTGGCCTTCCAATTTAGTTTGCATGACCCCACACAGTGTCTACATATATGCACTGTAGATCTCAACAGTTAACTGTCCCTGGATCCCCTGGTCTCCCCATGACTTGTACAGAGACATAGACATGCAGATGGGTCTCCATTGATGTTTGCCCTTCTGGTCTCTCCAGTAACTGGCTCGAACCTCCTGGTGCCTCCAGGAGCCAAATGTCAGACCACTCTGGTCTCTCCAGAATCCAGCCCAGACCTATGGCAGCTCACCCACATGGCTTCCAAGCCTCTTATCATATGCACCAGCTAATCCACCTTGGTATTTGCAGGCGTGCACACACTGACAGATATGCCTTCACAGCACAGTCTTCTGCAAAAAAGAAGCATCCTCCTTCAATCCAAAATTATTTCATTTGCACTTGTTCAAATCACACCTCTCAGGTCAGTTTTGCAAAGATTACTGAAACAGGAGTTATCTTTTGCTTACAGCATTAAATAAGGCCTCAGTGTACAGAGTGATGTCTCTGAAGGTGGATCCAGTGTCCTCCACCATATTTGCCAGTGTTAACTTACTTTTCACCTGCAGTCTCAGAAGAGATAATGGCCTAGCTGAACCTCACACCAGAACAGGTCTCTCATTTCTTATCTGCAAAAACAAAACACAAGGGCTTTTCATTCTTACTGCCTTTAACATTTATTCTCTATAATTTCTTCCAAGGGCTGGATTTGCTAGGAACCATTCCAGAGCAGATTTTATCTTAAGGATCCACATTCTGCACCAAATTACATTTTTTTCAGCCAGGCTGGCTCCCAGATGGAGCATAATCCTAAGAAAGATAAGCACTTATTTTTCCTGGTCTGTCCTGTTGTTGTGAGCAAAGCAGGCTCAAGGTGGGAAACTGACTTAATTTCTTGCCCACTAAAATTTTATTATTTTTTTTTTTTTAATTACTGGTTCAGAGGTATTGAGAAACAAGATATAAATTAAATGCCTAGGGAAGACACCTCAACTTCAATCCAGACACCTCTTCCTCTTCCCACCCCCCCCCTACTTTTAGTCTTCACTCTTCTTGCTTTTGCCAAATGTTACCCAGTCCCTTCAGAGAGGCATCAGGCAGCACAGGAGATCAGGGCCAGCGTGTAATGGTTTCCTTTCTTGCCACTCCATGTTTCCTACACTTTTCAGCTGCCCCAGTGTGGATTCTTCCCAGGCTGCAGTCCCCTTTGGGGTATTACCTGCTTCTTCAGGGATTCATGGGCTGCAGTGTCCTTGGGATTTATCTGCTCCTGTGTCATCTTCCATGTGTCTTCACATGTAACCCCACACATCTCCTCCTGCATATCCCTTTGTCTCCCTCCCTGCCTCCTTCTGTATCTCTATTTACACATCCTCATGTGCCTCATACTGTATCTCCTACCTGCACATCTGTTGTCCTTTATTAAATCTGCTTTCACAGAGGCATGCTAAATCCTTCCCTGGTTCAAGTTTTGGCATGTGGTGTGCTGGTGGTGCCTTGCCAAGCCAGCTGGAACCAGCTGTGACTGAAGGGCAGTCCTACACAGGTCACCCCTGTAGCCCTCCTGCTACAAAAACTCTGCCAGTTATGCCAAATGTACCAGGGTTTTTTCAGTTTTGGCCAACCCAGGATCTTTATAGGTAGAGTTTGTATTTAGGCAGAAGCATTTTCACACTTATCTCAGATTTCCCCAGCCTCTCCATGCCCTCCAGTGGATAGTACTGCTTGTCAGCTTTGCCTGTGATGGCCCACAGGCAGCTTTAAGGAGCTTCCACACCATATCTCAAACCATTGGCATCCATATATTGATTCAAACCAGACATAGCATGTGAGTAGCAGTGCTCCAGGATTTGAACACTGAGAATTCCTAAAAATCTTTGACTGGCTCCTGCAAAACTAGGAAGCTTTCTTTTTTAACCCAGATATGTTCTTGGGCATAAGAACTGAAGAGCTGAGAGCAAAGGTGCTCAGGTGGTCTTTGAGAAATCTCAAGACAAGTGTTAGGGTGAGAGTTTGACCTGGTGATAACAGTTTTTATTTCTTATCCCTGGGGTCATTCAGAAGATCTGCTGAGTTCTGTTTCAATCCAAAGCATGTTTTAGCTGGGATCAGGAGCAGGACTTCACTGGTGGAAGGCTTGTCCCTATTTCTTTCTGAACCAGACAGTCTAGCTTAGAACAGTAACGTCCCTGACAGTAACACAGAATGACTCAGAAGGGATGCTGGAAGTGAAACCCTCTTTTCCTGAGAGGGTCTTCACAGAGCTGGTTTTGTAATACAATGCAAACAAACTCTCTGAAAAAACACCCCTTCTTCCATCTGCACACCTCTGCCCCCTCTTCTTGTTCTCCCATCCTTTTGCTACACATTACATTCAGCCACTCTGGTGGCACAGGAGACTGGAGTCAGTGGTGATTCCTCCATCAATAGCAATCCCTTTGGAGTCATGCCTTGCAGGCTCTGCCCGGGCTGTAACGTGGCTTTGAACCTTGCTCAGGCACGGTCTTCTCCTTCCTCCTCCAGCCTCACTGTTTTTTCTTTTGTGCTGGCACTTTCTACTCTTCCTTAAGGAAACCTCTAAGAGGCTCTATAAATTCATCTGACGGGCTCAGAGGCACCACCAGCTTGTCTGATGTGCTTAGTTGTCAACTGTGCTGGGTCTGCTGGAGTCAGCTGGAATTGGCTGTGTCCAGTACAGCTGTGAACTTCCCACAAAGGTCACCCCAGCAGCTCCACTCAAAAAAACCCTGTCCCTGCCAGTTATGCTCAATACAAAGATTATGCAATTTTAGAAATTACATAACTGCCCTGTGTCATGGAAGAGATGGTGCAGTGAGGGAGAGAGGTTGGGCAGGCTGGCATTGTGGTTTCTTTCACAAGCTCCTTTTTCTACAGGAACAAGGGTGCAATCCTGGAGGGAGGCTGGGTTGCTCAGTGTGGTGTTCCTGCCATGCTGTGTCATCCTAGCAGAGGGACATGGGTGGGTCATGGGTTTTCCTGGGCTCTTTTCCACTCCCTGAGTTCCCCAGAGATTGCAGTGATGGCCCTGCATCCTGGAGCAAGCTCTTTGGTTCTCTCTCCCCAGGGTCTTTTTTCAGCCACTCCAGTTACTCCAGTACCTGTCCATGTCTATAGTTACAGGATTGGTTAGAGAATTCCTCATCAATTAATACACTATTTGTTACCTTACTTGTTGTTGGTTTCTGATTCTCATTTCAGTTACTTCTGGGCACTTAACACAGAATCACAGAATCTTAGGGGTTGGAAGGGACCTCGAAAGATCATCTAGTCCAACCCCCCTGCAAAAGCAGGGTCACCTAGAGCACGTCACACAGAAAGGCATCCAGGTGGGTTTTGAATGTCTCCAGAGAAGGAGACTCCACAACCTCTCTGGGCAGCCTGTTCCAGTGCTCTGTCACTCTCACAGGAAAGAAGATTTTTCTGATGTTTACATGTAACCTCCCATGCTCCAGTTTGCACCCATTGCCCCTTGTCCTATCACTAGACATCACTGAAAAAAGCCTGGCTAAAGTCTTATGCAAGTCTTGAGGATCAACAGGTCTTTTGCACAGCTTGGCCACCTGTGTCTTTGAACACACCAAAACTATCCTTCACCAGGGATAGAGCCTTGGCTGGTAAAGGCCCCAGCCTTGCTTTACTTCAACACAAACATACTGACTAGTAACCTGTTTACATACATCCAGCTCATTTTATGTCCTTCCTTCTGTATTTTTCCACACTCATTCCTCCCCAGTCCAATTTGATCTTTCCCTTCCTTTTTCTCCAGTCCTTCTAAACATCCCATAGCAACACTTGTATGACCCGAAAATGTTTTTTCCAACTTCCCATAGTGAGTCTCATGCTCCTGTAGGCAGTAATTCTGATAGGAGTTTATAGGAACTTGATGGAGAGTGTCTTCTGTTGACTCAGCTGAGGGTATTCCCCCAGCTCATAGGGCTGGGGTTCCCCTGTGACTGCCCTTGAAGCCAGTTCAGCTGGCTCTGGTGAGGTTACTGGGGTTCCCCTGCCTGTCATTGTGCCTGTGCTCCTTTATGTTTGTGGGGATGAGCCTTCAGTCACATAATGTAGCAGTCTGTAAACTCTGTCCTCACTTAGGTTCACTTCTTGAAGTTCTCTGGGGTAAAAGGTCCCAGCATAGCTCTGTGACAGTACTCTTTTAAGCAGTATAAAGCAAGAATCTCTAAACCTTTCTGATTACTTCATCTGCTATGAAAATTTCATCCACAAACGTCTGCTAATACGCTTTTACAAACCTCTTATTTGTTCTAAATATCCTCATGTAATGCATGCTTTTTGAACAGAGGCCTAATCACTTGCATTTTTAAGAAACTTTATTCACTTTTAAATGGCTTTAAATTCCCATGGGCAGAGGGAGGACTTACTGCCCTAAAGGCACTTAATCCAGTGTAAACACGGTGGGGCTCTAACTGGAATCATAAGGGATAGCAGGATGGTGTTTGGGGTGAAAGACCTTGGGACCTACTTGCAGTTACAGAGCCAAGACAAGCCTTTACACAAGAAGTAGGAATGCAGGGCAGCTGTCACTTTTTTGAAGGAAAGTTGACTAAACTGTGCATCCAGTGGCTAGTGTGGTGCTGTACACAGTGATGCACAGCCTAATATTTTTTTGCTTGCAAGGATCGTGATAGCAAGTGGATAATGATTCCTGTTCTGCAGATATGCACATCACACACAGAGATTACAGCTTCAGCCCCACCAGTCTAGTTTAGGCCACTCCTATACTATTAACCCCGGAGGAACAGGTCCCTCATTCTGACTGGTTGATATGCTGAGTCTATGGATGACAGTTTAGCTTCTGTGTGCTGCAGTTCTTGGATTTCAGCCTTTATCTTGTATCAAATGACCATGTATGGTGGCCACCCCAAAGGGCTAATAATCTTAACTATTTACCTTTTATGTTACATCACTGATATAACCTGGCAATGGCTCAGATAATGACATGGCCTGAGTCCCAATCTCTTTGACATCCTCCATCCCTGTGGCTAATTAATACTTGTCACTGTAATTTCTATAACCTTCCAGCCTTCCACCCAAATAATTTACAAGAACAGAAACATTACCTGTGATACCAGCTCATACTGGATTAATCTAGTCAGTTCAAGCTTGGCAAGTATAATCACTGCTGGTTTGTCTGGACAAGTCTTCTAGATAGGCTAAACTCAGTGGCACTTTCCATACATTGAAGGTCTTAATTTAATTTTTGCAAACAGTGCAGGGAGACTTAGTCCTGAATTAGCTTAGCAATTACATTCACGTATCGGTGTCTTCTATGTCCTTCATGAGGCCTGCAATGGTATAAAGCATGAGAGGAGTTGCAAGCACTGGATCGGACAGAGACAGTGGGAAGGCAATTAGAAATAATAATACTCTTAACAAATTATCAGGGAATGCATCTGGAGCAATAGTGGGAATCTGGGGGAAACCGATGACCATGACACTGGACAGCGAATTGTAGGGTTCCTTCAGAGATGCAATGATTGCAGAAATAGGCACTGCTTTGATCAATGTACCCAAAGGGTCCATGGCACAAAGCTCAGACAAAGAGCGTTCTTTGTCAGTGGAGTTCTATATTGTTTCACACATCAGCAATTCCCAAAAAGAAAACAGATGTAGGAAATGGACTTCACCAGAGCAAAGAATGCACAGAACCCTAGGAGTCATTCAAAATGACAAATGGAAAAGCTGATCAAGGTGCAAGACTGACACATGACAGAAAGAAAGGCATAAGAACAAACACTTCATTTATTTTATAGACTAGAATAAACTGCCGTTTTGGATTTGATTCTTAATCTCACCTAGAGGCAATCTTAATCCTGCCTAGAGACAGATTCTTATGCAGTTTAGGCCTTAATTCTGGAATGTCAATGTGCATCCATTCAGCTCAGTAATATAGTGGAGCATGTTGCATTTTCCTGTATTTTGCTGACACTTTACTGATTTAGACATTTTTCTGAAACTGTGGCTATCTAAGATGCCATCTTAGATGCCTAAGATTGCCATATTTGGAGAGACAGATCCCATCTATTATAGTTGAAGTAAATGGATGTTTGGGAGGGAAATACTTTCCTTGTTGTATGTCTGACCTAGACACAGCCAACAACAAGCTGGGAGTGGTTGCTCTGAGTATAACATAGTATTACTGACACTTTGAGGGAGGAGATAGTTGGCAAAGAGGGGTATGACAATGATGGGTCTAGAGATTGGTCAGAAGTTGTTTACTTCTGTGGAACAGGGATGGCTTAACAGTTGGTGAGATGTGAGGAAAAATATAAAAATATTGAATGGTTATAAAACATTTATTGGGTAAATTCTCAGTCCTTGATTTTTAATAATGTGAAAAGTTATGATGTTTAGTTGCCAGGCTTATCCTTGAAGTTAAGTTGTAGGTCCTTCTGGAAGATCAGGTCTGTTGAGTTTGGAGTTTTCCTTGTCCCAGCTGGGTGTTTCTGTTCTTCACTAACTGCCCACGCAAGTTCACCCTGCTGAGGAGTAGTTTCACTTGCATCATCTCCAGAGAAACATTTTAATGCCTCATTAACAAAGTGCATCTGTATGTGTAGGATCCATAGATTCTAACGACTCAGTTGTGCAGCTTTTTTTTCCCAGTATTTATACTGATGTTCTACTGTGCACATATCTGTCTCAACAACATGAGGAACACCTTCATCAAACATCAGTGCACCTTTGAATGAATGGCCACATTGCTTCACAGAGAATTAGTACACTATAAAAATACCCTCAGCAACCATTTTTTTTTGTTGTTGAAAACTATACAGAAAATCACTAGTAATACCATAGAGTGAAAGAAGCTTGTAACTTCTACCATGTTTTCCTAGAATATGCCTTTCTCCTTCACTTGTGAAGAGCTCCAGGTATTCTGGACACAGTATCAGAAATAAACTTCCAGCAACAGATAACAAATGCAATAAGATCACACTAAACACAAAACACAATAAACACTACTTGAAAGGGGCCTACAGGAAAGCTGGGGAAGGGCTCTTCATCAGAGAAGATAGTGATAGGACAAGGGGTAATGGTTTTAAACTGAGAGAGGGGAGATTTAGCTTAGATATTAGGAAGAAATTCTTCACTATAAGGGTGCTGAGGAACTGGAATGGGTTGCCCAGGGAGGTTGTTGATGCCCCATCCCTGGAGGTTTTTAAGGCCAGGTTGGACAAGGTTTTGTGCAACCTGGTCTAATGGTAGGGTTCCCTGCTCATGGCAGGGAGGTTGGAACTTGATCTTTAAGGTCCCTTCCAACCTTAATGATTCCATGATTCTATGAAAACTTTCCAACGGGTTTCCCTTTACTCAGGGTTTTTTTCCACCATCTCTGAACTTCTTTGCTATCCCAGCTGTAAAACTGACACAGTGAGATGAGCCCCAACATAACATGGAGCTGTTAATCACAGAGAGCTCAGAAGTGAACCCCGGCACCTGGGTGTGAGATCACCAAGTTGAAGCTGGGCAGCAGGAACATCCCATCGCTCCTGACCGTACTGGTGAGGTTTTCTGTGCATCACAGGGTTAACAGGTGTGGTGTCCTGCATGTTTTCTGTCCTACCAAATTGCCCTTGGTGTCTGAGGAGATATGAGCACTCTTGGAAACTTTTGGAAGAGAAGACTTACACTAAGAATGGTGTTAAAATCTCAGCCTGAACTGCCTCTCCTGCCAACCCCCCTAGCCAGCAGTGGAGCATTAGCCCCAGGGAGAGCTGGAGTAACTCACTAATTAACGCCACAGAAGGAAGTGTGAAACCCATCAATTAATACAAACTGCAAAAAGCAAAAGAAGGGCAGTAGATCTGTTCTCATACCACTTCAGTTTTGGGGACAAACCGATCATTTCACCATAGTGCTTTTCTGCTACACAGACACTAAATTTATACATGTGCATCAAAGTATGTGGAAGGAACATAGCCAGACTGTTGTGGTTTAAGAAATGTCCTTCCTTCTGCCAGGTGAAACCTACCTGGCTTGATGACTTCTTCAAGGAAGGAGAGTCATCTTACATCTGTTGAAACTTCCTCTGTGATAAAATGTGTCAGCCTCCAGAGCAATAGCCTCAGTAATTAAACAGGCATGGATGGCATCTTGGTTCCAGCCTGGTCCTTCAGTTCTGTTAGGTTCTTGGGTGGTAGCAGAAAGCACAGGTCTTAGATGCACTGGGGATGAGACTCAATTACTTTCATCTGTGCTTCTCTAAACTTCCATGCGATCACATGTGCACATTCTTAATGAGCACTGTGATCTATGTAATTCCTGGTGACCTACCCACTTAACCAAACATTGAGAAAAATTCATGCCAAGTCAAACATGTGAGAAATAAAGAATTTTTAGATTGCAAGGTCTTGGATTTATGGCTTAGTGCAGTCATCTAACTAATAAAGCAGTAAATTTGGAGGTTTGGGTTTATTTGGGTTTTTTTATTTCCCAGAATTTAGGTTTGATTCACCCTTCCTGGGAAGAGCAGATTCGAGCTGCCAGTGCCCAAGCGGTGGAAACTGTCTGAGGGAAGGTGAGGTTCGTGTTATTTCTTTAACCTCTCCATTTTAACCTTTCCAGCTGCATAAAGCATACACATTTTTTATCACTTCTTCTGACTGCTGGTCAGAGATCTTTGTGATGGACTGTGTGCTCTCAGAGCCACTGTACTCACTGGTAAGTAATAAAAGCTGAATGACTTAGAGATAAAATTGACCCACCTTGTGCTCTCCACATTAAACATGACAAATGCAGGTTCCCTGGGTAGCATTTAACATAAGACACTCAGAAGGTCCCAAATGACTGTATAAGGTTGTGCTTTGCGTATATATTAATTTATGTACCACTGTATTTCTACAATGACAAGCTTAGCTAGACAGACCAGACTCTGCAAGCCTGAAAATAGTTGCAAACATATTTAGTTCAGCTCTAAATACCACAGGCAAATTGACTTTGCTCACCTGTTAGAATCATATCATGGAATCACCAAATGGTTTGGGCTGGAAGGGACCCTGAAGATCCTGCATGGGCAGGGACACCTAAGCTGTGTAACTTACTAGTATGAGGTTCTCCCACCCTAGATGGGCAGGGAACAGCAACCTGCTGTGCATGTAAGCTGGAGGGCATCTACTTCAGGCACTGAAGACCTGTGGGTATTAGCTGGAATGGTTTAATCTGAAAATAATTCTTGTATCCAAGTGCCACTTTTGTCAAAATGCTTAGAAAATATTCTTAGGAATTACCTGTAAATATGTCCCATGTAAAACTGCAAGAACTGGACTGATTTACCCTTCTGAAGGTTCATTTATCTGAGTTAATGTTTTATGTTAATCGTTACTCAAATGAGCAGTTGCCCATTTGTCAAGTACAGGCTATGTTCAAATTACTTTTTAAAATAATGGCCAGTGAAAGAAGTGGGGAGCAATGTGCAGGGTTCAGGAGCAAGCACACTCAGAGACACACACAAACACACAATCACTAAGCCCTGGGGACTGACTTGCCAGTCTAAAAGGTCCCTGGAGAGTCCAGATTCTTGGACCTGGCAGCATCCTGCAGCTTCAGCTCAGCTTGCATAGTCAGATAAAGCCCTCTGGCAACACTAGCTGTGCCTTTTATAGTGTCTGGGCTGACAGGCCAAATCTTTACTGGAAGATTCTGGGGTCTCCCAGCTGAGTCTCCCAGGGTCAGCACCCTTGCACATGCCAGCAAAACTCATCTGGGGGCTGGAGGACCTGATCTCCTGAGCAGTGCATGTCACTCCCTCTTCTGACTTCACATTGCCCTTGGTCAGGTGAAGGGCCAAGGTGTGCTTGGTCTCTCTCATCCACGCTGTGAAGCAGCGAGGTCTACCTAAGCCTATGTGAGCAAACACACTAGTCTAATACTGGTAACCATGTAACATAAAGGAATAACAAAACCAGACTCAAGCAATGAAAATACTCACCATAACAAGCTGTCCCACAAAGGTACAAAAGAAATGTGGTTTCAGCTATGCACAGGCAGTTATAGTTTTAGCTGCATCTGTGTCTGACATAAACAGAGGAAAACAGCATGCTGTGTGATAAAAAAACCCAACTTGTTGCCTGTCTCCTCTCCCTGTCCTTTTCTCCATCAAAGTGCCCATTCATATGAGAATCCACTTGCTGCTGACCTTCTGCCAGCAACAACCTACTTTCCAGCTCACCCAGCCTACTCTGCTTGGTTCTCAGGCTCTCTGCCCGTGGCTCCCTCACCCCAGCCCAGTTTGCAGAAGAAGCTGCTGCAATTCTGTTGACCAGAAGTCCTAAGATTTCTGCTTGTTTGGCTCTAGTGCTCTTACCAACCATCTGAGGCCTGATAATGTTTGTTATCCCATGTGGTTCTGAGACTTTAAAAGAAATCTGAGGAATCTATTGCTCAGCAAATTTATCATAACATGATACTTAGCTGAAGATCCCAGGGGGGCAGAGAAATTTCTTCATCAGGCTTCCCTACTGACAGAGTTGTTCTATTACCGTAGGTAAAGCTACTTTTGCAAAGGCCCAACACATGCAGTTTGTTCCACTGGGAAATGAAGAGTGTATGTCCCCGTCACTTCCAGTATTATGCCTTTTCTCAAGACAGTTGGCATGGTTCCCTCCGGGAATATCTAGCTCGCTAACTCCCCTTTTCCCCTTCACCACTTCCCAGCTGCGTAGAACGGCTCAGCATCCTTCCCGCTGGCTCTTGCTCCTCTTCCCGCTCTGTCTCCTCCAGCCCGCACGCCTCGGGCCCGCCTGCCCGGCTCCCACCCACCCACCAGCTTCCTCTCAGCTCCCTGCCCTTTTTCCACCTGCTGATCTGGTTCACCCCGCTCCTTTCCCGGGATTTCCTTTCTGCTCCCGCTTTCCTCTGCAAATCCCTCAACCTCCCGGTTCTTTCTCACCTGATTTTCCAGGCCGGCCTGCTTCCCCCCTCCCCCTGGCACCCCCCTTCTCCCGGCCCACCCCTCCACTTGTTGCCCACGGGCGCACAGGCTCGGGCACGGGCCGTGGCCGCCAAGCAGCGACCCCCGGGGCTGCCCTCCGCGGAGCCGCCCTGCTGCGGGGGCCGGGCCGGGGCTGCACCGCCCGCCGCGGGGGAGGGCCCGTCTGGCCGCGCAGATGACGGTGCGGTGGGAGGCCCCGGCGGGCGGCTGGGCCGCGACACCGCAGCGCGGGCGGGAGCGGCGGGGGCGGCGGGGGCAGCGGGGGCGCGTAGCCCGGACGCGGGGTCCGGCAGCGGGAGCGGGCGCTGCGGTGCTGAAGGGACAGCGGCCGCGGGCACCGCCCGCCCCGCCCCGCCCCGCCCGGGAAGGCAGCGGGAGCCCGGCGCGGCGCCCCGGGAGCTGGGCGGGGGATCCCGGCCTCCGCCCGCCCGGGGACCCCCAGTTCCGTCCCCACGGGAGCGGCCGCCCGGGCCCCGCGCTCCGCCCGCTGCGCCGATGCCGGGCGTGGGGGCGATCGGTGCGCGGTGCAGGCACCGGCCGCGCAGGAGCCCCAAGAAGAGCCCCAAGGCGGAGCCGAGCCAGGCCGGGGCCGCCATGGACGCGGCGATTTGGATCTACCAGTTCCGGCTGATCGTGCTGGGTGACTCCACGGTGGGCAAGTCCTGCCTCTTGCACCGCTTCACCGAGGGCCGCTTCCCGGGGCCGCTGCACTCTGACCCCACCGTGGGGGTGGACTTCTTTTCCCGACTGGTGGAGATCGAGCCTGGCAAGAGAGTGAAGCTGCAGCTCTGGGACACGGCGGGGCAGGAGAGGTTCAGGTACAGGACCCCAGGTCTTCCCCCCAGCCCCCCCCGCCTGCCCCCCAAGCCTGCGGGCCCCCGGGCGCTCCCTGCCCGCAGCCCCCTCGGCATCGTGCGCTCGTTGCAAGGACTTTGCCGTGCCCCACGCTGTGTCTCTCTCTGCACCCACCTGGCTGCTGTGCCCCGAGCAGCCGTCCAGCCTCACCACCCCGTTGCCTGCTGCTGGCTCCCAGCCCCTCGGCCCACCATCCCTCTCGCCCCAGTTGCCTCTCCAGGAACCTTCTCCTTCCCCACCCCTTCCCCTTTGCACCCCCCAGAGAAGAGATGCTCTTCCCCTACCAGCTCGCACTAGGGGGTAACAAGTGGCCTTGTCCTGTTTCTCCTTCCCTCCTCCACATTTTTTTCCTTCTTTGCAGCAGGAGGCCCACACTTCACTCTGCATTCCTTACTTTGTCATCACCTCCAAACTCATCCTCCCCTGCAGTATTTCCCTCTGCCATAACTCTCCCTCCCATGCAATCTGGAGGCCTGGCCACCTCCCTGCTCTTCCTCCTTCCAGCACAGCAGCACTGCAAGCACCAGTGGAGCCTTGGCAGTGTGAAAGCCACCAGGCAGCCAGCTACAGTCCCTTGTTAGTGTTGTACCCGCCTAGTGCTCTGCACTGATGGTTGCCAGGAGCCTTCACTAATACCTCTCCCAGTTATACTGTAGCTAAACTTGCTCAAATGCTGCACCTCTCGTTTCTCCTGTCACAAACACATAGCAAAACTATCCTCTTTTCCAGCATACAAGCTGGTACTATCACTCAAGTACTGTTGCTGCTCTGTTCTGTTT
This sequence comes from Apus apus, assembly GCF_020740795.1. Lineage (NCBI taxonomy): Eukaryota > Metazoa > Chordata > Aves > Apodiformes > Apodidae > Apus > Apus apus. The sequence goes on from NC_067282.1 coordinate 16,800,690, forward strand.
GTAGTGCTTGTGACTTCAAGTTCTGTATGGAGTTTAGTTTGGATTTGGGGTTCAGTAGGCATGAACTCGGGTGGGAGGTTAATGTGTAGCCCATCCATCTGTTGTGATACGTGGTACCTGACCCACACACTTGTTGATGGGATGCTAGCAGTGGGGTTGCAATGGGTCTCTTCACTGGCCAGTATTGATTCTTTTATGTTCCCTGTTGCCCACTGCAACAGTTTTGCAGATTCTCATGCTCAGCTGAAGAGGTGAGATTTCACTGTCATACCAGGGGGCACCAACACTTTTTTTTCTTCTTTTTTCTTTTTTTTTTTTTTCAGTAACAAGTATTACAGTGAAACAACAAAAAACTTTCCTAGGCTTGCATGAGTCACGACTTAATGTGTATTTTTGCAGGCAGGCCTCTGAAGGGTTAGCAAAGAAATTAGCCATGATAATGGCAAGCTGTTAGCATTTTTCATCCTCCTCGTGCTTTCCGGCAAAGAACATAAAAAAATTGTAAACAAATGCCTAAGAATGTATAATCCCCGTATTTTGAATTTGCTGACAAATAGCTGGGATGGCCAATGACAAGGCACTTGACTGAAAGGAATGCAAATGCAGAGAGTTTTGCATACATTTTAAATCAAATTACAGCCAACCTTTAACTCGGGAATGCTCAGGGGATATACAGTAATGATTCATGCAGTCAGTTGCTTTAAAATGTACCATTAGTATATATCTGTGTTTTTGCTCATACCCAAAAGATATAAACTGAAGGAAGTAGTTTTAAACATCTGTGTTTGTTTTTCTGATAAGTTTCTAGTCAGCTGGTGTGCCAAATATAACATTTATTGTATGGTCTGTTTTACTCAAGTAAATCATAAATATTTTATTAAATTATACATCTTGTGTTTAAATCTTCCACATTATGTTCTCTGCTAATGGAGAAGACTACAGATCACAAGCAAAGATGGTCTTGGGGAAGAACTAATTATTCCAGGAGGTAATCTAATTTTGTGGAATGCCAAACAGTTTGCAGTTTTTATTCCCAGTTCTGCTCTGGTTCTCTTGCATTGGGACTTTAGAGGAGATAAAACCTGGCTTTAAAGCTCCTAGGGAGTTCACTGTGTGCAGGGCAAACTACTAGCTATATAATAAGCCTCTTCTTTTGGTCCTAGGCATTAGGGACATTCCCAGAGGAAAAGTAAGGTGTGACACATCTGCCATGGTGCTCTCTTGAAAGAGAGCACTTATTTTCATGGATAAATTGTCCTGGACACATTTTACATGTGTCTAGTTCATTGATACTGCTGTATTTGAGCTGGATTTCATGCACGGTCCTAGAAATGATCTTTAGCACACACTGATTGCTTTACTTATCAAATAAGGTCATTCCCACCATTTCCACAGAAGGGTGAGCAAGCTGCAAACACTGGTGCCAGACAGTTTACTTATTTTGAGCTCAAACAGGGCAGTTACTGACTATATTTCCTTCAACATCAGTAAGACATCACTAACTAGAAGCTCCCGTTGTGTGAGGTGCCATACGGACAGCAGCAACATAGTAACTTTGACATTGTAGTAGAACAAGAACCTGCAGACTTGCTTAGTGTAGGCTCAGGTCTGTAATGCAGACTAAGGTAAATGAGGGGTACACCCTAGGTTTCTTTCTATCTTAAAATTAGTTATCATTTAAAGTAATCTGCTGCTTTGGCGGTGTTTCACATAATCTACTTTGCTGTACATTTGTTGTTTATTTAATATTCCTGGTTCTAAGACAGTTCATTTCAAGAATGCAGAGGCAAAATATTGTGGGGATGCCTCAGAGATAGTAACCCACTTTTTAGGAGACTGTGATATTAGAGACATTCTGTTTCTAATACATGGCTTGAAAATAAAACACTATCCTTATTCTTCTTTTTTAGTCAGCAATATGTATTTTCAAAATTAATACCATTACAATGTGGTCTTTGGTCATAGTATAAAAATAGGTCTTCAAAATTAGATAAAGCTTTTAGTGAAAGTTTGGTTCATCTGGTAAAGATCAGTAAGGTCATAATGAGAAAGAAACACTCTGACTGATGTAAAGTCACCCTAAAGCCATAGTCTGATGTGATTAATACATCTTCTAATTCATTTTCAGATACAGTTGTTCTGTGGCTGCTCAGGGAGGTTGTGGAGTCCCCTTCTCTGGACATATTCAAGACCCACCTGGATGCAGTCCTGAGTAATGTGCTCTAGGGGATCCTGCTTTAGCAGGGGTGTTGGACTAGATGACTTCTAGAGGTCCCTTCCAACTCTTGACAATTCTGTGATTGCATGGCCATCATCTTACCAAGGCTTTTCTTGAGAGTGTTAATGAGGGTCTTAAGTCTTTAACCTAATATTTAGATTAAGCTAAGAGGATAACTTCTGTTCTAGACAGTATTTTCCCCTTCCATAATGCTAGTTTAGGCAAAATTAATTAGCAGAACCAACATGTATTCTACATGGGAAGTCATAATTTCAAAAAGAATTTAGGACCTGCATTTAACAAATATTCCCAACTAAAACTATACACTTCAAAGTTGGAAAAACATGCTAACATACCATTATTGTACATCACAGCATGTAACTTCTTGAGGAGCAGTCTCACCTCCAACAGTTTCAAATACAGAACCATCTGCAGCATTCACTATCAAAGTGCTATGGTTCCCTTTTAATATTTAGTGCAATCTTACCTTTCTAGCACATTCTCTAATGTAGAAACTGATTTTCTCCAACCTTTTATCTCTAGTTACCTTTCATTTATTACAAATGCCAAACATTATATGAAATGAGCAAAAGTACTCTTCATACAAGTATTCTTGCTGAAAATAAAAACTTGGGATGGTCTTGAGGATGCTAAGACAGTCCATATTTAAGAACAGCCCAGATAAGGAGCTTTGTAGTCTCTGTGTTGTTTATGTGAAGTGGGGAAGAAAATAAGAATAACTATTTCATTAACACTTGGATCAATTTTTGTAACATGGGCAAGGATGGCATAATAGTTCACATGATTCATGTGGACTGACTGGAAGCTGCAGCACACCCATCATCAGTGGCTGGTGGGACAGGCATACTCCAGCCTGAAAGAGGAGCTGCACAGCCACCGAGGCCACTGTCACTAAAGGGTGACGGTCACCTCTGTTAAGTAGAAGGGTTGTTCTCTTTCATTTAGTGTAGCCATAGGAAGCAGGCAAACTCTCCTGGAATACCAGGCCCAGGCAGGTACATTGGTGTGGGCAGTTCCATCAGCTGTTGCCTTGAGAAGAGTTCAGCGTCTTCTGTGAAGCAGAACCTGAGAGAGGAGGCAGCAAGGAAGTACTGGGCAAAAAGGAATAGGAGAAAACCAAAGTGTTTTAGGCAGAGAGACAAAACGTGAATAAAGACAGATGCAGGGGGGGATTTAAGTGTTCAGGCCCCCTTCATTCAAAGTCACAGGCAGATTTTCCAGATTCGTCTGAAAGAAGTACTGCTTCCCACCTTTAACCAGCACCTCCTCTGAATGGTTTCCTCCTGGAAGGAGATGGCAGGTTTCCTTGTTGTCTCCTCAGTTTTAGAAAAAAGGCTGCTCTTTGTCCATTGCTTTTTCACCCTAATCCCACCCTGTCCCTAACTGAAGGCTTTCCTTCTACCAGAGAAAGTACTCCCCTCTGCCTCCTTCCCCACAGAAAATTAATCATGGTATCGTAAGTGACATATTCCCTCCATGATGTTAATTTAGTGTTAGCTGAACCAAAGTTTTCACAAGAAACCATAATTCCAACAAGAATCTGCATGGGGATAATTGGAGAAATGGAAATTTGAACATCCTTTATGAATAAGTTATATTATATCAAGCCTGACCTGTCACCAGTTCCTCATCCTGACTTTAAAAATGTGCAGGACCCTAGGTTTTGTTCCTTCTCTTCAAAAAGTGACAACAATAACAGTTAAAACTTCATTTTGCATTTAGTCTTACCTTGCAGCAGTTACCAAAGTGTGTATAATCCTGTAAGTGGATTCCCTGCTTATGAAAGAACACAAGGAAGGCCAGTCTGATTCTGTGTGTGCTCCATACTTGTATCTGCTGTCTTGTGTCCTGGATGAGATGGATGACAGACAATGCATATTTGCAGTAATCAAGATTTATTGCATACAACATTTGGGGTTTTAATTATTCTGGATGAGAGGCAAAGCAAAGTGTAGGGAAACTGGGAGATAAGAACAGAAGTGCAGTTAGGATGCAAAGGGTATAATATCAGTGAATTTTGCTACTTATAATTAAGTCAAACAACAAAGGTTAACCACTAAAATGCTGGCCTATTATCAAATACCATACTAGGCCTAAAATATCAACCCTCATCTTTAAAGGATCTTACAATCTTCAACTTAATAATGAAGATTACTTAATGTTAAGTTTGCTAAAAAAGACAGTGAATGAGTAGTATTTCTCACCCATGTCAGTGACACCACAGCCAGTGTCCTTGGTCGGACCACAACTCCTGAGAATCAGTCTCTGACAGGTGTCCCTGCTAGAGGGGAGAGGGTCCAGCAACTTCCTGGGGAAAGCATACGGAGATCTCTCCAGTCAAAAATGGGACCAAGCTTTTATAGAATAAAGTGGATTTACTGCTGTCGTTTAACCATTAGCCATATCTCTGACATCTCTCATTGGAGAATAAAAAGAAAACAGTAGGAAAAACCATGAAGGTCTTGTTCTCACCAGGCAAACTCTGTTGTTTATCTATGCATTATTACTTTATCTTCATTTCAGACCTAGTTGTGGCTGGGGCTGAGCTCCATGTTCTTCAACACTGGAGAGCAGCTGGTGTTATGCACATCCAACTTGGCCCTCTGTTTATACCTTTCAAGGTTGTACCAGCTCAGAGTTGGCTAGGCCATTTCCTTTCTCCTGGGAACCTTTCACTGCAGGCCAGGGCCTGCAAAATGAGAGACGAAAAGCAGTTGAATCATAAAAGAGAACGGAGGCAGGCATATTGAGAGATGGAGCACCCTGCTACAAACTTGTCTCTGATAGAGTCTTTGCATTCTCCTGCGTTGTCATATGTAAGTAAAATATTTTGCATCTGTAAGATGTTGCAGATACTGTTAAACAACCTACCACGTTCATGTCCTCAGCCATTTTTCCCCAGTTTGATGGCCTAAACTTTCTGCTTCAACATTTCAGCTCACTTGTCAGGAATACTTTATTTTAAAATATAACTGCAAACAGTAACTCACTTTAATAGTAAAACTATTTGAATATTTGTAGACCATGTTTTAACAAGTGTTACCCTTTTCTCAGATGATAAGCAGTAAGAAAACTAATTTTCAATTATACATGCCAAAAATAGAGAAGAAATTACTGCTGTCTCTCCCATATATTCACCCAGTTTTGTGATGTGCAGCCCAAAGTTACAGACATTTTTAATCCTCTCCATTACAGGCAATACATACACAAACCATTAAATATAATAGCTTAGATAATCAATTAGTGTAAATTAGCATCTCTGGAGCAGTGAGTTATCACAGATAGGGGTACTAACTGCTGTGTATAAGCACCCTGTAACACACTGAGGGCTGTTTTTCAGTGCTCCACTTCATACATACAGTATATAACTTCATTCTGTATAGAAATGCGTGGTTAAGGATGCACTGCATTTTCAATACTAACCTTCTTTCTTCCCTGGCTAATGCATTTCTTTTGTGTAACTGTTTTCAAGACACTTTTAAAATTAAAATAGGTTCTGTTAGCTTCCACTTCTCCAAATCGAATCCCATTTTTGTCACCCTCTTCCGCTCTTTCTAGAACCACCTGAATTATTTTCATGTACTCATTTGTATTTGCAATTGCTCTACGGCAAAAAAAAATGCCTACAAAAACCAGAAACAGATCTTTATGGTACCTTTATTTATTACTTCACAAAATGTGACACGTTGCGCATTTATGGTCCTAAATAATTTTGCAAAACCATGGGTCATTTTCATATTCATACTATTTTAATTAATCTGATGTTAAGATCCAGTTGTCTTCACATTCAAACTGGAAAGACACTCCATACACTCTATTGCTGGACACGTAGAAAAGATCTTTCTGAACATTAGGACAAATAGTCCCTCCCTGTTACCTAAATAAAACCATTTCAGATGCCTTTTGCTGAGGCTAAATGAATTTAGATATGCCAAGAAACCTAAGCCTTGTCCAGCTGTGCACTTACCTATCTGTAATATGACTACTGCTGCTGCTTATACCTCTATGTTCATACTGTTATGAAACACTACATGAAATGTGATGAACTAAAAATCGGAGGGAGCTATAGTTATGGAAAGATACATTACTCTGTACCGTTCATCCTGATTCCAAAAGTTTTGAGGCTGCATCCTCTTCATAATCTTAAGATGAAATGCAATTAATTCTTGGCTCAATTATAATTGTATATAATGACTGTTGACAGAGAGTGTGCATCTCATTTCAGTTGGAGAATGCTTATATCTACACTAGCTATATATTTATGCTAGGAAGGAGTGCTTGCATCCACTCCTCAGTAGGCTGACACTTCCTTTACAATGTCTCTTCTCGCCTTCTCCATCCTCCCCTATTACTCATGATTAAAGACTTACAATTATTTTTTAGTCCATATATCTTTCTCTCTACATCCTAACAAACATTTTTTCTTCTTTTACAGTGTATTAGAAGTCTTTTCAACCAGAGAATTTCCAAAATTCTTTCCAGATAATTCTCTGGGACATAGAGGGCTCAAAAGTAGAAAATTTTGTTGCCGGTCCTGCAAGTCTCATGCCAAAAGAGAGTAAATGCAATTACAGAGAGCTTTTGAGCCTCTGTGTGAGAGAGATGCTGGAGACAGAGGAGTTCCTTACCAATGCTGTCACAAGTGTGTGTTTGCCCAGCTCTGTTACTTTTTGATGGGTTTGTTTAGGGACTTTCCTTTCTTAGTCTGTTACCTGTTGACTTCTGCAAGCAAAAAGAATTATGATTACCTGTACAAAGTTTGCTATCAAATAATTCTTTCTGCAAGGAATCCAAAAGGATACACTTGTACATCAGCAAGATTTGGTTTCTCAACATCTGCCTACATATTTCAGCTGGAAATAATTGATTAGAGCAAAGTGAAATGCATGTTTGTATAAAACTGAAGGACTCAAGACTTTATCACCAACAACTATTTCACAGATAAATATACATATATATTACTCTGTGAACTTGTGCCAGAGTTAGGTAATAAAGAGTATTTTGCGGAATAATTCAGCATTCAAACTTCACATGGCTTCAAGGATGTTTAGAAAGTGAATTTTGATTGTAAGAAAAAAAAGGTTAAAGGAACATTTTTGTGTGTAGAAGGTAAATTAATAAATCCCAATTAATTTTAAAAAAGCAAAGATATTTCATAAAACTTATAGTAGATAACACATTGCCACATGGAAAAGTAATCTATTTAGGAATAAAGTGAAAAGATATTTTAATTTTCCTATCTCTTTTTTATTCTTCACAGGTCAATAACACGCTCTTATTATCGCAATTCTGTGGGTGGTTTACTAGTGTTTGACATCACAAATCGTCGATCTTTTGAACACGTGAAAGACTGGCTAGAAGAAGCAAAAATGCACGTGCAGCCCTTCCAGATTGTGTTCCTGTTAGTAGGACATAAATGTGACTTAGTGTCACAGCGTGAGGTTACAAGAGAAGAAGCTGAAAAACTGTCGGCTGACTGTGGTATGAAATACATAGAAACTTCAGCAAAAGATGCCACGAATGTTGAAGAGTCCTTTACAATTCTTACACGAGACATCTATGAACTTGTAAAAAAAGGAGAAATCTCAATACAAGATGGATGGGAAGGTGTCAAGAGTGGTTTTGTTCCAAATGTGGTACATTCGTCAGAAGAAGCTGTAAAGCCCAGAAGACAGTGCACCTGCTGAATTTGTAGCATGCCAAAGAGCACATCATGTGTTCAGAAGATGATGCCAACCTAAATAACAGAATAATAATTCTGAAACAATATTAGATCATGACACAGCTGAATCATAGAGAGGTAATTTGGTTTTGTGTCCTTTTGTCTAGGTCATAACTTCATAACCCTCTAAGTGCATTTTTCTTTTCAAAGTACAATAACTTTGTGTGGTCTATAGGAAAAGAAATTATATCTTGCTAAAGGAAAAACTAATCCTATAGCATGACATTGAGAAAGTGCAATAATCATTGTGACAACAACCTCTCTCAGGCTTTGTATTTTGAATAGATTAAAATCAAGGCTTGCTAGGTGAGGATCAGATGAGCTCATTGCTTTTGTTCATCCTGCCTTAGTTTTGGACAAGAAAATATTATACCTTATACTTTTTTAACGTGATTGTTTACTCAAGTGCAGGGTTGCTAATGACCAGAAAAGTTTAGAATGTTGTAGAATTTCCTAATACAGATAACTCTAAAGAAAGCAACCTGAAAGATGGCTCCAACAGCAAACACTTTTGATATGACTATGAATACAAGCCTTAAAAAGAATGTTTTAGAAAAGATGATTTATTTGTATACAAAAATGAGGAATAAAAGCAATGAAAGTTATTATTAAATATTTTCTGAATTGCCAATGAAACTAAATATAACATCATATATGATCCAGCTGTTATTTGTCTACAAAACAGATTTACCAGCCACTGGAGTTACATTTCAGTGGCCGAATCCTCAGCTGGGCAATTATCATAGGTGCGCTGATGCCTAGGGAATTATTTTAATATACACACACAAATTCCATATTAGCTTCAAAAAATAAATCTACTTCTAACTGGAAGTAAAAGTGAGTTAAAAAGTGCTGCAAACCACAGGGACCCAGGCCTTAAATTTGAATAGGGCAAGGATTGTTTTAATCTCAGCCAACACATGTTAAACTGTTGTCTAAAAATGAAGCTTTTAAAACCGAAACTGTTACGAATAGAGTTTTTGGAGAGAATTTCTAAAATAATGCTTGGCTACAGAGAGCAAAGTCGGAGAACTTCTAAGAAAGCAAAACATTATAGCTTTTAATAACAATAACAATAGGAGGCATTTGTGATGATGTAGCATTTTACTGAGCCTTTACTGGTCACCTTCCTACTCCTCTGAATATAATGCACACTAGCTTTATGCAAACTATGCCCTGTATGTCTAGCACTTAAATACCAAATAAGTCTATTTCTATTTCATTGTAGTAGTATAACAAGATGACTTACCTCCAGAGTTCATAAGCATCTACAATTTATCTGGACATACTCATAACCACCGAACATCAAGTCAGTTATATTCAGACAAAGGTGTGTTATCATGTTAACAGTTCTCCATTTTAAAGACCAGCCAACAAGTCTATCTAACTGTTTTCTTCAACAAACATATAATTGTTTTTCCCTCAGGTTACTTTTAGGTCCTTTTACAATTCTTTTGTAAATGTTCCGTAGTATAGAGACAGGTTGTTTGGTTCTGGTTATTTTATTCATTTAAGGCCACTAAAATTATTGACTTCAATGGGAACTGAAAGGTTGATTTTTCAGTAGCCTGAGTCTCACTTACATTGAGGCATAGCAGGATACAGAAGCCTTAATATAAGCAGGAATCAGCCTTAATTCATTAGCAAATAAAAGTTGGTTAATTCTAGTCTCAGCATGCCACAAAGTGATTGCTGTGAGCCTGATTCTCTGTTAAACTACATACATTAGTGACTTACACTGAATCGTTTTTTTATTTGAGGGCATTTTAGGTCCTATTTACAAAGTAAACATGACTACAGATGCCAAAAGGTGGTGTAGAATCAGGCTGTGTGCATTTGACGTGGATTCTCCTACAATACTAGGCCCATGTTGTGTATCTCAGAAGATCTTCTCTTAGTTGCTTAAGAGGACAGAATGGGCCAGCAAATAAATTGGTGGCCAGGGAGTCAGCAGACCTGAAGTCTGCCACTGGTTCACTGTGTGTTTCTGAGCAAGGCATTTACATTTTCTGTGCCTCACTGTCTGTATCTCAAAAATAGAGATGATTGTTCTTCCTTTAATTTACAAAGACTGCTGAGACCCAATCTCACTCTTTTCTCTGTGTGCTACCTGTTGTAAAGTGTTAAGCACCATGGGATGTAGATACTGGTTTATTCTGCCACACCAAAAAAAATAAATTAAAAATATTAAAACAGCTTTGTAAGCACCAGGTATCGCTATTGCTATGAATCTACATTTCATTACTTTGAGATTAAAGCCTTTTACCTTAAACTTTTCTTCCTGAATACTCTGGAGCCAATGAGCTTTTCATTCTGTATGAAAAAATAAAAGGTGTGTTGTGGGAGGAGGGACTGGGAGATGAGGGGGTGGAGGGGAGGTAGGCACAGGGAAATAAACCATCATCAGAACAGAGCCTTAATGATCTCTGCTGTCAATGTTGCACCTGTAATGTCACATTTATTACACTGGGAACAGCTTCTAACCAGATTCAACTATGTGAGGAATGGGTATTGTCAATGTAACTAGAAGTTCACTGCATTTTAAAGTACTGTGCACAGAGCTGTTTTTTTGTAACTCCTAAAAACTTAGATTAACATGTACACTCAAACTTTGTTGATTTTGATGATATAGTAAACCACTACTGTACCATCTCACTACACACTTGCAGTTAATAGAAATGGCTGATAAGCAGATTATTTGCCAAAATACATAATTTTGTTTTCAGATGCTTTGTGGTACAGTATAAAAGTAACAGCTTGAATAGGCTGTATAATGGATTATAGTTCAGTGCATGTATATTCTTTTTTTCTCCCGAGGAAGGGCAAATATTGATACCAGAATGAAATTTTCAGAAATCTCAGAAATTCAAGAAACCTAATTTGGCAGCCAAATTAATAAGTATAAATTACTTCATAAGAACACACCACAACTATTGCAATTTGAAGTTTGGTAAATCCCAGTTAGGAAAAGGAGAAACCTGTTGAAACAGTAAACAGTTTGTGTTTGGATTCCTAGGCCTGGCAAATGAATTGATAGTGTTGTTTTTGAGGCCTAAAATGTTTAAACTTCCACTGCTTTTACTTTAAGTTTGATAAAGAAGAATATCTTCCTGATTTGAAGATTACTTCTACACATTACTTCTTCAGATATTTTGTCTTCCTTACAATTGCATGACCTGTGTAAGACAAAGAACCTAGATGAACACTCTAGGAATCAACCAAGGAAAAAAAAAATAGGTAGCATATGTTCGTACAGTTCATTTATGCTTTCAGTATAGAATAAACTTATCAGTCTAATGTCAAGCTGGTGGCTGTCCTCACAGAAAAGAATACAGATTTAACTCACTACCCCAGTACACTGCAGCTGCACTGTGCTGAGATCCCGTCTGCCACAGCCAAACTGTTTCTGGTACCCAAGTTGCCTAACTTAAAGCAAGGACAGGCGGGTGCACTGTGCCCACAGATATTTCAGTCTCAATGTTTCAGCTCCTTATACACCACATGCTTTAGTGTCCCCTTTTTACATAACATCCAGGAGAGCGCTTTTGCCCCAGCTGTAGATCCCAGCACATGACATCAGCTCCTCCAAGCCTCCACCCTTGCCTTTTTGCCTAGAGCTGGCACGGCCATCCCAGCAGCCTTCATTCAGCCTTGGAGAGAAAGCAGGAGGGCTGAGGGTTTACTCTCTGCATGGCATGGAACCATACCACAAGCATGCTGGACTGCTTAAGAGATCGTTAAATATCAAACCACAGTTGCCAAGAGCAAACTTTTTGCATTGTTCTTTTCCCAAAGACAATCTTTTAAATAAGTGAATTAAATTATAATTCTTAAAGAGGAATCTGTAAAACATGTATCTCCCTAAAAAGCCCAATAGATAGAACTGCGCAACATAATAAACAGGTTAAAAAAAAATTCAAGCATTTGTGCAATGATCCTTTGCTCTAGCACTTAACTGTATGTCGTAGCACCTATGATACCTGTTTCCTTAAGGATAATAATGGTATCATTGAATTTATTTAAAACTAGAAGAATTCTACCAAAAAATCACCCGCCTGATTCTCAGAGAAAAAAAAAAAAGATACTGTATTTCATGAATGCATGTATACTTACTTCCCAGCTAATTTCTATTAGTAATTCAATGTCTGGGTTTAGTGCTACATTCAGGGAGGCTCTCCTCTGACAACCGACTACTACATCAGCTGTCACTTCACTCAGCAACACTTCCTGTCATTTCCCTCCTCTGTGAAGCGAATAAAGCTGTGGAACAGCTGAATTTTACTTTTGAGCACAACAGAATTGTTTATTGTGTTTAAATTAAGGTGCAAATCAGATAAAAGTAAAGTGATTGAAGACGTGCCAGTCAAGCATAATAGACTATGAAGCTGAACAAGTTCCTGAAGACAATTTGCCTCGCATAATACGTAATTATTATTACACTCCCATAATTACTGGGAGTGTAGCATGTGGAGTGTAATTACTGGGAGTGTGAAGAAAACTAACCTGGTTCTGCAAACCCAAAAATATTTTGCTAAGCAGCACTTTTGACCAGGAAGAGCCCTCTCTATAGACGCAGGTCTCCACAGAGGAATAGATTTTCTTCATAGAGTCACGGCTCCCACAAGCAGTCAGTGGAACAGCAAACACATGGCTAAAATATGTCCAGAAAAATAACTTGATAGCCAAATCCCCAAAAATATAATATACACACTGTGGACTTTTTACTCCTGGGGAGACAGGGAACAGTTGTTTGGCAGCCAACAACACCACAGCACTTACGTGGCATCTCCTCCTGCCATGGCCTCATTGCTCAGAGAGGCCAGATAGGAATGGGGAGCAGCAGGCTCATTATGTAGGGGTAGGTAAATCTTCATTTAAACTCAAAGTGAGGACACCAAAATCCCAATCCTGAGCTGCTAGAATGGATCACCATCTTTGAAAGTATTTAGTTCACCATTTCTCAGAGAAAGTCACATTTTAGGCTAGTCCTGAGCTCCTTGAGGATGGACACTCTGTGTGTAACCAGCTGAGCAACCACTACCCCATGGGAGCAGTGATGCAAACCAGCTGACAACAACCTTCAGCAGCCTCACAGGCTATAAGGGCAGCTCAAAGTAAGATTAACCCCATTCATCTTCACAGGCTGCTAAAGGCCCACCTTGCAGCTAAAGAGCTTCTACAGAAATGTACAAGTAGAAGTAACAGTAAGAAATTGATGCATTGTAAATAAAATCAATGCTTAGGGTAAACAAGCTGAATTTCTGGCTATAGTTTGAGGCTGTGATTTCTCATTACTGTGGTTTCAAATCTGCTTGTGTGCAAACTGATTTTTCCTGATCCATAAAAACTGTGGAGGGACAAACTGAGCCTCCTGTAGCAATAAACTCAGTGACCAGGGAAATCAGTGCACAAGATAAGGACGGAAGGAAAGACAGAGATTATTTCTTCCATCCCTGCACAGCCCTGGGGGAGCAGTGAGACCTAACTCTGCCTGAGCCCTTATGACCTTACAGAAATTTCCATCACTGTTAAGGGACTTGCTGGGTGAAGGAAAGTACCGAGCACCTGGAGTTGACACGGAGACACAGGCTATTGTCTCCCTGACTACAGCAGCTCCCTAAGGATCTGTTAATTCTGTGGGACAGCTGCCTGAGAGGAATGGTTTGGTATAATTCTACACTGGCACTACATCTACGTTGCAGGCTTCTTCCCCTTTCACCTTCTCCCCAGCATGGTTTCTTTGCAGGAAGGGACTGCCAGAAGCTGTATTTGGTACCAAGGTCTGACAATGAGCAGGACAGCAGGGCAATAGTTTAAAATATTAGTGGTAGTTGCTAAGCATTAAGGTAGCAAGGGAAGGAATTGTGGCAGGTATTTCAGTCACAATCTTAGTAATAAAAACCTTGCAGGGCTGGCACTGCTCTGCAGCACTTTTGAGAATTGTCCATTTTGGTTAAGTTTTCAATGCCAAACAAATAGGTGAGCTATTTAGTCATGATTTATATTAATTTGCTATTTTAGAATAATTACTGCTTATTATTCAGAGGAAAAAGCCTTCTCTGGGCAGATCATTGTTCCTATTTCCCTGACATATAGCCAGGGTGATATCCACTAAAAGAGCAAGCAAGTTCTTTGTGGAAAACAATTTGATTTCCCTGATAAAACTTTTAAAAACAACAGTGAGACAAAGCTTACTAAGCACTGAAAAAGAGCTGCATGTGTGAACCAGTGTCAGAAGAGCAGTACATGAAATTACAATTTTGCATGTTGTATCCTCTTTCACTCTGCCATGCTTTGCAGACCAACTGTAACTCCCCGAGTACACAGAGTGAATGGAACAGTAAATTTCTAGCTGTCAGAAAAAGGCTAGCAAAGGAAAAATCAGATCAGATGTAATTCCCCACAGCATTTCTCTGCAAGTTGGTTCCTGGCATGGAACAATGGCCACATTTTGCCTGATGTACACCATGTGCTTCTCCATGTCCCGGGAGGAATCTGGCCTCAGCAAAAATCCTCTTGCAGGTTCTGTCTACAAACAGTTGCTCTGCAGCACTCCACGTGCTGCAACTCAGGGCCAAAAGTCCAAAGTTTTCCAGCAAGGAAACTGCGAAGGAATAGCACTGTTATCAAAAAATACTTCAGATAAGAAAAATCAGGGAGAGAGATGCTATTTAAGCTAAAGGACAATGTTGGCATAAGAACAAACAGATCATCCTGAGATGCACAGGATAAGTGGTTCTGGTGAGACTGAAATATCAAAATCTGAAACAACTTTAAGTGAAAGCAGCAGGAATCTTTACTCCCACACACAGGCAGTTTCTCCAGAATGCTACTGTTATTAACTGAAAGGGTGACAGGATGCCCAGATAGTAAACAACAGAAATAAAACAGAAACAAACACAGAAGTTGTTTAATGTGAAAAGTCTGGTCACTGACAGTGCTTTTTTTTTTTCCCAGCTACAGGTAGGTGTCTGTGTGTCCTTGCCCTTTTAAAAGGAATGTCTTCAGAGACTCTGTTGGCTCCATTTACTTATAGGGTCATCATGACTGTCCATGGCAGTGATAAATGAGGCATTCCCACTGGAGGAAAAAACATAGGTTTTAGTATCCCTACTGAAAACATTTTGTTTGGAGAGGAGTCTAAAACTGACTGATCAACCATCAAATGCTCTTTTCCACCGTGGACTAAGTAAAGATTAGAAGAAACTATGTATGTCTTATTTGTACCATGTGTTTCAGGGCATTAGAAAGAAGAGAAAATAGCAGTGCATTTTTATCTCTGATGCAACTCATTCAAAGCCAACAGGTTTGTGCCTGGAATCAATTCACTCTGAGACATCAAGAATATTATACACGATATTAATTTCACTGATCATCCAAATCTTAATGAGCTGTTGCTTGCAAATCACTTTGAACCCATGGACAGCTCTGGGATAAAGTATCATTCACTGTCTTTTACAATCCATGCAAAGGATATAAAACTATAGGTCAATGTAGTATCACATACTAATCAATCATTAATATCTTCATTACCATCAGAATTTAGTAATAAACCATTTGCAATAGAATTAAAGAAAATTTTTTTAAATTATGTAACACTGCATACCTTGAAAGCACCCTGAAGTGGTACTAAAAGACCACAAAAACTTGAGGTTCACAGATGTCTTTACTTCCCAGAAAACTAATGCACAGATCTTTAGAAAAAAATTGCAGTCATTATGTAAGACATGAAAAAGGAGATTAGCATTATTTTTAATATCAGTAAAAAGTACCACTGTTTCCTTGTCTCAATGCTTCTCAGGTGTTCAAGTTCTCTTTATTCCTTGGCTCATACTACTTGTAACTACTGCACAAAAAATATTTGGGCAGGATGCAAGAACTCTTACACTTTGTGCTTTCATTGCTGACCCTTCCAGGCCAAGCCCATCATTGTCACAGTAATAGCTACTGGGTACCTAAGGCTACTTATAACAGCCAAGACTATGGAAGAAGGTACTCAGAGACTGCTGCATCCTAAGTACTTTTATATTTCTTTTGCAACGTTTGGTAAGTTTGCATGAGAAGTGCAAACATTTTAAAGCACAGCCCAATTTCCTTTAGCTTAAGCCCTGGCTGAGCAAAAATTGCCATTAATAACATTCTAACAATTTGTGTTGTAGTTTTTGTATGCTAAACTTTGCATCAAAAGGAACACAGATTAAGTTCTCTGTAGTTAGTTTATTTTATGTCTGAATGATGTCTACATTATTTCTCAAAAGCAGTTAAAAACATCACCAAATTGTGGCCTTAATAACAAGCATATATTAAGAAAATAATAGATGCAACAGACACTGAACAAAAAAATCCCAAATAATTGGAAATAACCACATTTTTAAAAGGTTGGGGGAAAGAGACTAAATCAGTTAATCATAGAGTAATAGGGGTTGGAAGGGACCTCTGAAGATCATCAAAACCAAATCCCCCTGCTGCAGCAGGAACATCTAGGACAGATCACACAGGAACATGTCCTGATGGGTCTTGAAAGTCTCCAGAGAAGGAGACTCCACAGCCTCTCAGAACAGCCTGTTCTAGTGCTTTGTCACCCTCACAGTGAAGAAGTTTTTCCTCATGTTGAAGTGGATCTTCCTGTCTTGTAACTTCATGCTGTTTCCCCTCATCCTATCACAGGGCATCACTGAAAAGAGACTGGCCCATTCTTGATACCCACCCTTCAGATATTTATAGACATTAATAAGATCCCCTCTTAGTCTTCTCAAGACTAAACAGCCCCAGGTCTCTCAGCCTTTCCTCATATGACAGATGTTCCAGTCCCTTAGTCATCCTTGGAGCTCTCCATTGGACTCTTTCCAGCATATCCCTGTCCCTCTTGAACTGGGAAGTCCAGAACTAGATACAAATACTCCAGATGTGGTCTTACTAGGGCAGAGTAGAGGGGGAGGAGAGCCTCCCTTGACCTGCTGGACACACTGTTCTCAATGCATCCCAAGATACTATTGGCTCTCTTAGCCACCAGGGCACATTGCTGTCCCATGGATAACTTGTATTCCACCCGAGGTCCTTCTCCATGGGGCTGCTTTCTAGCAGGTCAGCCCAGTGTAGGTCAGGTCAGCCAGAACCCAATGGACTAGTGGCTTCCAGCTGGGACTGCCTCCAGGTCACAGGCCATAGAGCATCAGCCTGTACCTCAGCTCCTCTGGTGCTTGCATACCTGTAACGCAATGTGGGGCTGTGGAGCTGAGCAGCTGAGGCACAACCACACGAGACACACCTTTTACTGACCCTGCTGGAGGCCTCACAACTGCAGCACTGCTGCAGAACATACCTGCAATGGACAGAACACAACTGGCTGGACACTGCGTTATGATATACTACACACACAGCTGCATTGCTACATGCACTAGAGGTGCCAGGAATACTGTATACTTACACATTTACAGTATAGAATACATAGCATATAATACCAACAAAGAAAAAATAGACTAATTGAAGCATTTAGAAACCGGGAACTTTGTCAAAATAGGAAATTATTCAGTACCTCCTTTTTAGTTCTCAATTAAGAAAAGGCCTTAATATGGCTATCATAATTTATTTGGTTAATGAGGCTGCACCACATGTTTAGTCAGCATCATCATCACTTGCATAGGGTAAAGATTGGTTGAGTATATTACACCAGGGTCTCAATACTCTGTAATATTAATTTATCTTCAAATCCTGTCCATCACCCCGTGCCCCAGGAAGGACAAGGGGGGTCCTGTTGTCCCCAGGGTAGGTGGTGTGGCCACCGATGTGGGACGACAGATGGCATCAGCTCTCGAGTTCCTAACGAGTAAGGAAAACTCCTTGGAACTTTCTTCAAGACACACTTTAGATGAACGCTAAATGTTTCCACAGAAAACTAAAAATTCTGCTTTCTATAAATAAAACTTCGAACTTTCCAAATTTCTCCCGGAAGGTACCTAAACCCGAACATCTCTTACTGGATAGAAAACTGGCGAAAGCGTGCCGGCGGGAGGAGTGCCGGCTCACCGGGAGATCGGGGGGAGGGCAGTGCCCGGCTCCGCCGCACCCGGTGCGGGTGCGGGTGCGGGTGCTGGTCCCGCGCGGTGCTGCCGCCGCAGCCCGCGGGTCACCCGTGGCCTCGCAGGGTGGGGATGGCCAGCCGGGCTGGAGACCCGCCCTCGCCACCCTCCGCCAAGCCAGAAATACATTTCTCTGCTTTATAAACCACATTATTCAGCCGCGGTGAATCTGCGCGTCTGTTTATCTCGCTCAGCTCCACGGGGTGTGGCGTGGAGAAGGTACCGGGGCTGGAGTGCGGGGTGTCCGTGAGGCGGGCATGGCCGGGGGAGCACACCAGCCGCCCTCGGCTTTCCGGCAGCGCCCGGCCCCGCCGCCAGGGCTCCCCGCGCAGCCCGTTCCCGCAGCCAAAGGCCCCGCGGCCGCGGGGGGAGCGCGGGGCGGGGCTCCCGGGGCGGCGCAGCGGCGGCGCGGGGCCGCCAGGGGGCGCTGCGGGCGGAGGCCGCAGCCCCTGCGCCCGCGCTCGGCGGCGGGGCCGGCTCCTGGGCCCCGTGTCATGTGGGCCGGGCCCTTCCTCGGAGCCGGGGCCGCTGCCGAGCGCCTCCCGGGCCGCCATGAGGCTCTGAGGGGCGGCTGCGTGCGGAGGAGCCGGCCGGTCGCGCTGCCGAGCGTCCCGAGCCTGCTGCCGCTCTCGCCCCCGGGCAGGGGAGCTCAGCGCTGCAGCCGCTGCTGCTGCTGCCGCCGCCGCGGGTCCGGCCGGGCGGGAGGGCGGCCCGGGGCCATGTAAAGCGGCAGCGGCCGGGGGAAGGCGAGCCGAGCTCGGGGAGAGGAGCCGGCGGCCGGGGAGGCCCCGCGGGGGAGATCATGGCGACGTCGAATCTCTTAAAGGTGAGAGCGGGGCCTGGCCGGGCCCTGCGTGAGGAGGGAGCCGGGCGGCCGGGGCTGCCCCGCCGCCGGGCGGGCCCTGCGGGTGGCCGGGGCGGCCGGGCCGGGCCGGCGGGGACAGGCCGCGGGCGTCCCTCCCCAGGCTGTCGTTCCCCGGGCGCGGGGGACGGGCCGCCCTCCCGCGGGGGAACGGCCTTGGCGCCCCGCTCGGTGCGGGGCCGCTGGCCGGGCTGCCCCTTGGCTGCCGGCACCCCCTCCCCTGGCTCCCCAGCAGTGTTGGGTCGTGCTGCTGGACGCGGCACCGTGTCGTCCCTTTGTTTATTTACAGTGTGCGGAATATTGGCTTTAAGTCAAACAAAGAGTTGGAAAATGGCTTTACGGTGGGCAGGTGTTGTTATTTGGATTGCCACCGTATTCCAGCTTTTTTGCTAGCTTCAGTTTTTCTGCAGGGAACTCCTGCAGGCCTTTTGCTTACGTTCAGCAGCTTTGCTTTTGTAGTCAGGGGTTTTCAAGCGCTTTCCCGGTGTTTGCTGACAGATGTCAGTCACCCCAAGCTGCTGCAGGTGTGAACAGAAGTTTTCAGTATGACAGTCCAGGATGTGAGCTCAGGACTGCCTGTCCTGATACTTGAGGCATATGTGTGGAGAAGGCTGCATGTGGCCTTTGGGGCCAGGCCAGCACGCCAGAAACGGGCCTACTTCAACTGTTACCAGTGCCTCTAGTAGTTGTTCCTTGAACATAAGTGTAGTTAGGGTAGAAGGCCTTGGGAAGGCTGTCTGCTTAACTTTATCAGTTAGCAATTTAAAATAAGTATAAATAGAGAAGTATGCATGTGTTCAGCACTATGTGTTATAGTTAAATGTGGTTCTGAAGAAGTGCTGCTTACATTATAGCAAGCTGACCTACTTTGGGTGTATAGATTTAGCCTGAAACTGCTGGTTCTATTGCTATGAGACATTCAGTGTGAGGAATAATTGATAGCCTTGTTCCTTCCTTCTATCCAAAAAAAGGTTTTAGGATGAAAAAGATAAATCTTTTTTAAAAAATAAATCTTTCTTGAAATTGAAAAGTAATTGAAATTAATTTTAATTAATTTCTCTGTATTTCTTACGACTAAGTGGGTAGTTAGATTTTTAAGCAGGTAAGACTTAAATGAAAATCTAAAATCGAGAAATCCAAGAACACTGCTAAAAAATAATGTCACAAAAGAAGAAATGTGCTTATTGTGGAAGCACATAGTCTTAGAGCAGGGCTCAGACAGTTTGTTAATGTTTTGGTCCACATCTTTGCTGTATACTAAGGATCTCTGGAAAGACCCATCCATACTTTGACAAGACATACAGTTGCATACAAGCCTGTAGTAGATGAAAGAAACAAAGGCCCACAAGGATTGTCAACTTTCTATTTCAGCTGTTTTAAAATAACAGGTGTACAGTAAGTGAAAACAGTCAGAGGCCTCACTTCTGCAAGATGGCTCTTGCTGGACTGAAACCTTTGTGTCAGCTAGTGAGGTTTTTGCAACTGGCCTTTGAATCTTTAATATTTTTTGTTAGCAACAAGATACATATGCACAGTGTGTTTTAGGAAAAAAATCTGCAGAGGTGCCTATTCTAAAATAGGCCTTTCTGGTGACTTGGAGTGTTTTGATGCATAATCACGTAATAATTAGTGAGTTTTCTAAGGAGAGTGAAGTGTGAGTCCTGCATAACAAAAGGAAAGATTATACAGTGATTTGACTTTGTTTATAATGACTCAATCAACCAATGCAAGAATTGGAACTAGATAAGGGCCTTCATTCTTCAATTCTGCTTTTGAGAGTGCTCTCAGAGAAGCAAACTGTTGATTCCAGGTTAGTGTTGATTGGCAATGCCTCGTGCTGTTTGAGGCTGTGAAACTACTTATGCCTCATGTTTAGGGAGAAAAAAGCAATGTCTCTGTATAGTAAAAAACCCTAGGCAAGAAAGGAGAGGTTTAAAAACCTGTAATGTTTTCTTTATCTTTTCCAAGTAAGTCTGCATAATCAAAAATCTAATTTGGGTTTATGCAGGTCTTGGTTTTGCTAGGATAAACAGAAACTTGAGAGTTTTCTCTGGTTTTCTCCCATCCTCATTCAACTTTCTATATAATTGAGAAAATGAAGTGAAATATTGTTTTCTTATTCTAATAGCAGATACTAGCTGAACCCAAATCTGATTGACAGTTATAATTTTAAAGGACATGATTTAAACTCTACTAGTAGATACTTTTCCTAATTGTAAATTATTTTTTTTAGGGAGAAGCATATTCTCAGAGAGCTTTCTTAAATTGCAAAATTAGAATGACAAAACATATGTGGAATCCTGATGACATACAACAAATTGTAATAGGATGAAAATATTGAAGAACTTCATAAGAGCTAGCTGTTAGATGGTAAGCTAGTGTATACCCTACCTGCTGCAGAAGAGAACTGCTCTCCCACATGGAGGCCATGGCTTTCCTTTTGGGAACTGAGCCATTACTGAGTCCCCTCAGTTTTTTCTCTCAGCATACCCATGACTCTGGCACTTTAAAAGTGGCATGCCTGGTTTCTGGGGGTGTGTTGGACTTGTAACCTGTTACCTTTGCAGTGACAATATGGTCTAAACCGATTTACTGACATGACAAGATACATGAGTTTTTCCACAGATTCTGGAACAGAAAGCACCTCAGCTTATGTCAGCAGAAAGAACACCTGTAGCTGTAACCATGCTAGCAGATCTTGACACTTCTGTAGAGCTTTACTAGAGTGGCCAGCAAATGCAGGAGTCTGTTCTTGCAAGATGAATTGCAGCTTGAGCCTGCTGTTAGGCAGGAGAAGCAAAGAAAGCAGTACATTTTTTTTAAGACTTAAGTGAAATGAGAATAATTATTTACCTTTGCCTTGGTTTCAACTCTTCTGATCTCGGGCCTGTCACTGACAACTGGAAACATATCTGAAGTTTTTTAATTCCTCATCTTAAAGTACATATATCCAGATTTGTATTTTAAGTTTGTCTGTTTCTTCCTGGCTATTTCCAATAAGGATACCCTTAAGAAGGTAGGGAATAATGCATGCTAATTAGTTAAACAGCAAAGCTTTCCCTGTGGCTGCTTTTCTGCTCTGTGTAGTAACTTTGCTACAATCATTACACTGATTTGGAGAGCTGCTGATAGCAGTGATTAGACAGTGAATCTTCTTGCTTATTTCAGTCAGACCTCATACTTCATACTTCATCCCTCTGTGAATTAGCCTTAATATATATGTTTGAAAATGGTGAAGTAGTAAAGGATAAGATGTTACACATAGATGGATGAGAGATACAATAAGATGTAGGGGATGTTGCTTTTTTACAGTACTGTCTAAGGCATCTGTCAGAGATCAAGTCTGAATTTGTATGTGACCTAAAATATATGGAATACATAGTAAAAAGAGCTGAATGACAGTAGCATGGAGGTCTTGTCATATAGCCTTGCATTGTTATGTTCCACATTTCTTTAAGCTCTTATTCCTATTCTATGCTTGCTTCTGCTGAGCTTTTCTTAAACTTGCTGACAGTTAAGGAGAGGAATTCTGTATCTTGTGATAATTCCCAGATCAGGAAAACTGTTACTGAAACAGTTCTACTTGCATCGTTGTACTAATTCTACATCATATCCACCAACATAGTCAGGGAGGGTTTTTTTTTACCTGCTGTCCTAAAATACTGTGTTTAGATGCTTATGAATAGAAGTGAAGAAAAGAAAAAAAAAAGTTTGAAGAGTAAAGTTGCAGTATATATTTCAATATAGTGTGTGAAGTAGTGTATACTTCAAGTAAAGTTTGGTGTTAAAATTGAATCTCTTCAGACAAATTAGTGAAGTGACTTTTCAAACACAAGATATTTAATAACTGGAGTTATTTTTCAAAGTATTAGTTTTTAAACTCCTAGAGGGATTACTTAGGTGGGATATGGCTATCAACCAGGTATGGCTATCAACCATAATCCATGTTTCCAGAGAAGATTTTATAAGGTCAAAGGTGTGACTTACCTTCCTACTTACCTTGGGAACCGTGGCTTGAGGCAACAAGCTCAGAGAGAAGAGTTACCAGGAAATATTGCTCAGAAATTGCACAGGTTTGTGGGTGGCTCAGTAAAATGGGAAATGGGTTTTTCATGTTGTCTGGGTCACTATGTTTCTGTGACTTTGATAGCAACTAAGAATTACCACTGTTTGACCAACTCTTCTATTACAAACTTTGTTTTTCTCATTCACTGAGAGGGGTAGAATTAATGAATGTGAATGACAAACAGTAGGTGCACCCTTTCTTCTTCTAATTTCAGTTCCAGAGTGTAAGATTAAATGGGGATAGGTATAAGATGTTGAATTGTATAAACTATTGTAATAAATTCAAGAAAATTTCAGTTGAGTGGAATTTTTAATCCATTAATTGTATTTTCCCTTCTGATTAATTTAGGAAGTCTAAAAAGAAAAAAAAAAAAAGTTGGTTTACTCCTATTTATAGGAAGCAATGTTCTAAACTTCCCTAATGGCAGTTTCTGCCAGGCTTTATTTGGGAAATTATTTTTAAGTATGTGTTCACTAAAGGTGAACGTGTGGCTTTTACATCTGAAGTGAAAGTTTTATGTGTGCTTCTTAGCATGAACTAAGTAATCACAATCTAAATAATAGAAACATTAGTGTTTGCAATTTTCTCCCACCAGCCCCTGCCATGATGTACAGTGAAACTAGTTTTATCCACAAAAATAGAGCATTTGGTTTTATCTTCAGCTGTTTTCAATGAAGGACTGAATTGCACTTCTCCGGAATTGCAAAACAGGCTTTTTACCTCTTCAAGAAAATTTATGGAATCTACTCTGAAGTTTCACTCCAAAGGAAAACTTTTGAGGAAGTTGGTTTTACTTATTTTATGATGACTTTTCTGGAGCTTGTAACTGCTCAGCAGCTCGTTTTTCAAGTTCATTATCCTGCAAAGAGTGACTGGGAACACAAATATTTCCAAGTAGAAACTAATAGTTTTAGGAGAAGGAAAGATTAGAGCGACTCATCAAAGTTTAGGGTATAATTATAGAGCTGACTGTATGTGGGAGAAGTATGTAGTTGATTATTTTTTTTTAATTATGCATTCAAATTATTTTTTATTAATTTTTTCTACAGTGGAAGAATCATAGAATCATTAGGTAGGAAGAGACCTTTAAGATCATCAAGTCCAACTGTTAACCCAGCGCTGCCAACTCCATCACTAAACCATGACCCTAAGCCCCACATCTAGTCCTCTAAGTACCTCCAGGGGTGGTCACCACTTTCCTGGTAAGCCTGATCCAATGCTTGACAGCCCTTTGGTGAAGAGAACAGGCAAACCTACCACAATGGTTTAATAACGCTGGGAGGCCTCCAGGTGCTGTCACTGTAAAAATTCCTGATGCATCCTTATAACTTGACGATAAGACATCTTCACTCTTAAGAGCAGCAGGGGATTCAGTTTCCAAACTGTGCTTATTCTGAATATTAAATAACAGATTTAATTGTAAATTTCCGTGTAGAAAATTAGTCAGAAGGAAACGGCTGAGAGAACCTGGCATGTTGCTTGTGCTTGTTTATCTAAGAGGTGTTAGTGGCAGAGCAGTGCACTTGTCAGAATTTCAAGTAGTTATATTTATTAGTTTTTGTATTAGAAGTGAATTGTGTCAAATACAGTATCACTAGCCAAGATAGTGATCTGTCTGTTCAGAAACAAACGATGCATTGGAACATAACACTGCAGATAACCAGTTTCTGTCACAGAACTCTCAATCAACATTTTTTTAAATTGTGGGGTTTTTTTGTATTAAAATGTGGAGCTGTGAGCAAATAGGATTACAACATATGCAACAGAACTGTTATTTTTCTCTTAAAGTTTTTTTGTTTTTTAATCATGGGAGTCAGCCTGTATAATACAGAGAGGTTTTTCAGAATATTCAGAATTATATGGGAGCACTTAATTTCTTTAGCTTTCCTCTTAATTTGTACTGTATGTTTGAAAAAATTCACCTTGGATTAGATTTTTCAGGTGTAAATGATTTTTATCTGCACCAACTGTAGTCTTGGCCGCCAGACTGCCTATGGCCAGTTAACCCACAGGAACGGAGTCTGTGATACGACACCTCCCGTGTTAATCTGCTTCCTTCCTCCCTCTTTGCTGCCAAATGCACACTGGAGAAAAAAGGTACATGGCAGTGTCCACAGGTACTGCTCCTGATTCCTGGCTGCCATTTTGGTTGTGGTAGTTTATTCAAGAGAGGTTTGCAACTCTGCCTCGTGACTTTGGTTGCACGTTTCTTCTTGGCTCTGGTAACAAAGCTGACCGAGTGTCATTCATGTTGTTGATGTGTCACTTCATTAACAGATGAAGAACACTTGCTAGAATTTGTTGCATGGTAACTAGTACAGTGAATAAAGGAAGAAGTTGGCGATCCACTTCTCTAAGAAATAAATAATAGCTATGTCACTTTTAGAATTATTTTTTACTGTTGAAGTGTTGTTCAGCTATGGTGTTGTAGCTCATATGCTAGCTTATGAGACACACCTCTGTGAAGAAGATATTTTTATATTAACTGTGGAAACCATGATCTTTAAAGATAACTTTAAATAAGAAACTGTTAACTATTTTTTTTGGTTCATTTTAGAATAAAGGTTCACTTCAGTTTGAAGACAAATGGGATTTCATGCGCCCTATCGTTCTGAAACTTCTTCGTCAGGAGTCTGTCACAAAACAGCAATGGTTTGATCTGTTCTCGTAAGTAATTTTTTAGTATCTGATGTCCTTCTGCGTAATGGAAATGCGGTTATGGTACTGCTTGTGATCCAGAAGTCTTATATGACACAGATTCTGTGGGAAGACAGAACAAATGTACTAGTTTAAGTTCTGTTGAGTGATAATTGTGCATACATCACTGTAAGTGCTAAAGTAGAGTTTTGCTGAGATTGATCGTTGCAAACAGGATGGAGAAAGAACAGCAGATCTTTAGACTTAAGCTGATCACAGGAAACAAGTTTTATACCTGCCCACAAAACTTTTGTTTACTGCTTTTGGCAGTAAGTTCATTTAATGGTAGTTGGCTGAATGTTACATTGTTCTGATTTGAATGGCTTTCTTCTAAAATAACTTAATGCTACTGAAGTAACAGGCCAATGTAGTTTAACTGGTATAATTTGAATACTTTTGTGCCACAATAATATATATAGTATTTTTCAGACAGCATTTGCATTAGTGTACTTTCTAAAAACCTTGCTATTTTCCTCCTTCCAAAAAGCCAGAAGTTGCTTCCTGTTAGGTGATGATTTTCTTCTTAAAAGCCAGACTTTTGCGAGCACAATGTGGAAGTTAATTAAAGCACATATATTGAAAAAATATATCTAAAATAGACTTTGTCTCAGCATAGTTTTTTTCCTCAAATAAAGTTGTAGCTTAAATCTGCAGTCTGTCCTGCTTTTTAAAATCTGTCACAAAAGTGTTTTTTATTTCAAGTCTCTTTGCAATATGTGTTGTTACTGCTCTTTTTTACGAGGATAGCGCCATGATTCTTTTTACACCCATCTTATGCACCTGTCACACTTTCCTGCCAACCAAAAGGGAAGGTAGTTTATCATGTAATGAGTTTTAATATCTTATGATGTCACGGCTATCATAGTTGCCAAAAACGTGCTATAGTTAAGGTACAAATTAAGTTCTGAGTCATTGCTTTCATTTTTAATAAACATTTCAATAATTCTGCATTAGTATTGAAATATTATTTGCTTTTTTTTTTTTTTGTAGTTGAATTATTGGATAGAACTTAAGTAACTTTATGGCTAAATTAAGGATATTGAAGGAAAGGATCCCACTCTCATAGGTTCCTATTTTTGGATCGTGCTCTTTGTTAAGCTTTTTAATAAAAAATCAAAATCTGTAGGTGTCTTCTACCTGCCCTTTGAGTATCATTATCTAGTATGGCTTTTATCACTGCTGTCAGGAAACAGTGGTGTTCTAAATACAGTAACACCTTTTCTGCATGTGAAAGTGTTTATATGTCACGGTTTGGGTAGACATGTCTAAATCCTGGGCCAGAACCTTTGATCTGTGTCAAAGGAACTTTTTGCCCTGTAAGTTTTGTCTTTTCAGTTAAACTGAAATAAATACGCTCTTCTATTGAAATAACTATTGGTTTAACAGCAACAAAGTTGTACCCTTGTATTATATAGTTGCTTTCCTGCAAAGATGTAGCCTTAGTATTAAAAAGAAGAAGAACCAGAAGATGAGTCAAAATGCTTGCTAGGTCACATTATATATGAAGTATGGTTAGGATTGTAACTTGCATTACTTAGTCTTTAGTATGGATAGAAATTAGGGATTAAGTTACACTTGCTGGACTGTCAGCTAGGAAAAACAGGAATGTATTTGAATGTTGATTTAAACTCATTACTAGAATTTTGCTTTGTGATGCTGTTTGATAGCTTTTCTGCTGTAGGCTTTAACTTCAGCATGCTACCATTGTCATGAAATGTTTAAGTGATCTCACTAAACTAATTAAAACATCTTTTTAATTACCTGATGTCACTGAGCTGAAATTTCTCACAAAGTTCTGATTCCTTTGTAGCACAAGAATGTTGTAGTGCTGTAACTGTGAAACTAAGACTGAAGGCTGCATGATAATGAGAGCATTTAAAAATAATATGGCCTGAGTAGTAGTGCTTCTACTGGCAAGGGGTTTCAGTCTTCATCAAAGAAAAGCTGTAAAAAATTGTCCGTAGTGCAATGAGGATTATTGAATAGATACAAAAACAGAATTGGCTTCTACATCTCTCCTTGACCATAGGCTGTTACTAGATAGGAGGCTGTTACTTGCTTCCAAGACTTTATTATAGCTTCAGTCTCTTTTCCAAGCATGTTTTTTTGCATATATCACTGGAATTTAACTGTGTATTGTTTGACAATGGTAGATAAAAGGTGTTAATTTCTTAGACATACTTAAGTTCTGATTGTTTAAGCCTCATACACTATAGCATGAAACTTTGAGTAGCTGTTCCTAAAAGGGATAAATTGTTTTCTAGAGATGTACATGCAGTTTGCTTGTGGGATGATAAAGGTCCAGCAAAAATCCATCAGGCTCTGAAGGAAGACATCCTTGATTTTATTAAACAGGCACAAGCAGTAAGTTCTTAATGTTTCATAACTTCTATTTATATTGTTAGAAAAATAACCTAGTAGTTCTGACTTTCATAGAATCAAAATGCGTTTCTGTTTTGTTTGAAATTTTGTGATGTCCTGGAGATCGTAATTACCCTTCAAACTTCTACTGACAAAAAGCCAGCCTTGAGCATTTGCTGTGGCTTACTGTCTTCTCATAGTCCTTGAAACTGGGGTGGGCAGTGATTTTTGTGTTATATTAAGCAAACAAATGAAAAGCCCCACAGCATTATTTTTGTTTATCCAACAGTACTTAGGGACTCTTCTTCCACTTGAAAACCTCTTGAGGCAAATTTTTCCATAAGAAATAACTGTCTGAAAAAAATTGTTGTCTGGCTTCAGTGCTGTGCTGACATGTTCATGGATGGCTTTAAAATAAGCCATATATATGAAATACTAGAAATACCTGTTATCAGCTCAGTAAACTTATCTGTCCAGTTTTATGGGCTTCCCTCCAAATGATTGAAATTATCAATTGATTCAAAGGAAATTTCGTCTTTGTAAAATGTATAGCAAAAGATGTAAGTATATGTAAAGAACATGCCTTTAGACCAAGGTTTTCATTGTTTTGATTTGCTGATGGCGTTAAAAAATTGTTCACATGGAAAATTTGAATTTTACCAACTACTTGTTTGCTGTTACCTTTCTTTACTCTTTAGAAAAAGTTCAAAAGCCATGGGTTGCTAACTACTCCCCTGAACTAAATGACACTCAAACATGTAGACTCCTGATGTATCTGTAGATTTGAAATTTATATGGGAGTTAGTTTCAATATAAGCAAATTCAATAATTGTTTTGTGCAGAAATTTGTTTATAAATTACCTCCTCTTCTCCCCTCCATTTCCAGAGAGTGCTCAGTCATCAAGATGATACAGCTTTGCTGAAAGCATATATAGTGGAGTGGCGCAAGTTCTTCACGCAGTGTGATATTTTGCCCAAGCCATTTTGTCAGTTAGAGATTACTTTAATGGGCAAGCAGGGCAGCAACAAGAAGTCTAATGTAGAAGACAGTATTGTTCGAAAGGTAAGTGATAGGTATTAAGAGTTTTGCTGCACACTCTTCTACCCATAATAATAGTACAGAAGGAATTCTGTAGCTGAAGGTTAAATTGCACCAATCATGTAACATGATGTGTCAGTTTGCTTCAGTATGAAGGTCAGAATAACCCTGGAACTGTTCCTTCCATAATAATTTCACTGTTTTCACTTCTTCTGCTTTGGCTACTAACAGTGTTGTTTAGGTGATTAAAGAACTTCTTGGTTGGGCCTTGGGTTTTTTTGGGGTTTGGTTTTTGTGTTGGTTTGTTGTTTTGGTTTTTTTTTGTTTGTTTTTTGTTTGTTTGTTTAAATTATTACTTGAATCCTATGGTGGGAGGCAGTTGTAAATTACCTATTGCTTCTATACTTGTGAGTAGCAAGTGTACTTGTTTATATGTGAATAGTTTTTCTACTCCTTGTTTATTTCCCTAGGCCAAAATCTTAGCTGGGGCACATGTCTGCATTTTACAAATGACCAATTAAATACAGTAATCTTGATTTAAATATGGCTGTATATCTCTTCATTTCTCCTTTTTCCTCCAAACTGCCAGTCATATCAGCGAAAAGATTGGGCATGTAGAATCTTGTGGATATGATCTTTTCACTATTTCATATAAAACACATAGAGGAAGTTGAGGGTTTGAGTATGGAGTGCTCAGTGTTCCGACTCCTCTGAATAATGGTCTTTGAAATTGCTTTAGTCTTTCATGGAAGAAAAACTGAGCATATCAGTTGTAAAATGTTAAGTCCTTCATTATCCCTTTTCATTGCAGAAAGTATCTGTAGGGAAATATAATTCTTTCAGCAATCTTTCATTGGTACTGAAGATCATTTTAACTATCCCGCTGTCTCTAGGATGGGAAGAACAAAACAGTTCACGTGCATTACTTTGGACAAGATTTTTTTTTTCCACCCTCCTATTTTGACATCTGATCCGCTATAACTCTTGAACAAAAAGAGAAGAAAACAGCAGCAAAGAGGAATCACCACCTCAAATTACCTTTTTTGTTTTAATTGTTTGTTGGAGAAAGTGTGTGATCTTACTAGGCTCCTGAAGGTCTGGCAAACTTGAACTCTTCACTGTGCTGTATGCAGAAGGGAGGAGAACTACAAAATGAAAGATAAAACAAGATGGAGTGGAGAAAGTAGTGAGGAGAAAGTAGGAGAAAGAGCTGATGTCTTAACAATTCAGATTTTCTTCAGGACAGAAGCTGATGGGGATGTCTTACCTCTCATATACAGTCCAGTTAGGACTATCTCATGCTTAGGACATCAAGCCATGAGTCTTCAACCTATCTTATTATTTCGTATTCACTGCTGAAGGTCACTTGCTGTTTCTGGCATAATTCTCTGTAGTTTTCTAAAAAATGCCTTGTCAAACTTCTTTGATACTTGAGAAGTTTTTCATATAGTCACCCAAAATATGCATGTTTTTTATCAAATACCTCCATAAAACTTATCCATATTGACAAAAAGCAGTTTGACCATAAAAAGCTCTAATGTGCCTGCTAGGTGGCTTGACTTATCTTACTGTTTTCTTCACCGTTTACTTAGTTCTTGTAAACCAATTCTATGATTGTACAGTGCAACCATAATGTACATATCAGTAATGTTCAAATAAAGAAAAATGTCATTGAGAAAGGGTAATAAAATAAAACTTCACTTGTGAGAAGGTTCCAGTGTTTTGAACGGTAATTGCCTTTCAACATATATGACTTCAATGTCAGAAATTTGACATTTTGCTAAAATTGAGACAGTTGTGGAGAAGTTAATAAAGGATGGTAAATTTATCTCTCTTGAAAGGATATCTGACTTTTATTAGGGGCTTGCTGTGTTTAAATCCAAAAGTTACAAAGCAAGAATGGAACAAGGCCATCTAATTTTTACAGTTAACTTTGCCATGCAACTGTGTCAAATCATCCTAAGCTCATTTTTAGTAAGCTTATTCACAATCATAAGGTAAAGTTTGAACTGGTAAATTTTATTATTCCAACCAGGTTTCCACTGCCATTATAGACTGACAAGTGGTGTGCTTAAAGCAGTTACTCTCAGTTTGAAGATACTGTAACTCTAAGCTTTCTTCTAAAGCAATGAAATGGCATGAGTTGGACAGGAAAAATAAAAATTATCTGTCAAGTTTTTGCATAATTTCATTAGGTATTTGGTGGTATACATAGAGCCAGATCCAGTGTCTAAGGGGAAAAAAATAAAATTACCACAGTAACTTGAATTCTAAAGCAAAATAAAATTTGTAATATGTAATCATGCTTTGAGTATTTACTACTGAACAGCTGGTGAAGCTTAGGTGGGCATAAGTATGGCCTGGCCTGTTAGGGAGCTTCTGGTGTTGCACAGCTGCAGAACATGGGGTCTGGTGATCATGTGCAATGCAACAGATTTGCAGCAGCATCAGTAGCAATCACTAAAAAAATAAATAAATCACACAGTAGAATATGAAGGGACTGTTTGACTCATGAGGATTTTGTTCACAGCCTCTGTAACTAATTTTAAAACTTTGCAGTCCTTAAATGAGGTTTGGAGGTTTCTTATTAATTCTATATGCATTACTTGTGTGTTCAACTTCATACTAGATAAATCCAAAACTGTAATTTTTTTCTTTACACAGCTGTAGTGTTAATTGAGTTTTTGTTTTGTTTAAGACTGAGCCTGCCAAATAGTGAACTATATTTGAATGTTTGCCTCAAAAGTATGCTCTGACACTGCAACTCCTGAGATATTGCATTGCTGGAAAAGTTATTGACTGGTTACTGAGAACTGCAGAAATAATACAGAATTATGAAATTAATATCTGAATCAAATACTGCCTCCCCTAGCTGTCTGGTTACATAAAGTAATATTAAAATGTGAGCTGACTGTTACTCCTATAAAAACTTGAGCAAGATTGAGTTCTATGTGTAATCTGAAAATCACAATATAAATTGCTTGATTTCTCTTTTTGAGCTGTTTATTTTACACAAACCTGTATCTGTGTGAGTCTTTCTGACAAGATTTTTTTTTTTCTTTCTGGTACACAGCTCATGCTAGATACATGGAATGAATCCATATTTTCAAATATAAAAAATAGACTTCAGGACAGTGCAATGAAGCTAGTTCATGCTGAAAGACTAGGAGAAGCTTTCGACTCTCAGCTCGTTATTGGAGTTCGAGAATCATATGGTATGTCTTGCACAGACCAATCTCTGTTGTCTCCTTGCTTTAGTAAATTAACTTTTATCATACAAAGTTGGCAATTATGGTAGGGTTGGAATGATACTCAGCATTTTTATTGATTTTTTTTTTGTTGTTGTTGTTGATATGTGATACCAATTAAATTCTGTTAAAAATCTTTAACTTCCAAGTGATTTTATCAGTTACTCCAAAATCAGCGTTTTCAACAAGCAAACTACATTTTGACCTTTTAGGGTTGAAGGTACAACCTTGTGTCTGTGCATCTTTCTGTGGTGTGTCTGATTCTTCAGACAGTTTGAAGAAATGGAGGCGGCATGTAGGACTCCCAGTCTCTTTCTTCTTTGCAGAACAGATCTGTGCATCTGAAACTTCTATGGCATTTCACCATTGCCTGCCTCTTCTTAAAAGTTTTGCGTCCTGTTGAATTAAACTTGTGGCTAATACTTTTTCAAATGGCTTTACAAATGACCAAGTCCAAATTTTTTTTAGAAGTGTATTGCATTTAAGGACTGACTTTATTTTTTTCTCTGTAACTGTTGGAAACTTTTTACTGCTGGGTAGCAGTAAGCTCACTGCCTCCATTCTTGTACAACAGAAAAACCTAATGGGGGAAAAAAGAAAAAAGTCTAAAACAAAGCCCTTGGGATTCTAAGAACAGTACCTAAGAAAAGCTGTTTGTTGAGTCAGGTGGAGAAGTTTTCACTCTATTAGGCATTATGCTGAGCACTTTTAAAATCTTTTTTCTTTAAAATTTTGCAATGGTATGTATTTCTGGTTATCATGTTTGAATGTCAGAGATGCTGGAGATGAGTATGAAGTTCTTTCCAGTTCCCTATAGTTAATCTAGATGTTTTTTGAGCAAAGACTGGATGATTCTGGTTACCTTTAGGGATTAAAGTGAATTCATAGGATACTTCAGATTCTACAGTGCAATCTTTTAAAAATACAAGACTCACTTTAGTGAGATTTGCTTGTTATTAGCCATATAAGTTTCCTAGACTTGCAAGTAAGTTTGGCCTTTCTCTTTGCAGTTAACCTTTGTTCTAATCCTGAAGATAAACTTCAGATATATCGGGATAACTTTGAAAAGGCATATTTGGATTCAACAGAGAGATTTTATAGAACACAGGCTCCTTCTTATTTACAACAAAATGGTGTACAGAATTACATGAAATATGTAAGTAAAAATTCTGCTATAACTTTGTTCTGAAGATGTTAGTACTTAAAATGATTGCTGTTCTACTTTTGCACAGGCAGATGCTAAACTAAAAGAAGAAGAGAAAAGAGCTCTACGGTATTTAGAAACAAGGCGTGAATGTAACTCTGTAGAAGCAGTAAGTACAATGTGTGGAAACACATATATGTAAGAAAACTTGATGTAGTTTGTATTTTTATATACAGCATTGCATTTCAGTTTTTATTTTTGTGTGTGTTAAGTGTTATGTCGTAGCAGTAGATTGATCTGAAACTGTTTTTTTTAATAATCCACTGCATCTTTTCTTGCAAAAATCTACATTACTTTCCAATCTGACAGATTACAATTTCTACAGATGTTTCAATAGTAAGTGTTGATCTGAAGTTCAGATAGAAGAGCAGGTTTTTATTAATGTTGATTTTTAGTCTTATATTTTGAGTAAGATTAGAATTTTTTTTCTGTGCTGAACAGTGAATGAAAAAGTTGCTTGAAAATATGCTGGCCAATCCAGTAGGCACCTTCCTCAGTGCTTATTTAGAATGTCTGAAAGAGTCACTGTTCATTGCAATCAAAAGGAGCAATAAAAATCTTATTAAAACTGTTCTAAATTTCCTCTTAGGCTGAAATATGGCCATTTAGTTAAAGGGGTTTTTTTTTTCCTTACCCTTCTTCCCCTTGAGCAATATTTTACACAGTTCAGCTTCTGGAGGAGGATTTAACTGCAGTGAATAATTCATAATTGTGTTGAAATTAGTTCAGGAAACAGGTTATTTTAAATAAATACCCTTTACATCTGAATTTTCTGCAGTGGATCAAAATATGTTTTATGTGTTTATTTTAAGTTGTGAGTAATTAATTTTGCACAGCTATAAATTGTAACCCTGACAAAGAGGCTGACGAAAGAGCAGTGGTCCTGACATGTACAAGCAGTTTCTGTTCTAGATCTAGGCATAGTGTCTTGTTCAAGCTAACCAGCCTGGTCCAAATAGGGTGTGCTGGAATGAGAACTATTCTTAGCTCTTGGATGTATACTTGAAAACTAAGTAGGGTAGTTGGTGTTCCAAAAGCGATGGCTCCCTTGTGAGAAAGGAGGTAACAGAAATATTAAGCTCATTACTGGTTTAGGAGAGAGTTGACCACATTTACTGACCTACATATTTTTAAGAAGTATTGTTTCCTGTATAGGTTTCAGTCAGCTACACATACTTACATGAATCAGTAAACAAATTATTTTGTAGAGCACAGTTGTTGAGAGCAGCCTAGATTTTATGTCATGGCAAACTTGAGAGATATCAGACTTTGGTGTTCAGATGACTAAATGAGCTAATTCTGTGTTTAATATATTTCAGCTCATGGAGTGCTGCGTCAATGCCCTGGTGACATCTTTTAAAGAGACTATTTTAGCAGAATGCCAAGGCATGATCAAACGAAATGAAACAGAAAGTAAGTGAAGCTTGAAGACCAGTGCAGGATGAACTCGGCATCAGCTGCATAAAAATAGATGTTTGTAGATATATCAGATTACTGTTTTTAATAGATGGTGGCAGTGTTTCATAGAGAAAATATTACTAAATGTGGGCAGTTCTAGCCACAAAAAGTGACCATTATTTGTTAGTGTTTTTTTTTAAATCTTTTATATCACTTCTGAAATGTGTATGTACAATACCCTGATTTGAATGACTGGATAGCTCTCATCTTCAGAGAAAATAATATTTTGTGCTCTGTTTTATTTAGTTTTCCTACAACTTATTTTCCTCATGCTGACCAACGCCGGTAAATGTTGCATGTTATTTTCTATTCCAATAGTTCAGACACAAACCACCTCCACTGAGACTTCCCCCTGGAAAAAAAAAAAACAAAACAAAAACTAAAGCATCTCTTTACAAAGCTGTTCTTCTGAAAAGCAGGGAGAACTTTTTCTTACTCTAACTATCGGTGCAGGACCAATAGTCAATTAACAAAATCCCTGTGCATTTTTCATTGGGTTTTTATAGCTGGTATGTCACTGAGAGTATTGAAAGTTAGCTCTGCATGCCTTTTTAAAATTTTCAAACTTTTTTTTTTTTTTTAACTCTGCCACCATAATGTGAGTTTTAGCATGATTCAGAAGTCTTGTGTTAGTCCTATATGGTAAACCAAATTAGATACGTCATTAAAATGTCATAGTTCAAGTAGGGAAATTGAAAAAAATAAAAGCTGAAATCACAGGTTAATTATTTTCTTTGGACTCTCAGTATCCTGCAGCCAGGGAATATTTACTCATGTCTATATGAAGTTTTTGCTTCTGTGCAAATGTGAAAACTGTTTCATGACTTAGAACAGTGTAGGAAATACTTCTAAAGCTAGCATTTCAGAAAATATTTGACCGCAAAACTATGTCATACTGATCTGTTCATCTAGCAGCATGATTTCTGGCAGTAGACCAGAGCTAAATCTAGAAAGTCACCAAACTTCTTACGAGTGTACGTTACAGCCTTTGGGAAAATACAGGAGGCTTGTTTAAATGCAGAGCTTCAGAAGGGTTCATCTGTAGCATCTAGAGCATCTTTCTTCAGAAACTTGTTGAAGTATTCACGCAGTCCTCTCTTTCCTTGTGGCTTCATCTGCTCCTTGATACTGCTTGGCTGCAAAACACTTCTGTTTGGTACAGAAGAGCTCAAGCATCTCTTTCAGACCTTTTTTTCTTCTTTTTTTTTTCCTACACCTATCTATGCTTTAAAATGTTTTAATGAAGGATGTGGATGATAAATTTGTTTAACGATACGTAGTAATTTATACATCTGATAGTCTCCTCTGCTGCACTTTGCTTATGCATGTGTCTTTCTGGTAATACTTGCCCCAAAGAGTTTTATTATATTTTCTTTATTAAACAGCTTCTAACAAAAAATGGTGGGTATTTTTGCTAGGATTTACTGGGCACTGCTGTAAAATACTCGTTACGTTAAGTACTTAATATTTACATGCCATGCGAAGGAAGGAAGGATTAAATTTTTCCAACTAGAAACTAGCAGAGTTGTCAGAACTTGCAAATGCTCTTCCCAATTGGCTTTAGTGCATTTTTGTTTGCTTATAGTATTGAGAGTGTGAGGCCTAAATTTTATTCTTGCAGTACTTCATAATAGAAATATAACCTTGGTTTTTATGAATACAAAATGAAAACAGAATGTAAATGCCCTAACAACTACAATATGGATTTCTTTACTTTTCAGAGCCATGATGTATTCTGAGAAAAAATCCAGTGAAATGTTCTTTTGGTTTTGTTACTTCAAAATGTCTTTGAAGAATATGGTTTCTGGGGGTTCCTATAATCTTTGGGATGCACCTAAAGTTTTCCTGTGCTAGCATTTATTACCAGAAACTACTGATTTTTTTTTTTTTAATTATTCATGTCATAACTAGTTTACAAAACCAGATGTAGAACACTTTATTATATTTGTTTCCTTTTTTTCTGTGATCTTCTCCCTCTCACCCTTACTTGAAGTAGATTAAAAGATCCAGTAAAATTGGAGTGAACCTTTTGGACTTACTCTATGTAAAAGTTCTGCCTTCACTTACAATACATCTAAATTGCACTGAGAATACCTCTGGCTCCTTTTTATTTTTTTCTGTCTCCTGAAATCCTAGCATTTAGCCCATTGTGAATTGTCTCTGGTAGCACTGCAGGTTCGTGTTGAAGGTTGTCAGTAGTTTCCATTCTTTGATTTGCATTGTTATGTTTTGAAAGGATTTTTTTTCCTCTCTGTCTATTGCTTTTCCATTTGGTTGGGAAACAGAAGTTGATAACGTATTTCATCCTCAGTGGGAGAGGACCTTGCAGATGTTGCCAACAAAAGTATTACAGAGGAGAAAACAAGGGCAGGGCCTCTGGCTTTTGACCCCTCTCACAGTAGATACAGCACTGAGGAAATACGCAAATCTATAAATTCTTTTTCTGTCTAAAAAAAGGATTAGAATCTGTGATCAGTTTGTTTCACTTCATTAAGCAGAGTCCTTTTCTGTATTTAGTTTGAATCTCTGTGGTCTCTAAAACAATCTGGTGGCGTTAATCCAGATGTTCCTTTGTGGACAGCTTTGTCACTCAAGGCGATTATTGATGTTTCAGAACTTTTTTTTTTTTTAGCAGTGTTGAAGTACCTTCACAAAAAGTAGGCAAATAAACCATATCATATTGAACTAGTACCTTTCAAAAAAAAATTATTATTTGGGAAAAGATAAAGGGGAAAAAAGCTTTTAACCTCAGTTTTGGCTATTTGGCATGCTTTTAAATAAAACAAAACATAGTAGATGATACTGGAAGATACACTTAAGATGGCTCTGTGTGGCTTTGATTAAAATATAAAATTCAAAAGTCGAATCCATACAACTTCCTGCATCAACTCCAGTAGGCTTTCAACTGAAGGAGACCCATTTTGCCAGGGATTTTAAGGCAGTTATGCTGGGAACCTGAACTTCATCCAAATTGCCATTGACTTTCGGGGATATTATTCAAGCTTGTGACACTATATGCATAAACAAGTGCTACATTGCAGTGTCTCTTTTTGCCTTTAGAAGAATCTCATTGTGGGACCAGAATTAGAACAGTATGCAAAACATTTTTCCTTTTAAGGGATGAATTGGATTTTCTGTTTTTTACATATTCAGTGTTCCACTTGAGATATCCCTATCAGAAATGCAGTATATTTGTTTTTCATACAGGACTTTGACTTTTGGGTTTATCAGTATTTGTATCTTTCAGAGTTGCATTTAATGTTTTCACTGATGGATAAAGTTCCAAATGGCATAGAGCCTATGCTAAAGGACTTGGAAGAACATATTGTTAGTGCTGGACTTGCAGATATGGTAGCAGCTGCTGAAACTATTACTACTGTAAGTGTATTGTTTTTTAGTAAAAATACAATAAAAAATGACTTTGCGGAAGATAAATACTCTCTAATTGGGGGACATATATGTGAATGGAAATAATACATGAAGATTCTATGTTTAAACATAAAATTTTGATCCACTGAAAGTTTAAAATGTCTTTAGAATATTTTTTATTCCATATGTTTTCAGTTGTAGCTTTAAAATGTGCGTGTAATTTGCAGTAAAGAAAAGGTTATAAATTAAAGTCATGGAGTACTTATATGGTAGGATTGTGTTAGCATGTTAGTTAAAAAGGCATAATCCGTTTTTTCAAAATTGTAACTTCCTGATGAAATTTGAAAATTGTTCAGTGTGGAAACTAAAAGTGTTTTCCCCACTGTTCTTTTTCAGCTTTTAATTATATTTTTCTCTGCATCTAGGAGGCCTGAGTATCTGCAGCAGTTAGGATATGCCTTGTATTGCTCCTTGAAAACTTCTTTTATTTAGAAGTTGTTATATGATATTTCAAAGTTATATATTTGTTTATATATATGTTTGTATATTGGAAATACTATCCTGAAAGTCAATTTTGAGGTGTACCTGCTGTAGAGCTCTTCAGTATAGAGAGTAAAGATAAAATGCACATTCATAGCATGCAAGCTTGAGGATACTGCGTTACATTGCTACAGATGAGAGCATTACATGCAACTCATGTTGGATTCTGTGGAGCCTTGTTTTTTTTTATTTTATTTTTGTCTCTGTCTTCAGGATTCTGAGAAATATGTAGAGCAATTGCTTACACTATTTAATCGATTTAGTAAATTGGTTAAAGAAGCTTTTCAAGATGATCCAAGATTTCTTACTGCAAGAGATAAGGTATGTGTTACTGCTGATGATTTATTTTCAGTTTAAGAACTGT
This sequence comes from Apus apus, assembly GCF_020740795.1. Taxonomy (NCBI): domain Eukaryota; kingdom Metazoa; phylum Chordata; class Aves; order Apodiformes; family Apodidae; genus Apus; species Apus apus. Next base: position 16,839,938 of record NC_067282.1, read on the forward strand.
TATAATCTGTTACGATGTCTCTGAAGTCCTTGTGCCCATTCCCTGTTAAATCCAGAAGATACTTTTAAATATGCAGAATAAAATATTGATGAAACTTACTGCCAGCTGATTAGCTTTTAATTTGTGTTGTGCATAACGTTGCAATTGTGTTCAGCTTTGTAATGCAGAGCACATCAGAGGCTGATCTTTGTGTTGAGCACCTTAATGTCTCATTTGGCAATATATTTATGTTTAGATTATACTAAGTATTGGGGTGTAGTCTCATGACATCACATATGGAACCTGCTCCATGCAAGCTGTTCCTAAGTTATTTCTTAAAGGGAAGTAGTATGTTAATGGAAAAGAGGAAAACACAAAACATCAGTTAATGGGAAACTGAGTAATGAGATTCTAACTCACATATTGAAAATCAAATCTGCAAGCTATAGGCTGATGAAAAAAACAGATTAATTTTGTGTTAGAGTAAGCTAAAAAGAGATAAAACCTTTGTGGTTCGTGTATTGAAAGAGAGAAATTGAGTGAAACATTAATTACCTGTAATTATTTTTCAGGCATACAAAGCAGTTGTGAATGATGCTACCATATTTAAACTTGAATTGCCATTGAAGCAAAAGGGGTAAGCCCTAACAACTTTATGTGAATCAGAGTTCTTGAATTGTTGAAGATTGAGCTTCTCTTTTAAGATATCACCTCAAAAAGTAACACTCTCTTTAAAAGTGGTTTGTATTATTTGCATTACGGAATTTCAGATTGCTTATCAACCACTGGTAAGACATTCTTCACATGACAGTGGTTCAGTCAATAGCCCATTTAAACTCAAATTTATTTATAGTAATTGGGTGTCTATTATGTTATAGTAATGAGTCATTTTCTTACTGCAATTTAATAGTACCTTCCTGGGTTATTAATTTCAAAAACCCAGGCCATATAATACTGCTGCAACTTCAGTAAAAGTCCTGGGGGAAACCAAGGCAGTAATTTTTATGTGAGTAGCTGTGGCTGATTAAGGCATAACCATCCACAAGGTGTTTGCTGCCTCCTCTTGTGCCAGCTGTGAGTGTGACCTGTCTGGGTGTTACATTTTTGTTTCAGTGCAGGATTAACCAGGTTAGTTTAAGCAGCTTCCAGTAGATTAAGCAGACCTGTGTGGCTCAAGAAGAAAAACCATGCTTACAGTAGCTACTCTGCTAACTCAGCCAAGAGAAGGTAGCAGTCAGGTAATTGATGGATTGATGGTTAACATTTAACGTGTAATGTGCCACTTGAGTAGGAATCTGTATATATTTAGGTGGTTGGGATTGCTTATATCTAGTTGGTAGTCTTATTTACTATGGAAACAAAGCCTATATAGCTGGGCTGCCAGCCTCCCTTTCCAGTTACTTCTAGTTAGGGGTGGGTGGGTGTCATTATCTGTTCAGTACTCTGGTTCTTACTCTGCATTTGATTTTGGACCAATGTTAAGCCTAGACAGGGATTAGCCTTGCTGTTCTTGTGTTATTGGAGGAACACCCTCACAGCAGTCTGGATCCCTGCTTTGTATATTTTGTAGAGATGTAGGCAAGGAATTTTTTAGGTCTCTGCTAATGCTTGTATTTTCCTGGGAGCATCCAAATCAATACCTCATCCAAACTGTGCCTAGTGATTTCTAAGAAACCACCATGATAGCTATAGTCTTCTGTTCAGCATTCTTCTTCCAAAGCTCTTTCAGGCTTGGGAAGCTACATAAACAGTCTGGTTTAAGTAAAATGAAACTTCATCCTGCTTAAATTGTGCTATTAAGTTAAGTCAAAGAATATGGAATTTGTTAATTTTTCATTGCTGTCAGGATCTTAAAGACTCCTGTTCAGAAATACCTGGGAATACGTTGATTAAATAAGGGTTCTGTCTCATACCAAACAAAAAACTAATGATCTGCTTTTGCTCCAAATGGTCTTTAGGAGAGCAGAAGACACTAGCCTGCAAGCTGCTTCATTAATTAAAAAGGACAAGTTGTCTGAAGTGTTTTAGCACTGTCTACACTAGTTGATGAGAGGGTGAGAGAATGAGCGAGAACACTGGATCCCTGAGCATCCCAGCTGCTTCTTACCCTGTGTCTTACTGCCTTTGTTTTGGGCCCTTGAGACTAGCAATCACGTTGGTGCCACCTCATCCTAGGAACAGGGATTGGACCTTGGCAGTATTTCATTCACCAGTCTAGACACAGGTTCACAATATGACCTTGTGCTTGCATGCCTTTTGAAGAGCCACAGTCTCGCAACTGTAGCATCTTCATGTTCAGCTTTAGTCTGCCTTTAATATTCAAATTGTTAGTCCACTGTTTATACCCATTATAAAATAATTTTATGCTGTTACTATTCAAGAGGTGGGTTAGGTTTTGCTGTCTGTGAAATGCAGTGCAGGAGACTGTTCTTGAGACTTTCATTAGAGCATACTGATGAGTGAAGCATTTCACTGCAGCATTTGTTAACTATGTACTGGAATACTCACTGCCACGCAATATTTAGTTGTTCCAAATCATAGTTTGTAATTGCTGGAGTTCTAAATTTAATAGCAGTTGGGATTATCAAGATGTAGAAGCTGCATAAAAATGCTTGGTAGTATTTATTCTTTCAAGATGAAAAGGGAGTTATCCCTAATTTTTCATTAGTTTAACAAGGATTAGTTTAACAGGATCCTTGCCGAGGGGATCAGGAAAGAGAGGTATGTCTAGTTAATAGTGTGACTCTCCAGAATAACAAGATCCTTTACATTTTGAAGATTTATTGTTCTTTTATTTAGTGTTGGATTGAAAACACAGCCTGAATCCAAATGCCCTGAACTTCTTGCTAATTACTGTGACATGTTGCTAAGAAAAACGCCACTAAGCAAAAAACTAACCTCTGAAGAAATTGAAGCAAAGCTTAAAGAAGTGGTATGTATTTGCTTTCTACTTCTCAGTTATTCAGAAGAACTAATTTGCTTCGTTTATTTCCTTAAGTGTGTTGAGACCTTGATCTTCAAAAAGTTATGCAAAGTGTAATAATAGGGAATAGAGTTTATTATGTCACAAAGTGTGTTTGTGCTAAAATCTTGTAAACCATGCAGTGTTTCATGCCTCTGTGTCAGTTCACTAAATTAATGCCTATATTGGACTGTCATGTATTATTGTAACTAATGTTAGTATAGAAAATAATACAGGAGACTTTTACATGCCAGTGCCAGTGTCTTTTCTGATTTAAGAGAAGGTTCTTGATGATTGCCAATAAAGAAACAGGAAGTGTGGTATTAGGAAAGATCCATAGCTGATGCCTGTGATAGTATTAACACAGTTGCTCTTAAGAAATTGCTTTTAAGGCAATGTCAGGTAGCCTGTTTCTACTTCACAGTCTACAGTGGCATTAGATCAGCGTTCAAAGACTTGTCTGATTGACAATGCAAATAAATACATTAAAATGTACTTTTTTTGACAGCTTTTGGTACTTAAATATGTACAGAATAAAGATGTTTTCATGCGATATCACAAAGCTCACTTAACGAGACGCCTCATATTAGATATATCAGCTGACAGTGAAATCGAGGAGAATATGGTGGAATGGCTCAGAGTAAGTAGCCTGACATCTTTCTTTCTTTCTGCCTTTTTGCTCTTGCTTGTGGTATTAATTTCCAGTCTTGAACTTAGATCTTATTTTTGCTTAAGTGAGTTCTATCTTAAATTGCAGCCCACTCAGATATCTTATACTTCCGTTTTATTGCAGTATTTTGTGCAAGTAAAATAATTTGGCTCTTTTCTAAGAGAGATGTAGATCCTTATAGTGGTAGTGATAGATGTTCAGATATTTCACATATGATTATCTGAAGACTTAATATATTCTGTATGCAAATGAGCAAAATGCTCTTGTTACGCACTTGTTTACGTATGTAAATAATTAGTTGTGTTCGAATTGTGAAATTTAATGTAGATTAGACTGTTATTTGCATGCTTTGAACATTGTTTCATATCTCAGTATTCACTGATTCCTTAATGCATGCATATGTTCTTCAACACTTGGATTTCTTTGAAAGGACCATCATATATATGCCTTTAAGGGGTAACATACAAAATATATTGCATCGTAGATTGACTGTTACTTTAAAGTGGTGATACCCTTGTACTTTAATGCTCTTCATTTTTTTTAGTTTATTATTTTAAAAAGAAAAATTTTTGTTCAGAGTTGCCTGTGTCATAGTCTAGTGTTCTGTTTGTTTATACAGGAAGTAGGAATGCCAGCAGACTATGTAAACAAGCTGGCTAGAATGTTTCAGGATATCAAAGTGTCTGAAGACTTGAACCAGGCCTTCAAAGAAATGCACAAAAATAACAAACTTGCTTTACCAGGTACTGTTATAAAATAATTTGCTATTTTTCCTTTCTCTTAATTAGAAATAATTCTTCTGACTCTTGAGTTAAAAATTATATCAACTGCAGGTTGAACATAGTCTTCAGGGCATTGTTCTCCCCAGGTGAGAAGTGTCTGTAGTCTCTGCTTTCTCTTAACAGTTGACTCTGGAGCTATATAATTATTTAAGCTATTGTGGATTTTCATTGTGAGTAGTCTTGTAGATACAGACTCCCTACTTTTGTTAAATTCCAAGCAGGGGCTTGGATCAGTATCAGCCAAGTGAATGCCTGAACTACCCCCTTCTTCTGTGCCCTCATCATTCTTCATGAGTGCTTCATGCTGTGCTTCTCCTTTACCTGCCAGCGGGAGAGCTGGATGCACACTATGAAGAGCTCAAATCATTTACCTGAGATTAAATTTCAGTGATAAAAGAGACTGAGGAACATCAGGTTTTGGACTTGCTACTGCTGAAAACCCTTGAGTAGTCCTTAAAAGCATCAGCTATAAAGCTTCAATCAGGGCATAAGGAGCTATGCAGAGGCAAGCCAAAAAATCAGATTTCAATCAGTGTTGCTCACAAAAAGCCAGTGGTGCATACATAGAGTACCTTAATGTTGAAGTAGGTAGACTCCTTGCTACTTTCTTAAAATTTGGTCCTCCATAATTGTATTTAGAGCAGGAAAAAAAAAATGTATTTTGTTACTCTGTCTGTTATAACTGGAGATTCATATACAATCCAATATTGTCTTGCAGCTGACTCTGTGAATATTAAAATTTTAAATGCTGGTGCCTGGTCTCGAAGCTCTGAAAAAGTGTTTGTCTCACTGCCCACGGAATTAGAAGATCTCATCCCAGAAGTTGAAGAATTTTATAAAAAGAATCACAGTGGTAGAAAACTTCACTGGCACCACCTCATGTCTAATGGAATTGTAAGTGTATAGTTCTCAGTGTGTCGATATCGATGACTCTACTCTCTGTGTATTTGTAATTGTAAGAAAGTTTGTTATCCAAAAAGGCTTGTAAGTAAAATTGTCATTCTTTTCACAGATAACATTTAAGAATGAGGTTGGCCAGTATGACTTGGAGGTAACAACATTTCAGCTAGCTGTGCTGTTTGCATGGAACCAAAGACCCAGAGAGAAGATCAGCTTTGAAAATCTAAAACTGGCAACTGAACTCCCTGATGCAGAACTTAGGAGGACTTTATGGGTATTTCCCTTTCTCTTGAAACAGATTTCTTGATTTCTGTGCTTTGAAATACTGGATTGGTATTTTTAAAGCACTGTCACTTTGAAACTGAAACTTGAATGCCTTTCTTGCTAATTAATCAGTTTTTACGCTGGCTCCTTGCACTACTGTTGAGCTCACACAGCCTCTACATTAACACGTTCCCTCTACCCAATATTAGCTAGCTTAAGCTTTTGGAAACAGCAAGATCTTTTTGACCATATGCTGCCTACATCACAGTTATGATTGTGGTTTGTGGAGTGGGACCGGTCTAAATCTAAGAAATCAGTGGCACCTGATCAGTATATGTTACTTAAAAGTAACTTCCTTTATGATTTGTCAGACTTTTTATTACTTATCTCACAAATGAAGAGAGAAATCACTTAAATCAGACTTAACACCACTTCTGTAGCCCTGAGTTTGTGTGCTTTGCTTCTCTGTATGATTTTAACCCATTAATTAACCCATTTCAGAGGGCCATTTGGTAAACTGTGTCCCCTTTCTGGTTTTACTAGTATCTTCATGTTGCCCTGTTGTAGCTCCGAACAAGGCTATGTGGTTCCGTCACTTCAGTCTGCACATCAGTGAATTATGTTCTTAAAAAGTGATTGTTTCCATGTAGAAAGACTGGTGGTTTATTTTCATTCTCCCCCCTCCCTTTTCTCTGTAGTCTCTTGTAGCATTTCCAAAGCTGAAACGTCAGGTTTTATTGTATGAACCTCAAGTCAATTCACCCAAAGACTTTACAGAAGGAACCCTCTTCTCGGTGAACCAGGAGTTCAGTTTAATGTAAGATTATGTTTGAAAAGTAAAATAACAATGTGCTATTTTGTAATTAAAATAATTCACAATAAGTTTACCATTGTCCTTGAAAGTTTTCAAGATTCAGCTAGACCCATGGTTTGCTGCCCTGTCCTCAGTTAGTTTTGGCAACAGTCATGCTTCAAGTAGATGCTTGGACTAGATGACCTCCAGCAGTCCCTTCAGACCAATGTTTCTATGATTGTTTTCTGTGAAATTGAATTTCTTAAACACCTAGGGATGAAGTACAAAATTGAAGGCTTTTGCTCCTAAGGAGCCCATGAAATTTCATATTGAAGGGCAGCATGTAAGCAGAGCACTGATGCTGTACTGATTGTTACACACACACAGAGTGTCAACAGCAGAGTGACAAGTTAAAAGTAGAAGTGAAACTGCTTAATAATATGATGTTCTTTCAAAAAAACAGGATTTTTTATGTGGCTTTCACCAGAGAGGAGTGTCTTTATTTCAGTGAGAATGCAGTGCTCTTTTACTGATGCTTTGAAATCCTTCAAAGCATAAGAATAAGATTATATAAATGGAGAGAATATCTAAATAGTATATACTACATTCAGCATGTTTTAGTTTGGTTTTTGCTTCTTTTTATTGTCAATTACTATGATTAGAACTGGCTCCTTGCTAGTAACCACAGATTCTGGACCTTATTCTCAGTAGCAGCAGGATATGTGGATCTGTGGAGAGAGAGGGAGAGGGTGACACATCTGCTTTCCTAGGGCTTAGTTTATTGCCCAGGGCCATGATGTTTGTTCCTGTCGTCAGAATCATGAGCTTTGGGAGGTGATGGGAGGGCATGACAGAAAGAAAAAGGCTGTACAGAAAGTTTGTGGGTGACCACTGAAGAATGCCATTGGCTTTCTTTGTTAAAATAGCTGTTACTTACCCTTTTTTCCTGCTGGACAGATGGCTATTTTGATGGAAAACGAACTAGTCCAATTTCCTGAACTTTGTTGTAAAAACTTCTCTGAGGAACCCTAGTTGTATATAATTAAACTGAAATTATTTTTCTGCAATTTTAATATTTAAAATCATACTGCTTACTTTTCAACTTTGGACACAGTCAGTTTCAGCTGATGGATTTTTTGGTAATGGGAGTGCATGCAGGTTTTATTGTGCAGAGACATGGGCACTGAGTTCTGGTTTGTCAGCCAGCCATCTCACTGTTACAGTCCTGATAGCCTACAAATACCTGATATGTGATGGTACTCCTTGCTGCTGTAATTTAACAGGAATTCCTTAATTGAAAATGTATCTTTTGCTTATTTTCATACGATACAACTTTTTCAGAAAAAATGCTAAAGTTCAGAAAAGGGGCAAGATAAATTTGATTGGTCGATTGCAACTTACTACAGAGAGAATGCGGGAAGAGGAAAATGAAGGAATAGTCCAGCTGAGAATATTACGAACCCAGGCAAGTAAACTGCCAGAGGAATATAAAATTATCCTGTTTCTTCTGTTGTATTATCACTACTGCATCCTGTCCCCATTTAGATCTTGATGTATGGAATGAATGCTGTAGAATCCCACTGGATCTTACTTTTGCTGTTTGCTTAGGTTATTTGTGTATACTGGATTTTGCATGTGTGTTTATGCACTTACAGCTCTTGGCCTTCTGTGCTGATGTACCAGATCATGATTTTTAAAGAGGACAAAGCAGATACTAAGCAAGTGGTGAAGGTGTAACTGCGTAGTGGTGGGTGGCAGAAGCAAATGTTAAAGTTGATGACTTTGAGTCACCAACGTGAACAAACAGTTTTGTTGATCTTGAGACCTCTTTGGCTGCTCTACGTGAAGAGATCATGGGATCACGCTTTAGTAATAGCAGTATGACTTTTTGAGAGGTCTGCTCTTTAGAGGGAAAGTTTATAGATACATCTTAGATTTGCAAGCTGCAGCTTTGTGCTTGATTGTCCTTCAGTTGGGTACTCGTGTCAAATCTTTTGAGCTGACAGTTCTAAAAAAACCTGAAGTTTTTCAGGCATCAGAGATCATTACCTCCAACGGAATCTTGAAAATACCATCTTTCCCTCAAATTGCAGGTCTCTTCTAGTAGTCAGATTAGATTCCAGGCTCTGCACATCTATATGTGCACAATTGTACCCACATGACTTAACATCTTAGCCATACTTAGAGCAGAAGGATTAATACCTGCTTGTATTTATTAAATGAGAACTTGTGAGTTCCATTTTGATATTAAGCTTGTGTTTCATGAGATACTCAGAACTCATATTACAAGTCACCCTAGAAATGGTGACTTCTGCTCAGAGAGTGAATGAACATTAGGTTTTAGTGAGTAATTCACACTCTAGGTGTAAGATTTAGCTGCAGATTCTCCTTTGACTGGACTTACATCTCTTGTATCTTGTCAGTGCTTCATTCTTTTTCCTTTATAAAAGTCTTCATAACCACAATTCAGTATCTACTTAGGCTAAGAAATTCAGCCTATATCTGGTTTTTAAGGGAAAATACAGATTTCCTTGCTGTCTTGCCTTACCAGAGGTCCCCTACTAATGCTTGTCACTTCACCCAGGCTTTAAAAAAAAAAAAATTAACTTTTTTTTCTCCTGTCCCCCACCAGGAGGCTATCATCCAAATAATGAAAATGCGGAAGAAAATTACTAATGCCCAGCTTCAGACTGAACTGGTAGAAATATTAAAAAACATGTTCTTGCCACAAAAGAAAATGATAAAAGAGCAAATTGAATGGCTTATTGAGCACAAATATATCAGAAGAGATGAGTCAGATATCAACACCTTCATCTATATGGCATAATTTGAGGACTCTGCAGGATGCTGAGAACACAAGTGGAAGGGTGCTTGGACAGACAGCTGCAACAGTTTGTGCTGCAGAAGGACTTGTTCTGACTTTCGTTACGTATTCAAATCCCTGCCTTACCTTACAGAGGACTATATTTTGCCAATCTCATTCAGCTAGCATGATGGCATTCCCTTCATGTTGCACACTTTTAACAGCATGCTGTTTTGTGGGAAACTTGCATTCATGAAGAGCCCAATGTGAACTTTTTAAAGTAGATTTGATTTACACCCACCAGGAAGAACACAGGTTTGGGTTTTTAGATGACCAGTACTTGCACAAGGAAAAAATATTCAAATATTCATGCACTGAGGAACTGCTATTAGTTTTGTTTTGGGTTTGGGTTTTTTGGTTGGGTTTTTTGTGGTTTGGTTTTTTTTTCTGTTTTGTTTTGTTGGGTTTTTTTTGTTGTTTTTTTTTAAATGCAATTAGGACTAGAAGTAGCACTTTCACTTTTGTGTTTTGGATCAACAGATTAATGTACTGTCCACTTCTGATCCTTTTTATGTAATAACATTTGAGACACAAACACAGCATCACAACTGAGACGTATTTGTTACAGTTAAAACCTGTTGGCTAGAGCAGTGCTTCAATCTAGTAACTGGATTTTAATAATTGACACAGAAGTGACATAAAAGTAATTCCAAGTCATGGGTGATATTTTTCCTTAAGCAAGAGATCATTGTTTTTAAATTGTTTGCTGTAAACAAGTGGATATACATAATTTGTTATCTTATTTGGATAGTTGATTTGCTAAAATCCTTTTTGAGAAGGTGAAGCTTTCTTGAATGATATTTCACTCTAAAAGTGATTTTCACGGGTGGGTCTCTTACATTGAACAGAAATATTAAGTGTATTTCCTTGTACATTTAATATTTGTATTCCAAATATTTAAGTATGACTACATATATCTGAATGCATTAAAGAGTAATTGTTGCACAACTCCCCCAGAAAGAAAATACCACTTGAAGATCCCTGTACTAATTCCTTATTGATAACGTTATATGTACGCGCAAGGTTCGTTTGTTGCTTAGAAGTCAACATCTTTATATGAGAATCAAACCCTCTGCTTTTTATCTTGAAACTGGCAGGGTAGGAAATACAATTCTAATGAAAATGGTAAAAACCTAAGGAAAAAATACCTTGTTTAGTGTATGTGGAGAGAGTGCCAAATACACATCAGGAATTTCAACTTTTTAAGGTTACCTCTTCTATTTTCAATCACCTTAAGTACTTGTCGTTTGGCACTGCCTGAGTCTCTGCTACTCTGAAATGTCCCAGCATATACTGGACTGATAACAGGAATCGCTGGAGCAGAGTGCCTGGCTTTGGACAAAAGGTAAGTTGTGCTTTACTCAGTTCTGTATGAATATTCTTCTGTAAATTGCAAGTGTGTGATTGATTTTTTTTCAATTAACCAGTTCAAGTACAAGATGTAAAAAAGGTCTCATCTTGGATGATTGAAAGGGGAAGAGGATACAATTAACTTTAGTTGAAAAGGAAAACCTTTCAGTAAGTAGGAGCAGGAGTTTTGCTTTCATATGGTTGCAGTAAAGTATAGAGTGCTTTAAAAGCAAACTCTACAAGAATGGCTGTTTGCACCCTCCAACAGGCTGCATGCTCTGTTACTCATGGAAATGCCAACGTGACTGCCTGAGAACAGTGTGTACTTGGACATCTATTTGAGTAAGAAGTTTGGTAGTGAGGTTTTAATGAACAGGAGATAGTGAGAAATTGAGACCTGGCCAATTACTGCTGATTGAGACCCCACAGCTTATGTCACATGCTTTTATTGATACTCAAAAGCAGATGCTGTTTAAAATATTGCATCTTTTATCTTGGCCCTGTGGTGTTGCAATACAGAATCAAAAGCAAGTGGTGCTTTGTGTAGTTAACCAGTAAAACTCTTTGAACCTTAGAAAACAGAATTCTAATAAAAAAACCTTTGTGCTGCAAGACTTTCAGTTTTTGTAACTTCAGAGGCGGAAATGCTCACTTGGGATAATTGGGGAAAACATGAGGGTCTGAGCATGCTCTTTTCAAATGTAAACAATTCCAGCCCTTAACCAGAGAAGAACAGGTGTGAAGTTGTCATGCAGAAAGAGCAGCAAAGGGGTAATACTGATTTTGATGCTATTGATTTAGATTTGAGAGAGAAGTTTAAGGGACTGCATCTCAGATACAACTGTTAAGGAAGCTGAAGCGTATGTAGAAAGCAACAAGTTGCTAACAGCTAAGGAGCTACATATTCCCTCAACTAATAAATATAAAATAATACAACCTAAATATATTTCCCAACACTTGGGATGCAGAAATATAATTGGTAATGTGCCTATGACATGGTAATTTTTCTTTTAATATATACTGGAAAAGGATGTCGGGTTTTTTATTAAATGAAACTCACACCAGCAAATTTGTTAAAGATGCAGAATCACACTTCGCATCCTTCATCAGGTCACTTTCACCAATATGCACTTAAAAGAAGTATCACCTGGGGTGCAGGGAGATACCTGAGGTAAACTGTTGTTTTGGGGAGGGTAGAGTTCAGATCTAAATGAAAATGAACTATTATTCATTTGCAATATGGCAACAACGCACTTTTAAGGCTGCAGTTTTTAGCTATGAATATTTATGTCCAAAGACCTAGCTTAAAGAGGTGCTGCATCTGAAAAACATGTTGCCACACACACTGCCACGGTGAATAGCTATGGAATGAAATCTGGTGTAGAAGTGGGGGGGCGGGGGGTGGAAATCACACTTGATGGGTTTAATTAAGAGATACTGTTAAATCTTTTGCTATCCCAACAATTTGATGAGGATCCCAGTTTCAATTCTGAAGTCTTCCATTTTCCTCTTTCCACAGTTGGTGTCCTTAGCTTCTATTTTTACTCATCTATCTTTCGTTTGTTATGACTGTAATGCAATTACATTTCAAAAAGACAATGTGATTTTCTTGCTTCCACCTTTTTAGACTGAATACAGATGTTCTGAATGTTCACATGTTGCATTTATTTGCATTGGGATGCCATTGTCCTGTAAAGTGCAAATTTTAAAAATACAATTGGGAAAAAGATTTGATAGTTTTACAGAAAGATTTGCTATCTTAAACTCAAACTGTTTTCTATTTTCATCCAAATGACTAGGATGCTATCTTTGTAATTCTTTGAGGTCATATTTGTGAAATAAACAAACATGAAAGCTTTCCTGTCATACACACTATATGTAGTCTGGAGTGTTGAGCAAACTTGAGTCCCTGAATTGTAGTATCTATCTACGTATGGTATTTACAATTTTGAATGTGTGCCACTACCAAGGTAATAATGCTGTACAATTTTGAATGGTGGTAGTTTCTGTATGGCAGTCCAGCTGAACTATTTTGATGTACTGCTTAATTTTTTAATTTTATTTTTTAAGTTGTATAATTTATTTTCTTGCAAAATAAAAATGTAATATAAAAGACTGCTCATTCAGCAAGGTATTTTGATGTCTTCCCCTGCAAATTTTTTAAGTTGAATTGAGATGCTGCTCCTGAAAAATACCACTGTATGAAGTTTGCCTGATTCCAAGTCCCAAAGTCTATTATGATCAGAGTACTAAAAAAAAGAAAGAAAAGAAAACAAACAAACAAACAAACCCCTTCCAGTTCCTTTCTTGTCAAGATTTTTCAAGTATTAAGGTGTAAATATGTAGAACTATTTAATCTTCCAAATTCTGTTTAAAGACTAGTCTTCAAATTTATTGAAGCCTGCTGTGCCAGAAGTGTCTGGGAGTGTCTGACTTTATGGCATTTTTAAAAAGGGTTATGTCTCTGTCTAACTTACTGGGATGTACTTGGATTGCTGAATGTTTTTGTTGATTTGTCTCTGAAATTACTTCTAATGAGTGTCACTGAAAATTACCGGTGTTGTCACCAGATTGTTGGGACCCTCAGGTACCTGATCCTGCAGTAAACAAATGGTGATGTGGGAACAGTTGATTGCCCCAAGGAATGCTTTTACTGCAATGGATTTTCTTCTCTGATTGTCCTTGCCTTTTAATGTGAATCTCTTTTTACATTTCAACTTTTAAGTGCACCTGCTAGCATCAGTGTTTTGTGCTTTCTGGTATACGCAAAGATCAGAACTATTTGTATGGAATAAATAACTATTTGAGTGGCTACTCAGTACACACTGCAGTTTTCAAACTGGCAGTTCTTCCAGGCAGAACTTTGACAGCATGCTGCCATTATTTTCAAACCATTTTTTCCCCTGTTAGGACAAAGTGTTGTCTTTCACCAGTGGTTTTTCAGGTGGAGTAATTCTCTAGAACTAAGCGAGTTATCACAGGTCTTGCTTAGCCAATTCAACTCCTACTAGTTTATCACAATTTACTTAGAATCATTGACCTAAATATGAAAGGCTCTAAATCTGCTTCATTCTTCATATTAAATGAGAACTTCATGCTTTATGTGTAAACATCTGTCTCTGGCTGTAGGCATGGTGCCTGCATTTCATCCTTACTTCTTCTAGTTCTGAAGATGTACTCTGTAACTTCAGTTGAATCCAGCGCTCCAAGCCCTGTCTGTGCTCTGAAGCACCTGCTGCTTCCATCTGCAGACCTGGGGCATGGTCAAAGCAAATCTTGCCTCCTGAAAGCTGAAAATCGGTGACTTTGAAGTTACATTGTCTTCGTTTTTGATGAGATGCTGAAAGAATCAAAGAAGGGAATGCACTATGTTTTCGTTCTGAATGCCTTTCTGGTTTTGAGACCGCAGTCTGATACTACGTGTGTGCAGCTTGGGGTTTGCCATCTATTGCAGTCATTGATTCCTACCAATGAAGACATTAAGGGAGTTGCACCCCCTGCATTTTTTGTAGCAGGCAGTTGGAGCTTAGCTCAAGCTGAGGTAACTAATGCAGGGTTTATTGTGCCAAACAGGTAGTCTAGATGTCAGTAAGCCCCCCTGGCCCAGATGACATTCAGCCATTGCTTCTGAAGGAACTGAGGAGTGAAACATGACTGCTGGCCAAGGTGTGTCACAGCCAGCTTCAGTGCCAAGGGACTGATGGGATGCCAACAGCTTTTGACTAGGTTCCACACCAAATGGAATGAGGGCAACCAAATGGTCATGGAACCAGGAAACCTACAGCTGCAGCTGGGAGAGGAGCATTCTAATGTGGATGTGACAGTCTTACAGAAGCAGAAAGGCAGAGAGTAAGGCTGAACTATTTTCACAGAATCCTGTACCATCAGTACTACCACTACTTGATTGAAACCAGCAGAAGATTGCTTTAGAAAACAACTTGTTCCAGGTGAAGCTGGGGCTGCAGATCACAGGTATCAGCAGGTTCAAAGAGGATTAGAAAAATTAATGGAAACAAGTCCAGGGAAAATTTAGGTTGGATATTAGGAAAAATAACTTCACTGAAAGGGTTGTCAGGCACTGGAGCAGGCTGCCCATGCAAATGGTGGAGTCACCATCCCTGGAGGCATTTAAAAGGTACATAGATGTGGTGCTTAGGGACATGGTTTGGTACTGGACTTGTCAGTGCTAGGTTAACAGTTGGACTTGATTATCTTAAACTTCTTTTCCAACCAAAACAAATGTTAGATTCTATGAAGTCCATAAACAGATAATAAAGGCAAGGATAGATCTTCTAACATCACTAAAAGTGAAGCTGGATGCTGGGAAAATCTACAGAAAGCACCCTGGCTCTTCTGCTCAGCCTCAAGCAGTGGTTGTGGGGGGTGCTACTGAGCTACAGTCCCTATTGAAGTCTGTCTTGAATTTTCTTAAATATGAATTATCATGAAAAAATGGACCGTTCTGAGGAAGAGGGGAGAGGAAAATTAAAGGAAAAAATTAAAAAGCAACCAATTGACTAGAGGAAGCAACAGCTGCAGGAGGGGAGGAAGAAGATATGCGATGATCACAGGAACAAAAGTGTAAAGCATAGGGGAGCACTCAGCTGAGCATCTGAAGAGCAGGTCCCTGCAGAGGCCAAAATCTGTGCTGCAGAAGTCCAGGGCAGCAAGCTTGCTATGCAGCCTTCTTGCTGCTCTAAGGACCTGAAACTCCACTATATCATGGTGTTCTGGTTTGGTTTGGTGGGTTTTTTGGTAGTGGGTGAAGGGCCACAGGGGTGGCTCCAGTAAGAAGATGAGAAGTTCCCCCTGCTCCAAAACCCGGACAAGGAGCACTTAGAGGGACAATAGATGCACCTTTGTCATTAACATATGAAAGAACTGATGTAACACCTGAGCAGAGAAGCACTTAAGGGAGAGAACTGTGCTGGAGGAGGAGAGCTGTGCTGGAGATGGGTGCTGATGGTTGGTGGGGAAGAAGGTGCCCAAGCAGAAGTTTCCCTGCAGCCCATGGCGAGATGGCAGCTGTCCCCCTGCACTCGTGGAGGAACGTGGTGGAACATTCCCTGAAGGTGCCAGGAGGGGTGAACATGGCCAGTGGACTTGGATTTTGTGGCCAGAGGATTTGCTGCCTGTGGACTCTGATTGCGCAGCTTTGGAAGACCCTGGTGCCAGGGGAGTTTGTTCCCAAAGGAGCCCGTGACTCTGTGGGAAGCCCAGGCTGGAGCAGCTCTGGACCTCCTGGGAAGGACTCATGAAAGAGAGGTTCCTGGAGGACTCTCTCCCATGGGAGTGAAACAAAAATTCGGAGCTTCCAAACACTCCTCACCGAAGTGGGAGGCTCAGTGTGGCTGGGTGAGGATTCTGAGATGAAGACCCAGTAACAACAAACAAGCTGTTATTGAGCAGACGTTCTTTATTGCAGCGCTGGGCAGCACTGGGGATTGTCCACAAAACACCCCAATATACACCAAAACCATGCATATTCAGTTCCATGTCAATGAGTTCCTAGAATTCTTTTACATAGTAATTTTATTTCCTGGAATTGGCTGTCTTTGTAATTATGCATGCTCGAGGGTCTCCGGGGGGGGTCTTTGTTGATTCTAGTCCTTTGTCATCTTTGCCCTGTCTCCCATCCTGGTCCTGTCTCCAGTCTCCTGCTGGTAGATTGCCCAGGTGGGTCAGTATCAACATGAGTGTTGTCTGTAGGCACCACAGGTCTTAGAAGACTTGTAATCACAACCTGCAGGATGCTTAGCATAAGTGACTGATGGTTTCACAAAGCACCTTGTTTTAAAAGTAACCTGTTCAGCTAACGTCCTACAGCAAATTAATTATTTTAGTAAATTTTTATTAGGCTAGATTTCTATTGAATCTACTAATGAGTATCCTATGACTATCAGGAGGGACCCCGTGGGGAAGCAAGGAAGGACTGTAAGGAATCCTTCTTCCTGAAGAGGAAGGAGCTGCAGGAACCACCAGCCTGTGAAGTGACTCTAAACCCCATCCCCTGTCCCCCTGTGCCGCTGGGGGGAAGGAGGGAGAGAAACCGGGAGCAAAGTAATTTGGGTCCAGGAAGGGAGGGGTGGGGTAACATATGCAAGCCCTGCTCTGTGTGTTGTCTGTGTCCTGTGTGTGTTTGATTAGTGATTTATTATTTTTCCCCAAGTGGAGTCTGTTTTGCCTGGGACCTTAATCAGTGAAGAAGCCTCCTTGTCCTTTGTGTCAACCCATGAGCTTTGTCCTCCTCATCCCAGAGTGTGTGTGGGGGGGGAGCTGAGTGAGCGACCATGGGGCTGTTCCTTTGTTGTCGTGTTGGGCCCAAACCTCGACATTAATGGCGAGCCAGGCAGGAGAGAGAGACCCATGACACATGGTCACTGCAGCCAAAGCTGCCCTCAAGTTTCATGTTCCCTGCTTAGCCTCTCCTTGTTGGTGAGATCAAGGTCCAGCAGATCCTCTAACACTTGAAGAAGGAGAACTAAGTTATCATCAACGCATTCCATGAACCTCCCGAATTGCTTATGCTTTGCTGTATTGGACCTCCAACAAATTCTGGGCTGTTTGAAGTCCTCCATGAGGACCAAGGCTTGTGAATGTGACACTTCCTATCTGTCTATAGAGGGCCTCAAAGTGAAGCAGTATGTTCTTGTATGAATATCCTTTTGTTTGACAGTAGGAATGATGACCAGGATTGTTTTCGTCTCAGAAGATCATACAAGAGCTCTAAAGACCATAATATGGAGGAACCTCTCCACAGGTGGGATCTGCACCATGGGCTGTGTGCCAACTGGAGATGTGCCTGATGCTGCACAGCCTGGGTTCCCAGCATCTGAAGGAAGGTAAGATTACCTTTACTGTCCTCTCTTTTCCTTCCTGTGTGAACTCTAATAAAGGGCCTGTTAGTATGTTTGGGAGCCCAAGTGCCTTTCTGCCTGAGATGATACAAATGCTAGTCCTGGTGCTTTTTCTAGGCTGTGTCCTAGAAAAAAGGGCCTTATAATGCAGGAGTGAAGATGAAGTTAGAGAAGAGCTTCCCCTTTTCTTGTTATATATGTTTCTTGGCATTTTTCATTTTTTAAACAACATTCTTATCCAGCCAAATTGGTTGTCTTTCCTATATGGTACATATGTATTTTCAGGATAAAAATCTTCCTAAGTTCCTGTGTTATGTCTGGTTTGAACCTTAACACTTTGGCTCTAAATCAAAGGTCTAGACTAATTGGTAAAACTCAAAACATCAGGTACTCACAGTCAAGGAAGCAAAAGAGTACAAATGCTTCCCTCACTTGTGTCAGTCCCCATCAGCCTCTTACTGTGTGTCTGGAGAATCTTTAGGCATACACTGAAAGCAAGAAGTGTTTTCCTTTTGAGAGCAGACAGAAAGTTAAAATCTATCTCAAAGAGAAATGACTTAGATGTACAACAGAAAAGGAACTGAAGCAATGCTGATAAATGTTAGTTTTACAGCATGAAGAGAAAATAATAATAGATCAGCCAATATAGCAAGTGGATGGAAACAAGCTGTTGAGCTCTTCTTGCTTTCCAGGTGGTGTATCGAAAGGGTGCCTCTTGGTATTTGCTTCAATTTGTGGTCCAAAGGGAAGAGAAGGAAGGCTGCGAGTTAATGTCTTACTTGGTGTTTAGGCATCAGCTCCAGGGAATGCAGCAGTCATGGGCTGTTTTAACAGATGGTATGCTAACTCCTTCAGGAATTTAAAAAGTGGCTGAAGAGAAGGCAACGAGGCTGATCAGAAGCAAACATGGAACTGCTTGTCCTAGGCAGTGTGCAGCAGTACAATTCAGAGACTGTCACCTTGCCTTTTGAGACATAAAGCTCAAGACCAGGAAGGACCAGGCTTTTCCTGGCCTAGCTCCATGCAGGCTAGGTAGACAGAGTGGGGAGAGGCACAGCCAACCAGCCGTTCAGATTTAATACAAGCCCTCACTTAGAAATCTAGATCTGGGGGCAGAGAGCATGAGGGGTGGGAAAGCAAAACTCAGGGAAGCCTGTGGCAGCAGTATGGGCGTCCTGAGATAGCTGGGTGGGTTCAAGCAGGCACCAGTCTTTCTGTAGCTGCTGAGATTCATCCCAGCCAGGTTCGAATTCTGCAGTAACACTTCTGGGTATTTATACCCAGGGCTAGGCAGGAAGGAGTTTAAGGGGAATTAAGGTGCTGACTTCTGTGAAAACGACAGGCAGCTGCAGCTGCGCCACGTCCTGGGCTCAGCCCCTGCATCCCCACAGGCCCCGCGTCTGCGCGGCAGGTTCCCGGCACGGGCTCCGCGCGGGGGTCAGTCCCCACGGAGGGTCATGATGCTTATTTCAGCTCGACGCTGAAGAAAGGCTGGGCCGACGGGCTGGGCCGCGACGGGCACGGCGCGGGCTCCCTGGAAAGGAACCAGGCAGCCCCGGGAGCCCCGCACGCTGCCTCCGCGCCTCTGCCGCCCTGCCCGCCCCCCGGGCCCCGCCCCCCGGGCCCCGCCCCCCGGGCCCCGCCCCCCGGGCCCCGCCCCCCGGGCCCCGCCCCCCGGGCCCCGCCCCCCGGGCCCCGCCCCCCGGGCCCCGCCCCCCGGGCCCCGCCCCCCGGGCCCCGCCCCCCGGGCCCCGCCCCCCGGGCCCCGCCCCCCGGGCCCCGCCCCCCGGGCCCCGCCCCCCGGGCCCCGCCCCCCGGGCCCCGCCCCCCGCCTTCCAGCCCAGCCAATGGCAGGGGCGGGGCTGACACCGCCCCCGGCTCGCGGCCAATAGCAGCGGGCGGTGGGCGGGGCCTCGCTGCCATAGGCCGCGGCGGGGACGGCGGTGAAGGTGACGGGCGGGTCGGCGGGAGCCATGGCGGCCATGCTGGGCTGGCGGCGCCCGGGCGCCCGGCTGCTGCGGGTGAGGCGGGCGGCGCGCCGGGCCGGGCGGGCCCCTCCCGTTCTCCCTCCCGGGGCGCTCTCGGCCCCGCCGCGGGGCCCGCAGAGACTCGGCCGAGGTCACGCTCGCCGCCGCGGGAGGGAGGGAGGGTCGCGCCCCGTCCCCTCGGCCCTGCGGCGCTGCGCCCGGGGAGGGCGCGAGGCCCGGCCCGGGCAGGGAGCGGGGTCCGGGGGTGCCCGCCGCGGGCGGCGGGACCGGGCGGCGCGGTAGGGCGGCTCCGCGGGCGCGCAGCCCCGCGCTGAGCCCGGCGGGACCTTTAGCCGCGGTCTTGGCAGCGGCTTTTTCCCCTGCCTCGTAACCGGGGCTGCAGCGGCGCGGCCGGGGCCCTCGCCTGGCTCCGCAGCTCGGCCCTTGGGAACCCGCTGCCCTGGCCGGGCCGCAGCGTGCGGGGGGCGGCAGCAGCCCCGGGCCGGGGGAGGAGGCGGGTGGGCAGCTCTGCCGCTCCAGGCAGCGTCTCGGCTGCCTGAGGCGGGTTCCTCGGAAGGGGAGCCGGGCGGTGTGAGCGCCGTGCCCTGCGCTCGCGGGCCCTGGGGCGCCGCGGGGTTCATCGGGGGGTGCCCGCGGCGCGGGGCCCCGGTCCCTGCCCCCAGAGCTGCTCTGGGAAGGGCAGGGCAGGTGCTGGGCCTGGTGCTGGGTTGCATCCCTGTTGCGTCTTGTGTTTTTAAAACAGTCCGCCCTTGGCACAGAACGTGAGCACAGCCCGCAGCAGCCAGCTGCGCTCGTTGTCTGCCTTGTCCAGTTCACTACAAAGGTGAAGTTCAGATGTTGCCCATCAAGGGCGTGTTACTTTGCTTGGGTTTAGGGTTGTTGTTTTTTTTTTTATCGCCCTCGAAACCCCTGTTACTAAAGCCCTTCAGGGGCATAATTCATTTTCAGGGAGAAGTTTAATTTCAAATTTTTCGCTGCCTGTTGCAACCTGAGCTTGGAAAAACAAATTAAACATTGAAAAACAGTAAGAAAAAAAACCCTGTCTTTTTTTAGTTGAAGGTTGTAAAATGAAAAGAGAAACAGATGTTCATATTGTGGGCACAGTGACAAAAGGTGTTCTTTGATTTATAAAATTGAAGGTGGTTTTGTGGTGTTGTTAAGTAGTTATGTGTAATGAGTGTCGATTGAGCTGTAGATCAGCAGTGACCAGAAGTTTCCAGTGTGCTGAAATGTTGTCTAAGGAAATGGCTAAGAAAGTGGCTTAAACCACTAACTGAAAGTTCTCTCTGTTAATATATGAAACAATACCTGCAGAAGCATATTTGTATCTTTACACTGTTTAATTAGACAAATATAGTAGCTGGTGGATTAGCCTGCTCAGGTGATAGTTTTTTCTTTTACTTGTTTTATTATCATCTTTTGTTGCAGCATTCTGTATTCGTTATCCTTAGTTTTGTTCATGAAATGCCAATGAAATTAAGCTGTAAATGTAAACTGCAACTGCTTAAAAAGCAGTGAAGTTAATGATAGGAATGAATTAACCAAAGTCCAGAGAAGCAGAGGGACTGGTCAACTTTTTCAAGGTAGCACCACTCCCTGATTTAGACACGTTATATATCTACATAACAGACTTGACAAAAATTAATTTTTTGTTTTTTAAGGAGTATCAGTTTATTTTTCAGAAAATATTTTATCACAGATGTTATAGTGAGACTGTGGGACTACACTACATTTTCTTTTTTTAAAGGCCTGTTATGCTTTAAATGTTTTTCTAGTGCTGCTTAAATATTTTTTAAAATAACGACTTCTGTGAAGATGGTACATTATTGCAATGTCATGACATTGGTTTTCTTTGTATGAAACTCTGAGGACTTTCTTGTTTTTAGGCTTTGAAGTACACAAGCCGTGGTTATGCATCCCAGCGTACTTTGAATGTAAGTACAAAGCATCAGCTGACTGCAATAAACCACTCCTTTGAATTTGTTTCTTAATCACTGAAATTTTTAAAAAAGTTACCAGAAAAAATTTGCTGAAGACAATGTGACTTGTGCCCAAGCCAGACTTCACTGCAAAATCTTGAATAAAAATTGGATTTTGTTGTTGTTGTTTTTTTGGGTTTTTTTAATTTTGGTTTGCTAATTGTTAGGTAGTGTGGAACAAAATTGGTTAGAAGTGTGTCAGCTAACTTAAGCTAAATGCAACTGTCTACCTGTTACTAGAAGGTACAGCTGATGCCAATTAATTCCTTTGAGGTTATTTCTGATCTAGTGGTCTATTTCTAATCTATCCCTGCTCTAGTGGGAGGTGTCCCTGTCCATGCAGGGAGGTTGTAACTAGATGATCTTTAAGGTCCCTTCCAACCCAAACCATTCTATGATTCCTTTTATATGTTATCCTGCAACTTGCTGTTAAAACATAAAAAATGAGGACAAGTACGTTACTGTCACTGGGGTCAATCATATAGAAGGGGTTACAGAGACAGACCTTTGTTTTAAACAAGTATAATTTGTCTTTGTTTAATTTTTTTCTAGTTCTTTCTTTTGTTGCTTGTCTCTAAATAAATAATTCATGGTGAGACCTTGTGCAGCTGCTTGTCTAACTTCTGAAACCAGCACAGTTGGATCCTTGGATCTTCTCAATAGCTGTTCAGGGCAGCCAGAGGGCTGAAACACACATCTTTTTGGTGCTGCATCCTCATCCTGCTCTCAGAGGTTTAGCAGGTAGACATGTTGATGTAGCACTAAAGATAAGAGGCAGAATAACATCTGTTTTGAGGGGCTGAGGTGTAGAGCTGAATGTCATGCCATGTCTTAAACTACTGCTTATGCATTATGCTGAGACCTGGGCTTTTCAATATCTCCAAGGATGGAGACTCCACAACCCCTCTGGGCAACCTGTTTCAGTGTTCAGTCACACTCACAGAGAAACAGTGTTTCCTGATGTTCAGAGGGAACGTCTTACATGTCGGTTTGCACTCACTGCATCTAGTCCTGTGCCTGAGCATCACTGAAAAGAGCCTAGCTCCTTCCTCTCCACACCTTCCCTTCGGGTTTTCAGGTAGGTGGGTAGGGTGTCTCAGCCTTCTCTTTTCCAGGCTGAACAGTCTCAGTTATCTCTGCTTTTCCTTATAGCAGAGATGCTCCAGTCCCTGAATTGTTTTTGTGGCTGTTTGTTGGACTCTCCCCAGGGTGTTCATGTCTCTCTTTTACTGAGTAGCCCAGAAGTGGACACAGGACTTTGGGTGTGGTCTCACCAGGGCTGAGTAGAGGGGAAGGATCCCCTCCATTGGCCAGCTGGCAGTAGTTTGCCTGATGCACCCCAGGATACCATGAGCTGCAAGGGCCCGTTGCCAGCTTGTTTTCGACCTGATGTCCACCAGGATCCCCAGCACCTTTTCTTCCAAACTGCTTTCCAGCTGGGTGGCCACCTGCGTGCACTGGTGCCTGGGGTTGTTCCTCCCCAGGTGCAGGACTTTGTGCTGCTCTGTGATGAACTTCAGAAGGTTTTTGTCAGCCCATTTCTGTATCCTCCAGTTGAGGTCCTGCTGGATGGCAGCATTGCTGCCTTGTATATCAGTCGGTCCTCCCAGTTTGGTGTCACCAGCAAACCTTCAGAAGGTATGTTCTTGCCCCATTATCCAGATGACTAATTAAGGTCTTAAACAGGACTGGACCCAGTATTAACCCCAGGGGAACACTGATACTGTCCTCCAACCAGTAACTTCATGCCATGGATCACCACCCAGTCAGCCTGGCCAATCAGCCAGTTTTCAGTCCTCCTCACTGTCTGGTTATCCAGCCCATACTTCTTTAGCTTCTGTGTCAGGATCATACAGGAGACAGTGTTGAAAGCCTTACTTTAGTGTAGACAATGTCCACTGCTCTCCCCTCATCTACCAGGACAGTAATTTAATCTTTGAAGGTTATCAGGTTGGTCAAACATGACTTTCCCTTGGTCAATCCTTGCTGATGATGCTTTATTATTTTCTTGTTCATATTCCTGGAAATGGCTTCCAGAGTTAGTTGTTTCATCACCTTCCCAGGGATCAAAGTGAGGCTGAGTAGACTGTAGTTCCCTGTGTCCTCCTTCTTGCCCTTCTTGAAGATAAGAGTGGTGTTTGCTTTTCTCCAGTCCTTGGGCACCTCACAACTGCCATGACCATTTCAAGATTGAGGGTGACCTTGCAAAGACATCAGCCAGCTCCCTCAGCATTCATGGTTGCATCTGAACAGGGCCCATGGATTTATGTATATCCAATTTGCTTAAGTATTCCCTGACCTGATCCCTGTTCACCAGGGATACATCTTCCTTGCTCCAGCCTCCCTTCTGGTCTTTGTGTCCTGGCATTGCTGAAGGCTGATGTGACTAGTGGTGACTAGTGAAGACTGAGGTGAAGAAGACATTCAGTACCTCAGACTTTTTCATGTCCTGTGTCCCCCCTGTCCCATTCAGCAACAGACCCATATTTTCACAAGACTTCCTTTTGCTTTCTAGGTGCTTATGGAAGCCCTTTGTGTTGTCTTAGACATCCCTTGCCAGATTCAATTTAAATTGGGCAAGGCTTTTGTAACCTTGTCCCTGCATGCTCAGACAGCATCTGCCAGGTTCCCTGTTCCTGTTTCTGCCTTCTCTGTGCTTCCTTTTTTTGTATGAGTTGTCATCCATGCAGTCCTGGCATTTTTACCTGACTAACTGCTTGTTGGGATTTACTGCTCTTGAGCTTGGAGAAGTTAATCCTACAACATTAACCAGGTATCTTTGAGCCTTCACACCCCCTACTTCAGGACCTTTGAGACTTTTGCAAGTGTCATGCATCCCAAGGCTGAGCTCAATGCACTCCAGCTGTTTTGGCATATAAAGGGCAAATACACACCCCCCCCCCCCCCCCCCCCCCTCCCCTTTTGTATTCTTGGACTGTGCTTCCTCAAGAGCACGTATCCCTGCATGGCAGCACTCCAGCCATGGGAGTCATCTCACCACAGCTCCACAGTCCCAAGCTAGTGTCCTGCAGCTGCACACCAATCTTCTTATGTTTATTCCCCATGCTGCATGCATTAATAAAGATTATTTTAGTGCTCTGAAAAACTTGCAGGACGAAAGAGAATTTATCCACTTATGTAAAGTGGATTAAAAAAAAAAAGTTACAGATGTTGATATATGAGACAGACCATAACTTCTACTCGTGCTTCTCCTTTTAGGAGGTGGTGATAGCAAGTGCTGTAAGGACACCAATTGGATCTTTCCAAGGATCTCTTTCGTCACTGCCAGCTACTAAACTTGGTTCCATTGCAATTAAGGGAGCAATTGACAGAGCAGGTATATGTAATTTATTTTTTGTCTCAGAACAGGATTTTCTGCTCCCGTGGCACTATTAAGTCTGTATCTACAAATAGTATTAAAGTTGACTGTTGGGCTTTGTTTCAATCTGAATGAAGTGCTGCTTCTAGGAGCAGAACATTCCTTAGGCATGTCTGTGCTAATCCAAATCTGGGGGTTTCTGACACACCTAAGGGGATGGAAAGGCTACTTTGCTGAAACCAGTGGCACTTCCTTTGCTCATTTGTCATACAGGCACATCTGCTTGTAGGACATACTGATGGATTCACATTGGCAAAAATTGGCTTTGGGGAGAGAAGGGTTAATTTCTACAAATTTGGCTTCTTGAAACAGCATATTACAAGAACTTGGAAAACAGGGCCGTTGCTAGAGATGCAGCAGGAATAGGAGGCCTCTTGTCTGATGGCAGCAAGTTGTGGCCTTGGCTCATCCATGTTCAATAAAGCAACAGAATGGTTTCTTTAGATGTAATTGTGGCAGGTAGAAGGTTTTATGCATTTAACCATTCATGGAAAGTGAGCTTCTTGGGTAACTAATGAGACTTGGAAATGTTTGCTTTAGTTAGCTTGTTCTGCAGGGCATTAATGGAATTCTTTTCTGGGAGTGTCACCAGTGCACCACGTTTCATAAGTATGAGGGTAAAGATATTGGATGCACCCTACAGGGTGCATTCCAGGTGGAAATTACATGTTTCATCAGTTTCTGATAGAAAGCTCCAAATGGGAAGGTTTGTAAAAGGGAGTTACATCATCTGTGCAAAGCATCCTGAATTGAAACAATTTTGTTTTATAGGCATCCCTGCAGAAGAAGTGAAAGAAGCATATATGGGCAATGTCTTGCAGGCTGGACAAGGACAAGCTCCAGCAAGACAAGCAGTCTTGGGTGCAGGTATTCATTCTGTTGATACTGGGGTTAGAGGTTTTCTGTCTTTATGTAGAGTGTAGATTACTAAGCTATGAGTTGAAGCAGAGTGGTGCCCAGCCTTTTGTCAAGACTGTGTTTGCTTTTTTCCCTGTGCTGGGTGAAGGGTGTATGTAGGTAACATGAGTACAACATGCCTAATTGGCATCTTCAGGAATCACTTTTCATATGCACAGAGGATGTTGCTGCCTGTGGTGTTTGCAGAACCTGGAGAAGACAGTATTGGAGACCAGGCTGCTACTTGCACAGCGCTTTACACTAATGAGTTAATGGATGCTGCTCTTCGAGTTCTTCCTGAAACAGACTTTTATTTCTTCAGTGTATCATTACTAAAGCCTTACTGGATTAAGGAGTCAGTGAGTTTCCTTAAACTGCATATAAGACTTGTGTCAGTACATTCATTTTCGAGTGGAGTGTGGGGCTCTCACTGGGAGGATTCACTCTGTAATGTTAACTGCAGCATGTATGTTATTGGGGCACAGGAATTATTTTTTTCCCTTTTTCTGTGCGGATGGAATTCCATGCCTTAGCGTGACTCTAGGAAAGCCTGTAGGTCAGGAAAGAGCTGGATACTTTCTTGACTCTGACTCTGTGTTTTTTTGAAAGAGAAGGAACTGCTGAAGGAAGGGCTGAATATGTTTGGTTTTTTTTCTTTTCCCTGGCTGGTTTCCCCATCTCACTGCTGCTATGCAGATTACTTGCTGGTAGCAAATCCACCATACTAGAGAGCAAGCCCAGGGCAGAGGCAATGGTGCAATGGTCTTGAGGCAAGCTGCACACAGCAGAGCCCAAAGCTATTGTAACACTGAATAATAACTCAATAATAACTGTGTGAATGACACAAACACCTGGCACTTTTGGTCTTGTTCAGTGTTGCATGTGTTTAGAGCCCCTATGCTTTTGGGGTGTGTCTTATTGCCAGCTGCTAAATTCTACAGCTTGTTTATGCTTTTTCAGTCTTGAATGTTTTCAGAGGCAGGGATCGGGGTGTCACGAGGAGGAAGAGTTCTGGAGTTGCTTCCCTGGTCTTCTGTGTCTCTGATTCTTCATTTGCTTGTTCCCTTATCCTGAATCTGTTGTTGGAAGGGGGGAAAAAACAGTCTCCAAGAAGGATAGTAACTAGGAGTGAGGGTAGATAAATTGCCCTGGCAGGCTAAACAGTGTAAGCTGAACACCCTGGGCTCAGATAAAAATTGGTCCCATCTGAAATATTTCTGAAACACCAATCAAGTGTCAGTCTACCCTTCAAATGAGAACGTTGTTTGTACCACTTCTTTGACTCAGGTCTACCCATTGGCACTCCTTGTACAACTGTCAATAAAGTCTGTGCTTCAGGAATGAAATCTATCATGCTGGCAGCACAAAGCCTGATGTGTGGTAGTCAGGTATGTGAATTTTAGTGCTGTTTTGTGGAAAAAACTAATGTTGCAGAACCTGTCCTCCTAATGACTGTGCTCTGTCATTTGCGACTGTGTGTTGATGTGGGATAACAAAGCTAATTAGCAAGGTTTTGTTTTGCTTATGCAACCTCAGTTTTATAGACACTTAAGTGTGTTTTTTTGAATAAAACAGAAAAAAAAAGTAAGTATTATAGTTAGGAAATTGCCAGATATATTATTAGAGCTGAACAAACGAGGTGGATTTTTTTTCTTTGCTATTTAGATCCTCTCCCTACTGCTCCCCTTCCCACGTCACCCCTCCTCCAAAACAAAATTAAGGGAAATTTCAAGCTCTCTGATTTGAAAAACTGAAGTAATTTTTATAGACTTAGCTTTTGAGGAAACACTTTTAATCTTGACTTTCAGACACTTTAAACATTTAATTTATTTAAATATGCATATGAAAGCAAGGCTGTTTCTAAGTACATTAAAAGCTTTTATATTGTTTTAGAAGAAGCAGAATCTGTTGTTGCTAATCATACGTGTTGTGCTGCCAGTCTCAGCAAAAGCAGAGATGAGCCAGTTATTAGTATCTTAGAGCTATAAATTATGGTGGATTTTGGTATTTGCTTGTTTTCCTGGCTGCAGACTGAGGTGTCTGTGGTATGAAAGTCATGATAGTTCCCAGTGGCTTAAGTCATTGTAGATTATCATATAAACAATTGTATTACCTCTGTCTTCAAGTCTTTCATTTTATGGAGTTGAAATGCCAGGGACTCTCATTCCTTTGATCTGTTGCTGCTTCCATATGTCAGCTGCCTTTCTGATTTATCTGCCTTTCCAGTTTGTCTCCTATTTTCTTTCTTTTCTTTATTACTTTATGTCACTTTTTCTGGATCTAGTTTACAGTCTGTTCTGAAACAAATCATTGCTTTTCTGAGTCTTAATTTAAAGAAACAAAAGGCTTCAGTCTTTTCCTTTCTTACTGCTTTTTTGATGTAAAATACCTTTCTGTATTTTTATTAACAGCACTACTAAACTTTCAAAGACTTACAGTGCTGTGTTTGTATTTTTCTTGCATTTATCCATATTTCAAATATGCTGTTAAATATGCTGTCTGGCTGTGTCTGTTCTTCACATCCTGGGCTTTTTGGGGTATAGCCTGATGAACAGTCAGATGAACAGCTTTGCTGTTGTATGTTTTTTTTATTTTTGTTTTGTCTCAGCTTGAACTGTATACCAATATATAAAAACTCAGGATGATTCAGCTTAATTCAAGTTCAGTGATCATGAATTATAATGTCTCCTTTTTTTTGCTGGCTTTTTCAGATGATAAAACCATATTGTAAGTCATCTCTTTTTACATAGTGAGATGAAACAATATGTAGAACTGCAGGTAGTTGCATATCTCTGTCTCTCCTTATTGATCTCTTAGATTCTGACTGTTCCTTGTTCCATAGGGATATGGAGATGCTAATGGAGACTAAAAATGAGAAATTTTCAGAAAGATAAACTGTTTCAAGTAAAAATTATAATTTTATCTTGGAAGCTTTGGAAGTAAAAGTGCAAGGGACTGACATGGCTCATGCAGCTTTCTAAAATTACATACAAGACAGAATCCATGTCAGCATGGGTTAACTGTCTTCAGCTCTTGTTCCTGCTGTTTGCTTTTCAAGTGCATAAAGGTGTTCTTTTTCCTTTTCTCTAAGACTCCTCTGAAATATAAATAATACAAATATATATATATATATAATGGGTTCAGGCTTAAGCTTTTGCTAATATTCCTACAAGGAATCACAGAGAACACACTGCATTTTTAATAATTTTAACTTATTTCCTTTGAACAGGATGTAATGGTTGCTGGTGGAATGGAGAGCATGTCTAATGTTCCCTATACAATGAGCAGAGGATCAACACCTTATGGAGGAGTAAAGCTGGAAGACCTGATAGTAAAAGATGGGCTTACAGATGCTTATAACCATATCCATATGGTAAATATTGCTGCACAGTACTGAAGTATCAGCCATAGATTATCAGCCTGATGCAGCTTTGAAGAGCTGGCTTAAAATAATTGTGAAACTGCTTCCTTCAGCAAACCTAGAAATGAGGAGTAACATTAACAGAGGAGGAAAAAGTCTTCCATTTCTAGGCTTCCTGTAATAACTGTCATGGAGGGGCTAGACAGAAGAACAAACCAGAACAAACTGTGTGTTAATATTTATCTCTCTCTGACTGAAGTCTAACTAGCCTAGAGCAGGGATTTTAGAATGATAAAAATTTTGCCACGGATAGATTGCTGTTGCACCCTCTGTGGGAAAGATCAAGCAAGTTACTTGGTGTCTTTGAGGGTATCTGCTCTGTACGGTTCAGCAGGCTGTCGTGTTTATTTTTCCTCCCCCAATGTACATACCTCCTTATCTTCTCTTGGAGGGTTTGAGTCAGCTGATAGGCTTACTCTTCAGCATAGTAACTTAAATTAGACAAACAACTGCAAACTTAGGATGGGTTTGGAAAACAGCTGATATGAAGATAGAGAAGAACAAGCATCAGGGAAGAACAGTTTGAAAGAGAATTACTAGTTTCAGTTGATGAATATTTCTGGCCTTTTCCTGTGGTAATTCACAACTGTAGGGCATTATTGACTGATCAGTTAGTGTTTGTGCTGCCCTGCAGGATATCATACCACAAAGAATATTCTGCTGTGATCCATATATTTGATGCAGACCTCATGTTTCTGTGTGAGATTTATTCCTGTTGCAATTTAGCACACCCTGCTTAGGCTGTCAAAATTCACTCCCACATTTCAGCTAAAATGGATTTTTATTGTGAAGATTTTTAGAGGAATATAAATAGTGGCTTTGCTAGTTCTTCTACATGGGGAAAAACTGTAGGACTTGGTTATAATACACAAAGTTTTAATAGATTGAGACAATATTTTTCTGAAATCCGTTTTGTCTTCAAGATAGCAGCTGTAAATCACTTGGAAAACTGTTGACAGTCTGTGTGAGAATATCCAGGAAGGCCTATCCAATGGCTTTAGGATCTTGCTCCTGTCTGTGTTTTAGCAGCAGACTAAGTTGGTAGTGCTGCGAGGACTCTGAATTCTTTAACTGCATAGAAGTGAACTTGCTTGTTTGAGGAACTGGGGGAACAGGGTACTAAAGGGTTTTATGTTGATTTATTGAGTTTTCTAAAGAAATGAGAAGTGGAACAAAGCCTGTTTAAGAACAAATCTTCCAAGTTGACGGAGTATCCTTTTTTTAGTGTATTTTCTCAAGAGGTATTTAGACAGTGATGGTAATTAATGATGATTGTATAATTAAGATTATGATTGACCTATATGTAGGATTATTTGTTTCATTCTACTTATTCCAGTTATTAGACAAAAGGTATACATTTATTGGTACAGTATCACATCCCCAAGGCTACATGAGCCTGTTGTGTTGAACTGGTTTTGTAACCTTTGGTGTAGGCAAGCTAATGATGGAATGAAAACATGCGTGAGATGCTGTGAACATACTTTTCTGTGGCTGAACAACGACCTTCAGTCTCTGAAGATGTCAGCCTTAAGCACTTTAAAACTTACTTTTGCATGCAGTTTCTTAACTTCAAAAAAAGCCTTGTAAAGAAAGTTCCTTCATGATTTTAATAACCTGGATCCAGAAAACATTTGCTACATCTGATGTTCATACTCCAAAACCAGAAGTTACTGCTTGATCGTGACTGTTTAAATTAGAAACGGACCCAAAGTATTAGTCACATTCAATTCTGGAAATCTACTGGTTGAGTTTTTTCTGTTACATTTCTACCTCACATCTCCAGAAATACCCAACCTAACATGCCTGGTTTTCTCCAAGGGCAACTGTGCTGAGAATACTGCGAAGAAGCTCACCATTTCACGAGAGGAGCAGGACACTTATGCCATAGGCTCTTACACGAAGAGCAAGACAGCCTGGGAGTCAGGAGTACTGAAAAATGAAATAGTCCCTGTCACTATTTCAAAAAAAGGTATTATGGAAAGGTGTGGTAAAATAAATTGTTTGTCATTAAAAGCTGTAACATTGTCTGTGCTCAGTGCAGAGTGTGTTGTTTTAACTTGCAGATCTCAGGAATAATAATTTCAGGTGAGCTAGGGATCAGACTTTCTGGTGAAGAGCAGTCACTGACCTGTGATCTGGTTTTGGTTTTTAATCTTTCTTTAATGTTACATACTACATCTTTTTTCCTTTTTTGTATGTAAGTGGAAGACAAGATACTGAATTTAGATATGACTTGAGGACATCTGATGTTTCATTTCACTATTGATTACCTTAAAGACATGGGTTTTTTTCCATTTCATTCAGCCACTGGGAAGTATAAATGGGTTTGCAGTGAATAAATTGTATTAAGAAAACTGAAAAAAGAAATTCTTTCATAAGCACAGTTCTTGACATGCATTTATTATGTGTTTACATTTTTTTTTTTTCCTCAAGTTGTTTAAATAAGGCAGCATTTAATCAAAGCACTGTGTTAGAATGTCTTAAGGATGGACTGTTCTATTAAGTGCTAAATGAAATCTGAATTTCAGGAAAGCCAGATGTAGAAGTGAAAGAAGATGAAGAATACAAACGTGTTGATTTTAGTAAAGTTCCAAAGCTGAAAGCTGTTTTCCAAAAAGAAAATGGTAAATATTATTAAATTAACTGTTTAATTTTCCACAAAGGGCGAGGATAGTTTGTTACAGTGAAGAGTACTGTTCACAAGAGCTTGAATGCCCAAAAACCTGCCAACGTAAAGAAATACGCTTTTTAACAGCACGTATTAGCTTGGATTAAAAGATGGTCCAAGAGCCTTAAACCAGTGAAAACCTGTTTTGGACATTTACTTTAAAAAGAATGAAAGGAGTTGGTTTCAGTTTAGCTATTGCCTTGGTCTCCACCAAGTATAAGCTTTTCTGTCAGTGGGAAATGGAGTGGCTTTTACACAGTTGCCTGTCAGTTCCCTGACTCTGTGATGGATAAATCCAAGTTGCCACTCATTCACAACCCTTTCTGGGCTGGAATTCTGTGTTGATGCCAAATGCCAGCAATGCAGCTGACATGGAAGGCATCATCTGAACTACCACTTGCATAAAGATACAAAATACATGTGGTTGCACTTGTTAACTCAGTGCAACAGATATCACCATATTGCTAAGACCTGTTCAAGGGCCCAAGGTGGAAAAAAAAAAAAAAGTCATGAATGGGATGTTAGTGAACATTATCACACCTTCCGTTCTATTTAAACAATGCTTTACATTTCTAGGCACAGTGACAGCTGCTAATGCCAGTACTCTGAATGATGGAGCAGCTGCTTTGGTGCTGATGACCACAGAGGCAGCCAAGAGACTGAAAGTCAAGCCTTTGGCACGGATAGTGGGTAAGATTTTTCTTATCTTTTGGGTGCAGTCTGGAAAGTAACTCCAATGGATGCTCTTAGACTGGGAGTCCTGTTTGGCTGGTTACTTGACATCTGTGGGACAGAAGAGGTGAGGCCTTAGGCATATGGCTGCATCCTCTCAATACAGACCTTGAAACATCAAGTGTTGCACCAGCAGGGTTTTGATCATAAACATCATTTTCTGATGATGATTTTCTGTATGGAATAGTATTGAAAATCTGATAATGTTATTGTGTGGCTGATTTAAGCCACTTAACTTTAGATGTATCTATTTAATAGACCATTATATTCAGAATTCTTCTGTCTTGGCTGGGTTTGCTGCTTGCACAAATAAAAATAATTTCTGGTAAAACCAAAAGGTCTTTAAACAGCTGTTGTGTTTTTTACAGCTTTTGCAGATGCTGCTGTCGATCCCATTGACTTCCCAATTGCACCGGCATATGCTGTTCCCAAGGTAGGAATAAAAAAAATGAAAGTTTTTGTAAACCAGCAGATTTCCCTAGCACTGGATTGTTGGTTCACCACTCAGTGGATCTTCCTGTAATTAGGATCAAAATTATAATTACATCTTCAATACAAAGAACACATTTTACAGAGGATCAAGGCTAGGATGCAGATTATCAGAGTAACAGACTTCTCACACCTATTTTGAAAGAGAGAATTGTTTCATAACTGTTTTTACCAACTTTGGGCTTGTTTACCCTTGGGAAGCTTTGCAGCTAGTTTGGCTAAAAGGCAAAATACATGTGGTTAGATGAGTATAGACTAGATCAAAAAGGAACTGATGACAAAGTGCATTATGCAAGGAATGCTGTATCAGTTTAAATGTTCTTAACTGTAGTAGTAAGTACATGCTCATCACAGTTTAAGTGTGATGAAAACACACCCTTGGCATAGAGTGCTCTCCATTTCTTCTGTGGAAACTCAGGTTTGTGCTTCAGCACCTCAGGTTGGGGTTTTCCCATCTGACAAAGAGGTTCTGAAACGTGAACTTGAATCAGACTATAGGCAGCCTGAGTCACCAGCTTCAAACTAGACCTAATTATTTCTATAGTTAGCTTCCTCATTTTTTTGTATTAGTAATTATTTTTATTACTATTTCCAGATTCTGAGTGAGACAGGCTTAAAAAAAGAAGATATTACCATGTGGGAAATCAACGAAGCATTCAGTGTCGTGGTGCTGGCCAATATTAAGATGCTGGGTATTGATCCACAAAAAGTGAATATTAATGGAGGTGCCGTATCTCTTGGGCATCCAATAGGGTAGGTAACATAAGCAGGTTTGTGTTCTGCTCGAGGCACTGTTTCTTGGACAAAGTGCTAACACTTACACCTTTATTCTCCAACTTAATGCAAGTAGGAAGGGTAACGGAAATTTGCTGTCAAAGTACATAGTGACTTAATTGAGGTGTCGAATTCCAGGGTGCCTTGAAAGTGGATGAGTGATCACCTACTTTTCCAAAGACCTTGCTTGTTACCAGAGCTATGTGGATTTCTGAAGTATGAAAAGCAAATCACTATTAACATGACAGAATAAACAATAATTATTAATCAAGTAGTTCAGCTAATAAAATGTACAAATAAACTTAGGAAAATAGGGAAGGATATGGTACAGGGACTTCTTCCCTGAGCAAAGTGAAATTCCAGGTCTTGACAAAGCATTTTTGGCAGTGGATCCAGAAGTTTCCAAGCACCTAATGCAGCTGAGGGGGATAGTCTGGTGCATGTTGGTGGGTCTTTTGTTGAAAGTTCTATCATTTGGTTAGAGGAGTCTGATCACCTGTGTTCCCCAGCAGCTGTAACTTTCTCATGACTTAACTATGTCCCATTAATCCTCCCTGAGGGTGAGCATCTTGTACAATCCAGGTCTATAAAGAAAAACTAATTTCAAATCCTCTGAGTAAATACAGATGAGAATGAACCACGTTGTACATCAGGAAGAAGTAGGAGTACTTTGCAGTTCATAAAAAGCTCTGACTGAGGCATAATCCCACCAGACATGCTGACATCTCCGTTGCTTTAGCAGCTGTTTCTTATAAGGGAATATGATTTATTTATTTTTTTGTCTTAGAAGTTAATTTTGACAGTCTAATGACAGAATTTTAATGTCAGATTTTGTACATTAAGGTGGATTGAGGGTGTGTACTGCAGGATGCTGTAAGCAAATAAGAAACTAAGAGTTGCTCTCCATTTGTTTTTTGTGGGAGATTTGTTTTCTTTGAAAAAGCTCTGGTACATGCAGAGATACTTAATAATATACAGACTGGCTTAGAGATTTCCTTTTCCAGAAGAAACTTTATTTAAAGATAGAGTTTTTGTTTGTGCCTGTATAAGAATCTGTTTAAGTGCTGTAGCTAGAGAAAAATAACCTGTCTTGCATCTAAATGTAGATGAAAGGGTTTGTTGGTGGATTTTTCCATCCAGTGAACCAGTAATACACTCTGCCAGCTCTCCTGTGCAGGTCAAGTTAAGAGTTTCCTTTGAACTAAGCTATATGCATTTTATTTTCTTTTATTTAGAATGTCTGGAGCAAGAATTGTTGTTCACATGGCCCATGCATTGAAACAAGGACAATATGGTTTGGCAGGAATTTGCAATGGAGGAGGAGGAGCTTCTGCAATATTAATAGAGAAGTTGTAGTCCCACATAGCTTTGGGAGCTCTGATCAAAATCATGAATGGCACCTGTTACATCTTACATGTATCATTAAGTAGATGAATTCCTTAAATGCTATTCTGACATTTCTTAAAACATTATTGAGCATTGATAGAGACAACTGGGCTTTGTTACTTAGACTCAAAGCAAGTTTTTATACACTGCAAATAAAAAAATGTCAAATTATGGTGTCTCGAGACCTGACAATAAAGAATGTGTTTGCTACCTGTGGCTCCTTGGTTTCTCAAACATCACTGAAGAATTCTCTTGGTAACTCACATCATGCCACTACTAGAAGCAGCTGGTTTGTTACAGTTTAGTGGCTTAATTTTGGTTTAAACTACTCCGTGATTTTCATGGTAAAAACCCTCAAAGATTGTTTCTCCGTTTAGTGTACCTGGAAGCCAGCTAAAATGTAGAAAGGAGCCCTGCTGTAGCACTTGCTCACCCTACCTTGGGCTGTAGTGTCCAAGCAGACTAGAAGCAAGGTTGGTGTAACCCCCAGGCAGGTAGCACCCTGGCCTCAGTGCTGCTGCTCCTGTGGGGTTTGGTCATGCAAGGCTCAGTGCTGGGCAGCTCTGTCCATCTGCTTTTACACAGAGGCAGATTCCAGCCCCAAGGGGCACAGTTACTGCTGATGGACTGGGAGCTGCCATAACCTGGCTGTGCTCTTGAACTCAACAGTTGAGCCTTCAGGAACACAGGGTTAAGGTGTCCCTACTGCATGGATGGAGAGATGGGAACGTTGCTGGAATGAAGCTTGTTCCAGACTGCAGTGACAAGGTCAGGTAGTTTTGTTGGCAGACTTTTTGCCCTATGGTAAAAATGCAGTTTGACCAGTATCAAGCCTGTTCCCACCTCACCCTTTTCCTGAGGGATAAATGGATCCCAATCGCTTTCTTACTTTGACCTTAGTTTCAGCAGGAAGCCATCTGTACCTACTGCTTGTTCTTATATTTTCCCTCCATAAAGTAGGAGGAATAAAATACTTTGACTAGGATGTAGTGGGTTCTGTTTTTTCTGGGTAGGAGGTAGAAAATGAACAGTGGGGTTTAAATGCTGCACTGTAAGAAAATTAACTTTCATTCATGCTCTTGACACTTTTTCTTTTAAAAATTACTTGCCATATGACAGCAGCTTGGAACTGAAGATGCTTCTTCCTCTGAAAGTGTCAGTGAACTGATAATTCATGTCTTCTTTAGTATTACCAATCACCTGAACTGAGAAACGCATGCTATGGTGGATAGTGGCAGTCCCATGAAAAAAATACACTAGGTCTCAAAGAAATAGCAAATCTATTTAAAAATACCACATATCAACTGTCAGAATATTAAGCATAAAATGCCACCATGGAGCAGACACAACTGTTTTTGCTGCTGACAACTGCTGTAATTAGTGTTCCATACTGAACTCTTTGTCTTAAAAAATGAGTGATAACACAACTGATACAATACCCACGTAACTGGTTAGTGGACTTACAAAATACGAGGTAAGACACACCAGTTTTAATAAAAACAAAAATATTTATTCAAGCTGTAAATGCTATGCAGTATTTTGTTATTGGATGGGTTTAATATAAACATCTACTGCATAATATTGGTTCCTTAGGAATCCTTGTATACTCTCTGAAACATTGCCCTGTTGCTGTACAGATCTCTTACAAAAAAACTTGCATTTTTTTTAAGACCTCAACAATTTGAGAACAAAAGAGGAAATACCAGCAGAGACAATTCTGCAGTACTGGAGCAAGGCATAGTGTGGTAACTGTCACCCATGCTAATAATTATCAAAGGGCAGGCTGCCTTTCTCTAGTGCCTGTTCTGAAGAGTTTGTATAATAGAAGACACAGTGACAAATTCCACGTTGAACAGAAAGATAAGATACAAATTCTTCCATGTCTGGCTAAAAGAGTAAGTGATATTAGCAAAACACTTTCTCAACAGTCCAAATGACAGTTAAAAGAATTTACTTGAGCAATAGGACATGCTAAAATCCTTCTCTGGCTATTGCTATAATTTAAGTATTCATCCTGGGGTATGAACATGGGGGTTAATCCCCAACAAAGTCCATTGTTTGAGAACCGTCTTTGCCTTCCAACACCATCTTGTGCAGCAGCCACTGTTAAGAGATGAGACCTGACCCAGTTCAAGTTCTTCTCTGAATGACTGGATGGGAGAAACTTCATTAGGTGAGAAACACTTTTGGACTTTTTTTTGCCTTATGTTGAATTACTGGTATTTTTTGTTAACTCACTGACAGCCTTACAACATGAGTTATGAGAGAAGAGAGTGTTAGTAGAGGCCGGTTGTGTCTGAAGATCAGGTCCCTTTTGGATTCAAGAAGACAATGGGCAGTGGCCCGGTAGCTGCCCAGGTCCAAGAGGAGTGAACTATGAACACCACCTTCTTTTCCCAGCTTTTTCACAAGCAGTTCAGGGGGCCAAGTAGAGAATGCAGCAGAACACAGACAACGTGGTGTAACAGAAACATACAACTTTTCTTACATTACATTTATACAAATGTACAATTCTGCAAATTAAATGGCTCTATAATTATGCAAGTGCTTTTTCAAAAATAAACATATACGAACTCAATGATATTTACACTTAGCAACCTGCTTCAGAAACAGCATGATTTTGCTATAAAGTGAAACTTCAGTGCACTGAAAGTGCAACTCACCCCTTAGAATTAATTTCTCTTCCCATGCAAAACCCCAGCAGAACACCTAGCTTAGACAGTCACAGATCAACTTATTTTCATTCATCATAATGCAACGACAACAAGAACTTGTCCACGTCCATTCCTGCTGGAAATGAATTTGGTAGTTTCTTTTTCTGTAGGAGAGGAAAAAAAAAAAGTGTTAAATATGAAGAACCTGAGGATACAGAAGAGGCTGTAAGCATTCCTTTCTTCCTCATCCTTCCATCTACCTTGCAGACACAACTGCACAAAGCTCACCACAATCAGACACTGGGTACAAAGGGCAGGGTGATGGGAAGGCAGCTGCTGAGCTCAGTGTCAGCAGCTTCCCGGGCTCCAGACAGACACAGCCTGGCAGGTCTACCCACATACACAGTACAAGGAACAGAGCATTTTTCAGTTACAGTATTTCAGGAGCATGCTGGTGAATGACCAAGTTACACTGTGTCTCCTTTTTGATTACTTGCATATATCACCTTTGCTATTTGCCATTAAATCCCCAAGTCAAAGCTGTGATGCTCTAGACTAGAGAGACAGGAATACACAAAATGTGGATTCCTAGTCCTGGTGGTAAATAAGGATGCAAGAACAGTCCGAATTCTAGTTTGAGTTTGGCCTAATTCCTACATTCCACCTAGAAACTTAGTCTGAAGTTAGAATTTAGGAACTTGTTCATGTTTTAAGAGAAATCATAAGATTTTCATAGGTATGTGCAGACAGTCAGGAGTTACTTGTCTGTATCTGAAGACTATGCTAATCTTAAGAAAACTGTTAGTTCAGAGCAGGCTTGAGAGGCAAAGTAAGTAAAGCTGACAAACATAAATAGGATGTGTCAGGGATTTGGACTGGCACCTCTGAACCGTCCCATTATAAACAATATATATAGACACGTCTAATGCATAGTTAGAATTTTACATTTAAAGTAAACTCCTGTACTTGCCTTTATTTTCTTCTTTTTTGATGGTGTTGGAGAACTTTGAAGGTCTTTTCTGTTTGCAGAACGAGAATTTCTCTCACCCTCATTCAAGTCCTCTAGTTTCCTTTTCTTTACTGTGCTCCGTAAAGACCTGAACTGTTGAGTATTGTCCTTCAGGGGGGTTGCAGTGCTAGTCCTTGCAATAGCTGCCCGTGACAGTATCATCAGCGTGTGAGCAGCCATGCTGACACTGTTTTCACTACCTGTTTCACTGGCCGGGCTGCAGGCAGGCAGGTCAGGTGTAGCAGGGGGTACCATTATTCTAGGGGTGGTGCTGTCCTCATTGAAGCGCCGGCAGGTGGGCGTCCGGACGCTGTCGGTCGTGTCGTCCGTGTGCCTGTCCCCGACGCCAGACGGCGTGCGGGGCACGGGCAGTTCTCCATTGTCACCCGTTTTACTAGTTGGGCTGTGCCACTGAATGTCTTGCAACATTTCCACACATTGTTTAGTGAACGGGCTCGAGAGGCAAAGGCCTTGGCTGGAAACTTTGGCCGGTTCTCGCTTTGCCTCCTTCGAAGCCAAAGGAGTGGGCGCTGGCGACTTCCCAGTCCCACTGGACAGCGACCCTTGCTTCTTGCTCAGCTCTTGCACCGCAGCAACTGTCTTCTCATTCCATAAGCCAACGCTTTGCTGGCCATTTGAGAGTTTGGCAGTGTCTTGGTTCTTCTGTTTCTCATCAGTATCTCTTCGTAATTCATTTTCTTTGTTTGCTGTGGCCTTGTGGAAGGGATCCAGTGGAAGCCCTGCAGTTGCCACCTTCCGCTCGGGCGGGGGCTCCTTGGCAGATGTACTTCTGTTGCTACCAACTTCAGGCTTACACAGAATTCTAGGCAACGTTTTATCCTTCTCTCTTTTTCCTGCCTGTGCTTTAGCAGAGGATGATGCAGAGTCAACAGCAAATAAAGTATTTTCATTTCTTTCTTTTTGGGATAAACTCTTAGGAGTCTGAATTTGAGTGTTTCCTCCTGGAGCAGGTAGGACGTTATCAAAGCAAAGCACTCTCCTGTGACTTTCACCTTGTCTTGAATTTGAGCTTGTACTCTCCACTGGTGCAACAGGTAAGTTCTCCTCCACTTTCCTTCCTAGTTCTGCAGTGATAAGCTTGTCTGAATTTGCAGTCCTGAAAACGAGATGAAAACACTTCAGCAACATACTTGTTCTTACTAGGCAAGCTCATTTCAGCTGGCTGGAAGTCCCAAACCCCCCAAGAAACACCTGTTTAAAGCTCTCCCCATTCAACATATAAGGACCAGGAATAAGGGCTGGCAACTGCAGAAAGCTCAGAGAAGGTAAAAAATTATGACAAAAGTTATCAAACACCCTGTACAAAGAACAACTGGAGGTCTTCAGCTTAGGAAGAGAGATGGGTGAAGTGAGATACAACAGAGCTCTGGGAAGAAAAGCCAGCAAAAAGGCAACAATTTGCTGTATCTTCCAGCATCAAGGAAAACTATTATCAGGTTCAAACCAAAACAAAGAGGCCTGGACACTGTGCATAATTAAACCTGGGAACTTTTTCAACGTGGGATATTTGTTGATGCTGGTAGTTTGAGTTAAAAAAGGAACTGAGCACGTGCATGACAGGACAGTCCATCCCAGAACACTGGTTCTGGAAGTCCTTGGAGCTGAAACTGCTCAGAAGCTGCCAGAATATTCTGGGCAGTATCATCATGCACGTGCCTCGTACTCCCCCCTGTGCATCTGCATTTGAAGCTGTAGGTGATGGGACACACAGCAAGACAGAAAGCTTTTAGTGGGCATCTGGACAAGAACATAAAAACTCTCCAGGGCTTGGTCCCCACCTGCCAACCAGCCACATTTGTGTGGAAAAGCCACCACTGCATGGTAGTGGTGT
This sequence comes from Apus apus, assembly GCF_020740795.1. NCBI lineage: Eukaryota > Metazoa > Chordata > Aves > Apodiformes > Apodidae > Apus > Apus apus. The sequence goes on from NC_067282.1 coordinate 16,880,586, forward strand.
CAAAAGAAAAACGCTTCCGCTCTGGCAGCTCATAGCACTGTTATGTCTGTGCCCTCTTCTGGCTTATGCTGCGTTTCCAAGTGAAGCGTCTGCATCTTCATGGATGCTAGCAAAACTCTCCTCACACCAGTAAGCCTTTGTGGTTTGCAAGAGGAGAAGTCAAACTAACTTTGGAATGGCAACTTTGTTACCTTTGGGACAATAAAGAAGGTATGGGTGGCAGCAGTTTGGTTTACTTCCATGAAACGTGATACGACACAGAGGGTAGAGTAGAAATGAGAAATTCAGTCTCTTTACAGGGAACATTTTGCTCTCTTTGCTATACAAAACATATGTCTGGAGATCAATTACAATTAAAGAAAGATCAAGTACCAAAGTAATATTATCCAAAATAACTGATTTTTGCATGCATGTATACTATAAACATTGGTGTATGTTTTGGGTTTGTGTTTTTTTTTTTATAAGTTGACTTTGTTGCTCTTGTTTTCCTTCACTTTTCTAACCTTTTAACTCAGTTCTGAATAGGCAGATAATTTTAAAGGATGTTTTATTTTTACAATAAAAGAACATCTCACCACTAACATTTAAACTGAACTTCTTACTTTCTCCTACACTCACTTATTCCAAATATACTTTTTGTTTCTTAAGTCCATTAACAGTAAGGAGAGTGACTGCTGAAGCTGTGCTTTCTCTCTCACTTGCCCAGGAGAAAACTAGTGCCTATACCAATTAGCAATTACGTTAATAACATAATCATAACATATTCAATAACAAGCTCCACTGGATTTGGGCTAGAGTGGTAAAAGCAAAAAGGCTACACTACGAAACAACAGGCACCACTCATCTGAAAATTAAAAAAACAAGTTTTAATAATTAAAATATCCCAGCAAATATAACAGGCCATTTCTCCTAGCTTGGATTCTGCCCAAACCATTTTTATTTGACAATTGAGATGGCAGAAAATAACCACAAAGCCATACAAACACAGGAACAGCAAAAGTCTAGCACACATCTGTATCAATACTCCTGGCAGACAGACAGAAGGAAATAAAGGGGTTACTGCTAAAAACAGCTGCTCTCCTCTCCACTGACACATGAGGAAATCCATGGCAGGAAAACGAAAGCAAGTTTGAATACCCAGCACTACTGACCTTTGAGTTCGAGGATTGGTGTGGTTGAGAGGCTCAGCTACACTTGGTACTGGTTTTCCTGGAACAACAGATGAAGTATTGGTAAACTACAACATTCCAAATAAACCATTTCACAGTTAGTACAGTATTTCACCTGACAGAGAATCAATAAGCAAAAATCCAGCAGTAAAACAATGCCATTTTTTCACAATTTTAAAGTTTACACTTAGATAATACATAAGCCTGGCACAACAAAACCAACTGTGCTGGACTTAAAAATGCACAGCAGGGACTTCCAAGTAGGAGAGAAATAACCACAGGGAACTCTCAGTTATCCATCAGCAAACCAGAATACAGACTAACCATACAATCCTAGTTTTTTTCTTAATTTGCAACTTCATTCTGTCTTCATTTTTATGTGTAAAACTACTCTTTTTAAAAAAAGGTAGCTAGGACAAATTACAAGTTGCCCTTATAACTTATTTTCAAATATTTTTCTTTATCCAATTCCAACACTGAGAAATGAATGTAACTCCAGTCTTGTTTTAATTTATTATTTGAAGAAGCAAGGTCTCAGTGAGATGAATATATAGAAGTGTATATACCTGAAATGTCAAAGAGAAAACAGCAGAATGCATTTTTTAAAATAAATACGCAACACTTCTATTAAATATTTTCCTTAATAACTGTTTAGTATTGCTGACTCTTCTAATACCTTCTTATTTATAAAACTTTGTTACTGACAACTGACATGTCTTTAGAAACCCACTTTCCTGCTGCCCTTCCCAAGAAGGCAACGGGGTACCTGTATTAGCCTTGTTTCTCCCTCCAGGAATCTTTTGTGATTTGGGAGGGATGGGAAGTTTTGGGACACTTCTGTTGCACACTGGATTAGCCACAGGCATATGTAGAACCTTGAAAGAATCAAAATATTCCATTACAATTCACCAAGAGACTCCTTATCACTTCAGCTTGACTTTTGAAAAGCTTGATTTGTGATGTGCTACCTGGCGTGCAGGTGCTGAGAAGGTATTTCCATTTTGTCCTACTACTGAGAGAGGTATCATTCCCACCATTCCTTGCAAAACAGGTTGCACTGGAGATGCAATTATAATGGCAGAACCTAAAAAATATTAAAGTGTTAAAATTGTACAGAAACTAAAAATACTTCAGTGAAAAGAAAAGCTTCAAGACAGAATTTCTTAATATTATACATGGTCAAAGCTGTGGCAAGAAAAGCTCTGGCTAATTTAGAAAAACTTAACTGTTCTTACTGTACATCACTACTGGAGAACAGAATAAGTACCAGTTTTATTTTTAATTTATACCAAATTCTTTAATTAAAGTCTGATTTCCTTTTTAAGAAGTGGTTCAAAAGCTTTAAGTATGACACGCCTATGCTAAGGCTTGAACTTGGAATGTAAGTGATTTATAAAAACCACTGAAAGTAATGACTTCATAAAAAAAAAACCCAAACAACACACTATTATTTGCATCCTATTCCCTACAATGAGCATGCTCAAAAGTCATTAGCAGAATTGTTTTTTTAATTCCAATGCACCTGCAGCACTTTCCCCTTACAAGCACACCAGAAGCTGGGAAAGGTGAGCTCTGTCTGTATGGAGATATCTAATGCATATTCCTGGCTGGGAGCAGTACACAAAGACTCTAGCTAACTAGGGGGGTTGAGTTTAATTATTCTTTTAAATAAAATAAAGCACAGTTAAGACTGATTTGGAATATTGAAGTAAATGTTTCCTATTCACCTGTTGAAATAATTGTTAAAACATTTTTTAACAGTTATTCTAACAGGCTGCAAAGAATATCCAGCTGCCAGACATATGGGAATTATAAAATAGGGAAACTATTATAGTGCATCCATTGAGAAGTGAAAGAAAAATTTGACAAGGGAAGGAAAAAATTATTCCACACAGTTCTTCAGTTACATGAGCACTACCAGGAAAAACATCAAATGAGAAGAATGGGAAAACTTCTATTTCTCCATGAAATGAAAAAAGCTAACAGCAGCACAGAGCAATCCCAAGGACAGATGAGGCCAGCACTCCCAGATCTGGCACTATTGCTGCACTGGCCTCTGACCACAACAAAATAGCTACACACAGAAATTCAAGGATAACTGCAACAAGTTATCAGATTTCGAAAGAAATCTACATGTATTGATTGTAGCTGGTTGATAGTTAGGTTTAACATTCTAAAAAGCACTACATTTCTTATTGCTGTAGCAATAAAAATGCTCGTACCAGGAGATGTTTTATATTATGGAAAGAAATAATGTTCTACTTCAATATTTGTCTAAACATACCTCTAGTGTAGGGTTTTTGGGAAATGAAGCAAAAGAAAACAAGGGAGTAGTTTTGGAAGGACTATGTACATCTAGCTGGTTATATGAAATAAATATGGATACTGATAACCTGTAGCATTCTATTTATAAATTAATCTCATTAAAACAAAACAAAAACCTTGTTTCATTTAGCTGAAACAATGGAAACTTTTCTACTGTAAGTCAAAATATGCTTCTTAAACTTATCACTGCTAAAATTATATAACTTAAGCTTCTGAAATATGAGGCTATTTTTTTTTTTTTTAAACAGCTGGGTCAACAAGCCTTTGCAGTTTTTATTTCATTTTTAGTAGCAACTAATATACTCAATAAGTACACAATTCCTGGTTAGTTTCAAGGGTCAGACAGAGCAGTGTTTAAAAACTGTTTACTTTTAATGTACTTACAAAAAAAAAAAAAAGAACAAAAAAAAGCTATATGAACACCACATTTTCAGTACTTTCCTAATAGTGAGATTACCTTGTGGGAAGTTTGGGGACACAGTCTGGTTTGCTGCAAATGTACTGGTGGTTCTCGGAGGAGTCCGTAACTGTTGTACAGCTGGAGCTTGGGCAGCAAGTGGCATAGAATTGCCAGGCAACACAACTACATTTGAAGGTGTCACAGCTGTGCCCAAGGTAGCTGGATCAGTCACACAGGTGGCTATATAAAGGTTGTTTGAATTCCCAAAAGCTGTGCTTGTTGCTGGCATCAACTGTATAAATCCCCCTTCCTTGGAAAGATTAGTTGTACCTGCAACTGAAAAAACAGTGCAGTCTTCATTCGGAGTGCTAACTGAGGTGACCACAGGATCCTTAGGTCTAAGCACCAGAAGATTCTGCTCTGCCAAAGATGAATCTACATTTTTTTCTGCATCTTCTGAAGTGACACATTTGGACAGGCCTGCAGTTTTGGTTGGGGATTTGGCTGGAGAAGACAGTATTATAGTTGGCAAATTTTCTCCTGTGATGCTGGAAACAGCATTATTTAACTCTGTTTCTGATGAAATAAATGGATCATCACTGATGATGATCTTGAGGGACATTATGTTAGAAGGATCAACATCCATTGGTTGACTACTAGAAGATACACCACTTATACTTTTGGCTTCTGTACCTGACTCCTCTGTTGAGGATGCAGTTTCTGGGAGAGGAGAGTGGCTTATTTCAGATGTAGAAAGACTATTCTCAGTGGATACTACAGAAATTTCTGTACATGCATCATCACCAGAAGCAAAACGCACATTATCAGCATCTACTTTTGTAGAAGATGAAGGTTCTTGCATTTCCCGGTGTGTTCCCTCTGAATGTGACAGTCCTGAAGCAAGGTTAAAATCTTTCTTACAAGGCTTATCAAGTGTATGCTGATCATTTGTTTTGTTAGAAGTATCAACAACTTCAAGCTGCAACTTGTCAAGATCTGAAATCTTCACTGCAGATCTTTCTGCACAGTCTGGCTGCACACTCTGCTCCTGATGGTTAGAGTGGTGGCTGGAGTTCTCCTCTAAAATACCAGCTAAGGCAGCTGTATCCTTTGTTATGGCCTGTTCTTTTCCTGCAACTGCTGATGGGCTAGAAACTGATGAATTGTTTTTTCTCAGCAGTACACTTTGGTCGGAGCTCCCACCAGAAGGGCTTTCAGGAAGTGTTTTTTCAGACAGTGACGTATCTGGCGATAAGTGACATTTACTTCCAGGATGTGTTTTGTTTTCACTAGCTGCAGTACCTTCTGCCAGTGACATCAGAGAAATCTGCAGACTACCAGAATGAACATAGTCTAAACTGGGACTACCTTGAATACTATGACTTAGTGGGCCTTTTTCAATCTCCATTGCTCTTTCACTTTCAGATACTAACACAGAGGACTCTTGTTTATCATAAGAATCTCCACGGTGTTCATGACATTCACCATCAGAACTCTGTCTCTTGTTCACTTCAGTCAAACCAGGCACGGATTCAAAAGCAATTTCAAGCTCTCCAAGATGTTCAGGGGTAACAGTTTTAAGTACTTCAGTCTGCTTCCTTGATCTACAATGTCCATGCAACTGTTCATTGGTTGTATTTTTCTTAGCCATATCATCATTAATGCTAGTCTTCAAGGCACATGATGCTTCTCCTACCTGAAAACCTTTACAGGACAGTGATTCTCTGGAACTCTCACCTGTAAAACCAAGAATAAATCAGTAATTATGAGAACAAATGATCTTCTTAAAGTGTTTTAGAAGCAACTTACCAGATCAATGGAAAACTTTCATGTGAAACTAAGTGGGAATAATGCTACTCATCCTTACTGAATGATACGTATATGAAACGTATGATTATACATATTAGGCAACCTGGCAAATCAGTTTTTACATAAATAGTAAGTGCACACATAAGAATAAAACTGCTCAAGTCACTAAATCAGATTTCCAGAAGCACAAAAACCACCTCAGAATAAAGACCTCTTGGCTCTATTCCTCATATTCTCTATTCACTAAATATCTGCTGACAGACTATTGTTAAGAATGGGATAGGCAGACTAAACATACCTTTTGTCCAGAGTAAGATTCTTTTTGTGGGTTAAGTAACCATTACAGAACAGAGAGAAACACTAATACGGTTAGATGTAAAATATTATCTGTATGTGTTCCACAATGGCTATTCCAAAGCACCTATGTTTTGAATGAGAAAATAGATTTTCAGACATTCTTGTTTCATTTAGGAGCTTATCAAGCACACTGATGGACTACTGGTACACAAGGTGTATCCCTATGGTCATGTGATGTAAATGTCAGATTGGATATTACCATTGATGACACTGACTTTTGAAATGAACAAACTGTCTGAAAGTATTTTCATAATGAAAAGTGAACAGACTAGATGAGATCCTAAAGAAAAAAACAAAACAACAACACAATACCTACATCTACTAGTTTCTTCTGCTCCTAAAGAACTTTCAAGTGTTTCTAGGTTATCCTCATCCACCAGGATTGCATTTTCTACTTCACTCTGACCAGAAACATCATCAGGTAAGTTCTTGTTCACCTTGCTCTTCCCTGTTTTCAAAATAAAGTATGAAGAGTGATTAGATACCCATTCTACACACAAATGGGATTATTACACTTTAAATGATGCATGGAGATTTCATATTGAAGAAATGGCATCCTAAACTCAAAGAACTATTTGTCTGTATTCATTAGAAATCCAGAAACAGCATTAAAAAGTCCTTATATTTTATGTAAGGATATTCCTATCAGACAAATAGAAAAATATTACAACAGCATAGAAAAAAAAGTATGAACTATCATCCTTTAGATCAGAAGAGTCTAAAATAACAGCAAAAAACAATCCCTAAGCCAGCAAAAAAACAGTATTTCAGCAACAAAAAAATGCTGTACTTTATTGTTATGTATAAATATATATAAAAATCCAAGTCTGACTTGAGGGACACAGATGCCATACAACCCATTTATCTTGCAAAAGAGGCCTGGTGAGTTACCTTTGCTTTTTTTCAAGCAATACTTAGGAAAACCCATCACTCATGATGCTTTATATTAATGGTATAATTGAGTATAATATACCCTACCATAATCAAACAAGTCAAAGAGAGCCTGAAATGCTGGATCTGATTCTGTCTGTTCTAGAATGTCCTGTATAGCCTCTTCTGACATATGAATTTCACCCTGAGAAAAGACAAGACATACAGAACTGTTAGACAGTTATTTTCACAACATAAAAACAGAGAGTTATTTTATTTCCATATTATTTTTAGTTCTATTACTTCTGCTCAGCACAGAAACATACAAGACTCATACTGGAAACATTTCTGCCACAAATTTAATGCCTGTTAAAAAATATTAGCGACTGAAATTTAAGAAATAACCCCCCCACCCCAAGCAAAGTATCTTTGTCAGACACTATACCCTGCATGTGCATATTGGTGTATTCTCCACATAATGACCAGTATTGTTCAAGAAGGATTAAACCTCAGGCTACACTGGAAGCTTATGCAGATGGTATGAATGTCATGAGCCTGCACTAGCCAACCACTGGTAAAGTCCCCAAATTAACCCTAATTTATTGGTTGCATACATCTAGAAGACAATGCTAAGCAATGGGAAGTTTTACTTCATTTATCCACTACATGTTCCATAATATAACTTCCAACCACTCCTCTGTGGAAGGCAAGGTCCCTCTTTCAACCTAAATTGTTTGGTAGCAGATCAGGAAGAAAATGAGGGGGCCACTCAGTACACATTCAAGTGCTCAAATACAAAGTTTCTCCTGACATCCTGGAGATTCTCTGATCAGTCTGCAGCTTTTGATACAGTGGTTATAAGAATGGGTATCTCATGTGATATGCTTAATTATTTTGTCTCAGCTACTCTAACTAAACCAAGAAGCTGCTTGGATTTTCATCTGCTCAGAAGAATGGAATACAGCTTTTCAGCTCTGTAGTTTGACAAAAATTGACCCAAAAATCACTGACAGAAGAATAAGTTGAAAAAAAAAAAGACACCTCCACTTTGCAAACAGGCAACTGCCTCTACTCTCCTGCCGTTCTCACGAGGGCCGTGAAGATTTTAATTCCCTAACTAAAAGCCTTTTATAAGTTTGTGACTTCCAGCTTGAGGTTTCCAGGTTGTAGGAGAATGAAGAAAAAACACTAAAAGCTCAGTTTGTAGAAGCAGAACGTACAGTTCTTCCAAAAATATTAAATTCAAAGAGAAAGCATCCTTATTTAGGCTCCAAACACAATTTCTCTTGCTATACTACAAAATCCATGTTTATCTTACAGCAAATACAAAAATCAGATCAGACTACACATGTCTGAAAACCACAAGATATTTTAAATTCCTTTTTCTTTTACAAGGCTATTGATCAGATCTCCAGTCAGAAGGTGGTACCCAATTACTGGCGCCAAAGATCCAGTGACAATCGGGCAGCTGGCAACTGCAGGACAGTGTGCTTAGATCTCAGCCCGTGATAAGGGTAACAGCCAAGAACTGCCAGAAGTGGTCCGGCTCCCTTGGCCTTTGACCCTGCTGCAGGCTTGTACTGCCTTGCACAGGCACTGGGAATGAACTCAGAGTGCTAAGCTGGCTTAAAATTAACCCCAGCAAAATATTAGTATCCTGTCAGCTCCTCAAACCTGCCCACCACCATACAGCAAGGTAAGAGTTAATGCCTATGTAAGAGAAGTTGTGGAACTGCCCCAGGGCAGAAGCTCCCCACTAAAAACCCACTTAGCAGTACTGAAAAACAACAAATGAGAGACAATGGAGAGCACTCTCAGATATCAGACAGTAGACCCACGCTCAACATACTTCCCCATAACTGATCACTCTCATGTGCCTGGTCTTCAAAAAACGTTAACAAGGCAATCCACACCTACCTGAAGTCCAAGGATTTCATCAATAGAAGTCTCCTGTTCCGTGGGACCACTGTCTGTCTGCTTAGGGGCCTGAGCAACATTGCCATCACTGGAACACATTTACTTATTAGTTCAGAACTCAAAAATAAATCAATTAAGAATATGTTTGAAATTTAGTGGTTCCTTTTTTTACCTGCCCAGAATTTTGTTAATGTTCTCAGCAAGCTTCTCCTGAAGAGATTTGTTGCTCAAGATTTTCTCTCTGGCATTTTCAATAACCAGTTGCTGGAAAACACAGTTTTAAAGTGGTTAGGTTTCTATTTCTATCATCACTAGAAAAGCAGTGTGGATTTCCAACTTACTGATAAAAAAAATAACAATCAATTCAACACAGAGCACACTCTTTATGACAGAGAGACAGTCAATCTGTGACTGCATGATATTGCTATAAAAATCATCCCGAAACCTTCCTTTACTTCTGCTCTCCTAAAGTACAGTGAGGCTTATTGTGCTTTCCATTTTCCATTCTCTAAATCCCATATTCTGACAACTTACAGGTATCTTAGCAAAGCCCTCGAGGTAAAAAACCCTTTACACAGCCATGCCATCCTCACTAGTTTAGTATACAGAAGATCTAGTTCAAATAGAAAACAATAAATTTATCTTCTCAAGTTAATTTCTGTAACACCCAAGACAAACAACACACAAAAGTCTAGTTCTCTTTAGTCTGCATTTGTTTCTTAAATGTAAATACCTTCCATAAGTATATACTCACTGGGAAGTTACCATCTATGAATTCTTCAAGTGGCTCACTTTCTTTTTCTATTACTACTTCTTCTGGGTCTTGAGAATTTCTAGTTGCTGGAAGAGGTCCAGAGGTTGTAACGCTTTTCCTCTTCTGAGATTCACTGAAATGTTCCAGGAAATTAATGATGTATTTTGTCAGAACATAGCAAACAATAGACCTAATGGTCAGTAAATGAAGTGTTTCTCTTCCTTCTTTGCAAAGGAAAGATTTTAATCAACAGAAAATGAATTACATACTGGAAAGACGATAAAAGCTGAAACCTGTTTCATTATTTCTATGCACGTATCGTGTCTGACTTCACAGAAGTTACAAACAAATACACAGACTGTGTAAACAGCACAATAACAAATCGAATTCCATGCCCACAATTCAGTATTTTTCCTCCCTCTAGTACATGTTACTTTAATTTGTGGTACAGGTTCTAATTAACTGCCACTCAAGAAAAAGATTTGGGCATCACCACTGAAAATAAGTATCTCTCAAGAAGCAGCTGCTGCCAAAGAAGCAAAAAACTGTTAGGTTGCAGAAGAATTTAAGTGAAGAATAGGAAATGTAATGATTTTATGTGAAATCACAGTGTAGGATGTTCCAAAACCATCAATCAGCTGTGGCACTAAAACCACTTATATACAAAAAAACCCCACATAGGAATAGAGTGGACGTGGCAGAAGTATTCCTGAGTAAGGGTATGAAAAAATAAAGGCAAAATCACCTATTGGAATTTAACTGGGGATAAAGACAACAAATGGAACACAAAGAGACCAGTCAACTCATTAAAAAATAAAACTACATTGGAACCAAACACTAAAGAATGCAGTACTAGTGCAGAACAGTTTTTCACACTACTTCTAATGCAAATATAAACATTTTTACTGACAAAATTGACAGAAGCCAGTACCTTTTGTAAGCTAAAAACCTACAAAATGCACATTTGTATCAATATTGAGAATTTTAAAAATTGGTAAGAATATTTTGGAAGGAATACCACATCTTAGGCTCCAAGATTATTTGCCTATGTCTATTCTGGGAAAAATGTAAAGATAGGCTATTTGCAATAAAGAAGCACAAGTAGCCTCCTATCAGTCTGGTGTTAAGTTCTTCGACTTTCCTTTGTAAACACCACATACTGGCCACTATCAGTGGATACTAAACATGAAACACTCCATCACCTAAGAATATTTAAAATACAGGTTAGAAAACTGCTTAATGTCTAAATGATCTTAAAAGAACCCACCCAAACTCCATCCTACCACCCCACGTTTACCTTTTTCGTCTTCCTGGAGAAAGCAAATTTGAATGAAGCTTTCGTTCTTGTGATGCTGGAACTTGAATGTGTATGAAATCTCCTGCTTCATAAAGGAACCAAAAAAGATCATGATGCCAGTACTTTTTCCAGTGAGATTGTTAAAGCACTACAGAAATCTATCTACACGTTACTTAGTATATTTAAATCAAATCCTGGGAATTAATACAAAATTATTTGTTATTATCATGAAAATGCAAACCATTAATTTTAAAAATATCCTGAGATGTGGACCATCCTTGTCTGCTAAAACAAGTGTTTTGGGTAAGGGTGAGAACAGAAGATGGAATAAGGACAAGTAAGGCACTTCTGATCTCTGAACTCCCATTAGCAAGCAAATATGCAAGAGAGTAATTTCTGTTACAGGCACTCCTTTTATTTTAATCAACAAAACCAGTTTGGTGAGCAAGGGGAACACAGGGTGAATTTTCTGAAACTTTTTTGGTGGAAGATGATTAGTCCCAATTTTATAAGATTTCCACCTATTTCCATTGTGTTTTCACAGAAAAAAAAAAAAAAAAAAAAAAAGCGTGCAACTTACTGCTGATCTTGTTCTCTTGGGTTTGTGACTGGTGCACAAACAACGTATTCACTCTTGTCTGTGATGTGCTTTGATTTATTGCTGGCCTGTGAATAACTTGAGGAGATACAACAGAAGGGGAATTCTGTGGCCCTGACTGATGGGCTACTGACAACAATCCTGAGTTTGCAGAAGCTGATTGCTGAAGCATCCTCTGTCTTTTCATTTCTACAATTCCAGTTCTTGTACGTGCTGGAGATAACAAAGACAAGATTTAAACAGATAAATTTAAAAATATTGACGATTTTCCAAGACCTAAATAAGGATGCTCTATTGAAACTTCTTTGTGCTTCAACAACCAGTTCACGAAACTCAAAATGTCAGCAACTCCCATCTTTGTCTTCTGCGCTACAGGTTTGTGGCAAAATAACTCAAGAAGTACAGCAAACTTACATAGACATTGTAACTGTGCTTGTTCCACTGCTTAAATATTTACATGAATAAATAATAACAAAATGGTATTTCATTACATACTAAACCACTCATAGAAATAGCTAAACCAATATATTTTTGTACTTACTTGTCGAACTAAATCTGACAAATATAAATGACAGAACAACACCTGATCCAGTGAATCTCAGGTCCAAGAACAATCACTACCTATATCTCACGTTCTCTTTTCTTACTCAGGTTACTCAGAAAAAAATATTTTTGAAGTAAAATAACTTTTCTCTTTGTAGAGTTCATTTGGCAGCTTTTGTAACAAAAGAAACAATTTGAGACAGAACAAGTATATTTCATATTTTGCTTTGATATATATTTGCATGCATTAAAAAATTGTTTCAGGATGGTAATGCATTTTTATATTCCCCTCCTACAGAAATGAAACTGCGTCGTAATCACACTGGTTGTATTTTCAATTCCTCTGTGAACCACAAATTAAGCCAACAACTTCAGGACTGAAGCAGCAGTTTTAAAACCTTTTAACAGTGTAAAACTCTACAAAGTTTTCAGCAGAGAAAAAAATGCTATGCAGATAGCTATGCAAAAATCTCAGCTTTTATTTTCCTTTCTTGATTATGACAGTGAACCACAGACTACACTGAAGACATCAGACATGCTTAGAGAAACTGCAGAAGAGATTTGACAACATTTTAAGAGTAAGGATGCACTACTGATTACTGCAGCACTCCCCCTTCTTTGTGCCAAAAACATAATTTGAACAAAATGCCTCTTGATCCCATGAAATTGGCTCAGTTACTTACTCCTTTGATTAGCAGAAAATCCTGTGGAATTCTGCATGCTCCTAAAAAATAAAGCAGGAGGCATAAATAAAGGGAGCGCAATGGAAACCCTCAGCTACACAGTGTGACTACATCTTATCACATGGTTAATATCAGTCTGGTCCCAACCACACATTACTTCAGAAAGCTTCAATCTACTGATTGTTTCAAATAATGGTCACAGATCCTTCAAATGAAGCTTACTGTTTTATTTTTTATCAAGTAACCACAATGGTATCAGATTCTAAATGAGTCATAGTATTTTGTTTTATTACATCCTAACACTAACACCCTCCTTATCTGCTAGTCCTGCCTTAAAATCTTGACATGTCTACTCTCACACACCCATCTTTTTCACCATCTCCCAGAGGCAATAGAGAACAAAACCATTCTTGTACAATGACAAGGGGAGTTAATCAACACAGGGACCCACTATTAGAGTGAAACTTTACTTTCTTGATTTCAAAACTATACTACCTGATCTGAGAAAGTGTATAGTCTAATTTTTTCCACAGAGATGACATCATCGCTGGAACTTCATTTGTTGTTTCTAAAATAAATGATAAAAAAATAAACAGCTTAGATGCCAAAACTAGATAAATTTTGAGAAAAAGTAAAATAACAAAACAATTATTATAGGGCATTTCAGACATCTTGTATCTTTTGGAGTCTAGTCACCCTCTCGATATTCAGTTCCCAGTTTTAGAAGCCTAAATGAAACCGAAGCAAAGACCTTCATTATGATAATTCTCTATGCAATCTGCACATGATGTTGATTCCTGGATAAACACACGCTAACCTTACTCACTTCTGGACGTGGCATTCATATTCCCAGGTCACTTGTAACTTGGCAGACAGGCCTTTAAAAGTAATGATTTATTTAAAGACATGACCCAAACAGACAAAAACACTTGGTATTTTTTGAAGCACAAAACACTAAACTATAAATGGAAATATGTAAGCAGATCCATTGATAAAGTCTTTCAAGGTGCCAAGCACAAAGTATTTTGAAGGAAGCATGTTTTTGTGTTAGTTACCATTTCTACTAAAACTAGTGTGAAAAGAAAAAAAACATATAAAAATGTTCCAAATGTCTTCAAATGCAAGTCTTACTACTAAGCACCACTACAATCTGATCATAAGTGTATCAAAAAATTATACGACTTGGCAACATTTTGAAGCTCAGTAACTGCTTTTAAAAGCAGGAAATGCTTTAACTCTTTCTCTAATGTTCGTATAAAATATTAAGTTACTCTGAAATTATCATAATTAGTTTTAAAAACAAGTCAAGAAACATTTCACACCGTAGGACTCTTCCTGGTTATTTACCAGAACCATAAAATATCTCAAAGTGGAAGGCATCCACAAGGAGAACTGAGTCCAACTCCCTGCACCTTGCAGGACTTCCTAAAACTGAACTATGTGACTAAGAGCATCGTCCAGATGCTCCTTGAACTCTGACAGGCATGGTGCCAACTCCGCTTCCCTGGGAAGCCTGTTCCAGTGATTGACCACCTTCTCAGTGAAGATCCTAATGTCCAATTTGAACTTCTTTTGACACAATTTCGTTCAATTTCTGTGTCCTATCACTGGTCACCAGAGAGATCAGTACCTCCCCCTGCTATTCAAAGTATTAACAATAAACACTATACTTTTACAAGCATAAACCATACATTTTCCACACTTCATTATATATTTGTGCTTCTTTACATTAGAAGTTCTGCTGAAATTTGAAGGGAAAACCTATGTGGTAAATCCAAACTAAGATAATCAATGTTGCTCACAAGATGCTCAACAAATTAGCCATTGCCTGCATAACATGGAAACCTTCAACTTCTAGCACAGGTGGGGGATTGCTCTAAGTCCATGTATAGGTGGAGATATTACCTCTTCCTCAAGGGGTTCACAAGAGAGTTCACAACAGATAAATAATAATATAATAAAATCTCATCTGAAGTCTTACCTTTTGTTTTCATGGCCACATATTCATTAAGAATAGTTGTCAAGTTTTTCCCACACAGGGACTGGAAAAAAACAAACTGATCTTAGAATCTTCACTAATAACGTACACTTCATCTGCTCTATCACATTATATTTATTGGACTCAGTGATCTTAGAAGTCCTTTCCAACTATGACAATTCTGTGTGATTTAAGCAGTGCTTTAGAAGATGACACCATGCTGACCCTTAACACAAGGAACAGTATTTGATGCTGCTGGGGCTAAGTCATCTCAAAGTAGGTAGAGAGCAATCCATGCAACAAAATGCCATTATGAAGACAAAGTCTGAAGTGCTTTATCACACTACACAACACCGGTACAGAAGTTAGGGCTGCAGGACCTGCACTCAGCTTTGTTATTAAAGAATAAAAACATGAAAATGAGATGATGAACAGCTGTTGAACAGCTGTAACAGAGTAACAAGTGTGTATCATCCAGGAACGGAACCTGCCAATGTGAAGAGAACTTGTGTCTGAGATGAAGTTCTTAGCAGACACAGAGAATTAAACTGCACATCGTATTTACTTGTTCTGTTATTATAGGTGAAACAAACAGAATTAAGATTTTAAGGTTACCACTATAATTTGTTTTACCTTCTTGTCTTGTTTGGTAGTGAAGATTCTACAGGGTATGACAAATACAGCCCTATATTGCAAGTTTTTTGAGCTACAGTGAGATTTTTTTCAAAGACACCATGATATAACCACTTTTCTATGAAAAACAGACAATATGTTTTTACTGAGAAAAGAGAATTAAAAGATTTAAGAATCTGGATCATCTATTTACATTTGCTTTTTCTAATTTTTTGCTAACCATAGCTTGGTTATCAGTGTTGTCTCAAAGTTCAATGGTTTGTTTTGAGCAGGTGCATCAAGTCCTCAGAGCTCGGAAGATATTTTACATACTGAGAAGAAAATACCAGATCACATAATGAACTGGTATATTAGAAGAATGAAATGCAAACCAGGAAGAAGATGTGCATATAAGCAATAAAAGGCTGATTCACAGCAATCATAACACTTGTCATTTGCATGGTGTATTAAAAATCCGATTTTGTATAAGTTAAAAATTCAAAGTCTTTAATTACCCTGTAGTTACATGCACATAGCTACATGTGTAGCTACACACTGTATTTTATGCGAGTTCCACATTTTACCTGGGACAAAGAAAATTATACTGGTCAAAAAGAAAAGCTAATCTGAAACACATTTCTTGTCAACAAAATTTGGAAGTGTTGAATAAAGCTGAGGTTACCTCACTTAAACTTTTAATGTGTACTTGAAACCGAACATTACCAGCTGCCATGTCTAGGATAGGAAAGCAATCTCCCATAAATCACAAAAGCAGCCCAGAAATCAATAAAACCCTTGGACAACCTTCCATAAATCAACTTCAAAGCTATAAAGAAGACTAAATCTAACATAATGAACCCAATTTGCATATTTTATACTTAAGTGTTTCTTAGTAAGATTAAATACTAGAAATCAAATAACTGCTAATATCACTGGATGGAAAAAAACCTCCAAAACAAACCATAAAAAAACCCACAAAAAAACCTCCCAAAAATCAGAGAGGACAAACTAACTGAACAATTTAAGCAGCATTTGAAGTAACTGTAACACTGAGAAGTCTCAATTTTCTTTTCCATGGATGCAAGATAATTTAACTCTCAGTTTTGCAAATACAAACTCACCAGCAAGCAGGCTGGAATAAACCCATCCTCTGTACAGTGCTCTGCATATTCTTTCAAATCTGAGCTTTCCAAAATAAATTCACGGCAGGTAGCTAGAAGTTTCTCCTGTTGCAAATACCCTGCAACAAATCAGATGAAAAATGTTGCTACTTCTTTCTTTACTTCTGTTCATAACTGTCAAAGCATTAACATAACCAGCTGCACACACTGTTGAAATAATCAGGTAAAGATTTATATATTAGCCAAGAAAAACAAAGTTATTTTGAAATAATATATATATTGTAAAATATTTTTTAATAGTTAAAACCACAAAGAGCACAAAACATTATTGATATCACGCTGTACTATTCAATATTGAAATTGAGGTGACATGCATAATTTCTGATTGATCTTTAGTACAAAGAGTACTGTGCAGACAAGAAAATACAAGTTCATGGTTAAGGAGGCTGACGAACTCTCCACACAAAACCTCCTGCTTCGAAGCAGGTAAAATCTGGGAAGCTGTTACAACAGTGTATAAGATTTATTTCAAAAATTGGTATTGCACAAAACATTCATAACACAAAAAGGTTTCTTCTGCTCACTTACTGTAATTTTACTTTCAAATAAATGTACTAGCAGCAGCTTGTGCTCTGTACACACCCCAAGATTCAGTAGTTACCTTAACAGGAAATACACTGAAAAAGTTTACTTTTCCAAAATTTCATTTCTCAGCAAACAATGTTCTGCTTTAATCACATGTTTTAAGCCCTGCTTTAAACTTCAAGTACTCCAGACATTAAAAGAGAGAAATAGACCAATGTGAATGAAGGATTCTAGAACAAAGAACCACAAAAGAAACATCTCTTCCTTCTTGCTTGTGGCAGAACTGAACATGGAATATTTTAAAGAAAGGATAAACTTTCTGGAAACTGAAAGTGTCTTTTGGGGAAACACAATTATATGCTGGTCTTACTCCTACCCACTATGTAACATCTCCTGTTGGCCATGATAGAAGATGGGGTTTGAGGCTA
Organism: Apus apus; assembly: GCF_020740795.1. Lineage (NCBI taxonomy): Eukaryota > Metazoa > Chordata > Aves > Apodiformes > Apodidae > Apus > Apus apus. The sequence continues at coordinate 16,898,032 of NC_067282.1, forward strand.
GGTGGAGCTTTGGTCTGTGCTGGGATGGCTGCTCTTACAATCAAACTGATCTGGACATTTACACACAAAGTTACAATTTTTCTTTGTGAACCTACTACTACAGTATTGCAAGGGATGACCAAACTTGCATACAGGCACATTTGGCACATACACCAAATTCCTGCAAAATAAGGCATTCCAAAGTTTTAAAACACTTGAATTAAGATTTTCTGTGTAACTAAACAGAACTGCTTGTGCGCGCACTGTATAATGACAGGGTGTGTGGCCAGTAGGTCGAGGGAGGCGATTCTGCCCCTCTGCTCTGGTGAGGCCCCACCTGGAGCCCTGTGTCCAGTCCTGGAGCCCCCAACACAGGAAGGACATGGAGCTCTTGAAGCAAGTCCAGAGGAGGGCCACAGAGATGATCCAAGGGCTGGAGCACCTCTGCTATGAAGACAGGCTGATGGAGTTGGGGCTGTTCAGCCTGGCGAAGAGAAGGCCCCAGGGGAGACCTCACAGTGGCCTTCCAGTACCTGAAGGGGCTCCAGAAAAGCTGGGGAGGGGCTTTTAACAAGGGTGCGTCGAGATAGGATGAGAGATCATAATTTTAAACTGGAAGCAGATAGATTTAGGTTAGACATTAGGAAGAAATTTTTCACTGTGAGGGTGGTGAAGCACTGGCACAAGTTGCCCAGGGAGGCTGTGGAAGCCCTCTACCCTGGAGGTGTTCAATGCCAGGTTGGACAGGGCTTTGTACAACCTGATCTAGTGGTAGGGTTGCCTGCTCATGGCAGGGGGGTTGGAACTAGATGATCTTCAAGGTCCCTTCCAACCCAAACCATTCTATGATTCTATGACATAACAGTACACAATTTTTAACATTGCCAAAAACAAATTAAAGGCACAAAAGGTACAGTACCTTCTGAACTAGGAATGATTCCATCTTTTCTTCTGTCTTGAGAAACATAAAGACAAATCTCTAACTCACAGTACACACTCACTCTAACATCAATTAAAAAAAAAAAAAGATAAATTTGATTCTGTCTTTTTCTATGGGTGAGCTCATCGTATCATTTTAGATCCGTTTCACCAACCTTTACTGCACCAGAAGAACTTATGTATGGTAAGATGTGGGAGGTGGAAGATTTTTTAAGAATCAGATATGGAAAAAGACCTGCACTGGGAAGCCTGTGTATCCACCCTAATTCAGAGACACTCCATGGAAGAGGAATTCCTATTAGAAGACAAAAATAGCTACAAGGAATATCCTGTTCTACAACCTTAAGTTGGTCAGAAGTTTTCTAGACATGACGCATGCACTATGCCACAACAGACACAAGATAGGATCGGTCATCCTCCTTCATACATGACGCTGCCAAGATTGTATGCTAGGTCAGCAAGTCTCTGATAAGACCACAAGATAAGCTTTCTACCCAGAAACTTGTAGCTTAACTAGGTTTTCTAAGCAAAGCACAGTGACACATCTCCTTTGCATGACTTTATATCTTCTTTTAAAATGCATGGCGTTTCAAAAAACCTTTATTGGTTCATAATAATGAAAACATTGCATCTCTTGCTAGGCCTGTTTCTCAAGACAGTGACAAGAAAACATTTTACGTAGTATTTAAAAATAAATTGTGCTGGAGAAAGAGCAAGTAAAAGATTCAGTCTTAATGGCTTTGGATTCAAAAAGCCGTCGACAACCGAATCTCACTGTGCAAGCTTCCAGGGAATACTGGCACCTATGCCAAAACATGCTGGCCTGTCACATTTTTATTACCACGCATTTGTTCTTGTATTTGGCTGTATACAAATAATCCAAAGCACAAAGTAATTTGAAAAGTTCCCTGCCTGCTGCTGACATCCTGCACGCCCTCGCTGCCTTCCACCGGCACCGGGCGCATCAAACCCCAACTCTCGACGCAGCCTCCCAGTGACAGAAACACGGCGGAAAGAAAAACCCAACTGAACCTTAACCCAGCCTCCCCTGGCATTCTGGATCACCCCTGTACTCCTCCTGCAACCAGGGACTTTGCTAAGCCGGTTCGCCCGGCACACCTGGGGCTGGACGCCGCAGACCACCGCTGACAGACCCGCGGGGCAGGCGGGCCGAAGGCACGGCCGGGGAGCGGCACAGCCCGGGCCGCAGGGCCCGGCGGGCTCCCCTGCGCCCCGGCGGCGGCTCCGGAGGCCCCCAAGTCCCGCAAGACCGAGGTGCGGTGGTTTCCCGCTGCAGCCCGGGCCGGCGGGGCCAGCCGGCAGACCGCCAGGCTGGGCTACGCCTCGGCGGCAGAGGCAGTTGACAAGCCCAGCCTGGGGAGGACGGGAGCGACGCGGTCGAGGGTCAAGGGCACAGCCGCTTCATCCTCCTGCCGCGCCGAGGGCGCTGCCGGCGGCGGCCGAGCCCCGCCGAGCCCCGCACAGCCCCGCCGAGCCCCGCGGCCGCCGCCGCCCGGCTTCCCCGCCGCGCCTCAGGGACCCGCGGCGCCCCCGCCCCGCCCGCACGGGCCACTCACCCAGCACCAGCCGGGCCACGTCGGACGGCAGCAGCATGGCCCGAGGCGGCCGGGGAGAAGGAGGGAGGGAGGGAGGGAGGGAGGCAGCGAGACCCAGCTCCCGGAGGGGCAGCGCGACCGCCCCGCCACCCAGGCGAAGGCGCGGAAACTCCACCAGCCAGCGCCTCGCCCGGCCCCTTCCGCCGGAACCCGCCGGGCCGCGCATCCGCTTCCAGGGCCGCCCGGAGCCGCCGCACGTGCGAACCGGCCCCTCCGCGCCCCGGGAGCGCCCCGCAGCCGGCGCCCCGCAGCCAGCGCCCCGCAGCCGGCCGGTCTCCCCGCCTGCCGCGCCGCTCGGAGGTGGGCCCGCCCCCGCCCGCCCGAGCCGCGCCGGGCAGCAGCGGCGACGCGGCCTCATCCCGAGCGAGCCTGCCTGGCCCTGAGGGGCCGCTTGGCCTCCCCTTGCTCGGGCTCGGGTGCCGGTGGGCGGGCGGCGAGGGGCGGTGGGTGCGAGGCCCGGGCTCGGCGGGGCGGCCCCGGCTGCGGGTCCTGAGGGGCTCCGGGCGCGGGGGAAGCGGAGCGGGACGTGTGGGAGGAGCGGGATGGTGCCCGTTAGCTGGGGCTGTGCCCGAGCGCCTCCGTGATGCAGCACCGCGGTGTGCGCCTTCCTTGAGCTGTGTGGCTTCTGCAGGGGGTGAACGTGGCCGTAATACATGCTGAAAGAACTACAGAACTAGTAGGTGGATCCGTTCTTAGGAGTTGTTCAGTGTTACTGCGGCTGCTGAAATACCATCAAGTGCAAACGCGGGGACTGCCTTCCTGCCCCTTGATGCTCGGTCCCTACAGCATACAGCCCGTGTTGCCACCATAGTCCCCCAGGTTTTCAGCCCATCAGCGCTTTAGAAGCCATTAGTGTTTAAAAAGTTGCTTCCTTCCTGTTTGAGCGAAACCAGAAAGTTAGTGAAGGAAACTAATTTTCGGTGAGTTCAGTTGTACAGTACAGTCAGCCTTCATGGTTACATTTGCCTTTTCAAAGGTACCTGCCAGTCACAATGATACTTAGCCCCAGCCTGATCTTGCTGGAAGCTGAAGGAATTAAAGACACTCCAAGACAGTCGATATTGAAAGTTTTACTTGTCAACATGGGTGTTTTTATAATCACACATAAATGCTCCAGATGCAGTGCAGCGCATCGTGAACACCCATTCTCAGTTGCTTAGTGCAGCCTCAGTAGCGTATGCTCGGAGTTTCTTCCTACTTACCCCTTTTTCAGACAGTTTCTTGTGTGTCTGCTTTAGAGGCATGAAAGGAGAAGCGCTGAAGTTGTAGGCAATGTCATTTTAGTCTTCTGCATCAGCATAACTTTACGTAAACCAGAAATCCAGGTTCTACCAAATTCCAGCTTCTATTGAAGGAGATAAGGCATAATTCTAAATGGTCACAAAAGCAAAAAGTTTGGTTGGTACGTGAATATCCTTTGGCTTGTTGAGAGATTTGTCCATATAAAAGTGCTTACTTACGAAAATGTAGAATGTGAGAGAAAAAGGATTTTCACTGTTACTAATTTCTTCTCTCACCTTCGTGTTAAGACAACTACTGATAACAGCTAGCAACTGAAAGTTAGTGCTGTTTGCCTGAATGTATTCAGATCTGTGTCGTGGTAATTTTCCTCCATATTGTCTAACCATCTCGACTCTGTTACTGCTCATGAGGAGGAGGAGTCAGAGTCATGTGAAGGGGGTCTCTGCTGTTATTCTTCACGACTTGCCTGTGGGAATACGTTATATTTGGTGTGAGACTTTGCTTCAGTCTTGTGACTGTGACTAGTAAGACTAACCCAGACACGATTGAGCTTGTCAGTGAAGTAGCACCGACTGTGCTTAGTACTGTGTTGAACCAAGTAATTACTGTTTTATACTTTTTCCTCTGTTTGCAGATAGGAATTACTCTTCTGTTAAACTGAACCATGAATCTTGCATTACATGATCTGCTCATTTGTTGTCGTCGCCTTGAAAATGAGAAAGCTGGGGAGCGAAGGGTAACAAGTTTTCTTTTGGTGTGTCTGCCTCAGTTACCAATAAAGGGAATAATTAATTACTCTTTTTCTTGAAATACATTTTCAGAAGGAAATTGAAAATTTCAAGCGACTCCTCCGTGATTCTGAGACAGTTCTCCAGCTGGACCGGAATTCTGATTCTAAGGAAGGGAAGCAGATCAACTGGGATGCTGTGTTTAGGTAGTTTCTTTTTCCTTTGTGAATGGTCACAATTTTCTTACACGAAACAATCATTCTTTTTTTTATTGGGCCTATTTAATGCTTGTCTTTCTGCAGATTGATTTAGAGCTCTTGTTGGCTTGTAAACGAGAAATTACTTACGCTGGTCTCTAAAGGAGTTAAATTTTAAATAGCCAAAAATGCAACACTTACCACATACAGAGAACTTAATTGCTAGAAAACTGATCATTCGTTGGATGGTTGTTTTTCCTTGAAAAAAAATCAGTTACTTTCTTCTATTGAAAATTATCTTCTGCATCTGATTTTCAATATATAGTTCATATGTAGATTAGAGATGGCTCATTAGAATTTTTTGTGTATCTGAGTCCTTCAAGACACAATAGAAGGACTGGCTCGTGAATTAAAGAAGCTGTGCTGAGGCTTCTCATAAAGCAGATATGATCTGCTTTAGGTGTGCTGCAAGATTGTACTGAGTGTGAGTAGGGCAAGTTCTTACAGCAGCTGGGAACAGTGTTAAGTTTTATGTTAAAAGTGCATCTGAAATATAAAGTTTTCATGGACTGTTACCTGTTCAGCTTTCTGTTATGTTTTAATTGGACAGCATTGGAATAGTTCTTGTTTCATAGCTGTACCAAAAATATTGTAAGAAGTACTGGACACATTTTATATTTTGCTTTTGAGATGGCCAGTAATATATTTGAAATGCATAGGAGGAATACAAAAAGGAAGACTAAACTCAACACAAATAGCAGTCCAGAAAATCTACAGTAACTGCCAGTGGCAAAGCCAGTGAAAAGTTTAATCTATTCCTAGATCTAAAGTCTAATCTATATGTTAATTTTAAATGATGGAGAAACAGGACTTGAGGATTTAAATTAAGTAATAAATGTACAGATCCTGGATTAATACCTCTTTTATTTTTGAAGTGTCTTGCAGAAATATTTCCAGAAAGAACTGAAGAACCTGCAGCTGACAAAACCAAATGCATCTGCTTCAACCCAAACTACCAGACAGAAAAAGATGCAAGAAGTTGGAAATTTGGTCAAATATTTCATCAGATGTGCTAATAAAAGTCAGTAATATGTATTCATACAGGATTATCGGTTTGGTGCTTTGCATTCAACTTTGCATTTTTACTCTGAAGCAAGTTACCAGGGTAGGGTTCATCTTGCTTGCTTCCAGGTGTTTGCAGCTTAAATATCTTCATGTGACTCAGTCCTTCGTGCTCCTGCTCAGCCTTTGTGCATGTTCAGTGCCTTTTTCTCCTTTTTTAATGTGTGTATAACTGATAAATCCTCTCATGAGTAATTTCTTTCTTACAAACAGTTGTTTAAGAAGGTGATTCCTAACAGAACTGCTTCTGAATTGTTGGAATTTACTTTTTTTTTAAGTAAACATGTACAAACAATTGATTTCAGATTAATCTGGCTCATTTTGGGTTAATTACACTCTCATGTTGTTTCTTCATATAGGAGGACCCAGACTAAAATGTCAGGAACTTCTGATTTATGTCATGGAAGTTTTAAGAGATCCAACAAGTTGTGCTGTTTATGGATCTGATTGTAGTAGTTTACTCCTAAAAGACATCCTGTCAGTAAGGAAATATTGGTGTGAGATATCCCACCAGCAGTGGACAGGTAACATTTTTAAGCCTTCTTACAAATGTATTTTCCTATTACAGAGTGCATTTTAATTTGTTTGCTGCCCTGTGGTGTAAGGTACTACAAAAAACATGGAGTAAAATAGTGTCAGCCTTCAAGGCATATAGGTGAAATAAACAAAGCAGCAAATATTAGGAATTGATTGTTTTGTTTCTTTCTGCATTCTGTTTGTCTGTTGTTTGCTGTACTTACATACAATCAGGTTATGGATGCATGGTCTCCACAGGGCTTAACATGTATAACAAGTCCATGGAATGTGTGTCCTCATAATAGACATAGTAAGACTAATGGTGTGCAGTTGTTTTCAAGTTCTTAGGTATTGGTTGGTACAATTTTTATATAGTTAGTGTAGTACTATTACATTTTATTATCTGAGTTTTGTTGGCTTATGCAGGTCCTAAAAAAACACTGAGTCACTGCTGTTACATGCACACATTGCATATAAAGAAAAAAACTAGAAAGCTTAGGATTTAATTAGACAAAAATAGATTAAAAAGTTGGGTAGTGATATTGTGTGCAACCTAAACTGAGTGGAAATATAAACATAATTTTTCACTTCTCAGAAGTCTGGATTTTTCTCCAAGACAGTTCACTTATTTAGCATGGAGAAGAATGTTTCTATATTTTAAATAATCTGACATGTACTAAGCTCTCAACTCATCTGTTTTAATTTGTTGATGTAATAGAACAGTAATTGAGGGAAAAAATGAATATGTTAAACTTTCTACAGCCTAGTTTTTTGAAGGTTGCATGTGCATTTCTGGAGTAAGTGTAGAAATAGTCTGTTTGCATAGTGTAGTGCTTTGAAGTCATAGTTCAGGGTTCTGAGAAGCATTTTATGAGAAAATACTTTGCTTTGTAGCTTCAAGAGAGTTGCTTAATTGCAGAATTGAAATAAACCTGCAAAGAACTCAGGAGAGGGGTCTGGTGATAACTGGGAGTGAAAGGGGAGGCAAAAAACCTGATCTAAAATTGAACCGTTCAGGATGGGAGAAGTGGTTGGGCAGTTAGAGAGCCTCAGGGTGAGATCTCAGCAGTTAAAGAACTTTTGACTGTTTGACCATAGAGATAGAACTGGAAGTTGAAGGGGAAGCTGGACCTGTATGGCAAAGCTGCCTGAGACTAGGAGCCAGTGAGGGGGGTAGAAGACAGAGTGCTGTCAGCCTGCAAGTTGGAGCAGAATGTGAAAGGTGGACTGGTCAGATAGGGAGGCTGGATGCTGTAGTCCAGAGCAGTGAGCAGAAAAAGCTTACTGAAGAACTGGTTACTCAGGTAGAACTGAGGGAAGATAGGGAGGGAATGGGACAAGAAGCCAGGGATGTTGAAGACAGGTGTTGAAGCAAGGCAGGGAAGGGAAACTGAAGCTTAACGTCACTGGAAGGGTACATACAGGTTGCATGAGGAGCCTATGGAGTTGCTGTGTGGTAGTTATGTAGTTTAGGAACATGGAAGTTAGCTGAGTCTGTTTGTGTATGGATTTTGACATTAGATCATAAGGGGCACAATGGAATTTAGTTACTGAAGTGAGACAGGACTGAAGGCTGTAAACAGACTCAAATCCATTAAATGAAAAAGGTTGCCTTTATTTAAGGAGGAATATATGAGCTTTGCAAAGGTTACCATAACCTTTTTAGTGATTCTACCTTAATGCTTGTTTATAATTCTTGGATTCCAATGGAGAAGTCTGTTTTCTAGTTAAAAAATCAGTGATTAGGTGGAGGAGTTGAAAGTAGGAGCATGGATTCTGGCTGTTGCCCCAAAGCAGTTAAATTCAATAAGCAAATACTGTAATTCATGAGGCACACTTATCTGCTGGAAGTTCTGAGCTTCTGAATGTTGATAGTTGTACTCTTAAAATTATAAGGAGCTATCATATTGATATATAGTGGCTGCATCATCAGAGAAGTCACATGAGGCCACTAGAAGCTATGTCCCAGACCAGTTACAGTACACTGATGACATTGTGGCATGAGGAAACACTCCTCATGAAGTGTATAGCAAAAGCAAAGAGATCATTAGCATTTTACTAAATGCAAGATTTGTGCTCAAAAGAGCAAAGTGAAAAGACCTGTGCAAGAAATAGTTTATTGGGTGTCAGATGGCAACTTGGGTGCTGTTGTATTCCTACTGACGTTGCAGCAATGGCCTCAGTGATCAATAAAAATAATTTTCTTGGAATTGTGAGATTTGGCAAATGCACATCCCTGGATACAGTCTGCTCATGAACCCACTGTACCAAGTCACCAGGAAAAAGGGGTCCTTTGGTTGACAACTTGAGCGACAATAAGATCAGACTATAGGCTGCCAAGTATACCCTGTCAGAAGAAGAAATATGGAATCTGGGTAGCATTTGAAGTAGTGACAATGGAGACAGAAGTGCTGCTGGCTTCTCACTTGCTGGTGCTTGGTGAAAGGAGAAATGCCTTTGACTTTCCACACAACAAGTGTGACCTGAAATAAATGGACTTAAGAGGGAACAGGGATGCTCCGGCCTACTGGAGGAGTTGGTGGGTTGGTCCAAACATCATGACTTTTGGGGTGTCATCACATGTTCAAGAAGTCCTGGAGTAGGTCAGGCTTTCAAAAAATCTGTATTATTCCCCATTTGCTAATGAGTCTTGCCTAGTTGTTGGCCATTGGCAAGGGTGGGAAGTTGTCATTTGACATTCTGAAAAACAGGTGATATAAGTTGATGAAGGTGAAGGCCAGCCAAGTCAATACGCACAAATCCAAGCCATAAAACTGACCATTGAAGCATTACAGAGGAAATAATGCAGATTTTACCTGACTCTTGAATGGTAGCCAGAGGCCTTTGGGACTGGCTTACACGGTGGGAATAGGGAATGGCAGAGACAAGGGAGACAATTTGGATAGATGCCTTGTGGAAAGATAATACAGGGGATTTGAAAAAAAGTCAGTGTATGAGTATGACATGTCATTAGCTACATCCCTAAAGGAAGAGCCACCAAAGAACAAATTAAAAACTGTAAATCAGACCAAACCACTCAAGCTGCTGCAGTCAAGAAAGTCCTGGGTTGGGAATTTAGAGTAGACCTATTTGTAACTTGATGGACTCATGAAACATCTAAGGTGAGATTCCATCTGTCTCTGAGCAGGAGACTGAGAAGTGATTTGACTAAAGATGCTATTCTACAGGTAGTGAAGGTATCTGAAATTTGTTCACTAGTGAAAAAACTAAACCACAAAAGCTGTTTAAGTATGAAAGCTGTCATTTAAACTACCAGATTGGAGACCTGTGGGATATCAACTGCATTGGACCTTTGTGCAGGCTTAGTAGGGGGAATCAGTGTGTCCTAGCTATTTCAAAGACTGTGAGCTGGCTGGAGCCTTGCCCACTCACACTACTGCTTAAAGCACTGTAGTAGGTCTTGAAAAATAAATTTTGTGGAGATACAGAACACCAGAAATAATTTAGTCTTCTAGTGAATCTTACTTCAAAAACAATATAATGAAATAATAGACAGATGAACATTAGATTGACTAAATATACCGTATCTTCTGTTATCTGCAAGCCTTGAGTCTGGAGACTGTCTGAAAGGATGTAATTTATGATGCAAGTAACCTCCCTCTGTACCATTTAACAATTGAGTCTTGAAGAGCCGACAGTTTGACCTTTGTTATGCTGCTGTGCAGGTGTCAGGGGTGTACCTTTTTTGTTAGATAAAACACAGGCAGATGTGGGGAAAAAACTGTGTAATTGGCAGAAATAGCAGAAACAAATGTACACGAGGCTGAGTGATCCTACAACACCGGCTGGTCTGATCTTATAGCTGAACCTGCTTGAAGGACTTGCTACACCAGTCAGTTAGCAACAGCTCGGAGCATCACACTGACTGGTAAACACAAAACAATCTGGAAGATGCTCTCCACCTCCTAAAACTCATCTGCCTCAGCCTGAAGGGGCAGAGGTGTGCTGGTGTGTCAGCATGGCCCTGCTTTAGACCTCCAGCAATGCCTGGGGCAAGGCTCATAGCCAGAACCACTGACAACCACTGCTCTTGTCAGCAAGGAGGAGAACCATTTTTCTGTAACTTTGTAGAGTTCTGTTTGTAGCTTCTGAGACAATAAATATGCAAATTACTGCATAGTAATTAGTGTGTGCATTATTCTGTCCTGACCTAAACCATGGCAGTAGGTTGGAAGGTTTCCATTATTCAGCATGCCTGTTATCCAGCGAGGTAGCAGGTGATACACCTTTGGCACACACACCCATGTTCAACTCTTGGTCAGCTACAGGGGAGCAGTGTTGCTGCTTAAACCTCTGCCAGTCATGAATGTTCCAATACAAAGACCCTATCTGGTGCTAAACAGTGACTTTTATTTCACAGCACTGACAGTTCATAAGAATAAAGTACGTAGAGTTGAAAAGCACTGTTACTCATCAGGTAGTCTGTAACTGGAGGATCACCAACAGGGAGACAGGTTGAAAAGGATGTTCTGTTCCTGTTGCTGGTGTGCTCTTGCTTCTGATGGCACACTGAGATTGTGGCATGCCAAGTCATCATCCAGGAGGTGATGAGATAGACTTCTAAGTGAACTTCTGCATCAGGAGAAATTCCAGATAGCTGATAACTGGTGTGAGCAGTTTGTGATCGTCATAGGATGCAAGCCTGAACTGTTCCTTAATCTAGGAAGGTAGTTGCTTTGTTCAGAGTACATTCACAGCAAAAATGGATCAGATAGTCCCATTAGTGCTCAAAGCCTTCATTCAGTACTCCTGCAGGCACTTAAAGCAGCAGAAGATTCTCAGTCTGTCTTCCCAGTAAGCACTAGCCACTGAAACAAGGAGGAATTGATACTGCCAGAGAGGCCTCTTTCCACTCTTGCTGCATAACAAAGTACCTTGTGTCTTCCATAGTCTAAATGTCCAGATGCTCTATTTGCTGTGCCACCCTCTGGTACTGAAGTTAGCATGTTAGGATTCAGAGCTTGATTTCACCTGTCTGCTGTAGGAATTAAGGCAGAACTGGATCTATCCCAGTATGACCACCACCTACAGAAAACCGTGTCCTTGATACCCTAAGAGCTATGTGAAGGATAGCCATAAGAAACAGAACTACACGTTGTCATATATGTTCAAGGACTAACAGGCTTTCCATTCTTCTACATACTATTCTGAAGAGGAGGAGGCCACAGCAGCTTATTTCCCCTACCTCTTCGTTCCTAAGCTGGTCCCCGTGTTGTTGCAGGCATCCCAGAGAGGATGCTGCAACACTGAACGGATGAAGCAGGGAGAAGATGGAGGACAGCATGAAGGCTGTGTTTGAGAGGATCGTGAGCCTTTATAAACAGGACTGATAGAAGATCTTGGCTTAGATGAGGCTTGACAGGGGCTTGGGAACATGAAGTGCTGGAGAAGTGGCAGGAGTAGCAATTCGAGCATGAGAATACATTTGACAGTTCTCTGAAGTAGTGACTGGTGTTCAGGCAGTTGGAGCTGGAGACAAAAGAGGAAGTTCAGTCAAGCAGAGAAAGGGTTTTCAGCTCTTCCAATAGCTTGTGTTGAGGCCTAGTCCAAATAGTCTCTGTTCAGGTGTCTAAATGGAGCATGGAGGATAAGTCATGACAGCAGGGTTTAGAGACCCTTATGACTTTTTTGGGCCTTTTCTTCTCTGTGGAGAAGTGTTGAGCCTGCTCTTTCAGTTCAGCCAGGTCAACCAGATTTTGTTTGTTTCCAGTAGACCCTGTTGGCCTTCAGGAGAAGGATCATATTGCTGGATGCTATTCTTTTTCTGTAATCAGACCCTGATTTTCAAAAATCATGTGCAATATTTCCCTTTTTTCCCGTCAATCTATGTATATGTTATAGCTATCTTGGCTCTCAGGCAGTTGGGAGGAATCTCAGGAGGTTTCTAGTCCAATCCCCAGCTTGCAGCAGGCTCAGCTGTGAGAACAGCAACTGGTGTTGTGGGATTAAATTTTTGCATTTTTTAATGCTTTTTCTTCAAATTCTCATTCTGCTGCAGGTTTTGCTCCCATTCAGTTTCTGGGCTTTGTGTAAAGCTGTGTGCTTTCCTTGCATGTGTGTTGAGGGGAGGTCAGCAGAGAGCATGGAGAGTAGATGTGAAAAGAGTTCATCCAGTAAGGGCTGTGCAGGTGTGAGCAGGAGTGGTTTCCCAGACTGAGGACATCCCAGTATAAGAATCCCCTGCTGAGCAATCAAAGTAGAGGAGAAGTGAGGAAATAGTAGTGGGAGTTGATTGTGTGGCTGTAGCTACTTTGCTCAGTGTAACACACAGCACGTTGTCTCCCAGCTCAGAATGCGTATAACTTTACTTCCAGTGTAGATGAGACCAAGTTTTGTTTTTTTTCCTTAGTTAACATTTGTGAATAGTGACATGCAGCTGAATTCGGGGTGGTAGTTTCAGTACATTTAATGTAATTCTGTGATTCTGTGATTTTACTTCATGCCTTTTTTATATCATCCTCTGCAATATATATGTTCGTATATACTTATGTATTTATAGCACAATTACACATGATATCATATGTATTTTTTCTTAATACATTTGCAGAGTTTTTGATCCTTTATGGGAAATTATACCTGAAACCTGGGAAGATTGACAGAGTCTTGGTGGCTAGGATAATTCACACACTTGCAAGGGGTTATTGCGTCCAAACTGATGGGTTGAATTCTGATATGTTTACCTTCTTTTCAAAAGCAATGCAGATTGCAAGGTATGTTGCAAGTGCTCCCTTTGTGTTCTGATACCTAATTTTAACAAATAACTTCTTTTAAGTATTTGGGATTAGACTTCAGTAATGGCAGGTAATAATTCTTCAGGCATATTTTGTTCTGTCTTTGAACACAAATTTAATAAATTCTTTTAAATATTAATAACTTCTGCATTTGTTAGAAAAATAATATTCTGAATATAGCTACTGGTTTGTATTCATATTTAAACAATTTCTGTGAAAAGAAATAAGATTTTTTCTTCTGGAAGTTGTAGTGCCTGGTTTATGTTGCAGGCAGGAGAAGAATACTGCAGGCCTGGATCATATCGTGGGAGCCATAAATATCTTCTGCAATAAGTTTGCTGTCAACTGGCGCATACGGATTTGTAAAGTAGGGGAAGAAATTTTGCCTACATTGCTTTGTATATGGACTCAGTATAGACCAAAGGATTCCCTGAAGGAATCAATAATTGAGTTGTTTCGTCTCCAAGTTCATATTCATCATCCAAAGGGTGCAAAAACTCAGGAAAAAGGTACTTGTTTTGCAGGCCTACATTTGTTAAGCTTTGTATGCTTTACTGTGATTTTGGCTGTATTTTGTGTTGCCTGGGTAGGTTTACATGTTGTACCCAGTGGGTGGTACCTGTTATCTTTTAATTGTTTTTGCATGTACAGGTGCCTATGACTCAACGAAATGGCAAAGTATCTTGCATAACCTGTACGATCTGCTGGTGAATGAAATAAACCTCATCGGTAGTAGAGGAAAGTATTCTTCAGGCTCACGTAATATTGCTGTAAAGGAAAATCTGATTGAATTAATGGCTGATATTTGTCATCAGGTAGCTTTCTTTTTTAGTATAAAGCTGACTATATGTTTACCGTGTTGTGTGTTTGCTTTTGAAAGTAGTACGGCTTTAGCGTTTCCTCAAAATCATGTACTGAAATATTAGTACATTTTGTCTGCGTTTTGTTGTGTTTAGTTGTTATTTTTTGGACATTTTAGAAATGTGTGGATTCCTAAATCATACTGGTGTTCACTAGAGTTGCTTATTAGACTATTATCAGAGGTTCTGTTATACTAAAGAACAATAAATAATAATCCTGGTTACCTCTTGAGAGGCTTATACACAGTAAAAAAATGGACCCGTTTAGTTTGTCACTTCAGTTTTCTTGTAAATACTACATTTTTATTTGTGGACTTTTTCATTTCTCTGTATAAAAGGTTTTCACAGAGGATACCAAAGTTCTGGAAATTACCCAGTCATATGCCATTTCACAAAGAGAGTCCAGTGATGGAACAGCAGTAAGCAAGCGCAGGAGGATTGAACTAGGCTGGGAGGTAATTCGAGACAACCTGCAAAGATCCCAGAAGGATTTTGATGTCATACCTTGGTAATAACATCCTTACCTGAAACAGATATAATTACAGACATCTTTTTACGTTTAAGTGTTCACCTGAGTATGTTGTGCTCTCAAATTAGGTGTCTGCACATTCTGTAATTACATATCTAAGCACTAAGCTTAGGTTCTCACAGCCTTTGAAAGTAGTGAGTAGGGTCCTTGGCACTCTTGCTTTAAAAACTGTGTATCTTTGTTTTCCTGAGAAATAACAAATGAGGACTGGTAAACTGTGTTGTAGTGTGTAAGATATTACCACCTCTGATTTTTTACCTGTCACTTGTTGTAGATAATATTTATGCAAGTGCTGTGTCTGTGATTCAGTGTATGAGTATTAGGAAAAAAATGTGAGATTGACTGCTGTTGTAAGCTGGCTGTGTTACAGGACAGCAACCATTAACCCTCTGGCCATTTTGAACTAGTTCACACATTTTGCCGTAATACTTGGCTTGAAAACTGTTGAATTGCAAGGCCTGGCATCTTAGCTTGGATGCTGATTGAGGGCTATTTTGTTTGACAAGGGGAACTTCTGAACTGGAGAGATACCTGCATGCCTTCTTCCAGTGACTGTCGCAGGACCACAGCTAGACTTTTCCAGAACTTGTCAGATGCAGTCCTAAGCCCAAGAATGCTGACTTTTTAACTAACCTAGATTACACTGGGTGTTTTTGGCCATTACTGTTCCTCTCTTTTTCACTTTCTTGGGAACTGCTGTACAAGATACCAGAACAGTGTAGCCACTTGTGGATTGGGTCCTGAGCCAGGGTAGGCAGGTTTATGTGTGTCTTTATTGCTGACAGTATTGAGGCAAAGTAGCTGTTTAGAGTCAAGTTGAGAAGTAGTGAATCTTTAACCTTTGATAGTAAACAAATCAGCTTAATACTGGAAAATATAAATGTGAAATGACACTTGGAGGATGCTTTGTTTGTTAATTTACTCTTGAAGATGCAAATTTGTCTGTTTGGTATTAATTGCTTTACTTTGTGTATTCAAGGTTACAGATTACTGCTCAATTAATATCAAAGTATCCCACAAGTCTTCCTAACAGTGAACTACCTCCCTTGCTCAATGTGCTTCACCAGTTACTGCCTCAGCAGCGCCGAGGAGAAAGGACCCCATATGTGCTGAAGTGTCTTATAGAGGTGGCTTTGTGTCAAAATCAGAAAACTGATTTGAAAACCACCCACACGCTGGAGCTCCAGAGAACCTGGGCAAAAATTTGGTCTCTTACCATTCGTAGCATAAGTTTCCAGCAAATAGAAGCAGAGAGCTTTGGATTACTTGGAGCTGTGATTCAAGGAAACCTTGTTGTGACAGATAAAGAACTCTGGAAGATTTTCTCAGGACCTGCATGCAAGCCCTCAAGGTAAAATGGGACGTAAGGATAATATTAGGTGTCTGATTCATATTGCTCCTAACTTTGCAACCAGAAGCACTGTATTATTGTTGTTGTGGGTGTATTTCTAGTTACGAGCTGCCCATGTCTGTGTTTTAAGCATTTGAAAGGAGCATAAATACATACGTAAGTCTGAAAGTAGAGGCAGAAGAGGAGAGGCAAGCATATTTAAGTTTAAAATTAACTAAAAATGTAAAATTGACTAATAATTTAAAATACCCCTGAAAGACATTTTTTTGAAGTTGAAATTTGGAGTTTCTTCGAAATATATTTTGATACTGAAAAGCATATTCTGAAACAGTCTTTAAAATAGACAGGAAATGTCTGCTATAACCAAAATGCAACTTTTGAAAATGCAGAGATTTTAATAAAGGTTGCATCCTGGTTAACTTTCTTGTGTACTTGGTGCTCCCTGAGCATGCAGAAATACTGACTTTGCTTTAGAGTGCTGATCAACAAACAACACGTTGTTTCTCACAAATGCCCTGTGATTCGTTTTTGTTACAGTTCTGCTGTATGTTGTTTAGCATTACTGATGTCTGCCTATTCAGTGCCAGAAAATTTGGATGTAGGGATGGAACAGAATAATTGTGAAAGAAAGTTGGTCTCTGTGTTAAAGGAGGCAATAATGAAATGGGTACTGTCCTGCTATTTGGAGGAAGAAATGGAAGAATGTGCAGAGCTTCCTCCTGTTCTCTGCAGGTAATATCTTTGTGGTATAATTTTATATGTAAACTCAATCTGCAACACAGAATATTGCACAGGGAGAAGTAGATTTGCAGACTTGTGTTATGTTAATGCTTTTGTAGAGTTTATAGGATTTTTAAGCTTACTGTAGAATGTCATTCTGGGGACATAATTTAGTTATCTGTCCATAACATGAACTGTTAGAAATCTTCAGTGAAAACTTCAGCTTCTTGGAAGATACACTGTTAATCTAGTTAATGTTTGGGTGTGCTTCAGGAATCCCAAGACCTTGTCTGCAAAAAAACACAAAACAATTTTCTTTTTTTACAGTGATTTTCCTCATCTTATATTACAAAAAATTCTTGTGAGCCTTACAATGAAGAACTGTAAAGCTGCCGTGGTTTTTTTCCAAAATGATGATAGATGGTATGTTTTAAAATCAATCATTATAGATAGTTAAACTTCTTATATTAGCAAGCAGAGATAATGAAATGCATAATTCCTCAAGCTCTTTCACATCTTTCTGTACAGCATCTTTCAGGCCTCATAAAAATAATAGCTCTTGTGCAATTTGTTAAGATGCTGTAAGAAGACATGAAAATAGTCTCTTTCTGACAATCAGAGTTCCGGGTACTGAACAAAATGAAAAAAATGTGTATCATCTCTCTTCAGCAACACAGCTAAATATTTGGCTCTTTATGCATAACTATTTTTAACTCATTACAACTATTTTTCAAATAATTTTTAAGTTTACACAAATATGTCTTCATGCTTTTAAAAATTACTTTCCATTCTAATGGAAGCATCAATCTTCAGAGTTTCCTTGAAGGTAGATGCTAAGTAGAAAGTTGAGCTAGATGCTTACTGTCCATATATCCGTATGACTTCCCTACTAGAAGTTAAAAATACTCTTATGAGGGGTTTTGTGCATTTCTACTCCAGTTGTGTAAATTGAGTTGAGGTCAGCCATCTTAACACAAAGCAGATGCTGCTGTATGAACTACAGTAGTAGAATGTATGGTCTGTGTGCAGGCCTCATTTTTCCTTCCAGTTTCTTCAGACAGAGCTAAAATGGTAGACAGTGAGGGTCATCTCAGAGATTAAAGATGAACCAGAGTTTGGAAGTACAAAAAAAGATAAAATGTTTTTCTTGCTTTTTTTTATTTATTGTATTTAATAGTTTTAAAGATTTGTAAGTCTTAAGCTGGCTGCTAAAATAAAAATTATCTCTCTTCTTCAAGTGTGCAACACTTGCAAGGGAAAGAAGAAAACAGTTTTTCTGATGTTGAGGAGCTATATCTGCAGACAACATTTGATGAAATGGGTATTTTCACTAACTTCGCAGT
Source organism: Apus apus (assembly GCF_020740795.1). Taxonomy (NCBI): domain Eukaryota; kingdom Metazoa; phylum Chordata; class Aves; order Apodiformes; family Apodidae; genus Apus; species Apus apus. The sequence goes on from NC_067282.1 coordinate 16,915,926, forward strand.
AAATGTTGCAGATAAAAATGTGACTTGTTCAAGACTTGCCATCAACCAGAATCTTAGGGAAACACTGGAGTACTGTCTTTTAGCAATGTCAGAGAGGCTTTTAAGCAGCTATGCTCCTAAGGTAAGTTAGGAATTACTGTTATGTCTTTATATTTGTGCTCCCAAACAACATACTTTCAAGGAAAAGTATATAGGCTTTCATTCCTTTTGTCACTAGAATTGAACCACAAGCATTTTAAAAACTAACCAGTAATATGAAGTAGAGAAAGCTGTATTTCTTTACATCATTGTCAAAATATCCATAGTTTTCATGAATATGTGTACATACACAGCTGCAGCATAGAAGCGGAAGTGTGTGCAAAATTGCTGTGATGTTGATTTCCACTTCTGTGCCCCTGTAATGCTTTCAGTTCTGAGACACAGAGGTCTCAAATAGGTTTTCTAAAAAGAGGCAGTTGTCTGAAGGAGTAATTGTAAAGAAAGCTTCAAATATGAACTACATTAGCAATAACACTGCTCAAGGGAACCCTCTTACTCTCTGCCTTTAGGCAGCATCTGAAGTACTGGGCCTCCAGTTTTGGGCCTCCCAGTACAAGACAGACATGTCTCATTCAGCCTATAGCAGAGAAGGCTTTGGGGGGATCTAGCAGGCTTTGAGGAACACTGCTCATGCCTGTAAGATTATCTAAAGGACAGAGCTGTGCCCTTCACTGTAGTGTACTGCAGGAAAATGAGAGCCAGCAGGTACACTCAAGAGAAGTTCACTCTGGATAGAAGAATAATTTTAGCTACATGAGGACAGTCAGGCAATGGCAAACATTAACCTGCCTGAGAGGTTGTGCAGTCTTCGTCCTTGGAGGTTTTCAAGCCCTGAGCAGCCTGGTCGGACCTCAGAGCTGACCTAGCTGTGATCAGGAGGTGGGACCAGAGCCCAGCTGAGGTCCCTTCCAGCCTCAACTATCCTGTAATCCTGTTAATATCTTCCATGTGTTGGAACACCACAGCATCTCTCCTTCAGAAAAAAAACTTGACTTGTAGAGGAAGAGCCACCATTATAATGGTAAAATATTTGTGAAAACATTAGCAGCGGCCTTTTTCAACTTCTGGTTTCTCACATGTCCCTTCCTTGCAATTTGCTGCCAAGCTTGTGTAATATTTGGTGCACCAAAAGAGACGCTACTGAAGTTTGAAACAAGGTACTGACAACTAGGAGCTATAAAACTCATCCCTGGTTTTGCATCTGTAACCATGGCATGTTTTCCCATCTTTTTTTATAGATACTGCTTTTCAGGAATATGTTAGCGGTCCTCTTGGACTCTCTGAGAAAGACAAATAAATGTTTGTCTGCTCTTTCTCCTGTGATCCAAATAATTTAGGCAGGTAAAAAGGAACCTATAAATACTCCTGCAATATGCAGGCACACATTTACAACTGTCTGTGCCATTTGTTTGTTGACACAGTAGCTACTAAGAAGTAATTTACTAATTTACTAAGATTGGCAGCAGTAGGAATGTGATATCGTTCCTGACTATCTCATACTGTAAAATAGATAAACAGAACACGTGGGAAGAGCTGTAAGAATTGCTGTTGATGGAATCTAAAGCAGAGGAAGAATTTAAAGTACTGTGAAGGAAGGAGCTGTAAGGGCCACGGGACATACAGGGAATGTCATAACATGGAGGGCCAAAAGGACTTGTTAGGGAGCTGAAGCAGCTGCAGTGCAAAACACTAGGATGAAAATCTTTATTAATTTTGGTGAAATCAGCATATAAAAGTGTTTTTAAAAGACAATAAAGAAGTCTCCATTTTGGTGAAAAAGTTTAATAGTTAACCACTTGTATTTATGCTGTGTGTTTGATTTAGTCTAAGGTTGCTGCAGAACACCTTGTCCGGTGTGTCAGTCTCTTGATTGGTGTTCTTGGTTGCTATTGCTACACTGGTCTGTTTAAAGAAGAGGATGCCTGTAAATCAGAGCTATTCCAGAAAGCTAAGGTAGGCAGCAATGTATTTGGGAGGTATTAAAAAAGAAACTATCCATTAAATGTGAAATAATTTTTTAAATTCTATTAATATTGACGCATTTTTACAGCACTAATGTTTCTACTGGCTTCTGCTTAAAAAAGGCAGCTGAGAAAGGTTTAAGGATGTTACTGCTGCTGAAAGAGGAGTCACTGATATTTTGTCAGTATACCAATGCATCTGTTTTGCAGTGGAGAGTATTCTAAATACTGATACCTTTCTGAGTCACCCCTTTTAAATAAATAAAATATAATGAACACGTGGACAAAGAACTACTTAGAGGATGAAAAGTCCTGTAATGTATAGGTCTTTTGTGCAGGAATTTATTATCATCATTTGATGCTTTAGACCAAGATGAAGACAGCTGCTATTGTTGTTCTTACTCCTACTGTGTAAGGTGGTTTCTTGCTTAAATACAGAAACCCAAAAGTTACACATTATGGAGAGATGTATTTTTCTTTTGTGATGAAAATATAAATGTTTCAGGTGGGTCTGAGCCATCTTTTTGTCACTTCTGGAGCAGAACAAGTGAAACAAAAATAAAATTTAAAAAAAGTCCAAACTCATTGATGCACACTATAAATTTCAAAGCTGTATGAATGAGAATCCTGTCCTTCTGTTCTCTATGTGTTTGCTGTTTATGTGCCATCATAGAAAGAAATTTAACTGAGATCTTTTAACTGTGTTGTATTTTCACTAGTCTCTCATCCATTATGCCGGAGAAAGCATTTTTCAGTCTAAAAACAAACTAAATGAAGATGCCCATATCAGCTCACTGAGGACTTTGATAATGCAGTGTACAAAATGTTTATGCAATTGTAGCAAGGTAAAGTTTATAAAGGAATTAATATTTCTTTCTTCTTTATTGAGATCACAAAGTTTGATATACATGTGGCACCTGAAAAAAAATGAAATAACCTGTCTGTACATATTACTTTCTCACAGAACAGTGCTAATAAGATGCTGTCTAATATATTCCTGCGTTTGTTAACATCAAAATTCATGAATGATCTCGTAGATATTTGCAAAAATCTGGTAAGTATGTTCACTCTGTTTCTAAATGCAGTGCTCTTCTGTGAGAGTATTGGTTTTACAGTGTAATAGTTTGCAGGCCAGCCAAATGAGATACTTATTACTGAAAAAATAAATCAAAAGACCTTGAGGTTTTTTTAGAGAATTCCTAACAGGAAACATTTCTATTTAGCATTACAACACAGGCATAGGGGAAAAATAAGAGCATATAAATAACATTCAATCAAGTTTAGTGTGCCAGCTCACATAAAAAGAAGATTATGTTCTTTTTTGAATTTTTTTATTAATGTATTACAGTAAAAGTATATACAGCTTTTATTCCACAGAAAGAATTTCTATAATGCATGACATGTAACTTTAATGTACTTGTAAAGTTTTTAAAGCTTGTTCTTATTTTGTAGTTTGATGGATTTAGAACCTTAAAACACTTTAAAAGTGTTTGTTATATGGGTGTTAAATCTTCCACTGTAAATGACTCCCTTCTCTCTGAGAAAAGTAATAGGGTGGCACATCACTGTGTTTAGCACAGCTCTTAAAACTTCTCTTTTTTGGCTCATTGTCCTGTAGTCAGGCACAGATTGGCAAAATCCTTTGCTTTTTCAGGTGAGGAAAGGCTGAAGGTCTCAGCTTCTGTTAACTTGTCATCTGTTAGGAATGTAGTGATTGGACATTTGCCTTGCTTTCATTTCTCTGTAGTTATGAAGTATAGTGAGACATTTGTGAGTCTTGTAGAAAGAATTGCTTTTCTAACATTCTGATTGCTTTTACTAGCATCTGTCTAAGGAATTTTGTATTCCAAAGAGCATAGTTCAAATCAAACACTTGACATGTGTAGAAGACAGGTTTATCACAAAGGATGAAGTTTATCAATTCAGTGTAGACCTTACTGTTCACTGGGAAACTGTAGTGTCTTTCCTTGTGTTATGCTTGTGGAGTTTCTCATGTCCTTAAAAGCCAGCTATAGAAGGATGTGGTGTCTTTATCAGATGACATATACTGGAAAACCAGGTGAACTGGGAGAAGTAGATCTAACAGGAAATGACCCTGAGGAGAGTATAATGGAAGTAGATAACCAGGTATCTGATGATCATTCAGTTACTGACATCAGTGATACAAATGAATCTGGGGAGATGCAAAATGTAACAGGTAAGTCTTCTCTGTCTCCAAAACTATTTGCAAAAGCTTGTTTTTACAAATAGCTCTTTGCTTGAAAGGCAGTGAGATATAAAATTGTGCTGGTTTATGGTTGTGCTGTGTAATGGTGGAACCAGGTACTTTCTAAACAATTATTAATTCTTTTGTACCTCGTTGTGCTTTAAAGATGTTAAGGAAGTGTTCTAGCTCATTTGGAAAGGAGAAGTTTGGGGTTTTTTACTTTATAAATAGTAGAATGCAAGCAAAGAAGTTAGCTAACTTGTTCAAAGTCAGGTAGAAGTTTTGACAAAGAAGAGGCTAGAAAGTGTGTCTGTAGGATACCTTTCTCTGTCATTAGACTGTGCTTCATTTTCTTAAGAGTAGTCCTGTTTTTCTCCTTTCCCTAGTCAGGAATTCTTGACAAGGTCAGCTTTCTTGTATCTCTGGACCTGCAGAGGGGCAGGAGCATGAATCTGTCTGTTTATTCCTGTTAGGAACTACAATTACTAAGGTTCTCTTTTGTTTTAAATTCTTTCTTAAAATAGTGTGTTTCCTAGTTTTTAATCAGCATTGTGTCTTCTGTTTGTTATTGAATGAGAAGAATATTAGGGTGTTATATTAATGCCAAAACTAGCAGCTGGTCTGTTTTCCCCATAATTTTGAACAAGTCTAGAAGTGTTTTCCAGCCATCCAATAAATAATTCTAATAAATAAAGTTTTCAATTGCAGAAAGTTACAAGAGTTCTAAATGTGACAGCCAGGTGGCATTTATAACTATTTCATTTAGGTTATGATTGAAATTTCAATGAGGATATTAACATGGTACTAATTGTCATAGTATCCATTTGAGGAGGCTTTGAATCCATCATTTAAAATGTATCATAAGTTCTAGTTAACAAGACAAAGGAACACAGCTGCAGGTGGTTCTGTTGAGTTCTTTGTAACCTTGTTGAAGAAATCAGCCATATGTATGAGCAAAAAATTAAAAGACTGATTTAGAGAGGGCCTTTGCAGAAGTGGGAAACATACTCAAAAAGCTGTTACATATGCAGTAACTGTTCAATAACAAATACATGTTACTAGTACTCTCTTCTGAGAACTTAAATTAGTTTTGTAAAGACCTAAAAAATTATCAAGTTTTTTATTGTCCTTGGAGAAGCATTTCTTACATGAAAATCTTATTTTCAGGTGCTTTGAGCCCATTAGCTGAAGAACAGTTGACAAAACAGGATTTACTTCTCCTTGAAATTCTGAGGTTCTTATGTATTTGTGTAACTACAGTCCAAATTCAGACAGTGAGCTTCCGAGCCTCTGATATACGGAGGAGGCTGTTAATGCTTATTGATGGCAGTGTCTTTGATAGTGCTAAGCCATTGCATCTGCAGCTGGTGAGTGTGAGCCTTTTCTACAGCAGATCCACCTCTGTATTTGTTCTGTTTTAAAATTTTTATGTTCTTGTCCCTTGTGTATTCTTGCCTTTCTGTTGTCATTGGTCCCCTGAGAAGACATTAAAATGGCTACTGTTAGAGTTTTGAAGTGTGCTGTGGTTGGGGAAAGAGCAGTTATAATTTGTAAGCCAGAAAATAGGAGCTGAGAAGTATAATCATATTGCCTTTACAATGAATTATTTGTTAGATATGTAGAAATAGTCTCTGTAGTAGAATAGGATCTGTGTTTTAGTTTACAAAGGAAATCTTTTTGACTGCCAAAACTAAAAATTTCATAAGCCACATTACTGTGTGACAATCACTGCATCAAAAGATGAGCAGTCTAACATGGAAGAGCTAACAATAGGTATCCTTGCTGCATGATTTCATAGAAGAGTTACTGAAAATGTTGCACAGTTTTTCTTTCTGTCTAGTTATTTTTTTAAGTATTGTTTTTCATTTTGTTGTTCTGCTTTTTTTAATTCCCCAGTACTTGGTCCTTTTGAAGGAGCTTCCTATTGGAGAACACCTCTTGCCTGAAGATGATGTTCTTAGGCTTCTTAGACCTCTTTCGTAAGAGAGAAACTATTCAGCATGTATTAGAGCTATTCTGCTTCAACAGTTAAGAGTGTTTGGTGGCTGTTTAGTGTTTAAATATTTTTTTAATTTCTTTCTTTCACAGTGATGTGTGTTCTTTTTACCGTCGAGATCAAGAAGTTTGTAAAGTAATTCTGAATAATTTGATTCCTATACCAGGAGAGTTGGCCCAGTCCAACACACGTACTGAAGAAACAGGGCATGCCCAAGGACAATTTTTGAGAGTTGTTGGAGCCTTTTGGTATGTTTTATCTATTTAAAGCAGAAGTCTGTTGGACCTAAAAATGTTACCTTTGCTACCACTGTGCTGTTTGTATGTCTTGCTGTTGGTATCCTCTGGTATCTTTATCCAGCATTTAATTTTGCAGATTTTCTGTGGCATATTTATAGCAAAGAATCGTATCATCCTTAAGATAGCATTAGAACAATAAATGCTACACTGTTTTATATTAACAGACTGGTTGTACTCTGAATTGCATCATTAATTATAATAAGTGATAACTTTAGCAATCAGAAATTAATATTGTTTACAATTGTAGATTATCAATTAAAATGTCAAATACTCCCAAACTGTTGAGCACAAAAGAATGAACTGTGAGGAGCAAAAACTAACTTTTTAGACTTTTTCTCAAAATTGTTGGCAACTTTTTCATTTATTTAAATCTTCCTTATTTTAGGCATTTAGCTCAAGGAGGGAAATGCACAGCACCAGTAAGAGTGGCTCTATTAAACTGCATGAAAGCCCTGCTTGAGGTAATACCAGACTTTCTGACATTCATGTTAAGCATGTGCTTAAAAGCATGTTAAGATGTACTTAATAACAATATCTAAATTTTTTTTGCCTACATCAGTGTATATTCAGTTGTAGGTCTTCCGTGTATTTCAAACCACAACATTGATTTCCTTCAGGCTGATCCTCATTGCAAGTGGGCAATCCTTAATGTGATAAATGAAGACCTGCCTGTGAGTGAGGCTTTCCCACATTTTCTCGCAGATAGTCACCATGAAGTTCGTATTCTTGCTGCAAAGTCAATTACCAGGTGATAATGTAGATATTTTTTTTTCTGTTTATAATGCTTTATTTCACTTAATCATAGGAATCATAGAATCATAGGATATGCTGAGTTGGAAGGGACCCATCAGGATCATCGAGCCCAACTCCTTTCCCTGTGTAGGGCACCCCTAGAATTACACCATGGGTGTAATTAACTGGGTGTTACTACTGTACAGCTGCTTAATTCAGTACTTTTAGGGCTTTAATCTTCACAGAATATAAAGATCTACCGAGTTGCTTTGTTTAAGGTCTTCAAACTTTGTCTACATTTCAATTATTCTGTAATATGAGATATATATATATAGAGAGAGATATAAACTATATATGACAGCAAATTTTGCACTACATTTATTACACAAAACTTAAATAGGAATTAATTGTATATCCTTTAGAAATAGATTAGGTACATTGTGTAGCGTAAGAACTGTTTCAAAAGGATCTTACTTTGTGTTTTCAGTGTTGTATGTAGTTCTTTCTCTATACACCAAGAAGGATGTAATTGAACTGGAGCAGGAGCAGAGGAGGAGTGTTCAAAAGTATGGTACACTTTATGCATAGCTATTGGTTACATAAACTGGAGTCCTTCAGCACAAAAAGGGTTGAATTGAATGTTAGTCCACAAAATCTGGAGTGGAACAACATGAAGATTAGCAGTCTTTTCCAGTTTGAAGACTAGGAGACATAGAATCATAGAATGGTTTCGGTTAGAAGGGACCTGAAAATCATCTAAATCCACCCCGCCCCTGCATGGGCAGGGACACCTTCCACTAGACCAGGTTGGTCAAAGCCTCATCCAATATGTCCTTGAACACTTCCAGGGATGGGGCATCCACAACCTCCCATGGCAACAAGTGAATTTAACATCAAGTAAATCCAACAGGTTCAAGACTGTAACAAAATATGGTTTACTTTTCTTCATACAATATTCAGTTATCCTGAGTGTTACCCTACTCCCATCAACTGCCTGGATGTTTACAGTGGTTCAAAAAGCAACAAATTCATGGAAGAGGAAATCATTAAAGGATACTAAATACAGTCACCACTTCTGACTCATCTGCCTAGGTCACCTGTGGTCAAATGTTATATTCAACAAAATATTATGTGTACAAGGCAAGCATATGGTGATCTTTCTTAGGTAATAGTCACTTAGAAATGGCTAGAGTAACATTTTGGTCCAATCTACGGTGGTATTCCCATTTTTGTTACAAAGAGCAAAGTGGGTTGGGCCTTTATCTATAAAAAATAACTTCTCTGAGAAATACTTTTTACATATGCATCTGTTTAATAAATATGTTCCCAAAGTACTTAATGACATGAAATATTCCATTATGATGTACAACTGAAGTTTAGTTTCCTGCACTGGCAGAGACTGGAAACCTTTTATATGTTTTCAGGCTATTCTCCATCATTTTGCCCAAACAGATCTTCTTAATGTTATTGGTAATGTTTGCAGGAGAGGAAGGACAGACTGCTGTATAAGAAATTTAAGAAAAAAACCACAAAACTTCGGAAAATCAGAATCTTCTTATTTGATATGCACAATATGCAGTAATTCTGTAGACTAAACTCATCCTAATAATTATTGTTCTTTTCTTTAAGTTTGTTTCAAGATGTGAAACAGAGAGATTCTTCTGGAATGTCAAAACCTCTTCCCTTGAAGCTCCAGCAAAAGGCTTTTGAGAACACATATCTCAGAGTTCAGGAAGGAATGAGAAATCTGGTATCAACATATACTCATTAGTTTTGCCTAGTTTTCTGTTACATTATCATCTCTCTGCTTATTGTATCTCTGCCCCATTTTCTTTCTGTTCCCTTTGCCTGCTCTCTTGTAGGTTGGACTCGCTTCTGAGGCCTCATCTCTCTGTCATCTCATTCCACCTCTCTGTATTGTCACCTCCACCTCTTTGTTATGTTGTCTGACTTCTTTGTTGCCTTGGCTCCCCGTTCTGTCACTTTAGCTTGTTGTTGGCTATTAGCTTCTTGCAGTTTCATGTTGGTTTTATTCATGGCTTGTCAACACCGTGTCTTAATAGCGGAAGAATTGCATTTTAATTACAAGGAAGTCTTTCCTTTATGCATCAGGAAGGAGCAAGAGGAGCTTTCACTTGTCAGTGCTTCCATTATTTCCTTGTTAAGTGGGTTGCCTTTGTTTAAACTGCTAATACTGTAATGTCAACTGGAGTGTGTGAGGTATTGGCATGTGTGCTGGCATGCTGGAGGCCATAACTTCTGGTTGAGGAGTGGAGCAGACAGCTGGGGAAAGTAAATTTTAAGCAATTAAAGAAAGATTTTCAACAGTATTTATGTCAGTGCCCTTAATTTTAAATTATTTATGCCCATACATTAGTTAGGATATTACTCTAACAGAATATGTGTACAAATTCTTCATTATTTCTTACTGAAGGTTAGAGGTGATGCAAGTTCTGAAGATCTTATGGACAAGCAGTGTAATGGCAAAGCAGTTTTGCTGATGCTTATAACCATGGTTCTCTGCTGCAGTCCTGTCTGTGAAAAGCAAGCTTTGTTTGCTGTTTGCCAGTCTGTGAAGGAGAATGGATTAGAGCCTGGCCTTGTGAAAAAAGTAAGTGTAAAATTCCATTTAAGTTATAAATTAAGGTTAGGTTAAAATTGGAACAGAACAAAATGTTTTTGTCAGTATTGAAAGTTGTTACATTTTGTAAAAGCATGACTAATGTGAGACTTAAATATATAAATGAATTCGTAATTATATTTAATGACCTGTGTAGAATGACATCATAAAAGGCAATTTTAGTGGTAAATCTTTTATGTTAAAAGCAGAAATCTGAAATATATATTGAATTTTATACACTGGGGATAGCAGATATCTTTTAAAAAACCCTTTCTACCCAGTGGAAGTGAGTTTTCCAATGTGGAAAATATGTACAATAAATGTAAAGTACTGGAAGATAGTATGTGTCTTGTGGACTTTTATTTTAACGTTCACAAGGTCATACTGAAATATTTGCTATTTATACTGCAACCTTCACTGCCAATTACTTCCTAGTGCGTGTTCTTTCCTTTTTATTCTTCCTTTCTATTTGTTGCCTCTTGTTTTTACACAGTCTCTACCATGCAAGATGTGTACTGGCTGTCCTTTCTTTGCATACCACCTTGTACTGGGTTGTTGTAGTTTCTTGATTGTACTCTTTTGATATGAGAGTACAAATGAAAAAGCTGCTGATGATTTGTAGGAGCTAAGTTATGCAAATATGCATTAAAAGGTGGGGGGGACAGACATGGAGGTGTAGTACTGTCAGTTTGCCACAGTACCATGTGCTCTGCTTGCTATTTCTGCAATCTTACTTCATGCACAGGTTTTGAAAAAAGTATCTGACATTTTCGGCTATAAAAGTATAGAAGACTTCATGACATCACATTTAGACTATCTGGTGATGGAGTGGCTGAAAATAAATGACAGTGGGTATAACCTGTCTGCTTTTCCTTATGTTCTTCTGAACTATACTAGCCTTGAGGAATTCTACAGGTAAGTTTGCTATATGATAGTAGTTTATTTAGATTTATTTACAGTTAGGACACAGGGTTTCAAACTTCTAAATGTAGTAACACATCAGAATTTTGAAACCTTTAAAATATATTCCAAGTATCTTGTATATTGTATTTGTGCTGGTAAGATTATTTTTTTCTATGGAACAGTAGCTAAACAATAATTACAAGTTTAGTTATACAGTAAAGGACTGGTATTTGTTACATAATGCCTGAGATTTTTTTTTTAAATGCAATTGAGGGACATTCTGGAAATGTCTTTATTACATGTAGGTCTTGTTACAAAGTGTTGGTTCCACACCTGGTGATTAGAAGTCAATTTGAAGATGTGAAATCACTTGCCAACAAGATTGAAAAAGACTGGAGGCAGGTTCTAGCAGACTGTTTTCCAAAGATACTGGTGAATATCCTCCCGTATTTTGCCTGTCAAAACCATGGAAAGAGTGAAGTAGCAGAGCAAAGAGATACAGCTTCTAAGGTCTATGACATGCTTAAGGATGAAAGCTGCTTAGGAAAACAGGTATCTATTTTAAATGTGTAAATTTAGATCTGTGGCATTTAAAAGACCTGAAGGAAACTTTATATGTTCTGTAAAAATGTAAATAGCTCAAGTTTATATATACAAAATTGTTTTTTTAATAAAGCCAAACTAGCCAAATTTTTATACCAAGGTTTTCGAGTAGCTATTCAATAGAAACTTTCAGGCAGACAGCTGACTTGAAGTGTATTTTTTTTCAGCATGTAATAAAGTTTTTCTTTACAATTAATTATACAACCCTGAGTTTTGCTGTCATATATCTGCTTAAGTAACTCCTGTTTTCCTCTTAAAACATTTTGTTAATGCTTTATGAGGAGCCATCTTCCCCAAAGGTAGACTCTGTATTCAGAAACAGTAGTAAAATCAAACTAATTTTTTTTCCAGATACTGTAGAAAAGTAAATTATTCTACCTGTGATTGTGATAGATAAGATTTAACCAGGCTTAAACAAATAGAGAATTCAGACAGGAAAACAGGGTTTCCTCAGAAGGAAAAGAAATGTTAAATTATTTTAGCTTGTTTTTTCCTTATTAAAACAGTATTTTTCTTCTTCTAGCAAATTGACAACTTATGTCATAATAATTTACCAGAGATTGTGGTTGAACTGTTGATGACCTTACATGAGCCACCTGATACCACGGTAGAAGAAGGAGCTCATTTAGCTAAATATATAAGGTATCAGTTTGAAGACTTTCTAAATGCTGAGTGTGTTTGTATAACGTTGCCCATTAAAATATGCCCTTCAAGTGTAAGAAAGGGTGGCCTTGAAATTGAGAGTTAAAGGATTTTATTGTCATTAGGCTTGCTTTATTCCCCAGTATCAGTAAGAAGAACCTTTAAAACTTCAGTTAATGGTGAGAATGAACGGGTCGGCACGGGAACACCGTGGTGTGTTGATAAGCTAGACTATGGCAATGCCAATTGAGTTTAGTTCAGATTTGGATGGACTGCCCAGTAAATCTCAGAAAAATTAGTGAGGTTTTATTGTCTAAATTAAAGTGATTATTGTAAAGGTCTTTAAATATTTAGAAGTCATTAGGAAGTGAAGTGAACCGTTTCTTAACAATTGTGGTAGTGGCAGCTCTTGCATTTGGGAAGGAGATTGCTTAAGCAACGCCAAATAAACAATTTCCTAATTAATAGAAATATTCTAATGACATAAATAGCTTCATTGTTATGAGCTTTTCAGTCTTCGTCATTGTCCTAAAAATATAATTATTTGCAGAATTATATGTGGAAATAATTTTCCAGCTTTTTGTGATTAGATACAAAGTACTTGAAAAACATATCACTTTCTGAAGTTGTTGAAGAAGATATTTTTGTTGTAAAGATATGAAGTTCAAAGAAACCAAACTATTCCTATGAAAATTTGCCAGAAGTTAAATGGCTGAGAATTTTGGAGCTTCATAAAATAAATTTGTTTCAGAGTTTATTTAAAAGACTATGGTGTAAACTTAAAAGCAAAGTTTTTCTTTATAAGAAGAGAATGTTAAGAATAAGACTGATGAAACTTAGTTTCTGTTACTATCATGATACATTTATTTTGCTTTTGAGCCCCCAGGAAAGTTTACTACCCTTTTTTTATAATGGGAAGATTACATTTTCTCAAACAAATTGTTCCCATAATTACAAACTGCAGAAGCTTTTTCCATTACTTGCAATTAGATTTTCCTATCAAGTACCCTGCATGAGACAAATGTATGGGTTTTTAGCTGTATGATCATTCTAAAAATAATAAAAGACTCTTAAGAAATTACAGCTTAGAAAGCTGCTGCAGAGGGAAAACAGAGCTATAAATAAGATGCATGTCACTCTGCTGGATGTTTTTGGTGCTTCTTCCAGAAAGCAGAAAATATTTCCTTGGAGTTAGGTGTTTATTCTGTGAGCCTTACTTTACTTAATACATGGGGTTTGATTTTTGGGAGGGAAAAAAATAGTCTCTTTTTTATTCATTTAGGGAACTGGATCCTGCTCCTAATCCTCCTCATTTTCCGTCTTACGTGATTAAGGCAACTTTGGACTATATTAACAACTGTCATAAAAGCAAATTGAAAAGTCTTGTAGCGGTTCTTTCTAAAAGCCCTGTAAGTATGTAATGATGATTTTATGTAGAACATAACATTTCTTTTTGGACACATTTTGGTTTAATTAGTAATTTTTGTCATTTATATAGGAGGAAAAAATGCAACCTTAGAAACCTTTCTCTTCTTCTATTTGCCTTCCAAAAGGGAAGAAGTACTAATTTCAGACACACAGTAACCTTACAAAAATTACATTCTTGAACTATACCATGCATCAAATAATACATATAATGTATACATAGAGAGGATTATTTTAACTTTGGGGAAATCTGTGTGTACTAGATACAATTTAGATGCAATTTATTTCTTTGGCATATGTCTGAAGAACATTCTAAAATAATTATATTTGAACAATTTTATCTAAATATGATCTACAATTAAGATACTAAAGTTTGCTTCCCTTACTGACAGTGGGAAATTTTATAGTCTGCGGTATTTTTAGACATTTGATTTTCTGTTGTTAAAATCAAATACAAACTTACTTTGCCTATCCACAAGCTAAAAATAAGAAAACAAAACTTTCCTGGACCATATTTGACTAAATCTTTTGAGTGTAAAAGTTAATACTGCCAGCCAGCAGAATAAATTCTTCAAAATGTAACACAACCTGCGTAGTATTTTAAGATAGTAACTTTTTGGTTTTAGATATGCAGTTTTAACGCTTACAATCTGTATTGATATATTTTATGAAATAATGCATTTTGTACATATGAACAGTATGTTTGACAGAATATAGATTGAAGCACTACCTGATTTTTAATGGCTTTTATTTGATATTTCTCCTGTTTGTGAAAACTGCCATAAAAATTTGGGTTTCTGAAAAATGTGCATAACCTTTCTCATGCGAGGAGAAAAAAAAACAACAACAAATTAGGAGGTATGGGGAATTGGTTTCTGTGCTGGTCTTCTGTTTCTTAAACCAGTAAAAATAATAAAGCCTTTCTGCATATGTCCTTTAAATATATATATATATAAATATCACTTAAGTTTTTTCTTCATAGACAGTACATCTCTACTGGCATTATGAATTATTTTTTTACTCATAGTCTATTCATTTTTAGGATTCATTCCAGAAAATCCTTCTAGCCATTTGTAAGCATGCATCAGATACAAACAACATTTACAAGAAACACAGAGTTCTTAAAATTTATCACTTGTTTGTTAGTCTGCTACTTAAAGAGATAAAAGATAGTTTAGGAGGAGCACGGGCTTTTGTCCTCAGAGATGTCATTTACACCCTGATTCACCACATCAATAGCAGGTAAATAACAGAAATCTTGTTCTTCCTGTCTGTACTCCTTTGTTCTTGTAACCTTAGGTTTCAGTATCCATACTAGATGTTAATTAATTTGCAGAAATAATTTAAATTTGCTGAAAGAAAAAATCAAATTGCCTTTGTTTGATAAATTCAGAATTTAAATTGGAACTCTTACTAAAATGTGGAAATTTTTGTGCTATCCTTGTAATTAAATGTTTGCTGTACTGCAGAATGTTGTATATGTAATAGGCTATCAAATTGTAGAAATCAGAAATGTAGGAAGGTTTTGGTGTCAGAAGGGAGGTGTTTAGGTTTTTAAAGACTGTGGGAGAAAATTGAAATTGTGGAATTCAGTGCAAAGTAAGCATGTGTCATAATGTGTTTACTGAGTTAATGAAGGGTATTGAAATTTACATCTTATCAATAAGCAGCTAGCAAAATGAGTGAGAATCAGTACATGTTCTCTTAGCTTGTTTTCAGATGATATTTAATCAAGCTTAAAATTTAAATAGACATTCTTATGTAGAGATATTCTTACTTGAGTTTAGCTTTGAATTTCCAAGTAAGTTATTCACCTCCATGTCAAATACTGGATCAGGTTGCTCAGGGAGGCTATTGATTCTCCATCCAAGAAATGTATCAGAATTCAGCTCCACAAAGCCCTGAGAACCTGATCTGACTTGGAAGCTGACCCTGCTTCAGGCAGGAAGTTAGACTAGCTAATCCCCAGGTGACCTCATTCTCCTTTTTGATAACGGTTATGTGAGAAAGAGAAGGGTTCAGCAAGCTTTGTTCTGTTTCTGTCAGTATAGTTCTGACAAATAAGAATCTAAAAGCTGGTTTGGGTTGGTTAAACTATTTTTTCCTTTTGGGAATATATGTTTCTTCAAGCTTTTTACTCAATTTTTTAAAGTAATCAGTCAAATTTTGTATGTTTTGGTTCTCCAGAGTCTCCTGAGGTAAATTCGTAGGCCTAATTGAGTTGATTAATGTTAAAGCTTAGACTCAGTTCAAAGTTAATTTCTATTTCCCCTCTCCCCTTTCCTCCCGTGTTGTATAACAAGTTAATACCTGAAACAGTGGCAGCTTGTATTTGTTTAATTTCACTTTTTT
Organism: Apus apus; assembly: GCF_020740795.1. NCBI lineage: Eukaryota > Metazoa > Chordata > Aves > Apodiformes > Apodidae > Apus > Apus apus. Next base: position 16,931,704 of record NC_067282.1, read on the forward strand.
GTTTCTTGTGACAGGCCTGTTATTATCAGAGATGTATCCATGCGCAGCTTTTCACTCTGTTGTGATCTTCTTCATCATGTTTGCCACACAGCGGTTACGTGTTGTGATGATGCTCTAGAGGGCCACCTACATGCTATTGTAGGAACCCTAATACCTCTTGCCACGGACCAGTCTGAGATTCAGGAACAGGTAGTTTGGAGTTGATCCTTGAGTTCTCTGAATTGGAACTAATACCAAATCTAAAACCTTCTCAGATCATACTCCTTCAGAGAAGTCCTTCCTCTAGGGATCACTTTTCAGTTTCTTCTATTTATTTTTATTCTAGCTTTGAATGAAGTCTAGTTCATAATTTTCAGGTAAATACAAGTATACAAAAAAACCCCTCATAATTTAGATTATAGATTCCTCAGAGGTCCCTGGGTTGAATATCCAAGTGCATTGATTTGTAAGTAAAGCATAAAAACAGCCTTTTTTGCAAAGAAAGTATGGTACCCCTTTAGCAATCATTTATTCAAGTTGTAGGTCTGTTATAAAACAAATTCTGCCAGAGTACAGTGATTTGAGCAGTAAATTATGATATGTAGACATTTGTCTGGATTTCAAATTACTGACAGTTAGTAAGAATAATGAAGTCCTAATAACCTCAGAAGAACTGCTTGGTTACAGTGTGTTGCTAAATCATTGCCTATATTTAGTGATTGTATTGGCCAGTATTTGAAGTAGGATTCATCAAAAGCCAGGATAAAACTACAGGCTGTGGTCGTAAAAGCTTTGATGTCTGTTTGGGAGGGGGAGTAGCAAAAAGGCCTCACCATTTTAGAATAGATCTCTGGTTTCTCCAAGCTTGTAACATTTTGTAATTTTTAGTGGAGAAAATAAATTTTCTTAACAATTTTTAATAGAGTTCTCGGTTTGATGGAACCTGGAGAAATACAGACTTTACAACCTGAATAAAAAATATGGCTCAAAAATGTTTATATTTTTGTTTGTTTGTTTTTCATTTACTTTTTCTGTTCAGGTCCTAGGTTTGTTAAAGTATCTGGTGATAGATAATAAAGATAATGAAAATCTGTACAGAGCAATAAAATGTTTAGATCCTTTTCCTGAATATCCTGCCTTTAAAGATTTGCGAGCAACTCAGCAGAAAATAAAATACAGTAAAGGACCATATTCTCTTTTGGAGGTAATTACATTTTAGAATATATCTCATATATACCTCATTTGTAGGTCTCCACTCTTATTTAGCATCTATTAATTTCCACATTGTGGACTGCTGAGTCCCATTTCTTTACTTGAAACCTTTGTATGCTGTACATGCTTAATGCAAAATGTTGTGTTGCAGGAAATTAATCACTTTCTCTCAGTTGGTGTCTGTGATTCACTGCCCTTAACTCGACTTCAGGGACTGTATGATTTACGCAAACAATTGGAACAGTATAAAGATCAGATGAAGGATCTCCTGAAAGATTTACAGGGTACTGGCATCTGATTACATATCTGATTCTGTGGTTCTATGTGTATAGCAATGTAACTCTCTTCTAATTTGACATTGAATGTTTTCTTTTGTTTGGGTTTTTTTTTGTATGTTTAATGATGTAGCCTTATTATAATTTCACATGCAGAGTAGAATTTGTTTTGACATTTATTTTGGCATTTGTTTTTCATGCAAAATAGGGAACACCTGTAGCAGAGTGTATTGTAAATATTATACAAGGTGTTATGTGGGAGAGAGGATAAAATGCCCTTCCAGCTTTTGGCATGGAGCACTTATGATTGTGAATGACCAGGAGAATGTATAGTATGAGTATATTGCTTTATGGCTGCTTAATGAGTTTTCTTGTATATGAATCTCCCTACTCCTTTAAATGTAATGAAGCTAGAATTTATTAAAGGCATAGGATGTTGGAAAGCAAAACTTGGAGACGTTCTAAAATGGTAGGATTTAGTTTAGTTGAACTTTGCCACACCCAAGCATTGTGTTCAGCCCTCAGTCCAGACCTAGTTCTTTCCTAGTTTGGTTTCCAGACGCTTGGGCCAGACTGTTTTACTTTTCTCCTCTACAGCAAGTCTTCATCAGCTTGTGTACATGACAGGTAAATAGAAACGGATGATCTAATTCATTGTAAATAAGTGCAGAGTAGAACTTGGGGAAGAATAGTAGTCTGTTGTAAAGGCCACAGTGTAAGAGCCTTATGTCCCCACATCTTGAATATCGTTTGCAATTTTTGTTTCGAAATTGTGCTCAAAAAGAGACTTAGTAAAAGAGCAGCAAGCTTGTGTGGAACAACTTCCATCAGAGGAGAGTCTTAAATCAGCTTGGACAAGAGCTAGGAATACAGAGAGTTGTGTAAACTGGTGAATAGTATGATGAACCTGAATAGGGAGCACTTACCACGCCTATCACAGTGCAAGAACAGATTAAATTATCTGGCACCAGTTATACAGAAGAAACCACATATTTTTTCAAACACAATAGATACAGTGTGGAACTTACTGCCACTTACTGGGGAGATCATAGGCTTAATAGATCCTACACAGAGGTAGACATAGAGATTTCTAGGTATGAAGATCTGCTCAGAAATCCCCAATCTGCTGACTGGCAAAACCTGAGAAGAAACACTGACTCTTGCTCTCTTGGAGGCAGGCTAGCAGGCTTGATGGGCTTGGAGCCTTGATGTTGCCTTACACTGAAAGTCTGTTAAGCACTTGCAAATAACTTCATTATTGTTGTTGTTAAAAAGAAGTAAAAACCAGTTACCAATAAAGGCCATAAAATTATGCTGAAAGATAACATCTAAGAAATAACTAGTGCAGTTTGGCGACATGTGTATTCATTCTTATAAAAATGTCAACAAGCATAGAGCTCTATTCCAGGATTCCATTCCTCTCAGTAGGGCAGCAGGATTTTATTTTTTAAGAAAATCTGGCTTGATGGGTTTTTTTGGTTGTTGTTGGTTTTGTTTTGTTTTGTTTTACATTGACAAATCATCCTTTTTTTTCCCTAGAACTTGCTTGTGGAAACAGCAAAACCATTTTGTTTAGAATGTTTAGTCTAAAAAAATACATCAGGCAGAGTCAAGAGTTTATAATTTGGCAAAGTTAATTAGGCAACTGAAAGCCAGTCAAATTCTGTGAAATTCTTGGCAGAAATCTTTATTTTGGCTTATTCCTGGGATTTGTATTTAGAACAGAATAATGATATTAGCTTAAGGGCCGTCAGTGGAGTCACAGATTATGACTTCACTGTTTCAAATAACATTCTTACACCAACCTATGCTAATATTTGTTGTGGACAGGACGGATGACAGAAAAGATGTCCTCCTACAATATTTAATGTGTTTAATTATGATTTCTACATGAAAACACTGAAAATAACAGCGTTTGTATATTCTAGTTTTGGGGATTCTTTGGCATAGTCAAATGCATCTAAATTTTTTCAAAACACAATGAGTAAGAAAAATTAATAATTTTTTTAACTGAAAGTTTAATACCAACTTGCTTCAACATTAGTAATGCATGTTGACATTTGTAGATAAAATATACTAAAACAGTGTTTTCTTCTCATATGTTCATATTACAAATACACAATGACATTTTTGGGGTTTTTCTTTCTGAATAGAAAAGCCAGAAGATTCTGTAGTAGTGAAATTGGTGGTGAGCTTACTGCAGCTGTCCAAGATGGCAGTTAACCATACAGGTGAAAAACCAGTGCTGGGTAAGTTAACTGATCCCACAGGCATCCTAGGGACGTCATTGCAAACCCCAGGTTGAAAACATGGCTGTTCTCAATGTTACTTCCCACTGATATTTGGCATTTGCTGCCAGAGGTAGCCATCAGGAATGTTAAAATGGGTCATATGTCTTCTTTTCAGTCACTGTGTGTTACACCTTTGACTAATAACTTAAATTGTCATCCATTTAGATCCTGGTCTCTTCTGTACTCGAATAGAGTCATCTGCTGTTGTATAGGTCACTTTGTTAGGTTGAAAAATATGAAAAAAAAATTGAAGAGGCTTTATCTGAGTATTTGAAAGCATGTCTTAGTAGAAATTAAAATAGTTGATCTCCGTTCTGAAGCCTCTTCTGTATTATTAAAATTATTGTCACCATTTATATTGAGCACCTGATTAATGTTTGATCCAGAGCATGAAAGCTAAAATCCAAATCCCATTTGCCCCAAGTGGGGCATACATCCATGATGGTATGTTTACTGAAATTAGATGTCTAAACTAGACAGAAACACAAGCAATGAGAACCTTTGCCTTAATATATTTTTTGTCTAAAAGACCAATAAATGGTAATTACCAACACTGAGCAATTGAAGCCCGCATTGATTTCAGTATTCTTCAGCATGTCTGTAGGTTTCAGCCTGTTTTGCAGTGTGGTTCCTTAGATGATGTGTTAAATTTAGTTGAAAATACAACCTATATATCCTCAGTCTGTTCTTTATTTGCCCTAATGGTTAAGACAATGTGGTAGAAAATGGAAACATTTTCAAGACACATGTCCAGTATGAAGGAAAGAGCACAGTAATAGACTGTGGTTTCTTTCTGACAAAATGAACCATCCCTTTTTTAAAAACTATTTCCAAGGTCAATTGTATTTTGTTTTTTCTTGTGTGTAGTCTTGTGTTTTTATAAAATATTTTGTCTGGAAAGGAAATGAGGAACATATAAATCATTTTTTGTAAAATACAGGTTAATTCTTATGAGTTTACAGGCTACTGTCTGTGTTCACAGGCTACTGTTTCTATTTATCATACCCTTAGGGAATGAAAATGAATGTCTCATATTGGCTGTGATTATGACTTTTTCCACTTACCTGTTTCTGACACAAGCAAAAATAAAATTCTGATTCAAACTGCAAAATCTGGAGCCATAGCACTCCTAGAAAATTGAGTGGGAAAGTTTAGCTGTATTATTTATGAGCCCTAAGCTCTAAAATTTGTATACATGTAGTTTTAATAATAAAACTCCTCATGTGATTATGTATAAATGTTTGCAGCTTTTTACCCCATAATAATCTAAGTTATAAAAACAGTTTATATTGATTGCAACTTTTTAGTGTGAGATCTTGTTTTTGTGTGCATAAGGCTGTAAAATTACCTGCATTTTCAGAGGCTGTTGGAAGCTGCTTGGGAGAAATAGGTCCCATGGATTTCTCCACCATAGCTCTTCAGCATGCTGAAAGTGCACTGGATTCTAAAGCAGCAGACATACTTGAAGATAGAAAGCTTCAGTGGGTCTTCATAATGTTAACTCAAATAAACACTGCTTTGACAGATAATTGGTGAGTATAGTTGATTGTTCATTTATTCATTCATTTATTTAAAAGCTTAATAGGAGCCATTAAGTTGTATGTTGTTCCAGTCACCTCAGAGTAACAATCTGAAAGTGTTAGAAACACCTGTTAATGTCCAGCCATGTGCTTCTTCAAGGCTCAGATTACTTATCCAGTCAATCTTAGATGGTTCCTAGAAATTTCCTGGTTGGATGTTAGTCAGAGAGTCTCATTTGTGCTGTAGAGGATAGCAGTGCTGTGGAGTGAATATTGAGGCTCTGCTGTATAACAACATGTGCAATGGCAAATCCTAATCCTAAAGTTTCTGTTTTGATACACATGTTGTTAGATTGTGGAATTATTTGTCTTGTATAAAGGTTATTTTGCAAATAGCTAAATGGAATTAATAATAATGATGTTGTGTATGTTATTCTTTCAGTATTGATGTTAGAGCTGCTGCTGTTTCCTGTTTGAAAAACATATTAGCCACCAAGTCTGGCAGTGAATTTTGGGAAGTTTATAAAAATAAAGATGATCCTATGTTAATCTATCTACAGCCTTTCAGAACATCTAGGAAAAAGGTACTTCTTGGATATACCTTATTTATGTGGCATATGCGGCAGAAAAAACATAAAAATATATATGTTTTTAAAAGTAAATTTGAACATATTCTTCATTTTTAGGCTTTGATGAATGCAAAATTGGGACTTTTCATCAGTCTGATTGCAAATGTGATTGCTTTTGTACATCTGTTTCTCCTTTCTGTTTCGGCACTTGCGGCTTCTTCACATGGGAAACTACGCATTTGACATGAGCAAGCTGTGTACTTTCAGTGTTAGACAAGTTTTTATTACCTACTTGGTAATCTGACAACGTTCTATCTTAGGGTTCAAGTATCATTTGATACCAAAAAATAATGGAGAAGAGGTCAGAAAAAAAGGTGCATAATTAACCCTAATTTTCAAACTTTTAATTTATAACCTAAATGTGATGTCTAATGTGGCCTTGTTGATGTTATCAGTAAAATTTTATTTTCAATACTTTCAGATTTCCTTGGAAAACTACATTTACATGAACAAAATTGATACTGTTAGTCAGTGAAAGCAGAGTTAATATTTAATATGTTTTAATCTGTGCAGATTGTAGGATGGTTTTTTAAAATTCCATAAAATTTGTTTATATTTGTAATATATATATATGTATTTCCCTTAAAGTTTTTTGCAGTACCTGCTAATGATACAGAGGCTTCTTTAGAAACTTTGGATGACACAAACCTGTGGATTCCTCTGGGAGAAAGTCATGAGACATGGATCAAGCGCCTGACTAGTTCAGTACTGGAGAGTGGAGGTGTACAAAATGAAGTTCTCCAGTTAATGAAGCCACTCTGTGAGGTGAGCTAAGTTAATACTTATGTATATGTTGTATGTGTGCTATCATGCACAAAATCTATGATTACTCATCTTGATAGCAAATGGTAATTTCTGCTGTTAGGTTACTACTTTTTCTTAACAGTAATTCAGATCCTTCATAATCAGTTATTGCATATATATATATATATATATAAAAAATATACTCCTGAAATACAAGATTTGACAGATAATTTTAAACAGAGTTTAACTTTATATGGCTACTGTAACCAAATGCCAGCATAGCTTTACTGAATGGTTTACATTTTTCATATTACATGTTCTTTCTCAAGCATTACACGTTTGTTTGAGTAGTTGTCAGTTTGGTTGTAACCTGAGAAAGAAAGGCTTTTGGTAGTTTTTCTTAGCAGGTGCTGTGCATGATTGTTTTCTAGGTGAAAACAGACTTATGTCAGACTTTGCTTCCATACCTGATTCATGATATCCTTCTTCATGACTCCGACGAATCTTGGAGAAATCTTTTGTCAGTTCATATCCAGAAGTTTTTTACTGCTTGTTGCAGATTTGCCTCATGTAGTAGATCTACTACACCTCCAAATTCTGATTCAGGTAATGTCATAATTTTTTTGTTTCAGCTGAAAGAGGGAATTTGGTTGTGAAAAATTATTTTCTGAAGTCAACCATATGATGAACACTTGCAGGCAGACAGAGTTTTAGAAGTTTCTGTCCAACTGTTTGATCTTTTTAGTGAAGATACCAGTAATTTTGAAGCTGTTTGCTGGCATCACCCAAGTATTTTATTCTGTATTGTTCCTGTCCTTATTTATAACAGGATAATGCTTGTTACTTGCTGAATTTAGATGTGATCCAATGTTGTGTGCAATAGCTACTCTGCTTTATCTTCCAACTCCCTTCTTCAGTGACAAATCACCAAAGGAATGAGTCTGTTCAATCTCTTGCTGTCTTTTTACAGGCAAGTCACTTCAGGTTGCCAGAGAGGTAAAGGAGCCCTTAATATTGCAGTTTGTACTTAGAGTGGTGTAAATAAGCCTAATAATATTAGGCGTATTTAAAATACTTTTTATAAATTCTGACTAGCCTGGCCAGAAAGACTAGAGCAGTATTCTTTCACATTTTTAAGTCTGCTAACAAGCTGTTCCCACAATCCAGATATTTTTATTACTGTCCCATGTTGCAAGATAGAAAAAGATTAACAGTTTCCGATTTCCCATAAGCAGTGAGGGAAACTACTGCACACATTTATGCTAAGATGTACAGAGTAACCCAAAATACTGTATGAAAAATATGAAGGGGTTTTTCTAGGTTTTATAAACTTGCAATTAGTTCAGTGACACCAAGGAGCATGTGAGAGGCCTCTTTAGACATTGTGATTCAATCCAAGGAATCTTGCTGAGGCATAAAGTGGAAAATGAAGGACATGTAAAAGCTTTAAATTTAGTTTTTCAGATTAAAAACTCCTGGTACTAAAAAAATATACATTAAATAGCACACAGCTCATTGTCTGTGTATTTGTTTACAAATAAACTGGAAGTGCACTAGTCAACAGGGCAAACACATGTTAATTTCAAAGTTGGAATGACAGAACATAAGCAGTATGTACAACAAAAATTATAAACATCTGGTGACAGCCAGTTTCTTCAAGGAGGAATTCTTACCCTATAAAAACCTAGTTAAATTTAATTCAAATCTGTCAGGATCCAAACTCTGACAAAGGTCAAGCAGTTAGGCATGAGACAGTTGAGTGCTTCTGACCAAGAGTCTTCCGGTTGATCCATTTTGATATGCAAGTTCTAGGAATTAGCTATTAGTCTTGGCAATTTAAGCATAAATAGTGTGAACATCATGTCAATCACTGCTCTGCCTGAGAAACCAACCCAGTCGTAAATTACCAACTGCTGGGCAAGATTTGGACCCAGTAAACTAAACATGAAGGATATTTTGGACTTGGTGCATGTCAGGCTGGCCAGAATGTGTCAGTTGAATCTGTTGTTTTGCAGAAGAGATGTTATTTTTTGTCCAAAGTACATGTTTTTTTCACCTTAGCATTTAGAATTTCTATCTGATGCCATGAAAAAACAGACACCATGTTCATTTTCTGTCTCTAAGCTTCTTGCTAGCTAGTGAGTGTGAAAACCATGCTGACAGCTTATAGTTGCCATTGTGGTCATTTGGTCTCCTAGTCAACAAAGCCTGAAGAATAGCTTTTTTCTTCCACTTTTTCTTGGCCAGTGCCTTCACCTTCCCCCAATTCATTAATGCTTTCAGGTACCCAAATGTAATTCATTCAGAAATTTTCAATTGTTCATCTGACAGAATTATGCAAGAAGCAACAGTCTCTGGGGTGCTGACTGTACAGTGCTAAGAATGGACCCTGTCTGTGAGAGACTGGGTCTACATTTGCAAGTAGCACAGCACGTGGGAATGGATGTGGAGAGTAAATGTCATGGTGTATTAGGAACTGAGTCAGATATCCCCACTGTATGTCTTTTGAAAGTTAAGTGTATCAGAGATGACTTAGAAAGGAGTTGGTGTTCCTTCTGTATGGTCTTTGGTAGCAGTGGAAAGTAAGCATTCATTTTTGTTTGTTGGAACACACAGAATGTCTGGTTTCTTCTTTTATGTGGCTTTTGCTTTCATTAGGGGAAATTCCTAGTTTTGCATCTTACTGTAGTGTAGTAGTAATCACACCTTTGCTTATGCTTTCCTTATTACTTATTTCTTGTAATTTATAAGTTAAAAATATAAGGAAGAATGAAAAAATAATTAACCCAATGATCAGAATACAACCTGTAGACATCTGATTTTTATTTTTTTTTAATTCAGAAGCAAGGCATGGAAAATAAATTATTTACAAGTATGTGTCTGTGTGGGGGAGGTAGGGGGTTTTATATAGGCTTACACAATCTATTCAATTTACAGTAAAGCTACTGATAAGTATTTCTGTGGCTTTGGAATAACGTTGTATGTCTCAAGCTTTAGGGTTGGGGTCTGTTATGGAGCTTTGTGCAATCATGTTGGATCATCTCTAAATTCTGTAAGAAGAAATAGAATCCACAAATTATTAATGCAAAGATAATTTGATAAATTGTTTTATAAACTGTGATGTCACTAACATCATATAAGGAGAATAAATAAATTTTGTGACAAACTATTAATTAAATTTTGGAAATGCTATCCAAGGAAGTTTTAGTTATTTTCTTGAGTACAAAGTACACCTTTTTATTTTGTAAATGGGATGTTATGACAAAACTTCACTGTGTTCTTTCTTTTGAAATATACATCTCAGAGCAAGAAACCCATAATTTTAGAAGTTTGGATAAAGTGTCTCGACGAGCCATGCTTGCTGTTGTTGATTACTTAAGAAGACAAAAGAGGTGAATTATATAGCTTTCCAAAATGTTGCTTTAATTTAATTATATGACTGTTCTAAGAGCTGTTGATGCTCTAGATTAAGAAAGAGCAATATGCTAGAGAAAATGTGAATTAAAAGAATGAAGATATAGTAGTGACCTTGCATTTGTTAGGAAGTGATGTGGCCAGCCTTAAAGGGTTCTAACTGTGCTGAAGGAGTTTTCTAAAAACCTGAACATTTTATGGTGTGGAGTTAGGGGGGGAAGGGCTAGATAAAAATAGCCTTTGGAAGACTTTATAATTAGATTGGATTTATTTTGTTTAATGTTAGAGAGAAGGTCTGTTACAGCAATATTAAAGTCTGTATTTAATCAGATCTGTTTCAGGTACAGTTTTTGATGACAGCTTCTGGCTAGATCTGAATTATCTTGAGGTTGCTATAGGAGCACAGTCTTGTGCTGCTCACTTCACAGCCTTGCTCTACGCAGAAATCTACACAGACAAGATAAATAGAGACAAACAGCAAGAAAGGTACAAGGCTCAAGGAATGCAGTTTCTTGGTATTTTGCAAACAATGGATCATGTTTTTTGTGTCCTGGTAATGTTTTGTTTTTAAAGAAATTCCTTATGTGTGTGTATTGACCTGGAAAATATTTCTGTTGGTCCTTGAATTTGATCCCAGCCTTGGTACTAGCTGGGACACACTCAGCATCGTGTCACTGTGAGTTTTCTTAGTAGTGTGTGTTCTGGAGAAAGTTCACTAAGGCTAATGCTTTTGAATACTAAAATGTATTGAATCTCACTTTTTTCAGTTCAACACTTTCCAAATTCTATTTCTCATGATTAATAGTGTGCTAGAGGTTAAATTACGACCCGAAAGGAATCAAGGAGAAAGAAACCACAGTTTGATGACCAGAATTGTGTAGGCAGAGCTGAATGATCCTTGTAGAAGTTTTTTTTTCTATGATGGACAATTATTTTTGTCTTCTGGTTTGGCAAGATCAAAATATGGAACTGATTTACTAACTTTGCTTTGGTGACAAGTCACTCTTAAGACGGTGAATATATAACAAAATATGGTTGTAAGCATATATAGTATGTAGTTGCTTTTATTCTTTCCCAGAAGAGAGCATTCTTGCTTCAGGCATTCACAAAAGCAATTTGATTTAATAAAACATTAGACATTACAAGGTGGGTTTTTTTCTCTGTAAAAACATCTTGATGTTGAAATCCCGTGATGTTGATATTCTCGGTTCAACCGATCACCTTGTAATTCTGGTTGAGAGCTCTCTGAGGAGGTGACAGGCCTGATCTTGCACTTGGTGTTTCTTCCCCATACTTCTTAAATGTTGTTTCAGAATTTCTTTAGTTTCTTGTATGACATTTCATTTCACTTCACCAGTTGAAACATTTCTTCTAGGTCATCTTTTAAAGCAGCTAAGAGTTTGACATTTGAAGAGGAAAGTCAAAGAACAGCTATTACTATTTTGAATGAAAAAAGTAAAGAAGAAACTGGCATAAGTTTACAGGTATATGCTTGTGCTTCCTAATCTAAAAGTGAACGTTCTCATATAATTACAATTAAAAGTAGGTTTCATCTGAGCTGAAAGCAGATCTAGTTGAACTTGAAAAAATGTATTTGAAAGTCCTCCTCATGCTCTAATTCAAAATGTACTCAGTGGCCTTGGTGGACAAGTTAAATTGAGTATTTGTTCACCTGAAGCACTAATTAACTGGTAAATTTTAAATTGCAGCAAAGAAGACCTTGTTCCCTGAAAGAGCTGACCTGATGATGGGAACCAGCCAAGTATTTTTCAGATTGTTTTGTCAGAGAGATATGTTCATTACAAATCAGCAGATAGTGTAGCAAGTTGTAATAATCAAAAACAAAGTAATATTATCTCCTACAAATTTATAGGATGCATAAAATCTGATTCAGTAGCTTCACCTGAGTTACTTCTTTCCATAGTTCATTATTTCAGAACTGTGCTTGTGTAACTATAAAATGCATTGCTTAACTGGCAGGTCTGATCATAATTCAGTACTTATTACTGCCTCTTGCTTTTCAAGTAGTCCACCTAAGGCCCAGCACTGGTCTTTTTAGTAACTTAGCAGAGAAGTTAGGTAGTCCTGAAGAGTTTTTATAGACTGCAAAACTTTTCTTCTTAGCAGTCTCAGATTCTGCATTAAGGAAAATTAAGCAATGAAAGTAACATGTTACATGGAAGGACTTGTATTCATAAACTTACATTATATGTATAAAACTCACTTGAACTAGTTCCAGATGAGGTAGTTAATTCTTCCTTTGATGGCTTATGTTCTAGGACCTTCTCATGGACATATATAGAAGCATTGGAGAACCTGACAGTCTCTATGGCTGTGGTGGAGGAAGAATGTTGCAGCCATTAGCACGGTATCTTTTACTTAAATTCTTTTGTTCTTTAAAGTTACTGCTTTCATTTAGTAGTAAGGAACTTAAATAGAAAACTTCTCATTAACTTACAACAGGATAAGAACGTATGAGCATGAAGCAGTATGGGAGAAAGCCCTTGTAACATATGACTTGGAGACAAGCCTCTCTCCATCTACTCGCCAGGCAGGAATAATAGAGGTAATTTTATTTTATAGTAGGAAATGAATGTAAAAAATTGTTTTAGGACTAAAAGAGATCTCTTTGGTTATCAAGTCCAGTCCACTGTCATAGGCATCCAAATTATATAAGACAACTCTGTATTTGTCCTGAAAACATTAAAGCTTCTAGTCCTCTTGTCACTCACCCAGCATCTCTACCTTGGGTATTGAATTTTGTGAAATATTTCAAAATAATATATTTCATTTTATACAGAATTTGGCCAGATTCTAAACTGACAGGATATAAAAAGTAATTTAATTGATTGTTTTTGTCATCTCTTTTTCTAAACCTCTCCATTATTGCAACTATCTTTGAAGCTGTTGTATTTCTTACAAAATTAAATAAGTAGAATTGATATTGTCTTATTTTGATCCTATAAAATATGTTGCGTTTTTAGCCTAAAAATGTTCACACGAGTTGTGGAATAATGTAGCATAGGTATATTGGTGTTTCAACTAATTTCATTTTCCTAGGGTACTTTTATTTTCCTACTCCTACTCCTCTGGTATCATTGTTAAGATTCTGTTGAGTTTCATAATGGCAGCACACATAAGCTGGATACATGTTCACAATTACAACATGATTATGGTCTTGAAACAGATAAGAGTTCAGGTGTTGTAGGAAACTTTTCCAAATCCCCACCAGGAAAAACAGGTCATTAGAAGTAAAACCAGTTTTGGCTTACTACCCAGCAGTGATGGAATGGAGCAATATGAGCAGATTGTTCATTTGAAACACATGTGGGAATTTATTTCAGAGAATGCCAGCACAGTTGTAATGAAACCTTTTCTCTGGGGTTGCAGGTATCAGTACTGTGATTGATAGTTTTATCAAAAAGTTTTCATCTTACATAGTCCTGATTTTAGAAACTCTTCTGGTTCTGCCTTCCCTGCATAAGGTCCTTTGTTTCCAAAGGTAAAGCAAAGACTTAAAAAAAACCACATTTGGTTTATTAAAGGAAGAAAACTGACCTTCAGTAATTTTGTTGATTCCAGGCTTTGCAGAATTTTGGGCTTTGCCACACTCTTTCCACATATTTAAAAGGACTGGAACATGAAAACACAGAGTGGTGCACGGAACTCCAGGAGATACGCTACCAGGCAGCATGGAGGAACATGCAGTGGGGCTGCATCTCTTCTGTCAAGTAAACAGACTTACTTCTTTGCTAGTTATTTTAGGTGAAAGGCAGTGGTTTCAGTTCCAAGCAAAAAGGAAACTTGGGAATACAATTTCTGTGAAGCAGGTCACCTAATTGATCTTAATAATTGAATTGAAAAGCAGTCTTTTTCACGTAGATCTGTCTGGTTTGTATGCACATCACTTCTCATTTTCCTGGGAAATGGTACACAGTTGATTCTTCTCTTTGTTCACAAATATAAACTGGAGTTGTTAATTTTTGACTCTGATAGTAGAGTGTTTTCAGTACTTAGGAGGGATATATAGTTTTAAGTGTTTAATTTATAAGCAGATGGGGAAAATACTGCTTGGTAAGCCACAAGAAGTTATTAAGATCAGTGTTGATTGATAGCTACTCCCTTGTAAGAAGTAATCTCTTCCCTTGTGTAATGTGGGATGCCTGGCATTAGTTATTTCATATGACTGGCCAGGATATATTGTGAACAGCTACATCATTGCACATTAGAGGTGGAGTATGGAATAGATTCACTACATTTTAGCAAAAGCAGAAGTTAGGTGATGGGGTCTTCAGTAACTCCTTCTACATTAACTTTTACTAATCAAGATAATGGAGGATTTTTCTCCTAAGACCCTCAGAGTGATGGGCCTGGTGACCATACTCTTGGTATGTTTGTTCACTTCCCCTGCACTGTCTTAAGATCATTGTTTAGAAGCACCTGGAGGACTTGACAGACCTATCCTATTGAAGGGCGTATGCCATGCCACAGTCGTACAGGTGGACTCTCTTTGTCCCTGGGTTAGGGTCTGTATAAACCTCTTTGGTTAGAAATGTCCTAGGCAAATAGAATGTTCAGCTTTAGTACAGGAGCAGAAAAAACAACTTGTAAGATTAAAAGAGAGAGAAAGAAATGGCAGGAAAGAGGAGGGTCAGGCAGAAGAAAGAAAAACAAAGAAAAAAGACAAGTGAAAAAAAAACAAAGAAGAGAACATTAAATTGAACACTTAGGCTTTTTCAGCCTTCTGGTTTTCTTTGTTTTTTCTTTTTAAAAATATTTCTGAAATTAAAAAATAGTTGATTCTGAAGTTGGTTGCATATTGTAATATATATCTTTCAACATAATACTGGGAGAAATGTGGTATGATTAGATTTTTATCTTGCAGTTGGTTTGATGTTGTGTTTTTGGTACAACCTTGAACATACTCCCCTTATTCCAAATATTTTAACAACTAGTGTTTTTAATTTGCTTTGAAATAACAACTTGAATTTATAAAATGCCAAATTCATTCAAAATTTGAAGGATTGCATTTTTTTTTTATCGTGCAAAGCATCAATCCATCCAACTGCAGAAAATGTGCTACTAAACATGATGAAATTGACTTCTTTGTAGATAAATGTAATTTCCTTTTATATTATTTTTTGTTTTATTTTTAAGAAATGAGACAGGAAGACCAGGGTACCATGAATCATTGTATGATGCTCTTCAGTCTTTACGGGATAAGGAATTCTCTTCCTTCTATGACAGTCTTAAAGATGCCAGGTACCTGTGTGCAAATGTTTTGCTGTGATAGATGTGGAGAGTGTGTGTGTTTGTAGTCACCAGTCACTATTAGGGGGTTTTATGGGCTTAAATAAAGACTCATGCATAGAATAAAAATACTGCTTCTGGACTGCAACTTCATTTCTAAGTTTTTTAACTTAAATTTGTCCTTTTCAGAGATAGATTTTGTATACTAATGGATACATTTCCTGTAGTGTACATTGCTTACTTTGCAGTCCTCTTAAGTGGATTTGAATGCTGATTACTCTTCTTTACCTGAGCTATCACATAAGCTTTGGAGTTGATATTTGCTTACCATGTTTTCATTTATTGACAAAGGTAATTTTTTGAATGTTAATGGTAATAAAGAATAATTCCTAACTGAGTCGTTTTGCTGTTTAAATTCTGTTCACTACATGGAAACTATGTTAGGGATATATAGAATTCCTTGTGGATAATAAAAAAAAAAAAATTACTATTTCTGTGTTAAATCCATAGAGTGAATGAAGTGGAAGAGCTGTGCAGAGGAAGTCTTGAGTCTGTTTATTCATTATATCCAACTCTTTGCAGACTACAGCTAATTGGAGAGTTGGAAAATATAGGTCAGCTGTTCTCCAGGTATTTTTTTAATTTTGTTTTAATATTCCTTTCTCAGTTTTCAGGATTTTTGGTGATCAAGTGTAGCACAATGAAAATTTTATTCACGAACATCCCAAACTTCATCTTAAAAATTTTATGGATTCTAGCTTTACTATGTGAAGATGCATCTGGATTCTCTCTATTTCCAGACTGGATTTATTAATAATCTATTTTAACTTATTTTGTATTATGCCAATATTGTATTTTAAATAATTGTTTTCTTTCCTTTGTTTTGAGTTCCCTTGTATACTACAATGTAGCAGTCATGTCTCCTAGTCTTTGGTTTACTAAAGTAACTGAGTCCTCCTCTTGTAGTTACCTTTCTAAAAATGTTTTCTGTTTCCTTGATGATACCCATAAAGCAAGTGAAAGATGTTACAGTTGGAATCACTTTCTTCATGGACCACTGTTACCATCAGTGTCCTACCTGAATTGCTAATACTGCTTTTTAATTGTAGGAAGGTATTTATCTCTGTAGTGCTATCTACATTTATTTTTTTCTGCTATAATTGTATTAGTTTGGTAGCTTATTGTCATCCCACAGTCATTTAGCATGTTCAGGACCTTGTGAACCATTGCTGTTTGCAGTTAATGCATTACTTAAGAAAAGAATACTTATAATGACAGCTACCCAGCTACAATGTCACAGTTTGGAATTTAACCTTACATTAATCCATATGCAACCTATATAATAAAATAAGAACCTTGGTCACTAATCTTTAAGCAGCCCTATGTTTAAATGTGATTCCCTTTGCTGATGAACCTTTAACGCAACAGTTTTTGATGCTTTATGAAGAATGTTTGCAGTGGAGTCATTCACCTTGCTCATGTTGATCTCTTGATCTTCGTGTTTGTTAAAACTGGAAGCCTGACAGTCTATTCTCCATATTAATGATTGTAGGGTTTTATGGACTTGGTTTTGAACTGTAGACTATGAACTACCTCAGTAATTTACTTTTGTTACTCATCATGCATGTCACTGAAATTTAGTGAGAATTTCTAACAGGTCTTTTTCTTTTGCTAACAATTGCAGATCTGTTACTACTCAACAACTGAATGATATTTACTTGCAATGGCAGAGGCAGTCCCAGCTTCTCAAGGACAGTGACTTCTGTTTCCAGGAGCCTATCCTGGCTCTGCGCACTGTCATTTTGGAGATCTTGCTTGAAAAGGAGAATGAAAATACCAAAAGAGAGTGTATTAAAGACATCCTGACCAAACATCTTGTGGAGCTCTCAAGATTGGCAAGAACTGCTAAAAATACACAGGTAACAAATCCCAGGAAAATCAGTGATGGATGTTTAGTTTATTAGTTTATAAAATAACTTCATTTTTTAACAGTACTAAAGATTAACTCTATTCTACATTTATTCAATTAATCAATTAGTTGGAGACTTAAACAACTTAGAACTTATGAATAAATTGTATGTATGGGCATGTTTTCTGAATTTTATACATAACTGTAAGCTACTGTATGAAGTAGATAATATAAAAATGACATTTTTAGTGAAGAATGCTCTTATAGCCCTTTTAATTTATTTTGGTGCAGTTTTATATATCTAGCTTTCACTTACATCATACTGTTGTAGTGTTGCAGAGTAAAGCTGCAGAAATAACCCTATGACATCTTTGTATTTAGTGTTGTCTTCAAGGTTTTATACTCCCAAAGCACAATTGCACTGTGGCTATTACCTCTCTGTGAAGGACTTAATGGGATTTGCAGTGTTGGTGGTTTCTGCAAGTGCATTTAAGGTCCAGAGTCACTCTTGGCTTATTCTAGGTAATGCATCTGGAGTAGTAACTCAACAACATGGAGCAACAATATCCTTCAAGAACCTCTGCAGAAAATAGTTCCAGCTAAATATATAACCTGGAAAGTTGTTTAACACTTCAAATATGTGGAACTATATTAGGCTGTAAATTCAGGAAGATTCTTAGTCTTTTCATGAATCATGATAAAATCAGTAGAATAGCTGGTTTTGATTGCATAAATTTGCAAGGTCTGTCAGAAGCAGAGTCCCAAATTTTCTGCTTAGGTCTAACTACCTGTCCTATGACCCGAGTGATACTGCTGTTGCCTCCAGAATTGTTTGGGAAGATTAGATGTTCTTTAGGTTCTTTCTAACCAAACCCATTCTATGATGCTGTGATTACTTCTTCAGGATATTTTTATCTCATGGTTGCTCGGCCACTAACACTGTGGTGAAATGTCCTGTAAGAGCCTCAACAGAAGTTAATTTTTCTTTCACTTTAATTTTTGCTTACAGAAGAAGATTAAAATTGGGGTGCTATGTTTTGGGAGGATTAGAAGGTGCTGAAAGATTGAGCCAGTGTGTTTCTGAAAAACTATCATTCTAGGCTCATCAGTGTTGTAGACCACGTGCAACCTTTGGTGCAGACTTCTGGGCCTTATCAGTCTTTCAGCCTGTGGCATGATAACTGTTCCCTTTTAGCACACTAGTAGTTGACAACACTGAGTGTCTGGATGGAGGAAAGTATTTGAGGAAGCTCTCTTTGCAACACACTGCTTTTCTTCCCCTTTGGTGCCACTACCACCCATCAGGGGAAGGAAGAGAGTGCCGTATAGAATCTTCATCTTAGTGCAGCCTAGTCTAGTGTGAGGTGTCCCTGCTCGTAGCAGGGAGGTTGGAACCTGATGATCTTTAAGGTCTCTTCCAACCAAAACCATTCTATGATTACATGGACCACTAATTGAAGTACCCAAACTTACATTATCATTTACAGGCATTCTTACATTTAAATTCTTTACCTTGCTCATTTAAAAGATTGCTTGATTTGGTTATTGGTTGAACAATGTGTGAAAATATACGTCAGTCTCAATCTTTGACGTTGTTAAAAGGACAGTTTGCTTTTTGTACTATCATAGCAATATTAGATTACTAAGTAATGAGGATGTTACTTTGCTAGTGATCTGAGTGAAAAAGTAGGCATACTAAAGACTTTGTGCCTGATGGTGCCATTTTTCTTATTTTTATTTGGTCTCTTTGCATGTAACAATAATTACAAGGGTAACATTATAAATATTATTTCAGCAGGTACTGATTGAAGAATTCCTGTACTTTATACATCCAAGTAATTTAAAATTTTAAACACTGATTTTTTGGGGGGGGTTTGTGAAGTTGAATTCCATAGTTTATTTTTGTTGCAAATCAGGATTTTCCAGTATATAGAAAAATAACTTAATCTCTTTCCTGCAAATAAATTCTTAGCATTGAACAGACAAAATGTCCTGCTCAGGTAGAGTAAATGAAAATGGAATTTAAAAACAACACTTGCCATGAAATACTTGTATTTGACTTAAAAGAATTGTCTATAATGTTGTTTCAATTTCAGCTCCCAGAAAAAGCTATGTTTCAGATCAAACAATACAATCCAGTGGGATCTGAAGTTTCTGAATGGCAACTGGAAGAAGCTCAGGTTTTCTGGGCTAAAAAGGAAGAAAGTCTTGCACTGAATATTCTGAAAAGGATGATAAAAAAACTAGATGCAGATTGGTTTCAGGTATGTGTAATATAATATATAAATGTATAGGGATTAAATTATTTAAGATCCTATTTCCACTTTATGAACTTTTTCCTTGGAAGAAAATTAAGAGGCTGTCTGCAATACTACTGTATCTGTTTTGTACTTTAAAACTCTCTGAAAGCAATAAAGTATGTATTAGCAAAATTTATCACGGGTTTTCAAAGCAAATCTGTAAGAGTGGCAAATGTTAGAATAATTATTCATCATTTTGTCTGAGGTGCCACCACTGTGAAATGGGTAGCTTTTTAAAATCAGAGGTTATTTCCCTTGATAAAAAATTAACTAGTTTTAAACAAAACTGTTACATAGAGGTGTGTCATCTTGTTCTCTGTCAGTACTTAAGAGACTAATAGCCAAGCAGGATGATTTAGGCATAGAATCATAGAATTATTTAGGTTGGAAAAGACCTTTAAGGTAATCAAGCCCAACCATTAACCTAGTGCTGCCAGGTCCACCACTAAACCATGTCCTTAAGCAGCCCAGCTACCTGTCTTTTAAATACCTCCAGGGATGATGACTCCACCACTTCCCTTGGCAGCCTGTTCCAGTGCCTGACAACCCTTTCAGTAAAGAATTTTGTTCCTAATATCCAATCTAAATGTTGCCTGGTGCAGCCTGGGGCTGTTTACTCTTGTCCTAGTGGGAGAAGAGACCAACCTCCACCTCACTACAACCTCCTTTCAGGTAGTAGGAGATAGCGAGGTCTCCCCTAAGCCTCCTTTTCTCTAGGCTAAACAACCCCAGTTCCCTTAGCTGTTCCTCAAAAGGCTTGTTCTCCAAACCCTTCACCAGCTTCATTGCTCTTCTTGGGACATGCTCCAACACCTCAATGTCCTTCTTGTAGTGAGGGGCCCAAAACTGAATATGATTTGTGGTGTGGCCTCAGCAGTGCTGAGCAGAGGGACATGATCACTTCCCTAGTCTTGCTGATCAATTCCTGATACATATTATGTTGGGAACTTTAATAGTGTACATGTTTGTGTTAGAAGAATAATAATAATGGTTTTACCTCTGGTCCTTGTTGTGTATAAAAAGACCAATATGGGGAGACACTAATAATATATTTTATGCTAAAGAGGCATACCTGTATTGCAGACATAATGTGTGATTGCTCCATGAATCAGTTGATGAGGGCCTCCAAAAATGTAGTCATCCTCTCATCTACCAGTGTTATGTTTACCCTGCCCACATAAGGAGGTTTTGTGTTTTCACAGCCTGTGATTTCTGTCACTATTTCACAGCCAGAATTGCCATCTTGATCAGATCGTCTCTCATACGTGCCCTATACTGAAAGTATTTTAGAAACTTGTCCTACTACACAGTTAAAGCTGAACTTTGTATCTGGAGGCAAGTCCTTTGGAAACCTGCTTCATCATCTTCTCAGAGCACTTTTAACCAAGTTTCCATGTACAAAGTCTGAAAAAGTTGTTCAAACATAGTTATTGCAATTCCCGAGTGTTTCCTATGGGGTATACTGTGATACTTCAGTCTAAATGAGGATGTTACAAAATACTATTTGGAAGCATGCTATTTTTTTTTTTTTGGTCACTGTTTCATCTGTTTTTCATTGTTCAAACTGTCAGGTATTTAAAAACATGCTCTCTTTTAGTCTAACATACAATGTGAACGTGGTTTAAGGCTATTGACTACTGTGGATATCGGTGGTAAATTACTCTATAGAGACATTATGAATAATAGGCTGGAGAGACTACAAATGCTTTATAAATGGCCTGATATGTAAAAGGTGTTTTTATTTGATGCCTCATTCTTTTTTCTTTTTTTTCCGAAAAATTACTTTCTCCAAGGTTGAGAATGATCCTCACCTGAAATTGATGTATACAGAGTGTCTGAGGCTGTGTGGAACCTGGTTAGCAGAAACATGCTTGGAAAACCCTACAGTCATCATGCAGAAATACTTAGAAAAGGTGCATCCAGTCTTTGAAATGTGCAGTCTTTGAGATAATGCTATGCTAAAATATGGTGTTAAAATGTCAAGTAAATTTTTCAATGCAGCCTTCTTATTTCTGGATTAAAAATGTGATTACTTTAAAAGTTATTATAGTTTCACATATCATTGTGTAACGCTGTAATCTTATAAAAGATTCATAATAAGGGTTTGTAGAATTCACAGTGAAACTTCTGTGTAATATTGGTTTAGAAGTGCAGTGATTACAGCCACTAGTCTAGTTTCCGTTTCCTATCCCACTCCATCCCCAACCTTTTCTTCTTAGGACAGACCATGCACTTAATGAGTGTGGACATTGATGGTATTTGTAGCATTCTCTTTCCAGGTGCTGGGAACTCTTCTTCTAGTATTTCAAAGTACTGTAATTTTTAAAAAACTCTTAGTAAAAATGTTTTGATTAATGTTTTTCCACTCTGCATTTCTTTATTTAATGATAATTTCTGAAACTCTACATAACTGCCTTTCTATGTTACTCTCTACATGCTTTCTTCACTCTGATGATTTGAATCAATGACTTTTACATATAATTTATTTTATTTTTGGCACTTACTGGACCGTCTTCTATTTTTTTCTCACCATCCTATCATACAAGATTTTAAAACTATTGTAAAACTTCACACCTAGTTACTCTAAAAACTAGACAGCTGTAGGAGACTCCTGTCTGGTTATTTAAACTGTTTCATACAGGATAATCTTTTTGTCTGTTTGCACTGAAACGCTTCCTCAAAGATTAAATTCGTTTAGGAGAAAAATATTCAGCCTGGTAGGTCTTATTTTGTGTGCATATATATTCCATCATAGGCAACATTAAATAACCTGTTTAAGCACATGACCCAGCCTGAGCAGGTGGGGTGTACAAGATGACTTCCAGAGGTGCCTTCCAACTTCAGCCATTCTGGTTTTCTGTGATGACAGAGTTCAGTCAAGTATTATGCACCACTATTAGTCTAGGGATCAGTCTTACCAATATTTAAACTTCCCTTCTAGGCTGTGGAAATTGCTGCAAGCCACAGTGGAGACAACAGTGATGAGCTAAAGAAAGGAAAGATGAAGGCTTTCCTGTCATTGGCTCGTTTCTCAGATAGTCAGTACCAGCGGATTGAGAATTACATGAAGTCCTCAGAGTTTGAAAATAAGCAGGCGTTGCTGAAGAAGGCCAAGGAGGAGGTGGGGCTCATCAAGGAACGTAGAGTTCAGACAAACAGGTGAGCATTCAAATGGAGAGGTGGTTACTGTGGAGCTGTCAAAGGCTTCATCTTTCCTAATTCTTTGGCCAAATGTGTGGTGCTTGTTGCAAATAGATTCTGAAAGGTGCCTGAACATGGTCTAGGAGAGTGCTAGATAGTGTGGGCCAAAACTAAGCCAAGGAGTGTTACAGCAGTTGAACAGTGTGGATGATCATGGACCAGAATTCACGTTTATTCCCTGGATCTGTTTAGTTTATTTGACAGAAAAAAGGTTACAGAGTAAAAATGACTGAGCATGAGATTTTTCTCCTGTACACATTTGGTGGAAGAGTATAATTCATCTTCATACAGAATTCTTACAGATTTAGTAAGAGCAATTACAAGTGAGCAGAAAAATTGAACTTCAGCTGCTGGAAATGGAAGTCTTTGCACAAATGATCTGTGCTGGATGTTCACATTTATACGAATATTGAGATTAAATCATTACAAAGGAAAAAAAGACACTGACTGAAAATTTATTTAGGGTGGTGGGTGCCTGTGGACATACACCAAAGGAATTGCTCCCACAGTTTGGTTGCTCAGTTGTTTATTTTACTGTGCTTGTACATGCAAAACAAGTTAAAAATGCTAAAATATTATTTTAAATTTTAGTAAGCAAGAGGAACTAGGGATGGACTTGCTGTAGGTTTGTTAAGAGATAATTTGTTGGTTAAAAATATTGTGTGTTCACCCAGATACACAGTGAAGGTTCAGCGGGAACTTGAACTGGATGAATGTGCCATACGTGCCCTAACTGAGGATCGTAAACGTTTCTTGTGTAAAGCAGTGGAGAACTATATCAGCTGTTTACTGAGTGGAGAAGAACATGATATGTGGATCTTCCGACTTTGCTCCCTGTGGCTTGAAAATTCTGGAGTTGATAGAGTCAATGAAATGATGAAGGTATATGCTATTGCTCTCCCTATTCTCTAACATTAAGTGATCCATCTATCTTGTCCTTCTGTGTTTCTAGAAGATGAATTAGAGTGCTGTGCAGTATGCTTTCCTGCAGGTCTCCCCAACCTTCCCCACAAAACTTGCTCTTTTCAGTCATTATCGACTATCAGTTTTAATCAGTGAGAGCTGTAATTCCCAATGAATGTTAATTTAATTTAATTTAGCATCTTAATTTGTCGAGTCTCTGTGATGAAGCATATCTTATGATCTTCCACTGTTGTCACTTTGTTCTTTACATACTTTGGATACTACCCATCTGCAACATCCTTTAGTACATTATTCTAGTTTATATAATTGCTAGCCCTTACCTGGTGGTTTATGATTACAGTTTTCTCTTGTGTTTAGTACAGCTTTCTAACTTTATTTTCTCCACTACAGAAAAATGCAGAGAAGATCCCTTCATACAAGTTTTTGCCTCTGATGTACCAGCTGGCTGCTCGGATGGGAACCAAGATGATGGGTGGTTTAGGTTTTCATCAAGTTCTGAATAATGTAACTTATGCTTCTTGTATCTAAAGATATGTTGATTGGCTTCGTAGTGCATACTCCTTAACAGTGTCTTCCTTTGTGCAGTTATTGCTAAATGAGTTACATGGGTGATACAGGTCTAGTAAAAATGAATTATGTAAAATTAGTATAGTGGGGAAAAGGTTAAGAGGACTGAGGACCTTATTCCTTGCTACCTGTTTGATTTCTTGTTTTATAAGAATAGTCTTGAGCATATATGGTAATATACTTTGAATGTATTTTATTTGTAGAACTACAGCTTAAGTATTACTTTTTATTTCTTATTAGGAATGTTAGAAGTTCAGAACAATTAAGAATGTTAATTAAGTAGGTTTTCTTTCTTCTTTACAGTTTTCAGTAATGGGATCTTTTTGTTTTTCTCGACAGCTAATGTCTAGAATTTCACTGGATCATCCACATCATACTTTGTTTATAATATTAGCTTTGGCAAATGCTAACAAAGATGAACTCCTCACAAAACCAGATGCAATAAGAAGAAATAAGTTAATTAAAAATGCACCAAAAGAAATCTCCCAGCTCGATGTGGTGACTACAAATAATTCTGTTCTATTAATCAAATTTAGTCCTTTCGTTTTGTTAAAAAATGGGGAAAAAACGTCAAGGGGTATTATAGTGTAGAGCTCATAATATAATTGTTATGGAGTTAAACAAAACATGGTTGACATTCCCTGCAAGAAATAGCCCCAGTTATTGTGAAGAGTTTGGTGATGCATGACCTTGATGTGTGGTTCTGTAAAAATCATTTTAGATGCAATAAAGACTCGAGTGGGTTTATTGTTTAAAGTGCATATTGCAGTGAATATTTTTTCTGCTTTGAATGATAGCATCTGTTATCTAGGTATTTAACCTTATGCAGTATATCCTTTGTTCCTTTATATGAACTTTATATGGTAAAAGCCTACTTATTGTAGGGGGTTTGGACTAGATGACCTTTATAGGTCCCTTCCGACCCAATCATATCACAAAAGGCTGTCCATTATTGCTGTTTTCTCTGTTTTCATAGGATGTACCTCAGTTGTATTTCTTTGACTACATCTTTAATCTTAAAAGGTATTGTTTGCAAGATCTGATATTTGTATTCTGTTGGGGTTTTTTAGGACAGAATGGAGGCTGCTAGGAATATAATCAATATTGTCAGAAAAAGAAGAGCTCCTATGGTTAGAGACATTGAAGCACTCTGTGATGCTTACATCACATTAGCAAATGTAGATGCTACTCCATGGAAATCTCAAAGAAGTAAGTATTGGAAAAAATACTTTTGTTTTTAATAGTAAAGATTTATTTTATTTGATTAAAATGTGTATTCCTAAATACTGGTATTTAGTTAAAGGAGATACTCTGTGCTAGCACTGTCTCTTAATTTTTATAAATGTAGAACTTAGTCTAGACTGAAAATCATAATTACTTGCACTGTGAGGTTCAGACTTTCTGAGTATAAAACTCCAGAAAACTCCAGTTGTCCTGTGGTCATCACAACCAGCTTGACATAAGTATGCAGTGAGGTTTTGGGTCCCAAAAGCCATGTAAGCTGTTTTTTGTGAACTTCAATGTATGTTTAGAGTTCTGGATTTAAAAACATTTATTCCTTTAAATTACAGAAGGAATAAGTATTCCAGATGATCAGCCAATTATTAAGCTGAAGAACTTGGAGGATGTTGTTGTTCCTACCATGGAGATTAAGGTGACTGAAGTTGAAATAAATATACGCTATAATATAAAATTATAGAATCAACTTTTTTATAATGGCAGTTAGGGCATGTGTCTCTTCATAGAACTCCCATGTTCTTTACAGGTCAGCCTACCAGGGATGCTTCCCTGTCAGGTGGGAGATGCAGGGTGAGATGGTTTAGAAGACCATCTTACATTTGCTGGATAGTGGCTTATTTTATGAGGATGGCTTTGCTGCTGTTACCACTGTCTTTCATTATCAAAAGGGGTGATGAGCTACCTCAATCACAGAGAGCATTTGGGAATCTGAATCTCCCTCAGAGTCCAGGAAGGTGGGAGGATTAATAAAGGTCTCTTCTGCTGTTCCTAAGTGGCCAGCCTATATATTTCTACCATTCAGTAATGGTGAGTGATCCATTCCCAGTTAGCATAAGTGGTTGATTGGATGGGTGCATAGGAATTCATTTTTAAATGCCACAGGCACTACCTAGGAATCTTACACTCAGGAGTGTAGAGTTGCTTTTTGGGACAGCCAATTAAAAATTAAATGTTATGAAACCAAACTTTGCTATGTTGAAGTCCCTCAGGCTATTTCTATAAAGCTAAGTAAAACAATCCAAGAGACTGTTTTATGCTGTTTCACTTTAGAGACCAGAAATGGCTACCCATGCAAAACAGCATTTGTTTGTAGGGCTTCTGTTGGCTCCAGGTGTGGCTCCTTTGTACGATTTTATTATCCCTTTCTTCTTCTCCAGCACAAACTGTCTGAAATAGTTGGAGATGTAAACAGCTGAAGCAGTATTTTCTTACAGCTGAGTAGGGTTGCTTTGTGGCATGAGAATATGGAGGGTGGCTGAAGAGACAGATACTGTAGATTGGGTCCATTTGCAGCCTAATGTAAGCCTAGTGCCCCTCAAGTGTGTATGAATGTTTTCTTGGGAGAATGCTAGTTGGGACAGGCTGAAATTGTGTCAGAGCTTGTTCAGTGGAAGTCTGCAGCACCACATCCCCTCTACCAGTGAGGTGAACTAGGAGGAGTCAAACTCACTCATTTGCTCAGTGTATTTTTGTAGCTAATAACACCCACGTATTATCCTTGTAGATGATGGAATGCTCCTGTTAACATGTAGCATATAGTCTGCTAACAGGGTTTGCAAACAACTCATTACCACTTTCTCTGAGTGAAATGCAGATAATATTTACATTGATTTTAAACTGATTTATAATTTCAGGTGGATCCCACAGGACAATATGAAAATTTGGTGACAATAAGGTCTTTTAAGCCAGAGTTTCGCTTAGCAGGAGGCCTGAATCTGCCTAAAATAATAGATTGTGTAGGATCAGATGGTAAAGAAAGGAGGCAGCTGGTTAAGGTAGGTTCTGTCAGTTGTAAAGACATATCAGAGACTTGGCATGTTGGAATTTTATTTAAGTTCTCTTGTCAGTTTTCAGATGTATCACTTCTGTACCACAAGCAGACTTTTCACAGTTCAGTGTCAGTTTTTGCACTTCAGGAATGCTTTAATAAAGGAAATAACCCAGTAGTAATAAGTAATATAATTATTAATAATAATGGAATAAGTAATAATATTAAATACATTTATAATTATTTTCCAACAACTCATGTAACATACAGTACTTGACAACTACAAGACCTGTGACTGCCATGGTCATGTCTCAACTAGTGACCTGAAGTGTACAGCAAATAAAAGCCATCAACATTTTGTGTGAAGTACCTCCTTTTTGCTTTCTTCACCATATAAAAAGAATTACAATTCAGAGACAATAAAAAACATGCACATAGAAACACAAATCTCTAAAACAAAATATTTTTCTCTTTAAACTCTGTTGATTTCAGTCTGTCTTTGAATGCAAACATTAAACACCTGCTAGGAGAGTTCTGGTCTGCTGTTAAGTGTAGGGTAGCTTTGAAAGTTGTAGAGAAGCATGAATCACTAGATCTGTCCAATAATCAGCACTGCAGTACCAACTGATGCTGCTTCAGCTTTGTGCTGGATTGCTAAATGCAGTGATTGAAAGATCCGTTTTTAAAAAGGGTGCCGTAAGGCATGTAGGTTGATTGAAACCTTAATTGAATAACACTAGTCAAATCATCACAAGTAACATTTGTGGTGATTTAAGTTAATGATGGTTCTGCTTAAGCAGCTGAGCACGATTAGAAAAACAAATGCAGAGAAAAAAATGTTAATTACATTTTATTTTAGCTGATTATTGTGGAAATGTAACTTGTGTTTTATGGAATTTTTTAAAATATTTTTTTTAAGTTGCTGAACAAGAAGGTGGGTGCTGGAAAGTGTCATTTAACTGCTTTTTCTGTTTATGCTGAAGGGGCGTGATGACCTGAGACAAGATGCTGTTATGCAGCAGGTTTTCCAGATGTGCAATATGTTGCTTCAGCAAAACACTGAAACACGGAAGAGAAAATTAACTATCCGAAGATACAAGGTAACCCTGAACAGCTGCTGCAGGAGGGTGGCTGCAGCATGCAACTGATAAAGCATATTTCCCCATTCTCTTCTTTTTAACCCAAAGAGCATTTAAAAGTGTTAAAATAGTCCACTGCTCCTTAAGATACGGAACAAACAATGCAATTTAATTACTACAATTACAAAAATTATTACAATGTAATTATTTCAAAATCCTTAAAAAAAACCTGACACACGTTGTATGTTTAAATACTCTTCAAAGCTTTCTTTATATGAACATGTAATTGAAAAGAAATTAAGTCATGCACTGTCCTTGAATTGTAAGTTGCTAGTCATTAAACTTGAACATACAAGTTTATGAATTTTCATTCATTTTAGTCTTGCAGTATTACAGAATTAATTCATTTTAGTCTTGCAGTATCCCTTACAGTTGAATCTACAGGTCCCATCTATGGTCTGTTCATGCAGAATTCAAATTGCAGAACTGTTTTTGTTGGAACTGGGGATGCTGCAATGAATTCTTACTGTGAATGCAGAAACATATTTGAACAGGAACTTCCTCCCCTCCATCTTATTTATGTACTCGGGATTGTATTAACAGCTGTGAAGGTGACCTCTGAATGAGTACTGTCTAACTAAAAGGTCTTGTCTTTAACAAATGAGACATGTTCATCCCAGAATCCCTGAAGGAACTTACCTGATCTGCTAGCATAGCTTTGAGAGTCTACAGGTGGAATTAAGAGTCACAGTTTTTTAATAATTTTCAATGAAGACCCAGATTTTTGTGTGTTAAAATGAACGAGAGCAGGAAAAAGAGAATGTGGGCTGCATTAGGAGATAAAAAAACTTCCATAAGAAAAGAAAATTGAAGCAAATAGGCAGTAGCTCTTTCTCTGAGGGCAAAAGACTGTTCATTCTGGCCAGTTCTGTCTGTTACAGCAATTGAAGTAACCGTTACAGCCAGTTATGAAGTGAGAAACTGTTCCCTAGGGTGGGAAGCAGACTAAAGCGAGTCTGCAGTGTCATGCAACTGCCATGGGTTTGTTCAGATTGTGCTTATGTGCAATTTGCACAAGGCTTGTGTGATCCCATGCAAGCATAGCAAGCTGCTGGCAATCACACCTCAGCCAGAAACATGCAGATGGAGGATAATCAACAAGTTACATTGAAGTACTTAGTGGAAGGTTCTCTGGGCTAGGAAGAAATTTGCAAGTATTTGTTAGAAAAACCTCAAGTGTATTTTATATATGTATTCCAGTGTATTTAGGTCATAGATTGTAGCCAGCTGTGTGGTTTGTTCGTTTTTCTTTTCAAACAAAAAGCCTGCTCAGCCACAGCTGTGACCTCCCCCATGCAGCAGTGGCTTTGTTTTTACAGGTGGTTCCCCTTTCTCAGAGAAGTGGTGTTCTTGAGTGGTGCTCAGGAACAACTCCCATCGGGGAGTTTCTTGTGAATGTTGAAGAGGGAGCTCACAAGAGATACAGGCCAAAAGATTATCCCAGTCTTCAGTGTCAGAAAATAATGATGGTGAGTCAAAGTAATTGAATAAAAATATCTGGCTTATACTCTTTTATGCAGAGAGTTAGGTTTTTTATGTATTCCTATGCTATGATTTTAGTATATAATAATGAACGGGCATTGGAATTAGTAGCCTGGATGCAGCCTGGGAAGAACTTTTACAAAATCAAAACTTGCTAAGTGAATGACTGTTGCAGGAAAGATTTGAATTTAGCTGAATCTCTGAGAAGTCTTTGGACTCTTCTCTAGACTAAAAATCTATTGCGATTCCCAAGTGATCATTACAGAGACCCAGCAGAGTCAGCATAAAGCTATCTTAAAGTTTAATTTATATTTGTCATGTATCTAATTGCATTGAAAAATAATTTTGTTTTCATTAATAAACCAACATTCTTAATATTAGTTCTTGAGAATAAAAATATGGTTTCAGAGTGCAGCTGAGATTCATGTCATGTCTTAATTGCTGTTAGACAACGGGGAGGGGTCTGGCTTCTCCTCCACCATGACAGCCATGTACCCTCAGCCCCCCCACAGGCAGTTCAGGGAGAGAAGCTGAAAGAAGATGAACATTTTGTAAACTGGTAGAAAACACCAGTACAGTAGAAACCAGTAGGGAAAGGTTCTTTCTTCTGATGGCAGGTAGCTGCTGGATGGATTCAGCTGCTTTAGTTTAGCTCCACAAACCACCTCACCATACATGAAAAAAACTGAAAGTTTCACTTTATATCACCATAATTGTGTGAGAAATTATTTATTTTAAAATCTGCATAGTACTAACAGGATGAAAGTGTATTTCATTTTAGTTGTGTGCAGCTTTTGCACGTGAATGGTGGGAATGACTTTTCACAATGAACTGAGCCATCAGATAAGCAAAGGTACCACAACAGAGCACAGGACAAGTGTCTCCCAACAAGATGCATTTACCTTTCAAAGTAGACAGTCATGGGCAAAACATTTCTTATTTGTTCAAAGGATGCACAAAAGAAACATTCTGAAGAGAAATACAACATCTTCATGAAAGTCTGCGAGAACTTTCAACCTGTGTTTCGTTATTTCTGCATGGAAAAATTCCTGGATCCAGCTGTGTGGTTTGAAAAACGATTGGCCTACACTCGCAGCGTGGCCACATCTTCTATAGGTATTTACGGGATTAGTAACAAGGGCTTTTGAGATGAGGTGAACAAAAACTTATACCATTTCAGAGGTAATGGCTATTCTATTCTGCTTTTGTCACATGTCAGAAAAGAGAAAGTAAGGGGCAAAAAATGCCAGCAAGAACACGAGCATTATTTTTATGATTAGAATTTCTGATTAATTCCTCCCCACCCCCACTTCTGCAGTAGAAAGATAGGATGAAATTCTGTGTTTCTTTTTTTTATATAGTGGTTTGTATTTTTAGATTTCAGTAGTTTTTTAAAGTTTATACATGACTAGTTCTCTTGTTTTGATTTAACTCTTATTAATTTAATTTGTAGCCTCAAAATGTTTTAACTGAGTTAAAAGTCTTAGTTTTTTATGTTCTTTGTACTGGCATCATCTTCTGTGGCTGAAACGGTTGTTTAAGCTTTGGCATTTTTCCTTTGATTTTTCTGTCTTCATAAGGAAATGTATGTACTTGGATTGTGGATTTCCTTTGGATGACTCAGTTCTGTGTTGAGTCTCTGGAAGGCATTTGATAGTAGATTGTATGCTTGAAGTAGGTACTATTTTAGATGTTACATGTTGTCTGTACACTACATTTTTTTGCTGAAAAAAGTGAAGCAAATCTACGGATTAGCAGAGTTCAGATGAAAGATTTTTGTAGGAAATACTACTGCTATCCATGTTCATCAGCTAATAGAAAAACAGTAACAGGTATAAATTGCAGCAGGAGAGATTTGGTTTGGAGATTTTCTACATTTAAGGACAGTAAAGCACTGAAATAGGCTTGCAGGAAAGATCTTATAATTTGTATCACTGGAGATTGGTAAAACTGACTTAGGCAAAAGTCACTCGGGAACTATGGAGCACAGGAGGTTCAAGGTGAATATCCGAAAAAATTTTTTTACTGTAAGAGTGACAGAGCACTGGAACAGGCTGCCCAGGGAGGTTGTGGAGTCTCCTTCACTGGAGACATTCAAAACCCACCTGGATGCGTTCCTATGTGATGTACTCTAGGTGACCCTGCTCTGGCAGGGGGGGTTGGACTAGATGATCTTTCGAGGTCCCTTCCAACCCCTAAGATTCTATGATTCTATGATTCTATTTAGGTATCGTTGAGCTGCCCCAGCTGAATGATGGACTGAAGTATGTCCCGTCCTGGTTTTGGCATTACATGATACTATAAGTTAAAAGTTTTCTTAAAAATAGTAATAATAACAAACCCTATTTTTTTTATGCATTTGCTTTTTGTCTGCTGGTCTTTTGATTATTTGGGTTTTCTTTTGAAAGCTGTGACACTGTTTGCTTGACTTATCCACAGCAAGAAATGAGCAAGAAGTCTGTGGGAGTAGATAAAACAATACACATAAGAAAAACTTTTTTGCAATTGCATTCAGTTAACCTTTTACTTTTGGATTTATGGAATGCCATTTGCTCTACTGGAGCAATATGAAGGAAGAAATATTCTCACCTTTAATTTGCTTACACCTGCTACACTGATTGTAATTTTCTCTTTCTTAAATTTTCCCTGGTTTTTATGGCATGTGAATATAGTGTCAGCACTTACCTTTTTGTTTTAGTTGGCTACATTCTTGGACTTGGAGACAGACACGTTCAGAATATCTTGATAGATGAGCAAACGGCGGAACTAGTGCATATAGATCTGGGTAAGTGGGACAGGCAAGAGAACCTTGAATTTTTCTTTGCTTCAACATTTTAAAAAAGATTTATTATCCTTTCATTTAGGGGTTGCTTTTGAGCAAGGTAAAATCCTTCCCACACCAGAGACTGTTCCATTTAGATTAACCAGGGACATTGTGGATGGAATGGGTATTACTGGCGTGGAAGGTGTCTTCAGAAGGTAAGTGCTCCTCTACTGTGAAGGGGTGAGGAGGCAGCAGAGCAGTTTACCATTATGATTGTTCTGTGTCAAAGAGTTGTGATGCTTGAGAGGAAACTCTTATTTCTGCTGATAATATCCAAACATACACACTGACCCCTGACTCACATGCTGTTAACTACATATAACCCATTACAAGTTCATAGTTGTTGCTCAGCTTTTCATATTTGTCACTATCTAATGGGTTATTGTCACCCTCTTGTGGAATTCCAGGATGGCTCGTTGCTTCCAAAGGCTCCATAGCAAAATTCATTTCTTGGTTTAGACTGCTGGATTTTTTTTCCTTCAGAACTGTGTATTTTTTTCAGAGCTATACAGTATATTCGGAGCTATTAAGTTGCTTCAAACCATTTTGTTCTGCCATTTTTTCCTCTTCAGTTTTAGGTCAATAACTTGCAGACTTTTTCCTCTTCTGGATCATATATTTTATATCACTTTGCAAGTGCAAAATATAAATCCCACAATAGATTTGAGCTGCAAACCCAAAGGGGCTGATTTTCTGTCAACCTTCATCCTATCTCCAGTGAATGGCCCAGGAGAGCCCTAAAAAGCAGGACATTTCTCTCAATCAAACTAGAAACATTTCAGAAGGTGAAATAGCTGGTCTCTTTCCCATAGGGAATGTAATCAGTGAGCTACCCAGTCTCCTCCTGGTCTTAAATTTCTAAATTTCTCCTTTTTAAAAAAAAAATTTCAAAATGGAAGCATCAGAGTGGTTACTCATATGTTAGAAATTAACTTTTAAATAATATCCATGATTTAAATTATGAAAATACCATTCCGTTTTACCAAAAGGAACTTAAAAATACAATTAAATATTTTCTAGATGCTGTGAGAAAACAATGGCTGTTATGAGAAATTCTCAAGAAGCTTTGCTGACTATTGTAGAGGTAAGTATTTTTTCATTCTTTCTGTTAGTAACCATAGAATATCCTCAGCTTATTTTCTTTGTCTTTGTATGCATTACTGTACCAAATATTAGTGCAGGGTTTTTTTGTTGAATTTAGCAGGAGTGTTGGCCAGACTTGTTAATTCATGTGATCTTCAATAAAATTTGCATTTCCCGTGGGAACTGTCAGTTACAGGCACATGCAGTTTTCACTTTTCAGTACCTAAACACCTCTAGCCATAGTGCGACATTCCTAGCGTGAGTAGTTGATTGTCTGCTAAATGAGTTAGCCCAATCTTGTTGGATTTAGAGGAACAAAACCAAACCTACTAATACTGTGGTTCATGTGAGCATTACCCCCTTCCTGCTGGGGGACTGGACTAGCTGGAGTGGACAGCTTCAATTAAATAGAGGTTTATTTACTGTGTAGGTGCTGCTCTATGATCCTCTCTTCGACTGGACCATGAACCCCCTGAAAGCTTTGTATTTGCAGCAGAGACCAGAGGATGAGGCTGACATGAGCTCCACACTCAGTACTGATCCACAGGAATGTAAAAGAAAAGCCAGGTGCAGGGTTTTTTTCTTACTGTCTGGGGCACTGTTGCCTTGCTTGATGAGTTCTTACTGAGCGTTGCCCGTGTTGTTCAGGATCCATACCAAGTGCCCTGTTTTGCTTTTCTTCTGCCAGCAGTGATGACCAGAGTTTTAACAAGGTGGCTGAGCGTGTTCTGATGAGACTTCAGGAGAAGCTGAAGGGTGTTGAGGAGGGAACGGTGCTCAGTGTGGGAGGGCAGGTGAACCTCCTCATACAGCAGGCCATGGATCCTAAAAATCTGAGCCGGCTCTTTCCTGGATGGAAACCCTGGGTGTGACTTGGAAGGATCCAGCACATTTTCAGAAGAAACCTATATTTATGCAGCAAGTGTCTTAATATTTCAAAATTGGTATTTCACATTTAAAACTTGTATCAGGAGCAGCCATAAAGGTTTACAAATCTTAGTATTTGGTGGATTCTTTGGGGTTTTTTTCAATAACCTGTTACCAAGAGAACATTTTTGTCCACTTATGTTCTCCATATGGTATTAAATGCCAGCCAGTGCTTTGATCTTCCTGGTGACCTGCAAGGACTTTGCTTAGGTGTCCTGAATGCTTTTTATTCTTTAAGCCTGAGATTCATCACTTTTGTTTATATGTTAACTACCTGGAGCCTTGTGTATAATCATTCCATATGGTAACATGACTGTGTAGAATGGACAGTCTAAAATCCAGGAGTCAGGAAATAACTGGCTCAAGTGCATTTCAGAAGGGGGGTTATACTTTTAGAGATAATGCTACAGTCAATACAAAACAAAACCAGAGAACCTCATGTTTGGTGAACTGAGGGTTCTTCAGTTGGTTTTGATTTTTTTTTTTAGCTTAGTTAAATGGACATTTTTTATATAGAAATGGACTTTAAGCCAATTATAATACAGTTGCTTTTTTTGCTATTGTAAATGAAATTAGATTGTTACTTTATTTTTATAACATTACTTTATTAGTATAAGACAATAACAAATTTAGCTTTTGTAGCTCAGACTTGCTTGATAGAATAGAAAATACCATGAAGCTCAGCATACCAGATAGAGCTCTAAAGCAAACAGCCATTCTGTAGCTGGAATTAACACCTGTCAGAAACATGTCAGTTGTATTTTCAGCACTATAATCTCATTGCACACAGTTCTACAGAACACACTGCTCCTTCTTAAATAAAGACCTACTGTGATTGGATAGTCAAGGAATACAGGCAATAGGGGAATCCACTCAAATAACAGTCTTGCTGGCATATTTAATAAAATCTTCCACAATAATCTTTATATTTAAATATATGAATAAAAATTTGCAGGCTCTCACATTAGTTTGTACTTATTGCATTTTTACAGCAGTGTAAATGAAGAATTTCTGTTCTGATTTAACATTTCACTGATTTTTATTTGCAGTCTTCCCACAATTTTAAGTTAATGTCATCATGGCAAGACGAGTCTCTTGTATTATGTTTTCATGAATCTGACATAAATTTCTGTTGATCCTTGGAACCAAAAGTGCTTCCTGTCTTTTCTGTGGGGAAGAACTGTCATCCAGGGAGAAGAAAATGAAACTTAACTGACAGAACACACACTCTGTATGTGAATTTTAAATGACACTTAAGAAAGAGAGAAGAGTCCTACCAAGCAGTTACAGAATGGCAGGTAGGAAAGGACTAAACAAAAGCACTTAAAAGAATATATATTTTTTTTTAATTACAGATTAAAAGAAAATGTGTTAGTGTTTCTGGAAATTTTTCTCATGATGCTTATAAGGAGGTTCTTCTGGCATGTTGTGGATTATTTAATACTAGAACCCTAGCTATCATACAAATTAATATTGCATAAAAGCATTTGACAGATCCTGTCCTTTCTTGATGAGTTACTGATGCTCCCCTGGAAAAGGAATATTTTCATCATCCCAGGCTGCAATTGAGGTTTTTTGCTTAGAGCAAACAGTGAAACTTTAATAAGGTTGTCTCAGGGAATTCTAACTTAAGGGAAAATAATCTAACTATACCTCTGCAATGCCTTTAACTTGGTACTTAGTGCTGAGATTTGAATGTCTGCACATTTTCATTGTTCAAGCTGAATGAAATGAAAACAAAAATGTGTTTAAATACTGTAGTTGAAACCTGCTTACAGTATTTGTAAGCTCTTGTAGCAGTGAAACACCAGTTAGCTGTCAAACATTCAAAACCAGTTTGAATCACTAACAAACCTTAGAGTCTCCAAAACACTGTCAAAATCAATGTGACACAGTCCTGTTACTGTGAGATCTGAGTTTAACTAATCTGACATTCTTGAGATGTGTCATCTGGGCAAAGCAGCCAAATGGTAACTGTCAGAGATTACTTTCTTTCTGTTCCAGGAATGCACTAATTTTTAAAAGTCAAAATTAGAAAGTGAATAGTTTGCAAGATTGTATCATCTATAGATACATGCTTTCCTTGTGTAAGAATAGAAAAATGAAACTTTGATGGAAATGCTGTTTAATTCTGAACACTGGTTTTGTCACAAATGCTGTTGCTGATGGTAAGGTGGATTTGTATTGGAGAGCCTCAAAAGTATTGTCTATATTAGTAAGCTAGAAATACCTGAGACAAATCAAATTGTCTCTTCAGCATTCATTTTTTTTCTTGGAATATATCTTAGTAATTGTAAACATTTACATATAGAAAAGACAATTTCTAAGGAAGATTAACCTGTGACCTAATATGATAGGGAAGAATTTTTAAACAGCAACATATTTATTTGAAATTAGATTTTTCTGGTGAAACATCTGATGGAGAAATGGCCTCAGGAGTAAGAATTGTAAAAAAGTTGTGTTATCAGGTAAATGTGAGTTATATACCCTAACATAACTTTTCCATCAGCAAAGAACAGTCCCATGAGTAGAAATCAGATTAAACTGGCCACCTGGTGAAGTACATCCAATTTAAATAAAACAAGGATGTCCATCTTCATGAGTGCAGGTATGGAAACTTCTGTTGTTCTTACTGATAAAACCACCCAGGAATCATTTTCTCAGTAACTATGAGTTAATCAGGTCTCCATTCTGTGTTACTATGAAACTCGAGTTTATAAAAAGTATTCACTACTACTAAATGTTTTTGAATGCACTAAAATGTTAGGCTTAATACTTTCAGGGGATAATGCTCTCTGTTACCCATTGTTAACTATCATAGAATCATAGAATGGTTTGCATTGGAAGGGACCCCCCAGCCTGCCATGGGCAGGGACACCTCTCACTAGACCAGGCTGCTCCAAGCCCCATCCAACCTGGCCTTGAACACTTCCAGGGAGGAGATATCCACAGCTTGCCTGGGCAACCTCTTCCAGTGCCTCACCAACCTCACAGTAAAGAATTTCTTCCTAATATCTAACCTAAATCTACCCTCTTTCAGCTTAAAACCATTACCCCTCATCCAACACTATATGCCCTCGTAAGAATTCCCTCTCCAGCTTTCCTGTTACTACTTGTACTCTTCATGAATATTCTTATTCCAGGTATGCACAAGTGGTCGTGCTGCAAGGACAAAGGGTCAATAAAGATACCTTGTAACAAGCAATTCCAAAATCTGCCTGAGGAATTGAATGGTGTGGTTTTTAAGTGATGGCACTGTTTTCACTGCTGCTTTCATCCCTGTGAGTGTAAAGCTAAAGTAAGGCAGTGGTGTTGTCTTGTGGAACCTGTGGATAGCCTGGAATCGCTCTCGGAGAAGGATTACCTCATGGAACACTTAATTATGACACTTAAACGTTAGCATTAAATAAAATTGTTCATTTCAGTGGGTAGATTAAAGAGCGAAACCACAGCAGGAAAGCTGGGCAGTGTGCAAGGGAGGGTTTAGGCCTCCTCCCACCACATTTACAAGTCTCGCCTGTGTCCTGATGATATGAGAAGAGTAACGTGATGTTCACCTGACACATGCTCTCATCATCTGTCCTGCCTGTTAGCCCTGTAAGTACACCTGTACCTCATCAGAGCTGCAGAGTGAACCACGGCAGTAGTGTCTCTTACAGGCACACACAAAGCCTCTGCTTCCCTGCTCCTTCATTCTTTCCTCACTACTGTACATGTGTCCACAAGAAACGTGCAAAGTGACGACACCCTTGGCTGCCCCGGAGAGTTCCTGCTGCAGCATCCATAGCTGTTCCTCCCTCTCTCCACACATTTTGCCAAAAAACACACAACATACCACAGATTTGAGCTTCTTTGGTTGCCTCAGTTGCTGTATGCCTATGCTGGATGCAAAGCAGAAAGGATTATAAGAACATGCAACCACCTATAGAGGATCCACCTTTTGAAGGAACTTCTGTTCTTGGATTGAGTTGTGAAGAAGTCCTTTTTAAAAAATTTCTCATCCATGTATCACTGAGTCTTCCCTGCAGATGAGGCAGTGTTACAACGTGTGCTCAGTGGTGACTGACTGCTTCTCAGAGACTGCCTGAATTTGACCAAGCTCTTCATAGACAAGGGGTTTATTGCTGTTATGAAAATGGAACTGTCACGGTGCTGAGCATACTCCTCATAAGCTCCCACATCAAGAATGGGAAAAGCAAGGGGTGAAGGGAAAGAAGGAGAGAGACTGCATGCTTTTCTAACTACTACAGAATAAAGTTTTCAAGTCTTCAGTCTCAGGGTATGTGCTGTGACTGCCTCTGGGCCATAACTGGGATCCTTAATGCTGGTTATTGCTAAGTCTCCTTGCTGTTCGCAGAGTGCAAGAAAATCTTGCCATAGAGAACAATTTCTTGTAGGAATTTTTTTAGTGTCTTGATCTGTTCACCCATAGCCCCCATTTTACATACACACACAATGTTAGTTTTCACAAAAGCAGAGAAAATTGGGCTTATGGAAATGCTGTGTTCTGAAAATTAAAAAGTGGCAGAGCAAAAATGAAGCCATTTCCTAAAATGTAGTTTGCTTCTCCATCAAAGCTAGAACTCGTTTTGTATGAGTCAGGCAACTACCAAGCATATGAAGTTCTTCAGCCTGTCATGCCTCGATCGGCATTATGGAATAGTTTTATTCTGGTGGGCAGGATTAATTTCTTAGTATCTGGAAAAATTCCTTTATGCTGCGTGAGATGTCAGCACCTAAAGTGCCAAAATGGCAGTTTCTTAAGCTGAGTCACATCCATACAGTGGTGATTTTCATGCATCATTTAACAAGGGACGGTCAAGTCATTTTTCCACATCCATTATATAAACATATATATTATTGAATTACCTACTTAAAATACTTCCATCTGAAAATGACCCAATTCCACCAAGAAACTTCTGTCTCTTCAGTTCTCACCAGTACCTGGTATGAACACAGCATTATGTTTCCAACACTTGATTGATTACAGTATGTTTGTACAGTATATAACCTCAGTTAAGGGAGAGTAGCTTCCTGCTTTGATGTGGGTTTTTTTACCCATCTAGATAAGGATCTGTTACATTCTCATCCAAGGTGTTAAGTCTTCATGTGAAAAGCAGCTCTGTCTCCAATACTCTTTCCCCAAACTGCCTCCATCTGTGATAGAGTTCTTCAAATTTCCCACAGAGAGTTTTATTTCTAGAATACACAACACTTAGTTGCAGGTGATTCTCAGGTGTCTATGGCCACTGCAGAGAGAATGATGGCTTTGGCAACTCTGTGCTCCATACAGAGTTCAGACAATAGTAAAATAAACTATTAATAAAGTAGTTCCCCTTCATCTTTCAAGACCTACCTGGAATTTCCGGAAACCTCCCAGTCATTGTACCCCTGAGCTTACCTTTCACTAAGCACTACTGTTGGACTTCGGCTCAACAATATTTTAATGTGCATGAGCCAAAGGACAGGCTGAAGTCACCCAGCTGTGCAGGAGCTGAAGCTCGCAGGATGTGCACTCCGCAGTGCATCTTTCACCCACACCATCCTGTTCTTTAAGGGAATTTAACTGTTACCAACAAGGTTGTACACCATAAATTTCATCAAGCACAGTTCAGTAGAGTTAGTTTCAGTCCTCAAGTCTCCAGCCCAGCTTCCAGCCCCTTAACATGATATGGAAGTTGTAAGTAACACTTGTCAACTGGAGAGTCTTTGCTCAAATGAGTGCTCCCTATGGGCGGTTTCCAAACCAAATGCTTTTGTGGAGGAAAAGCTCTCAGGGTGCTCCTGACCCATGTTCAAGTTGGTTGGCAATTCAGGACCAGACCAGAACTCCTCTCTTAAGATTTTCATTCTTTGAAGTTTGCCACAGTATCTGAAATAAGTCTTACATTATGCAGAGCTTTAATTTGAAAAGAACATCAGCTTATTCAATTAAAATTTAAAAATTGTGAATTAGACATAAAATCAGACATTAAAAAATAACTAACCTTGTTAGTATCTCTCACTCTGATTGACTTCACGTTGGTTTCTGTTTCTTTTTTCTAGCAGACTACCTGACTGCACTCACAAACCAATTCAAGGATGGATCCCTGTATAGGGCTCTTGTGGGTACCTTGTATATTTACTGCTTTAGAAGGAGATTTTTGGTCAGTTTCTGAAATCCCTGTCTGTGTCAGGCAGTTGTGGTTTTAAAATGTTGCAAAAAGGGGATGTAACATGTGGTTATCTGGGAGTGTTTGAGCATATAAAGCCTGTTAGGTCAGTGTGTATTTGGGAGGATCCATGCCTCACACAGTGCCATCCACTGTCCCTCCTGGATCCTGCTCCTGGAATGAACTGTCTGCCAAATTAAGCTGAGTATTGCTCAGAAAGAGCCAACTGGTGCTGCCCAAAGCAGAAACCAGAAATGAGGTGATTACGAAGCAGTGTGGGAGAATCAGGGATCCAGCTTCCTTGACCCATGCCCTTCCAGCATGCTTCCTAGCCCTTTATTTAGCAGCACAGACAAAGATTACAGTTAAGCAAAATCCTCAGCAGTGCTGCCATGCTCAGCCACCTGCCTTGGACAGAGAGACAGAATAACCAGTTTATAGCTGGGATTTAAGTAAAAGTTTTGAAACAGGTTAAAGACTAAAGTTCCTGGTGATAAGTGCTAAAAATAAGTATAACTTTGCAATAACTTTTTCAGCTTTCAGTCTAACGTTTGTGCATTAATCCAGCAATCTGCTGAGCAGAAGCCTTATGCTCTGAAGAAATGCATTCTGAAAAGGGAAGTTCCTGCAGATGTGATCCAGAGCAGAACTGGGTTACACTGACATTTGTGGGTATAAAGTGGGACCCTGTAAAGCAGCTGGGATTTGCTTTTTCAGTCAGGCAGTGCCTGGTTAGTCAGCTTCTGTTGCTGAAATTACAACTCCACATCACAACAGAGTAGAGCAAAAGATTAACAAATAATAGCAAAATTACCATTTAGGATTTTTATCCATTGGGAAAATGTCTCCTCAGAGAAAATGTGAGCTTGCTGACGTCACATCTGGTCCTGATAAGAAGTCTGCTTCTTTTACATGAAAGAAAGTAAAAGGTTCTGGTGTGGAATCTGAGACAATTCATATGGATCATGCTGGGACTTAAGAAACTGAGAGTCTAAACAAAAGAGTGGAAATGCAAGTAAAGTTATCATTTAGATCTTTAAAATTACACTATCTTTACTTATACCTGCTACAAATCCTTATCACACTAGCTTAGATCTAAAAAAAAAAATAATTAAAAAAAATCAAAGCTACTGACAGCTCTATTTGTGTTACATAAATGGAGACAGAAGATAATTAACTTTCCCTAAGACTGCACACATAAGAAGCTAGTTTCTGTAACTTTGAGACATAATTTGATATCAATGTTCCAGTTTTCTTAATAATTAATTAATAATTTCTAATTAACATAGCTCTGTTAAAAAATATTGTTTCTCACAAAATCTGCTTGTTAGCCATTTTTTTTTCAGAAAGTAAGAGGAGAATCTGGCTCTTTAAATGATTTTGTTTTGGTTTCTGACTTGCCTCACCACCTTAATCAGTGGATAATGTATGCTAACACACCTATATATTGCATAATACATAAGTAGCTCATACACACTAGAAGCCCCTTGGCTATGTCAAGACACAGAAACTGAGGCCTGACTGATGCCCTATCAGCACATAGCAGTCATACATGTGTAATTAAAACCAGTTTTAAATCAATTTATTTAGGTCTGTGAAAACCACTACGGATGCAAACCTTCATGTGACACACATCTGATTATAATTATCTCCTATCTGTGTATCTTAATTCTGTCATTTACACACAAGGTCTGGTAAACAATGACAATACATGAGGTACTGTGTTAAGGTAGACATTATATATGAAAAGATAAACAGACCTCTGATACTGTTTCTCCTGGGGTTATACAATGACTACTTAAAGCAAAAGCATTCTGTCGTTATTCAGTTCCAAATTACCAGCTTGATTTTATGTAAAACAGGGACGTAAGCTTGTGGGCTCCCTGTTTGCCCAGTGTCCTTCTCACCTGCTTTCCTACTCACTCCTACACCACGTTTTGAGTCTTGGTTCTAATGGTTTCAAGGGATCCTCTTTTTTTGATTCCAAAAGCCCTTACTGGATGTGGCTCTCAGCCTCTCCCTCCAGTACTTCACTCATTGTTTCCTATTTTCATTACTGCATCTGCATTACAGATGGAGCTGAGGAGTCTTTGCATAGTTTGCTGCTGTGAAAGAACTACTCATCACTTAATCATAGGCATGCTTGAAGCTTTTAAAGTTAAATAATGCTTAAGAAATTGCATGTCTGTAAAATTATGTAATAAGTTAAATTGATGGTATAAAAAGAAAAAAAAATCCTCTTACACTGCCCAATTACTCTTTATTAGAAATATGAATGTCTCAGTAAGCAAGTGATCCAAGTGACTATACACCAAGGATTTTAATGGATTTCTTAGCTGGAGGAGGGAGGTGTTACTACATGTTCTGTATTTAAAAAAAAAAAAAGTAATTTACTATAAATGGTAGCTGTCACAATGCACTTAACATACCCAATTAATTAATAACTCATTATTTTGATATTGGTCTTCCAAGTCTCCCTATGGACTAATTTACTGAAAAATGCTTCATCATCCACTGAGAAAATTAGGGCTTCCTTTCACAGAACACTCTTTTTTGTGTGTTGTCTGAGAGTGATTTATCTCTGTGGAATAATAGGAACCAGTTGTTTCTCCTGAAAGATTTATGAGATCATATTGATGACTGGCCCTTGTGACATTTTCTGTAATTTGCAAGAAAACACGTTTCCTAATACTGGAGGTGCTAAATACAGACAGAATGTGCTGCAACAAACCACATTTGCCTTCATGAGGTTGTCTGTTTCTCTCCAAAACGTGCAGGCTAGAACAAAATAATCTTAGTTTTAAAATACATTAAGTATACATGGAGTTTTATTACAGCCTTGATTAACAAAACCACATGCCACCAAGAAAACACAATAAAACTAGTTAATCCTTAGAGTAATTCAGAAGTGTAGATGAAGTACACAGAAACCTTGATGATTTTAACAGTTGTGTATTTCAAACCATGCTTTAATGGACTGTTAAGGCTTCAGGATTCAGCTCCCTGCCTGCCTTCCTACATGTTGCTGTAGAGGATGGTTCATGGCAATAATTGCATGTTTCATTGTGAAAAGACAGTATTCTTCATGTCACCTACACAGTAAGAGTGACTGGTATTTGCTTCTTTTCTCAGAGATAAACACCACCTGTGTCTGGAAACATGACCACAGAACTTAAGAAATAAATGCTTAATCTTGATGAGCAATGATGAGTCACAGAATCACAGAATCTTAAGGGCTGGAAGGGACCTTGAAAGATCATCTAGTCCAACCCCCTGCCAGAGCAGGGTCACCCAGAGCACATCACACAGGAACTTGTCCAGGTGGGTTTTGAGAAGGAGACTCCACAACCTCTCTGGGCAGCCTGTTCCAGTGCTCTGTCACTCTCACAGGAAAGAAGTTTTTTCTGATATTTACATGGAACCTCCATGTTCCAGTACAAAATATTTGCCTTTCATAAGTTCTTTCACCTGGAGTTTTAACTCACTATACATATGCTACATGTTTGGGTTTTTTTCTCTAGAAAGTTATGAAATACTTCTGTAATTCCTACCTAAATACTTTTTCCTTACTTCATGCTCTTACTGAAGCAGATCATCTTGTAAAAAATAAGTTAACTTTTCATCCTGGCCTCTACAATACAACTTGAACAGAAGTCTAAGTAGTTTCTAATGCTTCATTAGCCTCATGTACAATTGATATGAAGTATACTAATGATCTTTTGTTCATTAGGCTAAGTTAAATAAGGAGAAGGAGGAGATTTGAAACATGAATCAAATAATTATGAAAGCAGAAATTTAATAAAAATGCCAGAAAGCTGGGCAATAATTTTGGCAATAAATCAGCTTCCTTTCAGCAATGTCAGGTGTTGTAGCCAGAATTCTTAGTTCTTAACTAAATACCTTTAAAGCATGAGACATCTGCATAGGAATAGTGTATGTCAAGGTATTTAAATATCAGTGATTGAGGGGCAAGTACTTTCTGCCTAAA
Organism: Apus apus; assembly: GCF_020740795.1. Lineage (NCBI taxonomy): Eukaryota > Metazoa > Chordata > Aves > Apodiformes > Apodidae > Apus > Apus apus. The sequence goes on from NC_067282.1 coordinate 16,976,521, forward strand.
CCAAAGCAGATGCACCTACCAAGACATTTCAAATAAAAGAATACTTAAGCACTTCAGACCATTTTTCAGACCTCACCTTGGTGTCCAAGCCTGAAGCTTGTGCACCATAGGCTCACTCTGTGGCTACCAGAGCTAGAAAGGTAGTTCCCCAGAGCAATTTTACAACAGCTAAGATATTAACTGCCATACAGAGATAACAATTTATTTCTGTCAACTACACAGGGACCTTGAACAACTATGCTTCTTGCTGATACATCTCCACTAGGTGACCAAGGACACATAGAATAAATCCGGCCAAAGTCTGCCATAAAATACAGGTTCAGCTGAAATCAACAAAAAAACTAAGACTGAGATTTTAAAAAGCTACACTCTTACAGGGAGCAGACCACCCACAAATCTCCAAGTCAAGAAGACTGACAAGTTCTTAGGACTGCAGAAGATTTGGATTTAGGAGATCTAGTTTTACTGTGAATTTAGGAACCTTGTTTTATCCACATATTTTACATAAATATTTTTATTACCTTGACTTGATTAGTTGAATGCATTTAATGTATGAAAATATACTTCAAATTTTCATGCAGTGGCATTTTTGTGCATCCAGAATGAATACCACAGGGAATATCACATACCATAAAATGATACGTACAGCATCTAGTCTGAATTTGCTGAAAGCACCTGCTGCAACACCTGTCAACTCTGCCTGCAAGTAGAAAAACAATAACCTACATTTATTGCTTCCATCCTACTGAGAAATCAAGTCAGAAACAGTATATTACTGTGAACATGCAGTTTCAATTACTCGGTAGTACTTGAAGAAACAGGCTCTTGATCAGATTTAGGTCCTTTACAAGAGAAACTAGAAAACATGCAATGAAGTTTCTAGCAAGCAGACAAAGCTGCTTAAAGTATACACCATCTACAGTCTCCCAGGAATAAACAAAGGAAGTCAACTTGGCCTAGAAATATTTTTATAATTATCAAGCAGCTTTCAAGTGGCATGAAATAAATGAGTTCCGGCCCACTATAATTAATTCTAAAAGACAGCTGCTTTCTGTGTGTTTAGTTTCTTCCTTTCTTTCTTCACTTTTGTTTTGCTGGTCTTTACTTTGATGTTCAGCTTTGTTTTCCCTTGGATCACAGTTTCAGTTGTTTTCAACTGCCCCATGCATCCCTGACTGTGGGACCCAGAAAAGACTGGGGGCAATCAAAAACACTGTTTGGTTTATCCCACTGTAATGGGCCTTGTTTTACTACATTATGCCACAAATAGCAAACAGCCAGACAAGCTGCCAGAGAAATGTAAGTATCTGACTTTGCACTGTACTGTGTAACTTGTAGAGTCCTCATCTCCTGAGGGTAAATGCTCTTCACCAGAAGAGGAGGATCTAAATCTTGTCGGTTCTCTGTTGTACTGAAACATATGCAGTTTCTGTAGAGATGCAAATACACCAAAAAAGCCACAGACTTTGTATTTTAGAGTTCTGAAAAAAAGCTGTGAACAGATTTTCCCATGTCCAACCTCACAGAATTTAAGAATTACAGTCTTTGAGATGGTCTAATAAATTGTAATTGTGTAAGAGAAATTGAACACATTGTTAGAAGAAATTGTTAGTTTTGATATTAGAATAAGCAAACAGAGAAAGAGCTTTTAGAGGTAAATATATCCTGGTATAACGGACAGTCCCACATTCATTACTTAGAAAGGATGCTGCAATACAGTATCTAGATTCCCTTAATTTATTTGTTCTGAAAAAAAACCCCAACAACTTAGTAAAACTCAGCTCTTCTCCAGCTGAGATTCACAGATGCACAGAGCTACTCCTTAAAATCATGTTTTAATCCCACTAAACTTTTTTTTTTTTCCCCCTTAAATAAAATCAGGTCATTATCATATCCGGATCCCCTCTGAATTCTTTTCTAGCCATCAGTTACTACTCTTGACTCTTGGAGAACACTTTCCTCCATCAGCTGTGCTCCCAATGAGGACTGTTCCTCTGTACCGGAAGTCCTTGTACTGGGTCCTTCACCACATGCTACGACTACAACAAGAAGGAGGGCATGTAACACCATAAACCCCACTGGTCCATGGGTTGATCTGTGTTTACTGGTAAAAGAGCAGAGATGTTCCAAAACACTGCAGTGCAGCATGTTAGGGTAACTGACCTGAGCTTCCAGGTTATTTTCTCCTGCTCGATGCTCGTCAGTGAGTTGTTAGCAATGGATCTAATGCTCAAAACCAACAGTATTTTTGTAATTCTGTAAGGAACTTGAGATCTGTGATGGGAAGGAAAGTAGATTTAAAACTGATTTTAAACTCAAATTAACTAAATAAAAGGTAGAGTAGATGATTCCAGGCAGTTTTCAATAGGACTACTGCTCTGTGTCTCATAACAACCAACAATCCAAAAACAACAAAGTGTGACTGACATGCAGAGAATGCAGCTTTCTAAGTAATAACAGAGGATACATGTACAACTGGTGCATCACACTCATCTGTTGGACAAGCAAGCATGTAGGACAGGTCCTCACTTATGGAAAAATGACCTCTGTAAGTACATGGAAGTTTACTTGTGCAAGGAAGGAAACCAGAAGGCAAAGCAGGAAGGAGCAGGTCTGGCAGTGGCCTCTCACTGGAGCAGATACAGAAAGCAGATTTAGGTATCAGGAAACGAGGGGTAGACTGGAGGCTGAATAGGGTAGCAGTGGGAGTTTGAACTAACTCATCCTGAAGGTTGGGTTACATGTGATTTCTTATCCAATGTTAATTTGATCTATTCTATCTTGCATGCAATGGCATGGTTTTTAATCACGTATTACAGACCCCTCTGGTTTGTGTTTTTGTTTGGTTGTTTTTTTAATTTCCACATGAACCCTTTGCCATCTATAAATGCACCACATATCTAGGTTGTTCTAATGCCTCCTATACTTGTAACTGCTACAGGGTGATACAAGGTGAGATGAATAACCTCATTTTTAAAGGCCATTGTAATTGCAAGCAGATGATTCCCATGGTCACTCACCATGGCTACATGGACAAATAAACTATCTTGGCTGTGCACATGGGCTTGCAGTTGTAAGAGTCTCGGCAAACCACTACTATGAACCTTTTTTCAGAGATCAATCTGGCATTGAACAATTCTGCAAGTAAAAACCAAGTAAAACAACATGGCTAAAGGAAGACAAAATCCTATTACACATTTTCACAAAATCTGACTTGGGACCAACAGAGCTGAACATAGTGCTGCTCCTGCCTGTGGCCATGTTTGGTGACTGAGATCTGTGCCACACTAACTGATCAGAGCAGGAGTGTATCTTGCCCAAAAAGCAGCAGAAAGGATTCAAATTGACAGAAAGGTCTGCAGAATAAAATCTTGCTTTCTTGAAAAGATAAACAGGATACACATTTCTTAGTACAGGGAGGAAAAGAACTACTTAAAACAAATAAAAATTCTTGCTAAGAACAGCAATACAGATAAGAAACAAGAACAAAAACTGCTTAAACAGAAAATCAATAGTTCCTGGAAGAATTAGGCACTAGACTGGGAAAAGTAGCCATGAACAAATCTGAAGTATCAGTGGCACAAAAAGTATGAGCTAAAGGGACTTTCAGATGTCTAAAAACTATGATTCTTATCTCCATAAAATAGAACACACTTTCTGTTATCTCTGGAGCAATTAAAAAGATACACCCTCTGGTTAAAAGAAAAGGCCATCAGTGGTTCTGCTTCAGTAGGATTAATCACAGGCAGTGATTAAATTACTAATGTTCTTTTCTCTTTTTGATGCCTAAACACAGTTTCTGTTACTGCTAACGAGATTACACATTTTCAGTGAGCAGAGAACAGCCCTGTTAGCGATGATACATACACAAACATCATTATCTCAGGGAGAAAAAGGGAACAAGGGCTTATGTACTGAAAGACATAAGATGTTTCTAGAATCATAGAATCAGAGACCTTTAAGATCATTGAGTCCAACCATTAACCCAGCAATGCCAAGTCCATCACTAAACCAGGTCTCTAAGCACCACTTCTACACATCTTTTAAATGCCCCCAGGGATAGTGACTCCAGGCTGACAGGGCAGCCTGTTCCAATGTTTGACAACCCTCTTGGTGAAGAATTTTTTTCTAATACCCAATCTAAACCTTGCCTGAGGCCATTTTCTGTTGTCCTATTGCTTGTTACTTCTACTAGGTGTAAACTACTCTGCAAAAAAAAATAACAGAAAAAAAATCAGAAAATTAAATATAGAAAATGATCCAAAATGCTAACGAGCTGAGTCTTGTTGCTGATGACCTATGCTTAGACCTTCTGGCTAAAGACATTGCCTGTGACCATCCATCTGAGTATCTGGCTTCAATGAATATTTCTAGCCAACATCCTCATTTTACCTTCATACTGCTTTTTCTTCTTCGTTAAAATGTGATAATTTTAAAAATGCAATCAATAAAATGAGATTACCTATAAAATAGCTTGCTTTCCAACCCATATGGGAAAGATCTAAAGGGAAAACTGATTATTTACGATCCACGTCTTACTTTGTCCTGTAGTTTTGAGTAACACCAAGGGCGGTGCTTTTCAGAATCCTTGTAGCGTATCAAAAGCTCCACATTTACGGATACATCTCAGGGTCGTCCACTCTCTCGTCCTTGTTCATCGAACATGGTACGTCCTTACAAACCTTAACAGCTCCCATGAAGAGCACAAAAAGCTCTCCCAATGCCTGAACTACGAAACAACCTGCAGGGCAGAACTCCCTGGCAGCCTCTCCGGGACAGGGAGGCTCACGGGGAACACGGCTTGTTCGTGTCGCCGCTCCCGCCCTCCGGCCCCGGGGAGCAGCCGGGAGGGCCCGCGGCTTTCGGCAGGCGAGAGCTCGGTTAGTCTGCTCCAAACCCAAGGGCCGGGCTGCGGTGAGGAAGCCTCGGCAGGAGCGGTGTCCCGCGCAGCGACGTGCAGGGAAGGAGAGCAGCGGTCTGCCCTGCGGTGCGAGGCAGGAGGAGAGGGTGACCGCCCGGGAGCTGCCGCGCCCGCAGGGAGCCAGGGGTGGGTCTGATGGCTGCCGGGGTGGGAGACTCGGGGCGGTGGAAGTCGGGTCCTGCGGGACGGGCCGTGTCCCGCAGCCCCGCGCTCCCGCAGGGGACGGGCCGTGTCCCGCAGCCCCGCGCTCCCGCAGGGACGGGCCGTGCCCCGCAGCACCGCGCTCCCGCAGGGACGGGCCGTGCCCCGCAGCACCGCGCTCCCGCACTGGGCGGGACGGGCCGTGCCCCGCAGCACCGCGCTCCCGCAGGGACGGGCCGTGTCCCGCAGCACCGCGCTCCCGCACAGGGCGGGACGGGCCGTGTCCCGCAGCCCCGCGCTCCCGCGCATCGGCTGCCGGGGCTGGTGCGGACAGCCCGGGCTTCCCACGCTGCAGCAGCCTGAGATCAAAGCCACGGTTGACTCCTCAAGGGGATGAAAATTAAGAGAAACTCCAGAAGTTTCTTTGCCAAAGGGAGCCACGAGGGCACAGAGACAACTGTTTCAGAAAGCAAATCCCTGTGAAATGGAAAGGCTGCGTCTGCAGCCCTCGGAAAAGACTACAAAGAAATCCGAGCACTGCTGGGTACAGTGGGGGCAAACCAGACAATCCCCTCACCCCTGCAAGTTTTTAAGCACTTTCCAAAGCAAGACAACAGTATTTGGGGCTTTTGATTATTGACTTCTGTTAACAAGAGCAGCAGGAAAGTGTGGGCATTTTTTGTTTGTTTTTAATTGAAATGTGTTTAGTATGATACTTGTATGACTGAACAGTTTAAAGTTTAAATTATTACTGAATAATGAGCATTCAGGAAGGAAAACACGGGTGACCCGGTCAGAATATCTAATTTTTTACAGAATAATCTAAGAAGAAGGAAATAACCCACTGTCAACAAGGTAAGTTTTGCCACTGATTTCAGTGACATTTGAAGACGTGCAGTTGAACCAATCAATCCCTTTCTAAATGGCTATGTGGGACCCGTTGCATTTTTATGTGACGTCCTTCACTTTGGTAAGTAAGTGGAATCTCTCTTTTTTAAATCAGAGATTACTAGATAACCTAATCAGTCCCCTTAGTTCTGGATAGCCTAAATTGGCTGGTGCTCAGTTAGGTCTCAGAGCAGCATGTGTACTCCTTGGAATCTCTTCGTCAATAACAGGAAGACTTGATAGATGACTTATATTCACACTGGATCCAGTCCCAAGTAAAGGGAATTTTAAAACTAAGCAGAGAAAGAGCCTTTATTTCATTTTGGTTTATTAATCCTTCTTATTGTGTAGCATGTTATCCTATGTGATTTATTTTAACAAGCACCAAACAAAACTGAAATATTTTAGATTAAATTATTTAAATAACCATCAGATAGGCAGAAGGAAAGAATGCCTGTACTGATTAAGCCAGGAGATACTGTTTCACCAAAACTTTTGCCGTGTGTATAACAATGAGATTAAAATCCTTGATTGAAGAGGACATAAAGCACAAGAAGAAACCCACCCTAGATTTACTGATGACATTGCAAAGTGACTTCAAAGACAAAGACTTTGAAACAGTGATCAAAAAGCCAGGTAAATGATACGAATTCTGTTTGAAAGTAGGCCCAACTATTCTAACTCACTAGATAGCTTTTGAAAGGTGCTCAGGCCAGTTTTAAGAGCCAGATCTTGCCAGAGGCCTTCATCAGTACTCCAAATTAAAATTTATTACAGAAAGTAATTATATGTAATTTCATATTAAATTAAAATGCAAAGTTAAATCTAGAGACGTATGAGTTAGACAATATAGGAAGAGTGCAAATGTATGTACATTATGATACAAATAGGTAGCTATAAAGATAAATACATGACATTGCTCATTGGAAGAATGGGAGGACCCTGTAATAAGTGTTAACCTAACTGAAAATGCAGGAGCTAGTTTCCCTACTGTAGGAGAATTCTGCTTGGTAATGGGGAAGAGCAAGGAGATATGTCAGGGCTCTCGAATCTGGAAATGCTAACCAAGGGAGTATCTGCCAGCTCCATGCCAAGAGCACATGTTCCTGTGAAGCTGAAGCACTAATTTTGCCACTCAGGATTTTCTTTGCTTGTTGGTTTTTGTTTGTGGGTTTGTTTTGGTTTGTTTTTTTTTCCCAAAGGAAAGCCTGTCTCAGCAGTCAATAAACAATTGATTCCTTATTAATTGATGGATTTTCAAGAAGGAAAGAGGAGAAACTTTAAAGGTTTTGATTCAATTAAATGTGTAATACTTGTTGTGTGAAAGAAAGCCTTAGCTGAGGTCTTCCTGTCTTCTTTTTCATGCAGCCTACTTTAAATCTTTGGGAACTATCAGGAGATAATTATTTTATTAGAAAATATTTATTCCCCATTAAATTGTTGAGTTATATTGTTTATTAACTGTGGATAATGTAGAATAGAGATTCACTTCAAGAAGTCCAAAAGTAATAAAATGGTTAATTACAGTTTTGTAGTAAAAGCCACACTATTTAAAGTCAAAAGCCCAGAAAATGTCTGAATTTGTTATTTATTAAATAAGGTTACTTATGCAACCAATATCATTACATCTGTAGAACCGTGAATTCTTTAGGAACAGGCCATTTTGTTCTCAGAAACATGTAGGAGATCACAGTCTGATACAATGTAATTTTCAAAGGCAAATTTTATGGCTTCAGTCCCAAGAAACAGTAAACTGCTTTGTTAGTTTTAGAAGATGTTCTGTGTCTCAAACCCAAAGATACTCAAGCTACTTTTTCCATTTATCTATGAATAGTAGGTACTTTTCCCTCAGTTTTTTCACTGGTTAGATAACCCTCTAGACCTTATTTTTTATTACAAATATGAAAGCTCTCAGTAAAAATCTTTTGCCTTTTTCTCTAATGGCACCAGAATTTAGCCTTTATAGGTGAATATCATTTGTATTCCCCATCAGAAGTGATTTTATAATGGCTTCCTTAACAAGATAGTCCATCAAGGAACTGATGACAACTACACCTGGTAACCTACTTAAGAGATCCAGTTTGACAACTGTTACACACTAGTGCATGCCATCAAAGCAGGGTGTAACTTAATATTAAATTAATATAGCAAACACATTTGATAGTGGACCATAGTTGCCTGAGAAGGACGAAGATGAAAACTTCTGAGCAGGATTGTTTGGCTTTGGAGTAACACTGTCTTGTGACTGGGATGGAGAAAACAGCTACTGCTTATGAGGGTAGCTCGATCATCAGATTCAAGTAAATGCTTGAATTTGTTTGCTAATGGCACTTGGAGCTGTGGTGTTCATGAAGGATTTCCCCAAGATTTAATTTAATTTGGTTCTGGTTATGTGGGATATGGAGAAGACTGAGGTACTCCATGACACCTTTGCCTCAGTCTTCACTGGCAAGTGCTCAGGCTGCACTGCCCAAGTCACAGCAGGCAAAGGCAGGGACTGGGAAGTGAAGAACTCTCTGCAGATCAGGTTCGAGACCATCTACAGAACCCGAAGGTGCACAAGTCCACGGGACTTGATGAAATGCATCCGTGGGTCCTGAAGGAACTGGCAGATGAAGTTGCTAAGCCACTCTCCATCCACCACGCTTGAGAAATCATGGCAATCCCGTGAAGTTCCCACTGACTGGAAAAGGGGAAACATAACCCCCATTTTTAAAAAGGGGAAAGAAATGGCCTGGGGAACTAAAGGCCAGTCAGTCTCACCTCTGTGCCTGGCAAGATTTTGGAACAGATCCTCCTGGAAGCTCTGTTAAGGCAAAGAGAAAATAAGGAGATGATTGGTGACAGCCAACATAGCTTCACTAAGGGCAAATCGTGCCTGACAAATTTGGTGGCCTTCTATGACAGGGTTACAGATTTGGTGAATAAAGGAAGAGCAACTGATGTCATCTACCTGGACTCGAGCAAAGCATTTGACACTGTCCTGCATTACATCCTGGGCTTTAAATTGGAAAGACATGGATTTGATGGACGGACCATTTCACTACAAAGAATATACCAAAGTATGTGTAACAGACAGTATTAAAAGACTAACAACTTTTACTAGCAGAGTGTTGTTTGGTTTGGGATACTGCTATTTGTATTTTTTTTACTTCATGAAATGAAATTAGGTGTAATGACAAAATTACCTTAATCCCAAGGAAATAGCTGATGGTTTTAAGCACAGGAGAAAAACTATGATCACTTGGAAGTAAATACAATTTTCACTCTAAGCCATTTTCTGTCAGCAGATTTTCAGAATGAAAAATTAGTAAAACACTCAAACCTCTTTCAGTTGCAACAGTGAAAAGTTTGGTGAGAATTACATGCAAGATGAAATCAGGTGGTGGACCCACAGGATACTAACTTGGTAACAACAATTTTAGTTTATCCTGGCTATCTAGTCATAAGGTGGCAAATCTCTACAGCTGGAGGGGTATAAGAGCTTGGCTGGACATTCTGGGAGAAAAAGGGTAGCTGGAAGTGTGGTTACTGTTTACCCAAAGGTAAGCAACATTTGCTAATGCTAAACAAACCTCTCCGAGTTGCATAAGCTATTGTGAAAATTATGGTCTCACAAGTATAACTTGAATTAATCAGATTTTAGGCAGGTTCCACCCAGAATAATGTATTCCATAGGTTTTCAGCAGGAAGGTAACCATGTGAAGCTCTGTCCTATCCTATTTCAGGTAGGCCCTTCTGGTATTCTGCTGAGCTGTCTTGAGCATATCTATGCCATATTGCACATCTGTGGTACAGATCAATCCTGACTGATTATTTTTTTTACTGTTGGGAGTAGGATAGGAGTGTCATGCTCACTCACTGGTGGCCTACAGAGTGTGCTGGCATTTAAATACATGTATACCTCATAAAGTACATTAATATTCCCATTGACTGCTTAAAATTAATTACTTTGGTTCATATTGTACTCAAAATGTTTTGTAATTGTCTCATACATGTGACGTATATATTCAGCTTCTTGAAAGAGCAGGTCTTGCATTTTGAATCAGTCCAAGCATGCTAATGCCAAATCAATGTATCCTATTTCCATCAAATCCTCTGTACTGCATGACTATGGTATATGGCAATAATACATAGTAATAATATAGTAATATATAATTTTATAGCCTTGTAACCCAACATTACAGTATCTACAAAACTTAGTCAATATTATCAAGGGAGACATAAACATTAATATTGTCAACTGTTAGCAGAGAAAGGCTACATTACCTCTTGGAGACAAGAGCTGGGTGTTTTCATCCTCCTGCTATGTGATTAGATAAATGCTTGTTGTATGACTGAAATACAGTGCATAGAATAATGAACATCTGGAAGTCACATAGGTCAAGCTTCATCTCTTTGGGGATATCAGTGTGAATATTTTTTTCCCCTTATCTAATTGGAATTTTCCATGTTGCAGCTTATGTCTTGTTTGTAGGCCTTCTGCTGTGTACCTCTGAGAAGTCTGGCTTCATCTTCTCTACACCCTCCCTTTATTGTTCAGCAGGGTGATCTTTCCCTTCTCTTTTTAAGGCTGACCTAACTCTGTTCACTCAGCTTCTCCTTGTACATTATGTACTCCAACCCCTTTATAACCTTGGTGGTCCTCAGCTGGACATGCTCTGTTATGTCAATGTCCCATTTCAGTCTCACAACTGCCAAACAGAAGGGAAGAAGCATCTCACTTGACCTGCTGGCCACACTCTTGCTCATACACCTCTTGCTTATCACCGCGCACATGGTGGGACTTGGATTAAGGCACGTGCTGCCCATGCCTCAAATGTCTACAAACAGACATGCAGAATAATTCATTTCCCCTTATTTTTAGAGCAAAATACAAAATTAGTGTTGTAACTCTCCACCGCATAGATTTTCTTACACTATTAACTAAAAAAGTGAAGTGCCAAGCATTGTCTCTCATATAGCCTCATTAAAATACTGTAAAAGTGTTCACAGACAAGAAGATTCTAGTAGTTAAATCCTGTGAACTTAAAAGAACATTTACATAAAGTCTTGCACTTCATCACACCCTTCTAGTGAACAGTTTTGTAAAACTGAAGCAGGAAAAGAGCTGATAATATCCTGGGTTTATGTAATGCTTCTTTTCCTTATTATCATTTCTTTGCAAGCTCCTCAAACGTGCTCAAACAGGTGATGTATGTTTTCCCTGTCAGCTCTCCTCCCTAACTAAATAATTTACTTTGTAATGTATTAAATGTCGGGCGTATGCTTCCAGCATGGATGCTTAAATCTAACATTCCATCAGGCAAGCTTTGATTATATGTTTTTTTAAATTATGAATCTACAAAGCAGACTTGGCACAATACTCCCATGAAACTAGTATATTATCTTGAGGTAAATCTCAAAAAATACAGTCTAAAAATGTACCCAATTTATATCTCCTTTATGTGCAACAGGTCTTGATTTCTCATTTCAGGATGAAACTGAGTATTTCCAAATGTGGGTGCCTAAATATATTAGGATATACATGACATAACATGAAAGGACTAATTTTCTGGAGTGTTCTCTGTATGAAACTACTGTTAAATTTAAAGGGATTTGACAATAAGGAACCCAGGTGGGCTTACGTAAGTGCTCTGCATTGACTGAAATTTTGGAAGTCAGACCACTTCTGTGTTTGAAAAACTGGCCCTGCACTTTAGGACGTACTATTTCAAACAAATAAATCTGTCTCCCTCGTCAGTAGTAAGTTGTACAGTATGTCAAAACTGACTGTTATTGATGAAAGCAGGACAGATTTTACTCTCTCTATTAAACCTTATGTTGTGTATTAAAAGCTGAAGTTCAGTGCTGTGGTATGATAATTCTTTTTTTAAATTATCATCAGCTGCTAGGTGTACAAGAGATTTACTCAGTTCTGTTGAAGAACTACTACAGAATAATGGAAACTCTATTGTATGTATGTAGCTTAAACATATGGTGTAATGTATGTATTAAATTTTACTTGCACAAACAGGTTTTACTGAATGTTTAGCAATTCCTGTAACGCATCAGGCCAGTGCATATCATCCCGTCATCAGACTAAAATAGATCTGACATCTTTTCTGGCCTGGAGGAGCAATTGTTACGATTGCTCTTCATTACAATTTAAATTGCATATAGTGCCACCAATGGAAAGAAGAGAGGCTTTGCCTTTGCTTCTTTTATCTTTGGAAGATATGGGGTTATTAACTGAACCAGATTTTCTCAAATGACTAAGCACTTTTAATGAAAGTTCCACCATGTCTCTACTGTTTTTTAATTTCGGCAGGAAGATTAAGATATTAATATTTTTCAGCATATTTCTTGCCTCAAAGCTATAAAGCATCTGTAAGGCTTTCTGTGACAAACTGATCTTTGCTTTGAAGGGATGCTAATTACAAAAGCAAGGAGGGTTGTTTTTTTTTGGCAGAGAATTTACAATAGTTGTTGGGTTTTTTTTTCCTTTTTATGAGAGAAGAAAGGAGGGGTGAAATACTCACATTTATTTATATTCACGATAATTTAAATATTAATCAGTTTGAAAGACTTCCGTTTCAAGCCAGGCAAGTTTTCCTACAGATATTTCCGAAGAACTCTGCAGTCTGCTCAGACCACGAGGATGGCTACCAGGGGCCGCAGCTGCGGCGGGTGCTCTGCCTTGAGGACAAACTTCACCCATTTAAGATGTACAGGGGGGTTCCCGGAGCCAGGGGAGCCTGTGGGAGCGCGGAAAGACCCGGCAGGGCCCGGCAGCTCTTGGAGAGCACGGGACGTGCGGGTGACGGGCTGCGTGGAGTGTCTGAGGCTGTCACTCGTACAGGGTGACAGTAAAGACCACACCTGTGTGCGCTGCGAGCAGGTAAAGGTTGCTGAGCTTAAGCAGGAAGTGGAGAGGTTAAGGACCGTAGAGGAATGTGAAAGGGAAATAGGTAGGTGGAGCTGCACCCTGCCATCCTTAGGGAAAAGGCAGCAGATGGCAGCTTCACAAGAGTTAGAAGATCCCCAGCCCTCTGATCGCCAGGAGGAAGGAAGGGAACAAGGAGAGGGCGGGGGGGGGGAATGGAAGCAGGTACCTGCTAGGGGTAGCAGAAGAGTTCTCACTGAACCTTCCCCACATTTCCAGGTGCCCTTACAGAACAGATACAGGGCTCTGGAGATAGGGGACTAGTCAAGCAATGGTGCTGAAGAAGCCCCATCCAGGGAGCTGCCAAAGCAGCCAGCTCAGTGCAATAGGACTGCTCCTGAGAAGCTGCCAAAGCAACCAGCTCCTCTTACTAAGACTACTTCTGAGAAGAGCAAGAGGAGGGTGATAGTGATAGGTGGTACCGTTCTGAGAGGGACTGAATATCCTATATGCCAGCTGGACCCTTCTCACAGGGGAGTCTGCTGCCTCCCTGGAGCCTGGGTAAGGGATATAACCAGGAGACTTCCTGGTCTGATACGGCCCTCAGGCTATTATCCTCTTTTGATCTTTCAGGTAGGTAATGATGAGGTGTAGAAAAGAGGTTTGAGAGTAATAAAGAAAGATTTTAAGGCATTGGGACAACTGGTCAAGGGCTCAGGTGCACAAATTGTGTTCTCCTCTGTCCCTCCAGTCTTGGGGAATGATGAGTGGGTTAACAAGGAGAACTAACAGATCAATGCCTGGCTCCCAAACTGGTGCTACCAGCAGGACTTCAGGTGTTTTGATCATGGTTTGGTTTACAGCACACTGGGCCTGCTGACACTGGATGGCAAGACCCTGTCCCACAGGGGAAAAAGGGTACTAGGGCAGGAGTTAGTGGGGCTTATTGATAGGGGTTTAAACTAGGTTGGAAGGGGGTGGGGATAAAGCCAGGTTTACTACAGATGAGCCTAGGGGTGGTGTGCCCATGTCAGGGATGAAATTGATAACCCAGCCCAAGTGCATTTACACCAATGCACACAGCATGGGAAATAAAGAGGAAGAGCTGGAAGCCCTGTGTGCAACACAGGGCTTGCTAAGGGGTTAGTAACCATGGAAGTGGTCAAGTCAGCTAGTCAGGCAACCTCACTGGAGCTTAAATGCCTTTATACGAATGCACACTGCATGGGGAAAAAACAGGAGGAATTGGAGATGAGGGTGAGTCTGCAGGGCTACGATCTCATTGGCATCACTGAGACCTGGTGGGACGGCTCCTATGACTGGAGTGTCAGAACGGAGGGTTACAAACTCTTTACGAAGGACAGACAGGGGAGATGGGCCAGGTGTTGCCCTCTATGTCAAAGACCAGCTGGAGTACATGGAGCTCTCCCTGGGGATGGATGAGGAGCCAACAGAGGGCTTGTGGGTTAAGATTAAGGGGAAGAAAGGCCAAGGTGACATCATGGTGGGGGTTTGCTACAGGCTTCCTGAGCAGGAGGATAATACAGATGTGGCACTATATAGACAGATAGGAGCAGCTTCACATTCACAAGCCATGGTCCTCATGAGAGACTTCAACCACCCTGACATCTGTTGGAAGAACAACTCTGCTAAATGCAAACAATCCAGGAGGTTCCTAGAGTGCAAGGACAATAACTTCCTTTTCCAAGTAATCGAGGAACCAACAAGGAGAGGTGCTATGCTAGATCTTGTCCTCACCAACAAGGAAGGGCTGGTGAGGGATGTTAAGCTCAAGGGCAGCCTAGGTTGTAGCGACCATGACATGGTGGAGTTCAAGATCCTTAGGGCAGCAAGGAGGGCTCACAGCAAGGTTACTACTCTTGACTTCAGAAGGCAGATTTCAGCCTCTTCAGGGATGTGCTCAAGAGAGTGTCTTGGGATAACACCCTGGAGGGCAGAGGGGCCCATGAAAGCTGGCTAATATTTGAGGATCACCTTCTCCAGGCCCAAGAGCCTTGCATCCCAACTAAGAGGAAGTCAAGCAGAAACTCCAAGAGGCCAGCATGGATGAGTAAGCAGCTCCTAGAAGAACTCAAATTGAAAAAGGAAGCAGGGGGTGGAAGCTAGAGCAGGTATCCTGGGAGGATCACAGAGAGGTTGTCCGAGCAGCTAGGGATCAGGTGAGGAGAGTGAAATCCCAGATGGAATTAAATCTCACCAGGGATGTTAAGAAGAGGAAAAAAAGCTTCTTTAGGTATGCTGGGGAGAAAAGGACATCCAAGGAGAGTGTAGGCCCTCTCCTGAAGGGAACAGGTGAGGTAGCAACACAGGATATTGAGAAGGCTGAGGTTCTCAATGACTTCTTTGCTTCACTTATCTCTGGCAAGTGCTCCAGCCTCAACACAAAGGGCACAGCAAGTGAAAGCAGGGACTGGGAGAGTGAATTATCCCCCACTGTAGGTGAAGAGCAGATTTGTGACCATCTAAAGAACCTGAAGGTGCATAAATCTATGGGATTCACCCATGGGTCCTGAGGGAGCTGGAGAATAAAATTGCTAAGCCTCTGTCCATCATATTTGAGAGGTCATGGCAGCCTGGTGAGGTTCCTGCTGATTGGAAAAAAGGGAACATAGCCCCTATTTTTAAAAAGGGGAAAAGGAAGACCCAGGGAACTACAGGCCAGTCAGTCTCACCTCTGTGCCTGGCAAGGTCATGGAGCAGATCCTCCTGGAAAGTCTGCTAAGGCACGTGGAAAATAAAGAGGTGACTGGTGACAGCCAACATGGCTTCACTAAGGGAAGGTCATGCCTGACCAATCTGATGGCCTTCTGCAACAAGGCTACAGAGATGGTGGATGGTGGCAGAGCAACTGACGTCATCTACCTGGATTTGTGCAAGGTGTTTGACACTGTCCCACATGACATAGAATCATAGAATCATAGAACTACTCAGGTTGGAAAAGACCTTTGGGATCACCAAGTCCAACCATCATCCCTACTCTACAAGGTTCTCCCCTAAACCATATCTACCAATACCACATCCAAACAACCCTTAAACATATCCAGGGGTGGTGACTCAACCACCTCCCTGGGCAGCCTATTCCAGTGTCTAACCACTCTTTCTGTGAAAAAAATTTTCCTAATGTCCAATCTAAACCTACCATATTGCAGCTTGAAGCCATTCCCTCTTGTTCTGTCAATGATTACCTGTGAAAAGAGACCAGCACCAACCTCTCTACAATGACCTTTCAGGTAGTTGTAGAGACTGATGAGGTCTCCCCTCAGCCTTCTCTTCCTCAAACTAAACATTCCCAGCTCCTTCAAGTGTTCTTCATAAGATTTTTTCTCTAGGCCCTTCACCAGGTTCGTTGCCCTCCTCTGCACTCGCTCCAGCACCTCAACATCCTGGTCTCCAAACTGACAAGGCATGGATTTGACAGATGGACCACTTGGTGGGTAAGAAATTGGCTGGATGGCTGCACCCAGAGAGTTGTGGTCAGTAGCTCAATGTCCAAATGGAGGCAGGTGACAAGTGTTGTCCCTCAGGGGTCAGTATTGGGACCAGTGCTGTTTAACATCTTTGTTGGAGACAGGGACAGTGGGATTGAGTGTCTCCTCAGCAAGTTTGCTGATGATACCAAGCTGTGTGGTGTGGTTGACACCCTAGAGGGAAGGGACCCCATCCAGAGGGACCTTGACAGGCTGGAGAGGTGGGCCAGTGCCAACCTCATGAAGTTCAACAAGGCCAAGTGCAAGGTCCTGCATCTGGGTCGGCACAACCCCAGGCACAAATACAGGCTGGGGGAAGAATGGCTGGAGAGCAGTCTTGAGGAGAAGGACCTGGGGGTGGTAGCTGATGAGAAGCTCAACATGAGCCACCAGTGTGTGCTGGAGCCCAGAGAGCCAGTTGTGTCCTGGGCTGCATCAAAATAAGTGTGGCCAGCAGGGCCAGGGAGGTGATTCTGACCCTCTGCTCTAATGAGACCCCACCTGGAGTACTGTGTACAGTTCTGGTGCCCTCAGCACAAGAAGGATATAGACCTGTTGGAGAGGGTCCAGAGAAGGGCCACCAAGATGATCAAAGGCCTGGAGCACCTCTGTTATGAAGACAGGCTGAGAGAGTTGGGGCTGTTCAGCCTGGAGAAGGGAAGCCTCTGGGGAGACCTTATAGCACCTTCCAGTACTTGAAAGGGGCTACAGGAAAGCTGGGGAGGGGCTTTTCATCAGAGAAGATAGTGATAGGACAAGGGGCAATGGTTTTAAACAGAGAGAGGGGAGATTTAGGTTAGATATTAAGAAGAAATTCTTCACTATAAGGGTGGTGAGAAACTGGAATGGGTTTCCCAGGGAGGTTGTTGATGCCCCATCCCTGGAGGTTTTTAAGGCCAGGCTGGATGAGGTTTTGTGCAACCTGATCTAGTGGTAGGGTTCCCTGCTCATGGCAGGGGGTTGGAACTTGATAATCTTTAAGGACCCTTCCAACCTTAATGATTCTATGAGTCTATGTGCCATGACTTCCCCATTCCTTCCCATTTTTAAAAATATAAACACAATTTTTTTACATTTGGTTTGAAAATTTTGTGTGAGAGGTGGAAAACTTTGTTGCTTAAACCATCTGGTATGCTTAATTTTATTTGCTGAGCACACCATTTCCATAAATACTGGTGCATATAAAATGCCCGTGGATATACAATGGGTAATATCACAAAATAAGATCATATTATACAGTAAAAATGACTGTACACAGAGATGGAAAGAGGAGCACACGCTCAGTCTTAAACGTCAGCTTCAGCAATGGAGCCCTGTTCCTGACTTTTGATGTAGAAAATGTTGTCAGATGAGCTGAACATGTATTTATAGTCTCAAGTTCTAGGACTGATTGTAATGCTAAGTAAAAATAGAACCACTATTTATATTAGTGTTAGAACCAGAACAAACAGGATGATAGAACAACCTGTTCCAGGTTTTTTCTTAACTGGCATAATGTAATAAATGACTGATGGATAGCTGCATTAACATCTTTAGAAACCTGAAGTTCTTCTCATATTTAGCATACTGAAAAATCCAGTATTTCTTCCTGTTCTAGTGCAGAAATTTTATTTGATGTATCTTATGAGAGTAACTTGCAGTGTAGAACCAAGAATGAAGACTACATGAGATACCGAGCACTAAACTTTGGGTGCCTAAGCAATTAAATGAGTCCACACTCTTAAGCTGTTTCCATCCAGGGAAAATTTGGGATTCATAAAGAAAGTATCTGAGTGTAGCTGAGTCAGAGGCTGCTCAGGCAGGCTACATTAGCCAAGTCGAAAATGCAGAGGACAGAAATGGGTGCTCGTGAGCACTGGTCTTTCGTTCCAGGACTTTTTATTCATTTTGAAGTAGACAAACTTGGGTAAAAATCAGCAGAGGTATTGGGAGCCACATCCAGGACCAGGATTTTTCCTCAGCCCTACCCAAAGGCACGTTTATTGCAATGGCATGACCAGCTCCTTCTGGCCCACTGGATTTTGTATTGCTAGTTCATGGCTGCACAACTGCAGTGTAAGACCTGAAGACCTCTCCTCTAGTCTGGAGATAAGGTACTCTCTGGAAAAAGGGCTTTGAATCAAACAGAGGAGGACAACCGGCTTCCCAACTGCTCAGTATGGTCTCTAATCCCTAGACTTTTACACTGAAAGCACAACATGGATTTTTACGTTTGAACGAAAACAATGAAATCTGATCTGATGTCTGATCTCAGTATATGGTTAGGTATGACCAAAAGTTAGAAAATGAGTAAGATCCCTCTGAGTACTTAGGCACAGGAAAACGTAGTTCATGAACCCAAGAGAAAATAAATGGCGGCATCCTCAGCTCTACACAGAAGCTAAAACCTAGGCAGTCTAAAACTACTAACAAATTTCAGATGTGTGAGTACTTAAGTAGCCTAGAATAACGTAGCCTGTACTGTTGAACTAAGACACTAGAATTTCACCTGGCCTCCCTTCAAGTTCCTAAGTCCTCTTGTGGATCTGTGCCTACATTCATAGACATGGTCACTGGCAGGGAACAGGTCTTCAGAGGGGTGTCTTGGCACTCAGAGCACTGTGATTATGATAGCTTAGCTACACAGTCTGCTTTAAAGCAGCATTTAATTTTGGTGATTCACAGACATGGTACTTATAAAAATATTCTGAGCTCTCCCTCTTCTCTCCATTTTTCTCTGAAATTGATAAATATTATACCATGTTCTCTATTCTGTTATCTGTCATAGACCAAAAAATAATCTTAAAGCAACACCAGATTTTATATCTGTAAATCTCAAATATTCATTTTCTTTGTCTAGTTAGAAAACTGTTTTGTATACAAGAAACAATCTAACACTGAGGTATACTTTATGAAGAAGTCATAACACTGTTTAAGTATGTTGCAAATGCTCCTTTAGAATAACTTGCACTGACTCATGGAAGATCTTTTGTGGATGACTGGTTCCTCATAAAACTTTGGTAGCTGGGTCCCAGCTGGAACACCAGCAGCACTGTGCTCTTCTTCCTGATGATGCAGCACATCAAACAAGTCCCCCAGACACTCCCCATTACAGGCTCAGTATCTGCCTGGTGGTGGTCACGGAACAAAACTGTGGGAACCAACATTGTAGATCAGAGTCAGTGTGAAAAAGAGTATGTAAATACAAGAAGAATACACAAGTAAGAATGTTTGCGAGTCCGTAGTGTCTTAGATTTCACAGCTTAATTCCTATTTAAACTCTTGCATTGTAAGTGGGCGATTTTCTCCATCCGGTACAGTTATAGATCTTCCCTTAAAAGCTTTTTCCTGTGGCAACTGCATACTGAGTCTCTGTCATCAGGCTGAGGTACAAGTTCCATGCCATCCTGTATTTCAGGTTTGCTGGCTTGGCGTCTGGCGTATTCCTGAAATATGTAAACAACATTTAAGAATGCTACAAGCACCAACGTATAATTCATGAAACAGAATTTTCTTCCTCCCTTCCACTCACAAGCTTGCCTTTATCCAGGCTCCTCATGTCATTGTTTACAACCTATTTGCAAGGTGTCTTTATAACACACCTACTAAAAGGATACATTGCCTCTGAAAACCTTTAATGTTTTACCCTGTCGTATTAGTAATTTGTGCCTCTAACCACTTTATGCAGAAAATGCTGTAGTTTTTGTACACTGAACAGTTCCAAACTTTGTGTCAACCTGTGGCTGCTAAAGCTGAGATCTAACTCTGTACAGCGGAACAGGAAAGAAGTACTTTAAGAGATCAGAAATGTCTTTCACTAGAGATTTGCATCTCCTAGGGAAGCAATGAGTATTTGACTCTACTAGCCATACTTCTGGAATTTCTTTTCCATGTATTCACTGCTTTGTAATACAGTGGAGTTGCTCATGCAGGGATGATGGGAAAAAGGAAGAAAGTTGTGTTCAGATTATCTCCCACATCTATTAGAAACCACATACCAAGTGACACTGACAACAGGTCTGACTGTGGGGATGGAGGCAAAAAAAAAGAGTATCTGATTCTGTAAAACAACTATTAATTGTCAGGTTGCCTCTTTGATGATGAAGCAGGTTTTAGCAAAACTCTTCATGCTAATCTCCTGTGAATAATATGAACCGTGGCTGCTACTGATTTAAGGACTGAGCATGAAGTTTGTAGGAATGGTAGCAGTAGCAGTTGGGGGAAAGTAATGATCTATTGTACTAACCTGGAGCACTTTATAATAGTAGCAGTAAAACTTATGAGGCTGAAGTAATTCTCTTGCCATTAATTGTCCTTCTTTAGCAATTTTTCTTGCTGCTTCATCATTTTCCTGGAAAATTGAGACAAAATAGGGCAATCAGTGAGTTACTCAAAGCCTGGCTGGCATAAAGTTTTATTAAAAGGGCTATTAAAATCTGCAACTTTATGTGGAATTACTGGTAGGCTGCAAAGGCATGCTTTAAATTGCAGATTTTTTTAAAATACAGAATTGCTTTTATGGTCACAACTGGTACCTTAGGGCTATCAATTACAACTTTCATGGATAATTGTACAATTTGGAAAAGTCAGTTGATTACTGCTCTACTGTTTTGTCCAAGCCACAAAGTCTCTTCAAAATAAGTTCTGACATCTCCCACACATACTAAGTTTTACATGAGATCAAGCCACAGATGTTGTCCTTTCCTATGCAATGCAATTCAATGTCTTCCTTTAAAAAATGACTCTGCTTGAATTCAGGTGCTTCTCTCAAATTTTTTTAGGTCTATATTTCAAAGCTTTTAGTATTCTCATCTCATTCTTTATGAAGAACTACAGCACTCTCGGAATAGAAACTTAATCACACTATTGTATTGGTTTGTTTCATTATAGAATCCCAGCCTCTTATTCTGAGCATGTTACAGAGCAGGGATTTTTTGTATGTTCAAACAGAACACACAAGGACTTCTGTTCCAGTGAGGACCTAAAAAAACACAATGGAATTAATTAGGTGGTATCTAGCATTCTGGGTGTTTCTCTGAAAATTACCTGCATTAGTCAGTATACTAAGGTTCTGACTCATGAAAAGCTTCTGCACATACCTAAAATAAATTCTTAAGTGTTTCCCTGAATAGAGATGGTTACGTGAATTAAGGCCTTCCCAACTTATACTAACAACAAAATGTACTTCCTTTACCCCAGGACCTAAACAGAGTTCATGCAAAATCTGTGTGTGGAAATACAAAGAGAAAATGAAGATGCACTGTTTACATATTTGTTTTATCACTTTGAACTTGAACTAGTAATGGAACTTACCTTAGCCCATTTTATTTTCTCTAGCAAGTCCTCTAAGTTTCTCTTAACTGGAACATAATGTTTCCATGGTTTTAATCCAATATAAAAGTGTTCATAGTACTGGGAATCTTGTTTCAATACTAGGCTGTCACCCAGCAAGAGGTATGGAAACCTGTAAGCTGCTACGGTCCCGTCGACATTCACTTGGTATTTGTACTGCAATATGAAGATGGAGGAAAGAAAAGTTAAACCTTTGGAATCAAAATAGGAACACTCCGTATAAAAGATTATTTTCACAGGTAAAGCATAATTGTATTTATTATTTTTTTCTCTTCAAACCTGTTTTAAACAAGTGTAGTTGCAAGTGTTCTGGGTAACATAATGGAAAAAGGATTTGTTTTTGACCCAAGGCTGACAGTCAAGAACCTTTATGTCACATGAACTGCCTGATGGTTATTCTATTAAAGTATCCTGGGATAGAGCAAGGGGTAGAAATAAAACTAATCTATTCTTTTATTCAAAAATAGTAAATTTATTTTGTTTTACAATTATATTCTTATGTAGAATGATCTGAAACATATGTTATTGTATAAAATAATCTGATACATTATACTAAAAGTAACCATGAATGTACTGCTCTGGCAGATGCTCTTGGCTGTCACAGCATTTCTGATTTGTTAATTGCTGGAACAGAAATTCAAGTGACATATATTATAATTGGTTTTTACAGGACTTTGCCCCCTTTACTTTTCATACCTCTACTGCAGTGGAATTTATGTGTTAAACTGCAACTAAACCACCTATTTATTTTTCTAACTTGTTACTTCGAGGACTCTTTCTGACATCCATAATGTACTTGGAAAAGACACGAGTTGTATCCATTGTTTCCATATTTACCCCAAATAAAAGAAACCCTGATGGTAAGAAATCAAATTTCTCAGTCTATTCAAACTTAACAAAACAAAACTTCGAGAACTCTTAAGGGGCTCCATGAAAAAAAGTACAATGGCTTTCTTTAGAAGCATGTCACACTATCACTTGGATTACAGATGGTCTATCTACCTCATATCAACCAGCATTCCCAGTGTAGCACAAATGTTTTATTTACTGGTTGGAATTAGCAAAAGTAAGCATTGTCTTTGCAGCTGATAAGAACTTGACAGCAAAAGTAATCCAAGACTGTAATTTGCTTTCTACCTTAAAGAAGTCAAAGAAGCCCATCAGCTGAACCTTTCCCAGCTCTTTTTCTTTTTCTCTGAAGAAGAAATACCCTGTTATTCCAGCATCTAGTAGTTCTGGATTTTCCTTGGATAACTTGACGAGATGGAGACGTTCTTCTCGGCTGTCTCGACCTCTAAATAAAGCTTGCTCAGTTTTGTTTTCCCACAATGGGCCTATGAGCATTGCATGGTAAGATAAAAGCAAACAGTAATGAAATGTTCATGATGTGTTTAGAGCAAATAAGGAACTTGCTATGACACTAGCATTACACTCAGAGACATGGAAAAACAGGCATGATTCACAGAATCACAGAATATTAGGGGTTGGAAGGGACCTCCAAAGATCATCAACCCCCCTGCCAGAGCAGGACCAAAAAACAAACAAACAAAAAAACCAACAACAACAAAAAAACCTAGGGCAGATCACTCAGAAAGGCATCCAGACAGGTCTTGAAAGTCTCCAGAGAAGGAGACTCCACAGCCTCTCTGGGCAGCCTGTTCCAGTGCTCTGTAACCCTCACAGTAAAAAAGTTCTTCCTCATGTTGAGGTGGAACTTCTTGTGCTTAAGTTTGAATCCATTGCCCCTTGTCCTATCACAGGGAACAAGCGAAAAGAGCTTGTCCCTGCCTTCTTGATGCCCAGCCCTCATGTATTTATAGACGTTAATTAGATCCCCCCTCAGTCTTCTCTTCTCTAGACTGAAAAGCCCCAGGTTTCTCAGCCTTTCCTCAAAAGGCAGGTGTTCCAGTCCCTTAATCATCCTCATAGCCCTCCATTGGACTCTCTGAAGTATGATCAAGTATGATTCCTCATAGTGAATCCATAATCACTTATTAATCACAGGTTTTAAACTCTCAGTTCTGGCTTGAATTTTGCAGCAAGAAACCGAGCCACTTATAAAAGGAAAATCAGAGAATGGCTTTTCCACTCAACAATTTTATCTTTAAATAACTCGAAATATCTTGAAAGCTACATAAAGGATTATAATAAAATTATGCAAGTAAAATAGTAATAATTAAAGTAATTCTCCATTGACATCAAAGCCTGCCACAATAACAAAAATTTCTTTAGTAAAATTCACTTCTGTAAGCCAGCAATTTAGTTAGGTCTTTAAGGAATCACTTAATGATGACTTAAATAGAGGAAAAAAAAGGCTATACTATGTCCTGAAGTTACTTACAAAAACCTGAAAGACTTAATCTCTGCTTACTGCCTGTTTTTAAAAAACAGTAAATATGTTCTTTCTCATCCTTCTGTTGGAAATTTTCTTAAAGGACCTACTAAAATAGAGTAGGCTCTTATCATGTCCTATTTGGCAAAGTAGCTGGACTAAGTAAGTAAAAGTTACATGCTTCAATCTGTTAATTAGACCCTGTCAGTAAAACTGACTCTTCATAAAAGCTAGAGAAATTATTTATAAGGTCCAACTCGGAGGTATTTTGTTTTAAACAATAAACCTCTTATCTTAAAGAGGTTGCAGTGTAGTACTAGTTTACTTCTTTCAGGATTCATTCATTTTTATGTAAACAGAACATTGGGCCACATTCACAGTCAGGAAAAGGATTACTATTTGATTAGAAGGAGCACATTCAAGTCCTTCACTGAGAAAGGCCTTTGATTATATTTACTCGTCTTTTGACAAGTCACAGTAGCTATCCTCTGGATACCTTTAAGTTAAAATTCACTACTATTCTAAACTGAACTTATTAAATTTTGGCTGTAAATCCATGTTAGACACCTGCTTAGCTGTAAAGACTAACCTCTTATATTAAAAGACCTCCTAAGGCACTTGTGAACTGAAAAATTTAACACATTATTTGAATGCAATTTTATCTTTGATGGAATTCACAAATTCTCTTTTGAAATCCATGATCTCTAATTTACCTGTATTTCCTTGAATAGAAAGGAGATCATTTGTGACACCACGTAGGGTTTCAAGAGTTGAGTGGGTTACATCATACGTTGGAAGGACTATGTCTCTTGAATCCACAGAGCCACACCATGAAATGACAGGTATAGGGCCAGGCGTGTCATTAGCTTTCCGATACTCGACTGGCCAGTCTCCAACATTAAGGTAAAACTCCACATCAGGAAGACGAACCTAAATATACCCAAGAAAGGATAATAACACAAAGACAGAAGCTGTTTGTCACTCTTACAAGTATTGCTCAGTTCTCTAACATCACGCAGAATCACTAAACCTACCACCTAATATTTAGCTGAGCTTAAGGTGTGAATTTCAAGTTTTTGCCCTGCAAGCATGAAAGGAACACTCAGAGAGGCCATGAAAAGGATCACAGAGTCAGGCCTCAGTCCTTGCAGCTTTCCTACCCCTTTCAGTATTGTCAAGCTCAAACCCCACATACGAGTTTCAGCCTGGTCCTTAGAGATACACTGTCATCTTGATGAAAAAATAGAAGTCAAATCTTACTTCAGGAATTCTGAATCTGAAGATACCTCAAGGAATGCAGCATTGCCATATTAAAGCATGACTTAATATACTTGAATGATCAAAAATGATACCTTTCTTGCCAGTGACAGGAACATTTCATCAGAGAACATTTTGAAGTCTGTATACTTCCCTAAGGAACGACGGTAGATGTGATTATTGAGAATAGTGTAATGGACAATAGCACCTCTTGTTTGACTGAATTTTTTTGGAATTTCTTTGAGCATTCGCTGAAGATCAATGGTGGGAAAAGACATGAAGTCCTTTGTAATCTGAGGTTCTTGGGATGGACAAGACATAACATTCTGCCAGGTCTCAGGGTCTTCTTCAGGACAGTCACAATATTCATGATAAACTGGTCCTGCAGTAAACAAAGCAGTAAGAGTCTATATTTGTGATTCTACCTCAACCATAATTGCCCAGATACATGGGCATATAAATGTAGACATTACAGGGGCTTGACATTTTTTATTCCAAGTTTTCTGAAGTTTTCCTGTGAAATCATCCTCCCTACAACATGTCTGGGGTTCAGTAATGTAACTGAGAAAACAGCAACATTCTTATCTTCTCAAAAATCAAAGTACTAGATTTTTTGCTATCAGGGTCAAATTTATCTGCATAATGAAGCTCCATTATTGTGCCACCTGCCAACCACATAAGAGCATTCAGAGTTGTTCCAACAGTCCATAACTACCGAAGCTCAGCTATTGCAGTTTCAATTTTAGCCTAATTCAGAACTTCAGGACTTCAATAGTCTTTACCTCTGGCATATTTTTTTATGCCAAATCAACTGTTCTTTCTGCCCTTTGGAAGCTGAAAGATTAGGTATAAATAAGAGCCTTGCAGAGCATGAAAAAAAGCCCTTTTTAATTTCCTTTTAATGAAACAGGTTCTGTCCTGTGTCATAGTTTCATGGCTGTTGGCAAATGTGCATCAGCAAAAAGAAGGCATACTACTACTTTGAGGACTCAGAACAGTTTTGTTTCAGTTTGAAGTTTCTGTTTGCATTTAGGAAATTTTATTTTAAAAAACTATGACCAAATTGTATTTAGAAGAAGTAGTGGTGAACTGAAACAAGACTCTCCAGATAAGTAAATTTATATTATCTTTTTCTTTGCTAAACAGCTGTCCATTGGAGAGCAAGAGAAGCTAGTTAAAGAGGTAGATCTCAAATGAGAAAGTAATTTGCATTGTTTTCCCTGCTTTTAAATAGTTGTTCTATCATAGAAAGACAGTTAAGTATTATCTGGTTAAGGAAATATTGTCTTTGTTTTTATGAAGGATCCTACTTTTTAGAAATCATAGACATTTGAATTATAAAGTGTTTGGAACAACAAAAACTCCTTGTTTTTGCAGGTAGTATTTTCTACTTTAGATAAAAATAACACAATGTTTATGTGAATGCCCACTTGAACACATTAAAAAACACAAGCATTGCTCTCTTATTACCTACCAAATCTGACAAGATCTATCTCCTTATGCAAGAGGGAAGAGATGTCCAAACACATCACCTTAACCTCAGGGACCATAATCTACATGCTTATGCATCTAGGTCCTGTAACTTGGCAATGTACAGAGATTGTCACTGCTTACTTCTCAGTATAAGGAGAATATTTGTGAGGACACTTCATGAACAAGGGCAAACGAAAATCTAATTTCACACCTCTTCTTCTAGCAGTAAATTAGTCCATAGCTTTTCTGTAGCTACCATCACACATTGCATGAAATGAAAAAAATACCCTTACCTTTCAAAATATAAGGAGATTGAGCTACATGCTGGTCACCATAAAATATCTCAATTTTCAACCCTTTCCTGACACTCCCATACATCCGATACCGCATCAGAAATGTGCCATCATTTCTATCCAAAGGGTGAGGGGTGTAAATTCTGGTGACTTCTTTTGGAGAAAGTGCTGTTATTACCACTTTAAACTGTGTTTTTCCTGAAAAGAGGAAATAAAACCAGATAAAAGCACTTTAAGATATTAGTATCACATATATTAAATAAAGGTGAGAGTAAATTGTACTGAATTATGTCCAAGGAATTTAATTTAACATTGCACTAGAAATTTTTTTTATGATACCAAGTTGGTAAAATGAATTTCCAGTGATGGAAGATCATGTTACCAAATTTTCTTGATCATCACATATCTAATAAATGGAAAACTTGTAGATGGAGATAAAAAGTAAAGTAAGGATTACAATAGGGAAGGAAAGGCTAAAAGTATTTCAAAGCAAAGATTAGGTTTAATATTTTGTTAGTGCTCTGCAGAACAGTAATTTTCTCTAGCATAAGAAAGAAGAAAACAAGCTAAGATAACAGAAGAAAAGAATACTTGCCAGCTTGTGGAAAGGCAGTTGCAACATGCAGGAGTCAGATAGAAATTGTTCACCTTTGGGCTGCAGCTGACTGTCTTGCAAATTTTAAGTCCCAGCTACTGAAAAGCAGGGATAAGAGAATGGTGATAGAGATGTTTCCTGGACATCTGTCTGACCTGTGCTTAAAGATCACCAGCATTTCATCATTAATACACTGTGACTTTTTAACTGGGCATGAAATATTTTGTGGACAACATGACTATGCATAAACATCTATCGTATTCCGTTATTTCTGTCACAAGTGATCTTAATCAGCTTTATTCTTCAAAAAAGAGGGGGACAGGTTATTCACAACATGTTACAGTCTAACCATTGCAAACAAAACAAATGTAATGGATGCTACCACCAAGTAGTACTCAGAAAGAAATGAAACTGAAAAAATCCAGATAAAATCAAAATGTTACTTTAGTGTGAATGTGTTCCAACAGCACTTAAAGATTCATATGTTACAGTTGTTTCTATAAAATCCACATCTTAACATACTTTACATCCATGACTATGTCAGTGATAATGGCCCAATGTGGTGTATAAGAGTCATTTAACAATCATAGAATATGCTGAGTTGGAAGGGACCCATCAGGATCATCAAGTCCAACTCCTGCCCCTGCGTAGGGCACCCCAAGAATCACACTATGTGCCTGAGAGCATCATCCAAACACTTCTTGAACTCAGGCAGACTTGGTGGTGTGACCACTTTCCTGGGGAGCTTGTTCCAGTTCTCAACCACCCTCTGGGTGAAAAACCTTTTCCTAATATCCAACCTAAACCTCCCCTGATTCAGCCTCCTGCCATTTCTGGGTCTTGTCACTGGTCACAGGAATGAAGAGATCAGTCCCTGCCCCATCTCTTCCCCTTGTGAGGAAGCCACAGACTGCAGTGAGGTCACCCCTCAGCCTCCTCTTCTCCAAGCTGAATAATCCAAGTGACCTCAGCTACTCCTCATAAGTCATCCCTTCCAGACCCTTTACCATCCTCATGGCTCTCCTTTGGACACTCTCCAATAGTTTAATGTCCTTTTTATACTGTGGTGCCTATAGTTTCCAGGGTCCTCCTTCTTGCCCTTCTTGAATATTGGAACATTAGCCAGTTTCCAGTCAACTGGGATCTCTCCAGATTCCCAGGACCTTCCAAAAATCATAGAGAGAGGCCTGGCAATGACATCAGTCAGCTCTCTGAGGACTCTCAGATGGATCCCACCAAGCCACATGGACTTGTAGGAATCTAACTGTAGCAGCAGATCCCATTTCAGGGTCAGCTAAGTCTTATCTTCCCTAGAGCACTGCATCTGGAAATAGGATTCAACTCAATTACTGTGCAAGTCTCCAGATTAATCATAAGGCAAAATTATTATGATTTCAGATGTGTATTTCCTGACAACAGATGCCAGGCCTTGTCACAGAGAGAACAGTCAATCTATGTAACTCAGTTCCTTCGAGATACTGTTGTCAGAGTGGATCCCTCTATAAATAAAAATATGGTCAATGTCTGTTAGCAGAATAATCTCGCAAGGCTGAACATACTCTTTCTTCTGCTTTGTCTTCTGTATGTAAGAATGAAGACTTTGCAAACTCTCTGGGTAATCTCCTCCAGTGTTTTATCACCCTCATGATAAAAAAACCTTTTTCTTGTGTTCAGACTGAATTTCATGTGATTGTCCTTCCAGTTTTCAGGAACTTCTTCTGTTTGTTACAATCTTTCAAAGACAATTAGAAGTGGCCTCTACAAGTGTACTTGTAGAATCCTTTCTTGCTGCCCTTCTTATCCCTCACCAGAATAAACTCCATATGAGTTTTGGCT
Organism: Apus apus; assembly: GCF_020740795.1. Taxonomy (NCBI): domain Eukaryota; kingdom Metazoa; phylum Chordata; class Aves; order Apodiformes; family Apodidae; genus Apus; species Apus apus. The sequence goes on from NC_067282.1 coordinate 17,005,941, forward strand.
TTCTCAACTCCAGCCCTGCACAATCAGAGAGTATCTCTATAGTCCTCCTGGTTTACCTGCCCCTGCTTCTACCTCGTCTACGCTTCCTCCTTCTGTCTGCATTTAGTTAGAAGCTTCTTGTTTGTCCCTACAGGCCTCCTGATGTCTTTGATTCCTGCTGGTAGGGACAGACCATTCTTGAGCTAGGAGGGGCAAGACTTGAATATGAAGCAGCTGAGAAAGCAACAGGGAAGGACTTACTCTTCAGAAGAAAAGAACTATTTAAATTTTCATTCTTGATGTGATTCTGATGGAATTAGACTTCTCTTGGATTTGGATTACAGAGAAAATCAATTAATGCCAACTAGGATGACACTGCAAATGCTTGATCCCCTGTGACTAAGACTTGGGAACAGTTTTATTAAATGAGAAGGATAATGTACCCAGATCTAAGACAGCTGGGACAGCAATTTATTAACTCTCTCATGTCGTCCATATTTTTATGATCACAGTATCTGCTTTTCATTCTACTAGAGTAAAGAGACTTTAAGAGACTTCAGAGACTCTGAATATAGTGCCAGCACAAGCACTAAGACTGTGGTAAGGCTTTTGAAAGGTTTGAGAAGAAAACATCAGTGAGTTGATTTCCTCATGAGTGGCCTTCTGCACGAGGATAGTGTGGAGCTGTAGCCCAAATAAGAGGAAAGACACATTTTGCCAACGGTGAGTAACAATTTCTGTTCCTCATTCAACTAAATACTGCCAGAAGTCTTAGTGCAGGAGTAAGCCCCCTCCTTTTGAATTTGCCAAAGGATTCCACGAATGACTCTCCTTAATGAATGGACTTCTGTGCCTCTAAAATGTTACTGCTGGTCACAACCACCTTTTTACCAACTTAATCCAAGTATCCTCTCTGTATGACTATCACATAGCACTATTTGGACAAAGAAGCCTTTGAATCCAGAAAAAAAAAAAGAAGTATCTTTATATTAGTTCTTTCCCTCTTTCTACCCATTTTATAAAATGGCATTTTTACCAGGCATAGAAATTTCTTACTGGAGAAAATAAAGTTTTCAGTTACCGTAAAAATGTGTGAATATTGAGAAATCACAAGTCAAATGCTACTGAGTGTGATCTCACTGTCCTCATGTACAGCAAAAAACTAAGTTGGTCTTTGTTCCCCACTGCTTATGGACATACTGTCTAGTGACATGAGAAGGGTATGTTAGTTTTAGTTCCTGGCGATGCAGAAAGCACTTCATAAGGGAAAAGTGACCTGGTAGCAAAGCTCTCGAAGAATAAGCTAATCCCACTGAAAGGGAGAGGAAAGAAAAGAGAAACTGGATATTTATTGCAAGTAAAAATTATTCACTGGAGGCAACAGGATTTTTGTTTATGATTTACAACATTCATTGCATAATGGGGCCAAGGCCTCCAAATACTGCTGCAGTACTTAATTATAACAGGTTTTGGCTGATTTCTTTTTTTAAAACTGGAGGAAGGTTATCATGGTACTTTCACTCATGTTTTTTCTAATTTTCTCCATTCAAAGACATAATAAAACAAATTTTTTTACCCTGAAAACCTGTCTAGGACACTATTTTAAGTAAAAAATAATGTTCCAATCCTGAAGAGAAACTAAAATACAGACACAATCAAAATGGGATACTTTATGCAACTTGCTTTATGTAGGTGTGCTGGTTTGGTGGGTTTTTTGGTAGTGGGGGAAGGGCCACAGGAGTGGCTCCTGTAAGAAGCTGAGAAGCTCCCCCTGCTCCAAACCCAGCCAAGGAGCCATTAGAGGGACAATAGATGCACCTCAGGGATTAACCTACGAAAAAATGAAATGAGGCCTGAGCAAAGTGCGCAGCTGGAGAAGATCTGAGCTGGAGAGGCAGAGAGAGCAGTGCTGGTGGTTGGTGAGGAAGAAGGGGAAGAAGGTGCCCTGGCAGAAGTTTCCCTGCAACCCATGGCGAGATGGCAGCTGTGCCCCTGCACTCATGGAGGAACATGGTAGAACATTCCCTGAAGGTGCCAGGAGGGGTGAACTTGGCCAGTGGACTTGGATTTTGTGGCCAGAGGATTTGCTGCCAGTGGACTCTGATTGTGCAGCTTTGGAAGACCCCAATGCCAGGGGAGTTTGTTCCTGAAGGAGCCCGTGACTCTGTGGGAAGCCCAGGCTGGAGCAGCTCCGGACCTCGTGGGAAGGACTCATGAAGGAGAGGTTCATGGAGCACTCTCTCCCATGGGAGAGACCTCGTGGGGAAGCAGGGAAGGACTGTGAGGAATCCTTCTTCCTGAGGAGGAAGGAGCAGCAAGAACCACCAGCCTGTGAACTGACTCTAAACCCCATCCTGTCCCCCTGTGCTGCTGGGGGGAAGGAGGGAGAGAAACCGGGAACAAAGTGATTTGGGCCCAGGAAGAAGGGAGGGGTGGGGTAACATATGCAAGCCCTGCTCTGTGTGTTGTCTGTCCTGTGTGTGTTTGATTAGTGTGAAATTAAATTATTATTTTTTCCCAAGTTGAGTCTGTTTTGCCCGGGACCTTAATCAGTGAAGAACCCTCCTTGTCCTTGTCCTCCTTGTCTTAACCCGTGAGCTTCTAGTTGGCCTTTGTCCTCCCATCCCAGTGTGTGTGTGTGGGAAGCTGAGTGAGCTGCCACGGGGTTGTTCCTTTGTTGTCATTGTTAGGCCCAAAACATGACAGTAGGGATTTCTTTCCATCTATAGCTTGCAAAAGAGGTATTCCATGCATGGATGAAAGAGTGAAGAAATGCAGGGATGGAAAGGGAAGAAAGGTAACAAGGTATTGATTTATGCAAACTGTTAGAGAAGAACAAAAGACACAGTCACCCTGATTGTGGCATGTACGCGGGAGAGAAAGGAAAAGATCTGAAAATAAGATTTTATTCTCCACTATTTTATTGAAAGCATTGCTGGTTATTTTCACAGATGGAAACTGGTGAGACAGTCAACAAAGAGGCAGCTGAACAAAACAGGTTCACTTAGCACTTGACAAAATGGACTCCTGTGACTAGTATATACTTATACAGAGTCAGATGTGAGGATATACATGCAGGAACAAAGAAATACAGGTCATGGTAGGAAGCTGTGTGTGACCATCACAAAATCCAGGCATTGTGGTCAACAAAAAAAACGAGTTGAAGAGTTACAGCAAGTAGGTTGATGTGTGATGTGAAATGGTGCACAGTAATTCTGGTGATTAGAAAACAGACCTGGATTGAAAATCTACTGATTATCCTATAAAAGTTTCATACTGGATACCAGTAAGCACTGACCTACTTGACTGAAATTCTAGAGAGTCCATACAAAATATGATTTATTATATAAATCAGGGCAAGTTTTACAAATGGGAAGCTTTAACTGCAGCTCTCCTTCTCTGATGGCAGCGTTCTCGTTCATGCACTGGAGGTGGTAACATGGATTTAGTTAGCTATCCCAACAGAGATCCTCTGAGATACATTTCATATATATTGGACAGCAGAGCCTTAGTAAATATGATTAATTGTAATACTTACTGACATTTTACAAATATAAACATTTAAAATCATTTAAGTACTGAAATTTCGAGACTGTGTCTATACATTAAGCAGTGCTCGTGCACTGGAATACAATCAACTGCGCTGCTAAGTTGTTAAGGGATACTTGGCAGCCTCCTAAGTAACCCTTGGCATGGCTCAGCAGCCTGCCCCAGAGGAGCCAACAGCTCTTCCCTGACAGCAGTTTGGATGCACTGCCTTGCTTTGGAGGCTGCAGAATGTCACAGCATGAATGGAGAACAGTCCATGCCAGATGGCATCAGGACCTGGAAACATTCCCAAAGACACTATATTCGTTAACATAAATACAGACATCTATAAACATGCTGAGGTCAAAACTAGGTTCTCTGTACCCACAGCCTATCAGTTTATCTTGGAGGATTTAAACTAGCAGGAGAATCCAATTGAGCTTCATGCCTCTTCACCTTTAGAAACCTGTTGTTTGAACCCAAGGCTCTCCCTGAGCAGCTCAAACCAGCCCCTGCTGCACAGGCAGCGAGCAGGCAGTTGCATCTTTCCGTGCCATCCCAAAACTGTGCTGCCACCCAGCACCAAGCCGCAACAGCAGCTGGGGAAAGTCCAGACCTGATGCACCTGGGGTTCTGTCAGACTGAAGACATAACCTGTATAATATATGTCCACTCCCCAAGTTCACAAGCAGCAGCCTTCTTCCTATGGGACATCAAGAGCCTGTGCATAAGTGCTAGATAGCCTCTCAGTCCATCTATATGAATAGTAAAAAATACAGGGCAAAATAACGAGCTCTACCCTACACACATTAGCAGTCCAGGATTTCCACTGCGCAGCTACCTCAGGGTTATCTTAACTATGTAGAAGTTATTTTTATTAAAAGTAATAATTATTAGTACAGAGCAGTGTGTGGAATTACCGTGCTGAACCGCTGACTGGCTGTGCTTCCCTGCACTTGGAGAACAAGACCCAGTCCCCACGCTCAGAAGTGTCACGGGACGGTCTGTGCTTCTGCCGAGCTAACAAGCCACAATTACTCCTTCTTTACGGGGCAGCAGCAAGATAACGGGGCTCGGAGTGCCGTGCTTCTCGAGACAGATTTTAAGCAGCTGGTGTGTGTGCAGCATTAAAGATAATTACACCAGCACTTCTGAGCTGGGTGCTGGGATTTCTTTCCCTCCGTCAGCTGCAGGAGCACGAGTTCATTTTGAGCTGGCTGGTTTCTCGCTGTACCCCACATTGTGTTCAGAGGAACAGAACGGGTGAAGCGCTGGGCTCCTACAGGGGTCACTCAGCTGCAGCAGGAGAAAGGAGGATCTGCCCATGCGCTCCGCTCGGCCCCGGACCTGGAGCCGCGGGCGATGCGGGAGCGGGCGGGACACGGAGCGGGACGGGGAGGGAGGCGCGGCCACGGCCGGCGCCCGGGGGAGGGAAGGGAAGGGGAGAAAGGAAAGAGGGCAGGGGTGGGCAGCTCCGACCAGCTCCTCAGAGGACGCGGCAGTCCCGGGGAGGGTCTCCCCCCCGCGCCCCAGCCCGCCCCGGGCACACGCACGGTACCTGGCGGGGAGCGGGAGAAGTTGCGTCCGGCCGCGCTGACCGCCTGGATGTAGAAGTACCGCACGGGCAGGGCGAGCCCCGCGTCCAGCCCGGGGCCCCACGCCAGGCTCCGCTCGGCGCTCACGGGGCCCGCCGGGCCCGCCGCCCGCAGCAGCGGCAGCGCGGCCGCCAGCAGCGGCAGCAGCAGCAGCAGCGAGCCCCGGCTCCCCATGGCCCCGCCGGCCGCACCCGCTCGGAACCGGCGGCCGGGGCCTCCGCTGCCTCCTCCTCCTGCGGGCCTGCGCGGCTCTGCTCCCGCTTCCCGCGCCGCGGGGCCGGGCAGCGCCGGAGGGAGGCGCGGGGAGGGCCGAGCCCCGGGCGCCGCGCTCTGGCGCTGCCGTCCCACCCCCGCCGGCCGGGAGGGGCCGCCGGGCCCGGGCTGTCCCACCGGGGGGGGGAGCCCGGGGGAGGCCGGGGAGCGGGAACCTCCCCCTGCAAAGCCCGTCTGCGTCCCGCCCCGGCGCGCCGAGCGCTGCCGGCCGGCAGCGGGGTGTCCCGCGGGGCAGAGAGGTGCCAGGGGCTGAGCCGGGCTGCGCGCTTCCAGAGAGCACAGTAAAGCTGGTGTGAGAGTGAGGGACGAGCCGCAGAGCCGCTTCTCTGCGCTGAGCCTCGGGTTTCATGCCCGGAGAGTTTTTTCCTTCCCTTCTTTCTGGGCGCCGGGCAGGCAAACTGAAGAGCAGAGGGTCAGGGTGATCTCGCCCCGAAGTACCGGGCGCCGGTGTTTTAGCACAATTCGGGCGGCAGCTGAACGGGTCGATTGCGATTTAAAGAGGAAAAGTTCATGTTTCTAAAGCTTGTTAATCGTTACTGCCGGTGTCAGTTTGCATACAGAGAGAGATCGCTGTAGAAAAGAGACAACCCACCACCTCATCGTTTAAAATTCTTCCTCACTGTTTCTACGCTTTCCCACAAAATTCAGAGGGAAGGATAGAGCAGGGACCGTGTTGGGATGTTCTGGCACGTTGTTCCCATCTTCCAGTCCCGAGGAGGAGGCTGAGCTCAGGGTCCTGGTCCCAGGGTCCCATCCCTGGCTCAGGCACACACCCACATTCCAGAGCTGAGGAGTGCTCTTGGGGCCCGTGGGTGGGATATTGGCTCGCATCAGTGTGGTAAGAGGGAATCATGGTATCATTCTCTAGAAAATGTAACAGCAAAGTAATTTCATAGATTTAAATGATGGAAAATGAACAAATAGAGGAAATCCCCAATGATTTGTCTCCTAAAAGGTGGTTGTATCATTTTTATCTGAAGCATGTTTGCTGCTGCTAGGAAATATTTCGGGGTGTTGGCAGATGGGGGTTTACAAGACTGCGGGAGAATTGAAATGAACCTTTGTGCCAGCCTGGATTTTCACATGCAAAACAAGGAGAGCACAAATGAGTGCTGAATGGTTTTGAATAACATGAGCTTCAAGTCTCTGTTGCATACAGACCATGAAAAACAGGTTCCTTAAAAGTGGAATTATCCAGTCTGGTTTCCGCCTTGCTTTTGTCTTTAGTCTCCTTAGCTCCCTCACCTCACATAACCACAGATCTCCACTGACATACCATGTCTGATACTCCCAACAGGCAAGAGGAAACATGTATAGTGTTAATCTGGGGTTAGTGCTTCTTGCCCAGGTGGTGCATCCCTGCTTGCAATGGAAGGATCAAGCAAGGGCAGGTTTCCTCTGCCTCTGCACCAGCTGGGAGCACATTTGGAGAAGAAGGTGGTGGGGCAGTCAGTGTGGATTCACCATGGGCCAACCATGCTTGGCCAACCTAACCACCTTTGGTGATAAACTGGCTCTGCAGCTGAGGGTAGAGCAGGGAATGTAATTTTCCTTGAATTTAGCAAAGACTATGTCCCAGAACACTTGTATCCAAGTTAGGATGTCATGGTCTGGATGGGCGGTCAACCAGACAGATAGAAAACTATTGGGATGGTTTGTTTGGCTTAGAGGGGGCTGGTTAATGGGTCATCTCGAACTGGCAGCTGGTAACAAAGGGAGCACTGAAAGGACATAGGATGAGGTGATGGAGAGCTCCATCACTGGGTTTGCAGATGACGCCAAACAGAGGCAGTAATCAGTGTGCCATCCCGAGGTACCTGGACAGGGTGGAGGAACAGGCCATGAAATTCAACAAAAAGTCCTGCACCCGGGTGCCAGGGAGCACTGAGGGCAGGCTGCTCCCTGGGGAACAGAACAGGGAGCACAGCACTATGGGTGGCAGCAGGGCTTTGCCAGGGCCCACCCCACACATGGCAAACAGCATCTGGGGCAGCTGAGGGGCCACATCACCCACCAGGCTTGTGGGGACAGGGCAGGGCTGAGGTCAGGTGGGAACACCAATCTGCAGATTGGGATCAGGCCCTGTGAGGGGAAGTGGGGATGGATACAGCTCTGGGATGGCTGCAGGACACTGAAGAAGTCAGTGTGCCGGGGGGCTGGGCTCAGCAAGGCCCATGGCCACCCGGGCAGGGCTGTGGGGGGAAGGAGAACCACGTCCTACAGCATTGCTGGGGCAGGGACTGATGGCTCCAAGCTGGGCTGAAATGGTGTCCTGGGCCATGAGCAGGGTGGGGGGGAACCCTGGAGAGGGGGGCTCAGGGCTTGTTGGTGCTCTTGGGGCCCTGTCCCTTTGAGGGAGCCACTCTGCACTGGTATGGGCTGGGAACAGCTGCCAGGAGCAGCTTTAAGGGAATGACTCTGGGGATCCTGGTGGGCAGTGAGGGGGACATGGGTCATCAGTGAGTCCTGGTAGCAGTCATGGCCAGGACCATGTACTGGTCCAGCTTTAGGATCCCCAATATAAGACATGGATGAACTCGATCAAATTCAGGGAAGACCACTGAGGCTGTGGGGCTGGAGCACTGGCCCTGTGAGTAGAGGCTGGGGGAGTTTGGCTTGTTCAGTTTGGAACAGAGATGCCTTTGAGGAGGGGATGAGCCCTACAGAAACCCCTAGTGCCCCTGAGAAGATATGGACGAGACAGCACAGGGTGGAAGGATGAGAGACAACTGGCATTAGCTTAAAGAAGAGAGGCTCAACCTGGAACACTGTCCATGAGGACATTTTCCCCCCTTCTTTCAAATGTCATTGAGATGTTAGGAAAGTCAAAGGTCATCTGTGGACACAGGTGACCTCATCTGTGGACAGCGATCCAGACAGAAACACCACCTCAGCTCATAAATCCTGTTTTCTTCTGAAATGAGGCTGAGTGACTGTGTCACTAGATGCAGGTGCCACATATACTGGCTGTAGTAATTAAGTTTGAAAGACACTGGTGAGTCTCACACACAGTCACACTGCACGTGGCAGCCAGGCTGAGAGACACTGGTGAGTCTCACCATCACACTGCATGTGGCAGTCAGGCTCCACTCAGTCCTAATTCCAGCTGGAATGAAGTGTGTTTCATGTGGAGCTCATTGCCTTGTAAAACTACTCATCAAATACTAGCCTTGGCTCCTCCATGGAGGAGTATTGGTTTCTCAAGGCAAGTCGTAGGCTTATGGCTCACTAAGGGGTTAATACAGAAACAGAGAATACCAGGCTGGAAGGGACCTCAAGGATCATCTGATCCAACCCTTCTTGGCAAAAGCACAATCTAAGCAAGATGGCCTAGCACCCTGGCCAGCTGAATCTTCTAAGTGTCCAATGTTGGGGAATCCACCACTTCCCTGGGAAGATTATTCCACTGTCTGGTCTCATAGTGAAAAATTCTCCTTGTGTCCAGTTGGAATCTGCCCAGAAGTAACTTTTACCCATTACCCCTTGTCTTTTCCATGTGTCTCCTTATAAAAAGGGAGTTTCTGTCTTCTTTGTAGCTGCCCTTCAAGTACTGGAGCATGATGAGCCTTATTTTCTCCAGGCTAAACAAATCCAGTCCTCTCAGCCTTTCCTCACATGGCAGCCTTTCCAGTCCTTGGATCATCTTGTATGATGGACCAAGGCTGGGTGCCCCATTTTAAATCTATGACATCATTTGCCATCAGCACCCTGGCAACAATACTGAGATGCTGAATTTATTTTTTTTAAAAATAAACTATGGCATTTACAGTAAGTGAGAAATAAATACAGTAGCAATACATGTTTTCATTTGAATGGACAATTTATTTATTTTGCATTCATTTGAATGCAAAACAATTAATTTGAATACAAAATTATAAAACAAAATAATTTGAAATATGAAATGCCTATAAATTATGAATATCAATATAATTTACTTTTGCCAGAGAATAGCTTGGAAGAGTGAAGGTGTCAAATACCTGATGCTGTTAAACTGAGTGGAGCTGATGACCATTCAAGGGGTGTTTCTGCCTGTGCTTTCACCCAATTGACTTTTACAGAATACAATCATCCAGTGTAAATTTAAATTTACAGATCCTCAATCAGCTGTAGTCTTCTTGATCTATGACCAATTACTTGCTTATACTAAATCAAGCCACCTGACCTTCTGCACATTCATAGCAAATAAAAAAAATGATGCCAACAAGGCGAGAACTTAATCCAACTTCAGTTGAACAGGTAGAGAATATTTACAAATAAAAATGTTCAAAACTATCCACTCCTAGTCAAGAAAAACTTTGTGACCATTCACTTCTGTTGTAAACATTTATTTTATAATTTTTTACCTTATGAAGACTGGTATTCCAAATTTTTGGATTAACATATTTTGCAGAAATATACAGCAGAAATTCCTCACTGATACTCAGCTGGTTTTATTGTCTTACTATACAGAATCCTGTACATATAGAACAGAGCCATTTACAGAAAAAACATTAGTTCTCTTTAGAATACCACTTATTACAAATTTGCAATGATACAGCAGTAATTTCCTTCCAGCATTGCATGTCAGCATATGTTTACATCCTTCCAAAATAAGCATGTTGTAGAGATTAATTCTGACTATAAATACATCGTTTATATTAGTCCTTCTATGTACAACAAAATACAAATTATCCCAGTATAAAGTGATAATACTTAGATATCAATACATATTTGAACTACAGACCCACTTCTTTAACGAAGTTTCCAGTATAAAAAATTGAGACCAGCTACCTACTATAATATTTTAATCTGTTATTTTCTTGTGGAGTATTCAGTGATACAAGCATTGCTTGTTTTGTGTAAAATATATATTATTTTTAAAATACCAGTATGATGTCCTTCCAGTTACAAAAATAGAATTATGTCTTACAGAATTATTTTTTTTAATTAAAAAGTGTATAAAATATGGACCATATGTGAAATTAGAAATAAAGTAGAAGTAAAAGTATAGCTATTTAAAAATACTATCTTCTGGCTTGGTGAGCTGCTTCTGATTTTGTATAAAAAGAGATTGTAGCTTCGTTAGAAATTTAATGGGCAGGGACAAGTTTTGGCTACTGAGTAATAATGCTGCATTACTAGTGTGGCTGGAGAAGAGCCACTGGAAAATGTTTACAGCATCCAGATAACAAGTACTGCAGTGACAGAGGGAATGGTTGAAAGATACCAAAAAGGGACAGTAATTTAGCAAGAGGCAAAGAGCATTTCTTACTGATTTACCCTGCCAGTCTGCACGATGTGACACGGCCCTGTGTCCTCTGGGGCCACTCTGGGCGCTGCTGCAGGGAGGGGCCCAGCCTGGGACCACCTGGGAGGTGCCTCACCTGGGACCAGCCCAGCACTGAGGCAGCAACAGAGCTTGGGGACAGATCAAGTTGTACTGGGGATGGTTGTCTTCCCACTATTAGGACAACTGAGGATCCAACCTATGAGGTTTATATAGGAAATAAATAGTGAAAATCTTTCTGCATTTTGCATGGTTTAAATTGTTGGATTATTAATCCAAATGCACCTGCTCCTAAATCAGTGGCAGAAAACTGGCCATTCATCTCACCTGTGACCAGAGCTGTGCTGGTTATGAGTCTTTCAGGCCTGAGAAGCAGATTTCCATGCTCAGCTGTGTTTCTTAATATCCTCCAGTGCTATTCCCTTGGCCAAGGTGTATCCTGTGCACTAAGCAGCACTTCTGCAACTCACATTCCTCACTGTTCTTGCAGTGCTGAGGAAAAAAGTCCTGGTGTGGAATCCACCTCAGCTGCACAGCAGAACAAATACCACTGGGGACACTGCCACAGCGCTTCCCAGGAATGCAGAGAAGTAACATTCATACAGAATATGCTGTAAAAAATGAGCAGGTTTCGTTTGGTGGGGGTGTTTGTTGGGTGGGATGGATAGGCATTATCAGGCTTGATCTGGTAAATGAGGAAAATCTGAGAAATGGCAATTTATCAGCAAACTAAACTCCTGGTTTTCTGTTAAATCTTGTAAGAAAAAGTAGCTCAAGCTAGAATTCATCTATTCCAGCACTGCGTAGCTGGCAGGAGCCTCAGCCACTGCTTGCTGACTCAGAGGAAAGCCATCTCCAGAGTTACACTGCCCAAAGCTCCACAGTTGTTTACCTTCTATTATTTTGGGAAGGGATTTTTTTTGCATTCTTTTTTCCTGTTAGGAGAAACAACAATGGTGAAGCCACATATTTAACAAAAAAGTTAAAATGCTCAGCTAACATAACATACTACTTTAAAACTCATGAACTTGTACCAATTTATAGCAGCACAAGAACTGGCTCCATGTATTTTACATGCTTTTTGCCAGCCCAGAAACTACTGAGCTATCGTGCCATCTTAGTATCATGGGCCCTTCACAGCTCTGATTCCTTATCTATCTCATCTAGGTAGTATTCATCATCAGTGGTGGTATCACTGTCTGAATCTGAATAAGCTGCTGGGTCTTCCTGATAGAAATCAGCCAGCTCTTGGGGGGATGAAGCAGCCGATGACATTTTGCTCCCAGCAGAACTTGAGCTCAGAAGCTCAGCCCTGTTTATGGAAGGGGTCTCTGAATCTCTGAGACCACCAGGGTTATTAAGAAGACAAGGTCTCCATAATCGCCCTTCTGTGAGTGACCTCTTGATATTTTCCAGGAAAGCCAACTGTTGCTCTTTGCCAAATATACCAAATTCAACAGAAGGATACATCAGATTTCTAGTGCTGTGACATTTTTCATTGTCTGATGCCCAGTTTTCATTTTCATCACAAGACAACAGCTCCGAGTAAGACTTAAATCTCTTCCCATGCACACCACCTTTGGGCAGAATATTGCTTCCAGAGGCAAAGGTCTCATGTGAGTCTGGAGCACAAATAGTCTCAGAAAGGTGCCGTTCTCGCTGGCTTTTGGCATGACTCTTGCACACCTGATGGCTGTGCAAGTTGGCATTCTTTAAGCTTGCAGACTGAGAGGTATTTTGACAGACACCAAGCACTGTCTGGGAAGTCAAGTTTTGCTCTGGACATAGGTCTGCCAGCAAGCAGCTATTTACATATGTGTTTGAATTTTTGTCAGATAAAACTGGCAAGGGAGGACCGCAGGCAGAACTGATGGCTATTCTTTTCTCATCATCCAATGGGGCTGATGTAGTAGCACTGGAAGAGGTGGGCTGGCTTTTGCTTTCTAACTTGAGATCAAGTGTTTGGGCATTCTTATTTCTTGTGGCTACTGTTTTATCTGGAAATAGAGTTGTAAGAATTGGCCTATTTTCCACTTTCACTGTAGCTTTTTTTGGACTGATGGCTTCCTTCTGGGTGTATGAGCTTGTAGAAGACCTCCAACTGGTGTTATTATAAAGTAAAGAAGGATCATTCTGATTTTCAGTGTTCTTATTCTCAGCTGTTCTTGCTCCTGGTGTATTCTTATCAGGGTTCAGACTGTGATTTTGATTTTCATTGTCCAATGGCAGGAATGGCTGATGGGAATCCATTGAAATCAGTGAGTCAAGGGATGTGTTGACCTCTAAAGAAGTGGCACTTCCATCATTCTGTGAAAAAATGTTACTGATGTGTGGTTTGGGGGGTAAATTTTTACTTGAAAATTTTCTACTTGTTTTGTAAACAGCTGCCAGTTTGTTTTTAATTGAAGGTCTATTTTTCCTTTTCTCTATATCTTTGACTTTGTCTCTTGTGCAATCAGTGAGAAGCTTATTCTCGTCTTCTGCACTCTGTGTTATCTTCTGACCTTGTGTAACCCTGAGGACTTTATCTTTACAGTTAACATTAAGGCTGCTTTCATTGTGCCTCTCTGATTCCTGCAAACCACTATAATCTTTACCCATCCCAGTACTCTGTGAGTTCTGCTCTTTTTTAATGTTTGGATTCTTTAATTCAGCTGTTTCTGTGCTAACCCCTTCCTCTAGCTGAAGTAATGGATCAGTGCTGGAAGCTGTGCTTACCTCAGATGATGGCTTCTGACCCTCTGAAAGCAGTTTGCTACAAGAGTTTAAATAACTTGCATTTTTTCTTGAACTGTCAGCCCTTAATTGCAGTCCACTATATTTATTATTATACAGAGGTGTGGTTTGGTGTAGGAAATTTGCTCTCTGTTTGACTTCGTTACTATCCCTGTACATGTCTTCCTCAGGGGGAAGCGACACATCAGCCTGCTCTGTGCTACCTTTCCTTCCAAGGGAACTCTTCTCTCCTGGGTGGAGAAATAAACTATTCAGATTTGTATTGCTGTTCACTTTAGTGGGCTGACAGCCATTTTCAAAGCTTCCCTTCTGTATAATATTTTTATTTGTTGAAGTAGAGTACAAAGGATTCTCTGAACATCTGTCTGGCTTGGGAGGGGTTAATAAAGTGGACATTAGAGGTGTGGGTGTTTGTAAAATTTCCATCTTTTCCTTTAGACATATTCCAGAGATGGCCCTACCTGACTTAGCCACTATTGCAGTGGATTGTGGGCCACCAAAAGAAATCTCTTTTGTCACCCTTTCAGAAAGCACATTTTCTGCTAATGAAAAATCTGCTGAACTGTCTTTCCTGCTAGGTACCATTCTTGTTGACTCTGAAGTACATGTCTGCTCAGAACTAGGAGATAAGTGGGAATTCTCTTCTTCATTATCAACAGCAGTTCCTAAGTTCTGAGATGCGACCACAGCTGAAGATATTTGGTCAGAAGAATATGAAGGCACCTCTTTTTCCAAAGTACTGGGCAAAAAAACATTTGCTAAACTCACATGACCTTCATTTTTCTTGCTCCATATTCTTTGTGACTGAGCATTTTCTTTGGGACAAGTCAAATCTGCATCCTCTGGATTATCTCTAAAGAGCTTACAAAACGTTTTTGAATGTCTTCGTGGTAATGTGTAATAAACTGAAACTAGTTCATGATACTTGATGTGATCTTCATCAACACAAACTGTAAATGTGCTTGTAGTTTTATACTTCTGCAAAAGATTTCCCCTCTCCTTACAATCTGAAAATACAGAGGATTCTTTTTTGCTGAGATGTTTATATCTGTCTGTCAGTTCAACTGATGTGCTACTACTTCCTGAATCATCAGGCCTTCCAGTTAAAGGGCTGGAGTAATCTTTTTCTTTGTTACTTTTAGCAGCATTTAATGATGCTGATGTTAAAAAAGAATGTTTTGAATCTAAACAAGACAAATATCTCTGATTAGAACAAAAGGCATCAGCTTTATGTGGAGTTTCAGACCTTGAACAACTGTATGTTGTTCTGTTTTGTCTAGGTAAAGCGATTGGTGTATCTCCTACAATACTACCTGCAATGCTGGCTGATTTTCTAGGCAAAGTGTAATAAATAACCAGTGGGTCAGGAGATCTGAGGCTGTTTTTGCTAGGGGAGCCAGTAATGCTGCAGCTACTGCTATGTCTCAGCAGGCTGTCTTGCTTGTTAAGCCTTTCAATACAAGGTGAATTACCACTTATTTTTCCACTTTCTTTTTCAAGGTAAGAATAACTTAAACTATGTTCAGGGCTCTTGGGGTCTCCATCAAAGCTCTGCATATAAATATTTCCAGAATTTCCATTTTGTGGAGAACTAGTAGTGACTTGTCCGTTACAGTCTAAAGTGCTTGCATTTTGCAGTGTTTTCTGTGAAATCTTTTTGGTAACACCTATTCCACTCACTTGAGCTGTTTTTCCACCTTCTGCTTGAGATTCAGTAACTGTGCAATTGATTGAAGAGCTAGCTAGGGTTCCTAAATATTTAGAATTGTCTTTATGAGAAAGTGCTTGTGGAGAGATCTGTGAGGAGCTAGATGAACATTCAGCAGGACAGGGCAACATGCCTTGGCAGTTTGCTGATTTTTCAGTGGATGAAGCAGAAGCAACATTGAGCAGTGAGGACCATCTCTTTGGCACAGCTTGGTTAATGGCTTCTGCACCCCGATTATCCTGTTTGATGCTCTCTCTTTTTGCTGCATAATGCACAGTATGTTCCCATTCTTTCTGACTTGGAAGAAAAGGTTCCTTCCTGCTCTCATCAGCTGGCAAATCACAGGGAGGCTGACAGAAAACACTGTTGGGTGGGCAATCATTTTCCTTCATTTGTACATTTCTTTTATCACTGTTTATTTTATACATTTTTGCAATGTCTCCTCTGCCAGTGACTTGGGGTTGTCTCTTTGATCTCATTGTGTTGAAGAGACATGCATCACTTTGCAAGATGGCAGAGGCAGGGCTGTTAGAGGGAAAACTCTGGGTATTGATGTAGTTTTTTCCTGCTTGTCGAGAAACTGACTGTAACGGCATGTCTTCATCTGGCAGTTTCATACCTTCAACATTTTCCAGTTGTGTAAAGTCTGCCTTAGTACTTCTTTGGGTAAGGACAGCTGAATTCCTGTTCAGTCCTTTAGGTTTTGTTTGATCCTTCAAATTAGGCAAGACTGACTCATCAGTTCTGGTACTAGATGAAGAAACTGAAGAGCTGCAACTTAGCCAAGGCTCAGTGAACTCGGAAAAAGTCCTATTTGCACTTCTTGTTATCCTTGTGATACTTGTATTTTCTGGAGAACACATGTGAAAATCACTCTGCCGGCGCTGAGAACCAAACTTGGAATTCTTTGTATGTGCCCACTGATGGTCATTTAAATTGGCCATTATCATGTCAAAGCTGACATCAGAGGAAAGAAGGGCTTCATCACTGTAGTACTGAGGAATATCAGCCCAAGAAGGATAGCTGTCTTTTTTTCCATAAGGGGAATTTTTCTGATTTGCATACAACTTGCCATGAGAAGTATCTCTGTAGTAGGATCTAGAGAGGTTATTTTCTGATTTGTGTAAAGGATAATTTTCCCAGTTATCAAAGGGCAATGGAGAAGTAGCTTTGTCAGGGCAACTAACCCTACTAAAGCAGTTACCGCTTGAAATAGATCTTCTGTAGTGGTGTTTTGAGTGGGAACATGCATATTTCTTTGTGTCTTGCAAGGAGCTAGGATATCTGCTATGGTCTGTAGTATTAAACTCCATCAGTGATTGGGTTCTAAACACTTTTTCCGGAGTTGAGATTTGTCCAGGAGAGTCTGATGTGTTGTTCCATACAATAGAAGACAGAGGAATTCTCTTCGGGTTCTGTCGACCAAATCTTGGTACAAAACCATTATTGCTCTCCCTTGCTAATGTATGTTGTAAACTAGATGCTGATAGCTGGTCAGAAGATACTGATGGACATCTCCGAAGGGAACACACAGAGTAACTTCTGCCAGCTGTACCCCTGTTCATACAACTCCTGTGCCTAAATCCACTGTTCTGTGTTATGGAAGGAGGATATAAGCTACCTTCTGAAGACTGCCCAAAAGAAGCAGAAGACAGCCTGCTGCTTAGTGGATGAGAAGTTCCACCAACTGGATCACCATATTTGTAATCTTCTTGAAAGGCTGTCTGGTGCCAGTTTATATATGCATTGTGTAATTTCCTTGGTCTGATGAAAATCTTGTGTTCATCTTTGGCTCTTAATGTTCTCAGTCCATCTGGGAAGAATGTGCCAGGCATGTCACTCCAGTCATTTCTGTGTTGCCCCCTGCAAGCAGTCTGCCTCTTTGAAGTAGGGAATGCACTACTGTACTGTACATTTGATACACTGCTAGTAGAAACTGTCCTGTCCAATGGGTCTTGGGCTTGTTCCTGGGCCAGCTGGTCATCCAGATCATTTAGAACTGCACAGCAAAAAAAAAAAAAAAAGAAAAAAAAAAGAAAAAAAAGAAGATACTTGGTTTTGTTTTCTTTAATAATCTGACTATTTATGTTTAAAAGTTTCATGTAACACATTAATAACCAGAACTGGTTTTGAAAGGAGTCAGCTTCTCAGCATTCAAAACCCTTCCCAAACCACACATTCTTCCTTCACAAGACCTTTCACTGGCCACCCATTATTACAAGGAAAAAAACCCACACTCCTCCATGACTGATCTTAAAACTGCTCTTTATGTAAGTGTTTGTTTTTGTGCTATTTAAATAAAAACAAACATTTTAAAGTCTGAATTCTTACTCACATGCTATATGTGCGTTTGTGTTTGTGAACTTTCCAAATCTACTTTGTAAGCAAAAATACCCTGGAAATAATTCACTAGGCAAACACACAGCCTTCTGTGTCCATAACAAAACACAGTTTGATGTAACTGTAAGAAAGGAGAATCCTGCGAATCATCAAATAAGCATATTCAGTAACCTGGCATGTCTACTGTTTCTTTCATTCAGAAAATAAGTTCTCCACTAAATTGTAGCTTATTACTTTTAAATCAGCACTGCAAAAAGGGTCACAAAATAGTTACGAACCTGTGAATCATTCCAGCAACAAAACTGTGTTTGTGTTTATATATATATAGACAATCTCATGAACTGGAATTAAACACTAAACAGCTCAGTGAACCAAGATATTCAGCCATAAGACTAAGTGACAGAAGTGTATTTAATGTATTTTTATTGGCAAAATCAAGTATGCCTTTGCTAACTTTTATTTTTATATTTTGAAAACAGCACCCATAAGATACAACATACGGCTGTTTTGTTACAGCCTTTCCTAATGCATTGAAATAAGAAGACAGTCATTACAGATCTGTGCAGAATCACTAAGAGAGCACTGCTAGGCGTGTGTAGTTGGAACAAAAGGTGATACAAAGGTACTAACATTTTCTATTTTGGTAAATTTGTCTTCAGCACAGAAGAAAGAAGACTCCTGAGGGCGTTGGTTTGGAATAAGAGAAAAGATAAGTTGTTTCTGAGTCTTCCATCTGGAGGACATCAGCCAAGCTATGTACAGCTTTTCTCTGCCAGTGGGCAAGTGTGCACAGTTACGACTGACACCCAAAACCGGTGACTGGAATGTGAGTTTTAGGAGAACCACTCTCCACCATGCAGTACTCTCCTCTTCCAGCACTGACTCACGCACTGCTTCCTGATCATGCTTTCAGTCTGTGATCTCTTGTAATTTTGAGTGGTAGAAATAATATCCATGGACATTTTTTTCCATAGATCTGAGCAAGTTTGTGCAAGAACACCTCTGTACTCCCATAGGCTGGGTCTGATCTTGCTTCACTTTCCAGTGGTGAGAAAAAGAAAGAAAAAAAAAGAACCAGCATTTTTCAACTGGTGCAATAAGGGCTCCCAGAAAGTTGAGTGCCATAATGCATCTTGCTTCTGTGGTTTGAGGCTTTATAATTCATAAAAACAGGCCTAGTAATTCATCATTATCAAAATTATGCATGCAGGAAGCTGGGATGAAATTATTCACACATAACTGTATGTCTGCATCTAAAAGATGTGACACAGGCTCCTGTCAGAATCAGCAGAGAAATGTATGCTTTTGAGGTGTGATTCTTCTGAACTGGAATAGTATGGGATGAAATGCACTCTAAGAGTGACTAGAAACACATCTTGAAGTCAGTGTCAGAGTAGACATTCTGCTGTCAGATGAAGTCATCAAAAAGTAGCCACTATCACAGAATCACAGAATGTTTGGAGTTGGAAGGGACCTTAAAGATCATTGAGTTCCAACTCCCCTGCATGGGCAGGGACACCTCCCACTAGAACAGGCTGCTCAGAGCCCCATCCAACCTGCCCTTGAACACCTCCAGGGATGGAGCCCCACAACATCTCTAGGCAGCTTGTTCCAGTGTCTCACCACCCTTACACTGAAGAGTTTACACCTGATCTCCTAACCTAAATCTCTCTTCTTTCAGCTTAAAACCATTACCCCTTGTCCTCTCACTGCAAGACGCTGTAAAAAAGTCCTTTCCCAGCTTTCCTGTAGCCCCTTCAGGTACTGGAAGGCCAGTATGAGATCCCTCCAGAGTCTTCCCTTTTGTAGACTGAACAGCCCCAACTCCCTCAGCCTGTCCTCATAAGAGAGGTGCTCCAGCCCTCAGATCATTTTTGTGACCCTTCTCTGGACATATTCCAACAGGTCCACATCTTTCTTGTGCTGTGCTAGAAAGTAATGAGCCATATCTTTACAGCCTATGCTTTTGCAGAAAATTCTCTGAAACCTGTCTCCACAGTCACTTCTGGTAATGATAATATCAGAACAAAGTAAGGACACACACTTACCACTGAAAAACTCTTTCTCTAGCTGTTCATTCCATTCCTGTGTACTTTTCACCACCATTTCATTTTGGTTTGCATCAAAAGAATGACTACTTGGTTCAGTTGACATTGGGGAATTGCACACTTTAGCCTGTTAAGAATTGTAAGCCAACATGATTTTAGTTCAAATCACATTTCACATGTCACATCACAAATCATGACACAAGTAACAGATGTCAGCAAACTCCTTGTGGGTCCTTTAAATACTGTATTATTAAAATATACAACTGAGGATTGTAAAGTTGCATGCATTTTAGATACTTTTGCATATGTAATAAGGAGATTTGCTCATCTTGTCCTCATACGGCTTTGGATACATGAGTCATAATGATGTTACAACAAATGCCATAGTTTATTTACTTTATCCATATGCATCCTTATTGAATTATATATCTTAATTTAGTTTTTCCTAATCACTTCTTCCTTTACCAGCACATTTTGAAATTCATACACTGACCTCCCAACATAGATTTAATAATTTAACACCACAATAAATGTTCATATTGCAAGACAGCACTTTAGGGGGCTGTGACATATTACCTTAACAGTGGGGAAAATGTCACCCTATTCCCCATCTGGGTTTAGTTTATATGTTAAGCTGGAGAGGTCCCTAACCCATCCATACTTCTCTCAGCTCATAGTCTCAGACAGTAGAAGTGCAGACAACTGTTCAAATACTGATTTATTTTATTTGATACTCCTCCCCTTTTTTTTTTTTTCAAAAAAAACCCAACAAACCACAAAACAAAAACCCTTACTACTATTTTAGTTCTCAATATTAATAATATTTTACTTGTCTAGCTATAGTAGTCTGTTTATATAATAGGCAGGATTGTCTGATAAGATCTTTGTTCAGTCTTATATTAATATAGATTATCCCTTTGTTTTTGAAATATGAGAGAAGGGAGGTGGCCAATTTACCTCCTTCATACCTTTGATTATATATTGTACACCTTCTTAGTCCCCTCTGTGGTTATAGCACACAATTGAAGAGTGGAAAAGACATGTTAGTAACACAACACAATAAAGTAATTAAAATAGCAAATACCATCCTTGGAGGAAATCTATTTCAACAGTGTGCACTTAAATTACATCAGAAATAAATGTGTTGTTTCATCCTTAAATTGATCTTGTGCTCATAAAATGGGACATTCAGCCAAAAAACTATTTCCTACTGTCAAAATTTACATCTACTCAGCAATTCTGAGCATGGAAATGCTGCAGGAGAAGCTCTAGCTTACTGCCTGCCCAAGGCAGCTATGCTTTTTCACCTTTCTACAAATGAAAAGAAACAAAGTAAATACACTAGATTATTCAGTCAGTGTGAGCTTTGACCTATTTGCAAGTTGGTTACAGTTGCCAAACTATGTGAAGGTTCTGGCCTACGAAATTATCCATGCGATTATTCTGTCATTCTCAAGAGAGAACTGAAACGGGACTTAGAGCTCACCTGGGAAAGCTTTGGACTTGCATGGTTAACAGAGCAAGCTCATTCTACTGCTTTCAACAGGTTCACAGCACAGACATTTTACTCAATTTTTTAAACAAGAACTGCAAGTAAACTATTTAAATAGGTGTTATATCAACAGCCTAAACAAAGGGGACTAGTTTTTGAAAAATCTGTGGTTCAAGCACTGCCAACAATAAAGCTGACAAGGTACTTACCGTTGCCATTTCTTCCACTTGTGGATTTGGGCTAGTAGAGCTGTCATATCTGTAGGCAGACAGATTAAAATGTTTGCTTAGAAAAGGACCATGATCTAATTTTACCAGATAGTAAATACCCAGCAGTTTCTCTTTAACAGCTATGGAGAAGCACCTGAAAAAAATGTTCTATGAAGAATCCTTCCTTTCCCCCAAAAAATCCTCCTAACAAAAAAATGCTGGGGAAATAAATGTGCCATTCAGTTTGGCCTTGTCAGCTTACAAATATTGTAGTTGCACAGCCAAGAATGAACTCAGCCTACTCATTTCTCAATGCCTGCAAAGCCATAAAGTAATTGTTTCAATTCAGCATGATGATAAGATGGTATTACTTCCTTTTCCAAACAAGAATAATTTCATAGGTATTACAAAGAGCCAAAGGCAAATCTGTCAGTGGTTTACATCTGCAGTTGTATTGTTTTTCTCTCCCATTTCATGCTGCTCAGATGCAGAGCTGTGCTCTGCCCCTGTGAAAGAGGAGAGACAGACAGCAGATTGGTTTTGGTGTGATCTTTGGAGCTTGCTGCTACTTATCCAAAGGAGGCCTATCCACCAATTTTTAACATATGGTAGAAGGCTCGTCTGCTTTTCTAAGCTATATAGGACTGCGAGGGCTTGGCGTAGAACTGGCTAGAGCATCTGTGAGTAATGCAGTGGTTAGAACAAGCCAAAAGCCCTGAACTTAAAAGGTATTCTGTTCTACAGGGTGGCTTGCAGACATAAAAAACCAAAATAAACTAAAACAAGAACAGGTCCTGACTTCACTGAGTCTGTTCGAGTCTGCAGATCCTCATTTTACAACCCAGTCCCTTCAAAAGCCTTCAAGAAAATGTTGCTCAGCTTATTGCCAGTTCTTCCATGTCTCAGAAATTGCTTTTTCCCAGGAAGTTAATTCTTGAGAGAAAATGAAGACGGTTCTACTCAGTCCTGTTTGTCTCAAAGTTTTTTGAATGACCTTGTTTTTAGGCTCTTAAAACCTTCTTCTGCTCAGGCAGACTACTTTATTGTGCTTCAACAGCAAGTATAAACCGGCTTGTTGGCAGGTTCTTTGTGGCCCAGCCTTTCCTCCTGAAGTGCTTTGTCATTTGTTTGCAATGCGCTTGCAGGCAGGGAAGAACATTTGAAAGGTGCAATTTGTTTTTGCTTCTGTAATTGTGAACTGTAAAACCAGGATTCCTCTCTGACACAGGGTCCAACTGAAACCAAAGGAAACAAGCTTGTTGACCTCAGTGGGCTTAGAATAGGAACAATCTGAATCCAAAACTCCTGGTTTTTCCTTGTAGCACTGAATATGAACAACCTGAATATGAACTGAGAATACTCAGTGGGTTACCCTCTCTGTGAATGAAGTTTACAGAACCAGGGCTCAGAGATGTGCATAGCTCTTCCTTTAAACTAAAATAAAGTTGAATATATTTTAATGCTCCTACAAAAAATTAAGAATGAAACTTATGTTTCAGAGTTTTTACTGTGTTTTCCTGCAAATCAAGTTCAATGAAATCCTGTGGCATAGCAAATTACCTTAATTTTAATTATATGCATAACAAAAATGTAAAAAGCTTTGTTAGAAGCTCTCTTCTTCAGCTTTACTGTGCAAAGCCGCTCTGCAGCACTCCCCACTTGGTGCTGTGTTTGGTGTTGCATTAATTGCTTCTTGCAGCTTCTACACAAAGTAGACATGTTAGTTAGACATGTATTCTGATAGTCTAGCAAAAAATTAAAGTTTCATTTGCACCTCTGGCACTATGCTGTGTTCCTCCGTGTCTTTGTTGTCACAGTTCTTTCAGAAATAACTGGTCGCTACATCCTGCTTTTTTTTCCTCCATGCCAACCTATACAGACAATGTCATTTTCATTTTTTCCCTATGCCAATCCTTCCACTTTTCCAGCTGGCTCATTATTTTTTCTGAACTCATTTAAGATTTTAGCATTTCAAAATTAAAGTTTTCCTTACTTCCAGAGAAATATTACTTAATTTTAGGAAAAAGTAATTTAGTTTCTTTTTCTTTGGTTAAGGATATTGAGCAATGTTTGCATTATTTCATACACACATACATGCAGGCACACATACACTCATACTTGTAAACATTATCCATTAAAAACATAAAAGAAATTACATTACTGGTCAAGCTCAGAACTATTTGCCATCAGAAAAATACTACTCACTCTGAAAAATAGGAAGTTATATTTTATACTTTTTAGCTTATATTCATATGTATGTTTTTAATGACAACCAAATATAAGATTAAAAGATTACTCTACTTACTACTGTCACTACTGGTAACAATAATATAATCCATGAATTAAAATCTGCTGTAAATTAGTATCTTCACCGAGGCACCTGCTTTCCCCAGACCATCTCTGAGCTGTCTAATGTCAGCGTAATTCATTTTCTTATATACTATTCTTATCAATACTACAAAAGAAGCAACAAATGCACAACTCAAATATGCTGAAAACACAATTTAACAGCATTTCTGTTCCAGTTTGAATCACACTTACACATTAGAAAAGAATAAGGATGAATTCAAGAACACCGAACACCTCGGAACCAAAGCAATCAGACATTTTACTACCTTCAGACTACAGTTACAAACCTTTTATTAGCATCTTCTGTATCTCCACAAAAGCAGACTCTTTTTTGCAGCATCCATAATTTATTCTCACAGTAAAATGCCACCGAAGCTGATGAAACTGTCTCTCCAGTACAGAAAGGACCCTCTAAACAGCCATTAGTATTGAGTGATTTAAAAGCTCCTGCAAGCTAGGCTTACTTACAGGATTTACAGTGCTGCCTCCTATTCTATTTCACTAGCTCTCCAAAATAACTCTACCTGGTCAGAGGCAGATTATTTCAGTGCTTTGTCTGTGCATAAAGCAAACCACATGCCACGGCAACACCTAGAAGAGGGTGGGGGAAGTTTTCGACAGAGAGGCGTGACTAGAAAATGTAGCAATCAGCTCAGTTACACGTCAGGATTGACTTGTTTATTTTTCAAGCTGTGCTGTGCTCGGTAAGAAATCAAAGGCACCTGAGCCTAGATTTTCTTAGGAAAAGCCAGAAAAACACATATTAGAAAAGCAGATGCAATGAGTAGGCACGGTTTGGGTTTTTTTGCCTGTCTTAAATTAAGAAACAATTGCAATGCTTCGATTCTACAGTAAAGCCTGGATCTTCACCTGTGCATTGGCAACTTTACTGTGCACCAGGATACAGCACACTTGCAATTCCATTCTCAGTTACACAAGTGTCCCTTTATTCCATGGGGAAGGCAGCGTGTGTCCCAGCACAAGCAGCATTACCATGTTACAGGAAAGAGGCGGGAACAGATTACAGGTATGCGGCAGTTAAAACTTTGCAGGTTTGTTGTTTTGTTTTGTTTTGTTTTGTTTTGTTTTTTCTATGCTGCATTGCTCTGCAGGAGAATTGTCATCAGTGAACATCCACAAAGCTAACCTCATGGCCTCTACTCACACCTCTCCTTAAATCCCCTTCTGCTTTGATACAAACACTCTACAATGGCAAGCTGCCGTGTTACAAAACCTATGTATCAGGCTAATAACAATTTCTTTAGAGGCTTGCATTCCCTGTAATTGTTTTTTTGTAGCTGTTCCTTGTCTTAGTGGCATGCCACCTGGGAGCCCCAGGCATGAACCAGAACACCAGCCCAAGACTCACAGGGTGAAAATCAGCTCTTTGTGCCAAAGATCTTGCAGCTTCATACTTAGATTTCACAGCACTGTACAATGCACTTGTACCTATGACTGCCAGTCCCTAAGATGAACACAAAAATGATACTATTTCACTCAGGTGTTGCTGACATCAGAACCACACAAGACAAAAGTTAGGAGAGAACAGGCAGCCTAACTAGCCTGAGTGTAGCCCCATTCTCTCTGAGCACCACCTGTGGATGGCAAGGGAGAAGAATGCTCTTCAAACAGCAGCTCAAGAGCTGCATATGAGACCATTTTCAGTTCAGAACCAGAAGAAACCAAAGCCCTGGAAGACAAAAGGACTGGAGAGCTGCCCTGTTTGCCCAGCTAGAGCTAAAGCTGCAGGCCTGCCTCTAAGCTGCCTCTGGGCTAGAAATGGTGGGAACTGATGCAGCAGAGCTGCCTGGGGCCAGTATTCTCTACCATGGCCTGGGAAAGCTGTGCTTGCCTGTTATACTACAGCCATAGGGCAGCAGATCCCCATGCACTTTACACCTTGTCCTCTTGAGAGGGAATTAAGTAGGATACATCTGCTGCCAAGTCTAGGGGTTTTCATGCACTTAAAGCCTTTACGCAAAACCTGAGCAAAATAGATTTAGCCAAGAGAGTTTACCCATTAATTGCCACTTAGTCCTCATTCTTCTGGCACAGAACAGAGAATGTCTCATTATATGACCAAGTAAAATCCCAGTCCTCCCAGTTAGGCCAAAGGCAAGAGACTGGAAAATTAATTTTACAGTTTTCTAACCAAAACATGGAACAATTTATATACTTTTTTAAAGCTGGAAATAATGCATGTTCTGATTATAGCTCACCGTGGTTGCTTCTGAGCCTGGTTTTTCCTTGATTTTCTGAAGGAGAAGAGCCAAGCAAAAGGTGATCTAAACCCCAGAAAGGAAGCTGAAGTGTTCTTTTGTGCTTGAGGATTTGTGCGGGATGACATTTTTAATTCTTTATGATCTAAAAATATCATAAAAATTTGATTTGCTTCAAGTTCTTACTAAATACTATATTAAAATATAAATACAAACTTACATCTTCATAAACAATTTTCTTTTGCTTACCTTTAATGACAGGAAAATCCAGTTTTATTGACATTTTTGGACAGACTATGTGACATGCTGGTTTATAATTACTAACTAGAAGACTAAGAGAAACATAAACAGGTTTAAAGTTTTGAAAAGTGCTGTTGGTTTTGGGTGACACGTGAGATAAATGAGGCTGATTTTCAGAAAATAATCAGCACTTAACCATTTGAAACCCAGAAGTGTCTTAAAATACAGGAAAACTAGACATTTGAAAATGGAGAAACCCACAATCATTAGTCACATTTTGGTCACCTTTGTAAGAAATATAGATATGACAAATCTGAATATACAATGGTTTAATAGACTGTTATGTAACTAAACAACAGTAACTCAGACTAAGTTGTCTTCTGCATCATACAGTTCTTTATGATGGGATTCCCATGGCCACTGGGGTACATTTTTTCTCATACAAACTGCGTATCAGAACTGTATTTTAAAAGCAAGATGACACAAATGTTTTCCTTGGGAAAGTTATGGCTTGATTTCTTCAAAAGAAACGTAACACCAGCCTGCCTGTAAAAGCAGCTGACAAATGGGGTGAAGGAGAGGATGAGAATTGGTCACGGACTAGGGAAATAAAACTTCAAAGTCTGCTATTGAAACATGTCACATAAAAATGGGGAACATAAAGAAACAAGAGTTCACTCAGGAATAAAGCACTGCATATTTTTTCCCCATTTAAAACACCACATGCTTGAAACAATACAACAGCCTGGAAATGGCTTATCCAATGACTGTATGAGAAAGTAAAACCAGAAATCAGAGCAAAGTGTCACTGATAACAACAGCAAGGGGCAGCATTTGGGACACAGTCCAAAATGAAGTGAACAATCCATGTACTGTGATTTAAATCCTGTGTGTACTACACAGCTTTCACTTTAGTGACAATATCTGTGCGTTATAAAATGCTGCATCCTTTACCCCTTTCAGAGCCTAATGTTTTGGTGGCATTGATTGACTTGACAATGAAGATGCCATCAGGAGAGTCCTAATACAGCACTCTGCTGAAGCCAGGATGGTCTAGGGGTGCAGACAGAGCCAGGCTCGTGGGCAGAAGAAGTACCTTTTCTTAAGGTAATTTATATAGTTGGCAATACCAGACAAGCCTCTGTGGCACACAACCCCTTCTTCAGATCTGAAATAGAAACAGCAGCTTTCAAATTTAAACACCAGAGGACAATTACACAGAGTTTAGTTAGTTAATGCATCAATTAATTTGTCTCTGAAAGAGAAAAACAGTAGATAACTGCGGACTAGACGTGATGCTGGGGAAAAATGGTCAGGAAAGACAGATCTGTTCTGTGTAGGTCTGTAGTTTCAGGAAAAAAAATAGGATTTCACTTTTCTTTTGAAATACATGACTGCTTGTAATTGCTATGAAGCACAAAAAGGAAGAGCTCAATGAAAAACATGCAGAAATGTGAATGGAATGAAAGTGTATATTATATATGAAAACTATCTGGATGGAAAATGAAAAACACAGTACAGAATGCTGTGCTTGGCACAGAGACACCGTGTTTCTTGTGTATACTTATTTTGGGTGGGCAATAGAACCTCTGAAATGAGATCTCCAGAAGCTGCTTCCTGGTCAGCCCAACTTTCTAGGCTTTGTCACTCACCCTGATAAACAGCACTGCCCTGCCTTTAGCCCCACACTTCCAGGAAAAGTTTCCCCCTTGCTCAGTCAAGCCTCTCTCACCCAAACCCAGATTACCTGCTTGTTCCAAATGTAATTTAGACGCTTCTAGTTTCTTCACAAAAACTAGGTAAAAATGAAACAGTTTTTGTATATAGTAAATTTTACTGCTGCTTTGGTTGGGAAGCCACCACTGTATTTACTATAATTGCAGAAACTTCACCTTGATTGAGGAATAAGTATTTTACAGTGAGGACAATCAATCACTGGAACAGCCTCCCTGGGGACATGGAAGGGTCTGGGCATTTACAAGATGTGTCTGCGCAGGGTGCCCAGTAATCTCATCCAGGCTCCCTTTCCCACAAGAGGTTGGACCAGATGATCTTCCCATGTCCTTCCAACCTGGGCTGTTCTATAATTCTAACTATGGGACAAGAATATCAGGGATTTTCTGCTGTGGCTCCTCATGCTTTTAACACAATCTCCTTAAAGAAACACAGTCATTTTGAAAATACAACTTTGGTAAAACTTAGACATGAGAAGTAACCAAATGCCATTTCAGAAACTTTTCAGCTATTACACTCTGAAATGCTCTAAAACATTGGTTTGGTGACCATTATCATACAGATAAGAGAAATGGAAAAATGCAACTCACTGGTGTTTTTGCTCTTCTTCAGCTGATGCTCTAGTGGTGGTTTTAGCATTTTATTGACATCACCGTAATTCTGAAATTTTTTTCTTTGTATTTCTTCAAACCATTCTCCAGTCACTCCCTGCAGCCCTGTTTCAGACTTCTTCCTCTTTAGAAGTTTGCTAGAAAGGGAAAAAAAGTATTTTTAAGCCTTTTTAGATATTACAAGCACATAATTAGGAACTCTCTCAGTTGTTCCTTTAAGCATTTACAGTATATTCTACATATAATGACCTTTAAAATGATCCAGTGGTACATGATACATTCACAGCAATCACATAAAAGTTTCAGTGACAGCAGAATTCTCCAGCTCAACAATGAGATTATGTGACCAGGCTAAGTGGACGACTCATATGCTTGCACTATTCTCTGCCTTGAAGAAGTGAATCCTTCTTCTTTGCAAAAATGAGGTAATAATTCATAAACACTACAAAACTAATTAAGAGTAAGATTAAGTTCAGCCAATAATAGAATTAGAATAAGTAATACTCTAAAAAAGCAATTATTCAAATATTTATGCACTCATTTCAGCAGAAGTAATAAGATTATTCTGATTTGCAAGAGTAAGCTCACTGCAGCCCTGACATTGAGGCACCCACCACACATTTTCTGTGTAAAGGAGAATAATTAAT
The DNA here is from genome assembly GCF_020740795.1 of Apus apus. Taxonomy (NCBI): domain Eukaryota; kingdom Metazoa; phylum Chordata; class Aves; order Apodiformes; family Apodidae; genus Apus; species Apus apus. The sequence continues at coordinate 17,034,915 of NC_067282.1, forward strand.
TTTTAATGCAGCTAATAGGTATTCATGCAACAAGTTGAACAAGTTTATCCCATTTTCTTCTTTCCTTGCTGCATAGTAAGGATTGCTGCATTCTGCCTGTGCAAACTGGAGCATAGGAGATTCCATGTGAATATCAGAAAGAACTTTCCTGTGAGAGTGACAGAGCACTGGAACAGGCTGCCCAGAGAGGTTGTGGAGTCTCCTTCACTGGAGACATTCAAAACCCGCCTAAACACGTTCCTGTGTGATGTGCTCTGGGTGATCCTGCTCTGGCAGGGGGGTTGGACTAGATGATCTTTCCAGGTCCCTTCCAACCCCTAAGATTCTGTGATTCTGTGCTTAATATGTATGCAAGCAACTAATAATGAATAGGAATGTTCTGCCACGCAGAGACAAAGCCTGAACAAGCTATATACATGTGGCTGCAACTGAAGAAGCTATTTAGTAGCAAGTTTGGGTTTTAGACCAAGAGGTGAGAGAAAAGATTTTTGATCGAGAAATAAGGTACAGTTGCAAGAGTTGTAATAGTGTGAAGTTACTTGTTTCAAACTGCATTAGACAAGTACCTAAAGTACAGATGCAAAGGCAGCAAATCCACACCCAAACTGATTCTGATGGCAGCAGAACAAGCCTTTGTGCACAGCCCGGAGGTGTAACACCAGTGTTTTAAGCAAGGCTTCCATGTAAATCTTCTGCCTTAATCAGTAGTAAAACCAATGTCTAGGAGTTAAGATGCTCTCAGAGAACAAATTATTTCAGTTACCAATTTAAATAAAAACTCATATTCTCTGAGTCAACAATAGACTACGAAACAAACTTAAGATTAATTATCTAGTCTGGGAATGGATGCATTTCCATCTGGAGTTGAGACAGGGCATATTGTCCATACTAACACCTACTGTTCATCTGATAGCATCTGAAGGGGAGGACAGCAACATTTTTGGTAAATGAGTGAATATAGCCTAGAAGAAGATTACACAGGCAGAGACACACGTACTCGCCAACTGAAATAAACTTATTACAAAGGCAAAAATGTTGATCATCACAGATATTACCGCACCGTGGGAGTGACTAAACACCATAAACGCCATCTGCAGCATGGAAAACAGCCCAGCAGTGATATGAAACAGGAGGAGGGGATGAACAAAGCGCTCTCAAGCGCCAACTTCATGACCTCACTCCTGTGGCCTTAGCAAAGGGGATCCAAGACAGCAGGAGGAGTACAAGCACTCAGAGCACGAGGTATCTGGGGAGCGGCTGCAGTCTCAGCGATTGCCCGGAAGCGGAGGCCGGCAATACACGCCTCTGGTCCTCAACACCCCGCCGCAAGGGACCGGGTTTTCTCCTCAGAAGGAGCCACGTCCGGATCCCCGGGCGCTCGGGCCGCCCCTGCCCGGGCTGGGGGCCGGGCGGTGGCACCCGGGCGCCCCCTGGCGGCGGGCAGCCTCGCCCCAGCGCCCCCTAGCGGCGGCGGGCAGCCTCGCCCCAGCGCCCCCTAGCGGCGGCGGGCAGCCTCGCCCCAGCGCCCCCTAGCGGCGGCGGGCAGCCTCCCCGCGAGCAGCCGCCCCTGGTGTCCCGGGCGGGCCGGCAGCTGCTCGGCGGGGAGCTGACCCCACCTGCACATCGAGGGCCACTCGCTTCATGTTTATGCATCCCAGACGCGGGAGGCGTCCCTGCCCACGCAGGGGGGGTCGGATCTACATAAGGTCCCTTCCAGCCCGAACCATTCCATGATTCTATGATAAGAAGTACAAAGCACCACGCTTACCCCAACGTCGGCCAAAACAGGCATTGCACGAGCACGCCTTTCACTACAAAAATGTATTAAAAATCTTGCGCAAACACTGACATTAATATTTAAACACTGTAAAGTCTTTACTGGTACATGTTTGGCATGACTTGTAGTCATTACCTTTTATATCTGTAGTCATTACAGATGTGCTGTCATCCCCAACTCATGAAATCAACCCTTTAAATTTCTTGTATTTATATTTACACACACACGTGGGCCCATATATTGAACCCTATGTATAGGTATAGTTACACGACTACGGAATAATATTAATATGATACTTAACATGTAATTGCAATATTGCATGTCTATTAAATATTTCTCATTTGAGCTGACTCCAAGCCAAACCACTTCATTTCCCTCTAAACCTGCCCTGTCAAGCCTACATGCCCCCTCATGATACTAATGAACAACAGTTGTGAACTAGAAGGCAAGCCCGTCTCAAGAAACAATTACAGCAGAAGATGGTATCTGCAGTCAGTATTGCAATGAACTTGCCTTTGAGGCAGCACTATTGTTGCTTGGATTGCAAATCAGGTATGGAGACACTGCTCCTCTCCGCAGGAGTGTCAAAACACCTAATGCCCTCTAAACCAAATGTACGAATCCTGCTTCTCTGTCTACTCCATCCACCCTTCCTCCTCATTTCTCTACAGCCGCTTTGGACACTTAGAGCCACTTCCTTTTGAGAGGAGACCACATCATCATGGTGACTGGGAGAAGTACCTGGAAGCTGCTGCAGGATTAAAGGCAAGTCCATCCCCAGGATAACTTATAGGAGACTACTCCACAAACCAGGGCAGGCAGCAATCCTAAATGACCTCACAGGCTACACCTCCTTACCTTTTCCCATTTATTATCCTACAGAACATCTAAACTAATGAATCACTCAGAAGCAACTCCTTTGCACTGTTTTTAAAAACATCTCTTCCTTACTGGCACAAGGATGTCTCAGTATTTCTTACACAGACATCTCCAGGGAAAAGTTAACCTAAATGTTTGTATGTACTAGACTTTCATGTGGGTTATTATAAATGCTGTGAAAAGAGCTGTATCCTCCCCCTGCCACTTCCTGTTAGGATAATAACTAGCTGTAATTGCTACTGTAAGAGGACAGGTATTTACCATCTTCATCCTGAATATAAAGCAGAAGACAGATGTGTAAGACAGTAGAAACTGGGTTGTCAAATAGGATGTCTAGGGACATCTCTTCTGTTTGCTTGGGACTCAATCCCACTCCTGCTAAGGCAGAAATTATGAGTCCTATTAATCTCAGCAGAAGCAGGATTTGGCCCTCAAGGACTCTTACCACATTATCTCATGAGGGAACAGATACACAGAAACCACCGTGCATGAGGAATTGCACCACGGGAAGGATAAGCAGACCAGTAGTTGCTCATTGGATCAAAGCTCTCCAAGTCTGAGAAGACAAGGCTGGAATGACTGCAGATAAAAGCAGTGCTAAAAGCACTAGATAAAATCTATAGTTGGGCACATAATTTGCAAAAACACTTACCTAAAACAAGCTTATGTCTTTACTCTGTTTATATTCCTTACTTTGTTGGTCACAAAAGGCTAAGGATGCTAAAAAATAATGACTGAATATTTTTTTCCTAAATTTTTTACTGTCTTACCACCTTCTCACTGCTTTATACATTATGCCACACCAGTGAGCTCTGCATCTCTGTAATTCCTATGGCCAGTTAATTATCTAGAAAACTCAGGCTGTTATCACAACCACAAGTAGCTCTAAAAAGCATATGCAAGAATCATAGAACCATAGAATGTTATGTAAGAATATTTCCCTACTTACAGTTTCTTTTAATATATAAAAATAATTCAAAGACATACTTCTAACTTCTCATCTTATTTGCAAAAAAGAAAAAAAAAGGTGTGGGGGGGAAGGAGGAAAAGAAGTATTACTGACAACAGCAAGGACTACCACAGCTGAAGTAATTTGAAAAACTTACTATCCCCCATTTCACAGAAACATAAAATAGGAGTAACAACAACATTCTGGTTTCCAAGGTGCCACAGAAGCTCCTGTGGCAGGTTAATCTTACCAGGAAGAAATACAAAGATACACAGAGTCAAGTTACTCTTTCCTAGCACGTCAGACACACAATAGGTCTGTTTTCTAAGGCAGTCTTTGTTCTTAGTAGCGGGTACATTTTTACTCACATTAAAGCAATCTTTCGTTTATTTTTCTGTCTTACTGTTTTCTGTTTGGCTGATGTCAATAAACCAAGTCAGCTTCATCATAACATGCAAAACATGATGTAGAAGTAGGTGAGTCAGAGAGGAAAACTGACTTCCATGTTTTGGTTGCACACACACATCAATGTAGAAAGACCTAACTGAAAAAAGTGTTTATTTTTTCTTTGGCTTTTGCATTTGTAAAATGAAGCATTTCTGCAGTAATTCTCAAAAAAATCAAGGCCTTTTCTTTTTTGATGAACAAAATGTGTTGGTGGTAATGCTTGAATCTAACCTGTAGGGTGTTGCAAGTCAACCAGTCAGATTTAATTTTCACTTCCCCCAAAATACTAGTTTTCTATCTAAGTCTTCATCCTTTTCATTATTAATTCTGCTCCTGTCATTTTTTTTATTACATATTGATTTTATTAATGCTCATTAACCCACGAAGTTACCTTCAAATACATATTTGTCTGAGTATGTGACAAATAAAACCAAATATCTGTATGGGAAAAGAGGATGTGCCGCAACAAGGAAGACCAAAGAGTGTGTTGGTTCAGTGTTTCTTTCTTACCATGACCTAAATACCAATAAACATAATGGAAGGACTTTCACTGTCCTGAACAGGCTGCCAGAGAGTCACCTAGTGGTGACACCCCTAGATACAGAAGGAGTAACTGCAAGTGCCAAGAAAGGTTCACTTGAAGAACAGGGTAAACACTTCACAGCCCAGTACTGAACTGACTTGTATGGATTATGTTTTCAATCTCACTGTGATGGGTGCATCAAGTTGTCAGCTCACAATTATCCCTAAATATTTAGATTCCAGAAATGTGCAAAAGCAGGAGATTGAAGTAGGGAAAAAGTAAAAAGGGAACTAATCTTCTCTAATTTTACCTCCCAGACTGTATATTTTACAGGCAGAAGTACTTTAAACACTGAGATACCACTTTTGCACATGATTTTGATGCCCACCCTTACAAGCAGCAAGTAGGGCTACTTAAGAAGAGAGCTCCAAAAGCTAAATGTAATTTTGTCCTCAAAACACAACAGACATCAGATTCATATATTAAGTCTAGTTGTGTGTGTCAGCGATACAGGCAAGGTATATGTGAGTTAAAAGCAGAACATCTTTTCTGCCCTTACTGAATTTCCACCTTGTGTGCTCATGGGGAAAATCCTTCCATTTCCACCTTTCTTTTTTTTAATAAAAAAGTAGAAAACCCACAAAATCTGAAATTATTACACTATGTCTATTCAGCAGATTTATTTCACTAAATTAAAGCTGACAAACTGCTTCAAAATAGTCTAGTATGGTGGCAATGTGTACATTCATGACACACAATCCACAAAGACAGTGAGATATCTGCATACAGGAAACATTCTCATCAGATTCCCACTGTGCACTGAATACTTCTTTCCATTCTGTAACTCACAATGTCTTCTGTGTCTACAATTTTTTAACTTAAGTACAGTGCCTAAAAGTTACCTCTCTTTTTTCCCAAAGGATTAACTTCTCATATTAAACTATATGAAACGAATGTCCTGGAGACAACTGACTCTAGCTGCTGTTTTCCCTCACTGAGTTCAACCTTCCATTTTCCCTTGAAGCTTTTGTCTGCTCCCCTGGGCAAGCACACTGTCTGACACTTTTCTTTGAAACAGAAAACTAGAAAATGTTGTAAGGGCATGGATGAGGTTCATTCTCGTGCTGACCACATAATTCCTCTCTGCTCTGGCAGCTCAGGAATCAGAAGTTCTCAGAAACCAGGAGCTCAAAGACTCTTCATAAAGTTAAGTTTTTAAAGCACAGAGGTCACATGAGCTGAGAGTGACTAATCGCCCATCTCAAGCGGTAAACAACGCCTCAAAACATTACTTTTAATATTAAACTATTCCTTTAGCAGCTACACTGGTTTACAGTGAAAACATTTTTTCAGCTCTGCTGGAACAAAGAGAAAAAGCTATAAATATATATAGTCTTTTAATTGAGTTTTTACATACTTAGAATATGAAAGCTCTTAGTCCTTTTGGCAGCTGGTCAGCAAGAGTGAATGAGGTGAAATACTACTAGTAATGTCACAACTGTCAGTGACTGTCCATCTCAGGCTGATTCTCTGCCATTTCCTCTACAGTGAGTGCCAAACAGGGGAAAGCTCCACTCTGAGAATGTTTTACAGATGATTTACATTCTCTGTGTACAGGCTGCAAATGACAGGCCAAAAAAAAAGGGTGTTACTTTATTATCCTCTCAATACTCACAAGCTACCTACCAATATTATATGGTAATAACCAAACAAATCCATGATGCAACAGAAAGGAAGGCTACCTATCATTTTTAAAGTGTGTCACAACTTCTGAATGGTACTAATTGATATCTCTAATGACATGACTTCATTAATAGGAATTTTCATTAGCATTAATATATGCTAATAGGTGCAATGGATACAATTCTCCATGCAAAGATTCTGATTTGTCTGAAGGGACAGATATAGTGTCAATCCAAAAACATTGCATGACAGGACTAAGTTTTGGGGTCCTGAACGTCTGTCATGGTAATCTTACACAGAAATACAGATGTACACCATGTGTGCTACCTGATGGGTTGGAAGGCTGGAGATCAGGTCTGCTTAGGTCTCCCAGTAAGTCTGAAGCTAATGATTAACAGCAGGCATATTTACTCTTCCAGGGTAGAGCTGCTAGTTGGTTGTGACACCTTTTATAAATAGTGATAGCATGCAAAGAGACAGCCATCTACGCAAGTAATTTACAGCTCAGCCATATTATAAATTTAACTGCCTTACAAAGACATATAATGCAGATGCTATTCCTCATGTTATTGTATGACTTCTTTTATGCAAAACCTTTCCTAGGTAACAATATAAGGAGAAAAACAAGAAAACAGACACAGGCCAGGTAAGAACTCTGAATGAGGGGAATCGGTTCCAAATGAAGACCAAGGTCTCATCTCTGCAAGCAGTTTTGTGTATAATAGCCCGTGGGTCTGGAGAGAGCTCTAAAATTGAGAGGCTCCAGACAGGCTTAGACATTTGTTTGTACAGAGCTAAGCTTGAAGCCTAGGGCTCTGAAAAGACACCTTTGCAATCTCAGATAATTGTGCAGAGTCTCACACAGAGCTGAAGCAAGATTCTGGTCCACAGAAGTAAGACAGAAAGTCAGCATGTACCTGCACACAATTTATGTGTTTCTATAACACTGGAAAAGCCTCTTCGGCATTGCTTGAAATTAAAGAAAGCAGTCAAAAGAGTGAATGTAAGCCCTGAAAGTTGACACAGTGGATGTTTTTAATCTTGAAACACAATACTTATATACATGTATATAATATATACTTACACAGATCCTCTGCTATAGTAGCTTAGAATCTCATAATTTATCACAACTTTTCCCCTTAAAATATAAATATTATAGTATAATAATACTTAGATGTAACATTTATATGTATATAATTTTTATATACATGCATATAAATACATCTTCAAAAATATGCAAGTCCATAATTCAGGAAGAAGGAGAACGCAGAGCACCCCAGCTACACTGCTGCAGCTTTGCTTGACCACAGCTCTCTGCACTCAGACCCCTAATCTAGAAATCGAAAGATATGGCAAGCAGAAGTACTTCAGTTCCTTAATTATTCCAATCACAATTCAAATTGTATGTAATTTATGTGCAATAAAGTGTAAACAGACACTTTTCATCATTTACTCTTCACTTTTGTTTTGTGGCTTTCATGTGTTTATTTCTGAGGCAAGACTCACAAAAAGGAGATGGTTTCTGGTAGGAGTTTAAAGTGTAGGCATTGAAATCCAGCTTAAATACATTTAACAGTGTTAACAAAACAATCTAGTTGCAAAGGAGGTTTAAAACACATTCCATGTGAATATTTAGATGCAAAAATCTTCAAGAAAAAGTCCCAGTTTTCCCCTACTTGTTTTAATGCATTTCTCACATGAAATATGAAAGCTGTGAAACTTTTCAGCCTGTTAGCTCCAGGGAATTACGTAATGTTTCAATTTAAAACAAGTACAGGAAAGACTGAACTGAGTCTAGTCTATATAGCCCTTAGTCTATATAGTCCTGTGTTAAAGTTACGGAACACAGAGGGAAATGAGCTCTAAAGCCCATTGGGCCAAACTCCACTTGATTTGAAAACTAGATTCAGGGAGCAAAAAACCTCAAAGGATTATTAAATTCAGTATACATAAAACACTGACAAAAAGTAAATTTTAAAGAAGACAGATGCGTGCAACATTTTTCAAATGCTGTCAAAACTGTATCTGATAAAAAACCAGAGAATGCCAGCGGAAGCCTTGACATACAGCCCAACAAGCCTTGGTCTCAGCTGTTAGCCAGGTCTCTCCAAGAGCCACATTGACAGAAGGTGTAAATGCCTCATCTAGATGGCCCCAAGAATCTGAAGTACCTCAGGGACCAAACACAGCAAAACTTGAGCACTTTTGGCTTCACCAGAGACAGCCTGTGCTGTGGTCTTTGACAGGATTACAAGACACAAATAGCCTGAACACACCACTGGAGCACAGCTGTGCCCATACCAGAGGAGAAACCCAGCCACTCTGAATGTGAATCAGGCATGTTCCTGTCCGATGCCTCTTTGACTTCTTGGCACAACCAATTTAACATTTCTGAAATATGTGTGAGGACTTGAAGGTGTTGGGACACAGCGTGTAGAAGCTGTCAGCACCTGAAAACATTTATGAGGTGTTTCCAAGGCTGCTCACTGCAGCTTCATTCCTTTCCTTACAGCAATGACAGGCAGAGCACATTGTGCTTTCCTGGCATCACCTTGCAGAGGCCCAGTGACACTACCCCACATGCCACTGGCATTACAAACAATTTTAAATAGATATATGTAAGAAAGTTGAGATAAAGTGAGAGTGACCATGCTTTGCTGATGTTTGAAATGCTGACATTTCAGACAGTTCTCTTCTTCATGCACCTCAGTGTCTCTTGGCTTGTTTAGAAGCTTTCTTCTACCTGATGGCCTTTTCCAATTCTCATTAATGTCAATTATTATTTTAACTTCCGCACTTGTATTGTGGAGGAGACAGAGGGTGTTGAGAACATAGAAACATCACTATCGGAAAGGTCATACCTGGGAAGTGCATAGACTTCTTACAAGGTGTATGAGACCTTAAGTGGGTCACAAATACATAGAAAAAATAGCAACATCAGACTTTTGTGCATTAGCTATTCCAGAATAAGTCCCCCATATTGACTGTCTACTGAGTAGTTAATGCTGGCTTGTACTGCTGTGCCTGACCCATTTGTTCTTGAAGTCTGGTCAATTTATCCATATTGACAAAGCCCAACTAATTCTACTTTTGCCAATAAGCTTGGACTTAGAAACTGTCTCCTCATGGGCTTAACAGTAAGCCTTGACTTAAATCTCATTAGTTTCAACAACCAGCTTTTTTTGGCAGCCCTAGTGACATAAAAAAAGTGGGGTAGATAATAATAACAATCATGATCATTATGATTTTTATTTTTACAGTATTTTGCCACTTAAAAATGCAAACATTAGTTTGAACCCTGGCACAAGGCCTGTGTTTGAATGAGTATGGGTGAAAATACCCTGAAGCACGTCCTTCCTGCTCTTGCAGGTTTGGCCACTCGGGCCCAGGGCCAGCTTGGAAAGAGCAGAGCTGGTTACCTTGGAGAAAGCTGTGGTGAAGACAGCCAGAGGCCTCGGCCAGGGCCATCCCTCCTTCCCCTGAGAGCTGCTTTTACATGGAGGCAGTTCCAATAGGCCTTGCCCTGGCTACAGCCCCAGAAGCACCCCAGCCATGTCTGTGCAAGGCCACTGCCACGCTGATCTGGGCTTTCCCTCCCTGGCTGGCATCCCAACCTGGCCCCAGCCCACCCACCCCACCTGCCCGGCCATCATGGGGTCCTAGCAGACTCTGGTCACTGTCACCAGGCCTGACACTGACATGACATCACAGCTTGACTTTGGCCCTGCATCATCACCATGGCTCTGCCCTGTGATCACCGGGCTGTGCTGGACATGGTTACCCTCACCAGGCCTGATCCTGACCCCGACCCAGCCCCATGGCCTGGCCTTGGCCCTGCCACAGCACCATGGTGATGGGGCTGGGGCTGCCCTGTCTACCTCACTGGGCAGTGCAATGGGGTAACAGGACGCTGTCCTGCCCACCCCGTGGGTAGCACCCACGGCCCCAGTAACATGAAGGAAAAATTAATACATTCAGTGCATTACCAGGCAGACTCTTCCAAACATAATGCGCTTCAAAAAGTGCTTCTGGGTCTCATTCTGCCACTGCAAATACTGCGGAAAACCTCCTGCTCTCAAAAACAAAGAAGAGCAAAGAAGAGCAAACCTTTGTTTAACACTGAAATTAGTGAAATACTGTGAAAAGACAAGACCAATGAGCTACCAGCAATGCCAGTCCAGACACAGCTCTGTAGATGTAAAACAAGTTACCCCATGGACATTAGTTTAGCTACCCCAAATGTGCAGGGCTAAAAACCAAACTAGAAAATGGCACTCACTGTGCCCATCTGCCCCTCGCTGTCACCTCCAGCTCTTCCTCAGCTCATGTGAAGTCCCAGTCCTTGACTCCAGGCCCTACCACAAGATAGGATTACTAAAAAACAGTGATGAGGAAAAAACTTGATATGCAACTTAACTAATTGTCTTTGGTTACAGTACCCCCACATGAACAAGAGGAGCCCAAAAACAGGGTTATTTATGACAGCAATTGCTTACCAAACAGTGTAAAGGTCTCCCCTGCCATTTTTGCTTCTATTTACACCTTAGCATATTAGCACTTCAGAGCTGCAAGGACCTGTTTCCGTAAGTGTTTACAAACCACTAAACACACCAGTGACACAGTATCAGTAGTAAATAATAATAGTATCTCCTCCACAAACAAGACACAGTAGAGCACTTGTGCCCTGAAACATCATGGGTGGAGTATCTCTTATGAAAGAATTTCTTTATTAATGCTTTGTTCAGGGAGGGAGCCCTGCTGGAAAAATAAAATAACCAAGTGGTGCTGTCCTGGTATCCTGCCTGCTTTCCTCACCCACACAACTTATGGGTATTTTGGGGTTGATTCTAAAAGGTCTTCAGTTATTATAAAAATTCTTAGTAATTATAAGGACTTGGGTCCCTAATCTCTATCTTTGACACCCAAGAAGATATTCTTAGTCTCCAAGAGGCTGCAAGAGGGCAAACAGGGCTGCTTCTTTGAATAAGCCAAAATAAAGGCTGTAATGTCAGACCCCTCAAACTGTAAGCAAGACAAAATAACTGAAGAACCAAGAGGGCACTGAGTATGTCTGCACCTCTGTAACAAAAGCCTTCCAAGGTTATGAGTATGGAAAAAGGCAAAAAAGTACATTCTCCATGCAGCATTTTATTCCCACCTTCTATTGCCAGACCTCTGAGAGCAAAATATCAGTAAGAATACAATAAGGAATTGCTTGGAACAAATTATGACCTCAGTGAATGACCTGCTCTAAGGCAGTAAGAGTGGTTTTATCCCTATAACAACCAACTATATTCAATGACTTGTTGTTGAGACTGTCTAGAATAAAGTAAGGAGGAGATTAATCTTTTCCACAAGAATCCTGTGTTGTTAATGGGTCACTGAGAGTGGAGCAGTGAGTAGCACTGACTGTACCTCCCAATTAATTTCTTTTGCTTTTCATCTTCAAATGAAATGAGCATAAATTAAAACAAACCTCTGCTTTGCTGCCATCTGTTCTCATGGTCATATTTTGTAAGAATAAATCTACTGAATAAAAAAAAGCAAAAGTATAAACCAACCTGGAAATAAGCAAAACAAATTAAAGCAAAGGGAATGAGTGCTCCTCTCTCCCAAAACCTCCATTTCCCTTCCCTCCTTTTTTCTGTTCCTATTCATATACAGAGGGTGATACCTATGACATGTTCTGGAGCTGGTAGTGAATTTTTTCCCATTCTTCCTACTGAAAACAGAAAAAAAATCCTTACACAATACAGGCACAGTTACTTCTGAAAACACGATCTAGCAGGTAAACTGCTATTCAGCAGGTAGTTTAATTTCCCTGTTCAGTGGCTCAGTCTCTCAATTATTTTCAGTGTCTCATGTGAAAGTGAAGACAACAGTATTTCCCTTGTTCTCAAGGATTAATAAACTAGAACAGCACAGGGCTATTGTATGTAGTCATAATAGGAGCATTATATAAACCAGACAACTCTCCTAAACAAAGGTTAATTAAAGAATTCAGAGCTCTTCTGCCCTTTTAAATACATTCTGCATTTATCTGTAGCTCTTTTGTATCTCCCAACTGTTCATTTTTTGGACAACCTGCAAATGTACCAGCTATCTGTTCCCATGGAATAACCCCCTACCTGATGCCTGTTTTAAGTAGCTCTCTCCATGTCTCTTGTCTCTTCTCAGCGGTTGTCCCTGGGCCCTGGTGCTGTTTCAGCAGTGGAGATGCATCTCTGCACCCAGTACTCAGACACTCAGAGGTATCAGAGCCTGAAAGCTGACTGCAAAGACACCTGAGCACTGCCCGCCTCTCCACACCCTGCAGAGGGAGGAGCTGTCTTGGAGATAAAAGGCAGCAGCTCCACCTCTGTATCCCATAGCTTCATGTCCTATTGCTGCTGAGCCTTCACACAGGGACTGCCAGTCCCTCTGCTACCTGCCAGTCCCTCTGCTACCTGCCAGGCTCTGAACTGTTGTCCTGAAGACATGGGAAGCAGGCAGCCTCCCTCATCACCCTGCCAATCAGTTTCTTTGAGAAAGGATGGAAAAGAGAAGCACCTACAGGTTTGTTAAGCGTTTGGGACCTGGGGCTCTGCATGCAAATATCAGCTGTCAATTCTTTTTTAATTTCTGTCCCCAGCAGCTGCTGGGGACAAAGCTTTAGAAGATGAGCCAGGTGCACCCTGAAGCCTTGAAACCAGAAGTCAAATAAGACCTGGAATATTTTTATGTCATGATTTACATGCCTATTTCATTATGTATGGAAAGTTGACCTGTGGTGTTAAGAATGAGCCTACAGCAAGCATTCATTGTGTCCTATGGAAATGGAATTGTCAGGGAGCATCTGAACGTGATAGTACTCTCTGAACATACTGGATTCCTCCTTGTTTCCTCCTGGGCATCTAACTGCAATTGAAATATTAGGGAGAAGGAACCTTCTTCCACAAGCATCTGCAAAATCATAATTTTCATTAACCAGGCTTACAAAAACAGTATTTTGTGACTTGAGTTGGACTTCTTTCATAATGTGGCAATTATTATTATGGAACAATACATGTATATTAATTTCTGTCCCATGCTAACGTTTATGATTAATGAGGTTTTCTCCAAGTTGGTATTATCAATGAGACTAGATTTGATGAACAGCAAAGAAAACTGAAGCTGGATGTTACCCAAGTCCAAAACTAATGTGTTTGGTTTTTTTCCGTTTAAATTATTAAATACGTGATTACTAAGTTTCTAAATTATTTCCGGTGTATATGGTAATGAAAAGTCATATGAGTTATACAAAAGCTGACAGTTGCTGCCTCTCTGAACCTGTTTCCTTAGAGTCAGGAATGGCTGTTGCTGTTCACAGGTACTGCTCAGAGGAGCCACGAGAGGGCACTGGAAAGGAGAAAACGAGCAAAAAAAGCGCAATCCGAGGAACCGGCAGCCCAGGCAGGGCACATCAGGAGCTCAGCTCCCTGTCAGTAGCAACAACAAATAAAAGGTCCAATACATCACACAGTTCATTTCTGCATAAAAAGGGAAACACTACTGAGAGGTTTTCCAAGCCAAGCTTAGAGGTCTGAAGCCTGCCAAGGGAGCCAAGAAAGGACTGACGGTGCCCAGAGGATGTGCTGGGGCATCAGGATGAACAGGGAGAGACAGCACGAACTGGGGCCCACAGCTTCACAAGTGTGCACAACTGATGGCCTAAGTCACACATTCCCACTCCACGCAAAGGCTACAGAGAGAAAGAAAAAGGGAGATGGAGAGAGGTTGTATAAAGCAGCTAGCGATTTCCAGAGAATGTCCCCAATATGCATTTAATTTCACAAAGGTGTGGGCTGTCTGGGTGAAGGGAGATCCAGATGTTTTATCAAGATTCCAGTGTAGTTAAGGAACAAGAAAAGAAAAAAAGATGTATTTTTCTGGAAACAATTCAGGTTCTGTAGCAGAGAGCTCAATGCACTTGAGGAGGAATTTGAGGAGCTAAGTATTTCATGCTGCACTGCAACATACTTGTGTTTATGTGAAAATTAACTCCCCTGAGCCATGGTTATAATTTGTGGGACACAATAAGCCATGTAGGATGTCAAGATTCATCTTTTAATCTTACTTCTGACTTGTCTTTCAAAATTAACTGGTGCTAACATTTTTATATAACAAATGCAGCTTGTAAAAAATAAAAGTCCAGTCCTGCTTTTAAAAAATTTATTTCTGAGTTGTATCTGGGAATGGATTTAAATGTTTCATTGATAAGAAATTTGCAGCTATGTGCTTGCTCATTTATCATGAAATGGCATGCACAAGAACCTGACTTGTGGCCTTCCAGCAAATGCTTAATTCCCTCTGTCAATCCGGTCTAAATTTGTCTATACAGGAACATGCTATATTGTAAATAAAGATGGTCACTGAACAAACTTGACCAGTGAGCCCACTGGTTACTATTGACCTTCTCCCTGGCCCTGCCCAGCTCCCAGCTAGCTCTTTCCAAAACCACGCTCAAGAGCAGTGTGGGGGACAACTCACTTCAGCCACTTCATGCCAAAAGGCAGTATTGATGGAACTGCTCCTTCCATTCCACAGCACCTCCTATGTCTTATTTGATTGACAGCATAAATTGAATAGCTTCAAAATCACACTTTGGAAACATCCCAGGATGTGGGTTGCTGCAGTGCTCAGGCATTATTTTAAAACTTTTGAACTGAAAAAAATGGGTACAAAATTAATTATCAAATAGTATATAAGAATGATATAGAGCTAAGGGGGCAGGTGTATGGGACCAAGAAGACCATATGTAATTTTGTTTAGAGCCTCTGAAACACACTGTGGTCATTTAGGAACTGCAATATTTGGCCCTCCAGGGTGATCACTGTTATTACTTAGATTACAGTAGCACAGGGTAACGCCACAAGACTGGAACCTGTCTGCTCCTAATGGGAGTCTGAAGAGCTTACAGACTAAATAAGAGCAGGTAGCCGAGTGAGAATTAGGTTCATGAGAGATTAAGAAACTTGCCCAAGGACACATACAAAGCCTTTGACAGATCCAGGGTTTTATCTAGATTCCAGTACAATGCCTTAATCATAAAAACTTCACCCATCTTCTGATCAACTTGTGAATGGCTCTTCAACTGAGAGTTAAAAGTTTACTCTGTCTCAGTAAAGCATCACCAGAAACGTCCTCTTATACTGTGTTTATTTTGACAGCTTTTGCATAGAGACCACTTTCTATCGACAAAGTCCTGTGTATACGGATGGAGAAACAAATACAAATTTGGGGCCAGGTGAAAGCCTTGTTTTCAAAAGCAGGCTATTTCTTCACAAGCCTCCCTGCAGCACTGAAAGCCTCACTGCATTTGCTCCAGCTTTAGTCTCACCTTGAGATTTAAACTTACAACTATCCAACCATGTATTCCTCCATATCAAGCAAAATATTACTTTTTTTTTTTTTTTTTTCCGGTCATAATGGAACAGAAATTATTCGAAGAAAGAAAGGAATTGCAAAATTATGGAAGCAAAAGATGACCAAACCTAGCTCAGTCCAGGTTCACATGCTGCAGAAAACTAGGACAAGTTTCGGATGCAATTCCATGTTGACACATAATGTTTAACCATGCCCATAATAAAATCCACTTGACTGAAAATAAAAAATACACAGTACAAAAATCCACTTGACAGAAATGTTACTCATTAACATTCCTTCTACACCTTGCACGGAAGCATTACTTGTGAAAAGTGTCTGCTTGTGACACTGCCTCTTACTTGCAAACTGCTGGGTAGGCACCTCAAGTCTCATTCGGAGAAAGAAATGATAACCTTTAATAACAAACGGCTCGCTTCCCAGCATAATTTTCATTAATTTCTTGACCTTTGCTTTCACTATCAACACAAATAGCTTTGGCGGTTGCACACAGGGAGATAAGAGCAAGAAATAAGGTCGAGGTTGTTCTTTCTTCACGTTACATGTTACACGAAGCAAGTTGTGACTTGCGCCCCTGAATGCAGAGGGAATTCAGTTAAGTCACTTGAAAGGGTCTGGTGAACAACCTTTCAGGCAGGCGAGTGCCTGGCTTGGCTTCCAAAAGCTGCCAGGATCGGCTCCGGGATCTGCCCGAGAGCCGCAGAACCACCACGTTTCCCTGCAAGGTCCCGCAGAACTTCCCCCTCACGGTACCAGTGTTTAGCCGACAGCCCCGGCCAGAGACACCGTGAAAGACCGGAGCTGCGCCCGCCTCCTCGGGGAAGGAGGGGAGCCCCGGGGACCAGCAGACGTGACTCAGAGCCGTTCTCTGTCACAACACGCGTTTCCCGAACGTCCCGATGCTGCAGATGCCCGGGACGGGGGGGACCCGCAGCAGCTGCCGTTGTCTCCCCCGCTGCCCCGGCAGGACCGCAGCCAGCCCGGCCCTCCCGCACCGCTGCCCCCGCGGCGCCTTGGCCGGAGCAGCCCCTTCCCCGCGAGGCGTCCACCGCCCCTTTCTCGCCCTTCTCAGCGGGACGAAGCAGCCGCGGGTTCCGCCGCCCCGCCGCAAGCCCCGCCGCAAGCCCCGCTGCCCGGTTCCGTGCCTCCCAGCCCCGCGAGGGTGCGGCGGGCAGCGACGCGGGGTGTGTGTGTGTGTGGGGTGTCGTTAAGCCGAGTACCTGACTCTGTCCTTCTCAGCCTGTCGGAGCTCCGAGTCCCTCTGAAGCACCTGAAAAATCGCCCTGGCTTCCTCCTCGTTTAAGAAACTGAGATCTGGCCCCCGAGGCGCTGCGGTCATGGCTTTGGCGATGTGCGGGCGGGCAGCGCTGAGCCCCTCGCAGCCCGGAGCGGCACTCGCATGGCCGAGCTCCGCGACGGCCACGCACGCCGGTACCGGCGGGACGCGCTTCCCTCCGGACAGCGGGAGCGGGAGCCGCGGCCGCCCCGCACCTCACCGCCCCGCTGCGCGCTGGGCAACACCCTCTGGAGGAGCGAGGGCGGCCCGGCGGGGCGGGGCGCTGCGACGGGGAGGGTCCCGCAGGCCGCCCCGCTGCCGGGGCTGGGGCAGCCGCCCGGCCGGTGCCTGCTCCCCGCTGCGGGAGGCAGCGGCTGGCGCGGTGTTCGTCTTGGCGCTGCCGGGCGGGGGGCAGGCCCGGCCCAGGGGCTGCTGCGGGACGGTGCGGGACCCCGCGGCGCTGACGGGGCGGTTCCCGCCGGGCGGCCCCGCCGCACCTCTGCCCGGCTGGCGCCGCCCGCCTCGGGCCCAGCGGCGGCCCCGGCGGCTCGACGGCGGCCCCGAGGCCGGGCCGAGGCTGCCGCGCTTCCCGCCGCTCGGGCCCTGGGCCGCCCGCCTCGGCGGAGCTGCTCCCGCGGTGGCCGCCGCGTCCTGCCCTGCCTGGGGTCTTGCGGGGCGGTAACTTTCCCTCGAGGGAAGAGCGGGGCACTGCTTCGTTCTTACTCTCTTTTACATTTTTTTCTGAAAAAATAGAGAGTCGAAGTTCCTGATCTGGGCGTTCTAACCAGAGAAGGAGTTTCATCCCGGTCGCACTCTAACGGCTGCGATGCAGCTCAGCTCTGTGCTGGTGGCAGCAGCACACGCAGGTGTGTCCCTCAAAGTACCTGTCGATCTAGTACTATGTCCTAGTTGAATAGTTACCAAAGAAATGTCCTTTGAAAATTTCCTGTCCTATTTATTCCGGATCGAACTGCAGATGTGAGCACAGCTGTACGGAGAAAGGAAATGAACCCGACGTTTGTTACGGAGTAGGGAGTCGGTGGGAAGAGCCGCAGGCGCTGTGCCCCGGGAGCAGCCCCGCCGCACGCAGCCGCCCGCCCCAGCGGGTGATGCGGGGCTGCGGGACCTTGTGGAGCGTGCGGAAACACCGACCTCAGAGCACTGCGGGAATTACAGCCTGCAGGAGGCTCGTCGTCTCGATGTAGCTTCTGGCATCGCTAGCCTGTCCCAAAGAGGAATTTACCTGATTCCTGGTGACCAAACAACAAAAACAAGGCTATGAGACAGCTGACGAAAATGACATGAAATCTATGAAGAAATATGATGTTTAGAAGATCTCGAGAGGTGCATCCCACAGAGAAAAGACACAGTGAATTTGAATGGGGTTTGGGAGATGCTGCTGGGTAAAGTCCAAGCGTGTTGTTTCTAAAGGTACAAGAGCCACAGCCATCACTGGTGCCTTAGGAACTTGCAGAACTTCTCTCTGAGAGTAAACATCCTGTCTTCCCCATCCTGTTGCACTGAGCACAGTGGAGTGACAGTTCTACCATCAGAAGCTGAGTGTGTGGAGTTCTCCCTGGGATTCTCCCAGGCAGTGGATTAGACATCGCTCTCGCTTCCTACCTTGCACCTGCAGGGTATGGGAAGCAATTGCTCATGGTGCTTCTGCATCACAATGACTGTGCTCCCAGAGTTGAGGGGGAACATGTTGACGATTTTGTCTGTACATCCATTGCAATGAACCTCATCAATGCCCACTGTTGCCTTAAAACAAAAGTGTTTTATCTTATCGGTGAAGTTTTTTTTTTTTTAATTCCTTATGCAAACATTCAAGGTCAGGATTGATGGGGCTCTGAGCAATCCGATTAGTTGAAGATGTCCCTGCTAATTGCAGAACTAGAAGACCTTTAAAGGTCCCTTCCAACCCAAACTGTTCTATGATAAAAAATAAATACATGCATACAGAATGCATAGGAAGAATGTGTGTGTTCTTAAAAGTTTACAAAAGAAGTACTACAGGCCTTACAAAGAAAGGGTGGCATTCCCCCATAAATTTGTTTACTAACTGTTTTTATCGTGCATATAAGTCAGGAGTGGAATCATATTTCTAAGTTTCTGTCATTGTTTATCTTTTACAGTCTGATTAATTGGTGACTTTTTTCATCAACAAAGTGCACATTAGCATGTTAGTGAAGAGGGGAGTAGGGACAAATGTGCTGCATAAACCTAAGGCAGGATACACACTCTAAATTTTTCCCATGCTTTTTAGTTAACAGCTGTCCCAGGAAGATACAGAAGAGTTTTATTGTAAATAAGTAGCATTTCTTCTGTTCAGCAACCTGAAACAGAAGGCCAAAATAGAATATGAGAGGCTGCAGACATGAAACGTCTATTAGTAATGTTAATTGCCAATGCCACTGAAGAGGATGCTGACACACATACCTTAATTATAGGGCAAATTCTTCAAAACCTGCATTTCACAAATACTGTTGTACTAATGGGTGGTGTTAACTCCACTTACTCTCAGTGAAGGATTTCAAAGTGTAGGACTCCAGAAAGCCAGAGGGGCTGTTTCTAAAAGTTGATCTGTAGCTGGGGAATTGAGGGGAATGTGCAGGAGAGTTGAATCTTGTAGCAATTGGCCTTGGGGCTCATATCAGCCTTGAGGCTTGGAAGAACTGTAAGGTCTTGTCTGTTCCTGTTGAACTGATTACTGTGCAAATTGTCACGCAGATTAGTGAAGGCTAGTTTAATTAACTCCCTACATTAAGTGAAAAAGGCTTGATGGCAAGGCAAAGAGTAAATATGAAGCATCTTTAATTTAAAATGTATTAAGTCTGCCTATTTTGCTTGAAATAAATATTTCTAACACTAATGTAGGTCAAAAATAGTTCGATCATACTACTCGTAAGAGCAAAAGCAGTGCCTCTCCCTCTGTTTAACAAGCCCATCTTTTATATCTCAGTTTAATAGTAATTTTTTGATTTATGTATAATAACTACTAGAGGTCCAGCTGAGTTTCAGGGGGCTTGCAGTGGTGGCTTGCAGTGCCTGGCTCCCACTGCCACAGGTAGACATTTCTACTGAGTGGTGAGTGTCCTCCAGGATTTGTCACTGGGCTCTCAGCTCCCACTTCAAAAGAGCTTTTACTTTCATTTAGGCATTTTAAGTGTGAAGTGGTGCGCTTTGAAGATTGCCTGGATGCCACATCCAAATGCTGCTCATGTTATTACATCCATTTGCGTGCTGCACAGCCTCTTGTGAGGCAAGGAGGGAGCCAGGACCAGGCTGGGCAGGTTGCAGAGCGTAGGCCATTGTTGTCCACCCAGAAACTGCCACAGGCAGTAGGCCTGCTCCCACAGGGAAAGCCAATCTTCAAGGTACACCACATTCACAAGCCTCATCTTGCAGCCTGTGTGGCTGCAGACTTCTCCTTTTCGCAATTTCCACAAGCGCTTCCTCGCACCAGGTCTCTCATTCACCCACTTTTCTTTTCCTCCCAGCCCCTTGAGCATGGGCCGCTCCCTTCCCCTGCTTTTAGGCTCTGCTTTGCTAACATGGCAGATTTTCTCACCTTACAAGTACTGCTTGCTGCTGCCTCTCATCCTAATGCCTTCCTATTTCATAGGAATTTCACGTTTCATTGTGTGCATGAACTCCTCATTTTTACCAGTACCGGGTTGTTTCTGCTGAAGTGGACTTGGGTGATTCCTTAGAATGACAAGAGGGCATCATGGCAAAATACAGTCTAGTTTTTGCCTACCAGAAGAAAGGTAAGACTGATATCCCAAAAGTGTATTAGCACTACATGGAAGCAAGGAAAAGCGGCCATGAGAGATACCTGAAAAAGTGGCTGCAGTCTTACCTTCGCACTCCGTGCCACTACTTTTGGTGTATTTGGTGCTGCTTTGGACAATGATTTCATGACACCCCTTCATTCTCCAGACAGTTTATGACTGTCCTTCTTCCTCCCTTGGTTTTAGGATTCAGTTAATCACTAAGTTAATTTTGAATATTTCTTGGGACTGCACTTTCTCTGGGCTGAACAGAAGAGAAGATTGTGAGCAGGTGCCTCACAGGGCAAGACAGGTTGGGATTTTTTGGGGTTGCTGCAGTGGTCTGTGACCTGAAGAGACATATGAAGAAGGTGGTTACCAATACATCTTTGGAGTATAAAAGCACTGCTTGGAATGGGAGAAGGAACACATTTTGTTGAAATTATGCAGTATTTCTGCTTTATTGTAGGTCTGATGTCTTGACTGTCAGAGCTGTAGGATGGCTAGTACTGTGTATAACATCTGCTCTCTTGGCAGAAACTATGTAACCATCTCTTCCTCTTAACTAATATGCACATAAACATAATCACCAGAGGCTAATACCTGGGACATGGCAGAATTATGCATTTAGTATATTAAGGTTGTCAGTGCATGCAGCCTATTAAGACAGGCTTATGTAAGGGTAAAAAAAGAACCAGGCATGACTAAACAGTAAAGAAGAGATGTTATTAGAAGAAAGAAGGCAACTTTCAAAACCTCCAAGTCATATTCAAATGAAGAAAGCAGAAAAAATAATAAATCCTGGCTGATAACATATAAAAATGAAATTAAGCAGGAAAAAAAAAAGAAGCTGGGAGGAGCAACTTGCTAAAGGACTCTAAAGCAGCACTAAGGCCTTTTTCAAACACTCATCATGGTGTCTGCAGGGCTGATCAATGATCAAACACTACAGAGAGCAAAAGACCATTTCAAAGAAACTGATGTTCACTGTGGAAGAAACTAGGAAAACCCACATGCCAAAATACTTTTCTAGAAGAGGGTCCAACTGAAACTCAAATTACTGTAAAAGCGATTATGTGACAAACTGGCAACATAACTAATAAATCACCAATACAAGAAGTTATTTCATTGAGTGGTTCTAAATAGTCTGTAACTGCTCACTGTAGTCCTTGATATCCTCAGACTGGAGTGTGGCAAATTGATACCAGCTGTAAATAGTTTTCAGAGAAAATCATGGAATCTACAGGATTATGCATCAGACCTCTGGACAAATTTGTGGAAACTTATGAAGGGCAGAGTGAGTGGTTACCTGGGTTCATAAAAGTTGCCTTGGAAGAGTCAGCATCAGGAAAGTCCTACTTTACAATCCTTTTTTTGAAGGGTGTCAGCAAGTATTTGGACAAAGACAGCCAAGCTGATCGAATCTGCTTGGAATTGTGACACTACCGAGTATCAACAGTTTTCAAGGAAACTTCATAGTAATGAGATTAAATAAAAGGTGCTTTTATGGGTAAATAACAGGTTACAAGTTAGGAAACGGGGTAAGAGGACTAGTTACTTATTACAGTGGAGGAAGGTTATCACTGGAGTTTCCCACAGCTCCATTCTGACATCTGTGGTGTTGTTACAGTCTGAAGCAACCTGGAAAAGAAGTGAGCAATGAAGTGAGAAAGTTTGCTGGTCTGGTATGCAAGTTTGTGATATGAAGATATTCAGGATAGTAAGGACAAAGCCAGACTGTAAGTGGCCACAAGAGGCCTTTGTAAGACAGAGTGACAAAGAAATACGTGTGGAAAAAAAAAATCATAGCTTCAGATATAAGCTGGTGTTCACATGTAAGCAATGCAAAGTCTTGATGATATATGCATAACTTGTGAAAACATCAGAAAAGCAAACCAAATGTTGGAATTTATTAGGAAAGAAAAAATTATCTATGGTTTGCTTACGGCTTGTATATGCATATGGAATTCTGTATGGAATATAGATTACATTACTTATTGATACATAATAACAAAGATATCTATATTATTAATAAATATTTGGAAAATGTATTTATGTATATATATGGAAATCTATCTATTCCATATTTCTATGCAGCACAGACAGGGTGGAAAGGAATTGACTTCGGTGTCTGTTCAAATGCAAGAATGAGAGTCCATCAAATGGAGTTCATAGATGTAGATTTCAATGGAAACAAAGTAAGATTAACTTGTGCAACTCCTTCCTAAAGGATTTTATGGATGCAAAAGGCTTCAAGGGGAGACCATAGAAATACTTGAAAGAGAGATTAGTTCCAAAGTATTTAAAAGGAACCACTTGGGGAAAAACCCTGAGCTGAAAATGCAGACATTTTGAGAGAGTTTCATGTACACTTGCTCTGTTCTTGTTCTTCCTTAGGCATTTGCTTATGGCCACTTATGGCAAGAGGATACTGAGCTACGTGTACATGTGGTCTGAACCAGTACGAGCATTTGCATGTTCTAAAGAACATACCTGTAGAGCATGTATGTGAAACCCAGGGAGACAGGCTCATGGTAGGGTACCAGCACCTCTGGATTAGCTGTGAATTGGACCTTAGCTGGGCACTCTTTGAAAACAATAATCTGCAGTGTTAGAGATCTGTCTCTGGAATCTCACCTGACACACAGCTAGATCCATAACTGCAGTAATGAATATGTGTTTTATGTGGCTGCAGAGTGCTCCTTGTCTAAGACATTCCTGAGGTTTTATCTTTTCTGCCTTCTGTTCAGCTGTTCTGCTAATGTAATCATGACCAGCTGCCGTGAGAATTTCTTGGAGTGGCTGTCCCCAGACAATTTCCAGATATTTACAAGTTCTACCAAATAGTAGTACCCAAAACCCTGGGAGCCAAACAGATCCCATGTTGATACGAGATATTCTTCACTGTCGAAGTCTTAAAAATTCTGCACCTCATCAACTACAGCTAACAGAAGAGTGTCAGAGTTGTTCAACAACTTCATCAACGACCTGGATGAGGGTATAGAATGTACCCTCAGCAAGTTTGCTGATGACACTAAGCTGGGAGGAGTGGCTGACACACCAGAAGGCTGTGCTGCCATTCAGAGAGACTTAGACAGGCTGGAGAGTTGGGCGGGGAGAAACATGATGAAATTCAACAAGGGGAAGTGTAGAGTTTTGCATTTGGGGAAGAACAACACGATGTCCCAGTATAGGTTGGGGGCTGACCTGCTGGAGAGTAGTGTAGGTGAAAGAGACCTGGGGGTCCTGGTAGACTGGAGGATGACCATGAGCCAGCAATGTGCCCTTGTGGCTAAGAAGGCCAATGGCATCCTGGGGTGCATTAGAAAGGGTGTGGTTAGTCGGTCAAGAGAGGTTCTCCTCCCCCTCTATTCTGCATTGGTGAGGCCGCATCTGGAGTATTGTGTCCAGTTCTGGGCCCCTCAGTTCAGGAAGGACAGGGAACTGCTGGAAAGAGTCCAGCGCAGAGCTGGATGATTAAAGGAGTGGAACATCTCCCTTATGAGGAAAGGTTGAGGGAGCTGGGTCTCTTTAGCTTGGAGAAAAGGAGACTGAGGGGTGACCTCATCAATGTTTACAAATATGTAAGGGGTGAGTGTCAGGGAGATGGAGTTAGGCTCTTCTCAGTGATGACCAGTGATAGGACAAGGGGTAATGGATGCAAATTGGAGCATAGGAGGTTCAAGGTGAATATCCGAAAAATTTTTTTTACTGTAAGAGTGACAGAGCACTGGAACAGGCTGACCAGGGAGGTTGTGGAGTCTCCTTCTCTGGAGACATTCAAAACCCACCTGGATGCGTTCCTATGTGATGTACTCTAGGTGACCCTGCTCTGGCAGGGGCGTTGGACTAGATGATCTTTCGAGGTCCCTTCCAACCCCTAGGATTCTATGATTCTATGATTCTATGAAGCAAAATGATGCCAAGGTACGAGGGCATACAAAGGAATAGGTGGGACAATTTTATAGGATTGGGAGTTGGCCAATTCAAATGACTTGTGCATCTTTTACATTCCAACTGCTTACAGGAAGCTCAAAAGTCCTTTAGTTTTACTATGTTCCTTATCAGGCCAACTTTCTGCTAAACTCGGGTTTGTTTGAACCAGCAGATGAGGAATGTAGGCAAGGCATACAAGTTCAGGTCCAAACTAACATGACAGTATAGACACAGCTGAAGAGTCCCTGTGCTTCCCCCTGCATGTGTTGCTATATAAAAGCTAGCCCAAATCTGACTGCTGCATCATAAGGCCAACTATAGCCCCTGGAATTGCTGCAGCTGTGTAGGATGATATAGTTGCTCTTTCTTTGCAAAATAAAACAAAACACAACAATTTAAGAGCAGCCAGCATGGCTTTACCTGACTGCTTCCAATTATAAAATGACTGCTTTGGGGATGAGAGGTGAGCAATAGGTATTGGTTATTTTCTCTTTAGCAAGGCTATCGGGACCATCTTTGGTTGTATTCTTGTAACCACACTTTGGAGAGATGGACAGGATGGCTGGACTACAAGATTAAGGAAAAGATGACTGGACCAAGAGGTTAAAAGAATTCTGGTTAGTAGCTGAAAGTCTAACTGTCAGCCAGTTAGGAGTGGTATTCTTCTGAGTTAGACACTGAACCTTGTACTATTTAATTTCTTCATTAGTGACCTGAATGATGAGATGGAATGCATCCTCACTACATTAACAGGTTACATTAAATTATGGGGAGAAGATGGTGTGCTGGAGGGCAGGACAGCTATTCAGAGGAATCTCAGCAATCTAGAGAATTGACGAAAACTTCTTGAAGTTCAAAAAGGAAAGTGGAAACAAAAGGTATCTAAAGAGAGCCAAGTAAAGCTTATATAAAGCTCTGTCTGGGTATGATAAATACTGTGCCACAATACAAGGTGGGAACTGGCAGACTACAAGGCAGCCTTTCAGGAAAAGACCTGAGGGGTCATGGTGAACAACCTGAACTTGAGCCAGCAATTGTGCCCTTGCAGCAAAAATGGCTAACTTCATATTTGGCTGCATTAGTAGAGTGTTCAGAGGAATGTAGCCAGCAGGCCAGGGAAAGTGACTATTCCCTGAGTACTCAAGAGGCTGTATCTGGAATATTGTGTCCAGCTGTGGACACTTATCTGCAAGAAACATCAGCATACTGGAGCAAGTCCAGTGGAGGAGCACAAAGCTGACTAGGAGGCTGCAGCCTCCTAGGAAATGCTTTGTTATCTGAAGAAAAAGTTAAGGAGATCTAATTGTTGTGTACAGCTTTCTAGTGGTTACAGAATGATCTTTTGAGATCCACCACAAAAGGACAAGGAGCAATGGACATAAATTACATAAAAATTTCTTATCCACCATTATGAAAAAAAAATATAAATTCATAGAATCACAGAATGGCTTGAGTCGGAAGGGATGTTTAAATATCATCTGGCCCAAGCTCCCTGCCATCAGCAGGGGCATCTTCAGCCAGATCAGGTTGCTCAAAGCCCCACGCAGCCTGAGTTTGAACATTTCTAATGATGGAATAATGATGGAATCAAGGTTGATCCAACACTATAGCAGGTTGTCTAGGGAGGTCACAGATAGGCAAAACTTGACAGGGGAAGACACTGAGCATCTGACACTGACGTCAGCCCTGCTTTGAGCAGGAGAGTCAACCTGATGACCTCCCAAAGTCAATCCAGGTTATTTCATGCTTTTGTGATTCTAAGCAGCTTATGGCATATGTTATACTTAAATCTTCAAAACAGAGACTTGCAGAGATATATAACACTTCTGTGTACTGACTGCAAGATGTGAGTGTAACCCATTTTGAGGAAGTTTGTTTCACGGTGTATATCAGCTCACCTTTTACTAGAAAATAATAACCAGATTATCAAAGATAATAACTAGCAGCAACAGTGATTGGTGTCCTTAGAATTTCATAATTTCCAACACTGGATGAAGAAGAAATACATCTCACAAAAATTACTACTTCAATTTTAATGTAATTAAGAAAGTTAAAATGAATGAAATGCAATAAAAATCTCACAAGCTATAATAAAGCTGGCTAACAGAAAAACTTAATTATAACTTTAGTTCGAGCTAAAAGTGTATCATGCTTTGTTTAAATTCTAAAACAAGTGCAGTTATTAATGCCCCAGATACAACTCTGGTTTTATTTACTCCTCTGTTTTGGAGGATGAGGTACAGCAAAATCCGAATGCCTCTGTGAATATACCAGAGGAAACTGATAAAAATGCCTTCCATTCCAGCTAAGAAGCAGATTTTCTAGAACTCACTTATATCATGGATAATTGGGTGATCTTTTTTAGCACTTAACTCCAAGAGTGCTTTTATTGAAGGAGGATCACTAGACTAAGGCAAAATCCTTACTCTGTTTGCATAAATACCCCTAACAGTGGAAGGTGATGTTGGTCAGCTATGAATATAAGAACAAAAAGAAATAATATTATTGACTAAAAATGTTTTACCTTTGCTTTGTTTATAGCAAGCAAGTTCCATCTGGAAGATCAGGTAAAAGACAAATTAGTGCTTCAGTTCAACTCACTAGCTAGACCTCTTCTACATACATTGACAATGAGACTAAGTGTCTTCAGCTGCCAGAGAAAGTATTCATTTTACTAAATGTAAACACTTCTAGTATAGATAGCTCCCTTTAAATGAGTTTGCCTAATTATATTTATTTTCAATGAAGAAAACCAAATGCTTATAGTACACAATTTATCTCATTCTAAACTAGACATCTAAAATAGGTCAGATGAATCATGCCTTAAAAGTGACTCTTTCTCTCCATTGAATATAAAGGGAGTCTGGCATGACTAGCTCAGAAGTGTACACTGTGTATGTCTAAAGTTAGCTGAGAGGAATCCCATCCCACCTGTTCGTACACTTAATAAAAGAAGAACACCAATTCAGTAAAAAAATGAACAAACTGTCCCCAGGCTTTAAAACAAGTTGATTTAATCTTGAGAAGTTCAGGTCTTAATTTAAGGTTTGATTCAACTCTCATTGAAGTCAATAGCCACATGTTTGCAGAGGATTTTAATGAGGCTTGTCAATTATTTTTGTTTACTCTCTCATCAAATATACTTAAGTAAATTCAATGAGAAATGGATACTCAATGCTTAATGAGAAAGAGTAACCTGTAAATACAGGTCATTCTTTGAACATGATTTTTTTGTAAATGAGTTTCTTTCCTTCCATCTTTTAAATTAAATGTGTGCAGTGTAGATAAATCCACACTGATAATTGTATTAAATAATTTCAATTCAAGCAATACCAGAAAGTACAGATATCATTTCTTCTACGGGTTTATTAGCTCTTTAATTAATATGTGTAATGTATTAAACAAAGTCCAGCAGGATGTTATTGCTCTGTTTAAGTGATTACTGTGAAGGTTGCTTTGCACTGTCAGTTTTGCAGAGCTCCTCAGTGTTCTACGCCAGGAATATAGTACTCGTTATACCATGGAGTACAATGGAGTTGTAGTTGGAAAGCTTGATAAAAACTTCAGGAGCCTAGTAAAGGTGATGAAAGTGAACAGCCATTAAACGAAACCCTTGAAGATTTTCTATATAGCCTGGGTGTAATCCAGTCCTGTTCTTAATGTGGGGAATTGAGGAAACAGTGGACATGGATTTACATGACTGTAACAGTGACATGTAACCAGGAGCCTCTGCAGGCACTAATGGGAGAGATGAAGCCAAATGATGTGTTCTCTTTCCTCCCTACTGAATTAATGCTGAATATTGAACTGGCTTCATAGTTCACTGATTTGCATGTGCAACTGCTACCACATCTTGAAGAGGGGAAGAGGGAATTCTGTCAAAGGAGTTAGCATCTGAGTGAGATTAACAAACTCTGGAGTTAGAGTAAACACATAACTTCTATTCTCTAATCCAGTTTCTACCTGAAAATCTGCTTCAGAGTAATACAAGTCTGAGATTCTGAAGCCAGAATATTACCAAAAGCTGTGTGAGCAGTGTGAGAAAGAAGGCTTTTTCATTGGCTCTTGCTGAGAACTGTGTGTTACAGGTTCTCCAGACAGTGCCTCTTGGACCACCCTGCTGCAAAGACAAAAGAGGTCAGTTTGTAAAGATCCTTTTGAACATATTAACAAATGAACTAACAACTCTGCATATTAATAATAGGATTAAATTAGAAGAACTGAAGCAGTATGGGAGTGGCTGCAGGCAAAGGACTCTTTCCTAGTAGTAAAAGAAGAGGATTTAACCAGGTGGGGAAACATAAGCAGCTTTGAGAGGTTAGAAACAAACAATGATTAAAAATAAAATGTGGGGTTTTTTGTTTGTGTTTTTTTGTTTGTTTGTTTGTTTGTTTTGGTTTTGGTTTTGTTGTGGTTTTTTTTCCTCCTACCATATTCTTGCAGCATGAGATTTTTGCTAAACAAACAGCTCTCCTGTAGGCTAGCTCTGATGTGCCATTCCTAGCTTTCACCATCTCAACATCCTGGCTACCATTGGTTGTGACACCAAATCCAGCCACTTGGGATCAGTTGGTCTGTGTGAGAGAGTAAAAGAGAACTGTGTGCTCTGCAGAGCTCTTTAACGGGGATCACTGAAGATGATAACATGTAATGCTGGTAGGGTAAAGTCAGCACCTTTGGTGCTCTCCTCCCAGGTGAATGCGTGCTTGAATTGTTCTAATTGGGTTAGCCTGCATTTAAGAAAATACGGTACAGACTAACTGAAACTCTGGGCCCTGAAAGGATGCAGAATTGAGAAGTCTTTCGTCTTTCCTGTTCCCATTGAATTAACTACAATAGTTATTTTCCTGTAAATTAACACTTTCTAATTAACCTTATTACAGAATCACAGAATCATAGAACAGTTAAGCTTGGAAGGGACATTGAAGATCATCAGGTTCCAACCTTCCTACCCTCATGGTGAAGAATTTCTTCCTGATGTCTAACCTAAATGTCCCCTCTCTCAGTTTAAAATCAGAGCACTTGCCAGAGAAGACTGATGCAAAGAAGTTATTGAGAACCTCAGTCTTCTCAATATCCTGCCTAGTTTGATCTCCTGTTTCCTTCAGGAAAGGGCCTGCATCGTCCTTGGTCGTCCTTTTATCCCCAATGTACCTATAGAAGCTTTTCTTATTGCTCTTAACATCCTTGGCGAGGTTTAATTCCATCTGGGATTTGGCTCTTCTCACCTGATCCCTAGGTGCTCTGACAACCTCTCTGCAATCTTCCCAGGATACCTTCCTTAGGTTCCACCCTCTGTGTCCTTTCTTCTTCAGTTTGAGCTTTTCTAGGAGCTACCTGTTCATCCACACTGGCCTCCTGGAGTATTTACTTGACTTCCTCTTAGTTGGGATGCAATGCCTGGAGAAAGTGATCCTCAAATATCAGCCAGCTTTCATGGGCCCCTCTACCCTCCAGTATTTTATCCCAAGACACTCTCTTGAGCACATCCTTGAAGAGGCTGAAATCTGCCTTCTGAAGTCAAGGGTAGTAAGCTTGCTGTCAGCCCTTCTTGCTGCCCTTAGGATCTTGAACTCCACTGTTTCATGGTCACTACAACCTAGGCTGCCCTTTAGCTTAACATCCCTCACCAGCCCTTCCTCGTTGGTGAGAACAAGGTCCAGCATAGCAACTTTGCTTATTGGTTCCCTGATTACTTGGAAAAGGAAGTTATTGTCCTTGCACTCTAGGAACCTCCTGGATTGTTTGTGCTTTGCAGAGTTGTCCCTCCAACAGACATCAGGGTGTTTGAAATCCCCCAGGAGTACCATAGCTTGTGAATGTGAAGCTGCTCCTATCTGTCTGTAGAGTGCCTCGTCTATACTGTCCTCCTGGTCAGGTGGACTCTAGCAGACCCCCACTGTAATGTCACCTGTCCCTGCCTTCCCCTTGATCTTAACCCACAAGCTCTCAGTTGGCTCCTCATCTGTCCCCAGGGAGAGCTCCACACACTCCAGCTGATCTTTGACACAGAGGGCAACACCTCTACCCCATCTCTCCTGTCTGTCCTTCCTAAAGAGTTTATAACCGTCCATTCTGATACTCCAATCATAGGAGCCATCCCACCAGGTTTCCATGATGCCAATAAGATCATAGCCCTGCAGGCATGTCCACATCTCTGACTCCTGTTTATTCCCCATGTGTGCATTTGTCTAGGGGCATTTAAGCTGGGCCACCAGTGGAGGTAACTGACTAGCTGGAGGGGCTGGGATTTCATTATGCTGCTCTCCAGGAGCTTCCCTGCTGACCTGCACCCCTTCTACAGGATCTGGGCATCGCTTACTGGTGCTGGCATCACACTGATTAGTGTGGGAGGTTCCCTCACCCCAGCCACATCAGTTTAACCTTGCAGACTTCATATTTCATACTGAAAGAAACATGAAATTTGTGTGCATTGAAAGTGACAGTGATATATAATCTGTTACTTAATGTTTTTTTTACAAGAAATAATGAAAATCAGAGAAAATTGTATCAGTAATCCACAGGGAAGGGGTTAGAGGCTGCATACATACATATATTAATAAAACTGCAGGATTTTCTCGTACCTTTTGTATGGTGACATTACTGAAGAAACTGGTCTCATTTTCCTGCAATATCATCCATAAATTTGGTCTTATACAGGTCTATTTTATCAGACAAAATAATGACACACAAGTTTTATAATGCTATCAAGATAGGACGAGTTTCACTTTCTTAATTACTAGCACAAAAATCCTTGAAAAAGCATTTTGATGGCACAAGAGCTCTCACAATAAGTTCTCCAGTTTTAGCTTCTTGTTTTATTTTGTAGCTCACATGAATGACATAAAAGCCTCTTTATTAAAGAGCAAATAAATAATACAGAACCTAGATCACAAAACTTTTGTGATGGCTGGGATGTATCTGAGATGTGTATGTTCAGTAAACAACCGTGCTCATCTACCCTGCTGGATATGATTGTGAAGTGTTTCCACATGATCAGCATGGCAACAGTAATTACCAAATTAGTAAAATTGCACAATAATGATTTTGTGCCACATGTAGCGTGGACATCTCATGTAGCATCACAGGCTAATTTGCAAGGACTTGCCTAGCCTGCAGATCCTTTGATACCAGTCCTATTGCACCATGGGGATCCTTGCATAGTGGTGCTTGTATACTTGACAGTCTGTTTTTAAGATCAGTTGCTGCCCCAGGAAATAGAAAATGGCACTGGTAGGGTTGCCTACCTTAATCTGGTAGGATTCACTACCTAAGTGTCGAAAAGTGACATGTTGCATTACCTGCTGACACACTGTTACTCAACAATAACAGCAGCTGCAAGCAGTGTTGCAAGCATTAGTGTTGGCTCCTGGCTGGACAAGGAATCTGGAAGGAGTTAGGACCTGCCTGTCACCCTTGACTTCTCTCCCCTGTATGGGCAGCCTCTGGTGATGGTAGCTACTTTCTGTATGATCTTAAAAATCATGATGTTAGCAACTGGACACACTGTCCTGGGGTGGGGATGGGAAGAATAGCAATAAAAAAGTAGTCTGTGTTTCTAAGGAAGAGCTGAATCCTGCTACTCAGAACAGCAACATTTTCCCCTGGCATCTCTTTGGCACTGTGATGCCCGGCAGAAGGTGCTCAAAAGGAGGCAGAAATGATTCCATGCCTTTGCAATTAACCCTTGTCATGGATGATTAGGCCAGAGTAGCAAAAATACTTTTGCATTCAAGCACCTTCTCATTCAAGATCAGGAGCAAAAACAATTCTTCCTCCATGCCCTGATAGTGACAATTCTACCTCTTTTTCGTCAGCCTGGATGACAAAGAACAGATCTGTATTAATTCAGGATGATGAAAAGACTTTGTCAGCCAAGACCAAGTGCTGTGGTGGGCTGACAGTTGTCTTGGGAAGACAAACGCATTAACCACAAACATCCCCCTTTCCTCCTCCATTCCCATTTATTGCTGGGCACAATGTCATCTGGCATGGAATATCTCTTTGGTCATTCTGGGTCAGCTGTCCTGGTTGTGTCCCAGCCCAGGTTCTTGTGCACCCACAGCCTGTTGCTGGTGGGACACAGTGGGGGAAAGAAAAAAGCTGCAACCCTTGACACTATGCAAACACTGCTCAGCAACATCCTAAACACTGGTGTAGTATCAACACTGTTCTAGTGGTAAATGCAAAACACAGCAGGGTATGGGCTGCTGTGAGGAACATTAACTCCATCCCAGCCAGTGCTGCTGCTGCAACAAAAGTCACCATGACAGAAGAGAAACATCTGTGCTGGAGGATGTACCTATAGAGGAGCCTGGTGTGTCCAAAGATGGCATATCACGATGTCAACTTACAAATCAATTAAAAATCCATAACATATTCAAAGTCTGATTGATGCTTATCTGGGAGAGAAGCACAGTGTTACAGCCCATGTTCTCTTCTTTTCCCAAGTGGAATAAATTATAATTGTACCTCTGTATATGTTTTGTCTGCATTCAAACTCAAGCCATCAAGCACTACAGCCTGATGGACCCAGGCTGGGTTTCACTGCTGGGTAAATGCATGGAGGAAGCCAGCAGGGAAGCACAAGGCCAAGCGTGTGGGGAGGAGGCCAGCCTGGAGCATGGATTTGCAGGTGGGGCCGCTGCAGAGGTGTTTGGGCCAGGCCCAGGAGTGGCTCCACTGCAGGGGTGTAGCAAGGGGTGCGGCCCCAGGCACAGCTCCAGAGGTGAGGTAGGCACGAAGACATGAGGTCCAGGGTGGGGTGGAAGAGCAGCATGTGTGCTGGCATTATGCCCAGATCCTGGCTCTGTGCCCAGAGTATGATCGAAGAGGAAACCAGGAAAGAACCTACCAAATGACCTTCTTACCTGGGAAACCTGATTTTGGCACCACCGTGGGCTGTGGTGATACCTTGCTGGTGCATGAGATGGTGGAAGAAACAGCAAGAACTGAGGGTGGAACAAAACAGACTCTGAGGAAGGCAAATGTGTGGAGAAATCAAGTAATAGATTAGGAAAATTCTGATTCAGCTTAGAGTCTGAAGGTAAAGCAAAATCATAGTATCATAGAATCACCAAATGGTTTGAGTTGAAGGGGACCTTAAAGATCATCTACATCCAACCCCCCTGCATGGGCACGGACACCTCCCACTAGATCAGGTTGCTCAGAGCCCCATCCAACCTGGCCTGGAACACTTCCAGGGATGGGGATTCCAAAACTTCTTTGGGCAACCTGTTACACTGTCTTGCCACCTTCACAGTAAGGAATTTCTTTCTAATGTGTAACCTAAATCACCTCTCTTCCAGTTGTAATCTATTCCCCCTTGTCCTGTCACTACAAACCCTTGTAAAAAGCCCCTCCCCAGCTTTCCTGGAGGCTCCCTTCAGGTACTGGAAGGCCGCTATGAGGTCCCCCTGGATCCTTCTCTTCTCCAGGCTGAACAGCCCCAACTGTCTCCAGGCCTCTGATCATCAAATGTTAAATTGGATCTTGCAGCATCAAGACCCAACAATCACTGGAATTGATGACCAGGAGCCAGGGTAGGAGAAACTGGTGAGAAGGATGGTGACAGAACTGTGGAGAGTCTCACATGTCTGTGGAGAGTCTCACATGTCACTTGCACAGAATGGCAATGCCTACTAGTAGTGCACTGTTGACCCAGCAGCATATTTGGAATAACTTTGACCTGGGAGAATATTTTTTACTAGGTTATTGTTTGTGTCATGAAGGTAAAATATTATTGACCTAGTTGTAGGAGGCTTCATCTCCACCCTAGTGGAAAATCAGAACAGAGTGACTCCTCTAATGGGTAAAGAGAATATTGATTTTGTTGCATGAGAATCAGATTGTGTGAGTGTATAAAAGCAACTGGAATGTTAGAAAGAGCATTGGAGGGCACTAGTACTGTGGCCTGACAGGGAACCCAAAAGAAGGAGTAAGTCACTGGCTTACAGCCCTCCTCAAATCTCCTATTGGGTTTTTAATTCACATTACTTAACGACATGTCATTCTCAATTATCATTGCCATGGAATTATATAACTCTCATTTAACAAAAAAAAAATATTAAAATAAACAAAAAAACCCAAATAAATAAAATAAATTTACATCAAATTCACATTCACGGTTGTATCCCACTACAGGAATAAAACAATAATCCTACATGGATTGGAAATTCTGAACTCCAAACTACACAGCAACAGAGCTAGGCTTCTGAATGTGGAAGTTACCCCCCTGCTGGTGTGTTGCTACTGTAGTTAAGGAAACAGAACTTTGGACAGATGATTTGCGTAACAAGAATATGCAAAAAGAGAACAGATATTTTTCTTCCAGTGAAAACAATGCCACAAAATAGTCCCAAATACTGTGTAGTTGCTTGGGTTAAGGGTAAACACAGTTTATATATACTGGGGTATTTGCAAACTGGCTGAGTAACTATGTTGAATGGGGATCCACTTATCCCTACACTTAATATCAATGATTTGGTAGTAACTTTATGAAATCAGATTTTTCTCCAGTGCAAAGTGAATATAAATTGGAGGTATTGTTAATGACAATATTAGCATACTATATTCATGTGGTGATAATATAAATTATTGTTCAAAGTTCAAGGCAAGGAAGCCATTGAAGATTTTTCTTATCTTCTGTCTATTCTTCAGTCCTCTGAATATTACTGTTATTTTCCACTCACTTCTCCTAACTTGTCTTCCTGATAAAAAGATAAAGCCTATATTTACAATGCAACTGCATATGATTTTACTCTAATGCTAGATTTCTAGATGATTTGAATCTCTTTATTCAGTGTTCTTTGAGTCAAATTGCTGATGTTTTGGGTTTTTTTGGTAATGTGTATGTGTATCTGTGGGAAGAGTTTGCTAATTACATCAATTAATCTCACTAAATGTGGTATCAATGCAGGTATTAATTTAAACATTTTTTAATGATGTCACTTCAACAAATGTAGAGCTTCTATATAACAGTCTAATATCGCAGTATGTAGCTATGCTATGGGTGTTATAAGCAGCAACAAGGCAAAAAACTACAGTGGTATCTTAAAAATTACAGTGCAACATTATTGCACTAATTGGAAGCTCTTGTAAGACCAAAATGACAAATTACTAAGTGAATTAATAGATACTTGTAAAATTGTTTAAAATCAAACCCAGCATATGACACTGGTTTTGAAGGATCCATTTGCTATGAAAGCGAAAGTTGGTTTTGTTTATTTGGAAACTCAGGGGGAACCCATATGTGACCAGTTCCCATCTCCTCATATTTTGCAAAATCAGGCCCTGAGTCAGAACAAAGGTCTCTAAAGGCTGCAAATGTATACGATATAAACCCTCACAGCTTCTGTGCTTGCACTCTTCACTGAAAAACTGTTAATGTTGAATTCTAGATGAGAAACTACTTTGATACTGGTATCTTGATAACTGTTGAGCCTTCCACCTTTTGGAGACTACCCAGCCTGTAAAAGTACTTTCCCAACTTACTTTTAAATGCTACATTCTGGTAGTAAAATGGAAATTCCAAATGTTTCTGGGTTTTGTTCCTCTGTCTTCATAATATGTTCTTCTTTCTTTTATTGTTTCTATATTTACGTTCTGCAGAGGTAAAATTATGTGGTTAAGTGATCAAGGTAATAAACTGTGAGCTGATGTTCAGATAATGGTCTACTGCTGAAGAAAGCCATGAAGTAAATCCAAGACTTATTTTAAAGTTAATTTAAACTACTACTGAAGCAAAATTTACACCCTATTAATGTTGATCCTAGATCACAGAATATGAAAGAAAATTAATCTTCAGGGTTTCCAGAGCAGCTTCCATCTATCCAGTAAAAAGTTAATCCAGCACAGGAATGTGAAGTGAGACCATTGAGATCCTTCAAAAGTAATATACTGTGAATGCTTCTTGCTCATTTAAGTTGCTGAAGACAACAGAAACAGTTATAAATCTACAGCAAGGACCCTTAAAAACTTGCAGCTCATCAGACACTTACCTATTCTTGAGTTCTAATACTCTTGAGTACAGCTTCGTCCTGTCAGCTGTAAGAACTGCAGAAGACTCGCTGTGAATCCCTGCTTCTCCACGCTCACCTGCAGTGGTGCTGAGCTCCTGGAGAGTAAGGAAAGTGCATGGAATTTAAGCATCCTGTCACTGTGTTGGCAAAGCAGTGTTTGAGGTCAGGCACTGCAAGGGACCTTGTGCCTGAACTCTTCAGATAAATGCCTTGCATATCAAATCCACATGTGGAGAGCTGATTTGATAGTTCATAATATGGTTAGTCTGTGATTCCTTTAAAGGGTACAACAAATATGTCTACCAGGATTTAGAAAGGCTTTTCTGTATTTCTAGAAAGAGTGTTTTTCAACAGCTTATGTTTCACTACAGCTTTTAAAATTCAAGTTGATGAATTCAAGTTGACTCATCCTTCATGAGTCTATCTCCCAGGTCTTTCTTTGGTGAAGCTCATTTTTCCAGTCCATACTGGCCAAGAACTGACATAGAATCTGCTCATCCTGTGCAAGGATTTTTGGTGGCCTAAAAAACCTGCGATTAAAATTCTGACCTGTCTTGCCTGCATCAAAACCTTGAGGACCGTGAACAGCTTTTAAAAATCTCTCTGTGCCACCCATCTGTGACAACCATCTGTCTTCCCTGTTGCATTTGCTGCCCAATGAACGCCTCCCTGGAGCCACAGTAATTGGATTCATTGCAGAAAGGCACCCCTGAACAGGAAGTTTCTCGATTATATTACTGCAAGGAATGAGGTGGAGTGACTAGAACAAAGATGCAAAATAGCTGTTATCAAGAGTGAGGATCAAAGACAAGGTGATGAATGGGTGGTTTTGGTTGTTACTGCTTTTGAAAGGTGACTGAATGGAAAATAAAGCAAAACACACACACACAAATTGTTGTAAGTTAAAGCTATTGGTCTGGATTCTCAGTCCACCAAGTTCACTCATGCTGTTCTGTTTAAAACAATTCCACACTAGGGAAAAGAAATTTTTTCTTCTCATCTATGAGAATATAAATAGCAACTCAAATGCCTCTTGCTTGTCCTGAATACAAAATGGAATCTCTCACTGTGTTTCCTGGGTTTTCTCCTCTTTAGTTCCTTTTTCAAGCATGTTTTTTAAGCAAGATCTGTCTTTTATGTTATTTTTGCATCTCATAATATGCCACATTATGCTGATAAATATTAAGCCAATTTTTATGGCTCAACAAAGAGTAAGTACAGATTTACAATGAAACACAGAAACTTTTTGCCACTCCAGATATGAATTCATACTTGTTTTGCTCTGAACCTGTCGATACTATACCAAGCACAGAGGCAATGCCCAATGGAAGGACACGATCTTTCCCTGGCGTGCTTCTGTGAACACTCAGTGTGATTAGATGTGCTTCTTCCACTTTTATTCATCCCTACAAGTAGCTACCCTCATTCCATGTCTGAAATATTGCAGAGTGAAACCTAAGCCTTGTGGACATCTACAGCAAAGCTCCAGCAAGGACTGGATTTCAAGTTGCAGCAGTATTTGAGCTGCTGTGTTTAGAGGGATGCAAGTGCTTTGGGTCTTCTAAGAGAAACCAAGCTACTCAGATGTTCTCTGCTTTGTTTACCCTTTCTGTGCAGCGAAGGTGCTACTGTGTTCCTGACATGACAAGGTTATATTGGATGGTTTGGAAAATCCAAATTGACCAATTCAGGTTGATGTGAAAGAAGGCATGCAGCATTCTTCTGCGCCAGATAAGGAAAGCCAGAGCACAGAATATTTGCTTTAGCCTTTACTGACTGCCATGCAATGTAAATTCTTCACAGACTGTTTTACAGCCTGTGATGCAGAAAGCCTAGTACTGTTGCTGTTACAGCTCTACATGTAGCCATCCAGAAAACATACACATATAAAACGTCATGGTGTACACCAATAGCACTGGAGCTTTTGTTGCTTTTACTTTTAGTTGCTCCTATTTGTCCCTCATGGGATAATTTCTAGCTAGACAGTGAATGCCTAAATAAGAATCTTGTAATAGAAACAGTCTCTTCATATCACTCAGATTTTATGAGCTGTAAAAGTTAGCTCAGAGCCCATCTTTGGTAAACATAAAGTTTGGATGATTGCTCCCTTTGTACATTATTTCACCTTTATTTACATTGAATTTTAATTGCTGTTTTATTACCTTGCCAGTTATTCTACAGTCTTCCCAGGAAATCCTTTGTCACGCTAAGAATGGTGAGCTGGGAGTTTTAGAAACAGAATTGTATGTATCTGTAAATATATAAAATGTATAAATATATAAAAAAATATTTTCTATTTCAAGAAGTAGAGATTAGTACCCCATACAATCTTCAAGACTTCAAAAATCCACAAAAGAGCAACTGGATTTGCTTGAGGCAGCTGTTGAAGCTGGAAACACATATAAAGCTAGCAGAAGGCAGGGGATATCTTAAGCAAGAAAGTGTTTAGACTTAAATCTCTGCTCAAATTCATATATTAGAGATGTATAGGAGATATTTGGGATGTCCTAGCATCTCCTTACACATAACGTGCATACATTGCAATCAAACTGAACAAGAAACTGTTTTCATTACTCATTTCCTGGAGTGACAGCAAGGCAGGCAGGGACAGTGTCCTTCTCACTGGAAAGGTGCAGTTCCACAGTGCCTGAGCAGGTCCTGTGGTGGTCACCTAGCTCAGCCACATGCCAGTGACTGCCAGACACACAAGTCTGTGGGGATCCAAGGTCCAAGGTCAAGTCAGGGAATCAACTCAGTGCGTCCTGGTCCGTGTCCAGATCAGTGAGGTACATAGCCAGGCACAGGCATACTTGCAGTGTAGCTCAGACAAAGACCGGTATTCAGGCTTTGACTCCACACACCTTGCTCCATTTTCAGATCACTTCTGAATATGCTGAAAATCATGGGCCAGAAAAGACCCTACAGTTTGCCAATGGTGGTGGTGTTTTTGTTTTTTTTGTTTTTTTTTTTTTTTTAAACTCTTCAAAATACTTGTTTATGCAACAGGCATTTAAAAATAGAGCTTAAATATTGTTCATACATATTTGATTTGTTCCCTTGTGAGCAAAACAGGAAACTGCCAAGTGACATCTGCATAGATGAGTGTCGACAGTTGCATGGTTATCCACATCCCCCTGGAAGCCATGAACCTGAGCTCTGTGGTAGGAAATTTATGCTGCCAAACTTTACTGAGCAGCAGAGCCTGAGTGGCTGTGGCTGTCAGGCCTGACTTTGGCAGGGACAGCTTCTGTCGAGCTGCGTAGCACTCTTAATGGGGGTTTTGTTTGTTTGTTTTAATGAGTTGTTAAACCTGTATAATTTAAATCTGAAAAAGAGATGCTGATTTCGTTAAAGAATACAGAACATTTTGTGATTCAGATCCAAAATGAAGCCACAAAAAATTTGTCTAGGCTTTAGCTTTGCCCATGAATCAACCACATCTGCTGAAACAACCTGTTTCCTGAAGGTTATTGTTGTTGCTAGAATGATGTAAAGGATTGCTAAATGAAGTGAAACTGGAACACTAATCTGCTGAGAAGCTTAGTGAAGCTTCTTAGGCCCATGTTTTCACATGCCTCTTATTGAGTCTTTACATTTGGCAAACGTTAAACTCTTTGGGGAGGGATGTGGGACAGCCAGTTCCTGCTTGTAGGCTCTAGAATGTTGTGTCTACATGTCGTGCTCCCATTATAGAGAGAGATCTAGTCAATATAGCTGATGGACTAAAGGGGGATTCAGGTCCCTGAATGAGATGTCTCTTTCAAAATGAGCCAAATAGGTCTACAGTTTCCAGCGGGAATGAACATAAGGATCTAGTGCCCTAGAGTATGGAAGCATTTGCATGCAGCTGGCAGATAAGATATGGGGCACACAGGAGATCTGTGCCCTTCTGGAGAAGCAGCTGAAGCTCAGGAAGGATGCCTTACAGCATCTCAGATGGCAACACAGCAGCTGAACTAAGCCCCTCCACCTAGATTCCTGTATGTATGTATCTACACTCTGGAGCTGAATCCCACCCTTGGGATTTGGTTGTTAAGAAATGTTAAATCATTATGTTGGTTTGTCTAACAAAAGTATTCAGAATCTCTCACAACAAACAAACAAACAAACAAACAAACAAACAAAGCCCAACAGAAAACCCACAACATTGTTTTTGTTTCTGGTTTTGCCTTTTCCT
This sequence comes from Apus apus, assembly GCF_020740795.1. Lineage (NCBI taxonomy): Eukaryota > Metazoa > Chordata > Aves > Apodiformes > Apodidae > Apus > Apus apus. The sequence goes on from NC_067282.1 coordinate 17,075,760, forward strand.
GCATTCTTACAACCAGCAGCAGTACAGAAATGTTATTGTTAGATTCAGAAATCCAGCTATTCAGGCACGTGGCTGTACTTCATCAACCTGGAACTGACCTCCAGTAAGGAACTGTAGATGAATCTGCACAGCTTCATCACCATGATGCTTCCCTGAAAGTTTTGTACCGTTTCGTTGCGCCAGCAAGTGTGTAGATGAGGGGATTTAGTGCAGCAGCTTTTCTGCCTCTGTTTTTCAGAACGCTGTGATTGCTCAGGTTCTTGGAGGCTACATGTGGCTACTTATGCCATAGTGACAGTATTCCTTTCAGCCCAGTCCTGGAAACACCTTATACTTGAGAAATCTAGTACGACTGAAATAATAAACCATGAAGATAAATTTTATTTTTGATGTCACTTTGCAGTTATATATGGGATAAATTTGGTTTGACAACGTTACTGTGCATGCAGCTGTTATCCATATAGGCCCACACTGTTTCTACCAGAGCACAAGTATAGGGATTGTCAGTTGGAATGGTCGAATTGTACAGACTTCTGTCAGCATACACAGGTACTGCCAGTGTAGCTTATCTTCAGTTTTCTTTTACCCTCCCACATTGCTTTTCTGTGACTGATTCCCAGCCCATCATGTCTCTTCTCTAAAATTGGTCTCATGATCCACTGCTATCAAAGAAGGGACTAATGAGTATAAACATTTAAATCAAATTTAATTTCTACAGCCAGAAATGTGCAGGCAGATATGGCAGGCTGGGTGAATTACACTTCATGGCCACACGAAAAGCTGTTATTAAGTCATTATAAATACGAGAGATGTGCACCTCAGAGTTGAGCAATACACCTAGTGAGTAAACTACAGAATCAAAATAATAAATTAAGACTTTTTCTGCAAATGCAAGAATAATCAAGCATATAAAAACAAGGATAATAAAGCATAAGTGCCTGTTATATAAAGGTGCAGTGCCATATTTACATATCTGACATTATGCTAATGGGGTGGGAAAAACAATACATTAACTGTCTCCTGAAATGACTCTGAAATGCAAAGAGCCCAAGAACTGTGCTAAATGCAAGTCCTTTTTTACATAAAGTTTTTTCCTAATTAAAGGATAGCATTTAAGTGTGACATTTTTATATGACATATTCAGTAGCACCATGATGTATATACATTCTGTTTCGGAAATGGCATTCTTCCAAAGTATGTTGTTGTCTGAATGGTTAATTAATCTTTCATAATTTGATTTGTCAACTCTGTATCTGAGTCAGAAAGTCAGCTCGGTTTGCGAAAGAACTGTCAAATGTGCTCAAAATTAAACTTATTTATGGAGTTCTCTGAACTGGAATAGCAGTGTGTGTCCTGGGACTGTTCACAGATCCCGGCCATCACAAAAAAAAAAAGTAGGCTTGATTATGTAATGGTTCTTTCTAGAGCTCAACCATTATGATCCCAGTTTATGAGTCATTTTTATTTCTACAGGTCTGTTACGGCCCCTAGTGGCTCATTTACACCTTAAACATCATCGTGGTCCTGGCGCCAAAAGCTTTGGTAAGTGCAAAGTGCTTCAGGGCAACCTGCAGGAAGCTGGGAAGGGATAGAGCCTGCAGAGCCTGGGAGTGTTTGGCAGTCCTGTGAGGGAATACAAGTTCCAGCAAACCCCGTCATATATTTCTTACAAGATCTGTCATGCTTAGAATTTTCAACAAAAACACTTCTGTTGGCTTAAAGGAAAAACGTTTTGGTTTTGCATTTATTTTAGCCTCCATCCCACATCTTTATAAAAAAAAAAAAAGTAATTCCATGTACCATAACACATTTGAGGTGTCAGATATTTTATTTAAAGACTGAAAATATGACATAGTAAATAATTCACGTTTTAAATTACTTTCCGCTCTGTAGGGGGTCACTTTGCTTGGCAGGCTGGGTGAGCCTTGCCACCCATCATGGAAGTGTTCTCAGCCTGGGCTTTCACCGCAGCTTTCCCGACAACCGAAAGCTTCACTTTGAAGGCCTTGCAGACTAAATAATGGACACCAGAATAACCAAAAGCAGTGTTCTGGGACGCAGGAAGTCCTTCATCATTTCAGAAGAAATGTGTTAACGCCTTTAAACAGCTCATTAGCTTTTTTGCCAAAGCACTCTGTTGCGTCCTACGATAGAATCCAGCACCTCCTGACCAACAGTTTCAACACGCTTTATTTTATCTAGATACTTGACAAGCTCGTTTTGCTTCTGATTTTGGAGAAACTTGGTTAATGTTGTAAATGCCGGGCCGAGCCGAGCGGAGCCGAGCCGGGCCGAGCCGAGCCGGGCCGAGCCGAGCCGAGCCGGGCCGGGCCGGGCCGAGCCGAGCCGGGCCGAGCGGAGCCGGGCCGGGCCGGGCCGAGCCGAGCCGGGCCGGACCGAGCCGAGCCGAGCCGAGCCGAGCCGAGCCGAGCCGAGCCGAGCCGAGCCGGGCCGAGCCGGACCGAGCCGAGCCGAGCCGGGCCGGGCCGCGCCTCCCTCGCCCTCCCCGCCCGCCGGCCCCGGCCCCGCCCCGCGGCGCGCGCTGTGACGCGCTCGGCCCGCGCCCAGCCGCGCGCTCGGCGTCCGTGCGGCCCCGGCGGGCTCTGGGCAGCGCGGGCCGGGCCGGGGGCGATCCCGGCGGGCCGGGCCGGGGGCGATGGACCCGGTGCGCAGCTTCGAGCGCTGGAAGAAGAAATACACCCGGCGGACGCAGCGGCTGCGGCTGCAGCGCAAGGAGCGGAAGCGGCCCGAGTGGCAGGTGGAGCGGGAGGGCATCGGGCGCCTGGTGCAGCGCTACCCCGAGGTACGGCCGGTGCTGCTGGGCGGGACGGGCTGGGGCGGGAGCGAGGGGCTGTGCGGGGCGGGACGGGGGGGCGGCCGGCGGGAGGGCCCCTCTCCTTGGTGTGTGTGGGGGGAGAGGTGGGAGGAGGGGGCTGGTCTGTGAGCCAGGGGTCCTGGGCAGGCGTGAGGAGCACCCCTGGCTGGCAGGACTGTTCCTGTGGCTCCTGGTGGTGCCTGTGGGCAAGAGGTCTGTTGGGTGACACTGCCTGGTGTCAGACCACAGGGCTTTCAGCTCCACGCGGCAGCGACGGTTTCCGTTCCGTGCCTGAGGGTGTCACCCCCCGGGAGGGGAGGGGAGCGCGGGAACCGCCGTCCCGTGGAGGTGGCCGTGGGCAGCTGTGGAGCCGGGGTGCTGGGACCCTCGGGAGAGGAGCGGGGGTTGAGAGCGCAGCGAGGAGGAAGCTGAAGCAGACGGTGGGCACCGGGGGCACCCGGGGCACCAGGGGCACTCGGTCCTTCTGACCAGGCAGCGTGGGTGTCTCGCGGTTGGAGATGGGATACATTTGTCTCAGTAGAAAATGCCCTGTGGGCAAACATCACGCTGGAAGAGTATGTTGATTAACCTCAAGTCAGGAAATAGGTATTTGAATATTAGAGGGTCAGTGGTGTTGGTTTTGTCGCCTAGATTCTCTTGAACTCCTCTGGGAGATGGCTCATTTTGAGCTACACTGATCCCTGGAAACAACTTGTAGTGGTGAATAGTGGCTTAGACGTGCTCTGCCTGTGGTGTTGCTCTGTGTCCTGCCAAGTTTTGCTGAATTTGCAGCTATTGCTGGAAAGGAGCATGGTAGTTGTACGTGGTTACACAGCACTCAGTGTAGCTGACAGTAGGGACTTTTTGGTGGTTGTAATTTGATTGAGCATAAAGTAGTGACAAGAGGTATACAAGAAACGTCTGTTACTGTGGAGAGGTTGTGATAGCTCCTTTGGTTAAGATTCATCAAGTTAGTTTTCTGAAGCTTCACACAATCATTGGCTTTTCTGGCTTGAAAGCTAACTGTATGCTTCCAAAGATGGTCAAATTACTGTTTTTTTTATTTCTCAGTTATCCTGTTTTGGCAATATCACTCTAGTCACTATAGAAAGAGGGGACTTAGGTGCTGCCTGGGAAAGCTGACTACTCAAATTTTTAGAAGCTTGCATTTTTCTGAGTGGGATGACCACTGGTTCGTGTGTCTTTCACTGTGGAGTGAAAAACCTTCTACTTGCTAGTAACCTTACTACAGTACTGCTGGACTGCTTGTGATATCCTAGACTTAGACGGCTACATCTGCACAGTCTGTGGAGGGGGCGTGTCTGAGTGAGAAAGAGAGACCGAGTTAAGGCAACTTGACCAAGGCTGTGTACAGTTTGTGAATAAGGTGGCTTGTTGTTTATATATCAAATTGCAGTATTTATACAATATATTGCTTTGTATTTTTGTGTATTTGAACACAGATGGGGACATGAGTAGTGAAATTAATTTTGCATGTTGTCAGGCCCTGATAGTTTCGACATGGGATAATAGGTTACGTTTACTTGATAGTGCCCCTTGCCAGTTAGGCTGCTGCTTTACCTAAGGGTACTATGGCAATATCTAGCTATGCTTTCTTCTCTATTTCTTGTTTTGCAGTCCAAGCACTGGCCATGTAATACTCTGAGCAGTGGTCTCATAGATAAAGTGGTTGAGTTCAGGGGATAGCTTTCCTTCTAATGTACTAGATGTGTGCAGAAGCTTAAGTAGTATATTGCTCCCATGTACTGAGATTATGTGATATGGGCACCTTGAGAGGCAGGAGCAGAATCACCAGAATCATCAGCTGGAGGTGATGCTGGCTTTTTGGAGCAGATTACAGCCTCTTCATCTGTGAGACTGAATGGCCAAACATGACCCCTGTTCATCTGTCATTTTCCCTTAGTTGATCAGGCTTCATTTGAGGAAGATGATGACAATGAAAAAAATGTAACTGCTTACAAGGAGACAGCAAGAATGCTTAAATTCCTGCCTTCAGGGGTCTCCAGTGAGTTCTGCATGAGGCAGATCCCTGCTTAGGGACAAGGGAATTCAGAAACTCTTTGGTAACCTCTGTGAGGGGCACTGGCTGAGGTCTCTGGCAGATTGACTGGATGAGTTAGGTCTTTGTGTGCTTTTGTCATCTTGCACGTGGCATAGAATAGGGGTAGAATGGGTGCTGAATGCAGGAGTATCCCGCATGCCCTCTGTTTTAAGGTGTTTTGTCTATAATTTCCAGTGTGAGACTGACTGCAGTGGATAAACAAGACAAGATTAAACAATAAAGAGACATCCAGTAACAAAGTTGGGTGTGTTTTTTTTTTTTTTTTTTTTTTTTTTTCTGTCATTGTTGACATGTGATGGTGAGTGTGTGGCAGCATAGAGAGAAAATGTGATACTTTCAATGTGCCCAAATCTTGGGATCATTTTCTGTGTTATGTGGTCATATGTGATCTGTTAATTTGTTGATCCAGTGATGCCATTGCCCAGCTGTAAGGCTGCTGCTGAATATTCTTATCCATCCAGTTGTGCTCACAAAAAGCATTAGTTGCTAACTGGTGTGCTAGGGAGCTGTTGGTGTAAACTCTTCCTCATCTGCTTTATGACAAATTAGTCAAGTTAGATCAAAATACCATTTCAAGTGAGTTGGCTGCTCTCACCTAGAGCAGATTAGAGAGAGCTCACAAGTACAGATTCCCAGCAGATTAGCAGAGGTAATAACTTCCAACAGGGAAACAAAATAAAATAAGTAGAAATTGGTGTTGTTTTCCACTGGTGAATGTAGATATGAAATAGATCTATCAGAAGACCAACCTCTGATACCAGTCCTTCTTACTCCTGCCATTTGGACTTTATTTAAAAATAAACCAGCATTTTTGGAATATGAAGGGTACTACAGCAGATCATTCTTGTGCTCCTGGAAGTTTGTAGGGAAGAGAAATAATATAGGATGCTTTGTGACATGGCCTTTACTAACATTCCTGTGCCTCGCTCTTTTAGTACTGTTCTCACTACCTTTCTGTCTTGGATATCTTTAAAGAGCTAGGCTTATGCATGTAATGATTTTTAAACTGATTTAGAGGAGTTTAAGGTAGAAGAGCAGAACAGTATTTGATTCCTTTGTGATGAATGCATGCAGTCTTACCAGGTCATCCAAAGTTAAAAAGAAGTTGACCACTAAAATAATTATGCAGCCTCATTTTTTAGAACAATTTCACATTGCTGCAGTAGCCTGTTTCATGTGTCAGAAACCTATCAAATCCATCCCTTTGGCTGCACATAACAGATTGCTTGAATTCTTCTTTGATATTAGTAATACAGTTTTCTCTCCTGGAGGCATGCTGTTTTCCTATGTGGCCAGTCTCTTGGTTGAAATTAAGCTGAACCTGTGTATGTCACTCAGTTGTGATCCTTCAGCATCCAAAATGAGACAACTGAAAATAAGCCAAATATGTAGTATTGCATGTGATATTATATATCTTAAAAATTATTATCCAAATTTGGAAATATTTGTCAGAAATTCCTATTTTTGCAAGTCAAAAAAAGACTTTTTAATGGTGGTTTCTGATAAGAGTTCCTTCCCTTCCAGAAATATACTAGCTTAAAGTATGTACTTCTCAGCACACATAGGTGTTATAAAAATAATTAATCTTTAATATTTCTGAGTAACATTTGGCAAAAGTTTAATTGCTCTTCTAGGACACAATGAAAGTTTAAAATCTACCTTGCAAGAGCTTTGTCTTGAAATATGTCAAAAAGTGAGTTTTAATAAAGGTGTTACAGCATTTTATCTAGAAATCAAATTAATGCATTATGTCACCTCTCTTGTTTGTACTAGAGAGAACTAGGCTGAAAAGAGAAGTGTTGTGATCTAGATGCTTTAAACAGGTATAAACCCTCAGGAAAAAAATAGTTCAGTTTTCTGTAATAAGCAGAGCCTGCAGAAGGCTGGATACTTCAACGAGATAAAAGGCTGATCTGACAGCTCAGATGCTCTTCATTTGAGGCCTTCTCTGGAATTGTTATCACAAGCTCTCAGGAACATCTGAGGACTATTTTGCTTGGTCCCTGTGTTGGAAGATTTCAGTTCAGCAGCCTGTAAGAGATAAATGATACCTATTAGAAATACACAAGTTGTGTAGGCACAGAGTTTGACATTTGGAAATCTCAGTTTATGGATGCTGCTCTCTGAATTCAAAGCTGTGTAATCTACCTTCCTCTTCATCTGCTTAGGCATTATAGATACAGTAGTCAATTTTTTTTACTGAGTCCTGTGTTTTTTGGGTTTTTTTTCCTGTTCTGCTGCTGATTGTTAAGAACTTTGCCAGTGGAAGCTGTCCAGACCTTTTGATGATCTTCTATCAGCTAGAACAAACTTAAAAGTATTACATTTTTCTTAGAATTTCTACTTTACATTTCAACATTTTTGTAAATCATTCAGCGAGCTCCTGGACTCAAACACATGCTCTTGTGGGTTTTGTGTGTGTATACAATTAACAGCTCTCAAGTATGCTGTAGAAGTGGATGCATACAGAGAAGTAAATGAATAGGTGTCAGGACAACGAACTACCTTTTTAGTAGTATGTTTTGTACCCTGTAGGACAGTTCTAAAAAAATTAAGTGTATCAAGTGTTAGAAATTGGTGAATCTGGTGAGCAGCTTAAAAAATGCTATTTAGTTTCTCTGTTATGCTTAGAGTGTAAGCAATGATTAAATTTACTTTGTTTCAGATAAATGCAAGTGAAATTCAGAGGTTTTCGGATTTTCCATTATCAAAGAAAACCCTAAAAGGTAAGTACAGAAGTTTCTTTAAAAGCATTTTGAGTAAAAATGAATGTATTGTATATTTGCAGCTGATTTTTTTTTTTCTTTAAGGTTTAGATAAGTAATGCCATTTACAGTGTTTGATAAACAGGTGAATACAGCTCTGGACAAGGCAAAAATAACTTTTTTTTTTTTTTTTTTTCCCCTCTCCCACACCCACTTTTCTCTTCCCACAATGCAAATACTAGGATTGCAGGAAGCTCAGTATCGTGTGGTAACGGAGATACAGAGGCAAACCATAGGTTTGGCTTTACAAGGTAAAGATGTACTTGGAGCTGCAAAGACTGGATCAGGCAAAACCTTGGCTTTTATTGTCCCAGTAAGTAATTTACATCCTTCCATTTGTACTTAAGCCAATTATCTGGGAACTACTGGATGTCAAAAGGCTTAGCTTAATAGATCCTGGGAGAAGGTGTTTAATTGCCTTCAACTGTTCCAAGAAAGCCAAGATACTAACTTAATAAAGCTGCTTGAAGTTCCAAAAGAATTAAATTCTTGACCCTAGGAATATTCTGACACTTAGAAATTCTATTTTGATCCTTACATTAGTAGACCCTGAGTGATTTAGGAAGTGCTTGGTTTTTCTTTCAGAAATCTGTTTTTCTGGTGCAACTACAGTTGTCTGATTATTTTAAAATTTGAAAACTAAATGTATATAATCTAATGATGAATTGGTGGAATATTTTCAGTTCCTTCAACTGTTTTTAAATGGGTGGTTTTCATCCCTTTCAAATTTTTCATATTTAGACTTTATAGAGCAAGCTTACACTTCTCATGTGAAGACAGGCTGAGAGTGTTGGGGCTGTTCAGGCTGGAGAAGAGAAGGCTCCAGGGAGACCTTATAGCACCTTCCAGTACTTGAAAGGGGCTACAGGAAAGCTGGGGAGGGGCTTTCTACAAGGTCATGTAGCGATAGGACAAGGGGTAATGGCTTTAAACTGAACGAGGGGAGATGTAGGTTAGACATTAGGAAGAAATTCTTTAATGTGAGGGTGGTGAGACACTGGAACAGGTTGCCCAGGGAAGCTATGGAAGCTCCATCCCTGGAAGTGTTCAAGGCCAGGATGGATGGGGCTCTGAGCAACCTAGGGTAGTGGGAGGTGTCCCTGCCCATGCAGGGGGATTGGAAACACATGATCTTTAAGGTCCCTTCCAACTCAAACCATTTATAATAATTAAGCTTAGTGATGGTGCACTTCAATTTCTTGTCTTTTGTGGACTCCTTAAAAATCACTTCAGGTACAAGCAGCAATAGAAGTGGAAGAAGGAAAGCAAGATTAAAACCCCTTTCATGGGTGATAAATGCTTGACTGCTTTACTGAAAATATTATGCTCTACATTTCATTTCTTCAAGTTGAAAGTATAATTGAGAAGTTTGTTTTCTTAAAGTGCCAAGATAAATGGATAAAAAACTTATCATATTATGATTATAGAGGTGTGTTGTTGTTTTTTTTTTTGCTTTAAACATGATTTGTATTTTTGTGAGCATACATTTCTTTAGAGCCTATTCTGTCAGTAACTTTGGGAACAGTAGTAGGTGTTTTGAATACCCTCTCTAGTTCAGTTTTCTCGACTTTATTTTCTATTGGTAAAGAATAAAAAAAAATGTAGGTGGCTTCAAAAGATAGTCTTGTGAACTAGGGAAACAAAAGTGAGATTGCTTAATTATTTAATGTAGGAGTAGAAATACTTAGTTTTACAAACCTTGTTTTAAAAGAGTTGCAGGGTAAGTGGTAAGAAAAGATCTGGAGAAATGAAGAGTGGAAAAAAAATAATTGTACAAGGATACTTAACAGCCTTCAGTATTTCAGAATGCTTTAGGTATTCATACCTATGAAATCTTTGGTGTTGGGATTAGCTGACTAAGAGAGGGTTTGTGGTGCGAATTTATAACAGGAGGAACAATCCTGGGTTGTGGTATATGGCAACTTGAGTTGCAATGCTCTGTATATACCATGTGTGGGTAGTACTGCTTCAAGTCTATAATCAAAATTAAAGCTGCAGTAATTGACTTTCTTCTAGTTGCTCACTCTCTTTCTGGTTTCCACAAGACATTATGAGCAGGGAAGTTTCTCGTGTTTTTTCTACACTGATTTCTAGTCTTGTATACATAATTAAGGCTTAATTTCCAGAATTTAGCACAGTAGGATTACTTATGCAGTAAAATGTTTATTTACCACCCATTACTGTCTCTTACATATTGGTACTGGGGAACTTTGCTATAGTGTGTCATAATATATGACATGTATACTTATGTTTCCTCAAGTCTTATTTTGAATAGCGTGGCTTTATCTTTTTTGTGACACCTTTTGTTACAAATTTGTTGTTACATCTTTTCCTTCTGAGACTTGTAACTTTTTCAGGCTTTGGAGCTGCTGTATCGCCAGCAGTGGACTTCAGCTGATGGTCTGGGAGTTTTGATCATATCACCTACCCGGGAACTGGCCTATCAAACCTTCAAGGTTTTGCGTAAAGTGGGAAAGAATCATGAGTTCTCAGCTGGTCTTATAATTGGAGGAAAGGTGGGTCCTCTCCTGGCATTTGCTGCATGGAAGAATAAATGAGTGCTATATTAAGTGCTGGTTAATGGGAGCTTGTCAGTGACCCGCTCATTTTCCTGTGTGTGTGCTCTGTGTCTTTTGAAGCTTTTGCATATTTACAGTCTTTCTGGGTTACATGACTGGAGGAACCTTCCTGCCACGTCTTTTAGGACTGTTCTGTTCATTTAGATTAATCTGAAATCCTTTTCACTCAAGCCACAAGTTTGAGCATGCTGAAGAAAATGCAGTGTATCTGTAGAAGGAGGAAAGGGTGGTTCTTGACTGCTCTTTCTAAAAACTGTTGACAGATTAAGCTGGCCTGGCCATCTCTGGCACTGAGCTTCTAGTGTGAACAACTAGAGCTAAGGTGGTTTAACTCCTTTTCAGGATCTGAAAGAAGAGTCTGAAAGAATCCACCATATAAATATGCTGATTTGCACTCCAGGACGGCTTCTACAGCACATGGATGAAACTTCGTATTTCTATGCATCTGATCTGCAAATGTTGAGTAAGTATTTTGAGAACTTGAAAGTACTAAAAAATATTTTGTAGCGGTTCATACTTGTGTGGAGCATGTCCTTGAGTAAAAAGTTTATCCTAGTCGTGGTATGTAGATGAAATGGCATTTAAATTCACACATGTACAAATTAAAAGAGAAAAAAACAAAGCCCATTTCTTGTGTGTGCTTTCTCTCAAATAGTTGCTGAGCTTGCCTTCCTTTATGATGATAAGAAGGGACCCAGAACCAAGCATGGTGTTCCATATAATCCTTTAGATCTGTCTTGGCTAATGCTGGCCTTACCTTTCTGACTGTGGCTGTTGTGTTTTTCCTGACATGATTATGAACTGTATGGAATACCCATCGCGGTGTGTGTATTTTGAACCAGTTCTAGAAAACAGTTTTCTTTGAATTTTAAGAGAGATTGTTAGTATTTTCATTGTTTTGTTAGTATTGTTAACATTGTTTCTTTTCTTCCTTTCAACACTGGTGTAATGAGATGGTTTGCTTGCCGCAGAGAACTGTGTAATCTTTAGCATAGCTTGAGGAATGTAAAAGCAATTAAGAAGCTAATGAAGCTGTTAAAATGTGAAATTATGCTTGCCTACACTTAGCACAACTCATGCCAGCTAGACAAGAATTGCATTAAACATAGGCCCTCTTCTTAAAGCTTTCTCTCTGTGCTGCTCTGTTTATACTCTGTGTTTCAATGGCAAATTCAGCTTAGGTGCAGGAGACTTGCTCTGTCATTAATAGCACAGCATTGTTTTACATTCCATGGTTTTGTTTCAGTAATAGGACAGGGAGTTTGTAATTTGCAGTCTGTCTGCAAATTGTTGAACTGTTTACTGGAAATGCTGATCTTTTATGCTTCAGTGTGTGAAGCTGAGGATTGTACTACATAGATTGTGGAAAATCCTATCACTTCTATTGCAGGTTTTTTAAAAACATGTTTTATGGAGTATATGAATATCTAAAGAGAATCATGTCATATAGAGTAATTAAGTTAATTTCTTCAGTTTAGGTGGGCATGGATTTTTTTACTATATTGATTTGGTGTATGATTATATATATATAAGTAAAACTAAAACCAGGTTTTCTCAAACTATCTCTCAATTCAGTTCTTGATGAAGCTGATAGAATTCTAGACATGGGGTTTGCAGATACAATGAATGCAATCATAGAAAATCTACCTAAGAAACGCCAGACTTTGCTTTTTTCTGCAACACAAACAAAATCTGTGAAGGATCTTGCACGGCTGAGTTTGAAAGATCCAGAATATGTTTGGGTTCATGAGAAAGCCAAATTCAGGTATGTTGGGATAATTTTTTTTTTTCCTGTGGTGAGTTAAACAGATGGCGATTCTACTGAACTGCTTCTCTAACTGTCAGTCCCCTGAATCAGAAGGAAATGCTGCTCTATTGGGAAAGTGCAGAATGACAGTCTTGTTTCTGTGTTCAGTATTAGGTGCCCAAAAGAAAGCATATGGCATTAGTCCCTATTCAGTGAGTCTTGTGGTTTCCTGATGTGCTGGGTTTACTGTGCACAGAAAATGAAGCTGTAATGCGACACAGTTGTGATCAGAATGGCAGGACCTTGTGAGAAGTGCAGTGTGTGGTCTGCCAAGCTCAAAAAACTTAATGTGTCACTGAAAAAAAAACCACACTTTTTTTTTGGCACATTTTTTTTTTTTTGAAATACAAGTGAAGAATGTTAGTTAATATATTGCATCTCTGTGGGTGCTATGATCTCAGTATCAAATTGCTTATGAACACATATGACTTTTTTTTAATGTATGTATTTCTATATATAAGGCGCAGGAGAAACGTGAAGCTCAGAAATAAAAATTAGCTTTCCCAAGAGCAAATAAGAAATTATCAGCAAAATGAACAGCAGAACCAGGTTAAATCCTGAGGCAGTTTAAAATATTTAATTTCATTATCAATGTATTGTACTGCAAATACCTTTTGAAAATCAGTTGTACTATTAAGGCATCTTAAGTAAGCCTGATTGTCTGAAAAAATTATGTGGTTAGTGGCCTCACAGCAGAAGAAGATGTACAGGCCTAGCATATAGTCTTCATTTTGAGGACTGGATATATATATACACATCTTTTTCATGGATCCCACATTTTTTGTCAAGTGTCTTTTAAATTACATTTATTTTTTTTATATTTAGGGGAGTGCAATTAGACAATAAACTGAATCAAAGAGAGGAAAGTATTTATTACTGTCTTAGTATACAATAGGTTATTGCCTTGTGAAAACAATTTCCTCTGAAAGACTTAAAAAGCAAAAGGTGCCAAGACATAATTCAAAGTAACTGGCACAATAAAAACTGGAGCAGTGTCTTGTGCCCCTTGGGAGGGTGATATTACCTGTAATAAAATAACTTTGAATACCCTTGATCTGTTTAGGGTGAGGCAGAGGAACTGTGACAGATAAACATGTAGATGTATTTCAAGGACAAATATGGTGAAGATTTTTTTTTTTTTTTAGTTTGTTTTCTTTTGTAAAGAATGGAAGGCTGAGTTAAGATGACAATTCAGAGCTTTACAGTCTCTTTGCATGTCAGGCTATAATCAGTTGAAGTACATCAATGCTTTTTTTGAGTGCATTAGACTGTGCTTTGACATTGCCGTAAGCTCAAAAGATGCTTTAATAAAACTAATAGGCAAAATTGCATTTTTAGTCAAGTCAATTTGAATGTCACTGCTTAGACATGGAAAGTATTTAGCTTGCTAATAGAAAGTAAATTTAGAAATATTGTACAAAGTTATCCCCTTCTCCTCACTGGCTTTTAGTAGGGAAATTGATTCATCTTTCAAGAATAGTTTTCTAATGGAGCTGCTGAGATTTTTTTCCTCAAAGTTTAATAACTTTCCAGCCTGACATTTTATTTTTTTTTTTCTTCTCTTTGGGTATTTGTCAGACACTTTTGGCTTAAAAGAAAGGAAGAGACGTCCTTGTAGATACTGTGTGCCTGTGTATTCTCTCCCATTCTCTTCTTTCTCATTTTAATGTTTTGGGAATTAATGGTATCAAAATGTCTTTTTTGGGTTTCTTTAGTACCCCTGCAACTTTGGATCAGAACTATGTTGTCTGTGAGCTTCAGCAAAAAGTAAACATGTTGTACTCTTTCCTGAGAAGTCACTTGAAAAAGAAGAGCATTGTGTTTTTTGCAAGCTGTAAAGAGGTATGGATATTCCCACGCTCTCCTGTAGCATTTTGGAAATAAGATACTCATGCAGATGTCAAGACACCAGAGAGGGGAGATTCTGGACTAGCTTGCAACAGGAAATTGGGGGAGGAAACAGACATCACCTGCAGCTGTAGGCATGTCATGCTGGGCTTGGCTGCTGGAAAGCTCAGCTACCCAGAGTCAATTCGGGAAGGACCTTTACCTACTCTGGTTCATTTATGAAATGTTGTTGGAAGGCTTGACAATCCTGTGCCACATTTCGTTTCCCCTTTTAGTAGCTGGGTGTGTGACAAAGTCTCAAAATAGCATCTTTTGTCTGTGATGTAGAGAAAAGTGTATTTTATTTGATGTGCTAAGTCAGTTATTGTACTGGATATGATCTTAACAAGTTTAATGGTTAATTTCCCCCCCCTTTAATTTGTTGCGTAGGTCCAGTATCTATTCAGAGTGTTCTGTAAGCTTCAACCTGGTCTTCCTGTGCTGGCACTCCATGGCAAGCAGCATCAGATGAAGAGAATGGAAGTCTACACTTGTTTTGTTCGGAAAAAGGCAGCAGTACTTTTTGCAACAGATATTGCAGCTCGTGGCTTGGGTATGTACTGAGAGAAGCAATAGTTCCTCACAAAATGATGGTCTTACACTTTTAAACCATTATCAGTGATAGTATTTCCTGAAGACCATGCTGGCTGATAAGAAATTAATCAGTGGTTTGCTTAAGAGCTCATATCTCAAAGAGGTAAGCTACCCAAGAGTTCTACTGTGACTTTACTGAAGAAGCCCACTTCATTTGGGCTTATTTTTTCCTTTTGTCTTGGAAAGACCTATGTTGTCACTAGTTTTGTAATGGCATTTGTTAGTAAGTTAGTCAGTGGAAGCTGTAATTTAATTGTTTGTTTATTTATTTAAGTCTGTAGACAATCTAGTTTTTCCAACCATATTTTGTGACAGGTATCTGGAATGAGAGAAAATGGAAGTAGTGATGTATTTGCTTACTACATGCCTTAAGGCAAGATTTCAGCAGTTTTAAATATTTCTGATGTGCCTGTATCCTGTGGATTATTCCAATCAATATGAAAAATTACTAACCTACCAGTATGTGAAAGTAAAAACCAGAAGAATTTTCATTGTTGGAACTATGAATGCTGTTATGGGTCTCTGTTCTTAAGGAGACAGAAAAATAAATGAGGGAAAAAGCAAGAATATTTATAGGATCTGTTCTGGCTTGAATTTCTTTCCTCTGGTTGTTGCTGCTGAGTTACCCTTTATATTTTCTGTGGATACTTTGGGCTTTATTTTTTTTTCTTAGTTCTTGGGAGCATTTGAGTATGACACAAGACTGTTTTCAGGAGTCTACTCTTTCTTTCAGATAGCAAACTCCGTTGTCCAAATTGTAAGGTTTTGTCAGTATGCTAAAAAAGGAAGGAAGATGCTCTAAAAATGGAAGGCAGAAATGAAAACTGTTGTACCTTCTGCATTGCTGAAATCTCACTAGTTGGGATCTAATGTGGGTGTGCTTGGTTGGGTAGTTACACACTTGCTGCTGCTGGATGAAGTGCAGCAGTTAGAAAATGTTTCTTAGTAATGTTATTCACATTCGATATTTATCACAGAATCATAAATGCCAGGTTGCAAGAGACCCCAGGGATCATCTGGTCCAGCCTTGCTGCTACTATAGTTTATATGAGACGGCTCAGCACCCTGTCAAGCTGAGACTTAAAACTGTCCAGTGTGGGGGAATCTACCACTTCCACAGCACACTGTTCACTCATGTTGAGCCTGTTAACCATCAAGACCCCCAGGTCCCTTTCCACAGGACTGCTCTCCAGCCAGCTGGATCCCAGTCTAAACTATGCTCCTGGGTTATGTATTTCCAGGTGCAAGACCTTACACTTATTTCTCTCCATTGAGCTTCATAAGGTTCCTGCTAGTCTGCTCCTCCAGCCTGTCTAGGTCATCCTGCTTTTCCTTCTGGAGTGTCAGCCTCTTCACTTGGTGTCATCAGCAAACTTCAGGGTGCTCTTGATCCCAACACCCAGGTCACTTACGAAGATGTTAAACAGCACTGGGCCCAATATCAATCCCTGGGGCACCCTACTTGTGACTGGTTGCCAGTTAGAGGAGGAACTATTTACTGTCACCCTCTGGGTATGGTCTGTCAGCCAGTTCCCCACCCACCACACAGACCACTTGTCAAGGCTGTTATGAGTCAGTTTCTCCAGGAACAGGCTGTGGGGGACTGTTTCAAAAGCCTTGGAGAAGTTCAGGTAGACAATGTCCACCACTCACCCTGCATCAACCAAGCGGGTTACTTTGTCTTAGAAGGGGATTGGGTTTGTCAAGCACAATTTGCCCCTGGTAAATCCATGTTGGCTTTTCCCAGTCATGTGCTTCAATTGAGTTGTGACAATCACCAGAAGTATTTGCGCCATGACTTTTCCACAGACTGTAATAACCTGGGTCCTCCTTTGAACCCTGCTTATAGATGGGGGTGACATTAGCTTTCCTCCAGTCCTCAGGGATGTCTCCTGAACTCCACAACTTCTCAAAGATTATGGAGAGAAGCTTTGCAATGACATCAGCAGCTCTCTCAGTACCCTCAGGTGGGTGGCATCCAGACCCATTGATTTGTACAGGTCAAGTTCCTGTAACAGCTGACACACCAACTCCTCCTTCACTGAATGCAGGTTGGTGTCTGCATCAACCTGGATTTTTGTTCCTATGGCCTGGGACCTGACAGCACTGGTAAAGACAAAGGTGTTGAGGACTTCTTCCTTTTCAGCATTGTTGGTGACTTGTTCACCTCTCCTTCTTAATAGTGGGCCAAGATGATTCCTCTGCTTTTGCTTGCTGTGAATGTATCTGAAGAACCCTTTCTTGAAGTTTTTGTCATCTCTGCCCAGTTTGAGCTCAAGCTGAGCTTTTGCTTTCCTAACTGCATCTCTGCATACCCTGGCAATACCCTTGTAATTTCCAACCAGTAATGTTCCACTTTTCCACCTCTGGTACATTTGCCTTTAGGTTCTGAGCAGACCCAGAAGCTCACAGTTAAGCCAAGGGGGTCTCTTGTTCAGGCAACTTCCCTTGCCTTTGGGGGGAATGAACAGGTTTTGTGTATCTAGGAGAGTGTTCTTGAAAAGCTCCCAGCACTCACTAGCTGCTTTACTCTCCATGGAAGTTTCCCACAGAGTCTCTTTCAACTGAGCCCTGAGTGAGCTGAAGTTAGCTCTTCTGAAATCTAAAACCTTTGTCCTGGAATGAACCTTAATTGTGCTCAGCAGTATCCTGAAGTCCACAAAACTGTGATCACTGCAGCCAAGTCTATCACTAACAGATATTGCAGAGCAGGTTTGCTTGGTTAGTGAGTACTATTTCCCGCTGTGCCCCACTCCTGATTGGCACATCCAACATTTGTGTGAGGAAGCAGTCTTCTACACATTCTAGGAACTTGATGGATGGCAGGTG
The DNA here is from genome assembly GCF_020740795.1 of Apus apus. Classification (NCBI taxonomy): domain Eukaryota; kingdom Metazoa; phylum Chordata; class Aves; order Apodiformes; family Apodidae; genus Apus; species Apus apus. The sequence continues at coordinate 17,093,119 of NC_067282.1, forward strand.
AATGGCAGTGTTGTTCCTCCAGCAAATGTCTGGGTACTTAAAGTCACCCATAAGGACCAGGTTTTGTTGGCTCAACACCTGCCCAAGTGACCTGAGTATCGCTTCATTTGTCACGTCTTGGTTTGGGGGTCAGTAACAGTGCCTACTTTAAGGTCACCCTTGGAGACAACCCCTCTGATTTTGACCCAGAGGCATTCAATAGGGCTGCCACACTTAACATACCTGACTTCTATACATTTCCTTAATACAGAGTGTGACTCCACCTCTTCTCCCCTCCCTATCTTTACAGACAGCCTATAGCATCTATCACAGTCCTCCAGTCTTGCGAGTCATTCCAACGTGTTTCAGTTATTCCTATGATATCATAATTATCTGACTGGTCGTGCAGCTCCAGTTCCTCCTGTTCATTTCCCAGGCTGCATGTATATACACTTCAGGAGGCTGATCTTTTGGTTCTCATTTAAGGGGACAGCTGAGGCACATCTTGCAGTACTCGGGTTGGCCTGGTACGTTCCCCAATTGGTTATAGTGGTGATGGTGGAATGATCATTGCCGTTTGGGATCCCTCCCCCCAGGTCCTTCACTTTAAAGCCTGCCTCACCAGGTTGGCCAGCCTGTTGCCAAAGGTTCCCCAGGCTCTCTTAGAGAGGTGGATTCCATCCCTTCTCAGCAGGTTGTAGCCCTCATAGAAGGTCCCATTATCATAAAAGCCAAAACCTTTACTTCTTTGTCAGGCTTGGTCACCCCTTCCTGTCTTTGGGAGAGACTGATAGTTCTGTATGTGAGCAGCTGAAGTAGTCCTGTCTCACCACAGCTAACTTCAAACCCCAGCAGAGTAGGATATTGATACTGTAGGTGAAAAGGGGGTCAGATACTGTTATTTGCTAAATGTAGTGGTGGTTTATTATCTTACACAAAGCATTCCTGTACTTGTCAAGTGTGAAATTCCATTCAGTATGCTGTCATAATTTAGGAAATGAGGACGCTGTTAATTTTAGCTTTCTTTGGTGAAGACGATGATTGTTTTTGAAATATTAATACATGTAATTAATCTTATATTTTTTGCAGAAGTTTTACCCAGTGTCTGTAAATTGGTCTAAATGGTGGTTCTTACAGAAAATAATGCTTCAAAATAATATGTTGCTCTTGAATAGGAGAATTTTAAGTAAAGTGAGCTTAAGTTTTAATTTTTTTTCTTTACACAGATTTTCCAGCAGTGAACTGGGTCATTCAGTTTGATTGTCCAGAAGATGCAAACACATATATCCACAGAGTGGGAAGAACAGCCAGGTTTGTGTTAATTTCTAATTTATATTTTAATGTTTAAAATTAGATCACTGTAGGGACAGATAAATGGCTAAAGACTCACTTGAAAATATGAACATACAAACTGAAAAGAAAGAAGGGCTGTTATCACTGAAAGACCCTTTTGATTACTTAAGAGTAATGGTTTACCTTAATTTCTTATTGAGCATCAGAGACTCTTTACAGCAGACGGAAAAAATATGCCCAGTTGTTTAGTCTGATCAGGGAAGATTAATAGTGAGGAAGCAAAAATCTTCCTTTGTACTTGGCAGAATTACCTCAAAGGCTGAGTTGAGCATGTTTGTGATGGAAAAACTTGTTTTGCCACTGCCATTTATAGACCATTAAGGCTTTAAACTGTGGATCCAATTTCTTTGTGCCATTGAAGACTCTTCAAAAGAATGGAAATCTTTCTTCCTTACTTTAATTTGTGAGGGAAGGAATCAAATAATGTTAATTACAGGTTAAGTTCTTGTTTTTCTGAGTGTTTTGTAGACATATTCTTAAGGATAGTGTTAGTTAAAATATTTCTAGCTAAGCCTTTATGATGAAAGAGTTACCCTTGAAAACCTGGTCTTTGACCTTGGTAGTAGATTTTTTAGAGAAGCAGGAGTTGTTATTGTGTAAAGTTCAGTAGATCAAAAATGGTATGGAGTTATCTAAAGGATGAAATGCAAGACCTGGCATTACAGCTTGTACATAATTTAATTTGTTTGCAGTAGGACTTGCAAACAAATATTCTGTCAATCTAATGACAGAAGAGTCTCTTAGAGCAGAACTTCAGCACTCTGCACTACAGGAGTCTGAAATCTGTCTTTCTGAATCAGATGGCATTAATTTTGGTGACTCTGTAACAGGAGAGTGTACTTCATCCCTCTTTCAGAATGTGGAAGTTCTAGCCATGTTATTGTAATTGGGAATGTTTCTGCCCCATTCTTTCCTATGTCCTCCATTTTCTGACCTACCTGTTATAGTAGAAGGGAATAATAATTTTTAAAATGCTTTTGGAAATAAACTTCAAATAAAATTAGTGATTGTATAATCTATTTAGATAAACCATGTAGCTACTTGGCTAAATTCAAATCTAGATGTAATCTCTTGCATCTCAGTTGAGAGAAAAGCATAGAGGTTTAGTTAGAATTCTGTTGTTGGGTTTTTCATTCCCTTCTTTTTGAATCCTGTGTGGCTTTGATAGAAAGGTTGTAATTTTTTTTTTTTTTTTTTTTTATGGCATGCTGTCATCGTGGAAGGGAAACAATATATTTGACATTGTTTAAATGGCAGTTTCTGGAAGGTGTGTGCTTTTCCTGAGCTGTGTCACTGGGGTAAAGCACCTCTCTAGAGCTACAGTCCTCAGGCCTTGTCCCAGTTCTCATAAGGTGCTGAGAAGAGCATTTTTAAGTAGGTTTAGAGAGGGGAAACAGCTACAGAAAGACAAATAACCTGCCTTTGTCACAATACTTTTAATATAATGTCATTCTGACAAATGTGTTAGCCTTGCAACCTTAAGAACCTGTCTTCAACTACCTCTTAAATACAGCCTTCTGTCATTGCTTAAGTAAGAAGTAAAGCAGTCCTTGAAAGAGATTTGTTCACTGAACTTAGCAGCATGAAATCAATCTTTGAAAATAAAACAAGGGAGATGTCTACTCGTTTTAACTAAATACCATGCATTAAGTAAATGTGTTAATGCAGTTTTATATGTGGATAATTGAGAATGTACTTCTCAGTGAACTCGTAAGTGTTGAGTAGGAAACTTCACTTGTTTTCAGTAGCTAGTTAGTAGAGAAGCTTGTGTTCTAGAGTCTTGATAAAAATAAACTGAACTGCAGTTTAGCAGAACTCATTAATGAGGTTAGAGATAATTACAAATTTTCATGGGTTAAGAGGGTGTGTAATTGCATGGAATGAAAGCTAAATTAAATATCTCAGCTAATTGAGAGACTGTGTTAAACTGTAATTAAAACTGGGATGCCAAATACTGTTTATTTTTGAAATCAAATTATTTTGTGATACAAAAGTAATTACGAAAGTTGAGAGAAATTATTTTGAGGATGGGGCCAAGAAACCTTTTGACTATCATGGATGTGTTCCCACATCTGTTGTACAGTTTTGCAAAGCCTTATCTAAGATGAAACATAAGGATTGTTTTATAAGTGGATAAGACCACTGTGTTCCCTAAGTAGCATTTCACTTGCATTTCATCCTATTGAAGAATATAAATTGCAACTCCTGCATTTTTTGATTTATGGTAAAGTAAGATCAAGAAAATCTGAGTGTTTTCCAGTAATGCTTTTACTTTGCAGTAGAATTGACATATATTGATTTTTTTTTTTTTTTTTTTTTAAACTTGAAAGGTATGCTATGATTGGAGTGATTTGAAGCTATTTCTGCATTTTAAAACTAATTGTGTTTTTAAATAATTATTTCAAGTCTTAACAAGTTTAGTAACAGAATTCCTAAAATACTGACAATATCATGGCCATGCCCATAAATATTTTTTGCTGTGTTTTTGTCACAATCTCTTAGCAAGTCTCTGATTTAAAATATTAGGTCACAATATTTTCCTCTGGGTTTTAGTTTCAGGAATTCTAAGTAAATAAGAGGTACTTGGAGCAATTGTCTGCAAAATTAATTTATTCTGGCTTTTAATTTCTATTGATGCCTTCTGTTCTGTAGCCTGTGAATCCTACAGTTGAAAATATTCTTTGATCAGTTTTGTGAGGCGAGTTACAGTGCCACTAGGGGACAGCAGAAGATAGTAATTTTTGAAGCATACCCATACTCACTTTTTTTCCCACTGCTTTTCCAAACATAATTTGTAAGTTGTATGGCATGAAAGAAACATATACAGGGATGTTTTTCTTTCAGTTGTGATTACATTGATGAGTACAAAAGACACTGAACAGTCTATTTTAACTTGCCATTCATGTGTAAATATCTTGTATTTTCAATGTACTTGTATCCAGGCACTTCTCAGAAATTGATTTCTTTCCTCCCTCCACTGCTTGCTTTTTTTTTTCTTCTCCTTCAGAGGAAACATTAAAAACTGTTACTTAAGTTCCATGACTTTTCTGTCAGGAGTGTTTTTTTTTTGTTTAATATATATATTGACCATGGAATGTTAAACAGAACTTTTTTTTTTTTTTGCTCTGCAGTTCTTATCTGTGGTATGTCTAGAACTTTATGTAGGATTTAGGTCTGACTCAGGCTTCTGGTGGTATTTAATCAAGGCTTATTGGGTAGGTTTGTTAGGTGTTTAAACTGACTTAGGAAAGTCACTGTAGTTTTGTTGTTGTCGTTAAAAGTAGTATGCATACAGGCATGCATGTTCTGTCTAGCTCTACATACCATTTTTTCCTTTTGGTAAATTATAGTCTGAAATAAATGGAATAATGAAAGTCTGTCTTCCCAAAGCCAGATACTCTATTGCCTGCCATCTTTGTACTGGCCAGTCTGATGATTAGAGCCAAGAAGTACAAAAAAAGACTTAAAAAATCTATAGTTTTTTAAATTCCTTGTGAATATTGAAGAATACACACACACACAAAATATTGGGAATGTGAAAGGGGCAGGTCATGCAATGATTTTACTCTGCCATGAAGTTAAATGGTTTGAATCATGCTCTTTGGGCCTCTTCTCAAGTAATGGCCCATTATCTGTGTGAAAGTGAGACGAATAAGCCTTCAGAGTAATCCTTGCAAGTGGCAGTAACACATTTAAAAATGTGAGTGACTTAATGGAACTTTTTTACGACAGTGGAAGCTTGATTTTTTTTTTTTTTTAATAGGGAAATACATCCCAAGGATACGTCTTGAGTCCTGAACAGACAGTAGAGTTGAGACAGCAATAGTTGAGACTCAAGCTAAGTAAAAATAGCTGCTAGTGGAGGTCAGAAGAAATTGTTGACCCCATGTATTTAACTTGTAATTTATGTTATTCAGTTCTCTAAAATTAAGCACTGTGCTCTAGCTACCTTCCTGACAGTGGCCTGACACTGTTACCCATTAGCATTCGCTTCATAATGGCATGGTATGTATGTTCCAATACACAGAAATACAAGGTGGCTGACATGAAGCTATCCTGTAAGCTGTAATAAAAAATTAAGCATATGTATTTTAATGCAGTAGAATGCACACAGCTGCTGTGGAAAATTAATTGCTTACTGTCTGGGCTGGAGAACCCAATGACCTTCCAAGACGTTTTGAATTCAATTTATTCTGAGACTAGCATAGTAAGGTTGGTGAGCCACTGCCTATTCTTGTCCATTATTTCTTGTGACTAAGTCTGTCTGGCAAGCAAGTATGACTGAATGAAGGGGATTATGTTTTTGTGGTATGAATAAAACCCAGTTGCATGGTTGTTAGAACTTGGCAGTAGATATGAATGAGCAACTGTCCAGACAGGAGGAGGAAAGGATGTTAATTGATCAGAGAGAAAACAAAACAAAACAAACACTAAAATAAACAGACTCCAAAGCAATCTCTGACTTTTTAGGAAACTGACCTAAGGTCTATGCAATGGAGAAACAGGAGTGAATTATGTGTTCTTTAAACGCTCTGTGGGATGTTGAACTGTTCACAGCCCATGGGAAAAAGCTGGTCTCCTTGGTTGAACCAAGGAACCAGCAGTGAACACAGGCTGTCTGCAGCATTTGCTCAGCTGTGAATAGGAAGCACGCTTTCTGGTCTATTGTAATTTTTGTTGAGCTGCTTTAGTGGGACTTGGTGTAGATGATACATCAGAATTTCAGTTAGCAGTGGATACCAATCTCTTGTTAAAGATTTGTTTTTTTTTTTAAAAAAAAGCTATTACAAAAAGAGACCATTGATCGTGTAGATGGGATAGAAATTCCGATATTCATCCATTTGTTTTCTGTGTGCATTTGTCACTTAAGAAATAGAGTAACAAATTACCACATTAGGAAAGAAACCCAGTAGTGTATAAGGTATGATAAACAGGCGATAAAGCTCCTCTTGCTCCTGGGCTTGGAGAAACAGTGTTTTCTTGTTTTGAAGCTTAGATTTCACCAATCCTCATCATGTCAGAAGGCCCAGAAGGGAGTATAATTGGAATAAAAGTTTTGCCTGGATTGAGTCCTATGTAAGAGACCTAGAGCTGTTACTTTGTTAAAGAAGTATTTTTAAAAATGGTAGATTATGTAATCAGATTTAACAGGTGAATTTTAAAGCAAAACTATGAATTATTGTATATCTGTGGGAGGCTTTAGGGGTAGATATGGTTATTGGTTTCTCTTTGTTGAAGCATAATGTGTAGGTGAACAGATTTATTCATATGGCTATCTGATTGAAATAGTTTTCCTCAGAGTAACACTATCCATTTTGCTATGTTTTGGGTATATTTTTATAGATGCCTTGTATTGTTCCTTTAAATAAAAAGAGTGGAACACAGACAAACATCTGAATCAATGAAATGCTTTTTCCTTCACTACCATAGTTATTTTATCAAGGAATTCAAAATAATTTTAAAATAAAATATAAATCACATTCTAGAAATAATATAACTTGACTCACGTCAACTTTCTTTCTAGTCCATATTATATTAACCATGATTGTCACAATTTTAGCTAGCCTATAGATTGTGAAGTCACTATTTGTAAAGTAGCTTCCAAAAACTATCCGTACACTTGTATACTCAAATGATGATTCTCTCTTTTCAAGTACCTCTTACAACAGGAAAGAACTGTGCCATCCCATTCCCGCCCCCGTCCCCAAGTCTCAATTGCAATAGTTGTCTCATGAACAAATAATGTATATAATTTCACTGGCATATTCCTTCAGTCTTTACAGGGGTACATCTTTGCTCTAGAAGCAGGGATATGTGCTGCTTTTTTGAATTTTCCTCGTCAGTTCTTCCATGTGATGGAATTTCCTTGTTCTAGATTTTTTGTGGAAACTATAACTATGTACAAAGATTTTAAGAACATTATTATTGCAAAATCAAGTGCTCCAGAATATTTATGTTCTGTGAAGGGTGTGAATGGTGTGCAGTTAATAAATTATGGCCTTACATGGTGAATAATTTGGCTTCACAGTGGAAGTAACTATTAATTAGTTTGGTATTAATAGCTTGGCAACCATGTATGAGGAACAAAGGGTCTAGTGGAAGAACAGTGAAAATACCTAATTAGAGTATATCATAATACACATACAAATTTGGTGGGCTTGGTTTTGATGCTATTCCAAATGTTTAACTTACTAGCCTTTATGTTTTAAGGAAAGCAGTCTTTTGCTTACTTCTAATAGGTCTCTAGCAAATTTGGTCCAGGTGAGGAAGAGACAGCTGGGAAATTGGTTTGGTTTCCTTAATGCCCAGTTTGCTTTCTCTGAAGGGATATACTGTGGAGAGTTTCTGCAGAACTAATGTATCTGAAGGTGGCTTGTTGGCTTGGAGACTTTTTAGGAATGGACTTTGATTTAAGCTCACATGTTTTGCAGTGGTACCTTATTTCCTTCTCTGTCTTTTGACAGATGAGATGACAGCAAATGTTGATACAATCCCTCCTGGTCCAGTTAGGCTAAAATTCAATATTTAATCAAGTCAACTTGGTGAAGTTACAGATTAAAAAAATCTAAAACCCACTTTTTTTTTCTTTCTTTTAATATAGTAGTAGATGTGTGACCTCAAAGCATAAAAATTACACACTGTTTTTGCATGTTCGTGTGTGGTAAATCTCTTCAAAAACTGTATCACCTTCTTTATATGGAGTTTTCTGTTTTGGGAAATATTCCAATTCAGGAAACTGCAATGCAAGTATCTTTATATCTGCAACCCTCCTCACCTAGATTTTATGATTATCTCATGATTTCCATTTTCTTCTTTGCCAGTTTTTAAAATATATTTTTTTTTCTTGCCAGAAAAAGCAGAAATTTTGCCTTGAACTCTTTTGAAATTTGGCATCAACTTGTATCTTCTGAAGTACAAATGTTAGGGAAACATGTTGCAATACATCAGTTCATGACAACCTGTATAATGTTTCCTGCAAGGTCTGCATATCCATGCAGACTATCCTTACAGTTCTCTTTCTATTGCTTTTCCATCAAATTTTTTCCTACTGGATGTCTGCCCTACAGCAGAACACTGGTGCCTGATGGTGATCGACCAGATTGTTCTTATTCCTTTTTTATTCTTGTATCACTGTGACTTGTATGTCACTGACAATTAAAATATCGTGCATTTGACTGAGCTATATGTTTATGATGGTCTTGGCAAGGATGTACAATTGCTCTGAGTGTAGTGAGAATAAGTTTGGCTCTAGCTGCATGGCAAGTTGGAATTCCTTAATAACCACAGTATATTTTCATTAGTTGCCTTTGTACTAATGGAAGTATCGTTTGCTTTAATAGTATTGGCCAGGGGTGTATCCAGCCTGGGCTGGATCCAGGGTAGGTTAAGATTAGTGAAAACTGAGTGTCTGTTTGGCTTGCATGAGAGGCATTTTTTCTCATCCTGTTCTCACTGAATTATTGCCATGCTATTACTCCTTTCATGATTGATACCAGCTGTCGGCTCAGGGTCATTTTTAGCAGAAGTTGAAGATGGATCCTGTCATGATGAATGAACTATCCTCTTGATTTTATTATTTTGTTTTATTTACTTTTTAGTATGAAATAAATCTGTTAGGCAACTCTGTGTTTTATTACTAGGGAAATAGTGCTCTTGACATTTAAAACAATTTTTTGCTGCTTCTAATTAGTACCAGTTGTCCTAAGTAATTTATTTCATTTTCTTCTTGTCCAACCTTTGGTGTTTGCCCTTGATTGTGGGCATCCTTTTTGTTGTTTGCAGTCATTGTAAATAAATAATTTTGTGGAACAATAGAATCATCACGGCTGGAAAAGATCTTCAAGATCATTAAGTCCAACTGTCCACTCTACAACCTCTAATCACTAAACCATCTCCCAAAACACCACATCTGCCCTTTATTTTAACACCTCCAGGGATGGTGCCTCCACCACCTCCCTGGGCAGCCTGCTCCAATGTGTCACCACTCTTTCTGTGAAGAAATTTTTTCTAATAGCCAGTCTGAAACTGCCCTGGCAGAGCTTGACCCCATTTCCTCTTTTCCTGTCACTGGTCACTAGACTAGGGAGAAGAGGCCAACACCCACTTCGCTACAATCTTCTCTCAGGTAGCTGTAGAGAGCAATGAGGTCTCCCCTCAGCCTTCTCTTCTCCAGGCTGAACAGGCCCAGCTGTTTCACAGAATCTTAGGGGTTGGAAGGGACCTTGAAAGACCATCCAGTCCAACCCCCCTGCCAGAGCAGGATCACCCAGAGCACATCACACAGGAATGTGTCCAGGCAGGTTTTGAATGTCTCCAGGGAAGGAGACTCCACAACCTCTCTGGGCAGCCCGTTCCAGTGCTCTGTCACTCTGTTCTTTTCTCACGTTTGCATGGAACCTCCTGTGCTCCAGTTTATACCTGTTGTCCCTTGTCCTATCACTGGACATCACTGAGAAGAGCCTGGCTCCATCCTCCTGACACTTGTTGTTTCTACTCCCTGCTTCAAAGTCCTAATGATGATTTGTCACAGCTTCTTTGCTTATAAGTCAAGATTGAGTTGCAAGAAGCTACTTGCCTTTTTATGAGAATTGAAGCCAATAGACTCTAGAAAATAAGACGAGAAGAAATACAGCTAGAAATAAAACTAGAACTACAAGTGTGTGAATTTTTTTTAATCAAGGGCTTTTGTCAATTGAGATGCAATTTTCCAAAAAAATTGGAATGAATTGTATCTGGTATCCTAACAGACAGTTAAAATTGCAATGCAGAAATGAGTCCTAGTTCTGTTTTTTTGATACCTTGAGGAGATGACAAGATAAGTAATATCATTAATTACCACACAGTCCAAGAAAATTTTATTACTTTGTGGTTTTTAATTTGCTTTTCTCCAGCACAGTTGAGGTGCATACTTAGTGTATGAAAAATCGCCAGAGTGAATTAGCCTTTTAGGACAGCTGTTTGGATTTGATGATGATGGACAACTTGAAGGCTGCAGTCCACAGAAATGGGGAGAACTTCTGATGTTTTCTCATCTGCAGAAGTAGTCCTCCTTCTGAAGAACTTCAGCAGCTGAGATTGTCTCTTTGATTCTTTATTGTCTGTGAAGGTTTAAAGGTTTTATTTGTCTACTGAAATAAATACAGAAATATTTTAGTGGAGAACTTTATTCCCTATTCCCTTAGTATACCTGGAAATGTTCTTTTCTTCCATGTTTTGGGCATTGTAATGTAAACACATTTTGAGCAGATTGAAGGCTTCTTTTTTTATGGTTTATGCCATTTTTTAGTAGCTTGTGCTTTCATAAGTTTGCCAGTATAGAAGCTTTTAGAATGAAAGACAGAGAGAAAACACTTTTGAAGACTTTAATTTTCCACTACAACTTTTTCTTTTGAGGTAATCTTTCAAGCCCATATTTTTTTTACTAGCACATTACTAAGTTGCTCTTTTTTTGTGAAATGAGATACCACTCTGCCCAAGTAAAATTAGTTTTTTATGGGCTTGCATTTTACTTTCTTTAACTAGGCACCCATTGGACACACTGAGCAGATACAAACCCCAGATGGAACTTAAGACTGGTTTTCAGCTTTCTCAGTTCTTTAATTATTTCATTTTCATGTTTACCTCTGAAGAACAGTGTTAGTAATAAACTGTTTTAAATAATTGAATTTCACGTAGAATATAAAAATCGGCTAAGACTTCCTATTTTACTTCAGGTAGGTTTAAAATATGGGCACTTAAGAGAGTGAATGTTTTCCAGAATAGGTAAGGAAAAGATTATGCTGCATCAATGGTTACCAGATGTGTTTCAGTCCCTTTGAATTTCTGAAGGCATGAGCACTGAGAAATATTTTAGATGTTGCTTACCCTCCAGTATGTGCCAAGAGATGAGAAAGTGTAGGTGTTTGGAAGTCTGTTTCTTCTTTATCTACTTTTATATGGTTGTTTCTTTACGTATCTGTAGTACTACTTTCTTTGTATAAAGGCTTTACAAGACTTAATGTAACACTGGATTAGTTGTTTACCATAGATGCCTGATTTAACTCTTGTTTTATTTTTGTGGATGATTTATGGAATGTGCCTTTAGAATTACATCTCCTGAATTTGTTCTTTCTGAAGAGATAACTGACTCAGCATATGATGTGTTTAGCACTAATAACATAAGAGTATCTTTAAAGGATGAGACTGAAGATTCATCTGATCCTACATCCTGTTTTGAGAGTGACCTCGTGGTTACTGAGGAAAAGCTATAAAAAAACCCTAATGTAAAATATTTCCTGAGTTGTGACTTTCAGAGAGGATATCTGCACTCTCTGACCCTTGATGGGTATTTATTGAATAATACGTATAGCACTGGTCTTTCATAGGGTATTGAACACTGAATGAAATATCTATAATAAGCAACAGTTTAAGAATGCCAAGTCATGCATTACAGAATAAGAAATGCCAGATGCAACAAGTCTACACTAGTCACTTTATGCCTTTGCCTAGATTTAAGGAATCTGCAAAGATCATCCTTTGTTGGGTTTATATAGGGTGATCAAGGCTTTTTTTGTCTGCTTGACAAATGAGGAAGATTCTCATTAAGACACTAAACAGACGTTCTTTCCAGATATTGGATCATTCTCATGGCTCTTTTTGGAATTTTTTCCTTTTGTAGCATCTGTTTTGAAGAGAAGAGCAGATCTGTGTGTTATTTTGTACTCTAAATTGGTGAGACTGGTGTTGGCAGCAATTTTATCTCTGTGTTCCTGTCTGGTACAAACCTTGGGTAGATAAAAGAGAATATTTTCATCCTTGTTTCCAGCAGTGCTCTGAGAGCTCAGGTTCTTTGGATGAGTAATTAGCTGTCTTGGAGCAGTGATAATGAATTTTTGCCAGAAAATGCGAAGTCCTCTAAGGTTCAGTGGCTTTCAAGGATTTCAGTGCTTGTTCAAGCAGTGGCAGTGTCTGACATGCACCCCACTTTGGCCCATTATCTGGAATTTGGCTGGGTTAAAATACATAGAACTTGTGTACAAGGTATGCTTGGTCTATGTAAGCAGGACATTACTATCCTTAATTATTATATAAAGGGCCCAAACACTGATGGAATGTTTGGTCAGCAATGACTTAGGTCCTCCTGTGCTGTTCGTAAAGGTTATAAATTGCCTTAAACGAAGTGTATGGGTTGCTTCAGAACTATTTAAGAAAGATTTCTACGAGCTGGTATTTAGAACATTTTAAAAGAAAGCTAGTATAGTTTTTTTGTACAGTATCTCTTCCTTACCCACAACCCTAAAGCAGTATTTTTTGGGATAAAGTCCAAATGTCTAACATTTCGTTTGGTACTCTTACCAAACCATAAAAACCCAGTAAATTTACATAGCATTGGTATGTGGCAAAGACTCTCCTCTTTGTGTCAATTTGACTTCCATGTAAAATTTCAAAATCTAGAATGTAAGGGTTAAAATCTTATGGTGAAACCATTTATTAAACATGTAAAAATTATCTTTAAAAGTCAGTACTTAAACCCATCATGTGTAGCGTTAGGCAAAAAAAAAAAGGCATCTGAGAGCATTTGGTTGTGATTTTTTTTTTTCCAATTTATCAAATGAAAGCAGAGAGCTGTAATAAAAGCTGTCAGACTGTTTTAACTGCAGATTTTGTTGCCAGTTGTGTTGCTTAGTATGCTGTGACAGATAGTGTTTATAGTTTTCAAACAGTTCTGCAGTACTGTTTTTGCCAAGTGATAACTGTTTAGAGTTGGAAAAATGTAGGGTCCCTGTAATCCATCTGAGTATCAGTTAATGGTATGACTCTTGTGTGGTGTGTCTGAGAACATCCTTCTCTTCATTCTCACCTCCAGCTTAAAAGCTCGCTTAAGTAAAGGAGTCTTGACTCTAATACTTCCTTAAATAGCACTTATGTCCCCTTTTCAATGCACAAAGACTGAGCTGGTGTTTTGTTCTGTCATTGCTAACCTTTTATTGGAAAGATGTGACCTACCCTGGCATAGGCTTTTCTCTGTCATCTCTGACACAAAGACAAACTAATTACATCTTCTGCCTTTCTGCTGACAGTTTATACTGTTTATATAATGTACTTTCCTTGATGGTTCTTCCAATGTGGAAGAGTTAATGCTGTTGGAGTAAAGACCCAACAGGAGAATTTGTGACAGAGTAACAAGCTAACATATGGAAAACCTCAAACTGAAGAAGGAAACATAAAAGGGGTGGAAGCTAGGGCAGGTATCCTGGGAGGATTACAGAGAGGTTGTCTGAGCAGCTAGGGATCAGGTGAGGAGAGTGAAATCCCAGATAGAATTAAATCTCACCAGGGATGTTAAGAAGAGTAAAAAAAGCTTCTTTAGGTATGACGGGGAGAAAAGGACATCCAAGGAGAGTGCAGACGCTCTCCTGAAGAGAATGGGCGAGGTAGCAACACAGGATATGGAGAAGGCTGAGGTCCTCAATTAATTCTTTGCTTCAGTTATCTCTGGCGAGTGCTTCAACCTCAACACAAAGGCCACAGCAGGTGAAAACAGAGACTGGGAGAGTGAATTATCCCCCACTGTAGGTGTAGAGCAGGTTCGTGACCATCTTAAGAACCTGAAGGTGCATAAATCTATGGGACCTGATGGGGTCCCACGGGTCCTGAGGGAGCTGGGGGATGAAATTGCTAAGCCTCTGTCCATCATATTTAAGAGGTCATGGCAGTCTGGTGAGGTTCCCACTGATTGGAAAAAAGGGAACATAGCCCCTATTTTTAAAAAGGGGAAAAGGAAGACCCAGGGAACTACAGGCCAGTCAGTCTCACCTCTATGCCTGGCAAGGTCATGGAGCAGATCTGTAGAGGGCTTTTTAGCGAGCAATGGACATGTGAGCAATCCAGCCTTTACTGAAAACATCTGGGCCCCCGAGCAAGGATGTTTCCAAGGATACCAACTGAGAAGGTGAGCAGCGAAGTAAACAACTTCCGGATATGCCAAAGCAGGAAGTGAAGGCGGAGAATCATGGCTGTGCATTCGTGTGCTATAAGGCTGGGAACCAATCACTCTTTAGGTCATGGCAGGGTTTATGACAACTGACCAATGACAAGAGTGGTTGGGGCGCGTGTACATAGCAAGGGGCTATATAAGAAAGGTTAGTGTGTAAAATAAACAGCATTCATCTGATCATATTGATCCCTGTGTGTCTGTCCATAATGATCTCCTGCAAAGATCCTCCTGGAAAGTCTGCTAAGGCACATGAAAAATAAAGAGGTGATTGATAACAGCCAACATGGCTTCACTAAGGGCAGGTCATGCCTGCCCAATCTGGTGACCTCCTGCAACAAGGCTACGGAGATGGTGGATGGTGGCAGAACAACTGACGTCATCTACCTGGATTTGTGCAAGGTGTTTGACACTGTCCCACATGACATCCTGGTCTCCAAACTGACAAGGCATGGATTTGACAGATGGACCACTCGGTGGATAAGAGATTGGCTGGATGGCCACACCCAGAGAGTTGTGGTCAATGGCTCAATGTCCAAATGGAGGCAGGTGACAAGTGGTGTCCTTCAGTATTGGGACCAGTGCTGTTTAACATCTTTGTTGGAGACATGGACAGTGGGATTGAGTGTCTTCTCAGCAAGTTTGCTGATGATACCAAGCTGTGTGGTGTGGTTGACACCCTAGAGGGAAGGGATGCCATCCAGAGGGACCTTGACAGGCTGGATAGGTGGGCCAATGCCAACCTCATGAAGTTCAACAAGGCCAAGTGCAAGGTCCTGCACCTGGGTCAGCACAACCCCAGGCACAAATACAGGCTGGGGGGAGAATGGCTGGAGAGCAGTCCTGAGGAGAAGGACCTGGGGGTGGTAGTTGATGAGAAGCTCGACATGAGCCGCCAGTGTGTGCTGGAGCCCAGAGAGCAACTGCATCCTGGGCTGCATTAAAAGAAGTGTGACCAGCAGGCTCAGGGAGGTGATTCTGCCCCTCTACTCTGCTCTGGTGAGACCCCACCTGGAGTAGTGTGTACAGTTCTGGTGCCCTCAGCAGAAGAAAGACATAGACCTGTCAGAGAGGGTCCAGAGAATGACCACAAAGATGATCAAAGGGCTGGAGCACCTCTGCTATGAAGACAGGCTGAGAGAGTTGGGGCTGTTCAGCCTGGAGAAGAGAAGGCTCCGGGGAGACCTTATAGCACCTTCCAGTACTTGAAAGGGGCTACAGGAAAGCTGGGGAGGGGCTTTTCATCAGAGGAGATAGTGATAGGACAATTGGTAATGTTTTTAAACAGAGAGAGGGGAGATATAGGTTAGATGTTAGGAATAAATTCTTCACAATCAGGGTGGTGAGGAGCTGGAATGGGTTTCCCAGGGAGGTTGTTGATGCCCCATCCCTGGAGGTTTTTAAGGCCGGGTTGGACGAGGTTTTGTGCAACCTGGTCTAGTGGTAGGGTTCCCTGCTCATGGCAGGTGGTTGGAACTTGATGTTATTTAAGGTTCTTTCCAACCTTAATGATTCTATGATTCTTTGAGTTAGATAATGCAGATAAGCTTCACTCATAATTGCTACTTTGTTAGTAGGTCTTAAACCCATTGTCTTGTTTATTTACTACTGCTGTTGGGTATTTTTTTTCTTCATGTATGTCCTCAACTTGCTAAGTTTGCCAAAAGTAGGAACTGACATTTTCTTACATGAAAAGAAAGTGTATATCATGATGCTTTAAGAATAAAAGAGAAGAATTTTTATTTCTTTGCCAACCATGTCTTTTGAGTCAACTACGTTTGATACAGCTGTTATGTTCACGGAATACTGAATATGTTCTTACGGGATCAATTTGATTGTAGTTTTTTCTTTTTGTAACTAAAAATTGCTTCTGTAAATGAAAGAACTTTTTTTTTTAATGCTTTTCTTTCAGTGATGCCTCTGTGACCTATTAGAAAAGTAGCCTTTACTGAACATATAAGTGGGAGTTGTTTGGGATCAAAGCACTTAGCTTTTCCTAGCCTTTACCTTCTTTCACCTGTAGGATGTGCGAAGGAGAATCAGTTGTTACTAGGTGTTAAGGCTTGCCTATTGGCAAAGGATGAATGCAGGTAGCTGGATCTTCTAGTATTGTAAGTTTTGATGAGGTGCCATTTGATTATTACAGGAATAGTTCTAATCTAGGGAAGAAAAGATCCTCTGATTGGAATCTTAGTCTTTGCCCCAGGTGTTTGGGGATCTAGGTGTGGTTTTGAACTCAGCTCAAGTGGAGATATTGGCTGCTTTTGACTTTTCTCTTTTAAAGTGACAATTTTTGTCTGCTCTTTGCTTACAAGAAAGCAAATATAAGTTATTTTTGGTTATTGAAAACATCAATGAAAACTTGTATTTTTTGCATATTTGCTTGGGGTCTCTCATGTTTGTTTGTTTGTTTGTTTCCCCCCCCCCCTCCCCGATCAGATACAAAGAAGGTGGTGAAGCTTTGTTAGTATTGCTTCCGTCAGAAGAAAAAGGCATGGTGGAACAGCTGGCACAGAGGAAAGTGCCTGTCAGCGAAATCAAGTAAGTGACTAATAGGTTGTCTGTTATTCAGCCTTCTTTCTATAGGAATAATGTGTGATAAGTCTGTGAACAGTCCTGGTGGAGTAAAGTGCTTGAATTGCCTGGAGCTGCAGAAACAAGGGAGATTTTGGTAAGTGTTGTAGAAGGAGCAGATCTTCAGAGGTTACTTAGTCCATCCTCTTTTCTAAAGGCAGGATCTGCACAAATCAATCTTGTCAGATGCTTGTCTAGCTTGCTAATGAATATCTTCACAATTTCCCAAAGTGATCTCATCTGTACTCAGCAGTTCCTGCCATTAAGCATTTTTTCTTCAAGTGTCTGATAAGCCTTGTAAGTAATTTAAGTGAAATACTTCTTTTGTCCTGTGCCAAGAATATATGGAAAATTATGTATTCTCTTACTCTTTGCAACTACTTTTTGTGTAATTGAGCATTATCATTTCAGTCTAGAGAAAGGAAGACTGAGGGGGGATCTAATTAATGGCTACAAATACATGAGGGCTGGGCATCAAGAAGGCAGGGACAAGCTCTTTTCACTTGTGCCCTGTGATAGGACGAGGGGCAATGGACTCAAACTCGAGCACAGGAAGTTCCACCTCAACTTGAGGAAGAACTTACTTATTGTGAGGGTTACAGAGCACTGGAACAGGCTCCCTAGGGAGGTTGTGGAGTCTCCTTCTCTAGAGGCTTTTAAGACCTGTCTGAATGCTCTTCTGAGTGATCTGTCCTAGTTTTTTTGTTGTTGTTTTTGCTTTTTGGTCCTGCTCTGGTAGGGGGGTTGGACTTGAGGATGTTCAGAGCTCCCTTCCAACCCCTAATATTCTGTGATTCTATGATCTCTTTCTCTTCTGCAGATTACACAATTACAATTTCTTAGATCAGTCCTTGTTTTTTTTTATACATTTTATCGTACTTCTTTAGTTCTAGACTGTTTCTTCAATTTGTCATAATCTTTCTGAAACAGTTAGTTGAAGAACAGGAAATAAAAGATGTGTCTAAATGGTCACTTTACATACTAGATGGAATATACCAATGGAGACCTGTAGAATCTCTGCTATCTGTACAAAAGAGAACTGACTTTGCAAGAGATGCAAAGTGTATTAATAATAGCATGTAAAAAAAACTCCTTGTATTTCCAGTTTCTATTAAATGCAGAGTAATGTAGGAAAGACAAAAATCTTCAATGTAAAAATAACAGAAAAAACCCCACACCACTAAAAAGAATTGGTGGTAATTTCTTAATTAGCAGCTAATAGGTAGGAATGAGTTAATTGTTCTTTGAGCCTGTCAGTCTAATGCTAATTTAAAAGAGGAAGCAGAGTGTGAAGGAAATATGGAGCAATTGTAAGCAAGCCAGAAAATATGTATGAACCTGGTGCCATTTTGAATACTTAGGTAGTTTACACTATACCATGCCAAAGAGCGTAGAGTGGAGCTAGCAGTAAACTAGAAAAAGCTAAGATAGAAAAGTAAGTTTCTGTGCAAGTGGGTATGGGCAAGGATAGGACTCCTTTACTTAGATAAACTGCTGTTTGAAGGTGAAGATAAGGATATCTAAGCAAAGAAGATAGTCAAGTGTGTGAAGGAAGTGTTTGTGGAGTAATTGTTTTTGGGAAGAAATCAAAATAGTGTGAATCTTGAAGTGGTTATTATTACCTCATTGCTTAAACTTCCAGGTCTGCCTAAAATTAACTATACTGTATTCTTTGAATTCTAATGTAACAAAGGATAGTAAGAAGTTGCCACAACTTACATGGTTATCTGTTTTTCATTATACTTTCCATATACATTTATGTCCAAACTTGTTAAGAAATAACACATACTTTAGGGCTTACTATTAAAATCTTCCAAATTAGAATTGTTTTCAGTTCATTAGCTTTTTCTATTTTAAATTCAATAACAGCGTGCATTAAAGTTATGTGTGTTTATTTTTTTTTAACATCACCCCAAAAATTCATTATTTTACCACACCACTGGGGGACATGTATAATAAATACATTTAGGCAATGCTCTTATCTGGAATCATTATAAGCAAAGTTGGAGATTTTGATGGATAAT
The DNA here is from genome assembly GCF_020740795.1 of Apus apus. Lineage (NCBI taxonomy): Eukaryota > Metazoa > Chordata > Aves > Apodiformes > Apodidae > Apus > Apus apus. The sequence goes on from NC_067282.1 coordinate 17,112,022, forward strand.
ATGTTTTAACAGCTTACCTTGAGGTCCTGTTTTTCAATCTGCAAAGCATACCTTAGCATTTGTAACACTTTAATGAAGGGGAATGTGTTTACTTAGAATGTATTTACCTACTGTGGTTAAGGCTTACCTGGTTTAGCAGCACACCTCTAAGAGAATAACTAAAGTCCCTGAAAAAAGGATTGTTATTACTTTTGAATGGCAAACTGGTTTAATCCTAAAAATGTTTAACTACACATTTTCTTGGGTTTTGTGCTTCTTGTCAGTTTCCCAAATAATACAACTCTGGTGTGTTTTAGCAGTTGATAAATTGTTAAAGTTTCATTAACCCATAAATCGTGTTCTTGGTCTTCTGGTGTTTATGTGTATTTACCTAATTATAGATTCTCAAGAATTGATTTAAGTTGTGAGTTGGAAGGAAAAGAACATTGGATGCTGCTAACAGAGTTTAACTCTTTAAACTTCTGAAATGTCTTCGGAAAGCCATTTGTTTCTAAAACATCATTGTCAATTAAAGTGTATGTTTTGCTGTTCTTGTTAACTGGCTGTCTAATTTAGGGATATAAAGAACCAGTTTTCTTTTACTTTCCTTCTTTTCTTTTTTCTGACTTAGAAATGGCTCTTAACATTTTGTTATTTCATTTATGCAGAGCTTTTAAAACAGTTCTGTAATTTGAAAGCAGACAGGAGAACTTTTTTCTTCTCTTGAGTACCTATTCAAAAGGCTAGAGTTTGGGCCTTTGTCTTTCAGTTTTCAATCTAAGCTTCCTCAAAGCACCTGTTAGTATGCCATTCCTTTCTGAGCAGCACAATCTGCCAATTTATAGGTAGTGCTTTTAACAATACATCTCTCATAGTGACAACAGAGCAAGAAAAAATGTGAAATATGCAGTAATAAGTATTGTATTTTAGAGCATTGAAATATAGTAAAAACTGAATCTGAAAGTAATAAATGTCACGTACATATTTATAAGGAGTCTGTAATTTCAAAGTTTTAGATGCGAAATGTAAAATGAAATTATTTTTTATAATACCTTATTTGGTTACTCAACCAATTTGGTTGACTAACAAGATAAGAGCTGCTTCCCAATGAGTTATCACTGCAAATTTTGTGTCTAGAAAATTTTATCAAAGGAAACACAAGTATATAGATAGCTACAAGGTAATACTGCTTTCTTTAATATTATGGCAAAAGTGTGGTTGTTGAAGGAAACAACTACAAAACACCTTTTTTCCTTGACAGTGGAGAATGCCTGGATGTGTATTACATATTACAGTAATATTAATACTAGGGAATTAAAATTTACTGCCTCAAAGTTGATGTCATTACTTAAGGACAATTCATTGATGTCACTAACCAGCATGGTTTCCACCTATATGTCATCTGCTGGTGTGAGACTGGTAACTTTGAGCAGCTTTGATTAGGTCCCAGCTCTTCCTTCTCTCTCCAGCCTTCCAGGTCATCCTCTGTAACCATAGGGAGCCACGTTCCAGGCTGAGACCACAGAGCAAAACCTGATGCTGCTTGGAAGCTGGGTGGAATATGGAAACTCGTTTGCTGCATCATGGCAGCATGGTCTTTTGAGTGCTTTTTTGTTTAAATTCTGCTTTGGAGGGAATGGGTTAGAGACAGTATCTAGTTGAAGTGGTCTTTGTATGCTGGTGTTAAAAACAGGGGAAAAGAGAGGAAAGCAGAGTGGGTATTGACCAGGAAATTTGGGGAGTGCTGTGTGGTCAGTTCGTAAGACCCAAGCAAGCCGAGTTTAGCTTTGTATCATGGCACAGTCAAGTGTGGCCATTTATGCAACTGCTAGGCAGAAGAAGTTTCAAGAAGTGATATGGGTCCTTCCAGGCAAGATTTGTACTCACAGAATAAAACAAGAAAGAAGCAGTCTAGCTAAAATGCCAGGCAATATCATAAAATTTCCTTCTAGTCTTTTCATAGTTGGTTCTAGCTCACAGGTTCTGAGCTGTTTAGGCAAGCTTATAAATTATGATAATTTAAGTGTTTAGATTTTGGGTTTGTGTCTCTCTGCAAATAGTCAAATCTATATAATTATTCTAGAGTTTTATTTGTTCAGAAAGAAATAACATTCAAACCAAAACCCAATTTAACAATGCCCAGCTTTCTTATTGTTGGAATCCCAGCATGAGACAAAGATGACAATGGGTGGTTGTCATGACACAGTGTTGGAGAGGAGAGAATCCAGTATTACAATTATTTTTTAAAAATGCAGTCATGCAAATATTGTCATTCATTAACAGACACATAATCTCAAAATGTTCTTGGGGCACCAATTTTTTGGCTGACATTGCTTAGATTTACACCACATTATCTTGCTGTGCTTTTACCTGTAAAGTATCTTGTGTCCTCTGTCTTTTTCAAACCCTATTCTTGCAAATTTCAACCTAATTACTCAACCCAAAATTTATGTGCAGTCAACAAAATGTTGTTATATCTTGTTTAAGATTATTGTTCATTGTGTTGAAGCCCCAGTGATGTTGTCTCCTGTAAAAAATGGATTATATTCCTACAGTAATAAACTCCTGGAAAATAATGCATAATAGCAGGCCCAGGTGAGACTTGGGGTGCATTTGGAGTTTGACAGTGGCAACGAGTAGTTCACAGTCCCTCCTGCTCTTTGAGTGCAGCTCCAAGGCCAGTTTTGCATTTACTTAAAGATTTTGTGTAGACAATGTTTCCCTAGCTTCTGTGAGCTTGCAACTGCCAGGTGCTTTGCTGACATCAAGTATGACATCAGCTGTTGCTTTCCTATTCTTAAAACCTGCTGCTGTGAAGGATAATCCAACCCATTAGTCATGTTTTGCTTCTGACTAAGCTATGTCGGCCCTTGTGTGTTTGCTTTTTTCTTCAGGTCCTTACGAATTGTTTTTTTCAGTATCAAGGGTAAAAAATTGTTTAACTTCTCTTTTTCTCTCTTTGAAGATGAGCCCTGTTAACAGCTCTCTGTCAGGTTTTGATCTATCTCAAATGAGTTCTTAAGAATAGATACAACTATGACTCAAAAGTGCTTTGACTTTCTCTGTAGTTGCTAAGGAGCAAATTTCTTTTGACCCAGCTAATTTATCCAAGCACCTGTTTTCCTGGGATTTGAGATTCTGGTGTGAGCTTGGAGTGTGCTGTATCTGTTATTAGCTGTGTGATGGCAGCTGCTACTTTGAGTCAAGACAAGAAAAAAAGACACTGATGTGATGTCATCTCTTAGTAGCTTTTCTGTAACTTAACAGCAATCCAGCACTTTTCTGGACTGTCTTACTACTGGTGTTCATGTTAATTTTTAGTATTTTTGTTATGAATTCTATCCTTCGTTTACTTTTTGTATTTCATTTTGTGTTTGTAATTCTTATTTTATCCCAGTGTATTTGTGCTTTTTTTTGCATTTGTCTTTATTTCTACTTTTAAGTTTTCCTCTTGAGTTTCAGGTCACTGTAAATTTGTTGATTTCATCTAGCCAGACCTTTTACTTTTTCTCCTGTCTTTCCTCTGTAGTGAGGTAATATACTTTGTGTTTGTTCGTTCTAACACAGTTTGTTATAAAGCAAGTCACTGCTTTCATTTTGCTGTTCTACCATTTTTCTTTTGTTAGGGTCATATATGCTTTCACTGTCACCTTGTCAATCTTGTTTTATAGAAAAAAATCCAGAAGAACCTTCTGTTTACTTTTTCAATCTTTGGTATCTTGTGTGCATTCCATCCTGCATTGCATTTCAAAGACTTGTTGGTCAGTTTGTCCCCCACTGAATTTTTCATGCCTCTTCTTTTCTTTCATATGCCTTTACAGTTTCAGTGCAAATTATGTTGGCTGGCTTGAAACTGGAACTCTTTTTTTTGATCTTCACTAAAACTGTAGCTAAATAGCTCTTCTGTGCACAACAGTTTTCCACTGACTATGTCTGACAGAGATAAGAAATTGAAATGGTGAGGGAATAAAGCTTGATGTCTATAATTTTAAGTATTCCTTGGCAGTACTCTCCAACTCCTTGCTTAATTGCTGCTTTCATATTTAGTAAGAATAATAGGTGATCATAATGGCTTATGTTACAAAAAATGAATATAAAATGTCTCTTGCCTAGTATTGTAATCAGTCATGTTTTTAGACCAACTTGCTGCTATGTGAAGAGGCATGACTCCTTCTCTTCTTTCCCCCCAACTTCCTTCGGAAAAGACTGTTTTGTTGTACACTGTGAAATGACACATGGCATACAGCAGCAAGAACCAGATTAAAAGATCTGATAGTTGTACATCTCTTTTGAGCTCTACTTGAGGGATAACCTCCTGCCATGTTTGGTAGGTTGTATGATAAACTTAGGTGGAACTATGAGATCAAAACCAGAAGTGAATAAGAAAAGATCTGGGCAAATAGTGGCCTTCCAGTACTTGAAAGGGGCTACAGGTAAGCTGGGGAGGGGCTTTTTATCAGAGAAGATAGTGATAGGACAAGAGGTATGGGTTTTATACTGAGAGAGGGGAGTTGTAGGTTAGATATTAGGAAGAAATTCTTCACTACAAGGGTGCTGAGGAGCTGGAATGGGTTGCCCAGGGAGGTTGTTGATGCCCCATCCCTGGAGGTTTTTAAGGCCAGGTTGGATGAGATTTTTTTGTGCAACCTGATCTATTGGTAGGGTTCCCTGCTCATGGCAGGGGGGTTGGAACTTGGTCTTTAAGGTTCCTTCCAACCTTAATGATTCTGTGATTCTACGAAATAGTGTAGTTATCACTGGAATAAGGATAAAAATCCAGAGTCTGGGAGAAGACTTTGCATACCTTCTTACTAGGTTTAATGGAGTTTTCTATAATATAGTCACTGTTCTTTATTCACTTTATTAATTTAAATCTGTTTAATCTCAATGTCCTTTTTTTTTGCTTATCTGACTGTAACAAAGAGCTGTTTGAATTTCAGTATTCCCAGGGCAATGGATTTATTTAAGCTTTCAAAAAATGCTGAGAATTTCCTTATAAAGACTGCCGTCTTAGTTTAAAGTGGTTCTATATAATTCATTATGCTTCTTCTGTGTTTTTTTCAGCATTTTTATAAATTCAGGAAGTTCTTTTTTGCTGATTTTGACTTAGCTTCGGAATAAGCTTCACCACCTTCACTGAAAGCTGTCTCTGGATAAAAAGTCTGAGTCTTTTCTATATTATTTGTTTGAGGAATGTTTGCTTCATTCATAATACGGTTCCATTCTAAGCTGTTTCAGAGTGGTAATAACTTTATGCATATTAAAGCAATGCAAAAGATGTGAAGACAATCCTGAAAACTTAATAGGTGCTTATTTTTAGATGTTCTAATACTTAAAGCTAACTTTATTATTATTATTTTTTTTTAATTAGAATTAATCCTGAAAAACTTACAGACATTCAAAAGAGGATGCAGGCTTTCTTAGCTCAAGATCAGGAGTTAAAAGACAAAGCCCAAAGGGTAAGTCATCTGCTTCACTATATTTCTTGAGGTGTGCTAGTTGAATAGAACTGCCATTGGAATAACTGACCTGTTCATATGTGCCCTAGCAGCAGTGTTTGGAAGTACTATATGCTTCTGGTTTTTAAGCTTTAAAATATGGTATCAGTAGAAATCATAATAATGTATTAGCAGTTGGCAGTAAGTATGCCTGTATAGTCTGTGTGAGTTGACATGGACTCCACATGGGCTCATGACACTCATGCCTGAAGAGCCACCTGGCCTCCTGTTGTGCCATAATTAAAGCATAGGTCAGGTCATAGTTATTTTAGAGTGATAGGTGTGAGAGTGAATTTTTGATTTAGAAGTCACTGCTTCTCAGTTTTGTCTGAGTCTCTCCCAGCTGTCTGCGACCTGAACCTGCCATGGTTTAACCCCATACACTAGTACAGGATGGAACCAAATGTCTGGAAAGCAGCTTTACAGGAAAAGACTTGGAGCAACAGGTTGTCCTAGTGGACAACAGGCTGAACATGAGCCAAAAATGTGCCTTGCAGCAAAGAAGACAACCATAGTCTGGGTGGCTTAGGCAGAGGGTTGCTGGCAAGTCAGGGGAGGTGGGTGATCCTTTCCCTTCCCTCTGCTCAGTCCTGGTGAGACACTTGTAGAGTGCAGAGCTTGATTCTGGGCTTCCAGTACAAGACATGGACATACTGGAAGCAAGACCAAAAAGAAGCGCAAAGATGATTAAACATTTGGAGTATCTCCTCTGTTAGGAGAGAAGTATAAAATAGTCTGAGCCACTCTTCTGAGTGGTGCCCAGTAACAGGGGAGGAGGCAGTGGACGCAAATTTCTATACAAAAAACTCCATTTAAACCCAAGAAAAAAAGTCTATTCTGTGGTTGAACAGGAGAACCAGTTCCATGGAGAGGCTATGCAGTCTCTATTGTTGAGTTTTAAAAACTGAGCATGTTCCTGGGTAGCCTGCTCTGTCTGACCTTGCTTTGAGCAGGATTGTGGACTAAGTTAACTATTCTGTGATTCAGTTAAGCATAATGCTGTTAAATCAGTACAAATACATCTTTCATCATGTATCCTTAGTAGCATGAAGAAGAACAGGACTGTGTACCCTTTTCAGTAACCCTTTTGATTTAAGTGAATAGGTAAATTGGTAGTTCTTCCTGAGAGGATTCTTCTTGGGAAGCTGATAGTGAACATTTAAAAATAATAAAAATAAAGAAAAAAGATTACAGAGTGGTAGCATGTTTTGTTCCTTGGCTCAAGAAGTCAGAAAAAAATGAAACCATGTAGGATTCAATATGCGCTTGCAGCCCAGAAAGCCAACTGTGTCCTGGGCTGCATCAAAAGAAGTGTGGCCAGCAGGGCCAGGGAGGTGATTCTTCCCCTTTACTCAGCCATTGTGAGACCCCACCTGGTGTACAGCATCCAGTTCTGGAGCCCCCAACATAAGAAGGACATGGAGCTCATGGGGAAAGTCTAGAGAAGGGCTAAAAGGTGGTAAGTGGGCTGGGGAACCTCTCCTTACAAGGACATGCTGAGAGAATTTGGGCTTGTACAGCCTGGAGAAGACAAGACTCTGGGAAAACCTCATAGCAGTCTTCCAGTACCTGAAGGGGCTACAAGAAAGCTGGGGAGGGGCTTTTTAGAAGGTCTAGTAGTGAGAGGAAAAGGGGTAATGGATCAAAACTGGAAGAGGGGACATTTAGGTTAGATGACATTAGGAGGAAATTCTTTAGACTGAGGGTGGTGAGACACTGGAACAGGCTGCCCAGGGAGTTCTTGGAAGTGTTCAAGACCAGGTTGGACAGGGCTTTGAGTAACCTGGTTTAGTGGGATGTGTTCCTGCCCAATGCAGGGGGGTTGGAACTAGATGATCTTTAAGGCCCCTCCCAACTCAAACCATTCTATGATTATATGATGATTCTGTGATTTATGTGCCTGCTTTCTTAATCCATTTTTATTATTCTATCTCCTGAATATATACCACAGTTTGTCCTTTCTCAGTGGTAAAATTCAGTGCATTGCATGAAGCAACTTTCATAAATTAGTACCAAGATAGCTTGGAATAGCTCTTCCAGATAAGATGGAGAATTGTGTGGAAGGGACTATGAATGGGATTTCTTTGCTGTGCTGACTAATATTGGGAGACTCCATGAGAAATACATGAATGTCACCAAGACTTTAGCAGATTGGGGTAAGGTAGGAAAACTTAAAATTGCTAGGTAGATTTCTGGACTAGAATGAGCTGGTTGTAAGAGACGGTTGTCCTGGATGGTGGCCCATGAAACTGGGCATTATGCTGCCTCTTGCCACCACTAGACATGTTTGCTGACCTCACACTGGTCTAACAACTTTTTTAGACAGTGAACTCTTTGGGATAGAGCTCACTACCTGCATTATTGAAGTGCTGCAACATGTTGGTTTTCTGAGGTTAGTTGGCTGTTTTGTTTGTTACTAAACTGTGTGGATATCATGAGCCTAGTTGTACCCTCTTCTAGACTATGCAGGTATTGAAATTGAGAAGCAGGGGAAACAAGATGATTGGAACAATAATAAGAAAATCTTTTGGGTAATTTTTTGTTATACATATAGGTCAAATTTAACGAGCACTACCAAAGGCCAAATGGTCAGAAATGCAGAAAGGCCAAAGCCTGAGAAATCCAAAATTGCAGAAAGGCCAAAGCCTGAGAAATTCAAAATTGCAGAAATTCTGAATTACTCTAAATAACATTTTATTTGTCAGAGCTAATGTGGAGATTGGTGGCACCTGAAGATAATCTCATAAACCAGAGTGGTAGCATAAAATAAAAAGGGGATCACAAATGCCTAAAGAGAGACTAAGAGTTGTAGCCTTTCTGTTAAACTGGGGTGGATGTAAAATGAGGTAAGGTGAACTAGTCTGTCTGAGCTTTTATTTATAGCTGATAGTGATGAATAGGCACTTCTAGGATTCATCCTGACACAGATACCTTATAAACCCTTTGAGATGGATGAATGGCCCTGTGTTTGCACTGTAGAGGTAGCCTGTGTGATGTGCCCTAGCTCAGATGCCTGCAGTAGAGACACTGGGTCAGAGGAATGTCATTCTTTCTTTCCTAAGCAAGAAGCCTTATATCAAAGTGCTTGAGGAAATCAGTGGGAGCTTTGTGAATAAAATGTCTAAGGCTATGTTGAAGGGACTATGAAAGCTATTTTTGGCATTTAGGTATCCCAGGTTTTTGTAGTTCACAAAGTATTACTTGCAGCATGTGGAATGTCAGCGTAAGCTTCATCCCAATGTTGCTCAGGCCAGATGTGCTAGTGACATATTGTGATCATCTGCAACTGCCACAGGAAGTTGCAGTTACACCAATTGGTATCAGAAGTGACAGAGCATTGGGTTGAGGGAGGACAAGAGTAGGAGGAAGCCAGCATCAGCTCACTTGGAATGAAAGTGCTAATACTTGTTTCTGGCTTTGGCTTTTTAAGATCTCTTAAAAGGCAGAGAAAGATAATTCTGAATTGGGTAAAACAAAACAATGATAAAGGTTCAAAATAGCACAAGAATAAAATAAAACGTGGGCTGTCTGTTAGTGTTGCAGATAAAAAAAAAATCTGAAAAAAAAATAATTGCCATTTAATTACCTTTTCAAGCCATTTTTGTTGCAATTTTGAGGTATGGACAAGTGGTTTATCAAATAAGTGTCCCTCAATAAAATTTAAGCATGAGTGTTCAGGCATACTGTGCAAATGTGCCTCAGTAATCTCACATGTCAGTCTAAATAAAGCAATAACATAATGCAAATTAAATCCTGGCATTGGGTCCTTGTCTGGAATGCTGGATTTCTCAAAGGGATGGTTGTTGTGCTGTTCTAGCCTGTCTGTTGCAAGCTGCCAAATTCTTGATGTTTATAAGAAATGAATTCCCTTCATGAATGGATCAGATAGCAGTGAAACAGCACAGCTATGCACAGAGGTTCAGGTAGGAGGTAGCTTACTTATGTAGAGGGCATGAGATCTAAGTAATTGCCTCCTCTGAGCCTGGGGGTCGGTGGTGATGGATGGATAGAGTCCTCCCTGGGCACCCGCCATGGATGGAAGAGGAGGGAAGAAGAAGAAGCAGGAAGGAAGTTGTCTTCTGTGATCTCTGACCTTCCTCTGAGCTTACGTAGATATATGGAATGGAATATCTCTGGCCAATTTTGCTGCCTAATTCAGCCTCCTATGGGGCAGTCATAGATCTCCCTGTAGTGTCTTAGCTGGCAGAGCAAAAATGTGACCTTGGAGTCCTAGCAGTTCCAAAAACATTCTTGCATTTGTTATCAGTCTAAGCTGGAACACTTGCTGAAGGAAAAAAAAAAAAAAAGTCAGTAAAATGAAAAGTGGCTTCATCCTGGCTCAAACCTGGACATTCAGGTATCAGAATAGCATAGCAACATTCAGAAAAGCTGGGGAAAAAAATAAAATAAAATTGAATCAATGATGTTTCCTTCTGACTAATTTGCTATATTTTTTTTTTCCTAGGGAAAATAACATGACTATTGGGAAATTCAGCCAATTAATGTTCATTTAATGACAAACTTGAATACTTGAGGCATCACTTCTGTAGTACTCATAAGTTTTGGTTGATGGGTATTGTGTAAAGGAGTTTCAGTCTGAAATCAGTGTTAGACCACTTAATAGTGAAATTCTATTTTGTGTTTAGAGCAACAGTATAATGTTAATTGCATGTTGTTGGTAATGCAATTGTTTCTTTTTTTTTGGTCTTAAATACTTCTATTTTTCTTTCAGTGTTTTGTGTCCTACTTGCGCTCAGTTTACTTAATGAAGAATAAGGAAGTATTTGATGTTTTCAAATTGCCTCTTGCAGAATATGCCCTGTAAGTATGGTCAACTTGGAAAGTGAAAACTGTATAGTGAGTAGTTTTGCAGTATATGATAGCTTTAAATAGCTGTTTTGCCTGTGTTGACACACAGAATTTGACAGTCTTGTAGTGTATTTACAGTTTCATATTTATGCTGTGCTTTTGCATATTTTCAAAGACATTCTAAATAGAAATTATATGTAAAAGCCATATAACTCTTATAGCTGCAAGATAGGTAGTAAGATAGAAGATAACTTTGCTGTATATGATAGGAGACAAAACTTCTGAAGTAAAAGGATAGAGAACAATAGATGTTGTGGTTTTTTTCTTGTTTGTTTTTTTGCCATCCTGTAAAGTGTATTATTTAAAAAGAATCTGGAGTATCTTGCAGTCTTGTTTTGAGTGTGATTAGAACATTGCTCCTTGGACTTAAATTACTTTTCAGAAGCTTCAGTGCTCTTGGTAAAGATGAAGCATCTGGACTGGATAACATCTATTTTCCTATGTCTGTTTTTGTACATAACTTTGAACCATTCCATATTTTGTATGGGAGTGAAATTAATTTTGATTAAGAATTGACTTAATTAAGATTGACTTTACAGCTGACAAGCACCTGAGAGTGTTTTAAGATGTGAATTTTTTGGAATAATCTCATGGGACATCAGGTAGTCAGAAGGGAGCAGGAAGGTATTGAAGGTGTTGAATGGTGCATGGTAAATTAATTTTGTGTCTGTGAAATTTCATACAGAGAAGACTTAAGTCTTCAAACTTGTCAGCACATGGCATAATGAACTAAAACGTGACAAATTACTAGACTGTAGAACACCTGGTCTTCCTGTGCTATGCTGCAGTTAACATGATTATGTTTTTAAGTTATATAAGCCTATTTTAAAAAATGTTTTCTTACATTATGATCTGAGAAATTTTTAAAAAGGAAAACTAGCAGAATCTTGAAAATTTTCACTACATATATTGCCTGCCCCTTCATCTGTGTGATTTGACAGCATTTTTAAAACCTTATTCTATGTCTTACTATGCTGAATGGAAGAAGTAATGGCAGAAGATTAGGACTAAGAGGGATGACCACATGAATTTAACCAGTGTGTTGAGAAACCAGCTGACAGATGATGATAATGCTGAACTTTTGGAATCCCCATGCCTCTTTCTGGATTTCAGCATAGTGTGCCAATTAGGATCTGATACTGATGTGAACAGAATGATCTGCAGTTCTGTTCTCTCTGTGCCAGGCTTTGGCCCCTCATCAGTATCAATTCTAATCGCAGCTTTGCAAAGTTACTAATAAGTCATTTGTGTATTAAAATGTAAGAAATCAGACAGTTGTTTGTAGAGAGGAGGGGTTTAGTCAAGACTATGAAATACATAGAAGCATAATCAAAAAGTCAAAAGATAAGAAATCTGGGAGATAACTTGGAGATTCCGCTCCAAATGAACAGTTTGTTGGCCTTCTTCATCCCCACTCTCTGGACTGCTAGTATACCTAAATAGACCCTGCAGTCCCCTGGCTTTCAATTCAGGGCACATCCACTCATGCAGTGGATCAGTCAGCTTAATTTATCTGAAGGGCCCTCAAAGTCTGGAATGTTTGAATTCTGCATTGAGAAACAACCTTGGTTTAAGTTGTGTGTGCAAACTTGTGGCAAAACCTGGAATGAGAATCCTTTCTTCCCTTTACCTTTGATGTATGTTCTCCAAAAGTATTTCAGCCTTTCTGGGGAGATTTACTGCTCACTTGATAGATGTTACTCCACTAAAACTTCTGCAGAGAAAATAAGCTGCTTAATGCCCCTGTCAGGTTTGCCTTTCATTCTTTCAAACTGTTGCCCACTTTCTCCATTGCTCTCCTGCTTGGCATGTCTGCACTGAAATTCTCTTAAGTGCCATTGATAGAGTCTGCAGAAAAGCAGGTGTTTTTTTTTTTTTTAATTTGTATGTATTATGTATAATTATTCCATATGTAAAAAACAATATATATATAATAATTAAAAGTTTGTGTGTGTATGTGTATACACAAGTATTTTAGAGATTGATCACCTTTAAGCTATAGTACATTAGTATTCCCTCCAGTATCCTCTCCTTTCAAATTGCTATGGAGAATAATTTGCTGGATGAAGACTTGCAGAGAGAGACCTTGTGTTAACATTGTCAGTCTTTAAGTTTGGTGCAGGAGAACTTTGATGCTTGCATAAAAAATAAATGCATCTTTTCATTACAAAGGGCAGCTTTGAAAACATAAGAAAATGTAAACAAGCAACAGGGCAGAAAGGAATAATTAGTTAGTCCAGCCTCCTGGATAGGAGACAAGGGTAAAGAGGAGGCAGGGATTTGAAATACTGTACTTCTCAGGCACTTAATTTTGTTAAATGCTAACACATGTGTCTATGTATCAGTGTCCAGGGGCAGTTCTTAACAGGCGAGTGCACTGGATGGATGGGTTAAGCATAGCTCTAAGGGCTTGCCAGGGAAGATAATTTAATCTGTGAATTTTTTTTATGTCTTCCAGGAGGAATGAAACTTATTTTTCTCTATTTATCCCTGTATTGGCACATTAAGAATAAATAAAGCAGGTTGAAGCCAAGTTATTTGGAAACGTCTGATACACACAACTTAGTATCCAGCTAATTTTGCATGTGTTGCTTTACGGATCAGTGTCACAAAGCAGCAGGTAGCAGCAGGTGCTGTTGGGTCTGAAGTGGGTGATACCAGGATACATGATCCATCTGTCCACATCTGTCTGTCATCTTACTGACCAGGGGAAGCAGCCACTGCACTCTCACCCCAGTCCCCCTGGCTATGGATGTGGGCTAGACCCTTATTGCATGGTCAGGGCAGAGGGTTTTGTTTGTTACGTTGCTGTAGCTGCCCATGAGCACGTGCAGGGCTGCCCACCATAACCCCAGGCAGCGCCCGTCACAGGCTTTGCACATCTCATCATCCCTCTGCTGGTTCTGGCCCTCCTTGCTGCCCTTGTACTTCCTTTTCTAGACCCCAGTATCCTTCCAACTACAAAGCCTGCTTCTAATTGTTTTTTTCCCAGTTGCTTCTAGTTTTCATACCCCTGTAACCAGACTTAATATTTCTCATGCTCTTACCTAGTTAATCTCAGCCTCCAATGATATTATTCATATGGACCTCATTGTTCACTCTAATGTTCTGCAGAGTTTGGACATTTTTCATGCAGCTCTCCCTCAACCACCTGGATATCCAGTCATCCCTTTCTGAGCGTTCTGTAGCTTTTCTGTAATATTCTGAGCTTTCTGATCTTGCCATACAGATCTCTGAAAAAGCTTCAGTCTCTTCTCTCCAAGTGCAGGGTCATTATTTTCTTAGTCATCATCCTCATTTCTTCTTGGATCTCGAATTGCCTTTTCTCATTTTTACAGCCAAGCCTGCTATTGACCTTCACTCACCTTAGAAGTAAATGTACTTGCATATGCATGAGTTGCAGTTCCAGTAGAGTGTCTCTCAGAGTTGGCTAATCCAGCTAACTTGGACAAATGGTCTTTAATGCAGTCTAGAAATCTCCATTGCTTGTGTTCTGCTGTGTTGCCCTTTGAGCAGGTGCCAAGGTAGCTCAGGTATCAAGAACACCAGGGCCTGCAACTGCAATGTGGATGCTCCTATTAGTTTTGTAAAAAAGCCTACATCTCAGTCTTCTAAGTGATTTAATTTCAACCATGACATCCGTTTTGGCCTTCTCTTTGATCCTGACTCATAAACTCTTGGTTAGCTTGGCCCTCATTATTAGTAGAGTATCATGCATTTAAGCTCTTTAATTTAGAAGGATAGAGCTGGCTAGTAAAATAAATAACACAGCAAAAGCAATTTCTCTATTCATTTTGATTATTAATCAGACCATCTGGAAAGCCTGTTAATTCAGATATGTGTCATTTAAGTTGATTTGATTTCTCCTGTTTTCAAATTGTTGCTCATCCTGTCTTCTGAAAGCATTTTAAATGTTACAGTAGATATAGCATATATTGTGAGGCAAGTAATGTGCATTTCTCCTCTTGAAATAGCTTCTGGGAGTATTTAACCTTTCTCAGGCTATTTTAAATCTTAGTCTGAACTTATTCTATAGTAAAAGAAATCACTGTGCCATGTTTTAATGTGTTCAAATCATTTTAGAGAAGTCATTATGTCTTACATTTAGTAAGTATAGTAACTTAATAGTAGAACAAAGCACTAACTTGTGTGAAATTTTTGTGCAGCAGTTTGGCAGAAGTGACTGCAGGTTCTTTACGACTGACTCATGTTTCAAACGACTAGAAATCTTCTAGTTGCAGATTAGCAACTCCTGTGACACTTAAAAATTAAAAGATTGTACTTAAGTGTCCTGTTGAATTTGTTTTGTGCAAGGACAGATTTTACTCTGAGTGTCTAAGCTTCTGCCTCTTTAAAGAGTTGAGAGATGCCCAGCTTTTCATCCAGTCCAGGTGGAGGCATAGTGAAGTTACTGTGTTAATGTAAACATACTCAAGATTTTTGTATAGGCATAATTAATGAACCTCAGAAAAGGCAGTATTTTAAGTCTCTTATGCCATTCGTTTGAATTAAATTAAAAAATGTTTACTAATGTTTATTTTCCTTATTCAATAACAAACAGGAAAGGTACTCTTTGTAAAGCCACACAATGTTATTTCTTTGGAGTTTTGCTCTTTTATTTCCCAAAAATCTTTGTCAACTTGCTTTGAATTGAAGGAGCTACCTGAGAATTGTAGGTGTTCTGTTACTTCTACACATTCCCTGTACAGTGTTAGGGAATTATGGTGTATGGCCACCCAAGTTTCTTGATGAATAAAACTGTCAACTGTACTTTCATTTATAGCAGCAAAATAATCCATTGGCTTCAGTATTGCTTTTAGAAGCTGATGTACAATGTCTTTTTATAAGAGCTTGCTCCGAAGAAGTCATTTCATTTCACAGCAAAATATGAAAGAGGATTGTTTTCTTGTTTATAAGCTGAACTTGTGTTGCCTTTAAAGGCTACCGTAGTCTGAGGGCTACATTGTGGTGCTAGCATGTTTTTAGTATTCTGTGTTCATGTTAGAGTTCATAAAATCTCACAAAAAACTTACCTACGTTTTTCTCTGTCTTTATGAGAAAATCTTGCACATCTCATATTCCAGAAGTGTGAAGTACAAGCACTAGAATCAAAGAGTAGGTGTAACTTCGATCACAGTAGGATTGTGTTCTGAGTGGCATCTAATGAATTAATGAAAACTAATATTGCCCTTTCTAGTTGATGGAAAGAAACACTGGTTCATGTATTCAAGATTTTTTAGTACGACTGAACTCTAGAATTGATTAAGAATAAAGTCAGAAGAAACTGTTGGATCTCATATTGTATGGAAACATTTGCAGTAGTAGAATATATTTGTCCCAAATTGTTCTGTTTGAAGTATACTATGGAAAAGGGGCAGTAACAGCCAAAATGCAGACATATCTTTGAGAAGCTAGGCAATTAAAAGTGTTTGGGGATTGTCTGTACACAACTTTGTTTAAGCTTATCTACTATTACTTTCTTATCAAATTTGATCTTAACACCTTCCCTTTCCCCCAGGTCTGAGGGCTGTATTACAGAATCATTTTGGTTGGTAAAGACCTTTAAGATCATTGAGTCCAACTGTTAGCACAGCACTGCCAAATTCACCACTGAACCATGTTCCTTAAGCACCACATCTGCTTGTCTTTTAAATACTTCCAAGAATGGTGACTCAACCACTTCCCTGGGCAGCCTGTTCCAGTCCCTGACAACCCTTTCAGTAAAGAAAGTTTTCCTAATATCCATTCTAAACCTCCCCTGGAGCAACTTGAGGCTGTTTCCCTATCACTTGTTTCTTGGGAGAAGAAACCAACCTCCACCTCCCTACAACCTCCTTTCAGGTAGTTGTAGAGAGCAATAAAGTCTCCCCTCAGCCTCCTTTTCTCCAGGCTAAACAACCCCAGTTCCCTCAGCTGCTTCTTGTAAGACCAGTGTTCTAGACCTTTCACCAGCTTCATTGCCCTTCTCTGGATTTGCTCCAGCACCTCAATGTTCTTCTTCTAATGAGGGGCCCAAAACTTCTGGTTGAAATGTTATTTGAGTTCTGATAACACTGGTCATTTTTGGTAGAGTTGCTAAGCAATGTAGAAAAATTGACAAATGCAGACTGATCCGTAATTTTATTGGATTATAAAAGTCAGGCATCATTGCAGAACAGCAGTCTGGCAAGTAGGATTTCATGTTTGATTGAGAAAAGCTGTGGTTAAGTCACCTCCACATCATGGGCTGCTCTTTTTGACTGTTTTTAATCTTCTCCTGTGGAGAGGAATCTTTGATACTAGCTCTGGAGACATAGAAAAGAAGCTTTGACAAAATTGGAGTTTGCAACCCCATGTACTTTGTGTCTGTCTGCATGAGAAAGAGAAGTGAACACAGATTGCTCAGTTGCCATACAATACTGCTAGCCGTAGTTTGTCAACAGTTGACAGCAATACTTTATGTAGAATAATGTGAAATCTGGAAAGGCAAGAAAGTGTTTCTCTTGCAAGGGTTGTTTTTTTTTTCCCTACTTCGATGCTCTTGCCAGAGATTGCACGTTCATGGACATTGCACCCTTGTCTTTATATGTGTTTTACTATGCCTGGTGCTAAGGCCCAATTACAGGTTTGAATCTCCTCCAGCTGCTGCAATGAAGCATTGCATCTGCTTTGTTTGGTTATTTTTGTTTCATTTAGTCAATAGGCCAAACTTTAACGCATAGTTTCATTGCAAAGGTAATTAGTGTTAGCTGTCAGGCACTAAAACAAGTTTAAGATTGCTGGTTGCTCCAATTTCAGTTCCCATTTAAGTTCACGTTTGTGTTGTGTTACCCTCTCAGCAGTGCCCTTTCAATAAATGTACAAGGTACACTGGATGAAAACTTCCTTTGATCTTTTTTCTTAAAACTCTATGTTTTTTATTATTGCTGTTAATTACTGTTAAAGGGTTATAAAAAATACTTAAACAGAGTTAACTTTGCATTAAAACAAAGACACTTTATTGAAAAGCCTGTTTCTCATCCTAATGGAGTGAGTTGCTCTTTTTGGGTGCATGCCAACTTTTCAGTGTTTTAACCCTTGGCCAGTACCAAAGCTGCCCTGTTTTAACCACAGATGTGGTTGCATTTGGTTTTTTGTTTGTTTCTCATTTAAGCATGATGCCTCTCACGTTTACTACTTAGTCCCATTGGCTACCATTAACAATTTAAGCCTCCATGTGGCCTACAGTCCACTCTTGCTACTCTGTATTACCATTTGGATGCTTCATGGACTGTTTTTAATGACATTTCCACCAGGGAGTATAGACTTGATTTTTCTCCTGTGACATAAGTCAGGTTTCTTTGTTCAGAGCTTTGTGGTGAAGAGAAGACATTATGCTGTCTACTTGAATTGAGCAGCATTGAGGAAAGAGATGTATAACTGCATGATCTCAATTGAAAGACACTGCTGTTTTATCTGTGTGTGTGCACATCTAGATATGCTGATTAAATACTTAATTCCTTCATTAGGTGTATGTACAACCCTGGAGTATTACAAACACTACAAGTTCTGTTTGGTGTGTTTTTAAACATTGCTGTGGTCTCTGTATTCCTTGCACAGTATCAGTGTCACCCTACATTTTTTATTCACCTAATGAATGGCCTCATTGACTCAAAAAGAAACTAAAATACTGCTTTTTTAATTTGGACTTGACAGGGTCAGGTGTAATAATACTGGGAAATTACAAAGCTTACTGAAGTCAAATGGTCTGTTAGAGGCAGATTATATTTTCCCATACAATGCTCTCCAGTATTGTTACTATACAGTATTTTTGCTTTTTGGCTATTTTTTTTCTTCATGTATAAAGTATTAGTATGACTTTGAATTGTCATGAATTACTGGGTACTGTTGGCACTGCTTGTTATGTATGCCATGAAGGTAAAGTCTTGTAGAGATATTCAGGCAGGAGAGGTCTCCTTGAAGGGGGAAGTGTCATTCCTTAGCTTTTTCTGCAATTAGTCATTTATCTATACTGTGTTTGTTCTTCTAATCTCTCCATCGCTGTGAGCTGGTGCAGACAATGTCCTGGGTGCACTTCTAGCCGTGAAGGACACTGAGAGAGATCAGTGCTGTCCCAGTGCTTTACATCTGTGTATCTTACATACCAAATTACATTCGTGTTTCTTTCAACATATTTCACTGTGAATCATAGTTAATTTGCTCTTGTCTACAGCTTTTCAGTTTCTTGGTTTGCTTTCTTTCCTGGGAAGATTTGGAACTCTTCTTGAGAGTTCTCAGTTATTCCATTTTCCTTCCTCTCTTGCATTTTTCAAGCTAGATTGTCCTGTCGTAGGCCAAATACTGCTTTGTAAATACATTAGTCAAAGTATATCAATATGAATTTCCATAATTAAAGTAAAATCACTAGAGCAGCCAGTGAGAGCTTTTAATGTAGTCAAAATTTGTGTATCTACCTTTCAGATTAATGTTTGTTTTATTCCATGCTTTAGATCACTTGGTCTTGCAATGGCACCTCGTGTGAGATTTCTTCAAAAAGTTTGGAAACAGCAACATGCAAACGAGGCAGCTGATGGGACAGATCATGTGAAGGAGACAGAGCAAAATAAAAATAATCCCTCCTTAATAAACAAGGAAGGAGTGGAGAAATGCAGAACTGTTTTAAGTGGAAAGGTGTCTTTTAATAGCAAAACAAAGGCAATGGGGAGAAGGAAGGAAACTGAGGAATGTTCTGCTTCCAGTGAAGGTGCTGAAGAGAGTGGTGAGTCTGAGGATGAATCAAAAGAGGTATCTGAGGAGGAGGAGGAAAAAGAAGTTCCTGCACCAAGCAGGATACCAAACCCAGACTCCATACAGTTCTTTGAAAATAACGATGACGACGACGATGATGATACTAAAGATCCTGATTTGCTGACAGTGAAGCGACGGAATGTTTTTGGTGTGGAAGCTAAAGATAATCCTGCACCGGTAAGTGCACTTTACAACAAGGTCTTAATGATTTTTTGTTGGACATGCTCCAAGTAAGGAACAGGAGAAAAGAGAAAATTCAGCTCTTAGCAGAATATTTACTTGAAGTCAGATGTTTTGTCCATATGCATTAGAGGTCAGAATTGCTCCCAAATGATCAGCAGTGTGACTTACACGGTTATCATTTTATGTTACTAGTGTAAAGTAATTTTATTTGCTTAACAATATCCTTGTAGTCACTTCAGTTTTTTTAATAACGTGATTTAAATACCTGGGAAATTTTGACAGTTTAAATTCTTGTCGCTTATTTCCTTGTACCTCTCTAAGTAGCTACCACTTTCAGTAATAATTTTGATGCTGTGCCACAGTTTGTGGCACTGGAAACCAAGCTGCAAGACATGACAAGCCATCTCCTGATAGAAAGCATAACAAAGGATCTTTACACTCACATAGCCTTTAAACCATGGTTTTTGCTTTCAACAGGATCTTTGCTATCAGGAATTGAGCCAGTATCAGAGAGTGAGCCCTCTTCTTGTAAAGCGTGTTTATAAAGGCTTATTAAAATTATTCATGTGGATCTTTCATTTCCTTGGCAAGTTGCTTTAGAATTCAGGATCTGTCTGCCTGGTGTTCTGGGAAATGTTACTTTCATTTAATCTTTAAATGCAGTGTTACAGTAAAGTCGCTTCTGTGGGGCTTTCTAAGTATTTCTATAAAACAGATTTGGTATGTGCATATTGTGAACTTTTTGTGTATCCTTTGCTATATAGCAACTACATCTCTGTAGTAAAGACATCCAAGTGAAATAGCCATCTGGTTCAGCAAGATGTTTTTCTGAACTTACATGCATGCAAGGGGAGCCTTCTGTTAAGCAAAGTATTTATTTTTCCAACTAGTATTTTAAATCTTTCTTCTTCTGTGTTATTTAACAGCACAGGACACTTGTCATGACCTTATGCTAATCAGCCCACTGGTTGCATCTATAAGCAGTATCTTTCCTTTAGTGCTCATTGGAGTTATAGACTAGTTTTATCATCTGACTGTGTGCAGATGAGAAGAAGCACAGTAACCCAACCACTGCCTGTGCTCTCCCCTTTATTGTGGGGAGGCTGCTGCAGGTTGCCATCTTGTCTGAGAATTATGAGAAGAGGATGCTCTTGGAACTACCTTTCTGTTTCTTTTATTCTGAGCCTGAGCTGTCCTGCCCCGGCACAGCCACTGCCTGGCAGTAGCTCATATTTATTAATAAATTTCAGTTTCATTGAAAAGAAAGTGGAGTAAAAAAGATTTCTGCCTTAAAGAAGGATGTTTTCACAGCTTTCAAATTGCTCCCACAACTTTCCAGGCTGAAATACACAGATAATTTAATGTTGCTCTTGTATGTTAGAAAGTATGTTAGAAAGTAAGTCAGGAAGTTATGTTCAGGAAATGGTAAAAGGAGAAACTTTGGTGTAAAAGAATGAACAAAAGAAATTTTATGAAAAGTGCCAGGGATTTATACAGTAATTTGTAACCTCCTTGGGATAACCTTTGAACAGTTTTCCAGCATGAACATTTATAGGTTAATTTGTATTTAGGCAAGTCAGTTATTTTATATTTAGGCAAATCACATTATTTTCTGTGATTTAGTGTTGAAAACTGCAGTAAGGGTTAGTGGATTGTACTTGGTGTTCAAGGTTGGAAGACCTTATATTACCTGAAACCTCTTATACAGGGGAACAAAATAATGAAATTTTTAGTTATTCTTCTAAGCAGCAGTGAACTAAAAATCGAAAGTTTCAAGATCTGTCTCATGAAGAACTTACATATAATTTAAATAAACTCCTACAGAAATGTCTATGGTAGTGCAATATGTGATTTCTGGAAAGCAGAAATGCAGAGTGTACTGTGCCCAACTGTGGGAGCTGGGCTTGATCGCAGTGTGGTGTTTATCACCTTATGTTACTGTGAAAATTGTTGATAAATTGTGGAATATTTTTAATATAAGGATTCTATTTTTACTAGGACTAAGAGAATAAAGGTTTCTGTCGCTAACCATATATTATCCTTTAATGTTTTGTAATACAAGTGCACACAATAGTAATTGCACAGAAAGATTTAGACATTGTGCATCTTTTCTGTGTATACCTCAGCACCACATTTTGTGGATGTTAAAACCAAATTGGTAACTTGCAACACTTCTTATGTTTTTGCCCATTTGTTTATTTTCTGCATAAAAGTTTTGAAGTGATTATTACTGCTCTAAGGTAGGTCAGATAATATCTAAAGAATAAGAAAGAAGTGATCCTGCTGGGGTGTGAGAAGCACTAAGCAGCGTGAGTGCAGTTTTCCTGTTGCTGTGTGTTAGAGTGTCCTTCTAGGGAGGACTTGGGACATTATGAGTATGTACACAAAGGTTTAATTTTGTTTGCATTTATGATTTTAATATGTGTGATTGATTTAGAGCTTCACTCTTTTTACATTATGCTGCTTGTTGACAGCAAAACAACCCAGCTGTGATTGTTGAACTTCAGAGTTTTTTTGTAAATTTTTTATGGTCCCTTAAAACTTTTCAAGTGGGGTATTTACTGGCTGCTTGGAACACTGTAGTAAGCATAAGTGTACGGAAGACTGCCTTAAAATAGTACTTATAGATTCACTGGTGTTAGTCTGGACTGTTAAAGAGCTTGCTGTTTTTGTCCTGTGGCTATGGAAGGAAGTTATTTTATATGTTATGATTCTGTCTCAGTTAGCTGGCTTGCCTTTTAATTAATAAATTTGGAGATGACACTAATCTGGGTGGAGGTGTTGATCTGCCTGAGGGTAGGGAGGCTCTACAGGGGGATCTGGACAGGCTTGACCAATGGACTGAGGGCAATGGCATGAGTTTAAATAAGGCCAAACGTTGGGTCCTGCACTTTGGCCACAACAACCCCAGCAGCATTACAGGCTAGGGGAGGAGTGGCTGGAGAGCTGCCCAGCAGAGAAGGATCTGGGGGTGCTGGTTGACAGCAGCTGAACATGAGCCAGAAGTGTGCCCAGGTGGCACCTTATCACTCTCCACAACTACTTGGAAGGAGGTTGTAAAGAGATGGGGATCAGTCTGTTCAATGAAGTTACAAGTGATTGGACAAGAGGTAATGGCCTCAGGTTGAACCAGGGGAGGTTTAAACTGGATGTTAGGAAGACTTTCATCATTGTAAGGGTCATCAGGCATTGGAACAGGCTGCCCAGGGCAGTGGTGGAGTCACCATTCCTGAAGCTGTTTAAGAGTGGTGTAGACATAGTACTGAGGGATATGGTTTAGTTAAGGACTTATCAGTGTTAGGTTAGTGGTTGGACTCAATGACCTGGAAGGTCTTTTCCAATCAAGGTGTGATAATTATGTGATTCTGTAATCCAATAATATTACATACAATTAAATTTTCTGACATTTCTCAGATATCTACATATCCAGACGTGGATATGTACGTTTATAAAAGCCAGAAAGAACAGACAAGTAAATCTCCCTAACTAGAGATGATGTATGAGTCTTATATGAAGAAACAGAGAGTTGTAACTGGCCTTTGCACAGAAAATGGCTTAAGGAAACATCATTTAATATGTATCACAGTGAAGACATAATCTTCCAGAATTTTCTTCTGTGATGTTGAAAAGAAGGCCTTGTACTCTTCACAGAAATACAAATTATTTTTCAGAGATGTGATTTGCGATGATTGCTTCTCTTATATTGGCTTTTCCTTCTGAATGGGCTTTCTCTTGTTCCATGATACGAGAGAAATTTTCACCAGTCTTGTGTTTATATAGTGCATTTCTATGTGAAGAATCTTCTCCTTCCTCCTACCAGCTCTTACTATCTTCTTCTGGTGCTTTCTAATTAGATCATTTTAAACGGATGTCTTTGTCTCCTTGATGCTTTTCAGAGGACAGCAAGATAGAAAATACCCAAAGGAGGGGAGATGCAAGGGAGCAAGCTGTCTGACTCTGGTGGCAGCAATTTGTCACTTAGGGACAGCCTTCTTTGCTCCTGCTCTAGCAGTGTGTTGTGTCCAAGAGAATAAAGCTGCTCTGGGCAGTGTGCTAGCCAAAAAAGAATATTATTCCTTGGAGACATGTTGCAACGTTAGCATTCTAGCAGAGAAAATATAGATGTTATTTATTTTTCAATTAAATAAAAGTTAATACTGTGATATGCATTATATACTATAAATTCTCCTTCCTACAGAATGCAAGTGCCCTAGGTTCTCAGCCTAGTAACAATGTGCTTATGTATTTCTAGTTGAATTACAGCGAGTAATGATTTATATGACATACAAAATATTTGCATACAAGTGAAATAGGCCTACATTTGGATATTAGCCAAAGTGCTTCAACAATCTAGTCTTACAAAAAATACTTTTTATCAGCTGTAAATGGAAATGAAACCTGCTGATGGTACCTTAAGCCTCTTTATGCACAGCAGCCAACATAGAATGCATTCCACAAAATGGATGGAAAAAATTCAATAAATCACATTTTCTTTCCATGCAACTTCAGTAAATGGTTTCCAACCAAAACTTGTTTTTTTACGAGTGTCTGTGATGTCCAGTTATAAATTCTATGTAATTTTAGAAATTCTTGTCACTAGAAGTGCCTCTGTAAGCTACACAGTCAAAAACATTTGTTTTGGTCCTCAGTTCTGCAGGAATGTTCATTCCCCTGGCTTAATTATTTATAAGTAGAACATTCATAACTTGCCTGCTAGATTTAACTGTATAACAGAGGCTGTTCAGACAGTCCTTTGTAAAAATTCATAATCCAGGTTAAACTCGAGATCTGTGGACTGCTTATTGTTCTGATCTTTCTCCATTGCTCTTTCAGGTTAGCTGCTTTAACAACCTTCTCTCTGTTCCACATCCATCTTCAAATTTCTCACTAATGACTTCTGTTTAAATTTTTAGCAACTTACAAAGAACTCCCCTAGTTTATGAAAAATTTACTGTAAATATTTAGGTTTCTTGCACCTTTAAGGCAGCATTCCGGATACTTGTGCCGGTCCTTGTGATATTTAGGAAAATTTGGTAGTCTATAGGATTATAAGTGTTAGTTACTGGTAACCTATGTATTTCAAATAAATGGCTGCTATGTATCTCTTAAAGTATGTGTGCAACATAAATTGTCACCCCAAATATTTTTAATTGTGTTTATAATCTGGATAGAAAGTGAAATTTAGGAATTTTATGAGTAACTGCCCTTATCACAGGTCTTAGTTTTCTGTATTATAAGCAGTACATAATTCTGGTGTGCTGTACTTTGCTTCTGTGGAAAATACTACATTTCAAGGTGCTTTTGAACCATTGTGAACTGGTATTTTTGATGTTGACAGTCCATTTTGTGGACCTTTGTTGCTTTTGTAAATAAGAAGCCAGTGTACAGCTGAGGGAACTGGGGTTGTTGAGTTTGGAGAAGAGGAGCCTGAGGGGAGACGTCATTGCATACTAAACTACCTGAAAGGAGGTTGTAGGGAGGTAGATGTGGCTCTCTTCTCCTAAGTAATAAGTGATAGGACAAGAGGACATGGCCTCAGGTTGAGCCAAGAGGTGTCTAGACTGGATATTAGGACAACTTTCTTTACTGAAGGAGTGGTCAAGCATTTGAACAGGCTGCCCAGAGAAGTGACAGAGTCACCATTCCTGGAGGTGTTCAAAAACCATGTAGATGTGGCACTTCAGGACATGGTTTAGTTGGCATGGTGGTATTGGGTTGACAGTTGGACTTTATAACCTTAGAGGTCTTTTCCAAACTTAAGGATTCTATGATTCTAGAACTATGGGTGTTCATAAGTTAGTAGCCACTCTAAAGCTCCTGAACTATGCAGTGCCACCTTTTTGTTTTAGTTACTGGAGCTGTAGGTTAAAAAAAAAGCTTAATTCCATGTGCCGTCTGAAGCAGCTTCAGAAGTTGTCTTCACTCTGCTGAACCTGCTGAAGTATATTATTTGCTGTCCTAGGAGAGGAAGTGGTTTTTCAGTGTTTCTGTGGCTGAAGTACTGTTCCCTGAACTACTTTGAAACTTGTGTTTAACAATGTTAGATTTGAAGCTGTTCTGTAATGAAGATCTTTCTGGGGGATTGATGGTTCACACAGTGCAGAGGGATGTGAGCAGGCTAGAAGACTATTACTGGCTGGCTCAGGTATCAGCATCTGGCACAAATTCAGGTTGCAATGAGACATACTTTGTCTTGTGATTGAGTAGCCCTGAAATGGCTGAGAGAGATGCATGGTCTTGTATTTCAAGAAATATTAGGGTGCTGTATGATTTAAAATTACTTACTAAAATATAATTTGTTAAATACTTTTAGTAGGTTATTCAAACCTGCAGTAATACCCTTAGTTTTAATTATTCTTAATCACTGATTTATGGCCTTGTTAAATATATTGCAGCAGTTTCATAGATGAAGGTGAGTAAGCCAAATACTCAGAATTAAAACTGCCTGATTGTAATCAATATTCTGTGAATCCATAGGGTTTATAAATTCTAAAATGCTACAGTTTCCTTTAAAATTACGTCTGAATGCTTGCTGGGAGATGGCATTGGAAGTATTTATAACTATGACATAGTTTTTGGATAAGTGATTTTCTTAGAAGTTGAGTGCTAAAACTGTGAAATGCTACTAGAAATTATACAGCACTAATTTTTAAAGGAAATGCTGCTTCCTGAAATAGTAATGAAGCAGACTAACTAAAAAATACATGCCCAGGGTCTCGCAACTATTGTCAGCACAGTGTGTAGTTAGAATTATGATAATTACTCTTTATTGTATGTGTGAATGTCTTCTCTTGATTCAGACATCTGCTGCTGTAAGCATTACTTAATAAACTACCCATGGACATTTAAAATGGTATTTTGGAGCAGATTTTTGAATTTGTATCTGAGCTGTGTAACTTTTAGCTGGAATCGTTTGATAATTATGGGGAAAAAAATTGTGGTTTTGGTGATGGTTCATTATATGTTAACCAAAATGAGTCCCTGGGTAATTCATTGCAGTATCACTAACATGCAGATGGTAATTTAATGACTATTTTAGAAAGGATAAATGTGTGTCCTGCACTGTTTCTGAATAGTGTCCTACTGGCTGACCAGGAGGTAGACCAGTGATCACAGAAAATCTCCTTGGTCACATGTAACTGATGTTCCTTGTTTGCATGAGACTTTGATTTGTCCCAGCTGTGAAGAGTTGTAGTGTTGGTCAGAACTGCCAGGAGGAAGTCTCTTACCTGCTGCAGGCTGGACCCTATGCTCTCCATAGAATCATCAAGGTTGGAAAAGAGATCATCAAGTCCAACCATCTGCCCTACAACCCCTAACCACTAAACCATCTCCTGAAACACCACATCTACATGTTTTTTTAACACCTCCAGAGATGGTGCCTCCACCACCTTCCTTTGCCAGCCTCACTGCTTTTTCTGTGAATAAATTTTCCAGATATCCAATCTAAACCTCTCCTGGCTTGCATAAAGAAAAAGCTATTGCATCTGGGGATAAAAAAAAATTATAAAGAATCTTTGCTTTGAATGAGTGAAAGGAAATTAAAACAATTAAGGCCACAGCCTCTAGCATTCTTTCAGTCAAAAATAAATGAAGTATCACAGAATTGTTGGAGTTGGAAGAGACCTCTAGAGATTATCTAGTCCAACTCTGCTGCTAAAGCGGGTTCCCCTAGAGCTCAGGACTGCATCCAGGTGGGTCTTGAATATCTCCAGAGAACCTCACTGGACAGCCTGTTCCAGGGCTGTCACCCTCATAGTAAAGAAGTTTTTCCTCATATTTAAATGGAACTTCCCATGTTCCAGCTTGTGCCTGCTGCCCCTCGTCCTGTCACTGGGAACTACTGAAAAGAGTCTGGCTCCATCCTTGCATCTACCCTTTAGATACTTGTAGGCATTAATAAGGTCTCTCCTCAGCCTTCTCTTCTTGAGGCTGAAGTATAAATCTCTTTGGGCCAGCCTGGTTGGGGAAAGTCTTAATGGTCTTCCCATCCTTCATTACCTGTACCACTGTTCCTGTGGGAGCTCTCCACTTATTTCAGTGCAGGGTTGTCCTTATCCTTTACTTGAGCTGTGTGTGCTTGTTCTTCCTGTGGGAAGTCTTGATCCAGATTATGCTCACTGGATCATGACAGACTGCTTTGCCTGCTGTTTATGGCCCTCTTTGGGCCAGCCTGGTTGGGGAAAGTCTTAATGGTCTTCCCATCCTTCATTACCTGTACCACTGTTCCTGTGGGAGCTCTCCACTTATTTCAGTGCAGGGTTGTCCTTATCCTTTACTTGAGCTGTGTGTGCTTGTTCTTCCTGTGGGAAGTCTTGATCCAGATTATGCTCACTGGATCATGACAGACTGCTTTGCCTGCTGTTTATGGCCCTGGGTGTTCTTCATGGACTCCTGTGAAGTGATAGGGTTGTGCTTGAGAAGACACAGGTAGGAAGAAATGTTGGTGTCCTTCAGTGGGAGAAACCCATGGGAAAAAAAAATAACAAAGGTAACTGTTTGAGGAGCTAAATGGCAGTATGATATCTCTAAAACCTGTCCCCTATGTGACCAAGACCATAAAGCATTATTTAAAATGGTGTTTCCTGATATTTTTCTGTGGCAATGTTGACTGTGCTTCTTGCAGAGAGACTATGCAGGTAGGCAGCTGGAGAAGAAAAGTCAGCCTGACTAGTACTGTGATTTTAAAACAAGTTTTATCCACTAGCAGTGTTGTAGAAGAGTATGTCTGAAGTACTCGTGCCATGCTGATCTTGCTATGAGCATGCTGGGAAAGGAATACAAATCAATATCTATTGGAAATAGTAGCCAATACTGCTGCTATTAATTTTAAACCGGAGTTGAATTTTGCTTACGTACATCTTTCAAAAGGCATCCTGTCCGGATCTGTAGACATGAAGAGATTAAAAGTCCGCCAGTACTTATAACTTCTTCCTGTGGGTTGATGTTGTCTTGACTTCTTCCTTTTGTTGGTGTTGTATTGCAGAGGTGGGAAGAGATTGAAGAATGAAGACAGCAGTGGATATGTTAAGGGGAGAGCAGTTGGGAATAAAGATATTCCAACAAGTATTCTGTTGGATTGCAATAGAAACTTTATTTTAGGACAGAGAAGAATGTGAGAAGAAAATGTGATACTGTTATGGAGGAGGTGAATGACGATACAAATTGAAAATGCAATGTGCCAATGCAAATTAGGGAAGTATTTAACTTAGGGACACTTTGTTACTGCATGTTATCAAATGTTGCAAGTAGTTTGGACGGCATCCCGTAGTTGCTTAGGTTTGGAAAAGATAGTGTGAGCGTTGAAGGCTGAATATTTTGACGGACTGAACTTGAGTCAAATTTCTGCCCCTTGCTGGTTCAAGTATTATAATTAGCTTAACAAGGCAAGCCTTAAAATAAAATGTTTTCTGTACTACTTCTACAAGCAGTTTTCTTCCTTTCATTTCAAGAGCAGCATTTAATCTAAGTCAAGGAAATGTTATGTTTTTGTTAGCCAGTTTTGTTCTTGTGGCTCTACTTTCACAATCGTTTTTTAAATGTGGGAAATTTAAAGCAGAAATTACTTAGACTTCTCTCCATTTTCAAGGAGTATTTTCTTCTTTTCAGTACAGCTGATTTTTTCAGTGGTCCTTGAAGCTACTCAATCTTGAAATTTCTGGGTTACTGCTAGTCTTTTGATTGGAAAATAATGTCTTCATAGTTTATTTTTACCTTTGGACACTTTTTAAGCACTTATGAGCAATAATAGTATTCCAAAAAATTTAATGATGTACTGTATAACAGCTGCTAATGGTTAAAACTAAGACAGATATAATGGAATATTTACTGGGTAAATTGAGAAGAGACTAAAAAGTAAACAGTGGAATGAGAGATGTTAAACTCTTCTGTTGGAAAAAAATGGAGATCTGAAATGTAATTTTAGGCTGGGTCTAGTGAGCATCTCATAGAAACACAAGTGTTGGCATGTTTCAGTTTTTTATTTACTGGAATAGAAGTTAAAAGGGATTTCAAATAGTGCTGTTACGTATTTGCCTTACTGTAGCATAAGTTCTGTGGTCTCAGAAATGGGTAGAGCTGTCCTGTCATCCACACTGGCGAGCATTGGGGTAGCTAGTAACTAATGTAGTTGAAAACTGATATCACTTGTTCTTTTTCTATGGGACTTCAGCTAGATTAATTTCTTGCCTGTGTGACTGTACAGGCTTCTGTGATTTCCTCAGCCCAGCAGCATATTGTCTTGTATTAGAAGTTCTTGACCATAATATTTACAGAGCTAGGCAATTCCTCAAAATTTTTTCTTGAAAAAAAAAAGTTGTAAGGTAAATCAGAGCAGATCTTGTTTTACATTATGATTTTGTGCCTGTCTGAATGTTAGAGAGGGAATCTAGAAAAGGGCACTTTCTCTGCTGGTGCAAGATGTTGGCTAACATTTGATATAGCAATGGATGTATCAGTTAGGTAAGAAGAATCTCTAAGAAGGTACTATCCCCTTGTGGTGAAGGAGAAGGGGTTAGGGAGGAGGCTTTTCAGAGTGCTTCAGTTTTACTGGGGTGAGGTGGGTGACAGACTGGGAACCAGTTTTTTCCAGTTGCTGGTCTTTGCCTGGATGGAGTTGTGGCTGTGTTCCCGTCGGAGGATGGACAGTGGGGAGCTGTGATATTATGGCTGCAGGGTGCTGCTGCTGTGAGAGGCTCCTGTGGGCAGGGCTGGGGAGTCCTCCAGCAAGTCGCCGTTACTTCCACAGGGCCCCAGAGGGAAGTACTTGGCCTCTGCCACTAAGGGGGTTGAGTTGTCCCACCAGGAGCCATCTGTGCTTCCTTGTGTCTCACCTCTCTCTGCTGCTTTAGTTTTTTCCAGGAGCAGAATGCTGCCACATTCTCCCTCTCTTGATGTAATGACTTTGCTGAATGGTTCCTGGTGGGTTGTGTGGTAACTGAAAATACCTATCCAGTTAGATAAAGGGGAATTAATGGCAAGTAGCTTAGTATTTAAACTGGAGAATGAGTAGTTGTACTGTTACTTCCAGCTCTCAAGTCTGAATGTATGGAAGACGCTAGGTCAAATCCACAGAAATTAGCAAAAGCAATTTTAATGCACATATAACTATGTCTAAATAAAGCTTTTACAGCTAAAGAATTATTAGCTCTTCTCAGTTATTCATCTGAGAAATGCAGTGCTTCTAAAAAGACATATTCCCAACTAAATTAGTCCTCATTTTTGCACCAGGAAGGTTCAAATCTACACTGAAGTATTTTTATCAAAAACAGTACATTCAGACAGAAGATCTAAAGAGATACATATTCAGCAAGTTAATACGTATATTAAATATTCACACTTTAGATCTGGATTATTGATCAAGGTGTTCTTTTCCTTGTATGTGTTTCAGGTAGACCTCAGTGATATTTGTACAGGGTTTCAGAAGACTAGACTGTGTTTCAGTGTAACACGGAGGTCAGTACTTGAGCAGAAGGAAACAGCGTGTGTGAGAAAGTGTGTCTCAGGCTGGCTTTCAAGAGGTGGAGCCTGTGCATGCCCAGAGAAAGGGAAAGAGAGTAGTGTCCCAGTTTTGGGTGGTAAGTGGGATAGAAAATGATAAGCCAAGTTAGTAATGTTGCTACAAAACCAGTGAAATATGAGTATTTAATTTCCAAATGCCACATCCACTAAGTTTGTTTCAAGAATAATTCCAAACTTTCATATTCTTAATTCTTTTTGTCGCTTTTGATCAATTCCTTTACAATTTGATCCTCCTTCAAATATGGTTGGCATTTGTGATTCACAGAAAGAGAACCGTATGTTCCTGGAAGCTCTGAATATATCTGCAAAGAGATGTGAAGCCCTCCAAGTTCGGAACTGTCTTTACAGCAGTCACTGACCAGGATTTACCTTAGGAATATTTAATGATGTGGCTCAGCATGATAACAAACTAGTTGTTTAGATATGGGTGACATGAAGTTTTTCATGAGTATAGCTGTGTATTTGAGCTTAATGACATTACTGTAAGTTGGCTCAAGTTCTTCAGTCATTAGGGATTACAGTTTAAGGAAATTTAAGGTCACAGGAGAAACCCAAGTTATTATTTTTAATTGTGAGCCTGTAACCGATTTGTTTCCTGAATTTGGCTTGCTTACTCTGAGCAAATGTGATAAGCTCATTTTCCATGCTATGTAAAAGTACTATTTATTTGTTACACATAGGCTGCCTAAAACTAATTGGGCAGTTCTGTGCACATTAATGTTCAGTGTTTGTGTACTTGGTGTCTGAAGCCCATATTCCTTGCTTTTGCAAAATGATGGAAAACTGTTAGAGGTCAAAGCTTATGTCTTGTGATAACCTGTGAGTATGAAAAATACATTCAGTCTGTTTAAACTTATCCTTTCCTTTTTTTTATTCTTTTTTGGGCATCTTAACAAGGAAAAGCTCTGTCTTTTGTCTTTGAAGTGCTCTGAAAGTGGGACTTCCTATCCTGCTTAGATTGGTCAATTATAACTGAGTATCACTGTCCTGAGACAGACTTTTGCCCTTCTCTTACCTTCAGGCGAGGGGCTGAAATCTATCACTGAGAGCAGCTTAGGGCTAACTATCATCTGGCTTTTCAAGCTGTCCTTCCTGAGATCCTGCTGGAATGTGTATAGCTACTGCACTCGCTGTGTTCAGAGCCTAAAAGGAATTGGTACAAAATAGAAATTCAGTGCTTGTACTGTGAGACCTGGGGCATCCGAATGTCAAACTCTATCTGATGGTATTGCATTCTTCTACTTTAATAGTATTGCAAGGGTAATATAGTTTAAATTTATAGTTGTCATAAGGATAAGGTCAACAAGTAGATCAGAGATGAATTGGAATTGACCCTGTTTTCTTTCCACTTGAATTAATTTACTGACTTACTAGGCTACCAGATGCTCAGATTTCAATGCATGACTAAGTTGAGTGACAGGTTGGGTTTTCTTAATTTATTAAAAAAAAAAATATATGATCTAGATACATAAAATATATAACCCTTATGTATAAAGATGCTAAGTGTATAATGTATAAAGATAAAATGTCTTACATAAAGTATTAATTTATATACATTTCATTTCATATATATAAAAAACATATAAAATGTATGGATGCTTATATTTAAGAAAATGCTGCTGCCCAAATGTTTCTACCTCCCATGGCTTTCACAGAGTCACAGATAGACCAAAGAGACCTTATTGCTGAGTTTCTGAACTCAGCACATTTTGTGTGGGGTTAATTTTGCTAGCGAAAGCGGCAAGAGTCTGATGATTAACATTTTAATTTTTGTGCTATTTCTTAAGGTCTCGGGTAGGAGTACTAGCTCTTAAGGTGCATGTTTTGGGGTTTTGTTTGGGATTGTCTGGAAGATGCCCTGTTTTAGAAGGCAGTCGGCAAAGGCTTGCAGAGAAGCAGAGTCTACCCCTCTCTCAAGCAATTTTGGTAATGAAGATATTTCATATGATAGTTACAGGATAAATTTATTTTTGTACAGAAGCTGTGCCTCATTGCATGTTCTGTTCTCTCCTACTTCCTTTATATTGTTTTTCCTTCCGTTACTGCTCTTATCATAAATGCAAGAGTTGGCTGACTTAGGAGAATTTCTCACCAATCAGTTTTCTTTGTGCAGAAAGATAAATCTGCCCACTCTCAGCTTTTGTGAAAGGATGAGTTGATACCATTTTTTATGTAATCAAAGCTGGATGCCAAGATTTCCTGTTCATCCTGTGGGAACAGTGGTAGGAGTGCTTGAAACACTTTTCAGGAGTAACTGTAGCAAGGTAAGCAATCTTGTTTACCTTCAGGTGTAGGTAAGACTGTGGAGGATAAGGTTTATGTTATGTCTGTGTGTGGTAATGAGTAGCTAGATTTGAGGAAAACCAAATAATCCCTTTTGGGTTATTTTGGGTTATGGTTGGTAGCTTGAACTTCGGCGGATGCCCCTTGTGCATCATCAGCAGCAGAAATAGTCACCTAACTGTTGCTTAGTGTTTGCTCTACTTACAGGGAGGGAAGGGATTTGAGTTTTTTGGCATTGTTTTGTTTGAGGCAAATTTCAGAAAGTTATTGTTCAACCAAAAGTCATATACGATAATAATGTAGGCAAAAGTATTAGAGAAATGGAAGATTTTAGGAGAGAAAGTGGAAAAACACAGATACATAAACAGAAATGGGAGTTTACCAGTGGCAATTAGAATTTTTTAGTTCTTCTGGGGCACAAGTTAATTTAAAATGTATGATTGTTAGTACTTCACCTTTTTATTGTGTTCCTTATTTTGCATGGGATATGCTAATGGCAGTTATGCCAGTGAAACCTACTTCTGTTTTATCAGAAAGCTGCTGCAGTTCTTGTATATTATTTTGTGAACATCTGTCACTTTTAATATTGGGTTGGCAAACCCCTAAATTGTTAATGAATAAATTCTAAGATCTGAACAAGCTGTGCGTGTATAGGAAAGTTTTGGTGACTAGCTCCATACACAACAGGCAACACTTCTAAATATTTGGTCTAGTCTAATTAGGCTATTCTAATATATGAGTTGTTGATGAAAGCACTTAAAACTTAAGTTGAAAGAATCTTGAAACAAACAACACCAAAAACTGAACCAAAAAACCTATCCAAGAAGTCCCTCTTGAGATTCAAATTGAGAAGTGTTTCTGATCCCAGCTGTTCAGGCAGAGTAATGTGCCAGCTGTCCTAGACCTGGATTTGACAGCTGGCTGTGGCAGACAGAGTGATGAGTGGTAAGCAACAGTAGAGATCGTTTTTCATACTCTGTGTGTGTAAACCACATAAAATGCTATTTTTTAATGGTTGCTCAGCACAGAATGAGAGAGCACTGAGACAGCAGTAGCAGCAGCAGCAACATCCCTCCTCTCAGGCATTGCCAAACTGAGTGCAAGTGCTGCAGTGAATAAAAGGGGTTTTTCAGCAGAAGCTGTTCTTGAAGCTATGAAATAGGGTATTTTTCTTTTTCAGTGTTCTAAAGGCATTGAGATACATGGCTTAAGGTGGATGAAGTTTTCTGAGTGGACTTGGATGATGAGAAAAATAACTGCTTACTTCAGAAGGAAAAAGAGAAAGCTTGCTCTAGGAATTGTGACAGACTTTTCTGCATGGCCTGGGGCAGGTCACCCAGTCTTCCTGGGCCTTTTGCAAAGCATTTAATGCAAGTGCCTAAGCTTAAATGGGTATTCCTGTAAGTGCATTCACAGATCTACAGGTGCACACTTATAAATTATTTGTCTGCTCAACCTGTGGGAAGAAAACAGTATATTTTTGAGAGAAAAAATAATTCTATTTTTAGAATGCTCAGATTATTACAGTGATGGAAGCCATGTAAGTCCTGGCACAAGCCCCTCCATGTATTGCTAGGTAGGACCTCTGTGCTGGCCGCATTGCTTGCATTCTGTGGTGGCAGATGCACATGCTTCAGAGCTGGGTGGCTTCAATGGACATAGTTAAAACTAAATCTTGTAGTTGTTGGGAAAATTTTAGCACACCAATATTTTTTTATTGTGTTCAATAACAACAAAACAACAACAAAAAACCCAGCATCTGATAATATTCTGAAGTTGGAGACTTCTACACTTCTCTGAAATGAAGTCTCTCAAAATTTCATTTCAAGAAAAATGTATTGCTAGAAACATTTATTTGATTCCACAAGAATTCCAGAGTGTTCATTTTTATCTTTATTGCTTAGAAATAAACTTGGAGAGAAAGAGATTGAACAAATGCCTTTTGCAGACTTTTTTCCATTAGGAGGTATTATTATATCCAAATACCCTGTAGTTCTCAAAAAGTGTAATGCATTTTTGATCAAACCAAATTCTTGATATCCTTTACTATCTGTACATGAGTTTCACAATCTAATTATGTATTATATTAAAAAGTTTCCTGCCTTCTAGTTCAGTTGTGACTTCTTAATTTCATGTCTTGTTCTTGTATTATGAACCAGAGCTCATCTCTACACTTAATATGTGAATTTTTAAATTTTTAATATATTTTTTAAGTGCAGATACTCTTAACGTTTGTATTTTCTCTGTGTATAGAAGTTATTTTAAATGTTTCTCGCCCCTCTAGTCTCTTCTGTCAACTTCCTATCATTGTTTCTTAATAGAAACAAAATAAACTAATCAAGAAATCAAAATGAAGTTGTTACAAAGTAGTAGCTTTAAAGCATGAGTTTCTGTGAAGCTTGTGACTTAGTGTGAGAGTTACAGTACTTCTTTCAACAGTGTAATAATTTGTTCTGGTAGTATTTATTCTCCTTTCATTTTGTTAAAGAGGTCATTCATATTTGTACTGCATAAACTATAAAGCTGTTTGCCTTAGCATTGTTCTTGTGCTGAAACTGTATGGTCAGAGGCATCAAAGCAAACAAACAAGAGTGGAAAAAAACCTCTTGCCTTGCAGAATAGGATGGTGTTTAAAAATTAAGTACTAAAAGTTTGGGAGCAAATACTTAAAATGAATAGTTGTACAGAAGGCAAACAGCACCAGCCAGCAGGACTAGGGAACTGATTGCCCACCTGTACTCAGCACTGGTGAGGCTGCACCTCAAATCCTGTGTTCAGTTTTGGTTCCTCACTTATAAGGACACTGAGGTGCTGGAGCTTGTCCTAAGAAGGGCAACGAAGCTGGTGAAGGGTCTAAAGACCAAGTCTTATGAGGAGCAGCTGGGGGAACTGGGGTTGTTTAGTCTGAAGAAGAGGAGATTGAAGGGAGACCTAATTGCACTCTCCAACTGCCTGAAAAGAGGTTGTAGAGAGCTGGGGGTTGGTCTCTTTTCCCGAGTAACAAGTGACTGGACATAAAGCCATAGCTTCCAGTTGCACCAGGGGAAGTTTGGAATGGATATTAGGGAAACTTTCTTTACTGAAGGAGTGGTCAAGCATTGGAACAGGCTGCCCGGGGAAGTGGAGAAGTCAGCATCCCTGGGGGTGTTTAATAGACACATAGAGCGGGTGCTTAGGGACATGGTCTAGTGGTGGATTGGGCAGTGCTGGGTTAATGGTTGGACTTGATGATCTTGAATGTCTTTACCAACCAAAAAGATTTTGTGATTCTACACATTGAAGTCTTGAGTAATGCTACTTCTTCTGTTCATGTAGAATGTTCTCCAGCATCACAAGTTGGTAAATATTCTTACAAGGCATATTCTGCTGAGCTTCCATTAAACTTCTGGACCTCCTTCAGTTTATAATTCAGCATATCACAAAAGGTGATACTGTACTTTTTAGTAAATCAAAGCATAGAATAAAGTGTATTGAAGAGATCTACTAGAACTCTAGAAAAACCTTTCCCAGCAGTTGGAGATGGGGCATAAATTGGCACATTATTTACAGAATTTCCCTATGCTTTTAAAATAGAGGTGGTGCTTTTATCAGAAACAGGAAAGTAAACTAATATATAAAATATATTTATGCAGTTGAATGTGTGATGATTCTCATGTCAGAAATGCTTCTCAATAGCTGTGGCAGCAGCTAGCTTGCAGTAGCTGTTGGTGCATTTCCTTGCACATGAAGATGTACTTCAAATAACCCAAAAGTTTAAAAGCACTTTGCTTGTGCCAGTTGTTATCAAATAATTCAATTAGTAATTTTGTAGTTTGCTAAGACTCCATGGATATACTTGTCTTGGCAATATGTCTCAAGAGATGCTTTTATTATTTCCTGAATGACAATCTAAATGCTGTACTCAACCACCCTAATGAGGGGGCTGAGCATATGATTGGGGAAAGAAACTGTTACTGACAGCATGTTCCCTTTAGATTTGGTTAGCACAGTACATAAAAGATACGTAATTTGCATAAGCCTATTAAGTGATATTCTCGAGGGGAATAGCAATAATTTCCAATGCTGTTTTCAGTGCTGACAGCTGATCCATTTACGAATTAGATATTAAAAAGGATTCCAGTGAAGGATAAGGTGGATTAGCTTGTGGCTGTTACACGGCAGTGTCAGGGAAGTGCAGTAGGTGTAAGTCCTCCTGTGAGGAGGGAGTGCCTGTTCTCACAAATCGTCTGGAGTGAATTGAAAAAGCTATACCAGCAGTGTTGTTCTAAGAGTAAATAGTGAGTGCAGTATAAATTACACATGGATATCTGTTTTAACCTGAGAGTATACAGATGTTTGTTATTCTGTGTAAAATAAGCCAAAATGAATGACAATGATATTGAACATATGTTATTTGCGCTGGCTTGTTTGGAACTGTTTCACAACAAACATTTACTGGAACCACTCAAATTTGTGTGGAGGAAAAAAGCTTTTGTGCTTTATGGTGCTTCTTTGAATGGCAGATTGAAAATGTTCAATTCATCACCCTCATTAAAAAGAAAAATTATGTATGCTGTCTCTTTAAAAAGGGACTTGCAGAATAACTTGAATTGGTATTTTGAAAATGCAAAAGTAAATCTTCCTTTAAGTCTTTATATCATTGCTTCCAGTCTCCCGTTTAGGTGTCCCCTATAGAAGGCCTCCCATTATGTTACCTTACCATTTGAGGAGCTGACACAATGGTAAGGTTGGGCAAAGCTTGTGTGTGAATTTGACTTCAGGAAAGAAAAATTATTTGTTGCTAAGCACAGTTATGAAATAACTATATCATAATCTTCCTTTACTCAGAGATGGAAAATTAGTCAAGCTCAAAATGGAGCTTTCACATTTGTCTAGGACATCTCAGAAGCAAATGTTTGGATTTCGTTGTAGTTTTAAATGTATAAAAAGGTTTTTGGTACAAGTAGTTTCTAACTGGTGTAGAAAAATGAGCTCTAGAGACAAAAACAGAAGAATATTTGGACTGTTGTAAAATCCTTCATTATTAAAAAAAAATATTTGTCATAGCTTAAAAAGCAGATTGTATTTGCAGAATAGCCAACATGTTATTCAAAGTCAACATTAGATTGTGTTCCTAGGGTTTGAAATTATTGTTTTATTAATACTGTGTAATTAAAATGAGAAGTGGAAAATTTGGACTCAGCATTTGGGAATAGTTTTATTGATATATTCCATGATGTATTTTGTGTGTTTATCCAGCCTACAAGTGTGCATAACTTCTTTTGGCCATTTGTTGAAACTTAAACTAATGAAAGCCTTTTTTAAAAGGTACTACAGAGTAGTAGATATTGACTTTTTGATAATGATTCAAGCTATAATTGTCTCTAGTCTCTTCACACATATTTGCATAGGTATCACAGAAGTGTTTTCAGAACTATAATTCATATTTGTTGGATGCTTATTGATTTGAAAATGTGGTGCCTTTAATGCCCAGAATTAGCATGTCAGATTATTATTGCAGCAGTTTTCAGTTTTGTGCCAGTAAAATAGGCAGCTTTGATTAACTATTGCAGTGCAGTCAACAGGGTTGTTGTTGGTCAAGCAGGAGTGCCTTGGTTTCAGCATGGAATTACTTGCAGCAGGAGGAGCTTCTGACTCTGCCGGTTTGCCTGCTGTTCTGCATCTGAAATCGCAGGGTCTTTAGGATAAAGGCTGTCTTTTGTTTAAGCACTTACTTGATCTCTACTGCAATTCTCAGAGCTGCACAGTATCAAGACGAAATGTTTTTTAAAAATAAGTATTTTGAGAACAATCGGTTTAGAGAAAAATCAGTCATCTGAAGAACCTCCCCAGTGATGTGGTGGAGTCCCCACTGCTGGAACTTTTCAAGATGTGACTGGACAGCATGCTAGCTAATCTCATCTAGGTTCCCTTTCCTATGAAAGGCTGGACCAGATGATCTTTCGAGGTCCTTCTGTGATTTTATTTTAATGTGGTTATGTACAGATTGGTAATATACCTGGTGAACAGGTTTGTAAACTGAGGATTATCAGAAGCATCCCAAAGTACTCACAATGGTTGTCTTCTGGTTGGATACCAAAGACTTGGAGATCAGAGAAAGAAAAAAAGTATTGAAAAACCTGGGGACTTAGACTTACTTGTGTCTTTATCACAGACTTTCTTGTTTGGGGGGCTGGACATGATGGCAGCTACATTTACTGTTAGATTTCTGTTCAGGTACTGTAGTGATTGAGCTACAGAGTTAGTTGTATGATCCCAATAGCCAGCAGTGGTACATATAGGCAGCAAGGATGTGTGATGTGATGCTTAGGCACATGGTTTAGTGGTGGGCTTGGCAGTGCTAGGTTAACAGTTGGACTTGATGGACTTAAAGGTCTTTTCCAACCAAACCAATTCTACGCTTCTATGGTTCTAATATAGTCAGGGCTCCCAAGCATCAGCTGTTCAGTGCAATGACCTTAACTTGCAGCACAGCTAGCACTTCTAAATGCCTGACATGCTCAGCAGCCAGCTCCTTTTCTGGTATGGCACTTCAGAGTGAAGTAGCACACTTTGATAAGACAAAAACCTTATGGTTATACTCTGCAAAAATTCCAGAGCTGATGGTTTTACAGCATTACATGATACTATGATGTGAACATGGCAGGCAGCAGAGTCAACTTCAGCTTGTCCTGAGCTGACTCACCACTGTCCCCAGTCATTAGGGGTCTGATAAGAAGACATAAGCAAGCTTGACAACTCAGACTTGCTCTACAGTTGCTTAATCCTTTGTTTCCTCTATTGCATTGAGTAAGGCAAAACCAAATATTGCTGCTGATTCCAGAATAATTCTGGGATGGGTTCTAGGATTACTGCATTGCTCCTTTTGTTGTCTTCATGTCTAGTTTCAAGTGGAAATTGAAACCGGTGCAGACAACTGTGCTGACTGGTTTTGATGCAGGAGCAAATGCTGGAGTTGAGATTGTAGATTTAAAAGTTAGGGACCAGAGTTTTGTTTTTTCAGGTTGGTAATTTTTCCCATCAGGTTTGATACTGTGTTGTAGACAAGAGATTTGGGGGTGAAAAAGTTTATTTAAAAAAAAAAGTCTTGCAGAAAACTTCAGAATTACTGGACTGCCCCTAAACTAGAGTTGAAAGTCTTGTATTATTTTAGTGCTTTTCATTATGAAAACACTAACAGAACTCACTTCTGCTCTTTCAAAGATGTTAGGGAATGAGAGGAATAGTTTAGTTTCAGAACTGTTTTGAAGCTGGATCTTTAAGGTGACTGTTATCACTTTAATAAAAAGAGTCTTCATCCCTGCATACATTTTATTCTTCTTGAATGTATTCCTTTGGATTATATGGGTGCAAATGATATTTAAAAAAAACTCCAAAAAACAACCAACCAACCAAACAAAACCAGCTACTTATTTTCTTTGGGTTTCCTGAGGTTGTATGGATTTCAGCACCAGGCCAGAATGATATCCTTGTTCTGTACAGCACATAACGATCCCAAGTATCACATGTGACTCTATAGAAGGCTGGCTGGGAAAACCTGAAGTACTCATTATTGAATCAGTGAGGTTAATTTTGCTAACTCATTTACTTCAAGGATTTTTTTTTATCAGTACAGAATGGAGATGAATAAATTTTCAGTTCTACCCATGGTGAATCTCTGTTGATATTAAACAGCAGAACTTACACTGCCTCATGTTCCATATGACAGAAAAACATACTTGTGTCATTAAGTGTTGAATTCCAGGTGAGTGATGGGCTGATTCAGCAGAATAGTCAGACTTCAACTTGCCGTTAACTTACCTGTCCCCATGTTGAGTCAGCAAACTTAAGAACCAAATCAAGAGCTTTATACTCTGCTTAACTTTGAAGGCAAATTGTGCTTTATGAGTGGTGCTGTACTTATTTTGAGGTTTTTTTTTCAAGTGGTACTTCAGTGTTTTAGAGCGATACTAGGAGCTGCTACATAAGATCACACGGGTTTGATAGTATTTTCGGAGCACCCAGTGTAATCTCTATTCCTTTAAATGGTGCTTTTATTATAATAGAATTTAAATTATAGACCAAGAGCAGGTCCTTAGAGAAATTATTGCAGACCAAGAACTGCTGTGCTAAAATGCTATTCCGGTTTTTAAACTTTCTCCCCTCTCTGGTAATGAACCTTGAGATGTGGATGAGACAGTTTATTTCAACTATCTTTAGCTGTATATATTTAAGAAGAACCAGAATAACCTTTTGTGTAAATGAAAGCAAATGCTAGTTTGTATGCCCTGTACCAGTGTCATTGTAAACAAGTTGATGCCCAAGTATTTAATATTTAATTTAGAGCATTTTCCGCTCATAAATTGATAATGTAGCTGGTATTGCCTGAAATGTTTGCAAGTTTAACTATATAAAACCAAACTGAAAATTAGCTATGATGCTTTGTTTATTTGATGAAAATGTGATGACTTAATGAAAATAGTTTTGAATAGGAGTTACTGATATTTAAGAAGACTTTAAACTTAAAGAAAACCTGTGGACTTTCTGATATATGTTCTTAGTTTTCCCTCTTCATCCTGGAGCTTTTAGTGTGCTTAGCAGAAAAATAGGGTCTCTGTCTTTTTCTTGCTGTTTGCTTATGTCAAAGGAAATTATTTGTACTGATATAGACATACACATTATAAAAGTTGAGGGATCATTTTATTGGTCAAGACCTGATGCATAGTTCAAGTGTTTTACTCAGTTTGCAGGTAGGCTGCATACTTTGTATTTGGCTTTTGCAGAAAGAACAGCAAAAAACCTGCCATTCTTAACCTGAATGCTCACATGGATCATTCAATGATTGTGATTTAGCTTAAAAAGGGGAGTGAATGTATTGAACTGGTAAAAGTTGCCCACATCTTGCACATGGAATGAGACTTACCTGGCTGATTTCCACTTCATATTTCCCTGCAGCTAAAGATTTGCATGCCTTCTGCAGGCATGCACCGTGTGCTTTGTAGGTCACCCCATCACTGTGTGCAAGCCAAGTCCCTTGGGATGGAGAAAGAGAGTGTGGGAAATCCCACAGCTGTGTGGGAGCTGGTGGGAAACCAGCTCAGCCCCCACCAGGTGCTCTGGCCCTCCTGTGTGTCCCCCTTGTGCAAGAAGCATCAGTTGTTACAGATGTTGTTGGCCTTCTTTGCTGGGAGGGAAGGCTGCTGAGAGATCTGAGCTAGTGCCTTCTGTTCTAAACAGTACCAAGCATTTTCACTGATAGGAGCACATCTTTGAATCTCTGCAAGGTTTTAAAGTTCTGTCATGCGTTTTTTAAACTTTAACAGATGTTTAATGTATGGTGAGGATGGTGAGACATTGATTATACAAGTATATTCTGGAGGCAAGTACTTACTTGGCTGTTCCCTGTTACAGGATGCTCATTTGTAATCAGATATAGCTTTAAAATATGTAATTTGAATTATTTTTTCTAACTGGCTACATGGCATGTTTTATATTTAGACAAAATATAAACAGAAGAGTAGGAGCCTGACAAAGGCACACTGCACCCATGGAAAACGTACCAGGAATTTTAA
This sequence comes from Apus apus, assembly GCF_020740795.1. Taxonomy (NCBI): domain Eukaryota; kingdom Metazoa; phylum Chordata; class Aves; order Apodiformes; family Apodidae; genus Apus; species Apus apus. The sequence goes on from NC_067282.1 coordinate 17,154,671, forward strand.
TAATCTGAAATGCTTTTCTCTCTTCGCAGTAGGTGAAGGGACACCTTTAAGCATCCAATCCCTAGAGCATTTTGAAGCATTTGTACTAGTCCTTTACCTATTCCAGGAGTGTTCTATATTCTTGGGAATTATTTACCATGTCAGAAACCTGCTTAATTGAGACCAAATAAGGGCATGTCCTTGTTTAATTGTAGATACATCGTTATCTACCTTTCTGGCCAGGCATCCCAGTAACACAAATGTGTCTCATTCATGTATGAATTCCATCTCTAATGTATTGCCTCTATTTCTTCAAAATCCTCTGATCCTGTTTTATTTAGTGTCCACTATTGGTTGGTTGAGTGGGCCTAATTCTTGTACCTGGGATGAATTTTGTGATAAGGAAGTGATTCTGTGATTAGTCTAATAGGAACTAATGTTGCAGTTAGAAGAAACTTTGTCAGCAGATTGCAAGGTTTTTTTGGTGTGAATTTAGCTAGCAATTACTGTGTGATGCTGTCAGTGGTATCTAGACCCTAAAAGATTGTTTCCACCAAAATATAGATCAGTGTGTTAACACTTTTCTCCCATATGTGACAGCACATAGGCAGGCTGTGTTCTGTTAAAGACTGTATACCAAGCTGGCACTGTGAGGGGAGACGTAGGGAGACACTTTAAATCTGTTGTCTTCTTTCTTTTGATAGAGTGGAAGTACAGAATTACCCATGTCTTTGGCTGCAAAGGCGAGTGGTGTAATGCAGTAAGAGCTTGCAGAGCAAGCCCATGTTTAACATCTTTGTTGAAGACATGGATAGGGGGATTCACTGTGTCCTCAGCGGGTTCGCTGATGATACCAAGCTGTGTGGAGTAGTTGACACCCTGGAGGGAAGGGACACCATCCAGAGGGACCTTGACAGGGTGGAGAGATGGGCCAATGCCAACCTCATGAAGTTCAACAAGGCCAAGTGCAAGGTCCTGCACCTGGGTCGGCACAACCCCAGGCACAAATACAGGCTCCGGGAAGAATGGCTGGAGAGCAGTCCTGAGGAGAAGGACTTGGGGGTGTTAGTTGATGAGAAGCTGGACATGAGCCACCAGTGTCTGCTGGAGCCCAGAGAGCAACTGCATCCTGGGCTGCATCAAAAGAAGTGTGGCCAGCAGGGCCAGGGAGGTGATTCTGTCCCTCTACTCTGCTCTGGTGAGACCCCACCTGGAGTACTGTGTACAGTTCTGGAGCCCTTAGCACAAGAAAGACATGGAGCTGTTGGATAGGATCCAGAGAAGGGCCACAAAGTTGGCTTGTAGTAGTCTGTTCCTGTGGGCTGACTGCCCATGAGCAGTCAGACCATGTAAGATGCACTCCTGGTGTGCATCTGCAAGCCTTGTTTCATCTAAAACCAACCCATTAGATTTCAGAAGAACAAACTTCAGCTCACTCAGGGCTCAGTGGGAAGAGATTCTGTGGGAAACTTCCATGGAGAGTAAAGCAGCTAGTGAGTGCTGGGAGCTTTTCAAGAACACTCTCCTAGATACACAAAACCTGTTCATTCCCCCCAAAGGCAAGGGAAGTTGCCTGAACAAGAGACCCCCTTGGCTTAACTGTGAGCTTCTGGGTCTGCTCAGAACCTAAAGGCAAATGTACCAGAGGTGGAAAAGTGGAACATCACTGGTTGGAAATTACAAGGGTATTGCCAGGGTATGCAGAGATGCAGTTAGGAAAGCAAAAGCTCAGCTTGAGCTCAAACTGGGCAGAGATGACAAAAACTTCAAGAAAGGGTTCTTCAGATACATTCACAGCAAGCAAAAGCAGAGGAATCATGTTGGCCCACTATTAAGAAGGAGAGGTGAACAAGTCACCAACAATGCTGAAAAGGAAGAAGTCCTCAACACCTTTGTCTTTACCAGTGCTGTCAGGTCCCAGGCCATAGGAACAAAAATCCAGGTTGATGCAGACACCAACCTGCATTCAGTGAAGGAGGAGTTGGTGTGTCAGCTGTTATAGGAACTTGACCTGTACAAATCAATGGGTCTGGATGCCACCCACCTGAGGGTACTGAGAGAGCTGCTGATGTCATTGCAAAGCTTCTCTCCATAATCTTTGAGAAGTTGTGGAGTTCAGGAGACATCCCTGAGGACTGGAGGAAAGCTAATGTCACCCCCATCTATAAGCAGGGTTCAAAGGAGGACCCAGGTAATTACACACCCATTAGCTTCATTTCAGTCCCTGGAAAGGTCATGGCGCAAATCCTTCTGGTGACTGTCACAAGTCAATTGAAGTACGTGATTGGGAAAAGCCACCAAGGCTTTAACAGGGGCAAATTGTGCTTGACAAACCCAATCCCTTTCTATGACAAAGTAACCCACATTGATGCAGGGTGAGTGGTGGACATTGTCTACCTGAACTTCTCCAAGGCTTTTGAAACAGTCCCCCACAGCCTGTTCCTGGAGAAACTGACTCATAACAGCCTTGACAAGTGGTCTGTGTGGTGGGTGGGGAACTGGCTGACAGACCATACCCAGAGGGTGATAATAAGTAGTTCCTCAAACTGGCAAGGATGATCAGAGCACTGGAGAATCTGCCCTATGAGGAGCGGCTGAGAAAACTGGGTTTGTTCAGCCTTGAGAAAAGAAGGCTTAAGGGAGACCTTATTACCATGTTCCAGTACTTAAAGGGTAGCTACTAAGAAGATGGAGACTCCCTATGTACAAGCAGTCACATGGGAAAGACAAGGGGTCATGGGCACAAGTTGCTCCCGGGGAGATTCCTGCTGGATGCAAGAGGTAAATTTTTCACCATGAGGACAGTCAAACAATGGAATAGTCTCCTGAGAGAAGTGGTAGATTCCCCTACCTAGGACAGTTTTAAGTCTCTGCTTGACAGGGTGTTGAGCCATCTCATATAAACTATAATAGTACCTAAATAGATTGGAGCAGATGATCCTTGGGGTCCCTTCTGTCTACTCTGAGACTGCTCTAGTGTGCCCACGAAAACGTGGTAGATAGGAATAATCAGGAGAGTAAATTTTGAAAGCATCCTTTTAGTCAAACTGAAACATCACTGCAGATGCACTCTGTAATGCTGATGGTATATATTGTAGCTTAGTTTAAATTATGCCTTTTTTAGTACATAGTTGTGCTGTGGAATTTTTCCTCCCTACATAGTATCACTGTTGTTTATTCAGCACAAAATGCACGTGATCCTACCATATCAATTTACTTCCATTCTTAGCAGAGTATAAATTAGATGAATACGTGTACCTGTGTACCCACAAATGTGTGCACACAGACTTCTGAGATTCCGACTGGCATCCAGAAGAAAATTTTTGATCATGAGAACAGGTGGACATTGGAATAATCTCCCAAGGGAAGTGGTGGATTGCCCTACATTGAACAGTTTTAAGACTCAGTTTAACAAGGTGCTGGGTCATCTCATTTGAACTGTATTATTACCTTGAAAGGTTGGATAAAATGATCTTTGAGGTCCTTTCCAACCTGGCATTCTATGATTATGATTAATAGTTTGTAGATCAATAGGTGTTACAGTCTGTTTCCTCTGACCCGATGTAGTCCTGGTAGGGACTAAGGAGGGCCTTTCAGGGTGGAGAGGTGTCCCAACATTAATGATTAGCAGCATAAACTTGGTAACGTGTTCTTGCACTGAAACCAACTGTGTCTGTTAACCTCTCTGGCTCAGTTTTGTAACTGCATATCCCAGGACTACGTTATCTTCCTGTGCCTGCAAATTGAGGAGTGCACTGTGCCTTGAAAGCCTTTGGGAGACCTTTTCATGACTTACTACTCATTAGTCCTTGACTTTTGAGGTTACTTCAAATCGTGGGAGATAGTGACTTCTAAATGTATTGTTCTCTCTTACAAGTTGTTTTTTCACTGTACCTTTATACAGCTCATAATTTGGTTCTCATTTTTGATTTTGAGATATTATTGTAATATGACTTCTGAATTAAAGGAGACAAGGATTTATAATTGTTTATGAGAATTTGCCTATTAGCTGATTTGTATGATTTCTTTTTCTCACATAAAAGTGAGATGAGGTCTCCCCTCATCCTCCTGTTCTCCAGACTAAACAACCCCAGTTCTTTCAATTGCTCTTTATTAGGCTTGTTCTCCAGACTCTTCACCAGCTTTGCTGCCCTTGTCTGGACTTGCTCTAGCAGGCCTTCAGAGATGTCAGGCCAAATTTGACACAGTGGGTAGTATTTGCAGTTCCCAAAAAACTGCTTTCTTAAAGTGCAAACTGATAGTTTTTAATTCGGTTGTTATTTGGGTCTTATTACTTTAGCCTGTAGTAACAGGAATATGCACTGCTTTTCCTATCAGCTTTCTGTAGTGCCAGGGGAAAGGAAATGACATTTCTTAATGTCAGTTTCATATTGGACATTATTGGCCATTAGTGCTTAAGGATGGCAATAAACCCAAAATCTGAGAAAAGTACATTCAGTTAGAAAGTTATGATCTGTTAGTTCTTACAATAAATAAATAAATCTTTATTTCACATGCCCACCAAAAGTATAATATACTTTATCCCAATCTGTAGGAATTGCAGACTGTTTGATTTATTGAAAGGTTTATTCAATGTCATATCCCTGATTCCTGTCCTTAAATTTTATTTTACTCTCCTGAAAACACTTTTTTACTAGAGGGGTCACCATATACTCAAGTGTATTCCTGTCCCTACTGATGTGCTTTTAGCCTTTTTGTGTGTCCTAAAGAGATGACTTGTTTACCTTTGGCCAGCATTTCCTGTATAAATTACATGTATATAAAACTGGGAAGTCTTTCTGTAAACATTTATGTATACTCTAGCTTTAAACTAGCATGTTGCTTTTTAAAAAATCTTGGTTGTGGGTTTTTTTTTTTTCTTTCTTTCTACATTTGTTGGCTATGGAAGTTCATTTTGTCTCTAATGAGTTAATAATGTGATTCATAACAGAGCTCTGCTGCTGTGTGATGCTGCATCTTGACTTTGTTGCCTTTCTGATTGGACCTTACTGTTTAATCTTTTTAATTTCCTTTTTGTTTTTCATGTCTCCTTTGACTTTGTATCTTCTCCCAGTTTCACTGGGATAAACTTGTTTAAAAATAATAAAATCTCATGCATGAGAAGAAACAATAGCACTAGAAGTAGGATATGTAGCAGTAGTAAACAAGCAAATGCATGGAATATTTTGGGGTAAATGGTTCTTTGGAGAATGAAAAGAAATTTCAGAAGATGCCTGTTAGGGTTAATACTTTTTGTTTGGGTTTTGTTTTTTTTTTTTTCAGGTGGCTTTTATTCTCAGAGCTTGCTATTTGTCTTCTGTGCTTTTTATTTACTGTGTTATGTAACCTCCATCTGCTGAAATTTGCATTTCTGCCTTCATGAATACATTATATATCAGAAATATTTTGGGTTGATGGACATCTTATTGAAATTTCTATTTATTTAGGAAATACATCTCTGGAGACTCCAGAAGAAACAATATCCTACAGTGTTTAAGCTTTTTTATTTCTGAAGTATTTATTGCTTTAAGAAGAATTTATAGAGAAGGAGAATAGTAGGATATTAAATTTGCAATCAGAATAAAAATTGCTTTACAGATGTAATTTGAAAGGAATCTAGTATATTAGAGTAAATAGCCTCTGTATTACTACCTTCAATAAATGATGCAAAGGCAAAGACAGTAATGGATTTTTAAGCATAAAGCTTGCATCAGTTAGAGGTTAACAGTTTGCATCTGAAAAAAAGAAACCTGTATGAAGGCTTAACACATGCAGTTTCCTTTTTAACTGCTTATTAAAACAACCGATCAAATGCTTTCTGTCAGATTCATTGCTCCCTTTTATCCTGTCTTAGCCACATATTTCACTAATGTACAGTGATATTTTAGCAGAGTGATTTAGTAATGGCTTAGCAATATGGGGGTGTCTGATCTGGGTGTAAAGGTTCTGCATTTGATGTTGTATTTTCTTACATAGTACAGTGTACAGGACACAACTAATGAGGACTTGTAAAGTGTAAAGGAGAATTCTGGGACAAAAAGGAGATGTGCTGTTTCACAGTCATGCTCACCTGGTGGCACAGTGAATAAGAATTTCCTTTGCAGACTGCAACTACTGACAAATAACACTGGAGAAACTGGACAAGAAGCACTTACTGTAGTTGCAACATGGACAATGGGGAAGCAGCTGGATTAAAAACAAACACTTCTTATTTCACTGTGCTTTCCATTACTGTAGCAATGGAGATTTTTTTATGTCTTAGGACCAATGGGAGTTTTCTGTCTGTGGATACTTTGGGCTGAGTCCAGCAGGATTTAGTGAAGCGTTTCAGCTCCAAAATGCATCTAAGTTGCTGGTTCTTGAGTTTTAGTCTGTTGACCAGCACTAATCCTTGAGGTTTATGGAATGAGGTAAGCTGAACACTAAGTAGCATTGAAGGAAGCAGAGAGGCAAGATAAAAAAGGGAGAGTGTCTATCTTGAATTCTGTGGATCAGCAGTTCCTCTTCTACAGTGTAATGAAAGCATCTTGCATTTGAAGGCAAGGGAATGCTGAAAATCTCTTTCCTTTACTAAGTAAATAATCCATGCACAATCCTGACTAAATGCAATTTCTAGTTTGTTTAGCACAGATGATAAAATGTTGAAAGGCTAGGACTTCCTTGCACTAGGCAGTTAACGTGTGGCAGAGTTGCCAGTTTAAGATGACAAAACAGGTGGACACAGAAGACAGATGGGGGAACCTAGGGTAATGGAGACAATTGTGAATGTTGTAATAAGCTGTCGTTGCCATGTACCATCTGCACAGCTATGGAGAGAAAAATTGTAATATTGTTGCTTTTATTATACTGTTCTATTTTCTCATTCTGCCTTAAGGATGAAGCAATGCATGTATGTATATAATTAGATGCCTGAGCAGTGTTTGTTGGTAAAGTTTATTATGGTAGCAGAGAGTTGCTCCTCAGGTCTCAGCTGCATTCAACTCCCATGTTTGTAGGTGCCTGGCACGCGCTCACTGGAATGACTGTCAGTAAGGGGGTATTGGTGAATGTTGATCTTTAAGAATAATCAAATATTCTTTGCTCCAGTCTTCCAATCAAGTATTTTCTTCTATTGCTGCATTACTGTTTTGACTAGATATGACTGAAGTTTTTAAGATTTCACCCTGACTGCAAGCTGAGAATAATAATTTTTCATACAACGCAAAATATTAGGGACATAAATGAGAGCAGTGCAGTCTTACATGTGGCGTTCCTAAGTTTTGCCTGAATTAGAGTACTCACATGATTTTTTTTTAAACCTACTCAGTGCTAATCTTCTCTTGCCCAAGTCACCCTTTAAGCCCTGACAGGTGAACTCAGCTCAGTTCACCTGAGCAATATGTTTGATTTCTGCACCATTACCCGCCCCACAAGACACCAAGAAGTTAAATAGTGGGACTGTTACATCACTGTTTCCTCAATAATGTCTTTCCATCAGATTTGGAAACCTGCTGACCTGTTTGATACTAGGTTTAGGGTCAGACTGACTGTGGTGACTAATGCAACTGGATATATAGCAGGATGCTGAAAATACATTTTAAAGAGGATGGTGGGTGGAGACACTAAAGTTAGTTAACTGTTAACATGTGATTTGAGAAGACTGGTGAAGCTTATTTTGCATGGAGAAAATGTGAAGAAAGTTCATAGGTACTTAATTGGAAAACAAGCCTGTCTAGATGTCTCTGCAGAGCCTTCCTGCCCTCAAGCAGATTAACACTCCCACCCAGCTGAGTGTCATCTGCAAACTTACTGAGGGTGCACTCTATCCCCTCATTCAGATCATCAATAAAGATGTTAAACAGGAGCAGCCCCAGCACTGAGCCCTGGGGAACACCACTCATGACCGGCCCCAAACTGGATTTAACTCCATTAAACACAACTCTTTGAACCCAGCTGTCCAACCAGCTTTTTATCCAGCAAAGCGTATGCTCATCCAAGCCATGAGCAGCCAGCTTCTCTAGGGGAATGCTGTGGGAAACCTTGTCAATGGCCTTGCTAAGTCAAGGTAGACAGCATCCACAGGCCTTCCAACAAGCAGGTCATCCTGTCATAGAAAGAGATGAGGTTAGTCAAACAGGACCTGCCCTTCATGAAGCCATTCTGACTGGGGCTGATCACCTGGTTGTTCTGCATGTACTGCATAATGGTACTCAGGATGATCTGCTCCATCAGCTTCCCTGGTACTGAATCAGACTAACAGGCCTGTAATTTCCCAGATAATCTTTCTCTGTCCCTTCTTATATACGGGGGTTACATTCACTGATTTCCAATTTCCTGGTACCTCCCCAGTTTTCCTTTGCTTCCTTGTGTGCTTCTCTGCTCTTCTTGTTTCCTTTGTCCCCATTTTGAGAATCTCTCATTTTCTGCACTTCTGGTAAGAAAAGCACTAAGTCTGTAAAATACAGTTCTGCTGTCTCCAAAATGCCTTATCCTTGCTCCATATAATATTTGGAAGGAAAAAAACAGGAATCTACATAATATATTTACCCTGTGTACATAGTTGATATTTGTACTGCATTACAAATTGTGCCTATATCTTCTAAGTAAAAATAGCTCCTCTACAGCTGAAAAATAACATTTCAAACATTGACTGTCTGCTGGGTTATTTAGAGCGAACGGGCTAAGGCACTAACGAAGCAGTTTGCTGCTTTGTTGTTAAAACTCTGCCACAGAAAATCTGCAGCCAAAATGGATGGTAAAGCATTGATTGTCCCTTTAGGTGCTGAAGTGACATAACTGCAGTTTTTTGAAGGATCTCATCTGAAATCTCATGTTAATGCTTCGGAGTAAAATGACTTTACAATAATAATCCAGATGGCAGAACACTTTAACTATCATGCAGGTACCTGCTGGTCAGTAAACTGCTCACCACTATGGTTTTGTCTCATGTCAGTTAGAATTGCTTATGGCTAGAGTTGCAGAGTGCCCAGGAGCCCTGAAGTAACGATGAAAATTGTTTTGCATTGGGTATTTTTAAATTGTAAATAGATCTTTTGCCTAGCTTTTTTCCAGTTCACTTTTAAAATAAAAATACAATTCTTAGTATTTTTATTTCCCTCTATTTCTTACCTTTATAGAAATGTAGTAATTTTCCAGACAAGATTTTCAGAAGATTCAAAAGGAGTTTCGTATCTGATTCCCTTCAAAATTAAGTTCATTTCTCAAACCACCCAAGGAACTGACAAGCATGCCACCTGTCCAGAGTTTTGATGTCATTGTGATGATTTTTAAAATCCAGTACCAGCAAACAAACTAATGGGGACACATTTGAAAATCTTAGGTGTTACAATTTTGTGTGTGAAGGACTCAATAGCCCCAAACCTCTCACGCACACACAAAAATAATTTAGTATGTCTGAAGCACAGTCCTTGCATGTGAACAGTCCTTGAAACTATGAACAAGTAAAACCTGATTGAGCAAATGTTCATGGAAGAAGAATTTATTTCTCCTGTGGGAGTGCGCTCACATTTTCAGTTTGAATATTCAAAGTCAAGATTTTCTTTAAGGGGAAATACCTGCTTCCAATTTCAGCAATTTTTTCCCCCAAAGAAAGTGATTTTATTTTATTTTATTTTATTTTATTTTATTTTATTTTTTAAATTTGGTTTTCTGGGTAAATTTTTTGTTTTTGAAGAAAAGTATGACTTTTTCTTCATGTGCATTTTGTTTTAAGCAGTGAGAGTGAGACTTGCCGAAAGACAAATTTTATTAAAGCAGTGTAAATAAGTGAGCAGATGGATTCTGGAGTTAATAATCTGTTTTGCATAAGCTTGTATTAAAGGCAGGTATAAAATACATTAGGAAGAAATATTTACTGGTGGACTGGCTCTGTGTAATATGTAGTTTTGATTACTGAGCATTCCAGTTTTATCCTAGCTAAAATATTGATCTGTTTGCACTGATGGCCTATAGTTGCCTCATTATTTTTCCCATAGCTGTACTAAATACTGAAACCTACTGATGTTCTAAACAACAAAGTAGATAAATAAGATAATAAATTATGCCAGTTATCTTCTGGGAACTGCTAAGTGGATAGAAAATATATTATGGTTATGTCCTTGAAAAAAACTTGCTTGTGCAATGCAATGTGAACTTTTTATCATACCTCTTGTCATGTCCTTCTTATTGCCCACTGAATACCCTGAGCTGCTTTTTCCATTTAAAAACAAATCAGTCAAATTCCTGTACATTATAAGGAAAGCTTCCTGTTTGACAAAGCATGAGAGAGTTGCACACTAGACTGAAATGAAAGATTACCTTTTTATCAATAAGAATCTCTCAAACTCTATTTGCCTGGGTTAGCCTAGTTATGGATATGCTTTTTTGCTTTTTTTTTTTCCCCTCCTCAGAGCAGTTGAAATGGTAGATAAAAAGAATTTTAGTCATATTGCTGTGAATGGCCACAGGAATAGAATCTATTGAACTAATGATAAAAAGTTACTTCACCATACAAAGCTGTGCTGTTCAATCATGGAAGCACTGTAAAAAGTCCTTGTAAAAGCATTTCAGAAGTTTTTTCCCCACCAGAGTAGAAGTCAAAGTATTTTCTCCCCTTTAATCAAAAGAATATGTGTACAGCAATGCGGTGGAATAACCTCAATTTCTGTAGATGCAGGAGGAAAAATTACTTCCTTGAGTTTTGTTCCTGTTATATATGATCTGTCATGATCTTGGAAAAAATTATAAGCATGAGAAGCTGTAAGCATGATCTCAAAGTAATATACTTTGTAGCTTTAAATTCAGCAGCTTGTGCAGGAGGTCAAATTGGCAACAGGAGCAACATGTTAGCCCACAGAAACTACCTGTAAGGAATAACTCTGTCCAGTGCATTCCTGTAGAAATAATTATAGTTTGATTTCAGCTTGACTTTCTTCCAAGGATCTTTAAAATACGAGTATTATGGCTCAGGTAGGATAACCAGAACATAACTTTTCCCGGAGGTGGTAGCAGAGTTGTAAATGTAGCTCAACAGGAGAGATTCGTTTAAGTGTTGGAATGTAATTAATTGCCTGCCATAAGTTTTAAGACAGTTTCTATTGTGAATGACAGAATTTTGTTCCACTTTCCACTTGGATGAGTGCTGTTGTCCCACATGTACTCTTAGTATTACATATAATAAGGCATAGAATTGCTTAAAAAAAGTCTGCTCTGCTAAAAGATTTTAGTTTGTGGTCACTGATATTTTACATGAATATCTAAAATTAGTGTGGATTCAGTAGTATGAGAAATGTATTGCATACTCTACTTATTCAAACTTGTATAGAGGGTCATTGTAATTTAGTGGTATTTATACTAGATTTTTTTAACGTTTTGAGTCTGTTTTTTATGCTTTTGAAAAATACAGTGCCTGAAGATGCAGAGCCAGATTACACTCCAAGGATTTTTCTCCCATTTCAAATTGTATAGAGGTAAGGTAGGAAGGCATTACCTCTACTTTGTGGCTTCTTAAAGTACAAGAAATTGATAGTGAAATCATAAGATAGTTGATTTGGAAGTAGCTTGATATAAGCTCATGTATGCACTTTTTTTCATGGCATTGTCAGGGGAACAGTTCTGTGTAAATATATGGAGCAAACTTTAATGTAGACTTAAGAAAAAGAAATGATCTGTTCTTTAAAGATCAGTGGAACTCATAATCATGTGACATGAAAGAGGGTCCTTCCTAGTACAGAAGTGAAACTGATTCGAACGGGAGTGGGGGACGTGCTCCTTTTTGGTTCAGTGCTGAAACCTGCTGTTGCATCTACTTTGAGTTGTTCTATTCTAAGCTTTAAAAATTCAGCACTTTTTAGAAGTATTAAGCCCTAATGTTTTGTTAAGTAATAAATTTCTGAAGTTATTGATGATTAAATCAGTCACGTTTGGTCCTAAGGTTTATAAATTCTGTAGACATGCTGGATTGTGTGAGGTGATAAAGATATTTCCACATCTTCTGCTTCAGAATCAGCAGAGAAAATCTTAGTGTACTTGGGCATGTCGGACTACTACACTGGTCATTGAATCCTGGCAACTGAAAGTCATCTTAAAAAAGTGTTGGATTTTTTAATCAGTCTGTCATTTTTGTCGGTCTGAAAATTGTAAAATGGAAAACATCTGACAAGCCACCACAGAGTTCTAGAGGAGTAAGAAGGACTGAGAAAATAGTAATATTTATTTTAAATGAAACAACATGACCTTTATGAGTGTTTTCTTCTAGCAACATCCCTTTACATGTAGGGCATTTAGGACTGAATTGAGTGAAAACTATTGAAGGCACAAGCTTTGAGGAGAGTTGTTTGGGACCAACTGGCTGTGGCCATACAGTGTGTCCCTCACTTAGTAATTTGCTCTGGGCCTTTGCATTTGTTCTTAACAGATTCTTAACTCTCTCTCATAATTAAGCACTGAGAGTTAGGCAGAGTTTACTATCTGAATATATATTGCTGAAACAATTGAAAACTTCTAATTGCTTCTGCTGAACACAGAGATGTGTATTATTTTTAAATAAACTTGAAAAAAAGAACAGGTTAAAATATTAATTATGCAAACATTGATTGACTCCTGCAAAGAAAAGGAGGTGTGGAAGATTTCAGGTCAAAGGCAAAATGTTCCAGTAGATACTGAATGGCAGATTTAAACTGCAGCCAATTTTGGAGCCCTAAGACAAGTAGCTGCTAGTGCTCTGAGATTTAGCACCTGTTTATAAATGGCTGTGCTTACAGTTATCAAGCTCTTTGATGCAACTTTTAAGCGGGCATCCTATTTGGCAGGGATTTTGCCCAGAGTATTTCTCTAGTGGAACAAAAGCAAAACCATAGCAGACTGATTCAGTCCCATTGGCTGTGCTGGTTACAGCAGATATTGGACCCTCCAGTATTTTTTTTTGGTCATGATTTACTGGATTTGGAGAGCAGCATTGCTCTATGTGTTTTGTGTGCATGTGATGGCAGTGGCACCAAGCACACGTGCATGTGTTTCTTATACAGGAATCCAGAGAGTAGATGTACTTTTTCTCATGTGTATCAGTGCTTGAGGTTCTCGTCTACTGTAAGATCCCAGAGTAAGTTTTGCTACTTTTCTTACCCAGATTCTCAAATGTATTTAAGGTGTATTTCCATCTTGCAGCCTGGCTGAAATGCTAGCTGTCTGTTACTGAAAGGGCTGCCTGTCCCTGCTTCGCCAGCTCTGGTCCCTTCTAGGAGGCTTCACGAGTGGTTGTCTGACCCTGGGAGCATACAAAACAAAATACAATTAGCAGCTGTCTTAGTGTTGGCTTCTTCTTGAGAAAAACAGAAAAGAACTTGCATATTGGCTGTATTGTTTCTGATTCTGTATAAAAATATTTGAATTTTCTTTGCTTCTAAGAGAGAGTTTTTATTCTAACTCATTAAATAATCCAGCAAGCCATCTGGCATGTGCAAAAGGAAGAAGAAATTCAGGCATTTGATCAGTAACAATAGAAAATCCCCTGGCCTTGCAGCAGAGCCTGCGTTTTATGGAACTTTGATAAACTCATATGACTCTTAACTGTTAATGCTTAAATGTTATATATAATTTTAAAGAGTTTTATTATTACTTTGATCTTGTTTGATCACTTTAACTGTTGCCACATACAAATAGCAGAAAAAGTGAGACATGAGGGCTTGTTTTTGTTGGTCACAGGGCAAAGTGTACATGCTGGTGAGCAGCAGGAGCCTCCTGTCATTGACAGGGAACTATGGTTGCTGTCACCAAGGCTGGTGCTTTAACTTGGCTCAACCTTAACTTGATTTCAATCTTGGCATCCCTTTGATGTATCTAACCGCAACATGAAAACCTGTGCCCAGATCATGCATGTCCACTTTGTTATGATTGGTGGCTTACTTGGTGGTATAATTCAGCTTTAGAAAATTCCTGAGGGTAGAATTATAGAATCATAGAATCATAGGGGTTGGAAGGGACCTCGAAAGATCATCTAGTCCAACCCCCCTGCCAGAGCAGGGTCACCTAGAGTACATCACACAGGAAGGTGTCCAGGCGGGTTTTGAATGTCTCCAGTGAAGAAGACTCCACAACCTCTCTGGGCAGCCTGTTCCAGTGCTCTGTCACTCTCACAGTAAAAAATTTTTTTCTGATATTCACCTTAAACCTCCTATGCTCCAATTTGTATCCATTACTCCTTGTCCTATCACTGGTCATCACTGAAAAAAGCTTAACTCCATCTTCTTGACACTCACCCTTTACGTATTTGTAAACATTGATGAAGTCACCCCTCAGTCTCCTTTTCTCCAAACTAAAGAGACCCAGCTCTCTCAGCCTTTCCTCATAAGGGAGATGATCCACTCCCTTAATCATCTTAGTAGCTCTGCGCTGGACTCTTTCCAGCAGTTCCCTGTCCTTCTTGAGCTCTGGGGCCCAGAACTGGACACAATACTCCAGATGCGGCCTCACCAATGCAGAATAGAGGGGGAGGAGAACCTCTCTTGACCTACTAACCACACCCTTTCTAATACACCCCAGGATGCCATTGGCCTTCTTAGCCACAAGGGCACACTGCTGGCTCATGGTCATCCTCCTGTCCACCAGGACCCCCAGGTCCCTCTCTCCTACACTGCTCTCCAGCAGGTCAGCCCCCAACCTGTACTGGTACATGGGGTTTCTCTTCCCCAGATGCAAAACTCTACACTTGCCCTTGTTAAACTTCATCAGGTTTTTCCCCACCCAAGTCTCCAGCCTGTCTAAGTCTCTCTGAATGGCAGCACAGCCTTCTGGTGTGTCAGCCACTCCCCCCAGCTTGGTGTCATCAGCAAACTTGCTGAGGGTACATTCTGTACCCTCATCCAGGTCGTTGATGAAGATGTTGAACAACACCGGTCCCAGTACCGACCCCTGAGGGACTCCACTAGTCACAGGCCTCCAACTAGATTTTGCCCCATTGACTACAACTCTCTGACTTCTTCCTTTCAACCAGTTCTTGATCCACCTCACTGCCTGATCATCAAACCCATACTTGATCAACTTATCTACAAGGATGCTGTGGGAGACGGTGTCAAATGCTTTACTGAGAAATCAAGATAGACCACATCTACCGCTCTACCATCATCTATCCACCTAGTAATTTCCTCATAGAAGGCTATGAGGTTAGTCAAACATGACTTACCCTTGGTAAAACCATGTTGACTGCTCTTGATGACCCCCATGTCCTTGATATGTCTAGAGATAGTGTCAAGGACAAGTTGTTCCATCACCTTTCCAGGGATGGAGGTGAGGGTAGATTTTAATTGAGCAGGTTTTGATACATGGTGTTTTCTGAGTCAGCCGGTCAGTGGGGGAGCTGCTGTGCCCTCAGCTCATGTTGAAAATGCCTGGGTCCATGTCTTGCTCTGGTATTAGTTCTGGTTGTCAGCAGAAACCCTCAAGTCACTCATGTCTCCTGATGTGACAGTGTTTGTGCCTGCAAAGCCTGTGACTCTGTATTTCAGCTGTTCACTGAGCAGTTAGAGAGACTTCTGCCACAGTTGTATTCTTTGCAGCACTTGAGGTTAACAGATGGAGGAAGTAATTTCAGCAGCCTCCAGCAGCTAGTGTCTGCTGGTGTGGTGAACTCATTGTGAAAAAAAGTAAGGAAGCCATGGAGAATAAGGCTTAAATGCCAAGCTGCTGCTTGTAAGTTGTCAGATATCTCCTAGTACAGAAGATGAAAATGAGAACTGAGTAAGGAGAATGAAAGAAAACTCAGGGGAACAGGTGTTGGCACTGAAGTTTAGGAAAGCCTGATGTCCTGGTTTGAGCCAGGATGAAGCCACCAGGACTCCTGAGGTCTGCCATCCAGTGGTATTACACTTCTTAAAATGGATGAGTGGGACTGCTGTTTGATGAGGAACTGATGTTTCAGTGTAGCTATTCAAATGTGGGGTCAAAGCAAAGATGTGGTGACATTAGAAATTTGGGTGAGGGGGTCACAGGGGTAGTGTGGGTTGGGGAGGAGGCCATAAGCTAAGATAAATCTGAACAACCCATCCTGCATTAAGACTGCAGCCAGGTGGGGGAACCCCTGGGTCAGGTATGTTTGAGATAGAGCAGCAGCCACTGGAGCAGGAGATATGGGGAGAAGCTCTTGAGATGTGAGGAGTGGATGCACTGAAAGATGCTACTGGAGACATATAGAGGGGGAGGTGACAGAACAGAGAGACTGTAGGACTGTGTAGGGACTCCTGAACAATGTGAGAGAGATGCCCAGGAGAGGGCCAAAGCAGCACTTACGAGACCCCACAGTGTCCCCAGCAGTATATATGCCCCATGGTTGACCTGCCTCACACTTCTTAAGGACTGTATAGCCTCCCCCTTAGGACACGGAGGCCTTGTGAGGAACTACTGCACAAACCCACTCAGCTTCCCTTCTGGGCTGCACCACTTCTGCTGAGCAGAGAAGTCGTGTACTTTGTAAAATTGTGCCTGCATCTGTGATTAAGATGTTTTGGTATATGTGCCTGTTTGGTCTCCCTGCTGTTAGTTTGGCCTTTAAACTGTGACAGTCAGGAGACTGAAGCAGAGGCAACCTTGACAACCATTGTCTTTCATGTATGTTCAGTTTCTTAAAGCAATTAGACCATCCTAATAAAAACCAGTTCAATTAGCTATGGGGTGTGTAGAGTTTTATACTAAAGCTCTTTCCTGTATGTTTTTAAAAATTCTGATCTCTTGCCTTTCCTTAATGCTGCATACTGTAAATCTGCCAAATTCATACACTGATCTTATACTATGATTCTCAGATGTATAGTGGGGGAATGTAGCTTCCCATTTGTTTCCTTCTCCTCTTGTTTGGAAATTTTGTCCTACCCCAGTTTTTTCCATGCTACTTTGCAGCATTGAAATACTTCTCAAAATCATACAGAGGAGCAAGAGGAAACGAGGTACAACTTGAAATATTGTCTATATGTGCATGCTGAAACAACCCGTTGAATAACTGTACTCTTTAGCCAGAAAAAATGGTTTTTTGGTGTTTTTTTGTTTGTTTCTTTTTTAAACTAACAAATGTGAACAGCTGAGACATGCATTTAAATAGAATTTGACAAGATATTGCTGTACCAATTTC
Organism: Apus apus; assembly: GCF_020740795.1. Lineage (NCBI taxonomy): Eukaryota > Metazoa > Chordata > Aves > Apodiformes > Apodidae > Apus > Apus apus. Next base: position 17,171,742 of record NC_067282.1, read on the forward strand.
AAACTTTGTCACTTGTTTTTTATGTTAGCATACTATATTGGTACCAGTAATACTGGCAGTGCAGAAATGAAAGACTGGAAAAACAAACAAACAAAACCAAAAGCAAATGGTGAAAGAAAATGTTGTGACAGTGAAAAATGTCATCCTACCTCCTAGAAGCACATCTCTCTTTAAATTCTTCCTGTGGGCAATTCCTGTTCTTCTACTAAGCAGTCCATATTTCTTGGTAGGGGTTTTATGCTTATGCACTCGCAAAGAATTTGTGGGATAAACACCAGTAGTGAGGGACTAGCACAGCTGTCTGAGCTCTTAAAGGTGTGCCTGAAACTTGTTAGTAGTAGCTGCACAGTCCAAGAATTGTATGACAATACTGAGGACATAAATGCTGCTACAGTTACTATTTTTTATAATATCTATGATCATTACTTGATAACACAGTGCAGTAGCTGTCACAGGCCATTTTTCCCATTAGGAAGACTGCAATTTTTCTCTTTTATAGTTCATATTTCGGTGCATTAGTGTGTTGGCCATAATGACAGAGACTTTCTGAGTTAATTTTTTTGCTTCCTTTTATAGTAGATTTGGTATAGAACATGAAACTGATTAAAATACCTAAAATAAAAAAGTGAAATAAAGAAGTTCAGTTTTTTCTTTTTCTGTCTGGTTGTTTAGACCACTTTCTATTATTTATCAGAATTGTAGGCAGTTTAGTGGCTTTTTTTCAGGCACATTTCCTGAGTAGTGGAGCTTTGCAGTCTTTACAGGATGATGAATGAGTTTTGGGTCTTCTCCTAAGGAGTCTGCATGTATTCCTGCACAGTATCTTTTGCTATAAAATACTTTCTGCAATGGCAGTTATTGCTTAAAATGTCCTCTGTGTGTGTTGTGTCCTGTTAAATGCCTGAACAAATACAGCCTTTGTTCTCAAAAGGAGAGCTCTTAGAAGAGGAGCTGGAGGTTGGGAATCTCTACATTGTTTGATTCTGTGATGTTGCCACCAGATGGGTGGCTCTGTGACACCCATACAGGCTATCTGTGGATGTGACAATTTAATTTTCACTGCTTTTTATAGAATTAATTGAAATGGTCCTCTCAGAGTTGAAAACCACCTCCAAAATGTGAAAATACTCTGGGTAAATCCTCAGTCTCTATCATAAATACAAATGACCTCTTCATTCTAACAGCAAGGTTGTGCACACAAAAAAATAAATGTAACTTCAGTATCAGTGTGGCTTAAATGAGGATACTGTTCTGCTGATAATATTTGCCTTTTCTGGTCAGTGTTCCTTTCTTGGTGGTAGACAGGAAAGAACAACCTCAGCTTGTTGGAAACCCTGTTAATGTCTGGATTTGACAATCTCTGTGGACTCATTTGTTAGTTTCCCTGGTGTCTTTACCACTTTGTTTCACTACAGCTTTTTTCCTATGATGCTAATACATTTTGTGATTCTAAATGTTGTTTAAGGCTAAGTTTGGTAAACAGATCCTAGCACTGAAGTTCTGCATCCTGATGGACATGCAAGGGACAGGAGTTAAGAAATAGGAAAGTTCTTGCTTGGCCCCTTGTGCCCTTCACTGACGCAGAAGTAACTTTAACTGGTGTTACTACAGTGCCTGGGGACAACATGATGGCAAGTGAGATGAAAGTGGTATCTGATTAGTTATAGCTAATGGTTTCAGGCAGTTATACTGGATTTCTTGTCTGATGAGGCTTCCTAACAGCATGAGCTGGTGAATCTATTGTCCTTGTCCTAAAAAGATTTGTGAGATCTAAATGTGTCAGGTGTCCTGCTGCTGACAGGATTTAAGTTATGCTGAACTGCTAGCAGAGTAAACGAGTTCCTCACAATACAGCCTGCTTAAAATACTTTTATGAGAAGGTCTGTTAGCTATTTTTTACTGGAAATTACTTTTACTCATGTGTTTTAGGAATTATGTTTTAATATATCTAATTGCTTCTAAGAAAGTTTAAAGCATATACTCTGTGACTAGAAAAAAAAACAACAGTAAAGAATACTATTTTTTTTTATACAGAATGCATCAAAATCAAAGGTGAAGAAAAAAACAACTAAAACCCAAGAAGCAAAAAAAATCGTGAAGAAGAAATTTAAAGTCAACACAAAAATAGTCTTTACCGAAGATGGAGAGGTAAGATCAATTCTGTATAACTGTATCTTGGAGGTAACTGAATCTATAGTTTATAAAAATCATAGAATAGTTTGACTTGAGAGAGACGGTTAAAGGTCATCTGCTCCAATCCTCTTGCAGTGAGCAGGGACATCTTCAACTAGATCAGGTTGCTCAGTCCTCTTCCAACCTGATCTTGAATGTTTCCAGGGATGGAGCATCTACAACCTCTCTGGGAACCTGTGCCAGTGTTGCACCACCCTCATAGTAAAGGATTTCTTCATTGAAAGCCCCTCCCCAGCTTTCCTGTAGCTCCTTCAGGTACTGGAAGGCCACTATGAGGTCTTGCCAGAGCCTTCACTTCTCCAGGCTGAACAGCTCCAATTCTCTCAGCCTGTCTTCATAGGAGACGTGCTTCAGCCCTTTGATTGTTTTTGTGGCCCCCATAAACTTTTCTAACATTTGATTTCACAGCTTCAGATGTTATGTATGTTGTTTTTCCATTTCCAGCATCAAGTTTTGTATTGTATTTGTATTTTTTCCCCAGCATCTGAGTTTGTATTGTGCACAAGTTTTGTTTGTTTGTTTTCTTTGCAAATGGCTTTTTTATTTAGACTAGAAAAATGATGTAATGGAGTATTTAGGGTGTCAAAACTTTTATGTGGAAAAAAATATTCTAACCATTATTTTTCTTGTTGACATGAATAATTCAGTTAGTGCAGCAGTGGCCACCTGTGCAAAAATCCAGTTTGGCAAAAGCAGAGGAGACAGATGATGCTACAGGCATCAACTTGGAGAAAGCAAAAGAGATCCTGCGGGAAGAAGACAAATTTGACAAAGAAGAATACAGGAAGAAAGTAAAGGAAAAACACAGGGTAAGTTGATTTCTACGTTTCTGCACTTGAGAAATCAATAGATAAGGATCACTCAGTGAGGAAAAATACTTAAACATATTGTGAAATAAGTGTAGTAGAAGTTAATTGAAATTAATCAGATTTTTCAGGATTACATTGCACTCAAGAAGACTGTTTTGATGTAAGTAGCTAGATAGCACAAAGCCTTATGCAGTACCAATTATTGATAACAGTGGAGCTTTACGTACAACTTTAAAATCTGGTAAGAGTTCAGTGGAAGCATTACTTTTTTAAGCAGCATTCAGAGGGTTTGTTTCACAAAAAGTGTTTTACATACATGCTTGAACTAATGCTGAAGATGTTTGGGGGTAAGAGTAGGTGAAAGAGTATCTCTGAAATGTCTTCAGACTACCAAGTGCTCAACATTTAGTATTAAATTACAGGTAGTCAAAAGTGCTAACTTTTTTGCATCAGTGTTATTAGGGCTATCAGAATTTATGTCATTAATTATTCAAAAAGTTTTTGCTGTAATTGGAAAATTTCAGTATCTGCAATCTGGCTTCTCTGTTTAAAAACCTTTAAACCGCAGGTCATAAGTTTGCAAACTGCTTCTATGTTACTTGTCATGGACCAAAGCAGAATTTTCTGACCCTGTCACTAACCAGTCATATGGAAAACAGGAGGATGTCTTTCAGTTCAGGGATCATTCTGTTTGTCATTATGAGAAGGGTCTGGATTTCTCCAGATAACAGATAAATGCAAGGTTCCAGGACTATGTGCTATTAAAGGCCTGCTGTGTACTCAAAGCTCCTAATTTCCAAAGCATTAAAAAATGGTTTATTGCCCTGCTTTGCAAATCCTGACTTTATCCAGTTTGACTTTATCCACTGATTGCTAGTGATTAGTGTTAGATGTTCTAGTGCCTGTTATGGTTTGTATTTGAACAAAATAATTCAGAGACAATTTGTGAAAACTTCAAGTTACATTTGGGCATTGAAGTATTCCAGCTGAAGTCAAAGCATCCTTCACACATTTAATTTGAAAGTCTACTCCTATAGTCTTGTTATAGATATTTGACATCTATTAAAAAATCTCTCCTGTTCTTTGGCAAAGGGTTGCATCTGAAAGTAGCAGCAAAGAAAAACGGTTTCTGTGCTATAGGTGAACTTGTTGTCAATTTTACAGAAAACAGTACTATCAAATTTCAGGATCAGATGGTTGTCTGCATCTTTTCAGGTCCGGTAAATGTATGTATGTTCAGGTGGTCCTCAGGTGGTCACAAACCTGATCTGCTCTTAGTGGGAGAGACTTTCCTCCCCCAGCCCCTGCCTTGCAGTCATAGAATCATAGAATGGCTAAAGTTGGAAGGGACCTTAAAGATCATTGAGTTGCTACTGAGTCCATCTGCTCCTGACGTGTGAGAAGAGAGGTTGCCAGTGAAGACTGAGGTGAAAAAGTTGAGTACCTCAGCCTTCTCCTTGTCTGTTGTAACCAGTTTGCCAGTTGTGTTCATCAAGGGGCTAAACTTTCTTTGACCTTCCTTTATTGGCTGTCTTACCTGTAGAAGCCCTTATTCTTTGTGTCCTTTGTCAAGTTCAGCTCCATCTGTGCCTTGGCTTCCCCGACCCCATGCCTACACAAAGGGGTAGCATCCTTATTCTCTTCCCTAGGTATCTGTCCCTGCTTCTGCTGCCTGTGCCTTTCTTGTACTTTAGTTTGACCAGCAGGTCTCAACACAGCCATGCATCTTTCTTGCCTTCCTTGCCTCATTTCTTACACTAGGGGAACAAGAGCTCCTGCACTCTACAGAAAGCATCTTTAAATATCTGCCAGCTCTGTTCTGCTCCCTTGTCCCTCAGGACAGTTTCCCAGGGAGTCTGACTGACTCCTTGAAGATCTGGAAATTTACAATCCTAAAATTCAAGGTCCTGACTTTACTCTTTGCCTGACCTGTATCCCTTAGAACTGCAAACTCCACCAGTTCATGATCACTTCAGCCCAGGCTGTCTACTGTCTCTATGTCACTGAGTAGCGCACTTGCATTGATGACCATTAGGTCCAGTATCACATCTCCTCTGTTAGCGGGGGCATTACCAGGTCTGTTACCTGGCTTAAGAAGTTATCCTCATCAGTCCATTAACAAAAGAATGCTGGGGAAAAAACTGCACTGCCTCACAGTAAGAAGGAATGACATGGCCACTTTCACATTGACTACCCAATAGTATTTAAAAATTCTCCTACCTTATAAGGTTTCCCTTGCCAAAATATAACAATCACTCTGCAGGGGATACCTAGCTGATTTTAAATCTTTGGCTGGCAGCTCAGATATGTGAAGGCAGAACAACTACCCAAGTCCATGTATCCTGAGTGTACTGCAGAAGCCTGAACTGAATTTGCTGTTAGAAGTTTGGTTGTGTATGGAAGCCTCATGGGCTAGTGATGAAAGTTATTTCTTAGCCTCATTTGGAGGGAGAGGATGAAACAGAAGAGATTCAAATGTGTTACTAATAAAGGATATGAAAGCAACAAAAAAGCTAGGAGACTTTCTTATTTCCATGACTTCAGATTTAGCCTAAGTAATGATGTCTTAGTGCTCCTTCTTGTGTCACTAAAAGAGGACCTTTTCAAAGTCACATGCTTTCATTCCATCTTAAATGCTCCCTTGCTGGCATTCAGCAGACCCTTGTATAATAAGTCTTAAATCCATCACTTGTGACTGTTATTGCTTCTCTTACAATCCTCCACACTTCATTATCAGCAAAAATACATCACGGCATAGCATGAACTCTGTCACCTGACCTTTCCTTTCTGCAGTAACGCTGATTATTTCATTCCCATCTGCTAGCAATCCATTTTGCAGGCAGACCATTGCAGATCTTTTCTTTGTCCATTTGACAACTTTTTTAACAGTCCGATGTCACCATTCTTTATTTCTTTGTTTTCCACCTTGGTTATGGAATTCTCATACAACTCTCTCTTTCTCCTCAGAAGCTTATTGAAAAAGCCATGGTTAAATTTTTCTCTCTGCTTTTCTACCAGGTTTGTTCAAGATCTTTGCTTAACTTTTTCATCAGTTTAACTTTCTTCTGTTCCTTCACTTTCAGCAGGTTTCAAATGGTCTGTATCTTGATTCATATCTCCTCCTCTGAATTCCTTTTCTTCCTACTACACTGATGCTTGGTGTAGTTTTGTGGTTTGTATGTTTGGCAGTTATTTTTCCCTTTAAATCAATTTTTGAAAAGTGCTAACTATTAAATGGAGTTAATATATAGGTAGATTAGAAGACCACTAGAGACAAATGTGTTTTGACTTTGTATAAACCAAATGTGGGAGTCTGCTACATGGTTGTTGCATCTGATGTTCTATATCCTGCATGCCAATTTTTATATCTTGCACAAATTTTGAGATAGATTGCGAGTGGATGTAAAAGAAACACAACAGAAAAAAACCCAGTGTTTTTTATAAAGCTTGTAATTTTATAGGTCATCTTCAAATGAGAATCCCCCTTTTATGGTTTATTCAGTATAATTTTGAATATGAAAAAAGAGTTTTTTGGGAAAAAAATAAACTTCTTAAAATAAAAACTTGAACAAAATAGCTTTTTTTATGTGAATATGTTTTGTAAGCTTAATATGAACTATCCTTGTGAAACCATTTCTTATGGGGAACAGAACTATTCAGAAAATATCCACAGGCCATTGCTTTTAAATCCATTTGTGAATGTCATTTAAATGAGCACCGTTTTCAGTATGATCAGAAATACGGTTTTGGGTGCATTCTTGGATTAGATAAGATGTGTGTTGCAGTACCTTAAGGCTTGTGGAAACTTGCAAAGCGTCTGTGCCATAATTAGGTTTCCTTCATGACTCTCATTCTTTGCAAACAGGTAAAAATTGAAAATCAGTTGGATAAAAAGAAATAAAACTCTAAGATGTGATTGTGATATAATTAATGCTCATTGAAGTTATGGAAGCCAAGTAAATTCTAGCAGTTGAACACAAGGGAAAGGGCAGTAACACTGGTTTAAATGATATGAAGAGAATTCTGCATTAATGGATATTTAATGGCAGCCCAGCAAGAGGAATAGATCTGAGCTCTTTTGAAATGTGTAAAATGTTATAAACAGTAATAAGGGAGAAGTGAATAAAGTATTCAGAATGTGTTTTTGCACTCCATTTTTCAATTTTCCAACTGAAAATGTGTTCTGCTGTTAAGAGGAAAATAGTGGCAGAGAAGGATTCATCTAGCTGCTTAATAACCTCTCTTTCTGTGTACTAACCTGAGCTCAGAATAACACCAATTGGTGCCAATGAAAGAATACGTAGGAGCCTTATTTCTTACCTCACTTTCCAGCAAGTAAGATATGCTGTGAACTTGGGGTGATAAATTTGAGAAGATGGCTAGAAGTAATTTTTAAAAATGTTATTTAGGCAATATTAGTAGCAAACAAACTGAAGGTGTCTTCAGGGACCTGTTACTGCAAGGTTCAGGGAGAACCTTCCTGGAAGAAGTTGAAGAACCATGGTTGTAGAGGTATGAGAGCAGCTGGACTTCAGGTCACAGGGATCTTTCAGAAGATACTGCTCTTGCTGGGAGGAAACTGCAGATTATTTTGTGGCCCTTGTGCTGATGAAATGATGCTGGTTTGTACCACCTGAATTCCAAAGTTATGTGGTCTCTTGGTTTTGCTCATACTGTTCTTAATTCAGTAGAAAATACAGAACTATTTTAGAAAGTCTACTGAAATTGATCACCTGTGTTTGTTTTGTCTCCTGTTCCCTAAACACTTCTGTGGATAGTCTTAATGAGGAGGATACACTGTGATATTTCACCCTCTGTGTATTTGCTCTCCCAAATATTACCCCTTAGTTACCTCTTTTCAAAGCTAAAAGAGGAAATTCTTCATACCAGACTATATGGAAAGACTTTAAAAAAAAACCTTGCAGTTTCAGGAAGAGTATACTTAAATCCAGTGTATTTATTCAATAACTTCCTGGCTGAAATTTATTCTTGAAAGTGGAAGATTGCAGACTGGTAATGGAAGCTAAATCCCTTGGATTTCAACTCAGGAGGCTTCAGGTCAGTTAGATGGAGGCTGCTGTTGTTCCATGTTACAGACCCAGCCTTAGCAAGACTGCATGTGTATTGCACAGATCTGCACACACAATACACACGTGGGTGGCCACAGAGAGAGGAGAGGCAGAAAAGAAAAATGCAGGAATGTAAATGTAAACATGAACACCCCAGGCAGCACCAGCGTATTTTTTCTTGTTGGCTGATCAAGATTGAAGTTTCTAGCAGAGCTACGGACATCCTCACTCCCTTGAGTGACAAGCACACTCACATTCACTGATCCTTTAAATAATAATGTGGGCCCTAAATATGTCCAATATCCATACCCACACTGTAGGGCCCTTACACAGTCACTGGCCTTGACTGTAGGTTTTTCCAGATGCTAATCTTTCTGTACAGTCTCACCGTGCCTTTAAAATACTCCATAGTAGGTTTGCTCTTTCCCATGAGACTGATAAACATAGATAATATTGTTTCTCTTATCAGTTATGAAGTTCTGTGTCAGCCTTTTCAAGGTTGTGCTTGTGTGGTTCCTTTAATTGTTTATCCACCAGTGACTTAGGAGTTCAGGTCTCTGTTTCTGTCTGCCTTTCTGCTCATTAGGGTTAGTCAATGTGGTGTTCTCAGAGAGGAGTCTAGGTGCAGCTGAATCCAATCCTAGTCCCAGACTTGGTCAACAGTTTTCAATCAAGGGGTTTAAGTGTAGGAATTTCAGTGGAGTGCTTTACCCATAATTATGGGTCTGGTGAGATTTGAAATAGCAGTAAATTAAGATTGCTTAACACTGTTATAGCAAACCACAAAATTAAATTACATGATTTTCTAATAACTTAATGATCAAGAATCAGTTATGATCAATATGGAGGCTAAAGTAAAAATCTAACAAAGTTTCAAAACTAAGTTGTGCACACACACTCACACAGATACAGAGGTTAAGCTGTTAAGATGTTAAATGTGGATACCTAATACCACAAAAGAAGTTGCATTATTCCCCCACCAATTACCCAACGGAGACGAATTTTACCAGCCTGATATCATCTGATTTCCTCCCCCGTACCTAAGAGGAGAAGCTTCTTACTCTGAGTGTTGGATGAACCAGCTTCCTTGGTGAGACACGTGAAGTGGGCCATAGCTCAGCATGATCCCAGAGAGCTCTGAGGGGCCTCCCCTTTAGGACCAATATCTGTAGGGTCCAATGTGATTGCCTTTGGTCAGTACTTTTCCATGATAGTCATGATTTGGGTTAGGTAATCTTTGGCAACTTTCAGAGTAAACCTGTGTTTGAGCAGGAGGGGTCTTGGGTGCATCCTGCAAACAGAATTTCAGGTACAGTTAGGGAGTGCCTGATTGCCCCAGATTGCTCTGTGTGTACTAGGACAGAAAGGAACCCAATTATCTAGGCTCACTGCTCCACTAGGCAAGATCAGAAAGCACTTGCTCTCAAAACGAGAACAATGTCAGGCCACTGCACTTGTGACTAAAGCAAGAACAGTGTTGGCAGATTTTGACATTACAGTGTGGCTCAGTGAACAGGGAGGCCTGCAGCATTGTGTTCTCCTACCTCCCACCCCTGCCACAAGCCTCACCCCATCTGTAGGCTGATGGGAAAGCTCTCAGGGAGAACACCCTGCACCTTACACCTTCCTTTGGCAGCCCCCCTCCATCCAACTGGAGCTCTGGCCTCTGTCTTGCTCCCAGTCCTGCTTTTGCAAATGATTTTTGTTGATAACAGAGTAGTTATGATTTAAACATGTTTGGTTGATAGTTTTATAAAATAATGATAAAAGTAAGTGTAGAATTTTATTATAGATCGTTGAATACTGTGTATAACAGTTCAGGAAACAGAAAATACCCCCCAGGGATTTTATTTATTTTATCAATTTTTTCCTCTTTATGAAAAATAAATAAATATGTGCAATTAATGAAAAATATATGCTATACAGTGCAAACCATTCAGTATGTGAGAAGATAAATGCACCCATGAGAAATAGTATTTGTAGTTTGAAATCTACCAATACATTAATTCTGAAGAGAGACTGCATCACATTTCAAAGGAAATAATCTGAACAGAAAAAAATCTCAGTATGGTATTATATCTGTTATAGTAATACTATTTGTTATTACTTAATAGTCCTTCACTTTGAGGTGAAATTTGTCAGATTTCAGTGTAATTGTGTAGTTGCTTTAATGTGGTGCTGGGCGAGGACGATAAAATTCTCTCATGTAAAGAGTGTGCCAGTGTAGGAGCAAAATATAAAGGGAAGAGGTTGCTACTGAGAGGAGTGTTTAGTTGAACAGCAAAGTATTAGAAATTAAGAGATATGTAAAATAAATCAAGAGTATGACTTTGTTAGAAAGCGTGTCTGAGCCCTTTCATAGCCATTGTGTGCAGGCAATGCTGCTGTTATGTTCCAAGTGCAGAGCTATAAAGATAAAGGGGAGGGACACTGACAAGTGGGTTGACAGAAATCCCTTTTCAGTCTCAGCAGCAGGATCTGTCCTGCCTTGCTGTGCTGCTGGCAGAGGCAAGAGTTTACTCTTTTTTTTTCTTTCACTTCAGCAAGAGGCTGGGCCACACTTAAAGCTTGAAGTGCCCTTGAATGTTTTCTAAGAGTTTTCCAGCAAAATCAGAGTTCTTGGCCTCATCTTGTTGATGTGAAAAATAAGAAAATTAAATAACTGCGAGTAGGTTGGTTGTTTACACCCTAATCAGATGAGTATCAGGAAAATGCAGCTGTGGGTGAAGGCTGAAGTAGTGCAGGCTTAACTTTGGCTAAGGTGGAGTTGTGACCTTAATGCTGTAGGGAGCTTCCATGCCAAGCTGCTTGTCCTGTTGGAGGATGTAATGGCACAACTGCCCCAAATGTTGATCTCTGCTTGTCATGGGTCTTCAGGGCAACCTAGCAGCCTCTGACATAGCTTCTTCCAGGAGCTGCACTCTTGGCTTGCTGAGGACTTGAGTAAGCCATTGTGCAGCAGGACAGCTATGATGTAGTTGCCTTCACAGAAACATGGTGGGATGACTGTCGTGACGGGAATGCTGCAATGAATAGATGTAAGCTCTTCAAAAGGGATAGGCAAGGTAGGAGAGGCAGTGGCATAGCTATATATATTAGGGCGTGTTTTGATTTGTATAGAGCTTGATAATAGTGATGATAAAATTGAGTGTTTATGGGTAAGGATGAAGGGGAAGGCGAATAAGGCAGATATTGTGCTGGGAATCTGTTATAGACCACTCAACCAGGATGAGGAGGCAGATTAAGTGTTCTGCAAACAGCTGGCTGAAGTCTCTCCATCACCAGCCCTTGTTCTTCAACCTACTTGATGTCTGCTGGAAATATAACACAGCAGAGAAGAAACAGTCTAGGAGGTTCCTTGGGTGTGTGGAGCATAACTTCCTGACACAACTTGTAAGAGAGCCTCCCAGGGGAGGTGCCTTGCTGGACATCCTGTTTACAAACAGAGATGGACTAGTGGGAGATGTGGTGATCAGAGGCCATCTTGGGCTTAGCGATCACGAAATTGTAACTTTTCAGTTCTTAGTGATGTAATAAAGGGAGTCAGCAAAACCTCCACCTTGGGCTAGGAGGGTAGAGTTTGGTCTATTCAGGACACTGGATGAGAGAGTCCCTTGGGAGATAGTCCTGAAGGGCAAGGGGGTCCAGAAAGTCTGGATGCTCTTGAAGAAGGAAATCTTAAAGGCCCAGGAGCAGCTGTCCCCATATGTTGCAAGACTGAAGGGTGAGGAAGATGGCCAGCCTGGTTGAACAGGGAGTTTTTGCTGGGGTTTAGGAAAAAAAGGAGGGTTTACCATCTTTGGAAGAAGGGACAGGCAGCTCAAGAGGAGTACAGGGGTCTTGTTAGGTCATACAGAGAGAAAATTAGGAGGGCAAAAGTCCAGCTGAAGCTCGACTTGGCCACTGACATGAGGGACAACAAAAAAAGTTTTTATAAATTCATCAACAATAAAAAGAGAGCCAGGGAGAATCTCCATCCCTTAGTGGATGCAGTGGGTAAACATTGCAACCAAGGATAAGAAAAAGTCTGAGATACTTAATGCCTTCTTTGCCTCTGTCTTTAATAGTCAGACCAGCTCCCTCCAGGGTGTTCAGCCTCCTGAGCTGGAAGATAAGGATGGAGAGCAGCACCCCCATAATCCAGGCGGAAATAGTTAATGATCTGCTTCTGCACCTGGACACTTACAAGTCTATGGGGCCTGATGGGATCCACCTTAGAGTGCTGAGGGAGCTGGCAGGGGACCTTGCTAAGTCTCTCTCTGTCATTTATCAACAATCCTGGCCAACAGGAGAGGTCCCAGATGACTGGAGGCTGGCTAATGTGACACCTATCTACAAGAAGGGCTGGAAGGGGATCCAGGAAACTACCAGCCTATCAGCCTGACCTCGGTACCAGGAAAGATCATGGAGAGACTCATCATGAGTGAACTCTCATGGCAAGTGCAGGGCAGCCAAGGGATCAGGGCCAGCCAGCACCGGTTTATGAAAGGGACGTCTTGCTTGACCAACCTGGTTTCTTTCTATAACCATGTGACTCGCCTATTGGATGAGGGGAAGGCCGTGGACATTGTCTACCTGGACTTTAGTAAGGCCTTTGACACCATCTCCCACAGCATTCTTGAGGAGAAGCTGGTGAATCATGGCATAGACAAGTGTACTCTGCACTGGGTAAAAAACTGGTTGGCTGGCTGGGCCCAAAGTTGTGGTAAATGGGGTCAAATCTAGTTGGTGGCTGGTCACCAGTGGTGTCCCTCAGGGTTCAGTTTTGGGCCCGGTCTTGTTCAACATCTTTATCAATGATCTGGATGAGATGATTGAGTGCAGATGACACCAAACTGGGTGGAAGTGTTGATCTCCTTGAGGGTAGGAAAGCACTGCAGAGAGACCTGGACAGGCTGGATTGATGGGCTGAGGCGAATTGTACGAGATTCAACAAGGTAAAATTACAGTATATCACCAGCTAAAGGAATTTATTTAATGTAAGTCTGAGCAGTTATGACCTCTGTACAAATTCTTTAAGATAAGACTTTTACTGTACAGATTGTTTACAAATTTAAAAGCTGAAAGCAAAAAATACTATATGAAAGAAAGCTGTTAATACGTAATAGTAAATCCTTTATTTTTTTAATATCGCAGTTAACCCTCTGGACAAAGTGAAATGTACCCTTAATCAACTGTAGAAAGAAGAGTGTCAAAGCAAGAGGAGATTTCCTGGAGAGGGGGAGTGTGACACAGGGAAGAACTTCCAGCTCTCAAAACTGTTGGATTTATTTTATATAATTAAAAGCTTGGCTTCCAAGCTGTCTATATATGCATCTTTTACATATTCCTAGCCTCACTAACTCAAGAGAGCTGCCATGCTACTATTCTTGGGGTTTGGTTTTTTTTTGCCTTACCTTAAGATAGAAGATTTCTTTTTAATAAATGTGTTGGACTCTTGAGGATAAATGAAAAGGGTATGAGCTTTTGTTTTGAAACCCAACAGTAAAAGAAAAAGGAAATGAGTGTGAAAATAAGCCAGTGGCAAACTTCTTAACTTCAAAGTTAAGAACAGCAAGTAGCTTTTCCGTATATTAGAAGCTGCTTTATCCATGGCTTTTGCTCCTTGTTAGGCAGAGCTGGTTCTGTTGTTGCTTCTAGTGAGGAAAGGAAGGAGGTTTTCATAACCATAAGACTTCTTCATTTAGTTGAAAGCCAAGTGGTTTAGCCGTTATACGTGGTGATGACTGAAAATTTTCAGCTCTCTGATTACTGATGTTATTAACCATCCTTGTTAACTAGATGTGTTGGCAAGAAAAAAAGATTTACAGGAAATTTGAAAAAGCTGATCAAGAAGGTCTCGGATGGTGATACCATTAATGAAGACCTAAATGAAAGGAATATAATGCTAACCAGTGTAGTTTTGTTAAAAGTAGATGTGTAGTGAACTGTATGTGTTTATGTATTTTTATCAGAGCAGTCTGGTTTGTAAATACATTATGGAATACACAGATATTTCTGCAAGGCTTTTCACTTAAGTGTTTTGATTAATAAATAAACATTGCACAAACTAAGTAGACCAAAACCTCAGTAACTGAAATATCCCAATCCAGTGGCTTCTGATTAAGTAGATGTTTCTAGAGGGCTCATGGGATTTGTTCCATGGGAATTGAATTATTTCCAGACTTTTTTAGTGACATGGAAGAAAGCTTTCTTGCTAAGTTGGGCTCAAGCAAAGCAAGCTGTGTTTTAAGATAAACAGAAATGCAAATTCCTAGGAAGAAGAAATTTCGAGTAGAATTTTAGGACTGAGAGCACTTCCCGTGGAGATACAGATGTTGAAAAAGACTGGGATGATGTGGTGGTTATCAGGTCAATGTGAACTATTGCAGTGTTATTTTTCTGACAGGATCAAAAGGGCTGGTAGAATTACTGAATATGTGAACAGAAGTGGCAGGCAAGCTTGGGCAGATAGTGAACCTGCAGTATGAGGAAAGGCTGAGGGAGCTGGGTTTGTGCATGTTCTAGTATTTGGAGTGGCTACCAAGAAGAGGGAGAGACTCCCTTTTTATGAGGAGTCACATGGAAAGGGGGAAGGGTAATGGGTGCAAGTTACTTCTTGGGAGATCCTGATTGAACTCCAGACGAATTTTTTTCTCTACGAGAGCAGTTGGACATTGGAATAATCTCTCCAGGGAAGTGGTCGGTTCCCCAACATTGGGCACTTTTTAAGAGAGCTTAACCAGGTGCTGGACCATCTCATCTAAGCCATGTTCCTACTTAGAAAGGTTGGACCAGATGATCCTTGGTGTCCTTCAAACCTGGCATATTCTATGATACGATTCTGTATTTAGGAAAGTAGACCTAACTGCTGAAATCTGGAGTTTACATTCTTCACCTGAAAAATGGAAATTTAAGAGGAAACATGACCAAAATGTATCTACATTAAGACCTAAACTTTGATAACAGAGGTTTCTTCAAAGTGGTTGACAGACCAGTTAGACGGTTTAGACAAGATCTAAAAATCAAAGGAAAGTAGGCTCAGATTAGTAGCAGCAGTAACTAATAGCAGCAGCTAGTTCTGTAAGATTGTGGTATGTTGTTCTTCAGGGGAATGTTTTAAAATCTAGATACAATGTTTTTCTAAACCAGGATATGACCTCTGCAGTCCTGCAGCTTGTGTTGTGCTAGTCAGGCACATTGACCCCATCCTCTCCTGTTTCATATGTTGGTGAACTTGTGGTTCTTGATCTACCCAATACTCCTTAAATGATGTCTAGATAATCTGTGTTTAGCCTCTGTTCAAAACCTGCATGCACCACATTGTCAATGTAAGATGATAAACAAATGTTCTGGTCACTGCCATTAAGGTGACATTGCTTGGTTTTAGTCTGAAGTGATTGGAATTGTTTTTTTAGACCTTAAGCTAACAATTTATTGCATTGGTTTTATGTTAGAATTCTTTCTCATCCTTGGTGTTGATAGCCTTAGAAAAGGCATGACTAGATCTTTAAGCTGTGAAGAAGGTGCTGTATGAGTGCAAAGAAGAGCTATTCAATATAAATGCAAAATAAAATATGGATGCTTGACTTCACCATTATAGATAAAAGAGTATTTAATCAGAGTGTGATGTTTTAGAGTTTTATCTGACAGCCTCATGATGCTGTGTTACGAAGTTATGCTATAACAGAGTGTCAGCCAGTAATACATAATTAACATACCTTGAAATGTAGTCTTTAGTTTTCCTGCCCTATTAAATCAGATTTTTCATTTCTAAATTATGTGCTGTTTTTACAAGTGACAATTTGTATCTTGATAGAACAGAGATAACATCTGGAATTCTTACTGTGTTATAAAATCCAGAATTGTTATTTTTTCCTGTGTGTGAAAACCAATGTTGGAAAGCTTAGTAGTTAGAGATAGTTACAGGCTTATTCATAGATGAACAGAACCTATTCACGTGAAATAAATCAGTATCTAACTGATTGACTGGTTCAACTTTGCTTCATTTGATTACTTTTTAAAGCTGTTTTACAGTACTTTGTCCATGTTTGTTCTGCATGGGCCCATATTTCCTCCTAGCAGCAGCAGTGTGGGGATGAATGACATCATAGTTAAAACACTCATCCGAGTCTTTGGAGGTACATCTTTCTGGCTGTGCTTTAGCATTTCTTTGTAACCTAAAGCAAGGTAGTTTATATCTGGGTTTTATGCAATCATATAAAAAAGTGTCTTTATTATGGGGGATATTACCTTGGCACAATAGAATATACAGGTGTCCTCAAGGTAATAGAAAATAAGGTCCTGACTGCGGTAAGTGTATAAGCATTTGCTCGGCATGCTGTATGTAATTACATATGTGCTTGAAGCTGTGTATAAATATAAGCAGTGCCTTAATAGTATTGTTTTCATAGAAGCATAGAATTGTTTTGTTTGGAAAAGCCTTTTAAGATCGTTCAAGTCCAACCATTAATCAAGCACTGCCAAGTCCCACCACTAATCCATGTCCCTAAGCACCACATCTACATGTCTTTTAAATAACCTCCAGAGATGGTGACTCCACCACTTCCCTGGGCAGCCAGTTCCAGTGCCTGACAACCCTTTCAGTAAAGAAATTTTTCCTAGTTTCCAATCTAAGCCTCCCCTAGTGCAACTTGAGGCCATTTCCTCTTGTTCTAGCACCTGTTACTTGGGAGAAGACTACAACAGCCTCCTTTCAAGTAGTCCTAGGGGCTGATAAGGTCTCTTTCCTCTGAGGAAGTTTTCCAGAATTGAAGCCAAAGTTACAGTCTGATTGCTATTTTGTCATTAGCAATCAAAATAGCCCAGTAAGAGGAAGATTGCAGAATAAGATAGTTGGTGCTGAGAACCAGATTGCATGCTGTGTGGTGGGGGGGTTACACTGTATTAGCTCCTACCTGGTGCTTTGAACTGAATCACTCCAAAGGAGGTAGTTTCTCAGCTTTCATGAGATCCTACACACCACCACTACCTCCAGTGCAGGAGGGCATTGACAAACTAGAGTGAGTTCAGCTGAGGTCACTGAGATGGTGGGTATGGGAAAAGAGGCTGTTTGAGGCTGTGTTCTCCTTTTCCCAGGGCTGTGCTCAAACACACTGCTTTTTCAAACAACTTTGTGTGGTACCTACCAATATGCTTTAGTAGCAGCAGTGTGATGATACAGCACCAGGACTCCTGTAGCTGTAGCTTTCTTGTTACTCCCATAAGTGAGCTGAAACGTGACTGGTCTTCAGCCTTTCGTGTGCTTGAGATGTTGCTCCTGTACTGATGTTAGGGCAGTGTCCCCTTTTATGTGAACTTGATTCTAAATGTGCTGATGTACGAATGGCCTATATTGCTCAAAGGAATTGGTAGAGTTGTATTACAGATACATTTTTAAGCTAGCATAAAGAAATATCAACACCAATGTCATCAGCATCACTAAGACAGAAGAAAAAGAGTGGTGTGCTTTTCCAAGGGACGTGGACCCTCACCTGAATTTCTGTCCTTAGGATTTTCAATTGCAGGGACCTCACAAAGTCTAAATTAGAGGTAGTCCTTCAGTTGGTTTAAAAATAACCAAATCCCAATAAGAACGACAACAGAAAAAGCAGCAATGAATGTCAATTTAATTAAATATCTTGGCCACTTTTGTATGCTCAGAAATCTGGCAGGCAGCTTTGAATAAATTTAATCATTGTGTTTTGCTCATTTTCTTGCAGCAGAATCCTTTTGGTCGAGGGAACTCAACATTATGGTTTCTGAATTGATGCAATTACTAAACAAATGTTATTGTATGATGATTGTTAATAATGGAGATATGAAAGCTAGGGAAAGCACATTTTAGCTTTTCATTTTTAGCAATTCTGAAGCTAGGAAAATTATAATTTAAGTTTGTTAAGTATATTGTATTTCAAAATAAGCCACTGAGAAATAAGAAATTGTATTTACTGGTGCCATTTTAACTATCTTGTTTTAGAGACAGATACTAACTTTGTCAGAAGTATTTGGCTTCATCATTCCTTTAAGAGTAAGAAGTCTTGGTAAAGATAAAACATGAGTTGGAATCATTCTTGTAGTTTTATTTCCTTTAAGAGCAAGAAGAATGAATAATATCTCAGTAAGATCTTTTTATTTATAATTTTTCATCAATAACATACAAGGTGATTACCACCAGTATAGCATGTGTGTGTTAAAATATCTAGGTGGCTCAACTTAAATCTTAAAATATTTAAAAACCCCACAAAAACCCACCACCCAAGTATTTGCTTTAAAACTGTGCATCTTTTTTGCTTTAGGAGAAAAGACTGAAAGAAAAAGCAGCAAGGAGAGAGGCCAGGAATAAGAACGCACAGGTAAGGATTTTTGTTGTTTTGATCAAGCTACTAGTGATGGGTTTAAAACTTTTAAAATTCTATTGTTCCTTTCTTTAATAAGCAATGTTGTAATTAATGACTCAAAAGGATTTTCTGTTTGTCTTTTCTTACTCCTTTGCTCAGATGTGCTTATAATGACTTGATGTGGAAGGATACTGAGACAGCATGAATGTGTGTGTATGAATACACGTGTGTGTGTGTGTTTGTAAATACATACAGTGTATGGAAGCCTTTTGAAATTCCAGCCTCTTTATTCTGTATATCGTGTGAGTTGCAGTTTCAGCTGCAGTGCTGATGCCATAATTTTTTTCTCTGAATGCTTGGTCATGTTTATAACTTGCAGATAGTAAGATACATATGTTTTTGTCAAATCTTTTTTAAACCTGTTTCTGGGGAACCTCTCCTTTAAAAAGAAAGTATTTACTCCTTCCCCTTGTTAGACCCAGAAATAAAACCTTTGCTATGCAGTTCTTTTTATGTACGTTACTAATTCCCTGGAGGCTGTTCTGATTCTTCATATTACTTGGTTTGTGATAAACTGGTATTTCATTCAGCTGCAATGATTTTCCAGAATTTGAACAGAGTAATATGTGTCGTTTCTCATGCTACATCTCCTTAAGCTACACATGAATAGTTATGGTTGGTTCCTGGCAGTTAGCAAATATGTCACTCCCTTGAGAAAATCAATAATGTTCTTTGTCCAGTTTTTGTGAGCTGGCTGTGTGCTGGGAGACTTAAGCATGGGAAGATGCTTTGTCCTGTGGTTCTGAAGTGGAAAGTAATTAAAGTTTAAGATGAAGAGCCTAGTTACACTAAGTATTAAGTATGATTCTGTCTTCGAAGATGGCAAGCTATGCGAGCTCTTGGCATCGTGACTCCATAGTCAAGCAATTTTCTGCATGTAATTGAATGTCTTGAGATGTATCTTTTTTAATGTATTGAGCAAGCATCTTAGGAAGATTATGGAATGAATGATTAACAAACATCTTAATACAGGGAGAAAATATTGATCAAATCAGACTATATCACATTTGTAAATGCTGCTTATTAATTTTGCCTCTTTTTAAGGAATAAAAAAAAAATCCCCCATGTGGTCTTACTCAGCAGCTGGAGAAATAAATCCATTATTTTCAAAAGGATGTGCTTGCTGATGCACTTACCCTATTCTATTCTTTGCCAAGCAAATTAATCTCTCTCTCCTGTTGGAAAATGAATGCAGTTGATCTCTGCTGAGAAATTATTTGTCCATGTGGGCAGTGTGTGTCCCTGGGTACAGTATGGATTTAATGTGGAGCCTCAATCCCAAAACTGTATAACATAAAGCCACAGTTTGATGCACTTCTGCCTCTTTTCTGGACAGCACTTGCACTTGGGAAGCTGATTTACTAGTCCTTGTCTAGTGTGAGATTGGCTTATGCTTTCTGTGAGAGTACCAACTGTGCAAACCTCCTATTACTTTGACCTAATTATATTCCTGAAGTGCTTAGCTCACTTGCTGCCAGAAGGTACAAGCCTCAGGAGCTGACATGTCCTCGATGAAAACTGTTGGGCTTTTTCTCTTGTTGAGAGACTATTTTTGCTAGAACTGCGTGCAGCCGAGTCCTATCGTTTTCAGTGGGGCTCATTTCGGGGAACATGTTTCCACTGGGAAGGGCTGCCAGCTTGGAGCCAGGCTGTTTAGGCCTGGAAGTGGAAAGAAGCAGTAGATGGTTGCTTAAGGTGGCAGTTTCTGTCTGCTGAGTGTCTGAGGAATTAATTAAGAACAGTCCTTCCTTCACGGAATCTTAGAGATGAATCCACAGTAGCTGGAGCTTTCTGTAGTCCATATGAGGTATGACTCGAGCAGCACCTATGAGACATCCAAAGGGAAAAAAAGAGAAGGAAACAGTAAAAAATAGTAACTAGATGTTGACTAAATCAGGAGTTTAAAAACATTTGCATTTTCACTAGTGCTTTCAGAATATGGCCTGTTAACCACTGACTCTGCCATACACAACTCTTTGGTAATTAATAGCATTTTCTTAAAAGAGAAAGCAAGAAGGAAAACAAAAAAAAGAAAGCAGAAAAGGTATTTTTAGCAATATTAATGCAGTTTAGCAGCTGGAGGAAAGGCTTATATCAACAATTATGAGCAGCCAGTCACTTCAAAGCAGCTGTGGTCATAATTTATTGTTCCACATCTACCTGCTTTATGCTTGTTTTATTAACTGCATCTCCCATTATGAACTCCTTGGGATACAGAGTATTACTTGTCACCTTTCACTAGTACATAGCCCACCAGGTCAGATATGACCAAAACAACAATTTACTTTCCCATTCCAAACATTTAATAATAATTAATCAATTATGACTCTTGCATCTCTGCTTTAGTATAATTCTTGTTGCCCTCTTGTTCGTTATGCTCTGCTGCTGACTGGACGGGGCCTGATGTTGTTATTTATGTCTGCTGTTTGGTTTTGGTAGGTTGTTTTTTTTTCCAAAACAAAAAGGGAATTTATTTTGAACTAAAACTTTATGGTTTACAGTTTATTTATTTTCTTGTAAATCATACACTTGTGGGATTTAATCTTGTTAATAACAGTTAATACTGTTTCTCTGTACTGTACATACTCACCCCTTTCCCAGGAATCTTGGCTTTTTGACATTTTTCATTTATTCTACCTGTAGTTTTTTAACTCATGGCCTATTCTTTTTAATAAGCACTGTCCTTCAGTTGTATACCCCTATATTGTTATGGGGGGAAGAGAAAGAGTATCTCCAATTTTGGTGGTGGTGTTTGTTGTTTTTTCCCCTTTTATTTCAAATTTTTAATGCTTTGCATCATTGTAGGTTTTTTGTCTGTATGCCAGCAAAAGGAAAGATGACAGGACAGGTGGGGCTTCTTATTTTTCTTCTGGTGCCACAGGAGCAATTGTCAGGATGATTTTACTCAGCCTTCACTGTGCTGGGGCAGGGCAGGCTCCCTGCAACTGGAACTGAACAACCAAATTCTGGCATGCTCTGCTGAATGTGCTTGAGCAGGGGATTAGATGAGTGGGTAGCTGCAGTGTTATTGACTCCACCTTGGATAAATCCCCATGCAATAAATAAACTAGGTCAAAAGTGAGGGCTCTTAAAGGATGTTTTAAATAAAGCATTTCTTAGAATTTATGACCCTTAATTAATTTGAGTGCAAAGGCTGTGAAAGCATATAAAAGAAGTTGTTGGGTTTTTTTATGTTCCTATTGAAGAAAAACTGGAAACTTTTTTTTTTTTTTTTTAGTAATCAGATATTTAATTGTCTTGCAGTTTAGGATAATTTATTGAGATACTTACAGTGTTTGAAGATTAAAAAAGCAAATATTTTTTCCTCATTTGGGACTGATAAAATTACAGTCCTCAAACAAATTTTGATAGGGTTTGCTTTGGAGATGGTCTAGAGAAAATTAGGCAACCATGTTGTCTTTTGACCCAAGAAGTAAAGGTTTGTGCAGAAGCAGCCACTTACAGTTTCTCTGAGGCAGTAGCTGGGTGTTACTTGGTGAAGCCAGCCCTTGGTCTCAAGCAGGATGTCCCTGTGCCATGCAGTGCTCTGCTCTTGGCTTTGCTCTTTTGCTTCTAGTAATCTATCACATACTGATCTCTTAGTATAGCTAAAGAACTTTTAGTTTTCAAGCAGCATTTAAAGGTCCTTGCTCTGCAAGCAGTAAAGCTTAACAGGACTGTATTTCTCCTTTAGTAGGTTTAGTGTTTTCCTATCCTGATGCCTTAATTGATGTGTTCAGAATTATTAAATAAGGAAGGTTGTGGTTTCTTTTAAAGAAACTTTTGTAGGAAACGCAGCTGAACAGGTCTGTGGGTCAAGATGGGGGAGCAGAACAGGAGTCAGGAGAAGGTGCTGTTTCCTGCCCCAGCACTGATGTGCTCTGGGATTCTCAGCTATCAGCTTCCAACATCATGCAAGAAATGGCAACTAGCCCCTAAAAGAAGGCATCATCATGTGCTAGAAATAGTTCGGACAGCATCTATAAGCAGTGCTAGGAGAAAAACTTGCTCAGTCATGACAGCTCGGTGCATCAATTCAGCAACTGGCAATCCTCTGCAGATACACTGTGCTGGTGTCCAAAACAAAACAGAAAAACCTGAAAAAGGGCTGGCTGGCAGACCAGAGGCAGTTTATCTGTGGTCCATAAGGAAAAGCTAGCCTGCTGGAAACCTAAAAAAATCCAGCTTGAACAATGACTCCATAGAGAGTTTTTCTGTTTTAGAAAAGAATGAAAAGGACAAATAATTGGAATAAAGTTGAGGCTGGGGATTGTTATCAGGCAGAAAACTGACCTCTTCTGAGGGAGATACAAGCACTCAGTTGTCAGGGGTCCTTTTTCATAGGAATTACTTCTTGCTGAATAATTGTAGAGCATTAAAAGATCAACAGCAACAGCAGGATAATAAGTATGATTTAAGTTTTTTCATGTCCTCTCTTTCTCCCCTGATCTCTCCCCAATATATTTTGCTGTTCCCAGAGGGATTAGTACTTTTGTATGATATTATACATATTTTTTTAAAAAGAAATACTTGATATATAATGTAAGATTTTCAGAGTCTCGATTAAATTAGGAATCTTTCTACTCTGCTATGAAGGGATGTGAGCACATCTACAAAATACACTTGGGTGAGCAGGAGGCACATACTCAAAGATATGACAGATTCAAGCATTAATATCTGCCTGTAGCACATCACTGCAAGGTATAATCCTCAGCATAGCATTCTGTTTTATGCTCTGTTGAGATTTTAACTTAAAAAAACACACTTTGTTTTAATCTCCAGTACCCTCTGTGGAATTCGAGATGTGCTTGCTGAATGTAGCTCAGTAAGTCTGCACCGTGTGGCAAAATTCCAACAAGAAAGGGACAGAGTCAGGTCTCTTGGGCAGCTATTGCTAATAATTCACTTGGGGAAATATAATATTTGAAAAATGATAAATTCTGCATCCACTTTGTGTTGTTCCTGTGGCTGCTGGAACTGACTTTTATTACCTGACAGCTCTGCTTCTGCCTTGAATTTCCTTTTTCTTGACATCTAGCCCATGACCTGGTGTGTAGGCTGGCTAGGTTCAATGAGGATATGAACAATAACTTCAGTGTGGAAAGGAGTATACAGGAGAGAAGGAATAATTTGGTCCATGCCTTCTCTGAATGCAGTTCCCAAATACATTTGAGTTTTATCACTAAGTGTTCTTGAAAAAGGCAGAATCATGATTTCAAGTTACTTAATATAAAATAAAGAAATCGATGATTCTGAACTAATTGTATTGTGAAATATTTATAAAATAAACATTTAAGTTAGTATTTGAAAATTAGTATTATGTATCTATGGAAATGGTACCTGTATTTTGTTCTTTGAAAATAAAATTTCTGTTATTCCAGCTAATATGACACTTTCTTAAGTTTTAAGTAGAGCTGTGCTAAGTCCTGCCTTTTCTGCAATTAAGAATGTATATGATTAAACTAGTATCTTCTGTGTCATAACTCTGAACAAGTAGCAAGGGAGGATTCTGATGGATTGATTTGCCAATTATCCATGCTTCTGTGAACCTTTTCATTGCAGCCACCAGCAGGAGGATTTGAAATATATTTATCAGATTGACCATTTAAACTAATTGGCCATAGCCATAGCAATTGAATTTTGTGAGTATAATATTCACAACTGTTATTTTTAATCATATGTGCTGTGTGATGACAGTCTGCTGCTCTGCATGCTGGAGGATGGTGATTTACTAGTTAATGAGGTGGTTTCTACATAGTCCTGGCAGAAGCATAGATCAGGGAGGCCGTGGGCCTCACACATGCCCCCTTGTCCCCTGAAGGTCTGCTGGAATGAGGTGAATGCTCCATGGATCAACACAAATGCGTCTTTGTTACAGTGTCTGACATACCCCATGCTTTGGTTTGTCTTTACTTTTGAATTTATAGTAAAGAGAGGAAACTCTTTTCTTTAAACTTTTGTTGTTGTTATTTTTTTGGTTGCACTTCTAGGGGAGCTTTTGATAAAAGATGTAATATGGATTTGTAAGAGCTGAGAAACAAGATTTCTGGTGTGTTAGGGAGCATAAAGGTTATTGTCTTACTTGATTGCAAATGATTTTCTTAAGTCTGGGAAATACTGAAGACATTTATCCAGTAGCTAGATTAAATTCCAGGAAGATTACACTGTTTAATCAATTATTCTTTAGGGGACTTTCTGTTTCTCAAATACCCATATAAGTTTGATAACATTGAAACAGGAGCTTTGGAGCCATCTTAGGCTTCTATTGCTGACCTGCAGAGCTTTCAACATGTTAAAGACTAAACTTTCTTTGTTTATTTCAGAACTAACAGTATTTTAGCATTGGGGTAGAAAAACTTGGTATTTTTTATTATATTTTTTTTTATTAAGGGCTTAGACTATCAAAATTGCAGGATTGCAAACAGAAGTATATGCCAAACATTCTTCTCTGTCTTTTGAATTATGTGGATTTTGTTATCTTTTATTTGGATCGTATAGTTACGAATAATTCTTGGTAGTTGTAGGATTAAGGAGTGCTGTGGCACTGTTCCTCCAGGCCCTTGAGTGGGGATCACCAAATAATTCAGTGGCTACTTGAGGTGCTGCTTGAGCTGTTCTGTTCTTTGAACAAGGGAGGTATATATTATTCCATTTCATTTTCCCTCTTTCCCTGTGTCCATGCGCATAAGGAGCATGATTCCACCGTGAGGTTCCTCCCTGCCTATGGCAGTGTGGTGAAGCACAGGGTAAATGGTACAAGAGCTCTGTTAGTCTTGGCCAGATGCCTTTCTGAGTCTTTCTGATTAAACCCCAGTACCTAAGCTTACTTACGTGTTTCTGTTTAAATACACACTTCATCAATCCAGGCAACATACTTCAGTTCAATACACGTATCTAGAAAAACATTAGGTATGCAAGAAACCAGACAAGAACTCTTTGTGCATTGCAGAGTGCACACCACATATATTCAAGGGCAAAGATCTTTCTACTTGAGCTTCAGATTTTCATTTCAGCATTGATGGAATGTTTTTGTGCTAACTGTACAGCACCATGTTCTGTAAACTTAAACAGGGCAAGAAAAGAGCACAGGGACTTTGTGATCACTCTCCATCAATATTTAAGGATTTAATTTTTGAATATGCTGTCTTCTAAAGGGTACAATTTAAACATAACTAGCCACTTTGATGTAGTTTGGAATTTATATGTAATTTGACAGCAACTTTTCTTCGTGACTCCTAGAATTTCTTGTTAAATTTCTTCACTGATTTGATGCCCTCCTCATTAGTCTCAGTCTGAGCAGAACACAAATGGTCAACTTGTCCCTACCTGAGTCTGGCCAAGGAATTAGAGGCAGTGGACAGTGCTGGAGCAGCACATCCACCAGTATGAAAAGAAGGGGGTGAGAGGGAAGAAAAAACAACAATCAGCCCACCTGTTCTTAAGTGTTATAAACCAGCCTCAAGGTATTTTCATCTTGGTAAACAGACCCACTATATGAAGTTAATTAAAATGATATGTATTTTGTTAATCTGCTTGGTATTACTCATTAATAGTGTCTAGTAACCAATATGTGAAATTTCTCTCCCTCTAAAGCACAAATTGTAAAGTTGTTTTGTCAGGTTCATTTCCTGTGTTCCAGATATGTTTTGAGCATCAAATTGAGTTGTTTATTAGTGTGCTGGTTTTGTCCTCCTTGCCTCACTACAGTCCTTTGATGCTTTAACCAAACAGTGCAGTAGAATTGCCTGCAGCTGAACTTTTGGAGATCTTAACCCTCTTTTCTGCCTCTACACTCAATCCTGAAGATGAGGGAAACCCCAGATAATCCACAGGTAATGATACAAGGCTTGCAGCAGCTTTCATACAAAGCATTTATTTAGGAAGTTGGAAATTCTTTCTGGGTGGATAGGTCTTTTTCTTTTCTGTTGTGAATACACATGCCTCAGTTCTGGCTGTATAGATACTATGCAGATGGTTTGCATTTCACAAGTAAGCTGTATCAAACTGTTCAAACTTTTTTATTTTGCATCTTGATTTGTTTGTATTACTCTGAGCCACTTCCCAGCTTTCCTTATTTGTTTGAAATGTTCTTAGATTATAGACTTCAGCTGCAGGGACTCTGCTGCTTATCTCAGGTATGAGCTTCTTAAGAAGAAGTAAATTGGCTGATGATCAGGGGTAATAATTCACATGTGCTTTGATGATCTTGACATCCTCATGCAGTAAGGGATCATAGTTAGTTTTAAATTAAGCAGCTCTCTTTTCTGGGCAACTCCCCTGTTTATATTCTCAGAATGTGTTGCCTGCAGTATTGTATGTCGTCTACTGTAGGTACTCTCAGCAGTTGTAATTGCTACTAGTGATGAAAATTGATTTGTGCAATCTACATTCTGACTGATAATGCTGCAGTTGGCAACATTTTAAAATTCTTCTGACGGCTGTTTTCAGAATAGTTCAGGGTCACATAGTCACCAGAATTCCAACTGCTTTATGCTGAATGTTACGTGAACATTAAAAGAAAAGGAAAGAGCTCTTAATGACTTTCTTATATTTTTTTCCAGATACTTTCTAAAGACTTAGTGTTTTATTGGTCTTCCTTTGCTAGATATACTAGATCAGGAGCAATACAGTATCTGTTTTACCACAGTATGCAGTTTTGTAATAAGTTTTCTGTTCTTTACACTATTGGCTGCATTGATAAACCAAACAGTTTGTTACTAGGAAATGCCAAACTAGTAACTAATGTGTATAGTATTTTTACAGACTTCATGGGGAATGTGGTAAGCCCAGTACTTCCCCCACTTGTATTTGGAGGAGTCCAGTAGGGCTTGTGTCTTCCTGCTTTGATTCCAGCTCTCTATCAAGGTTTCTTTTCCTTAAGGCAATGCACAATTTTTATTTTCTGTTTTGCCTCCATTTGATGTGTCCTTTTCCTCTTGGGTTTGTTTTGGTGGTGTTTGGTTTTTTTTTTTATCTTCTGCTCCCCCCTTGTCTTCTATGAATTTTTTTCAGGAGTTCTAGGTTTCTTATCTCTTGTGGTTTCATCATCCCCTTTTCTATTTCTTCTAAAGGAGCTAAATTCAAATTTCTGCTACTTCTATTTGGTTGCTTTCTGGCTTGTGGAAACTAAGAGCAGAAGCAATGGAGAACAGCAGAAAGAGAAGTGATAGCATTATCTGCAAAAAAAGCCTTGGAGAGGTGCTTAGAATTTTTAGGGAAAAGTTTGTTGTGTGTTTTGTTTGTTTTGTTCTTTCTGTACTGTCTCAGGTTCCTGACATTCCTTCAAATAAATGCATACTGGTTATATTTTGCTGGGCCAGGCAATTCCAGTACTGCCAGGTAAACTTGATTTTTCCAGTCCCACTATTGCTACATTGTAGGCAGACCTAGAAGAGGTTCTGTGTCCATTACTCCTTCCACGTGTTTATCTTCAAAGCTAATTACTTGTAAGCTAAGAAAATCTGTAATGAAAGTTGTCAGTGCTTGTCCCTTGTATATTGTGATGCAGATCAGGAGAGATGACTTTGTGTCTCCCCATCTTTGTGTCTCTTCCATCTGAGCCAGATCCTCAGTAATGAGTTTGCTTAGTGTGTAGCAGTGAACAGAGGACATTGTACATTTTCTGACTCTTCAGTGTTTTCATTTGCCCATGGGGTGTGTGCCATCTGTAAGATAAACTGATTAAAAATCCATAAACAAGAAGTACACATAAACTGTGAGCTGAACTGTTGCTAACATCTTTTTTTCTAGCATCTACATAATTTTTTTTGTTATTTTCCCCCCCAACTTTTGTGTCTTTTGACTACATTTCCCAGGATATTCAGGTTTCATTTGTTTTCTGATGAGAAGGTGGATACAGGAAACCTGAGTTCTCTTTGAACTAGAAATCGTTATGTGCAGATTGTTTTTAAACTGTACTAGAACTAGCATGGCCTCATAATGCCTGGTTTGTTTGTTGTTTTGAAGGGGGTTTTTTTACGTTTTCTCTGGGAGGTGTAAATCCAGGGAGCCTCAGTGTAGTTGAGTTGTTCTTGTCCCCCTCAGCTGAGAAAGGATGTAGTAGGAAGAGGTCCAGAAAACATTGAGGAAAAACTGGAAGAAGACTGATGTTATTAGAGAAAGAAAACAAGTGAAGGGAGATACCAAGACATTTCCTAAGTGACTGAAGTAAGACAGTACAGCTCTTTATTCTTCACAGGGAGAAGGCCCCCAGGTACAATTCCTTCTAAAATCAAGCTTATGCTGCACTGCATGGCATGGTGTGGACTTGACCCAAAGAAAGGACCAAGCTCAGTTAACTCTCCTCCCCTTCCCTCCCCCCAGCCCCCAGCCTGTGCAGGTACCATTAGAACTGGCAGAATGTGGGCATGAAGCTGGACCTGAAGAACACAGAGCACCACGGTTTTGTTCTCAAAGCTTTTGCATAAATGTAAGAGCTGCTAATTAAAGGCCATGAGGGACTGATTTGCAAATGCTTTGTTTGCCAAACATTTGAGATTGGGCTTCTTGGTTCCTTAATTTCCTTAGTATCATTCCTGTCCCTGTTATCATTGGGAAATGCAGTTTGCTGTATTGTAACAACTGAGAACTGCAGCTTTTCTATGAGTTAATGTGCAGTTTGGGTGACTGTGCACACACTGAGCTCTGCACACAGGTCTTGGCAAAAGTGCGTTGAGGCATTACTACCCATCCTTTTTCTTTTTCATGGTGCCTGAAATTCCCCAAGGTCTGGAAATTGGTTTACTTTGTGCTAACTCCTTAGATGCCCAGATGTTAACGGTGGTGTGCTTCACAGAAAATCACAGCCAACCTTGCTGTTTGCACAGCTGGGAAGGGGACCTTGTGGTTATGGCATTTTGTACTTGGGTTTCCATTGTTCAGATACTTCCAATCACTGCCAGTATGATGGTAGATTTCAAATATCTGGCCATAAACTGACCCTTTAGATTAATGAGAGGTCACCAAAGTGCCCTTCTTTTTGTGACAAGTGAAAAAGAAATGGTCCCATATCTTCAAAAATGGTTTACTTTACTTCCTTATGTACTTACCGTACATTAATGTTGATCTTCATCATGCCTTGTGGAACTCATTTGTAAGTATAGTTGCCTTGTAAGCAGCTGTGCAAAGCAGTTACTGCTGATAGAAAGGTAGGATAAGCATTTGTCATTAAGGAGAAAAATCCTGAGGAAGAGCTGAAAGAGCATTTTTAATCCTATTTGCTACTTGATTTTGATACATGTTGTAATATGGATAGCAACACAGCAGTTCTGTGAAATACTCCATTAATGTAAGATCTTTAGGTTACTGTTTGTGTGGTACAGTATTTCAGTATATTATACCAAAAAGCAGTATTTCAAATGGAAGTTCATAAGGATGAATTACTTTAGAAAATCGGTCAGCTGCATGTAATACAATTAGATTTGGTTTAGGCAAGTATATAATTCTGCTCTGTTCATTCTTGTTGGACAATCTGCCAAAGCTTTAAAATTTTCAGCAAGAGAAATTGTGGGTGGACAAGGGAAAGTGATTGATTAATTACAGTCACAGTCAACTTAAGTTTACATGATTAACGTGACTGGCTAGTTGAGCTGAAAGCTCATAAAAATCATTAGGCTTCATTTTAAGTGGCAATCTCAAATAGTCAATTTTCTTTGATAATTCATGTGCTGTTAAAAATGTCAAAAGTTATTAGCAGTTTTTATTTCCCATCACCTAGTATTCTAGCAGGTCATGTATCTACAAAAGTAGTGCTTAGGAGAGTTATCACTGTTCAAGGTACCAATCGATGTGGGAGATGCATAGAATTGGTGAGATTCATCCTTCTCAGGTATTTATGCAGCAAAATTCTATGAATAATACAAATGGCAAGCCACTTCTTTGGTTGATATTCTGTTATTCTGATTTAATATTAAAAATAACTCATGTGCTATTATCATACTTAATTTAGAACTCTCAAGTCCACTGTTACTATTTTTCTGATGCTTGGTTTGACCTGCCACCATTTCTGTGATGCTGTTACCTCTAGAAAGTTAAATTGGAATGAAGTCTAGTTTGCCTTGCTGAGAAGTGTAAATGGAATAATTATCTCTGAGCTGGGTTGGCCAGTGAGGTATCAGGCAGGGATCATGGTCTGAGCATACAGTAAGAGAGAGTACTGGGAAGTGAATTTTTCTCAAAGCAGAGCCTGTAGGTGAATGAATCTTTCCTAGGGTGTTATTTGTCAGACTTTGGTCAGAAGATACTTTATACTCTTAGAGCTTATTTCTTTGTTTCCTGTGGAACAGCAAAGAAAACTGAGTAGGTGGATTGAATGATTACTTGAATAACACATATCTACCAGATCTGTAGATGCGGGTTAGTCTTAGTTGTACAGTATTTTGAGAGCTATTGCCTGCTTCTGTACAGCACTAGGATATTGTCCTCAGGGCTTTGAAGAGCTATCTTTGTGCTCTGCTACAGCTGCAAGGAAGACAGTGTGTATAAAAGCAAAGGTATTCTAAGAATTAGTGTTTGCTCAATGCTTTCAAATAAGAGGTACTGGTGTAAGTCTTAATCCTACCTATGTGATTGATTTACCTTTACTCTTAGTTATTCTTTTCTGACTAAAAATGATGTCCTTTTGCATGTCAATACATAAGTTTTGTGTTCTTTTGAAATTAATTCTGTCCCCTTTGAGGTATCAACATTTTATTAAATCACTTAGTTTTGGAGTTTCAGTTAGCCTGTCAATCATTAATCAATGCATCATACTTATTTTGGACAAATATGTAATACTAGGTTCCTAGCTCATGTCTGCTCTTCCTCCCTATTATGGTACCCTATGAGCATGTTAATGATCCATTTGCAGCATCTGAAAATGATTCCCAACGTGCTATCTTAAAAAGGTTGTTTTGTATAGTTTTGCTTTAAGGAACAGTCCTGTTTACACAGAAGTGTTTGTTATTATGTGTTTTCAGTAACATTAAATACCTTTATTGTTACTTCTGACAATATAACTCAACAGTCCCCAAGCAGAAGCTTTATGTAATGGTTCTAGCCATATATTGGACTCACAAAGATTATTAGGAGCTTGCTAGTCACAATTATGCAGATAATTCACTTCATCCCTTTCTGAACAGCACAGCTTCACACAGTGGCAAAATTACTGTGTAATCATCATTATATGCAGAAGTAAAAAGCAGCACAGAGAAGAATGCTGTGGTATTAGAGAGGTGAAGTAAGTATTGGAAATTGACTTCACTGAATTAGGAAAAGGAAGAAAGAGCCTTGTTTTAACATTTTGGCACTCATGCATCCGCCTTTGACTTCTATCATCACCTCATTAAAAACAAAGTATTTTGGGTGTGATGTGAAGAGCTCTATACAAGCACTTTGCTGCCATGAGAACAAGCCTCATAAAAGTTAGCCAAATTTAAAGTTGCATGTGTAAGTGAAACAATATGTTAAAGGCACATTGCAAGGCACCAATTCCTTTCTTCTTCTTTCTCTGTATAAGCCTTTACCAGTCTTGTAGACTTTGGAGAGACTCTTAAGTGTTAAGCCTATTTCAGCAGAACTGTCAGCAGAAAGCATAATAGCAAGAGTATGAGAAAGTCTAACTGAAATTCAGAGGCTTCGCATGATAGAGGAGCTACGACTTCACAGTTTGAGACCAGTTCTCTTGACTATGAGTAGGTCAAGTTGAGATGCACGTTAGACTTGATGTAGTATGATTTTTCATTACTTTAGTGGAGCATCTATATTAATTTCTGCCTTTAGAGAGTAATATACAAGTGTAGAAGAAAGACAACTTTCCGAACAAGAGCAGGAGCAAGGAGAGGTTGATTTTCCCCAGCAGATGGATCAGGAAGAAAAGGAATGCCTGACCTCCTTCTTCACTGCTAATTTTTACATGTCCTTGTGCAGATTTCTGAGATAGGAAAGTCACTGCGGGAAGGGAATTGTCTGTAAAAGGACATACATTGTGAGGCTTGATCTGGAGCAATGAAACTGTGCTCTCAAGAACTTTTGGACTGATGGTAACTCAACAACATATAGCAGTAGGTTGTGCCATTTGATGTGCACTTTGTTTCTTCTTTCCGTGTTTGAAATTTTCTTTTTGCTCTATAAGAAACAAACTGTTCTTTTATTTCTGTTTCTTCCTTCTTGGTACCTGCATTGAGTCACTGTGTTTCATTGAATCCTCTTTTCATTTTCTCTCATTTGTTGGTTATTCAGTTTGTCAGAAAGTGGCTGAAAGTGGCGCTTTTCACCTCTTCTGACTTCTCAGTTTTAAAACAAAAAATGTTTGAAATGTTTCTTTCATGTCTTAATAGTGAAGGAAAGGAATCTACTCATCTTAACCAGGATGTGATCTGAATTTATACTACAACTCATAGTCATGATTCTGGAAGTTAAGTGGTTACAGCATTTTCCTAAAGAATGTCATCTCAGTGTTTTGTTCTGTTCAGCAAAAGAATGATTAGAAAAGAAACGCAGAACAAAACAGAGGACACGTTGGCAACACTGTCTGCATTTCAGGGCAGCCCCTCTCTGAATATAGAGTGAGTGGGACAGATGCAGAAGGTGATGTGTAAATTTATTGAATTATTTCCATAAAAGATTCTGTATTTAGCTTAGAATGCAACTAAACCCTCAGGAACACGTGCACTACTGTGGCCTGTTGGAGGAACTGATGAGTGTGAAACAGGGAATGTTAAAAATGGAAAGAAAAACAAAACAAAACAAAAAAAAATTTGTAAGTACACACAGGTATTTTTACAAATATGATATTAACGTCTTAGGTCATATTGTGACTGAATAATGAGAAATCTATAGTTGGAGTTGTGTTTAAAAATAGGACAATTTTAGGGAAGTGTCAGTACTTCATACCTGCCCAAATGCAGCTTCTGCTTCAGGAAACCTTCATCTGCTACTCAGTGAAAAGTGTAATGGGGAAGCACCCTTCCTGATGTCCTCTCTTGCATAATTTGTCTCTAAGATTTGGTGTGGCTGCTATCACAGGGCCATTAGTGTGATTTAGGGTGACATTGGGAGATGCATGGTGAGCATAATGAGGAAAGTTAGCGTCTTGCTCTTCTGTCTCTGGGGCTGTATCGAGATTACTGTGTCCAGTTCTAGGTTGTCCAGTTCAGGGTGGATGTGGAGAAAGTAGTTAGGGTCCAGGAAACATTGCCAAGATGGTCTGGAGTCTAGAGCACATGATCCATAAGGAAAGGGTAAAGGAGATGGACAGTCTGGTAAAGAGGGGTCTAAGGGACATGCATATTTGAAGGGTGGTTACAGAGATGGTGGAACCAAGCTTTGTTTGTTTGTTAGTTGCAAATTATGTAGATTTTCCAGAAATTGTGTCTCAGAAGTTTCAGAGTAGACGCTGGGAAAAAAAAACCTGTTTACAGGGAGGGTAGTGCTGGTGTGAAATGGATTACCCAAAGAGGCTGAACCTCCCTATTTGGAGGTTTTTGAGACTCAGACGGACAAAACCTCAGCTGACCTGATCTTGTTTTTGTGATAGTACTACTTTGTGTGGGAAATTGGCCTAGGATCTCCAAATATCTCTTTCCTCCTACCTTTCCATCTTTTCTTTAGACAGCATAGTCAGTTTTTGTACTTTCCTCCAATCATTCTACTTCAAGAGTTAGACTTTGGAGTTTTCAAAGTCAGTAGGAGGTGAACAGATAGCAAGCAGTAACTAAATGTGACACTGAAAAAATTACTGTGCCACCTGCTTGTTCCCCCAGAACTCATTCATGTCTTAGCACTACGCTGCTGTATATGATATTTTCTTTCTTTAAATAGTTGCGTTTTTTCCAGTGAAATTACACTAAACTTACATAAAGGCCCCAGTTGACAGATGTAAAGCAAAGAAACGGCTAAAATTAGAAGAGATAAAAATAGAGGTTGGGAAACTATCTGAATGATCTTACCAGCAACAACTTTGTGCTGCATTCTGCCAGTTAGGTCTGCTCTGTGAATTAGGTCAGACTGTAGCTCAGACAGAGTTCATCGAGAAGAAAAAGGTGTCATGCTGAAAAAGATGCATTTAACATTGGACTGAGGTCTTGACATATCTTCAAAATCGGGTTATATGGCCAGGATGTTTGGATTTGGCGTGTGGGAGAAGGAAGGTCCACTGTTTGAGCCTCAAGAGGAAGATATTATTCACAAACATTTCAGATAATTTACTTAGCTTATCAGATTTGAAGAAATTGAGTCAGAAGCTTATCAGAAATGTGCAACTGTATAATGCACTGAAGTTGGTGAAAGGACTTTTGATGTGATAGTGATTTGTTTTTTCTGATAGGCATTTGAAAGACAATTCCTTGTATAATTCATTAGGCATTGCATGTCTAAACCAGTTGTTGGTTGAAATGTTTTTCATATTTTTACAGATTAATATTTTTACAGATCACTAATTGCATTTGACTGTCAGGCACTGAGTAAATTAAACTAAAAGGCTTCCTGGTAGGAACATAAAAGAATATTAAAAAGATTAATACAGCCTGCATATTTAAAAGTGTTTGGTTTTGTTTTGTTTGTCACTGAGAACATTCACAGTAGCATCAAAATATTTCAAACTTCTGGAGTTTATACAAACTGCCTAGGAGATATGTAATAAAATATCAGTGTACCTGTTAAAAGGTGGATAAGAGGATTAGTATGTATAAATCATTATGTGATCCAAAGCTCTGATCTGTCTCAATAAGCAGGTATTGACTTCACGCAAGGATCAGTTTGTGACCATCTGAGACCTATATTTTTCTAGAGGTGTTCCTTATGTTAGAATCTGTGAATGTAAGAATGGATTTCTGTGTTCAAGGCTGTGGTTTCTGCTTCCTGTTTTTAACATTTGATGTTAGCGAGAGAAATTGGAAAAAAAATCATTCAGATCTGGTTTCTGATAGTCAGCACAAAAGTAGTGGCAAACTCAGTAGGCCATTGTTCACTTATGAGTGATGCCTAGAGAAGTCTTTTCCAGACTTCGAATGGTATGTCAGTTTTGGAGCAGATCTATAAGCCTCTCTGGAGAAATGAAGTAGAGGAAAGTGCCT
Organism: Apus apus; assembly: GCF_020740795.1. Lineage (NCBI taxonomy): Eukaryota > Metazoa > Chordata > Aves > Apodiformes > Apodidae > Apus > Apus apus. The sequence continues at coordinate 17,207,243 of NC_067282.1, forward strand.
TTGCAAGGGTTCAAGGAGACCTCTTGGCTGGGGTAGAAAAGAAGCAGCGTTGCTCTGAATTGACATGTCTGTGGGCCTGTTTCAGCACTTGTAATTAACATGTAGAAATTAGGACAGTGATTTGCTCAGTCCTCATTGCTCATCTCTGTTGTTAGCTTCTGCATAGTCATTTCCAGAGAAGGGCAAATTACAGTGTAAGCTCTCTAGCCAGCTTGGGCTGCTGTATAATGGGTTCTGGCTCCTTCTCTAATCTGCCACAGTGACTCCTTGCAGATCGTGCTGCTGTTTGCTTTCCCATTTTAAGCCTGAAATAGAAATGTTAGGGATAGAATAATGGAATTGTTTAGGTTGGAAAGGACCTTTAAGATCATTGAGTCCAACCATTAACCCAACACTGCCAGGTCCACCCACCACTAAACCATGTACCTAAGCACCACATCTACACATGTTTTAAATACCTTCAGGAATGGTGACTCAGTCACTTCCTCGGCAGCCTGTTTCAGTACTTGATAACCCTTTTGGTGAATAATTTTTTCCTAATATCTATTGTAAACCTCCCCTGGTACAATTTGAAGCTCTGTCATCTTGTCTGGTTGCTTGTTACTAGGGAGAAGAGGCCAACCCCCACCTCACTACAACCTCTTTCAAGGTAGCTGTGGCGAGTGATGTCTCCCCTCAGCCTCCTTTTCTCCAAACTAAATAACTCCAGTTTCCTCAGATGCTTCTCATAAGACTTATGCTCTAGAACCTTCACCAGGTCTGTTGCCCTTCTGTAGACTTGCTCCAGCACCTCGATGTCCTTCTTGTATTGGGGGTCCAAAACTGAATGATGGAATTGAGGTGCAGCCTCACTAGAGCTGAATACAGGGGGACAATCACTTGCCAAGTCCTGCTAGCCACACTATTACTGATACAAGCCAGGATGCTATTGGCTTTGTTAACCTCCTGGGCACACTGCTGGCTCAAAATCACCTGGCTCAAATATATAATAGCAAGTCATTAGAAATTACTCATTCTCATAGACATTATATTTCCACAGTATGTGAGCAATGCTGCTGTAATCTTTTGGTTTCACCTATTCTGTGTGTCTTCTGGCTGCAGCCTGAGCAGTAGGCTCTGGGGAGGAATATCATTCTGTTTCCTGAACAAGGATGTGGCAGCAAGATTTTTCCTGGTTGCTGGAAGTCTGGACATATGCCGAAGACAAGTATTTTGTAGTTACACGTGCTGTTGAACAAAGGTAATTTGGACATGGTTAAATTTTTCTGTTGGAAATAGAATTGTGCTGCAGTGTTATAGAGTTTTAAAGTTTATGAGGTAGATCTCAAAAAAACCTGCTGATGTTTCCAACATGGAAGGTCTTTTATATTATATTGAGAATTTTGCATACCTTGTGGCTGTGGTACTGAATGCTTTGTGATCTTTTAATCTAAGCACTCTGTCATCAGGATTTACTTCTGTTAAACATGTACAAGCAAAGAGCAGAGAAGTAAGCCAGTTTTCCCTAATGTCAGGCTAGTTGCTTTCTTACTTGACAGTCCTTCCTTTCTGTTATCTGAAAGGACTTTTATAAAGACAGAAAATGTGAAAATAGAATTTAAAAAAATTACAATGCATACATGATCTCATGATACCAGCATTTCTTCCAGCTGCTCAGTTAACTACAGGCTAGGCCAAGTTGCCACTACTCTCTGGGTCAGTTGCTGATAGCATCATCTTCCTTTTGAGAGGCATTTCCAAAGGTGTCTTCCAGGCCATGTTGTTACAGATCAGAATTTCAGCAGCTTTGTCAATGACTTGGCAACAAAACGTACTGATTTCAAATGTGTGTAGGTTACAATTCAAAAAGGAGATATGGATTATAGTGACTTCTTTAAAACAACAAATGCTTTTGCAAATGTACTAAATCATGTCCAGGTATAATATTATATAGCCTCTTAACTTTTCATTAATTGAATGCCAGCATTTTAATGTCGTTATTCCCTGAGTTAGGTGAGTAGAATTTGCACATCATAGTGTCAATCTAGCAAAACAGAAAAAACAACATGGTACTCAGCCTCCATAAAGGAGTCTCATTTGGAGACTTAAATTGTAAAGGTGTAGAAAATTCTCCTGCAAGGCTTGAAGCAAATAGGGGGGCATGGAGAGGCAGCTTCTGTAGTACCTATGAAGGAGGGGATAGAGGTTGGTGGGCTATAAATTCTTAACTATTTTGCCAGAAACGTTCTCGACTCTTCATTTGAAAGATGGGTCTTTGAAGTTCTTCAGAGAAGACATACCATTTGAAATGTACTTTCTCATTGTTTGTGAAGCATCCTCATGAGACATCTTTTCTAGGAATGCTTTTAAAAAGGCAGATTACATATTCATATTTTTTATAATGATCAGGTAATATTCAATAGTTTGGGGAAAAACTGGGTTGTTTTTTTTTTTCTTTTTAGTCATTATATATTGATTTTCTAAGTTTATTCACCTATTGGTCATCTCCTTTCTTGTAGCTTTGGAAGTTAGTAAATTAAAAAATTCTGTTCCCATCTACCATTGGAGCCAAGGTCTTGACTTTATGGAAGCTCTTTAAATGTGTTTTTTTTAAAATAAAACCTCAGTATAATTTTCCATTTTTTATATATCTGATGATGGACTTTAATTTTACAGAAATCAGTAGGAAGTATTAGCTCGGACAGTTGCAGGCTGAGTTTTTTTAAAAAACACCAGACTCCTGGTGTTATACATGCTTCTTATAGAAAAAAAATATTTGTAAGTAACCTAATATTAATAATACAGCTGTCACTTAACAAAAATGTTGATTTTTAAGGTGAAAATGGTCTTAAGTAATTAAAATAAATCATACCAATTACATCTGTTTCCATGGGCAAGGGGTTATAGAGAGGCTGTCAAAGCTGTATCAGTGTCCACGTTGGGCGCCAATAAATTGTTATCACCGTTTGACTCAGGATCGGCAGCAACGCTCTCGATCCCCTCCCCCTCCCACCCAGGTAGGGAAGGAGAGAGAGAATGAGGAGAGAGATTCTCTGGGTTGAAAATTAAACTACACAGCTTTAATTAAACACTAATGATAAAATAAAATGTACAATGATATACAAATGTGTTCAGGAATGAGCAAACCCCTATTGCTTCCCCCCACCCCCAGCATCTCCTGAGCTGGGAACAGCCCCAACAAATGCCAGAGCTGCCGGAGAGAGCGCAGAGTGAGGAGGGTCAGGAGAGCTCCAGCCTGGGGGTTGGTGGTGCTGGATGGACGGAGTCCTCCCTGGACACCTGCCATGGATGGGAGAGAAGGGAAGAAGAAGCAGGAAGGAAGTTGTCTTCTGTGATCTCTGACCTTCCTCTGAGCTTACGTAAAGATATGGAATGGAATATCTCTGGCCAGTTTTGCTGTCTGTCTAATTCAGTCTCCTATGGGGGGGTCATCTCCCTGTAGTGTCTGAGCTGGCAGAGCACAGATGTGACCTTGGAGTCCTGGCAATAATATAAACATTCCTGCATTATCAGTCCTAGCTTACTGAAGGAAAAAAAAATAAAAAAGTCAGTAAAAGGAAAAGTGGCTTTGTCTGGGCTAAAACCAGGACAATCAGTAAACTGCATTTAAAGGAATCGTGATGAGATACATTGGTTTGGCTTCTATGATCAGGTCGAGTTAGGGCAAAAACTAAAAGCCAGTTGTTTGTATGTCTTCTAATTTAATATATTTTAATATAATAATGATACATTTTAATGTTAATTTTGTTCTTGACTTGTTTCTGCTTTTTCTGGAAGCTAAATGTAGAATATATTGCTGAGGATTATTTAAAGTCTGTTCTATACCTCGAGTGCATTTTCCTCTTGGGATCATTAGGGTTGAGGGTTTCTTTTTATTTCATTCTATAATTAGAGTTACAGCCTTCTCTGAAAATGTCCCTCTACACTTTCCTAGCTCTCAGAGGAACCAGGAAGAATTATCTTCCTGAGGTGTTTCATAATTGTGGGTTTTGGTGTTCACATTGGATCTGAGGTTTTGGGAAGTGTTTTAGTATGTGGCAGCAAGGTAGATGCCTGCAATTGTGAGATGCTGGATCCAGTGACTGAGACAAGCTCCTTCCATTCCTGCATTACTTCAATTTGTGGTGCTATCTTAGATTTTATTTTCAAGCAATTGAATTGTTATTTCTAAATAATAAGTGATAAAGATGTCAAAAGTCTGTGGTTGTAGTATTTTTCTCTACTTGTATTTCCAGAACTTGTTACTGTCTTAGGGTATATTCCTAGTGTCTGAACTTACCTGAGGGTGCAGTTGTTGTGGGATGAGGTTCAGTGAAACAGATGACACCGAAGTGGGCAAATAAAAAGGAAGTTTAAGCATGTCAATATATAGAATTTTCTGGTATCATCTAAATTGAAATACCTTGCACATATTCATCGATGTAGTGGCACTCTGGCATGGTACTGTTGTCAATATGTTGCTCTGGATGTGCTACTCACTCTTTGTGTGGTATCAGCATTTAAATAAAAATTGTAACCGGTTCCCTCAGATTTTCTTGACTCTTAATCTCAATGAAACAGTACTCAGAGCAAGTGTTTTAATCTCTCTCTTTGCCTATTACGTATATTACCAGATGAGAAAAAACCTGAAATGATTAAAAAAATCCTAGAGGATTTTTGCATGTTGTTAGGTGATTTCTTGTTGATGTTGAAAACCTGAAGGCTCTGAAAAGATTTGCGTCTTCAGTTGTTTTGACTTCCCCTGTTTGAATTCTGCTCCAGTTGAAAGTAATGCAAAATGTTCAGGTCTACAGATTAGCACTTATTTGAAATAAAGAAAAAGCATAGCTGTAAAGCAAGCAGCTTGATGCAATATATTTAGCTGGAGGTGTTGCTGTAGCCTCCAGCCATCCAAATGTTGTCCCAAATATTTTAATAAATTAAACTTTTTTTTTTTTTTTGCATGTGTTCTTATTGCAGCTACATTAATCACAACTGCACTAAAAGAGTTGCATGCTGGCAACAGTTTTAATTTATTTTTCTTAAATGGGGATTTCATAAAAAGCCTACTCTGTTCCATATGTCTATAAGTATTGCAACTTTATAAATAAAATAATACATCGACTAATTCATGTAGCTTCCCCTTGAGTGAGACACAGTGGACTTCTAGGATAAAAGCTTGTACCTCGCAACATCTGAGCTAGGCTACATTGTGGCTGACTTAAGAATTAAGATTTTTTTTTTAAGGTGAACTAAAAGATCTTTTTATTTTAATTTTTTTGAGGGTCTAAAACCCCACAAACTGTATAATGTAGATTACTTAGGGTGCAGCCACAAACATTTGAACGACTTCAGAGGGCAAGTCTCGTAAGTTCAGTGTGCTTCCAAAAAATATGGTTGGAAGCACAGCCTACTCAGACATTCCAGATGAGTTTAGTAATTTGAATGTATAGTTTTCTTCTCATCTCCCAATAAGGAGGCTGAAAAGAAGAAGGTGACTTTGTGTTTTTTTCTGTAAATTAAACACTTCTTGCAAGTAGCCCATCATTTGTCAGTTTGTACCTTGACTTTTAGGAATGTAGCTCAATGTTTTCTTGAAACAAGTCAGTGTAATATTGTTTACATTAAAGTGGTACCTCTATTTTATGGGAACTGACCTACTTATTTAGGAAAACAAGTGCTAAACTTGAACAGCTTGTGAAAAAGCCATGGGAAATTTGTTTTATCCTAAAGATGCCTGCTGTTATTTTTTAAGTGACTGTGAATAAATGCATATTGTGCTAATATAATTAGGATTTATTTTAAAAGCCTGTTCGGGTAATTAGCTAAGAACAATTGAGCTTAGTCTTCTTTTGAGCATCATCTAATCTAGAATTAAATGTAAGGCAGTATAGGTAACAATATTTTTTAAAAAATACGGGCAAAACACCACTACTGGAAAAGGCACAGAGCAAACGGAGTCAAAGGAGGTGTCCCCAGCCATGACAGAGGTTGGAACTAGATGATCTTTAAGGTCCCTTCCAATCCAAACCATTTTATGTTCCTATGCAATTCCAGGCTTCTTTGTAAGCTGTAACTTGGCTGAGCTGAGCTGTAACATTAGTGTGCAGTATACGCTAAAATACAGGTGCTTTGTCTTGACTAGATTATAGAAGTTGTTTACACTGGAAATTTCATAGAATCATAGAATGGTTTGGATTGGAAGGGATCTTTAAGATCATCTAGTTCCAATCCCCCTGCACAGGCAAGGTCACCTCCCACTAGACTGGGTTGCTCAAAGCCCTGTGCGACTTGGCCTTGAACACTTCCAGGGAATTCATAGCTTCTTTTGGGCAACCTGTTCTAGTGTCTCACCACCCTCACAGTGAAGAATTTCTTCCTAATGTCTAATCTAAATCTCCCCTCTTCCAGTTTAAAGCCATTGCCCCATGTCCTATCACTCCCTGCCCTTGTAAAAAATTGATCAGCCATATGTAATATCAGGTGGTTGATATGCCTGTTGGAGCACTTAAAAATATCTTTGACATCCTGAAATGCTGCAAGGAGCTACTTTTGTAACAAGCTAACAGCATTTCAATGTAGGCAATCAGAATTTGCTTCATCTAGGAGAACATGGACACATGACCATCATATTTTGGAACACGTGACTGTGTTTTATTCTTTCACTTAGAGCAGATTAAAGCAATAGACCTGTTTCCCCATAGCCATTAAATATGGCAATACTGATGCATTAGATATTATAAATTTCTGTCTATAGGAAAACATCTAATTGGAGTGGCTATGCAGATGTTCTCTCTGTACTTGATATATGACAGAGTAAATCACTGGTTGTCTTAGCAGACTAAATAGAAATGAGTTGAAATGAAAAGAATATTAGAACAGGTAATTAAAAGCAATTTAAAAAGTCTTGAAAATGTCATATACCAACATGCATAATTTTTGTTAAATGGACAAGCAAAATAGTAATGATGATGTTGTAGAAGATAGCAAAACATTTGTTAAACTAGAAAAGCATGAAAAGACTTGATATGTGCACAACTCACAGGTTATTTTCCTCTAGGATCTGGAAAATTCCTTTGGTCAGTGTGCAGAGGAGGGACTGTCAGGCTTCCATATGGCTTCTGTGAGGGACTAGTAGGCTGTTCATAGGCCATGATTTTTGAAACAGTGTGAACCACACTTGACCTTTTCTTGGCAATGTTTGGTATTATTCTTAGCAATCCCAGCCTGTGTGTGTGTACCTGCATTGAGCAATGTTTCATGCTATATTTGTGAAAGTGAGAAAAACAGTGAGCATTATGTCTCTCTCAAAAATATGTATGACCCACTGAAAAATGCATATATAATATTAATTATTTATTATATTGTAATTGTAGATATATAAGTCACAATGTCAATAAGGTACAGGGAAGTAGTAATTCACAGGATAACAGTATTGCTGCCACTCACATCACCACTCAGTTAAAAAAAAGTCAGCATCCTCTCGGTGCTGGAAAGGCTCCAGGATTAACTGCTCTCAACTACATTTTTTACAAATGTGCCATGATGACTCTTATTTTTTCCTCTAGCGTGACAGTTTTTTACTAATCTCTAGAATTATTCTGTTTAGGTCTTTAATTTAACTCTTTTACACCTTTTGAAGAAACCGGAGGCAAGACTGATCAGCTGAAACCTCTTCAGGTCTATTACAACATATGCAATACATTGGTTCTTGCCATTCTACCTGTATTAGAAAGCAAATAAAATTCATAAATAAGGCTACCTGCAAGTGGAGCACTTTGGAAAATCTCCATTTCAGTTTTGTCTTTATTCTGCCTCAGCTTAACAAGCCAGATTTGTTCCAATTCAAAGATGTCAGTGGAGCAGCAGCAAGAACATTTTGGCACAGTAGTTCTTGTATGTCTTGCAGTCAGTGGCTCTATTTAGCATGCAGGAGATTTACTGTTGTTCACTTCTCATTCTTACCAAATGCTATGGAGTAGAATTTGGTGCATCTTCATTTCCAAAAATGTGTTCTTTAACAAAATGTAAGTGACTGCAGTGTGAATTATGCAAGCCGTATCAAAAGCACTGAATAGATTGAAAAGGTGAGGAAGAGTAGGAGAATAAAGTTAAAGAAAAAAATTTGACAAAAATCTGAGATTTAAGCATTAAATATTTCACATTTGCAAAATTAAATTGCTTGATCTTGAAAATGGAGTACACTGCATTCCTGCAATTAAATAAATTTTACATTTTAGCAATTAAGCACAAAGAGCAAAGATAGAACCTAAATAGCGTTCCAGTATTTGAATTTCTTCTGCTGCTAATTATTTGATGGTGGCTCTCAGTTTATCTGCACACATCTTGAAAATATTTTACCTCCTTTTATTTGTGCTTTTTATGTATGTGTATGCAGCATTTCATCTGCATGTGCACAAAATGTTTGTTGTAAGAATGATGTAGTAAAGAAATACTATGAAAAGACTCCTCTTTCAGGGTATTTTCTGCACAAAATCTTGACTCCTCAGTAACTTGTAATAACTGCTGTATGTTTTGTTACTGTCATCTGTGCAAGATACTTGTTTGCACAGCTCAATACACACAAAAAGTATTGCAAATTTTTTGTACTGGTACATGACCATGCCTCTGGCTAGTTACTAGTCTGAAAAGCAAGAGGAAATACACAGAATTTTCTGGTAGTACAGACTACTTCAAAAATTTTAAAAAGTCAGTTTAATGCACAATTTGGCTGAATTGGTACTGAAACACTAGCAGGTGCTGGATTCCAGCTGTCTGATTTTCAGGAAATGGAGTGAAGTTGCTCAGTTAAATTGGAAGGTGTTAAGTTTATTCTCTTGGATACCAAGTAAGTTTCTCTCCAGAAGGAAAATAGCTTTCTGGGCTTTCACTAAAGCCATTTTTCCAAGAGAGAATTACTTTCAGCTTCTACTTAATACTGGGTATCCAGTAAATCTATGTACATCTTATTGGCGTCAAAGGGGAAGCAATGGAGAATTTGTAAAAATAAGGATACCAACTGCAGGGAAGTTTGGTTTGGACTGTTCTGAGAAGGTATTTATCTGGTTCAAAAGGAGAATGCTGTAAGTACTAGGCTCTGTAGAAATTATTTCTTGGCAAATGTAGAAAGAGTAATCTTCGAAGAAAAGGATTGTAATGGCAAAATAAACCCCAAAACCACCACAAACCCACCCCTTTTTTATGCAACATTGTCAATATGTCAATCTCATATGTTTACTGAAGCTCAAAATACTAATTCCTTTAAGCTGGGCATCCTTTGTTATTTGAGAAAGACTATTTTGTGTTGGTAATTTGGTGATCCTAGTTATTCTAGTTTCATTTCTTGCCTTGAATTAATTTGAAACTGTTCATTTTGCAAGTGAAATATTTAGGGGGACAACACTTGATAAATCTGCTGCTGTTTTTTGTTGGGTGAGCAGTCCTTCATGCTCACAAGGCTGAGATCTTGGGTTTAAAAGGCATTGTCAGCTTCCCCTGGCTGTCAAAAATACAAGCACTAACTTGCGAGTGCAAGCTGACACTCTGTAATGCTCAGTCAGAGATGTGTGGTATTCATCCGTGTGGTATTCATGCGTTAGGTGGTAGGACTCCATAGCTACAAGGTGAATTGCTTGTCAGAGAAAATGTAGTGGGGGAATCCTGGGGAACTGCTGAAAGAGGTTTTCCTGCTTTCGACTGGAGGGGAACCAGTTGTCTGTTGGCAGTTTCTGCCTTCACAGAAGAGGTGGCTGAGATGAACCTGAGCCAGCTGTGGGTTACACCACAACCCATGGCATAATCCAAAATCAAGTTTGCATGGCTTTCATATGCAGAGCAGCGAATTGATAGCTTATAGGGCTGCTGCTCTGCTCTGGGAGATGCAGCTTCTGAGAGGAAGGAGACATTTAGGACAGTTAGGACTTCAGCCTTCTGAGCTTCATCTAGGTGCATCTTTGTGTTTCTAACTGTGATAGTAAGGAGTTACAAAGATTCTTTAAATGTGATGCATCACATGGAAAAATAGAGAGTGAGATGTCATCTGCTTAGTGGTGAGAGATCCTCAATACCAAAGGACAGGAATTGTGGAATCTGAGGATTAGTCTGGTGCATCAGATATGTCCAATAATCTCTTTGGTTTTATTTTTTTTAATTTCTGTCCTGAAAAAAAAAAAAATCCATACCCTGTGTCACCCAGTGATCTCATTTATCAGTCTCTTGCCACAGGAAGTAGTATTTGAGGTGCTGAAAGGGATTGATTGCCAGCAAGGTGGCTGAAGCCCTCAAAGATGTAGATCATGTTCACTAGTTGTGCCTTTTCATCACAACTGTGAAGAGGAGTTATGGAACAGTGACTTGAATTATTAAGTATCTTTAACACAAGGCATTTACAAATAACTTTTAAATCTCTTTTTATTTATGCATAATGTATAAAACATGATTCTGTGCCTCTTTAGTAAAAATAGACTTAATACAAAAAGCAAGTTTTAATTAAACTCCTAACTGAAGATGTCAGAATACTGATCACAGATCTAAATGTACTTCTTTCTAAATTTAGTTATATATTCTGAATTCCATGATGGGTATTATGTACTCAGTACTTTCAGAAGTCATGCATAATGTAACAAGGATTTTCACTTAACAGTACCTCTAGCAAATGTTCTCTGTGCTAATATTGTATGCCAAGTGGAATGTGATATAACAAATGATTTATTTATTTTCAACAGGTCATTAAATTTAATCCTCAAAATTTTGTGAAACTGCAAGAACTCAAAAAAGAAGCATAACCCATTTAAGTCACATGCGTGAGGAGATAGGTTTGTGAATGCGATCAAATCACAACTGAATTTTATAATCAAGTGGCTCTACTGAGGCAAAAATAATTTTAGTGACTTGAGGAAGCTGAAATCCTAAACCAGACAGTTGCGAAGAGTAGCAGTCCTGAAGAAAGCAAAATTTATTTTTCAAGATAAATTGTTCCCCTTGCAAATAGATGTGACTTAGTGAAGGAGGACCAGGCACTTAGGGTCCACCATTTCTCAGGTGGAGAAATACTGCTGTTTCTAAAATTATAATAGCATTTAACATTGTTTCAAAGTTACAGTTCTTTTGCTTGTCTTTAACATAAGAGATGAAAAAAAGATTCTAAGCCAAAAAAATCCCCAAACCATACAAAAAAAAAACAAGAAAAAAAAACCAGGGCTGGTTTTCATCTATCATTTTAAGAATTAGGTCAAGAATTGAAGAATTATGTAAATGTCTTATAAGGAAAGGCTGAGAGACCTGGAGCTGTTTAGTCCAGAGAAGAGAAGACTGAGAGGGGATCTTATTTATGTATGTAAATATCTGAAAGGTGGGTGCCAAGGGGGAGGGGCCAATCTCTTTGCAGTCATGCCATATGGTAGGACAAGGGGCAGTGGGTGCAAACTAGAACACAGGAAGTTCCACCTCAACATGAGGAAGAACTTTTTTACTGTAAGGGTGATGGAGCCCTGGAACAGGCTGCTCAGAGAGGCTGGTCCATCCTACAGTCTGATGCATTTGGTGGATTCCTGTTGGAATTCCACAGGGACCTCAGAGGTGCAGTAAATGGAATGTGTGCTTCAGTAGCTTGCCAGAGGTGTGTAGTTTAGCACGCCAAAGTGTGTGCCTGTGAGTTTGGTGTTCCAGCAGTGGAATGTAGCCAAGACCACCAGAGTCTTGTGGAAGCCTGGATCCTAGATCTGCTTGCCATTTCCAAATTCAGGTGGCAGAAAGCAAACCTGCAGTGAAGTTTTTGTTAAAGATATAACTGTATGATTTGAATTTGTTCAATATGAAAACAAAGAGTGTAGAGCTTCCTGCAATTTTTTTTTATTATTTTTTTTTTTTCAGTTTTGAATTTTACATATTTTATACTGTGTGGAAGCTGTCAGTGCTTCACAAAGACTGGAGGGGGTGGACAGCACTGCCTCAAACAGGGGAGCCCAGCTGAAGTGGGTGGCTGTTGTGGACTTCTGCAGAGACGCTACTTGGCAGTAGTTCTCCTGTTCTACCCTCTGTGCGTGCACTTCCCTTGTCTCCACTTCTCCAGTTGCCGTCTCTCCTCATACATGAGAACATGAGCATTTCTTGTTTGACTGATCAGTCAGTCTAGCTTAATCTGCTGGTTAGGTATCAGACTAGCTGGCAAATGTGTTTATTTTTTAACCAGTGGTCTGAGTCATCCAGTTGCTGTCAGCCTCCAGAAGATATTGTCACAGCGGTTCAGCTGGTTTGTGCCCCTTACAGCACATGTGAAATCTGGAATTTTATTAATTTAAAACAAGCAGAGGTTCTGGAGAGTGATGATGTAATGCAGAATTAGAGCCTCAACTTCACAGAATAACACTCATGAATATTGCATACTGTCATACTCACATTTTATTTGGTGCACTTATTTTTACTTTTAGTGAAGATAGTGCTTTGCATCAGCGTGACCTACAGAGGAAGCGTGTTGTTGGAGCTGCACCTACGTTCTGTAGCCAGTGGAGGTCTATTGCAGTAATAAAAGCCTACGCCTTTATATCACTTGTGGCCAATGAATTAGTTAGGAATGGCAATATGTCTACACTCAAGCTAGCAGATCCTGTTTTCAGTTTGCTCTTTCTGTTTCCAGTATTCACTAATGTGTGGCAAATCGTAATTGCAAGCAGCTTATGTAACACCGAAAAGTCAGTAGGGCAAATGAGCTGTTTTTACTGGAGTTCATCATGGGAAGTAGGTTAGGCTAAAATTAATTTTCCTGACTTTCTAAGCATGCTATGATTTATTTTTAAATCAATGATACTAACATTTATCCTCCTTGTTCTCCCTTTCTTTGTTACTTTGTATGCATGTTGCAAGTATTTGGGGGAATGGGATGGGGGAAACCATCTTATAATTATTAACAACACAGTAGATAAATATCAACAGCTCAGTAAAAAGACCAAAACAGTTATTAAAATAATTTTTTTTCTTTTTTTTTTGCTAACTTAATAACAGTAGGTAAAATTAAGGTATTAAGGAATGATCTATGAGAAAGATTCCTAGAATAATCTAAAAATAAACAATTCAATAAATGCAGTTGCTGGTAAAGTTTTAGACAATTACCAGATCTTGAGAACAATTATGAAAGGGAAAAGTTAACTGTGTTTTCTTAACCAGTTGGATCCTTTCCTGGTTCTGAAATAGTATTTTGTTCATTTGGATATATTTGATAAGTTAAATTAATTGTGCAGTTGAAGGCTGAAAAACATACTAGGATTTGAGGAACAGTTTATTTTTGTTTATTCTTACTATATTCTTTCAGACTGTGAATATAATTTAGGTTTGAGGCTGTTTGCCACACTGAAATCCCATAAGATAGCATACTCGGAGGTAGTAAATTTTGTTAGCAACAGAGGATGTATACTCCCATACCTTCATAAACACCTGCTTAGGTGAACTCTTATTTTTCTTCTGTGTATCTGCTGTATTTAATGAAGACGGTTCTACTTAAACTATTAATTAGTAATTTAATATAGATAAGATATATATTTTAGAAAATAAGTAAAATTCTGATTGAAATCTGGTTCAACTTCAGATGGAATGAGAGTCAACTTGACACTAACCATGATTAAAAAATAAGTAGTAATCACCTGGCAAATAAGTGATGGCTCTTTTATCATTTGCTAATGTCGTTATGGAAATAAAAAAAGGAAAATAAAAAATGTGGATTTTAAATAGCTAGCATAAAATGGTACCACATGTTGTGTAAAGTCCAGTGTAAAGGAACCATGCTTCAGAATACTGAAATAAAAACAAAAGTAGCAGTGTGTAAAATAAAAGTTTGCTGATTTTAGTCAGGATTATAACTAGTGATTCAAGTAATTTATTTACACTGACCCACCCTGACTTTGCTATTTTTGATTCCTTGAGAAACAAATGTAAAATTGCATGGTTTTGGTACAATATGAAAAGTTCAAGTTTGGACCTGCTCGTGCAGTGGTGTTAACATTATGTCTAGCATCTACAAGTACGTAAAGGGTGAGTGTCAAGAAGATGGAGTTAAGCTTTTTTCAGTGATGACCAGTGATAGGACAAGGAGTAATGGATACAAATTGGAGCACAGGAGGTTTAAGGTGAATATCAGAAAAAATTTTTTTACTGTGAGAGTGACAGAGCACTGGAACAGGCTGCCCAGAGAGGTTGTGGAGTCTTCTTCACTGGAGACATTCAAAACCCGCCTGGACGCCTTCCTGTGTGATGTGCTCTAGGTGACCCTGCTCTGGCAGGGGGGGTTGGACTAGATGATCTTTCGAGGTCCCTTCCAACCCCTTGGATTCTATGATTCTATGATTCTATGATTGTTCAGACAGTTTTACCAAAACGTAATTTTCAGGAAGTCCAATAGAGCCCTGTTTCACAGAAGCTATTCCCACCAGAGCTAAAGGCCAAGGTAATCAATCATACACTGTATGGCATCCTATTGTTATGGATATAATGTATTATTTATGCAGTATAAAGATTTTTCAGATGTTGTTGAAATGAACAGGCAAGCGAATGAATAACTGTAAGGTACAATATGTCCTTAACTGAAAATTGCTATTTCCTGGGTTAAAATACCTTCATGTTTGAGATTTGCTGCAAGTAGGGACTTTGAGGGACTAGCAAGAAGTCAGTCAGAAATCTATCATATGCTAATTACACTGACTGACAGATGAGTGCCAGATCTTCTACTCTTAGTATTTGTATACCACTTGTATTTCAATTCCTAAAACCAGAACTTGTTACTCAGTCACTATGGAAATAGGATAAAACATTTTGGCTGCACTACAAAACCCAAAGACTGTTTGACGTGGTACAGGGTGGGTTCCTCAATGAACCATTACATATGATCAACACTGATATATTTGATGAATATAATTATGCACAGGCTTAAACTTTTGATAGAAAATGGCCTTAGCTTTCAGTTTTCCCCTCACTGCATTTTTTCAAGTGTTTTTTTTTTTCTTGTGCTGAGAAAGAGGTGATAGTCCTCTTCACCATATTCATTTAATAAACTGATATTTGTGCAAGAAGCCTTTCAAGACTGGTAGAAACCTGTATAGCAATGGGGGGAAAAATTGCTTCCATAAATGGCTACCTATTGAAATGAGAGTGACCTTCTTCCCTTCTCCCTGACTTCTTCGTAGTTGGTTAGCAGGAAAATTTGCAGTCGTACCTGCAGAGTAGTTTTTAAACTGTGATCTTGTTACGCTCCCTGGCTGAAGAGATCTGCAGCTCAGAGACTTTCAGTGACAAAGGCACAGTACTGCAGTACTTACCATCCCATGACAGATTTTTATTACTGTGTCCTACCTACTTCTTTCTGAGCCCATGTAAACTCTAAACACCTTCTGTATTGTTTGGTGAAACAGTGATGGCTTTGCCATTTGCCACGTGAAGAGGTGCCTTCAGGCTGCGTGTTCCTTCATTCTGTTTGCTCTTGATTTAATTCCTCTGTACCTGCTGCGAGCTCTTCTCCCTCTTCACTGTTTTTCTGCCTCCTTCTCAATTAGCTCCAGTGGCATTCTCATGTCCTCTTACTCTTTTCCTTTCCTACTTTTTCCCTTTTTCTACATAGCTTCAATTGGGTCTTCTCTCCACCATGGTTCCCTTTGTCATCGTTCTGTCATCTCCATCCGATCTCTCCATAATCTTCCTCTCTTTGACCCTCTCACCTTTGCCTCAACAGTTCTTTGCTCTTCAGCTTTGATTCCCACTTTCACACTGGCCTTGTTTCATGGATTAGGCAATTCCCAAGAAAAAAGGTCTATCTTTTCTATCTTACTGTCACTGTGAGCATCACCACTATCTGTCTCTTTAGTTAATGCCTTAGAATTGCCATGGTCACTTTGTGATGCTTATCTAAATCCTTCCTAAGCTTCCGTTTGTCCTTTCATTTTCTGCAGATGACAAATTACATGCTATCTTTACCAAAGAGGGCCCTCTGTAGCTTATTCCTGTACTAACACTCCCCAGCCCTATTGCACATATGATACTACATTTTATCTCAATTCCCTAAGTGACACTAACTCTCAACAATTATCCTTTATTTGTTTCTGGTTTGTGGTGGTTTGGGTTTTTTTCTTCTTTGAAGTTGTTTTACATTATTTTAGAGCTGAAAAAATGTGTTTCTTTCAATTAAGTGGTCTAAAAGACTTTGCCTCATATAAATCTTTCTTGTTCTTCCTGCTTAGCATTTCTAAGACATGCCTTTTCTATTCATAGTTCACATAGATATATTTGTTATCAGAGGGTATTATGGTTCTCTGTTCTGACTTCTGCTGTGTCTTCTCCACCTTCCTTTAGGAATACCATTGTGCTCCTTTAGTATCTATTAAAAATGCTGCTGTGAAGTTACCTCTCTTCGTGTGTCTCCGCAGGCCCTTAACTTCCAGCACCCTTCATGGCCTTTCATCTACCAGTTTCTATCAAGAGCTTAGTTTTCACTGGTTATTGCCATATACTCACTCGCTTATTTTTCAGCCACTACCTTGGTAATTTTTTGGCTACAGATTTTCCTAACGCTTAACAAAAGCTGCTCCACAATGTGGAAATATGTGGAAATAGGAGAGGGCAGGTCTCCTGCTGTGTCATGTCTGTAGCTCATCGTCTTCCCCACCTAGCTTACTTCCTTGTCCTTCATCAGGCTGTATTCCTCTCTGCTCCTGCGTCTTCTAGGTAACCCTTAACTCTGGCTCTTTGGGCCAAAAGTTGTGTTTTTCAGAATTTTGTAGAAAGGGATTAATGGCTTGGGGAAGGTGGATTTGACAGCAACAACAACAAAAAATTAATAATAAATGACCCTTGGAGGTGTGCAGCATGAGTCAGACACTTTCCAATTTGCTGGTTACTTGCTATTTGTGTTACAAATGTGACTATTGCTGCTGATAAATAGGTCCTGGATGAAGGCCGACAAGGTCTCGTTCTCACAGCAAGCAATGGAGTCAATGCTGTGAGCAGCAGTGCTACTTCTGGGTTTTTTTCCTCGGTTCTATATGTAGAAGCACCAGTAGTAGTTAAAATAACTTTCACTGCAAGGGATTAATTTGATTAATAGTTTTCTCCCTGTAAATGGGTTACTTTATGTATGTATTTTGTACAAGCGTTTAGAGTACATGACTTAAGCAGTACAGTGAAAACATGAAAGTCTTGTCACAGGACAAGTGCTTAATTCTAGTTTTGTTGTTTCTCATGCACGGAATACAAATTAGTTACTCCAAAAACAAGAGCAGAACTAACCAGTTTACAGAATTATGTGACTTAGGGGGTTTCCATTCCGATTGTTTCATGTCAGGGCTGCTGTTTATCTGTTTGTTCTTGAAAAATACACCAGTCACTAAGCAAAGAGTGATCTCTGCTCCCAGTGTCTGAGCACGGTGGTGGTGGTGGGACACATCTGCTGTGTCACAGCAAAGGATGCAGTTCCTTCAGGCTTGTTCAAAAGTGCCAGAAAGCACTACAGATAAAATTCCCTCATGTAGGCACTGTCTTTGTGGACACATGCTGAGGTTCCCTGGAGAAGACTGATGGGTTGAAATGTTTGAACACGGAGACCACTTTAGAGAACTACTTACCCATTCACTGACCATAAAATATGGGGCATTTAGGAATGCCAGGAAAGAATATGAAGTATTTTCATTATATATTACTTGAGAACACTGGTAAAAGCAAGCTTCTGCTGGCTAAACTGGGCTAATTGTGTTACTTAAGATATTTGATTGTGTAGAAAGATATAAAGCATGACTGGATTAAATGAAACCTTGGTGTAACTGCTAGTGATTGGGAAGGGTGAATTATTTGAAGATGGAGTTAAGAGTTACCTGCCCCTTCTACTGAAAAGTAAGTATCATGCTCTGTAAAGTAGTGTGAAAGACGAGCTATGGGTAACTCCTCCCAGAGTCTGAAGATCAGTTAGATCGTCTTGGTACAGAGACTACAGCTGTCTGACTAACCTGCAACCTTGGTTTGATTTTTTATTGCCAGATTTTCTGGCCAGGCACTGGAACAGGTTGCCCAGGAAGGCTGTGGAAGCCCCATCCCTGACAGTATTCATGGCCAGGTTGGATGGGGCTTTGAGCAACTTGATCTAATGGGAGGTGTCGCTGCCCCGCGCAGAGGGGTTGGATCTAGACGATCCTTAAGGTCTCTTCCAACCCTAATGTTTCTATGATGCTGTGAATCTATGGTTCTAACTTGGCCAGTCCTTCTGAAGCAGTTGACCCTGTTTGTGTCCACATTATCTCCTTTCTGTGATGTGCCTTAAATGCATCTGGTCGTCAAGGTCCATTCCAACCTGGTATACTATGATTTGTCTGTGCTTCATGCCAAGAGAACACAAAGTCGTGTAACAACGTGTTCTTGGTTCTTCTCACCCTTTTGTAGATCACTTCCTATTTATCCATAAGAAGAAACAAGCCTAGACCAGGTTGCAAAACTAATTGTGGAATGGATGTATATGTCACGTGTTAGAATTAATTTTCAGTGTTGATGCAGATTACAAAGGGTAGATGACATCAGGAAGAAAGCCTTGTGTGACTTGGTCACAGTTCATGAAGGGTAAACCTTCACCATCACTGTACACATTTTAGAAATGTGGTCAAAAGGTGGCCTTTCCCCTGTTAGCTGGCAAGACCATTCCCTCAGTGGAAACAATACTTTCTGTGTTTGGATTTGAAGGCTATTGATGTGCATTAGATGGTGTGGAGTGTAGTTGTCCAATTTTGGCATGGTTTAGGCAGCTCTTTGTCTGTCAGATCAACACTTGGTTTTCTCCACTGGCACCCAGTCAGTTTTCAGTATTGTCTAAGGCTTTGGTCTTGATCTTCAAAGCAACTGTTCAGTCAAACACACCAGCTGCATCAAAGACTGTATTTCTGTTTGTGGACTGCCAAAATAACTACCTCTGGGGCAATGTAGATGATGAAATAGCATAGCAACTGTGCATCAGCTGGGGACACAGTGTTGTGGGGTGGGGGTACAGGCTAGGGAAAAAAAAAAACAACCTGCAAGAGTAAGATGTTTTAAAGGAAATGCTACAAAACCTCTCTGTGAATGTGTTCCATCATAAACATGATGCAGAAACAAGCCCCATTTTCCTCTGAAAAATAATTGTCAAAAATAACAAAAATGAAGAAGATTTGGAGTGCTGTCATATCGTAAGAGGGATTATATTTTTAAATATCCTTTTATATCAGCCAAAATAGGCTAAATTTTTAATGTATACTTGTGCAGGGTAACGTCCTAGCAGTATTAAAAATGTACATTTTCTTAGCATTAAAATCACAAACACCAGTTCCTGGGAGAGGCTGTATTATGGATAGAAGCTAAGGGGTGACATAGCTCAAAAGGAACTGAATATTGTATAAATACGACTGTTTCAAGTCAAATCTGATCAACTTCTAAACAAATCTTAAAGGTCTTGTTTTTAACTGATCAGAAATATTCCCCCACTGTGCTTTATAACGTACTATGGACAGAACTGATAGCGCCAAAACAATTATTTTTCCTCCCTCAATCTGGTTGCTAGGAACTGATACATGGCTTAAGGTGTTGAACATTGAAATTGCAACTCAGGACAATTTAATAGGATTTTTTTTAAAACCCTATTATATTGGATATAAATGAGATTCCATAATAAATATGTATTCTATGAATTAAATATTGGAAAATGCAACATTTTGACGTACATGCAGGTTTTAATGGTATGCTTTTTCAGTTCTCCCTTTGTATTTGATGGTAATAGATAATTTTCACCTGAGTGCCTAATGCCTGGGAGAAATGAAACTTCATTCTGCTATTGAGTCCCTTAAGTGTCTGTTTTCTTAAGAAGGTACATCAATTTCTTGATTTTAAGCTTCTCTTAGCCTGCCTAACACATTTACCTGAGCTCCACCAGCCATTCAGCCTTCTTTATGAAGAGAGCAAGTTGTCATTATGTCTTGTAGCAAAAACAATTAGAACAGGGGTTATGTTAGTTAGAGTTTAGAGTGCTGGTGAGTCTGACAGTGCTTTTAATGATTTTATATGCCCAGCTATACAATTACCTTAAAAACCATAGAATCATGAAAGTTGGAAAAGACCTCTAAGATCATCAAGTCCAACTGTCAACCCAACACCACCGTGCCAACTAAACCATGTCCCCTTGATAGATGGGAATAGTGAAAAATCAGAACAAAACTGAGCTTTAAATATTTAAAGATGTGAGCTTATTTGTAGAATTAAGATCACTTAAAAGAGTACTGTTTTGGAAACTCAGCTGTGTGCGTGTTGATTAGACATATAAACAAAAGGTAGAGATGTCTGTTAATTATAGTTTCTTCACTTTTCTTTTTGCTTTCCAGCATAAATATGCATAAATCTAGGGTTCACATTGATTAGAAATGCCTGTAAGATTTTTGTTTGCATTTTTCTGTACCTCCTGTCTGTCAGTTTTCTTCATACCTGTTAGCAAAAATAGATAAAAATGGTGCTATCAGTTCAGGACTGTGTGACACAGAACCTGTATCTGCAGAAGCAGTCAGATGTATTATATTATCCAAGGCTTTTGTGGAGCAGCATCTTCTGTGCTCTCTTTGTTGAGCAATTAGTGATGCATCCTGCAGCTTGGGGAAACTTGGCAACAGCAGCAGCTTGTCCCAAGACATGCTGCACGGGTGGATGGAAGCTGAGCCCCAAGAGGAGGGATGAGGTGGTCTGGGAAGAAGCCTGAAGAACATGTATCACTTGTGGTGGATGGCTGAAACTCCATTAGACCAGTTAATTTAGCTTAAGCAGCATTTTGGTTTTTAAATGCAAGGTCGCTCGGATGACTTTTAAATCAGAGTATTTCATTAAATAGACCTTACAGCAGTGATTAATGTGCCCACAAGCTCATATCTTTTTGCTACTGTGTTTCTGAGAGACAGTAAATCTTCATATTACTTAAACACTTTCCTTCAGATGACTGTTGATTAGTTCCTGCCCAAATCTCTTTTAGATTTGGTAGATTTAAGCTGACAATATTGGGAAGGTAGTATTTGAACATAAATCTTTGTGCTTCCTTTTTGAATAAAATTTTTTCAACTTTTAACAAAGAGCATCGGGGGAGAGCACTGATGATGATAGAAATGATTCCATCTTCCTGGCTAGAATAGCAGTGGCCTTTGACTGTGGTTGAGGGCAATGGCTTTTGTTATGATATTCCTATTAATGGGGTTGTGGCAAGTAACATAGACTTGTTTGCTTGTCTTGTAACTCTCCTTTTGTCATCTGTCAGGTTGAAGAGGAAACAGTGGCCTTTCTTGCTCACAGTGGAAGCGAAGAAGAGTTTGACCCCAGTACTCTTCCAGATCCTGATAAATACAAAGACTCCGATGAAGAGCAGAATTCAGAAAGTGAAGACAGCTATAGGTATGCACACATCTTCCATGTCAGTTTTGAAATGTTCATGGTTTTTAGAAACTGTTTTGTTTACATGTTAGGAACTCATTTTACAGTAATCCTTTCACTCCTGAAACTTAAATGCTAAGGTTTTTTGTTAGGTAGAGGCTGAACAGAAATCTGTCCTAAAGGCTGTTATTTTGTGGAGCTGTCTGAGAAAGATTTCGGAGTCAGTGTTAAAGTGATCTTGGTGAGACTGTTCCATATACAAAAACCTTGACTGACTCCCTGGAGGTTTCATGTGTTTCTCTGGTGGTTTGACTCTGGCTGGATGCCAGGAACCCACCAAGCTGCTCTATCATCCCCCCGTCCTTGGCTGAACAGGAATGAGTAAATATAATGAAAGAGTGGTGGGTCTTGATAAAGACAGGGAGATCCCTCACCATTTACTATCACGGGCAAAACCCCCCAGCACTACCACTGCTGTTACTTGCCTCAGCCTTGGCCGGTGGTGGGTCCGTCTTAGAGCCAGCTGGCATTGGCTCTATCAGACATGGGGTGAGCTTCTAGAAGCTTCTCACAGAAGCACCTGCTACAAAAGTCATGCCACACGAGCCCAATACATTCCAGAAAGATGTTTCTGTAATGTCACATTATGTGCTCTGTTTAAAAGAAGAAACGTTGAAGGCATTTGAGAGTTTCAATGAGCCCTCTGTACCTGTGCTATAGTAAATAAATTTATGCATGATGAAGCTTGATGGGTTTAGGATTGTGTTGCTGAGACTCTTCAACACTACAGATTAAGTGGAATCAAAGTTAGAATATATATTCTGAAATTAACAATGTTAAAATTTTCTTCTTGATATAGAACAGTGTTTTTAATTATGTAAACCAGAAGATTTTGTTTCTTGTAGTTTAACAGAAAAGCACAGGGTGGGGATGAAGGTGTGTAATTGATGGCAGCATCCTGCAGTTCTTCAGCATATATACTGCAGAAAGAAGGAGGGATACTGCATGGAGTCCTGTGTGGGTTTTGCCATTGGCTTCGCCACAACAAAGAAGTCCATCTGTGTGTATCTGACAATCAGCCTGGCATGTACCAGGTTCAGAAACATGGTCTTGACACTTAAATGGGAGTATAGATGTTTATTTTGCTCTCTTCTAGATGTGTTTCTTGGGGAGGGCTATCTAAGAGGATTTGTAGGTTGCTTTTCTCATGTTGCTAGCTTTAAAATATATCTGTTCATATTTGATAAATGCTTCGTCTAGTGGTGTTCACTGATTGCTTGCCATGGAATCAAGTTCATATCATATCATATTATATGATGAAACTTTATTCTTGGCTTCCCCTAGGTAATATCAGCAATATGGTTAATATTGTCTTTTCAATATATGAGATTCTGATGAGTAAAACCTGGATACAAGGCAGTAATTTGAGCTGGATAATTTTGTAAAACCGCATTTTGTTGGAAGGGTCCGTCTCTGTTTGGTCTAATGTTAACTATGAGACAAGAAGGAGAAGAGAACTGTATTTAGGAATTCTGCATTTATGCACAACTCTAACAGAGGTGCCAAGAGAAGTATTTCAGGATACTAATGCTTCTCCATTTGGGACCATAGTAGTGCTGATTCTGCCCTTTTTCTTTTGAGAGCAAATTCTGAACCGACTTCTGTGGTAATGTGTTACTGCAGGTAACAAAGTAGAGGGAATCTTGATAGTTATTGGTAGTTTGCTGAGTTTATTGAGAAAGTCTGAAGTAAAGCTTTGGTGAGTGGTTACTTCCCATATTTATTGGTGTGTATGTTGCCATGGAAGGACAGATTCCTGGCATCCATTAAGCTGATGGACAACTGAACTAGTGGGAAGGAGTTACCCAAAACCAGCTATAGGAAACCTAGTGTCACAACAGTACTGGTTAAATATTTAATTACCACAGGCATTTCCTAATTACTGCCAAATAGTTGCATACTTCCTGTAGGAAAAAGGTTGTGGTGCTTAGTTCTGCATTTTTTAAACCAGATGTTGCATTATTTCAACTTGTAGCCCTAGCTAGGCTTAGCTATCTTGGCAATACAATATTTTCTAGCATGACTGCTTCAGAAGTATTTTGAAAACATGATGGGGTCAGTCAGTTTAAAATTGGGATTTTTTTCTAGCTTACTTTTAGTATCATTGAGTAACAATTTGTCTAGGGGAGGTCACTTCTGTCTTTTTTTATGTATTTATAGATCACTGTTTATATTGATTCTTTCCCCAAACATGTCATCTGGATTCAAGATAAACTTTAAAAATAAAAGTTGACAGAAATGGGCAGATTATTGGCAGTGGTAATCAGTGCAGATTTTTAATTAATCAGTGTCTGATCTGGCCACCTGGAGTCAGAGTGTCAGCTCTCAAGGAGAGTTAAGACTCAAAGAAGGACCTCAAAGGAGGTCAGTATGATTTTTATAGGCAGGAATGTTAGTCATAGAATCCTAGGGGTTGGAAGGGACCTCGAAAGATCATCTAGTCCAACCCCCCCGCCAGAGCAGGGTCACCTAGAGTACATCACACAGGAAGGCGTCCAGGCGGGTTTTGAATGTCTCCAGTGAAGGAGACTCCACAACCTCTCTGGGCAGCCTGTTCCAGTGCTCTGTCACTCTCACAGTAAAAATTTTTTTTCGAATATTCACCTTGAACCTCCTGTGCTCCAATTTGATCCCATTATCCCTTGTCCTATCACTGGTCAACACTGAGAGAAGCCTAACTCCATCTCCCTGACACTCACCCCTTACATATTTGTAAACATTGATGAGGTCACCCCTCAGTCTCCTTTTCTCCAAACTAAAGAGACCCAGCTCCCTCAGCTTTTCCTCATAAGGGAGATGTTCCACTCCCTTAATCATCTTTGTGGCTCTGCGCTGGACTCTTTCCAGCAGTTCCCTGTCCTTCTTGAACTGAGGGGCCCAGAACTGGACACAATATTCCAGATGCAGCCTCACCAATGCAGAATAGAGGGGGAGGAGAACCTCTCTTGACCTACTAACCACACCCTTTCTAATGCACCCCAGGATGCCATTGGCCTTCTTAGCCACAAGGGCACATTGCTGGCTCATGGTCATCCTCCTGTCTACCACGACCCCCAGATCCCTTTCACCTACACTGCTCTCCAGCAGGTCAGCCCCCAGCCTGTACTGGTACATGGGGTTTCTCTTCCCCAAATGCAAAACTCTACACTTGCCCTTGTTGAACTTCATGTCATGTAGTAACTTGTCCTAAGGTCATGGCAGTGGCAGAGGTCTGGGAATAAAGTTCAGACACTCATAGGGCCCACTGAATGCTCTGTCCACTAGACAAGAGCATTCCCTTGGAAGCTACATCTAATCACATGTGGCAACTGATCTTGAAAAATATTTTTCTTGTTTTTAGTGTTCCATGTTTACACATGTATATTAAATATCACATAGACACAGTTTAATCCTTTTTGGTTTTCCATTTTATTGGACTTCTCCTTATTTGAGTTACTTTTTGATGGAATATTTTCTTGTAACTTCGACGCCTGCAGTATTTCAGTTATCCCAGGGAGATTAGACTTGAATGTAATTTGGACTGAAGAGAGTAACTTTGAGCACAAAATTACACTTTAAATATATATATATATGAATACATATATATATATATTTATGATTCAGCTGGAGTTGAGATACGGATTTCTTTCTGCCGTATTGTCAGATTTTAATTTACTAAGTGTACTTTAAATACGTTGTATGGACTATGTTTCGAGATTACTTTGGAATGCCAAGGCTCGTCAAATCATGTTCTGTAATATAATTTCTTTAAGATGATGTATGGATTTAATATATTCTATATGTTTGAAAATGTAGTTGATGATCATTTAAAATCACAGCATTGTTCAGTTGTTTAAAAGGGTGGGCTTGCAAATGAACTGTTAAAACATAAATTTTGTTATGGTTTTCACATACAATATCTGCGCATTCTTGTCATACAAACCCTGCTGCATTACACAGTTACATTTTTTGTGCATTCATTTTATGAGTACAAAGTTGCAGTTTGGTTTTTCTTCCTTAAGTAAAATGTTTGTTTTAATCCCTCATGTCCGTTTTAGTGCTCTGGGGATTATAATCTCACTGAGTCACTTTTTTGGTATCAGTTTGGGGATTTAAGCTTTCCCTGGCTAGTAGCAAAACATTCTTGTTGTAACAAATGTTTCTCAAGAACTGCCATCACTTGAAGCTTCATAGCCATAATAGGAGAGGTCCATGACTTCCTCCAAGGGGATTTTTAAATGTTTTTGTTCGTTTTTCCATCTGTACACAAAGGGACTGAATACTTTCCAGGCCAGGAGTGGATTTGGCACTCATTGCTAAGGCTAGTAATTAAGTCCAAGTGAGTGGTGATAACAAGCAGGGCAGGTATGCAAAGTAGGAGGAGAGTGAAGAACTGTGGGATGCTCACAAGGGCAAGAGCAGTGGGTGACATCGTACTAATGGATAGATTTGTACGATGACAGGGTCCGGGACAAAATGACATGTCTAGCAGGCCCTGAAAGGAATGTGTTGGAACCAAGAGCCCCTGGTGGCTCTGATGTGCAGTGCAGCAGGTGGCAGTTAATCATGTGCTGGCTTGGGCCTGTCTAGGGAACGTCAGCCATGTCTTTACAGGCTAAATGGCTTTGGCCAGGGTACAGGATAAAGTATTGGGACATGATTACTCACAACTGCTGTGACTTCAGATAGTGTCAACTAGAGCTCTTCTGGGCAATGTCCCATTGTATTTTGGTGTGGTAGGACAGACCAAAGACTGCTTCTGTTAGGCAGTGTTGATGAAACCACATGTCTTTTAGGAGTGTGTAGGTGGAAAGTCATAGAATCATAGAATCATCCTGGTTGGAAGGCACCTTTAAGATCATCAAGTCCAACCATAACCTAAATCCCCCCCACCATAACCTAATTTACCCTTTCAGTACTTAAATTATGTAACTAAGCACTATATCTATATTTCTTTTAAACACTTACAGGGATGGTGATTCCACCACCTCCCTGGACAGCCTGTTCCACTGTCCAACCACTCTTTCGATAAAGAAGTTCTTTCTGATATCCAGCCTAAACGTCCCCTGGTGCAGCTTCAGGCCATTTTCTCTCATCCTGTCATTATTGACTTGGTAGAATAGGCCAACTCCCACCTCTCTACAACCTCCTTTCAGGTACTTGTAGAGTGCAATGAGGTCTCCCCTCAGCCTCCTGTTCTTCAAACTAAAGAATCCTAGTTCCCTCAGCCACTCCTCATATGACTGATTCTCCAGACCCTTCACCAGCTTGGTAGCTCGCCTCTGGACACGCTCCAGCAACTCGACATCCATTCTTCTTGTACTGAGGGGCCCAGAACTGCACACAGTACTTGAGGTGTGGCCTCACGAGTGCCAAGTACAGGGGCACAATCACATTTCCAAAATTCAGAAAATTTGCTCAAAGTGTTGAATTAAAATAGAAATATGATGGGCAACACTAGCTGCTACTTGCTTTAAGAGGCAAAAAATGCTTCTAAAAGGGATAATTCAAAGCAGGTATGTGAGACCTAGGTTATCTTCCTTCAGCAGTCTGTAAAAATAGACCATCTGTCCCTAGTCGAAGAAGTCAAAAACATAGTTAATCTTTTCTCCCTCCTCCCCAGCATTTTTTTTTTAATTGGAGGAGCTACATGAATTGTGAGTTAAATTTGCCTTTGAATAAAATTTCCTTCTAGCCATACCTCTACAAGCAGAGTAATTAATGACTCCAAGCATGTAATATGAGATTAATTTTTGTATATCTAGCAACATTCATCATATTTGGTTTAAGGCTATCAATGTAAATTGTTAATGAGGTGAAAAAATTAAGTGTATCAAAGAAGGGTGGAAGAAAAGCAGCGGAATTCCTAAATATTCATTTTGCAGTCAAATTGGGTTTCTGATATTTCTAATCCCTCTACCTCTTTCAATAAAAATGTTGAAGAAGAACAAAGTAACGATTGACCTCATCGTTACCTTCTTTAAATCTTTAATAGGTGGAACCGGTCGCATTAGCTCTTAGATCAGCATGGAAAAGATCTTGGACATGAGGGGAAAGGAGAAATGTCTTCAGTTCTGGTACTGTTTTGTTTGTGATTTTATGGCCAGTCACCAGCTGACAGGTGTGCTTGTCAGCAGTCAGGGCTGCTTGGTTGTGTACCTTCTTTTATGAATATTGTGGGCAAATTGCAGTTTCTTATACCTTCTTCTTGTACCAGGATGCTGGTGTTGACCTTATAATGTTTGTGTGATTCTTGATGCAGTTGACGTTACATTGTCCTTTGAGATGATTCATCTGCAAATCATGGTGCTGCCTCTAGCTTGTATTATTCAGGTTCAATCAGGGCCTTTGTGAAGGCCAGAACTTGATGTTTTGGTGGCCAGAAAAGCACCATAGGAAACATTGTAAAAGGTCTCTGCTTAAAGGTTTCGTCATGCTGTTTAGCTGCAAAATTGGACATGGAGACGCTGAACTGCTTGCTGTTGATAGAGATACGGTGTTCTTATGCCATGGAAGTCTTTATAATAGTTATACTCTCAGTATATGAAATGGATGATGATAGAATTTCTTAGTGAAATTTGGTAACCTATGCTCTGCAGGTCAGACTAGATCTTACCTGTGGTCCCTGTAAGCTTGGCAGCTACAGAAATTACCTCTAAAAAAAACCAACAAAACAGGAAGAAAATTTAGTATGCCCTCAGCAAATGTTTGCATAAATGAAGGAGAAATGGAATGAATATTTACTGAAACTCTGCAGTTTGGAAGTTGACTATCAACAATTGCAGGATGGTAACAGTGCCACAAAAGAAAAAGAGAAGAACAGATTTGAAGAATGTCAGTGTCAGATGAAGCTGAGAAGTGATTTGGTACAAGGGTTAGGGAGGTGATTAGCAGTATCTCCAAAGGCAGCAGCACATTTCAGAGGTTAAGTCTCTGATAGAAGGACATACAGCAAATTAAAATGGCTGGTTTGAAGCCATGGACACCTCCATCTGGAGCAGTTTCAACTCAGAGCAGTGATTCAACCCCTGAAACATTTGTGTTTACAGACTGGTTTATAAAGAAAGCTGAAATTCCTTATCCCAAATACACAGAACAGAAACTCCAGTTATCCAGGGCTGGGTCAGGTACTGCTATTTTTTGATCAGCAGTGTCTGCAACAGGAGCAGGGAAGAAAAGTGCTGTTGCAGCCTCAGACATCTAATATCAGTCCACTGCCTCTTGTGCACTAGAGCCTTTAGAAAGTAACGGTGACCTCAGAGCAGAAGCAAGATGTTGATGGCTGGTTTGAGTGCTTTTTGCTGTCAGATCTTCTGTGTGTTTCTGATGCAACAGTAAGAAATACTAAGCGAGCTCTCTTGCTGGTCTTGTTTCCATTTTAATTTTATTTTTTTCTTCTTCCACATTATGGTGTTTCAACTCCAAGACAGACTTGTCTTCTGCTTTTAGTACTACTACACTGGTATTTGATTACAAGTAGATTATTCATCCCTTTTACTACAGTTGTTTTTTATAAATCTTGTTTTAGAACTGTCTTGATTTATATCAGTGAATGGCCAGTAAGGGAAATAACACAATATGATATATTTTCATTACCATTTCTATGTGCTGTAGAATTCTGAAAGCAAGTAAGAAAGAAGCTGCACTGGGCTTCATAGAAGGGACTGCAGTAATTAATCTTCATTAGGATTGCTGCCATGGCCTTGTGAATTAAAATTTATTATGTGGAAAAAGGTTTGTGGCACAGCATGTTTGATTAGCAAAATGCCAATATGTGTGGGATAAATTATTCCTAACTTTTCTGAACTGTATTTTATTAGCAGATTCATTCATTATTCCCGTTCATTTCTTTGGGAAAGAGCTCATAGTGCAGCCTAGAAACCTGTCTCATGATTTGCAGTTCAGTGGCAAGGGCAGTTTGTTTCCAGAGCAGTGCTGGTAAAGCAAAGAAGGCTCCAAAGAAAGCTCTGAGAAATGTTAACTGAAGCAGAGCCTGTCTAGAGATTTCACAGTACCAGGCTGTTTAAACAACAGCAACTTGGCTGTGTGGCTGCACATTTCAAATGGCTGACTCTCAAGCACTTAAAATCTAAATGTGACAGCTTGTCTAGAAGCCCAGGAGCGAGTTAAATACTAACAATTAAAAATTTCCTATTTTTTTCATGGTGTCACCTCAGAGCATACTTGTGAGATTAATTTTAGTAGTTAAATTAAGAAAATTTCTTGGTGCATAGCTAGCCATCAGAGTCATACTTAGATCCCACATTTCCCATGTGCCCTTCATATATGCTGGCATTTATTTAAGGAACAGGATTCATAAACCCTGCTGTAGTGTTTGAGTAATAAACATTACCTATGAAATGATAGTACCATCCTTTGTTATTACAGCTGTGCAAACTGTGACCACAGAAATTAATGTGCCTGTTGATAAGTTGGCTGTTGGTACCTCTTTGCCTGTGTAAACACAGCCCATCCCAGTAAATCCTTCCATCAGGCAGCTTCAGACTGTACAGGTCATCCAGGCGGCTGAAAAGCTAAATTGCGCCAGATGGTGAAAGGAAGAAATTGTAATCCAGCTGCACATGTCACTTTCTGAGTGCTATAAATAGGAGACTGAGAGAGACACTGGCTCTGGTTTGTATCTGAATTGTGGGGTTGAGTTCTAATTGCATTGTTCCGTTAGAAAATAGTTCACCCTAGAGTAACTTCATTTTGTTTTAGTTATTTGTAGACCCCAGCTGGTAGTGCATCAGTTTGTGAGTTGGTGAGAAATAAGGGGCCATTTATATCCATGGGAAGTGACCAATGATAAAAAGCCTCTGCAGAGTGGGCTGACAGGCCTTCAGTCAGTGGAGACTGAGGAGAATCCATTTGACAGTAAGTGCAGAAGTCATCCCCACAGAGCTGTCCTTTTACATGTGCACCTGTGAGTTACAGCTATTACATCTCCTCCAAAGAGCTCTCTGTCCAAACAGCTAAGGAGAAGCACTGAGATGGAGCATGGGGATACCCCTTGTCATCATAATGCCAGACATCTCTCCTGGTGATTTTCCAGCTTCCTTCTAAAATTGCCATTTTCACCCTTCGTAAATCTACGTCTCTGACTGCTCCTCCAGAGTAGTACAGCCCCTCTCCGTGACACCCAAACTACCACTCCTAAAAATCCATCCTGCAGGAACAGGGTTGGAGGGTTGGACTTGCTGATCTTTAAAGGTCCCTTCCAACCCAAACTATTCTATGGACAGGCACTGTCTGTCTGCTCTCTGCATCTCAAAATTATGAACATCTTATTATCCTGTTCCTTATGACTCCACTTTCCTTCCTAATTTTCCTTTATCAAATATTGTTTTGCTTTTGCTTTTTGTGCATCATGAAAACATAAGCTCTTTTCATCGCTCAGTGACTTTGATGCTGCTTCCTGTGTTGTACATTCCTCCCTATTCACCTCTCCAGCTTACAGCCCAGTCGGGGTCAAATTAGTGTGAAAATACACCTGCTGATGTGTAGGTACATCATTAGTATCCACTACTAATTGAGCACCATGATCTCTCAGTAATAATAAGAAACAGCTTGACTTAGCATAATCTTCCCATAAAGCTTATGATGCAAATTAATCATTATTATGTTGATGTGCTTTTGTTTGTGGCAAAAATGAGGACTCTCACAGTTCCTCTGAATGTGTTTGTATTTAAATGTTATACCTTGCAGACATCTAGACCTATGGGCCTCTGAAACTCCAAAAATTAATATAATTTTTGGTATTTAAGTCTGCTGTTTCATAATTTGTGAGATTTCTGCTTTGTTTTGATTGCTAAGATGTTTTGAACTAATGTCCTAGATGAAGCATTAGTCAATTATGAATGCAAACTGGGCTTCAGAGCCCATTCAAATGCTGGAATAATTGGTTCTTTTGCAAACAAGCTAAAATGCTTTTACTTAATGAGGCTTCAGCCTTACAGTTTTAAAGTGAACCCCTATATTCAGTGCTGAGCACTGCACATAACATGAAACTCCAACCCAAACCTACACTGGCCACTTGGGAAAGCGAGAAGTCTTAGTGCTTTAGAGTATTTTCATGTACTGTCAGTATAGCTTCAGCATTTATGGAGTATCTTAAGAGCTACAGAGAGAAATAAGAGAGAGCTTTCCCCAGAGAAGTAATAAAATAAACATTGATGGCAAGCACTGAAAAGCCCCCCCATGACAGCTTAAAATGGGCAAAGTTGCTATATCCTTTGAAATGTCCCAATGTTAAGGTATTAGATGCACAGTCATCAGCTTGAATCAGAGAATAGTTTGGGTTGGAAGGAGCCTTTGAAGGTCATCCAGTCCAGCCCTCCTTCCATGAGCAGGGACATCCCTTGCTAAATCGGATTGTTTACACTATTTCTTTTGGATAGGCAGGGAAGGACAATATAAAGGTCAGGGTACTTGGTTTGGTTTAATTGTGGGAATGCAAAGTGTTTCTCATCAGCTTTCTCTCTTCTCTCTGTGCTGTAATGAGCAGGCAGGAGTTGGCATAATTCTTCCATTAAAAGTGGGATGGAGAAGAGAGGAAGGCAGGTCACACATCTGCAGTCCAGTGCAAGGCCATCAGATCTCACATTATTCCTTTGTCTCAGTGCAGAGGCAGCCAGAAAGCACAGCGTGTGATCCAGGAAGAGGAGGAGGTGTTGTACTGCCAATCCCTCTCAGAGAGTGTTTGGCAACTTCTTGAAAACTGCTGTGTTTTGGGGTTAATGTTTTGGTTAGGCTAGTTTCCAGGGAGTGGTGAAACCAGCATTTCAGATACTGATAACTAGTCCTCTTAATGGAAAAATTAGGTGGGCAGCTGAAGGTGTCTTGAATTGGGCTTTGGGTTCCTGTGCTGTGTTGGTTTGAGGGACAGTATTCCCCAATTTGACCTGTTTTTTGTAACTGCTCTTTGTAATTGTTAAGTCTCTAAAAAGTATTTATGAATTAAATATTTCATAAACATTATATTTACACTGACGCAATTGTAAAAAATAAGATAATTAATAAAATGTTATTGTTAATTTTTTTTAAAATAAATTTAATTTTCTGGATAGACACTTGCCAAATTTTAATTTAAAATCTGAATTTATCTGTCTTTAAAAAGTCTAAACTCAAATTTTGAGGTTCATTTTTCATTTTTGTTATATTCTTTAAAATACAAAGACAAAAACTGAGAAAGCCATTTTGCCTGGAGAGAATTATTTGAAGTGCAGGGGTTGCATTTTGCTTATTTTGAGATGAATTCTACCCTACAGCATAGGTCAACCAACTCTATAACCTGCTACGCAGATATTGTATCTTACAATGGATTTTGTTGGATTGGATTTTTTTAATCTTAGATAAGCTATTTATAGCAATTTTTGTATGAGATGGTCCAAAGCCACATGAAGATACGTGAAAGCTTGAGCTTTCCTGCTGTTGCTGTCAGGTGGCCATTTGATAGAAGTCAGAGGATTAAAACAGATGTGCAGTTGTTTCATCCACATTGAAGAGGCTGCAGAAGGCAATTAGTTCAAATCTTAAGAAAAGCAGTGGAAGAAATAGGAATTCACCAGGGAACACAACTGGGTTTGGCTTTTTCTCTTCTTCTCATGACAAATAGTTGGTTAATAGCTTCCAAGGAAAGCTTCTGAAAGAAGAGGACAGGTTGCATGAGCTGGACCCCAGTGAAAACTGTATGAAGTGTAGGATTCACCAATGAAATGACAGTTCTCATCTTTTTATTTTTGTCACATATTTATTTTAGGCAAGATCTTGAATGCCTGTCAAGGTCCACTGACGTGTCACTAAATAAGTTTTGTTGCGTCCATCACTCTGTAAGGCATCAAATATTAGATAAGACTGATACCAATATCTTGATACACTGTAGTCAATTAAGACACAGAACATCCACCACCACCCAGGCCTGAAAGCAGCTCTGATTTAGACATTCAGAGTTCATTGGCTTCTGTTGCTTCACCCTTCTGAATTGTAATTTTGTTTGCTTTTATCCTGACATAAATTTGCTGGGTTTAAAATTAATTGTTTGATTACATGATGATATTGATTACCACTGTTGTTAAAAAGACTAATTGATTTGTTTCTGCAGTGAACTTGAGGAGAAGGGTGGAAGAAAGAAAAGGAGCTATAGCAACAGCAGCACAGCAGAAGAGATGCCACTGAAAAGAAAGAAGGCAAAATTCAGTGAAGAGGAGGAGCCCTATTTGCCATTAGATACTGGGCTTTCTCTGGCAGAGGATGAAGAGCTTGTACTACATCTGCTCAACAGTCACAGCTGATTATTTTTCTGCAGGTTTTCTTTCTGGGACAGCTTGACAATTTTGTCTGTAGCCTACACAAAATTAATTTGGCATCTGGGCAGCTGGGTACCAGCGGGCATAGATAAATGAGTTCCATATACAACGGATTGCCTCAGATTGGCTCATGGATTATAGACAATATTTGGTTTAATTTATAAGGCTTGCTAAATTAACTTTCCAACCTGAAGCCCCACATGTCATTTTGCAGTAACATGTTCATAATTTGAAATCTCCCAGTTTTTAAGCAGTTATCTTTTTAATTTTAATCTTGCTTTACATAAAAACAGGATGTGCCTTTCTTGACTGTATCAAGTTTGTTATTTTAGGATATAAAAGTGTACTAGAATTATTAAAGAATAAATACTGTTGGCAGCTCAGATCGCATGACTTAAAAGTAAAATGTATTTTTTCTCCTGTGAATCATGCTCATATTTTAAAAATATTTTAATAAAAATTTTTGAAGCCTTGGTGTAAACTTTTTATGTCTCAGCTTTCTTATGAAAGCATTTATGTGTTCTCCAGTTTTAATTTCTATCATGATTCTGTCACTGGTGTTAGGCAATTCAGAAAACCACTTTTAGAAGCTAGAACTTTGAATTTGCATTTGAATCCTATGTGAATGAGAAGGCAGTGATGCCACAAAATGGTAGAGCATAACGCTGCCTGATAAAATTGGCTAAAAGATTTTGTCAGAATTACAACTGGAAGTGAGCTGCTGTTGTTGTTATGACCAAACTTAATAAAGAAAATTAATTTACTGTTGAGCACATTTTCAGGTTTCATCCCATCTTACCATGGTTATTGCATGTTTTGTGCATGCTTACCTGTAACCACTGCACTTTGATGAACCGCAACAAGAGACGTGCTGTGTGTGGGGGCCCTTTCCTGGGGGAGGGAAGGAGCAGGCGTTCTCTCTGAATCAAAACAAAATATTAATGCAATGCCAATTTCTTAGGTATTCGAGTAGATCTACTTCTCTTGCTTGCACCCAAATGCCAGTTATAAGCCAAATTTGTCATCTTACTTCCCTTCTTGAATATGTTGTCAAGAATATTGGCACGTTGTTCAGAAAAAGCATGGTAAACCCTTTCAGGCAACATGGAGACTGATGAAAACTGCTGGGAGGGTTACACATCTCCAGAATGATCCAGGCGAAGGGAAGGCTGCTGTGTGAGAAAACAAAGCAGAGCAGGAAAATCCAGTGTTTTCTTTGCTGGCACAAGTTTATTGACAGCAAACAGGCACCTAGAGTGAAGATTGTCTCTTTTCAGCAGACAGTGTCTTGTGTGTCTTAGTGAAGTTTATACAGCAGAGAGTAGGTACAAATGCCTGCAGGCTTTTTCCTGCTGCTTCCCTTCAGCAAACCGTAAGTGCACATTGTCTCAAGAAGTTGTATTTGTTTGGTCTTCCCATCACCTATGTGAAGAACATGTTAAACACTCCTCTTTTTTACTTTGACTTTTTCAATTTATTTTTGTTACGGGCATGTATCAGCACCAATTCAGTACAAGCCTTTCTTCCTCTCCCTGTACCCTGTGCTATCTTTTAGCTTGGTTACCCAAACCTGAAAATATACTGCAAATTCTTGTCTCCAAATGTTGCTTCTGTTGTTCTGCCAGCAGGCAGGGTATCATCAGAACAATATTACAGGCAGAGCACATCTGCCATCTGCTCCTTCCTGACAGCGTGGAACGAGAAGGAATGAGCGAGTTTCACAAACAGCTAAACATGAAAGATGGGACCTGCTTGGCAGCTGATGCACAGTGTTGTGCGGTTCATGGTGCCACAGTGGGCCTGGAAAATACCGTGATCTGGGAATAGTGTTGCTGATGAATCTTTTAATGAAGAAGGATCTGACATGATGCAGTTGTGACTGTGCTTAGGCTCCATCACATGAACTGCTGCAGTGAATGTTACGAGCGGTGGCAGCAAATGCCTCTGCACTGGAATAGCTGCTCCTGCAGTTGTGGAGGAAGGTGGAAAATTTTGGTGCAAGGAGCACCAAGAGCAGAAAGTTATTCAAAGATCTTCTGGATGTAGGTGATAATACATATAGTGGTGTATACATCTTGTTCACGTATTTGTAGTGTA
Source organism: Apus apus (assembly GCF_020740795.1). Classification (NCBI taxonomy): domain Eukaryota; kingdom Metazoa; phylum Chordata; class Aves; order Apodiformes; family Apodidae; genus Apus; species Apus apus. The sequence continues at coordinate 17,243,056 of NC_067282.1, forward strand.
TGTTGCAGTGAGGAGCTGTCTTGCCACATCACCTGATGCCTCTCAACTCACATCTTTGCTCTGAAAAGGTTAAACATGGTTGGGAATTAGTAAGTAGAACAGACAAAAGATTTACCAGTTCTTACTGGAATGTTCCCATTCATATGCTGGGGTGCAAGAGAAGTATTCTTACCCAGTGAGCAGTAAGATTGAAAAATTATGTGTATTGGAGAGGCTGTGCTGCGCTTCTATCTTTGTGGTGTTTCCATTGTCTGCATAAAATATTTTTTCAGGTGCTCTTTTGTATTTTGGGATAATGGAGTTTCTAATGTGTTGCCTATTATAGAGCCATTGTTGCTGAATCCTTCTGAAGTTTGCCCATCTACTTCAAATGTGGCTGTCTTTGAGAGGATGGCACGTATCTAGAGCGTGACTCCACAAGCTTAGGGCAGATGCTGCATGCAATCAGTGCACCTTAGGTCTGGGAACTGTGTCATGTGCTAGAAAGAGCAAGACAAAAAAGCCAGAATTCAGAGTTTTAAGGCAGTGGCTGTGATTGTGGGTTTTCATTCCTGTCAGCTGTAGATCTAGTTTAAGAAACTTCTGACCAGCCCGGCTCCTAGCTGTGCTTCTGGAGTAAGGAAAAAAGTGCAAAGCACCCAGAGCAAATACTGATCTCAGAAATGCAAGGATTGACTTGACTGAAGGGTGTTTTCCATGGAGCTTGTTTGCATTTCACACCCATGGACCTCTCAACTTGCTGCCAAAAGACCTGGCATGTGTGCCCAGGGCTAGTGGGCAGGTGTAGAGGCCAGCTGGAGATGCTGCCCTTTGTCTCCCTTCCTCTTGGTCCCAGGTATGACATGTGCTGCTGCAGCATTAGAACAAACCCCAAGATTTAGCAAGTTTGTATTTCACATGCATTATAATCCTATCTTTACACAGGAGAGATTGAAGTGTGGAAATAATTTGGCTTGCCTGTAATCAAAGATTTCATTGACCACTGCATGTTACTGAATCCACAAATCCGCAAATCACTTGAGATTTAGTGAGAGCAGCCTCCCACTCGGCAAGAGAACTGCTTGTTGTGCAGGGCCCTAACCTTCAGGTCTTGCAGTGTCTGGTGCTGTGAGGGATTTCAGGCTGCTGCTCACCCCTGTAGGCTTCAGCCCTCCATAAGGAGGAGTTCCCTTTTGGGCACTCCTTTTGGAGGGGTAGCAAGGTCTGAGTATAGCAGTGAGTATTTTCCAAGGCCATCAGCCAGAGGAAATCCTTAAACACCCAAGCAAGAAATCTTGTTTTAAACAATGAATTTTCATAGTATTTTGCATTGGTACTTTATAGTAATTATAGTAATTGTAGTCCATTTCCTTCTGCTGCTAGAATGGTTCCAATGTTTTGATTGGGTAGCTTAGCTTTAGTTAAGACTAAATCTAGTACATTTAGCTAATTCTGAGGATATATGTTAGGCATTTATATAATGGTATAGTTTAGCAGGCTTTTATTTTGAGTCAAGTTTTCTCTTTGTTGCATGCAAGATATTAGAGACATTTGTTTACTGGATAATTTATTACAGTTTGTTTGAAGCCTCTTTTGGATGGAAAATGGAAGTCAGGTAAAAGTTATTAAAGCATTGAAGAATTTGGGTTTTTTAGATTAGTTAAATAGACTGACTGAATGTTGTAGCTACTGGAGGTGTCCAGCTTGCATTGTTTTCATGAGACATAAAATGTGTCGTTCTGCCTCAGCATCATAGGTATTTCTGTTAGGAGTTTGCTTTCTAAAGACTTTATTGATGCAGCACATTAAATTGCGTGGAGAGTGTGAGAAATGTAGGCTTGAAAACAAGTTGGTTGCAAATTAATGTTCAACATTTTAAATTAGTCTTTTCCTTTAAATACTGTATGAATAGAAATAAAATATAATTTTTGTTCCTCCGGCAACTGTCTGAATGCAGCTGAGCATTGACTGTTGTGTCCTGCTCTCTGGCTAGACTCATAAAGAAGGAGAAATGCCCAAAGCAAAACATTAAAAAATAGAGAGCTGTGGTAGAGAACATTCAATTCAGACTATAAAAAAAATAGTACAAGATCTGAAGATACTGAAGGGACCCTGTGGGTTCCTATAATCCTGGATACATATGATAAAACTGATAAAAAACACAGGAAGATAATGTCTCTTAGTAAAGGTTGCAAATGGGTATTTTTCCATATCATGCTGCTCCCTGGTTTGACGTGATTGATGCTCATTTCTTGTGAGAGATTGAGCATGCCCTGTAGCAGGGATGCTAAGCTATGGCATAGGCTGCTGCTGCAGAAATGGCCTCTGTGGTTCAGGATGTTGCTGCTTTTATGTTGGAAGGCACTGCCCCAGCCCTAACCTTGCTCTGACTAATAACCTGAAGTTTAAATTAAGCTTGTTGGTTCTGCCCTGAAAGAGATTAATCCTTAACGCCCTCCATTTTGGTAACTGGGCAGAGGGCTGGGAACAGGCAGCTGAAGGACAGTAACACTTTCTTGTGCAGTGGCTGCTTTTGCTCTTCATTTGAAAGGGACTTTGAGCGGAGCATTGCCAAACCTGAACTCCAAGAGAAATACAATTTCCAATCAATAGGCTTAGTAAGAAAAGACTATTACCTTCACTTTTGGACCATATTTCATTAGATTTCTTTCTTTTATTGCTCTCTTCTCTGGTGTTTGCATCTTCTCTGAACATAGTCTCATCCTTTCAGATTAATGTTTTATTCTCAGAAGGATCTGCAAGTTTTATCTTTAAAAGGTGGGCTTAGATGCCAGAAAATTGCACTATCATCTTTGTAAATCATAAAAATTACTGTCAAGGCTTTAGTTTATACCAAGTGAACACTTTGATAATGATATACTCTGCAAACTTCAAAGGCAAATGAGTCAGTCAAGAACATCAACGAATTAGAAGGGCTAATGCAGAAGAAGATTCTTTTCAGGCCTGCTACGATTAAATCAGTAGAGAGAAGTCAATCTGTTTCAAGAATGCCTTGTGCATTGCCTATTTTTATCCATGTCTGGCCAGAAGCCATTTTTTGCAAAGAAAACTATTCATCAGATTCAGTCATGTAAAAATGATTGCTTGAATTACGCTGGGCTATCAGCAAGCGGATTTACCCAGGAGTGGAATCTCTTGGGTAGATGCTATCTATAAGTTTTGCACATCATCTGAGATGTGTTTTGTCTATAAAATATAGATAAGTTTAATTAAACTAAATTAGTTTTCTTGAGCGGTTTTTTAAATCCTTCCAAGTTGAGAAGTAGCTGTGCTGAGATTTCAGCTGCATTAAGAGGAAACTAATGAGCATTGTTCTCCTAATCATGCATGGGATCTCGGAGGAAGATAATGTTCCTGTCTATGGCCTCTCTGGGGCTACAGAAGTCCTCTGTCTCATGCACAGCTTGTCCATCTGATGCTAAACCTAAGCTGTTACAAAAAAGCCATGTCTAAGTAGAGGCTGTAAATTGAACTTGCTGTTACCTGTGTTGATGTGTTTGAGTTTATCACACTTAAGTTGAAATGGAATTTGACTCATTTTTTTTGCAAATCCATCATATATACATTGTGCTGCACTTCGTGAGGGAGTGAAATGGTTCCTCCAGTCTCTGTGTTTAATGGCCATACTCATCTGATCTTTCCCACAAACTGCATTTGATTATACTGAAATGCAACTTGTTTTTATTCCATGAGGTCAGTGAAAGCTAATGAATATAGCTTAGGAGTTAATTTAAGCTTGCTAGTCACCACAAATGTCTTACAAATGGCACCTCAGCAGGTTACAGCTTTTTTATACTACTGCCCTGAGTATAATTTTTATTTATTTGGAGATGCTACCAGGCCTTTGTGGAAATACTGGAATTTGGTTTTGTTTTTAAGAGAACTTTGTGTTCCCTTCTTAAAGCAGATACTAATGTGAATCATTTCCCCTGGCAATGAGGTGAGTCTATTCCAGTACACTCTCAGTTGCACTCAGAACATGCTGATGTGCTTCACATTGATGCCCTGACCTGTCAATACAAAGGCTGCTCATGGGTGGGCAGGTGTGCCTTGCCCTGGGTCTGAGCCAGCGTGAGCTCTGACCCAGCTTCCAGCCCTGGGCGGACAGGCACAGCTACAGCCCTGCACTTACCCCTTCATGGAGCCATTTCTGACTAAGGTGACATGAGTTATGTGGCTCAGGTTGTAAGACAAGCATGAGATCATCCAGCTAGGTGTCAGGACTGTGCCTGTATGCAGGCCTGCTGCCTTAAGTGGTTTGTTCCTCAGGTTGTCCAGGCACCCCCAGGCCGTGCTCTGCAGTGATGAGGGGAGGAAGTGGCTGGAGCTCATGAGTCAACTTGAAACCTTCACAATTTAGTGTTTGACTCCAGATCGGTATTTTGGACAGTGCTAGAAATTTTCCCCAAGGCAACTTCTGCTGTGTCCAGTCCACTTTATATGCCCGCATTAACATTCAATGTGAAGTGTCCCAGAGACCTGCTTAGGCTGTTGTGTGCAGTTAAGACATTTGCAAATAGTCAATAGGAACTGTTCCTGCAGAAATGGTTGTATGGGAGAATCTTTTGTATGTAGTTAAGATATTTAAACTTTGGATGTAGATAACGTACTTTAAAGCAGTGATTTATGCATGTGGAAGGATGGTCACAGGACCAAGACCAATTGGATGCCAAGAACTGAGCAAAACAGTGCTTTGGGGAGTCTCTCCTGATCCAGCTGAAGATGGTGCCAGAAGGACCCTTGCAATGGAGACTCTTGTTGCCAGCTGGATGATCAACCAGTTGGGAGATCTGATTCCCCTTGTGAGTATTAGTCCATGCCAACTCACCAATAATTTAGGTTTTTTTCTTTTGAATAAATACACAGAGTGTCTGTGCAACCCTAAACTGATTGGTTTTGGCTGAGATGGTTGTTAGTGGGTGCAGAGAAAGCAGAGAAATGCTGGGAATTCAGTAAATGACTTTGTGTCATCCCAAACACTACCATGTGCTGCAACACAAGACAGTGATGAGGTGACATGAGGATGTCAGCTGCCAGGGGCTGGGCCAGTAGCTTTCTTTCAAGCTTACATCCTCACTGACAACTTTTTTTTTTTTTTACTTTTTTTGTTTGTTTATTTGTTTTTTTAGCTCCAGAATCACAGAATGGTAGGGGTTGTAAGGGACCTCCAAAGATCATCAAGTCCAACACCCTTGCCAGAGCAGGACCAAAAACTAGGGCAGATCACTAGGAAGGCATCTAGACAGGTCTTGAAAGTCTCCAGAGAAGGAGACTCCACAACCTCTCTGGGGAGCCTGTTACAGTGCTCTGTCACCCTCACAGTAAAGAAGTTCTTCCTCATGTTGAGAGAAAGCCCATGGAGGGGACTGCAAGGGGTCAGCCTGCAGGGGAGGCTCAGTGTGCAGGGAGAAGGCTCCACTGCTGCTTCCCGCCAGCTGTGCTCCTGTTCAGCATCTGCTCTGGGCTGGTGGATGCTGGGATAGATGGTCCTTGACCTGTGCAGCTGTTCAGTCACCTTTAGAAAGATGAGTTCTCCAGCATAAAGCATCAAGTGCACTGGGTAGAATTGCATTTCTTAAATATATGTAAGAATGCACTCATCTAGTTCCTTGTCTAGTGACTAATTAAGCCCATTTGCCTCTTCTTATAGATGCTGATACATTTTTTGCAGACTGATTTGCTTCTTCAGCACCTAATTTTGGCATAAACAATACCAAGCTGTTAATGATGCAGAATTGCCTGGCTAAAAGAGCAACCCTCCTCCAGAAACTTGCTAACTAAAATCAAGGGAGGGTGAAGTTCTTTCTTTTTTTCACTTCAGCCTGCCCCAAGCCACTCTGCCCAGGGCTGAGCAGCCACCACAGTCACACCCTGATGGGCCCTGGGTAGTAGCACCACTCTGCTTCGGGAGGGCACTGGGAAGATGCCCAAGCCCCTAACAGCAGTGTTTGCATTAATGCAGCAGCACTGGGTCTGCAAAGAGAGCAACAACACAGGAATAAAACAACAAACAAGCCCCGGGAGATCCTTGACAGGCCAAGGAGTAAGAACACACCAAAGAGATGAAGATGGAAGGGATGAGACATTGGGGTGGGAGGTGGCCAGAGTCTTCTCCTGCCTCCTGAAGTCTGGCCAGGCCCCTCAGAGATGGCTTGCGTGGGTTTGGCCACGGGGAGGTGTCCCCTTCTGGGGGTTAGTGGTTGCCTGCTCTGCAACGGCTGTTCCTCTCCTGCAGGTGGAGCGACAGGCATGTGCGGTTGTCCCCATGGGCTGCCACACCAGCCAGAGCCAGTGCAGTCATTTGGTCTTCCCTGAAATTTGACTTAATTCTCTCTGGTTGTTTGACAAGTGTGATTGGCGAGCTACACCTTTTTGCAAGACTGCATGCTTGATATGAGCTCTTTCATTGCATTAGCTACTCAGAATTATTTTGAGTGTTCAAAATCTGACTCCTTCTGTGATAATATAAGGTCTTGGATATTTAACAACAATTCACACTCACATTTCTGGTGGGTAATATTCAATATGTCACTTAAATATTCTCCTCTCTATTGTAAATATTAATCATTTTCCCCATCTACTCCTGACTGTTGGCACAGACACTGAAATTCTCTTTCTGTCACTCAAGTCATAAAGCATCAAGAGGGGCAGTTTTTCTTAGCTAAGTGAAAATATGAACTTGTCTTTTTAGCTCTGCAGTGATGTTGGCATCCACTCTGTGCTCAGTGAATGTGTGTGGCTGCAGCAGCCACAGCTTCTGCAGGATCAAGTAACACCATAAAATCATGTGCTGAGTATTTTATTAGCAAAATATAAAGCTCAGTGTTTGATCCTTCATGATAAATCATCTAAAATACACACCATTATCACACCTCCCCTGGCTCTCAGCCCCCCACCTCCCTCTTTTCCTGGTCTGGGCAGCACTGCCCATTTGACAGGCTGCTCAGGAGCAGCCCAGAAAGATCATGAGGTCCTCCCTGGTGAGGGGCTGCTGGCAGTTCGAAGTGTGGAAAGAGCTTGTGTCCGCCTGTCCATGCCCTGCTGTGTGTCACAGTGGTCTCCTCCATGCCTGGTTCATTCCTGTGAGATGTCTCATCTCTGGCTACAGCCTCCCAGCAGCAAAACCTCCAGGGGCTCGCCAGGCAATCAGGCCCAGCAGGCAGACTATTTCTCCTCTCCAGGATCTGTTTTCCACCGCTGTCACCCCTCTTGGCCTTCTGGTTTTGTTCCCTGAGCAATTGCCATGTCCCCCTCCAAGTGCAGCCCCTGAAGCTGGCCTGAGAGGTCCCTCCGAGGACCACTGGGGCCATGAAGTGCAGAGGATGGTGCTGCAAAGATCTGGCAGTGCCTGTGTGAGGATGATCTTTTCTGAAACGTGGGGTTGCTGCCTCATACATTGGGTCATACATTCTCCTTTCACCAGAAGCAAGCTTCCCCCTTGTTAGTCCTTGTGTAGCTTAAGGTCAGAGTCTGCGTCCAGGCAGCTCTTGTGGACCCATCAGCAAAGTGTTAATTGGTGATAGAATCATAGAATCCTAGGAGTTGGAAGGGACCTCGAAAGATCATCTAGTCCAACCCCAATGCCAGAGCAGGATCACCCAGAGTACATCACACAGGAAGGCGTCCGGGCGGGTTTTGAATGTCTCCAGTGAAGAAGACTCCACAACCTCTCTGGGCAGCCTGTTCCAGTGCTCTGTCACTCTCACAGTGAAAAAAATTTTTATTTATGCATTATTATTTGTGCATTTATTTCATAACTATACAAAACATCACAAACTCATCATGTTCGTGAAGAACATGTCACCTCTACACTGCCAGCTCTCACTGGTGCCCATTATATGCCTTCTGAAAAGTGCCTAAGGTTCAGTGGAGCAAAGACTGATGAGTGAAGAAGGAGCAAATGTGGTCCTAAACTGTCAGTCTCCTCCAGTAGGACCACTGTCTTTAAGTGGTCTCTGGTCCACTGTGAGAATTGTTGAGACAACAACCTGATTTTATTTTGCTACTCCAGAGCACATTCCTGGTGCAACACAGGCTCTCTGGAGTGGTGCCCCACAGAAATTTCAAGACTCCTGGACAAGTGCTGAGAAAATGATGTGAGTTGTTAAGAGGCTGATGTTATGCACAGTGTATGAAAGATTACAATGAACAGAAATGAACAATGATCAACTTGGAGAGAGAGGAGAAATTTTTCACTTTACTGAAAATGTTACATTGAGTTGCCATGTCATTAAGGAAACCATGATCTTCATCAGATTAATGGATGATTGCCCTATGAAGAGCAATTTTAGTATTATGTATGAACAGTAATGAAAATCTGTCTAGCATGAACCATTTCAATTAAAAATAGGTGTTTCAGCTGCCATTTGCCAGTCTGGGATTCAGCTGCAGCTAATGAAAATGCACAGTTTCTGCAGAGGGTGTTAAGGATCCTGTTTTGCAGGATGTTATACTCGTTTTATGAGCAGGTTGTTGACCCCAGGTGAATACAGAGCCAGCAGCGGAGCTAGGAGGAGAACCTGGCTCTCAGGCTTTTAGGTGCAAATCTTGCTGGTGCCTCTGCTTTTCTTTCTAAAAGGAGATGCCAGCTTTGTCATGTGCCTCGGGAGAGTCTGCTGTTAATTCCCTCTTATTCACACTCCTGCCTGAAGAACTGCTGGCATCAGCCTACTACCCTCAGGATGAGCCAGGACCTCACCGTGTATTTATGATAGTGCTTTAAGTAGCACTTGAAGCATCTGAAAGTCACAAGGTTGACTCTGAAATGTTTGGCACTTTCTGTGTCTCAAGGTCAGCAATAAAAGTCCTGCTGATTTGTTAAGAGCAGAAGTGGCCTCAGAGATGAAGTTTCTGAAAAAAGCCTCACTTTTGATTCCAGCTCCAGAGAAATGATTCCCCAACTTGTGACCTGTCACCTGTGCTTGTGCTGAGCAGCACTTAATGGTTGGAGCTGGGTTCAAGGACCTATATTTAGCCAAGCATTGTGAAAAAACAACCAGTAAGGCTGTCTTGGAGGCAGCTTTGGGGAAATGCTTTTGTTTTCTGGGCAGTGGTTTGGTTGTGTCAGCAGTGGTGGGGAGGCCTGGATGGATGGGAGAGCAGGATTTCAGCTACTGAAGTCACCTTGTGTGTTGCCGTAGGTTTCTTAAAAAGTGTGTGCAGTTCATCCCTGCAAGGAGAATGGAAGATAGGTTGGTAACAAGACTTTGTGAGAACTTTTTTCTTGTTTCAGGTTTCTTGAAAATACACAGTCAGGTGAGTGAACCGAGCCAAGAAATAGGGGCTGACTGTGACCCAGCAGAGCTTGCATATTGGATGGAAAAGAGGGACAGGGAGACCTTGGTTCCTTGGTCTGGGAGGGAAGAGAGAAAAGATGCATCTTTAACTAGTGACCTGGTGAGGAGGAGTCCTGAGCATGTCCTGCTGTTGTGGTGTGCTGGGATGATGGGTGAGGCAACCTCCACTCTAGTGCAGTAATGGCCATTGGCCTTCGTCCTTCAAAATCCCAGTTTCTCCCAGCTTTATTGCTTTTCCAGTGCATTCACTGTTTTCTCTCTTTCCCATCTTCATAGAATCATATAATGGTTCAGATTGGAAGGGACTTTAAAGATCCTCTAGTTCCACCTCCCCCCCCCCGCAATGGGCAGGAACACCTCCCACTAGATCAGGTTGCTCAAAGCCCTGTCTAATCTGTCCCTAATAATCTTGAACACTTCCAGGAAGGGGTAAGGCCTTGAAAGTAAGAAGCTTCCAGAGCTTTTCAGCAACCCCTATGCTAAAACATAATTGTGTCACCAAGTCCCCCATCACATTTGGACAAGGAGTTGTTGGGGTTGTCTCCTTGATCCCTTGCTTCCTTCAAGCAGCTGATGTTGTTGGAGAACATGACTGCAGAAGCACCAGCACGTAAGAATAGCAGGAATATGGTCACTTATGGCAGTTACAGTGGTGGTCTGTCCCCTTCCAATGCAGGTTGCTCATCTATGGGCAGTACCCTCAGAGCTGAAGAGCCATGAGAAACCACTGGTGGAGCTCTGCAAAGGTGTGTTAAGGCTGCTCCTGCCTTCATTGCTGGGAGGTGCACAACACTGTTGCATTGTGGAGACCTGCCCTGTCTCACCAGTGATGGAGGGGAGATAGATAGATAGATAGATAGATAGATAGATAGATAGATAGATAGATAGATAGATAGATAGATAGATAGATAGATAGATAGATAGAGATCAATCCTGTTTTAAAAAAGGATGTGCAAGCTGGGCTGATAGTGATGTGGCCAGATGGAATGCTTTGGGACAATTTGCTTGTTTGGCAAATCCCTTGTCTTTCTGGCCTTTGAGAGCATGAGTTGTGAAGGGAGGGGGTTTGTCAGGCTGCTTTCAGCATAACTGAGCCTGGTCTGGAGGGGCTCATTTTGGTGGGACAAATCATTCACGAGGCAGGCACTTGGCAAGATTGGGCTGCAGAATTAGCCCTCTGGGAGGCTCCCTGTGCTGTCCTAGAAAATGTGGTGGCTGATATATGAGAAAAAGCGTTTTTGTTCACTTTAGCTCACTTTTAATTTTTTCTCTATGGCTTGTAAAGAATAATCTATTTTACAAACCCAGTTCTGCTTGAATAACACTTCTCTGTTTAATATGTTGATCTGAGCAGCAGCAACGACCAGGTGGTGATGGGCTGTGTGAGGACTACTGGAAAGAAAACCATGTGCTGTGAAAATTGATGCATTTAGAGGTAAGTGTGCTGAAATGCTTTTAAGTTTCTTATAGCTTTGCAGGAATTCAGTGGTAATCAGCCACTGACAAAAATAAATCTGTAAATGATCAGGGACACCATTGACTGCTTTCTCATTGCTTCATTGATGGCCTTGCAAAGGCATTTCGGAATCTGGTGGAGAAATGATTTTTAAAGGAGGGAAAAGTACTTGACTGTTTTCTGGCACACTTTGCCCACAAATGTATGTATGTGGAAATGAAACTGTGAAGGTGAGTGGTTAATTTTACCTGCCTGTGCCTTTTAAGCAGTTTCTGTATCTGTTATTCTTGCAGGAATTTGCACTTGATACATATGCAATTCAACTGCAGATGTAATTACATAGAGTCACGAAGGGGCTGTAATTCATTGTAATGTTAAAAATGAGATGCTATTCAAAGGTGCCCTATATTCAGAAAAGAAAACAGAAAGTTCCTTTGTCTATGAAGCAGATTTGATCATGGCCTGAAAATATTCAAGGCAGGACCTCATTCTGGAGCTACTGTAGGCAATAGCAGGATGCATTAGCATCGAATGTAGCCCCTGAGCTCACTCCAAGTTCATTTTGCTTTCTCTCCTGAAGCAAACAACAGGTTTGTCATTGAACCTGGTGGCTGGCAAAACAAGGATGCAGAAACCCTTGCAATGAGACAAGGATCTGATTTTGCATATGCAAAACCTGAGCTCAGATGTGAAAAACCCATCCTAATTCAAGCTCTGGCAACGATCTTTATTATTATTTATTAAACATAAGAGAGGCTCTGCCAAACAGAAGATGCAGAGCCAGGCAGGCTGTTTCTTGGCCCATCCTCTGCCTAGAAGAAATGTGCAGAGCAGTGGCATCAGTGGCCATGTCTCCAGAGGGATATTTCCAACCTCTGAGGAGTAGCCTGGGAGGAAGGCCCATTTGGAAAGTTTTACAAAGGGAGAAACCCTGCTTGCCCAGACCAAGAGATTTCTGTGTTGTTCATTCTCTGCCCAGAAATGTAGCTGGTGGCTACCAGCATCGCCCCAGTGGAGCTGTGTCAGTTTAGACCAGCTGTGGGTTTATCTGCTCAGTATATTAATGTGAAACTTGAGCAAAAACCTGGAGTCTCCAGTGCATGAGTCGAAGGGACTGGCACTCAAAGCAGATAGACATTGCCTGGGAGCAATGGGAGGTGGGGAAAAAGGTGTGGGGCTTTGAGCACTGTGAACCCTTCCTGATGGTCTGTGGTGTTGTTCCCCTGCCTGTGAGCTTGCTGCTGCTTCTCAGCCTATATTCCAACACTTCATGCTAATGATTGTTCACTGCGAGCAGTAATGCAAATGTGTTCTCACCAGAGCTGTGGGAAATCTGCCGTTGTCTCAGCTTTTCTTCTGGTTTGACAAGTGCTTTATAGCAGGCGATAACAGTCCCTGACACAGTCGAGACGCTCTTGTAGCATTTTGTACCTCTGTCAGTTTAGCTGAGCTGACTGCTGATCCATTTTTAGGGCTGCTGAGAAATTTTCCCAGGATTTTCCTTTACTGGGTAAAAGCACTTTTGTGAGATGTTTTCACAGGACAGCAGGCTCTTGTGTGATGCCTAATTGTGTGTCCTGGGTGGTGTGGATCTGAGAACAAGGCTATTCTGTGCTAGAGCTCATCCTTGCTTCCCAAGCATCATGTTGCAAAACTCCGTTTGTTCCTGGTTATGCGGCAGACTCGAGTCACAAAATGAAGCAAAAATGCAGCAAACCTGCATGCAAGGAGCTTCAGATGCTGCTGAAATGGGCATGAAATACACAGGACTTCTAAAGAATTGAACAGTAATAGCCACTCTTTTATTAGAAAAAAGATATAAAAAAGGGATTGGGGGCAAATACAAATTGTTATTATTTTTGTTTTTGTTTTTTTTTTTCTGGTATCACACGCAGATTTCCTTGGCACTGAGGCAGCACTAGGAGATAGTTCCTCAGAAAAGTAAGAATGGCTTTGCCATGTAATGCATAGCTTGAAGCTCAGGACAGTGACTAGCTATGTTAGTGGTATTGCTGCTGTTATACGTTTGACATTTCTCTGCCATGAGAACTACCAGAAAAGTTCGCAACTGATGAAAAATGCTGCTTGAATGTATACAACTGGTTTTGTTTGGTTTTGGGTCTTCTCCAGGACTGATAACTTCTATTTAATGACTGGTAGCATTAAAATTGCCATATTGATTCATTTGCCAGGAAAATAAATTGGTGGGTATTTCATGTCATACAGTAGTATTGATCTTCTAGAAGCTGATGGGATGGTGGCTTTCATCATTGGACAGCACATTAACACCTTAATTGATATGTTCTGAAAGCTAATTAGAAGCCAGCTGGATTCCTTGTGGGAATAATATTTATTTTTGATGTTGACAAAGTGCTCCAAAGCACAAGTCATATGGTGTGATTTAACAGTGATTAAAACTTGGCTACTGACATAGACAACTTGAGGAAACTGCCAAACAGCCGAGACTAGAAAGAGTGAAGACCTGGATGTGTATAATTACTTTGTGCTCTGTCACATACACACACATCTCTGTCTATCTATCAGTCAGTGAAATAGCTGGAGAATGGTTACAGCATTTTAATTACTCACTGTCAGTCACCCTCTAACCAGCACCGATGTGTGTGTGCCATGTGCAGTCTTGTCTAGAAACTATTCAGAGAGGTTATTAAGGTCACATAGATAAGTAGAGTTGAATCAGAAAACCTTAACTGTGAGAGGGTTCTAATTAATGTCTATAAATACACAAGGCCTGGGCTTCAAGAAGGCAGGGACAAGCTTTTTTCACTTGTGCCCTGTGATAGGACGAGGGGCAATGGATTCAAACTCGGGCACAGGAGGTTCCACCTCAACATGAGGAAGAACTTCTTTACTGTGAGGGTGATGGAGCACTGGAATATGCTCCCCAGAGAGGCTGTGGAGTCTTCTTCTCTGGAGACTTTCAAGACTTAGCTGGATGCCTTTCTGAGTGATCTGCCTTAGTTTTTGGTCCTGCTCTGGCAGGGGGGTTGAACGTGATGATCTTTGGAGCTCCCTTCCAACCCCTGAAATTCTGTGATTCTGTGAACTGTTCCACCTGTGGTATCTTACACTGCAGCTTCCCTGTTATGATCACAGTTTTAATCTTATAACACGTAACAACTATTTTTTCCCATAACTCATATATCTTGTCTCATAACTCATGTTTTGTACATGCTTCCCACTGCTCATAGGGGAGAGGGAGAAAAAGTCACAGGGACACTGTCCCCACGAAAACCCTCTGGTGAACACACGGGGTGCCTGGGATGGTTAGCTCAGATGTGGCCGTCTGCATCTCATCAGATGGACCCCACCACTGATTTTCTGCTGTCTGGTCTTTTATATATCTGCCTCCCAATTTGCTATGAAGAATTATCTTCCCAAATTTCCTTCAGTGCTTTGAATTACTCTGGCAAAGGACTCCCTGCATTTTCAGTTTACTACATTTGATTTTTTTGTTTTATTTCCCTAGAGGAGAGATGTTCATGGTGACAAGGTTAAAGGGTTTAATTGAACATTGCAGGTGAGCTTTACCCAGAGCATGTCTGTTCTGCTGTGAAGAGCAAAGTCAAGCAGCCTCCTCCTGTGCTTCTGCAGGGTCTGTTTTCAGCCTCTCAGCCACAGACTGAACCATTTTCTTTTTATGACTGTTGAAGGCTTTGACTGTTTTTCAATTTTCTTTCATTTGTGGCAGGTATGATCTTTATCTGCTTTTCTGTAATTGAGTCCTGTTCCTGTTTCTCTCCTCCTGCCTGCAGATGAGCTGTGTGCTCTGCAGAGCTTTGTCAATCCCTGCAACCGCCGGAGCTCTGTCTTTGCAGCAGCTGCCTCTGACCAGCTGCCAGCACCTGCCCACAGCACCCTGGTCCTCTTCTTGCCCTTGCCTCTTCTTCTCCTGTGGGACCCACACCTGCCATGCACCATACATGTGCTTAGTGGGATTTCTTCATTTGTTTCTGAAGCACCATGCCTGGCTCCTGTGCTGTTTTGTCTTTGAGAGTGGGTAAAGGATGGCTGTGTGCTCAGGGCAGGCTGAAGTGTTTGCAAGTGTCTCTGGCACAGGATGAGATTCCTGGTTTCCAGTCTGCTTCCCTGCAGCAGGTAACTCCAGTTCTCCAGGGTGGTCTTGTGCATCTCTTCCTGATCTATTAAGGTCACTCATCCAGGTTAAGGAGCCAAGCAGGCACCAAAGAAAGTGCTTGCTAGCTCCTGCAAGCTCAGTTACGGTGCTATGAGCTGAACTAACCTTCATTTCTGTGCTGCATCTGCTGCAGACCTCTTTAGATGGTCTCACCCTTGAGGGAGACCTTTTAGTGGCCTTCCAGTGCCTGAAGGGGCCTACTGGAAAGCTGGGGAAGTACATTTAAAGGGCATAGAGTGACAGGACAAGGGGTAATGGCTTTAAACTGGAAGAGGGGAGATTTAGGTCAGACATTAGGAAGAAATTCTTTAGTGTGAGGGTGGTGAGATGCTGGAACAGGTTGCCCAGAGAAATTGTGGATGCCCCCTCCCTCGAAGTGTTCAAGGAGAGATTGGATGGGGCTTTGAGCCACCTGGTCTAGTGGGAGGTGTTCCTGCCCATGCAGGGACATTGGAACTAGATGATCTTTAAGGTCCCTTCCAACCCAAACCATTCTATGATTCTATAATTTAGTCAAAGCACAGCTGTGCCTCCAAGAGCTCATGACAGAGCAGGAGACTGAAAGAGCAGTGGTGTCCTGCAGGGGACGTGGATGACCACTGGTGTCAGTCACTGGCTCTGGCAGGTGGCTGCAGCATTGTCTCAAGACAATGCTTCTTGTTTTCTGCTAATACGTGGCCTCTTCTCGCTCTCAGTTGTAATCTCATCTTTCTTGACACTTGAGGCAGCTGCAAGAGGAGACAGAATCTCCTCAACATTTACAGAAAGCTTTTCTGTTTCTGCTCAATGGCAAAAAATCATCAAGAAAATATTTTATTTCTGTTAGTCTGGGCAAGCAATTTGTTTATGAAACTAAATTCATGTTTTCTGCTGGCAATACTCTCTTTTGGAAAATCTTTATGGAGTTGATGTTAGCATCTATTTCCCAGTAGCTTCCCATTTTATTGTGAGCACAGTCTTGCTGCAATTGACCTCTAATGCTGTCCAGTTCTTGGTTTGGGTAACCTGCCTGCTTTCCTCCTTCTCGGCCTGGAGCTGACTGTGCTCCTCATTCCCAGCACAGGGACAACAGCTCTCAGCACCTTTTTTCAAAGTCCTCTGAGACCTGGGGCTCCTCTTGCACCAGTAGTTCCTGAGCTGGAGTATGCTATCATGGCTTCCCCAAAGGGATCTCTTCTGCCTGGCTGATGGGACTCGCAGGAAGCCTCTGCTGGAGGAGAATCTGGAGGTGAGCAAGGTGGCTCTGGGTGCTGTGGGGCTCTGTCCCAGGGGGGGTGGGCAGGACAGGTGACTGAATCACATCTCTGTCTCCCTTGCTGGGAATGGCTTGAGAGATTTCTGGTGCTTCAGAGCTGCTTGGCATCAAATGGTGCCATGTCCAGGGGCTGAACATGTAAAGCTTAATGGATCAGATGCCTGTGGCACCAAAGGAGCTGCACACAATTAGCATCTGGTGCAAAGAAAATGCATTTGGGAAAGGCTGCTTGCAATGACCGATGGGTGGGCAGGCGGTGCCCGAATGAACCCTTTGATGCCTGCAGGTCTGCTGGTCTGATTGAAAGTCTGCAGAAGGTGGAGGCCAGGGAGCAACTTCTGGGAGCTGGCTTCATGCTCCAGGTAATTAGATAACATCAAACTGAAAGGGCTGTTAGAAACCTCAAAGAAGGAAGAGCCAGAATTAAATTCTTCACCGCACAGCAGATAAAATACATTGTACAGTAACTATGCCTGATGAAGCTTTAATGTGCAAGCTGTGTTTATGTGCATAATGATGGAGTTTCCATGTGCTGCTCTCCATCTCACCTGGGCTGGGGCTTAATGGCAAACGGGCTACAGCAGGATAACTTGGAGAGCGTGAGCCTTGCCAGGGCTATTGAAATGTGTGGGTACCTACAAGCTGTTGCTTTTGGTGAGAGGAAGGAGCAAAGAACTTTTCTGGATCTGGGCTTACATCCTTAGCCAGGATGACTAGATGTGTTTCTTGTATCTTATAAAGGCCTGTGATATGCTGTCTTGATTAAAGTGATAGGACATCACCCTCGGTAATTCCAGTTATTAACTGCACTCAAGACCTGGGAATTACAGAGGTCACAAACTCTGGAGTATTGTGAGTTTGGGGAGATGGGGAGCGAGAAGGTTTGGGGGAGCAGTTGCAGATTCATTGCAGTTAATTTTCCTTTGGAATAGCGTGGTGAGCTCATGGCTGTCTTCTGTTAGGACAGCTAGGGAAGCTCCTTTATTCATTACTTTTGAACAGCAGCATTTCACTAGAAATGACATTGGGGCAGGGCAGTAGGTAGGACTTCAAACATACACAGCAGTGTCTTGGTTCTGGGGAAAGAAAACAAAGCAAAATGAAACCTCATGCCAGACCAGCACTGCCTGGATAGGCTGTAAAGCTGAGGTCCTGTGACATCTGCTGAGGGGCTGTGACCTGCGCCAAGTTCCTGCTGTGCTGAGCTGCCTTGTCCTGGGTTTGTAAGGCTGTGGCTGAGATTCCTGCATCGTGTGTGGCCGTGTTCTGTGCAGGGGTTGCTCAGGGAGGTACCGTGTCCCCAGCACATCCCACCCATTGTGTGCCCAGGGGCTAGCTCTGCATACTTCAGGCAGGTGTACTGGGGCTGCCATACGCCCCTGGAAACTCAGCTCAGCTCACCTTGGAGACAGCTGGAGAGCATCTGTTTGCTGCAGAAAGTTAACTCATTGATTTAGTAGGTGACATTGTGATTTTTTTTCCCCTCCAGACCACGGACAGTCTCACCATGTCCTCAGAATACAGCAGCTGACTGTGCTGGTTCTCCAGTGGAAATGGAAAATATTACTACCACAGGCAAAGTAGCTTTTTCAGTAGTGTTTCTTTCACTTCACTTTGGGATGACTTAAGGCTCTGGAATGGGAGAAACATTTTTATTTTTTTAAGAATGCAAGATGTCTAAAAGATGGAAGAATGGGTGCTTCTGATGGGGATTTGCCAGGCGTCTGAAAATAGGTACATGATTCTGTAATTCTGCGTGCCACATGAAACAGTCTAGAAAACATCTAGACATTTTCTTCCTCGCACTGATAATTTTCACATATAGGTATTAGAGTTTGAAAGTTTGCTGGGTTTTTTGTTTGTTTGGTTGGTTGTTTTTTTTTGTCAGGGAAGAACTCAGAGTCAATGACCACAATGTTAGTTTTGATTACAAGTTGTCCTTAAAAAACTATGGCTACTTGGTGTATTCTCAGTGAACAGCAGTAGATTAATTAGAACATTAAAAAAGCCATAATATCTTGGATAGGTTTTGTTCAGAGGAGGAGAAGACCTGGCATGGAACAGTTAAGGCAATTCAATTCTAATTTGGATTTAAAAATACTTTGCACATTTTTAATGCTGTGTTTGAGTAAGAGCAATAAATATGTATTCCTATGAAAATCCATTTTCTTGCCCAGGGTATAAATGTCCAATATGAAATCTGAGAGTGAGGAATGTGGTTTCCCTTGGATAGAGTGTCTCAGTCTAAGTGTTGTGTAACTCATATTCTGCTTCTGGTGTGGTGGCATAGAAACTGTTCTTTGTATAGCTTTATGTAATGGCTGTATATAACCTGCTATAGCTTAACTGCAGCAATTTAAAAGGCAATGACAATTTATTCCCAAGTGTGGTCCCTGATCAAAGCTGGAGTCTCCACTTTAGGTGTTAAATATTTATTCAAACTGCAGATCATATACATTCCTGGTGCCGTGCAGGGAATTTATTATAAAGCACTGTTCCATGTTGAATACCAAAATGTCTTCTACTCCTGCTCTTTTCTCTTTTCTTTTCTTTTCTTTTCTTTTCTTTTCTTTTCTTTTCTTTTCTTTTCTTTTCTTTTCTTTTCTTTTCTTTTCTTTTCTTTTCTTTTCCTCTTCTCTTCTCTTCTCTTCTCTTCTCTTCTCTTCTCTTCTCTTCTCTTCTCTTCTCTTCTCTCTTTTATTTTTTTCTTCTTTTTTTCTTTTTTTTTTTTTTTAAAGCAAAGTAATTGAACAAAAAATAGAATTAGACCAGTCCTTCTAGCAGCAGAACTTTAGCCTGCTCTCCACTTTCATTGCCTAAGTGTGCAGATGGAGCTGCTGTGGGAAGCTGAGTTGTTCCTCTTCCCCTTGCTGGGTCTCTTGCTGCCTTCTTGGTGGTATGTGGTTTTGGTCAATAGTGTTGTGGGTTTGTTTGTGGCTCCTGGCCATGCCAGTATTTTCTCCCTGCTTTGTCTGGTGATGGTACCTGGATGCCCCAGCCAAGGACAAGTGCTTTTTTTAATGCCAGACAGAAACTGGACAAAAAATAATCAGAACTTGTGTCTGTGATCTCAACTGGCAGAGTGATCAGACTCCTTCCCTGCCCAGTGTAAAGACAAGGAGGGGTGAAAGGTGAGAGACAGGCGCCCTCAATGGAAAACTTAAGCAAAGCTGAGATGCCTGTCCAAAGTGAGAGGGATGAATCTGGTGGTGTTTTGCTCTCCATTTGCTACAGGTTGCACCTGGACAAGCAGGTGACTACATTTAGATAGCTGCAATTAGCTGAGCTGAAACAGTCTGAGGGCCAAGGACACACAGGGTGTCTCTGCAAAGGTGGAAAGAACAATCCAGAGCTTTTAATATTGGATCATTTGTAGCCCAGCATTCACCCGGAGGAAGATTGCCACTTACTGATCAAATGGTACTTTCTACAGCACTGATCCAATGTGCTGGCTTAGGTGAAGTTTTGCCTGCTGGCAGAACTGGGAACAGTGCCTACTGATGTAGGCAATTATGTGTCTAGCAAAATTATTTGGTTTGGCAGATGGACTCCATTTCAGCAGTCCTTCCTAATTTTTCTTTCTTCTAAGAGCCTTATTCTTTATAATTTCAACCCAATAATATTGAAATGTATTGTTTGCTTCATATACCATACAGTAACTTCCCTGAAACAGCTCTTTTACTCCTTTTTGTTCTTCTTACACCCATGTGATTGAGTCAGGGAAAAGGAACTACTTGACTTTGTGGTTAATAAATGACCAGTTAGCTAGATGATGATAAATCAGAGAACTGGTAACTATTTTTCCATCTGCCTGTGAACAAATCACAGAGTAATTTAGGTTAGAAAGGGCCTCTGGAGGTAATTCTGTCACACACCCTTCTTGAAGTAGTTCCAGTTTGGTTAAGTTGCTCAGTCCAGTTAAATTTCAAACATCTCCAAGGATGGGGATTGAATAGCCTTGCTGGGCAACCTGTTCCAGAAATGACAGGAGACAAAAGCATATGTACACAGCTGTGGGAAATGTCTTCTAACAATGGGATGGGACTGGCAGTGTGGTGGGCAGTGACCTCAGGTCTCCAGCTTAGCTACTGAATAACAATCACCAGAAATAGTTTGCTCATCTTGTTCCTAGGGACAAAACCCACCCCATTTAACCCAGAAGCACTTCTATATGCTATTGAACTAACAGGAAGGCATGGTGATTTCTAAGCTTTAGGCAGCCTTATTTAGAAGTGAACTTCAAATATTTATCCACTGTGTGGTCTCTTGTTAAATAGGGGTCTCATATTTGCAAGAAGGAGGGTGAGAGTCGTGCTCTGTGTCTGATGAAATTAATGCCAGCTCTGACTCCAAGTATCAAATCCTGAATGAGTCTGTAGGAGCAATTTATCACCACAGGAGTGAAGCATCATCTTCTTTCTTACGTAGCAGAGGTTAGGACAGACACTCATTGACCTTCTTCAAGAGGAGAACTGGGGCACATCAAGATTCTGATTACTGTCATGTTGTTGGAAATTGAGAGAAAATCCCCTGAAATGACATTGGAGCAGGGTAGCAATAAGCATCCTGAGAATGAAGCCCATAATCTCTTTGTCCCTGTGCTGTACATGCTTTCTATGTAACCTGATTTGAGAACAAAATCTTAATTTGTTTGAGAAAACCAAAGCGGCTGCTGTAGTTAATTTATTTGGTGACACACATGCTGATGAGCTGGAGGAGACTGTTATCTTTCTCCTTTTACAAGGAGACAGGTAACACAGTGATTTATGCAAGAGCCCAACTGGCACGTAGGTTGGGAATGAGATGGCTCTTTTGATTCCTGCAAAGCACAGTGGAGGGCAGCTCTCTGAGGATGGCTGAGATGAGGCAAGCAATGGGAACTGAAGGTTACAGGTACTTTCATTTGCGCATTCCCACTGCATCTGCTTGCAACATTAACCACTGCTCTGCATCTTCAGAGCAGAGCTGCCAGGACTAAACACCTATTCTGGTTATGAGAACACTCTCATTTCTGTGCTCAGAACAACCACCACTCACCCCCTCAACACAGGAAGTTCCACCTCAACATGAGAAAGAACTTCTTCACTGTGAGGGTGACAGAGCACTGGAACAGGCTGCCCAGAGAGGCTGTGGAGTCTCCCTCTTTGGAGACTTTCAAGACCTGTCTGGATGCCCTTCTGAGTGATCTGCCCTAGTTTTTGTCCTGCTCTGCCAGGGCAGTTGGACTCAATGATCTCCAGAGGTTCCTTCCAACCTCTAACATTCTGTGATTCTGTGATTTACAAAGGACTGCATGTGGAAGAGATGACTGTACTTTGACAAAAGGCCCAGCTATTAAATCCCCCACATTGCACCCTCTGCTTCCGATAAAATGATGTTAGCCTGCCAGGAAGCATAAAACAGCAAAATGTATAATTACTAAGTTAATTATACCTAATGACCATACAAATGGGTAACCCTTAGTAGCATAGAATCAGTCCCTGACTTTCCTGCTTATTTTGTTCCTGATGAACAAAAAAAAGAGTAGAAAAAATGTTATTCTCTAACCTGTGGTCCATTATTTTCCCTTAGCCCATTGGATAGTTTATTGCATCATAGCAAAAGGTCATTGGACTGTGATGCCATAGTCTAGTTTTCAATAGAAAATAGTCCTACAAAGCCCCCTTTGTTCTTGCCTTGTTAGCTATCAGAAGAAATTACCACAAAATGCCTTCTTTCCCCCCTTCTCAAGTATTTTAAAACACCTCAACACTAAGCTAAATTATATCTCACATAGTCTAAATGGAGCACATGGGCCCCAGGAAAGGAACTGTCCTGAAAGATATTCTCCTTATGGTCAAGACTCCAGCAGAGCAGGGTGGAAATTCTCCATGTATTAAAAGCAAGTAGAAAAGTAGAGATGCAGAGATCTTGAAAGTCTATTGTATTGCAATGTCTCCTTATCTATTACATGCAACTCAAATGTAGCCTGTCAGCTGGCTTCATCTCTGCAGTGAATCTTTTCAGTCATTCTAAAATCTGTAAATAAAGGCTATCTATTAGGAAAGTACCAAAGGTCTTTTTTAACCTACTTCATAAAGGAGTTCTGCAGGCTACCATCTGAAAAAAGTCTAGTCTGCTGTATCTCATTTAAGCCCTAATGTGATAAAATTAGGAGCTATGAGATGTGAATCCTAAGTTCAATCTCAATGCTGGCACAAATCAGACAATGAAAGTATCTGTCTGATTAGGCAGTTAAATAAAAAGAGATGACTCAAAATATCCTTTCCATTTCAATAACTCCTGTGAGATTAGGGACCCTTTGAAGGTGGTGTCAAACTCCCTCTATACTTTAATACACCTCCATTTAATTGAAAAGCTGTGAAAGAGGATGAGGGCTGTGGTAACCAGAGGAGTTTTGGGTGCATTCCAGTATTGCACTGAGACTTTAAAATGACTGAGGAATTAGGAGTGACAGACTAGTTCTCTAAGCAGTTGGGTTTTATACCCCGTCTTATACCCATGATGGTATTAAGGCACTGGCATAGGTTGCTCAGGGAGGTTGTGGCAGCCCCCTCCCTGGAGGTGTACAAGGCCAGGTTGGATGAAGCTTGTGCAGCCTGGTCTAGTGTGAGGTGTCCCTGCTCATAGCAAGGGGCGTTGAAACCTGATGATCTTTAAGGTCCCTTCCAACCTTAGCCATTCTATGATTCTATGATCTTTCTGCTTCCCAAGTCCCACTGGGTTTCTCCTGTCTGGGATGGTGTGTTTTGTAGGTTGGCAAATCCTGTAAGTCAGAAGCATAGCTCAGCCAGAAGAGCAAAGTGAAACACCAGAGTCCTCTGCATGGGGGGTGCAAGATATTCTCCTGCTTCAGCCCTTTTAGTGAATTCAGATGTGCTGTTGTGATCACCTTTACCAGAGCCCTCAGCTGGCGCTGGAGGGGACAGGATCAGGTGTGTGTCCCTGCCCCCACAAACTGCAGTCTCGGTTCCTACTGTGGCTGCAGTGACCATGAGCTCTGCTTGGAAGTCATCTGCACCTCTGGTGCTGCAGGGAAGCTGCCCGGTGTGTTGTGGGCAGATATAAAGGGAGACCAGCCCCAGCTCTCTGTTAGCCACGTGCTAAAGGCTCCTGTGCTGCCCGTACCAGCAGTACCAACCTGGCTGCCCCTTGGGAAGGGCTGCAGGCAAAGTCCATGCAGAAAGTGCTTTGCAAAGGGGATCCCCAGCTTGCTTGAAAATGTCTCTGTCTTTATTCCTCTGTGTTGCAATGAGTTATTTGTCATGTTGTGGATATGGAATAAATTGCTCTTGTTCTCCTGCCTTACACTGTGTCCTGAACATCTTGTTCTAACTGCTTTAGGCCTCCTATACTTTCTGGCAGGCAGAACACATAAAGTGGGTAAAAAAATGCCATAAAATACCCAACAGATTTTTCAGCCAGCTCCATTATGTTGTTTGTTCTTGGCTGGGCATATTACTGTGCTGGGTTATGTTGTGTGAGGGCATTGTGCTCCTTGGACGGGGTTGAGTCAGTGCTGCTTCACAACAGAGCATGTGTGGGATGGGCAGAGGCCAGTGTGCCTGGGCACGGCCAATTATTTTGTCCACTTTGAGTCCTTCTTTCCTCAATTTTCTGGCACTGCAGACAGTGTATTCCAGGAAGATCTAGAGAACATCTGCAGTTCTTGAGTGAGGATGGCATTCAACTCAGCTGTAGACACTTGGCTGCAGCTGAATTGAACAGGCTCACTCAGGCAGGATGAAGAGAAACTCTGACTCTGAGTGCAAGGGAATGATAGAGCATGAAATCTCTCAGAGGCAGAAGTCCTCAGTGAATGGGCAGGAAAATAAAGAAGTTGGGAGATTCAAAGCCAATGCAAGCATGCTTTTTGCCCCAGGTAGGTCCTAAATAGACACTCACATTTTTGAATGGCATTACATGAACTAAATTTAAAATAAATGTAGGGGTTATAGGGCAGATGGTTGGACTTGATGACCTTGAAGGTCTTTTCCAACCTTGATGATTCGATGATTCTATGAATTACTATAATCTAGACATATGTGAGAACATTATACACCATGGAAAGAAGATAAAGGAGGGCAAGTCTTATAATGAGAAGTAGGTATACCTCTGTAATTCTGTTACATACATAAATTTTTATAGCGAGGCACAGGGGAAAGTTTAAGCATGGATGGAGGGTGGTAGCAGGATGCAGCAGGCTAATCTGGCAGTAACCATCCAGTCAATGAAGGTTACTTCAGATAGGGATGTGTTTCCTTCTCTGGGACATAGATCTTTTCTCAGAGCTAAGGGAGAAGGGATGGAAAGCACCTTCATCAGTCTGGATTTACAGCTGGAAGCTTTTCCTGAAGGCTAATACTGCCAAAAAAAGAAAAAAAAAAGAAAAAAGAAAAGAAAAGAAAAAAAGCAGGGATCATGCTTTTATTTTGCAATCCAGTAGTTAGAACAAGAGAGATGCTCTTTCTGTTATGTAAAAGACCAAGGCCAAACCTCTCATTGCCTGAAGAAGTTCAGTCCATTTCATCATCAAATAAGGGATTTTTGCCCTGTTTATGAAAAACCTCATGGGATGAGAGAGCACACAAGTGAATGCTCATGGCACTCCTGGTCTCAGTGGAAAGATCAGGGTTCCAGTTTCAGCTACATAAACAGCTTGACATAAACCACCCTGAATATGCCCCTCTCAGTAAGCCTGACAGCTGGGTCCTTGTAGATAAGACTTTTCCACTGGGAGATAAGGAATAGATTTGAATTAGGTTTAATTAAATTTTACATTCCTTTGTTTGTAATAGCTTCACAGATTGAAAATGATAGTGATGTTTTCTATTTAAAAAATCCTTATGCAATTAAAAATTGTAGGCAAAGTTTCCTGTTTCTGTATTAGGGCACTTACCTAGACTAGCATTAAAGCACACGCTCTCAGGCAGGGCAGCAAGAATGGCACTTGGGGAGCAGCCTGCAGGAACATAGAGGTTTATGTGCTACAGCAGCTGATGAAAAAGCAGCTGGCACCAATTTTTATTGGTTTATTTTTTAGGTATAACACATTTTTTCATTACATTTCTAATACAGATTCACCACTTCTGTTTCCTCTGCAACAGAAGGTACAATTATGATATATTTTGTTTTACAACTACCCATAGAATCATAGAATGTCTTGGGCTGAAAGGGACCATAAAAGTCATCTAGTCCAAACCCTCTACAATAAGCAGGGATATCTCAAACTAGAACAGATTGCTCAGAGCCCCATCAAGCCTGATCTTTAATATCTCCAGCGGTAGGGCCTCCACCACCTCTCTAGGCAACCTGTTCCAGTGATCCACCACACCCTCATGTTAAAGACCTTTTCTTAATGTCCAACCTAAATCTACCCTTCTATGTCTTGAAACCATTACCCCTTGTCCTATCATTACATGCCCTTGTGAACAGGTCTTCCCCAGACTTCTTACTGCCTCCTTTCGGGTGTTGGAAAATCGCTAGAAGGTCCCCCCAGAGTCTTCTTTTCTTCAGGCTGAACAACCCCAACTCCCTCAGCCTGTCTTCATAAGAGAGGTGCTCCAGCCCTCAAATAATTTTGGTTGCCCTCCTCTGGACACACTCCAAAAGGTTTATGTCCTACTTGTGTGGGGGGCTCCAGAGCTGGATGCAGTATTCCAGGTGAGGTGTCACCAGGGCAGAGTAGAGGGGCAGAATCACCTCTCTCGATCTGCTGGCAACACTTATTTTGATACAGCCCAGGATGGAGTTGGCCTTCTGAGCTCCAGCACACACTGGGGGCTCATGTCCAGCTTTTGATCCACTAGTACCTCCAGGTTTTTTTTTCCACAGGGCTGCTCTCTAGCATTTCTTCACCCAGCCTGTATTCATATCTCTGGTTGCCCTGGCCCAGGTGCAGGACCCTGCACTTGCCCTTGTTGAACCTCATAAGGTTCACCTGGGCCCACTTCTCCAGCTTGTCCAGGTCCCTCTGGATGGCATCCCATCCCTCTGGCATATTGACTGCACCACCCAGCTTGGTGTCATCAGCAAACTTGCTGAGGGTGCTTTCAATGCCACTGTCAGTATTGTTAATGAAAATATTAAACAACACTGTTCCCAGCACTGACCCCTGAGGGACACCACTTGTCACTATTTTCCATCTGAAGAACGAGCCATTGACCACTACCCTCTGGATGCAACTGTCCAGACAATTCCTTATCCACTGAACAATCCACCCATCAAACCCATATCTCTTCAACTTAGAGAGAAGGATGTTGTGGGGGACCATGTCAAAGGCCTTGCAGAAGTCCAGGTAGATGACATCCATTGGTCTTCCCTTGTCCACTGATGCAGTCACTCCATTGTAGAAAGCCACCAGGCTGGTCAGGCAGGATTTGCCCCTAGTAATACCATGCTAGCTGTCCTGAATCACCTCCCTGTTCTCCATGTGCCTTAGCATGTCTTCTAGGAGGATCTGTTCCATGATCTTCCCAGGCACAGAGGTGAGGCAGACAGGTTGGTAGTTCTCAGGGTTCTCCTTTCTACCCTTTTTAAAAGTGGGAGTAATGTTTCTTTTCTTCCATATACAGAGATAAATTCCTTCTGCCTAGTTTTAGGTATAAGAGTTACACCTTTTTTATTTTCTGTAATTACCTTGAGAAAATAACAAAATGTCTTGTAAGTTGTTTGAAAACATCTCTTTGTTGTTTTGTTTTTATTATTAGAAATAAGTATTTCTGGAATACTATATCCAGTTCTGGGTTCTTCAGTTCAAGAGAGACAGGAAATTACTAGAGGGAGTCCAGTGGAGGGCGAAAGGTGACAGGGGGACTCGAGCATCTCCCTTACGAGGAAAGGCTGAGAGAGCTGGGACTGTTTAGCCTGGAGAAGAGAAGGCTGAGGGGAGACCTTATTAGTCCCTGTAAATATCTAAAGGGTGGGGGCAGGGAGGATGGAGCCAGACTCTTTTCAGTAGTTCCCAGTGACAGAATGAGGGGCAATGGGCACAAGCTGGAACATGGCAAGTTGCATTTAAATATGAGGAAAAACTTATTTATGGTGAGGGTGACAGAGCACTGGGACAGGCTGCCCAGGGAGGTTGTGGAGTCTCCTTCTCTGGAGACATTAAAAACCCACCTGATGCAGTCCTGTGTGATGTGCTCTAGGCAATCCTGCTTTAGCTGGGGAGTTGGGCTAGATGATCTCTAGAGGTGCGTCCCACTCTGACAATTCTGTGATTCTCTGTACTTGTAAGAATTTTACAATACATCAAACACAAAGTATTTCAATTTAAAGATAAACGATTTCATGATCTTTTTAAAAATAAGTTGAGAACTCAGTCTATCACATTCTTTCTTTTATTTTGACAACCTTGTTTATATTGATTATTACTCTATTCCATACATTCTGCCACCAAAATTAATTTGAAGGGGATCATGTGTGTAGCTCAGTTCAGAAGATGCCACTCTTTCACCCCACCCAGCAGCATCTCGACCAGCAAAGAAGCAGTGAGAAAGTGAGAAACAAAGTACCAAGCTGAACGCTCTGAAGATGATAGGCCAGCCTTCCTTTTTTATTGTTTTGGTGTAGAAGTAGTCCTCTGTTTAAGCAAAGCCTCTTCTCTCTTTTTTGTCTGCCAATTCAGAAACTCTGTGGATGTCCTTGATTCAAAAGGTTGCAAACCAGTGTCTTGCAACTGACCATTGCTCCTCCACGAGGCTGCTGTTCCCCAGCTGTATCTGCTGGGCATCCCTGCAGGTTGTGGTACCTCTTGGCTCTGTGCCATGCTGGGGCTAATTTTGAAGCCTACCTTTTGCTGAAGCTGCACCCATCCTGGTATGAAAAATCCCCAGGGGATTCCCAAGGCTCAGCTCTCATCATGGCTCAATGCGTAGGTTTGCTTCCTAGAGATTTTCCCTTCTATTTTAAGATAGAAGAAGTCCAGATGAGCTCTCCTCTCCCCTCCCACCAGTAGGCTTATGCCAGTTTTAGTCTGAAGCAAATGAGGCAGTTCTGTTCCTAAACACCCATAAACACACTTCTGTGCATTTGACTGTCTTCGACGTCTTTCTCTGCTCCGCCAGTTGAAATGCTGTGAGCAGGGGACATGCTTGCTCAGCAATTTGTTATCTCCTCTGATTATAACAGCTGGGGCTGTTCTTTGAGGACTATTACATGAGTCAAAACAGTTGTGTATGAGGGACTTGGCAGGGCTTGATTTCAACATTTGAAAATGATGGACTGTGAACCTAAATAAGCTGAAATATTTCACCCCACAATTCTGATCCTGAATCTACTCTACTTACTAATGACTACTGGCTTAACTCTGCTGTCATATTGCAAAGTCTCATTTTTAGAATCATAGAATCATAGATTCATAGAATGGTTTGGGTTGGAAGGGACATTAAAGATCATCTTGTTCCAGCCCTGCTGCATGGGTGGCATCTCCCACTACCCCAGGTCACTCAAAGCCCCATCCAATCTCTTGTTGAACACTCCCAGGGATGGAGCATCTACAGCTTCTCTAGGCAACCTGTGCCTCACCACCCTCACAGTAAATAATTTCTTCCTAATGTCTAACTTAAATCTGCCCTCTCCCAGTTTAATGTCCCCTTCATCCTATCACTACATGCCCATGTGTAAAGTCTCTCCCCAGCTTTCCTGTAGGCCTTTAACATACTGGAAGGCTGCTATAAGGTCTCCCTGGAACCTTCTCTTCTCCAGGCTGAACAATCCCAACTCCCTCAGCCTGTCCTCATAAGAGAGGTGCTCCAGCCCTTTGATCATTTTTATTGCCCTCCTGTGGACATGTTCCAACAGGTCCACATCCTTGTGCTGGGGGCACCAGAGCTGGATGCAGTACTTCAGGTGAGGTGGCACCAGGGCAGAATAGAGGGGCAGAATCATCTCTCTCAATCTGCTGCCTACACATTTGATGCAGCCCAGGATGCAGTTGACCTTGCTGGCTCATGCTGGCTCATGTTTAGCTTATCATCAATCAACACCCTCAAGTCCTCCTCAGGGCTAATCTCAATCCATTCTCCACCCAGCCTTTATTTGTGCTTTACATGTTATTCACTGTCTACTATTAACCTTATTTCCTTCCAGAGTTAAAAGACACCTGCTCTCTCCTTTCTTCTGCTCCTTTGACTCTAGGAAGGTGTTTCTAGAGAAGCAGGGGTCTACACTGAATCCTTTTTTTTTTCCATCTGGCAGTGCTAGTGGTGCTGCTACTGATGGTTCTTGTCCAAGAGTAGGGATATAGGGTTTACATTACTAACCCCTGGACTGCATATGCATTTTTCCCACTGCAGAGTGCTTGGATTCTGGGCTAAGACCACTTTTTCACCTGATCTCCTTTCATCCTGGGGACTCTTTCACCTCCCCAGCCCTAGGGCATCTCTCAGTGTTGTCCCTCTGATGTTGAACCCAAAATTTGGTCCAACTGACATAGCTGGCTCTCTAAGACATTTACTGAACTTGGACCTTGCTAGTCTTAAGCTCTCACTTGCCCACAGCAGCAACATTTTCTCCTTGCCTCTTTGCCTTGCTCTGGAGTTTGTGGTGTTGCACAGGAAGGTTGGCTTTGTCACACTGTGCTTCTGTTGAAGTTTAGAAAAGCTGCTCCTGGGTTTTGAGGCTACAACTAATGCCTGAAAGGGTATCTTTTACTGGCACAGCCACTAAGGAAAAATATTTTCTGCTTGTCTCTATTTATTAGCTCATAAGCAAGGAGAGAGTACTGCAGTCCTACACTATATTGCCAGCAATACGAGTTTCTGCAGTAAGCTCCTCAATTTTCCCATAAACTACCCCTCACATTTTCCTCTTCATCAGTTTTTTAAAGGGATCATTAAGTTCCTCTCAGACAGACTCTTTTGATATTGCAGGTTGGGACCCTTTTGCTTCATACCACTTACCAATCAGGAGCTGAGATGAAGCAGAGGCTCTGCCACCCTGTCATATGTTGTGGAACCTACTGAACACCCCATAACACTGTTTTAATGCAAGGGGAAAAAACCCCACTCAAACATTGTTAATTATTTGGTTTTGCTTCAAGTAGAAAGATGAATTTGGAGCTGTAATGAAGCCCACCAGGTGCCAAGTGTCCCAACTCCTGGGGATGTCCCTGTGAGGGGCCAAGCAGCTGCTCCCACTACCTCACGCCTATGGTTCCTGGGGACACCAGCAGGCATTGCTCATTAGCCAGTGTATATTTCATGTGAAGAGGGAAAATAAAAAGGAAGAAAGAACATTGTGAATTTGAAGATTAAAGCCATTATTTAAGGGTTTTGTACATTTTGTCTCAAGGGCCCACGATACAAGTCCTCATGGCAGTTATGTGTTAGGGATGCGTTTAGGTGATCTGATGTTCATGTTAAATTCTTTTGACAAGTTTAGACAGATATGGGTAAGGGAAGTTAATGAAACAAAATCTCCTTCAATGAAATTAAGAAGCTTATTAACTCAGCAGCTTTGGGGAAATACTTCCAATCTAGGTGGATGCCTGACAAGAGCCCCATCAGATTTTCCTAGGTGCAATTAATTCCTTCCATTTAGAAATACTCAATTAGAAGCTTCCAATTAGGTTTCAGTCTGTATCATTAAAGGGCTATTAACCCCCCAAACCACTGCTACTGACATGAAAGTTCTGACTAAACATGTGAATAGCTTGATCTGAAAAGACTAGCTACAAGGTGTGTCATCTGGAAGCTGGTGGAACTGGTGGTCTTTTCTCAACTAAGGTAGAGAAAGTGTGTTCTTAGGGAACAGAAAATGCAGTGTTATCAGATGGCTTAAATGCTTATTAACTAGCTGTGTGAATACAGGGGAAGAGGGGAGTGGACAAGGGTCTAGGTAGGTGGTGGACTGAACAATATACTTCGTTGGGATGTGCTCTGCTATTTCACACCTAGGAGGCACTGACCATGTCTAAAATACTATTGACCTGCATAGGTTTAGTCAACCCACATAGAACACACAAGGGATCACATGAAGCCTCTGGTGCAGCCAGAGTTTGACCACATGAATGTACCTGAGCTGACTTTGGAAACCTGGATTGGTTGCCTGACCCTGCAAGATCCATCCTGGTGCTGATAGTAGGCTTTGCCAGTGTACTTGGAGACAACTCCATGCTTGAAATGTGGTGTCATTAGTTGATCAAAAATTGATGAAAGTTTATGAAATTTGGTCCTCTGAATATAAAAATTTATACTGAAGCTTTGGAGTAGTTGCTGAATATACCTTCTAGGAGCTCTTTCAGGGTAACATTTCAAGTGTTTTTAATGAGTTTTGTTTCCAAACACCTGGAGACAGCACTTCCCCTTCTGAATTAATGACTTCTGAAATCCTGAGTTTAAATACAGAGGTCATTTGTAAATTAACAGAAGGGCAGAAAAGTGTCAACTCTCCCTTAATGATTTTACCTTTGTTTTTCATTCCTTTGACCTCAACCAACCAAGAAGATTTTTCTTTAAAAAACCATTTGCTTCCAGTGATGAGACTCTGTGTCTTGAGTTTCAGCTGTGATTGAACTTATACTACAGCCAAGTTATAAATCCTTGAAAATAGGATTTATAATGGAAATTCCAAGTGCAATCTCAACTGTAGCAACCAGCTTGATACCACAACAGTACTATTAACATTCTTCAAGCCCAATGTTCAGGATGAGTCATACTGATCTAATTCTTTACATAGCCCTTTTCCTTTCTGTGATGTGGGACTAGTCTTCTCATTTCTAGTCATATGCCAGTGGATATGTTCCTTTAATTTTTGGGGACACAGGACACAGCTGATGGGATGAGGGCGGGTGAGGTGATGAGACACTGGAACAGGTTTTCTAGAGGAGCTGTAGATGCCCCCTCCCTGGAGGTGTTCAAGGGTGGGGCTTTGAGCAACCTGATCTAGTGGGAGGTGTCCCTGCCCATGGAAGGGGGTGTTGGAACTGGGTGATCTTTAAGATCCCTTCTAACCCAAACCATTTTATGATTCTATAATATCAGTGCTATGGAAATAAAGTGTTTCCAGCAATGTAGCAGGAGCATACCTCAAATACTCATTTATTCAGTTAAAGGTCAAGTTTTAGACAATTTTCACTAGTCTCAATTATTAACTTGATATTGTATCTGTTATTTGTATAATGTCTGTGTAACCTTCCAGTTCTTAGATAATCATATTACATTTAAAAATACCACAATAAATAAGTTTCAGGAAGCTGTGGGAGTGAAGATAGCAGAATTGTAACTCCTTCTGTTTTCTACCTGTTCTTTGTAAAAGAGAGATGAAGAATAATTGGGATGAGGTTCTGCTGCAGTGATGAATCCTGCATGCACTGTCCTCAGCAGTGCTGTGTTGTTATAAATGCTTAAGATGATCCTAAAAAGGAAAGCTGAGTATCAGGGATGAGAACAATGGTGATGAAGTTACTTTGCTTGTCCTGGACCCTGCAGCAGCAGATCTGGATGTCCTTCTCTTATCAGAATGTATTGTGAGAATTATGAAGATTTTGGAAGTTGTGTAAATTTCCCAATTGAACTAAACTTAGATTTTGTGTAAAAAAGGAGAAAGGCAACAGTTTGGGAGGAGAAGGGTCAAACTGACTGTATGTCCTGGAGGGGAGCTGGTGGGTTAAAGAAGAGCTTGAGTCCCCAGATTCCCAAATATCAGGCCCTAGCCTCTCCCTTGCCTCTGCTGCCTTATGCCAGGGAGAGTATTACATATTTAACTGCACATACGAAGTAGAATTAATTGCTCAGGTGAGATTAAGAGACTGTCTGGGGCTGCTTGCTCTGCCCTCCTTGCCCCATCCATCAGCAGAGAGTGAAGGGAAAGACCATGGGCCAAGCTGCCAGCAGCAAAGAGAAAAGTACAGGGGATCTGGACTTCCCTCTGCAGAGAAACATTGATTTATGGGGACTTGCTATTGCAGACATAAATGGATGAGAGTCTAGAGGAAATTTGGCAGCTCAATCCTGCTGTAGCATAGTCAGGTATTCCCATTGCATTTTTTCACATCTGTCCTTTTCCTAGGCAGCAAAAGTAATCTTGCAACCCATTCCTCCTTATCCTGCCATTAAGCCGTTTGTATGGGTGAAGCCTTCTGCTCATTACGTCTGCTGGGGAGCACAGACAAGCTTCTCCTTCCACCCACAGTTTTGCCAGGACCTGCGCCTGCATGTGCCCTGCAAATCCAAATCTCAGCCACACTCTGGGCATGCTGAAAGCTGACAGCAACCTGCCTTCCTAGCAATTAGCTGTGGAAGCAGCATCTGTCCTCAGCAGGGTTTGACTGCAGCTCTTTAGGCCCTTAATGTCCACGGAGTATTTCTGACAGATCAGTAAAAGTAGCCAGGTAAAGCAAGCCTCTTGTGAGTAGGCCTGTGCTTCTTTAATGGGATCCTCTGCTATAAATTTTTAGGGGTCTGAAAACTGGAGAAGGTTGAAAGCCACTAGATTGCTTCTGTAAATAAGCAGAGAATTAAACATTCATATTCTCTGCACCTCTCCCAAACTGAGGCATAACTGGTGTTTCAGCCTCATTTGGAATTTAATTTCTTTTGACATAATCAATTGAGATATTTTAATTTCTTTCTTTAATAGGTCATATTATCATAATTTAAATTAATGTTCTCCCAGTTTAAATATATTTCCAGATTTATCCCTGTGATAATTTCAGCAACTTTTCCAAATCTGAAGAGTCAAACCCTCTGGGGAAGAGAGGGTCACTAGTACTAAATTTGATAAATGCTGAAAGATTGCCACTTGAATTTCTATTATATTCTTTTTTGACATGGTTCTGATCACACATGATTAGCTGTTCTTTTGTTTGCTTAAGCTGGGACTCTGTGAGTGTTGCTTTTGTAATGATAAGCATGAGAAAGACTTTACTCTTTTACTTAAGAAGTGTTTCAGACTGTTGGAATGGCTTGTGGTGTTAAGTTATGACCTGTCAGATAAACAGTCACCACTGAGAAAAAGTACTTTTACATATTTTTGGGAATCTTTGAAAAGTAAATGATTAATAAGTTGAAATTGTAATAATAATTGAAATAATTGAAAGTAATATTTTAAATTTATTGGGTACTTAAGGAAAGGCTCCAAAAGAAAAGCACTTTAGGAAACTCCTCCCAAACGAGTCTTCCCCATTTTCTAGGGGGACAAAATTTCTGCAGCTATCCTACCCACCTCTGTGCTTGGCTCTTCCCACATCTATGATAAATTTTGAACCTCTTGGTTACCCTTAGACAAACTTAGGAGAGGGAGAGGCAGCTCATGGTCCTCTGAGGAGCTCTGCAGGGATGGGGGAGTCCTGAACCAGGGCACTCCAGGTGAGATATGGGCCAGGAGCAGCCATCACCATCCT
The DNA here is from genome assembly GCF_020740795.1 of Apus apus. Taxonomy (NCBI): domain Eukaryota; kingdom Metazoa; phylum Chordata; class Aves; order Apodiformes; family Apodidae; genus Apus; species Apus apus. Next base: position 17,277,565 of record NC_067282.1, read on the forward strand.
GTGGGGTCATGGGTTGCACATGGGCTCTGTGTAGGAGGAGAAAAGTGGCTGCTGTATGTTGAGAAAAGTCCTTGTGGATCAAAGCAAAACACATGGGGTCTAGTATAAGGCAGGTGATTAGGGGGACTCAGAGTTATCTCTTGTAGGTGGTGCCAGATCAGCCTCTGGCAGGGACAACTAATTCCTGCCTGGTTCACATCTGTTGAAATGTCCTGACCTAGCTGGACCAATGAAGAATAAAACAACCCTTGCCTCTCTGGACATAGTCCTTGAATGGACAGGGTATTTTGGCTGTGAAATACCTTTTTCTTAGAAGGAAAAAAAAAACACAACAATTTTTAACTCTCAGTGAGGATTAAAAGAAAGCTCATGAACATGAATATTGCATAAGCTAAGTCTTCAACAGAAGGACAACCAGCAGACTTCAGTGAACAGAAGGACCACATACCCCACCCTTGCCCTCTCACCACAAGTGCTTTGTGAGATGAGCTTATGCAGATTCCTAAGTGTTGGTGTAGTCACTGCACATCATACCCACAGGTGATTTATTTTGTCCTACTGCTCTGGTGCAGACATAGAAGCTGTCATATATTTGCACTTTTCTCTATTTGCAATGAAGTCTGTACGACTGGAGATGGGGCTTAGGTCTGGAGCAGGCATGTTTCATTTGCTTATGTTTGTGTTTGGCAGATGTCCCATGATTTGGAGACAGGTTTTTGGAGAACCACACTCTGCATGAACTGCTGTTTCATCCTTCTTCAGGAGAAGCCATCTTTCTGAGTCAAATTTCATGCTGGCAAGCTGCCCTCTTGGCATCAGTTCCCTGGATCTTGCCAGGGTGCAGGGGGTCACATTGCAGGGGTGCAGAGGAGGAGCCATGGGGATTTCTCCTCCTCCCCCCAAGCAGTTCACTGTCCCCTTCCTTGGCTTCTCTCTGCCTGTGACTGTTACAGCAATGGCACCAGAGTAACTGCTGTTAAGCTCTCACGTATATCCTCCTTCAAGATTCTTGATTATAGGTACTTAAATATAACCGCTGTGGATTTTATGATACTCTGGGACAAGATAAAGGAGAATGAAAACCAGTGAGCCAAATGGACCTTCCTCTGCTGTTCAGGGAAGAATTTAAGGTATTTTTTTAAAGGATAATTTATGAAAACCCTGATCAGATTATGCAGCTGTTCCTTGCTATCTCAACATCACCCTCATGAGAGCACTATCAACAGGGCTTGCCAGTAAATGTCTGAAGATCTTTTAATAGTATTTGTCTTTCTGCATCTGGATAAATGTTTTCTGAAGTGAGCAAATTTATATTTGTCCTAAAGAAACTTCTGATACTAATTTTAGACTGTTTCTGCAATTAATCAAAATCATAATATGCTCTCCTACTATCCTGCTAAACATCTCTTATTACCTTCAGCTTTCTGTCTCCACTTCTTCACGGTTTCCAGCTTCAAAAAACTCAACTGCAAGACATCTGACTGAACTGCCCTTTGCTTACTGCATTGAAAATGTCACCACTGAAGATTTATAATGGAAATTTATATTTTTGAGAAAAGAAAAAGAGAAAAGATATCACATATCCCATTGGCAGAGTCTAGGCAGTTGGCCTGGAAGAAGAGGGAAGGCACAGAACAGTCCAGCTGCAGCTGCTGTGGCCTGTGTGAGGACACTGAGTCTCACTCAACACTGGCCGAGAGAAAAGGGAAACACCCCTCACTTTAGGAAGGAATTGGGAATCCTTTGGCAACTCTTTTCCATACAGGAAACAGGAGAGAGAGAAGAAATCTCAGCTCTGCTGTAATCATAACACTCTTAATTAATATGTTTCTGGTGTGTTCCCTAGGAATTGTTTACAATTTAAAAAAAGAAAATTTGATTAATTTTTTCATGATTACCAACCTTATCTAATAATTTGCTCTGCAGTTGTCTCTGAATACCACCAGGTCATTTAGAAACTCAACTTATTGTTTTATTTATTTTAATGGGAAGGACCATTAATAATTTTTTAAAAAAAGTTTCATCTCTGACAGAAGTCTTTTAGTGGGAGTTTAAGAAAATTATTCACAAATGAAATTATGATTTTATTCCAGTGGGAAGGTGTGATATCACATTATTCATTATTATTTCCATGATGCTATAATACTGCACAGCACTTTATGCACAAAAATGAAGCCATCAGCTGGAAAGAACAAATGCTCTGAGGAGGCAATGTATGCAGAGATGGGCAGAAAACCACTGTGTCAAGCCTCAGATCTTTCACATAGCCCCTTCTTCCTTTCTTTGTGTTTCTTCTCCCTCCTTCTCTCTCTCTGCACCCTCCTGGTTTCCAGTCCAAACTGGTTTGTAATGGCCAAATCAGATTAGTGAATGATCTAGAAGAAAATTGCAGTTGTGCCCCAGGACATGCAGGTAGCAGTAGAGGCTAAGATTGGAGTGACCTGGGAAGTGGTGAAGGCGACATGAATTGCATGGGCAGAAACAGCATGAGGAATGGATAGGCTGGTAGCTGTGACTCCTGCTCATCACCACTATTTTTGGTGTCTTTGAAGCTTAAGGGGGCTCTGCTTTGGAGAATCTTCCTATTAATGACACACAGCAAAGCATAAGGGCAGGCAGAGACGCTAGCAAGCAAGGTGCACGTTACTACCTCACAGTCAAGAACTATCCCAAGTTCGTTCCTAGATTCATGCTCGTATTTGTGGGCTCATACTCTATATTCATTAACTGGCGTGTTCCTGTGAATGAAAGATAGGCAAATCCCCACTGGGATACCTCCAGTTTTCTTCTTGCAAAGGAGAGCAGAGTGATGGTTCCAGCTCTTCTTCCTCTAGGTGGGCTTTGGCAGGGAGAAAGGAAAGGGTGGTAGTAACCAGACTATGACAACAAATACTGTTTCAAAGTAAAAAGGAAAAGATTTTTCTTATTTTTACTCTAGTCCCAAATAGGATAACTTAACAGTCTTTTTGTGTCAAGCCATCTTCCTGGATTTTTTTTTGTGTAGCCTTCAGGATAAATAGAACTCAATATTTCTCACTGATGTGAAAATATTTCCTTTCTAAACGATCAGGCTAAGTTTGTGATGAAGTGACCCTAAGGGAGGAAAGGCAGGATTGCTGTGGCTATTATGTCACACTGGCTCCATACAACACCTGGAAATATGGCAGTAGCACAAGGTGAGGCCTATTGATCTCTGATGGGTAGTTTTCTCTGTCCCTCACTTTGCAGTGTAGCAATGAGGGATTTGGGGAAGGGGGGAAGGAACTGTTTTTTTCTTATTTCTGTCCTGCTGCATGCTAGAAAAGGAAAAGACAAGGCACTGTGTTTTGCCATAGTCTGGCAGGTGCCAAGATGTGTGATGGTCCCTGCTTCCCATTGGAGTTCATCCACAGCCTCAGGTCTGCCTCACAGGTTGCTCCATCTCCTGCCCAGAGATTCACTGTTCTGGTTGTGGGCCACACTAGGGACTCTATCCTGGAAGGACCTCTGGGAACAAGCACAGAGGGAAGCTGTCCAGGAACCTCTGTATGATTTATTAGGTTGTCTGTGGTGCTGACCTGAAAGGCACGCTGGCAGCTCAGAAACATGGCATGGCTTGAGGAAACAGGAAAGTGTTCCCTATTTGTTTGACTTTTTTTTTTTTTTTTTTTTTTTTCCTGGGGAGAGCGGGTGGGGAGCTTGTTTGTTTGTTTTGTTGTTTTTTTGGTTTTGTTTTTGTTTTTCCCAAGGAAAATGGTTCAAGTTGAATGTTGGAAGGGTCTTTAAAGATCATCTAGTTCCAACCCTGCTGCATGGGCAGGAACACCTCCCACTAGACCAGGTTGCTCAAAGCCCCATCCAATCTCTTGATGAACACTTCCAGGGAGGGGGCATCCACAACTTTTCTGGGAAAGCTGTGTCAGTGTCTCACCACTCTCACACTAAAGAATTTCCTCCTCATGTCTAAGCTAAATCTCCCCTCTTTCTGTTTAAAGCCATTCCCCCTTGTTCTATCACTACACACCCTGGTAAAAAGCCCCTCCCCCTCCCCAGCTTTTCTGTAGCCCCTTCAGGTACTGGAAGGCTGCTGTAAGGTTTCCTCAGAGCCTTCTCTTCTCCAGGCTGAACAGCCCCAACTCCCTCAGCCTGTCTTCATAGGAGAGGTGCTCAAGACCTCAGACCACTTTGTGGCCCTTCTCTGGACTACAACAGCTCCATGTCCTTCTTATGTTGTGAGCTTCAGAACTGGACACAGTACCACAGGTGGCAACTCACAAGAGTGGAGTAGAGGGGGAGCGTCACCTCCCTCACCCTGCTGGCCATGCCTCTTTTGATGCAGCCCAGGATATGGTTGGCTTTCTGGGCTTCAAGTGCACACTGGCAGCTCATGCTGGCTGATTGTCCTCTTTGCTACCATTGCCTGGTGAAGAACCCTATTAACCTTCCTCAAAAAAGTGCCAATACACTGGAGGACATCATCAGGGTGGAAAAACTCTGGTCATGATACCAATAAATGTCAGTGGTGTCTGCACAAGTAAATGTTTGGGTTGGCTGGGCCTCCCACAAGGAAATAAGGAGTGGTCATAGCAGCCCAGTAAGATTATAGTTTCTCTTGTGGATAAGGATTGGTTAAGGACACCTCTTTGAGGCTGCTACAGTGGCCTGAAAATCCATCATCTTGCTTGGTCAGAATCCTACAATACACCTCCCATGGTTGAAAAGAGAGAGCTTGTGATCAGTAATGTTAAATGCTGACAAAAGAGCTATAGAAACTAAAGGGAAACCTAACTATTCTGCTTTTAATACATTATTTAGGAACCTTGAGATGTGCTGTCTCAGCCTGTGACAAATACTGAAAGCCTTGCTGAATTTTTCCATGGAACTGAATTAAATGAAATTGAATTTGCAATGACATTACAGCTTATTCCTTCACTGATGTGTCAACATTACATGACTTTTTTAAAGGACTCAGAAGAAATTCCTGGTATAGCAATGCAGTGCTGCAGTGAGAGTGCTGCTGATTGCATGTCATGGCTGATGGGAGAAGCATAGAAAGCAAGGCTACCTGCCTGATGTGCAAACAACTGGCCACATGCCCCTGGAACAGCTCCAGGGCTTGGGACATTGATCCTTGCAGAGCTTCTTTGCAGAAAAAGCACATTCACCCCCCAGAGACCCATTTGCTTGGTGGGTTCAACATCATTGTTTAAGGAAGTTTATATTCAATGGAGGGCTGCCTCATTTAATAGTCTTCTGTCATTAGGCTTGTGCTGTGATTGTAGAGACTTTCGGTCCAATGTGCAGGTGAAACTGCAACTGAGGAAGTATGAGAATTAACACTCATAATGACATATTTCTGGAATAAGCATAGTTAAAATTTTCCTGCAGAGCTGATCAGCTCCAAAGACAATACCTAAATGGTTGCCTACAGTTATATACAGCTCTGTTTTGTCAGTCAAGGACAGAAGGGTCACATTTAGCTTTTTATTTAATAGTGTTCTTGGTCTTGCCTTCTGATGTAGAATGTATATTGAAATTTTTGTCTGTCCTGGGCCACACAGTGTTGTTGTGTTGCACATCATTAGTGCCAGATCAGCTTTCAGGCACAGTGAAACCCTTCCTGTAGCTGTGGAGCCCAATTGGGACTATGGGATCTTGGTAGTAATGACAATGAAGTTGTTGACTGTGTTCTGCAGGGAAAGTGGCAGGTTCCTTGCCTGCTTCCTTACGAGGCTGCTTCTCATTCAGTGCAGAAGGGGAGCAATCATGTCAAGTGGAGACAGCTTTTTTTTTTTTAATTAGGTAACTGTATATTTGAAAGAGAGGGGATGTGGAAGATGTGTCCCTGGACTTTTTTCAATGCAAACATATAGGAGAACAGGTTTGTTAATATGAGGAAAATGGAGGTCAGGGAGCAAGTGAGTAAGTCTTCCTTTGCTGTGTTCTGTACCTAGAGAGATACAGAACTCCTCTGGCTCCAGTAATCTGAAGCTGAAGGACTGTGAGAGCCAAAACTGGCACATTTTATATTAAAACCCCTTTCTTAATTTTTCTTTTGAGCTTACTAAGTCACTTCCAAACCCTTTTATATTTCTAGTTCCTCCAGCTTGCTGGTGGCAAGGAGTGTTCAAGTTGGACCACATGAACGGTTTTCTCCATTAAAAAGAATAGGGTGACTTCTCTCATTCTATTTCTTTTTCTCCAGCCTCTAGCAATTTTTGGTGTTCTTTTTGTGTTATAAATAATTTCCAGTTGTTAAAAATCTCTTCTTTTCACTTTCCCCTCTTTAGCATGCTGCTTGTATGCTCAGAAGTATGCTCTGTTGTCATGATTTTTGCTTTTTTCTCTCCAGTTTTCTTACTCTCTGATTCTTCAGCTTGTAGGAGGAAATTCATGGATTCCACATTCAAACATAGTGGTAGGAGAATCAAGGCAGCAGTTAAAGAGGTAATTTTCCCCTCCATCCATTCTGAGTGCTTCCATCAAGCACAAGCTGAAAGAAGACCTTTCTCTGCCTCCCTCCCTGCTTCACACACGTGTATGGTAGAACTTCCTTTTGGAAAACTATTTATTGTTGCAGCACGACCAGGGGCTTCTTCCCATGTCTTGGTGTGCAGGGCTTTTAACAGGGCAGGGCAAAGTAAGGGCTGGGCCTGGAGAGCAGAGCTTTGCAGAGGGGTACACAGGGGACTGGGGGCTATGCTGCTGGGGTGTGACAAGGGGGAGCATTATATACACAAAAGGTGGAAGTGTGGAATAAGACACTATTTGGCCTCTGCCTTTTCATCTGTTGTCCTAGCCAATAACTGCAAACATAGTTGCCGTGATCTGTTTTCCACATGTACAGTTTCAATGTGCAAGAATTGTATTTCTGGTGGGCTGCCATCTCCCCAGCTCTGCAGGCACTGAGCTCACAAACACACTCAGCCCACCCACCTCCCTCCAACTCAGCCCTCCCACCATGAGAAGAATTACCTGTGACTCCTTCCAACAAATGTCTTCAGCCAGATCCCTGAAATGCACCACAGCTCAGCATCCTTTCCTCTCCTACCTGGAAGCCACCACAGAGATGAATGCTGCCTGCATGCACTTTTTCCAGACTCTGGAGAGGGAAGCGGTAATAAGATTGCTTGGGAAAAGACCTGGAGGAGTCCCTTGGAAACTTGGCTCCTTGTCCACCCCTGTCACGAGCTGGTAATCTGCAGGGACGTGATGGCTGGGGGCTGCAGAGAGCAGCAGGCAGAGGAGCAGTGATTCACCCTGCTGCAGGAGCTGCTTTCCCTGCACTTCCCGCTCTCTGCCCCTTCCCGCACCGCACTTCTCAGTGAGGTCTGATGCCCTTCCCTCCCCTGGGGTGCAACGCTGCACAGGGCACTGCAGCTCCTTGGAAGCTTCTGGAGGTCCTCAGCCCTCACTGACTCCTGTCATAGAAAAAGAAAAACGAAAAACAACACCAAAAAGCTCAAAGATATAAAAGATATTTCATATATTTAAATATAAAACGACCAACCTGCTTATAAAGGTTGAAAAGCAGGTAGCATTGGGTTGTGTGTTTGAGTCACTTCAAACTTAGGTCAGTGCAGTGGAGGAGCAGCCTCTGCCTCCCGTTGCGGGGTGGGTGAGGAGGTGGCAGCGGCCGCCGCTCCCCCGCGGCAAGGCCCGCAGATCCTTCGCAGGGCACACGCGGTCCCGTCTGTGCTGCCCGCTCACCAAACCTGCCTGTTTCTATCTGAATGTCAGAGCCCTTCTGCTTTCCAAGCGTCTCACGGTTCCCCGCCCGTGGCTGAGACCAGCGCAGGGCCCGGCAGCTCCCGCCGGGCGCGGGGGGCGGCGGCACCGGGAGCCCCCCGGGCAGCAGCCCGGGCTGGTGTGCGTTCCTGCTGCCCACCCCCTGCCCTGAGGGAACTGCTGCCTGAACGGCTGTGGATGTCCTGGAAGGCAGCAGATTTTGCAGGGCACGTCAGCGCTCGGAAGCTTGCAGGTCTCCTCCCTCATGGCGGTTTATGGTGGTGAGCGAGAAGGGAGGTGGGCAGGGGTTGTGTTACCAGCATCAGCACAGAGCATCCCCCCGAGGACAACTTGGCTGGGTGTGGGGAGCACCCCAGGAGAGTCATGAGGACAATTGTGCGTGTCCAGGCCACAAGCCTGAAGTGAGAGACGATATATGACATTTGGGCTCCCTCCTCCCTCCACATTTACAACCAGCCACCTCTGTGTAAATGTGTTTCCACCGGGAGGTGAAGCAGCTTTCTGGTGCTGACTGAGCTGGATGCACAAAAAAAGTGATACAGCAGGGCTGGGGCAGAGCCTGGTGGAGGAGGTGAGAGCCTGGCTCATTGCTTTGCAGAAGAGGACCCAAGCAAGCATCTGCACATCTTTGTGCAGCTACTCAGGTATGGTGGAGTGATTCCTGCAGAGATAATGACCAGCATGTATTGTCTTCATGTCTCTTCTTTTCCTTTATCAATAAATGCAAAATAATATTCTTTTTAAAAATTAAGCCTGAAATTACTCAGGAATTTAGAAGTTTTTTTCTATAGGTACAGAAGAGCTGTTCTTTGTGCCTGATTACTGGGAAATGTGCTGTGCACATCTTACAGGCAATTGGATATGATGCAAATGCAAATCTGTATTGTGAAGACAGGCAACAAATCAGCTTTTGATCAGCTATGACATCAACTCCTACTTGATGCTTGTGATATTGAGCTGTTCTGATAACTTGAGCTGATTCCTGTAAGTAATTTTTCAAGCTCTCTTCCCTATTTGATCATCAAAGATAGCAGAGTGCACAATTCATGGCCTTTCATATTCATATTTATACTTTCGGTTTATGGTAGGTGAATGCATTTGCCTTTTTAATGAAATATGTGCCCACCCACTACTCAGTTATTGGAATGACAATTAGCCTGATAAATACATGTACTTATCACAACTCATACTCAGGAAGTTCACTCTGAGCCTGTCTCCCTGCTGGCAGTTCTGCAAGGTTTCTGGCTTCAGCATATTCGGGCCACTGGATGTCTCTTCCTTTTGGTACAATTCTCCTTCCCCTACTGCTAATGCTGTTGTGTCCATAGGCTAAAAAGTAGGAGTACATTTTGAAACTGAACACAGCATGAGGCTGCTTTTAAAGGCTTATAGGACAGTTTTCCTTTGGTCTGGGGTATTTTTGTAGGTTATTATCTTGTAAGCATTTTTAAAAGATAGATTTATTTCTTCTTCCTTTTTTTCTCTTTCAATAATAAATAGTGTCATAATCCTTGTAGCAGTTGGTTTGGCTATGATGGTCTGTACTTCAGTGATGACTTGATAAAGCTCAACATGAGCTGACAAAGTGAGTGCTTGCAGCCCAGAGCCAACTGTGTCCTGAGCTTTATCAACAGAAGCATGGCCAGCAGGGCCAGAGAGGTGATTCTCCCCCGCTACTCCCCTCTCCTGAGACCCCACCTGTAATGCTGTGTCCAGTTCTGGAGCCCCTGACACAAGAAGGACATGGAGCTCCTGGAGTGAGCCCAGAGGTGGGCTATGAAGATGATCAGAAGGTTGGAGCACCTCTTCTATGAAGACAGGCTGTGAGAGTTGGGGCTGTTCAGCTTGAAGAAGAGAAGGCTTCAGGGACATCTTACAGCAGTCTTTAAATACCTAAAGGGGGCTTATGAGAAAGATGGAGACAGACAAGTTGGGCATGTACTGATAGGAGAGGGGGAACAGGCTGCCCACAGAGGTGGTAGATGCCCCATCCCTGGGGGCCATTTAATGCCAGGTTGGATGGAGCTCTGAGCAACCTGGTTTAGTGGAAGATGTCCCTGCTCACTACAGGGGCTGAAGATGACCTTTAAAGGTCCCAAACCATTCCATGATTCTATGATGTGCCCATGATGTACAAACTAACTGCAAAGAAACTGGGTTTTGTCATCAAAATGTATGTAGGGCTACTATATGCTCTGAGGTGCCTTGAGATGGCCTTTCCCATAGTTAAGTTTTATTTTCTTTGTATTTTCTGTTCTTTATACACACATTTACAGTAACACCAATTCTGATGTCTTTTTTGACCTGCCATTTTACTTTGCCTCCTGAATTCTCTCTGTCTGTTCTGTCCCTGGTGGAGTGGCCAAGGCTGTGTGTGTTGCTACTTGGGGTCTGCACCCTGTCTTCTGCTCCTACCGCAGCACAGATGAGGTTACCCAGGTATTTAGGGGTTGCATGAACTCACTATTTAGTGCAATTTGGCTGTGTATCAATACAGTGATTGGTGAAAAGACCTTTTTCCCATAGCAACATAATGAGAAGAGGAAAAAAATGCTTTGAAAACACATTACAAGGTTCTCTCTTCCTTTTTGGCTTGCTGTTCCCACATTCAGGTGATGCTGGGGCATGGGGCTGCCTTTCTCCACTGCAGGGTAGAGAAAAACTGCTCTTACCTTGTGTTCTTCTTTACGCAGCCCAATAGCAATTTTGCAGTGTCTCCTGGGCTCTGAGAGATGTCCTTCTGGGATGTCCATTGATCATCATGGCCCTTTCCTTAAGGACTAGAAGGCTGTGCACTGCTGGGATTATAATTCTCATTTTTAATTTGTTTTCTACCAATATTTTAAATTCCTAATGGCATTATCATGGCTTAGCTGGGGAAGAAAGGTAAAAGCTATGCTGGTGTTACAATAGAATAGAATAGTTCCAGCTGGAAGGAACGTACAATGATCATCTAGTTCAATTAATTCACAAGGATTCAGAAACTCACTCTTTCTTCCTTGTAGCTCGTATAAGTACTTAAGAGGGAGACATAAAAAGTTGTGTCTTTTGTCCCTTTCTATGCCAGTTTTAAAGGGAGAAAGCACCGATCTTTTAAATACAGACATGGATACAATTCTTCTTCCTTGCTAATAGAGGGGGATGGGAGATGAAGTTATTACTGTTTCTACACCAGCTCCTGAAATAGATCACAGTCTTTCTAATGACTGTGTTTGCAGTGCTCCGTGCTCTGCCATTTAAAATCCTGCTGGCATTGCATACTCTTATGCCTGTTTCAGCATCATCAGTGGCATTTTTGTCCCTGTCAGCAGCTGCAGAAGAAGAGCCCTTGTTTGCTGGAATGTGTTCCTACGTAATGTCCGTTGCTGGTTGTGTGACACTGGTCCTGGTTTGTGCTGCTGGGTCAGTTATCAGCTCTGACAAGTTGTGATATTCTAGTGTTTTTAAACATTGTAATAAGAAATCTGTTTTTTCCTCCACTGATCCAAATTCTGAGTCTGTATTTTGTTGTGATTTCTAACCCTGGCAATACCGTGATGCTTCTTTTAGCTGTTGCAGGTTGAAGCTTGTTAATGAAACCCATCTGAGTGGTGCTCCTGATTTCCCAGCAGAAAAGGCTGCAATGAACGCTCTGTGTTCAACAGCTGTAACAGCCATCATCTCCTGGCACACATGTGGAGCCCTTCTGCTGAAGGAATCCCAGTCCCACCTCTGCTCAGGATTACTTCTCTTATTCTATTTGCAGCTGGAACTTTCCATCAGCCTTACAGTGTGTTACCCAAGAAAAAACATGCTGAAGTGGCTTCTAATGTTGCTGGAAGAACTGGGGGTTCATTACAAGAAAAAAAGCTGCTTGGCTGCTTGCACAGCCCACCTGGTGCAGGATAGAAAATGACTGACTTCTAGTGCTTCTTGTATTACAGAAAAGAGAAAAAAAAAACCACTGACAATTGTGAGCAGTTCCTGGGCAAAACTTGATACCACTTCCTTGTGCATTAATATGTTGATATGCTGAGCTGTGAGAAAGACCTGATCAAGGGGTGATCCAGCCGTGCACAGATGCACCTCTGGTAATCTGTCTGTGCTAGCTGCTATGCTACTGTTACATCTTTGTGCTGGCCTTTATATATCCAGGTTTTGAGAGAAAATACTCCTGATCTTCCAGTCCAAACCAGTGGACTCCTCTAGTGTTATCTTAGCAGATACAGCAGAGTTAATGAGACCATATATATAGCAACTGTAACATTATTTTGCGACATGGTTTTAGCTTTGCTGCAACATTTACAAGCTGTGCCATTTACATTGCTGTTATTTTCACTTGACTGCTTTCTTAATGGGAGGCAGCAGGAGGTGCTTACTGTGATTAAGACATTCCTAGTTGGGTAAGAGGGGACGGTGCATTTTCAGCATATGAGTATGACTGGGGGATCTCCATGCTGACATTGGCCAGCAGCTCTGTAGAAATGGGATTCTGGGCTGTGGTCAACACTGAATTGTCTATGAATGGACAGCCCCAGCCCTTGCACAACTGAAAGGGGCTATAACTGCTATGGCCTTAAGCTCGTGTGGCTGCACTGAGGATGACCACAGTTCAATAGCCCCTTTAATGCATGTGAAGACTTTGAGACTTTGAGGCCTGCAGTTGCCACTTTTGGAACCCCTGTCCTTAGCTTTTTACATCTGTTTTTGGTTATTCACGCATACATTTGAAATAGATTGCAACTTCTCTGTATGAAGCATAATCCTCTGCAGTCTTGGAACTGTCTTGCATATTGTGCTCAGTTCAAAACAGCTCGTAGGAGGTTTGGCAAATATTGTATTATATCATTCACTACTGTGCTGGGTGATGTGAAGCTTAGCTGAATTACTTGGAAAAAGACAGTAGTAATCAGCTATCATCACACAGAGCATTTCTGTGTTCAAATAAATCAGTTGCCAATTTCTGCCAGACTCCATGAGGAGTCTAACAAATTATCAGCAGTTCTGTCTCAAGCATTTTGAACAAATGCAGCAAATTCTAAAAATGTGTTCTGTTTTCTGAATCAATGTAGGGGCAGACAAATTTGTCTTCTCTTTTGGTTATGGGATTTTTTTCCCCAGTTAGTTTTTCCCATAGAAATTCCCATATGAATATTTCCTGTCTATTGGTGTCTTTGGAGTATCAGCTGTAGTGAGTTAATCAATTTTAGCAATGCTTATTATCTGCAAGGAACTGTTTTTCCATCCCAAAATTCATAGACATTGCAGGGAGCTTGTTGTTCTAGTGTAGGCCAGCCTGCTTATACCTGTTTTCTTAGAAGGTTCACTTGTATCATAATTCCCTCTTTCTCTCATGACTTTTCCTGGCTTTCTTATTTGCAGACAATAGGAACTGCTATAGTATCATGTGTCCCTCTTCTCAAGTCTCTTCAGCATTATGTGAGAAAGAAACTGCTAAAAGACTTTTTTTTTTTTTTTTTTTTTTTACCTTTTTATTGGTGTTTTGTAATGGTAAGATCATGTACTGAAGTTTTGCTGGTAGATTTCTAGATTTCTAGATTTCTCCCAAGGCTATTCCCAAGAGCTTTATACCTGTTGCAATCATTACTATGGGGCTGTGCACATGTTGATCAAACTCTTGACTTCCAGGGTTAAAGAAAACTAATCCCTTTATGGTCTGAGTATGATATGCTCTGTAAATAACTTTGCTGTCTTTCAGACCAGTTAATTTCCTAATGTCTTGTGAAAACCAACTCAATAGGAATAAACGTAACATTCACCTGCAGGGGAGGTTGAACTAGCACCTGAACTAGCAGGGGGTTGGACTAGGTGATCTCTAGAGCTTTCTTCCAAACTTAGCTGTTCTGTTAAGTTTCTTAATTATAGCTTAACTGTAATTTACCCTGTTTTGTGGATATATAGGATCCATCTCATTTTTATATAGTGTCCAGCCTTCAAACCAGGGAGAAAAGTGACAGTACAACACTCAGGATTTATTGGTCACACTCAACTCTCCCTTAAAGTAACGTTCTCTAAATTGTTAACTCTTACCTTATACTTAAGTATATTGCATTGCCACCTGTTGGGACAGTGACTGTGTTTTAAAGATCCACTGCATTTTTGTTACATCTGTAATTACCTCCTTTGGACTGTATATTGCAGGTGCACTGCTCACTGTGTTCCCTGCAGGCAGCTCCTGCTGCACCAGGGCAGGGGAGGGCAGCTGACAAGGTGTGCCATTTCTGGAGCTAGGGAGAGAGATGATGCTCATTTTAGCCCCCCACCCAGATCTCCCAGGACCTTCCTGCTTCCCAGGGCTGAAAGCAGCAATCAAGCAGTCTAGCAAAGATGTCAGGGTGCTGCAGGAATTTTCTGCCGTGGAGGAAAGCCCCTCTAGGAGGGGTTTCCACCACAGAAATCTCAGGCTGCAGTTTCCTGGTGTCTCCATTGTCAAAGGTACGTGTGTTACCTCTAATAAACTTAAGTGATCCTCTGGATATGTAGCTGGACATATGACCAAAATATCTCTGATAAGAAGGCGTAGTAAATGTAATGTGCATTTATTTGAGATAAATTATCATCAGACTATAATTTGTCTTTGAAGCTACATGACCATTTGTAATCATCGTTCTAAGCCATACCATTTTGAGACCTGAGACCTGGGCTGCCTTAAGGGCTTTGCCAGCCTTGAAGGTCAGGCTGGTAGACTAGTCACATAAGAGGAGTTCCTGGAGAATGTATTTCTTCAATCTCAGTATAAGGAAGATGTGTACTCGTGTGCATGTTGGGAAATCTCAAGGCCCAGCTTTGAAAATCAAGTGACAGCAATCATCTTTATCCTGAAGACACCTGCCTGTCCTGCATATTAGATGGGTAGCACTGGACCTTCATGTCTGTTGCTATTTGGAGCTGTGCTTAAAAATTCTGGCACTTTTTGCAAAATAATTAAGTATCGCCATGTAAGAAATAGTTTTCACATTTCTGAGGAACTTTGGTCTTCAGAAAAGCTGGGGTTTTATCTCTAGAGCAGACAATTTGTGTTCACCATAAGAACACTCCTTGCTAGAGGATAGAGCTCATGAAAGTATTAGTTTACATATGTGAAAACTTGTGATCTGAAAAGGAATGCTAAGGGTTCTTTTGTTCTTTCTTTTTGCAGCTCTCCACATCGTTGACCCACTGGCTAAGATGTTAATTCAAAGGTTCCCGAACTGATTTGTGGAGTCCTTGATGCTGCTCTAGGGAGAGCAGACAGCTGTGTGATGACAGCTCAGGCAAGGAGCTGTAATTTAAAGAGAACATTGGAAATTTTATTCCTTTCCCTGTAAGCAGTTTGTTTAGCTGTTGTAGGGAAGCTGTATGGCTAGGAAGACTTCTCTACAAGGCAATCATTTAGGCAGCAGCATGTGCAACAAGAAAAAAAATCTGAAAAGCAAGATAAAGATATTTGTGATCTTGTATTTGTGTGTGCCAGATGCTGATGGTAGCAGACCCTAAGCACCTTGTCATCTCATGGCATGTCAAGGTAAATGCCATACGCCTTTAGTGGCAGCAACCAACCTCAGACACCTGTTTGCTGAGGAGTGAGTATGGACATAAAGACACCTCCTCCAGATCAGATGGTGTGTGATAACTTGGTTCTTTTAGTAACACTTCTCCATGTGTCACGTGGACAAAGTCTGTGAGGTGTCTGGTATGTTATGTCTGTTCACTGCTCAGGTTGAAGTGACCTTGTGCAAACTCCCCTGCTTTCACCTCCCCAATGCCAGCAGGTCATGCCAGCCAGCTCTTCCTCAGGCTCCTGAGATCTTACCTTGTTTCAGGAAGGTCTCTGAACACCCTTCCTCCTTTCCTTCACCCCAGTTAGTTTCCTTTGCTATATTCCATCTCTTCATCTCTAGTTCCGTCTCCTGTGCATCCTCCTGCCATCGCCCTGGGCTGCACTGGCAGGCAGGGTGTCTTCCTCACTCTCTTAAGGGACAGATGCATGCTGCTGCCTGGCACAAGAGCAACTTCAACTGCTCCTTGTTTCACCGAGTCTTGCATATTTAATAACTTTTGCAAGTGTAGAAGTTAATGGAGGGTCTCTGGTGGTCAGTCCCTGTGCGCATTGTGAGCGTCTGCGCAGTTCTGTGCCAGCAGAGACAGCCACCAGCCAGACACCCCTCTGCAACCCAGGCACTGCTGATAGGGTTTAATGCTCATGGGCTGCTTGGTTGGCAAAGGACAATGTGGGGTTCCTTCTGCAATAATGGCCACTTTTTTTTTCAACTTTCATTCTCTGAGTCCTCAAAAAATCAGAACTATACCCTAAAAGGTGAAGTATGCAGGGTTTTCATGAAGGGCAAACAGAGCTGTTGTTTTCAGCATGGACACACTGTGAGGTTCCCAGGTGCTCCGAAGGTACCATTGCCTTCAGCTCTACATAGAACTAAGCAAAAGTTTCCTTTTTTTTTTTTTTTTTTTTTTTTTTTTCTTCCCATTTCTTCTAAGAAAGGCTGCCAAGACTAATACTTTTCTATCTTAATTTAGAAGTCCTGATTTGCTTCTTGGTTTTTGATAACAGATTGGAACCCAAACATGTTTTCGTTTGCTGATACTCTGATGTGTTTTTGAGTTGAGGGCTCTTCAGTTTTTCAAACAAAACCTAAAGACACCAAGGGAAAATTGGAGAAAAAAAATGCATATATTTTATCAATCACTTCAGGAAAGACCATGTTGACCATGTAGCTAGAAATAACTTTGAGCAGAGAAAACTGTACTGCAATTCTTTAAGCTCCATATGCAACCATCATAAAGCAAAGCTATGCCATGTCCATCTCAGTTTCTAAAAATGCATAACTATTAACAACTCTGCCTACATTTGGCCCCACTCCGGAAGAACATTTGTGATGTTTATCATGTTATTTGAAGTCTAGTCAAGTTTTTGCCCAAGGCTAGGATCTTAATTATTAATACTTAAGATTTTTAAAGGTTTTGAATTGGTTTTAAAGTTTCATAAATAATCTAGCTGCAGAGCTTTGTTAAGAGTGGGGGTTTTTTTGTTTGAATTTTTTTGTTTTGTTTGTTGGTTTGGTTTGGTTTTGTTTGTTTGGTTGGTTTGTTTTGTTTTTAATTTGGCCTGTACATGTCCTACATATTGATGTCTAAATCAATTGGAGAGGTTTCCAAAGGAAGTAAAAGAATAGCAGCTGCAATTTCAAGAGCAATAATTTATCCATTACATACACATTTTCAATTCTGTAGATAGAGTTTTTAGGCTCTGATTTACTTGTAAGACTTGAGGAAGAAACTCCATCATCTTTTGTAGTTCAGTGAAGATCTCTGGCTAATGCAACATGTGACTTAAATCCTACATCTTGCATCGGCATTTCAGATGTAAGGAACAGTTATCTGCCCTAGTTTTAGACTCTAAGTAGACCATAAGCACAAGACTGTTTCTTAAGTGGGTTTAACAGCCCAGACTGAAAGGAGTTTGGTTTGACCTAGTTGGTAGTTTAGAAGTACCTGTGCTACTACCTAGGTGATTCCTGCTGCAGGACACATACATCTTCTGTTTAGCTAATAGAAAATCAATGGGTGGTACCAAGCATTCCTCTTGATATCAAAGGAAGATGGAGGGCTTTGCCATGGTGCATGACTGCAGATAAGATGAAGGACAAAGCAGAAATAATAAAAGTTGAGAAAATGGCAGCAAAATTAATAAGGAATGCAAGACTTCAGAGGCTTTCCATCTAGATAGACTTTGAAAAGATAATGAGAACTTCCAAAGAGAAAGGTTATGTATTGGACAAATGTAAACTATTCATACCATCTCCAGAAAGAACTGAGTGACCTTGAGGACTGCACTAATCAAAAGGGACTGAAATTCAATAGTATAAAATGAAAGGTTGGATACTCACTAACTAATAGCAAAAACCATTACAAATTGAGATCTTATCAGTTGTAAATGACAGAGGAGGAAAGGCTTCTGGAAGCACTGGTAGATGAGAGATCATGTGTCAGTGAAAAGACTGCTCAGTCTTGCCTGTGAAAAGGCTAACTGTGTGCAGTGGTGGTAGGAGAATACCAATACCATGATGTGAGGAATGATAGAAAGACTGATGCCAGTGCTGCCATTGTAGTCTGTGTTAGGCAGTTTTACCAGCAGATCAAGGGCAGTGATCCTTCCCCTCTGCTCAGCCCTAGGGGGACACACCTGGAATGCTGTATCCAGGTCTGGGCTCTTCAATACAAAAGAGACATGGACATATTGAAGCAAGTCCAACAAAGGGCCATAAAGATGATCAAGGGCTTGGAGTGTCTGAGAGAGCTGAGACTGTTCAGCCTGAAGATGAGAAGGCTCATCAATGTGTATAATACCTGATGGAGGGAGTAGAGAAGATGGAGCCAGGCTTTTCTCAGTAGACAAGAGGCAACAGGCATAAACTGTAACATGGGCAATTCCATTTAAACATGAGAAAAAGCTTTTTTACTGTGAGGGTGACTAAGCCCCAAAAGAGGTTGCCCAGAGAGGTTGTGGTGTCTTTACCCTTGGGGCTATTCAAAACCCAGCTGAGCACAGCTCTGAGCAACCTACTCTATGTGACTGCTTTGAGTAGGGGTTTGGACTGGAGGATGTCCAGAAAGGCTTTTCCACCTCAGTTGGCTTGTGCTTGTGTGATTCATTGGAGTTGGATTCAGGCTGTAAAGAGTGCAGAGAGGGGTCACTGGGATGAGAAGGGACCTAGAGTGCCAATCCTGCTTGGAGGGCTGTAACTTCTATCTGAAAAGCAAATGCAGTGGAGGGAGGGAGGACGTGAGCACCACAGAGAGAGAGGAGCTATTTGTTGAAAAAGGCCATGGTCACACAATAACAGCTGAGTTTATGCTTACCATAAATAACTGAAAGGTTGAAGGCAAAAGGGGTTATTTAGCCACCAGAGTAATCACATTTTTTCAGCAAACATCCAGAGGGCAGGGACAAAAAGAAAAAGAAAAAGAAGTAAAACCTAACGTATTTTAAATATCCTTCATGAAGCTGTGGTCCTTCACTACAGAGTACTCAATTACATAGGTGTCATTTGGATTACTCCAGTTTCTGTCTCCTTGTGGATCAAGCGGATGCTGAAACGTAGATCTCTGCAACTCATATTTTTAATATATTACTAAAAAAAGATTGACAGGAGCTAGAAAGAATGAGAAATCAATATGTGGAACAACATTGTCTGTAGTTAAACTGGCTGTGATTTAGAGCAATTATAAAGAAGTAAGCAAAATCAGTCATGAGAAGAGTAACATCACTTTCAGCATGGGACTAAACTGGGTGAGAGACCTGGAGACATTGCTGAGAAAATATCAGACATCATGATTAATTTTGCTTTAAACTGACCCTTTCTTATCTTTCTTTTAAGTCTCATTTCACACATCAGAACAGGAGATGAATGGTTTAAGTTCTTTCTTCAAGTGCCTTGCTGAATGTCTCTAACTTCAGCTCCAAAAGGTGTGTTGGAATGTGTTTTTTCACTCCTCAGGATGACAATTTTCCTACCCTGTTACTTTTGTTAAAGATGGAGACTGTGCCATTTTGGGCTCTGTTGAAAGTCTACTATGTGAGAAGGACGTTTTGAGGACAAGCTATAGTCTTTGCTCCTCTGTATTGTTTCCTGGCTCTAGAAAGGATTTTCAAGCACAATTTCTTTCAGATTCCTCCAGAAAATCTTCTTCTGTCCCAAAGCCCCAAGCCAAATGGACTAAACTGCATCTTGATAACTCATTGTTTGAGTTTAGTCTGTACATCTGTACTTCCACAAGGTAGGGATTGTTGAAGCTATGTGGGCGACTGAACGTGACAGAAATCTCATGAAATTGATAACAACTGCCTTTCACATAATTGTTAATGCCAATTAATTTCTTCACAATTGATAATTACTAGAATTTATATTGAAACATCTGTGGGAAAATAGAAGGCACTATTGTGAATAAAAAAGTGAAGCACTGTAGAGCAATTTTCTAGAGCTGTAAAATAAATAAGTAGATAAATGGCACTAGTCCCAGGCACCTGAACACTGAGCAATGCATATAGAGTCTGCAACACTGAAGACTTCTCCTTAATGGTTTCTTGGTTGCAGATATGTTGATTATAGCCCTTGCTGCACAGTTCTCGATGAGAAGTTTGATAAGTACAATTGCTCTGCTTGATTTGACCAAATGGTTTTGGCTCCTGTATTGTTGCTTGTGCACTTCTTTTTATGTCAAGAAAATGACTGAACATGTCAGTGCTGTCTGCTGTACAGCCTTTTCAGGACCTGCTGATGAAATGTCCTGTCACCTGAGATTGGCTGGGCATTGCTGCAGCTTTCTGGGAAGAAGAGCTGCTGGGGCACTGCTGAGCTGGGCTGGCCACTCCTGCTGAGAGCTGCTCTCCTTGCTCACCCACACGTAGGCACAGCTCAGTCCCAGGCACTTTGCAGCCCCACTTTTGATGTCAGGTCCCTCAACTGAATATGCTTGATTTCTTCATCCCCTTTTAATGCATTCAGAGTCACCACTCAGCCAAACCCAGGAATACCAGCAATGGCTTTTGTTTTCTTTCAAATTCTGTGGGAAGGGCCTTGCACATCTGCAATATCTCTAGTTTTCTGCAGCACTTGTGCAAAGGCTGTTTGCAGCCAGCACAATTAATTAATTTGGTGAGATGTCTGACATCAAGCCTCATCTCTCTTCCAGTTCATTCACCCTATTGGACCTACCAGGGTGTGGTGGTGCCCCTGCCCAAAATGCTCATTTCCCATTGCAGCTGAACTTCAGTCTTCCCCATTTCTTTGGTGGTTCAAACTACAGCCATAAAGTTGCACTAAGTTCTCAATAATTGCAGGAAGGAAGGACACATGCCCAGTCTTGAAAAGCTTTTGCCAGCTTGTAGACCAGTGATGAGGGGTAGCTGTGTATGAGCAGTGGCTCACATCAGCTGGGAAACTGATGTCTTAGTTATATTTGCAGGCCCACATCCTGTCCAGGCGTTGGTGCTTTATCATAGCTTTGTTCCCTGCTGTCAGAAGCATTACACTGCAAATCTTCCAGCTTCCCTAGCATGCATGCCTGTAAATCTTCACCTGTGTGGCTGCAAATTTAGTCAGCATCTCTGAAATTGCTTGGTAGCTCATACTGGGAGACAATGCAAGGAATGTCTGCTGGTCTGAGTGTGAATCAAGTCTAGGGGTTAACAGAGAGGGACTGAAAAAAATTGGCAATGCAGATTTTGCTGCAGGTAGATAACACAGGCCTGATATCCAGCAGCTGAATACATTTGCCATCAATTTTAGCTAATAAACCATCTGGAAAATTTATTTGGACATTCAGATTAATGAGATGCCCTCTGGAGAGGACCACTAAGAAATGGATCAGAGCTTCTGCTAGTTCAAACAGTCCAAGAAAGAGCTGGTGGCCTGCCTAGCATTCACCAGCTCATTCCCCTGTCAAACTGCACCAGCCTCCTCATCCTGGCAGGGCACAAGCTGTCAGTGCTCCCTCCTGCCTGCACAGCTCCCCACCTCACTGCCTGTGCTGCACTCCCTGCAGCCACCCCCATCCTCCCAAACAAGGCACTTGCTGGTGTCACCCTGGACCTGCACTTTGGTGATGAACCATGAGGAATCGGTCCCCAAACATTTCAGGATTGACACATCCTGGGCAATGGCCTGTAGCTCTCATAGCTGGTGACTGTTCTGTGATGTGATGTGATACGGGGGTCCCTGTCCTCTCCAGTGCAGGACGAGGATGGGTTCCATCCTGGTGTGGCCTGTGTGTTGTCATGGTTTATCTGCCTCTCTTCTGATAATGCAGATATTGCCTGAGACTTGCTCCTAAATGGGAAAACAAAATACACCAATTATCTTTGTCTGAAAATTATGTTTATAAAACAACAGAAGGAGAGGAATTAAAGTTGGATTTGACTAATCAGACTTTTTCAGCTCTCAAAAGTTTGCATGAAGTAACTTTCATGAGCAAAATACTCTTTTGTCTTCTAATTACAAGAATGTAGAATATAGAACGAGTGCAGACGGATGATCATTAAGCCAGGGATGATCAAAGCATGGTTCATTGCCTTTACCTGGGCTCTGTGACTGAGAACTCTGATTTAGAAAAAAAAATACTAACAATATTGTTGTTTGCAGCAGTGATCACACTGAAATTAACTGCAGGTTTTGCAAACTACCCAAAGAGATGCTTAATACCTGCAGACTCCCTAACCAGCCTGCAAGTTGGTCTGGCCCCATGTCCTTGCTGTAGGAGGGGAAGGGTCTCAGCCCCTCCTCCTGGATCACCCTATTAAATGTTTTAACAACAAAACTTCAATGCCACTTTTTTGCTTTTGTTTTCTAGGAATACTGGAATTGTGTAGACCTGGTAGAAGAGCTTGAGAACAGAACAATTCAAAACAGAGTTTCCCATTGACTGATTCAAGGGTGGTGCCAGCAGTGCTGCAGGTATCTGAAAGTATTCCCATACTTTCAGTGGAGAGATTGTAGGATTTATTGCAAGGTCTCATTTTGGCTGTGTCTGGGATCACAAGTGCAGCTTTGCATTCAGAGTCTATACAAGGATTATTGTGGGGAACAGGAGAAGGAAGAGCATGTTAATACTGAAAAATACCAAAGGAGCTTTTATTGTTTAGCTTCACTAAATGGAGGCTGGAGGGGACAAAGCTGCTGTCTGTGAAAATGCCACTGGGATGAATGGGGAAGTTCTGAAAACAGCAACTGTGGTAAAAAACCTGAAGGTATTTAAATGGGCTAGGAGCAAATTCAGGCTAGAAATGAGAAGGTGGCTCCTCATCCTTACAGAGGTGGAGTCCTGGAAGAGCCTTCTGACCAAAATACAGTGATTGCTTCCAAAATTGAGCTTGGCGTGGCCATGAAATGGCTTTATATGTTGTGGAGTCAGTGGCTGACCTCTGTCATCAGGAAGTCTATTCCTCTTGTATATCTGTTTGCTGAAATCGCTTTCAAGTGCCAGTTATTTTTCTCTCCAAAGAAAGGTGGGCACCAGTAGGAAAACATGGCATTCAGACAGAGCATGTATCAGCAAAGTGGCAACGGGTCCAGTAGCCTTTTTGTAACCATGTTCAGTGGCTCCTGAGGTCTCTGCTCAGCTGGTCATTTAATTGTAACATGTACATATATCACAGGCAAAATTAAAATTACACACAAAATGGAAAATAAGTTATCAAGTAGCAAACAGAAGATTAGTACATTAACATCTAGTCCTTTGTGCTCAGGGTTGTGCTGCCACAGTCTTCAGGGCTGTGTGTTGTGATTCCTCTTGGGAAGTGCAATAGTGAAATGGCATTCTGTGAATCATGTCATACTGTGAAATATGGCTTTAAATTTCACAGAATAGAGATTGGCTGAAAAAGTCTTGTTTGTTCAAGGTTTGCTCTTTGTTGCTTCCCTTGTCTAGAGTAACTTAGATATGGGAATATTAATATTTTATGTCCATTCCCAGACAGGTCTTTTTTCACTCAGGTTCCTGCTAGCAGATGTTCCTTATCTCTTGCCTTTTAGAGAACTGCTATTACCCTCCAGCTGTCCCTGTTTCCCTTCGATTAGGGATCCAGCAGCAGTTAGCCAAAAAGAGCACTTTCTTTCACATCTTGTTTCATTTTTTTAAAACAATTTGATTGTCACGCAGACCTCAGGGATTCTCCACAGGATAAATTTGGCTGGACTTGTGGATGGCAGGGACATAGGGTGTCTTAGGGACATGGTTTAGTCATGGACTTGGCAGTGCTAGATTAACAGCCTGACGTGGTGACCTTAAAGGTCTTTTCCAACCAAACAAAGTCTGTGATTCTATGATGGAGAGCTCCAATGAAGGTGACCTTATCTGTTCCCACCACCTCTATCATAATTTTATTCCCTATTATTTCTCATTTTCTCAAACTACAAAGGAGGTCTGCTTGCCACATCCAGTGTCTTTCTGAGACTATTTTCAGAATTCCTGCTCTGGTTATTAAGGTAGCAAGGCATTCTCAGTGTTTTAACTGTGGCACCTTATCTATGCTTGATGGTACCATGGGTGAGAAGCAACTTTCTCCTTTTAAGTTAATGTTGGAACAATACGAAGACTGTTCATGTAGTTTCTTTTCCTCTTCTTTTTTTGTTGATTTTGTTTATGTTTTTTTGAACAGCTTGGTCTTGAAGGTGCCCAAAACCTTCAGATATTCTGCTTTTTTATTCTGATGAAAGCACTTGAAAAAGTATTTGTATGTGAGAGAAGAAAACCCAAATCTCAAAGCTCATGGAGCCCTGCACAGTTCTCTGTCAGTTCTCATTTCAAGGCTTTTTCTGTAGCACTTTTTCTCCCCAGTAGTTCCATATTTTTCAAGACAAGAACATTATCTTGTGCCTGAGGCCTCACTGAAGTCAATGAAAGGTTGTAAATTGACTGCAGTGGGTCTTGGGTCTAGGTGCCTCGCACAGTTCCCAGGTAGGTTAAGAAAGCTTAGTTGACTAGAAAGTATTTTTCTCAGTAGTACATTTTATTCTGAGTAAATTTTATTATATGCATTTTGGGCTAAAATGGCACTAGAAAATAGTATGGAGGTATAAGATTAGATGAAGGTAGCTGATTGTCGAGGTTGAATGCAGATGTGATCTGTCTTCTTTTAGCATCCCTACCAAAATGAATTTGTCATGCTTTGTTAGTAAGAAGTCAGTGAAATAGTTTGTGCATCACAGGAGGTTAAGTGTATGTAATTCCAACAAACCAAACCAGGGTGTGAAGTGTTAACATACAGTGATGCAGCCCATTCCATAAAAATGGCAATTCCTCATTGTAGCTGTGATATTCCTGATTCCTTCTTTCAGGCTTTTTCTTTATATACCCTGCTACAGTTGTCAAAGTTGGGCATAATAATCTCTAATTTTTCAGTGGATACTGGTCTGCATCAAGTTTACCTCTGTGACAAGGCAAATATTTTTGTTGTTTCCTAATCAACCATATGAGTGGAATCCTTTAAAGAGTGTAGGACCTCCACATTCTCTGTCAGCCACAGTGTCCATGTACCCCTTTTCCTATTGTTAGGGTAAACTGGGTGCAGAAGGACACTCTTGCAAGCATGAGGCTACTGGAATCTGGAGTGTCCCGTGGGCAGAATAAAAGCAAGTTGACAGAGTAGACTGTTGAGCAAATTGCACTTGTGGACTAGGAGTGAGTAAGGTGGAATCAAATGGCATCTCCTTTATGAAGCACCCTCCAGCTGTTTGATCCTGTACACTTTCACAGCCTTATTTAGTTACTATTTGGAACAAGAAAGTTGATTGACTCTAGTAGCACTAGAAGTATTTTGTCTCTCAACATGGAGCAAAATTCATCTTGTGTGTGGGAACATTCAGATAACTCCAATAAAAGGAAGATCAGATCTGAACTGCTTCTTGGCTCTGCCTACTGATGGCTTTTGCTGTTGCCTAGCAAGGGATCTAGCGCTCTTCTGTTTCTCAAATGGTCAAGGAGAGAAGGCCAGGTTGGATGGGTCATTGAGCAACCTGTTGCAGTAGAAGGTATCCCTGCCCATGGCAGCTGGGTTGGAACTAGGTGATCTTGAAGGTCCCTTCCAACCCAAACCATTCTATATGATTCCTTCTGGGACAGCTCATGCAATGTTTGGATGATGCTCAACTATCCTTAGTGCTCCTTACGGGTTATCTCAGTCCTCTGTACTAGACACTTCCAGTGTAGCCAGTGGCCCAGCTGAGAGGTTAACACAGCAATGGCCATGCTGCCTCAGGAAAAAGTCCATCTTGCCCAGGACACTATCTCCACCAAGAATCATCAGCACACACTTAGCTGAAGAGCTTAAGAGTGATCACAGCCCCAGAGTAATACTTGTCCTTCCAGCACTGACTGGTTTAGGTGCTTCCTGGGTAAGAAGTCACATCCATACTGCTGTGTTTAATGGTCACAAATAGTTGATCTTCCTGGAATTTGTCTAAGCCTGTCTCACACCTATTTAACCCTGCAGCCTCCCCAGTGTCCTATGGCAGAAAGTTGCAAAGTGCCAGCATGAATATTACAAAAAAAGGGTTTGACTTTTTTTGTTAAGCTACTGAGGTGAGGTGGGTTATAGTTCGTTGCTTATACTTCAGTATGATGAGGAGGTCATAGCTACAGAGTTTGTTGGTGTTCTGCAGAACTGCTGGCTAGCTAAGCCCCTCCCCCCCCCCATGGCTTCACAGTGCTGATGGTTCACTAGCACTGTGCACAGCTGCATTTGAGGAGCCAGCCTGAAACAGCCTCTTTTCATGCCTCTCCAATGTCCATAGTCTGTCATTGCAAGTTGCCCAGCATCAGCACCTCTGCACACCAAGCTGGGTCCAGACATATCCCTGACTTTCTTCTTCCTTGAGAAAGGGATGGAGCAGGAAGCCAGGCTTCCCTGTGGTATTAATGGAGAAAGATTGATCAGGCTGGTACTCAGCCTGAAGAAGGTGAAATTAAAATGGTTTGTGGCCAAAAATAGAAAATAAATTATATAGTGAGAGAGCAACTGAGAGTCAGTTTTTCTTTTGAAGCCAAATTCACTAAATAGGAGGTGAGATGAGTCCTTGTCCATTTCTTGATGTAGAACAGAGCAGGCCTGATCCATTTTTCTACCTCTCCTTAGATAGAAAATTGTGATATTTTATTTAGATGCAACATTGCAGCAGTGAGGCAGGCTGTTCCCTACAAGAGTCAAGCTCTGCAATGAGCTCTGCCTGGGAAAGGACACAGCTGCTTCCTAACTCAGCTGTGCCTTCCTCAGGGGACTTGGTAACATTTATGCTCTCGAGTCTTTCCCACAATCTAGTGTGGTTCTGGATGCTGTTCATGATGTTGATTTAAAATGTAAAATACTTTGCATCCTGGTGGTGTACCTGCTTCTCACTGCCTAATGCTGTTGGAGCTACCTTAACTGACTTTAGGAATAGAAGGAAAAGAGCCAATATTTCTGGTGAGGACTTCTTGACCAAAATTTTCACTCCTTTGTGTCTTACCCTGAATGATTTCTATTATGTCTACTTTTTAATTTCCTCTATTTTTCTGTGGCATTTTGGGGAGATTGGGGCTATGTCTGTGTTAGGCTCCAGGGGGACCTCATATCAGCCTTTCAGTGTCTGAAGGGGGCCTACAAGGAAAGATGGGGAGGCACTTTTTACAAGGGCTTGTAGTGAGAGGACAAGGGCTAATGGTTTTAAACTGAAGGAAGGGAGATTTAGGTTTGAGATCAGGAGGAAATTCTTTAGTGTGAGGGTGGTGAGACACTGGAACAGGCTGCCCAGAGAAGTTGTGGAAGCTCCATCCCTGGAGGTGTTGAAGGCCAGGTTGCATGGGACTTTGAGCATGCAGGGGAGTTGGAACTCAATGATCCTTAAGGTCCCTTCCAACCCAAACCATTCTATAACTCTATGAAATGAAACATGCCTGGGACTGTTTCCAACAGAGGGTGGGCAGCCTGCATGGCATTACATTCTCATCCCTCCGGCAGAGAGTGGCCTGTTGCTGACTGTACTTTTTAGCCTTGTTATCTCTTGTGCCTTGCTGGGGAATATCTGGAGGCTGTTAGATGACCTGAAGCAAAACTGAGGCAGGAACCACAGAAACAATTGTGGTTCAGTCAAAGTGATTTAATTCCAGTGATTTGGAACATTTTCTAGCAGTGCTTAATTTAAAAATAGAAGTGTAACAGGGATGACTGATTTCCAACAATTAGGGTAAGGTTTGCAGAAGAACTAACTAATGATTTTGAGTTCTTGCTAAAGTTTTGCTGAAAACACCAGTATGTCTAGTTATTGACTTGGAGACATTTGGGGAAATCTTTTGCACAGACAGCTTTGGGTAAGAGCAGTATGATTCCCCAGGGGAAGAACAGTGGTTCTTGGGCATTTGCTCTGGGTGATGACAGAAGAGGAAGGGGAGGATTATTTTGGGATGCTGGTATGACAGTGATACCCCACCCCAGTGGTTCCAGTGAGGAATGCTGGAGCACCATGAGCAATGGCTCGTTCAGAAGGGCTTGGGAGACCCTGAAGCAAGAAGGAGCCAGCTGGCTCTGAAAAAAGTCCAGGTGACCTCAAGGAATAATTTCTGAAAAGGCAGTGAGGTGGAACCAGACCATGTCTCCATAGCATATGGCCAGTGCTATTTCTGAGAGCTCAAGTCAGTTAATCTAATACCTGGGCTATCTGATCAGGACTGGATTTAACTCTCTAGGTTCGAAAGTTCAGGAGCAACATGATATATATAAAAAATTAAAGGTCAGGATAGATGCTGTTTCAGTTTATTCCAGGCATCCATCAGGAGTTTTTGTTACTGTTGTTGTTTATTGTTGTTTATTCTTTTGTGAAGTTCACCTGAGATTTTGTGCCCCAGTCGGAATATTTTCAGCTCCATTCAGGTTTAGAAAGGCGAGGCTGAGGGAGGTCTGACTGTTGTGGGAATGTGGGAAGATAGTATAAAAGTGGTTGTTTGGATGTGCAGGTGTTTGGCAAAAGAGAGCTTTAAATATTAAATTCTACTGGGAAATAAATAAGCAGCCAGCACAACTCGATGCCTTGTACTCCCGACAGTGATCTCTGCCTCCAGCAGCAGATTCCCAGTAGCTTCACATGCTGCAAGTTGTTATAGAGTAATAATTCCAAAGTTTATTTAAAAAGGAAACTTTTCTAATGCCTTGAGGACAAGAACTGACTTGTCTTATGGGTTCTGTTGGTAGCTAATAGAGTTGGTTCTACCACAACATAAAATAAATCCCAGAAGTTTAGGTTAAAGCCCGACTTTTATTAATACGGATGTTACAAAAAAAATTGATTACCAAATACCTTTCTCTTCCCTAGCCTTGTGGCAGACTGGGGTATGTTCTGTGTTTTAGGAAAGCCAGGATGTATCTCAAGATTTCATTAATTTGAGGTATGATTCATAAAAAATTATGACACTATCTTGGGATCTTGAACAGTGTTGCACTGAGCTTTCCTGAACACTGATGCACTGGGCATTTCAAATACCCATCTGGGTCACATTTTTACAAACCATTACAAATTCATAAAAAGGAGAAAAAAAGGTTATGCTGAGCATGATCTTACTTTTGCTGGCTATAAGTCAGAAGAAAAATGTTGTTAGGAAGAGCTAAAAAAGGGTCATTCATCTTCTGTATATTGCAGCAGCTCAATATTGTAGCAGGATAAAAAAAAACACTTGAAAATCTCTGGACACAGCTTTAGGATTTCCAGAGCATATTGGCAATTGAGATAATAGTGATATTCTGTGATTGATGGCAGATTAGAGAAAATCTTGATTGAGAGTTGACGGGGCCCCGTTAGTTTCTGTTTGTTGTTGTGCTGCATCTAGGCCAGCCTCTGGGATTCAATTTGGCAGCTGGTTTGTGAGTCAGGGGAGTCAGATGCAGACTTAGATTTTTAGCTCTCTGGAAGTGACATCTGGTTGAGTGTGATCTGATTTTTTTTTCCTTTGGTTTGTTTTTGGTTTGTTTGTTGGTGTTTTTCTCATTTTGTAATAGGGATTATAGACTTGTTGATACCAGTTCCTGAAATGTTCTTGAAAATGTTTGGGAAATTACTTATTTTGGAAAATTATTTTTTTTTTCTTTCCTTTTTTGTTTCCTTGGTTAGAGAGGGTTGACTTATCTAGTAAGAAATCCAAGAGAAGGTGATCTAGGGGCTCAATAAATAGTATTTCCTTATATTCAGTTGTGTTCAAGAGTGTTTCTAGGACTGGGAATGAATTAATCCCAAACTCATTCACATATACATTTATTGTAGGCTGTATGGATCATGCACTTCTTGATGTTACGGATTTACAAATCACATGTTGGGTGGTCGCTTGTAACAATATTTTTTTTCTCCAGAAGATGCCCAAGTTTTTCAAAGATACAGAGACAGCAGAGACATGCAACCAATTTTTTAATTGGAAAGAGGAGTTGTACAAAATCACACAGGACAATTTATGAAGCTCCAAAGGGAAAACATTATTAGGCCGAATTCACATACCCCTTTGGGATTCTGAGCAGTGCAACTACCACAGAATGATACAGCATCTTTAAGAAAGAGAAGAGTTTTGTTTTGAACCTCAGCATTATCTCTCTGTTTTGGAAAGAGACCCAGCTCATCTCACAATGCTAACCCTGATGTACTTTTAAAATAAACTTTGAGTTGCAGGTCTCAACCTCTATACACCCACTGCTACTTAGCTTGCCACATGCAGCAAGAGGACAGCCTGTGGGAGTAGAGCAGCAGGACTTACATTGATTTCAAAGCTTCTCTGCACTAGAATTAAAAACTTTGTGGAACAATCTGAGTGGTTGCCTATCAAAATTAGTGTGCAACATTTCTTCCTTCAGCAGTATAAACAGAAGTCAAGGGGCGAGGGGGTTGTAATAGATCACTTTGTGCTAGGTTCTTGCCTGCTTGGTCTTTTATATCCTTTCTTTTTAGTGTGCAGAATATTTTATAAGTGAATGGGAAATTAAACATCACATGGCACTTCAGATCTGCATGTGTAGATTTGTATTCAAACTGTACAAGCAGTAGGTCAGAGACTGCTGTTTACAGCAGTGCTTGATTAGAGGCAAAGACTTTCTCCAGAAATCATCCAACAAAATGGAGCTCTGTGTTACTAGCATCCCTTGAAGTGAGGATTCAGCCCTAATCCTTTCAGGCCAAACTGACAGCAGTTTACAAAATGCAGCCTTGTTAGCGTGATGCTTGAAGTTTTCTTCCTTTCATCTGTTCAGTCAGCTTCAGATTTTAATTTTCCTGTAACTGGTGTTTGACTCTGGGACTTCAGCTTACATCAGACACAGCCTTTCAAACACTGTCTCTAGTCCCCAATTGATGACTTGTAGCTATAGGACGTCATTTGAAAATCTGACAGGAATCAGTCCCTCTCCTCAGCTAGATGAGATAAATGAGGCAGTGTTAATTAGCTATGGTCCATGGTGTGCAGCACTCTGTGAACGCTGCCTCTCTTCACATGCACAGAAGTGGCAGAATCCAACCCTGCCTTGCAGGCAGGTTTTGAAACCTGGTATGAAGTTTTAACCACACAGTTGCAGCTCAAGACTGACAATTGTGTCCCTAAGCTTTTAAACCAAGTTCATTGCTCTGAAAAAAAATAATAAAAATTTAGAAACATCTGACTCTGCAGTGAATAACAACAGAAGTGTTTGGCACTTCTGAAGCAGTTAACATCTGCTCATATATTAGTTAATTAACAGAGCAATATTAATCTTTGGAGAAGCCTTATCTTTTGTCAGATGTAAAATATAAAAGGAGATAGTGCTGCTGACACAAGGATTGCCCAGGCTACACACTTATCTTGTAATTTAAAATTAAAAATTTGTCCAGAAATAAAGAGGTGCATTTTGAAGCTTCCCATTGACTTTGTTCTCTCTCGGCCAAGGACTCAAGTGTGACTCGTTCCCATTATTCACCCCTGTCTGGTTTTATATAAGATTCAGTTTTTCTTGACCCTTTCTAAACGACACTGCAGAGATAAAATTACAACCTGTTCCATGTTACACAAATACATATAAAGAAAGAAACACAGAATCTTAGGGGTTGGAAGGGACCTTGAAAGACCATCTAGTCCAACCCCCCTGCCAGAGCAGAATCACCCAGAGCACATCACACAGGAAGGCATCCAGGCTGGTTTTGAATGTCTCCAGTGAAGGAGATTCCACAACCTCTCTGGGCAGCCTGTTCCAGTGCTCTGTCACTCTCACAGTAAAGAATTTTTTTCTGATATTCACATGGAACCTCCTATGCTCCAGTTTGCACCCATATATGTTGGTTTTGTATGTGTATATTTGACGAATTGTCCTCCTGAATTTTTTAAAATTAGGTAAAAATTACGGGACTTCATCAGCTGTCAGTCATTGTAAGATAAAAGTTACAAACTCCTTAAGTAGCAATAATGATACAACTCTTCCAATACCAAGAATTTTTGTTTAGCAAAACTTCTATCTGAGAGAGACAGTGCATTGTCATCATCTTACTGACATGGAACTCAGATACATGAGGTGAGTTTCAGCCCTGGTTTCAAATACATGCTTTCAGACATTGGCATGTCTGAAAGGTGTCTAAGCTTCTGTTATAGTTGATGGAGCTCTAGAACACAGAGCCTGGAGAGGGGTTGCCTTCACCCTAATGTAGATACCTAGTGGCTCATTGAATCACAGAATGGTTGAGGTTGAAGAGACCTCTAAAGGTTATCTGGTCCAGCCACCTGCTCAAGCAGGGCCACCTAGAGCCAGTTGTCCAGCACCATCAGATGGCTTGTGAACATCTTCAAAGATGGAGGCTCCACAACCTCTCTGGCCAACCTTGGACAGTTTCTTCACTTGTGAATAAGGACCTGTGTGAATCTGGGCTGACTCAGAGAAAGTGTGACAGGTCACACAGGACATTACTGCATCTGGCACCTTCAGCTGCTCAGCACAGCATGATGCAGCAGCAATGGACTGCAAGGAGAGCACTCTTGTTGTTCTGGGTCAGCTCTGGAGGCTTGCTTTAGAAATTAGCTTGATCAAAGACAAATCAGTCAATGACTTCTGCATGCTCTTGGGCAGGGCAGATAAAACCACAAAATGTTTTTGGCAAAGCTAAGAACTGAAAGCACTTCTAAAAAATTCACTTTTTTTATGCTTTAGTCAGTGCACTGTTCCTCCTCTTTATTAACATAAAAATGAAATGCAAAAAATATAACAAAAACATCACTGTATACATTCATTCTATAATCCAGTCACTTGGTGGGACGTGGAGAATAAAACATTCATAAGGCACAGAGGCCTAACTCATGCAATCAGTATCAAATTGTTCAGTAAAACATACGCACGTAGAGCACACTGCAAATATCACTGTATTGACATAACATGTCCACTGGACCCAGCAACTAAAATAGCAGCCAAGCTGTGGAGAGCACATTGACCCAGAATTTAGAGAAAAGAGAGTCAACTATGAGCAACTAGTACTTGGTGAAGGCAAATGTTAACGAGGCCATTTAGATAAGTGAAAAGGGACAAGTGTCTCTTTTCCAGAAAGAGACATGTCTTTATTACATTAGATCTGGAAGGGCACTTTATGGTCATTAAGAAGTCTCTTGTTTTCATATAAGAGAGGAAAAACACAGTTAAGCATCAGATCTCTGAATCTTCCCACAAAAATAACCAGAAGTGTTACAGAGATTAAGGTAGATTCAAACAAAATAAATCCCAGCACCTCAGAATTCTGAAATCAGGCTGAACCTAGAAACAGATGAGAAAAATTCACAGACTTATATCTTCCCCAGTGGTTTTCATTTTTGCTTCTAGGCACAAACAGAATTTGATGTGCTAAAATAGAGAGGGAAAGTGTGCAGTCAAGTTATTTCTGTCTCAGCTGGACTGGCTGAAAAACCAGTTGGCAAACCTTTTCTCTATTTTGTATCCATTTCTTGAGACAGCACAGAAAAGCACCTGAACATTTGTCTAAATGAAAAAAAAATGAAGGTTTAACCTTTTTCCTGATGTTGCACAACACATTTGCTGTGCTTGAACCTAAATTGTGTTGCTGCCTAAATCCAGCTAAGGAGCTGGAATTGCTGTGCTAGGTTCCAGTTACAAGCAAATCACTTCCTGTAGGCATGCTTCTGTGCAGCATGGGGTAGGCTTTGCAAACAGACTTCTTTCTTTTTTTTTTGCTGTGCTGGAGCAATATGAGTGAGTGAGCTCAGCAGAATATTGCTCATTTATTTTTACACTTACTCTTTGATTTTTCTCTGGAGCAGCATTTTATAGGTGGCGAGAGCTGAAGCTCTTGCACTGGTGTTTTGGCTGTTTATTTACTGAACTGATGATAACATTTAGCTAATTTTTGTTCTCTGCAATACTGAGCCCTATAATTGCAATGATCCAGAGGGTGATTCATACACAGCCCATGGTTCTTTTTCTGGGTTATTGTGCTTTACGGTGTCTTGGTCTCTGAACAGTGCAGGCAGTAGTGGAACCAGGCAATTCTCCCTCAGCTCATCCCAGAGTTGCAGTCTCCTGTGTATCAACCCATTATTAACTCTGTAGGTCAAGCTTACATTCAAATATGGAATTATTTTCCATCAAGGGTACCAACAGTAGAAATGCAACCAAATAACATCACTAAAGCCTTGTATTTGTTGTTCAGGTCCACTGCACTTCGAAGGAAGAGTATCTTCAGGATAATAAAGCACTCTGAATGCATATATAATCCCTTCCTGATATCCCCTATTCATTAAATTGTGGAAAGTTAATTTTGCTCACTGCTGGCTGTCTTTCAGATTCCCCAAGAGAGCTGCTAGGTTTTGAACTTCTGCCTTCCTTTGATGTCCAGTTCCTCTGTGGGCCAGAACGAAGGATGGAGATCTATGGGGAAGGATGGAAAAGTCTGGTCTGGCCAAGTCTCACAGCCATTCAAAGTAGCTTTGCTATTTTAAAGCAAAGATATTGAACTATATTTCTATAGCATATTAACATGATATATTAATGTTTTAACAGAACATATTATTTACAAGATAAAATGTTATTTCTCTGACAACAGAGAGCAGGGCCATGGAAATTTCTCCCTCTCCAAACCCGGTGTGCTCCCTCCTCTCTTTTCCCTCATGGGCTTTCGGTCCCTGAGCATGAGCTGCCCCTGCCACCATCTCTGCTCCTCCTACCCCAGGAGGTCTGGGGACATGCTGCTGGAACAGGTAATTCCCCTGCCACCTGGCTGGGGCAGAGGGGAGGTGCAACACAGGCAAAGGAAATGGGGTGTCGTTGGTGCAGACATGAGCTGGACTGAGCAGACCTTGAGCTGACCCTTGTCAAGTGCACTACAGAACATCTCTGAGTGACAGATACTAACGGAGTACATCAAGGTGCCTGAATGCTTCCCATTTTGCCTGAAACGAAGGATTCCACCATATGTTCCATAATGCTGCATTGGCTCTTGATTAAGTCTGTTTGCCATTAGGTTTCCAATTTATTTTTTTCCCTTTTTGTTTTGTCATTTGCATCACGTACTTGGTTTTTTTAAGACTCTGTTGCATGTGTGCTCAAGTGTTCTGGCTTGTGCAGAGACTTTTTCTGCAATTGCTTGTTCTGTGATTCTTCACTACAGAGCTGCAAGCTCACATTAATGTCAATGAGTATCCTGACATATTTGCATTTTGAGATTTAAACATGAATGAACAGATGCTTTTACTGATGTGCTTAGAAACTGTGGTGAGGGGTGTGGTACAGCAACGTTGATGATCCAGATCTGTTATGACATTCTTCCTAAATTATTGAATCCATCTTACTCTATGCTAATTAGATCTCTCTTGTTTGGTGATAAAACCAGACCCGGCAGAAAATGGGAACTTAATTAACTTTCATGAACCATTTAGACAATAATAGACCTATGAACAATTAGTAACCTGGATTTACAATGCACAAGTCTTACAATCTCAGCTTGTTGGGTTTTTTTAAATAGTTGTAAAATCAGTCAATAGATGAGCAATAAATGCAATATATTTGCATGTATATTTCATGCAGTATGTTCTGGATTTTTTGCAGTTAAAAAGTAGCTTGAATTATCTTTATTATGAAGATTATGACATATGTGTTGGTTTGGTGGGGTTTTGGTAGTGGGGTAGGGGACCCAGGAGTGGCTCCTGTAAGAAGCTGAAAAGCTCTCTTCATTGGTTTGGCCAAGGCTGAACCATTAGAGTGATAATGGATGCACCTTTGTGATTAACATTTGAAAAAATTGATGTAAGACCTGAGGGTGGAGGGGGAGGAGAAGAGCCAAGGTCAGAGCTGAGGTGAGAGCAGTGCCTGAGCTGAGAGCCTGAGCTTGGTGAGGAGGAAGGGGGAGGAGGTGCCTCAGCAGAGGTTCCCCTGCTGCCCAGGCCGAGAATGCAGGCTGTCCTTCTCTACCCCATGGAGGAGAAACAGAGTGGAGCATCCTCTGAAGGAGCCAGGAGGGGAGAATGTGGACCTGCAGCCCATGGACTTGGATCTGCAGCTGTGGAGGACCCTGCACAAGGGAAGGTGACTGTTCCCAAAGCAGCCCATGACTCTGTGGGAAGCCCACATTCACGGGGAGTGACTCAGATTGGAGAGACTTATGAGACTCTCTTCCATGGGAGGGACCCTGTGGGGAAGCAGGGGAGGACTATAAGGAATCCTTCTTCCTGAGGAGGAAGGAGCAGCAGGAAACAACAGATTGAACTGACTCTAAACCCCATCCCCTGTCCCTCTGTGCCACTGGGAGGATGGAGGGAGAGAAACCAGGAACAAAGTGATTTGGGCCTTGGAAGAAGGGAGGGGTGGGGGTAACATATTTAAGCTCTGGTCTGTACCCTGTTTGCATTTGATTAGTGATAAATTAAATTGATAGTTTTTTCCCAGGTTGAGTCTGTTTACCCCGTGATCATAATCAGTGAAGAACCCTCCATGCCCTTTGTCTCAACCCACGAGCTTCTAGTTGGACTTCGTCCTCCCCATGGCACAGGGAAGAGGTGGCTGTGAGTGGCCATGTGTCTGCTTCTTTGTGGTCGGTTGGACCCAACCAGGACAACAAAACATGAAAATAAAAATGTGTGCTCTAATGAATCTAAGTGGATTAAGTTATTAAGAGTCTTGTATGGGATTTTATTTGATCCAAATTCACTATTTTCCTTAATGATTTTGAAGAAGGAGGAAGCTGCATGATAATGAAAGTAGCAGTGTTATTAGGACCAAAGAATAAATGCAGATATTAAATACTACCAAGAGAGTTAGACCTGGCAATTTGAGCAGAGAATCAAGTTAAAATAAAACTTAACAGATGCTGAGTAGTACATATGAAGACCAGGGATCTGTAAGAGCAGAAACTCAGTATAAATAGAAGATAATCCAGAAAAGAAGGAGAAAAATTGCTTGATGGCTGTAGAAATGGGCGCCAATACAAGATTAAAAGGGCAATTCGCTTGCCCTGCTTTGTGATGGGAAGAGCCAGGGTTGAGGCTGTTATATTCTTATGTGTTAGTTCATGTGAAATCTGTGTCAGAGTTCAGAAAGGAGCTGGACTGGGATAATGTGAGAGCTGTGCATCTTGCCTGCTGACACATTTCTGCAAACTGGCTCTGCTCCAGAGGAATTGCACTTTGCTACAAGCCTTGCATACAAGGTGTCTTAGTAGAGAAAAGAGGCATTTGTCCATGAAGGTCTGAAAGGTGTGAGCTGACAAGACCAAAGCAGCAAGACCAAATTCCAGCTGGTCAGAATCAGCTCAGTTGTTCCAAGAGCAATGTAAGAAGCAAGTGAAGAACAGATCCAATCTAAAACCTCAAATCCAAACACTCCATGACTGTTTGGATTCATGCGCAGACTTTGTGCTCACTTTCATCGTAAGGAAGGAAACTACACACTGGAAGTGATCACTTCCCATGGGGTGGTAAACACATTTTCTTGATTTTTTTCTCCCCACCTTCTTGTCCCAGGATCTCTCTACCTGAGTCGTGTTTGGTTTTGTACTTTTTTTTCCTCACTGTTTTCATGCATCTGGTTCTTTTCCACCTTTTCTGTCAGCCAAGGTTAGCTCAGGAGGAAGACAAACCTAGTCTCCAGAGGAATTTGGTTGAGTATACTGTTAATATGGCACTGTAGTGTATTAGGTCTGGGCCTGACCTGGACCATAAATGAACGTTAGCAGGGAAGAAAAACAGAAGCAAGCTGTTTTTCTGCCCTGCATCAGCAGAATGTCATTGCTTGTTTTTTAACTTTGGTTTCAAAATCAATGAAGTAAGACATCTCTGCTGTTACTGCAATCAAGATATGATGGTAATTTGGTGTTGCTTCTTTGCATCTCCTTTTACTCACCACTCTGCAATCATGGTGCCACATCTGCTGAGCCTCCATGTGCTGCAGTTCAGCTCCAGAAGATACCAGGCAATGGCAGCTGTGGGTGAGCTACTCCAAGTGCCCACCAGTGCAGTGGGGATGTGTTTGTTGTGCACAAAAATGAGGTGATTCACGTTCATCTTTTAAGATGAGGGTTTTCCTCTGCTGCTTGGCAGAGTGAGGTCCTGTAGTCATTAGGAACAGTATATATAATAGTAAAAAAAAGCCTAATATGAGAACTTGCAGCATGCCCCACATAAAAGACTTCTGTACAGTATTTTATTTCATCTTGTGAGAACTGTGTTTTGCAGAGGGTAGCTCAAAGATTGACTGCGCATTAAAGCCTCATGCCCTGCTGTCATTGCATGTAAATCTAATTAAATTAAAGGTTCAGATTAACCAACACAAAGGTCTCCTCTGTAGGAGAGGAGTCCTCAGTCCCACACTTTCTGTTGTATCTCATTCCATCAATTTATTCAGTGTCATGTCTCATTACTCTGCATCACTCACTACACTCTGAACAATGAGACACAAATCGTTCCTGCAGTGCCCTGGCACTACCACTGCAAACAGCACTTGAGGGCATCAGCAGCTCACTCCCAGGACTGTAATGACACCTCTGCAAAAAATCCAGATCAGAATTGTTTGCTGGGACTACGTGAGAGAATTTGTTAATACACTACTCCAGGACAGAACTGGAAGTGTGAGAGCATTGTCAAACACTTTTTTCTCTATAGTAGGCTGACTGAGCTAGAACCTTATTACCACGGAAAATGCTCTGTGCATTCACTCTGTGTTTTATCTTGTCTGAAAATTGCCATTTTAGGGAATGGACATTGAGTATGTACACTTGTAAACTTAAAATAATTACTGGTTATTTTCAAATAACTCTAAGGAACCCTCCAATTTTGGCTGTTTTTGAGCTTGACTGAGATGAGCTGAGCCTTCCTGCTCTTCCATCAGTTTATATGATTGAATCATCCTATTTTCCTGTAATTTTTTCTTCTCTTTTCCCTCACTGGTGTATTGTGATGTCAGCTGCATGCCAGCCTGAGCCTTCCATTTTTTAAGCAGACTTCCAGCTCTCTCAGTGAATATTTAGTCAGTAGCTCGTGTGTGCGAGCCTACAGACAAGCTCCATAGCCTGAATGTTCCAGTTTGTCTGATTGCCTGTGCTTAAAGAGTTCCTCTAATGATAGCTCTTTAGATGTCTCTGACAAGAAAGTCCTATAACGTCACCTGCTTACACTGAGAGAGGGAGGCTAGGATATGCTTAGCTCTATTGATATACATCTGGATTGCTCTCCACAAACAGGTAAGAACGATCACATGTGCAAAAGCAAGCTGCAAAGGAAGTTGCTAAGCTGCATTCTTGCAGTAGACAGATAGATAAGTAAATAAATAAATTCTGCTCTAACTGCACCTTAATTGAAATATGAGTCAAGACCATTACCTTGTTGAAACTACAACAAAATTGCACACACCACGCTATGACCTATGAGCAGAATACCATACGGCACATGCAACAAAACTTTCCTCAGTCTCACTGAGATGTCTGTTGCAGCATCGTGTCCTTCAGGTACTTCTACAAGTTCAAGGCAGACCAACTGGAAAGAAATAAAAGGAGAAATACAAAAATGCCTGAAACCTAAAATCATGGACTCAGAGGGAGTACTGAAAGAACTGGGTTGGGTGGAAGGAATTAGAGAAGTTACTGAAGTGAAACACAATAATCTTCAAATACGTAAAACAGAATTGCACAGAAGGCAGGCAAATGTTCTCCATATCCATTACAAAGATGAAGTAATTGGCTTAAATTTCAACAAGGGAGATTTAAGTTAAACATTAGGCTACATTTGCTAACAGTGTGGCTAGCTGAGCTCTGGCGTAGACTGCTGGGGAGCCTGGGGTTTCTTCATCACTGGAGGCTTTTAAGAACAGCCAAGCATATGCCAGGCTGGCAGAAATAAAGCTGATCCTGCCTTGTGCATTGTGACGAGCTAGATGACCTCTGAACATCTTCCAGGCTAGTTTTCTTCAGTCCCTAGGAAATTTCTGGAAAAGTTCACTGCTGTCTAGTGAGGATAGCAGTGAAAATAATTTCCTTGGTGATGATTTGTTTGGGATGCTTTAACTGCAAAAGCTAGCAATTTTTACTTGTACTTTCAGGCTTGTGTGCTTTGTACTTTCATAGGTGGTGAAGACAGGGAGCAAAGGTAGAGAATGGGCTATGGTGTATTCAGTTGTGTAGTCTCTTAGTTACCCTGTCTAGCTAAGCACAATAAAATGTTAATGCAGGTTCCAACTCTGGCATTTCTGTCATCAGAAATTAAGCTTCCTTCTGCCAGCTGGGTCCCTTTCTTTTGATTGATATAGCAGCACTGAGTTAGTTGCTCATCATTTTTCTTTGCTGGTCAGCCCAAAGAAGCAGCTCATTGAAATTCTTCAGGGTGGTTATTTTGTGAGAAATGCTATAGAATTGCAAATCATTGTTGCTGGTTAATGAAATACCTTTCAGCAAGTAACAGTATCTTTTGGCTACCCAGTATCTCTTTTGTTGCTTCATCTTATTTGCAGTGATTCTTGAAAAAACATGAGGTTTCTACAGTACTTTTACCTTCTGATGACTTCTTAGGACTGAATTCTGGTTTTTGCCAGGTGCAAGAGCTGACTAAATTATTTATTTGGAACACATAATCTGAATAATGTGCCAGTTTCTATTTGAAAATAGGTTTGAATCAGCAGGGATTTCTTCACATGTGGCTGGTATTTATAAGTGGTTGCTAGATAGTTTGGAGGAATCTGCAGATGGCTGGTAAACCTCAGCCATTCACTATGCAGGTGATGTAACTAAGCTGGCAAGTCACAGTGTTTCTATTCCTTGACTAGAGAATTGAAAGTTTTTAAATAGGTAAATGGTGAATAATAAATGAAGACTAACAGTGTTATTTGTGGAAGAACACCTCTCCATGAAGGGAAACACAACAGCTTTTGTCCTATAAGCAAAATCCCATTTGTGTGCATGTTTGCAGACATATGTAGGCATTCATGCCTATAAAAGCTGTTTTGCCCTCAGGTGTGGGCTGCCCTGGTTTTGAGCCAGAGCCAGGGGAGCAAGGCCCATCTCCTCCCTTCAGATTCCCTCCTGCTCCCTCTTGGCCTCTGAGGGGCTGATGAAGCTGAGATGCAGATGGCAGGCTTTACTCCACCTCAGCTCCTCTCCTACCATGCACAAATATATCAGGGATACCAAAGGCTGCTTCGGAGCCTAAAAAAAGTGTTTGTGTTGGTTTAGGGGGTGGTTCCCAGAAATGTAGAGTAATTTTCCCCAGTGTGCTCAAAACATCTACATGGGCTCAGTAGATGTGGTGTTAGGCCTCAGATGGGGCCAGAGCCCTCAGGAACTGCAGCTGGTCAGCAACGGGACACCCTGCAGTGTCTACAGTGGTGGGAAATGCTGGTGACCAGACTGCTGATGCCTGCTTTTGGTGGCTGGAGGACTGCAAGGGATGTAAACTACAGTGAATCTTGGCAATGCACAAGCTCAGAGCTTGCTTGAGTGAGCCTTGCCAGCTCCTACAAGAAAGCAGCCAGCAAAACTTAGATCAGAACTTGCTAGGCAAAATGCATTTGCCCACAACTGAGCAC
Source organism: Apus apus (assembly GCF_020740795.1). NCBI lineage: Eukaryota > Metazoa > Chordata > Aves > Apodiformes > Apodidae > Apus > Apus apus. Next base: position 17,318,813 of record NC_067282.1, read on the forward strand.
CAGTGATATCTCAGTTAACTTTCAGAAAACTCTGTCCCATTGCTAACTACTCAGTGGATGTTGCTCCACTCAGCATCCTTCTGGCACCTCTGCTTTCTCAGCAACTTCTAGCTTGCTAGTGCTTAGACTTTGGCTTTGATTGATACAGCCAAAAAGTGTGGATATTTTTCTACTGATTTCTCACACAGTCTGCATTTTTATATTAGTATTTGTAATATTTCTATTACAAGAAATCATTGTCCTTTCTGTCTAGGAGATGCAGAAATCTTTCTCTTTAGCACAGTGCAACTACTTCAATTTTCTTACTGTCTGCACCATTGATTTACCACGATTCATTTCCTCTAGTTGTTATGGAAAAAATGAGGCTTGCAGTACCTTTGCACACTGAGATACTGTAAGCTTTTCCAGACTTTCATGAAGGACAGGGTTCCCTCATTTTTTCCTAGTTTCTCTGGGTCAGCTTCCTTGCTGAAAGAAATGTAATTTCTGTTTCTGAATTACTGAGTGAAACTTTTCCTTTTTGTTTGCATCTTGGTTTTAGTTATTGAGTTGTTTAGTTTGCTACATTTGGAAACAGCCCATATTAGTCAGTGACTTTTTATACTGATTATACGATTGCACTCTTAAAACAAGCAATCAGAACAAAGAATACCCTGCCATCAATGAACTGAAGGTCATTTAGGATGTTCTACCTCAGAAAATCAAATCCTCTCTTGGCAAGCTTTAAAAAATTATGAGAAAACTGGGAGATTTTTTTTTGTCCTAAGGTTGGTGAAATGAAGAATTGGCCATGGGCTAGCTTACCCTGCCCATCAAAAGGTGCAAGCATCAGCAAAGCTAGCCCTAATTGTTAATCTTGGCTGTATAAAAAATGCTTGCTTTTTATTTCTTGCAAACTTGCTTATTTTCCAGTGCAACTGGAGATGTATCAGCCATAGAACAACAGCTCTTGGGCACTCCAGATAACTTTTACACCATTGTGCTTCATCTGGACTATCCCAGAGCAGTGGCTGCAGCTGTCCCTGTGAGGGAAACTGAGGGTCTGAATCTCTCAGACATGGTCTCTGGTCTCTATCACCTTAATTGCTGAGCTGTTTTTCCACTGGGAATGTCATGTCTGTCTTGGTCTACTTTGGGGCTGCAGGCTGTGATACCCGATCTCCCACACATACCTCACTCAGGGTACTTTAGCCACCCCATGCCTCACGTGCTGGCTCATGGGGGTCCCTTGGAGTCTCCTCTCCCTCCTCCCCCAAGCTCAGGGCTGTGTTTGCCCCTCTTGTCTGCAGGTGCCTCATTTACATGTAGCAAAGAGAATTGTGGCAGTGACCAAGTCTTTCTGTGTAGATACAGCCTTTAACACTTCTATGAGTTTAGTTAAATAGTTGGTTTTTTTTTTTTCCATGCAACTTTATTAAAATGTATTACAGGTTTTATTCTTGTGTCCATGTTAATCTGCACATATCCAGCTTCTGTTTTGCATCCATTTCCCAAGTGGCTGTTGCAGTTTAACCCCAGCCAGCAAATAAGCACGACACAGCCACTTGCTCAATCCCCTGCAGTGGGATGAGAGAATTGGAAGGGTAAAAATGAAAAAACTCACGGGTTGATATAAGAAAAGTTCAATAATTGAAATAAAATAGTAATAGTAGTAATAATAACAACAACTACTACTACTACTACTGAAGTGTCCCTGGTTTATCAACGCTGTTTCCAGCACAAATCCAAACCGTAGCCACATACCAGCTACTATGAAGAAAATTAACTCCACCCCAGCCAAAACCAGCACAGTGGCTTAGGGTGAATTTGAATAGAAGGAAGGTCTTAAATCTTGTATTTGCCTCATGAAAATAAATTTGTAATTATCAAATCAGGAAATAAAAGGTAAATTGCTTTAATTAGTCTCACTGGCAACACCCTCTCAGCATAAATCAGCCTGCTCTGAGGGAACCATCAGTCTTGCTGGAACACAGCTCCTGTGGTGAACTGGGCCACCAGCACAAGAAACACAGAAATAACAAATATAATAATCGTAGGTGACTGTGGTTTCCCACTTAGTTGCTGTCATATTATCTGATTTTGTCATGAAGCAAATGGTTTTGGGATCAGGCACCCGAATCAAGGATCACCACTCATCACTGGCAAATGTTGATTTCTCTCCATAGGTTTGCAACTTGAGTACCCTGGTAGATTAAAACTGTATTTTTTTTAGGAAACACAAGGGGAGAAGTTCATATTATGACAGGATTTCAAGTGAGAAGGGAAAGGTAAGGTGAAATCTGCAGTGGAAATGCTGTGTTTATTAACTCTGCCAGTCTGTTATCTGTAAATACAAAATTGGGGCTGCAGTGACTAGACTGTGCCTTCTTTCACTTTGTGATAGAAGATATAGGTGAAAAAAGAAAGAAAACATCTCAAATCATATGAGCAGGCAGCTGAATATGAATGTACTGGTTTCTGTGGATGAACTGATGGGCTCTGCTCAATACCTTCAGCTTGCCACTATTTTCTGTGCTTAACAAACATGAGGAGCAGTGCTGCCATTCCAGGATTATTTCTGCCTTTGGTAGGGAATTTGATTTATTTTACTTCTTCCTCCAATTAGGATTTTGACTTTCATGTGGTAGGTAATCATGTCTTCAAGTATATCCTAGAAATTATTATCTGCTTTGGGTTGCAACATAATTCTTAACACTTGGAGGAACTGTGGCACTCCATAAGCTATTAGGCTTACCTTTCCCCCCACAACATGCTAAACAATAGCAAGAAAAGAGAATCACTGTTTGTCCTTTGTGCTTTTCAATTCCTAGCTACCCAGGCTTTGCCAAGCTCAGTGCACATAGCTGTATTTAATTTAAATACAATGCAAATGCAGATGTACATAAAAGATCAGCAGAATTAATTAGGTTCGGAGTGCTGGGAGAGCCACTGGGAAGGTTGTCACCAGGTTGATACTCCCCATCATTTCCTACCCACTCTGTAAGCTCTGGATGACATCTGACTCAAGCACTCCTTTAATTTATAGCACTGGCAATTAAATGGCAGTTCTCCAGCCTCTGCTCGAGGGAATAGAGCTATAATAGGCTTTAGAGGTAAAGCTACTATATTGCAGGATGAATTTAATATAAAACACTAATGTTAACACATTGATGCCCTGCAGCAAATACAGTAATTCAATAAGGAAAAGCTTTTTATGATATCCTCCTTGACATTTAGTAGCATGCTTTAATAAGTTAATGTACCCATGCAGATTTTTTCTGCTGGCATCTAGCACTGCAAAGTAGCTCTAATTTGCAGGTGTTATTTTCTTAGTTTGTGATGAACTAATAAAACCAATCGATCAAATGTTCCAAACATGTTGAAAGTTTGAATACTTATTTGCTTTCTGCGATCACTTATTTTAATCACTGATAAACCAGAGCTGAAACAACATCTGGTTTTAGTGCAGAGAGTAGTGATTATACAACTGTTTTGTTGGTGCTTTGAGCAGTGGTCGCTGTTGTTCTTTATGCTTAGCTAATTCACTGGGACCAATTCAGCCATTACTCTGAAAGTCCTTTAAAATGTAGTTGACTGAAACAGTTTGAGGGGTAACAGGACTGTCAAGTGGTTCTGTAGCTGCTAACAGAAGAAGAATGCAAGGCAGAGGGATAGTCCTATGATAGTACTGCAATCTGCCAAGGTACTTAACAGAAAGGGAACCTTGGTGCAACATTTTGTCTATGTTGCACCAAGGAGGGTTGGAGGTGTGGAGGGAAAGCTGCACCTGGGACCTTATCCTTTATTACTTTATTCAGATAAGAACGTGAGCAAATAGTGGTGTTTGGTAAATGGGTACCATACCCTTTTTGTGTGGCAGACTGCAAGCTGGAAGCAGAAAATGCTGTTGCTGCTGCTCCACAGTTCTGTGCAGGAGAAGACAGGTTGAGGTTCTCCATCTGAGCCCCACTTGCTAGTGTTTGCATCAGGCAAGCACCACATATGACTTCACTGCTTTCTTTTAAGCTGTTTCTGCTTAGCAGTCAGACTGCAAGTTGCTTTTCTGAGTACAGAGGGTTGGCTGGATTGCACTGCAGTGGTGGAGTCTATGCTGATTTCTTTTGAAAGATATCAGCTCTAACATGGGTACTTGTCATTTAACTCATGTAGCTCAGAAACCCTCATCACTGCATCACTGCTGTGTGTCAGGCTGTGGGGTAAGCTGTCTCCTGGATGCTCTGTCCTCCAGCACTGGGCTGTTCTGTAACTGGGAATATTGATGAGACTGGATAATACTTTATAATGGCTGAAGTCAAGAATTAGAAGGAAGAGAGTTAAGGATTTTTCCTTTGTGCTTTTCATTTCCTTTAATCTGGCACATAATTGACTGAAGGTCCTTGACAGGGTCAGAGGGGCTGCTTTTAAGACACTGGACCTGCAGTCTGGGTATATTTGCAGCTGGAATTGGCTAGTGTGTGGTCTGACTGATATTCCTTTGGCCTCCTTCTGTTAAATTCTTGCACACTCTAACTGGATAACACTATCCTATTCAGATTATAATGCATCAAACATCTCTTGTGCCAGCCCTGAGCCACACCTGCGTAAAACCACTGCTGTGGGAAGGGGCCAATAAGCTTTTTAATAAAAAGAATTCCTATTATGGGGGTCTGAAGAAAAGCCTGCTTCATCCTGAGGTCCAGCTTTCCCTGCAGCAGTAACTCCTGTTTGAGTTATCCATATTGAACCAGGGCCAAATGATCTTTCTCAGCATTTATCAATTTCTGTTTTATATTTAACTATTGATTTTTGCAATCAAATCCCAAATGTTGCTTTTTGTCCAGTCAACACTGCCCCACAATCAAGTCTTTCATTAAAATACATTGTTGTCATGCCAAAAAATCAAATATAGTTCTTCATCTGAAATCAAACATTTTGGTGATATAACCATTCTGGTCAAATTAATTCTTTCTATTGAAGACATCAGGAATGGGTGCCAATATTTTAAGTCTATTTCAATTTGCTTTAATTGAGTGTATAATTATTTTTCTACAACTAATCAGTTCCTATACTATAATGGCAATTATCAAATAATGGAAAGACTGTTTAGAAATTTTGAAAAGCAAGATCTTGTTAAGATTTTTTAAAAGAAAAATCTTGAAACTTATTCAATTTATTTTTATTTCACCCCAGAGGAGTTTTCCTCTCTTCCATCCTAAGTCAAAGGGCAAAATACACAAAGGCAATTGGCAAGGATAAACATCTTCAGGATGATTCATAATATCCAGGGAAAGGCAAATTCTTGTCTGATAAAAAACATTTTCCAACGTCCTTTGGTTCTGGTGTAAGTGCGGGCTTGTAGACTGTGACTGTAGCTGGCACAGCATAAGAAGGGGAAACTTGCTGACTGTACCAGCAGTGGATAGAGGAGGAGGTGCACAAGCCAGAGGGAAATGCCTGAGACCGGTTTCAGACTGTATGAGGTCTTGCAAACATAAGTCATCTCCATGGGGACATAAAATCTGTTGGATCATAAGAGGACATTGTAGTACTCTCATTCCTTGAACCATTGCTTTCATGTCCAGACAAAATTGAGCACAAACCTCAGGCTTTAATGGCCTGAGAGAAAAAACATTGACAATAAAATCCTCAAGAGGTGTTGCTCAGCATTTTGCTTGGTGCAGTAACATCCCACCCAGCTGAACAGGGAAGCTGACACCTCTGGGGGCTGCTGTGGCAAAGAGGCTCAGAACAAAGACTTTGCATTTTTCTCATTTGCTTTGTGATCAAGACTTGTCATATGCATATTTGCATGACAGTAGAGCTTCAGGGCTGCCACGTCATCTCAGGAACTTCCCAGAGGTAAGACCAACCAGGGAATGGGAATGGTACAGAATATGTGGCAAGTGGTAAGACAGCAGAGGACCAGCTGGGCATTTTCACAGACCCAGAGCAGAAGAGCTGCAAAGAAGAGCTGACAACTTACTTGCATCCTCAGACTGTCTAACACATGGCTCAGAGCTTTTGCATATCCCTGGTGTGAAGTTGGGCTTGGGTAACTCACAGTGTCTCAATTGATCCTCTTGTAAAATGAACCCAATGGACTGAACAGGAGGATGTTAAAAGCATTTGATCTCTTGCCATAGGAATAAAAGGGAGGCCCAGTAAAGAAAACATGAAGTGATATGAAGTGGGTTAATGCTGGTGTTTTTGCATGAAAATAATAACAACCCAGATCACAATCCTGCCATCACCATGTCTTTTTGATGTGAAATATTTAAGGCATAGACAAAGAAACATCTTGTCCATACAATTTGTGTCACAGCCAGCAACTCAACTCAGAGCTCCTGCCTCCACTTGACCGCCCTGCAATGCATTTATTACAAGCTAGATCTCAGACTGTGTTTTTTGCTGCTACAAAATGACATTATTATCCCCATTACTCCATGGATGCTGTGCTTCCAAATGTTTCCCAACAAAGCAGTAACTACCATCAGCACAGGCTGACTTATATATGCCCCAAATTATGAGAAGGATAACCTGCAACCGAAAGGGTAGATAATAAACCTGTCACCATGGTAATCCTAAACTCAAGCAAGAGTTTTCTTATTCACAGTCATGAAGACTAGAGAGTCTTCAAAGGCGTGTCATCCACATGGCAGAATGGAAAGAGAGAAGAGCAGTTAAATGATGTTCTGTCTGCGAAGCAGAGAAGCCCATTACCCATTATAATCTCATTGCCTGCAAGATGCAAAAGCAGGATTTGTGATGGTGTGAAGTAATAACAAACAAGATGGGAGCAAAGGCAGAGTCTGGAGGAGACAAATCCTGCCATTATACTGTGACTACATAGTGGAACTGGGGATAAAAAAATTGAATGGGAGGGAAAAAAATAATCTGTGAGGCCAGCAGCAAGCAATTGCCACAAATAGTTGCAGATGCTGGAAATGAACTTCAAAGCAATTACTGAAGTAAATTCACAGTCCACATTCATATCAATGGACTGAGAGCATTTCCAGAGAGGGAACAGAAAAAAAATCTTAGGAATTAAGAAGGCTGAACTTTTCATTTGAACACTTTCAAGTATAAGGCCCACGGGTTTCTTCACAGCTTTATATCTGAATTTGACTGGATTTGGCCCCTGCTGTGGGCACCAGCCAACCCTGCTGCTCAGTGGAGAGGTGATGCATTTGGGCTGGGGAACTGTGTGAATGTTGCACATCTCTATCAGTCCTCTTTTCAGTGGGTTTAAAATGCAAGTGCGAAAACACAAGAGATGCTCAGAAACAGTATGGCCCTCTGGCAGTGTGGTTCTCCAGTGACCACCTTCAAGCTCCAGTAATGGAGGAGACTCCAGCCTTTTTGGCTGGCTAGCAGGGCCTTGGACCCCAGAAGCCTCTGCTAGGGAATGTACATGTCAAAGCACCCTGACATGTTGCCAGTTCCTTCTGGTTTCAGCACAAATTGAAACAGCATTAAAATGATGATAAAAATAAATGCTTTGTACTTTGGGTAGATGGCTACTGTATCAAGGGAATTTGGTTTGTTGATTTAAACTGTTTTGCTCCCCATCAAGAGATGTCCTTCAGGCCTCCCTAGCCTGGGGTATGGCTCGGCTTGCAGTGTCCATGGGGAGATGTGGTGGGGAGATATGGTGGGGATCTCCATCCAGCTGCAGAGTGTGGAGCAGGATCCCACTGCCTGTCAGCAGGACTCCAGCACATGACATGGTCCCTTGCCTAATCACACAGAAGGAGCATCCTGGGAGGCTGCAGTCTCTGTATCTGTGCTCTGCTCACACCTTGGGATCACCTCTTTTGCTTTGGAACATGTACTTTTTCCTGTGCCCAACTTTTTTCTTCAGGTTTCCACCTGAAGGAAAAATTGGCTTTAAAACAGTAGCCCACCCAACGAGGGATGAATCTAATCAAACCCAAGACACCAGTGCTGCACATTCCTGGTGTTTAGTGTTTGGTTTGACCTGTACTATAAATCCTGAATGGCCTGAGGGCTGCCTACTAGCAATGTCTCTTTCCATGTGCTGCCTCTAGCAGAAGCATTCCCCAGAAGGTCCTGATACTATTAATCTCTCCTCAGGAGAACTTTATAAGTCCCACAGCCTTCCCTTGTGTCTAAACCTTATGTTGTCTTTCTGTCATTCAGTTAATTGTCTGTGTGTTTTTTGAGCTAGAGCTGACCAGAGTTGAAAGTAGCATATAAAGAAAGGATGCTCTGTTGGTTTCTTTAATGGCAGCAGGTTACGGAGATCATAGAACATACGTGTTGCTTTCACTGATTGTCAGAACTACAAAATCAAATAAGTCTGCCTGAAGTAATCACAACATTTTTTTTCCTGTTGTTGCAGCCAGGCTATTACAAACCTAAGAATCTCTCCTGTCCTGTAAATCAACTGGTTTGAAATATGATAGAAAACAAGCTAATAGTGCATAACGTTTTAACTGCTGCTGCGTTTCATCATAAGCCTATGTATTTGGGGGAAGAAGATAAAAGTGAGGCAGTGAAATCACATAAGCACTGTTTTGTTGTGGTTTTTTTTTAATTTTGTGAGGGTTAGAGAGGTGAAATATGCTGAGGATTAAAAAGAAAAAGCTACTGTGGCTTAAAAAAGTTACTTTGCAAAGTGGTATTTCAGTTTTGCTTTCAAGAGCTTGCTATGCAGCCTACAGAAAGGAAAGTCTGGCTCCTGCCAGTGAACTGTGACCTGCTCATCTAAACCAAGCAGTCATCTCTCAGAGCCAGGGAGGAATTGTGCAAACCCAGTGAAAGCGGTCAGGGATAGTGATGGAGAGAGCCTGGCCACAGTGAGGGGCCCCAGCATGGGGCACTGGTCCCCAGCTTGGCCAGGCTCAAAAGGGTTTTGCTTTCCTTCTGCTGCCTTGCTGACTGCAGAGGGTCTATGCCAGCCTTTGCCATGCTCATCTCCTATTCTGTTGAGCATGATAGTGATATTTACCTGCTGTGGATGTTTTATGGACACAAAGCACAGATCATTCTCCTTCTTGAGTCAATCAGTAGACCTTCCGTTGGTTTTGAAAGGAGTTGTGCTGGGTCCTGACCCATTAGTGTGTGTGGCGCATGCTGAAGAGGAAAACCAAGATGCTTCAAGTTTATTTGCTCTTGTATCTCCCCAAGGCACTACAGTGGAGAATCAGTCCCTTTCCAAACTGTGCTGGAAATAGGAATGTAATTATTGTTGCCTTCACTACAGAAAAGCTTCTAAAAGCTTTTTCACCTCTGGGAACAATGATCTGTGTGTCTCTCTAGGTTGATGATTAATGCATCTCCTTCTACATCCCTGTCACTTGATTCAGTCTTCTCTCTCTCCTGGAATGTGTGTGCATTTAGCCATATGCAGAAAGGTGCATAGAGACTGAGAAGATCTCCCCTGGCACAGACTGCAGAGGGCACCTCCAGGCTGTGCAAACACCTGAAGGGGACTTGCTCAAAACTGCTCATTTTTGGAATAAAGCTAAGAAATTTTTTTTCAAGGAGAATTTCACTGAGGGAGAAACATATATTATCCTTGTCTAAGGAAATCTCAGAGCCAAGTGGGGCTTGGGCTTTGCTGTGTCTGAAAAATAGGAGGTTTAATGCATAAGAAAACTGATTTTCTTGATGACTGATTTGCTCAGAAAAATTCAAGGCCAGTCCTATAAAATTCTCAGTATTTTATGTATCTAATCAGTGGCAATAAGTTTCTCACATCCCTCATCTACAAATCTCCTTTTGATCAGCTTCATGTTATCTTTTTTACTATCTTGCTGCTGATGTCTGCTCCACATGGATTTGCTGGGGTTCTAGCAGCCTTCTTGTGTTGTCCTTCAGTTATTTTATTTCACAGAATTATCTTGGAATTAAATGCTGGCAATGATGTTTCTGAGGTCCCAACAGCACCATGGAACATGTGCAGATGTAGACAGAAGGTCAGTACTGATTTTTCCTATGTCATGTATCTATTGGAGATGCCCTAGAAGTAGATGTTAGCCACAGGTTTGCATGAGGAGGTCATTTGTTGAGCTGTCGAGCCTTGTGAGTCTCTCCCAGGAATAACAACTTTATCACTGTGACATTTGGTGTGCCTAAAATGTTTCGTAACACAATCACCTTCTGTCTGAGCAGTTATGTTTTATGAATTGAGAAAAAAAAAAAAAAAGATATCTTTTTGGTCTTAAAGCTCCTTTTATTTTATTTTATATTAATGAAAGCTGCAACCATCATCTCCCATCACACATGGAAGATGTGTCCTCTGCCTGACAAACTGCAGTGATGCTTGAGAACAAAATGGCTGCATCTCCTGTGCTTGGGTCAAAAAGCTTGGTGACAGACAGCTAAGTACACAGGCATCAAAATTTTCACAGCATTCCTGGGCATCATCCACCACACAAGGTCTCTGACATGTAAAACATGTCTAATTGTCTCCATGAGAAATAGGAAATTTTACTGCTGCTAATTTTCTCTACGTGAAGCCAGGTAATGGGCTGGATGAAAAAAAAGTTGTGTACAATATATTAAAGGCAATTTGCAGTGTAAATTGCTGCACAATGATTAGACTCTTAAAAATAAAACTGCTCTTTGTTTTACTGGATGTCTTGTACCTATGAGAGAAACCAGAGGGATTTGTGATCTCTGATACGTACAAAATGGCCTCTTGGGAAGAGGCCCACAAAGTGAAATCTGTCTCAGAATTTAATGAAATACTTCACATGGAAAATCTGACCCTCTCACGTCAAGTGTGTCTTTCTGCCCCACTGCACTCTGTGATCTGCAGCGTTCCACAGGCACTGCTCCCAGGGATGGAAACCCCGCACAGCAAAGCATTAAATAAACAAGCTTTAGTAGTTTCAAACATAAGAACCTACTTACAGCTGCTGGGCCTAGCACAGAGAAAGGAAAATGGAGAGTGCAAAATCCAGCATCCTGGAATGGCTTCTTACCTATTTTTTTCCCTCTCTTTATCTGTGTGAAAATAAAACGTACTTGTCCTGCAAAGAGCAGAAGTCTGCAGATACCTCCCAGAGCATTTCTGCTCAAGGAAATAGACCTTACCATGAGCTGTCTGTTCATTAGGTGGAATCTTCTATCTCAGCTAATTTAGGTATTGCACAGTACAGTGTCACCTAGGTCTTTTGCTGACATGGCTGGTGTCCTACTGGTTCTGGTGGTCACTGGGAGCACAAACAGTGATTTCTCCCCAGGTTGTTCCAGCATCTCAAGCTGAGAGGCTCACACAGATGTCCCATATGGCTCCTAGACACCTAACACATTTTCTCTGACAGGTTTTTTTTTTCCATTTGCTTTGTCTACAGTAAATTATTTTTTCAGGTACTGACTGGAAGTTGTTTTTGTGCAGGCTGCCTTGACCATAATTTTTTTTCTTAGAAACTTCACTATGTTATCACAGTCTCATAATTTTTGCTATTTTTTTTTCCTTTAGCAGGCATTAGCTGTGTACCAAAATAATTTAAATAATTTTAATATGAGCATAAATCTTGACAGGTACATCACTAACCATTTTTTTCATGGTTTCTAACTATTTTATTAATCACATTAACAGTGAATATTTGGTCTGATGACTCCTTTTTCTGAGAAGTGATTAAAACTGGTTGTTTTGTACTAATTTGTATTTTATGTTGCTCAGTTCTACCTTTTACTGCCATTTCTAGTGAGAATTTACCCGACTCGAGAACAGCTTATGGATGGCCTTAAATTGCAATTCTTAGCAAATATGCTATTTGACACAAAACTGTTTCTTAACTCCTCTGCAAACCACTTATTTGCCTCAGGTCTTGCAAAAAATCAACTCTATTTAACACCTTCCACTTATCTGGGTCTCCGCTTGCCTCGTGTTCCAAGTTACTGTATATCACTTGCTCCAATATTTGGTATGATTACAGTGTCCACAGGAATGGAAAACCAGTCAAGACACCACAAACTAAATAGTTTCCTAATTAAGATGTTTAATCTAAAACACCCCAGCATCTCAGCTTGGGGGGAAAAAAAAGAAAGAGAACAGTGCTGTCCTTGAAAACACTCTTCCTGTGTTTTTCTTGAAAGCACAATTATTTGAAACTATGCATAATTGTATCTGAGTAGCTGGAAGGTTGCTCTTACATCTCTAACCCTCTGCAGTAGATTGAAGTGCCTCTTGCTGTACTTGTATCCCTTTCAGTCACAGCTCCTTCCCTTTTCCACTGTGCTTTGTTGCTTTCTTTTCAGCCATTTAAGACCAAGTGCTATTGTCCTTTTTGCTGCTGCTGCTGAAGCACAGCAAGACTTTCAGTCTCCATGACAATCACAGATATGCAGCTTGGATCTTCATGGGGGTGATACACGCCTGTGCTCACATCCTGAGGAGCAAGGGTCTGTATGTGCTGGTGCTGGAGGAGACGGATTAAAACCTGAGGGTCCCTCCCTGCTTTTACAACCGTGCATGGTGGTACAGGGAACCCTCTTTGCTCTCTGCATCCACCACATCCCCTTTTCTGGAGATGTTTCCCAGGGGCTGATTTTATCTGGTGTGAGGTTTAGAAAGGGATGAGAAATAGTAATGAATGAATTATTATAATACTGTAGAAAATGAAGATGAAGGTGCAGTGTGGAGATCAAAATGAAACACAGTATCTGGCTCTTAGAATTTGAATGATTTTAAAAAAGGAATTTATTCCAACTTTTTTAACTTCATGTGACCTATGGAGTTGAATTCTGGAAACATTAGTTCCTGCTTATTATGGCTGTGTGCTGTGTTTTGTTCAGTGTTTTCATGTAAAATGAAGTTTTAAAATACAAGATTTCCTAGTTTTATGGACATCAATAATTCATACAGAACAAAGTGTTCAAACATTACAATTTACAAAATCCTGGATGATGACAGACCATTTTTTCTTGGCCTTAAGATGCACAAAGGACAAATGCTGCAGAATGAAAATGAACATGAATCCTCTCTGATTAGCAGGATGTGACTTTCCTTCAGATTGCTCATGCTGATGTCTTTGGCCATTGTATACATGTGATAAAATGGCTTTAGGCTGAAGCTGGTTTAGTTATAATAAAATTGCCTCTTCAAGGCAAACTTCAGTCACATTAGTTTGAGATTCTTTTATTACCAGGTTCTTTGTATCACATTTGAGCCAATAAACAGAATAAAAAATTATCCTGAATACTGAAATACTGGACATTTGTGTGTCAGTTTTTAATGGACCATGTGCAAACAGACACCTAACACGAGTGAGGGTGAGAACTGAATAGCCTGACAAATTATGAATAAAATTGATAATATTGGAACAGTAATGAGAGCTATGTGATGCTCATGTACCTATTAATATCTGTATCCACATACACCCCCACATATTCTAAATATATGTACAGTAGCTCTAACTTTCAGCAAGTTAAATGAGAATTCATAATGCAGTAGAATGGAAAGAACATGAAAATTAAAACAATGGTAAAGCCACAATAAAACTGAAGCAATCAGGAGGAACAAAAGAAGAAGAGATACTTTTAAAAATTCGCTCTATAAAAGGAGGATTGTGAATGTAGAGAGCTATTTCCAGTGAGAAAAGGGCTGAGGAAAGCTTCTTGGGTTTTCCACAGCAGATGAAATGTCTGACCCTTCAAGTGTACTGTGACCATAAAGGCTGTCTCTCAAGAGTAAGATAATGTTCGAGCATTTCAGGATGAATAAAAAGCACTTTCTTAATTTGTCTTAACCTACACTACCAAAGTGAGTCCTAACCATTTAGAAAATTCTCCATGTCTCCTTTGACCTTGGCTCTAGGTGTTTTGGTCCACTTTTCTAATGTACCAGCCCTAATGTTTCCTGACTTGTGCCAAACACTCCGTAGGTCTCTATTTCCATTCTCTTCTTGCTGGCCTATTGCACCTTTCAATGTTTGTGTCACAGTTGCTCAACCCATGCATTTCTAATTTAATCACTCCTTGGGCACCAGCTCCTCTACTGCTCTCATTTGTGCTGTGGTTCTCTGAACTCTCCTGGGATCTGTGACAATCTCATGAGAAATGAAGAGATATCCCCCATGCATTACAGCTCACTCTTGCAGAGAGGGATTCTTGCTGCCCTGTGTTGCTGCAGTTTTGCACATACACATACAAATTATATCGACCTTTTCTACCACCATATTTCTTAGAAGCTTAAATGGGACTTGCTGGGTTTTGTGCTCTTAGTACTTACCAAGTTTCTGTCATCCAAGAACCTCCCTCTTAGAGAAACCATTTCCATGCTAATTTTCCTTTCTCTTGTGCCGATGTCCTTCACTGCATTTTTCCAAGGTGATTCTTGTTATTCTGGGCCTGTGTTATTAATTACTCTAATCCCTCTGTCCTGTATCTCTGGCCTCACTGCTTTTTTTGTCTCTTCTCAATTTAGCATCACCTGTGAATTCCATTAATATGTTGTTTACTCCTCTTTCTAACTCATTACTGGAAGTATTAAATAAGGCAAGACTCAAGACGGAACCTTAAATATTTACTTGCCTCCCTATAAAGTGGTATTTTGTCATGTGCTTATTAGCCTTGTTTTGGTCCTTCATTCCAGACATCAGACCAAACAAAATATTTACCTTTCTTTTTTTTTTTTTTTTTTTCCAGAGCAGGTTCAGTTGAGCTTCTTAGGGATGTTTTTGTGAAATGTAGGAAGGAACCTTCTATTCTATGCTCTCTGGTTTTATGACAGTGTAGCTGCCTGGCTTTGAGGGAGAGGATGATCAGACCAATCGTTGAAAAAAAAAAACCATGGCTTAAATCCAACAGTATTGCATTTATTCTGTTCCACTCATCCACTAATTCCGTAATTTCATAAAAAAAGTGTTAGCTTTGTCAGGCAAGATCTATTCTTCATAAATACAGCCTCCTATTGCTCATCATTGCATTATTCTCTGCAAATGAAGTGACTATTTTTTAGGACTATTTCTATTATTTTTGCCATGGTTAGAAGCTAAATATAAAGCATTGTAATTAGTAAGATCTTTCTTCTTCCTTTTCACAAAGGCTGAGACAGTGCCATTTGCTTTTCTGTTCAGAGATGGAAGAAGAGCAGATAAGGAAGTTCCTGTCTCCTTCCCCTCTTTAGAATCTTCATGTGTGATGTGTGACACCAACCACATGTTGGTGCAGATGTGGTGCGGTGTGGTCATCCCTCCTGCTTCTAAACCTCAAGACTTTGCAAAATCATAGAATCATAAACGCATAGTATGGTTTGGGTTGGAATGAACCTTCAAGATCATATAGTTCTAACCTCTCTGTCATAGGCAGGGACACCTTCCACTAGACCAGGTTGCTGAGAGCCCCATCCAAACTGGCCCTGAACAGTTCTAGGGAAGGGACATCCACAGCCTCCCTGGGCAACCTGTTCCAGTGTCTCACCATCCACATAGTGAAGAATTTCCTCCTGATGTCTAACCTAAATCTTCCCTCTTTCTGTTTAAAGCCATTCTCCCTTGTTCTATCACTACACACCCTGGTAAAAAGTCCCTCCCCAGCTTTTCTGTAGCCCCTTCAGGTACTGGAAGGCTGCTGTAAGGTCTCCCCAGAGCCTTCTCTTCTCCAGGCTGAACAACCCCAACTCCCTCAGCCTGTCTTCATAGCAAAGGTGCTTCAGCCCTCTGATCATCTTTGTGACCCTCCTCTGGACTCACTCCAAGAGCTCCATGTCTTTCCTGTGCTGGGCACTCCGTAACTGGACACAGTACTCCAGATGGCATCACACAAGAGTGGAGTAGAGGGAGAGAATCACCTCCCTTGACCTGCTGGCCATGCTTCTTTTGATGCAGCCCAGGATTCTCTTGGCTTTCTGGGCTGCAATTGCACATTTTCTGGCTCATGTTGAGCTTCTCATCAACCAAATAATTTATGATGAATATCAAAGCAGCTTTCAGAGAATCCAGGAAGAATGAGTTGTATCACATGTTTATTTTCTTAGTGTCTTTGGTTTCAGTTTGTTGCAGCCAATTGAATTTTGTCAGGTAAAGTGCCAAAGATCTCCAAAAGTTGTGCTACCAGACCATGAACGTCTCATGCATATGTGCCTACAGCACAAGATGCAGATATAAATTATTAGGGTATGCTTAGTTTAAATATTGCTATAATTGCCCCATAGTTTCTTCCTGACATATTCTGCAGTGGTGGCCAAGTTTGAAAGGTAAATTAAGCAATGTTTCTGACATTACTTTGAATCTTGCCACCAACTCTTCAGTTTCTCCACCACACTGTACTTTTGGCCACTACCAGACATCAGCAACACAATCTCACATTCAGTGTAAGATCTTAGCCTAGCCATTTAGAAAGTAAAGTAAAATAGCCTTGAGGCGGGGAATTTGTCTAAAAAGCACAGTTGACTCCCTGGTCTGGTTTGGACTCGTATGTGCTTCAATGCATTTAGAAGAACACCAGCCTGAAGACCAAGTTTGTCAACAGCTCCATGTACAAAAATCCTAATCTGAGTATTCATCTGAAACGATGACATTTGCTTTGGAAAACTAGGTTTATCTCCCAAAATAAGTTCCAGGGCTAGTAACTTAGCTGTTTGTTTTGTTGTTGTTCTTGCTTGGTGGTGCTGAGCAGAGCTTTGCACTTGTGTCCACAGCTGTGCAAGCTGCAGCTGGGAGAGGACAAAGTCTTAGGTTTTACAGAGGTTCTGTGTCTGTGAACATATCAAGTTTTGTTTTGGGTTTGTGGGTTTTAGACATCACAGATGTTCTCTGAGGCATGGATTCTCATTTACCTCACCATCCAATCAGGAAAACTTACTGCTGTTACTCAATTATTTTGTCTTTCTAATGCCCCACAAGATAAGAACTGTAACAGCAAAAAATGCAGTTAACCACTGCTGAGGTCACTGGTAATCTCAGGGTGAGAAGCCACATTTAACAGTGGCTTTAGCTATGATAGAGAATTGACAGCTTTACTTCACATTATAAAGTTTGATGATTCAGAATTGGATTTACTTCTTGCTCAGTTGTACCCTGATGTGGGAAGGACAGGATATACAACTAAGGGAAGTGCCCACTGCAAGAATGTTATCTAAATTTATCACTGACTGTGAACCAAGGCAGGCTAGAACCTCAGCTTTCAAAAATACTAGAAAATATTATTTTTTTGTTTCCATTGTCTTCCAAATTACTTATGTTTATTTCCATTTACACCTATGTATATATCTGTGTAAATTTATCTGAATGGAAATGCTTATTAAATAGAATCAATACGTTGACCCCCTCCAGTTCATTAAGTGTTTCCTCATTCTCTATAGTCAAACCCTAAATATGAGAGAGTTAATTTTTCCTGGTAAGTGTATGATCAAAGGAAGATCAAAGCAGAATCTGAGTTCAGGCTGTGTAATTTTTGGCTGACCAGATCCAGATAATTTCCTGTGTGTTGATACCAAGGTCAAAGGAAGTTAGCTAAGTGGCTATTCCTTCGCATTATCAGTTGGCAGTTCAAAGGTCTCCCAAATCACAAATAAACTCTCTTTTCTACCGTAGGGCAGTTTAACCACAGACATCCTTGCCAAATAATCTCACAGGCAAAAACAGATTCATACACAGCCCCTGCCTCAGTCTGGCAGGCTGCTTGAGAGCTTTTCTGGCTCCTTTGTGTCAGCAGACTTCCAGCTAAGTGGATTGTGCTGCAGGGCACGGGGCAAAGTGCAGCAAGAGCAGAAGTTGCTTGCACAACTTCTGTGTTTTCCCATGTACTGCTTTCTCTAAAGAAGTAGTTAGATCCTAACAAAAGCTGAGAATAGGGATTAGATCTATTGTCAGTCTCCTGCAGTCGGCAGTATGAGGTGACTCAGTCTGAAGCACTACAAACTATGCAGTAGGCAGATCATATGGCCCACACATTTGGTATTATTCTAATCTCTGAAAGCTAGATTGTTTTAAGACAGAATATTCAAAATGCCCCCCTGCTAATGTTAGCATTAACTGTTAGAGCCTTGACTATACTTTTTTGCAAATAAAATCTGATTCCTCCTTTAAACCTGCTAAGTTGCTTAGAGCCCAACAGATGTGAGTAATCCTAGCATTGTAAAACAATATGTATTTTATAATCAGGAAGAAATGCATCTTGGTCAGCAAATATATTGTTATTTAAGCTTTTGAAGAGGTTATAAACAGCAGTATCTAGAACAGGATACATCTTAAGGTGAGTCTGTAACAGCAGCTTATAAAATGCAACATTTAGAAGTAACTCCCAAATTATCTTCAGTAGAGGAAACAAAAGTGGTAAAAATATTTTAGACACCACAAATACATACACTGATTCAATCAATTAAGAAAACAGCTAAAAGACAGGGAGTAAATGAAGAGCCTCCAGAAGTTGCTTTAAAAGCTGATAACTGGGATCACATGTGTGCAAAGGGAGACCCCAGAAATTCTTTAGGGAAAATCAACAGGCAGCATAGTCTCCTGACAGGGTTATATTTCCCAGTAAATTCTGTCAGACTTCTGAAAACTAACAGGGGCCAGTGACTAGAACAAGGATAAAATGTCTCAGGTAAAGTCACTGTCAGAAAGCGGACCAGAGCGTTACCAGAAGAGTAATTGTGCTCCCAGAGAAAAGGAAGTTGCAAATCCTGTAGCCTGGTACATAGTACATGGTCCACAGCTCTAATCCCCTGTAAATGCAAGCTTGAGCTGAGCTGGCAGTTGTTCAACCATTTTTCCCTCTGCTGAAGCTAAAAGCAGTACCCAGGCTCTGCTCTGAGCAGCCGGGTCTCACACCGAGATGCCTGAAACTAAATTAATCTCCAGCAAGGTCAGACTTGGAGATGCCAAAAAAGTGTTCCTGTCCCTCAATCTGCCTATGGGGCATCATCTGCCTGGCGTTCCTGTTATGAAGAAGATCCTATTTACAGTAGAGTCTGTGGGCATCCAAAATATGACTGTGTAAGTTTCCCAAGCAGTCTCCTTCAGACTGTGCCTAGGAGGCACAGGTGCAGAGAAGGGTTACTCTATTATAAGGAGCACTCCTAAGATTTCCTGAGAGAAAAATAAGGCCTCATCTACAATGGGAAAAAACACATAATCTAAGTACATGTGTTAACTGACACACTGTGAACACACTCTGTAATTCCATTATAGACAGTCACCTGTGGAATTTCTGACATTTGCTGACATCTGCTCCTGTTGCCTCTGCATCACACTCAAGCATAGACTTTGGCACATTAGAGAGAGTGTTCATTTGTATCTTCCAGTATCCAAAGGTAAAAAGTTTTACTAAGAAAGCTGTATGACTACGGCACGTTAAAACCCAAGCAAAATGGAGGATTCAAGCTGTCTGCCACGTGCGCCTGGAGTGGTTAAAATCTTTGAAGACTCAGGGATTAGAAACCAGAGCCAACCAAAACTCCAAGAGAGCACTTTGGTACAGGACTTAAATTTCCCAATGGAAATAGAAGAGTCAGAGTACTTTGCTCATAAAAACATAGGCACTAATTGAATGTGATTGTGTCCTGCCACATAATAAATTACCATTCATCTGCTGAGGCCTTTTAAGTATGTGTGTGCAAGCTCTTAGCTCTCCCTGTCTGTAAGATTAAAAAATGTGTTAACTCAAACCACCTTCACAGAACTGAAGCTGGTGCATGTTGGTTTGCAGCTCAGCAAGGAGCATGTGTATGCTCAGTAACAACTGGTACCTTGTTAAAGTGCTATGAGCTGCCCACAGATCTCAGATTATAAGGCAGTAGGTGTACTAGAAGCTGAAGACTCAGAAAACTTTCTCTGGGCTAAAAACAGTGCAGCTCTATTGATCTGGTGCCAGATGAAGATGGAGCCTACTGCACTTAGAGAACAGAGAAAACTACTTTGGCTTCTCAAATTGAAAAAAAAAAAAAAAAAAAAAAAGCCAAAGGAATTGATAACTAAAGATCCTTTTCCTGACTTTCATTCTAAGGCTCAGGAAAGCTGGTGAGGGACAAACAGTGAACACTTGGCCAGACACAGATTAGTTAGAGACTGTCAGCACAGGCAAATAAAAGAAGTTCAAACTTAGTCATCTTGATTAAGAGGAAGTGAGAAAGGAAGAGGGTGAATGTGTAGGCATCCTTCACAAGGACTTCTGGATAGCTTTCAGTGCCCACTGAGAGAGTAATCTGTAAGGTTAACAAGTGAACACTGATGATGAAATGCTCAGTTGGTTTGCTAACAGAAACCAGAGATGGTAAATGGGACAGAGGGGTAGAGAGACAGTGGGATAAGAGTGACAAGTGGCAATATGTTGAGCCTGTTCTGTTTCTGCTATATATAGGAGATATCAGCTATCTTACAGAAGGAAATGTAGAACAAGATGTGCGGATTTGGAGATGATGTGGAACTGACAACCTGAGAAATACCATCCATAAAGGAAGTAAGTCAAAGATGCTGAGAAATCTGCCTTATGTTTAGGATAGGAGGAATAAGCAGGCAGAATAAGCAAAGATGGAGAAACCAGAATATGGTGGTGTGAACTGTGTTCATTTGCTCATTTGAAATCTTGATTCTGTTGCACAGCAGTGGCTTGGAAACCGGAGGGGTCACCAAGGGAAAAAAACCCAGGCCAGAATAATCACCAGGACACATTTGCAAAGAGCTAGAAAGAAGAGAAATAACTTCGTTTTCAGAGGATAGAGCTGTTAGAGTTGAAGTACGAGTGAGTGAACATCCTTCAAGTCCTTAGTTGCTTATGCAGAAATATGCCACATGGGTTTTCTGCAGTGGCAATGGTAATTAGAAGTACAAGAGCAGCAGTGCACAGGAGGCTCAGCAGTCCCCCAGGCAGCTGGCATTGACACTTGACATCAAGCTAAGAATGCATTTCAGCTGACCAAAATGGGAACCTGAAATTGTGTAGCTAATGCTTTTGATTATTTTTCTTGGATATCAGCATTTTAGGACATTTTTCACCTACACTGGACCATATATGAAATACTATGTATACAACTTTCAGCTGGAAAATGTTAATATTTCCATGAGTGCATATATGCCACTGGCATGAATTGTGTGCCCAGTGTAATTTAATCTGGCTCCACTGTCTGGAAATCACAGATAATTTTCCTCTACAGTTCAACAAATCTGAAGTGAATCCAAGGCTTCAGATACAAAATTTTCAGAGCATGTATGAGATCCAGTGAAGGACACATGACACATTCAACCTACACAGCTCTCTCATTTGCACTGCAGGGATTTGGGCTCAGACACAGGGCCTGGAAACTCCCGGGGAATCTCAGCAGTAGCACAAAGGAGGATGGGAGCAGTTGGGTCAGCTGCCTGCTGAAGACACTAGGAAGAAATTGAACGGAACTTACAGAAAGAAGAGCAATAATGTCTCATCTGTGATAGAGTAAAAGGAGAGCATCAGCCTGGATAGAAAGAAAGAATGGTGAATCTTGTGTAAGGCTTTTTTTCATAAAATATTGACTATGCTTGTTTGGATGCTGCGCAGCTGTCCTCACAAATTGACACTGGTACTTCTGTGCCTCCTACTCAGCTTTTCTCAATCAAGGAGGGCCATGGCAAAGTGAGGCTGAAAAAAAGGAAACCTGCTATTTTCTAAGCTGAGAGGAGCAGTGCCAAGGTCAATACAGGATGAAACAATAATCGGACATGGCCTAACAGCACTCTGTAGTCTTCACCGCAACCCTTCTCTGTGTTTCTGGATTGTCTCTGGAATCAAAGGGATTATTTCCTTGATGCTACAAGAAATACCCCTCAAATTAATTTTAATGCTGAAAAACAATGTCAAAGGGGTTCTGAGGAGCAAATTACATGAACTACTATCTCAGGTAAAAATAAGGGAATTGCTGCTCTTAACACTGTGGATCAGAGGTCTTCAGGTGTTCCCATAGTCCTCACTGATCCATGGGCAAAAATCCTGGCAAACGTTGTGTTTAGGACAACATCCCAAATTACTCTTTTCCATCTACAAAAGTGTTGTGGTTTTACCTTTCATGTTTTACATCAGTTTTTTCTGGGTGAATCCCATTTGCTGTCCTCAGAAAAGTATCCCAAGATCCTGCTCCCCAGTAACATCATTAACAAATCAGAGACATGCAGTACTTTCTGCTCAATTAAGAAGAGAAAAACAACCATTACCCCTGCAATATCTAGCCTGTCACTAAGACTGGTGCTGAGAAGTTCATATGGACATTCAGGAAAGACTACAACAGGCAGCTACTGATCTTAGTCAGTGAGAAGCAGTCATTGCCCAAAAGCATTTGGAATTATTATTATTATTATTATTATTATTATTATTATTATTATTATTATTATTATTAAAAAGAGGAAATATGCAGCAGTGTATCTGTATTCTCTTCTACACAAATGTGAGCCTTTTTTTTTGGACTCTGTCACAAAAAATCTTGCAACAAGTGCTGTGCTTGCCGCCTGTCCTGTTCCTTCCCTCTAACTCTCCTTGGGACCCTATGTGTCTATTTCCTGTCACCAGCTAACTGTTCTCCATCTCTGCAACATTAAATCATGGCACGGAGATGTACTTTTGTGGGGACTGCTCTGCCAGCCTACCCACTCTTGTGAAATAAGGACAATGCCATCCCAGTAACCTGACTCTTCAGAGACAAGTGAGGCAATGAGAGCTAACATGGCAGGGCAGCTAGGTTGGTTGCAAAATATTCACGGCTTCATAACCTCTTTTAGGTTTCAGATGGCCTACCAATTTATGCTACAAGTATGGCATTTTATACTCTAAAATCTGCTAAGGCACATGGAAAATAAAGAGGTGATTGGTGACAGCCAACATGACTTCACTAAGGGCAAGTCATACCTGACCAATCTTGTGGCCTTCTACAACAAGGCTGCAGAGATGGTGGATGGTGGCAGAGCAACTGACGTCATCTACCTGGATTTGTGCAAGGCCTTTGACACTGTCCCACATGACATCCTGGTCTCCAAACTGACAAGGCATGGATTTGACAGATGGACCACTCGGTGGGTAAGTGATTGGCTGGATGGCCACACCCAGAGAGTTGTGGTCAATGGCTCAATGTCCAAATGGAGGCAGGTGACAAGTGGTGTCCTTCAGTATTGGGACCAGTGCTGTTTAACATCTTTGTTGGAGACATGGACAGTGGGATTGAGTGTCTCCTCAGCAAGTTTGCTGATGATACCAAGCTGTGTGGTGTGGTTGACACCCTAGAGGGAAGGGACCCGATCCAGAGGGACCTTGACAGGCTGGAGAGGTGGGCCAGTGCCAACCTCATGAAGTTCAACAAGGCCAAGTGCAAGGTCCTGCACCTGGATCGGCACAACCCCAGGCACAAATACAGGCTGGGGGCAGAATGGCTGGAGAGCAGTCCTGAAAAGAAGGACTTGGGGGTGGTAGCTGATGAGAAGCTGGACATGAGCCGCCAGTGTGTGCTGGAGCCCAGAGAGCAACTGCATCCTGGGCTGCATCAAAAGAAGTGTGGCCAGCAGGGCCAGAGAGGTGATTCTGCCCCTCTACTGTGCTCTGGTGAAGCCACACCTGGAATACTGTGTACAGCTCTGTGATTCTGTGAAACTTCTGCCCTTTGGACTGACAATTTCCTGAGGATGGCCAGTTGCTGCAAATCACCACCCTCAGACAAAGCAGGGCTTGTAAATCACATTACTGCCCTGGTGGTAGTGGGGGAATTGCTTTTGGTGCTAGTGTGCAGGGCTGTGGGCATACAGCTAGAACAAGTCATGTGTTCATTATTTTCGTGTTCAATATTTTGTCTTTCTAACTATCTGAATAGAGTGGTTCCTTGCAGAAAATAATGTCATAAGCAGAGAATCTGGATCTTTGCCTTTAAGAAAACGAATAGTGGATTTGAATGCAATTTCTTTCTATTTTTAATGCTTTATGCATTTGAACCAGCTGTTTTTAAGGGATATACTCAAAATTCAGGCAATGTAACATTTTTCTCTGGCTATTTGCTGTTCCTTTCTGTGCTGCATAACTTTGAATATGCTGAGCAACAATACACTGAAAGTTGAGCCAGCTTTATTTGAAGGACAGATGAAATTGTCCAGGCTGAAACTTTACTGTTTTTTACAACCAACAATAGTAATAACCATATTGGAAGCATTATAATACAAAATAGATTGTGTTGTGAGAAATGAGGCCAGATGGGACTCCAACTGTCAGCTTAAAAAAAGAAAACATTAGAATCCGATTAAAATGTACTTTGGGTTACATTTCACTACAAGTTTTGCAATGATTAGTTTCAGACCTATCCAACTACTTATATTTTAGGGCTTAACTCTAAAAGTTATATTTGTGCTTAGTTTTAAGCAGCAGAAGTAAGAACATGTTACTGTATTTGGACTGCTCCTGACTGCATTCATCCACAACAGGCTGAAAGTCCTTCCTAGGGGGTTGCTGGATCATGGCTTATAGCTCAGTGTGTGTTCTCTCCGTAGCACAGTGGAAGACAGAAGAGTCTTCTCTTCACATGCTTTTGGGGGTGGTAGTTGATGAGAAGCTCGACATGAGCCACCAGTGTGTGCTGGAGCCCAGAGAGCCAGTTGTGTCCTGGGCTGCATCAAAAGAAGTGTGGCCAGCAGGGCCAGGGAGGGGATTCTGCCCCTCTACTCTGCTCTGGTGAGACCCCACCTGGAATATTGTGTACAGTTCTGGTGCCCTTAGCACAAGAAAGATATACACCTGTTGGAAAGGGTCCAGAGAAGGGCCACCAAGATGATCAAAGGCCTGGAGCTCCTCTGTTATGAAGACAGGCTGAGAGAGTTGGGGCTGCTCAGCCTGGAGAAGAGAAGGCTCTGGGGAGACCTTATAGCACCTTCCAGTACTTGAAAGGGGCTACAGGAAAGCTGGGGAGGGGCTTTTCACCAGAGAAGGTAGTGATAGGACAAGGGGTAATGGTTTTAAACTGGAAGAGGGTAGATTTAGGTGAGACATCAGGAATAAATTCTTCACCATAAAGGTAGTAAGGCACTGGAATAGGTTGCCCAGGGAGGTTATGGAAGCCCCCTCCCTGGAGATGTTGAAGGTCAGGTTGGAGGAGGCTTTGTCCAGCCTGGTCTAGTGTGAGGTGTCCCTGCTCATAGCAGGAAGGTTGGAACCTGATGATCTTTAAGGTCCCTTCCAATCTTAACCATTCTATGATTCTATGATGCTATGAAGTTTACACCAGAGAGGCTGCAATCAAGGAGCTGCACTTCTTCTTCCACTGACCCTTTATGTGGCCCAAACTAAATTGCTTTACCTCACTGGCACTTTAAATTGAGTTGTGTTCTTTTAGAGTATGATCCCTCTTTAATGTTTCAGTATTATGATGTTAACTTGATGGGGAATTTTAACATCAAGACATAATTAATAATAACAAAATGTAACTAACTTACAAGAATCAAGCAGTTTTCTTACAGCCTTGAGTTAGAACATTCCTTATTCCCTGATGGTCTGAGTTTGCCATGTTTTTGCATTTGTAATGTCATGCACTGGAAAATATTTCAGAATAATATGTATGGTTACACAAATGCTTTTAATATCACTTCACTTTTCATGCTCCTGCAGTCTGCCAATTTTACACAAATCTAGCACTGTCTAATTTTTTCCTACAAAACAAGCTATTAATAGAAGATGGTTTTACTGCTCCTCTGTACTAATCATTTGTTTGCACACAAAGATTTCTTGCAGGCTCTTCTTTTTTTAGCTGATTCAATTTGTGTAAAAAATCTAGTTGATTATATAAAAGAGACTGTTGTACCTTTGCAGATGCCTTTGACCAGTTTTGCAGAGCAATGTTGTGTTGTGGTCTCCAAAGTTCTGCATTCCGTACATTTGTTTTTCATTATTATTCAGACTTTGGTTGCTTATATTACCTTTTCAAAGCTACTGTTTCATTTACCCTTCAGGAAGGGAGATTTCAGCTCTCCAAAGTATGTTATCCATATTTTCCTAGGATTCTTTTTGAATGCAATAAATTATCTTCAAAGGCTTTCAGCAAGGTGAAGACTATCACTATGCTGAGAGTAGACATCTGAACTGAACAGTAAAAGGATCATTTGGGTTATATTTGAGCATTTTCAGAGACTGTGGCAGGGTAGATTTATAGTATAAGAAAATCTGTAAATTTACCCACACCTCAGGAATTCAGCTGTCACTAAAGCACTGAACCTCTTCTTGTTCACATGCTCATGTTCTCCTGCCTTTTATATAAATGTGTTGTTACACATAGCTACTAAGAAGAGAATACAACAAGACAAGCTGTAGTCAGTAGTCACAGTGATGAGATTATCCTGAACTGCCTTTAAAGTTTCACATGTTAATGACTGGCAAATAGCAAGGTCTTAAGAGCCTGGGTCCAATACAATGTAAAGGCAACTGCAAAACATAATGATTTCCTAAATAAGCTCTTAAAATAGACGAGTTTGAGTCTCTCAGCTATACAGAAGTCACCTGTCTTTAATTTCAAAAGCCCAAAGAATGTACAAATCATGGAAGCCTGTAGTCCCTTGCTAATTATACTTTGTGTTTATATAGCAGCTCTATCTCAAAGCTCTCTCCAAACATTTAAGACTCTTAGCACTTCTTTTATGTAGGTATTATTATCCCTGCCATTATCATTATCACATTTTCCATTTTCTAGGTAGTAAATGAGCAAAATCACACTGTGAGTCAGTAGCTGACTTGGGAATAGGATATTGTAGTCCTGACTTTGTCCCTTGTTTTAATTACTTACTAACAAAATCGATATTTGTGGGTTGAAGTGATACAGATCTTTTTCAGTGTAAAATCTCAGCAAGTAAGCAGAAAACTTTGGATTTGGAAGATTTTTGTTTGTATAGTTTTAATGCTAATATTTTTCAGCTGTTGATCTGGCTTTAAGTAGCTAATAAGAGATGCCGTCATCTGCCAATTAAGTAAGTAACTAAATGTTGTTTAATATGATACACTTTGCATAATAGACTGGAACAGCTCAAATTAAGCTTAGTCTATGAAGCAATGAAGTATTTATGTTGTGTCCTATTCCAGTCATAATAAAAATCATTATGAAAATCTATGAAGAAATGTACTTTTGTAAAGTAGCTGTTTTTTTAAATGACAGATGCTATTAATTAGTCTTTTTTTTAATATTAAAATACCATATGTGGCTATTAAGTTAAAACTACTTGTCAAATATTTTTTTAATCAGAACAAATTTTGGCTGATAGGAAACACACAAATGTGTTCAGTTGAAACACAATGACACCTTGATGAACTAGACAGTAAACCTAATTTTGTCCTTTTCCAGGACTGTTTTAATCTGGAAAGGCAACCTAATCACTTCTTTGGCTCAAAAACAGAGAGCTTACCTTCATATCATCCCACTACCAATATTCTATTCCTTTGTTTCTCTGTCATCAAGTGTCACAAGAAATAGTAGAATAAAAAAAAATGTTGTAATGAGTGGCTACTCAGAAGACTACAAGGTACATATAGTCCTGCGGGAAATTGAAGATGCCCTGAGAACCGACAGCATGCTCCTTCCATAAAGACCTGTAAGACACTCAGTAAGACATCATGACTGCCTAGGACTACAGCCAAGACCAATAATTGCAAAGAACATTTAACCTCACAAGCTAGAGTGAGACTAGTGAGCAACTAGTGGTCTTGTATGATCAAGTTCTTTCCTTCCCTTGTCTTGGATGCACCTTGTCCCTACTGCTGGGAACAGTCCTTGGCCTCAACACTATGGTGGCACAGTGTTTGTGAGGGTGCTTGGTGTCACAGGCCTAAACTGTGCTACAAGGCATGCTGGCAATGAAGCTGTACGGAGACACCCAAGCCCATATCCATGTCCCTGTCTACTTCTCCGATGAGTAGATTCACATCCAGAGAGAAATCTGTTTGACCTTTTCAAAGAGCACCATGCTTCTCCCACTTTTGGATGCTAATGATCCTGCAAACTAAATTCTAATCTCCAATGTCTCTTCCCTCAACCACTGAGTTCCTGAACAGCCCACTCAAGCAGGAGCAGAGGGTCAAATTTTTTTGGTCCAGTCCTCTGGGACTCTTCATGTATTTTCCAAGAATTAGTTAATATATAATGCATAAATGGCCTTTTGAGCGTGTATCAGAACCCAGGTTTTACATGCAGGGTGAGTCTCTAAACAGTCTGCCTAAAGAAAGATATTTCTTGGCATATTTCCTATCCCATGTGCTTGGCTTCTTTAGTCTTTTTGTGGCACTTCGTGTACCCGGTCATTGTATGAAGGACACTAGCAGTTAACACCATCTGTTGCAGCTACACTCAAAAGGCTCGCATGTCCTCCCATGTGTTTGATTCTGAACTTCTGGATAGAATGGATGTCTATTAACACTAAAGTTAATATTTCATTTAATATTATTGATAATTTCCTTGTAAATCACTAATATATTTATGTACTGACACTATACAAATGCACACAAAAGACTTGAGAGTAGTCACCCTGAAATACTCAGTGCTTTCTGTGAAGCCAAGTAGTAATATTCCACTCATGTTTAGAAATAGTGGGTTCTCCTTTTCCTTATGTTTTCCTTCCCATTCTACTTTTCCTCCTTCTTTTACTAAAAAGTTTCTGGATAGCTTTGCCATTCTTTTAACTACATTGTAAAATTCTATCCTCTGTCAGTGGTCTGCTTGCTTACATGTGCAAAACTCAGGTTTTGGTGAGAAATTCTCATTGTAGAAATCCATCTTTCCTTAAAAGTCTGTCTTTCCAAGGAAAGAGGTTCCCCAAAAATAAACATACAAAGCCCTTTTTCCTACCTTGCCCCAACTATAAATCAAAAAACACTTGTTGGTTTTAACAAACAAGATTACTTTCAAGGTGATTTCTCAATGCTATGTTTTATGGATACAGCAGTCATGTACAGAATGTTTATACATCTGACAACTGTGGAGGAAAAAAACTAGTTGTGCAAGTTGTCTCATTAGTTTTCTGTACTAAAAAGGTTGCGATTCACAACAATTTGTTCTGTGCCATGTTGGCAATTTGCAGGCTGATCTTTAATTCATTCTTCTTTAATGACCTATCCATTTGCTTGTAAAACAGACATCCAGGTCTCCTAACCATTTTCTTATACAAGCTTCAGTGTATTTCTTCCCTTCCCTTCCCTTCCCTTCCCTTCCCTTCCCTTCCCTTCCCTTCCCTTCCCTTCCCTTCCCTTCCCTTCCCTTCCCTTCCCTTCCCTTCCCTTCCCTTCCCTCTTTCTTTCATGTCTCCCCTCTTTCTTTCACTTTGTCCCTTCCTTTTGTTTCTTCCCTTTCCCTCTCTATTCCTTTCCCTAGACAGGACTAAAGGCAATACAGCTCCTTAGTCTCTCTCAGCTGTTTCTACATTTCCCCTCATTAGGAAGACACCCTGTCCTCCCAGTGCCTGTCCCTGAGAGTTTATGACATACTTTAACACACACTTTGTGGTAAATGTCCAACTCTTTCGCAGACTTGTGGAGTAAATATGACAGGCTGGAAAGGACTGCTTAGACTGAAAGTGGCAGGTTATATATATATATTTAAATATACGACCAATACTATGGCATTTCACATTTTTCTCATGATATCACAGTTTACAGAATTTGTAACTTTGCATTCTCATAAGAATAATTACATACCTCTCTAGCTAGAGCAGTGAGGCTGCATTTAGTATTAGGACCTTATAAGCTCATGATTTAAATGACAAATTATGTATTTATGTTGTATAGTTTTCAGTTATGTAATTCTAGTATTTTGTAATTTTTCTTCTCACTGTCACATGATCCTCCCCAAATTATAGCTATTTTCAACTGTCACCTCTACTGTATCTCCTATGATCCACCTGCTCCTCTTTAATCTATAAAATGCATTCACATGTTCATTTTTGCCTGTTCTTTTGTTTTCTCTCCTGTAGCTTCATTCCTCCCTTTGCTTTCCACTCTTCTCTTTCTCACCTTGATGCTACTCCAGCATGACTCACAAAGGTGGTGAGTGGTGGGTTAGCTGAACTATACTCCTGGGCCACTCAAGGTAAGTAAAAAAACTTGTATCATAGCAATGATTTAGGGACTTAATTTTTGCTTCTAAGCTATGAAGATCAGAAGTAGGAAGCAATGCTAGCAGGAAAGAATGGATATTTAGAGGATTCCACCTGGTTCTATATGGTACAGGCATGTCTTACCTAAGAATACAGAGAAAAGTTATGGTACTAATACTTTTTTTGAGTATGTGCAAAATAGCTGAAAAACCTTCTGCTATCATGCAAGAACATTGCTATATCCAAATATGTTCTTGTAGGGCTTAAAAAAGCCTGATCAATCTTGCTAAGTGTTTATTGCATGGATATTTTCTCCTTATTTCCAGCTGCTGCTGCAGTTGTTTTTTATTTTATTTTGGAAAGAGCTTTATGTTCTCTCAGACCATCTCCTGATAAAAATAAGATAATTCAGTTGCTTTCCCAAAGTTTTTTCTGTCTAATTTCAGACATGATATGGTGAAGAGCATAACAAAACTTAGCAGAAGGAGACACAGAGAGAAAATCAGATAGTTCAGTAATAAGAGATTACATGGTTCTCCAGTAAAGTCTTATACACTCTAAGGTGAAGCAAGTTTGAAACGAAAACACAGTAAACAACTGCTTCCTTGCTGATATCACTGGAAAAAGTAAGTGCTTCTAAGATGAAGGATGTTATTTTTGGACAAATGGATTATTCACAACCACATCCTACATGATAACAGGTAAATGCCAGGAATAACAAAGTGAAAACCTTGAGCTCATTTGTCTGTCAAATAATTTTCTCTTTTAAAACCTGATCATAGCATTACTCGTAAGACCAAGGCCCCTCACCATGGAAGGCATAATTCCTTTTGCAGCTAGGGCAGCTCCACTGGCCACACGGGTTTTTGGGAAAGAAGAAAAGAGATGCCTGCAAGGGCCTGTTGCTGAAAGGTGCTTGATCCAGTCCAACACACAATTAGTGACTTACTTGGCGTCACATTTCCCATGGGCAGGTGCTTGTATTCTGGGATGGATTTGACTACAGGGCATGGCACCTCGCAGAGTAAGACCTTCACATTTCTGATCCTAGTCTAGAAAACGGGAGCATAAAGAAATTTGGTTCTTATGAAGTTGGGGGATGATCCTGTAAAATTTAGTTTTATTATTAAATAAAATGTCTAAATTGAATTCAAATTTATGTAAGAGGTACAGAAGATGGTCACTTGTTAACATCCTATCTAGAAGCAGGGTGACAGACAAGTCAAAAGAACCAAGGGATTCCCAAAGGCTTTCAGGTATGCAACAACATGAGAAAAAGGCATTTCCAGCAGGTTGTATCAGGAATTCTTTAACTATTGCAACAGTGACAAAGTGAGGATAAAATCAGGGGTCTCTTGGGTGCTCAGGCCCAGGAGATAAGAGCTGAACAGAATAATAAAGAGTGCTACTAACTTTCTTCTTCACACAGTAGTTGATAACAACAACAACAACAACAAACAGAGGATTATAAAAGGCTGCGGGCAAAATGTGAGCTACGTACTTTGCTGATGAACAGTGCAGTGAGCCTGAAGTTGACTGAGCATGGATTTTTTTTCCGATAGAGCTAGAGGTAAATGGCTGTGTCATTCATTACACTTTCCCAGCTTTCTTAGGTTTCTTCTCTGGAACAAAGCCAGGACGTTACAGGGAGCAGGAGGTATTGTGTGGAATGAACAAGAAAAGCTCCTGTCTCAAGCCTGTCTCAAGCTGAGACGTCAGACTCAAATTCAAGTCCCTTCTCTACCAGCCTCCTGTCTGCAAACAACAACCACCAGACTGTTATTCTGTGTGTCCCTTTCACAGTGTTGCTGTTCCAGTTGGTGTAAATATTCAGATGGATCATATGAGCATCTGTCAGGATTGCTCTTTCCCTGGCCCATGTGATAACCTATGGAAGGCGTGATTTTTTCTTCCTCTCCCTTGGAAGTTTCCCCCTTATCACACACCAGTGGGATGGGGAAGTCCTCTGTGCACAAACCCACCATCCTCTGACCCTGTCGCAAATGGAATTTGACTGAACAAGTGCTTTACCCCATATGAAAAGCTGAAATCAGTGATATGTTGAATTAGCTCTGAAATGCATTCAAACTGTGCTAGGGGAAGCAGGTGAGGGGCTGTTTACATGACAGCAGATATAAATTGTGGACTGTAAAGCTTAAATCTCTTTTCAGTCTAACTAAGCCATACAAATTTATTGTTTTCTCTCTTGGTGATATCCGCCAGTACTGTCAGTTTATGTTTCACCAACCGCTAGTCATGTTCTCTATTTAAAAAATATAATTAAAGTCTGGTCCTCTGAAAACTCTGTAAACTATTAAGAAAAGCAAAATTATTAAATCTGAAAGGTCATTACTCTGATTATGCCTTTCTAAAATGTATTGTCTAATGAAAAAATAAATAGCATTTTTAGTGTACAGTTGCAGATAATATCCTGCCCTTCTTTCCTCCCTTTGTATTAATTTTACCTAGATCTGGTACTCATTAGTAGATGTATGTATTTTGCAGCTTTAGAATTCTTTTGTTATAATTAAACTGAAGATCTGTGTTCTCAGTCAGGCATGCCCAATGTTGTCTATTTATTTCTTCATACTCTGGACCCATATTCTACTCCTGGTGTAACTTAACACCTTGTTAAATTCCAAACAAGCTTAGCAGCCTTCTTCAGTCAGCATCACATGTATATATATATATATTTTTTGTCTTCCCCCATCCCATGTGGTAGGTTTCTCCTTTACCAGAACAAGAAAATAATATTTTTCTAATTAACAGAAATTGAATATGTAAAATCATCGTTAAGCTTCACCAGGAATCAAGGAATGAAGTAATTGTGAGCCCACATAACACATACTACCCTCTTCTAGAAGGTGAGGGAGAAATAAAGAAAAATAATATCTGCTTCTGAGCTGGGTAGCCTAGGAAGCTGCATTGTCAGCTCTAGTCAGGTTGCTTCCAATCCAAATCTCTCACGGACACTTGCAGTATCTTTGCATGACCAATATTTACATGTGCAGGATTTTAGCTGACCTACCAGTGCAGATGAAATACAAATCTACTATATTTTATTCTAAAAATTCTAGGATTTCAGACCATATTTAAATTACTGGGCTTCACCTAGAGTAGGGGGAGTATATGGAGTCCTAAAAGACTTCTATACAGATGGCATCAATCCCATGGGGACACAGAATCACAGAATCACAGAATATTAGGGGTTGGAAGGGACCTCCAAAGATCATCAAGTTCAACACCACTGCCAGAGCAGGACCAAAAAAACCACAACAAACCAATTAGGGGAGATCACTCAGAAAGGCATCCAGACAGGTCCTGAAAGTCTCCAGAAAAGGAGACTCCACAACCTCCCTAGGGAGCCTGTTCCAGTGCTCTGTAACCCTCACAGTAAAGAAGTTCTTCCTCATGTTGAGGCGGAACTTCCTGTGCTCAACTTTGAATCCATTACCCCTTGTCCTATCACAGGGCACAAGTGAAAAGAGCTTGTCCCTGCCTTCTTGATGCCCAGGCCTCGTGTATTTATAGACATTAATTAGATCCCCCCTCAGTCTTCTTTTCTCTAGACTGAAAAGCCCCAGGTTTCTCAGCCTTTATCATGAGGCAGGTGTTCCAGTCCCTTAATCATCCTCGTAGCCTCCATTGGACTCTCTCAAGTAGACCCCTGTCCCTCTTGAAGTGGGGAGCCCAGAACTGGACACAATACTCCAAGTGAGGTCTCACTAGGGCCAAGACACTCCTCTTAATGCACCCCAAGATACCATTAGCCTTCTTGGCCACAAGGACACATTGTTGTCTCATGGATAACTTGTTGTCTACGAGGATTCCAGGGTCCTTCTCCATGGAGCTGCTCTCTAGCAGATCACCTGCTAACCTGTACTGATGCATTTTGTTGTTTCTTCCCAAGTGCAGGACTCTGCACTTGCTCTTGTTGAATCTCTTTAGGTTCCTCTTTGCCCAGCTCTCCAGCCTGTCCAAATCTGGCTGAATGGCTGCACAGCCTTCAGGGGAATCAGCCAGTCCTCCCAGATTTGTGTCATCAGCAAACTTGCTGAGAAGTCACTCTGTCCCGTCATCAAGTTCATTGACAAAGGTGTTGAACAGAACTGATCCAGCACTGATCCCTGAGGGACTCCACTAATTACAGGTCTCCAGCTGGACTCTGCATCATTGACCACCACACTCTGAGCTCTATTATGTAGCCAGTTCTTAATAATCTCACTCTCCATTCTTTTATCCCACATATTCTGAGCTTGCTCACAAGGATGTTATGGGAGACTCTGTCAAAAGCCTTGCTAAGGTCAAGGTAGACTACATCCACTGGACTCCCTGCATCTATCCATTGAGTCACAACACCAAGGTTTTCAGATTAGTCAAGCATGATTTCCCCTTGGTAAATCCATACTGCAAATTATTATGAGGGTCATTGGCATGCACTGAGTATTTGGTCTGTCTGTCAAATGATGACATCAGTCTTGGTGCAAAGGGGATCATGCATTATTCTATATGCAATCAACTGCTAAATGTAAACAGTGGTGGGACAATTTTATTTTTTTTTTTCCAAGAAGGGTCATTAATAGCCAAGGGCCTGAACCATCAAACCTTTACTGACATTAACACTCTTTGCTCAAACAGGTTATCTCATTAGGCAATCGCCTTGGCAAAAAAGGCCCCTGTAATACAGGGTTTGAGGAATTAACATCTGAAGGAATAACTTCTCTAATTAACAGATTAAAAAAAAATCCATGTATGACAGCCCATTTAGGAGGTTTGCAAATATGTATGCTGTCTGCTGCTTAGCAATATGGATCTAGAGAAAACTGGGAGTTATCAAGGTTGTAATTAGTTGTAAAATTGTTGTAAAAGACAAAAACTATCCCCCTAATATATCCTCTATTGCACAGCAGTCAATCTTACTTGAGCAAGAAACCTAACCTCTATAAATGTCATACTGCATATATACTATGGGGAAATTCACTATAACTAATGAGCAACTTATCCTTAAAAGAGAGCACTCTTTAAGATATCCTATCCTTTATTTTCATGGTAAATAAAGGGGTTTTCATGCCTGCATTATCTACTAGAAATATATTCTTTTTTTCTATTTTTATGTTCAAATCTAATTGTAGCAGATAATCAGAGCAAAAGAATAACTCACAGATGTTGGTCCATAACAGTATAGATTTTTCCCCAATTTCTGAAACTCTCTGTGTTCTGATCATGGGTACACTTTGGTTGGCTGGCAGCCAGTATCAACTAGAATACCAAGGTATATGTAAGTACAGTACAGTTACAGCCCCTCTTCTCCACATGGCTTCTCTGCTGTCTCTCTCATTAAAAAATTGTGAAATTAGTTGCCAGCAAGAGCAAGAACTACCTCTGCTTTTCATTTCTTTTAGCTGAAGCAGAAATATTCCAAAATTGTACATGAACACAGACAGAACAGGGGCAGAGCCAGTAAGATAAGAGCTAAACATTTGCTGAAGATCTCTACCCTTCTCCTCTTCCTGGACCCATCTTTTACTCCCTACAGTTTAGCAAAAACCTTACACTTGGAATAGTTATCAGACTAATACACAAGACACATTTTCACTATTAATCCTAGCAGCAAGGAATGATGTGAGTAGCATTTTTAAAGTAATAAGTAAAACATATATGAGTCATTCTGGGCAATTCAGCCCACTGATCTAGGGGAAAGTGGATGAGTGAGAGGGGCAGGAGAGACAGGAAGAGGCAGCTTGGGATACAAGAAAGGCAAATGTTCAGGTGGTGAAAGCAACAAATATGAATAATACAGAAAGGACTTTAAATTTGTCTAAGACAATTTAACTTTCAGAAGCTCTGTGTTACCTCTTCCCATAAGTAAAACCTGAACACATAGTGCAATATCTAAGCAGTCCTATCTATTAGCTTTTGCAATAACCACATCACAAGTTAGTAAATTTGTTGGCTTTGAAGTTTATTCAACCCACTGTTTGGTTATTTCCGCTCTAAATAGGGCTACTGCTTTTATCTCACACCCTTGGTTGCTTCTGAGTGGGATCAGAGGTGTTCTTCAGGGTGACAGACCATGATGAGTGGCCTCCATGCCCTTCACCCTGTTTTGCAGCCCCTCAGCCAGCTGGTGACTTCTATTCTGTTTCACAGAACAGTCAGAGGGAAGAGGGAATGCCTTGAAGGTTGTTTTTCTGGTTTAGCCTGTGGTGGTTGTTTTCTCCCCTACAGCAGCAAGCAGAGAGAGCAGAGCCCATGTGGGAGAAAGGTATGGAGGAAGATGGGGGTGCAGATATAATATCAGTGAACGCAGCACCCCTCTAAAGCATCAGACTGTGTCATTCTGGGGAGGGGAAGGACTAAGAGGAACCTCAGTTCCTCTGGTTTTAGAGGAAGCCATAAATTACATTTTCTTTGCAAAGGGTTGGGACTATCCCAACTAGGTCGAATGTAGTTAATCCCCTGCAGTCTAAGTCTCTGCAGAACAAGGAGGGAGTTAATAGTGACTGGCCAACTTTCACAAGCTGTGGTACGTTTATCAGACACAAAAGCAGTACAGAAGAAATCTATCTTGAAACAAAAAAGTGCTTAAATGCATGGCTTACCTGCTCCTACCCACCTCTGAGAAGAGTTCTTGCCTGTCAGGGTCAACAGACCTAACAGATCCTTGCTCTTGGATGAAGACTTCTTTCCCAGCTCATGTCAGAGCTCATCTTGTACAGATTTTCCTCCAGGCTTTTTAAGGTGGCTTCAGGCCACCAGGGAAGACAGACACTTTCTGGTTTTCCTCAAAGTCCTGTTACTCATATTAGGACTTCACAGTAATTCTCCTCCCAGTTTTCAGGGTTAGTTTAGAGCACACAACATGGGACTGAAGGAATCTCCTGGGCCATGAGGTCTTGTCCTATGTTACCATACACAACCACATCACTTTGCTCCGTTTGCTAATGCAAAAAGATCCATCCTGAACGTAATCATTATTTTTGCCCCATTGTCTCTACTGGAAGTATCTTTCAAATTACAAATTCTGTTATGCTTATAAATGGTCTGATTTTTATCTTGGATGCGCTAACGGGCAGTTCACACCCATTTGTTCTTGAAGAAAACGCCCATGATACACTTAGACTTGGTAAGGCAAGTTTTGACAAGTACTCCCTGTGCCTGGGATACCTGTTACCAGTCAGTACCAGCGTCCCTGTCATTCTGTCGCTCTCCCTGAGGGACACGGGTGGAGGTGTGCGCTGGCTGTGAGGACAGACGGGCGCTCCGTCGGCCGTGCGGGTTTTGGGTGCCAGCTGGGAAGAGGAGCACGGCACAGGGTGGATGCGGACTGGCGGGGGGTGCACTCGGCAGCCAGGAGGTGCGTCTGTGGGTGCCTGGATGCGGGTGCCCCTGCCGCGGGCTGTCCGACGGGGACGCAGAGAACGGCCGGGATGTGGCCGTATTTTTAGGGGGACGGGAGTACGGGCCGGTCTCAGCGGGATGCAGAGAGCGTGGAGGGGCGAGGCGGGGCGGGGGGTGCTGGGCCGCCGTGGGGACAGGGGCGATGCGCGGGGCCGCGATGGCTGCGGCGCGGGGGCCGCCGAGGGCGCGGACGGAGCGGGGAATGGGGGAAACGGGGCGGGGGGGGGGGGGAGTCCGGGCGGAGCCGCCTCGTCCCTCCGCCCCCTCGTCCCTCCGCGGCGGGGCCTCGTGTGCCCCCGGGGCCGCCCCCTCCCCGCGGCGGGGCCGGGCGGGAGGCAGCGCTGGGCCCGGCCGCGCCGCCTGACGTCAGCGGCCGGGGCGGCTCCGCTGCGGGCGGCGCTCCCCGAACGGCGGCGGCTCCGCTCCGCGCCTCGCTCCGCGCTGCCGCAGCCCCGCGCCCGCCGCGCCCGGGCGGCCCTCGCTGCCTCCGCAGGTAAGGGGCTGCGGGGTGAGCACCCGCCCCGCGGGGCAGGTCCCGCCCGGCTCCGGCAGCCGACCCCGCCGGGGTGCGGAGTCTGTCCGCCGCTCCCTCCTTCTCTCCCGCGGCAACTAGTTGGGGCGAGCGGCCGGGCGGTGCTGCCCGGGGTACCGAGGAATTTGGGAAGCCGGTGTGGCGGCGCAGCGCTCCGGCCCCGGCCCCGTCCCCGTCCCGCCGCCCCTCGGGGAGCGCTGCCGTGCGGGGCGCGGGGGGAGGCTGCCGCAGCCGCCGGCGCGGTGCTTCGGGGAGGGGGCGGCTGCAGGATGGGTGCCTCGGAGCCCTGATGTGTCCGGCTCCCTTTGCAGGCTGCTCTGTCACTTTAGAGAGAGCGTGAGGCTGAGCTGAGCCGGCAGCATCCCGGGCATTTCCAGCCAGCTCCCGCCAGCAGCCCGGCACCGATTGAAATTCAGGCTTCTTCAGAGAGGAGAGGAGGAGATCCTCGTCTTCTGAAACCTCCTCAATGAGTGCCAAGCTATCCAAGGAGTTGAGGCTTTCCCTGCCACCTTGTCTCCTGAACAGGACGTCTGCCACCTTAAATGCCAGCAGCACCTGCATCACGGAAGTGGGTCAACTCTTGCAGTCCTTTTCATCCACCCTGGTTTTAATCGTCCTGGTTACCCTCATCTTCTGCCTGATCCTCCTCTCCCTCACCACCTTCCACATCCACAAGAGGAAGATGAAGAAGCGGAAAATGCAAAAGGCTCAGGAGGAGTACGAACGGGACCACTGCACCCGCAGCAGCAGTAGTGGCAGCCAGCTGGCTGGGACAGGGGTGCAGGGAGAGGCATCCCACGGAAGAGACAGCCGGCTGGGAAGATCCCCCCAGGACTCGGAGGTCCAGTGCCCCTCTCCCCCAGCAGCCCCAGGCTCTCAGCAAGCACGGGCTTGTTTGGACACAGCCGGCACGGGGCTCTTGCAGACGGTGATTTTGTCATGATGGTTTGGGGGAGACCTCACAAAGGCACTGATTGGTGTTTGTAAATACCTGAATGATGATTCTAGTCCCCGAAGAAAAAAAAAACAACATTGCTAATTCAAATGAACGAACAAGCCCATGATCCAAGCGCATGACAGATCACACTGCGTTTCTCATTGACTGTGCAAGGAAAAGATGCGGCTTTTTACTGGAGAAGGAGCTGCACACAGCTACCAAATATCAAGTCGTCCACCTGGAGCAGAGTGTCAAGGGTGGGGAGGTTTCTTTTCCCTGGAGATCATTACCTGGAGACCAGGCTGATCCTGCTCTCCCGGGGTTCCCATTGCACCTTGTGTCACCAGTGCATGGTGTGGGTTGGGGTGTGGGTGAGTGGTGTGGGGGGAGAGGCAGGTCTGGTGGGTGTCTTGGGACCCCTTTATCCCCTTGGGGCAGGGGAACAGCCCACTGTAATCTCTTCTTTTGTGCTAGGAGCTATTCCCCTGTCCTACCCCTCTCATTCCTTTCCAGGACTGGGTATTGTTTTGTGTAGAAACAGTCACCCTTAGTTGGGCTTAATTGCAGGTGCCCGCTGGCCCCACAGCCCCGTGCCCCTCACCTGCATCCTCCCCACTGTCTGGGGGGATGAAATGAGCTGTCTGCACAGAGCAATGCCTGAGCTTTCCTCTCCCCTCAGCTCTCCTCATCTTCAGATGCCTCCCTCATCCCCATCCCCTTGACAAAACCCAAACCCAGTACCGTTTGTGTGGCAGAGCGAGGTGATGTGCAGTAACTTGCCCCATCCTCTTCTAGGGGAGGGTGTCCTTGTACCTCCTGTTGGTCCTGAAACAAATCCAGTTCTGCACCAGGCACCCCGCACTGAATGCCTGTGTTTACAGCTTCGCCTCCCAGCAAGGAATCCTGCAGTAGTACAGAGCTGGCTTCTAATTTTTTAGGCTGATAAATATTTTTAACCCTGCTAATCTAGTAGACAGATAGGGATAGACCACACTTAATTTTCTCCTCATTTCCCTTTTGGGGAAGAAACCACACAGTTGTGCAAAATACCCGCTCCTAAACCCCGGCAAGTATTTATTTCAGAAGTGGCTGGTGTAGTTTCTCCCTACCAAGCACCAAGAGTTTTTTGTCTGTGGATGGCAGGTGTGAGTAACCAGGCTGCTTGTAACTGTGTGTGTTGGAGGAAGCGTCGGGTACAGAAAATGCAGTTTTGCTTAGTGATTAAATCAATGACCATTACTTGAAGGTGCCTTAACAGAGTGCCATATCCAAACTTTGAAATATCTTGTGTAGTATCAGAGCAGAGGCAGCCCTCTACTGTGCGTATTAATGCCTAAAAAATAGAGCAAAGGAAAAGTGATCCTGAGGGATTTCTTTCTTTCATTTTTTTTTTTATTTCCCAGCCTTCAGAGTGATCTAAGAAGATAGTAATAGTCTGAGTTTTTAATATTTTGTATCCACTTATTCCTTCTCTAGTGTTCTCTGCCTCCCAGGGTGGCTGTTAGCCTAGAAAAAATCCCAGGCATACACAGCAGGAGTTCTGGGGCCCTAAGGTAGGAGTAAATGCCATTAACCAATTTGAAACGGGAAAAGAGGGTGACAGAAGTGCTCCATAATCATCTGGTAGCCCCAAAACGCAGAGGTTTCGGGGCAGTGTTTCTGTTATCCAGTTTTATCCTTTTCCGGTGTTGCCTGGTCTGACAGGAAAATTGCTGTTGAGTTTGGAGCTGTGCCTGCAGCATTTCAGGCAAGAATGGTATCATCCAGCCCAAGGAGCTGCTCCTCCAGCTGAGGTTAGTGTGGCAAGTGTACCTGCAACCGACTGGTGTTTGACACTTTGCAGTTTGGTGGGGGCCGTGGCTGACTCTTCCACCAGCTTGGGATGGTGGGATGCTAATGGCTACTTCATTGTTGCCAGGCAAGGAAGTTGGCTTTGTCTTGTTTCCCCTAATAAAGGATGCATGAACTTTTGTGTTTAACCTCCTTATGCAACTGCAGCACAGTATTGCACCACAGGGAATAGATGTAGGACAATGAAATGTGTTCAGTGAACAGTAATGGAGATTCTTGATAGTCGATCTCCACTAAATAGAGAGATATTACTTTCCCCTTTATTTTGTGCCTTTAAAAAAAACCACAAAACAAATCCACAACAAAAACCAACAGTGTATAATTTTGAGTTTTATAAAAGCAATAAGATGTTCCAAATCACTCCAGTGCATTTCTGGTTGATGATTCCACTTCTTTAGTGTCTGAAGTCAGATACTCTTCCTTCTGCCTTATGCACTCAAGGCATGCAATAATTCCCCAGAAGTGTACTGCTTGTCACATCTCATTGCAGTTATAAAATTGCCCTATTTTTCAAGAAAAAAAAGAAGGATGGAGTGATAAATATATATATCTTTGTATATAATTACGGATATACAGGTATATATATTATTTATATAATCCCATGACACTAAAAGTAGTTGCAAAAATGTAACTAGAATTAAAATGTTATAATGTAAAACTCTATCCTCTGTTAATTAGCTTTGATTTAATATTTTAATATCTCTGTATTTATGTAAATCTGTGTAAATTATGCGGTCTATAAGTAAAATTTCATACTGACTTTAATTTTCTCAGAACTGTGAGCTTCTTGTGGTGTCATCTAAGGTTTTTTATTTATAAAGTTAAATTATACAGTAAGTTATAAATTCCTATTAGCACACAGAAATACTGCATTAAGGTTCATGCGTTCTCTCAGTACACAATCCTGTCTTGGAAGTATTGCAAGCCTATGAGGTTTAATGGAACAGTCTCAGGAGATCTAGCTGATACAAGCAGGACACGTAGGTTTTCATTTTCATGAAACAATAAGCAATCTAGGGAATAGATGTGGATTTTTAAAACAGAGTTTATGCTAGGAGGTTCTGTCAAATCAATTGCTTCAAACCCCTACAGCTACAGCTAAACTTCTGCACTTAGCATTCAGTATTAATAAGGCTGATGCTTCTTTCCCCTCCCCCCCTACTTAAACTAGAAGAGTGTAGGAAATTGTTCATATTTCTAAAGCATACATTTTCAGCTAACTGTGAAACTGCCCAAAGGGTTTTGAATATACGTATTTTATGCAAGTGTAATATCTATGTATCTGTATCCATATATTTAAATATTTTTGTGTAACCTTTTCTACAATATTTGATAGAGATGCCAGGTAAATACTTGTACCATTCTCGTACGTGAGGAAGGATTTATACCCTCTTGATGCGGACGTTCTTTCTCCTGTGAATTTGCACTGGTTTTGGCAAGTTATGGTGGAGACTGGGCAGCAGAGTGCTGACAGCTGGAAGAACAGACAGTCTTTCCTCTGCTAAGAGGTGCATCCTCTGGCTGGATTCTCCTGGTTCTGAATAAGAGATTGGGAGTGGTTGCCCACTACCATCCTGCATGTGCAAGAATAAGGAGTGCTGCAGTGCTCAACAGTTCCTGTTGGGTCCAACCGTCCTCTCATGGAAGAAGCATGAGATCAGTGACTGGTTTCGTAGATCCCAGTGAGAACTGAGAGCCCGACGGGCCGTGCAGTAGCAGTGCTGGGGTTGGATTGGAGAGTCAGTGATGCCTGGTCCTGCACTCCTGTCCTCGGAGCCTGCTGCTGCCCCAGGCCTCTGTCCAGCTCCTGCTGGCATCACCAGGAGTGACTGCCACTGACTGCTGAGGGACTTGGATCCCATCTGCAGTCCCCACAGAGGGTAGCAGCTGTCCACATCACCACTGCTGGCCCTGCTCTGCACACATCCCAGTAGCCTCCAGTGGGATGGAAACCACTGCATTCCAGGAGGGCTGGGATGCTCCAGCCTGGCAGCACCGGGGAACCCGAGCGGCTGCTGCCAGCTCTGCTTCTGCAGACCGAGGTGTTCAGGTTGCTACATGGATCCTATGCGGATCATGGACAGGGAATGTCATATCATTAAAATGTGTCATTCCAGCTTTTTTTTTGGGGGGGGGTTTGTCTACTGCAAATGTGGTCTCAGCTGAAATTTGCAGGCTCTTCATCCAGACACGTTTTAGCTGTTGATACATCGCTCTCAGACATGTATCTGTATATATAGATATATATCTTGAAAGAAATGCTGGACAAAAAGCAAAGAACAGAGACTTCATACTATAGACAAATCTGTCCTATGACTGAAAAGTGGGTGGGATTTTTTTCTTTTATTTTTAATTGATTAAAAGGCTACTACTTTTAATGTAAATAGCAAGTGTGATTAATGTTTTCCATAGCATTTCTGAGTAGTTGCTATCTTGTTTCTGGAAAGCTATGTCCAGTGTTATGGAGCAACTGTGCTTTTCTTCTATTGTTATGAATATGAGTGCAACTTTTATGTAGGGAGGAAAAAGAACATTATTTGACTCTTTAGGCAGGACTGAACTATTTTAAATCCAGTTATAGGACTTGGCTGCTTTTTTCTTTCTAGTGATATTCTCTCTGCACGTTTGTATTTTTTTATGGGTACTTGAAACCCTGCATTTTAATAAGTATGCAAGATTCGAAGGGAAACAACAAAATGAAGTAGGTAACATTCTTTTTCCTCTGTTATGTAAATAGCAAAATTTATAATGACTTGGATACTATTTTGTTACATTTCTCATGTACATAGAAGCTGGCATGACTCATCTACAAACCTTTAATACGCCTTTCATTTATGTTAAAAATTAGAACTACTTTTATCCAGGTCTGACTTTCTCATCTCTTTCTGGTATCTAACTCTTGTTTTCCCCTGAAGCCAATTTTTCCATCTGATTACTAAATAAATTTCTAGTAGAACAGGCCCTCCTTCTGTTTTTAGTCTTTTAGATGTAGTCTGAAGTCAGCCAAACTCAACAGTGTAGAAAGTATGTTGTGAACTTGCAAAAACTGGATGGTGTATGGGCCTTGAGGAGAGAGGTGACTGTTTGAGAAGCAAACAGGTGAAATACCTGGCAATGGTAATAGCAAACTCTCCCATTTGGAGTGGTGAAGTGAAGCCTCACTGTCCACTGGATGGACCTGGGTGAGGGGTGACCTGTTCAGCCACAGCAGAGACAAGTATCAGTCTCCTTCCTGATACTATTGCTCTAGAACATAATTTTCTATATGACACTAGATCTCATTTCTGAAAATTATATGTAATATATTTCTTATTCAAATAAAATAAATTTTCATTGCTTCATTGGTACTATGTGTTCTTTTTGGATGACTAGAAAAATTCATTTTCCAAACCTT
The DNA here is from genome assembly GCF_020740795.1 of Apus apus. Classification (NCBI taxonomy): domain Eukaryota; kingdom Metazoa; phylum Chordata; class Aves; order Apodiformes; family Apodidae; genus Apus; species Apus apus. Next base: position 17,362,885 of record NC_067282.1, read on the forward strand.
TTAACCCAGTACCTCCACAAGCATCAATTTTGTATGAGTTAGGAAATAAATAAATCTTTGGATCAGAACACTGTCAGTAAAAATTGCTTTTATTTATGTCATCTGGTGTTCCAGTTGGCTTTTATTTGTTGTTGTCTTCCTTGAACTGGAGCAATATAATCTGTTCATTATTTTGCTTTTCTAAAGACGACAACAAATTTGAAGCAAGCACTGCAAAATACACATACACAAACAGGAAATTTTCACATCATAAAGCAGAGCAAAATCATACAGGTTTTGTTGGGTTCACAGTAATTCTTTGTCCTCTGTTTTTCAGACCCCCTCAGACTGAGCAAAATTTTCACATAAAATCGTCTTAAGGAGCTCATATATAGCCTTTTTTTAAACGGTTTTAGCTTTGCTTTCTACACAGTAAATGACAAAATACAAGTTAAAACTTTGCAAAGATATTTTAATTTAAAAATAATACAAGTGTCCTGGGGGATTATGAGTACTGTAAATAAGGGGTAAGTATAGAAGGTTAAAATGATAAAATAATGGCTCTATAATACAATAAAAGCAGCATGTGCTGGAGGATGAATTCATTATTTTAAACAAGTACCTTTACATTTTGTTCCTGGCTCTGTCACTCACATTGTGAGGCTCTCAGCTTCCAAGATATTTGTGTTGTAAGCGAAATGTAACTTACCTATTAAAGACATGGAACCTCCAAATATACAGCCCTGAAATGAACAAATTAAGCATCATATACATTAAAAAAATACTGATACCAGAATCCAAATTAAAAGGGTCTTCACGCGAATCACCTGGCTTGGGTTATTCAAGTGCTTACACTTGGCAGCAAGGTCTAGGTGGTACACTTCACAGCTGGCAGATGAATGGCCAGGCAAGATGCTTGAACAGTCACACCAAGAGGCTCAATTTAATGATTAAGTTGAAGTGGAAGACGTGTTATGAAGGAGAGCCAAGACAACTAAAGTTTATTTTGCCATTTCATCACTCATAATACTGCTTTTTTTCAGTGCAGAAAACAGCCTTGTCTGGTTTTGAACAGTGTTGACTAAGGTAATAAGACAACAGGAAAAGACGGTTCTTGGGAATAAACCCATCACTATGGAAATTCATGGCAAAAACTCCCTGAATTCAGTAGCACCTGGACTATGCCCAAGATGATACCAAATCTCACGCGCTGCTGGCTGCCCATCCCTTACCAGTGTCATCAGACTTTGGGCTGCTGCAGTTAGTATTTCCAGAGCACAGGGATTCTCTTGCATTTTGACTCACAGTATGTACCCAGTTCCTGTGGGGGACAGCAGGGCATCACCTGGGTGTTACCTACATATGACACACTTATGCTCACTCCTCTTTAGCTTTTTTTTGTTCTGCCAATGCCTCTGAATCTGATTCCTCCCCTAGAGCACCTGTCTGGTCAGTCTTTCCGTAGGATGGGCTATGTTGGCTGGGCTTGTTTCTCCCTTCCAGTGGATAATCTCAACCTACCTCTGACATCAGTAAATTCCCTCTTGAAGTGATCCATTGGTTTTATTTCTGCGAAGATAATGTAGAACTTTGCCCTCATCTTGATCCAGCATTGTCATACATTTGCCCATAGCCCAACTACATTGACATGGTATCAAAATCTCTGCTACGAGGCAGAAAGAAGCTTTTGTGATCAAACAGCCTGAGAAATCCCATCACGCTTCCTGACATGGTCCACTGGCTCTGGAAGAACATCACATTTCCTCATTAGGCTCTAGACCACAGGCTGAAACTGATGAGAAATCATAAGTTGTTCATATCAATAACTTCACTGTAAGGGCAAATATCAGTTACTACAGAGGGAAGACTAAATAAATGTTAGAATGTGGTGATAAAACAGATATTAGTATGCAAATATATATGTAAAACCTGTGAGACAGACAAGGTCAACTGAATGTTTAGTAACAGCTGACCATACAGTCCACATTTTCTTCTTTTAAATCAGATTATCTCAATCCATTATTTTACTTGTGGTCTTGAACACCATTAGATATATGCTTTTTACTTTGCTGCTCAACTAGAAAAATCAGTCAGTGAGCCTCTGCTTCTCTATGAACTCCAGCTAAACTGATTAAAGTCTATTTGTTTTCATTGTACAAATACAGTTTCTATTAAACCATCATTTTGACAGACCTCAGCAATAGCATAGGAAAGCCTTCACTTCCAGGCCATGTGTTAGAACTTGCTCAGTCTGGCAACAGTGATGTGTAAAGGGGACAACTGTGCAGAGGATCATAAGCATCACTGCAAAAATCTGTAAACAATTATTATATTTGAACAGAAAGGAAGAAGCATGTAAATCCTGAGACAGCCATGGCTTTTTACCTGTTTACAGTGAGTAAAGTTCAAAACATCTCTGCTCAACCACCTGGGTTATTCTGGATTTATACACCTACAGCAATGAGCTGACTATATGGGCCATTTCCTATCTGATAGAGCTTCTTTAAAGTCAGTTCCTCCTGGGGTAAAGAGGTGATGATGAACCTAGTGAGGAGTGGAAAGGGTAGCTGAAATGTGTCAGGTGGGCTTTAGTATTATTCTTTGCATAGAGCTGTAGTTGTGCAAGATGGATAAGGGCAGATTCCTTCGGCCAGGACTCTTGCAATTGAAAAAAAATCAGTACCACACAACTCTTGGTATCAGATATGGGTGTTATATTTTTTATAAAGGGAAACTTCAGATATTACAGCTTGCAGAGAAACTCTTGAGATCGCTATGCTCCAATTAGGCCTCTTCTGCTTCCTTTCAGGAGATTTCTTCTAATGTTCAGGAAAGAGGAAACTCAAATTATGTCAAAATAAATTTAGTAACATGATGCCATGTATTTCTGAAAGACACAAGGTTGACAAATCTTGATCTGTTCATAGCCTGGGGATTTCAGCACTAGAGAGTTGTGATTCTCCACTGCTGCTCACCAGTCATTGCAGCAAGGGGCCAGGAAAAGGAATTCAGATTCCCTGAGCATGTGGTCCTCGTTCAGCTCCTTCAGACTGATGGAGGTGGTGAACTTGCCCTGGCCTAGCTGCCAACAGGAAAATGGAGAGAAAACACTCACCTCCCATCATGTAAGGCATGGAAAAAACCCCAATTTTTGGAGGTACAAAGATTCTTCTGGATTAGCACTCGTGATCTGATAAAGAAAATGCCCAGGATTTACTTCACAGTACCCTTGGCTTAAGTAATTTCTCAGCTTGAGGAGGTTTCCATTAACCTTCCTGCCTGGTCCCAGTTATCCCTGCCTTCATCCCCATGCAGCCACCAGGATGAGGTTGACCCCCAACCCAGCCACCCACAGATCTCACAGGGTATCCACACTGTTCAGCTTCCACTCTTCCATCACGTGTAGCTGAAATTCACCAATGGAAGCAAAAACTGCTGGGGGAGGACAACTGACAGGCAGTTGGGCAGTGAATGAAAAATAATGCAGGTGTTACTGAAATAAGTGTTTTTTCACATCTCATGAATTGTAAGTAAATTTTTAGAGTCATCTGGTGCCTGACTTACAGTTTTGAAACATTTCGATTTGGCAATGCTGCTCAACAATGTCTTTGAAGACCATCTGTACTGTATATATGCTCTTTCTTCAACCCTCAGGCATTGTCTGTTTCCTCTGGTTTTCCAGACTGTAATCTTTCAAAGCAAAAAATTAGGGGTTTGTTTGGTAATTGTGATGGTTGTGTCAAGCTTGTTCAGAAGGTGAATAATAGATTTCTAAGACTAAAAGGGTATCTGGAGACATACAGCTACAATTTTATCTACAGTCTGTTAGAAACAGGATTTTAATCCCATAATTCACATCTCCTGCCTGGCAGGTCGGTGGCACAGAAGTGTTAAATTTTTAGAAAGTGAGTTGTAGCTGATTTCCAGCTTGCAAGTGCTGCAGGATCCAGTTCATACTTTCATAAGTTTCTTTAGTGATTACAAATGTAGCTTGAAATAAAGGATTTGTCCCTTCAAGGTAATATTTTTTTAATATACAAAATTAAGTTAGCATATGCAGTAGTTATTAGGACAGTGTTAAAAACAGACATCTGGCAAGGCAGGTAAGCCATCTGTGAAAATACAGTTCCTATTACATGAGATAACTCAAACAGTTCCTCGGTTATAAAATCACAGCACTGGGGGTGTAAACCAAACTGTGTCCTGCGGAAAAAATATGTGAAAGTGTTACATATGCAACAATGTACCTACTCAGAAGGTGTCATCTGAAATAAATGAGGTGCTTGGAATTTTGCCTCACAAAATAAACTGTTTTTATAGATTTATCCTTCTCTCCCATCATTGCTTCCCCCTTCTTCCAATGTCTGTTCAACAAAAAATTATTGTGCTGAACCTCCAAATATTTCTGTGCATGTTTCAACCATCTTTTTCCTTCAGAGATGGCCACAGTTGAAAGTTCCTTAGTAGGCTGCTATGAAAACAGAGGCCACATATGGTACATGTTTGCATTTATATACATATAAATATGTAAATAGATGTGTATGATATATGACTATGTATGTGTATCACCTGTGTACGTATATATATAAATTCTCATACATAGATTTTGGTCTGATAACTATCCTTGAAGCCAAGATTCAACTTTCAGGTTAATGAGGTTTCCAGAAAGTTTGGGGTTATTCTTTTCCAGCTGCTTTCATCTGTGTTCTCAAAAAACCCCCAACAAAACAACAAAACAAACAAACAAACAAAACTCAATGAAACAAACAAACAAACAAACAAAAAACCAAAACCAACCAAAGAAAAAAACCAACAACACAAAAACCCCACAACAACAACAACAAAAGGATAATCAGTTATTGAAACTTCTGGTTATTTAGAAGAGTAATAGGTGGCATCAAAACAATTCTCTTCCACCCTAAACTGAGACATATTCTTCATTTTGTTTTATCCTAAGAGAAAGAGCACAGCATTGATGCCTATCAATGAATATTTCCTAGGGTATCTAGGTAGGAACAAGGCAATGTACATGAGCAAGGTGGCATTTTTCTTTGAATTGATAAATAATTCAGAAAAAAGTCACAGGATAGTGCGGGAAACATGCCTTTTAATGAGAACCTAAAAAACTCAATCTGTTCTGCTCACCCCAAAAAATTACGGAAGATGATTTGAGCACAGTCCTATGTGGAAAATATATTTTTCATGGGGAACAACTTGTTAGAATAGAAGAAAATATCCAGATGCAATATAAAGTGCAGAAGCTGATGCTGTATAACATGCAGAATATATTTGATAGTAGAGATAATGACTTGGGCTATATTTGATTCTTATAATTTGAACTGTTTAAATCCATGTGTTACTATAAACTGTAATTACTTCTAAAGAAGGTACAAGACTGATGCAAAGATTTTTGGTTAATGATATTCCTTATGTGGATTTCTACAGGAGATCAGAAAAGATGATTATATCACTTTCCTTTATTCTCAATCTATTGATGAACAAAGTACATTTTTGACCATAAAATAGACCTTTTGTGTAAAGGACAATAATTCTCTTTTTTTTCCCAGATAATTGCACAGGAACTGAACATTTTAAAAAAATCATAATTTCCACATTTTTATGTCACATGCATTTTTGTTACAAGGCTACTATTGCCTGGAGCCAAGAGTTTCTCTTTGCTTTCTCCTAAGACACTGTCACTACTTCACGACACATTCAGCTGCTGGAGGACTTTCAATACACTTGACAAATGCTCTTAAGTGCATAATTGTAAAGGCTGCCTCAAACAATGCTCCAGTCTCCTCTCTTACACACTTTGTTTCAAGAGATGAACCAAAAGAGAAGGCCATTTGGGGAAAATTTTTCAACTATAATTAAGGTTGGTCATAAGCTGAAATATATTGTGGAATTCACGAACAACCTTTCTGTGGATCAAAGACCAAACTTCACAGTTTATTGGGTAGGAACATGACAGTGGAACCCTAAAAAGTCTTCTAGTGGCACTCTCTGTGTGTTCTTGGAAACGTCCCAGAGCAGAGGCATCTATATGTACACAGCTGGACTTGTAGTTTTTATCCAAAGTTGTTACCATAGCTGTTTGGGCCCGAGGAGCCTGTGTTTTCTCTTTGCATGATGTTTGTTGTACATCTTACCCAACAAAAGGTCTTACCCAACATCATACTGGAAGCAAACGGTCAACTATCCTATAAAAGTGGACTTGTTAGAATATATGGATTAATGGGAACTAAGTTCAGTAGTCTGAATACAGATTAAGTACTCTAAAGATTTTTGCTGCATCTCAGGGATGGATGCAGAAATTCCTACCTAAACTGAGTGATGCAGTTCAGATTCAAGAGCTAAAGCCCTGTACATGTTGGAGGAAAGAAAGAAGTTACCAAAAGACTCAAAGTCTTAGTGCAGTGGGGGTGTGGCAATAAGTGGAAAGGAAGCTATGAAATTAAGAACAAAAGAAAAACTTATTCCAAGCTTTGCTTTTGCTGATGATCTCTCTGAGCCACTGGTAGTGCCTCATGGCTGTGGGCAGAGGGATCAGCAAACTCTGGGTATTTGGGAAACATAACATGTTGGCTTGATTCTTAATACACATCCAGGGTTATACAGCAACTAGGTGTGAATTCAGCTATGCCTTTGGGACCATTGCCTGCTTTAGCCACACAAATCCTTTGTTGGCAATAGCCCAATTAATGTAGTAAGGGGCAAGACCCAAAAGTTGCAGTGTCTGGGTCTTTTATTGGATCTGGCTTTAAAATCTCCCCAGCATTTGATCTAATGAAAACCCTCTCCACTCCCACACAATTCTTTGCTATAGTGGGTGCACTTATTAAAAGAGTGACTTATATCCTTGCATAACCTCATACTCTAGCTTAGATTTCCTTGCAAAATAAATGTATTTGCTCCCTACGGTTTTGTCTTGCTCTGTTTCCTTTTCACATTCAAATCTATAGAAGTTAATAATGATGTGAGTAGCTATATGTATAATTTAAACTATAAGCTCCTTAGTGCAAAGATAGTGACTTTGTTCACATGTACAAGGGACTCAAATGGTGGTGTATCAACACAGAGGATATGCTACTAATTAATAACAGCACATTTCAGTTTCAAGGATGACATATACAAGTGTGGGGTATTTTAATACTGACTGTTTGCTCTGAGGATTGTCTTCTAGGTAATGCAAAGTGAGAAGATCATTCTGAGTATGGTATTGTTTGTGACATTAATTCAGTCCCAGATGTGTTGAATTGTTCCAGTAGGCTAGGCTGAGAAGCTGAAGCCATTGACAATTAATATGGTGGGTTGCTAATGTGCTTGATTATAAGGGTATTAGAACAGTTGTTGGAAAGTTGTTACATGAGTTTAATTTCTAGTGGATTTATTGAGCATGAAAATCATGGATGATGTGGTATTATCTAGGATTTTGTTTTTCCAGCAGCATTGTATTTCCACTACAATATTGCCATATATTTTTATATTTTTTGCTCGCTGAAAACAGCAAAATATTTGTAAATGTCATTGTTCATGGGACAATGATGTGCTCTTTTAAAGGTTCCTTTCAGTAATGGGAATGACCTCGATTTCTGTCACTGCACATAAATGACATAGCTCACAAGCTGTCCATTCTGCTGCAGAGTTGCCAGCAGTGGAAAACTGTCTGTACTCGGGTGTAGAAGCATGTGATGTGTTGCCCTCAAGGCACAAAGTAATGGTGACCTTGGCCTGTAAATTACTTAATTAATGTAAAAGCACTGCACATTTTAGTGTGAACTGATGGCAGGTGATCCATTCACAGTTCAGGTTACTGAACTGTCAGTTCTCTTGGCTGCTGCAACTTGTAGCTGCTCTGTGGAAACCAGCTGCCAGCACATCTGGTATTGTGCAAGGACACCCATTTGTGCGGGATGAAGTTGAAATCTTCTGCTTAAGGCCAGTTTGGGTTTACAGATTTCTCATTTATCTCTGAGACTCTCCTACCATCAAGTCATCTGCAGCCACTATTGACCTGATCTTGAATCAGATGCAGAGAACTAGAGCCATGGAGATCTTGGGCTCTGGTACCATTTTATTCAGCCTCGTGTTTGTGAGCTGGACATCTGACAGCGTGGTGAGATGCACAAGAATGGGAGCTGTAAAGGCTGTCCAGCTGGATGAGAAGATTTCCCAAGCTACCTAACTGTAAATACTAAGAAGGGTTTAAAGCCAGTTAAAATAAAATATTCAACCAAAGCAGGAATCCTGAAGGACTTAAGAGGCTGATGACTGCCTGTGCCTGGGACCCATGGGCTTCTCCTCAGATGCTGGAGAGGTAAGTTCAAATTATCCCTCAGTCTAGTGTAATTTTAACCCTCCAGCAAGAAGAATAACTATCATGCTTAAGAGTATGCTGGGATGTGGTTTTCTCAGCTTTTTTGACTGATTATTCCTTATTTTGCATGGATTGATATAGTATTTTCTTACCTGGAATGGAAATTCAAGCAGAGTATTTTTTTTGTTTGCATCAGAGTTCTGCTCTGTTTTTTGTGCTACATCTTCTGAGAGATAATTGATTATGTTGAATAGGTGGAATCATAGAATCACAGAATGGTTTGAGTTGGAAGGGACCTTAAAGATAATCTAGTTCCAACCCCCCTGCATGGACAGGGACACCTCCCACTAGATCAGGTTGCTCAGAGCCCCATCCAACCTGCCCTTGAACACTTTCAGGAATGGGGCTTCCACAACTTCCCTGTGCAGCCTGTTCCAGTGTCTTATCACCCTCACACTAAAGAATTTCATCTTGATGTTTAACTTAAGTCTCCCTTCTTCCAGTTTTGATCCATTACCTCTTGTCTTCTCACTACAAGACCCTGAAAAAAGTCCCTCCCCAGCTTTTCTGCAGGCCCTCTTTAGGTACTGGAAGGCCACTTTAAGGTCTCCTCAGAGCCTTCTTTTCTGCAGGCTGAAAAACCCCAACTCTCTCAGCCTGTCTTCATAGCAGAGGTGCTCCAGCCCTTGGATCATATTTGTGGCCCTCCTCTGGACTCACTCCGTGAGCTTCATGTTCCTCTTATGTTGGAGGCTCCAGAACTGGACACAGCACTCCAGACGGGGCCTCACAAGAGCTGAGTAAAGGGGGCGAATCTGGGCTTCAAGAGCACATTGCTACTTCATGTTGAGCTTCTTGTCCATCATCACTCTGAAGTCCTTCTCCTCTGGAATGTTTTCCATCCATTCTCCACCCAGCCTGTATTTATGCTTGGTGTTGCCCCAATCCAGGTGCAGGACCTTGCACTTGGCCTTGTGGACTTCATGGAGTCTGCACAAACCCAGCTCTCAAGGCTGTCAAGGTCTCTCTGGATTGCATCCCTTTCCTCCAGTGTGTCGACCTCACCACACACTTTGGTGTTTTCAGCAAACTTGCTCAGTCTGCACTCAATGCCACTGGTCCGAGTACCAATCCTTGGGGAACACCACTCGTCACAGGTCTCCATCTGGACATTGAGGCATTGATCACCACTCTTTGAGTGTGACCATCCAGCCAGTTCCTTACCCAAAGAGTGGTCCATCCATCAAATCTGTACTGTTCCAGTTTTGATACCAGGATGTTGTGCAGGACAGTGCTGAAGGCTTTGCACAGGTCCAGGTAGATGACATCGGTTGCTCTTCCTTTTCCCACCGATGCCAAGACCCCATTGTAGAAGGCCACTGGATTGGTCAGGCATGACTTGCCCTTGGTGAAGCTGTGTTGCCTGTCACCAGTCACCCCTTTGTTTTCCATGTGCTTTAGCAGAGCCTTCAAGAGGATTGGCTCCATGATCTTCCCAGACCCAGAGGTGATACTGACTGGTCTATAGTTCCCTGGGTCTTCGTTTTTTCCCTTCTTGGAAATGGGAGTTATGTTTCTCCTTTTCCAGTCAGTGGGAATTTCTCCACACTGCCAAGACTTCAAATATGATGGACAGAGGAATGCAGGGGACTATCTACCTTTATGGAAGTGAAGCACTGGGTAGAGTGCCCCTTATGAAATATCTGTTGGAAACATTAGGTGGAGATGACAAGTATTAGTATAGGTCCTGTAAGGCAGATGCAAAGTAAAAAAGTGAGGGAAGCTCTCAGGTTTGGGAGAAGTTGTTGGAAGTATTCTGATATAGTGTGGTTCTTGAGTCATCCAGGGGATCAAACTGGCTTGATGAGCTCTGTGTTTGTGATGCATTACTGTTGTATTAATCCATGTTAGGGCTTCTAATGCTTATCTGTATGCTATAAGGACCACAAAGTTTCTCCTTTGATTAATATTTTACACTTTTTTGGTCTTTTTGTCTCTCTCTACTATATTTGATGTTGATCATAGCTATAAACAAGGTTTAAGACCAAGGGGAACTGACCTCCTATGGCATACTTTAGGTATTCTGATTCCTCCATTTGTGAATAAAGTGATTACCAGCTTTGGGTTAGAGAGTAATTTTTCTCTAGGTGAGACCATCAGACTATCACAGTTGTTCTTGCCCTGTTTTTCATAGCTTTTAAAGCCTGGTTGGAAGACTTCCAAGTCTTCTTTTCCCATGGTTCCAGGTCAGTGGTGATATACTTGCTCTCCTGTGTAACTGCAGCTTAAGGTTGATTTAAGGTGGTAGGGAGGACCCTGTGGCTTGTGGCATGGGGCGGAATTTGGCACACCCTTTTAACCTGGACAATTACTGTGTGGTTACTGAAGGTTGCAGGGGATGGGACTCAATGAGCCAGGCACATACTCTTCTTTTTTTTACCCTGATCCAGAAAAATGGATTCAGGTTCCTTATTTTTCAAAAGTATATGGACCTGGTTGTCTCCTTTGCCAGCAGAAAGCCTGTGATGTGAAATAAATGTGTAAGGAGTGCAACTGAGCAGGCACAGAAGAATGCCCCTACCTACTGAGCTTGTGGAACAAATGTCTTGCCAGATAACTCCATCTCAGCTAGGATGGTTCAGTGCATGCCCAATGGGACAGGCTAGAGGAAACCTACACCACCTAATTCCACACCACTGCACTAAGAGGGAGATACCTCATTTAATGGAAACAAAAAGGCATGATTTGGGCAGCCTGGTACTTCATTCTACCTTTGCCACCTCCCTTATCTTACAAAGACAAACCAGATAGTCACAATGAGAGGAAAGTACAGTGCCTTCCTTGAGATGCTGAGAAAGATGGTGTGTCAATCCAATGCCCGTTTAATGCTTCAGCACTTGAAGAAAGACATGTCACTGGCCTAAGATTAGCTGTGTCCTTCCAAGGTAGCAAAAGGCACTGTGTTATCATAAATGGGCAGAATAGATCCTTGAGGGAGGGGCAAAGTCCATGTGGTTATTTTGGTATGTATCAATGTTGTAACAACCTTGGTCACCTCTGGAAAGCAAGCTGGTACACCTCTCTCTCTCTTACTGTTTACTTTTTTCCTTTCTACTTCATTTGGTCATTCCCAGTAACTTCTGATTGGGGCAAAGATAAGAAAAACAGTGCAATTCCAGTTTCAGAGAATACCTTGCTTTTTTCACAGATTAAACTTCAACTTCCTTCCTGGAGCTGCATCTGCACTGCACACCGGAGTCCTTGGACAAGCTTCAGCCATGTGTCAGCAGCTCTCCTACTATCACATCCCTGAAGGGAGGGGAGAGTGGTGAGGGCAGCCACAGTGGAGACAGAGACTGGAAGAAATGGAGGTGGGATGAGTAAATTACCAACAAGGTTGTTCTCACAAACACACTGTAATTAAGACCAGAAGCTTATGGAATAATCATTTCTTATATAATGCTAAATACTACTGTTTTTCTTTAATTTTGATGACAAATTTTCTGTTTCACTGAACACTGTGCAGAAGGCTTATTACAAATGAGCTCTTAAGTGCATCATGTAAAATTTGAACATGCCAGAATAATCTCCTCATTTCAAAGGATCCAATGAACTGAGGCTTTTTCTTCCTAACCTCCCATGCAGTGCTTCAGATTGCATATTGGAGCAGTTGGGCACACAGAATCTTAATAAGAAATATTATGTTTTTCTATTTAATAAAACTGACAATTTAAAATTCAAATACTTTGTATTATCTTCATTTTTGAGTTGTGGTTTGCAAATGGAGGAAATACATATTCAAGGTGATTTTTAGATCATTTTTACAATAAAACTAATGCTAAAAGCCAGGAACTTGAACCACTATTTTCAGCACAATGTTAATGAAGATGATGTCCTGCATAGTCACAAAATGGGCATTTTTTATGATGACAAGCTGTAAGATTATGGCAATGTAACTGCCAAATTTAAAATCTGAATGGTAAACAAAGGAACTTTTTTCAGGCATTTTTGAAAAACTGTTTTAAAAGACAACTGTAATGTGGGCAAGTTTCCATAGATCTGTTCTGTGTGCATGGATTTTCTGTATATGATAAAGAGTATAGCCACAGAATAGCAGAATATAGGCCTGGAAGAATTATCATTAGGTCATCGAGCCATCCACCCCCTTCTCCTGCTGCACCTGAATGAGGGACCTGTCTTTCTTTCATTGCAGTTCATTAATTGCTGATCACATATCATCACACCTGGTGATTCTAATATAATATATAAAACCTGTAATAATTAACATGAGTAAACTCCAGAGCTTTATGAAAGTGTGAGCTTATTTTATGTACCTATTTTCAAGGACAGTACAACTGTCCCTATTTGCAAGTGGCACTCAGCATTGAGAGAAATGTCCCTGGGGGACTGAAATCAATTTCAGATGTAAAGCATTACAGATTCTGGTCAGAGCTGGTCAACACAGCCATAAGACTTTCCTATTGTAGTTCTAGGGTCAATGCAGCTGCACTGGTAATAAGAGACAGACACTCAAATTTGGGAGGAAGAGCTGAGGTCTCTACAGCCATTTATACTGTGTGAATTCCAGGGGAGTGCAAATTAGATTTGTGTTCCTTTAAAGGGTTATGCCAGAGGTGTAAAGACTCACTGTAAATGGAATTTCTCTGATCAGGTTTGGTGCCTCAGTCTGTACACGACACACAGTGTCCAAGTGTGGTTTCTTTATGTGTCCCATCGTAGCTTTAAAAGCATTAGCTGAGTCTGAAGACAGTACACTCTTCACAAGTCACTAATTTCTTGACTGTTTCTCTGCAGATCAGTGGGTTTTCATTCCTTCCTGATCATGCTGCCTGGATTGCATTGGAACTATATGAGATGCTGTGCAATAAAAGCCCCTAATCCTCTACAGTACCTTTGCCTGAAGCTTCACTTTCCTCCAAGTCATCTTCAGTCCACAGAAAGCTTTCAGTCCTCAGTTCTCTCTAACTCCTGCTCTCTTGCAACCAAGAACTTTCCCTGGTTGGGAAAGTTGGTCTGGTTGCCTATATGGTCTAGGGGAGGAGCCTTGGGAAAGGGCAATTCTTAAGACCCCTGGCATGGCTCCTAACATGTCTTGTAACATCTGGTGGTTCTATGAAAACACAGACTTTGTAGAAGAAAGTTCATGATCCAAGCAGACAGAAGAATTTAAAGGCAGGCAGAGGGACAGGACATGGCATGGGGAAGTAATCTGTTCAAGGTCACACAAAGTGACTTACCCAAATGACTCCTGGTGTTTCATGTGGGCACTACTGATGCAGACACCAGCAGTGTTAAGAATATTATAAAGGATTACTGGGTTCTGGGAGCAGGAGTTCAGAACTCTGGAGCACAGGTAGCATTTTCATCAATCCTGCCAGTCAAAGGGAAGGGGGTAGACAGGGGCAATCAGATCCAGCAAATCAACAGCTGGCTATGTGACTGGTGCTACAGCCAGGGGTTTGGCTATCTGGATCATTGGGCCAGCTTTAACAAACCTAGTCTCCTGGGGGCTAGTGGGATCCACCTGACAGAAAAGGGGAAGAGCATCTTTGGCCATAGGCTAGCCAAGCTGATGAAGAGGACTTTGAATTGATGTGGCTGGGGGGAGGGAACCTCTGTTCATCCCACACCAATCAGTTTCAGTATGATGCCAGCAACAGTAAGAGATGCCCAGATCCTGTAGAAGGGGTGCAGGTCAGCAGGGAAGCTCCTGGAGAGCAGCATAATGAAATCCTAGCCCCTCCAGCTGGTCAGATACTTTCACTGGAGGCCCAGCTTAAATGCCCCTAGACAAATGCACACAGCATGGGGAAGAAATAGGAGTCAGAGGTGTGGACATGCCTGCAGGGCTATGATCTTACTGGCATCATGGAAACCTGGTGGGATGGCTCCTACAACTGGAGTGTCAGAATGGAGGGTTATAAACTCTTTAGGAAGGACAGGCAGGGGAGATGGGATGGGGGTGTTGCCTTCTATGTCAAAGATCAGCTGGAGTGCATGGAGCTCTCCCTGAGGAGTCAACTGAGAGCTTATGGGTTAAGAACAAGGGGAAGGCAGGGACAGGTAGACATTACAGTGGGGGTCTGCTAGAGTCCACCTGACCAGGAGGACAGTATAGATGAGGCACTCTACAGACAGATAGGAGCAGCTTCACATTCACAAGCCATGGTACTCCTGGGGGACTTCAAACACCCTGATGTCTGTTGGAGGGACAACTCTGCAAAGAGGGGAGATGTAGTTGAGACATCAGGAAGAAATTCTTCATCATGAGGGTAGTAAGGCACTGGAATAGGTTGCCCAGGGAGCTTATGGAAGCCCCCTCCCTGGAGATGTTGAAGGTCAGGTTGGAGGAGGCTTTGTCCAGCCTGGTCTAGTGTGAGGTGTCCCTGCTCATAGCAGGGAGGTTGGAACCTGATAATCTTTAAGGTCCCTTCCAACTTTAACCATTTTATGATTCTATGATGCTATTAAATTATCAGTTCTAGAAGTGGTAATAAAAGAGTAACATTCTAGGCTCTCTGACCCAGTGTGTAGGTGATGCTAACTACCTGCCAAAGTTTTTGCAGATGACTAAGCATGAAGTACATTGTAAAATGGATTTTTCCACCAGAAAATAGTTTTCCAGTCTCCTCAGGTTCTTATACTTCTCCCAGCCCAGACTTTTTTTTATCATCAGTTTACATGATCTAGTCTCCCTAAAACAAGCACATAAAAACAATAGCACCATGCCTACAGAGAGTACCCAAAACCACTGGTACCTCCTCCATAAGGCAGTGCTGCAGTGAGATGTCTCTTTGGATTGCTTTTGACCTAACTTTTGGCTATAGTCAATGGAAAGAGATAACCATCAGAAGCACAATGATTTGGCCTCAGATTGAAGACAGTGTAGGTAAAAGCCACAATGTCGGTGTGACGAGTTTGGGCTCTGTCATAAGAAGGGTGCTTTAGATCTCTGCACAGTGAAGAGAGAGGTGACCAATTCCAAAGATAAGTAGTAGGTACTTATCACAACAGAGATTAATGATTGTTAGATATGAAAGATATTAACTGGCATCCTTTACACGTGAAAGAAAAAAAAACCATAAAGACTGATGACAACTTTGTTTTCCCCTCAAGATTTTGTCCTTTCTTAGTGGTATAAGACAAAAGAAAACAGTCAACCAGTTCAGATCCACTTAGCCATAAAAAAATTTGTGAACTGGTCAGACCATTTATGTACTGAAAGAATCTTACATGGTTTCCCCTTTGTTTACTTAAATTGGTCAGCATTGTCAATTGATTTAAATGATGATAAAACTGTTCCTGAAGCCTTAAGCATATTGGCTGCAAACCAGACCCAGGATTATAATTTAGTTTCATAAAATAGCTGTGTTTCCAGGATAAACATAGCCAAAGGGGAACATTTTGGTTAAAGTATTAAAAAAAAACCTGACAATGTATACTTTCCAATTAGTTGAAAGCTGCTTTAATAGGACAAATCAATTTTTTAATGAAGGTTTTCTTCTAGTTGTCATCTTTATTTGAGACTTATGGGGGTGGGCTGAAGGACCTTCTCCATTCCTGGCTGACCATTTACAGTTAGTGTCGAAATACTGACAAGTGCTTTCACAGAATAGCAGAATGTTAGGGATTGGAAGTGTCTGTGAAAGATCATTTAGTCCAACCCCCTTGCCAGAGCAGGATCCCCTAGAGTAGATCTCAGAGGAACATGTCCAGGTGGATTTTTAATGTCTCCAGGGAAGGAGACTTCACCATCTCTCTAGGCAGCCTGTTCCAGTGCTCCGTCGCTCTCACAGTGAAAAAGGTTTTCCTCATGTTTACAGGGAAACTCCTATGCTCCAGCTTGCACCTCTTGTCCCTTTTCCTGTCACTGGATATCACTGAGAAGAGCCTGGCTCCATCATCCTGACACTTCCCCTTTACATATTTGTAAACATTGATGAGGTCACCCCTCAGTCTCCTCTTCTCCAAACTAAAGAGACCCAGCTCCCTCAGCCTTTCCTCATCAGGGAGATGTTCCACTCCCTTCATCATCTTTGTGGCTCTGTGCTGGACTCTTTTAAGCAGCTCCCTGTCCTTCTTGAAATGAGGGCCCAGAACTGGACACAATATTCCAGATGCAGCCTCACCAAAGCAGAATGGAGGGGGAGCAGAACCTCTCCTGACCTACTAACCACACCCTTTCTATTACACCCCAGGATGCCATTGGCCTTCTTGGCCACAAGGGCACATTGCTGGCTCAGGGTCATCCTCCTGTCCACCAGGACCCCCAGGTCCCTTTCTCCTACATTGCTCTCCAGCAGGTCAGCCCCCAACCTGTACTGGTACATGGGGTTGTTCTTTCCCAGATGCAAGACTCTACATTTGCCTTTCTTGAATTTCATTAAATTTCATTAATTTTCTCCATCATGCTCTACCATCATGTATCCACCTGGTTATTTCATCATAAAAGGCTCTCAGGTTGGTTAAACTTTACTTCCTCTTGGTAAAACCATGTCGACTGCTCCTAATGATAGTCTTATCCTTGATATGCCAAGAGATAACACCAAGGATCAGTTGGTCCATCACCTTTCCAGGGATGGAAGTGAGGCTGACTGGTCTATAGTTACCCAGGTCTTCCTTGTTCCCCTTTTTGAAGACTGGAGTGACATTCGCTTTCCTCCAGTCCTCAGCCACCTCTTCTGTTCCCCACGACTTACCAAAGGTGATGGAGAGTGGCCTAGCCATGACTTCTGCCAGCTCCCTCACCACTCGTGGGTGCATCCCATCAGGACCCATGGATGTATGGATGTCCAGATTGCTTAATTGATCCCTAACCCGGTCCTCATCAATGAAGGCAAACTCCCCCTTTTTCCTGACTTTCTCTGGGGTCTCAGGGGACTGGGGCTCCTGAGGACTGTCTCCAGAAGTAAAGACAGAGACAAAGAAGGCCTTCAGTAACTCTGCCTTCTTTATATCTGTCCCCAGTTCAAATTCCTATGTACTGTATGACTTAAGCTTTTCAAGGAACACACTCATTGTGTGGCAGGTTATGCTTTACAATGATACTAATGTCAAAAATATTCAAAAGAACCTCTGGGAGGCAGGTGCAGGCTCTCTTTGCAGTGACTTGACCCCCCAGGTTGACAATGTGTTTTTGTGTCTTCCTGGAGTGCTGAGCACAGTGGGTCTGTAACTGAACAGCATAACTTCTGTGTAGAAGCTAGTGCAGTAACAGTCATAAATAAGAGTAAAAATAAGCTCAGTTTCTCCATGGCCTACAGGTAATGACACATTACAGTGTGCTAACACGCAGTATGTGGAATACAGAAATTAGAGCTCTTCCTTCTCCCTATTTTCTGTTTTCCTAGAGGGGAAAAAGATATATAGATTTTCACATCTTACATCTGTAACACTGAGCTCATACTTTTTTGTGGCAATGATTTAATCTAGTTCCACTTAGATCATACTGGTGGATATAGAATTGTCATCAGGTGAGGAGCTCCAGTTGTTGGCTATGCTGTAAGAAAGGTATTGTGATGATTATTATATACTAAGAGTACAAGAGTGACCTGATTACACAAACTATTTTTTTTTTTTTAATATATGTATGAAGTGTTAAAAATGAAAGGAAACCTTCATTTGTTCCTATTTTTTTTTTTTTTCTGTGTGCTGAGCTCAGACTTTAGAAGATTTACAGTGTGAAGGTGGAGTGATTACTGGCATGAGAAAGACCATATGACAAACTGACATTACCAAAGAACAACAACAGAGGAAAGTACATCTTGATGTTCAAGTCAAGATCTCTCCTGCTGTAGGCAAACATGCCACTTTCTCATTTTTGTAAGCATATCAAGCTCAGTGAGTTTGTTGATGGAAACAAAGGAGAAAAATAGAAAAAACCCTGCAGCATTATGTTCCATTGTTCATTAAACCATCATTCATAATTTAATGGTAATTATTAGAATGGTTGCTAACAGGAGTTTGAGGAACATATCAAACCAGAAATTATAGGTAAAATAAAGTCTAAACAAAAAGCAAAATCACAGGCTTATATTTTTTGAAATACACAGAATGGCTGTGAGATTTTTGTTCAATGTCCTTCTCGCAGGTAGAATTCCTAGATATAAGCACATGAAAAATTGAAAGAATGTTTTTATATCATATTTACAGAGGAATAGATTTATTGAATATTTAGACTTGCTAAAGAAAATCACTTCTCTAATCTAACCAATATAGTGTATGATCCTTTTTTCATGGCTAAGGCCTCCAGTGGAAAAATTGTTCAAATATAAAACCAGCAGCTCAGACTCAGGAAAGAAAATTAAGAGTTGTTCATGGCCTTCTGTTAGTCCCAACTGTTGCCTGGTAACTGTCTAAAAATTAACTGTGCATCACCTGGCTTCTAAGGACCGTGGCATCACTAGCAAACCTGGCATCTGCTATGTCTTACAATGAAAACCAGAACTTCATGGCTTTCTTATTATGATTTTCTATCATAATCAGGCAAGTTATTCAGCTACACAGCTGAGACCCTTACAGGTGCTTATGGTAATTTAAAATATTGTATTAACTAAAAAAAACCCCTTGTTTTAAAGTATGAAAAATTCACACAATCGATTTCTGCTGTTACTAACTGGCATTCTACAGTTTTGTATTTCTTTGGGTGGTGTAGATATTGTCTTTTATTTCTTTCCTAATATCTGTACCTTCTGAGCTTCACCCAAGCTTTGCATGAGACTAGAACCTGAAAACAAAATACTAATGACAGTGCTAAGAATCTTAGAACGGTTAAGGTTGGAAGGGACCTTAAAGATCATCAGGTTCTAACCCCCTTGCTATAAACTCTAAGGAGACTGAAGATTTAGATGGATATAGGCAGGAATACATGATACTGCTATTTAACTGGGTGAAAACTGTATTTTGCAAATCATAGAATCATTTCATTTGGAAAAGACCCTTAAGATCATCAAGTCCCACATCAAATCATTCTACTGAATTGAGCAATTAACCTGGGACCAAAAGCTGCTTCCCTCTCTCATGCTTCTGGCCACTGAACACCGAATCTGAAGGTACTGCTACAAAACTTATTTCATTGATCTGAGTTGAGGGGTTTTTTTCCAAGCTGTTCACTTACAGATGCTGTGTCAGGTTATTGTGTGATATCCTAACATTAATTTTCTATGCTTACAGTGCTCTCCTCTGCAGAACCTCAGAGAGTGTTGCACACACCAGTTAATTAAGCTTCACAATACCCATGTGGGTGCATTGTTTTATTGTCTTGGTTGTACAAAATGGGGAAGAGAATCACAGAAAGATAAAGTGACCTAGCCAAGGTCACTTTGTTAATAAGCATTAAAAGTTTAATTTAAAAAATAAGTACCTCACAAAGGTGAGGCAAAGCAAAGGTACGTGTACAACTGCTTAGGTTTATTTGCTACCACAGAACTACTTGAAAACTCTTAAAATAGGGATTTGGTTTAGGTAAGCTCCTGAGAAGGGAGCAGAATAAGAGAGTGATGGCTTCCCTCCCTGCAAATTTTACTCAGCTCTCCTGGTACTAAAAAGATCTTGACTCTGCTCATTGTACTACTGACTAGAGGCAACAGGCTATATGAAAAGAAGATAAACCTATAGAGACGAGCTATGTTAGAGTGTCCTTGGGCATAATGGGAGGGAAGGGGTTCCCAGTAAGCCACTGAGAGACAGGAGCATCTCCCCAGCGCCACCCCCATCCAGGCTGTCACAGGAGCTGGGGGGGCCCTGGGGGAGAGGGTCCCTGGAGCACTTGCAGATTGAGAGGCTCACTGCCTGTGGAGTGGGTATGAGACATTGTGGGTTGCTGGGGAAGAACATTTTAGGATGGTACAAGTCTTTTTATGGGATATTTAAAGAGGAACCCCAGGTGGAGAATGATAAGGTTTAAGGTGGCCTGGGGAGGAGTGAATGGGAAAAAAAAAAATAAAAGGGGCTGCTTTTGTGTGAATAGTGGCTGGCCAGCACACTTGTCTGGCAATGCCCTGCACCTGGTCAGGACAGCCTGATCTCCCTTCTCATGAGACTCCATTTCTGACTGTTTTCTTGATGGAGGGACTGTACATTCTGTGCACATGTGTGTATACGGAGTCTCATTACCAGTCATCAGTCGGACCACGGGTCAGTGTCTGTATGTCTGTGGTGCCATGGGAGTGAGTGAGGGTATGTATGTTTGTGTAGCATTGCTTGTGAATATCATGCTGGACTGACTGGTGAGTAGATGACATGATCTTGGGACCGAGGAGTGCGTGTGTCCAGGAGTGAGACAGCATGAGGAGCTGGTCACTGGAGAGACCAGGGTGTCAAGGCAAACTGCCCACGATGCCATGGGGTCTGGGTAGACTGAGATAACCTTATGTATGTGTGTGTCTGTGCAGTCTGTGCAGGAGGGAATGGGGTGAGTGAGGATCCGGGGCTAGCTACAGGATAGTCTGTGTATAAACCCAGTTACAGGAAGGATCCACGCTCTGTTGTGGTAACATGGGAGCCTCTCAATCACGGCACTCTGTATGTGCGTGTGTGCAAGGTCTGTATCAGCAGCTGGAGCAGGGGTGCAGCCTCAGGAGCTCACCTGTTCAGGTGCCAAGATTTGGAGAGCCTGGGATCCAGAGGCAGCTACTGGGCAGACTGAGTGTCTGGGTCCAGCTGCTGAAGAGCTCCACATCACACATATTTATCCATTTTTCCTACTAACAGACTTTCACCCTCAGCAGCCAGAGAGGGGACAGCATAAGGCTGTTGCTGCTGAGTGTGTCTCCCTCATTCTACGTGCCTGGTGGTATATTTGTACATATATGTTGTCTATGTGTGCGTATGTGCCTATGGGAATATACAACCAGCCTTGCTACTTGCTAGACCTGGGGACATGGAGCTGCAGCAGCTTCACCTCCAGTGAGCTACGGATCAGCAACCCCTGACAAAAAAAACATCTATGTGAATAAATATCTATACATGTATATGTGCATGTGTGTATGTGAGCAGCAGTTTTGCTTGTGAATATTCCTGTCAGTTGCATTTTTGAGATGAGAAAAGGGGAGAAAACTACAAATTAGGGGCATATGGGAAAGCCAGTCAGCCACCTCTGTTGACACCAAAGACCTCTATACACAGCTGAGTATCTTTTATCCAAAAAAGGTAGCATCAAAGGACACAGATAATAATTTGTTTCAGGAAGGTCAAACACTGGCATGTGTGGTCCTTCAGATTCTGCAGCACTAGGAGCCAATCTTTTATAGGGCTTTTAAAGCTTTCCAAGTATTATTTTCTAACATTGTGACACTCATCTAAAATACTTGGAGAGGAAATACTTTTGTCAGCAAGCTTCTTCTAACATGAAACTTTTAAAAGCAAGCAAACTGAACATTTTTGTATTTTCAGGCTTGCTCTTCATATTCAGGGTTGGGAAATTGTTGGAAACAAAAGGAAGGGAACTTTTTTTTTTTTTTCCTCAGGAGAATGGAAATCCAAATTGTTCCCGTCATTGCATCTTTCAAATTGCTAGCTGTGAGGTTGAAATCAAATAATCATTACTGTCTTGAAGCTGGGAATCCTGTGTGTATCAGTGCAAACTTACTTACTATTTGCACAAAACCACTGATGACAATCTATGTGATTGATAAATTGCATCCCAGTCATTTTGATTGCAGCTTTCCATTTCTGTTGTGGAATGACTGCCAAAATACTTTCACATGAGTGAACTAAAGGACTGGAAAAGACAAACAGCTAAGGGGAAAATAACAAAGGAACAGAAATTGTGACTGTAAATTGATGCAATGAGTGAAGAGGGGTCAGTCCCCATCACTGTGTCGGCTGCTGTGGAGACTGACTTGAAACAGTTCTAGAAGAAAAGGACCAGGCCACTTCACACCAGCTCTGTGCTATGAGCAAAGTTATTGTTTAGTAAGCAAAGCTCTTTAGGACATCTGTGTGTTGACGCAGTCCACCTAGTACATACAGTAAGGCTTCTCTAATGGAAGATCTCCTGAAAACAAGTATAAGACTTGTCAGGAAACTGGCTCAGATGAACTGGCCTCTGTTAGAAAAAAATCCCCTTAGAGAAGCATATCCCAAGGTCACACACCAAATCCTAGGACTGAGCTTTGGGAAAATATTTTTTTGAAAATAAACTGAGTAGAATTGATGTGGAACATAAGCCTGTGGGGGCACACAGTAATGTCCTGGAGAACCTCATGATGAGCATGCTGCAAAAGCTGCATGGTGACTGCTCAGCTCTGCTGTGCTGGGACAGCCCGATTTTTAGCTGTGGTTAGGCTGGGTTGCCCTTCTGGCCTGGCTCATATTCTTTGGGAGTACACCTATGGCACAGTACAGGCATTGGTAGGAGTATCCAGCATAGCTGTAACCATATATAACAAGTGCTTTCCTGGTCATCAGCTGGTAGAACTGAAATAGACCAGCGGGAGCTGGAAAATTGCTGCTTGCATTAACATTATAGCAATGGGATGTATTTGAAATTTAGGGTTATTATTAAAATCTTCATTGTTCTCTGCTGCTCTGTCAACACTTGAATGAATTACTGATTAATTTTACAAGCCCCAGTTTTCACTTTGCAGTATTAATATCATCACTAACTCCTGGCAGATTCTGGTAGAACTCTGTTGCAATTTGTCTGGTATTAAATGGGTAGCAAAGTGATGAACTAAGGCCTTAAAAAGTTCCTGCTCTGCCTTTCTTAATTCTAGCTAGCATTTATTGTCACCTGGCATGGAAAAGCAGCCTCTGCCCAAATGGAACAGAGTGTGAAACTGCGAATGACCATTTTAAAAACATTTGATAAAAATCTTTTTGGTCTGTTCGGTTTTTGAAAATTGAAAGGTACCATTTTCCCACATAGGCTGTTTGAAATATTGGTAAGAAACTTGGGCCTACTCTAGGCAAAGTTTTTGTGACGCCATGTTTGCATGGGATCCCTTTGTTAGACATTTACCTACAAGTAGTATGTCCCAGCTCAGGAGATGTGAGGCAGGTGTGTGTTGGAGGAACCCACTGTCCCATCTGCCAAGTTTGTTTTAAATGTGCATAGCATAAACAAGCTTGCAGTCCAGCTGGAGTGCCCCTGTCAGTGTGGTGAAGCAGATGACCCTCCAATTTCTTAAAGAAGCAATGGATGGAAAATGACTCTAGCAGACTAAGGGAAATACATCAGATCTTGGCAAAAAAATAATGAATAAATAAACCAGTTGATTAATTTTTGTTTAATACACTAACTGATAGCAATAAAAGTGATTGCATTGGTTTGGTGAGAAGCCCATCTTGGGAAATTGTCAAGGACATTTCTGCTCAGCACAGACTGGGAGCCAGGCTCTCAGCCTAAAGACCATTTTAGTTTCCTTGAACTTGTCATCCCATTCCCATGCCAGGGAATGACCCACACTGGTGCAGGTTAGCTCACCAAAGCCCATTTCTAGTATACAGTCATACACA
Source organism: Apus apus (assembly GCF_020740795.1). Taxonomy (NCBI): domain Eukaryota; kingdom Metazoa; phylum Chordata; class Aves; order Apodiformes; family Apodidae; genus Apus; species Apus apus. Next base: position 17,386,664 of record NC_067282.1, read on the forward strand.
GCCAAAACTAGATATATGGACACTAGACACCTAGGTGACACCTGGTTTTAGGGCAGCATCCTGTGTTCATGGCACTATCTGAGGAGAAGGCAAACGGGAACGTGAGGCGATTTTCATAGTAGTGTGAGGAGAAAAACATCTTATTCTCATCTGACATTTCTCAGTGCATCCTGTCTACTATCTGACATTTAGGTTATACACTTTCTGTCACAGAGACTGTCTTTATTCTGTGTATAACACTGAGTCAAACATATTGCTGATATTTTAATTTCAACTTACATATATTTGAATGTTCTGGGGGTGCTGGTCATGTGGAGGAGTGTCAAAGCTCATTGTTGATTTGATATATGCAACAGATTTAATTGCTTTCTGAAAAAATGAGCATGTTAGCAATGAGCCGTTCTTTGTCACAGCTTTCTCCTGAAGACTTTATGCTTATTTACGAAATAGAAGGCCTTGTGCTTGAGCCAGTCTATTAATGTGGTAGTCAATATGGCTAACACCAACAACAAAAGAGCCAGAATAGGGCCTTAAATTGCTTGGAAATAAAACTCTTAAAGAGTCTCTGTTGTTTTGGATTGTGTGTAGTGTTACCCTCTTAAAAGAAGATAATATGGCCATGGAGATTCAGAAAAAAGAGCAGTTTATTTCAGGAACCTTTCCCCAGGGCCTTGCCCTCAGGTTATATGAATGAGAACAGCTACAATGAAAAAAGACCTACAGCAAATTGCACTCCAACTGTAGCTACCAATGGTTTGCTGTCAAGGTGAAAGCAATGTTTTTGGAGTTTCTGAGGGTGTTGGTCCTGGGTTGTAGATCTATGCAAAACAGTAATAGGAAGACAAAGTGGAGACTGTGCTTTGTAGGCTATTAGATGACAAACATTTGTGAAAATTTGAAAGAGAGAGAGATTGGTAATGGAATTCAGAATTATATAAATAAATTAGAGAAAAGTTCTTAAATAGCTGGGCGCCCTATATTCAGAAAGGACTAATCTGCTGCATAAAAACTACATGGGAGAAACACAGGTAAGTACCATTTCTACAGAAGTGGACTTAGTGTTTGCTGTGATTCACAAAATGACCATGAGTCAGTATTTTTAAGCTATGATGAAAAAACCTCCAAGCATCATGCTGGGACATAAAAAGGGATGTCTGAAAATAATCCTTATATTCAGAATGGATATAGTGCTTAGTTTGGGCTTTCTATTGTGAGAAAAAACAGGGAGAAATTGCAAAAGACTTGTGAATTGTGTGGCCGAAGAAGAGATCGATGAAGGAAATGTGATTCTTTATTCCAGAGAAGAAAAGGCAAGGTGATATGACAGCAGTCTTGAAGTATGGAAAATACAGTCATAGAGGAGAAGACGAAGTGTTGTCTTTTATTTTCTCTCTCTAGACAGAATAAGGAACAGTGGGCTTTAATTTCAGTGAGGAGAATTAATATTAAAGAAATACTCTAAAGTCTTTTCTATAGTGAGAATTAATCCCACTTTCTGCAGCAGGTGGCCTGATAATGTTGTCTGGTACAATCCCAGAGCAGAGACATGGAAAAGCCTAATTTCTGCCAGTGGCACTTACTCCTATTAATAATTGTTGATGTCAGGGCTACATTGCAATATAGACAGCTCATTTCAGAAACCTTGGACTTTTTTCTTTTCAATTTTAAGTCATTTCACTTTGGGAAAACGACCTATGAAACACCCGGCTGGGCTGACAATGACCGCGGGAGCCTGATGCGATTCTAAATTACCATGAACACTAAAGCAGGGTTTTCTCAGAGGACAGCCAACTCAGCCTTAATTGTAGTGAAGGTAATGGTGTCATTTTCATGCCAACAGAATATATCCTACATTCTCCGCTGAAGTGATGGATTCAAGGCAGTGAATAGCTGGTCATGCCTGGTATTTGTGGCAGCCCCAGGCTACACTCGCTGTGCAGGGATGAAGCCACCCAAACTGCTGTGCTGTATGTGCAGCTGATGCTACACTAAGCTGTAACAAATAAGCCATCTTAAATGCCAGTTCTGCATGGAAAATAGATTTTTTTTGTGAAATAATTTTGATCTAATTTTTATCTGCTAAGTTAAGGCAAATCCTGACTTCATTAGTTTACTGTAGCAGATCTGTTCTCTTTTTAGTGTACAAGTTAACTCAGGAAAGATAAATAGCAGTTGCTAATCTCAGCCAAGAAGACTGTAACAATCCAAGGGACTGTGGTTAACTGGGGAGTTTGCAGTCAGCAGCTCTAGAATGGCTGGATACCAGCAGTCTGGGCAAGTCAACCCTTCCTCTAGTACAGACTCAAACATCTTTGCAATTCCCTTTAGGCTGTGTTTTATTTTTTTTCTTTTCTTTCCCTGCTACAAAGTATCATGTGATGCTGCTGGGAAAATTTGACAGGGCAATCCATAGTTGAGGCTACTGCATTTTTTTTTTTATATGACCAGGAGAATAATATAAAAATATTAATTTTATTCTCTTCACTTCTCCATTAATTTTAGGCCTGTTTCAAAGTCTGTACTTAATTTTTAAGTTCAACTTTAGCTGATGTAATTGATAAAGATAAATAATGTGCATGATTAATGCTAAGCATTTGTTCAGGTACTACTTTGAAATTTGGACTGAAGTCCCAAGGTTTAGACCCACTACAAATTTTAGCTTGCTCATTGCTGTTAGAGGGTGTCTGTTAAATGCGGGACCACTGTGATCTGTGTATGACAGCTACCTGTATATAGTGACTTGCAGAAAGTTTACTGGGACTCTTTACTGGGAGACTTTACTTGAATCAGAGCTGAAACATGTCACTGTATTCACAGCATTGTGGATGTTTTCTTCCCCCTTCTCTAAAATCAGCCTTGGTTTCTTTATCTCTCATAAACATTGCACCAGGGTACCCATGCTGAGACATGGTAGGGCAAGATGCCTTCCTGGAGACGCAGGGACGCAGGGATGGACAGCTACCCCCAGATTGTGCTTCTCACTCCCAGCTTCACTAGACAAGTTTTTACAAGGCTGTATTTTTTTTGCCTCAAAACAGCATCTGGAAAGAGAGCTCAAGAAATTACAGTAAACCAACAGAAACAAAAATCTCTTTGCTATCACAGAGGTCACTTTATACATAGAATCATAGAACTATTCAGGTTGGAAAAGACCCTTGGGATCACCAAGTCCAACCATCATCCCTACTCTACAAAGTTCTCCCCTAAACCATATCTACCAACACCACATCCAAAAGGCTCTTAAACACATCCAGGGATGGTGACTCAACCACTGCCCTGGGCAGCCTATTCCAGTGTCTAATCACTCTCTCTGTGAAGAAATTTTTCCTAATGTTCAATCTAAACCTATCCTGTTGCAGCTTGAAACCATTTCCTCTTGTTCTGTCACTGATTACCTGTTGTGGGGAACATCCTCATCCTTTGTTACTAAGGTTCCCTTGGCATCCAATAAAGAATGGAGACTTTCTCTAATCCTCCTTTTGCTGTTAATGAACTTACAGAAACATTTTTTATTATCCCTAACAGCTGTAGCTAGTTTGAGCTCTAGCTGTGCTCTGGCTCTGCTAACTTTCACCCTGCATAGGTTCACTTTGTCTTTATAGACTTCATGAGTGACCTGTCCCCTCTTCCAAAGGTCATAGACTCTCTTTTTGTTCTTAAGGTCCAGCCAAAGGTCCCTATTTAGCCAGGCTGGTCTCCTACCCTGCTTACTGTACATGGGGACAGCCTGCTCCTGTGCCTTTAAAACTTCTTTCTTGAAGTATGTTCAGCCTTCCTGGACTCCTTTGTCCTTCAAGGCAGCCTCCCAAGGGACTTTGTCAATCAGTCTTCTGAGCAGGTCAAAGTCTGCCCTCCGGAAGTCTAAGGTGGCAGTTTTACTAACCCCTCTACTTGTTTCTCCAAGGATCAAAAACTCTATCATCTCATGATCACTGTGCCCTAAATAGCCTCCAACTTTTACTTCCCCCACAAGATCTTCCCTGTTCACAAGAAGCAGGTCCAGGAGGGCACCCCCTTTAGTCAGCTCACTTATCAGCTGTGTGAGGAAGTCATCTTCCATACATTTCGGGAACCTTTTGGAATGTTCCCTTTCTGCTGTGATCTATTCCCAGCAGATGTCTGGGAGGTTAAAGTCCCCCACAAGAACAATAGCAAGTGACTGGGAGATGACTCCTAACTGCTTGTAGAAAGCTTCACCCACCTCACTGCTTTGGTTGGGAGCTCTGTAGCAGACTCCCACAGTGATATCAGCTTTATTGACCCTTAACCTAATCCAAACACTCTCAACCTCATCATGACTATGCTTGGTTTCCAAGCTCTCATAATATTCTCTTACATACAGGGCCACTCCACCCCCTCTCCTTCCTTTTCTATCCCTCCTGAAGATCTTGTAGCCATCGATTGTGGCACTCCAGTCACGTGATGCATCCCACCATGTTTCTGTGACAGCTACTATGTCATAGTTTTCCTAGTGTATCATGGCTTCAAGCTCCCCCTGTTTGTTGCTCATACTGCGTGCATTGGTATAGATGCAGTTCAGATGAGCTAATGATCCCTACACCTTTTTTCCACTGTTGGCCCCATTTCCTGCCAGACCCTTCTCAGGTGCTTCCATGAAACATTGATCCTTTCCCTCAAATGGAACAGCAGATTGAGAATCCTCCCTAGTCCACCATCCTTCTAGCCCTGGCATGTTTCTTTTGGGCTTGTCCCTAACAGGCCCGGTTATCTCCCCTTCCCCCTTCACATCTAGTTTAAAGCCCTCTCAATGAGCCCTGCTAACTCCTGCCCCAAAAGCCTTTTCCCCCTCTGAGACAGGTGCATCCCACCTGCCACCAGCAGGCCAGGTGTCTCGTATAGCAGCCTGTGATCGAAAAACCCAAAGCCCTGCCTTTGGCACCAGTCACGTAGCCATTCATTGATCTGCAGACTCCTCCTGTTTACCTCTTCACCTTTTCTTGCAACAGGTATGGAGGCAAACACTACTTGTGCTCCAGACCCCCTATTCAGCTGTCCCAGGGCCCTGAAGTCTCTCTTCATTGCCCCTGGATCCTTGCAATAATTTCATAATTGCCAACTTGAAAAACTAGCAGTGGACAGTAGGCAGAGGGCTGCACCAGATCAGAGTTTCCTTTTAACATCTCCAATCTGAGCCGCAGGGAGGCAGCAGACTTCCCTGTGGGATGGGTCTGGCTGACACATGGGCCCTCCTGTTCCCCTCAGAAGGAAGTCACCCACCACAATTACTCTCCTTTCCTTCTTAGTTGAAGAAGTCCTAAGGTGTGGGGCTGAGTGACAAGCCCTAGGTGACTCAATAGATAGATCTACCTCTCCATCTTCACTTGCCTAGCCCTGAAGTTCCAAAGTCTCATACCTATTTTTCAAGGGCAACTGGGAGAGTGGAAGGGGTTGAGAAGGTTTTCACTTTCCTCTCTGAGGAGGGACCTCCCTCCATTCCTCCCTGTCTCATGAGCTCTCTCCCTGTGTCTGATGACAGGAGGGGAGCGGATCCATCACTTGTTAAAGAGCCTCTTCCTTCTGCCCTTGCCTCAGGGCGCGGCTCCACCAAGCTATTTCGCTTTCGCATTCTCTGATGCTTCTTAACCTTCCTACCTCCTCCCTCAGCTCAACCACCTGCCTGAGCAGATCACTTACGTGCTCACCCCGCACACACGCGGTGTCACCGGCTCCCTCCGGTTCCGGTGCCAGGCTCAGGCATCCGCAGGGCCGCTCAGTCTGAGCTCCCGCATTCTTCCTCACGGGGGCTTTTGGTCGTGTTGTGACCGTGATCTGTCTGGCTGATCTGTCTGTCTGTCTAGCTAGACGAAAGCAACCACTGCTCGCCGCTCCTTGCGCGCCCTCGAGCCGCTCGCTGCGATAGCCGGGGCCAGGGCCGTTGCCGGTGCTGCCGGTGCCGGTGCTGCCGGTGCCGGTGCTGCCGGTGCCGGTGCTGCCGGTGCCGCTGCCCTGAGGAGCTGCCGAGAGGCCACTTTCACACTTTGCCGCGGTCCTCAGACACGGCCCCGGCACCTCAGCCTTCCGGCTGTTTCTCGAACATAGCGGTCTATGTTCCTTTTCCGAGTTCAGTAAAGGTGGCTCGTCCACCTGTGTCAAGTCCAGAGTGACGCCTCGTGTTTGCGGTGATCATCACGACATCCCAGTGATGTCCCACACCACCTCCAGCACATTTATTCAACCCGCTCGCTTACAAAGCTCCCGGCGCCCGCTGCACCGAGCCCGATCCGCACCTCGCCGCGCAGTGTAGGCGCAAAGCGCACCCCGTTTTGGGGCAAGTCAAGCCAGATTTGAGGGTCTGTCACACCGAAGGCTCTCCCCTCCAGAGCAATCGGTTTGCCCAACGTAAGCCGGTGGGCGAGGCCTTGGACAGCAGTAGCACTGTTAATAAGTTTTGTGGAGTCCGCTCGGTAGGGCAGAGCGGTACTTCTCGATCTCTAACTGGGGCAGAGGCCCTCTCGGTTACCCGGTAGGGCATCCGGCGGGACCACGAGGAGGTGGGACCTCCGCAGCCGAGCCCAGTTGGTAACGGTGTTCCCGTCTTAAGAGAGTCATAGTTACTCCCCCGCTCAGTCTCAGGACCCCCCGCTCTGCCCCGGCTTCACCCCCCTGCGGGAAGCCCGGCCCCTCCTCAAAACTCTCGGCAGCTGAAGGGAGCAGCTCCCAGGGCTGCCGCGCTCCTCCCCGCGCTGCCGCCTGGCCTCGTCCGGCAGCGCCGCAAAGCTTGTGATGGTGAGGCTAATTCAGCAAGAAGCAGGCCCATCTATCAAAAGAGGTAAATTATCAAAAGTGTGTTCACTCTCCCTTTGGCCCCACAGCCTACTTTTTCTCTTACTGATACAAACAATCAGACGATGGCTGCAGTATGTTGACATTGCCGTCCAGATGTGTGGCTGCAGATCACAGCTGCGTGTCAGCTATACCTTGACACCAGTGAGCTGGATGATCCCAATCACATCGTTTCAGTAGGAGCATCCTCAGCCTCTAAATAAATATCAAGGGTCCTGGCTGTCCCTGCGCTCTTTTCTTAATGTATATGGCAAACACTGCTGGCATGGGAGATGAGGCAATTGATAATAAACTTGGAAATGGTAGGAAATAAATATGGCAATACTACAGCTGTCATTAAGTTGTTCCAGGCATAAGAAGCCCTATAAAATACCATGGACTCTATGAAGCTATGAATTTCTGTTTTACAACAGCAGCTGTTCTCTGTTATTCCTTCATTGCCACATGGGACTCTGAAATGCTCAGTATTGTTAAGGGATCAGTTCACTTATTTTAACGACCTGAAAAGGGTGCCTGGGAGTAGCAATTAGCATAGGCATCAAATGGGTGCTGTACCTTCCTGAAAAGGCTTCCTGGCACTCAGTGTTTCCACTGTATCTCTGTGCACTGTCTCTTAGGGAGAAGATACAGAGTAGGAGGAGAATAAAAGTGGTAGAAAACATAACCAAGCCTCATGAGGGAGAGATACACAGGACCCCTGGGGTCAGAAAGCCTTGTCCCTCCCCAGACAGCATTTAATGACCTTTTCAAACTTGGGCTCCCCACCAGGCTGACCTAGCAGCACCAGTGACTTTGTGGGGAACTAAATGCAAATTGCTTGATTGATATTCCGACATTCAAGTTCCTTATTGGAATCCCTGCTATGGCAGGGGGGGTTGGACTAGATGATCTTTCGAGGTCCCTTCCAACCCCTATGCAATGTTTGACTGTCCTCATGGTGAAAAATTTACCTCTTGTGTCCAACTGGAATCTCCGCAGGAGCAACTTGTGCCTGTGACCCCTTGTCTTTTCCAAGTGACTCCTTGTAAATTGGGACTCTCCATCTTCTTGGTAGCCACCCTTTAAGTACTGGAACATGGTGATAAGGTCTCCTCTAAGCATACTTTTCTCAAGGCTGAACAAACCCAGTTTTCTCAGCCTCTTCTCATATGGCAGGTTCTCCAGTGCTTTGATCATCCTTGTGGCCCTTCTCTGGACCCTCTCCAGCCTGTCTGCCTCCTTTTTGTAGAGCAGGATGCTAATCAGGGACAGCAACCCACATCTGAGAGGGAGCAAGTTCTGTGGTGTGCCTGTAAACTTCTTGTGGCTGACCAAAGCATGAGTCAAGTCATTGAGCTGAATGATAGTTTTTACAAGATGTTTCCTTCTGACTGAGAAGCTTTGATACATATCTGAGCCCTACAGAAACTTGGTGCCTTCTTCTTTGTCAGCTGCTATTGCTCCTCTTTCTGGAGACAGTCTTGAGAATCAGTATCAGTTGTAATCCACAGTTGACATCACTTGCTTGGAACTGGAGGATGATCTGTATTAATGCCATGATACTACTAAGACTACATGCTTAAAACACTGGGGGTTTTCCCAGTAACAAAGCCCAATTCTGCTCCTATCCTATAATCAGCTGAAAATCAGCAGTTGCTTTGCTGCAAATAGTCTGTGCTTTGATTGTTTAATAAGGACTGTGCACATTTTTAAACTTAATCTGTACCTGAAATTTATATTTTTTCTGGCTGCTTCAAAACTTGAAATTACATTGGAACAAATCTTTGTCTTGCACTTTGATGATTGTTACTACATGAATTTTTGTATAAAGTTAAATAACTTTTTGTTTTCTTAAGTTTTTTTACAAAGATAAGGAAATATTTCCTTTAATAAACAAGGTTCACATCACATTGCTATTCTGCATGCACTATTTTGTGTGTGTAGACATAACTGTGTATTCATGATTTTTGGGATGTGTTGTCAGTCAAATGAGATGAAAAACTGCTTGGGTTTTCTTAATGTTAACATTGAATTGGATTCCTACGGTCTATAAATAAACATTTAAGAAAATTTGTTCTGTAAATATTTCTCCTTCTGCTCACAGTTTGGAAGTAAAAATACTTTTTACCAGCCAGGTTGTTGTAGAAATTTTAACTGAAGGCTAAATGATACTGTGGATAGTGTAGCTTATTTATCTCACACTGCAAACACTACTCTGATCCCACTGGTGATCCCTGCTGTGATAGTTAACATTTTTAATCTTATGCAAGTACAACTTGCATAAGAAAACTAAAGGACTGATCTTGTAAATTGCTGACTACCTTAAAATCCTATTGAAAAAAAAGCCCCATATGAATGTATTTAAATTAATACTTCATGGAGTTTGGCTCTGATTTAGTATCTAGAGATAGCTTTCTTGAAATTGCTAGTATTTGTCACAATTGTTTTTAAATTTGAAACTATGATAATACTCAGTGTTTTAGGCAACCATGTAAACACCATCTGTGCAAAATATTTGTAATTATTTACAAACAAAAAAAAAAAATCAGGGAAGATTTTTCACAGCACCAAGTTGGCACACTAATCTAGCAGAATGAGTCTCCCAGCCTTGGGCATATGCTGGTTGCTCTTAGGTCAGTGAAGCCCACTGCAGTTCCCAGCTGGTTTGTGTGCGTGTGTAATTACTTTTGTTTTATGAATAAATAAAGAAGACTGAAGGACGGTGCCAACCTATGTGAAGGCAAACACTTAGTCATTCCTAAATCCATACTCTTCCTTGGTCCGTGGTTTTTTACTGTCTAGGCAGCACACGGTTGAAGAATATGTTTACCCTTGGAGTGGCAAAGGGTCTTCCTCCATCTGAAATGTTGTCTTGTTGCATTTAGGTGAGGAGGTGCAGAATTAAGCCAAATACTGTGCTTGCTAAGTCCCTAGAAGGCAATGGGGCTGTGTGTCACCAGGAGAGAAGCATTTTTGTGCACCACATAGGCTGCCTAGAGTTTGTTCTCAAAAGTAATTGTCAGGACAACATGCCACCCACAGACATCTTTAAATACATGTCACTGGATGGCCATGAGCATACTAATAAAATCTTATTTGTGATAGTCCAGGCATCCCATTTGAGAGGCTGACTCACCATTTGCAGTATTTTGTAGATGCCCAAGAAAATCAGCCTTCTCATAGACTTGTTAATAGTGAAAAGCATCCACATGCCAAGGCACAGTGGTACAGGTACAAGCTGTGGTACAAGCTGCATCTGCCCAGGAATTAATTACATTCAGCATTTCCAGATGCAGAAGGGCCAATGACCCAGCTGCTGACCTGGCTGCTTCTGCCAGACTGGCCCTGGATCCTGTGGGATGTACCAAGTGCCAGCAGGACTACAGGCACCAGGAGGGCTGAGGAAGGGCTGCAGCAATCCACGTTGCTGATCCAGTGTGTAACCCTTGAAGATGTGAGTTTTTCTCCTCCATTCTTACTGCTAGCAGAGGTGAGGAGATGTTTGTAGTCCTACCAGCCAGTATCGATCTCCTCATTCCAAGCTGCTACTCAAGGAATGGCACTTTGGCTGCAAAATTTTTACGGAATGATCCAACTGCCTGTGGTGATTTCCCAGTGCTGTGGGCCCACTCCAAAGCTCACGGCAGGCAGTGATCAGAGCCCCAGGGTGAATCATGCACCGTCTGTGCTTGTGGGCTGACTATTTGTCTATGTGAAGGGTTGGGTAAATATGTAGCCACAGCACAGAAAGGCAAAACCCCCTCCCCTATGTGTGGAGAGGCAAGTGTTTGTACCAGCTTCATGGGTCTCAACAGGTAGGGACGGTTATGATGGGGGGTGTGTTGCTACCCAGAAAGTTCATGGGTGCTGCTGACCAGGCCTGGTGTGAAGGGATGTATTTGTGGCGCTGGCATTGGGTACTGGTGTTTCTCACTGAAAGCTCCTAAGAAACAGGAGGGAGATTAGACAGAGCCAAAGCCACAGCTGGTTCTACTTCTCAGAGCAGGTTGGATGAAGCAGCCTGGTAGGGAGGAAATTCTTGTTTGCTTTGTTGCAGAATACTGACTGGGAGTAGAGGAAGGCATGTTTGGTCTCTGTCCCCCACCTCTAATCTGCTTAGCCCACTTTCGGAGCTATGACTTGGTCTCCTGATGTTGGATCTTTGTTTTGACAGAGGAGGCAGTATGATGAGACAGAGCCCAGGGAAAAAAACTGAGGAGAAAAAGGGGTTGCACCCATCTTTATGGCTAGTAGGCTATGGCATTCATGGCATTAGCCAGAGAAGTGCCAAGAGGTGGTGTGCACTGCCCAGACTGTACTGAATAGATGCAAAAGTTTGGGGGGTGGTTTGTGTGGCCTCACTGTTTTTTTGCTGAGGTCCAGCACTGAAATACTTCTGAGCTCTGAAGAAGAACACAAAACCTCTCCGGTGTGGAGGTGAGCAGGTCCACCTGCAAATCTAGGTGACTGCCACAGAGCATCAGCAAAGCTTCCCTAAGTACTTTACAAGCATGTAATGGACTAACTTCTACTGAAGAGTAATAAAGGTTTCCTTCCATTCCCACTAAGCCAGATGGAGGTCCCCAAAGGTAAGTGCAAATATCTGACAATTTTGTGTGCTACTTCACAATGAGCATATGAGCAGCCAAGCAAGAATACCAAAATAAGTGAGTCAGAGCTTTTTGAAAACATAAAGAGACTAAATGTATTAATTTTATTTCTGTCTGGAGTCTTCTCTTGTTGTACATGATGACACGAGGGAATGGATAGCTTTCAGGATGAATGATAGGATACAGGGTCTTCTATGCCTAAGTCATGACCATAACTGTGACTCTTAATAACCATGTAAATAGGGATTACAGATGATTAACTGTCAGGGTTTGACTCAGGGTTAGCAATTAAACCATCAACAACAACACTCTCAATCCCCTCCCCCTCCCACCCAAGTAGGGAAAGGAGAAGAGAATGAGGAGAGAGACTTTCTGGATTGAAAACTAAACCAGACAGCTTTAATTAAATATGAATGATTAAAGAAAATATGTACAAATATATACAAGTATGTTCAGGTGCAAACCTCCTATCACCTCCCCCCACCCCAGCAACTCCCCTGACATCTCCTGAGCTGGGAGCAGTTCTGAAATATCCCAGAGCTGCCAGAGAGAGGGCAGAACAGACAGGAGCTGTCGGGAGACTGATGAGGGTCAGGAATGCAAAAGTCTAGGGATCAATGGTGATGGATAGATGGAGTCATCCCAGGACACTGGCCACGGATGGAAGAGAAGGGCAGAAGAAGGCGGAAGGGGCTTGACTTCCATTATCCCTGACTTTATACCAAGTCTTACGTGTATATATATATATATGTGTGGAATATCTCTGGCTGATTTTGCTGTCCATCTAGTCCTCTCCTCCCTATGGGAGGGTTGCAGATACAACGCTGCTCCTTTGATCCTTTATTATCAGAAGCAGCAGATTCAACAAGTAGAGCAGTCTCAGCTGTAACATAAACATTCCAGCATTACCAGACCACTAGCTGGAAAATTTGCCACTACTTAAAAGAGAGTTCACTGAAGAAAGAAAAAAAGAAAACTAAAAAGAAAATTAGCTTCATGCTGGCTCAAACCAGGACACTAACACGTGTCAATGGCTTTCTGATCTGGTAAGTAATGTGATGTGTTCAGTCCATGTCTTACGTCATTGCCCCCCAAACCTAAGTATGTCTTGCATAGAGACAGTCAGAGATAACACCTAGAAATTACACATTTGAGAGATCTATCATAGGCTGATCAAAATGACAAGGTATAACACATGTATGGATTTTCTTAAAATAAGCTGTTTAAACTCCTTGGTGTTGGGCATGGATTGAGAATATGTATATGATTTTACATGTGATCAGAAAGGACTTAGGCAAATTCTAGGTATAAAAGCCTATTATGTGTTATTAAATATAGATTTCTCTGGCTGAGGGAGTAACCCTCTAGAAAGACTGAAAACACTGGGAAATTATTCCGAGAAAACACCTCTATCTGCCCATTGTTAATGTGCTGGTTTGCTTTGACAGTTGTTTTTTTTTGTACTGGGGAGGGGTGACTCTGGTAAGAAGCTGAGAAGCCAAGGAGCCAATAGAGAGAGAAACAATGGATGCACCTCTGCTATCAACGTACAAAAGAACTGATACAAGATCTGAGCAGAGTGAGCAGCTGGAGAAAAGCTGAGCTGGAGATGCAGAGCGGTGAAGAAGAAGGGAAAGAAGGTGATTTGGGGTAGTGAGTCTGCTGGACCCTGAAGTGTGGAGGATTTCCATGAGCAAGAAGCCATCTCAGATCCTCCCTTACTTCAAGCCTGAAGATTTTCCTGGTAGGACCTATAGTTGTGCTCCTGATGGGATCCCAGCTGCAGGCTAATCCAAATGCAGCCAAGTGTTGGGGATTAGGAGGGAAGGGACTGAGCTGCAGTCAGCTGTGTCCCACCACAAACAGGACACACTGCCCAGGAACAGCCTGTTTAAACAGAGGTGAAGCATGTTCCCTTTGTCCTCTTGGGAGTTTCTCAGCTTCTAACTGACTGCACAATTTGTAACTTATGAAAGATGGAGAATTCCAACTGCTAGGCTTCTGTCACTAAATGATTAATAATAAATACACTATAGAGGAGACAAAACTTAGAGGTAAGAGCTAATAGCTTATTCTTACATCTGGTTTCTTTCTCTTTTGCTAGGCTGATTTTTGCCTGGCTATAGATAGTGACTGTGGAGCATATGCTAATGGAATCAGTAATACAGAATAATAGAAATGCAGCATAAAAGACCAATTATGTCCTTACATAAAACTGCCTGTGTTTCATTAGAGTTAACTTTCAACTCATTGGAACAAGAGAGATTACAGATGTTCTTTGGGGAAATTATTCTTCAATCAGGAAAATTTCATCATTAGGGATCTTTTCACAGAATCACAGAATGGTAGAGATTGGAAGTAACCTCTGGAGATCACCCAGTCCAACCCCCCTGCTAGAGCAGGATCTCCTAGAGCAGATCACACAGGAATGCGTCCAGGCGGGTTTTGAATGTCTCCAGGGATGGAGGCTCCACAATCTCCCTTGGCAGCTTGTTCCAGTGCTCTGTTACCTACAGAGTAAAGAAGTATTTTCTCATATTCAGGTTAAATCTCCTGTTTACCAGTTTGTGATCATTAGCCCTTGTTCTATCACTGGACACCACTGAGAAGAGTCTGACCCCATCCTCCTGACACCCTGATTTTCCTTCTAAAGACTTATTTGGTTAATGTCCTTCCATTTCTTCAGATGCCTTCTCTAATCAATTTCTCCTGCTTCTCTTTGTTCAAATGCTTTATAATTGCTAATAGTGATAATTATGGGGCAGATTTGTCAATTTGCAGCCCTTGAACGGTGTCTGATTGTTTAATTTACATTAGTTTTGTCAGTGTATTTTTTCCCTCATTTATCTTAAAACTGTGATAAACTGTTAAATTCAGTAATAATAGATAACTTCCCTGTTTTGTCTTTAAATAACAAATAGCATACTTAAGATGGAAATATTTTGTGCTGAATGTCATGGGAGAAACCAGTAGCTGTGCTTTAGAATACATGCTTTGCTCAGCCATTCATAACAGCAGGTTTTGCATTAGAAACTTTAATAAATAGATTTAATCCGACTATAATCTCCCAAAGCTGTTAATAAATACAGAACTGTATCATATATATCTTTTTGTAATTTCAGGAGCCAGTGTATTCCTGCTACAGATGACAGATACTTAAAGGTTACCCCTTTCTCTTAGATTCAGTTCACATCTGTCTTCTTTTCCTGGACAAAGTGAAAACAGCTATGGGAATTAGGGCTGGTAAAATTATCCTTAATGTGAAAATTGTAAAAAGAGCAAAAAAAGGTTTGTCAGGCAATTCCCAGTACCATTATGAGGACTGGGTTGGTAAACCAGCATTGGTGCTTTTAGTAACGTTTAACTTTGTTCTTAATTTCAATCCATAAATTGAAACTTACATTCCTGATACTTCTCCATCACTGCAACTTTCTACAGCCTTTCAACATCCCAGACTAAGTTAAAAGGTCATGATTAGACAAGAAGAAACTGCTGCCAACAAGAGGGCTCTGGCCTTCACTTCTCAGGTGACTCATGCGAGTGGACCTCCCTAGAAGTCTTAGTGCATAATACAAGACCTAGCAAGCAGACAATAATATTGCTCAGGCAACAAACAAGCAAAGAAAAGCCAACAAAGAAACCAAACAAAAATGGGGTGGTTTTTACATGGTACCTAATTGAGCTGTGAAACTGATGACTGCAGGGAGTTCTGAAAGGGGTTGAGCAAACTCGGTGGGAAAGTCCATTAGGGCTATGAAACACAGCCTAACTGCAGTCCTCCTCTGATTAAAGCAGAATACTAAGAGGCTTGGAGGAGAAGGGACATGTTTACTTTTTATTAATATAATTTGTTTCTGAATTTAGCTGTGTGGATTGGTCAAGCTGATTGCATGCAGGTGAATCAAAAAGAAGTGTGGGCTAAGCTGAGTGCAGAATGAAGCAGTGGGCAGTGACATACCATCTCCAAAGCACACAGCTTTAAGGTGAAAAGTTAATGAAGCTGGGCAAGATAGATTTTTACAGCTCATTCACTTAAGGCTGGAGGCCTAACGTTAAAGTCACAAAATCAAAGATCTTCCTTCCTCCTTCTCCATTCCCTCTTCCTCTCTCCACTTTTCTTTTTCTCATAATCAATTATTTGAGTTATATCCTTACAAAGAACCATATTTTTTGTGCTTCCCTGAAATCACATCAATGTTGGCTGCAACTATGTACAATCAGCTGAGAGCACTGCATAATTTATAGTGCAAAAGCAGATTTTCTTGTAGTGGTTGTGGTACTGAAACTGTCTTGAACTTAGGGCAGGAATCTGCTCCAGTATTTTTATTTTTCCCCTTTCCCCCTTCCCCCAACCCCTCCCACTATATAGATCATATTTCAGATTTACTGAAATTATGTCCCAGGCACTGAATATCAACCTTTGATCACAGAAGCTGGCACAAATAAGTTTCTTGTCAAGTTGTTAAGGGGAAACCCTGGTGTGCTCTGTACCATCCCTTCAGCTCCGGCTCCTCAGAATTACAAACCAGAATGTAAAGAAAATTGTGTGGAGAACAGCACGATCCAGCAGCTCTTCCTCACTGCCTCTTCTCTGGCTGTACTTGGCATCTACACACTTCGGGAGCAGGCATGCTGCTGGTGCCATGAGATTGGCCAGGGTAGATGCTGTTCAGTGCATCCAACAACAACCAAGAGGCACCTACATGCAGTGACAGAAGAGTGACACAGAACTGCCCCAAATCCTGGCAGAGCTGGTGAGCCAGTCCCCTAGAGTAGCTTGAAGGGGGTCTGTGACCTCTGTGTGTATCCTTTTCCCCATAAGCAGTAAAGGTCTTGCAGGTCAGAGAAGCCAGGCTGCTCACGGGCAGCAGAAGCATAATTTATTATTTATTGCGTGCAGGCATCACACCAACATGCAGCAGTGGAAATGAAACTAGAAAATTCCAGGCATTATTAAACCTCTTATTCTTTCTATGATTTAGTAAAACTGAAGTCTGGCTTTGGCCCCCTTTTCTTTCTTCTCCAAAATGTTTCTTTAGTCTAAGACATTTCAAGAGATCAGAAAAAAAAAATTTAATATTTTTTTCCAGAGAAATTTGAAATCAGGCAAATAATTTCTGGGTGTTTTTTTCACCTTCAGTAATTTTCATTTCAGAAATTCTGTGATCTGTGACGGTCAGCACAGGAAGGCCAGAAGGAGAATTTATCTGTAGGGTGTTAATTGTCTCTGATCCCATCCAGCCATCAGTCCTATTGCTGAAACTGCCTACTGGCTTGTTGGTGCCTTTTTGGATGGCAGGATCTTCCATGTAAACAACTGCTTAGGGAAATTTGTTAGAGACTATCAACTCTTTCCATGGCTGATGAATAAATACTGATGCATGAGGGAGAAATGCTCCAAGGTGTGGAGGGATCCAGATCTGCAGACAGGCACTCCATGAATTTTTGAAAGCATGTAGGTCTTTTTAAGTATCGCTGAAAACCCATAGGATATGAAATCACTGTATTGGAATCAAATGAATTGCAGTAAGATTTCCTTCCGGAGTTTTAGGTGTTACAAGCCTTGAAAAATTTGTCTCTGAGCAATTTCTTGGGGGGATTAAATACAAATATGTAGATATAAAAGATTCATTGCTTTCAAAATAAACCTACAGACCTCAGAACTCTTCCTTACTGTGCTGTCTTGCCCACCTCCAAAGTAATCTGTACAGAGCTAATGACATTACATTTCTTTCTACAGCAACAGCTGCGTCTGAGAAAAAAAGTATAAGAAATAGAGTAAATTCAATTAGGTTCCACGGATGACCACTCATGTCATG
Organism: Apus apus; assembly: GCF_020740795.1. Taxonomy (NCBI): domain Eukaryota; kingdom Metazoa; phylum Chordata; class Aves; order Apodiformes; family Apodidae; genus Apus; species Apus apus. Next base: position 17,403,876 of record NC_067282.1, read on the forward strand.
TCAGGTAATCGAGTCTGAAAACAGGGTTGAATGAGGTTTCCTGTCTTTATGGCAGAATACAGAAATCATGCAGAACCTCCCTGCCAGTGACAAATAAATATGGAAATATTGAAAGGAATGCAAGATGCAATTTGATCTAGGCAATTACTTCCATAGGTCTTTATTGGTGTGCCATGGCGACTGGCCTGTCCAAAAAGGCATTTCAGAACTGCTTGCAACTATGACCCAAGCTGTTACAGTGGTTTTAATCACAGTAGCTCCTTTTTCAGCAGTAACCACTGAAAAAGCTCTCAGATTATTTGAAGTTTCTTAAGAAAAAAATCTGTGCTGTTAGATTCTCAGACTGCTTTCTCACTGAAGAAAGAAATGTTGAAAGAGGGTAGAAGGGGGAAGCACAGCCTTAGGATCGAGTTCCTGGGGGCTCTAGCCACAGTTGAAAATGAGGTGCTTCAAGCCAGGATTAGGGATTCAGTTTTAAATATGATCTTTTCCCAGTAAATTTCTAGCAGTGACTTCCAGATACCCAGTGCTTCCTAGAGCAGAAGACTTTTCTCCTCTTTCTTGACATAATAACATAACAGAGATTTCCACAATCCCTAAAGATGTTTTTACTCTCATCTTTATCAACAGCAAAGTCAGCAAAGCCCAAAGTAATGGGTGGCTTAGTGCTAGAATAAAAGTCTAAGTGCATTTTTATCCTACAGAGACTTATGATTTGTTTTGATGTTAGAATTTTGTACTTGTTTATGTGAGATGTGTGCAGCTGGAAATGGAAATAGCTTCTTTTCCTGATTTGGGTTAGCATTATCTCTGAAATCAATCTGTGTAGAAAAGCTCAGGTGAGCTTCATACACTTCTAGAGAACCAGCACAGGGAAATACAGCGACAGGACAATATGATTACATAAAAGCATAATGGAAATCTCACTGATGTCACAAACCTAAGTCTTCTGAATATAATGCAAAGGGCTTTACAAGTTTCTCTTTGCAACTTTGAGGGCCTCATTTACTACTTGCAGTCTCCAATAAAAGTTTTGTCACCATGTGAGAAGCAGGATTCTTCGTCAAGTGCTGTACCCCTCGTGCAGGCACGTAGCCCATCTGCGTCTCCAGAAATGTCAAGTCACAAGAACAGTCCTTGCTGTGGGTATTGTAGCTGCAAGCCTAGACACAGAAGTTTCATTATTTCTCCATAGTAAATGTGAAATATAAATCTCTGAGCTATTGGACGTTGTTAAATTCTCTCATTCTATCTATGAAGTTATGTGATGACATTCACATCTTTAATAATGTAAAGACTTCTTTATTCCTTTTTCTACTGCAAGTGACTAATTTGGAGGGACTTTTTATCAGGGTGTGTAGTGATAGGACAAGGGGTAATGGTTTTAAACTGAAAGAAGAGAGATTTAGGTTAGATGTTAGGAAGAAAATCTTTACTGTTAAGGTGGTAAGGCACTAGAACAGGTTGCCCAGGGAAGTTATGGAAGCCCCCTTCCAGGAGGTTTTCAAGGCCAGGTTGGATGAGGCTTTGTGCCACCTTGTCTGGTGGGAGGTGTCCCTGCAGGGGAGCTGGAACTAGATAATCTTCTAGGTCCCTTCCAACCCAAACCATTCTATGATTCTATGTCTAACTGTTTCTCTTTTCTGTCACCAAGGAGTGGAGAAGAGCCTTGCATAATTTTTCTCTCTTAATATTCCTTATCACATGGCTGTAGAGTAAACCAGTATTTTCAACCTTTTTGATTTGTGGGCAACTTAACAATTTCCCAGGAAATGTGAGGACTATGTTCAAGGACTCTGTGAGCTGATGGTACGCTGCATTTTCTTAGATCCTTTTCTGAAGCCTCTAGAAATAGTCCCTGGACCTCCAATGCAGCTGCAGAACAAAAATTGTAAAGCCAAGTTGTAGGTTTTTGAGGTGAAGATTTTTATTTTTTTGTATAGTCTAAAATTTAGCATGAAGACCAAGTGTCTGACTGCCAGTGCATGGTCATTGTTGCACAGTATATAAATAATCATTTAAAGCAAGGAGGAGAAAGACACTGAAAAGAGAGAAGCAGAGAGAAACAAACCATTTTAACAAAAAGCAAATGTAAGAATGCTGCTTTTCACATAGGAATTCTCTGAGTTTATTATGTCCCCAGTTCAACTAACAGTGATAGTTGCCAGCTCAATTTGCAACAGAAGAAATAAACTCTGCTGAGTAACATGGAAAAGGAGGAGTCTCTGTGTGTCTGCCTGGTGTTTGAACTGCCTTGAGAGAAGACTCACAGAGTTAGATTCAAGGAGCCTCTCTCAGAAAGGTGGTGTGTGTTCATGGTGTTCTACCCAGGCTTGCTGGTACACTGCTCTTCTGCCATCTGACCCTAAGGTTCAATCCCAGAGGTTTCCGGTGAGCTGGCTGGCTAATCAGGCAAGTTGTGGCTCCCCTGGGACATCCACAGGGAAGTATCTGGGGACCTGATTATTTTCTGGTGCTGATCTGAATTCCAATCCGATCCCCAAACCAGAAAAAAATGCATCTCTAATTTGAATTCAAGACCAGGTCTGTAAGCAGATAAATCCCTGGGTGCTTTAAGGAATCTACTGTTGTAAAGTCCCACATCCAAAGCTGGTAGTTAATAATGACAGAACAATAATGAAAAGGAAAAAAAATAAAAATCAATGTTTACAGAGCTTAATTAGATGACAACAAAGAAGTATAGCCAACCTATTTTCCCTTTCTCTCTCAGGTATTTTTCCAAATGCACATTTAAGACCTGAATTCAAATTTTACTCTGAATAACAGAAGTAAAACTTTATTTGAAATAACTGAAATTCCATTCTATGCTATTTGCCAGTATTGGCTCAGGAGGGTCAGACCAAAGTTGTGTCAATTATACTAGCTTTACTTCTTAAATCCTTTCTTTGCTACTGGTCACTGTCATAGGAGGGATACTGGGCTGTGTGTACCTTAGAGTCTGACACAGATGGGCTCCTAAATTTTGTTATTAAGATCCATTTCCTCCTTACCTGGTGATATGCAAAATACTTCTGTTAGTTTCAAATGACCTAGCTGTTGATCCCAGGAAAGAGAAGGACAGTATATTCTAGATTCTGGAAACATCAGCACTCTGCACAGGGGAGAAGTTCCTGCTGAATGTATTTCGTAACTGCACCTTCCATACAGAGAACAAGCAGTTGCCCAGGAAGGCAAAACACAGCCTGTTTTGTGCTCACTCATGATAACCTGACCAGCAGGTTCCTAAGCAGGATTAAATGTTGTCCTCTCCAGCAGAATACTTCCAAACTGAGTAGGCAGCAGTCACTAATTACAGACAAGAGTGTGTTATCCTCTATGGGGAGGACTGCAGTCAGACAGTACTTCACAGTGGATTTTTTGTTCAGAAGCTCAACTATTTGCTGAAAACACTGTATTACAATGCTTTACACCAGCCTGAATCTGTCCCTTAACCTCTTAACTCAGTGTAAGAACTTAATCCATAAATGATGTAAATTTCTTGAATATACTGATTGTGTTTGACTATATATTGAGAATCTGGGTCTGTAGCTGCTTTGCAAACAGCTTGACATAAATGTCTGCACTCTGGGCTCCAGTTTCTCTGACTGGAAACAGTGGTCTCCTGAATTTTGAACACTGCTCCTTTCATAGCAGTGCTCAAGCACTGAGATAAAAACAGTAACATGGATGTGCAACTGCTATACAAGAGAAGAGAATCTCATGAGTCAGAAAATCCTTTCTTCCCTCTCCCTGGTTTGAATTGTAGGCCTATTCACTGAATGTCTTTTTTGTTGTTGTTTGTTTGTTTTTTTGTTCCTGAGTGGAAATAGACTGATTTCTAAAAATAATAGTAGTTAAAAAAATAACAAAAAACCCCAAACAAACACAAAGAAACCCCACAAAAAAAACCAAAAAAGCCCCAAACAACAACCCAGAAAACACATGCAAAACCTTTAACACGTAAGGCCTGTAAATACTTAAACGTACCTCTGAACTGAGTCACCTTGTGCAAGAAAATAAATAAATCTAAACACCAAGTTGGCATTTTTTGTTTAATGCCATAATGGTTGCTGGGAATTGGTAGGGAGACAATAGTATCTAGATATGTAATTACGTGGACATCTGTTTTGTATGGACAGTGCCATTTCTATTCTATCAAAAGAACCATAAAAGGGATGAAGAAAACAACCACTTCAGTTCTCACCCACATGCAGGAGGGTTAAAGCTCAGTGCACATGTTAAGCTCCAGAGCTCAAACTTGCAGCCAAGTCCCTTGAAAATATTATGTGAAACAAGAGCTTTGTGGGCAACATTTATCTGTAGACCCATTTGCTACCAAAATATCTGAACAAGTTGGATCATGGGGAGCTGGATCGATTCTGACCTCCAATCACATCATGAAGGGGTGGATCCTGCCCTGTTTTCCTGAGCACCAGCCATGGTACCACTGGGAAGATGCAGCCCCAGCGAAGCACAAGGGGAAATGCCTTAGTGGGAGTTCTGATACCTGTAGCTTTAGTTTCAGATTTGCCCCATCTGCCTGGTGTTGGAGATGGTTTCAGAGGTGCATGGAGGAAACAGTGAAACATTTGTTTTTATTTTCTGTAGCTTTGATCTTCTCAGTACAGAACATGGATACATGGCACAGCTGCATTTTGCAAAATTATTTTCTTTGTTCAACAAGGGGAGCAGTAAAAAAATCCCTGTGTCATGGACTTAACAGAGTTTCAAAATGGAGACACTTGACATGTGATTGTGTTTTGTATTGGGAATTACTCCAGCTTACAAGAGATACTTGAAATAGGTTTTACATATATCATTACCTGCATGTGTCCTGACTGGGCCAGATCACTTCAGCCCTTTCGTGTCTGTCATCAGCATCAGTATTATCTACCTATCTATCTACTATCTATCGGGAGCCCAAACACTCTCGAACAAATAACAACACTCCTGTTATGTATAATTCATCAGTCCAGCTAGACCTAAGTTTTCACAAATGTGGCTTTGTCTCCTTGTACTTTGAGGTGCTGGAGAAACAGATATGCAGTATTTGATAAAGAAATAACTTCCAGGGCATTAAACTTGTACTTCCTGTGTGATGTGCTCTAGGTGATCCTGCTCTGGCAGGGGGGTTGGACTAGATGATCTTTCGAGGTCACTTCCAACCCCTAAGATTCTGTGATTCTGAGAAACTTCTGCCCTTTGGACTGACAATTTCCTGAGGATGGCCAGTTGCTGCAAATCACCACCCTCAGACAAAGCAGGGTTTATAAATCACCTTACTGCCCTGGCGGTAGTGGGGGAATTGCTTTTGGTGCTAGTGTGCAGGGCTGTGGGCATACAGCTAGAACAAGTCATGTGTTCACTACTTTTGTGTTCAATATTTTGTCTTTCTAACTATCTGAATAGAGTGGTTCCTTGTGGAAAATAATGTCATAAGCAGAGAATCTGGATCTTTGCCTTTAAGAAAACCAATAGTGGATTTGAATGCAATTTCTTTCTATTTTTAATGCTTTATGCATTTGAACCAGCTGTTTTTAAGGGATATACTCAAAATTCAGGCAATGTAGCATTTTCCTCTGGCTATTTGCTGTTCCTTTCTGTGCTGCATAACTTTGAATATGCTGAGCAACAATACACTGAAAGTTGAGCCAGCTTTATTTGAAGAACAGATGAAATTGTCCAGGCTGAAACTTTACTGTTTTTTAAAACCAACAATAGTAATAACCATATTGGAAGTATTATAATACAAAATAGATTGTGTTGTGAGAAATGAGGCCAGATGGGACTCCAACTGTCAGCTTAAAAAAAGAAAACGTTAGAATCTGATTAAAATGTACTTTGGGTTACATTTCACTACAAGTTTTGCAATAATTAGTTTCAGACCTATCCAACTACTTATATTTTAGGGCTTAACTCTAAAAGTTATATTTGTGCTTAGTTTTAAGCAGCAGAAATAAGAACATGTTACTGTATTTGGACTGCTCCTGACTGCATTCATCCACAACAGGCTGAAAGTCCTTCCTAGGGGGTTGCTGGATCATGGCTTATAGCTCAGTGTGTGTTCACTCCGTAGCACAGTGGAAGACAGAAGAGTCTTCTCTTCACGTGCTTTTGGGGGTGGTAGTTGATGAGAAGCTCGACATGAGCCACCAGTGTGTGCTGGAGCCCAGAGAGCCAGTTGTGTCCTGGGCTGCATCAAAAGAAGTGTGGCCAGCAGGGCCAGGGAGGGGATTCTGCCCCTCTACTCTGCTCTGGTGAGACCCCACCTGGAATACTGTGTACAGTTCTGGTGCCCTTAGCACAAGAAGGATATAGACTTGTTGGAGAGGGTCCAGAGAAGGGCCACCAAGATGATCAAAGGCCTGGAGCAGCTCTGCTATGAAGACAGGCTGAGAGAGTTGGGGCTGTTCAGCCTGGAGAAGAGAAGGCTCTGGGGAGACCTTATAGAGACCTCCCAGTACTTGAAAGGGGCTACAGGAAAGCTGGGGAGGGGCTTTTCACCAGAGAAGGCATTGCTAGGAGAAGGGGTAATGGGTTTAAATGGAAAGAGGGGAGACGTAGGTGAGATATCAGGAATAAATCTTTCACCAGGAGGGTAGTAAGGCACTGGAATAGGTTGCCTAGGCAGGTTGTGGAAGCCCCCTCCCTGGAGATGTTGAAGACCAGGGTGGATGAGGCTTGTGCAGCCTGGTCTAGTGTGAGGTGTCCCTGCTCATAGCAGGGAGGTTGGAACCTGATGATCTTTAAGATCCCTTCCACCTTTAACCATTCTATGATTCTATGCTTGAAGATGGATCCCATGTAGTTCTGTTTGTTTGTTTTTTAAATGGATATTTTCCATTGGAAATTGTTGATTCAATAAAATGAAAATTCTCTGCGGGAACAGGTTGTTTTTAACATGATTTCCTGATTTTCAAATAGCTTTAAAATATCTTCATATTCTGGTTTATGCACATACTATTAGGAAAATTGAATTGATCCGTTATTGATTTGACCAAAGTTAATTGTTTGCTTGATACAAAGCTACATTTTTTGAAACTGTTTTGAAGTTTTAGATCTTTATAAATCCTTCCGATTGAAACCTAAGATGGGTTTATGCAACCTTGGAAAATTTTTACTTCCCCTACAGTGGTCCCAAGACAAACTGTTCATCTGAAGACACATTTTGTTTTTTTCTTTTTTTTAATAATCACAGAATAGTTCTGGTTGCCAAAGACCTTTAAGATCAACAAGTCCTACCATCAACCTAATTTTACTGAGTCCAGTGCTAAACCATGTCCCCAGATACCATGTCTTCACATCTTTTAAACACTTCCAGGGGTGGTGATTCAAGCACCTCCCTGGGCAGCCTATTCCAGTGTTTAATTACCTGTTCAGTGAAGAAGTTTCTTCTAATATCCAATCTAAACCTCACCTGGGACAACTTTAGGCCATTTCCTCTCATTTTCTTGCTTGTTGCTTAGGAGAAGACTCCAACCCCCATCCTTCTATAATCTCCTTTTAAGTAGTTGTAGAGAGTGATAAGCTTTCCCCTCAGCATGTTTTTCTCCAGACTAAATTACCCCAGTTCCTTCAGACACTCCTCATAAGACTTGTTTTCCAGACCCTTCACTAGCTTCATTTGCTCTTTTCTGGACACTTCAATGTCTTTCTTATAGTGAGGGGCCCAACACTGAACATAGTGCTTGAAGTGCAGCCTCACCAGTGCTGGCTACAGGGCACAATAATTTCCCTAGTCCTGCTGGCCACATTACTCCTGATTCAGGCCAGGATACTACAGGCTTTCTTGACCACCTGGGCACACTCCTGGCTCATTCAGTTGGCTGTCAATCAGCAGCCCCAGGTCCTTTTTGGCTGGGCACCTTTCCAAGCCACTCTTCTCCAAGCCTGTAGCATTGCCTGGAGTTTTTTCAATCCGGGTTCAGGACCTGATACCTGGCCTTGGAGAACCTCACACATTTGGCCTCAGTCCATGAAAGTAGCCTGTCCAGGTATCCCTGTAGAGACTTCCTACCTTCAGGCAGATCAACACTCCCTCTCAACTTAGTGTCATCTGCACACTTACTGAGGGTGCACTCAAACGCCTCATCCAAATAATTGATAAAGATATTAAAATGGTCCCAACACTACAACTGGGGAGCACCTCTTGTGACCAGTCACCAACTGGATTTAACTCCATTCGCCACAACTTCTTGGGCTTGGCCATCCAGCCAGTATTTTTAACCAGCAAAGAGTACAAAGGTCTAGGCCATATATGGCCCATTTCTCCAGGAGAATGCTGTGGGAAACAGTGTCAAAGGCTTTTCTAAAATAAACATCCACAGCCTTTCCCTCATCCACTAAGCAGGTCAGAAGGAGATTGGGTTCATCAAGCAGGACCTGCCTCTCATGAAACCATGCTGAGTGGACCTGATCACCTGGTTGTCCAGCATGTGCTGCATAATGGCACTCAAGATGATCTTCTCCATAATCTTCCTTGGCACCATGGTCAGACTGACAGGCCTGTAGTTCTCTAGATCCTCTTTCCACCCTTCTTGTAGATGGGGGTCACATTTGCTGATCTCCAGTCTTCTGGGACTTTTCCGGTCAGCCAGGACTGCTGGTAAATGATGGAAACTGGCTTGGTGAGCACTTCGGCCAGCTCCCTCAATACCCCTGGATGTAGCCTGTCTGGCCCCATGGACTTGTGTGTATCTACGTGGTACAGCAGGTCACTAACCCTCTCCTCTTGGATTCTGGGGGCTTCAAACTGCTCCCCATCCCTGTCTTCCAGCTCAGGGGACTGCATACACAGCGAACAACTGGTCCTACTACTGAAGACTGAAGCAAAAAAGGCATTAAGCACCTCAGCCTTTTTCTCATCCTTACTCACTATGCTTCTCCCTGAATGCTTGCCCCATGGAAAATCTCTGAGGGTTTTCAGCTGTCCTTGTTCCTGTAACAGTGAAGCACAGATTCACCATCCAGTTTAATTTTCTGATGATTGATGCACTGGGGTTAAAATGTTCAAGCCTGGCTGTTTATAGAAAGAGACTTTTATATCCACACTTAGCACTTAAGTAGGTGGCCTCATTTTCTGAAGTCCCAACTATTTATCCAGAGACCATGTTTATTTAATGTTAGGCACTGAAGTGCAATATTCCAGACTTACCTCTTTGAATTTCAGGACATCAGAAGAAACAACCTACCATTGTTTATGCTAAGTGTAGATGGAAATCTACACTATGCAGCTATACTGTACACAAAAGAGAGAGAACACAGACAGACACAAACCCAACATTTAGATTTTTTAAAGTGTTCCTGCTGTTTGTGTTGTCCCCTTGGTCCTGACAGTGAAACACAGAATGTGATGCTCGGTCTGTGACTGAGCATTGTTTCTGATCAGGGCAAGGAATGCAGAAGTTACCAGCTTTATACAGGCAACAGGAGAAATGAATAGAAAATAAAGACAGAAGGGCTGATGGAGGGCTATAGATATTCTTATCAAGCACAGGGTTGTGTAAAATACTGTAAACCTGCAGGTTTTGGCAGAAAAATAAAGGCAATCCTCTTCAGTCAAGGCTAATGTATTGAAATTACATATCCTGCAGGCAAATCCCATGTTTAGATAAGTCAGTTTTGATTTAGTATGTGTCTGATATTGATGATTACAGGTATTATTATTTACCATAAAGATTATTATGGTATCACCTTTATAAAAAACCAGCAGTGCGAGTAGCACATAAAAGCATTCTTTAAAAGAATCCTTCCTGGTAGCTGTGTCATAAGGCTTAAATTCTTAATGCCTCTGACACTTGACTGAAGGATGCCACACAGCTGAATATTATGTGCAGTTCTTGTGACACGACAGTCAAAATCTGCTTTCTTTTCCTGTGGTTCTAATGAAATGGGGTGCATCTTCTCTCCATGAAATACAGAAGAGTTTTCTTCAGTTTAATAATTTCTTATGTTAATATACAGCTAAAAATAGCAATGCTTACAGTAGTAAAAAATACTGCTGTAGTGTGAAGCCATGGAAAACTTGCCCCATGCAGTGCACATTTCAATGACTGTCTTTTGCAGATGCCATCAATAGTTCCCTTGCAAGTGAAAAAGATGGGGAAAAAGCAAAAAAGTATTGTTGAAAGGGGAGTGTATCAGCAGGGGAAGATGCAGGGCTTAATTTTCAGAGAGCTGTTAAAGTCTCTTTGCCCTCTACCACAGCTATTGTGGGCAAGCATGCTAATGGTGCCACAGAAATAGGTCACTAGAAGCAGCCACCTATTACCCTGCAATCATATCTCAACTAATTGCTGCCTTGTCTTTCAGCTGTAGTGTCATTCCCTGGAAGGATTTTCCTTCAGGCTCCTGGGCCGTCACTGGAACCAGCAGCTCTTTTTTCAGGAGTTGGGTCTCAAAGACCGCTCGACGCTGGAGCACCCCTTCTGAAAGCCCTGCAGTGCTCCTTGCCTTCCTCCTGAGAAAGGGAGCTGCTAAGTTTAGTCCAATTTGAAACTGTGGACCTAGAAAAGTTTTTTTGTTTTGTTCTCAATTCAGGAGGTTGGTATGGTTAACCTGTCACTGTTTTGAACATACTGAAGGTGTACAAAGTGGTAACACCAAAGCTGTAGTATTCAGGACCATTGGGCAGATGAATCCTTGCAAAGTCCTGAATTAAACTGCCAAAAGGCAGGTCATACATGTCTTAATATACACACAATTCAGGCTACAAGGGGGATGGAGTAGGAGGACACTGTCCTGCAGTGGTTGGCAGGAGCTAAGGATAGCTTTGTTGCTTGAGTTTCAGACACAGCGAGTGTCCCTGTTCAGAAGTTCATCATGGTTTGTTTTGGAGATGGTGCGGATGCCCTTTGCCACAGCACTCTGCTGCTGCCCAACCTGGAAAGGTTTGTTAATATCTCTGGAAAATGCATTTGCTTTTCTGCTTTCAGAGAGGAACTAAACTGGCAATATTAAATCACAGACACTTAGGCAAACAGAGCAGCAGCTTGCTGAGTCAAGGCAGATGTGACTGCGACCCTACTTCAGACTTAACAACAAATATTTTTCAAAGAGAGGTAAAAAATGTTTTTCTGATGATTGAAGACATACAAACATTTTCTCTCACAGTCATCTATCCAGCAGGCAGATTCTGTTCATACATGGTCTGATCACAGGTGCCTTTAGGATCCAGTACTCCCAAAGACCTTGTGATGAACACAGGCCCTGTGTCCCTTGGTGAAACAATGACTCAGACTTGAGGTTTCTAAATCTTCCTTCCTCCTTTCTTCTGCGTGGAGTGCAGAAGTGGAGGGTGTAGAGTGTGTACAAAGACCTGAGCCCTCTATAGTTGCCAAGACAGATACAGGATCCTGCTGGGGAAGAGTAGACCTCTTATACAATGTCTGCAGTTTAGAGATTATCTCCAAGGTGCTCATGTTTCTATTGTGTCAGATGTCAGCTTATCTCTCCCATAGAATGGAGATGGGAAAGCACCTTAGCCTGAAAAAAAAAAAAAAAAAAAAAAAAAAAAACAGGACCAAAGGTAATGGGAAAGGAAGATTCAAGGAAAAAAAAAGAGGTGGGAGGTTGGGAGAAAGTGTGGCTAGTTCAGGAATGTGTTATGTGTAGCAATTTGGTGTGTTGCCTTCAAAACTGCTTTCCTATTTTTTCATTAAACATACCTATACTTTCATTCTCAGGAAAAGACATGGTTTGGTTCTCTTGCAGGAAAACCTCAGCATAAAGTCTGGTTCACTATATGTTGTGTCACCTGTAAATAATACTACTGAGGAGGGTACCAAGGGCTTCCCCTCCACTTCTGCTCAGGGTGTTCCTCCTGGAGGCTTTTGCAATCTCCCAGTTGTATTCATGACATCCATAGCCCTGAATCAATGAAACTCTAGGTCCTGTGATTATAGAGAAGCTTTCTCATGATCTGCACAACTGTGCTGATTTTCCTTTGGCTACTTTGAGGAGAGGGGGAAAGAGTAAGTAAAAAATAAAAGACTTAAAAACATTGAGGTGTTCAGGCTGGGGCCTGAGGTAGATCACAGCTCTTGCAGGGGAGTGAGCTGGGGCTTTGCCACAGGGAGGGACATCCCAGCAACACCCTGCTGTTGGCTATTAGAGAGTTGACAGCAGTTCCCTCTTACTGCCTGGAGGCACACAATGTCACAGGAGTCTGTCACAGGTTGACATTTGTGCTTCTGCTGGCATCTCCACATCTACCAAGGTGCAGAAGACACTGGCTTTGTGAATTGTGCCAATCCAAGAGTGTCTTGTGCTGACCTGCATTATGAGTGAATGGAAAGCCTTTCAAGTGATGTAAATTGGCATTATCCTGGAAGAGGAGGAGAAACAATAAAAATGCATAGGCATATATTTCCTGGGAAGTCCAGGATGGAAAAAAAGACTTCATGTAGTGTTTTTTGTGCAAAGTTTGGTACCCTGCAGGATGGCACTGTGGTTTTTCCCAAGCAGCTCATCTGCCCAGTTTGCCTAGCCCCAAACTCTGCCAGCTGGCGAGTGAGAGTCTGCAAAGAGAAGTTTATGTCTCCTCCACTGTTACCAGTTTCTGGAAGGGGATCCTGTAGAATGTTCCAAGTCTTTTCCTGCAACTGTGGAAATTGTACATTTATTGCTGTTCACTTCAAGCGTGTAATGAGCTCAGTGCTAGCAGAAGATACCAAGCTTTTGTGAGGAAAGGCTGAGAGCTGGGTCTCTTTAGTTTGGAGAAAAGGAGACTGAGGGGTGACCTCATCAATGTTTACAAATACGTAAAGGGTGAGTGTCAAGAAGATGGAGTTAAGCTTTTTTCAGTGATGACCAGTGATAGGACAAGGAGTAATGGATACAAATTGGAGCATAGGAGGTTTAAGGTGAATATCAGAAAAAATTTTTTTACTGTGAGAGTGACAGAGCACTGGAACAGGCTGCCCAGAGAGGTTGTGGAGTCTCCTTCTCTGGAGACATTCAAAACCCGCCTGGACGCATTCCTGTGTGATGTGCTCTAGGTGATCCTGCTCTGGCAGGGGGGTTGGACTAGATGATCTTTTGAGGTCCCTTCCAACCCCTAGGATTCTATGATTCTATGATTCTGGGACTAAGCTGCTTCTTCCTTTTGACAAGGGGTACAACAGCTTGACTATGACTGTGGACAGACATTTCCTCTGTGTTCTTCAGATTTTGCAGCAGTATTACCTCCATTATGTCTACATTTGTCTCTGTGTTAGTGATTTCCCTGATATTTTTGTAAGAAGGGTCTTGCTTGTAAAGCATCAGCGTCATGGAATGTGAGGAAGACAAACAGCAAAAAAAGGCCTCACAATGTGCAGTGAACAGTGTCTGCAGGTGTGGTTTTGATGGAGTTGTTTTTTATAGAGCATAGTGAAACATTATTTGGTCTGTGTGATGTAGATAAGGAGAGAGTGTGGAGCATCCTATGTTGTATGTGCCCAGAGGTTTGTGGGATGGCTAGAAATTATGGTAATATACAGGACAGACATGACCAGTCTGCTCCAGAAAATCCTAGACTTGACTAGTTTAAGCACAAAGACTCCCTTTCCACTGTGGATCTCAAAACAGCCTCAATATGTGCAATGGAACTGAATAGCAAGTGATACTATTAAAGAATACTGATTTGGGCATCTTAGATGTTGCTGAAGCTGAAGATTTCAGGAGTTAGATTGGACAGGTACAAGGACAGCACATAGATATCTTGGTGTTTGCCCTATTTCTGCTGCTGTTGCTTTCCTGTGTCTCACACTGGAGAAGGGGAAGGAAGGAAGGAAGGAAGGAAGGAAGGAAGGAAGGAAGGAAGGAAGGAAGGAAGGAAGGAAGGAAGGAAGGAAGGAAGGAAGGAAGGAAGGAAGGAAGGAAGGAAGGAAGGAAGGAAGGAAGGAAGGAAGGAAGGAAGGAAGGAAGGAAGGAAGGAAGGAAGGAAGGAAGGAAGGAAGGAAGGAAGGAAGGAAGGAAGGAAGGAAGGAAGGAAGGAAGGAAAAGTAAGCAAAAAGAGGCTTTTGAAGTTGATGTCACTGGCAAGCAAAATATAATACATTAAAAGGCCAAATTTGCTAGGAGGTGCCAAGAACAAGGGCAGACAGCTGAAGCTTTTACTACTGCAGATCACAGTTTTGCTGAATGTTGCATATACAGAATGTTAAAAGAAGAATTAACAAGAGGCACAATAATTTTTGGCAAAAGATACAACCAGTTCATCAGCACAAGTTAAGCTTAGGCCCAGGTCACTCACTAACAGTGGCCTGAGCAAAAGTAATGCTGACGTATATCCTGGCAGCACAGAAGTGATTGCAGCAGACCAGGGAAGAATATGAACACAAACATGAAAAGAGCAGCTTCAAGCACTTTTAATATCAGAAGTAGCACTCAGTAAGTGAGGAAAAAAGCTGAGAAACTTTAACATAAGAGAAGATGGAAAAGTTGTGGGAGACGTGGCATAGCACCAAGCCACACAGGCCATGAAGTCCCTCTGAAGACTCAGAATGTGAGAGATGCCACAAGGGACATGGTGTCAGACAAGTGAGGGTAGAAAGGAAATTATCACTAAACCCATGTTTCTATCCCTCAACCCTAAAAGACACTACTCTTTAAGAAATACGTTTTAAATAATCAAAATCTTGCATTTAAAATGGGAATATTTGACTGCAGCACCTACAGTTTCACAAAAAAGATCAGAGCAATAGGGTTTGAGATGGATATATGGTAAGAGCAAACAGGATGTTAAGTGTGGCTTAGAATGCTACAGGATATGTTTCCAGCCACTTCTCTGGGAACCTCAGAAAAGGATGCAAAGCTCTTCAACAAATTATTTGTGCAGTTCTGAGTCTTGCATTGTGCCTATCAGAACACTGTCACTTGCCATCCATCTGGCATGTTCTTAAGCCCCTGGGTATTTGTAAATTAAGCTTTATTAAACTGTGACAACAATCATTCAAAGACCCTTGACCTTCTCTTTTACAGTGCAAGTGCATGACCAATTTCAGCAAAACCTTTCTCCAATTTTGCATATTGATAAGATGTGATGACATCTGACTAGAAATATGAAAGTCATCTGACCCTCTCAAAACATGTCCTCTTGCCTTCCACTCACTAGACTGGCTTTCAAGCTGGCATGTAGGTTTTGAGTCAGTATGTGTTAGACTGTTGGGAAGGAATTTGTTTGTCTGGATTCAATACACTGACCCTTTTTGCAATATATTTCACCCCACTTTAGCAATCAATTTTTGTCTTGGAGCTGAAGATCCTCTTTGGGTCCTCCACTTGGGTCATAACAACCCCATGGTAAGCTACAGACTTGGTGATGTGTGGTTGGAAAGCTGCAGGTTGGAAAAGGACCTGGGGGTATTGATCAACAGTCGACTAGATATGAGCCAGCAGTGCGTGCAGGTGGCTGAGAAGGCCAATGGAATCCTGGCTTGTATTAGGAACAACGGGAATAGGGAGGTGATCATTCTCCTGTATTCAGCACTGGTGAGGCCACACCTTGAATGTTGTGTTCAGTTCCGGGCCCCTCACTATAAGAAGGACATAGCAGTGCTGGAGCCTGTCCAGAAAAGGGCAAGGAGGCTTGTGAAGGGCCTAGAGCCCAAGTCCTGTGAGGAATGGCTGAGGGAGCTGAGGCTGTTTAGTCTGGAGAAGAGGAGGCTGAGGAGAGACCTCATTGCTCTTTACAACTACCTGAGAGGAGGCTGGAGTGATGAGAGGGACAGTCTCTTCTCCCTGGTGATGTGTGATAGGACCAGAGGGAATGGATGCAAGCTGTGCCAGAGGAAGTTTAGGTTAGATATTAGGAAGCATTTCTTCACTGAAAGGGTTGTCAGGCATTGGAATAGATTGCCCGGGGCAGTGGTGGAGTCACCATCTCTGGAGGCATTTAAACGGCATGTGGATCTGGTGTTTAGGGACATGGTTTAGTGGTGAGCTTGCGGTGTTAGGTCTAAGGTTGGACTGGATGATCTTGGAGGTCTCTTCCAACCAAAGACATTTTGTGATTCTGTGATTTATGAGCTGAAATGGAAGCAAATTTGGCTAATGGAATATGAGCAAAAATTAGAAATAGGCCTAGCAGCAATATAAACACATCAATGAAAAATTCAGTGTGAAACATATTGCTGTGGGTTTCTAGTCTCTCTATATATCTATATTCCATGCATTTATTACCTACTTGTCTGGTCCATGGCTTTGGTTAGTGATGAGTTTAGGATTATGTTTTGGAAAAGCAATTAATGGCTTCATTTATACTTCAACTGTCATTACTCACCAGTGATGCTTATGCTGGGTCCACTCATGCCACTCGGCAAATTCCAATTTCTAGTCATCCTCTACCCAGAAGGGTTGACCAGAAGCCTGAGCACGCAGTATGGACATGGTCCTGCAGCCCAGCCTTGGCAAATGACCTGGACCACAGCAGCTGCTAAGAGAAGAATGTGAGTGAGCACAGTGTTAGCTTGGATCTTACACACAAAACTGTCTGAGAATGTATTCACCCAAAACTAATCATGTATGGATTGCTTTTGTGTGGCAAGGTTTAGGTAGCAGGGGGGACTAGAGGGGTGGCTTCTGTGAGGAGATGCCTGAATCCCCCCCCATGTCCAAGAGAGCCTATGCCAGCCAGCTCCAAGATGGACCCACCACTGGCCAAGGCTGAGGCCACTCAATTCTACTGTCCATGTCACTGACAAAGATGTTAAACAGCACCAGTCCAAGTACTGACCCCTGAGGGACACCACTCATCACTGTTCTCCAGTGGGGCATCAAGTTTTTGGTCGCTGCTCTCTGTGCGTGACCATCCAGCCAGTTCCCTACTGAACGAGCGGTCCACCCATGGAATCCATATCCTTCCAATTTTGAAACCAGGATGTCATGTGGGACAGTATCAAATGCTTTGCACAAGTCCAGGTACATGATACCAGTTGCTCTTCCCTGGTCCACTGACACTTTGACCCCATCATAAAAAGCCACCAAATTTGTCAGGCATGATTTGCCCTGGGTGAAGCCATGTTGATTGCCATCAACCACCTCCATATTTTCCATGTGCTCTAGCAGAGCCTTTAGGAGGGTTTGCTCCATGATCTTGCCAGGCACAGAGGTGAGACTGACTGGCCTATAGTTCCCTGGGTCTTCTTTCCTTCCCCTTTTGAAAATGGGGGTTATGTTTCCCCTTTTCCAGTCAGTGGGAACTTCACCAGACTGCCATGACTTTTCAAATGATGGAAAGTGGCATTGCAACTTCATCAGCCAGCTCCCTTAGGAGCTGCAGAGCGATCTTGTCAGGTCCCATGGACTTTTGCACGTTCAGGTTCTTCAGCTGGTCTCGAACCTGCTCTTCTCCTACAGTGGGGAGATCTTCCTTTTCCTAGTCTCTGCCTTTGCTTTCTGTGACTTGAATGGTGTGGCCAGAGCCATTACTGGTGAAGACTGAGGCAAAAACTTTGTTCAGTACCTTAGCCTTCTTCATATCCTGCTTGATGAGGTCACCATTTCCTTCAAAACAAGAACTAAGATATTCATCAAGGTGATGAAACAGAATATCATAAACAAGCAAAGGATGGCAAGAAGGACATTAAAAGGACACAGCTGCATTATCATAGTTTGAAATAAAAATCAGTTTTAAGAAAAATAAAATGCATCCTAGAAGTGAAGGGGTTTTATAATTATCACTGTTGTGGTTGGCAAAGCTTTTTCAAAGTGTGCTTCTATAATTTTAGAAGATTCTCAAAAAGCTAACTCTAAACTAGGTGATAGAAGAATACAAAATGTACAATTTCCATGCTTAGATAGTGCTAATATAGTTAAAAAACCCCAAACAAACCAACTAACCAACCAACCAAAACCACAAAAAACACCTCAAAAAATGAAACTAACAAACAAAAAACCCAACAAAACCAACCAAGCAAACAAAACCCAAATGGTAATTGGAAGGGATTAAGTTTATGAGTAAAATTCCTAGGACACTAATTCTGGCACATTATTTATTCATAATATTTTCTAACTGGATGACATAAGGTTTAGAACAAACTTCCTTTCTTTTTTTTTTTTTTTTTCCCCTTCAAAGACGTTCATTATTTAACAAACCTCTTTTATGTTGTTTGTTTTCCAATTCTGACCCTTGCTACCCAACATAACAAGACTTTGATAATTTTCAGGGGAACAAACCTAACTGCTAAGCAAGTTTCTCATGCTGTGGAAGCTCTTCAGGCAACCAACAATTTGTCAAAGTTCAAGAGCACTATAATGTGAATCTCGCTTATGTGATTGTTCTGTTTTAAACAGAGTTTGGGCTCAGCAGGTCCCTTCACAGGATTTTCCATTTATAATTCTGCTAGTTGGAACATGCTCATCTAGAAACTCCCTTAAAATTGAAAGAAACTACTACAGAGTTTAAGAATGCTTCAGTTAATCTAACAGATTTTCAAGATGGTAATAATGTTTATTATTGCATTACAGCATTGCCTACAGGTCCTGGCACAGCTGGGAGCTGCACTACACAAAGATCTCTTCAAGACCTAAATTTACTTTGTTCTCTCAGAAATCTTACCATCTAAAACAGGGACAAAAAATGAGAGAAAAGATATACCTTCTACTTTTTACCTATTGGAGTCTAAGGAAAGCAAACAAACAAAATAAATATATTTTAAAATACTGGACATGCAGTGATCTGTGTAATATTTATTTCATGTGTTTAAGGTCAAAATAAGGAGCAGCTGCAAGTTAAACAGGGTGGAAGACATGACCTTTCTTAGCATAGGTTTGCTTAGCCTCCAGTTGCCTTCCCCAGCCTCCCAGACAGAGCATTACTGTCCCTTCAGACATGGTGGCATGTCTGCTTGTTTCACTGCTCCTCAAGTGGATACTGTCAAAAGAACCCGATTTACCTTAATCTCTGCTGTGCAGGTTTATAAACCACAGTCTTCCAACACGACAAGCAGAAGAAGTAATTGCAAGTGCAATTATGCTGCTGTAGGTTAATTGTAACCTCCACAGAGAGAGCTGATGAGCAGTTTGAGATTGGCTGAGAGCAGGACTCTTCCCAGACACCTGCAGCCAAAACAACATGTCATGCCAGTGCCTAACATCCCTGAACCTAGGCTGGCCCTGAAGCAGGCAGTAGCTAGAGGACATGCTCAGAAAATGGGAAGCCAGACTGATGAGTATCCAAGTACACAAGACTTCTGAATGGACTTAAAGAGCATGAATGTATTAAGTAAGGTATTAGATGAAAAGCAAATAACAATGAAGACAAAGACTGCAAAAGCAGAGACAAGAGCCTGAGAAGGGTTGTTAGGAACAAAACCGCTGCTGGAATCAGCAAAGACTGAGTGGAATATGCATGAGCTGCAGATCTGGTATGCAGTGTGTCCTGGAGTTCAAGTCCTGATTTGAAATTCCTTCCACTTCTTCAGATACAGGACGATTAGGATGCTTTTTCCATTCAAGATGGATGTAAGCACTACTCTGGAAGCCAAGTTCTGTCTCCAAAGCAAGAACTGTATGTATTTAGTTCTTCGAGACCCAACTGTACTTGTCAGTGACTTTAAAGTTCACATGTCTTTTTTAGCCTACTGAGTTTGATCTTGTAATCCATTTTGCAGTTTCCTACCTCTCTGTGTGTCACTACTCCTGTGACATATGATGCCTTTGGTTTTAATTTTGTGAAATATTTTTCATGAGAAATATCTTTTCCCTCTTCTCCACTCGCTCTTTCCCTGTGAGTTTACCCACTGATCCTCTGTATTTGTTTCTCCAGACACTTCAACCTGCAGATCAGGTCTTGAAAACAAGCTTTTCAAGTGATTGGTTATGGCAGTGTGGAAAGGCTCGCTGAGGTATTTGACACCCAGATGCCATGTCCAGAGTGGCTAGCCAATCCATTGGGGTGCTTTTAAAATGTCTGGTAATAAATCAGAGCCCCAGAGCTAGAGTGCTCTACAAATCTTGCTGCTCTAAGTCTCTCAAGTTGAATGCTCCAAAGTCACGGATATCTGCAGTCAGGAGACATTTCTGTAAAGCTTCTCAACATCACCAGTGTGCTCTGCTTGCTTCCTGAAATGCCTGTACACCAATGCACGCAGCACCGGGAATAAACAGGAAGAGTTAGAGGTCTGTGTGTGGGCTAAGGGTTATGATCTGGTAGCAATAACAGAGACATGGTGGGACAGCTCACACGACTGGAATGTGGCCATGGATGGCTATGTGCTTTTTAGGAAAGATCGGTCGGTGAAGCGAGGTGGTGGAGTTGCTCTTTATGTGAGAGAGCAACTAGAATGTATCGAGTTTTGTGCAGGGGCTGATGAGGGGCAAGTTGAAAGTCTGTGGGTAAGAATTAAAGGGCAGGCTGGTATGGGTGATACAGTTGTGGGAGTCTACTACAGACCTCCTGATCAAGATGAGGAAGTTGATGAGTCTTTCTACAGGCAGCTGAAAGCAGCCTCACAACTACAGTCTTTGGTCCTCATGGGAGATTTTAACTATCCCGATATCTGCTGGAAGACTTATACAGCCAGCCTTTCACAGTCTAGGAGGTTCCTCCAGTGCATTGATGACAACTTCTTAATGCAAATGGTGGACAAGCCGACTAGAAGAGGAGCGCTGCTGGATCTTGTGCTCACCAACAAGGAGGGCCTTGTTGAAGCAGTGGTGGTCAATGGCAGCCTTGGCTGCAGTGACCATGAGATGGTGGAGTTCAGGATCCTGTGTGGGAGGAACAGAATACCCAGCAGGATCAGAACCCTGGACTTCCACAGAGCAAATTTCAGCCTCCTCAATCAATTGTTAAGGGAAGTCCCATGGGACAGAGTGCTAGAAGGTAAAGGGGCTCAAGATAGCTGGTCAACATTCAAGGACCACTTCTTGCAAGCACAGGATCAGTGTGTCCCAATGGGTAGAAAATCTAGTAAGGGAGCTAGGAGACCAGGGTGGTTAAAAAAGGAACTGCTGGGCAAACTCAAGTGGAAAAGGAAAATCTAGAGATCATGGAAGGAGAGGCTGGTCACTTGGGAGGAATATAGGACTGTTGTCAGAGAATGTAGGGAGGCAACTAGGAAAGTTAAGGCCTCCTTGGAACTTAACTTTGCAAGTTGGGTTAGGGATAATAGAAAGGGCTTTTTCAAATACATAGCCAACAAAACTAATACCAGAGGCAATACAGGCCCACTGCTGAATGAGATGGGTGCCCTGGTGACAGAGGATATAAAGAAGGCAGAGGTGCTGAATGCCTTCTTTGCCTCTGTCTTTACTCCTGCAGGCTTTCCCCATGAGCCCCAGTTTCATATAGCCCCAGAAGAAGTCAAGATAGAGGAGGAGTTTGCCCAGGTAGATGAGGATTAGGTTAGGGATCAGTTGAGTAATCTGGACATACATAAATTGATGGGTCCAGATGAAATGCATCCAAGGGTGCTGAGGGAGCTGGCGGAGGTCATTGCTAGTCCACTCTCCATCATCTTCGGTAAGTCATGGGTAACAGGAGAGGTGTCTGAGGACTGGAGGATAGCAAATGTCACACCAGTCTACAAGAAAGGCAAGAAGGAGGACCCAGGTAACTATAGACCGGTCAGCCTCACCTCCATCCCTGGAAAGGTGATGGAACAACTTGTCCTTGGCACTATCTCTAGGCATATCAAGGACATGGGGGTCATCAAGAGCAGTCAACATGGTTTTACCAAAGGTAAGTCATGTTTGACTAACCTCATAGCCTTCTATGAGGAAATTACCAGGTGAATAGATGATGGTAGAGCAGTAGATGTGGTCTATCTTGATTTCAGTAAAGCATTTGACACCGTCTCCCACAGCATCCTTGTAGATAAGTTGATCAAGTATGGGTTTGATGATCAGGCAGTGAGGTGGATCAAGAACTGGTTGAAAGGAAGAAGTCAGAGAGTTGTAGTTAATGGGGAAGAATCGAGTTGGAGGCCTGTGACTAGTGGAGTCCCTCAGGGGTCAGTACTGGGACCGGTGTTGTTCAACATCTTCATCAACGACCTGGATGAGGGCACAGAATGTACCCTCAGCAAGTTTGCTGATGACACCAAGCTGGGGGGAGTGGCTGACACACCAGAAGGCTGTGCTGCCATTCAGAGAGACCTAGACAGGCTGGAGACTTGGGCGGGGAAAAACCTGATGAAGTTTAACAAGGGCAAGTGTAGAGTTTTGCATTTGGGGAAGAAAAATGCCATGTACCAGTACAGGTTGGGGGCTGACCTGCTGGAGAGCAGTGTAGGTGAAAGGGACCTGGGGGTCCTAGTAGACAGGAGGATGACCATGAGCCAGCAATGTGCCCTTGTGGCTAAGAAGGCCAATGGCATCCTGGGGTGCATTAGAAAGGGTGTGGTTAGTAGGTCAAGAGAGGTTCTCCTCCCCCTCTATTCTGCATTGGTGAGGCCACATCTGGAGTATTGTGTCCAGTTCTGGGCCCCTCAGTTCCAGAAGGACAGGGAACTGCTGGAAAGAGTCCAACGCAGAGCCACAAAGATGATTAAGGGAGTGGAACATGTCCCTTATGAGGAAAGGCTGAGAGAGCTGGGTCTCTTTAGTTTGGAGAAGAGGAGACTGAGGGGTGACCTCATCAATGTCTACAAATACGTAAAGGGTGAGTGTCAAGAAGATGGAGTTAAGCTTTTTTCAGTGATGACCAGTGATAGGACAAGGAGTAATGGATACAAATTGGAGCATAGGAGATTTAAGGTGAATATCAGAAAAAATTTTTTACTGTGAGAGTGACAGAGTACTGGAACAGGCTGCCCAGAGAGGTTGTGGAGTCTCCTTCTCTGGAGACATTCAAAACCTGCCTGGACGCCTTCCTGTGTGAGGTGCTCTAGGTGACCCTGCTCTGCAGGGGGGGTTGGACTAGATGATCTTTCAAGGTCCCTTCCAACCCCTAGGATTCTATGATTCTATGATTCTATGATTCTATGAAATAAGGAAGCTCTTTGTCATCCATGTCACCCAGCTCTTTAACATTCTAGTTTTGCCAGCACTTACAAATTTATTTATAGCCTAGAATATCTTGTCCAGAATTCAAACTCATAGCGGGTTATGTAACTGAAAAATCTCAATTTAACAATTAAAAAAACCCACAACATAACAAAAAAAAAAACAAAAAACAAAAAACTAAACCAGAACAATTTTTAAGATTTTAATTAAAGAGAAGTGAGATTAAATTTAAAAAGGAATCTCATTTCCCTTGCATGAAGTGTGGTGGCAGTTGGAAAGTATAACTGAGCACAGCTTCATGTGAGCATTGCTCAGTGTGCATGCAGAGCATCAGTGTGAGGATATTAAATACAACTAGGAGGCCTCACAATATTTTATGCATACAGAATTAAATTTAAACCTAAATATAGTAATTAAACTGGGATTTTAGCTGGGTATTATAGAAATCTGATAATTGCAAAAGTGTTTAAGGAAGCAAATATACTTTCAGCTTAACAAAACCCTCTTTCTGATACATTGCAAAGTGCTTTTTTTGCCCCTTTTTTTCCTCCATTCTTTGCAATACTTTTTTTTATAAATTGAAAAACCCCACTAATACGGTTTCTGGAATCAAATGCAGACAACAGTCTTGTGGGACTCCAGGGATATATTATGAGTGTCTACTATGGGGGGGGGGGGGGGTGTAATTTAATAATAAAAAATAGTTTTTCCCATGGTCTGTATCAAGATTTGATACTCCTGGGTATAATTGGGTTAAAAGGTTGATTGGCCCATGAAATCAGGGTGAACATCTGGTCTCTAGCCTAGGCCCAGTTGACAGTCTGAGCATCACTTTCTGGCAGACTGATAATGCAGAGTTGGTCCTCCCAGATGTATTTTCCCATACAGTGTGTTACTCAAACTTATATCTATTTACCAGTGTTTTGGGTCAAATTCAAGTGATGTTTTTTTCTTCTTTTCTTTCCCTGCTGAATTAAAAACTAAAGCAGGAGAATAATAACTTTAGTTTAACAAAATGGCTTGTCTTCTCCTCGGTGAAATGTTACTATTACTTTTTAAACACCTGAGGAAAAACATTTTGCCAGTTCATGTGTTTTGATTTTTTAGTCACAGCCATTCACTAATAGATTAAGGTGTGCTTGGATTGCATTTGTCCAGATCTAGTCACAAGTACATTGTCTACTCTAGCTTTTAATGCCTCAAGAGTCAGGATTCCCAGTGAAGTCATTGTTATCTGTCATATCAAAAAACAGAGTCACATAAAATGAAAGTGGGTAAAGAAATAAACAGAAGGGGAACCCTCTAGCAAAGCTTTACCTATTTCAGTGGCATCCTGGTTGTCCAAGTTGGTGGCCTGCAAATGTTTTTCAAGAGCTGCACACCAGTGTCTCCTGGAATTCACATGGCTGGATCTATGTGGACCAGAGACAAGGATGCACAGACACCATGGGACTTCTCATTCTTGGGAGAAGAGTTGTGCTTCTGATGCCTAGCCCCATGCATGGTGCCTGGATGAGGGTACACCTTGTACACTTCTGAGAGAGGCCCTTGGTGGTTCAATAAAGCCTGCTCCTGGTGGTTCCTCTTCCAAAGAACATGGTACCTGTCAAGCAATGGCTGCATCTTAAACAATGAAATGTTCTGAGTTGCCAAATACTCCCTTCTGACTCTCATTTTTCCCAACAGCCTCTCTGTCCTTTTTATCATCACATGCATAAGTGTGCTGCGAGCCAAAGGGATTGTCTGACAACTCTTTGTCCAGATCTGCAGGTGCCAGACTACACGTGGTCTATGGGAGGAAGAGCAGGACTGTCACTGAGCGTCCCAAGCCCATGTCTGGGTGACTGTGCAAGCGTTTCTTCAGATCAGTAAGGAGAAATGATATGCGCTGCATAACTGGAAGGCTGGACTTACAAGAGAGGATGGGGACTGTGCTGTGCATCCCTGCAGGATCACCACTCTTTTCAAGACCTCTGAGAGGCCACTTGTAGCCTCTCTACTTGGGTTCTTTTCAGTGTAAATAGCAGACACAACCATATTTAACTTCATTAATCTCCCATGTTCTGGATATTAAACCAAATTTAAAAGTTTCCATCTATTAATACTGCTAAAACGTCCTAAAATCTTTAGGCAGGTTATCCTCTTAGTGCTGTGAAGAATTGTTTGTTTTGATGCCTCCAAATCTGCAAGATATTTAATCCAAGCTTTAACGAGTCAGAAAAGAAAGCAAAAGACTTTTTTAACTGAACCCCCATGAGTCTGTTTGCCTGTTTGTGAAGGTCAGGTTAAAAATACCCAGCCTTTTCAGGCTGTATGCACCCAAGGGAAAGACTTTCACTTAGAATGCTTTCAGAAACAAGCCCTTGCATTTAACTGTCTTGTTCTCCGAGGTTATCCCTAGTCCCCTCATTTTCTCTGTGCAGGTTTCCACAGTTGCCCCTTAAGCACAACCCTGCAGGAGATTTATTTTCCAGGTGCAAGATGCTGACATTTATACAGGGAAAGAGAATTCATTAAGCCCAAACAGTGGTGTGCAGAAGTTATGCTTAGGGATAAACTGTAGCTTCAGGATGTGAGAGGACAAACTGCCATACTAGACTCAGCCAAAACCAAAGCAAGAAGGTGACAGCAGTGACAGTGGCAACAGGCATGTCCAGGCCACAAAGGTGGCAAAAAGTGGGTATATGAGAAACCCCCAAACTCTGGAGGTCTTTGGAGGGGTATTGCGAGCCTTTGGGGTTAGACCTGGGCAAGACCAACAGCAGTAACAATAGGTGACCATGGCAGCGATGCCATGCCAGGCCACAATTACCCATGTAAATGAGGCAAAGCCATCAAGTTTGGGTATGGATGTGGCAGAACTGCAGCAAGTGGGCAAAGGGCTTCAGAAGCAGGCTGTGTAACTGGGGGAGGCTGGGGTCTGAGAAGGGAGGTAAAAGCGGCAAAAGGAGGGCCGAGAACCAGGAAATGGGTGTCAAGGTGTGAAATTCCCAAGATGGGCACTGTCTGGGCAGTTCTGGGCAGCCCCATGTTTGCTGGTGGTGGCTGGAGCAGGGCAGCCACCCAAACCTTCTGTCCTGACCATGCTGTGAGAGGTGGACTGCAGCTGGAGTGGGAGGAGGTGGGTGCCTTCCGTGGCTGGTGAGAAACCAACAGACATGGACAGACGGGTTGAGATTCTGGTATCGTCTTGTTGATGCTCGTTTCAGGTCTGACAGCATCAGTGCCATTTTGTAGCACCTCCCTTTCACTATTTTGCCTCACAGCTGTGAAACCGTCTCCTATTTCACTGCCAAATGTATCTCACTTCAACTTCATGGATGCTTTTTTTACCTTTATCAAAAGGCTGAAAATCCCTTCTCCCTTTTCTTTGCACTCCTTGCCTGGTAACTGATGTTTTTGAATGTGTGAGAAGCTACCTGCAGGGATCAGGTCAGCTTTGCATTTAATGGAATCAAAAGGCAAAGATTCAAGCACAGCCCTGTCGTAATACTGCATTAAACAGTGAAACAAAGCTAAGGGGTTGAGTGCAGGAAGCTCAGTCCTCAAACACCACTGAAGTACTGTAAATCTCTTATTACAGACACAAAAAAATAATAAAAATCTATTAATTCCATCCATGCATTATATAGCTCTTTTATTCAGTGTTCTTTTTTTTATCTTCAGCTCAGTTAAGTTTTTGTAAGAAAAAATGTCCTTATTTGACATTATTTTTGGCAGCGCCGAGGCTTGAAACTACTAGATTTTTTGGAGAAAAGTCCAAAGGCTAACTGAAATGGGCTGGTTTTGCTGTAATATCCTGCTTCCTTCAAGACAAAAGGAGCCAAACATACAAAAAAGAACACAGAGAAGATAGTAATGACATAAGGCAGCTTTCTTCTCTCATGCTGTTTCTTTATAATTTTGCTATTGGAGAAACACAGGTTCTGCACCCTGATTTATTTGTATCTAATGCTAATGCACTCTCCCAGACAGAGAAGCTGGTTGTTTAACCTGATACATTGCAGAGGTCCATTGCAGAGGAGCATTGTCAAGGCTCAGGCCTCCCTGCATGAACTTTCTGCAGCCCTTTGCTGCCTATGGGTTTAGAGGAGTAGTGATTCTGAAAACTCTGGTGACACGCAAAAGAGAATTTCAGCTGATAAAAAGATCTTTGAGGATATGGGCTATGCACTCCTGCCTGTATCCTGTTAAACACAGTGTTCCTTCAGCTCTTGTCTTCCATACATACACCCCAAACAATGCTTGGATCATCACCAAGGTTTTTTGGGGGTTCCTTGACTTGTGCAGTAGTCTGGGATATCCAGATCCTCACTGATGTGTCACAAATCAGATGAGATCCATCTATCCCCACCTTGAGAAGGAATGCCCTAGTTAAATACTCCTTTTATGTATTTGTAACTGTGTTTTCCAGAGACTGCAATGAAATTGTTTATTTTGCTCTCTTACATCCAGTAACTGGAACAAACAGTCATGATCATCCTCTTTAAGTGAAAATTAAAGGTGTGTGCATCAACTCTGGTGACAGTGATTCAAACCTTCAATTTTGTATACTGCAATAATAAAATTTCTTTTACTTGCTTTGAAAACATTGTATGGTTCAGAAATGTCTATATATTTATGTTTATAGACATGTTTTTCCTCCTCATACCACTGTCAATTGTCTCTGTGCTCTGTAAGTGTAAGTCCTTTCAAACCTGATTGTTACCAGACTGACCTTCTTCCACTTGGAGAAAATGGAACCTTTCTAAGTATTTCCCACTGACAATTTAACAGGTGAGATGCAGATATAGGTGGGAAAAGGAGAGGAAGGAACCCCTCACCCCTTCCACTTGAAATGCAGTCCAGCCATGTGATGCCCATCAAGGAGGATCCATCACCATCACCATCTCCATCAATGATAATTGATGTACAGAGTGATGGGGTGGAAGCAGAAAGCACCTTTACTCCTTAACCACTTGGATTATTTACATATTTCTCAATTATAGAGTTTCAGATATCTTGGGTCCAGCCCTAAAATGTTTACTGCCAGAAAGAACAGTTTTGGCTTTTGTAATATTTCAAGATAGGGGATGGTATGGCAATGCACCTTTTCCATGCTGAGTTCCCTGAAGCTAGATGAGAATGCTAGTCCACATTTCCACATTTTTTGCTTTAGTAAAGCCTTCCAAATGGCATAGGCAGTTGAGTTATTACTGCCAAAACTTCACCTTAACACAGCCTTTATGTAGCTTTAACTCAGAGCAAAAAACAAGGAAATCAACCCTGTCTTGATAAAAAAAAGCTGCCTGGTGAGTGCTTTTCCCAGGTGCAATCAGGTTTTACAGCCCTGTAGTGCCATTACTGCCACTCCTGCAAACTCAGGCAGATTGGGTGGCTGGTACAAGGCTGTGCATTTCTCTGCTGGTCTTTGAGGGAAAGGTCTAAGTTGATAAAATAAAAATCATTCACTAGAAGCATTTCTGTTGCTTGGAATGACTGAATGGAAGGGAAATTATTTACGAACTCATTAGCATTCTTCATGTCTTCACTTGTTGCAAACACTATCAGCTCCATTTAAACATATTTACTTACTTGTGCATTTAGGAGCCCTCAGGCAATAGAAAAAGGAAAATAATTTTCTCCTGCCACTTAAGGTACTCCTCTAATTTTCCCTAATTGATTTAATTAAAATTATTGCCACAGAACGATTATCACAGTGTTATTTGAAAGAAAAAGCAAAGCAAAGCAGAATTGTCTAGAGAAGTATTTGTCAGGGCCCTGAGTGCATTAGGAACCCTGATGTCCTCCCTAGGTCTTCCCCCACCCTGCTCAGTCCTCAGGACCCCACTTCAACTCTGGGGGTCCATCAGTCCCTGCCCAGTGATGCAGCAGCAGGACCCATCTCCAGCTCCCACAGCCCTGCCCTTCCTGGCCATGGCTCCACTCAGTTTTGCCCAGCCACATGCCCTTGTCCTTGCCTGGGGAGGTGTCTGGCCATCCCTGGACCTGCTGGTGACCTGCAAGTTGACATCATGGCTTGAGATTGAGCTTCCCTCATAGAATCATAGAATCATAGAAGTTGGAAGGGACCTAAGAAGATCATCGAGGCCAGCTCCCCTGCTGCAGCAGGAACACCTGGGGCAAATCACACAGGAATGGGTCCAGATGGGTCTTGAAAGTCTTCAGAGAAGGAGACTCCACAACCTCTCTCGGCAGCCTGTTCCAGTGCTTTGTCACCCTCACAGTGAAGTTTTTCCTCATGTTGAGGTGGAACTTCCTGTGTTGTAGCTGGGTGCTGTTTCCCCTCGTCCTATCTCAGGGCATCACTGAAAAGAGATTGGCCCGTTCTTGACGTCCACCCTTCAGATATTTATAGACATTAATAAGGTCCCCTCTTAGTCTTCTCAAGACTAAACAGCCCCAGGTCTCTCAGCCTTTCCTCGTATGACAGATTTTCTAGTCCCTTAATCATCCTTGTACCTCTCCATTGGACTCTTTCCAGCATATCCCTGTCCCTCATGAACTGAGGAGCCCACAACTGGACACAATAATCCAGACATGGTTGTACTAGGTGTGGAGAACTGGCCTCCGAAACAGTATGTCTCTCACTGAAATTGACTGTAATAGAGAGACTTAACAGAATAAAATAAAAATAAAGGAGAAACGGTGGCAATACCATGGGGTAGGGGCCATGGCTGGGACTTGACCAGGAGCTGCACACAGGCCTGGGAGTGGCAGCCCAAGCCTGCAAAGCAACGAGTGCCAGTAACGACGATCGCTTGTGGGTCGTTACTGCGCCCATTGCCGCTGCTGCTGGTGCAAAGGGAGAGAAGAAGACAAAAGAGAGAGGAGAAGAAAAATCAAATAAAAGGAGCCGAGCTGAAAGCAGCCCTCGCTGAGACCACCACAGGCCATGACTTTGCCACCAGACCCGGGTCCAGTGAGGAAAACAGCACCAGACTCCTCGCCTCTCCAGCGCTGCTGAGATCATCAGAAGCTCTTCATGGCGATAGTGGTGAGTGGCCCTGCCACCCGTGCCGTGCCCAGACTCCAAGAAGGGCAGTCCCCTGTGTGCCCAGGCACACGGCAGCTCGGCTGCCAGAGGCACCAGCAGGATGAAGGCAGCAGCTGCTGCAGCCCCTGCTGTCCCTGCCTCTGGTGCCACCCCCGCTGGATCTGCCACCGCTGCCACAACTCGCCTCACCCCCAGCTCCAGGACGTGAGCACAACATCACCATCCGAACCTTTCTCCTCTAACGCCTTCTCCCCCCGGGTGTGTAACTGGCCCCTTACACACACCTCGTCGACCCTATACGGGAAAGGCTTCGGGCTCTCTCTACGCTAAACTATAGTAGTCTTTTATTTTCTTTCTCTTTACTGACTGGGTACATTTACATATCCAGTTTTACACACACACATTGGAAACTTTTACAGTAAGTGGTATTTTAAACACAGAATCTGTGTGTGTGTGTGTGTTTGCTTCTGAGAGGAGCTTATCAATCAGTTATATATCCAGCAGAAGCAAGCTGTCCCAAGTCAGGGACCAGCCCACCAAAGTAATTAAGAAGGCTATCCTGAATATATAATTTGGTGTCAGAAAACCCTGATAAACAAACAAGGCCCTTGTGCCCTGAGATAAGGTGGCTTTGAACCAAAACCGGGTTCAGACTGTGACACTAGACCAGAGTAGAGGGAGAGGAGAAATTCCCTTGACCTGCTGGCCACACTGTTCTTAATACATCCCAAGATACTATTGGCTTTCTCAGCCACAAGAACACATTGCTGTCCCATGGATAACTTGTTATCCACCAGGATCCCAAGGTCTTTCTCCATGGGGCTGCTTTCTAGCAAGGCAACCCATAATCTATACTGGTGCAGGGTGTTTTTTCTTCCCAGGTGCAGGACTCTACACTTACTCTTGTCAGACCGCATTAGGTTCATCTTTACCCAGCTCTCCAGTCTGTCTAGATCTTGCTGAATGGTTGCACAGCCTTCAGGTGTATCAGCCAATCCTGCCAGCTTCGTATCATCAGCAAACTTGATGAGGATACACTCCATCCCCTCATCCAGGTCATTGATGAAGATGTTGAAAAAGACTGGGCCCAGTACTGACCAGTGGAGAACACCACTAGTCACAGGTCTCATCACCACAATCTGGCAACCTAATTTAGAGTAGTTTTTTGGTTTAGGGTCAGACTGAAATAGTAAGCAGGACACTCCAAATTACAGTACCTGCCCTGATACTGATAATGGCAAATGTCAGGCATAAAACTTTTGAGCCTACGTATCCTTGTGTGTTCTGTAAAGAAAGGCATATGTATAACTAAAATGGACAACATTTTGTATAGTTTGGAAATGAGGGAATGGGGGGGTTTGCAAGAGAAGCAGGCTGGGTGCCAGAGCACAGTGGCCACCTCAGGTGCTCTCATCTGTGCTCAGACCTTGAGGAGCATCTGGAGGTTGATGCCAAGGGAAAATGCTGGAGAAATAACTAAGCCTGTGAACTCTAAAGAGTGAAGGAACCTTTAAAACATTTGGGGAATTACAGCCATAAGAATTCTAGTATCTTCTGACTGAACCTTGAGGTATTAAAATCTGAGTCTATTTTGTACTTTCCATTTTTGAAGACATGCAGAAATGTTAATAAGCACACAAGTTTGTACCAGAGCAAAGGCAGACCGGTTTCATCTGCTGGTAACATCAAAAGAATTAATTATCTTTATCACTATCAAGGCCAATTCACTACTGGAAAAGACCAGTAACATTGCAAATAGCAGCTCAGACCAGAAGCCTGTTTGTTTCAGGATACTGCTTGTGCAAAGCTGTTGCCAGTGATGCCAGAGTGAAATGCTCTGGAGAGCATTTGTTGGCACTAAGCTTTTGAGTACAGCCCATGGTTCATATTTGTTGTCTACTTTAGATGGGACAGCTAGAATATGCTAATCTGAATGCTGGCATACTTTATTGTTATCCAGACTCTTTGGCTTGTCCAATTTTTTTTCCTCATGTTAACACCTTGTTGTCTGGTTTGTTTTGTTGCAGTTTTTAAACTTCTATTCTACAGTAAGAAAATGTTCCTAAAGAATTTTCTGCAACAATGCCTAAGGCCTAGGCACTTTTGGATTACTTGTATCTGTGGGAAAACAGAACTTAGATTGTGTTTTGTTTTAACTTTCTTGGAAGCAGCCGTGCAGAGGAGTGCGAGATGAGCGATGTTGAACTGGGTATGTGGCCTTGGACCTGCCAAGTGGGCAAATTTATGTCCGGCAGGGAGGATAGGCCCAGCTCCCTGGCAGGAAGGAATACATCGCTGTCCTTGTCTGCTTATCTTCAAGCCCTGGTGCCTAATGGCTGCATGGCCAGACTGGGCACGACTTGTGAAGCAGAGCGAAGGCTCCACGGTCGGAGGTCGTGCGGTAAAGGCCTGGATCAGCCCGTGTGACTTCATCTGGAGATCTGCGTGAGAAGCCAGCCCTGGGCGTTAACGAAGCTTGGATTTACACACACAGGGGGCACTGCGCGTCTCCCCTAACTTTTTCTTAATTAATAAACACTACTAGTTTGTTTAGAACCAATCAATACATGAGTTATGACACAAGTTCCACCTTGTCAAAAGGTAATTAATTAGTGCTTGGATCCTTTGTTCCGAAGTGAGAAGAGCACCTCCCCTGGAACGGGCTGACAGGCCTGATCCTCTCGTCCTCCCCCAGGCAGGGACGCCTCTTGGGTAAGATGTTGTGACTTTCACCTCTTGGGTAGGGCTCAAAGCACCCCGGGTGTATTGTGTGATGTACTTTTTATTGTTAGTATTGCCAGACATATTGACATCTAGTAGTAGCACTGTTGTAGTCAGTGCATTTATCAACGGCCATCTTGAACTTGTTGTATCTGTTGCCTTAATAAATTACCTTACATTTATACCTAATTACTTTGTCTTTGCCATTTTTGTGAATCTGTTCTCACAGCAGTCCTCGCCTGAGAACAGTGGGAGAGACAAATATTAGGCGGTCGTACACATAAACACACATAATTGTTTAGTCATAGAGGATTGATTAAGACTTGGGACATGAGACTGCAGTCCAGCTGCCCCCAGCACCCCAATATGTGAGGGCTGTTGGATAGCAGGGGGGCTGTAGTCTGAGATCCTGTGGCTCCAACAGGTGAGTCCCCCTCCACCACACATCCATGTCACACACACACACACTCAAGGCTTTTGCCTTCTCACTTCAGTATCATGTATGTATATGGAGTAATCTGAATTGCTTTGTTTAATATATATTTGTGTGTGTGTGAATATCTAACAAGGACATGAGAGTGACCGGGCTAGTCAGCATGGATTTACAAAGAAGTAATCAGCCTTGACTGGTCTGATAGCCTTCTATAGAGACATGACTTGCTTAGTGGATGAGGAGAGAGTAGTGGATGTTGTTTATTCTTACTTTAGCAAGATTTTTGACATTCTCTCTCGTAACATCCTCATTGACAAACTGATGAAGTGTGGGCTAGATAAATGAACAGTGAAGGGCACTGAAAACTGGCTGAACTGCTGGGCTCAGAGAGTTGCAATCAGCATCACAAAGTCCATCTGGGGACCAGTAACTAACGCTGTACGCCGCGGACCAATACTGGGGCCAATACTGTTTAACATCCTTATTAATGACCTATACCATGGGACAGAGAAAAGCAACAGAAAAATTTTGCAGTGATGCAAAGCTGAGAGGATGGGTTGATAGACCAGGTGGTTGGACAGCACCAGGAAGAGCATTAACAAGTCAAGGAAGATGATACTTCCTCTCAGCTCTGGTGAAAGACATCTGGAGTGCTGGACTCTCCTGTACAAGAAATACCTCGACATACTGGAGAGAGTTCAGCAAAGCATCTCAAAAATGAGTTAAGGGATTTAAGCAAATAGGCTCTGAGAGACCCAGAACTGTTCAGCCCAAAGAAGAGAAAGCTCAGGGGGATCCTATCAATATACATAAATACCTGATGGGAGGCAACAAAGAAAATGGAGCCAGATTTCTCAGTGGGGCCCATTGACAGATCAAGAGGCAATGGGCACAAACTGAAATACAAGAAGTTCCATTTAAATATTATTTTTCTTGTGAGGGTGGTTAAGCGTATGAACAAGTCGCCCAGAGATGGTGGAGTCTCTATCCTTGGAGATATTAAAAACCTGGATGGACAATATCTTGAACAACCTGCTCCAGGTGACCATGCTGACCATGTGAACAGGAGTCTGGACTACACAAACTTCAAAGGTCCCTACCAACCTCAACGATTCTGCAGTGTTATACCTGTCCATATATGTATATGTGTGTGTGTATGTACACGCTCAAGAGCATTTTATTACACCCGTTTTATTTTCCAGCAATTCACATTATTATTTTCAATGTACACTATTGTACTCGTACAAACACTGTGCTTTTCCTGCCGTTTGTTTCCTTTGGTTTCATCCAGCCCTAGGCAAAACCTGATAGGGAAGAATGTCCTGGAGAAAAAAAGTGTTCCTCATAAAGGGATGTAAAAATAACTGTACAATTCTTCTGAACCGCAAATAACTGCAGAGAGGCTTGTGGGAATGGTAGCTCCTTTACCCTGGCCTAGGGTAGTAGTGCATAGAGGTGGACAACACAAAATTAAATTAACATCTGCTGACCTTCAGACAGACCAGTGACTGACTGGCTCAAAATTTTCTTGCGAGGTAGCATTTCCAGCATGCTGAGTTACAATGTCACACTAAGGTCGGCAAGGAGAGAATTAATTGCAAGGTGTGATGTGTGGTTAAGTGTGACTCATCTCTGCTCATGAACTTCACTGAAAATTGATCGACAGCTTTAGAACAGTTGTAGTGCTCTCGTCAGCATGCCCTGGCACAAAAGACCCCCCCTCAGATCTTCAGCAGCCACAGCTGGACATGGAGACAAAACACAGGGTAAGAGAAGGGCACCCACAAGTCTTTCGGTTCTTACACCAAGGTGCTAAGAATGAGGACTCCACTGTCTCAGCCCTGGGAGGCCACTAGTCCTCACAGTCCTGAAGACCCTGCCCCTGTCTCATAGGTCCTTGTACAAAACAGGAGGTAGCATGAATGGTAGTACAGACAGTGGGCTCTCCAGTGCTGCACACCCCCAGCAGGAATGTTATGAAAGTATGGAAAAACCAGGAGGTTGCAAAGCATAGAAACATTCAAATTTAAGGTGTGCAGCTTTATTTACTTCCTGTTCTGTGTGGGCATTGTGACACTTCATCTGATCACATCCTTTTTTGCTTCAGTACACACAAATTATGTATGCAATTTATTATGTTGCATTTTCTGAACCTTCTTTTAAATTAAAATTATATTGTGCCACACTTTCTTGATCTCAATTGGTACCTTTATAACTGTCATTCCAAAAAGTCTAGAGAGACCAAAGGCACACTGGTTTTTCAAAGGTTTTAAATCCTACCCAATGGAGACCTGTTTTCATGGGGTTGGCAGAACATGCAGTTTTGGCAATGAGTCAAGTGGCACCACAGCCTTCCTGGCTTGGAAGTGAAGCTCCAGAGACAATTTTAGCTCAGCTATACCTTTGGAAGCCCATTGTGCTTCTTCACTGAGTCACACAGACAAACCTGGTAAGACCTCACACAGTCACTGTGACATAGAACAGCTGTTCATTGTAACCATTCCTCTTCTCTTCAAGTCCTTCCCTGGTTTATGTTGTGGCTCATCCCACAAAGCATTAAAATTCACTCAGTTGGCATTGAGTGCTAAATCATGGTCACACTCTATAAACCAGGCCAGACTGCTTTCCATTGCAGTGTAATTGAAGTTTACAGTGCTAGTAGGGAATCTGATGCTCTTTATTACAGAACTTTAACACCAGAGAAGAGAGAGCAAGGGGAAGGGATACTGGCTTGAGCATGATGTAAATGTGGGTTGAGGACGCTCAAAACCTTGTCCATTTGCAGATCCAATTAACCTCCTTATGTCAGGTTGTAAACTGTTATTTGCTAAAATAAATGGTAGGTATTGCTCCTTCGTATGGAAGGTCCATGGTTTGGTTCAGCCACACACTTCTGTGCTCACTTCTTTGCATTTGAGTTTATTGCTGTGAATACAACTTTCAAAAATGAGGATGTAAACCCCAGCTGTCTTCTCCTCACCCTCCTGCCCCAAGGCCAGTCACTGCACCCATGGTACCCAAATCCCAGCACTTCATATGGCCCTCGTGGTTACAAAGCTGCAGCTCAGGCTGCTGCAAACATTGTACTTTCATCAGGAAGAGCTATCTGTAGAGCACAGACTTTTCATAGGGTCATACAGTGACAGGACAAGGGGTATTTTCTTTAAACTGGAAAAGGGTACATTTAGGTTAGACATTAGGAAGAAATTCTTCACTGTAAGGGCAAAACACTGGAACAGGTAGCACAGAGGAGCTATGGATGCCCCCTCCCTG
The DNA here is from genome assembly GCF_020740795.1 of Apus apus. NCBI lineage: Eukaryota > Metazoa > Chordata > Aves > Apodiformes > Apodidae > Apus > Apus apus. The sequence continues at coordinate 17,440,232 of NC_067282.1, forward strand.
GAAGTGCTCAAGACCGTGTTGGATGGGGCTTTGAGCAACCTGGTCTGGTGGAAGGTGTCTCTGCCCATGCAGGGGGGTTGGAACTAGACAATCTTTAAGGTCCCTTCCAACCTAAACTGTTCTATGATTCTATGAAGGGTGGTTGAGGTGGCATCACTGACAGCTCCTGTGTTCATGAGAAAAACCCCTCAGTGGGATGATATAAAACCCTTGAGAAACAAACATGGAGGCGAAATAGGGAAACTCAGCACCATCAAGGATGTGCCTTGGGGCTTCAGAGACCAACTTTTTCACCAAGGTGGTGCCTGTGCAGGCAGTAGAGGTACTGGATGATGTATACAGGTGGCAATCTCCCAGTGCTCAGCTGGGGAGCTCAGTAAGTTCCAGCTGTCCTCTATGTGGATGCACTTTGATCTTTTAGCTGTTCATATCCTCACAATATCTCTTTCACACAACTAAAGATGCCACACAGAGAGGGATGGAAAGAGAAAGGGAGATGTTTTTGTTGGTATTTGTCCTTTTTCTTTCAAATCAAGGTTTTTACAAAATTTTTAAAAATCAGGAAGCTGCTTTAATCTGATGTCTTATCTCTTGCGAGCAGTCTTACCTCCTGTGAGCAAATGTCTAATGCAACTTCAACTCAACCAGGTGTGTGACAATACATGCCCACTCTTGTCTTCTGCCTGGGATTTCAAGAACAGGACGTCGAAGCCAGGTTGTCACTCAGTTAATGTGTTGATGTCCTCTCATCAATGTGACTGCCTTGCCATGAGGTCAGCCATTCTGGAGTGAGTATTTCCAACAGGAGGTCACAGGACTGTGGCCAGGACTATGCTGGCAGTAGCTCTTCCTCTTGTGGGAGGAATGCACACACAGAGGAAAGAGAAAAGATATGTCTGGACAGTTCTAAGTTTTTCATGCCTTGATGTCAAGAATTGGACAGAAAAAAGTAACTCAGAACATTTTAATTTATGGGCCAAACAAAATATTCCTTTAATTAAAATTTAGGAGCCAGTCTCAACAAGCAGTGTTTGGAAGTCATCTTGGAAGAAAGATGACATTATGCTATGACAAAATAAACTTCAGAAAGTCAAAATCTATTGGTAAAACAAAGTGAGCATCCAACCAGGGAGCAATGCGATAAGAAGCTATGCTGAATGCAGATATTTAATCACAGAAGAAATGTACAAAATTGCACAAAGTTAGAGCGATGGGTCAGTCTCTGGGCTAGCTTTAGGAGTCAGAGACAGGCCCTGTCTTTGGAGAACTTTTCATCCATGGCAAAGAGTTAGCTGAGCCCTTAGCACGCTTTTGCTCACAAATATACTGTGTGCTCTGAATCACCTCTCTGGGAAGGGACAGGATACTTCACAGCAGGAGAGGGACCCAGAACAAAGTTGTTTCAGGCAGAATTCTTCCCTCTTGTAAAACTTATAGGTAGAATAACAGGTGAGGGTTCAGACTGTGCCTGATACAGAGCTGCTCAAGATACATCTGTGTGTCCATATTTTGTGCTTTCAGCATAACTATAAATAGAAGAAGCAGAAGTGCCAGGATTTGGCAACAGATCAGTGGAAAATAATCAGTGTTTGGATGCATCAACATTTTCTTAGTTGGGTTCTGGGTAACTGAAACTGCTTTGGGTAGTTTCCATTCTTTTTCTCCATCATTGTCCTTTTCCCTGTGCTCTGCTAAGTATTGTCTTGCCTTGCCAACACCCAGTCACTATGGGGTTTAAAAGGACATATTTTTCCTATCATTGACCATGGCATTATCTTTTTCAAATCCTTGATGGACTCCTTTCCAGTACTACAGCAAACCCAGTCTACACTACCCTCTTTTCTGACTCCTTTAATGGACTATATTCACCCTTGTGTTGAAGGTTGGTTCTGCACCTCCTGTCAGTTACCACCAGACCCTCTTGTGCCACAAGCATCCTCTCTTTACCTGGATACCTTTCAAGTAGGTGTTGTCATACATTTATCCCTGCTGTCATTTGTGTTTGGGGACACCCATGGTGCAGTGAATGAGTTGACCCCCAGCACCCCTCTCTTATGCCTTCATAGTATCTTCTTTTCCATTAGGCCTACAATAACTTCCCACTGGCTACTGATGTACTCCAACCACCTGGCCACAGCCATGATCAATTCTTCTTCCTATTCACCAACACTTTTTTGCATCGTCCATTTACTCTTGTTGCTGGTTCTAAGTACTGTGGAGATATCTTTGTGTTTGTACCTGGCACTGTGAACTCCTGATTTATCACTAGACTCTTACAGACTGTAACAAGATTAATGAGAATAATCATGAGGGGAAGGATTGGGTTATATGGAAACAGTTCAGTATATCAGTGTAGTCCTGTAGGCTGAGTCTTATAAATACAATGCATTTCACACCACTAATAACTTTCTCAGGAGAGATGAAACTTGAATACTTGGGGAAGTGTATGAACAGCTTCTCAGTAAGGGAGTTTTCTTCCAGCTGTGGTTGATACGCATCTGATGTGAGGTGATGTTTCACTCAGTAGCTGACTGAAATGTTGTCTCTGGCCAGGTGGTATTGTATTCCAGTGATAGTGGTTTCTCACCTGTGAAGAAGCAGGAACTAAGAAAGAGGAGAAAAGTTTTTTGCATCTGCTGTAGTATATTTACTAGCAGACTTGGGCCAAAAAATAGACAAAACAAACAACAAAAAACCCCAACAAACAAGCACCAAAAAACCCCAAACAAAAAACAGCTACAGTTTCTCTTCCAGAAGGAAGCAGGTAATTTACAGCTTTTCTGCTGGTTTAATCAAGACATGGTGTCTTGTCCCACCCAGATCTTTTAGTCTTGTACTGTGATGAATTTTGTCATAACTCTGAAGCATGGCTCAGAGAGAGCTGAAGGTCAGAGAGTAACTTCTCACAGCCATCTGTATATTTTAACCTGATTCTCACCCATGAGCTGCTCATAGATTTCAGAGCCTGTTAAGGTCAGATGGAGCCATTGTGATTATCTAGTCTGGTCTCCTGCGTGACACACTGAATGTCACCTAATAATTCCTGCATCAAGCTCTTCAGGTCTCATTGAGATAGGCACATTTTTAAGTAAAAAGGTCACTTCAGCCTGTACATAAAAGTGTCAGAAATGACAGTGGATCACTTTATCTCCTAGGAGGCTGTTCAAACAGTTAATGACATCTCTGCTAAACACAGGTGTCAGTCCTAACTGGGAAGGCAGCAGCTTCCTACTGTGCTTATTCAAAGATGGCCAGGCAGTTACAAATTATCTGGTCCATCCTTATTGAAGCCATTAAATGTTCCTGGTTTACTCCAGCCCGGGAAGAATTATGTGTGCAGAAAAGCAGCATGAAGACAGAAGCAGATTGGATAAATGAAGCCTAAGCAGTGGATGATACCTGCCATTTTGTAGCAGTATTTAAACATATACCTCAAAGATCAGAGAAAGTTAAAAACCTGACATCATTCTCACAGAGTAATTATCATCCTGTACAGCAAGTAGTTCAGCTCACCCTAGATATCTGAGTGTGGGTTTCATTTACTTTAACAGTAGTGGCTAATGCCACTTGTAACACCTCAGAGTATCCAAGATGTCTGCACAGAGCTGGCAGGTAAGATACAGGATGTCAAGAAGGCCTTGCTTTTCAGGAATGGCAGCTGGAGGTCAGATGGGTACTCCCAAGTGCTTAAGAAGATGGTTAATACTTATGTGTAGGCAACCATTATACTTCTTTCTAGGGGATGACAATCATTCTTTGGGCTCTGCTATTGTCTGTTGTCTGTAATAGTGCACATGTAGTTATCTAAAATTGAGTGTCCCTCCATTGAACTGCATAGCTGGCATTAATTCGGTACAGCTTTAGGAGTACTCAATGCCTAGCACTAACAGAACTGAAGCATTTCTGGGTATGCAATAACAAACTTTCAGGGATTTAGAGAAATTCTGTGACAACAAATAAAACACTTTCAGGCCTTACAGGAAGAATCTATTTCACCAGATTCCATGTGTCTCCACCTGAACTAGCAAGCTGATATCCACTTTATAGTCAATTGAGAGATATAGGAATCTCTGGAGCAACTTGTACTTCAATTTCTCCATGAAGAATTGCTCCTTCAAAGAAAACAGAAAGAGTTCACTGTGACTACCTGAAGTGGAAATTTCTGTACTACAGCTATCTATGTGTGACCAGATTAATCCATTATTTGTGCCCCCAGAATGACACATCAACTAAGTTGAGTCTAGATTTTTTTTAATGTTTTTTTTTTATAGAGAGAAAAAGCAGTTAGGCTCTCACTAGGTGTTCATGTTCTCCTATGGGTTTATATCAGCATTGTTTACTTTTTAGTCAGTGTAGCTTGAAACATCCTACTATCATCTCATTTACAGAAACTCACAAACGTCCACTAAGGAGACCCTTTGATCTCCTTAGAAGCATTTAAAAAAACCTCAATTTTGGTTTCAGATCAGAGCTGCAATCAGGAGGTTTCAGGTTCTGCCACCGAATTCTGAATCCCTTTGGAATTTCAGAGGGATCACCTTGATGAGCTAGATTAAATAGCACTACTGGGTTGCAGTACTTCTTATCAGAAAGGATATTGTTCACATTTCTTTAAGTTCCTCTTCTGGTTCATTCAGAGTATCTGACACTTCCCCAGTTTTAGTGTCCCCTGTAAATATCTGTAATTTGGGAGTACAAATCCAGGAGATATCCATGATACAGAGCAGGTATGTTCATTGCTGACCCCCATGCTGTCCATATGTGCTGCAGGGTACCACAGGATGTTGCATTGTGTATTTTTCAGCCATAACAACACGACCAGAGTTATATGAAATGCAACTTTTCATAACTGCGTTTGATTCTGTACAAAGGTTCATGTATTAATCTTCCAGGAGTCCAGCAATTAATAACATTTTGTAATTTCTTGTAATTCATAAAGCCTCTAGTAGATTTCTTCCCTGCATGATGGCAAGCAGTAAAACTGCGTATCTGTCATTCTTAATCAAGGAGAAATACAAGAGCTAATTTGTGTTAAAGAAGAACTGCTTGTGTAGATTCTACTCAGATTTACTGATATATAGTAATAAGTGACTGCTGAAATAAATTCCTAGGAATTGATGGTTTTTCCTAGGAAAAATAGTTTAATATGAATCCTCAGTCCCAGAACTTTCATTAATTTAGGAGATATGAGGTGGTCAGTGCATACAAATTGTGGGTTTTTTTGCAGCTACCAGGCTGCTAAGTATAAGTGTCTAGCTGTTGGAGGTACATACTTACACATTTTTTTACATGCACGTGTGTATGGTATTTCACAGAAAGAAAGGCATAGTTCCTTTATGGATTAACTCATGCCTCATATTAGAATCTTCCTCATGGAAGACAAAATTCACAAACTAAGTTCTACGTTTCTAACCAGAAGTGTTTGAAAACCAGATGTTGTGAAACTCTGGACATACTGGTGTCAATTAAAAATTGCCCCTTCAACCTGCCAGTGATGTCAGTGGAGCCAGGATTTATGCCTGTGTTGCTCCCCAGTTGCATGATGAGAGCCAGTCCTTCACACCAGCTCTGCAGGACCACAATGGGGTTGGGAAGCAGCACCACTGGGGACTGTGGCCTTCTCCAGAGAACCAAACTCTGCTCTCACTGGGGCTAGTTTGCTCCAACACTAGAGAAGTGAAGCTGCTTCTAACAACATTTCCAAAAAACACACCAGTATTTTAACATGACATGTATACCTGGATACTTAATCAGATATCAGGCTGGGAGTCCTGCCACTTAGAAGGTGTTTTCCCAGTCATATTGGGAAGTCTGTCTCATTCATGCCACTGTGCTGTCATAACACAGCAACAAGAAAAAACCCATAAAATATTTCCAGTAATGAAGTTGCATGGCTCTGGTTTTCTACACCATGCAGTCTTCAGCAAGTGCTTTTCCTTGTAAACATGGTGTTCCAAAACTGTGTCCCTGCTGATTATATTTCAGCTTGTAAGAATTAAAGCAGACAGGGACTGAGGTGACGAATTAACTGCCCTGAGACTCAGTAAATCTTTTCAGCAGAGGGGCAGCATGGCAGGGTTAGAAAGATTTACTCAGCTCTCCATATTTTAGTTGAAACAAGCTGCAAATCTCCTCTCAGAAGCATATTTCTGTTTCCATTTGTAGTTGGCATCTCAAGATATTTGGATTATTAATTTATCACTCAAACTATGTCATTTTGCAGTGGTTTCTGCATCATATTCAAGGGTCCTTATTTTTGCCACTCTGAAATATTGTAGCCTTTAATATGTCCACCAAGTACATAAAACTGTAAAGTATTCACTCATATTTTCAAAAAAAGCATGGTTCAAGTAAGGGTATGTGGATCAGTGGGAATTGTGGAAGGAAAGGCTGCTTGTCTTCTGCTCCAGTGTGTGACTGCAGGACTGTTGCACAAAGCAGCATTCATTGGAATGGGGCTATAGACCTTGGAGATTCCCAGTGAGTACATTTGTGAGCATCCTATTTGTCTAGTTCAAGTGAAATAGTAAAACTGGAAAATAGAATAAAGGAAAGGAGGAACACTAAACCAGCAGTATTACCTTTTATATTTAGTCTTTCCCCTCTCATATAATTTCACTCCACCCACTGTTCTCTGCCCAGTCTTTGCTCCAGGGCTTGTTTTAGCTTGATCCGTCATCTTTGCTAAGACATTTTCTTCCAAAACATGAGCAGAAAGCTCCTGAGCTCCTGCACTTCCAGAATTACCATGACCTCAGAGATGGAATAACTTTAAATGATGAGCACTAAAACTATCCTCATGAGCAGAGATGAGATATTTAGGATCTGAGGAAGCTTCCATTTTAGCTGTTCATCTTCTTTTCAGTGTGATGTTTCTATCCAGCCTCCATACACACATCATTTCCCTTACTGGCCTAACAGAAGTCAGATTTGCATAGCTATTCATAATACTGGAAAGAAAGGTTTCAGAGTTTTGTATTTATCCAAGTGTCTGTAAAAAAGCTGACAAGCTCAATCCTTGCAAATATATCCCCAGGGTTTGAAGATATTTTTTTTTCTGGATCTTGATCAGTTGAAAAAAGGAATCTGGTCTTCATGTTTTTGATCAGTTGAAAAAAGTAATCTGGTCTTCATGTTTTTCTGGTGGCAGCTCTAATGCATTTTGACTAGTCAGAATCTCAACATAAAATTCTGTAGTAGGCTTTGATGTGTGTATGCATGTGCAAGGAGGCTTGAGAAAACAATATAATACAAAACAAGAATGGTGCAGTTTATGCATTATCAAGTCAATATTAACAATATTATTTACTGGTTATACTTCAGAAAGTAGAACAATTCCTGTTACCTTGTAAATGATATTTTAAGCTTTCTCCTGCACGTTACTCATCACACCCAGCCCAAGCTGACACCTGCCCATCTCCACAAGCTTGAGGACAGCCAGTAAAATCCCTGCAGAGGTCTACCATACAGGTGTGTGAATAGACAAGAACTACTTCCCACGTCTCATTGTTAGTTAAAAAAAAAAATCTATGGAAAGTTGTTACGTGTTTTAGCAAGTTTCCATATGGCATCTGCAGCTGAGCACAAAAAGGGTTCCTGCTGCATTATGCTGCCACTGCATGGCTCAGTTAAATAAAAGGATAAAGAAAGACACCAGTGAGGTTTCTAATGTTCTGGTGGGGATGGGTCAAACTGTCCCTAAAATAAGAGCCACTCCTGTATTTCTGGTCATTGCAAAAGACAAAACCAAATATCAATTCTTGTAGTAATATCTCTTTAGTTTCTTCACCTCAGTCTCAAATCATCAGTGGGTTGAAAGAAGAATACTCCTCTGGGTGCAATGGATTAAAAAATATATATGATCAAGAGCGAATTTTCAAGAGTGAATAAAGACCTGTGGACAAAATTTGTGTAAGCATTTGAGAAAAGTCACAAACACCACCAAGTTCAGACTGTTTGTCGGACTCACATAGGGTAGAATTTTGTCTCCTTAGTCTTATAAGAAGGATCTCTGCTATAGCAATGTTGGTGTCAAGACGTGGAGCCAACCTTCCATCAAAGCAGGATTGACTAATCACCACATCACATTGGCCAGGGCTCTGACTAACCAAGTCTTAAGCACCTCCAAGAACTGAGATTTTTACCATCCCTTAGGACGCCTTGTTCCTGTGCTGAACAACCCTTGTCCGATTTCTCTCCATCACTCTTGAACTCAGCATTGCAGGTGTGACTTCCCTACAAGTAGAGGGGAATAAAAATCATTTCCCCAGATGTGCTGGTCGTTCTTCTTCTTATGTTGTATCTTTAGTCTAGATATCTATATCTGAACTGCTTCTCTTGATTCTGTTGATAGAGAACTAGAGAGAAAGAAGCACCTCTAAGCAGCATTCACCTCTTATTTAAGTAAATACCTAATACAGCTCAAACAAATTATGTCCTGCTAGTGCTTTTTATTTTCCATCAGAGTTGGGACTAACCCCACTGATGAAACCTACAGTGGAAATGCCTAACCCCAAGTAAAATGAATCCCATCTGTCCTTCATCATCTAGTAAATATGGGTGACAGAGGACCGGTAATTATCAAAAGATGTTAAGGAGAAAGTAACTATTTATTTTATTTTCCAATGCAGTGAAGTCCTGATGATATTTTCTGTGTGTAGGAACAGATTTTCAAAGATAATCAAGCATCTAAATACACAGATAGTCAGCTACTGGAATCAACTAAAAAAATTTGGCAAGGTGTTGAAGCACAACAGTGAACTGGATTCCTAACTCATCTCCAGGCTGTGTAGCTCTCACTAGCTATCTCCATTTCTTTGCAAATCTTTTCTTTAATGCCACTCTGATTGTGGACTTCCAAGTTTCTTAGTCAATTTTGGAAATCAGACCTAGCAAGCCTTCATTTCCTGAGTGTCAGCCAGAAAAGCACATGATTACACTGGGTACATCCATTTCCAAATTCTGCTTGGGCAATATCAGTTCACTGTAAAAACCACAGCAGTGTGTTCTCTGTTCACCTTTAAAATATGCAATCAGAATATGTATCTAGATGCAAATAAGTCTTGATGCTAATACATTTCCACTGCAATTCCTTTCACAGTCTGAATGCCTTTAATTCCCTTTACCAGATGCAATTCCTGCAAAAAATTGGCAAAACTGTTGTAATTAAAAAGACACTCTCTAGGCTATTAGGGTGATAAATCAATTTTCCATGATTATCATCTGTAATTCCCAGCTTGCAGGTGTACAGCCATGTAATTATATATCCATACTACACACAGGTATGTGGACACATTCCCACTTTTTCTATATTAGGATGAATTACTAATGATGACAAAAATATGATTTTCAGAATGATATAAAATTCAACATTTGTTTCACAGTAAACTCATGAATGTGCCCTGTGATGCCTTAAAATACATTATATTTGCCAGAGGAAGACCATGTGTGTTTGAAAATAATTACAAGAATGGACTCCAGATGGTCCTGCTGTCAAGGTACAGTAGGTCTTTTTCTTTTTCTTTTTTTTTTGCTTAACTAGCATGAACTGTGGCAGAGAAATCAGATAATCACAAAGCTGAACAAAACATATATTCAGTGACATGTCTCTTCTGGGCTATCCAAGCAGCACACTTTGAACTTCAGAGAGAGAAAATAAACCTGTGTGAACAAGAAAACAAGCAACAGAACACAAAAATGCTGCATTGGGTGTCATCTCTTCCAATTAAGCAGCTATACAGTATGGTGTAGCACTGAACATTTCCATATATGATTCATGAGCATATTAACTTATATATGCATTAGTTTATATATTCACAGAATACACAGCAACCTGGAAAAAAAAGAAGATAAAAGTACAACACATGCTCTAGAATTGAAGGATCTTTATGGTTGGAAAAGACCTTTAAGACCTTCGAGTCAAACCATTAACTCAGAACTGCCAAGTCCACCACTAAACCATGTCCCTGTGTACCACACCTACACATCTTTTAAATACCTCCAGGGTTGGCGACTCCACCACTTCCCTGGGCAGCCTGTTCCAATACTTGATACTGGGGTATGGGATGTCTCACTGGTTCTGGAGGGCCTTCCTGGGCACTGCTGAGACCATTGAGCAACTTGGGTTTTTGAGCAACCTGGTATAGTGGAAGATGCCTCTGCCCATGGCAGGGGAGTTGGAACAAGATGATCTTTAAGTTCCTTTCCAGCCCAAACCATTCTGTGATTCTATGATTCTATGCTTTCAGACTGGATTGCTGAAGAGCAGGCAAGTTTGAGCACGGACTCAGCAGTGCCATGTTCCTGTTCAGCAGAGAGGTGCCTGTAGGGAAGGCAACAGTTTTAATGATGCACAGGGAACAGTGTGCTGAAATGCTCCTTAGTGTTTCCAGAAGGCTATTGTAATACATGCCATAATAATTTTAAATAACAGAAAAATAAAAATATTAATTGATCAACTTACAATTTAAAATTATATTAAAATCACCAACCTCCAAAAAGTAAAAATAAAACCTCAGTCACTTGATATAATAATGAAGAAAAGCTCAGTTTAATTTGTAATCCACCTTGTTCTCCTACCATATGTTTGGAAAACTGTGAGTCTGCATAATTTCATCAATTTTTGGCACAACATTTCTGACAACATAAAAATATTCTGGGGAGCCATCAGCCATGGGCTTTTAGTTCTCAGAAGTTGCAGCCATCCACTCACTTACCACATGACTGAAGTTCACCAAAGCAACCCATGCAATGTTCAGCAACCCATCTGTGTCATCTCTTCACAGCAACCAATCTGCAATGATGGTGGTCCCTGGTGTACCAGGCCAAAGTTGCTGGGCTCCTTTGGTTTGTTTAGCTAAAGTTTTTCTATGCTCTTACAATAGGTTTACAGCATGATCCTTTACTAACCTCTTTGGTTACCAATCCTGCAGGCCACAGGATTTGGTTTATGCTGCAGCCAGCCTCTTCTGAGGTGTTGCAGCCAAGCTGGGCATCACATACATAAATAAATTCTGATTAACTGAAAACACAGCTCCTTAGAAAGGAGCTACAGCTTTTTTAGCTGTCCATCCCAGAAATCTTTGTGGGACCACAGGGGAGAGACAGTGCTGGTCCAGTATGGGGTTTTAATGTACTGAAAAGTGTTGGGCTATATGTAGAGTTTGGAGGATCATAGAGTGGTTTGCATTTGAAGAGACCTTCAAAGATCATCTAATCCAACATCCTACCACATGCAGGAACATCTTCCACCAGACTTGGTTGATCAGAGTCCCATTCAACCTGACTATGAGCACCTCCAGGAAGAGGACAGTCACAGCTTCTCTAGGCAACCTGTTCCAATGTTTCACCACCACCTGATGTTAAACAGTACTGGTGCCAGTATAGACCACTGAGGGACACCACTCTTTACTGGTTTCCACATGGACACTGAGCCATTGGCTATAACTCTTCACACATGCCAACCCAGCCAATTCTTTATCAATGTAACAGACCATACATCAAACTCATATCTCATCAATATAGAGGTAAGAATGTTGTGGTGGCCTGTATCAAAGGCCTTATATGTATCTCTTCCCTTGTTCACTGATGCAGTAACTCCACCGTAGAAGGCTACTAGATTAGTTGGGATGCTAACTCTTGTGGCAGATGCAACAATAGTAACACCTGAGAACAAATGCAAACTAAACATTTTCCTTGGCACAAACAAGCCCTGAAAACTCAGAAAGACGAGAACCTCTGAGTAGAGGTGAACACTTAATGAACAGTCAATAGCCTGTGAATAAGTCATCTGAACAATTTATAAAGACATTATTAACACCCTTAAAAGGAGATGAAATAGAGGTTAAAAAAAAAGTGTATAATGGAATCATAAACGTTAGAGAGAGAATAGGTTGGAAAAACGGGACTTTCAGTAAAATTAAAGTCTGGGAGCATCAACATCACATAAAGGAAATACTTTAGCGAACCAATAAGTCAGCTATGGAACACCTTGTCAAAGGAAGTAGTTGTTGAGACAAAGAACTAACCAGGATGTTTTTGTGGGTGTCAAAATTGCCGTAATTAATTCTGCATGTTCTGGAGGAAACGTTAAACCACGTGCTGCAGAGTGGATGATCAGCTCTAGTACACCTTAAATGAGAAGAGGAAAGGGGGTGGGGGGAACAGATTATCTGATACCTGAGTGCTTAATCTAAATTACTTAATCTAAAATTTCTTGCATGTCAGAGACAGGGTGCAAACCATAGACCTCATATTCAAGTCTACTATGCAGCCTCTGTTCTACATAGTAGTTGCCTGGCCACAGCCTTCTGAGAGACTGATTATTCAAGTGTCATTTGCACTGAATGTTAAGGACATGAGAGGATTAGGAAGGTCTAGCAGCACTGGAGCATGTGTCACCAGAACAGTGTTTTTTCCTGGATGTACACAAAGAGCTTATCTTGCTTCTCAAAATCAGTGACAGGGTCATCTCAACATGTCCTAAGACAGCCCAGCATTTCATAATCTACAAATTTCTTTGCTCTTCAGTGTTCCTTTTTCTGACGTTAGCAATATAGCTATTGTGTCACTCCTGGTCATTCAGTTATGATGCCTGCCTTTTCACTTCTCTCCCTTTTAAAGCTGTATGGTTTAATGCCCCACCTGTTGCCAGAAAGACCCTGTTCATAAGCATGATGGGGCATAAGCTTGAAAAAGCTACTGGTGCCGTTCAACCCACGGTGAGTGCCTTTGAAATCAATGTGTGACTGAGGTGGGACAAGCAGATTCATCTAGTTTTGTAAGGCTTTGCTTGTAGCAAAGTTAACTTTCTAGGACATGATAATAATCACTGAAATATGGTGGGGTTTCTTCATTTTAATTTTCTGAATATTCATGTAATTACACACCCTCTCCTTGATTCAGATTCATTTCTAAATTGCAACTGGGACAGACCGCAATTGAAGGATAATTGAGTAGCTTACATAAATTAGATCCCTTAGGTATATCCAGGACAAAATCATTTCAAGCAGAAGAAAAGGGTTGCAAAAAACACAGAAAAAGTTGGAAACAATTAAAAGACAATCCACTTAGTCACCTTCAGAGCATGTATTTTACTAGAACATACAACAAACCTAAAGGGCAGTAACCTATTTTTGGTTCTTGATATGACTGCAATCAAATGACTATGGAAAGTGTCTTTGGTGCATTATCTCTATTATCTTTTTTAATAATAAGGTGGTGAATGATTGTAGGTGGATTGTGATATTTTAGAAGAAGAATTCCTCCTGAATCCCACCTCCACCTTACAGTTTTCTTCTCAGGCTGATTGTTCACTGAGCTATATGAGTTTCCTATGGAGTCTTCTTTAGTTTATTTATTCTGTGTTTTTTCCATAACCCTTTTTGCATGCTGAGTTCTAACAAGCTTTTTTGAGATATGCATTGTCCTCTCACAGAAAAAGCATGAGCAAAGGGTATGTCAGAATTTAAAGCTAGATAATTCCAAGGACTAGACAGAATATCTTTTCTTGCCAAAGCTGATGATACAGGTTTGAGACATAACAGTTGGTAGTAAGAGACATGTAAAACGTTATTTGAGGTGGCTGCAAATAAAGAGCATATTTGAAAGGAATAACTATATGCTAATTTATTTTACCGACTCCAGCCAGGGACAAATAGAAAATAAGAAATAAAAGACTGATCAGCAAAAAGAAGAAGGTGCTTTGCTGCTGTTTTGTATTTCTATTTAGCAAAGTAATTTATTTTTAAATTATAAGATGTTTTTATTAGCAATATTTGTCTTGCACAGCTAGGCAGCTAGTAGTTAACAAGCCTGGATAGTGTGATTCTCTTCTCCATAGCAATGAGGAAAAAAAAAAAAAGTTTGCTTTCAGTTCCTTGGAGACAGAAGGAGGAGGATGAAAAAGAACAGTTCCCTCTCCAGTCAGGAAGCATGAGGCTGTGGTCGAGAACAGATTTTCAGAGGGTCATCTGCTTAAGTGACTGTGCAAGTGCTGAGATACCACAATGATGGATGATTTATAAATACCTAGGTAGGTAGATAGATATGACAACCAGAATAATTCTAGTTTTAAACTGAAATGAGGCACTCCATCACCATGTCATCTCTGGAAAGTCACTTGACCTTCTTGTTCCTGAATCAGACCAGCTATAAGAGCTAATAAAAAGCTGATTTTCTCTGAAACTGAGAGCTTAATCCCAATTTAAGGCTTTTCAGGGAAACCTTTTAACTGATTTGAGTACACCAGGGCTTACGTCTTAAATACTTCACATTTACTGAACATGTCTTCTTGGCTGTGCCTCATCTTCCCCTGTCCTCCTCAGACCCTGCCTTGCAAGCACTGACCATTTCCTGGAGAAAGCTGAAAGATTTGAGGGTTCCTAATCTGGGCTCTTCCCTCCCATCTCCTGTTCCTCTCACTCTTCTTGTTGTATACATGACTTCGTTTATCAGGAGCTTAATATTTCAGTGTTTTATAAGTATATTGCAGGACAACAGCATTTATCCTACAAGGACAAAGCTGACAGCACAGTGATTAAGAATAGAATAAATGCTAAGGGTGAGAGCAGATTGCAGTAAATGACTGATTATTTTTTATAAGGAAGCTGCTTTCCTGGTAACAGAATCCACAGTATTTAAGACTGAAAGGAGGTACCACAAACAAATGCAAACAAATGATATCTTCATCAGTGTAAACATACTACCTGTGCTGTTCATCTGCAACGTACAGTCTAGATCTGCCTGTAATTTCCAACAAGCTGGTGACCATTAAGAGAAGCTCATTATTTTCACATAGATAAATTGGTTGGTAAATTCCAAATCTGCATATTTATTATATGACTGGAAAGGGAATTTCATTGTCACTGGCACTGCAGCAGGACAAAGCATGGGCTCCCCCAGAATTAGAGATCTGGCTCAAAACAATTTGTGTGAATAATGATGCCTGACTTTACTGTTTGGTACAAATCCTGAAAAGCTTCAAAGACATGAATGTTTGAATGCCCCAGAAGTCCTTGTCAAGTAAGTAACTTACTTTCATTTTACAAACAAGTCAACCACAGTAGAAAGCCAAGGAGAAGACATGTTTGGGAAAGGGCTGAGAACAACCTTCCAGAGCAGTGAATTCTCATGTAGGGAAGGATGAAGACAAGGCAGGTGACAGAACCAGCATTTGGAAATGTTCCAGCTAACTGAATTTATTCCAGCTGACATCACACTACACAAGTTCATCCATACATCTCTATTATCCATGCAGACCTGTGAGAAAAGGGGCAATGATATTCAGTTCAACCAGTAGCCCATGCAACACAGCTGCCAGCCTGTGTTCTTGAGCTGTGTTTGGGCATCATGACATTCAAGTACAACTTGTATGCCAGGGATGCATCCCATGGCTGATGACAGAGGTGTGTTTTTCCATAAGATGTTGCCATGTATCTGTAATAACCACTTGCCAGAGAGGTTGTAGATACCCCATCCCTGGAAACAATTCAAGGTCAGACTGGATGGGGCTTTGAGCAACCTGGTCTAGCTGAATCTGTCCTTTCTCACTGCAGGAGGGGTTGGACTAGCTGAGTTTTAAAGATCCCTTCCAACCTAAACTATTCTGTGATTCTATGAATCCGTGCAGATCCCAGGCTTTTGGAGTATGCTGAGAGGTGTGAGCCATGAAAGAGTCCTGAGTTCAATGTCACTCAGTCCCACTTCAACCTAGCAGCACACATCCATCAACACCCAGAAAACATTTCTCCTTCTAAGGGACATGTTGTCAGCTCCCACCTGTGAACTGTTCCTTCTGCCCCAGCTCCTGAAAGTGTGTGATATGTCTTGTGTCTCTTGGCCAGGGAAGCTTTTAAGATTCAGCTTGTAGGATCAGGAAAGGTGGCCAGTCTGCTTCTGGCAGAGCCATTAGCACCTGCTGTCATCATTGAAGATTTTGTCTTTCATTTGATTAGAAGGAGGACTGTGAAGTAGATTCTTACAAGCTCTGGTAATTCTGGCTATATTATGCTGTTGATGTGAATCTCCTCTAAAATCTCTCTGTTCTATTTCTCTCTGCCTCTTAAGGAATGAGAAGAAAGAAAAATTGATCTGCTGAGAATAGAGAGTGAAAACAGAACCCCTTTTTTCCTACACATCGTACATTCCTAGCAGCAGCATTTTATGGCTTTTATTTTCTCTAATGGAGAGCCAGTAATTATTTATAGCTTATCACAACTGGAGATAGGTTTTGTGAGGTACAAACTAATTATGTTTTTAAATAAACTGATTGTCCATGTAATAAATGATCACATTTTCTAATCATTGGCAGACTTATGTTACTTTATTCAATCATCTGTGTGTAGAATTGAAACCTTAGTAAATCAACTGGAAAGAAAATGTCTAGACTAAATTGAGAGCTCCGCAACTACCAGGCGTTATTAAATGAACCCAAGGAGGGAATGTGCTGGGTGCACAAGGCCCCCTCATACATATGGTTTCATGCATTAAAAGAATAGGTTTAACTGACAGACAGACCAGAATTTATATGAATTTAAGGTCAAGACAGGCTGTGCTGCACAGATTTAGCGTGTATGAAAGGATAAAAGCACAGACAGTCCCACAGTCTGCAGGGTATGTCAGTTGCAGTCATTTATTTAAGGACAGTAATGAGAATGAATTCAAGAACGTGGAACAGGTGACTGCATATGACATTTCGTTTATGGCAGGCAATAAGTGACATGATCTTGTCATTAAATCAGTCATCATAATAGACTTCTCTTGTTGATCTATAAAATGAAATGCCATGGAGAGCAGCATATTTTTCATTATTACGCCAACATTGCTTTTTCATAATATATATCATTAAAATAAGCCTGGGAACTGGAACATGCAATCATAGTAACAGCATTATTAATGTTTAATTTATGTGCTATGTGGACAAAAACCTTTTGGTGCTTGAAACAAAAACGACCTGAAAACACAATTTGTCCTTAATAAGACAGCATGCAGTGCTGCAAAGCGTCTGTAGTTAGGAAAAAATGAAGGTATGGACTGCTGAACAGCTCTGGAGTGAAGCTGCATAGAGGTACGTTGGGAATGGCAGAACCATGGGCAGACCTACTGCAATAGGGCTAGATCCTCAACCGGTTGATGAACCCCATTGCAGTCCTTAGCTAGACAGTGCAGAATAAAGAGGGGCTGGTAACATTTCCAGGAGGGTGGACCAGGTTTTATTTTCCTATTCCACATTCAAAATGAACCATATTGCAAGACAGTCAGTGAGAACCTGGGGGATTTTTATAACCTGAATTATTTTGGGGAAAAAAATATAAGCATGGAGTGGCCACATATGCTGGTGTGCTGGGAGACCCAAGGAGGGCAAGAAGCCCCAGCAGGAACTTGGTAATGAGCTGGGTCAAGACATAGGACTGCAGTGCATGTGTAGTCATGCAGCATCTCTGCACTCTGGCCACAGGACCTTCCTCAGTGTGTTACAACAGAGAAGAAGAGACTAAACTTATCATTAAACTTCCAGGTCCCTGCAAGTATAACCCTCCCCAATTCCACATTCAGTCTGTCTTTGATTATGTGAGCAAGATATGCTGGTCATGTACCTGAGAGATTTTAATCAGACCTGGAGCACAAGCATACTTCCAAATTTCTCATTAATCTGGATTGGCAAACATTGGCAACAGCTATTTGAAGGTCTTGTTGAAGAGCTGGTGGGCTCAACTTCCTCTTTGCACTGATTGAAAGTAAAGGACCAGTAGATGTCCCCTTGACCACTATGGCAGGGTACATCAGAAGGATTGGAGAGACTGAGTGAAAACACAGAACTGGGGCATTGACTGAAGAAGCTGTGTTTGTGGGCACCAGACATGAAGCATCTGAAGAGGGGAGAAGAGCCCTGAGTGACTGAGCCATGAGAGATTCATCTCAGCAGAGCAATTCCCTGTCAGGGGAAGGAAGATGCCAGTTCACTTTCTGGGGCTGATGATCACTGCATCATCCTCTCTCACATTATGGCTGTGACACGGAGCAATGGGACTCTCTCAAAGACTGCTGGCACCTGCCAGCTCGGAGTGCTCCTTAGCTCCCTGAGGAAGATGCTGGCAGGTTAAATGAGACCAGGTGGGATAGTTCCTCAGCTCTGGGGTGTGTGACATTATCCTTGTGTCTCTTGGCCTTAAGCAGGCTTTGCTCACAGGGTTAGGATGAATGGCAAAAAAGGGTAACTACTTAGCAGGAAGTCCTGGCTCCTTGCTGCTTTCAAGAGGCAGACAAAAGGCAGGTTTAAATGTAAGCAGATAATCACAAAAAACCTTCTCAAAACCCCAGCCAGAAACATAGGAAAGTGATGCTAACCTTTTTTGCACTGAAGGAACTACTCCTCCCACTCACAAACATTAATTAAATGGCTAATAAGCAACAGTTTTATTAAAGATGAGAAATTAATTAGACCAATAAATAAGTCAACAGTAACTAATTCCGAGAGCATTAGCATTGCAGCAGTTTTCTTTTTCTTTCTTTCTTTCTTTCTTTCTTTCTTTCTTTCTTTCTTTCTTTCTTTCTTTCTTTCTTTCTTTCTTTCTTTCTTTCTTTCTTTCTTTCTTTCTTTCTTTCTTTCTTTCTTTCTTTCTTTCTTTCTTTCTTTCTTTCTTTCTTTCTTTCTTTCTTTCTTTCTTTCTTTCTTTCTTTCTTTCTTTCTTTCTTTCTTTCTTTCTTTCTTTCTTTCTTTCTTTCTTTCTTTCTTTCTTTCTTTCTTTCTTTCTTTCTTTCTTTCTTTCTTTCTTTGTTTCTCTCCAGAGAGGTGGCTGCTACCTCTCATGGCTCCCACCAGCACTGGATGGGGCTGCCACTTGTGCTGGCTGTTGCAGTCCAGCTTCCCATGTGGTGCTCACAGATGGGCTATTGCCACTCTCTTTTGGGAACAAGATCATTGAGAGCTTGAGGGGGAGAGTGTGGGAACCACCTTCCATATGGAGCCATCAGACTTGTGCAGATGGAGTGGGAGACCCAACCCTTTGCAGTCAATCGTGACTTCAGATTGGTCCTACCAAGGCTTCAGGAGCTCAGCCCAAGCCCTGGGCACTGATCATACTGCTTAGCTGGTAATTTGTTCCCTGGCCTTGTCCTTCACTCTCTCACTGCCTAAGACAGATATGCCATAGACAGGCCACCAGCTGGGTGCAGGAAGCCCCAAGTCACCTGGCCTCCAGGTCCAGGGCTGGGCCCTGTCTCTAACAGCAGAGACGTAAGTACAGAGTGCCATAAAACCCACATGGAGGGCCAAGTGTCATTAAGAGGCTTCTTCGCCTCAGACAAGCCTGGGGTTCATGCAAACCTGTGCAAGTTTCCAGCTCAGACTCCAGCCAAAGTGATATTTGTTAGGTAGAAGGTACAGTGCTAGCTACATCTACGCTGATTATACTAAATTGCCAGATGTATTGAAATCATCAGAAAGGAGAGAAATTGCTCTGATGTGCATCACATTATTTGTACAATACTGTATTTCCAAGAGGGGCACTTACTGGGAAAGTGAGAAAATTAGCATCGTTTCAAAGCACACACTTCATTTCTGGGAGGCTGGAAAAGGTCTTATTTTAGTTAAAGTGTCACCTTTAATTCAATGCAAGCTTGTATTTCTTCTGTGCACAAGGAGAATGTGAAGAGGCAAAATTAAGTGTCTTTGGTCAATGCTTTCCACTGCAAGGAAATGTTTTGGGTAAGGATAGTGAGAGGTATTTAAATGGGGTTGGACTAGATGATCTTTTGAGGTCCCTTCCAACCCCTAGGATTCTAAGATTCTATGATTCTATGAAATGAGTTTGCTTGATGGTCACTGAGGGTACAGATTCATCTTGCTGTCTGAAAATTCAATGATAAGAGCACACACAGCTGCAGTCTGACAGGCTTTCATAGGTGTAGTCATATTTCTTTCATCTCTTCCTCCCACTCCCCCCCATCTTTGACCCAGTTAGTGTATCTTGAGATGGTCTTTCAGCAATTTCAGCTTTAAGAGCTAAGTCTGCTTGGACAGACTAGAAGGGCACGCGTTTGATGTGTCAAGGCAGTTGTGTCCAACTGCAGGGGAGAAAGAAGGCAAGGAGGGAGGAAATAGTTGGCATTTGGAGGTTAGTAACTTCTTAAACCACTCAGCTGGGTCCATGAACCTATGGTCCCATGATGTCCCTGTCATTGAGGTAGGGGCAGGTGCTTGAAGTTTTGGGTTCCAGTGCTGATAGCAGACTGTGATGAGTATTTAGCAATCATCTGTTCATCCATAGATTGTTAGGTTTAATGCATACTTTACAATCTTCATTTAAAATACAATCTAGAAGAGCTCAACGTTAGTGTTATTCAAAAGCCAAAAAATCTGGAAGCAAGAATTCTCTGTAATTCATTTAACAGAAGACTTTTCTGATTAAACCCCTCTTCAGTAGCATCTAACCTCTCCAAGCAGTTAATCTAGTTGTTGACTCATTTTGGTTCATATGTTGTTTATTTTTATAGAATCATAGGATGGTTTGAGTTGGAAGGGACCTTAAAGACCATCTAGTTCCAACCCCTCTGCATGAGTAGGGACACCTCTCACTAGACCAGGTTGCTCAGAGCCCCATCCAACCTGGTCTTGAATGCTTCCAGGGATGGCGCTTCCACAACTTCCCTGGGCAACCTATTCCAGTGTCTCACCACCCTCACATGAAATAATTTCTTCATAATGTCTAACCTAAATCTCCCTTCTTCCAGTTTTGATCCATTACCTCTTGTCCTCTCACTACAAGTCCTAGTAAAAAGCCCCTCCCCAGCTTTCCTGTAGGCCTCCTTCAGGTACTGGAAGGCCACTATAAGGTCCCCCTGGAGCCTTCTCTTCTCCAGGCTGAATAGACCCAACTCTCTTACCCTGTCCTTGTAGGAGAGGAGCTCCAGCCCTCAGATCATCTTTGTGGCCCTTCTCTGGACTTTCTCCATGATTTCCATGTCCTTCTTATGTTGGGGGCTCCAGAACTGGACACAGTGCTCCAGGTGGCTTCTCACAAGAGCCAAGTAAAATGGGAGAATCAGCTCCCTGGACACAGCTGGCTTTCTGGGCTGCAAGCACACATTGCCAGCTCATGTTGAGCTTTTCATCCACCATTGCTCCCAAGTCCTTCTCCTCCAGACTGTTTTTGATCCATTCTCCACCCAACCGTATTTTCACTTGGGATTGCCCTGATGCAGGTGCAGGACCTTGCACTTGGCCTGGTTGAGTTTGCACAAGCCTGCTTCTCAAGCCTGTTAAGGTCTATTTACTGTTCTCTCATTCAAAGAAAACTGCAGACTCATGCCCACAGGGAACTAGGGAAAGAAGAATTGCATGTATGTGTCTGAATGACTACGAAGGTGTGCAGCTTCCTTCGCCATGGTCCTCGCAAGATGCACACACAATCTCCAATTACTCCAGCAGAGCAGAACTCAGATGATTTATGTCCATGGGGGATTTGGCCAGCTGAATCTGTGGATAGAACAGCTCAGTGCTTGGCTTTACATTTTGAAGAGGATTGTTGGCAAGAAAACTTTGCAAGGCAGGGAAAGAACATTCTCCCAGGCCAGGACATTTCTGTAATAATATCTGTTATTTATTCAGTGCAGTCTGGTCTATTCCAAAAGCGCTGGAGTTGCTCTTTGGAACTATTTGTATAATTTATTTCAGGTAGACAAGAAGCAGAACTGTTCCAGGGAAAATGAAAGTGCCCAAACTGTCTGCAGACATGGGGAACAAGCTCCTCTCAGTGGATTCCCAGGACCCTCTGTGCTGCGGATGTCAAATTTACTCATCAAGCCCATTCTTGCCAGTTTTGTGGACTAAGGGGATTTGAGGAAGGTTTGACACAAGAAGATAATAGTTAAGGAATGAAGTAGCCATAGCGAATCTTCTTCTCTTTTCCCTCAAGAACAGCCTTAAGCAGATCTCAGCAATAAGATGCTACAAATACCCACTCCAGGTCAATTCAGTAAACAATGCAGTATCAGCAAATGTCAAATGCCCAGAGAATATATGGCCCCAAATAAACTTCTGTTTTATCTAATGTCCATTAGCTGATCTCTGACCTTATGACATTTCTTTGCATACTAAAACAAGCTTAGGTATTTCTGCTAGCCCAGCTCCAATTCACCAAGTGCTCTCCAGCTTTCTGGCAAAGCTGTGGACAGTCACTGCTTGTGTTTGTTAAAACTCCAAGCTTATTGAAATTTCTTCATTTTCACCAAGCATTTGGGAAAGGGGCAGGGATGACCCTGTGTACAGAAACGTGAAGGAGTAGCCAGGAGTTATTCAGGAGATAGGAATGAAATGGGTTGGTAAGCTTTAAAGGCTCTTTCTATCACTTCAGAACTCACTTCTCTGCCACAGTGGAAATCTTCTTTAGAAGAGTACAACAAAAATACCCATGACAGTCTATTACAGTGAGACAGAATTAGATAGGTGCCACAGAGATGGAGGCTACATGTTACTTATACCATGACAGAAAGGCACCAAGGTCTCTGTGTTAGGTAAGATGTAGGAATAGCCTACCAAAACCTATGAAGCTTGAATGAATGTCTGGATTATTGTGTTTTATGGGAAGTGTCTAGAGAATGGAATGACATAAAGAAGCAAGAAACAAAGGAGTGGAATATCTGAGAAAATACATTATAAATGTTTAAGGATGGAGTGTCTCATATTGGTACAGTTGAGAAGATTACACTGTTGAGGTGGTATATTGATATAATTTCACAGACTTGCCTGATCATCATCTGGAGAGCCTCTGTGAGATCCACACTTGACATCTGTATTATGGTGGAGATAAACTTAAAGGGGGAAGATGGTTATTGAAGGAATCCAGAAAAGCAATAGGCTTCCTTTTCCTCCAGCACAATGGAAACAAGTAAAACCAGATTTTTGTCTGATAGATGTCTTCTGAGGGAAATGCTCTGGGGAAGTATGATGGGTAGTTTTTGAATGGAATTACCTAACAGCCACTGAAGATGAAAATTCTCATGAAAATTTGCTGAACTTAAGCTATCTAAACATTAGGTCAAAGCTAATCTTGCTGAACATTTCTGCAGCCAGTGGAGAAAGGTGGGCACCCCTAGAAGGTAAGTCCTGCATGTTAAGGAATTTACTAGTGCAGACCAAGCTGGAAACAGTGTAATGAAAGTAGCTTGTTTTGGCTTGTGGACTGATGCTGTGAGGGATTCATGCTATCAACAGAACTATTTGGATGATCACTCTTCCTCTCATAGAATCATAGAATCATAGAATCCTAGGGGTTGGAAGGGACCTCGAAAGATCATCTAGTCCAACCCCCCCTGCCAGAGCAGGGTCACCTAGAGCACATCACACAGGAACGCATCCAGGTTGGTTTTGAATGTCTCCAGTGGAGGAGATTCCACAACCTCCCTGGGCAGCCTGTTCCAGTGCTCTGTCACTCTCACAGTAAAAAAAATTTTTTCGGATATTCACCTTGAACCTCCTATGCTCCAATTTACACCCATTACCCCTTGTCCTATCACTGGTCATCACTGAGAAGAGCCTAACTCCATCTCCCTGACACTCACCCCTTACATATTTGTAAACATTGATGAGGTCACCCCTCAGCCTCCTCTTCTCCAAGCTAAAGAGACCCAGCTCCCTCAACCTTTCCTCATAAGGGAGATGTTCCACTCCCTTAATCATCTTAGTAGCTCTGCGCTGGACTCTTTCCAGCAGTTGCCTGTCCTTCTTGAACTGTGGAGCCCAGAACTGGACACAATACTCCAGATGCGGCCTCACCAATGCAGAATAGAGGGGGAGGAGAACCTCTCTTGACCGACTAGCCACACCCTTTCTAATGCACCCCAGGATGCCATTGGCCTTCTTGGCCACAAGGGCACATTGCTGGCTCATGGTCATCCTAAATAAGTATATCCTCAATAAGTATCTGCAGAATTGTTAGCTGAGAAAGCCCCCACTGACAGCTTGATGGACAGCTGGTGACCAGGCACACTTATTCAGAAGGAATTCTGCTCTTGCCTTGAAGACACTTTAAATAGTAACAGGAGCAACCCCTGTTCAGAAGAGAGCAACAAATAGCTTGCTCCTCAACCAATGAGAGCATTCATATAAAGAACAGCATCTCTAAAACATTAGAGCAGCCAAGAAGCAGATAACATGAACATGCATGAATAGTCAATGTGCTTGGACTAAAGTGAAGAAAATCTTCTTCAACCCTTTGTAGTATTTTACGAGATCCAGCCACTGCTTTGTCCTTCAGAGTTGTGGTTTTCTTAGACTCTGGGTAATCAATTGGATGGTGCAGTGGTTCCTTCTTGCAGTCCTTCAGGTACTTTTCTCCAATCTTCTGTTGATTCAGTGCTTCATAAGTAGATCTTCCACTTCTGTGCTATCAATCATTTCTCTCCACAAAGACAAACTTGGAATATTCTGGAAAGAAAAAAGAATGCTAAGAAATTCATTCAGATTAACACTTTGAGGAGTTGACAGAGAGTCATTATAAGAAAAGCAAAAAGAACAATGCAGTGACTTGTCACCTGGTTGTTGGTGGCTGAAGAAACATAATTTCCCTCCTTTTAGAGCAACAAGATTTTTGTTTCAGTTTTTGGTTTTAATTAGTGGCAAATATAGTATCTCTCATTGTTAGACAAGCCTTAGGGAACCTCGGCCTGAGTCACCTGAGTGACCCAGCAGTGATGGCTGGAGGTGTGCTCCCCAAGTCTGCTCAGATCTGTTTGCCAGCAGTCCACATATCCCACACCCACTGAAGACCAAATGTTTTCTTTTCTAGGCCAAGACACAAGGGCAGGATTATCAGGCAGATATTTGATTAACAATAAGCAATCAAACAGCTGCAGACAGGTAGAAACGATCTGGGGTCTGCCATGATCAGCTGGGAGTAAGGAGAGGCAAGACTTGTGCCAGAAAGCCAACACTTGGGGTTACCCTGTGCCAGTTGATGCCATAAGTACTAGGAATAACTGCACCTGCCAGAATATGCTCATTCTCTAGAGTTGACCACTGGAAGTGATTTGCTGGTTCACAATTTATTAATTTTATATATGTATTATTTTTCTGGAATAGACAGTATCAGCTGAGGAGGTTACCAGCCTTGTGTGCTCATCCCCACCAACTCTTCATGGCCTCTACCTCCCTGCAGCTGATACCCAGAAGCCAGAGTCACTGCAGATGTACCAAGCTGCATCTTACAAGTCACACTCTCCCAGGCTCCAAGACCATCAAAGTTATGACTAAAAAATGCAGAGAACTCAGAAGTCCCCTGCATAAGTTGTTGCTTTCATGGTATCCATCTCTGGTTTTTATATTGTCGTATGAGAAACAGCCTGGGCTTGACTTCAAGAATGTGCACCTGGGCAAGGATGTGTAAGAAACACATACATGGGGGAAAATAAGTCCCCTAAGTGAAGCTGAAGACCATGGAGGTCTGGCATTCGCTTTTGGCAGCCCTGCATGCTGCTGTGTTTCAGAAATCACACCACATACTGATCAAAGCTCCCTTGCTCATTAAAATCCCTATGTTCCCTTCTATTTGTTGTGCAAGCTGCATTTAAGTAATCAGATTCCTACATTTTCTTTTATCTTTTCATATAACTAATAATCTTTGAAATGTAGAAGAATATTAGTAGTAGGTGAGAGCTTCTTTGTAATGGTACTGAGATCAAATCATCCTGTAAATGAAAATATGCATTTTCCTTCAAATCTTCTATAATTCAGCACTGACATTAATTATGGTTTTTATTCTGTATCTTAGTGTCTCTATTGCTGTCTTTTATTACTTTGTTTCTCATTTTCCCTACTTTGCCCATCTCCTGACACAAATAAAGGATACATGGGCAATTATTTGGATTTTCAAGGCAAAATTGGCAGCCTCTTTATTTAGTTTAATAAAGATGACAGACATATCTGACAGTTTTTTCAGGAACAGTATTTGTTAGCTGGATAAATGTAGGTTGGCAGTGTCAGCAGAGCATTTCCATTTTGGCTAAACCCCCTGAAAATCTACTTTGATCTGGTATTGAACATCATTTATCTTTACAAAAACACCAAGAATGAAAAACACCTGGAATCCAAAGCATTTCTCTGGACATCATTATTTTGCATTCGATCCGCCAAGTCAGTGGAAGTCACTCTGCAGTTTGTTGCTGGCTGTGGTCACCAACCAACACATCTCAAGTATCCAGTTTCTTCAAGACCTGCACTTTTCCTTGTTCTGTTGCAACAAAACAAAACAAAACAAAAATCAGATAGTGAAATCAAAGTTTCCAAAGACAACTGCAATTGTCAGTCTTTCATGTTCATGGGCAATTAACAAACACCACAGTGGTGGTGGATGAAATGCTTCCACTACAACAACTATGCCAGAAATTATGGCTCTGATGGACACCATTGTATATTTTGACTGTGTGTGTCCAGCTCCTTGCTGGCGCTTAGATGGACAAGAGTTCAGACTGAGAGGATGTTTCATGTGTAACAGCTGGGCTGGTTTGTTGTCCTCCCCTCTTTCTACTTCCCTGGGCTGTTAATGGGGCCCCCCAAGAACAAGCTGGAACTGGGAGCAGCAGAGGTGTGACAAAAGACTGGGCATACGGCTCAGAGTGTTTTCTACCCCTACCCTTGCCCTGCCTGTCAGCAGATCATGGTGCTCCCTGGTCTCCCTCAACACTTCCTGCTCCCTTCCTTCCCCCATGATGTGTGCACTCTGCTCCTGCACCCCCAGCAGCACCCCAACATCCCACATCCTTGGTGCTCCACCAAAAGTGGTCCCAAGCAGCTGGAACAGGACCTGTTGGGGAACAGAAGCAGGGCAGCACTCTGTCTTCAGGGCTCTATTTCCTCCCTCCTCCTAGGCTCCTTGCAGGCTAACAGGGCCAGGACACAGACTTCTCAGCCCGAGCTCACAATCAACCATCCTGCTGAGCTATCTCACACTCCCTGGGCACAGCCTAAGGTTAGCATGGCCCAAGAGGGGCTCTGAGTAAAGCAGTCTGGATGTGGCCATGATAGGTGGTGGCAGAAGAGATTAGCTGCATGGACATGAGCCATGCTGTGCCAGAGCTAGGTCCCTGACTCATCTGATTTATTAACAGGGGGAGAGCTGCCTAAAGTCAGAGACATTTGATAAGTTCAAGGAGAGGATCAGAACTGGTAAGAGAGGGGAGGGTCTGGGTAGAAAGTTGCTAAGGGCTGTTGTTGCCCTTTCACCGGCCTCTGTATTTATGGCTTGGTGATGATAGTGGCTGGCAATGAAGTAAAAAGGCATCTGGTTGGTTCACTTCACAATCATCCTTCCCTGGTGCAACCCACAGGAGTCTGAGAGAGGACTACTCCTCAGCTCTGCACTTGAGACTCATGCTGGCTGTTGCCCCCCCAAGGCTGCCCATACACTGGTCCCACTGCACAAGGGACAGTCCTGTATTCCTGCAAGAGCATCTCTAGTGAATTCACTGCCCTGTGACAGGGGCTGAGGCATTCTTATATAGATTGGACTAGACTGAAATGTCAGATGTTCACAAGTGTCCTCACCTTCCCCACTGGGGAAGCAGGCAGCTGAGGCTTTCTTACATTTGTGCTGTAAAAGCAGGAATATGTTCAACAAAGTGGTTGTGAAGTGCAGATGCTCTACGATTACAGCATGACCAAAAGTGAACCTGGTCTCACAAAACAGACACAGCCCTTACCACAAAGAAGTCAAAAAAATGACTGGATACACTCATGAACTGATGGAAATACGTGTGTGAGTTGCTTCTTCTAAATGCCATGCTCTATAGACACACTTCAGGAGAACAGGTTCCTCAGGGACAGCCTTTTCTAGTGACTACATTATATGATCCTGCACCACAGTATCCCCTCACAACTTGTGAACCAGACTCCAGGAGTTCAGGCTCATTTCAGCAGTTTCCAGCACAGCTTGTGTGGGAGAGACTGGATTTCCACCCAAGCTCAGCTTGCTATGGCACCCATGGAACCGTCAGTGACAGCACATGTAAACCAGGATGGGTAAAACATCACTGACAGAACTGGCATAACAGGAAAAAGGATGCTAAATTAATGTGAAAGGACCTAATTCTAAAATAGCATTTGCTGGCATAAATCAAGAGTTACTTCATTGGTGCAAATGAGGTTACAATAAATCCTGTAGGGACATGACCAACATTGTCTCTGATTCCAGTTTTTTAAAGTAGGATAAGAAGATTTTGTGCTGCGTGCTCATTGCTTTGCCAGCTTGGTTGCTGCAGGAGAGATGTCTGTAGAAGAGCCCTTGACACTTCTAAGCCTGTGCATGAATCACTGCACACAGCACAGATCAGCAGGAGAGAAAACCCATACAGGTCGTATTTCTCTCTGTCAATTGGCAAGTCACATTTCCATTTTTAAATACTACTCAGGATCTCCAAGATAGAGAAAAAAAACCCAAACCCTAAAATACTTTCTAAACTGGGTTAGTTTCATGTCTGAAGGTGATATGCACCTGCAATGCTCCAGAAGCTGCCTCCTGGACTTAGATGCTATGCAATGATTTAGGGAGGGCAGAATTTTTAATTACTGTTTGCCATCACCTCTGACTACAAATTTATGTGTCAAAGCTTTTTGACAACTTACAGGCAAGTGGGTGGCCTCTCCTATCAACTACAGAACAAGAAATCCCATTATTCTACCCAGTGAAGAGATGCTCTCAGTCCTGAGACCAGGCAGCACCCTGGCCTGACATTGGGCTTGTGCTCTAAGCATTGAACAGAATTGTGTCTTTTTAAATTGGTTCTCAGTATAAAGAGGAACATGGGCACTGAAGGGAGGAGAGCCATTTTCATAACTCCTCCTTACCCAGCTATGGAAGATCCTTTGGAAAAGGAAGATAAGAAAAGTAATTATTGTATCCTACAAAGGACATGACAATGACTAAGTGGCTTTAACCATGTAGAAGTCTTTTTTAAAAGATCATATCACATGCTTTTATATTAAAAGCTTAACAATTCTTTTATGTCTTCTGCTCCTCATAAGTCTCCATCATGGATACTCATGCTATGATGACAAAGAAAACCTTGCAATACTTTAAAATATTATTTGGCACAGCTGGACTCGGTTTCAAGCAGGTTTTTAAAGCTGTGTATTAGTGAGACACCATTGTCTTGTCTCCACATACATCAAGAGTAGAGTTGTGGACTGAATCAACTGCCACTCTCCTGCTACTAGATTATGCCTTTTTTTGATGCAAAATCAAGAAAGTGCAACACATGAAGAGATTAAGTGGGATCAGACTTCATATGGTTGTGTTTTCTGAGGCCATCTGGTTAGCAGCATGTATTAAGAGAGTAAGACTGCTATTCTAAGTATAATGGTAAAGTTGATGAATGCAGATTAAAACCACCAAGAGCTTAGCATTTGATCATATCAGCCTGAGGAGACACTACAGATGCCCTGGTAAACAACTTAATGTCATCACCTGAAATATTCTCCGTGCATTAACTTGTAGAATTGGATCTTTCATATAATATGTTATGGTTTTGTCCAGGCCATCTGGAATAAAAGCTGCCAAAAGCCATAAGAAGTTTGCTACTAGCTTGCTTCAGTACACAGAGTTGTGGGGCTTTTTTAAGGACAAGAGAAATGCAAATAACAAGGTGTCAAAATATTGGAGGAGAATTTCACTAAAAACTTCACCCTG
Organism: Apus apus; assembly: GCF_020740795.1. Taxonomy (NCBI): domain Eukaryota; kingdom Metazoa; phylum Chordata; class Aves; order Apodiformes; family Apodidae; genus Apus; species Apus apus. The sequence continues at coordinate 17,469,910 of NC_067282.1, forward strand.
AAAACAGGTGGCCTTTTTTCCTAAACCTTGACAGACTGAAGTACACACATTGGAGCAAGAAGACTGTCTTGCCATTTCTCTTCATTGTAAGCAAAATTATCTTTCTTTAAGCTATATTATCATTCTTCACCATAAGCTTCTGTAGCACAACACACATTTTGCCTGCTGAACACAAAAGTGCAATTCAGTCAAGTGAGTAAGCTCAGGCTTTCCTGAAGTGTACTGGGATAAGTTGTGCACTTCAATTTAAGTATGTTCAGAAATGTTTCACTAAATTTTGGCCACAGTCCCCTTCTCCACAAAGCTGTTTATTTTACTTTCTTTTTATGAATTATGGACCTCACAAAGGCAAGGGACCAGATGGTGAGCACCTGACACAGGCTGAAGAGGCATTATTACCAGTTCTGTAGCACAGTTTTGTAACTGCTTACCTAGAGCTAAAAACAGAATAGATGTTCTGGCTTGAGCCAGGATGAAGCCAATTTTGGTTTTACTGATTATTTTTTTTTCTTCAGTGAGCTCTCTTTTAACTAGCAGCAAGTTTTCCAGCTAGTGAACTGATAAGACCGGAATGTTTATGTTACTGTTGAGAGACCAAGGACACTGCTCTGTGACCTTAGATGCTAAAGGAGCAGAAGAGTCGCACCTGCAACCCTCCTGTAGGGAGGAATGGACTAGACAGACAGCAAAATTGACCAAAGTATTCCATTCCATCTATCTATGTAAGCTCGGTGTAAGGTCAGGGATCAAGGAAGTCAAGCACCCTTCTTCTGCTCTTCTCTTCCATCCATGGCTGGTGTCCAAGGAGGACTCCATCCATCCTTCACCATTGATCCCCAGGCCTGTGCATTCCTGGCCCCATCATTCTCCCCTCAGCTCCTGCCTGCTCTGCCCTCTCTCTGGCAGCTCCGGGACATTTCAGAACTGCTCCCAGCTCAGGAGATGCCAGGGAGTTGCTGGAGGGGAGGTGATAGGGGTTTGCACATTCCTGAACACATTTGTATATAATTGTACATATTTTCTTTTATAATTCATATTTAATTAAAGCTGTCTGGTTTAGTTTTCGATCCAAAGAATCGGGAGTTGCTGGAGGGGAGGTGATAGGGGTTTGCACATTCCTGAACACATTTGTATATAATTGTACATATTTTCTTTTATAACTCATATTTAATTAAAGCTGTCTGGTTTAGTTTTCGATTCAAAGAATCTCTCTCTCATTCTCTCTCTCCTTTCCCTACCTGGGTGGGAGGGGGAGGGGATCAAGAGCGTTGTTGTTGCTGTTTTAATTGCCAATCCTGAGTCAAGCCATGACAACAGAGTTGGCTGAGATTAACATCCTACTGGCCTGGCTGCCCACCCATTCAACTGGAGTGGTGGGTCTGCATTTGGCTAACCTGGAGCTTGGAATCCAGGACATGAAAGCCTGTACCCATCAGTGTTAAAACAGCTGAAGAGGTGATAGAAGGCAAAGTAGATATTGCACCCTGTTTTGTTTATCTGTGATGTGGGGGAAGCTAAAGGGATTTTTTCTTTGTTTACTTTTGTTTGTTTTCTGCTCAGATGACAGATTGAAACTTGTTTGCCCTACGCTTCATTAATGACTCCATAGATGGCTGGAAACATAAACAACACTCCATGAAATTAAGCCTGATTCGGACAGAAATAAATGTTTATTATTTCTATTTGAGACAATCTTTTGTCTTAACTTTGTTGATAACCATTTAACTGGAATCATTAACTTTACTGAAGGAAGAAGTCTTGGTTAACAACTCAGCATTTCCTCTGTCTTGCTCAAGTTTGAAGTGCCAGGTGATGATGGGTTGACATAATTCAATAGACTGCTTCATTTTTGAGGCATTCAGAACTGTTGCACCTTCAGTTCCTTCTCTGACAGCAAATACAAAATGACGTGTATTATTGAGGCTGAAGTAATCAGATGCCAATAATACACTCTTGGAGGCCTTTTCTTTACTATGGTTTTAACCATGCAGGTTTTACTTGCTCTGACCAGAGCCAGTCCTGCAGGCAATTACCCTGCAGAGATGAGTGTAGGCTCCAGGCTTAATTCATTGAATCATATAGAGTGGTTTGGGTTGGAAGGGACCTTAAAGATCACCTAGTTCCTACCCCCTGTGTGGGCAGGGACACCTCCCACCAGACCAGGTTTCTCAAAGCCCCATCCAACCTGGCCTTGAACGCTTCCAGGGATGGGGCTTCCACAACTTCCCTGAGCAACCTGTTCCTCTGTCTCCTCACCGACACAGAATTTCCTCCTGATGTCTAATCTAAATCTCCCCTCTTTCAGTTTTAATCCATTCCCCCTTGTCTTCTCACTACAAGCTCTAGTAGAAAGTCCCTCCCCTCTTGGAAAAGCTGCTTGTTTGAATGCTTTCTGTTACAGAACTGGTGAATATTTGTGGATAAGACAAGATACACCAAATCTATTGCCAGTCACTTGTTTTCTCCTAGACAAGGAAACAGGAACCCACCAAGTCTGTTTGGAAGTGCTAGGAAGCAGACAGTGCTCAGGCTCCTTCTCCACCTGAATGGCATTTGGGAACAGTCCTTTGCTCTCAGGCAGCTCACTGTGGGATTGGGACCAATCTGAATAAACACAAAAAAGACAAACCATGGGAAATGCAAGGCTGCATATAAGGATTGCAGTTATGGTTCACCCCTGAGAACTTCAAAGTTTTCAAACAAGCAAAGGCAGCCTCAGCATGACATTTTTCATATTACTAAGGTAAAAGCAAGCAACTGCTTGGAGGAAAAAAACAACCAAACCTCTCTAGGTCTTGTCTGAATGGCATAAGGGAGAACAATTGATACATTTTTGCCCATTTGTAGGTGCCATAAAAGAATCAAACTCTCTACAACAGCAAATAAGTTTTTTTCTCTGTTTTTGAGCAGTAAGTCTTAATTTGCATTATTGTCACATACTGAGGAGAACAGAGGCTTATGTTGACTTTCTGTGGGTGAAAGTAGTGGTGCTTCCCACCAAAAGACAAGATAATGGGGGGGGTGTCTCTTCTCTTGACCTTCACATGCACTTTTTGCTTTGACAATTTGTAGTAAATTCTGCCTGAGTGTAGCAAGAACAGGTAAGAATTTTGAATACAGAAACAAGAAGACAGACAGGAGCTCAGTGAACTGTGAAGAAAGCAAAAATAAAGCTTCCTGTATCAGAGAAACAGGATTTCTTAACACAGTGTTCTCCAATCTTCCATATGGAAATTTCTCTATTCATGACCTGTTCAAGCAGCTACACCATTTGGGTGGCATAATTCACCTTTGTCGACCACAGCTCTGGGACTATTAAGAAGCTGGTGACAACACACATTTATGTGGAGATTAGGTGAGATTTCTCTCTCTGACATTTGCCTCAACTCGCTGAAGCTGGACATGAGATCTGTTCACGGATGCAAATAGACAATGTAAACTGTGTAACAGGTGTGGGGAGAGCCGCTGATGGTGTACATGAGAAGGGCCACCAGTTTGTTGGCATACAAGAAGTTTCAGCAATATTCAGCAATGCACAATCTGAGACACTTACAGAGGCATTTGAGAGGCATTTGAGTCATGCTCCTGGCTCTGCCTGTCCAAAATCCTAGTGACCCTTCACTCAACAATGCAATGTCTCTAAGGAGAACGATGTCTCCGTGTTCACAGCTGCAGGACCCAGTGGGTGAGCTTTCCCTGAGCTGTGCAGTTTTTCTGGGCATGCTTCACAGTCCTTGTCCTCTGTCTGGGGAATGCCCTTTCCCTTAATGACTTTATTTATTACTTTTGCATTTATTTATGGCTATTCAGCCTGCAGCTCCCTGACCAGTGCCTGCTGCAGTAACCCAGTGCTTCATCAACAGGTCCCAGCTTGGCCCCTCTTCTTTAGTATGCCTGCATCAGTCTAAATCACTGAGCTGTCTTTCTATGTTCCTTGTGTCTCTGGAAAGCAGTTAATTTCTGTGGTCAAACAACAGAAACGATGACATTAAACAAGAAAACCGTAGGGAGTAATTTATTTCAAAGAACTACTACAGCTATTTCCTATGTTTTCTACCTGGGGCATTAATAGAACCAGAAAACTGGTCTGTACCATTACCAAATCCAAGTATGTCATGTTTATTTGATAACACTAGTAATTTTCCAAGATGCATAAAAATATTCTTAGTGTAGGTTCCTTACATAGGACAATTTGAGTAAACAAAGAAACAAAAGAAAATAACCTAATTCACAGCCTTCTGTTGCAGCTTAGAGAGACCCCTCAAAACGAGTAAAGCTGCACAAATATAGGATCTTATCCTATGCTCTGTATAATCTGAGAGGAATTTGCTGCTCTGATCATAATTGCCTGTGGCAACAAGTATCAGAGGAAGCTGGACTGGACATCGTGGATGGCTCTTTGCAGCATTTAGTGCTTTGGCAGGGCTTGCTTCTGCTCTAATGGGTGCACTAGGGACCCATTTCCAGAGCAGATATAAAATCAACTTTTTTCATAGCATTTTCAGCAGTTTCCTAGAGTTAGAGCTGTGTTTACTCTTGATCTTTCTGGTATTGAAGGAACTTATAATGCATTTCCACAGTGTTAGCAGACCTTTATGTTAGTTATTAACTCAATGGACTGATGCAATTTGGAATCTCACTGTATTTGTGAATACATAAATGGGATATTAAGATATAATATGTGATTTCTACTTTCAAAAACTAAATTAGAACCTGGAAAAAAATTGTCATGAAGCCTTAACAAAAAAGCTATTGGTACATTTTTATAGCAGTTACTACTGGACAGATTTTTAACTTGTGTTCTGATTTGTCATTCTTTGTCCTGATCTTGCTCATTGACTTAGCAAAATGTGCAAAGCTATCTTCAAGGGATTAAGATAAGGAGGGAGGAAATCTATGAAAAAATCTGTGACAAAGGAGTTTTCAAGAAAAGAAAAGAAGGGTGTGTTTCTCTTAGCAAAATGTATCTGGTCAGATGCTAAATGTTTTAGATCTTTTGAAAAATGCAAAGGGCCTTCAACTCTAATTACCTTCAGCAAGATTTGAGCACTTGTAACACTTGGCAGAGCTGTGCCTGTCCTTGGACAACTGCATACTTGCATTTGCAGCCCTATTAACCTTACTGACACTAGTTGAGTACTCACGACATTTTATACATGCTGCATGAGTCTGGCTGACCTGATGTCGGCATCTGTTCTTCCAACAGTACGTATGTGCCTAATTTAAAAATGTTGGACTCGGAGTATCATGTTGCTCCATACTATTTTTGTCGTGTTCATTAGAAGTATGTCTCCTTGGAGATGAGGTACCGCAGAAACAAAATAGATTGTCTCCTTTCAGCAGTCGGTAGCAGCCAAGGTCTGGGAAAGGGGGGACAGAGAAGCAGCTGATTCCACCTTGTCTTCTCTGTTTGCTGACTGGAGAAGGGTGGGGCTCCCTGCATCAGAAATCTTCATGAGGCAACCAAGCTAAGCCTGGAAACCCTGAAATATTAGTGGCTTAGGATAACAGCAGCTCTGCACATTGCCAAAGGAAAAAGCTGCGGTTTTACATATACCAAGCCCCTTCTGTTTCCTCTCCTAAGGAAATAAATAATAAGCAGTACCCTAAGAGAAGAAGGGGAAGAATACTAGTGTAAGCATTATCTCATGCTGATTTTCAGTCTGATTTAAAAGTAAAAGTTCTTACTATCAGGCAGTCTAAGAGGGTCTGTAAATATAAGAGTAGATTTAAAGAGCTTTAAGCTTCCCAGCTTGAAAGCTGTTCAGCAAAATTGAAGATGGCACCAAGTTAGTGATTAATGGAAATATTAAATGCATGAAAGGATAATGTATTCATATTCAGAACAGCATTACATTACCAATCAGTTGTTTTGTTATAATGTGCCACTAATGCAAATACATCTTGATCAGTTGAATCAATAAGAGAATTTAATTATTACAGCTTCTTGTTCAATTTTAGAGAGCCTGGAAACAAGGAGGTCTTGATTACCCTTTGTGTAAATGTTGACAAACATTACTCATATTGCTTAATGCACTACTGGAAGACACTGAGATTTTACAGTGACAGTGATGGACCACTGTGTAATAGGGTAGGGTAGGGTAGAGCAGGGCAGGGCAGGGTAGGGTAGGGTAGGGTATGGGTAGGGTAGAGTACGGTGGGGTGGAATGGAATGCATTGGAATAATCTCACTGAAGCTATCTGAATTATGAACATTGCAGTGTTGGTTGATTTCAGGGAGTACTCCGTGGCCTTTCTTTAGCCACAGGCTACACCTCCGCCAGGAAACAGTGTGATGCCTTGGAGTGGGCCTGTGCAGAAAATGGGTTGGTACTGAGCAGTTGTACCCATGTTTCTCACATTTTCAGGCAGTTTCCCTCCATTCAGTCTGGCCACAAGGATAAACGCTCCCCAGAGACATTGGTGAATTAATAGGAAATATCTCCTGGTTCTGTTTCAACCAGAAGGAACCCTGTTTGTGCACTCCACCACCTTTCCATAAGGTAACCCAAAGACAGTGAAGGGGAACTATGGACTCATGTTTAAAGAGCACTCCTGATTTGAACAGAAATGTCAGCACCAGAGCAATAACATCACAGTTCTCTTCTAGCTAAAATAAAGTATTGTTATAATTTTGAGGAGTTTCTTCCAAAGACAACTACATTTCATATCCTTAATATTTCTTCTTACTCTTTTTCTCACTCTCTTTTCCACTGTAACTGCTTGTCTCAGCAGGCATTCTGATTTTTGCTATATTAATCTAATAGTAAAAATCCTGCATTGTAATCATTGAGGTCAGCTAAGGTCAAAGAAATCCACTGAAAAAGGGAAGACGTGACAAATCGTTATAAGACTTCATACCCACTTTTCTTTTAATGTTTCAGAGAGCATGACAGAACTGGTCAACATTTTTTACTTACAAACACTTTTTGATGGAGAAATGAATGGACACTCTTAGAGATGAATCAGTGCAGCAGGAAACTGTTGATAATCAGCTGAATATCTGCAACCACAGAAAGGATGAACTTAAAAAAATACAACCACTTGAAATGAAAGGTAAAAAAGTAAGATATTTTTCTTTGAACATAATGTCTGACAGTAGCCAAGCAGCTCCAGCATTAGGTTTATGCTTTAAAACAAGGTGGCAGAAAACTCACAAAAGGAAAGCAGAGTGCTGAAGATACAGATCACACTCAGAAAAGCCTGGCTGGTACATGGTTCTCTCATGACCACAGCCATGAAAGCTTGCAGGAGTTGATCAACAGCTTCTGGCTCAGAGATGTTATGTGCAGGGGAAAAAAAACAACAACTACATTTTCTTGTAAATAGTGTTCTTCAACTTTTGTTTTAATTAGAAGCCAACACCATATTATTTTTATTGCTCATATTATATTTCTTGTTTCTCTTCCTCCCCTCCCCCTGAAACTTCACATGAAACAAATAATTAATTCCAGCAAGTTTTATGCACAATCTATGGTTTGGTTGGATGATTTGAAAATAATGCTTGTATGATTAGCCCAGTGAATGCAGAAATCATCATACAGACAAATGAAGCATACTAGATTTGTAGGTTTTTTAAGAAGTCATTGCTTTCAGAAGCATATCCAGCTAGGAATAAAAATCAAATAAAGTTTGTAGATTTTAGTCTTTACTCCTAGGTTAGCCTTTCAACTGCGTAAATCCAAGCTAAATCTGCATGCGAGTGCTGGTCTTTAGAGATTGTTGTTTGTTTTTCAATTAAGCACACACAATCATGTTAATTTTTTTTTTAATATATAAAATAGCCACTTTAAGCCTGAGAACATGCAGAAAAGCAAATAAAATTTTAAAACACATAACTTACTAGCTGAAGTTACAGGATGAAGATGACACAGTAAGGGCAGAAGAACAGGAACACCACTGAGAATACACCACAGCTCATTGCACAGATGCAGAAACTGTGGTGGTTTCTAACAGATCTGCACTGAAGTGATGCAGCTTTCCTTGCTGCAAACATGAGTGTAGTCACCTTTCAAAATTCTTGCTCTTTTTAAGACACATTTAGGAAGAATTGGTCATCCTGAATCTCCTCTCAGCTGTGAGAGCCAATCAGGCTGCCAAGAGTTCAAAAATAATGAGTTGCAAGTGTAGAGCCTTATTTCTGTCCTTAATTTGAAGACATAATGAGAGCCTGGTCCTTTCTGTGTCATTAAGAGATGGCTGGTGGCTCCCCTGGAGGAGAATGTCCCCAGCCTCCTGACCTGGGACTACAATCTTTCCCACAGCCCCCAGGGTGAAAGTGGGAGAGGGAACAGGATGGCTCAGTCTTTGTGACCACTTACCCTCTTGCTTCACCCCTCCAGCTCCAAGGACTTCAGTTTCCTAGGTGAGAAAAATATTAATCTGCTTGCAGAGGGCTCTTGTCATAATTGGCTCAGCCCTGGGACAGAGTGTGCATTTTGGTGGATTGACTGGGCAAAGCCAAATGCTTTCTGGCCAACTGCCCAGAGAAGTGTGGATGGCCCCATCACCCTGCTCACCTGAGCATGTAGAAGACCACCTCAGACGCACCAGTCAGACCCTATGAGATGGCCCCAGCCTGGGTCAGTGCGTTTCTGCCCCTCTACATTGACTCAAGTAGCAAAAGAAGGACACCACTGCCATGCCAGCCCTAAGGCTTTAGTAGGGGTCAGGGTACATCCTTGAGCTTTAAAGGACACACAGAGCCCTTCATAACACTGTGGATTCGGTATATTGGTGATGTGTTTCAGTATGCAAAGAAAGTGACAAAAATGGCACAAACCATGACACTCTGACAGCAAGGCTTGCCCTGATGGTCTCATGTTCACAGGTGTAAGTGCTCAGCCCCAGCACAGGGTGTGAAAGCTAATGGCTATGGGACGGCATCCCCTGGGACCAGATTGTACAACCCCCCAGGGATGTCCCTTACAGTCCATGTGAGGTCAAGGACTCCGAATTGCTCCCCACCACCATCCTGCAAGGCACTTAGTGCAAAATAAGTGTTGGTAAAATATCAAGAGAACTGTTGTCAATAGAGGCCAAAGAACGCTGAGCAGAGCCCTGAGCCGAGGATCATAACTTGAACCACTGACAAGATCCCAGCAAGAAGTGCTCAGCAGAGTGTTTCTGAGGAAACCAGCTTCTCCTGCTCCAATTAGGTTTCTGAACTATTTCAGAATTAACACAGGAAGCACATATCTTTATGTGCATTCATCAAAGATGCTGCAAGCACTACAGCATCTGAGCTGCCCATATATTTTACCATATTATTTACAAGCAGGAATGCATGCAAAGGCATTTATAGTTAGACACAAATAACTGCTAAAGTCAACAGTCTTTTAGAGAGAAGTGAGATTTTCTACAAGAGGCTGACGTTGGCTTTGTACTTAGGGAGGATTTTTACACCAGTTAAATTTTGACAGGTACAATTTACTTCCAAAGAGATGGGCAGGTCTACCATCATATGTGCTGTGAAGTCTAACCCCTTCTGCAGTGGGAGCCACTTCAACTGGAAATTCCTCCCCCTGGATACCCCAGGCATTAATGCCTGGAAATACCAGTGAACCCAGTGCTGAGAGGTCACCAGAAACCCTGGTGCTCCTGCAGTACAGCAGCTGTCCCAGCTCCCTCTCACTTGCACTGGACTTACTCTGTAAGTCTGGTGAGGAAGCGCTGGTGACCTTGTGAAAAATACATTACAGGCTGACCGCAGTCTGTTGCCTCAAAATGTTTGGAAACAGCTTCCCTGGCAGCTAGGCAGGGACATGAGGGGAATAAAGGAGGCATAGGATTTCCTTCCCCCAGTAAAATCACTCCATGTAGCCCTCTCGGGATGCAATAGTCCTAGAGGACTTTGCAGCATCCTCCTCAGTCTCATGGCTGCATCCCAACAAGAAAACACATGTTGGTGATCAAAGGGAATTAGATTCAGGCTGGTTGGAAAAGACCAGGTGGATGGACAGCTCTGGCTGATGGACAGTGTGCCTTGATTGCTTCCTTATTATTTAAAACATGATGTTTTGTTTTGATTTGATTTGGTTTTGTGCATCTGTAAATGTGCAGTTCAGAAAAAAATCACTAACTCAGGGGGGTGATGGCAGTAGAGAAAGCTGACTATAAAGTGCACAGTTACTCCTAGCAGGAGATTTCTCCATCACTGATGCAGGTGGGAAATTGTAGCTGCTGTGACTCATCAATTTTCCTGTTCATGGTGTCAGCTTGAGTGTCACTCTATGTTCGGAGATATCCTTAGCAAGGATGATGAAAAAAACATGAAGTGCGAAAGCAAGTCAAGCAAGAAGAAAGTGCAAAACCATTGAAGTGCAGGACAGGAGATGTTAAAAAAAATAATAATAAAAAAAATTAACACTAAGTTTTCTGGAAAGAACTGCCACAAAGTTAATTTAGTGGCAGGAGTATGGAAAGTGGGAAATCAGTCTGAGTTTTTTGAGAGACCTCAGCCTATTAGAGAAAGAAATCTTATGAAAATGTAATGGGATTTGGGAAACTAATATGCATAGTCTCCTTTTAAATCCCAACCACTGTGCATAAACTAGATGCATTTCAAGAGAGAGTGCAAGATCTGTAGCAGGTGTAAGTCAGAGAAAGTCTATTAGAAACTAATAGCTTTAAACTAAGGCAGTTGTTCCCTGGGTTATACAAATTTCACCACATTTGCACTGTTTATTTGAGCACAACTACAGTCTGTGCAATAATTTTAAAGATGCAATGATTTTAAACATTTACTTGTTCCTTAAAATTCTTTATTGAAGTGATGAAAAAATGAAGAAGCAAAATCTATGTGCCTGGGTGGTAAACGTGTCAAGGAGGAGCATCTGGGTTTGTTCTGCATTTGTGGGGTACCCAGCACATAAGGAGTTGTATTAGCCTCAGGTTAAGGATTTGAGAATTGCCACAATGCATAAAATATAGATGAGGACTTTTGAAGCCTATTTGTACATTCAACTTTGCCTAGTGTCCCATCTCCAAAATCTTTCCCAAGCAACTTCTTCAGAAAGTCTGCAAGGCATAAAAAGCCAGCAGACTTTGGGGGTGGTGCTGCAAGGTAGCAATTATCCACCATGGTAGTAAAAATCACTAGTGAGACATCATTTCTCCCTGATTACACCAACTGCCTAAGGGATTCAGCCTTCTAGAAACAGTTATCAGCAGCTGAAGAACAGAATAACATCAGTGTGAAATCAGGGAAATGGATAAGTCTGACCCATGACAGATATCTTATCCACTCTACAAGTGGGATGTGTTTATATCTCTGTTCTGCCCTGGTGTGAGGCCACTGGCATATGGAAATACACCTGTACAGACAGCCCAAACAACTGAACAGCAAGTAGGCTCAAGAAGTCTGCAGTGATCAGTTGCTTGCTTTCTTGGACCCAGCCACATGATAATGGGTCACTATGTTGATTTGTTTTGAACACTGTGTAGCCCTGGAATGCCTACCACATCTAGGGATGCTAGATTCATTCCCAGCATCCTGGGTACCTTCCATGTTGGAGGCTGGTTTTTATCTTTGCAGCCATATCTTCACACATATCTTTACAAAGTTGCTCCTTCACATACCTCTGGTATGACATGACTACACCCAGCACCAAATGGCAGGGTTATTCTTAGCAAATTTGGATGGAAAAATACAAGTCATTGAGGTCAGAAGGTCATAATACATTGTCTAACAATGCAGTGCCATAAGCCCTAGAGTATGTACATCCACTATGGAAGTTGCAGAGAGTCCGTCAGCTAAGCTAGAGAAGGCATCAACAGAAATCTGTATTTTAATTTCTTACGATAGTTTCCTTTAAAACACTTTTTTATGAGAATCTCCAACATTATTTGTTTTCCAGACTATTCCATATAGTCATTCTTAAAAAGAAATACCCTGGACTTACAAAAACTGAAATGCCTTGGCAGTCCAAAGGCAGCATAATTTGCAGACTGTATTGGATAATTCAATTTCATTAGCAGATTTTTCATCCACAGTAAAAACTAGAAAAGTGCCTATTGCTGCATGCCCATCACTGCACTGTATATTATGTTTTATTAATTGCCAGTGTCAGATTTATACAAACAAAGTTAAAGTGCTTGATTCTATTGCAGACCTTTGTATGTTCATATGCTAGACCATGGTATTAATTCAGCCTTCAGAAGAGAACTGATCTGAGAGATGATGTGATAGTGGCAGTAAAGGATTCCCACAGGGGTTGTGTATTGTAGACTGTTACTATCTTAGTTGCTATATCTTTACCTCTTGCACACACTTAAGGCTTCAGAAGGGCCCCCTTTTCTCACTTTACTCACTTCTCTACATCAAAATCCTACAAATGGACAATTTTTAAAGTTGTGCAGAGCAGCTCTGGTACCTGCAGGAAAAGGGTGAGATGCACTGCAAAAACTGAATGTGGAGTCTACCTCTTGGAGCCTCATAGCAACGTGTGTGCCCTGACACACCAGCTACTCACTATGACCCAGGGGACAGGGCCATGGTCTGAAGTAACCCTTTCAACACAGGCACTCACATGTTGTAGCATCAAGCACACACATCAATAGGTAACTATTGTACAGCCATACCTCTGCTTTCCTGCCACCCTTCTCCCTCTCCAGTTGCACCACATGTTCTGGTTATAATCGAGATTGAACAGAATGATTGCAGGAACATAAGTGCATTAGGACATGCAGTCAGCTGGAATTGTTCTTTCATGCTCTTTTATGAATAGCTGCTGAACGGTCAGGGGAAAGTGGATGGAAGCCCTTGGTACAGTTCACTGCTTTCTGTATGAGTTGTGTGAAACTTATACCCTCTCTGCAGCTGTCTCACTGAGGCTTTTCACACCTCCTGTCCGTTTTTGAAGTGATGGACTGGCAAGCAAAGGCAGTGCCATATATTAGGGTGGCCACAGAACGCATGATGTATTGCAGTGCTTCGGGGCAGCTAATGCTCTGTGGCACCTAGTACTACACAGCAGTTCTGCAATGGGTACTGTAGATCACAGGAGACTGCAAGATGGCTCTCTCCTTCCAGTGACATAATTAGACCCTTTGCTCATCTGTCATGGCAAAGTGCTGTAGCAACAGACACTCAGCCATCTGTGACACCACTCTGCCTGCTCCTCCATCAGGAACACCGACATGTCTGCATGTTGCTGTGTGCCCTGGTCACAGGAGCTCAGACCTCTGGCTTAGGGCTATGTCACTTTGGCTCCTACCCACTCATCATGAGAGATGCTGTCTCCATTCTGACAGCAACAAGGGGCAAAGACAGCAAGTGCAAAGCTGTAGGGAAGCATCTTCTTTGGATATCTCATTCTTCTTCCTACATCTTTTTTGTCCTGCCATTTCTTTCAGTGTGCCCTGGATGTTCCCCAGGGGGACAGATCTGTCATTATTATTCACCTTCCCTTGTGCCATCTAGAGCTGTAATAAATCCTGAAGAAGGTCACTGTCATCAGCATATTACAGTATATGCATCACAGAGAAACAGCAAGAAAACATCCCAAGCCTCAAAAACAAGAACTCAGCCTTTCTGACTGGAAGCAAAACCTTCTTTTACCTCTAGTGGCAATCCTATGCACTCCCAGGTCCAAGTCACTGCATTGTCAGAGGTCAAGTCTCACTGTGCTGCTTTGTAGCAGTCCTTCACAAGGACACAAGGCACTGTGACCTGTAGCAGGGAAGTTTGATCTGAATTTATGATGGCTAGTCTCCAGAAATAAAAGTGAGGTATTTTTCAATATTGCCCCAGTAGGAAGAAAAGTGGAACCATAAAAAATATTCAAAGGCAGATAATCTTAAGAACTAAAAATTGTATCCTTACACATCAGTTAAAATGCTTCATTTCTGTCATAGGCTGCTTATTTATGCATTTTATTTATAATTTATGGCTGTATCAAAAGCATTTGTGACATCAGCTCAGGCACAGGAAGGCTTGGGATAATAGTCATGACCTGCTTCCTGAAGTTGCATCATTCAACATGTATCAGACAAAGGTAGAGAAGATGAGGACAGCAGTTTCCCTTCCCTGCACACAGAGGTGGAGAGTGCTGCCTCCTTTTGCTTGGTGTCAGCTGGAGCCAGCTGAGTCAAGTTCCAGGGAGTGTTTCCCATGAAGTCCCTTCATGGAAGGGCCTTAAGATTTTGTAGCTGCTTTCAGCCTTTCCAGCAGATGACATAGGCAGAGTGGCTGCAGCTGCTGGTCACAGCAATTGCTGCTTGGAAAGGAAGACCTGGGCATGTGGGGCACCTCCATTCTCAGATCCTTCAGCACTATCCTTTCCCTTAGGTGACTTGAACTATCATCAGCTCTTCCTTCAGAAACTACTCTTGATAATATTCCACTCATCTCTATCCACACAAAATGTGCAGCAAACACTTTTCAGCTGCACTCTCCTGCAGTGCTCTAAGATAATTAGCAAGGTGTTTCCAGCACCAGCAGGCAGGTGGTTCCCATGGCTATCAAGCTTTTTGCAGGCAGATGGAAGATGAATGTACTGCTGAATGCCCATGGTTTGCATTCAGCTACACCAGCTGGAAAAGTTGAGTCACATCTGGACTAGGTGAGGCTCTCCTGTATGATATGTGTCATAGAAATCATGTTTTCAGCTGATGTCTTGCCACTGCAGACAAAATTAATAGTATCAATCATCTCCAGAAAGGTTGATTCTAAAGGAAACACTCCCATGTTTTCACTGTGTATGATATGTTCAAGGACCTCATTTTCTCTTACTAAGACCTCATTTTCACATGCTGGACTTGCGCGTGCTTAACATGGGCAGCCCCAGGCTCCATCTCTTCTCTTGGTGAGGTGAGGCACTGCTCTCTCTTGGGGAGAAGAACCAGTAGAGAAGTGGCAAGAGACTGTCAGGGGTCATGTAAAAACTTTCTATGCTTATCAGTGTTCAGCTGGATCCCTTCAGTGCTCTCCTGGCACCACCCCTCCCCCCTGGATCTCAATTCTTTTGGGGGGTTTATGTTCTTATGTTTTATGTTGTCCAGGGTTTCAGGAGGCCATCCTGTCTAACACCCCATGAGAGCAAGGCCAGCTTTGAAATTAGATACACCTCCAAAGTTAGACGAGAGCATAGACAGCCAAGTTGCTGGTATCTTTAATGGTGGAGACTCCACAACTTATCTGGAAATCTAGTCCAGTGTTTGATCAGCCTGCTTGAGAATTTTTCCCCCTAACATCCAGTGTTACTGGTATTATACTACCACAGCTCAATATATACATCAGGCTTTTAGTTGCCCCTCTCCTTTCACATCTACAGGTTCACGGAAGTGTTGAATGATTGTCTTTACGTGGGAGTCTCAGTTTCCTTCTATCTATATGGAACTACTTTTACAGTGGATTAGTTAAATTGTCATCACTTCTGGCCATAGCTAGTAAGAGTAGGCCAGTGTTATCCAGAGATGTGGGTGGGATAGGCTGCTGAGAGAATCACAAAATAACTTAAACTGGGAGGGACCACAAGGGTTTCTGCTCCAACCTCTTGCTCACAGCAGGTCAACTCTGAGGTCAGACCCAGCTGCTCAGGACTTCATTCAGTCCAGTCTTCAAAAACCTCCAAAGTCAGAGACTGCACATGGCACTGGAGGCCCCCAAAAGTCACCTTTGCTCCAGGATGAACAAGTCCAGCTCTTCAGCATCTCCTCAGAGGCAGGTGTTCCAGATCCCACCACCTCACTTGAACTCACTCCCGTTTATCAATGTCCTTTTCCTACTGGGGGCAAACAAAAGTATTTCCAGTATCCAGCTGTGTTTTAATTATTCCAAGTAGAGGAAGATAATATCTCCCCTTGATCTCTAACTCTGCCCCTGTTCATTCAGCCATTGGCAATAGCTGCTGTCAGGACTCCCTGCTGGCCCATTTTCTGCCCACCAGGATCACCTGTATTGTGGTAAAGGGTCCTTCCATCCCAGGTTAAGGACTTCGTATTTATCCTTGTCAAATTTCATTAGGTCTTTGTTGTTTCCTTCCTCCAGCCAGTCCAGATCTTCACCCAGCTCTTGCATGCATCAACAGGTCCCAGTCTGGTGTAATCTGAAAACTGGATGAAGAAGCCTTCTGTGACTTCCTCCAGAACATTGGTAAAGTTATTAGACAGGACTAGTTCTGGGACAGACCTCTGTGGTGCATCTGAGCTCAGCCTGACAGAAGGGTCCTGCTGTGCTGCTCCAGTTGGTACTGGGGACCATGTATTGTGGTGTTTCACCACCACTGCTGAGCATGTGTACTCTGTCCTCAGCAGAGTTTCCAGCCTCTTGCCATGCACCTTTTTGCAAATACTGCCTTATCTTTGAGCTGCATCACTTCAGTGCACACTGAGCCTGGCAACTACCTAGGTGTTTAGTACTTGTTGAATGGGTGGTTTGTACTCCCTCACTGGCAGTCAGCTGGAGACAAGACACCTTAAGATGAGGAAGAGCTGGAGCTTGCTCAGTGAAAAAATTCAGCCTGGCCACCCTTACCCAAGAGTAGCAGCTGAGACACTCCACACACTCAAGACAGTTCCCAGGAGACTCCAAAGAACCCATCAGACTGGAAGGATCTCAAAGCAAAGCCTAGAAGCAGCTATGCAAATTCTTGCCACTGTCAGCTGCTCCTGTTTGCTGTGCTCTGGGGTGTGCAGAAGTTGTGCAGTTAGTTGTTTTGTGCATCTGATTTCTATGTTTGTGCATGTGGCTGTCATTAACAGCAACATGTTGCCTTATTTTATGGAGTGTCTAGTTGCAGCAGAATGGTAGCCTTTGCTGTGGTGCAGGAGAAGCCATGTGGGAGAGGACTTAACAGATCACTGTAAACATTGGGGACATCCCCACTGCTCTCCAGAGGTTTGCAAAAAGCCACTGTTCAGTACTAGAATATCATCAGACAATATTTAACTACACACACTTGTGAGTTTTTGGCAGTCTGTTCTTTTGTCTCAGAAAATACTTATTCTGAGTACCCCTGTTTTCTATGGCTCACATCTTCAGCTTGCTGCCTGGCAGGATTCTCCTGAACGTGAGGCAGGGTTGCAGGGGCCTCATTACTGCCCCCATATTATCATCCCTGCAAGTGGGGCAGCCTCTTCTGTCTGGTATTCTCTGCCCCACAGCAGCTGTGGACTTCATTTCTTGGAAAGAGGATCACAAGAAACCAGGACAGTTTAGAGAAGTGACGGTATTAAGACCAGGCTTTGAGGGAAGAGGTCAAGCAGACATGATTGATCACAGGGGAAAGGCTGGGGACCTGACTCTGATCCCAACCCTTCCTTGCCCAGGCACAAGCATCCATCTTGCCTGCTGATAACCACAACCACTCCTCTCTGCACTGCTCACCCCTCTCAGCACCCAGAACAGCAGCAATGGCAAACCATGTCCCTTGCCCGTCGCTAAAGAGATGAAAAAATGTACTTGGAATTTACTTTTTTATACTGATATATATGACATACAGTGATGTGATATGAATATTCTTTACAGGTAATTCTGAGTGTTCAGTACAGAAAAATATATAATCTCTAGTCAAATACGGAAAATGAACTCAACATTTTATCTGCAGCCCTCTGCAATTTTAGTTGAGGGAAGATAACATGCTATAATTTTGAATCATTGACTGAAAACTTGTTCATCACAAAGTATCATTACTGTGCTCAATTTTCCACATTCACATTTGTGCTGACACTGCTCCAGTGAAATGCTAATCTTGCCTAATTACTAGCACCAAGCAGTTAGGAGGCCTGCATTTTTTTGAGTGTATATATTCAGTACACCAATATAGCTGCATCAGTGGAAAGCCCTGGCAAATGGATTTCTTGATTGGTGTAATTCAGCAGACGCTTGTTAGAGGTCATAATTAACTACCACCCAGGGCATAAATAAGAAAGTTTGTGAGGCTGGAGAGAAATAATCTGGTTTGGAAAAGTAGGAGTACAGTGGAAAAAAGGTGACAGAATCATAGAATGCTTAAGGTTAGAAGGGTCTTTAAAGATCATCAGGTTCCAACGTCCCTGCTATGAGCAGGGGCATCTCCCACTAGACCAGGTTGCACAAAGCCTCATCCAAACCGGCCTTGAACACCTTCAGGGAGGGTGATATGCTGTGTAATCAAAATGTTACTAGAAAAAATGTTCTAGAGCTCATATAATAGCTTACTAGACAAAGTCCTGTAGACAGACATTGAAATATATGTGCCAAAATCAATTAGGACCGTATGAAAATTTAATCAAAGTTTATGGTAAATAATTCCACCCTAGATAAAACTCCATTTCATTAATTTTTTATTGTTACTCATTTAAATTGAAGTTATTACTGCACAGAGCAGAAACTTTGTTGTCATAAATTAATCTAAGCACAGTCAAGGGATCAGTTTGGGGTAAGCTCTTTGCTTCATGTTAGGATTTCTGGTCCTGCTCCAAGAAGCAGTTTAGCATTTTAACAAAACCCTTCTGGTCTAACACATGTATTGCCCTCAGAGAGACAAAGCTCGTCTCTCCCTGTACAGCCAAGTACCAAATCCCAGGCTAAAAACTTAGATTTTGGATTATCAAATCCCTCATTCCTCTCTGAAGTGCAGAGTAGGTTTACCTGAAGGGGTGGAGTACATCAGTATGTCTGGTTTCCTATCTAGGACATCTCTGCTGGCTAACCTGTACCGGGGGCAGCACATGCACTCACCATGCCATGGACGGGGAACGCTGCAGAGCATTCCACATAAGCCCTTTCTGATGCATCAGTGACTGTTCTTTATTCCTCAGACACCTGTGTGAAAACCTGAATGTATCCAGGAATGTTTTCAGCATAAATACAGCAGAGCTTACGAGGAACTCAGGTTTCCAGGTGGTGGAATCCATACAAGTTCCTTAAGCTTTTTAGAAACCAAGAGTTGTTAAGTCTGTATGAACAAGACAGTCATTGCATTTGCTCTTATCTGTCTATTCCTGTGCTGACTGTGGACTCACATGCCTAAATTTATGGAAGAATTCAAACATGTGACATGGGTGCAGGTGTCATATGTGGCGAGTGTGTCTGTGCATAGTCAGCAATATTTGCTTTGGCTGGAAGAGTATTTGTTTTAGCACCCAGTTCAGGGTTGGAAATAATGGAAAGTAATTTTAGAAAGCACTCAGGGAAGTCAGAACGCATGAACTGCTCAGCATTTTGTGATAGAAAGGGTTAATGAAATTCTTGGCTGTGTGAAGGGTAAACGGCAGCTCTTACCCTTATGTACATAAAAGGCTAGACTAGACCTAGGGTAATGTACAGTTCTGGTGTACTTACATTAAAAGAATCATTAAAAGTTGCTGAGAGTGCAAAATTACACCCCCCAAAAAAGTGGAGATTGGAGTAAATGTAACTCCCTGGGTAATGTAAAGAGCACTATAACTTTAGCTTAGCAAAGAATAGTTCAAGGTGACCTCAGGAGGAAAATTACCTGGGAATTGAAGTGTTCTTTGCTTCACTTTATAATTATGAAAAAAAAATAAAAGCATAACAAGAAATTATGGTTAAAATCAAAGCTAGACAAATTTAAATGAGAAATAAGGCACAATTATGTTTTAGGGAGATTATAAACTGCTGAAGCAAACTACTGAATAAAATGACTGGTTCTGCATCTCCCAATGTGTCCAAATGCCCTTCTGAAGTTTGCCTAAGCCAAACACAAATGATTAGACTTAGCCCAGAGATAACTGTGTAAAATTAAGTCATCAGTGTTCTGGCTGTTTCTAGGGATGAGACTCTAGATTTTATTTTTTTATTAGATATAGATGATGTAATTTTACTTTTTAAGTGTAAAGTTATCAGTATTCTTGCAAGGCACTCCTTGGTTCTGTAAACACAATCAATCAATTGGGTATTGATATGGCAGGCAGCTGTTTGATTAGAAATGCAAAATATCAGAACATCCATTTGATTAATGAAGCAGCTGAGACACAAGTGATTGCACATTAGTGGGGCAGGTGTTTGGTCTAAGGGAGCAAGTGGACTGTTGTTTCAGAGAGAGTAAAATCAATGACATTGCTGGAACTCCTCCCAGTACAAAGAGCTGCAGGAACATACTCCTACTGGTAAAGGTCAGACTGATTTAGGGACTGTCATAATTTCCTCCAAATCAAACACCTACTTACAAAAAAATTAAAATAAGTAAACAAGTGCTAAATTTAATGCAGTATGAATGATTACTCTAACAAATATAAATGCCTCAGTTGTCTAAGCAGCTAACAAGCAGTTTATAAAAATGACTATGAAAATCTGAGAAATCTTCACATTTTGTACTGATGTCCCTCCTTTGAGCCTCGTCATGTGTTTGAGACTTTTCAACCTGAACAGGTTGGAGAGCCCCACAGCAGCTGTTCAGCACTGCCTGTCTGAACCAAGGCTGTCATCTCTGCTTCCAGATACCCAAGTTGGGGGGCCACCTCATCCTTGCTCCCATCAAAACAAGCCCTGGACACATGACTGCTAGGGATCACAACTGAATTTCCCCAAAACCTACTATTTGTGCAACTCAAGCTGCCCTATAAGAAGGACAACGCAGCAGCAAAATTGTCCAAACCCAAGATCCATCTTTTCACCCAGGAACCAGAGGAAACAACAAGCCTGGGATGGGACAGGTCACCTTTTGCCCAGCCACCCCTGGGTGCCACAGCTCTAGGAGCAGGAAACGAAGATCTGTCATAATCTTAAATTAAGCTGACAACCTGTTTTCAATGAGAGCTTTTCATCCACTGCTCCTTTGGGAGCGAACTAAATTGTATCATCCAAGACAGCTATAATTCTGCATGCATTGGTTTATGCTACTCCATTCAGAAGAAAGTTCAGATGAGCTTTCCTGGGAATTTAAATTGATTAACCCCTATTCATATCTCTGGGAGCAGCATAAGCCTATTTCAGATCTTCTTATAAGCACTGACTGGGTGATATCCAATAGTATGTTACCAACTTCAGATACTGCCTCACTGCTATTTATGGCACGTCGATAACCATATTGCACCACGTGGCTGCCACCCACCCTACCTATTGCCATATTTTCAACATAAAATATCAGGCAGGGCAATTAATATGCAGGAAGTTCAGGCAATGGACTCCCATTGTCATATAGCACATATTTGTCCTTCTGCCAGTGGAAAATCTTTATACAGGGATTTGACTTCCCCTGGAATAATGATGAATGGCTCCGTAAATCTGGTTTGGTCCCATCCCTTCCTCAGTGCAATAAAGGTGAAAAGAAGCAAAAGAAGCAAATTAAAACCTTTCTCCTCAAGAGATTTTGTTACCCACATCCATCTGGAATATTTTTATTATCAGGGAGAATAAGAAGAAAAACAGACTAACTGTACAGGAAAGTATTAGCAAATTTCTTTGCTCTCATTCCTCCGAGAGAAAATCCTTTCTGCACATCCATCTTATATTTATATTTCACTTCCCATTTTCACCTTCTTTTCTGAATTTCTCTGGACAACACAACTTCTTTGTCTACTCTCCTGTTCCCCAAAGTTCTTAATGTTTGATGAATAATCTCAGTTTCTTTCTTTCAAAACAACCTGAGAAACCCCCCCTTGCTGCAAGCCCTCCCATGCAACACCCCACTGACCCATATTTTCAATCACTTCTGGGCATCCTATGGGCAGTTATTAACCCCATATCTAAGAGGAACATTTCTCAGACTCTTTTCATTATCTTAAGAAAGGTCAGGGTGCCTCCCAGCACAAATCCTTCAGCAGCATCTCAGCATCTCCCCTCACTTCCCTGTGTAGCAAACCAGAGGTCCAATAGCTCTGGAAAATGAGCATCTGACCTGCTTGTTGCTTTCTTGAGCCTCAAAGGCAAAGCCAGCACTTAGGTATATGTCTTTGGTATCCCAGGTGAGAGTCTCAATGTGTTGAAAGTCTTCAAAAAGGGGACATTTATCCTGATTACACCACCCTTTTTGGGGATGAGGGTTTACCTTCAGTCTTGCTGAGTTTCTGCTACAAGTTGTGCTTCCTGAATGTACAGATTTCCTGGAACTATGTTAGGGAAAATCTAGAAGGTACTGAAGAAATGTCCTTGCTTGTATCATCATGTATTCCCATGATGTCCCATCCTGTGACAGAACAGGAACATACTCACTACAGTCTTGTTGGGCTCCATCTTGTTCTCAGTTATTCCAGCTCCTGAGTCACTCCCCAACAGCGCAGCTCTACAGCTACACGTTGGGAGTGTATCTGAATGGTTAAAGCAGCCAAATGGACGCCCAGGAATATGCCTCATACTCATGTCTCTCTCTGCTGTGTCCTCACCTCTCCTTTTCTTTCCTGGAGTGACTGATGGGCCTGCTTGTAGAAGGACACTGAAGACATGGGCAGTTGATCTGCCAGTAGAGAAAAAGGAACATATGATTAAGCAAGTAAAATAGATGCATCATGTCTGCAAAGGAGCTCTGTTGCCACATAGGCTCTGCAGAGTCCTCCAGAAGCTCCTGAGTTGACTCAGTTTGACTGTCCAGCCAAAATGGGTACATGGTACTTGGCCTACAGCTCATTCTCTTCTGCTTTGCAAACCTGAGGTCCTGTGGCTCCCAAAGTTGGCAGACCCAATGCAGTTTGCAGCTCAGCCACCGTCTGCTCTGTTGCTTCACCACGCAGCACAGGTTCCTGAGCTGCAGCTGCACTGATGGAAAGGCCATGGAGTCAATCTAGCCTTCCTAAGAGCAATTACGAAGAGTAATTTGCCTTGGTCTCCCAGGGGCCAGGGTGGCATGGTACACAGCTCTGCACTCACCAGGGATCATGGGGAGCTGAGCTGCAGCCCAAAGGCTGAGATGGCTTAAGCCAGCACTAACTGGAGCAGGAGGATAAAGGTTCATGAGAAGCATTTGGACTCCCTACACAACAAGCTTTTGCTAACAATGCTATTCATTCTCCTGAGAGATGGAGGCCTTCTCCTCACAGCCCTGTACAAATGTGCAGAAAAGTGTAAATTCTATAAGCAACTGAAAAACAATTCTTATAATGGAGAGTGTCTGGTAACAGCTGCTCCCTGTGCACACACACAGCTGCTGTGTTAGGGACACAACTGTGGTATGTGAATAAGGAGCAGACTTTCCCATGAGTCTTCAGGTGTGCAGGTATCCTGCACACAGAAGAGGTTATATTTGTTATGGGTATGAACATGCTTCTCAGAACGTATAGAATAGCTGGGCTGAGTACGGCACATACACAGAATTTGCTGAGAATGACAGCTGTTGATATCCTGCCAAAGTCTGAGATAGACTTTGACAAAAATCACAGATCCACTGGGACACCAGTATGAATCATGAGTTTCCTTCAGCTTCTGGAAGATGTGGATGGGATTTTTTTAAACTACAGTTTAAAGATTCCCTGAAATGGATCCAACACATTTCCAAAGTCTCAGTGTAACAGGGATCACTGCAGCTTTCTCAGACTCTGTCAGTGTGAGCAATATGAGGACTCCAAGGGGATTTCTCCTGCAACATTTATAGATAAAACTGGAAATTATTGCATGGTATTAATTGTCCAGAGCAAGTGTAGGTTGGATGGGTATGAGCTTCATAAGAGGTATCCACTGACAGACTTTCAAAAGAAAACTAGTCTACCTATTGCATGAAATTCATTGTGTCAAGTTTAGACCTCTTCTTCCCATATCTTGATCATGCAGACTACCCATAATTTGTGAGAACTGTCTAGATCTCCAGTGGAGTAGTCTTCATTGACTTCATTAGGGAGATATGATGAAGAAGTTCACTTGTGCGAGGGGCCGAGGGATCTAGCAAATAGGGGTGGATGAGATGGCAGTAAATTACTCTCAGCAAAAAGGATGTGGAAACAAGTAGGAATCAGTAGTTTGGATTCTGGATTCAATGAAATATGAGTGAGTGGAGTCATGTGCAATGGTAAGGATATAGGCTGGAAAATAAGTCAGCTCCTGAAGTTAGCAAATGAAAAAGTATGTCTGCAATTCAAGGTAAGGAAAAGGAGGAAGCAGCTTCTTTTGACAAAACTCTTGTTCTGAGAGGTGTGATGATGGGGCAGACAGGCAATGAAACATCTCTGTGCCAACTAGGTTGAATGTCAGTTGGAGAAGACTTGTTGAGTGGGTTAAAGACTGTTGTTTGTTTTTTTAAGTTTCAGTAGAAAAACTAGACAGGAGGTGGACAGTAATTAATGTAAATTGCAAGGAAAAGCCCAGGAAATCAAATGTTAACAGCATCCACAAGGAAATAAAATGAGTTAATTATCATTATTACAATGTGTACCAGGGGAATTAATAATCATTAGTTAATTGTCATCAATGCCATCCTAACTTTCTCCCAGTATATTGGTATGTTTACCGCCTCTTATTTGGTCTCATTAGTTTAAAGAGATGCTGTCAACTTGAAATCCAGGCTTTTTTAAAAAATAAATTTAAAGCTATTGCTCTTCCCCTTCTGCCAATTATGACTTTGAAGTTGACTACTGCTATTTTTAAAAGGATTTTTTCTTCCTCATGCACAAAAGCTGCAAAAGAAAAAAAAATGTTGTGGAACAGTGGTAATTATTTTAAAGTATACCATCAAAGATTTGAAACAAACAAACTGGAAAAACTCTTTCTTTCTGTTCTCTTCCAGGACTCAAAATCTAGAGACCTCAAATGAATACAGTGCTTGATCAGAGCTGTTCTTTCAGATAAATGTCATGCAAAGTTACAGATAATAATCAAAGCCTCAGCTATGTCTCTCATCTTTCTTAATAAGAGATGGCTGCACTTTACAGGAAAAGTTACCTGAGTTTCTTATCAGTGGGGAATAGGCCATGGATAAATGCAGGGGTTGCTGTAGCAGATAGCTTGAGTTGAACTGAAAGTGAAAATTGAGCATTCCTTAAGATTCCATTATGATTCTAGGGAATGGTGTTACTAGAGATCTTCCAACCACTGTTATTTCTCATTTTAGGGATAGGCCTGTTAGGTACAAGTTGTGCATAATTTGACTAATGTTCTTCAGTATGCAGACTGTTATTTGTGTTTGCTATCCCTTACACCTGGTCACAGTTTTCATTATTTATATTGTTATAGTGACAGTTTTATTCATGTTCCTTATCACATTCTGGAGACAAAATAAGCTTTTTTAAACCTTTGTTCAATTTCCCAAGACCATTCTGCAGTGGAGGAATAGTTGTAGGTAAGCTCACACTCCAAGTTGTCCAAGGTTAAAAAAAAACACCAAAGCAAAGCAAATTCAACCTGTATACTGCATTAAATGTTTATAAATCCTATCAAAAGCACTTTAAGACTTTATTCTAGGGGTTGTATCTTTTTATTAAATTAACTACTTGGCTTGGAATATTTATATTTGCCCATCTAATAAAGATATTTGTTGTACCCATAATAGTGTTTACTGCAAATCTGTGGGGGGCTGCTGCTGCTGTCAGGCCTGAAATGAACACTGACAGTCACAGCAGGATGTTCAACCAATCTGTCCATGTTTGTCCCTTACCAGCCAGGGAAAGCACTCGCCTCCTCCCGCTCCAGCTGCAGCCCACCTCTCACAGCATGGTCAGGACAGAAGGTTTGGGTGGCTGTCCTGCTCCAGCCACCATCAGCAAACATGGGGCTGCCCAGAACTGTCCAGACAGTACCCATCTTGGGAATTTCACACTTTGACACCCATTTCCTGGTTCTCAGCCCTCCTTTTGCCCCTTTTACCTCCCTTCCCAGACCCCAGCTTCCCCCCAGTTACACAGCCTACTTCTGAAGCCCTTTTCCCACTTGCTGCCAGTTTTGCCACATCCATACCCAAACTTGGTGGGTTTGCCCCATTTACATGGATAATCTTGGCCTTGCATGGCCTCACCTATAGTTTACCTTTTAAGGCATCACAGTCTGTCCACACAACATGCACACCATCCGTTAGCCAATCAATAGCACCATTTGTAACATGAAAAATAAACTATGAGGTAAAGGCAACTCAAGAAAACATGAGGTATTTTCTAAAAGCAATGTTAAACAAATGCAATTAAAAAACATCAAAACACCATTTTTAAAAGTTATGATAAACAAATGCAATTTTTAAAAATTTTAAATTGCTGCAATTATACAACATCCAACAACATTTTCTGAAAGTAATGTTAAAGAAATGTACTTTAAAAATATCAAAATGCAGTTATGAAAAAATACATTCAGGACTGTAATGTGAAACAAGCTGCTCATAATATGTTCAATTGACTTGCCTGTATCTCATAATTAATGTTTTGTTTCTCACATTTGATTGAATTGCCTTTATGTCATAATTAATTTTTCATCTTACAAATTGTGTCACTCATACACTTGAACCCCCCTATATAGACACAGCTTCCTTGCAGAAATCAGAGCCCCAAGAGCATGGATCCTGAACTGGTTGAAAGGAAGAAGTCAAAGAGCTGTGGTCAATGGGACAGAATCTAGTCAGAGGTCTGTGACTAGTGGAGTCCCTCAGGGGTCAGTACTGGGACCAGTACTGTTCAGTATTTTAATCAATGACCTGGATGAGGGAACAGAGTGTGGCCTCAGCAAGTTTGCTGATGACACTAAACTGGGAGGAGTGGCTGACACACCAGAAGGCTGTGCTGCCATTTAGTGAGACCTGGACAAGCTGAAGAATTGGGTGGGGAGAAACTTGATGAAATTCAAGAAAGGCAAGTGTAAAGTCTTGCATCTGGGGAAGAATAACCCCATGTACCAGTACAGGTTGGGGGCTGACCTGCTGGAGAGCAGTGTAGGAGAAAGGGGCCTGGGGATCCTGGTGGGCAGGAGGATGACCCTGAGCCAGCAATGTGCCCTTGTGGCCAAGAAGGCCAATGGCATCCTGGGGTGTATTAGAAAGAGGTTCTCGTCCCCCTCCATTCTGCCTTGGTGAGGCCGCATCTGGAATACTGTGTCCAGTTCTGGGCCCCTCAGTTCCAGAAGGACAGGGAACTGCTTGAAAGAGTCCAGTGCAGAGCCACAAAGATGATGAAGGGAGTGGAACATCTCCCTTATGAGGAAAGGCTGAGGGAGCTGGGTCTCTTTAGCTTGGAGAAGAGGAAACTGAGGGGTGACCTCATCAATGTTTACAAATATGTTAAGGGTGAGTGGCTGGAGGACAGACCCAGGCTTTTTTCCAGTGATGTCTAGTGATAGGACAAGGGACAATGGGTGTAAACTGGAACGTAAGAGGTTCCATGTAAATACCAGGAAAAACTTCTTTACTGTGAGAGTGACAGAGCACTGGAACAGGCTGCCCAGAGAGGCTGTGGAGTCTCCTTCTCTGGAGACATTCAAAACCCACCTGGATGAGTTCCTGTCTGATGTGCTCTAGGTGATCCTGCTCTGGCAGGGGAGTTGGACTAGATGATCTTTCAAAGTCCCTTCCAACCCCGGAGATTCTGTGATTCTGTGATTCTGTGATTCTGTGATTCTGTGAGTGGAGCTGCTGCTCCCCCAGGTTCTGCTCACGGTGCTGAGCACTCACCACCAGCTGGTCAGAGACAGTTGTTCCAGCTGATGGTGGATATGTGTCCAGCAGCCAGCTGACAGCTTTCAGTTGATGGCTGTTGTCCTAGACCCCTTCCTGTCATGTGTTGTATTACGGTCATGGGGGGCTTGTTTCAGTGCTTTTTCACTATATTAATCTATTTTTAGTAGTTTTCCAAGGTAACAGTTCAAGTAGAGTTGAAGAGCTCAGTGCAGCCTAAGGTTCCAATACCTCAGTTACTTATTCTAAGCAAAAAGCAACCCAGGGCCTAGTTTGGCCTAGCTCTAAATGTTTAGCTTCCAGCAAACTCAGTGCTCATTTTAGCCCCCGACACCCATCCAACAGTGGTGATCCAAGGCAGGTAGGATCCTGCAGAGAACTTGTTCTCACAAGCCTTCTAATGCGAAGCACTGAGTTCTGCAAACTGAACTGGGGATATTGGGGAGATTTATAAGCCTCCATGTTGAACCTTTTAATTTTGTCCATTGGTGTCCTCAAAAATTACCTGCTTAATCTAAGTCTGTGTTGTGTTTCTGAATCACCAGCTCCCAGAAGTGACTTTGTCTTCACTTCCATCTCCAGCTGAACACCATTCACATGAATATTGAACTGCTCAACTTAATCTCAGCATGTATCAGCTTTCAAAAACAGGACTGTTAGGGAAGCGCATTTTTAATTTAAAAGTAACTTAGCAGTTTCTCCAGCTTTCAGAAGGACATCTTTCTTCTGGAGGACTCACTGTCCCTCTTCTCTGCATGTGTAACCAGGCTCTGTCTAAGAAGGTTTAAATTTTCATGAAAAGCAGAGCCTGTAGCCTTTCTGTCAGGTCAAACCAGCATCATGACATGTTGGCTAAGGGAAACATGGGACAGGAAGGAACTTTTAGATTCTTTGGGCTCAGTCCCTTGATATCACATGTCACCACATGGTATAATCTCCTTCTTCAAAATACTGAATTGCATCTTAAAAGTAACTTTGTTTTTTGGTCGTATTGTTCCTATTGAAAACCTGTTGCTAGGACATAATTCTTACAGGTGGAAATGGTTTAATTTTCTGCTGAAATCTATTCATGGCTGTGCTCATTTTTTCTTCTGCTAGCACTGCCCTGCAGCTTTTCTCCTGCTAGACATCTACCCCCTGATGTTACATATCAATCAAAACTGTTTCTCTTCTCAGTCTTTACTCTCCTGGGTTAAAAAAAGCCAATTTTTTCCTGTTATCTCTTGTATGATCATCTCTCCATTTCCCACTTCTCCTAGGTATATAACTTGAACTTGGACCAGGTTATTTATCTTTTTTGAACATAAAAAACAATATTCACATAGGAAACAACATGCACATGGCTTTTACAATGCTGTAACTCTTTGTCATTTGTAATTACACTATATTGCCCCTCTGGACAAAGTTTTAGCACTATAAAGGTGAATTTCTTGTATAGGAATAACATCTGTTACACCAATAACAGTTGCGTGCATCTGAAACAGCCAAACACCTGGTTTTACCTTTATTTCTTTGCTGTCAGAGTCTACTGTAGAGAGGCTGTGCACCAGGTTCATGTGTCCAGGTTTTCTAAATCCTCTTCAAAAGCCAAAGGAGTTCAAGCACCTGGGAGTCTTACCTACTGGGCCCTTGAGGAAAAGTACATTTATCTGGAAAGGGTGTTGAAGATAGACAGTAGGATTTTGTCTGAGGAAGGAACTGGCTCAGGACAAAGCCTAGAGACTGGTGTAAATTATGCGTGTAACTTTGGAGGAGCTGGCCAGATGTGTTCCACCTGCTGGGTGGGAAACAGAGCAGTCTGAGCAGACAAGCTTTAATTTGCTCTCTTCTGTGATCTGCCTTTAGGTTTTTAAGACATTGGTATGTATCTCATTCTTTCAGTATGTATTTTCTTGGCTGAACTAAATCTAGAGAGGAAGTTTCATTTCTGATGTAGGCAGGGGGGCTAAATATTGCCACTGCAGGCAGCTATAAAAAGATATTTTGGTTTTATACTTGCTATATATAGCTCAGATCATACGGGAAGATAACAGTAATATTTTACATGTAACTGAGGTACCCCTTTCCCATCACTGCTTTCTACATCAAACCATTGCTGCCTATACTGACCTATTTCTCTGTTCCTGGTGGCCTTCTGAATGATAATCTGCTGTGTTCATTAAGAGTCTATTAAAGCTGATGGACTATTAAAGCCTGTCCTGTAAATCTGGCAGCAGTCAGCAGATTAAATTCAGGGTCCAGCCAAACATATTAGAAACAGTTTCTTGCTGACCACAGCCACTTGGACTGAGACTTGTGTCTGAAAATGAAATACTGTAATGTCTCTGGCTGTCAGCTAACCTGCTGTTACTTGTGCTAAGGGTTCTCCTGCTGTGAAGATAGCTATATTTACAGTGGTTATTTATTCAGCACCATATTAGATTCAGCTATTAATCATATGGTTTCATGTGGTTAAGGGGAAGAGAACACTTAGTGTATAAAGTCGACTTTCTGTTCGCCCTTTCTCTCCAACTTGAATTGCCTGTTTTTTATGCAATAAAATTATGTTTTAAACTATTTCCTTATAGTAAGGTTTTTTAGAATCACGGAATCAAAGAATTCTTCAGGTTGGAAAAGACCTTTAAGATCATCAAGTCCAACCATTAACTCAGCACTGCCAAGTTCACCACTAAACCATGTCCCAAACCACCACTTCTACACATCTTTTAAATAACTTCCTTCCTGTATTGGGGGGGTCTAAAACAGAACACAGAAATCGAGGTGCAGCCTCATCAGTGCTGAGTATAAGCATACAATCACTTCCTTAGTCCTGCTGGCCACACTATTTCTGATACAAGCCAGGATGCTATCGGCCTTCTTGGCCTCCTGGGCACACTGCTGGCTCATATCAGCTGCTGTCAATCAACATGCCCAGGTCCGTTTCCTCTGGGCAACTTTCCAGCCACACTTCCCTAAATCCGTACCATTGCATGGGTTGTTGTGGCCCAGTTGCAGGACCCAACACTCAGCCTTATTGAACCTCATGCAATTGGTTTCAGTCCATTAACCCAGCCTGTCCAGATCCATCTGTAGAGCCTTCCTACCCTCAAGCAGATCAACGCTCCCTTCCAAGTTGGTGCCATCTACAAACTTGCTGAGGGTGCACTCAATCCCCTCATCCAGATCAGCAATAAAGAGATTAAAGAGAACTGTCCCTGATACTGAGCCCTGGGGAGTTTTTATAGAACACGCAACTGCAAATAACATTTCCTACTGTTTACTACAGATACCCCATATAACCCTGCATACACTTACACTTGCACCTCTGCTCATGAGATTAGTTCTTACATGAGTAGGATTGTTGCCAGGGGTTAAGTTATGCACCTTCAGAAGCATTTATGAGATCTCAGCTATAGAAAATCTCTACTGTCACATTTTCACATTTTATTAATGACACTTTTCTTACGGACTAAGCTTCCTGGGTATAAGTGGAATTTCTTGCATCCTCACAAATGCAATTCAAGCTGTCTAAAAGTAAAGCATCCAGTTTAAGTGAGTTATCTAGAGTTTCCAGAAGACGGAGAAGAGAGAAGAACTGCCTAAATGGCAAACCCCTGTGGGGTGTGAAACAAAAGCTCCTTCTTGAAATATTTTATGGCTTAGTCTAGGCAGCTAACATTTCAAGGATAAAAGCAAGTAGAAGGAATTCCCTCCTGTCTCACACATGAACAGTATTTCAGAAAATAACAGCCTGCTACACAAGACAAAATGATAACACTATAGAGGGCTTGTTTTATTTTTATAGGACAAACAAACACTTCAGTAGATATTTTTTTTCTTTTATTTTATTTTACATGAGCCTGTATTTGGTTCTTTCAGCACTGGATAAAACTGACTGGATGAGGACAGGGTCATAATGATTTCTCAGTTTTAACCCAGAACTACTTATTCACCTAAAAAAAGATTAAAAAGTTATCTCAAACTGGTTTTTTATGCATTTCACTGAAAAGCAATACATATAAAATGATGGCACAGAAAAGATAAATATGACTAAGTAGTTGCATAGCAGAGCCATGGAATAGCTTATAGCATGACTAGAAGCAATATTTGATCATTTCCGAAAAGCTATTTCTTAAATTAATCACACAAGCTTTTGGGTACAAAATCTTGCTGCTGTTTGGCAAAGATGTAGGTATAGCCTTTTTTTATTACTCAGATCTCACCCAAAATAATTAAAATAGTCTACAAAATCAACTATCTGAATTCATATTCAGTTAAGTGGCAGTAAACAGATGAAATACTATTTTTTTCCAAGCAATTTCCAGGCTGGAATTAATTAATACAAAAAATGATTGCAAGAAATACCCTGCAGTGGTAAACTCTAGGTTAGATTTGTTCAGGAGGTTAATAAGTTATTATTTGCTTCAGATAAGTTAACTGCTATTATAATTTTTATAATGACAAAAATATAGCACCTTTTCTCAGTTCAGTCGTGTTCATTCTAATCTTTTAGCCACACCCATTGGTGGGTTTCAATTGCAGGACATAATTTTGTATTTCACAAGAGGCATTTATTTCATAAAGCACTGATTAACATGCAGCTGCCAGCTGTTGTTTGAAGCCTGCACCCTGAGGTTTGGCAAAAGCCTGCATCTCCCTTTGACTTCTGCAGGACCTATAGATGTTCCATTATATGGCTGACTGATCTGTAAAAGGGGTGGTATTTCACTTGCAGTGTTCATAACATCCTGACCAGCCCTGTAATGTCAATCAAATTTCTGTGATTTGGATTTGTGCAGGTTTGTGCACGTCGAGGTTTGGGCCCAACACGACAACAAAGGAACAGCCCCATGGCCACTCACTCAACTCCCCCCACACACACACTCTGGGATGAGGAGGACAAAGCTCACAGGTTAAGACAAAGGACAAGGAGGGTTCTTCACTGATTAAGGTCCCGGGCAAAACAGACTCAACTTGGGGAAAAATAATAATTTAATTTCACACTAATCAAACACACACAGGACAGACAACACACACAGCAGGGCTTGCATATGTTACCCCACCCCTCCCTTCTTCCCGGGCCCAAACCACTTTGTTCCCAGTTTCTCTCCCTCCTTCCCCCCAGCAGCACAGGGGGATGGGGATGGGGTTTAGAGTCAGTTCTCAGGCTGGTGGTTCTTGCTGCTCCTTCCTCCTCAGGAAGAAGGATTCCTTACAGTCCTTCCCTGCTTCCCCATGGGATCCCTCCCATGGGAGAGAGTCCTCCACAAACCTCTCCTTCATGAGTCCTTCCCACGAGGTCCGGAGCTGCTCCAGCCTGGGCTTCCCACAGAGTCGTGGCTGCTTCAGGAACAAACTCCCCTGGCACCAGGGTCTTCCAAAGCTGTGCAATCAGAGTCCACAGGCAGCAAATCCTCTGGCCACAAAATCCAGGTCCACTGGCGAAGTTCACCCCTCCTGGCGCCTTCAGGGAATGTTCTACCATGTTCCTCCACGAGTGCATGGGGGCAGCTGCCATCTCGCCATGGGCTGCAGGGAAACTTCTGCCAGGGCACCTTCTTCCCCTTTGTCGCGAGCCGGTACCAAGGGGCTACCGGTTTAGTTTTTTGTTTAGACTTATGTGGGGAAGAAAAAACAGTTTCCCACACCCTTCTTCCTCACCAACCACCAGCACTGCTCTCTTCCTCCAGCACAGCTCTTCTCCCTCTGGTTCTTCCCTGTTCAGGTCTTATCTCAGTTCTTTCGTATGTTAATGGCAGAGGCCCATCTATTATCCTTCTAATGGCTCCTTGGCTGGGTTTGGAGCAGGTGGAGCTTCTCAGCTTCTTACAGGAGCCACTCCTGTGGCACTTCCCCTACTACCAAAAAACCCACCAAACCAAACCAGAACAGTGCATGTAGTCACATATATTCAATGTTTTCCAGGAATTCCAACATGATTTGTCCCATGAGAAACTGCATAATTTTATTTGATTATTTTTATATTTTTTTTCCCCTAAAAATGTAAGAGAATCTGCACTTGACATTTGCATTTTGTTTTTTCAGTGTGATGTTGTAAGTTAGTCCCAGATGTCTTGCAATTTGAGCATGGAGACTCTGGAACTTTTGTAAACCTTTTGATGTTCTCTATGATTAAAAGACTGTAATACATCTACTCATATAGATGTTTAAAAAGCTGAACAGCTTCATAATATCAGCATAATCATCTCCAAAATTATAGGCTTGCATGAAACAAACTTTTGTTTACTGTAATTTCCAAGACTATCAGATTTTACACAGCATCCTCTACGTGGTGATACACCAAACACCCTTATCTTCTCTTACACCACCTAATGGAGATGGAAAAGAAAACGCTTTTTTGCATATAAAATGGAATCAATTGCTGTAATGGGAAACAAAAAGGAGAAGCTGAAACAGGAGAGGTTCAGCCTGGACATAAGGAGGAACTTTGTCCCCATGAGGTTGGTCAGACAGATGTGCAGGTAGTGCAGTCTTTGGAGGTTTTCAAGCCCTCACTGGATAAAGACCTGAGCAGCCTGGTCTAACCTCATAGCTGAGCCTGTTGTGAGCAGAAGGTTGGAGCAGAGACTTTGTGAGATCCCTCCCAGTCTGAGCTATCCTGTGGTCCTGTGACTTCAAACTGGCCTTTTGAGACAAAACATTGGCCAATGTAGCCTCTGACCTGGTCTGTCAGTCTTCTCAGGCAGAGCATCCTGCCTTTGTCATGACCATGATCTTGGGATGTGGATAAGTGTTTACTGTTTCTTTCCTGTGGCGCTTCGTTTTTAGGGCAGAAGGGCAGTTAGGGAAAATTAACAACCCCCAAATCACTCCAGGTGAGCTGTTTGGAACAGGCTGGCTGGGGTTGCAAGAGGAATATCTGTTCCCTGTGGCCAGCCAACTGTCCTCTGTGCAGTGTCTGTGTTGAGCAGGTTCCCTAATGCCAGGTTCCCCCTGCCCTCACCCAGGAGCTGGGTTTTCATGGGAATGTTCCTGAGGTCATAGTTTAGACTCAGGTCACTATGAATCTTTCACGGTACTCCCTCATACTTCCTCTAAAGTGATACTGTCAGGTTCAGGTGACAGAAAATCCTCACTTGGGGCAAATATTAGAGAGCTCCCCAGAAATTAGTCTCATTTAGCTACTTTTGGGCTTTCCTTTTTTTCCCTGTACATCTATTAACTGAAAAAGATCCCATCATCTCCATCAGTTGAGAATGAAGTTCCCACTACCACATTGAGATCTCAGTAGGGAGCATTTCCTGTTCTTCAGCTGTTATTTAATATTTTCATTCTTTTTGTGAATATGAAATATCATTTAGTCCATTTTCAAGGACTTTTTTAATTATTATTATGGTGACTCAAACTCTTGTTAAAGTCAAAGGTCCATAGCACACCCAGGGGCTTAGAATGATAAAGGCAGATTACAGCTTTGTTTTTTTTTTTTTTAAACCACACATTGGGAAGGTGCAAGGCAGTTCACAGCATGCTGCCTGGCCTGGCCTCTGCTTCCTGTTACTTCAGTTACCTCTTATTTCAGTTAGGCAGGAAGTTGGTGACCATCCATGCTCCTTTTTCTTCACTATTCTTTCTTCTCTATACACACATCTTTCTGCAGCAGCAACCTCTCAGAAAGTATGTGATATGTGCAGATTTATCCCAGATCTGCTGCTCTGTAGGATCACGTTGACATTGGGATGGTTGTGCCTGAGTGAAGCTGAAACAAGGCTGACTTAGCCAGTGTGCTGGCAGTGAAGTGCAAAGTGGTTGTGTCACCTCTGAGCAGATCAATCAGGTCATCCACGTGTACAAAATCTGCTGAACAGAACTGAAAACCTCATGGATACAAAGATACTTGTGTAAATATTTGCCAGTTACGGTCTTAAGAAATAAAGGCAGGAAGCCTCAGGGCACAATTTAGGATATTTAAGACATACAGATTCTGAAGATGTCCTGGCTCTTTGGCAGCTTTGTTCTGATTTTTGCTCTTCATCTAAGAAGTGAGGGCAATTTTATACATTTATTCTGCGAAGAAATCTGTTTTCCCATGACTTTTATTTGACTTGTTTGCTGCAATTTTTTTTCTTCTGAATGTCATGTAATTTCCCAGCAGCTTTCTTTTCTGTTCATATTTAGTTCTTTCCATCTTTATGAAGAGGATTTGTCCCCTGCTCTTTTTATCAGAGACTTTAAATAATTTTCTTTGCTCATAGTTGGAATCTCTCAAATTTCTTCTGGTTTATCAGTATCCTCCAGTAGTCAAGTGCCTAGGAGTGCAGTTATCCAACTGCAATCTTTCCTAAAGACATATAACAAAGAATAATTACTTCTCTGGCCTTATAAATGATACCCCATAGTATAACATGCCAAAAGACTTTGTCTTCTGCAGCAGAAACCACAGTGTATTCTTGTATTTAGGATGTTTAATTTGTTATCTACTATCAACTAAAAAATTAATAAGTTATTAGTAACTTAGAAGCTCCCTGAAGCCTCTGGGACTTTTCCCTTTTATATATATGCATCACCCTCATTAATGTCATTATAATGTATTCATCACTCTCTAATGTTCTGTTAAATTCCTCTCTACTTTCAAAGTTAGAATTAGATATGTGTATGAACCATATTCATGTCTGACTGAGTAGAGGCCCTCCAAGAACTGATGTATTCAACATTAAGCTGGCTGAATGACAATCAGTTTCTTGCAGCAAGCTCAGTTACCAGTTCAATTATGAATTTTAGAGGATGGAAATTACTGGCTGGTTTTCTTTTTCGTTAGCATGATCTTTTGCCACTAATGTCAAGGGGTTTTGTGCAACTGACATTTAGAGTCACTACATCTGCTCTGACTGGTAATGTAACAGACATGTTACTGTTCAACCACAGGTTCTTAGAGTGGACGAGAAACATCCGTTGACTCTCTGGCTTCTCTGTTAAGCCAAAGATAAAAGGACATTCTAATTAATTTAGGGCTAAAATGTACCCAAGTAATAAAGTCTTAGATTGTTCTGATTTTATTAGGAAGTACTTCTGAATGGAGGCTGGAAACGGACCCTTAGCTACTGTGTGTTGAAGTCAGTGGCTCTGCCTGCCAAAGGATGGGCAACAGGAGCAGAAACCCTGTAGAAACCCATCTTAACTGGAGCTTGGATTACATGACCAGATTTCACAGGGACTAGTTCATCCTCTCTTTGCTCTTGTGTCTAGAGACCACATTCAGCAGGCACCTCCAATGACAAAGAGATGTTGAAAAGGATGATATATGGGAAGAGACTTACCAGCATCCCCCTATGATCCATGTGCAGGTGCTGCAGAGAGCTGCTTTAACATGGGCATTGTCAGCATGTGCTGCTGAGGGGCAGGGGCAGGTTGCAGTGACTTGTAGGAATGAGTTTGGCCCCTCAACAGAAGGACATGTCACCCTGCAGTGAGAGGGAACTTGTAAAGATGAGAGGTCTACCATCTCTAGGGATGTAATTTCTGAAGTGCTGAAAGAAAGCAGTTGTTAGCAATTTTCTAGGAGAGAAAAAGCTATGAGTTAATGATTGATTCTTATTGTCAGGTAATCTGTGTGCAAACTTTCTGTGAGGAAAGGCTGAAGTGTCAAAGGCATATTTCACCATTTTTGAGAACATCTACTTCAAAATGGTGACAGGCAGAATGAGAGTCCCCTGACTTTATGTAATATATGCTTCCAAAGTTCAATAGCATTGTCATATAATTCAAGTATTTGCTTCAGTCATTATTCATATCATCTGTTAGTGCTGGAACTGGGAAAATAATGAGAATATTATTCATAGAATGTATTAGTCCCCAAATTCCATGAATCTCATTGAATAAATTATTCTACTATTATTATCTCCCTGTTCCCCCTCCTCCTCCCTCTCCCCAGGGATTTTCAGATGACTATCCACAAGAAGGAACAGGCAAAGATGCAGGTGTTGGCCCCAGGCAGAGATGCTGCATCTATCTTGCATGACCCAGGTGGGAGGACATGAACACACAATGCACTGTGTGCACTGCTCTCCATTTTGTTTTATGTATGGGACCCCGAAAGGTATTTCTATACAGAAGCCCAAAATTATATCAGATGTCTAAGCATAGGCAACTGAATCATATCTTGAATAATATTTAAATAAATACACTTTCTTCAGAGAAAGATCTTATCTGAGGTGGCCCTGCTTGTCACTGCCCAGAGACGGAGAGGGCAGCAGTGGCTTCTGCTTGGTGTCTGCAGCTGAGCTTTGCTTTTGTTGCTTCTGGAGAGGCAACAGTGAGGAGAGGGGCAGTGCTCTTCCAGAATTGTTGTGGCAGTACTGGAAGCTTCTGCTCTCTAATAAACAGTATTCATTCAGATAATTTTATGAGCTCAGGGCTTAATATTAGACTATTTGCAGTTATTGGTGTGAATGCCAATTTATTCACCCCCACCAATAAAGAAAACTTTAGGAGAGGGCTACACCCTGCAGTCCCAGGTGGAATCATCTTGGTATTACAGGCATCACATGTTCACAGCCAGGAAGGCCCCTGCCACATTGCATGCTCTGTCCATGCCTGCTGAAGTGTGGGAAAAGGCCTGAGAGCCACATGTACCTTATGGGATAGACTATGGGATCTCTTCAAGAAGACACTGACCTGAAACTCCTAGTTCCAGTTCACCACAGGCCACATCTATGGGCAGATCCTGGCACTGCTCCTCCTTTTTGCCTTGCCTCTCTAGGGGTCAGGAGATTTGGGTAAATGCTGCTTCATAGAATCTTGTACAAGGTGACACACTGACAGTTGCACTGAGTCCTGCACTGACTTCTGCTCCCTCTTACAGCTCAAAAGGAAGGCAAAAGAGGAGGAAAAGATTAATTTTCCCTAAGCTTATGTGTCTACATAGCAGGTGACTGCAACCCAGGCTTCCTTTGGAGCTCAGTATAGTTCTTACCTGATGAGAGATATCGGAGATCACAGGGCCTCATTTTACCCTTTCTGAAAGGTGTGGAAAGGAAAATTGCCTCCCTCTGGACCCTGTTTCTCTCTGTTGGCTGCATGGAGACCAGATTGAACACACTCCCTCTTTCTATCAACTGTTGATCCAATAAAACTCCTGAGTGTATGGCCTCAGTGGTCCCAACACCACACTGAGCCCTCTGTGCCCCACAGCACAGGGGTGGGGGAACTATAGAAAAGCCCATAGGATCTCTCTTCAGGGAGTAGCTCCATTTAGTTACAGCTACTGGTGATCTACTCTGCAGGCTTTGCTGTTTGCAAATGAACATTTTTACCTATTTGGCACAGCCATCACCACTTAGGTGGAACTACCTTAGCAGAAAAAGTCCTTATTTCTCAGCTAATGGTTTCTGTGTTTTCCCTCTGTCTGAAGTGTGTGATTGATGACAGCTGCCCCAGAGTCTTCTTCATCTCCATGTAATCATCACTAGGTACAAGTGTCTGTTCAACACTGCAGGCAGCAGGCTTGTAGAGGCTGAGCCACATTTGTGGACAGAAACACCAGCTTTCAGGACTTACATGTTGCCTTTATTGCTCCCCTTGGTCATTTACAATTTACTTTTAAAAGTTTGTCTGTAACAAGTGATGTTCACCTCATCTCAGCTTTCTGTAGCCAAGTCCAGTGCCCTGCCCCTTGCCCAGTGAACAGAGCATCCTCCTTACTCCATTTCCTGTGATGTGGTGAGAATTGAGCATAATTGCTACATGATGCAAGGCACTGACTGATTTACCTGAGGGGAAAATATTGTGAAGGCCATTTTCACCATCCAAATTTTAAATATTTTTTTTTCCAAAGGCTTAGTTATTCATTATCCAACTGTCACAAATATTTCCGTTATGTGCTCCTGCATGTGGCTGCTCTTAGGCTTTTGTCTGTCTCTTTCTCCCCCTGCCTCAACTAGTTTTTTGCTTGGGATGCTTTTGATGCTCCCATCCCTTCCAATGCTGAGCACTGGTTCAGATCAGTGGGGGAAGTGTTCACAATAAAGTATGCACAGGCATCTGTTGAACTTGTATTCTTACAAATGTCAGACTGTAATCTGCATGTAAGTGCTCCACGGAAATAAAGCTGTAGGACAAAGCAAGGTGAAGTGTGAGTTATGAGGCTGTGGAGACGGCACAGCAACCCAGGTCCTCTGCTATGAAGACAGGCTGAGAGAGTTGAGGCTGTTCCGTCTCGAGAAGAGAAGGCTCTGGGAAGACCTTATAGCAGCCTTCCAGTACTTGAAGATGCTACCAGAAAGCCTCTTTCCTGGAGGTGTTCTAGTGTGAGGTGTCCCTGCTCATAGCAGGGAGGTTGGAACCTGATGATCTTTAAGGTCCCTTCCAACCTTAACCATTCTATGATTCTATGATTCTATAATGTGGTGTAGCCCAGTTGTTTTTCCCTGACCAGAGATTTGTCCCAAGGCAGAAATGAAACCACTCCTTCATCAGTTGCAAACCAAAGCATGGAATTTGTCATTCAAGCTGTAATAGACTTAAGTGAAATGGACAGAAAACACTTGGTAGACAAAAACTCCTTGGAGTTTTCCCTCCCGGACACTACAAGATTTCAAAGAGCTGTTGGTAGTTGAGCTGCTGCTGGGCTGTCAGAGCAGTGCATGAGGGCCTTATGGCCAGCAGTGTCCTGTTTGCCAGCTGCACAGTGCTCCTCCTAGCCTGAGGAGTCAGGGATCCTGCAGAAGCCATGGGGATATGTGTTTCCTACCTAATTTTTAAGTGACTGCTCACTCCGTAGAGATTCTGTGCACAAGATGCACAGGAGGAGCAGTGCCAGTTCACCCAGCAGGGCTCTTCAGTTGTGTCCTGTCAGCACAGGGTAGAGTTTACTGCAATGCTTCTCTCAGGCACAGCATGGGATTGCTCATCACATCCACTCATTTCAGCCAAAGAAATCAGACAATTTGTCTGGTGACGCCTTTGGTGATGAATATCTGCAAAGGGGACTCAAGCACAAGCCCTGGAACAGCACCCATCTTTTTAAGTCATTGAAGCTCTGTGTGCTCCACTGTATGCCTGTATGCTTCTTTCATGCTCTTACTCAAGTCCTGTGGGAGAGCTGGGGCAGCCCTGAGGCAGCTTCTGCCCTGTATGTTTCCAGAAAGAGTGCCTCTGTCCTCTGACATAGGGAAAAACTGCTTAGCTTATGTGGTTTAAATCAGAACAGGATCAAAATAACTTTTAGATTTTTTTAATGACATATCATTAACTGGCAATCAGTGAACTTAACATGTGCGATCAACATGAGTAATGTGGCAGACAAACAACAGCACTAGATGCCTATAAGATGTTAATAAATAAATAACTACAGATTTTAAAATATCCTTCATAACTAATCCCCCACTCCTCCACAGTGTGCAGCTACCTGCACATCACCTTCTCAGAGGCCACATGGGCCTCCAGCACTCACCCCTGTGCTGGCAATGGGGGCTTCCCTACTTTCACACATCCCTGTGAGATGTGGGTGCTCCCCATGCACACACCGGTGACAAAGGCCACCCAGGCTACAAACAGGTGGCCCAGGTATGTGTTTCCACTGTGGCACCCCGTGCTGTCACCCCACTGGCTGGATGCTGGCTCCTCGTGGTGTCCAAAGGGGTGGCTGCTTTGCCCAGACTCAGCAGAGGTTGGGATGCTGGTGATGCTACTGGCAGCATCACAACAACTTTTGACTGCGGTTGTTCCTACTCCAAGGTCTGTCCCTGCTGCTAAAAACTTTTATGCTTCACTCATAAGCCTCCAGAATATTGTTTTTTCATTGTTTAGAAGTCTCTCTGTAATTCCTTCGTCACTGTTCAAGCCAGCTAATTGCTGCTGTTTTCTCTAACATGCTCTCTTTGGGGCAAGTGAAGGAAATTTTGGGTATTCTGCTCACAAATGCTGTATGTACTCACTGTTCTATTTTAGCAGCTGTTCTTAACTGGACTGTTCTGCCAAGACTGGACTTTGTGAGCATCCCCACAACTTTGCCAAGGGGGCAGCTGTGTGGATTCATCTGCACCACCCATTGCAGTGAAACCCTGCAGCCTGTCCTACCCTGTCCATTGGGTCACTGGTCCCTGTGCCACAGGACTCTTGTGTCTTGCCTGTTCACTGACTGCTGACCTCTGCTCTTCGCTTTGCCATGCAAAAGGAGCTGTGTGATCTCCTGGGGTCCCACCTGACACCTCTGCCTTTTCCCTTCTCCATCCCTTCTCCCTACCATGGAGACCTGTCTTCTCTCCCTGCCTTCTTCATCCTCCTCAGACCTGAGCCACTCATCATCCTTTCCATGCCCATGGTCCCATGTGCCATCCTTTCTGGGTCTTTAGATGCTGATCCTGCTTCTTTTTTTTCCTGTTTGGGGAAGGATTCAGTCATAACCATGTAAAGGTCTCTTGGCCAGGCCTGAGCTAAGAATGTCCCTCTCCTGGAAGATGCCTCAAACCAGTTTTTCTCTTCCGGATTTACAGTCTTACAGTTTTTACAAAAAACATGGTAGAGTTCTGTGAATTTTTGCCCAGAACATCCTCTTTGAAGTTGTGAAAGAAATTTAAAACACTGTTGAAAAGTATTCTGTCATAGTCAGACAGAGACCAGAGACTTACGGGCAGAAAATCATCAGGATTTGGCAAGCTCAACCAGTTCCTGCCGTTTCTCCTCTCTTGGACTCCCCTGCTCCACATCCCCCTCTCTCACCCCCCACATTTAACACCATTTCTTGCAGACTGGGCTGACTTTCAGGGGTGATTTTGTTGTGTGTCTGTATGTGGTATGTTTGTGTATGTCTGCATGTTTGCTTTTCTGCTGTAAGTCCAGTGTTAAATAAACCAGAACTACCATTCAGTTATATACTGCTAGGCATCTGACTGCACATACATGGTCTGCATTTCTCATCAATACCTTTTATCATGATTTCTTTGCCTTATTCCCAACCATGTGCTGTAATATACTTTGTTCTATTCCTGATTTTTGTAAGCAAATCCCCAAAAGCAACTTACAAAAAGAAAATTGAGTTAAGTGGTAACTCAATAGATACCAAAAGTCCTCAGCTTGGCATTTAGAAGAGATGAGGATTACTTTCTGAAGTAGCATCCAGTGAATGGTCAAAACTCTTTCTTAATTAATAGCATTAGGAGAAAATGCTGGGTATGGCTGTGTGCTTTGATCTGTATAAATGGGTCATGGAATAGTTTTTATAGTAGCTCTCTGCAGCACAAGGCATTTGCTGCACAGCTCCTCCCTCAGTTTCAAATCAAGCAGAAGAAAATTTAATAGACAGTTTTCAGGCTTATCCTGTTTTTGGATGATAGCCTATAATTTCCCACAATGTGTACTTAAGGGGGATGGGTATCTCCTGAACACTGTCTAATGTACATGGCCTTCCGCAGCAGACATGTAGGTAACTCCCATGTACACGTGACCAACTGGTCTGCAGGCCAGCACTGGAGGCTGCTGCTGCTGCCTGTTATCTGTTGCACTGGGTAGGTTTTGTGAAGCATGTTCACACTGAAGCTGAGCCATCCACTTACCTCTCCCTCCCTTTTCATTTCCATTTATTTTATTGTTCGGTCTGAGAGACCTCTGGCCCTACCCCAGCCCTGTTCCTGGAAGACATCAGTTGCCCTGGGATGGTCAGCAGGCAGCGCAGCAGAGGCTGAGCCCCATGACAGCTCACAGGCAGTGAAGGTGCCATGGTGACACCCCATCCTTGGTGGCACTGGGCTCCCTGCATGGATTGCCTCTGCCCACAGCCATCCTGCTGGGCGCAGTCTCTCACTTCACTGCCACTTCTGCCTCAGCACCAAGAAGGAATAGTAAGCCTTAGGAAGACAATTCACCTCACAGCCTCCCTTGCAAGGACCCCACGGCTCCTTTACCTCCTCTGTCCTCCTCTTGTATAAAGGGAAGTCTTCAGCTTTGAGCACCATCCATGGGCCATTCCCCTTCTGGAGCAAAGCCCATTATTTCATGCAGGCACGGACAGCTCAGGCAAGAACGAGCATCTCAGCTGTTAATTGTTTATCCTTTCCACCACTACAGAAAGAAAGTTAATTATTTAAGTGCCTCCTCCATTAGAATTACTCATTCAGAACATTTCTTACACCTAAGCCACCCTGAGGCTTTTCCTGCTTTGAGTAAACCTGTCATGGACTAATAATATTCACTAGATAGTGCTTCTGCTGACCACAAATTTGCTAAAGATCTACTGGAGACAAAGCAGACACTCTATTACACTACAATTTTACTCTGCACTGACTTAAAAACATTGCATTGTGCTGAAGATTATTGCATAGAAGGCAATTACAGAAGCTGGAGAGGATCAAACACAGTAACTGGGATACTGAAGGAAACATACTGTTTTTATGCTACTCTCCATGCCTGTGAACACTTTCTTTTTATCTTTCTTTTTAGCGATGTTTCAAATTACATAGTAATTACAAACTCAAAAGGATTTTTTTTCACACAAAACCATCTGATCTTAGCTAATCCCCTAAGTAACGTTGGAGCAGCTTCCCCAGGCTTGCAGTGAAGTTACCCATCACTGCAAACACAGGATGGTTTTCTACAAGATATGGTATAGTTCTTTTGGGGCTCAGGTTTTGACCTAGAGCCTTCTGCAGGGGTTAGAATAGTTGAACATAGTGATTCCTTTTGGCTTTATTGTCCACAAAAAGATATAAATAATATCTTGAGCAGAAAGTTGATTGATCTGGTGAAAAGCTGGTGAAAGGTCTGGAGAATAAGTCCCATGAAGAGAGGCTGAGGGAACTGGGATTGTTTAGTTTGAAGAAGAGGAGGCTGAGGGGAGACTTCATTGCTCTCTACAACTACCTGAAAGGAAGTTGTAGGGAGGTGGGTGTCGGCCTCTTCTCTCAAGTCAGTAACGGCAGGACCAGAGGAACTGGCCAGAAGTTGCACCAGAGGAAGTTTAGACTGGATACTAGAAAGAATTTCTTTACCAAAAGAGTAAAGTTGGACAGTGGAACAGGCTGCCCAGGGAGGTGGTGGAGTCACCATCCCTGGAAGTGTTTGAAAGAAATATAGATGTAGTGCTTAGGGACATGATTTAAGCACTGAACAGGTAGGTTAGGTCAGATTTAGGTTATTGTTGGACTTGATGATCTTCAAGGTCTTTTCCAACCAGGATGATTCTGTGATTCTGTGATCTGAATATTACTGAAGTGTCATTATAATCTAAATCAGTAGTAAACTGACCGAGAGTGCAGTGTCAGGGTAATTATGTAAATCAGTTATAATTTATAGCTGCCTTAAAATATTTGTCCTACTACCTGGGATAAAAAATC
Source organism: Apus apus (assembly GCF_020740795.1). Taxonomy (NCBI): domain Eukaryota; kingdom Metazoa; phylum Chordata; class Aves; order Apodiformes; family Apodidae; genus Apus; species Apus apus. Next base: position 17,514,632 of record NC_067282.1, read on the forward strand.
AACACTAGTGATTATGTCACAATTTTGGGAGGTGTGAAATGCTGGATCAGTGCCCAAGGAGGGTATGTGGTGGCAGCTGCAAAAATGCTGTGTGAAGAAGGGTGATTAATAGGCTCAGGGGGAGCCTTCAGTTTAGATCTGAATCAATTCTGCTAAAACCTGTAGGTAAGTAAGCAAGTTTGTGGAGCACACAGGACTGCATTTCCTTCTAAAACTTGCATATGGAGGCTTCCTAGGGTGCATATCTATGCATTATTGGAATTTGGCTCAATAGGCAGAGAAAAACAAAGAGGCAATGACAGACACAGTTTCCTTGTGAGTCTCTCCAAGGAGAACTCTGTTGCAAAGACAGTCAAAGGACGTAGTCCAAATCACCTTTAAAGGAGAGTTTTCCATTTGCTTCAATAGGCCAAAGCCCATTTATCATGTACACTGAGAGCCACTGAAAGGGAGGAGGGCTGCCCGTGGGCTCTGGTCCAGAGCAAGCTCATGCAGGCAAGCAGTGCTAGAGGAGAGAGAGCAGAGGAAGGTAGTAGGTGAGGTTTAAGATTCCCTTAGTCCTTTGACTAGATTCATCCCTGTGTACTGCCTTTGTATTTAAATTCTTCCAAAGCCAGCTGTTCTGAAAAAATGTTGCCACATGTTTTCTTTACAGCTTCTAGAAGACTGCTCTCTTTGTTCATGCAAGGAAGCATTTGCCAACATCTCAGAATTGTTGTATACCATAACAAATAAAATCAATCATAACAAAATGACAGTCTTGCACATTGCAACATCTACCTCACCTGTTTGTCAGCAAGATCAACTCATAACTAGAGCCTCTTCAAGTTCACATCAAGCCTTGTTCTTGAGACTAATTTCCATGGCCTTTGAGATGCCTCAAAACTTGAATTTGTCTCTCTGGTTTTTGCTGTAGTTTTATTTTAGCATTCTTAATCAGGTTCAAGGATCAGCTTTTTGAGTCTCATATTCACAGAGTCACGGAATATCAGAATGGAAGGAACCTCTGGAGATCATTGAGTCCAACCCCCCCACCAGAGCAGAACTTCCACAGAATTTAGGGCAGGTTACATAGAAATGCATCCAGGCGGGTTTTGAATGTCTCCAGAGAAGGACACTCCACAACCTCTCTGGGCAGCCTGTTCTGGTGCTCTGTCACCCTAACAGTAAAGTTTTTCCTCATGTTGAGGTAGAACTGTGTTCCAGTTTGCATCCATTGCCCCTTATCCTATCACAGGGCATGACTGAAAAGAGGCTGGCCCCTCCTTCTTGACACCCACCCTTGAGATATTTATATACATTAATAAGATCTCCTCTCTGTCTTCTCTTCTCTAGACTAAACAGCCCCAGGTCTCTCAGCCTTTCTTAGAATCATAGAATGAGAGAATCATCAAGGTTGGAAAAGACCTTCAGTCCAACTATCCACCCTACAACCCCTAAGCACTAAACTGTCTCCTGAAACACCACATCTACCCATTTTTTTTAACACCTCCAGGGATGGTGCCTCCACCAACTCCCTGTTTCAACATCTCACCATTCTTTCTGTGAAGAATTTTTTCCTAATATCCAATCTGAACCTCCCCTGGCACAACTTGACCTCTTTTCCTCTTGTCCTATCACTAGTCACTAGGGAGAAGAGGCCAACACCCACTTCACTACAACCTCCTCTCAGGTAGTTGTAGAGAGCAATGAGGTCTCCCCTTAGTTTCCTCTTCTCCAGGCTGAACAGCCCCAGCTCCCTCACCCTCTGCTCATAAGACCTGTTCTCCAGACCCCTGATTAGCCTAGTTGTCCTTCTCTGCACCCTCTCCAGCACCTCAATGTCCTTCCTATACTGCAGAGCCCAAAACTGCACACAGTGCTCGAGGTGCAGCCTCACCAAGGCTGAGTAGAGGGGCAGGATCACCTCCCTGCTCCTGCTGGTCACTCTATTCCTGATACAAGCCAGGATGCCATTGGCCTTCTTGGCCACCTGTGCACACTGCTGGCTCATGTTCAGCTGCTGTCAACCAGCACCCCCAGGTCCCTCTCTGCTGGGCAGCTCTCCAGCCACTCCTCCTCAAGCCTGTAGCGCTCCTGGGGTCTCTGAGGTTCTTTCGTCATCACCAACCATTTATATTTATGCAGTAAACAATCAATTGCATAAATGTCTCTTTCGCTGTTATGCCAGAGAAATCTTGACAATGAGCGGGCAGCAGTGCACCAAGACCCCTCCCTGACAGCCAGATATTGCTGTTTCATTTGTGTTGCCTCTTAATTTATACATAGGTTGTTATTTGTTTGAGACAGAGCGTTTTTGTACTTGCTTTTATACAGTACTCAACACCATGAGGTGACAGTCACACTGAAAAGAGATGCACCATACCATGCTCTGACTGCGAACATGGGCAAGAAAATTAATTGGTACTGTTTGGCTGGGATTTAATTTGTCTGACTTCCTAATGACTCACTTTGTTAGGAAATGCAGCACCACAAAAACACACATACATGTGAAGCCTTGGATTAATAGAGGATGGGTTGGCAGCAAGGTATGTACTGAGGATGTTCAGTCTCTGGATCATAGCAGCTGAGCCTGATTTATTGTCACTAAGCAGGGTACCAAGAGCTGGGTCTGACTGGGAGCAGGGGACGTAGAGAAGAGTGAAGAAACAGTATTATGCATCTCAAGATACGTTGTATTTGTGGGTTATGTGGTGTGCATTCTGGTTCCAGTGATGTATTTCTATTGACATAAAATAGTTATGTCCTTTCTCCCTCTCTGTACCACAGAAGAATGATCTGTGCACAGCCATCTTGGCCTTTGCTCACTTTGATGCCGGACTAGCAGCAAAGGAACTCCAGGGTCGTGTTTCTGGAGACCACCCAAGGCCAGTTTGTGTTTAGCAGAAAACCAGTACTCTCAGCCATGCTTTAAAGGCCTGAGCTTTCCGGGAAGAGACCAGGATCATGGAGACATGAGCACCCAATTCCACAGCTATGGCTCAACCAGGCTTTGAATGGAAACATTAGGGCACAAGATACAACCCAAAAAACAGTAATGCCTGAGACACAGTAATTTTTTCTATTAATAAGTCTCTAGATGGAAAGCAAGGCATGCAAATTGCCTTTGTGTTAGGAGAGACTTCTACAAGATCACTTGGTTGACCAGTGGTTGACCACCATCTTCAGCCTTTCCTGCTGGATTTACTTACATGAAGAGGCTCTTGGAGTCCATTTCTTTTGAAAATGAGAGCCCTCAGCTACCTCAGGGCATACAAAAACAGTCCAACTGATGTGTCTGTTCTGTGTTGTCTTCTATTCTGTGTTCTCTACCCTGTGCTAAGAAAGTGCCTGTGACACTGCAAAAATAAGCTGAGAAAAAGTCACAACAGTACCATAAATTTCTCCTATTCTCTACCACCGTGTCCTGAAGTCAATGCAGGTGTTGACAATTTGCACCCTTTGGTATTGTGGTGTCTGATGCAGCCATTAATCACGGCTCAAATGAAACAGAAAACAACCAGCCCAAAACACAAAGATCCACAAGGATATTTTTCTCTGTGCTTTCTAAGGTCCCATCAATATACTATCCAGTTATCTTGTGTAGATTGTGTCCACATGTGTCATCGTGCCCACGCCAGGCAAATGTGCCTCACCAATGGTGGCACTGAAAAAGAAGGAATTCGTTCATGCCTGCAACATATTCCAAATTAGACAGGTAAGGTCTGAACACAACAAAGTGGTGGTGAAAGATGTTGATCATTTATTTAGTGGCAATGTGACTTACATGCCAAATCCATCTGGTGATTAGCATCACCCTTCCTCTCAGGAAGGAAGGCTCCTGTGTATTTTTTCAGACTTGATTAATAATTTATTTGGCATCTGGAACTCACAGCAAAACAGCTCATATGGAAAGGGAGGATGTTAATTGTCTGCCTCTCCCAGGCACTACTGGGTTATTATTCACAGCTAAAATAGTATTTGTAAAATATTTGTGTATTTAATATTTTAAAAAGCAGCTCTGGCAGTTGGGTTGATTCCAGCATTCTCCAGGAGGAGGGGGCTGTGTGTGCTACAGATAGTGTCATCTGGAAGACGTGCTCTCATTGCCAATGGAACCAGACAAAAGAGGATTTTAATATGCAAAGGCAGCAAGCACTAGAATAAGGAGAGATTAATGTGGGTTTAATGCCTTTTGAATGAAGGTTGTCTTCCATGGAGGACAAGGGGAACCTTTCCAAGCTGGGTCCCTGTTCAGACACAGAGGGCTAAACTGTCTACCCTAAATAGGGCATTGCTGAAGCTCAGGTCAGAGCGTATTGATTGCAAGAAAGTTGCTTACAGATTTTACAGCTGTGCAGGTGATATATTACTGTCTTTCTGCAGGTAACACTCAGTGATGACCTCAATCAGGTTGCAACAGCTTCCCCAATCATCTTCTAGGAATTAATCTGCTCAAATAACATGGTATTTTAACCTACTTCTACTGCCATGCCACTTACTCACTGTATGATATCTGCAGTATTTCTTCTCAGAGTTGTAATTCTACTTGCCAACCACACATTCTCATGAGTTGCTAATAGCTCTCATTGTCTTATCAAGAGGTTTTTAATAGAGGAGGCCACTTAATCAACTGAAAAGGGAAAGAAAACTGCTAAATGCTGTGTCATATTCAAGCTACACTTTTTTTTTTTTTTTTTCCTATTTAAGTCATTGAAGTTACAGTTGCTGAAAAAGGGATTGCTGCTCTTCTCATTCTTGGCTTTCACAGCCACAACATTCAGAGTGCCCAAGTTTATACGCATAAATTCACAACTTGACCTACAGCACTAACCAAATATTCTCTTTGGTTTATTTAACCCTGGCATGAGGATTATACTTTCATTATTATTGTTTATCACTTCCAGGAGGCAGCATCCATTGGGTCCTATCCAGGGCAGCTCTCCCCTGCATTACAGTCTGCATATACATAGTCCAAGATATTGAAGAACAATTTGGCTGGGGTGGGAGGATGAACTAGATGATCTCTCAAGTTCCCTGTGAAGATTTGGTGTGTAAGAGTGGTGGCTGGGGACAGTGCTGACCTGAACAGCAGTGTGTCCAGATGTGTGGCTATGATGTGTGAAAACCTGTACCGTGTGCTTGCAGTCCTAAGGATGTGAATTACAGATGCCTAAACAAGCACCTGGACCCTAGGCAGTATCCCAGAAACAAAGATAACAAAGGTGAAAAAGGAAGCAGATAGGAGAGGAGCAGTGAGTTTGTGGCAGAGCCAAGACCTACCAAGCAGTCTGGTTGCTATTCATTTACCCACCGCTGCCCCTCCTGGCTAATCTGACTACCGGAATGAAATGGTCCGTGAGGAAAGTGGAAAGCTGTGTGAGCGTGCCCGGGGTGCTGTGATCACAAAGGGGAGAGGAGCATCAGAACAGCCAAGCAGTTTTCTGTATATGGTGTGGGCTTGTCCATCCCTTGTTGTAACTGTTTATGAACTAGAGCTGTTGTGTACTGAAAGGGGGTATGTGATTTAAGCAGAGGCTCCCGGAGCCATTTCACCTTGTCAGGTCTGAGAAGGGCTGGGTGAATGTGTCTTCCTTGCTATGGAGGAAGCAAGCAGGTCTTGGTAGCAGATCCAGGACAGTTTGATGGCCTGTTCATTCTCTGTTACTCCTAGGGTGCAACTGGGGTTCCCAGTCAATGGCCAGGATTTGGTATTTCTGATTCAGAGGGGTCCCATGTGCTGCCTTAGGTCAGCTCATCTTCTTGTCACATTCTTGGAGTGCCATCACCTGTTTTTGTTGTTCTCTCCTTAGTAACAGTGTCTGGGATGGAAACAGACTTCCTGCATCTTGTCCCTCTCCAGTAAACTGTCTGGGCATAGATGTGATTTAATTTCTTGAAATCTCCTGTTGTAACTGAGGGGAAAAATGGAACCGACCTTGAAGAAAGGGTGACCTGCAGGGGTGCACAAATGCATTCAAGAGCTGCACACAGTGCTCACCTGGCAGTGTCCGGATGGTCAGTGGGGAAACCAGGTGGAATATGTTAAGCTTAACACCAAAGAGCACAAGCTTCTCCGCATTCTTTTAAGGATCCAAATTGCTTGTTGTTTTTTTTTGCAGTCAGGAGATCAAGAACTTAGGAAATAAGGAAACAATTTATGTATTTTACCCCTTCAGCCTGGTGAAGAGTTGAGATATATTCCAAAGCAGACTTTCAGAAGCTGAGAGCACAACAGTGACTTATAGCATATTAATCCCAAAGAAACACTTTTGGGGATGAATGGCACAGTTCAGAAGACATGAAGAGGGTCAATGCCCTGCAAAGCACTAAGCAAGCAAGAAAGCAAGCAGATACTGCAGTAAAGCCAGCTTTGAAAAGAACAGAGACCTTACAAGCCAGGGTTCCATTAGCCTGCAGTAAGGGAAGATTAATACAGAACATGGATTTTGCAAATTAATCATATCGTAATGGATGCCCTGAATGTCTTATGATGGATGGCTAGACAGCATTTAGTGCCACTAACACTGGTGATTTCACTGGAATACAAAACAGGTAGGAAGGAGGTAAGGTCAGAGAAGGGCACAGGCAGCGCCTCTCACTAGGAGGGCAAAACCCACCTTCTGGGGAACAGCCGTATCTTCCAGTCTGTGAGTCAGTGAAGAAAACCAATGATGAGGGAACAGCTATTGCTTGGGCTTGGACAAGGACAGCAATTTCAGGCAATGCAGAGACTGATGGATGTGTTCAGGAGCAATCCTTATCACCCAGAGCTTCAGTGTGGTTAGTTGCAGAATTACATTGCATTAGGAGCTTGCATGAAAGTGGTTTTCTGCCCCATGGTCTGTTCAACCCAAAGAGCATTTTGAATTTGCAATTTGGGTAGAAGCCTGAGCATTTCACACTTACTGTAGACAGAGATAAGACTATTAATAGGTGCTCTGTATGTAATATCTTTTTCTTAATACAGCAGTGGCCCTTCAATTTACTAGCAAAGGTAGCAGAGTTCACCAACTGGCACCTGATAAATGCCACGTCTGCCTCTCCAGGACACCCACCAGTAAATAAACTCAGTGCAAACAAATGAAACATTGCTAGGTGGTGAATAAATGGGATGCAGGGCTGGCTGGCTGGACCAGCCCCATGGAACCTGTTGTGTTCTTCTCTCATGTGTCTCTTCCTAAGGCCATGAAAAGTGTATTTGACCCACTGGAAAAAACTCAGAGCCTGAGAAAAGCATCCAGACAAGTCTTGAAAGTCTCCAGAGAAGGAGACTCCACAACCTCTCTGAGGACCCTGTTCCAGTGCTCTGTAACCCTCACAGTAAAGAAGTTCTTCCTCATGTTGAGGTGGAACTTCCTGTGCTCAAATCTGAATCCATTGCCCCTTGTCCTGTCACAGAGCACGAGTAAAAAGAGCTTGTCCCTGCTTTCTTGATGCAAGAAAAGAAAAAATCACAGTAAATTGTTTCCCACGCTGACAATAGGCACAACCTAAAAAAACCCTGGAAAAACAAACAGAAAGAAAGAGGCTCTTGCTACCCTCCTTGCTGGATAGAAGCAAAACTAATTTAAAAAGGAGTGGGAGAAGGGGGGTGTCACTAAATCTTGCTGCAAAAGCATGGCCCCTTTCTTCTTTTTTTTATCTTTTCAAGTCATGTAGGTGACAAACTCAAATAAACTGCTAGACCCTGTCTCTTCTGGAACCAATGTTTCTGCAAGCATGAAGCAAGAAATGGAGACAGCCCTAGCTGCACCATGATTGCTATTCCATTTTTGACTGAACTACAGCCCATTGACAGCTGTAGCCACTGTGAAAGGTGTTTAAAAAGGTGTTTTAAAAGATAGGAGAGTGTATCAGCAGTCTTTGGGTGCTGTTCCAGGAGCTACAAATAAAATTAAGCCAAACTCACAAAGCGGGTCAGCTCACCATGGACCATCAGTGGCTGGTACCTGTGTCAGCACACCACAGGGGCAGAGGGAGAGAGGGAACAGGGAAGGAAGGCTGCAGAAGAGGAATGAGGGAGTGAGGGAGGAAGGGAGGGATGGAAGCAGGGAAAAAGGTATCTATTGCTGTACTACAGACATGGCAACTGTGTTATACAGTGTTATAGATAACACCAGTAATCAGCATGGTTATAAGCAACCTATTGACCTAACAGGCTTTATGATTAACAGCAAAAAATTTACCAATTAAATAGGCAGGCATCAATTCCCCTGTTAAAAATACCCAGAAGGTTTCTGACCTGTCTCACTGTGGTCCTGTGATATGTGTGAAATAAACACAGCTCAAGTGTATTCTTAGTCTGATGCAGCCTTTCCTTCTCCAGGCATTGACTCTTTGTCATGTCTGCTGTATTGGAAGTATGAAATGAAAGAGCAGGTGGAAATAAAAGAAAAAAAACCTGAAAAATGTGCTCTGAAAAGAACTCCACCAGTCTACGCAAGCCTATATTCAGCAGATCCTGCCTCTGTGTCAGTCAGATCCTCTCTCAAGTGATTAAAACAAGCTCTCACTTGCAGAAGAGCTGACACAGCCTAGCAAATGATTTACATAATGCAGAAGGAGAAGAATTTATTCATTATGCTTCTGATGTGATTAACACTGTAATATGAGCTGACCACTCAAATACTGTCTCCTGAACTGTGGAGGTCTGAGCCTGTGCTCTCAGCTGGGGGAAGGGGCCATGGTGCCTGCTGGCCTGCAAGGTGCCATGGTCTGTACCCTCTGGCTGCAGGGCCAGGCCGGTGTACCCAAAAGGTAGGGTCAGGAGAGGGAGAAAGGCCACAGTAAACCCTTGTGATTTGGGCTTGGATGTTGTATACATGGGCAAAGCAGCAAACACTGCGAGCACCTGACCTGCTGCAGGCTGCCTGGCCTGTGTATAATCAAAGAGCACCTTCTATTCCATGTATATCAGGGCACAGGAGCAGCTTAGCAGGGAGCATTCCAGGCCACTCTCTTTCCTACAGCAGCAAACAAACGCATTTGCCTCAGGGAATAGGCAGCAGTACCAGGAGAGACAAGAAGGCAGCCAACTCTCTCATCCAGATGACGAGTCTTTATTCGTCTACAGCTCTGCTTGACAGAGCAGGTGGGTTTCACAGCTTTACAAGCCCTTTGCTTCAGGAACCTTTTATCACTCTGGGTATGTTTATGGGTTTCCTTCCTCCTTATGCCTCCACTTAAATTGAATTTGTCCCTGTGCTTCCACCCTTCTTTCCTTCCACTCCTCCCCATACCTTCCCCTTCAGCAAGCTTATCCTGAGGAGGCATCCATTTTGGGGAAAAACCCTTATTTAATTTTGTGAGGATGTTTGTATGTATACACAGTCTCTGCAAGTCTCAGTGTGTCAGTGTGTTCTGCATGTCCTATTTTATTAATTTTTGAAGCTTGGAGCTGGGTTCCCACATCCTCTTTTGGGATCCTACTATGCAGACAGAATTTCAAGGTTGTAAAACCCTCTATAGATCTCACTAAGATCTGAAATACAGCCCTCAGGAGCAGTTCTGGGAGCAGAGGTGTAACAGATGAGATTTTACCTCAGACTCATTTTTAGGTTTGAATTGTTTAACTGTAGCTGCAAAACACTGCAGTAGGGCCTCTGTGAGCTTCCCCGCTATAAAAAAACCCAGATGATGCCTGTTAGCGTTGCTATAGAGCCAGAGTGGCATTTTAGGATTTAAAGAGATATTTGATATCATAGCTATTTTGTCTGCCCTATCATGAGATGTGGGCAACAGGGCACTGGAGCCCATTGGCAATGATAGGAAGGGTTGAGGGCTCAAGGCTCAAGAACATGCTGATGCCCTTTTGCTGGCCTCAAAGCTTGACTACAGTTCTTTAGCAGCACCTTCTACTGAGCAAAGATGAAAACCCCAAGGGGCCAGGCTTCCCATGGAGAGAGGCTGCAGAACAAGAACACAAGTCCTAGGTTAACGAAGGGCTGCCTAGCTTTCAGTATCAGAGAAGAGACCCTGTTTCAGCTGTGGAAAAGCTGCCCAGCAAGTAATTGGCTGGGAACAATCTCTGTAGGCACACTGGGAAATTCAGATAGAAGGGAAAGAAAGGATACAAGAGATGGAAAAGGTCACTGAGGGTATGAAAACCATTGCTTTTTGACACACAGGATTTGCATGTCCCAGATTCTGACAGTGTCTAATGAGGCAATCCAAAGGTCGAACAGGGAAATGCAGGTCTCCTCGAACTCTTAATTACCAGTCACTGGGGTAGATTCTTTCAGCTCCACTAACATAACTGCTTTTTATTTCATAATGGAGTAAGGCTGAGCTTAATACTCTTGTCGCTAAATTGCTTTGTCTTTGTTGCTTTTATATTGTCGAGACTTTATTTCTGTTCAGCAGCATGTTCTCCTTACCTTGTTGCTTGCTGTAGTAATCATGCTTTTATTATGTATTTTTAGATCCTTCCCACAATGTGCAGAGATCTGTAGGGCTTTTTTAGCCCAGAATATCAATAAAGCCTACTGCCAAAGCTCCTGGTGGAGGTACCACATCTACTTACTCTGACCGTCCCTTGAAAAAATTAAATTGTTGCAATGTGAGTGCTGAGCAGGGTTCAAGGTCCACTGCATATGAAAATGGAATTGATTACTCCCAATGAACAGAGGCTTGCAGCTCTTAAGAACATTATACGATAAATATGTTGGCACACGCGATGCGTTTGGCATGCTAAGTAGTTTACTGAGCTACTCCCTGCAGTGTATTTTAATGGAATGCTGACAGTTTGGCATCTTATTGGATAACTGCATTCAGTGGCATTGGTCACAAATGGCAGATGTCAAGGAAGGCATACAAAGTGCTCTGCAAGACGGCAGCTCCTCCTCGACTTTCTGCTCCGTATTGCTACACTCTTGGAATTTATCATAGCCAGCAGTGAGAAATCAATACCGAGCACATGGCATTCCTCCAGTGTGACATCTAGAAACTTCTGTCTCTAAGCTCCCATAAAAGAATTGCATGCAGATTTTTTTTTTTCCTAAGGAACTTGTCCTTATCTGCTAAACAGATGCCGTTAGCATCCCACGTTAGGTGGGGTGTGAGAAAGAGCAACTTGCAACTCTTGCTCAGGTCTGGCTTTACTGGCTGGTGCACATGGCAAGGCAATGGAAGATGGAGGAATCAAGGGCCACTCCTGGCTCCAACAATCCCTGAGACATGGACAGCACTGGCACAGAGCCTGGGACTGGCCCTACCTCTTCACCACTTTTATGACTTTTTTTTCTTTGCCTGAGGAGCAGGTTTATTCATGACAACAAGATTTTTTAAAAACCTTAATCAGAAACAGGGTTTTTACAGCTGAAATATTTCAACAGTTAAAGTAATCAAGCTTTACACACAATTTTTCCTATCTTATATCCTCACCTGCTCCTAATCCTACCAATACCTGAGGTCTCTTGCTAGAATAATGTTTTTCTAACACTCACTGCGTCAAGACTATAAACAAACTCATGCCCTTCACCTCTCCTAGGATCGCAAACTCCGAACAGGGAAAGACAAGGGACCTGGCCTTGATTCTTTGTATTGTTGGTGCCACCCAGTGTCGAAAGACGGGAGGTGGCACTGCAAAAACACTCCTGAGCAGTCTCAGGCCACCGATAACTGGTGCATATTCTGCAGCCGTGACAGGGCTGCCAGACCTACTGTGACCATGCACTGCCTGAAGACCAAAGTGAAGAACCGGGAGATGAGGTTTTGTTTGAAGGAAAATTGAGAGCAGCACCTTGGTGATGCAGAGCAAGAGTCCTAGCTTAATTCATTTAACTTCAGTTCATTGAGCAGGGGGAGTGTGGGGCTGCAGATTTGAAGTGTACAAATATTGGTTGCAAAACAATTGGTGCAAAAATATGTTATGACCTCTTTATATAAAACTGTTGCTGTGTCTAAGTGAGAGCATGAAAAGAAAAAGGGCATCTCTGTAAGAAAAGGGTAAAAATAATGGCCTAGTGATAACCTGTGACTTGGCTCTGAATTAGATGTGGATGTTATCAACAATGGTCCCAAAATAGAACAGCTCCACTAAACAGGAACCTGCCCCAGCACAACATGTATTTCTGCCTTTGATGGATCATGTCTATTTTTGCTAGATACCTCAGAGCCTGTCTGCTTTCTAATGCTCCAGCATTGTGCAGGTTGCTATGCCAATTCACTTCCCCCTAAATTGAACTGAGCTGCCCACATGAGACATGCCCTTCAGACTGTGTTGAGCCTAGGAAGTTTGTTGGGTTTCAGATGTATACCCAGCCAGAAAGCAAGGCATTTCTTGCCTCAGTGTTGTTTCGAACTTGAAAAACATCTGTAAAGCCACATTCACAGGGATGAGTACACAGGTGTCTTAGAGAAGAAGTGTTAAAGAAGTAATTGAAAAATTAAGTCCTTTCTTAGTGGTACTTTGTGTGGTTCTGGTGCAACCACTCAGCATTTCATGCATTAGAGAAAGGAGCCAAGTGCACTGTTACCAGCACTGGAAACAAAAGCTGCTGGAATAGGGCCACAGAGCAAATACATAATACATCTGTGTTAAGAAGGGGCGAGTATGGGAGAGCATGAGATAATACCTGAGAAGTATCAAAGGTGGACATTCTTCTGAAACTCAGTGGAACTGCAGCTCTGAACTAGGGTGGTTCAAATATTAAGAACTATCATTCCCACCTTCTGAAGACTTCCTCATCCCTTTTTTCTTAATTCTTTTATATTACTTCCTCAGTTTTGACAGGTGGAGCCATCCACAGTGTTCACCTGTCGAGATAGAAGCTCCCTCTTCCCCTTTTAAACATTTTGCTGTTCTTCCAGGTCTTCTGGGTACAGATTGTCCATTTGTTGCTAACTTTGCTAAACAGTTTGCATCCACTGTAGGTCTCTTTCTAAATACAGACGTTTTGATCAAGGAGACGTAACTTTGTGTGACCCACAAAGTCATCCCAGTATGTTTCTTCTCCATTTTTCTGATGTCCTGTACTTGGATTGTCCTTGCTTGAATTTCACTGGTTGAACTAGGCTCCTAAACCAACTTCCTCCACAGATACCATGACTTTGGCTTTCTCTGACAGAACTAGGCACCTCCAGCAGGATATGGTTCTTCCTCCAAGGTGTTCTTTACCTTTCCTGATTAGCAGGAAGAGTAAACTTTTCCCTTGAGTTTTTTTTCCTGATCCCAACTATTAAGGGGATGGTATGTATCTCCTTAAGATGTTGTGGATCAGTCATACCATATGCAGTGTTACCCCTTGTGGTTAATTACCCTTATACATAGTTTCAGCCAACAGGAGTTACAGGGTGTCTCCATGCACATTGCCCAGAGTTTTGCATCATTAATGTTTCTCGATATAACACAGATAAGAGATGTGGGTCAGTGCATGTGCATATGTTTCAGATTATCATGGACACTGAGTCACTGGAAGAAAGTTGTTTATTCTTTCTTGAGTGATCAGTTAATAACTTCTTCCCTAAAACTATGAGAAAAGACAACTGACCTGAGAGAGGAACACGAGTATTTCTAGGCTTAGTACTGCCCACTCCCTGGATTGTAAATCTATTACCCACCTTCCTTTTACTTTGTTCCATTTGGGTCTCTGCTCTTCCAGTGACCATCAACTGCCCCTGCATGCCAGGGAGTGTGGAAGACCATGCTGTACAACAGAGTTTGACTGGCCTATTGCCCTGTGACAGCCCAGACCTCACTTTCACTTTCTTCATGCCAAAGGATTCATGTTGCTCATATGGGACAGCTGTCCCAAGTTAGCTGCTGAGGTGAAAAACCATATTGTGGCTTCTGTAACATCATAACTGGTTTATCCTTGGATTTCTAGGGCAACAGAAGATCTCCCCTATTTATTCACACTTTGCAGTCACATTTTGGCCATAGAATTCTATTCTGTCAAACTCTTCATTGTGCCTGACTGAACTCTTTCCTAGGCCCTCCCAGAACAATCCCAGAAACAAGAATTGCTGGAGGAAAACATGATTCTGTCCTGTGTCCACTTTGCTCTTTTAGAGGTTGTTACACAGCGCTGACAGAAGTTAAAGTGGTTTGTTTAGTATGCTTTACAATACATTTTCCCTGTTTAATTTATACTGCTTTTGACACAAGCCTGTCTCAGCAGTAACTCCCTGCACTGCCAGCTGGCAATCTGGCAGCATGTACAAACCCAGATATGCAATCACAGACCCTGGGCAAATGGACAGCCATGGCTTACAAAGGATGGCTTTGTCTAAAACTCCTTGCATGCAGTTTTTTAGTGCACTGACACTGGTATAAGCTCTCAGCTGCAGAAAGTTCTTCTCTGTTGCCCAGAAGGATGCTGGCAGCAGTAGAAGGCAGCAATAAATCAATCAGCCAGCCAGCCTATAAGTGCATTGCATACCTGGGTAAATAAACAAGTACTAGAAACAATAGAACACTGTAGGTATTCTCACCTTGTCAGGCCCAGCCATTCCAGACAATCAATAGGGGATATAGGAAAGGTCACTGACTACCTGAGTAAATCTCATCAAAAAACAACAGCTAAGCAGCAGTAGCTTCCTCTGAGAAGCAAGAGGCATGGCCTTTAATGGAATAAAGGCAAGATTACAAATTGGCAGTGAACAAATATTGAAGCATAAACACTACAGACTACGGAAATGTAGTGGAAAAGTAGGATATTAAAAGCATTGATCCTTTTTCTTGATTTCTTACAGCTACAGAGATCTCTATTCCCTTTTGACACACGGAAGAGTAGTTTTGGAGGAAAACACTTGCTGAGCTAACCTGATGGATGAACTTGGAAAGAAATAGCTTTATGTATATTTTGATGTTCTGGAAAGGATTTTTTTAATATTTAGAGCACTAAAGATATTGCCTAGAGTAGCGTATTTTTACATAGGTCAAGTGCTGGTTTTAAGCCATTCTAGGACAAATTTTGAAGTCACTAAAGTCACTTTCACTGAAGTAAACCCCTCAGGAATCAAGTACTAGTGAAGTCGATCTCCTGCCCTGTGCTTAAGAAGAGTTTGTCTGAACTCTTATCCCCTGCCCTGAGTCACACACCTCAGGGCATGCCCTTGGGAAGACAAACATCAATAATAATGCTAAGGAAGCTTGTGTTTTCCAGTCTGTGTTGGTTGAAAAGGTAAAAGTTTCATCTGTGAACCATTCATTGCTGACCTTAGCCTACTGTCTGGCACAGCTGTCGTCTGCTGCTCCATGCCAATCCAAAGCACTAAACACTTACTTCCCTGCTATGTGTTATGGTACAACCACAGTTCAGTAAATCTACAGCTTTATGGAAAGCTCTGTGTTGCTGTGGCTCTGTGTGGGCCACACAAGAGCCTCCAACATGGCAGGAGATGCTGCTCTGTGATAATTTGCATCCTCCAGCAGAGTTCACAATTTTGCTTGGGTGTTTGGCAGTAGCCACCAGCTCTATGTCCATCTGTGCTTCTAAAGGCAAAAGTGATTGTACATTAGACTCAGAGGTTTGTTGACAGTTATAGACAGGGATTCCAGTTTCTTCATGTCCATAACTGTGCAGCCACCAGATCGGCCACCAGCTCTGCCCATTCAGTCTGCTGTGCCAGCAGTAGCTTGGTATCTCTGAATACGTGGAATAAAACATTTATCATACCTGCTTCATCTCTGTCGATAGCAGCAACAAACAATACCTTTGACAAGGTGAAGTCTTGATGAAAATCTGAAGGAAAAGGGGAACCATACTATCTGAGCTAGGTGCCCAAGTGTCATGGTTTAAGTCCAGCCAGCAACGAAGCCCCACACAGCTGCTCCCTCATGCTCCCCCAGTGGGATAGGGCAGAGAACTGAAGGGTGTAAGTGAGAAAACTCACAGGTTGAGATAAAGACAGTGTAACAGGTAAAGCAAAAGCTGCACTCACAAGCAAAACAAAATAAGGAGTCCATTCACTACTTCCCATTGGCAGGCAGCTGTTTAGCCATCCCCAGGAAAGCATGGCTCCATCACATGCAGTGGTTACTTGGGAAAACAAATGCCATAACTCAATCCAACCAACCAGTCCCCTGCCCTTCCTTCATCTTCCCTCCAGCTTTTTATTGCTAAGCATGATGTCATATGGTCCGGGACATCTCTTTGGCCAGTTGGAGACAGCTGTCCCAGCTGTGTCCCCTGCCAGCTCCTTGTACAATCCCAACCTGCTCACTGGCAGGGAGGTGTGAGGAACAGAAAAGGCCTGGATGCTGCGTAAGTGCTGCTCAGCAATGAACAAAACATCTCTGTGTTACCAATTATGTTTTCAGCGTAAGTCAAAAACATAGCCCCACACCAGTTACTATGAAGAAGTTTATGTCTATCTGAACAAAACCAGGAGTGCTCAGTACTTTTTTAGTTACCTCATAAAGCATCTGGGCAAAAATCTTATAGTAGCAACAACCAAAGCTTTTAATGACTCTATAGCTGTGAAAGAAGAGTTAGTGAGGGTAAATATGGCCAAACACCTGGCTTTTATTTAGATACCTAAATGGGATCCCCCCCCTTCTCTTTATTAGCAACATTATGTAAGTAAACAAGTAATTAACAGTAAATTACAGAAGTACACCTGCAATGCACCAGAAGATTGCTTGCACTAGGTGAGAACTAATCTTCAAAGAGACAAATTAAATTAATTGAGAGGAACAGAAAAGACATGGGCTGGACTGTGGTGGCTGTTTTGACAAAGAGCTTCTCATGCTGCTGTCCTGCCACACTACATCAGACTGAGGCACAGACAGAAGAGGTCTTTTCAGCAATGCTCACTGAAGTGCTGATGATATTGGAATAAGGTGCCTGTGAGAAACTTCTGAAGTCTTCATATGAAGAAAGCCTTGGTCCTTATTGAGTACCTGATAAACTGTCCTTTGTCAGCAAGTGCTCACTTCTTCTTGGCAACCTGCAGGAGGGAGAAAGTGGTGTCTGCCTCCCTGCAGAAAAACTCACTGTATCTTTGAGCTAACAAAATGTTTCACTTGCCCAGTCTTAAACCATTAAAAATAATTAAAGGGGATGCACCATTATCTACCCAGTGGCCCTAGAGGTCTAGTGGACCCTGGATAGGTCAGGGTCAGGATCAAGAGCATCCTATGCCCCTCAGGAGAAGGGCACTGTGGGCTGGGATGTCACCATAGCAGGGTAAGTGATGTCACCTGCCTTCTTGTGGTAGCAGTGATACCATCTGGTGAGTAAGCAATTTGCTTGGTGGGGGGTTCTCTGTTAACATATAGAAAGTGCAATGTCAGGCTACAGTCAGATTTGTTATTTGTACGTGAGCATGACTACAAACAGGGTGAGCAGGTCCTGAGCTACCTGTGGACCAGCTGTGTAGCTCTGATTTGCACCATCTGGAAGGACCCAAGCTGAGAAGCAGCAGCAGCATCAGTAACTGTTCTCTCTCTTCTTCAGGGAAAAGTGGTGCCAGGAATGTAGATTTGGGCAGTCACTTAACGTTAGCCATGCAGAAATATCAACTGTGCTGTAAAACCCAATGGCAAAAGAAAAATATGCCCAAGTATAGTAACATAAAGATAATCCAAAGCCCTCAAAGTGACCTGCTCTTTGAAAAGGTATTGCTTTTTGCCATCATCACACAGAGACTACACTGCAAATGCCCTAAGGGAAGGAAAAGGCAAATTGGTCAATGGTACACCGGAGATAGAATAATTCAGATCATAATAGAAGGGAAAAAGAGTTTCACAGTTCTCCTGATCTATTCTTAATATGCCAGAGACTTTAGTTACATGAAGGCATTAAGAGCTTATTTCTCTTTCTTAAGAAAGAAAGATTATTGATGTGATGCAGCCAAGGGAGCATGCCACATTAAGAAAATAACCTTTACTGAAATACTTGGGAGAACAGAGCTACAGTTTGAACTCTGCCCATTGAAAATAAGATTAGAAGCTATTCCTCATTATAACTTCATGGTAAGAGGACAGAACTTGTGTTGATATTCACAGGGTTTAGCAGAATTAGAACTTGCGGCTTCTGTACGATTTATGGCAGTGAAGAAAAATCTACATGGCTATAGACCAAGCATAGTTCTTAGGTTTCTGTGCAAACAATTAAGTTGCACCCAAAATTTATCAGACTAATCCCTAAATTTTGCATACAAATTTTGCTGATTTCATTCTTGACATTTTGCAAAACCCCAGTTGCTGTTGTAAAGTACAATGGCAGTGAAAAATTAGGAGAGAAAATACTGGCAATTCAATAAGCTTCAGAACAAGCTATGAAGATTGTGTACCAGCCTGCCCAAGAGCCTAAATCTCCTTGAGCTTGAGTGGTGCTGCTTGAGAGGTGCCTCAGGGCAGAGACACATGCGTTACTGCACCATTTCCATGTGCTGCCAGTGTCTCAAAAGCAAGGTGCCAGAAAACAGATACAGGGGTGTTTAGCTTCATACTCCAACCTTACCCAAAGGAGGCAAGAAGCTCTAGCATGAAAATGTGTCCTCTATGTCTCCCATTGTTGTGTGCAACTCTCACACAACCTGCTGTTATCACTGTGCTGTGGGGCAATTGCAAACCTGTGGTTTCCTCCTGCGGATGAATGCCCTGGGAAGATCTACAGAGCAAGCAACTGCAGCTGCTTTGGCTTGCTTTCAGCACTGAGAATCAGATCCTGTCACTATCTAGTACACATCCATTTTGTGCAGCAGGAGTACAGTGTCTGATGAGGCAGGATTCCTGAATTGTCCAAACAGAATCATAGAATGTCTTGGGTTGAAAGGGACCTTTAAAGGTCATCTAGCCCAACCCCCCTACAATCAGCAAGGACATCTCACACTAGAACAGATTGCTCAGAGCCCCATCAAGCCTGACCTTGAATGTCTCCAGGGATGGGGCCTTCACCACTTCTCTAGGCAACCCATTCCAGTGATCCACCACCCTCATGTTAAAGAACTTTTTCCTGATGTCCAACCTAAATCTAACTTTCTCTGCCTTGAAACCATTACCCCTTGTGCTATTGTTACATGCCATTGTGAACAGGTCTTCCCCCGCCTTCTTATAGGCCCTTTTCAGGCACTGGAAGGTAGCTGTAAAATCCCCCCAGAGTCTTCTCTTCCTCAGGCTGAACTGGTAGTAGACTGGTGGTAGTAATAGGGGCCTGGAAAGTGTGTTTTCTGGACCCGATTCCTGACTGGTGAGGACAGGGAATATTTAAGGTGTCCGTGGTGTGTGTGGCAAGAGCTGGGCTATTCAAGAGAGCAGAGTGTAAACTCTACAGGAAGTTTAAACAAGGTATTGTGTGTTATTTCTGTCCTGTCAAACTCTCAGACTTTCCTTCAGAATGTCCTATGTTCACACAACAGAAAGTGAACACAAACATGAATTTTTACCTCTTCATTACTAAGTCAAAGCAGTTTCTCTCCATCAAGGAGATAAAACTCAGCCACAAGACCAGCTTTAGCTCATGACCTGTCATGGCATGCTAGTACCCTTTAGCTTCTTCACATGACGTGACAAAGTAAGATGCAAGCTAAGTGGAAGATTTAGAAACATATATAAGTTTGTATTTACTTTCTACACATAAATTTTTACCTTTACACATACTTTTTTTCAAGCCTTTTCTGTTCTACTTTTTCTTTATGCACTACAGCATCTGAATTTTACAGGTTAACCATGACTTTCACATACACCATACCAGCTTCATGACTTTTTGATACCATAGTTTACAGCTTAAAGCTTGTACTTGGTTGCTACCTAAAATCAACCCTTCTAAGTAAGCCCAAGCATTGCAACTTCACAGAAATGCCATGTCTTCAGGGGGGATATTTTTCTAACAAGCAAAATCATTTTAATCTGTTCTTCATAGAGAATTGCTCCATATATCTGCCTTTCCACAACTCATTCACTGACATTGAATGATACGGGCCTCTCAAGCACCTAGCTTCCTCTACTTGTATTTCTGCAGAGCTGAAAACCTTTTAAGGGCTGACACCTACCAAGACCCCACTTCAAGAATCTGCTCTATTTCAGTCAGATAATCTGTATCCTTTGCCACACAAATAATTCACCTCCGTATTGCTTTTGGTGGTAGGGTAAAGCCGCAGCTTCTAACAAGATCAGGAGATACCAAACTACCTAATATCTTTTAGCTCAAGGGGCTTAGACTTTTTGTAAGTACTTACTGTAGCTCATCACCAGGACTAAATAACTTCACTACTTGAAAAGCCCACCAGAAGAGCTCTTCATACCTGACCCTTGCCACATACACACACACATACAAAAGGATTACTCAGGCAAGATAAATTTGAGTAAATAAAAATGACACTAAAATGACAGGTCATTCAGCTGACGTACTATGGGGTTATTTGGAATAGTGGTACGGATTTTAACAAGATAACTTGGAATATTTTATTCTTAAAATTTGGTACAGTGATGAAATAATATAAAAGTGATAGGCAAATATCAATTTAAAATTAACAGACAATACTCTCCCAGACAGTGTGTAGCTTATGTTACAGAACCAGGATTTATCTTTGCTTTTTGATAAGGAAACAGGCAAAATACATGCTGTAATACCTGATGCTGTGTTTCCAGAATCCTGTGATGCAAAGAGCTTGTTTAAAAGAATGTATTTTTATGCTGATTTCTGTGTTTCTCAGCAGGATCTAGGGCTCTGAACACTGAAAACTCTACAGGGAAATTTTACTTTTCCAGTGTCTTCTTTTGATGAGCTGCGTGGTTGACTTTTAAAACAAACAAACAAACAAACAAAAATGGAAAAGGAAAAGAATGAGACTTAAAATACAAGCTTTAGAAAAATGTAAACCCTAAAACACAAACCAAGCAAAAGCTTTAATAGATGAACTCAAACATATGTTCAAAGAGAACATCGTAACACTCTGGTTTTGCTTCAAGCTCAGTGTTCTTCCTTTCTCACCCTTGAGCTGTATAAAGTAGCAAATATGGGAAAAAGAAGTCAATATTGGCAGTTCTTCAACAGTTTCTTATAAGCTGTTTTCAGTGTCAGACTGGCAGCTCCTCTGGGCTTTTCCTCAAGAGCCTAGAAATGCCTTTGCTCTGAATTTGGCTAGCAGGTACAGGGAATCCCATCCTGCCTAAAGGCACCCAAAGTGCCGGCTGTTCTGCCAGAGAGTCCTGGGAGCAGGAGCGGGTCTCGGCAGCCAGTCCTGCATGTGCCTTTCACCCTGCAGGCCCAGGGCAGAGCACCAGCCACCCCATGAGCGGAGACAAAGCTCAGAAGTACACAGGAGTTCTCCAGGCTGGGTGCAAAGCTTGAGAAGCACAGCATGGACACCAGCCATTCTGTCTGAGCTTTGGGGTTGTGGGGCAGAGCCTGAGCCAAGCTGAGGCAGGGGCAGTTTGCCTGTTCGGTAGGGCTGGATAAGGCTGCAATGGGGAAGATGCTCAGCAGCAACTGTTCAATAGCTAAACATCTCTGTTATCATGCAAAGGGGAGCAAGTGTTGGATGATCAATGCTTGCCCACAGGATGCAGTGCTCTTGGCCCTCTTCACACGTCTGACCTCCTTGGTTGATTGTTTCATCAGCGTCCCCCTGGCCATCTGAGACAGCAGTCTTACTACTGTGCTGAGCTTTCATCCCACTGCTCCTTCCCCAAACATGCTTTCTATGGGTAGGGTGCTCCACCTGGACAGAGTAGGTTCAGCCACCACTATGCTGTACTTAAATTGCCTGCCTTTCTCTCTCAGGTGTTGACATAGTTTCTTTCATTTCTTTCTGAGTCAAGAAAGAGGGAATGAAGTAAACTTTGTACTGCAATGACTGGGGCATGGACTGTGGGTGAAGAGGTGAGGTTTGGACAAACATTGTATCTTGTGTCTTTTTAGCAGGTGGCAAAGCTCAGTTTTCCAAATTCACAGAGTTGAAGCTTTGTATGACCAAACATAATGCTATAAAGATCTAATTTAAATAGACATCTGTGTCCCCTGTGGAGCATCCCAGGCATCATCTCACCTGGGAAAGGGGACAACTGGCTGCTGCCAACTTAACACTGTCAACTGACCACTGGACATGTCTACACTGCCATCTCACTGCAGGGACAACTGGCAGGTGCTGAACATTCAGCTTAATTAATAAACATCATTACCACTACCTCTCAAGCTTCCAATCCAAAGGAGAAAAGTTGGATTTGGGGAGTTGTTGCTTTCCACCCTTGGGAAGAACAGTAGACAGGAGAGGAAATTTAGACACACAGTGGATCTTCCCTCAGGGAAGAAGGGCTTTCAATAGGTCTGGGGAGGTGTAAACCCTTCACGTGGGGCTTCTAAAGGTCTGTGGCCACACATACCCCATGGCATAGCAGAGAGAGCAGGGATGATAGGATCTGCTCAGCACAGTTGAAGGGGTGTGACAGGGAGAGATGATGTCTCCATTTCCAGAGGAGGGAACAGTGCCATGGTAGCGCCATATCTCCTCCTCTGCCTTTCCTCCAACACAAAAATAAAACTCTGTGTCCAGACTTACAGCAGGGAGCACATGAGGTGGTGGGTAAACTAGCATGTTTGGACTGCAGTGCTCCCCAGACTGTGGCCTTGGTATTTGATCAGCCCCATCCGCTTGCATGGGAAACTCCTTTTCTGTTCCCTCTCAGCACAAAGTCTTCCACATTGCTCAGATTCTATTTGCATGAACCTTGGTGAAGACAAAAAATGACACTATCACATAATGTTGCCCAGACAGCTAGTTGATGGCATCTCTATCCTTGGAGTCATTGAATCCTCAGTTGGCTGTGGCTGATGCCAGCCACACTCGGCTGTTGGAGGCCATCAAGGCAAGCTGGGATGGGGCTGAGTTCTTCAGTTTTATCCATCCATCCATCCATGGCTTCACACAGAGCTGCCAAAGAGCCCTAAAGAGCCACAGCCATTGCAGAGTGCAGGTCAAAGTGTGCCAGGACAGGCTGACAGGCTGGGAAATGGCTGAGCCTTGGCCATCACCTATTTCAAGCCCTTTTTTAGCAGCCAGGTGTGGATTGAGAAAGCAGAGGAAGAAGAGGGAAGGATAAAAATATATATAATGTCAGAATTCTCCCAAGAGGAAACTAAATTCTTTCAATCTCACCCTAGGCAGACAAGTTTGGGTTTTACTAATACATCAAAACTTCCACTTTTCATTTTGTGGTACATTCCCAGCAAAACATAAAGCCATAATTCACAGAGCGGAGGGATGATTGACCTAACTTAATAAAGAGAGGCAGAAGGAGGAGAAAGTAAATCATACAGATGGGCTTGCTTTGTGGCTACAAAAGTGACATGTCAGCCTGCATATACAGACAAAACATGCAGCTTACAGTCCTCTCAGCACCACTGCAACTCAGCCATGTTATTTACTGCACTTCTATAACCATGGCTGCTCAAACAACCCCAGTCGCTGCCAGCTCTCTTGATAAGAAGACACCTTTTTGTCATGTGCAGGAGTGAAAACGCTTGAGAACATTCCTAGTGTTCACCAGTGCAGGTCTCTGCTGGGTGTGTTTCAGCTCACATCCTAAAACTGATGTTGCTGGAATCAGGAAGGAGCCACTGCAGTCCTGGAGACAAGATACCAGCAGCACACATTTGTTCACATGAGCCAAGCAGGAGATCACCAGAGTTTCCTGATCTGCAGCTGCTGCATTGTCTCCAGCAGCAGCTGGGAATGTAAACGTCTGTCTGCAATCCTAGCTGTCACCTCCTCAACTCTGTAGGACCAACGACCTGTGCCCAAGGCCCTAAAGCCCAGCTCTGATACAGCCCTTGTGGCTGTGTGGTAGAGGCTTGCACCACTGAGGATGTTGTGCTGTAGTCAGGAGAAGCCTTGAGACATCTGCAGAGCAAATCCAGGCAAAGACACAAGGTGACACCACAGGCAGAGGCAGGGTTGTTGAGATGACATCACTACCAACTCAAGGGTTCATTAGGGAAAAAAAAAAAAAAGAAAGTGGGAAGTTATAAAACACTCAAGAAGCGAAAAGGGATATGAAATAAGGAAACTCAGCACCACCAAGGATGTGCCCTGGGGCTGCAGAGACCACTTTTCTCCCCTCGAGGTGGTGCCTGTGCCAGGAGCAAAAGTGTTGGGTGCTGTACAGCAGTGATGAGCTCCTGGTGCTCAGCTGGGGAGCTCGGTAAGCGCCAGCTGCTCTGTGTGTGTTAGCTAGCAAATAGTGGCTTTCTTCTTCAGAGCTGTGTGTGTCCTGCTTGCAGCACCTCCTTTCATGTGCTGAAGGGTGCCTTAAGAAAGTGACCCCAGGGGAGGCTCAGATCTCACTGTGCCTCCTGTACTAAGCACCATAGCCCAGATGCAAACAAGATTCCTTGCAGGGGGAAAGACAGACTCTTCCATCAACAGCAAAGTTTAGGAACTGGATCACGCAGTATGAGCCCAGCCAGAGCAGCTGGTGAACTCCGTGGGTGAAAGTGCTCTGGGGGAGGCTGGAAAAGCATTTACAGCCTTCCAGGAGAGGACAAAAGTCAAAACTTATTAAGGTTGATGGCTGCGGGCTTTGTGGAAAGTAGCAGCAATGTTGACTAGTCTACCAAAAGTGGTAAAGAGAGGGCTTGGAGAGAAAATTACAGGTCTAGAAAAAGGAATAATGGATTTAAAATAAGAGACTGAATTGCTGAAGGAGGAGAGGCAGAAATATGCTTGTCTCTGCAACAGAGAGCCACACCAGTGGCAGAGAGAGCCCAGGCAGGGTGTGATGGATGACTTACAAGAGCTGATACAGCAGAAACTTGAGATCAGGATCCAGACTGGCAACAAGAACCTGTGGGGACAATGGCAGAAGAAACTCAATGTCGTTTGGTTTGCCAGAGGACGACTGAGTCTTTGGAAGAGCCATACAGCAGCAGGTTGTGCCTGGGGCCCTCTGAGAGGGGTTCTGTGGGAAAACAGAGCTTGGATTGGAAGCAGCCGTGCAGAGGAGTGCGAGATGAGCGGTGTTGAACTGGGTATGTGGCCTTGGACCTGCCAAGTGGGCAAATTTATGTCCGGCAGGGAGGATAGGCCCAGCTCCCTGGCAGGAAGGAATACATCGCTCTCCTTGTCTGCTTATCTTCAAGCCCTGGTGCCTAATGGCTGCATGGCCAGACTGGGCACGACTTGTGAAGCGGAGCAAAGGCTCCACGGTCGGAGGTCGTGCGGTAAAGGCCTGGATCAGCCCGTGTGACTTCATCTGGAGATCTGCGTGAGAAGCCAGCCCTGGGCTTTAACGAAGCTTGGATTTACACACACAGGGGGCACTGCGCGTCTCCCCTAACTTTTTCTTAATTAATAAACACTACTAGTTTGTTTAGAATCAATCAATACACGAGTTATGACACAAGTTCCACCTCGTCAACAGGTAATTAATTAGTGCTTGGATCCTTTGTTCTGAAGTGAGAAGAGCACCTCCCCTGGAACGGGCTGACAGGCCTGATCCTCTCGTCCTCCCCCAGGCAGGGACGCCTCTTGGGTAAGATGTTGTGACTTTCACCTCTTGGGTAGGGCTCAAAGCACCCCGGGTGTATTGTGTGTTGTACTTTTTATTGTTAGTATTGCCAGACATATTGACATCTAGTAGTAGCACTGTTGTAGTCAGTGCATTTATCAACGGCCATCTTGAACTTGTTGTATCTGTTGCCTTAATAAATTACCTTACATTTATACCTAATTACTTTGTCTTTGCCATTTTTGTGAATCTGTTCTCACAGCAGTCCTCACCTGAGAACAGTGGGAGAGACAAATATTAAGTGGTCGTACACATAAACACAATCCTTTAGTCGTAGAGCATTGATTAAGACTTGGGACATGAGACTGCAGTCCAGCTGCCCCCAGCACCCCAGTATGTGAGGGTTGTTGGATAGCAGGGGGGCTGTAGTCTGAGATCCTGTGGCTCCAACAGGAGGGCCCCCCTTCACCACACATCTGTGTCTCTCTCTATCAAACACACACACACTCACACTTAGAAGCTTTCACCTTCTCACAATAGGTTCCTGGGGAGACATATTGACTCCTGGGCTGGGCAGGGGGCCGGCTAGTCTAACCCCAGGCTGGCTCATGTGGAGTCACCAGGTTGGTTATTCAACACCTGCCCCTCCTCTGACTGCTGAGCCCCTGGCCCTCCTCATGCCCCTGTTCACCGCTGATGCAGCTGCTGATGAAGAGATGCAGGGCTGGGTTGGAGCCAGACCTGAGTCAGAGAGTGGAACAAGCCACAGCTGTATGACAGCTGCTAGGACCTTGCATGCATGTTGCTGTACAGGGGTGGAGGGACTTGCAGGAGATACAGGAACAGCCCTGAGTGAACATAACTGCACAGCAGTGGTGTCCAACCTCACCCCAATGTCAGCAAAACCTGTGGAAAAAGCTGGAGAACAACACCAGGGCCCACTGCAGAGGACTGCAGAGGCACTGCTGTTCTCCCTGCTGTTCTCCCTAATCATGGAGAGGTTGCTCAGGCTGGAAGAAGAGAAAGCTGAGGAAGGACCAAAGTATTTTTAAATCAAGAAAGCAGGTACTGAATATGAGATCAGATTTCATGCAGGATGGACCAAGACAGCAACCTAATGCTGAGGTTCAAAATTAAACCTGCAGTCAAGGATGGACTGGTACCAGCTGTTAGGACAATTACTGAACTCATAAATCAACAGCATTTGACTCAGCTCTAGCTTAAAAGGAAAGTCATTCAGGCTGAACAGTTTTCCAGGGCACAGACAGATAGAAAATGTAAAGAGAAAGAAGAAGAGGGTCTATGAAACAGTCCAAACAGTAACATTTGTCACTAACTGTCTGCTCCACAGAAAACAAGGTTAAGGGAGAAAAGCCAGTATTTCAAAGTTGAGGCAAAGGCCAGTGATTTTGTTGGAGTACTGCAGAGATGGAAGAGGGACTTCCAGTAGATCATGGAGCTGAGGACTGAAATAGAAAACATAAATCCTGGGAGAAGGGCACCCATTAGTGCCTTTTTGGAACAGCCACATGAATTAACTGAATCACAAAAGCTGGACAAGGAACAAATAGTAAAGCCTGACCCAGACAGACCTGATTCTGCACAGTAGAGATGCCCACCTCAAAATCTCCAGATGCTCCTGCCCAGACCTACCCATGGGCAACAAGCAACTATAGCACTGATCAAATGAAGCAAATACATGCAGCCCCAAAATGCTAACAGCCCAACTGGCTCAATGCAAGAGCCCCTTGGGGACCCCAAAGACCTACTAAGCAAAGCAGTCGTGGCCTAGACTGGACATGAAGCACTGATTTTAGGTCTGTTTCATACCTGGATGGGGCAGCTAGTGCTTTAGGGATCCTAATGCTCCAGCAACCTGCCCGTGGGAGATTATTTTGGAAAATGGCCATGTTTCAGTTCTGCCTTCTGTAGATGGTATTTTCACAGAATCACAGAATCGTGGTGGTTGGAAAGGAGATCACTGAGTCCAACCATCAACACACACAAAAAAACCCAAAAAACAAAAAACAAACCACCTAAACAAAAACCAAATAAACAAACAAACAAAAAACCCTCAAGGATGGTAACCCAACCACCTCCCTGGGTGGGCTGTTCCAGTGCCTGACCACTCTTTCAGTGTAGAAATTCTTCCTAATACCCAACCTAAACTTCCCCTGCCACAACTTCACACCATTCATTTCGACCCATGGACCCTCTTGTGTGGATGTCAGAGCAAATAAAGAGATAATGCTGCAGGTAACAGAGGAAATTTGATTTCAGTTTAGGTGACCAAAGGCACAGTGGGAACTTAGAGACCTGGATATAATTTCAGGTCAAGAGGACAGGTTGATAATTGAAACGCACACACTCAATCAACCCAGGATTTTGGGCCTCGTAAAGGAATATTTAATGTTTCAGAGGTTTTATTTCCATTTTAACAGGCAAAAGCCAGACACTGACCATGTCCCTCATGGAGAAGAAGGAGATGGTGACCATGGGGTCTGGACCAGGCAGGGACACTAAGATGGCTGAAGGAGGATTTTGCTCAGGCTCCTGCACTGGCATTCCCTGGCATAGGAGACCTGTTGCATGTTCTCATACCCATCACTGACAAGGTGAGGGTAGTCTGGATGCAAAAGGGAAATGTATGTGTGGGGCAAGAGTTCTGACAGTCCTGCAGCCAGCTTTCACCCCATGAGGAGGAGCACACATCAGAGACATGGAAAGCCACCCCCGACACAGCCTGAACAAACACTCAGCACTGGAAAAGCTCAGAAAAGCAAGTGGCAAAACATAGCAGTGCTGAAAACACCAGCCTTAACCAGCCAGGGAAACACTGGGAAGAGGAAATGGTTTTTGCACCTGTACCATATATGAGAATCTGAACATGAAAATAGCAGGAAGCAATTTTTGCTGTTAAATCCAGACTCAGACTTAAAAAAAAAAGGCTAGTACTGTTTACTGATGGATCCAATTACTGCAAATATGAGGAACCTGAAAGAGGGTTTGCAGCTATTTGGATAAGCACAACAACATACACAAAAATGAAAGTACTTCTTCATTCAGATCAGGCAGCTGAAAATTGGGCTGCTAAAGAAATGTTATAAAATGAGGACTGGGAAAAACTATTTGTTATTTTCACACATTTGCCAAGCTATTGCTGTCTGGATGCCAACATGGAAAACAAAGGGACACGTTCAGAGGATGGCAAGCTAATGCCACTTGTTGCTCTCTGGGAACAAGTGGCCCAAACCATAAGGAAAAGAAATGGTGATAAACCAGTAATGGATGTGAAATCCCACCAAAACTCAGACAAAAAGAGAGGACTGAGATGACTTCGCTAGTGGATGCACTAGCAAAGGCTGCAGCCCTAAGAGCTGTGCAGTGCACAGAGATAGATCAGCTGCTCAAAAATGGAATGACATTTTAGGAGTCAAGCAATGATTTCACATAAAAGGACATTCCCAAAGCTCCAACTCTGTAGGCAGCACAAACTAAACATTAAAGGAAGCCTTGGGAAAGAAAGCAGCACAGGAAGAGAATGGGATGAAAAATTTTCAGTCACTCTAATGATTTATGTTCTGTCCCTGTTGTACATGGATCCCTTTGTCACATGGCAATGACTAGCCAAGAAAAGAGGCACCTCAGTCAAAGTCCTTTGATACTGAAGTACCAGATGAATATCAGCTAAAAATATTAAGTACTTGATAGCTATATATTCAAATAACAGAAAATGGGAAAAAAATGGAAAAAGGAAAAAGGAAAAGAAAAAGGAAAAGAGAAAAAGAAAAAATGGGAGTGGGGGGCCCTTGGAAAGCCCCAAAACTATGAAAAGCATAATGCAGGAGGGCAGACTGCCAGCACTCCAGTGAAACCTCATAGGGGCTTTCCACGAAAGGCAAGATCCTGTGGTAACCATGGAAGTTGTCAGCCCTACAGTGTAGCACACAGAAGTACCAACACAAAGAGCAAATGTATCTTGGACCATGAGATTTCATCAATCAAGCTTTGGGAAAAAATGCTCTAAAATATAATAACCATCTTGATGGGTTGTGTTACAGAGTAGTTCACCACAGGACAAGAACTCAAAGCAAAGCAGCTCAACTTAATGAGATTACTCTTCACTCCAGTAAGTCTTGTCAAGCAAATGTATTAGTATGGAAATAATTCAGGACAGGTGAGTAATAAATAATAAAATACCGTGATTGAATTGGGACAGAAATAACAATCTCAGATTGTACAAACAGCTACTAGAGGAAATTTATACCTGTCTAATAACTGGGGCTTAACCAAGGCAATTTACATAATGGTTCAAATGCAGATAGTTAACTGAAGAACTTAGCTGGTAACTGATAAATTTAACCCTTAATTAGTTTTAAATCAACATCTCTTTTAGAGAGAAAGAAAGGAAGGTAAAAACACCGATATTTAACAGTATTGAACACCCC
Source organism: Apus apus (assembly GCF_020740795.1). NCBI lineage: Eukaryota > Metazoa > Chordata > Aves > Apodiformes > Apodidae > Apus > Apus apus. The sequence continues at coordinate 17,544,458 of NC_067282.1, forward strand.
AGCCATTAAAAAACTCTTTTTCTGTTCAAGCTGCAATGAAGCATTAAGGAGCAGCATTAAAAGATCTCTGCAGTAAGACTGCCTATGCCTGGAAAACAAGAAAATTTCAGTAGCTGTTGTTCTGCTGCTCTAGAATGTCACCCTGGCATTAGCACTTGCTTATTTATGCCAAGTGTAAAGAAAATTTGTTTACTAGTGCAAAAATATGGAACTGATGGATATCAAGCAAATAAAGAACAAAGGCAATTGAAAAATCACAGAGAAATAGTGCCTTGTTGGCTGGAATATTAGCTAATAAATTAGAGTAATATATTTGCTTTGCTGCATGAGTTAGAATAGAATAACTTGCCCTATTGATGACCAGTTCTGGTGCCATCCCCTGTCATTACAAGCTACTGGAGTTTGTATTGATCACTGACATTTGCACAGAATATAACATGGGAGAAAATTGTATTTTCTATATCTACTAGAAAATGCACAAATGTAAACATTGCTGTCACTGAAGAGCAAGTAGTAAACATCAGTGAAACCCACTTTTATATCTCTGAAGTTATTAGGAGGTATAATGCTTTGCGATATGCATACTCTGATTTGTGTATGTCTAAGCTGGAGAGAAAGATTCACAGCTGATGTCTTCACATTGCTAGAAGGAAAGTTGCACTGTCAGATAAAGAAACATTGTCAGATTTTGTAAACACTCCCCCAAAGAGCTAATGTGACTGTCAGTACCAGCATCCACCGTGTCCAGGTCCTCAAACACTGCAGCAGCTGCTCATACCTCTGCTGGCTGTGAACAGCACATGACAGCATAGCTCCAAGCCTGGGAGCAGAGCAGCAACACGTCCCACACGGATGAGGAAGAGGGGCAAGGTGGCTTCCTGCAGACCTAGGGAGACCCTTATCCCAGCTGGTGAATGTGGCCCATTAGGCTGAAGTGCAAGTGGAGTGTCAGCTGGGTACCAAGCCCTCATACCACACATGGGGGTGGCATCCATGATAAAATTATATCCAGTGGTGATGACATCCATGAACACATGCTATCAGGCCGTTGATGATGGAAGCTACAACCTCTGTGCACAGCCCTGGCTGTCACCTCCTCATCCTCAGCCAGGGCCAGATGCCTGCACCCAAGGCTCCAAAGCCTGGTTCTGATACAGCCCTTGTGGTTGCACAAACATCAGGAGAAGCCATGAGGCAGCCACAGAGCAGACCCTGGCAGGGACACAAAGATGACACCAGAGGCAGAGGCAGGGTGGTTGAGATGGCATCACTACCAGCTCTAAGACTAGGAGGAAAACCCCAACATGGAAAGGTACAGAGCTGTGTATATCCTGCAGGCAGCCTCTCTCCCTCTGTACCAAACCCTGCCTGAGCAGGGTGAGCAGAAGGGATAGTAACAGCAGCCAGCAGAAGTGGCAGCTGGACTGAGGTCACTCTCAGTGAAGCCCAGGTCCCCTGTCCTTCATGGCATAGTAGATCTGGTATTGAGAGTGTGTTTCTGGGAGAAGCTCTTACACCTCAGTTCAGCCTGGACTTGCAATGGCCTTCGAACCTGCAGAGAAGAGGAGCTGCAGATTTTGTTTGAATTGGGAAATAATTCTGGAATATTTTTTAATAGTACAGAAGTTTCAAAAAAAAATGTGCCATTTTTGCCTCTACACAGCGTGTTCATTTTACTTCTGTCCAACATAACCTTTTTTGAACGTGTATGTAGGCATATATCTTGGGCATATACAAAGGTGTGCTATGTGCATCCCACTATAGCATAAAGAAAAGACACTGTCCCCTTAGCTGTGGTGTTCATTACGCAGTAGTGGCCAGTAGCCAATATTTTAGTTCCAACAGCTCTTTCCTGTGTCTGGGAACTATCCACAGAACTCATTTTAATCTGTCACTTAATGGGAATGGTTCAAAAGCCCCAAGACTATCCCTGGCCATTCTGCACTGTTGGGGAGTTGTTCATTGTTGCTCTCACCCTGCCAAGACTGTCCTGTCTGTACTTGTACTTTCCTCTTCAATGCAGTGTGTGAGCTTCTTGTATCTAAGTGGGATAAAAAAAATGCCATGCCAGGTGCCTTGATCTTTCTTGACCTTCAGGGTTTCAGACCTTCTAGCCGTGATGGATTCGTTCCCTTGAGATGGTGCCTGACATGACACAGCTCAGGAGGAGCCAACATGGACCTGACAGGGCACGCTCCTGTGCTCTCTGCTGCATGCCTGGAACCATACACAGCTAGAAGGAAATCAAGCAGTTTGAAGACAGCCATTTCAGGAACCTTAGTAAGGTTTTTCACTCTGTGTTAATTGATTTCTGCAACAGTGGCTCCAGAGTTCTCAGAGCTGTTCTGTGAGCCCCAGAAGTGCACAGGTAGAGACAGTCCCTGCCTACAGCTGTCTATGGTGTAAGTAGACAAGACAAATTACAGATGACAAGAAGGAAACATGATTATTCAAATTTTGCACAAGGGCAATTGAAGCTATTTAGATATATATAGGACAAAATTTTTCAAAGTCACAAGGTAGGATCCAGCACCCAAATGCTAACTGATGGCCAAGTGCCTGATCCAGTGTGTGCTCTACAGTTCTCCTAAATGACTTGCTAAAGGTCACAAAGAAAGTTTGCAACAGCAGTAAGCATCTGTCCCTGAGGTCCTGAGTCACAGCACTTTTATCACCAGGCCACCCTCCCTTCTGAAGAACAGCCTCTCTTTACTACACTTATGTTCAGCTGAGCACAAATCATTTGTCTGCACATTCTCAGAACACCATTAAAAAGGAGAGTGAATACCAAAGCAAAAGCACAATTTTGGTTTGAGCTAACACTGATTAATACTTCTTTGCAGAATTTTACAAGCACTACTTTTGATTACAAACAATTAAATGTTAACACTCATTTCACATTTATTCTGCTACAGTCACTGGAGTGTTTCTAAGTGGGCAAACTTCCCTGTGATGGTGTCATTTGGTTCTCATAGTCATGCAGGCTGAACAAGGGTATAAATATGCAAAAGCTGCTCCATTTCACTGTTGCATGGATACCAGGCAGATGGATAGATGAACAAAACTCCTTAGAAGGTGAGTGCCCTTATCAATACAGACTGCACCCATCTGCCTCAGCACTGCACCTGGCTTGATAAAAAAGATGAACATCATATTTAAACCCTAACCCATTTTCTGACATTATTATAGTGTTAAGAGTTTGGTGCACTATTTCTGTTTCTGCAATAGCACAGGCCACATCCCACTGAACAATCCCCTCTGGAGCACAGAAAGACACCCTTTCACCACTTGCCTCCATCCTGCTTTCAAGAAAAATGGGTACAGCCGACCTGTCCGCCGTGTCACCGCCACGGACCACACCTGCAGTGGGGTGGCTGGGCCAAGACTGCACCACCCAGCCACCTCATAAGGGTCCAGCAGTCTCTCCCACAAGGTGCTGAAGGCATTGTTGGCCCAGAAATTGGCCATCCCTGTCAAGCAGTAGGACTAGACCTTCCTCTAAAACCCAACTGCCTGAAGCACTCATCTATGAACCACAGGGTAGATCATGACTCAGTGCTGAGACCAGAGTCCCACTGGCAGGTGACTGTAGATGGTCTGGGTTATATTCCCCCACTGCAAAACAGACTAATGCCTGTGTGTGCAGCAGAACCAGTGTGTCCCAGTATCCAACATTTCCTCCTCAATCCCAGCCACTGGGCTATGTTCACTGGTGTATGTAAGGCGGGACTTCCTTGTTTTTTCCCTCCATCAGAAACCAAGCTTCTCCAGCTATTGTCACTCAATACAAGCTGACATTTTGTATTACTTGATACATCTTCCCTCCTTTCCAGTTTGGTTCAAGCTGGATCCAAAACTTACTAGGGGGAGAAAGACAGAGGGAGAGAGCAGTGGCATGATCCCATAAACCTCATTTAATGAGGAAACTGAGACAAGAAACTGTGATTCATAGTCTCGGTGTGGATCCACTGGCCTTGTCTCCTACACCAATCTTCCCATCAGCCTACATGAAAATAAAAGGAAACCCAGTAAAATAATCCCCACCCTCCAAAAATAAAACCCAGTAAAAACCAAAACCAAACCAAAACAAAACAAACAAACAAAAAAAAAAACAACAAACAAAACAAAAAAAAACACCAAATGCATTCTGAGAAAACTGAATTTCTGCCAGGATGGAGAACAGTTTTTCTGATTACAGACCCTGCTGTAATGCAGGTCACAGCTCTGAAGGATTGATCAGGATGAGCATCCCATGGGAGCTGTGCCTGGAGGAACAAGAGCAAGAGATGTTCCCATGGCCAACTTGGCTCCAGGATTCAGATGCTGCCTCTCCAGGAATCAGTGGGAACTCAGGGCAGATGTCCAGCTCAGTTTCATCTCTAAATATACAACCCATAGCCTGGGTGTCTTCATTGGCATCCCCCCACCCTACAAATATGACTGAAAAGGACTTAATGATGCATGTTCACATCATTGTGAAGCCCAAGCAAAGGAGTGAGCATAAAGTTATTTTTCCATCGAGGCCAACTGCCACTTTTGGGAGAGAAAAAATTCATCTTTTTGTGCAGTTGTAACTTTCAATGAAAATTGAAAACAAAAAAAAAAAACAGCTTCAGCTTTGTGATATTCAGAATGTATAGTGCTTGTCTCGAACAATCCAAGAGCTAAGTGATGTACTTAGGCATTCAGGATATCTGTTGTCTGTCTTGAGATGGACTAAAGAGATGTCTCAGCAACCCACCAAACCTTTTAAATCCACCCCCCCCCGCAATGTGTACCTGAGAACTGGGGATTTTAGTGTGGGACATGCTGAGATTGGAGACAAAGGAGTTCTACAGCTGGTGCTGGAGCAGAATATCCAGTGATAACCAGGCCTTGAGATTTCATTAAAACCACTGACTTAGCAGGAAAAGATAAAGAGTGCTGGTCTCAAGCTGCCTCCTAGGACCGAACCTCCACTGCAATAAACTAATCCTGTGGTGCCAGTTGTCTCAACCTCCTCTACTGCAATGGCTGATCTCATTAATTAGCCAAAGACTATCTGCAAGACCCCGGCACCACACCCCTCCCTCCTATCTTGGAGGAGCATGGAAAAGATAGCAGGATTTTCTCACCTGTACAGGGAGAAAAGTGGGGGTGCAGTGGGCAAAAACTGTATAAAAATCTGGGACACTATGGGTGCAGGGAAGCACTTTCCCACCGATGACATCGCTGGACCGTAGTGGTAACTATTCTCTCGCTTGCTGTCCTCTGTACATCTGCTTTCTCCTTTATTTTCTGTTTCTGTTTTCCTCCCTGTCCTATCTGCTCTAGGGACTTTGTTGTGTTACTCCAGTAAAGTCTGTTGTGCACGTGACATCTGACCTCGTTTGCGTCTTAATTTCACCATTTGGGATCACCTTTAAACCTTTACACAGGTTCTGCAGGACAACAAAGGGTGCAGCTGCCGTGCTGCTTATCCCAGGAGAGGGAAGACAGAATCCAGCCTCACCAGCCTCCCGCTGCAGGGAGGAGTCTTAGAAAGCAAGGGGGTTCTGCCCCATCTCTTGTAAGACCACACACCAGCCTCAAACCAGGACGGTGCCTCTTTGTGCACCCGATATTGTGTTATCTTTGTTTTGTCCTGGCAAGATCATAAAAAATTGCCAAGTATCTGAACACTGGATCATGACAAGCTTTTAATGTTTATTTACTATTTTTTATATCCACTCATTCATTTTCTTTCCTTGCCTGCATGCAAACATGTAAAGTCCTTGTTCTTAAGTTGCAGAGCATTTGCTGATGCCTTACAGAGCAGCAGAATTCCAGGATCCACAACTGTTCTACTACACAGATGCTTACCCTCTTACAAGGAAAAAGAAATCTGCACCTGGGAGCTGGCTTGTCTGAAACCCACCAGCAACAGTCAAATCACTCCAAGGCAAGTAATTAATTGTGGCTCATTCTCAAAGGCAGAACATCATTATCATATTCTGGAGCCCCTGAGTTCCAGTTGTCTCTTAATCACCTTTTCTGCAGAAGATGTGGGGGACTTGTGTGGAATAAGCACTTCCTTTCAGTAACTATTGGCTTCAGCTTAAAGCAATGAATGCTCCAATCACTGGTATTGAGCTGCTTGTGTACAGAGAGAAGGCACAAGAGAGGGGACAGTAATAAATAATCAGCAGGTGCCTAGAGAATAAAAGTATAAATACACAAAATTGCTCCGCTTCATGGTTGTATTAGAAGGTGTGGGGGAGGGCAAATCCTTTTCCTTATACTGCTTCTGAAGGGATTTCTTCATTTTTTAGTTCAGTAATTTTGATTCTCCTCAAGCTTTCTGTTCAGCAGCACACAAGGATTCGGGACCATGGCCTGTGTGGTAGCGTGTCCAGCCCTGCCACCAGCACTGGGAACCAGGTACTGGCTACCATCCCCAGCCAGCCCCTTCCCTCACCCCCTTACTGGGCATCTGCTCTGCCCTGGGGGGCACAGAGGGATGCTGGGGGTGGGGCAAGGCATCCCAAGGAAAAGCCAGCCACTGGCAGGCAGAGCCAGTTGGTCTTAGGAGCCCAGTGCGGTCTCAGGTCTAGGCTCCCACTGTGCCCCAAGTCATACCAATCTCTGCAAAGCTCATTGTTTTCTTCCTAAGCATTTATAACACAGAAAATACTGAAGGACAAATGTGCTTTTAGTCAGCAGGGAGTATCACAGCTGTGTAATGCTGCAGACAGCTACAGATGTGGTCCTCTTCTAGGGATTTCTTTTCCCTCTCCCTGTCCCATACATCTGGATTATGCAGAATAACAATGGTGTATTTTTCTGGTGTGTCTGTTACCCTAAGTGTATGCAGCTATTCCAAAGCATGTCTGTGAAATGGGGGGGAATCAGTAAACCCCAAACCCACTGCAAGCATGAGGGAGGACAGTGGGACTGAGCAAGGCAACCTGACCTGTTCAGCACAGCCCAGCTCTATCACCATTCACTCCCATCTGCTTGCACTTAGAGCTGTTTGGTCACTGCACCTTCAAAACAACACGTTACAGGAGACAAAACCATGGATCACTTCTCCACTAGGGAAAGGAGGCAAACAATGTCACCCCCAACTTGTGCTCTCAAGTCCAACTGATTTCAAAAGTTAACTTAGGCTTTCCTCTCTGCTGCTGATGCTAACAGAAGGTGCAAACTGACCTTGCAGTTCTTTGGAAATTCAACTATTACTGAGTGTTCCTGGTACACACACTTGATGCCTTTCTGAAAATCTGTAGGTCAACTTGCTTGTATGGAATAATGCTACTGCTACAAACTCCACAGAGCCAGGGAATACCTGTTGTGTCCTTCTCCCTCTGAAATGTTTTATTTCTGCCCTGCGTGGGGTCAGTTTTGTGATCAGCAAACACATTTCTGCACTTCTTAAAACATGATTTCAAGAATTCAGTCTATGTACAAAGCCCTAAATTGACAGCCGGCCTCTGTAGTATAGTCTGACTTTTATTTTCCAAGGCTGTCAGAAAACATTCTGTAATTCCAAGGAAGGGAGATGACCCCGGTAACACTTTAAATGTGTCTGTGCTGGAGATAGATGTGTCAGTACTTTAGAGAAGTAACTGGTCAGTTTTATGAGGCTAATGCAAATAATATGATTCTCAAAAGACCATACGTCACTGAGGGAAGATTTTTTTTATTAATTAATTTATTTTAATGCAAAGAGCAGAATTGTAGATTCACGGAGTAATTTAGACTGTAACAGGCCTCTGCTGGTCATTTAGTCCAGCATCCACCCAAAGCAGAGACAACTTCTAGATAACATTAGGCAGCTCAGGGCTTTCAGAGTTTACTTTTTTTCAGTACTTCCTGTCTCTCTGTCCTCTGATGCTGAAATTACTATTCTACATCTCACCTAACACCTCTGCAGGCACAGGAGCACTGCACGGTTCTCTGGACTTCAGCACTCTCCCTGCCTTCCATCCGCAGCATCCTCATTGGCACATCGCAACCATTTCAACTTCTCAACTCCATCTCCCTCTCCTTTTTCCCTCTCCCTCTCCTCTCCAAGCTTTCTGGGGCCTAGGAAGAGCTTACAAACCTGAGCAAAATACTGTCTTCTGAGGCTGGGATGAATAGGGAGTAGCCCTAGAAAGCCACCAGGACAAAACGGAACCAAACCAAACCAAACCAAACAAACAAATAAACACCAAAAAAACCACAAACAAAAACAAAAAAACAACCCACACAAACAAATAAAACCCAAGAACAAACTACTGGGGAGAATTACTATCGCCCCATGCATGATTGACTGATGGGTTGAAATCCCGGTCCTTTCCCTGAGGGTGTGCAGCGAGGAGCAGCGAGCCCTGCAGCAGCTGGGAACAGCGCTCGCCCTCAGGCCCTCAGCCGGCTTTGAGGCCACAGAGCCCCCGGGGCGGGACGGCAGCGCCCAGGGGCCAGACCTGGGTACCCCGGGGCCGAACCTCAGCCCCCGGGGCGGGTTCGGGCGCTGCTGCCCGAGCTCCTCCAGCACCGGCGCCGGGGAAGGACGCGCCGGGCCGGGCCGGGCCCCCCTCCCGCAGTCCGTAATACCGGCACAGCCCGCTAGACGGTGCCGTCCTAAAAGCCGAACATTAAAAGGCCCTTAGGACGCCCGACCCGCGTTCTCGAGGAGATGCAGAGGGATCCCGCCCGTGGCCGCAGCAGCACCCGCCTTGCCGCCCCTCCGGAGAGCCCCCTCCCCGCCGGCCCTGAGGCCAGCCCCGCTGCAGAAATGCCCCTGCCCGCGGCCCGGGGACCCAGGGCTGCCCCCGGCAGCAGCACCGCTCCCCTACAACAGTTCTTGCCGCCGCTTTCTTGCAGAGTGCCAAGCACAAGCAAAAAGGAATGACCTGATAAGCAAACTGCAAAATTTCCAAGCAAGTGCTTGAGGTTCACTGTGAATATCAGGAATTTTTTATTTTTTTTTTACTGTGAGAGTGACAGAGCACTGGAACAGGCTGCCCAGAGAGGTTGTGGAGTCTCCTTCTCTGGAGACATTCAAAACCCGCCTGGACGCCTTCCTGTGTGATGTGCTCTGGGTGATCCTGCTCTGGCAGGGGGGTTGGACTGGATGATCTTTCGAGGTCCCTTCCAACCCCTAGGATTCTGTGATTCTGTGTATTTCTCACCTGGCTGTGCCTCCCCAGCGTGGCAGCGAGCACAGCCCGTGCCCAAACCGGAGTGTGTAGCCCTCGAGTGCCGCGGGGCTCAGCCCTGCAGGCGGCCCGGCCCTTGCCCGCGGGCAGCAGCGCTGTGAGCAGATACCCAGCCTGTCCGCCTGCCACACACCTCCCGGCATCTCATCCCATCTCTCCCTCAACCGGCAAAATGAAGGGCTCCACCTCCTCGCAAAGGGTCTGGCTCCAGGGCAGGGCAAGGGTCTCACCTCTCCTCCGTAGCACCTCAGATCTGCTAGCACATGAAACACGCTTATCCAATGCTCCACTCCAGGTATTTCCCACTTCGCACCAAGCAGGCAGGCCAAGACGGAACTCAGCCTTGCCTCAGATGAAGGCATTCTGCTCCCTTCTCCCCAAGTCAGGCTGTTGACAGGGGTTGTGCTTCCCAGGATGTATCGCATCTCTTTCTCAATGGCAAGTTGGGGAAGAAAAACACCATGCACCAGTACAGGTTGGGGGCTGACCTGCTGGAGAGCAGTGTAGGAGAAAGGGACCTGGGAATCCTGGTAGACAGGAGGATGACCATGAGCCAGCAATGTGCCCTTGTGGCTAAGAAGGCCCATGGCATCCTGGGGTGCATTAGAAAGGGTGTGGTTAGTAGGTCAAGAGAGGTTCTCCTACCTCTTTATTCTGCATTGGTGAGGCCGCATCTGGAGTATTGTGTCCAGTTCTGGGCCCCTCAGTTCAAGAAGGACAGGGATCTGCTTGAGAGAGTCCAGTGCAGAGCTACAAAGATGATTAAGGGAGTGGAACATCTCCCTTATGAGGAGAGGCTGAGGGAGCTGGGTCTCTTTAGCTTGGAGAAAAGGAGACTGAGGGGTGACCTCATTAATGTTTACAAATACGTAAGGGGTGAGTGTCAGGGAGATGGAGTTAGGCTTTTCTCAGTGATGACCAGTGATAGGACAAGGGGTAATGGGTGGAAATTGGAGCATAGGAGGTTCAAGGTGAATATACGAAAAAATTTTTTTACTGTGAGAGTGACAGAGCACTGGAACAGGCTGCCCAGGGAGGTTGTGGAGTCTCCTTCACTGGAGACATTCAAAACCCACCTGGATGTGTTCTTGTGTGATGTGCTCTAGGTGACCCTGCTCTGGCAGGGGGGGTTGGACTAGATGATCTTTCGAGGTCCCTTCCAGCCCCTAAGATTCTATGATTCTATGATTCTAAGTGGCCGTGCCACCACTGTGAGGCGTCTCAGGAGATGTGCTGTCCTGGGAAGGTGTCACTTAGCCAGAGAGCACCATCTGAGAAGGAAAACTGAAGGTTTAGTCACACAAATTGCTACTCCCATGAGGTACAGGTTATGTGCCTCGGGTAATAGACCCATATGAGGTAATGAGGCACAGGTAATGTGCCTCAGGCAACGTTTTGGAACAAACATGTTCAGGGTGGGGAGGGATGAAACAAACAAACAAAACCTCCAAAATAAATGCTTGTTATTTCTAGACCCTCAGAAATAGTGTCTGCATCACTGCTGATAAAACCTCCTGGAGCAGGAATTAGGGAGCTAGCACAGAGCAGCATTTCCAGGGGAATGTCAGAGTTCGCTCATTGGTTTATTTGATTTTTTTTGTGTTTGATTCTCTAAGAAATATGTACCATTCACACAAAGCTTGATAATCAAGTTACATTAAGTTTATACACTTTTATGTGGTGTAAAGGTGCTTTCTTGCATTTTTATAAGTACAGAAATAACTGCTGTGCTCTGTACCACACACACATCCCAGTTACAGTGACTAACTCTGTGGTCGAAAACTCCTAGGATGTTTATTTGTTTCTTTCTTTCTTTTTTTAACATGGCACAAGCCAACAGTGGTGGAGGCGAAGTGACCCATAGAGTTAGAACATGAGGTTTTCTCTCCATACCAGATCTTCACACTAGTTTCTACAGAAAACCTCCTTTTAATGGCTCTTCACTACACTACAGCACACTACTACTGACATACTACAGCATCTTCCCACATCTAAGGAGGAGATAACATAGCCCCTAGCTTTTGCTCAGACAAGGCATGGCCACCTAACTAGCATGGTCTCCAGAAGGGGCACTGATAAAACTGTTTCCTGACATCAGCCAGTATGTTCATTCTGCTTTCCCACTCTTTCCCTCTAATTTTCCTTCATTGCAGAGCAGCCACAACCAGGATACTCTAAGCTGCTGCATGAACCAGCCCTGCAAGAAATGGCATTACTGAGGTGAGACAGGGCACACAGCTCCTGAGACGGAGGGGGAAGGAAACCTCTTTTGCTGAGCCCATTCACATCCCCTTCTACAGAGGATTCAAAGTGAGCTTGGGTCTTACACACCCTGAGTTGTGCTGGAGCTAGTGAGCTCAGAGATCATAAATAGGAGACCATGTCATTATCAGCCCCCAAAACTGCTTTTCAGGGAAAGCTTTTGGCAAATTGGGTCATATTGACTAATAGTCTGGCAGTGACCAAGACTGTGCTGTTGCAAATGAAGTGTTAACCAAAAGCAGTTCACCCAGCACTACTGACAGGTCCAAGCAGAAGATCAGGGCCCAAGGCTTTGTCTAAAATAAAAACATTAACATTAAACAATTAACAAATCAAATCAATTAAACCAGTGCAAATCCCTGTGCAGGCCATCTTAATCTGCTGTGCCTTACAGCTTGTTTACAGAGAGTTTTATGACACATCGGCCACTCCTGTATAGCTTCTTTACATCAGTGTAACTCATCTGAGGAGAGACCTCATTATATCACACCAGGGGATGCCCTGATTTAGCCAGAGTGATTTCCAAACAACATTGTGTGTGTGAATTGAAACAACTACCCGTTTGATTTAAGCTAAACTAGGTTTAGACAAAGTTAAGCTGTCCCTGCAATATTTTGCTAGTCTTAAATCACTGCATGTGCTTTCACCTTCTCCAGCAGAGAATCAAATGGTCTCATTAGTAAGTGAGGTTGTAGAATAAGACGTGTTACCTCTAAGCTGCCATTAGTAGGCTCCAAATGCAGCTGAAGTGTTAGTTTAAGCTGGGCATCACAAGTGCAGCACGATTACAGCACAAATGTACTGAGAACAAGGACAGTTCTGCATGTCTCATTTTTTATCATCCACATACCCCAAAACCACTTGCAGCTCATTGCTGACAGGTATTATCATCAAGCAGCAGCACCTCATATCTTTCCTCCTCTGGGGCATCACTCCCCCATCACGCACTAGCAGCCATAAGCAACTCCATCCAGCACAAACAGGCAGGAAGATTAATGCAGAAGTTTGTCTGCTTTAATGAGTTCAGCCTCTTCCAGCTGAATCCTCAAAGCTATGAGATGGTCTTCTCAGCTGTCACATGAATGTGTGCCCTGATGATGGACACCATCCCAGAGAGGGGCCTGCTAAGAGTGTAGGGCTGCATAGCTGTGCTGCTTCTGGAGACACTGGAAACTACGTAAAATCAGTGGCTATAGAACAGTTTGTTGACTTCTGTTGACTTGAGTACCAGAAATAAGACCTTTGCTCCTGGCTCTGCCGCCAGCTCTCTCTATGGCCCTAATCAACCCTTTTGTCTTGGTTCCTCTTCTGCCTTTTTTTTTTTTCTCTCCTGTACATGGAAGTCACAAGTGTTTGGGGGCAGGAACCAACATTTCATTATTGGATGTTTTCAAGCCACAGCTGGATGGAGACCTGAGCAGCCTGGTCTGACCTCAGAGCTGACTGTGCTATGAGCAGGAGGATGGATCAGAGGCCTCCTGAAGCCCCTTCCAGCCTGAGTAATCCTGTGGTGCTGTGATTGACAGCAAATAGCACATGGAGTCAGTGGGGAGTTACAGAATCTTAGAATCACAGAATCTTAGGGGTTGGAAGGGACCACGAAAGATCATCCAGTCCAACCCCCCTGCCAGAGCAGGGTCACATAGAGCACATCACACAGGAACGTGTCCAGGCAGGTTTTGAATGTCTCCAGTGAAGGAGACTCCACAACCTCTCTGGGCAGCCTGTTCCAGTGCTCTGTCACCCTCGCAGTAAAGAAGTTTTTTTCTGATGTTTATATTGAACCTCTCATGTTCCAGTTCACACCCATTGCTCCTTGTCCTATCACTGGATATTACTGAGAAGAGTCTGGCTCCATCCTCCAGACACTCATCCTTAACATATTTGTAAAAACTGATGAGGTCACCCCTCAGTCTCCTCTTCTCCAAGCTAAAGAGACCCAGTTCCCTCAGCCTTTCCTCATAAGGGAGATGTTCCACTCCCTTAATCATCTTTGTGGCTCTGCACTGGACTCTTTCAAGCAGTTGCCTGTCCTTCTGGAACTGAGGGGCCCAGAACTGGACACAATATTCCAGATGTGGCCTCACCAAGGCAGAATTGCTCCTTGATCCTTAGCTATTTATTATCTTTGAGAGTCTAGTGATGGATCTTCCTGGAAGCCTTCTGGAAACTCAAGTGCATGAACCAGGTTGCCTTAGATCCCATTTGTAGCTGTTAGCTACAAACTCTACAGAAGCTCTGCTGGTCCTTCCCAAGTCCAGGTTCAGCCATGTAACTGTTGATCCTCCTCACTACTGCAGTTCCCTTCAGTTTGCTGATGGTAGTCCACAGATCTCTGACTCTGCTTACAGAAACCAAGTGGAAAACCAGAGTCACATTTGTCAGCTTCTCTGTCACTGAGGCAGTTTTAATCAACAGGACCTTCATAACAACTTATTTAGCAACTTCAAAATGCCCTTTAAATTCTTTCACAAACACTAATCAGCTTCCAGTTAATTAAGCACTATATTGTAAAACTTTTTCTACTAAAATTAGAGCAGATGAAGCCCTGAGCAACCTGGTCTGACCTCCTGAGGTCCTTCCCAGCCTGAGCCATCCTCTGATCCTGTGGTGGTCTGGTTTAAGAGTGATCCTTCAATATCCATGCCCTTAAAGAAACACCAACCTCCTTCACTAAAGAAAAAAAACAATGCAAATAATTAATTGTGTTCTTCTGTAACAGACCCATGCACTTCTAGAACTTTAGCAGTTTGAGTGTTTATACACTCTTTGGTAGGTTTCTTGCTCTGTGTTTCTTTTGGGCTTGCCTTACCATGATTTTATATTTTGTTTCCCAGAATTAATGTCTATTTCTACTTTTCTTTTTCACTAAGTTCAATTTTTTAAGAATGGCCTTACTTACCCTGCACTTGAACCCCAATAGTCTGATGGTGGGTTTTTTTGTTGGTCTTCCTACAGATGCTATTGAGTCTCATATTTTCAGACAATTCTTATGTCACCTGTGAACACTTCACCCTGTTGTATGTTTCTTTACAAATATAATCATATATATATTGGTCTTTGTTTGGGTTTTGTTGCTGTTTCTGTTTTTTTTAATTGAAAATTGTGGCTTTGACAGTAATGTTTTAAAACCAGGGTTGTGAACAGCTCCAGATTCAGTGGAGAACTGATGCTCCCTCTGTCTTTTCCCTGACTAGCTGCTTTGTCATGCAGACTACAAAGGTATTCCCAGCAGCATATTGCAATCACACTGGAGGTACTTAATTTATATAAAGCAACTCATGTACCTCATTCTTACTGGGTTTTCTGCATTTCTCATCTCTCTAATTGCTATTAGTATGTTACAGTCTTTGTCTCCATCCATCCTGGTCTGTAGTGTAGTCTTAACACTGCATTTTTTTATTTAGGTCTGGAGTTTTTAAGCATGGAGACCTTGTGTTTTGAGTCACACACTTAACCTATTTATGTGATTTGATTGCATGTCTTCTTTAACATAAAGCATGACTGTTAGAGCTGGGCAGCCCCCTTTTTTGTAATAATATTTTCCCAGGTGTTACAATATCCCAATGATTATCTTTTTTTCTTTTCCGGTTCTGTGGTGTCTGCTATGTCAGCTTCCAAATTTAAAAGCAAACATACCTGTTTCCTGATTTCAGCTTTTAGACTTCTAGCATTTCAGTGGAAGCACACACCCCTTGACACAGTTACCTTTGTCTGTATGTGCACGTGCATACGTGTCTAAACAGGACATTTTTCCTTCAGATTGATCTTCACTGCTTATCTCCTGGGTTATCAGTCTCTACACTATCACTCATCTGAAGATGTAGAAGCTTTCATGCCTTCACCCCAGAGGACAAGTCTTTCCAGATGCTATACCTCTCGTTTTCTCACAGTTCTTTATTAATCTCCCATACCACTTTTTTTCCATTTTGAATGCCACTTTCCATTTCTAACATTTCTAAGCATAGAACCCACATTTTCAAAAGATTCCAGTGAGTGTGATCTCCACATAATTTCTTTCACTCATTTTGTAAATCACAACCTGATACTGTTTTTCAGTCTTTCTGTACTGCCACAAGGCACTGGGAGCACTTCAGCAAAGATGGCCATGGGAAAAGGGAGACCACCAGGCAGCTACTCCCTTCAAGCTTCTGTAGAACCCTGCAAGATCTGCCACTGTTGTGTCCAGCTGGCATCACAAACCAAGTTATCTACATGCTTGACAATCAAAGTATCTTCCATTTTAACTTGCCTCTCCCATCCATGGGAAGATGTTCCCAATGGCACTCCCAAAGGGAGTATCCCCAGTGCAAGTGAGCACAAAGCCCTCACTAGGCAGAAGGGGTCTATCAACAGGATAACTTCCCTCCTCTGACAGCTTGCTGCCTTTCTGCCATTAAAATGTTTTCTCTTGTAGCAGCCTGGGTCTGCTGGCCCAGAAGTGAGATTTTTCTGTTACTTGTCTCAAAGTCTTGATGACAAAATTTTTTCTTTATTCCCAGATTTGGTTTTTCATTTTTATTTTTTTTCCTCTTAGCCTCACTAGAGAACAGTTTGTACTGAACTGAGACCTTTTTTTTCCCAAATGGAAGACTTCTTGACTCTGATAAACTAGGATCCTCCATGGGGATTTAAATCTGCAGTGCAGTGAAAGTCAAACAATATAAATTAGGTGTTATCCTACAGGACTGTTCATGTAGCTGAAAAATGAAAATATGACAAAGTCCTAAAAGTGTTTATCAGATTTAAAAGGTTGTATAATAGCGAGAGGTGGTGAACAGTGGGTAGCATTTATACATGTCCTGTGAATCATAAGCTTCTTCAAACTAGGGATTAACACTGGAAAGTTATCCCAAAAGTACCATCTGGTTTTCTTCAGAAGCAGGGAAGTGGCTTTCTTCAAACCAGCAGCTACAGACTCTGTTATTTCACCAAAGAAAGGAGAGCGGAGGGAAAGAAAGGGACACAATTCTTGTAAGGCATAGTGAAAATAAGAAGAAATATAGCTTGGACCTCATGGGCAGTAAGACCCATTATCTTGTCAAGTTGCTGCCAGGATGTGTTGAGTTTGGGAAGTTCGTCTCCGTAATCAAAGCCTCCGATAACAAAAAGGCTGCAGGAGTGCCTCTGGTGGGTGCCTGCCACCACCCCTGGGTGATGCTGGGACTCGTGCTCATGCACCACTGTGGGACATCAGGCTCAGTGGCAGCTTTGGCTTTAGCAGCTAGAGCCTGGATCCTAGTCAACCTATACAAAAGGTATGCCTATAAAAACCTGTCTCCTCTGCAGCATTGGCTCCTTTGTGATTATTAAAAAAATAATAAAAATACATTATTACAATAGAAAATTGCTGAAAATTATGTGGGAATGGCAACTACACTCCCACTCACTGTGGCTCAAAGCAGGGAGGAAAGTTGTTTCATTTTTCTCCAAGAATTCCTGTATGCCATTTTGGGGCAATGTTGAAGCACTGGATTGGTTTGATCAAAGCCTTTCTACTCTGTCAAACTTGCAAATAATTCACGAAGGATAAGGGACTGAAACCTGCCACAAAGTATGCTGTAATGAGACATTTTTTAAAGATGTTGACTGTATTCTTTCTATCAGCACTTGAGAATAGGCATTTCTTTTACTTGCTTAGTAGCTGTCAGTTTAATGCTTAAAACACAATTTAATTCAGTGAGTCAATGAATCAATTCCTGCACATGTGCTTCCAAGGGATGTGCTCATTTCAGTATGTCTGGCAAACCATTTCTGTGACCTCTTCATCCACATCATGGTGCAAATCTTACAACTAAGCTGAAACTTTAGGTCCACTTAAGTGATGCACTCTGATTAACAGCAGACAAATCCACTAAGTCATCTATTAATCTCTTAATATTCATGTCTCTTCCACAGAATCTCAGTTGTGAATACTTTGATCTCGATGCTAAGCATTTGGGATTAACGTCCACATTTAAAGAGCAGTCACTGTTTCTAGTCACCTCAGTACCTGAGGGCCAACTTGATAAACCAGACCTGAAACTGAATACAGGAACTGATTTCCTGGCATAGACTCCTGCTTCAAAACTGGACAAATGATTCTCTGTTTTTCTGATGGAAAACTAAGCCAAGAGTAGCTGTTTTGATCTGACTGTTTCTGCATTATCTCTTTTACTCCAGGGTTGGTTACAGGGCAGTGGGAAGAAGCAGGAAGGCTCAAGAGAAGAGAGTGTCCTGCTTTTACCTACCAGTCCATGAAGTCCCTCACAGTATTCCAAATCTCATCAGGTCTTTCAGTCTCTGTTCACTCAGGAGAAAGCGGAATTCCTTCATACATGAGGGCAAGAACACTGTCACATCTGCCCTCCCACCAAGCTTTTCTGCACCAAAAAGTCCCATCATCTGTCTGCTCAGGAATGCAAGGGAATGCCATATATTGAGAACGCCACAGCTTTCAGTGTTATAGAAGTAGTGCCTACCTACAGGCTTTGAGACAGGCTGCAAGCTGGCCAAGTCCTGAGCTGCCTGAGGCTGACCTACAATTAAAGGAGAAAAAACCACTCCCAACTGAGCCTGGCTTCAGAAGGTGAGGTTCCCATCAGCTACGTCCAGCATCAGGGAAAGAAAAAGATGGGTTGAAAAGAAGCAGTGCCTGACAGAGCTCTCAGAGTTACACATTGAAGTAAGAAGAAAGCTAAATAATAGACCATATGTCTTTCCAAATACTGGTACTTCTGTTTAAGAAATACTTTTTGGAGTCATAGGTGGTGGGTTTCTTTTTCATATTATTGATGAAAATCTTAAGTCCTGGATATTAGATTATATCATAAGCAGCCTTAATCAACTTACTATTACAACTCTATTCTCTGAACTTGGTAACACACAATTTGTGAATACAAACTCCCTGTTGCTTCTGTTTTGAGATAATCAGACTTCTTAACATGGCATTTGGAATACTGGGATTACTTTTGTTGTTAATCAAAAGTGCTAAATTTTGTCACTACAACCGGGATATGAGGGGAAAATGGGTAGCAGATACTGCAAACATACTTATTAATAAGAAAATAATTTTCTGCCATAGGTAAAATTTTACATGTTAATTAGAAAGGAATTGACAAATAATTCTTCAATAAAAGAACTTTTGGTACCAGATAGAAGGACAAACACAAAAGCAGACCTTGAAATCACAAGTATGCATATTTAAATTCTTACTAGTGTTGCTTGCCAGAGCCAAATTAATATTCAAGGTCAAAAGAAAATCTCTATCCAAGCCAAGATTGCTCATTAATCTGACTGATAGAAAAAATAGCATGGGGAGGCAGAAGCTTGCCTTTTGCTCCTAAATGTAAGATCAGAACATTTAGCGGTCAATGTTTCCGGAGTTTTAATTCAACTGAATGAAAGGAATTGATTTTTAGATGTTGGGAGTTGACACATTTGTCAAATACAGCAATTTTAGTCAAGGTGTCAGGGTCCATACTTAAGAAATAAGATGTCGCAAATGATCTGTCAACTTTGAAAGGTACTGGCTAAGATTTGTATTTTAGTGTTTGATTATTCCAAAGACTCCTAAGATGCTTTGTAAAAACAACGAAATGTAGGGCACAGTTGGTAACAATTGCCTGCTTCTTAGTACTCCCATTAGGTTTTCTTAGTGAAACCAGTGGCCCTAGACTGTTAAGGGAATCCAAAGTGGAAAATTAATGTTCTTGGTGCCATCAAAAATAAGCAATAGGCTCATATGACTGAAAAACAAGGTCCTTTTAGGAGATACAAACCTCACTCTAAAATCAGAGGTGATTATGAAAATACAATGATTCATTGGACTGGAAAATAAATGTTAAAATCACACTTAGAAGAAAAAGATTGTAAGATTTCTGCATTTGGTAATATGTTTTCAGTAGCTAACAGTGTTCAGAGATCCTGAAACCGTAACTAGCCTCTCCACTAGCACCTTTAAAACTAAGATAATTTTATTTAAAGTCCTGGGATACAAGATATTGATACAAGCAATGAAGTAAAATTAAGGCAACTACAGAAAGAGTGTCAGTGAATCATATGCACAGTGGTACTTGTTGTCTTGAGCTCTGCTCCAGATAAAATTAGTAAGACAATAGGCTGAGTACCCTGTTAAACTACACAGAAATTAGTAACCAGACCAACATTAGTTACTCAGTGAACAGATAGAAAGGCATGTAATTTTAAATGGTCTTTCCAGCTCTTTCAATTCATTAACACAATTTTAAATATCAGACTTATTACTGAAGTCTAAATTTTACTGACAATAGACCTCTACTTAAAATCACAGCAAATGTACCAATTATCTAAGTACAGAGCAAAAGGTTCCAGAGCTGTTGCAAATGTTCCTATAGATTTAGGACTTTGGAGGCTTTCATGTCACATAACTTCAGCTGTCTAAAAGTTAGTATCCAGCCCCAGTTAATGATTAAGTTCCCTCTCTAGGCAACAGGGGAAGTGAATCACCCTTTGAAAAGGCTTTCTCTGCCTCTCTGGCCATTGGTGGAGACGATTTCATGAGCTTAGCCTGGACCTTCCTTCTGGATGACTCAAGTTAGGTGAAGTCTGCCTGCTGTGACTTCAATGCTCAGAAAATGTCCTGGGTGACACTGTGCCCTGGTGACATTGATTTCTCCAGCATGCTTGCAGTATATGAGGAGAGTCTGCCATAAATCAATCAGTGATTTTTGGTACCTCAGCTCCAATATTTGGCACTTCACATAATACCATGTTGCCAACAGTGACTTTTCAGCTGTAACAAGCACATGTGCAAAAAACAGATGGAATTCACTGCATAATGAAAATACTGGATTTAGAAATAATTCTTTGTTAGAAGAAGCCAAGTCTTAGAGTTAATAATATAGAGGGAAATCAACCCAGCAAGGTATATGAGATACATAATCAGAGAAGTCGCGTTCATCAAAACAGTGCTTTAATAACTTCTACTTTTTCAAGCACTGTCACAAACAAATCAATGGATGTCAGTCAATTTCTCGTTCTCTGGGTTTAGAGATTAATTTCTGGGAAAGGACTGCAATATCTTAGCAGGATTACATGGTACTAAAAAATTATACAATGTGAAGTAATGCTCGTCACCAGCACTGCCAACAACCCTGAACTTTGTTTTGCCTAAGTAAAGAATAAAAATGTTGTGCCATAATTCTATTATTTTTGCCTCCTTTGTTCTAATGTAAGGATGTACCCAGCAGGGATGTGTGTAAGTCTTACTGGTTTGCAAGGAGATCAGGATGTCTTTTCCTGCTTTCCTGTATTAGTACACCAATTAGCAAAAGGGTTGGTCCAGTCACCTCATTTCACTGCTAATAAGAGAGTCCATTTTCCAGGGCCACAGAAGGAGAAGAGAAAATAGGCCAGTTTATCGAGTGTTTAGCAACACTCATGAGCCTAGACAATCTGGAGAAATTCTCTTTTCCACTCTTTTCACAGGTGCAGGAGAAGTTGTGCCCGCAGTTCTCATGCAGAGGACATTGAGGTAAACTTTCCTAGTGTCACCTCTCCTCCCCTGACCTGTCCTGCTTTTCCACAGCTCATAAATCAGATCAGTCCTCACTACCCTGTTCCAGTCTCACCTGAAAGGCACCTACTTCTTACTCCACATGCTGCAAAATCAGGATGCAGAGATGGAACAGTGAAGTATAAGGAGGGAAGGGACAGCATATGAAGTATAAATGAAACGAGTTGCATAAGAGGTTGCATGAGAGGTTGATAACTCTGTTAAATTCATTCTTGCTGTAATCCCACCACAAGTAATAAACTGCAGAGGCAAACTCACCCCAATGCCCAAGGGCTCTAGTAATTGTCTCCTAAGGGCCCAACCGACAGGCTAGGGAAATTAATGCATCACCTTCCTGTGCTTGGCGTGACCTTGGCATAATTTCTTCTGCTTCCATCTTTTCTTCACTATTTTCCCTCTGCTGCACATTTTTTACTGCCTTGAATATGCTGTGAATTACAGCAACCAGCTACAGAAATCTGATTCTTTCAGGAGTCTGTACTATGTTCTGCCAGATAATCCATCTGTGCAAATCAGCCTGCAAACAGGAATTTAGCCCTGCTGAAATTAAGCTGAGAGAAAACAGAAAAAAAACTACCATTTGAAATTTAGACCTGCCACTGAGTTTTAAAAAGATGTGGCCATGATCTCAGTTAATCTGTTCCACCTGTGACACTGTCCTATAAATAATACTCTTTTCTCTGGTTTTGCAGGTCTTCATAAATCTACTGCAGGTGGACAGTGTAAAATTTTAGCTATAAATGCTATTTTTTTTAATTCACCTATTGAGCCAGCCCTAAGTGCCACTTCCTCTTCTTCTTTCAAATGTAAGGTGGCTGAACCAGGTTTATAGCTGAGTAAAAGGGTAAGTCACTTCCCATGTCCCTCCTACCATGGGAGACATGACAGTGACACATCCATCCAAAATACATCCAGCTAATTTGTATTATCCAAGCAACCAAGAGTCATGGGAACAGCCTTGAATTAGTACAGCTGGAGACTTTGCTATGAATTAGCCAAACCGAGATGAAAAGTGCTGCCCTTCTTTCCCAACCTCCTGTGTTTAACACATTTCAACAAACACAAGGAACACATAAACAGGGGAAAAAAAAATTACAGAAAAATATGTTTTTTCTTATAATAATGGATACACTTCTATAATTTCCATTTACAGACACAACTATACAGGAATTAAGATGAAGCACTACTCAGGAAAGGATACATTTAGAGAGAAGCACTGGATGAAGATAAGCCAAACTCTTGCAAAAAGACAGAAATCATACTGAGTGAATAAACCAGAGGTGAGCCAGCAGGAAAGCTGTGGCAGATACAGGTGACTCAGAGCAGGTGAGGTCCCCGCTGAGCCCTGTCCATCCTCATCATCCTTAAGAACCTACTGGAGAAACATGTTCCAGGGACAGCCAAGTTCTCGTTAATTTTTCCTTGGGGAGAAAGGACAACTAGGTGACCTGTAAGGAGTCATATAACCCTGCTTGTTTTTTTTTCAGCTATAATTCTCAGCTGTGTAGGAAACTGGCATAAGAAAAGGGGCCAGTGTGTCCAATATCACCTCTGGATTCCCATTTAGGAATTAGGAGTATGGCATGTCCCGTGACATCCACAGCTTTGACATTGCTAGGAAAAAGAGCTGTTTAAAAGGGTACTGACGTTGTTTCCATTTAAAACAAATTGCAGCTAGTTTCATATGCTCTTTAATATAGCCTAACAAGTAATTGTTTAAGTGGCTTCTTCAATAAAAGTGTGAAAGATTAATTTGGCTGAAAGCTGTTAAATATTACAGTTGATTTACAGTGAAAGCTGTGAGCAGAAAGCAAGCTCTGTTGCACTGATTTCTAAGTACATAATCAGAAGCATCTCCTATGACCAGGCTGAGAGTTTGCAGACTTGAGAATGAAGGCACAGCATGCTGCAGAAATAACCTGCAGCATTTCCTATTCTGCTGTACCCAGGTTGAGCAATTTCACAGGCTTCAGTGGAGGTTGAAGTAACCTAACCAATGTTAGAGCCTTGTCTGTATTATATGGGAGTCCACTGGAATAGTTTCCTTGGTTTTGAAGGACATGGAATGAGGCCTTGATACTCTTCCTGAGTCAGAATCTGGCCAGGAGAATTGAACTCAGATTTTACATTCAGGATGTTGCACATAATGAATGTACTGCATGCTGGACATCTTAGGATACAAGTCTCATTCTCTTAACAGTGCAGAAATGACCTTTTACTGCCTCCTGTAAAAAATACTGAATCATTTGTTAAATTACTGTTATTAGAGCTGTCAGAATCACAGCAGTAAATGACTGAGAATTTTTTTTCTTTTACCTTTGCATCCTATTTCATTGCTTCCATGCGACACATGCCCTGGCAATACCAAATGAAAGAGGAAATGTTGCCTGGTGTAGCATCAAAGAATCATTGCATTGTTTAAGGGACACTGTTCAGTGGGGCAACCAGGATTTTGTACAGTAATTATTGACTTTCCTTTGAGTCTTCAGCTTTACCTGGTTGGCTTGGTGAGCTAGTCAGTAAGCAGTGAGTGTTCCTCTGCTTTATCTCAACAAAAACATAGGTGTGTTTGCTGGGAGACTTAACTGAAGGGGCGGAGGACTGTCCTTCAAGATGCCCGTTTATCTCAGTCCTCTCAAGATGCAGTAATTTTTGAAATTACTAGGTTTCTGATTTCAGTTCCACTATTAATGGGATTGTATCTGCAATCCAAGAGTTGCCAGCTTCAATCAGTGGGCTGGGATGATGGATGCAAGACAAGCACCACAGCTGCACTGCTGCCAGTATACAAGGCAGCTGGCTAAAGGTAGCCCACCTCTGTGTGCTCTGTACAGCCATCACTCCTGAGGTTGTTTAATAAACACATTTTCAGGCAGGCTGAGAACCATCACAGTTCACACTAGCTCCTCCAGAAGGATTCTGAAATAAAAATTCAGCACTGTAGATCATCTTGTGGATTACAATTTTTTATTATCTAGGCTTTGCGAGTAAACAGAGAACATCAACCACTACATCATCATTCTTTATCAATCCTTGAGCAGTCAGTGCATTACAGATTGCCACTCAGTAGGTGATACAATATTGTTCATTATGTTTGGTGAGAAATGACACTGCATTTTTCTCAGAGCTTGAATGTGATTTCTCCACAGCAGAAGTACATGGTGAACACTGCAATTGCCATTTCTCACTAATTATGTGGGAAAATCTACCAAGGGAAAAAAAAACTATTGGAATAGCTTCTAAGCTAGCAAGAAAAAGAAAAGGACATAATAGGTAAATGTACCTCTCTAGAAATAAACAGAATATTTTCTCTGTCCATAAAAAAAGCAGAATTACTAAAAGAAAATTTCTTTTCATCCTCCAGGGCTTTGAAGAAAGAAAAGGGACAGTTAGATCTACAGTGAAGTTCAGAGTACTGAGTCAGTGCACTGAGCATGAAGAATCCTGCCCAAGGCATTTCTACTGAGGCAAAGCTGCTGGTATTTAAGGTTGATTGAACAGGACAACAAACACAGATGTTTTCAGGTGCTCCCGTCCCTACAATGGGCTATGCAGGCAAAGGCTTCTGTGGAGTTGCATTCAGGAGATTACACCAAAGATGTCAGTAGTTCTGGTTCAGAAAGGGGACTGAAAATATCATTATTAAGGTTTTAGCTATGTCATTAACTTCATGCCCATAATTTCAAGGACAAAATGTTCAGATTGAATTTCCTCTCTCTTGCCTACTGTTTCCACAAATTAGATCTGGCTATCACCATAAGTAACAACCACAGGAGCATTCAGAGGTGCTAAACACAAATCAAGTTCAAACCTGCTGCTGGAATTGACCCATCAGGAAAGGAATTCTGCTAATGGAAAAGCGACATTTCATACTGAGGGGAAAAAAAGGGGTTTTATTCAGTTTTTAGGGCTCACCCATTTTCCATTTATTTTTCACAATCCTCTTAGCCCAAAAAAACCCTAAAGCCATAATATATTGTGCAAAAATAGTCCAAATCTAAAAAAAATTGTTTAATATACCAGTTTTCAACATCTTTAAGGGCCATGTTGGGTAATGGATTTAAGCTAGAGAATGTTAGATTTAGGTTGGACATTAGGAAAAAGTTATTTAACATGAGGGTGGTGGATCACTAGAACAGGCTGCCTAGAGGGCTAGTGGGGACCCCATCCCTGGGGACATTCAAGGTCAGGTTTGATGGGGCTCATCTGTTCCAGTGTGAGATGTCCCTGCTTGTTGTAGGGGGGTTGGACTAGATTACCTTTATAGGTCCCTCCCAGGCAAATATATTCTATGATTCTATGTTTTGCAGAAGATGAGTGATGAGCATTTGCTTTGTTCACTTATAGAGTTAGTGGAAAAGAAATATCCTGTCAGCATTGACCCCAGTCACCAGTGTCCCCTTCAAGACACTGCACTCTCCTAAATTCCTTTGGAGTTTATCTGAATGGTCTTTGAAGTCTAGCGAGAAGGATTTAGTATAAAGTGGACTCAGAGCAAGCCCGTGCAGGACATCAACTTAACAGCAGGTCTACTCCTGGCATAGACAAGCCAAAACATCTGCAACTGCCTGACAACAGTGATAAGCAAAGATCTAAGAAAAAATACTCTTGCCATGAGGGAATAAAGTACAGAGATGTGGTCAGGGAACAGGGAGGGAGGGCTGGAAGAGAAAATAAATAGGTGTTTTAAAGTAAACAGCACAACCTGGGGGGGCAGGAGGAGGAAATCTGACTTGCAACATTCCAACAACTGAATCTGGTAATTTTGTCAACATCATCCTACCCTCACCCCACCTACCCTGAGCTGCTGTCCTTCAAAATAATTGCTTAAAAAGGGGCACTAGCAGCTTGGCCCTGCTAAGTATGAGGGATAGGCAATCTGCTGCAGGAAGACTAGTCTGTGTCATGCACAGAGAGCTGGAGCTCAGGGCTGTGACATCTTCCAGGACAGGAGAGGAACAGGCTTCATTCAGATCCTTGCCCCTCTGGCCCACGCTTCACCTTGAGCCAAGATGTTTCAGATACTTGGTTAGCAGCATCTTGCTCCAGCTCCTGCAAACCTCTGCGGGTACGTTTGACTTTTTAATTTGGAAAGGAAAGATTCAGCCTGGCCTTCTACCTTGGAAAGGATGCTGACACCTGCCACATGCTTTCACTTGGAAGAGAAAGTAATTCCTGGTCTCTTTAATACAGTAGATAGCTGGGGTGACACTTGGGACAAGCTAGATGGATATTTTGGGAAGAGTGATTCTCAACAAAAAGCTCAGCTTGGAAGGGCTTTCCATGTTGGTGAGTCTGCAGTTAGTTTGGTATTTATTTAGCTCTTACTGTGTGAGAGTTGCTCTGACACTAAACAAGTTCCAGCACATTCAGGGCTTTAAATATTCCTCTCTCAGACCACATTACTGCCTTTGACCTTGAGGGAGCTGGAGTAAGCCTGGCTACTGCATGAGTCCAGCACGTCCTCCATTAGAGGACATCCTCCATTGCACACCATCCCAGGAGCAGTGGGGGCTCAGGAAGCTCATGCCAGGGTTACAAAGGGCTTCAGGGGACATTGTCTGTGAACTAGGCACTGTAGTGGGAGGGGAGACAATACAGAGCTGAGTAGTCAGGAAGCAAGCACATTGTCACTTGGCACAATCAAGCACTGTTGTTTTTAAGCTGATTGAGACCTAATGAATTATACTAATGAAGCTGTAACAGCTCCAGCATATGGCACATCACAGTTTGGTCTGTGTCTACATGACCAGGGGCAGCCTTGGGGCCAGCAGGGATGTGGCAGCATGTTGTATTCTTCCAGTCAGCTACAATATATTAAAAATACTGCAGGAGAGACCAGTATTACTCCTTGGGTGCAGAAAGAGCTGCTTTTTGGGTGGCAGCACACCGTTTTTTTAAGATGGCCTTATAAATGCTTTTCCTTGTGTCAAGCAGGGAAATAAAGAGAAACAACAAGAAGGAACAACAAAAGGCTCACTCAGTCCCAACAGCAATCAAAACATTCACATGCTTTGCAATATAGTAATACTACGTGTCCTTGCCAGCACAGGTATTCCTCTGCTATCACTTACTTTGGGGAGGATGGTTTATGTGCACTTAATTCTCCATGCTTTTTGAGTGTCATCTATGTTGAGCCTGCAAGAATGCTAAAGTAGGAAAAGAAACTGTGAAGATTCATGAAATACAATGCTCCAGTTAATCAATACTGCTTTAGTAGTCCTTGTAGCCACATTTTCTGAGCCTCTCTCTGCGTTTTCTCACTCTACTCATTGTCGTAGCACTTCTGTAATACTTTCTAAATCCCTTTGACAGAGAAATAATTAAAATACAGATAACAAGGCTCATTTGACTATCCATTACACCACATCTGTACAACTAAATGAAACAGCTCAGGGACTCTTATCTAACCAACAGGCACAGCACAGCCTACATCCCTGTAGGTATCCTCCATCCACTAAAACAGAGCAGCCTCCTCCAACCTGCGCGTAGGGAATAGTCCTGGGCCTGTGCTAGACTGGGCTTTGTCTGACACAGCATCAACTGGCCCAGGCCAAGTGTGCTAGGAATTTGGCACAAACAGAGGTGATGGTGGGACAGTCACTCTGAGCTGCAGTTTGGGAGCATCCACCTGCCGGCCAGGGCTGCACCCGCAGCTTCTGCTCACAGCCCTCACTCGCAGGCAGCGGTGTCACCAACTGCCAGCAGTAGAGGATACTTCACCAAAAGCAACACACATGGTAGCTCCTGTGATCAACACCATCTGACAGGTTGCAGCAAGAGTTTTCTGCAATGAGTGTGGGTGCAGAATCAACAGAAACCTGACCCTGGCTGGTCTGCAAGTTACTGCAAATCAGCCTGCAATAACTTGGTCTTAGTTTAATGCAAAAGCCATCAGCAGTTGCACTGAAGCAATGACAGCCACCAGTGCATAACCTCGGTGATTATCCTTCCCTTCAATGCTGATACCATCACTGAATGCTTTCTCTGAACAGAAGAACAGATCAGCATTTCATAAAGCCTAGCACAAAATCACCGAGCAGAGGGGAAAAATAACCCTCTATCAAAATCCTCCCTGGTGAAACCACGTTCATCAAATATGGGGAAAAACCTGGCAAGATAAAATTACTTTCAAGATAACTGCTAAGTGCTGCACTTCCTGAGAATCAAAAGCAATAAATAGAAAAAGCAACAGGTGCAGAACATCACACAGTACGGGGAATTAACGCCATGCTCTTTGCTACTACATGGATATCAGGGTCCTGTGGAAAAAAACAAAACACAAAACAACAACAACAACAACAACAACACAAAAAACCCAAACAAAACAAAACAAAAAACCCCCACATTTAAAACAAACATTCCTCATTTGATTGCTACTCACTGACTAAAACAAGTTCACAGATGAACATGCAGAAAGTATTTAATTTTATATATTTTTGTATATATAAATAAGTATATATATAAAAAACCTCCCCAAGCATTAGCTGGAACTCTTAAAAATACATGAGCATGCATAAATTATCTTTACTCCATCACCAGCTGGAGTTATTGTAGATCACAATAACAGAATTAAAAAACACCTCCCAAAAGGCTGTTTCCCACACATCCCCCACAGCAGAGCAGTGAAGCACAAGTGCCAGCAGGCTAGAAACGATCAGCGAGAAGCTGCACCTTGAAGCCCCTTTCTCAGCTGAACCAGGCACCTCTGAAGTAAAGATTTTGTGACTGCATCTGCTCAGTCTAAATTGCTGTTCCACATGCAATCAATGGAGCTGGCAGCAGCACATAAACAAACTCTCTGAGGTTTTATCAGCTTTCTAGCACATGTCACAGTGTCCCAGTGTCAGAAAGCCAGACCTGGGGGATCACAGAGAAAGACCCAAGTAATTTACCACCAATACACTATTGCTCCCAGATTCATTTTGGTATCTGCATAACTATTATCTATAAAACATCAGTAATGACTTACAGTTTTCATCCTTTTTAGATACATTCTGTTTCAGAAGGGATACTCAATTAATATGTTCATGTAAAGTTTAATTTTCAGTGGCTACTTTTTACAGTTGGGAAGTGTACTCTGAAACACCACAGAGACCTTTATGGGGGTTCACTTGAGGCCTTCCTTGAAATCTTCCTTGAAGGCTTCTGGAGAAAAATGGTGACATAAAAATAAGTTTGAACCCAAATCAGAATCTATGCAAGACAAAGACAAACAAGTTTGAAGGTGAGACTTATAGAAGAACCGGACTCAGCGAGCAACCCAAGAGCTTTGTAGCTGAATGAAAAAGAAAAAACCTCATAGAATCATAGAATGGTTAAGGTTGGAAGGGACCTTAAAGATCACCAGGTTCCAACCTCCCTGCTATGAGCAGGGGCATCTCCCACTAGACCAGCCTGCACAGTTAATGTATTAAAAAAATATATTTTTATGTATTTGACCTTGAAACAATGACTTTCTCACATCTGTTAAAGTGTAATTTAGTGGTGTTTTTTTTTTTTTTAAATGTATTTGTTTTAGTACTAACACTAATAGTGCTGTGAGTGATTTTAGGGTAGCTGGAAAAGTAGAGACAAAAATAGGTAGAGACTAGAATTAGTAATGACCCTGAAGACCAACTCCCTCACAGACTCCTGGAGCCCTAGTAGAAAGTTTAGGTATCCAAGAGTGGGCTGAGAAACACACATGAGCAGTCAGACTGATGCTGAGTGTTGGTAACACCCAACAGAGCAGCAGGGAAACACCCTGAATCAGTAGAGCTTCCTCAAAGTCACGCTGTCAGGTTTCACAGCCCATGCAGGGTACCACACTGACACACTGAAACTGCCAGTCGTACTTAAGCAATCTAGTTTTAAACCAGCTTGGACACACCACTACTAGGTAGAGTTAAATTGTTGTTGTATTCTGGTCAAAGAGAGCTAAAACTGGTTATCTTACAAATTTTCTTCCCTATATTGATGAGAATTAATTGACCTGAAGTCTGCATTTTCACTTGCTGCTTTCAACTTCAGTCTTCTTCCAGTCACATTAACTCTCACCTAGCCAAAAAAAAATCACATTAAAGAAGGAAATATTCACATACTCTCAAATAAAAAGAGAGTTAATGCTGGGGTATAACATAATTTCAAAGAAATTTAATTAATCCTCAAAATAAGGAGTGATATAGGGGGAGTCGTGACATGTAAGGCAAGGGCCTGGCATTTTCCTAATACAGGAGATTGTTGGTTGTGTAAAAATAGCAGATTACTCACACTGATTAAGTGTGAGGCAAATGTACATGCAGTAACACTAGCAGATGATTCTGAAAACGTATTAACAGAAAATGAGGCAAGAACCACAAGTTTCATTCAGGCTTGCTGCAAGCTCTGCTCAGGTAACAGGGTACAAACTTAATCTTATGCAAAACCATCAGCCTTACTGATAATGAAGCAACTGTCTCTTATGTTAAAGTGTCACTGCTACCTACTAAAAAGCACCAAATACAAGATCAAGTGATTCTCATTTGAGTAAAATCTAGAGAAGGCAAAGAAAGGAGTTTTGTGATTTCTTTTTGGTACTCTCTTGTTTGTCTCTAACATGACAGTAGATTGTCCCAGGAACACTCAGCTCTAGCAGGTTATACCTCTAAGGAGCAGCCTGAGGATTTGATTTTTCCATGGTATGGAACCATTCCTCTGCTCAACTAACCAGCACAGTTCAGTTCTTTGCTGACCAAAATTACTGTGGAGAGAAACTACCCAATGACGCAAACATAAATCTCATGCAGAACACCTGGGTACCAGAATCCTGAACACACCCACTACACAGGACTATTATCAGGGGCAAAACCCACAAATCAACATGAGCTAAAATCAAAGCTGTTTAATGTTGCTATCAAGTAGTTCCTGCCATCCCCAACAAGAGGGATCCTACAGCCCACACGGATCTGGGACACCAAGGAGCTCACAGTTTCTCCCATCTATCCCAGGAAGAAAGTGGCTCTGCACTCATCCACTCAGCAAACAGTAAGGCAGATTTGCCTCCAGTAAGACAAATCCATTGAGTATTTTGCAACAGAGGACTGTCCCAAATTGGGACAGCTGGGATTTCACTAAAAGCAGAAACACAAGTGCTCTGATACCAAGGCAGATACATAGCCTAGATCCTTCCCACCCCCCTACCTCCTGCTGGGTTAGTAATTGTACTAATCACAGAATCACAGAATGTCTTTGGCTGGAAGAGACCTCCAAGATCATCCAGTCCAGCCTTAGACCTAACACCACAAGCTCACCACTAAACCATGTCCCTAAGCACCAGGTCCATATGCTGTTTAAACGCCTCCAGAGATGGTGACTCCACCACTGCCTTGGGCAAACTATTCCAATGCTTAATGTTTCATTACCAACCTGTGTCTCTCTTAGGACACAGTATGGTCTGGTGCATGCTTTCTGGTATATGCTGGAACCTCCACCAGTAGCTGCTGAGCTCTTTCATGTATGCTCAATCAGCAATTCATTGAACTCCATAACCCTTTGAAGCTGAGGCAATGCTTGTTAGCCAGACCATGTTGTGGCACACATCTAAGGTGTATTGCTCTTGGGGCTGTTGGCGCAGTGAGCAGTGTGGGCTCTTGGCACTTCCCAGAATAGTACCCTTAACAAGTGTTCATTTTCATTTGAACAGTTGCCGCAAGCAGCAAGGCAGACGAGCCTCCCCCGTGCTGCGCATGTTTATGTGTAAATGTAAATCTTTCTTACCTTTCAGCTGTGAAAGCTGAAACATCACCAAATGTCCTCGTTTACTGAAAACCCACATGCTGCTGGTGACAGAGAAGCAGCTTTCCATCCAGCATTATGTACATTCCTCCCGACCTGCACTAAATTAAGTTTGGATTCTAATTAAAAATAGTGGTATTATTTTTACTTGAACCAGGGTGGCGATCACAACATATTGTAGTTAATGTGTTGTACAGACAATAAAACACAGGAACACTTTTGGGGACTTCAACACATCTAAAAGATGAATCACCCCTTTTCAGGGCAGGTCTAGCATGGGGCAAGTATGTCCTGGTTAGAAAACAATTTCTGAGCTGTCTTTTCACCTCTGCCTAAGATACCACCCTTTCATAATGCATTTTGCAGACATAATTTTGGCAAATTGCATGCAGAGCAATCAAGCCAGTGAATTTTACAAAAATAAAATAAAAAATAAATCAGTAATCATTATGCCTCTTTAATGTGTTAAGCTCTTCACACTGTCATTTGTAAATAGATGGTGAGATTTCACCCCATAACACTATGTCTAAACAATAATGAATCTTCTGCTAATATAGAATCAACCCTACCTACTGTGATTCTTAGGTTCAACAGCCTAAAATGCTCAAGCAAATTCAAACCAAGTACACAGAACAAAAACCAAGAAAAAGCAACAGTGGTAACTAAAGTTAACCTGACATTTGACAAGAGAAAAGGAGAACCAATATCAGGACCTTTTCCACGTTGAACCTCTCAAATGCTATGCAGTGAGCCCTGGTTTCAGTTTGTTCATAAGACTGCTTCTCACAGTGCTTCTAGAGAGAAGCTGTCCTTTAACACAGGTCCGCTATAACATGGTTAACTCTACATTTTGAAGACCATTAGTGGCATGCTTAGTAAATGTAATTAGTATTACTTGGAAGAAGTCAAAATCAGGATGATCAACTGTAAAACTGCTTGATGTTCATGAAAAGTGAGCTGTACTGTATCCTTGTGTCAGTGCAAGCTGTGCCAGAAGACCCAAAGAGCCTTCTTTCACCCCACTGTCCTCTGGGGAAGAAGCAGTGGGCAAAAAAATTTGACACCTGAGGAAAATATTCAAGAGCTGAAAAAAATTGTCCATGCCAAAGCACTGTAGGAAATATGTCAATTTAAAAAAAAAAAGAAAAGGAAAGAAATTCCTTGTATTTAAAAAGATATTTCAATTCAGTTTTGATTACTATGGTTTTTTTCACCAAACAGTTTCAGTAGACAAGTCAATTTAAAATAAGAAAAACTGAATTGTCTGCATATAAATCTTGAAATATCTCATTTCATATATCCAAAATGAATGGCTGTTCAGACCACATGCCTCTGACTATGGTATCCATTTATCTTGGCTTGGTCTAAGCTAGGTGCAATAGAGGGACAGAGATACTCTTCTCATTCTGTGTTTGTACAATACCTAGAACAAGTCCTTGATCTATTACTAATAAGCCTTTAAGTGTAACAATTATACAAACAGTAAATAATACTCAAATAACTGGAAGAAGAAGGTTATCCTTTTTGTCAGCCCGTCTTGAACAATGTGAAGCATTATAAAGACAAAACTGATATCCAAAAGGCCACGGAGAAATTCAGAAGCAGTTAGTATATCACAATAAACCGATTCTGATTTGCCAATAATTTAACTTTAAAACTATGTCAAGTAGCAGTAAAAGTAAGAGAGTACTGCAGGAGTGACTTATTAATGAATAACAATATGAATACAAAGCACTTTGCAATATATGGTACAAGGGGAAAAACTTGCATATTATTATGCAATATAATAAAGCAGAAAGTATCCAATCAAGATGTTGATCAGTCTTCAGTTTCAGAATCACAAACCCCACCAAGTTCTTGCAAGGTTTCTAACATAAAAGTCTTCAGCCCGTGTTATAGGTCACATGTCACAGCTGGGATTCCCCCAGGATCTTGGTTCTGCATCAAAACACCTGACCAGAGAGCCCACTCCAAGCCTCCAGTGGGCCCTGCCCCAAGCATCTGGAGGTGCAAGAACAGTTTAGACTTGAAAATCTAATTCAGCTCTGTCTCCACAGAGAGGAGAATGTCCTATCTTTCCTCTCAGATTATTTTTTAACCCAGAACATCAAAGCAGCGGAAGCTAATTATGATGTTTATAGATAAACAGCAGCAACCGTAGCAAGTAAACTTCCTGTATTTTATCTTGGTTACTGTGTCTCAAATTGAGACAATTTCCCTAAATCAATGATATTATTAATGTGTGTCCTGGTTTAAGCCAGGAAAAGTGGCTTCATCTTGGCTCAAACCAGGACAATGCGAAATTCAGAATCCCAGGCTACATGTGCATTATAGTCATTATTAGTGTCATAATGCTATTAAAATCAAGATATTATTACAATGGTATGGTTTTACCACAAATGCTACTTGCAGATACTTGTGCATTCTTCCACAGCCCTAATATCAGTTGTTTGCATTTTCTTTGTATTACCTTTGACCTGAGACAACTCTCTCCACTTGAAATTTGCTCCATTATTCTCACAAAACTGTTCTGAGTTTTTTATAGATTGACACATGAACAACTAGAAGATTCAGAAACAATTATCCTCCATCATAAGATGTACTACAGTAATGAGGATTTTTTTAAGGTACCATTATAAATAATTTAAACTGTTTATAAAAATAGAACTGAAACAAGTAATATTTCTGAGCACTGAGCAACAATGGAGTGTATTTTTAGATCGACTTGCTTTTTAATATATGGAAAAAAATCCTCTTGGTATTCCTCCCCCACATGTGAACTTGAAAATTTACTCCACAACTTCAAGAATGAATGCAATACCTTCTTAAAGTAGCAATTGAGATAATGAAGTTTCTTAAGAGCATTTCTGGCATCTTACTTTCGTGAGCATTGTTTTTAAAGCATTGTAGACATATATCATGAAGAAACAGCCAGCACACTTTTGCTGACATGATGCTTGCTGATTTTAATACTCCTCTACCAGGCCTTGTGGCTCACTAGTATCCAATGCTCAGCTTTACAGTAAGTATAGCCTGAAGCAAGCACTGCACAGCTGCATGTACTGCTTTTGCTTCAGTGGTGAGGTAATGGAAGAGAGCTTTTCCTCTGATTAAGTTCCCCACCCACTGTCCTAAAAGATAAGCTGGGTTTCACGCAGTGTACATTTAATGCCATGAAGTCTCTCTTCCACCACGTGTTTAGTTTCAAGTTCCCTATTATGAGAACAACATGAACCAGCTGGAAGAAGTTCAAAGAGGAACAAAAAGGATGATTTGAGAATAAATAGTGCTGAAAGTAATAGCAGACTTGTTTAACCTACAGAGGATGAAAAGCAACATGATAAATAAAGGTTAAGGGTACAACAAAGAGAAAGGGAATATAATACACTCAATATCTGTCCTATGGATGAGACAGAGCAAAATGGCTTTTGAGACAGGTTGGACATTAGGGGTGCTCTTTCCATCTAAGATGGCTCCCATTACCTATTTGTAGACAACTGCATCAAGATCCAGATCTCCATTTCTTCTACCAGAAACTTAGAAACCTACAGCATTTGTAGATATATACATGTAGAGATAGATACACTTAGAGAATGAATCCCATGATGACTATTTGAAAGGAAATTATTCAAACAGTTCAGACCAGTCAGCGCTGGAGCATTTTGCCTACACAGTATATGGTGTCTCAATCACCAGGCATTCTCAAGAAGTAGGACAAAAACCTTCAGGACTAATTCAGGTGGAGATGATATTGCTGTGGAATATAAAGATGGGCCAAATGATGTCTCTTCTCGTACCATTTTCTATGATTTCTAGGATACCGCTTCTAAGGATGTACAAATGTGGCCAGGAATGGGGGTAATAGGCCCCAAGAGGCTCAAAGATTGAAGCAGATAAAAAAGTGACTGTATGAAGTTATGATTGCCTTGTGACTAAAATACAGACAATGGAAACGGTTCTGTTGGTTCAAAAACTGGAAAAGAAACCAAAGTGAACCAAAGACTAAGACAACAGATGCTCTCTCCCAACTATCATAGTATTGCTATCCCAATTACAATGAATAAACAAATACTGAGATAATTTAATGCTTGTTTGCTTTCAGGGCTTTGTTCAAAAAAAGGGGGCAGAAAAATTATATAAATGAAGAAATAAAGAAAATAGAGGTTTTCATCTCCCAGAAGATGAGGTTTAAAGAACAGCAAGCATGAGAAGAGAAGGTATTACTGCTGTCTCATTAACAATATGCCAAACCACTAAGAAAACGGCAGTGTGTAGTTAGCAGCTTTTGGGCAATTTGCACAGTTCCTGAAAAAAAAAAGAATTTTCACTGCAACCGAAAGCCATTTTCTTCATTTGTGGTAAACGTGTTGACTTCTGAGCCATCATGAAGCAGAACAAGCACAGATATTGATTCTTTTTTTGTATCAGTAAGATCAGACTTTATTAAAGCAAAGGAAACCAGACAGTATCACTTCACCTTACAAAAGCCCCAACTACCCAAGGCAGTGAGCCATAAAACTTGTAATAAATACTGAGAGGTGAAACAGCAGAATATAAGTAAGAGTCATATTGGCTCCAGAAGGAAAGAAAAGAACATGTTCCTCTGTAGTGCTCTGCCAATTTTTGCCAGCTGTGAAGACAATAAAAGATCTATTATCTGAAAATTATCATCCAAGTGCTCTTTCATTTTAATTTTTGGCATTTAAAACATTTTAAGATAAATTAAGGAAATTTCAGTGAGAATTTCTTCTTAATAAAAGAATCAAAAAACTCAACTAAGGACGGAAGCACAAATTAATGAAAATTCTGTAATCTTTATGCATCCAAAAGTGCTCAATGTTTTAAGGTTTTTGATCCAAAATGTAAAATGCTGTTGCAACTACTTTTGTTTGAATTTTCATTGCTTCTGACCTTTATTCATTAAACAGCTGCATGATAGCAATAAAAGACCTTCCTAAAAATTATTTTTCCTGTGCTAACATGGGATTTCTCCACCTCCTTCTCCCAGCACCCCTCCAGCTTTAAGGGGATCATAGCTACAAAGAATCCCTCAGCAC
The DNA here is from genome assembly GCF_020740795.1 of Apus apus. NCBI lineage: Eukaryota > Metazoa > Chordata > Aves > Apodiformes > Apodidae > Apus > Apus apus. The sequence goes on from NC_067282.1 coordinate 17,581,231, forward strand.
TAATCTTACTTCTCAGGCTATACAGTGTCTCACGGTTCTCTGATAAGTTGCTGCTCGAGGTGACTTCTGTCCTTCCTGGTCTCCAGGAGCCAGCATGTACACGTCCTGCTAAGTGAAAGCCTGTTTAATATTCTTGTCAGACAGACTTTTTCAAACATCGGACTATTGCTTTCCTGTGCTCTGCTGGGGAGAAGATTCCCATGCTAGTTTTCAATCATAACTCTGGGTATGTTGACAGCAGATAATTATCATTCTTGCTGATGCTCTGGAAATTTTGAGAACAGCAAGTATGACCCCCGCCCTGACCCACTTCAGGGATCCCCCAAGTGATGTCTCCTAGCTGCAGAAAATAGGTTTGCATCTGCTTGATTCACTCTCTGGCAAGCACAGCAAGAGAATTTCTTCAGTGCTTCCTCCACTCCCAGCATTATTGACCCATTTTTGTGGTCTCAGAGTACCTTAGGATCTTGTTTGACTTTTCCATGTTGAAGGGGAAGGTGATAATGGAGTCAGGCATCTGTCCACACGCTTGTGTACACAGATGTAGAAGGCAATCTTTTTTATTTTTTTTTACTTAAATAAAAAATAAGCATCTCTGACTTTGATCAGAAGCAAATTTCTGCCTCTTGCTTATTCTTGTTATCACTTCCCAGGCTAAGTGTCTCCCACAGCTCTACAAGGTTGCAGAAGCACAGCCCCAAAACAAGCCAAAAGGTTTCAGAGTTTTCTCAGAAAGCTGGTTAAAAACCAACAAAGTAAGAATGCTCACACTGGGACAAGGGTCCCAGTCCAGCCCAGAACCTCTCTGTGACCTCTTTGGCCAGCTGAAGACATCCTTTGTCCAACACAAGAACTAAACAGAGGTACAAAGGCTCCAGTAGGGCTGAAGTCTCAGGCTATCTTAGGGACTTGCTGAAAATGTGTGCACCTTAGTTTTTAATGTAGATGGATTTTTATTCCACTAATATATCCGCTTGCTTTCTGAAAACATTAGTAGTTTCAGGGAATTTCTCCTCTCTGAAACCTGACATTGGACAGTTTTATCTGATACTCTCTAACTCCTATATTAAGCAAGACAGTCTGTTCAGGGGTTTCTGCCATCCATGGTTCCATGGATCCTTCTCATACCCTTTCTTGGCTGCATCCCCTTCAGGCTGAAGAGTCCATTCAGCCACACCTCCTGGATAAGCTGTCCTGTATCTGTGGCCATCTGTATCACTCTTTACTTGTTCTACTGCACCTTTTCTGAGAGTTGAAGGCAAGGGCTGCATGCAGCATTCAAAAAAATTGAGCAACATGAACTTGTACAGTGGCATAATGATGTTTTCTGCTTTCTCTTCTTTCCTGGATACCTTTTTCTTTCACCCATGGCTGAACACTGACATTTTCATAACAACTACAACATCCCTTGCCTCACATGAGGTCAATAGTTCTTCATTGTTGGATTTTAGTTTTTATGGCTCAAGAAATCCAATACTATCATGAAATTTTAACACTTTATTCCCTGCTTCTTCTTCCATATCACCTATGAATATGTTGATTAGCACAGGTGCATGGGAAATACATGTTTTGTGGAGAAAAGCACACTATTAATCTTTAACAAGAAATCAGTACTCATTCTCTGAAAGGATAACTATACAATTTGCCAAAGTTGTCCTTAAAGGGAAAAAAGGTGGGTGTAAACTGACAGACATTTAAACTCCAAAAGCTCAACAGGTAATATATTCAGCATTGACAATTACTGCAATAGCTTTTTTATGCTAGGCTGCCCAAAATGTACATGGGTCTGCTCTTACAGACATTCTGATTCAAGGCTATAGCAGCAAAAGTTGGCTGGAAGAAGTAATATCTAAGTAGACTAGATAGCATTGTCAGAATAATAGAAAACCCATCAGGCATGCTGTCTGTTGGTTAGATCTGCCAAGTAAACAAATGCCAGTTCTTGGTATGAACTATTTATGTATCAGGGAATGCTAAAATACTTTTTTTTTTTTTTTTTAATATACAGGACTTCTCAAAAGCAAATCATGCCTAGAAAAAAAGTAACATAGTACAGTTCACACTGAAAACTCCCACGGGTTCCTAGCAGCAAAGACTGCAGAATTTACAATACTGTGCATGAGGTAGGTCTAGCATCCAAGAACATTGTATGACTTGAGCAATTTTACCTAGTATATGCCTAAAAGATCTCAGGTTTATGTTAATGTGTTTGAATAGACCGACAACAGTCATCTGAATAGGTTTTATTGGATGTTTGACTCACATGAAATTATCATAGTTACCTCAGAACTTCAGTACAACACAGCAGTCTATGTCCATTGAAGGCTGCCAGGAAAATGAGAAAGGCTTTGGTCTTTAACTACACTCAGAGAAATAATAGGACAAAACAATTTTTGTCCTCCAAAGAACACAGGAATGACAGGGGATTCTGCTTGAAAAGAAAACAAAGTGTACAATGGGACTGGATAAAGGAATGATGATTAATGAGAAGTCTCAGATTACATGTAATCACAGAAAAATAGGTCTGGAATGGACCTTGATTAGTCACCTAGTCCACCCTCCAATTCCAATGCCAGATCAATAGTACTTATTTGTCCAGTATGTACTTATAGACATCCAGTAACAGAGACATTATTACACCCTCTGTGACATAAAGCTGTGCCTCCCTAATGTTACCATTAAAAAAGCTTTTCGTCCTTGATGCAATTTAAGTCCATTACATCTTACCCTATCTACCAAGAAGATTATTCCCTTTCTCTTTGCAATACCCTTTCAACTATATGAAGACTCTTAGCATGCCTATCTTCTGCCTTATTTTTTCAGCCTGAACAACTCCAGCTCCTATAGTCTTCTCATCTTCTGCTCATTCTTTTCGCTACCTCCCTGCCTCCCTCCCTGCTATGCTGCACAAAATTAGTCCTTCCACTGGTGTCCTACCAATACTGCATGGAGCCCGTGGACTGCTTCCCATGCATACATCTTCCCTGGATATTGACTGTTTTGCCATGAAAACACATTGCTGACTCATATTCAGCTTGTAACTTACAGTAGACTCCAGATTCCATACTTAAGGTTACTCCTTAAGTTGCTCCTTCTAAATTTGTGCATTTTTTTATACCTGTCTAGGTTTAGCAGCTTGCTTTTGTCCCCACCAAACTGTGCCTTATGTTTTCCACATCAGTTTTATATTTATCAACATCCTAATCCCCTCCTCAAAACTGCCTGCAATTCTTCCCAGAGCAGAAGAAACAGAATTGTATTTAGACTCCAGAGGATCCTATTTTTTAGAACCATTTTGACACCACCTACTTATACCTACTCTGCAGGCACAGGTGTCAACCCAGTGTAGCCCCAGCTGCACAGCAGCTCTACATATATGATGTTTCCCTAGTTTTTTATCAGAATACCGAGGTACAGTATTAAACAATGTAACATTACATTTTCACATGACTCAGTTGCTGTGGTAACATAAATTAACAAAATCTACATTGTTTGTCATAGCAGCTCTGTCATATAAAGTATGTAGGCTTTTCTATGCAAACAATGGCAGAAGCAGCACAAGATTCTGAGATTAAAATGGACAAAATGTGGTGGCTGAAAAGGGAAAAAAATGATGTTAGGTGGAGGCTAAAGAAAGCTGATACATCATCTAGACATTTCAAGGGTGCCAGTTTGGAATCAGGGACCATAATCATGGTTCAGAAAGGATAAGGGTCTACCTGCAAAAGGTACTGAAAAGGCTGCAGCAGCAAGCCAGCAAGAAGTAGACTTAATGCTTAGGATTTTCAAGTAAAGCAGCAGTTATTTAAAAAGACAAAAGCAACAGACACATTTAATAGTGATGACATTCTCCTGAAATCAGTTAGCTCTTCTGGCACACCTGATAATCTCAAGAACAAGCTGGATCAAAAGAGTTTTGCACAGGGGTTACCCCAGAAGTGGGGTGTTGTGGATGGAGGCATGAAACACAGGTTTCCCAGGCCAAGAGAGTGAGATGCAGGTTCAATTACATGGGCTGGCCAGCTCGTTGGACAACTGCAGGAATAAAAGAGGCATTCTCTGTGTCACAGGCAGAAAATATTCAAGTAGTGGAAAACAGCTGTCGCTCATAAGGGGAGAGCAGAAATGGCAGATTAAATGCACAACATAATTGAGATGGTAAAGAAATTTTTATAATATGAATGTACGTTTTTTTCATTAAAAAAAGAGATAACTGTGATGCAAAGCTGCTAAAACAAGTCTGACTTGAGAGATTCAGAGACAGAAGAGAGATCAGAGTTAATATATAGAAGGGCAATTTTATAGAAAAGTATTGTTTATGAACTTTTGCTATTTCCTTTTGTTACGTTGTAGTTACACAAATACAGATTCTGGATATGAAAGACATTCTGGTTTCAGAAAGGGGCAGCTGGTCCTGTTTTCACTCTTCTTAATTTTAAGTAGTGATTAATCCCACAAGTGTGTTCCCATTTATTAATGACAACTTTTTCCTTCGTTTGCTGACCGGGGAAGTGTTGTGCAATGTGTGAAAGTCCCAGAGAAGCTACGGAAATCCTGAGTTTCAGTAAAACCTGAATAACAGTGGAGTGGGAAAGACTGTGGACATACAATGTGGAACCAAACTCAAGAGGAACAGAGAGATATGGGAAGTGCTGGAGGTGTACGAATCCCCAACCCCTGACTGTCCTAGCCAGAAAAGTCTTAATACAACACTCCCTTCCAAGATAGTACTGCTATATTTGGGATCTGTGTTCATGGGACAGAAAAATCTTCCATTCTGACTTTAACACATATGTTTTAATTGGGAAGCAACTTGCTTCCTAAGGTAACAGAGAGGAAATGAGGTTTTGCCAACGATCAGTGCAGTGACATGAAGCAGCTAACTTCATTTTGAGTAAAGCTCACATTTGAGCAGACTTAACTTGTGCTCATAACTTGCACATTTTAAGTGCAAAGGTACTGTAGGTTTACAGAATTGCTATCTTTTCTAAACAGGAGATGAGGTCAAAACTCTCCTTTAGAGAAATTCACCAGGAACTATAGTACACTAAAGAAAAAAAAATTAAAATGTGAAGCCCTCATGTGACTTTAAGTAGTTTCAAAATCAATTCCACTCCATATTATTCTGTTCTCTTATGCTGATAATTGAGAATAATTTTCTCCAGCATTGCAGTGCTTTTAACTGACTCATATGCTCCTCAATCACCAGCAAAGGCTTCCATAACAAGCAGTGAAGCAGCACTGCAAGTGCCTAATTCTTTAGTCTTGCTTTCCCTGATTTCCTCCATTAAAATAAATTCCTAGTCACATTTGAACACCACTCTGATATTTCTGAAACAGCATCAGCATGTCTGGGAGTGAGGGAACAAGCATTTTAATTTTTTGTAGGTCTCAAACTCCTTCTGCACAGCTAAGTAACAAACATGAGAGAGCCAGCCTCTTGTACCCACAGCCAAGACCTCCAAACTCATGCCTAAGATGGAGATGAGATACACTGAGGAATCCAAAAGACCCTGTGCTGAATGAGTTGAACAAAGTCATGCCATTGCACTTACAGACTAACTCAGCTCTAAGAGGATGGGTTGATTGAAACGTCTATAGGAAAGCATCATAGCCCCATTCCTCTATGATCATTTCTCTTGAGCGAATCTATCACACTCTATTGGAAAAATAAACCGTGTGTTTGGCCGATTTTCTGCTGGGTACAAGCAGGGTTCTTCATGAACTTCACTAACAGAACAGGATCAAGTAACAACTACAGATGCACACTTCAAGTCTGTGAGTAGCAGTAGCCGTACGTGGTATCTCGCATACTCCGTGCTCAGTCAGTTCAAAAGCTTTATTCACACCACCAGTTTCATTCACTTCTCAGCAGCCTCCTGGCGCTCAGCCGCCTCGGCAGGAGCGCGGAAAGCTGGGTGGGATGGTGGGAGGTAGATTATTTCATCTGCAGAAAAGTAACTGCGGCGTAGGAGGAAGTATCTTTAGAACACAGGGCAGAAGTTAAGGTTTCTTCTACCAACTCAGCCAACGACTGAGCTTGTGACCCTTGGCAAAAAAAAACCCTCTTCCACCACCTCCCTTTCTCCATCTACAAAGACGGGGCAGTTTAGACAGGGGGACACTTGAACAGTGAACTTCCATAAACACCGAGAGATCTTCTCAGATGGCAGCAGGACTTTGGTCAGGCCAGGAGGATCCACGGCGGCCTCTGCCCCGGGCCGGGCACGCAGGACCCTCGGCTGCCCACCGACCGAGCCGCTGCGAAGGCCGGGCGGGACCGGGCCCTGACCACGCGGCGCCGAGCGCCGGGGAAGCCAATTCCCTGCCAGGTCTGGTCGCGCCCCGGCGGCAGGTGCCCGCCCGGCCCAGCTCTGCCCGCCCCGGCCCGGCCTCCCAGCGCCGCGGCGAGAGGCCGGAGAGGGCGGCGGCGGCCAGAGGGGCCCGGCAGGCGGGTCGCAGGGCCCTGCGGAGCCTCTCCCGGCGCCGCGGGCGGGAGGCGAGCAGCGGCGCGGCAGCGGGCGAGGTGAAGGCGACCTTGTCGCCGCTCTTTCCGCCCGCAGCGGCGGGGCGGGCCGCTCTCCGGGCGGCGCGGGACTGCCGGCGGGCTGCAGGTGGGTGGTGGCGGCGGGGGCGCGGGGAACCCGGCCCCGGGAGGGGCGGGGGGCGCGGCTGCCCGCGGCCATGGCGGGGAGGGCAGCGCCGAGCCCCGCGGCGGCCGGCGGCGGCTGCCCTGCTCCGCGCTCCCGCCCCGGCGCCGCCCATCGCCGGGGCCGAACCGGCGCGTGTGTCAACACGGGGCCGCGGCGCCCGCCCTGCCCCCGGCGCCTCCCCGAGGTCGCCCGGTGGAGGTCGCCCGGGCGGCGGAGGCCGCGGCGCGGCAGGAAGGAGCCGTCGCCGCCGCTCGGTGCTTCCCTGGGAGGTAGGAGACAGCCGCGTCCCTCCGCCCCGGGGGGCCGGCAGGCCGGCGCCGGCCGCCCCGCGCCTCGGCAGGCCCCGCGGCCGGCCCCGCTGCTGCGTAAAGTTTTCCTCCGTCTCGTCGCTGCCGACCCCGTCAGGAGCCGCGGGCCGAACCAGCGGGAGCGCCCGTGCCTCCCCTCACCGCCGGGCCGGGCCGGGCCGGGCCGGGCTGCCCCCGGGGGCTGGTCCCGCGGCGGCTTTGGGAGCTGCAGCTGTCCCCGGTGACACACGTACCCGGGAGTGCCGGCCGGCCGAGAAGGAATTTAAAAGTTCTTTCAGGTACTCTTGTCTGCCCTGCCGTTTCCCTGCTTCTAACTTTTGGGGTTTGGGTTTGTTTTTTTTTCTGAAATGATTCTGTGAGAGCAGTGGAAATTTATTGTCTCCGCTTTGAGTGAGGGAACCTGCGTAAGTTGGCTTGCTCCGTTTAACCAAATCGGAATAAGCAGAAACCTCTAAAAGCATCGCCTGCACCGTTCTCAGTTCCTGCTATGGCTTTGAAGTTCCAGTTTCTCTTAAAAAATAATTCTCATTCACCTGTGTGTTTTGGACCTAATTCTGCAGGCACGTCTGAGTAACGCCGGGCATGTACAGTTGTATTTGCGGAGCGGTGACGTTATCTTACAATGTCCCCGGGGGAGGAAACTGCTGCTCTGTGTTTGTACAGCACCTTCTGCAGCCGCTCTGGTCCTGTCTGGCCCCCCTGCGCCTGCCTCTGGTCGCTCTGGCAGAGCCAGGTAGCCCTTGCGCGGTGGTGTTGCTGAAAGTTGGGTGAAGTAAACCCATCCTGCGGAGCCGTAGCCCGCGCTGCTTTAACAGCAGATGTATTGAAATGCCCTGTTCGGTGTGTCTTGTCCTCTTGGCCTGTGTTCACAAAGCAGAGACTTAATTCATAATTGTGGCTCTTAGGGTTATGCAATTAACAGCAGAGCAGTAGCACAGGCTTTTGATCTGGAAAGAAAATAAACGATTCAAGTATGTCTGGGTTTTCAAAGCGTCAGGGTACTTCCTCTTTCACCATCTCCTTACCACTTGACATTTGCCCATATAGGGAGCCAGTGAGTTCACAGTAACATTTCTTCCAGTACTGCATTAGGTAAGTCTTAATGAACTAAATTTGCTATCTGGTGATGCTCCAGGGTGAGATTACACTTCAGCAGAGTACTGTAGTGAATGCATCATAATCTGAGCATGTTGTCATTTTAAAGAGAATTCGTTATGTCAGTATAAAACACATTTGCAACTATTCTAGGGAAATAGGGGAAGGTTTTTTGTTTTCTCTCCTTCCTCTCATTGTTTTTATTAGACCAATTAGTCTTGAGAGTTCAAAAGCTTTTTTTTTTTCTTTTTCTTAATAGATGTATTTGAACCAATTTAAGGTATTCCATCTTTCCATAAAACTTGCTATATATATGGTTTTAGCCCTACACGGTTATTACAACTTTATTACTAGGCTTTGATAGGGCAGCAGTCACTCAGTGGTCTTACAATCAACATTACTGTTTGTGATCCTTTTAAAAAGGCAATTATTATTTATGAGGTCCTGATAGAGCTCTACCAACAACATTTTTAGGCAGCTGCAAATCAAAATATGCTTTAAAAAATATCATCTTATAATGTAAATGCAAAGAGAAGCAGAGTTTATTGAAGGTATGCAATTTAAAACAACCCCCATACTCTCAACCTGACAGAGCATGAAGGGATTATCCAGACTTGACTCATCTGTGTAGATTGTGCATTTCAGGCTGACTGCTGAGCTGAGCAACAGTCTGCTGGAGTGATTTCACTGCCTGCTACTCTGGGTTGTACCAGCCTTTAAAAACATCATTAGGGTTCCAGAGCTGTTTTGTTTTGTTTTTTAAGAAAACTAGGCTTGCAGTTGATGAGACTTGAAAAGATTGGAGTTTCAGTTTGATATTTGATGAAACCTATTTACTGTTCAATTTTACATGAGTAAGTTGGAAACCTTATGATATTTTATTCTGTGAGATCTTATACCTTGTATATGCAGTTGAAAATACTCTTCAAGTGAGCTGGAAAAACACAATTCAAAGTCAGCATGAAGTGAAACGAGGAACTTGCTTGGCTTAAGTCAATTTTTATTGTACTCAGAAATGACTACTGCTAAGCAGCTCTGTTCAGTAGAAAGGAGATGTGCGATCTAGTTTGAATTCTTTCGTTACAAAAGGCATAGCATCTTCTTTGGTGTTTTCTGCATCAGATCCATCACTTCTGGCTTGAAGCAGTATAGGGAAGAGAGAGTTATAGTAACTAGGAGGAAGGTCAGAAAACATGTGATGCATAAGGTTTTGACGTCAGACTGGCTCTTTATTCCTGTTTTGTAAATATTATTCTGCTGCTTTCAGTGTTCTGTGAAGCACTGTCCCACATGTGGCTTAGGAAGTTGTGGATAGTATTGTGGAAGTTACTCAAGAGAGATTTAATGTTCACTCATTTCTGTAGCTTTTGTTGCCATGGCAGCTGGCCAGTGGCCTCAGTAGTGATTAAGGTGGTTACACTTCGTGTTTCTGTCTTGTGGTACTGGAAACTATATCTGAGGTACCCTAAGAAACAGATGTTGTACAAAGACTGACAGTGAGTTGTTTCTATGAAGAGACTGAAATGTTTCTGTCCTCGGACTGAAGTTATTGTATAGTGATGCTTTATATCTCTTTAATATGTGTAGTTATGTTTAAAATGCCTCCTGTCTTCAAGCTTGCTAAGTATTTACAACAAATATACAACTTCTACCATTTGTTTCAAGCAAGAAGCCCATTAAATGGAACTGGATTTTTGTGCTTGAAAGAATTGACACTTCATTTTAGTTACTAAATTGTATGTTAAGGGTAGAACATAACAAAAGCAGAGGTAAGATAGTTTAAGAAAGAGCAGAGTCATTTTTTATACCTCCTTGTCTCAAACTGTAGTCATTTCCAGTTAGCCCACAGATAGAAGATTAATTGTCATCTGCTCGTAATTGCCTTCCTGGTAGAGGTATGAGGCAATTCTCTCTCCTATCCTTTTTTTTTTATTATTATTTTTTTTTTAATTCTTTTGTTTCTCTTTCTCTGTATTTTTCCTCTTCATGTCTTGTGTAATAGGCAGATCTCCTGAGTTGTAGGAAAACAATATTGTGTGGATATTTTTCACTGTAAAGCTCTGTATCTTTAAATGTTTTTGTATAACAGCTTCAGGCTCTGTCAAAAAGTATGTTCCTTACCATGTTATTTAGTGATGAGCAGAAATTGAGGAAGGTTTTCATAACCTTGAGGCTTTCTTGTGCTTAGATGAACTTGGCATGTCTCTTTTACCTATCAGGATTGATTACTTCGGGGTAGATCACATTTCTCACGTGAAAGGCTGAGCTTGCGCTACCAAAAATTCAAATTTTATTTTGCTTAGTATGAAGTGCTGGGCTTGACACCTCACACTGACTTTCCTATTCTGCAAGGATACTGTATTCCCACATTAAGGAGTTGTTTTAGCTTTTTGATAAGCTCCGTTCATTCTTGAATCATAGCTCCTATGTGCGCACAAATGTAGCTCCCAATATCTCTGTTTTAGATGAAGGTGGTTTGGTTCTGAGTTTGTTCAGGATAAATATGCCTTTTTCATAATGCTTCTTCAAGATTGTGCAAAGTATTTAAAATGTATTCTGAGTTAAAATTATGGTTTTCTTTAGGGTGGATAGTGAGGGAACTAAAGCTGCAGCCAGGAGGAGGGATTTTACTTAATAGGAAGTTGGTATTTTGAGAAAAGAGAGGGGAGAGAGAAGGGAGAGACAAAGCAAGACATTCAGTGATTGGGAGTGCAGGAGAGTCTAATGGATGTTACTGTGTCTCTTCCATTGGGAGGATTATTAATTTATTTTGGTATGAAAGGAATGTCTTGGGAGGTGATTGAAAGTTGCAGAGGAGTGCCAGAGATTGGGGAGGTCAGTGAAGCTGAAGGTGTTCAGCAGTAAATGTGACACAGGTCACTGGAAATACCTGGAATGTGGTCTGCTTGCTGTGGGTAGGTAAAGCTCAGAGGCTGGAAAGTGTCTTAAATCCTTGAGTCCTTCACTGTTTGACAAAACCTGTCATCCTTCCCTGGGAGCTGTAAAAAGTAATGCGTGAAGTTGCAAAATCAATGAATCAGTTCCATCAAACTTTGAAGTTTTGCAATGAGCTGAAAAATTCTATTATGTTGTGAGTTTTATCCTTTTATCTTAGGACTAATGAAATCTGATGGTTTGGCAGAGATTGGCTGGAAAAGGGACAGATTACATTTCCTGTAACAGAAGCTACTTTCCTAGTCTCCTTTTGTTCTGCAAAGTCTTAAGGTGAGCAGCTGATACCTATGAATCCTCATCTCTGTGCTTTCCAAGTCACCATTACTGTTGGTGCCCTGATTCTCACTGGTCTCTTCAGTCCTTTGTCATTTGTAAAGCTACTGTTTGAATCACTGAGTTATCTAGTCTCTTCAGCATGGGTGCATTGCCACACCCTTGGTGAGAGACATTTCTCTTGTAAAAAGTGACATCAATGCTTTCATGGAGAGCTCCACTTATCTTAACTGGAGGGTCTGGAGAGCCTCATAGTTTGGAGCAACATTCCCTAAAGCCTTTCCACCTTAAACATTCAACTTACTTGAAAACCTCAGGTTATTTCTGCTTCAGCAGTTACTCCAATACTTACTATTTGTAATGCCAGATACACCTCTGGAAATAGTTTGTTCTGGCTAGGGAAGGGCTGTGATGTGCAAGTGCCCAGGGCTGTGCACCTGGGCTCTCCAGTCTCTGCAGCAGCTGCTTCTTGGATTGCTGCTGCCATTCTTGCTGGCCTGCCAACTGAGATCTTGCCAAGCTGCAAGTTGGACTTACTGGTGTTTTTAGAACTGTCACTGTTGGGATTACTGTCTGGATTTCTTGAAGTTCTTGCTGAACTACAATCCCTTACTGAAAGATTAAAATCGGAGTTTTCTGTTTCAGTTGTTGTTTCCTCAGCCACTTGTTTGCTTGTCAGTTAATAGCTTTTTGTTGTAGCTGTTGTGCAGAAGAAAATAACATTTGGTGTCATGCATACATTGATGTGACTTTCATCTGGTTCCAGCAAAAGACTGTGTGGCTCATAAACGTGTTTAGGTGGTGCCTACTAGCTGGAATTTGACCTTATTACCAAGACTCATTCAATGTTTTTACTTCCTTTCTTGTGAGCTCTCTGCCTTCTCTGAATTGGCCATCGCTTATGTCATAAGTGAAACTTGGTAAACCACCCTTGCTTGATGAATTAGGAAAAATTAAACTACGGATCTTTACTGAGATTTAGCAAGTATTTGTATTGTGGAATTGCACAGTCAGTAATTTTAAAGACTCAAAATAGTTGTGCTTTGGCTTTGATAAGTTTAACTGTGTTGCTGCCATGCCTGGTCTCTCCATAAGGTTTTGTTCAGTATTTGTTGGTGGTCTTCCATCTGATTTGTTTCATAAAACTGTCAGCTCCAAAGTTTCCTGAGGCTGTGGTAGCAGTCTATAGTTTACTTGAGACACCTTGCTAAATTTCAGACATTAGCATGTTACAGATCAGTTACCTTTTGATCTCTACAGCTGTTGTAAGAGAGACCTCGGATAAGCAAATTCATTAGTGTGAAAACGAGGATCATCATCTTAAGGCTGATCTTTCTTGCTGTGCTCTGTGTACTTCCATGAACAGTTTGAATTGTTCATCTACAGCTTGGATACGCTCATCAGTATGCCCGTGGGAGCTCTGGAGGGAAAACGTTTGTAAGAGGCAGACTGAAAACAGATGCCTCCAGTGGGCATTGTAAATAGAGTTTAGTTCATCTGCTGACATGGAATGCTTTTGTGGAAAGTAAAGCCTCATCTCCTGGTAAGTGCAAGATGATGCTGCAAAAATCAGTAATAAGGCCAAATAGGCTCTATTAGCAAGAGTGTAGCCAGCAGATGAAGCAGAGTGATTATTTGCCTCTTTTTGGCACTGATGAGATTGCATTTGGAGCACTCTGTCCAGTTTTGGTGTCCAAAGGACAGGAGGAGACACTGATTTCCTGGAGCAAGTCCAGTGAATGGCTACCAGGGTGATTTGGGGGCTGAAGTACATCACGTACAAGGAGAGACTGGGAGAGCTGAATTTGTTCGGCCCTGCTAATAGAAGACTGAAGGGGAACTTTTTGCTGTCTTCAGCTGTGTAATGTGAAGATAAACACTGGGATGGGTGCCTGGGGAGATTGTAGAATCTCTAGCTTTGGAGATACTCAGAAGTTGAGTTGGAAGAGGCACTGAGCAACCTACTGTAGTTGACCCTGTGTTGAGTGGGGGTTTGTTGGACTAGCTGACCTCTGGAGATCCCTTTCAAACAAAATTACTAAATTCTAAATATTAATACAATAGCATCACCAGTTCTGAATGAAGTCTTCTCAATTGCATCTTTCTTCATCAGATCTAACTTCATTATGAGGTGGAACTCTGAAAAGCAAAATGTGAGCTCTGGGGTCCAAAAAGGACTCGAAATATTAATCTTAATGAAGGAATTTGTGAAGGTGTTCACAGGATTAAATTTAGTCAGCTTTACAATTTAATTTTTTTTTAAAAAGGAAGAAAAAAGATATGTAAAGTGGAGACTAAACATCAGGAAATTTTGTCTGCAGTATTAATTCCTACTTTAAAAATTGCAAACTTCTGAGCTCAGTTTGAAATTACTTTGAGACACTGAAGACCTACAAAAACCATGTGAAATTACTAACAGATGGCTTGTCTCTTTTTGATGTATTAGGTTATTAAATGAAAGTGAGAAAGCTGTTTTATGAACGTGTAACATACTAGAATTTAAAAGCCTGGTGTATGTTTTTCAGTGTGGGGACTTCCTGGGGACTCTCGAGTTCAGGGATACAGTAAATCTGAAGAAAAGCCATACATAAATGACAGTAGTAAGATAGACTTCTGTGTAGCTATATTCTTCCTGTTTATTTTTTAACTTGGATTTGCAGCTATAGTTACCTACTTTTGTAAGATCTTGCTTCTTGTCAAGTCTGTAAAAAGCTTCCCCAGAAAGTAAGAAATAATTATGTACTACATGTGTATTGAGAAACTGGATGACCATCTTCGTTTTCCCCAATTCTTAATTTACTAAATTCAGTTAAAAAAAAAGATAAAAATTGAGCTTAACGTATTCTCTGGCTCTTTCATCCCAGTAGAGAGTACATGTCAAGATCGAAAGTCTTGCAGAAAATCTGCTGCTGGCAGCTCTCACAGAAGGCTCCAGTCCAAAATGACAACTGCAGCCATGTCGTACAGGCACAGGAATTGTCTCTCAAATAAGCATAACCCTGTGAAGCCATTTAGGGCAACATAGAGTCCAACCAACACCTTCAACTCCATCCAGGAACCCTGGAGATTACAGAGCTCTCTTGCCAGCAGCATGACCTGAAACACAACCTGGCCATGTCTGTAGACAGTTTGAGAGGCCTATTTTCCTCTGATGAGCCTTTCAAACTCTTAATAATAGTCTGTGGCACAAATAAAAGATGTTAGGTTGACTAGCTAAGTCCCTTAAATTTGTATTTAAATGAAGATAATACTTTTTTTTTTCACATAATCATGTTAGTTTTGTTAGAGGATTTTCTTCTAACAGAACAAATTTGAATAAAAGTACTTTGCTAAGCATGATGGCGTACACTTTGTACACTGTGTAAAAAGAGAATAGACTCTTTGGTGTCTGTAGACTGGAATTTGAAAACCAGTGGCAGAAGATTTTTTAATATTTTTTAAAGTATTTTTAATTGTTAAATTTTCATGATAATGTAGATGTTTTAAGCTCGTGTGTCACCCAGAAGGGCAGAAACGTATGGAAGATACTGGATTAAAACACCGTTTTAAAGAATGCTGAAGACTGTCAGACCTACCTTGATGCTAGTGACAGGTGTATTTTTTCCTGATATTTGCATTTTTAAGAAAAATCAATAGATTTTTTTTTTTTTCAGACAGGAAATGGTAACTGAGGTCACAGTCCTAAAGCACAACTCACAGAATGGTGTGCGTCTTACATATGGCTGTATCAGAGCAGGGAGTGAAAGGATCTGCTCCTGACAACAGAGGTATAGTTGTAAAATTGGACCTTGACTGGGCAAACTGTCCCAGAAAATCCCAAGCTTTCCTGAGCACATGACTTTGCATCCCTTGGAAACAAGACTTCTGTGATCATGCTGTCTGTACACATGCTGTGGTGTGTTTGTGCTGGTGTGCTCCTAGTGCATCCATTTAAATATGTGAAAATCCTTGAGCCTGCAATGTAGCCTTGTGGCAGAGAAGGCCACTGGTGGCCTGGGCTGTGTTAGAAGGAGTGGTGCAGCAGGTCAAGGGAAGTGATCCTTCCCCTCTGCTCAGCACTGGTGAGACACATCTGGAGTGGTGCGTCCAGTTCCAGGCTCCTCACTACAAGAGATGTGGGCATGCTGGATAGAGTCCAACAAAGGGCCACAAAGGGCCTGTAGGGAAAGGCTGAGAGAGGTGGGACTGTTCAGCCTGGAGAAAGGAAGACT
Source organism: Apus apus (assembly GCF_020740795.1). NCBI lineage: Eukaryota > Metazoa > Chordata > Aves > Apodiformes > Apodidae > Apus > Apus apus. The sequence continues at coordinate 17,596,726 of NC_067282.1, forward strand.
GAGGGATCTTAACAATGTACAGGACTGAAAGAGGTTGACCAGAAAGGCGGTGGAGTCCCCCATCCCTGGAACCATTCAAGTGCAGGTTTGATGAGGCTCCAAGCAACCTGGTCTAATTAAAAATGTCCCTGTGCATGGCAGGGGGGACTGGACTGGATGACCTTTAAAGGTCTCTTCCAACCCCATACATTCTATTATTCTGTGATATCAATAAATACCTGAATCGAGGGTGCAAAGAGGATGGAGCCAAGCTCTTTTCAGTGTTGCCCAGGAACAGGGCCAGACGCTGTGGGCACAGACTGAAACACAGGAGGTTCTCTCTGAACATCAAGAAACTTTTCTCATGGTAAGCATAAGCGAGTACTGGCACAGGCTGCCCAGGGAGGTTGTGGAGTTTCCATCCTTGGGAGATACTCAAAAGCTGTCTGGACAAGGTCCTGGGCAACTGGTTCTAGGTGACCCTGCTCAAGCAGAAGACTGGACCACATGACCTCCAGACATGTCTTCTAACCTCAATGATTCTACGATCCTGTGGAAGGAGCATTGCTTAGGAATCCATGCCTGCAATGGATATCCAAAATTATGGTGCTGAGGCAACTACTTTTTCTTTATCATCTTAGATAAACATAGTGGGTTTTTATTTTGTCATGTGATCAAAACTATTCACTTCCAAATTGAAACTCTGCATCAGAAAATGTGTCTTATGTCAGGACCTACTTCTCAGTGTGATACTGACAGGTAGTGCTGGTGTTTTTCCTGTTGCAGAATGGTGCTTTATGCTTTCTGCACAGTTGGCTGGTATGGCTCAAGCCTGTTGGGCTCCTTATGTAGGCAAGCTGCAGAGGAGCACCATGTCATCTCGTGACAAAGAGCTCATGGTCACAGCCTTTGTCTACCCACAGGCAAGGAAAGACTGTGTCTGTTTATACTAGCAGTCAGCAAAAAAGTAATCACTGGTTATGATAAAACTTAGGGGTTTCCTCTTCTCTGCATCCTCTTGCATGTTTTGAAATTATGAATGTTGCAATGGTTTGCTCTAGTTTGCTGATAATCTAATGAGATTATACTAGAAGCTGTAGGCCTCCTAACCTTATTTTAAGATGAGAGCCTACTGGAAAATGCATCTCTGCTCCTTTAAGTTTTAAGGATAACTGTAGGTGGCTGAGTCTTCTTTCAAAGAGTGAAAGAACTCATTGCCACTTTAGTTTTATGCATTTGAAAGTATGTACTTTTCTACACAGAAATTACACTGCATTTGAATATGCAGTTGATCCTTTTTAAATATTCTGTTTTAAAGCCTGTTTATTCTATAGGCAAAGCATTACTCATCTTTTTCATGATACCAGTTGTTTTTCTGAATTCTAGGCACTTTTTACTGGTCATTTAATTAACTTCTCTGTGTGGCTGTGGAGTGCAGGTGGTTTGTTTGGGGTTTTTTTATGACTGTGTGTAGATGCAGTCTAGAGCACCATTTGCCATTCCTCAAAGCTAAGTGAACTTTATTCAAGGTGTTAAGATAGTTTGCATCTCTTAACATACTAACTGGAAAAGAAGAATTTCTCTTGAATTGCCTCCTCATAATTTTTAAGATAACCATCTCCCTTGCAGCTCTAAAATCCAACAGTATATGTAGGGTATTTTGCAATGGCACAGCAGTGAGTTTTCTCTGTAGCCTACAACCTTCATCTCTATTTCAGAAATGTAATGGTATGTGTTTGATGTAACTTGTGTATTCTTGTAAGTGTATCATTACTGGAGGTTTATAATAAAGTTCTACAATAAAAGATAGTTAAATACTTTAATGGGACAAGTTGTCTTTCTAATGGCAGTAAGACCACTTGAGTTACAGAATGACCATTTTATATGGTTGCATAAAATAATGTATCTTTAAACAAGGGTTTTTTTTCGGTGTGTTTGGAACAACAACAGTTGGCTGGAGCTAGCAGCTTTTTTTTTAGTGTTGTTTTTCCCCTTGTAGTAGTACTTTCCTACTATCTTCAGCCTACACTGTCTGAATTTCCCAGCTGCTCCATCTCTCCCTCCTTCGGTCTTTCTTGTCCTCCCATGCATGCTTTTCGTACCAAACTGGGCAACAGAGGGAAGGAGATGCTCTTCTTCCCACTCCTCACCCAGCTGAGAGGTTTGCACTCTGCAACATCGCATCACCTTGCTGTGTGCAGTTCAGAAATCTCCCACTACATGGTCCCTGAGTTAGCCCGTCACCTCCAGCCACTTCGTGATTCTGTGCTGGCCTGCTGTTTGATGCAGTGGCGTTAGGGACCTGATGAGCACTGCAGGTAAAGTCCAGTCTCTAGGAGCCACAAAAATAGGTTTTATTGCTTACTGATCTTGCAAGGCTAGAAATTGGAAGAGCTGTTACTTTTGCTGTATTTTGGTGACTTGATTTAATTTACTGTCTCCTTGTATTTTAAATATGGTAATGAGATAGTTGAACTAGTCAGATTATTGGATTTGGAGGTTTTAGCACAAGAAACAGAAACCTCTTGGTTTGCACTGTATACCTTCTAGTGATCTGTTAGTTTATCACAGATGTGACAAGAGAGCCACAGTGTTTCTTACTGAGGTTTCTTTGTTGACTTCATCGTACTCAGTAGGAAGCTTCAAGTACTGGTTAAACCTTAATAAAAATGTTTTTCTGTCATAGAACCAGAGAATTGTAGACTAGTTTTTGTTGGATGGGACCCTTAGAGGTTGTGTATTCCAACCCTCCCTACAATGAGAGGGGACATCTTGAACTATATGAGGTTGTCATCACAAGCCTGATTTAACGCTGTGATGTGACACCTTGTGAACCTTGGACAGCCCAACTTCTTTTAGGGAAAAGCTGAGAAGTTGCTTCCAGAATAGGCAGCTGGTTTTAGTAACTGACATTGTGCACAAGAAATGCCTGCTTAATTCATGCAATTCCAGCTTGATAGAATACTTTTTTGTAAATTAAATAATATAATGTAAGTCTTCAGATTGTTCTGACTTGGTTCATAGTCAGTGCTGCAGCGTGGTGTTAGCATGAACAGTCATATGCAACTGAAGTTTAGACCTCGTTCCCGGAAGACGTGCCCTTGGAATCTGGAGAGTTGTTTGGAGGAGGTGGGGGTGTATTCTTATTGGTACTGTAAAGGGCATCAAGGCGGCATATCTTCACAAATAAACTTCTTATAACCTTATTTTTAAAGCAGACCTTTAAGCCAGATGGATACATTTGCACTAGTTGTTCTTCTAGAGCCCTAGGTACACAACTTCAGAACTATGGAGTTCTCAATTTGTTACAGGTGTACATCAAGGTACCATAGATGTCCTCTGCCAAAACAAGCATTTCTGGTATTGCCAGAGAACTGCCTGGCTCTAATCACGAAGATATTAAATTAATGACTCGCCAAGTGATCCTGCTTGCATTTAAAGGCAGTTCTTGGACATAGGTGAACTGGACTGGCTTCTTATTTTGCCTACAGAAGTTTTAATATGCTTAACATGATCCAATACCGGCAACTGAGGTAGTCTAAATACCACAGCAGGGACTGATTAGCTTTTTCAGATCACTGCTTTTATTCACTGTTTGCAAAGAGGCTTAATCCAGTGCTGGAGATCAGGCGTCCCACTGTGCTTGTGGGTAGCTTTCTCTCACTCTTTGTGTCCACAGAGGCAGAAATTAGTGAAAAGTCTCCTCCTGCCTCTAACTTTAAAAGCTCCAAAATAGTCAAGTTAGTAATTTTTCTTAGGAGTGTTTAATGGACAGTGCAGAGAAAGTATAGCTGGGGTTTCTGCTTTGCAGCTTAATATATAGGCACATGATACATGCATCAGTGTAAATGCATGATGGTATGTGATTTCATTTACTATGTTAAATCACTTCAATATCCACATAAAATTAGGCAAATCACTAAAAATGGTTCTAACAGACCTATTCACATTATTTTTTGCTTTTTAAGTCACAGTAGATATTTACCAGCAGATCTCCTGTCGTCCCAAGCAGAGGTCAGCTGCCTTTGTGGTTCTTGGTGTTGCTTTTAGGCGTGTAATGATGTTGAATCAGTAAATAGACTTCTCTAGCAGTCATTCAGATGAACATTTGCAAATGTAGAATCGTCTTCTTCTCTGTGATGGGCTGTCTTCACCAAAGTTAGCAGCAATGGCAACTTTTTATTTGTAAGTCCACACATTGTTCCACCTTTTTTGTCAAGCTTCAAACCCTTGCGGCTGTTACATTGCTAAATATGTGTTTTGCAGGGCTTGGTGGTACTGGAACTTTTGGGCAATGAGGGGAGGGGAGGTGTGGACTGGAATTTGTGTTTCCATGTGGCTTACTTCAATAAAATTAAAAAACATGAAAAGCTGGCTATGACCTAGCTCGTGACTTTTGTTCAAATATTTCATCATTGCAAAGAGACAGGAAGATCTTGGCACCTCAAGCAGATCTGTGGAACCACAAAGAAAGAACTTCTGTTGCAAATATGAGTGACTGCAGAACAAAAGAGTGGTTCGTAGTTCGTAATTCCTTTCTGTCAAGTGCCCTAATGTTTCAATGCCACTGCTTTAAAATATCCATTATTTCACATATTAATATTATGGGGGCTTAGTATAATCAGTTTCCTTGCATTGAAATTGCCCACAAGTACTCTGTTAGAGTTCTGTGTAAGTTTATTACATTTATTGACTGGTGTACAAAAGTGTCAGGAAATTCAGAAAGCGGCTTCTGAATACATTTCAGTGTTTAGTGTGAGCTCCTTTCATACCTCCTTGTGATTTGTACCAATATGATTAATTTTGCCAGCAAGATAAAGGGAATACAGATAGCTACTGATAGATTTATTTAATATTTTTCCTGACAAAGAGCTTCTTGTCTCTGTAATAGAAGGGATTATATTCCTTAGAACTGATATATTTTAATAGGAACTCACAACTTTTACTACTTAGAAATAATTCCTTTCTTTGTTTCATGAATTAGAAACAATGAGGAGAAGCTGAAGTCTGCCCAAGCCAGGTGTTTCTTGTTGGCAGCCTGCTCCCTAATGACTCTGCCTCTCATACAGCAGCTGCCTGCTAGTCTCTTTTGTATGGCCTATTGTTGCTGCACACCCCTCGTTAATACACATGCTGCCCCGGGCAGACCCTGAGAATGACATCAACTTGCTTATCTTAGAAACCTCCGAACCTGATGCAGGGTGAGGAGGTTGCCTTGCATCTGCCTGGCCAACTAATTGTGAGCTCTGCGGGTCGTGATTGGCTCCGCGTCCGCACAGTAATAGGTTAAGCAAAGACATCGCGGGTCCATCTGTTCGTCCATTCATTGTTCTGCTTGCTTGCCTGAAGTCTGCAGCTGAAATCGTGTTAAGGACTTGCTTCTGGAACAGCTACAAGAGGCCAATGTCTGTGTGTTTTCCAGGGAACGTAAGTATATAGGCTTCTCTCTGCAGAAATGGGACGTTTCACCTTTCTGGTGTTGCCGCTGATGGGTTTGTATTTGGGCAACGTAGCAAGTGTGTGTGTCAGCTGAGATTTGTGCAGGTTGGGTGTCTCATGGAAAGAGAGGGAAAGAGGGAAAGAAATACAGTTATGTCTGAAGACTAAGTATGTTTAAGAGTGGTGATCTCACCCAGTGAGTTCTATTAAGGAACTTTCAAAAGCGTCAGTGAGTTTCCAAGAATTTGAAAATGGTAGGCTGTAGCCATGAGCAGAACAAATTCTCCTCTACTTCCCTGGGAGAAAGGGAAGGTTTAGGTTTTAGGATTTCCTTTTTTTTTTTTTTTTTTTTTTTTTTTTTTCCAAATAAACTATTATTTATTTTGTGACTGGCAGAAAAAGCTTTTTAAGAAAGGAAAAAAATGTCCATAGTCTCAATTATACTGTACTGGATGAAATTTCCTATGTTTGTGAGAATAGGAAGAGCTCCATGGTGGACTTTGTGAAGATGCTGTGGTGTGAGATACACCATTAGGTTGCTCTCAGGTGGGAACATGTTTTGTGCTTTGAAAAATATAAGTGTGTCAGATCAAGCTTGACTATTTTATAATATTTATAATTTGTTTTATATTTTTGAGTTCAGATGGTAGGCTGAAGAACAAGCACTGTATACTCCATGAGCCTGTGTTCCAAGGATCCTGTAAAGAAAAAAACAACAAAACAAAGACCTTCATATATCAGTTGGGAGGGAAAGAGAGCATATGAAAGGGTTAAAAAGAGGTTTGCATTTCTACCACATGCCCTATTGTGTGAACATATGCATGAGTCTATTGAAAGTTTTCAGAAGATGGGCAGGCCACCAGTTGCTGGTCTCCTGCAGTTCCAGTAGACATCTGTTGCCCCAGAGCATTAACCAATCTGTTCAATGGGACATCCTTCCTTTGTTGGATAGAATGATGCAGACAACAGCACTCGCTGAAATACAATGGTAATTAAATACATAGAATCTACAGCAGTAGGTATTTATTACATATTCATTATTTTATTTGCATTGTTGCAGTATCTTTATAATTTGGATAACTGATACATTCATTTTTTCCTTTTCCAATCAGCTCTGCACTTGTGACAAGTAATGACAGTTTTTCAACTATCTACGGTTTCAGTATTTTCCATTTTGTGTTTAAAAGACTGAGAAAAAGTCTGCCTGTGTGAAAACATGCTAAACTATTTCACTGTAGATTGTATCTTCAGCAACTTTTGACAGTCTTTTGAGAATACGCAATTTCTGTTACACTGTGCCGCATGATGCACTATTTTACTCCTTGTTATTTTCCTCTGTCAACTAAATTTGCATTAAATTGATTTTCTTATGCTCAGTTGTAAGTGGAAAATACTCTGAATACACATTAAAAGATTAGATTATCTCACATCTCTTTGAGAAATAGTTGTGTTTTGTGTGAGGGTGAACTAAAGAGCTGACTGTTGTTAAATCCCTAGTGGAAAACTGTGGTGATTTCTAAGAAATGGGAAAAGATTATACTTTTGCAATGTAGTAGCACAGTGTTCATCTGGAGTATTACAGTTATACTTGATAAAAGTCTTTGATTCAGTGATACAGTATTTTAGACCTATAACAGTGAACCTAGTGTGAGGTACTGTGGGTTTAGACAGGCTATAGTTTAAAACATACACTGTCATAAGTATGTCTAAATTGGGAGTTTTATCAACTTTTTCATTAAAAATACAGATTCTGCTATTCAGGTGTGGTGAGCATAACCAAAAGTTGAATACTTTCTAAATAAAAATTTTTTGACTGATGGTTGGTTGGTTGCCTCTCAGTTGAGTCAGAATTTGTATCGTATTTTTCCTAGCTATATTGCGTTGTATCATTAAGCATACTTTAAAACCGTATGTGCGTCATGAGAGTTCCTTGTAAATAAAGAGTGCAAGAAGTTCTTCCTTACCTGATTTTACTCCTTGGGTAAATGTGACCTTCTCTGGTTTTCATGAGCTTCATTGTCCTATGTATAGGTACACTGGTGTTGATTTGGAATACGGACTCCTTCAGTAGAGTGGCTGGCACGTTGCTGTTCACTAACCAAATCAAGATAAAATAATCAATGCCAGCAGTGTTCAGCAGTGACATCTGATTTTCATGGTTTTAATCAGTGAATCTCATAAAGGACATACTGGCAACTCCAAAGTCTAGCAGAGGTGCTGTTGACCACAAATAGAGTGTGCAAAGTTCACAAACAAAAAAAAATTGTCTGAAAATAGTTTTCATGGAGGGTTTAGGCCAAATGCCAGGAATAGGGCACTGTTTATGCAAAACTATTTCAGAAATCTTTAGCTTTGGATTTACAGTATATACATAAGTTTAACTACCCTTTAAAAGCAATAATATGATGACTATATACTTTGTATGGCAGATTTTCAAGCTGCTGCTCTTTTTACCTTCTTTAAATAGTTTCTGAAAACCAGCAGAGTTCTGTGCAAAAGAAGCAGTTACATATTGGAGCGAGGTGGAGATTGACAGGGGACTTAAAGCAAATAGATGCCAGACTTATTATGTATACATTCCTGACAAGGGACAGAGCTCAGTTTATGGTCATTTTTCATACACAGTTGATTTGCAAATCATCTCAAGGATGTTTCATACAATGCCTGATCTTCAGACGCATTCATATGCTAGTGACTCCTTTGAATGCCACTGGAGGGTGTTTATAATTGTAGTTGCTGTAAAGCACTTAAACTTCAAGGAAGAGACTACTGGAGAATGACTTAAGTATTATTTTAACTAACATTAAAAAAAAAATAAATCCTCTTTCTAATCTGTGCACTTCAAGCTTTGTTGATTCCAGGCTGTTAATATGCAGCCTTCTTCCCCCCTCCAAAAAAATACCCCCTCCCTTTACTTTTAGTTCAATACTAAAATGACATTTCACAGTACACGGATTTAGGCAGTGACCCATTATCTCCCTGTATTCTGTGGCAGCAGTACATGAGCCAGCTCAACTTTTCAGTCCAGCTTAAAAGTGTTGCCCATTAACTAGACTTCCTCGAGTCAGACCAGATTGTGGGGTTGGTGGAACAATGATGTCGGGGCTTCCAGATCGGTTTGGCAGCTGCATTGTTCTCTGAGGGGAAACCAGACGCACTTAAGTCCCGCTCTCTTTCATAGGCTTTTGTTCATACCAAATTATTCTTTTGCTGTGCTAGTATTCATGATGGTATGTTAAAGGGGTGCATCCTAGCAACTAAGGGCTGGTTGCTAAGCAGCCTCGCTTCCAATAGGGACTTCTTGTTTGAGATTTTTTTCTTTCTTTCTTTCTTTCTGTTTTTTTGGGGGGTGTCAGTCCCGTGAAGGCCACCATGTTGATTTTTTAAACTGTATCTTTTTATTGGGATATTGTTGTGATTTGTTACTAGCACTGTGCCATCTAGTGCATTATGTTAGTTAATAAATCACTGTGTGAAAAGGTTTGTTTCCTAAATTCTCATTGTGTTTCATCTTTGCTCTTGCTTGAAATCCTCAAGCTTGAAGTGAAGAGAAAGTAATATTCCTTGATATGCTGCTTGAGAGTATTACAACCCTACTGTCTTCTAACAATATTAGATCTGAATAAAACTTGAGCATTTTCTTTCCTGTCAGTCTTGCTTGGATTAAGGTGTTGGAGATGAAAACACTGCTGATATATTTATTTGTTTGTTTCAACTAGAAATTCTCAGGTAAAGTAAGTTTTTGTGCCCCATAGGTCAGAAGGTCCACCAGAGTGGTGATATCTTAGCACTCTGCACCTACAGAGTCTGCTTTTATTGAACCACAGATTGTAATTTTTGCTTGATTTTCTCTCTAAAGAACCTGGATGAATTTCACCTTTGTCCACTTTCAGATACTTGTTCCAAGAAGAGGAAAGTACACCGTATTCTTAAAATACTGGGTCATTCTTAAGCACCAACCTGTAAGTGGATGGGAAAGTTAATGTCTTTGCTGACACAGATTTTGGGTGTTCATGAGACATACCTGTAATTTCTGTTAGTATAGATCAAGAGATTCTGTTTGACAGAAAGTTTTATTGGGATTTATCCTCCTTGATGAAATTTGTGTCTGTAACATATCTGTCAAGTTCAAGTGAGGTCATTTGCCTCTGTCTTGCTTTTACATTCTGCCTTGCAAGTTGAAAGTGTGAAAGAGCTCTTTGTTTTATAGTCTTCCTTTAATGTAAATTCTTCTTATTCTTGGCAATACAGTTGGTCCATATGGTTCATCTTTATCTATGAGAAATAATTTATCTTTTACCTTCTTTATTGAAGCAGTTAGCAAAGATTCCTGTTTAAAAGAACAAAATAATGGAAAGAGATAGGAATCTGCCTTTAAACGCAGATAGTGGAAGTAATCTTTACAATTAAATGGGTAGCTAACTTCTGTGTAACTACTGTGATGCAAAATTCCTCCAGAAATAAAAGATGTGGTAAGTGTATGAAGTCCATAAAACTGCTGCTTTTCTTCTTCAGTTCTTCCTACATGTCTTCTATATTTGTATTTAGTTTTGATTCAGCAAAAGGCTTGCACAAGACTAGTCCAAGAGTTGAAATCAGCTTTTAATTTTGTTGCCCTGTTGGCTTGATGAAAGGTCTGTTGCAACCAGTGCAAAGACTTCCACTGGCTTTATTTGCCGTAAGATCAATCTGTGTCTCTAAATGCTTTATGTGTTACTAATACAACACACTGTTGAGAGCAATTAGTCTTTCTTGACTTAATTATCACTTTGTAAGGGAATTCAGGAATAGTTTGCATGCACTTGAACTGATAATGTCTTTTAGGGCCAATAAGTTTATTTAATTATGTTTTCTGTTACTATTTCATTTTATGTCTTATTTTTGCCTAATAAGCCAGATCATCTAGTAGTATGCTAGTTTCTTTCTATTCAGCAGAGTTGAAGGTATTTAATATACAAAGCTTTTCTACTATTTGTATTTTATAGCTGTGTTTTTTGTTATTGTTACAATGCTGTCTTAAGCTAGAAGAAATACCTTGGTTCCTTTAAATCATGACAAGGCTTCTGTGTCTGCATTACAGTAGGTAAACTTGCAGTGTTTTATTTCCTATTCTTTCATAAACCCATTTCTAGAAATGTTTGAGTATAAGCATTTGATGCACTCAGAAGACAGTTGATCAGTTGTTTATCTGCTTAGCTATAGATGTTCCTTAGGAAAAGTTTTTTCCCTCAAAATTTTCAATGCTTATAAAAAAAGGTTGTGTTTCTCTTCTGGGAGAGCATAAATGCAGTTCTGAGAAATAAGCAAGAAAATACAAAACAAGTAATACATGTAACCAGTTGCACCGTTTTTGTTCTCTCTTTAGGAATACGGAACACTTTATATTCAGGAATACAAGGAAAACAGCAAAGTGGAGTCAAGTACATGCAGCAGCTTCATGGGCTTGAAGGATCATCTGGGGCATGATTTAGGCCACCTTTATGTGGGGAGCACTGGCACACAAATAAATGCGGTTGTACCTTGGTCAATGGCGGAGAAGCCAACGATGGATAAGGTTAATTCTAGGAAAGAAGATGCAGACAAAGAGGCATCAGAAGAGACTTCTGGAAGCTCCAGCTGTGACTCTGAAGAAAGCACAAATTCTGATAATGATTCAGAGAGACTGAATAATTCTGCATCAGAATCACATTTATTGCCTAAGACTCACCGACAGCTGTGCCGATCTCCTTGCTTAGAGCCTCATATACTAAAAAGAAATGAAATCTTGCAAGACTTTAGCATAGAAGAGGCTCAGATAGTACCTAAGGAAGTAAAAAAGCCCCCTGATGTGGTGAAAGAATATCAAACCAAACTGGAGTTTGCACTTAAGTTGGGTTACTCTGAAGAGCAGGTTCAACTTGTACTAAATAAACTTGGTACTGATGCTTTAATAAATGATATTTTGGGAGAACTTGTCAAACTTGGGAATAAAACTGAGACTGAACAGACTGTAACTAATGCTAACACTAGTGTAATGCGCGAAGCATCGTCCATAGAGTCTCAGAGGTCAGAGTCTCCACTGCAGGAGGAAGTGACAGAGGATGGTGACAACCTGAGGCCAATAGTTATTGATGGCAGCAATGTTGCAATGAGGTATGTGACAATTAAGCTTTTCCTTTTATATTTAAATGGAAACTGAATGACCTTGTCCTGTTGAAGCACTGATGTTTGGTGTAATTTCCTGAAACTGTGTGCAGGTTCTTGCTCAAGTATCTTTGTTGACCACACAGTATGTATGCCAATCAATCTAGGCTGGAGGTCTGCAAAAGTTCCATGGTTTGTACTCATAGAACAACCATAGGTTAATGCCAGCTTCCCTGTGTAGGCAGCTATCAAATCTCTCCTTCTGACTGCCAGTCTAGCGCTTGATTTTCAGTAGGCACCATTGCCATGGGGAGTTGCTGTATCCAGTTCCGTACAGGAGGTTAAAGCAAATGTAAGATTCCTTACAATAAGTTCTCCTTGGTAGGCTAGTCTGTGATAATTGGTCTGTCTGTACAATTGGTTTGGGTTGTCACATTTGCAGTGAGGATTTATTGCAAATAATACCTGAGATTACTGTGCTTTAGATTTCCACTTATGTTCCCACAAATAATATCCTTACCTACAGCATTCACCAGTCATGATCCCAGCCCTCTTAAGTCTGTGGAGAGGTGTGAGGTTCATCCCTCATTGGTGATTAGAGGAAGAAGGAAAGGACAGAGAGAGACATGCGGAGAGATGGGGGTTTTATGGCTATATAAATGATTAAATGGCAAATTGATTAGTAACTAACAGAGTAGCTCATAAGGGTTATCTGATTGCTAGCACCATGGTTTAGTAGGTCAATTTTAGTCTTCTGATGAATTGGTGTGGTTTTCATTAGCTTAGTAGTAAAAGTTCATGCAAGAAGTCTCTGGGCTAAAGGCCCAGCGTTTTTTAGCTCCTAATCAAGTTAATTACCTTTAAATGAGCCTTTTAAAAATGAAGCTTAAATACAGCTCTAATTTATGCCAGTAGGTTTTCTTTATTTAAGTAGATGTGTTAGCCCATTAAGCAAGGATATTAATTCTTTGTAAATGGGGTATTCCTGTGAGTTCTTTCTACCTGATGTGTCATTCCTAATCTTTCTGTTCAACTTCAGATTTAAAGGAAGTATGTCCAGTTGAACAAACACTGTTCTGGTACTCAACCGTGAAGTTATCCAGAGACTTCTAAAATGGCTTTGGATTGTGTTTCACATAAATCCAAAACAGTTGTGTGTTAGCTAGTTAGCACAGCTCAGACTTAGTGGGTGGATGTAGATTCAACTTCTCCCACAAACTGCACTGAACACATTCCAGAAGTAGCTCCAGGTCAGTTGCTTTCCCTTAATGTTTATCATCTGTTAGCATAAATATATAGGACCTGCCTTCCTGTGCTCAATTTACTTTCTTGGCCACCTACATAAATGAGCCCAAATATGAGTGCATGCTATGCATGCTACAGGGCCTTAAAACACATGAAATCTATTAATAGAGCAGTCTCTCTGTATCCAAGAATTGGAGCAACAGAGCTTTATTTTTTTTCTACCAAATTCAATCACAGAATCACTCACTTTGGAAGGGACTTCTGGATATCTTCTAGCCCAGTCCTCTCCAGAGAGCAGTGTCAATTCAAGGCTGTATCAGGTTGGGTTTTGAATGCCTCCAAGGATGGAGACTTGACATATTCTCTGGGCCAGTGTTTGAATGCCCTGACTGTAAGAAAGTTTCCTTTTTTTATGTTTAAATAACATTTCTTGTATTCTAGCCAGGTCGTGCCTATTGTCTCTTGTCGTGTCACTGGACACCAGTGAGAAGGCAGTTTCTATCTGCTTTATTCCCTCCCATCAGTTATTTATAGACAAGGGTAAGATCCCCCTGAGCCTTCTCCAGCCCAAACCATTCTATGATTCTCTAGTACCAGTTCTCTCAGCCTCTCCTCATATCACAGGTGCTCGAGTCCCTTGATTAACTTTATTGTCCTTCACTGGGCTCTGTCCAGTATTGTCCATGTCTGTTTTACACTGAGGAGCCTAGAACTAAACTTAGCACTCCAGATGTGTCTCACCAAGGCTGAACAGGCTCCCTCATGAACAGCACCTCCCTTGACCTGCTGCCAACACTTTTCCTAATGCAGCCCTGGAGGTTGTTGGCCTTCTGTGCTGCAAATGCATATGCTGTCAGTTTGGTGTTCACCAGAACCCCAAGGTTTTTTCTTCAGAGTTTTTTCTCTTCAGTTGTTTTTCCCCAGCCTATATTGATGCCTGGTGTGAGTCCCCAGCTGCTGGACTTCTATTTCCCTCTGCTAGGTGCCTGTTGGTGCATTTCTCAACCCTCCCAGGGTCCCTCTGGATAGGACTACACCCATCTGATGTACTCCTCCCATTTACACATCCTCATCAAACCTGGTGAGGGTGCACTCTGCCCATTATCCAGGTCATTAGATCTGTCTAGGTCTAGATCATTACAGAAGATACTAAGCAATGCTTGTGTCTGTATCAGTCCCCAGGGTTCTAGTCCTAAGGAATACCCCCAGTAGCCTTTCAAAGATTACCAAGAGTGGTCTCACAATGTCCTTAGCCAGCTCCTTCAACACCCTTGAGGGCCCAGCAGCATGGGAATATCCTGATTCAGTGTTCCCTGACCTCTGCTGAGGGAAAGTCTTGTTCTGTTGCCTTTGCCCAACTTCCTGCAAATCAGGTGGACCAATTTTGAGCTTTGCAGAGGGGATGCCTGAAAATCAACCAGGTTTTCTGGGCCTCTCTCCTCTCCAGGGTCATACTGCATGGAATTCTCCTGAACAGGCCAATTCTGCTCTCCTGAAGTCTGGGTTTGTAACTCTGCTTTTTGCTCTTTCTTCACGGGATCCTGAATTCCACTACTCACAGTCACTTCAGCCAAGGCTGCCCCTGACCTTCACATCTCTGACTAATTCTTCCTTATTTAGGAGGTCCAGCAGGTTCCCTCATTGAGTCCTTAGTCACCCATGTTAAGAAATTATCATCAATGCACTCCAGAAAGTTCGTGGATTGTTCATGCCTTGCTGTGTTGGCCAGTCTACTGACAAAGATGCTTCTGCTCAGCCAGTAGTCAAGATGCTTTTGTTCTGCTTGATCAGGTAGATCCTACCTTTTTCTAGAAATGAGATCTTGATTATGAAAGATGTTCCCATGTTTGTAAAAAATGAATCCCTGTTGCTGACACCAGTCATGCAAACAGTTGCTTTCTATCAGGATCTCTCATTTCCCCTTCAAGAAAATAGGCAGTAGTAAATAAGCAGTTTAAAAGGAAAGATTTCCATTTCAACAAGTGAAAGAGCAATGTTCAAACCAGTGGAGGAGATACAGGAATTCACCAGTTCAGACTGTCTTGTTCAAATTTATGTATATACATGTCCAGGATCCTGCTACAAGTAATTAACCCATGAACTGGCACAGTCTGTTCTTTTCATTCCTCTTACCTTTCCAAACTGTGGCTAATGAGCTCTCTTTGGAGTTACTAACAGGACATGGACCTGTGCCCTAGGCAAGACTGTAGGTAATGTTTTGACAGATATTCTTGAGAGCTCTCTTATACGTTCTCACAGAAGAGGGTAGACTGATTTGTATTCTTACCCCCCTGTTGTCATACATGTACTTGATTATACTGTTTACTATTAGAACTATTCTAGATAAATACTGCTAATTTTCATTTAAGGGATATATTTAATGAGGTGGGCAGTGGAGAAGTTTTGTGGAGAAGGCTGAGGTGGGCGATGTCAAATAATAGAAGTAGGATGAGCCATTCTGTGATCCCAGAAGGATCAAACACTGTATGCTGCCCTGTGTTTCCATTGCATGACTAATTAAGGATGCAGTTTCACAAAACAGCTAATGAGTGACACAGAGCGACTTACTTTCATCCTTGCCTCAATCTCACTTTCCTACCTGCATCTCATCTAGTGACTGTGTGGCTGCAAAACTAGTTGATTAAGCTTCCTCATACAAAAAGGATTATTTGCACATTAGACCTGTAAATTACATGGTTTTATGGTTGAGAAAGCAGCTAGGTCTGACACAAGGGAGGAAGGTTCTATCTGATTATGTGACTGGATGTTCATATTTGTGCAACTGGTTGCATCCAGTCAAGTGGTGGTGGGTGCATTGTGTTCCTTGAGGGCAGTGTAGATCAAGGCTTGGGCCAGAATAATTTACTATGGCCAGCCAGGGTCAGCATATATGCTGGTCTAGTCTGGTGACTACTCCTGTTCCAGATAAGCTCCTTTAGCAAGCTGTAGTTTAAAAAAAAGAAAAAATAAACAAAAAACCCAACACCTCTCATTTATTTTTTGTCTTTTGATAGTGCTTGGAAAGCTTTTCTTATCCTTTAAGATGGTATTGCTTGTCATTCATGCCTTAAACTGAAAATGATTGGTCAGAAGCACCTTGTGTATTTCAGGTTTAAGGCTCCAGTATTGGCTAAAGAATATGAACTAGTTAGAGTTTTCAAAACAAAGCTAACTCCCCCTTTCACCTGAATAGCAGAAAGGTGGCTTTTGCAGGCTATGGCTTGAAGAATTGCCTGTTAGTTTCCATGGGATGCTTCAAATCTTGTCACGGTCTTTCATTTTCTAGCTTTCATGTTGTTGACTTAATCCTTTTCCAGAAGAGGAAAGATGACTACACGTTAAAGCCTAATACACACAGTCTTTTGTTAGAATGTTTTATGGATGGTCTGATTTTTTTGTGTGTGTGAACTTAAAATGAGAGCTGAACCACAAATTAGATAATCCCCTAGAGCAGCAGTGGAGCTCCTGGTAGACACTTCCCACAGCTGAGAGTGAAGCTGGACTAAGGGACAAGACCCAGGATTCAGTTATAAGCAGTGACCTGTCTCGGATTTCCAGAGAACTGTGTAGGTTTAACTCTGCTTCATAAACTGGGGGTTTTTTTGCATGTAGATGATGATGGTGATGTAATGCAAAATCTTCTTTTAGAGCCTTAGTCCACATGAGCATGAGAGGCATTAGTCCATTGACATAAAAATGCACTCAGGACGTTACTTAGTGTATGCTGCAGAGGATAGATACAAGACAAGTAACACATTTCAGTCAACAGTAGTTCTGTATCCCTGCCTGATGAGATTTGAAGTACCCTAAATTTTCCCTTTAGATAACTGAGATAGTCAAAAGAAGGTGATCTCTGCCCATCTAGCAGCAGCAGATCATCACCTCTTCATCCTTACATCTGTCTGCTCTCCACTCTGTTCTTGGACCTGCTCTTCATGCATCTCTGGTTTTCTCAGCTGAGCCTCTGCAGTCTGGAATGGAGGGGAGAAGGTCCTGTTTCTCTGTGAGACAACAGAGGGAAGGTTTTGAGATTGTCTTTGGCCCCTTCATTTTAAGACCTTCCTTTACTGCGGAGGTTACTTCTCTTTGTTTTATCTGAGCTTTGCTCAGGCTTTTGCCACCAAGAAGTGAGGAATAAAAAACAGAGTTGTTAGTTACAAAGACAGTGGGAAAATATTAACTACTTTATTAATTTTCTTCCGTTCCCTATTTGTTACTTTTTCCTGGCTACCCTGGGTGCCTTCAGACTTCCTTTAATAGTGAAAAGAATGGATTTAAATTTTATGTAAATGTATATAAAGCTTTACGTTGAAATCATATAGGCAAAAAAGAAGTCTGCTGTGCTCAGAGAGAGCACAACATTAAGATAGCCCTGAGAAGCAAATAATTGGATATTTTACTTGCTGTATTACAGTTTTTAGACAACCACTTTCACAATTACATAGGCAAAAGAACTGGAGTATTTTGATCACGTGCCACCGGGGTTTGCTGGTTGAAATAAATTAGTCTTGTTTTGAGCAGTTACATTCTTCTGAAAACTTCACCCCTAAGATTCCCATGCCATGGAGGTGTTGCTCTTCATTTTCCCCCTTGGAAAACCTTGGCCTGTGTATTTAGATGGCGCTTGATGGTACTTCATTGTACAAGGGAAAATGCAACGCAATTGTAGAGTTAATTTTTATTTGTGAAAGAAAGGTGCTGATTTGGGATTTTTATATTTTTTAAGTTATAAATTCACTCCCACTTGAAACAATATTTTGCGCTTTTCTTAGAACTTTCATGGTCAGCCATTCCTCCAGCTGTGGATGTTCTAGGTGCTTGGTGGCATCAGAAACGTAAACCCAGGCCTGACATGTAGCAGATACCCCAGGGCCATTAAGGACTTTCATCCACCTGGAGGAAGTGTGAGATACCCAAAGGTGCCTAACCAGCAGTAAACATCTCTGTTTAGGCAACTGAGTCTTCCCCGTGTGCATGAACAGTGAGGCAGGTCATTTGGCCATAGTAAAAGGTTCACCAGTACCCTGTCTACATAGAAGTTTTTTCAGAACTGCAAATTCTGTCAACCAAAGGATGGTTCGATGGTCTTATCTATGCCATATGTAGTTTTCATATGCCAGTTTAATTGCATATGTATTTTAATAAACTAACAGTTTAGCAGTGGTCTCTGGCATTAGCCTTGACAATTAGCACTGGCTTTGGCCTCTTCTTAGATCATATGTTGCTGAGCTTGGTAGACACCATTGTGTCCTGGTACCTTGATTCAGACATTCATCCTTCATTGACACTGATGGTCTAGTTTCTTTGGTTATTTTGAGGTGTCACTTTAAGGAATAGATACAAATATTTTTCCAACAAGTAACAATTATGTGGGTAGGAGCTTGTCACTGGCAGCTTTGAGTTTTAACTTCTCTTTGCCTGGTTTGACCTCTGACTGCTGAGTGCATGACTCTTGCTTGGTCAGACACCCACGCGTGTGTCTGCCTGGCAGCTGCGCTTGCTGTACTCCATAGAGTGCCCTGACATTGGAAGCCCTACAGACAAAAGGTGTTTTGAAGGATGTTACAGCTTCCAAGGCTTTCTGCCTTCAAAGACTTCAAAGCATTGAAGTAATCTGTTATGAGCTAATGAAAAAAAAAAAAAAACAAAACATTCAGGAACTGTTTAATCCATTTTGTGTCAGAAAGCAAAATATAAGGAATAAATGCAGGACTGATAGAAGGTCTGGAGAACTGAGAGGTGTTTTGGGCCAGCTTATTTCTGTGATTAGGAAATTAGTTGACCTTACATAAATAAATAAATAAATAAATGGGGTGAGGCTAGTGGCAAACTAGGCTGCCAGCCAATGAGTCACTAATATAATACAGGATGGAAATTCTTATCTGTCTATGCTATGGACTAAGTACTGTTTTCCTCCTGTGACATAATAGAATAAAATAGTTTTGTAACTCTCCAAATTTATCAGGCAGATCTGTGTGTTAGTTTTGTTCTTGCTTTTAATTAACATGCTTTTACGTGGAAAGTACCCTGATGTGCCTAGATTCCAGTTGTATAAAAAAACTGTATGTGTATTGCAACAGATATTATTGTAGACCTCAGCTCTAACGCCTCTTGTCATCAATGTGTATGTTTTCTGTGGCTGTCAAAATCTGAGAGCTCCATGTTGGTTTTAATATTGCATAAGAGCACACCAGAAGTTTTGTAACTTGGAAGCTGTCAATGATGTAGGAGTGTATACCACAACTCTTTTCATGACAGTCACTTGAAAGTCTATTTGGGGGTTTCTCTGTTACAAAGGTAACAGAGAAAATACTGTTCTCATCAGATGTTTTTACCGCTTTCTGCTTGCTCTCCTAGCCTGGAAAATACTTGATTGGTTTTTGCTTGGCAAGTGTTATACTACTTTTTTTTTTTTCATTTAAAATAAAACCACAACTGTGAACAGGCCAAATATTAAAGTGGTGATAAAGAGTCACTCATGCATAGTATGAAAGAGAAAGAGATACTTCTAAAGGAATATGCTGTATATTCCTTCAACTATGAGTGGTAGGTTAAACATAGTCAGCAAGCAGAACCAAAGCAGTATACACCAGTGTCTCACCCAGGGCTACAGCTGTCATCCTGACTGCTCTGAGCTTTTACATATAATCATAGAATTACTTAGGTTGGTAAAGACCTTTAAGATCATCGAGTCCAGCCATAAACATAAAGCTGGCAAGTCCACCACGAAACCATGTCCCTAAGTGCCACATCTGCATGTCTTTCCAGTGACTCCAGGGACAGTGACTCAACCACTTCCCTGGGCAGCCTGTTCCAATACTTCATAACACTTTTGGTGAATAAATTTTTCCTAACAGCCAATCTAAACCTCCCCTGGTGCAACTTGAGGCCATTTCCTCTTGTCCTATGGGAAACTACAGGCCAGTCTGCATCAGTTTGATCCCTGAGAAGGCAATAAAATGGAAGGAGTTTCCAAACATATAGAAGGATGTTGTAATAATATAATAATCGGGACGGTATTTTTAAAAGGAAGTTTTTTGACAAAGAAATACAAACATTTCCACTATTACTTGCAACTAACCAGAAAAAAAAAAAAGTCAGAAACAGCAGCATGATTTCAGTCTTTTCACCATATGATGTATCATAAAGCTGATGAAGCACAAAGATCATCCAAAGCCAAGCATCAAATCTACATGACAACAAAACAGAAGAAAAGAACACATTTTAATTATACATCTTTTTCAAAAACTTTCACACTAATCATTTACATTTCTTGGAATTTGTATCCACTCAGATACTAGCTTAGGCATGTGTCTGAAAAGGAGCAGAAAATGTGAACATTTCTGTGAGCCATAAATCCACTTGCTCAGCAATGCGGAAAAGCTCGTATGCACTGTTATGCATTCCATATTCCTGCTTTGTAGAGTTTAAATATATTTAAAATTTATGCTCTAGATGAAAGAGTTTTAATAATCTTTATTAGGCAAGAGAAATATAAGGAGCTGAACTGCCTGGTCCTCCCTCTGCCTTTAAAAATGTGGCTTCAGTTCCAGCCTGACTGAAAGCGATAGGCCAGAATGACCATTTCTTTCAGAGAGGGCAGGATTTAAATCCAGAAATGATATTTCAGACTTAAGGGAACAAACACACACTTACTAAAATACAGTCTTAACAATTTGCTGTCAGGAATGAAAAGTGATTTTATCCTTTTGAAAGAATGGAGATTGTTTAGACTAACAACAGTGCAGTGATTTCACTAGAATTTAGTAGCTGGACAAAGCCTTTCCCAGTGGTTTTAAAATGGATTGCAGTATATTTGTGGTTGCACATGACCTGCTGATAGCACGAACAATCATTTCTGGTACCAGGCTTTGCAGAGGAGGCCTAAAGGCTGACCACTGGGCACTGAACACACACTAAGTGTCCTCATGGTGTGTTGTCGCAGGGAGATGTGATTAAACTTGCCATGGCTGTAAATACTGTTGGCCATTTTTAATATGCGTGTGCATTTTAAATGTGACATATCTGTGTTTGGTTTGGTTTCCTGTTCCTGGGAAGTTACGAAATGCACAAAGATACTTTTTCAGGCAAACAAGCAGACCAATAACTGTATAGTATAAACCAGTGCCTAGAAATATTATTGCTGTGTTTTATTATTAGTGTTATTTCAGTATAATAGTGTATTTCATGATGTTGTTGTACAAAACAAGGAATGTGTTTTTGCAGAGGCCTAGAACCATAGCTAAACAAGGTACTGAGACACACAGATGTCTTGTTCCGGACAGTGTTCCTAGTATAGCTCTATATAGGCACAGGAGATGGATTTAAACTCACCTTGGACTACACTGTATTATCTAAAATCTACCTACTTTGATTATTATGACCAGTGACAATTGCAGTATCTTAGTATAAGATTATGTTTCCAGGTCCTGTTTCGGCATCATTAGAAGAGAAAGTCATATAGTTCCTCACTTAATCTGTATAATGATAGTGGTCTCCTCTTCTCCCCTTCTCTTTTTCCCCCTTTAGTTTGGGGCCTGTGACCTTCAACGCAGCCTCTGCTGAGGATGATACTTTGTGAGAGCTGTTAGCCATGACTCATCTTCTCTCAAAACCTAGACACAGGTGAACATGTACACCACCTCCTTCACAGGCTTCTGGAACATGAACTTTGTTTCAGAATTTTTCTCATGCTTACTGTGGCACTTCATCCATTGCACAATTACTCAAGCTCCCGCAATGTATCAAGGGTTGTACAGCAGTGCTATGTTGCAGAGGGCTGGAGATGGTAGGAACTTTAAAATGGTCCTACTAAAACAAACAAACAAACAAACAAACAAACAAAAATTTTAAAATAACTTTCTGGTGTTTTTCTTTACTTCAAAACATGCAAGTTGAAGGAACATTTGGGATCCCTGTGGCTACCCATCATCATACTGTCCTCTTCACAAATCACTTCACAGACTAACTTTCTGGAAAGCAGCTTGTGGTGTACCTGTTGTACATGACAAGCTAGCCAAGCAAGAAGCAATGGCTTGCTGCCATGCCCCTGTGTTTCTTCTGCTATGTATTGCTGTGAGGTTGGGAGAGACCTCACAGAAGTTGTACATGCAGAACACAGAATGACTGGAGAGGAGTCATCTGACTTGTTCTGGAAAGTGTTCAGTGAGGAAACCCCAGAATCCATGGGCAGACTGTCCCATTGATCAGTTAGAAGGCTGCTTCTATCATATTGTTTACCTGTTCCTTATGCTAGTTGAGGACTTTCCTGTTCACCCAGTCGGTGATCAACCACAACTGGCACAGGGACACATACCCAGTTGGGTGCTTGCTCTCTCCAACAGCAGAACTTGGGGACAAAATGTAACAGGAGCAAGAAAACTCATGGGTCAAAATAAAGACAGGGAAATCAGTCACCAAATACTGTTGCATGTCAAACAAATTCAATTTATAGCTAGTGAACTTAATTGTTAATTACTGATTGAGACAATGGGAAACAAAAAAGACAAACATTAAAATATTTAGAGGAAGAACATCTATCCTCTTATTTTCCCAGGCTCACTTCACTCCAGACACCTCTCTTCCCTCTTGTCATGGTGGCAGGTGACACTGGGTCTCTGCAGAGAGGCTGTGAGTGGCATCAGGGGTTGGGATCAGGACATGGCTGTTTCTACTGCTCCTTTCATTCATGCTTTTCTTCCTGTGCTCCACAGGCTGCAGTCCCTCTGGGGTTATAGCTGTTCCCCATGGAGCACCTCTTCCTCCACCACCTGCCAGGGCCTTGGTGTTCCTTCATTCCCTCCTCTATGGTGCAGCTGGCTGGAGCCAGGCATGCCTGGCACAGGGCATCCCCTGAACTCTTCTCACAGTGGGTACCCTGCAGCCCCCTGCTGCCAGAACTTTTCCACAGATACCCAGTGGTTGATTGCTGTTCTCTATTTTAATTACCTTATTTATATTGAAGATTGTTTTGTTCTTCCACAGGCTACTTTTTTTACTCTGGATTAACTACATGCACTTTTCAGCCTTTCCCCATAGACCTTGTTTCACTTGCTTTTGGATTCTTTCAAGTTCCTCTGTGTCTTTGTAATACATCATGCCCAAAACTGGATGTAGAAGTTGGCTGAGGACTCATCTGCCTTTAGAAAATGACATAATTGCGTCTCTTGCCTTACCTCAGACAGTTATTGCACAACAAATGCACACCTTTTGTTTTGCTTATGTCTGATCCATTTCTGCTGAACTGTCTCTCCACAGCTTATTTTATTACACAGTTAATTTCTCCTTCTGAAGTGCAGTGCAGAGCAAATTCTTAGTTTTGTCATGTAGATTTTGGACAGTCTTTTCAGTTTGCCTAATTTGGTCCTGCTGGAGTGTCTGCCTCCCCCTGGGGCCTGGAGTCCTTCTCTCTCATTTCAGATGGGATCTCACAGAGCTTCTGCAGCCAGGATCTGCTGCCTCTTCCCTGTGCTGCCATGCACACCAATGCTCAGTACTCATCTGACAGCATTTCTTAAACTTGTTGCAGCCTTCCATGTGGCCTTCTGTTTCAGACCTCCTGTGTTCCCTCATCAAGTCTCTGTGGTGCTTGTTATACCCCATACTTTTGGTTGGGCTATGAGGATTTTTAACACTCCTTACTTACATTTTTCCTTACTTGTTGAATCCATGTACAGAGGCTAAAAATGGTTGGCAGATTCAGTATCCCTCTCTGACACCATTTTGCAAGTGATGGCAATATTTGGGCAAGGCTCAGGCTGACTCTCAGTTGACTTTAGAAACCACGGAGCAAGTAAAGAGCATGACTTTGAGATTCATGTTTTGCTGTGCTCCACTTAAGGTCATAGAAAAGCAAAGTCATAAGAAATTACAATGTGTGTTTCAGCCACGGGAACAAAGAAGTATTTTCTTGTCGAGGAATCAAATTGGCGGTGGACTGGTTTTTGGAAAGAGGCCACAAGGATGTGACCGTGTTTGTGCCAGCATGGAGGAAAGAACAGTCGAGACCTGATGCTCTCATCACAGGTAAGCACTGTTCTGCCTTTACTGGTTTGTTTGATGCTTTGCATGGCATGAGTGCTCAAATGAACAAACCTTTAGAAATGAAAGACTATAATAGAAAGTATCTTTGATGCAGTACTTCATTGCAGTCTTCAGGAAGGAATAAGACAAAGCAATGCCCTCCTCCAAGTCCCCCTTTCTGCTCACCTGATAGATTTTCCATTAATGTTGCTACTTTTTAATTAAAGAGTGTAATTGCCATTTTGTAAAACTGTTTTACCCTTGTAGCATTGGCGGCAAAGAGGTTTGAACTTAGTGATTCACTGGGTGATCTTTCTTGTGAGCAGATTCTGCCAGGGTGCCCTGTCTGCCAGTCACCTCAGTGAGTGATTGCCCATACTGGGGTTACGGGAATATCCTGACAGAAAGGGAACCCTTCCCCTTTTCATCATAACTGTTAAAAAGTGGGACATATTTTGAAAATTTTAATTTTGGCTGTGTTTATCTAGAAAAAAATAAATAAATGTGGAGGCATTCATTTCTCGATCAAACTAACTCTGTGTGAAGGCTGGAGAGTTGTCCTCCTTTTGTTCTAAAGTTGAAGCAGAGGAGAATTCAGGGTTAAAAAATCCCTAGGATTTAGGGGGGAGTTGTGGGTTTGGTTTGGTTTTGTTATGCTAAACATGGCTACCTTTAAGGCGGGAGTGGGGGAGGTGAGCTTCTGAGAGTAGTAGCTCTGGCTACTACTCTCACAGAATCATCTAGATTGGAAAAGTACTTTAAGATCATCAAGTCCAACCTTTAACCCTACTCTGCCATGTTTAGCCCTAAACCATATCGCCAAACACTACATCTATATGACTTTTAAAGACATCCAGGGATGGTGACTCAGCCACCTCTCTGGGCAGCATGTTCCAATGCCTGACAACCTTTTCAGAGAAAAAACAATCTTAATGTCCAGCCTAACCACCCCTGGTGTAGCTTTAGGCCGTTCCCTCTTGCCCTATCACTGTTCACCTGTGAGAACAGACCAGCACCTACCTCTCTACAATGCCTTTTGTGGTAGTTGAGAGAGCACTAAGGTCTCGCCTCAGCCTCCTTTTCTTTAGACTAAACAGCCCCAGTTCCCTCAGCTGCTTTTCAGAAGACTTGTTCTCTAGGCCCTTCACCAGCCTCGTTGCTCTTCTCTGCACCCATTCCAGCACCTCGATGTCTTCCTTGCACTGAGAGGCCCAAAACTGAACACAGCACTCGAGGTGAGGCCCCACCAGTGCAGGATACAGGAGGAGGATCACTTCCCTAGACCTCCTGGCCACACTATTTCTGATACAAGCCAGGATGCCATCAGCTTTCTTGGCCACCTGGGCACACTGCTGCCTCCTGTTCAGCCCCTTGTTGATCAGCACACTGAGGTCCCTTTCTGCTGGGCAGCTTTCCAGCCACCCTTCCTGCAGCCTGTGGTGTTGCATGGGGTTCTTGTGGCCCAAGTGCAGGACCCAACACTTGGCCTGGTGGAAGCTCATACATTTTGCCTCAGCCCATCAATCTACTCTGTCGGAGTCCCTCTGTAGAGCCTCCCTAACCTCAAGCAGATCAACACTGCCTCCCAACTTGGTGTCATCTGCAAACTTACTGAGGGTGCACTCTCTACCGTTATCGAGGTCATTGATAAAAATGTTAAATACAAGTGGTCCCAACACTGAGCCCTGAGGGACCCAGCCAGTGACCGGCCAGCAGCTGGTTTAGCTGCATTCAGCGCCACTCTCTGGGCCCAGCTGTCCAGCCAGTGTTTTATCCAATAGAGAGCATATCCATCCAAGCCATGAGCAGCCAGTTTTTTCATCAGAATGCTGTGGGAGACAGTGTCAAGGCTTTAGGGGAGTCCAGGTAGACAACATCCACAGCCTTTCCCTCATCCACCGGGTGGGTCGTCTTGTCATAGAAGGAGATCAGGAAGAATACAGATTTTTGATAACCACATGCATTTTCAAATGTCTGGAAAGATCTTCACAATCCTTCATTTATTTGGTTGCTGCTGGAACATACCATGTTAATGGGAAGAACTTCAGTGTGAGGGTGGTGAGACATTGGAACATGTTGCCCAGGGAAGTTGTCGAAGCCCCATCCCTGGAAGTGTTCAGGGACAGGTTGGATGGGGCTCTGAGCAACCTGATCTAGTGGGAGGTGTCCCTGCCCATGCAGGGGGGTTGGAACTAGATGATCTTAAAGGTCTCTTTCAACTCAAACTGTGATTCCATGATTCTGTGAAATATGCAGCCACCTGGAATTTTGAAAAAGCCTTAAAATTACTAACTTGAGGACGGTTCTAGACTGTCAGTATTTCTGAGAAGCTTCTTGGTTTAAACAACAGCTGCATCTTTCCTATTATTTACTGCTAATCATCACATGGGAGATGTTGTTATTCTTTCTTAGTGAGCAAATCACCTTCCATCACACTCTTACCATTTACCACATGACTGGGTGGGGTAGTGAGTACAAAGAGTTTGGATTCAATTTTAAATCCTGAGCTTTTTCTACTAAACAGATAAATGCTTGTATCAACTACATTGTTTATATATAATATTAATGCTGTATTTCTTCGTATTAGAGTCTATTTTCCTTCCTAGATGGAACGCATTCCCTGTCAAGTGTCTTGTGCTACAGAACAGTTGAGTTATTTGAGATCTAAACCATTATTAAGAGCTATGACTCATATTCACTGTGTGAGCATTATTTTCTGGAATTATTTCAAAAGATGTTTCTTGTTGGGTACTGTGAAGAGATGGAAGAGGTCTGTCTTTACCCAGGAGCTCAGTTATGGAAAACCCTTGGCTACACTTGGGTGTAGCCCTCCTTTCACTGAAACATGCAGTATTTTAAAACCACCCCTTCAACGTGAAAGGGTTTTTATAGAATCATAGAATGGTTTGGGTTGGAAGGGACCTTAAAGATCATCTAGTTCCAACCTCCCTGCATGGGCAGGGACACCTTAGACCAGGTTGCTCAGAGCCCTATCCAACCTGGCCTTGAACCTTCCAGGGATGGGGCATCCACAGCCTCCCTGGGCAAACTGTTCCAGTGTCTCACTACCCTCATAGTGAAGAATTTCTTCCTGATGTCTAATCTAAATCTCCCTGTGGTGAGCTGATGCTGTCACAGAGGCTACCAGCTGTCAGGATGCATTTTCATGGATCACTGCTGGGTCATGGTCATCAAAGCACAGAGAGAATGTCCTCTTGTTATCCCTGCCCATGCAATTTCTGTTAATGGTTGTTTAGTCTTTTGTGAGGGGAGAGAAGATGGACCATTCCCCACACTCCCCTATTCCAGTTTAAAACTATTCTGTCTCGTCATATCACTGCATGTCCTTGTAAAAAGTCCCTCCACAGCTTTCCTGCAGGCTCCCTTCAGGTCTCTGAGCCTTCTCTTCTTGATAAGTAGTGTTTATTTTCAACCATAGCAACATGAACAAGGTCCCCTGTGATAGTCTTGGAGAAATGGTGTGGAGCAGGACATTTTAATTTGTTTGGGTTGGGTTTTTTTAATATTGCCAGTTGACTGCTGACTGTAACTTCAAATGTCATCTATCAGACACCTTCTGCTGGACTGTAACCATTTAAGTCATGTTTAGTCCTAAATGCGTAGATTTTTAGATTTTCTCCCTTGGTTCTAATGTCTTTGGAGATTAAACAAACATGACTTTCTTTTCTTTTTTAAAAAAAAATTTAAACTTTTTATTCTTATTCCTTATAGATCAAGAAATCTTACGTAAATTAGAAAAGGAGAAGATTCTTGTGTTCACGCCATCCCGCCGAGTGCAAGGGAGAAGGGTGGTGTGCTACGATGACCGATTTATAGTGAAGTTGGCTTTTGAGTCAGATGGCATAATTGTTTCTAATGATAACTACAGGGATCTAGCTAATGAAAAGCCTGAATGGAAGAAGTTCATAGATGAGCGCTTGCTGATGTATTCATTTGTTAATGACAAGTAAGTCAGTCTGTCTTTATTTGTGCCACTAAAATAACTGAGAGAAGGAAAGTTTGAAGACTTGGATTAATTTCTATCTTACACCCAAATCATTAGGTACATGTAGGAAAACAGAAGAAATATTTGATCATAAATTTTCTCATCCAAGATACTCAAACTGTTTTTTGTAGAGCTTTTTATAACTACATATATATATATATAGTTATATGTGTGTAGTATATATGAGCCAGCCTGTGGTTAGACTCCTAAATCCTAGAGTCATAGAAAAACTCATGTTGGAGTGAACCTCAGGAGGCCTCTAGTTCAACTGCCTGCTTAGATGCATCTGTGTTATCTTTGTAGCCCAGCACAGAGGTCAACTGCAGTTACTACTGATGGCTTCTTCTAGTGGGATGGACTCAGTACTCTGCCAAGCAGACAGTTGTATTTGAGGGCCTAAGTAGTGGTGCAAGAGTCCTAGACAATGAGCGCAGTTTTGCAGAGTTAGTTGTGGCATTTTCAGAAATGGCTGCCTTTAGGAATGGGTTGTGTGCAGCCCTGCTTTGCCACAGAGCAGTCAGCTGAGCTAGGCTGAAGGTGTCTGAAGCAGACTAGAAGTGTCCACATGGTGTATTTCTATGACTTGTCTCTCAGGCAGTACCTGCAGCAGAAAGGTGACCTTTCAAAACAGTGCTCGAAGTATCCAGCTTAAAAATGACAGCATGGGACATTATAGTGTAGGATGCACTCGTGAGGTGCTTGGTCATTTTGGTCATTGCATGAGGAATATGAAAAGACTTGTTTGCTTCCATAATAATTTTTTTTTCTTTTTTTTTTTTTTCTTCATAGATTTATGCCTCCTGATGATCCTCTTGGCCGCCATGGTCCAAGTCTGGACAATTTTCTTAGGAAGAAGCCTATTGTGCCAGAACATAAGAAGCAACCATGTCCCTATGGTAATTTGATTTAACTTGTCAGTTTTCTGTACTGATGGGACTGGGTACCAAGCTCCAGCTTTATTTTAACACTTCCAAAAGTAAAAACTTTTAAACAGAGGTTTTTACATTACTATTTTAACCTGAGAATGTTTAAAATGCTGAGCTGAGGGCAGAAACTGAAGTAAGTTTTTTTTTCATGTGCTGGTTAGAGAACATTTCTGTCTTCTAATTGAACTAATGGAGCAACTTCATTAGTGATTTGTAGAAATAGATCCAAAACAGCATGCAAATTCTGCAGGCTCCAGAAGGACCTTTTCTAATGTGATTTGGTCATAAGACATCTAAGTTTTTTTCCAGCAAATTGATTGACCTGTCTGAAGTTTAGCTACTGAGCATTCCTACAGGCACACCACCATCTTGACTGAGCTGAAAACCTGCTGGTCTTACAGGTCTGTGGGACTTTCCTGTTAGGTTTTCTACCTGTCTATCTCCTTGTCCCAGTACAGCAGGTGCATACAGATACACTGACTGTTCAGCTCAAAATGTGGCTGGTCACATTGGTCTGCATTCCTGGAGCACTAGCTGCAGCACACTGCCACCGCCTCTTTTTCTCCGTAATACAAGAGAGGAGATCTTAGATCTCACACCATATCACATAAAACCATATGCAGGATCTTTCAAATCATCACTAAAACTTTAAACAAGGGGCATTTCCATTGTTTGACGTTTACCATATTTTGGTGAAGTTTTTTTTTCATCTGATTATGTTTGTATTAATAGGGAAGAAATGTACCTATGGACACAAATGCAAATACTATCATCCAGAAAGAGGAAATCAGCCTCAGCGATCTGTAGCTGATGAACTTCGTGCCATGTCTAGAAGCACAGCTGCCAAAACTACTAGTGAAGGAGGACTGGTAAAAAGCAATAGTGTTCCCTGCAGCACTAAAAACGATGGCACTTCTGAGCTGAAGCGCGCTGCTCCAAAGAGGCAATCGGATCCTAGTATAAGGACTCAAGTCTATCAAGACTTGGAGGAAAAGCTTCCCACCAAAAACAAGTTGGAAACCAGGTCTGTACCTTCTTTAGTTAGTATACCAAGTTCCTCTGCTGCCAAACCCCAAAGTACTGCACCTTTAACTAATGGCCTTCCATCCGGAGTTCACTTCCCACCTCAGGATCAAAGACCACAGGGACAGTATCCTGCAGTGATGATGACAACCAAAAATCACGGAACACCAATGCCTTATGACCAGTACCCAAAATGTGAGTCTCCTGTGGATGTAGGGTATTACTCTATGCTGAGTGCATATTCAAATCTAAGTGTATCTGGTCCACGTAGTCCTGAAAGGCGCTTCTCCTTGGACACAGATTATAGGATTAGCTCGGTAGCTTCTGACTGCAGCAGTGAAGGGAGTGTCAGCTGTGGCAGTAGTGATTCCTATGTGGGTTACAGTGATCGCTCCTACATGAGTTCACCTGACCCACAGCTAGAGGAGAACTTGAAGTGCCAACATATGCACCCCCACGGCCGCCTTAACACCCAGCCCTTCCTACAGAGCTACCACGAGCCTCTCACACGAGTGCAAAGCTATAGTCATGAAGAACCAAAGCATCACCACAAACCTCCAGTTCCATACATGGCTGTGCATCTGCAACATCCAGCAGTCGGTGCTCGTTCCAGCTGTCCAAACGACTACTCTGCATCTCAGAGTTCGTCGCATGCAAAGACCATGCACCTGGGGAGAGCCCTCGTGTCCACGAGAATAGACAGCGTTTCAGACTCACGTTTATATGAAAATTCTCCATTAAGACACAGAAAGCCTTATTCTGGCCAAGATGGGCTTGGAAGCTGGGATAGGCAGAGTTACGGGATGGATGCCTATAGCTACCGCCAGACCTACTCCCTGCCGAGTAACCCCACACAGCCGTGCTACGAGCAGTTTGCCTTCCAAAGCTTGCCTGAACAGCAGGACCAGACCTGGCGTGTTCCTTACTGCGGAATCCCTCAAGACCCTCCACGGCACCAAGACACCCGGGAGAAGGTTTACATAAATCTCTGCAACATCTTCCCCCCTGATCTGGTCAGGATGGTTATGAAGAAGAACCCTCACGTGACGGACGCTCAGCAGCTCGCTGCGGCCATCTTAGTGGAGAAATCTCAGCTAGGTTATTGAGAGATGATGCATCTTTGTGGTGTCCAGTAGTTTTCAGCTCAGCTCTGATGCTGAGGGAGGTTTGCTACAATAGCATTTGGGATCTCCTTCTCAGCAAGGAGGTTATATAGTAATCCGTTTATGTGAAATACTGTATCATGGAGTCTGTATGTATAGCCCCATGCATCAGAAGTACCAGATAGGTTTTGTGTTCTAGTTTGAAATTTTTTTAATGGCTATTTTCACAGCTGGAGAATGTTCCAGTTTAAATTAATATATATATATATATATATATATGTATCTTTAAAAAATAATCTGTGGTCTCTGGTTATAACATTTGGTGCATCAGGGGTTTATATGCAGCACTTTCTATCCTTGTTACATGTTGTTGGGATTTTTGTTTTCATTTTTTTAACTTGCTGGATGTTTGTCCTCAGGCTGTGTGGTATTAAAACAACCTGCAAAAAGAGGATTTTACTTCTTCTGGCAGGCAATTCTCAAGCCAAGTTTTTGAACTTTTTACAACACCATAAGCATGTATGTTTGGTTTGTTGGTTTTGTGAGCTTTTTTGTGCTATAACCATCTATTTATAGGAAACAAAGATTTAATACAGCACTGACTTCATTTTTTAAACAAATAAAGTTACCAGTTAACGGTGAAATGGGTAACAATATATTAGTAATTTATAGTATGGCACTTTTCATTACTTTCTTTGTTGTGTTTAAATAGTTACATGTTTTGTTGATGCAGTTGATTAGTAAGATCAGATGCAATCAGAGGAAGAAAAAATATCTCTTATTTTTAAATTAATTTATGGATAAGGTAGAAGCCTTATTGCCTGATTTTCAAAGGTGCTGAGAGTTTGCAGTCCCCTTTGAACCTAAGAGAAGCTGCAAATGTTCAGAACCTCCCCAAACCAGGCCACGCTGTTTCAGTTCCCATGCAGTTACTAGCTCTGTGTATTTCTGGTCAGTAGAAGGGGGCCCAAAATCGTAGGGTCTTGTTTAGTTGTTTTATCTGTTTGTCTTTGTATTGCTGCACAAGTGTACTGGATAAAATAAGCTTTTCATAAAATATTTACCCATTTTTAAATGAATTTAATTATCTCAATGCAAGTTTTGTATTTAAGGTAGTGTTTGATTTTTCTTGCTATTTATCAAGGCTGGCCTGAAAAGGTTGTGTGTGTTGAGGATATGCAACATTTATTAACTGCACTATGGTAATGATATTGTAGCTCAAAATAATAACTTAAACTTTTTTTTTTTTTTCTGTTTCATTTGGGGAGGGGAGTATTGTGGGGAGAGAAAATACTGTACGTGTTCCTGAAGTTAGTTTTTGGCCTGTTGTATTGTGTAGGCCTGATTCTTGCTACAAATAGCCTAGTTTTAGAAACAGACACAGCACGTCTGTTTTAGTATTAGTAAGGGATATTTCTGGTTTTAAGTCATGGGTTTTACTAGCACCTCATAAGCTTTTCTATATACATATATATATATATATTAAAAAATAGAAATAGATTTTGCAATTGATGTCAGATGTACTTAGGTGACATAGTCAGTTGCCAACAGTTTTAGGTTTCCATCCATTGTAACGATGTTCAGTGTTAAAAAGTCACTAGTTTACACTGTTACTGCTGATAATTTTCATACACTTGCTGGAATTTAAAGTAAGGCCCTAAAGAACCAGAAAGTACCTTTTACTGTTGATACAAATTGTATCTTTTTAACTGAGAACTATTTTGATTTGTAGATTTAGTAGAAACACAAATGTATAATTATAACTAGTCTTTTGGGCAACATTTTATCCCTTATTTAAAAAGTAGAGATTTCAGACGTAGAGTAGACTTAGGCAAGTAAAAGTAGGTATTTATTTAGGTGTCTGTCTCAATTTCACAGATTAAAAAGAAAAAAAAGTAAACTATTGGCATCTTCTTCCTTCTAAAATCTTTGTAGTGGGAGCTCACTAAAATAAAGGTAAAATGCTGCCTGAAAATGATGTCCAAGCACCTTTGAATACGAAGACGTTTGCACTACTTGTGCGACACCGTGTGTTGCAGCGAGTAGGGTTTGGGTATAACAGTAAATGCTTCTAAAGAGCATTGTGCTTATAGACATATCCAATAATCTGAACCATGTTCAGCAAACCCAGTCAGGACGTTGTGCTCGTGCGGCTCCCGCTGCGGACGTGCCGCGGGCTCTGCCGGCGCCGTCCCCGCCGCGGTGCCAAAGGGGCTCCACGCCATCTGTCCTGCCTTGGCTGTTCAGGGAGAGGACCACTTCCCTTGTGGCAACAGTTTTTCCCTGGATTTGGTTGGTCGCCATCCGTAGAGCATGTTTTAATGTAGAAATCAATGCAGCGCTGATGCTGAGGTTTGGACTGGCAAATGGGTCTCATCTTAGTTGTACACTAAGATTTTTTTAAATTGAATTACACTTAAGTACTACACCATAGTGTAGATGCAGCTGTTTTAATAATGCAGTTATTATATTTGTGTTTTTAATGGGTTTCTACATTTATTTTTTATGTAGGAATTTACTTCTGCCAAAAGTTGAATTCCTTTAAGCATGAACAGAAAGCTGTGTTTGTTACAGAGATGTTTCGTCTTGTTCCCTGTCACACGAGCATCAGAATGCTTCCCACTACCTACATGTAGCAGTCTGGCCTGGAGTGTTGGACCAGCAGGCATAGCCGTGTTGTTAAAATGGTGCAGGGAGACAGATGGGTCTGTGTTGCTGCAGCACCCAGGCCTGGGCTGTTGCTGTTGATTGTCTCCACATACGCTTCATGCAGTATTGAATCCCTGGAAGCATGTTGACCACTGGAGAACTATTGTAAGAGGTTCTGAGCTTTGTACTCAAGCACTGAAAATGCTTTAAAAGTATGAGAACAGGAGTAATTTGGTGGCTATAATGTTGTGCAATGATGTGCTAGTTCCCTTAGACGCCCTTATGTTGGGTAAAGTGAGGTACTGTGGACAAAATACTGGCCTTGATATTTTCTTTTATTTTTGCTGTGATAATAGAATGCAGAGTTGCATGTGACCTCCTCCAAAACAGAGAGGTCAGTGTGTATCTTTAACAGCCTGTGGAGAGGATACCAGTAATAAACATGAAAGCAGTGGTACTGGTCAAATACTGGGTTTGTCAAGTGATGCAAATAACTGAACCGTAACATCCCATGTTCCTTAAACTGCAAAAGGTAGTTCAGTGATGCTGTCTTTGCCCCAGTTGAGTACTAGAATAGCAGTGAAGGATAAATACCTTCAAGTTAATCTGTCCCACCACTGAGAAGAGGACAACACTTTCCTTGTCTTCAGTACTTGAGAGTTGTTTTGATACTTAGCAGGAACTCTGTATTTTTAGATACAGTCCCAAGCTATTACAGCTACACCTGTAATGGTATATAGATAGGCAGTATTTTGAATGCACATTTACATTAGACATCTGCCCACAACTGTTTTGTATAGAACAATGTGTTGCCAGTATTTAGAGTTTTTAAATATGTCCCATGGATACTTAACTTGGCGCTAAACATGCCCAGACTATGACAGTATTAATTGCTTTGTTGTCTTCTTTTATGTTTGTGTGTATATCTACACACACACACACACACACACACACGCACTTGGCAAGTGGGTTTAAGACTTCTGCTAGCAGCCAGAGGTAAGCTTGTATGTTTCCAGGTGTCCTGTTTTTTATTTGTATGTTTGAATTGTAGCTCAGTCCTTGTCTGCAGAGTAGCTCTGGGGAGAGCCAAAAGCCTGATGTGTTCCTCTGGCACCCCAAAAAGGAGTCGTGCCAGTCTGGTGAAACCCTTGGAGGGGACTTTTGCAGCCTTGGAGTACATGGACTGTTGTTGAGCTGTTGAGCATCTTCTGCTGTGAAAGTTGTAGCTAATGGTGAACACTTTTCAAAGAACATCAGAGCTGTGGGTACCTCACTTGGCTCAGAGGGGGTGCTGGCCCCAGCGAGGTGGGCACCAGAGGACTGAACGCCCTGGGTGAGACACCGCAGCCCCGCGCCGCAGGAAGAGGCCACTGAAACACTGGTCAGTTTTATCAGCTGATGGTTTGACCAAGGTATTTTCAATGTGTAAAGCTTGAAAAATGAGACACATAATGCTTTCATACTGTCCGGAGCATTTAGAGAAATACCCAACTGACTTTGCATTGCTACTGAAATTTTAAAATACTGTGCAATCGAAGAGACCATTTTTTAAAATTATGTAGAAATTATTTATTTTGATTTACAGTGTGACTCTTGCTAATTTATTCCTTGCATTATAAAGCTGTGGTGGAGTACTGTTTATATTTTTTATTTATCATAGGAACTAAAACTGCCGAGATGCAAAAACAATAGATTTAAACTTTAAACAAAATTCTTATCACCTTGTTTTCATTTTTATAAAAGGGCTGAGGTTTTATAAATGTCAAATCATGTGGTTATATACTTTGTGAATTTTAGAGAAGCATAGTTTAATTTTGTTGAAATTAAATATGTATGTGCACATTGTTTAGATTAACCTATAACTAATCCTAAAATCATCTGTGTGAAGCGTTTGTTCCAGCTAACCTTTTGCTAGGGAACGTGAGACATGTTCAGACTTCGTCTTTAGCTGTACTAGAATGCTTTTCATCTATCTTAAGGTTTCATCAGAAACTGATGATCTAGTCACCTTCTCACAGGTGAGATGTCTTATTGGCACCTGAGTCACATGACTTGGCGCTGGGTTTTCCTTGCAGAGCATCACAAGGGAAGTCACCCTTGTGTACCTGTAAATATGCAGGAGGTGTTTATACAGGCACTGTCAAATGCAGCGTGGTGTTCATAGTTACAAGGATGCTTTAAGTAATTTTCCAGCTTCCATTTTCATGTCTCAAAGGGTCGTCATAACTTGTGCTTGAAATGTTTATTACTGTCGACTTTTTGACGTTAATGACTGCAAGAGTTCTCGTCGCCTCTCTTCACTCTCTTGCACACTTACACATGAGCCCAGCATGAACACACGAACATACCGGGGATGATTTTAGTGGCGTTAGAGAAGACCTGAGTAAAACTGGTGTGGGAGCAAGTGCAGGAGGGCTGGGGGCCTTGAGAAGCACACCTGGAGCACAGCTGGCAAACTGCCTGCTCCCAGCAAGAGGTGGGATCTCACTGGTGCAGGTCGTTTGGCCAGGACTGCACTTGGTGGTTGTTGGGAACACCTAAAACTAAATCTATTTAGACATTTAAGCACATCCATTTTCAGTGTTTCAAAGGTGTAACAATCTGTTCTTCATCTCCTAAAACAAAACCTCTCCTCTTTTTGTAAGCCAGCTTTTTCTTTTGGTCTCAGATGAAGTCTAATTTACCAACTCAGGTTGGCTGGTTGGTTACTTTTTATTTGTCTGAATGACGTTCTGAATTAAGATTATATTTAAAAACTGTTTTAGCAGCATTTTACAATCCTGCAAGGAAACAGAAATGCAAATACAGCAGCAATAATTGCATTTTGTAGTTCTTTTTGCCCTCATTTTCTCTGTACTTATGTTGAGTAAGTGAGATTTTGATGTCCTGAAGTCTGCTCTGGCAAAAAAAAAAAAAAAAAAAAAAAATTAGTTAAAAATGTTTGGACTACCTGATAAAGCAGTTGTCAAACTGGGTCTTCATTCCTTCACAGGTTGTTCTGTATTCTTTCTGTGATGTGACTATTCACATCTTAAAACCACCTTCTAAACCATACAAAAAAACATGTACGTTGGATTCTGCTTTTAGAGAAAAAAAAAAATAAAGATTCATTTTCCTCATTGATGGGCTGGTTTTGTTTCATAAGGAAAGAAAATAATCAGAGCAGCCTAGAAGTTAGCAGTGAGTTATAGACAGCTTTGTGTTCCTACTTCCACAACAAAACTGCTCCCTCTGAGTACATTTAAGCAGTTTAAAACTTTTAAAAAATAGTTTTTAAGTTTGTTTTTAATGCAGTAATTTGTCTTTAATAGGTCCTTGCCTATCATTTTGCTGACTGAAAAGACTAAACCTCTGGAGTGAAATAGCAATGTCAGTAATTTAGTAGCAGAATTTGGATGGAGACTTTGTGCCAGTGGACCTGGTCTCCTGTCAAGAACTGCTACACAGTTCCTCACCTTTCCTTGTGTAATTATGAGCTCAGAATATTGTGGAGTAAATTGAATAGAATTTAGAATAGAATAGACTTTAGAATAGAATAGTTATCTGATGAATGCGAAGATAAAGCAGAAGGTTCTGTAAGCTGTGAGCTAATGACTATTCCAAATATGTGAAGATGTTGAATTGTTATTTTGCCAAATTGCTTTGCCTGGCTAGGGCCAGCACTCCAAACTCTGGGACCCCTTTTCCTCCCCTCTCCATCCCTATGTGCAGGTGCAGGAGCAGCCTGCCAGCCCTGCCACAGAGGCCAAGGCAGGATGATACAAATGGAATGAGCAGGTGACCTAAAAACCCCAAACACAAGCCATAGTGTTGCCCTTTATCAGTTGTGACCACTGGTAATTGGCTCGAGGCAAAAGTCTTGCCCAGCTGTGAGCATCTGCTGTCCCCCTGGATCCAGCCCCAGTGTATGATCAGCCTGTGCCCCCTTTCAGGGCAAACTGAAGCACTGGAGGGAAACGTGAAGGTCCCTCCCCAGCAGCTGGGTGGAAATACTGCAGTGCTGCACCTCCAGGGGTGCTGAGATCGACCCTCGAGGTCATCAGGTGCACGAGCTGTGCCTGCTCACATCAGCAGCGGAGCGGAGGAGCTGTAGGAAGCTGCCATGGGAAGTTGCCAGCACGTCATGTGAGGGGTGGGAAGCCCCTTCCCCGGGTCACAGGGCCAGGTGGTCCCATCCCAGCAACTGCCTGTGCTGCCAGCCCCACTGCTGGTGCATTGTTTGGCTTCAGGTGGTGGTTCCTTTGCAGGCACTAGCATGAAGCTGCTTGGTCTCTAATACACCCTTTCATGCTTCCATTGCATTTTTCTGTTCTGCCCAACTGAACTTGCCAAGAACAGCAGGTAGGTACAGCAGAAATTAAACACTGCTATTCATTCACAGGAGGGGAGTAAAGTGTAAGCAAGAGGCCAGTAGGGAAGGAGGAGCTGACAGTAGCAGCTGCCAAGCAGCTCCCTTACATCAGCTGGGCTCATCTTACCAAGATCCCCAGTTGCAGCCTGGAGTGGGAGCAGCAGTGATGGTTCAGGTGACCCAACACCCCCTGCCTCAGGAAGCCACCTGGAAAGGGGAAAGCTGCACTGGGAGCTTGCCTGGGCTGCTTAGGAGGCAAGGAGGAGGAGTTTGGTTTTCATCCACCTATACAAAGCTTTCATGCATGCATAAACCTGGATTTTAATTTCTATTTTGCTCCTTTCAGAAATAAAAATGATCTTTTTTTTTTTTTTTTTTTTTCCCCCTCGGGGGGGAAAAATATGAACCAAATTCATTAGCAAAGCTCCCCTTGACAGGCATGGTGTGTTCCTTCCTGCTCCCCAACTGCAGCCATCTTGCAGATCATGGGAGCACCTCGTGCTGCTCCAGAAGTTGCTGGTGACTGGGATGAGCCACATACCTGGGTGGTGGCTGTAACCACCCACCTGCTGGGGCTCAACCCAGAGAAATGGGCCTGGGGGTGCAGACCATGGCGACCCTCAGCCCTAACCTGCCCCCAGCATTCGGGAGCCGAGGCTCTGCCCTGCTTTTGTCACAGCCACCGTGGCTGGGGAGAGGCAGATGTTCCAGGAACTTCAGAGAATGATGATACTGTATTTGCTTATTGATTTTTTTAATACAAGAAGAAATGAGTTTCCCTGGGCTCCTTCTGCAATGAAGTGAGTTAATTAATGCTGAAACTCTGTGCTGCAGGACACAGCAGAGCTGCTGGTGGTTGGCACAGACTGCATCTATAGAATTACTTCAGAGAAAGGAAAATGTCAGCGTGATAAAAATGGAAAGTGCTAGTGTGCCATGTGCTGCCAGGAAATGGGGCTGATACCCTAAATCTGGATCAGATGTTTAATGAAATCCAACTTGTTCACCGCAGCCTTTTCTTTTGACATTTAAAACTCACAGAGTGGAATAGCGGCCCTGCTGAGGGGCAGCCAGTGCTGCAGCAGGGGAGGCACCCAGGCTGTCATCCCTATCTTCTCAGTGCATATCAGCTATGGAAAGCAAAGCAGCACCAGAACTTCAGTCATGCCACCACAGAAACGGGGAAAAAAATACCCAGCAAAGGGTATGTAGGGTTATGATACTGCCCTCAGCAGTGGAGCTGTTTGAGCCCCCAGCACCCAGCCTCCCCTCTGCTGCAGGGCCCCAGGCAGCCCAGCTGCTTCCAAACCCAAACACTGCTGTGGCCACAAATGCACAGACCACTTCTGAAATGAGAGGAAAGACCCATGATGAACTTCAAGGACCAGCAAAGCTCCTGGCCAGCCACCAAGTGTGGAAACAGCACAGAGCTGAAGGGAACCAGGAAAGAAAACATCACTTGAAGTGGTGATCAAGTTGCCTTCTACCTTCCAGACCATACACTGCTCTTTCATGCCAGGTGTTGACAGGCATGGAGAGCATTTTTCATCATACAACTCTGCTACAACACTTCAGACAGACCTCTACCTATGGGTAAATACCAATCTGCTATTTCAACATCACTATCATCATCCTCACCGGGGTAAAATCCTGACTCACTCTCAGGATGACTGAGAAACCTCCTGTGGTCTTCCCACAGGCACAGCTGTCAGCATGCATGGAACACTGTGACAATTTTCAGCCATCAAGGCTTACACAAAGCAGCTGCTGCAGCAGAGGAGGCCCTGTCCCTGGCCTGGGAGCTGCAGCAGCCACTGGCAGGGATCTGCCACCTCTTCCCAGACCAGCCTCTGCCAGCCACCAACACGCACCTTCCAGCCAATGAGCAGCCGATCTGGTCTGTCACAACTGCATCAGAGCAGCTACCTTTTAAACAAAGCTACCATCAGCAGTGAGAAAGTTTTCATTACATCCAAATCCCTCTGGTTCCTGTTTCTATTTTTAAATCTATCTGCTAAGACACACCACCCTTCATCTTGCACAATTCCCCCTCTGCAGGACATCCACCAGAGAACTTCATCACCAACAAGAGAAGTCACAAAGCATTCTAAAGGTAGCACAGCAGTAAATCAAATCCTCAGGAACATTTTGCAATTGTACAGAAGATGTATCTGCACGACAGGCTCTTACTACCTTTTTCTGTTAGAAACCTGAAGTAAACACTTCTTCAAGTGGCAGTTACTGCAGAAACACTTTAAAATCTGGCTAGAGAGAAACTTAATGGAGGCCACCACACCTTGGTTCTCATGAGCACCAGGAACATCTCTAACCTCCCATACAGGTAACACAGAGAAAGAGGCTGCAGAAATGATTTTAAAATAATCATCTTAGTGCTGAGCAAGCCAGTCCCAAGGTGCTGGCCCAGATGTACCAAGAACCCCTGAAATTTCACAGATCTGGATTTTGTGTTCTTCTAGGGAGCCTGAACCAAACTTTCACCTCCGAGAGCTGAGCCAGGGGCTTGCTTGAACTGGTTGTGTCCTGGTGCAACCCACTGCCAAATACTGTGCAGCCCCCAGGCTCTGCAGGGGTTTCAGCAGGAGGCTGGCCATGACCCACAGCCCACCCTGCCCATCTGCAGTCCCGAGGGCTGGGGGACATGGCCCCAAGCCCTGCCAGGAGAGAGGGCTCACTGCATGAAGCCCCTGCATGCCTCAGTTGGCAGGGCTGTTCCCCATGGCTGGCAGCAGTTGCCTGCAGGAGGCACAGATGTGAGCACTGAAGCAGCATCCTGGGTCAACAGCAGCTTGCAGGGCACCGAGGCACTTCCCCTGCCAGGCAGTTATCAGCTCATGATCTACTACACATGTTTTGAGAGCCAGCGTTTCAGATCTAAGTCCTCTAGGGGACCTACCTGCACAGTTCCCAAGGCAGGAGGCCATAGTGCAGGAAGGCACTGCAAGAAGCACAGGTGTTTCCAAGGTTCGGTGTATTCCCAGGGGATGCTAGCTGAATCTGGGAATCATTCAGTTGTCCATCTACTCAATGACCTTAATTGCCAGCTCCCATCTTTTCCCGCAGGAGTGATCCATTATTTGCAAACCCAGCCTCCCATGACTTGTCTGACCACAGAACAAAACCTGGAAACTCCACTTTGGATTGCTGCCACAAAATGAATTAAACCCCTCAAAGAAATTTAAAAAAAAATAAAATTGTACAGTCCAGCAATAAGCAACACTGATCATCAAATGAATGGTGATGCTTTGGATTAAACCCCATTTATTCAGGCTTTTGTGCAGGGTGCGCGACTCGAGGCAGGTAGGTATACACAGTGTGCACATCCTCACAGGGTACAAAAAGGCAAATAGCAACAGGTGCTTACACTGGAAACGTATGTACAGACATATGAGATCCAGAGTTTTACATTAGAAAATTACCTGACACTGTTAATGTATCATCAAGGCTCTTAGAAATCACGTAGAAAACCAATAAAACTTGGAAAGTAGCTACTCTGATTTCACTTGACCCAGGCTGGACAGAAAGACTTCCCACATTGCAACATTTTGTGGGCAAAGCCAACAAGATCTCCAAGCACTTTGCAGGGTCACATCACTGTTCACTCTAACATGTCCCAT
Source organism: Apus apus (assembly GCF_020740795.1). Classification (NCBI taxonomy): domain Eukaryota; kingdom Metazoa; phylum Chordata; class Aves; order Apodiformes; family Apodidae; genus Apus; species Apus apus. The sequence goes on from NC_067282.1 coordinate 17,638,227, forward strand.
TACATGTTAAAGATTAACATATTAATATTATTTCCTGGTTTGTTTGTTGTGTTTTTTTTTTCTAGGAAGATTAACAGCTTAAATACTTCAAAAAGCTCATTTTCTCCTGGGAAAAGACAACAAAGGAAAGATTTAGAGACCATGAGAGAACCAAACGTTAATGAAATGTTGTAACAGCACTTCCTGGTCCTTCCAGAAAACTCTTCACAGACCAGGCAGCACCTAATTTAAAGCGCTGTAAACTGTCCAGGTTTACATGAGCAGGCCTTGGCAGACCCCAGGTCTTCTGCTGAGCTTTACCTTGTTCCTATCCTAAGGGCTGCAAGAGATCGTACTTTTGTAACCTGCACAGAAAGACACAGAGAGATCAAATTGATTTAGCAAAAGGATACTAAACAAAAACAATAAATAGAATTATGCAGCAACATCATAAGACCCACCCTTCACTCACTGTAACTATCGGGAAAAGTATCACATTCCTGAATTTGATTCCCAACTAAACTCTGTTCAAGGTATCAGCAGTATGAGGGAGCACCAGTAAGGAATGACTTAAGAAACAGGTGGTTCTTGTGGCCAAGGCCCCCAAGGATACCCAGACCCTGTCTTCACTGACTCTCAGCTTGAAGAGCAGGTCCAGCTCTCTTTCACAACTCTTCTGTGCCAGAGTCAAATTCTTCCATACACCAGCACAGTTTTGACGGAAAATGTTGGCATGATAAAGAACCCAATTTAAAATCCACCCAGGGAGTAGTTTTAAAGGACTAACTAGCTAATGCAGGTGACACAAACCACAGCAGAGTGTGATGCAGGGAAGTCTGTGTTAAAACTGCTCCCAGTGGTGGCTGAATTAAGATGCCTTGTGATTAGATACACCAGATGATACACCTGATAGAGGACGTATTAGTAGAACATTCAATCACAGCCAATTATCATTTCAGACACCTCTTCTTTTGAGCACAGCACACATGTAATTTGCTCTATAAGCTCTGGGGTTTAGTTTATTCAGTTGGTTGCCTTGCACAAGCCTTTTGGAGAAAAGGTGAGGACAGCATGAAGAATCTCTCTCAAATATATTTCTCTACTGAAGTTCTCTGGTGGAAATCTTTACAATAAGTCAAATTTACTTGGGTGAAGATACCTTTCAAAAAATTGTATTTTCCATGTGGATTTTTATGAAAATTCATTGTTTAGGTGGCTTGAAAGATGTTTTTCTTTTAGAGAGTGACTTCTGTAAATACATTTCATCATGAATACTCAAGTAATACTCAGTATTTTAAATTCAGCCTTCCGATATTGTGAACCTCTCATTCTGACTGTTTTAGAGAAACACTTAATAAAATCAGAATTTTATTAAGGAGGAACCAGGAAAAAGACTTAATGACCAGATTCTCTTTGTCATTCAACAAGCATAGAGAATGAGTTGCTACTCAAAAGTAAGAAGCCCTCAATAGCATTTTTTTATGTTTACAGGTGCAGCTACAGCACATCACATGGGAAAATCACAGCAAATTTTATACCACAGCCTGTCTCCCACACAAATAATTTTCTGGCACAGAAAGTCAGTGGGCACTTTCAGGGCTTGAGCATAAGCAAATAAGATGTGTGGATAAGATGTTTTAAAAGTCTGATGGTGATTCGTGGCCAGGAGTGAGGAGGAGAAACAGGCTTCTGGCAGTGAGTGGAACTGTAGACTAGGATGGTGCCACCAAAAGCAGTGAAATGAGACCTGATACTGAGAGATCCCCAGAAACAAGTGGCTTTTGCAGGAGAATAAAAACAAACACACAGACATATAGGTCCAATTTTGATATCAAAGGCAAAACTGAGCCATACTCACTCTGCATGCTGTAGTATTGTAAAAACAATTTTTTAAAACCTGTTTTAAAAAGCTTGATTTCTAAAGCCATTCAAGATCAAAGTCTATACAAAAATAAATAGCAACATATATTTCACTTCAATACAGCCATTACAAGGCCTGATACCTTGTATTGGAAAGGCATCTGTATTAGAAATCCACAGTTCAACCATCCTATAGATACATTATTTTTACATGTATGTGTGTATGTATATATATGCATGTAAATGGTCCAGCTCAGTTAAACAGAAATTATACTGCCTTTCCCTCAGAAAACAGTTTCATCCTTTAAGCTCCAGACTGCAAAGCCAGTTGCAGTGTCAGAGGCAAAACACGATTTTACAAAATCACTGAGGAGGAAAAGGGCTTTTTCAATTCTTAAAATGACAGAATAAGCCACAACACAAGTAACTAAAGGAAATATGAGTGAAGAAAGAAATACATGCTATTTTCTCCTCCAGAGGTCTCTGAAGAAACTAGGAAATGTCAGTAAATAAATAAAAAGCCTGCTGAATTTTACTGAAGTACTTTGCTACTATCAATTTAGTTTGAGAAAAACTCTGCCTTGTCATACATACCTGCCTGCCTCTTTTCATCCTGTAGTCTAACTAGTCAGCTAATGCAATGTATTTATTTTGGTAAATCTTAGAGCTTAAACTTTTTTTCCCCACTATGTCTTTAATAATTATGCAACCAATATCTTCCTTCCCTTAATTTGGATCCTCATACTGAAACAAAGTCATTGCATTGTATTAAAGCTCTCAGTGATCTAAACCAAAACCTGTTTTTCAGATTAAATAAATGGCATGACACTAGCGAGGACAAATATATATATATATATATATAATATTTTTTGTTTATTTATATATATATATATATATAACAGCAGTAAAGCAAGGGGAGTGAGAAGTAAGAACCAGTTCAAAGACAGGATGAAATAAGTATGAAAAGGGTTACCCAAATCATATAGAAGCCACTGCTAGAAAGAAGGTTCTCCAGAATTTATTATCATAGCTCCACAGATAAATGAATGGAGACAGGTAAGAGATCTTTTCCCTCACACCTGCCCCTGCTTCTCAAAGTCAGTGCAGATGGATGGATAACTCCTCAAAGATACCCATGCTTATGCTCAAGAGATTTCAGTTTTCACCAGGGTGAGTCTGCAGCTGAGGTCTGGAGCCAGGCAGGAATATAACCATAACTTTTAAATAAGGATCCACAGGAAGAAGTCAATAATTTCATATCCAGGACAACTGTTGTGCAGAAAAGTGACAGCACCATGCAGTTGTGCCCAACTGCTCCACTGCTCAAGCAGGTGAAACCATCCTGTTTCAGTGTTTTCTCTTGCATAGTCCAGCCAGCCAAAGAAGCCACACAACGAAAGCAAAGAACTTCTCTCCCACATGCTCCCTTGTACATGTGACTAGGGCTAGGCCCAACGTTTACCTTTGTGGGTATAAACACTGTGATTCAGATCTTCCCTGGTTTTCTACATGCATTAATATACTTATTTTCTGACATTTTCTGTTCTCCAGAATGCTCCTAGCAATTATTAAATAGTCATTACAGATATTTCTTCTATGAGGTAGCATATACCAGGCATGCCTGATAAGAGAAAATAAAAAATCAATCCAGAGATTGTTCCAAGAGCAGCAGTAATAGTTCTAAGTTTAAATATGATGAGTTAGCAGGCTTTGTTGAAAACAACACTGTAAGACCCCAAATGCAAAAGAAGAAAGAGGAAGAGCTGTGTTTTCAAATAGTACAGAGAAGTACAACTGGCACTGAGCAGCAAGGCAGATGCCTGAAACACTGAGCCAAGAGAAAAGATCCAAGAATTGTGAATTAAACTCAAGAATAACTATGAAAGAGAATAATATACAGCAGAAGTGCAGATTAGTGATACAAAGATTTATCATTTTTAGAAATTTTTTTGGTGTGTGAACAAGTTTGCTGTCCTGTCCCAAGCCCCTGAACTCTGAATTTGCCCACTGAAGAAAGGTAAATGAACTTACTCCCAACAATAAAGGTGGTGGCAGAACAGCCTGGTCTGTGCATTCTGGATGTTACCTACACATTCTCAACTTACTTTTTTGAAGATCAAAGTGCACCTGGAAGAAAAGTTTTCAGCTTCAACCCCGATGCAAATGAATCACCCTCTGGCAACATGACTGCAATTAACATATTCATAGATATTATTAATTAATCAGAAGTGCTGCTTAAATAAAAATAAAGCTGGACTATTTCAACTCATCAGTATAATGTATTTTAAGAAAACATTTGACAGAGTAGTCAGTCATTTACTGGAAGCTCAGTTTGGTAGCACATCGTTGAAATTCTAGATTAAGAAGTTAAGTACTGTATCAAGTGTAATGAAGAAATCAAGGGTGATTAAGAAGTGTGAAAGCTGAGGCCACAGGGAGCCCTAGACTTGATACGAGATCCTGCAGAGCCCAGCATGTGTGCTCAGGGAGCCTGTCACACGATTACTGTTTCACTTGGGCACACACAGGTTTCGCGTTGCTGAACAAGCACCGGGGCAGCTAGAACTGTGCAGGTTCCCAGCTCTGATCTTGGTAAGGCAGAAGGACTCTAAGGAGAAAGTATCAGACTTAAGAGGATGTCTTATACAGAAATTCAGCACTATAACACAGAAGCCAGTCTGGGTACACGTAGCCTTAAGAACTCCAAGGCTTTTCAATGCTGGGCAGCAGGCTTTCTAAAATCCTTCCTCTAATTATACAGAGAATGGCAAATCCTCACCTATTTAAAAGAAAACAAAACAAGCCACCAACCCTCAAAGAAGCAAAAAAGAGCAATGCAATTGTCCTGCCTCTGAGCTCAATCTCTTTTCACCTGATCCACTTATCCAGAGCACAGAGAACAGTAACTCTTAAACACATGCGCATTAGGAATATTTGCACTGACCAGGCTGCCTCCTTTGATGTGCATTTCCATCTCCTCTCACTTCTGCTGCCTAAAGCCCACTGCTGTGAATAGAAACACTGACACATTATTTACTGAAGCCAGTATAAACACCCAATGGAATCCTAGCAATTCCAAATGCTCCATTTCCCTTTGCTAACTTTGACTTTCCCAAAACTATGAGCTATGTGGGCATAATCTCTCTCTTCCTGCATATCTAGAGTACTGTGTGCGCTGCTCGAAATGTTGTGGTCTCTTCTCGTGAAGAAATGTGAGGGTTTGGGATTGGGGCTTTGCAGGGTGGGCAGGGGTTTTGGGCTTTGGCAAGTCCGCTTTGTTCATGTTCAATGAAACACATACATTTGATGTCAGCAATCTCTGCACAGTGAAGGGAGAAAAATTGAAACAAGTCAAAGTTAATCGAACTGTGTCCCAAAAGAGCAATATATCAACTCAGAATCATGCAAACAGCAAAGTGGAGAAGAGAAGGCTCCATCTGGGTAGTTCTTATAGCAGCCTTCCAGTACTTGAAGGGGGCCTACACTCATAAGGGTGTAGTGATAGGGTGAGGGGTAATGGCTTTGAACTGGAAGAAGGGAGATTTAGATCAGCTATTAGGAAGAAATTCTTTAGTGTGAGGGTGGTGAGATGCTGGCACAGGTTGCCCAAGGAGGCTGTGGATGCTGCCTTCTTGGAAGTGTTCAAGGCCAGGCTGGATGGGGCTCTGAGCAACCTGCCCTAGTGAGAGGTGTCCCTCCATACAGGGGAGTTGGAGTTAGATGATGTTTAAGGTCCCTTCCAGCCTAAGCCATTCTGTGAAACTATGAACACAAGTGATAGACTCCACAAATCAACAAAAATCAGGTAATTGGCCTGTATCCATAGATTTGGGCCCAGCTCTGAAATAAAAAGTGCAGTTCCCTCAAATAAACCAGCTGTTGAATTTTCTAAACAAATTATTGGTCACACCTGTTGAATTTTGGATGCTGTAGTAGCAGTAGACTGAAAAGCAGGCCTCTACACAAGTGAAGCCTACTTAAGGATTCTAGCTCAGCACAAGGTTTTGTAGGGTTGTTTTTTTTCTCTCCCTATTGTCCTCTACCTCTTTACTGTTAGACCATCCTTTCCAGCCATGAGCTGCTCCTTGCTGCTGACTGGGTCCCGTAACTGGGAAAAACTCCCATGCTTGCAGACCACCTGGTTGTGGAGGAAAGGTGCTGCATGGCCTGCCTAGGAGCAGGGGGACATGCTGCCTGGCAGGCACCCATGGCCACCAGCCAGAACCATCTCCTAGCCTCCCAGTCAGCTGAGCAGCCAGCTCTGCATCTCAGCTGGGAGGCAGGTCCTCTCCATTCCTAAGCACAAGCATGCTCTGAGGAGGACAAAGAAATGACCACAGTTGGTATGCTGATCCACTGACACTTACTGCATTTTCCAGGAAAATCTGATCACCCAGCCAAGATACACTGCATTATGTTTATGAGGCAACTTCTATTGCTAAGTGAACTTTGCTCTTTCGTAAGGCAGCATTCAATTTTCTGATGCTGATATTTTTACACAGAAAGTATATTTTTGAACAATAGCATCAACAACCTCATCATCTCTGTTAAAACCCTCAATTCTTGAAATTAATCTGATGTCTTGGGGACATGACTTTCTAGACTATCCATGTGTGAAAATGCTTACACAGGAGAGATCCTTTTCAAAAGCAAAACCTTTAATTAATTATTTTAGACTGTGTATCTTAAAAAAATTAATAAAACATACTTGAGGTACATTCCCCTCAGAAATTTAAAATATTTAGAACAAACCTCTTTTTCCTCAGAGGTGCTTAAGCAGGTAACTTGAACAGGCCCAAAGAACATGTTTTTAAGAAAGATGCAAAAGCCCAGTAACACTTTCCAAACTGGATTTTAAAAGGCAGGTGTGTATTTTGTTCTGTTTTGGACAAAAGAGTGTACAAGAAACATACTCAAAGAGCACCACCAACAGAAAATGCAGGGTTTGACACGCAGAAGGGACTCCTTCAAGAAGACAGAATATCTTCTGTCACATCAAGGCATTCTGGGGGATTGTACTAGTTTGGCTGCAAATAGTGGCACTATTTTGTATCCTTTTCTCTTCACCTCAAGAGCATATTAAAAAAAAAAATTCTTTTGAAGCACTTACCTCCCTTTTCAAGCACAGTGTTCTGAAGTTACATACCTATGCAGAAGCTAACAAATGAGAAGCCTCAAATCTACTGCTTCAGCAGGAGGGGCTCCAATAAAAGAGAAGCACAAAACTAGATATGCACAGTGGGAAGTACCAAGTACACATTTTAATTCATCACAGCAATTCTGCCACACAGAGTAACAGAACGGGTCATGTGCTTGTGTTGAGTGTGAGGCCAAACAAATACAAGATAGAATAGAATGTCACCTGAGAGGAGGGCTGATTTAGTGAGAGCTGCTTAGCAGACTCATTTGTTTACCTATTTATGTGGGACTGTTCCTGCCATCTCCAAGTGCATCAGGCAAGTGACAAAGCCCATAACCTTGCCATTAGCTGAAGCATATAGCCATGCATGTATTTGGCAGCACTGACAACTATAAAGCACAGTATGAAAAACACATTGAGGTTTCTCAATGCTCAAGATACTGACCTGTTAACTAAATTTCACTTAACCTGGGGCTATATGTAGGCAGTGATTGAAAGTTCTTACATTACCCATAGGACTCTTATGTGGCCAAACTACCCTCTGTCCTCAAGAAAGCCAATTTGCTCTGATGATTCACATCCTGTTTTGAATTGACAATCACCAGTGCTTCCTCCCAACTGTTTGTGGCAATTCCTTAAACAGAGAACCATTCTCTAGGGATACAATTTGAAATTTTTTTCTTTAAATTTCATTTTGACCAGAGTGAGAAACAAAAGATGACAAAAAAATTGTACATTGCTCTTGAAAAAAGGTATTATGGGGCATTTAGAAAAGCTGTCAGAAAAAAGTGCATTAAATAACAACAAAGGACCTCAGAGAAATTAACTGTATCTCTTTATTGTTAACCAATGAATGTTATCCAAAATAGTAGATGTAACTGTAGCTTAATTATACAACACAAAACATGATGCTAAAGGAAAAAGCATGTGGAAAATTACTTCACCAAGTAATAATTAAATGTATTCTTAGTATTTCTGCACCAGTAAGTGTTCCCAACTGCTGGTGACAGCAGCTATTACCACTTTGTTCATTGTGAAAATCTGTATTACAAATGGTTTTTCCTGGTTGTTTAGAAAAAAAAAAAAATCACACAGCTTTATAAATGGATCTAATCCATTTAGCCCTACTCTATATATTGTAGATTTATGAACAGCAAACTTTACTGGTATTTTTTCCAAACACTGAAACTGATGCATCAGTGTTGGTGCACACTTTCCAGGGAAAAATGGAAACTCACTGGAAGCACAGTATTTCACCTGCTATGGCAAACTATTCAAAGATTGCAGAAATTTGCTTAACCTTCAGTGTATGAAGCCTGTGAAACAACAACTGTTCTTACAATGCACTGCAAGTAGAAACACCAACTTCCACCAAGCAGCATTTTGAAGCACGTGCACACCATCTGCACATCAGTCTTCAAGGTCAACCAGATATGTTTAGCCCCACAAACCAAAAATATATTAATGTATCTTTATTTTCATGATGTCACCCCACGTAGCCAACCTTTAACTCCGCAAAAAAATAAATTTAGTTGGACTGTTCAAAAGAAATTTAAACCTATTGTGCATGAAAAAAAATGTTTAATAAAATGGCAAATTTTAATAGAGAAGTGTAAATTTATGAGTGCATAATATCAAACAGAAAAGAGCTGAACCATCCTCAGAGAAAGCAGGGTTTTTCCACTGTAGATATTTGCTATGGTGCTATAACAGAAGGAATAACTGCAGTCCACATTACCTGTGAGGTTATTTCTGAAGTTCAATTTCTGAGCAAACTTCCAAAAAAAGCAGGTCTCCTTTCAAGAGGGAAAGGACTAGTAACAACAATGATCTGACATCAGATGAGACAATTACAATTCTAGCTTCCCTGAAAACCGAAGCTACAAAAACTTTTACTGCAACTCCACGAACTTTCATTTTGTATCTTGGAACCCCAAAGCAGACTAACTCACACGCGCATTCTGCACCCCTCCCAGAAGATAGTTTACCAGTGACAGGTTACAGCTTTAAAACTCACAAGATGCTTTTACAATTTCAGCTCAACAGAAGGCAGCTAGACAGTATTTAGCACTATAAATCCACCTTAAAGTAAAATAAAATCCTAGGAGTAAGGGCTCCTAGCATTCTATGGTATCACTGTGTCATCACAGGCAATTTAGACAGGGGTTTTTTCATGGTGTTTGAAGGACCAGTCATCATGTATATAGTAGTGAGGTAGGATACTGTCCCCTCCCTGGGACTGATGTTTTCATATGCTCCCTTGCCAGAAAGGTCCAGGTCTCCCTACTGCAAATAAAATAATTACAAGCAAATAGCACAATCAAGCTTTGCATTTTTTTTCCTTTTGCTGCATTAGAACATTTTGCACATCTAAAAGAATCACCTAGGAAAAGCAATAATTATTCAAGCCTATCAGCAGCCACATGCTGCCCACAGGTAGTGTTCCATTTAAAAATGTTCCCTGGAACTACCACCTGCCATCCAGACCTTTGTGAACAGGTAGGCAAAGAAAACCATCAATGATGACAGGACATGAAACACCAAAGAATTTCACTTGGGAGGAAAAAAAACCCAACAAACTGAAAGTCAACAATATCAAACTCTTAATGATGTAGCTACATTGGAAAAAGTAATTTCAAACTTCATACTGAAATAGTACTTATCCAGTTTAGGTTTGGATCCATTTTTCCTTCTACTTCTTAATGTTTAAGGTACACTTGTCACTCATAATATACTTCACATCAGTTTCCAAGGAAAAAAATATGAAACAGTGAAACTGAAAACACGATGGGGAAAAATCCTGTTATTGTTCTCCACACCCTCCCCCAGAAAATCCTAGGGATGACAGACTGCCTTGCTGTTGAATAGCTTCCCCTAAATTTGTCTTCTAGCCACTGTAGTCAAACTGGTATTAAGTGCTTTGGCAAAGTGGGGTGCAATCCATCAAATCTGCAAAGGCCTGCTTTTTTCTCTGTTGGTGGTTCAGCTTTACGAGGAACATATATGCAAAAGAACAGCTCTCACATTGCTTCAAACTCATCAATACGCTGCTTTGTATTGCCTTGTCGGATTTGTCGGAGAGTCTTGTACTTATCACGGCCTGCTTTAACATTCTCAGCGTGAAGGACATCATTTTGTGTTTTCTTGGTTTCATCTCTGGCTTGAGCCAACTCAGAACTTAAAGCCTGTTGAATAAAATATTTGTGTTTAAGTGTTTTGACTAATCTTTTAATGATTCTGGAATTTCTGATAACAACTACTCTGCAGCCTGGATAAGGATTTCTCGAATGCCATCCTATGAAATGCTTGTTTTGCTGTTCAGTAACCCAAGTTGTCAGGTCTATCAGAAAGTCTGAAGAGGGAAGGAGAAGGAAAGCATAGGATTCTTTCCTTACATAAGAGTAGGCACCAGATTAAAAAAAAGAGGCCTCCTACTATAACACCCAAGAAGAAAGGGACCAGCAGGAAAGCAGGAGAATGACCTTAGTCTCCAATTTCCGCTTGACTACAGAGAACTCTTGTTTAACTCCCTGGTCCTGTTCAGTGATCGGCCAAGCAGAAAGGATATTGCACACACACAACTAAGATACTGCTGCCAGAAAAAGAAGCAGTTTTTCATTTCTTTGATTTCCTTTCCAAATAGACATTTCATGACAAGGTAAAGGGCTACCACTAACACAGATTATAATATTTGGAGGGGTAAGACTAGTCTAAGAGGAAATTCTCTGTTTCAGAGAAATAAGGATAATGCAAAATGGACATAAATCAGTTTTTTGCACGTATAACATTTGTGAATGACTGCAAATAAACACAAATACTATTAGACTAGTATCTGTTCATACCACTTAATGAATTTCAGTATTGAGAAAGGAAAGCATTACATTTTAACATTCAATGTAATTACTAGAAATGTTTACTGGGCAATATGACAACAAACTAACACTCTTAAGCTATAAAGCACAATCTTACATCCAGTCTTTCTAACTATTCCAGTTCTAGAACACTATAAATAATACCGGTTGGTAAATTAATAATAAACCTATTAATGAGAAAAAGGCTGTTTCCTTGGCACACCTTAATTCCAATGAGATTTTGAACAAAGAATGAAAACCCAAAGCCTGAATTCTGTTGCTACAACTATGAATCTTCATTACCTGGAGCTGTTTCTTAACACGTTCATTTTTCTGTGTTTCTGTTACCCGTTCTTCCTCACTCCTGTGATTCATGACACCATCAGAAGAGAGTTCTGCACTGGCTTCAGCATTGTTCTCATCATGTTCATCATGTTCATTCTCTGTTGGAGGAATAACTGGTGGGGGAGGAGGTGGAGGAGGAGCAGACATCACAGATTTCAGTTCTTCTTTGGTCTTCTCCAAGTCCTCTTGGGCTGCAAAAGCCTAAATACAGTAAACAGTACTTAGCATCTTCTAATGATTTCTGAATAGTCAGAAAATTCAAGATTTGGTAAGTTCTCAGACATATGAAAACTGTCCTTTATAAATGACACAACTAGTTTAAAATGGTCAAATAGGAATACAGGGTAAAAAAAAATGTATTACTCAAAACCAGCTGTACTCAAGTCTAGCCATTTCCAGAAATAGACAACAGAAGAGTGAGAGAACAGGGCAGTTACAATGATTCCTTTCCAACTTTCCTACACTCCTAAAATTTGAGGCTCAGGGACTTCCTAAATCAAAGGTGATGTCTTTGCATTTCATATTCAACTTAAAATAACTTGTTCAATCACCTTCTGAACCTCTGCACACAATTATTATTCACATGCCATAGCTAATTACAAATTTGTTCAAAATACTGTTTTGCTTTAAACTACTGTCCAGTTCATTTGATGTGCATTTGTTATTGTTCTGGTTCATCTTTTCACCACCACTCATGCTTTTATACATGTGTTTTCTTTTCCAATACAAAGCTCCAATCTATTTCATCACCATATGCAATGAAGCCATTTAAAAATCTTTGACCATACCTTTGTGATGAGAACTCCTATCCCACTTTATGACTATTTAACATTAAAAAATTAAATAGAAGTATAGGTTGGCTTCACTAGACTGGAGAGCAAAGACCTTTAAGAAAGGCTTCTCTGAAGCCTAAGGAAAAGTTTCAATCCCATGGACAGAATTCCAGTGGGACTTCCACACTCATGTCCCTTAGTTTCTTTGGAGTTCTGACTTCACATTGCCCGAGTTCATTACTTTGTGCTGCCATTCTGAGGCTTCCTCTTCTTTCTTTTTCTTGGCCTCCTCTAGAAGTGCAATCTTGGCAGTGAATTCAGCAAGTTCTGCTGCCTGAAAGAGACAAAAAAAAACTAAGTAGAAGTTTTAATTTGATATCCTTTTCGCTCTGCAGTGGAAGAAAGCAGAGCTTTTGCTGTGATCTGACTTGAAAAGAGTTAGTTACCACCCATCTGCTAAATAAAGAAATTTTAAGCATACATGACAGAGGGAATGAATCAGTACTCTTGCCTGATGGAAACAAGTCGAGAAAAACAGTGGTTTTCTTCTGCACTTCCAAAGCTAACTGGGAAAAAGCCAGCAGTAGTTACAAATTACTATTTGGGGCTGTCTCAGTTTAATGCAATTTTATGGTTCCACCAATAAAATTATAATTTTGGATCATAATCTCAGCACTGTTAAGATAAATCTTGCCTTCACAATTGTGTGTTAAGTTTACAGAAGATCAAAAGCTGCTTTTATAGTTGAAAATTTCTTCTATTTTCTCAGTTATTATGCAGAAATCTTGAATTAGAAGTAGTCTAGCACACAATGTCAGAAGATACTGTTAATGCTGGAAACAGAGGGAAAAGATACCCACAACAAGAAAACCAAACAAACAAAAAACCCCAGTCACCAGTTCCCCATCATCACCAGCAGGCCTCAGAACAAACCTGCTTCCGAGAACAGGCTTCCCAGTGAACAGCACAAGGAACCTACTCTTGTTCTCAGTTGGGTAAGCCTGACACTATTAGAAAAATAGCATAGTGGGTATTGTCAGTTGGAAATGTCTACTTCATAATTTGATTTCTTAACAGCCCCAGAATTTTTCTTGCAAATAGTGGCCAATCTAATACAGGTTTCTAAGCAAAGTTCCCACAACAGCCTGTAACAGTATTTCACATACTTTTGCCTGTGTTTCAATGTACTTATCCATTTTACAGAATATAATTTGAAATGGCTTCAAAATAGGGCTAAGGCTTCTTACTAGCTGCTCCTGGTTCTTCATTTGATCAGCTGCCTGCTTGGCTAGAGTAGCTTTAGCTTCTTCGGCTGCTCGACGCTCTTTTTCCAGACGCTCTGCTTCCTCTTTTGCACGCTTCCGCTCCTGATCCAGCTCTAGAGCTCTTCTAGTCTGTTCCTCTAGCTCTGCCAAAAGGAGTTTGCAGACAAGATATCACTACCTAACTCTCCCTCATAGATAACACAGATAACAGCAGCCACATGCTCACAATGAAGTAACCTAGAAAGCCGACAAAGGTTGAGAAGGCCGCCTCAAGCCAAGAAGAGCTGTTGAGCATGTCACCTGAAGCTCTGCCCTGTGTGTGACACACCTCCCCAGTCTCTTTACGACATGCTTTGGAAATACTCATGTCACCTGGCAGTTCTGACAGCCCAGAGTTTCAGAAAATTATCACCTTCCTGGTAAAACTAAACACCCAAATATACGTACATATACTTGCACAACGCATCCCCTCTCATTACTGAGGGGATTTTATACAAATTAAACTAAACTGTCTTACAGTAAAAAAAGCCAAAACCTCTTCTACTCTATTGAAGTGCCCGACAAAGATTGTTAATTGCAACAGCCAATTTAGGTGTGTGCCTACAGCAAAATGATCCACTGGAAGTGTCAGAAAAATTCTCCGTATAGCAGTCAAAAAGATACAAAGAGGAAAACTCTAATTCAAGGTAGAGATAATAATTGTCTAACTACCTGGTTAGCAAAACATTGCAATCTAAAGGGCAGAACTCTGGTTTCAACGAAATAAGTAGGAATAAATAATGACCTACCAGTACTGCAAGGTCAAGATTTGCACAGGCAAAAAAAAAGCAAACTTCTGATGGGCAAAATGAAGCAACTAGGAAAAAAAGACTTTGGAAACAGTCTTTCCAAAGCTCCTTGCTGGTTCTAAGGATGAATTTTCCACTATGTTTTTGTCTATGCATAACTACCATAGATTCCTTCACCTGAAAAAAACTAAACAACTGTTCAGTTACTGGAACAAACCATTTGCCTTTCACCGTATGTTTCAATACTAAAATTGCATCTCCCCAGGTATGATGGCATGTGTTTAATCTTTGCGCTTGTAAGTTTTAAGTAGGTCTTGTGTAATCAATATTTTTCAGTTTCTTTCCTAGATCATCAACTTCAGTTATACAATGAAATTAACAGTATTAAGTATATCAGTACTTAGAAAACTAAATAAAATGCATAAATATTTAAAGACACTACTCAAACAAAATTTTCCTGTGAAGATGTGGAACACTTAACTACCAAGCCAACTACAGAACTCAGACACCATTTACCAGCAACACATTAATATTATGTATTTTATCAGAAACTAGACTATATTGCTTACAAAAGTTATGAGAAAATGAACATTGTTCATTCTTGATCTAGAATTACCCTCACACTGTTTTGTCCTGAGCTAAATAGCTCTCCCTTGAAAAATTTCAATTACAGCTCATGCATTTCCTGTCAAGATGTGTCCAACCAGTCATGCACTGAAAGACTGAAAAATATGGAGGCAGAGCTAAAGAACAGTTCCAAGAATATATAATTTATTGCATAGATTTAGTCAGTGACTCCCTCTATCATGCCTGAAGCCAATAGTTATGAACAAAAGAGAGGAAAAGATCTTTTACCAGTGTGAACCAAACCTGAAGCAAAAAAAGAACGTGGAGGGACTGAGAAGTAGTGGAATCAGGGACTATATCTGGTGGTTAAACACAAAGATCTGTGTTTAGTGAAACTATGAATATTCATAAAAACTGGCACAGTTTTAATTTTAAAATTCTCAAATCTGACATGGGAATAGGAAAATGAAGGACAATGAATTTCCAAAGGAAAAGTTAAAATTCAACAAAAACCTAGAAAAGTACATTGAATCTTCCTCTTTAAATTCCCTGCTCACTCCACCTCCACATTTTCAGCACTTTAACCACTGCACAATTCTAAGCTGAACTGTGTCCGTGCTGATTACTGAAAATGCTGCAATATTAGGAATTGGGTTTATATTGCAAATATACACACATACACACCCCCCCCATCTTTTAACTCTTAAAATTGAAAAAGCATATCTCTTAAATTAAATAATACATCACTAAATTCTTGTTATGATGAATAAATTAAAAAAACCCAAACATGTAGCAAGATAACTGTGGAACCAAACTTCCCAACTGAACTAAACATTATCAGATGCAAGAAACCCAGGACCAGTAACAACTCACCTTTCTGAGCTTTCATTGTTTGTTCCTCGATTTGTCTTAAGCGTTCCATTAATTCTTCCTTTTCACGCTCTATTCTTTCCTTTTCCTTTTCTGCTATCTCCCTTTTCTTCTTCTCATTTTCTAATTGTGCCCTGAAAATAGTAATAGGGTAGGGTTTTTTAAACCTCAAGCAGATTATATTCTAAGGATTCCAGTAACCTCTTTTTCAGTTTACTCAGCTAGCAGAGAAGTATGCAATTTTAAATGTTTCAAATTCAGTTACAACACAAGAAGAAAGAAGTTTCTGTGCCAAAATACTGTACAGAAAAACGTTATGAACAGAACTTATTAGCAATCTTAGTTATGGTTCAACCATGTAAATCCACAATTACACCTGCATTTTAGACACAGCTGATGTTTCATCTGGGCTAGAAATGGCAACAGTATTTTTTACATATAGAAAAGGTAAGTCGTGAGATTCTTCACTGAACTTGCTTTAAAAGATTCATCTGTATAGTACAGAAGTCCCTAAGAATCAAGCAAGGGAGAGTTAAGACTGTTTCACAAAACCATGAGAAACAACAGTACAGCTACGATTACTACGCTGACAGCTCAAAAAAGAAACAGCTTTCTATTGAGACAGGTGAGCCATGCCAATCCACAAACCTGCTTACATATTACAGAAAGAAAAGCAGCTCCCTTTTCCAGAATGCTAAGATGTCTGATATTCTCTGACTTAAGTTTTCTTAAAAGGGTAGAAGATTATTTTTTTTTGTTTCATGGAAGTTTGTTAATTACCTTTCCAATTGTTTCTGATGTTTCTCTTCTCTAGCTTGGGCCTTCATCTGTTGCACTTCAATTGTATCAGGTTTCCTCCTTCTCATGTACAATTCATGATTTCCCATACACAGTGCCAAAATCCGCTTGTTAATTCTCAAACGGGGTGCATAAAAAACAAAATCCTAGCAAAAATAATTGTGGCATGCCCATTAATCTAAAAATACAGTCGTGAAAGACTCCAAGCATTACCATATACTTTGTTAAATTTGTTAAATTTAAAAACTTACAACTATTCTGATTCTCATCCCCTGAGCAATCCAACACCATAATCTATACATTTAGTTACTGGCAGGAACTTACATGAGAAATTCAAAATTACATGTGGATTCCTCCATGTAGAGGTTAACTAGTTTACACAAACTTACTTATTTACACTTCTAAAAAAGGGAGACTATTCCCTACTCTACTCCTGAAGACTTTTGACCTAGAAAGTATCATGAAATATACTGCTTAACAGAAAAAAGAAAAACAGAGGAGGGGCCAAAGACTGTAGCATCTTACACTGTAGCTCTTCAACACATCACAAAATATTAGTTGATTTATATTAAAAGAAAATAAAAACATTCAAATAAAAATTTTATTTTTATTACTTTATATACTACCAATAAGAATAATAAACGTCACAGAATATTTACTTATGCTGTAATGCCAGAGCAAGTCTCTGCAGGCTTAAGTCTCTTCATATGCAAAGGCACACTATTCCACATAGTACTTACAGGGGCCTTTTTGTCAATTGGCTTTATGACAAATTTTTTGTCGTTAAAAGAGATGTTTCTTATTTCACTCCAAGGAAAACCAATCTTGGGTGTCAGCCTTCAAAGAGAAAAAGTTCTCATTAGAAGCAGCAGAGATGAGCATTTTATTTATGCCCACTAGGTCTTAACTCTGTACTCTTCCACTAAATTTAAAGTTATATTTACAAAATGTAACAGTTGAGGCATATTTTGGTAGTTGATTTTTTACACATTATTCCATCAAATGAATACATTTAATAATGTATCAATTACATGGCACTGTAACAGAAGGAATTTAGACATTTCAAAATATGACTTATGCTACATTAAATAAACACTAAACATCGCAATCATTTATGGATTCTTTATCAGTTACTGGTAATTTTTCAGTGAAAAGAGTATCTTTAAACTTCAGAAAAGTGTAACATTTCAAAGACTGAAAAGCTTTTCAATGCTGTACTCAGTTTAACTCTGCTGTGTAAGACACGTGTTCTTACATTTCCTAAGTTCAAGTTCTATTAATTTCCCTTGCATTTTAAGAAAATAAATTCCGTTCAGAAACTGTTACAATATAGTGCTCCACAACTATAAATATTTCTCTCCATTAACATGAAAGTTGTTTTTTTTTAAAAATTTATATTATCTTAATTAGAAGCATTAAAAATGCTGATCTTTCAATTTCACCTCAGGATTTTGCGAGTATTTCCTTCTTTCAGGAGTTATATTGCCATCTAATGGCAACTAACGCTTACAGAACTTTGTCACAGAGAACGTACAATGAAGAGCATTAAGTTTCAGCTCAGTTAAGAGCTGTTACATGGTGTTTTGACACATTATGTTTAATTTCAAATCACTGTGAAAAGACTGTTGACATCAGATACTACTAATGTGTTTTAAAAGAAACAAAAGAGTAAGTCTGTTCTGTTTTCAGATTCTTCAAACAGTATGTTTTAGCTTTATTCCTCTACAAGTAGGACAGAATCTTTCATCTCTATCAGGACACAAGATTCATCTATTTTCTTTGATGCTTAAAAGGTTTCAGTTTTAGATAACAAAATTTTTCATTTTTCTAATCACAGTCACTGCTCTTATAAAATGTTTCTCATCAAGTATGTTGCTCAGCTTCTCAATCTCCCTATCATCCTGACTGAAGAGAAGTCTTGAGGGAGTGAAAAGTACAGAAAGAAACCGTAAGAAAACAGTCTAGCTATCATACACATATTAAACAAGGTAAATGAAAATCTACACAAAACTGCTCTTCCTTTCCCTTCTTCTGCATCCATATTTATTCCTTAAAATTCAAATATTCTAGCAGCTAATGTCTCTCTCTGTATTTTACATAGAGTAGAAGATCTTTGAGAACCTGTTTTCCTAGATCTTATTAAACACACAGTAAGGTGGTTTTCGTATCATCTCAGATAGGATCTTCTAGGATAGAATTGCAAAATGAGTATTAGCCACTTACTTATCATCATGCTCATAAATATTCAAACCCAGAGCATCAACTCCTAGCCACAATTCAGTTCCTTTTTTATTCTTTATTTCAAAATAGTTGACTCCATACATTTCCAAGTCTTGTGCTATCTTAAGGTATTCCATCATAGAATCTTCCCTGATGAAAGAAAAATAGCATAATGTAGATAAATCATAAGTACATTCTAAGTATAACAGTACTGCAAAATAACTAATTACTGTAAAATTTAGTTAGGAATTAAATATCTTTGAAATTCATGTGTGTGTTGATTTAGATACTTGTAAAGGTCTACATCCTATTAACCAAGTATAGTTCAATCACTGCACTTTGTCTTTTTACCCCATGAGATAAGGAAATAATAAGTGTATTCCAGAGGCAGCAACCGTGGAGAGTTGAGAATCTCAACAGAAATCATGCAGGTAAGCCAATAAACTAACTGGAAACTCAACCCTCACCAAAGCTTTCATGGAAGTTTTCAATTAACTGCCTAAGTCTTGTCAGAATCAAAGAAAACAGTTTCTAAACAAATACAATGTTTCCCAAAATACATCCTAAAAATAATAATTTAAGAAAAACTCAAAGGTCTTGAAATATTTTCTAAGTAATTACCTTAACATTCCCCTGTGCTCTTCATGCCAATTCTGTATTCTTTCTTCCCATTGTTCTTTTGTCAGTTTGTGCTGTTCTAACACACTGTGAATAGAAGTTGTTGCTATTAAATGAAACTAATAACCAATTATAGAAATTAGAATTATAAAAACAAGTTTGTTACACAGCATACATAGGCTTTAACTGAACAGACATAAACATTATTTCTTTTACACTGATCATTTTTTTAACTCACACAGACCCAGAAATATTGTATTTCAAGAAATACACTTTGAAAATAGTGCGAAATCACTGATTCTTTGTAATATAAAAGCCACACAAGAGCATATCTTAACTTTCAGTAAAGTAATAATATGTAACTTTAAAGCACTTGAAAATGCAGACGTATAACACTGTCATACAACAATAATGCAAATTAATCTCTAGGTATGCACAGATACACTCGGGTTTTCATTCTGTTGTCATTTGGGAAAAAAAAATAACACATGAAGACAAGATAGCAGTCTAGGTTTTTTGGTTTTGTTTTGTTATTTATGAATAAAATCAGTAGTGAAGCAGTTTCAGAAAACTATTTGAGATTTATCTACAGCAGGTTGCAATGATGTAATTATGTTTTGACCTACTAGTAATTTCAATCAATTTCTGAAGAAGGAAATCAAATGCATATAACTTTATTATGCTTTTATTCCATGCATCAAACATTTCAAGCATCTCTAGATAGATTATTTTAAAAGGCAATTTAATAATAATTAAAAAATCTTACTAAAGAAGTCAGACCAGTTGTTTTTCTTTCTCTCTATTCAGGAGAGAAAGGATTTACTACTTTTCCCTAAATTTTTAGCGAAGTACAGTAAGGAACAGACTGAGTGATGCAGAAAATACCAGTACAGTGTTTCTTCTGTGTTAGAACCTTCTCTGTCACTCAATTTGCTACTCTACCCTGTACCTACTGAACTGCACTTTCCAGCAGGAGTTGTACCACATTTTTGTTTGCTTAGCATGCACCCCTATCAACAGGCTTCCTCCTGAAAACTGAGGCAGAGGTTTTCGTTTTTGCACCTGAACAAAGCTGTGGTGTTCACAGCAAAACAATACAAAAACAGGTAATGCCAAGAAATACTTTTTGTTTTCTCATTTTTAGCCTTGAATATAAGCCACTAAATACAGCACTTACAGAAGTCACAAAGTGGAACAGCCTACTATGGCTGTAATAATCAAAAAGCATCCTGGCAATCATTTACAAGATTCTACTACATAAAATAAATTCCACATCTGCTAGGAAAATGTTAATTGAAAGACATGAAGCAATGAGCAAAAGTGAAATACACTTGAACACAATTTTTAGTTTTATTTCTTTACTGCAAAGGTGGTCAAACACTAGAACAGGTTGCCCAGAGCAGCTGTGAAGCAGCTATCCTATCTATTCAAGACCCAACTGGAAAAGGCCTTGAGCAAACTGTTGGGAATGAAATAAATTCAGTTGGAAGGGACATAGAACAATCATCTAGTCCAACTGCCTGACAACTTCAGGGTTAACCAGATGGTAAAACATGTTATTAAGGGCATTGTCCAAATGGGTCTTAAACACCAACCACTATGGGGCAACAATCACTCTTCTCTAGGTGACTCTACTTTGAGTAGGGGGACTAATTACCTAATCTTCAGGTCTACCCTTCCAACCTCAAACGATTCTGTGTTTCTGATATCCTTAAAGCTGGCAATGTCTTTGGCAATAACCATATTATCATTTGGCTGTGTCCATTCTCTCTTCACATGCTACTGATGAAACATCACTAGCAGATATGCAAAGACTATTGCAACAGAGTAACGCAGCAAGGACTTGATGCCATGTTGCTACCCAGCTCATAATTTTGAACCAAAAAATATACAGTGGTTTTGACACGTGAACATTAAGACTCTATAATTAACAGGAACCACAAATCTTTTCTCACCTTTTTCAGTAGAATTTTGCTAAGCTAGTCTACTTTGGGAAATAACCAAGTATTTTTTTTTTTATTTTATATAGTAAGCTTTTCTGAAGTATTTTTATTACGTACTTGTTAGTTTTCTGGCAAACCTCCTGGAGACACAAGGTAAAAAAGGAATAATTGTATTAGAATAAATACAAAAGATATATGGTCACTCAGCACAGACTGGCATGCAACTGGTTGAAAGCATATGCTGGGAAACCATCTGAACACTTGTCTGCTGAAAAGGAGCATCTTCAGTTTTTCAGTTTGTGTCGTACACAATCATTCCAATGTTCACAGGCTGTCATCACAACTGAGCAAAAACCAAGATTTTTGAACTAACATATTCAGTAATGACAGTGTTACTGGTTCTGCATCTCCCTGCCTTCCTAACAAAGGGTAATTTTCTAGAAAGAGGTATAGACTTCACTATCACAAGAAGGAACTAAACAGCCAAAACCAGAGTCTTAGCCAGGACTTCTTCTAAAACTCTCAAACATTTTCAGGAATTTTTTTTTTCAATACTTCACTGCAATCCTTTGAAATGCTTTTTATTTGCTAGAAAATTCTCCTAGTTACACTAATGAGTGAGTTTCTGCTTTCAGTTTTCAAAACAAAGAGAAAAAACATGACTTTCAAAGAAACCTCAAATTATTCCATTGCTCTTGTTTCTTTGATGATGCATTGTTACATATTTAGTAAGCACAATTTGTCCACGATACATCACTAGAGATTCATCTGCACTAACTTTGCATATTTGTGTTGCAATGCTTCTCTGGCTGCCAAACATGCCAGGAGGATGGTTTCAGTTGCATAAAGAAACAGAACTATAATCTTGGTGTTTCCTTTTCCTAACCTCTTAGAAGATCCTGATAGATACAAGAAAGTTTATACTTAACAGCAACGGCCACAGTTTCATTTCTAAATTTTTCTGTCCAGACTTGCATTTTCCAGCAACATACATGTACTTTGTAATTGTTTTCAGGAAATTATTATAATTTAAGATTACAAAAACACCAACTGAAGAAAAGGAGAGAGTATCAAATGAATCTTAGTGACTTCTCTGTTATTCTGCTTTTAATTCAGCAGATGTAGGCCTCCAGGAACACTAGGTCATTTTGGAGTACTTTGGAAATTTGCTCAACTAAATCTGTGCAGATAGTTGTGGATGGGACAGGAAATAGGTCTCAAGAAACTCACAACTGTGACGCTTCTTGTTATTTAGAGTCCACATTAGGATCTCTACATTTTATTAGCAAAATATGCACTCCAAAAAAAGCTACCACTAAATGCACGTTATCTATTTTAAGTATTAAAAAATGTGCTGTAATCAAGTTTATATGCAGCAGATTATGAAAAAACATATGTAGTTTCACTCACCGCTGAGGGAGAAGTCTGTCGTTGGCCAGGTAGCCCAGTTTATGTATGTCCTTACTGTAATCTCCATACTTGGACTGGACAGCATAAGAAGCCAGAAGAACTGCAGTTTCTGGTGGGCAATATATTTCATCATTTAAGATCGCTTCTTTGACTTGCAGGAAGAAAAGTCTCTGAGTTATTTCCTGAATTAATTCTTCAGATACATCCTCTGGAAAAAACTTAGCCCTGAACTTAAACTGCAAAGGATTTTCTTTCCTTACATCTTGCTGCGTTACCTGAGGTAGAGGAATAAAGGAAAAAAATAGAAAGACCACTAAATGATATGTTAAATATAATTAACTCTTTAGCTCCTCTACACAGAAATCCAGTGCTTCCTGACAAGCCCACTGTGGAAGCCACTGAAGATTCACATGACAGTGAATCAACTACACCAATTTGGTTAAATCAGACCATTTTGAAACACCATTCAGAGGCTGTTTAAGAGGTTTTTTGTAGACTTGCGTGAATTTGTATTTATCACAATAAAAACCTGAAGAAAAAGAAGCTGTAATATATTACCAAAAAAACCCCAACTCTATCTAAGGATGAACTGCGGAAAGTAACAGAATAGGGTTTAACAAGCATTTTTTAGCAAGAACTACAGCACTTTTCTTCAATGTAAGTGTAAAGTTGGATTATTTTAAAAGTCTTAGAACCATTGAATTAAACGTATGTACTTTGTTCCTGTGCAAAAAAAATAATTCCCTTAATTACATTATTTTTTGAGAATGGGTAAGCCTTATAATCGTGATTTCTGTGAAGAGATCATATGGGGACATCTTAAGTTTTATGTCAGTGTCTAATCCAAATTTCATCAAACACTTATTTATGTAGAATCTGCCGTTTCATTTGTGCTCAGCTTTCAGCACTGATTATGACTAAAGCAAAAACCTTCAAAATAAACTAATTTCAACATCATATAATACAGGGATTGTTAAAAGGTACATTCATAGTAAATCTCATCCATCCAAATTCCTCAACCATTTTATTACACATTTAGTTTTTTGTGAACTAGCAGTCCCTCTAGAACTACTTCACCACCCACAAAATGATGCGTCTGTTTCCTTCACTTGTAGTATCAAAACCTGTAAATATAATGCAACCATTTAATCACCACATAAGTATTATATTCCACATTTCAAATGTCAGTTTTAGATGTTTTGCTCACATTTCATTATTATCCGTCTGCTTCTGATTTACCTGCACATTATTTCACCTTAATTTCAGCAGTGAACTAGTGCTCTTGCAATAATAAGCCCTTATTTGCACATCTATTCTGTGATTTATCAAATTTTATTTGTATTTCATTTAAGTATTTAAATAGTAACTTACAAGTTAGAGCCAGATTTTGATGATGCATTTGAAAATCAAACATCACAAGCTTTAAAAAAAAAGGTAACAGGCTTAGTCAAAGAAATTAGCACATCCTTGCTGTCCTAACCTGCACCAGCAACTTAACTCATTGAAGACTTGGATAGAGCAACTTTTTACAAATCATGTGCCAAATCCTGTAGTCTCCAATATCTGGAGGCAAGCCATTATGGCTAACAAAATATCTGTACTATTACAGTGTTTATTGCCTATGAAACAAGACACAGATATGAAATTCTAGGAGACAGCTTTGGTGGTTGGCAGGTTTAACTCACTGGATTTACCACAGGGAAGAAGGGAAGACTATATAAAATGCCCCTAAAAACCTCCCATTTTGCCTCCTGATACTGAAGATTAAAAAGGCATTATAAAGTTGAACTAAAAATAATAATAATAAATCTCTTTATTCAAAACCATACCATTAATCTGACAGCTGCTATTCAAACAGAGATTGACCATTAAAATTAATAAAAGAATTTAAAGTAAAATAACCTGGTTCCCAGCAGCTGAGAGATACAAGGTGCTCAGTGCTGTTAGAGAAAAGCAAAACAAAAATTATCCTACAATCTATGTACTTGATTCCCTACCCAGAAGTTTAGAAGTCTACTATTTCTGCCTTGCTTAAGGACCTACAGCTGTACACATGAAGCTCAAATACTTCACACGAACTTCCAACTGTAAAAAAAGCATTATGTTATATTTTGCTACACGGAAACAGCACAGTCATACGAATTTACATCTTCCTAATGCATGCCTCACCATGGTACTGGAAATACAGGAAACTGTATCACCTTCTCAAATTAAATATTAATGCAGCTTTGCATATTCTTGTTAACCATACTTAACACTTTATTTTGTTATTTAAAGCTAATGAAAAGCAACTTTTCAACTAAATTTCAAGCCAGCTATATCTAACCTACAACATTAAAGCAACAAGCCTTGTAAAAATATATTTCAAGCTGTACACTTGCCTAAATGTTAGGGAATTGTTACCTTTTTATTTAGCTTCAGCCAAGTTGAGTAGCCTTTGCTGTCCACATATTGTAGCCCAAAAAACCAGACTTCACGAAGACCAACAGTTTTCACCACCTAAAGATAAATGATCCATAATCATCAGTAATGACTACAGCAGGATTTTTAAATGGTAATTAAGCTAGAGAAACCACCTCCAACTGAAATGTAACCAAGTTTTATATGAACAAAAAAAAAAAAGCAAAACATGAGGCCCAGGGAAGCATTCATCCTGAAGTTCTAAATTAACTCCAACACACTGTTGCCAAACTACCAATTGGAGCCTGCAGCTCACTGTGTACATCAAGCTCAGCACCTGAGGAATACAAGTTAGCAAATAGGACTCTGATCTTTGAAAGCAAAGTGATCTTTGTGAAAGGGAAGTGATCTGCAGACCTACAGACAAGCAAGTCCACTTCAACAGAACACAACTGATGAAGCTACGATAAAGAAAAATACTTGTGGACAAGTACAATGTAATGAGGATGGACACCTCCTTCAAATATATTTGAGATCATCTAAGATGTAACAATATAAGGGATAAGGATGACCTAGCCGACAAACCATACATGGATTTTCTGTAAGATTTCTGATCCAGTCTATCATCAAAGGCTTCTAAAGAAACAAAATCATCTGTGAATACAGAGAAGGCCTTTTTATGGAAATCCAAGTTAGAAATAAAGAAAAAGTAAGCAAACTGTTTATACAACAGACTTGTAGTGTAACAACTATGGAAGTCCCCCAGGACTTCATATGTAGTCTACAAAAAAGGATGACACTGTTGTGACAAAATCTGCTGTAGAAAACTTTCCACAGAGAGCTGTGAATGAACAGTAAAAAGGAATATGAGCATCAATAAAAGATGATATTTAATAAAGACAAAAGATTTTATGTAAAATACAACAATTTTAATCATGCAAACAAAGTTCTCATTGAAAAAGAAAAAAGCAACAAAGCTGTTAGATGACTACACACACCAATGGTATTCCCAAATTTCTGCATAGGGGCTGGTCATATCAACTCAAAAAAGGATGCTGACGCACTAAAAATGTTTTGGAAAAGTTGAATAGAATGATCAGTGATACTGAACATTATCTGCACAGCTGAGAACTACAGCTATGGAGAGAGAAATGAGGAAAGTAAAAATAGGATACAGGTCTATAAAACTTGCATGGCATATAGAAGGAAAACAGAAAATTGTTATTCATTATTTCTCATAACATAAGGATTAAGATAATCAACAGAAATCATTAGATAGCAGATTCAAAGATTTATTGTAACTGTGGAACTATCTTATCAGTCTTTTGCATAGCAAAAGTACACATGGATTCAACAGGCAGTTAATCAGAAACGTCCATCAAAGATTATCAATAAACTGTAATCTCTGGCTCCAAAAGACCCAGTATGGCAGTACTTACGTATGTTCTCAGGTTGGACCATGCTGGCAAGCTGGCTTACTGAAGGTGTTTTATGGAAGCATTCAGATGCATGTGAAGTAAAGAGAATTTTACACATAGATCCTCCTCCATTTTAAAGTAGTACTATCGGGTTGCAAAATTAAGATTTTGAAAATTAGAAAATGTCACAAGATAGCTGTGCAAATATGTGCTGTGCAAATATGTGCTGTGCATATTTGTACTATTACTTAACAATAATTCAGGTGCAACTTTTTACCTCCTCTACCATTTCACCTTCAAGCCCCAAAGCACAGAATGGACAACATTCACTGATCCAATCTGATTCCTTTAGTGAACATAGTTATTTTATTTAGAATTCCTATATCATTCACTCTAGAACATACGAAATGCTAAGAACAAGTCTGTTACTTGTGTAGTCCTGAATAATATTAAATCTGGTGTCCTGACACAGCAATTTCAGACCTGCACATCTTTTGACACAGATCTCCCATATGATGCTGATATGCTGATCAAACTATGTGTGGCTTTATCAGATGACTCAGAGAATGTTCTTTGCTTTGCAGCTGTCCAAGTTGAGCCTTTGTACCTGATCAGCTCTGTGAGCTGCAAAAGAAGTCAGTAAGAACTGCAGATGCTCAACAGCTCTGCCCATAAGGCTTAAGGAGTCAAGTGCTAATGCTTATGTCAGAACACTTTGCTCTCACCTGCTAACCACAGCCCTTCAACCAAGATGCACATTGCACACTCTTTACAGACAACTTGTCTACTGCAGAGTGACACATGCTTGCAAATCAGCACTAAACCAGCTTAGGCATTAGACTGTTGAACTTCAGACTCCTAAAATAAGGAAAGAGCATTGTCTATCACTGCCTCTCAGCTCAAATGAAAGAAAAAAAAATTCTGAAACTTTGTACCAAGACAATATATGCACTTAGGCACTGCCATAGCATGACATGAAAAATACTGAATGAGAAACTTAAAAAGAGTTTGACGCTGGCTCAATAGATTAATTAAGTGGCTTCAGGCAAGTCTTCATTACATCTGTAAAACAGATTTATCCACCACCACATCCTACAACTTGACTATTAATAGGCAATAATAACTTACGGCAGAAGAAAAGCAACCAGATCAATAGACATGTTTTGGCAAATCAAAACATATAAAGACAACCTAGCAAGAATTTCATTGAGTTCACTTTGGAAAGATTGTAAGTGAGGCTTCTGAGATATATGGAAAGGACAACAGAGTATAATTTGAAATAAAGGAGACAACCATCCCATTCTTTCTGAATGGCAACTACAGTAAACCAGAGGTACTGCTGCTCAGTGCTAAGATCTTATTGAACACAACAGAACAAAACAACCTCCACAATTACCACTAATGTGTGGAAAAACACCCACCAAGGGTTCTTCCCTTCCTAGGAAAGGTATAGATGCTAAATTGGTTGACTAAAGGAGGATAGATCCCCTCTTGCCCATTCTGACCACTGACATGAAAGACAAAAAGAGTAACAACAAATAAGTTAAAACATCTTCTGAAATATGAGCAATTTTTTAAAAGTAAGTTTGTGCAAAAAACTTTACTGAGTTTCACAATGCAGAAGACAAAGCCATAGACTACAGATGCTAAATTCTTGTCTGCTAGCAGATGAAGATTATGAAAACACACATATGGAATGGGAAACAAATCAACAGCTCCAGAAAACACCAATTAAAAGGTTAAAGAAACATTGACAAAAAAAAAAAAAGACAAGTTATTCACCCAAAATGTAGGGGAGCACTAGACAAAAGCTAAATTCACAGAGATACTGTTTTCTGTATGCAACAGCCAACAAGTAATGACCATAATTTCTGCATAAACCCTGAAGACCAATCCCCTCAATAACAGTGCTATTCAGTTTTCTTTCTATAGACAAACAGCATAACTTTTGTCTGAAATGTCATGCTGGCTTTGCAACACAGTTTCACTCATGATGTTACTCTGTGGAACTCACATAGGACTTGAAGGCTGAAAATGCTTTTCTCCTCACGTGCAACTATGCCGCTTGACTTTGCTTGGCCTAACCATGTTTCAATTTAAACCTTCAAAAGTTAATTGTGTAACAGTTGGTGAGATGTGTCAAAAGCCACACAGTGAATTGAGGAGCAAAGTTGGAGAGAGCATGAAAAAGAATACCGAGCAGTATCTTTGTTTCTTGTTTGTAAAATGCCCCAGTTTGGGTGAACCTGATTACCTGGACACAAGACGTTACAGGGCAGAATGCCACCCCACCCAATACTGCGTGGCAGAAGATAGCAATGGCTGGCAAAAGACAAATAACAGCTTGAGGCTTCTGTGTCACAGAACACCCTACTTTTTGTTTGATGGTGGTGTTGGTTAGACAAAAAGCAGGACAACCCTTTTCTTCAAGAAGTCTTTGTAAGAGTCATGAAGTTTATTCCTAGAGGCTGAAGATACACTGCTACTGATGTTCGAGTGGACGGGGCTCAAGTGTTAAGAGTCATAGTAATTTCAAGTAAAAACTGCAAATGAAATTTCTAAAAGTTCAGTGTTACAAAACAATAAGTATTTGTCTCCTTTCAACTTATATGCTAAGACATGTAATAGACTCTTAAAGTTCAATTAGAAGTTCAGAGCTCTTAAAGAACTCTTTCAAGGTGTTACTTTCTCTTAATAGCCATCATTACATACTTTTAGCATCTACAGCAGATAGAACAGAAATGACAGTTCTGCTAGATATAACTGCTGATATAGTTAAACTGTTTCTGAAGAGCAGTTTTTATTTCTGCATATTTAACTAAATGCATACATCTTGGATCTAGATAATATAACATATGTATGGATTTCTAAAGGCAAAATGAAATAATACATTTACAAGCTTCTATTCTTAACATTTTCTAGAATACTCTACGACCCAGATAAAAAAATTGTTCCAAGATTCTGACGGCTAATATGACATTAAATGAATGCGAGACCAACCCTTCTTAAGAATCATTCACTCAGCCCATTTGACTGGTGTGTGACAGACACTATCAAACAAGAACACTTAGTTCTGATAGGTCTGCCATCCCTAAGCAAATTAAAGCCATCATTTTAACTTTTCCCCTTAATACTTTTTTTTCCTAACTGTCCAAGTTGGAAGGGATCATCTAGTCCAACTCTCCCACTGAAGCAGGATAACCTAGAGCACTTCACTCAGGACTGCATCTAGGCAGGTCCTGAATACCTCCAGAGAAGGAGACTCCACAACCCCCCTAGGCAGCCTGTTCCAGTGCTCTGTCACCCTCACTGTAAAGAAGTTTTTCCTCATTTAAATGGAACTTAAATTTCTCATACACTTAATCCTAATAATTATATTGCAGTTGCAGCTATAATGTTATTAGATACTATAAACACCATTAATTTCAAAGTAACTCTATACAGGTAATATAACTGGAGCCTCACTGTTAACCTGTTTATACTCAATTGTCTTTGAATTCCATACATTCCATGAGAAGTAATTATGAAGTTCAAACTGAGAACACAGCTTAGATAAAGTAAGGAAAAATAATCCACACACAGGAACACTTCTGCTTTTTTAAACTGTGCCTTAATACCCACAATAGTTCCATGTGTTTACACACAGACACACACGTAAGTTACCTGATCAAAGAGCTGCTTGCCTGTTGTATTGGGCTGGATGGCAAACTCCAACTCTGCATCCATTGTGGTTACTCTGACATTGATCTACAGAAAATAAAAAATATTTAAATCATACTGTAACAGTGTAATGCTTCTATATACTGTGATTAGCTTGTAAGAAACAGTTTGTGGTGAGTAAATGAAACAATTTTAGTGGTTACAACACAATAGATACTAAAATCTGAATCTGAAAAAAATCTCATTTTATTTAGTATAAAAGCATATTCAGAATAATATTTAACACTGGGTTTGAAGGTCAAACCATGGACCAAAGTTCAAAATCAACTTAATGGGATTGCTGAAGTGACTACTGAACACTCAAAGAACACCAGGACATTCAGCTACTGAACACAGTCTTTCAGTGGGCTTTCCGAATTTGTGCAAAAGGAAGCTCCTAGTAGTATATAGACCATTTTAAGATATTTATACTTGGCAATATAAAAAAACAAGGAGCCCCCTGTACTACCATTTCTAAAATTAAGAGACTCAGTGGTCTGAAAGTATATAGGATGCAAGCTTGTGCACCTCAGGACAGACTAATAGCAGACTATTATTTTTTTTATCCATGGAAAGAGGAACTATATAAGTTAGTGTCTCTTAATACTGATCCCATTCAATTCCCTTACTAAAAGACTGAAAAACCACCACTATTCAATGAACAACTTCCTTCTGCCAAAATAAAGGACTATTTTCACAGAATCACAGAACTGCAAGGGCTGGAAGGGACCTCTGAGATCACCGAGTCCAACCATCAGCAAAAAAACACAAAAAACCCCAACCTCGGCCAGTAGAGCATGTCCTGAAGTGCAACATCTACACTGTTCTTGAATGCCTCCAGGGATAGTGACTCTACCACCTCCCTGGGCAGGCTGTTCCAGTGCCTGACCACTCTCCCAGTATAGAAATTCTTCCTAATATCCAATCTAAGCCCTCTCTGCTGTACCTTCAGGCCATTTCCTCTGATCCTATCATTATTTACATGGGAGAAAAGGCCAACACCATGACAGTCTCTGTTTTCATTTGTTCCAAGACAAGCAGTCAAATATTTCAGGAGATATCTGGGAGCCTACCTTACCTGGAATTACAACAGTCTTTCCAATTTCTCTTCAAGTGGTGAAGAGAATTCTCACAGAAGTGAGAATTTTCATAAAACAGACAAAGTACTAAATGCACAGTATTGTCTTCTCACAGCTATAATGGTCCTCCATCCCTACTGCTAGGATATCACATTTTATTTATCTTTAGTGAACTGGAATATAAAGTTCTAAAGGTCAAATCTACTTTGCTATAAACGCAAAAAACAGAAGCATGAAACTTTTTTTAAGCACAGATATATTCTAAATTCTCTCTCTCTACTATAAAATATGGAACAGGAATATATTAGGACTTGTATTACAGGTTCTTACACCACTTAATCTATGCCTGTGTAAAACCTTTGCACTAACGATTTCCCTAATTTTGCCACCAGGTGGAATACTTGTGAGAAGCAAGTCTGAAAAAGTTTCAGGAAAACAGATCTGGAGTGCAAAATAGAAAACTGGACAAACATTTGTCCCCCTACAACAGATTGAGGTTGCTCACTCCTTTCTGTAGTGTCAAGGTAAACAACTTTGGGCATGAGCTGGATACACAGGACAAGAGTAGCAGGAGTCTGATGAACTCCAGGTTATAGAGCTACAAACAAGGAAGATAGCAGGGGGTTAACAAACTCTTTTTGTGTGCAAACACTGATAAAGAACACGAGTTGAAGGCTTTGGAGTAAGAGATAGTAAACTTTTCTTGCAAAAAAACCTAGAGGGTGATTGTCAGAAGGCAGGAAAAGAGGTGTTTTCTGTAGGTTCTTTCACTCTGCCCATTTCAAGGGGAAAAGTATGCTTATTCTCTATCAGAACAACCCATTTTAAAAGTTAGGTCAAGCTCACTGCCAGCTGCACTGGTTCAGGGGGCTTCCCCTTAATTACAGTAAGTTAATTTTTTAAGATGTTTTTCGACTTTAGAAAAGACACCTGATTTAGGGCCACTACAAGTAAGTTACAAGGGATGAGGCTAAAATGTAACTTTATTCAATGCACTCTGTTATGTAACAGCAGCATTGCTAAAACAAGCCTCACAGAAAATCTACAGAGCACAGCAACTAATTGCAGCAGGTTTTTTTAGAGCTTCAGCAGAAATGTCTTACATAAATATCCTTATAACAAATGTCATCTTCTACAAATGCAAGAATTACTATCTGTAAGTTTGTATTCCTCACAGGAATATAATAGCAAAATAATAGATGTAATACAGAGGCAAACTTAACACAGTCTGTAGATACTGTTCATTTCTGGGTGTTACTGGCTCAAATAAAACAGAGTGCTACAAGAATACACACCTGCTACATCTGTGACATAACTAAATACACATTAGGAGTACCTGACCACTTACATGTGCTACAATAACAATAAATCTTCAGCAAGTTTCTTTTTCTTTGAAGTTCTGTTAACAGATCACCCAACTGCTAAATAATATTTACAGTTCTACTACAAGAGTCACAAATTAAATTATAGAAATATTAAAATGTATCATAAAAGATAACAAGTTATTTAAGAAGATACCTACAAAGGTAACACTACACTTGATCATTTTTCTTCTGTAGACATTTGGACTTGCTTAGATTTTTGGCATACAAATACTAAGCTTTCACAATTGTTTCAGAGCTTCAGTTATTCTGGGGCATGGAAAATAAGGAGGTTACTTTTGGCAAAACCTAAGACTGAGCCCAGAAGGTTTACTTGTCTAATCCAAACTTTAATCACACAGCACACTCTCCATATAATCAACCCTCTCGTGTCAGTTGTGTTGTCTGTAAAATAAAGCTAAGCAACTACTACTAAGAGGAGCCATGGGGGGAGTTTCCACACTACAAATAGGGCAGGGAGTTGAGAAAATGCAGGCAGAGAAAGCCCAGTAACTTCAGCCATGGACTGTCACTCATAGTAGTCTGATGTTGGTATCCACTTACATTGAAGCAACACTCCTAATGTGACATTGGTGACAGGGGGAAATTATCTGAACCACAAATTATGAAGACAGACACTAATCTGAACATAATTACTCTGAACTAACTTAACCACATGAATACAGAAACAGGAAAGAGCTCTTGCAATGGTGACAAGAAAAATGTATGAAGGTTTCCTGTAGGAACTCATGTTGCACCTACTTTTTTCAATCTTGCTCTCACCAGGATTACACATCTTCCTTCAGACTTCAGAGACTTCAGACAAAGCCCTAGATAAGACTTGCTCATGGATTCAGCTGCTCTGTTCTTCGCTGAATGCCATTCTGCTGTGCACAGGCTCTGGGTGAGAGCTGCAACAAGTCTAAATTGGTATACTCATATGTAATCTTGACTGCACTGTGAGTAGATGCCCTCTAAGGATCCTCCTCTGGTAAACTAATCAAGAAACTCTCTGGGTGGTTCTGCAAAGCACAGGAGAATGCCTGAGCACAGGAGAATACCTGACCACACCTTTTTTTTTTTTTTTTTAAGGTTTAAAAAGTAGCTGTACACAAGTAACATTTTTTGGTGTTGCAATTTAACAATTTATGTCACTTTTTACTGACATTGAGATCTCTATCCAAATATTAAATACTAAAATATCATGTTGGTCATGTCTGGGAAATACTGAAAAATGCTACTGTAGGCCTGATAACTGGGTAACTTAAACTTAGTGAATCCTCTGGCAAGGTTCATGTGGTGATGTCCTCCCTCCTCCACGGGTCAGGTCAGGTCAGGTCATGTCATGCCTGAACTGCAGTGCTGTGAGGACAGACAGAAGTGACACCTGCCAATACAGCAACCCTAGACCAGCCCCTGTAGTCCCAGCACCAGAAATCACAAAGTTGCTGTAAGAGGTTTAAAGAAGACAGTGAAGTTTAGCATAGCATAGAAAAAAGTCTGTTGGACATTTAGGAAAACACTGCAAAGCTCTACTTTAGAGCACCAAAACACTGTTTAGAATATTTGCCTATACTGAACAATACAGGAATTTATTTTTGTTGTATTCTTTCACTGATTTAAGGACCTGAAAAATTATTTCTACACATCCTTGTAGTATCTAACTTCAACACTCCACAATTTAATAGGATATTATACAGTTACTACATTAACCTCTGGACCACTCCTCAATTATAGATCTGATCCATAGAATAATGCACCAAAAAATCAATATTAGTTTAATATTCTATTACCTCCTTCAGCCACAGAATCACAGAACCACTAAGGTTGGAAAAGACCTCTAAAATCATGAAGCCCAACAAGCCATTGTTCACAGACATTAGCTGATGCACTTCAGCTTTCATCAGGAAGCCCGAAACCAAGAAGGTACCAATATTTAATAGGAAAGTAATTTAAATTTACATGCAAAGTGTTTCAGAGGTTTTGCTTTGTTTTAAGAAATCCAATATTCCTTAGTCGCATGTGAAAGCCATAGAAACATATTTCTTAGTTATCAGAAAATTGCACATAGCAAAATAAGTTTATTCCATTAATTTCTTCACAATAGTTCAGCCAATTACTGTATCAAGTTTACATATTAGTGTAATCTGTGTTAAGGAGTAGCAGTATATTGGTCCCACTGCTTTGCATGCTGTACAAATATACACAGCATATGTCCACATCAAACTCAAAGACAACACACAAAGAGATGCTTGAGAAAAATTAATGAAGAAGATAAAATTAAAAAGTAAGAATTGAACAGCATTAGGAACAGAAGGCTACAGAACAGGAGCAGACAGATGTTACTAATAGATAAATCAAAAGAAAGCAGTCCTCAAAACTGACATTAGTTGTCTATGCTGCAGAAATAAACCCTATCTTAAAACCTTAATTTGAATACTGCACTACACATCTCAAAGATTTTCCTGTGAAACAATATGCTAGTGAAAAATTCATACACTATTTAAACTCACTTTATAGAAATTAACTTGATCTTTTAAATATTAGTTCAAGCTTTAAACATCCGTATAATTCCACAATCTGATACCTACT
The DNA here is from genome assembly GCF_020740795.1 of Apus apus. Lineage (NCBI taxonomy): Eukaryota > Metazoa > Chordata > Aves > Apodiformes > Apodidae > Apus > Apus apus. The sequence goes on from NC_067282.1 coordinate 17,673,203, forward strand.
CCTTCTGAATACACAGTATTGCAAAATGTCAAAGTCTAAAATAGAATACTTTTTAAATCTTAGTGACTTTGACATGTACCCTTGTTACTATCCACCAAAATGCCTTCTCCTTCACGCCTTGCAATCTTGTACAAAAATGCTGCAAATTACCAGCAGAAACGGCTGACAATTTTAACTCCTCTTTCACCCTGTAATTGCAACTAATATTTCAGTCAATTAAACCTAATCTTCTTAGGCTATGAAATGATTAACAGTTATGTAACTGACCTCTAATTTTAGTTTCTATGTTTCTATTTTTGGTGGAGATCTGGGAAAATGGCATATAGCTGAAAAACATTTTGCATCTTTTCTTTTAGGAAGAAAGTACTGAAAATAAGATTAAATACTCGAGTCCTCAGTAAGCAGAGAACTAAGCACTATTACTAAGCACCTATTATCAGCTCCTATTTTGGTGACAGCAGCAAAGATCTAATTAAACAAAGAAGTCACCATTTATTTTAGATGGATCACAGCAGAAGCAAAATGAAACTTAATTTTGCACTGCTAGCAGAACTGAGAGTATTAAGTCTGAGAACTATTTTGTTTTAAAAATAGAGGATATATTGAGTGAACTGCTTGAAAGAATGGAAAGCCACTTTGTTGCATATGCAGCCAAAGTGAACAGATTTTTCTACTGAAGCAAACAAGAAAATGTTTCAATAATGTATATTTTCAACCTTATTACCTTAATATCTAAAGAAAATAGACTAGTCACTTTTACCCTTTCAAAACAGCTTTTTCACTCAAGGTATTTAACCTAGTAGCCTCTAAGAGAGAAAATCCCAAACACTTAAGAACAATGACCACCTACTACTGTGTGCAAGAAGACCATTCACAGTGGCATGAACCTTATTTCTGATTGAGACTTCCAGGAAAAAATGAAAGAAATTGGCTTTAAAATTCAACTATTGCCAAGACCTTTTATTGGTCTTCATTTACTTTTGTCTGGAATATAATATATCTTTTCAACGTGAAAGCAAAGAAGTGAAAACAAAACCTATTCCATTGGTTGTTCTGTGATTTAGTGCTTACTGATTTCATTTACATCAATCTATAGCTTATTTATTACCACAGCATCATGAATATCTCAAATTGGAAAGAACCCATAAAGATCAAGTCCAACTCCCAGTAGTTTGTTATGCGTAACAAAAAAGAAAAATTCATTCAAAAAATGTGGAGAGAATTTATTTATAGTTGCACTGCACAGATTCACACATTTACAAGACCACCAGATTTTCTGAAAACTACCAATTGAATCATTACAGCAGAATCTGGGAAGAAAAAAATATATATATACCTAAATAGATCACAGGCATACAGACAGGGAGCTACAAAATAACACAGTCAAAATTCTCACCAGTGGTGTTAACTGGGTTTTCTTACTCCTATACAATCTTATCCATCACTGTCATTAGCTTTCAGGTTAAAAAATCTCAATAAAGCTACAGCACAGTGCACATTCTTAGTGCAACAGCTGTTGAAAATGAAGAACAAGGAGTTGAATGCAGAGTTTCCAGATTAGAAGTACATTTGGTTATTGTAGATTGTCTTTAAAAACAACTGTTAAGAGCTACAGTGAACGCACAGAGCAAGAAACCATTTACAGTCCGGTACTCTCCAACTTCAGCAGAAGAGCAAGACTCTTCAAAGAACAATGTTGGATTCATTACACATAACCAATGACTAGACTCCTATAGTCTCCAAAGAAAAAAAAGAAGGAAAAAAAAAAAAAAAGGAAGAAAGGGGAAAAGCTCCAAAGAGATCTACAGTTTAAAAAGCAACTAGAGCAAAACCCAGGGTTTTATTTTTATCAGAAAAATTACTTCGGCATATGTGCTGCTACTTCTTTCACTAATTACCAATTGTAATTACAGTAAAATGCAGTTTGGAGGAAGAAATCTATGTGACATTTTTCAAGAATCATAATCAATTTGGTTTCATTTTTTTAATGTCTCCTTTCATTTAGCTTCCTTCTAAGATCTCACATGCCCTTACATCGCCAGGAGACATACAAAAACATCTCAACATGAGAACTCTTTATATAAGGCCCCATAAAAGGGAAAAAAAAAAAAATCTCAACTTTGGCATGAATCCACCTTCTTTCCTAAGATCTGGTAGCTAATTTCCATTCCTAGGATGGATTGTGAGCTCTTCCAACACCTCTGCAATCTCAATTCTAAGGATACGTCTTTAGTCATGAACAACCCTAAAACTATTTCCTACAATTTTCTCAGGTCCTAACATACAGGGAACTGTGTCTGCCTAAATTTCATGGTTCCAAACCCAGAATTTAAAAAGAAATAACCTCAATCATGCTTTATTTTCTACTTATCACTTCTGTGGTTTCCATTGCTCTATAGCTGCACAAATTTGAGGGCCTCAGGAACCACATGGGCTCATAGTGAATTTTTGCCTTATTCTTAAAATACAGTTTTTCAGTTGAAAAGCTCTATCAAAGAAGGCACTACCCAATTATTATAGCCAGGACTCAAAAATGTCAGAAAATAGTATGCTGCTAATTAATTTTCCTACCCTTAACAGTGCAGCTTTTCTGTAAGATAGGAGCAGGACAACTACTTCCAACTTCAAAAAACACCAAGATACTGTGCCTCAAATTCAACGGGTGGAAAGAAGAAATTACAGAAACACTGGGGTAGAGTCAGTTGGTCAGCAGACCAACAGCAAAGCTCAAAACAGAACTTCTAGCCCTTGGACAGTCCCACGCTCACATTATTCCTTAAGCTGTATCCGGCACAAATACTAGTGTGCAACACAGACTACTTACACTGGTAATTTCTGATTAATAGCACAAACCTTTGATACCTCTATGTATAGGTATGTATATTCGTGTACACACATGCACACAGACATTTATTCTCAGTAATAGATCTGCACTGCTCCCAGTCTACTACCTCAGTGAAACAACAGTAAAGAAAGCAACCCTGAAGGCTAGTACATAAGCCAATTGAGTTGAATAGAAATAATCTCCCCTGACAATTTGGTTCTCTTTCTGAATGCTTAGCTCACTGGATACAAAGGGAAGAGACAACCAAAAGTCATTTAGCACGTGGCACATGAAATCCTAGGCAACCAATGTTACATCAACAGCAGAAAAAACAAGCTGCTGAATAATTATTCCCTGAAAGAGTTCTAGAGCTAATATTGATACAAAGGCTGGATTTGGGGTTTTTTTGCTTCTGGAGAGAAAACAAATAAATCCGCATCTCAGCTGAAGAGAGATGAATAGTAGACCACAAACATTGCTTATTTCCTCCCTTCTACACTCGTCTTCTAGGTTATACACTCTACCATGGTAAAACAACCACATTTGACATGTTTTGTCCACCCCTGCCAAATCCTGCAGCAAATTCTTATTCTGATTCTCACAGACACTGTGTCAGGCTCAAGCTATGCCTCCATCAACCACTACATGTTATGTCATCTCAAAAGTCAACAATTCCTGAAAAGTCATTCCTCCTGCCAGCCACATGGACTCCAAGTTCATTGTATTTTTTAAATGCTGTCCCCATTTCCAAGTGTGCTCCATACAACAGGTACCAAGCTCTCTCATCTATTTTCACATGTTGGTATTAAACTATGTCAACTTCAATTGCAAATTATCAGATCTTATGAAATCTAGAAAGGGCAGAATCAAAACAACTATAGCTGTTATAAGATCATCACTCTTAATATGTGAAAACCCTGTTAGATTTTTAGATGAGTGAGAAAACAGCTACTTACTGGTTTCGGCATTTTTCTTGTTTTCTTTAATCTCCTGTCCACTCAAGTCTTCTACAAACTCTTTGTCCCCTTCTGCCAAAGAACAAAATTAAAATATTTGTTTTTAAATTAGTCATAACAGATTCCATGTACATGACAGCAAACGGTACAAATTCCAAAGTAGGTAAACAAGTGCTCTACTTGTACAAAAAGCACTTTTCAGTAGGCAACATAAATAAAAACCAACGAAGTTAGCTGGTACCAGAATCTAGAGGTCTCTGAATAGTAGCCTCCTTTCTAGTTTTTGTAGAATATAAATCCACTAATGCTAGAAAAAGAGAGAACAGTTCCCCAAGTGCTTAAAATTGTTTTTAAAACTTTTAATATCAGATAGCTTTTGGTATTAAAACCCCTAAGCATTATTTAGGAGAAAGTAAAATTTGTAGAAGGAACTCCAAAGCTGCAATTTAATCTGGCAACTCTAGTCAAACTTGAAACTTCATGAAATAACAATTTTAAAGCATCAAAACGATATGTAATTACTATAAAAGCATCAATTTTTCCCAGTGAAGGAATGATATGGAATGTTTTCCCAAATGAAGGGAAATGCAAGTATGCCAACACAATAAAAAAGGAAGAAAATCTGCTCTGATTAAAACAAAACTTTTTAAAAACAGAAGACTGTAAGTTATGTGAACGTGGTAATAAAAGGATTCAATATTGTGATCTGTTTCAAAAAAATTTTTATTTATTGAAAAAATTACACTTGCAATGTTATGGGTAGATAGCATCCTGCTTCCTTTTCAGTTCATTCTAACTCAGAAAGAATAAGCAGCTAGGCACCTTCTCACACACTTTTAAAGGAATGACTTCCATGAATCGGTCCAGCTGCCAGTCTGCAAAAAGTACCAAAGGTAGCACTGCCCTCAAAAATAATATTAACTGGTATTATACTATGAAAAATCGAAGTGACATACAATTCAGAATAATCTCAGAATCCAGTATTACATTACATCCATGACTGTATCAGATGAATAAAATTTTCAAAATTGCTTAAAAAAATACAAGGAGAAAAACAAAATTTTGGGGGCCGTTAATTTGCAAACTTTTGTTTGAATGATTTCTCATTCATAAAGAAAAATGCAAATATAAAGTGCTATTATATATACATTTACAAAAGAAGTTACTTTTCCTTGCTTCTTACCAATAAAAAACTAGAGTAAATATGACAAACATTTGCACAGCAACCCAAGGTGAACTAGCTTTTCAATTTCTTTTTCTAATCTGTAGAGATACATGTGAAAAGAGGGACTAGGAAAAAAAAAGAGATAAAGGATGAAAACAGGATTTAAGAAGCATCAGTGTTGTAGGCTGGTAAAGAAAAATAAATGTTAAGGCTGAAGATTACAGAAAGAGATATAATACAGATATGGAGCAAATTTTATTTAATGAAAAAAATCAACCTGAAAAAATTAAAACAGTATCTTTATATTCATCATAACATAATTAATGCACCACAACTATGAAGACATAATACTATGTCTGCCTAGCATAAAGACAATTACATTCCAGTAGATTTTTATTACACAAGATAAAATCCAAAAGTAGTAAAAAAAAAAAAACAAGCTTGGCTCTAATATCAGCTAGCAGCAAGTCGAGCTGTAGTAATCCCTGTGCTCACTTTTCACAGCAGAAGCTCACTGCTTGCAAAACTGAAGGCAAATTGAAGCCCTAGAGTTTAAGTAAGTTAATTAACAATGCAAAAGCTAGATTAGATTTTCACCCACCATTTTATAAGTGTGTCAACTCAACGATACTAAAAGGAATAGAAAACAGCACAACTATTTATGTGCATATAGTTATATTAGCATTGAAAAGAAGTGGTATGGTAAGATGACTGTACTTAAGTCTAGTCTCCAGGAGACAAACAAGAGCACATGGTACAGGGCTGAGATCTGTGTGACCAACTGACTACTTTCTGAGGTCCTTCTAAGAGTGACATCATCTGTCACTTTTTAGAGGGACTATCACACCCTCATACATTTCATCACTGCAAATTCTTCCATAATATGTTCTAATTTTTTGCTTTGGGTCTTACCCAAACATTTTGTTCAACTATCATCACCCAACCCTATATTACTTATTTAAAAACATATTTTAAAACCTTAAGGTAATTTTTAAAATCAGAAACATGAAAACAAAGTTTTATAGGATAATTCTTTGTCATCAGTTCTTAATTGGTAGACATGTAACTTAAATGAGTTTACAGAAATAATATTTACTGTTCACATCCAATAAAACAAAAGCTATCTGCTAAAAGTAAGAATCCTTTTGTGCAAAACTCAATAAAAAGTATCACTGCCAGTCCTACAGATCTCATAGGCCTGATAAATTATCAGAGCACTCAAGCAACAGGAAAAAATAATCTATGCAAAACAAATAATATCCCAGGTATTTTTTTGTTAAAGTATTTGCTGTAATAATTTTTTTTGCTAAAAAAAAATAAATCTATCATTTCTTCAAAAGGAAAAAGAAATTTAATAAATTTAGGGCCAACTATGCTGAACGTGTTTCTATTTCAGATCATAAAGACCTCGTTTCATATTATAAGAAAAAAAAAATCAAATTCAACTGACCGGGTCTATAATTCAAATTCACGTATGCTGCTTTCATTTATATAAAATGAAAAAATCAGCCTGTGTCTATACGCTTTCACACTCAAAATGTTGTGCAATTTCAAAACAGTACATTCACACAAAAGCATTGCAACTAAGTATTACGGGTGTTTAAAAATGTCAAGAAGTTCACAACGTCAAAACTGTGCAAAAATTGAAATCACTGAAAAGAAAAATAACACCATATCTTTCCCAATTATTGGAACTAACATTAAAAACAAAACAAAATTACTAGAACTATTTGGCCAAAAGAAACCAAAAAACACTGCCAGGCAAAATACTGTGCATCTCCACTATTATTACTGGAGTGGGAGTTCACTTCTGCTACTTATGCATTTCCAATAAATTTATATTTAGTGAATGCAACCATATCAGTTTTACTTAATTTTTTATCTTTGAAACAATTGATTCTTTATATTTACTTTTATCTTGACACTCATGTGAAACAGCATTTCAGAGGGAAGAAAAAAAAAAAACAACAAAACACAAAAATATCAGCCAGCCGGGTTTGGGAATGATATCCCTGTCGCTTCCTGTGTTCCGAAACCAGCTTGTGATCTACTAGACATAAAGGCTCATCACTTTGGTATTTCAGTTCCCAGAAGTGTCTCTTCCAAGTTCAGGATTAGCAAGGTTCTGACTTTGCAGCATTCCTACTGCTACCATACTCCAGCCCTCAAGACCTTTACAAAATACACAGGAGTCTGGACTCTGGACCAAACCACCAAAATATCAGCAGGCTCCACATCACAAACAAGCAAAAAATCATCCAGAAGTTCAAGAATCCTCTTGAACTGTGATTTCAATTAATTTAACTGCAAGGCAGTTAGGATTTTAAAATCAGTATCATCCATGTTTCCAGTTATGTCATAGAAGCCAATAAATAAAGCAATTGTTGAAAGACGACAAAGAAAGCTTTCTTCAGAAAATGATGGTGCATAAAATGCTTGATGCCAAAATTCTGTCAAATAATTTATGCAGCAGCTGTTTTCAAAAGAAACATTCATACACACAGCCATGGGCCTGAGGTCAGGTGAGGATGGGATAGGAGACAGAAGGCTCGAGCAGGATGCTTGGCCGGCAGAGAACCAGCCCTCAAAAGCAGGATCCCTGTCTGACAGCTCAGGACCTCCTCTCAGAAGCAGACTCCTCAGCACTGTACCTCCCAATCTCTAGCATGAGGTTCACCATGTATTTTCCTACAGACAGACAGCAAGGATCACAGTGCTTTTGCCATAGCAATAAAAATAACTCATTTATTGACAGGAACTTATTTAAAATCAATATACTTTTTCTATTCAAAGTCTTATGCCATTCCATTTTTTGTGATACCCAAAAATTTTGGATCTTTTGGGAGGCAGCAACAGGTAACTTACAGGCCACTGTACCTAACTGGTCTCAGCTTCCTACAGTAACGGGTCTCTACTCCAAAGCAGTCTGTGAATACCTGCAGGGTAATCATCTTTTACACTAGCAGCTCCCTAATGACACACCTGCTGCAGTCCAATGAAGAAGTTCATTTGCCAGAGACTTGACTTCTGCATAGAGAGGTCATCTACACAAGCATCTCCGACTTAAGCAAACCAAGGAGGGGAACCAAAACAAGCCAGGTATCTCACAAAAAAGGAAAACAGAAAAATAAAGAGCTGAATTCTGTAACTAGCAAATAGTAACCAAGATTTGACAGTGCTAGATATCACACGCAGAGTATTACATACCAACATAGGTTTTTCTGACTATTGTACCCATACCTTCTTCAAACCCCCTTTTCCCCCAGTCCTCCCTTTCCTGAAATACTTGAGATAGCCTTGCCATGTCTCTGAAAAATAATGGCAATATAACAAGTACAATTGCTATGTATTATATGACTTTATCTATTGAAGAGTTAAGCGTTTCTTCCAAATTGCAGTTCCCGAGAACTTCAACAGTACAATGAAAACTTGGCAGTTGCCAACCCAGTAGTTAAACAAAAAGCAACACAGACCAGCCAAAGAACATTCATGCAATACTTGCAGTTTTACCAGTTACTAAACTGGTATGATATAGATGCTACACAATTCATATACAATTAATATTTATTAAGTTTAGTGACTTTACTTCAAACTTTAGCTTCAAAGTACCCACAACTGCACTGTTTGAAATAACTAAGATTTTGAAGCGTCCTGCAATGACATGATGGCCAATCTTCCCACGTACATCTAATATACAAGCAGAAATGGAAATTATGAAGTCTGACTGATGCAGGTACTCTATTGTTTCAAGGTGAAAAAAACCCTTTATCTGAAAATACAGTTAACAAAGAATGACGACATAACCAAAATGGTATATGCCATTTCAAAATCAGGTATTTTATATTCTGAATAGCGTTCTTAAATCTTTTAGAACTAGTTCCATAAAACAAAGGAAACTTATAAATGTGAACTGGCCACTCACATCAGTCTCCATATACACTAGCTAGAGTTCTTCAATTGAAATATTCTAGTACAAAGATTACTAAGTTTCTTTTGGGGCCAATTTAATATTTGTTTTTCCTTGTACTACATGACTGGAAGGCTTAATTACACAGAGTGATTAATAAATGTCCAAAGTGGAAAGGGGAAAAAAAAAATAAAATATCAAAGTACAGCTAAGAATGTTCACAGATGCAGCCCTTCAATGTTGAAAGGAAAGAGTTTACCTATGCCCTTTCAGCCCTGGAGTAAACTTGCTGAGCAAGCAAGATGCACTGAGTCCTGCTTCAATGGATCCCTATCTTTCAACAATCAGGTCTTTCTTTTTGTAGAAAGCTTTGTTTATATTTACAGACTTGAAAATCCTCCCTTTCTTCTACTCCCACAGACTCCTAATGCAGCATAAAGTGACAGGACAGGTTTGATGTATTTAACACATCCAGAAGTAATACCTTAAACAACTTCCCTCTTCACCTCTGCCAACAGTAGTACCCCTTCTCAAAAAGATGAGCAAGACTGTTGAAGAAGCAAGGCCATACACCTACTCTGGCAGTGGCTTAAGTAGCCTCCTTTACCAGAAACTGCCTTCTGACATCATAACCTCTACACTTCTTACTTGGCTAATTTTACATCTCAAAGATGCTTCCATTTTCTCACTCTCTTTATGGCTTTATTTTTTTTTTCTGGCAGTTCTATTAATACCAAGCCCTGCAAGGCTCTCCACTGCAACGGCAGAAACAGTCAGACCAGAACTCTCTTTGTCATCTCTACAAGCACTTTTACACTGCTTCTTTCAGTCAGCATGGAAAGAAAATTCTCTGGACAGCTCCTGACATGTCACACCATGCCATTTTCTGTGTGTTTTCTAAAGCTGTTTGTTGTACTTTTGCTCTCTAGTCTCCCAAGCTGATGGAAGAGCTGTGTCACTTTGGCACAAAGCTTGGAAATATGCCACTGCCTTGCAAGTGCCTTTTGCTGGGAGGTTGCTTATCTGGGAACACTGCACTGACTTGCAGTTTATTTTTCTCACAGCCTCTCCTAAGCTAAATCAATAGATCAATAGAGGCAAGTCTTATAATTCAATACTACTTGTCTCTTATCTTTTAACGATCACAAAACTACCTCATCACCAGAGCCACAATGCTGCTGTATACCAACTCCTTGTCTTCCCTCACAACACAGGTTGCCCAGCAGCACTGTGCCAATGTTCTATATAAAAACTGACAGCAACAATGGTATTTCTATGGTTTTTCTGAATACATCAAGTGCTGCACAGGCAGATACAGCCTCAAAACATCTCCGTGACATAAACACGATGACAAGCATCTCTGATGAAAACAAGGTGCAGGAGCATGTCTGAGGCCTGACACAAACCAGTCAAAAAGACAGAATTACTTAAAACTCAAAACTGCAACTCCCACAATTCAGTTAAAAAAAAAAAAAAAAAAATTGCATATTTTTAAAATTCTGCACCAGAAAGAAGAACACGAAATACTTGTCTAGTTGCACAGACAGTGTTGCATAGACTGGAAAAGACATCTTAATAGCACCTTACAAACGATGCAATTAGTTGTGTTGGCATCGACTCCAAAGAGTTGTTTGGGGTTTTTTACGTTTGAATTAGGAACACTAACAAAAGATAAATGAATTCCACAAAGTTGAAACTAAAGCTCCTTATCTGCACTAGACTTTAAGCGGCAAGGTTAATTACAAATGCCCACGACTTGTACAAAACATTCATCCATTCAAAAAAACCAACAATGCACAAAGGCTCGTTCAGGGCCGCTGTGCCCATTACGTCGGTCAGTATTTAAGGACTGTAAAAATGTGCATTTGTTGAAAACAATAGACAGCAACAGATGCTCCACAGCACTTGTTTATGAAGTAATTCCTTATTATTCTTCCACACCGCCACAGTCAGCTGGCCGACCCGACTGCCACATGTCTACGGTAACCTCCGGAGCCACGACGCTCGGAGACATGAATAATGCAGCGGGGGCTGCGCGGCGCGGACCCGCCGAGGCCGCCGGGGCTGCCCCAACAAAGCGCCCTCCCGCCCGCCGGGGGGGCGGGCGAGCCGGGCCCCGGGCCCGGGCCCGGGCGAGCTCCGCACACAAGCGCCGCAACAAGTCGCCCCGCCGCGCGTTGGGCCCCACCCCCGCGGCTGCGGGCGGGCTCCCGCCTCAGGCTCCGCCAGCGCGGCGGGGCAGCGGGCCGCTGCGGCCTGCCGCCCCCGCACTGCCCCCCGGGGCGCCGCGGCGGGGGAGACCCCGCGCCCACCGGCAGCCACCCGCGCACCTCCCGCCTCCGCGCCCCGCGCCCCTGGCCTGTGGCGCGGCCGCTGCCCGCGCCCCCCTCTCACCTGGGGCTCCGCGCCTCCGCCAGCGGGGTGGACGCTCCGCGGCGCCGGGCGGAGGCGGGGAGAACCCCCGGGCAGGGCGCGGGGCGCGGCGCTCTCCGCTCCGTGCGGGGCCGGGCGGTGAGTGCCCCCGCCGCGCAGCTCCCCCCTGGCCGCGGGGCAGGAGGCGCTGCGGGGCCGCCCCTGCTGCTCGCGGCGCCGCCAGGGACGAGGCGCCGAGCGCGGCCGCCGCTGACAGGTCCGCAATATGGCGGCGGCGCCGCCGTTCAGATTTTCCCCCCTATCAGATGTTGCTCCTGCTCCCGCGCGGGGCATGCGCGGCGCGGCCGGGCATGCGCGGCGGGCGGCGCGGAGCCGGTGCGGGGCGCGGAGCCGGTGCGGGGCGCGGAGCCGGTGCGGGGCGCGGAGCCGGTGCGGGGCGCGGCCCGCGGGCGCGGCAGGAGCCGAGCGCGGCCGCGGTGCTGGGGCCCTGAGGGGAGCGCGGGCGGAGCTCCCGCGGGGGACGCCGAGGGTGAGGGGCCGGGGATGCTGTGGCGGGACAGCGAGGACGAGGGACGGAGCTCCCGGGAGGGGACGGCGACCAGCGCTCACCGTGCGAGGCGGCGTCCTCGGCGCGATGGCCGCGAAGCCCGCCCCGCGCGGCCCCTCAGCTCGCAGCTTGGCAGCGTCCCGAGCCGGCGCCGGGAGACGCGAGTGCCCCGCGCAGCTGCCCCGCACCCACCTTTTGCCCGCGCGTCTGCTCGTAAAGGCTGCTGGGCGGTCAAACTGTCCGGGCACAAACCCTGACAAACTCTTTGGTCGCCTAAGATGAGAAGGAGCCCTTCCGTTAGCTCAGCTGGGCAGGCGGGAAACGGAACGTCAGCCGAGCCGCAGCCGGGGAGGGGGCGTTGGCAGCGCGGGGGTGTTGCGTTCAAAACCCCGCGGGAAGGAACCAGCCCTCCTTTTCGGCTGGGCAGGAAAAGGCGGGCGTGTGCGGGTGCGATAGGCGCGGCGGGAGCGAGGGTGGGCCGGGAGATGGCGGGTGGCACCGAGCCGGGGGGCCGGGGGTGCGGGGCCGGGGGGGCTCCAGCTGTGACGGCTCTCGAGGAGCGGGAAGGCTTCGGGCAGAGCGCGGACCCTGTGCCCCTCTTCCCTTCTCATCACTCCGGTGGGAAAGAGCCACGCTGGGGAATGGGATCACACCTGTTTTTCTTCCCTATACGTATTTTCATTTTTTTCGTACACACAGCAGTAAGGGGAATCCTTCCGAAGGACGGAAAGGTGGAGGCAGCCCTAGCCCCCTCTGTGGTTTTGCAGTTTATTTTTGGTTGCGGGAAAGTGAAGGTGCTCCCAACAGAGCCCGGGAGGCCAAACAGCAAAGCTCAGTGCAAAGGGATCCACTTGAGCTACCACCTCTGAGTCATGCAGCTGCTATTAATACCCCTCGCCCTCTGGCTGGCTGATAAAGAAAGGTTGGGGGAAGAACGAAGAGGAATTTTCAATTAAAGCTGCTTCCAAAAGAATAACAAGAACATTTTATGATGAATTGGAGGTGGGGAGAAGGGGAGGAAGAGGAGAGCAGCCTGGCAAGATAGAAGGAGTATCTGTGGGAGCTTCACTAACTAAATTGTTTTAGATTTGTGTGGACAGAATTTGAAGAACGTGCCCATAAACAGGCATTTCTCTTGCAGTCATTGCCACAATCTGAACGTTTCAGTGTATTGAAGGTATGTTCAATTTCCTCCCATGCTCTAAAATATCAATTCCAGCTTTGTTTATGCCATTTTGCTCAAAGAAAGAAATGACAGTGGCTAAATCCTTGTGTTTGTTGTTCTTCCTGGCTTGAAACAGAATATTTTGCAGTACATTAAACTATCTTGCAGCCTCTGCAGTTACACAGTTCCACCGATCAGCTGCCATTATTATGCAATGTACCCTTCCCTCTTCAGATGACCTTTTCCTGCAGGTCAGAAAAAGATCCAAGGGGAATGGGAAAAAAGTGCCAAAACACCAAAAAAACACACACACAAAAATCCACAACAAAAACCAACAAACATGGAAAACCAGACCCTATTCCATTCAATTACCTAAAAAATTGTTTATGATTCAGTGCAGTGCACAGATAAAATGTGTTTACATTTGTTACCCGAATTAGAGGTGCATTTTTTTCTAAAATAGTCCATTGTGAACTAGTTCAAATACAGAATTATTGCACTAGGGCATGGCTTCTTTACAAGCATTGATAGCATGTGGAAGAAACTTCTTTTCAGTTTGTACATTATCACCATAGGATAGGCTTTATCGCTTATCCTGTTACATGAAGAATATTATTGCCCAAAATATCAAAGTAAATAATAGGCTTATCTTCCTTGTCAACAGTATAATGTAGTTTTCTTCTCACCTTGCTTCCTTAACAAGGTGTAAAATTGCAGTTTGTCTGATAAAACAGGGCAGTAAAAACAGAAGTGTAGTTAAGAGATCGTATTCTATTTAGCCATGAAACTGAAACTACAGAAAGAACTACAGGCAATAAAGACAGCTTTTCAGATACCCATATCAGCTTAAATTACACAGTTCTTTTAAAAGGCAGGTTATAAAGCTAATGATAAGAACGCTGTAACTGCAAGATGTAAAAGTTTGCTTCCAGCAGTAATGCCAAAATACAGCTCTTCATTAAAAAACAGATTTTTAACTTTCCTGCCCTGTCTGAAGAATCAATCCTAGAATTGCTTTTGAAAGTAGTTTTCTGAGCCAATGCTTCTCTAATTTCTCAGTGCACCTGCAGAGGCGTAAAGCCTTAGTCATTGAAGACCCAGTTGCGTGTTAGAACCTATTTTATTAAAGCTGAATGTACTATCCAAGGGGCATTTACTGGACAAGGCCTTTTGGAAAGAAGAACCAAGGAAAAAAATCACCTTGAGGAATTTATGAATATGTTGGCATCTTAAATACTGTGTAACACACCTTGACTTTATTCTCTAAAAGATCCATGCCATCAGCTAAGTTAGAAGGGTACTTCTGCCCTTCTCGTGCCCCTGACATGGCCTGGTCTGCAGGCCTGGAAGCTAGCCACTCTGGGAATATCTATGCATATGACTCAACACACATACCCATCTATTAATATGTTTACAGAAGCAGACCTTACATCACCTGAAATTATTTCAGGGTAATTTTATTATTACTATTTGTATGGTTTAAAATCAAATTGTTTATTCTTTTGTTGGTATTTGAATAGCAATAATAGGAAGGACATGGAGCTGCTGAAGAAAGTCCAGAGGAGGGCCACAAAGATGATCCATGGGCTGGAGCACCTCTGCTATGAAGACAGAATGGGAGAGTTGGGGCTGTTCAGCCTGAAGAAGAGAAGGCTCCAGGGAGACATTACAGCAGCCTTCCAGTATCTGAGGGAGCCTACAGGAAAGCTGGGGAGGGGCTTTTCACCAGGATGTGTAGTGATGGGATGAGGGGTGATGGTTTTAAGCTGGAAGAGGGAACCTTTAGGTTAGACATTAGGAAGAACTTCTTTAGTGTGAGTGTGGTGAGGCACTGGCATAGGTTGCCATGGGGGGTTGTGGATGTCCCCTCCCTGGAAGTGTTCAAGGCCAGGTTGGAGGGGGCTCTGAGCAACCTGATGTAGTGGGAGATGTCCCTGCCCATGCAGAGAGGTTGGAACTAGATGATCTTTACAGTCCCTTCCAACCCAAACCGTTCTATGATTCTGTGATATATTACCTTAACGGACATCAGTCATATTTCTTTTTCCAACAAGTACATTAGATTGCCTTTTAAAGTCTTTGCTAGAAACAAATGGAAATAAAATAAATTTGTGGTCATGAGATGAACTCAAATCACAGATATTTTAAATATTTGAGAAAATTAGAATAAAAGTCCAAAGTAGTTTTTATGTCTTTTAAAATCTGTCTGTCATTTAAAATTAAATGTATCTCATCTCAAAAAGGATATTTCATGCATTATTAAAATACCAGATTTCAACAAAAAATATAAGGGTTCCAGCAGCAACACTGAGCATTCCAGGTTGTCTTTATTGCATGCATCTAAGTCTTAGCTTCAAATAAGCTAAAAAGGCAAAATATGGTATGACTTTGGACAGATTTGTCCTTTTCCTTTCTGAAGCACTGTAGCTGTGTTAAGCTAACTTAGGTGTCTTTCAGGGCCCTGACCCTGCAGTTTACAGAACCTCTACAAGCCTCAGCTCCGAGGAAGATGTCAGGGAGTCCAGGTCCAGGACTCTTCAGCTGGATATTTTTTTCTGCATAAGTGTTGTGCAGCCCATGCATGCAAAAAGCTACATGGAAGTAGGATTCTCCCTCCTTTTCAGGGACATGCAGGAAGCAGAAAGGATAAACCAGCACCTGAAAGCCTGATGAAAACATCTGAAAAACAGCAGTCAGGATAAACTACTAATGAACACCTGGCTTGGTGTCAGGCCATTCTACCTTTTGTTTTCATAACCTAGCTGAAGATGCTTAGTCTCTAATGTTGACATTGAAACGTGGCTGGCCAGCAGACACCCTTCATGTTGAAAATCTGTAGAGTTGTTTGAAAAAGTTAAGGAGAACACTGCTTCTCTTGGTGACTGTACCCATCAGAAGCAGACACATTACACTGGCTAGGTCCTGGGTGAGTGACAAGCCTGAAGCCTTCACCACTGATGGTGTCACATCCCCTAATTACTTGATTTTGTTCTTCTCTTAGGTATTTAGTCTCTGATTCTACAGGAAAAAAAACATACCACAGTGGTGTCAGCCTATCTCAGGGCCAAATCATAATACCCTTTCTGCTCAAGACTGGAAACAGTAAAATCACTTGTAGAGGAGTGTGTGTATTTAACAGTGTCAAACATGAATGTTAACATTCCATTCTATGTGAATCAGTATTTGCATATTTGTGTTAATAATTTGCTAATTTAATTTTTGCACACAAAATATGTATTATGCAGTCCTTATGTTCCATCCATTATTTCAACTGCCATTATAATTTTATTGTTTGGTTTTGTAATTGTTGGTAATTGCACAAGGGACAAGTTAACAAATTAAGCTGGTTTGTAGTTAAGGTTGGGACAAGCTGCCTGATTTCCTGTATTCCAGATGGGACAGATCTGCTCATGTCACTGCTCCTGTGTCATGTCACCCAAATGTGCCTTCACTGAGACATAAGGTTGTTATCAAACAGCTGATGCTTAGCTGCAGATCCTGCTTCTAACCACTTACTGTTTTTATCTCATTCAGAGTTATAATTACTATGACAAGTGCAAGTTGTTTCACAGTGACAGCATTGTTGTTTTAATGACAGCGTTTATTTTAGTTATAACAGGGCTGCATAATGGGTTATGTCCATGGCACTGGAAATCAAAGCCACTGATAATCATGGAGGTATTCACTTCAGCAAAATAATGTTAAGCATTTATAATGAAATAAAATAGGAGGTAAGGTACCAGGCAGGCGTAAAGGCACCAGTCCAGACAACAGCTTGGTATGGTTACCAAGGAATTGGTGCAAGTGTTTGAAAGCTTGAAAAACACATGCAGCTGTTACAGCCAAAGCAAATGTTTCTGGTTTGGTTTTGGTTTTGTGTGTGTGTTGTTGGTTTTTTTGTTTGGTTGGTTTTTTGTTTTTTTTTTTCCCCCGTAAGGCACATGTACACTGTTCTGAGATACAGCCATACAACTTTGTGAATAACAAAATCATAACAAAAAGTAGAGCTCTTTTTCTTGGAATCAGTCACTGAAGTGTTTTTGGGTCCTGACACATTCAAGTTTTACTGCACTTACTTGCTTCTTTATTAACAAGCAGAAATAAGCAATACTATGAGAGTTACAACTTGTCAGGCAAAATATATTCTCAAGACTTTTTGTCATCTCCCTGTTCTACCAAAATGGACACATCAAAACCTCAAAATAGAAGTCCACTTTTCGCCTCAACTAGAGCCAAAGAGTGGCTAAAATCCCATTTTTTTAAGATGGGAATTTCCTGGAATATTTATATATATTTAGAAAAAAAGAGTGAAAATTGAAGAAGACTGTTCAGTTTTGTGTTTTCCAGATATAGCATGCCAGTAGCATCACAAAAGACGAAAAAATGCCTGTAGAACCAAAGGAAACACCACATCACCTCTTTAAAGGGGTTATTCCACGACAGTCTCCCCAGCACACTTTTATTAAGAAAATGTTTTAGTTAGAAGAAAATATGGCATTTTTTTGCGACAGTTGTTTTCAGCTAAACCCTGTGCAGTCCTTCATCAGGAAAATCTGCTGAAAAAAACCCCAAAATACCAAGAAAAAAACCCCAAAAAACTCCCAGCATGAACATTATGTAAAGAAGCAGAGACTGAATACAATTCCTCTCTTATTTTAAATGTTATGCCTCCACCGAAGTCACTGGCTTATTTCAGAGTTAATTTGCTAGTACTGAGCAGAAGTTGTAAAACTGCAGACAATCTGGGCTTCTGAAGGAATGTAGGAACCAGAAGGCCGAGCTGGTATTAGCTGAAGCATGTGTTGTTAACACCAGCTACAGCTGTATTGCTGAACTGGATATCTCCACTGATTCTTTTTTTTTCTTTTTTCCACCTCACAAGCATAGCAAGTAAGGAATGTACCAAGACACTCCACTTGCAGAACTAGATTAATCTCAAGACTTTTTCATCAGCACACCTACAAAGGTGCAATTTTGAGTTTGTAAGGTAATTTACCCTGAAGAGGGCACCTGCTCTTGCAGCAGTTACTGTGTTGCAATCTAACCTTGTCAGAACCAATCACCCACCATTGAGATTCAGCAAAGAGAAACATAAGGCAGAAAAGGGAGAAAGGCAAGATAATTCTAGGACGCTAAGAACTTCAGAGTGTTATTTCACCAAGTAGATTTTTAAAGGCTCCTTTTTCATTTCACTGTATATGAAGAAGGTCTGAAAGCTTAAAGAGTGTTTACTTGGTTTTAGAAAAAAATGCTAAGACACAGTCTTTGGCTATCCTTAAGGATACCTCAAAGCCAGCTGAAGATCCAGGTGGGAAGAACACTACAAGAGAACCAATGCAATGAAATCTGATTACATTGAAACAGGAAATTATTTTGACTTAGTCCCCTTAAGGGTCTAAATTCTGCTAATGGTTTTCTGTAACACATCATTCATGAAGTTCAGCAGTGATAGAGACTGAAGAATGGCACGTAAGGACAAATTTGATGCTTCAGATGCTGCTAGAAGTTGAAATTACAAACTAGGTAAGTGCAACGAGATTGAGTGAGGCTGTGTAAGCCTGGAAATAGAGCCCTAGAACTGGCTGACTTGGTGCAGCTGTAACTCGTTCCTGTGGCCAAGGGAAACCCGGGAGCTCTGCCTGCTCTGCACTGCCTGCTGAACAAGGAGATTGCTCAGTCAATCCTTCTCAGCTGGGGGACACTTCAGTTGTATTTTTCTTCTTTCCTTATAGCTATTTGCATGGAATTTGTAGAATATTAGTTTCTTCTAAGGGCTCTACCTTTGTTGCATTTGGTTGAAGTTGGCTAAAAGGTTTTAAAGTTATCAAGGAAACTTGCAGAGGAACCTAGTTTGATGACAAAAGCCAGGCTAAAAATAGTTATAAAGCTGAGGTCTGCTATGAAGGCAGAAGTACCAGCCCAAGCCATTTATCATGTTAAGCAATGAACATTTTTTCCTATATGCTGAATTAATGTTCAGACTAGCCTGTAGATAATACATTTTTAAGTTGGCATTAAATGCTGCTTGCAGCCTACATTGAAACCAGCAGGTTTGGTTACTACTTTTTCCATCTGAAAGTTCAAAATTTGTTACATCCCGGAGTTGATGAATTCTGGGAGTAGTTTAAACATGTGCTTGCTGCATGCATCTCTGTATTTCAGATGTTCATCTCTGGAGTTTAATTAGACAAAAAGAACCATTCCTCCTGCTAAGACCTCTGGTTTGGTCATTTTTTGTCTCTTTTAAACAAAATATGTTCCTTTCTCCCACTTAACAGATCAAGAGGAGAGCTGGATGCCCTACTGGTTGTTCGTCATCCTCTATATGGAGTTTCTTCTGCATGGAGCCAGTCAAAACTACTGAGGCTTTGTATTAAAATGGAGGTTTGATAGCATGAAGATCCACCCTTTCTTGCTTCTTTACATAATTTTCCACCATATAAGTACAGTTGAGAATTTTTTTCCCTCATTACAAATTCTGTAGTGGCACTTTGGCAAGTAGCAGCCTAAACTGAGGCAGGTGGTCAATCCACTGGACTTGACACTAAGTGCCAATATGTACTACTTAAGAAGTTAAGTAGCTGTCACATGCACTAAGAAATCAGCAGACAACTCTAAATTTAACTATTGTCCCTTAAGGAAAATATAGTTGCTGTCCCATTTCTCTTTCTTTATTTTCCTCCTTTTTAAGTTCTGTTTTGTTAAGCTGTTTTTAAATGGGAAGTACAGTATTATATAGGTCACATTTTAGTAAATAATCCCTAGAAATTCTCAGTCAAGATCTAGCAAAAGGCTTGCAAATGTAAAAATAAAATAAAGAATGTGGTCTGTGAGCTTTCATTTTCTTAGTCTTGTAGTACAAGAGGAGGCAGACTTCGTAGCTGACAACTCTATATTTGAATCCAAGTGTTGTCTTTTCATCATAGAACAAAATGGACTGGGAAACTCACTGCTCCAGGATATTACTGAAGTCAAAACACACAGCAAGAGCCTGAGAGGGAGGACAATATTCTCTTCTCTTGAATTACTTTATTTTTGGATATTCTTGTTATTTATATGAGAGAGAGAGAGAGAGAGAAAAAGAAAGAAAGAAAGAAAGAAAGAAAGAAAGAAAGAAAGAAAGAAAGAAAGAAAGAAAGAAAGAAAGAAAGAAAGAAAGAAAGAAAGAAAGAAAGAAAGAAAGAAAGAAAGAAAGAAAGAAAGAAAGAAAGAAAGAAAGAAAGAAAGAAAGAAAGAAAGAAAGAAAGAAAGAAAGAAAGAAAACGAACAGGCTAGAAACACAAAGTTTAAGCAAGATAGTAATTAGGATGAAGTCTCCATCACCCCAATTCTGTTGAGAATATGTTTGGGTTTTTTTTAATTTTGTTTCTCCTCAGAAGCATTGGGAATTATCAAAGTTAGACACGCAAAACTGGGCTAAATGAACCTAATGCAGGATGGCAAGTTATATGCTCCAGTGAGCTCAACTTTTTCTTAGAAATAAAACTAGGTTTAGCCCACAGAGAGAGCATGTCAGTGATCAAACTATACATGCCTCGAGGAAAAAGAGGGGAAGGAGTCTCTAAGGTTTAATTCTGTAAAGCAAAGTTTCAAAGAGGCTACTGAAGAGCAAGTAATTGCTCCAAACTCCCTCTTTCTGAAAGGTCAATTTTTAGCTCCCTTTAGGAGAATGTAAGAAATACATGTTACACAACTCAGAAAATCCTTTGATTCTGTCGGAAGTTCTAGGTACCTTAGGCTTTTGGGAGGTTCATTTATGCAGAGACCCATTTCAGGTGTTACTGTACAATTATTTGGGCTCAGAAAACCTTGTTCACAAGTGCAACAGACCATTAAAATGGTGAATTAGATTTCTGTTTATAGCTCTGCTTAGCAATTAAAATTTCTAACTTAAAATGCAATCACCAGCTGTTGAGATCCTTGAAAGCACTACTATTTCCCATGGAAGGATCTTTCACAGTTCCACCCAAGATTCTTCAAAGTGTATTGTATTTGCAAAATACACAATTGCATTTGATATTAATTCTCCCAAACATGCAATATCTGATGGCTGTAGTCCTATTATACAACTCTGTATGGAAGAAGAGAATCCAGCTCTTACTGCAACCTTATTTTTCAGTGGCAGAGCAGAATACAACATTTTTTGCTTATGTGCCTTTTTCATTGGTAGATTTATGATAACACTGAAACTCCATATTTTGGAAAACACAGCAAAGGAGGCTGTATTGTTAAGGTGGTTTTACAAGCAAAATGAAGATATGCCCAAGGTCTGCCTAGGAACTTTTAATGTAGATATTGTGAGTAAAACCAGGAGCTGCATTGTCACCTGCACTGAGATGCTGGCATGTTCTGTGTTCCTCATCTGGCCCCATAAGAGCTGCTGCTGAAATGTCTTAATCGAGACTAGACCCTTCAGAGCAACAATATGTAGAAGATTCAGGCCTTCTTCAAGGTGTTAGTATAACTCAATGTCATTTGTGTCTCATCATATTTTCAAAATCCCTGGAAGAGATTTTTAGTTGCTAGCATTTTTTTGTCATCAGTTTAAGATACTCAACCTGCTAACCTGTATCTGAATATATATATAAATGTTACAAAACTATTTGTGTAGTGCTTAACAATCTACTATTCGAAGGTTCATGTTTCAGTAAATTAAAACACAATCTGCCAAGACCTATGAGTCTCATTAGTAGTCCTGATCATTTTAGATAAAGAATGTCTCATATGCATTTTGGTTTGCAGAACTGGCAATCTAAATTCTTCCAGATTCGGAGAAATCTAAACCACTGGACGTGTTTTTCTTATACAGTCAGCAAAGCCACAAACTAATCTGTGGGACAAGAAAGATGAGCAATTCAGAAAATCAGGCAAAAATGGATTACAAGATACTGTTTATCCTAAATTAAGCTGAGACCTTTATACTTCTTTACACAAGATGCCAGAGCTCTAGCAAAACCCTGGGAAGAGAACACAGGATTTCCCCATGATTATTTTTTTTTTCCCATGGGCTGCCATTTCTGCAGGAGGGACAGGCACCCTGTTCTGGTTTGGTTTGGTGGGATTTTTGGTGGCGGGGGAAGGGCCACAGGAGTGGCCCCCATAAGAAGCTGAGAAGCTCCCCTTGCTCCAAACCCAGCCAAAGATCCATTAGACAATAGATGCGCCTCAGCGATTAACATATGAAAGAACTGAGATAACACTCGAGCAGAGAAGCGCTGGGGGGAAGAAGAGCTGTGCTGGGGAAGGAGAGCGGTGCTGGTGGTTGGTGAGGAAGAAGGGGAAGAAAGTGCCCAAGCAGAAGTTTCCCTGCAACCCATGGCGAGATGGCAGCTGTTCCCCTGCACTCGTGGAGGAACGTGGTGGAACATTCCCTGAAGGCGCCAGGAGGGGTGAACTTGGCCACTGGACTTGGATTTTGTCGCCAGTGGATTTGCTGCCTGTGGACTCTGATTGCGCAGCTTTGGAAGACCCTGGTGCCAGGGGAGTTTGTTCCTGAAGCAGCCACGACTCTGTGGGAAGCCCAGGCTGGAGCAGCTCCGGACCTTGTGGGAAGGACTCATGAAGGAGAGGTCCGTGGAGGACTCTCTCCCAAGGGAGGGACCCCGTGGGGAAGCAGGGAAGGACTGTGAGGAATCCTTCTTCCTGAGGAGGAAGGAGCAGCAGGAACCACCAGCCTGTGAACTGACTCTAAACCCCATTCCCTGTCCCCTTGTGCCGCTGGGGGGAAGGAGGGAGAGAAACCGGGAAGAAAGTGATTTGGGCCTGGGAAGAAGGGAGGGGTGGGGTAACATATGCAAACATATCCCTGCTCTTTGTGTTGTCTGTGTCCTCTGTGTGTGTGATTAGTGTGAAATTAAATTATTTTTTTTCCCCAAGTTGAGTCTGTTTTGCCCAGGACCTTAATCGATGAAGAACCCTCCTTGTCCTTTGTCTTGACCCACTAGCTTTATCCTCCCCATCCCAGTGTGTGTGTGTGTGTGTGTGTGTGTGGAGTTGAGTGAGCAGCCATGGGGCTGTTCCTTTGTTGGGCTGGGCCCAAACCACGACTCAGCTTGTGCGCCAGTGTATAGAGGGGTGCTGTTACAACTGCCAACTTCTTCTGAGCTTCTCTTAAAAGATAATGTGCTCAAAGAAAAACATGAAACTATGTGACCTTGTGTTTGAATCAAAGTATTTTTGCTTCACTAAAGTTTGAGTGGTTTGTAATAATAGACATGTAAAAATCCAAGTATTTTTGCTTTAGCTGTTGTGTGATTGCATCTTGGTCTTTCATACAGTAAGACTAGTGTTTCAAATAAAACTATTCATATGTTTGCAGTGCCATGAACTTCAGTCTTTCATACATACCCTCTAAACTATTAACCCAGGGTAGATAAAAAAGGAAACAAGTTCAGTCTAATTAATTGGATGTTCCAGCTAACAAGTGACAAAGACACAAGCAGGTCTGCAATGATTGCAACAATGCTGGCTCAAGAAACAGCCCCACACACCCCCACCCACTCTCAGCAAACAAATAGTAATTTCTGGAAAACTATTTGCTTCTCCATTATATAACTGAATAGTTGAAGTTTCTTCCACCTTTGTAAGACACCAGCCTACAGGGAAGCCAGTGAGACCAGGATGTTACAAGGAAACTTCAAAATAAATTTGCTTCAAAGGAGGATACTAAAAGAAGTTATCATGCTCAATCACAAAGGGAGTAAACACTGGAACTAGACATTCACTTGTCTTTGCACAGGCTTCTGCATCGTGATAGTCAGCCCAGCTCTGTGCTGGTGTAATGCAGCTAACTTCACAGCTGTGCCAGTTTAACACAAAGAATTTGGCCTGTTTAAGACTTGAAAGCTGCATGATTCTGTTACCCTTGTTTCTATAGAGGAAACAGAAGTGTATAAAAAAGTAATAGCATAGAGTGCTACCTCAGCAGTTTGGAATGACCGTGGTACTGCTATGGGTTACTAACTCCAACCTTGTGCCAGCAGTTTGGCTAAGAGCCCTAGGAGCAGTGCAAGAGAAACCTACTACATGATATATGTTCAACATAAGAGGGCTCTGCCTTGAAATAAGAGCCAACAGGCAAAGCCAGGGCAATACATTGGAAGCATTGTTTTATTGCTGCCTTACTGCTGAGATTGCTGAGTGCTCATGAAAATGCCTGGCACTGCTGCTGCACTGTTCCAGCAGGACATGGTCTGCCGCAGAAGATGGCAGCTCGTGTAAACGCTGAAGAACTGGAAATATCACACACGTTCGCTTTACGCAACTGAGTTTCCAGCACTTGAATATTTGCCAGCTAAACTAGTGCAATTTAAAAGTAAAACAGAATTTCTACACCAGTTGCAGAGTGTCAGCTGCACTAAACCCAAGTAGAAGCTGTTCCTGTGGAGCAGAGTGGGCCCTGGGCTCCTCACACCAGCCCCACAGCCCACACTGCCAGCTTGGCCCCATGTCTTTGGGTCACTTTGTTCATTTCCCATGCTTAAGAGTTCTTGACTGCACACAGCAATCTTGGATTACGAGGGAGCACAGGCTACATCTCAACTGTTTCAAGTGTTGCCAAGAAAAAAGGGGACTTGGGTCAAGTCCAAGCAAGCCAAGCACAGAATTGCCAAACCAAGGCTTTCAACAAATCAGTTCCCAAAAAGTCATGAGACTGGCATTAAAAAAAAAACCCTTATGAGTCCTTACTAATAGTTTGGGGTTCTCTGTATTTCCTTCCTGTGCTCTTAAATTCAGGTTTGTTTTCAAGCCTGAGAAGAAATCTTTTTGCTTGCTTGGTTTTCAATTTTCAATTCCTAGCTGATTATCTGATTTTGAAATGACAGAAAGAAGACTTTGATTACAATACTTTAAAATTTACAAAATTTAGCAGCTTTAACCCCCCTGTTCATATTCCTGATGTGATAATACATGCTTCTAGGGTGTTGAGGGAAGGGTCACTGTTTCTAATGCCGGTTACACTGTTCCAGAAGTATAATTGGTAAAGTCATTACAATCTGGATTCCCACAGAGTTCCAAATGGGCAAGTACTTAATGGTAAGCCTCTGGCTGGTTTTGTAATCTCTTCTATGTTTTTCAGATATAACAGATACGATCACTCACGTGCAAAAATGTTTGCAGCATCAGAACTTTCTTGTTTTCCACATATCTAATTTGGCCTCCTACACAACCTTAAGAAGCTGAGCCCCAGTTTTGCTTTATACACTGATTAGCATTTTTATTTTCAGTCATACCACTTATGACTGATGACTGTGAGAATAGCAACAAAATTTATTTCAATTTATAACATTTGACCAGGGAACATTTTGACATATATGCATTTTATTACTTCAGCTTCTTGCCAGCTCTACACATGCTCATTTTTATTCTGTATATTCACTAGAAATCTCTCCAACCAGGACACCTACTTCCGGATGTAAAAATCTGATTAAAAATTTTGACTCCCTTCGCTGCTGGTATGCTCCGCGTGTTCAGTGCGGCGAGCAAGATGGAGCCCTAGCTTGCTCTGCCTCCTGGTGGACACACCACCCTCCTGCCTTAGTACACTTTGTGCAGTTTCTCTAAGAATCTTACACTAAAACCTTTCTCCCGTGGAGTTGAGCTGCTTCTCATTACAAACCAGGAGGCCACCACTAACAGTAAATGCGTTCCTTCCTAGTGGGCTATAAGAAAAGGTATTTTTCAAAGGTAGTAAAGACCAACATGCAGGACCTCGTACATCACTCACTCCACTGGCTACTGACAGGATATCAGGACTTACAGAACCTACAGCGATCAACATCCTCACTTAATGGAGAGACTTGGCATCCACTTTGTTGCATGTGTTCTTACCGAACAACTGTAAAGGCTCCTGGGAAGAGAGTAAAAATTCATGACAGCATTATCCAGAGAAGAGAAGAGGGCACCAGCAGGCAACAGGAGTAGGTGTCAGGTTGTGACATTGTGACATTGTGAACATAAATCTTGTGTAGTTGAAAAATGTCTTTTTTGTTTAATTGGAGACTCTATTGTCTTGATTGGCAGTTGGGACACTAGTAATAGTGAAAAAGATTGCCCAAACGAAAGTCACTGGGGAAGGTGTGCTGGATTTTGGACCTCAACTCTTGTCCTCCACTAAGAACTCCGCAACTTCAACTTTAGGGTGTTATTATATGCATGAAATTAGGAAGGAGTGAGACCAAAGAAGAGTTCCTTGTATGTTAGACCAAAGGTCCTGTGGAAAAAATGTGAGAATGGAGCAAGCACTGACTTCCCTGGAATACCTTCCCATCTTCCAGCAACTTGCAGATCGAGGACTTCAGATATGAACTGGACAGTGTTTTTGTATTTAATAGCCTGCAGTGGATCTTCCTTTCTTGACCTTGTATAGTTGTATTTTGAAC
The DNA here is from genome assembly GCF_020740795.1 of Apus apus. NCBI lineage: Eukaryota > Metazoa > Chordata > Aves > Apodiformes > Apodidae > Apus > Apus apus. The sequence goes on from NC_067282.1 coordinate 17,699,522, forward strand.
ACACTTTAAGATCCCTTATTGATGGAGACAAATATTCATAATGGAAACCTGGCTCTAGTTCAGCAATGACAAATTCTGTTTTCTTTTGAAAATTCCACACTGTGGAATTCCACAAACTGTTCATGTACTTTTTCAATTTATCATAGGAAAGAGCTGTTGCTGTGAAATGTTATGCATAACATGAAGTAGAAGGATTTCAGAAACTCAGAAGAGTCAGAAAAGTTTTCCTGTGGAAAAACTCTCACATCTTTATATTAAAGAGTACCAAGACTTTCAGACAACTAACTTTAAAATCTCCTGCTCAGAGATGCAAATTCTCACACAGACTTTGCAGTCTCTTATGAATGACAGAAGCATGGCTTTGAACCAATCTATTATTTACAGGTTAATATAATTTCATGGCAGTAATTCACCTTCTGTCATAAGACAGACCCACCTCCTCAGCTTTCCTCTCTGAGTGGATAACTCCAGGCTCTGGCGTATTCCCAGAGCTCCACCTCTTTGACTGATAAAACTCTGAACATTTCTATCTGTTTCCCACTGTATTTCAGGTGCTATAGTGAAACCAGTAAAAACAAAGCAATTGCAAACAAAACACCCTCCTGCCCTGCTGCACTGCAGCGACTGGATCCTCACCAACAAGGTGCCAAAGTTCCCGAATCTCCCTTTAGCTGCAGAATCAGTTGGGAACTGCACACGCATTTGATTATACTCAGATTACCTGCCTCTTACAGGAAGGTTTACAAACCCCTTTAATTCCCACACTAAAACCAACCACCCTATGAGCATTTTACCTCTCTATTAATCCTTCACTGATTGATGACTTCTCCTCCACATTCCCACCTTCTTTCAAGCATGAGTTTCTTCAGAGATCGCTGCTCTGAGTCCTACGCTCCAGGGCTGAAGATAACAACCAAGTGCCTATACTGTGTCTCCCACTCATTGAGCAACAGACTGAATCTCTGCTGGTTTCTGACTGGTTGGAGCTCCCTATGATCAGTGACTACATTTTATTCAAGTCTGTTTGATTAAAATTAGATCAAGGTCTGCGTTACTGAACTGTTGGGGCAGGTGGAGAGAAAGACTTTGGTCACTTAGATGGTCTCAGAATTAGAAAAATTGGGTTGAAGAGGTACCAGAGTTTGGAGGAACAAATGTGAAGAAAATGTTCTGACATAACAAAAGGGAAACTGTAGCCAGAAAACTACAGAGTTCTCTGTAGATCTGGAAGACTATGGCAGAGTCATGCTAAAAGCCATAAAGGGAAATCCCAGGATATCACAAATCACACTACCTTAGAGAAGAAACTTTGGATGAGATGGTACTGCTCCCACGCCACTTAACACGAGATGACCTCAAAATCAGAGCTTTGCATGGACATCATGGATCCTCTCCTTTCTCTGGATGTCCTTGACTATTTCAACTGAAAAGGGTAATTTGACACAAAACCCAGGTTCACATAGAAATTTAATAACGACCAGCAAACCTAATTGTATACAGAAGTCTGATGTATGGGTGGATTTGTTATTTTGAAAATCTCTTTAGAACATCTGGATTCACATTTTGTAAATATGCAGTCACGTCATGTGTCTTGCAGATAGAAAACCAAGACTCAGACAGATAATCTGTAGTAATTTACAGAAGATATCTCCTGATCATGGGTGTACATGTCATGTTTTTATCCTCTTGAACTCTGGAATTTTATGCCAAATAGAATAATATGTAGTACCTTTGCTCAGCAGCATAAAACAATCCAAGCTGGGACTGGTGTTCTCCCAGAATACATCTTCTTGTTTTGCCCTCAGCAGGGCTGTGGGGTCATTGATGGAACTGAAGTGGCTAGAAACCTCTTACTTTCTTATTTTTCCTTTCCTTTGGTTTTGTTTGTTTTGTTTTTTCTAGGTGAGTTTTTGCATAGAACACCTCTACAAATCCACTCCACACCTGGCTCATGAACACTAGAACAGCAAATGGGAGGGAGAGGCAGGGAGGAGCAGGATCACATCAGCTTCACCTCACATTTCTATAAACTGCCATGAGACTACATTCCGTGGCCTCAATGATGAAGCTGAGGACAGTAGACTGTGTTAATACCTGCGTATTACCCTGCTGAAATTGTTCGCCATCTAGTGGTTTGTTGACCTCCTACAAATATAAACTTAATACTAAAGCATTGGAGGACATAATTAAAAAAAAAAAAAAAGTTTGTATTACATCTGTTCCCCAACATGCAAGAACCTACATAAATACATAGGAAATATGAAGCACCTTTACAAAGTGCTTACCGTAAGAATGAACACGCCATGGAGACAAGCAACAAAAACTTGCACAAAATCAAGGTAAGATTCAGAGAGATGTTAGGTACACACTGTTTGTAAATTTTCTCTCTTTTATTCTACTCTGCTACTCTTATTTCACCAAGGTGTCCTGACCTAATTTGCTCCCCTATTTTCTTCAAGCTTGCCCCCCCAAAAGCATACATTATATAGAAATTAGGACGGAATGAGGAAGGTTCTGTGTTGGGGGGTGGGAAGCTAAGTGCAATATCAAGGCAGGTAAAAGCAGTCACCTCACCAACAAGGAGTCAGGATGCCAAGTGGCAAGCATCAAGACTGGGCTGAGAGACAGTGGACAGGGCCAGACACAGTCCAGCAGTCACCCAGCAGGGACACAGTGATGAGGCAGGTCCAAGACCAAGCCAGGATGCCAAGTCAGCAAGTCTAGGTCAGGACCAGACTCAAGGAAATGTGAGATGGTGCAAATACAGCTGTTGCACAGCTGCACTGTGGCCCAGGTGAGGGCCAGAACAAAGCCTCAGCTTGAAAGCAGCTCTGGAGGGGAAAAAGAGGCAAGCCCTCACCACTAGCTTTTTTTACAACTGCTCTTATCAGTAAAGGAGCAGACCTTGGACTCTGCCAAATAAACTGTGAGAGGGTAAGGTGCTCAGGACCACAGCAGTCTGAGGGCTGGAACAGAGCTGTGGCACGTGTCCAACACGGGGGTAAAGCTGGTTAATGGAAATAGCCTTATTTGTTAAAATGGTGTATGAATTAAAACGAAAACATGATCGCAGCATGATGATCTGAAAGCAGATCGAAATAAAGTTCAAAGAGGCCATGTTTAACAAGGGTGAATTCAAACTAACATACACACAGATGACTCAGTGGGATTATCAGGGTAAGAGTTTCCTGTCTTACAAAAGGAGACTAGTAACAACAGAGGCTAAAAGAAAAGGGCTAGAGGGGGCACAACAAATAAAGTGTGAACATCACAAAGAATAAAACTATTAAACTCATGGGCAGTGTTGGCCAAGGACAAACTGGTATACTCCCATACTAAGAATTAAACTACTAAAATAAATGTGAAAATTAATAAATAATTAGGCCTTAAACCATTCCGAGGAGAGAAATTTTGGGAGTTTTTTCAGTGCAATTGACACCAGCAAGACAACTTTAAGAAACGGATAAATACTTCTACATTTAGTTACTTGAGATGCATGTGACAGCAAAGGTTCACATTAGAAGCTCCAGAGGGTCCCTTTCAGACTTATTTCCTGCATTAACCAATAATTTATGAAAAGCAGCCTCCTGGTCTAGGTCAGACTAGATTATCAGATGGGCACTTTCAGCTTTACAATATTAGAAGTCCACATAAAACTGTATGTATTTAGCTATATATTGACCTATGAGTATGCATATATGACTATGCTGTGGTAGCAATATTGGAATAAACTGTATTATTGGTGGCCACATGCTCTTGTGTTGCAAACCAAATGAAAAAGAACTCAGTGTGGGTGAGGGCAAACTAGTATAAAAGCTGAGGGTCTGGCATTCAGAGTATTTCTTACAGTAACCAATATATGACACCAAATTGGGTGGTAGTGTTGATCTGCTTAAGGGTAGGAAGGCTCTACAGCAGGACATGGACAGGCTGGATCAATGGGCCAAGGCCAATTGTATGAGGTTCAACAAGGCCAAGTGCTGGGTCCTGTATTTCAGTCACAACAACCCCAGGCAACACTACAGGCTTGGGGAAGAATGGCTGGAGAGCTGCCCAGCAGAAAAGGACCTGGGGGTGCTGGCTGAGAGCCAGATGAACATGAGCCAGCAGTGCGCCCAGGTGGCCAAGAAGGCCAACAGCATTCTGGCCTGCATCAGAAACAGTGTGGCCAGTAGGAGTAAGGAAGTGATCATGCCCTTGTCCTCAGCATTGGTGAGCCTGCACCTCAAGCACTGTGTTCAGGTCTAAGCCCCTCACTAAAACAAGGACACTGAGGTGCTGGAGCATGTCCAGAGAAGAGCTACCAAGTTGGTGAAAGGTCTAGAGAACAAGTCATATGAGAAGTGGCTGTGGGAACTGGGAATGTTCAGTTTGGAGAACAGGAGGCTGAGGGGAGACCTCATTGCTTTCTACAACTACCTGAAAGGAGATTGTAGTGAGGTGGGTGTTGCCTCTTCTCCCTAGTGACTAATGATAGGACCAGAGGAAATGGCCTGAAGTTGCACCAGGGGACGTTCAGATTAGATATTAGGAAGAATTTCTTTACTGAAAGAGTGGCCAGGCACTGGAACAGGCTGCCCAGGGAGGTGGTTGAGTCACCATCCTTGGAGGTATTCAAGAAACAACCAGATTTGGCACTTCAGGGCATGCTCTAGTGGCTGAGGTTTTGGGTTTTTTTGCGGGTGTTTTTTGGTGGAGTGTGTGTGGTTGGTTGTGTTTGGGTTTTACTTTTGTGTTGATGGTTGGACTTGGTGATCTCAGAGGTCCTTTCCAACCATGATGATTCTGTGATATATTCACATTCGTTAATTGCATTTATATTAATATATGATTTACCAAACATATCGAGTACATTGATTTCAGTTATATTTTAAAATATTACTCTACAAATGGCATCTTTGAACAAACACAATTATTTTGCTAGTAACTGAACAACAACTGAAAGTTACTCTGCGGGTATTATACAATGGTAACCTGTGTAAAATTACCGCAGTCTCTGTGACAGTTATTTTTTTTTAAGGAAATTTACTAGAAAAAATGGTCAGTCTCACTTCAGATGAAATTAAGAGATACATTGTGCATCTTGGTAATGGTAACACTCCTAAAATCCTATGCAAAATCTAGCTGGAGACAGGAGAAAAATGTTTTTTATGGAAAGAATACTGTATTGTATGGAATAATAAAATTGTTTTGGTTGGAAAAGACCTTTAAGATCATCAAGTCTACACTAATCTAGCCCTAAGGCCACCACTAAATTATGTCCCTACGCTCCACATCTACACATTTCTTAAATACTTCCAGGGATGGTGACTCAACTTCTTCCCTGGACAGCCAGTTACAATACTTGACAGCCCTTTCAGCAAGGAAATTTTTCCTAATATACAATCTAAACCTCCCCTGAGGGAAGTAAAGGATATCCCCTTTAAAGAATAATAATGAAAAATAAATTTGGTATAAAAGGATTCATACAGAGTAGATGCTATAAAAGCTATTTTGACATGGCAAGGATTGAAATAGAGCTGAAAAGACGAGATTCAGACTATGTAAAAAGTGACATTGGCTGTATTTGTAACGGGTAAAGGGAATACCTCTAACAACATGGAGACTAATTTAAAGGTAGGAGCTATATACCTGAAGCAGAGAAAACTGGCACATCGAAGTCACTTGGTTTATGGCCATTTTGAAGGCTCTTGACATTTGCACCACAATCTTCTCCTCTGCTTAAAAGAAAATACATCAGTTTAAGTCATATAGGATAATGTTATCTCCCTCTTCGATCTTAATTTGACACAACAAAATCACACTCCTAAAATTCTAAGGCATCAGGAATAATGTTAGGTACCTTAAGTGCATCAGATGTAAGAAACGTTTCCTCCTTTTCCCCAGAGAAGAGAGCAGGTGAAGGGACTGGAGGGAAAGTCTTACAGGGATAGGCTGAGGGTGCTGGGGTTGTTTAGCCTGGAGAAGAGGAGACTCAGGGGGGACCTAAACACTCTCTACAACTACCTGAAGGGAGGTTGTAGTCAGGTGGGGGCTGGGCTCTTCTCCCAGGCAAGTAGTGACAGGACGAGAGGGTCTGGCCTGAAGCTGCTCCAGGGGAGGTTTAGGTTGGATATTAGGAAGCACTTCCTCACGGAGAGGGTGATTAGACATTGGAATGGACTTCCCAGGGAAGTGGTGGAGGCACCGTCCCTGGATGTGTTCAAGGAAAAGCTGGATGTGGCACTTAGTGCCACGGTCTAGCCCATGTGGTGGTGTTGGTCATAGGCTGGACTTGATGATCTCAGAGGTCTTTTCCAGCCTCAATAATTCTGTGATTTTGTGTGATGCTGTGATTTATTTCCACTCCTGTTTGAACAAATTATTTTGAAATAAATACCCCATTTCTTCCTCATTCACTCAGCACTCTCCAGCCTGGGTGTGGTAGAGCGAAGAGGATCTACACAACCATCTAACCAACATTTGTGGAGCAATGTGTGCGTTGAGGGGAGCCAAATGAAATCTATGCACGTGGCCTGCAACTGCTCAGGAAATCTGAACGCTTCCCATTGCACATGCTGATATTTGAGCCACTCACCATGAATGCCCACCTCCTGTTAAAACCTCTGATAGCATTGCTGTCCCTTTGCTGCTGAGTCTTAGTAGCTGATCTTCCACCACAGCAAGGAGGAACTGGGAATTTCGCGGTGGGCCTGCCCGGACAGGCCAGCCAGCAGCTGCAACACCCGAGCTGCCAGCTCCACCTCCTGGAACCGTGCTTCTTGCCCTGCTCGGTGCCAGGGAGCCCAGTCCCTCACCGGCCAGGCCTCCCAAAGGGGCCTTTGGGATGTAGGGACAGCTCCTTGGGCAGCCCCGCCACAGCGCGTCCCGGGGTCCCCGCCGGGCAGCGCCGAGCCCTGGCCCTGGCCCACGCCACGCCAAGAGATCCCCCACAGGCCCCCCCGGGGAGGGGGGCAAGACACGTCGGGCTCCGCAGGAACACACTCGCGGGAAACTAGGGCTGGGGCTTGGACCTGGCGGCCAGAGCGCCTTCCCGGCCCCGCGCAGCGCTGCGCACTTTGCGCAACCCCGCGGCTCCCGCGGCTCCGCCTCCGCCGGGGCGGCCGTGCGCGACGTCGCCTGCTGCGCGAATCCCCGCAGCTCGCGCCAGCGGCGTAAGCGCCGGGACTTCGCCCCCGCCCCTCCCCGCTGCCGGCGCCCGCGTCCTGCCGCCGCCATGGCTGCCCCGGGGCCGCTCCTCCGCGCCGCCGCCGCTTCCTCCCGCCGCTGGCTCTTCTCCGCCTCGCCGGCAGCCGGGACGAGGCCGGGCGGCGGCGCCGCTGCCGTGAGGACAGCCCGGCTGTTCAGTCTTTCTGCCCGGGCGGCGCTCAGGTAAGACGGTCGGAGCCGTGAGGCGCCGGGGTCGGCTCCTGACAGCAGCGGCCGCCTTCCCGCCGCGGCAGCGCCGCACCGGGCCGGGCCGCTGCCCGGGCCTCGGTGCTGAGGGCACCCGGGGCCAACGGCCGCCTGGGGCTCCGGCCGCCCGGGCGGGGGCAGCGGGGCCGGGCTGGCGCCGTGTGACCTTCCCCCGGTCACTCGGCGGCCCGCGGTGCTGGGCTGTGCCCGGCCCCGCCGCCCTGCCCGGCCCGCTCCGGACAGGTCCCGGCCGCCTCCTCGTCCTTCCCAGGGCCGCGCTTCTCTGCGACTCACGCCATCCCGGCTGCCGCGGCGGTGGCCCTGGAGCGCTCGCTGGGGGGACTGCTGCACCCGCTGCTCCCGGGCTGTCGGCCGGGCAGGGCAGGGCAGGGCAGGGCGAGCCGTGCCCCGCAGGGCCGTGCGGGGCTGCAGGACCTTGTGGTCCTGCCCGGGGTGGGCACCACGCAGACCCTGCTGCCTGGGCGAGCCACAGGGCCTGCGTGATCTGAAACCCCGTTATGGAAAGCTCAGCCAGTGTTCCTCATGTTCAAACTAGTTTTCTGAAAGGTCGCAACATTAGCAATGTTGCTTTTTCATGCATCGCAGTGCTTGCTGGGCTTGTGGTTGAACAACAGCATGTCAGAGAGACCCCAATACTAAAGATCTCCCTTTAGTATTGTTTCCTTTACTGAAGAGCGTTTGTGCATCTAAGTGTGCAGAACCCCTCCTCATCATGTATGAGTAGGTGCTTCAAATTCATAGCATCTGTAAACAATTTAATATTCTACAGCCCACAACTGTAGACTGCAAATCAGTACATGGAGTCAAAGACTGGTTTATGCATGGCCTTGTAGCTTGTATATTCAAAGATAGGGCAGAGCCTACAATTAACTTTAAGTATTTAAAGTACAGAAGTTTTAAAAGTCTGATATACTTGGTTGCCAGAGAAGTTTCTTTGACTTGGAACAGGATTCACAATCAGCTGTCCAGTATCATTGATGAAGCCTAGCCTGTTTCCAGAGGGTTGGGTTGCCATCAAAGCTGTTCAGCAGTTTCCTTTTAAACTCTCCTGTAGGTGCTCTTGTACTTTGTTCCAGCAGATGCTTTTAGTATGGAGAGACAAACTAAAATTTTAGTCTAGGACTCCCATGTGATAGGTAAGCTGCTAGTTCAGATCTCTCCTTTGAGTGGTCCTGCTGAGTGTCTTCAAAATAAGTCTCTGCTGAGTGAGTGCCGTGAATGCCAGTTATTTTGAGGTCCCTGATTAGCAATATTTCATTCAAAAAATAAAAATATTTTTGCAAAGTATTGTCAATTTTTCAAAAGTTATTAAAATTATATAACAGCATAAAGTGGGAGGAAAAGGAATAGGAAAAAAGGAAAAACATTTCCTTACCTACTAGTAATGTAAAACCTGTAATCCCCCAGGTCTTTCACAATCAGATTGAACACATATTGGAATTTTTTCACATTCATTGCACAAGTGTACCAGTGAAACAGGTCACACAAGCAAGTATTTAAAACAACTTGTTTATATCTGCATGGCATAACCTGGCTGAGTTGGAAGAAAAAGAAAATCCTACTTTCATTCATATATGAGCATTCTCTCCTCTTCCATGCATGTTATTTTCTCTAGTCCTACCATTTCTGGCCGTTGTATTATTTGAGACCCAGTTCCTGAACTTTGTACAAGCAGTTGGTATTATTCCAGTAAAAGATACATCATTGTTTGTATATGACAAGTCAACTGTATTTTTCTCTAAGAGTATGAAGACACCGATCTATATAAACCATCAGCTGAGGTGATTTTTATGAGTAACAGTTCCCAGTTACATAAGTGAAGCATCTGGTGTTGTTTTCATTTCAGTTTTCCTCCTTTCTCTTGCTCCATTTTTATCCATTTTCCTGCCATTTTGTTTAATGGTGAACAGTAGTTAGCTGGGAGTTCTTTTATACCAGTTTAGGTAGCTGTACAATACAACTGGTACACAGTGTATTTATTACGTGTTTTAAAGATTGGTTCAGGTTTATAACTTCCATATTTTAATTGAGACCTGCTTAATAGTTTTGTTCATGAAACTTTTCAGGTAATTAGATAGAGCTGTTAGATTTACCATTTAATAAAAGATCTGAAAAATAGAGTTGGTCTGGCCACATGCAACATCAGGCTGCAGTTGTTATCTTTGTTTTGTTTGGAGGTATGGAGAGATTATTCTTCATTTGTAAACAGCTGAAGATTCAAAAGGAAAGGATGCTTTTTTTTTTTTTTTTAAGGAGGAAGAGTTAGTAGTCAGGATTCTTGTGGTACTTACTCCTTTTTGCATAAGAGTGATAATGAACAGCATTTGCAGTTCTCTGGTGCTTTTCTGTGCATAAGCAGTCTGCTTAATTTAGAATATGCTAGGGCAGCTTGATAATAAAGCTGTTAGTACTGTGGCAACCATATAGATTAATTATATTTTACAAACAGTGAAAAGGGTCAATCTGAGCATGAATAGGGATATTTATGCTTTATGCAGATTACACAAAATAAGTTTTGTTCTTCCTGATGACCCTGAGTCTATTTTGACTTGCATAGACCTGGAAAGCTTCATGTTAATTGCCTGTGAGTAGTTCAGAGTATTGTGGTGGTGTTTGTTTTTTTCTTTATGCATACAATGTCTAGGTAGACAAAAGCCATGTTACTTGAAATTTATAAAGCCTAAATATTGTCTCATGTCAGTCTTATGTGTGATTATTATTATTATTTTTAAATGGTATCTCTCAGTCATGGAAAAGATCTGCACAGTTTGTGTTTTCAGTGTCTGACTAGTCTGCTTATACATACACTTCTGAAAGCATTTTCAGGACTCAGGCTCTTGCACAATAAAGCCTCAGTGGTTTTTTAAAAATTAAACATTTTGACTATATGAAGAGTGATAAAGATGACAGCAGCAGAAAAACAGATCCTGCTGAAAGACTTAAGAAGGCTATCTCTAACTTTATTACAAATGAAGACATTTTAGTTTCAGTTATCAATCAGGGTGGATTAGATCCCATTAATTACTCTAGCGATCCAAGTCGGTGCCTTAGTGGCACTTTGGTTTGTTCCCTTGCTGCACCAGTTAGGCATGCACAGCCATGGCACAGTTCCACAACTGTCTGAAGCTGGTATAAGATAGTTACTACCAAAAAGAGAGTCCCACTCCTGTTTCCTCATTTTTATTGTGGGCAGTGGCAGTTCTGTCAGTTTCACTTGCTGATTCCACAGGGACTGCTTTGTTTTTATGGTTGATTTTCAGCCAGATTAGCAAAGCCAGTTGGTTCATGGTAATACTGGTGTAAGGATGATGGCAGGACAATTGGGAGTGCGGATCAGTTTAAGCTGATGGTGAAGCTTAGAATGTGTTACTGCATCATACAGTTGCAGTAACAGAATTGTTTTAAAGTGATGTAGATTTCATATAAGGGGCAGATCTGACTGTGTACAGGTTCTGACATTCATGTGGCCATTGACCTGCAAATGTTGGGTTTCAGTCAGTTTTATTTCTAGACCTGCTTCACTGTGTGGGTGCTGGAGAGAACAGGAACAAAGGAGGGAGGTCAGGACTGTTGTTGTTGTGCCAGATTAAAGTGTAATCATGGGTTAAGACAGTTTCAGGTGTGTTTTAAAAACAGGAAGGGAGATGACTGGTCTTTTACAAAGGTTCCAGTGGTGTAATGGATGGTACATGTTACCTGTGATTGCCTCATCTTGCCATAGACAAAAGGATAGGTTTTGGATATTGCACCGATACTTGGTGCTGGCCATGTGTATACCTTGGGCAGAGGATGCCCATAAATGCAAGTACATCTTGTGTTATGTCTCCTGTCAGGGTTGTGTTTGTCATGTTAGTGGAAATTAATCATAGAATGCCACGTTGGAAGGGACCTCAGGGATCATCTGGTCCAACCAATATTTCAGTTTTGGTGAGGTCTGGAAAGGCTTTTTGAAGCAGTTCAAAATTACACTGGCAGTGATTTACTTTGGCTGTCAGAATATTTATCTATACCTTTGCAGATGCAATCTGAACCCAGCAGTCTTAAACTTCCAGTGAAGGTGGTCAATTTTTTACTAGTATATCTAAGAAGTGGGTGCTTATTTCATTGGTTTTGCTGTGGGAGGTGTTAACACAACAGAAGAGGAAAAAGAAGAGCAGAGCTGGTAACTTAAACCCCTGCAGAATTATTTGCTGCAAGTTGTCCTTGGGTATCATAGACGACTGTACAACATTAATTGCATTTTGTAAAGGCCGATCTTTTAAGATTTTCTGAGCCAAATTACAGTGCATACTTCAGCTGCATTCTGCAGGTCAGCAAGGTCATTCATTATTTATTATACTTTTGGAATGAATTTATAGCTAATAGCATCTTGTGGCTGCCTTCTGGAGAATGGGCTGAGGGTGCACATGACAGGAATTGAGCACAGTTTCATAATGAATCACGATGTGTGCTGCTGCCAACTGAGTTTACAGTTGGGGCGAGTGTGCTAAGTCTACAGTAACAGGCATTTGTTGTTTTTCAAAACAAGCTAGGACTCAGACTGATATAAACACATTTTCTTTTACAGTCAGTTCCAAAAATAAGCTGTTTATTGATGTTTCAGTATGGCCACTTTCAAATTTTTGCTTTAATATTCAGCTCTGCAGGTTAGAGTTTTCCAGGGAGGACTTGATTTTTCAAGCTGGTGTTCTTTCCATGTGACAGGTTACTCAAAGATGAAATTACTGAAAAGATTAGAGGCAATATTAAGCATACTGTTCTTAAACATGGATTTTACATTGCAACAAATTTTTGCGTTAGCTTCAATTGCTTTATTGTATCTCTTGTCTCTTGGCAGGTTTCTTTGCTGTACATCCAACAAGTTTTTCTTGTTTTACTCACTTTCTACAGGAAAGAAAATAGTTAAAAAAAAAAAAAGCTGTATTTTAGTTGTTAGTATTTTAAAAGCTTTCATTTAATTTGCATGTGAAATGATGTAATATTGAACACCAACATTTTTTCATATTAAAAGCACTAGACTTAAGAAATTTTTATGCAGACTGTGGGAGAAATTTTTCTTAAATAAACATAATTGTCTGAAAAGAAAAACAGGAAAATATAAAACCTTCTCTGTTTGAAGCCAGTGTTAAAACTTTTACCTTCACTGAAATTAATATTTACGACGTGGAATCCTGGGAATCTGTGCTCAAAAAAAGCAGAATGCTTCTGGAGTATTTTCATTCTTCAGAGCAGAGGATAACTATATTTTTGGAACTAAAAATAAGAAGCCTTAAACTGTAAGCAGAAATGGGAAATTATGAGAATAATCAATAAATCTAAAAGAAGACTCCACAGAAAGAAGTGGAGAGCTCTTATTTTAAACAAACTCTTTCATTTGGCAAACCCACAAATATTTGGCCTAATATAAAGTAGCTCTGACTCTCTTAGGTGAAAGGCAAAACATCAGGATGCTATATAGCTTCTAGTGACAAAGCTCAAACTAAGTTGTTTTGGTTTTTTTAAGGTTTTTTTTATGGCCTTTGTTCAGCATACAGCAGTAAATGACTGTATCCATTACATCTTTTAAAAGCCAATAACTTAGGTTTTTGTGCTCTTAGAGTTGCTGGTTGAATCAGTCAATTTTAAAAGATTCCGTAATTCGTTCTTTAATTCCATTATATACTTTTCTTTTTCAGCTCAGAAGATAAAATAACTGTTCATTTCATAAATCGTGATGGTGACAAACTAACGGCCAAAGGAAAAGCTGGCGATTCACTGCTGGATGTTGTTGTTGATAATAATCTAGACATAGATGGTTTTGGTAAGTAGATTCACTGAATACTGTATTCAGTATCTGAAAATTATATTCTATTACCAGTTTATTAATAAGTATATATCGAGTCATAGAATATTTTTATGGTAGAGTAATTGCCTTATTGAGTCCAACCATAAATTAATATTTATTTATGAATTTATTTCTAAAACCTAGCTATACTTTATTTGGATTTTCTCCCCATATTTTTTTTTTTCCTGCAGGTGCATGAAATATTTTGGGTCATGTTCCAAAAAAAATATTTGGGGTGAGCTTTGCTTGAATGTTAAAGGAAGGGAGCGTGGACAGAAGGCTGTCAAGGTGGAATCTGAAAGATGCCACCTGCAGACTCTTCTGAGCTGAAAGGTTCTGGAGGCAACACAAAACTGGTGTATTTCTAACAGTGTCTGGTTACTTCAGTATTTCCATACTGTCTCAATTTATTACCAGGCTTTTTGTTTCACAAATTGCTGTACTACTTGAGTGCTAAGTCTAAGAAACAACCAAATCATTACAATTAGCAGGGAAGAGCAAAAAGTTCAATTCTTATTAAAGGACTAGGGTAAAGGAAATAAAGTCCCTGGTGAAATTCTAACTTGGTACAAGTTTTGTTAAAAATCAAAATAGGAGGAAGTTGCAACACCTCCCTAGTCCTTCATGCTTTTGTACTTTCCATAGTTGGTTTCACTAAAGTTGTGTAATTCTGCCCATGCAGAACATGGGTATTTGCTAATGGCAACTGGATACCTCAGGACAGGTGTTTACATGACCATGAGCTTAAGAATTAATAGAACAAACTAAAGCAGCAAGCAGAAGTACAGTTTGCATGAGTGAATGCATAGCATGGAGCAGTTAGAGAAAAAGTAGTTAGTAGGCTAGTGTAGCACAGTTTGAAATCTGAGGTGTGTTTTGTATAAGTTGAAATAAATTTCACTGCTTGTAAGAAAATCTTTAAGGTTTTCCATCTCAGACTTGTGTCTGAGACCGCTCTTATGTCTAGAGTTGCATCTTTCTGGGGAAGAACAATTGTGTAAAGGTGTAATGGTGGGATAACTAGCTATGTATCATTTAGTAAATGTGTCACACACTTACAGCTAGTCTGTGTGTATTCTACAGTAAATATTCTCACACCTTGTGTAAATATATCAGACATGTTAAAGCAAAAGATAATGCTGTCGATAAACAAGGCAAACTAAAAGTTGGAGATACTGTAACAGTCTTTATTGAAATGGGACTAGCACATATTATAATTAGTCATTTGCTACTGAAAAATCATACTAGAGCAAATAAACCATGTAGTATAAATGGCATAAAAATGTATGTTCTGTGTAGAGAAAAAAGTAATGAGGGGAGCAAATGTAAAATGTAAATCTTACCTATTTACTTCTATCACTAGGGGGCATCCCACGTGCAGTAATAATAATAAATATCTTTGTATAAAGATTTACAGAACTGTTGAATGATTCAGCTGCACTCAATTTGTGTGCTGCTGCTGGCTTTACAGTTGCAGAAAGACCTTCCACTGTTCAAACAGACTGGTCAGTGTTCTTCCCTCACCTCTCCCAATGTTAAAATACTTAAAACTGCTGATAGGACAAATTTTACATCATTTGGCACTTTATTTCAACTCTGCTGTTTTGTATGCATTTGTATGTACTTGAAGACATCATGTATTTTAAAAATTAAGTCTTACAGTGCAGTGCCCTCACTTTGAATGTGTGCTGTTGATTCTGTTACACGTGTGACAGCACAGTGCTTTCTGAATGGTTCTTGTGGTCTGATGATGAAACCCATTGTTTCTTTTCATAGCAATGGTTACACCCACAGCCTCGCTTCCCTTTGTTTCCATACAAGTGTAGAGGTCATGTGGTCACAGTGCTCTTGGTCCTGCTTTCCCTGGAAATGAGTGAAAAAAAATTATACTTGGCTATCTTACCTGCTTTGCTCTTAACAATTTCAATCAGAGGTGGGGGTTTGTGTGCCCAAATCCCAATCTCCATACAAGTATGAATAAATCAGCTTTTTTTTCCTCTTGAAGTTGCATGTTTCTTTTTCAACAAAGTGGAGAACTTGGTGCCAGCCCTATGCAGTGACAGATATACATTTGTTGCTGTGGTGACCTAATTGCTCTAGCAAGTAGATGTAATTGATGCTTGTTCTGTTCAACCCTAGCAAATTATTAGATCCTTGTCTCAGGCTGGATTGCCTGGTAGTACATGTAGGCCTCTTTAACACACATCTGTCTAGCCTGACTACATTTGTTGCTGTGAATTAGTATTCCATTGAGTGAGAAGAAATACCAAGTATAAAATCTTTCCCTCTTGTACCCCTGAGGAATTGTTTGGTATAGCAGGTGTCTTCTGTTGAACTTCTTAAGGAAACTTTCTCAAAACTATGGGGAAAATGAGGGCTAGAATAATCAACTATGGAAATAAATTAGGTACTGCTGATTGACAGTGTTGTCTTCTTTGCATTCTTAGAGTAGAAAACTTTGATCTCTTCAAATGGTAGAAAGGGAATTAGTTAAATATTTTGACTAAGTACAGCATTCAAGTAAATCTTGATGTTTTAGGAACTGTAGAAATATTATTGATGGTTGGAGGCAGATACATGAATGTGAGAATATATGAGACTAATTTTATTAATCAACAGACATACTTGTATGAATCAAATGCTTATGTGAAAGATTTCTTCTGAAATTCTGCTGTAATTTGGAACTTTTATTTTCTGTTACCTTGATATTTTTTTCTTTAGGTGCATGTGAAGGAACGTTAGCCTGTTCAACTTGCCATTTAATCTTTGAAGACCACATATTTGAGAAACTAGATGCAATTACTGATGAAGAGATGGACATGCTGGACCTGGCATATGGCCTCACAGAAACGTAAGCAACATAGCACTTCACTACACCGAAGAATGGAAAGAAGGGTTTGCAGATGGGGCAGTACAGTGTTCCTAGAATGCCTTAATCAGCTTTAATAAATATCTGGATTCTGTTATACAAATGGGACTGCCAAGTTTAAATATTGTTTATGTTGAACAGATGTCAGTACTGGTTTTGTAAACTAAAGAGTGGCAGTTGTCAGTACTTGCTTTTTAGAGGTGTCTGATGCAGAATTGTCCTATAGTGAAGTATGACCAAAACTCCAGGTCCTTCAACAAAAAACTTCACTGTTGCTGTTCTGTGTGAATTTTCTTTTTTTCCTTTCTGTTGTCTGTCTCCGTTAGTCTGTAGCTAGTTAATGTATTTTTTTAAATGTGCTACATTAGTATTTTAGTTTTAGTCAGATCTTCTTTTCACAGAATTACAGAAGGGTTGAGATTGGATGG
The DNA here is from genome assembly GCF_020740795.1 of Apus apus. NCBI lineage: Eukaryota > Metazoa > Chordata > Aves > Apodiformes > Apodidae > Apus > Apus apus. The sequence continues at coordinate 17,716,059 of NC_067282.1, forward strand.
GACCTCTTGAAGGTTATCTGGTCCAACCTCCTGCTCAAGCAGGGCCACCTAGAGCTGATGTCCAGGACCATGTCCAGATGGCTTTTGAGTATCTCCAGGGATGGAGACTCCACAACTTCTCTGGTATTTATGTGCATTGATAAGATCCTGCCACTGGGCCTTCTCTAGGATAAATAATGTCCCACATGGCAGTGTCCCCACTTGACATGCTTTGACTCATGTCGGACTGCTCTTAGAGCACACAAGCCAGAGTTCCTTTAGGTGAAACTAATCCCAAAGTGTGCCCTAAAGTGTTAATGGACATTTCAGTGCAGAGCTTTAGACTACTGGCAGTCTAAAGTGAAACCCTCTGGTCTACATGTTCCCCACCATCACATTAGGGTGTCACATCCTTATCACAGACCCATTGCGGTTGGGCTGCACTACTTGCTGGTGTACAGATAGCCTGTGTCATTGAACAAACTCACATGAGCAGCAGGCAGCTTTGCCGTAACAAGGTTTCATAAGCCCTTTCCTTCATGCTTCATTGGAACTGCTTGTCAAAGCTTTTGGGAATCTTTCCAATGATGTCAAAGGGCTCTATAGTTGGACTGTATCACATAGGGTTTTTAAATTCAGAGTACTCCTGTGACATAACTCATTGATCTCCTTATACCAATAATGGGAATCTTGTAATTTCTACATAAGGGTGCCCATTTTCTCACTGCAGCCAAATCTTAACTTTTCTGGGAGAATGTGAAAGGGAAGAAGTCAAGCTGTGAGAAAATAGTTTCAGCTTCTTTTGTTTTATTATTTTTCCCATCTCTCAAAAAACATTTGCAATCTTAAAAAAAATCATAAGCCTACTAAGCATGAATTTACTTGACTCTTTCCATCTACTGTAATTCTCCTGGGAGTTCTTAAGTTCTGGGTCAAACGGTTACATAGTCTTCTATGCTGATATAAACTTGTGTAAGAAAGATGCAAAGGTGCACTATTATGCTCTGTCATAATTATAAGGATAAAAGCTTTTTTGTTGCCCATGACTCTGGATTTGGGAAAGTCTCAGCTAGCAGCTGCCAAGAAAGTTCATGTTTTTTTTAAATGAGGGACTCATTAGAAAGGTTAAAACAAAATTGTGTTGAATAGCTGCAGAATAGCAGAGACTATGAAAAGTAAAATATGGGAAGAGGGACACAAACCCTGGCAAATGTTTAAAAAAATACTAATGAAAAAATTAAGCTGAGAAACAGCTTGCTAAAAAGTAGAAAAATATTTTTATTTCTAACCTGTGAGAAGCAGGAAACTTGCCTGCATGAAGAACCAATAGGTGGTGTAGAACATGTACTTCAAATTTTAAAAAATAACATAAAAGCCAAGTTTCTTTTGCCTTGGTGTCTTTGAAGATGTTAGGGGATGTGCTTGCACTGGAAGATTTCTTTGCAGAGGGCTTCCTGGAGTATCTGACTCAAACTGATGTGTTCATAGGAGTATTACAGCAAATAAGTAAAATCATTACTAACAAATGGTTATGAGTAGGTAGCATTCACCCAGGAGTTTTACAGGAATTCAATATGAGCTTGTGTACTACTGTCTGTAGTACAGGAGGTTTTATTAGTTGGTTTAAAACTGCTTCCACATCAAAGGAATGGAAGGTAGTAACCCAATTTTAATATGAGATCACTGGAATTAGAGCATGGTGAGTCTGATTGCATACTGGACACATTAATCATGTTTCTATGGGCTGTGGTTTTTTTTTATACCTTCTACTAAATAATGGTAAGGAAAGAATTCAAAAGAGGTTTTGTAGAGCAAAGTAACAGATAAGGGAGTTCTTCAAGTGAGTCACTGAGCATGAAGAAGGATCTCAGAGTTCATATAGTTCAGAAATCCTTTGAGTTGTAATGGGATAAGAGTGAAGGCCCTTTGGATGAGTAATTGGATAAAAAATAATTGTCTTTTAACAGGATAGAAGTATTTGTTTGTCTTGTAAGAGTATGTGATCAATAGTGTGATCTGACAGTGATCTGTGCTACTTTTTATGTAGTAAATGTATTCGTGAAGGACTTGGGAAAAGAGCTGAAGAGTATGGTTTGTATATGGTCCTGTGTTACTCAGTGTGGTAAAATAAACTGTCAAGGAAGCCATGCAGAAGGATCTTGTGCCACTGAGTGAAATGAAATTTGTTATTAAAAGGCACAGATTAACACGTATGGAGAGGTGGGTAGAAGAGTGGTAACTTTGCATACTTGAAATAGGCTGTCAGCCAGCTAGTGTTTTTCTAGGAATGTCAGCTTAAGGGTTGGTGTCAAATACCTCAGAAAGGTAAATGGAACAGTGGCACAATATTAGGTAGCAAGAGGTAGAAAACCGAAAAATACCATTATGTGACAAAATGGGAATTCACCATATCTTCATAATTGTACAATTCTGACTTCCTGGTTTGGTTTGTTTGTTTTATTAAATAATGAGAGGAAATAAAGGAAGGGCCTGTAGAAGTGGTTAAAGATGGAATGGCTTTCATGCAGGGATTGGCTTGGTGGTTTGTTTTTGTTTGGTTTGGTTTTTTTCTTGGATCTAGGTTTCTGTAGTTTTGAGAGGCAGGGGAATCTAGATCAATATCTATAAAATCGTAAACGCTGAATTTACATAGGAATTTGAATAGAAGGTAGTTTGTCTCTCACAATGTTATTTAGTGTTGCCTTGTTTTTTGTTCTGCTGTGTAGTAGGCTCAAAACCAAGGGCAGTATTATTTCACATAAAGTGAATCCGATGCCACACTACAGAGTACATATGAAATTAACATTGGTCGTTAGTGAAAAATGGACTTTTCAGTCTAATTAAGCCTTACAGGTAATGCTACATACAAATATAAGAAATCACATCTCTCTAGTAGATTTAATTCTTAAAGCTGTTCTTACAGATGCATATTCCTAATATTAAATCTTCTGGTAACATATGTATTTATATCTACATTCCAATAATTTGAAGTTGATGTATACAGTCATTTCCATAGAAGTGTTACTTTTGGGTGTATTCCTGAATTGGAAGCTTTAATGACAGTTGATCGCTACGTGCTTGTAAGAGTTCTGTAGAGATATTAATGTAGTGCAGTTTTTTATCATGTCACTGCCTGCCTTCCTGTACTGATTAAATTACTCAAATGGTGCTACAGAACATTGCCCACCCTTGCTGATTTTTAAATATTCTATGCTGAAGTACCAAGACATGGACATTGAATTAAAGATATTCCAGCAATAAGAGCGACTTGTGATGTCTGCAGAATTTTTTGATGGTATTAAATATTTTATTTTAATTACTCATGTACATGTTTTTTTCATACTGTATGAGAGGTGCTAAAGCAAAGGATTACATCTCCTCAGGTGCCATGAGCATTTATCTTTCTCCCTCCTATGTTTCTTGTCTCTTCACTCTTGCCTTTCTGGCTTAATTAACTGACCTTGAGTTGTTCAGTTTGAAAACACTGGGCTGCCTTCAGATCCTGGATGGATGAGGCTGTTTTGAGATTTTCATTCACTGCCTTCATCTCTTCAGAGATGCCAAATGTCCCTTGGGAGACAAATTGTCCTTTCCTGCACTTGACTGAACTGTTAGTGAACCACTGAATCACTTTTGTTATCTATTGGCTTAGCAAGTAGGAAGAACTGGGTGTACTACTTCCCAGTGCACCGAGCTCAGTGGAAATCACTATTATTGCCATGTATATCTTTGCATTGGTGCCTGCAGTTCCTTACTGGTCTTGGGTAAGACCATGCACAAGGATGGCTGTTTCTAACTCAACATGTGTTCGGGACAGCTGGATTTGGAGGCATAAGGGGGTGAATTTTGTTAGGTATGTGATTGACTAGAACTAACTACCATATTTCTCCACAGATCACGTTTAGGCTGCCAAATCTGCTTGAAGAAATCGATGGACAATATGACTGTTCGAGTACCAGAAGCTGTTGCTGATGCTAGACAATCAGTAGATATGAGTAAAAACTCCTAAAAGAAAATATCTTGGGGGTTTTAAAGAAACGTAATTATTTTTATAACTTATTTTTAAATGTGTAATTAAATATGGAAACTTACATAATTGTGAGTTATTTTATATGACTATCAATATTAGATTAATGCTATTTTAATTTTCTTTATAGAACCTCCTATATTTTTACGCTTAAAATGCAATAATACTTCATATAACTGATGGTTGGATTATAAACATGAGCAAGTATATTACAGATTTCATATAAAATTATTCTTCCAAAACCTTTAATGAAATTTGAAAACTGGATGACTTCTACAGGAGTCCTCCTGAGAACCCCTGGGTGTTTCTAGGTTTCAGACCTGGATATGTTAGAGAACAAAACTTTTAAGACCACATAGGGGTCTTCTTAAAGTGTTGCCATGAAAGATAGTGTGCTCAGAGCTCATTTGCTTTCTTCGTAAATATGGTACTTCCTTTGCAAATACTGGCTTTTCAGGGTAGGGATTTTTCCAAACTTTGGAATCTTCATGAGAAGTGGCAAAATTTGTCTTGCAAAAATACTGTTAATACCATGAAATCTAGGGGCTGCTACAGAATGTTGGCACCTGCAGCTTAATTGCTTCAGTGCATCTCTGTTGCCCAAATAGATGTCAATGAACCTCAGTTTAACTGTATTTACTTTTGACTGCACCACAAATTCGGGGATAAACATGGCTTGGAGTAAAGCCTTGAAGCTCTCTAATGGCAGAGCATGGAGGTAATTGTAAACTCTTGCTGTTCTCTGAAGATGTCTGAGTTGGGAATGAAGATGGCAATGTTCATCAACTTAAAATTTGTTCCAAAATCTTTCTCTCTTTCAGTTTTGAGCTTATTCAGGAGGTAATCTGATGTCAGGTAGGGCATTTATTGTGAAGAGAAGCCTGGGTTCTGTGCCTTGCTCCCAGGATCACTTCAGTAGTGGTTGAAGTGAAATGACAGTGTATTTATTCCATAAAGATGCACTAGGTTTTCCAGAAAGGGTAGGAACACCCTACCCTGGTGGCAATAGCATATGGACTGATGATGGAAGAGCTTCCAGTTGGATCGTGTTCTAGTCTTTCTAAAGTAGACCAAAATAAAATGGCTGTCACTAAGAGAATAGTTGTTACTGTTGTAAGATTATTTTAATATTTTGGGCTTGTTTTTATGTCTATAACCTGTTTATTTACACTTGAATGATGCATTCATTAATGCCTTATTTGAACTGGTGACAATGACATCTAGACATTTTGCATTATTGTATTTATGGGAGAGGAAAAGAAATTATTTTTCCAGTGTCAAATACTTGGTTTATTTTGAGTTTCATAAAAGAAAAAAGTAATCCCTCTTTGTTAGAAAAAAAAATAAAATTTCTAGAACTGTACTGAAAGTAGATCTAGTTGAGATGGCTTGATTGCCTCTCTGAGTAACTATTTATTTGTTTCAATGGTGTTCTCTTTGGACTTTCTGCTAGAACAAGGTATGCTTAATATGGTCTGCTCAGATGATTTAATCAAATAGGGTTTTCAAAATGAAGTTTCTGTCTCACCTAATTAAAAATATTACTTCAGAGTTGAAATTTCCTGGCTTTTTGAAATATGCAGAGAGCAAGGTTGGGGAGAAGGGTGGAAATAAATGAAGGAAAATTTCTGAAGATAACTGTTGTCTTCCTCTCAACTGCTGTGACTAACTGTAATTTAGATGTTACCCTCCCACAGTGAGGCACTAAGGTAAATCAGTTCTCACTTTGTATTGCCTTTGTCCTGAGTTCATTTATATACTGTAATTATTTTTATTATATCTTCAACTTTTATTTTTTTTACATGAGACACAGCTCTTTAGCTTCCAAGAGACAGAACTCTTCATAACTAGAGGTATTGTGCATTCTTACAGTGGAAAGAAGTCTGAGGTTTTGGTATAGCTGTGGGGTTTAGGGGGAAGTGTTGGTGTTTGTTGGTTTTTTGTTTTTGGTTTGGTTGGGTTTTTTTTTTACTGAAAGCACGAGACATTTCTCCTTGTGGGAATCTTGAAGCTCTTAACACTGTGTTAAACAAACATGAAACAGCTCTCATGCAACAGTTTTCTTTCTAAGCCAAGGTTGTTCCATTGTGGATTTCCTGTGACAGCTTCTTGTTACAAAGACTGACTCTCCTGTAGTGTGTGCCTGTGGAAAGAATTTAGTGCACAGCAAGGCAAAAAAAGGACACTTCAAAGTTCATTTTGAATTCTGGAGGTATCCCATACTGCATGCAAGTGGAAATCTCAGAAGGCAAAGGAACTAACTTGTAATCCCCAAAATGCACAGTTCAGAGATACTTGTTTCGTTATTGTCAAAATGATTTGCAAATAAATCTTATTTTATACCACTTTCTGACACAACTTGTTTGTACTGATTTTTCTTCCCTTTTTCTCAAGTCGTCTCTTTCTGGGTGTAAAATGGAACTTAACAGTTAATGAAGCAAATTGAAGTGCAAGTATAAATTACTGTACAATGACACAAACCATCAAATATAGTTAAATATATATTGGTTTACTTCCTTGTCCAAAGAAACATTGCAGGTATCTTATTTTCTAAAGGAATTTCATTTCTTTGTCAAATCATGAAGTCAGAGGGTCTCTTCTGCCTCTCATCAAAAATGGGGAGATACTGAGCATTGACTTTGTGCTGTACTTGCTAGTGTTCAGTGGGGTATCTGAAGGGGAGGGAAGGAAGGAGATGCCTTGCAGTCCAATGTCACTACATCTTTCTGCTGGGGTGGTTTCCATCATCTGGACTGCAGGCTGTCAGTGGGGGGAGGAGGAGGTATGCTCTCCAGACACTTTACTTTTTGGTCAGAAGAAGGTCTAAATCTGAAGTTCACAACTTTTGACTGCAGGGCTCCAAAAGATAAGACAGACACATCCAAGATTAGTTCACATCCTGGTTGGAGGTAAGTTGAAAAGTGCATGTCCAAAAAAGCTTTCATGAAAGTGGCAATTCTTTGCTCACTGGTCTGAGCACAGAGAAAGTTCCCTGCAACCTGACTGTTTTACCCTCACAGAAAGGTAGGATAGATTTAAAAATCCTCATTCGTTGAGGGGGGGGGAAAAGAAGTACATCTTGGAGGAGACAGTCAAGCTGGGTCATGGAACTATCAGTAGGAAATGTTGGAAAGAGGCTGCGGCTGCTGTAGATGACTTGATGGTTTCTCCTCAGATGATGTGGAAGGGGAAAAGTGTTTTCTTCCAGCTTGGGTGAAGCTGTAGCCTCTGTGGGTGGCTGTGTAGATCCATGTGCTGCTGCAGGTATTAGTGCCTTTGTGGTGCTTCTCTGCCCATTGTGCTGCCAGGAGAGCAAGAAGAAGTGTGGTCCATGTGTAAAACAACAGGTGTTAAAAGCTATCCTGAGATTTGCTTTCTCATCTCCTGGCCACATCTTCCCTTTTTTAGCAAGTTAGATGGTTGGGTTTTTATGTGAACCAGTCCAAATTCTAAAAGGTCTTGTTAAAAGTGACTTCTGGCCAGGCTTGATTTAGCATTTGCTGCAAGGGCAAACTCTTCCTCTAAAGCCATGGCCCTGTTGTGCACTGAGAACTATGTCTGTCCTCCATGATTCTGGAAGCTCCCTTGACCTCAGCCCAGCAGCAGAAACATTATTTTGAGCATCATTTAAGTGCCCTGCGCTTCCACAAGCTGTGTTACCTCAATCTGGTCAGTGTAGTCCCCGTTATTCCTAACACCTGCATCACAAAGCTGCCTTCCCCAAACAGGCAGTGAGGTGCTTCTCTTGTATCAGCTAAAAATGAGAAAGGATAGGAGTCTGTGATAAATACGGTACAACCTTCTTTCTATTTGTTTGGGTACAGTGGAGCTTTTGCCATCCCCTTTCTAACTCTTTTAGAGCGTCTCTGAAATTCTCTCAGCTGATGCTGACCCCAGGTGGCAAATCCCTGTAGCACAGCGCTGGTAAGATTAAAATTTGGGAGGTGGAACTACACGTTAGAGCAGCCGTGCCTGTGAGCCCAGCTCGGATACAGCTTTTGGATGGAGCTGGTTACTATGGAGCCGGCTCGGGCAGCCATAGCTGCGAAAGAAGCGTAGGTTCAGTGTTCTAGTGGGAAAGAGCTGTTGCTGCACCGGGCCAGGCTGCCACCACGGCAGGTACCAGTGCCCAGCCAGCAGTGAGGCTGAGTGTGAAGTCCCATAGACAGACAGATGTACAGACACAGGTGCATCAGCCATGCTGATCAATGCAGACAGAAAACAGGGCACCAGCCACCTTCCTCGGGAGCCCCAAGTGCCTGAAGGCAGCAGCCCTCTCCATCTGAGAGCTGATGGGGACCCTCCCCCATTGACCATGGGGCTGGTGGCTCCTTGTGACAGCCTTGGGAGCAGCCCCATCAGTGGCTCAGCTAGCTCTGGTGAGGTTATGGAAGTTCCCTGCCTGTCATGGTGCCTCTGCTCCTTCACATTCGTGGAGATGAACCTTCAGTCACATAACCCAACACTCTTCAAGGAGGAAATGGGACATTTGTGCTCCTGGTTTCTCCTGCACTGCAGCTGGCAACAGAGGATGTGTTGCACATGAGAAGTGATAACGGTATGGGACACTGGTCCCATGTAAGTAACCACTTCCAGATACTCCTGAGAAGTCTGTGGGCACCTGTGGCAGCTGTACCTGTGTTGCAGCTAGGGCTGTGACACTTTTCTTCCTTCTGGCAGCTGATGGGCTGAAATCTCTGGATTTTGAGAGGTCTGTCCCATCTCACAGAAGAAAATGTGAAGCTGTAAATGGTCTTTGTCCTTCAGGCTGTCTTTGATCAAAAATGGCCCTGCTTAAGGATCTATTTTTGGATCAAACAAATATATGGACCACTTGGAGGTTGTTCCTCCATCCAAGAGCATCTGAGCAGGTTCAGACGCAGGTTAGTGGCTCATGAACCCTTCCTCAAGTAATAGCCCAGTGTTAACAGGGTGAGCCAGCCCCAGCTTTTGATCTGATGAATGCTCACAGGCTTTCCTGGTAACGGTTTGGAGGAAGGGCATTGCTTTCCTAGGAAATTGCCTGGAGGGGAGAAAGGGAGAGTGGGAGCTGATGCAAGATCACAGTGATGCAGCTGCAGCCTCTTGGATCCAGCAGAGGCAGGCAGATACCACCCAGGGAGCCCACAATGGGTTTTGGCTGGGGATAAAGGTAGAAGGTCTCATCTCGGAGGAATGTTTAACAACAGACGAAAATATCTATAAAATAAAACAAATGGTGTCATAGAGACAAGGCATATGGTAGCCTGGAGTGACGGGGAGGCTCATTCAGGCTGTGGTTCAGTTCCAGGGGACTGATGACTCTCAGGAGGCAGCACAGCAGGGGATGGCTGGAGCAGGAGAGTTTCTGCTTCAGATTTCAGCACCTTTTTTTGTTTTTCTTCCAGACTAATTGAGTTGTTACGATCATCACAGCCATTGGATTATCATCAAAAATTAGGAAAAAAACATTCTGTCCTGGCATGGAGAAGAAAAAAGCAATCCATGTCACTTGCCTTGAAGTTTCTTGCCCTTCCAGGGCTATCCTTGAAGGAGAAGGGCAGCACAGGAGCCTCTGGGGGAAAGGACTGGGGAAGCAGAGGAGAGCTGCCCCAAGGGTGACTCTTGTCCTGGCAGGGAAGCTCAGGACACAGGAATCTCCTTCTGCTGAGTGATGGACGCAGCAAATGTTATATTTCCAACAGCCCATGTTTGAGCACTGTATGTGAGCTTCACGTTAAAAGTGACCTTAATAAAAGACCTCATTGATGGTCTTTATTCTCTATTAGTTTTGCATTTTATTAATTGTTTGTCTCTGGATAAGAAGGATGGGAAATATTTTCCTTCTGATTTGCCTGTTATAGTACTTATTTTGAGAGGTAAAAATGCCTAAAGGAGGCCGAAGACATCAGTGACCTTTACAGCAGTACAGAGAAATGAAGGGGGGGAAACCAATTACCAGGGAACAGGAGTTAATTCTTAGAATAAAGGCACAGAGTAACCGCAGGATGTTTGCTATGGTATTTCACTGCTTATATAACTGGTTAATCTGCACTGCCAACTGCCCAGCATTGGGCTGCTTCTGGTTTACCATGAAGCCCTGCCTTCCCCAAAAATAATACATGTAATCCATTTCTGCTTCCTTCCAGCTCAAGTGCCTCTATAATGGCTCTAGATCCTGGGAATTTTGTGACATTAACTTTCCTCTGAGAGTGAGGTGCCAGAAATTCTTACTCTCTGGCAAAATAATTTTCCCAGATTTTTATAGAGTGAAAAATAAATCCTAGCTCTGAGCCCAAAGTGAGCTTAAGATGCAGTATAATCAGTGTGAGTACAATTGCCCTGGCACTTGCCACATGACACGATGCAGACGTGGTCAGCAGCTTGTGGTTTCTGCAATGAGACGTTATTTACCAGAGCAATAGGGCCTTTTTGTGCTCCTTTGAATCTGGAGTACATTCAAACATACACAGGAAAGTCCTCTTGCTGAAAACGCAGGTTGCCTCTAGGCCTGGAAAGAGACCCATGTTACTTAAGAGTTCATTTGGGGCAGCAAATTCAGGTGGATGCTGCTCTGACAGCAGGTCTGAATCTGTAAATGCTTGACCCAAACCCGGTGAGGGAAGAAAAAAAGCTTTTAGCTGATCTTTGCCACTTGCTCCCACCTCTCCAGCATAAGTAGACCAGTATGTTTCGGTTTAGGAAAAATGTTGAAACAAATTACAGTTGATAGAAGTCACAGTACTATTTCAGAAGTGAAAACAGCAATATTCCTTCCAGAGCACGCAGAATATTTAGACATAAAAATAAACCACCTAGCCAGGCCCTGCTGGTACGTGCACTGAGCTCCTAGCCCTCTCCTCTTTTACTTCCTACGCTGGTCCTGCCAGAAAGTCCCTGATTTATTGACTGTTTCCCTCCCCCTCCATCACCTGCTGCTCTTCACCCAGAGCCCATGACTTCCACCCCCTCAGTGTGTACATCTGGGTAAGTTTTTTTCTGTGCTCAGTTTCTGTCCTGTGTCTTGTGTTTATTTGTCAGAGAGACATGGTATATCCTGCAAAAATGTCCTTCTTACAGCACAAGTCTATGTTTGTATAAAATGCAAACTCTTCTCATTTCAAAGATCATTAAACTCTTCATCTCTCTCTTACTTTCTGAGTAATGGTGATGCCTGGCATCCCGACAGGGTAAACTTTTGGGAGAAATAACAGCCCCTCCAGGAGCCCAGGGAAAAAGGGCAGGAGCAGCTCCCAGCTCCAGAGCTGCATCTGGGTGTTTTTGGCCCTCTGCAACCAGTAGGAGCTGCAGGGGAACTCAGGGCTTGATCCTGGTGTATCGTTGCGATAAGACTTGGTGCACAGGACCATACAGGAGCAGCCAAAGTGGATTTGTAGAGCACAGGTGTTCTCAGAGCCCTGCAATGCCAGAAAGCCTCAGGTTTCTGCTGCCTGGATTTTGGCAAAGCTCCTGCAAAGGGCTGAGGTTTCGTTGGATGACTGAGCACACAGCAAGGAGCAGTTTAATTAGTGACCACTTGGAAACCTCTTGTCAGAGCAGTGAATCCCGCATGGCGTCCTTCATACACTGTCTCTGCCAGGCACAGGTCTCTCTTCTATTGCTATGAACTTTGATAACCTCCTTAAAAAAAAAATTAAAATACTATAATTACTTTTGGTGAGATAAAGCAGCAGAAATCTCGAGCCTGCTTTCTCTGGTTTATCCCAGGTTATCTGTGGCTCTGCCATCTGTAATGTTAATGTGCTTTTTTACTCATTTCATACCCCTGATGTTACTGCTTTTGAAAAAAAATCCCCATTGCTGATAACTTCTTGAGGTTCCAGCTGGGAACATTTGACTTCCAAACTGAATTTCAGGCTACAGTGTCTTCAAGATGATCACTTCTGTTTTCTCATGGAAAATGTGAAATAAACTGCAGAATATAACATTTCTTTTTGTCTTGAAAAAAGTGTGAAAATTGAGCATTTTTCCTTTGTTATTGTTCTTCATAGGGTGAAAACTGTTTGTTTAAAAGGCATGTGCAAAAAATCAATCCTGTTGTTTTGCACATTATGCCATTTAATCCTAGTAAGCTTGTTCATAATGTTTACTAAATCTGAAAATGACTGAAATTACCTTTCAGCCTCTCTACAGCACAGGGTCTGAAAGATCTTTTCTAACATTACGTTGTTTTCCAAAATACAGACACAGTGCTAGAAACGCAGGATATTTGGTTGAGGGGTCACAGCCACAGATCAGTTTGGGTTGGAAGGGAACAGCAGAGATCACCTACTTCAGCTTCTGTGTAGTTGATGAGGCAACTGCATGAACTTTGTGCACCTGATAAGTCTATTGTGTGAAATTTCAAGTGTATCCAATAAGTTTGTTGCAGAACTAGTCCAGATCTTTTGAGGAAATTGATTGTATTGAAATTTGGTGTGTTTACACAGACTTCATTGGTTTAGTCTGTTAAATAATTCTTGGTACATAATAAAACAGTTGCCAGTAACTATTTTATTTTTTTTTTTAATTGTGGATGATACCAGGTGTATTGATCACATGTGACAAATTTGATCTATAGGGGAAAAAAACCAACAGTTCTTTCCATTAAAAAATATTGACAAGTAAACAAGTAAACCAAAAAGAAGTAGAGGTATGGATTCAGTCTCGTTGGCCAGGGGGTTCATTTGGGCTAGACAGGCAGGGCCAAGTGGTTGTGAGTCCATGGCAGGTGACCATGGTGACTGATAGCCAACCTTCCATTTGTCTGCAGGGTAACAGAGAGATTTAGCAACATATTGGATGTCATCTCCAGCACCCTTGAAGGCATGAGACACCATGAGGACTTCTTGGAACTCAGTCTGGATGGAGCTTAATGGCATTTGCTCATAAGGAGACAACATGCCAAGTAATCCAGAATTTACCCTAAACTGTAGTGAGTAATTTAGTCACTAACTGGTAAACTTGAAGCATTTTAGGCTATGAAAGTGGTTTTGTTGCTGCTTTTTTAAAACAGTTCCCAGGTCAAAGATTTAATTGAAGAGTTAGTTCAAGAGTTAGTGTAGAGCTTCTGCTATGACATCTCTGAGGCCAGTGTGTCCTACCCTGAACTGAGCTAGGTGGCCACCAGATGAACATGTTGCTTTAGGAGGAAGACCTTTTGTTGTAGCAAAAGAAAAAATTCTGAAAAAGCTTTTCATAGATCGAGGCTGAGAAGCGGAAATTATATTTGTTAGCAGACCACCCAGTTGGAAAAATGGCCATCTTCATGGAGCCCCCAATACCAGGAGCCAAGAGTCAGAAATGGAGTGCTGTGAGAGCACATCTCTCATGGGTACTTGAATGATACTTCTAGGTCTTTATCAGCTCTCCCAGTTAGTCAGTTTTATTTACTAATGGTTATTTAGTTTTCACCCAAACAATTTCCATGAAAGCATTTTGGTTGAGCGTGACTATCACCCATGGCTTTTGGTGTTTCTGTCGTAAGGACACATTGTAGAGCTGCATCAGCCTGTTTTGTATGTGCTTTGGCAAGATCTATCTCTGTTTGGTGTTTGTTGGACAAGAGGTATCTTGCTTCTGGTGGTGAGATTGGAATGGGTGGGAAGTGCCTGGAGGGCTAGGGAGGTTGTGGGTAAAAAGGTATTTCTGAGAATTTTTTTCAAGGTTTGATCTTTCAGCTGCATTGCAATCATCCAACTTTTTCAAGATAGTCCCAGAAGGAGGGGAAAACATGATCTTGGGTGGGAAGATGGGTTTTTTGTTTTCCTGTCAGTCTGCATGCAGTATGTAAATACTCAGATGCTATCATTTGTCTTGGGAAATTAAGGAAATTATAGTGGGAGGATTAGAGACATTTTTAATAATCTCTGGCTCTGCATCCAAGGATTTTTTTCATGATTTGTCTTCCTCTGGGCAAGGAACTTCTCTGCTGGGCCTCAGAGGGTGTGATCCCCATGTCTGTGGCTGCATCACTGCCACTGATGGGTCAACCCTTAACCTCTTCATTAAGGGATTTTGGGATCTTGGGCTGTTTTGTTGTCTGCATATTTGACATTGTGTGCACCTCTGCTTCCTGCCCTGCCCATCATAGAAGGATACAGCTCAAGGACAGAGCAAGGGGTTGTGCCAGCCTTGTGACCACAAAGGCACCTATGTAAGGTATGGTACATATGTCCTTCCAGCACCTTCTGTCTGGGAAAGTCCATAATGGCAATGCAAGATGAAGGGTGATCTCCGGAGCCTCGATGGTTCATTTCTTTCTCTGTAAACAATGCTGGCAGCCTATTTTTGTCTTTATTTTTTACAGAGGGCACTGATGAAAGGTTACAGTCAGCTCAGGTCCAACCTAGTATTGCACAACAGACTTTTCAGCAACCTGGGGGTCTGCTGTGCCTGGGCGTGGTTTAGGGTGGTTTTACATCTTACATTTGATGGATCTCTGTGCTCAAAATATTTACTAATCCCAGCCTTATCAGGGACTACATAATCAGGTGCCTTAATATATCTTCTCTGCTTAATCTTTGTTGTCCAAATAGAATTTGAAGCTCCCCCCAAGCTGACCCATAAGCTCTTTTCTTGTACATCGTGCATTTTCAATTGATTTGTGAGGTCAGTGTGTGTGTGCTGCTTTCTTGTTTTCCAGGTTAGGACAGTCCCCTTCACAAGAGAGGCTCTTTCCATCTTGGGAAATGATCCTTGGAAGGTATCATAAGAGCATATAGAGATGATGCAATTTGAAACAGAAATGTGATATTTATTTGTTGGGCCAAACATCAGGCAAGGAGTAAAAAAGGTAATTCAGTAACTGTGTTATATAAATGCATTTAGTGGGTAATGCTGATGAGCAATGAGGATACTATGGGAAAGCTTTTGTTACAGGGACAGATAAAAATAGATCTAATAGCTCCTGCAGGCAATTACTCCTAAAAATCACGGCTTGTTTCCTGTCTCAGAAGCTCAGTGAGATGACGGAGCTCTTGCATAGGGCCAGACAGGATGAATATGAGATAACCTGACCCTTGCTCCATGCTGGGTTTCTTCTTGGTAAATTCCCCTCACCCACCCACACCTTTCTCTCACCTCTACAAGACCAAGAGAAGGTCTCCTTTGGGCAGCTTGAGGGGTTCAAAGGACACCTATGCACACAGTAGCCACCTCAGTAGTTCAAAGCAGGGTTTATGTGGCCAGTGGTGGCTGCTGCTGCCAAGAGCTTGGCTACAGTGCCAGAGGGGCTTCTGGCTTTAGGCAACCTCTGGGATGTGCAATACACAATAGGCCTTCTACTTCACTACATTTAGGTCACATATAGAGGGCTTGTGACTGCCCTTCAATGCACTTTGGACAGTAAACCAGTGTTAACTATGGTTAGAGCTGTTCCTTCCAAATCCCACCCAAGGTTTAGCCTAAGTTCTACCTAAAGGCACCTAATTTTCCCGTAATCCTAGAGAACCAATTAGCCTCCTGTCTAGTCCTATGCAGCATGGCAAGTAGTTCAGGAGATGCCTCCCTGCCTGGACTTCAATTTCCTTGTGCCTAAAGTGAGGAGTGGGTGAATTCTAGCATGTCCTGCTCCACTGTGTCCTCTCTCATCTAGGCTTACTGCAGTCCAGAAGGTTGCCTGTAACTCTGAAAAAACCCCTCATCTTTTTAACAGAAATCAACTATTTCCCTGGACCTGTAGGAGAAGGGGAACAGGGAATGGGGTTTAGAGTTAGTTCACAGGCTGGTGGTTCCTGCCATTCCTTCCTCCTCAGAAAGGAGGATTCCTTACAGTCCTCCCCTGCTTTCCCATGGGGTCCTTCCCATGGGAGAGAGTCCTCCACAAACCTCTCCTTCATGAGTCCTTCCCACGAGGTCTGGAGCTGCTCCAACCCAGGCTTCCCACAGAGTCACAGGCTGCTTCGGGAACAAACTCCCCTGGCACCGGGGTCCTCCACATCTGCAGATCCAAGTCCAGGTGCTGCAGGTCCACATTCACCCTTCCTTGTGTCTTCAGGGAGTGTTCCACCACACTCCTCCATGAATGCAGGCAGACAGCTGCCATCTTACCATGGACTGCAGGGGAACTTCTGCTTGGGCACCTCCTTCCAAACCCTTCTTCCTCACCAACCTCAGGATCTCCACTCAGGCACTGCTCTCACCTCTCCAGCTCAGCTCTTCATTTTTGTCTCTGCTTTCAGGTCTTATATCCGTTCTTTCATGTGTTAATCACAGGTGCGCATCTATTGTCTCTCTAATGATTATAGCCTTGGCCACCTGAGCTGGGAGAGCTTTTAGTAGGTTCTTACGGGACCCACCCCTTGGGCCCCTCCCCTGCTGTAGAAACCATGCCAGAACCAAACCAGCACAGTCACCTGCTGATCCCTGGAGAGTAGTCCTGGCATAGAAATGTCCTGGCGCAGAGATGTCCCAGCAGAGAGATGGCAGAGACTTGACAGTGGAGAGTTGTCCTAGACCCTCCTAAGGAGTGTTTTGCTATTTCTTGCCTGCACAGTGAGTGAGAAGAGATAGGACCTAACATAGCTGGTCCAAATTGCTCTCTGGAGGCACCTGAGCTTGGTGTATGATGAACAGAGAGCAGCAGGGGCTTAATGTCATGTGTCCTGGATCAGATGCTGGAAACTTCTCAGTGACTACATGGGAGTATTGGTGTCATGTGTCTCCAGGGAGAACTTACTGAGGCCTTTCAGTACTTAAAGGGGACTTATAAGATGGGGACAGACTTTTAAATAGGGCCTGTTGTGATCGGACAAGGGGTAATAGCTTTAAACTAAAAGAGGGCAGATTCAGACTAGATATAAGGAAGACACTTTTTAGAATTATGGTGGTAAAACACTGGAACAGGTTGCCCAGAGAGGTGATAGATGCCCCATTCCTGAAAACATTCAGGTTCAGGTTGAACGGGGCTCTGAGCAACCTGATCAACTAGATGTCCCTGCTAATTGCAGAGGGGTTGGACTGAATGACCTTTACAGGTCTCTTCCAATCTGAACTATTCTATGATCTTGACTTCTGATGCCAAGAAGCATGGTGTGCTTACAGGGAACAGGGGAAATATGGCATGGACAAAGAGCTGCATTTGGAGAGCAGTCACCAGCAGATGAGAGGCCCCATGACTGTCTGTACTAGAAGGAGCTCTGCAGGGGTCTGTCCTTCCTTGCTTGCCCCTGCACCTCCAGTCCATTTGGAGGCTGGAGCTGAGAAGATGCTTTTGCAGACAATGATAAGCTAGAAGGGATGGCAGGCTGGGATTCAGACTGAGTGCAGGCTCTTTGGATGTCCACTAAGGTTTAGGGGTATATACATAGGTGTCCACATGTGAGTTAAGTTCTGAACTCCCACGGTAGCTGCTGGAGATCCAGTCAACATGGTCAGTGGAGTCCACAAAATAACTCAGGTACCCTAAAGCAAGCACAAGGGAAGGATCTGACTGCACAGGTGCCTAGTGGCAAGTTGGAGACAGCAGACACTGCTTGGTCTCCAGGTGCTGTCCCAGAGGGTGAGGGACCCTGCATCTCCTGTGTGGCATCTGATGGCCCTGCACAGCAGCATCCACTGTCCTGGGACATTTCCAATAGCTGCAAGTGCCAGTGTTTGGACCATGTATCCCATTCACCAAACAGCTCTCCAAGTTCACCAAGTTTCTGTCTACACTCTATGGACAGCACCAATTGCAATGGGAGCTGGGAGACCTAGTGCATGTACAGGTACCTGAAATTGGGGGTTTAAATCTTGAAGTGAATGCTAACAAGAACATCTAAATTTAAAATGACCTGATGACACTGGAGTGATAACAAGACACCAGGAAGATGATGTTCATCCACAAGAGGCTGTAGGTCATCCAGGGCTGGCTCACAGTGCAGGAGGACTAGCTGACCATCTTGGACTTGGGACAGAGAGTTAGGCTCTTTTCTCCAACTCTATCCTACCAGATATTTCTTCAATTAGTAAAGGCACTTTACATCTCCCTGTTGTGCCCTTTCTCAGGGTGTGTCTCCACATTCAGGACAGGATGGCTGTGTGATTGCTGATAGCTCTGTTCCCTGTGCAGCCACTGAGTCCTCCTCCCAGCAGATCACTCAGGCTGTAAAGCATGGGAGGTTTCTTGGCAGAGAAATTGAAGGAAATCAGATGGAATCAAATGGAATATTTAATGTAACCTGAGATATTGAATTTCAGACCTTTTCATGACTTTTATAAAATTGAAGCAAGATCTGATATAGAATTTAATTTTGCTTTTTTCATCTAAAATGTCAAAAGAAAATGAGGACTTTCATGAATAAAGGAAACAGGGCTGTGGTACTTTGTAAGTGGAAACAATTGAACAAAATTGATGTGAATTTATAAATTGTTTCAATATAACTTAAAACCTTGTCTTCCAGCAGAAGAATATTTTCACAACAATTTTACACCCAGCTTTTTATCTTTTTATTATTTTTTCTTGTGATCCTGCACCACCACCTGCAAAGAGCACGATCTGTCTGAGAGGAGATTTGTAGCTCCTTTTTTGCTTGCAAAGAGCTGCTCTCTAGTCACTACTGCAGCAGTAATGAAAATTGCCAATATTACCCAGAATTTGCATTTCTAGTTATCTTAAAGCTTGGTATTTCAAATGAGAGACTTCAGAGAACTAATTAGCACATGGGCTCATTAAATGCTAAAAAATATTCTTGCTGCCTAGGTAGATGGAGCATCCAGGCCCTTAACCCATTTCCCAAAGGCAAACAAATCTCTGCCTCCTTAGGCTTTTATTCAGAGCAATCTGAGCCCTTTAAGCTGTGCATGCTCAGGGGATGCCAGTTTGTACCATCTACCAGTTTCTGCATCAGTACTGGGCAGCCTGGGCGCTGCCCCACGGCCACTGACCTCCGAGCCCAGTGTGGGGCAGGACCCTGACACAGCCTGCTGGTGTGGGGCAAGGGGGGGTGGCTCTGTGATGCATCCTACCTCCCCATAATGAGCAACCTGCTTCAGCACAGGGACTTTGTTGCCAAAAATGCCATTGTGAGCCAAGCTCAGCCTGCAGCCAGAGCGTGTCTGCAGGGAGAGAGAAAAGGGAAGGGAAATTATAGCAGCTCTGTGCTCACGTTCTCCTCTTATTCATTCTCAGAACCTAAAGAAATGGCTGTGGCTCTGCATGGAAGTTAATTAATGATAGTAAATAATATTCCTTTGTGCTAAGAGTGAATAGTGCCCTTTATTTTGGGATCTCACTGTGCTTAATGCTCTGTATTTAATTCAGCTTCCTAACAAAAGCTAGCTGAATTATTCATTGCAAATAAATTATCTAAAGAATGCAGTCCTTTTTTTTTTTTTTTTTTTTTTTTTTTTTTTCCCTGTTTGTAAGCCCAGCCTGCTTTCTTTAAAGCCCTTTTCCATAGCCAGCAATGTCTCTGCAATGATTTAGGCAACCAACCCCCAGCACACAGTTCGTTGTGCTGTTGGCTAATTGTGTGCACATGTCGAGACGGCAGGGGAGGGCCTCAGCCTCCAGGTCTCACTCATGGGATGAGCAAACCTTTGAATGGGAGAGAAAGCAATCAACAATGCTGGGCACATCCCTCATCTGTGCAAAGAGATGAATATACACGTTTAATACATGTATGTATCTTCTCATGCATACACTGGTGCTCATGGAGCACCATATTGCAGCATATGCAATATGGACCAATTGCATATTGTAAATCTACAAAAAAGAGATTCAAATGACAGTCTTTTGGACTGATTTTGAGACAAAGCTCCATGTAACCTACAAAGCAGATCCATGTCCTGATATGCAGGCAAATAAAAATCTCTCCCACACACTCTCAACTAGTAAGAAACTCTATATTGAAAAGCAGGGAGAACTAATTACTCAAAGCGGGCGTGAACCCCTTTGCTTCAGGAGAAGCAGCAGGTGGTGTGTGACATGGCCTCTTGAGGAGGACAAGGTCCTGCAGTAAGTAGGCTCAGACATCTCCATGGCTGGATCCCAGGGTTTTTTGGAAGCCCTGAGCCTGGGGACACATTGGTTGTGATGGCAGCCAGCCCTTTGTCAGCACTTTGGCACAGGTGGCAGGTTTGGAATAAAGCCCCAGGATGCCTTTTTCACACAGGCAGAGATCAGTGGTGAGCTCACTGCCAACAGCAGGTTCAAGATGCCAAAAGCTTACATGGACCCAAAAAGCTTTTTGCCTAAGTCACCTTTATGGAAACCTGCAGGCATCACCTGGGTAAGGAGGCAAAAGCCATCACAGCTGGTCCACCTCTCCTATAACCATGCTGGCTGCTCCTGAGGAGTGAGAAAGGAGCATTGCTGGTGCTACCTCCAGCCCTGAGGCTTTCTCCATGGATAGTCCTACCTCTGGGTGCATTCATGGAACAGTCCTGTCCTTATATTCCCACTTGCAGAAAGAGTTATTGTTATGGGCAGTTTTATCACAAGCATAATTTTAGTCAGTATTTTATGTATTTCTCTGTGTTCATAACCAGTGAAGCACCTGGATGGTGCCTCCCCCTCCCCGGGGGAGCCTCTCACAGGCTGCTCCCCAAGGGGGATGTTAGAGCTGAGCTGGACATGGACACTCCCTGGCCAAAAGCTGAAACACTAGGCACCTGGCAATCTTCCACTAAATCTCTAGTCTAAGTCTGATGGTAAATTAATGCATGATTGAGAAGAATGAATTTTCCAAGCTCTCAACACAAATTTTTTTGCTTGCTGTTTTTAGCTGTTGTAAATAAACTGTGCTTCGCTGAAGGATCTGTGTGGGCCTGCTCATTGGCGAGACAAACGCTTCTCACAAAAGTAGCCCTAAAGCTCCTTGGGGTGAGCCTGTATCTGTTGAATTTAGGTGTCTAAATATACAAGTAGAGGATAAACCAGTGCAGGGTAGACCAGTGACCCTTACATCCTATGTGGACTGTACATGTAACACACAGCCAGGAAACAGCCCTGGGGAAGGGCATTGAGCACCTGAGGTCTTACAGCAGGGTCAGGCATGTGGACACAGCCCACTGGTATGCCTTCTTCTGGTCTGATGCTCTGTCCTGGAGGATATGCAGTTTGCAGTGAGATTATTTCCTTCTTTTTAAGAAAATATTTCAGATGAAGGTGCTTTTGAACTGTTTCTCTATTGCAAACAAGGAATGAAAGGTCTCCTGGGATGCCTTGAAGATGGATAAGCAGATCAGTGTTTATTCTGAATGTGAATCCAGGCTTCAGATGTCCTGTCATGCTCTGGAGGGCTGTCCTCTCCTTAGGCTTTCCCTCCTTAGGAAGTATTTCATATCCCAGCTGGGGACCCAGACCTGAAGAGGAAAGAGGTGCTGTTACCTACATCTGGGAGATCAGCAGCTGATGCCACCACTTCCCCGTTCTCTGGGGTGCCTGTGGGAAGTCTGCAGCACCACGTTCCCCAGAGCCTGCCCATTGCATGGCCTTGGCATCTTCTCACCTCATGGACACACAGAGGATTTTCATACCCCAATCCATGTTTTAACCACGGGCGTCTTTCAGCCCTTCACACACCCTGCTCATCTCCCAGCACTGCCGTTCTTAACTGCTCAGTTCATTGCAATAAACTCCAATAAAATAAATTAATTTTAAAATAAATAGATTTCAGTGTCTGATTCTGTGCCAACCATGGAATAAAATCAGGTTTGAGAGCATCCATCTTTTTATGACATGAGAATCTATGTGTTCCTAACAGAAAGCTGAGTGAATTCATGTGGGGACCAAAGTAAGGCTGTAAATACCTTGGAGTGGTGGGTCTTGACTGACAGCCTGTTTTACAAAGGGACCTGCTATGCACCCACATGGTGTGGGTCTCCTGACTACTAGGCAGGGCTGGGATTTTGTTCACAGGGACCAGTTTGTAGAGTTGTGGCTTTTATGGCCTTTTTAAAGGTGAGAAAAGTGGAGAATTTACACAGTAAAAATTCTTGGCAAAGTTGGATCCTCCAGTTTCTGTGTAATACACCAATTGCTATGCTGTTGAATTTACTCAACTCAGACAAGTATACTGTAAACTCATGTCCCAAAGTAAAAAAAATGCAAAAAATTCAGACCTTGGCTTTTGCCAAACATTTTATTGGACAAATTCTTTTTGTTTTGTTCTTTTTTTTTCTTTTTCCTAAATCTAGACGGGATGCATAAGTATTGAACACTTTATCTTAGTTCTTACACAATGAAAACATATTTTCACTGTCTAATTTATAAAATAGATTTCTGTTCTAAAAATTAAAATTGTAAATGGAAATTTGATAGGGAACAATTTTTCCAGCAATGTGGAAACATCTGGTATGGTTTCTAATTTATTTAGAAAATAGGCACATGGGCTCCAGCCCAGTAAGGAATTTAAGCACAAAAACAATCTTATTGGACTTCTCTGGGACTATTTACTCATTAAAGCTAAGCCCAAGCCCAGGCACTCTGCTGAAGCTGACCTTCCAAACTCTCCATGTTGTGTCTGCATGAGAAGTATGACATCATTCAGATGCTGCACTTTTCTGCAAGTATTTGGGTATTTAGTAGAGGGATAGTCAGGACATGAAAATGTTCAGATGGGCCTGAGCACAAAAGAGCTCTATCAGAGCCAACCCGTCTTCACTGCTCTGAACTGTGGAGACCAAGTCCTGCTTGTAAAGGTGATTTTGAGACATGAATTTCCTTGGCTGCCTGGTCACTTTTGGTTCCTAGAGTCAAAGGCACTTGTGGATGAGGGCTGGTGGTGTCAAACATCCTTTTGCCAAGCAGATGTGCCAATAAAGGCCTGCCTCTTCCCTGCCATCACCCCCAAGCCATCCCCCAGCTCTGCTAGGGGAATGGATCACCTTGGGGCTTTCCATGGTGTTTCAGATAAAAATGGTTTGTTCAGGAAAACATTTCATATTAACAAAGCTGCTATTGCCTCCTGTGAGGCTGGGGGTCCTCATGGGCTGCTCCCTGCAGCAAACGGCTGCTGTGTGACTCCAGCTGGGTGTGGGGTAATCATCTCTCTCCTGCCACAAGTCTTTTCAATACATTTTACACATCTTTTGTGCACAGTGTCCACAGGGCTCTTGAAATTTGAAAAAACCCTTCTAGTTCAAAACCATTTGCTGACTATGCTGTAAAGAAGCTGCACACACACACACACTCACTGCTCGCACACACGTGAACAGCACAGGCAGAGGTGCTGTTCCTCTCTGACTGATCCTGATTAACATCTACTGGTCAAATACATACCCACAGAAGGAGAACGTGTCCCTTGGGCAGCTGGCATTAGCTGTCTGGTCTGCCCCAGAGCCAGCCTCAGGCCCCAGTTTCCCCAGTGCCAGCCCCAGTGCCCTCCAGCCCCTGAGGCTGGTGGTCCCACTCCAGTTGCCGGCACTGGGCTTTCATGCTGCTACCCGCTGGTCTGGCTTGAAGGTTGCTGGTGGTCTCTCACATGGGCTCAGACTAGAGGGTGTGCCTGCACAGAAGGTGGGTAGAGAGAATGTAAGAGTAATTATGATTAGGAGTAATAAATAATTATTCTTGTTAGTATGCAAGAATATTTAATAAGACTGCAAAGGCTGGCTGTGGCAATGGAGTGCTGGGCTTGCTCAGACGACTGGCACTGACCAGCCAGCTCCTTTCATTTCATTTTCCTTGTATTTTCTTACACTGGTTCCTCCCCAGTCCACCTTCATCCCACCCCTAAACATCCCATACAAGTGTTGCATATTCCCACAATGCCCTTAATACACCTCATAAAACTTGTACAACATCCCCAAATGCTTTTCCCCTGCATCCCACATGAGTCTCACACCCCTGCAGGTGCTCACCCCCCCTGAGCCTGGGGAAGGAGTGGCCCTGCTGGCTCCTCAGTGGGGTTTTGCCCAGGGACCATGGGCAGACCCCTTTCCTCTGAGGGTCCCAGGGAGCTGGTTGGAACTCCCCTGGTACAGGCAGGGTGCTTGGATCCTGCACCCAGCATTGCCCTCTGAGCCCTGTGTGTCCTTATGTCCCCACAGATGGGCTTTAACCACCAGCAGGTGCCCTCCACAAGTAATTTGTGCTTCATGAGCCCTTATCATGGGGGCTCTTTTTCTAAACCCTCCACTGGGGTGGCATAGTCCTATCTGTGCATGTCAGCAGCATGGTCCTGTCCCTTCCCTCCTCAGCTGGCAGACACCCATCACCCCCTGCCTGTTACAGCCCCCAGGGCAGCAGGAAACCCTGTGGAAACCCTCCCTAGCTAGGAGGAGGAGGTGGGAAAAGATGAGGACAGCCTTGCCTTCAGTGGTCACATCAGAATTACAGCTGCATGTGAGAGCAGTTTTGTAGCAGGTTAATGGAAATAGTTTGTGACAAGAGAATCAAGGGCAGACAAATAATGTCTGTATTGAGAACACCTCTCCTACATGGGGTCACTGAACGGCTAAATTCTGAAACATCTAACTTAATGTAACTGGCAGCAGCTACTGGAGTACTTGTCCTCAAGGAACTGCTGACATTTGCAGTGAAGCCACTACAAAAGGCAGACAAAGCCTGGAGCAAACTTAGTATCAACGAAAAAAAAACATTACAGAGTGCATTGTACATATTTATAAAAAAACAATGGTGCCCAAAATCTTTAGAACCTGTGTGGCAGCCATGTCCTAGCAGAAATATTCCACACTTTAAGCAAAGAGTCTTCCTCTTTGGACAGTAGCAGGTCAATTAATTTAGATTGATGGTGGCCTCAATACAGGTACCTTGGTAACTAATCTTGAGAGTAAATGAAATCATGCAAGTGTTTCTGTGAATGAGAGAGCTGGCTGGCTTCCCTTGATGTTTATGTAGGGCTCCACTTAGCTGGCAGACATCATGCTCCACTGCCTCTTACACTTGGCAGGAGCAAAGGACTCTTCCAAGGGGATATGGCCTTGCAGAAATGCCAAAGATGAGGCTTACCATGGCTGCTTGCTCAGCCTCTCCTCACATCAGCCCCTAGTGTGGCCAGTGCCTTGGTTCCTCCACTAGATGGTCCTTCAAAATGCTGGGAGTGAATGAGGTTGTCCAGTGGTGTCACTGAAGCTGTTTCCTTACATGTTGTGGGAATACAGGTACTTCTGGATCCAGGATATGGGGAGACTTTAAATACTAGAGGGAAAACCTGTCATAGGCTCTGCTCCTGATATAAAAGGTTATTGGGATAACCTGAAGATCTGGTATAAAATGATACCTTTTGCTGGTTGCTTAGACATTTTCAGGGTTCTTTAAAAAACATCATCATCTGTTCCAAAAGATTTTGTTTAGCTGTCTGAACCAGCTTCCTTTAGCTAAAGTTCTTCTGCCACGATGAATAGCAGTGAATTGCTGAAGTATTGCCACCCTTTTGCCAGACACAAGTTACATGGACGTGCAAGCCTGTGTCAGGAGACTGGACCAAAGACCTTCTGAGGTCTCCTCCAGCATTTATTATCCCATGTCCCAGTGTTTTTTGTCCCTAAAATTCAGGCACATCCTCCAAAGAACCCACTCTCCATGACCAGTTGAGGGAGGCAGGCGGCTGGGGAGGATATGGTATCTCACAGTGCCCAGGACCTGGGCAGGACCTCACCAAGGACCCCAGTGTTTGGACAGAAGCAGGGTCTCCGCCCCTGGGGATACTTTAGCCCAACACTTTCTCACAAGCCACCAGAAGAGCCATAAATAAAGTTCTAAAACTTTATTGTTAATATTCCCTTGTCCAGACATCACATCCCAACCCACCAGGGTACCCAGGGGAGGGGAGCAGCAGGAACCCCTGGTACATTAGATGTTGGCTTCCCAACAACAGCATACCTAACACTGCTGCCTCCTGCAGTCTTCAGTGATACATCTGACACTCTGAAAAGGTTCAGTGCAATTCATTTTGGATCTTAACAGCATTTAATTTCTTCAGTGAGGACCTGCAGACAGTGTTTGGCATCAGCGCTCTGTGACTGTCACAGACCATGCCTCATGCAGTGGCAGGGTGTATGTCTTGTAAGACAGGAGTGCATTTGAAATTGTACTGGGTCTACATCCAGCTTGTTCACCATATGTTTACATTTGAAAGCACTCTAGCATTAGCTACAGCTCAAATGCAGACACATCATTTGTTTCACATCGAAGCACTCTTGGATATACTTTTACTTCAGGCTAGCAGAGATAAATGACTTGCTGGAAGATACCATTTGTAGGACAGAACATTTATATTGCAAAGACTGGAGGTTTTTCTAAAGCTTTATTATTGTTGCAATGAATCAGCATTTGCTGCTTGATGTAATCTTGGCAGCACAGCAATATGCTTTTTACCATTTCAAAAAGAAATGCAGAATAGCTGTTTTATTTCAAAATAGCATCTTTCCTTTGTTTGTTTTAAAGGAGGTGCATATTTAGGGCTGTTAGATGACAGGTTTCAAAATACATGCAGAGGATTTTACCTTCAGAAGGTGACTATTACAGACCAGATTATGCATATTATTGCATTTTTATTAAAATAGCTGGATATGAAAAAGATGAAAAAGAACAAATTGCAGTGAAGTCTCTGAGCCTGCACACAATTATACAAGCTGGTATAGTTCCAAGTGCATGATGGTTTAGTGCATTGCGTGGGTCTCCACAAATGCAGCTCCGCTTACAGACACAGCATTTGCAGGATTAGAGCCCAAAATAATAACCCTCTGACTCTCTGTTTTCAAGTAATGATATTTCTAACTTTGTTAATGCATATCCCGACCCCCTCTCCAAATCTGCTGGAGAGTATCCATTCTGTGAGATATACAGCTGAAACCCTAATATGCTGATTACACTTGGAAATGTCTTTGAGCATCAGACACTGTTCAGTGTTCTGTTTTTCCAGAAATGTGCAGTGAGCATGAGCACCTTTCTCAGGGAGCAGTTAAGCAGAAGAGGATCTGAAACTTCATTACTGGCCAGTACTAACTGCAGTGGGGGAGGGCTTTTGAAAATGGGCAGCTAATGAATGAATCAATGGAGAAGTGCTGTACGCATGCACACACGACCAGATGTTTAGTTCAGGTCTGCCATTCCTTGTTGCTTTCTCTGTCCCTGATAATATGAAATAATAAATCTTGCTCTCATCCAGTGTCTTGCTCCTCTCCTTTCCTCACTCTTGATCCTAATATCTCTTAGCCAAAATGATCTGTCTGCACTTCCATATTGTTAACTGCACCCCGTTAGCTGAAAACACCCTCACCTCTCTAGATGAAGAGCAAGAAGTGAAGAATTCTTGTTTGAATGTTACTAAAATATACAGAAGTTAACAGGATTATGACATACAGTATGAATGATGTCACTCAAAGAGGAGGAAAAATGCTGCAGTCCTTCCTCATACAAGATTTGCAGTGGCATCACTAAGACTTCTAATTCAGAAATCGCTTGTAGAACTGACACCCTCAAAAATTACACAGAATATAAACTGAATTTATGACATAACAAATAATATTTAATATATAGCATTGAATGCATACACATCAATACCAGTGCTGTAACAACAAAACAGAACTCGTAAAATTAGCAGCAGTTTTTGCAAGTACAAAAATACACATTTTTTTTGGAACATATATAATAGCAAAATTTATAATATTATACAAACTCAAAGCATTTAGATAATGCATTACTTTAAATATATTATATGATGTTTTAGATGCTGCATAATAAAATTACATGTGTTCTGCTTGCAATAATACATAATGCCATTTACAGCAATGTTAAGAAACTATTCACAACTTAAACATGAACAGAACAGCCAACGAAGCACAATAAATGGAACACACAGAGTTGCGAAGTGTTAGTTACAAGCTTCAGCAATTCTCTTTACATAGTTTTGAGCTTTTGTGTTTTTTTCTTCCTTTTGCAGTGTGGAAGAAATAACTACACCTATCAAACATCCCTTATGAGCATACAGAAAACAATACACTTATTCCTTGGAGGACAATGAAGGTAATGCCTATCAGTTTCAAACAGTAGTATAATACCACAGTTATGGAATCTATGCTGACTTTGCACGCTACGTCAAAACCACAAAGGACTGGGACTCACATCTGCAAGGCTCAACACAAAAATGGTCAAGGGGGGAGGCCTGGCAGGCACCTCACTGCCCTGGCAGGCTCAGAGAACAGGGTGCTGCTCTTGGTTACCTCCTGGGACTCTTCCAGACTTCCAGGCAATTTCTGTTTGCTTGCTTTTTAGCAATTTTTATTATTCTTACAATGTTCTCGCAAAGCTTTATGTGAGAACACTACACAGACAGTTTCCTAAAAAAAGAAAACCTGTGAATCTGGGGACTGCTCAACTAAATTTGAACAACCTGGATATTAAACTTAAAATGAACACACATTAACACCAAAGGCATTTTCTTTATGGTGTTTATTTTAAGTCTTAAGATTCCTCCGCAAAAAAGCTTTGGTCAGTCTCTTCAAACTCTGGATTGCTGTAATGCTATTCGAGATCTCCTCTTTGATCTCGGGTCATAAAGTCTGTCTCTTCCTGTGACTTTCAGAGGTAATGGCTGAATATCAGGCTTAATCAAATAGCCATCGACTCCATCAGTAGGCTTCAGGGGTGTGAGCCTCTTGCTGGGCTCCAGCAAGCCCCCCTCAGCCAAAGCGTTTGGAGGTTGTGGAGATGGTGGCACCTTGGTGGGTGTAACCAAATAGTCATCTTCAGGGGCAGCGTCTTCGTGTTTCTTTAGAGACTGAAAAGTGCTATCGAAAGGGGAGGAGGTTTCAGTTGGGGTAAACACAGATTGGTCTGAAAACTGAGAGAAAGCACTGTCCAGAGAGCTCATCGATGACACAGACGGAGACGTCCCAGGAGAAGACAGGCTAGAAGAGCTAAATCCTGAGCAAATATTTAATCCCTCTGGCGTTGGAGGCAGGAGACAATGGGAAAAGTCTTTCTTTTCAATGTTTTGGTTAGTGTTGTCACTTTTACCAACATTAATCCCTATAATCAAGCTCTGATTGATAAGCTTTTGCCCCTCCATCTGCAATGACCGAAGCTGACGGAGATAGTCTTCATCTTCGTGAGACAGGACAACATCACAGCTGGCTTTGCGTGTCGCCTTCTCGTGACTGTCACCAGCGCGGGCAAAGCTGGGGACCAGGAGGCCAATTGCAGGCTCTGAGGAGCGCCTGTGTCTTCTCAAGGTTTTGAGAGCACCTGAGGTAGCTGCTGAAGAGAAGCCCAGTGCATTGGAGCAGAGAGACTCATTCTCCGAGTTCTCTTGTGATGAAAACTTACAGTGCACATCGACAGAAACCGCCAGCTGTTTCGATTGGGTTTTACTTTGAATTTCATCCACCTCTGTCTGCTCCGAATCCCCGTCACTTAGAGTGAAGACAGACTCCCTGCTCCGGTTGTCCTGGTCTCGGTTCTTAATCCAGTCACTGGAAGAGGAGTCAGCTTCATCGTTCACCTCATTCTCCAGGCTGTCATAGGAAGAGTCATTCAGATGGAGAGAAGCAGCATCTGCAAGGACAAACAAAGTGATAACACATCAGTGACTGAACCACCCTGCTCACAAGCTGCTGCATTTTCTTGTAAGTATCCTTTACTTCCAGGACCATTCACCCATTAAAGACCTTTCAAGCAGAAACACCAATAATTTCAGAAAAAACAACAACTGTATAGTTTTGAAATGGACAAACTGAAATCAGAGCTAAGTTGCAGTTCAGTCAGGAAATACAGGGAAAAGGCACAAATAAGAGTTAGGTTTTCTTGAGTTGTCTTTTGTTTTAAGTGGGGAACCTTAGCAGTAGGTGATCCAGCTGTAAACAATAATTTACCTACAGTGTATTGAATCAGTAATTTATTGAATTTCTGTTATTGAGTATTGAAAGCAACATTTCACATTTCTTTCCCTCTTTAAGACAAAAGAAGAAAATAGGGCATACTTTGTGCTTTTATGGTCTTCCAGAAAATAAGATTTTTTAAGATCAACACTATGAAGAAAGTTGCGGCTCATTTTGAGCAGTCACCTCATTTCCACTGAGCAGTGCACACCTGCGCCCTGTCCCGTAGATGTGATAATTGCAATTACATGAAAGCTCTTTTGCTCTAGGCTACTCTAAGCTGACTTATCTCACACTTACAGCACCCAGAGCTCACGCATGGGCAGTCACCATGCCCCAGTGGTGCCTGAAAACTTGCTCAGGTGCTGTAACCTATCATGGGCCTGAGTTCTCAGTCCCAGCACAGCAGATCCCGTGTGTTTCCACTCGTGGGGAGGAGGCAGGCCAAATTTCACTGGATGTCACCAAATTTCACCAGAGGCAGAGCATGAGGAGTTTGGGATGGCCACATGGAGTCAGTCTGGCATTCCCAAGCAAGTGCCATTACCACTTCCAGTATAGGGCACCTGTGCCAAAATTTATTTTACAGAAATGCTGCTTTAGAAGTGTTTTAAGGAGAGACCCAAAACTCCAGTCAAAATCAACACTATCAGAGGGTTGGATAGAAAAAGAGCATTCTGGAATGCTCTGCCAACTAATCTGCCAGACATTTTTAGTTCCAGGTTCCATTATTTTTCTGTGCTAGGAGCAAAATCTGCATGTCCCATTGAAACTCTGGAGACCTTTCTCTTTTGTTAATGAAGAATAGATGCTTTCAACCCTTATATAATGCTGTGACAGCTGTTAAAACAGTATTTGATCACTGACTTATATTCTGGGATCACTGATACTCTGAGAAAACAGGCTGGGGCAAAAATTCTAGACTTGAGATTAAACCTTAACAAGATTTTTTTCTTTATTTTCTTTATTTTTTCTTTATTTTTCTTTATTTTCTTTGTTTCCTCTCCCCCTTTTTTTTAAACATAATGGCTCAGATGACAGGAACAGGAGCAAAGAATTCGTCAGACCATTTTGTGGTATCATCCAAGTCTATGATAAATTTAATCTATTATTATCATCACCAGTACTTTGGGCAAAGGGAAGAGAACAACAGCATTTGGGAGCACCACATGAAGAGGCAACAGCATTCTTCCGTGGAACAAACTGATCTTTTTCCTGGCTGATTTTAGCCATGTAGCAGCATCAAAACATCATCTGTATTACCTGAGCCATTCTCTCTCTTGCACGTCATCAGTATTTCTCCGAAGAGGGAAGTAATTTCTTCTCCAAAAATCCTGCAGCAATTCTCAGTAAGGAACTGTACCAGACTAGAAATCTGCAAAAAAGCAATGGGAGAGAGATGTCTGGTCAGATCTTCCATTACACCAGTCTGGGCAAGCACACCGTGCAGATGAGGAACAGGAGAAAACTCTGCAGCCATGATGTGCCCCCCTGACAGCCTATAAAGCCCTTCCCAGTCTCCTGGGCCTGAGGAAAAAAGCCAGGCCCAGCTAAAATGTCCCAGTATACATCCTAGTATACACCTTCTCTGTTTCAACTCTGTCCTATTCCACGTTCACCACAACTGGAGATCTTTTTGATGACAGAAGCACCTTGCTAATATGCTGAGTATTGCATTATGATCTCCCTCGCCTTCTTCCAGGCAGATTATCAGAATAGATTGATGAACATTTCTTGAGCCCTGACAAAGACAAGCCCTGATCTGAAGAAGTACTGACTGTTCTCAGGTTGAATAGGGTGAAGGTTGGTTTGGTTTTTTACTATAGTGTAGTATCTCTTACCTTTTTTGTGAATTCACTTTCTATATCAGGGGTGGAGGAAGCAGGAGGCCAGAGCAGGCTGGGTGCAATGCAGATAGCCAGGTTAAATGCATTCATCTGGTTCTCTTCAGAGCGCATTTCAATACCGTGCAGCACTCCAAAGAGGTAACGTAAGAGAACAACATTAGCTCTGGGGAGCTGCTCTATCAACCTGAAAACATACACAAATGTAATTCTTCAAAGTAGTGACTGGGCAAGTTAAAACCATTAAAACAAGTCAAGCTAATGAAAACACAGAAACAGGGTAAGATGGTCTGCTTATTAAACCAGGGAGTGTCTCAAAGAGGTGTTCTTGCTCAGCTGCTTTCCCTCACTGTGAGACATCTCCAAACAGTTTTCTGGGAGGACAGGAAACACCCTAACAGATAATTAAAATTACACTCTGTCAAACTAATGAACCAAGTACAATGTATGACGTGAAACTGTATTTCACCTAACTTGTCTGATAATTCACTATTCACTTAACCAAACAGTTCAGTTGTCTCCCCATGCTATCTTGTTGCCATACATATATATGCATTTAAGTATATGTGAGGTCAGCTAGTGTACAAAGCTCTGTTTCCCATTACATAAACTTTGTCTGCTTTCTGTTTTTTTATCAATCACCTGCACGGGTGGAGGCTTCCCATGTCACTATGCTCTAGTTTCTCATTCACAAATCCATCTTGGCTTCAAAGTGGTCACTAAAATCTGAGGTGAATGAGGAGGAAAATGAGAGGAATGTATTTCAGCTACCCTTTCACTCAGGATCCCAGAGTTCCCTGCAGATAATTTTGGGTTTGGTATCAGACAGAAATCCAAGTCTTGGACAGCATATTTATAATTCTATTTTATTATTTTTTTTAATGAAAATTTACTGACATCCACAAAAGGCAGAAAAGCATGAAAAAGAGAGTCAGAAAATTGTCCCATACAGGCCATCACTTAAATATATATGTTTAAATACTCTGTCATATATAAAAATATTTTTAGCATATATCTGAAAAAACAAAGAATTGCAGGTTGTAAGTAGAATGTTTGGGATTCTGCATTCTGGGATATTAATTTACAGGAAAAGAATACAGTTAATACAAGCAACTCTACCTTTGGATGCTTTTTATCTTCTCTTCATTATTTCCTTGATCCATGACAGAGACCCACTTATCACAGAGCTGGGATGACAAAATGCTGCCTGGGATGTTGCGAAGAAAATCCTTATCAAGAGAAAGCAGAAGAAAACATGTGAACAGCTGCTCTAAAGCACAGGAGGGAATAAACTGTGCAGATACAGAGCATGTACTGTGGGACAGCACTAGCTGACAAGCAGCTTGATCCACACAGCAACCAAAACCAGCAGAAAAGTATGAGAAAAATAAGTACTTTGGATTATGTGTTAATATTTTATTGCCCTGTCCTCACCCTTTTTTGTCAAAACAGTTATTTGGATGCTTCATCTGCTATTGCTGAACTAAAAAATCTGTAGCGGGACCAGTTATTTTGATGCTGCATAATGTTTGCCTTTATTTATCACTTGACTTAATCTGTATCCCCTGTTTCATCTCCTCAGCTGATACTCCAATACCACCAGCCCATAAGCACTCCAAGGCACTCCCACCTTCCTTCCCCTAATGAATCCCTTTTGGCAATGGAGGATTTGTACTAGTGGTCGATAGTCTTGCTGCTCCTGTTTCCTATCTCAACCACTGATGGGCAAACTGTTGCAACTTGGGAAGAAACCCAAGTCCTAGCTTCTCAAACAAGCTGTGGCAAGTGAAGTTATGATGCCCGTGAATAACACATTTGCTCTTATGTGGTAACTCTTCACTGTGACAAATGTTATGCAACTGCCTCTCAGTGAAATTGTTCTCATGGGATGAATACTGTGTACCAGCCCTTTCTATGGTGAAACTGTCCTGCCCTAAATGCATGCCCTGAGCTCAGGAATAGGAAAGTAGCAAGTGTCACCCATGAAAACACATGGTAGCAAGAGGAATGTCTTTCTGCAATAAATATATTCCACTGAGGCTGTGCTTGCTTGGGAATGGAGTTTACAACTACTTTTCAGCAAAAATACACATAAACAGATGCACTGTATATAATGTGAAAAGAAATCTGCCAACTCTCCTTGTAGCTGAAATTTTACTGAAGGCCTGGGATGCTTTTTGCACAAGCAACATTGGTTTTAATGTATAAGTCTGTAAGAAAAGATAATCTATGGAAAAATTAATCCAAATACTTTGGGCAATACTATAACCTTGCAAGGGTCTGTAGCGTAAGTTACTACTGATGAGTAACAAAACAAGTCTGCAAACTTGGCTTTCTAGTATTTCATTAACTTTAAGCAGAGATAAAGAAAGTTCCAGGACCAGGTTGTAACAGAGACCTCAGCAAAGCTGGCAACAAAACTAGCTGCCTAGTCCTCTTCCCCACTCTGATTCAGTGGTAGCCTCTTCTGGAGATCCTCATAATTTTAATGTTCCAGCCCATTCTTCTTAACTCAGCCCACCAAGCCTGTCTCGGCCTGTCCCTGGAGAAAAGTCCTACTCATTTGTGCCCAGGATCTGCACTGCTCTCACCCAAAAAGGGGGAAAAGGATGTTCTTCACATACCTTAAACAAAGATGCAGTCACAAATATGGATTCGCAGGTTAGGTCCACTTCAACACCTGAATCAAGCTTCTCCTTGAGCTCTTTACAGGTTTTTGCACTTCCAGAACGTCTGAAAATACCCTCAGTGGAAGGGCCCTCTTGGTAAAGAAGGTAAAGCATGTCCTAAAGAAAATTAAAAGGCAGAGAAACTTTCTCAGAAATACATGTTATTGTCTACTATGATTAAAATGTGGTTTTGCTGCTTTTGCCACAAGCGAAAAACTCTGAATCCTAAAAAAGCTCATTAATCAAACACAAGTCAAGGTTCACCCTCCAGGACATGGCAACCTGCACAGCAAGGCTGTGGTCTCAGGCACTGATTTTAGAAAACAAGCCCTCAGAAATACTGTTCTACCACTTCTGAGCACTAATCTCCTCCAGAATCTGTGCAAGTTTCAGCCAAGTCATTTAAATATATAAACACCTGTGCATGAGAAAAGGCTGGTGGTTCACCTAATGTATGGCACACATCTGACAGTGGCTTCAGCCAGACATCATGACGCAGGGAGACATGAAACCCTCACTACTCATCAGTGCTATCAGTATTTAAAATGAACAGAAAACAAGCAGATTCGTGACTAGCTTTTAAAATAACAGGAGGGCCTGATTTCTTCTGCTAAATAAGAGAGCAAAAAGAGCAGAAAAGGAAATGCTGTAATGAGAGACCTCTCCTGAGGTAATGTGTACATTATATTTTCCAGCTGCTTAATTCTCAGCAGCCTCCTGCAGGTTGTCTCTCAGATGTGCTGGTCACCTCTCCCCAGGCCTGCTCCATGCCATGTGGAATTGTTGTATTTGTCTCTTTCAAGGGGAAGTGTGTGCAGAGAGTCTCTGGGATTACATGCATTCACACAGTGATCTGAGGACCAAGGTATCATATGAAACAGCAAGAAAATGGATACTGGGAGAGCCTCTGTCATCCTTAAACTACTGACATTAATGCTTACTTTCCTAGTATGGGCTGTAAGGCAGGTCTTCCTGACACACACCAATGCAAAGAAGTCTAATGGAACCTATTTATTTATTTTTTTTTTACTTTTCTTCTTTAATGTTTCTTTCCTGTTCTTGCAGAAGTTGAAAGCCAAGCATTCATGAAGTTCAACAAGGCCAAGTGCAAGGTTCTGCACCTGGGTCAGCACAACCCCAGGCACAAATACAGGCTCCGGGAAGAATGGCTGGAGAGCAGTCCTGAGGAGAAGGACCTGGGGGTGGTAGCAGATGAGAAGCTCAACATGAGCCACCAGTGTGTGCTGGAGCCCAGAGAGCAACTGCATCTTGGGCTGCATCAAAAGGCCAGGGAGGTGATTCTGACCCTCTGCTCTAATGGGACCCCACCTGGAGTACTGTGTACAGTTCTGGTGCTCTTAGCACGAGAAAGATATAGACCTGTTGGAGAGGGTCCAGAGAAGGGCCACCAAGATGATCAAAGGGCTGGAGCAGCTCTGCTATGAAGACAGGCTGAGAGAGTTGGGGCTGTTCAGCCTGGAGAAGAGAAGGCTCCAGGGAGACCTTATAGCACCTTCCAGTACTTGAAAGGGGCTACAGGAAAGCTGGGGAGGGGCTTTTCATCAGAGAAGATAGTGATAGGACAAGGGGTAATGGTTTTAAACAGAGAGAGGGGAGATTTAGGTTAGATATTAGGAAGAAGTTCTTCACTAGAAAGGTGGTGAGGAACTGGAATGGGTTGCCCGGGGAGGTTGTTGATGCCCCATCCCTGGAGGTTTTTAAGGCCAGGCTGGATGAGGTTTGTGCAACCTGGTCTAGTGGTGGGGTTCCCTGCTCATGGCAGGGGGGTTGGAACTTGATAATCTTTAAGACCCCTTCCAACCTTAATGATTCTATGATTTCCATTTTCTTTGCAGGAATTTAGAGCTCTGCTGTCAAAACAGGCACACAGCACAGGATCTTAGCACACGAACAAATACTTTGAAAATGTATTTTGAATAAAATACTCACAAGACAAAACTGGGAAGCCCCTTTTAAAAGCAGTCAACCCAGACAAAATTACATGAATGAAGCTAAAGTTATAAAACAATTCAGTGTGGCAATGCCTATGTGAAAGCAAGTTTGAAGCAGATATATCAAGCATGCCTGCAGCACTCTTCCCTTATATTTTTCCATCTCTTGCAGGTAAATCCCACACAGTCCCTCAGATGCAACATTCTGTTCTCCAGAGATGCTACATGAAATCAGAGGTAAGTCATATTTTGTGGCATAAATGCAGTTTAAGATTCAAAGCACAAATTCTACCAAGCTGTGATCTTACGCTTAGTAAATTCTGGGGTATTTTACAGATAAAAATTAACTAATATTTAGGTTTTGGAGAAATTTCTGAAATGCAGCATTGGCTCATCTCTCAGACAGAGAGAATGAGGGACCAGGTTCCTACAGAGTCCATCTCTGGAGGGCTTATTTTAATAACCTAAATGATAAAAATGCACACTTCCCCCCTCAAAAGAAAATAACAAACCCACAATAGTAAAAGACCTGGAAAGTCCTTGTATGATTTACTATTCAGGCAGTGATAAAATAGCACATCAAGCACAAGCTTAGGAGACAGACCATTTCTTCCTGCAATCTGGGGTAATGCCACTGATCCCAGGGGGGTTCTGGCAAGTTGTTCCAGCCAAAAGTCAAGCTGCTAGGATGAGGGTCCAATTCTGCAGGGCTCACTCCCACTCTGTAAACACATCAGTTGCTGCATCGACTACAGGGCAGTTCTCAGTCCTGACCAAAAATGCCAGAAACTGCCTCAATTATGCCTAGGAATGGGATCTAGGAGAGCTTTTTTCATGTTCTTGTTTTGAGAGCACCAACAGCACTAGTGCTCCCTGCAGACAGGATGAAAAGATGCTTCTGCAGCCTCTGCCTCCCCATCTATTTCTGCAAGGATGCAGTCAGATCAAAAACGAGGACCGAGAGTGCTTGCCTGCCCTGGGGTGCCTCTGAGAAAGGCTCTGAAACTGCCTTCTTAAAGGCAGGTAGCACTTGTATTCAAGCATGGGCTGACTACAGGAGACAGTCCATGCCACATTTGTGGAGCTGGGGATTTTACACAGACAGGAGTGGTTTAAAAAGTTTGTGTGGATGTGGCATTTATCTGCACTGTCTAAGTGAGGTTTAGGGAACCAGCCTTATAGCGTGGGCTATAAAGAAGAAATAGCCCAGAGGAGCAGAATGATCACATACATTTCTCAAGCTGTTCGATATTAACCAGGCCTGACCACAGTGTATTTTAAAAACCAAAGTTCTTGCTGAGAACCACAAATGAGGTTTCCTTCTGGTTTCTCTGCTTGGGTAATTTCAGTGTCTTCCTGTTCTCATTCACAATACAGAGAAATTCCACCACTGGAAGAGCCAGCCCTGAGCCTGGGACTCACCAAGAGGGGTTTGGGTAGGTTGTCATCCTCACAGATGGCTGTTAGCAAGAGGCCAAAGAGCTTCCCAGGAGCTGCAGATGCTGAGAAGGGTGTGTTGTCCAAGTGAGTGCCTGGGCCACGCCAAAAGGCCCAATTGATGATAGATCTTTTCCTTTTAAATGACTTTTGGCTTAAGTCTGGAAAAAGAGAAAGGTGTTTATTAGAAGAAATGCATTTCAATTCTAATCCCAGTATTTGTTTTGCAGTGGTTGCTATGGTTTCAAAGGAAAAAATGTAATGAACTCAACCAACTCCTTGGCATTTGGCTCAGCCTAATCCACCATGCGCATACCTGTGTTTGTGTGAGTGTGCGTGGAATGTGCTGCCCTACCCCTGCTCTTAAGGGGAGCACCAAGGCCTGCACTGCACTGCTGGACCACAGCATCAGCACTTACTGCTAAGTGCTGGTTGGCAAACCTCAGCCCACTGACTTCACATGGAGCTGGACGGTACTAAATGACTCATTTCCCATCCACAGGTGCAAAACCACAGACCTGCTTTGGAAAAAAATAAGATATAAACATGTAAACACCACTGTCCTCACCCTGGCTTTCTGGCTGGAGGCACCCTAGTTCCCCTGGCAATGGAGAGCACCTAATCTCCTCAGAAGCAACTCCAGAGAATCAGCTGATGGGGTGAGACATTATTGGATTAAGAAAAGTTGCTGCCTTTGCTCTTCTCCACAAAGCAAGTGTATCACTAGTGCCCTCACTCCAAGCATTTGCTGGCCATGACCTGGAGGTGGTCCCTGCCCTTTAATCAACACCTTCCAGATGGCATTTCAGCATGCTGCCAACCTGCTGATGGGCTCCATTTGTCTTCATTTAACACATTTCACAAGATGTCTAAAGAGCTTCACTAGCTGAAGCCCTTCTTTGCAGTGCATAGAAAAGGAATGACTGCTATTAGGATACAAGAAATCTTCTTTTCATCTGACCTTTGTCAACATCAGCCAGTGTAAAAACTTCTTAACAGAATGAGATACCATTAAGGCTTGAGACTGTTAACGATGAAAGCGCTACACGGAAAACATATATATTCTTCTATATTTTTCCTTTTCTAGAGGTTTTCAAAACCGTCAAATTTCATGTAGCTGCTTACCTACACTGTGCACCCTTCTATTAGCTGTTTCTTCCATCTGGTCAAACATTTTGCTTTCTGCTGTTGTGCAGAGCAGAGGGTAGAAGCAAGGCTTGCAGAAGTAAGGATTGTGGTATAATACCAGGTTTTTCTCTCTAATACTTTACTGCACTTGTTTTTTAGCCCAAACAGCAATTTTTATTATGTGTCATTCCATTCTAGGAGATCATGCTCCCTTTGGGAATGGGTGGAAGTCTTTTCATTAGAGGCTTACAGGATGAAATGTTACAGTTTAACTTGAAATGTGAACATATGACTGTGAAAGCCTGCTGAAAAATTCTTTTAACAAAAAAAAATAAGAACGATGTATGTTTTAAGCTGCCCAAAGCTTCATGAAATATAAGCTTGGCAGTGTCAAAGGCTTTCCTTGACACATCATGTTTTGGGAGAACATAACTAACCTATAACTTTCAAACCAGCAATTTTTCTTTCAGACGAGCTGGATATTAGCACATAAATATGGTTTGCTTCACTTAGACTTTGATTCACACAACAGCAAATACATATTGGTAGTTTTTTTTATGGTAATCTGGTAGATCTCAGTGGAAGCAAAATTTAAGAAGAAATGCTTTTGGAGAACGAGGAATAGCAGAAGTGAAAAAAAAAAAAAGGTCTTAAAATTAGGAACTTTTCTTTGTGTCTCATTGTTTACTTCACACTTAGAAGCCACGGCCATCACTGACAGTGTGAGCAGGGGATAACTGCAACTCCTGCCTGGGACAAGAAGGAAATCTCCACTGGTGTTCTTCAGTGCACCAGAGCAGAGACCAACAACTGATGCACAGCAATGAAATGCCATGTCACTTAGAACATTAACATGCATTGAACAAGAGAACAAGAAAAGTCCTCTTCATATCCCCTTTTCTAAGGGGGTTGAGAAGTCTTGCAGTAAAGAGTAGATGAGAAAGGGAGGATGTACACTTTTTTTCTTGAACTTCTGCAAAGCTGCAACACTACAGGCCCAAACCCCTCTCAGCCAGGACACACGTAGAAGATTGTACCTTCATACAGGAACATCAGTGTTGCACTCAGGGGCTTTCTCTGGTGCATTATTCCAGGTCAGAATCAGAAAAAAGGAATACTGCTTTGGTTGCAGATCTTATTCAGAGCTCACAGCAGCCTCACACTTTACATGCAGGGAATTTCTATTCATAGGTATTGTGCCAACCATGCAAGTGGCAATTCCTCTTCTTGATCAGAAACTTCTAAATAAAACCTCTGATCTCTAACAATGTAGCATCCTTTCTGACCAAATCCCTGTCAATTTTCAAAGACCTCCTTTCTGTATTGAGACCAGCTTGCTGAAATTTTGCTTTCTCTTTTAACAGATGACTAAATAATAATTTGGATTACAGATTAGCCACTGACAACATTACCTAATGGCTATGTTTAACTGGTGGATGGTCACTCCTGTTATGTGCTGAAAAGCTGCAGGAGAGACAACAGAAACATACCAGTTCTTCCACAAAGTATATTCTCCTGTACTTTTTTGAACCACCCTGCCAGGACAGCTGATACAACTACACCATCACAGCTGGTATCCACACAGTTCCTTATTTGACATGACAGCCAGCTGTCAGTCATGTCTGCCTGTCAACACCTACAAGGCTGCCTAACCATGGTGCATGCTTGTATGACTGGGCAGCTACCTCTTGCTGCCTCCAGAAGGGACAGCGTGTCCAGCACAGTGGTATCAGTACAGGGAGGTGATGGGAGGGAGGACAGCACAGCATGTGTGGCAGTGAAATGTAGTGTCACAGACTCCTCTCCCTGTGAATTTGTCCTGTGGTGGTGTGTCTAGCGGTTACCTAACACCACCACAGATTTTGGCTTGCTGATCTGAAGCCAGAAGCCAGATCATAGCCTTGGTTCGCACACAGGTACCCTTTGTCATTTTCCAAAACCACAACAGGTGAGAAGGAGTTAGGGAGAGCACAGTGAGCAGCCCTCTATGCAAGATCATCTGGTTTGCAAGCAGCCAGACACATACATCACTGTAAAAGCTTTTGTCTGATGGAAGTTAGAAAGGCGAATGGACTAGGAGACTTTCTCCCACTCCGCACAGTCGCTGTGTATGACTTGCAGGCTGCCCCAGGCTTCTGCTGCCCCCAAGTCAGCCTCCCCTCCTGTGGCTTGCACAGCTCTGCTGACAACACATCTGCATTAGAACTTTACAGGCCCGATTTGCATTTCTATTTTCTCTTGCCAGTCAATGTCAGCTGCCAAGCAGGGCCTATAAACCTAATTACACCCCTTTGCTAGATTGCCTCATTCTTAAAATATGCCATGAAGTAATATATGATACAAATTACTGGGAAGGGGGGGAATGAAGGCATGTGGAAAGGAAATTAATTTATATAAAATGCAATCAATTTCTGGAATAATTTGTAATAGACATGGTATAGCCTCACAGTATTTAATTTTGAAAAACATTACGAATGGATTCGTGTCATACATCGTGGGAGATCTTAGCTATTTGGGA
This sequence comes from Apus apus, assembly GCF_020740795.1. Classification (NCBI taxonomy): domain Eukaryota; kingdom Metazoa; phylum Chordata; class Aves; order Apodiformes; family Apodidae; genus Apus; species Apus apus. The sequence continues at coordinate 17,757,362 of NC_067282.1, forward strand.
GTGCACAGGATAACAGTGTGCATTTTATTTTTTATCATTATAGTCATTAATGCCAAAGTAGGGCAGAGTTCCTAATTGAGCTGAGTACGCCAGTGTGTCAAGCACAATAAAAACACACCATGGGATGCACCTTTGCCCTACTGAGTTTTTATTCTAATGCCTCAACCCTGTAAAGATCTCATTGTTTGTTTTACTCATAAGCAGTGAGCAGCCATTGTGTCACTGACAACTGAGTGCAAAACAGAGTGCAGGCACTGATGTTTTTGCAGCATCAAGGCCAGACACAGAAGAGAAGATTACTGCCTTCATTTTACTCAAAGAGAACAGAAATAAAGAAGTTGTATTTGTTCACTTCATCTAGGTACTCAAGTAGATGGCTAGGGTTTGCCACATGAGGGTTCCAGTGAGGCGAGCGTGTAGTCCTAAGCACCTTGTTGAGATAAAGGATGCTGCCAAATGCTACATGGGAATTCTGTGTTGGAGTCAAGCTGTGACTCCTGAACCGTTGAACCACTCTGCCTGCTACAGAGCACAGCAAAGGCTGCAGAGCCAATCACAGCTAATAGACTTCCAGGAAAAAAAAAAAAAAAAAAAAAAAAAGGCAGGAGAGATCTTGTCTCTCTTTTGCTGCTCACAGAGCAACCATTTGACAGGCAGCTTGTCAAAACCTAACTTGCAGAGATCACACGTCTACAGCAGCACACTCAAATCGGGGAGAGCTCCGCTGCACAACCCCCCGTGCAGCTGGAAGGTGCAGCTGCGTCCTCCCCTTCCCTTTCCAGCCCCGTCCTGGCACGTTCTCCCCCTGCAGCAGAGCCGAGCAGGCGGAGGGGCTGCGGGCGAGGGCCTGGGGCGGGACACGTACCGCTCAGCGGCTGGCACAGCTCCAGGCGGCTGGGCTTCAGCACAAACTGGCACTGCAGCTCCTGGGGCAGCTGCTCCGTCAAGAAGGACCCCTGAAGCTGCCTGGGGCAGGCACAGGGCTTGGATCCATGGGGCATCGCGTCGCGAATGTGGCTCATTTTAATTCCAAAGGGATATTCGTGTCCTGTTCAAAGAGAAATGATAATAATATGTGTTGGATTGACTGGAGACTTGCTGAACTCCATCTGCCTTGGAGGAAAAGCAGATTTTGCATGCTGGCCTGCAGACCTTTCCCCCTCAGTAATGTCAGAATTGATGCTTTTCTGTGTATTTGCATGAGCATAAATCATACACTGGCAGAGAGTTACTGTGTCCAGCGTAGTCAAACAGATGCAAAGGTAAAGTCAGACACAGCCCACATCACATAAAATACAAGTGCCTATTTCTGGATTCAATGTTTATTCTTTCTACTGCTTTACTTGTGACACTAAAGTGTTGGTCCTGGTTGCTCATATTGTTCTGGCCAGAAATGAGATTTTGCAAGCAGTCATCTGTCAAATTTTTGTTGACCATGCAAAACCAAAAAATCCAGTGTGAAAGTGATCTTGCCTCCCCCTGCATGGTGAGTGCAGCAGCCATCAGCTCAGTCAAACGAGACAATTATGGTTCCTGTCTGAGGCTGAAACAGGAAGGAAACGTTAATCACAAGGCTAATGCAAATGAGCTGTGCTTGGCATTAACCAGCATCTTTGGGGAATGCGCAGAGGCAATTCATTGCTGTAGAAGCTTTCAAAAATGGCACCAGAGACTTGGACTTGTCTAAAGATCTGGGAGTTGAAATATATTCAATAAGGGTGTAATGCTAAGACGTTTTAGTTAAATTTGATATTACAGGTCATGTGAAGCTGAAGCACGCTCAAACTCTGCTTCTGATGTCTACCTATGATAAAAGCTAGCCTCACCTAATAAACCTTTGCATAAATAACAAGAACAGCATCAGTTTAATATCACATTATTATTTTACAAAGATTGTGACCTGAATGTGCAGTGAGAGCCAGTCAATTAGAAAGGCCTTTCCTGTTTCTGAATTCTCATGTTCTATGTTTAAAACCATGGCTTTTATCTGGAGAAGCTACACATAATACTCTGAAAGCCCGGTATATTTCAAAGACAAAACAGTTTCCACTGTCTATAAGGTGCACAAGTTAGAGTTTTTATAAATATTAATGTTGTCTGACTCCAGCAAAGCACTTGTAGCTAAGGCTGCTTTAAGAAGGAATGCTAAGATTTACTGAGGTTAGATTTGCAGGAGCAAAACAGAAAATCCACCAATATTTCTTGTTCTAATAATCTGTGAACTCATATAGCACAAGTCATGCCAGGCTTCTACTGGGGAGGGTTCTTTATAACAGGAAGGGATTTGTTCCCAGTGAATCATGGGCCAAAATCAAATCACTCCTTCCAATCACTTCTGAGATTTGGGTTGATTCCTGGGCAGGAAATGTTTCAAAAACCATTTTAGAAAGTGAATAAGCAATAATTTGCTCCTAATCAGAGGGGAGCCGTCAGCCAGTAAGAGAAATAAAGGTTTGGAAAGGACCTCTTGAGTCAGTTAACTTCAGTTGTGGAAGAACATAACATTTCTTAAAACTCTGCTGAGTTTTGCTGAGGAAGGGAGTAAACAATGCTATGGAAGTGTAGGAAGAAATATGGCAAAGCTGGACCAGCTCCAGATGAGGACGTGAGTGGAGAGGCTGACTCTGTTGAAAAAATGAGGCTCATGCACCAAAACTGGGGCGGAAAAAAATGAACTTTTTCAGCTTCTCAGTGACACAAGCAGACAAGTGCTCTTCAAAACAAAAGATCAGCATCTGACTAAACTCCCCAGAAAGACAAACTTGTGTGACAGGGAAGTAAGATTAAAAACGGGAAAAACAGAACAAAAGAGGAAACTGCATTTCAGTCTTTGTATTTCTTGCTTCCTTCAACACTAAAAACTGAGTGACTGTTGAAAAACAAAACCAGATCAAGAACTTACCAATAAGAGGGTAAGGAGCATCTTCTCTTCCTGAAATCACCCACAGCTTGTAGTCTTTTTCAGAGCCCTTTAAAACCAAAATTCAGAGTAAGTTTGCCAATCATTACAAACAGGTTTGTATTAGGTTTCTCACAGTATAAGGATATTCTGCACCTTGATGGAGGGATCAAAGGACCCCCGGTTTACTTTTGCAATGCCCAAATTTGACATCAGCAAAGTTTTGGAATTGTGTCTGCCATGTGCAATGTGGTTTATGTGACCAGGGTCCAGCTCTGAGCAGTGAGAGGGGCTGGAGTCCCTCATTTCTCAAGTGAGGTATTTGCCCCAGTTCTTTCACTGCTGCTGGAAGCAGAGGGATGGAGGTCACAGCCTGCCAGGACTCAGGATTGCTTCTGAGGCCAGACCAAGATGTGAGCTGTGCCAGGCCATGTGGTTGAGTCAGTTCCTGGCCCACATGCATCCCTGCTCCCAGAAGGCTGGAAATGAGGCAGCCCCAATGTGGAAAAGACCTCTGGCCCAAGGTGCTGCTGCTGGCCAGTTTCTCTGTGCCCTACTTCTCCCTGCTGGGCCTGAGCAGCACCCAGCCCCTAGGAGAGAGGTCTGAGCCCCTGGAGGCATTACAGATAAGCAGTGGGAAGAGACAGCCTGCAACAGAGCATGTGGCAGGCAGTGGGCAGTTTGTGCGAGCTAAGGTTACCCTTCAGCTGAGAACCAAGCTAATCACATCCTCCAGGACATGCTCTGGCATGTAGGCACCCCCAGCCTCACCCCAGAGACCTCTGCTCCACCACTACCCCAGCTCCTCTACATCCCCTGCAAGTGGGAGGCGCTCAGGCTTGCCAGAAAGCAGCATCCTGTGCTCTGCACTGGAGAGCAGGGCAGGAGGTCTTTGGCCTATGACCTGAGCCCATGCTGATGATGCCAGGGCAAGGATAGCAGCCAAAGTGCTCCAGGCACTCAACACTGCCCCAACATCTATTCTTAGGGCTGTTGTTGGCTCTTTTGTGCAGCCCTTTTGTGTGGAAGGGCTTGGGAGGGCTGCACGGTGCTTTAAGACTGCTGAGTGAGTCCTCTTCTAAAATTTCCACTGGAGAGGATAAATTTACAAAGGAGGCAATTTCTAGAGGGCTGGAGAATGTGAACATCCTTGGTAAAAGCTGGGTAAAACTGCTGATTTGAAAGCAAATAACAAATATCGCCTTTAGCATAAATATACAAGCCAGTGTGGCAGTGTAACTGAAGAACAGTACATTATTTTGGATATGACAGTGAGACAATAGAAATAAAAAGAATGACATTTCATCTAAACCACTTTCAGGACAAAAGGTAAAGCAAGTGGATAGATATACTGCATAAGAAGTGATATATTAGACCTTAAATCTCTTTTCAGTGACACGGCCAAATTAGGAAAATCAAAATCTAAACATTTTCTGGCTACAAAAACTGATAAACACTTCATGACAGTACTTATTTAGCTCTAAAATTAAATCCTGCCTCCTTTTAAACAGATTTGCCTACTGTCCTGCATTGTCTGGACAGTGTCCCCAAAGCTCTTAGCTCTTAAGACTCTTTCTACTTGCTGCATGCACCCCAGGTAATGCTGATACACCCAATAAAGCCTTGGCAGTTTGCTCTCTGACTGACAGAGCTTTCTGGCCCATATTAGCACTGCTGTGAAGTTAGCTAGCAGGGGGCAGAAGGAAAATAAATAGGCTTTGGAGACATCTCTGATGCCTCAGGGCAAGCAGCCAGGAGCAAATAAATACAGCTCAGGAGCACAAGAAAGGGTATTTACTTTTCCTTTTAAATATATATATGAAAGGGTTCATTGCTGTGAGGGGGAAGCAGGGGAAGGGGAAGAGCTAATAAGCATGGTTTCAGGAGGCAGACTGCTCATCTCTCAATTGCTAATGTTGGTCTTTATGGGCTTTATGAGGCCATTTGTCAGTATAGATGTGACTGTCCCAGAAAATTCAGCAACTGTACTTATGGCCTTTCTTTCTGCCCCACTTGGTAATTTGCAACAGATGATCAATGTCATTTTGCACAAACTAGTTGTCATTTTACCAGAGAAACCACAGAGGGAAAAACCCTGATGTGTTAAACCAGAGTGAACTCAGCCAAAGTAATAGCCCCATTAATCACACAACATGTGAAATGTAGTTTTTATAATTGCTATTGAAAAGTCGTAGAGCTCCTTTCAAGTGGTTCTCTCTGGATATAAATAAAAAATCTTGAGACAGCACATAAGGAAAAGCTTCCTCACAGTCAGATCAATCCTAAGAGGGGGTTGGGTGATTGAATGATACACAAGCTATGGCTTAATTTATTTAGCTTCTTTGATTTTATTGCAAATCTTATTATATGCCTGTAATAAAAATGGCTTATGCTATGAAGATGTAGTGAAAAAATTTAGTATATTACTTGGACATACAATTCTGCAGGCAAGACTTTATGTCTTGTGGATGGCTTTCATTCTTTTTCCACTTGAATTAAAAATGTAAAGAGGAGGAAAGGTTTGATTGTGATACATACAAAAGAACAGAATCCAAAACCTAACGAGTTCTTCCTCCTGCTTATCTCAAACAAAATATTCTCTTCCAATACTACCATTTTCCTGTTTTTTCTATACATGAAAGGAGGAAGCGCAATTGTCACCCATAAAATAGGTAAAAATTAAGCATATAATGATATGCTTAATGATAAAGATTTGCAGTTATAATATAGCATAGCTTTTTGGGTTTTGGTGCAAACTGGGGAAGACAATCTGCAGTTAAAATCCTGATTTTCAGTCACATCTTATCCTTTTCACCTTTCAGTCCCTCCATCAGCTCAACTCCAGAGCTACCTTAATTAGACAGACTGCTTCATCCTGAGCTCAGGCCAGAGCTCCAGCTCTGCTGTCAATGGGATGTCTGAGCCACAACAAGAAATTGCTGTGCCTGGGAAAGACCAAGCTAGCAGAATGGGCCCCTCGATGCATTTTGGTCTTATTTGACCCTTCATATTCAGGGCTGTGGTAAGGAAAGGCTTGTCAGATTCCATGCAATGAGATCAACATACACATAAAGAGTAAGACATTAAAAAAAATTTTGCTACCTGAACAGCAGACTGACAGGCCATTTAAAAAGCTGCCATCTAGGAGCTTCTATGACCATAGGCGTAATTTGGAGTCACACAGTGAAACAATGAGAGAAACAGAATAAAGGAACCAGAATTCTAGTTCCTGGCACTGATTCATTGCTATGCCTGAGGCACTACCTTGTCTGGTTTAAAGCAAAGGGAGACAGTTGAGGCAGTACTTGATTTACTAGGAATTGCTGCATCTACTTTGTGTGCTACCCTGAATTCTTTTAAGTCCTGTAAAAGCCCTTCTCCAAAACAGTTTCAGGACATGCTTAAATTGGATGCATTTGGATTCTGGGCAATAACTCAGTTACATTGATATCTCACATAACACTAAAAGCCCATGGATATCTAGAGTGCTTGATTTGGACACTTGAGAGCAGTGCTTGTACTTGTAATCTGGGGACACAGCTGATCATGCATGTTTGCATATTTTTAAAACAACTAACAAGCAGGTCAGTAGGTTTCCTGTTCACACTGAAGTATGCAGAAGGAGCTATATCAAACTCTCACTTCTTGTGTCAAGGTATCTCCTCTTAGGCAGCAGCAAAACAGCAACTTCAAACATTATGGATCCCTTACGGGGATGAGAGACTTATTCAAAACTTTTAAGACACTTGATAATTTCTGGAGGTCTATATATTAACAAAGCACTTTTGCTTCATTTCAACAACCCTGAATTGCAATGACAAAGGATTTAATGTTCATATCCTAAAAAGTGAAAAAAGTGCAAAAGAAGACTTAATTTTAAAGGTCACTACAAAAAGATTCATTAAAACCGGTGTAAGGACTCACGTTAATTCCCAGCTGTTGCAGGGCCATGAGAATGACATCATTTGCTGTATCAACATTGGTTACACTTAGGGTTTTTGACTGTGAACACAAAAAAGGAGAAGAAGAAAGTGGCATTAAAATTTTGGATTTAAAAAGAGTATCTGAAGTGGAATAGTCTTCCTTGTTGGAAAAACTGAGAGTATCCTGTTAAAAGTTTACTTGATACAAAAATTGTACTACATAGATAAAGATCCAGGAGTCTGAGATGGAGGCTTGATTCCTCTGCTTTTTCATGTACTTTCTGCATTTGCTCCCCACTTCCCTAACAGCTCCATCAGACAGGAGAGTGCCAGGAGTACTAGAACAAGATTCCACATTAAAATATGCAAAACGACACAGCCACCACCTGCATTTTAGATCCTGCATGAGGGAAATGTAATGGTTTGATTAATTTAAAAGCATGAAAGTTTCCTTTGAAAAAATCACAGTATCACAGAATCACAGAATGTTAGGGGTTGGAAGAAACCTCTAGAAACCATTGAGTCCAACTCCCCTGACAGAGCAGGACCACCATAGAATCTAGGGCAGATCACTCAGGAATGGGTCCAAATGGGTCTTGAAAGTCTCCAGAGAAGACTCCACAGCTTCTCTGATCAGCCTGTTCCAGTGCTCTGTAACCTATACAGTAAAGAAGTTTTTCCTCATATTGAGACGGAACTTCCGCTGTTCCAGTTTGCATCCATTGCCCCTTGTCCCATCACAGGGCATGACTGAAAAGAGATTGGCCCCTTCTTCTTGACACTCACCCTCCAGGTATTTGTAAACATTAATAAGATCCCCTGTCAGTCTTCTCTTCTCTTGACTAAATAGCCTTTCCTCATAAGACAGGTGTTCCAGTTCCTTAATCATCCTCATAGCCTCTGTTGGACTCTCCCAAGTAGATCCCTGTCCCTTTTGAACTGGGGTGACTAGAATTGGACACAATACTCCAGATGTGGTCTCACTAGGGCAGAGTAGAAGGGGAGGAGAACTTCTCTTGACCTGCTGCACACACTCTTCTCAATGCACCCCAGGATGCCATTGGCCTTCTTGGCCACAAGGGCACATTGCTGCCTCATGGATAACTTGTCCACCAGGACTCCAAGGTCCTTCTCCATAGAGCTGCTTTCTAGCACGTCAGGTCTTCATCTGTATGGGTGTGTGTTGTTATTCCTCCCCAGGTGCAGGACTCTACACTTAATTCTTGTTGAACCTCATTAGGTTCCTCTTTGCCCAGCATTCCAGTCTGTCCTGATCTTGCTGAATGGCCTCAGGACCTTCTGGTGAATAAGCCAATCCTCCCAGTTTGGTATCATCAGCACACCTGCTGAGGATACACTCTGTCCCCCCATCCAGGTTGTTGATGAAGATGTTGAACAGGACTGGACCCAGCACTGATCCCTGGGGGACTCCACTAGTTAAAGGTCTTCAGCTGGACTGTGCACCACTGATCACTACACTATGGGCTCTATTGTTTAGCCAGTCCTCAGTCCATCTCACTGTCCTTTTAGTGAATTTTTTTCAGTGAGATAAGAGGATGTCATATCAATTGTTAATAATTTCTGTAATTTTCTACTGAAGATCTCTATGGTAAGAAAATACTACACACAGACTGTCCACCTCTATGTCCTTTGCCACATTCTAGATAGATTTCTCAAAGCTAGATTTGGCTCAGTACCAGAAATGCTTCCCCTTGGTAATCTTTCATCCACTTAGAAGGCTGCCACTCCAGCATCCTCTAGAGTCTGCTGATTGGCAGTATGGAACAGCATGGGTCAGCAGAAACACTGCTTTCTGAAAAGCTACAGCCACCAGCAAGAAGTGCCAAGCTTTGTGTCGGGGGAAGTGTTGCTTTCCACAAGGCAGTCTTCCCAGAGCACCCGCTGCCTGGCTCCAGCACTGCCCGGGCACAGCTGGGCACTGCTCTGTACCTTGGCAGGCAGGGCAGCACATTTCAAACACACCAGGACTAATGACTCCATCCTCAGACCCGCCAGGATGTGGCAGCACCACTGCCATCATCTTGCAGAGGCAAAAACAACTGGGCAGAGTGTTTCCAGAGTGGTTTTTGCTTGCACCATCACACCCTCACGGGCCTCGATTCCAACCTGACAGGCAGCTCCCACACATCAAGTACAAGTTACTAAACCCTCTTTAGAGGCAGCTGGTTTGGCCTCACTAACAAGACTGCACAGCTTTTGGATTGCAGCTAGTTCATGGCCAGCCTGAAGCCCTGGCAGAACAATCACATGCCCGCTGCAACAAACTGCCCAGGCATGCCCAGTGTCCCCAGGAAGGGAAGACAGCAGAGCTGGGATGTAAATGTCCACTGCCAGTACCAGGACAGTTTGCTGTACTCTGCTAACCTGTGTAGTGTATCAATTTTATACTGGCCATAGGATCTTCAGGTGAAGAAACCCCTGACTTTTTGCATTTAGAAAAGATCTGAGCTATCCATCTGTGTAAGGCTCTGATGGTAACAAACTGCCATGGCAATCAAAGGAAAGTAGTATGAATACTGTATATTTTGCTTCAAGATATATCTGAATGTTCATACCATAAAAAATTTAACATTTGCCCGTAGCAATGACATCTGGCTCTCAGGAGTAGGTCAGACCATTTGCATAAGTTTTGCTCTTGGCTAGAATATAATAAAATGGTTTGTGTCTTGTGTTCAGCCTTCCCTACCCTCCAAAATGAGATAATTCTGGGGCTTCTCCAGCTGCTGTAGCACAGGGACCACGGTGCCATAAGAACTATTTGCATCACAAAGTTTCCATCTGCTCCTCCACTGTGTTATTACTGATACTAGCCAGACTACAGTGCGTTGTTCTGTCAGGATCAGGAAACCATATCTGGCACATGAGCTAATTATAGCTAAGGAGAAAAAACATTTTAAAAAAACCTAAACAAACCCTGGTACAAGAGCACAACACCTGAGTGCATGGATGATTTATAGATACACCTGAGCACACCTTGACCTGCAGTCCTGCATTTGAACTATAACAATTCCTGTTATTGTTTTTAACATTTGCTGTAGCAACCTGGCAATTTTAACTATTAACATTTACCTTAATTATGATATTCTGAAAAAAAGGCAGAGTCCTCTATGCTTACATCTATGCAAACACAGAATTCTAAGTCGAGACTCACTGCTAGGTCAAGACTTCCAATGAAGTCTAACTTCTGTAGACATTTCTCATGTCCTTGCAAATGTTCTTTAGGTTTCTAAGCATGAAATTAAGATCTTGAAAGCACAGTTAGAAAAAAAGGACAAACGCATAAGAAGCAGAGGAAGAATGTATGGATCATCACTGAATGCTAGGGCACCCCTAAGGAACTGGTTAAATACAATAATTTAGTTTAAATTTGTTAAAATTACTCAGTAAAGAAGGTGCAAATCACCCTGTGGATGACCTTTCTTTACCTATTTGTCTTGTGCCTATGAATTTACCAACATCAGTTGATGAAAAACCTGATTAAAGCAATTTCAGGTTGCTCATATACAGAGCTTTACTGACTTAGGAGCATTACAAACAAAACACATTGCAACTCTGAAGAACTGAATGAAGGCAGCTGTGGGTTTAGACCAGTCTTACAAGCAAAAAATGGGTACATTGTACTGGCATTTCTGAAGATGCTTAAGCATAACTTCCGCTAGAAGTGTTTCTTGGGACTCCACATTGTACGGTCTTTAGTTTGAGTGCCAGAACCAGTATTTCTTACCAAGCACACTGTCTTTAAAAAGAAAAGTATGTATTGAACACAGGAAACAAATATTTCAGGGCTGCAAACACTAAGTCTTTCAAAAGGGCTGGATCCTTAAAGGAGTTTGCAATGCAAAGGAACCCTCCCAATATTCACAGGATCTACAGGTGACTAGCACTGATAGGTAATGTGGATTTAGGCTCCCATTTAGCTCAAGAACACTTACATATGCACAAGTTCCCACGTCCTTTGCAATTATCTTCAGAGGAATGCTCTTAGGATAGTCTTTTTCCTTCTCTTCTCTTATTCGACTGACAAAACAAGTACAAAACAAGTACATTTTTAATATTGTAAACACAAACATCGAGATTGAGATTTAAATAGTAGTCAAGCAGTAACTGGGTAAGAAGCAGACTGTTTGCAGATGTACTGCAGTAGAAAGATCTCTGAGGACCAGAAGCATCCAGCAGTATCTGGAAGGGATGCTAACCATCGCCCCAGGAATGCCCTGCTGTATTAAAGTTCATTGTAGAAATCAATGTAAGCACCAAAGAAACTGGATTTTAAAAATCAAGCTAAAATTACCCATCATTGTGATGCCTCAGTCTGTACTGAGGAATCAGTTACATCCCACCGTATAGACCAGTTCAAAGCACTGAACAGGAGAAGAGGGAATCAGAAATCATCCCTAGCAAGGGTGATTTAAACCCTAGGAACCCTGATAAAGGCACAAACCTCACCCAGCAGAACTAAGTGACCAGAAAACAACACCACCACTAGTAGCTTTCTGTCCAAACATTGACTGAAAAAGACAGCTTTATTTATGCAAACCCTCCCATCATATCCTCCAGCTTGGGGCCCATTTTGTGAGACCAAAATAGAGCCAGCCAAGAACAGGAGGTAGGTTAGAGCAGAGGTTTCTGAGTTGGGCTTGCTTTGATGTCATGACCAGAGAAAGGGCCCCAGGCTCAACTAGAGCGATGGTGGCAGAGGCTCCTACAACTGCAGAGGGAAGGGGCCATGTGTGATTGGAATTGCTCCAGTTTTGTGCTGTGCCACGTTCAGGCACAGGGGAGCATTTTCCTCCTTGTGTACTGATCACTGCATGAACAGCACGACCATCTTCTGCAGGGAGAAGACACCAGATGTTGTTTTTTCCTTAATATTGCTTGATAGAGCTTATCTATCGTGTTGGCATAGGTACCACTGTTTGGGAATCACTGGTCTATATGGCTGGGACTCTTTTCAGTGTCTTCAAAGACTGAATAGTAAATTACCTTTGCAAAAAAGACAGCCACGTTTCCTTTTGTTCTGCAGACCTGCAAGAATTATAGAAAAACAGGGACAAATCAGACATCATTCTAATTCCAAAATAGCCTTTGTACAAAGCATGGTGGAATAGACTGCTTCTTGGTTGAAATTTCCATAAATACCTACAAAAACTAAAAGGTTTATTTTTCAGATTTGAATGAAGCTGTTTCCCTGCAAAATCTACTGAAAAGCCTGTCACATCAAAAGCTCCAGTTACCAGTTTTTATCACAGAAGTTAAAGCTTTACCAGTGAATTTTAGTAGGAAATAGGTTGAGTTCTTAAGCTAATGTCCAAATAAAAGGGGAGGGCACTTTAAAATAAGAGCTTTGATTCAAAAGTTTAAAGGTATTTCCTGAGGAATATAGACTTCTTTCCACTTTCACTATTTTAATTCCTCTTGTTTATTACTTGGTTTATCACCACAACACAAATTACACGAGTCACAATGAAAAAAGGTCCCATTGTACTTAGTAGGGTTTAACTTTGGTCATTTTAAGGCTTATCTCATTTATCTTTATATCATGTATACACTTTAAAGGATACAAACTGTTTGGTTAAATGTAGCTAATAATAGGGTAATGCAAAGTATCTAACCTAATTTTCCTTCAACTTTCTTGATTTAAATCCTGCCCCAAATTGAGTAACTGCTATTCCCACTGCTGCTTCTGCAAATCAACTTCTTCAAATTGTCAGAGAAGGCGTTTAGAAAACTACAAACCTACTGAGTGATGCTGTTAGGGGAATGCACTTTATAAAGATTAAAAATATGATTCTGCTTTGTCTGCTTCAGTCCTCTCAGATATGCATCTACACACTCAGGCAAGGAGTTTTAGATTTTTCTGTGTACCTCCAGACATAAAATAATTTCACTTCTATAAAATCTCTGTTCTAATTGAAGCTATTGCTTTTCTATCCAGCTAACTTCTTGATAGCTATAAAGGATTGTGTGCTGCCTCATGATCAAAGCTCACATTTATTGTCAAGAGTTCAATTGAAAATCAATAGAAAATTTCAGCTTTGTTTAAGGACTATTAAGTGAAAAAAACCCATAAACAGCACAACCAGCTTAGCAGAGAGTAGTTTGTGCATGGCATTCTCTTTGGATACAGATAATGTGACATACAAATTAAGCTGCATGTGTCAGCTTTTGCTCTCTATTGGTAAAGAGGAAAGTGCATTTTCCAAGACCCAGCCAAATTAATGTGGCTAAGCAGCTGGGATTTCAGGGAGATGGTGCCCTCCCTTTTCCAAAGTGATGACAGAACCCTCCTTGCTGAGACTACAGCCCTTATGTGTCCTACAGTCAATGCTGCAAAGACAGACCGAAAGTCTCTCTCTATTAAAATTCAGAGATACTGCTGTAAAAGGAAATTTGACATTTTCTCTCGCACAATTAAATTTGAAAAGAGAAACAGGACAAGGTCAGTACTGGACTGTATATTTCCTGCTACTTCCAATGCAAGCTGCTCTGTTTAAAAGTGTCCTTCAAGGGTCTCTTTGATCCTTTCATTAGTTTGACTGTTTACTATTTGTAGTTCATGTTACTAATTAGCCAAGGTGTTTGTCAAATTATACCCCCAAAAAACATAATTTCTACTAAGCAAGTCTGCAGCACAGACAGTGCTTTGCCAATTCACATATTTTCTCAAATTTTTAAGTGATAAGTGAGTATCACTGCCACATTTGCAGAGAGATAGAAGATGGAGCATGGAGGGTGAGTTGCTTACAGTAGGAGAAGTTTAAAAATCAGTAAGTTCCTGCTTCCCAGCTTCACTGGTGCTGAAATGAATTCATGATAGTCTCATTACCTGTCAGCCAAAAAAGATGTAGGTACTTTGGTAAAAAAAACCAAACATACCTCAATTCTTACCTGAAATTTGCCACGCAGTTTGTGGTGGGCCAGCCCAAGACAAAGGACCTTTCTGGGTCTGTGCTGCCTTCATAGACTTCTTCTGTACAAAATGCTGTCCACACCTCACAGAGACGTGCTTGGCACTTCAGTTTGAAATGAGAGTGTGACCTGCTGGCAGAAATTCAAAGGTATTACATACACGTGAAAACACAGCAAGGCAGGTTAAACAGCTCAGTTTCTTCTTCCTTCAGGTACATGTGAAGCTTACATTGGAGCTGATGGAAGAAACACTTCTGCTTTAGTTAAAAAAATGTTTTCTTTGGGTTGCATTTAAAAAAGTATATCAATTTCTCATCTAAATGGCATCAACAGATGGCTTGTATGTGGGATAAACAGGTTGCTTATAGCCTTCCTGGATTTTCTTGGAGGAAAACGTCTTCCTGTGTTTAGAGCTTCGCTCAAAAGTGGCAAAGATTGCCTCTTGTATTGATTTCTCCTTTCAGTGACTTTGCTGCCATTGAGGAGTTTACTGTAAAGTTGGATTGTTTAGCCCCAGGGACAACAACTATGGTGAGCTTAAGTAGTAACAAGAAGGCAAACCTGAAGAAAGAACAAGCAGAAAACTGCCATTTGTGTTAACTACAGCACAGGTCACAGAAAGACACCACAAACAAGCTGAATGCTGTAGACCCACAACACTTAGAAAATGAGCCAGGACTTCCTGCATTCTCAAAATATCTATTAATCAACCAGGAAGATAAATAACTTCCCCAGTTTTAAAAAATTTGGCCCTTCCTGTATTTTAACCTGCCAAACATTAGAGTACAGTAAAGGTCAAATTTGCAGACACCCATTTTTTTATTTCAGCTCTTCTCTTCCCTTCGATTCCTCATGGTAAGTCTCCTCCCTTTGCAGACTCAATTAACTGAGCTACGGTTCTCCTGGACCAGTAGGGAAAGGCTGGAGGAAAAGTGTCCCCTCCCTAAAAACGTTTTGCCCTTCTATGCCAAGGACTGCAAGCATGAGCAAGTCAGCTCAACACTGTACTGCAAACCTGGGTGGGAACAATGCCAGGCATCTTGGTGATTAGTGCTCTATAAATAAATACGCCAGGTAAGCAGTTTCTCAGAGCTCTGGTACACACGGACTACCTACTCATTTACAAGGTGTTTGATTTAGGGCAGGCTGAACTAATGCAGTGTGAAACATGCAAGAACTTGAACCTTGCAGCTTTAAAGAGGACACAGATGAACTTGCAGCTGACAGCTCTGAGATGAACCCTGGCAGCTCTGAGGTTTCCAGCTGACATCGTGGTAACAGGTGTAGTGGCATAGTGCACCACTTAATAACCCAGCAGCCTTTACAGTGGTGTGCAAGAAAAGACCAGCAGTGCATATCACACCTGGAAAAAGGTGCACTTCAATTAGATCACCATAAAATACTGTATAATACCATCTCAAGTTCATATATTTTTTAAACTATACCACAGTGTTTCCTGGTCAATTGTACATTTTACTTCTCTCTACTACATTTTGTTACCCTGTCAAAGAGAAATTTAAAATATGGAAGAACATTGCAAAATGCTCTTCAATATATCAATTTGTGACTCAACAGGTAAGATCTGACAAGAATACAGAAATAACTGTAACTGACTGACCACTGAATGAACTGCAAAACTGTAGATCTAAAAAAAAATACACTTATTAATTCTAATGTAGATGTTAATAAATGGATGCCTGGTCTGACTCGACCAAATCCATCCGTTGACCTTCCCTTTCTTTTCAATTTCTTTTTCTCATTGCCTAGTACAGTGAACTCTCTACATGCTATTTCACTTTTTTAACATTTACAGTTCATAAAGCCAGATCCCCACAGTGCCAGCAGCGGGTGTCAGCAGGGTGCTGGCAGAAGCACAAAGATGTTCTCCAAACATGCTTGATGTATATTCTTACCCTGTTTGCCATGCCTAGTCACAGCTCTAAGCTACTATCAGTATTCAAGTTTCCTTGAATTCCCTGGTTTCCAGAGGTGATGAAACAGTAGCCTGCATTAACATCTAAAGAGCCTGAAGTATAATTTTATCCGTATCTTTCATGTCCTCTATGCAGTCCATGGGTTCTCAGCATTTATGAAATGTGGGTCTTCTATTTAAGTGCCAAAGCATTACCTTTAGAAACGAATATGTCACCATTAACATCAATGGTGTAGGTACTGACAAACCCCAAATTGTCCCACTTCTGCTGAGTAAATGCAGTTCCTTTTGCTTTCTGTAAGTGGCAATTGGATACCTCGTGGCCATTAACAGATGGAAGATTAACTACTCACTAGATTTGCTAATCTCCTTAATAGAACCCCCTGACAAAAGAATTAATGGATCTACTGTAGGATTGCTACCGTAATGTATGTATGTAACCAACCATTAATTTCTGTGTCTAGCTACACTGGGAAAATAACCTTAAAATGCATGTGTATATATGCATTTATGTAATAGAAAGGAGCAAGAGGAAGCCATTTCTCTGTGCCACCCACACAAAAAACTTATGTGAGAAACCTTGATCCTTGAACTGATAGATTCTTGAAATATTTACTCTGCCAAATAAAAACACATATGACCTGCAAGAAATATAATCAATATGCAAAAATTGGTACAACACGTTACATACTTAACATTAGTGAGAAAAGCTTTGAATCAACTAATTTATTACTTAATCCTCACAGGAAGGCAGTAAAGCACAGGGCAGCAGAGAAAGAAGCACAGCATGAGTATAATTTTTTATAAGCTGGGCTAATGAATGATCTGGAAAGAAAGCAGTCTACATTTCAAAATTGATTAGAAAGTAGCAAAAAACAAACCCACAGGCACCTTGTCCAAAGTCACAGACAGGTTGTGGAGAGGACTGACCCCACCCCAATCTCCACGCGAGCAATACAGATTTGCTGCCTTTAAGCAGGATATCAGTGCTGTACAGGAGTTTACTCTGCAAGCTCAAAGGACACAATACTTGTTGCTCTCTTTAAGAAAAAATTGTATCCATTAATGATCGTACGAAGGCTAATTATACACAAGCTCCTTTTGTACAGTGACTGGCTGCCTGCAGGTGAGCTAACACCAGTTCAGTACCAAGCTGTCCATAAGATATCTCAGGTGCTCATATGCCCCAAGCTGAAAAACTATTTAACACAGAAAATACAACAAATTCTTAGCATCTTCACAAGGAACAATTCTAAAGTTAAGTCAGAAACAACTGTATCAGTATTTCTGTCCTGGTGACCTGCTGTCTTCACTATGCATCAGCTATTAAAAAGTCAGTAACAATCAATAGTCACAGCTGCACAGCGATACACACTGCTTAGGTTTTCCCTGTAGGAATCAGAAACGGTATTTTAGTGAGAGATATCTTTAAAAATGCTGATTTTTAAGTAGTATTCATTACTGACAGCTCTGATGCTTTAATTGCTGACAGAGCAACTGTAGAGAGAACATCCTAATTAGTTCTTCAAAATACATGAAGTAATATCACTCAAAATGCTATTTTTACCATTTCTAGCAAAGACAGAAGCACAATTTGTTCTGTTCCACCTTCTTCAAACATTGCAGACTCTTCACCACACTAAATCAAATGCTGTAAGAGCAGTTACTACTCCCTGGGGACCAGATCTTGGCGTGGTTACACAGTGTAGTGCTTTGCTATGCAAATAGTCCCACTGGGATCCAGCCAAACCTGCAGTAATGTGCAGCTCAGCCTGGGGTTGTAACGGTCACTTCTGCTCAGCGTGCTGAGCAGGGAGGGAGGGATTCCTCTCACCTGACTTTAGTCTTCTACAGTTTAGGAGCTCAGGCCTCAGTTAGTGAGACTGTGACTTGAAAACTTTAATTAGATTATACAAACACACATAAATACAGTAACAATTCTGTTACTGCTACTGCTGGTGCAATAGGAAGATTTCCCCTAAGTATCCTTATGTTCACCACCCACCTGTAGTGGAACATGTTTTGGGTAAGATATCCTCTGTACTGTCACAGTACATCAAGTGAAGGAGTTCAGCTGGGGGGTTACATTGACTATGTTTGATTCAAATAGGCACAGCTCAGATTTCTACAAAAACCACAGATTTATTCTGGCTTTTCCCAGCAGCCTCTGAAACAATTGCTTAAGCAAAGAGACACATTGCAAAAGCCCAGGATTCACATGTAGATTACCCACCCTGTGCAAACCACAAACACGGTGCCTAACAGAGAATGAAGCCGCATCACAGCTTTTTATTATTATTTCCCCATAACAACAAGTGAAAGCACCCTCTAAAATTGCCTTAAACCACAAATGCTGCACAAAGCTGGCATGCTAGACACATCTTGTAAATCTGATTTAATTGTGAATGGTAGAGTGAATAATCAGAGCTCAGCAGCAAGCCTGATTACACATGAACACTATTCAGACTGCTTAGCATCACTTCCTTTCTCCTTCCCCTTCCCCACACTCCTCCTGGCACAGCACAACACACAGAGATGGACACTGCGACACCACCTGCAATCTCTGTTTTCATACAGCTACTCACCATTGATGTGTTTCAAAACAGCTTCCAGGTAAGCATCAAGACCTGTAGCACCTCTGTGACACAGCCACCTGTGTTACACCTGTCCCATAGGACTGGAGATGGAACAGGCCTAACAGGCAGAAAGGACACACGATACGGGAGACTCCTTTCCCTCTCTCTGCCTGGCTGACCACAGGGACTTAAGGGACAGGGGGCAATGACAACAAGGCATCTCCTTTGTGACTTACCCAACCTTCCAGGTGCCCTCACATAACAGGTATGCAGCTCTGCAAGTGGCACTGAGCAATAAGGAGGATGAGGGTTCACTCAGCCCGGAGGTTCATCAAAACCGCCTCCTTAGGAGACTCCCTTCTGAAGGGTTGCACTGGTGTTCCCCAGGGCTGGTTCTCTGTACTGTTGAGGTTGGTTCTCTTTCCTATCTTTAACAGTGATCTGGATGAGGGGATCGAGTGCACCCTTGATGAGCTTGCAGACAACACCAAGTTGGGTGGGAGTGCTGATCTGCTTGAGAGTAGCAAACTCTACAGACGGACCTGAACAGGCTGGATAGAGGTTAATTGTATGAGGTTCAACAAGGCCAAGTGCTGGGTCCTGCACTTGGGTCACAACAACCCCAGGCAACGCTACAGGATTGGGGAGGAGTGGCAGGAAAGCTGCCCAGCAGAAAAGGATCTGGGGGTACTGAATATGAGCCAGCAGTGTGCCCAGGTGGCCAAAAAAGCCAATGGCATCCTGGCCTGCATTAGAAATAATGTGGCCAGAAGGAGTAGAGAGGTGATTGTCACCCTGTACTTGGCACTGGTGAGGCCGCATCTTGAATCCTGTGTTCAGTTTTGGGGACCTCACTTCAAGAAGATGCTTGAGCATGTCCAGAGAAGGGCAACAAAGCTTGTGAAGGATCTGGATAACAAGTCTTTTGAGGAGCAGCTGCAGGAACTGTGGTTGCTTAGTCTGGAGAAAAGGAGGCTGAGGTGAGACCTTATTGCTCTCTATGACTACCTGAAAAGAAGTTGTAATGAGGTAGGGGTTGGTTTCTTCTCCCTAGTTACAAGTGATATGACAAGAGGAAAAAGCCTCAAGTTGTGCCAAGGGAGGTTTAGATCGGATATTAGGAAAAATGTCTTCATTGAAAGGGTTGTTGGGCACTGGAACAGGCTGCCCAGGGAGGTGATGGAGTCACCATTCATGAGGGTATTAAAAAGACACACAGATGTGGTGCTCAGGGACATGGTTTAGTGGTGCATTTGGCAATCTCAGTTAACAGTTGGACTTAAAGGTCTTTTCAAACCAAAACAGTTCTGATTCTGTGGCCTCTCTAAAACACAACCGCCAGCTGAAGGCAGTGCTGTGGACACAGTCAAACACTGATGAGTCCCTTCTATGGCACTGCACTCCCTAAGCAGGGAAGATGATACAACACAAGCAATGTATTCAAGACCATCTGATACTTCCTGGAATTCCTCTATGGCTAATGGGGTTTTCAAAGGTGCCTGAAGAGGTCAAGTGTCTAAGTGTCATGGACCAAATTAGAAGCTTATTTATGATTTAAGAAAGATTTGCTACCAAAAAAGCATTATGGAAATGCATTTAATGCTCTGATGAGAAAAAGGGCTGCTCTGTAGGAGCAGTGCCCAAGGTGCCATACTCACTTGGACTTGGCAACAACCAGAAGGTCTGTGAAGAGGAACAGGTGTCGCTCCTGGGTTTGCAGACCCGTCTTCAGCTGCACGTGGCCGTCCAGGATGAATGTTCTGTCGTGGCACATGAAAGACTGCACAAGGGGACATGCCTCTGGGCTGATGGGGGAGAAGCAGCCTTCCCTGCAAAAGGAAATAAAGGGAATAAAGGAAAGCAAATAAGACAATTGCTTGTGAGTAAGAACTAGGCAGCAATTTCCTACACCCACTGCCAAAAGGCAATTTGTTTGACCACATTTCAGTGAGAGATGAGAGGGACAATGAAGGTAATTCAGCAGTCTGGTTCTGACACAAAATCTGTTAAGGGCTGTCCTCGCTGAGTCTTTTACAGCCCAAGCACATGGACAACATTCACCAATATTGGAAATACAGCAGTCTCCATTTTGTCTATTTGTATTTGTCTTTCATACTGAAGTCTTAAGAGAAAACACTGCACCTTCTGTAGGCTCTCCATAAAGTGAGAGGAGGGACATGCCTGACAAAGGGATAACTGCATACCCACCTTGGTCAGAAGGGACTTTTATTCAGGATTAAGAACAATTTATAGAAGTTATTCAGACCAAGGATAAATATAAGATGCAACTGGATCTTGCTAGAGAGAAACCATGTACTAAATGTAACACAAGCAGAGGCTGCTTGGCCTCTTTCCCAGCACACCAGCCACAAGCATTGAAGTAAGATCCTGTTGTGTGACAGGAGCACAGCTATGCTGGACTGTGGCTGTGGTTGTGTAGGGGTACTGGATAATCCAAAGCAATCCATGGGGGGCAGATCAGGCTCCCTCCTGGAAGACACAGATCTTTTCTAAGGAGGTTTCAAGTAGTTTGCAGTCCAGGGAACTGATGGTGGAGACAAGATTCCTTCAACCCCTCCTGATCTAACTGTTCTGCATGACATTACCTAAAACATTATTGAGGCAGAAATGAGGGTTTCTCTAGCATGATGGTCAGGTCACTCACCCAGACAGGATATCCCTAGTTTCTGAGCCTTGCCCTAACAAATGTGTATTTATATGGAGCCAAACTGAATGAATGTGAGGGTCTCCTTTAGAGCTCGCTAGAAGCTGGTTGCAGGTCAGGGTCTCCCTTGCAAAGACATGGCTTCAAATTCTCCCAGACAGGTGAGAGAACTGAGCCTGGGTCTTCTGCACCCTAGTATACCCTAAAAAATGAATTTCTGGATTAAAACCAGGACCCATCAGCACCTTTACTCCTCATTTTTAAATGCAGATTTTCTATTTGTTTTCCCTAGAGGTGCCTCCAAATGAATCATTTCCCTTTGGTTGAATGAATCAGTTTGACTTTTAGTCAAACGCATTTGCTTATTATTTTCTCTAAGAGAAAAAAAAAAAAAAAAAGTTAAACTAAAACTTGGCAGGACCAACTTGGCAAAGAATGGCTGAAGAGAGCAGCTTTTTGATTATATTTTTTATTATATTTGTGGTCCCACTGGAATGGATGACAAACACCTCACAACTTTGCTGGGAGAAGAAATGGATCTTGCACAGTGAAAGTCACAAAACAAATGGGAGAGATATGAAAGAAAACAAGAGTGAGCAGAGAAAACCTTCAAAGAAGGTCATAAACCTTCTTGCCACTCTCTTAGAGCCTGGCTGATTCCCAACCCCCTTCTCCTTGATGCCTGAGGCTGGATTACTCGGGAAATTACTTAGGAAATCCTGACAGCTTGGGGGGAAAGGATAAGCTCCGAGATTGGCCTACATTAATGGGACACACTTTCACTGATCTGTAAGGAGCTGGTGAGGATCTCTACCTGCTAGGGAGAGCCCTGGTTGGCCTTGCTTTCCCCTTTCTGGCTGGGAGCCTGAGTTTTAAAAATAATTTCTCAGCTTCATTTGTCTTAAACTGTGTCTGCCTCTTGCCTTTCATCACCTACCTCTTCAGGGAAGAGAGAAAGAAGAGGAATGAGTTTCAGAACAAGTAACTCAAACCTGAAGTTATTTGATCATTCCTAAGCAGAAGGGGTGTCCAGGAGTGTGGAGGTTAAAGTAGAGAGTTTTGGTCCAATTTAACAATGACACATGCCATGTGGACAGTAACAGGAGTCAGGTGAACAGCAAGCATCTTGCCACTTTAATTAAACAGGTAGTTCACCAATTCATCAGTGCCTGATAGGTTACTGGGGACACAATTTCATGGATTCCCTAGCAGCACTTGGCACAGAAACTTAAACAAGTACCAGGAATGATGACCAGTGCACCTGTGTGAAGCTCATCCATGGCCTTTACCACAAAGATTAAATCAGGGAAGTACTCACTTATATTTGAATCCAGTAACAATAACAGTGACAAAAAGCCCTTTCATGTGACACTGCTGTAACATTCCTAAAAGCATATTGAAATGCCTGCCTCTACTGACTTCCCTGTAGGTCCAGCATCTAGTGTTTCCATATAGGCAACTCTAGCTGATTATTCCTATTTGTACATTTTCTACATCCTGAATTGTAAGCACAGGAACCTCCCAAATTAAACTGAGCAAAAATTTTGTCATGTAGGTAAGCAAACATGGCTGGACTGTGAAAAGGAGAAGAGCAGGTTCATGAACATCTGAAGGACCTGAAGGTGCACAAGTCCATGGGACCTGACAGGATTCATCCACAGCTCCTGAAGGAACTGGCTGATGAAATTGCAAAGCCTCTGTCCATCATATTTGTAAAGTCTTGGCAGTCTGGAGAAATTCCCACTGACTGGAAAAGGAGAAACATAACTCCCATTTTCAAGAAGGGAAAAAAGGAAGACCCAGGGAACTATAGACCAGTCAGTATCACCTCTGGGTCTGGCAAGATCATGGAGCCAATCCTCCTGAAGGCTCTGCTAAGGCACATGGAAATCAAAGGGGTGACTGGTGACAGCCAACACAGCTTCACCAAGGGCAGGTCATACCTGACCAATCCAGTGGCCTTCAAGGTGGGAAAAGGAAGAGCAACTGATGTCATCTACCTGGCCCTGTGCAAAGCCTTCAGCACTGTCCTGCACAACATCCTGGTATCAAAACTGGAACAGTACAGATTTGATGGATGGACCACTCGTTGGGTAAGGAACTGGCTGGATGGTCACACTCAAAGAGTGGTGATCAACGCCTCGATGGAGACCTGTGACAAGTGGTGCTCCCCAACGGTCACTGCTTGGACCAGTGCTCACTGATAACACCAAAGTGTGTGGAGAGGTTGACATGCTGGAGGGAAGGGATGCCATCCAGAGGGACCGTGACAGGCTTGAGAAGTGGGCTTGAGCAAACTGCATGAAGTTTAACAAGGCCAAGTGCAAGGTCCTGCACCTGGGTTGGGGCAACCCCAGGCACAAATACAGGCTGGGGGGAGAATGGATCAAAAATAGTCTGGAAGAGGACTTAGGGGTGATGGTGGACGAGAAGCTTAACATGAGCTGGCAACGTGCTCTTGCAGCTCAGAAAGACAACTGTGTCCTCAGCTGCATCAAAAGAAGCATGATCAGCAGGTCAGGGGAGGTGATTCTCCCCCTTCACTCAGCTCTCGTGAGACCCCTCCTGGAGCACTGTGCCCAGCTCTGGAGCCCCCAACATAAGAAGAACATGGAGCTCCTGGAGAAAGTCCAGAGGAGGGCCATGAAGATGATCCAAGGGCTGGAGCTCCTCTCCTACAAGGACAGGCTGAGAGAGTTGAGGCTGTGCAGCCTGGAGAAGAGAAGGCTCCAGAGAGACCTCATAGTGGCCTTCCAGTACCTGAAGGGGGCCTACAGGAAAGCTGGGGAGGGACTTTTTACATGGGCCTGTAGTGAAAGGACAAGAGGTAATGGATCAAAACTGGACAAGGGGAGATTTAGGTTAGATATTAAGAGGAAATTCTTTCGTGTGAGGGTGCTGAGACACTGGCACAGGTTGCCCAGGGAAGTTTGGAAGCTCCATATGTGGAAGCTTTCAAGGCCAGGCTGGATAGGGCTCTAAGAAACCTGATCTAGTGGGAGGTGTCCCTGCCCATGCAGGGTTGGAACTAGATGACCTTTAAGGTCCCTTCCAATTCAAACCATTCTATGATTCTATGAAATGAAGGTGTAGTGGGTTTATTAATGCCAGGAGGGTCAAGCAAATTGAACGTGGTTTTAGAACCAAAAAATGCAGTAACATAGATCAGTTATTTTAAAGAAATCTGACTTTTGACACAGTGCTTTTTAAGCATATCTATCATCTGAACTCTAATAAGCAGTCTCTCAAACTTTAATAGAATTTACCTGATAAGCTCTATTAAAAAAAAAGTGAAAATATTTTCTTCCTTTGAAACAAAGTGGAAAAAATCAAAGCCATTGATTCAGTCAGAACCTTCTAAAGCCTCAGGATAAAGACCAGCAGTGGCAAAAAATTATTGTGGAAAGTATGCTTTTGATCCTCTCAATTAATGCTCCATTGTTACAAGACAGGAATGAAGTGCATGTTTTGTTACATTGAAACAAATGCAGATCAGCTATACCCTCAGGTGTAGGGATTTATGTAAAAGAGGTATTTTTGGACTTCAGTTTTTAATAGTTCACTGATTTTTCTAGCTATTAAATGGATGTACTTTCAAAAAAGTGCTAAGCATTCAAATACTGATTCTTTGAAAATTCCTTCTAATAGAATTATGCAAAACTCAGAACTTAAGTCAATGTCATTTCTAATATGATTTAGAAGTCTCATCCTTCTCTGTGTTCCCCTAAAAGTCATTCTATGACTAACACTTGTAAAAACTCCACAAAGTAACATCTTTCCAGTTTGGCAGGAAAAAAAGCCATCATCTGTGTTTGCAAAGAAGTAACTGTGAACTGAGTTCCGAGAGATGGGAATATCCTGGTCAGCCATCAGCCCAGCTCCACTTGTGTAGAAGCAAGGCTGATACTGACATTTACTTAGATGGCACTGCCATTTTAACTCTCTAGTCTCAAGTTTACATAGTTTCCTAAAAGTACTCTTTTGAGCATCTGAAATTTCCATGTGCAGTTTTAACCAAGGAGTAAATTCTGTAATTTGAGGATATCTACAGAGATATTATTGAGTTATCCAGGAAAAGACTAAAATCACTATACTAGCTTCAATTAGTAGAAAGATAATTGAAGATTTTTCTCCTGGCATTTCCAGAGCCTAGATATTGCAACTATTATTTTTCAAATTAATCAAAACATCTATTTCGTGCCTTTTTAAAAGATACAGTGATTTAAAAGAACTCTTCAGTTTTTTAAGTGTAATATATGAAGCTGAAATCTGAAGTAGTCCGCCAAACACTGAAAAATACACGCCCCTTGCATTCAGCATGAAAACAAACACATCAGGGCTCACTTTGTCAATCCTATATTTACCAGAAACCACAAAAGCACAAACAATACTTCTTCCCCCTGTGGAGCTTCCTTGAGGTTTCTCCATAAAAATGATACCTGAATGGCATGACCCCCAAAATGTTTATTCTTGGTGTAACTGAAATGTCAACTTTATTCTCTATTTGTAGTGAAAACAATGAAAGAAAGTTTCCAAATGAGTTTAACAACCCATGTTAAGTGGTTACTAAGTTCATGATCCAAATGCCACTTATGACATGGGAAACTTTTCCTTTATTTCAGTCAGTGATGACTTCAACCTATCTATGATTTAGATTAAGCTATAAGATGCTTCAGAGGAACAATCTGTTCCAAGGTACCTAAGCTGGAATGAGCTATTACAGATATCTCAGCTACGTGACATCCCTCTCACAGACTGCTCATGCTCCACTCTAAATTTCACTCTGCTGATTTGGTTATTGTTCTCTACCAGAACTTCTCTCCACTGATGATATCTCTGCAGCCGCAGAAGCTGATTTCCTCTTAAGATGCACCATCACTGCTCCCCGCACAACTGATACCAATGGAAATAAGATATCACCTTGCCCTTTAACCTCTGAAATCCTTCACAAGAGCTAGGTGAGAAACGTGCTTCTTCCTTAGCAGAGCAGTGAAATGGCAGCTGTTCAAAAGGCTGAAACCTGAGTCAGCCCAGCCATGTGAGAGGCTGCACGTGGTCTTTCAAACACACATACATAATATCTTCCCAAATTCCACTCACAGCTAACAACTTATCCTACACTCATTTCACACACAGGTACCATAAGCAAAAAATACTGCATGTTTGTGCCAGTGCTGAAGCCCAGGTGAGGACCAGAACCTTTTTCCAGTTTTTTTCCCACACACATAGATTTTGCAGTTTGTGGCATAACCCTAACCTTGTTTTGGCTACAGGCTAGAGAGGCCACCCAGCAGAGTACCTGTCAACCCTCCTCATGGTGCTCAGAGACAACAGACTTTATTTGTGTATCTCAAAGGCCAGTTTTGGATGACTCTGAAGTGATTGATCTTCTAGGAAAAATAAAGGAAAACAGTTTTAAACTGGTATCTCTCAGTAAATAATCTGCTTTCCCATCACAGAGTCACAGCACTGGGCTAGAGCAACCCAGTGAGAGAAGCAGGAGATATTCACACCATTTCAAGGCTATTGAAAACAGCAACTATTTGCACAGTAAGAAATGGCTACAGCCCACATGACGGATTTTTGCCAGAACGGATACATCAGTCAGAGACAACATATGATTTGTGATCAGCAGAGGTAGCCACAAAAGCAAGCCAGATTTAGAAGTCAAGTTTCTTTATTTTCTTAATAGAACTTACATTGAAAAACAGGTAACAATTCTTGCACTTTTTTTTCTGTGCCTCCTACTCAGACCCTTAAGCTCCTGTAACTCCTGTGAGACAGAACTTCAATGGCAGCTAAAAGGGATGCTTGCTTTGTATTTTTCCTAACAAGGCATGTCCTGCTAACTGGAGCTTGGAAGCCAGGATGGTTTACCGCTATAAAACCTTTAGCACACAAGATGTATTACCCATATCATGTGGCTAGGATGTATTTTACATTCAATATAATTGACTTAATGAGGTATTGAGAACAATTTTTTAACCAACCAAAAGAAAAGAGTTCAAATTTGGTGTGCAAGCCCCACCTTTCCTGAGATCAGGTGGAAAAAAACCCCAAACCTGTAATACAGCAGTGAGTGCTGATCTGTTCATAGTGCACTAACGTCCAGTATTAACATTTCAGGACTTCAGCACA
The DNA here is from genome assembly GCF_020740795.1 of Apus apus. NCBI lineage: Eukaryota > Metazoa > Chordata > Aves > Apodiformes > Apodidae > Apus > Apus apus. Next base: position 17,784,426 of record NC_067282.1, read on the forward strand.
TATCTAGTTTCATCATACAAGATAGTTTGGATGTGACTTGTATCCTGGCCAATCTGACAATATCGTGATAACGGATCATCGTGTTCCGTGTGAGAAAAGAGAAGAGTGAAAAATGAAGCGAAAGAAGAACTTTTTTTGTACACTGAAACCAAATGCCCATGCTTCTTGGGACAGAACAGAAGACAAAAGAGTTGATCCTGCTTATGCTCCTGATTAATTTAGCCTCTTTCATACTGACAGCTCATTAAAGTGCATGGTTTGAAAAGAGCTGCTCTGCCCAGCCTGCTCTAGCCCCCCCACCTGTTTGGCATGGCCACGCAAAGACTTGGTGGATTCAGGGTTGAGCACTTGTAGATCCTCCTGCCATAAATGAGGCTCCACATAGACAAGGCTCACAGAGCAATGTGCAGGCTCAGAGCTCTTTTTAGACAGGCAGGTTATATATATATAAAAAAAAAATCTTCTGCATATTTAAGGATGGCAACTGCTCACCACTGCCACTGCCTTCCAGCCATGACTGGTGCCTTCAGGGACTCACCCACATGCTCAGGATCTTGGGTGCTTCTTCCCACTTCAGCTCCTCATGGTTTGGAATATGCTTTTCATCTAAATGTATGCAGCACTTTATACTAATAAATAATAATTATACCAGGAGGGTGAAAGTAAGCACAAAAAGTATCAGCCTGGAGGGTAGGAGTGTTTTCCAGGAAGGTGGTAGGTAAGATATGGGCCAACACAAAGTTAGCATGCTGTTGTAATCTTACACTGACTATTTATAGAAGGGACTTGGATAGACAAGCATAAAACTCTCTTAATCACATGGGCTGCCAACCCATTTCTGAAAATCTGCTGTCAACTTGATCCGCGCTATGCTAAGGGCGCTTCTTTCTGAGGATGCTGGGCATGTTTGCTTGCTGTTATCTATGGCAAATCTTCTACAGTTGAAGCAGCACCTTGTGAAAACAGTGCAGCATTCCAGAAATAGCAAGTCTATTTTCTGCAGCACTCATTTAAAGTCTCCTAGGCCATCACCATCACGTACAGTAGCTTTTGTACAATGAAACAAGGGAGATGTGCTCAGTTTTTCAGAATATTAGTTACTTTCTAAGTATTAAAATCCCTGCACCTACTTGATAAGTGTTCTTTACTGGCTGCAACTTCTTTTTTAGGAATGATGTATTTAGACAAATCCAAGACAATCACCTCAATTCAAAAGGTTCATCCCTGCCTCCTTCCTAATGGACTGTGCCCATGGATCTCACAGAAAGCCCTCTGCCTCAGGCACACATCAGCCCCAGCTCACAGGCTCTAGCACAGGGTGAACCTCACTCTCCCTGTGCAAGTGGATGGATCTCAGGGACTTGCAGCAGAAAACACTGCACCCAAGATAAAGGAGTGTCTCCCAGCAGGGTCACTGAGCCTTTGGATCACAATGCACTTCAACCCCCCCTTCCAGCACAGGCAGCACAAGCACAAGCCCGGACAACAGAATAAAGATGAATATTAATAGAGGCTGGGAGCAAGTTTTCTTCAGATAAATAGATAAATTTACATTTTAGGGCAGAAATCAGGGCTACATCAAGTTTACAAAATTGGGTACCACTTCTCTGGCTCTAAAACTCAGTGTATACATTTTAATTCAAAATATATTGAAAAAAATGTTCCAACATAAACTGTTCAAGAATTCTAAAAGTTGTTTTGTAAGTATCTGAAATAATCTTTGCATGATGTCAGAATCTTATTAAAGTAATAAAAATTACAATGATGAATCAACATGATTTACACAAAATGTTCAGGGGGTTGAGGCAAGTAACTATTATTTTTCTGTAGTCTTCAAAAAATCACTAAACAATTAAGACTTGCAGTAAAATATCACATTGCTGCAGGGTAAAATGCATAATTAAAAAAACCCCAACAACTTCACACATTTCAGGATGGAAGCTTGGCAGCTTAACTGAAAACAAACTGCACTTAAGTAATTCCTACATAGCCAAAAGGACAATATTCTCTGCAGAGCAAATATGTACTACACTGTGGTGGCTGGAGACAGGAAACACGCTTGTGGTTTGGTTTACTTCCAAGGTTTTTTGTTTTATTTCCACAAACAGCTGCAAGGTGTTTACTCTGAAAATTTAGCACAAGGGCAAAATTCTCTATTGGTATAAATTAGCACCGCAGGATTTGGTCATATTTCACCTACTTCCACCAGAAAAGAATTTAGTGTAAGTTATTTAAATCCTATTGAAAAGCTCTTGCAGTGAGGGTGTCCTTCAGCCCTGCTATGCAGCTATGCTAACAAACAAGTCCAAGGGGTTTTGATTCAAGTCCCCCTGAGCAGGGGAGAAGTTTGGGAGAGGGCATGTTCACATGTAGAAGTAAATAAAACCTTTTTTGGCCTTTGCAAGAATAAATCCTCTGTTGCCCACTGCAGTTCCTTCTCATTTCTACTGATGGACACAGCACCACCACCTTGAGTTACTCCCCCATTCCAGTTGTACCAGGGAAATGCCAGTCCAGGCACTACTTACCCAGGCAAAGATTTTGTTGTCCAGATGAAAAAAGGAGAATCCAGTATTTTTAGTAGCCTGAAGGGATAAGGTTTCTGTCCTACCTTAATTTTTTGAGGAAGCAGCAGGCACAACTGGGATATTTAATTCCATTTAACCACAATTGAGACATTTTAAAACTCTTGCTCAACTCTGTTGATTTTGAGTTACTTCATGGATGAAGCTAACCTTTCTTTCAAAAGGGTGTTTAAAATATTTTCTTTCAAACTATTATTACAAGAGTTCAGTGCAGGTCAGGTAATAGCCAGGAATTCTGAGCTACCTAAGAGGCAGGACATGCTGCAGACCTCTGCAGAAACAGGTCATTTCAAGTGGCACGTGACTAAAGACTGGTGTGGCCATCTTTATAAATCCCTTCTGGACCATCACCTATGCCTGTCATTGAGCCCATGTGTCTGCCTACCCCATTGTCTGCAGCTACATGTTACACAGCCTGTAGACAGGCAAGACTAAGGCACTTGGTGTGACCATGTCCTTTTTACAGGGAAACGCAGCATTTTCTAGATGACTGCCTAGGTTTATTGCCTGTCAGTCACCTCACACAATCATTAGATAATATCAGGGGGCTGCTCACAGCCTCTGAAAGTCTTACTGCTCAACAGTCATTCCCCCTTTAGCCTCTGATTTTCCCATTCTTCAAGAAGCAGTTCAGCTAAGCTCATTTCCCCCTTGGCTTTTGCCACCTGGGTAGAGTCTGCAGTTAGGCAACAACGGGTTTTAAGAAAAAACAAATGCATTCAAAACCATGCAAGATTTCACATATGTGGCCAGGTAAAGCAAACCTGTAATCCACCAGTTGCTGTTCTCTGATCGCCCTTTTTCAGGAGAAAACTTGCAGATTATAAACAAAGTAATCACAGATGAAGTAACCTAGAAATACCTGCAAGTACTGCCTTTGAAAGATAAGCCCCTTCATCACTCTCTATGCTCCAGCAAGCATTGAAGGCACTGCTGCCCAGCCTTGTCTTATGTATCCCCACAACTGTGGGACACTGTGGGGTGAACTCCACAAAGCTCCACAGCAAATGTGAAAGGAGGATCTGCCCAATCCTCATATTGGCTTAAATTTTTAAGGACCACTTCCCTATGAGGGATGACCAATATGGGTGCTGCATGGAAGATGGGATTTTCCCTTCCCTGCACCTGTGCACCTGTCCCAGTTGTAACAGGAACAAATCTGGCTCTGGTTTACCTCAAGGGCTTTAACCATATTTTGATACTAGGAATACACCACAGGAATTATCCTATTACAGTGAAGGGATTACTTGATATGCCTGCCACTGCCAGCTATAGCAAATGTAATGACCCAGATTCCTCATGAACAGCCAGCAGACAAATTAGCTGCAGCCACATGCACCTATTTGCTCTCCTATAACTAACTGCCTAAGTATTCAACAAGTTTTTCACATAGCTAATCCAACAGGTTAGTCAGAGATTTCTATTCCACCAGGGATCTGAGTGGGGGAAAAAGCTGTTAGAGGATTCCCCGCTTCCCCGCACCTGATGGTAATTACTTTACATAAGGGAGAAGTTAAGTACAGGCCAGTTACCTGCAAAGAGCAGCAGCCTGGAGACGGGGGAAACACAAGAGCCTTTCCCATCATGACATTTTCCCCCATGTTTATTTGAGCCTTTGATATACCAGAAGAGCTTGCTTATGTCTGATTAGCAACCTCCTTGTAGACAAGCGTGTCCCACTTGACACACCAACCACAAGGAAACCTGTCCTGTTCTTGGAAAACAAAACTGAGGGGAATGAGTATGAATATTGCTTAGTTGGAGGGGCTCAGCAGCTGAATGTGTTTCCAGAGGAGTGCTAACAGTTGAGATGTTTTGCAAAATATTGGATACATATTTACTACCAGAACAAAATGCAGAAGCAAGAAGAGGAAGGCATATGAAAATGCCTTAGCTCTGCTTATTCATTTAGGTGAAGGACATTGTCATTCTTTTCTGCATTTTCTGAATAATGCTGCCACTAAGACCTAGAATGCTCCTAGATGTACTCAGATACTTACAGTTCAGTGCACAGGCTCCTTACAGAGCATACAAGAATCCAAACTAGCACATTCATGTCAGTACTTACAACCACCTTCAGTTAGGGGACAGAACAGGCTGCACATGCACGTACCACTGGGGGATACACAGAATAATCCTGGGAACAGAAACAGGCCTTCCCACTCTCAGGAGGAAAGAGCCATCCATCTACAGAGCCAGGCTTGCTCCTGTGTACACAAGGTTTTTGCTCCCTGGAGCACTGCATGTGGCCCACCTTCAACTGTGGGAGGCAAAGTCTCCACTCACTCCAAATACCCTCTGCTCTAGTAGTCAGATGACTCTGCTGGGAAGCAGGACATTAATTGCCTACAGAGGCAGAGAGCTGAACCTGCATGATCCATCAAAAGCACACTGACTTCGAGACCAGCAGTTTCAGAAAGAGCAACGGTGGTCTGTGGGGGTGTGCAGGTGAGAAACACTTAGCTTAGCTTACACTAAGCTTGCTAGATGGCACAAGCCTTAGTTACAACATAGTCTTTCCCTGACAAAATACCCAATCAGCCAGACTCCTTCCCTCCTCGGCCCTGACACTGCATGTTCAAAAGCCACTGCCCTAAGCAATTATTAAAAAATACTCCAGAAAAGTGGACTCAGAGGTTTAAAAGACAGCAACATTTGCAACTGCTTTTGTGAGGGCCTTGCTCTTGCCCAGGCAAGTTAAATAGGGGCTATGGACTACTGGTTGGAACTTCTCAGGAGCCTCACATGGAGCAGTGTTTTGTTCTTCGACACAGGCCTGTTCATGTTACCAACAGTCATGCTGTACTGGGACATGCAAAAGCACAACTCTAGGTGTATAGGAGCAATCTGGTCAGTACAGTGCCTAAAGAGCAGAGGCACTTGGGAGGTCAGGCAGCCACAAAATTATTCCCATGTCTTGCCCTTGAGATTGGATTTCACCCCCAGTGCTCAAAATCTGAAGACATGGGCACAAAAGAAATCTAAAGACAGCTTGTTATTTTTGTGGTGTCACTAAAAACTCCTCACCAGCAGTTTTGTGCACCGTGGGGAAGGAAATGGACCAGGAGAAGTGATGCCATATCAGCCAGGAAGAGAGTTCAATGAGTATTTAATGTTGGCCCTTGTCAGACGTGAGAACACCAGAGGCCACACCTCAGCCTGCACATCATTAGAAGCTTTCTGCTTGTTCACACAAGACAAACGATCGCAGAGCAGTCTAAGCGAGTTGGTCTGTGATTTCCTCAGGTATGTTGCTGCCCAAACTGCCTTGCCAGACTGTCATTTGGCAGAGATTTTATTGTTTAAAATACACAATGGCTGAACAACAGCTGCATTTTGCCAGACTCCAAGGCCTAATCCAAAGAGCCCCCAAAATGGGCTGCAGCCAAAAGCACATGTCAGCAGTGAGACATCTGGACAAGCAGAGCCCTGTGCTCATCCCCATGAGTAGAACTCCTTGTTGTCTTCATCTTAAAACTGTCACAACTCTATCCAGAGGGGAATCAGCTTAAAGCGCTAGTGTTAAACCGTTAGTCATTTATTGTAAAATTAATCCCTCATTTAAACACCAGTCCCTCCAAAACCCTGCTTCCAAGCCTTCCTTCTCTTTACGTCTAGTCCTTTCTTCTAACAAAAAAGGCAGCACATCTCTGAGAGCCAAAGCTCATTTCAGTCTCCAGTTGTACAAACATTGCTATGAGCCAGTTTGTATGTCATAAATGAAGAGCTGATGGGGTTTATCAAAAACAAACATATGCACACATACACACATGCTCACACACAAAACAAAACAGAAAAAACACAGTGGGGGGACAGGAATGCCAATCTCTGAGTTAAAAGGCCATTTGAGGCCTCAGAAAGTTCACTTTGTTCCTTGTCAATAGTTAATAAAGTTTTATCCCAAGCTATTACTAGGCAAAAATAACTTTTGCCCTCAAGCGCATGATTTAAGGAAACTACTCCAGTGTCACACTTGGCTTAAATCAAGCATGAATTAGAAATGCCATAAAAATGACAGTTTGTACAATATCGTCACAAGTTATTTTAATTACGTGCAATTCCATTAAAAAGAAAGAGCAATTTGACACGAAACAGTGTATTTTTTAAAAAGTCACTGGTTTAATGCAAATTCATGTTTCCTTATTTTACATATGGAAACATGACATACTGAGGGGAGAAGTCTGGGGAAATTCTGACACAGAGATTTATGCCTATTCACATTAAGCATAAAATGTTAAAATATAAAAAATAGTAATGAATTGGAAAATTTCAGAAAAAATTCTGATCATAGCTGTTGAGGTTGAACTAAATCTAAAAATTAAACCCCAACCAAAGAACACATTCCCCTCACACTGGAAAACTATTCTGTGGGGGTTTCACCGTTTTTCTTCCTTTCTTTCATAAAATGACTCTTCTCTATTTTTAAGTGTACTGGAGACTCTCAGAGAAAGGACTGTGAAATGAGGAGTACAGAATACAGGGCTGCCAATCAGGGTGCCACCCTGTTATCCTCTCCCTTCATCTCCATTTTACAGCCTTCAAGGGACAACAACCCCTGCCAAAATCTGACAGCTCTACTTGAAAGAAGCTGGAATAGTGTCTGGCCATGCCACCTCCTGTCCTGGTGTTGAGCCCATCTCTCCCCACATCACCATCACTGGTCGTGTGTCTTGGCTTTGGAGACAAAACCCCACACTGATCGTACGTGTAACATGCACAGGCACACACAGAAAGTGGGCACACACGCAATATGGTGGCCTCCAGTTTATCCACCAGGTGCCATCTATCTCACACCATCCCAGGGCTGTGCCAGCAGCAGGGTGGCCCTAGTCCATGCTCCACATGCACCACTCAGTGGCCACGGCTGAGGGTCCCGCTCCTCTGCCTGACAGGTTTTGCTGTGGTGACCAATGCCGAGAGGCCCCTCAGTGGTGAGGCAACCTCAGCCACGTGGCTACAGTCCCTGCTCTTCACCCCAACAAATGCTGTCATGGTGCCTGGGGGGCTGCATGAGAGCAACACCCACCTCGGTCATGATGGCAGCTGCTTGGGGTACCTCTGCCCATCAAGGCTTCATTCTGCAGTAGCCAGTAAATAAAATGGCTGTGGGACGTGATGGGGTGGTAAATGATCCCCTCTCAATGCCCCTGTACTGCACCAAGGTGCTGAGCCTCGCCAACCAAACGTGCCTCACACAGATTATTTTGCTAGGCAGAATTATTCGCTACCATGGAAATGCGTGAAGAATGAGCAAAATCATTACAACAGAAATACCTACTTAACAAGTTAGTTACTTGCAATGAACTTTTATTCCCTTCCTCACTGGAATCGGATTTGCCTGAAACTCATCCTCCCTTTGAAAAAGAGACAGTTAAGGCCTTCTGGCAATTTACATTTATTAAAAGTCTCTATTTTTGTCTTCATCTAGTCACATAGCTTGGATCATCCACATATCTTCTGACTAAAACCCTGAACACACAATGTCCAAGACTTTGGGAACACTCTGTATTTGACTAGTGCCAAGTGGAATGTATTACTAGATTACACATATGATCTTCGTTATCTGGGGTATTTAGCATTTGGCACAGGACCCCTGGAAGACAACATGCCAGAATCACTTACTGTGCATTGGGAGAAGGAAGTGCAGCCTCTCTGTGAGTGGCACAATACTGCTTCCAACATACAGAAGGGGAAAAAACACTTTGGAAATTTGTGAAATCCTAAATTTTTACCTTTGACTTATTCAATCATAAAAAACACATATTAAAATTGGGTGGGGGTGATTTTTTAGGTAGTTCCTTTTCAGACTCCTTAAAGATTTGTTCATAAAATCTTTTTTAAATTATGCTTTTTTTAAAAAAAAAATCCAACAGCCCCTGCTTCTGGCTTACACCGAAATAAAATCATAAGTGTGCTTCATGCTGTAATAAAGAGTAGTTTCCTTACCAATATCTACAGCAGCGGAACAGGTTCAGGGCCAAATATAGCTAACTCTAAACCTTTGTTGATTCCATACACACTAATGGATTTAAAAATCAAACTTATTTTTCCTGCATCTGAGTATCAGCCAAGAAAAACATAAAAAGCTTACTTTTTCAATGTATTTCCAGAGTAATTTTGCTCAAAGTGCTTACAAAGAGGATATCTGATGACATCAAATAGTTCTTACATGCCTATTCATCACTGTTTTGTGAGGAGACTGAGAGACCTTCTCACTCTTTACAACTCCCTGAAAGGAGGTTGTAGCGAGGTGGGGGTTGGCCTCTTCTCCCAAGTAACAAGTGATAGGATGAGAGTAAATGTCCTCAAGTTGCACCAGAGGACATTTAGATTGGATATTAAAAGACATTTCCTCCCTGAAAATGTAATGAAACACTGGAACAGGCTGTCCAGGGAGGTGGTTGAATCACCACCCCAGGTGGTTTTTAAGATACATATAGGTGTGGTGCTTAGAATCATAGAATCGCAGAATCATAGAACTATTCAGGTTGGAAAAGACCCTTGGGATCACCGAGTCCAACCATCATCCCTACTCTACAAAGTTCTCCCCTAAACCCTGAACCATATCTACCAACACCACATCCAAATGACCGTTAGACACATCCAGGGATGATGACTCAACCACCTCCCTGGGCAGCCTATTCCAGTGTCTGACCACTCTTTCTGTGAAAAAATTTTTCCTAATGTCCAATCTAAACCTCCCCTGTTGCAGCTTGAAGCCATTCCCTCTTGTTCTGTCACTGATTACTTGTGAAAAGAGACCAGCACCAACCTCTCTACAATGGCCTTTCAGGTAGTTGTAGAGACTGATGAGGTCTCCCCTCAGCCTCCTCTTCCTCAAACTAAACACTCCCAGCTCCTTCAAGCGTTCTTCATAAGATGGATTCTCTAGGCCCTTCACCAGCTTCGTTGCCCTCCTCTGTACTCGCTCCAGCACCTCAATATCTCTCTTGAATTGAGGTGCCCAAAACTGAATGCAATACTCCAGGTGTGGCCTCACCAGTGCTGAGTACAGGGAGACAATCACCTCTCTACTTCTGCTGGTCACACTATTTCTAATACCGGCCACCATACTATTTCTAATACCATGGGCTTTCTTGGCCACCTGGGCACACTGCTGGCTCCACTGCATGGCTTAAGCAGTGGACTTGTTAGAGTTACGTTAATGGTTGGTAGAGCTAGGTTATGGTTGGACTCGATCTTAAAGATCTTTTCCAAACAGAACAATTCTGTGATTCTGTGAAAGAGAAATTGTACAGAAAAGAAAGAAGAGGAAAAAAAAAGGAGGCAATGAACAGTCTGCATAGTTTCACCTCTGGGAAGTAAGGGTCCACTTACAATTCCTCTACATGTATCTGTGCTATATATATCTGTACTATTCCATTCTAATTTCTGTACTATTCCACTATAATTTCTGTACTGTTTACTATGTTCCTCAGCGTGCTTGCATGTCTGTGTACCACAGTGCCATACAGCCATCCCAGAATTCTTCTGTAGGCCAAATACCCTGTAACTCCTTTTATATGACTGACATGGCAAGATTTGTAGGGAAGGCGTAACTTCCATAAGCACACAAGACCTTCCAATTTGCTTCTCTTTCAGGACTGAAGAAAGGGACAATGGTTAGAGACAAGTGTCTGCTTTTTCCAACCAAATCATCTCGCCTCCTTTACATCCCTGTGCCATCACAGCTACAGTACCACTACCATTAAAAAACCTTAATCCTCAGAATGCTAAATAGCCATCTCCAGATGACACAATGGTTTATTTAAATAAGTACCATTAATGAACTTTAAAATGCCCCAAAGCTTGTCCAAAATAGAAGCCACCACATTTTACAAAAGTGCCCTGTATATAAACCAAGGACACCTGACATATAAAGTGATATAAAAATACAAACTGACTTGTGCTTCTCAGTATTTCCTGCCCTTTTAAACTTTGCACTTGTTCATTAATTTTAACAACCTCTGAGGTGAGCCAGCTGCTGAGGTGAGTGGATTCATATAAATCCTTCACAGATGTTTGCTAACTTCAGATAGGAGCTCTATTATCTACAAGTCATTAATCAACCATTAACAAGCAAGTGTTATGGAGTCCCAGCATGAAGGTTCACTGCCAGAGGAGAATAATAGATTTTGCAGGCTGGCTGTGTCTACAAGAAGGGGAACTAAGAGCTGAGACAGGTCTGAGATAAAACATTTGGAGGAGATTAGAAAACATGAGAAGTCATTTTGTTGCTGCTCAGCTCGCCATAAGAGAAAGCACTTGACAAGAGTTAAGCATTTACACAAGAAACTCAGTGGAAAGTTCAAACTTATCCATCAGTGTGGTGATGAAGAGGAATGTGTTTTGCACAGCCAAAAAAGGAAGTCAGGTATAGGTGAGAATTACTGCTCCTTGTGAACAATAATAAACACCATCCAAAGTGTTACTCTCTAACTGATAGACTCTGAAGCTACAAAATCACCTGCTCTGGCTCTGGAGTCCTTAGACTTCACCCTATACCTGTCACTAAGGCCACAGAGTTCAGTTCAAAACAACAGGAGCAGCTAAAGTGTTGCATGCCACAGGCAGAGGAAGATCTGACTGAACAGGATCCATCAGCTGTGAAAGCGGCAGGTCTGCCAGGTAGGTAAAGCACTGCCCTTACTTTGGAGCAAGGCAATCTTTTCCTGTCTTTGGTCTTCACCACCAAGTTTCTGCCAACTGGCCTTACAAAAAAACCCTTCCACACACCAGGTCTAGTCCACGCTATACAAGCAAGACTTATTTACACTTAAGAAAGTGTAAAAATTTTAGGCAAAAATGTACATGCTGAATATTATTCCACTTAGTGGCTCTCCAACTCTGTCCAGTTTCTGATACTTACAGAGCAGGCCATAAAACAAAACAAAACCAAAACAACTAACCAAACAAATCAAACAAAAAAGAATTTAAGAAAATCTTTCATATCTGAACCCCAGCAGGCAAACAACAGAAGATATAAATATAAGCATTAACTATAGTTCATTCTCTTAATATCAAAGAGCAAGTCTCAATACAGCTTGAAGGGAAGACACAGAGACATAGATGTATAAACGGCAGGAAATCCTAAAGTCCAAGGGCTGAGAGATCCCACCTCTTGTCCTCTGTACTCTCCAGTTATTGCTACTCCACATAGTAATAGTCTGTCTCTAATTTCACATCCTCAGTTATGAATGTGTCATCTATCCCCAAAAGTATCACAATTAGGTATCACAATTAGGAACATAGCTACAAATATAATTAAGAAATAATAGCAAATGAACAATAAATACTGCAGCACAGAAAATCTAAACAATTTCAGTATTCTCATGAAGGGGTTACAAAACACACATTCATCTTATGGTAAGGACCTGGAAAGACCCTCAAGAGAGGCACTAGAAGAAATTTTGCAGACAGAACCAGAACATGCTGCTGGCTCTCAGTCCTAGGCTCAGGCCACTAGACTACACAAAAAGGTGCAGACACCTTGAGGAATTAATTTCTAAGTTTCTTCTTTCATGTCATAGCCAACAAAAAGACCTGTAAGTAGTTTAAACTCATTTTCCTTTCTTATTTTGCAACTCTGATGTTTTTACAGAACACTTTCACAGGTTTCTGAAATACTGTGGAATTCTCCATGATGACAAATATGAAACCAGGTATTAGTTAGATCAAACACAAAAAACTTTCCAAAGCTCACATACTAATTACTTAATGCACCACAGAGTAGGAAACAATATTCCTTACAAATCCATATTTTACTTTTTCTCCATGTTTCTTCGTAAAGAGCTCTACAGTGCTGGGAGCATTTACAGCCCACCAGATGGTTCACTTCTTGATAAACACTTAAGTTCTGTAAGTTTAAAGTCTAATGAACTGTAGTGCAGGAAGAAAAAAGTTATGTATGCAGAATGGTTCAAACAGCAGGTCAGGGCTACGGCTGAACAGCAGACTAGCTCTGCAGAAAGCTCTGTTTCTCTGGTAGCTGTAGTTAAGGTAGGGAGGGAGAAGGAACAGCTGATCCTGACAGAAGCTGAAGACAAAAAACACTGAACACTTCACACCTGCACACACCCACTTACTCAGCCCCACAAGCTGCTAATGCTGGACGGGGGAAGGCTGTGACCACTAGATCCTGGTCCTCAGCACTGTCCTTGCAGACATGCTTCCAGAGCCCTGGAGAGACTGTATCATATAGCAGGCCATGCCAGACACCTCAGATTGAATTGTACCATCCCACAATAACCATTCCTGAGGTACACTTGACACTGCGTAAGTGTACAAGGCTGGAAGTAGGAAATATTCACCATCTTTTGCCCATGCTGTCTCCCCAGCAGGCAATCATAGCCAGCCACAATCAATTACAACTGAGCAGCCCTAATGTTTCAAGTCCAGTTGCAAACTGGGGAGCAGCTCAGTTTGCCCAATTGGATATAAACTGATTAGTGTGGCAGCACTGGGGAAACCCCTCTAGGCCATCAGCCAACATCTGGGTTGGGTCTATCACATCTTTCAGCAGGCTTTGTAGCTGTGCAGCCCCTGAGCAGCCTGAATTTTGGTTGACAACCTGGATTTTGGTTGACAACCTGGTATGGACAATAGCTCAAAAACATTTCACGTCTGGGGCTAAGAAATGCAAAACCATACAGCCAGCAAAACTCTCTGACTCACCTTGAGACTGATCGAGATCTGTGAAGTGCTTTGACAAAGATCAAAGATGGTGCAGACTGGCGTCTTTGGGCCAAACTCTTCATTTTCTGATTGGAAAGAGAGACAAAATGAAATCATCGGTGACTTGGAACAATACCTGAATGCATAAAGAGTTCTTGCAGCCAGACTCCAATTTCAGACCATGAGAAAAGGCTAAGTTACTGCCACCAGCAACCCTGGCGGGAGAAAATGGTTCTAAAATACCACTTTTGAAAAAAAAAAAAAAGAAAAAAAAAAGCTGATAATAGCTGACAATTACTGCCTATACAGATACCTGAGGTACACTGCACACATGACATAAACACCTAGAGCATGTCCCCAGCCATGTTTTGTCCCTTAATAATCTATTGTACTTAAATTTTATCAAATATCCAGATGGTGGTTCAAATTTCAAATGCTTGATACATTTCTGTGTCATGTCTGACATGTATCGTAAATTAAGATTTAGATTCTACCCATGTAACCTTCTGTGCTAAACTGGGCTACCTTTTATTTCCCAATCTTTAGAGATGAGGACATTTTCCTTCCCTCCTTATCTAGATGGAGTATTATGTCTTGTCTCTCAGTAGTCAATTGTTTTTTGGTCCCTTACACCAGCCTGGTGAGCTGCTGAGAGCCCACAAACAAGTGAACATTTCACATGGTTTAGGTTGGAAGGGACCTTAAAGATGAGCTAATTCCAACCTCCCTGCCATGGGCAGGGACACCTTTCACTAGACCAGGTTGCTAAAATCAAAGTTTTTTGTCATTATGTCTCTGTTCTCAGCTAATGGCAAAGCAAGACTTTGTTCCTTTGTACTAAAAATAACCACTGCCTACCAGGAACAGATATGTCAGGGAACAACTGATTCTTCTGCCAATATATGTGCTAGATGTGGCACATATTTTGTTTGGGCAGGTGCATAGCATGCTCCTCTTGGAGAAATGAAACTATGCAGTACAACATGCTTTACATGCTTTTGACAAGTGCGTTTCATTTAATCACTGCAGTGAATTTGATATTATGTAATTTTTTTGCTTCCTCCTTTATTTATGTAGAGCACACTTGTTTATTTTGTCAGATACTCAGTTACAGCTCTTGCATAGCAACTGTTAAAAATTCAACTGTGTAATTTCAATTCACCTGTACAAAGTATCCCCTCTTCCTTTTTTCTTTTATCAAAAAATAACCTTCTCAAGACTGATAAGTGCAGCCTGGGAACATTCAGCTGTCTTCTACCTGATCAGAGTATAACTGGATAATAATCTAATAGATTACTAAAAAAGAGATGCCCATTTTGTTAGTTTTAAGAAAAAAGAAATACTTTGCTGAATTTTTCTAGTGAGTGAAATCAGTTTCTCTTAGTGCTAACCAATCTGAAAAGCTGCTAGCAGTTTAAAAAAGTAGCATATCTACAAATATAAAGGCAAAAAATAAACCTGTGTAAGAATGCAGTCTAACATCCTACAGAAGACAAGCCACAGATTTCACACAACCAGCAGATTTTTTAAGAGTTTATATAAAGCATCAACTCCCAATTGGAAATGTACTGCAAGTCTTATTACTGGGTAGGTGGCTTTCAGGGGGTGGTTAAAACTAGAGCATCTCAGCTCCTGCAATTGCAGAGGAGGTTTGGTTATGTTTTCAGAGATCTTAATTCCTTTGACTTCTCAGGTCTGAAAAGGAAGCCACTGAAAAAATGCAGCATTTTAAAATCTCTGTCAATTATGGTAATTTTTTCCATGCTTGGGTTAGCAGTGCTGAATACTGCCTGTGTCCACTAGACTCTAGTCTTGACTTAAATATCTGAGGACCAAGGTAAAGATTAGGAGTACAGTGAGTTACTTAAGGCTTAAATAACTGGCAGGGAATCACAGAATAACTCAGGTTGGGGGGCAAACCAGGAGGTCTCTGGTCCAGCCTCTCTGGACCTGCTGAGAGCAGGACCCATTCAAGCAGGCTACTCCAGACGGCCTCCAGTCCACATCTGTGTTATCTCTGAGGATAAGATTCCACAGCTCTCTGGGCAACCTTTTAACACAGCTATTTAAGCAAAGCTTTACAAAAAAGAACCTTAAAACATATAAAGATCACAGATGAGATTTGGAAAAGGAAAATTTTGACAGCAAAAGTGAAGTGACTCTGGTCAGCTGTATGCAAATAAGAACATAACAGAGAGACAATGACTACAAACAAAAAAAAAAGGGGGGTGTGTGTGTGTTTATTTTGCTATGTACAAAGTTTGAGAAAATAAAATAAGTGATCATCATAGAATATCTCAAGTTGCAAGGGACCGATGATAACTTGAATTGATTTACTTTGAGAAGGAAGAGGGCAAATTAATTTTTGGCTGAGGTGGACCCAGATGCCTGCTCTCCTCAATTTCGCTACATTTACATGTGCAAAGATGTCACCCTGGCAATGCAGAGAAGAGGAGCTACATCCTGGACAGCTATAGTGAGAGCAGATGTTTGGGAGCAAAAGGAGATGCCACAACCAATTATCTAAGCATGGGACACAGAGAAGCATTTCTCAATATGTGTCACACATCACAACCTCCCATTTTTTCATGTAAATATTAGAAAGGTCAACACCGAGAGAAATCCTCATACTTGCAGGCTGAGTCACACCCATGTGAAATGTATCATCAAATCAGTATCCATACTGAATGTTTACAGTGTGCCAGATGCAAAGATGATAATCTTGTATCAGTCAGGACAAACTAGACTCATTTTTGCCTTCCTCACATTCAAAAGCTTGACTTTCCACCCCTCTTCTCTCCAGTTCAGGTTTAACTTCATACTTTCTGCATTTCTGGTGGTGGTTGCCTTGACTGTTTTTTTTACAGAAATAAAAAGTTTTGCTTTTTCAGTTGTTGGACTGGTGGCACGCTGTAGTATTTGGTCAGTTTCTCACCTGGTATAAACAGACAAAAGGTCACAGATTTCAAAATAACAAATTTACACCAGATAACAATCAGACCTACACTCTGAAACACTGTTTTGTAAACTGTGATGGTAGGTGGTGTATGAGTAGATCAGACCACCATGCTGAGTACAGTAACCTTGCAAACCATCACTGAAAATATATTGTCTCTCCTCCGGAATCAGAACGTCTATGGGTTACAGGACTACAGTAACACTTTCACAAGTATCTCACAAGTCGTCAGCTGGAGACAAAAATCTATTCCTGACAGCCAAAATTCCACTAATTTAGCCTTACAGTTGAAGTGGATACTGATTTGGATTTTATGTAAATGAATATAGTTAGTTATTATATTAATCCCCATTTGGTGAAAAAGGTAATGTACAGAAGCATCTGCATGATGTCCTCAAAAAAACTGGAACTAAAGATAAAGCACTTTTTTGTACTTTGTGTGTATCATTCAACTATATCAAACTCAGAAAGAGAGTGGCAGAGCATGAATTAAATAAAGAACGTGTGAAAAAAATCATGGTACTTACTATATCTTTTGTGCTGACAAATAACTTCAGTGACAGATATGCAGTGTTTGTAATATTTTACGAGTATCTAGAGAAGTGAAAATCTGTGCAATAAGTAGTGGATCTCCCACTGCAGCTACTGCTGAGGCGTGGGAGGTGGGACCAGGGGGGCTGACACAGGGGCTGTGTGCTGTGATTCTCTGGGAGCACACTGCCCACACTGCCAGGTTATGGTGCCTGACTGATATGATGGTCACACACATGCAGGAGGACTCCTCTCACCCAGCCTGAGACTTGCACACCTGAGCTATTTGCTCTGTGCTCTTTTTGTAGTCAACAGAGAGAAAACAACACCTTAGTACACAATTCATCTTGTCCTAGAAGTGCTGTTTTCCTCCACTGACTGTAAAAGAAAACTGAGGTGACCAAGAAAACTGAGTTAATCAGCTCAATCCTCTCGCTGCTATCTGAGCAAAGGACAAGGAACAGACAAATTTGTGAGTTCACTAACGCAGGGAATAGTTGTCTTATCAGAGACTGGTTTGAACTTAGGATGAGAAAATGGTATTACCTGATATCTGTTTAAGAGATTCATATATGAAATAGGTGAAAAATGCATCCAGTTCCTGACTGACAGGTGAACACAACAGAAGTGCCTCCTCAGCAATGTGCAGATACCCTTGTAAAAGCCTCCCCAGAGATAAAAGGATTTCAGGCCCCTGATTTACAGGCTGGCTCCAGAAGCAGGTCAAGGTTGGGATGTGTGCCTGGGTCATTTAACTGGGTGACAGTGACAGCACTCAGATGTGCCAATACCTTGAGCTGAGGATTGCACTCAAGTGGCTAAGCTCTCCCTCTCACTGCTTTGTTTTTCTAATACAGGGAAGTCTGATTTTAACAAAGCCTACTCTTTAAAGGTATCTAAGTTAAGGATTTAATCCATGCAAACTCTGTTCTTGTCTGAGGAACAATACCTATCTGTGGCACATATTTATTGTGTAGGTAGCATGAACCAAAGCACAGAACACAAACCTTTACCAAAAATTAAAGGCAAAATTCAACTAACTGCCCAACAATCAAAAAATCAAAACAATCCTCAGCACCCAGCAGTTAATTTTCCAGGACACCTGGGCACCACTCTTTCCCCTGTATCACTGGGCTACTTCACAAGAGCAGCAAATAATTTCCTACATGCCATAATTCAGTATTTTTTAGAGTTGCAGTGTATGGTTGCCTAAAAATACCAGAAATAATGAGAACCTCTTATAGTTGGGTCAAGCCAGAAGTGGCCCTATACTGACCTGTAACATTTCCAAGCCATTATAAAACAGGGTGAGAAGATGACTGCATTTGGACTGCTGGCTCAAGCAGCAGAAATGTCTTGGTCCCACAGAGAGCACATTTACCATGAAGGCAGAGCAGGTGACAAAACTATGTGCTTTTGTTTATGCTGGCAGAACACTTCTACTCACAAGGACTTTCTAAAAAGAAAGCCATTTTTTTTGGATGGATAACTGAGGAGAAAATTGCAGGGGCACAAGAGGAAGAGCTATCAACACACATACAAAAAAGCACATCATTATGGAACAGCAGTTGCTAGAGAGCACAGAAAAGACGGACACTAAAGGCCATCTCAGAGTAGAAAGAAAAATGGATGAAAGAAACCAGGAGCATAAGGTGTTCTAGCAACTACCTCCTAAAGTATATAAATCTTTGGAAGCACTGATATGGATGTGTACAAAAGATCTCACCTATCTGCATGAAAAGATGGAGAAGTGGAAGACAACTAAAAATTCGGAGGAGAAGGTAAAATATTTAGGTCCTACTGTCAATTGCACTGCATCCATGGTGCTCAGACCAGCCACTCTGGTTGTGGTGGTTTTGATGAAGTCCAAAGTTTCCCTGCAATCCTGGCACAAAGCAGGAAGGTTAACACATGGACACAATTGTGCCCCAGTGTCTGTACAGCAGAGCTTTCTTGGGAGCAGTTTACAGATGACAGAGGGAGGACATTCCTCCCCGCTCTGCATGGATATTTCAAGCAGCACTAAGTAAACAGGCAATGATTTGATATATGCAGTTCTTGGGCATCAGATCCCACATGACGTGCTAAGTTCCTCTCTTTCCTACTGCTACCATGAGGGACAAAAAATCCACTCAAGACTAGGAAACTCAAGAACTAGAACACATTGTTTTATGTGTAATTTTCAGTTTCTCTTATGGACAGGCAGAGGAGGCATTGCTATCTCTAGTTCCTGATTAAAGCAGTATCAAGAGGCACATCACAACATTAAGTTATCATAAACCAGGACAGCCTGCTGAGGGGATTCCACCTAAGGACAAACTATGCAGATTACTTCATTAAAATGGGGCTTTTTTTGGTCTTCATCAGAGATAAAACTGCTACAGGATATGTTTGGGAGATGACAGAAATTGTCCGTCATTTCACTAAAATGTGCCAGAACTGTTCCTGGACAGCCAAGACTCCCAACACTAACAGGCATGATTTTGACAGCAGCTCCCCAGATCCTCAGCTAGGATTGCAGTAAATAGGACAGAGACTCACAGGAAGGAGCAACCTCTATCTTAAGGATATTAATGTTAACAAATACATAAGGGCATGAGAGCAAGATGTTATCAGGTATGATGGTAAAAACATACTTAATTCAGCTGGGGACAGTATGACTGATGAAGTGATCAAGATACTGTATGACTACCTTTACTCTTCCAGTGCCATTAATTTGCTTGAATTTTATCAATTTAGTACACTGCTGGGGAACCCAACAACTCTCCTTTCCCTGCAAGTAAACTGTTGCTGTGTTTGTGATCATAATCTCCTTTCCCTGCCAGTAAATTGTTGCTGTATTTGTGATCATAATTACAAAGAAACACATATTTATGGTGATGGGATACCATATTTCATGTTTCAAACCATGAATAATATTCTGCCTAGTGTGCAAAACAGTTAATTTTTTGCACACACTGTATGAGTAAATATTAAAAAATGTTAAGCCTCCAAAACATTATAAGTGGTTCCTTGAAATCTTAAAGGAGGCAGCAAAAAATCCCAAGAGTGACTGCTTTTGTTTCCAAATATTGTTTTGTGCAAAGTATTGAGGGTTGGTTGGAATCTAGCCCCTCTACTGAGAGAAATGTGAAACACCAGGAACTTATAAATACAGTTAAATTACTACAGCTGCTGCTGCTGACATGGTTACACTGGCATAAAAGATGACTCTGTTGCATAGTTTGTTTTGTTAAATCTGTAGAAACAAGCTTTATCAGTAAAACCACTCTCACTCATATTACTTCAATCCACTTCAGAGTTGCATCAATTTACTGGTGCTGGTTACTGATTTAAACAGACAGTACAAAATTTCTCTGTAGGTCAACCACACATAGTCTAGTGACTCCAGTAAGACCAGCAAAGGAGTGAATCAGGTCTAGAATTTTCCAAAAGCATTAACTGAAACCCTGCACTTCAATGTCACCTTTCTAGCAGGGTGTCTTGAATGCTTTGTAAGCATTTAATAGAGAGAACCACCCAGTGTCTGTGAGGCAGATTAGCAGTTCAAACCACTTTGCATGTCAGGAAAACGAAAGGAACTGTTTCCAGGAAAATAGTTTAAACAGTCACAAAATACATTAAAAAAGAAAAAAAAAAAAAAGTCCTAGACAATTTCTGTCTCCTGGTCCTGTGATGTGATCAAACATGTGATCCTTCAGCCAAGTGGAAGATGAAGTAGGAGTTCAGATAACCACAGAACAATGTAGCAAATCTCAGCTAAATTATTTAATTTCAGAAAGGTATAGTCACAGTAATAAAAAAGAAGAAAAGTTCAGTGGTCACTTAGCATACCATATTCTGGGGTATTTGTGCCAGAAAGTAAAAGGGTTGATGTCAAATACATTCTTGCAACAAAAATGTTTCAACTTGAAATGCTGCATCACCAGTATCAAAGCTAGTTTCTTGCAACAGATTGTTCCATTTAACTGAATGTAACCAATACAAGCAGTCTAATCTCCCCAGTAGTAGGAGCAACCTTCTGTATTGTAAAAAATATGATGCTTTAGCACTGAGTGGAAGACAAAACAGAGGTAGAGAGTCCATAGGACCCAAGTAGTAAAAAAATAAATAAATTTGAATTGCCATTGAAATCCAGCTTCAGGCAAAATTAGGACGAGGCCACTGCTGCATATGCATAAAGCAGGAATCTTCTTCCCCAGATAGACACAAAGAGATGGCATGCTAGCAGTCTCAAGGGAGCACCAGGACCATGGACGAGCAGCTGAGCAGTTGGCTGGATGTTGGTGGCTGCCTGTGTTGGCTGTGCTTGGTGTGCAAAGCTGCCATATGCTGCATGGCCCGGCCAGGGTCTCAAGCTGCTTCTCCACAGGAGGATTTCCATCTGTATCCCTGTCGCATGTGCCTCCACACTGAGGAATTCCAAAAGAGCTGCCAAGATCTGTAAAAAGTAATATCCCTGCTCCCTTGTCAGTGCTGGCAAAAACAAGGTCTGCATTCCTTTGACTGTGGGCTCTTTGGAGCGGGAATAGGAAACACAAGTGCTACCATTAATATTTGTCCTCAGAATGCTGAATCATGAAGTATGAAAAAAAAAATATCTTCAAATCCCTTATTTCAGGCGGGTACCTGGCATCAGGGCTGTGCCAGGTTGGAAGACACTTGGTACTCTGTCTTCAGCAAAAGTGCAAGAAACAATAGAATAAAAAGCAAAGCTGCACATTTAGCCATCTCAAATTAGACCGCAGTACTTGGAGAGGGTGAGTATCTACTCCATCACTGTGTCCAGCAGAAGGTACTCCACCAGTCTGTGATGGTGTATTGCACTCCCTCTTCAGAAACCAATCAGGTATGAACTGCAGCAAAGTGTAGTAGAAGTCTTGGCCAAAGAACCTCCATGCAATCATTTCACCACTGACAGCAACTGCCATGAGAAGAGGTCCCCAGGGCTACAGTCAGACTGGAGCACTACTTGCCTTGGTGTCCCTCCCCATGGCAGGGGGGTTGGAACTAGATGATCTTTAAGGTCCCTTCCAACCCAAACCATTCTATGATAGATTCTACAGTTCTATGACACAGCACACACAGACACATCCCATGGAAATGCACAGCATTGCTTCCCAGCCTGAAGAGATACAGCAGGGACCAGGACCCTTCTCCACACCATTATGCCATGGCCAGCAAAGCTCCAAACACTGCACAGCAGCAGGACTGGACACAAGCTTTACTGCCAGGCATCCTAAATTCATTACACCAGGTGGTCAGATTTAGTAAAGGACACTGTAACCTGGCCAGTCATGCTAACCCTGCCAGAGTGTTTGGCAGTCAGTAGTATTGTGCACCTCTAAAGACAAGGCAGTGCACAGATAGAAAATCACTACAGCAGTTGCTAACCAAGGAGAAAAAAAAGAAAGAGTTCCTGTTTTACACAGTGGGAAGAATGTGGTTATTACAGCTCACTCGTTACAGCAAAGTATAAGGCAGAGACAAGTATTTGGCTGTACACAGAAGTGAGCATTTTGCACTTGACTGTGTCAGATGCTGAAAAGCAATTCAAGACATCTAATAGATTTTGCAGCCAGCTCTGAAGAAGAGATCACGCTCTTCTGCTATCAATTGTGACACACTTAGAGAATGCAAGGCACTTCTTTGGGAAGCTGCTCTTACATTTCTCCTGTACAAAGCACATGTGAGAGCAGCCAGCAAACCTCCTCAGCCCTAGCAAAACCTCCCCTCGCTCACCCCAAACACGCATGCAGCAGGTCCCTCGGGTCCCCTGAATAACCATTCTGCAAACTTGTCCCCAAATTTCTCCGATACCCACCCAGCAAAACCTCCAGCCATTCAACCAGCCAAGCCTCCCCTTAGGTGTCCCCAGCATATCCACGCAGAAACTCCCTCCACAGCTCACCAAGAAATCCATGCAGCAAAGCCCTTGGCTCCACAGAACACCATCCAGCAGACCCTTCCCCAGCTGCCCCGGACACCCATGGAGCAGCGCTCCTCACCTGCCCCAGACACCCGGGCAGCAGCAGCCTCCCTTTGCTCACAGGACATCGGTGCAGGGACCCCCCGTAGGTACCCGGGGCTATCCACCCGGCAGCTTCCCCTGGGCTACACCGGGCACCGCCGCACCCCCAGCCCCCCGGGCACCCCTGCCGCAAGCCCCTGCCGCGGGGAACCCCATCCCCACCCCTCCCGACAGCTCCCCTCCGATCGTGGTCCCGCCCAGACCGCTGCTCTGGCGGCGGCAGCGCAGGGCCCGGGGCGAGGGGACCTGCGGAGCACCCCGTGGGGACGCGCTGACCGGCACCGGGACCAGGGTACGAGGCGGCCTCACCTTCTTGCTGTCGGCGGGGGAGAAGACCCTGGTCTCGTCGCTCACCGAGGACGAGCGGCCCGGGCCGAGGTGCTCCTGTTGAGGAGACATCACGTCCATGCAGCCCCGCACCGCCGCCCTCTCTCCCTCCCGCCGCGGGGACACCCGCCCCGCCGCCCCCGCACCATGGACAGGGCGCGCCGCGCCGGGCCACGCCCCTCCCGGGCCACGCCCCCCCGCCACTCCCCCCCGGGCCACGCCCCCTCCCGGGCCACGCCCCCGCAGGTTCGCGCCGCGCAGTGTGAGCGGGGTGCGGGGAGCGGGGTGCGGGGTGCGGGGGGGGGGGGATGCGCATGCGCCTCCTGCGGGGCCGGGGTCGCGCGGCCTGGCCCTGCGCGTGCGCGGGGGGGCAGGGCTGGGGAGACGCGTGTGTGGGCGCGGGGCTGGGGGGGCAGCAGCGGGGACCCTCCCCCAGCACCCCCTGCGGAGCGCAGGTCGGCACAGGGCCCCGAGGGGTGGTCCCCTGGGGCAGCGAGCAGCGGGCGGGGGGCGGGTACAGGTGCAGGTGCAGGTGCAGGTACAGGTACAGGTACAGGTACAGGTGGGAGGGCTCTTGGTGTGAGAGGTGACCGTGGCAGCACAGGCTGCGAGGCCCAGGGGATGCCACCGTGCTGCAGAAAGCCCTGAACGGTGAGAGGAGCCACGCGTTGAGCTAATGGGTGGTGTTGGCTCAAGAACAAGTGGGCGCGAATAAGCTGCAAATGAATCTTGGCTGGCAGTGGGAAGATGATGTGCAGATCACAAGGTGAGGAAGAGCTCCTCCAGCCCAGAGCAAAAAGCATAGGTCTGGTGGCAGTTTGATATAGCTGTTGTGTTTGTACATTAATGTGTACCCTCATTAAATAGTGTTTTCAACAGCAAGGGGCTATGCCCGATTGCCAAGAAGGTTCTTTCTGACCTACACTTTATGAGGAATGTTTTTATTTCCAGCCTTTCCAGCTGTCACAGGCTCTACATTTCTGCATTTTCTTCTGTGTTGATCACAAAAAAAGCAAAGAGATCCTGCCATCTCGTGCAGCTTTACATGTCTACCTCTTCTCTTGTGCCAGGATAAGAGTTTCTGCATCCCTGTGATTAACTGGATTGGGAACTGTTCCCGCTTTTATAAGGTTACTTTTCATATGGAGAACTCAGGCTGGTTCTCCTGGAGGCAGAAAGGTATGTGCTGCTTCCCTAGCTTGGGAGCGGCTGCTCTTGCCATATACAACTGAAATAGCAGTAAATTATTAATTTGGTTCCTTGTCATGTAGTCACTCGGACAGGTTTTTTAAGCCAAGCATGTCCTGATAGTGCTTCATTGATCATTTTGTTAAGATTGATGTGGGCACCTGCCCTCTCCCTGCACTCTTATTTCAGCAAGTCAGTGGAATCAGGTAAGTGTAAGTAAAGATGAAATATTAAAGCCTGGGAGGGAGTATGAGTGCTTCTGCCTCCTCGGGGGTTTTCTGGATCCAAATGTTAATTTTTCCTCTCTTTAACTTTTCATCTCTGACCACGAGGCCACCAAGAGATGGCTCTTGGATAACACCATGCCTGTGTGTCCAATCTCAGAAAGCCCACCAGGCTGTCCCAATATAATTGGGAAAGAGAAATGCATGGTTAGGGCAGAGGTTGGTATGCATTATGTATGTCAATGTGTCATGAGTTGCACCATTTCCTCTTCACTGAATTTGTCTTCCAGCTGAAGTGTAAAAACCTTGAAGTGATGCATTCTTGGTATCTGCAGTAATTTACAGACAGATGGCCATACATCGTTAAAGCAAACTAAAGCATAAAAAGCCTTCTGAATTTTTAAAGCATGAGTCTCCAAAACCCATGATATCAGCTAAGTTCTGTGCCTGGGGGCCTTGGTGCAGGCTGCACATCCAGCTGGGTGCTCACCGCCCGGCCCCGTGCGCCGTGCAGGCCTTGTCCCGATGCTCTCACACTCTCTCCCATCCCTCCACTCACGTCCCCTTAGTCCTGTCCCTGTTTCCCCTCCTTCCACCGCAGTGCTGGTCCTGCAGGGGGTTAGCAGCAAGTGGAGAAAAATGCAGTAGTCACAGGCTTCCCCTGGCACAGCACCCGCCTCTATAAAACCGGGAGGCGACGCTCCGGTGACCCCGGCCCATCATCCAGCCCAGTGGGATCCCATCCCCAGGCAGCTCTCCAAGGTCTTGTGAGAGGACTAAGGAAAGATCTGTCAGGGCAGAAAGGAAACAATACAAAATGTCTGTTCAAAGCCCACTATATATTTAGCAGTTTGGGAACCTCCTCCCCAGAAACATTTGCAAGTAATGATATTCTTGGTGACGTTTTGGAAATGGGTCTGCAAGGGTATGTTTATTTTGCAAAGGAAACCTTAAATAAGCTTTCCGAAATGCTCGCACGTGCTTAGAGGTGTTCTTTTATCTACTACCATGAGCACATTTCCTATAATCTTCACTGAATACTGACTTTCTCCTGCTCGCTGAGATACATAGATTAAAATCTTGCCTTTTGGTGAACAAGCTCAGCAGAGCTTTCTTCTCTGCCCAGCACAATTATGTGTGCACACATGAATATAACAACCATCGAGTTTTTGTTAGCTGCAGTACTTCCCTGGTGTTGACTTTTCTATACTTTTCCTTAACCAGGTCTGCCAGTAAAGTGGACAGGGAGTTTAGCCTGGAAGATGTGTGGTGGCAGGAGTGAAGGACTCTGAGGGAGCAGGGCTGTACAAGCCATGCTTCCCCTCGCTGCGACAAATGACAGAGGCAGGAGGGAGCACACAGGGTACAGCAGAGAAGTACTGGCAGCCTGGAGCACCCTCCCTGCCTGTAAAAAGACCTCTGGTATGGTGCTGGCAGCCAGTGGGTCCCACACCTTATAGTGATTAATCTCAAAGGATAAAAATAAATAAACAAACCCACTAAGAACTGTCAAAAATGGGAATCGGGAAAAATAAGCTTTTCAGAAGTGCTGTTCAGAGCTTTACCGACAGATTCTTTCTGGCAGATCAGGACTTTGTTTATTTACTTTAGTTTGGATTTTGAGAGGCCCTTGAAAATCGGTGGAGTGATGAAGCTGGGGACAGGATGTGATCACAGTCCGTGCAGCAACCCCAACGCTGCCTCTGCCCGACTGCTACCTGCCTCTGTGCAGTGATTCCCAGTGGGAAAACCACCAGCTCTCCCTCGCTGCTTGTGGTTGCAGAAACTTGGCTGCAGAATCTCCCTCACAGGCTGGTGTGGAGCCACTCTGCACAGAGAGCAGGTGCCCTCTGACATCCATCAGGCCACTGGGCTCCTGCTGGGCACTTCTCATAACACTGGTGCTGTCTGGGTTTTTACATCAGCCTGGGTATTTCCAACCCATGTCAGTCTGAACAATGAAAAGCCGAGATACATATTTGCACCAAACTGTCCTTAAACTGCACAAACTATCATTACCACCAGCTAAAACCCTGCTCAAGCTCTAGCCTAAAAAAAGATGTACAAGGCTCAGAAAATGACATACATGTTTCATAGAAAGATTTTATTTCTGTTGCCTTGGCCACAGTGTTGTGTGAGGAAAAATACTGGGGAGACCGAGTGGGGATTGGGACAGAGAAATATATGGGTGTTGTAGGAAAATCACATTTGTGCACAAGACAGAGGAGAATTATTCACTGGCAAACCCATCCAGATGGAAATATGACCCCTGTAAATCTGCCACATTAGGGAAACCCTCAGTGAGCTGTTAGCAAATGCTAGATACACAGGCTGCAGCTACCTCCAGTTTTTATGAGCTTTCCAAACACGTTAGCACTAGCAGACATTCCCTTCCAAGAAAATCATTATATTCAAGGAACTATGTGAGTCTAGAAGTAAGTGAGCTGTACTTCACTTGCACCGAATAAATGTGATTCTATCAAATCTGCCCCAAAAGGATACATTTGCCTGAACACTAATTTTATGAACCTCACAAGTCCTTAGGCAATTACAGGCATGCAGTAGATCCAAATCGGAAAGTCCAGAGAAGGTTGTATTTCAATGAGATCTGATGCAATTACTTTCTGTTTTAATATCCCAAGTCCTAGAATCTCATGGTGCTCTTGCCTTGTCAGAAGCTAAAAATAGGTCCATATTGTGGACCAGTTGGAGCTACTCAGGTGGAGAAAAGATGAGCTGAAAGAAAGGTCAGAGAAGGAGAACAGGATGAAAGGAACTCAGCACGGGAGCTCTAGTGCCAGGTAGTGTGTATCCTTCATTGCTCATCTTCACAGTGTTTGCTGCTGCTCCTTGCCAAAAAATGTTGTGAGCTGAGCACATCCTCCATGCTCTGTGTCCTTAGAGGGTTTGGGCAGAGGAAAGCCCAGGTACCAAGCCCTGCCCTTCATTTTGATAGCAGCTTGCTAATAAAATGGTTAAAGGCTGTGTGAGTAGTTGCTAAGTGGAATTCACAAACATCCTGGGATTCAGGCCACAGCAGTTACTAGTGCTTTGTGCAGATAGGTCCACATTGACAGGAAACACCCCACTCTGTCCCTTCCCATGCTCCAAAGTTTGCAGGACTTTTTGTGCTCCATGCTCTGCCTCAGAGACTCAGTAAGTGCTGAGAAACACCTCACTTAGGCAGTTCTGCCCAAGCTTGCTAATTAAACATCTACCTGCTTTCTCTGCCCCAGAAGACAGGGTGGCCCCCATGTGAATGTGGAGTCTGAGTCTGCAGCACGTGGCATGTTTCCATCAGTAGGGACAAGTGTGCACATTGAATAGGGACCTCAGCTGACAACCCTGCTGCGGAAATGGAGACACACAAGTGCTAGGAGAGTCTGAGCACTGGGTGCTCCACATGGCAACACCCTTATGGCCAGCTACAGCCATCCTCCCATGGCCACAACTGCTGCCCAGCTATGAGGAAATACTTTCATTATCAAGACTTACAGAGAAACCAACCAACGATCCTACCAATTCTTGATACCCCTTTCAGCCTTATTACATATGCTGTCGGAAATTCAGTCCAGCACATCAAAGGGAAATTTGCCTTTGAAGGCCTGCATGCTCCCTGCATGCAAACATTGCTCTGATTTAATTAAGCTTGATTTTATAATCAGTGTAGTTAAACCAGTACAATCCTTGAGAGCAAATACGGCTGACTTAAGCACCTCAACATGCATATGGCCTGATACCAACACTGCCCATAAGGAAGGGTCACCCAAATTTTCCTGCCATTCACATTTTCCCTATTTTTCCTATATCTACTGCTTCTGACTTTTATGCAGTATTTCTTTTGTTCATACTAATATGCTCACAAAATTGTTTACTTGTGGTTTCTCTGCACTGAAACTCTTCTTGCAGGTCATTGTCCAGAGTTCAACCTTTCAATTGCAAATGGCAAGGCAATTTAGTTAAAAAAAAAAAAAAAAAAGCAACAAAGCTAAATGTCAGTAATGGGATATTCATCCATGAGGGACCTCACATAGGAGCTAAGTATTAGACATTAAAATATAGCATTTCATTTAAGATAAGGCCTAATCTCTTCCCTTTGTGAGCAACATTTCTGAGCACTTGCAACTGGAGCTACTTAACTTTGCTGTTAGCTAGGTGGGTGGTGCATCTGCAGTGTAATCCTGAGTAAAAAAATGTAAGTGCCATTAAGAAAAAGGAATCTAACTTTAGGTGACAGCTACTAAATGTCCAGATCTGTGCAGGACACACATATCTTCAGTACAAGCTTGAGCTTTCTTCAATCTCGCTGTACACATCACACTACCTGACTCCTGGAAAACCCATGGTCCATGGCACTCACACTGATGTTCAGCATCAGGATTGGTTTCTGCTCATCAACATATTATTGACAAAAGACATCCTATCACCTAAAATGTTATGAGGGGTTGTTTTTAGATGCTTGTCCCAAAATTATGGTTGAGAAGCACAGTTATCAGCATACAGATCATAAATAACCTGTACTATTTTTTGTGTTATAGCCAGGTGTTGCTGACAGACTCCCTGGAGCTCCACAAAATGTTGACCACGTAGACAGCTGAATTCTCATTTCAGTGGGTTCAGGCACAGAGTGATAAATTAGGTAACACGAGTCAGGTGGGTATGTATGTGCCCAGTGAGAATTATACATTCATAACAAGAATGTTTATAGTAACTAGAAGGGGATGTTATTGGTGTTACATTAAGAACAGGGCATCTTTGTTTTATGGCTGATAGGGCTTAAATTTATTGCAAGCAGAAAGTGGACTGTTGACATTGGCTCTTCAGGAGACATGAAGGAAGCTCCCATGAACAGGGGACCATTTTGGAGTGTAGCATGCAGTCATCCATAAAAGTTATCACATTATCATCCTTGCTCTGAATTCATTTCAAGCATCACTTTCTCTCTCTCTCTCTCTCTCTCTCTCTCTCTCTCTCTAATTCACAACCTTGACAGTTTTTACTGTGAGTATGTTTAAGAACCCAGAGGGCCATCTTTTTTTGTCAGGTTGAGTTTTTAACATACTGATGGATTATATTGTACTTCTTATCCCTCCCTGGATTTAGTGTTTTCCATTAACCACAGAGAACTCCCTTTTCCTAACAACCTGTGGGATTGACAAACTGTGAATGACAGGCATTAAAGAAATTACAGGCAAGATTTTTTATTGTCCTTTCACAACACACTGCAAAATTCTTCACTGCAAGAGTGGGATGCTTTGAAAACTGACTCAGATAAATAAAAAATTATCTAGACATCCTCCCGCTGACTGGGGCTCCAAGAGGAAATGGCTCTATTTTTCTTGAACACGGTGTTGAATTACTCAGTATAACCTGATGTGCATATCTTTAGCTTCTGTAAGCCAAGGTGTGAGCCCAAGCTTGACTGCGCTCCATTGACTGAGGACTTGGCTCTCTTGGCTGTCTCAGCCTCTAACCACATGGCTAGCAGTTTACAGATTAAATGATCTGTTATACAAGAGAAGAAGTTCCTGGATCTTCTGGCTTCTGTGGATGATGAGGACCATGAACCTCCAAATGCAGTTTGGCTGCTTTTTGCAAAACAGTTTAGTTGCTGGAAAGGGGCAGCCAGCGAGAGTCAGGCAGAGGAGTGCCCACAGTCCCTGCCAACCTACCACCACCACCCCTCCACCTCTCAAGTGCTACTTCCAGCATCCCAACATTCCAAGATAAACAGCAGTATTTTTGCAGTGTATCCAAGCTGCTCCTGACTCCAACACAGTAATCATAAGAAGCAAATATTAGAAGGACTTCAGGAGATTGCCTAACCTCATCATTAAACAGTGTTACTCATGCCCTTACTAAAGGCCTCCTGGATGTCTTGTTCTTAGCAATGAGCAGTGATGGGGATGTGCAGCCTTCCCCTGAGAGCCTGTCTCTGCGTTGTCCCCCTACTGGGAACTGTTTTCCCTGGTGCCTGACTGAAATCACCTCCTCCTCAGTTAAGCCTATGACAACTTGTCCTAAGCCCAGGGGATATGAAAAGAATTTATTCTTTCCTCCTTAGAGCTACCTTCTACATATTTGGACACTGTGTCCCCACAATCCTCTCTTCTAGACTAAACAATACCAAATCCTTCAGTTTTTCCTTGCAGTTGATGATTCCTGGTCCTCCGATCAATCTTGTTCTCTGAATTCTTTCCATCTGGTACATTTCCTTTCTAAATCATCATTTCCAAAGGAAGATATGTTTTGTTTGTAAGGACACCAGGCACGTGTTTCTCTTCCTTTCACACCTCACCTCCAAAACAAATGTTTCTTGGCTTTTTTATTAACTGAAAAGAGGTGTAGCCATGGGGAGGGGTACAGGGAGGTTGACAGCCCATCTTTAATATCTTACAAAAATATTTATTATTCCCCATGATGTAGAAAGCCATTTAGCAAAGAAAAATGTATTAGTTTCAAGTTTTCTAAATGTCATTATAATTGTTGAAAACAGAAAATATATGTAAAGCTATTTGGATAGTGTAAGTTTAGTAAGTTCCTATCATACTTATTTCTCGATATGAAAGCTGTGATCCAGCATTTCTCCTGAATCAGCAGGATAGGGGCCCTGGTTATCAAGCAAAGTAGAATGGTTATTGCTTTTAAATTAACAGAAGGGTGATTGCTACTGAAGTGTACACATGTGGATGGAAACCTAAGGCTCAGAATAATTATGGACTTGAATTATTTTAGGTTTCAAGCTTGAGAATATAAAGGGTTTCTTACTGTAATAACTCCCCAGTCCTTCAAAACAAAAACTGTTTTGTTAACTTTGTTAAAAATTAAACTTTTTTAGATCACAAAGTAGGGAAAAATAATCTGAGAAGAAATTGGTTAACCTATTCTGGGAAAAAAAAAAATCCTTCAGGATCATAGAATCATAGAATCATAGAATCCTAGGGGTTGGAAGTGACCTCGAAAGGCCATCCAGTCCAACCCCCCTGCCAGAGCAGGGTCACCTAGAGCACATCACACAGGAAGGCGTCCAGGCGGGTTTTGAATGTCTCCAGTGAAGAAGACTCCACAACCTCTCTGGGCAGCCTGTTCCAGTGCTTCGTCACTCTCACAGTAAAAAAAAATTTTCTGATACTCACCTTAAACCTCCTATGCTCCAATTTGTATCCATTACTGGATGCTGGAAGAGTGAAAATTTTAATTGTCCTGAATGCTCAGGGATCTGGGCAGAGAAGCAGCAGGAGAGGATGTGAAGTGGTGGGAAGGAAGGGAGAAGGTAGAGGAGACACAGCCAGTCAGTCACCTAGACAAGAAGAGGGGACCTGTCTGCTTTGCCTGCATCCCTGGTGAGCTGGGAGCAGCATCAGCTTGGCAAAGGAACAACTGGATCTTCCCTCAGCCTAAAAATAGTGACATAAATATTGTGCATGCATTAATTATAACTGTTACAAGGCTAGAGTGTGGAAGAAAACCTAATTAATGTGAGACATATTCAAGTGACTTCCCTGAAAGCTGTGCTTTTTTATTAAAGGAACATAAGGGGTTTTCCCCAGATAATATAAAATATTGCTCTTAGACAATCTAGTTGGTGAGGAGGGAGAGGAGAGGGGGTTGTATGGCTGCTCACCATAAAGTACAGCATCAACAATACATGTTGTGTGTTACATTACCACATGTTACAATACCTCACATACAGCTTGCATACAATTATTTTAATGTAATTGGGATATAAGCTGAGAAGAGGCCTGAGGACAAATGAAAGATATAGTAGAGATAATCACAATTAAATGCTCAGGGACCTTCTCAGGAAGACATGCAAAACATGTATTTGGCACTCTCAAAACATAGCTGGCTGTGGGGATGTGTACGTGCCTGCAAAAAAGCAAACAAAAAAACCCATCCCACACCAGGCTAAAATTAGTGTTGGGAAGAGCATTGTGCATTTATTAAAAAGAAACTGAAATAGTAATCACAGGACTATCATGTTAATTCTGCTGGTGTTCAAGGTTCACAGCTTAATTCTGCACTAAAGATGTTTGCTGTTGGTTTGAAGACTTACAGGTCACTGGAAACTGTTGATCCTGAGAGGCCTGTCAAGAAAAATGAGTGAATTATGAGTTTAGGCCAAGTCATGTGCTTACCAGGCCAATTTCAGTAACCAAGGCAGCAAAGAATCCATTTCAATGAACTGAAATTAAAATGTGTATAAATGTACAGTCTGGGTTTTGCAGGATTTTAAATGCTTTGCATTATGACATAATGACACATATTTTTATGTTCTCAGAAAAAACTTCTGCTGGTTTCAAAAGGTTGAGCTGACACTGATGTCACTTTATCCACTTATCCTACAATATATTCTGGCCTTGCACTTTATTTAATGCTTTGCAATGTTATTTGGATACCGTAATTTTACAGTTACCTCACTGGATCCATGAGGAAAAGTAAAAAGCTGCCAGAGGAAGGTTATTTCACACTGAAAGTCATCAGCAGCCCTGGCCTTTCCTAACTTTACCTTTCCTTCTCCTACATCTGAATGCAAACCTGGGCCCAGGAAGCTTCCACTCCTGTATTTACATGCAAGATGCTCACAAATCATATTTCTTTAAGAGAAGTTTATAGTCTGATGTCAATGAAGACTCTAGGGTAGCACCATGTTTGAGAAGGAACCAGCACCAGGAACATAGTTGATGTATGTTCACATACCTCCAAGTGTTATCAGTGGAAACCTCTGAATTACCTCAGTGCAAGAGCTTTTCTGTTCTCTTTAGTTCAGAAGTTTCTATTGGCAGGATAATAAAAATCCCCCACTGCATCTCATAAATAGTTTACACTGCAAATTCCAGAGCCCTGGCTGCTCCACCACATGGGTCCCAAAACACAGCAGCTGTGCTGCTTCCCATAAGCTGCTGGGCCCTTCAGACATCACCTGGAATGTGAAAGGCTGCTTACATCCCATGAAAGATGCCTTTCATTTAAGACCCCTTTCCAGGTCTGGGTGAGTGGGAGGAGGCCCAAGTGTAGATGCAGAGCTGCACTGTGGCCTTGCAGGGAAATATGGTGGGTGCTTCCCTTGGTGAGGTGGTGGTTTGCAGGTCACAGGAGCTGCCCCTGTGCCTCTTAAGTCTTGACCTAAGGGATTAATGTCAGCTCTTTAAGTTGTAATATAAAAGCCCATCACTTAAATCCCAGCTCATCATACCGTCCAGCAGATCAAGGTCATCTGCAGACTCATTAACCTGTTTAATAACCAAGATTTACCAGAATATTGCAGCCCCTGGTTGTGTCTCCCCAGATCCAAACCCTCTGAAAAAAGGGAGCTGCTGGTGGTGTCCCACTTCCCAGACTCCCCAGGCCACCCTGTGGTACCACCATGCCCCATTCCCATTTCCCCTTGTGTCCAATCCTTCTAATTTTGGGTGGCCACCCTGGGTTTGAGAGCAGTTACTGCTCACTGTAGACCAAACCACACTCGGTGAGGCAGACAAGTATCTTCAGCTTTACATCATTTATCAGCAACTTTCCGTCATTTATCAGAAGTCCTGGCTGACTGGAGAGGTACTAGCAGATTGGAAATCAGCCAGTGTAACCCCCGTATGTACGGAGGGATGGAAGGATGATCCGGGAAATTACAGGCCTTTTAGTCTGACTTCAGTACCAGGGAAGCTGATGGAGCAGACCATCCTGAGTACCATTATGCAGTACATGCAGAACAACCACATGATCAAGCCCAGTCAGCATGGCTTCATGAAGGGCAGGTCCTGTTTGACTAACCTCATCTCCCTCTTATGACAGAATGACCTGCTTATTGGACAAGAGAAGGCCTGTGGATGTTGCCTACCTTGACTTTATCAAGGCCATTGACAAGGTTTCCCACAGCATTCTCCTAGAGGAGGTGGCTGCTCGTGGCTTGGATGTGCACACCTTGCTGGATAAAAAGCTGGTTGGACAGCTGGGTCTAAAGAGTTGTGTTCAATGGAGTTAAATCTGGTTTGGGGCCAGTCATGAGTGGTGTTCCCCAGGGCTCAGTGCTGGGGCTGCTCCTGTTTAACATCTTCATTGATGACTTGGATGAGGGGACAGAGTGCACCCTCATTAAGTTTGCAGATGACACTCAGCTGGGTGGGAGTGTCAATCTTCTTGAGGGTAGGGAGGCTCTGCAGAGGGATCTAGACAGGCTTGACCACTGGGACAAGGCCAATGGCATGAGATTCAATGAGGCCAGATGTCAGGTCCTGCACTTTGGCCACAACAACCCCTGGCAGCACTACAGGCTTGAGGAGGAGTGGCTGGAGAGCTGCCCAGCAGAGAGGGACCTGGGAGTGCTGGTTGACAGCAGCTGAACATGAGCCAGCAGTGTGCCCAGGTGGCCAAGAAGGCCAACAGCATCTGCATCAGGAATAGAGTGACCAGCAGGAGCAGGGAGGTGATCCTGCCCCTCTACTCAGCCTTGGAGAGGCTGCACCTCGAGCACTGAGTGCAGTTTTGGGCACCACAGTATAGGAAGAACATTGAGGTGCTGGAGAGGGTGCAGAGAAGGGCAACTAGGCCGATCAGGAGTCTGGAGAACAGGTCTTATGAGGAGATGCTGAAGGAGCTGGGGCTGTTCAGCCTGGAGAACAGGAGGCTGAGGGGAGACCTCATTGCTCTCTACAACTACCTAAAAGGAGGTTGTGATGAGGTGGGTGTTGGCCTCTTCTCCCTAGTGACCAGTGACAGGACAAGGGGAAACGGGGTCAAGTTGCACCAGAGGAGGTTCAGATTGGATATTAGGAAAAACTTCTTCACTAGAAAGAGTGGTGAGACATTAGAACAGGCTGCCCAGGGAGGTGGTGCAGGTACCGTCCCTGAAAGCATTAAAAAAATGGGTAGATGTGGTGTTTCAGGAGATGGTTTAGTGGTTAGGGGTTGTAGGGCAGATGGTTGGACTTGATGATCCTGAAGGTCTTTTCCAACCTTGATGATTCTATAATTCTATGATTCTGTGATTCAGCTGTGCCTTCATCTGTTGCCCAACTCAAACACATAAGGTATTTCTTCAAGCTCCATGTCTTAGAAACTGCAAGAACAAAAGTGAGCTTGACTTGCCAGCCCTGGCTTTAGTTGCTTTATTGCTCAATTGGCTTATATGGATTGATGTGTAATTGCCATATGAATGTTAGCTAATGAATAATGTGCATAACAATGGAGATAATGAATAATGTGCATAACAATAGGGATAACAATGATTTACCCTTCCAGACAGCTGCACCTAAAGGCTAGTAGTCAGAGCAGGATGATTACTGAAAGCTCCTGCTTTTACTCAGGGCCTTGAGTACTATCAAGTGTGACTGTAAAATAATTGCTATGTTAAGTAATAATAGTATCCTGCTGCTAAATTAATACCTAAATGGTATCGTGGAAGTATTTCCATTACAAAACTGATTTTCTGTCTGGCCTATATATTTATTGACATGGAGTGGGTATCATTTTGTTGACTAGTTGTTGTGGTTGTCAAGTAGGAATCATCCCAACCGGGAGCTTTTTGGCTCAAAAGCCGCTCAGTTCCTTGCAGAAAGCATTGTAAATATACAGGTCCCAGACTGTGGCATTGTATCATCCACAGTGTGCATTTTCATATTGACCAGGAAAGATGCAGTGTTCATTTCTGAATGGAAGGAAAGAGTTACTGGAGCAAAAGGTCATATTTTCACAATACCCTAGAAAATTTCATAAAATGGTGATAAATATAGAACAAAAAATGAAGTGAAGCTCAGTAGAAGAATTATGTGTGGTATAAAGTCACTGGTGCCTTAGCTGCCGTGCATGAGGGATGACAGGGATGGTGATCACAGAATCACAGAATCCTAGGGGTTGGAAGGGACCTCAAAAGATCATCTAGTCCAACCCCCCTGCCAGAGCAGGGTCACCTAGAGTACATCACACAGGAATGCGTCCAGGCAGGTTTTGAATGTCTCCAGTGAAGAAGACTCCACAACCTCTCTGGGCAGCCTGTTCCAGTGCTCTGTCACTCTCACAGTTAAAAAAAAAATAAAATAAAAAAATTCCTGATATTCACATTGAACCTCCTATGCTCCAGTTTGCATCCATTACCCCTTGTCCTATCACTAGACATTACTGAAAAAAGCGTAACTCCATCTTCCTGACACTCACCCTTTACAAATATTCAAATACCTCTGAGAACTTTGGTTTTACTTGGTTTCAAAGTTTTCTTTCAGCATAATCACTTCTTCCTCTTTGTTTTCTGCAGTTACATACAAAGAATATTTTCCCAGGCATAAAAAAAGATGCATTTTCCCTTGTTTCATCCCAATGTATTTGTTGTTTGTTCATCTTTCTAATTAGCTGCTAATGTTAGTAATTTGTTCTCAGTGGTGCTCACATCCTGCCTGTGCCTGGGGATATTGAGGGTAGCTGGCAGAAGAAAGCAGGCTGTAGGCCAGATACTTTGTTCTGGGCAGTATGTTGCCCTGATTTGCAGGTTTGCTACCCACAGTCTTGGCTGTTAGACACAGTTTTTCTGTAAGAATTAATCAAAGGCCAGTCAGTCTGGTCCCTCACAAGGCTTCTCTGCTAGGTGTTTTGCTATCCTTCATAGCACTTTGTTTGTAGCTCTACAGCCAATTTTCAATCCATGTGACAACATTAATTTCCAGGCCAGTTTTGATTATTATTCTTTGGTGTAAGATACTCTATCATTTGCTTTACTAAAATCCCAGAATATTTCCTTTACGTCATTGCCTTTGTCCAGTAATGGTAAAACTCCATCACAAAATGTAATCAAGACTACCCGGCAAGGTCTTTTATTTAGAAACACACGTGCCTTATTGCACATAATTCTGTTGCCCTCTGGATTTTTCATGATTAAATTTTCAGTCTGAACGTTACATGAATGTGGCAGGGAAGGACACATTTGATTCATACCTGCCCAGTCATCTTCTATGCATATACACATTTGCTGTAACACAGAGCACATATGCAAGGGAGCTGCCTTATTTTTCCATGTGGTTTAGGCTGTTTGTTTATTTTATCATTCATTCTCAGTGAGAAGGTCATCCTTTCCCCCAGATGTTCACTGCTTTTGGAAACCAAAAACAATTTCACTCATTGCTTGCATCACAGATCGATCTAATACTTGTAAAATGCACGAGCGATGCCAATGAGGTAATGGTTTCAAGAGCTTTCTGTATGCAGAGCTGTGGTTTACCACCATGCCACGGCTTACCACAATTTAGCAGAGAGCCATAGCTTTTAATCAGTAAGCCAAGTCTTGGCCAATTTGAAAACACAGTGCTTGAGCAGGGGGAATTTTGGGAGTGATTTGCTGCCCTGATTTCTTTCAGATTTTCTCTTTACTTCCGTTATTTAAATTATTATCCCAGATTCCCAGCCAGGAGAAAAAAAAAAGGGGACATTTGGATGTTAACAAATTGGAAAAGACTAGTCAAAATGTTTCAATTGTATTTGCAGCCTTAACCTTTAACCCCTCTGATACTTTTTTAGGAATACGTACATTTCTGAAAGTGCAACATGCATATGCATGGAGGTTTCTGAGGTTTCAATATATTGTCTCTGCTCTAAAAATTTTCCCTCTGCAGAGTTTTTAATTGCTTTGGGTATACTCAGCTACTTCTGCATGGTTTACTACTGACTGCAAGGACAGCAGGCTTGGAAACAAACTCATATATATATAATAGACAACTGACAAGGACAAGTAAATAAATTATGTTTTCATATATCTTTCGTGTGTAGGTATGTATATGTTTTGTCCTTGGAAATCTTACAGATGTGGTTGGTGGAGGAGATTGAAGATATAGATTCAGTATATAACATAAAAATTAACTGGTTGCTTGGAAGGGGGCAGCTAATATTTGGCTTGTATTTCTGATATGTCTGAAGTTGATTTTCTTCAAATAGAGTCCCTATTTTTGCCTTGATAACATGAAAACGCTGGTGGGACTTGCTAAAGTGATTTATTTTACTAGCTGAAAGCTGAGTAGGCATCTCTGAGCAGCTGGTGGTAAGGACAGGCGATAGGTTGAATTAAATAACCATCATGAACATGGTTTGATTTAAGGAGAAATAATTTTTTTTAATGACATCAAATTCAACTTGTGACTTTTTCCTCAGCAGATAAAAGCTGTAACTACTTTACATTGAGCAAGATATAAATCTTTTGATTTGGTAGTATAATAGCCAAGAGATAATGTTACTTGATTTAGTGTTTGTGACATCCACTTGACGAGGAGAGGCAAGAGCCACTGCCATACAGCACCTCAGCAATAATCACACGAAACATTACGACAGAAACAGTTTGTTTCTTTCCCTTATTGTGGGATTTTCACTACAGACAAGTCCCTGCTAAACCAATATTTTACATCAGTCATTGTGTGGGCAAGGACAGCAGCTGTCTGCAATTCAGCACTTTTGTAGGTTTGGCCCAGAAATATTTCAAGTGAGTTTGCTGCAACTGCAGAGAGGCTAAATTTCACACTAGTCACCGTCCCACATGCCCAGACAGGCAGAATTTGGGCTCGGCTGCAACATTATCTGAGTCACCTGTGAGGGGACTGCAGTTTCTCAATATCTTGGAGATGGGCAATATGGATCTCATCTCTAAATTAAGTTATCCTGGGGAAAGCTGCAGAGTCAGCCACTAAATTATCTCAAAGCTGTTTTCTATCCTGAAATCACAACACTCAGATAAGTGAGTTCAGCTCACAGGGCTACAGTGAGAAGCAGAAGAATGAGAAACAGTCCTACCCAGCTGAAAATGAAGGGGTGATGTCCAGGGAACGGGATGTAATTGGGGAGAATCAGGCTCAAGTCCGAAAGAAATCTAACTCCCTAAACCCATGGTTAAAACCATGAAAACCTAGCCCAAGCAGGTCAAAGTTTAAATTTTTTTGCATTCTGAAGACATATTTAGTTAAGAAACTTGCTTAAATCCAGTTTAATTAGTAAAATCCAACTGTTTAGGTAGAAGTTGCAAAAATCTGTGCACCATCTGATGGCTTGTCTTGGCTAATCTTCAAAATGAACCAAAACATCGAGTGTTCTGGTCAAGTATCACACAAGCTTTGCAGTAGATGGGGCCTCAATTTCCATTTGCCCCCCTCCCAGCAATGCTGCAGTCACCTCCCTAGAGACCAGCAGGAATGGCCTGAACAAGGGATACTCTGGGTGAGCCCCTTCCCATCTCAGCATCAGCTGTTGGGGGAAATCATCTCCCAAAGTAACAAACAAAAGCTTATTTCTATAAAGCTGGTACTCTAGAAACTTGGTGTTATTCCACAAGATTGTGTCTCAAACAAAAAAGTGAATTCAACCCCCTTCCATAAGATTTCTGCTGCTTAACCTGGCTTTGGAGGCAGTGATTATTGTTGACTGTCTAGCTTATGTGACAGCCAGGGATTTTGGCAGTGGGGCATAATATTTGCAGGGGCAATTCTTCCCTATGCGTTAAAGTTGTGAATGAAAGACATGGGATGAATATGCAAATGCAGAAAAGAAAATAGACAATGCTTGTGTGCAGACTAAAGAAATGTGTATTTTCCAGTTGTTTATGGTTGTCATTGATGAGCAAGCTGGTTGCAAATGACATCTCTGCCTGTGGTTGCTGTAGTGAGCTTCCCACTGTGAGAAAAGATGGAACCTCTTGCCCATGTGTGTGTGTGTGTTCATGGGTTTCTCATCTTGCCTCACTTCATCTATCAAAATTAAGTACCACACTATACCTGTTAAGGCTTTCTGGATCTTTAAAGTGGCAGATCAACAGATTTTTACCTTCATCACCATAAAACAGTAACAACATGTTTATTTTCCCCATGACATTACAGGAAAATCTCCTTTATGGTAAATCAAAGGTGCTGTAATCTCTTCTTCATGTCCTGGAGGATTTGCTTGTATGCATTACTGGCTTTGCAAGCTTCCTCAGCCCCTTACACGTACATGCATTCATGTGCACAGACATCTGCCTGGAAGGGTTCATTACTCTCCTGCCCATCACCTCTGCCAGTCTCCTCCTGCAGTTTTCAGGGGAGGGTTCTGGCCGCCTATGAATCATAGAATCATAGAATAGTTTGGGTTGGAAGGGACCTTAAAAATAATCTAGTTCAAACCCCCCTGCATGGGCAGGGACATGTCCCACTAGATCAGGTTGCTCAAAGCCCTTTCCAACCTGTCCTTGAACACTTCTAGGGAGGGGGCTTCCACAACCTCCCTGGGCAACCTGTTCCAGTGTCTCACCACCCTCACAGGAAATAAATTCTTCCTAATGTCCAACCTGAATCTCCCCTTTTTAAGCTTCAAACCATTGCCCCTTGTCCTCTCACTACACACCTGTGTAAAAAGTCCTACCTCAGATTTCCTGTAGACCCCCTTCAAATATTGGAAAGTTGCTATAAGGTCACCATGGAGCCTCCTCTTCTCTAGGCTGAACAACCCCAACTTCCTCAGCCTATCTTCATATGGGAGGTGCTCCAGCCCTCTGATGAACTTAATGGCTCTCCTCTGGATATGCTTGAGGATGTATCCTGTATCTTGTGTTCTTCTTATGTTGGGGACTCCAGAATTGGACACAGGGCAGCATGAGGGCAGCAGGGCCCCAGTGTGCAAGTTTTGACTTGTTCTCCTAGCAGGCCTTCGCATGTTCCCCCTGCTTGGCCACACCATGGGCAGCTGGAGCAGGAGCCAAACAGGTAGTCTGCACTTCCAGCCGGGAAGAGAGTGTGCATCCTGCCTTCCTGCAGCCGACAGAGACTGGAGATGTCTGCAGTCATAGAATCCAAAGGGTGTGATATTCATAAACTCACACAACCTTCTCTCAGCAGGTTTGATATGAGCCCAGCACACAAGTCGGCGCAAGCAGGAGAGCAGCCCAGCTGGGAAACAGCCCCTACGGTCCCTGGGTAAGGGCAAGTGTCCTAAAAATCAAACTGCAAAGCTGTTCTCTGCAAGATGGACTCACAGGCTGGATGGACATTATTATTTACTGCCTCGTACACGGTCAGAAAGTATCCCTGGCAGTACTGGCAGTGACCTCTGCTTTGACATTGGGTAAAAGCTGCTTGCTCCCAGCAGTGCAGAGGTGTTGTGCTGCAGTTGTAGCAAAGCAGCAAGTCCACATCGCTTTCCAAGTAATCTTTTCAATCCTGCTGCCCAGAGTTCAGTTTTGTACAGCCTGTCTGGGCAGCTGGTTTGCATGAAGACCCTGCCAGGCTGGGAGCATGTCAAAATCCCTCAAATACCTGTCTCTGAGCTCTGAGGAGATCTGGGAGGACATCTCCACCTCTCAATGTGCCTTTACTGGCAATGGCAACAGAAGAGGACCAGCCACTGGTTCTTGGCTCTGTTGTGTGCTGGGCCACTGCTGGCACATGATTTTGTGGCTTGGCATCTGAATTCTGGGTTTATTTGGAGATGTTTCTGAGTTATGTGGAGAAGGTGAAAGATATAAATTACTGAAAATGAAGACGTTTACAAAAGGAGGCCAGATAAGGCAAACCAGTCCTTTTTCTTTCCTCCACTAACATCCATTCCTGCATTGGCGTGTCAAGAAGAGATGAACATTTCCTCTCTAAGAAAGAAATATGTTGTTCTAACTAACAAATTACCAGAGTCATTCTGTGAAGTGACACAGACACTATATCCAAAATAAATTCCCTTTTCTCACTTGAAATCCTGCTTTTTTGACAGCCACAGTTAATCATTCCTACCCTTCATGCTGGGTATCGTGACATGAGGCACACCTCGGGAGCATAATGAGTTTGCTCCTCACCACTTCCATTCCTTTGGGCCTCTCTTATTAACAACCTCTGGTAGAAGCTGGTGGAGTGCTGCCACTTTTACATCTCTGCAAATGTACCTCTTATTTCTTGACAAAGCCGTCTGCTGATTCAAAAGGCCATCACTTACTGCATGCAGCTACTTCTCCATGCAAAGGGCCCAGTTCCTCTCTTGTGCAATCTGTCCATCTGATCTTCTAACAGCAAAAAAAAAAGAGACATTTACTATTTCCTCAGCACACAGAAGACCGTCCGCTCTTTTATGGGATGATACTTTACAGCAATAAGGTACGGTTGTTGTCTATTCTTAGAATGAAACAGTAACGTGTAACTCCACTCTGAAAATACTCAAGATTGTCACTATGTTGTCTGTACATGTACTCCCAGCAGCCTTCACAGAGAGGTCTACAGTTATAAAAAAATATGGAAATTATGGCTTCACTATGGAATTGTGCTGCTGGACATCAGTTAATTATAATAAACCAGAGCAACTACCTACATGCCAAATGACACAAGTGTGTAACATTAGACACCTGATTTGAAACTGTTCATCCCAGTTGCTTCCAGCTAATCTACTCTGCTGTTTCCTTACAGCCCAAGTTATTGATACTTTTGCCCCTTAAAGTGGTTTCCAATGATGTCTTTCCAGTTTGTCCTGCCAGGCTGGACTGGCTCCCTGATGTTTTGGTCCCCATGATGGAGGGTCACCAATACAGTGTCACCAGGGATCGCACACTGTGTCCTGTGGTGTTCATGTCCCTGGCCAGATCCACACCACAGGGCTTTGGTGGTCCCACTCTGTGGTATCTCCCAGGCAGCCTTTGCATGCTCTCTCCTCAGTACTTTTCCACTTGCTCACTGATGTATCTAACCTTATTTTTGAGGTCTGCTAAATATACAGCCAGCCGTAGGTTTCAGCAAGCAAACCACAGAACCCAAACAAAAGAAAACTCATTCCTCATTTCTCTGACCAGACCCAAACAACATCTACAACACTTCCCCAATTTAAACATGTGAGATTTTCCTGCCAGCCCCTGCAAAAGAAAAAAGCCAACAAAACAAACCAACAAAACAACCTCTCAGGCAAACCTGGTCAGGCTGCAACAGGCTGCACATCCCTCTGCACCATGTGCCCCCAACACCTCTCTTGGGTGCCCAGGCCCTGCAGATTAGCCCTTTGCAGCTTTGGTTAACCAAGGAGTTGCTGCTAAAATATTTTCTAACTGCTCAGTGTGTTTTTTAGCACTGTGCTCTGAATTCACTGTCAATGTGAGGGCAAGAGCTATGTCTGGTGGGTCTTGAAGCATTGTGGTATTGTTCTGATGCTCTCCACACAATCAGCACCCATGGCCCTGCTGCACCACTGGTCCTGGGCACTGTCTGCTGGAGAGCTCTTGTCATTTCTGTTCAAAAGAATAAACCCACTGTACCCTTTGATTACCTGCAAAGTGTAAATTTCCTTGTTTTTTGATAGCGTACTTTTAAAATGTGTTATTTTGCAAATATATTTGCTACAATCAAAATGGAGAGTCTCAGGCCAGTAATCCCAGCCAACAGCTTTTGAAAGTGAAGTGACTTTAAATGATCTCTGTGCACAAGTTCACTTCTACAAGCAGTTTTTAGCTGTCTGTGGAAATGCACTCCTTTTATGCAACTTCCTTTTTTTGTGGCACTCAGGACAAGATGGAGCAGCAAACTACAGGCTGCTTCTGTTCCAGGGTAACCTACAAGACATAACTGCAAGGTCCAGCAAAACAACAGCAACCTTTGGAAATAGAGAGCAGATGTGTTCCCCATTGGCAGTGCCACTCTCCTTTTCTCTTTGTACTTTCTGTAGATGCTCAGACCCACAGGAGCTGCAGGCTTCCATCTTCCTCCATGCAAAACCTCTTTCC
Organism: Apus apus; assembly: GCF_020740795.1. Lineage (NCBI taxonomy): Eukaryota > Metazoa > Chordata > Aves > Apodiformes > Apodidae > Apus > Apus apus. Next base: position 17,828,617 of record NC_067282.1, read on the forward strand.
TCTCTCTTTCTTTGCCACATTTACCTTCCTGATTCCTGTTTCTTTGCATCCTGAGGTGCTTTTGCACTGGGGGACCTGACCAACCTGTCCTGTTTTACTCTCCCGGCCTTTCATCAGGATGCTGTTAATAGCTCAGCATCTCTGGCTGTCCCAGAAAATCGCCCCCTTCTCACCCATCCCCGTCATCACTGGAGCTGGTGTTACACTCTGCCACTTGCCTCAGAAAGCACTCACATCCCACCCAGCTGCCAAGGGTCCCTCAGCCATGTTCCACCATATGGCATCACGTCCTTCCACTTTATTGCCTGGAAAATATCAAGATAATCAGACCTGCCTTGCTGTGATTCATACAACCATCTGTCTGGGCTTCCCACTATTTGAGTGCTGTAATACCCAGCCTGCTAGCCAGAATATAAGAAGGCTTTTGCTGTCCAAATTTCTTAAACTAAACAAACATGAAAGCCCAAATTCTGCTCTGGGCTCCCTTTGCACATATCCCATTTGTGACATTAAATGGAGCTGTTTGAATTAGTCCAAGCGTGGAGTTTGGCCCAGGGTTCTCTAACTGATTTATGGTGTCCATCTGGCTGCTCTTACCCAAGGGGAGCCTGGCCCAAGCACAGTTATTAAACAATGCTGCTCTACACAAAATGCAGTTACGGGCACAGTTCTGTTTGATACCAGGGCTGAGGAGACACCTCTGTCCCTTGTGTCACCTTTACATGGCTCTCGAGCTTTCAGACACTGTGCCTGCCTGTTCAAGTGGGACCCCACCTTAAGTAAACCCTCTGAAATGGAGATCATAAACTTTTAAAGGAAGTTTGGCTATGGACAATTTAACTGCTACTGGGACTGCTTCTGTAAACCCCTCTTCACTGCAGGGAAATGCACGTGTCTTCAGCTATGGGGAAAAAACTGGGAGGTAAACTGCTTCGCTCCCTGTTCTGCTTCATACCTGAGATATTGGCTGCCATTAGCAGCACCTTGGGCAGACCTGGTCTCCAGAAGTGTATGCTGCAGCACCAGTGTTCCTGAAATCCCATTCCCTGGAAGCATTCCACAGGAACCAGAATTGTGATGGGGATCCAGCTCCCACACTATAGCTCTGCCTGCACCATGCATCTCAGGTCATCTTCCCCAGAGAGCCCAGCTCTCCCTGTGGTCTGTCCCCTGGACCTATATGGGTACCAGCTGATAGAAACCATCCCAGGCTTGCAGGGAGTGCTCATGGGAGATGTGAACAGGGACAGAGGTGGCAACACCCTCTGAATTCCTAAAAGTCTATTGTAAAGAAATGGGGCACCTTCCCACTGTGAATGACAAGCATTGACCAGCATACCTGAATCAGGGAAGGGCATTGAGACCCTCTGCAGTGAATTCAGGAGACTGTGAAATCAAGATTTTAAATTCTCCAGGACACAGCCCTTTAAAAATTGTGTTGTGGGGCTGGTTTTTCTTACCAGGCTCTGTCTGCTTTGCACCACTGGCCAAGTGAGAGCCCAGGAGCACCCACTCAGTCCAGTTCCAAGGGGAAATGTGTTAATACTGAAAAAAAGATTTTTTAAACTAAAATCCCTGTATTTTCTTTATCTTGAAAACAAATTACTCCTGTAATTCCTTGTAGCCTTTGTGGCATGCTCAGCATTTGCAATATTTTAAGACAACAGTTCTTGAAACTGTGAACATGATCAAATCTCAGCTTGCTTTTAAGAATTACGAAAAACTTCTTTTCCTCAACTTTTCAGAAAAAAAATCCTTACATTGAAACAATGCATCCTGCAGTGTATAGCTCCCAAAATCAGGCAAAAGGTAAAAAAACTTATGTGAACCTGTTAATTTTAAAATCTCAAGATTTCTGAACGCCAGGAATTGGTGACACATAATTTGCATACAGACAATTACATTATCCTTCTAATCAGTCAGCATGATAGAAAGTCTTTAGGATGCTACCCACAGGATTTTTTATTTTTATAACTCTTTGCTGGTTTAAGTTATTTTTTAAATTATCCTCTCTCATTACAGTTTGATATTACTTAGTATATAGCTGAAAAAAAGAAAGTGTATTAAATCTAAAAATGAGGAAGAAGCAGGAAAAATAAAAAACCTTACATTTCCCAAAGGAATGTTGTCTCAGCCACACTAGGTCTCCTAATTATTTCATGCAAAAGTTGATCTGAAAGTGGTGTCAGGAAAGGTAATAATGAGGCAAGATGGCACTGCAGGGAACCTACATTTTCACCTTTTTGTCTGTGTTTTTTTCAAGCCAAGGTTTCAGAACTCCTCAAAGAGGGCTCCAGCCCAGGTACATTTGAAGTGACCAAGAAGCAAGAACCAATTTTTCAAAGACTCTTACAAGGAAGGGAATTGGAGCTGTGCAGGGTCACTCTGCAGGGTCTTTTCAAACCATTCTGCACTTCAGTGCTGCCTGGCCTGGCCACACAAGTGGCACAGACAAGCCTTTAGGTATTGTTGGAAGGAAGAATTCTTTATTGTGTAAGTTGAAACCAAGGGAAGCCCAGGGAGATGATGTGAGAGCAAAGGGGGAAATTCAGTTCTTCTGTCTTCCTCTAAGGAGCCGAATCCTAGGGTCCCACAGAAACAGTCTGACTTCTCTGCTCATCAACTTCTTCTTTCTGAATCAAGTGACTCTCTGATATACCCTGGTGCCCAGTTCTTCAGGACAAAGAGGGAAGTGCTGGAAGGCACCTCAGCTCTGTGTTTGCATCCTTTGCAACCTCCCAGGCTAGACCATTTTCCCTCTTCACTGTTTTCCCAGTACCTTCCTCAAGGGGACTGGCAGCAAAAAGAGGGAGTCCAATAGTAAAGATAACTTGCTTAAAATTCTCCCATTTAATGACTTTGCCTTTTTTCCTGCCCTTAAGCCATTTTTTAATCCCTTTCATCATTTTTCTGCCTATCATATGCCATGCTTTCTGACCTTGCAAATCAATCTCTCATACAGTGTGGGATTAAATGCTCCCTGACAGCTGGATGAACCAGTGCCTACTGTTTCACCCTCATCCACAAATCCAGTAGGCAAATTCATCAGGTGTGACCTACATTGCTTGCTGGAGAACAATGGTAATTCACACGAGAGCTTCTCACAAGGCTGGAAGACACAAGCATGCAGCCCACAGGCTTTACTAAAGGCAGCCAAAATCTGCAGTCATCATCCATGACTGAGTTCTGCTCTCCAGAGTGAAGTGAGAGGAAAACTAAAGTCAATGGGGTGACACGTGAGTGGTTCTGGCACAGGTGAGAAGAGACTCAGCTCTGTCATTTACAATGCAAGATTATATTTGCTTTTAACATTCTCACACCTGGAAAACCTCACATCTTCCTCATCTGAGAAAGCCTCACACAGCACAGCTGGTGGGACAGGGTGCTGAATGCAGATCTGAACTGGTTGCAGCCATCCAACTGAACCAGGAGGTGTGAAAGCAGGCTGTAAGGCACCCAGACTGTCCCTGAAGGATGTTTATCTGACCTTGTATTCAAAAAATCTTTTAATTATCCTCATAATTAGAAAGTTTTAAAGTTAAATGTCTCTGGCTGCAAATTAGCTGATCACCTCTTGTGTGCCAGACTGGTCCCCAGGGAGGTAATGTGACAATGGATAAGAGGAGCTCTGAGTGCTCATTGGTATTTTATAAGGATTTGGGGTCAAAATCCAGGCCAAAGTAAGGATTTCCTTACTGTCTTACTAATGAAACTGTTATTGACACAGTCATGTTTTGTGGAGGATGAGGACAGGTGGGAGAATGACAGAGCATCTCAGAGTGAGCACTGCTGCTCCACTCATCTCTCTCCCATGGGCTCAGGAGAGGAGTTTGCTTCTCTAACCTGCCCTGGGCATGTCCCTTGTGTATTCTGTGCTCATCACTATTCACTGTGGTGTCACTGCTGAGAAAGAAAAAACTATGAGTTTCATACAGCAAAAGTCAAATATTTTACCCTTTTTCCCTCCCAAATGGATTATGAGTTGCCTTCTCAAAACTTCTATTTTTGATGGAGGCAAGTTCTTGGAGAAAAAATTTGTTTCCCTGATTTTTCTGACCATCTCTGCCCTCCTTCCTGCTCCTTGCAAACCAAGGAGCAGGGTAAAGCCTCTCACTACAAGTTGCCTCTCTAACCTCAAAGTATTTTGGACTTCTCCACTTTCTTGCAGCTTTTTTGCTGTCCTTTAACATATAAACACCAAAACTCCCATCCATGTGCAAGAGTAGTTATTGGTCTCTGGCCTGAGAGAAGTTTGACCAGAAACTGGTGGCTCTATTAATGGAAATATTAAATAAGATGTCAGATGGAGCAGGTTTCAAACTCCTACGACACACGAACGTGGTGTATCATCTCCTTGGAAACACTGCAGCGTGGGGCTTGGCAGTATGTACTGGTGATACTACAGGTTGTAGAGTGTGGGAATGCTCCAGCTGCTGTCCACTGCAGCCCTGCAGCCCTCCTTTCAAGGCTTTGCCTGCTGAAGGCACCTGCACAGCAACAGATTTGCAAAGCTAAAAGCTGTGATCTGTTTCCTTAATTTTAGACTCAGGTAGAAGGGGCACAAAATTGGCCCCAAATTCTGGATGTTTTCAACAGGGCTTCAGCACATCCTGATGTATTTCACTAGACATCTGTAGGAACAGCCGTGCACTGAATGTTGAGAATGTCTTTTGATGAATTGTGACCCACATTTAATATTTAACTTGAATAAACTGACTTTCTAGTACAAAAGGCACTTAGGGGCAAATCTGTGGTTAGCCACCAAAGAAAAAACTTTCACATGTGATGGCTCTTGAATAATGCATTTTCATGTTGTTACCTTTGTAATTTTGGGTAAAGCCACAGATGCATTTGTACACTGAAAAATTATATGATCTACGAGGAATATGTCAAGCCAGACTGCATTAAGAGATAATATTTAGAGTGGATGAAGCAACACACGTCATGAGATGCTGGTAACATGAATCATTATGTGCCAGATTGCTTTTCAAACAAACAAACAAACAAACAAACAAAAACAACAGAAAGAAAAGAAGAAAGAAGAGACAAAACTATTTTCTCCCCTCCTTCTGATAAATCATTTTTAGGCAAATCTAGGAATTGGTATCTGATCTGAAATTCCCCCTTTTCATCCTCTCCCCTCCGCAGCAAGGAAAGATTTCTCAGCAAGCTTCCCCAGCTCAGGCTGCTCCTCTGTATGGCTTCAGCTTAGAAATTCCTGAAGCAGGTGTATCTCCATGCAGATAATAAAGCTGAGCAAATTGACTACTGGGACTGCTCCCAAGACTGGGCTTTTTGGAAGCAGTAGAAAGCTCTCCTTGGGCCTTGGTGAGGGGGAGCCATGGTCCTTGGGATTCAGCCCTCTCTGGTGCAGTGCTCTCTCGAATACTGTGTTCAGTTCTGGGCCCTTCACTGTAAGAAGGAAATTGAGGTGCTAGAGCATGTCCAGAGGAGAGAAACCAAGCTGGTGAAGGGTCTAGAGAAGAAATCATGTGAGGAGCAACTGAGGGAACTGGGGTTGTTTAGTTTGGAGAAGAGGAGTCTGAGGGGAGATCTCATTGCTCTCTGCAACTACCTGAAAGGAGGTTGTAGGGATGTGAGTGTTGGCCTCTTCTCCCATGTAAATAAAGACAGGAATAGGCAAAATGGCCTGAAGTTATCCGGGGCAGGGGGAGGTGTTAGATTGGATATTAGGAATAATTTCTTTACTGACAGAGTGGTCAGGCACTGGAACAGCCTGCCCAGGGAGGTGGTGGAGTCACCATCCTTGAAGGAATTCAAGAAACATGTAAATGTGGCACTTCAGAGCATGATCTGGTGGCCAAGATTGTAGAGAGGGGTGGGGAGGGGCTGTGGCTGGGTTTAGTGGATTGTGTGTGGTTTTTTGTGTTTGTTTGGCGGTTTTTCTGATGGCAGGACTCAGTGATCTCAAAGGTCCTTTCCAACCATGACGATTCTGTGGTTCTTGTGATATTTGGGCTGGACCATCACTCACACAACGCTGGATGTGAAACCTATGTCAAGGCCCTTGGAGCAGGTTGCTCTCTGTGCAGCAAAACCACATCAGAGGAGCTCTGGTGGGGCCCACAGTGAGGTGGGATGCCCTGGGTCAGTGTCACCACACACCCTACAACTGCAACTTGTCCTGCAGCCTGACAGCCAAGGTCCTGCTTCTGCACAGATATTGGTGTGTTTAACCCTGTGCATGAGGAGTAATTCCCTTGGCTTTGTATGCATGAGACTAATTTGGACGTGATTCTTCATAGGAAGGAGTCTTATGTGTCATTATGATAAATGTAAACATAAGCTCAGCATCCACATAAAGCTGTTCCAGCCACAACCACTGAAATTCTGCCCTACCTCCTTGCTACTGTGTTTCAGGGCAGTTTAAAAAGGAAGAGAAATCACTCTGCATGAAAGCAGCTAGAACAAGAAAGCATATGAAAGGTCACCATGTATCACATTTTCCTGTTTATTGGCCCTGGGGACGCTTGAGTGCGTGTGATACTCACTAGCGCAGGTGACACAGCAAGGACACAACAATATGTGCCAATATCTTTCTGGTCCATGCAACACCGAATGGTCATTTCTTTCTATATATTATTAATGTGATTTTTGTTCTTAAAGTACCAGGTTAAAGACGCTGAAGAATGATAGCTTCTGTCCCTGCAGGGTAGAACACAGCTCATTAAAAAGGAAAAATAGAAGACCTTGGTTCTACTTGTGTCCTAACTAATTCCTGTTTTAGGGGTGAATTTCATCCACCCAGCACAGCATGCAAACTTCCCCAACCGTAGCATCCTCCAGAGCTGCTCAACCCTGACCTGGAGAATACCACCTGTGGGGCTGAGAAACTGGATGATATTTTGGTTTTCAACCCCCTTTTACTGTAGTGAAATATTTCCAATAAAAATAGGAGCTGTTCAATGTATGGCTCCAGCATTTGCTGAATGACAGCAGCACTGGGACTTTGCAGTTTAGAAAATCCCTTGTTCACCCTTATGCGATGTGTGAGATCATGGAAAGAGAGAGCAATTTGCCTTCTGCCTGCCAAACACCCAATCACCATTTAAAAACTTTACAACATTCCTTTGTGGATATATATTAGCACCGTTTAACTACTTGCAGATATTTTTCTGAGAAAGTAAATTAAAAGTGTGAAAAAAACCCAAGAGATAAATAGGGCAGCCATCATAGCAAGAGGAAGCCACAAAAGGAGGGAAAGTGAACTTTGGGAAGCTAGTCTCCATCTCAAATGGGCACAGAGCTGGCCTTTTAGGTAAGCTCATGCTCATTTATATTCTACTCCTGCCACAGCTTACAGTAACATGTATGTTTTAGGGCAGTAACAGGAGAAAGCATTTTCCTGCCTAGTCCACACACCAGTAGGTAAGTTCTCAAGTGTCTCTTGCTGTTGATAACAGGGTTGAAGAAGCGCAGCAAGGACCATCCCCAGGACTGCCTGCCTCCCCGGTCCCAGCAGAACTCATTTGACAAATGTCACAGCAGAATTCAGGGATGAGGAGGACCTGTGGGGCAGCTTTGCAGGTCCCTGGGCAGGAGGCGACCTGTGGAGATGAGGAGCTGTGAGCACAGCTCTGGAGACTGGCAGCTTGAGGCCAGCATCACTAGAGGTGGGGATGAGAAAGCAGAGCAGAGAAGTCCCAGTGTGGTTAGCTGGATCAGCTGGACAGAAATACACAGCCCTGCACCACGGACTGGGAAAAGTGCCCACACGCTAATGAGTACAGAGACACAGCAATTAGCTTCTAAGAGCTTTGGATTAGGACCATCTGCACCATGTGCTTACACAGTGCCTGCTGCCATGGGCCCTCAGCCTGCCTGGCTGAAAGGCTCCTGCAGGACAAACACCCAGAGCAAGGAGATCACATTTTTCCTGTTATCACTGCATGTCTTTTTGAAGTGGGGGAATTTTTTTTTTTTTTTCAAAAGAACATCTTGTTATAACCACTCTGAGAATTTATGCTCAGAGCAGCTCAGTCCTGAGCACTTTATAGCCATGGAGCACAACAGAGATGAACAGTTTTTTGGATAGTGAGGGAGAAGGTGGACTGGAGGCAATTCAGCTGAAGATTCAAGTACATTTTGTGGAAAAGACAAGTGATTCATCACACTTCTAATAGCAATTATAGGCGTAACTGTGAAAGAGTAGCACAGCACAAGTGATTAGATTAATTAAGAGGGACCAAGATGACATCAGTTCTGAATATTAGAGAGGGGAGAATATTTTTGGTGCAGTACCTTTAGGGAACAGGCTGGAACTTTCCAAAGTACAATCACCAAATCAGAAATCATATCTTGGAAAGAACAACCAGCAAAAGGGTCCTGAAAACCATTGGGGTCCAGTCGAGCACCACGGGAGCTGCTCATGCCTTCTCCTCCCAAAATTAAACTTTCTATTCATTGTATGTCTTAGTTTAGCAGGTCTTCTTAGGAAGGATTACAGAGTTATTTTAAAAAAAATGTTCCTGGGATTGAATTCATCTGCTCACTTTTGTATTTGTAAGATGGCCCACACTTTGAGGGGAGAGGATATGTGCAACCAGTTTTGCATCTGTCAGGAAAAAGCCTCTCTGCTATCTGCCAAATTTATGTGAGTGTTCAGCCTACTGGTAACGAAACAGTGATGGTTTTGAGGCAGAATAATAGGACAGGGGCCTGACATGGTGTGTGTTGCATCTGAGGATATACATTTTAAGGTTACCTAGGTTACACGGATGTGGTGCAGGGTCAGCAGTGCCACCTGGCACTGTACCATCCTAGGGAGAGACTGTGGGGGATTTTTCTTCTTTTTATAAATCAAGCTGTGCTTTAGAATTCCAATGTAAAGCAAGAAAATTATGCAATGATTGCAGAGTATACATCTTGCTATGCTTTAGGGTTCAATATATGCAGAAATACTGGTTATTACTGATCTTAAAGGATAAGTCCATGGTTTCCATGAATTTGTTAATAAAGCTCCCAGAGACTCCAGTGAAGCCAATGGTTAATGCCTTCTTCCATTGAGTTTGCAGAAGTCTCATTTCCAAGCATTGACCTGAAGCTGAGAGAAGAAGGGTCCTATAATTTAATTCATACTTGAGGATTTCCCTGCACTGAGTTCCCTACCCCATGAGAGATTTTTCAGTGTCTTGTACAAATAATACAGGATCTGTGTTCCCATCTCTCAAATGAAGCTCAACCAAGAACAGAAAAGTATGTGAAGCACAGTATGGAGGTCAGGACCAAGGATGGAGGCAGGGCCAAAAACTGGAGGTTCAGGTGGACTCCAGAAGAGCTCTCAAAGAGGATGGGCAAAATTCCCCATCCATTGAAAGCACTGCAAGCAGAGGGTCCGGACAGCACTCATAGTTCAGTTCAACATTGAGCACACATCCTTAGCACAGCATCCAGAGCCCAGACTGAAAAATCACCTTTATGGGTTCAAAATCCATTCACATTTAATGGATTCAAAAACCAAAATGGATTCAAAAACATGAATAGAAAGAAACTGTGACCAGGATGGACATAACAGCTGCTCCCCAACACACTTTTCAGAAAGCTGTGCAGGTGCTTCTTATTCTTCTCTGTAGTAAAGGTGCTCCCCAGACATCAACCTAGATAAAAAACAAGGTGACAGTGCTACTCAGGAGAGCAAGAAGCTCATGCGATGGGATCATGATGATTTGAAAACATCCTTTTTTGTGGTGTGCATGTGTTAAAATGTTAAATTCTGCTGTCCCATAGACTCACCCTGGCCAGAAACCAGAATGTGAGTCTCCTCCTCAAGCAGCAGGACAAGAGGTCTGCCTGCACAGCTCTCAGCTAGCTGTGAGCACCTTGCCAGAGCCTGTGACAGGGACACCATGCCACATCTGGCCAAGGTTTCTTTCCAGAACACATCCTGGAACATGGATTCTCCCAGGCATCTGGATATAAAGGGCCAGGAAGATATTGGTTACCCAAGCAACTCACATGTTATGATTCCTAAACAACTGAGATGTTGGAAGGCTGAGGACACTTGAGAGAAATGGTTATGGAAAACAAAAATAGTCTTCCAGCCATGCAGACATACTGTGTGGTAAGATCTGATTACTGAACTGCTTTTCACTCATGATTTTCTGGATGGCCAACAGATTACCAACCATCAGATCAGATATTCTACTCTCCCACTTTCCTTTATTAAATTCAGACACCTGCCCAGCAGGAGGGCAAGGGCTGGCCAGTGGCCATGCCCCACACGGTGCCCTCCAGCAAGGGACACGGTGCCCCTTGGGTGTGTTGCCTGCAACCAGCCAGTCACTGCCTACAGTTCCTTCATTAGGTTGAAGGAGCTGCAAAACGCCAGCTGAGATTGCAAGATAGGATGATGAAGATTACTGAAGGTCAAGGCATCACCAATCAGCATTGCTCCAGGGATGTCTGTGCAGCAGCTCAGTGTACTGGATACCAGTACACTTGCAGATCACCTTCATCATCACATTTTGAAATTTCAGTTATGTTCACCTGGAAACAGTTTTGATTTGAGAAGTGCTGTGTTCAGATCTCACACACCAAGCTCATTTCCAGCCTCCTGCACTGAGCAGTTTCCCCTGCAGATCAGCTCCTGTAACCACAGTAACCTTCATTTGGCTTCATATCTTCTAACCTGAATCAATTCCCCAGTCATTTAATTTAAGGCTTATAATTAATCATGTAGTAGATTATGTTAATAAAGCTTTTGCTATCTGCTAAAATGCCCACCTAGAGAAATACTGTGTTCCTATAGCACAAGGTGTCCTCACAAGGAGAAGCACAACATGGACCTGGTCAGGCAGAACATTAGTGTTGTGTCAGCTGGTATCATGTATTTCACCTCTAGCAAGAATAATCAGAACTTTCTTTTTCCTCTCTGCTTGCTCTGAACTGTGTTTGCACAGGTCGGCTCACAGGACATGGCATTAACTTAAATCAGCCAATTATTTGAGCTATCCTATAAAAATATTTTCAAGGCAGGCTTTTTGCAAGACCAGGTACAACATCTAAAGTAAGCCCCAAAGTAGAAGTCACTGTGACAAGCAGGTTAAATCAAATCAGCTGGTCTGACTCACATCTTGTATTCATCATCTTTGCAGTGATCTGTCTCTTCTGATAGTCAGGCTACTTACATGTACTCTGGTAATTCAGAGGGAAGAACAGACCAAGAGAGCTCAGCTGCCTTGTGCAGAGGCAAAAGGAACACAAGCCACAGGACACAAGAAAATGTAAAAAATGCCACAGGACATAAAAACATTAAACAAATTTCACAAATATCATAGGACATAAGAAAAATTATCCTACCTCATTGACCTCTGCCCGTGAATGGATAAGGCAAACATTGGCCTGAGCAGACACCACTCAGCTCTGAATATTCAGCTGATCTGCAGCTGGCAAGACAAGCCAAGAGATTGTGAGCCACTTTGGATAAAAATGGATCATAACATTTCTATGCTGCAGCAGCCCTAAATATCCAGTGGTCAAAACCAGTGGAATAAGAGCAAAACACCAAAACCACATCTACACTGGCATGATTGCAGCTGAGCACAGTCAGCACTTGGCTGATTTTGGCTAGGCCTCAGGATCTTTTTGCTCCTCCATATCCCTGCCCATTGACTAAATATACTAGTCTCCCACAAAATATTTTAGGTCCAAAGTCTATTTGACAGGTTCATGCCCATTGAAGGTTTTGGAGGTGGTCTGGTTCACTAGGGAAATGATGGTTTTGCATATCAGTACATGTATGAAGTACATACTTGGACACTTTGGTAGTCCTCATTTAATGATTATAGATTGATTTCACAGAATCACAGAATCACAGAATTACCAAGGCTGGAAAAGATCATGAAGTCCAGCCTATGTCCAACACCACCACATGGGCTAGACCATGGCACTAAGTGCCACATCCAGCCTTTCCTTGAGCACATCCAGGGACGGTGCCTCCACCACTTCCCTGGGAAGTCCATTGCAATGTCTAATCACCCTCTCCATGAGGAAGTGCTTCCTAATATCCAACCTAAACCTCCCCTGGTGCAGCTTCAGGCTATGCCCTCTCGTTCTGTCACTAGCTGCCTGGGAGAAGAGCCCAGTCCCCACCTGACTACAACCTCCCTTCAGGTAATTGTAGAGAGTGATAAGGTCCTCCCTGAGTCTCCTCTTCTCCAGGCTAAACAACCCCAGGAGCCTCAGCCTATCCCTATAAGACTTTCCCTCTAGTCCCTTCACCAGCCTCATTGCTCTCCTCTGGACCTGCTCCAGCACCTCAATATCCTTCCTGAAGTGAGGGGCCCAGAACTATACACAGTACTCGAGGTGAGGCCTCACCAGTGCTGAGTACAGGGGGAGAATCACATCCCTGCTCCTGCTGGCCACACTATTCCTGATACAAGCCAGGATGCCATTGGCCTTCCAGGCCACCTGGGCACACTGCTGCCTCATGTTCAACCAGTTGCCAGCCAGTAATTCCAGGTCCCTCTCTGCTGGGCAGCTCTCCAGCCACTCTTCCCCCAGCCTGTAGAGCTGCCTGGGGTTATTGAGGCCAAAGTGCAGGACACTGCACATGGTCTTGTTGAATTTCATGCCACTGGCCTTGGCCCATTGACCCAGCCTGTCCAGGTCCTCCTGCAGCTTCTTCCTTCCCTCCAGCAGATCGACACTCCTCCCCAGCTTGGTGTCATCTACAAACTTACTGAGGGTGGACTCACTCCCCACATCCAGGTCATCAATAAAGATGTTATAATTATATATTATCGTATTCTTATTGTGTTATATTATTTGTTATAATAATCCTGGAAACCAACAGTCTAACTTGTTCCCATAGGATCTCAGGCCCAAGCCCTGTCTTTCACAGATAATTAAGAATATTCCAGGAATCACCGAGCATGTTTGGAGGTCTATTCTGCAACCCTGAAGAGTTACATCATGAACCTTGATGTGGGTGTTGAGAAGCTATTGAAGAAAACAGGAGCCACAGAAACTAATACCCACAAGTAGATGAGGATGAGACAAGGGATGAATGGAAATGCATGGGGATGCAATTTGCAGAAACAACTATTAGACACAAGTTTGGAAGCTGCAAGGAGGGAAAACCACCTGTGAACTGCCACTCATTCAGCCACCATTCATCTCTGGATGACTGGGCCGACAAGGTACAATGTTCCACTATGAAAATTTGAATAATTCTTATCAAAACTGAGCTAAATAACGATGCTTTGAACACATTTCTGAAGCTTAGATTTGTGGCTCATAGCAGCTATGCTTATTGATAAGGCTTTTCTGACAAAAAATGTGAAGATTTTGGGGGATCAGTGGGTTATAGCTAGGATGCCTTTTGTGCTTTAGCATTCAGACAAATGATTACAATTTGAAGTATGACTGCTTCTTGGCTACCAAAATTACACAGAATTGAATTTAAAAGTTGTAGAACACTCAAAGCAGCCAACTCCAAAAAGCTCATAGCATTCTGCAAGTGTCTTCAACCAGCTCTGGTGCTAAGCAACCTGCTGATTTTGGAATAGCACAACCCAACTGAGATTTGAAAATTAGCATAAAAGTTTAAATTAATTTTGATTAATTTTTCTTGGTGTTGAATTGTTCTTTAACAAAGGACATTAGCTCATAATTTACTGCAGCTTTAACCAGATGACAGGATTTCAAAATCACAGCTCTTCTCTGAGTAGACCATTCTGAATTAAAACATTCACAAAAAAAAAAAAAAAAAGTTAATCTAGTCTCCTGTTCTTAAGTGAAGGACAATGTTGAAGCTAAATCAAGAGAATAAGCAAGGACCGTCATATCTGTAATTAGTTTAGCATCTCTGAGGAATATGAGCACTCAGGAGTTTTAAGGTCCACAAATGTTTCAGCAATTGCTCTTTTGAGGCAATGAGCCACGACTAAGAGAGCTCTTTTGTACCAGAAGTTCCTCATTATTCATTTTATTGATGAGATACTTCAGGATGAATCACATATTGCTGGAGTTCATTTTAAGGATTGTCTTGTACCCATCTCAATGAGAAACATCCAATTCTACCATGAAAAATGTGATGGTGTCTGGTGCAATGAGACATGGAATTGACAAACAGCCACAGCCCTTGATGAAGAAAGAGTGAAAACCTAGTAAGTCAAGTAGTTGGCATTATCACTTCTGAGAAGACTTTACACTTGCAAACCACCTGTTGAACCTGCCAAACCCCTGGTACTCAATTTTCTCCACTAGAGTCAGAAGCAATGTACCACTAGACCAACATCTTATACTTTCAAATCCCATTTTATTAAAAGAAAACAAGGAAAACCAGCTAATAAACATTCTGTAATTTTAGTATATTAATCTCCATGAACAGGAGAGGCAAGTTTCTGGAGCTGGCTAAATCCATGCCCAAGATATGATCCAATTAAGATCCCTTACTTGGAACTAACATGCATTTGAATTGCTCTATCTGACAACAAAAAGGCAAGTCCCCTGTTCTTTAGGCAGGGGTGTCCAGAAAAGGGGCCATGCTGTGCTGATGTCAACCTCTGCAAGAAAACCTTGTGTTAAAAACAGATCAAAGAGGTGGTAGAAACCCCAGCCCTGGAAGCTTTCAACGTTGGACAAGGCTCTGAGCAACCTGATCTAGTTGCAGATGGCCCTGCTCACTGCAGGGGGGTTGGACTAGATGATCTTTAAAGATCCGTTCTAACCCAAGCCATTCTGTGGTTAAAAAAAAATCTTACAGGAGATCTGAATAATCCCAGTCTTCGATAGATGTAGGTGGTCCCTTGAAGCAGTGACAACTCAGCATCAGATATGTTTCTTGTGTATTTTTTCAGTTAAGAACCTAGTAGCAGCTTAAAAAAGAAGGAGGTTCTGAGTGAAACTTGCAGTCTTTTTCCACCAGTATTAATTGGTCAGGCAGTCCATGGACTAATGTGCTATGGAATAATTTTTGGGGAAAAAAAAGGGCATTTCCTGTAACAGATATGTGTGATGTCACCACTGCCAAATGGAAATATTGCAAGTATTGCAGTAAAAAGGACATCAAGCTATTGGAGAGTATCCAAAGGAGAGCCACAAGGACATGGAAGGGTCTGGAAGGGATGATTTATGAGGAGTGGCTGAGGTCACTTGGATTGTTCAGCTCGGAGAAGAGGAGGCTGAGGGGTGACCTCACTGCAGTCCATGGCTTCCTCACAAGGGGAAGAGATGGGGCAGGGACTGATCTCGTAACTCCTGTGATCAATGACAAGACTCGGGGAAATGGCAGGAGGCTGAATCAGGGGAGGTTTGGGTTGGATATCAGGAACAGGTTTTTCACCCAGGGGGTGTTTGAGCACTGGAACAAGCTCCCCAGGGAAGTGGTCACAGCACCAAGTCTGCCTGAGTTCAGGAAGCATTTGGATGATGCTCTCAGACACACAGTGTGATTCTTGGGGTGCCCTATATAGGAACAGGAGTTGGAATTGATGATCCTGATGGGTCCCTTTCAACTCAGCATGTTCTATGATTCTATGATTCTAAGTTTTGCCACAGATGGAGGTGGACTTTATTTCTTCTAGCACCCACCGTACCATGTTACCAAGCTGTGGATATGCTTAAATAGAAAACCTAGCAGCTGTTAATAGCTCAATAGTCCTTCCTACTCCACTCCTCCTTGTTCCCCTCTCCTGAAGCAAGGAGCAGGCTGGGATAGGGACAGGGGACCAGGCTGTCCCTCTCACCATCAGTTTGTGCTGGCTCAGCTGTAGCCTCACCCTGCACCCAAATTTTCATGGAGACACTCCTTGTTTTGAAAATCACTGGAAATAAACAGAGAACATGTGCCTGTGTATGTGTGTATGGAGGGGCAGACTGATGGTGCTCCTCTACATTATGATGACATTTGTATTCAGGATAATGAATTACCAGCCTCCCCAGTGACAGTGTGCAGGCACCAGCCTTCAGTTGTACTTGGCTCACATAGCACCATCAGTAATGCAGAGATGTTTTCCAAGTGCCATGCAACTTTCACTGCCCTCACTGCAAGTGGGAATTTTTTCCAGGCCATTGTCCCTGTCCTTCACCCCACCTTTGCTCTGGCCAAGGACAGGATTAGTCAGGTCCTGGCTTGAGCTACCAACAGCCTCCTCAGCACTGTGATGCTGGTGGGAGTTGCCCATGCTCCCTTCCCCAATGAGCTTTGTGCCATGGTAGGGTCATCGCAGGTGGTCACCCAAAGCTGCCCCTGTAGGAATGACACTTCTGGGGCACAGCCCCTCTCACCAAATGTCCTCCTTCCCCCTGGGCAGAGATGGGCTGAGATGTGCTCAGTGCTTGGTTACAGCCATTCAGCACTGGTGCAGCCAGGGCTGGCTAGCTGCAGCTCCTCTGCATCAGGACCCAAGCAAGTAGATGACAACTTGGCAAGCCCCCAGAAATCACCTGCTCACAGCCTGCCTTGACTGAGCAGCCCCCAAGTGCCCACAGGCAGGGGAAAGCATAAAGCCTTGGTCTAAACCATGGTTAGAAAAGTTTACAGATGTGTCCAAGAAATAAATGCTGACAAGTGCTGGCAAGAGGGAGCAATAAAAAAGAAGGGTAAGCAGAACCCTTGTGGCACAGCATTTATTTTGTTGTTTCTTGCATTTCTCCTGTTGCTTCTTCTCATCAGGCCATGCTCTTCCCACTTAAATTAATCAACATTTGAACTGGCTAACTGACTGCAAGTGGAGCTCAGGATAAGCAGACATTCTAAAATATGTCCTTATTAACCTCTGTAATTCCCTCTGTGCTTGTTAAAGGTGATGGCAGTTTACTATGTATTATTCCATTCTATCTAGTATTCTTTAAATAAAATTTCATCTTCAGTTTCTGCCTGTTCTACCAACTGAGAGAAGAAAATATGACACTAAATCTGTCCTTCACTCTGGGGGGAAAAGGATAAAAGCTAGAGGTCTGTGGGAACAGCAAAAAGCCACATTTATAAGAGAGTAACTCCATTCTCTTGATTTGCACTGAATGTATTTATTAGAAATACAATTGAGTACTCACAAGGGCACCATCAATTAAAAAATTACCTTGTCTCTTCCCGGAAATTACTTACTGTCCCTTGTTACAAATAAAACCATAGCTCAGTATAAATGAAAACAAGGCAGAAGTAAGTGTCTCTGTTATTCTTCGCTTCATCCCCCTGCCCCAGTTTGTTGTTCACTCAGCTCGCCGTATCTTGGCAGCAACTATTGCCTTTTTGTATTTACAACCATTCCCCCTCTTCAGAGGTTTGTTGTACACTCGCAGTAGAGGGAAGAATATTTTCTTGAATAAGATTATACCAGGAGGTGGGAAGAAGACCAAAACACTTCCTGCGCTTGTAAGCCAAGTAAATGTAAACTGAAAGGTAAAAATGTAACCAAAAAGAGCTTAATTACTTTCCTCACCAAGACTTCTAGTAGTGAGCACATTGCTTGGTTTTTGCCGTTTGTTGCTGTGCAGCTTAATCTCATTATTTTTGTTAATTCTGAATGAGTGTGCACTTCTAGACAGGGCGAGGGAGAGGCTGATTTTGGGGGTGGCTGGGCACCCCGGGGGTGTGAGCTGCCCCCACCCTGCTCCCAGCCCCAGCTGTCCAAACACGGGTCTGTGGCCCAGCCATGGGCTGGCTCTGAATATCATAAAAGCTATGAATAATGTGTTCTTGTTCCCTGCCTTCTGGTGTTTGACCCTTCGCGGGTCACATTTTCCAGATAATTGTTACAGTTGGAAATTTGCTGTTTATAAGGAATGAAATGAAAACTGTCCTTCTCCTGGCTGTGGCTGTGCAGGAAACGGCAAAGGTGGGACACATCCCAGCTTAGAGCCAGCAGTGGTTCCCTGTAGGCCACCACAGCCACTCTTCATGTGTCCAGTTTATCCAGCTGAGGCATATTCTGCTGTGTGCTACACTGCTTTCTGATGATTAGCCCCCGAGGACCTTGTTTTGGGGGCAATGCTAGGAGGATGATCTCCACCTTGACTTCCCCTGCAGCCTGACAATACAGCTGTGTACACGGTTTTTTTAATTCTACAGGTAAGGATGTCCCTTAAAACCACTTAAAGTTCCTACCCAAGCAGAGCCTGGCTTCACACACGTGTCTCCTGCCCACCACTACAGAATCAGGTACTCCTTGTCCTCTAGCCACAAACAGAGACAGTGGAAGTGTCTGTAAAATCCCACCACGGTCATTCAAAGTGAAATAAAACTTCTTTTCTGGCATTAAATTTTAGCTCCAACCACACTTTTGCCCAGCTCTGCCTGCCATCCAACATCTAAACTGCCAGAAACACAGCATCAATCCAGTGTGAGGATGTCGGGCTGCAGACCCTACTCAGCTCCACTCCTGGGAAAGCTTTCCTCTCTTCCCCTTTGGAGCCAAAACTGGTGTGGGATTGCCAGAGCTGTGACACAGCCCTGCCAGCTCTCTGCAGTGAGGTCCCCCAGCTGCAGCACTTGCCTCTCTCACCCACTTCCCATGGGCTCACATACGTTGTCTGCACCTCTCTTTGGTGACTAGGAGGGGGTTCGTGGCATCATAGAATGGCAGGGGCTGGAAGAAACCTCTGGAAATCATCGAGTCCAACCCCTCTGTTAAAGCAGGTTGACCTACAGCAGGCTGCACACAATCACATCCAGGTGGGTTTTGAGTATCTCCACAACCTCTCTGGGGAGACTGTTCCAGTGCTCTGACACCCCTTATAGTAAAGAAGTTTTTCCTCATGATCAAATAGAACTTTTTGTGTTCAGCTTGTGTCACTCATCCTGTTGCTGGACAGCACTGAAAAGAGCCTGGCCCCAGACTCTTGACACCTGCCCTTTAGGTATTCATAAACATTTATAAGATCCCCTCTCAATCTTCTCTTCTCCAGGCTAAACAGACCTAGGTCTCTCAGCCTTTCCTCATAAGTGAGATGCTCCAGTCCCTAATCATCTTTGTAGCCCTCTGCTGGACTCTCTCCTATAACTCCTTGTCTTTCTTTACTGGGGAACAGTAAAGAAAACAGTCCTGCCCAGAACAGGACACAAGTGTGACCTCATTTGGGCAGAGTAGAGGGCAAGATAACCTCCCTTGGCCAAACCACTCCTCTTACTGCTTGTGGCAGCAGATGGATAGAGATCTTGCCAGAGAAATAAAGCCCTAACTCATCCTCTCTCTCCCAAGAACTCTGCTATTTCTATCTGTCTTCTCTGAGGTCCTTTACAACTAATGCATAAAGATCAGGAGACAATTATTACTACAGCATATTTCTTCCAAAATCCAGGTTATTACAGAAATGCTGGAAGAGCCCCCTGCACCACCCTTAGGAGCAGTTTTTAAGTACCTTGTAATAAATAAGCTTTCCACCGAGTCCATAAGCTTAGAATCAAGTTATGCCGTAAGACCTGTCTGAATTCATATCCTTATCACATTCAGAAAGAAAGGACAAATATTTGGTGAACGCATAATAAATTAAGGATGGATGGATGTTAAGAGCAGAATAGTCTATTCTTAGAATTATGTAAATGGCATTTAAAAGGAGTTTCTCACCGAGGTTGTGCAGAGATATTATGGGATAATCACATTTTTGATGTACCAAGGTATTTTGGAGTCTGGGTGAGTTCTTTTGCTGAAAACTAAAATTTTTCCAGTGCTGCCAAAAAGAAATTGAAATTGGTGAACTTTGTTTTAATCAAATACTAAGTCTATTCAGGTTAGTTTTCAAATATTGAGAAGCTGCTTTGGAAGGGAGGGTTGTACTGGGGGGCCGATTCCAGGAAACCAAACCACAGCTTCTACCTTGTGCATGGATTTCCTGGGCTCTTGGTGAGCCAAACATGAATCCCTTCCCTTTTCCATTAGATAGCACAGGTGTTGCTTTTTGGGATGAGCAGAGCAGCTCCCCTGTGCTCTGAAGGATGCACTAGGGGAGGGGCAGCAAACAGGCACTTCCACACGCTTCCACTCACACCAGCAGGTCAGACGTGTGATGTTGAATAGCAAGGCACTCCACCAGGATTTCAAGTACAATTACTTTGTCCTTTCTTGGCCTTTGTCCTCTCCTGTGGCCCTTGTGCAGGACACACCTCGCCCTTCCAGTGCTCTGATGCAAAAAGGCCCCTCTTACAGCCTCCCAACAAACCTGCAAGCACAGTAGAGTGAGCTCCTCATAGGTTATTCAAAGTGGACTGTATGTACACTCCTTGTTTTGCTTAGAAGCTTTTTATGAAGCAGTAGACCCCAGGGAGCATTGTTGGCCAGCAATCCACCTTTCATTTCTTTTGCCCCACCAGCCTAGATATTTATGAGGTGGCATGTGATTTGACGGTATCTGGTTCCACATGTAATGCTGATGTCATGTGTTTTAGATTTAAAATGCCAGTTTCATTTTGTAGTGCATAATAATTTGTTTCTTTGGCAGTCCATAAAGAATTGCACTGAATCTTGGTGTGCCTGCCTGCAGCAACATGGAAGTGGAAGCAGGAGGACTTAGTGTACACTAGGGGTTGTACCAAGAGTGCTGCAGTTTACGTTCTCTACCTAAAACTTCAGCCAACATCAAGCTATGTCTCTGCATGCTTGAAGGACTTTCTATTCCAAGTACTTTGCCAGCAATGATGAACAAATCTTGAGGTATCTGGGCAGTGAGTGTTAAGACCCACCCAGCAGTGTTTGATGCGAATATGGAGAAAATGAGGAAAACCATCCTGCAAAGGTCACAAAACCCACATGCAAGAGGGATGTGAATCCATCTTGCACAGCTCCCACAGCTTCACCAGAGCCACCCCTTCTCTACCAGATATGAGCACCATCAGAATTTGGCCGTATGTGCTCTAAGCACTCTTGATTAGACACAGCCCAAGTCTTCAAGCCTCTATTATTTTTTTGAATATTTTTTTTTCCTGAAATTGGAGTTCTGGATGTAATCTCTCAAACCTCCCACCTAGTTTTGAGCCAGTTCCCAGTGCAGAAGAAGCTGGGTACATTTGGGAAACAGATGCTTAAAGAAAAAGGCAAACTGGATAAAGAAATAGAAAACCAAACATTTTGCTAGCCTAAAACACTCCCGAACAGAGGAATAATAACAGGAACCAGCAAGACATGCAATACCCACTGCAGTAAATAAAGGTATTGACATCAGATACACACATGCATGAAATTTCATGTGCATTTACATAGCAAACAGAGTCCTTCCTTCCAATAACTTCTGCTGCTTGCAGAAGTGTCTGTGTCATGCTGGAGCTTCCCAATCCCTTTGGGCTGGATGCTGCTCCCCAGACAATGGGTGCAGTCATGGTCCAACAGGCATTTCTCATCATTGCACCTTGGACATGTGAGCTCAGGACAGAATTTCTGGAAGAACTGTAACTTTGTAGTGCTGTAAGCAAATTAATTCAAAAGGGTCAAGTCTTCCTGGCCAAGTCAGTGTAAAAAGCACCCTGCTAGTGTACCACTAGCAGGACACATGTTGGACCTGCAGCAGGTGGATCTACACTCTCTCCCGTCTTTGCTGCCTGTTGCACCACCCTGCCTGCACAGGCTGTATATGAATTGTTGTTACTATCTCAGCTCCATCAGTCTGGGGTAAGACTTTCTCTGTGCTGGCAGACTATCTGTGGCTGAAGGATTAGGTGGCATCTACTCTGCATAGCAGTGTAACTACACTACACTACCCTGCTGTGTTTTGTTACTGCACTTATCTGAATACAGGTGTAGTGAAATGAAAGCTCTTGCTGATCTCCTAATAGCTCATCCTAGTGTCCATGTCTGAATCAGTAGGAAAAACTATGCAGATAAATCCTAAGGAACAGCTGAGGAAAAAAACAATCTGAAACAACAACAGCAAAAAAGAAACCCACTCTGAAAACTGACAAGAAAAGGAGTTCTTAGAGGAATTACTTTCCACAAGCTCAATAAGAAACTGAACAGCTTGTTCTGAAGTCAGGTCTAAACTTTTTTCCAGGCTGGAGAGTACTGAACATATTTCAGCTTGCAGCAATCACTTAGATGCACTTTGGACTCCTCACTCTGCCACTGTTCCTCAGAAGAGCCCCCGTTGTGTTTCTGGCACAACGACTTCAGATCTCCCTTTTCAGTAAAAATTTATCTAAATGGAGAAGTGAAAGATCTCCAGCACCTAGCGATGGAGATGTCAGGTCCACTACAGCATGATCAGGATACATAATTAGCTCACAACACACAGGTTTGTTTCTGTTAATCAACTGCAAGCAAAAGGTGTTTTGCAAATGCGGTTGCTGTTCAAAAATATTAACAATTTATTGTAGAAATGTCAACATACAGCCTGCTTTTTTTTCCCAAGGAGGAATCAGCCTGTGGCAGTACTATGCATTAGTCTTTCTTGAGCTCCTAATATGTTTTACAGAATTTCAACCTCCTATTCCTTTAAAAGAAACGTCCCCAGCAGATATGCCTTGAGGCAAGTGTCAAGTTGTTGAAATGCATGTGACCTGTGTATAGACAATTGTGAAAAGCCTGGACAGTCTGGGAAAGTAGCTGCCACCAGTAGAACTGCAGAACTGCAGTGAAGAGATTATCACTCCAAAAGGGTGGAAAAGAAACCTGGTGTCACTGTTAGGAGAGAGACTCCAAGAGCCATAAATAATTTGGCTCTTTTTTTTTTTCTTTTCTTTTTTTTTTTTTTCCTTTTTCTTTTTCTGGTTAGCAGCATGTATATGTTCTGGTGTAATTTAAGGAAAGAGTTAAACTGAATACACTGCAGCCCCTTACATCTCACATTGTTCTCCCAGTTCTGCAATTCTTAAAAAAATCAAGCACACTCATTTACTTTGGTATACATACTTATTAACCACAGCTCTAATGGCCTCAATAGAAAGATGCATTAGTGACCCTAAAAATGTTTTCTGGACCACATAATGCATTTCATAGGGACATATTTTCAGGGCATCTGTGGTGTCTGCTCCCTGCTAGCCAGTCCTACTACCCTAGAAGAGCAAGCCCTGCTCCAAATATATTCCTCTGACCTGTTTAATTTAAAATTTCCAGCAATGGACAAAGGGCTGCAAAACCCATCTCCTGTGTGACCCTGGGACACACCAGCCACTGGGTGTGAGGGGTGCAGAGCGTAACTTTGTTTGTACTCATGCAACTTCAAAGAAAAACATGAAGGAAGAATGTTCAAAGAAGTATGTGAACTATGAAGTGTGAACTATTAAGACTTTAAAATTAAGTGGACTCTAAGTGAGCTCCAGAAAACTGGTAGATTATGTTAAATTGGGTTAGTTCTCTGTGTTCCCCGGTAAAGCCCATCAGTAAAACAGGCCTCTCGAGTTGGACAAAAGCAGCAGCTTCTTTCTTCCAGATCTGGCTGCAGGGACCATATACAGCATTAGTCCAGGGCAAGCTGCTGGTGATCACAGTTTTATCAACAGCTGGGAATAGTTTGTACACAGAAGATTCATCACCCCTTTGCTGTGACAGCGTATCATAAAATTTGAAGTTAAAAGGAATGTAATCTCACATCTCATCAAAGAGAAGAAATTTGTTGTGTGTGGGTCTTTTGTTTTTAAGATAAAAAGAAAGACTATCGCCAACCACAAATGTGAAAGTCTGCCACTCTATTTATGGCTCCATTCCTTTGTGCAGCTATGCTTAAAGTTTTTGCAGTGATTGTTGTCTGGGAACCCCTCATTCTCAGCTTACTGTAAACATTAACTCTTCAGGACTTCAGGTCCTTATCTGAGTCAAACACAGCAAGGGAGAGGTTTGTCTCATCTAACATGAACTCTCAGAGAGTTAGCTGCCTCTTTTGTAAACTTTAATTAATTAATTAATTAATGTGAAGGTAATAAATGTAAAGATAAATTGCCAAGCCAAGCACTAGTGCTGGAGGGAGTGAGGCACCTCCTGAGAGGAATTCTTCCCTGCCCCAGGCAGATGGGACGTGTGGGATCCTGTGGCACCACGCTGACCACAGCAGAGCAGGAGGCATGAGAAATGCATTTTGGATGGCTGACATTAGATGAGACACCTTCGTCAGAGACTGGGCATCTGAAGGAGCCCCTGTTTCCTGGAAAGCTGTTGGAATACATCAGTGCCTCTTGCTGCCCCCCACTGCTGTCACAGCTGAGTATCTTTCATGTGAAATTAAGCATGAAAGGTGGACAGACCTCATGGAGTCCTCGACACATCTTCAGGATATTCTCTCTGCCTGGGATCCCTCTTTTGGTCGTAGTCGTTTGCTCTGTCATTTTCAACAGCAGTTGTTCTGATAGGGCACTGGAAGAATTGTGCCCAGGGGTAGATGAGTCGGGTTTGTTTGATAAGGAAGAAGTTGCAGCTTTTCCTAAAGATAGAACAGTTTTTAATTCCTTAGTCTCTTTCTACAACATGTACCACAGCCTTGGAATTAAACTGCTATCTCCCACTCCAGCAGGGGCAGTGGGGGCAGCTGGAGGGCCGAGCTCAGGACATCGCTCCCTCCTAAGGAACTTCGTTTCTCATGGTGAGAATGATAATTAAACTTTTCTTCATGAAAATACAGCTCAGTCATGGGCACAGCGGTGTTCTCCCTGCTCCCATGCCTCCCCAGAACTCTTGCTTTTGTGTAGGAGCAAGGATGGAGAGGGCAGCCAGGGCTAGAGGTGCAGGGGGCAGTGGCACCAGGCTGCCCCCACAGGGAGGGTGTGCAGACAGCGCTGACAAAGCATTGCCACTTATAACTGAATTACCAGCACAGGATTTATGACTAGACTGAATTTAGTGCTGCCTGTATTACTGAAATAAAGCCCATGAAAGAGAATTATCTTGAGTCAGTGGCTGTAAATCCACTGGTCCCCAAATCTCCAGGATGTCAGAGGATGGGAAGCGCATGCACTTTTAAGTGCTCTTAGACTCACACAGTGGGCTCCTTGGAAAGTGGGTCTGTGTGTCATTTGATTTGTCCAATTAATAAGTGCAGTACGAACTATGTACACTTCATTGTTTCCATTTTTGCTTTGTTAAAGATGCAGTGTCTCCACTCTCTTATTCCCCCACTCTCTTACTCCCCCTCTCCCCATTTTCTCCTTTCCTATTCATATTATTTGTTAAAAAAAAAAGAAAAAGTTCCTAGCATTTCAGTTCCATATTAACAGCAAGTAACATTTAGCCCCCTCAGAGTGTCTCACAAATTAAAATGAAATATATTCCTTTGCTCAGATGTAGCCACACTGGGAAGGGAAGCTAGCAAAGGCTAAAAAGGAGAATTCTCCATGATGGATTGTATCAGGAAACTTAGATTTTCATAACTTGGGTGCCAAGATTTAGACCCTTAAATTCAGGTTAATTTCGTAATTCATTCTAACAGCACTTAAATCTGGCTTTCTGGGATGCTGAGTAACAGGCAGCTCCAAAGGAGCTTTTCTGGGTCACTTATTCAGACATTTAAATATTAAATTGGAAGTTTGGCTTTTAGGTCCCCAGAAGTGGGTCACTGCTAGCTACCAGATGCATGGGTGGTTGATCCCCAGCCAGCATGGGAATCAGGACCCCACACCATCACCTCTGCAAGGGGAAGTGTGTATGCACCCTGTGTCACCTCCCCAGGGCCCTCTGCCTTTGGCCTTGCATCAACCCACCATCTAAAAATTAACATCCCATTCCTCACAGTGGTGTCCCTGTCTGGGGAGTGGGCTAAAGGGGGATCCTGCAGAGCCAGGTCACTGCCCCCAGCCCCAGGAGCTCAAGGCCAGGCTGTTTTGGCTGTCCCTTTTATAGACTGGTGCCAATGCTACTCCACGTTACCCTTCTGGGATGTGCCTACAGCTCCCACTGTGGAGTTAAAAATACTTTTCTGTCCCTCATTATTCCCCTTGGCAGGTCAAGGCAGGACTTTGATCTAAAGGGAAAGGCATTCCCAGGGATATGGTTACATGAAACACATGCTAAAAGAGTTCCTCAGCATCAGGCTTTATCTTTGCTTGGTAACTTTTAATGGCATGCACATGACAAGGATGCCAAAGGAATGAAACAAGCCTTTAGTAAAGTCCTGTTTGATTTAATAAACCTAAAAATTATAAACAAAATGGGGCCATTCCTTGCCATTCTGTGCTTCCTTCCTTGGCTGTTTTCTAGTCAGAACACATCTACCTTGATGTTTGTTTTCACTCAAAGTGGCTTATTGGTCATCCAGTCCCCTGCAAATGTGTGGTCTGGGACAATTTTTCAGCTCCTAGAGCCCCATGTGCTCCTGTTAATGTTATAGCATGGGAGAAATGAGCTTTTTTACTGTTTGACGTTTTGGCAACCAGCCATGCCCATGGACTCCAGGCAAAGGACGCTGCTGGATCCCCCAGAATTCCTTTGTTCAACACAGGGAATGTGTTTGTGGCCAAGTGTGGATGATCTTGCCACCTCCACCCTGTTTCTGTGTGCCACTTTATATCAGACAAAAAACCAACAGGCCATCTTAAAGTAATTACTGTAGCAGCAAGATTTATAGCTCATCATGTTTGGTACCTCCTGTGCCCTATTTCTGAGCCCCCTCACACAACAAGGAAACAAGGAAAGGGAACATTTTTCAAACTGCTTCTGAAAAGTTGTTGTGGTTATTAGAGCCAGAGCTGTGTCTCTTTTGGGTGGGTTCCTTAAGGGTTTGTGTCACTTGCTTAGGTCAGTCCTGCGTGAGGATTTTGCTGAGGGTGTTTGGCTTAAAGCCTGGTCTTTTGGTGGTGGCAGCTGTGGGTGAGTCAAAGTTCTTGGAAGGGCTGGTATATTCTTCTGCCATTTGAGCACCTTAGGTTTTATATGTTCTTGAGTTGAGGGGGTAAAATCAGTCTCCATGGAAAGAGTTTCATCAACCGATACTGCTGGTCATCACCACTGATGAGCTGTGGTTCATCTCAGCCTGAGGCTCAGCTGCACTGACTTCAGTGGCTGGTGCTAATTACACCCAGAGCAGACCAAAGGGAAGAAATAAAGACATATTAGCTCTGATTCTTTTTCCACCAACATGACTATGGATCAGAAGCTTCTGCATTAAAGTCAGCAGCATCATGCAGTTGTGAGCAGTGCCTCGCTGCAGCCAGCCACACTGACCTCCCTGCCATCCCAGCAGCTGTTCTTCACACGAGTGTCATCACTCTGTCCATTAAACCTGACTGGGTGAGTGCAGAGCAGTTCTTCTCCAGGAAGGGTGCTGACAAAGCACAGCTCTGCCAGCTGAGCAGGGCATCATGTGGCAGCTGCTCGGGGGCTGCCCTGTGCCCACAGTACTGCTTTCTGCAGACAGCTCAGTGGTGAGGGGGCTGAGAAATAGGGCACAGGAGGTACCAAACAGGCTGTCACGAGCCAGGAGCCCACCCTGAGTCAGGGCTGCTGCCAGCCCCAGAGCTGCCATCAGGAGTTAAATAAGGCAGCCCTGACACATGCATAAGTAGGAGAAAACTGTAAAACCAAGACCAGTAGCTTGGTCCCACCTGTCCATCACTTGTCACACACTGAGGGGTTGAGAGCCACCAGTGCTGTACTCTCCTTCTCACCATTTGTGTTTGTGTGGCCCTTTCTGCCCTCGTGTATCTTCCCTGCCTCTGCCTCTCCTACTTGGACTGAGGAGTGAGTGCTTGAGAGGAATGCTATGGATGCAGACAGGCAGCCCCTCCACTGCACAGCCGGCCGGCACCAACAAGGAGGGCTCTGCAAAATAGCTTGTTCAGAGAAACAAAGATCTGGCTGAGCATGGCAGCCCCTCTCTCATGAAAATTAAGGCTACAGCTTGAAGTGAAGGGCTCCCACTCCTCAGGAGAAGCAACAACCACAAGAGAGCAGGGGGGAGAGCCCCATCCCACCAACCCACCTCAGAGCTCCCAAGTATCTCTGTCCTGGTGTGGGGTATTCAGAGGAGCGGTGGACTTACGGTGTTACACTGCTGGCACTGGTCAAATATGGTCTACACCAAGCATGGACACATTGTCTCAAGAGTCCCCTGAATGCTCCATACCTCAGAATTAGCAGACAGCTACTTTCAGGGAAGGCTCAAATCTCTCAGGCTGCGGGGGACTCCCTAAACATGGACTTTGTGTATTTTGGAGGAATGTGGTGAGCCCTGGGATGAAGGAGGCATGGCAGCTTGCCCTCTGATTACAGAAGTCCTAACCAGGAAAATGTTTCCAAGTGAAACCCTCTAGTGAGGTCAGTTTTAACTTCATGTTTAATTACAGGATGACATGGGGGCATGATTTCTGGCAAATTTACTCTTTGACAGAACTGTTTTAAAAATATATAATGGCCAAGACCGAACAGATTGAAAGAAAAAAGGGTACAAAAGCAGGGTCTCTCATTGCCCCCATTCTTGATTTCCCAAGGGGCAGGACTGGGGGAGAATGAGGTTGCAATGTGCTACAGAAGTCAAGAGGTTTTGGTCCATATCAGGCAGATAATGGCATGGAGAACATGCAAACAGCAACCCCTTCTCCAGGACCTGTGCACCTCCTCTTGCTCATGGGCCCCAGCAGCAACAAGGTGGACTCAGGAATCAGAATAAGTACCTTTTTTCCAAAGCCAGAGAAAACTCACTGGTAACACAGAAATGCAAAATCAAATGGTATGGGGATCTTCCAAGGCTGGGACATGTCTCAGAGATGGCATCTGCAGAGCCAGGAGATCTAAACATCCTTTTGTTTCATTGCAGTTTCCTCATAAGCAAATAATGTACCTACTGAGACTAATGACAAAAATTACTTCAGGTAACTTCATGTAGCTGCATGTGAAGGGTTATTTTTCTCAACAAGAATAAAAGCATGAGAATGTGCTCTTAATGTGCTGTGCAAAATGAGCTGGAAGTTGTGAAGGCTGTGAAGAGCCTTTCAGTCTGGAGATGGGAGCCCTGATCAGCGAAGACCTACAGACAGCCCAGCTCACTGCCATGGTCCTCAGATGTTAGTTGTTAGAAAAAACTGGGGTTTATTGCCAAAATGTTCTTTATGTCTGCTGGCAAAATACAGATAACGCCCTCCATTTCTCAATAAGGATACCCTTACCTAGAATAATCTCACTCACATTTAAGCACTTAATGTGGACACGTAAAATTAGGTGTTTCATTACTTCAAACTTATTCTGTAGGTGTCCTTCCTACCCCTTTTTGCTGTTAATGGGGCAGCCAGGGCGGGAAGCATTCCTGGTATACTGTCAGCAGGTCCCTGAACATCTGCTTTTTTAGGTTTTCTGGAAGGTCCATCTTGTATCTGCCTGCCCAGAGCACTCCCGTGTCTCAGAGCTTTTAGGACTGAATGGTGCTCAGAGGGATTTTGTGAGCTGCTCCCAGCCATGAGGCTAAGTACTGTTAAGTGTGTTGGCAAGGTCCAGAAAACTATGTCCCCATCATAAGCTGTCGTCTGACCTGCCCCAGTTCATGAAGCAACATCTGAGGGCCCATTACAAACTGGAGGACATTGAACTAGGAGTTACCTTAACCCATGAGAAGATTGCAGCATCCCCATGCAGCCCCAGGGGAGAGAGCACAGGACAGGGAATGACAGTTACTTCTGCACAGAGGTCAGCCAGACCCAAATACATTTTCTTTAGAGGCACTTTCTGCTTTTTATTTTGTTAGCAGCAGGCTCTCAGGCGACCCACTGAAGAGAGCTGCCGGGCAGACTTTAAGTACATGTTGTCACTTAAAGGACACATCATCATTCTCTCTAGAAAATCTCATGGTTACTGCTTTGCAATCTGGAGCTTTCATTCCCCCTGTAATGCTGGTACATGGCACAGCAAGACATAAACCACAGCTACTGGAGAGCCCAGGCAGATTCCCTACAATACACGTAATGGAAACAGGTGACATTTAAACAGTACACTTAAGTATTTGTCTAGTCCCCATTAGGGTTCTGTAGCTCTCCTTTTATTTAAAGAATAAATTTCTGACACTTAACAGAAATTAAACAACTGTGTTTGAAAGGTTTAACATTAAACAGCCTCAACACTGCTCTTTCTCTTGAGAAAATTGTTCAAATCACCATTAAAATGTCTCTTGAGAATATGGAAATATTTGGATTGAACAGTATATTTACTTTCTAAAAATGGACATAAAGTACAAAATAGGATCCAAATATACAAACACATGGAAAACGCACACATCCACAACAGCAGTTAAACAACTGATGCAACATAACACTAAAAGAAAACTGTTGTAATTTCTTACACCCTTGTTTTGCTAGTATAGGGACAGCTCCTGGGGCACTAACAGGATTAATAAAAATGATTTTGTCTATGTCACTTTCCTTGGGATTTCTGTATTCCTTACTGTGTGCTTGGAGTCTGCAAGGAGGAGGCAGGTATTCCATCATTTTATGCAAGCAATATGTTTATTTTCCCCTTTAAAGCACCACCACAGCCTCTTCCTTCTGGCCCATGCTGGAACCTCCCGTAGTGTTCAAGGTTTATTAGGGGGTAACATCTGCTGTCCCAGTGCCAGTGTACCTCAGCCAAGCTTTTGTATATAAGCTGTGCTGATCAGTGATTTTTAATTGGTTAGCAGCTACTGTTCAATGTCCCCTTCAGTTACTGCTGGATGGAAAATAGTTCCTTATCAGTACATAAGGCTAAGTATCATCTAAATTAAGCACAAAGTGTTTTTTAATAATGTGCATCTTGTTTGTGTTGTTATTGATTATGTATTCCAGCTGTCTAGCATCACACTGAAGTTCTCCCCAAAGCATTTTAAAGTTAAAGAACATGGGATGACAGGACCACTCAGGCAGGGAGGGACTTCATGAAGGCATCCTTCTGGTTGTCCTTACTGGACACTAATTCTTCACTGTTTCCTTTTGCATCTCTTGTCATTCTTCTTGCTTCTTCACTGCCATAACTGCCCCCATTTACTGTTTTTTTCCAGTGGTGAGAGCCAGTTAGCTGCCCAGGTGTGGCCCCTAGTTTTCAGTGAATGAACAAACCCTCCTGCAGAAGCTGCCTGAGTGTCTCCCCCAGTCACCAGTGAAAAACAGGTTGATTTGAGGCTTTCCCAAGAAAGCTTTGTCTCTTATTTGCCTATAGTCAGCTATCTAAATTAGGTAATTGAGTGTCATCCTTCATTGTCTAATTTCTCTTCATTTCTATACCACATTGCTTTTTTAACTTACCTCTATAGATGCCTAAAGTGTCTGTGGATCCATGGGTTTAGGACACACTGTGATGTGGTCTTAACTTCCAAACTTTCCTCACATTTGTCAGGGTCAGTTTTCCTTACAGTAAATTTTAAATATTTTAAATAAATATATGTTAAATAAATATTTTCAGCTTTGGAAAATTGGCCCTTCTTGAAAACTGCTTTGGCTGGGGTGCAATAAGGAACCAAGACTTTCAGCTGTTACTCAAATAAATTGCTGTATTGGACAAACTGGTGTCCCAGAGTCCAGCTCTGGGGATTAGAGCCAGGTGCCACTGCACTTTCCCAAAGGTGGCAACTTGGTCTTGTCAGACATGTAAAGTCACTGGACTGGGAGCATGTATCCTTCCTGCATACATTAGTGATCCTAGCCCATTTTTACTGCTGAGGAAAACAGAAACCAAGCCAAAAACAGAGCAGAAATAGTCCTTCCTTTTGTGTTATTTGTTTTTTGTCCACTAGTGGCCACAGACACCATGTTAAATTCCACAGGAGTCTCTGTCACCCCACTCAGCTGGGGAAAGAAAAGTAAATAAAAGATCATGTTTTTCAAGAAATGGAATTGGCCTTGAAATATTTAAAAAATAAAAATAAACAAAACAAAAGAAGCAGGATTGCCAGCTAACATAGTCACAGAATTAAGCTCTGCTTTCTGTTGGCAACATCTACCAAGTGAATCGCAACAAACCCCTAACAATTTCTGCATTGCTGAGAAGACAAAGACCATAGTACCAGTGAAATCATTAGCACTCCAGTTGGCTAACAATAGGAACCATTTGTTATACTATCTTCCTGGTAAAAAAAATTGAATCTTTTTTCCCCTTTGCTGGAAGAAATCTCACCTTAATCCACCACTGCCTGCTCAAAGCAAGGTCACCTTCAAAGTTACAGTAGGTTACCCAGATGAGTTCTGAACTCCCTCAAGGGTGGAGACAGCTCTCTGGGACTCTGTTATCCTCTTCATCCTCACTCAAAACAATTTCTCCTTACACAGATTTAGGATTACCCATGCAACAACTTGTCTTCATTGCCTCTAGCCTTTTTCTGTTCACCTTCAAGAAAAGTCCAGCTCTGTCTTCTCTATAACCCTTATTAGGTAACTAACAATGCAGTTAGGTCCCCCTCAGCTTCTCTCCTGATGGCTGAACAATCCCAGCTCCCTCAGCATCTCCTCACAGCCCTGTGCTTCAGTCCCCCAACAGCTTGGGGGGCTACGTCCATATGTCACATATGTCCATGGCTGTATTGTACTGGAGAGCCCAGAACTGGACCCAGCACTCCAGAGGGGAAGGACCACCTCCCTCAACCTGCTGGGAATGCTCTGCCTAATGCAGCCCAGGATGCCATTGAACTTCTTTGCTGCACACTGCTGGCTCTTGCTCAACTGTTTGTGCACAGGATCCCCAGGTCCTTCTCTGCAAAGCTGCCTTCCAGCCAGTGGATCTTCAGCCTGCAGTATGATAGAGGGTTATTCCCTCCCAGTTACAGGACTTTGCATTTGTCTTTAATGAACTTCATGAGAATTCTAACGGTCCATGTATCCAGGCTGTTGAGGTCTCTCTGAAGTCTCTGACAAGTCCATCTTGACCACAGAGATCTCATCATAGAAAATTATCAGTTTGGTCAGACACCATTTGCTCTCAGGAAGCTCAGTGGGGCTTGTCACCTTCTTCTGCTTCACATGCTGGACACAGCTTGCAGGAGGATTTGCTTCATCATCTTCCCAGGACCTGCAGCAAGGCTGATCAGCCTGAAGTTCCCTGGAGCCTCCTTCTTGCCCTTAGTGAAGATGGGAGTGAATGTTGCCTTTTTCCAGTGAGTTTCTGGCTCAGTCCATCTCACGAAGCCTACAGCCACTATGCTGTGCTCTCTTTTTCTGATTAATGATTCAGCTCTGATGAAAATAATCTTGCCCTTACCCTCTTTGAGGGTGTCAGAGATATCTGCTCAATACAGTCGACCGCAGAGCACAGGGCAGGGGGCTGTTGTGGTGGGATTTTGTTCTAATTAATTTTGCTTTGCCAAGGGAAGAGCTGCGGTAGGGGAAAAATCAGCTAACAGGAATTTAGGTGTTATCTCTCTGAGAAGCAGTGTCCATTGTTACTCTTCAGGAGCGGGTAGACTATGCTGAAACTCCTGAGTCCACCTCCAGCAATCATTGTAATCATAGTCACTTCAGACACCAACTTCCTTTTCCATTTTAGTGTAGTTTTAAGCCTCAAGAGAACTTCACCTGCATGTGTAAATATGAACCATATTTATTTATTTTTTTCAATATTAAAGAAGCAATTTACTCTTTTGGGTGTTAAAGTAGAACTACATCCTGGCAGAAACTGCCTTGAAGTGTTACACTAGGATTGCCCCCATTGCACCAGCCTCAAGTGCTATGACTTCTCAGTGGGAGATGTTACCATCAGTTAGAAATGCCAGCTGTAATTAAAACATATATGTGCAACTGTCTCCCACAGCCAGAGTCTCCCTGTGGAGAACAAACCTCTGTGCCTGTGATGGGTTTCCATGCTTATCACCTCTCACCCACAGCATCTTCAGAGGCATCAGAGAGCATATCCCCCTCCAGGCTGGACCCTGGTCACTGGCCACAAGGCATAGGGACAGCCTCCAGAAAATGAGTCTTTGCTCAGAGCAAAATCCTTACTTTATTGCCACTTTACCACTTGGCATGGCCAAAACATCTGGGAAATTACTCTTCCTACTTGCTGAGGGAGGGGCAGTGAGAGGGAAAGGATGGTCACAAGGCTTTACTCATGCACGCCTAGATGCAACTGATGGATAGGTAAAATGACTGATAATGTTACCATATGCAGTGCCAAATCAAGAAATAGATGTATTATTTTCAAAACTGAAGGTGCCACTTTTCTGTCACTAAAGCAGAAGGAAATTCAGGTTGAACCACTGAATCCAGGAGTTGCTCTAGTATAGAACTGCATAAAGAGAAAAGCAGTATTGCTTCCAGGATGTTACACTCTGTAGAGCCAGCAGCAAGAAGGAAGATAATTTTGAGCTCAAAGTGTGAAGAGGAACAAGATCTTGCCTTCAGGGCAGATACTGGCATCAGATCTGGTTATGAAGATGTACAGGGGGGGTTGTTAAAAGGAACGACTGCAAGATACTTGATGCATTTTCTTGCTGGGAAGATGTTATACCACCCTGGATGTTGGACAGATTACAAGAGGGAGAAAATTCCTTGCTCTGAGAGCTTTCCAAGCAAAATAAAAGGTATGAAGCACCTCAATAGTCTTGAATCTTGTGATACCTTTTAAGGACTATCCAAAGCCCACAGTCAGGGAGCTCATTTTTATCAAAGGAGCTGGCAGACTGTCTAGCTGCAGTGACTTGAGCTTTCCCCAGCCTCATGAGCTTCAGGAGAAAATAGCTTTTCCCACCATCCCTGTCCGTCATCTGCCCAGTCCTGCTGTGACACGAGGCAGTACATGCAGAACTGGCTTTGTTGTGCCAGAAAAAATCATTGCTCCTTCCCTGCTGACATTTCAGGACATGACACTTTTGTGGAGCTGATGGCACCAAGGCTCCCCGGGGAGCTACAGGAGGCATTTCCCTTCATCCAAGGCACCACTGGAGCTGAGTAACAAGCTTGGCTTCCAGCAGAAGCGGGCAAGGCTTTCATGAGCCATTCACCCAGCTTATTACAGTGTCTTTGAGCAGTAGTGGATTCGCAGGATCCCTCTGTGTGAACAATGTGCATTTCTTCAGCCCCAAGTGCACACCCTTTGCAGACTCACTGGGGCTGCCCTATGGTAGGGCAGGGGGAGCCAGGGGGGCAGTGAAGAGGCTGGGCACCAGTTTGGCAGCATTTGAAGAGTGTTTTAAAGCAGAAGCACAACACACAGGGCTTATTCTGACATGTAGCAGCAGACAAATGTTTTGAGGCTGTAGACAAACTCCGGGTGCACTTGGAGGGAGAGGAGAAGTGGGATAGGACAGTATTTAAATGGAGAAAGCTGGCCTGTCTGGAGGTTGGCTTTGCAAAATCTGTCTGCTTATTTGTGTTCCCCTGATATTTCCTGTCCTTCTCCAAGCACAGGGTAAAATAGTAATTCAGAATATGAGTTATTTGAGGAAGATAAAAAAATAAATGACAGCTCACCTCCTTCTGTGAAGTTAAATTATTTGAGAAGCAGTGTTGTTTGTGTCTGGCATAAACCTTGCCATGGGAAATGATGGAGTAGGAAATAGGAGAAATTATTGACCCAACTGGATAAAGTCCTAAACTCATCACTACTGAGCTGGAGCTTCCTGGGGATGTCTCAGGGCTTCCAGCACATGGAGAGTGGATGCACTTCACCATCTGAAAATCATGGATGACAAATCACATATAAAGGCAGCAACAAGATCTTTTTTGGGTAGCCCTGCTTTCCAACTTCTCTGCTCAACAGCAAAAAGAGAAAAGTGCAGATTTCTGAGATCACTGATAAAACACCAATTTGAGCCACCTTGAAACCTGGGAAAGTTTAACTGAGCTTTCTAGTGCTCTGATCTAGTTTTCTTCACTTACAGACATAAACCTCTGCCTTGAAAAAAAAGAATTAAAAAAACCCAACAAACAAGCAAATAGGCAAATGGGGTTATAATAACCAGTCTTTAATGCAACTGTTTCACTGTTTGTCCTCTCAGCTACAGCAAAAGGAGAGTCTGAACCAGACTGTGTAAACAGGAGTTGTGCATTACTCAGACTTTCACCCAGGCTGTACAAACCTCCTTTCACACTTGCCCCCGTAACTCCCCCTGAGATGCCTCGGCAAGCCTTAGAAACAAAATGCACCAGTGGCACAGAACTATAGTGCACGGGTTCATCCCTTTACACCTTCCAAAATTCAGTGATGCTCTTCTCACTGCTGCCGAGGCCTGAGGAGTTTGTGCAAACAGATGCTGTAATCCAGCACTAGGCAAATATTGGCACAACCTCGGAGAACCTCTTCATGTTTATTTATTATGAACTGTCGTGAAACCTTTCCCAGTGGTTCCTGCCAGCTCCAGGCAGCAGAGCTGGTGTGCCCTGGACGGGCTGCTTGGGCTCGTGCTTGGTGTTGCCAGAGGTTTCATTTGTACAACCCTCCATCTCTTCATTCTCACAACATCTAGCTGAGCTGCTCCTCAGGGAGCACGGGGTGAGCATGTCCCAGGTGCTTACAAGGAGCTGCCAAACATTATTTGGGACAGCCCTAGTGTCACAGGTTAGTATTGTGCCTGGGTGTGTGCTAAATATGGGCTCAGCCCTTTCCCCAGCCTCTTCCTTTTCATAGTGCATGTACAGCTTCAGGCACTGTCAGTCCACCTTGGGAATGATGTTCTGAAGCACTTAGTTAGGAAATGCATTTACCCAGGAAATGCAAGTGTCAGTCATCGTGTCAGCCATGATTGTGTCATTGCCAGCATCCTTCCCACTTGCTGTGACTAGCTACCCTGGTCACCTCCTTTTCCACATATGTGAGTTTTCTGGGGCATGGAATATCTCCTTATGTGGCTAACATATCTTCTTACTTGGTTTTCACAAGTCTCCTCAATGCAAAAATAACGAGCAACCATCTTTTCCAGACTCTAAACACCCTTGGACTGTAAAGCTGGTCAGAAAAAGGAGAAGTGCCTCATTTTGTGGGAGCAGCTAGCTTTCTCCGACCTGTCAGAAGGAAACTGCATTTCACACATCTACATTTTGACACAGAATTATCATTCTTTGCCTTGCCTTTATTTGCTTGCCATACCTTGCTTCAGATACAGACAGGACTCTTTTGGGATAAGAACATTTTCAGATGTAGAAAATAAAAACTGTACACTTTTCAAAAGTAGTTTTAAGTGTCTCTTCCCCTGCCAACATATTTTTAATAGTGTAGCAGAAATGTATTCCAAATATGCTCATCCCACCTTGCAAATCTTATGCAGTCAAATAACTGGCAGCTGTTGGGCCAACTGTTTCCCATTTCAAAAAAACCCAAAATTTACTTCTAAAATAAAATGTCCAGTCAAGCATTCTTCCCTTTCTGTTCTGCAGACGTCTGTTTAAATAAAACCTCCTTGCATTACTCATCTATAGAATCATAGAATCATAGAATCATAGAACCATAGAATCATAGAATCATAGAATCATAGGGGTTGGAAGGGACCTCGAAAGATCATCTAGTCCAACCCCCCCTGCCAGAGCAGGATCACCTAGAGTACATCACACAGGAAGGCGTCCAGGCGGGTTTTGAATGTCTCCAGTGAAGGAGACTCCAAAACCTCTCTGGGCAGCCTGTTCCAGTGCTCTGTCACTCTCAGAGTAAAAAAATTTTTTCTGATATTCACCTTAAACCTCCTATGCTCCAATTTGTATCCATTACTCCTTGTCCTATCACTGGTCATCACTGAAAAAAGCTTAACTCCATCTTCTTGACACTCACCCTTTATGTATTTGTATAGAGTCCTCTCTGCTTTGTTGAAGGTTTAATTACAGCTTTATCAGGAGTGAGACGTAAGAAATAACACTACATAGTGGATCTGGGTACTGGAGTTTATTTAAGAGCTAATGCAACTCAAGATCTTGCCCTCTGTCATTGTCTCCTACACTGGCTTACCTGCTTCTCCCAGGCCTCCACATCCCTCTTACAGGAAGGTTGTGGCTGGTCCAAAATGTTTGGGCAGAAATTTGGGTCAGGTCCTGCTGTGTTGCTTCTCCTAGCTACTGGCCTTGTGTGTCATCAGCCAAGGTCCTCAGGCACCCCCAGCACTCATCTCCATGCACCTCCCTCATCTCCAACTTCTGGGATCTTCTCTCTAAATCTTCTCATACTGAGATCACTTCTTGAAAAGAACCCTTCTTTTTTGGGACCAGCACTTCCCTCCAGAGCTCCAAGTCCCCAGTTTTCCCAACCTTAATGGTCCATGTGCAGAAGCCCAGCATGTCATCAGCCTCCTACCTGGCGACTCTGTCTCACGGCTCTTTATTCACTGGACTATTCAGGTTGTGCTCATATATTATCAACATTTGCAAGCAGACCATCCCAGTCGCAGCTAGCAAGTAGCAAGGTTCTGCTTCAGTATTCAGGAGTTCAAATCTGGACAGTCACACACCCCCACACACGTACCCACTGATCTGCTACCTTGTTAACATTCACAATTGAAGTTATTTTTTTCACCTACGACAGCCTTCAATAGCATGTTCCTCCAGAGAAGGGAAATACGTTACAATTACATTTGCTCACTTTCATTTCATTCCCTCTGGTGAAATTGCTGGTCCTAACTATAGACATTTTCTCTGGATGCACATTGATGCTTCAAACACCAATGAAAGCAAGTTGCTTTTTTCTGTGTTAGAAAATAAATTACACAAGTTTCCATTCCAATGTTAATCTACAGCAGATTGTTTGAGGAGATAGATGAAGCACTAAAGGAAAAAGCATGGAAACGAGGTAGGGGAAATGATTGTTCTATGCTTTTGACATTTATTTTTTTTCCAAAAGCAGTCTTTTGCATAAGTGCAAGGTTTTCACTTGAGCACAGTCCAGGATGGCTGAGACATTTTAGACAACTTGAGAGAAAACTCTGCAGTTGATGCAAAACCCTTAAATCTTAATATAGCAGCTATAAGAAATAGAACCTATTAGAAATGCTTATTTGAGAAAGCCTCAACTGTCTGTGGCAGTAGGTTTGGAAATGACATCCACCTCTCAAATCAAAGGAGAGCATGAGGCAGGAGCCTGAGAAGCCAGTGATGGCTCCAGGAAACACAGTCAAAAGCTGGGGTGAAAGTCAAGAAACTGGAAGATGTGTGGCATGCCAGATGTTGGGATCAGGACTCGATTGTCAGGCAGATACTGAGATAAGCTGGCAGCCTGTGCTATCCGAATGAAGGAGCAATTTTCATTTGTTAAATTCAGCTCATTTCCCAGCAATTGAACACTTTCCCACTCACCCAGTATGAGGTTCGTTCCCATTCTTTCAGGGACGCCTGTTGTGCACAGTCCTAGGGATCCTGTTCTGCTGCCAAGCTGCTTGCTCAGCTTCACCGTGGCTCTTACACTGCATGCCCAGACACATGCTAAGACCCAGCATGATGGCACTTGTAAAGCGTGTTCATAAAAACAAAGACATTCATTAGAGAACGCAGAGGCGCGAGAACAGCCTCACAGAACAGGGGTGAAAGAGAACCTGCCAGATCCTGAAAAGCATCGACTAAGTCCTTAACATTTTGGGACCAAGGCAGACACCAAGCATCTCTCAGGTTAAAAGAAAAATATAAGAACTTTACCTTTTGTAAACCAAAACGCATTTGGGATTTTCTTACTGTTTCTTGTGCATATAGACAGATGTGGAATAATTGCCTTATTTATTTGACTACAGGCCGTTGATGGGTTTTTGCCACTCAGCCTTATGAAGCCTTGATCTCCCCAGATCCTGAA
This sequence comes from Apus apus, assembly GCF_020740795.1. NCBI lineage: Eukaryota > Metazoa > Chordata > Aves > Apodiformes > Apodidae > Apus > Apus apus. The sequence continues at coordinate 17,868,135 of NC_067282.1, forward strand.
GCACAGCCAGGCCTTCTTGCTTGCTGCTTTTTTTTCCCTTCTTGGCTGCCTTTCTACCTGGTGCTCAGCTTCACCTTGGCTTGCTTGTGATCTAGATTGTACAAGTCATTTCAAGAGCCACCAAGGAAGACAGTGGAAGAACTCAGCAATGAGGCAATCTCTGCCCAGCCCCTCAGTAAAGTGCCAATTTTAAGTAAAGTTTCCAGGGCCCCAGTGCTGGGCCAGGATGTGACATCCCTGCTCACAAGATCTCCCCACTCAAGATGCCATGGAAACATGGATGCAGCCACTGCGAAGGACCGGGGACATCCAGGACCTCCCATCTCAGACTGAAGCACTGGCAGCTTCTTGGGTTTAGGGGAAAGCTCAGCCATGGTTTACTTACATCAATGGTAGTTCATGTCAGCGACAGAAACCTTGGTCTACTTCTGGCCATGGGCAACATGGGGATACTTCTGCCAGTATGGTAGCCCACCAGCATGGCACTGCTTCAGTGGAAGACCACAAGGCTCTGTGCCACCATGGACAGGCTGGCTGAGCTATGGGACAGCTTCTGTTGCATTTTCTGCCCTACCTACTCTTGTTTTTTGGTGTTTGTTCTTTTCTTGCTTGTTTAGTTTTTGTTGATTTGTTGCTTGTTTTTTTTCTAATTGCACAAGCCTGGCGTTAGCCTTTTTGTTAGATCTGTCTTCTTTCCTATGTTTCTATATTATTTTTCTCCACAGAAATAACTAATCTAATGTCACATGGGAGCCTGGAGTTAAGGTTATGCTAACATTTAGATACACACTGTCTTACTTTCTGAAATGTATAAGTTAGTAATAAAGAAAAACACTCAAAGAAGGTATTTGCCTGGCAAGATTTCCAGTGAGAAATGTATGCAGCATTTGAAGTCAAGGAAAAAACACTTCAGTTTTGAATTATGCAAGTAAAAATATGAAAGTGTATTTTATCAGTTTGGAGTAGTTTCACAGAAGCAATAATTGCAATAAGTTAAGTTAGAAAATAAGGTCATTAACTGATTTTATTCTTGAGTAACTTCTTATATGAGAGTTCATTTAAATCCAGCTACTGAGCACAGGATATTATTCCATACATTGTCATGTGAAAATTGTGCTGGCTAACACTTATCTGTTGGAATAGTCCTGGTACCACCAATTAAATTATTTGCATAGCTGCTAAAAAGGAGAGGAGAGTGGGACATGGTTCCCTGCAATAACAAGGAAACCCAGCTTGGTCATTCAACAACGAGAGCCATGAGACAGAGAAGACAAGGAATGTGCATTTCTTCTGCTGTGGGAGAACTACAGATAAGTAAGCAATGTCCCAAGAAATCAAAACATTTATTACTTTCTTAGGTTTTGTGGGGTTTAGTAATAAATAATAGAAATAAAAAGATAAGAAAGAGAGGTAAAGAAAATATATGACTGAAATTCATGACACACGTGGTGAGTGTATTGGTGTACATGTCAAACGTTTGAAAATTACTTTGATTGAATAACATTTTATGTTCCAAGTGTAATTCATCTGCAAACATTCACCACCTTCTGTAGCAGTGATTCAGGTAAGAAGTAGTTTTTATGACTGCAGAAAGATTTACATTTTATTACTCTGTTAATCAACAAGAGTGTGTGCCACATGAATTCCCACATACATCACCCTACCCTTGGGCAAAAAAATGAACTTTAAATTCCTAGCAAGGACACTTTTAGGGAAAATTAGAGGCTAAAATTTATCCTTCTGTCTTTGCAATTCTTCAGTTCATGATGATTTGGAACCTTCTTAAAAGCTCCAGTGTAGCCAAGGTCAGTTTCTAACAAAACGTTATGTTTGACCTGTGCAGTGTTCATTGCAAAGTATTAAACTCGTTTTATGTTATTCTTTCCCACAAAAGATGTGAATATAAAAGTGTGCCCTTAATTTTAGCTTTCTTGATGTATGTGTTGAAGAGGTCTGTATAAAACCAGTACTTAACTATGCCTGCGTTTAAGAAGAACAACATTTATGGGCATATAATTGTAGGTATGATAAGTTTTAGGCTAAAAATAATTACTTTTACATGTGAAATGGCTTCCATGATTTCAAGGGCAGTTGCTCCTATTTGACACTGGTTTACAGGTTTATAGCTGGAAGTTACCTGGGGTCTCTGGTTAGGAGAGGGTTATCGGGTGGAAGGTGCCTCCCATAGGCCAGACTGGGCAAGCCAAGCATGTGGTGTCTGCTACAGAGTGGTGAGGGAACTCCTGGCAGTGTATGATGAGCTTTAGCCAGCCTACAAAGCCCAGAAGCCCCAGAGGTCATCTACTGGACACAGGCAGCAAGACCAAATGTGCTGCTAAGAGAGGTAGGCAGGAAACCTGGCTGGAGAGACTCCTGCAAAGCAGCTTCTGTCTGTGTTAGTCAAGTCAGTTAAAATGTGTGGTGCTTGCTCCTGATGCCACATGCAGGGCAGCTGCTGAAGATGGGTATTTCTCTATGGGACCTCAGAAGACCCAGGCCAGAGCTGCTGAGACTAGGGTGGGAGGTCCCTACAGGTAGAAGGTCTTACTGTGTGACTTGTGATGGCTGAATAAAAAACATTCATAGAAAGACAGCATTTTCCTTATCTTTATATTTCTTTTTTTTAATGGTATTTAAAGCCTGTAAGTATTTTATAAGTGTTCTTTGTCTCTTGGTCTCTGTTCTGCTCTCCATCCATACATTGATCCATACACCCACACACACTCCCAAGGAAAGGACTCCTTCCTCTGTGCCAGCACTGTTCTCTTTTGCAGAACAAGGTCTGTAGGTAGCAATGAGCTGGGAAGGGAAAATGTCCTCCCTCCTTCTGCTTGTTCTTTCTTTCATTGTAGCACCTTTGGTTTCCTAATGAGCAAAACTGCAGGATGGCCAAGAGCAGGAAATTTGGGGCTGGTCTGCTCTGACAGGTCTGGGGGCTTGACCCTACACAACTTCAGAGGGGCCAGTTACTCCATTACTCAAGGAAAACACTAGACATGCACTTCTTTCACTTGGCTCTACAGCCCGGTGCCTGGGAGCACCTATTAAGCTGATAGCACCATCTTGGCATGGTTTAGGAGCAGAACAGCTAATCCACCCCAGTCACTGGACACAGCTCAAGAGGCATTCCCAATGAGCTCTCCTGTCCTGTTGCTCCAGTGTTGGTCTCAGCACCAGCACTGGGCATGTCCCATGTGCCAACACAGACAAATCCCTGGATGTGGATGTGAGGATGGCTGGTCTGCTCCATGGCTACCCTTCTAGGAAAAGCTGTCAACGTGAGAAGGCACTCAGAGAGAGGTGAGGCAGAGATGCAGGCTGATAGGAGAGATGCAGCCTCTTCAGGTACCACTGACAACACATATTCAAGAGGAAGGTGAAAGCAATGTTTGTGTTTCAAGCAGGGCTGCTGGAGACCTCAATGCTGGAAATACAGGTATCAGTAGTTGAATAACTGTGGCTCATTCCAACCTGGCAGCATGGCAGGTGCCTTAGGGAGGAGCCCTCTCCTGCACACCTTGTTTGTAGGCTGGGGAAGGTGGGTTTGTTCCTGCCTCATTAAACCAGTGTTTGAATGCATGGTGGAAGCAGCAAGCATCAGGCACAACCAGGCCAGCCCTTGGCATCCCAGGTTTTGCAGCACCATTGGAATGAGCAAACCTGAGTGTCTGGGTCACTTGTTCATTGATTTTTCTTAGGGAAAGACGCTTTACAAAATGAGAAAAGCATTCCAAAGTGAGTGCTTACTTTGCAGTCAGCATCACAGGCTGGAGCTCCAGACACAGTTCTATGCCACAACCTGACAATGCAATAGTAGGAGTCATAAAAATAGCACAAAAGATCCTGCTCTCAAATCTCTTTTTTTAGTGATTAATTTCGTTCCCAATAATGCATTTCTCACCTGCTTTATACTGTTTCTTAGCTGTCTTCTTATGCAATAAAATGTTGTTTCCTTTGGCTATTTGCTGTTAAAGCTACTCTAAAAAACAGATTGTGAATGAAGAACAACATGTGCCAGTTCTGTCAGAAAAAGGAGACTCAGCCCACAGTTTGGCAGTCACAGTAGGAGCTCAGGACCATGCCAAGGAGGGGGCCAAGCCCAAAATAGACCCTGATTTGAATAAATGTGTAGTGACACCTCTGGGCCAGGCAGATTGAACATCTCTTTCTGCCTGCAAACCATCTGCTTGCCTTAGACCTGCAGTGTTCCAGTTTGTACATGTTTGCAGGGAGGGAGGGAGAGAAAAAGGGAGAGGAGGGAAGGAGGGAAGGAGGGAGGAAGAAAGGGAGTGAGGAGGCAGGCAAAGAAGGACGGAGGCAGGGAAAGCAGGAAGGAAGACAGAGGTAAACAAATGGTTATGTGTTACTGTAGGGACAGAATCTTTTCTGCATTAATACACTGATATTTCAGATAACTGCTGTTACAGAGAAAGAATTCTGTCTTCATCATCAGACAAATTTTTTTTTTGCATCTTGTCATTGTTCCTCAAAATACCTCTGATGACCTCCCTTTGCCCTACAAAGCACTTGCTGTGAACAACCTGCCTTCTCCCTTCCCTATATTTGTAACCTTTTCCAGACCTATTCCCCTAATGCTTTTACCAGCTCTTTCCTGGATTACTAGCTTTATCAGCATTGTGCAATTAAGGCTGGTCTCCTCCAAGGTCTTTGGTGAGCCTTGCGTCCTTGCTCTCACCTCACTAAGCCTTCAGCATATTTGAGGGCTCCTCTGCATAGGCTTCAGTGGCTCTGGGCTCTTCCGAAGCTGCTGTCATCTCTTTGAATACACCTTTATGTTGGGCTTTGATTATCTCATCCATCATCTTGCAACCATTGTCTGTCTGTTTTCCAGCTTGACTTCTTCAACTTATTCTTGACAGCAAGATCTAAGTCCTTAGGAGCAGGACTTGTTCTTCAGAGAAATCCCTAAGCCAATGTGGCATCACTGATGCTGCATCTACTGCACACAGCAGGCAGCACTTGGCAGCAAGGAGCAGAAGTACTCTGCATGCTCTGACTAGGTATTCGTTGCCTGGTCCATGAGATCTGGCTTCATGTTACAGAGATCAACCCAACCCATGTCACGTAAGCTGTGAGACTAGACTCTACACTGTCTATCTAAAGTAGCAGGACAACAGTTTACTCCTCCACAGGCAATTCAGTCATGCCCAGGACCTCTTGAGATGGTACATGATCTAAAAATGATATGGAAAATACTGTATTTGTATTGGTCAATGTGCCTAGGACTGTTCTCTGAAGGAAAGGCCAGCTGTCCCAGAGTGACCCACAGGTAGACTTCTTAGCCTCCAAAACAGTAGTAATTTGCAAATTACCCCTGATAAACAGCTAGGGTGAATATGGACAGTCAGTTGCGGTGCAGGGAGAAGGATTCCTCACAGTCTTCCTCCAGTGTGCAGCCCCTCCTGTGGGAGAGAGTCCTTCACAAACCTCTCCAACATGAGTCCCTCCCATGAGGTGCAGTCCCTCAGAACTGACTGCTCCAGCACAGGCTTCCCACAGAGTCACTGTGGGCACATTCACCTCCCCTGGCATTGGGTCCTCCACACCTGCAGGTCCACATCTGAAGGACTGTGGTCCTTCACAGGCTGCTCCACTGTGCTCCTCCATGGGCTGCAGGGGGACAGCTGCGATCTCAGGCTGCAGAGAACCTTTGCTCTGGCACCTCCTCCCCCTCCTTCCTCACTGACCTTCCTCTGCTCAGGTGTTGGTCTTGGCTCTTCTTGTCCTCTGCCCTGCAGATTTTCTAGCAGTTTTGTTTTCCCCTTCCTGAATATGTTAATCACAGAGGAGCATCCTATTGTTAATGGGCTCTGCCTTGGCCAGAAATGGGCCAGCTTTTGGAGCTGGGAGAGCTTCTAGCAGCTTCTCACACGAGCCACTCTTGGGGCCCCTCCCTCACTACCAAAACCCCATCACAGCAACCCAACTCACCTGTCAACAGCTCTGGCTTTGTTTAATGCAAATTCAAGGCTCTTTCTGATGCTTTGTAGCAGCAGTGAACCTTGCCTTGAGCTGGATAAGCTTTTAAATTTCCAAAATATGTGAGCACAGTTGGTCCAGCACTCTCAGGGAGATGGTGATGCCCTTGTTAGGTGTGTGTCATGCCAGTGCTTCAGCAACACCTCTGTGAACCTCTGTCACTGGTGGGTCCCAATGAACCCCATGAGACAGCTTTGCAAACCAGGCATGACCTTCACACTGACCTTCTCTGCTCTACATAGCAATAAGGCACTGATCCTTCAGAGCAGTTTAGCATCAAATGAATAAACCAGACCTGAGTTATAAGGGCTTCCTTGCAAAGGGGAATTTTACATTTCATCTGTTACAGCTGAAATAAAGAGTCACAACCCCAGGCAGTTTGCAGCAGTTCCCCGGGAGCCATGCAGCATGTCAGTCCTGGGCAGCACGTCTCACAGCGCTGTGCTCCTGGCTGGAAGACCTCCTGCTCCCCCATGCTGGCTGGAGCACTGCCATTCCGACCAGTTTCCATAAGGTATTCCTTTAAAATCCCACAGCACACAAACAGACTGGGCCTTCTCTTAAGGAAGCATTATTCCAGCTGAAAACACTGAACGAAACACAGCATCTGAAATACGGGTTCCTTTAACTTCTCTTTGATGAAAAACAGAGGGCACAGTGAAAAAGAAGGCTAATGTTCCCATTTTGTCTTCTACCACGATCCCAATACTGATGAGCTGCTCTGTAAATTAAAAGAGGAGTGAACATCACTGGTAAAATAATCACAGACTAATTATAATAACTTAAAAATGAAACGTACTGCTTTTGGACAAAGTTCTAAGGTAGAAACCAACAAAATTAGCACTGCTTCTATTTTTAAAATTTAGTTTATAAATTGGTATAAAAAAAAATTTAAAAAAAGAGGACCATCTGTAACACTTGACTCTTCATCTCATTTGAAACCTATTGTTCAGAAGCCTGTGGGCAGTGTGGCTTGGAATTGGGCTTGTCTTGAAGAAAATTCCAAACTATTTCACTGGTTTTCCTTCATCAGGTATTTGCTGTCATTTGTGATAGAGTGATTGACTTCTGTGATTGTTACAGTGCTTCTGACATCATTGTCCCTGCACATCCACCTTGTCTAATTACAAAGTTTATGCTTAACTCCTTATAGTTATTTCAGCTGTTTCTAGTAAATCATTGTTATGGATGGGGTATAAACTGCTGACATGCACTCATGATACCATCAAGGAACAGTTGCACTCCATTATGAACTCAAATAGCTGAAATAACAGTGGCTTCTGCAGCACAACTCTCTGAAGCAAAAATGACATGTTAATGAAGAAATATCACTGGCTATTTTTCCTGAAAGTTTATGTCAATCTGAAAAAATGGTGGAAAGTTACAGGTCCCAGAACAAGCTATAGCAGAGACCTCTAGGGCTGAGGGTCGACTGGCAGAGGCTTGAAACTCAGAGCAAAGAAATGGCTAATTGCAATTTGATTTGGAAAAACAGAGTTTCATTCAGCTCAAGAAGTAAACAGAATGGTTCAACATTAAAAATTCATGGTAGGATCATTTTTTCTCTTAACAGAAACAACCTTTAGCAGACCTGACTTTGTATAAATACTTGTGTCATAAGGGAATCATGCTGGATACACTATTATCTAAACACGCTTCATTCATAACGCCTCAAATTCACTGTCCCTTTCATAAGCCAGTGTTTTGCAGAAGAGCAGGTGAAGTACCCAAACTCCATGCAGAAGAAACCAGCAGACTGAGTAATCCTGGGAATGAACCCAGGACCAGCAACTGGAGCTGACGTCTGTGTTTTGTACTTGGAAGTTATAGCTGGTTGCCTTAAGAGTGATTGAGTTAGTCAAACCAGCTTCATTCTGAGGGCAGTCAGTGAAAGACAGAAATGCCCAAATGGGAATTTGCTTGGCACGTGTCTTTGGATTATATAAGAGTAATGCAAGAGTGGAGGACCTGCATTGATTTTTTTCCTCTCCTCATTCATTTAATCAATCCAAATGTAGCTTCATAGCTGCATAATATTCTTCAGGTTACATTTCACTCTCTTTGTTCACCTTATGGCCCTTTTGACACAGTGCACACTCTTTCTGAGCACAGTCATCATTAAATATAAGCACCATCTATTTTGTTGGAGCCTATATTTATTTCAAAACCTCAGAGAATCGCTAGATAAATTATTGCTAACAGATATGACTGTAGAGCCAGTCCCTGGGGCACCTTCCTGAGCATGGCTCCTTGGAAGGTTCCCATTAACCACCTGCCGCTCAAGACCAGGTCTGGAACTCATCACCACTCCTATCCACTTTTAAAACTTGTTCTCTTTTTCTCTGTAACTTGTTTTTAATAAGCCACAGTTACAAAATTATTTGGTTTACGTTCCTAGAGGCTGCCAAAGATTTGAGCAAATCAGGAAGGGGGAGGTTGGTTTTAACCCAAGGCAGTATCCCCATAGTCCCCCTCCCCAAACCAGCTCATGCTGACAACCCACTCCAGAGACATTTCTGTTGTCTCAAATGAAATTTAAAAAAAAGCTCATGATGTGAAATGAAGGGCAGTGTGATGCTCCCACACTCATTCTTTCCTTTCCTCTCAGTCTGTTAAGCATGGGAGAGTGGCAGGTAACCCCAGCCATCAGTGATGGACAGTTTTCACACAGGGAAAAAGCTGTGGGGATTTGCTCCTCTTGTATAAATACCTCCTCCTCTAGCTTGGTTTCTTCTTCTTTAATATTTCTGAAGAAATAGTTTAGAACAGTAAAAATCTTCTATTGGATCTTAGCCAAACTTCTCCAACATTTTTATGACACAGCATGTCAAAGTGCTGATAGGAAAGACATGGAACATTTGGGGATGACTGATCATCCCCAGATAAACCTTCCCATGTAATTGCTGTCCCTGTCTAAATTGAAGTACTGTGGATGTTGCATTTCAGCACAAGCCCTATTAAGGGGTTCCCAGGGCAGCTGCTCAAGTGGAGCAAAAGTGTCATATTGCAACCATCTCTGAGGGCCTCCCTGCCAGAAAGGTCTCACCTGTGGTTAAGCCATCTTCAGTGGCCTCATGTTTCTTCCTGGATTGTATTGCTACACAGAAAACCTCCAAGCAAACATCTCTCCTTGCTGGTTCCTCAGTGTCAATTCATTGGCATTACATTTGCAAAGGAAACAAAGGCCTCTAATATCTGCAGTAACAGCAGTACCGGGGCAGCTCTGGGATGATGCAGGTGCTCGCTCCCTTGATGCAGCAGTTGCTAGAAAGCAGAGGGAGGAGATATTGATGAGCACGATCAGGCACCACAGCCCATTGCATAGTTATATTTTAATGCAAAGAGCAATGTTTATTTTAAGACTCTGTGATTGGTGCCATGACAATAACTATGGGATATTTTTCCTAACAGCTGCAGCAAAAATCTGGAAGCTGGAGCAAGCCTGGACAGAGAAAAGTTGCTCCTGAAGTGTAAGAGCAGATGCAGAGCAGCTTCATAACACAAACTTCAAAAGACACAGTAGGAGAAAGAAGCAGGTTTTTGTTATGGAATAGGACAGCACTATACATCCATTTTATCTACTAAAACACATATATACTGTGTGATTATATGAGATCAGACAAAAACTACAGTAAAGAAATGAAGTGGGGTCAAAGACTGGCCTCATGCTGAAAAGGACAGATTCAACTCACTGTTTTCTCACAGGATACCTGTATAAGAGCTCATTTCCCTGCATGTAAAATAGGGATAATAATTTTATCAGAAAGTTTTCATGCTCCTAAATACATTAGAGACTGTGAAGTGTTCAAGTTTTAGGGTAGGAGCAAAATAAAAATACATAAGATAAACTGTAGCCCATTTTGGAGGGTTTTTTAATCTGAATATTTTTATTTATTTATTGCTGTGTTATCCTGTCTCTGTTTTTGTTGTTGTTTTGTTTCCCACTCTGCATGTATAAAATGTTGTCCACTAGTATATTGTCATTCTAATTTTTGCAGACTATTTTGCCTCTCCTCTGACTTCTCTGAGCACACTCCTTTGCCACTGCAGGGATTATTGTGCTAATAAAATCTTGCCATTCTTGGTGGAGTCCTTGAGTAGATGTCTGTTCCTAATTGTTTTCTTATTGTTGGCTTTGAACTTCACGTCTTTTGTGCTGATGTGTGCCTTGAAAGTCCTTCTCAGGGAATATAGTATTACTACTGTGAGATGTTGATCAGCCCCCATGGCAGGATGTTTATATGCAAAGGAATGTTTTGATCTGTGGCTATAACCTGAGTCTGGATCTTGCCTGGGTTAATTAGGATGCTGTTTTGTTTGATTCTGACAGACTGCCTTCACTGTGTCTTGGTTTTACTCCATAGGTTTCATTTCTTTGATTTATCAGTGGCCAGCGAATCATATTTTTCACCACTCTTACAGATTGTATGGTAAGTGCTATGTTGTCAGCATTTCCTTTCCACTATGTAGAGAATTTCAAATTTATGAGTAGGCTTATTATCCTTGCTCTGTTGAATTAATAGCAGATGCCCCTGAATTTGGTGTGTTTATATAGTATTTGTTACTTTTGATTAAGTACAGTGCAGTCCTTGTGACATGTACAGTACTTATATTTGAGTGTTTCCAAGCAACATCACATGATTTTTATATCTGTGATAGTCACAAGGGACCGTGAGGTGCTGGCTCAAAAACTGGCTTGCTGCTGCTGTGTTGCAAAACGAAAAAAAAGGGAAATTGTTCCAGATTTGCCATGCTGGCTCGAGTCTGTTGTTGGTCTGGTCTGATCCAGTCTCCCTTGTCTGGCACCCGCTGACAGCTGCGGAAGAAAACTGAAATAAATAAACTAACAAAATCTGAGAGATATGTACGCAATTTACAACATTATTTACAAGATCAGGGCTCTCTTTGCTGGCTTACAGGGATGGCCTGGGGCAGACAACTGTCATTACCTTTATTAAACTTTTAGGACAGCAGATTGAAAGGAGTTCAAGTGAGACATGTATCACTTTCTGGGGGTAGACACAACCTGGAAGGGGATCTAGCATTCCTCTCCTTGGCAGAGGAGGAGAGGGAGGACTTGGACAGCATCCAGCTCCTACATGGGAAGATGTCAGAGAAGCTGGTGGAGGCTGATCGTGCCCCAGCTGAGCACATACCTGTCACTGAGGACACACTGCTCTCAGGGAGGCAGTTCTTCCAGCTAGCATTAATTAGCACTCTTGTGATGAAGAACGTCCCAACTGATAGGCAGAGGACTTCAGTGTACCATGAGAATTGCTACTATTTCTGGTCTCAGAACAGGACCAGATCGAAGTTATTCCTGACATGACTTGCATTGCTAATCCTAGACATGCAGAAGGATGAGGCAGGAGATCCCTTTGGTAATTTCTTCTCAAGCAAGGTGCATAGGTTGTAACGAGTGATCAGAAAAATCTGTCCTATGCCCCTGGGACTTGCCCCTCATCTGAGTGCCCTAATGACAAGCTAACTTCTTGTGAGCTCTTGGAGGATGCCCTCCTAAGCAGCTTACAGCCCAGCAATTTGATCTTCCTGGAAATGAGTTCTCAATTAATTCCCCCCTCAAGTGTAGGAGGACCCAGAATTCACATCCCTCTCATCCCCCTGCCACAATTCCCCAGATCCCTCGCTTCATCTCTTACAGTCTCCCCCACGTATTCTGGACCATTTAAAACACTACTGATGATTCATGAAAGATCTTATGGTGGATGATACCCAAAACAGGGTAGAGTACATTGACTTAGTCCAGAAAAGGATCTGACTGCGGATTTAGATATTTCAATAATTTTGCCTGTTGAACCAGTTCTGTGTTTACATTCATTGCTGGCTCCATCCAGAGTGTTTGTGCCTGGCAGGATCAACTCTACATATTTGTCACAGGCATCTCAGCAAACCAAAGACAGAGTCTGCCTCTGGACATTTAAGAAAAGAGCCTGAAGCATCAGGGACTCAGCATGGTCCTCTGGAGCCATAGTTCCCATGAGTTGCCCAGAAATTATACAGAACCAAGAAGGGTCCAGAGATCTTCTTCAGTATGCATTTCTGGAGCATCTGCAAGAATCAGAAGGCTCTCATAAAATCCTTGTGAAGATGAAGACATGATCCCACAAGGCTCTTCATCACAATTTCCACCCCGAAGATAGCAAACTCCACACTTCACATCAGCAGTGATCAACTCCTTCTGAACATAAATTAAAGGTGTTTTATTTTCCCAGAATATTTGAAAATCCTCTAGATTGTCTGCATGTTCATAGTGATTTTAAAAAAACAGCCTCTGTTGCTGTGAAGATCAGCCAGGCTCTGTATTAACATCTCTGCAACTTCTTGCTGCATCTCCTAATCCAGCAAACCATCTTCAGCTCTCTCAACCTCCAAAACAGGAACTGTTGAGCACAGTTTTCTGTTCTGTCAAGGTTTTAGGAGTCTTCTAGACAAGAGGGGTGTCTGTGAGGACAAACATATTCAAACATTTTCTGAGTTCCTAGAGGATTTCTAGGGATTTTTACCAGGTGTCCCAACAGTATATGGAGGTTTATAGCAAGTAAACAGAATGTCTTACCTTAATTTTCTTTCTTCGTCATGATTAAAACATCTTGGATACAGAGCCATAAAGATAATATTTGCCATGTAGTGTTTTCTAATAGCAATATAGTAAGCCTCAGATTAAGTTATGAAAGGGGAAAAAAGGAAACTATAAAACAAAAATAAAATCAGCATGTTCAAAGGCACATGTTTATCTACTGTAACTCCATGTGACCCCATTTTGCCCAGCAAATGTGTAATAGCAATTAACAGCCTCACGCAGAAACACACAGACACTGTAGCAGAACTCAGATCAAGTCACTAGTGCCTGCATTTTTCTCTAGATGAAGACCATTTTATACCAATAGGTAGAGGTTTCCCACAGAGCTGAATGACACAGTCCATGCTGAGTTGGGAAGACTGGGAAATGTCTGTGTGAACAACTTGCATAAGTTAATGCTACACATGCAGCATTGGAAGCACTTAAGTGTGTGCAAACTGCATCTGGTTCTCAATGCCACTGCATCAAGTGACACCATCCAGAGCTTAGTCCAAGGATGATCTTCACAGGTATTTCCATGAGCTGTCTGGAAGTGCTCTACCCTGATGGGTGCCTGGGATGGGGGAGAACCCAGACCGAGCTGGGTACAGGCTCCATAGGACCCAGCAGAGATTAAGCTAGGCCAGGGAAGGAAGGGACACAGGAGGGACAAAACCAAACCTTCTCTTTGGTTGGGTTTCATTTTCTTATCAGAACAAAGTCCTGTCAGAAAAAATGTTTTGTTCAGCACAAAACACTGAAGGATACTTTGCTCCATGGGCTGCATGACAGCTGTAATTACAGCTGATGTGTTCTGACACCAACACGCAGTTTGCACTGCTGTTTCTACTGTGGGCTTCAGGTTAGACTTGTATTCTAGGAACAGTTTGATTTGCTCCAGGTTGCTGCCTTTTTTTTTTTTTGGCCTCTGTTAATTTGTATGTAGTTGCCATGCCTCCTTTCATTAAAAAATAAACTCTCCTCCGCTCAACTCTCAGCTCCTGGGTAAGATTAGAAACACGGTTATTTTTAACAAACAGTATTTCTTTTTCAGAACTCTGACTTTTTCAAGGGATGATGAACATTGCTAAGAGTTTTATAGTAAGAATAAATCTTAATAAAGAAAAATACCAGTATTTTATACAGGGACACATATATGAGCAGTACCTAGTCACAACAATGGCAACAGGAGAAGCTATTTCAACAGCAAGGAAACCTGGCCACTTTCTGTGGTGTTTCCCATCATAATTCCCTGTCATCTGCTATCAATCCCTAGTCTGCATGAGGGATATCATGCAGTACATACCTGTATTTTCCTTTTACTACTTCTTTTGAGACTGTTGTCTGTGAATCTGCCAAATTCCTATGTGAATATGCCCTTGCTAAGTAGCTCTGCAACCTCCTGGGGCAAGAAAGTTGAAAAAAATCACTACCCACTTGTAAAAATGCAGTTTCTGTTTTGAAAAATCCTGATATTTAGAATCTGAAACAAGACCTGTTTTAAACCAGGTTCCTACTAGTTCCAAGGAGCATCTTGAGTCCTTGTGGAATTTGACTCTTAAAATACTCTTATCCTGCCTTTACAATACTGTACCCTGAGTGTATCTCCTCACAGTGCCTTCCCTCCAAATTGAACAGTCCCAGTCTTTTGGTCTCTTGCTCTCTTGACTGTTTTAGTTATCCCTTCCTCTACATCTTCTAACTCTATCATGTCCTTCTTCAGATGTAGAGACAAGAATTGCAGATGTTTCTCACCATCTGGATGCATCAAGTTTTTCTGTAGTGGCAAATTGCACTTAGTGGAAAAATGCTGGTTTTTTGCAATGCTCTTCCTGACAAGTAGTAGATATATTTTGAGGGTCTTACCTTTCCTGTCTCTTGGGCTTTTTTGAGTGCCGCTAAACACTGAGCCAATGATTTTGGAGAATTGCCCATGAGGACTCCACGTTCTCCTTGTAACTGCCATTTCCAAGTCCAGCATGATACATGCATGTTTGCATTATTTCTCCTGAGGTCTGTCACCTCCAATTCCTGTATACCAAAGCTCTTCTACCGCCTTTAAGCTAACCTAATTTTGTGAAGTCTTTCTAGAATTTTTCGCCATCAGTTTTCATTTCACTCAACCGACTTTCATATCATCCACACTTGGCATACCCAAGTATGAGACCACCCCTTATGCCATTTATCCACGTGCTTCCTACCACCCTCTCAGAGCACCATCAGGTGTTCATCTCTTCACAGAGGCTCTGTTGAGTTTCTCCCAAGAGATCATGCTAATTCGTTTGTTCAATGATCCTGTTCTGCATTAGTTTGCCATTTTACCAGGGATTGAAAACAGAGTCACTGACTGATAGTCTCCTTTTTGGAGCCCTTTTGTGGATAAGAATCTCACTAGAAATCCACAAGATCTCTGGCACAGCAGCTGCTTGCAAGGACAGTTCACACACCTTGGCCCACAGGCCCCTCATTTTATATAGAAGGTCTTCAGTGCTCCCAAATCAATGCTGTCCAGTTCTCATGACTTGTTAGCATGTATCTTACTTGTTTAGACTGCTACACCCTGTATCTTCATTTCAACCTGGTCTAGTACTTCTGACCTATTTGCCAAAGAATCTGCCCAAGATGTTCCATGGTAAAGACCAATGCAAAGAATTCACTGATCTTTCCTACTCTGCCTTCATAATCTGTGAGTGTCCCTTTTATGTGTTGGTCATCAAGTGGTCCTACTGGTTTCTTTATTATATTCCCGTTTTTGAGCTACTTACAGCACTTTTTGTTATCCCCTTTGCAAGGCACACTTCTTCTGTAGCTCTCTTTTTCTTCTGCAGCTCTCTTTTTCTTCTACTTAAACTTGACCTGCCATGTTTTATGGGTGCTCTGCTCCCTCCTTTGGGTAATCTTCCCATGCTGTAAATTCTAGTCTTTTCCCTTTCACAGCCTTCTTACTGCTTCTGTTGAGCCACACACATTTTCTGTTGGAAGGCTTTACTATCTTTTTGCATTAGGATGTATACTGGTGTGTTTAGGGGTGCAGACAGCAAGTAGGGTAAATAGGACATTTCTTTTTTAATTATCATGTTACCTTCCAAAGGCACCACACTTCCTATATTCTCATCCTACATCCTCACTGAATGGTGTGTTACACCTCCAGACATTCAGTCCTACTCCCTGACCTGCTGGGACACATGCAGAGCAGCACACCTGCACCTGAAGCCCTGCCAGAATGGCCAGAACTTTTGCTGCCCAGGCAAACTAAGACAGGCACAGTTGTCTGAATGTTCCCACCTGAAACCTGTGAATTTCCAAGTGGTTTTGTTGATTTTCTTTCCTAAAGTGTGTTTTTGTATCTGTTTCAGGCATTTGTACAGTAAAAACAATTACCAGTCTTACAAACCAGGCCACTGAAAAATTATAAAGACCACGAGACGAGCTATTGCAGTATCCCTTGGCCCCTCAACACTTTGTACTGGCAAGGTGATCTCATCAGTTGAAAGCAAAATCAGTTCTCCAGAAGTGCCAATGATATCAAGCTGTTTTTCCTTCTCTGTTAATATTCTTCAGCTGCATCATTTGCCTATTGCAAATATGCACAGGCAACAAAACACGTGTTACAATGCACGCTTCTAGTTTTAGCATTCTAAGGATTTTTTTAATGCTTTTTTTTTTTTTTTTTTTTTTTAGAAATACAATTACTGTGCTTGATTCGTTGCTGCATTTCTGAGATTGGAAAACAATCACTGGGAAAGATTGGTGTAATAAGGAAGACCTTTTGAGAAACTGGATTAAAAAGAACATGTGGTTTACAGGTGAGTTCCAATGAGGAATCTCATTAGTTCATGATTTATTATGTTTCTAAAAGCAAAAGAATTCAAAGTATTTAGACAGGTTTTTTTGTGTCCCACAGGTCTTGTTAGGACTTAATGGGGTCTTCTTATTTGTTGGAATAGTCCTAAAGAAATAAGTGATATATTACAACTGTAAGTGCAGGAATGCTGGAATACATAAAC
This sequence comes from Apus apus, assembly GCF_020740795.1. NCBI lineage: Eukaryota > Metazoa > Chordata > Aves > Apodiformes > Apodidae > Apus > Apus apus. The sequence continues at coordinate 17,884,722 of NC_067282.1, forward strand.
AAAGAATTATCAGGAAAACTGGACCAGTGTTACTTGTCTAATAAATTATTTTTGGCAAACATTTCATAAACATTAATTTTAATGTCTACAGCCTGTATTTTTTCTTCGTAGTGTTACAGTTTTATGACTGTACCCTCAACGATAATCCCTATTGATTGTCACCCACAATTGTTTGGCTCTGGCCTCTACCCTGTCAAAACTAAGCCTGTGCCTGGATGTGGGAGGAATAATGCATGGATGAGCAAGGAGCTGCTGAAAGAAGTCACATGGAAGAAGAAGTTCACAGTTTGTGGAAGAAGGAACTTGTCGTTTGGGAGAACTATAAGAACATTGTCAGGGTGTGTAGGAATGCAACAAGGAAGACCAGAGCCCTCTTAGAACTAAACCTGACAAAGGAAGCAAAATAGAACAAGCTGGGAAAAGGAAAAATATGGAAAATACAGGCCCACTGCTGAGTGAGGTGGAAGCCCTGGTAACAAAGGATGCAGAGAAAGCAGAGTTACTGAATAGCTTCTTTGCTTTGGTCTTTACTCCTAAGACCAGCCCTTGTGAATCCTAGACCCTGGATGTAAGAGAGAAGGCCTGGAGTAAGAATGACACTCCACTGGTCAATGAGGATTGGGCTAGAGAGTAGTTAGGTAATTTGAATATAAACAAACATATGGGCTCTGATGAGATGCACCTGCAAGTGTTGAGAGAGCTGGCTGTTGTTGTTCTACCACTCTTCAACATTTTCAAAAGATTATGGCAAACAGGAGAGGACTGGAGGAAGGCAAATGTCACTTCAGTCTTTAAAAAGGGCAAGAAGGATAATCCAGGAAACTACAGACCAGGCAGCCTGACCTCCATCCCTGGAAAAATGATGGAGCAGCTCATTCTGGAGGCCATCTCTAAGCACGTGGAAGAGGTTATCAGGAGTAGCCAGCGTTGATTTACCAAGGGGAAATCATGCTTGACTAATCTGAAAGCCTTCTACGATGCTGTGACTGAATGGCTAGATGCAGGGAGACCAGTGGAAGTAGTCTACCTTGACCTTAGCAAGGCTTTTGACAGAGTCCCCCATAACATCCTCGTGAACAAGCTCAGAATATGTGGGATAAAATAACGGAGAGTGAGATGTATTAAGAACTGGCTATACAATAGAGCTCAGAGTGTGGTGGTCAATGATGCAGAGTCCAGTTGAAGACCTGTAACTAGTGGAGTCCCCCAGGGATCAGTGCTGGGTCCAGTCCTGTTCAACATCTTCATCAACAACCTGGATGGGGGGACAGAGTGTATCCTCAGCAGGTTTGCTGATGATACCAAACTGGAAGGATTGGCTGATTCACCAGAAGGTTCTGAGGCCATTCAGCAAGATTTGGACAGGCTGGAGAGCTGGGCAAAGAGCAACCTCATGAGATTCATCAAGAATTAAGTGTAGAGTCCTGCACCTGGGGAGGAATAACAACACACACCCATACAGATGAAGAGCTGACTTGCTAGAAAGCAGCTCTGTGGAGAAGGACTTTGGAGTCCTGGTGGACAACAAGTTATCCATGGAGCAGCAACGTGCTCTTGTGGCCAAGAATGCCAATCTTGGGGTGCATTGAGAAGAGTGTGTGCAGCAGGTCAAGAGAAGTTCTCCTCCCCCTCTACTCTGCCCTAGTGAGACCACTCTGAAGTATTGTGTCCAGTTCAAAAGGGACAGGGATCTACTTGAGAGAGTCTAACAGAAGCTATGAGGATGATTAAGGAACTGAAACACCTGTCTTATGAGGAAAGGCTGTTTAGTCAAGAGAAGAGAAGACTGACAGGGGACCTTATTAATGTTTACAAATATCTGGAGGGTGAGTGTCAAGAAGAAGGGGCCAATATCTTTTCAGTCATGCCCTGCGATAGGACAAGGGACAATGGATGCAAACTAGAGCACAGGAAGTTCCACCTCAATATGAGGAAAAACTTATTTACTGTGAGGGTTACAGAGCACTGGAACAGGCTGCCTGGAGAGGCTGTGGAGTCTCCTTCTCTGGAGACTTTCAAAGAACATCTGAATGTGTTTCTGTGTAACCCACCCTAGGTGATCCTACTCTGGCAGGGGGGTTGGACTCAATGATCTCCAGAGGTCCCTTCCAACCCCTAACATCCTGTGATTCTATGATAAGGGAAAAAGCCAGACTGCTTTGTGAAAAGGTGGGCAAAGAAACAGCCATGACTGTAAGAGAATTCTATTTTACATGAATGCTCAGAAGTGAGGTCCAGTGGACCTCACTTAAGCCACGTTGCTCAGCTGTCAGCTTAGGGAGCAAAGGATGACTCCCCCCTTGGGGGTCAGTCAGGAGGAACAGGCACGAGCCTAAAAAGCAGGGCAGGTGAGTCACCCTCCAAAGGTGCCTGTTCCTATCCCATGACTGCAAAGGGTGCTCATACAATGAACTTCAGATCTGGCCAGCTCTCAGACTTCTAGCTTTACCTGAAACGAATTCCACCCAACAGTTCTCTGCAGCACACATACATGCACTGGCCACAGTTTGCATCATGAGGAAAGAGTCGCATGCCACAGAGATGACAGAACTACCCAAAACCCATGAATCACAGAGTGGAGTGCACGACTACAAGGTAGTGCACTGGCAGGTGGAGAGATGGAGATATGCCACTGGGTCACTGAAAAAGTGCAGAGCTGCACCTAGTCACAGTCTGGCCTTAACAAATATGAATATTCAGTATGAATAACACATGGACTGTGGATGGAGCTGGGGGAGATGTCCTGCATTCTCCAAATAAAGCCCATAAACAAAGATGCCTTCCTCAATTTTCCTTTCCCATTTCAGGTTTTTTTTTTCTCAGATTATGCAAAGTTTCTGAAAGCTGCCAGCTGGAGTATGCAAAAAAAAACTGATTTTGTTCAGAGAAACTGTCTTTATTTGTGCTGAGAAAACTGCATTTTCAGCAGCACTGAAGAGCTTGGCCTCAGTACCATCAATTCAAACACCTTCATCTTAAAACATCTGTCCAAGTTCTAGTAAACCATGTCAGGGCTCCAGAGGTTTGGATGCTCAAAGATGAGTGATATAAAAATGCTAAATGATATGTACATGTAAAACAACTCTTTTCAGCCCTCTTTGAAATTGCAGCAAATTTATTTTCTTTTCAAAGGCAAGTCTGGATCACACTTTTTTGTTGTAACATACAACATAAAAAAGTTTATCAGGCTTAGTTGTACAAAACAAAAGATTGCTATAAAGATATTGTTTAATGCTTGAATTAAAGATATTTGTTGATCAACTTGCTTCTTGAAGAAAAGGGAATCTTAAAGCTTTTGCTAGTTGGTGAGTTTCACAGTAATGCAGCCAGCTTGTGTATGTCAGTTGTAACCTGCACTCAACGTCCTTTTGTTTAGTCAAGCTCCATTCCCATTCTCCAGGATGCTCTAGAGGCTCAGGCACCTGCTGGGACTGTGCTTCAGGACCATCCTAACCTAGAAGGCCCTAAGCAGTATCTGCTTCCATGCACAATTGACATTCACATGCACGGAGTGTTTCTACTTCACAAACACAATAAAATCAGACGTTGTGTTGCACGAGCGCTCTCCCACACTCCAGTGTGTCAGTAAATCCTCTGCAGTAAAACCAGTGTATTAGACTTCTTGCACTTGGACACATTTTGGACTCCCAGTTAAAGGCGGCAGATGTCTAGCATGGGATAAGGTCACAGGTTGCAGCTTGGTAAGGTCAGGCTGAGCATTAAGAAAAACTCATCCGTCTTGAGGACAGTACAAAACTGGAGCCAGATACTGAGAGGCTGGGAATCTCCGTATTTGGAGGTTTACCAAACTTTGCTAGAAAAAGCTGCAGTCGACTTGATATAGCGTTATTGATAGCAGCACTTTGAGTGGGAATCTGGAGTGAAGACCTCCTGGAGTGCCTTCCCACCAGTATGCCTACGCACTTCCAAAATTAACTACACAACCTGTGTGCAAAGAATCTGATGCTATTAGATCTTTCAGCCTGGGGGCTTGGGGTCAAGGCTGATGGGTATTGGTGCTCTGCTTGCACCTGGCACTGTCTAGCCTGTCTCATTCCTTATTTAACCTTCTTTGGGTTGCAAGGGCAGTCATTCAAATCACTATTGAGACTGGTGTTCAATCCCGACCTCCTGTGAGCATCTTTGGCAGTGTAGGAAAGTTGTGGATGAGTTTAGGGGTGAGCTCATGACAAGGCTCTGCTGTAATCTTCTGACAGTTTCTGGCCTGGCTGCCAAGGAGATCTGACTGTTCCCTATTGCCCTTCCATTGCCTCTCTCACAAAGAATACATTTGGGATGGCATGTCAGGTTGGGATTTTAGCCTTTCATTGCAGAGGGCTTGCTATTGTGGAATTTGAACCATGACAGATACCACTTGCCATACATACTCTGTAATTTGTCTGTACTTACCAAAGCACCTTCATCTTGCTCTGGTTCTATAGGGAAAATTAAGTCTGAAGCAAATTAGGAAAATCATTTTATATTTCTCCTTATTTTCTAGCCAAATCTGCTAGTTAGTAAGCATGCTGTCATCTGGAAGCTTTCAGGATTTATGAATGTGTATTATCTCCATTAGCATCTGTGAGAACAGTGACCATAAATCCCTTCACACGATCAATATATCATGGTGTGCTATCCACAGTTCAGCATGCCCAGTAGAGCAGTGAAGGAAAATTAGAAGCATTGCTTTCCACTCATCACTGGCAAATTACCATAAATAACTACCCTTGCAGCAACAACAAAAAAGCAGATGATTAAGTATTTGCCTGGAGACTCAGTCTGAATATTTAGCTTAATTATCTCAGAAATATGGTAAGTCAAATGTATTGTCTCAGGTACAGCTCTAGTGAGTTTTTCTTTTCTTACAATAAAATTTTTACAAGTTTGAATTATTTTCTCTAATATGTTTTAATAGTTTTGAATAAAATACGACAAAAGAAGTAAAAATCTCTTTCAGCATTTTAAGTTGATTGTATTTGTATTACACAGAGGGCTGGAATCCTGACTACATTCCAGTTAACTTCTGCCTACTTAAAATTTAGTCTAAAGATAGACTCGATGAATGTTTCTGTCTTCCTTCCCTGATCTGAGATGTTGCAGTGCCCAGTGCTGCGACCATCTCACAAGCAACTGCATTTCCCTGACTCCAAAACTGATCCACAAACACCTCACACATAACTTGTCAGAAAAACAGAGGGATGAAACAGACTCCTGTTTTGACAGGCAGCACATATAGCAACAGATGCAGTTAAAAATATCCTCAGATTTGCTGTTTCAAGGCCTTATTTTCAGTTGCTGATGATTTTATCAAACTTTTTTCCAGCAGCTTGAATCTTTCTATCCTTAGTTTATTTCCTTTGGAAACTTCCAGCCAAAACATAATGTTTAAAAAGAGTCAAAGGAACTTTTCCTCCCTCGTATTAAAAAGTTTCACATCAGTGCTGTTGCCCTCTCCTATCCTGGAGCAGATCCTTCATGTTTGGAAAGGGTGTTGCCCCTAAAAAAACTCCAACAGCTGATGGAGTCTTGGACCTCTGAAGACCACTGTTCACTTTGGCAGGATTTAGCAACTAAATTCCCCCCCAAAGGTCCAGATTTGCTGTAACCAGGACATCCTTTGCCATTATCCCAGCACCCACCACAGGCCACTCAGTCTTGGACGTCACTCGAAAACAGGGGGCTGAAAGAGGCCATTTCTACCACAGCTGGAATACAACCCAGCTGCCCAGCTCCACACTGCTGTCCCAGTGTGAAATCCAGGGTAAAACCTGGGGCTCCTTTTCCAGCACCTGGGCTCCTCCTGTGGGGAGGTCAGCAACAGATTCCTATCTCGTCCCTCTAGGACATATGGTTGGTAAACTGTGCAAGACATCATGCCACAGTAGGGAATTCCTGCTCCTCACTGTTTTCTGAAGATATACAAAATGAAGCAGGAGTTAGAATAATAGAATCACAGATTCTATTCCATTCTATTTTACATATATAAAATCTTTTTATATAATCTAGGTCAATACTGTTATACTGAACAGGCAAAGAAGATGGGCACAGATAGCTCAAATAACATTTATGCTGATATTTCCTCGTTTCCCAGGTATCTTAATTCCTTTTTTACATCACTCCTGGTACATGATTCTTTAAGGAACATGCTCATCATTGTAACATAAGTGTCCATGGTTATGGGAGTGTTTTAATCCTGGGCTCTCTTCATTTGCATGCATGGGAGCATGTAAAAATACAGAGCATGTCTACAGCAAGACTCATCTTCTGGCACTCCCCATCTGTCACACAGACACTGAAGAAAGAGAAATTTTTGAGGCCAGTCCACAATGCAGAATATTTGAGAGGCAACATCTAAGAGCCCAGGGGAAAACAGGACATTCAACAAACTGAAGGCAAGAGAGCAATATCCTGTCTTGTATCTCCATCCTTCCAGCCCGCAAGCATCCTGGAGAAGACCTTAGTGTTTCCCTGTGCATCACATGGAAAAACACGTAGTCTCCTGCTGCCTTTCCCTGTGATGTAACTCAGCAGTAACAGTGACAGCATTGCACTAGCAAAACTGAACCAGAAGTATGGCTGTGTGAGCAATTGATGGCTTCATAAATGAACTGGGCAGGGTGGGGAAGGTCCTGTAAAAGCTAAGTTGTCATTTTTAAAAATTCAGTAAAAATCCATTTGATTTGAATGAAGCACTTTGTTTGATCTGAAACAAGTTGCCACATTTTGGGTTGGGTCAGGTTCAGTGGGATAACAAGGAGATGGAAGGAGCTGGGTGCAGAGTTGGCCTCAAACTGGAACCTCATCCCTGGCACTGTGCTGAGGGCTGGGCCTGGCATTACCACCCGCTGCCTTCCTGGGGAGTCTCAGAAACTCTGCAAGGGCGGGTTTCTCTCTTTCTATTATTGAAAATCTTTGACTTTTTGTATAAATCATTCAAATACTAGTTGGACTTGCCAGCTGGGTACTCTGATCATGAGGCTGTCTCTCACACAGTGGATATTTAATAGTCTAATGCAACACTGACTAAAGTCTCAGCACAGCACAGCTTTATCCAGCACCAAGGGACTGAAATACTTTTTAAAAAAATGTGGGAGTCATCGGTAAGATCCTAGCTTCAGAGGGGATGGGAAAAGGATGTTTCAGTCACATTTAGCTAAAGGCTAACTACGAGCAGTCTCTCCTGAGTGGCTTGTATACCTGGAGCCTGGCTGTCCTTTCAAGATCTGCATTAGTTGAACCTGAGAATTTATCAGCACTTGTCTAGGCATCCCCTTTAGAGCAGGGTAAGGCAGTCTGAAGGCCTTAAACCCCTCTTACTGACTGCAAAAAGCTGGATGGACTTATATCCCATAAAACTAAAACCCACAGTGAATCAGATACAAAGGCTACATGCAAAGTCAAATCAGTATAGGATGTATGTCCCAAGTGGCAGGTTCTCAAGGGCAGGTCCCCAAAGAGACCATATATTGCAGTGAAGCTTTTTGACCTCTGGCTATGAGTCCCAGCTGGCTGGAGGTAGGACACCCTCCGTAGTCACCAGGGTGGGATGTTACTGCTCACAGGGAAGGAGGACACGGCTTGTGTTTGCACCTGGGACATTGTCATCCTCAGCTGGCCTGCTGGTATGGAGGGGCTTAGACTAGCATGTGAACTGTCATGTCAGAGGGGTGGACATGGGGAGTAGGTGCCATTTCCATCACAGGGGCTGCAAAAAGGGTAGTGAGTATGAAGCAGTGAACTTTGGATGCAAAGCTAAATCCAGTGGAGACAATGACTGAGAGATATGAGAGTTATGCTGACAGGAACAGATGTTTTGGTCAATGTAGTTTAGCATCACAAGTTCCCCGTCGGGCATAGTCCTTCATCAGCACTGAGTCTCACCTGTCAAGGAGGTTGCTTGCTGCACTCCCCTGCTACTAGAGAGCTCCATCATATAATGATATAGCCATGCTCGTGTTGTTGCCTTTCTTTCAACAACCAAACCATCTCAATCATCATTACCTGAGGTGGCGCTCACAGTGTTTTGCTGTTCCCTGGACATTCACATCAAACTCCACTGAGGTCCAACTGTAGATACCTAGCTGTTCTATGACTGAGTTAACCTAATATCTTTAGGCAGCCTTTAGACACAAACGCAGCCAGGCAGTAATGATTTAATAAGTTTTCTAAAATATTAATAAAAATGCCTCCAAATATTGCATGTTCTTGTTATTCTGCTGAGACTAAACTAAATTTTCAGCTCCAGAATAGGGGATTTGTTTAAACTAAAGAGCTCTGGTCTTTCCGGTTTGTGATTGTTTCCTTCTAAGATACAAGCCAAGTGAGTATTAAATGAGCCTAGTGTGGGGAGAAGAGGAAAAAGTGAAAATAGAATTTATTTACATAGTGAATGCTCCACACAAGGTTCGTAAAAACAAAGCATATTATGAAAACTGAATTAAACCCCAATTACTTCCAGATTCAAGGAGTCTGATGAGCTAATTAAGCAATGTTTTTTCAAATCCAATCCCTGAAGTCTCCAGAGAAGGCAGGCTAGCTGAGGGACACACTTTCAGACCACCTGCTCACTATTTCATTTCCCTTCATGGCACAGCTCTGCAGCCTGTGAGGCACAAGAGCAGGAAGATCCACCTTCACCAAATCTCTTTGAGACCCTCCCAGGAAAGGTGAGCTGCCTTGTACTGCTCTGGTGTGTCTTGCAATGGTCTGGTGTCCACTGGATGAGGCCAGGGCTGCTCAGCTCGGTGTCATAGGCTTTCCTATCTCTGACAAGCAGTGACTGGGATGTGCCAAGAGTGAAGTCAGATAACCAGGGATTGTTGACAGCATTACAGCATTGCAAGGAGTTATCTGCAGCAGGTTAAATCCTGTCAGTGTCCTATGTACAATCTGTAAGGTTCTGCTGAATAATTTTTGGTGTCTCTTTACTAAAAACGTTAAAAATTCCTGCTGACTTCCAGCAATGTCTATGACAGGAACGTAGTCCTCTGGCAGCAGAGATTCCCAGGCAAACTTGGTTCCAGGACTTCAGAAGTGCCAAGTTTTGGACACTACATTACTCTCTCTGAGACGCAGGTCCCTACCTGTGTCTAATGCCATAAATTTCTCGATTATATATATGTATATGTATATATACATAGCCTCATGTTTTTCCTAATCCATATGTCAGACCCTGAGCTACTCAGATTTGTTTCCTTAAGTCTTGTACTCTATCAGTTCCAAGCACATGGCAAGAAAAGCCCAGGGCTTATAAAAATAGTACCTTCAGCTTAGTCCCATTCCATTGTTTTTTCCAAGTATTTTGTTATAAAATCTTTCCTTTTTGGTTGATCAAACAACTTAAATCCTAACTTCGTAATTTCTTTGAAATATAAGTCTGATTTAATACATTGGCCCTTTGCATGAAAGGATGCACTGTATTCATTATTTTGGCCAAATTCACACCTCATTTCCAAACCCTGTTACAAAAAAATAAATTACCTAAATTAATTGAAGTTGTTCCTGCTATGGGATGTCTTCAGAGGGAGGGGACATTTCGGGATTTGGTCCATTTTTAAGTGATCTTTGGTAATACTTCAGGAAAAGAAAAAAAATCAATAAATTGCAGTAGATCGTGTTTCACAAATGTAATTTTGAGACTTCCAGTGTAAAAAAACAGAGTTTTGATGCTTGTGCAACATTGTGCAGATCTAGTTTTAGCCTGTAAACGCTGGAAGGCCACGGTTTCCTTGTACAAATAATGAATCAAGCAGCAAGAGAGGAATTTGTGAACCAAGAGCATCCCATGGTCTTTTGAATCAAAACCAACAGCACTGGCTCTGTCACAATCAGCAAGAGTTATAAAGGTCAACAGACTCTGACTTTTGTCTCTGCACCTTCCCTAGGCTACTGTCAAGGCAAATACAATTGTTGTTTCAAAGCTCTGTAATTCTTATTTGTGCTTTTAAAGCAAGAAACATTCCTTCAGTGGTAGGAGCAATATAACAGTAATTTTCAGACTTCACATAGCACATAGTAACATATTGATATCTTTATGAATCATGGGCCAAGTATGCTTCCAAAGAGAGAATGATTTTATATTCCAATGGGCACACTATTCATTCTGTAGTGTGTCAAAAGTAATTGCTCTCTGAGCTCCAAAGCACTCTAACACACTCTCTCAAACCACATGCAAAATGGCATCTCAGAAATTACTGGGAAATTAACTGTTTCAAGAAAAATTAGTCTCCAGCTACACAAGCTCTTCAGATTGCAAATCCAGCCGCCCTCAAATACAATTAAATTTATTTCTTTCCGTACAGACTTGTAGGGAAGGAGCTGGTGTGTCCGTGGTTGGATAAACTCAATTCAATAAATGTAAATATGAGAAGAATTTTTATGCAAAGCTTTTGTTGGCTTGTTGCACTGGTGGATTAAAAATTGGCAGTTGCACCAGTTTCCTCTTTCAGAAACTGAGTTATTTTCTCAATTTGGCTGTGATTTTACAGTCCTGTAAGAGAGCAGAAAATAAAAAGAACCATTACAGCTTTTTCTCTCATAACATGGAACTCCCAGTGGAAAATAATCTTCACTGCCTATACTTTGGTATATAGCTCTGCCTTTTTAAAATGCCACAGGAGAAAAAATAATCAAACATTTGGGCTTTCTTGTATCTATTCCAGCAACACCCAGGAAATTAAGAGAAATGTGGAAATTAAAACCCAGCCCCTCATTTTGCAAAGAACTCAGTTTCCCCTCAGGGTTTTTAAAGTAATTTGGAACTGTTCCTACTTATTTCTCTTACCTATTATCTAAAGGATGTATATTTAGAAGTTAGGAGGGGCTGTACGTAAACAATGTAGGGAACAGTGCCTATGTCCATACCTTCTACAGGGAGATGAGTGGTTCAGTGGAAGAGGGGAGAGCAGTGAATGTTACTTTTCTTGACTTCAACAAGGCATTCAGTCCTGTCTCCCATAACCTCCCTGTAGAAAAACAGATAATTTATGGACAATAAAAGTGGACTGTGAAATGGATTGAAATCTGGCTGGACTGTTAGACTCTAAGGGTTGTTATCATTGCATGAAGTCCATCTGGAGACCTGTAACTTTGTACACCAGGGACTGATTAGGGCCAATACAATTTAAAAGCTTGATTTATGACCTGGATGATGGCACAGAGTGCATCCTAAGCAAGTTTGTAGATTATATGAAATTGGGAGGAGTGATTGATGGACCAGATGGTTGTGCTGCCATTCAGGGTGACCTTGACAGGCTGGAGAAATGGGCAAGCAGGAATCTCCTGAAGTTCAACAAAGGGACATGCAGGGTCCTGGTGGGCAAGTTGTCCATCTTGTTGTGGACAACTAAGAGACTGTTCAGCTTGGAGAGGAGAATGCTCACGGTAAACTTACCGGTGTGTATAAGCATCCAACAGGGGAGTGTAAAGAAGATGGAGTCCTCTCAGTGGTGCTCAGTGAGAGGACAGGAGGGGATGGGCACAAACTGAAACACGGGACGTTCTGTTTAAATATTAAAAAAAAAAAAAATCTACTCTGAAGATGGTCAACCACAGGCATATGTTGCCCAGAGAGGTTGTGGAGTCTCCATGCTGTAGATATTCAAAATCCAACTGGACACAGTCCTGCAGAACCTGCTCTGAGCAGGGGGGTTGGACTAGGCAATCTGCAGAGGTGCCTTCCAGGCTCGGCCACGCTGTGGTTCACCTGTTTGTTGACTTCCTCTGGGAAAGAACAACCCCATGACTGCAGGCAGTATTCTCAGGCATGAGTTTTAGCATGTAGGCATTTTGGACAAGCAAAGAAGCAAAGCTCTAGAGGAAAAACAGAGAAAACCTATTGACAGTGTAGATGAGATGCAGCCTAATTTAAATCCATATAAAACACAGAAAAACATAGTCCAACAAAGCTTAACACTGGCCTCTGCACCTTAGACTACAAAGAAACAAAGAACAAAAAATAGATAGGGCTCCTAAGTAATTTACTATTTTGCATAGAAGAGTTCCCTCTATGCTCAAGAGTAGCTTTCTGTGCACATTGGAGAGCACTTCAGCTCCCAGGAAAGCTCCTCTGCAAACCAGGTGCAAGGCAGAGGTACTTTGTTCCCATGAGATCTCCAGAGCAGTTCACTTCCTTACGAAGTGCCCGGACTCTGACTATACAGAGCAGAGAATAACCAGCTCCGATGGAGATGCACACACTGGAGGTGTTCACACAGGAGAAACTCCGCACTACTGACTCTAATCTGAGACCACACTCCCCACATAAGCAGCTGCTGAGGCAGCTTCCAGCACAGCTTTCAGGCTCTGCATGCAGGTTTGTACTCAGAGATGAGCTTTGAACTCCAGGGGGCAGAGAAGATCCTAAACCTTAACTGCTTCAGCCTGACCCTGTTCGCCCAGGAAATCATCATAGGGCAGAGAAATGGACTTGGCTGCCTACGTTACTGTACTCAGTATTCTGACAGCAACAGAACACCCCTTGTTGAACCCCATTCTTTCTAATAGAGCACTGCCTTTAATCAAAGTCTAAAATTAGTTATACAAGTGGAAGTGAGGGGAAAAATAATTTGAATCAATATTTATTTCCATCTTGTACAGAATTTGCATGACAACACTCCATTCCAGAGTTGTGGCATTTTGTCACACGTTTAAAACCACTAACTTTGACAAGGTTTCCCACAGCATTCTCCTAGAGAAGCTGGCTACTCGTGGCTTGGATATGCACACACCTTGCTGGATAAAAAGCTGGTTGGACAGCTGGGTCTAAAGAGTTGTGTTCAATGGAGTTAAATCCAGTTTGGGGCCAGTCATGAGTGGTGTTCCCCAGGGCTCAGTGCCAGGGCTGCTCCTGTTTAACATCTTTATTGATGACTTGGATGAGGGGACAGAGTGCACCCTCAGTAAGTTTGCAGATGACACTCAGCTGGGTGGGAGTGATCTTTTTGAGGGTAGGGAGGCTCTGCAGAGCGATCTGGACAGGCTGGGTCAATGGACCAAGGTGAATAGCTTGAGTTTCAATAAGGCCAAATGTTGAGTCCTGCACTTTGGCCTTGGTGAGGCTGCACCTTGAGCAGTGAGTGCAGTTTTGGGCACCACAGTATAGGAAGAACATTGAGGTGCTTGAGAGGGTGCAGAGAAGGGCAACTAGGCTGATTAGGGGTCTGGAGAGCAGGTCTTATCAGGAGAGGCTGAGGGAGATAGGGCTGTTCAGCCTGGAGAAGACAAGACTGAGGGGAGTCCTCATTGCTCTCTACAACTACCTGAAAGTTAAATCTCAACTGTTAAATACATGTGATTTTCAAATGGCAGAAAAGCATCTTTGGGATACCTGAGAGATAAGAAAGTACTGAAAGAGAGCACTTGACCATAATTAATTTCATAAAGTTCACATGGGCTCACTCTTCAAGCCTGTCAGGGTCCCTCTGGATGGCATCGCTTCCCTCCAGTTTATCAACTGCATCCACACCACTCAACCTGGTGTTCTCTGCAGACGTGCTGAGAGTGCACATAATCCTGCTGCCTATGCAGCTCATGATGATATTAAATAGTTTGAGAGACATTACTCCGTACTGATTTCCACTTGGACATTGAGTCATTGACTGTAACTCTTTGGATGCAGCCATCCAGTCAATTTCTTCATCTAACCATCTTTCTGTCAAAACTGTACCTCTCCAACTTAGCAGCAAGAATGTCATGGGCAACTGTATCACAGGCCTTACAGAAGTTCAGGTAGATGACACCTGTAGCTCCACTGATGCAACCACTTCCTCGTAGAAAGCCACTAGACTTGTCAGGAAACTGACTTTTTTACTAAGAGTGATTTTGCTAGTAGTAGACAAGAGGGTATTGCTTGCTTCCAGAATACAGCAGTTCTGTAATCTGGTATCTACATCTTATTTCTTGTCTGAAGAGCCTCCTCAAACCCTCCTTTCTCTTTAGTCATGCAGTAACTGGCCTCTAAAAGAATCAAGTATGCTCTGGACCATGCAAGAGATGCTCATCTAGGACATCCACTTCTTAGGAACTGTTACTATGTCTAGGAGGTAGACAAATGTAATCTGGTGATAAGGGTGAGGATTTTCAGCTAAAATTTTCACTTATAGTCTAACCTAGTTATTTATCCACAAAAAGGCTGCTACAGTCTCACAACATGCTGAATCTCCTTTAACTAAAACAATTACTGAAGCATATGTGCTCAACAAGCTTGCAAACGTTAAATTCTAGAGAGTTAAATCCAACAAGAATGGTGAATCAGCCAGGCTGTACTAAGATTGTAAAGACAACAAAACCATCAAAGTCTGAAAAAGGCTAAGCAAAATGCAAAACTTTCCCAGCTGTCATGATCTTTAAAATATCTCAATTCTGTAACACTCTTCCTTGGCTTTGCATTTTTGGGACACTCATCATGAAATCACATTTCAGACTAACAAGTGACAGTCCCTCCCATACTCTTGTCAGCAAGGAATAAATTGGATTAGTCTCAGCCAACGTATGGTGTTCTGAAGATGTAAACTCATGCCGGTAAGAAGTAGTGCTCCAATTTAAACAAAATAGTGCAGAAAGGAAGCCAGCAAGAGCTGCACCAGACTTGGGTTAGTCATAATAGGCAGCTGCAGAACATGGGACGCCAGCAGATTTACCCGACCCCTGGTGACCATTAAAAGCATTATAAATAAGGGCAAACTTGTTTTGCTGAACCTATAAATGACACATAACATCATGTGCTAGGTCTTGGAAGGAGAATACTAGGGAAGAAAACAGGATTTTAAGCCACCACTTCAAATCTGATCTGATATCGACTGCAACTTGCTGTGATGCAATGACCAGGCTGTAACACATGAGAAACTGTGTCATAGCTTCACTTTGTTTTTCAGCTGCTACAGACATGCAGCAGAGAAACAGCCATCCTGGTCACTGGTAGCTGTTATTGTGAACTGAGAGAAGATCTAGAACCTGAAAAACTGATCCATGTTCTTACCTTTTACAGAGGTCAAAACTGGGTTACACTGGACAAAGAGAGGAGGAATAAGGTGATCTACTCCTGCTGCTCATAGTGGATTAAGGAACCTGTCTTTCAAGGTCCAAATCCAGCACCAAACACACAACTCCTGCCATCCCTCATCAGGGGTAAGATTAAAATTGATGCTGCTGGGGACAACAGTTTCTTCAGATTCACACATGCAGCTACTTGTGTGTTATGATTATTCTTATTTATCTTGCTACCAACTGCTGTCTGTGGCAATTGGACAGGTTTTTCACCCCTTTATGGGTGAGCTTTATGGAAAATAGACTCTGAAGAGATCAAATTATCTGTGGGAACAGTTCTGGAGGGTAGAACAGCTGGGAGGTGTTATCTGCTGCTTGCTGTGGACCATATGCTTGTCTATGTACACAAACACAATTCCATCCTCACATTAGCAGCTGAGAAGAAATTGAGTTATACAGAAAGGAATCAAGCCTTCATAAATATGCACAAAATCCATAATATTCATGTGCCTAGCTGACATTCAAGGGTAATTATTTTGTATAAAGGGAAAAAAAAATATTGACAGAGCATAAATGCACAGAATGTGGTATTTTGATCCCCTTCTCACTTGTTGCAACCAACTTTTTGATGGCAGAGTGTTCTGTAATGATAATGCAGCGAGATCAAACACATTTGAGTTTGCATGGCATTACCTATTAAGGAGCTTTCAAGATTATTACAGTGATGATTCTGTGCCTGTGTGAGCCAGCACAGCAGCCGTTATGATCTGTGGAATAGCTTGTACCCAGCCTTTTACATTACAGACATTTCCTACAAGCCAGAGAAAATGCTGCCCAGGACATCAACAGCATTCTTAGACCTTGGGAACAAAACCCTCCATGGAATGAGCTGCTAAATAGCCACTGTTTTTGTTTAGCAAGCACCAAGCTGAAAAATACCTTTTGTGCAACAGCAATATCATCAGGTAGGAGACTGTGTCTACAGCACTACAGGAAATATCCCAGGCTTTTCTAGCCTTTCTTCTCCGTCTGTCCCAGCGTTCTTCTGAACAGTGCATATTTTGAAATAAGCTTATAGTAAAAGGGATATGGATTAATGGTCTCTGCAGAACTCTGTCAGATGTTGCACTTTTCTTTAGCTGCTCTTTCTCAGCCAGCATCTTCCCCTGACATTCCAATGGTATTTTAAAGTGTTGGATGCCGTTCTGCTAGTGGCAGTAAGCAACAGCTGAAATTAGGATGAGCATCTCATAATTAGAAACATATAATTCATCAGATTAAAAGAAATACCATCCACTTAAATATATGAGAAAGAAAGAGAATAACAAAGCCAAGGAAGAGAAAGATGTTTGAAAAGAGGGGTCTGAATGCAAAGGGAGAGAGATAGAAAAAAAAAGAAAAAAAATGTTCTGTGGATTCTCAGAATAAAGAGCAAACAGCAGGCACCGTATCCCAGCTGAGAACAAATGAGGAATTGACAACCGTTAGTAGAGACCCATGATACCTTTTCACCTGTTGCTCTGGATAAAATTATACATCAAAGACAGATATTTCAGTGCTGGCTGGCGAAACCTGACAAAGGAAACTTCAGTAAGCCAGTTCTGGCACAGCTATATTTTGAACTCTCCAGGTAGAATTGAGCTCACACACTACCATGGCTAAATTTAGATGCCCACATGTGTATTAGGCATATCTGCTCCCTTTGTTGTCAGTGGAGATATAATCAAGTCAATCAAAGAGCCCAGAGAGCAATTCAGCTCACTATAAAATAGATAGGGACCTACGTGGTTATCTGGACTCCACTGACTCTATTCACCAGGGGTTTGACCCTTGCCTACAGAAAAGTATCTTGAGCTGCTCTTAAATATTCCACCTCCAGCAGCTATCCCAAGAGACAAGGGTCTCTCACAGGTCCCCTGTAACATCTGCCAGCCTCATGCAACTCTCTTGGATACCCTGGGGCACCTAAAGCAGAAATAGGCATCCAAGTTTAATCAACTGAATTCCATATTGGAGCTCCACTGCTGAGATTTAAGGGTCAGATCCAGAATCCCACAGACAGAAAGGTAAATAATGTTTTCAAAAAAACATGAAAAGAAGTGTCTTCTTACTCCGTTCTTAAGTATCCTCTAGCCTGTGTTGCTACATATTTACCTTCTTGTTTTTCAAATGTTCCACAGAGCTTTATTTGTATGAGTCCCGTTAAAAGCAACTCCACATATATTAAAGTCTCACATATGTCATATAAAAGAGGTTAATAAACAAGGCATTTTATTTTTATAGATAGTTATACTTTTAAAATATATAGTTATATTTTTGTCTGCAAATAGAAAAATGCAAATGCACTTTCATGCAAATGTAACCTTTCTACTTGTAAGAGCTGAATGAAAAGGTGTCAATATCAGTTGGTCTTATAATAAATTTTATGGCATCTAGAAGTTGTGTAGACAGAAAGTTGAAGAGTTTTGTTCCAAAATTACCAAGGAAAGCATAAAAATACATACTCTATTCCTACCTTTCATCATGCATGTTCTCAATAAATGCTGCTAGGCTTCATAGTGTTGGTGAGGAAACTTTTTCAGGGAGCACACTTGTAAGTAGCAGATCTGACAAAGATAGTGACACATTTCTTCTTCTCAAACAAGAAAATTAGCACCTTCTTAATGTCATTTAGAAAGCCAACACTTAAACCATAACCTATATTCTGTCAAAAATCCTCAGTTATTTTCAAAGATCTCTGGAACTGATCCAAATAATACAAATGTACCAAAGCTAATAGGTGGGAGAGGCTGCTGAATTTAAATTCAGAATTATTAAATAATTGCAAATTTTTTGTGCAACTTTATAGTATTTTATTGCACTTGACACACAATGGGTTCTATTCTGAAAATCTTCCTGTCAGTCAGCAAGTCATCAGAGTCCCTTGCATTTCTCACGGGTAAGAGAGCAGTTGTGGACAGTCTGGCTTGTAGTCTGGCTGTGGGTGAAAGGAGGAGGGGGTGGTTTTTAGCTGCTAATAAGCTTGCAGAGTTAAGAGAGGAATACTGAAGAAAAGAGAGAAATGCATAAGTGGAATAAATTAAAGGAAACCTGCACATGGTGAGATCAGCCAGTCATTTGAGTTGGTAAATTCAAGCTGGTTTATATGCTGTGCTCACCTTACAGAAAATGTCTATGCAAATTTACTTCAAAGCTTTGGCTGACAAGGTGCCCCATTACAGGGCATAAGAAGTGAAGAGGACTGAGAGAGAACCATAGTAATTCAATTTTCATTCTACCTTTGAGTGGCAAGGGAAATCCAGCATAATTCACTGAACAACAGCTATAGTGCCTGAGCATAGGACAGAAAATCAGCAATAACCGGTGAAATGCCAGCCCCATATGAGGTGCTTCATTGATTTTAAAGGCATAAATAAAATACACAGTCCAGTCTGATTCAGAATTTCACCAAACAACTTCCACTGGGAACAATTATTTACAAAGAAAGATACAGAATCCAATTTATGTGGCCATAGAAAAGCTTCTGTGAGTCACCAAAACAGAGATAGGAACTGAAGTCGTGTGTGCAAATTTGGTCATCTAGGATTAGCTCAAACATAGAAAAGAATGGGCTGAAGATGCAGAGCAGAGGGCACTGAGAGAAGAATAAATAAACATTAAAATAACTTACAACCTCTTAATCATAGATCTAACTAGCCTAGTCACAAGAGCAGAGCTGTTTTAGCATTTGCACATTTATACTTTTGGAGAAAAGTACCCTTTCGATGAAATCAAGATCTATGTCATGAAGAGCAAATTATTTTATTTACCGGGGAGCCCCAAAGAGATACTGCTTTCTTAAAAAAACAAAACAAAACGTGGTGACATGGAAAGTGCTCTACCAAAAAAGACCAAAGTTTCATCTGGTTCAGCTGCCTGCTACTGGCATCAGGAGGAATGAAAACATGACACGTAATGCACCCAGACTGCTGTGCAAAGCTGTATCACAGGGAGAAAATCTCAGTCCCAGCCTGAGCGGGCAAACACATATTGCCTTCAAAAAGGAGTCAAATTTGATTTATCCAGCACTCTTTATTCTACTTAATGTCTTACATTTTATTTAAGTCTAGACTGAAACCTTTCAAAATACCTTTTCTCACTTAATTTCTGGGTGGGTCTAGGGAGATTTTAAGTTTCCCTCTGGGACAAAGAAGATGGATTTTAGATCAGAAACTACTGATCAGGACTATGAATCCATTGTTTGTCACTGTGCACGGTGCTGTGTTGGTGTTTCATTGCCTGACTCAGAAGACCATCTCCCATCATAGGATTAGATAAACCTAAACCCATCACTCTTAAGACAGTGTATGTGCTCTCTGGTTTCAGCTCCACAAAAGGCTGGACTTTTTTAAGCACCTGTGTCCCAGGTTGCTACTGTGCATGTCACCAAGGTCATTTAATATTTCATAAGAAGCTTCTCAAAACATTTTTTTAATTGTTCTTAGATTGTTTTCTGCTGAAAACTGTACCTGGAAATAGGGAATTTCAATCAAATATGTCTATTCCCATGAAGTCTTTCAACAGAAAAATGGCTGCAGGTTTTGTTTAGACAAAGGCAAATGCACCATTGTGACCATGCAAAGTTTTTTCTTCCAAGTGAGTTGTTCTGATGCATTTCAATTTGATCATTTACTGTAAGCAAACAGTGAGCTAGTAATGGGTTTCACAGTACCTAACATTTAATGTTGAATAGGCTGCACTGTGTTTAATATTGAATGGCAGTAATAAAGGCAAGTCAAAATGAACCAAAGTGACGTTATTGAAATAAAATATCTTAGTAGTCCCTGAATAGAAATTTTGGCAAATTTTGATTTCAGGGGAAATGCTGCAGCCCTGTTTCTTGAAAAAAACTTCAGGAACAATGGATCTTGTTGTGCAAATCTATACAGAACATGAGTACAGGTATGAGATGATCTTCTGAGTTACAGCAGCAAAAATAGTAATCGCCAGTTCATCCTAAGGTGTTGGAGCAATAGTTATAACATAATGGATGGAGAAAGGGTATACAAAAAAATAATTCTACAGTCTCATTCAGCTTGATGGGAGAATTTCCTTCACTCACCATCGCTCTAACAGCTGTCATAGCTACTCTTCATAACACACCGGGTTTGCACCTTTTTGTACCAAAGTAGGGTTATTGCTTTCCACCACATGCTAATTTTTCAGGATAAAGAATTCAGGAAGATCTAAATTTCTCTCTGTGAACTATGCAGCTTTTCTCTCCTCTGTTCACACTGCCTGACCTGGCTATGTGTCCTGCTACGTGACACAGTGGCAACCTACAAGTGCTGACCCCTCCTCACAGCCAGGACTGTGCCCATCCCCACACGTTACCTACAGAAAAAGCAACACCTAGAATTCATGTTAGAGAGCAAGGGCTAAATGGACCCCTGAATTAAGATCTTTCTCAGCCAGATCTGTCGGCTCTCTCTGGATCTTATGCTGAACTGCAGCCTGATTTTGAGCTCCAACTCAAAAAAGCTTTCTGACACTAAAGTATAGCTACTTCTGCCATTAGTCCCATCATCACACTGACTTCAGACAGGAACATTACTGGTCCTTGGCAGAAAACCAGAATTTGAAAAACAGTGTGCTGGCCTTCCAATATTCCTGTCCCCCAGTTACCAGTTTGGTATTTCTCATGTGTTATAGCAGAAGACTCCAAGAAAACTGCCAAGGTATATGTCAGCAAAGATGTGAGAAAAATGGTCTTTTGAAGTTGAATGCAGCAAAATATTACTGAGCTTTTAATGAAAAGGAACTTCAAGCTCCTCTGGCTTTTCATGTTTTACAAAAAATCGTGTGTGTATTCCTTGCACAGTGATAACATTTGAGGGTCAAATCTCCTTCTTCAGGCTTTCTACAAGCATGGATATAGAAGCTGGGGATATAGAAGGGAAATTGTCCTCTCAGCAGAGAGGAGGCCTGGTGGAAAGGGTAACACATAATGCAGTTAATCAAGCACAGGAGGGTGCTGCCCTGGCCAGCACACCCTGTGACAATCTGCAGAATAAGAGGAGCTGCAGGTGGCCTCAGTCAGTCCAGGGGACATGTTGACGGGCAGATTTTCATTATCACCCTTAATCTGGGTTGTGTCTTTGACCTTCCCTAATTTCATGGTCAGCATATTTAGAAATACAGGATTAGCAAACTTTTAAGTTTCATTTTCCCCTCACCAACTGTGGTGTTAACCAGGAATAAACCTGAACAGGTTATTGCAGCTCCACAGTGAGAAAGCTGGGGTGGCTATAAAAGCATCACAATTTCATGCAAAAAAAAAACCAAAATGCTGAAGTTCCTACAATACCTCAAAACATTATTCTTACTGAAGAGAGTGGCCATAGTCCCTTATCTAAAGCTTGCAATAAACTCAAGGAACGCTCTTCTCTCCCTCTGTTTTGGCAGAAAAAGGCTTCCCCTAACAGCATTTGCTTCAAATATTCAACCATTCAATTGGACCAACAAAAGTCACCCTCCAGTTGGGAACCCATCTTTTACAGAAAACACTTGCAGTGCACAGGGACATCAGTATCCTGATGCCCCACATAAACCTCCTCAGTCTCCGTCACTGACACACGTCCCTCCTGAGCAGCCTACATGCAGTGTGCTGGTGTCTCATGTGCTGAGTCCATGGCTCTGTGTTCAGCAGCCACTCAAGGCCAGCAAGTTTTACCGAGTATGATCACAGGATCACATGATAGCTCAGGTTGGGAAGGACCTCAGGAAGTCTGCTCCATCCTTCTGCTCACAGCAGAAAAAATTGTTCCTGGCTGAGCCTCTCTTCCTTCAATTTATGCCTGTTGTCTCACATCCTTCCATCCTGTGCCATCTCCTCCATGATCTCCCCACGGGCACTGGGGACTTCTGTAAGGTCCATCCCTCCCAGGCCATCTCTGCTCCAGACTGAACAAGCCCAACTCACCCAGCCTCTCCTCACAGGGCTGGTGCTCCAGCCTTACCACCTCACCCCTGAACTCCAGCTGGTCTGTTGGTGTCTGTCCTGCATTGGGTGGGCAGATGTGTCTAATCAGTCTAATCAGTACTGAGTGGAAGGGGGATAACGAGTCCCCTCGACCTCTGGCTCTGCCCCTGTTCATCCAGCCCAGGCTGCTGTTGGTCATCGTTGCTGCCAGGTTTTGCTGCTGGCCCATGTCCCTCTCACTGCCCAGTGGGGCTCTCAGGGGCTTTCCCACAATGCTGCTCCCCAGGTGGTCAGTCCCAGTCTGTGTTGTTGCAAGGGGTTCTTCCATCCATAGGGCAGGATTTGGCACTAGCTCTTGCTGAATTTCATTAAGTTTCTGTCAGCACATTCCTTAAGCCTGATTAGGTCCCTTTGAATCACACTCTTTCCCCTACCAGCAAATCAAGAGGTCCCCCACCTTGTTGACATCTGCCAACCTGACAAAAGCACACACCACTAGTACCTGAGTCCAACTGTATGGGCCATACATTGCATTGCATGTTTACAGCACAACAAAAAGGTGCACCTGCCTCCAGTCAGAGCCTTGTCCAGGCTCAACTCCTGCAGTGGCAGGTATCCCCTGTGTTTTCAGGTTGTTCATCCCATGTGGTTTTGATCTGGGTGCCTGTTCCATGTTACATCCAAAATCTCCTTTCACACTAGAGTTTTGCTGTACTCCCACATGTTTCTTTCATATCTGTTTTGTCTCCAGTGTGCTTATTCTAATGTTCTTGCCATGTGGCATTTTCTGCCACGTGATATTTTCTGCCATATGTCACAGTGAAGTGAGAGCTGTGCCTCCTCCACACGGGTGCCAGTGGGTGCCAGAGGCACATTTCCACCACATGTTGGTGCTCAAGCAGAAGCTCACGTGCTAGATGTGTCAGAGGCAACTGCCCACAGAGACACAGGAAGCTCCAGAGATCCACACTGCTGAGAACAGGATTGAAATAAAAACCCTCTCCAGGACCTCCCTCCCTTTCCTGCCAGGCTGAGCATGCCAGGGAACAGTCTCAGCAGTACAAGTGATGTGTGCTGGGACATGGGATCTGCCAGTCATCCCCAGTGGGACCATTTAGAGCCTTTGATTTGGAGTAGCAGGATTGTTTCAAGCACACACAGTAGCCACCAGACTGACCAAGAGGACTCCTCACAGGGGGAGGTTTCAGGGTAGGACTCATTTCCTCCAGCTTCAGCCATATGATAAGGCCTCTCATCTAAATTACCCATTAGGATCCTCCTATGTTACTGGAGAGAGAAGACTGGAGAAAGAGCTTGACCTTAACCTTCCTCCCCTATTTCGGGATAAAAAGAATAATCTTCTAGAAGTGCCTGTCTCTCTCTAATGATTAGAGGAGACCAAATGTGCTTAGATTCTTCAAGTGGCTAAATTTGGATGATGATATTCCAGGCATCCTTCAGCCTGTGTAGGGGCAGTATACAAAAATGAGGTTTTTTACTGTCACTGCAAAAATCAGAGATCTGATGGGATCGAGGGAAATTCCATCTCAGTGGCACTGCTGCATTTCATTCACTTTCACCCCCCTTAGTCCTCAAGCAGGCTGTTCCATTTGCAAACTTTTGGAGCCAGGACCTGTCTCTTCTCTGCCAGTAAAGCAGCTTGCACATGGTTAGTCCTGTACAAACAACCAATAATAATGCTTTTGAGAAGCAGATGTTTGGAACTTGCTCTCAGATGGAAATGGCTTAGTCTAATTTAATGGAATACAAACAATGTGTTACATACAATTATCTCCATATGAGTGTTGGACTCATTAATTAAAAGGGGACTTAGGGAATTTATTACACAGTATGTCAATCTGGCCTCACAGGTAGATGTTTTCCATAGAAATGACATCTGTTGTGAAAATGTCACTGAATGCAGTGGGAGTCAGATTTGGTTTTTTTTTCTCACAGAAATGACTGTGAATATTGCCTTCTCCTTTTAGTATGAATGTCAGCACAGATATATTATTAGGCCAGTGAAGGATTCTCCAGATATTGGTAATTTTCTTTGTGATTTTCAGAATCTTTAAAGTGCACATATCAGTACTTGAACACTGATGCTGTTTCTCTCACTTCATAGACAGGTTACACAGCTCCTGAGCTGCCACACTAATCATCAGTGGGTATCTCTCAGACAGCAGAAACCGAAGTGAGAGAGTTGATATTTGTTCTGCCCATCCTGTATTTCACTACGGATTTCAAAATGCTGACTAATATGTTAGCTGGCAAACTGGAAATTATTTCCTTTGATCATCCATCTGGACCAAACAGGTTTCTATTGTAATCAGACACTTCACAGACAATGTTAGCAGATTGTTTAACCTACTGGATTTTAGTAAAAAAGGATGAACTGTGTGCTTTCAATGTAACAGAAGATGCCTGAGAAGACATTATATATTGATATACACTCTAGAATGTAGAAATTATAGAAATTCAATGTACCAGAATTTTTAATTTCAGCTGAAATCAACTGTTCTACCTCCATCATCTTCAGCAGCCTTTCACAGAGGTAGATACCAGACCTTTGTGTCACAGAATCACAGAATCACAGAATTTTTGGAGTTGGAAGGGACCTTAAAGATCATTGAGTTCCAACTCCCCAGCATGGGCAGGGACACCTCCCACCAGACCAGGCTGCCCAGAGCCCCATCCAACCTGCCCTTGAACACCTCCAGGGATGAAGCCCCAACAACATCTCTGGGCAGCCTGTTCAAGTGTCTCACCACCTTCACACTGAAGAATTTATGCCTGATCTCTAACCTAAATGTCTCTTCTTTCAGCTTAAAACCATTACCCCTTTTCCTCTGACTGCAAGCCCCTGTAAAAAGCCCCTTCTCAGCTTTCCTGTAGGCCCCCTTCAGGTACTCAAAGGCCACTATGAGGTTGCTCCGGAGTCTTCTCTTTTTCAGGCTGAACAACCCCAACTCCCTCAGCCTGTGTCTTTCATCACCCTAGCCCATGCTCAATCTTCTTCACTAATTCACTGCTTGGGGTATTATTGCAGCCCTGTGAATTAACTCACCCTCTGGCTTTAAGGACCCAGACCTCACTTCACCAACCACTTGCTTATAACTGCACCAAATTCAGTGACGCTATTAATGATTAACAGCAGCATAAGTCAGAGAGGAATCAGAACTAGATTCAGTTTTCTGCTATGAGTACCTACAAATTCAGAGCTACAGATAGAAAAATATCTGCAGAAACAGTGCTTTTGGAGGGCCTTCAAAATCATAATTTCTGGTGAATATCTCTTTCTCTGGCCTGCCATGGTAAACTTGCTTGCTTAGTGGAGAGATCTGAATCCCAATTATGGCTGTGACAAATTCTGGTCAAAAATTTACGGAACAGGCTTCTCTCAGGAAAAAAATGTTCTGAAGAAAACAAATTTGTTAATGAAATCTCATTCATTTAGCACCTTATTCTGTGCTAGGATCAAATGTTTTCCATATAGAGGAAAATAATACAAGACATCAATACTGAAAACAGTTGCACCTCTTAGTATTACACAGTGCTTATCTTTTTTCTCATGTGATTTACAGACCAAAAAAGAAGATGCATCAAAATATATTACATTAATTTAATATTTTATGTTATTTATAATAAGTTCAGAATTTCTGCAGTTACAAGCTCAGAACAATGACAAATACCACAGTGAAAAAAAAAGCCCCATGGACAGGAATTCTGCATTTGGACCAGCTCTGTTAATAGACTTGAATGTCTCAGCAAGCTTGGGTTGTAGGTCATAAAGCTAGGATTATCACCATATGGATTTGGAAAGAAAAATGGAGCCCAAATATTAGCAAGCATTAACTAAATTGAAAGCTCATTACACTGAAATAGCATGTCAGAGAAACTTATGGAAGATCCTTCTCTTGAAGCACTGAATATGCAGTTGCACAAAAGCACTTAGAAATCTCTGCTACAGATGAGAAGACAATCTGATAGACTAATTCATCATAGCAGAGCGTTTCAATTTCTACTATCTGTCCCTTTCAATGAAAATTAGATGCTGAATTTTATCAAGAAGACTGAATTTGGTTTAACTTCTTCAGAGCCTTTTGGAGTTCCTTGATTTAATTTTTCAGACCTATTTGACTACAGCCTAAGTGCTGCCTTTCATCTTTTAGAGGAAATGATTCTGAGCACTGCATGAGCAGGATTTTCAGCTCTGAGGTTTGAACTTAGTAACTGGAAATGTGAAGTCTTTAAAGTGAGCTGTAGTGTGCTGCTTGACACTGCTCTCCGCAGCATGTTCCCACATATGCCCTTCCAGATACACAAAGTCTGTGTCAAATTTTCCAGTCCTTCCATGCAGTGATAAGGTGGCACTTGTACTGAGAAGAATGGCCTGGCTGCTATTTTGGGTTTGTGGTTTCTGCTCACACTTCTTTTAAGCAGTTGCTTACCTTCACCCCAGTAACAAAGTTATTTCATACACAAAAAGTATTATCATTAATAACTATAAGGATGATTGTTCTTCTTTTTTTTTCTATCCAGTTAATATTTTTCCAGTTTCTATAGTGAAAACCATGTGATATCAATAGTAAATTCCTTGTTAAAGTTAAAATATATTCCACTCTCAATTTTTCATAAACTTAATATGATTGTATTATGCTGTAAGAAATGAAAACCCAATTTCCTGAAAAAAAAAAAAGCATTAAAGGCCCCAAATAATTGGATTTTCTGTGCTTGTTTAGAAGATTCCATTCCTCACGAGCTATGGTTTGGCCACTGGCTTCCATAGCTTTGTTAGCTTCTTGTTGGATTGCAATAAAATAGTAACAATATCAGCAGTATTGTTAATGAGGTGTGTTAAATAAACAATATTTTGGATGTGAATCTGTCAGAACTTGGAAGATTGCTGGTAGCACACAAGCTGCAGGTCTGAAATATCCTCAGCCACACTAGCTCTAGGAAACAAACCCAGCTACCCTCACTCTCCCACACTGCCACTGCTAGTCTCTGGAATTTGTTCCCCGAAGGAATAAATCATCCCAGGCAGATCTCTAAGGCAAACTGCAGCCTGAGCCTATTTCTAGATGAAGTCTCCAGCTGACACTTCATGTCTGCAGCAACATAAAACATAATAAGTAAGAATAGAAGCTTTTCTGTAAAGGGGAAAACCAAAACCAAAACCAAACTTCCTCATAAGACAGCACTAGACATTGAGGTGCACTTGCATTGAAACCTAAGGACAGACTCAGCCTCTCTGCCTGCCCCTCCCAGGGCAAGGCACATTTTTTGACTGTGTCTCCTCCAAAAAAGAGCCACACTCATGCATATTGATGTATCTTCTTTACAGATTCAAAATTAAACCACCACCTGGAAAAATTTCTTCACATGAAAGGAACAAAAAAGCATATTACATTTTAGTCATGTCAAAGAATTCACTCCTAAAAGGTACAGTGCTGTTGAGAAATTAGCACAGCACATCCTAGCACATCAATAGCACAGCACAGCATAAAATAGTGTAGCAAAGGTGTAGCAGGACACTCCATCTCTCAATATGCCTCCCTCAGTTTCCCTCTATGATTCAACTGCTTTTTGTCTCTCAATTTTACAGGCCCATGCTTGGAGTGAAAAG
The DNA here is from genome assembly GCF_020740795.1 of Apus apus. Taxonomy (NCBI): domain Eukaryota; kingdom Metazoa; phylum Chordata; class Aves; order Apodiformes; family Apodidae; genus Apus; species Apus apus. The sequence continues at coordinate 17,912,297 of NC_067282.1, forward strand.
ATTCCCATTGGAAAGGACAAGGCCTAGCAAGCTCTCAGTTGGTAACAACCTTGGAAGTACAGAAGCTAAGTTGACATTCATGACACCAGCTTCTCTCCAGTGTTGAAGAACATGGAGCTCAGCCCAGGCACAACTAGGCCTGAAACAGAGATAAAGTAAGAACAAACAGATAAACAAAAGAGTTTGCTTGGTGAGAACAGGGCCTTTGTGGTTTTTTTCCACTGTTTTCCTTTTATTCTCCAATGAGAGATTTTGGAGGTACAGCTAAGCAGTTAAATGACAGCGGTCAATCCTCTCTATTCTGTAAAAGCCTGGTCCCATCTTTGATCAGAGGACTTCCTGTACACTTTCCCAGGAGGTTGCTAGATCTTCTCCTCTCCAGCAGGGACACCTCCCAGAGACATTAATTCTCAGGAATTAAGGTCCTCCCAGAGACACCCAGCTGCAGCCGGGCAATGGTGAGAGACATTAACTCCTTTATTGTCTTTACTAGTAAACTTAACATTAAGAAATTCTCATAATTAAGTTTTAAGATTGTAGGATCCTTTAAAGTCAATAGTTATGTATACCAGACCTAGTATAAAACCTGGCAATAAGTAAGTTGTCAATATTTTAATGGTTAACCTTTATTGTTTTATCTAACTGCTAGTAGTACATTTTATTGCTAAGATACCTTTTGCATTATAACCTTATCTTCTGTTCCAATTTCCCAGTTTCCCTGCAATTTGACTGTGCTTGTGCCTCCTAGTTGAAAGAGTTAAGACCCCAGCGTCACATGCAATAAATCTCAATCGGTGCATGTGCATCTCGTCTGCTATCTCACCCCATTCAGGACAGAAGGCAAAGCAAGGTAACATCTGGCTGCATTCAAGCTCAAATCAATGTAATTATCCAGCTCAGATCCTCCCTACATATACCTACAATATCCTTATTTTCACTTCCTATCTTAAACTGTGATGCACTAGTTTACAGCTACAGGAGTTCCATCCCAAAAGCGAATTAATTAAGAAAACAAAGAGTTTCTTTTCTTACTATGCCTTGCTTATGTCAGTGGCAATGGCATGATGGCATGAACATCAATGTTATATTTATTAAATACTGTCAACTTTTTAAAATCCGAATACTGGCAAAATACAAATATACATTAAGAAAAGGTTCCTTGTTTATGTGAGGAAAGGATATCAATTTATCTGTCTGGTATCAGCCTAATTCCAGGAAAATTAAGTCTTTCAGCATCAATATTACCAGTTATAGCTGCAGCTATTTTCTTTGTTAAATGTCATTTTGCACAGGCCAGGCTAGTCTCATACCAGCTGAGATATTTGCTTAAACAGCTGTACTCTTGCAGAAATCACAGTACTGAAGATTTCTCGTTGTGTGGGCTGGTGTAAGAAGCCTATTATCATAGACGACTCAGTGGTGTTCCTGACGTTTTTCACTAGCTGCTAAGAATATGTCATCTCAAGCCATTTCCTTTGGTTCCCTGTTTGGGAAGGCAGGGAGGTGATGACAACAATCTAGAAAGTCACAAAAAGTCACTTTCAACTCTGGTTTAATTGGAATCCAAAGCAGCACAGGCAACAGTAAAGAAAAGGTAAGAAAGAGGCCGGTATTTATGGTAATGCACAAGCAAATGTAAGGACTACTAATATTGCCAGATAAATAAAGATGAGCTGCAAGGGAGAGTGATGCCAGCGGGATGCTGGAATGAGGGACAGCCTCTGGGACAGCTCAGGGGGGGCTCAACAAAAGTCACTTCATTCCCCTATTTCATGGACTGTTTCTCTGTCAAAGGATTTAAGTGACCATTCCTCTAAAGCACTTTCAACCTAAGAAGAAACAAATTATATAAAAACTAGATATTAGTAAGTTATTACTCACCCACAGCAAATCTGTGATTCAGCCTTCATGGGTTTCTTGAGCCTATACTAGCAGTTGCTGCCAAACTGACCATGAAAGCAGTTAAAGATAACTTTTCTTCAGCAAGAAAATGGCTGGATCAGCCACGTAAGTCTGTTCTCAGGAACACTCCAATTACTAACTTTTGTACATCCACCTCTGTCATTCCCCACCAGTGCAACACAGCAGATAAAAGCAAGCAGAATGCCTTCTTGGCTCTCCTGGCATTGCACGGTGCCACGCTCTTCTTCAAGGGCGTATACTGAACTGCTAAGTGCAACATTTCACTGCTGGGTCCAATTTTATGTTATATGTTCACAGCTTGGATGTATCATTTGCTTCAGTCCCTTCTTGTCCCCCTTTGACCCCATCTCTGCATTGCAGTAGGACAATGTGGCTCTCCCTGCTCTGCTATCAGTCAGGTTCCTGGAAGAAGTCCACAAGAGGCAGGTACCTGACTGACCATCTCAGCAAGGGCTCCAGCAGGAAAACTTGAATTATGGGGCAAGAAGGAGCTGAAGAGAAGGAAAAAGAAATAAGGCAGCAATTACAGTGCAGACCATGAGGAACATAGTACAAGGGTCCAGATCAGAAGACAGCTGGAAATGAAGACTAGGAGCATGGGAAGGGAGTATGCAGAAATTAAGTCCAGGAGAGGAGACCCTTCATCAATTAAAAGCCACCACGGTCTTACAAAGGAAGCAAACTTCCCTCCAGTCAGCAGCCCCACTGACTTCAATGGGATGTGGAAAATGAGTATAGCTGTAGCCTTGAGATCTACTTTAATTATTTATTATCTCAAATAGTCTGTAAGGAACAGACTGTGCTGCTTCACAAAGATCAAAGTCTTTAGAAAAAATCCACCTACAGGGCTGCAGATTTTGGAAGGCAAGTCTAACCTATTTAGTGCTCCAGGAGTCCCATGAAAGCCTGCTCTGTCAGCGTAGGTGAAAGGAACAAGCAGGATTTTATTGTCTGGTAGCAGCCAATATGGGAAGCTGAAATACTAACTGTAACTTTGTTGATAACAATTAACAGCAGGGCTTGTTCACCAGACTTGCATGCTTTGAAGAGTGAACACTACAGATAACCACGCAATGCATTGAAAAGCACCACACAGAAAAGGATTAGGAAAAGAAAATGTGCTTTGAGCAAAGGAAAGGCTGGAGTGACTAGGGAAGTAAAATCACAGCCCTGTGCCTTTGGGTAGCAAATTCAGCAGAAGGAAAGTAATGGGCAGAAAAACATGCACAGTTTTTTACCATTCCAAAAGGAGCACTGTGTAAAACACACTGCATGTCTCTAGGTAGATTTAGTAGATTTACTCAGATACAGGGAAGAGAATCTCACTCAAAACATCTTAATAAAAGGAAGTCAATATAAGGATTTTGGGACCCTTTTAAACTCTATTATGTCCATCTGCTGTTTACTATACAGCCCATGGAAATGAAAGCTCACATATCTGTTAATCTGCAAGGGTTTTTTATCATTAATAAAGATTACTGACACCTTGTATCCATAATATAGTTTTTCCTAATGACAGTAACATCTACTTGTCACCTTTTCTAGTGGAGAATGCAGACACATCCCACCCAGCCCTCTGCTCTGCAAACCAACTGCATGCAGGTACTCCTCCTTTACCATAGAAGACAATTAGAGGAGGCTAACTCTCTGTCTCAACCTGATTAACCAGCAAGAACTACAAACTGACTTCTGACAGAAATTTCAGATACAGTTAATTAAATCTAGAACAGAACAAAGGGTAGTGGCTGAGGATTCACATGTGTGATGGTAGACTGTCCTTGTTCATTAACACAAAACCATAGAATCAAGGAATGGTTTGGGTTGGAAGGGACCTTAAAGCTCATCTAGATCCAACCCTCCTGCATGGGCAGGGACACCTCCCACTAAATCAGGTTGCTCAAAGCCCCATCCAGCCTGGCCTTGAACACTTCAGGGAGGGGGCATCCACAACTTCCCTGGGAAACCTGTTCTAGTGTCTCACTACCCTCATAGTGAAGAATTTTCTTCCTAATGTCCAATCTAAATATTTTTTGCAAAAAGTTCCTGCCCAGCTTTCCTGTAGGCCCCCTTCAGGTACTGGAAGGCTGCTCCCCAGAGCCTTCTCTTCTTCAAGCTGAACAACCCCAACTCTCTCAGCCTGTCTTCATAACATTTCCTAAAGCAAAAGCTCATCTTATTTACCAGTGAAGGCATGACCTAAAACTCCAGTAACTAAAAATCCACTAAATACAAGTATTATTTAGTTACAGTGCTGGAAGAAGTCTGGACTTAATCATGTGCCAAACTACAGCTTTCCAAATCTTCAACGCATGCACAGCAATTTGTGCTTCAGCTATCTTGGTAAAGTTAAAACAGCAAAAATGCCTCCTGGTATGGCTGTTATATCAGTTTATTTCCATGATAAGTACCTGCAATATAAATAAAAGCTTGCTGTGGTTTAGTGGGATGAACTGAGCTATGCCTGTTTGCTGCCTTCAAAAGGAAGCAAGATGGTGGTAACTAGAACAGATGCAACATCTAAAGCATCAGTATTCTATCTGGTCACATAAATTCCACCTTTTTTGTAACAAAATGACACTATCTGTTCTTGTAGGTGTGATGGCTCAGAAGTTAATAGTTTGCAATTAGAAATTCATATTCTACTACATAAAACATACATACGAGGACAGAGGCTGGTATCTGCTGCATAAGAGCTCCTTAAAAATACTGTAACTCATACAGTGGGAATAAAAGTGTTCTGATACTCCCTTTGATTTGAGTGATATGTTCTCAGGTTTTTAAGCTGCCAGTACTAAGTGATGCCTGAGATTTCTAAAAAATATGTTTCTCACTTTTCTAACTCATGGAAAATGTGGGGGGGGAAATCCATATTAGGCTTCATCTTGACACAGAAAATAAAGCTGATTATAGAAACGTTTGCTTCAGTTGGAGTGTCTGCTCCAGAAAAAGCACTTGTGCATTGATTACAGTCCTTATAGCAAATGTCCTGACCTCCAAACATGGCATCTGGAAAAGGCAGGTTTCACAAAGATTGTTATGCAGTACATTGGTTATGAGAATGAATTTAAGTGGAAAGACATGAATGGCCACTGAGAGGAGTTCAGAACATTTCCCCAGGTGCCCAAATGGCCACAATGCCCTAATACAAAATAAGGTTTGCCTGATTAGTAAATCAGCCTGGCTTAAAGAGAAAGTATGCTTGTTTATTTATTAATGCTAATTTTTAATATGTTTAATTTAAATATATTTAATTATTAATATGTTACTATATTCTTATTAGTTCCATGAGCTTATTAATTATATGCTGGGTTTTAAGTATCTCAGTAATAACACAAACTTAAAAAATAACTAAATTCCTGCACCATATTTAAATGCTAGTCTTGTGCAATTACAAAAGAAGTAGGCAAAAGTGCTGCTCAATAAATGCTTTCATTCTTCACTACGGGAAAAAATGTATTGATATCAGTTGGTGACAAAATACTTTCATGTCAAGAGCAACAAGTGACATTGTCAATCAGCAGTTACTAAAGCTAAGCATTTATTTAAGTATATCTGGCTAAATTGCACATGAGAGTTTGAAGCAGCTAGCCCAGGAGTTTTCTGGATCTTCTTGCTGAGGTTTTTGATTCAGTCCTTAAGAAATGTGGACATTAAAAGGTCTAGGGTATTTTAAGAGGTCTTGACATCCAGAGAAATAGTGTTGTGCTAATATGACCTGTGCACTTACATTGGTCCCCAGAAAAATAAGAATGCATGAGGCGTCATATAGAAGGACATAAATTAATGCAATCTTTGAATATCAAGGTGGCTTCATAGGAAACAGATTTGGTGAAACAGTTGAATTTTTTTTTTTTCATGGGATTATATATTTGGATGATAAAAAGAAGAGTGTTGATGTCATGACAGCAGACTTACGTAAGCAAGTTGACTTAAGACTACACGACATTTTCACGAAGTATAGCCACACAACAGCAAAATGGCATGTATTATGTGGACCAAAAGCTGCCAAACTGCTAAAAGCATAATCTTTCAATTTACCAAGGATGGCATTTTAGATAGATTTTATCATCTTTTTTAATACCTCCAGAAATTTTGTAATGGGGTTCTTTCACCATTCCTTCCACTTTTTTCATTACGCTGAAAAAAAACACATGTATTAAGAATCCATTAGGTGGAAGTTGAAGTTAAATGTTTGAGCAATTAACCATAGGTTTCCTAGAGGTTACAGTGAGGTCCTCCTCTGTACATATTTGAAAACTGGGATTGCTGTTCAAAAATCATGATCTAGATCAGGCACACATGAAGTCAGCAAAATCCTATGACTGGTGGTATGAAAGGTCAGACAAGAGGATAACCCCTTCTGGTTTTAATTTATACCTTGTTGATCTCAGAACATTTGCCTGGGTAAACCTGAACAGTCCATGTGGATCAACAGGCAGAAACACAGAGATAAGGGAAGAGTTATTGATATCAAAATGAATTTTGGCTCTGGCTTCAGTGGAGGCAGGGTCTATCTGTCTACCCTGACCTCCAGGTTTGCTGCATTGCCAGTAGTTCCTGCAAGCAAAGGTACAGGTGCATCTGAGAGCTTCATGCATCAGCATGGAGTCCCTGCTGCCTACAGGGCTCTTCAAGAGGTCAGAGACACTTTCACAGAGAAATGGGTTGGATCAAACCACAGAAATTACACAGAAATTTTAGTTTTATCTTCCTTTACTCTGTAGCAGATCTATGGGTCTGTCTTGCAACTGCAAAATGCATATGCAGATACATACATGTACTTTTACACAAATAGAGGACTAAAGGAACCTGAACAAAGTCAGTCTCAAAAGGGCACATCCTCACCTATGAGGCAGGTAATGATAAAAACAGGAAGGATTCTCGTAAAGGCATGAAGAGAAATAGAAATCACTTCTGCTTGTGCACAGGAAAGATCCAAGGGCAAAGCTGAGTTGGACAACAGACTGCACAAAATTTACCCTTGTGCCCAAAGCTACACAAAACCAACTTATTCTTTATTTGAGATTCCAAATAGGCTAAAATAAATGTTTAAGTCCAGTGCTGAACAGAATTTAAAGTATATCTTTGCATAATTCAGAAAAAGTCTCAAAAGTATGTCATCTTGCAACAGGCTGCATGTTACTGTGAAAACTTAAAGACACATCATCTCCTGGTGGCAGAAAACACCTTGGGCTAGGTTTTATGTAACTGAAAGCCCTGTTATTGCAGAGAGAGCTGCACATATGGAACAAAGCACAGGGTTTTGACTCCTGAAGAGAAATTTAATCTCTCTTGAAGTTTAAGAAAATAACAGTTTCATGAGTATTGTTTCATGTTCAGAAAAGGGGACTGTTTTTCCTTCTGTATATGTAATACAGAGTGAATCGTTATTAGCGGAATTATTCTGATGCGGAGTGGGAGAAAGCAGTGAGACTCTTGCATGTGAAGTGCACATGAAGTACATAATGTACAAGGCAAGTGAAATATAAGAAAAAGAATTCAGTATTATTATCTCTAAGGCATTGTGCTAACACTGGCATCAGTTCTTACAGTCAGAGGTTATGCTTAAAGGCTTCTATAGTACGAGCGTTCCATCTCTAATTGGGCTTTTATTTGCTTCACAGGCTTAATTGGAGCACACAAACTGCAAATACATAATTAGGCTTAATTTCTTCCACATGTACATTTTAGGTTGTTCTTGAGCCTTACACTCAAAAACTCCCAAATAAAAACTTCTGAAATGTATTCTGTTAGGGCTGTTACTGAACTAAACCCAGGGTGGGCAGATACTTTCGGATTCTCATGCCTAGATTTAGGTAAAACACCCAGAGGTGAACATAGTGACCATGTAGTAATGCTTATATACCATTTTTCTACTGTATTTATAATGGATGAGATCCTGTTAATCCCAGAATCACAGAATAGCTGAGGTTGGAAGGGACCTCTGTAGAACAACTAATCCAAGCTCCTTCTCAAAGCAGGGTCATCTATAGCAGGTTGCTTTTGTTCATGTTCAGTCAGGGTCTCAGCCAAGCTGCTTCCAGACTGCTGGGCACCAGGTAAATATTTTGGCTGCTTCTAAGGCACAGATACAGTTCCACTTATCTCATGGGCACCTGCTGTGGCTTTCAGTTTTGGCTATATTTTCAATCTATAGAGGATATATAATGACCACTAGGTATTGTAATGTTGCTCATGCAAATGCCCACGTTGCTGTAGGGAAAGAAAGTTTAGTCATTCAGACAACAGTAAGTGTGAGAGGATAAAAAGGATAGCTTTTCTTTAATAAAGAAATACTGTATTGAATTACTGAATTACATGGAAATTTAATTTAAATTAATACTAGATTAAGTGTGAAATGGAGAAGTATTTATCAGCCTGCATAACAAACAATACAAGATATCAGCAGACTTAATAAATGTGTATTATTACAGTTTTTACTGTGATGGTACCTCCTGCAAGCACAGTGGAGGAGATCACCAAAGAGAGGACAAAAGAGATAAATAACAGAAGGATCAGCAAAACACAGAGGTGACATTACTCATCCAGTCTCACAGCCACAAAGCTGGAAACTGAATCCAAATCTTCCAAAGTCCAGTCCATTCATGTCTTTAAAGCTACACATTAAAAAAGTCCCAAAGAAACAATACTCTTCAGATTCTGTTAGTCTACTGAAAATAAAACATCCCTAAAGATGGCTGTATCTCAGTTCTGTTCCAGTGGAAATCATCTAGAAATCTGCTTACATTCCCAGCACTTCATCCGTGTTGCATCAAAGGCAGATTCTGATTTAGGATCCCAGGAAAATGGGGTCCATGACCCTACCACTGCCTCCTGCATTTTTAGGTAGGAGCTTTCCTGACTCAACCCACCTGATACATCTGGTGAAGCACCATCACTTTTTGTGGAAAACTAAAGAAAAAATTAGACCAAGTAAAATCAAAGACCTGTCTTATAGTGGGTTGATTCACTCCTTGGAGGTGCCCACTTCTCTCCAGAAGAGAATGAGAAAGCCTTGATGGCTAGCTTAGACCTTTCAGATGGCTAGATGATAGTGGAGATGAACCTGACAGTAGGTGTGCAATACAGAAGTGTATTCTCCTCATAATGATTGGCACCAATTAACATAATTATGAACAGGATTTGCAGGATCATATCAGCTGGAAGACAGTGTACAAAAAGTCCTTAAAATGACAGATTAAAAGAAGGAGGAAGAGGAGGAACAGACTTCATTGTTTACTCATGTCCATTTAAAGCAATTAAAAGGAGTGATTTGATAGTTTTTCTTTCAGATTAACTATCCTGCAATTTCGGTGAGATCTTTTACCAGATCAAGGAGACAACAGGAAAATTACCTTGAATGAATGCAGTATAAATGTCACAGGAGCAGTTAAACAGGGCATAATTTTGCACTGAAGTTTAATAAGTTACTGTAATTAGAGATTACTTCTTTTTAATAGCACTTTGCTCGTATATGGCACAGAAGTCTGATCTTGGAGAAATAAATTAAACATCAATTCCCAGAAGCCCCACCTCTGTCTGCTACTCTCCATTCCTTCTGAAAGGCTTGTCTTGCCCTTGCCTCTGGATATCATCAGGAGAACCCAAATGTCTGACACAACTTCATTATCAACTCCTGTCTGTCGTACTGCCTTGGGAACTATCACTTCATTTAGTACCTTTAATATGTGTGCTTTGAACAACATAGAACTGATGTTAAGTTTGCAATGTCTACCAATTAAAGCCTAATTTAACTGACAATATTCTTGCCTTCCATAATTACTTGACTATGGGACTTCAGCAATCCCTTTCACATTTGTTCAGAGGACTTGTTGCTCCTCGGGCACTGCCATCGATCAGTTCTTAAAGCAAGAATATGGCTAAACACAAAGCAAAAAATATTGCTACTAGCAAGAGACCTGTCAGATCATGTTCCTTTGTAGATGTGAAGCCCATTTTCCAGAAGGATCAGTCAACTGTCAAAGTCCTAGACCTTTGGGGGCCCTAGACCTTTATAAACCTTTCAGGAAGACTTAGATTATTTTTGTAAATTACCTTTGAAAACCTGACCTTCTGGTGTTTTTGGTTTTTTTTACTCTCTCTAACTCTCTCTTTCATGGAAAGAACATTGGTATGGTTCCATGGATTGCACATAATGAGGCTTTGACAGCAGAAGCAGAGAGTGCAGAGAAGCAGCTGTGAGCTTCCAATACGATGTTGTGACCAGTCAGAAGTTACAGTAATTTGTTACATAAATGATTGTCTGACTGGGAGCAATTCTAGTTCTCTAAAACTGAACTAATATGATCAGAGAAGTAAACTGATGTCAGGCCTCTGGGAGAAGCTGCATCACCAGCTGGAGCACTTCCTCTATTAGAAGAGGATCCAAGGGCACAGATCTGCATCTTCTCCTTATACTAATGCTTTAACTCAGCTTTCAGCCCAAGGAATACCTACAGAGAAAAGATAAACTAATTGTGCATATCCTCAAAAAACAGTGTAATCGAAGGCAGAATTGTGCAGTGTTGTAAACAGAAAGAAAATAATCATGTCCCTGCCAGCAGGCATGCAAAAAGATGCCAGCTGGGATTTGGTAGGATAAGAGCTAGGACATGTGTATGGTGGCTAGACTGGAAAAGCATACTGAGAAATGTACAGGGTCAGACAGCACTGCCTGAGCCATGCTGCTCCAGACCCTATCCAGGGTCCTCTGAATGTCAAAAGGCACTATGAGGAGTCAGAAACAAGCAGCCTTTCTGCCATGTTAATATACAGCATAAAGAAAAGTCAGGACGAGCAGAGCTGAAGTCAGCTTCACCAGGGCTTCTGCAACCCTGATCTCCAGCTGTGCTTCTGGGACACAGCACATCTTGTGTCTGACCTAAGCCAAGACACAGAAATGTATCTTGGAAGGGCTGGGTCATGGACAATATTCTGGGAAGTGCTCAACATCACTTAAGACGATATTCAGAGAGTCACAAGAGAGTAGAAGAGACTAAAAGATGAAAATAATTTATTTTAAATTGTCAAGTTGATTTTTAAATGCATGATTTGCTATGCACAGTCTTCATCTGCCACATGCACATAGAGATTGACACAGTGGAACAAATTAGTCCAATTTAATTAATTACCTGATGTTTCAGAGGAAATGGAATGATAAAATACTCAGTCTTTCTATACCCTGTGACTGCCTATGCATTGAAGCATGAAGATTACTAACATTATTTTAACATAATCTAATTTAATTTGCTTGTGGATGGCTTTATTTTCCATATTATTATTGCTCTCTTGTACCCTCCCAGCTCCAAAAAAATTTACAGAAATAAACAAAATTTACAATATTTTAAAATGTCACTTAAGTTGAAAGCCACTGCTGTCCACTGTGTTTGCCCTCCCTTAGTGACAAAGAAAACACAGCAAAGGGGTATTAAAATATCAAGGAGGGCTACCTGGGTCCTCTGCAAATTAGAAATAACCACTTTATATTTCTAATTATTACAATTCAATCTCATGAAAAATCCCCTGTTAATTTTCCAATGACATATAAAATGTTGACCAATGTGTGGCATCTCATAAGCATGTTTTTCTAGATATTTTAAGTGACTAGTGGATTTGAATGCCTCATTTTAGAGATAACTGGTTTTAAGGCCTCTTAAAGAGGCCTCCCTTTGGGAACGTGATGAACTCCCCCCTCCGTAGACTAGGTGCTGTGTGTTTGCTGAACACAAGAGACTTGGCATCATTAATAATAATAAAAAAAAAATAAATTGCAGTTACCCTTCTAATGTGCTGAAGCAAAAGAATTCTCCCCAGTGAACTGTTTCCTGGGGATTGCTTGCTAACAAACCTGCTTGTAGCAGATCTGAAAAATATTCCTTAAGAAAAAGCAGTGTTGTATGCTTCAGAACAAAGTGGCACCCAGGATCCTCTGGAAATGAGTTTTCCCACTAGCCACTGAGCCAGATTCATCTGAAACAGCTTATGTGTTTGCTGAGATCACCTATGAATACAGATCAGGAATTGAAAATTTGATTCATATCCTATTAAAATAAACAGTAATTCCAACTTATTCCTACAGGCTGTGCCTCAGGATATTTTGCAAATAACTTTTAGCTATTAGCCTGGTTTCTAGCTTAATCATTTACTGAACAGAACTGTTGAACACGGAAGCCTTCTGCAGCCGGCATCCCATCTTGCAGGCACTGTCTTGCTGGGCATGGTCTGTACATAACAGGAATGGAAATAATTCTCAGAGTACTTTGAATAAACTAACCTGCCACTAGAAATCTAGCATCTCCTGTGCTCTTGTCAGACTTCTTTATCCCGTATTAAAAGATCAGTTGTTGATAGCATTGACAGCTTTATTATTACTAAGTGACAGCATATGTCAGAAAATCAAAAGAAAGCATAACAAGAATATGAAAAGGTTGCAAGCAATAGGGACAACACTACTGTTGCCATGGTACAGATCAGCATCTAGATGCTCCAGCAGGACAGTAGCAGTGACAGCCAGTGCTCAGGTAGCTTCCTTGGCCCAGATAATCCTAAGCATCTGGAAAGAGGCAGAGATCATCTTGCAGGGTGCTGCCATCACAGCTTGAGCAGAAGAAGCCAAAGTTGATGAGGAAGAAATGCTCACGTCTTCCCCAAGCAGCATGGAGAGCCACTTAGTTACTGATCTCAAGGGTTGCCTTGCAGTAGCAGTCATATATTTCACAGTGACTCTGATGAGCCACTGAATAGCATTTCATTGCTTGCCAATTCTTGACCAGCTCATGGAGCACATTGAAAGAATGTGCCATTAATCACATAAAAAAGAAACACCCCTGGTGTTTGTAATTCTGAAGCCCATGGTGGGAGCTGGTTTTCACTCCTCCAAAGGTAAGTCTTACTTTCTTTGTTTCTGTGTTTCACAAACTCTTTCTGGCTGGCTGGCTGCTACTGCTTTCTAGGCAGCCATGTGGACATAAAAGTCCAAAGCAGCTTGTTTTCCAGATTTCAAGTTTTCCAAACCTCTCTCAATAACTTCCGAAATTTTTGCCTTCTTCAAAAACAGATATAGCAGAAAGCACATACAAAACCCCCCATCATGTAAGGTCTGTGATAAATTAAATCTGGATAAAAAGTCATATCAGATATTGTTCCCTATAAATACTTATTATCATCTATTATTTTCACCTTTTGTCTATTTTTGGTTATCTTGTCGCAGAAGTGTTTCTTTCTTTTGAGGGCCATAGCACAGTCATCCATCTGCAATGACATCAATAGCTAAACAAGAAAGAAGCATTATAGAAACAGATAATCTTTTTAGGCTTGTGACTGAGCCTCCCTGTACCCAAGACCATGGCAGAACACCAACCTTCCTGCAAACAAAGCCACACTCAGAGTGACTCTCTTTGAAGAACTGAGTATACCAGTTCAATCAAAGTACTTGGCTCTAACACAATAACATTGTTTTTAAATTCATTCCTTTGAGATGAACATGTATCAGTGCTTTATGTATTCTAATTATAATTTTAGAAATATGAAGTGTTTACCAGAACAAACACAGCAGCTCCCTGGCACAAACTGCATTAGCACCTTCCCGATACCTTGCGACGGCACAGAGGTTAAAGCCAGCAATTCACAGCAGTGTGTTTACAGCCATTGCAAGTGACCAGACAGACTGGTGTGGAAGAGGATTATTGTATTTCTTCCTCCTCATCTTTGACCTCACCTCCCTTTTCCTGCTATTGACACCACACTGGTGTGTCATGAGGAGCCATGACACTGCCCTTTTCCACCAGCAGCTTCACATTTCACAGGTTCACCCTGTGCCAGACCTGGGAAGTGAGGAACAGGCACAGACAGTTCCACAGACACTGCTGGATCTTGCATGTTTCTGTAGGGATGTCCAAAGGTTTTCCTTTAGCCCTAGTTCTCAGTGTGCTCACACTGCCCCTTAACCATGGTACAGGCCCTAGCATTTGGTTTCACTTACATCATGAGATCACTTTCTAATACTAAAAAAGTATCCAGGTATGTTGTCCTAACTGGTCAGAATCAGTGTTCTGTGTTACTCTAGCAGCCGAGGTAGCTGTGATAACAGAAAAGGTATTTAACCCATTTTAACCACAGATGAGCATGCATTTACCCAAATCACGCCCATTTGCCATTTCCCCTTGTGCTGTGACTTCTGCTTCCACACGTTGTGCCACATTACACAACATGATGGGTATTTTGCAGCATTTCACTTTTGCTACAAAGATGCAAATCAGATGACTCTGGGAAAACCAATATGCTGGACAAGATGTTGTCTCCAGCATTAGCAACTCAGCTGCTAGAACAGCCCAGTCCACACAAGGACCACCACCAGGCCCTGCCTGCCAGGATGATCTGCTGGCTTGGTTCTGGCATGGTTTCAGTAGCAAGGGAGAAAAGCAAGCTGGAAGAAACTTAATATGTATGGGCATAGTGAAGCACCAGAAGAGGACAACAGAGAAGATTGTGAGGTCTCTACAATCAGAGAGCTTTTTAGAAAATGGTGGATAACTAGCTATCATTAATTTTATGGACATAAATTAATCCAGCCTGAGGGAGGAATGAGGAGCCAAACAGACTCTCAAAGTCCCTTTTTTTCTTTATCTAAAGTGCTAGGTTTTCATGACAGTCCACCTGCAGGTAGAGAAAGTCGATCAGCATTTTAGTCAGACTGGCTCCATAGTGTGGGAAAGAAATACTATGTAAACAAGCTTAGTTTTCCTGAGCAAACAAAATGGCAAGGTATCCACCCAACATTGTCAGGGTCCCAGCCCAAAGCAGCTTTAGCTTGCATCTCTGAAGGGTGATTAGGAAAGTTGTCTGGACTTCACAGACAAAGACAGCCTCACTTAGCTCCTTCTCTAACCCAGGTATTTTTGCTGAGAAATAGGACAAAGTGGGGTGTTTTCATCTTCAAACTTAACCATGTCTCTTTAACACTTTTTACTGTTTTAGTTGAAGTATGACTAACTCAGACTGCTCAGTGGGTCATAAATCAGACTGCTCAGTGGGTCATCACTTGCTTTCAGCTTCCTTTATGCATACGGACACAAATGCCACACATCATTTGCAGTTTAATTTCCTCTCCCTTGGCAAATAAAAGCTATTGTTCTTTTCTCCCTTAACTCTTCAATTAATAAATATCAATATCTACCCCCTCTGTATCAGACACACCAGTACTACACCATCTGATTGCTATCTCAGGGGATTACAGGACTGCTGCAAGCAGGGGACAACAGAAGGCCTAGGAGCACAAAGATTACAAGCCATTAAGGAAAGACATTCCAGAAATGGCAGATATTCATCTGCTCTGGGATAGATCAAGGACTAGATTTCCCAGAAGCTATTCTCCCAGAAACTCTCAAAATCCAACCCAATAATTCATTCTGTGTAAGTGCAAGCCAGCAACATGCAGATGAGCCAGCTCTCAGACTCAGTAATGACTCAATTCAAAATCATTAATGCCAAATACATACAACATCAGCACATCCTTGGGAAAAGCAAAGCTGCATCAATCTAGGGAAAATAATTCCAGGCAGTTTTAGTAATGACATGTATTCACTCATACCAGAAGGGAGAAAAATAAACCTTGCTCAGAATATGCTTTCAACTAGTGTGTAAGCAAGACACTCCAAATCAGGTGGATTCTCTTTGCAGTCCTCAACCACTGTTCTTGCAGGTTACAAGACTTCAATACCGACAGGCAAATGCATTCTTTTCTGGCCAGAAAACCTTCCTCAATGATCTTACTTCGGCCAGCATACTTTGGTTTCTGTCCAGCAGACCTGGAGGTGCTGACTGACAGCCAGATGAACATGAGCCAGCAGTGTGCCCAATAGCATCCTGGTCTGCATCAGGAATAGTGTGGCCAGCAGGAGTAGGGAAGTGATCATGCCCCTGTACTCAGCACTAGTGAGGCTGCACCTTGGGTACTGTGTTTTGTTCTCAGCCCCTCACTATAAGAAGGACATTGAGGTGCTGGAGCATGTCCAGAGGAGACCTACCAAGCTCGTGAAGGGTCTAGAGAAGAAATCATATGAGGAGCAACTGAGGCAACTGGGAATGTTTAGTCTGAAGAAAAGGAGGCTGAGGGGAGACATCATTGCCCTCTTCAACTACCTGAAAAGAGGTTGTAGGGAGGTGGGTGTTGGCCTCTTCTCCCAGTAAAGATAGCACCAGAGGAAATGGCCTGGAGTTGCATCAGGGGAGGTTTAGATTGGATATTAGGAATAATTTCTACACTGACAGAGTGGTCAGGCACTGGAATAGCCTGCCCAGGGATGTGGTTGAGTCATCATCTTTGGAGGTATTCAAGAAACATGCAGAAATGGCACTTCAGGCCACTTGTGGCCATTGTAATGACTGAGGTTGTGGGGAGTTTTGTGGGTGTTTTTTGGTGGAGTGTGTGTCGTTTTTTGGGTTTGTTTGATTTTCGGGGGGATTTTTGTGCTGATGGTTGGACTCTGTGATCTCAGAGGTCCTTTCCAACCATGACAATTCTGTGATTCTGTGATTCTGTGCAGTGTGAGCAACAACTTCATCCCTCCCAGAGAGCTACATGGCACTAGTCTTTGACTGCTCACTGCCTTCACAACACTTTCTTTTTGATGAAGAGTCCACTTAGCAGAAGTGTCCACAACAGAAAATTGTACTTAGTCTCTCTAGTCTCATTAGTCTCTTGCATGGCAAAATTGTAGCCCTGATTTTAAGCTTGACTTTTGCAATGGTACCCAGTTACTAGTTATTTAGCACTTGTTTACCTGTTCCCATTCCAACATCTGTCAAGCAAATCCTTCTCCCAGTGATAAAATTGTTCTAGAATAAAACATAACAATTCAAGGTTAATTCCTTCATGTGAATCCATGATGTTTCCATGGGATTTCCCTGACTTTCCCCAACAATTAATTTGATTCATATAGTTTCCAGCCAACTGATGCCCGTTCCCTGGGTAGTACTGCTCTGGGTCAGTGTCTTGTAACAGGAGCAATCATTGTCACAGTTAGGCCACTATTTACAGTTGTAATATGTTCACAGCCCTTAACATGGATGCACATGTGGACCTCCCATGCAGCAAGGCATGTCATGTAGTGAATATACTTCCAGGCACTACAGGAGATGTGGCTGAGGGGATACAGGAAAGCTGGGAGGAGGCTGCAGGCTTCTTCTGACAGGGATGACTACTCCTACTGACTGGACTACCTAGGGGCCTCTGCTTCCTCTTGAACCCCTCACTGGGCACCAGTCCTTCTTCTGCAGTGGTTTTCAATGTGACTTCCCACACAAAATGCCTTTTCTCTTACAATTCCTGACTTACCCCTGGCTGAGCATTGAGAAACTGTCCTCCAGAGAATTTATGCACTTCTGGCTCGCAGCATATATGATGTCATCACCTGTTGTCACACCAACAAAAGACTTGAGTCTAACAATTTAGCTAAACCATTACTTTAAAAAATGTCTCAATGTTTCGATGTTTTGTGACCTTCCCTTCCCTTCCCTTCCCTTCCCTTCCCTTCCCTTCCCTTCCCTTCCCTTCCCTTCCCTTCCCTTCCCTTCCCTTCCCTTCCCTTCCCTTCCCTTCCCTTCCCTTCCTTTCTATATAGTTGATGTCAAAACTTTCAACAGAACTGAACTGAGGGAAACTTAGGAGAGAGTTAAGCCACATTTGTGTAACAGGAGATATAATAAATAGCAGACATAGTAGCAGAAGCAATAATGTTTTTATACTGCTGTCTGGAAAAGCTTATTAGTATTTTTTCCATTTTGCAATTTTCCCCATAGCAACATTACAGAATGACACATACTCTACCTGTAGAGTTTATGAGAAAGGCACCACATGCTTTCTACATGAGAAGATATTCACAGTCTTTGCACCATCAAATCAGCAGTTCCCTAACTCCATATAGCTTGTTTACCCAGCAAATACGTGTTCTGGACAGGGTACTTGCCAAATGCTGGTCACTGGGCTGTTAGTGCTCATTGTTTCCTGCCAAACAAAACTGAAGCATGTGCTTTTTTAATGTAATTGCACAGAAATACATGTTAGAACTTTCTACTGGGGAAAAAAAAAAAAAAAAAAAAAAAAAAAAAAAAAAAAAAAAGGTATATGCAATCACAGCTTTTTATTCAAGCAGTATCACAATCAACTTGATAACATTTCAGTTTTTCTATTACTACCAGCTGTGGATACAGAGTAAGCCTAAACTTCATGCAATATGGTCTTATTTTGTTTAACATTTTACATGTAAGTTGTCTTCAAAAGACTTTACAGAAGTAAGTACACAGCTACAGGGGAAAATGGCAAGGTCTGAGAGAAGTAAAAAAAACAGCAAAAAACTGGAGATGAAAGAGGCAAAGAGATGCAAGTATTTTTGAAAGCAACTACTACAGAGGATCACAGTCAGAAGGACAATGGCTGCAGAAGAGCCTCTGCATACAAGTGGAGAGAAAAGGTCCATGTAAGCTTAGTAGAATCCCCAAACCTATGGTCTGACCTTATATCCTATTAAACACTTCTAGAAAGGTATTTCACTGGGAATGAGGCTGCCCTGTGGCTCTTAGCAGATCAAGGTAGCTGGACATACTTGAGAACAAAGTTTCAGATGAAGCAGAGCAAAATTAAAGGGAAACAACTTTTCAAATAATTCTTCTAACATAAAATGCTAAGGCAGGTGAATCATATATGCATTTTTGCAGCAATAAATTAAATTAATTATGCAGCTGCAAGCCCAGAACTGCATTTTGAGTCTAATACTAACTGTGGGTTCTGTTCTTTGCTGTGTGCTTAAACTAATTAGATGAGACAGCAACAGAACAAAACAGCCTAAATTTACTATGACTGTCATTAGAAATGTATGAAAAACTGCTAGTAAATAGGTATTTGAAAAACAGCAGAGCAACATTAAATTAGATTTATTCAGCTATTATGCAACATTACATATCAACTAAGCATCAAAGTAAAATTTTTTAGCTAATCTTTATGATTTACATAGATATCAGCCTATTAGGCAAAGTATTATCATTAATTGTTGCACATTTATATAGAAGTTGTCCCTATCTTCTTTTTAACATGGAAGAAATTAGAGAAATTTGCCACAAACATTTAAATTCACCTGTCTTTAAAATCTCAAAAGAATAAATGAAAATTCTTAATTTAGAAGAAGGGATTGATAGTTATTTATACAAGACAAAGAAACCTACTTCCACTGCAAAGCAAATGAAAAACATTAAAATCTTCCCATATCTCATCCAGACAAGGCCACATGCATTGCAGTTTTGACACAGATGCTACAGGGCTTTTGCCTTACATAAGTTTAGATTTCTGTATCTTAAAATGAATACCTTCTGAGTAATCATAATGTAATTGCTTAAACCACATTACTTGATTAGAGTGGCATGTTAATATAAGAATCTTGTCATTTAGATTTTGCTCTTAACCACCTTCCCTTTTTCCCTGGTAATCATCGTTACAGTAATGACAATGATAAAGGCCCATGTGTTTCTTTGTCTTGCATGCTGCTGATTGAGGGAGCGTGGCGTGAGCTCGTGCAAAATGGGTTTCAGAGCACGCTGAGCCAGATGAAGATGCCTCTGCAGAACGATGTGGGAGCAGTTGCAGACCCAGAAGCAGGGCACCCAGTGCCTGGAAGGCTGCCAGCCCAGGTGGGGTACGATCCTGGGGGATGGCAGAATCAGCGGGGAGCAGGAGGGGGACACAACAGGGGCTCTGCCACGTAGATGCTTCATCATAACCACAGATATCTGCGTTTGTTAAGGTGGAAGAGGCTAATGCTGACTGATGGGGCATTCATGTGCAATATGCAGGAACCACACGCCGCAGATGTCCCAGCCAGCACAAAACCCAGTTTCTTAAAGCTGGCAGCTCCCCGAATGGAGGTCAATTTGTCTGTCACCCACCTCCACTCTGGAGGCACAGCTGCCACTGGTGTAACTGTGCTCTCAGGTAAGCACGGTCCAGGCCACCACTGAATGACTTGTATTGCAAGCTGTGTCTGCACCAGGACAGCCACCCCAGCGGCTGAGCTTCAGGTGCAGATGAATTCCCACAGTATGAATAATCAGTCTGTAATACTGGCCAGCAGCTGTGGCTCCTGTAGTGCTCCACACTGATTTCTCATGATCACAGCAGAGAGCACAGATTGATGAGAAGGCCTGGTGTCACGTAATGATGATGCTCTTTACAACAGTCTTTGCTGTCCCCTAAGGTAAAGGATGTTTTCATGGCTGTATTTTAGCCCTTTTGCAGCTACTGAAATGAACAGGTATCTTTTTTTGCTCTTAACTGTTTACCCACAGACAACAGCAGACCTCTCATATAGAAGCACAAGCTGCTCTCCCAGGGTTTTTTACTCATTCCTCTTTATTGTAAACACTCTTGGCAGGACAGGGGAGCACCTACCTTGCTCCTCTTGCTGTGCGCCTTGCAATGTGAGAAAACAGAAGGTGGTTGTCTTTCTTTTTCAAAGGCTGATCTTCATGTATCACTCCTGAATGCTGAATGCTGCTTGTGCAATATGCCACAGTTTTTCCTTTAGTGATATAAACTTAATCTCTACTTTTTAGCAGAAAAAAATCCTGCACAGGGCTGGTAATTGTCATGTGAGTGTATACACTTGTTATGATGACCCGTATGCTTAAACAAGTACTCAGTATGTCCCCTGCTAATTTGTACAAAGATACCTTGAAAACAAAAATACCTTCATTGCACTGACCTCATGCTTATATTTTCCTTATGGGGAATGCTTAAAAACTGTGCCCATGAGAGACAGAGAGAATAGAGAAATTAAAGAAGGCAGGGGAAAAGAACTGCTACAATGCTACACTGACAAATTGCTTCTCATATTTCAAATACTTTATTAGGTTCAGTCTGTACATGGGAAATGCACTGGCATCCACATTCTCAACTACTAGTTTTCATGAGCTTCATTCATGTAGAGAGATGCTCAGTTTAAAATAACTTGGCTCAACAGAGATGTTGAGCATTACTGTTTCACATTGACCTGAATGTGTGCTAGGGATGCTCTACCCTTTTGAAAACCAGTCCCATACCAGCCATAAATACATCTGTATTTACATCTGAATATGTGTTCCATGATGAGTAGTACATAATCAGATTGTTTTTTCCAGTGTTCAAAGAAAGAAAGGCAAAGAATGTCACCGGAGTTCGAAGTACTCATGGGTTTGATTCACATCTCAGTTGTTGATCTGGGAGGGGCTTCCCCTTCCAAAGAGAAGCTTGGCCTCATTAATGCTGACATTAATCCATGACAGCAGAAAGGAAGGACTGGTTGCTTAATTTAAAGCAGATATATTGTTTGCATTCATAAACAAGACAGAAGAGCTGGGATTTCTGCATGACCTTTATCTTCCCTCTTAATTTTAAAAAAGCAAAATATAACTGTTCTGTTGGCCTCAGCTGTGCAAGGTTTGTGGGTTGGGTACTGCACTGTAACCACTCAGTCCATCTCCTGCAAATTCCACTATTGGTTGCTCCTGGTCTTGATGGATTGACCTTGATTTTCTCTTTCCAAGTGAAACCTTATATGCTGCCCAGAAACGAGTCCAACAGCTTGTTTAACTGTGCAAGGAATAGCTTTGGGGTGGAGGCTACACTCCTTGCCAACACCAATTGCCATGTGGAAAGCTTTCTGGCTTAGGAAGCATTGAATGTTTCAACACCCATCACAGCTTTTGCTCCTCTTTCTTATAAGATGTTTAATCTACAGTTGGACAGGTACTTTGAATGGGGTGGGAGATCTTACTGGGGAATGGGACATGGCCTCCTTATGAAAACAACCTGAAAGCCTCTTTCTAAGAGTCTTCTCTGAAGGTTCCAGATGATTAACCTTTATTTTTGGCATGACAGAAAGACAGCAAGTCCAGCATTAGCAAAATTTTGCTGTTTCACATCACAGCTGACCTCCTTCCACAATATATACTCAAAGCGTATTTGTTGTTTCTGGAAGAATTATGTCTGACAGGAGAAAAGAGCTGTCTCTTGGAAATTCAGGGGAGCTAGTCATCAGAATAGATGTCAAAAGATTTAATCATGACCACTCAGCCAAAGCCTTCTTTCTGACAAAAACCATTTCCTTTAATGCTGCAGATAAAAATGACAGACTTGACTGACAGTTGCTGTTCAGTTTCATGCTGTTAATATTTACCTTCATTGACAAAATCACCTGCCATTCTCAGAGCTTTGTAGTTTTTGTGTAATTAAAATTACAGAGATTTTAATTTAAAGGGTTGATTTTTTTCTCAGTATCTCTTCATGTGAAAGGGAATAAAATCGCAGTGATGTTTTGGAGTGGTCTAGTGAGGTCTGGTGAAGCCTGGCCCTTCAATCCTTTGCTACAGTCTGAACAGAAAGCCTAGTACAAAGGAGAATCACTTTATTCAGTTTTGCTCCTCTATTCCTGCCTAAACTGACAGTCCAGTATGCTGTAAGTCAGATCTGCAGTAAAGCAAGCTAGAAGGGAGGGTCACAGAGTAGGTCAGATATTCTCATAAAAATATTTTAATTCAAGGGCAGTCCTCTGGCTGTCCATGATTTGGGATTTTTCTGTAGAAACCATTGATGTGTATAGGCATTAGCAGTGCTTTCATTGCCTTGTTTCTTTGAGTATAAAGCATTTATTTAAGGCAACAGAAGACAGAACTTAAGAGTATTTTTTTCATAGAAATACAGGACTATTAAAGGGTCACTGGGTCACTGGTCTTGCCTTGCTCTGCAGTAAATGTTCCATAAAGACCTTCATGAACTGAACAAATTTCACCTTTAAATTTGTTAGGTATTTTGTGCCCACTGTTCTTGTTCCAGACCCTCTTTCCATGATGGCAAGAAATATTCTTCCCACTAAAATGTATTCCTGCAGCAGATTAGGGAGTAGGTAGTAGCTGAAGAGATAGGGGAGGGTTTGTTGAATCTTGGCAGTGAGGTGAGCTAAGGTCTTCCTTTCTCCAGAAGAGCACAGAAGGAAAACAGTAAAAAAATCCCCATCTACATCCACAGCCTTCCACAGCACTCAGAAATTGATGTCTCCATCACGTTACTCACATCCAGGTTTCCATGGCAAGCTATGACTAGCCCTACCAGTCGCCCAACTTAGCCAGAGACACTGGCCTGTTATCTGACCAAAAGTTTCCCCTAATACTTTTTTTCAGTTTTATCTCCCACAACCTCACAAGAAGTGGCCAGTCCTCCTTCACCTTTCCACCCCCTGATCCACCACAGGACCTCAGCACCTCCCCTGAGGTCTTCTGGTGTCCATCCTGTCCTGCTTTTCTGTGGCATCTACTCTGCCATTACCACAAAACTGAATTACTGCCCAAAGGACCCTATTTCCAGCAAAATAATATCTTGTTGGTATGACTGACAGTTTTCAAGGCAAGACTAGGTCTTGTGCCAAAATTGCCAATACTGTTTAAATAGTCCTGTTTCTTCTACAGCATTTATGTCACTCTTTTGTTTTCCTCTCCTCTCCTCTCCTCTCCTCTCCTCTCCTCTCCTCTCCTCTCCTCTCCTCTTTTTTATGGATGCAGGGGGACAGCATGTCATCTCACCAGAGGTCACAGGGAAACTTCTGCTAGGGCACCTTCTTTACCTTCTTATTTTTTAGAATCACAGAATTGCTGGAGTCGGAAGGGACCTCTAGAAATTAACTAGTCCAACTCTCTCACTGAAGTAGGATAACCTAGAGCACTTTACACAGGGCTGCATCGAGGTGGGTTCTGAATATCTCCAGAGAAGGAGACTCCACAACCCCCCTAGACAGCCTGTTCCAGTGCTCTGTCACCCTCACTGTAAAGAAGTTTTCCTTCATATTTAAATGCAACTTCCTATGTTCCAACTTGTACCCATAATTTCCTTTTCCCCTTTCTGCCACCTCTGCCATCGGTTATAGAGAGGAATAATGTCCAGTTGCTAACTTCAGTTCACTAGAAGAAACCAAACTCTTTTTATTTCTCTAAAAGAAGATCCTCTGTATTCCCCCCATCATGCAAACAGCCCTTCCCTGTATCTGGTTCTCTGTAATTAACTATTCCTTAAGCATTCACAGCCAGAGCAGAGAGTAACACTCCAGGGGAGCACTTGTTGATGACATTATATCCATTGGAAACATCTTGCCTTGCTCATCATGGGAACACACTTGTGTATTTCACAGCTGTAACACAGTTGTTGCTCATACTGGTCCCATGATTGCTCCTAATTACATCCAGCTTTTAACAACTCGTCTCTTCTTTTCTGGCCGGGTCTTAGTGATGAATTCCTACATGGCTGCAGAATGTTTTTCTGTTACTTCCTAACTACATGATCCTGTGCCTTGTACTGTTGTTTTTGTTTGTTTTGTTTTGTTGTTGTTTCATTTCTCTTATTGCACTTTTAAAGACTTTCTTCTTCTTCCCTTTTGACATACAAAGGTCTCTCTGAAGTCAGTGCCTTCCAGTTTGCCTTTTCATAGTGTTCAGCCCCCCCGTGGCCACCCCTGTGATCCTGCAGATCCACAGGCCTCCACATTTTGAATACAGAGGCTATGAAATGAACAGATCTCTCTCTAGCACTTTCACATTTTTAATTTAACTTCTATCATCTGTTTTCTTCTCTGGTAAGCAACAAAGATGGTTGCACTGACACTGGCCATCTGTGTAATATAAGATGTAAGAATAAAAGATGTTTTTCTGCTGTCATATAAAACAGCCCAGGGAGTTGTGCTTTAGGTATCAGAGACAAATTAGTCTTTTGACAATAATGCATTTTGAGTTTGTGTTACTTCACAGAAATTCCCTTCAGTTCTGTCTTGATACTATGTAACTACACTTTTAAAAGGCTTTGGGATAATAGGTCTATTTACATTAATCCTAATAATAAACATAATAGAAATGTTTTTTCAGCTTACAGAAAACTTCCCTGTGAAATTACTGAAAGTCCCTTGCTGACATGAGCTCTGAGGAATTCCTGATGCTGGTTAGTTAGATTTACATCATTCACTATTTAAAGTAGAGCAATTTAGCTAGAATTATGCCAATGTAACACCTCAAAAACTTGTGGGATAATTATTTGCAATTGCAATTGCGGTACCATATATTCAATCCCAAGAACTGTCATTTACTCAATCTGTATTTATTTGCCTTCTGATTTATCTCTTTATATTTACTTGAAGACTTTAATTTTGTAAAGATCAACAAATAAAATATACAATGGTTGTTAGCAATGTTTTACTTAAATGATCTGGAGAGTTTATTTGGAGAGAGGTAAAGACAGTTGGATGAGAGGACTGTAGACCTAAAATGACATCTAAAGTTGCATAGAGACGAGAAGTGTTATAAAGATGGGATGAACATCATTAGAATTTGAATGGAAACAAGAACCTAATGGATTATAAAGAATATGAGACAGGTAGAAGTGGAAGAGAGAGAGGGCAGCTTCTGTACAGCTCCTTTGGACACCTCGCTTTAGTGCTACAGAAGCCCAAGGACGCTCACCCTCTGCAGCAGACATCTCGGCCAGTAGTAATGAAACACCAGCACCACTGGCACTGAGAGATTTGGGTGGACACCAATAATAATGTCTACAGCACTTCTTGTTATAAAAGGATTTATTTCATAGCACACCCATACAAAGCTTCCTTGCATGCAAACTTTTTGAAGGGAAGGGATGAAAACACTGCTGGAATGGCATAAGCCAGAGGCTATTTCTGTGTGCCAGTGAGTGCCAAGCCTTACTTGCATCCCACTTCAGAAGTGAGCTGATGGGGTCCCTTGATACCATCCATTTTATTATTTAAATTCTGGAAAAGTAAACTGATAAATGCAATGAAAAGTACCTTAAAATAATCTTAAAAATTGTAGAGAGTTATATACATATACCACGACCCTTAAGTTGTTTGGCTTTATAATGGTGAATGCTAGAGGTAAAAAAGTAAAACCAAGTGCTGGTAGATGTCTCAGAAATGATAGATACTCAAGCATGTAGTGATTGAACGAAAGAGCAAAGCACTATTAAATAAGTATATATATGTTTTGTAGAGTGTTTATTGTTAAAATGCAATTTTGAAAGGCATCACAATATGTTTGTCTTCAACATGGAAGAATAACTCAGTATTTGAACAGCTTGCTTAGGAAACAACATATTTGACTGAAGTAATGTAACATTACGGTATTTTGAGAAGAAAGATCAATTTAATTTTTTTTTAATTAACTTGTAATTCTTTCTGTAGCTCCTAATCCACTTTAATGGAATGCACATCAACAAGGACTAAATCCTACTTTACTATTTAGTAAATTATTAGGTAGCATGTTCTGTTGTTCAATATGGAAAGCTTCTATCTGACCAGGACTGCATAGAAGAAACCATAATTAGTCTTCTTCTATGTAATTATTGTATATTTAGGTTAAATAGTACTGAATACATCAAAATGCACAGCAGGATACAGCTACAAAAGAATGACCCCCTCAGATGTATAACAAATCTGAGAGATACTTTTCACTTTGTTTAGATGAATGAGTTCTGAGACAATATTGACAACTATAAGTTAATACCTGTATCATATTGTATTAAAAAAGTAACTAAGCTCCACAAACAACAAAAGCAAATGTTTATGAAATTATTTCCTGAAATTCGTTACATCAAAACCCATGTATTTCATAACAAATGGTGAACCAAATCTGAGTCACTTACTGACTCTTATGCATACAAAAAGTTCACTGCCACAAATGAAGCAGTTCAGACAAAACAAAACACTTCAAACCAGAAATTATAAAAAATAGTAAGTGAATATTGTAAAGAAAATATAAAGGGACCTGTTTTGCAAGCACTGAAAATCACTAGTTCAAGATAATTCTGGAACAGGGAGTTTTTAGTATTCAGTGATGTTGATGAAGAAAAAGTGTGGGACAACTTAGTAATTTGCAAGAGTTTCAGTACTTTGAAAGAGGTAACACTATGGTTAGCTTCCACTGGCCATAACTGCTAGCAACAGTAACCCACAGGCTTAATGTGTTTTGCTAATTTTAATCTTGATC
This sequence comes from Apus apus, assembly GCF_020740795.1. Classification (NCBI taxonomy): domain Eukaryota; kingdom Metazoa; phylum Chordata; class Aves; order Apodiformes; family Apodidae; genus Apus; species Apus apus. The sequence goes on from NC_067282.1 coordinate 17,939,279, forward strand.
TCAAAACTCTAAACTATCTATTTCAAGATAATGAAAAATATGTGCAAAGTATGCTTGAGCTTCAAGAGAAATTATTTTCTAGGATTACATTTGAAAAATTAAAATGTTTCCTATTACTGAAGCTACTTCAGTAAGAAGAGAGTATTTTCACAACAGTACTGACATTAATAATGAAAAACGAAGGCATAATTTTGAAACTATTTATTTCCTGAGAAGTTTAATAATATTTTTACTTTTAAAAAATCAAATAAAAGAAATTAAAACAATAGAAAAAATAATAGTATGATCCAGTTTATCATCACTTCTGCTCATAAGAAAGTAGATTTTTCTAATGAGTTGGTCCTCAGACCTCCAAAAAATTGTGACTATTGGATAAGGCTTTCCATATAGTAAATGGAGAGGTCAGGATATATTCTAAAAGGGATTTCAGGCAGATAAGTGAGGCATTTTATTTTATCATTACTTTTGTAAGAACTCCAGGCACCGCTCTGTGTAACTCGGCCTTTCCAAACATGAAACAAGAAGAGAGCAGGAGTCAGCCAGAGATAAGGCCAGGCATACCAGCAGACATCTGCACAGTTGCCTTGCTCAGGCCTTCTCCATGGCTGCCAGCTGGGGAGAGAGAGGAGAACAATGAAGGGAGTGAGTGAAGGAAAGGATGACAGCAAATCAAGAGGTTGTGCATTTTGTTTCTTTGACTAACAGAGAAAGAAATTAGAGCACTTCTGAAGAAACAGAAGATATATGTGTAAAACCCCCAACCTTGAATTCACAGACCCCACATTTCATGCAAATGCCTTTAAGATTAGATCAGAGAAAACTCCACACCTCCTGTGTAGTGAGGTCATCCTATAAGATGTGGAAGGTGTGGAAGTCTTAACCAACATGATGACACTTCTCTGCAGGAGAAGATGCCTTTGGTTCCTGTCTCATCCCTCTCTCAAAGCAAGCGGGAACTCTACACAGGAAAGCTGGAAGGAAGAACTGTAATCTGGGCCCCTACAACCCTATTCTTTGAAATCAAGATGCCTAAAATTGTGACCTAAAGTATGACTGAAAGACAGACCATTTCAGAATTCAGCATGCATGGTCAACCTTAATTCAATTCATTTTGCATCTAGTCTGTAAACTGAATGAAAGAGTTCTAGAGAAAGTGGCAAAGCAAGTACCCCATTTTTTTTACTACAGATAAAAGTGATTGCTTTTGAACCTTAAACCTTTCTTCACTTTTTGTCCTTGTCTTATTCCTAAGAAGATACAAATTAATGATGATCTATTAAAAACCCCTATGAAACCTCAAGGAATACCTGGAACTGAATCTTCAGTATAGGCAAAATCAAGTGCAGGCAGGGATTCAGGTCATTTAGTTGTAGGATGAGGGGGAATGCCTTGAAACTGAAAGAGGGTAGATTTAGATTAGACATTAGGAAGAAATTCTTCACTGTGAGGATGGTGAGGCACTGGCACAGGTTGCCCTGGCACAGGGAAGTTGTGGGTGCCCCTTCTTGGAAGTGTTCTAGGCCAGGTTGGATGGGGTTTGGAGCAACATGGTCTAGCAGGACATGTCCTTGCCCATGGCATGAAGGTTGGAACTAGATGATCTTTAAGGTCCCTTCCAACCCAAACCTTTATATGATTCTATGAGTCTGTGATTTGGATTTTTGATTGTCTTTTATTTGGTTGCTAAACAAAGGGAGTGAAGCAGTTGGTAGACTGTGTGAGGGAAATTTAAGAATAGCAAGATGCAGGAGTGCTCACCCTGAAATAATGGAGGAAGCTTATGTCTCCAAATCCAAGAAATAAGACAGAAAACTCTGGTCTGTCACTGCTAAAACTCCCCAGTTGGATGGGTGGGACCCCAGGTTCTCTTGGCACCCTGTGTTTTGGTGTATGCTCAGAGTAGCACAGCCCACGAGCTCAGCATCTTAAAATCCCTTTCAGTCGAGATATCATTTCTACTTTGATTTGAACCCCAGTAAACAGTTGCAACCCTGTGAAGTTGCAATTGTGCAGCTTTGACCCAGGCATGAAGTGAGATGACTCCTGCCCCGGCTTCTAAATAAGACCTTCAAAACACACACAGTTTTCCATGTAGATGTGAAAACAGTAAAGCATCTGACTAGATCTAAAGCTAGAGAAGGTCCATCAGAAAGCCCCATAAAGCCCATGGAAAGCCACTTGCTGATCTCAGTGATTTGGATCAGATTTTTATTGCATTACTTGTAGCTCTGGAATCCACAGGTGTAAAGAAGCCCTGTACCCAAATCCTTTAAAAAGGAAACAGAAAGGGAACACCCTGTGATTTCTCATTCCAATTACAAATTCTGAAGCTAAGGCAAATAGTCAAAATAAATGTGTTTTCACAGCTGCTCATAATAGCTTAAAATATATAAAGCTTGAGTTATAAGTGAATTTTCTACTTTGGAGCTGCATCATAACTTCCGCCCCCATATGCATTTGCTCAGAGAGCCTGCTGAAATAATTTGCCAAGAACAGGAGTACATTGCCATCTGCTAAGAATCGAATGAGACTGAAGCAAGCTTTACCCACTTTTTAAAAAAGTCTTGTCCTCACATTGCCATCAATTTCTCCTCATACTCTGTCTTGACATGACATATTTTCAGCTTCTGAATGAATCATAAGGTCATGAATAGCAGGAAGAGTAATAATTTAGGCAAGAATCACTGAAGTCAGAGAGGAAGAACACTAAGTAGGCAAAGAATTCTGCTTCCTTATCACTACATGATTGTATTTATATTTTTTATTTACAGTTTCAGTACATTATATAGCCTGTAATTGTCAATGTTGTGGGTCTCAGCATTCCTCTTGCTTCCTTTCAGAAGTGATTCTGTAACCTAACAGTTCTCATTCCCACAAAACATTTGTTCATATATGAGCACTTAGGATGACCCTTCTTACAAGTATCTCAGTTGTGACTTACTTCAGAGAAATTCGGCTATTCTGTATTATGTAGCTGGCTCTCAGAGAAAGAAAAGCTGTAGCCCTTCCCTCTTTGCAAAAGTTAGTAAGACACTGTGTCTCTGAAGTTATCTCTCCAGCATCTCTAACCAAGGTTCCCCTGTGGAGCTACACTAACAGGACCTTACTTTTTCATAGTGGGAACCTACTCACCCATCACAAACAACATCACAACTGTTCTCAGTATTTCTGATTTAATGTTTATTCTGGTTAGTGAGAAAATGTAATGGGATTTCTGCTGCATAAAGACAAGACTCCAGCAAGCTACACAGCCCAAGGTCACACTCAGATTCCTTTAGGGAAGGAGGTATTCCTGTACTTGTCAGCTAAACAAGGGAAACAGAAAAAGTTTCCTTTAGTGTTTTGGTGAAGAACAGTCAGAGAAGCAAGTGGGAACAAAACCAGACTAGGTACACAGCTGAGAGAACACACCTCTGAAACATGCATGTAAAGCAGTAAAGATGCATCTCCTTGGGCCTGAAATTAAATATATCACTTTCTGCATCTTTCATGGGCATATAATTCTGAAGAATTTAGTCAAAGGCAATGTATTTTATAAGCCACATTCATACAATTATGGATGACAATTATTGTTCCTAGAAATTGATATTATGACATTACATTTTAATAAAGCCACATGACATGTATCCTCTACTTATCTCTCATTTACACCCACTTTTTTCTATAGTGTGGAGGCAGAATTTTTTCCCAAATTAGTTTAAAAAACTCAAGGGGGAGCGAGTTTCTTTTTATTTCCTTTACTGTAGTTCAAACATCAAAGCTGTCACTCATTTGAAACAATCTGGAAAATCAATCTGTTCAAAAGCAATCTGCTTTCACTCCTTTTAAAAAGGCACAATTTTGCTTGTTTTGCCTCACTAATTGTAATTTTTGCAAGTAATAAATTATGATCTGATATTTTTAATAAATTTAATTTCTGAACTCTGAATTCTGAATATAAATATATTCTGACACTTAAATTATTTCATCTGTGATCCAAAACAGATGAAACAGTGCCAGAGGTCTGAAAGGTAAGAGCAGAATTCTGTTTTGATATTTTAACATACTCTGTCCAATTGCTGGGCTTGCAGAAAGAGTTCACAAGCAAAGAAGAGGTGCCTCAGCCTTTCAAACTAGATGAGCCAGTTCAGTTCCGTGTTCGTGGATGGCCCATACAAAGGAAAGCCTGAAATGCTGGTCTGAAGAATAAGACATTTCACTATGTATGCTATGTGGTACATCGGGATACATTCATGTTGTTTTCAGTAACATTATTCTTTCCAGCATTCCTCCAGCCGAAAGAAAGAATTACAACCCTAAAATTTCAAATGTGTCTGTTCATTTCGTATGCTGTATTTTGGAAGTCATCCAGATGACCTTTGTGAAAAGAAGACACTCAAAAGCTAAAAAACAGCTTTTTCCTAAAATTCCTAAAACAACAGAATTGATTGGACTCTGGTTGGTCTAAGTGAGCATTTGGATCATAGTTTCTCTGCCAAAGAGAGAGTTGTCTCCTCACTTGGCTGTGGTGAGCATTTTGGTACAACGTCTTAAAGATGCAAGTCTTGTACTGTAGCCTTGAACAGGTGTCTGACAGTTCTTGTGCTCTGAATGGGATACAAAAAGGGCACTAGGCTGAAATGTTATGTATCTATATTATTTCTTTAGTAGAGACTGAGGCAGGACCACATCTTGGGGTTGCTAGACCAGTGTGGTATTCTCAGACCTAGAGGTCATAGAAATGCTTTGGAAATCCAAGGTTTCAAACTCTTCATTTAAAACGACCACTGATTAACCTTATTCATTTTAGTGTTGTACTTAGCTTAACCTGTTGTAAATGAGAAAAGAACAAAATCCAGACATTTCCACAAATAACAGTTCTTGTGAGGATAGCTGCAGAATTTTCTCAGAGTTCAGGTGAACAGAGAAGAAGCCAAGTAACTGGAACTGAAATATGGTAAGAAATAAAAACATGATAAATTTTCAAACATGGTAAGAGCAAGAAATAGATCAGGGCCCCTGAAGAGACAACCAATAATGAAGCTACAACAGAAAGGCTCAGAAAAATAAAAATAAAAATTAAGCCAGAGCAGAAAATATAAGGGCATTTCATAATTGCATTTGCTGGGGGGTGTGGGGAAAGAAAAGAAAAAGGAGATAATGAGACCTATCAGAACACTTTTTTGGTAAGCACACAGGAGATCTGTCACAATTCAAGGTCTCAATAGAAGTAGTTATGGAGTGAAAAAAAGAAACAGCAGTAATGACTGGACTGGACAAGGTGGTAGGAACTCGTTATTTCTGCTGTTGACCCATCTTAGGGTCAGCAGGGCTTCATGGGGCTACTATGGTCAAATTAATATTATTTTTATTCTTTCTTTTCTTACAGTTTATCCATCTAATAAAATTTGTTCTTCAGGCTATTATAATACTTCAAATCCAGTAAGCAGCATTACAAGAACACTTCCAGTCCTGGTAACTGGTGAGATAGTGATTACAGTCTTATCACAAATCCTTTTAACCTAGCAAAGCTTTTTGTATACATACAAGCTGGAACAAACACAATAGTAGAATTTACAAAGGAAGTTGCATGACTATTTGTTTATGTGCCAGTTCACATTTACTCCTGAGAGTACAGTTTCTCACTGTTTTGTTTGGGTTTTTTTCCTTGCTGTCTAGTTTCTAAGAGTCATTTTGCTATGGTTAATATACCTCATGTCATTTCCCAGAGGTTGTGTCACTGTAATTTCCAATCCCTGTGCGTGGTAAAGACATGTGTGAGAATTATAAACACCCACCCTGAAATTACAGCTTTAAGTTAAGGAAAATTCCCTTTTGAATAAATGGGAATGGCTCTTCTTGCAAAAAAAAAAGCCAGAGGCCTGGAGATGCAAGTGAAGGAAGAACTTTAATTGCTTTAGAAAATAATGAAGTAAGAGCAAGTTTTAGAACACTATGTACCAGAGCTGCAGTCTGATCATTATATCCTTCAGCCCCCTGAAACACAGTCTATTCTGTTACTTCACAAATAATCAGGAGGTGTCATTCTGACCAGCGTGATTTATCCTAAAGATAGCCAGAATGTTTAATAATGAACCGTATCGTTTTCTCTTGTTTCTCTTTAATGCAAAGCATTATGCTTCTTTCATAATGCAAAGCAATCTCCCCTTTACCACCAAATAAGCCCATAAAAATCTGATGCATGCAGATTCATTGTAAAGGCTGCCAGGACCCTATCTAGACAAGAAGATGCTCTCAACAGCGTATCTCAATGTTTTTAAAAAGCTTGCAGACAGATAGGACCACATGAGCACCACAGAGTTGCTGCCAAGGCTAGTGCTTGCAGGTGAAGTTAACAGCAATCAACTTTCTGCAGGGAGAAGGGAGACTGCTGGTAGGGTTAAGAAAGCCTTTCAGCGTGTGCTTCCATAAACAGTTCAGGAAAGTCTTCATACAAGATGTGCTGAAGAAGCAATGAGTTCTACATACTTACTAGAAGGTATGTGAGCAGTGCTATTGCCTGAAAGTTGCACTGGAGGGGTGGCTGGCTTATATTCTGACAGTCATGCTAGGACAATTTAAGTTTAATAACAGAAGGAAAGTGTGGGTTCCAGCACTAATATACAAAAAAATGTAAATAGCCAGCTGATTGTCTTGATTTCATGATCTCTTTTTTATTTAGATTTGTCTGTCAGTCCCTTTGCAAAGGCTGCCTCACGGAGGGAAGGCTGCCATCCTCCATCTCAGAACTCTTAGGATCCTCTGACAGACTTCAAAAGGCACAGATACAGCCAAAAAGCTGTTTGCCAGATCTAGGGAGGGGAGCATCTATCCTGGCAACTCAGTCAACTGAGACAGAAAAATGAAGGCCAGCACCCTATAAACTCAAAACTTCAACATGAAAGAGCATTTCCAGATCTTCCCCAAGGAGTCTGGGTCTGTTTCTGGCTGCCACCACTGCCCAGGCACTACCTGCAGGATATGAGTCCCAAAGGCTTCTCAGGACTGCATCCATTTTGGAGGTATAAAGTCTTTGGTTTGGAAGAACTTGTGGGGTTTTTTTCTCAAGTATACATCTGAACATGTGACCCAAAAAAACGTATTTGTTCCCTTCCCCTCAAGAACACCACGGCAGGAGCAGCGTGAGTTCCCAGCTCTTTAAGGTGTTGATCTGCAGAACACTCAGGCCAGGCTTTTTCTCTCCCTTCAGTACAGAAACCCAAGTGAGAATGTAAGTGGACCCAGGACAAGGCATTTGGGATTTAGTAGTGTTACTAGCAACGAGAGAAGGTGGACTGACTCTGGTAGCCTTGACTGTCCATCCCTAAGGGTGACTCATGGCCATCTAAGGGCAAGCTGTGCTGAATTCCTGCTAAGGACTTACACACCACAACAGGTGGTCTCAGGCCCAAGACTGGGACCTCACACTGGGCTGGATGGGCAACAAGGGAACATGCACTGTCCTTTCTTTTGGCAGCATCTGGAAGCTCATGTAGCAGAAGGAGAGGCAGGGCAGGGCTGCAGCAATGGGAAAGCATGAGAATGCTTTGGGTCCAGAGGGAGGCAGCTCCTCTGGCTCCTCTTCCTGGCATGCTATTGGCTTGTCTGTACATGTATGTGGAGTGAGGCTGATGTTGGTGCCTCTTTGCAACACAGTAGCTGGCTGGGACAACTTTTGCTATCTGATGAGACAGTGGCAGAAGACCTAAGCACACAGTGGTTGCAACTGCATGCAGTAGAAGCTGAAAGTCCAAGCTACTTCATCTGAGTATGCACAGTACTGGTAAAGGTCATCCAACTGTGCTGGGAACACACTCTGGGCTCACATTTGGCAAGTCACTAGGCTCCTCTGGGCCATGTGGAACCACAGGTATCCTCTGGTGTTATCAGAGGCAGGGATGTGCCATGTGTACACATTGGCTGAAGGGTGTATACAATGGCTGAAGGACAGGTCTGGGTGTTTTGGATCTGGTGTTGACAATGTTGGCAAGTACATTCCCAGAGCAAGACACTATGGATGCTTGGGGAACGCGGAACAGTGGAGCACATAAACAACCTGGTTAGTAGTAGACAGTCCTCCTGTTCAACGTTTAAATCTTTTTACTTTTTGATAGTTTTATTTCCAAAAAATATAGATTGTCAGCAATCTTACTTCTCTCCCTTACAGGTAACTGAAACAGGAAGCTGAAGTAATAGGTGTTCTCTGAAGAATTTCAGAGCAGATTCTGCACAATCTAAAATCCCTTGTGCAGTTTTTTTCCTTTACTTTGGACCTTTTGCCTCATTATAAATTGTGTTTCAGTCTTTAGAGGGTTGACAGGTAATACATATTTTTTAATATGTGTCCATGACAACATTTATTTCATCAAAATATATGCCACATTGGCAAAAAAATTGACAGTGTCTAAACTAATTACAAAAATAATTGCACCTTTCCACATTGTCAGTGAAGATACCACTATTAACATCCTCAGCCTCACATATTACTCAATCTACTCCTGAACTTGATTTTGATCTAAAACTAACCTCTTCCAGGAAACATCTGAGTGACTATAGAGCCTGTACCGCTGAAAAGTCACCAACATACATCTGTAGTGGAGTAACAAATGAAGTAATTATAAGACCAAAGAATTCTCTAACAAGAATCCACATTTCAAAAGCAGCATCAAAAGCCTTTTAGTGAAAGCAGTGTGGCTGAGTTCAGCCTTCTCACACATTTCTACAGTTGGAATTCATGAGCTCTTCAGTACTATAGAGACTAATACTATCTTGGGCAATTTCTATGATACCAGTGAGATTTACAGTGCCTCTAACAATGGCCTCATTCTCATGTAAATGAAGGAGAATTGTGTGTGATTTTTGCAGAATGTGTTTCCTTCATTTACTGCCTTATTTTCTGGATCCTTCTCAAACCTTGCATGGCCCAGTGCTCTCCTCTAGGTTAACTCAGCCAGGGAAGGATTCTGTTGTATACAGTATATACAGCAGTAATATACTGCTAATGCTTCTAAGTCCTGCCTAAGTACATTCTGCCTCCCAAACTCCTATTGGACCGTGTTTTACTTTTTCCTGGTATACCATACCTGGTAAACCATACCAGCATTGTTCCCAGCAGCAGAGTGTCTTCCTTGACAGGTGAAGAGAGTCAATGTTCTGCTGCTTGTTGGGAACACTCAGTACAAATTAGCAGTTCATTGGCAGAACACTTCAATGAAAATAATTAATTAATGTCCTGCTTTAAGTGGACTTTGTTGCCAGTCACTTCTAAAAATGGACAGAACTCTGGAAAACATTCTGTAAGACATAATCCTTCATCCTTACAGGAAACTGGATACCCTAATAAGTATATCCTCTCTGCATTAGACTTCACCTGTAGCCTCTGAGATGTCTTGAAAAGCATATTAATCTTTACTTGGATATTAATGAGGTTGTAGAGGTCTGATGTATAATTCCAGCCCGTGCCTCCAAGATGAATGTGTGTGAAGCAATTCAGTCACCAAGAAGAGATCATTAAAGATACTGACTAATTCTATCTGCCTCACACCCATCATACCAGCCCCGTTCTCTACACTTTATTAATGAGTGTACCATTGGAAAATCCGTTATCAATGTTCTTATTATGCAAAGGTCACAGACTGCATTAGCATTTGCAATCCAGCAGTTTTTCTAGAGGTTGTGCAAGTCAGTCACTTGCCAAACAAGCTACCATACAAAGAACCCATCATCTTTCTTGTACTGACTCCTGCTTAGGCCCCGACCAGAATCTACCAGAAGTCAAGAATTTCGTGAGCATCCACATTGCTCTCATCTCGTCCGTGACAGCCATTTTCTATGAAACATCTGCCTACAGAGATGTGAAAAGCAGCACACTTGAAAATATCTAGCTGCCAGCATTTCTCACCAAGTTTCTATATTTGTTTTTAGGATGTTGATTTGTGCCTGCCACTAAGTTCCCAAATAAATGTCAGCGCTGTTCCCAAAGCAGCAGAAACTGCTCGGAAGACAAACAGAGAAGGAACATGACAGCTTTTTTTAGTTACCAATCCTTACAGAACTCTGAGGTCAAAGGATGCTGACATTCAGCTCTTGAAAATTAACGTGACATTTTCACAGTTACATTATCTTCTCTAAATGTAGGAACAAAGTACTTCAGTCACAATATCAGTGCACTCAGAGGGGACCTGGTATTCCATTCCCTCACATCAATTCTGCATCAGTTTGACTTCATTTACATGATTTACTTTACATTAAAGGGACTGTAAAATATTAAATAAATAGGAAAAAAAAAAAAAAAAAAAAAAGATGAATACAGAAGAGGAATGGAGCCAATAATAATTTCTGAATTTCTGAGAGGAACATTTCCCTGAGAAAGATCTCTTGGATGTCGTAACAGTTGTAAAGATTATTCTATTCTAGGAAGAAATCAACTCATCCATTCACTAGTATTTCCGACAGTGCATCTGGGACTTTTGTCAGATGTAAACCAAAACTGACAGTCTGCCTGGTGTTTGGAACCTCTGTATATGACCCTGAAAATTTAAACTAGACTCGCAGAAGGACATTTACAAACTGGTACACAGAAAATGAAAAGAGCAACCTGGAAAGAAAAAAATCAGTCCCCAAAATATTGATGCATACTCTTCAGTACAATCAATCCCGAAACTTTAGGCTTTTTGCTCAGAATACTTGATTAAAAATATCAGACAGATATGGGCACATGAACACAGTTAGAGGAGCTATCCTGCTAAGACCATCTGTCATACCACTTTCTGGTAAACATGCAAAACTTCTTAGTAAAGCTAACACAATATCTGCCTCCCTATCTTAATTAGCTTGTCTTTGGCCCGTCACATTATTAGATCCAGAACCTGGAAATTTAAATTTTAGATCTCTGCTTGATTCCCCCCATGCTCTCATAATGATGTTCATACTCTCATAATGATACTTTTACTTGAAGGACTTTTTCAAAGGTATAATTAAATACATACATAAATACATACATACATGCACAGTTTTGACAAACTCATGTGTCTGTAACTTCAGTGAAAAAACAAATTTGTGTAATTTGGCAGATAAGAAACTTCACTTCAGAAAGCCAAGAAAATTATAAGGGTGTGACAGGATAACCAATTGAGTATGATCTGAGAGTGACTTAGTTTTAGCTGAGAGCAAAAATCAAAGAATCATAGAATGTCTTGGGCTGGAAGGGACCTCTAAAGGTCATCTAGTCCAACCATCCTACAATAAACAGGGACACCTCCAACTAGAACAGGTTGCTCAGAGCCCCATCCCACTTCCTGTTATATCCAGTATGTCCATCACATTCTTGTACTTCCCCTCCTTGTCTTCCCAGCTTGTGGTTCCAATTCACTGCAGCTACACTACCATGTGAAACTGTAACAGTGCAGCTACACACAGACCTGTAACTTCTGCTGTTTGCTCCCCAGGTGGCATGCACTAGCATACAGGCACTCCAGAGAGATTGTTGGTCATGCTGATTTAGTGGCTTAGCTCAATATTTGGTCTGATGCTGTAAGGCTACTGTTGTGGTTTAACCCTAGCTGGCAGCTAAGCACCAAACAGCTGCTTATTCACTCCCACCTGCTGGTGGGATGGGGGAGAGAATCAGAAGGGTAAAAGAAAACTCACAAATAAAATCAGCATAATAACTAAAAAGAAATAATAATAACTATTATCCTTATTATTACTATTATGAAAGAAATTAAATAACAGAGAGAAAAATGAAACCCAAGAAAGACAAGTGATGCAAATTAAAACAATTGCTCAGCACTGACTGACCGATGCCCAGCCAGTCCCTGAGCAGTGGTCCCCCTGCCAGCCTCCCCCTAGCTTTATTGCTGAGCATGATGTCCTATGGCATGGGATATCCCTTTGGTGAGTTGGGCTCAGCTGTCCCACTGTGTCCCCTACCGACTGGCAGGATGGTGTGAGGAGCAGAAAAGGACTCGACTCTCTGTAAGCACTGCTCAGCAATAACTAAAACATCCCTGTTACCAAGAGTTTTCAGCACAAATGCTAAACACAGCCCCATACAAGCTACTGGGAAGAAATTTAACTCTATCCAAGACAAAACCAATATAGCTACTCTTATAAACTGGTGATCTGAGTTTTTACCTTTTCAAGGTCAATGATATAGCTAATTAGCATAAAATCAGAGGCAATAGGTAGAGAAGGAACATTACAAATTCATGGTCCAACACCTTACTCAAAGTCACAGTCAAGTATTGCTCCTGAGAGATGTCATTCTGATATATTCTTAAGGTGTACAGTAGTTTCATGTATTAATTATCTCATTAAGTGCTTATCTCTCCTTAACACCTTAACGTTGAACACTTTTCCATAGTATTTAAACTAACTAGTCTGTGCTTCAGCTAAAGTCCAAACTTTGTTCAGCTAAAGCTCCCAGGAGGAACTTCAGTTCCTTCTACAGTGAACATGGAGAACAATCTATTGACTCTTTCCTTTCTGATATGTTTTATATACTTCAAGACAACCCATCTCACTGTTATTGATGTTTGTTAATATTCTTCTCATTGGCTTTGCTCTTCTGTCCCCTGAGAAGTCTGGCTGCTTTCCCTGGAACTCTCTCCAACCAGTCCATCTTTTTCTTGATATGATTCCCCAAAACTGGCATAATACAGCAATGAGGTCTGCCAAACAGAAAAAGTACACTAAGCATTCTTCAGATGACACTTGCCTTGCTCCCAGTAACATACTGAGGGAAGGGCTGTGGATGTCATATACCTGGACTGTAGTAAGGCCTTCAACACCATCTCCCACAGCATTCTTCTGGAGAAACTGGCTAAATATGGCTTAGACTGGTGTACACTTCTTTGGGTAAAAAACTGGATGGATGGCCCGGACCAAAGAGTTGTAGAGAATGGAGTTAAATCCAGCTGGTGGCTGGTCACAAGTGGTGTTCCCCAGGGCTCAGCACTGGAGCCAGTTCTCCTTAAAATCTTTACAATTTTTTGAATGATGGGATTGAGTGCACCCTCAGTAAATTTGCAGATGATATTAAATTGGGAGGGAGTGTTGATCTGCTTGAGTGTAGCAAGGCTCTACAGTGGGAAGTGGACAGGCTGGATTGATGGGCCAAAGCCAATTTCATGAGGTTCAATAAGGCCAAGTCCTCGGTCCTGCATTTCGGTCACAACAACCCCTGGCAATGCTACAGGCTTGGGGAAGAGTGGCTGGAGAGCTGCCTGGAGGAAAAGGACTTGAGGGTGTTGATTGACAGTGTTGATGAGCCAGCAGTGTGCCCAGGTGGCCAAAAAGTCCAATAGCATCCTGGCTTGTATCAGGAATAGCGTGGCCAGCAGGAGCAGGGAAGTGATCGTGCCCCTGTACTCGGCACTGGTGGGGCCACACCTCAAGCACTGTGTTCAGTTCTGGGCCCCTCACTATAAGAAGGACATTGAGGTGCTGGAGCGTGTCCAGAGGAGAGCAACCAAGCTGGTGAAGGTTCTAGAGAGCAAGCCCTATGAGGAGTGTCTGAAGTAACTGGGGTTATTTAGCCTGGGGAAAAGGAGGCTGAGAGGAGACCTTATCACTGTCTACAACTACCTGAAAGGAGATTGTAGTGAGGTGGGTGTTGGTCTCTTCTCCTAAGTTAGAAGCAATAGAAAAAGAGGAAATGGGCCAAGTTTGCCGGAGGAGGTTTAGATTGAATATTAGAAAAAATTTCCTTCACTGAAAGGGTAATTAAACACTGAAATATGCTTCCGAGGGAGGTGGTTGAGTTTTCATCTTTGGAGGTACTTAAGAGATGTGTAGATGGGGTGCCTGGGAACATGGTTTAAGCATTGACTTGGTAGAGTTAGGTTAATGGTTGGTAGAGTTAGGTTATGGTTGGACTCCATAATCTTAAAGGTCTTTTCTAGTCAGAATGATTCTGTGATTCTGTGATTATTCAGCATTTTTATTTCCCAGAAACCTATAGTACCATTAAGTCCCCAACCCCCAAACACTTCCTGCTTTCTTTGAAATGAATCTAAACATATCACCTTGCATGAACATAGTGTATAATAACTATTGTCTTCTATATTGTTGTTGAAGATAAGGCCTGCAAGAGCCACCCCTGTAAATAAAACCTGAATGCCCTTATGTGTCTGTCACAAATTAGCACAACTTCTCATTATGAATTACCTGCTTTTTGCATGACTCCTTACTTAACAGTTAAGTTAACAGTTCCTCTCTTTCTTTCAAAGACCAAAATACTTTCTCTGCCTCAAAATCCCACCAATGCAGGCTAAGACCAATGGAAATCACCAACTTTGTCTCACTCACTCAGTAGTAAGCAGTGATCACGTAGCTTCCCAAACAGGAGAAGCCAAAGTGACGTCTAGGAGGACATGCATGGAAATGGAACACATTACTTCAAGGGTTTCAAGTGCAAGCACTGAAAATAACCAAGGGTGTAACAACATCTCTTGAACTTTGTTTACAAAGGTCTCCAAGCTGCTTTCTTTATTAAGTAGGTGCAGTTTATGACATAAGAGGGTAAGATAAATATTTCAAAGTACAGAAGCTTACCTAGTTCCATAGAAGCTGTCAAAAGCTCTGTTCCCACATGCATACGGCCACAGGAATTGGTTTATTAAAGTGCTAATGCCACTGTCTTCTACTAGCAATTGTGAAAACTAGATATGTATAAGCTATTTTTAACACAGTAGATTAATTACATTTAATTAGGTCACCTTGTTGTTTCATTATTATTTTCACTTCCTCCTTTGACGCAGCATATAACTCAAACTTTCCTTCTGGGCAGAAGCTCAGATTAATATTAGCATTATGTCAGAACAAGGATAAAAGAAAAAAAATAAAGGGGAGCATCAGCTACATTTGGATTCCAAATGGAATTACAAATATTACAAAGACACTGCTATTCAGGCCTGTTCCTCATCCTCTTCCTCCTCCTGATTAGGCCGGTGAGCGAGGTAAGATGTTTACAAAGTCAGGTAAGCTTGGAGGGAAATCCTTCTATGAAATTAGGTCCTCCCTTCCCTCTAGCTTACTCTTTCCAATAAGAGCAATTACAGACTGCCAAACTCTTATTATTTATTATCAGTCACCTGCAGATTTTTCTTTTGTGGAAAATAATAATAACAATAATAATAACAACAACAAAAAACAACAACAAATTTTAAAGTATTACAGTTGATACTTTACCCTAGGGAGAGGTCAGCAAAATCCATTGGTCTTTAAATCCCCTTGTTTACTGTACCACTAGACTTTATGTAATGTTTTTTTCCTGAAATGAGTCTGCCAGTGATATGAAATGATCACAATGTAATATCCTAAATGTTTTCATCGTGCGTAATTATTTATTTTCATGGCATTCTGAAATCCTAGGCAGACTGCCAACTTGATGAGCATGTTTTCCCCCACAAAATACTTAATAGGCAAGAGACAAAAGCCTTAGAAGCATCAGAAATAGAAATGTTTACATAACCTGCCACTTGAATCATCAAAAAGCAAATGCTACATCTTAATAGAAAAGCACAAACAAGCTTTTCTTGTCAATGGGTTTTTTTATTGTTTGCAGCAAACCTTTATGAAGTAATTACAACAAAGATTACCAAAAAAATTACAATAAAACAAAGAAAATAAGTAAAAGCCAAGCTGATTGAGATAATTTTGCAAAAGGCCGACTTATAATTTCAGTTAATGTTATTAATTTAATTGAATTCCTCTAGAACGGCAGTTGTACTAATTCAATTTATGGCAATTTGCAAATAAATTTACAGCACAGGCCCAAGTTTTTAAACTGGATGGAGAGAAACCAGTAATAGTATGACAACCTCTTTTTTAAAAACGTAAGTTATCATGTAAATCTGTCACAAGATAATGTTCAGTAAATTCTCTTAACAGATGGGCAAGCCTGTCATCAGAGTGGATAAAAACATATGACTTCAGGAGCATGGGGATAGTCTCTTTAATAGAGCAGCATGAAGAATGCACTGTTCAGAACTCTGCTAAAAGAAAGATACCCTAAAAGTGTGTTCTCTGTGGTCAGATTATTTTACCACTAGGGTTGAATTAATTTGACTTTGAAAAGTCAGTTACTGGATGAGCATGAAATGAAAACATTGCTTCTTTCCTAGGGACTGAAATTTTAGGCAGCCTTGGCATTTCTGTACACTTCTTCAAAGCTTCACTTGCAATAACACTTTGGTCTTCTCTCAGTAGTGCTTGTAAGCATTAATAAAGCCAAAACCAAATACATGGCTAATGTGTGTGAACAGAATGCAAGAGAAAACTCTTCCAGACACAGCAGGGTAATTTAGGAGGGATTCATCCCAGTGAAAGTTTGTATGAGTCTCTCTAAGTTCCCTTTGTGGTCAGTGAACTCAAATAGCCACTTGTGAGTGTGATTCATCTGTTTTGCTTTAAACATCTCCTTGAGAATGCCAAGACTGGTATTCCAAAAGTGCGTGTTCCTCTTCGCTAATTACAAGAGTGTGGTCAGATGAATCCTGTCTAGATTGCAAAGAGCTAGGAATCCATACACTTAAAAACTGACCCTTGAGGTGTTATGGCTGTCATGGCTGCAGACATGGTAGTTCTCCATCACAAGTAGCAGAGAGCTGGTATTCTCCACTTCTCTGGGTCCCATGTCATTCTTGTCAGTTTATTCACAAGTAATGGTTAGGCAAGCCACCCCAGCAGGGGTAAAGTTAAACAAGGGCTGAAGGGCACTCCTGGAGTGCTTGCAGGGAACCAGCCCCATTTGGAAAACATTCTTCTTCATGCTCATTTCTGCTCAGAATTCTTCTGGCCCTGGCTTTCTTCAGAGGATGTCAGCTGGGTGACAGGAGGGAGAAGAATATGTTAGCTAGACACAGCATGTTTTCAATTTTTTTTCTTGTGTTGTCTTTGTGAATCTTCCAGGAAGAATCCAGTGAAGCCTACTGCTGTGTTGCCATCTTCACTTCTTCTCAGCCTGAGATAACTGTTATAACAGAGAATAAAATAGCTTAACAGTATTCTGTATAAGCTCTGGGACCCATTTTGAAGCTGTATCTTTTAATACTATCACAGGAAACTTGAAAAATACAATGCTCTTATTAGCCCTGAGAATTAGTAAAACTTATGGACTCTTACCAGTCCTATGAAGAACTTCTACATCAGCAGAAAACAAAACCCAAGCTAAATAAAAACAGGTAAAATTTTCAGCACAGCATTTTGGGCAGAGATTAATACATTTTTTATCAAGATCTCTCTCCCTAAGTCCTTTCTTCCCACCTACACTTGCACAAAAAACATAGCTCTTTTCTTCTACCTTCTCAGGTAATCTCCCTTTAAATCCACATCCAGAAGCTGCTGAACCAACCTGTCTTAATTAATGACTGGAAAGTCCATACAGAACCCCATCGGATCTGCATGGTTTTTGAAATGCACTTGACAAAAAACCAACCAACCAAACAAACAAACAACATACACTTTCAAATCAATCTGAAGGCTCTTTCCTGGACTTATTAGCTGGACTCATTATCCTGCACTCCAGGATAAGAATAACTTGATTTGGGTTTCTAAATATGTGTTTAGGAGTCTTGGACCTATAACCTGCTTGGAAAGACTGAAAACAACTGATCAGGGATGAACTGATCCACTTTGCCTGGAATGTGACTGAGCTCCCCTTTGTAAATACATGGAAATACGCTCAGAGCAATTTCTAGTATTGCAAGTCTAACCTAGTATTTTCCATTATTTTAACCAAAGTCTGCTAGAAAAGTTTGGATTTGTTTTTCTCCTTGTTCCAGCCACTGCGCAACTGCTCCAATCTGGCTGTGTATGTTGTTCGGTCTAGAAGAACAGGCTTCACATTTTCCATTTAGAACTCCAGTGATTCCTGGAATACGTGTGTTTTACAGGGAAGAGCTTCCACACATTATTTCAGCCTCACAAGTGTGACTGAGGAAATTGAGATAGCAACTTAAAGAGAAAATCCAGCAAACCCCTTCCTTCACAGAAGACAGACACTGGAAAATGCTCATGTTTTTTGTCTCTTTATGAATACATGTCATAATTTTCATTACATATTTTCTGAAATGCTACAAACTTGAGACACGTAAGTATTCACAAACAAGCTCTTGTCTGAATTAAATAAGGTGCCAGAATGCCTAGCATAGGAAAAGCCTGTGCTTTAACTGTCCTTCATGATTCCCCACTGCATTCCATCGTCAAGTTATTAGCCGATCTTAGAAGGATTATATCTTCTTGTGAAAGAATGTTTTCACCATTCTCAACTCAACCATCATTTTTACTAAAACTAACATAGTAGCCACAAGAAAGCCTCAAAACATATTTTAGTGATGCTATCAAATAGATTATGTGTAACTACTTAGTCACTGGTATCATAAATAAATTTAAACCACGTATAAAAAAAACTATCAAATACCTGAAATACATGCATGTGTCTAAAAATTCTG
Organism: Apus apus; assembly: GCF_020740795.1. Classification (NCBI taxonomy): domain Eukaryota; kingdom Metazoa; phylum Chordata; class Aves; order Apodiformes; family Apodidae; genus Apus; species Apus apus. The sequence goes on from NC_067282.1 coordinate 17,957,713, forward strand.
TTGTATGTCTACTGAACCATCTTGTGTCATGGTTGAATTTAGTTTTCAAAAAGAAGAGGCACTATATCACAGTATTACTCTACAATTTTAACATTGTACTAGACCTTTGTTAGATTCTTAAGGTCAGAATCTATTAGCATGGAAATACAAGTAAAAATAAACTAGTCTATACCAAAAACAATTAGAAAAAAGTGGCCTTATCTTTTAACGTGGTCATAAGTGGAAGTTTAGAACAAAAATAAGCCAGTGTGGAATGATGCTTCCCTTAGTACACACTCTTACTGTGAGCACTGAGCTGTAATAGATCATGTGTGCATCATCCTTTTTAACAGTTCTGGTATCATTCATGGACCACAAAATTGATTCATCCTCTTTTAATACATTTATAACCCCATAGGAAGTCATTTTATTGTTAAATTATGGATTGTTTTCAAAAGTACTTCTAGCTTAATTAAAGTCTGTCATTTTATCATTTCATTAGGTGTCTTCTGGTTCTTATGTTACCTAAAAGCAATTAACAACCATGCCTGTCCATGTTCTTACAGAAAACTTTATCCCAGCTCTGTTCTTCAGTGACATCCATCCTAAGGGCTATAGCTCATATAAGCCTTTTCCTACAGAAAACTGCAATATTTCTAATAATTCAGTGATTTTTATCCTTACTTTCAAATGCAAAGAATGTACGTGTATGCTCCTGTAAGTGGTTTGGAGTAATTCTTCCTAATATCTGATTATCACCCTAGTTTTATGCTCAGCATTGTATGAATGTACTAAAAAATAGCTTTTTCACCAATAGAGGTTATTACCCACATATTTCATTTATTATTCCAGCAAAAATCAGAAAGATGGATAAGTACATGAAAGAGAAAGCAGCCAGCTATATCAGCCAAGGTAAACCAAAAGACTTTCTGTTCATTATATTTTTTTGCATTTTGAAAGGAACCAAAACTTAAAATACAGATATTTTTTTTGTTCAACAAAAGTTCTGGGTGTATTAATTCTCACATGCTGTATACATAGCAGCCACACTTTACACCTTCTCAAATACACATGGAACTGTTGGAGTGAGTCCAGGGGAGGGCCAGGAAGAGGCTCAAGGGCTGGAGCACCTCTGCTATGAAGACAGGCTGAGAGAGTTGGGGTTCAGCTTAGCGAAGAGAAGGCTCTGGGGAGACCTTATAGCACCTTCCAGTACCTGAAGGGGCTACAGGAAAGCTGGGGAGGGGCTTTATCGCTTGTAGTGATAGGATGAGGGGTAATGGCTTTAAACTGGGAGAGATTTAGGTTAGACATTAAGAAGAAATTATTCACTATGAGGGTGGTGAGACACTGAAAGTTACCCAAGGAGATGGTGGATACCTCATCCCTGGATGTGTCCAAGGCCAGGATGGATGGAGTTAAAATGATGGTGTGGGAATGTTGATCTGCTTGAGGGCAGGGAGGCTCTGCAGAGGGATCTAGACAAGCTTGACCACTGGGAAAAGGTCAATGGCAAGAGCTTCAATAAGACCAAACATTGGGTCCTGCACTTTGGCTACAACAACCCCTGGCAGCACTACAGGCTTGAGGAGAAGTGGCTGGAGAGCTGCTCAGCAGAGAGGGACTTGGGGGTGTTGACTGACAGCAGCTGAACATGAGCCAGCAGTGTTCCCAGGTGGCCAAGAATGCCAACAGCATCCTGGCCCGCATCAGGAATAGAGTGACCAGCAGGACCAGGGAGGTAATCCTGCCCCTCTACTCAGCCTTGGTGAGGCTACACCTTGAGGAGTTTTGGGCTCTGCAGTATAGGAAGGACATTGAGGTGCTGGAGAGGGTGCAGAGAAGGGCAACTAGGCTGATTAGAGGTTTAGAGATCAGGTCTTATGAGTAGAGGCTGAGGGAGCTGGGGCTGTTCAGCCTGGAGAAGACAAGACTGAGGGGAGACCTCATTGCTCTCTACAACTACCTCAAAGGAGGTTGTGATGAGGTGGGTGTTGGCCTCTTCTCCCTAGTGACTAGCAATAGGACAAGAGGAAATGGGGTCAAGTTGTGCCAGGAGAGGCACAACTGGACATTAGGAAAAGTTTCTTCACAGAAAGAGTAGTGAGGTGTTGGAACAGGCTGTCCAGGGAGGTTGTGGAGGTACTATCCCAGGAGCTGTTTAAAAAACAGGTGGAGGTGGTGTTTCAGGAGACGGTTTAGTGGTTAGGGGTTGTAGGGCGGATGGTTGGACTTGATGATCTTGAAGATCTTCTTCAACCTTGATGATTCTATGATTCTATGAAGCAACCTGATCTAGTGGAAGATGCCCTAGACCATGCAGGGTGTTGGAACTAGACAATCTTTAGGGTGCCTTCCGACCCAAACTATTCTATGATTCTATTAAATAGGAGATGTGCACTCAAAAAAATGAAGACCACAAAGATAATTTATGGGAACAATACATACAAGAGGCATAAAGTTACAGTTTTCTCCGGGACCACAAACTTTGTGTTTCTTGGATTTTTTGTATTATACCTTGTGCAGACAGTGATAGATTTAAAATTAAAACATTCACAGTCCTGAGAATGTGCCCCACTTGCTTAGCAGTCTCTTTAAATTCAGATTCCCTCTTTCTCACTGGTTCAATTTCTTTTTCTTTACGCATGAATAACGAAAAAACCTTAAGACAGATAACTTTTCTACTAAAATGCTTAAATATCTTTCCTAGAATACACAGAATTAATTTGATAGTAATTAAAATGCCAGGGATTGGAATGGGTGTGCCATAGGATGGTAATTCTCTTCATTTTAAACAACAGCATTTTTATCAGTAAAGCAAAAGAATTTAGAAACAAGGGTATGTGATCTTTCTCATGAGTATCAAAACCCTATTAGTCATCCAACTTATTTATTTACAGTTTTGGGCTAAACAGCACAAAACAACCAAACAGACAAGAGGAACTGATGACCAAGTAACTAACTAGCTCAAGGTTATACATGGATTTAGTGGAGGATTATGGCACTAAACTGTCATTGCATCAGTTTCAATATCCAAGCTCGTAACAATCAGACAAAGCCTTATTAACCATAGGAATATTCCACACTCCTCTTTCATCAATTTCCATTTTTAATGCATTATGAAGAATTCTAACTAATAAATCCTCTATATATCTTCTGAAGAAATTAACTATTTTTTTATACTGGTTGGGAAAGCCCAAGAATCTAGAGGTTTTGTATTTCAGAGAGATCCAGTAAAGGACACCAAAGCTGCGCAGGCCAATGGGATACTGAGAGGCTTATACACACACACATGGCAAATTGTATTTTCAGCTCTCTGCTCCAAGGGGAATCTCATTGCACATTTGCATCTTGATCTGCTGAAACTCCATGTACAGGCACTGAAAGAATACTGTTGATTTTTTCATTTCCATCTCACATAGGTGATTCCTACAAATCTTCTAATAAATTCTGTTCTTAACAAAAGAAGATGATACGTTGGTGGTACTCTTTATTTTATAACCAGATCCCTGCATTTATCTCTGCATCCATCGTGGCATGCAGTGCATAACTGTTGGCTTAGAAATACCCCAAGCCAAGCAGTATCTTCTCTATCCATTTCAGGTGAGGTGTTTTGGCTACCTATTCCCTTTGCATATGAAGTCTCGGTGCAGGTAACGAGCCAAATCTCTTTTCAGCATGTTTTCCATATGTAATCTTTACACATATGAGAAGAGACCAGGCCAGTTTCCAGAATGGTAATGATTTCCTAAGCCTTTGCCTATACCACCTCCATTTGTGACTGGGAAATTATTTTCGTCTTTGATTGCAAATAATAAAAATTCTAAAGAGAAAGATGTGGTTGCATGTAACTACCTTGGATCCAGTTAGTTCAGTCAGTAATGCTCAAAAAGATGACCCCACAAGCCTCAGTGCGCACTGTGAAGCTTCCCCGGGAGTCTGGTTGCCCTGGTTACCACGTTTTCACTCTCTTGCAAACAAGCTCCATAAAACATCACTGGAGTTGTTCTTTCCATGCATGAGCAGAAATATGACAGTCAAAACTACATGAAGCCTTGGTAGCACAGTGTATTATTCTACTTTCTGCAACATTATATTCCACAGGCTGTGGAACCACTATTAATAAGGTCTATCATCTCATTTAGTTTCTGAAGGCAGTGGCACAGAGAGCTATTCTGTTTTGTTGGGTTTTTTTCCTGAGAGTTTATAGTAATTCTGGACTACACAGCATGGATGCAGTTGAAATATTTGCTTCCAAAAAGCATTGCTTAGCATTTGTCAGTACTGGGTTCACATGTTATTCAAATATTGCTATTCCTTAGGCTCTAATAAAGTCTCCTGGGGACTCCATGTACCTGTCTTATTTTTGAAGCTGTGTTTTAAAATCTCCTAAGCAATAAAGGATGAGCTTAAAGTTACATTATATAATAGGGTAAGAAACAAATAAGTGCACTCCACCAGCATGCTCCTCTCAGCTGTGTTTTAGACCCTAAAAACCTAGACTTCCTGGTTGAAATTCCTCCCCTGTTGAACTAACTAAACAATAATTTGTGCTCCAAAGATTTGGATTAGAAAGAATATTTCATTAAGAAGAATTTCAGAGGGAAATATTGCTGTGAAACCAAGTTTATTAAAGTTTAAAAAAACAAAAGAGAAAGGTTGGTTTGCCTAGAGACAGAGAATTTCATCTTCTAAGAGTTTAATAGTGGCTGATCTAAAACATGCATTTCAGAAAGATGCAAACACCTTTTAAACATCTGCATACACACAATTATAATTGAAAGACCGCCAAACAAACCTCAGTGCCTGCACATACGCTTCAGTCAGACCCTGCAGGGTATCTGCATCAGGGCCCAAATCTGTGCCTTTCTACAGACATACTGAGTTTCAAGAGGTTGAACGCTGAAGTAAGAAAAAGATTCTCTGCTTGTTTAACAAGCCTTTATTCCCAGATATCCCTATTTAAACAGTGTGGTCTAGGTGCATCATAGCCTTTTCAATAGTAAATTAAAATTGGGAATACATGCTCAGCCTTGGTACTGGCTTGGAGAGATGGAGCTGCAACAGCCTCACCTCTGTCAGGCTCCCAGATTTGGGAACCAAGCACAATGGACAAGGCTAACTCTCAATCCAACTTCTGGCTGCTATTTTGCTACCTGCTAAAGGAGTCAGAATTTAAACAAAAAGGTAATGAGTTATGCTCACAGCAAAAAGCTTGTACAGGGAATTTTAAAGAATGGAAGCCTGATTCAAGCATTACAGATCTTATAAAAATCACAATAACATTTTAAATTGAATGTTTTTATACCTATGAATTTTTATATTTTAATATTAATAAAGACAGACTCAGCATATCTGCTACACTGTGCTTCAGACAAAACAAATAAACAAACAAAAAAATGTAGAGAAAAAAAATAGTGTGAGTTCAGCACTAATGCCAGACAAGTACCTATGACCAAACTATCCACTGTTACATTTACAGTTTGTTGGTTTTAACCAACAAGGTGGATGAGAAAAAAAAAGTATCTGGCATACTTTGCAATTAAGATAACTTGTAGAAAATTAGATCAATCACATATACTGAATATAAGCACACAATAACTGCTAATATGAGGACATAAATACCATGGGCCAGAAACCATGGGTGAGGAGTTAAGATTAACTACAGAATTTCCTTCAGGTATCAGTGTCTCTCTGTTAGACCATCAGAATGTTTTGAGATTTGTTGTCCAACTTCCATGAACCTTAGAAACAGGACTATACAACTGTTAATGCTACATAATCACTGATGAAATCAGACTTCTTACATACCTGCACATCCCATACCTACAAACTTTTCTGAACTGTAGCATTTGGCTCTGTCTGCAGTAACACAAGAGGACCTCCTTCCTTGTGTAAACACACATGCAGCCTCTCACATAACATTCAGAGGAAAACTGTTTCTACTTCCAATGTAATCACATGGCTATACTTTAGAAAAAATCCAACAGTGATTGTATGTCAAATGACCATTATAAACATTTGAAGACTCTACCACCTAAATGACAAAACAAAACAAAACAATTAAAAAACCCAAACCCAGACACGGGCCAGTTGTGCATTTAGTAACTGCATTTTGAAAGCAGAACTTCTTGCTGAGAAAGCGCAAGATACACATGATGAGAAAGGAGGATGCATTTGAAGAAAAAACTGCTATGTGTTCCTGGCTAGAAAGATGGTCTAGAAAACATACGTGTGTTTTCAGTCACCATTTGACTATGATTTTTAAATGCAGCTACATTGTTCACACCACAGACAACAGTCTGCTGACTATTATCTTTCTAGTACAATGTATTTTCTACCCCAGACAAAGCCATGGCAGTGCCTGAGGTCTCACTGGTGCGAGCAGCAGCCGGCAGGACGGGGATTAACCCCCCGGGGTTAATCCATGCTGCCATCTCGTGGTTATACCCACATAAGAAACACTGACTTTTACAATGCCTGCTTTTTAAATACTACCGTATAAAATTGTGAAACATCAGTAATGTTCTCTGAATAGCTAATGGCACAGACAGAAGGTGTTCTTTCTTTTCTGGGAAATTACAATTGGCTCTTTAGAAATAAAGCCAAGCTGCTTCTTCAGACTTTCAGAGTGGTATGAGCACTGCACTGAAGGGGTGCAGTAGATGTTTATTTACACTTTTCATGTATAGGCTGACAGAGCCACAAACGAAAATAATATATGCATGATATATAACATAAAACAGAATCATAGAATCACAGAATCATTAAGGTTGGAAGGGACCTTAAAGATCATCAAGTTCCAACCCCCTGCCATGAGCAGGGAACCCTACCACTAGACCAGGTTGCACAAAACCTCACCCAACCTGGCCTTAAAAACCTCCAGGGATGAGGCATCAACAACCTCCCTGGGCAACCCATTCCAGTTCCTCACCACCCTTATAGTGAAGAATTTCTTCTTAATATCTAACCTAAATGTCCCCTCTCTCAGTTTAAAACCATTACCCCTTGTCCCATCACTATCTTCTCTGATGAAAAGCCCCTCCTCAGCTTTCCTGTAGCCCCTTTCAAGTACTGGAAGGTGCTATAAAGTCTCCCCAGACCCTTCTCTTCTCTAGGCTGAACAGCCCCAACTCTCTCAGCCTGTCTTCATAGCAGAGGTGCTCCAGGCCTTTGATCATCTTCAAGGCCCTTCTCTGGACCCTCTCCAACAGGTCAATGTCTTTCTTGTGCTGAGGGCACCAGAACTGTACACAGTATTCCAGGTGCAGTCCCTCTGGATGGCATGTATATCTTTTATAATTGTTTGTAAAGGCATAGAGAATAGAATCTGTAGCTGTATTTTTTGACATTCATAAGCAGGAAATAACATGAGCATTTGTTACTGTTGTTCACTTACTTATTAAATTGAGCTAAAGTTAAAATATAAGCAAGAATGACCTGCCTTCTCAGTAAAGACCTAATAAGGCTTAATTAGGCTTCTCATCAAAGAGCTAGTTAGGCTACTTCTTAGACAATCCTGTGCACTGCTGGTTTAAAATTGCAGACCTCTAACCAAGGCAATCCTTCCTATCATTGCCCTTTCTCTGCCACATCCACAACTGGTCTGCCATCCTACCCCATGTTTTAACCCTCAGCCATTATTCACTATGTTCTGAAGTGATGTTTATAAGAACTAATTTTTAAGTGGGAATTAGCATAGAATACGGAAGAGAAAGACAAAAATTGGGGTGCACAAACCTTCCCACACCTTTGAAATAGAAAAAGTATTGCCAAAGCTAACTGTAAGTAGAGAAAATTCCTGAGACTTTAACTTAATTACAAAATCTGCTTGGAGAATCTGAAAGAAAGGACAACTGGTATTTACAGAGCAGGAGAAGGTGCTTTAGCTCTCAGGGAACGGTGAAAGACAATTAATTAATTGCCTGTAAAGAAAGAGATGGGACAATGATAATTTGCCACAGAACAGTGTCTAACTTTAGTCCGTACTTTTTAATGTCAAGAAGAAACAAGAATGTCAGTTCCTAGCCCTGTCTTTTTACAGTATTTTGTAGAACTCCTTTGAAGGTTATTCCTGGAAAACACACTGCTGGTAACGGGAAGTTATATTCTATGTGTGAGTTCAGCTTGGGTCACACTGATTTTTAGTCTCACAAGCAGGGTTTCCTACAAACTTTCTGTAGGCCAAACCACACCGAAAGGAACCAGACTGGGCAATGAAGCACAAGTGTAAAATCTGACAACAGATCTCTACAAGGATTCTATACAAAGTTGAGTCTAATCAGGTATTGGTTAACAGTGAGGGCTTCTGAGGAAAAGTATTTACAAGCTGAACCAGTGTAAAGATAACTTCTGGCAAGTTCTGCCCCTCACAGCCAGATCATGCATATTCCAGTGTAGCTGAACAAAACCAATGCAATCTTGCCTCATTATGGGTGTTTTACCAAAAAGGAGGTGAGGACCTAGCTCCATAGAATTGACTCGTTTTTTAACTTTACTGTTCCTCTCTTTGTGCTTTCTTCTCCATTACTCCTTAAACTCTCCTGCCCTTTCAGCAGACAGAACTGTCGTCTTGTCCTTTGGCTCTTCAGAACAGTCACTGTTTGCCTTGGCCACACAACTGCAGTACTCCCTATTGTTAAGAAAACCTAGAGTTGGGTTTGTGTGACCTGCTGAACTTTGCCTTCTTATGCGAGTCAAAACCCCAGCCTAACAAACACTCACTTAGTACATATAAACTGGAAAGCTCAGGGTAGGACCTAGTTTTACTGTGTGAGCAGTGTAAAAACATGAACAGGCCAGTTTTGTTAGGAACATTGCCTCTTGGAAAGCCAGCCCAGTTCGTGATTTGGCAAGCGTCTGAAGTTGTAGGGGAAAATTATTGTATTTTTCGTTTTAAAATTTAACTGTACTTTGCTAGAGGTGACTCAAAACAGAAATCTGGAGAGTATTATTGCTGCATTTACGACAGCCGAAACAGGAGTGGTTAAAAAGAAAAAAAAAAAAAAAATCTCTTGTTCTGCAAATAATGAGAATGCACGTAGAATAAAGAAACCCCAAAGCATGAACTTAAAAGCTCCTAGCCCGGAAAACACCCTATCTTCAACGGAGGGCCCCTCCTTCCCAGGCAGGGGCGGGAAGGGGCAGCGCAGACACCGCCCGCCTGACGCCGGCGGCCCCGCGCCCCGGGCGGCACAACATGGCGGCGGCGCCTGCCCGCGCCGGCCACAGCAACAGCCGCGCCCCCCGCGCCCGCCCCTCCCTGATTGGCTGCGACGGGAACGGGAGTGACGACGCGCGCGCTGATTGGCGGCGGCGGTAGCGGCGCGCGCCGTCTGCACGAGGCGGCGGTCGGGCCTGCCCGCTGGGGCGAGAGGCGGCGGGAGCGGGGCGGGAGCGGGGCGGGAGCCTGCTGCGGGAGCCTGCTGCGGCGGCGGCGAGGTGCGTGCTGCGGATGTGGGCTCCGGGCGCCGGCTGGGAGGAGACAGCACCTCTGCTCTCCAGCGGCTAGGGGGACAAACACACACACACACACCAACCAACCAACCAACAAACTAGGAGGGGAGGTTAATCTGCATAGGCAAATTACCTGAGGGAAATCAAAACAGCTCGGTAGCAGGCCCTAAGGAGAGCCTAAGGAAAGGTGTTGGGGCGGGCTGCAGGCCGGGTGTGGAGCTACGGCATTGAGATAACTGCAAAAAAGGGAAATAATCGTCACGGCAGTATGTGATCAGGAAGGTATCCTGAGGGCCCCTAGTGCTAACGTTGGGGGTGAAGTAAAACAGGTCAGTGTTCTGCGGCTTTTGAGATACTTGGAAAGGAAAAGATGGGTATCCGCTCTCTATGAATTTTGTGTCTTCATTTTGCTCTTTATCAAATGATGCAGTAGCTTGTATTTGCTCAAGTGATGAAACGTGTCATAGCTGTTCCGTTTTTTCCACTCAGACACCATGAGTGGAAAGAAGGAGTTCTTGGTGGATGACAGTTATGGAGAGTTTAACAGGAGAAAAATGAACGCTATAAGGTAGGTGAATTTCGAGATCAGTAACTTTTTTTTTTTAGTTCTGACAGTATAATTGTCAGGAAGTAGGGTTGAGGAAATGTAGAAAATACTGTTTGTATTCTGCTGTGTTGTAAGTGAGTCCATTTTTATATGTTATGTATGTGGGTAAAATCTGCATTCTGTGGAAAGTTAGTATTTGGAGGAGGTTCAGGGAAAAAGACATTTTAGATGCATCTTGACATGTTCTGAAATACAGTTACAAGACTACCAGTATCTTATGTCTACATATATTTTACAAGTAAATAAATCACTGTTGATCTATTAAATATGTCTTTAGTTAAATAACTTTAGAGTTAATGTGATTAAAATTGATTATGTAACAATCTGTTAATGCAGATTCTAGTTACCTTAAATGGTGCTTCTGCATACCTAAAAGCTCTAGCACCACCTTTATGGATGATGGATCGTGGAACTTTTCAGTTATAGGAGGATAACAGAATTTTTGTGTGTGTGTTTAATTACCTGCACCACCTTCTACAGAATGTCATTTGGTAAAAAGTGACCAAGCTCAGTTCCAAGAGAGCTGGAAGTCAGAATTCATGTTTGGTTTATATCCCTATGATCTTAAAACTTTACTTTTGCTTATGAAGGCAATGTCTTCAGATACTAGAAGAGGATTTTACAGAACCAAAACAGAGACGCAGTGATTTCTGTCATATATCAAAAGCTATGAAAGTGAGAGGTAAGGCTTTTGGATCTTGACTTTTATTCCCATAATTTTGGTGGTGTGCAGTATTCACTGTTAATTTATGGTTTATGTTGTGTATTGAGACAGTAGGTGGGCTGCCAGATTTGATTATTGCATTTTTTATTTACTGTATATCCAGCACTCAGTAAGAATGCCTAATACCTTTCTCTTTTCTGCTGTTTTTCTTGAAAAAGCTACTGAAAAGTTAGTTTAAAAAAAAGCCCTCCTTTTTTTTTCACAAGTTCTAAATTTCTGTGGAGTATATAGTAATTATGAATGCTTTATGAAAAAAAACCAATTTCCTGTACTAAAGGTTGAATGTGTTTTCTTTCACCTTTTTGCCTTCCCTTCAGCCTGTCCTGAATGTAGCAGCAACCACATACAGTTAATCATGCAGTTAATGCCCTAATCGTTACATGAGAGTAAGTTTTTGTAATCCCCAGAAAACTTCCATATCTGTTAATCTGGACTTCCATTCCTAGTTTTCAAGTTCTGGCATTACAAATGTTGGTGTCCAAATTCCTACTGACTTCATGAATACTGTGCATGAGCCAGCATTGTGCCTAGATGGCCAAGGCTGCCAACAGGAGCCTGGCTTGTATCAGAAACAGTGTGGCCACCAGGTCTACAGAAGAGGTTATCCCCCTGTGTTTGGCACTGGTGAGGCTGCACCTTGAACCTTGTGTTAAGTTTTGGGCCCCTCACTACAAAAAGGACATTGAGATGCTGGAGCAAGTGCAGAGAAAGGCAATAAAGTTGCTGAAGAACCTGAAGCACAAGTCTTATAAGGACTGGCTGAGGGAACTGGGGTTGTTTAGCCTGGGGAAGAGGGCTCAGAGGAGACCTTATCACTATCTACAGCTACCTGAAAGGAGGTTGTACTGAGGTGGGTGTTGGTCTCTTCTCCCAAGTTACAAGCAGTGAAACAAGAGAAAATGGCCTCAAGTTGTGCCAGGAGAGGTTTAGATTGGATGTTAGGAAATATTTCTTCACCAAAAGGGTTGTCAGGCACTGGAACAGCCTGCCCAGGGAAGTGGTGGAGTCATCATCCCTGGAGGTGGTGAAAAGATACGTAGATGTAGTTCTTAAGTACGTGGTTTGGTGGTGAATGTGACAGAGCTAGGTTGATGGTTAGGCTTTATCTTGAAGATCTTTTCCAACCTAAATGGTTTTATGTAGAAGACTTCATGTATTTCTCTTTGTTTCATTGACTAATGCCTTCCAGGAAATAATATTCGCAGCCAAGTGTTTTCTACACTTGCTGCTACGGCGTTTCATGATGATGTGAAGGATGAAGACACTGATTTATTCGGTTTTTCTGCAGATGTAAGTTGACCCAAAGCTTTCTGTTCAGTATTTGCTATGGTGGTCTGAAATAGTGATATTATAGAATCTTTTGTATTTTTGTTGAAAGTTCTTAAAGCAAGTTCAGGTACCCTCTCAGATGAAGGCCTGCACTTTATATGCTCCCCAGCAAATCTTTGCTGGCTTGTTAAGCAAAATAGCTACACAGTGTGCCTCTGATGTCCCAAGTCTTGTTTTAGGAAAGCTTAGTTTACGTTTCTCATTATTGCCCCATGTTGTCTGTTCTGTTCCACCCTCTTGTCTTTCATGTAAGTGCAAACACTTGCAAGTATGTCTTTAAAAAAAAAAAACAACAAAGCAAACTTCCCCTGTCAGCTCCCAAATAAAAGGACTTCAAATATTATTATTAAAAAAAAAAAAAAACCCTCACTTTGCACAGTTGTGAATATCTTAAATATTTCTGTTTCTGCATTTTTTTTAAAATGCTCCACTTCTGAGTATTTTATTTTTTATGACATTCTGTTTGTTTCACAGAAATCCATATTTTGGAAAAACATTACATGCTTTAAAAAAAAAAAAAAATGCAGAAGATAGGATGTGGCTATTCTGTTTTTTCTGTTATGAAATTAAGATTCAGCATTTATTTCAAAGGACAAATAAGTCATATTTCAAATTAAGCCATGTCATTTGACTTCATTTAAAAAAATAAGTGGTAATCAGGTTTACCAATGCAGTCAGGACCTGGGGGTGCTCAATGACAGCTAGCTCACCAGTGAGACAGCAGTGTGCCCAGATGGCCTAGAAGACCAGTGTCATCCTGGCCTGTATCAGGAATGGTGTGGCCAGCAGGACTAGGGCAGCAGTTCTTCCGCTCTACTCAGCACTAGTGAGGCTGCAGCTCAAGTGCTGTGTTCAGTTTTGGGCCCCTCAGTATATGAAAGACATTGAGTTGCCAGAGTGAGTTCAGAGAAGGGCAACCAAGCTGGTGAAGGGTCTAGAAAACAAGCCTTATAAGGAGTGGCTGAGGGAACTGCGGTTATTTAGTGTGGAGAAAAGGGCTCAGAAGAGACCTTACAGCTCTCTACAGGTACCAGCAATAGAACAAGAGAAAATGGTCTCAAGTAGTGCCAGGGGAGGTCTGTAGATGAGGGTCCTGTTTACCAATCTCCAGTGTTCTGGGACCTCCCTGTTTACCCAGTTCTGCTGATAAATGATGGAAAGTGGCTTAAAGGTCTTTTCCAACCAAAACAGTTCTATAATTCTAATCTGTTAGAAGTTTTGCATAATAGTGGGAAAATACTAAGAGCAAACAGAAAATCAGGAATTCTTTTACTAGGAGCACTTGTCATTTATCACAAAGGTACACTGATGGCTATAGAGCTTTGGCTTCAAAGCTGTTTTCTTGCATGTCTGGTTGCTCAGTTCAGCAGCACTAGCTTTGAAGCTTGGTCTCATTGAAGTGAGTTGGGTGGATACTGAAGATGAAAACAGGCTTATTGAACATTTTTTACTGAGATTTGGATTTAACCCTCTGTTTGAACTTGTTCCACCTTTTCCTTTTGAATTTAGATCAAAACTGATGATAAACCTGGGGTGTGTGGTGGCAACACACAAAGGCTAGCAAGGTAAACGTTTGTAATTTCAAATGTTTTTTATGTGTTTAGATGCCAGTCTGGGGAAGGACTTGGCTGAGCAAGCAGTTCCAGCTGCTTTTCTTGAGCTGAGTTGTTTTTTTGTAATATATTCTCGGTATGGCTGGTTAGTACTGTCAGATCACAACTTTATTCACACTTCAGTCAAATAACATTTTGTTGAAAGGCAGTAAAAAACAGATTGGTGTGCTTGAAAATGTTTGGAACTCCAAGTTTTAAGTGCTGTGGTAACTCCCTGATAAGGGCTCAGAGGGAGAATGCTGAAATGCCAGGCTGAGGTATGAGAAGTGCCTCCTCTGGCCTCTCCCCACCCCACTTTGTGCTTTTTGTTTAGATAACCAGTCACAGCTATAAAGATCAGATGGCAGCAGTGTCCCATGGTATAAAGTGGGTGTCTTACCCCCAGTGCTGTTGTTGTGGAGATTCATGTTTATACAAATGAGAATAGGCCCAGACAATTGTTAAATACATGTTACATTAAGGAATCTGTTCTATACATACCTGTTCCGTAAGGGAGGTAAATTTTATTTTCTGAGGTGGGTGCATGTGCTTTACTAACATTGCCCAAGGTAAAATAGAAACTCCTTATTTAATATAAGGTTGTCAGACTCTGCAGCAGTGTTCTCAAAATCCTCTTAGTCCATCAGAAGCAGCAAACTGATCACAGGAAGAACACCACAGTGCTGCTTTCCTGTAAATAGGCTGGCTTATGCAGACTGTTTTTGAGAGTCTTGACTACTGTTTAGATCCATGTGTACTTTGCAGAACAACAGGGATGGGTGACCATAGAACAGAATTTAAGAGCCTTCCTAACAGGTTGTCAGTAGATGGTTTCAGTATAATCAGTCACGTATTCTAAAGATTTTAACAGCTTTCTTGATGTCTATATGAAGGAGAATATTTGGGCAACAAATGAAAAATTCTTCCTGGAATGTTAATGGTCATGCGTTTTTCTTGCATTGAGGCTACAAATCACCACCATCTACTAAGGTTCTGTTCAGCCTTGCTAAAGATGAATTTTAAGATAATGGTAGTAGAAAGGAAACTTTTTGAAACATGAGGTGTCTGTAGAATATCACAGTGTGAATTCTGGCATCTTAAAAATAGGTCTGTGTATGCATTTAATGACAGATTTTGAAATACTCTAATTGTGTCTAAAGTATTTGTGGGAAGCTTGATAGTAATTAAAATGTGTAGGTTTTTTTCTTAAAGCTTTGTTTTGCAGGCATTTCAGTCACAATACTGAAGAGAAAAAGGTTGCACACCCAGTTTCTTCAAACAGAGGGCTGAGAGAGAAGCCAACTTTACCGCCATCAGCAGACATGGTGTGTCAATATGGATTTTTCCTTATATTCTCACTCATTCCTTTGCATAGTTAATACTTCTTAAAACAGAAAAGTTTGCACCATGGTAGTTATGTGCTGTTATTCCATCTTATCACAGGACTCACGCAGCTACAGTTTTAAGAAAATAACTTGTTAAAGTGAATGAAGCTCAAACCCAACCAGATAATAGATGAGGAGGGCTAGTGTATTCTCCTGGCTGTAAAACTATGTGATTTTAATTTAGCTTTTTTAAAAAAACACCTGAGGCTTCACAATATTTGGGTTTGGGGCTTTTCTATTTTTTTTTTTTTTTTTAATTTGAGACAGCTGCAAGGCTGCCCTCAACTCGGGGCAACAGGGTTGCTGGGCAAGTGGATTTCTGTTGAAACATTTTAGAAAGTTTTCTGACCTGGTATTTTAAAGGAGCTTTGCAAAGGTGAACTAATGTGGATATTTTAAAAGGACAGAATAAAGTGGAAATGAAAGATAACATTCTGTGCCAGTCCTGTTTTCTTCTATGGAGATTGTCCTGTAGTTACCTTTAAAGAACCATAACTTGCAAATGTCAGTCTTCGCTTTTTACGTAGTTTTGTTCAGTGCACACTGAGGTTTGAAAATGGTTTTCTTTGAAGGGGTTTTTGAAATAAAGCTATATGATGTTATATTAAACTTTAATAAATTACCAGTGAAGAAATACTACAGGAAATAGCCTGAAGATGTCTTTGAAGTATCTTGAGTTTGAGGTCATAAGTAATATTTTGATGATAGTCACTTCTTCTGTTGACAGAATAATTTCTTTTTTTGGAGAAAGTTGTTGAGAATGAGGTCATGTGAAAACCCACATCTTTTGACTTCCTAGTCTAACTGCTACTTTTGTTTCATAAGTTTTTTTTCAGACTCCTTTATTTTCTGGTTGGTGATGACTAGATCCGATTCAGTGATGCAATATTGCCAGAGTATATCCATGCCTTGAGTTTTGGAAGGATTTTTATTACTGTGTCATAGATGATACAGAAAACCCCAGAGTCAAGAGGGCACAGTGTAAATTCCATTACATTTTTACCTGTTATGTCTCCTAGCATCCACTCAAAATTGAGTGGGAATAGTTGGCATGGGGAAGTACTCCTAACAAAGTTAACATCCAAGTCATTATAGAAGCTTTTTTTCCCTTTTTGTGCTCCTAGGAAGGAGACATAATTGGTCTGAGATGTTCAGATATATTAATTGAAAAATTGTTCTAGAGATGAAGGTGACAGCAAGCATCCTTAATTATCTCCATAGTGATGTGTTGAACTAGTAGTTCTCTCCCAGAGTGTGGACAGCACTTCCTTTTCACTTATACCAGGTCAGAGGTGGAACTATTTCAGGTTTTTTAACTCTTAAGCTTTAATTTCTCTCTAGTTTGTGTTTGTTCTCCTCACACTAGTGAGAAACCCTTTAGATTAGAGATGTTTGTGTGTTAAGTTGCTTTTGTGGCAGGGTAAACTGGTTGCCTAATAGTGATAGACTTACACAGCACCATCCCTGAGTTTTTGGGGATCCCCATCTGATTATGTTCGCATTTTGCTTTTAGCAAAATACCAGTACTTTAACACTAGCTTTAGTAGTGCCAGTAACAAAATGAGACATTCTGTAAATGTATTTGCTTTTGTACCAATTTTGTTATATTTTCTTGCATTAGCGTAATGCTGG
Organism: Apus apus; assembly: GCF_020740795.1. Classification (NCBI taxonomy): domain Eukaryota; kingdom Metazoa; phylum Chordata; class Aves; order Apodiformes; family Apodidae; genus Apus; species Apus apus. Next base: position 17,974,417 of record NC_067282.1, read on the forward strand.
GAGTTTATTGCATTGTTTTCATTTCTGTTGGTTTTCCCCAAATGATGTTCCTAAATATTTTATCTACGTTGCAGTATTTCCATTCTTCAATCTTACATGTTTTCTTTCCTCTGTTTATTTTGCTTTTCCTTCGTGTACTGTTTTTTCATATGTTATTTTTGTGTATGTGTGTGTGCAAGTAAATTGCATGGATCTGACAAAAAAAATTAGAATCCCTGTTTCAGGGATACTAGGGTGTAAATGTTCTCAGCATAACTCAGTTGAGCTAAGTATTTTGGGTCTGGTTGCATCAATAGAGCTGCTCAGATTCTTACATAAATGATCAGTTACCCACATCAAGTGCCTCTTTATAAAAATGGCAAATGACTGTATCACATCTTTGTTTTCTGGTCATATTAGCAACTATATATTAATTGACAAATCTTTCCTCAGGACAGCAAAACTATGGAAGATATTGATGAAACTTTGAGCATAGCTGCTTGTAATCTTGGCCACTTACATGATGCAGATGAGGTGGGTGAAAATACGAAATATTAAAATCCTTGATTGAAGCTTTTTGTTTGTTGGGTTCTTTTTGTACAGTAACATGCTATTTAAACATGCTTTTACTGCCTTTTTTGGGGCATCTCTTCAGTTCTTGAACTGTTTGTGCTTGTTTCTGTAAGTATACAGGTTTAAACTCCAGGTTATAATGTGGAGTTTGCAGACTAAATTCTGTAAAGGAGTACATGAGCCTATGCATAAATTAAAATTACTAGGTCAATCCATGTATTTAGCAGAACCATGTATAAGCCAGTCTTCAAGTACTAAGCTTGTGTTTACTTGGATCAGGGTAAAATTCAGCATTTGCTTTTGTTCTAGCAACTATGCTAGGTTTCTAGTTTCCACTTTCCTTTCCCTGGATTTAAAGATGGAAGAGAAATTATCTGGGCTACAGAAAACAATATGCAAAATATGTAAATCTAGTAATGCATTTTTATGCATGGTATGAAGAAGGTGAAGAATCCTAAAACACTGGATAATGCTGTTATAGGTTTTACTGAGAAACCTGTGAACTTCATAAATGATAATAATTATTTTATTTAAACTTTAACTCCTATTAAATATGCTGTGCAAAAGCTTGCACTTCTGTCTTTGCCATTAATTTATATTTTGTATGTATTCCAAGATAGCCAGAGAAGTGTTTAGTGATCCAAAAGCTTAAAGCAAATTCATTCTAGTAAGTGTGGTGTGAAGTGTCCTTAAAACCTCTTTTTCATTCCCTTTCTAACTTATTTTGTTGCTGTGACTGATCTGTCAGTTAAGCAAAGCTTTGTTAAATACCTGATTAGTAAGTGAACAGCACCATGCGAAAACCTAGCCTTTCAGCAGCTCTTATGTAAGAACTCGAGCAGTCAGCCCTGGTCTTCCAACAACTTTTCAGCAAAGACTGCCAAAGCAGTGTTACATTACTGAGATATTTTTTTTTCCATAGTCTTTTCATTAAATGTAACTATAGTGACAAAACTGATGCTTAGCCAGAGGAAGAAGCTTTATTGTTTTACTTTATGCTCACAAGTAGTTAAGAAAATGAAATCAGTGTTCTAGTTGTCTGTGAATGTCAAGTAAGGAAAGTGAGGTACTGGGGCCAAGATGTGTTTTTGCCTCATAGACCTAAAGACTTCAGTTGCTATGAGGATCCAGACAATGCAAGCTGAGCAGAAGTTAGAGAGAACAAAGGGCTAGGTTTTTTCCTTCATTGTATTATGTAGTTATCCTCCAATCTGCTTTTTTTCTTTTTTACTTTTTTTTTAATACCAACTGCAGTGTGGTTTACTGTCATTTTCTGCTAGCCTATTGATTGCTTACTGTCCCTTGCTTCTGTTCTGAAGTAAGAAGAAAAATAATGTGGGAGTAATGGAATAATAATAATGAGTAATTAAATACTAAATGTATGTTGATTCAATTCTGAATTGAATAGGTGCTGAACCACTTGGAATTGAAAGTGAAGCAGGAAGGAGACAAAGTTGCAGAAACTGTAGATGGAATGTTTTATGAACTTATTAGTTCTCTACTGTCAAGGTAGTAATCTGGTTTCTAGGATGGGGGGACAAATTGTTTTTATCAAGAAGTTGTTTCTAGTTCAGATTAAAGAATTCTAGATAAAATTGCAGCCTTCCTTGTAGCAGTGCTTCTTAATACTTTTAATTTTTGTGCAGTATTTTTGTCCTTTCATAGTGGTATCTTGGAGCTGGTTTGCAAGGTTGGAAAACTCTAGCATATGCAGCCTCTGCTCATTAAAAAAACAAATTAAAACTCAACTTAGAATAGTCCTAATGCAGACAGTTTTCTGAATTAGCTAAATTATACGTGTTTTTTTATATTGTCACTAGTGGATGATCAGTTCAGCAGCAAGAATGACTTTTTTTTTAAATTTATTTTCTTTCTGCAAATTTTCAAGCTGATAGAAGCCCGAGGATGCTTTATTTCTTAATTTTCAAAAATACTGATATCTTCAGATTTAGGGAGCAGGAGGTGTCAAAGCTTAGGATTCCAGAAAAGCCTCTGAGAAGGAGACGTGGTATCTTAGACTGAATTGTAAAATCCAACTGTTAAGCTTTTAGTTGGATGTGTATGGGGAAATCAGAAGGCTTGAAAGGCTTGAATGGAAGAGCTCTTTAAACACTTCATAGAGATATGTTTCTCCAAAATAAGTGGCTTTTTAGTGTGAACTCTAACTTTTGAGGTTCCTCCAATTATTAAGTGTCTTTTCCATGCTTTTCACTATTTGAGAAAAATGTTCTTTGTGAGATGCATCCACTTTGTATTGTGGTATAGTAGTTGTGTGTTATATTTGAAGTATGAATCTCTGTGGCTAAGTGATTATTAAATTCAGATAAGTAATTTTTTCATACAGGAAAAAGAAGTTGTGTGCAGAGTTAGTGAAGAGCATCGAAGCCTACAGCACTAGTATTGCAAAAGCTAAGGAAGTCATTGAAGAGAAGAAAAAGTGCTTGATTGGTGCCATTAGGATTGCAAAAGAAATAAAAATTGCACCTTTTGTAAGAACCTATTGTGATCTTGCTCAGGTAGTTATATTCTTGCACTGTGGAAATAATTTTAATCTGTACATTCAAATTTGTATTGAAAGTTTCTGTGATCTGTCTTTCAGTTTGCTGACTTCAGTAGTGAGACTTCTGCAGTAAAGCATTCTTGTCCCACTTCCACACACACGCACCCAGTTTGTATTTGGGCTTGGTCACAAATGAGGGTCTAGTGGCTGACATGAAAAAAGAAAAGATGGTCCTTGCCTTGAAGAGCTTTCTTCTGAAACAGCAAATGCAGGTGGAGGACAGGAAAACAGTGGCATGGTACTACTAATCAATGAAATAGCAGTGTTATCACAGAATTTTTGGAGTTAGAAGGGACCTCAAAGATCATTGAGTTCCAACTCCTCTGTGGGGGCAGGACACCTCCCACTAGAACAGGCTGCTCAGAGCCCCATCCAGCTTCCCCTTGAACACCTCCAGGGATGGAGCCCCCCACATTTCAGCACTTTGGAAGTCTCTCAAGCCTTTCTGAGTCCAGAGCTCTCCGGCCATCTCGCTGAACTATACCACCTTCTCAGTAGCTGTTTGTACAAAAGGAAAATCTGGTTCCTGCTTCTGTTTACATTACAAAATCTCCAGTCATTAGGTCTTAGCAATCTAAGAAGGCATTGAGAATTGGCTGTTGGCTGTTAATGAGTAAACTCTTGGGGCTTTTCCTATAAAATTAGAGATTTTATACTCTGGCTTTGTCATATTGTAAATAACAGGGGCCTGTATAATACACTTTATTATAGAATAGAGTCTAAGGCTCTACTTCTTTATTTCAGGTTATGTATAATTTAAAGTTGCCAGTTGATGCTCAGCTCTCAACAGTGAATACTTTGAAGGAAGAAATATCTCCAAGGTAAATGACTGAAGCAGGAGGTATATTGGGAGGCAAATGGATGCACTGGTTATCTTAATTACAAGAAGTTTTCATGTAACAGTTAAACAGCAGAAATCAAGCTGCTTCTCTTGTATTATACTGAAAACGTGTTATTTCGGACGTGTATAAACTCATCACTAAACATGCACACAAGTCTTCATCTGAGCCACCAGGGAGAAGAAGAAAATTGTGTGCGCTATCTCAATAAATATATAAACATTTAAAAATTCTAGTCAGGCTTCTGCCACTTTTAAAATTTCTCTCCTTCCTTTAAAGGTAGAAATAAATTAAGGAAAGAATTACCTTTTTTTAAAAAAAAAAAACTTTTTTTTTTTTTAATTATCCATTTCTCACCTTCAGGAAAGACTTAAATGCTTTTTGAGGCACTGATGACTTAAGGGGAAGTTTTGGAAAATCCCAGTTATCATAGTTCCCTAATAGGAAATGACAAATGCAGTTTCTATACCAGAAGTGAGCAAGAAAATGTGTCATGGCTGCGGTACAGCTGACTATGCAGCTTGGTCATAAGGCTGGTCAGAGTACTGTATTCCTTATGTATAAAGGCCTCATTCAGGAACAATAAAGGAAGTACAGAATGAAGACAGGGTTAGGTTGGAATATCTAGGCATCCTGTTTTATTTCAGGACGTGGAACTAGTCTGGGGGATGGAGTGGTGGTGTGCCATCAGCTTGTGACTGGCACGGAGAAATGAAGCTCAACGTTGGTCACTTGTATGCAAAGTGTGAAAAATTACCATAAAATCATTCAGTTTGGAAAAGACACTTAAGATCTTGAATACAACCGTTAACCTAACACAACCAGGTCCACCACTAAACTGTGTCCTCAAGGGCCATGTCTGTGTGTCTTTTAAATCACAGAATGGTTTGGGTTTGAAGAGACCTTTAAAGGTCATCTAGTCCAACCCCTCTGCATTGAACAGGAACATCTTCAACTAGTTTACCAGGTGGCTCAGGCCCCTGTCCGACTTGATCTTAAATGTTTCCAGGGATGGGGCTCCTACCACCTCTTTGGGCAACCTGTGCCAGTGTTCCACCACCCTCAGTGTAAAATATTTCTTCCTTATATCTAGTCTGAATGTACCCTCCTCTAGTTTAAAACTATAACCCATTGTCTTTTCATAACAGGCCCTATTAAAAAGTCTGTCCTTCTCTTAGAAGCCACCTTTAAGTGTTGAAAGGCGTTAGTAAGGTCTCCCTAGAGCCTTCTGTTTTCCAGGCTGAACAACCCCAGTTCAGCCACATGTCTCCAGGGATGGTGACTCAACCACTTCCCTGGACAGCCTGTTCCAATGCATGACAAATAAATTATGACTCCTCTCATATGTTGGTTGAGACACTAGAATATGGATAAAGGAACCCATAACATCAGATTTTAGTAAACTCGGTGAATTGGTAGGTAGGGCCTGTTTTGCAGATAATGTCAGTGGAGAATGAGAATTTCAGAGAAGCCTCTTTAAATGCGCAATGGCAAAAACGTGATAAAACATAAAAGCTGAAATATTAAAAAATCAAATTTGGTTACATGGGAAGACTTCTTAAGCCTTCTTAAGGACTTGAACCGAAGAGGGGGAAAAGGAGTACTGATGAAGGTTGTGTAGAAAGGCCTCACATGCTGTTTCTACTCTAAAATAACACTGACTGTGAAATAGCACAGCTAGAAACTGTTTAGGAATTGAGGCATGTTCATAGAATACTGTAGAATGAAAGGGAGATTCCTGAAGAAACGGGACGGGAGAAAAGATGGGCTAGCTTACATTGGGAAAGGCAACAGCTGTTTATTAATGTAACAATAAATAAAAATAATATACATTTTGGACTTCAGTTATGGTTTTGTTCTTCAGGACTGTTGGAGAATTCTTTTTCTTCATGTGAAGTAGTTGAACTAAACTGAGTATAGGTGTGAAAATTCACTAAGAGAATTATGGAGTACTCTGTGCATGAGAGAGAGCAACAGGCCAGAGTTTTTAAGTAGGAATGTGAAGGTAAATGAGTAACCAGATCTATTAATAGGAGTGGAAGATTGAAACTGGAGTGGGTGGATTAGTCTCTTTACCCCTTCATTAATATTGTGCTGAAAAATACATCTCAAACTTTTGGAGTGATTTAGGTATTCGTGTCACCTTCTGTAATATTTTTTTCTCTTCTCTTAAGGTTCTTCCTAGACATGGATGAGATTACATCTTTGTTTAAAAATCTGGGCAAGATTGAATGGGGAACAACAGGGCAGTAAGTATTTATTCAGTAAAGAGGATAGGCACAGGAACTTACCTGTTTTTTCTAATGGTTAAATATTTTTGGATATACAAAGATTAAAAAAAAAATCCGTATGCTTACGGGTTTCTGGGAGTATAATGAAACAAAGCAACACTTTAGATGCTGGTATTTCAATGAGCACTCCAGTTAATCCAGTTAGTTTTTCAGTTCTGACATTTCCATTGTACTTGTATTTCACCCAACTATATTTCATACTATCACACAAATTGTCAAGATTCTTTCATACTATGTGTTTTTTCAGTTGTGGCTGGCTTTTAATGATACAGTCATTCCAACCATTTAGGTTGGAAAAGAGCTGTAAAGCTATCATTGCCAAGGCTACTACTGAGCACCACATCAAGACGTCCATGGTACAAGTATTAGAGATGTTTACAATTTCAGCATGAGAATATTACTTTATGTTAAAGTGTAAGTATATCTCTTAAAATCAAGAGCAAATACTGAAATTTACAGTATTTCCACTTAACAGTCTAAATACTGGTTGTGTCAAATGCCTGAAGAAATTACTTGAGATGAACTTGAACCAGAAAAAAACCTTAACTTTCATTTTAAAAATTGTAATTGCCTTTTTTTGTTGTTAATTCCTTTTATTTAATTTTCCTCCCAGTCTTTGACGAAAGCAAGAAAATGGAAAGGAGTTGCTGTTAGGGACATTTTAGTTAGGATGGGTTGTTGCACACCTTAATATTTGAAAATCCTGCAGACTACAGTGAAGAGTAGCAGTTAGAACAGAAGCCTTTTGTTTTTAACATGAGTTGTCTGTCACATTATTATCATTTTTTTTCAAATAGGTTGTATCTGAACCTGTGGTCTCTGACCATTTAAGCAGTGGCAGCTCTTGTACCGAGCTGTGTCCAAGTTGTAGGGTTCAGAAATCATGTTACTGTTTTTGTTGTCTTGGTATTCAAAACCAGTTTATTTCAGCCAGCTTTTGTGAAGTGTTTTCTTAACATCATGCTATGCTCTTAATAAAACCTCTGCTTTGACGTGTGTGCTTTTCTGAAAACAGATTGTATTATATTAATTTGACTCCAAATAAATATTTTCTCAAATATAGTGAAGGTGATGGACAACAACATAATCTTACTTTTGATGACAAAGAGAAAATGCCAGGCTGCCATATTCAGTCATCTGTAGAGAATGTATTTCCAGCACTTAGCAGAGAAGGAAAAACACAGGTGCTTGCAAATAAACCTGGTGTTCACAAAGAAGTGAAAAATAGGCAAGTAGAAGAAACACTTCCTATGGTATGTCACCAGAGAATTCCTGCACTACGCAAGTTTCCAGCCAGCCCTGATGTCATAATAGAAGAGATATTTGAAGATGACATGGAAAGTAAGTTTCTTAATACCTGATGCTTTCAGTATTTCATTGTTGAGCATGATGTTATTTATGTGTTTTGTATTACTTTGTGTGTTTGTATACTCTGCTTATATGAATTCTTTAACAATGTCTGAATTTCACTTTTATCTTCCTTTGAGCTAGTACTGTTGTGGTTTTTTTCCCCCCTTCCAGCTTATCTGAGTGAAAGACTTGTCACAAGTTCTCTCAAAGAGGGATGATAAGTTCCTGTGTCTGCCTGGATGATTCTCTTTGATTCTTAGTTATTATGGCCATCCTGGGAGTTTCTGACATTGGCTTCTGGAGGATGCTTTTCTGGCAGTTCTGTTGGCTTCCTGAATCTTCTCCTAGGGCAGTGTCCTAAGCTAACTGTCAATAATGACTAGGTTCTTCAGGTTGTCAGGTTTTCCCTGGGCTTGATTAGTAAGAGCATAGCTGACAGGTCCAGGAGAAGTGATCCTTCTCCTCTGTTAGGCTCTTGTGAATCTGAATCTGGAGTAGTGTGCCCAGTTTTGGAGCCTGGAGTAATCAAAGTCACTATCATACTGGAGCAAGTCTAGCAGATAGATGCTACCGGGCTGGTGTCCAGGAGGTAGGTTCTCAGGACTTGGGCTGAAGGTGTTTGGAACATGGAAATTCCATTTAGATAATAGGGGCGGGTAGGCAGATACATCCCACAGAGTAATTAAGATACCCAGCTTTGGGGTGTTCAATGCCCACAGCATACCTAGAAAATCCCTGTGGTTAGTAATGCTGGGGGAGGATGAGGGACAGTAGGGATGGTGTATGAAAGTAACTGTGGTAGCATATACCTGTGATGAGGGTGAAATAAATTTTGGAGCTGGGGTACAACTGTTTGAAATAACATATTCCAGAATCCTGTTGAACTTCATAAAGCTCTTTTCAGAACATAATTCCTTCAAGCTGCAGTGTTCAGAGTATTGCACGTCCTGAATTAAAAAAATAAATAAAAAAATTGTTTTGTAGTTTTGGAATTAGCATGTGGGCTGACTATGTGCAGATATTTACTGTGTGTCCGTCTATTTCAGGCACATTGGATAGGAGAATTTTGTTTTTGCAGTACCCTTGCAATACATGTAATTTCTCTTTACTGTGTTTGCTGCTTTACTACATACGTACGAAAACTAACCTAATTCATTGAATTTTTCTGCTAAAACAACAGAGTGTCCTACAGAATATCATGCTGATGAACAGAGGAAGAAACTCTTCAAGAGGGAAACCCCTTTTCAACACAAAGCTGGTTAGTGGTTTCCCTATCTGGTGAATGGTTCTGTTTGCTAGAAGGGATCCCATCCTCTAAACAGTGAGAGCAGACGTTGGAATTTGTTGGAGAGTTGGACATGTGTTAGCATTCTAGTTGAGATCAGGAATGTACTAAGAGACCTTACCGTGTGTTTGTTCACATGTAAGAGCAGACTTGGGGCACATTCATTCGTTTTCTTCCAGTTAAAACTAGTCTGGGAGGTGCTTACAGTGCAGATGTCATTAGCACCAGCAGCTTTGCTTTGCAAAAACACTTCCTGGTCTGCTGTCCTTGGTAATAATGTAAAGACTGTACCATCTTTTTAAGATTTGCCATAAAACAGCTTAGCTGGAAAACACAAGAAGTCCCAAGCAGCTTCCAGAAATTCAACACTGGCAGTGTTTCCTAACACCTGGGAGGTGTTTCACGTATCAATAGCAGTGCTTGCTGTGAATATTGAGACCCATTTCTTAGGTCAGTAATTCTGTCTGTAGGCACAGCTTGTACACTGCTTTGAGCTTTGTTCACTGTTGAGTGTAAGTGAGAATAAAAAGAGAAGAGTAGGGGTTGCAGCATTGGGAGAGAAAGAAACTGACCTAAGAAGTTGACTAAGCAAGAAGCAGATGTGGAAAATACTGCTGCAAAAGATGGACACAAAATAATATTAGCAAAGAAATTTGCTTTTTTAATTGTTTGGGTCTTTGGTTGGTTTTTGGTTTTTTTTCTTTGTTGGTTTGTGATTTTTTTAACGTCCGAGTCATAAAACTTGCTTTCTCTTGACAGTTTCCTGTTCAATAACTAGAGAATTCACTGTCTGCTCTTAATGTGACTTAACAGAGTATTATAGAATTTGAGCGCTTTAAGTCCATAACAAATTCTGTGGAAATAAGTAGTTAGCAGAGAAATCTCCTGATGCCCATACTAAAAGTAGTGTGGTGTGGTAAGATGTCAAAGAACTTGCATTGAGGAACACCTCACAGCTGTCACAGTCCTGCCATATTTGAGCCTTCCCAGGCACTCGAGTATCTCTCGCAAATACACTCAGAGAGACAAGATCTTAAGAGATTACATGATCATAGAGTTACTTGATGTGCATGTTTGTTTAGTAGTATGCTAAAGTATGTATTTTGTACAATAGTGGATTTTTTTGATTATGGGAAATACAACTTTGCTATGAGTTTTTAATTCTAGTCAGGTTAGTTATCACATGGATAATACTTAATAAATATCTCAAATTCTTTTCATGTAGATGTGGTTTGTTGGGATTCTTTTATTGAATTTAGTTTAAGAAACATTCTCAGTTTAAAGGCATCTCTTCTGGATCATTGTCTGGCTCCAGTGATCCAGAACCGGCCCAGCTCCTGTTCTGTTTTTGGCTTGAGGTATCAGCCTTCACTGATCCAGTGTAGTCATGATTAATACATGCTTTTCCTGGTCTACTTAAGACAAGGTAGCTGACTCATCAGGTCATTGGAGATGGTATCCATATGTGATACAGAAGATTAAGTGTACATATAGCTGAAATCTTCCCAGTCATTCCGACTTTTTACTCAGATACCATCTTTTCCACTAGAAATGCCAAAAAAGAATCTTGCACCTGTTCTGGACACAGCGTTTGCTAAACTTCCAAGCGCAGGCCAGTAGATGCGCTTAGAATGTTTCGAGTGTCAGATTCTTTGTACCATCTTCTGTCCATGATCAGTTGTAGTTCAAAGATGGACACAGAGATGGCAGTGCTCTAGGATGCTGCAAGTATCTCTGTCTGCTCTGACTGCCCATGTCAGTCACACAGGTGGCATTGGATCTAGATGAGGCTATCTGATCTTTGCCAGAAGTTTTGTGCTGTAAAATACTCTCAAGGAATTGAGTTGCTGGGCTTCTAAAACTTTCTGACCCATCTGCTACCTTTGGTGAGTAGCTTCAGAAAGCGAAACCTGCATTTTGGATTCTAAATCCAAAATACAAAGGTTATGGATGCAGAAGTACTGCCTTAGGTAGGGTCATGTCTTGGCTAGCTCTAGGCCATTCCTTGATTTTCATGCATTATCACTGAGTAGCTATATGGAAGTGCTTATCATGTCAGTCTCTAATTTACTTACTAGAAGCTTCCCATTTCTATGTTAAACAGAGGGAATGCAAAGCCTGAAATAACTACTTTAATTCAGGGGACTACTTTGTAAGCAGACAGCCTTTTGTTTCACAGTGTAGTTCAAGGGAGGTAATTCCAAATAACTGGATTTAATCGGAAAGTGAACAAACTAATGTGAAAAAAGTGTGAGCAGACTAGTCAGATGAGAAGCTATTTTAGGTAACGTTATGATTAATGCAACATAAGCCTGATTACATCTAATAATATCAGTTGGAGTCACTTGGAGAGTGTTTGATAATCTATTTTATGTCTTACTCAGGTTCAGCAGAGCTAGTGTTTGTAAGCCATGTTATAAATCCATGCCACTTCTATGTTCAGAGATACTCACAGAAGAAAGAAGTAATGGTTTTGGAGAAGAAATTGAAAACCTTTTGCTGTAATAGGAGTTCTTACCTCTTGCCTTCAGACGTTTTGGAAATAGGTAAATTATTAATTTCCAAAGGTCTACATTAAATTAAAATACTATCTTGCAATATGTCTTAGTGTAATTTTTTTCCTCTTCTCCTTCCTCCCTCCCTGCCTCTCCTGTACATAGTAAAATAGTCCTTATATGTTCTGCAATTTACAATTAATGCTTTTGGGGAAACATTGTACACATTGTTTGGTAAAGTAGACTTCTGTTTATGTAAGAGCAAATCATACAAATGCAAATGGTAGAAGTAAAAAAGACTCTGCAGTTCTTCTCAACCTCAAATAGTGGAGTGCTTAGAGTAACCAGCAGTTGAAACACCTGGCTGTAAATTTCATGTTTTCCAACATAAGGTGGTAATTGTTAACTGGTAATTCTTTTTCAGTATACAGATTTTGATGTCTAGCCTAGTTCTTTCTTTACTTAAGTAAATCAGCTTTCTCTCTGCAACCAACATTTCCTTTGAGTGGATAGATTTATTTTTTTTTTAAAGACAACTAACTGAATAGAAAACATTCTAGAAATAAAAATGTAAGATAATAATACATTGCTAAATCATTAAAATTATTTTCTAGCCCCTCACATTGACGATATTACTCACTTTTGAAAAGTGTTAAAACTGATGAAAAAGTATGGAGTAGCTCTCAACTTCATAGAAATTACATCTCGGTACAAGCTAAACTCCTCCTAGCCTCACAGACCAGAAGCCAGTGTGGGGTGAAAACTTCAGGTGGCTACTGAAACAAGTTTTTTCATGTCTTTGTGTCTTGGTTTTGGCAGTAGCACTTGTAGTACCTGTGAGGAAGATAGGCACAGTTGAACATTATGCAGGCTGTCATACTTGCAATGTGAAATACGTACAAATACTGAATTCAGTCTTTCTGTTTTTTTATTTCCTTCCATATAGGTGCTAGAACTTTTATTAAGAATAAAGAAACTGGAATGTGGTGCCGTGGAACTATCACTGAACTAATTCCCCTAAATAGTAAAAATGAGAGGAAGCTTTGTGGTCCAGTAAGATACAAAGTTTGTGATCTTGCACTGCTGAAAGTATTTCTGATTGATATTGGGAGCTCTGTAGCTCTGATTTTCTCGGGGTATGTTTACAGAGGCTTTTGTCTACAATTGTCCTTGAGAGCTGTTTCTTAGTGGAAATGCTTTTTGATTAACAAGTCCTCCATCAGGTTCACACAAGCAGATGGCTGGATAACCAAATGACACTGTATGTACATGTTTCCCAGAGGAAATGTGGTAGTGTTTGTAAGTACGCAAGTGTACAAGCCTTTACACATTACAGTGTTTAACTTAGACTTGCATTTCAAAAGAGAACATTTATTAGAAACGGTTATTAAAATTTTATTAATAAAAAATGCCTTTCATTGAGATTTTCTAGTTTTGTTTCAATGACATGACATTATGCCAGTTATTGCAATAACAACCTTTAGTTTAAGTCTGAGGATTGGTCTGGGGTTTTTCTGGTGTTTGGTTGGTGGGTTTTTTTGCTTTTCATTAAGTCAGTAATGCATTTATTCCTATTGACAATAGATATGTTCCTGCTGAAAAGCCTGAACCTTATCCTCTGCAAACTATTGAAAATGATGACATTAGTTTGTTTGTAAGGAAGCCTGATCAGCATATTGAGGCAGAACTTGCAACTGTTCCTCCTTTAGCAGTACGGTGTTCATTGAAGGATGTTGTTCCCAAAAATGCAGTAAGTAAAATCCATTTGTACTATTCCATAAGATTTGTTTTTATTTCTAAGATTATAATAGTAGAGAACTTAAACACATAATTTGTAATTATCTTATTTCAGCATAAACAAAAGGAAGTTCAAGAGGAATACATGGGATTATAATTTTTTTTAAGTTAAATGATCTATTCTCAAGAGGGTTGCATTGCTTTCATGGGAAACCTTTACTCCCTTAGAATAAGGACATGTATTGCAGCATTATTTTCATCAATATTCACTTCTTATTAGGCTTGCTATGTTTTTGCAACATTAAATGGGAATGAACTGTACCCAGTGCAGCTGTGCATTTCTGACAGTATAAATGCTGGTTGGTTTTGGATTTCTGTATCAGTCTGATCTTCTCTGAAATAGCTTTAAATAGGAAAGATCTGCAACAGCTTTCATGAGTGTGGGTAAAATGCCTTCCTTGCATGTTCTTTCATTTTTTTCATGCCTAAAAATCACAGATTTGCGGTATGAATGAGAAACACATAAACTTGACCAAAAAGAATTAATTCAAATAGGCTTTTTCGAAGTAGATAAAACATCAAGAAAGATATTGTGGAGAGGAAGAATGTGTAAATTGCCCAAAACTTTGTATAAACACACAAAAATATAAGTATAAATTTTGAAACTAATTGGGAGAGCAAAAATGTAAGTCATGAGATGAAACAGCGTATGATAGTTCTGGTTTGTATATCACAAGAATCAGCAGGAATGAAATCTTGAATCTAAAAGAAACGTGGTGGAAACTGCAGCCCTGTGTTCTGAATCACTTTTACACAGTTAAAACCACTTACAAATCTGTCCTAGAAAAATACTCTGTAGTGCTGTCCTGGCTAAAGATTAGACAGTGTAACAGCGTATTCAGTATTTAATCTGTTTAGATGCATCCGTGCTCCCTTTCTTGCTTCTATTTTATTTTATATTCTTTTTAATTACTGTTTGTTTTTTTTGTTTTAACAATCTCTGACATCTTCAGTAATTTTTTCTTTCTTCCTAACACAGAGCAAAGGTTGGGAAGAGGAAGCAAAGACAAAATTTTTGGAAATGGTAAATAATAAGGTTGCTTTAATGGTCGTATTTAGAGAAGAAGATGGTGTTCTCATTGTGGATTTGAAAAAACCTCCATTTAATAAAATAAGTAGTAACATGCCAGTGTCTCTCACGGATGCATTAGTTTTCTTAGACTTGGCAAGGTATGTGTTTTCCTTTGTTCAATGCTCTTGTGACATTGTAAGCATTATGCTGTTATCATTTAAGTGAAGTTTACCAAGCAAATTGTTTTTGCAGTGTTTGATGTGTTATGGTGTGATGCATTAAATCTTAGGCAATATCTCCTGATTTTTTCACCTTCACTAATAAGCACTGTGCCATACTCATTTGCACTAGTCAGGGCTTTATTTGATCATGAACTTTATTTTAGAAAATAACAAAATTTAAATTTCTGTACAAATTTGAATAACAAGGGGGTGAAAGGAGTAGCTCTTAGTGTCTACCAGGGAGAGAAAGCCATACAGAAATCAGCCTTTTATTTGTTTGCTTTGGCTGGTAGGCGGTGACAGGCTGGCCAGCACATCTCAACCAGCCACAGAACAGTGATGCAAATAGCACAATACATAGGAGAAACAACAGTCGGGCTTAAGGGGGAGCTTGATGTTTGCATTAGGGCAGAGGAGAGCTGCTTTGGAGAGAGCAGTGGAAGAGGCATTTTGGTGTCTGGGTACAGGGTTATGTCATGCAAATCTCTAGGAAATCATAGTTCATTTTGCTGCACAGAGAAAGGTCTGTGTTTATATTTGAGCATAACTAGTTACCGTGGTGAAGACAGTGGGAGATAATTTTTTACTGCATCGTTCTTCAGGTAATTGCTTTTTCTCATAAGAGAGGAAAAGGAGATGTAAAAGAAAACTGTTAATGTGTGGTAGTTTCTAGCCTTTCATTTAATATTTTTTTTAACAATTAAAATTTATGTTATTGCATGCCAAATAATGGTATCTTTTTAGGGACCAGATGCAATATATCATTCTTCATGTGTTACATTTGTGACAAGAGAAGCATTAGAGAGAATTGGCTGCACCAACTACAAAAAGGAAAGTTCAGGCTATTCCTGCAAACATAAATAAAGCTATTTTTATGAGACCATTTTGCATTTTTCATGAGGAAACTTGATATTTTAATATAAAAGGGTTTCTTCTCACTTAATTTTGACAAAACTTATTCAGAATTTCATTTTGTTTACCTTAGGTTTAGATTACAGATTCCCGGTATGCAGTATAGTCCACCCAGGATACCACAAGAAGCAGAAGAAGTCTTTGTTGTAGTTTGTCACATTAATAGTCCAAGTGATTTCTACCTCCAGTTGGTAAGTTAAGAAATAACATCTATTTAAATAAAAATCTGCAGTAACATTTTCCTGTTCAGTTACTTGTAGTCCACAGTAAGTAAGCTACAATTTCTGTTAACTTCTGTCACTTGTTTTAGGATTCCTAGACTTAATAGATGAGATAAATTCCTACAGTCCTAGATTAATCCTAGATTAATTCCAGGAATTCTTGGAATTCCAGAAAGTTAACGGTTTTTGTCAGTTTTGTTACGTGGTTTATTCCTGTGTGGGTTTGTAGTGTTTTACTGTTTAGAGTGGTGATTGAACAGGGCAATACTCATCGATTCTTAGCTCTTTAATTCACTTTGTGTTCCTAACCACTGTTTAATTTGGAGGGGGAAGGTCAGAAGTACATTGCTAGAAAAATGTCCTTTGAAAGAGCCGATATACTTTTTAAAAAAGAACCCCTAGTATGTATGTATGTTTTGTTTTCCTTATTTTAGAGAGAGAGCCTGGATTCTTTAGATCTGCCAAAGAAAATTCAGGAGGTATATAAAAATGAGTATGGGAAAAACCTGGAAATTGTCTGCCCCGTAGAAGGCCAAGCCTGTATTGCAAAACAGGAAGATGGGAATTGGTACAGAGCTCAGATTATAGGTGAGGTATTGATTGTTCCACTCCAAAGCTAGGTTGCATAATCGGAGGTGGTGCTAGGTCAGCGTCATGCAGTGAATGTGAATAGTAACAAACAGCTAATATTTTTAGTAGGCATTGCTAATGTTATAGTCTTTGGCTATTAATTGAGTGGTTTTTGTTTGTTTGGGTTTTTTTAAATAAAGATAAACTGTATACTTAATGTTATATATATTATTGAAATTCTATTATATAATTTTCACTTAATGTTTCAATATTACAGTTTGAACTATAGATTTGTCTGTTATAGCCAGCCTCCAAGTGTAACTCTTGTGGGTCAATAACCGCCCATCTGAAGGGGATGGAGCTGACCTCTGTGTTGCCTGTATGGACAGTGTAGCATGCCTGTATACTGACATGTCTACTTGGCATATATTTAATGTGCCAGTGTCTCATAAAGTGATTAGATGGAAAGGGACCAAAATGCTAACTGTAATTTCAGGAACTTGGAATAGAAGGATCTTAAAAGAACACGGTTTTTGAGTTGGGTTATGGAACATTTGAAAATGTGGTATTTTATGATTATATGGTGTAAATGTGTTTTGCTCTGAAATGTTGGTACTTCAGATAATCTACATCAGATAATCATTTTTTGTTTTAATAACTTGGGTTATTTTTCTTGAAGGGCTGCCAAGTCATCAAGAAGTTATGGTAAAATATGTTGACTTTGGAAATGTTGCTAACTTAACTCTTAAAGACATACGCAGAATAAAAAAGGAGTTTCTCAGCTTTCCAGAACAGGTAAATTAGTGCTTGCCTGGATTAAATTAATGGAATCTCAATGAATGAAAGGGGAAAGAGAGGATTGTTAATGTGCTGAAGTAAATAAAA
This sequence comes from Apus apus, assembly GCF_020740795.1. NCBI lineage: Eukaryota > Metazoa > Chordata > Aves > Apodiformes > Apodidae > Apus > Apus apus. Next base: position 17,991,407 of record NC_067282.1, read on the forward strand.
TGTTAAGCAAGTTCCTTTCACATGGGTTTGTGATATGACGTTTGGGTGCACATCGAAAACTCTGTATTTATTTTTTTTTATCATTCCGTTATAAATTAAATCTAATATTACCTTGCAGTGAGGAGGTGGACATGCATTGTGTGTGTTTAATTCAGATACCTTCTTTCACACCATAGTAAGCTAAATTAATTTTTACATTCCTTCATTTTCAAATGATGATCTAATAACTGTCTTTTTTAAAAATTCTATTTTTGTTTGGCTTGTGGCATTTGAAGTTTGGTGTTTTCCTAACTTTGGGTATTGTAGGATTTTTTCCCTTCTGACAAGGAGAAAAACTGACTGGGAAAGGCAATGGCAAGGTATTTTTGTCGAATAAAAAAAATGCACATCAGTAAAAAATAATTATTTTTCTTCAGCTCTTCATTCAGTAGTTCCAGTTGCCAACCATAATGATACTAGAAGTTTTCTTATGTTGATAGGGTTTTTTTTAGCTAGTTGTAGGCACCAGAAATAGTGATTATTTTAGCTACAGCCAGCATCTTTTCCTGGAAATAGGATTTAATTGGTTATATTTTTAGCAAGTGTTTCTGGGAAAAGTTTCAGCCAGAAAATTGAGCCTGTTTTGACAGCAATGGAGGGGAACCATTCTAAAATGGCAACATGCTATTGCTGTTGCAGTGTCTTAATCAGATCAGAGTGGCTACGGGTGAATAAGTGTGTAGGGATTTTTGAGGTGTGTTACCCCATTGTTGCAATTGATTGCTTGTTACTGACAAAATACAAATCCTCTGAAAAATCCATTAGGAGTTTGTCAGCTCTTGAGCACATACCACTAGGTTTCCTCACTTGGATCACAAAGCAGAAGGGGCTAAAGAGATATGGATACAGATGGGTATATGACCACTAAAGAATGGTCTAAAAAAGATTGACCCTGTCAGTTATTCTCCAATTTCAGCATTCTTATGCTGTATAAAGGTGATGGTGAAACACTGGCAAGATGTTTACACTTGAAGTTTAGGTCAGAAATAACAACTTTCTGTGGCTATTAGTTTTAATGCAAGCAATAGGTCAGGAGGCTGTTTCTGTGGTGCTACAGTTTCAAGCCTTTTCCATTTAAAAGAAATTCTAAGGATTAAAAGTTCTTTGAAATATGAATTAACACAAGATTGTAAAACCAAGTGTTTGGAAGCTAAGAGTATTGGAGTGCAGTTGATTGTGCAGATCTATCCTGTTGCATGTAAGCACTGGTAAGTCTTCACTCACGATCACCACATACTGCACTGCCTCAAATGTAAGTTGGTTGTTTAAGAGATTTGACTTAGGCTGTTACAAGGAACATTGGACTTTTTTCAGCCTGTTAATACAGTTTGCAGGCATTTTAATAGACTTGGGTGCTACAGAAGTGTTGGCTAAGACTAGAATGAGCAGTAATTATTGTTGGTTTTGTCATCTGCAGCCCTTTATTTTAATGGTTATTTAACCAGTCAGTCATATTTTCATATTCCTGACTGCCTGTATCCTAAGAATATCTGCATGAACTATTTTTATTTCTGTTGTCTTTATTTCCTTTCTCTACCTTTCCCCCACCTGTGTTACTTGTCTTTCTTTGGTGTGATAAACAAGAAGGAGGAAGCAATAACATTCACAGTTAATTTAAAATTGAGCCATAGCAGTCACCAAAGTTTGCAGTAAAGATGCTAAACAAAAATTGTTTTCATCAAAGTACTTTATTTAATCTGATTTCCTGTGTGTCGCCTAATTAATATCTTTCAAAAATCTGGGAGGAATTTTCTGACACAGGCGCTGTGGTACTCTAATATCTCTGTGTTTAGTCCTTCAAACTGCTACAATGGTGAAGTCATGTTAATATAAGAGACTTTGAATCTGGGTTACTACATCATGATAAGCAAGCTTTATTACCTCTCTGCAGTAACCTTTCCTGATCTCTGCAGCCACTTCTGTGCCTAACCCTAAAGGGAGGCAAAGAGAAGCTCCTGCTTCAGCAAGGATGTATCTGTTTGAGCTTCATGCTCAGCTACCAGTGGGGAGGGGGGGACATCTTAAATAAAATCAAACAGTGATAATGTGGAACCAGAAGCTGTCTTGCTGTCCTGCAAGAGTGCAAAACAAAGGCTAGAATGTGGCTATAATGAGAAGGGCTTGACAGGTGTCGTAGTATTGTCATTTGAGTTTTTCTTTAGGCCATCAGGTGCAAGCTGGCTCGCATCAGACCTTATAAGGAGGCAAATGAGTGGAGCAGAAAAGCCAAGGCAAGATTTGAAGAAATGACTGAAGATAAATTTATGCTGTGTTCAGTTGTTGGTAAGTTATCAAGAGTGTATTACTTTATATTTAAATATTACTAAATAAACTAAAACGTAGAAACATGCACTTTTGTATTTTAAATAGTATTTATTTGAAATGCATATGTTCATACTTTTGACTGGAGTAAGAATATCTAAACATGAACTAATTGGAGGAGATACAATAGATAACAGACAGAAACTCTGTTTATGTCTTCTCTTACACCAGCCCTAGATAATGTAAACATCCTGGTTTATTAAGATGGGCTTGTTTCCAAAAGCACTAGCTGTCCTTGACTCTTCCTAACTTCATTGGTAGCTGGGAGGGTGATTGTTGCTTCTGTAAAACATTGCAAAAACTACAAAAAGAAATCAGATAACACATACATGAGTTGTAGGATTTTTCTCAATACCATTTATTATTAGTGTGTAGCTAGTTAGTTATTTTTCTACACCTGTGGAATGCTGATTTGGAACCCATCTAATAAATGAAATTACATGTAGCAGTTGGGTTCTTTGTACAAAAATATTTTGTAATAGTTTATGCATTATATGTTAATCTATAGATATGTGCAATGCTGGGCCTCTACGTATTGCTGAGGTTAGACAACATTATTTTATAAATCAAATGTAATTTTACAGAATTCTGTCCCTTGCTACCATTTGCCATGTCTGCAAAACTGCAAATAGCCTTTATATTGTCATTGATGGGCACTAATTATGTTTATATTATTTATTCACAGAAATTTTAGATAATAACATTGTATCTGTTGAACTCTTTGACTCTGCTGTTCATGGAGGAAGCCGTAGTATTAATTGCCAACTAGTTAAAGAAGACCTAGCATCCTACACACATGGGTAAATACACTGTGAATAACTTAAAAGTATTTAGAAATACTTGAATTTGTATAATAAAATTACTGGCTTTAGTATGTCTCCAGTGGCTGGAATTTACCACATTTGTGATAAATTCATTACAAATCAGATTAATCAAGTCAGTTACAGAGTGTAACTCTGCAGTTTGGCATAGTTGAATTCTCAAGCTAAATCTTAACTAACGCAAATTACTGAAATTGATTCAAAGGTTGGAGATGAAATTTTGCATCTTGCTTGTAATGTGCTTGAGTGCCAAATCTTCCCAAACTGGTTATCATGAAGGTTCTCATTCCCTTCTAGTAAGAAAAGAAATAAACACTGTATGTTTAACTTGCACCTAAGGTAAGTCATGTCTTTGGAAGGTCTGTTCCTAGAAAATAAATAAATAAGTAGCTGTGACAGAAGAATTGGGAAGCCTGCAGTGTGAGCAGAGGCTGCTGAGATGACACTGCTGCATTTAATTTGTTAGCTTTTAAGAAAGGTCATCATGGGCTTTATTAATGGAAAACAATGATTATTCTTTCATGAATTATTTTTGAATACTAATTAAAATATTGTTAAATAGAAGGTGTTGATTCCAAAAGGGAATTTCTGAATTGGCTTTTTCAGGAGAAGGCAAATAAGTGGATTTTCATTTCTTTGCTCAGAAATACAGCAAAACCCTAGTAACACTTCTCTGGTACCAGCCACAATTTTTAATAGGATTTTTGTATAGTTAAGGAGCTTTATTTAAACCTATTTAAAGCTGAATTATTTTGTCACTGTCAGTAGGGCATTTTGTTGGGTTGCAGATACACTTAGATGCCTGCTTATGACCTGCAAACAAGTGGATACTTTACATTGATATAAGTTGCTGTGTAACTGTACTAAGATGGATTTTTCAGTTGCTCACTTACTCCACCTTCTTTACTTGGACTGGGAAGAAAACAGAGGAAATACAAGCAAGAAAACTCATGGGTCAAAATAAAGACAATTAAATCACTTACTAAGTACTGTTGTGGGCAAAACAGACTGCATTTAAATTGCTTCATTACTAGTTAGCATAAATATTTAATTACTGATTCAGGTATTTGGACACAAAAGACTAACATTAATAGTTCCTATCCTCCCTGTTTTCAAAGTTCAACTTCACTCCAGGCACCTCTCCTCCTCTTTCCACCCTCCAGTTACACTTGGTCCCTTCAGTGAGGCAGAGAGGAACGCAGCTGGTTGGGATGAGGACGCAGCAATACTCGATGCTGCTTCTTCCTGTATTACTTCCTGTGTTCCAGCATGGTCCCTCTGCAGGCCTCAGGACCTTCAGGAGTGTGCCTCTTCCTCCATAAAATACCATCTGCTCCAAAATAACTGCCATTTCTCTTCAGTTCCCTCCTCTTCCTGGTGTGTTCTGCTCTTCATTAAATTAGGGGTGCCACTGGCTTCAGTGAAGGGCTCACCCATGTCTTGTGGAGGGTCTTCTGCAGAGGTGGCTGAAACAGGCTGTGTCTGCCACAGGTCAGCACCTGGAGCCTCTTGTCTCAGAGGTCACTCCTGCAGCCCCTCTGCCCAGCTACCAAAAACTTGCCATTCATACCCAGTGCACTGTGTCTTTCAGTTGGAATGATGATGTTTCCATTTTGAGGGGGACCAAGGGGCTTGTTTTGTGGGGGGTCTTAAGGAGTTTTGGCTTGCTTTGTTTTCCAGTGCACATACCTCTTTAACCCTCCGGAACTCTTTGGTCAAAATTTCTTTTTCTCACTGAATTTCTTATTTGAGAAGATGACTGTCTGCAAAAAGGCAAGAGATTGGTGAATAATTTAAAACTTTCTTCGGGTCATTTAGAATCACATTTGGGTTATGATTATTTTTTCATTTTTAATGCTGTTCAGGGCTACCCGGGCCAGCTCTAAACTGCAGTCTAAGACAGTGTAAGCAGGAGAGCACAGCACTCCACTGAAGGTGACTTTTTGACAAGCAAACATCAGAGTACTCTTGCATTGGGATAGGAAGTAGTCCATACTTGCTTGGAAGAAACCTTTAGTCTGAAGTTCCTTCTAAATCAGTTGTTTTTTCTGATGGATCTGCAGTGATAATGCTATCCTGGAGTTACTAGAGAGGGGGTGGGAAGAAGTGTAACATGTCCCTCCCTGGCAGATTGGCTCTGTCCATTTCATAGTCCAGACTAGTTGTATGCAGGGTAGGCATGTTTATAAGCTATTGCGTTCGTTTCTTTCTTGGTTCTACAAGTTAGCTGTTCTACCCAGCAGTTTCCAAATACCTGCATCAGGAAAGCTTGCAAAATAATTGTGTATCAGTAGGTAGTGGATGATTCAACACTTGACAGGATTTTCTCTGACAGAACATTTTGTGTCCTTGTCAGGAAGGAGAAGATAGGTGATAGATCTCTGAAAATAGAAAAGAGTTTCTTCATGGAGGCCCAGAAATGGTCAGCTGTTAAACTCACACTTGCTGTCTGCTTCAGTCAGCAATCACAGAGTAATAGGTAGTTTGGGTTGAAAGGAACCTTTAAAGGTCATCTAGTCCAACCCTCCTGCAATGACCCAGGCCATCTTCAACTGTATCAGGTTGCTCAGAGCCCCATCTAACCTGGCCATAAATGTTTCCAGGGATGAGGTATCAACCACCTCTGTGGGCAGCCTGTCCCAGTGTTTCACCACCATCACTGTAAAAAAGTTTTCCTTATATTTTGTCTGAATCTACCTTCTTTTAGTTTAAAACTATTACTCCTTGTCCTGTCACAACAGACCCTGGCAAATAGTTTGTCCCCATCTTTCTTTAAATGTTGCAAGTGTTGTTTACAAGAATCCAGTTCTTTTACATTGACACGATTTTTTTCCAAGCTGCAGTCTCTTAGGTCTCTAGTTGGCACAGTTCACACACACTTGTATTAAGCTGGGCTGTGGCTCAGAATGCACACCAGCCAACTCTTGATTGTTGTTGGAGTTCATTGTATCCAGTTCACACAATTTAAACAAGTTTCATCAAGGTATTCTAGTGACTGTACTTGATTCAGTACACTACTTAAGAAAGTCCTAGCTTTAGTTGTCTTGTATTTGTTCTTTAGGCTAGGAGGGTAAATGTTTCACTAATGTTAATATTCTTTACTTCTGAAAGAAATATTTACACATCTCAGAAGTTGAATGTTGCAGCTTTCACTCAGAGCCAACATTGATTTCCAGAAGCATGATTTTAGTAATTTAATGGTCTTTTAAGCCAAACATGAACATTAACGTTCAGTAGTCCATTTGTGTCAGGCTTGCTTTTCTGCTGGCAGCCGATACTGTGCAGTGCTTTCATTTGTTGGTAGAACGTGCAAGGTTAACCTTCTGAAGGAGAATACAGTTAAGTTACTATCTTGAGTGTCTTGGTAGTAGCATTTAGAAATGTTTTTCGTTTGTTTGGAATTTTTTCTGCTTTTCTAAGTTATTATTTTTCAGTCTTCACATGGATTCCTGTCATGTTGAACTGTGATTATTGAGCTCTTTTTCACGTTGTTTGCCATGTGTTTAAACTTTTCATTCTGATTGCTTTATGCTCTTTACAGATACATTGGAAGTGCTGTTTTAAGGCCTAATGAAATATGGGATGCTCCTCTAGAACAAATTCCTGAAACCTCCGAAACTTCAGAACCTACAGGCGTGGAATCTGTGGATGAAGGAGATGTCAAATCACTTCATAAAAAAGAACTAGAAGGAAGAGTTAGTCACGTTGTGTCTCCTGGTAAAATTTTTATTCAGTGGCTGTCATCAGAAAGTACACTGAAAAGGTACTAAAACTTTTCTTGAGTTAAGGCATTTTTATTATAAACTGATGAAGTATGGTTAGAACAAACTGATCGAGGCCTGATGAATGCAACAGTGTCCAGAAAGGTCTTTCTGTTCTTTCTTATCCCCATTCGTTCATTAGTGATCTTGGTAAATAATACGGGTATCCTAAGTCATGGAACTTCAAGTCATTTTTTTCAATGTTATTCTAACATGCTGTTAGAAAAGTTTAAAGGCAATTTCTAGCCATAGTGTGTCAGCCTTCCTTTGGTAGTTATATAGGTAACGTTTAGGTAATGGTACGTACTGTTTGAAGACAGCTAAGTGGAAATATCATTGCTTAGTGCAGGTTGCTTATTTGTGCTCTTTTCTCCTTTCATTTTTGTACCTTCTTGCATGTAGCTGCCTAGGCACCCATTGAATTGGTCATGACACCAAAAGTACCATACTGTTATATTTTTGAGAAAAAATAGTGTAGCTTTCAAATAGTGCTATGCAGAAGGGTCAGGATTGCTCAGATTAGTTCTATTTAAGAACACATTACAGTCTTACAGAGTTTTAATCAGTGTATGTGTCTTGAAGCTTCATTTAACGTATATCTAACATGTCATGAAGAAGAGCTGCAATACCACGTGTCTGTTAAAACAGTTGATAAAACTTTACTATATGCTAATTAAGCAGTAATGGACTAAATAAACACTTTCTTCATGGGATAAAATTTTACCAATAGAAAAGTGTTTTTTCTTAATGTTAGTTTACAGAAGAAGATGGCTGCCATCTACAACAAATCCCAGCCACAGTCCGTGAAGTGGGAAAGTGGAATGCACTGTGCTGTTTATATACATGATTTGGAACAGTGGCAGAGAGGTCAAATAAGCAAGATTGTCTCTGAAAGAAGTGCAGAGGTAAACCTGTTATCGTAAGAGGGTTCATACTTAAAAATATTTGTAAGCATTCACTGTTGAAAATAATGTCAAGTCTTTGGTTCTTCTGTGTTAGTATTTATTCTTAGAGCCTTTTGCTTTTGTTGAGTTGCAGTTACGTTGTACATTGCTGCAAGATGTCCTAAAGCTCACTTGCTTTCAGCAGGGAACCTTTTGATGAAGGTTCCTGAGGGTGACTTTGTGTATGTTTACACTACACTTTTGAACATAGCACAGATTCTCAAGCTATAACCTAACAGTTCAGCTGAGATTCCAGCAGCTGTGTGTACCTGAGGGTCGTGTTAATTCAAACCTAATGATCCTTTCTAGAAGATGGAGCTGGTTGTACTGGGTGCAGTGGCACAGGAACATATGTAGTCATTCTGTTGTTTGAACCTTAAACTGGTGATGATGCCCTGTGCTATGTAGGTGTAACATTTTCCACAGTAGTTTCTCATACTGTGATGCTTTGAACGTCTGTTTTGTACTCATTTGAAAAAAGCAAAAAGGCATTTTGTGGATAGATAACTACTTACCGCAAGTGTGTCTTTTTAAAAATCATACAGATAACCCTCAACTGGTTTATCATGAGTTCTATCCACCATCAGGTTATGCCCATGGGTCTCAGTAGGAAGCAGAAGCAGGATATTCTATACTTCTGATTTGCATTGTCTGCCTTCTAAGGCTAAGAGCCCTCAAACACCTATTTAACCATGTCAGAATAAAAAGCAAGGGGGGAGGGGAGCTATTTTGCCATTTCTGGGTTTGCAGACATAACTGAAGCAGGAGGAAATAAATGTTCTTACTCAAGTAGCAGCCTCTGTGAAGTTGTTTAGTCACTTTTGAGCACATCTGTGTGTTTTGTCCTCTTGGCACACTCTGGCGGTCATTTGCCTCCAGCCATGGAGTAGGTCAAATGCTGGTAACATTTGCTTGAATATTCAGCCATGCTTTGAATTATCATTTGTTACAGATAAAACTAAGAAGGTGGAGTTTTTCCTGCTTCATTGTGTTTCTTGTCTGTAACAGGTGCTACTTTATGATTCTGGAGCTGAAAAAACAGTGGATATCAGCTGTCTAAGAAAACTTCAGGAAAATATGAAGAAAATTAGGACATTGGGAGTAGAATGTTTCTTGGCAGATATAAGGTAGCCTTTTCATTATACTGACTAGTAGTATTAGAAACCTGATCATGACATAACTTAATATTTTCCTGTGTTAGCACTGATAATGTAAGATTTGCATAGAGTTTGCTTTTTGAATAAAGAATAAATGGGATGGCAACTGTGATTAGTTTTATAAGGAGTTTTTTTCTAAGAGTTACATTACGTACCAGTAAAGAAGAAAACTGTGCTATAGAAAGAAAGGATGAGTTATAAAATACTGAACAGATGATAGAGGTTTTTCTGATTTCACTGAAGACCTCTCTTTTCTAGACTGTAAAAAAGAGAGAATCGGGGGATTCTCCCATGCATTTGTTGGTGTGCTGTCTATACTGTGAGGAAAAAATAATCATGTTTGTAATACCTATTGCCTGAATTAATATAGAAAGTGCAATTTGCAGACAAAGTATGGAATTGCCCTTACTCTGCTAAGACAGGTGTCATAATTCTGGAACACATGATCCTCCTAAGTTTTGAAGTTTTGGGGTTATATTCTTTAATTCTTCCTGTCATATAGATCCAGAGATGGATGACCATTTATTTTTACTCTTTAACTGTAATGGAGATTGTTTTTTCCCTGATGGTTCAAGCATTCAAAAAAAATCAGTAAAGGGAAAGGTTTGTGCTAAAGCTCAAGAGATGAGAACTTCTCTTGTACTAAAGGAGATCATAATTTGTTCTGTTAGGCCAACAGGTGGAAGCACGCAGTGGACAGCAACAGTGTGTGAATGCTTATCCTATTACCTAACTGGGGCACAAGTAAAAGTGATCGTACAGGTTCGTAATCAAAACCAGTGGTATTTGTGAAACTTTTGTCAGCTTGTCTGTTAGTTTAATTTTTTTCCCCTAATATTTTCACTCTTCAAAAAAGTCCTGAGTGAAACCTACTTAAATTGATGTTTGCTGTAGGGAAAAAGATGCTTTTTCTTTTTTTCTGCTTTATTTTATTTTTTTACTGGGGTATTAGAGCAGTTTGGCCACCTAGAATGAACACAGTCTTAGATATATTTAGTTAGTGAAGAAGAATGTATCTTTGGGATTTAATAGATGTTGACAGCTTTTATTGCTAGGTGAGTAAGAGGCACATGTTTTTGATGAGAATAATTTCAGCAGCTGCTGTATTAGTTTTCAAGCCTCAGGAGCAGAAAGAACTAGTCCAGTGCTTTACATCATTAATGATTGACTTCTAGCACTGGTTAAAACTGAACTATTACAAGGTATTTATTACTTTAGTGTCTATTAATTTAGCAGCTGCCAGTGAGGTTTTACAGTATGTCTGGAAATAAAAGTGCTGATGAGCACAGTGATTTGAGTGTCTTTTCCTCTAACAAGAGCTTTAAAACATGCAGATGTAGGCACTTCAGGGCATGCTCTGGTGGCCAAGGTTGTGGGGTTTTTTGTGGGTGGTGGAGTGTGTCGTTGGCTGTGGTTGGTTGGAATTTTTTTCTGCTGATGGCTGTACTTGATGATTTCAGGGGTCCTTTCTAACATGACAGTTCAGTGATTTAAACAAGTATTTGGCAGTTCATTAAAAAAAAAAAAATTAAAAAAGCAAGGGTTTTTTCTGCTACTTTTTTGTACTATGTTTAGGAGAGTTGGTAAATTATGGGGACTGTGACATAGATTAAATAAATCTTGTGTCTTCTGATGCAGGCATCAGTTGTTCAACAGTGTCTGATTTGCAGTCAGTAGCAGTAAAGTGAAAAATATGCCAGTAGTTCACAGGAAATGCATGTTGGAATGTGTTGTCCAGCTCTCATTTTTTTCCAGGAAAGTGACGTGGCTTGTGCATTGCCTGTGAAAATTTTTTGCAGAGGTGAAACGGGAGAAGTGATGGATGTTTCAGAACACCTTATTCAGAAGGGATTGGCTTTTAGAAACAGAAGGTTTGGATACTTTTATATTCTTTTAGACTCTCATATTCACATTGTGATAAGCTAATAAGCACAATAAAAATTTGGCTTGTCTTCTACATAATATGTAGCAAGAGAACTCCATCTCTAGTGAACTTACCTGAGTATAACGTTATTCATTGTATCCATTACACTTCTCAGCTCTCTTAAGTTGATATATGAGATACTTGACAATATTCTAACAAGCATGTGCCATCTCTGTGTGTTTTGGTTTTTTACTTCTGTTTTATTCTTTCGCACTTTTAAAGTTCTTCATCAGTTAACATGTCTGTGTGATTTGATTGATAGAATTGATAAAGCTGATGTGGCTTGCTCAATCTCCAAGGAACATCTTAAAGTGCAGTTAAAGCAGGAGAGCACACGACTGGATGGTTGCAATTCAGTGACTGCATGTGCAAAAACCAGTGCTGCTCCGGAGCAAAACATCACTGTTTCAGAGAGTGAACAAAAATCAAGTGAAACGTACAAGGCACTGCTTCATTCAGGAATGGATGAGATATATAAACCTCCCCTTATACCTGAAGAAAAGGTTTTTCAAGCTGTAGTGAGTTGCGTTGGACATGATGGAACTATTTATATAATACCAAAATCTTACGGTAAGATGACACGGAAGAAAATACGTTTACGTCTATGAATCTGCATAGCTTTGGTGTATCAAAATACGAGATAGGTTTTCTGGTGGACGTGTTGTGGGTCAGAACACGGTCCCGGAGGATTCCTGTTGGGGAGGATTGCGGCCTTTGGCAGGGGGCGAGGGGTGCGTGCGGGTCCCGCAGCTTCCCAGGGCAGGAGCCCACCTGCCCAGCAGCTGGCGACCTGTCCTCAAGCCCATCACAATGTGCTCTCCCATCCTGCCGCCCAGGGAGCCCCCAGACCCCGAGGCCTCGCACGGACAGGTTCCCTGCCTCTCTTCTAGACAGTGTTGGGTAAAGCAGCCAGTGCTTTGCTTTGTAATGTGGAGATTGTGATACGTTTTGCTAATAGTAATTAAAATACAGTCCTAAAAATTCTCAGAAGTTAGCCTGGATTATTGCAGGATCATTTTTTTTTTTTCCTTCAGTGTGAGCTCAGTACCCAGTTTTCTTGCGGTCTTTATTTGTACTGTGATAAATTCTCTATATCTTAGTTTTCTGTTTGTACTATTTAAAAGTGGTACATTTTTGCCTGACAAATGCAGTGTAGGTCTTAAGAACCATGGTGTAGTATATTGTAGTTTTCAGAAGAGCTGCTGTATGAGAAACTATTTTTAATATTTTTTTTAATTCTACAATTACATTTAACTGTTAGATCATATCATAAAACTTTGAAATTCAAAGCATAGTAACCCCACTTACCCAAGACCATATTCTTCTTGCAGTTGGTGCTGTAGTCTGTACCCGTAGTTGAAGAGGGTCTTCTGGCCACCTGTTTTGTATCATTTTATGGTGTCCTACCACTGCCTCTGGGAAGTGTGTCTTGTTCATGGAGCAGCTCTTCTAATGCTGCTGCCAAGGTGTCATTTGCAAAATTTATAGACCTTTCTTCTCCAAGATTGGAATCCTAAATTACTAATGGCTTCACAATCAGAAATACAGTTTTTATTTTTTGTTCAAGTATTAACTTGTTTGCATATGCTACATGCTGAACATACATATTGTATCAGTGTTGGAAAACATTATTTGGAGCACATGTGTTTTGTGTTTATACATGTCTTCATCTGAATCTACTTGTGTTTAGTGATTGTGAAATAATTTTTGTTAACGTGTTACAGACAACTTTGAATGTATTTATTATTTATTATTTGCTCTCCCCCATGCCCCCAGAAACTGAACTAAACAAATTGATGGCTGAAATACAAAGTAACTTCAAATGCCTTGGTCTTCTGGAACCCTACTGCTGGAAAAAGGGAGAGCCTTGTGTTGTAAGAGGATCAGATACCATGTGGTATCGAGGTAAAGTTGTAGAACTCGGTGGTGGTGCCCTCCAGGTAAGTGTGATTGTACGTCTTGTGTGTTTATGAACATCTGCACACATGTTAAAAAAGCCAGTAATCTTCTAAAAGAAATTTATGATCACCCCTTTTTTCGTTCAGCTGACCTGGCTGCCCGGATACTTGTTCTGGTTTAGAAGTGTGACAGCTGTCCTGGGGTTTTTATTTATTTTAAAGATTATTTCTTTCTGCTTATGTCCGTAATCACAATTTTTCCCATAGTTTTCCTGGTGATTATAAATGTTCTTAAGTAAAAAGTTAGCCTTCATCACCTGTAATTAATCCCTTTTAGGATTTTTCTTTTTTCTGTTATCTTATGTGTAATGCTTTAACAATACATAGTTTTAGATTCCTCCCACCTTGTCCCCACCCAAAAAGCAGTGGCTGTCTGTTTTTAATTCTTTCTGCTGGACAGGTATAGAGTTACATTTTCTAATTAACAGTTAATCTTACCTAAACTCTTGAGCCTGCTCACGTGTTCTGAATGTAGATGTGCAAGTCTGACACTATGGTAGTTCACAATTCTTTTTATTTCTTTCACTTTTAAACTACAGTATGTAATTACATAAAAGGTAGAATATCTTGCAACACGTTTAGAAACTGAACTTCTAATGTGCCATACCAGGTTTTTTTAATCCTTTCTTTCATTCCCACTTTGCCATATCACTTGCTTACCACCAAACAGTTGCTTTTTCCTCCAGAAATGAGAATGCTGTACATAGACGTTTTATTTTATCAAACTTGACTTAAAAACTAGGAGTTATTTCAGGAAAACTGTTGTTTTCATATAGGTACATTACATAGACCATGGTTGCACAGAGAGGATTCCTCATTGTCATCTGTATCCAACTACATTGTATACTGCTGTTCCTCCATTTTGCATACCATGTCAGCTCTACAAGACAGTACCAGTGAGTAATGAAAGATTGGAAGATGTTTTGGTAGGTAGTTACTCAAATTGATATGCTGTTTAGTCCTACAAAAGTTGAGACTACTTGCTGGTATTTTTTCTTGCCTACTGGTATTCGGAGAATAGCTAATGAGAATTGTTTCAGCAAGGCAGCCTTCTATCAGAAAATTCCAGATTGCTTTATGAAGTGACTATGCTTTAAAAGCAGCTGTCATTGGAATTAAATCTTTGTGAAACAGGACATTGCAGTAGCTGGCAGGATGATACTCTGAAATGGTAGTTCATTTTACATTTACAATAGCATCAACAGGTAGTAAGCCCTGAATTTTTTTAATGCAAAATGGGCAGAAAATTGGAAATCTGCAAGGCCTGCAAAAGTGTTCCTGTCACTCCGAACTTTGCTGTGCAGGAAACAGTCTGTTAGGCTAAACTAATATAAGTGAATTGTTTTAGGGGGTTTTCTTATTAAGTAATTGATACATAAACAACATCTTCCCAAATCACATCTCACTCAATTTGAATTGTGCGTTTCGCAAATGTGAATTTTAAAGAAAGCCTTTATTTCTGGAAGCAGTTCATCTGAGTGGTTAAGACAGGTTTATAAGCCTGCAGATTGGAAGGCAAATAGATACTGCAAGAAATAAAATATGTTATTTAAAGTATCCTGTGTTTTCTGTTGTGTGTTATCTTTGAGTGTATTACTTCTGGGTTATGTTTCTGTTATATGTGCACACATAAACAGCTATGTATATAGTACAGTTTAGGCAAGCAGTATCTCTTCCTAAGCCACTTCGAGATTTGAAAACTGCTGGTTGGCTTTATCACACAGTAAGTTTTAGTGTACCAAGTAGCAGCTAATTTTCAAACTAATTATGTGTGTTTTCAATGCTAGGCACATATTTCCATCTTACTTTGTTAAGAATAGTAAGAGGATTACTTGTCAGCATCTTAATGTGAGGGGGTTTTTTGCTTTTTGTCAAATAGATTGGAAATTTTTGGCAGCAGGATGCAGTAGATTGCCTTCAAGAGCTGCTTACAAATGAAGAGGTTGAAGTACATGTTCAGGTAACTTAAATCTGTTCATAGAAGTGGACTGACTTTTTGTGCTCTTATTTTTTTTTCTTTTAACTTGTATTAAGAACAATAGGTGAAGGAGTGTGGCAGTAAATACATATCTTAGACAAAACAAATTCCAAAGCTAAGGTTAATTCTGTTATTACTTGACCTTTTATTAGTTTTCAGGCCTTAAATGTGTCCTTTAGAAGACAACAGTTTTTGGTCTGTTTCTATTCTCTGTTATTGACAAGCAGCCTCCCTACCGACAGCATAAATTCTTCTAAATCCAGTTATAAGTAATTAAAATTTTGCCTGGCAGCAGGGTTGGAACTAGATGATCTTTAAGGTCCCTTCCACCCCAAGCTATTCTGTGATCCTGTGATTTTTTTATTTTATGATAATTAAGTATGGACATGCTTAAGTTTATATATTAACATTATAGGGTAACACAAAATCTGTATTGTCTGAAAACCTGCAATTTCAGATAGTTTTATTTCTAATGGTAAATTGTGAAAGAGAGAGGTTTACTGTTGAGTGAGCAAACATAGGATAATGTTTCAGTGTTACACTGAGTAGTCAGTGCTGCCTTTCTAAAGATAGATATATTCCTGTTTGTGTCACAACTGATGTAATAGCTATCTGGGTTTTGGATCTTTGAGGAATGAGTATAATGCATTTAGGAATGATAGGTTTGAATTTCCTGGTAACACTATTGCTGTTATAATCTTAGTTTGTCTTGTGAAAGTAGGAGTTACCAGATAACCCATGGGGCAAGTTGTCCATCAGCCTGTATTTTGGTGGAGTATCACTTTCTTCCTTCATGGCATACCACAAGTACTGTGTTGCTGAAGATTGTCTGGACATCCCAGAGGTGGTGAGATTTTGTGTGTGTCTTTTGCTGTTAATCTGACATTAAAAATTACTCAGTTGCTTGTTGTGACTTCTGCTGATTTGTTACTTCTTTTTATATTTCTGTACAGTTTTGTGATGTAAACAGCAGTAAGAATAAGTACACAGCTCTGTTGTATAAACAAGTGCAGATATGTTGTGTTGATAAAATTGTGTGGAATATTCACTGTGAGGGTAGTGAGACACTGGTACAGGTTGCCCAGGGAGATTGTGGATTCCCCATCCCTGGAAGTGCTCAATGACAGGTTGGATGGGATTTTGAGCAGCCTGGTCTAGTGGGAGGTGTCCCTGCCCATGCAGGAGTGTTGTAACTAGATGAGCTTTAAGGTCCCTTCCAACCCAAACCATTCCATGATTCTGTGAATAGAAAATTGCCAAGAATTTTTTCTTGGACTCCTTTCTGAAAAGAGTTTTTTTATGTTTGAAGTCAAATTAGTTTTTTTGTTCCTCTAAAACTTCATAGGAATAGGGTAGTATTTTTATCTCTTGAAGGGATTAGTCAATCATAGAAATATGCTCCAATGGTGGAGATACTAAAAAATAAATTTGATCAAATAGTTCAGCATAAACCTATTGATGTGTAAGGGTGTTACCTAGCTTCTTCATTCCAAGTGTCTGGGATGTTCATCTGATGTTGAAATTTTCACCCAACTTCATTGTCTTAAAAAAAAAAATTAAGTAAGTAAACTCTGTATTGAAAATTTGTTTCTGGATGTCTATAAATACATGAGGGCTGGGCATTAGGAGGCAGGGACAAGCTCTTTTCACTTGTGTCCTGTGACAGGACAAGGGGCACGGTGAGGGTGACGGAGCACTGGAACAGGCTGCCCAGAGAGGTGGTGGAGTCACCATCCCTGGAAGTATTTAAAAGAAATGTAGATACTGTGCTTAGCGACATGATTTAAGCACTGAATGGGTAAATTAGGTTATGGTTAGGCTTGATGATCTTCAAGGTCCCTGCCAACCAGGATGATTCTATTATTCTATTCTATTTTAGGTTTTTCTTTCTAAGTATTTTATCTCTTTAAAGGGAATTCCATATTTAATGCAAGTTTTGAATTAACGGCAATCAAGTTAACAAGTCAGTGTGCTAGGACCATTTCAAAGATATGTTCTTTATATTTAAAGTGTTGATAATTACCTGGTTCTTTTCTGTTACCTTTTAGCTAAAGCTTTTTTTAAAAATCTAATAAGGATTGAAATTAAATGTTAATTGTTATTTTATTCATTAAGGACATGCTGTTTAGATTATTAGATAACTCCTTTGAAACAGCATTTGTACAAAAGCTGGTTTGCATTTTGTTAATAAATATGCTTGCCTAAATCTGTCATGTTCTAGGAGCTACTTCAAGGAGACATTCCTGTTTTACCTTCATACCCATTGCCACCACTGCCTGTTCCAGGAGATACCTTTCCTGTCAGAGTTACCCATTTAGTGTCCCCTAAGGAGGTAATTTTTGTAAACATCTCATATATGTTGCAGATGGAAATGTTGCAGTCTCATGATGCTGGTGAAGAGGAAATCATGGCTAACAATTTTACATAATAAAAACATTACTAAGGTTGCAAAATGCTACTGAGTTATTGATACAGATGGTTGTGCAGTGCAACTGTCTGAATGAAATCCTACTTGAAATACCCTTTTGGGTGAGGGAAGAGAAATAAATACTAACCATTTCCCTAAAAAAAATGGAATTTTAAGAATTACAATACTGCAGTCTGGTACTTGTCATGTATAATAAGAATTTGGTAATTGGATTTTAACTTGGAAGAACAATGGTTACTTCTCTCTTCTTATTCTGCTCTCTTCCTGAAAGAGGGTGGATTTAAATGAGATGTTAGGAAGAAATTCTGTACTTTGAGGGTGGTGAGACATTGGCACAGGTTGCCCAGGGAGCTTATGGATGCTTTTCCCTGGAAGTGTTTAAGGCCAGGTTGGATGCGGCTTTGAGCAGCCTGGTCTAGTGGAAGGCGTCTCTGTCCATGCAGGGCATTGGATCTGGGTGATCTTTGGTCCCTTCCAACTCAAACCATTCCATGATTCTGTTCTTCAAAAATTGAATTACTGGAATGTTGTATAATAACATTTTTCTGGCTGTTACAGTTGTATTTTCTGCCTTTAGTTGATGATTGATCATTGATTTTTGTGTAAACCCACACAACTTCCCTTTAGTAGTCTCCCAGGCAAAAGACAGAATGAGTTGTTCATTGATCGAATAATAGATTCCTGTGTGGACTTTGAATGTTGAATGATGAAATAGGATAACAGGAAGCAGTGAGAAGGTGATTGTGTTACAGAAATCTAACATCTTCTTAGTGGATTGATTTGTACTGAAGTGCTTATGTTCATTGTTTTGGTAAATCTTTAGACCGGGAAAGTTCTTATAGTACTGAAGTGATTGCTTTAAATTGAGCATCAAGATCTAATATAAGTTCACCCCATTAATTCACTTGAGTATACATAAAAACTGTTTTGACTAAATAAAAGGTGGAATTGTCTGGATGTCTTAGAAAAGGGCTTTTCTTGAATTCTGTAAGGAAGGATGACAATAACATGAGAAACATAATTTTTTTGTTGTTCATTCTGTGCAAATGATATGAGCTCTTGCTTTTGAACGTTGTATATAATTATAAACAATAGATCCTGCTCCTGTAGATTAGAAAAAAATAATAATCCAAACAAGTTAATGACTAGGTTATCAGTAAAATACCATAATGTTCTGAAATGGCTCTGTTTATAAAAAAAAAAAAAAAGAAAAAAAGACATTTCAGTTGGAAGCTGTTGTGTAGATTTTAATCAGCCTGTGCATGTTGTTTAAACTTTCATTTCTTTGACCTACAGCATTATGCTGAAGATCCAATAGTGCATTAGGTGCATGGAATATATTTCCATGGCAAATAAATCAGCATTTCCAAAGTTCTTCGTTTTTGTTAACCAAATGTTATAGTTTTATATTCTGAAGTGAGATTACTTGCTGAGTAGCAGGAGGGAGGAATCCTAGTGAGACACAGCTGTGGAATCTTCCAGGTGTATATTATCTAATGAGTGAGTTCCTTCATTCTTACATTGTAACATTGAAAAGTGGTGTTAATCACTCATGACTCTTCTCTTGGGAAAAAAAAAAAAAAAATCTTGTGTAAATATTAAATTATTCATAAATTGAGGAAAGGAAGTGACCAAGGATGTGCTCAACCTTTTGAAGATGGGAACAAGTAATCTTCTAATAATCTTTGATCACTGATTGAATTTGAATGTTGAGGTCATCTGCAAAAAATAGTAATATGAGAACCTTTTCTTTGAGTAGGTATATATTTGCCTTGATCCTTCCAAGAACCTTATGAAGCAGTCTACCACAGAGGGACATCCCAACTGTGACTCAGAGATGGAGAACCTTGATGAAGCCCTGAAATGGTGCAATAAAAGTGTGGAGTCTTTCCCTCTTGTAACACAATACCAAATAGGTATATCAGTGTGTTTATTTTCTGTCGTTGCATGTGGACATAGAAAAAGCCTGAACTAATTTCTGAAGAATAGGTATAATTACATTTCTATGTATCTTTAATTAAAACTTCTGGAGAGTAAGGAGTAACACTATGGGATAATCTTACGGTACACTGTAATCAGGAGTGTAAAAAAGGAGGCTTGGAGGAAACCTTGTCACTCTCTACAGCTACCTGAAAGGAGGTTACAGGGAGGTAGATGTTGGTCTCTTCTCCCAGGTTGGCCTCATATTGTGCCAGGGGAGGTTTAGATTGGATATTAGGAAAAATTTCTTCACTGAAAGGGTTGTCAGGGACTGGAACAGGCTGCCTAGGGAGGTGGTGGAGTCACCACCCCTGCAGGTATCTCAAAGACGTGTAGATGTGGTGCTTAGGATGTCATTCAGTGCTGGACTTGGCAGTGTGCTAGGTTAACAGCTGGACTTGATGATCTCCAAAGAAAATTATTCCTTTACTCTATAATAATATGTTTTTATTTTTCATTAAATTGGTACTTCTGTGTAATTCTGCTCCTCTGGAAAAGATGGACAGAACTCAGACTTCTGATGCCTGTTAAAGCTGATGAACAGAGTTTAGATTGCATATGGCAAAAATAAATCTTTTCCCTAAAGGTGACTGTCACTGGAGCTATAACTGAAAATTTCACTTTTAAATATTCAAAAGACACAAGTTATGTACAGAATATCATCTTACCAAAAAGTAAGTGAACCCTAAAGAGCATCGCTTCACTTTCATTCTGGATTTCTCTGTTTAGATAAAACTTTGGATCACTACATTAACAAAGCAATTTTCTGTTAATTCTTGTCATTGCCGTGTGAGATAGAGAAACCTGACTTAAATCTCAGTAATGATTGTGAATTGGAGTTCAGAGAGAATTGGAGGATGCACAGAACAAAATAGTAGCATGAATTAGAGAAGAAAAAACTGAATCTCAATCACAAAATAAAATTAATTTTCAAGTTCAGTTAATTTCTGAGTACATTGGAGTGTGTTGTGTTTTTTGTCTTTTTATAGATGTGCCTTGCCTAGCAGAATACCAGGATGGTTTATGGTACAGAGCAAAGATCCTCTCCATTGAAGAATTTAACCCTGTTAAGATTCTGGTTCAGTTTGTTGACTATGGTAGTTTTTCAGTTGTCCCAACAAGCAGGTAAATATCTCAAAAAAAAGTGCATGTAAAATGCCTGCATGTGTATGTATGGATACACTTATAAAATATTTATTATTGTTTATATTAATATCTATTTTTTATAATAATTTAGCCTGAGATATCAGTTGGAGATAAAGTTGGTTGACTGGTTAAATAACTTCTGCTTGCAGAGTATAGAGTTGAGCAGGTTTCTCTTTCCCAGGTTGTTCTGAGAAGTCCATCATGATGTCAGATTTCTCCATTATATTTAGGTTACTTAACCTGTGAAGTAGGCTCAGGTTTAGAATTACTTTTGCACCCAAGAAGCTTTCACAAAACAGGGACTGAGCCCTGCAGGTATCCGAACAAATCCTCTGATCCTGTGCCACTGCAATTTGCACAGAAAACAGCTGGGGAGTCAGATAATGGAGTATCTGAGTGGGAGACACCTTGTGATGCTTGTGTGGAAATTGAGAGTTCAATTTCCTCTTCTGCCGAGTGCTGAGCCACTGCAGGGACTTCTGTGCTGACACAGACATGTCTCAAACACCTCCAAGCTTTCAGGGTCCCCTAAGCTTGTCTGATTTTTCTCGAAGTACTTTCACTTCATAGATATTTTGCTTAACCATATTGACTCACTCTTGAGCTCAGTGGGGCTTCTACAGTTCCTTGTGTAAGATGGGACAAAGTGGGGATTTGCACAGATTTCCTGTGTCATGGACTGTTAGGGTCATGGCAGAGTGTGTGTTTTATTTCAGGGTTATACTTCCTGCTTGGCTTCCCCATTCCTTTGCTGCTGGCATAGAAAGAAGAGTGGGGAGCTGATAATATAAAACCAAAGTACTTATTTCCAGTACTGTGGCTGGAGCATAACCAGGTGTGAAGCACTTCAGAACACAAAGGTCTGCGTCATTTTCTGGATGCACCAGATTTGGAGCCTGCATTGTGATGAGTTATGCTTGTGTTCCTGTGCTCTTCCCTGTGTTAGGCACTTGAGGCTCCTCCCCAGGCACTGTAACAGGGAGTCAGTGAGCCTGGTGGGCTGTGTGACACTGGGCTGCTTATTGACACTTACTGTGCTGGAGTCCTTCAGAGGGCCTGGCCCTGCCTGATGAATTGTTCAGTCTGACACAGCCATGTTCTTGTCAGGCAGGGACTGCGATCCCAGTTTCCACACTGTAAATCTACCACATGAGCCATTAGCTACCTTGTGTCCGTACTGACAGTGGAGCTGGACAGGTGGATTGTTGCAGGCAAACATTTTTCATTTTAGATTGCGTCAAATACCTTATCATCTGCTGAAGTATCCTGTTCAGTCAGTCCGAGCTCTGGTGTCTGGATTTAAACCCGCTATATATGAAGAAAATGTGGAAAGAATTCCTTACTGCCCAGAATGGAGTATGGAAACACTGTGGGCTATGATGGACTGTGTGGAAGGAAAACAGCTCTCTGCTTCCATACTTGTGAGAAACACTTTTATTTTCTCCTATTTTTTGCTCAGCCTAAAATCCTTACTAGCACTCTAATTTGTTATTTGTTCTACTGTGAACCCTCATAATTTAAAATTGTGAACCACTGACCATGAAGGAATGCTGATGAAGGGAGAAAATCACTCTTTTTAATCCTGCAAACAAGTTTCTGAGCATTCCTGTTATTTTAAAAGCAGTTTCCTTTACTTAAAACCATAAATATTCTTTCTGTAGTCATAGTTCCATTTAGGCAGCAAGTAAAACCATTAAAATAACTGTTACTATTGGTTAGCTTGAGATTTAAATTTGTTACTGTCAAAAAATTTGTCACCTTCTGGTTTTCAGGCTCTTACACCAGAGGTCACCATTTCTTTGTATGATGATGACAAAAATCTAGTTCATATGAAACTGGTAGAAATGGGACTTGCAGATTTGGATGAGTGACATGTAAGTACCATGAATATGAACTACAAATTCATACCATTACACAGGTATGATTTCAGAAGTTGTAAACAAAGTCTAAACTGTCAGTAATGTTGACAACTACGTGTTTGTTTTTTTTAAGAAAAATCCTTCTGTCCTGTCTTTTAATAAAGTAAAAGCTGTTAAAAAAATTGGATTTCATTACACATGCATTACTGTAGCCCACAGTGTAGTTTTAAGAACTAACAGTTATTGAAACAAAGAACCCCAGGGCAATATAACAGAAGGGGCTTTTGCTGCTAGTAACTGAAGAAGGTAACACGCAGATGTGTGGCAGTTTACTCTGCCCAAAAAATCAAAATTAATGATGCCAGTGGTTTTCAGACAGATCCATGAGCACATCAGGATGGCCATACATCTAGTCAGACATGGAATCTTTTATATGAAAAGCTTTACAGTATGTGTTGTCTACAGAGAATACTGGAGATGAATTTTCAAATTTCTTGGCCAGCTCAATGTTATGTAGTCCTTTTCCCTCCCACGTAATAAGCACTCTTCTAATAAATGTTTACAGGTAATGTTGAATCTTGAAATAGTGAAACTATGTATTCACTCAATCTTTTTTGACATACCTGTTTGTTTCATAAGAGTAGATGGAATTAATGCATAGTAGTAAAGAAACAGATTAAAAGCTGATACTGTTGTATTTTCTTGTTAGAAGACTTGGAGGGAAGGTGATAGTTTTATTACTGTGATGTAACTCTTGCTTTATGTTTCAGGCATATTTGGTGACAGACTTCTCCAGTACCAGAGAGTGGTAGATTGGGCAAACAGTTGAGGGTGGAGGAGTATTACTGTCTTTGTTCTGGAACATGTTTGCATTGCTGCTGTTTCCTGTTTTGGGTGTCCTTGCACCTCCTTCATACTCCTGGAGCTGCAGTGTTTGTTTGAAAGCGTTGGAATAAACAGGAGCTTGCTCAGCATGCATTTGTAACTTGTTTTCCTTTACTGCCCTAGTATTTAAGGTCTCTTTGGATGTCTCTATTGTACTGGTGTAGTATATCCTTTACACTTAACTCTCAGCCCTTTTCATCTCCACCCATAGAATTTTGTCTGCACTAGGATGCAAAGAACATGCATGAAAAGCATTCCACATTAACCGAGTAACTACAGACCTTGTTTTCCTTGAGGAGAAAGGTGGGGGAAGCAGAGGACACAAGGGGAAGAAAGTACATTTTGCTGTGCAAGGGAATGAAATTTTTCAGCATCCACTACACTGGAAAGTTAGATCAGATACTGTAGCAGTATCACTTTGGTTTTTAAATTCTGCAGTATCTACAGTCAGCCTAAAAATGCCTGTGTGATGCAAGAACTGGGTGAGATGACCTTTGTTGATTTCTAGTGTTTCCTCCCACACTTCTGAGTAGCTTGGAGCTTTAACCTGTCCCAGTGTCACCTATCCAAGCCTTATGAATAGAGGAGCAGTTTACAAAACACAGTTTGGGGTCTGCTCATACTGTTACCTCCTAACTGTGAGATAAAAAATTAAGAGGACTAAGGCTAACTGAAAAGGAATAGTGCCATCCTTTCCTCTTTTTAAGTCAAGCAGTAAGTAAGGTGACACCCAGACTCTTAAATGTGGCCACCCTCTGTATTTCACCACAGCAGGAGTTCCAGCAGCACAACTTTTTACCTTGGATTGAAAAATCTTCTCTTAGGTGTCTAACACAAGGTAACACACATCTGTTTGATGAGTTTTTCACTGGCAGCTGATCTAAAAAACACCCTTTAAACCACACATGACAGAACACTGAATCAATACATGGTGGCTTAAAAGTAGAAATGGGAAAAAAATAGAAAAAGTTCTGATGTAGTAACAGCCACTGAAAAATATTTTTTTTCAGAAGAACTATAAACAATATATACATACAACAAACTCAAAGGGGTTTCTTGTTTACAGGACTGTACATCATTTTTGTTGATGTGCTAACACCACCAGCAGCTGGCATTCTCTATAACTTGGTGTCCATGATAATATTGCCATCCTTGTCCTTTACTCTCACTCTGCCAGAGACATACTTTGTTTCCTGCTGTCCATTCATGTACACAGTCTTGACAGTTCCATCTGGATATTCCCGTCTCTTGAACTGGGATGTGTGCAGTTCTCTCTGGCCATTATTAAACTCTATAGTTTTGCTTCCATCGCTGCATTAAATAAATGTAAGAATTTTTTTTAAAATACTAATTTCAGAACAAACATTAAATATGCAAGCCTAAGTGAAGGAAGAACTTAAAAAAAAAAACCACAACAGTACTTGTGAAAAGCTTGTTTTGTTAAATATCATCCCATCTGGTTGGTACTCAAAAACCTGTTTCTGCAAAACTGGTAACTTCTGTTTACTTGAGAGCCTCTACCACACTTTGTCTGCACTAAATCTCTTGCTGCAACAGTCAAGAAAAGTTTAAAACATGACATCCTGAGTGCTCTCAGGTGTCAGTCAGACCAGTTCACCACACCAGCTGGGTTCTCTCACATACTCTAGAATTCTGCACAAATCAGAAAAATCTGATTTGTCAGGGTATAGTAAAACACACAGGTATTCAGTCCTTGTGTCTCCTCCAAGCTATTAAAAAAAAAAGCCAAGATTTCCAACAGCAGATGCAGGCTCACAGCACGGTGTATTCAAACATAAGCCTCTAGAAAGCAGGTCTGTCACCACCGAGCACCCCTGTCCCATCAACAGGCAACACTTACTGCTGAACGCGGACAACGGTCCCGTCTGGGAAGATGCTTTCTTCTTGACCATCCGTAAATAAATTTTTGATAGTTTGATCAGGGAAAGTAATTTCTTTCTTGCCATCAGGATAATGCTTCTCTGAAATGTATTGAGAGGCAATATGCTTATTACCAAAATACAGGTATATTTACAGGCAGCATTTCTGAGGGTTGGTTGGGTTGGATTTCTTTACCTATTTGTCCATTCGAAAACTGCAAGACCTCTAAGCCATCAGAGTATGTAGTATGTGTAGTCTTGGCATCAGCATAATAATAAATCTGCAGAAAATGGTTGAGATTTAACATAACTAGTGAGAAATTGTATGTGCACGGTACGTGTGCATAAATAAGTTTTTATAGCAAAGTGCAGAAGATGTAGGATACAAACCACCGTTTGATCGGGCAAAATCTGCTTCACATCCCCATTGAAGAAGGTTATAGTCACAGTCTTCCCATCAGAACCCACTTTTTTACACGTCCCATTGGGGAAAAATATGAGGTGACAGCCATTTTTCAACACCTTTTCAACCTAGGAATACATTACAGAGAGGTCAGTATTGAGCCAACACAACAGCTGGAATTTCAGAGTGCCAAGCTCTCATTTACCTTTCCATCAGGGTAAGAAGTTTCTCTCTGTACCTCTTCATTGTCTGTATATGCAGATCCAGATGGCAGAGACACATGAGCTTCATGAGATGTGTCCTAAAATGACAACAATAATCTGACCACAAACTCAAATCAAGCTTTGTTTTTATACATGTTTGTTGTTTTTTTCCTTAGACTGACAGTTTAAGAAACAAGGAGCATCAGGAGAGGAAGAGAAGTATAGGAAGGTATAAACACAGTCTAGGTTTTATGCAACCCCTAGTATAACTCCAGTGGTAAGATAGCCTGAGACTTAGCAATAATTGGTTGTCTATGGTCAGTGTTGCAGCATGGTGCTCAACTGCCTTAAGACATCCATGTAGGAAGGTATGAAACAGTTGATAAAGCTTCATAAAACCTGAATGCTACATACAGCAATTAATATAGGAATTAATTCAGCTGTTTCCAAGATGCTTGCACAGTTGCCCTACATATAAACATCCAGCATATTAACATCCATCTTTTTCCCCTCCCTCAAAAGGTAAAACATTTTGCAAAATTGAAGGGGGCAGGTTACTATGATTTCATTTTATTTCTTCAATCAAAGAATGCTGCAATTACTAGACACAAGTAGAACCCTGCCCTGAGTACTGCACAGCCATCTTCTGGTACGACAATAAAACTGCAGCTAAAGTACACGACACCAGCCAGCCTCCAGATACTCATTTAAGTACAAGTAACTTGTTTTATTTGAGGCTTTTTCTTCCCCCTTAAAAACCAAACCAAGACACAGGACTTACTACCATAAAAGTCCTAGAAGAATCCTCTAGTGCCATCACTGCCTCAGAGTTGCTTCTGTCACTACCAGGCACGGGTACAGGTGTTCTAGAAAGCTTTCCGACTGGATACACGGAATAAAGTTAATTTGGGCAGTAAAATTAAAGTGCAGTTCAAGTGTTACAATCATATATGGTGTCAAGTTGTACAGGACACAGGCATTTAAGTGCAGTAGAAACTGGAAGCAGCATATTTGTTAGAAGATTCAGCATAAACCAGCTCCCTCAGGTATGTCATTCCTTCATGTGTCAGCAAGAAGGTACAACCAAAGAATTGCTGCAACAGTCATAACATTTGCACTTTGTCTCCTATTTCATTTCTGTAGATTTATAAAGGATTTCTTTTTTCACCCTAGGGAAAATAATCCTGTAAGGATTATTAGTTATGCCTTATAATGAATAAAGGAAGACTAATGTAACCTCTTAACCAGAAATTATTAGCAGACTAGATAACTAGATTAGCAGAAAGATTGCCAATATAAACCCAGCAAGGGCTTCAGTTCTGGAATGCACTCCTCTAATAGATAACATAATGGTTGCTTGAGCAATCAGAGATGTCAAAAAAGCACCCTCCGGTTACTTGCCCTATGTGATTATTCATCAGGAAAGGGTACAGCTGCCAACACCTTTTTGCTCCTAGATGTGAACAAGGAATGGCATTACCCATGTGATTACAGATCCTCGTAACAGAAGATTCTGAAGAGAGACAGCAGTTCTGATGCTATCAACATAGTCATCTAATCAACATCCACAGCCTGGAGAACATCAACAACAAATGCCATTTTGGATGACAGGACACAGCTTCTAGTATGCTCCAGATCACCAAACATGCCCAGAGGCATCTTCACTCTGAGTGTGGTCACAGCTTTCTCCAGAATCTCACCCTGGGGGGCATTCATCTGTATTCTCAAGTCCATTACAACTATTCTATATCTACTTTTGAGGTGGTGATGCACTCTTCTTAATAAAAGCAAAAGCATTACTTTTCTTTGAAATAATTAAAATAATTCTCTGATCAAACATACCTTTTACCTGTGAATAACTTTGGCCATTTATCTTGCTGCACTTCTGTGCTGGAAGTAGAGATGAAGTTTGACTTTTTAGGCCTCTGTTTGGTAGACACTAAAACAAAGTTATTTGTGGTTTATGTGACATTTATTTGCAACTGTTCATTCACCAGCAACAAAATTTATACACTGTGTGACATGAAATTTACTGGAAACTTTTTGCACAAACTACATATTTTTGAGATTTAGTCAACAGGGGTGTCAGGCCCTGGCACAGGCTGCCCAGAGCAGTGGTGGAGTCACCATCCCTGGACAGATCTCAAAGCCAGGTAGATGTCAGGCTGAGGGACATGGTTTAGTGGTGGCCTTGTCAGTGCTGGGTTAATAGTTGGACTGGATGATCTTAAAGGTCTTTTCCAACCTAAATAATTCTATGAGTTGGCTGCTTTTGTAAGAAGGGCTTGTGTGAGGTGGCCCAAGCTACACTTCAGACATTTTCCTTGTTCTGCTTCCTGCCTACCAACAACTGCACAATGTTAAATTGGCAAGCAGCCCTGAATACAGTTACAGTTTCAAAACTAAATTTAACTGCTTTAGACAATGATGAACTGCCTGGTTTGCCTGGCTGATCCTTAAGATGCAGAGGCTCACAGGTTTGATCCCATCTACAATTCTTCATTTATAATTGCATCATACTGAATTCTAAGATGAGTTCCTCAACAGAATGGATGCTGCACATTGTGAACATTCACATTTGGAGAGAATGCATGATTAGCAAGATTCTGTGTCTGTCACCACCAAGTCCTAAGATTAGTAAATTAAACATAGAACTTGAAGATACTGGATTTCAAGTTTATGATCCAAAATGCAAGAGTATTCACACAAATTAATTTAAAATGCTGAGATTAATAACTTACAGATTCTGCTCTTTTTAGAGTCATCCCAGAATCTTCTATTTTCCTCTTGCTTCCAGCAGCTTCTACTTTCTTCCAGGCTTCTAGACGAAACCTCTCCATAATTTTTATTTCCTCTTTTAGCTCCATATTCTCATTTACTAAAGCTTCTATTTGATCTTTCAGGCGGCGGTGGGTGGTTGACCATTTTGCCTCTTTTCGTTTTAAATCTTCCTGTAACTCTGCAATCTGCTGTTTCAAAGCCTTAGAAAAATTCATGTTTACAAATGAAAGAGCTTTCTTTTTTTTTTTTTAATATATTAAAATATTTTAATATTCTAATAAAAATTCAAGCACAAGAGTGGCAAAAAGATCAGCTTAATGGGGCAGAGGGTGAAAGGTGGAAATTTTCTTTCTGAAAGATACTGTTTACTTTAGACTACCAACTTGATAGGCTCAACATCAACCTCAGGAAGTGTCCTTAATGCCCTCTTGGCATCCTTTGCAAAGAAACATGAAAACATAAAGCTACCCTTGAGAGGGCCCTTCAAAAATCTTGGCACAAAAAAACAGGGAGGACACAGTGACAGAAAACACAAGTGACTCTGCCTAGCCAGTTAGCAAATGTTGCTGCAAGCTGTTAAAGTTAGGTAAAGAAAACCTGTAGGGAGGGAAATCCACGTGTGATGTTTAATACAACTTATCTGTACATGGCATGTACCATACACATGAAGGAACAAATAAGTCTTAAGTTAGAATTTAGTTCTCCACTGCCTTTAAATGAATTTAAGTGTTCCTGTGTGGACTAGAATTATAATATATTTTTATACCTGAATTTCATCACGTTCTTTTTTATCTGGAATTGCTCTGGCTTCTGTGGCATATTTTTCAAAAACTTTACGCTCCCTTTGCAGTTTTTTCAATTCCTTTTTTTTATATTCTTCTATTTCAGCCAGTTCTTGGGCTTTCTGCTGTTGAAAGTCTGCAATTTCTTTCCTATAATTACGAAACAAAGTTGTCGCTTTAGCCCAAAACTACTTCAAATCTAGATTTTAAGGAAGAAAATTTAGACTGAATTTGTGGTCACTGATTCCAATCTAGCATCTGTTAGAGATGAAGACTTACCTATATATGGTATTACTTTTATGAAAGAAGTAAGAATTGTCACACAGCTAGTGTTTGAAGTCCAACAATTTCTATTTTTATATCTTCTAGTCACAAGTTATACTGAATTTAACAAAGTTTAGGCTAAAATCTTTCAACATTCTTCAAAGCAGTAGAACACCATTCCCTCAACAGCACTGGGGAAACGAATCTGCTAGCAGCAGGAAGTCAAAAATTAAACATCACAGAATGGTTTGGGTTGGAAGGGACCTTAGCCACCGACATGATGATGTTTCCAAACAAAACTAAAGTGACTTTGTTAGGAACATGTGTGCCACATTTAAGTGATAAGAGATAATTATTCAGCTCTATATGTCAATTAGAAGTCCCCCAATTCAAATGAAAACATTCTTGGTACACACAAACATCCAACCCAAAGGAAGAGCATCAGTCACATTAGCATAAAGATCAGTTTTACAAGACCAATTTAGGAGTCTATAATTGCTCAGAGCAGAAGTATACAAATCCTTCCAAGTACAGCCTTTAAGGATATTATACTAAATTAGCAGAGATTCTTAGTGTTATAATTCATGTGCGAGTAATAATTGCAGCTTAAAATATACACAGAGCAACAACCGATTTCTTGACCGATGTTCTCCACTGTAACTGAAACACCAATTATTTACCTGTGCTGTTGGTAACTGAGCAATGTGATAGTCTGGAACATCCTATGTAAGTGAACACAGCAAAATGTTTCAATGAAAAGTTACCTGATACTTGCTAAGGCATGCTCTCTTTCTTCACGGAGTTTAGTTAGAGTTGTGTTTTCAGCTCTGAACCTCTCTATTTCAGTTTCCAATTCAGCGAGTCTCTCTCTCAGTACTTGGGATGGAACAGTGTTCCCTGTTAAAAGAACAGTCAGATGCAAGTTATCTAAGAAGCATCCATAAGACTGAAGTAAACAATTATTGCACAGCAGTTAATAAATAAATAAATAATCCAAGTGATGCTACTTCTGATAGTAATTCTACAAAAAAGTCCTACTATTGAAATTTGCATTTTAAAGCATTCTGCACTATTTATTCAACTACATCAAATACTGAGAGTATCTATTATCTTTGTAAATGTATATTAGGAATGAGGATGTGAAGGGCTTCATGTCAAGCTAGAGAAATCAAATAAAGGTCGAAGGACCAAGCATCAAACAGGGAAGTTCACAGTTTTAAGTTTTTCCAAGTTTCATTCACAGCAAAGTCGGCTCACACCCATCACCCGTCTATTGCTGAGGGCACCGATAGGATTTGGGGCTTTTCTGACATCCTAGTTTCCTGTTCAGTCACTATTTAGCACTCCCAGTGTTTGAACAGTCCTATTCTGAGCATTCAAGAGAAAAGCCTAAAAACTGATGTTGCAGTGTAGGTTACCTTACTCACCTACTCACAGTAAGTTATCTTACTCACCCCCTTAAATGCTGTGAGATTCAATTAAAAAGCCCTACCCCTCTTCCCACAAACATCTCACAAGCATCCTTAGACAACCCTACCAAACCAGTTCTCCACAAAACACTATGCAAAAGTAGCAGCTTTTATATGAAGTTCTCACAAAAACTTAAAATCCTAAACATTCACTGGAGCAGAGCTTGAAACCAGGATCCCACTGCCTTACGGAGAAGAGATTCAAATACTAGGCTATGCCATTATGCTTTCACTGAAAAACTGCATTTTTCATGATCTCATGTAAGTGCAACAACTTCAACAGGAGCTTTAAGAGGCATTCCTTCCCCAGAATATAATCGTAAGGTCAAAATCAACTTGGGCAAAGCAGAAAAAATGCACCCAGGTTTCCCATATTCCACATAAATGCTCTAGATAGTATACTGCTGTCAGAAAATACAGACAGGGCTAACACCTCCTTATTGCACAGCATTACCCTACTGTGGTGTAAATGCACACTGTCACTGGAAAGGGACGTAACACTTCATTTTCAGCATGCCTTTGACACTTCCCTTGATTTGGAAACAGGGATTAAGCAGCTCCAGATCAAGTTAGTTCAGTGAGCTGATCTGATAGAAAACTAGCCTCCAGGAAAAAAAAAAAAAAAAAAAAATCTAACTGATTGTACTCATTCTGCAAGCTGCATAATTGTTAGATCTGACATCAGACATGCAACCAGGAGAGGAAATGAAAGGTGAGGATAGGGCCATTCCCTGCAGCAGATGTCTATACTTACACCCTTTGGGGTCATGTCAGCTGGCAGCCTAGTTAGAAAGAAAGATTTGTAATACACATCATCTTCAACATTTCCTACCAGTTGTTGTTTTCTCCACTCCTGGCTCCTGTTCCACGTGGGGTTTGGCTTCCCGCTCTGAAGGGCAGCCTGCCTTCTGCTTCGGTTTCAGTGACGGAAACAGCTTCATCATCAGGTTTGATACAGGAGGACCATTTGAATCACTGTCTGCTGCAGACTCTTTGGACATTTCATCTCCCCTCTTTGAGGCAACTTTTCTCTTTATTGTTTTATCTGGTAGAGTTGTATCATTCTTACTGGAAAAGTCTGTCTGTAAAGGTATTTTAGTATATTTTTCAGGTAAATCACTGCTAACGTAATTTTCATCAAGATCGCTCCATGTTCTTTCATCATCAAACTCAAACTTACTTCTACTTAGACAAGACATGCTTCTCTGATGGTCTGAAGCTTTTCTAGTCTTTTGTTTTGACAGTGCATTGCAATCTTGGTCTGAAAAGCCAAAGTCAGCACCTCCATTTTTGCCTTCTTTGGTGATGTCTGGAACAGAACGTCCATAATCAAAAAAATCTGGATCACTTTCTCTATGGCTCATAAAAGATGTCTTAGCATCTTCATTTTCATATTTTAACGTGGTCTCAAATTCACTCTCAGAATCTGTAGTAGTATCACCACTGCCCTCATCCTTATCTTCATTTACAATCCACTGACTACTTCTTAAAGCAGGAGCTGCTGTTGTGGAAGCTGAAAATATTGCATTGTCCATCTTATTCAATGGATCCTTCATTCTAACAGCTGTTCCAGAATTTGAGACTGTATGCGTAACTGCTCTATCATTTTTATTTCCCTGTATCATGCAATCTGCTTTTTTATTTATCTTACTTATAAATTCAACAGCCAGCTCCTTTACTTGTTGCTGCTTTGCCTTGACAGGGGTAGAAGACATTCTACGGCCTTTTAAAGTTTGCTGATCTTGATCTAAAATCCTTTGCACAAATGAGGAATTACTTGAGAAAGATATTTCATCTGCAGCTTGTTCTAGAAAAAGAAATTCATCTAATTCTAAATTCTCCTTTTCTTTTTCTTTTTCCCAGTTTTCCAGCTTATTTTGAAATGAAACGTCAAAAGACAGTTCTGGGTCTTTAACAGGTTGACCTACAGGACATTTAGAATTAGAAAAGGCACTGGCCAGCTCATGAGATAACTGAGGCTTTTCTGTGCCAGATAATTTGTTTCCAATTTTACCGGTGTTAGACTTAGCAAATTCTACTACATTCTCTTTATTTTCTATTTTGTTGTTAATTTCTGATGGAAAGGAATCCCTCATCTGTCCATCATGATTTTTTCCTGGTTGCATTCTTGTTTCTAATGGCAAGATATTTTTTCTGTTGTGATTCCTGAGTGCTGGAGTCTTCTGAATAGGACAATGTTTTGCTTTATCAGAGTGGTTATATTTCTGACATGGTGCAAAACGGTTCTCGGGAACCAGTTCTTTGCCAGGAGGCATAATTTTCTTCTGTATTTGTGATCTGTCCACTTTGATAATATTTCTGTCATCTGAAGCCCTCTGTTGAAGCTTTGGGGTGTTTTCTCCAGGTTTTGTCATTTTAGATTTGGCATTAGTGAATCTTCTTAAGCCTTCTCCTCTTTTCAGGAAGGGTCGTTTGATCACTGGTTTTTGAATGGCTGATCCATTTGTTTCCTGAAAAGGAAAAGTAAAAATGCAAATGCCCCTTACACAGCTTGAAGATTTCTTCAAATAAACCCCAGACACAAGTAGAAATTTATATGGTATATTTCTACTGAATTTCTAAAGACATCTTAGACAAGTTAAATTTAGGGGACTTAATGTTTTATTTTTAAGAATGTGAATCTTGCATTCAGTGTTAGCTTTTGATGCTAGAATCTTGTACATTT
Source organism: Apus apus (assembly GCF_020740795.1). Taxonomy (NCBI): domain Eukaryota; kingdom Metazoa; phylum Chordata; class Aves; order Apodiformes; family Apodidae; genus Apus; species Apus apus. The sequence goes on from NC_067282.1 coordinate 18,025,077, forward strand.
TTAAAGCACCTATATCATCTTGGCACAATATATAAAGAATAATAAAGTTAAAAAAAAAATAATAACCTGTAACTTCTGATTTTGCTCCAGACGTTGCTCTTCCAGTTGTATCTGTATTTCCAGGAATTCTTCAAATGTCTGTTTCTTCCCCTGAATCGCAGCTTTAATAGGTCTAGTGTAAATTTAAAACAAAAGTCAAGTCTCACATTTCTGTATAAAATAGTTGTGGTTAATGTCACTGCTATTCAAAGACCTAAGGTGTAACTACATAATTAAAAGATGACAAATAATTAGATACTTTGGTCATTAAGTGTCAAAGTTAATCTGAGCAATGCATTATACCACCATTTACTTCCTGAAAAATTACCAAATCCCTGCTATAGTTAATATAAATCTAAAAGATAGTGTATGGAGGTTTTGCTATTTCTTCTTTCAGTGCTTTCTCAATGACCCTTTCTTCTGCCCAGACTACCAAACTTTCACTTGTATTTTATTCATACTGCCCGTTTCTTCAGTATCACCTTCCCACTCAATGATGCTACAGAGATCTTCTTCCTTCTCTCTCCCATTGGTACTCCTCCTCCTCCTTCAGAGCCTTGTACCAGCTCTGGCTGGGTTGCCATAAGCTTTCTTCATAGCAGCTGATGTTGCTGCATTTTGGTTTTGACTACAACAGTGTTGGTAACACAGTAGTGTTTCTGTTATTACTGAACAGTTCTTTGCACAGCACCAGAGCCTTTTATTTGCTTTTTCATGCTGCTTTCTGCTCCAAGCAATAAGGCTGAGGCTGGGCAAGAGGCTGAGAGGGGACCAGCCAGAACAGTCAACCTGAATTAACCAAAGGGACACACCATGCCATATAACATGATCAGGAGTAAAAACTGGGGCCTTGGTCTTCCAAAAGTAGCTGTTGTTCAGAGACCAAGTGGGCACTGGTCCGCTTGAGGGAGGTCACGAGTGACAGCCTTTGAGTCACTTGGATTTCCTCCCCCCCCTGCTACTTATCAAACCTTTTTTATCTCAACTGTTTTCTCCAGTTCACTCCTCTGAAACCCTCTCCCATTCTGCTCTGGGAGAGAGAGTGAGCAAGCGACTGGGTAGGTGCTGAGTTGTTGGCTGGGCTCAATCCACCACAGCCTGGAACAAGTACTTCTTGCTTTTGCGACGACCCAGCAGACAAAGCAGAGCTTTACAACAACGCCAACCATTACCTTTACTCCATCAACTCCATAAACGAAGCCTTTACCATACATGAGAAGCTTTCTGCTACAAGCCACTGTTATTACCAGGAGTTATATTTGTTTAAACATCTGTATATGGCTAAGAAGCAATAAAATAAAGGTCACAGCTTTACACTCCTCCTTAACATTACTACTTCTGCTACCTAACAGTGGATAGGAGGCTGTAATAAATGAATTTGGCACAGTAATTATAACTGCTAATATTATAAGCCTATACTAAAATGTGCTTCTTTCACAGCATAAGCAATTTCAAGCCTGAGCCTCTCTTGCTACAGGTCCCCACACAAATGGAGAATATCAGACTCTTTCAATCAGGACTCAGAATTTAAAAACTCATTACTTATTTGACAAAAATTACATAACAATGGTCTGAATTACCTTTCCTCTGTATTAGTACACAAATGTTTTTCTCTGCTGGAATTTTCCAAGAGATCTGCACTTTCTTCACATAAAGGATCCATGAGATGATCTTCACTGTCACTTATTTCCATCTTTTGTTCTGGACACCACATGTGTTTTCCTACAAAATTAATTTAAATTATTTTTCGTCCTCAACCACAAATCAGTTTTCAGGTCATACTTTAAGCAGCATTCAGATCAGATTGAAAACAGAAGGGATCTTCACAGTAATGTAGTCTGAATTCCTATATGAAGTCCTAAGTTTCCACTAATTATTTTTTTAATTGGAACTTTCTTTTTAAAGCAACATCCAATTATGTATTAAAATTTTTCCACAGATCTTAAATAACCCATTCTGATTGTTCATCTTCTTCACTATTGTTAATGTATGGTTTAAAAACTATATGTCAAGTAAAAATCAAGTAAAACACTTATAAAAGCTTCACATTAAGTAGTAGAAAATTACATCCAATAACTACAAGAGGGAAAAAAAAAACCTACCATACACCAAGTTATTTTTTTATAAATGACTAACCAGTAATATCTTCCCCATGTTACAAACAGCTCTGCATTTTCAGAGGCACACCTCGACTTTGTTTCTCACAAGCAGACAGTCCTGAAAGAATGCTGTTAAACTTTGTAAAAAACCAGTCTTGTGTATGTGGAGAAACAACTGAAGCAAAAGCTGTGTCTTCAAAGCAATTCTGACACCCAGATGAGAGCAACTGCTGTAAAGTTGTTAAGTCGGCTGAATGCCCAGGTCTTAGCTTTTGACTTTGAGTTATTAAGAGTATAGCCTTGAAATTGCAAGGGAAAAAATGGCTGTGTCATTGTATTTGTGCCACTGTGCCAACACCACACAGCAGAAAAGAAATGGCACTGAGGTGCAAGGCTGATCACCCAGCCTCCATCCTTACCTTACTGACCAAGGATAAGTGATTAAGCAATCTGAATTCTGCTCTCCTAAGGCTAAGCCCTAAGTTCATTTTCTCAGGTAGGCAGAGAGAAAGAAAAATAATAATTGAAGTCAGGTTGGACTGATACTGCCAGCAGGAGAAAATACCCCTCTCTAAAAGCTTTTTTCAGACCAGCACTGCCTTCTCCCTTTGCACACAGCAAACAAGACTGGAAAACTGATCCAGGTTACAAGTTGTTTTTCAATACAGACAAGCAACATCCATTTAGTCTAGTTCAGTTCAACACCTGAACAAATCTGTGCTGTGTGAGCACAAACAAGGAGGGACCACTTCATTTGGATACACTGACAGTTTCAACCAATCAAAAGTATTGTGAGAAACAGCTAATCAGAAAGGAAAGCAACTGTTTTACACTCTCTTCTACTTCAAATATGTTATTCAGAATGAGGGCTCCTATCATGGCACATATTGACCAAGTTACAGCTGGCATTTTATAAAAACTTAATAGTGTTCCTTCTGTAGTATCACTCAACTTGCAGGCACTGAAGGGATGCAGCATTTATCTTTGACTAACCAAGTAGTCTTAAGATGAAGAACACTAAATATACTTTCAAATTTTAACTGGAAAATGAGATTAGATTCTTCAGTTTACTCCAAGTCTATCACACACTTGCTTTCTCAACTTACCAAGAACTGCTGTCTGGCCAGACACCATGCTAAGTAGCTTCTGCTGCTCTTCCATTAGCCTTTGAAGTTGCTCCATCTGTTGTTTCTTCAGCTGTTCCTGTTTCTGTTGTTGCAATTCCTTCAGCTTTTCAAACAAAAAAAATTAATGTATTAGAGGCTAGGTTTACTTAGGACATACCACAGTATTAGTGTCATAAAGACAAGAGGCATTTCTTGTTTTCAAGATATTCCATTATGTGACTGTAACATTAAGGAAATTAATATTTTTTTAATCTATGAATGCACATGCAATTCCCAGTTTGCCCAATTAGCAGTTCCACTAGTCTTTAATTGACTATTCTGCAAACAACAGGAATCAGAACACTCATTTCTACTGCATGGCAAAAGCATTCAAATTCTCCTCTTTTAATGTTAACTTCCTCTATGCTGTGTTTTTATTAAAATGTGAAAATACTTCATAATAATTTAAACTTCAGAAAAAGTGTGTGGGATTTTTTTTTTCCTTCCCCCCAAGATCTGAGTTACAGCGAACAGTCCTGACACAAAGGACAAAGAGAGGATCAACCTGCCTGGAAAAAAAAAAAAAAAAAAAAAAAAAAAAGGTGAAATTCAGTAATCCAACCTTCATTGTGTAGCAGGAGGCCCTAGTCCTGCCTCAAGACCAGCCTGGAGGGCCATGTGAAGGCAAGGCATTCTGTATCCTACCAAACCACAGAAATGGGTAGTGGGCCTCCATGTCCACCTCTGCATCTCCAACACACACATATATGCTGGTTCCAGCTCCTCCAAATGAAAGACAGGAGGCCTGATTAAATCTTTCCATGGATCAATTGGGCCATACCTGTCATCCAACAGGTAAGAAAAAATTCCCTTGAACTTCCCGTGCAGTCTCTTAAAATTCCAGTGAAAACAGAAGTAAGGCACTATGCAAGCAGAAGCTGTGAGCTAATGATCAAGATCCAAAGATCACCTAACCCTCATCTCCAAACCCTTCACTTCATTTGTTAAAGAAATCATAACTCTACCTGTTCTGTTAATAATATCCTCAGAAACCCCAAACTGAAAAAATCTCATAGATCCAAAACTACATTCAACATTACAAGCATCAGATATTTTTTATATATTACATTGTCAATAACTTTCCAAGACTGATTTAATAACTCTTCTTAAGATACCACTAAAGCGGGTAGTATCTGTCATTTAGTCACTGTTTGATACTACTGACAATACTAAAAAGTGAGTAAATATTTTTCTATCATGTAAAATACAGGAGAAAACTTTTATAGCACCAGACAAGTTGTGGAATTCTCTCTAGAGACACACGCACACACTCTTCCTTTCTCCAATTGAGTGAACAGACAAGATTTGTGCTGAGGTAGCTGCTAGCAAAGAGGACAAGGAGGTGAGTTCTTAATCCTTAACAGAAAGATCTACTGAAGTGCCTATGAACACTTTCAGCTAATACAGTTTACATCTAGTAATTGGGAAGAGCTATGAGCAAACATATAGCCAGTTACACTGGATTAACTGACAACAGTTACATCACAGCATTGTAATTTCAGGCCTTTTTGTCCCAAAGTCTAGGATACTTCACCATATTCAAGACTAAAATCTCTATTCATCTAACAAAACTAGGTCTATGGGAGTACATACCTACCTTGAGAACTAACAGAAGATGTTGCTACAAACACAAGAACACACAATTTCACCATGTTGTGAACATCTGTGATTAAGTACTACAACTGTAATGACCAGCACCCTATTTCCACAGCTTCAAGTAAAGAAATAACAGAACATAGTAAATCCACATGCATCTTTCCAGGTAAAAAGATTTTGAGAACAATAAACTGCCATTGAATGCAGGTGCATTTTAAACTGGAACCTGTGGTAGCTGGAAATAATCAGGAAGAGGACACCAACTTTTATGCACACATAACTGACTTAGGACTTGTTGTTTAAGCTTGCTGTGATCTATACATAGAAAAGAGTTTGCTTACTTCAGGTATGACAAATCATATGCAGGAACAAAATATATCCTAATTGATGTATGTCAAGGAATTCTAGAATTTTTACCTGTTCAAGCTTTTGTAAGAGTGGATCACTGTGATCAGATTTATTCTGACTATGCACTTCACCATGGACAAAGTCTGTTTCAGAGGTTTCTATGTTACATGTTGCTGCTGGAAGAGATGTTTCGGTGACATATTCCTGGAGTGTACAAGGGCTGCCAGCCTCTTCACACAAGGAGTCATCACTTAGAGAACAGCTATCCGAAAGATGCAACACTTCAGCAGCAAAAGCTGTGATGTTTTCTGGTCCAGGTAACTGATTTTCTTTATTGACTTTCAAACCAGCAAAAGCAGGATCTAATAGAACTCCAGCACGGGAACTGTTGGACATCCATTGTGCAATGAGGTTCTGTTCACTGCTCGGATCTTCAACAGTGGGCATCTTGTAGATTGTATTCCCATGTATTTGCTGATGTAGCATTAACATAACAATATTACGTTATGTAGTACTAGGACAGTAAAAGTTTCAAAGTTCCAGGTATTTGGTATGGATGGTTATCTGCTTTTAACACCTAGAAATTAAGCAGATAAACAAAATGAGAAATTCACAATAACAGATTCCCAGTAAAATAAAGTTACTCTCTTATAACCAGCCTACTCTATTTATACAAATATGTCACAACCTGCTTTCCCCTTGGTAATAGAAACTATTTGGACACGTAACAAATAATTTCTGTGCAGGAAGTCAATACAATCAAACTTTTATGATTTATTTGAGTGGAGCTAATACCTCAAAAATTATAAAGCTGTGTATAATATTCTCTTCAGTAGTAAAGAATTTTCTTTAAAAGCCTGCAACAAAAGAAGAGAGGTGATTTGAGAAGCTGAAAGACTTTCCACACAGGACCTTCATATTAATGCAAAGTTTCAAATATATCTATCTAAATACAACTTAAACTGCAAATATTTCATTGCAGCACTCATATTTTTCGTGCTGTACTTAAGTTTCTTGTGGAAGCTCTACAACCATGCTGCCTGTTTGCTTCTTCCTCCCAACCAGCTTCTTTTTTTAAACCCACTAGAAAAAAAGTTTGAAGACTGCAGAAGTTTCAGTGATAACCAAATCCCTGCAAGTACCATAAAATATGAATGAAGGCAGGTAGGAGACCCAAAGTGATTTTTTCACTCGGGAAGGAAAAAAGACAGAACTGCTGTCCATTACGATGTGCCAAGAGCCTGACCGCTCAGCCTTGCCACCTCCAGGCAGTCCCAGGACAATTAACTCCCATTAGGAATGTCAGGGGGACACAAGAAAGAGGCCCCTGTCAAGAGACAGAGAACCACAGCAGCCCAGGTTCAACAGTCCTGTTGATAAGGAAGTAACTTCCTAAAGCCCTAGAGATCAGTTTCTGCCAGCTCTCACTTAATTTTCTCACTGTAAAACTAAGTTTGAAACTCTGAGTAGGAGAAGCTGAAATTCCCTCAGGAAAATGTTAATTCAACTGCCTTGTTTCGAGACGCCACGGGAAGCTTCCCAGCGCGGTTCGGGGTGCTGCACAGGCCAGCTACGGGCAAATTCAAGCCGACCGGGTTGTCCTGTCACCTTTTCGAGACCCCTTCCAAGCAGCCTGCCAGTTTAAAGCTTCCCTTCCGCTTTCGTGCCAGCCGAAAGAGCTGGCAGGGCTGCAGCCCACCCCTCTCGGGGAGGCCAGGAGAGACCAAGGGGGCCCTCCCAGAGGCCGCCGGCGGGGAGACGAGCTCCTCGGCCAACCCGCGGGGTCAGGCCCGGCACGTCCCTCCCCTCCCGGGCACGAACGAACAGCCCCCCGGGCACGAACACCCCACGTACGCCCCCGGCTCTCGCCCAGCCCCGGCCCGAGGCACCCGCACCGCACAGCCCGGACCCGCGGCTCCCGCCCAGCCCCAGCCCGAGGCACCCACACCGCCGCCCAGGCCGCTGCCGCTGCCGCCCCGCTCCTGCGATTACAAACCTGCCGCCACCGCGCGGCCTCCCGGCGCCGCGGGCCGGCACCGCCCCGCCGCGGGGCATGCTGGCCGCTGTAGTCCCGACCCGCCGCCGTTCCCGCCCGGCTGCGGGGCGCTCCTGGCCGCTGGAACTACAGCTCCCAAGAGGCTCAGCGGCGAAAGGGCCGTTGCCGGGCAGGAAGCGCGCCCGCAGGCCCCGCGCGTTAGGGGCGGGAAGGGCGGCGGTGGCGGGGGAGCGGTTCCCTGCGGCAGCTGGGGCTGTCCCGCGGTGCGGGGCTGCTGGAGGCGGCTCCCGGGGGTTCCCGCGGCTCCGAGGGTGGCTCCCGGGGCCGGCGTTTCTCGTCGGGCGGCGCCGTTGCTGTCGGAGCTGGAAGGGCCGTCTCGGCGCGCGGAGGTTCCGGAGCCGTGAGCTGTCCCCTCAGGGCGTGCGGGTGTCTGCTGGGGTGAGGCTTTGGGCTTCTTCCCCGCTTTTATCGCGGCCGCTTGCACCCTTGTAATTCTTAAATACCTGCAGTTGTGTAAACCCAGGGCAGCCCTTTCATTTGCCTGCTGCTAGTTTTAATTTCAGGTATGTTTGTGGTTCAACCAGGCTCTTTTCTGCTAAACTGCCAACCATCTCTCCAGCACTTTTCTTTTGTCATTATTAATATATCGTCTACATTATTTTCCTCTGACTGGATTCTGCCTTAGCAGTGGGAAGCTGCCGCGCTAGGAAATAAAACTATTTGTATGGCTGCTTTTTTAAAGCATCACATTTAGTCCCTTTGACATCGTTAGTAGGAAGACGCAGCAGAGGTTTGTTTTCAGTTTATCTACACACCGGAGGCCTTACAGTACTACAGATTGTTCGTTGTCAGTTGTTGGGCAGTAAAAAAATATATTTTTTGCTCCACCTCTGTGCTAAAAATGTAATCCATATAGCCTGTGAGGCTATTGGGGCCTTACAGATGTCCACCAACATAAAACTGTAAGAATTAAACTAGTGATAGTTGTCAGCAGTTCCTGTTTTGCATAACTTCCTTATCCGGTGCTGCAACAACATGGTATTCCAGTTATAAAAGTGTTTATCAGGAGTCAGTTAATTCTCCACACACCGCTGAAATACAATAGTTTTCTGATTTTGAATTCTGGAAGTTTATCCATTTGAAAAGAGTAAAGCCGAACACTGCTAAAATTCCTTGAGAAGTTTGGTTCTCTAGGAAAATGGGGGAGGAGGGGCTAGTGTTCAGTGGTAGCGTTATTCATCAACAATGAAAGGGAATAAAATCTTCACTCAAGGGAGAGAAAAACTGCTGCGAACAGACTTTGAACAGATTTTAGCTCCTGCTGTCAGGTATTCCAAAGTTCACTTGAGCTTTAAGAGTGGCTGTTTCCTCCTCCTCCCCAGTGCAGTGAGGGTCAGAGCTCCTCACTCTGCAGCTCTTTGCTTGGTTCATTTCTCTGACGCTTTGGTGTGTCCCTTCGGGCGTTTCACAGGAAGGCGGGAGTGCGTCCTAGCCCCTCCTACCTGCAACGCCCCGGCTTTCCACTTGTGCCTCATGCTGTTGGGGGAGAAGACCTTTCAGGGAAGGCAGCTTCCTAAGCAGGTGAGTGTAAATACTTGGCTCCCTCACAGAAGAGGAGTGGGATCAGGGGTCATTTAATGCCTCTCAGACTCGGAGGAAATGAATCCCTCAAGCTTCCGCATTCCTTTCTGCTTACTGTACTGGCTGACCTGCGGTTTATTTACAGAGCAGTTCTAGCAATATGTTTTTTTCTCAGATCTTAGCAGCTTGATTTTCATAGGAAAATGTAATATCAAATACTTTTGTAGGGTTTTGTACCACACGCACCTACCAATTTGGGTTGCTTCTGTTGTTTTCCAGATAAAAGATGAACGTGGAGGCAGGGCTGGTGCTTGCAATTGGTTGTATTTCATTACTTTCTAATAAACTTCTTGTTTTGGCTGTGCAAATAGAGTTCATTATTTCCTCAGGACACAACCTCTGGTGATACTTTTGCAGTATCCAGAATCTGCTTTAGAGAATATATTGAGAGAATGAGTGCACACAGAACTCTAGTGAAGAGGGAGGCAGTGTCCAGATCTATACAATGGTTACTAAAGGAAGCCTTTGGCAGTGGCACATTTGCCCTTATATATGCCTCAAATTAATCTGTCTTATTTGTGACAAGATTCAAAATAAAGTTGGTAAAAGGATCTTAAAATAAGATTTTATACCACAAACTACAGCTTCTTAAAGGTACAGTTTTCCACAGAAATTAGTTGGAACAAGGCTGCATTGTAAAACACCTCAGATAGCATAGTATCCCATGAAAATCTCTCAGTTAAAACATGGAGAGTTGTTTTTTTGTGTGTGCAAAGAGTACTTTTTTGTCAAAAACAGTAATGTTAATAAAAAGCAAAAACGAGCCAGAAAATACAAGTATGTGTTACCTGATGTGCGCTTTGATCTGCTGTCTGCCTGACCTAAGTGCACATATTACCATTACAGGGTAATGAGTTCTATCAGGTTCATAGTGTAGTAGTAGATTTGGCCTTTCCTATAGATTACGTTTCTGAGATTAAATTATATAGGCATGTATAACATTGTGTCTCATAGTGTTGATTTCCCAGGTTTTCATGAAACCCCAAATTCAAAGGAATTACGTTGCTCTCTCTCATGGACTAACTACTTATTTTTTAGCAAATAATTGGAGTTATTCCATGGTAGCTGGTCATCTGATTCCTTTTTTACTGCACTGAAGAACAACTGTACTTGCATACACTGAAAAGCCAGTAGGCCATAGAATAAGAAAATAAACGTTCCTTAAATGTATCATAGGTAATGTAATCTAAATCCCATCCCAAAATTACCTCAGGCTACTGTGTTTTGTTTTGTTTTAATCTGAAGCCTTATTGTAATCATCTGCTCTAGACTTGGGTCCACAATAAATTCATCAAACAATAATCTTAGATTATGAAGTGCTGTTGTCAGAGCCACTTAAACATTTCTTCTGCATTGTTACTGTATTTTGGTTTATTCTCTCTCCACACTGCAGTGGAATCTTTCTGCAGGGCTGATGTAAAGGTTTTGTTGACCTTGAAAAGCTTTGGTGCAATTTGACCAATACTAATTTTTTAAGCCAGAAGAACCAATAGGGTATTTAAATTCTTTGCTTTTAGACCTTGTGAAGAAACTATTCTAATAAATGTAGCCTTAATTTGTCATTCGTAGTGCAGAAAAATGTGAAGTGGTAAATGAACGTAAGTAGTTGAAATGGTGTCTGCTCTCCTTTTTGCAGTCTCTAATGTAGATGTTGTTCATAGAAGTAAGAGGATAGGTGCTCAATCAAAATTTGCAGCCTAGGTAGGAGCTGTCATTAACTTGGAGAAAGCTAATTTTTGCTCCAGATGGTCTCCCTAAGATAGAGGGCACTTAACACCAGACATCTTTGGCTAACACAAGAACTGCTTTCCTTTCACATTTACTTTCAAACATGCAATTTCTTGTTTGTTCTGCCTCCTTCTGTGAGTCCAGAATGGACTGGGAGAGGCCAAGTATGATAACTTTGTCCAGTTATCTTACAAAATTATTTGGCCTTGTGTCCCTGATGAAACATTTACATCTTCAGGTAGGTTTTCCATACAAATAGTTAAGTAAAAACAAGTTTTTTACCAGTGAACAACCCTCTGGATGAGATACGGACATGGTGTACTGAGATCCAAAGAATCACAGGTTAAAAAAAAATAAATGACCTGAATGTTTTGTTTTACAAAAATGAGCATGGCAGTTAGTGTAGCATTTAATAGTGTGTCTGCATTAGCAGTTTGGCTTGAAGCAGAGATGCAATTTTAAGCAAAATCTTTCGGTTGTCAAGAGCAGCCTTGTGTTGATTAAGTTCTCAAAACAGTGTTGAGGTGTACCACCTGAATGCCTTTCAGAGAAAAGTAAGCTGGGTGCTTTACTTCAGGTAAGCTTGATGTGGCATTGGTTTTGGCCTCTGTCTGAGCTCACCCAGTCATAAGACTCTCTGGCTTGCACTTAACACTCATTTGCCACTGAAGGGCTCTGAAACCCTAGAAAAACCCACACCACACTGAGAAACTCATATGCTATATAAGTTAGAGTTGTGAAGAATGTCTTTGGTGAGAGACTACTTGGGTACATAGTGGAAATGAAAGTTTTCTCAGCCAAAAAAAAAATTATTTTCTCTTTTAACAGGAGGGAAATGGCAATCTTTGCAAACTGCATATTCTTTATTAAAGTTAAATACTTAACCATTCAGGAGAGGAGCAGGCTGAAAGCATCCATACAAGAAAATGGTGGAGTAATTAATTTTGTGCTTAATCACAAGGTAAGTTCTAGATTTATTTCTGAGATCTCAGTAGGAAAATATCAAGTGGTGCAAGTGTCGTAGAGTGTTAATCTTGCCATATGGAGAGAAGTAAGATCTGTAGAGATTATGTCTCTGTTCAATACTTAAACTGAAATATTCAGTTTACATTCTTAATGCATCTGGCTCTGTAGTACTGAAATGTCACATAAAAAATCAAGAGTAATATTCTCCCTCCACAAGAGAACCAGGGAGGGTTTTTTTCCTGGATAAAATTGCCATGCTGTTTTTCTCTCTTCAACAAAGAGGGGAATCTCTGAATTAGGAGATGCATCACTGAATTGGGTTTTGGTTATGTTATTGCTAGTGCAATTATTTGATTACTCAGGAGAAGATGGTTGTAGAGTTAGAGGTCAGTGATACTGCTGGGTTTTGTTTAAATCCTGCATTATATTTTGAATATATATTGAACATGTAGCATGGATAAATCTAACTTCATAGTGAAGGCTTAATAACTTGTTACTTCTGCCACTTGACAGTGACATTTATTTCCTCCTTCCCATTGCTAGTAATTAGAGCAAGCTCATAAATACTGTCATGTTAGAGTGCTTCCTTCTAATCCACTTTGGGGAGAAGGTAATGCATTTCAATTTTTTGTTGTCTCTGTATATAGTTTTTTTAATTTTGAGAATTAAGTGAGTTAATTTCTCCTTCTCTATCTTGCATAGCATTTCCCGATATAACATTGGGTCAATTACTTCAAATCCTACTGTTACATATAATTCCCATAGGTGACTGTCATTTTACAAACATCAAAACTTGTATACACTGCCCTCAAGTGTCGCTAGTTTACATTGTGCATAACATAAGGTGTTGGCATTGAAGGAAAAAGAAGTGTTAAGAAAAGGAATATTGCAGGTACATTATTGTCTTGTTCAGAGCCCAGATGTTTCCTGGTGACTCTGACAATGCGCATCTCTTTAGGAGGGAAAGTGAAGAGTTGAAGAATAACATCAAGGTCTAGCAAGAGCAATTCAAAGGTGTGATAGAGTTCTTTGCACTGTAATTTCAGGATTCTCTAAGACATGTTGACACACCTCTTTGCAGTGGCTGTGATCTTGTAAAGAAGCAATGAGTGGACAATAATTAAGGCTCACATTTATCCCATCAAACTGCTGATCTCCGGATATGATTTTGGGGGAAAAAGTCAGGGAAATTCCGTCATAGAAACAATAAACTTTGCTAAAAAAAACCTATTAAAAATAGCAAAACAATAGCAAATAAACTAAGAGTTAATGCAGTACAAATGTATATTAATTGAAATCTGTATTTTGAATAATTCAGTACAGTGAGAAAGATACTGCAGCACCTAAAATTTGTGATCTCTAGGATGCTGGGATATGTCCTTCGGTGAAGCCACTGAGGCGAGGAACACCAGAGCAAGGGATTGTGCTGGTGGACTCCTTCTGCAGAGCCGAAGCTGCAAGAAGGCCAGTGGTGTCCTGGGGTGTATTAGAAAGGGTGTGGTTAGTAGGTCAGGGGAGGTTCTCCTCCCCCTCCATTCTGCCTTGGTGAGGCTGCATCTGGAATATTGTGTCCAGTTCTGGGTCCCTCAGTTCCAGAAGGACAGGGAGTTGCTTGAAAGAGTCCAGTGCAGAGCCACAAAGATGATTAAGGGAGTGGAACATCTCCGTTATGAGGAAAGGCTGAGGGAGCTGGGTCTCTTTATCTTGGAGGAGACTGAGGGGTGACCTCATCAATGTTTACAAATATGTTAAGGGCGAGTGTCAGGAGGACAGAGCCAGGCTTTTTTCAGTGACGTCCAGTGATAGGACAAGGGGCAATGGGTGCAAAGTGGAGCATAGGAGGTTCCACGTAAACATCAGAAAATTTACTGTGAGAGTGACAGAGCACTGGAACAGGCTGCCCAGAGAGATTGTGGAGTCTCCTTCTCTGGAGACTGTTCCTGTGTGATGTGCTCTAGGTGACCCTGCCTGACAGGGGGTTGGACTAGATGATCTTTTGAGGTCCCTCCCAACCCTTAAGATTCTGTGATTCTGTGAAAAGAAATGTGTCCAGCAGGGCCAGGGAAGGGATTCTGCCCCTCTGCTCTGCTCTGGTCAGACCCCACCTGGAATACTGTGTACAGTTCTGGTGCCCTCAGCACAAGAAATATATGGACCTGTTGGAAAGGGTCCAGAGAAGGGCCACCAAGATGATCCAAGGCCTGGAGCACCTCTGCTATGAAGACAAGCTGAGAGAGTTGGGGCTGTTCAGCCTGGAGAGGAGAAGGCTCCAGGGGGACCTTATAGCACCTTCCAGGACTTGAAAGGGGCTACAGGAAAGCTGAGGAGGGGTTTTCATCAGAGAAAATAGTGATCAGAGAGTATAGGGACAATGGTTTTAAACAGAGGGGAGATTTAGGTTAGATATTAGGAAGAAATTCTTCACTATAAGGGTGGTGAGGAACTGAAATGGGTTTCCCAGGGAGGTTGTTGATGCCCCATCCCTGGAGGTTCTTAAGGCCAGGTTGGATGAGGTTTTGTGCAACCTGGTCTAGTCGTAGGGTTCCCTGCTCATGGCAGGGGGTTGGAACTTGATGATCTTTAAGGTCCTTTCCAACCTTAATGATTCTGTGATTCTATGAAGTGTTTCTAAATCAGATGTTTCAATTAAAATGCAGTCCAGATGGGCTGTCTGGTTTTAAATGTTTCATTAGGACTCAAGGCTTGTATCAGTATGAATTTCAAATAACAGTATTTTTATTAATATTGTAATTATGTGTGCATAGCAACTTTAATTGTAATCTGTCTTTCAGAGTACATACGTTCTTGTGGATACTGCTGATGTCTTGAGCTGTCGTGATCTAGAAAATATTCAGAAGTACCAGGTTCCTGTTTTATATGCAGATTTCATTTGGAAATCAATTGAAAAGGGGAAGCTTTTAGAGATTGATTCATATAAGGTTAACAAATCACATGATGACACTTCTGACCAAAGGCCTGGCAGACAGGGTAGGTATAAGTGACGTAGTTTATTCATCCATCAGTTTCTTTGGGAAACAATGTTTTAGAAGATGAATATGTAAACTTGCAATAAAGTTGATTAAAGAATATCAGTTTTTCAGAAAATAATTCTTGTTCCATTTTGTGGCTTCTTTCCATTTATTTTTTTTTCTTTCTTTTAATGAAACTTCAAATAAGACTTCAAGATGTAATTGTGGATAAAAAATTGAAAATAACAAAGAAACTACTCCAACGACTGTCTTTATCTGACTCCTTCTTAAATTTTTTTTTATTTTAACAGAACAAAGTGGGTCTTCAGTGGGTCTTCACTTTATTTTATGAATACTCTGATGTGAATCATTATAAGTTTCAGAACTACATATAATAATAAGATTCAAGACCCCTGCATTTGTGCCTTTGCTGTGTCATTGAGTCTGTTGGATAAATCTGGTTTTGCAGAGCATGGCTGAAGCTGGGTAGATCCATTCAGTACCAATCCTAAATAGTTTCAAGCTAAAAGTAAAACTGCATTCATACACTGTATCTATGCAACTTAAAAAAAAAAGGAAGAGAGAGAAAAGCAAAGGAAACCAAGCAACCAACCACACAAACTCCCCAATACCAACATTAGCCATGGAAGAATAATTCTCAGGCTCTGTGGTCAAGTGAAGAAGTGCAGCTCTCAGCTCCATGCACTAATTCTTTTTCCCGTTCCTGTCATAGAAGTCAGGGTGGTAGGAATAAGCACTAACATAGTCCAGGGATGTACTACTGAAGGGCAGTTGCCCTTCAGTACTTGACTCTGTGTCCTGCCAGTTATATGGCTGAACACACTGTGACCTTAAAAGCTATAACTTGCTTCAACATTTAAAATGTTCATGAATATGAAGTGGTAGTATTTGTTTGATTAACCATTTGTAAGTTAAATTAGAGAAAACAGCTACTATACTAAGTGAATAAATGTTTTGCTTGCAGCTGTGGAAGACCTGTCATCTTCTAAAAATAGAAGTGCCACAAAGAAAAATGAAAACAACAATTACAACCCTACTTTTTTTGAAGATAGTGAGAGCAGAAATGAATCTGAAAGGTAAAGTAAAATAAAATATGCATTTTGATACATCTGTGTTGATATTTCTATAAATTGAAAAAAACCCAAAACCAAAACAAACCTCCACTTCCCAGTCTGTTTCAGTGACTTCTGGAGACAGCTCTTGTTATCTAAACAATGTAGTTGAAGATAAAATTGTTCTTTATTCATGTTCTGTATTCTGTGTAGATGAATTTATAATGGCTTCTTTTTTATTTTTTTTTACTTGTTTCTCTTTTTTTTTTTTTTCTTTTTGACCTTCAGATCTGATGGTGGAAATTTATTTTACATTTTTCCTTCTCAGTGTCTCAGTGTACACCTACAGTCCAGCTCCCTGATACATGCAAAGCTACCAATTCTGTAGGCATTAATATGATTCAAGTTTTATGATTGGACATCTGCTTATCATCACAGTTTTTTCTTGATTCACATGAGTTTTTGTAATCCAGTCTGATTCATTGTTTTTAGAAGTGCTGAGCATCTGTGTTTCTCTTGAAAATTCTTGGAAGACCTGAAAATGAAGATAACTGAGACTGCTTTTAGCTGATAGGGAAGCAGAGTTGTTTTAACTGTTTCTACTTAATGAGTTAAGACAACAAAACCAGCTCCCACACTCTTAAATGTATTAACAAGATGCAGTTTTCACTTTTAGAGACTGCTGTTCAGTCATAGGGTAGGTATTTGGCTCCTCTGTAGGAATGCACTGGAAATTACACTTTGTCTAAATGTCCTGATGCTAAGGGATGCAATTACACGTATAAATCCTCATGTGGAGCTCAGAAATAAGGGAGGAGTTAGCTTCAGACAGTACAAGCAGCTGATTAAGCTATTAAAAAATTAACATGTAACCAAGCAATGAAAATGCATTTATCATGTTGTTTACATAGTTTTTTTTAAAGTATGAAGATTGAAATCTAGTTTTCAGCTCTACACTAGACATTCTGGCCTGTTCATGCAGCAGCTTATCCAAGTGGGATTTCACATGTCAAACTTTTTTTAGTTGTTATTTTGCTGCTGAAAAATAGTTCTGTCTTTTTACATTAGTTCTTACTTTAGTATGAAGTTGCAGCCTATTACAGCATGGTATTTACTGGGCATACATTATTTTAATTGCTCTGATTCTGTTTCATATCTTACAGTGAAAATGATCAAGATACTCCTTTTTTTCCCCAAGATTTTGAAGTTGCAAAATACAGTGTCCTTGAAAAAGTAAGCCCTTCTGTTATTGTGAGAGAATTGTAGGGGGATCAGTAGTTGAATAAAAGGTTTACAGTTTTAAACACATTAGCAATAACTCTTCTATGTCATCCCATACTGCAATGCAAAGAGAAGTACTGAAAAGTACTTCAATGCTTTATGTCTTTCAGTGCAGCCTAATTCTACCCACATAAAACTTTGCTATTACTGCTGTTTGCTTCTGACAAGATACGTTATCATGGCTGTTATGTGTTAAATTGAATTTAAATTTTTAACTTTTCTATTAAAATTCTTTCCAAACACAAAAATTATTGAAGTGTTCAGCAACCAATACAGTGAAGCCCTGAGAGGAGCTTTTGCTTGTTACTATGATACAATTAATGACTCATTCTGCTTCTCTTCTTAGCCAGTGTGTGTGGTTCTAAACAAGGAGAAAAGATAAGTAGGACAAGGGAAAGTACTTGGCGCAATATCATGTGAATGAAACATACTTAGGCAATAAATTTGGGGTTGGGGGCTTTATTTATCTCTCCATTTAGGTTAACTCCAGTGAAAGCAAGGATTTTGTAGTTATTGAGTTACAGTGTGCCCTAGAGCCTTGTGCGTTTCCATTTCGACTATATGCACACTTCAGTACATCAGATGGAGCTGAGGTATGAACCACTCATTGATGTTACCTGTTTGTTTCTTTGTGCGTGCTGAGTGTACCCACTCCAGAGCTTCAGATGCTTTTCATCCTTCTTTACAGGCTAGTCTGTGGGTATAGATAATAGGAGGTCATTCTGTTAGGCTCTGCGTTTATAGTTGGCTCCTCTATTCTGTGTTTGCTTACAACTTGCTCAAAATAAGTCTTTTGGGACTTGGCTGCAACACAGCATGGTCTTGGATGCACCTGCCTCATACTCACACGTATCTTCCTAGCAGTATCTAAACTGTATAATGACATGTTTACATGCTGAAATGCTGTAACAAGTGAAACTCTGGACATGTTAGTGAGAGAAAAGCTTGTCTTTAGGGCAGCCCGAATGTTTCTTAGCATACAAGTTACATGTCCACTCCAGGATAGCACTTGCAGTCTGTGTCACTTTAACATTATATTCAAGTCAAAGGAGCTGTACCAGGGATGAATTTCGAATAGTTCAATTGATAGAACAAGTTCTTCCAGCACACATTTAGATGAACCTATGTTGTCACTGTGGGGTTAGTATATGGAGCACTGTGCTTGTTCTTTGTGTCCCATGAACCCTTACGAAAGCACTGCCTTGCTGTAAACAAATCACAACCCAGAAGGTTAAGTGTGGATTGTCAGCTGTTAGAGCAAGGCCTGGTAAAATGGATTCTTTAAGTCACTATTTAGTTTCTTTGACTAATTTTACTCTTTCAATTTACAGAATCATAAACAATTCCTAACTGGTACTGCTGAAGAAATCAGAGAAAAGTACTGTACTTTTATTGCAGACCTGAAGAGCCAGGATTTTCTGCTCAGAGAAACTTTTCCACCAGAAGCAGAATCTTTAGGTTCTACAAAGTTGCAAAAGGCCTGTACAACTTGCGTGTTTACACTTTTCTTTCCTTTACAATTTGGTTTTGTTTCAAGTTTTCTGAATGTGGTAAACGTTGTATAGATTACCATGATGCAGCCATAGGTTAAGATAAACTGTTTACATGTCAAGTTTTGGAATTAATTTTTTTTCAGAATATTGAATGAAGTACTAATTCAATCAATGTGATACATAAAAAGTGATGTGCTGATATAGCAAACAGAATTGTTGTGTGATGTATGACTTTGTCAGAATTATTCTGCACACTATACAGATGTCATAGGCTTGATGTAGATAGTATTGGAATCAGTAACAGGACTGCCCTCAATGACAATAGCAGATAGATTCTGCTCCCTAAAATACACTGCAGACAATGTTTTACTGCTTTTTAAAATGGTTGTAGTGTGACAGAATTTTTTTCTCATTGTACTTTACCTGCTTCTCTCTTCCACCATGGTTGGCTTCTATTATAGGGCACAGCTGGCACTTAGATTATATCCAGCAATGTTGAAAGGCCCACATATGTCCACCAGTGATCTCATAAGCCTTGTGGTTAATGCCATATAAACAAGTAATGTAGAATATCCAAACTTGCATGAGAATTGTACAATGGCATCAAGTTTAATGGCAGTTTCTGGAGTTGTAGAACACTGAGGAAAAGCTCAAGTCAATTTTTAAACAATGTTTCTCAGAAGAACATAAGAAAATCTGTTGTCACAACTCTCTATGACGTATGAATTTAACTGGTTTTCATGGCCTTTCTGTTCTCCCGTAACTTTGCTGCTCCTATTTTTTATTTTCATGGAAATAATGTCTTTCCCACCAGAGCTCTCTGAAAGAGACCTGGTGTCATCTGAGAGGTGTTAGAAAACACTGGCCATTTTGAACCATCTGTTCTTTCACCAGCTGTGCAAAAAAGGAAATGGCTGGGGTCTGCAGGCTATTATTTCCATATACTTCTGTCTTCTTCAAGACTTCATGTCTCAATTTTCAAGAGAGGTCATGGCCACCTGCCTGCTGTGCTGTCCACTGGGAAGAATTTATAAAAGCAAACCTTCCTTGAGCTCAATGGGACCAAAGAAATTATACTAAACATGAATTAACACTGTATTTTTTATGATAATAATATAGTTCAGTTATCTGTGCGAGAACATCGCTGCTATTACTTCCATCTTCGTCTTTTCACTGGATTGTGTTTATTTTACTACAGTTACTTCTAGAAGAAGCCATCCATTCAAGTGTTATATGTGAGGAAGTGAGTGACTTTGTGGAACTGATCTGGGCAGAAACTGTTGGCCATCTGGATAGTTTACTGCTTGAATCAGTGAACAACATAAGCCTAAATGATGTAAGTTAATTCTTACTGTTCTGTGAGGAAGAATACATAAATGCTGTTAGAAGTATTTTTTTCCCAGCAAATGTGTATGTTGTGTTTCAGATTGTAATTACACTTTTGATACTTCTGCACTTCAACAAATCTGTGCTTCAGAAATTTTTGTTTCAAATTTTGTTTTAGAATCATGTCACTAGAAAAATGCTGTAATTCTTAGGCCAGATGCCTGTCTTTTCCATTTTATAGCAATTTACACAATTCCCATGGGAGTATCCCTTCAATGAGATAAGTCAGGTCACATAAGAAGGTATTCATAGAAGACATTGCATAATAGCAGGTGGCTGTCTCCTGCCATCTTTCGTGTAACCATGCTTCAGTCAGCCATTCTCTTGCAATGAAAAAATAGTTCTAATTATAGTCCTTGTCTGCATTATCAGATGGCACATGTAATTATCACACAGCTACTCTTGAAGGCCTTTGGATTTTACAGCTGTTAACAAGGGTAACTGCATATCCACCCCCTTTGTTAACAATATGGCTTGTTAAATCCCACTTTCCCACATACCTCAATTCTTTTGCTTTGCTCCCGAGACGTTTAAGAGGATAATGTTTATTCATCCAATTTAGGTTCATATAACTTCACAAATGGCCAACAAAATGTCTGTTTAAGACAAAAGTGTTTTTCATCTCTCTTATCACTGAAGGCAAAGTTACCTGAAGATTATGTTAGTTTTAAATTGGAAGACCATTGCCAGTAGAAGGTCCCCAATTCTGAAATTACTTTGCCCTAGTCTTATTACATGAAACTCACTTTTGATGCTCTTCAGTTGATGTATGGTAGAAGAATATTGCTTTCACTTTTTGATGCAGAAATAGTACACATTTATGTAGGTTCTGGTGACTAAGCAGTACATTATTAATATTGTATACATGTACTCAGAGACAGTAGTGAGTGCACTGCATAAATCAGCAGACGTAAACTAAATGCTGTTTATGGTAAGTGCTTTTTATGAGGTGCAGTTGTTTGGATATTAAAATTCCTAACATATTTCAGGTAGGTGAAATTTGATAATAATTTTATAAACAACATTCAGTCACTGGAATCTTTTGCAAGAGCTGAACCATAGGCTTAAAAAATTCTGTATCTCAATGCATCAATCTGCAAGAATATGATAAAACTGTTTTCCCTAACTTTGCCCATGTATAATCAAATTGCAAGCGAAATAGCATTTGTATTGAAAGAAATAAAATCTTTGGATTTTTGAAAGACAATAGTTAAGTGTGTGGCTATTCAGTTAGATTAATCCTCTATTTTTTTCAAAGGCAGAGACAGAAACCAGTCTTGGATCAGTACTGAACTGCAGTAAGACATTGCTGTACAGCCTCTAATGTCAACATTTTACTAGATATTGCCTGTGGTTCATGTAAATTATAAAGCATTTTGCCTTTTTCCTCTTGCATTGAAAAGACAAAATAATATAGTCTGTGAAAAATTTCCAATTGAGAAGGAATATACAGATACAGGCAAATCTTATGTCCTGTATGTCAGTACTTCTGTTTTATTTGTAGATTGCACTTTATAATTAGGACTTTGACTCTGCTTTATGTATTTTAGGACTAATTAGTGCACTTCATCCATGCATTAAAGCTGAATTAATAAGATTTTAAGGAACATTATATTTCAATCAGATTCATATTCTGTTTTATTTCAGGGAGGTTATTTTACTGTCTCTTAGCTCTGCTTGAGGTACTTCACAAGTAGCCCAGTATAAGAGCAGCATAATATCCAGCTTTTAAATACTGTTCTCATATACCAGCTGCAAGAAAATACTTTGTGGGTATCGCACTAACAAGAGTTAAAGTTGTATTTCAGTGTGGAATTAAATTATGCATTATCTCTATTTATTGTTCTGTGCTCTTTCTGCAATAGCTTTCAGTTCAATAATCTCTTATTTTAAAGGTGAGCAAAGCAGAAGGTATTTTACTCCAAGTAAAGAATGCACTGGATGAGGGAGCTGGCGAGGCGGCACTGCGAGAGATGATGATGGAATTCTATCGAGTTATACGTCACAAAACTGAAATAGACTACACAGTTTCCAAAAAGTTGCTATCTAGAAAACAGGACCTGTGTCAGGTAACTTTCTCAGATTGCTAGGAAGCTCTGATCTGCACTGTGCTACAACAGTTTTGAACATGGTCACTAGATAAATTGACAGGATAGTTTGCCTAGCTAGTTACAGGCTGTCAGTTAAAAAAATTATTTGTTGGAATCTTGTGAGTAGAGTAATGCTCAGGAGGGGAATGCAGTGGGTTGAACAGGAAGACTAGTTGCTGTCCAGATGGTGATGAGTTACTACTGCAATCATTGTTGTGATGGCCTCTTCAGGTGAATCAAAAGAGAATCACAGAACTGTTAGCGTCCAGCTGATCCTTGCAACTACTTCAGCATATATATAATCGCTTTCTATTGATTACCTTGAATTATATACAACATATATCTAAGCTATTTTAACTATATACTGTGACTGTTTTGTGTACCCTTTCCTTTCTTGCGTCTGCAGGAACAGTTTCCAGAGATTATTTACAATTACCAATCAATGTACATCTTGGTCTGTTCCTAATTCTACAGCAGAAACTGCCTGGGGGAGATCCCTGGACTACCTGGATTGTTTAGTGCAAGAAGTTAGCACATTTAAACTGATAACATCTATCAGTTTGTCTAGGCACAGCTGGCCTGCCTAGGGGGATCTTCAAGGATCTACTCCCCAGATGTCCCCCTGAGCTCCTGTGTTAATTAGTCAGTTCCTTCATTTTGAATCTGGCTAGGAGTTCAGTCAATCAGGAGTTCAGTTACTGTACTGTCAGTCAGTCCATTGTCTCATCGTTGCAGAAACTAGTTGGGAAACTGTGAGCCTGCTGGGCTGATTGCCAATGAGGTGTGCTGGGAGTGCACACAGATTCAGCCCTTACAGGCTGGCTGCTCTTTAAGGGCAAGCAGATGGGGCTGGGGGTGAAAGGCTAGGGCAGTTATACCACTGGCAGTGCCTCTAGTCCCACAGTACCCAAACAGGAAGAGCAGGGCAGGTGAGAGTGACTGCTGGTGACAGTAGCCAGGGTCAGTCCAAGTTGCCTCCTCATTATGGCTTGTATGACAGGTCCAAAGCCAAACCAGCAACTTGAGTCCACAGGATCTGGGTCAGAACCAGGGAGATGGGAGGCTGGATGCAGGCATGTTAGCAACATAGCTCAGCCAAGAGACCAAGAGCAAGAGCCTAAGCTAACAGGCATCTCTTGAGCGAAGGAGGGGCAGGAATTGTCTGAGTCTTCTCACAGCTCTTTCAAGGTTCCACAACTGCACTGTCAGAGCTGGCCCTGAGCCCAAGCAGCCAGCCCTCTGGGGAGGTGAGAAGCACTCAGAGCTCTCACAGCTACATCACTCTTGTAACTCTAAAGCAAACTCCCATTTCCTCCTTGTATTGCAATTATAATTAAAATTCCATAGATTCTGCCAAAGATGCCTCTTTCTGTTGGCAAAAGATACCCAGAAGTCAGTCTTCTGTAAGCCACAAAATATAAAGGTGAGAGAGGTGAGGAGGTGCCTTACTGTTCTAAAAGAACAAATGTTCATAGTATTGTTAATTAAAACCTTTTGCTGTTTCTGATGTAAGAAAAATACCTATGTCTCCTAAAGCTCTCTCATGACTTAGCGAACTGTACAATCTTTTCATCCTCCTTTCTCCCACTCTAAGAAAATTACATGGGTGGTTTGTGCTACTGCCCTGGCTGGATAGTGACGTCAGGGACAGTATGGAAGATTCTGACAAGTAGGGATTGCCTCATAAGTAAAATCAAAACGGTAACCAAGTACAAATACTGGTTGGTGGAGCTGTTATGAGCAGACTCCATTAAAAGCTTGATTTGGAGCTGTAGAGAAGAAGTTGAACTCTATTTCTCATATACCTTTTCCTTCTGAATTGTTTTCAGTACGTTCTACAGCTGTTTGCTCTTGTTCTAAATGGTGTCTAACAAGTGGAAATGTTATTTTGGATACTCTATTTAATTGTTACAAAACGATTTCTTTATATAATTCCGTTTGGTTTGCGTGTTTCCTTAACTAAAATATATCACTTACTCATAATTTTTTGTCTGTATTTTCTAGCTAATCAGAGACATGCTTAATATATGTGAAACAAGTATGTCGTGCCCAAACCCATCATCTTTGGCCAAGTACCGAGCTCTGAGGTGCAGGATCGAAGCTGTTGACTCAACAAGTCATGAATTCCTCAACATTCAACAACAAGTGTTAAAAAACAATTACAAGTGAGTGTTTAATAGTTATGCAATTATTCCAGTAACATTCAAGGTATAGTGCCCAAAATAACTCTGAAGAGGACTGAATTACCAGGTTCTGTTACTGTGCAGTGTTGATTGTGCTAATGGGATTGCAAAGCTGGCATATTTACCATACCCTATGCTAGAATGAAAGGGAGGTAAATTAAAAAAAAAACCAAACCTGAAAATTATAATATGGTTCAACTTCTTTTTTTCTGTTTTTTTTTGTTTGTTTGTTTTTAATTGTGAAAAGCTGTCCATAAGAGCTATTAAAATAAGATATATGCAGTCTAGTCTTGTTTACTCTGCTTCTCAGTATTTATTGAGAAAAACAAATAATTTTTTTCTGCATTAATAAGCATTATAGGTATGGGAGGGAATACCTGGTCACCTTTTTTTTTATGTACAGAACTTGCCATCCTTTTCTAGTTCCCTTTCAGTTGTGTGAAAACAATGTATTTCTGGGAAGTTACTCTGCAGATTTGACTATCATTCTATCTAATGTTCTTGACATTGGCTTCTAACTGGGCACCCTGTCTCTTTTGATGAAAAAAAAATTTAAAATGGGTAAATATAGAGAAACTAAAGAGAGGGTGGTACTAGAAATGGGATCATCTGTGGTTAAATCATTAATACAGGGAAGAATGAAGTGGGCTTCAGTTACACATAGATAGTCACTCCAAATTTGTTTTTACCGAGTGAATATGCAGCTAAGGTCTAAACCAGCAACTACTCGTTACCAAGTGGTTGTATCCAAGTATATATTGCCCAGGTATGGAAGGAGTATTGTGCCTGGAACATGGAAACTTCCCTTTGTCTTCAGCAGAGTTCAGTAGTGGACTTCCAATTGACATTTTGTCTAATTTTTTTAAAGTAATTTAAAATTAATAGAACAATGGTTTGTGGCACTCAGTTCTGCACTATAGTTCTTTGTGATAGAAACAACTGAGTAAAGTTTTGGGGAATTTGCTGTTAGCTGAATTAATGGGACTGTTCTTGGTAGACAGCAGTTATTTATGTTAGAGCCTATATACTGATTAATAAACTAATTCATTATAAGCACAGGATTTTCCCCAAAAAATTTTGGCTCTACTCTTACACAATAGGTAAGCCTATGACATTGCAAAAAGTAGAACACATTTAGTCCCTTTCAGTCTCTGCATTTGCAATCTTAGTTTTTAATCAAAAAATAATTTTAAAAAACTTCGGCTGCAGTAGGAGCATGTTGAAAGATCAGAGTCCAAATAAAGTTCTTAAAAAGAAGAAGAAAAAAAACAACTTCACACACACAAAAACAAGCAAACAAACAAAACCAAAACAAACCCCTTCAAATAAAAAGTTCATAGAGCAGCTTCATAAATTAGGATGTCTCTCTAATCCTCAAATAAAGAAACCACACAGTTGAAGTAAAGTGTTCAAAATTACAAAAGAGGCTAAGTCCTATTTACCACTATTATTTTAGCATTTAGGAACTTAGAGCTTGACTGAAGTTTATTAAATCTTGAAAGCATGAATGTTTGATTTGTAAATGGGTCTTTATGCTTTCACCATCCGGGTACTATATACTTGAAGTATCTGAATGGGAAATTATGATCTTTAAGTCCTCTTCTCCATTACTTTGTAAATCATGAGGTCCCTCACTGTGTGACAGTCAGGAATGCTAGAAGTCTGAGGTATCTTCTGGGTATTTCATAGGCAATCACTGTCTTTACACTGCTAAGAGCTCAGTCCTTAGTCCAGAGCCTGTTATCTGAGGAAAAATATTCTGAGCATGTGCTTAAGCTGAGGGAAGGTGTGGAGCATTCTGTTCTTCACTCAGACCTTTACACAATAATTAAGTAGAGCATTCAGCTAGCAAGGATAAAAGTAAGAAGCAATAAGGAGGGAATCTGAATCTTTTGGTTTGTGTAATTACTAGAAAGGAAGGACATGAATCTTGGTGACAGATCTGTCCAGTAACTATTGTATGTAAAACACACGAATCTTGCTGGAGGTGTGATTGCAGCCCAAGTTTTCCTCCTCTCAAGCGTATTTCTTAATTGGGAAGTCTTTCTTAATTGGGAGCTATTACCTCCAGATAGCCTGAACTGTGATATTTGTAGTTCAGCCAAGACAGTGAGGGCTCTGAGTTTTCTCATTAAAAGAATTTTTAGTACAAGATAAATTTGCTGGCAATAATTTAAATACTTACAGACTCTGAGCTGCATAGAATTATATGGGGTTTTATGTGACACATCTTTGAATTTAGATCCCAAAATGTCAAGATCATTTCATATGACTTTAGACATGAAAACACATTTTTTAATTCTCCTTCAACATCAACAAATAGGTCTTGAAGTTAGTTTTTAATCTCTCTGGTGATTGTTCTTGTATGTTTGTATGTTCAACAAACAAGCTGAACGTTACTTTGAGATTTGGAATAAGACTTTCTCTTTTAGAAGTGGATTGATCTTTAATGCACTTTCCAAGTCATGAGGTCTCAAAAATGGTTTCAAATTTCTTGCAGTAACTGTCCAGTGAGAATTTTGCAAGTTTATAGGGTTGGCAGAATAAGTGAAACAGCAGAATTTCTGAGCAGCCTTGGAAATATTCAGTCCTTATTCCATGCATCATCTGTGTGCAACTTCATGGGAATTCTTTCCAGGTAAAAATTTACATTCCCTTTTTTGTGACAATGAATCAGGCTTAGCTATGTTCTTAAATATATTTTGGCTTCTAAATGTATTTATTTTTATGAAGTTTTTTTTGCATTATGTTTAGCCTGGTTTTTACTGTTAACATTCATATGAACATCCATACACTTCCACAGACATCTGGAAGGAAAATCAATCTCCTGTAATGATAAATTTAATTACTCTCCAGGTAGATTAGGCTTGAGATGCAGCTATTTGGATATGATGATGAATCGTGTGGTTTAAATCCAGATGAAAGATGAGAAAGTGGAAAGAGTAGGAAAGCAATGGCTTTGTGGAAAGTTTATTTGGTTTTATGAAAAAATTGCATCGATGATGTCTTCTTTCCTATCTAGATAGGTCTTGTACTTCATTCATTGTGTGACCTTCTTTTTCTCTAGAGGACTCCTGATGCCAAAAGTGGTTGTTGAAGATCATGGTGTGGAAAGAACTGACGCTGGGAATCTGGGCAGTGGCATTTACTTCAGTGATTCTGTTAGGTCTGAGTAACGACAATATCTCTTTACTTTATCGTTTGTGTATTCTTTTTACTTTTCAAGTTAAGTAGATAAATGCTTCATACGTTTAAGGTAATATAATGATGAAGTTTATTCCTGTCCATCTGCTCAGAAGTACTTGTGTATCCTTAGCCTGCTATGATGTTTAACATAAAATGTCATGTTAACAAAATGTATATGATCTTTCTTTACATCTAGTGCCAGTATTAAGTATTCTTTACCCAGTGAAATGGACGGATCCCGGCTTCTGGCAGTTTGTGATGTTGCACTTGGATCCTGCTTAGATTTGGTTGAACGAGATTATTCGTTAAACCAGGCACCCTCAGGGTATGACAGTGTGCACGGAGTCCGCAGAACAGCAGGCACCTCTTCAGACTTCGAGGTACTGACCCCGCAGGACTGGGCACTGGAAAAGGCACCACATTTTGGATTTATTATACTGCTGATAGATAATGAATGAGAGTAACCTGCAGTTCAGTCGAGACACTAAATCATTAGACAGTCATGAGTAAAATCACTTTTGTGTCCCTTGTATCCCCTAAAGTGCATATAAAAATTATAAGCCTCTACACTGTTATTTGTAAAGAATTCTTGCAAGAAAATGGTACTTAAAAGAAAGATGTAAATATTATATTTTATTATAACTGAATCATTGTATAAATCTGTGGTCTGTGATATTTAACTTACTATTTGGGACCAATATTCTATTCTGTATGGAATAAGAAATCACTATCATGGGAAGTTCATTGTTTTAGAAATGAACCCAGTGGATAAAAATCCCTGTCCTCTTGATTTGGTACTGTAAGGGAGGGATTATAGCTGTAGTGGCACAGTAACAGGTACAGTTGCTCTCTAAATATCCAACAGATTTTTACTTTTTTGGTTTTAGTTATTTTGAGGTATCATTGTGCTTGATGGAATGTGGAGAATGCAAACTAAGACGATAACAGATGCAAGTGATATGTCTAAAATTACGTGTCATTGAGGTTCACCTCTTTATCAATTTGCATTGTTTTAGCTTTTATCTACAGCTGTGTTCTTATTGTAACATACTTTTCTTTGTTTCTACCAGGATGATGAATTTGTTGTGTATAAAACCTGTCAGGTTAAAATTAGATATGTTGTTAAGTTTTGCCTTGCTGAAGATCAAATCAAACCGTTTCAGCCTGCAGTTGGGATGGAACTGGAGCAAGATACCAATGAGCCGGAGTCGCCATGTCATTTACAGCATGAGAGTAAGAGATGGTTTTTGTTTGTATATTGACTTGCTTCCAGAGTTTCCTAATACTTATCAGAACCCTTCCTGGAGTACTTGTATGAAGATAACATCATAAAGAATAATTTGTAGTTTATTTGCAGATGTTACCGAATTAGTGTTATGTGTCATCTGTGTAGCATCTGTTTAACAGATTTCCTCTAGGTGTAATTACCAAGAGCAGTTGCAACTCCTCCTGTCACAGTGTGTTTCAAAAGAAGCACTTTTGCATAAATCATCATATGGTCTTTAAATAATTCAAATGCAAGATTCTAAACAAAGACCTTGTAAGACCGTAAGGAGCTATTGTGAACTGATGATCTCTTAGACAGCCTACAGATCAGCAATGCAACTCAAGCATTCATAACAGAAAATGAGTGGTACTTTTGTGTGTGAATTGCATAAATAAAAATGGGCCATTGATAGAGGATTAGTTTAAATCATGTTTCCCAAATGTATATTTCAAAAAAGATCTGTTTAATCTTTCATAAACTCTTTGTTTAGGCTATGCATTGCCAAGTGCAAATCCTTTGAATCCTGAAAAAACTGGTCTTCAGGACAGATTGGGAAATCCGATCCCTCTGGAAGGTGTTTATATCAAGGGGAGGATAATAGACTTTGTAGCACAGGTAGAGTATGCTATTTATTGTCCTTTTCCATAACTCAGCCCTGAAAAATTAATCTGTTTGTTTAATAGTGTTTTAGTCAAAATACTGTTTAGTCAAAATACTATTTAGACAAAATACTATTATTTATTTACTATTATTTACTCTTTTTCTGGAAAAGATTATGTTAATATTTTAGAAATTAAAAGTTCTACAGCTCCTTGCATGTTTCTGGAGATAACCATTTGTCAAGCACTGATGAATGTTATACCTTCATTTCTAAGGTACAAATAGAAGTTCAGGATGTCGCAGAATTCTTGATGTTTTGCAGTGCCAAGCAGTTATGCTGTTACACTTAAAGTACTGATGTTTTAATCACACTTTAACATTACAGTCATGCAATAAATATTCTTTCTAGGTAGTAATGTTTCAGACCTACACCAATCATAACAGTAAACCAATTGAAGCTAAATATGTCTTTCCTTTGGATGACAAAGCTGCTGTTTGTGGATTTGAAGCTTTTATCAATGGAAAACACGTAATTGGACAGGTAAAATGCTATTGTACTTTGCCTTTGATGTAACTACTTCAATGTCAAGATCTGAAAGCACTTAATTAGTGATGAAAATATGCAACACTAATTTTGGTTTCTCTCCTGTCCTTTGTTGTTAGCGCTTGACTGGATTTCAAGGTAGTCATGTCATTTAAGAGAATATTGATTAAGTTTTCTGTCTTTAGAAATGAAGTGACTTATTTTGGAACAATCTTTCATAGGTTAAAGAAAAGAAAAAAGCACACAGGGAGTATCGGGAAGCCATCAGTCAGGGTGATGGAGCTTATCTAATGGACCAGGATGCACCGGTATGTTGAATACTGTGGTTTAGTACCTGCTTGAAAATTCTGCAGTTGTCCAATTACAGATTCTTTGCTGAATCGTGCCTTTATCGGGAAACTCCTTTTTACTAGAACTCATTTGAACCACACATTTGATAATTTTTAAAGGCAATTATTGTTTGTTTAATATGTGCTGTGGCTTAAATAAAACAGATACCTCTCTTTCAGGTGGTTCCCCCCCTTTATTTTTTTAAGTTTGAATTTTTCACTTACTATTGGTCTGTTTTTGCCAGAAATGAAGGAATTATTGGAAGTTTGACATTTCATATCATAGCCCCATCTTTCCCTATACTTCACCAGAGCCAAATAGTCGTTTCTGTATTAGCATTTGTTCTCAGTGTGCCTAAATACCTAAATACCTAAATTGTATTATTGTTTTAGAAAGCATAAACTTTAATTATGTCATTAAAGCTAGTTTGTGGTTTTTGGTTTTTAGGATGTTTTTGTAATAAGTGTTGGAAACTTACCTCCAAGTTCTACAGTTGTGATCAAAATCACGTATATCACTGAACTGAGTTTTCAACATGGTTCTATCACCTTTCATATGCCTGCTTCTGTGTCACCATGGCAACAGGACAAAGCATTAAATGAAAACACACAGGTTTGTTAAAATACTGTCTTAAAATACCATCTTCTTGTTTTGAAGCAGAAGTTCTGTATCTGTAGGATTGTAGTTACACAAGAGGCTTCAGGAAGTTTATGATTTTTCCAATTTTCATTTATTTTCTTTTGTTAGAAGGTAATTGTAACCACTCCTGTTATGAGGCAATGTGAACATGCACTTAGGAATGCTGTGGCTGGTAGAAAACCTCTGTGTCTGAGGATGCATTTGCTCCTGCAGGACTTAAAAAGTTAACTTGAGTTGGCACATGTTAGATCTCATCTTTTGAGTTACCTGCTGTTTGTGTGCTGCTATTCCTCTTTGGCTTGCAAAGGCATTGTATTATCTCCATCATGAAATGGCAGCCAAGCGTTTGCTGAACATTGTGCCATTATTATCCTTCTCTGCTTCAGGAACAAGGTTGCCCACCTTGTTTGGATTCCCTTGATGGCTTCTGAATTCTCCAGGTGGGAAGGAAGGTCATCTCTGTGTTAAAATGCTGGCAAAGAGCCAGAAATGGTCCTTGTGGTCCTAGTCTCTGTGAAATCATGTAGCACTGAGTTTTGAAGTTCACTGTGTCCTTAGGAGAGAAACATGCAGCGGTTATTCTGAATTTTAGCTACTGTGATGCT
The DNA here is from genome assembly GCF_020740795.1 of Apus apus. Taxonomy (NCBI): domain Eukaryota; kingdom Metazoa; phylum Chordata; class Aves; order Apodiformes; family Apodidae; genus Apus; species Apus apus. Next base: position 18,056,302 of record NC_067282.1, read on the forward strand.
CAGATAACAAAGCTATATGATTAAATGGAGTTCCATGTAATCCCAACTTAGGGACTTAATAAGAGAAAGGATTTCCAAGGCAATTAAAGTGTCAGGAGGGACATACAAATATTTCGTAACTGGTGCAGTTAAAAATGTTTTTTTTTTCTTTGTAGGATACAATAAAAAAAGTTTGTGTTAAACAAGTAAAACCACAGAAAAAGTAAGTTGCTTTCATTACTATTGTTGTCTGGTTTAATTTATCAATACCTTAAATTATTAAGTTAAAAAATTTAAATTAACATTTTTCTATTTACAAGAAATATTTGTTGGTAAGTTGCATTATTTAGTCTAATTTTGCCTTTCACTCTGATCTGTTGTTAAGCTTAGATAGGTAATATAATTGAGGAATAGCTTCTAATTATTATACTTTTTCATTGCTAAATACTTCCTTTTGTTTCAGATAAATTCCCAAGTCATAGAACTCAGGACCATGATGTTAATCTTTTTCAATATTGTTGTATTTAATATTTTTGCCTTTCTTAGCATTTGCATTTTAGATAAAAATTTGTAATTATCTGAAACTGTGATGTACTTGGTAAATTAAGACTTCTTAGAAACTGAGTTTTATAGCTTTATTCCTGGTGACATTTCTGCATATGGCCGTTCTCAACCAAAATAACAAGCAATGCAGGTGATAGTGGCAGTAAATGTACAAAAACTTAATGCTATTCATATTTCCATATAAAAAAAAGTGCTTTTCATGAGTATGTCCTAGTTTCCCCTCTGTTTTGTCTACACAAAACTACATCTGTTATGATTTTCTAAAGTTATATTTAATCTTGAAATAGTGTTTCCTATTATTGACTTGCTTTTATTCAGTAAAGTTACTGTTGGTTAGTAGAAATACTGTACTGGTTAGCTAAAGATTTGATGCTGGTTTTGCCATATATCAAGAATAAATTAACAAGTTCATACACTGCACATACAGTTGAAAATATAATACAATTCATATTCTAAATTTAAAAAAAAAATAGATAATGTGAATAAGAATTGGAAAAAGAATATTGTGGGAGGATGGAGATCAGGTATCTCTGTCTCATTCTTTCCAGTTTCAAGTTCTAGAGGGAGTAGCACAAAGACATCCAAGTTAGCTGAAAATATATATTAACATAATACATTTTTGTGGCTGCAGGCTCATTCCCTCTGCAGATATTTTGGGGCGTATGTATTGCATGTTTTATCCACAAGCATCTTAAGGATAATGGATATGTGGCTATAAAGAGAAAATAATTTCTCATAAGATATGCAGAGGATATGCAGATTCATGGTATATGAATAAGAATTGAGATTAGGACTCAGAATAGTCAAGAATATTTATTGAAATGGGCCCCTGTAACCAAAGTGCTGAAATGCAAGGTTACGCTTAGATGAAATGATTGCAGCCCTGTGCTTCTGCATCTTGGAAGATGATAACCTGGAATACAGCAACTACTGATAAATCAGGGTTTATTACTCACCCAATAAGTAATGAAGGTGGAATGAACAGCCTGTGATACTGTGGCAGAAATGGTGAATGCAGTCTTAAAATATACAAACCAAGAAGTGGTGAAGAGACAAGATTATTTTACTTTGTCAGGCAAGACTGACTGAAATTGGCAAAATGCCAAGGTGAAGACCTTAAAAAAAAAAATAAAGCAAACAGAAACATAAAAAACTCAAAACCAAACACAACAACACAATAACCCCAGCCTCAAGGACACACACACTGACCTCTGTCTGCAAATTGGGAGGTGATTCCATGACATTGTATGGTATCTTTGTCTTTTATGTATCTTGTATTGTATGATTGTACCTATCAAAATGCTTTTTAATGTAATTACAGAAATAAAATAAGAAGCAAAGATGGGAAATTAAAGCTGAATAAGAAAAAATGACATGCAGTTTTAGCAGTGAGGTTTGGAATGGTTAGCCAGGGAAAATTACAAACTTGCCTTCTCTGAAATCCTGTTTGGCTGTCCATTATGAAGCTTTACTTTAGAAAGTAAAGCATCATGTTAAATGAAGAGATAATTGGGTAAAATGTTGTGTAATGTCTTGCAGAGATCATGTCATACGGCCTCTTGATTCCTTCTAACACTTTTTCACTGTGAATACCCATGGTGAAACAGCTGTTTATTCTTTGGGTATTCTAGAGACAGAAGCTTGTCTAACTAGTTCAGTATTCTCCACTTTCAACCAAAGAGTTAAAAAGGTCAGGGAACAGCTCATTCTCAAGGGGATGTCATAGCATGCCTTGGAGTGTCATTCAGGTGTTTTTTTCTCTTTTCTTTTTATTTAGTGTATTTTCTGTGGATATGTCTATTGAGATGCCATCTAGTATTGAACGCATACATAGTTGGACACATAAACTTAAAATAAAGGTAAATTAATTCCACTGTAACTATGCCTCTGCTTTGGCAGTTCTGCTGTATAGTTTAAATGAAATTTTTATTCCAGAAAACAATTGTGCTAGATCTGTCTGGCTTTGTGCCCTGCTCATTCTGCAAACAGCTTGGTCCTCTGTTTCTTTTGGATAAAAATTTCTGTTCTGCTTGAAGCCTTTCTGTTTTAATTGTCTTCTTATCTAAAAAACATTCAGGAAAGTGAATGATATTTTAAAGATTGTAGTATGTAAATAGAAACTGTACCTTGTAAACTTTCTATAGCCTTTTTGGCAAAAAGCTCTGGGACCACCCCTGTTAAATTTGCTGTCATTATTCCCTGTTCTTACAAAATAAATAATACTCACTACTGTCAATAAATAAATTTTTAAATGCCTGTTTTTCTCATCTTCTAGAAAACAGAATGCAAGGCTGTAATTCAGACTGTGGAGAACAGCTCCTTGGATGTTAGTGGCTTTGTTCTAGATATCTGGATTTCACAGGTCTACCTGCCTCGAATGTGGGTAGAGAAGCATCCCAACAAAAAGAGTGAGGTACTGCATAACTTGTACTGCTCATGAGGTAGTGAATATGCTAAAACACAATGCAGACACAGTTTAGTTTTGATGGGTAAAAGATTAAGAAAAACGTCACGCCATGGACAGTGGTCAATTTGATGTGTTTTATTAAGCTGAGTATTTTCCAGAAAGGAGTTTTCTTTTCAGTTGCGTAGAATCAAAGAATTGTCACTGTTGGAAAAGACCTCTAAGATCACTTTGTCCAACCGTCCACCCAGAGGTGGGGGAACAACAGGACCCACCCAAACAAACAATAACAACAAAAAAACTCCCACAACCACACACCCCACAAAACCAACACCATCACACAACCCACAAAAAACCTATCATGCCCACTAGAGCATGCCCTGGAGTGCCACATCTACACTTTTCTTGAATACCTCCAGGGATGGTGACTCAACCACCTCCCTGGGCTGCTTGTTCCAGTGCCTAACTACTCTTCCAGTAAAGAAATTCTTCCTAATATATGGTCTAAACCTCCCCTGGCATGCCTTCAGGCCATCTTGTTGCATTTGTTTTATCCTTTGCCTCGTAAGGAGGTAAAAGTTTCAACACAGTGCCCAATTATTTCTGTCAAAACACTTTTTTCTAACAATTGTGTTGCTGTTCATGTTTCACAGATATGTGACTACAGTGTTTGATAAAGATGTTGCATTTGGAGCAGTGGAAGTGAAAAAATATCTGATGGCTGAAGCTGGAACTGAGTAACTTCAGGGTCATGCTGACTCTAAAGGGCTGTATTTACAGCTTACACACAAATATTTATAGAATCTGTCAGTGTTTTATTTTAAGGCATCTGGCCTTTCTAGATTTTGCATTCTGTTGTAGTTATTACTGCTGCAGTGATTGTTCCCAAAGGCATTTGAATCTTTTCTTTTTCACTAATAAGTGAAAAGTACACAGCCAGCTCTTCTAACACTCTGGATCACACATAAACAGAACCCAGCTGTGGCTGTGTCACAGAAGAGTTCATTAAAAAAAAACATTAATAAAAAGTTAGCTAGGAAAGGAAGGACCAGTTAAACCCCTCTTACCTTCACCCACAATAACTCCTTGCCTGAGAATTACATTTAAAACTTAAAAAATGTGTTTGGAGGATATTAGAAGCTGTTTCAGTCTCCCACATTTCTTGTGAAGTCTCTGGCACTTTTAGTCATTTTCAGCTCTGTTTTCTGTTTTTTTTTCTTAAATAAGATAAAATGCTACAGAGCTGAAATGTAAGGTCTTGCTGTTACCAATCTGTCAAATCAGTTTTGAAATTGATTAAGATAAGTAAAATGACAGCTAAGATAGTTTTCCTTCAGACAATAATGTATTTTATTTTTCTTCCTTTTAATCAGAGTTGCCTAGTTTAAATGCATTAGTTAAGGGATTTATTTCTGATGACTGCAGTAATACTGATATTCCTCTAAGGAAAAGAGAAAGAAAAAGATGCCTATTTGTGTTTCCAAACTGCAAACTTTTCCTTCCCTACTGGAAACACTTTCACTCCTTCAAGCATTTCATTGTTCCACTTTTGGAAACCTTTGGTTTTTATAGCATATCTGTTCCTACCAAGAACAGAATGCTCTTCTAGTTTACTTTTTTTTTTTTAATTCTGGTACTTCTCACAAACTGATGGTGGCAATGATGACTGTAAAACATTATGTCTGTGGGGTTTTTTATTTTCCTTAACTAGTAGAAGAGAATCCTGTGTTATTTACAAAAGAGTGAATTAGATAGGAACATGAACCCATAAAGTTCCTTTTTCAGTTTCTCAAGTGAGACCTGGGATATAAGAAAAGGACAGAGAAATTGCACTTTTCAGGCATTAAGAGTAAATTATGCATGTTTGATAAAACTTTGAAATATGGCTATATTCTGCTTCCATTCCATAAGAAAAATGAAGATGGTTGGCTTCACTTGTAATGGAATAGTATTTGTCCAGTGCACTGATGATTTTGTTTCTTCCTCGACAGGCTTGCATGCTTGTATTCCAGCCAGAATTTGCAACAGCACTTGAAGAAGTGCAGCTGTCCAGTGAAGTTGTTATTTTATTAGATTGCTCAAATTCTATGGCAGGATCAGCTCTGCACCAAGCAAAGCAGATTGCTTTACGTGTTTTGGAACTAACTGCTTTCAGACAAAGAGTGAATGTAATAAAAATTGGCACAAGTGAGTTTTTCTATTTCCTTTTTACCTGACAGCCACCTTTTACCTTCTTGTCCTGGCTTAATTTTATGCATGTCATTATTAGCAGGCCAGCACAACACACTGAAGTGCAACCAAGATCATGCAGCAGTATGGAATATTTCTACTTTGATATTGCAGTCATAAAACTTAAACTTGTGTTTCCATATGTTGCTACATGCTTAATATTTTAATGCTTTTAATATGCTTTATTCACAGATTTCACAGAATTTTCTTCTTTTCCAATGAACATCATAAATGATTTGGAATCTCTGAAGGAGTTTATTACAGTAAGTAAATCAGTTTGCTTGTCTTCTAAAAAATGCTGCTTTGGATAGGATGTTTATCTTTGCAAAGTGTTACATGACTTTTCCTCTTTTTTCTTTTTCTTTAGGCCAACTTCTGAGATTTTTCTGTAATTTAGTCTATTTGAAGTCTATTTTCTCTAGTAACAAGCACAGCCACATCTAAATATTAATTCCAGTTTGGTTTTAAGTGATTTCTTAGATTATTATTTTGAAGCTGAGTAGCTATCAGTGCTAGGACATTTTTCAGTGTTTCCTCCTAGATTTATCTTCTGGAGTTTCATACCTCTCACTGCCTGCTTACAGCAAAAAGAGAGGAAATTATTGACTTTCTCCTGGATATCTATAATTTGTGAGTGAAGGCAGCACTTAGGCCAAAGGACTTACAGTGAAAAGGAAAATCCTTTTGGCACCAAAAATCAGATGTAGACTTCTTAGGCCAACAGGTTTTGATTAGTACCATATCTTGTCAGTACCAGTAGGAGGCTTCTCATCTGTAACTAAAGCTTCTTGATGCTGGCATAACATGTAAGTTACTGATATCATGGATGTCTTGAGAATGGGATGGTAAGATGCAAATGGTGATCAATGCAGAGTAATGCAAAAGTGGAAAACAACACTAACTATAACGGTACAATGTTGGGCTGCACCCAGAAAAGAGATGCTGGAGCCATTGTGAATAATCCTTGTCAAACAATAGCCCAGTGTTCAGCAGCTGTCAGAAAGCTAAACACTTAGGTAGCTGTATAAATCTGTATGACTATGGCATCGTGAGGAGTGTGTGTGCTTCTGGTTACTCCATCTCAAAGAGAAGAGCAAGAGAAATGGAAAACAAAGGTTGCCAGATACACGGATGTCTTGCTGTACAAGGAGAGGACTAGTCCTCATTTATTTTTAACCTCTTGAATCCTCACATAGTCATCTCTTTTCCAGAATAAACAGAAGATCGGACTAGGGATGATTACTTGCCATTTCTCACATCTTAACAATCACAGGACACCCAGCAAAATGAGCAATCAGCAGATTTATAACAAAACAAAGACCAACAAAAACCAAACGGTCTTTCTGATGCATAATGAATAGCTTCATGTCTTGTCGTGCTTTATGTTGAGGCTAACCTGCAATTAAATTCAGAAAATGGGGTTTTAGATACAGTAGTTTAGATGAAAACACCAGTTCAGTAAATCCCAAAACCCCTGATTAATGAAAGCTCTGAAAACAGGGTAGGAGTAGAATTTACCATTTTTCTGAACAATTTTGCTTGTGCCTTATGCTTAAGCCAGAGAAGATACAGAAGTTACTAGATGGACCTTAAGCTCTATCTTTAACAGTAATTATAGGAGAGCAAGAACAAATAAAATGTAAGAATTAATTATTCATATTTGGAAACCAGGAGTCATGTATAATAAAATCGAGATTAAATGATACATTGTATGTTATTTTAGGAAAAAGTGAACTAAATTCGACCTGTGATACTTTTCAGTCTGCCACTGCAACACTGGGAAACACTGACTTATGGAAGGCCCTGCGTTACTTACGCCTGCTGTTGCCTTCTCAAGGATGTCGTAACGTTGTTTTTATATCGGATGGACACATTCAGAATGAGAGTGTGACCTTCCAGATTGTGAAAGATAATGTCCACTACACGAGGTTATTTACATGTGGTGTAGGGTAAGTACAAAGTTGGCTAGCAATTTCATTTGTTTAAAACTACTGATAATTTATTCCAAGTGAGAGGTTAATAAGCTGAGAACTGTCAGATGCCTGAGTGTACTGTCTTAATAGCAGCCTTCCACTGCCTGAAGGGGCTACAGAAAAGCCAGGAAGGGACTTTTTACCAGGGTGTGTAGTGAGAAGTTGAGGGGTAATGGTTTTAAGCTGGAAGAGGGGAGATTTAGGTTAGACATTAGGAGGAATGTCTTTAGTGTAAGGGTGGTGAGGCACTGGCACAGGTTGCCCAGGGAGGTTGTGGATGCCTCCTCCCTGGAAGTGTTCAAGGCCAGGTTGGATGGGGCTTTGAGTGGAAGGTGTCCCTGCACATGCAAGGAGTTTGGAACTAGATTATCTTGGAGGTGTCTTCCACCCCTAGCCATTCTACTGATATGCTATCAGTATATCAGTACAACTACACTAGTAGTTGTATTTTTTTATTATTTAATTGTAATTTGTTTTGTAAGGTAACTACTTAAATGCAAAGTAACCACTAAACTTCTCAATTATCAAAAGAACAGGCAAAACCTCACTGAAATTCACTGCAATGTAGTTTGACTGTTTTCAGTAACAACAAAGTAGAAAGATACATGGATGACTGAAATTACTTTAAAAAAAAAATTTAAAGGGTTACAGTTACATTCTTCAGGTTGCAAGGCATAAATGGGAAAGGGTCAGGGAGGTGTTAAATTCTTACCCTATTGTGGGAGAGCTGGCAAGGATACATCAAAATAAAGAGCAGTGCCGAGGGTCATGTTCTTCTAGGACTATTTTCTTTTTAATGACACCTTCACCATAGCTCCTGCAACATTTCCCATATCTCACAGCCGTGGGCCCTGTCCTAGCACTGGGCAAGCACACCCTTCAGGCCCCATACCAGACATCCCAGTGCTTTTCCAGAGTGATCTTATGTTATGATGGTGTGTTGCATCAACTCACAATAAAGAACAGACAGTATGTGTCCATTAGCTGCACACTGACACAATTTTAAATGTATTTACATTCCTGCTATGTTCATGTTCAGCGTATTTACATTCACTGATTATTGGTTATTGGTATAATGGAACTAGGCCTAGAAATGGATGACCTCAGTTCTGCTAGTCTGAGAGGGCATGCCTTTTATTGCTTCCTCTACACCACTAACATTTGCCTAACCTTAAACCCAAGTTGTTACATGTTCTTAGCATAGATACAATTGTACTACTTAATATTGACTTGAGGGGTTTTGGTGAGGATTCACTAGGTCACTAAGACTGTGGTATGGCGGTGAGGAGGAATGAGTCTACTTTCTGTCCAACAAAGATATTCAAGGCTTTCCTCACCCAAAAGAATTCTCATCTGCTTAATTTTTCTCCTTTAATCCTCTATAAAGCTCTCATTTATATATATGCCTATGAAATAGCTTCACAGTAGTCAGACTGTTAGTGAGCAGAGCCTGCTGTTCCATCGGGCTAATAAGTGTTACCATATAACCATAGAATGTCTTGGGTTGGAAGAGACCTCTAAAGGTCATCTAGTCCAACCCCCCTACAATATGCAGGGACATCTCACACCAGAACAGATAGCTCAGAGCCCCATCAAGCCTGACCTTGAATACATATTGGTTATATCCATGTTGTTCAGATAGTAGCATTTCCCAGCTGATGCTGGAGGTAGCTGTAAGATAGCTGTGTCCATGCAAAGTAGCTCTGAGATTTATGTCAAGTAGTTCATGATCAGGATCATTGATGCAGCCTCACTGGTGTTTGAACTTAAGTTGATTTCTCTGCACAGCTCACCACTGGGATATGTAAAAACTCATGTACCATGTAATTTCCTCAAATGTTTGAAATCTCTACTAAAGCAGCACAGTCATTGGCTCAGTTGCTTTCAGTTCGCCTGTCTCCTGATAAAGGGGTAACATTTTAAAAATTCAGATTCAAAAAGCTTGCAGTATTAATTGGAAGCAAAATATTTAGAAATATTTAATAGAATAATTTAATTCAACAATTACATAAATAATTTTATTTGTTAGTTCCACAGCAAATCGACACATGCTGAGATCTCTGTCCCAATATGGTGCTGGAGCATTTGAATACTTTGACTCAAAATCAAAGTGTAACTGGGAGGCAAAGGTACATTTATAAATCTTTAATATACTTGGTATGTGATAATTTTCTGCTATATCAATATCTGCTATTGCCTAACTTCAGTATCTCAAAATGGGAATTACTACTATAATTGCCCCTGAGTGGCAAAACATGGCTTTACTTCTGACACAGGACACAGTCCATCTATAACGTTGTCCTTTCTATAGCCATGAGGCCTGTAGTAATTGTACTCTGTGACTTTGGACTTCCAGCACATCTAGAAGTTTCAGGCAATCCAGGACCCCATGTGTGCTCTTCCATTTCCATATATGTGTTACGTGTCTACAGCACTATGACAGTAGAGAAGCTGATACAGCAAGGTTGATATCTGGCATATTTTTTCCTGAGGAAATTGATAAGAGCATAGATTTCCTCTCTTGCTGTTCAGGCTGTCATTTGAGTGATATATGCAGAACTATACAGAGCAAGCTATGGAGTTGTGCAGAACTGTTCACATATCTCAGAGTTCACGTGTAGGAGATGGTGCTAAGTGTAGCATGCCATATTCCCTAGCCTGTTTGGCAACCCTGGTGAACAGAAGCTTTACTCTCAATTTCAACTTTCAGTTAAAAGAAATATATTATTCCAGAAGTTGGAACAATAATGAGTGAATGATTCTCCTTATTACCTCCAAACACTAGGTTAATTTTTTTATCAGGAATAGTATGTGTCTTGTTTCAGTTGTTAAAAAATTAGTTCCATTCATATGGGAAATATGTTATTTTCTAATAAGTTTTCCTTTGAAAGCATACTAACAAACAGAGCTAATTTGTTTTGCTTCTTTACACAGATACAGAGCCAAATATCTAGAATATTTTCTCCAGAATGCAGATCAATTTCTATTAAATGGCAACAGTTTGACAGAGGTGCACCAGAGCCAATGCAGGCTCCTGCCCAAATACAGTCTTTATTTAACAATGAGAGGCTTCTCGTCTATGGATTCATCCCTCACTGTACTCAGGTAAAGTCTGGCATATGCATGCACTACATGATAGAAATTCACATGCAAAACAATCACAAAGGACATACATTCTACTATATATCCTCTACACAGCATACACGTATCTTCTTTTTCATGGCTAAATAGAATTAAGTTACTGTTCAATTCTCATTATTAGTCTTTCCTCTAAGAAGTAGAAAGGAAAAAGTTACCTAGTTTAATGTTCTGTCACTGTGTTTTGATAAATACAAGATTCCTTTACTTGTGAATGTCCCCTTGTAAGGGGAAATATGTATAAACCTAGATAGGCAAAAAGATTTGAGTTGTATTTGGGAGACAGAACAGTATGTATGTGTGCTGGTAATACACCATGAGAGAGAAAGAAACAGTATTTTTGTGTTGTTTTTTTTCTTTTAGGCCACCTTAAGAGCAATAGTAAATGACGAAGAACTACAGACTGTGGTGTCAACTACGGAGCTACAGAAGACAACAGGAACAGTGAGTTTGGCCAACATGATTTGTACATGCCAGAGTCAGACAAACTACTTTAAACAGCCACTTGCTGCTTCACGCTCTTTTGATGGAATTGAAATGCCTGTTTTCAGCAGCTCTTGCACTTTTATTTTTGCTTCTGGTGTTTTAACGCAGACTTTCAGTTTTCAGACTTTTAAAGGGAAACTGTTTTACACAGAAGTGTCACCTTTCTCTGTGTTTTCTAACACAAAACTTAAGCGTTGGGCTTTAGCTTTATCCTTGGGTTGCCTGTTCTTCAGGTGACCTCTGTGAAGAAGCTGCTGCAGCATTCTCTTTCTTGTTGTAAACTGTTCCTGTGTGGAACATCTGATCACCAGTCTGTCATCTCTAGAAATGTAGAGAAGAGACAGTAAAGTGTTACTGGCCTTTCCTCTGCTTCATTAACAATGAAGTGAGGAGTCTTTATGTAGAGGAAAGCATAGCACCCATCTTGAAAAGGAAAACAAGCTAAAAAGAACCGTTTATTAAATCTAACAGATGTCTACACTTAAATAATCAAAACGAAAGCCAACTTTCAGTAATAATTCTCATATGACTGTTACCCCTTCCCCACTAGGGGAAGCTGATTTGTTTTCAATTTGTTCCCTGCTTAGTGTAATCTACTTTGAAAGCTACTACTGTGGATTGGTGTTCATGGATATATTGGTTGTATTGATTTCCATAAGGACAGTTAGTTTCCAGGAACATGTCCTTCTCCAGGCAAATAAAACTGGCAAGTAGATGCAATGTATTTGCTTACCATAATGAATTTTTACTTATATAAAAATACCTGTAATTCAAATTCCAGATGAAGTTATAAAAAAGTTTTTAAAGGTGTAAACTGAAATGGCAGAATTATAAAAAGAGGGTCAAAATTTGAAACAAATTATTATTTATAGATGCTTTAGATCAACTCTGGGGATTCCAACCTGTTTCTTTTGCCAGTTTACCTCAGCTGAAAAAGTAATTATTTGCTTAAGGGATTTTCTTCAGAAATGGCTCTTTGGCATCTATCATATTCTTCCAAAAATGAGTCAGTGGGAATGTTTTGGCAATTGGAACTGGAATACAGCTGGATTTTACCACATTTTCCCTGCAAAGGTTCCTCTTTTTGTTAGCTTTAACATATTGAAGACACCAAAATTGTTTTTATTTTCTATAAAAGACTGGCTTAGTTCTATATTTCCCTTTTCTGCATACAACCCCTCAGGTCAAGAACTGGTTGATTATGCTAGATGTACTGATTTTTTTAAAGTTGAACACTCTAGACTCACTTTAATTTCCCCCCAAATTCTGTATTTTTATGGACAGGATTAATTTACCAAACTTCACTTATGTAGATACTGTTCTTTAAATCTGACATAGGTGTCCAGGCTCTGTTTACAGTCATTGGAGAAAAATGTGTACATACAGAAGGGGCATTTTACCTGTTTTAGTTGGCTGTTTCAAATTGGGATTAATTGCCTTGTGGAGTTTTTCTTTTTGCTTACATGCCTGCCTTTTTTTCTCTCTCCCTTGACTCTAAGGAATGGGCACAACAAGTAAGCCTGGGGATTTTTTAATTAATTAAGTGAAATAAAAATGTACATTAGGTGCAGGTGGTGATTGCTCTTAAAATGAAAATTTAGCTTGACCCTTCCTTAGAGAATGGGATTCTGTGTAAATATGGAAGCTTATTTTTTGAAGCTGTACCCCATAAATGAGAGGAGGAAAATATTAATTTTTTTAAAAAGGTACTGCTATTTTTATGATCAGTTTTGTTTTCTGTCTAGGTGCTGCACAAACTTGCAGCAAGAGCTTTCATTAATGACTATGAAGATGGGATTCTTCACGAGAATGAAACAGAACATGAGGTTTGATAATCTGAAATAAAAACTATCTATTTAAAATGCTAAATAGCAAACTTCAATAGAACAGAAAAAAATTCTTGCTTTGTTAAACATAACTAGAGGGTTGCAATCCTAATATAATTTTAACATTAAAGTCACCATATAGTAATATCTTCCCAGATAAGATTTTGAAAAATTTTGGGACAGCCTTTTCTCCTTCATGACAAGAATGTCCTCTACTGGCATACTAGGTACATATTTTTCCTAATCTATACCCTGTCATTGTAGGCCACTGGTGATTCTTCTTTTCCTGTAACATGTACAATTTTAGTTTTGTGAAGATCAATACATATTAGTCCAGCTAAAGTTTGCAGCATTTGTACAGGATATGGTGGAAGATAATGACCTGTGTTTTAGACACAGACTTAATGATCTGTTGATCTGTTAAAAAATTACTTTTAGGTATTAAAAAAAAATATTGCCATCTTGGCTTGTTTGAGACTTTAGACCAATTCTTCTTATAAAATACAGCTGCTTCTTACACTAGAAGGAGGATAGAAACAAAAGAAGTCTAACTAGAGGAGATTCATGTCCCTGCCCAAAGCTGAGTGAGGGAGTAGAAAAGGATAGAAGGGAGCAGACAGGCAGGCTAGTGTATTCACATGAGCTCTTCCTTTTGCATGTCCCTATTTAGAGTGCCTGTGTTTATAGATATGTGTTCAGTTTTGACATCAACATTTCTTTCAGCTGATCATATTTTTTCTCCCTGTTCCATTTGTTAATACTTAACAATCTAGATGAAGAAACAAACCTTGAAAAACATGATTATTCATCTCAGCTTGGAGAACTCAATTATAAGCCAGTTTACAAGCTTCGTTGCAGTTGAGAAACGGGTATGTTTTCTATATATCTTGTTCCCACTAGCTTGTCTGTCAGAAGATTCTAAATTCTGTAACCTTGTGCATACCAAAACCAGTCTTCCTTTTGCTTAACAATTATTATTCTTTTACAGTAGAGCTAAAACTATGATTTCTTCCATTATTTTGGTTTCTTCTGCAGTATTGCAAGGTATTTCCTTGTCTGTCTCTTACACTGCTTGTCTTTACAATCAAAGTTTGTCAGTCTGTGTGTTCCCGTTGTGATTTCCTACAAGGGTTTGTAATTCCTGATAGTGTTCTGGGAGCCAGACAAGTCAATCCCAGCTGAAGAGTACTCCTGAATCCTTGGTGCATAAGCCACGGGACCCTTTCTCATAAAATGTAAGGATTCCAAACTATAGCAAACTGGCCACTCTAGCCATGGACTGCTGCAATGATGGACTTTGTATTAGCAAAAGTCATGCTAAGGGAGTCTGTGTCAGGTGGGAGAGTAAAGGAAAGTAAAGGAAACACAAGGAAAGTAAAACTTGAAAAGTCTCTCTTTAATATTGCAGTACACTATGGAACTTTTTCATTTGTTTTCAGTATTAGAACAGTTGTAGGAGAAACAAAAGCTTTGCAGAAAATGGAAATAAATGCTTATAAATTACAGCCTTGAAATTCAAGAGTCAGTAAGAGTGTTCAAATGGAAGGCTGTATCATGATAAACAAGATTATATCAATTGGATTAAGTATTAGGTGGGGCACAGAGAATGGGAATTAATCTGACCAAACACGTGTGTACATTTAGCAGCAAGTCATGTTTGCCTTCCTCTCATGGTGAATAGAAATAAATAGATATATTTCTAGAGCTTGATTCATCTTATCCTGAAGTTAAATACCTAAACCTGTACAGAATAATTTTATCAGGGTCTTTTTCTCAGCACTGATTATAGGTGTTACCTGTAGTCACTGTTTCAGATTCAAGGATCACCTCCTCCAATCTCAAGAACAGTCTATCCCAATGAACAGAAGTCAGGCAAAAATGCCAGGAGGCCTGGCATAAACATGGACGAACAAAGAACTTCTGGAAAAACTCAAACATAAAAGGAAAGTATACTAACAGTGACAGCTATCTGAGCATGCTGAGACATCATTAGGAAAGCAACTACAGGCTGGTCAGTCTGACCTTAATCCCTGGGAAGGTGAATAATTAAGCAGTCAGGAGTAGACAACAAGGATTCACCATGGGGAAGTCATACTTGACCAACTTGATAAACTTTGAAAATGTAATGACTGATTCAGTAGACAAGGGGAAAGCAATGGATAATGTCTCTCTTGACTTCAGTAAGGTCTTTGACACTGTCTCCCATAGGATGCTCATACAGAAGCTGATGAAATTATGGGCTGGATGAGCAGACAGTGAGGTGAATTGAAAAACTGGCTGAATGGCAAGGCCCACAGGGTCATGATCAGTGGCACAAAGTCCAGTTGAAAACCAGTGAAAACCAGTACCAATGTACCCCAGGGGCCAACAGTGGAGCCTGTCCTGCTCAAAATATTAATTAATGTTCTGGATGATGAGACAGAGTTGTATCTTCAGCAAGTTGTTAGTGGTTGTCATGGTTTCACTCAGGGTCGATAACAACGCTCTTGATCCCCTCCCCCTCCCATCCAGGTAGAGAAGGAGAGAGAGAAAAAGAGAGAGACTTGGCTGGATTGAAAACTAAACTACACAGCTTTAATTAAACACTAATGATGAAAGAAAATACATACAATTATATACAAATATGTTCAGGAATGAGCAAACCCCTATTGCCTCCCCCCACCCCCAGCATCTCCTGAGCTGTGAACAGCCCCAACAAGTGCCGGAGCTGCCGGAGAGAGCGCAGAGTGAGGAGGGTCAGGAGAGCTCCAGCCTGGGGGTTGGTGGTGATGGATGGACGGAGTCCTCCCTGGACACCTGCCATGGATGGGAGAGAAGGGAAGAAGAAGCAGGAACGAAGTTGTTTTCTATGATCTCTGACCTTCCTCTGAGCTTACGTAGATATATGGAATGGAATATCTCTGGCCAATTTTGCTGTCTGTCTAACTCAGCCTCCTACGGAGAAGTCACAAATCTCCTGGTAGTGTCTGAGCCAGCAGGGCAAAGATGTGACCTTGGAGTCCCAACAATAACATAAACATTCCAGTGTTACCAGTCTTCCCTACAGAAGGAAAAAAAAAATCAGTAAAAGTGGCTTCATCCTGGCTTAAAATAGGACATGATACAAAACTGAGAAGAGTGGCTGATGCACCAGAGGGTCATGTTGCCAACCAGAAGTATCTCAATGGGCTGGAGAAATGGGCTGACAGGAACCTCATGAAGTTCAAAAAGGAGAACTTTTACAGCTTTTTACAGTGTCCAAAATGGTTCTTTCATCATCACAATTCACTGTTTCACATGGTATATAAATATAAATAAAAGTAGATCTGCATGAAGAATTCAGTGGAGATGCTGAATAAAACAAGCATACCTTTTCCTATTGTTACTGTTTCATTTTGATGTCTACAGTACTATGAAAAACAATACCAGTAGCACAGGTACATTAGAAGAGTTAGATTTTTCTGGAAATAACCCTTTCCTGAGTAACAACTGCAACATTTGCAATCAAAGATCAAAAGATAGGTATACATTCCTAAAAACATCTAATCAAAAAGCAATTATAAAATGCAATTATATGAAGTTATTAGAAATTCCCAGCTCAAGGACTACTTTTCAATATAAGATCACTCAACTGAGTCAATATTAGTATCTTTCTGTAATGCACCTGAATACTCCATCTGGTACATAACAGAAGCAGTATATTGCAGAGTAGCAAGGGAACACCTGTGTGATTTCATAAACTGGTTGTTTACCAAGGGTGTCAACAGATTCTTGTCTCTCATTCTCATTTTTATGGATCTGTTTTTGCAGTTCTTCAAAGGCTTCACTTTCCCCTCTGAGGACACAGACTGCTAGAATGTTATGTTTTAATTATGTCTGTAAATATCATAGCTTTAATGTCATTTCCAGTCTAGGATGACTTTTTTGACCCAGTGGAACAAAACATTGCAGACATTTTAAGGCAAAAGCACCTACACAACACAATGCAGTACCATGCAAAATACCCAAAGCATCCCATTCAGCTTGACACTGTATTACCCTTTGTAATTTGTCTTCTTAACATGATTCTGCAGAATGCAATGTATTTTAAGCACGTTAATAATAATGCTTATGTTTGCTTTCCTTTAAAGGACAGCAATAGGATTCTGACCAAAAAAACTGCCTAAGATTTGGATTTTGTTTTGATTCTGGGCATTTGAACAACTTATACATACAAATATATACTGTCCACCTTTATATTTCATGTGAATTTATTTAGTGACAACACAATGTCCCTCAATATAGTAAAAAATGTGACATTACATTTACTGGGTTTTTTGTATATACTGTGTATTTTTAATGTGCTGCATTATCTGTTTATCCCCCGTTTTCTATACATTTCAAACTCACAAAGAAAAATGCAGTCTCTAGAATCACAGAATCATTGAATGGTTTGGGTTGGAAGGCCCTTTTCAGGTTTGTAACTGTGATGCATTTTTATTTAGGATGCTGCTGAAACTTCTGCTGCTGATGCTCCAAACATCCTGGAAATTATAGCTCAAGAAGATGTAGATTTTTTACCTTACATGGACTGGGATGGAAAGGCAATGGATTATGGCTTCATATTTGCTGGAGGAGTTAGCTATACCCCGGTAACTAACCTATGTTCTTATTGCTAGCTTGCTAAGTATACTAGCCAATTGTGGTAACTTTGGAGGAACCTGACCCAAAAATATCATGAGTGCAGCAGAAGTTTTGAGAGACAACTTGATACTACAGCCTTCTTCTCCCTTCCAGAAGAATCAAACACCTGTTAGAGCATTCTCTCCTAAGAATATCCTAGTGTAGATGGAGCTTTACATTCAGCTCTGAGAAACTGAGAGGGAGAGGAGGGGAGTTTCAAGGAAAATCCAGGTATTTATCCATAAGAAAGTCTTCACTAGCAGAGAGGTACAGGCAAAGCAGAGAGACTATGGGGAATGGGGATAAGCATGACTGGAAGAAGTCATATTGCTGGCATGCAATGGGACAATCTCTGGAATGAGGAGGGAGCAATGAGAGAAACCTGCACAAGTGACATTGGATGTTTGCTGGTTATGGTAGCTCTCTCTTGACTTTGGAAACTACAAGAGATGCCTGCATCAATTAGCCAGCAGGTGTAATTCTGTCAGTCTGTGAAGTCTTAACTGATTAAAGCTTTATATCTCCAAATTGTGTAGGGGACACAAGAAAATAATTATTTGTCCATTAAATTATGTTACGCATGACCATGATAAACATTTAATACAACTCAGGAGCATCATCTCAGCCTGTAGTCTGTAACATATTAAGATTGTGAGCTATTTAGAATTATAATTGGGTGTGTGTTGTGTAACTTAAGTCAACTCATATAAAGCCATTTTCCTGATCCTTTGGCCCAAGAATTCCTAGGCAGAAGAGTACCAAACATACATGTTGATGTGTGGTGGCAGTATAGCCCAGGCTGACTAGTTTGAATGCAGCAGCTACTGGATCTCAGCTGATACATGTGCCAGAATTGCAGCAGAAGCAGAATCCACACTTCATTTTGTGTAGATCCTTCTTCTGTGTATGTACAACAGTATTTTACAGCAGAACTTCCTTGCCTCATAATTATATTAATAATTTGAATCTTAATAATGTAAAATACCTCTCTGCTCATATTTTATCACAATTCCTCTGAATTTGCCTGGTATACGATAGAATAGGGTAAGAAATGTTTAGTTTAACTGATATATTACTTTCATTTTGAACATATGAATGACAGTATAATGATACTCCACACTATATTAGAAGAAGTACTGTTTTGATTACTAATTCTGGAATAATCTTGTTTCCTTGTAATTTTACTGAACAGGCATGTTCCTCATCTGTACAACATTTTTGTTCAGCTGATTTCCAAGGTGAACCTGCAGGCTTCCAGTTTCAGTCTTCAGGCGTTCCTGTTAGTCAAAAGAGCATCTCATCAAAAAACAGGGCACAGAGCTTTGCCAGTGTTTCTGATCTTGAAAGTGATGTTGACAGCCTCAAATCAGATTCCAGTTTGGATGGAGATACCACAATAGAGACATCTGGAACAAGGTCTCCTTCACCACATTGCTTGCATCTGCTGGAAGATACTGAACTTCCCTCGTTAGGAACTGCTCTGACTCAACACAATTCACTTCAGGCACCTGCACTTAGAAAATCTGGTGTTTTCATGGATGTTCCTAAACCTGCTTCTCCTCCTGCTTCTCCCCTTTGCTCTTCTTTTCTAGAATTGGTGGGAGGCATGAAACCACTTTATTCTCCTTGTGTTCCTCCTCCAATGGTGGGTTCAGCATTGTTTGGTTCACCTACCCCCACATGCGCAAATTCTGAAAAGACTAATGTTGAAAACCAAGTCACTCCCGAATTCAGTGTTTTTAAAGGTGATAGATCAGCAACAGCAGTAGTGCGACTGGCAAAGAAAAAGTCAGTTCCAACCTGTAATGATCCAACTCCTGAAGAAGGATTTACTGGGGGCTTTAGTGCTGGGGTGAGTATTTCATCTGTAGGATGCTACAAATGTCATGCTGAAATCCAAGCTGCTTTCAGCTGATGAAAGCTCCCTTAAAGATTTGTGTTTCGAGGTTCGGGGGTGCACAGCCTGAAAAGAACATGGTAGGAGTGGTAATGAGGCTGCTTTCCAATTCAAGAAATCTGAACCTGCAATGCAGAAAGCATTCTTTTTTGTTTGTTTGGGTTTCAGTTACCTTTTTCAAAGTGATAAATCTGATACTCTGAATTCTGCCTCTTATTCCTTACTACTTTAATAGGCAACTTCTAAATGGAATTACTTTGTACCATGAAATAGTAGCTATATGAGTCTTTGTGGTAGAATGAGATTCTTAATGAGCATTATTCTGTTTGTTCAGGAACAGTTTTGCCATTCTATGCCAAGTCCTACGTTTCGGCCACTTTGTCGACGCCGTTTGGTAAATAGGAATGAAATTCCTGAACTCCAAGATCAGGTGCAGTACCCATCCTCTATTCATGCATTGCTAAAAATAAAATCTAAGCAGAAGGAGAAATTATCTTTGGAGACAAACATTGTGTACATTATTTGGGTTTTTTTTTGCTTTTAACTGATTTTATAAAGAGAATGATGACATCAAAGTCATGCTGTTTTTGTTCCTTTCATGGGCAATCCATCATGCTTAAGAAACAGTATAAAATCAGACCCAACAAGTGGTGATAACATCTCCAGAGAAAGTTTACTCTAGATTTGCCCAGTATAAGGCAGAACAGGGTAAGAAATTTTAATTTTGAACAATACATTTTAATTTTAATTTTAACATACAAATGGCAGTATAATGATAATGTGCATAATACCAGAAGACATACAGCTTTGATTAAAAAGAGAAAAAATGTCTCACTAACTCTGGAATTATTTCATTCCTTGTAATTTTGCTAAACAGGAACTTTCTCCAGCCGTGACTGATGTTTGTGCAAATGCTTTCCTAAGTGAAAGAGGAAGAACCTTTTTCAACCAGAAGGAGGTTTTTTTTAAAAAAAAAAGAGGAGTGGTTTATAAACTTTTAAATGCAATTACTTTGTGTCATGATGTAATAGCTGCATAGGTAATGGTGGTAAGGGTCTTAATTAACATTATCCTCTCCAGGAACAATCAAGGTGCTTTATAACACCAGATAAAGAAAGGATTCAACAGAGACGTGAGTTGACTTCTGTAAACTGGAAAGAAATTTTTGCACTCCAAAATCAGGTACAGTATGCAGAGGCTATTTGTGTATTACTAAAAAGACAACATAAATAGAAGGAAAAAAATATTTTTACTTTAATCCTGTTCTGAGAAAAAGCAAAGTACATTTCTAAAATGTTTATAAACAGGTTTTACAAGTGTATGATGACATCAGTCATACTATGTTTTTATTCATTTCATGGGCAACTCAGCAATGGGTATGTGAAGAACAGTATAAAATCAAGACCAACAGGTAGAAATGCATCTCCAGAACCTTGTTTTACAGCCTCCATCAGTCTGCAGCTTAAGGACTTACTGGGACAAGTATAAAAACATACAGGGGAAGCTAAGTGGAAGAAGTGGATGCAAGTAATGCACATTATGCAAGAAAATAAAAAGTAGTTGGGTTTTAGAGGAGAGAGATGTTGCAGCAGGAACTTCCACTGGAGTGTCAGACCAATTGCTAGGGAAACTGAAGGAAACTGTAATGTCCAAGAATCCTGCAGGAAAATGTTTACTCTTGTTGTTTTTGGTATGTCCTGTGTGGTGGGAAAAGTCCCTGTCCCACAGTTTGGTGAGCTTACCAGCTTAAGGAGTGAGGTCATGATCAACAATCAGATTGTGAGTGTCACAGTCAGTATCTGTAAGTGGTAAACTGATGGAGGTTTTTTCAAGAGTATTACATGATCCAAATGAAGAAGCCACTGTGGAATGTCCCCAGTGGAAACTCCTCTCATTAATTGACAAAGTGGCCATTCAGCCTGGTGAAATGTTGAATTCCCTTTCCCCTGGAGTACATCCTGTACAATAGACTCAGTAAGTCTTCCAGATGTCCCAGCTTCATGTTCCTTTGTGCAGCAGAGTCCACCTAGTATTTGCACCCTCATGACTCTCTTACTATTGCATCATTCTGTGTGTGATTTATGATTGTGATTTACTTCTGTGGGAATTTACTTTCAAAGTGCCGTTCAAGGTATTTTCTTTTTCAGCAGAATTGCCACTTCTTGAATTTTAAAACCAAAAGTTTCTCAGGTTTTTTTATGCTAATTGAACTTAATATTCAATTTTTCACATAATTTGGATAATTTACTATCTAAACTTCCCCTTTAAGTCATATATTCTAAATTACAACAAATGATTATAAATTTGTGCCCATGGTTACAGTTTTCTAAGACATAAAGCTGCAAGGATGGGTAAAGCTTCAAAAGTATATTTAAATATTGAAGATAAGTATTTAAACATCCTGTTGAAAGCTTGTCTTCCATCTGACCTGAGGGTAATTGGCAGATTGGACCATTTGGCAGATAATTTTACTCATGAGTTCTCTAATTAAAACAATAACGGAATAGGATTGGTTTTGTTAATATCGCATTTAACAACATATATATTAAACTTAATAATTGTATAGAGACTGCATTTTCAGCAGAGGAGAGGAATCCTGTATTGTTTCTTTTGAGTAAGGAGAATGCTTATTTCTTAGCACCTTTAAAACTAATTTTCAGAAGGAATTTTTTTGAAATAAATTTGCAAAGGCTACGTTGTCAGTGTGTATATTTTATATTAGAGTGATTTAAAAGTGACATTGTTCTTACTGTAAAAGGGTTTTTTTACCAGGTAGGCCAACTACAACATTCTGGGTCAATTACAGATATTTGATGGTATATAAAGGATTTTTGAAGTTTAATATTTGAATCACCTATATGGATTATGTGGGTTTCAGTTTTTGAGTTTATGAGAGCTTTTTAAAAAAATATTTAAAGTAATTCTCCTGTGCCTATTTTGTTCTTGCCAAGTACATTTTCAATATCCTGGATCTTTGGCTTATACCTATCTTTCTTTATTCTGTAGGATGGCTCTTGGAATCTCAGTCCACAGTTGGGAAAAATCTTGAAATTTGATGTTGATAATTTAATTAACAATTTCCTTATTAGAAAAGGCATTCAGTCACTTGGTAAATATTTTTCTGTCATTAAAAAGCAGTACATTGTGATATATTTCCTATCCATGTGTGTTTCTACACTATATGTCTATTGGAACTCTCACTAAGAAATGCTTAGAATTTAATTTGATCTCTTAAAAGTTTTCAAAAGTGCCTGATTTTAATAATACAGTTTTTTAAAAAATTCTCTCACAATATAGTGTCCTGATTGCTAAGCACATTTCCTGGAAAAATGTGTGGAGGTTGTGAGATAGTTGGAGTAGGAATAGGGGTTCTTTTATCTCAATTATTGTATCTGCTATATTAATATCTACTAAAGAAAAAAAAAAAAAAGGAAGAAAAGTCTCTCCTAGGAGAGAGGCAGAGATCACTTCTGCTTTTCACATTTCAAATAATGTGAATAGTATTTATCTAATTTTTCCCTACAAACACACTGCCTGCAGCATTCAGTGTGCATTCCTGTAGAGACTTTGCTGTTTGATTCTGTCAGTTGGTGCACTTTGCTGGCAGCAGAGCAGAAAACTTTTGGGAAAAAAGACAGTTCCTTCTTTCTAAATCATTAGAAGGTGCAATCCTTCGTCAAAGGATGAAAATCTGACAAGTTTTCCAGTACTGCATGTATTAAAATCAAAGTAGATTAGGACCCAAGCAAACACAAACTGCAGAAATCCCAACAAAGTGTTAGCAAGTTCAAGTTTGAAAGCCAGGAGCATGTTGGTCAAATCACTCCTGTGAACACTCTTGACAGTAGTGACTATAAGGTGAAACAACTCAATAGCATTAGGAGAACTGATGTTTTAAAGGGATATGGAATGCATTGCAGAAAGTGCCTTTTCTGTTGTTGACAAATCATTTCATCAGTAACACCACTTTTCTTCTTTGTAGGTGCAAACAGAAAAGAAAAGCTGCTGCAGCTGATTGCCACTCTTCTTGTGCTACAGTTCATACGGTGCAGAAAGGAACTGAAAGGAATAGTTTTCAAAACACTGATGAAACTGGATGGCTCATCTAATTCAAGGTGTGCTTTTAATAATATCTTAGAGTGTAATGTAGCAATATAAACCTTCTCAACAAACAGAAGATCAGTTTTGTTATGTAGAGTCAGGATATGGTTGTAAAAGAGGGAATGGAAAGTAGTAATATTGGTGGAATGTGTTTTCTTGTAAGAGGATGGAGGGAGAAGGAGTGCTTTGCAAAATATGATACAAAAATTGAGAATTACAGAAAGTAGTAAAAGATATTTTATACTTCTTATTAGAATCATTGAATAATTCAGGTTGGATATGAACTCTGGAGCCCATCTCTTTCTTAAATCAGGGCCAATTCATATGGTGGCTAAATTGTTCAGGATCTTGCCCAGCTGAGTTTTAACCATCTTTAAGGATGGAGATTCGTCAGCCTCAACTTTTTACAGCCAGCCTTTGCCAGTGTCTAATTGCACTTAGTTTAGAAATTAGGAAAACAAAATCTGTTGGATTTTTCCTTCACGACACCTGTGCCTGTTGGCCTGCACCCTTTTATAGGATTATATTTATGGCTTGGTATTCTTCACAAGCTTACACCATAAAATATTCTGGACAAACTCTTGAAATCAGTAGAGCAGATGATTCTTTACAGCCCAACTTCTACCTTATCCTTTAACCATTGGGAATGCAGGTTCTGGATTATTCTGAACCCTGCCCCCCTCACTTCTCCATGTCCCTATTCTCTATGGTCTTTTGAATATAAGGTCCCTGCATCTGGAAATTCCCTTTTTTGGGGAGTGAAGTGAACAATTATCAGCTGGCAGGAAGAAAGACAAAGGTCTTAAAAAGAAGGGTGAAGGAACAGGCCTCCAGTCAATCTGGATTGCCCCAGCCACCAACTGATTGCTTGTGCCAAAATGGGAAGCTTTACACACTTCATACTTTACAGGGCATAAAGGATAAAGAAACAGTAAGGAAAGCCCTGGAAATCTTCCTCCCTCTTCTGAAATTCCTTGACAGAGGGAAAAACTGCTTCTATAATTTTGGCTGCTCTAGTCAGGAATACAAATGAAATTGCAGGCTGCTGGATGAAAGCAATTCTACCATATGTGAATGTACAAAGGAGGAGTCAAGTTGACCTTTATGAAATGCATAGACCTTCACTTTGGTGACTGGAATAGTGCAAATAAATGCAAGTAATAGTTATGAGTTCATATACTTCCCATCTGGAAGATTCTAAAAAGACAGGGCAGATGGTGATGTTTTCTGCATTAGATAATATTTTATACAATCTGGATCATAGTAGTATAGAAAAATTAATCTGTCAAAGAAGTATCATTAGAAGGAGTTATTTTCTTCTAGCTCCGTTGGTAGATTTACAAGGTTTTATTATAATAATAAAATTTTGTTTCTACATACAGTGGTGTTCATTGGGCCTTTGAGTTGATCACAAAAGCAACAGAGTGGGTAAGAAGAGCTGAAAAACAATTTCCATCTATTTGCTATCGACTTGAACTTGGGGAAAACTGGGATTCTGCCACCAAGAAGATACTGGGTATCAAGTTTATCTAACATTAATTATCTTTCTACTTAAAATATTTTCTCACATAATTCTTTAAGATAATGGCAGAGTTAGCTTTCCTTGCAGTTTTCCATAAAAAGTTGAAATTTATGACAATTGATTTTGTATTATTACTGAATAATAATTCTGATAGTCACAGACTTAAAGGTATGGAAATAAAGGGCCTTGTAGTTAAGTAAGTCTTGATTTTACATATATGTACTATTTTACTTACCTGTAACTCTCTTAAAAATACCTTAATAGTTCAGGGTTTTTTACATGAATCACTTTGGTTGACTGCGTATCACAAAAGTACTTTTATAATATCTGTGTTTTGATTTCTCCTAAAAATCTTACGTACTTTTTAAACGGCAAAGCAAGCATACTTCAGTAATGCAGTTAAATATTGCAGATGTGTTGTCAGATAAAAGAATGTGATCAACAAAGAACTAATAAATGTCTTCATATCAGTGGATGGTTTTGTAATTCTTACATTGTGCCTTAAAACGCAAACAGCAAAACTATTATCTCCTGCACTGCTTTTGTTATCAGTCATCGGTCAATTTGTGAAGACATAGGTCAGTTTTGTTACAAGGAATGAGTTGTTTTGTGTGGGTTTTTTTTCCTATTACTCTGTATTCTGATTTCATTCTGACAACCTAAGTGATAAGTTTTATTGTATACTGGGCCAAACACTGAAACCTATAAACAAAACCAGATTAAAAGGGATTTATTTCAATTTAATGGGCTTTTTCACACATTATCTCTTCTAAATGAAGGAGCTGCACAGAATCATGCTTTGGTACTTGGTGATGTGAGGCAATGTAGCTTGAGAGGTAGCAGGACTGCACTGAGGTGGGATCCCGTGTGCACAGAACATGCTCTACGCTGGTTTGTCCAGCCAATGGAAACACTGGGAAGCAGGAAGTTCCACAGCCAGCAGAGGGAATGTGTTACACTGCCCTTGAAAACAATACTCCCCAGCAGTTACAGGGAAGGGTTGGAAGAGGTTACTAAGGAAAATTCTGGAATTTCTTTCGTAAATGTTTTCCTGATAATTTTAAGCAAGCATCTCCCAAGGATGGAGTAGATGCAGTGGATCTTGCAGAGGAGGTTGCTACGACAGGTATCCTGAGGTCCTGTTTCCAAAGGGCTCCGAATCCCAGTCTTCATGTGTGCAGTAATACTGGCTCTTTTTAGTAAATAATACAAAGGAAAGATTTGTACTACATTTCCTGCTTGAAAAGAGCTAGGATGTGGGTTTCTTAAGAACTAAAGAGACTCCTTAATGTACAGTGATAAAGGAGCTTCTGAATCTGCTGTTGAAGTCTTTGTAAGGTCAATGGCTGCATTACTAGAGTTACCTTAGAAAGTAAGTGCTGGCAAAAAATATGATTAAAAGAAACAATTTATTTTTTTTTCACTGCAGTTAATTATGCCATAAAATATGTAACTATATAAAAAGTGAACTATAAAAATTGTGTTTTCACTGTTGTGAAACAGTGTACCTACCCCCATACAGGTATGTGCAGTGATTACACATTCACACTAAAACCTGAGATTTGAATTCTTTAAGAAATCCTTTCTAAGATACAATGAATTAATACTGTGGCTCTAGCAAAGGCAATTAAATAGGCCAGTTGGGTGGGGTTTATTCTTCTTATCTCCTGCATGTTCTGTAAGAGGAGCTGTGCTTGCCTACAGGCGAGTTTCTTAACATACAAATTCTATGAAATTTACAAGGATTTTTTTTCCTAACGAGAAACCCCAGCGGGGACTCGTCCAGGGGGGTCCATGTACATCCTACCTCTGCGTTTCCCCTAAATCTCACCCA
Organism: Apus apus; assembly: GCF_020740795.1. NCBI lineage: Eukaryota > Metazoa > Chordata > Aves > Apodiformes > Apodidae > Apus > Apus apus. The sequence goes on from NC_067282.1 coordinate 18,082,896, forward strand.
GCTGAGGGCACTTCGTACCCGGGTATTCCGCACCTTCCTTGCACGTGGGAAAGCCGAGCCCGCCTGGGCACCGCGTCAACGGCCTCGGGGGCTCCAGTCCCCGCACGCCACTGCCTTCAGGCCCCCTGACCAGGCCCCGCACGCCCCTGACCAGACCCTGCACGGCCTGACGCGGCCCCGCACGCCCCCTGACCAGGCCCCGCACGCCCCCTGACCAGGCCCCGCACGCCCCTGACCAGGCCCCGCACGCCCCATGACCAGGCCCCGCACGCCCCTGACCAGGCCCCGCACGCCCCTGACCAGGCCCCGCACGGCCTGACGCGGCGCGCGCCGCCAGCCCCTCCCGCTGCGGGCACGGAGGCTGCGGGCTGAGGCCCCGCCCCCTTACGTCACGGGCTGGCCGAGCGCCGATTGGCTGCGGCGCCGCCTCGCGCCCGCCTCGCGCGGCCGCGGATGTCGCAGCCGCCGTTCCCCGTCGTCGTTTGAAATCCGGCCCAAGATGGCGGCGGCGGCGGCGGGCGGGAGCGGGGCTGAGGCGGCGGCGGGCAGGCCGGGGGGGGCGGGGGAGGAGGAGGAGGAGGCGGCGGCCGTGGCGGGGGAGGATGAGGAGGACGGGGAGGCCGGCGGCGGCGGGGCTGGCAAGGCGGCAGCGGCTGGCGGGGAGGTCGGCGGCGGCGGTGAGAGCGAAGAGGAGGAGGATGAGGAGGAGGACGTGTTCGAAGTGGAGAAGATCCTCGACGTGAAGACCGAGGGGGTGAGTGCGCGGCGCGGCGGCTGGCAGTGCGGCGGCCCCGGCCGCTCTCCTGGCTCCGCGGCGGGGCCTGCAGGGCGGCGGCGGGGCCGGCGGCGGCGGGGCCGGCTGCCCCGTGCCTGGGGCTGCCCCGTGCCCGGGGGCTGCCCCGTGCCTGGGGGCTGCCCCGTGCCGCGTTTCGCTGCTCCCCGGGGAGGCTCCGCAGCCCGGCCGGGAGCGGTGCTCAGCCCTGCGCTGGCCCCAGGGCGCTGGGCCGGCCGCTGCTGCTCCCTCGCCGGAGTCCTGCGGGCACAGGCTGCTGCAGGGGAAGGTTTTCCTGCGCGGTTCGTGTCTGCCTGGCCAAGAACCGTGCAGAAACAGTAATTCCGTTATAATTGTCGTTTAAAGCACGGCGTGTGTAATTTTGCAGGCAAGCTTTTCGTGTCTTACAGTTCTGACTAAAGACTAAATCTGGAGTACCTTTACTAAACTATTTTGTGTGCGTTGTGAAACTGCTCTTATGGCTGAATTGCAGGAGTTTGTTGATGTAAAGTGAGTGTAGCAATGGGCAGGATTTATGACGGAGAACTCGGAGATGGTTTCAGGGTATGTTCAGAGAGACTATGTTTACTGGCTTGTAAAACGTGAATATAAAACATGCTTAAAATAAAAGCAGCTTATCTTCCAATAAAATAACTAGCTGTAGTGCTCCTTAGACAGATATATCTTCGTTTCTTTCTTTGAAAGCAGCCTAGACTGGTTGAAGTTCTGTAGTTTTCTAAACCTGAAATACAAAAAAATTAATATAGTCTGTGTGGTTTTTTTATTCTTTTGTTTCCAAACATTGTTTATTTTAATTAATCTATGGGTTTTGGTTTAGGCTTCAGTCAGGTACATGATGGTATAGAATTTTGCCTGTTTAGTCTAAAACATCAGGCTTGGAGACCCTTTAGATCAGTAATTTCTTACGTATTTATGATGGTGTCATGATTAAGTTGAAGTATCTTGATGGCTTAAGAGTGTTACAGAGGGAGAGCCACACCTTCCACGCCCTTGCAAGGGATAGGAGGGTATGCCGAGTACCACACCTTAAAAATGTCTTTGGTCTGTTCTGGTGTCTTATGCCCTCTCCTTTTATCATCGTCCTTCTCCTTCAAGCAGCACATTCTGCAGCAGGTTCTGAGCTGTATGCACTTTAGATTTCCAGGCTGTCACTGCAGTGAGCTCTGCTGTATGGATGTGCCTCTCCCAGGGCATGTTGCTTGTGGCTCCGTGGCATTTGCTCCAGTTGCACAAGGTCACCTTTCCATTGCTCTTAAGTGAGGGCCATGCTCCTGTGCTTCAAAAATACAGGGCAAGACAGATACTCAAAGACAGATATGCAGTCCTAACTTCCAAAATGGCTGAAAAAATCTGTGTTATATTCTGTGAACTATATTTTAAGTAGTCCTGCTTTATACTAGTGGTTCCCAACTTGCAGATTTTCGACTCCGATACAAAGTCCAGGCAGGTGCACTGAGTCGGCCACTGTCCAGCCAGTCAGTGTGTTCCTGTGTCACAGCTGCAGAAGCTGGAGAGCACTGCACAGAGAAGCTCTTGTCATTTGCAGTCCTGATGTCGCCTGAGCTGGTAGGAGTGGCAGCAAGAGAGAGACATGGCATTCTTGGGATAGGATTGGCTAGGGAGTTAGACCTGCAGATAAATAGAACATTATTGCTCTCTTAAGTAGGAGATGTTAAAGTTTGGACATGTTTCCTGTAAGAATATCTAGAAAGCCTATCATACTACACTGAAGTTCTTCTGAAACAAGAGGTTCCATTGCAAATAATGACATTCCCCAGTGGAGATGGGTAACCTTAACTCTGCTGTTAAATGACATGGTGATACCCCTTTTCATAGGATTTGTTTCTAGCCCATCACTAGTTCTCATAGAAGCTACAGCAGTATAAAAATGTTTGGAAGTGGTCTTTTTTTTTGTAAGCGATACAGAAGAAAGAAATAACAATGTTGACTAAAATAATATTGACAGGAGAGTATAAGGCTGTGTGTGTATCCTTAGTATGATGATTATTCTTCTGTCTTCACTTAAGCTGCATTTCTGTATCATTGTCTGTGTACTGGATATAGAATCACTCGGCAGTCAAATATTCTTACGTTTACAGTAGAATTTATCCAGCTTTCTCAGTTAATTAAAAAAGGACTTGTAACTTGTTTTGCACCAACTTTAGAAGGATGTAGCAGTAACTGTGCAGCTAATTGAAATCCTGCATCTGAAATGGTATAACACTGTACCACCAGACAGGTGAGAGGCCAGCTGGCTAGGAAGCAGCTTTGTGGGAAAGGAGCTGGGAGTCCCCACGGACAAGTGAGTTGACCATGAGTCAGCAGTTCTTGCAGCTAAGAATGACAACAGCAGGCGAGAGTGTGGCCAGCAGGTCACAAGAGATGCTTCTTCCTCTCTTTTCAGTGCTGCTGAGATGTATGTGGAATACTGTGTCAAGTTCTGAGTTCCTCAGGATGGAAGAGACATGGACATACTGGAGTGAAGGATTATGAGGGGAGCTGGAGCACAGGAGGCTGACAGAGCTAGGTTTGCTCTGCCATAAGAAGAGAAGAATCAGGGAGATGGGAGTGTGTAGAGAGGACAGAGTCAGATCGTTCTCAGAGTTGCACAATGACAGGATAAGAGAGGCAGTGGACACAAGCTGGAACACAGGGAAATCTGAATAGCTGCAGCTTCACTTGGCAGATTTCTGAGCAGCCTGATCTAGTTGGTTCTGCTCTGAGCAGGGCGTTTTACATTTTAGTCCTGGAGATCCCTTATAACCAAAACTACTGTGTGATTGTAAGAAGATGGTTACTAGTGGCGTACTGTGTGAATAACCCATTAGAAGAAGGAAAGAGGGACAGGTGAACGTGATTCTGAAAAGTAATTCCTGAATCAAGAGTGCATAGTTAAACTAAATTCTGAGATACACTACACCAATGTACCTGAATATAGGCTATTTATTTATATGTCTGTGAAGCAAAATGTGAAAGATTGTAAGGTGAGTTGATTGCTAAAGTTTAATGGCATATATATATATACACACTTGTTAAAAGGTTAATGGTGCTCAGGCAAAAATGTAAGTTTATGGATATTAGTGCAATTGTCAAATGGCAGTTCTTTTGGAGCTTTCCTTCTCCAGGCTTGGTTAGCAGTGTAGGATCTTTTATGACATTATCAATCCATTTTTGAAATAAATGGATACTATTATTTTGCCTCTCCAAAGTTGCTTTCTGTAGTACATTGGCTAATATTTTTTTTCAAATTATTACTTAAGGAGTTCAGGAATGGCCATGTTTCTTGGCATTCGTTTTTTTATATGGACAATGTATTTTCTTAAGTTTGCTGCTGGCTTTTGTCATACATCTGTTTAAACATACTACACGTTTAATCCACGAAGGTGATCACATTGGTTTCATAGGACAGGTCTCTCTTTTCATCTTGGTGCAGGAGGCACTGAGTTTGCCACTTGTCAGGCTATATCAGCAACATGCTGATTCCAAGCTAATAAGCTTCTTCTCAGCAAGAAAAGGATTCTTGAGAAACGTAAGGATTCAGACTTCTTAATAAATTTAGGAGAAAGGCAAGAGATAATTTGGTGAAAGCTGCTTTTTTTTTAATGGTGAAAGACTTTCTGATCTAGTGAAAAAACAACATAGACACTAAAAGATGCAATTTCATCCTATGATGAAGTTAAATACTGTTGAAACACTTGGTTTAGGGCTTTTGTATGTAACCTTTTACCAAAATCTTTGTAACCAGTTCCATTGAGATGCACACACTCACATTTTGTCTGCATTTATCTCACTGGGGGTTTGGTTTGGGATTTTTTCTGTGTTTCAATTTATCAAAAGTAGCACTGATTACAAATCTCTCATAAGTTATGAATTCCAGTAGAGAACTAGGTGAATAGCGTTAATGCATTTTAAGTTTTATGGTTTTACATCAGCTTCTTCAGCATGGAGAAATAATTAAAGCTTGAAATTTTTATAGAAGAAATACTAAAATGTAAAAAAAATCGGTTTCATTACTGTCAGATAATTCATTTCAGTAAAATGACTGGGAATTTATAACTGTGTACATTATAGCTGTGGTTATGAACAAATTTTAGATACTACAAAATATTCTGGAGAAAACCACTCCAGCTACTAAAACAGCCTGGTTTGCAGCCTGCTTAGCTCAGTATGTGATGCACACAGAAATAATTCTGGGAATTCTTATGTTGACAGTGGGTTGAACTGCCCATTATATTCATTTCTGTATACACAAGATTTAATATCCACTGAGATCCCCAAGAATTGAGTACATGCTGCAATACTATGCTGTGTTATATTAAATGTTTATTGTTGGTTTTTTTTCTTACAGGGTGAAATTTTCTACAAAGTCCGGTGGAAAGGATACACCTCTGATGATGATACCTGGGAGCCAGAGGTTCATTTAGAAGACTGCAAAGAAGTGCTGCTCGAATTCAGAAAAAAAATTGTGGACAATAAGCCTAAACCTGTTAAAAAAGACATACAGGTGAGTTTCACCTTCCAGTAGTTACACTGAGCCCTATCTAGGCTCTGCTAATGGGAGGAGAGAGAAGGGAAGACATTTGGAATATGAAATTAAAAAGAGTTAAAGAATCTCTTCCATCTAAAAGTGTTTGGTTTCGTGTAAAACTGAATATTGTTGCTTTTCTCTGGTTAGGGAATTTTTTTTTAATTGAAAAGTTTCATTTTGGACTCTAAATCCATCTAAATTTTATTTCAGTTTTTGATGGGACTATATAAATGATGTGTGGTGATTTTAGTTTGTTTTTTCCTACCCACATACATATTGTCTTGTCAGTGAAGCTGGGCACTGCTCAGTTCACCCTCTTGCTTTGTAGCAGATTGTTAAAATTTTGCATGTTAACCATTTAATTTGCTAAGATAGGAATCCAGAAAAATTAACTGCAAGAAGGCAGCATGTGACTTCTTTTTGAAGTGCTCAGTCAGTATGAAAACGAAACATGAGAATCTTTTTTAAAAAAACTGGTACCTTCTGGGAAATCTGTATGTAAATTTTAGAAAAGCAGGTTAATTGTGATGAAAAATAGTTCAGGTTTAGTTCTGATCTGGAAGCTGGTTGTTGAATATCTGATTGGTTTACTGGACTTGTTTATGTATTGATTCTCATCCAAGCAGTTGGTACTGTAATTTAGGTAACTAAGAAGCTAGAAAAGTATTTACAGATTTTACAGTCTGGCAATGGGGGTGGTGTTTGCAGATATAAAAAGTTTTAAGTGTTTAAAAATTGACTTTTCCCAAGCACCACCACTAGCATTTTTGTGTGGCTTACACCAGAGTGATACAGTTTAATGAGGAAATGAATATTTTCTTTTTTTCTCTTATTTTTTAGAAACTATCTCTAAATGATGATGTATTTGAAGCAGAGTCTGACAGTGACTGGCAAAGTGAAACAAAAGATGATGTTTCACCAAAGAAGAAAAAGAAGAAGTCAAAAGATGGAGAGGATAAAAGTCTGGATGATCTGAAGAAGAAAAAGTCTAAGTCTGCAAAAGTCAAAGAAAAACCCAAAACAGAATGTGAAAACTCTTCAGATACTGTGAGTTTGGATTCAAAAGGGAAAAAAAGGACTTCGGAAGCCAGGGAGGATTCAAAAGACTCAAAGAAGCAAAGGAAGGAAGATACTAAAGAAATCAAGAAAAAAAAGGGAGAGGTTAAAGATTTAAAAATAAAATCTAGAGAAGACAAAAAATCATGGAAGGAGAAGCATAGAGATGCTCAGATTGACTTGGAATCAAGTACTTTAGATTATGTGTTTTCTCAAGGAACTGATAATGAAAATTCAGACTTAAATTCTGAAAACAAAGATGAGAAACAAAAGGTAGTAAGTGGAGAAGAGAGATTAGAACAAGAAATTACTGAGAAAGAGTCTGTTGCTGATAGGCATCTTGATGGATCAGGAGGTAAAGATGATGATAGTATTGATGTTAAGATTGAAAGAAAGAAGAAAAAAATTCAGAAAGCTGAAGATTATAAAGAAGAAGGTAGAATAGTGGAAACTCAGGATACCTATTTAGAGAAGCAAAGCATGGAGAAAAAGCAAAAAGGTCAAGAAAAAGGAAAAATGATACAAAGTGAGTTGGAGAAGGCATCACCTGCTCCTTCACTAGTTCAGAAGGGTTTGAAATTGAGCACTGATGAAAGAGGGCGCAAGTCCACCGATTCAGCTGGGGAGGTAAGCCATGTTAAGGCACTGGGGCGAGTGCTGGGTAGTTAACATATTTGGGGTATAGATATTTCAAAAAGTTACTGTTAGGAGGGCAAAGTTAGTGAGCTGGGTTAAGCTAAAGAAGGGCCCACTGCACAATGTATAGGAGAAACAGAAAAATTTCTGTATTCTGAACCCTGTAAAGGAGGGAACACTTCAGGAGAGAAGAGTGTCCTTAAATGTGAAAGTGTGGATTTCTCCTGTTTGTTATGTGTGCTTGCTTAGAATGAAATTTACTGTTCTTCCAAAGCATCCTGTCATGTTAACTTTATTTCCCCCATCTTCAACAGTTGCTGAGGTTTGACTCTGTTCTTCTTCTGTAGTAAGACATTCAGCCTTGAGCAACTATCCATCCATCCAGCACTGCACAATGAAGTGCACTTCTGAGCTAAAACACACACTTGATGTCTCTCAAAAGCCAGCTGTTGTACCTTACAGGCCTTAGCACCTACCTGAGAACTGGGATGCTGAAATCACTTCTCCACCCAAGCCTCCCAGATAATTGTGCAGCTGACTGGTCTTAGTAGAATTCCTGGCATGCTTACAGAAAATGCTTAGTTTTATGACATAGTTTCCTATTAATTACTAATGCTGTGTCTGTTCTAAGAAACGAGCTAAGCAAGTACTGGAATATATATTTTTCCTTATTTAATACAGTAGTGTTTTAAGAAAAGAAGGATGGTAAAGGTGGAAGAAAAAGATGGAAAAAAAACCTTCCAGTATTTCTGCAGGGTTTCTGCAAATATAATTTCTTTCATGTGCTGCAGGCTGTTCTGATACAGTTTGTGGTTCATAAAACTTTGGCAGCTCACAGTACCTAATCAGATAAATCTTTGGAATTCTGTTTTATTTGCTAGTAGTATAAAACTCTGGTCACCTGAAACATGAAACCAACAGCAGATAAGTTGGTTTGCTTTTGTCTCTTCAGACAGCAACTCTCAATAAGTTGTCTGCATGCCTTTCTCATGGTCGTGCTCCATGGAAGGCCATGCTTCAAGGCACTGAGGAAGCAAGGAAGACTTTTTGTTGTTTTTTTTTTTACTCTAGAAGGCTTAAGCAATATTTTCTGTAACTGATTAATTATTCTTCAGAGCAGCTGTGGACTTCTTATATGGGTGGGTTTGATGGAGAGTTCTGGAGGTTTTTTGGCTTCACTGCATTGTTGGCCCAAGCAGATAATTCTTTTCAAATATAATCATTGCATATGTGTCAGCTGCCTGTCTTTCCTTAGGCAGTCCTGAGAGCAGAACACTGCCCTGTCAGTTCATGATAAGGTATTTATTCTCTGTTTGGAGTCAGTTTGCATGCAGGGCCATTCTTTCCATTCAATTTATCTCCAAAAATAAATGTGCACTGTATGTTGTGCATCTGATAAGTATTGGGAATCTGGAATAGAATTCAGGATTACTGATTTTAACAGCCCCTCTGTGTAGCAGATACCTGATAATCTCTTCAGTAAATTACAGGTTGTCTCCCAAATACTGACCATCTGCTGGCATTAAAAACGGTCAGTGCTACTGGTTACTTACATAAGTGATCAAAAGCTGAGGTTGAGGGGAAGGTGAGAAAGGCCATTAAATGTCTCAGCTCTGCTAATATACTGTGATACACCAAATTAATCTATTTTAAGTTTTTCCTGTGTTAAAGACATGGTATCATTTAAGGATAAATTCAGTCTGGATGTCTTGTAGGGTCACTTTCTGGGACAGTTTTTCAGAAAGCCGGTGCTACTCCATGTCTCTGGTTAGTGTCAGGGCTGATACAAAGCCATTCCAAGGAGCTTTGTCCCACCTATCTGCAGTTTGGAATTTGCTGGCTTAATGGAGAGAGAGGATTACAGGAGGAGAAAGGCAACCTTTGGTGAAGGTGGTTGAAGTCTGTTCTGGTGAATATTATATATTTACATCTACCATAAATTTCTTCTGTGATGCTGGATATTACTAATCTCAGTCTTCTAGGTGGATATAGTGGGCTTGGGTGGACTTTTCTGAATGTCTGTTTTTCACAAATTACTCTAGCCTTAACATCCTGTAGATGTAAATTGGAAAACTTTGAACCTTCTATATACAAATGTCAGGTTTTCTCAGCTGAGGTTCACATCAGTGCTGTCATATCTGCTTTGAATATGGTGCTACAAATGTGTTAAATACTGTGAGATATTTACATTATATTCAGGTTCAGTATTTGGAACAAATGAAAAGTTTATAATTTTTAATTTCCTCCAAAGTGCTAGTTTTGACATATCTGCACCTCATGCCATAAAGCATCTTGCATGGCTAGGATGCAGGAAAAATCTGAGCTGAAGTTTTTTATTTTGGAAATCTCACATCGCTTGCAGAGGAAGCCTTCACAGACTTAACTCCTGACTCACGTGTTTAATTGTTTTCTTAGGAATATCCACAAGTCTGTTGTATACATATTTCAGTAGTATTAATTTTAAATATATTTCATTGTTGGGATGGTAAAAATTTATATTCAATTTCTCCTCTACCACTTTAATTTCATCTTCTCAGTATCAGGAGAAAGAAGTAAAGAAAGTTGAAACAAAAGAAAAATCTCCAAAAAAAGAGTCTGAAAAAGAAGAAAAGAGCAGAAAAGAACAAAAGGGCCTAAAAAGTAAGTGCTTACTCCTTAAAAGAGAGAATGGAGAGACCCTTCAGGACATTCTCCTCTTATTTCTACAAGAGTGGATGTCATATAGTTTTGTAACAGATGCCACTAACAAGAATTTTTGCTTTTATTTTAGGAAGTAAAAGTCTGCTGTTTAATGGCTTTGCTACTATATACTTCATGGGAGAGTTCTAGGTACTGCCATGTATGACAAGTCGAGATTTTGCCCCTTTTTCCTCTAATACTGTCAACTTTACTTATGTAGCATGTAACAGTAATGGGTTTTTTAGAGCAATTCATCACACTTTTGGCTATTTCCAGAGCTGTTCTGATGATACTATGAATACACATTTCCTGTGTTTAGAAAAATTAGTAGAGGTTCCCATCAGACAAACTTCTTGCCTCTTGCTTTAACCATCACGACGAGTTACAATATATGACCCTTAGAATATCACCAGAGCTGGCTGAATTGATGCATGGAGAAAAATGTCTAGGTTTTATTTCTATTCTTAAGAGTATAATGGAGAAATAATGTTACCACTCTAGATCTCAGTAAAATTTTTGTTGGTTTTTTTCAGGATAAATGTCCTCACTACTCTGATGAGGATTAATTGAGAAAAATTAGACAGCTCCACCTTTGATAGTCATGAATGGATATAGGAGAAGCTATGATGCTTCAGGTAGCTGTTGCTAGAGAGTATCTTTCACTGAAATTGCATAGATGCTTACAATGTTTAAGGAAAATAGTAACAAACAGAATTACTGGTCTTTATACAGCACAGTCCTTCGTCTGTTCATCACAGATATTGAACTATATTTTCCAAGTAGTAATTTACACTTAATTCTAAATTGCATTAAAAACAGGATGGTACCATGTTGAAAGCAGTCAGAATTCAGATTTGCCAGGGTAGCTGGAGGTGAACTAGCTCTCCCTAATTTTTGGCTTATATTGTTAAGCTTGCTCCTATGCCTCAGCAATTACTAACTTATGGAAAGAGAAGAGAATCAGACCTTTTCTAGATGGACTCTGGTCATGCACTTAAATTTGGTTATGTAATAGTCTTTAGTGGCTCAACTAGTCACTCTTGGTAACTGTCTTAATATTCTAGGCTTTAAGGACATCAAAAGTGTATTTGACTTGTTTAATGTAGCTTCAGAAGAAAAAAGGGAATATTCTGAGAATAACTGCAAAAGAGAAGAATCTTCGTTAGAATATAAATTCATAGAAGAATTAAAATCAAAAGGCAGCAAGGTGTACAAGGAGCGGAAGAACCTAGATGAGACAGACACATGGACTCGCATTGCTGCAGAAGGTGATGGAGAAGTAATGGATGTGTGTCAAATGGAGAGCTCTGGTGAGCAGTAGAAACAAATGCAGGGGCAAGTTTAGCACTGGCAATTAATATTTTCTCCATTCCTGCTTGCATCTTTTAGTGCTCCAATTCTTAACCTCTCAAGGAGACTGAAATGATGTTTTCTTTTGAAACTTAAAACTGTTCAGTGTGCTTCCAGTGTGTGTTTCTGCTGTTACTGTAATGGAGTGCTCACCATCTCTTACCACTTCAGGCTAATTTATAGCAACACATAAGCAGTTTCTTTCAAGTAAAAGCATTTCATGTAGTCTTGGAACATAGCCTTCATTGTTTGGAACCATTCCACGCTGAATTCCAGGTTCTTTTGAATGGAAAGTGCTAAAATGTTAAGCTGCTGATCGTTGAAGCAATCGCAAGAAGTGATGGGAATTTATAAATTACTTACTACTTGTTTTATGTTTTTTTTCTTCCATAAAATCAAACACATGATAGATGGCAAGCAACAAGTCTTGAGTTTGGGTATGGACATGCAGTTAGAATGGCTGACACTAGAAGACTTTCAGAAGCATCTTGATGGGGAAGATGAGAACCACGTGTTAACAGAACCAATATCAAATAGTGAGTAGTTGCTGAGAGAAGGGGGCATTTCTTAGCTGGTGTTTCAAGCTGAAATACCCTATAACTGCATTGAATTTATTTTATAGCTCTTCTGAGGGATGCTGTTAAAAGTGGAGATTATATGACAGTAAAGATGGCACTTTCTTCAAACGAGGACTATAATCTGGATCAAGAGGTAATTTTTCTGCAGTAAAAGTATTGGAGGGAGGTGTGAGGGAAAAGGACATATTTGGATTTTTTTTTTTTAAGTTTTCCTATCTTGCTTGTAGCAGCTTTCTCCCTCACCTTTGAAAAAAGGCACAATGTGAGAAAAGGGAGAACAGAAGTTGAGGCTTTAATATTTTTTATCCGTTTCTTCCAAAGAAAAAATCAAATTTGATACTGGAGTAGGTTTGATAGAAGCATCCCAGCAGCTGGATTTGTAGCAAATTTGCCCATTGCATTTAACTGGGTATTACACACAGAACTTTATATGGTATAAGAAATAACAATATCCATCAGGTGAAGTGGCTAAACTATGTAAAATATCTACACATGCAAAAAAATCTGAATGTTCTGTTTGACAGGCTGGGACCACTTCACTCCATGAATAAGTATTTTCCTGCCAGTTCATCAGCTGTGCTCTTACTATGTTTTCTGTCAATGATCTGTTTTCCTGTTGAATAGTGCTGTGGTTCCATTTCTGAGGATTAAAATCTTTGGTATCAGTATTTTCTACTGCTGATCTTGCATAGTTGTATTATGTAGCATCTTGAGAACTCTACATTGCACTGAAACTTGTGTAGTGTAATAGAAAAGTTGCCAAATTAACTACTGAGGCCAGCATGCGTTCTTTGAATTGTAGTGTCTGTGTGAAAACACAAGAATGAGTGAGAAGACTGGCTGCTCACAGAAGTTTCTTCATACTCTGATAAAACCCAAAAAGCAGTGTTGGAGTAGCAGCTGACTTGAGCCACTGTGTTTTTCCTCCAGTGACCCCTGATTTCTTTTTCCACTGTTTTGCTGCCTTCCCCACCCTCAGATACCTTGCTGCCTTTCTTCCTGGTTCATTCTGGTTTTCCTTCTTGTTCTGGTCCTCAGAATGTTAATGTGATTTGCAGATTGTGTCAATGAAAGAAGTGGGATGTGATAGCTTGTTAGCATCTGGCAGCCATGTACGTGTGAATTCATCTGCTGGAGAGGGGAATTTTTGTGAAACCTGTTGATGCACTTGCAGTTTTTCTGTCACAGCTTTGATTTATCTTAAAGTATTTGATTTTTATTATTTTTAGTATTTATTTTTTTTTAATGGCAATGATTCTTGTTGCAGGACTCAAGTGGAATGACCCTAGTAATGCTTGCTGCTGCTGGTGGGCACGATGACCTTCTCCGGGTCCTAATCAGGAAAGGAGCTAAAGTTAATGGTAGACAGAAGAATGGGACAACAGCGTTGATACACGCAGCTGAGAAGGTTGGCTTGATTATTGTCGTATTTGTGGTTCTTGGCTCTTTTACTTATGTTTCACAGTGGGACACCTTTTCCGCCCCGCCCCCCCCCCTGTGAGTGATGCCTAAAAAGTAGTTCAGGATATAGCAGTGTGACCTTAACTGCACAATTTGTAAATAAGTTCTGATCACAAACCCTGCCCTGAGTAGAGAATATCATAGGGTGAGCTAGGGGAAAGAGGAGGCAAAGGATATCTCTCAGTTCGTCTGTCATGGGGGCTGAAGTTCATGTGTTAAAATTGCTTGTTAAGATCTTTGGCTACCCAGAATCCAAACTGGGGACACAGAGCAAATCTCTGATTAAGCGGGGTTTACTGTCTGAGAGTTGGGAGATGGAGACAGTGGCAAGATCTCCCCAAACTAAAAGCAGCTAAACAAGTAAGCTAGAGCATGTATCGTGGGTGGGCTCCTTTGTTCAAGTTGGTTCATGTGTTTTTCTGTGTACAGTAGATACAAGGCAAAAGGGAGCTTGATTCCAGTTTAGTGATTAATGCCGACATAGTTTTCTTCCCATGGTGATCACTATTGCAAGATTTAAAGAAAAGAAAGTTGGGAATACTCATGGCTGTCCACTTGCCTGAGTGTCATGCCTTATGCTTTGGATTTTACTGATAGATTTAAAATAAATGTCACTTTATATTCTGAAAAAGAACCAGAATATTTTCTACTTACTTGTCTTGTGGTTTTGGCATGTTTTTTTCAGAATTTTCTAACAACAGTAGCTATTCTTCTGGAAGCTGGGGCATATGTGAACATGCAGCAGAGCAGTGGTGAGACTGCTTTAATGAAGGTAAAGTCAGTGTTTGTCCTGACATGATTTAATAGTAAATACTTTTGGCAAACTAATAAAATATAAAAGCGTATTTGTAGAGTAGATTTAGGGACCATTAACTGTATTTGAAATATAAATACTACTCTTGGTTATTCCAGGCAGTGTTTTAATCCATTTTGTTAATGTACTATTACATCCACGCAATAAATACAGATGCCATAAGCATACAGTGCTAGATGTGGCTCATAATCCTCTTCCATTGCTTGGCTCAAAGAAATGTGGATATGGTGTTAAAACTGAGATAACCTGATTGTCAACAGAAAAAATCCAGAAAGGAGAATCTTTCACTTATGTGTTGCTGTGATTGACTTTTGTCATTTTATCGAAGGCCAGAAATAAAATAACCAGTTTGCAGTCTCCTTCCCACTGGCTGTTCTGCACCTTTACTCCTGCCCATCACAAAGGAAATTTTAATTATTTTTTTTTTGCTTTAATGAGAAAATTCTAAGACTCATAAAATGTGTTCTTCTTAGTATTTTTTTTCTTATATAAAAGTAATTTTGCCAAAATTCCCCTTCCTGATAAACTATACTTATGTGTAGACTCTTTAAGGCAGCTTTTTTGCAGAAGAGATTACCAAAGCTTTTCTGTTCAAAATAGTGTGCTATTTTTTCTCTTCTGTCCTCTGCAAGGGTTAGTAAGTGTGGAGTATCCACATTTTCTATAAAGAAAATCCTAACAGACTTGTGTTTTTTATTTGGGGGGCAGGTGGGTTTATTATTAATGGGAGATTATGCATTGAAAGCACGGGTGAAATTTGAGACCTGGGACAATTTTAAGAAGTTAACTTCTGAAAGACCTAATGAGGATATAAATATATGTCTCTCTTGCCTTTCCCTAATTTGTCTGAGTGAAGTGTTTGAAAACAAGTATCCAAGAGCATGTGTTTGCATTCTGCAAAGGGAAACGTTCTTTAGAATGTCCTGTACTTTTGTCTTGAGCCCACGTGCCCTGAAATTCTTGCTGTAAATGACATTGAACAGCCTTGCACACTTTGGCAGTTGATAACAGCGACCCTCTAACACAGCTAAATAACAATTTGGGGCAAATTCTGTTAATTTACTGCACACCTGGAGTACCATTTGAACTGAGATTCCTAGAAACAGACACTTCCAAGTGCCATTCTGAATGTTTCTACAGAAATCCATTGATTCAGGTAAACAATTGCAAGAAAGTTTACAGTTGCTGAACCCCAGCAGATGAGGTGTTTTCACAGAACTTTTGACGTTTGTTTTATCAGTTGGGGTTTGTTTGTGCGTTTTTTTCCTAATTAAGTCAATTTGGTAACCTTGTGTGCTGCTGCTTCTCTGGGATCAGTTGTGTAGTGTTGCCTAGATAGAGATGAAAAGTTACTGGAGTGTGATCCTGAGTTTGGAGCTGTGTTAGCATTCAGAGCACGTACCTGAACTTGTTTTCTGAATTGTAGCTAATTTTGGATTTTAATTCATTTCTGCAGTTCTTCTTACTTCAGTTTTATGCTCTAACGAGAGATTTGTCTTTGTTGTCTGTTCTTCCATCTTCACTCTCTGCACAGGCTTGTAAAAGAGGGAACTCTGACATAGTGCGGCTTATGATTGAAAGTGGAGCAGACTGTAACATCCTGTCAAAGCATCAGAACAGTGCGCTGCATTTTGCTAAACTATGTAATAATGTGCTGGTGTATGAGCAGCTCAAGAGTCATTTGGAAACGTGAGTAAACTGTACTTTGAAGCTTGTTCTGGTAAAGTTTGCAGTACTGGGATGGCCTGGTTTTGGTTTAAGTCTAGGGGAAACGGGAGATTTCAAGAAAGAAAAAAGCTGCTTTGGGCAGAAAGCGAACCAGTCATGTGAAATGGAAATAATGTGAGCTAACAGAGGCAGCAGACACTTGCTGAAACACTTCAGTAAAAAGATCAAAAGGAGTAAAAGGGAATTACTAGAAGTGAAAGATTCCTTAAACTAGAAATATAACAATTGGGAAAACAAGTGTATATGGGCAGTTGAATATCAACTGTTTATTTGTGCATGCTAAATGAAACACCTTGCTCAAATAAAAATAACTAAAAAAAAAAAGAAATAAGAAAAAAAAAAACCAACAAAAAAAAAAAACCCAAACAACACCAAACAAAACCACCATGAAGTCAGTGCAGATAGTTAGAGTGTGGGACCCTTAACCATCAGCTGTGAGCTGGGAGTGCCAGGGGTAAAGCTTTCATGCCAGTGAATGATGGAAATGAAAATCATCATGCAGCAGAATGAAGAGCAGTGCAGCATATGTGTTATGTGAAGTAACATGTCATATGGACATGGAAAAATACACTGAGCTGATCAATACGGATGCTAAATGGATACAAAGAGGAGCAAACTCTTGCAGTATCAGTTTGGAATCTACCTTAACAGAAACTGCCTTGTAATGTTTGCTGATCTGTGCTGTAATAGTACCACATTCTTACTCTGTTTCAAGTAGTTCTGAGTTCTCTTTCCTTTAAATCCTTATTAAATACTAAGTTTAAGATACTAAGTCTAAAAAGTAAGATCTATAAGCAAACATTCCTATGTGACCATTGCAGTAGCGGCCACAGAGGAGGTTAGGTGGTCCTTCTCTAAGGCAGAGAAATCTGTGGAACATAAGCACAGTGAAATGTCAGGTAAAAAAATGTTTAAGTGCAGACCAGTAAAACACAAATCCATTTCCAGGGCACGGTTGTATTTGTCTGTGATCTCTAAAGGAACTCAGTTACAGGATCACAGCGACATAGAATGGCTGAGGTTGGAAGAGTTCTTTGCAGGTCATCTGGTCCAACCCCTGCACTCCACTAGGGCCACCTAGAGCCCCATATCCAGATGGATTTTAATATCTCCAAGGATGGAGACCTCATAATCCCTCTGGGCAACCTGTGCCAGATCTCCATCACACTCACAGTAAAAATGTGTCCCCTGATGTTCAAAGGGAACCTCATGTGTTTCAGTTTGTGCCCATAGCCCTGTTTCTAGTCACTGATCACTGCTGAAAAGGTCACCGATAAAATGTTTTATTAAGAAAGAAATAGACTTGGGGTTCATCTGTGCGTAAACGCTAGTGATGAAGACATTCAATCCTGAAAACTGGGAATCCAGGAAGGTAATCTGGAATCCTGTTTGGCATCAGCCCTCATTAAGTCTGTCTAGTAAAGTAATTTTACTCTGAAGTACAGGCCTCACTTGCTTGGTCTTTCAGGCTCTCAAGAGTAGCAGAAGACACCATCAGGGATTACTTTGAAGCTCGCCTGGCCTTGCTGGAGCCGGTCTTTCCAATCGCGTGTCATCGTCTCTGTGAGGGGCCAGACTTTTCTACGGATTTTAACTACAAACCCCCACAACATGTGCCAGAAGGTAGGGGGCTTCTTGTTATGGTGGGGTGTTTGGTTTGGGATATTTTTTTTAAAGGTGCAGCAGCGTGTTAAGAAACTGCATTTTAAGTATGTCTTAAAGTATCTGCTATGCACAATTATTTTTGTGTTTCTTACTATATTGCCTTACATTATATTAAGGCAGCTCTGATGATGCAGTACAGGGAGGCAGCAATGTTTTGATGTGAGGGTCAGGTTGGTCTCTTAGAAAGAGATTTTATTGTCACATTTGCAGCTTCTTTCTTCTGTTCATTGGTTAGGTGAGCTCTGTAAGGGCCACATTAGCTAAGGGCAGGTGCTCCAGGAAAGGAGTGGATTACCTTAGAATTAATAATTTTTAAAAGCTTTAATCTAAGAACATACAAGAGGAAGTGGCCTCAGGTTGTGCCAGGAGAGATTGGATATTAGTGTTACTGTAAGAGTTGTCAGGCACTGGCGGAGGCTGCCCAGGGAAGAGTTGTAGGTGTTTGAAAGATGGTAGCTGTGGTGCCCAGGGACATGGTTTAGTGCTGGACTTGGCAGTGCTGGGCTAACAGTTGGACTCTGATCTTAAGGGTCTTTTCCAACCAAAACAAGTCTATGGTTCTGTCTTGATTTGTTGACAGGACTCAAAGCACTGGAGTCTTGAAGAACAGTCACAGCACCATTGTGCGAATGCAGTCTAGAAACACCACAGAAAAGAAACCAGCATCGTTTCACTCTCTTTGCCCCTAAATTCTTAGGAAAAGATGGGAATCAAATTCCCAGTGTACTTGGTAATGCTTCACGGTTCTTCCAGTAATTCAGGAATCCAGATACTAATCTCTGGTACTTGGCTTAGCAGAGTAATTTTTATTCACCTTTTGAGTATATCAGGGAAATACCTGATTAAACTGAGACTGGAAGTGGTTGTGTCTGCCTGGTTTTCTGGTTGTTAAGAGCTGTTATAGAAGTCTTCCAGTTCTTGATCATAGGTATCCTTTATAGAATGAGGAAATATGTAGTGTGTATGTATAAGTTTATGTATTAAAATGAGGCATTTGTGGGTACTGAAGGCTGTTACATACTGCCTTTCAGTGGAGTTCATAAAGACCTGTAATTGGGCTCTGTTGTCCCTACCAAGAGAACAGACAACACAAAATACTTCTACAACTCTCCTCACGTAAACCTAAAACCACAAGAGATGAACCATGCAGAGGATTGCAGTATCCATCTTACTTTCCTTTCTAATAGCCAAAAAAATTATTTCTGCTGCCAAAAGACCTTGACTCAGTGGCCAGGTCAGTTGTGCTCTGTGCTGGGATCCACTGGCTTGGGAGATTGTATTTCTGCATCTTGCTTTGATACTCCACTGTGATTTATGCTGTATAGCATTTATATGTATTTGTGCCTAACTGTCTTCAGATGTTCAGTGTCTGCATTTGTTATAAATGACGAATCTTGTTACAAATTGATGTGACTCAATTGCCTTTCCTTTCAGGATCTGGAATTCTTCTCTTTGTTTTCCATGCAAATTTCTTCGGCAAAGACGTCATTGCCCGGCTCTGTGGGCCGTGCAGTGTACAAGCTGTGGTTTTAAATGACAAGTTTCAGCTCCCTGTATTTTTGGTAAATCTTTTCATATGTTTGACTGTAAAATTGTTTTATAAAATAGTCGTTATGGAGTAGCCTGGGAAATACTAGTTCCTTAATTTGGATTTTGAGTGTTGTGATGAAGCATTTTTTTAATCATTACAGGGTGGGGTTTTTTAAATGGGACTTAGTTTTTTGTTGTTGTTGTTGTTGTTTGGAGAGAATTACAAACCTTGTGTATATTAGAATCCATAAAAACTTATGCCTTGAAAGGCAGGGATCTGGTGCTGGACATCCTGTTCCTACATGGCCCTGCATGAGCAGAGGCTTGGGAGATGTCCCTTCCAACCTCAACCCTTCTGTGATTTTGTAACTTCAGAACTGAGGGTTGGAGCAGGCAGGTGAGAATTCTGAATTTAAAGCTGTTTCACTTCCCAGGTTCACCTAACCTCTCCAAATTTTTGACCCCAGTAAGTTTTTAAATAGTTTTAAATATAACTACTTCACCTGCTTTTAACAACCTATCTCGTATTTGTAATGATTGATTTATATTTTTTTTAATTAAACATCTAGTAAGTGCATCACTATGCACACTTTTTCAAGTCCTCTTGTTTTCTCTGTGGTTGCACCAAAGGTTCTTGGCAGTGTGTACACAAGTTCATTTAAAAAAAATAGTTAAAATGTTGCTCTCTTAGTTTGTTAGCACTTTCAGCCATATCCTGCCATTAACTTTGTCCATTTTTTTTTTTTTTTCTTTTAGGATAGTCACTTTATTTATTCCTTCAGCCCTACTGCAGGCCTTAACAAGCTTTTTATACGGTTGGCAGACGCTCCTACTGCCAAGGTACAAAATACTCTGAAAATGAAATGTGTATGTTAATTTCTTGTACAGTAACTCAGCCACAGTCTAAATGCTTCCCAGTTGAATGTTGCCAGTGTAAAACTAAGGATTTCTCACTGTCTCTTCATCCCAGTTCCCATCAGTTACAGTTCCATCTTGTGACATTGCCAGGACTTAGGAACTTTGCCAAGGGTGTTAGTTCTGTCAGAATTAAATGTTTCTCTGCTGCAGTCAGAATAATTCACACAGCAGGTTAAAGTATTGTTACAGCTAAACATTTTCTCCATCTATAGTGTGAGTTTAGTGAGTAACTGGTACATGGAATGTCAGTTATTTTTTTGCTTGTGGGTTTCGGAGAACTTGGAAGTATTTACTAGGATATGCAGTCTAGGTTTAAATAGTCTGTGTACCTTGTTGTATTTTCCAGGTGGCTTGGGCAGTAGTCCTGCTGCCTGCTGCAAGATGAGTGACAGAACCTGTTCTGGTAGCATTTGGTTTTATCCTGGGAAGATGTACCAGAGAATTTTCTAGATTTTCTGATTTAAAACTTACACTCTTATATGTTCTTTTGTGTGGGTTTTTTTGTTTGTTTGTTTGTTTTGTTTTTTTTACTTTAGATTCAGGGCTAACTTGTTTAAACACCATGTAATGCAGTAGTATTCTAACAGTCCTTTTACAAGCCATTTCAGCAGGGCTGCTATGAACTGATTTTATTAAATAGACTGTAAATTCCTTTGTTTTTTCTTTTAGTCACTAGCAGTTTGTGTGCCTTTCCTCGTGCTGCTCTTGCATGAGCAGCGCCCGGCACAGCAGTAATGCCTGCCCTGTGTTTGCTGTTGCAGGTGAAGCTGCTGATCAGCGCCTACCGGGTGCAGCTGCAGTGAGCTCACAGGGCAGGGCCGGGCGGGCTGGTGCTCCCTTGGATCTGCTGCCGATTCCTCTCTAGAGACTGACCAAGCAGTTTGGAGCTTTGGGCACCACACTCTTCAGAGCCTGTTCCCATCTTGCTGTCACTTGCTGGCAGCCACAGAGGAAGGTGTGTGTTGGAGAGCAGCTCAGGATGCTGCTCTGGTGGCACAAGGGTTGTCAGCTGGTTTTTACTTTGTACAGATGTAGCTGTAAGTATTTGTGCCAATACACATACTTCTGTTTTTCTTCAACTTGTGGAGTCCAGACTGCATATTTCAGCTTTTCCACAGTGTGGAACGGTGCGCATAAGAACTATTTAAGGTAACTACGTGAAATGTCTTTTTTGATAGAAAGATCTTTTCCATTTGTAAACTACAATTTTTTACTTGCTTTAACTGTAATGTTTCTATGTAAAATGCAGAAGTGTCATATTGTTGGAGCCACGACTCTTCAGAGTCACTGCATTAGATGAGTTGCTGAGGGCTGTGTTCTGGTTTGAAACTGTTCCTGCTGCTCCTCCCGACGAGAAGGCAGCTTTGCTCAGTGATTCCCTCTGAACAGGGAGGGGTTCGGCCACAGGCATCTGGGCAGGCTCCGTGCTTAGGGCATTGCAGTTGGGTGCCTAGTTACATCTGTGTTTTGAAACTACTTCTGTAATAGAGAAGCAACTGAGAGTTCTACAGACATCTTAACTTTTGAGTTCTTGGCCAAGTGACATATGGGAAAACAAATACAAGGTGAAAATAACAAACCAGAAAACTAGTAACTACCTTAAATGCACAGGCAGTGCTTTTTGTAGACAGGAAGACAAACATAAGAGGATTTCAGATATTCTTAACCTGACAGATGAGAACATGTACTGCCCTTTCATTCAGAAATTCAGTTCCTCAGTGCAAAGAGCTGCTATTTTTTTTTATTTACATGATCCACTTTATCAGGTGACAGGGGTTCTGTAACAGTTCTCTGCTATAAAAGACAAATGTAATACTTCTGCATGAAGTATAGAGTATTTTTCTTTGTAAATTACCCAACCTCTAGCAAAGTAAAAAAAAAGGTAAAAATCCAGATTGTGCCTTTGCAGTTCTGGGTGCCACATGTAGTTTACATGCCACTTTGTGCCTATATTGTTAGCAAGACTATTGTAGATAAATTCTTAATTATTTGAGTGCTCACCATCAAAATGGTGCAGATGGATCCTATTAAGAACTGTGACTTTTTATTATAAAGTTCAATTAACCTGTTTTTAATTTTTGGTTCTTGAAAGTTTAAAACTTTCATATTTAAGAGATGCCAAATGAGTAAGTAACAAAACACACTATTTCAATTTTGTGGAATGTTCCATTAAGCTATAGAAAACTAGAACAGCAACATGAGATAGAAATACTCGTTTCTGGTTTGATTTAGAGTAGTTGCCTGTCTTTTTGCAAACGGTATTGATGAGATGTTCCTAAGTCTGGGTTTTGAACAGACTTGGTACCTCCACCTCTCTGAAACATGTTGGATACTTTGTTTTGCCAAGTGTGAACACCTGAGGTGCACAAGAAGCAGTGGCTGAGAAGGGTGTTTGTCACTGCCAGCACTGGGGATTTGGTGTAGCTGTGCTGCTGCTCAGTCACTCTACGTAGCCAAGGAAGATGAGTAAGGAAAGGGGATGTTTGTGCTTTCTGGTGAAGTGACAGTTTCATGTATGTGGCTGCCCCTTCCTCAGTTACTCCTGCAATGCACACCTGCCTAACCGTGTGGTGTGTGTGTGTGTGAGGGGCTCTGTACAGCACAGCAGTGCTAAATGTTGGAGTTAAATGTTGGGGGACAACATGGTTTTGAACAAATGTCCATATAATATAGATGATATTTAGAAACTGTTGTACAGTCTAACCTAAAAATGTCTACTAATGCTCTGAGAGTTGGCATAGTAAGTAGTTGGTCAAAGGCTGTTGACTTTGAGGATTTGTTTTGGTCAGGGTTTGGTTTTGTTTGTTGTTTTTTTTCCCTTGAGGCACTGGGGAGAGAGGGAGGAGTTTTACAGGACATGGGAATAAAATTTGGGTTCATGCTGCTTTTATTGAGGGATGGATTTTGTAGCCATCTTTCTCTTCTAGTTGGTGATATAAATTAAAAATCCCTACTGAAGATGCATAAAAGGCATATGAAAAGATGTTTGAAGTTGTTTTTTGTCTGATTTTTATTGTATGGTGATTATCCAGTTGCTAAGAAAAAAGTTTAGGTAAATGAAAGATTAGGAGAAAGTAGCTACAATAAAAATCACTTCTTTAGGCTCTGTGGAGAAATACCTTGGACATACTTGCTCAGTTTCTTCTTGCCACTGTCAGCAAGGCCAAGCAGCTGCAGTTACTATCAACCTCACTGGCAATAAATTGTTCTGATGGTTTGGGTTCAACATCTTTCACTGCTGCACCATCAGTGTTTGTGTTCCCAGCCTCTCTCACAGGTACTGAAGGTTGGTGGGTGATGCAGCTGACTACTCACAGGTCTCCTGTGCTTTCTGCACCTGTTTTTCAAAAATGAGATGTTTTTTATGAGCCTGGCTAGAAGAAAAGCTGTTGCAGTGTGTGGAAGGGACAGTGCAGAGTGCAGCTGCCATCTTAGCCAGCAAGGGTTGCTCAGGCTGCCTGAGGGCTGTCCTGAAATGGTCAGCCTGTACCTGCTATAATTTTGTCATCGCTATTTGCCTTCCCAGACAGTGCTGGAAAACAGTCAGTGTCAAATCTTTCTCCCTTGGTCAGTCAGTCAGAGCCACTGCAGTCCAGCAGGATGGGAGCTAGAGGAAAGCATCAGGCTGGGATTTCCTTTTGTTGAAGTTCTGTGATGTGGAGATGCAATGGAGTCTCACCTTCCAGGAATGCAAGGGAACTGTAATGGCCACCTCTTCTAGGCTGCAGGTGCAGCAGGGGCACTGCCTGCCCATCCCTGAGTCCTCACACTTGAAAGCTCCTCAGCTTTTCCCTGTCCCACATAAACGGTGAAAATATTTTTCAGGTTCTGAACAAAGGCAAAAGCTGTGGGGGGACACACCTAAAAGTAGACAAAAGACAGCATGAAATAAAAGTTTGAGCAGGACTGAGGCAGCAATAAAAATTATGGTTAGAAAAAGGTATCTTAAATAAATCTTGAGCATCTGAAGTACAGCAGCCAGGAGCAAGGGAGCAGGCAGAAGATGGTTCTTTTTTGATGTCAAGGCAACTTTTGCTTTACGGCACAGTCTCTGTCATGCAGGATAGCTACAACTGAACTTTTTTTCTCCCAGGATTTCTGTAACACTTCTTAGATGGTTTGAATGGTGAGGAACTCCTCTGGTCAGTTGTAGGTGGCACAGAGCCATTTATAGTAGACGGGTCGGACCCATTCTAGCTCCTTTCAGCTGTCTCTGGCTTATACCATTTTCTCTAGGTAATTAATACTTCTGTGCTCTTTTAAACTCTACTGCAACTTAAACAGAATTCCCACTATGGTTTTTTCTTTAAATATAAAATGCACCACTTTCTGATCTTTTGTCACAGATGAGTGCTTGAAAATATTTTTACCTCATTTCATTGAGCTCCTAAGTCTTTTTTTAAATCCAAACCCAATCACTTAACCAAGGAGCAGCCTTTTAATGTCTCAATTACTCTGATGCCTGTTGTAGCACATACAAACTTTAATCATTTTATCAACACCATTTCCCAGCACTAGTATTAGAGAAACAGAGAGAAAATCTGCTTTCAGGTACAGTTTAGATACAAGAAGAGTCGAGGCCTTGGGCACATGTCAGAGTTGGGCAACATCAGCTTTACTGATGCTTGATTTTGCTCAACACTGGAAACCACCTTCTCTGGAGGAGGCTGAGGACCAGCACATCAGGAAAGCTGGAAGTCATCTCCTTGTACAGGAAAAGGCATATTGAAGTTGCAAGCAGACATTGTATTAGATGTGTCTGTTTCCATCTGAGGAGCTGGTGGGGGACACACCACCTCCATGCTGGGCCTCCTCCCCTCATTTCAGATGTCCCTGTTCCCTCAGGCCTTGCAGGGCAGACCTGTCTGCATGCAGAAAGAAGACAACTTAAGTTAGAGTAGTCAATTCATCCCTCTCCATAGACTTCATCACTATTTTGTAGGATAACAGTGTTATTCTTGTGCCCAAGAGCACAGAGAGCAATGCAGAAGAAAAGAGCACGTATTAAGAGCAGAAATAATACAAAGGGACTGACAACCAAGAACAAAGGAAACTGAGGATGTGACTAAAGTCACAACCACTGTTAAAGTGCTCTAATGAGTGACAACATGATTATATCCTCATCCCTGATGGTCCCTGGAATTCCAACTCAAAGAGCAGCATCTTCACAGTGCAGCAGAAAGCCATCTTCAGCCACGAGGGGTTTTCAGGAAATAAATATGATTCAGGTTGAGGATTAAGAGGAGACACCTCAGTGGTAACTTCCTTGAAAACGTACTTTTGTAATCAAAGAACAGCAGAACTATGTAATCACAGCCCAGTGCATCTCCTGGTGTAACAAAACCCTGTGCAAGTTTATTTTGGCACTGACGAAGAGAACATGATGCCACAGCAGGGCCAGCTTTTGTCTCTACAGATAACTGCTCAGCAATGAGTTAAGGAAGATCAAACTGAGCAGGTGTCATTTTTTTTATGTGACTGATATGGCTCACTCCCCAGAATAGCCTGCAACTTTTTCCCAGTTTGCTGTTGCACACTCTGCCCCAAATACAATGCAATTCACATACATTTTTTATCTACCCTCCATTTTTAATGCCATTTAAATAGGCCATTAGGCTGTGTCATCCAGGTTCACACTGCAGTCTGAAGCGTGCACACACAAATGAATAGTGGGGAAAGAGAAAGAAGGGATTTTATCACTCCACTGTGAATAGGAGTCATTATTTAGCCAAAGAAACACTTGTATGTCCAAGGAGCCTTGGCCATCCACTCTTCCCTTCACAGGAAGGAAACCCTGAAGACAGAAAAAATTCTGAGGCGCCTGGGAAACCTGCCAAACACTGAGGTTCCTGAGTGGCTCTTGTGCACAGGGGTAGCTGATACATCAGGACAAGCAAGGCAGCTGAATTCTCAACAACTATGTGGTCAAGACGTGGACAGAAAAATTTCTTTTAAAGTCAAACGTAAAATAATTAAATGTTTTTTTGGTTACTACTATTTTTCTGATAAAGTTTTACCTGTATTGTCCTTTTTAGATTTGATGAGTAGCTCATAGCTTCCCTGTTTCCATAGCCTGGTGTATCTTACACATTATTGTGTGATTATTTTTATGTTACTATTTTTTGTGATTTTACAACTAGAAAATAACAGGGAACTCCTTAGTAAAGGGCAGAACCACAAAACAAGGTGCATATCAGACATCCGACTTCCTCAGCTCTGCCTCAGCATCAAACATGTAACAAGGTCCAGGATCGGGAACACTTTCTCTGGAGACAAGTTATATGTGCTGGTCCTGATGTGAGGCAGCCAGGAGTGCTGAGAGAGATGCTCACTAGCATCAGGAGCCTGCTCTTGCTGAAAGGGCACAGCAACTGGGAGAGGTGTGCCAGGACTAGAGGAAACAGAACAACCAGGTGATCAGGTCCACTCAGCACGTGAAGGTCCTGCTTGATGAACCTGATCTCCTTCTATGACAAGACGACCCACCCAGTGGATGGCTGTGGATATTGTCTACCTGGACTTCCCTAAAGCCTTGACACTGTCTCCCACAGCATTCTGATGAAAAAACTGGCTGCTCATGGCTCGGATGGACATGCTCTCTGTTGGATAAAACACTGGCTGGACAGCTGGGCCCAGAGAGTGGTGGTGAACGCAGCTAAACCAGCTGCTGGCCGGTCACTGGCTGGGTCCCTCAGGGCTCAGTGTTGGGACCACTTGTGTTTAACATTTTAATCAATGACCTCGATAAGGGTAGAGAGTGCACCCTCAGTAAGTTTGCAGATGACACCAAGTTGGGAGGCAGTGTTGATCTGCTTGAGGTTAGGGAGGCTCTACAGAGGGACTTAGACAGACTAGATTGATGGGCTGAGGCAAAATGTATGAAGTTCAACAAGGCCAAGTGTTGGGTCCTGCACTTGGCCACAACCCCATGCAACACTACAGGCTGAGGAAGAGAGGCTGGAAAGCTGCCCAGCAGAGAGGGACTATAGGGTTCTGATCAATTTGCAGCTAAATATGAGCCAGCAGTGTGCACAGGTGGCCAAGGCAGCCAATAGCATCCTGGCTTGTATTAGAAATAGTGTGGCTAGCAGGACCAGGCAATGATCACCCCTCTGTACTTGGCCTTGGTGAGGCCACACCTCAAATACTTTGTCCAGTTTTGGGCACCTCAGTACAAGAAAGACATCAAGGTGCTGAAGTGTGTCCAAAGAAGGGCAACAAAGCTGCTGAAGGGCCTTGGGAACAAGTCTTATGAGGAGTGGCTGAAGGAACTGGGGCTGTTTAGTTTGAAGAAAAGGAGGCTGAAGGGAGACCTCATCATCCCCCCTGTACAACCACCTGAAAGGATGCTGTGAAGAGGTAGGTGCTGGTCTCTTCTCACAAGTAACTAGTGATAAAACAAAAGGAAATGGCTTAAAGCTGCACCAGGGGAGGTGTTAGACTAGACATTAGAAAGAACTTCTTCACTGAAAGAGCTGTCAGACATTGGAACGTGATGCCCAGGGAGGTGGTTGAGTCACCTTCCCTGGATGTGTTTAAAAGTCATCTAGATGTGATGCTTGGGGAATATGGCTTAGAGCTGGACTTAGCAGAGTAGGGTTAATGGTTGGACTCAGTGATCTTAAAGGTCTTTTCCAACCTAAGTGATTCTGTGAAAGCAGACATCACTCCAGTCTTCAACCAGGGCAGGAAGGAGGACCCAGGGAACTACAGGCTCTGGGAAGGTAGGTAAAATCCTACCCATGTTTTAGAGAATACATGGATACAGCCTTTCAGAGCAAAGCCTAGCAGGTAACCCCAAGGTCTGTTCAGAATCAGAAGCTCCAGAGTCAATTGTACAAGCCAGCTCTGAGTGCAATGTGTCAGTAACACCCAGCAGCTCAGACACAGAATTAACGTGGCACTCTGGTCTTGGATACAAGACACATTCTGGCTAGTCAGACGTGGAGCTGTTTGCAGGAGGTTGTGCACATCAAGCTGCTTAGAAACATGTTAACATACGACAGGAATTATACAAGGCATTATATTATCTGAAAGCAAGTATTAGTTGAAGCACAGAAGCAGAACTACTCCACATCTAACCTCACATGTAAACAAAAAGAGGGCCCCCAATTTCAATAACTACATAATAAAGCCAAATATCCTAATACTCACCTTCATCCCAACACTTGATTTAGGATTTTCTTCTGTATGCGTAATATAGCAGAAGGACTCTACACAAGCCAGTCTTCAGCTGCATTTTAGCATTTTAATAGTAACCTAAAAAATAAAAGAGACAGTGAATAAATGTGACACTTCAAACAAGCTAGAAAATACAGTAGCTTCTCTTTCAAATACCCGTAAGTATAATATAAACCATAAATAAACCATAATAAAACTTCACATTACCAGAAAAAAATATCCATTTATTCTCTACCTATTCTTACCACTTTGTTGTTACTACACAGATTTCTCTAAAGATTTTAATTTTACTACCTTAGCAGTTAAAAGCAACTGTTCCAAGAACATTAAGAAGCTTCTGGATTATCATACTTCTGCTTGGATTAAATGCAGTTCTGCTCCAAAGTGCCCCAAGTCATTTCTCTTTGGAGGGTTTTTAAAACACACACATACCAAACACAACACTCATCTTCTGCACCTGCCAACACATGTGGCCAAAGTGACATTTCATCCTTCCCTTATGACTGCCTCTAGAATAATTAGGATCCCTGCACAAACACAGAATATTAATGAAACTTGAGAACTGTTCTCACTGTAGCTGTACTGAGGGTATGGAAGCAGAAATAGTTTTCTCCTTGTTCTGCAGCCTGCTGTGGTACAGACATCTAACAGATACTGAAAAGGAGCAGAGCTATATATGAAATTAATACAACTGAACTAGAGTACAATGTCCTACTTTATAATAACAACTCAGAACTGAACTGCACACAAGTTTCATTAAAATACCTTTTAATACTAAAAGCATTAGAAATTGTTGCAGAAGTTTAAGACACCTGTAATTTAAAAGCTTCTGCAATAGATCTGCTTGCATTTGCAGTAAGTGTATTTGAAAGAAGAGCAAGTCAGAGTATAATTTTATTCCTGTTACATTTATTCATAATTAATTTTAATTATGTTCAAAAATGCCTAAATAATAACAAAAAGGGTTAATAAGGGTACCCTGAACTCTGTGTGTCTTCTCCTAGATTCCACACTTAAAATAATGATCCAACAGCTCCCTGCCCCAGCCATTTAGGCTTCCAAACAGCTCTTACCCAGATGTACATTCCCCCCTCCTTTGTCCCCAGTTAAAATCACCTCTTCTTCACAAACACCTCTGCTTTTAGATAACGAGTACTGCAAGTTTAAGGTAACTCATTACTCAGGCTGGGGAAGCAGACATAGAAACATGTTGCAGAGCCACAGAGCCCTCAAGAAATCTCTCCAGATGAAGACTGGAAATCCCCCCAACTGTAGCAGTGCAAGAGGATGAGGAGCTCTGGGTGCACTCAGATCAAGACCTCCCAAAACTATTTACCAACATCTTGAGGTTCTGTTTGGTGAGCATAAAACTTAGCACACCCCGCAATGTTGCAGAAAGAATTCATCTGGAAGGCCACACACAAATTGCACCTTCCAGCTAGCTTCACTTCACGAGCAGCCCCAAAAAGCAACTTAGAAGTTACATGTGTCAATTACAACACACACCCACAAATATTTACATTAAAGGTAACACCTTATCAGATACAGCTCAACAACAGCTGAGTAGCAGCTCAGAATTAGTACAATTTCAAAGTTGGCACAATTCAACATCTGAGTCCTATTAAAAGTGCTGTTAATTCAGCCCTTCTTCCATTTGCTTACTTTTCATCTCTTCCCCCCATGGTGCAGTTGCTATATACCCAACTTCCAAAGTTCTGTTTTGATGGATATTTTCTTCCTAACGATGATGTGCCAGAGCACAGCCAACTAACCCTTTGCAACCAGAAGTGCCATTTTGCAAGTGCTAGTATTAAAAGTGCTGAGCAGGTCAAATACAGTAACGGCCACAGAAATGACTGTCAGCCTTGGGGACCAGGCTGGAATTGTCACCTGGACAAATATCAGTGTCCTGGGACATGACCTCCTCATGGTGAAACTAATTCAGCTAAAGCTACAATTGCAAACTGCCCACCTTTCAGTCTGTATTTTAATATTACGAAAAAACATAATAACTAGGCTTTTCTTCATTTTCCCCCTATCTACAAAGAGCGAGGCTAAGACCTCCAAAGGCCTGACACAGTCTCTCCAGTTTCCATAGCAGCCAGTGTATATTACCTTCTCCTTGGCCCCCTGGATGTACTGAAGAGAAAGCAGCTTCGTGGCAACCAGTAGATACTAGTGACAAAACTGTAGCCAAGTAAATCTGGTAGGTTTTGAAGACAACCCCTAAACCAGCCAGCAAGACCATATGGTAGCTACAAATTAATAATTTACTGTAACTCCAATACTTACAAAGTGATTATATAGTGTGTGGGGTCTTTTTAAACAGTATGTCTCTGACTCTGCACTATTTTTTCAGGATTGTATCTCTAGAAGAAATGAAGATCATTCCAACCTCTCTACCCTCCTGCTTATGATTAACAGTAACTACTTTTTTAGACCTGAATGTATCCTAGCAGCTAATGCAGAAAAAAAAAAAAAAAAAAAAGGTATTTGTAGTGAGCAGGAACACAGCAAATATTAATTTTCAATGTAACAGACTCTGAATCCTCTTCATTGCTATGATAAAAGCTTTTCTTGAAGCTCAAAGTGGGTATGGTGCCAAGCAAAATGAACCTGAGACACCCTAAAAGGCTAATGGCAGGATAAATGTGCCTATTCTGAACAGATCCATCATGCTCAGACTGACTGATACTGTGCATAGATTGTGCCATTATCAAGGAAAATGGAAAACCCGCTCCTAGTACAACCTATCTCAAGTAACACATATTCCAGCTTAAAAGTACTCTCACTGCAGCCTTTCCAATACACAGCTGCTGTGCAAGACAAGCTCCGAGCTGCCAGAGCTGTCAAACAGCTGTGACAACCCACAACACAAAGGACATTTGACATTTTCTTTGCACGCTGCTGCTATGCAGCTCCACTGGCTGGACTGACAGAAATGGCTGGGTTTTTTAATTATATTTTTTTAACACGCTTTTTGGTGGCTACTGTAACAAAGAGCTTCCCCCCTCTATGTCCCTCCATTTCCCCCTTTATTTTACATCTACTTTAAAAATTACCTAGCAACACAGAACAGCATTTGACTTCCACTGAAGTGGACCATAGGACATTTTGCACCAGCAGGCATAGGTATCATTTTGAGAGTAGCAGAGCCACTATCCATCACACAGAAAGGAAGAACTCCAATGCCGAGCTGTTCTCAGGAAAACACACAATCCCTTGTGGCCATTTATTTGGGGTTTCCAAAGGGAACCCGAGATGATCCGCAGAGCTGTGTTCATGTTTGCATTTGTTGAGATTTACCTATCAAAAGGTAACAGATAACAACGTTGGCTACTGACGTACTAACAGAAGATACAGTGCTAGACATTTTTAATGGTCAAGCAATCCTTTCCTCCTCATTCTATGATTCTTCTCTGAGTTTTCAGTCAAGTCTGGACTAACCTGCTCACCTTAATCATGAGTAGCCTCTGCTGAGGTCACAAGCACACATTTGCAGAAAAAAAAACATCAGAAAGTAAATCAGTTGTCACCTGGGCATCACTGAGTAGCTGCCAGGGATTACAGGAAAGAAACCACAACATTTCCCAATCTTACGTTCCTCAAATTCTCCCTGAGAGCTTGCAGACAGCTAAGAAGCAAGCATTTATGGGAAAAAGTGAACATTACCAAATGAAGGCTCAAAAGGAAAGTTCCTAGAAATGGAACAGCAAATAACCACTTGTACTGACCCAGCGAGGCATTACATTTCCTCGCCATTTTATATCTAGCTCACTATTTTCAGTTGATAAGCTACAGGTTATCTGAAGTCAGTATGTTACACAGAATGAGGAATGTGAATGTAGTAATATTCCTCTTCTGGAACCAGATTTAAAAACAAACAAAAGGTGGCAGTGACTAATGGCTAGGTAATAAACCAGTACGAGTGACAGCACTATGATCAAGGGACATTCATTTTTTTGTTTTGCCTGGATTGCAAAACTTCACTCATACAGAAGTTGAATTATTTCTTCAGTATTTGGGAAATGATGAGCATGTCTGAAAACATTTAAATAGAAAGGACAAAGATTTAATCTGTGTGGCTTAAACAAGATCTGAATTTGAAGACAGTGAAATTTACAAGTATTTTGTAAATTTAATACAAATTGTCCATTTGCAAGTCAGTTTGTTCCTACAAGTAAGATCATATACTTAACCTTTTTTTTTAAAAAAAAATATTCCCTACCATTTCAAAGAAGTTTAGATTTGATCAGCAGAAGGGAATTAAGTCTTTGATTTAACATTACTCAGGCTTCTATTGCACAGGGTAAATGTGTGTTATATTTTATATATATATTATACATATACACTGAATTTTTGAAAAATGTTGTGAACTGTGAGACTCTAGTCGTGCAAAACCATTAAAATAATCCTTTGTGAAACAGCAACTCAGTCCCCTATTTTTAACACAGTCTCCTCCCCCGCAGTGCTCACTAAACGTTGCCGTGTCAAGCTGAGGAATCTGTAACACCAGAAGAGCTGGCTCATCAGTGATTTTCATAATCATCCATTCTACATATGTTGTCATTAATGCAGCAGAAATGCCTTCAGATATTCGTATTTCTACTTTTAATGACTGTGTTCATGCTGAGCAGCTTGGAAAACCATCCAAGTAACAGTGTAACTTTCTCCATTCAAAACTCACAGGCCCCCTTACAGAGATGGGAAGTTCCTGAGTATTTTTTTATACTTTACCTTACCAGGAACAGCTAAGAAGTACAAAACTGTTGGAAGGAGCAAGGGAATAACCTTTGACCCTCATCATCTCTTTCGCCTAGAAATAATGATGTATAGATGTGACTTCACCAATTAATAAAGAAAACTTAAGAAACCTGGCAGATCAAAAGCATCTGAAGCCATTGCATCACTCAGCATTGGAAGTTACAGTTAACATTTAATGAGCTTGTTTTATGTTAGGTTCTAGAGATTCTGAGTGAGTTCAGCTATGACAGATACTTATGGCTTATTTATGTAGAGAAGTTTGCTGTAAACTAGATATAGCTGAAGTAGCCCAGCTAGTGAGAAGCAGCATCGGTATTGCTCTACTTCAGCAGAAGTCAGGATTTCATTGAACACACACTGTGCAAAATGGTTTATGGTTATGCAACCTGAGAGAATCACTAAGAAAATTTTAGAGACATTTAAACAGGCAGTTGTATTAATATTTACTTAGATTTCAAATTACTTTAAGTTGTTTAAAAGTAGCAAAAAATAGTATAGGCAAAGCCTGAGAAAGTTTTCTCAGAGTTTTAAGACTCTGCATTATAGAAAAATACTCATGTATCATTGAGACTTGATGACCTCACTAGTTTGAGGATATTTTGGATCTTCCAAAAACTAGTGGGGAATCTACTTTCTAGGGAAACTTCCTAGATTGTGCATAATCCAACTTACTCTAATGTAAAAAAACCAACGAAAACCACAACATAATTCCCAAGGAATTGTGAAATTCACCCATCAACAGCACATTTACTTCTGAAGTGTTCACTTCTGCTTTACACAACTTCACACAACACTCCCCATTCCCTCAGATAGGTAGGGATTCCTTACCTGTCATTTTTGCAGCAGGTGCCAAGTTAGGCCAATGACCTAACCTCCTCCTCCAAAATATTGACAGCAGAATTGATTATCTTTGTGGGACTAAAATGTCTGAAGCCATAGAACTGTGCTGGGGGAAAGGGCAGGGCAAACTGTGGTCGCATGGTCCTTATAAAGAGCAACAACTCAAGATTCATTCAAAGAGCTTTCATCTTTGCTGTGCTTCAGTTAAAAATGTAAAATTTAGTATTAAGCAATACATCCATCTAAATTGAAATAAAACCTAGTAAGGAAGCATTCAAATACATGAGCACGTCATAGGATTTTAATCTTAATTCATAAAAAGTTCAGTAAAGTCAAAGCTTTATTTCAGTGACAGAATCACAGAAGGGTTAATGTTGGAAGGGATCTCTGCATGCCATCTGGTCCAACCCCCCTGCTTAATCAGGGCCACCCAGAGCCCCATGTCCAGATGGCTTTTGAATATCTCCACAGGTGGAGACTCCACAACCTCCCTGGGCATTCTGTGCCACTGCTCAGTCACCCTCACTTAAAAATGTGTTTCCTGATTTTCAGAGGCAGCCTCCTGTGTTTCAGTTTGTGCCCATAGTCTCTGGTCTTGTCAAAGGACTTGGTAATTCACTGTGCCATTAAGTCATTTCCTTCCTGTGATAACTCTTCTGCCTGACAATTTTTATCTCTGATTACTTGGTAACCAATACAGAACACCAACTTCCAGCTTCCACCATAATAAAGCCATAATAGGTAGAAAAAATAAAATCTTACATTAGATTTGAAATACTCAGGAAACGGAATCTGTATTTTGAGACAAACACAACAGAACAGCATTAAGAAACGGCAAGATTATCCTGCAAATGCTCTATCACATACTCATCCACTGACAAAAACTTACCTGTTTATGAAAAAAAAAAACAGAAGTGTTGAATAAAGGTGCCATTTCTCATGAAAACTTGTTTTGTAGAGATGAAGGCATTTACAGATCTGTTTCAATATGAAACTAGTCCTTGCAACAAACCAAGCCTGCACTTGTCCAGTTTAAGCAATTACTATTCAGACCTGGGCCGAAAATTGTGCCCAACTCCACCCAGTAACCTCCAAAAACTTTTAAGGCAGAGTAAGCAGTGAACTCAACCATGTAAAACTGAAGAGCAGAGATTCTCTACTTGCTACTGTTGTACAAGATTCATCATCTGGCAAGCTGGGATTCAAACCTGGCTTTTTGTCCTTCACTTGCACCACTGGGCATATACCCGATGCTGCACTATGATTTATCTCAACTTCCCGTTACCTTTTTTCTGTCCTTATTTTAGCAAACCAGCTACTACCTGTAAGATAAAGTTATTTTTAAAAAAAACATTAAGCCTCAGCTTTCATATACATAGAGATAAGGAAGTACCTGCAAACATGTAATGAAGGGACTGAAAAGCACAATGTTAGGAGTAATTTCAAGTTTGAGTAACAGATTTAACTATGAGGCATCTCAGCATGTGTTAGGAATACTATTAAAATTTACCCTTCTACCATATACCCCCCTTAAAAGACACCCCAGTTGGCTACCACTTTCTTCACTTGAGAACAAAAAAATACAAAGGCCTTAAAGTGATGGAACCACATTTCCACAGGACTAAGCAAAGACCATTTGGTAAGAAACAGGGAACTTCCTTTTGTTCTCATCTTACATACAGGCAGTCGGCACAATATTAAGGACTAAAATATTTTTAATTTAAGAGCTTGACTGTTGGCACTATTTTTCATCATGGCTCATTAGAATTTCAAGATGCAAGCTCATACTATTATTCTCACATTAAAAATTGACATTTAAAAATAAATTATCAAAATCCTGTCAGGTGACAAATTTGTAACTATCAACAAGTAACAAGAAAATGGTTATGAACACGGACTATAACACAGAAGTTATGTCAATTACCTGTTTGTGACTTTTGATGTACACAAGGAAAACACATCCTTCTAACACCCTACAAGCACCATTTGCTATGTCTTGGAAAAAAGCAACTCCACACAAGCAAGCAGCAGCTTCTCCAGCGAAGTCCGCATTTCAAAGCAAAGCTCGGCGTACTGATTCATTACTGTCTTTGAAAGGTTAACAGAACATTTACCTGTTATCAGACTCTTCCACTAATTTTTACAGACCATCTTCAAAAATTTCACAGTTTACTCTCCTATTCTGCTCAGCCTTGTTCTTGCCTTCTTGTAATTTTATTTCCATCTTCTTCTTTAACAACCTATTTAGGTCAATTTATTTTCGTTCTGAGTTCTGCAAAATCTCACATCTGATCAGCATCTGATTGCTGAGTGTGCTCTGCAGGGTACATTTGTGCATAAATATTGAGAGACTCTAGTTTACACCACACTTTGTAAACTAAGTGCAGCTATCCAAATAGTTTAAAGATGAACCTCAGCACCTGAATGCAGAACCCAGGTCATTGCATCTTTATTACAAAATTAGGTAATCAGTCTGAAGTAATCATCCAACAGATTTATCTTCTGTAACACACCTTGAATTATCAAAAGAATTTGTGCCATTGACAATACAAGTGTAACCTGTTCCTATTTTTTTAAAAAAACTGTTTATAATATTTCTTAAGTCTCTACTCAAGCTTGCTCAGACCAATACCTCAATGAAAAAAACACATTTATAATTCATGAAAGGTTACACTTGAAAGCACACTGCAATGACTGAAAGCATGTAATCAAGACTGTGGCTGGCAAGAACAAATGCTGGTTTAAGCACTCCATGACTACACCTTCAACCACCAACTACAGTAGCTGCCACTGTGTGACTGAAATTTGCTCAGGAGAAGAGATGAAGACTTCGACAAGCATCCTTGTAGCCATAAAAGAGCTTAATTAACTGAGTCAGGTGAAGCAACTGCTGAAACAACTGAAGTCACTACCATAGCTAAAGCCTGGGAAGGCTGCAAGAGTCGTGTAGCTGTACATGGACCCATCAGCAGATAGGCTACATCAGGTCCAGACTGTTCAACTGCCCAGATTTATCACTGTGGCAAGATAATTATGTACTCCATAAACTTCAATCCTGGTAGTCCTATTATTGCTTTGTGACAATCAAGGCAAAAATGACATTTTCCTGCAATAAGAGCAGGACCAGATTTGGGCAACATTTGTTTATAATCAGGAGCTCTCTAAATTTGTACTAGAAGCTCTCTATTGGAAGCATCAGTACTCTATTTGAACTTTAGTCCTTCCCCAGCACAATTTTGTCTTGTATATTTTAGCATTTCCCTGCATGTCAATAAAGTTCCACCTCTGTTCCTTTAAGGTGACATAGACAAAAGCTAAAAATATAACATAATTAAGCCCATGCCCCAGTAATATTACTCCTCTCCATATCTTATTGAAACACAGGCTTTCAAACTTATTTTGTCAATTAAAGCTCGTGTTCTTTTTCCATGTTTACACTGAACTAGTTTTTTTTATACCAGAACTCTTAAAACACGTAAGAATTTTAGATTAAGTTTATCAAGAATCCTATTTAGGGTTTTTTAATTCTATTTTAATTATAATTTGAAAGCTTCCAAATTTTTAGAAGAAACAAAGATGAGGTCAAATCACATCTTCATGCTTTTCCACATTACTATCTCCCCCATCTGTAAATCAATGAAGAGCACTTACCTACTTTTACTTTTCCATATTAGTATTTCCACACACCTATGAGTCAAGAAAGGGTACTTCTCTACTTTTTAAAGTTGTCACATATTATGTCACTTATTGTGTACTGATTTACACAAAAGAGAAGCTTTAACTTTAAATTAATCCAGATCAAAAGTTGGTTTTTTTTCCCCACCCCTCAGGAAGAGCATAAATCCTTTTAAACAACAGAACAGGTTAAGAATACATACATGATATTCATATAATAACAAAACACATATGGAGAGATATGTAATGACTTGCTAAATCACATAAAGAACTGTGCTTACTGTGCATCTGACATTTGATTATTTCCTTCAACTCATTTCCATCAAGTTCAGTATTACAATCCCCAAATAAAGTTTTATACAGCTCACATCTTCCACAGCACCACAAAAAGTTAAAGCTTTTTTGTAATACAGGAAAACCTGGAATA
Source organism: Apus apus (assembly GCF_020740795.1). Taxonomy (NCBI): domain Eukaryota; kingdom Metazoa; phylum Chordata; class Aves; order Apodiformes; family Apodidae; genus Apus; species Apus apus. The sequence goes on from NC_067282.1 coordinate 18,120,519, forward strand.
CAGAATAGGAAACCAAGTCCTACATGAAATGGGTAAGGATACCCAGATCAGGCCAATGACAATCTTGAAAGATTAATTATTTAACCAAGTCCCATAGTGTATGTCACAATACATTCTGACATCACTGCTAAAGCTTTGCAGAAGACTGAAGAATTTTCACCATAACACTAACAGAAAGTTAGGGATGAGTCACCATGTCCTCAGTGTCAGCACAGTCAAAGATTTAGAGTTCAAATACTTCTTGAATATGTAAGACCTCTAGTAAATAAAGTTTTCCATCGCCTTTAAAGACATACCATTCAGCTTCCTTGACACTGGGCAGATTTTGAGGGTACCAGATTCTCAAACTATTTTTTAATAAAAAATAAAATATTAAGAAGATTCTAAATTACCAGTTTTCTCACCGGAAATCTCAAGAATCAAGCCACATACCATAAGCAATCCCTTACCCTCTCCCAAAAATCTAGATGAACACTTTCAAACCTGTAAGTACTTCTGTGACTACTACAGCAATAAAGCAGAAATGCAAATTCAGTATCATAGTTCTGGGCATTTCCCCAAAATATCATACACCTGGGAAATTCAGGTTTATGGTTCACTGCAAGAAGAAGATATATGAAATAATTCATTTCAAAGGTAGTATGAATAATGCTCAAGATCTGATTTTATCCCACTAGGCTTAAAAACACAACATATTATCAGTCTTTGGTAACTACTATCACTTGAATTATTCTATTTCTGATATTCAGAAATACCCATGCTACTATCTCCAATAAATTACATGTGCCTAACTGAACCACTACTAAGATGGAAGTAATTAATTAATACCTGTAACTGGGTAAAATAAGATAAATTTTATTACTGATTCAGTCTTTATAACAAACAGTTTTGTGTAATGGTCCCAATTTCAAGAGTAAAACAATGCACGTCCAGTAACATACTGCAACTCAAAACAAGAGCATGATTTCTTCACAGATTTGTACTTTCCCCCTTGCTCCAGTGAATTGACTTATGCTCACACAATTCTGAAGTTTCACTTTAAAAATTATGAAACTCAAACTACTTTTTATGTTTAATACAACTTGGGGAGTTACAGTACTATTCAGAGCAAACATCAAGTCATTTGTAATTAACTGGCTTGTACACATGCTTATGATTAAGACCAGATTATCTGTGGAAACTAAACTCAGCAATTTTTTTTTTTTATCTTTAAGTCAAGTGGGCTGTAAGCAGGAAAAAATCTAGATGTAGTCATGCATGATAGTATACCAAGTGATTTTATTCTCCTGAGCCAGCTGTCATTTTAGAAGCAGTAGAGGCATCCAGGACTTCCATTTACTTTCCTAATAAGCACATTTTCATGACTTGCTACTTCTTCCCCATATGCAATAGAAAAAGTATATTTTGCACAAAACATAGAGTGAACACAAAAGAGAAAGCAAGCTTTGAAATGAAAAAAAAACCCTAAATATTACATAATTAACAAGTGCTCTAGTACCCCCCTTCTACAGACATTTGCATTCAGCAGTGTGAAAAATGTATGAAACTATACATGACTATGATGTGAGAATGATGCTGAACATGCATTAAGTGATGGTACAAAAACTACACAAATGATAACATGGCAACAATAAACTGGCACATATACCAAAATGGTTCTAGAAGAACAGCCATCCCCACTGCCATTTTAAATGAGGAATTTGATAGATGACAATTATTTCATACATTTTCTTTCAAAACTCTCAGCAGTGAGTTTTTTAAATCTAGTAATTGCACTCTTCACACACTAAGGCAGAAACTTTATTTATATTATTTGACACAGCTCTGGTTCTGAAAATGTCAGATGTCCTCAGCCATTTGCTACTGATGCAATGCTGGAAGTTATAGAAGCACAATGTTCATAACAGAACAAAAATTAACTACCATTTCATTATTAAAGTTTTCTTTCTGTGCCTTCTGGAAAAAGCTTTTTGAAGTTGAGTGAAACATGCTCTGTTCCTTGAAATTGTACCATAATATATGGAAAAATGTAGTGCTATCATATCAAAGAATTAAGAACATCAGCACTTTAAAAGACAGAATTTCCCATCTTTGTAACTGCAGTTTACGTATTTTCTTCTAAGAAAGAAATACACATAAATAGTCTTGCTTTCTAAAGCAACTGTGTATATAATCTTTTCCAAAGAAATCATTAGCACAATTTTCCATATTTTACTGACTTGCATGTAAACCTTCTTGGCAACTGCAGAAAGTGATCAAAAGCTCAGGTATCATTTGGCTCAGCATTTTAGTTTACATTTTTTGTCTTCATTATTTCAAATACTTGCCCCTCTTGGGCCAACTATCACTACAAATTTAACTAAAGCCTCAACATATTCTTACCTATTTGTTCTGTCTTAGAAGCACTGAAAAGCCATCCAAACTCACTGAACGAGAACACATATGAACTACATTCTCTACATGGTATGTAGATCAGCACAAACTAACCTATGCCAACAGAGTTAAGAAGAGTCTTGCTCTGCTGCCCACTCCTTGCTGTTCTTTCCTTCCACACTGAACTAAGCAGAGTCTGTAATTTTCACTGGGTTTCTTTTACCCTGCTCACTGCATGGGCAGAGATGCAAGTTGGCACAAGGTAGGCAGGAAGCAGGACAAAGCAGCAAGGAAGTCAAAGGGCTATTCCTATCTGCAGCAATCCATGTACTCCTTTTTTGTTCTAAATATGCACACAAAGATCTCTAATTTCCCATTAGCATAAAAATATTTAAAACATTCATAAGCAGCTTGAAAGACCATTCCCAGCTGGCACTTCAAAGATTGCATTCTACAGTACAGTAATACCTGGTTTATGCAGAGATTTTTCCTGTAACTTTACACTAGATTTAAATATTGAAAGCTTAGTTACGTTGCTGCAGAGTAAATCCTTTAACAGCAAATGGTGAACACTAATAGAGCTCTTAAAATGAAAAACACATTAAAATGCCTGAAACACCTACAGAAAACAGCTGCAAAAAGAATTCAAATAAATCCTTGTGATGATTGTTACATCTTTTTAGATTTATTACATTTCCTTTTCAATCTTGCTTAAGTATATGTAGTAAAGAACTAAAACCTGTTTTGCTTGGAGAGGGTTAGGCATTAGGCTAGTTTTGATTTTTTGGGAGGGGTGTTTTGGTGTTTCTTTCAAACACTCACTTAGAAATAAGATTACTTTCACATATATAAAAAATATGACAGTGAAATTAAGGCAGAAAACCTAATGAAAAGTTCTTAATCCTATCCCATAATTACTATTAAATATTCACTACTTTACTTCCTTTACACCATCTTCTGTTTGGTGCTTCTCTGGCTAAGACACACGTGTAAGTTCGGGTTCTGACTGGTTTGATGAGAGGCTAACAATGTGAAAATCAGTCGTTTCATACTTACAACAACATGAGACAGTTGCTGTATTTAGCCACAAAAGTCAAGTCCTACAGAACAACTTCATAACAACACAGAAGAAATACATCCAACTGCAGTGACCCCATCCCATGTCCCATGAATATTAAAATGTTTCAGACCATCAATTCATTCCAGTTTGTCGGATATTCCTTGGCCATCTGCACAGCACTAAACTCCGAAGTTTCAAAAAAATCCAAGGCATTAATGTAACTGGTATTTCCATCTTTTCCATTAAAAATTATTTAGTTTGTGGTTTTCATATATAACAAATTTTATTTTTGTGAATCTGCAGATATAACATTAAACCACATTTCTCCCATTTTCATTATGTTACTTTATTCCCCTCTCCCCATCTTCTTTCAATTTACATACAGGACTCTTCACACTTATTCCTGCTCAAGGTTCTATTTTACTGAGAAATCAAAAGGCAAGAACAGTATCTTTATTCTCACTGTGCTTCTTCCCAGTCAAGCACTTCACATCCCACATACAGTTAAGCATGTAAATTCAAATTATACAGCTATGCTTTACTCTACAGAAATTAAGATATAAAAGCACACTACTAAAGCTAGGAACAACAGCCACTCTAGACAAACCATTTACCAAAACAAATGGAAAAAACGTATCAACACTTGGATGCAGTAACACAGTTAAGTTCCTTTTGAATCTCATACCTCTTATTATGAGCATTTTGTCCTCTATTTGAGTAACTACATAAAAACCAGTTAAGCTTTTACCCACATCTACCCAGGTACTTTTTTCTTTTAATATTTTTTGAAACAATCATCATATGAAAGCAATTTTTTAAATTGGCTTTACCTGTAAAGTATGTTATGCTTATCTCTGAACTTTAAAGTTTTCGGAATAGTTCCTTCAATTAGGAAAAATTGGTTGTTGTTCTAAACTGCTTTCCTGAGGAAACACATCTCTTACTGCTTTCAGAAGTCAGGCTGAAGTCATTAATACGCCTACCGTCACATTTAAATTATATTACTTTTCATAGTTGCTCAAGGAAGTTCAAGATGGAAAAGACCTATTAAATGTCTGAAAACTAACTTAAACACACTGAGGGCTTGTTTCCATGCGTTTAAAAACATTAGAAGTATTGTTTTCATGAAAATTCAATGTTCAGTTTATCTATTCTACAACTTACATTTCAGACATAAAACTTCATTTTTATAAACGTCGGTATTCCATGGATTACTGTGAAAACAAACCTGAAATGCCTACAGCTATGATTTTTAAAGTGTTTTATTGTGAAAACCCCAAAACTATTAACAAGACAGATTTCTTCATAACAGCAGACCACCAGATTTGTGAGACCACCTACTGAGACTAAGTAGATTTTTACAGTATATCCCAAAAGACAACAAAAAGCCAAACCAATGGAAAAAGATTTTACCTGCAAGCTTTCAATCAACCCTTCTATTGACAAGTTGTCACATTTCATTGAATGGATTCTTAAGAAAACAAAGGCTTCTGGGATAATGCAGAGGACCATTTGCCACTAAACTATCACTGAATAGCCAATAATCTAAAGGAGTAATGTCCAGCCTCTGTATTTTCCATAGGCCACACTCCCTCTCTCTTCACTATTCAAGAATCAGGGAAGTTTGGATAGATATTCCCTCATGCTAGGAGTGAGCTAACAGCCCATGAAAAGCATCAAATCCCAACATGGTTCTGCATTTTAGGATAGCACAGTGCCCAAATTAATAAATTCAGGACTCTTGAGAAGACAAATTCCATTTTAAATGTGTGCTCTCCCAAGTTCCCCAGTCTTGGTCCCAAGCACAAGCTAACAAGAGATGCTGGATGCACTCTGTAAAACTACCTATGATATACCACAACTTCAAGTCTCAGGAATGGGACTGAGAATCCATTTATATTGCAGTCTAATATTAACTGATTCCATTCGTTGCTACCCAGCCCTCCCTACCATTTTAGTAGTTCAATTACAGTTTACTTTAACTTGTCTTCACTAAGAACTACAATCCAACTTATTATACAAAAATTATATACTAAGTATACAAAGAAATCAGCTTCCACAACGTATTTATGTTAAATGAGCTTCATGCCATGAAAGCACACCACTCATTTGCTGAACATCTCAGCTCAAAGCATATCCTCCCCCTTCAAAAACCCCACTGGGTTTTGTTTTTCACTTGAGAATCTTCCTTTAGATCAAGTCATTTTGTCATTTCTGAGCCAAGTTATTTTGAGGCAGGCTGTGACTGTTTAACAATCCGTACTTCACAAAAGTCAATGCATTTGTATTTAGTATATGTCAAAAGAATTTGTAATTACAGATTAATTTATTTTTCAAGTTAAAAAATCCAAAATCAAAGATGGAGAAGGGGAAAAATAGCTTGGTATAACATTTTAAAATATGACAGCACACTTTAGATCAGAATGCTCCTCAAAGGATGCATACATATACAGATAAAATTCTGTTGGATTACAGTTAAAATTAATGTAACATTTAGTTCATACTGTCTTCTTACCATCTATGTAAACCTTTTGTTCTAATGAAAGTCTCCAGTTCATTGTACATTTATGTCCAATTGGATAAAACAGATGTGGACAATGATAAAGCAACTTAAGGTGAGGAATTTTCTTACTTAGAAATCCATAGCAATTTTTAAGTATTTTCTAAGGAAAGAAACACAGTTAACTGAATCTGAATCGGCACCAAGCTTGCCAAGCTTTATCTAATTTATCTAGTGCTTTATCTAATGAGCATGCTGGACAGAACTACAACGAAATTAACTCACAACCAACCAAAATGAATTTAATTTTTTCAAGTGCCAAATACCTCCCCTTCAAATGGCTGAGGTGACAAATGCAAATGCAGTTAGACAAATTGGCTTCTAGTTGTGTGATTTTTTTTTTTTACTTAAATGGAATAGAAAAGCTTTGTTATCTTTAAGTATTAAAATTGTATCTCACATCAAAACTAAGCAGTTTAGACTGACATTTTGGGAATAATTAAAAACTCAGCACAACCTAAAAATGAGTGCACTGTAGTTGTTAACTTTATATCCTTTCCAAGCTTATGTTTTATCATAGCTCATAGCAGAGAGAGTCAGGACTTCACTTTGCTTTCTAGTCTAACAGAACAAAGGCCATTAAAAACTTAAGTACATGTGTACACAGAAAAAAATATAAACTGATCGGCCAGATAAGGAACAAGAAAGATCAATTACTTCCAGCACATGGGCAGTACTTTTAATCAATAATCTTGCCTCTATATGCAATTTTTAGGAACTAAACTGGGATTATACCTTTCCTAACAAAATTATGTGTTGATTGTTTAGCTAGAGTCAGTTACTACCTTATTTGACAAAATGAAAATCACTGCCTTTAGCACTGAGATGAACACAGTCATGGCCAGGCAGCCCTACAACTAAAGTTATGAAGAGCTGAATTTGACAGCCTGTCATCAGCTACAAAAATTCTTCATTAAGTCTTTGTGGCCAAAGTGTGGCCAAATTCAACATTTCAGTATTTAAGGCTTGGTTCATAAATATTTAAGAAGAGATTAGATGACTTTCTGCAATAAGGACAGCAGACAAACCCACTGCTACCATGCAGCAGAGCCCTCTGAGTGAAGAGTTTTACAGAAAGAGTAGCTCAAAACTGTGGAATAACAATCACTAATAACAATTAAAATCCACAGTAATTTTCAAATACATACATAATGCTGCTTGGTAGCAAAAACACAGTGTAACAAAAGCATTTAAAATAGCATGAGGCTGGCAAAAGAATAAATGACTTATTGCAGACTTGGTATGTTTAACGTACTTCTGTGAAACATACTCAGGTACTACAACAGGGTGATGGTCTATATACCTAAAGAAATACACAGAAGTTAGCCAGCAGGCCTGAATGACACAGTCTTTTCATTTGAAAAACGGAACAGACCTCTTGAATCCAATTCAAACTGTATTAGAACATGTTCCCCTTATGGCCTTACAGTTTAGAATTACCAGCTCACACCAGTACTTTATCAATCACCATAAAAAAATGCCATGTACAAGGGCAGAAAAGATGAGATAGAAGTCATCTAATCACCTTACTAGACACTGATGTAAACTGCATTTTAAACTGAATGCAGCAGACCAAAGCAGAGAATTTCAGTAGTTGCTATATGCACAAACTAGTTCACACCTAGTGAAAACCGAGCGATTTTCCCAAATGTTGAGTTTTAGGAATAACGTGCTAACCCAAACAAGTTGCAAGGTGTTTTGTTTTTTTTAAGAATGAAGCTTGAAGCATGGATCAAGCAGGAGAAAGAGAACTACAGACTTTAAACCTAACTTGGTATTGCGTTACTAACCATTAAGTGTGGCATGTATCTCGAGCAAAAAATGGCAACATTAAAGACAAGTCTAAAGGAAAATGCTCAACAGTTAAAGGAGGTACACATGTGATAACTCCTGAACTGTAAGAAATAATATCTTAAAGCCATATATACTGGCAATTTAAATAACGGGGTACTTCTAGAATGCCAACAATGCCTCAATTCTCCTGTTACCATTTGCTCACAATTCAATTCACCAAGACCATCACTGCTATATTAGGTAACACATGCATGGGCTCTCTGCTTCTTGCACCCTGTGCTTTGAGCCACATACACAGCATTCTGATTTAATTAGGGGACCATGTTATCACAAACCTGGTTTTAGTCCATTTAGTATCACTATTCATGCAGAGAAATTTTAGTAATTTCTATTTCTGAAAAAGAGAGTGAAATGATAAAAAAAGAAACACTAATATTTTACAACTATTTTGCACAGTAAAAAAGCAACAGTAACCAAAAATATCATCTACTTTCTTGCCATACAGGAATAGAACCAATAGGTCTTTTCCATCATCTTCCATGACCAAAAAAATCTGAATCATATTACAGAATCTTAAGCTTACAAAATATTAAGCTTTTTAGTCGCATTATCACCAGTTTTATTTCAAGACTCCATCAGCAAATCTAGCCTGAGTTTTGCTGAAAATAGATATTTTTCATATTCACCACTGTAAAACAATTATCAAGAATACTCATGTGCAATCCCTTCTAAATACATATTAGTCTACTAGAAGTGAACAATAAGTTTAACTGGAAAACGTGTCTGCCTGCTTATTAAACAGTTAATAATTGATAACAAACTTGGTTCTATTCAAACCAACCACTGGGGGAAATGCATGCTTATAATGATGCATTACACAGTAGAAGGCTTTAAACCAGCTTGCCCAATGTCTCCTTTCTTGCAGCGGCAAGATAGTTTAGTGATCAGCAGAATGCATGGATGTCACAACAACTTTCCTCCTGCAGAAGCATGGTTTAGGTAAATTCATTCATATTGTTATGAATAAAGCGCAATACAGATTTCCTTTTCCGAAGTTCCCCACCCCTCTATGGCCCAAGTTAAATTTTCCAATAATTTGAGTAACAGATAATACTCTGTTGATAAGCCTATCATGACTAAGTTTGCAAAGGGAGACTAAGGTATCAGGACAATTTATGCTCTTCAAAAGAACAAACAAACAAAAGCAGTTTTGATATAAATAATTCACAGCATGTACTGCAACATGCAGATTAGCTAAACAGATTCATCACAGACACACAGAAAAAACTACGTAAGAATGAAAATGATGCCCTTTTAATTAAGTGCAACATTATTCTCACCCGTTATCAGTAATAACATTCCCAAAATTCTTTCTGGTGATTTTTGTATTTTATTTTAATCAGATAACTGCATGTTTTACAGCATAGTCACACATTGTATTTTGCTAGTCACAAACACATTGCCTTACATAATGATCTGCATAATTTCTCCTCTATACTACAAAGCCTACAACTGAATACAAAAAAAGTTTTACAAAAGAAACTGTTTTAAAGACTACAATAACAATAAAACCATTTCCAGATAACAGCTAAAATTATAAAGGCATATCACTGTATATTTTTACTGGAATTTCTAAACAGTAAGGAATGAAATAAGTTTTAGTATCTGCGACGCTTGTTAGGTCCTTCAAAGTTGCCCCCTGGGTTTCCTCTACCAAAGCCACCAGGTCCACCACTCACGGCACCTACACCACTCATTGGCGGCTGAGGAGTTTCAGAGCCCGTTCTACTAACCAGAGGTGAACCCATCTGTGATGGACCTCCTTGAGGGAATCTCTCATTATGCTAATACAAGTCCATTTGGAATACGCCAAATGTGAGTTACAACAAAAACCACAAGTGAAGTTGTCATGGAGTTCAGCAGATAGTCCAGCAGAATCAGGATCACACATAGAGGGAAGAAAGGAGCAATTCAATTAGTTATTATGGAAAAAGAGCTGGAAATTAAAGAGTGCTAATGTTAGGCTCCAACTTTGTAAACTAAAAATTTAAAACTTAAGTACTAAGACCAACCCTCATGCTGAATCTGACTTCATCCTTCCAAACACATCTGAAGCAATACATATTCTCTATGTAACAGAAGAAACAGCAAACAATTTTATACCTGAGCCCTATTCTGCCTTACATACCAACTACAATGCTTCTCCTTTAGACACACAAATATTGCCAATCTAGGAAAAAAAAAAAACCAACACTTTTGTATTTCTAGAGACTGCAAGTTCATTTTTTTAATAGCAAAATTAACTTATATACCCACATATCTGTGTATAAAGTGTATTTCAGGCTGTGCTACCTGGCATCAGCCTTTTGTATGGCACTTCAGGAGTTAAAATCCAGTCCAGATAAACTGACACAACTAGTGTTAAAATGCATAACTGGACTATGCCCAGTTTAAAAAAACCCTACATATATATATAAAGCTTAACCAGAAATATCAATGTAAAATGATAATCCAGTTAATGTTCCATATTTATTTTCTGTAGTTCTGTGATCAATATTAATAAAGATATACATGTTTACACAGATTTGGCTATAGCAATTAAAACCTAAAATATGCATCTGAGCACTTATAGTTCAGTATTTATTCAAGTGTTTAAAAAAAGAACCCCACATGATGACATTTAAAACAGTAACTCAGCATAACATATACTAGGTTTATGGGTTAAAGCTATTTTTAAAATCTTATGTTCAAAGATAATGTTTGAAAAGACTGCAGTAAAACAAAAAGAAGATTGCTCCAAATGTCTCCAGAAAGACTTCAAAAAATCATCCAATTTAAAGAAAACAAAACCTGTATTTCTGATCTATAAAACATATTGTCCAATTCTCTCAGTGGAAACTGAAATTAACTCTTACAGTGTTTTAGGAGAGAATCCTCAAATGATCTTTAAAGTGTCTTTCCAACAGTAGCAAAAATACAGTAAGGGGCCTGTTCCCCCAAATTAAAAATCTTCACAGTCCAAAATGGAAAAGAAACAAAAAAGGGCATCTAATTTGTCCTTCAGTAGCATGTAGAATAAAATAGAAGAAAAATATATATATAATTTTTTTTAAAACATGCATTTCTAAGTGTCAGCATGTTCTCTACATTTCCATGCCTGGAATGACTTTATTAGAAAACCAACAGTTTGAGATAGATACCTTGATTTAGGATACGTGTTCTTTTCCTTACAACTTTTTTTAAGTGTCCATATAATCACAAGAGAATGTTCCAGAAGTGACCAGTAACACACTAGTCTCCAGCAAAAGCATCTCTGAAAACAGTATTTTATGAAAAGTATCCCTACATTTTGTGAGGGATAGAATGAGCTGGCTTGTACAATGTGAAATCAGACCCTCTTCTTTAACTGGTAAAGACCAGAGTCATCATGTATATTGTGCTCAATCAAAATCTCATTTGCCTCTAAGGAACAAAGGATTTTGTCCAAACTTCATTCTACAGATTGCTCAATCACAGATACTGTTCAGAAGGCATATATATAAATAAAATACAGCTACAAAATACTTCTGACTTCTATTAAGACTATAATGGAATATTTCTCTCACACCACAACTAGAACATTTAAAATATCTATTTACAGAATAATACTGAAAAATACGTAAAAATCAGATTTAAAATTGTATAGTTGTTTCCCTTCGTAAGACATTATAGCTAGGAAGTGTGACTGGCTATGAGAACAGAGCAAAAATAGCTACTGCTTTAACTGCATCCCAGTGGATTATCTGGTACTGATAAAATATTCCAGGATGTATTCAAGACATTCCTTACTACCTTTGGCTACTGGGCAATATTGTTTTCCCTATATTGATATAACAGTTATACCCAATAGCTGTTGGCACACAATTTTTAAGTGGCATAATTTAGTGTCATAATCTCATGCTTTCAACACTGTTAGAAAGGAAATACAAAAAACACTATTGCTTTAAAAAAATTAAATTGTTTACACAAAGATATCTTCACACTACATAGCTTCCAACATTTAACTATTCATCAAAAACCCAAACAAACCAATACACAGAATTTAGTTTTACAAAAAAACCAAAACACCAAAACACAAAACCAGCAAATTCCTGAGTTTACAGAATACTATGGTATGCTGTTTCTTCTTCATTTTACAGAAGTGTTTTCCTCCTATCAATGAGATTTTCATGACAGGTTGTGCTGTATATTCTAACTTCAATTTCAAGTCTGGTTACCTCACCCCATTCCTAAGGGAAGTAGGACCTTCACAGTAATATCAAATAAAAGATTCCCCTTCTGTGTTGAAAATTATTTGCATTAACAAATTTTATCAATTATTTTTTAAACAGATTCAAAACATGCAACATATTCTTATTTGGTGTGAAAATATCTTTGGTAACAAAAATGGGCCATGAGACATGAAAGCTATTCAAAGTAATTAAATTTGTGATACGTTACCACTGTTCCATTATCTGGCATCATTGGTGTTCCCATATTTGCTGCTCCTTCTGGTCCCATGGAAGGACCAGGACCCATTGCAGGGCCAGGTAAAGTTCCTCTGTTGTTCATATTCATACCCATCATTGGAGGAGGGCCTTGGTTACCAGCAGGTGCTGGGCTAAACGCATCTATGCAAAACAATCTATACTTAGAGCTGTCCTATCTGAATTTTACAAGAATAAACAAGCAATTTACAGTATTTAAAAAGCCAAAGGTACAAGACTTCCAATACTTGAAATAAAAATAAAAAATTCTTTGAGACTGTACATTTATCTCAATCATTTGACTTTAAACGGATTTTCATTGATCTCTATCATTTTGCATTACATAATCTACCTTGTGTAGTTGAAAATCCTGAACTACACAGCCAAATACAGGTGTACAGTTTCTGTGCAGAAAGTGTTCATATAGCATATATATGCATTATGCACACCAAGAAATAGCAAAATCTCAAGTGATTTTGAAGTAATTGGCAGCTGTAAGGCAACTTGGCTCTTCAGGGATCGTAAGATATTAAGGACACATTTGCAAGAACTGTTGTACCAGTATTAGGTTAACTGTATACAGTGTTAAGAGTAAATTATTCCAGTGTCTAAAAGCAACACAAAAGACAGCACTCAAATTTACAATAAATTATTTGTAATATGGCATAAATAAATCTTGCATTTAATGTAATTTATTACAGTATAAGTACCAGGAAGCTAAGTGAAGTTTTGTTAGAACTGAAAGTGACAGAACAGTCTCCTCCAAAATTCTGATTCACAGTAAGAGGTAGAAGAAAAGCTTAAAGACATCTTTAGAGGAGATCATTTAGCTGTAATACTGAGCTAGGAAACATCACTCTGCCACTACCCACTAGCATACTCAACAGGCAGTTAAAATTGCCTTAATAACATTTTCTCATGCTGCTAAAGGAAAGAAAAAAGTGATTTTAACATCACATCTGCTATTATGAAATATCAACTTTAAGACTGGTGGTGATGCATTCTGCCCTGCCCTCCCAACGATATTCTACCCTTTTCAGACAGAAGTGTGCATCCAAAATTTGATAATGGAAGAAGACATGCATTTGGAATCTAGCCTATGTTTTAAGTCATGAAAACATCCAAGAATATAATGAAATCTGAGATGTTGCTAGACTAATAAACTTTCTTTCAAAAATCAACCTCTCATCAGAATTGTAACTTCTTTAGTATTTAATATATAAATGTACATCACTGTAAACAGGCCATTTAGCACAAATAAAGTACCATGACTACATGCAGGTATGCAAAGTTACATCTTTATTACCTGCCCTGAGTACAAATATCACAGCACTTAAGCATCCAAGATACTGATGCTAAAATTGCAGAGCTGGGCTTGATCACACTCATTATGCCAACTGCAAATTGCTTATCCAAAACAACCCATGCAACATGCTACAAGATTATTAGAAGCAATACAGAAAAATATTCTTATTTTGAAAAGCAGAACTCATTTGAGCTTAGTAATGAGAAACTCCCACGCCTCTCCATACGACACTGAGCTATAACAAAGGTATACACAAGTTGGATGCTTCTCACCTACTCACAAGCATTATCAGTTCATGTAGCAAGTAGAAGACTGTGCTACAATTCAAGAGAATTACAGTTGAAAATGCACTGAAACTGTTTGGTTTTTTTAGTGTCATCCATTTGGTGGCTAAATATGGAAGGAAATGGAGAAGTCTAAACTGCCGATATGAGGAGAAACATTTCTTTTCAGAGGCTAGAAATAGTCTGCAGGACTATCATGATGGTAGTGCTAGTAGTAATGCCATCAACCAAAAGCAACCAATGCTCTATTATCTCTTACTGGTTTACTTAGCCTTCTAATTAAACTTAGCCAGTTGGCCACACTCAGATGGTGTTCACTTATCCTTCAACTGCAACAAAGTTCTTAACCTCTATATCATACACACACACCCACATGAAGGTGATCAGAGGGCTAGAGCACATCTCCTACGAAAACAGACTGGGAATGCTGGAGTTGGTCACCCTGGAGAAGGCTCTGGGGAGACCTTACAGCATCCTTCCACTACCTGAAGGGGGCCTAAAGGAAAGCTGAAGAAAGACTTTTTACAAGGGCACATAGCGGTGATAGGACATGGGGCAATGGCTTTAAACTGGAAGAGTGTAGATTTAGGTTAGACATTACGAAGGAATTCTTCACTGCGAGGGTTAAACAGCTTTGTCCAGGAAAGTTGTAGAAATTTCCTTGGAAGTGTTAATGGCTAGGTTGGATGGGGCTTTGAACAACCTGTTCTAGTGAAAGGTGTCCCTGCCCATCCAGGGGGGTTGAAACTGCATGATCTTTAAGGACCCTTCCAACCCAAACCATATGATTCTCTGATACTGCTTCTAGAGTGATGCATAGTGACCTAGATTATCAAAATTCTATATTATGACGCCAGTTTCAGGCAGAGTCAGCTCTGACAGGAGAGGACAACTGGACAGTGTTCAGCAAAGGTGAGAAAGAGGCCCTGCACAGTTTCAGCAAGACTCCACTATGGAATTTTAGCTATGTCTCAGAGGTCCTCCTAGGAGACCCTAAGAGCTAACCACTTGATTACCCATTATTTTATGTGGGACACTGATGTTAGCAGGTAATTCCCTGGACCAGGTCCAGTAACAAATGGAAAGTAGTCATCCACTGTTCATGCCACAATGCAGACATTGAAAAAATAGAAAAGTCTTTTTCTGCAATCTGGAGGGCTGAAAAAGCACTCTCCCAGTGTCCTAATGTCTGCTAAGGTTTGGGCAGAGGTAGCAACAAATCACAGTCAATCATCCTCATCAGTGCAGAGACAGTTCTCAAAAAAGTCTTCCCCCATACTGAAAAGCTCGGCTGCACCCAGCATTACAGGTCCAGCTAAGCGCTACAGTGAGGAAGATTTTCTCAGAATTCATTTGTCACAGAAAACAATGTAAAAATGAGTGGTCCTGCACAAGTCAGCCCAATCTGTTGCTAAGGTACTTTGCTTTCTAATAACATTATCATGCAGGTTATTACCATTACTGAAGATACTCCAGCACTCCAGTGTCCCACATGATGAAAAGCCACAAATGGCAGATAAAGACTAGTTAAAAATAAAGTTGGAATTACAACAGAAATGTTGAGAAAAGATGCTAAAACCAGCAATTAAAGGTCTACTATAGGTTTTGGGGATCAGTTGTTGTGTTTTTTTTGTTGTATTGGTGGGGTTGTTAATGGGCTGGAGGAAGAAAATAATCTCTACAGTGACCTAACCTAAAATCCAGCTACTGTAGAAACAAACACTGTATGTACGTACCTATTTGCTATGCATATTTTTTGCCTTTTATAGTAGTTCACTGTTACTTTTGTTACTAGCTTCTTTTGGAACTACATATTTATTTCTGAAATCATTTGTATTAAGATTAAAAGCAAAATCATAGCACAAAGTTTACAAGTGAGACAATGAATGTCACTCTTAAGCATTTATAAATCCGACAAGAAAAGGGCTGTTTACTGATTGCTATAAATAAACATTTAAAATCTGTACATAAAACATGTATCTTGAGGATCTGGACAACTGGCGTTACTAGTTTTCACAATATCAATATTTACAAAGCCTCCTAATTAAACAAAATTTTCAAGTAGACTGCAATAATATGCAGAAGTACAACTATAAGGTAAAAATGTATATTTCACCTCATTAGTTTTAAGTAACTTCATAATGTCTTTTTTTATAATTCTTTTTAAAGCTCTTCATATCTACACTGAAAGAAAGTGCCTATTTCTATTTTGCGGCTATAAATGTGTCTCAATTTATACGGAAATGGTGAATAATGCATTTTAAGACCTGGACAGAGTAGATTCATCAGCCTACAAATTCACATTACTCAAAAGGTCAAGTGACAGTGTTTACTAAATTTTGCTTGTATTTTCAAATTTAAAATATGCAAAAATAGTATTAACTTTTCTTAAAGTAATAATGTTAATTTACTTAAATGAACATCAGAAAGCTTCCAAGAGATTACTACAGTTTAGTAAGTTTGTTTTTAAGAAGTATTCTGTTTTGTTTGCTTGTTTAAAAGCAGATTTTCTGGTTATATAGGATTCTAAACTGTTTCAGTTTGCATATATGAAGCAGTGACTAATTCTTAAGAATGTACTTTTCTAGACTTCACAGTAGAGGTTTATAGCAGTGACAATATTTTAATTCACAGAAGTGAACTAAGAATACTTGCAAATATAGACTTGCAGTAAATTAGCAGAACACCAACAACATAATTAATCTTTTGTCAGGTACAAGAACTTTTAACAACAGGTTATCAAAACCATTCTATGATTTTAAGCTCTACATCATTTCACTGCATGCAACTTCTCTGAATAGGTAGTCCTTTCAAGAGAATGCCAATTACTTTCTGACTAGAAAATTCCTTTTTGTACCAGATTATTCCTAGACCACTACACTTCCCTGCCTTTACTGCTTCTGTTAATTTGAACATCATATTTTCCTCCCACAGGTAGTCAAACAATAAAACAGGCACTGGGGAAAAAAACAGCTATTTGGAAGCAAAATATGTCAATTTTTTAAATTTCCTAATACTGTTTACTCCTTTTTGCCAGTAGCTGTCACTAATTATTAGTGCTTGAGTAACATGTACAGTCCCAAAGAAAAATAAATGTTACATTACAGAAGCCTTTATCCTTCAGATCCCTACCTCCCATGTTTATTGCTCCACGAGGACCCATATCACCCATTCTCATTTCCTGTTCTCTCTGAAAGTAAACATATTTTTCATGGTCAACCTATTATTCTTAGAACTTAAAACATTCCCATTTATTCAATGAAAATAAAAATTTTCAAGTTTCAAAATTTTCCACTGATTACAAAAATGCACAAGGAATAAAGTAAACTATACTCCCCTGTTCTTACAAAATAAAATGGAATGGTTACTTCAATATGGCAGGTTAAATATCATAAGCTGAATTATCAGATGCAGCAGTCTAAAGTTCCCACATAGTTCTGTGATCAACTGCAAATGAATTCATCTTCACGCAGTGTTTTTCATTATTAAGAAGGAATACATTTACATTTTAACTGTAAATAGGTCTTATTACAGAATTGCCTAAAGGCTGTGGTTCAAATAATACAGTTCATCTGGCTTTACAACTCAAAAATACTTTTGTTGGTTGGAAACCAAGTTCTGGTGTGTTATATTATGGTATATAAACTCAATCTGCCAGTTCATCTTTGTTCAAATAGTTTTGACTTAACTTGGTGCTGGTGCATTCTTTTGATAAATTAAATCATGCGTTCAAATATTGACCATTCTTTTGAAACCAGCATAAAAATGGAGTATCAACATGAACTATATAACATTTACACTGAAGAGACAAATAACATGTCAAATTGATCCAGATTCAATCAATGCTCAGTCATCCAACAGCAAAAGAGTTCTGACATTACTGATCATGAACCACAGCCTGATGTGAAACAATATTCAAGATAGTACCCAGAGTGGCAAAAATCAACACTTAGGGGAAAACAAAGCACATCACAGATAATGCCAAGGGATTTTAGTATTGCTGTTAACATCAAAAGGATGAAATAGAAACAAATTCGCAGTTCAAAATGAAAACTAATGACACTTACACCAAAACATTTTTCTCCATTTTCTGCAAGAATGTTAATGCACATTCCATTCTTGAGTGAACACATGCAGACAATAAGCATATGCAAAAAAATTTACCTGACTCTGAAAATCATTCCATTTGTCATTTAAGAGTATAAGTTCAGGTGAACTTAGAAAACAATTCCATATACTAGGCAACTGAATCAGTCTTACTAAAAGCAACCTTGGAACTGAAATATTAATCAAATCAAAATATATTCACAGTATATGTATGGTTTAACAAAACTCCTGTTCAGTCATGTTTGGGATTCCAAACTGAGTCTTCCGTCTTCACACATGTAAAGCAGACACCAGCATTTGACAGAATAGTCAATAGTTTTGTAAAATATTCTGGTATGCAAAATTGTCCTAAGATACATGACAAAAGGCTCAATAAATTTGTTTCTCATACCGATAAAATGAACTTAACCTAAGATGATTACCCACTGTTTTTAAATAATATGATTTAGTGTGGAGAGGAAAAGTAAGGCTTCACAACTCAAAGACAGTTTTAACATCCAGATAGGAAGGGCTGCTGATGAACACAAAGAAGGACCTTTTCTTCTGGTTCTAGAACCCAAGTTCAACCCTTATAACAGAAGATGCAACCACTTTGTCAGACCTCTCACAGTAATGTCAACTGACCCTTCAAGTAAAATCAGCAGCCCTGTTAGGATCAATCATACCCACAAACGGATACCAATGAGTCAGTCACAAAATCAGCAGTTTGTAACCTTGTTGGTATTAGTCTGCTTTTACACTTCAGCCTTGACATGAAGAAGCAGAAGGAAAAGCAGTATGCCATCCCTAATGTCAATCCCTAGCCCAACATACTAGAAACACATTGTGGGTCTCAGTTTATGTCAGTCAGACTGTGTGTGCACGTGTGTATCTGCCTGTGAGACAACAGGATATGCTACAAACAACAAGACACTCTTTAGTGCAAGAGAAAGTAGCAGATTTTTAATTACTTCACATAACTTAGTTGAAGTATCTCAGGTCCAACTGTCGGTGGGTGAATTTTTTTCATGTGAAACATGCCATATAAGGCAGGGCCAAGTGCAACATCAGCTAGATAAGGATGTTAAATACAGAGCTATAAATCTGTACTGGTTACTAGAACTTAATCTGGGGTTGTTTTAGCAAATGATAGAAGCATTGGCAAGCTGTAACATATACTTCTTTTAAAAAGTAAACTACACTTCCTTCTAGCAACAAACCACTATTTTTTTCAGTCTGAAATGCTACGTGTCTTTAGTTACTAATAAGTGCAACAAGAAAGAGGTGTATAACATGTAATTTCTACTCTTTTTTATTAGTCTAATCTAAACCTTCAAACTTAACAAAAACATTAAGCAATTATTTGCCATTTTGTAGCTTAAAATTTGGTGTTGAAATATTAATATTTTAAAAAACATTTCAGTTATGGACTCAAGATCCATAAATGTGCCTTATTATCTCTGCTGCCTGTTTATCTATCCACATGCCTACAAGAATTATTACTATTCCTACTGTTGCACATTCATAACTCATCACATTCTTTTGAATTTTCAGCATGAGGAAATTCATCTCTGTAGTTAACATGGAATTAGCATCATAGAAAACACTTGATTGAAAAAGTTAACAAACAGCATACATCAACAATGCAATTAAATGCCTCAGGTATGAACTATAAAAACACGTACTTAGATAATTTGCCAAAACCTGTATTTGCCGGAGTTCAGATGGTAACAAAAATTCACTCCTATCCCACAAACTTCATATCCTAGACAGTTATTCACTACATGAGAGTAAGAAGTTATTGCAGAGGGTTTTGCCCAAAATATGACAGAGAAAGGAATACCAACAGGCAGTCATGAGTGGCCAAACCAGTGCTGGTTTATATTCTTAGCCCACCTGAAAGCTTCATTGTTGGATACTCAAACCCTCTGCAGAACATAGCAATGATCACATTATCTTCTCAGAGCTTCTTTTCCTCACTATACAGCTGCTCATTCTTCCAATGAGTAGCAGCTGCCCAGAAGCCACTCATAACTACCCATTACCAGGGCATTAAAACTGAGCAGCGAGACAGGAGGGCTACACTTTTACTACAGAAATATTAGGGAGGCAATTAAGAACCTCTGAAGTCACCTGGTACCTGGGAAAAATAACTTAAACTGGAAGAGAAGAAGAAAAATGGGTGATTGGCAATTATAAGGGGAAAAGAAAGCAGTACGAAAAAGGCTGTGCAGTAAAGTGCGATTTAAGCTTTGGGAAAATTAGAGCAAACAACACACAACTCAAAAACAAAGGGAAACAAGAAATAATATAATCATATTGTAAAAAGATAGTTCTTTACACACAACTCAAAAGCTTTCCAAATAAATTCTGTTGCAGGATACTTGTAAAATACTTCAGAACTCAATAACGCTAAAAAACCTCAAGCAGCTGTGATTCATCTGAGTAATCTGCTTTTAGGAAACCTGCTATAATGGCTACTATAGCATTATACTTGCTAATTACTTTAGATACAAGCATTAAAAATGAGATTTCCTCCCAATTCTAGCTCCTTTTAATGTCGACTGCAAAAAGTAGATCTACAGAAAAGTATTGAAGTCAGCCATTTTCAAATTATATATACGCTGTGTATTTAATATAGTACAGATTATCCCATTTTTACAAGTATTATAAACCAGATTTCTTGAGCATTTGAGGTATATCATGTGCAACATTGTTACACCTCAATCACCACTGATACCAGTATACAGAGAAGTGCCAAGATAACTCTTCTGTTTTTTTAAAATATAATAGTATAATTTTAAATTTACTCTATAAAACCATGAAGCAAACTGTTTTGAGAAGATACCTAAGAATTGATACAGGAGGAGGTATTGGATGCAATTCCCTTCTCAGACTGAAAATAAAAATGCAAGTTGATTTAGAACTGTTTCATTTCTTCTTAACTAAAAGTCCTTTTTTTTTTTGCCTTGCAATTGCAGCAGCCTGAAGAAAATGAAAATTATGCAATTTTCATGGTAACAAAACTGTCCAAAAATTATAGTATGGAATAAATACAGCACTGAATATTTTAGAAGCAAAAAGCAAGATATGAACAGAAATATTAAGATGACAGATCAGACATTCTTCAACTGTTTGTGGCCAGGAGATGGGTATCTCCATTAACAGGACTACTCATTCAACTTCAGCTAAGGAATGATGGCCAAAATAATGTTAAGACATGGCATTAAAAAAATCCCCTATAAAATTATATATATAAAAGAGAGCAGTTGCCCTATAAACTTACCCTTGCATATTAAAAATCAATGACTTAATTAGTAACTTTTCTAACTTCTAGCGCAAAATGTAATTCACAGTGTTGATGACTCTCACCTGTTTTCATTAACAAGGAAACTGAATTCAATTCTCTAGCAGACCTTATATTTGTCCAAAATGGTAAGAAATTTCTGTACTAGAATTCACCACTCCCTTCTACAGTGGTGTATTTCATTAAGGTCCCTCCAGGTAAAGGAAAATTATTTCCAAATGTCTCTTCAGGAGGTGTTAAGTCCCTTAAACCTTACACAAAATTGTAATTGACTGGAAGATGCCTATATTATAACACATAAACCATAAAAGTGGTTAAAGCTGATAGTTTGGCACTGTAAACTTGAATTTGGGGGATGCTTTTGCTTGTGTTATTATTTTCCTCAGAATATTCTACTACTTTGAACCAATGGCTAGCTCACTCTTAACTAGGAAGTTAAGCTGCCAGTGGTTTATCCATTAATTCATCTGTATATATGATCTGAAAGTTACATTATCCCAAAACAGGTCAATTTACTAAATTACATCCAGTAACATTAAATAATTTTAAATAAAAATACTGCTCTTCTTTCAAAATGCAAAATTGCCGTGTGCTCCTGAGCACTGCAACCTAAATCCAGAGCTAATCCCTCCTCTGAGTTGGGCATCATACTAGATGATGATCTAGATCTCTCATCCAGAGATCTCTTCCAGCTTAAACTACTCAAGAAGTCTACTAACTGCATGACAGACCCCATCCAGGAGTTTGAAAAATAAAGCTCTCTTACCTCACACAAAGTTACACAATACGTTAAACTAAGTAACAGCTAAAGAAAACGTAGCTATAAAATTTGTAGAACACAGGAAACTACACAACTCTATTTTTAAATAGGAGAACTAATGACAAGAATGTTTATCAGGTTTTATAGCTGTCAACAGAACTTGGTCTTTGAGAAAAGCACTATAACAGGGATAGAGCAGATAGTTAAAGTCAATTTCCTCTCTGGTGTCTCAAGTCATTAATAAAGTTGATGGAGATGACTAAGTTACACTATTAAAAAACTATACACTAAAAACAGCTATCACATCAGCAAAAAAAAGGAATACACACTGCATAATATGCAGATACATTAATTGCAGTAAATGCTACAAGTTGAAAAAACATTCCTAATTGTAGTAACAATGTTAATTATAACTGTTGACAAAAAAAAAATCCATAATGCAAAAAAGATTTATTATTAATCCAGTGCATCTCCTAAATAATTCCATTATTTCAATAATATTGTCAAGGAAGTATCAATGTTATTACAATAGGGGAAATTCTTTTAAAACTAATTAACTGCAAAAGTATAGGAATGTATTTGAGAAAAACTTCCATACATTAGGATCTTTGTTCTCTTTTTGTTCTGAGAACCAACAAGAAAGGTTTTAGCTGTGGGGCCTTTCTTCATTTCCCTTATCTATCTTTCGGAGAGCACTCAGTTGCTGAGGATAGTCCTCAACACCTAAATCCCACAGAAGAAACACCACAGGCAGTTAAAACAGGACAAAAACACTGCTACTCTAAGCTGAATCTACTCTTCAAAACACACAAAATTTACCTTGAACAATGTTTTAAAAACACAGATATATTGTAATAAAAAAATACTAAATTTGTATTACTGTGCCAGACAGCTACCATAGTATATGAAAAATGCCTTGTAGCACATACTAGTATACTTTACACAGGATCAACAAAAAAATGGGTACAACAGTACTCCATTAGACAACTTCATTAACTAAGTATTGAAAAGCATCTCAGTGCATCACTTAACACATTAACACTGGAAAAGACAGAAATGGGTTGCAGTTTTATGTGTGAAAGAGAACACACACTGAACACTTACACCTTACAGACTTAGAAAAAAAAAACTTTTCAAGAATAAAGTTACATATTCTCTTAAATTCACCTTTATTTTAATACAAGCCATTTCTGATCTTTACAAGATGGAAGACAATGAAAGACCCTCCTTCATTTAGGTAAAACTAGCTTCTACTTTCCAAAAAATGCAAGCTGGTTTTTTTTTGGGGGGGGAAGAGTGCAGTACTAAATAACTCTGATCCTCCCAGTATGCTTTGTTTTTTTAAGTCATCCTCTTACAGCTAGATGCAAAACCCAATCTGAAGAAAAGCTGCCTTCCATTCAACACATCAATTCTCACATGATATTTCAGTCAGGTCTACACTGGCAGTTTTGGAAGAGAAAGAAGCTGAATTGCTTTAATATTAGTCATATTACAAAGACATTTAGGGGACATATCACTAAAAAGCAACATTTAATAATCCCCTGAAAGAAAGCAGCATTTAATACAGAAGAGACAGCCACTGGGCTTAATCTAAAAGAGGTAAGCCCACACATCACCTGGAGGCCTCTCAAATTTTTGAGCATCAGACTGAAAGATCCCAGAAATTGCATTTTTACTTAGCACTATACTGTAAATCTCATTTTACCTGTTAGCTCTCAAAAAGACTGTCATTTCTAGCAGCTGCAAAGCCATATATATTAATGCAATCTGATTACAAAGAAAAAAACATTAAAATATGAACAACCATTACAATCTCAAAAGATTTTGCTACAGGTAATTTTTTTTCTTAAGACTCATTTCAACATGACTTGAAAGACTAAGTTTTTCTCAAAGCCTGAGGAAAAGAACAGCTGAGTATATTAATATATTTAGTGTTCTTGAATCTGACCAAGAAAAATGGTTATTTTATACTTTCCAAATACAACTGATGTTTGAGACAGCACTCCAATGCTCTTCTTTCATTTGTAATCTATCAGATTTTATCTACATTTCCCAGGTCCCTTTCACTTATTTGATTTTTTTATTCAACATTTTTCTAATTACTTCCACCATGTAAGAGCAACCCATGACATCCTGTAGAACATGAGTACATACATAAAAATATAAAACTGGCTCAAAAAAAATCTTTTTCTTTTCATAAAACGTGGACCAAACCACCACCACTCAAAGAGGAAAGTAGATTGATTTTTCACAACACAAAAGACTCCCAAACGCTCCTGCTATTCACCAACCTCCATATGGCAGACAGGGCTTGTTCCAGCCTGGAAATGTTTCAGCTACTACCTCAAAATTAGCAAACAGAGAAGTAAAAAATCTTGTGGAAAAATACTGAAGGAAGAAGGCAAGTTAAGAGCTGGTTGAACCTGTTTCGAGAAAGAGTCAACTGAAAACGACTAATACCTTAAGAGTTAAAACTGTCTGTGGGAGAGTGTCACCCTCAGCAAACTGTTAAAAGTACTGTCAATTTATTTATTTTTTTTTTCCAAAATTTTGAGATTGGCATAGAAAGTAAACTAGATTAGGAAAACAAAATGCTTTCAACTGTTAAACAATGGAGATGTTTTCTCACTTCTGTATCATGAGAAGCAGAAAATAACCACTGCTCTGAACTACAGGAATAAGGCAAACAAACTAGAAAAGACAAAGAAAATTCAAAATTATGTTAAAATAATGTGAATAATCATTATTGGTTTTCATCTCAGAACAAGTGAACAAAGGAATAGTTATTGTCTGAGCCAGAAAATTAAGTTTAACATATTTTTTTTAAGACATTCATGAATAGACACTTTATCACAGAGACAACTGAGAATTCAGTCACTGATTTGTATGCAGAGATATTCACTCACCTCCAGTATTAAAAACTGACCACCACTACTGCAGAAGTTGTCTATGTGCCTACAGAGATTTTTCTGAATGGCTCTATCTAGTGACCTTAGACACTAAACTTTTCCAGAAGCCTACCTGCTGATTATAGAATTTTGCTCCATATTAAGATTTATATCTTTTCTGCTTCACTGTTCTGTCTTTTAGTTACTTGCTGCTTCTCTGAATGTTAATACTGCATTTAAAACACTGCATTGATAGATCATTATTTCCTGAGTTTTCTTCCCATCTCTCCCACTTTCATTTGCTGTAATATAGTAAAAATTGTGTATATAACACCTACAGAATAAAACTCACGGAAAAGGCAAGTTAACTATAGTTCCTCATTTTCTGACATTCTGTGGAAAATGTTATTCACTAGTTAAAAAATTAATATATATAGATAGCAAAATCTGTCCCCAAATGAACTGCATATGAACAGTAGCTAGGCATAAAATCCAAAGACTTCAATTCCATTCCTCTATTAAATCCCTTTCCATGTCATCTGTTCAGGTAAAGAAAAATCCTACCTTGTCCCTTCACTGGATAGGGCTACAGAGATGAAGCACTCTGTGAGGGTGTAACTGAGATATAAAGATGGACTTTTAATTTTTTTTTTTCCAAATGCCATTGCTGTTGACCATTTGAGAGCAAACAAGAACAGAAATGTATTGTCAGAATTTCTCCTTGATCTAACAACTAATACTCACAGTGAACACAAAAATCTGCTTCTCAAATATTTTAAGGTAAACTTTTCACAAGACAAGGGTGCTTGAGAAGGTGACCACTACAACAGATCTGGAAATCCTTTTTTGAAGAGAAAAAAAAAAAAGGGTGATATCTATATATTAACTCTCTTGATTGCAATTTCCCCATTACAACATTCTGTTAATTAATTTTGTTCCATTGGAGTGAAGAGCCTCTTTAGGTCCATGGAACCAATATATAAAAACACTTTCTCTCTTCTATTAGCTTCAGTTTTTGAATGGCAGTAATGATATTAAAAATATCACCTGAATGTAGTTCAACAGCGGAACATAACACTTTTTTTTTCATTTGTAATCAATTTAAGGCACTTAGTTGTTTACTTACCTGCAAAATTACTTTCTGAAAGCAATATCCACCATAAATCCTCCACATTCACAACTGATACACCTAGTATAATCATACAGCATTCATAATATATTCACATCTTCAGATGCATATTAGAGAATTTATGCTGCAGCTTAGAATTAAAGCATCAAAACAGACACCCATAAAACCATAGAGGATATCTTACTTTCACAGAACAAGCTGTAAATAAATTAAGATGCACTCAAAAATTCCCCCAGGTGGGCATAGAGTTGAAGAGCTGCTTAACTGGTAACAAAGTTTGGGCTAACTGTAGTATTATGCAGATATACACTAAAATATTTAACTGAAAATTAGGTGTTATAAACAAAGCTGAATTTTAGGTTTCCAAAATGGTACATTTTCCTTGCACATGAAACAAATCTAGGCACATATTCAAAAAGAGTGAACACTGGACTGATTCAAAATAATCATTTTGCCCAGCTGCAAGATTAAGGATGAGATGAATTGAAAGTCATCAGTGTTTTCTTAGAACAAAAGTTAACCAGCCAAGAATATCCTTTATCATTAGGTGTTCACGTAAAAATCTAACTACTTTTTAATTGGAATTTCAAATATAACATTGCAAAATCAACCTAAAACACTTTAAAAGCAGCACTAGTTATAGCCACAGTACACTAAGTATGACTCATCTCCTGACTGGTTTACTAACAACTTTCCTCTCCAAATAGATATGACATATGCTGACTAAATTGTAGCACGACAAAGTCCAATTGTAATTGCTATCCCAAAACTGATCTGAGCTGCCAACTGAGTAAAATATGCAAGTATTTGCAAAAATGAAGCTGAAACCTGAAGTTTTAAACCAAGATTAAAGCTTACTTTCATCACTACAAAGGAGTCCTGTAGGAGAAACTTCTAAGATACATATACAGTCTATAATACTTGTTATGAATGTTATGAATGTTGCTTACAATCAGAATAGTTCAATGTTTATTATTTCCAAAACATCTGACCTGCCCACACATACAGCACTTAAAAAACACAAAACATTAATAAAAAAGCATCAATTAAACTTCCCAGCATGTAATCAGCCTCCACAGCTTTCCAGTTCTCCATAGTTTTCCAGGTAGTAGTTTTATACAACCCGGAGGTTATTTAATGTGAAACAGGACCAAGATGATGTAGGCTTGAACAAATATAGATACTTATCATTTGAATAAATACTGAAGAAAATCAACACATATTGTACTAAAGAATTCTAGTATTTTAATCAAAAGTTTAAGAAACTGGTCAACTGAAAAAAATCCACATGGATTTAGAAAACCTCTTTTCTAGTTGAATACCCTGACCCAAGTCCACACACAGAAACTCTTAAGCTACATTGTCCACTTCCATCAAAAGATCCCTAACCAAATCTATTACATATATGTGGTATAGACTCCAAGGTCAGAATCATGTTAGGGATATAATAGCAATAAATGGGGATAAACAAAAATATATAGCTCTTACCTGAAGGACATAAAAATTCTCCTATGGATTAACAAATGTTTCATAATTCAGAAAGGGCAAGGGAGAAGACACACAAAGACTCCAGAAGATCAGCAAATTTTTAAAGGATTATAAAAATTAGCACTAGTTTTTACATACTTTTTAACACCTTTTGTATGAATACATTTAGGAAAGACAATTAAGAAGCTAACCTGCCTCAAGCGTATCAACAAACCTATATTCAACAACACTAGTAAAAGCAGTGTGCTTTAAGTCATATACAAACCAAAACTAATCCAAATACTCTTTCATCCTACATAACCCTACACGTGAAAGAGTGAGCCATTACTCACTGTAAAAAATAATAATGTTTGGGAAAAACATCTTTAAATTGCAAACCTTAAATAAATCTAATTGACTCTTTAAATATTAGTTTCTATTAAGCAGTCCCCACCTGAACAGTTAAAAAACAGCTCAACAGAAACTCTTTTTTTTTCTTTTCTGTCGTTTTTTTTTTAAAAAAGACCATACTTTTTAAAAATGCTAATTCTTCTAACAATCTACACCTAATTTCTGGCACATTGAAGTGGAACATAAAGAAAGACCTGATGGAATACAGAAACATCAGACTTAAATTCCTTGTTCCTCATAGAAGACTTAACCAAAAACAAGCATTAGTTCTAGTAAGATATAAACCTACCTCACGCCTACACTACAGAAAGGAGGCTGGGGAAATATGAATGAGAAAAACCCCAAATATTTTAATTGAACAAAAACCCCCAGCATTTAGCCTGGTATCAAAAGACAGGCAGGCACATTAAGACAACTTAATTTCTATGTCTCAGTTTACTGAATTACCACTAATGAAATTTTTCACTCCATGAGAGTTACTAAAGCAAAAGGTCAGAGGCTTACTATTTAAACTGAGAAAAAAACTACTCAAAAGGCACTGCTCTTGAGAGAGAAACTAGATTCATAAATAAGCTTTCCTCACATTAAGTAACAGATCCATTAACAGGTTTCGTCACATCAAAAATTCTCTGTCTACAGACTCACTTATTGCTTTTGGGGTGTTTTCTTCTTTCATTAAACAGACCCTTTGAATAAAGACAAACTTTTCTAACCAAAGGAACTTATTTTAGCTGCAAGTCTCAATGCCACCAAGTAAGATCTCAGGATTTAGAAAGGTGGATGAGTCCAAAACAGGTACCAAGCAGACAACTGAAACTGAAAGTATATCTCTTCTTAGTCTGGATAAATACGTGTACAAACTCCAAGTCAAACTTAACTCCAGTAGCTGAGGAAGAAAAAATGAAAATTATTAGAGCAAACAGTAATTTTAGCTTCTTCAAAATATATAGGGCATTTATCAAACAATTACATTAACAAATTATTTTTCCAAACTGTTTATAAACACCATATTTTTACTTGTCAGAAGACGGAAAATTGAAGAATTCACTATTTAGAGAACTCAAGTTACGGTTTTTTTAACTTGTGAGCAGTAAAAATTTTCATAAATTAAAAATATAGACTTATTACATTTGCTCTTTAATAGAATTATTTCTTAGTCTCTAAAATTAATGAAATAGGAGAAGCTAATTACACCAATGGAGTATTCTATAAACGAGCACACCAGATGCATTTTACGTCTTTCTGTTAATAATTGAACAAAAATGGCATCTGCAGAATCTGAGGCTTCATGAAATACCAAGACTGGCAAAGACTGATGTCGTTTTGCAATCTCACATTAAGTATCTTTAAAAAAGTTTTCTTTTAGTTTCTTGATCCATTAGTCTTACTGAAAGAAAATTAAGATATAAGCAAAAACACAATCTAAATAACAGACAAAAAATTCTTTATCAGTTACTGTAAAGAGAACAAACCTGTGAATGCTTAAAGTAGTACTACAACACCTAAATTTGTACTGGAAAACTAAGCACTTTTGACTGTACATTATGTATGAATGGTCACTTGTTCTGTTTGCAAGTTCACATGAAATATTATGTTCTAAAGCATTTTGTGCAATCATTGGGAAACCATGGCAACAAAGATTTTAGGCTCCTAAATATCTATAAATATATATAACATAACGCAATGAAAATTTATCACATCAGGCTAAATATTCATAGTTCACACACAATTAAATACAAAGTTATACATTAAATGTAATTATTATTTGCTTCATTACTGAAAAATTACCTTAGTAGCATCCTTCATACATGTAAAAACAATCTAGAAAGTCAATTTTGAATCATCCTTAAATGGTCATGAAATACAACTAAAAACTACCTTACTCCACAAAAAGCTTTGGTTTATGGATACAAACACATAATAAACTACAAAAAGATGGCTGAAGTTCTGCTCTGAATTTTAGGCAATGTCTTTTCATACTAAAAGCATACATGACAGTTAAAATAGTTTTGATACCTTGTAGAGTAATTAAGTGTTGGAAGGACTTTTTTTTTAGTTTCTGATAATAATACAACGTGGATATTTTAAGGCCTGTTTAGGCACTATTATTCTTGCCTAAACCACCAAATTCTCTATCAAAAACACTGTTAGAGGAAAGAGAAGAATTGCAAGATTTAAGCACCTCTCTACTTATACATATCACTGCAATCCTGGAAAAGGAAAAAAAAAAATTTGTTCAGCCAGAACTAAGACCACCCACAAAAGCACAAATTGTGTATTTATAAACTGCTTGTTCAAAGGCCTATCCTATGCTACTTTATGCACAGGAAGAAATTCAATCACTGAAATAAAACCACTGCCAAGAAAGCAGGAATGTTTTGACAGGTTGGTTGTTTTTGTTTGTTTGTTTCAATTTCAGTTCTACATTTGATGATCTGCATTTCTTCAAGTTAATTTTACCTTAAAAGACTTTTAAGGTGTGAAACATGAACTGCTTACTTTCTCTGTGAGTGCATGCTGGATTGCAACAAGGAGCTAATTCCTCTCTCCCAACCAAACTCTACAAAAGAGCTTTTATAAAGCTTAGCTTTATAGCAGTTTGTTAAGAAACAGTAACTATATTCGTACAACCTCACCAAACTTCACTGCCATCCGCTTAATTAAGTACACTAGGATGTCAAGATAAAATAACCAAAATGTATTATTAGTAGGAAACAGATCAAATTTGAAAAGATCATTGGAAAAAAATATTAATTCATTTATTAGTGGAAATCTGCCTTAGCTTACTTTACTTTTGAGTAAGATGGGAAACAAGTCTGCATTCAGTGAATTGGGCCTTTTGAGCATAATGGCACCACAAGACAGAAAAAGACACATGCAGTTCTAGTCACTTAAGAGCCAAGAACTGCAAAAAAACTGTTCTTAAATTACAGAATTCTAGGAAACCTAACTGATAGTCTTCCTTTCAAAAATGTCTACCAATTAACTTGCAACGTGGAAGTGAAGAATACAATATGCCTCATTAAGCTCAAAATAAGGAAACAGGAAGGTGTATTTCTAAACTGCTACAAAAAAGAACAAAAGTCACATAAGAAAGATTAATTTTTTTATTTAGTTTCTGGAACTCCTGAATCTATGAACTTTGTTGTTTTGGAACGTGCTTTTTTACCACCTTGCTTTCATCTGTCTTACAGCTTTTAACTGAAATCCACTACAATCTCTTGCTGTTGAAGCAATCTCCACTGGTTTAGCAGCTGCCACTTTATGCTGATACTTACAAAACACAGTTGAGCAGCAGAACTTCAGTGTAAGAAAAATTAAAGGAAAGCAAAACAACACCTAGAATCAATTATTGAAAAGACTAGGACATTAAAAAAGAGTTAAATATTTAATATACAATCTTACATGAAAGAATAGTAAGCATTTAGAAGTTGAAAGTGTTGAAACACAGAAACAGCTCCTTACATGTTCATGTTAAACCTGAAGAACAGAATTATCTTGGAGGGAAGGGGACAAGGACACCCAAAAATCTCAATGCCCTCTTTAAACAAGCTGTATGCCAGTATCACAGCTATTTTTTCAGAAGTACCATACCCACTTTACACTATTTTGCAGTGCTACTACAGATTTAAATCTGTGTACCATAAAACTAAGACTACTATGTATTTTGGTAGACACATGAAAGCTATTTTAATAAACTAAATCCAAATCACGCTCTTTTCATGCTTCTATGTTGATGACATGAATAAAAGCAGTTCATGGAACTAGAATTATTTAGTAAGAAGGCTCTGATGGAGATGTAACAATGTAAATCTATGCAAGCCATTCACAGTAGGATAGTAACAATTGCACAGTTTGTATTATTAACATATTACTAGTCCTTAGAAGTACTATATTTTAAAAAAAATATTTGTGCTGCTGAGAAATAAAATATTGCTTCCAATCAGCATCAGTAAGGTCATCTTTTAGAAAGAATTATGTATACAAAATTAAAATCAGTAGAATATTGCAGGCAAACACATGTCCTGATTGAGCTATCACAAAATTACTGCACATTTATACTGAGTTGCACCAGCAGATTTTCAACTTTTAGAGGACGTGGGAAAAGCCCTCCAAGTGCTTATCCATAACTTCTCTAATAGAGATCACACAACTAGAGTAATCAATTATTTAGGAATCACTAGGCTGTACATTAGATTAAAAATCAATGCAACCAAATTTTTAATGTACAACATCACCATGAAAAGAATCTTTCAGAACGAGTATTCCTCACACAGAAAACATTTTTCTCTGTAATTAAATCAAGTAAAAGGTAACTGCATTAAACTTGATCACAAGATGTTTTTCAAAAGTAGTCACACTGAAAAAATCAAAGGTTATCAAGTTAGGGAAAAGATACAGAAAGAAACTTTAAACAGGAAAGCCTAACACTGCAGCCTTTTATGAAAGATTCCAATTCTGGTTGTCATTGCACTTACCATTTATGTCCTTCTTTTATACTGAACAGTAAAAAGGCATAGGATAAAAGTGAAGGAAACTTACTTTTCAAAGCTTTCAAGAAACAAAAACAAAGATTAGAAACAACTATTATTTTCCTTCTAAATACATGGTTGGCAGAATATTTTAATATAAGGATTATACCAAAAGTGTTTATCAAGATCTGATATAGTACAAACTATCTACCAGTATCATGAAATGCAATTTTCACCAAGAGGCAACTTTTAAGTTCTTAAAGCAGAGAATAACTTTTTTCAATGCAGGTACAATGGTAATCTGAGACTAGAAGTAATTACCAAATGGAGTTTGTTCACAGGAAACAACTATTAATAAGAATAAATTTTAAAAATTAGTCTCATAAGAAATTCTACTAAATTGAAAAAAGATTTGATACATGATTTTGCCATCTCCAGAAATGGTTTACAGTTCTTTTCTGCTGCAAAATGCAAAGGCTTTTCCAAACACCCATTCACACTATGCAACTTAAGTACAGCTATTTAAAGATATGTTATAATGAACACCTATAAAATGAGAGGCCATGCTTAGAAAGTTACATAGCTGCTCTTATTAGAAAGAGTTGCTAAAGAATGTAAATTCATCACTTTCAATTTTGTTTCAATTCCTCTTCTAAAGTTCAGTAGAAGTAAAAAAGTGAACACATGACCAGAATACTAAAGAGTAGTCTGACAATTACAGACAACATTTGTTTTAAACCACTGTATATGCCACTTCGACTTCGTATGATATGAAAAAGACACCACCTGTACTATATATTAATTTATATAATTTAAATCATTTTTCGTAATGTCACTGCACAGCTACATCTATATATTCTTGCGGTGTATTAATCAGTTCCAGATGAATACACAATTCCAGAAACACAACTCCATGGGAAAACTACACTCTTCAAAGTATTCTTTCACCTTCACCCCCCAAAAATTTCATTGTATAAAACTCGCAAAAATTAAGCATCATGATTGAAGTGCCTTCCATTTGAACCATTCCTCTTCCCTCTTGCACTACATTTTCGCCACATCCACACCAACTTGAACAGTTTCTATTCACACAGGTTTCGGCGGAATTTAAAGATGCAGATAAGCACGAGGATTGGCCACACTGTGGCAGGCAATTCAAGCACAAAAGCTAAATTACATCTCAAGGCAGCTGGAACAAGAAAACCAGCACAGTTTACTGTGACCAACATTATCTAGCTTTCCCAGCACCCCAAGATGCAGGGTACAGGCCATAATCTTTTAACAGAAAAGGAATCTGAGGGAGCTACCATCATCTGAAGCTTGTAGGTCAGCTCCCCAGCTTCCTCTTCCTGCAGTTCTCTGCAATAAGCAGCATGGGTCTCAGAGATCAGCCACAGGAGGACTTTGACAGGTAGCTTATGGGGTCAGGAAGTCAGGCCACCCCAAAAGATGCTACGTGAAGACATGAAGGTGAAATGAAATTTCGTAGTTGGCGCTACAGAAGTCACAATCAATAAGTGCTATTTCTAAATTACATCAGACAATTGTTATGTGCTAGTTCACAAAGTATGTTTAATACTATGTGGGAACACACGAAAGAACACTGAGTTTTGAATTCCTGATCTTCGTCAGCCCAAAGAAAAGATATGCTGAAAGCAGTTTCCTTTCACAGTGTGAGCACATATGGAAATAAATGATCAGTTGCTTTCTGCTGCAAGTTTCTCAAAACACAATCAGCAAAATCAAATGATACCTGTTAGTAATATCAAAGGAACAATTTTGCTTCCTCCCATCCTTGCTAAAAATGCTAAGGGACAGAGGATGGGAAAAATACGTCTTGCTGAGAACAGGAAATCTTATTTTCTAACTTCTCTTAGGATGTCTCAAGAAATACATATATCCTTCTCAACCCAGCGGAAAATGTTATGGTATAGAATGTAAAACAGTTATCTACTTCAGAAAGTAGCTTTGAAAGCAGCAGATTATTTTTGATTCATGTATCAAATTCTACCTGTAAAGAGAGGTAAAATTCCATCCTGTACTCTATAGTTGTTTTGATAATGTAAATGAGTATTGTGTGAATTGCTTATTCATTGCTTCCTCACTAAGAAGAGCTGTAGCAGTAAAAGGTATCTTTCTCACATAACACCAAAGCATTCACAATAAGGTTGCATTCAGAGTCCTTTAGTAAATATTTTCAATGTTTTCCTCATCTAGTTTTACATTAGGATAAAGGGGGAGAGTGATTTTAGGCTCTATATGAAGTTAATACTGCCCATATTTTTTCTGCAGTATATTAATCTTAGTAAGTTAAGCAAAAAACAAAACAAGCAATTCAAACATGCTTAAAAGCCTGAACTGGTTTAAAATTTAAACCTTCAGTCAAACTAGGCCACCTCTTCATGGAAACTTATTCCCATGACCTCTCAGTTGTAAAAATTCTATTATTTTATTGGGAAAATTAATTTCCCAAATAAAAAAGTCAAATTATCATCTGAACACCTTCACTTAGCTGAAGTGTTACATCACTAGCTTGTATGAAAAGTGGTGCCATTGTACAAGAGAATAACTGCACTGCTACATTTGTACCAATCCACGCACAAGAACAATGGAATACTGAAGGAAAAACAGCAAACAAATATATTACAACTTTTAATTTTAAAAAGTTTCACGATTTGGAGTTTTGGAATAGAATTTTACTTACATTATCCATGAAATTTGGCTTAAATCCTCCCTCCTGCTGCCGTCGTAATTCTTCCTGCTCCCTCTGGCGTAGCATCTCTTCTTCACGACGTCGATGCTCTTCTTCATGTCTAGAATATTTTTCAAAAATTATGTCAACATAGACTCCTGACCTGTTCAGGCTTGTATTCAGTCTCAGGAGACAAGATCAAGCATGCTAACAAAACTGGCAATTATTTCAATTATAGTGTAAAGCACTAATCTATTCCATCTGATGGGTTTGAGTATTATTTATGGTTTTGTTATTGTTGTTTTTAACTGGAATACAGGCAATTACAATACCAGTACATTCCATAACTCTTCTTCTGGCTACATATTGGTAAGCAGGTTAAAATACTTCAGTTTTTAACAAACCACTATGGATTACAATATTTAAATACTGTCAAAAGACGTATTTTAACTCTGCAAGCTGTTTGTGTTTTGTTCTTTTTTCTTATCTACATTTCTTTTGATATTTATCAAAAATTTTAAAACTCAATCAAGATGACAATATTAGGTCTACTTTCTTGAATTTTAGCAGAGACATAAAAACAAGTATTTGTATTAATCAGATCTTAAAGGAAAAACTGTTTGCAAGATACCAGAATATCAAATGAAAATAGCCTCAAAAATCTCATGTCAGACTATAAATTTGCAATGCTACTTTTACACAGGCAATTACCTTCCCATAAATCTTAGAAGCATGTTGGTATCTACTACTGCTATGGTTCAGTCACAAATTTAAAAAAATAATATGAAACAACAACAAAAAAAAGTGAAGACATTTCCACACTATTTAGAAAGCTCCAAAATTTACAAAAGATTTAGCGGAAGTGGAATAAACGGGGAAAAAAAAAAAAAAAATCAATAAATTCTTGAAACCATTCTTTTATGGTAGCATAAGTGATCCCTTTTATGTTCAACAACATTAACAGAAACATCCCATATTACGCTTCTCATAAGCAGCTTTTTAGAAGCAGAAACATTTTTATTTGCTATCAAAAGCACGCTCTACAAGCTGAAGTATCTAAATTCATGCAGGCCTAGAGCAGCTGCATGCCACACCTTTGCACAGTAGAAAACAAAATACCTTAATTGTATCTGCTTGCGTTTTTGAAGTTCTTGATTTCGAAGTTCTTCCAAACGCCTCAACTCTTCCTGACGTCTCATGAGATCTAACAGGATTAAAATGTAACAAAGGTAATAGCTAAAAATCAACCATATGGCAACATAAAAAAGTGCTATTACTGTCAGATCACAGTTTAAATATTCCCTTTTTAAAGAAATTTCTCACTTTTTAATTATCATTTACAATTTAATTAGTTTCTTCCCACCAAGACAAGTTTAGTATATGAAAAAACAGACTAGATCCACAGCTCACAGAAAGACAGAAAGACAAAGGACTGTGAAAGCCTCTGAAGCAGGTTATGGAAACAGAAATCTCAAGTCCTCAAACAAATAAAAGGAGGAGGAAACCTCCGAACCTCTTAAATCATACTCCTGTTTTACACATATAGCAAGGGATCAATTTTCTCACCATGCTGTATATCACTAAAGTCACACAAACAAGAAAACTAGTACACTGTACATGAGCATATACACTCCAGTACCTATTGCAGACCACTGCATGGCACACATCAGAAAAAAAGTGATACGACCTTCACATGCACATAATCTGAGCCTCCATGCAGATTTATCACATGACTCTGCTTGCAGCAACTTACAAATTATTACTCTTTAACAGTTCCAGAGAGGAACAGCCATGTCTTCTTAAAATACTCTTTAAAAGCATGGTTCAATTAATTTTTTTTGCTGTACTAGCTTCTGACCAGTCACGTTACTGATTTCTGCATGGAAATTCATGCTCTCCTCAATGAATATTCATTCTGCTTTTTGTCAGAATGCAGCTGTCTGCCTTTTCTATCTTCAGAGGCTACTGGACACATAACAGGATTTGTAACCATGAGGAACCTTCCACTATGCCACTTATTATATGCCTTTTATGCTCCACACACTTCTCTATGCCTTTCTTCACTATACTAATTGAAGTACCTTTCAAGCTATGCAAATCACTTTCCTCAAATTTACGCCAGCATATATTATTACAACTTAACCTTTTCCTTTAATATCCAGAAACAACTAAAATGATGAGCACATTTAACCAAAGTATCACACATTTATTTCTAACAAAGATGATCAGCAGATTTTTACTCTCACAGCATCCTTATTGACATTAGAAGTCCTGTCTCAAGAACATTTTGCTGGCTTACTTTTCCTACCTCTTTTGCAAAATTAACACATTTCACACTTCAATAAAACATTATTACATTAAAGATTAATTTAAGTCACAAAGCTTGAAGGCCAGTTTCCTTGCCAGTTTTTTGTTCTTCCAAATTTATTTAGCATTCCCTTTTTGTGTTACTAGACTAGCATAGGATTTGCTACTTTTGACCACTAACTGCTACAAATTTTATTATTTTCTCCCCTTTATTCTTAAGATGTAGACTTATTTTTCCCAGTGTCCTCTTATTTTTTTTTCCACAGCACAGTTTGGATTATTGCCTTTCCTGAAATTATTAGTGTTTTAAAGTTCAACACACGAATTTAAGATCCAGTATTATTTGGCAATTACATGATCTTGGCACGAAGCCCCTTACTAGCCAGATGAAAATAAATATCTAGAGGTTTGGGCTCTGCATAGAGCCACTCATATTAAAAGATCTGCAATTTTGGTAATTCTGGACTGACTTCTGTTGGACACAGACCCTTTCTCTGAATACAAAAAACCTGCAATAAAGCAGCTGTGAAGAAAAAAAAAATTACAAAGCCTATTACTAGCTTTTGCACTTTCTTGTGCTTAAAAAAGGGCAAGATCTTCATTTTATCCTCAACCTTCTGCAGAGCAGAGGACCAAAGGTGAATGTGTACTCTCAACAAAGAAATTAATCCTACAAGCAGGAATACCAAGTTCAAAAAGATTTTTAAGTTGTTCTGGCTGCTGATTTTTCGCGTTCTAAAAATGGAAAACAAATGCCCAGCTTCCACATAACCTGTTAAAGAGTGAAACTTCTGGTTACATTTCATCATGCCAATTTACTTACACGTGGAAACATGTATTCTGCTTTACAAATTACTTCTGACTCAATCTGTCAAAACATGACACTTGAAAGTAAAAAATTATATGTATCATAAGAATCAATTATACCTTCAGTATTAATAACACATCAGAAAGCCTGAGTACTTAAAGCCAACATGTTCTAGTTCAAGTCCTACCAGCTCTTATAAAGCAATTTCTAAAAAAACCTTCACCTGCAATATACAGACTCTAGTAAGCTCACCCTTTGAATCTTTTTAGCTCCTGACAATCAACTGCATTTCCTATTTCAGAATAACTATTTCAATACACTTGTAAATCTGTGGTGTGTACCTCAGGTATACAAAAATAATATACTGGGTTCTGATGTCTCAAAAGTTTCACTGCATCTTTCTTTAAAACCCTGTGATACCATCTCATTAATGTAACTAATATTCTTGGTATGGTCTGAACCTACACCCAGAAATGCTGTCCAGATGAACAAGATTTAAAAACAGTTCATGTCTGAAAATAAATACAATAAAAAAACCCAAAATACCTTATTTTCATACATACTGAAGCTCGACAGTTGACAAGATAGACAGAAGTAATGTTATTGACCCATAGAGCCTGACTAACTAAACATCTGCAGGTGAGTATGCAGAAATCTAATTATCTGAACAACATTCCCAGTTATTTGGTACCAAAGAGAGGTACCCTGTTAAACAGAGAACAAAAAAACGCTCTTCCCACACTAACAAAAAGCATGTTTCCTCACTGGAATACAAACACCAAAAGCATTCATATTCTAGTGGCTCTTCAAAAGGAGGAGTAATTATTTTCCTTTTCTATATAATAGCGTAGCTTAACAGATACTAAAAAAAAAAAAGAAATTTTTTTTCCTTAACAGAGTCCTTAAAAGAAACACTAATATCCACAGAACACACCTAAGCTCTCCTCCCACGTTTTACCATCAGGTTCTTTTCCATTTTACTGAACAGGCCACTGCCTTCTTGTCTCAGTTTAAAAGACAATTAAGGCATTGTAATTTAGGAA
This sequence comes from Apus apus, assembly GCF_020740795.1. Taxonomy (NCBI): domain Eukaryota; kingdom Metazoa; phylum Chordata; class Aves; order Apodiformes; family Apodidae; genus Apus; species Apus apus. The sequence continues at coordinate 18,159,774 of NC_067282.1, forward strand.
AAAGTAATCCCTAACCTTGCCATCAAATATAGGCAACAGATAGATAAATGCTAAAAAAAATTTAAATATTAAAGAGTGTAAGTTCTATAACAGGATCACTACCTGTCAGATGTTAACAGTTAAGACAACGGTAAATTTATCTAAACTGTGTCTTCAGCACTGAAAATGTTTACCAATATCAGTCATACATTCACAGATAAGTTTAAATGTGTGTCTAATTGAAAAGGGAGGGCTGTGCTGTGTATTAAAAGTATTGCTGTGATATCACATTAACATTCACATTCTGCAACTGTAAGATATACGTATGCTTACATGCAAATCAAATGCTTTAACATTTTTTGCTTGGGAAATAAACCAAGAAACAACTTGACAGTTGCCATTCCAGGTGCTGCAGTAACTATTTGGCATTTTGAAACAGTTTCTTTTATTATGCTCGATATTTCAGTACAAGATATAAACAGTACGGTTTCACACTAAAAGCAAGCACACCTATTAAGAAAAAACAGGCTACATTAAGTTTTTCCTAATAACAACTTCCAGTTGCAGTAGACTGAAGAACATAATATAAAAAAATGCTCCTTTAATATGTATTTTTCCAGTTATGAAAATGTTTCAAGACTGTGTGTTTACATTCAGTATGTCCAAGCACTTAGGTGCTTTATTCCACTAATCTAGTGAATGCTCTAATCCAGTTGATACAGATACTTTCAACACATCATTTAAGTCAGCAAAAACACTCACAATAACCCAGTCTCACACAGGGATGTCATACTACCAACAAAAATGCCCTTTCTTAAGAGTAAGTATTAATTGCAGCAGACAACTTGTATGAGTTGCCTGGGTTTAAGTTTTGAAATGCATTCACTACTTCAAATCTCAAGTTCAAATCCCTTTTAAAATGACAGGGCACTCTTATTGAGCCTATCAAGCTAGTTATTACACTGTCTGATGATCTAACACTCTTCCGGTAAGATTGTTTTAGGTAGCCACAATCTGTCTTAAATTAAAAAGTATTAAAAAACCTCAGTGTTTCTTTCATGCAACAAACCTTGATATTATTTCCAACAGACTTGCAATACATTTAAATTTTATCTACTCAAGTCTTGCAATTTAGCAGTCATAGAGAGGAAACTAAAAGTCAAGTAGTAGTTCAATAGTTCTGAGCTCAAAAGCAGTGACTGCATGTCCAGAATACTTTAGTAAAAACGTGGTTTGGGGAGAAGGCTAACAAGGAGCAAGTATCATTCGCTCTGCTACTGCCCACTCTGAAAATCACAGGCTCCACCCAGCTCCTTAATTATAGGGCTTGAAAGTAATTGCTGGAGAAAATTTTTTTCCCCCAACACTAGCAAAATACAAGATGGTCAAACAATTATAAAAAAAGAGGGAAAACATGATCTTAAAATTTCAAGAACTGAAATTAATGAGTTATTATTAATGAGTTATTACATGTACCTAGCAACTCTAAATGCTATATACACGTATCAGATTTCTCAGCCGAGTTTCAAAGGAAAAAAAAAGTAAAATTAGCCACTGTAACATTTAAAATCATACCAGAGGTGCAAAGATCAAAAAAAGTAGAAGGTATAATATTTTTTCCTGCACATAGCCCACAAACAGGATTTATTCCTACCATAAGCAAAACAAAAAATGGAAAATAATTTTACTGATTTGTGAAGCTACCATTTAATTTTGCTACATTAACTGCTTACGCTAACAAACTTAAGCAGAGAAAAAAACAGACCTAGACAATCACTCCTTTCTCAGTTTCTTAATACATCTCTGCAAATCACCAAGGAATATGTATAAAGAGAAATATTATTTCTTTTTTCTCAGTTCAATGCATTTAATTAAACAGTGTCTGGTAAAATCTCTAAGTTTAACATGCAGCTCAACATGCTACACAATGAAAATCTGTAACAAAACAAATGTAATACTAGTAGATGATCCAATTTTACCTTGCCTCATCAACATTAGCTGATGCTCATGTCTAGCTGCTTCCATTTCTGCCTCTAGTTTCTCTTTGGCTTCTCTAATGTTCCTGTCAACCTGTTCACGCTGTTGCTTTTCCATCTCATCAAGAGCCTTCCACCGTGAAGCATACTCAAACTCAAATGTTCCAGGCTGAGCAAAACGTGGAGGCTGTTCTCTTTCCCTAATAAAAATTTTGCAGTTAAAATGCACAGAAGAACACATTTAGATCAACACTGTAACAGCCCAAGAAGTTATAAACAAACACTGAAGTGTAGATCTCACTTTAAATCAACCTGTAAGATGACTATATTCTAAACCAGTCAAAGCTTAAACCAGCTGTTTATAGAAGTAAAATGATCAGCAAAATTGTCCAAATAAAAATCTGTTCTATTTATATAAATTTATTGTAAAAATTCTTATTTAAATCAGTAAAAAGACTACACTGCAACACTACAATAACTGTGTTCAGCCTTTTAAAGCTAGCAATCAATTCATTAAAGCAGTTATTTTAAAAAATACTGAAGTTTACTAGACACTTCAGAATATTAGTCAGAACCTCTAAACATTAAAAATTCTAACACTAACACTGTAACTAACAATGATGCATAAAGGGCAGCCTTGGCTACAGTGACCACAAAATGGTGGAGCTCAAGATCCTTAAGACAGTGAGAAGGATGCACAGTGAGCTCACTACCCTTGACTTCAAGAGAGCAGACTTTGGCTTCTTCATGGACCTGATCAGTAAAGTACCATGGAACAAAGCCCTGGAGGGAAGAGGAGCCCAACAAAGCAAAAAAGCTGGTTAATATTCAAGGATTACCTCCTCCAAGCCCAGGAGCAATGCATCCCAACAAAAATAAAGTCAGGCAAAAAAAGGAGGCCTGCATGGATGAACAAAGAGCTCCCTGACAAACTAAAACACAAAAAGGGAGCCTACAGAGGGTGGAAGCAAGGACAAGTAGCTTGGGAAGAAAACAGAGAAATTTTCTGAGCAGACAAGGACCAGGTTAGGAAAGCTAAAGTCATGGTAGAATTAAATCTGGCCAGGGAGGTCAAGAGTAACAAGAAAAGCTTCTATAGGCACATCGGTGATAAAACAAAGACTAGGGAGAATGTGGGCATGTCAGGAAGGAAACAGGACAACTGGCTACCCATGATATGGACATGGCTAAAGTACTGAATGACTTTTTTGCCTCAGTCTTCCCCAGCAAGGGCTCAAGCTACACCAGGCAAAGGCAGAAACTGGGAAAACGATGAACCATGCATGGTAGGGGTAGATGAGGCTCAAGACCACCTAAGGAACCTGAAGGTGCACAAGCTCATGGGACCTGAGTGAACTGCCAGATGAAGATGCTAAGCCACTATCCATCTTATTTCAGAAATCATGGCACTGTGGTGAAGTTCCCACTGACTGGAAAAGGGGAAAGAAAATCCCCATTGAGAACCGCCCTGAAAAGAAGGATCTGCAGGTGCTGGTTGATGAAAAGCTCAATATAAGCTGGCAGTGTGTGCCTGCAGCCCAGAAAGCCAACTGTGTCCTGAGCTCCATCAAAAGAAGCATGGCCAGTAGGTTGAGGGAGGTGATTCTGACTTCTCTTCCACCTCACGATCAAGACTCACTTTCTCCTGTCACACTCTAAAGTTTTATCTGAACCATAGAAGCTGCAAAGATTTATATCCCACTGACTTTACAAACAGTTAAGGGACTATTCAGAGAACAAGAAAAAAAAATCAGTGGGTATACAAGGCTCTGCAGAATTAGAGCACTCCCTTAATCCCTAAAAGACAACAGCCTGGCTGGCAACAAGCTCCAGCTGATTTCAGCCTAGACCAGGAATCTACGTAAATGCACAAAATGTTAAACAACAATTTATTTTATTGTGATTAGAAATTCTTGGCAAAGTTCTATTATTCCTTTGATGCAAAACAGCACAATATACAAAATAATACTTTTTTTACACAAACTCAAAAAAAAATCACCTACTTACCAAACTAAGTAACAAATAATATTTTAGAAAATAAAGCTAAATAAAACTTACTTGTGATACTGTTGTGTTTTTTGCATTAGCTTCTCTGGGAGCCCATCTTCATCATCAAATTGCTCCATTGGTTCCACAACAACAGGTCGAGGTGTTCTGGAAGACAGTTTCAATTGAATAATTCAATCATAAATGAAACAATTAAAAGTTATTTTAGTATTTTGATAAACACTCCAGAAAGTTAACATGTTAGCTGTAGTTCCTGTGTCTTGCAAATTCTTACAATTATCGAATTTCAGGGAATTCTAATTTTAAGAATTATCTTTGGAAATAACTGTTTCTACACCCAAAATTGTTCTTCTGCCTAGAAACCAGTTACTCGATGCAGTTCTGTTTCCTATAAAGCATTTAAAGATTGCAAAAAAAAAAAATCTCAAAACCATCTACAAACAATTACAAACTATTTAGGAAGGAACTATCTTTTTCTTTTCATCAGTAAGGCAACACAAGAGCCATGATTATATTAAGAAAGTACCAAACAAACCCAAAATGAAGCAATACAAACTATTCATATTTTACTACTGTATCTTTGAAAATATCTTTCTTGAATTCTCATTATCTGTATTAATGAGAGGCAAGGATTAGCCACTAGTGCCAAGGATAGCAGTATAAGGATCCTGAACTGTGTAAAAACCTTTCTGCACCAGTCTTGGGAGAATACCCTGTAATGCACACCTAGAGCTAGAAACATAGTTTTCAAAATATCAGTGTTTATTTATTCATTCAAACTTTTATTTCACTTTACAGATCTTTTCATAGAAAAAAAAAATCAATGTATTTTAACAACATCAATAGCTGAAAAAGAAAATTGGGCATTGAGTGCAGAATGAAAATAAGTCCAATTGCTGGAAGCTCTGCTATTTAAATGCAACAGAACGGTTATGTTAACAAGTTATGATTTAAAACAACATTTTAAAATCTCTACATTAATGTTTCAAATGCCAAATTTTGATATATTTAGGTCACTAATTCATTTTCTTCTCATCAGACAGTAATTTTTCAGCTAAAGATGTAAAATCTTAAATTCTGGAACAAAACATCAAAAACATCATGGCAGTAGATTCATGCTAATTATCTTTGCAACTGTACATCAGGGAACACATCAGCCATCTAAGCAAGATAAAGATCCAAGTGCTTTTTGTTTACTCAGGCCATGGTTAGATGCTTATTATCAATCCAACAAATCTATCCAGCTGGTAAAACAAGAATACTCGCCTTTATAAGCCAGCTTCTTTTTCCCTGCCACATCTCTCATGCCAAGAATAGCATGCATGTAACACTGAACTAGATTAGCACCCTGGTTTGCCTCACTGTGCTTCTATTCACATACTAATGCCAAGAAAACCCAGTGGACAAGAACAAATTGCTGGCACCTCCTGATAACAATAAAGACCTACTCAGATTTAATTTACTTCATAGCCACCAAGTCAGTTCCATGGTATATATGATTTATGAGATTATCATGAGAAAGATACGTTCCAGACCCCTTTCCCACCTTCAACATCCCCCTGACAACATTTTCTCCTGCCTTACTATCCTCTGCTGGACCTTATGTTCATAGCACCCATGCTGGAAAGCACCCTCACATGCTTAACCAGTGAACTCAACAAAAATAGCTGTATATTTTTCTGTTGTTTTAGCAAACATAACTGGCTTATGGAAGTATCAAAGACCAACAGCACAGCTTTCCAGGGCAGAAAGAGAAAAAATTTACCCAGAAAGCTTCTATACTGTAGAACCACAGCCTTATCATCTCAAATGAGAAACAGAAAAATAAAAACTAAAAAAGAATCCTGAGTATCTATCATTTCACACAGTCCTTAAGAAAGCATTTGAAAATGTCACTAGTAAATGTGTCAAAGCACAGCAGTTAACAACTCTTTTCAGCAAGTACAGAAATAGAGATGTAAGGGAGAAGTGCTGTAATTTGCACGCTTGCTTGCCCCTGAAACAGTTTTCCAGATACCATTGCCACAAACTTCTGCAGAATCTAAGACTTAATTTTAAAAAAAGAGGGCCTTTCAAGTTACAAATAAAACTTTTGAGAAAAAAACAACACCAGAAGACTTTCCTGAATTTACAGAAATAGAAGCAATTATGTGGCATAGTGTTTTGCTAAATATGTTGTCACTGTGTTACTGTGACCAGGAAGAGTGCAACCAATGAAAATCAAGTGCCACTATAAAAAGCTCTACCAGACAGAGAAGGAAAAGTAATATTGCATACAGACAAGGAAAAGCAAAACGTTGCTATCAGACTTTCATACAGTAATTACAAGTCTTCCAAAAAGTAAGCAGAATATTCTCTTCCTCAGAAAAAAGGGAAAAAATTAAGAGTATTTAGGGTATTTGTGCATTTCTCACCTCATGGCTTTCATAATTTGAAAATAAGAACTAGGGAATACTCTTTAATGTAGTTTTCCTCCACATCAGAAACATACACTCACATAAATTCAAACAAAAGCCTGTGCACTTACGTTGTTAGCAAGAATGCTCCATCACTGCATCTTTCTAGAGCTTTCCGTGCTGGAGGTTTTGCTGCAAACTCTACGAAACCTTTTCCTGTAGCTCTGCCACGATCATCTACTACAACAACAGCTCTTTCCACTGGCCCAAATTGAGAGAATGCTTGTTCCAGCAGCTCATTAGAAACCACAGGTGAAAGATTCTTCACTGTTAGGGCAGCTCCATGTGTAGCAAATCGAATTCGAAGTGGTCTGCTCTTCAAAATAGTACCATCAAGTTCAGCCTTTGCTATTTCAGCCAGTGTCCTAGATTCCTTTTTCAAGATATAAAATATTTTATATATTTTAGTTTCAAAGACAGTATCACTTTCGTTTACACACACAGCAGCAATTTTTCCCCATATCTGATCACACTAAGGATCATTAGACTTTTTTTTTTTCCAAAAAAAAATAACACCCAAACTTCCTGTGTACTGATTGAAAAATAAATAAATGCCTTGGCCATTCCCTATGATTTAGTCTAAAAAATTATGGAGGAGAAGAAATGTGTTGCACATTACAGAAATTAACAAATTCTCATTTTATATTTGCGCCGCTCTGCAAAGGCTTTCAGCAAAGTTGAAAACTTAATGCTTTTTCACATTTACCTACTCAGATGTTTATATTCTGCATCCCTAGTTCCATATAGGACAAAACATTATTTTCAGAGATTACACTACTGTATCTAAGATGTTTTCATTTGTTGGGGTGTTTATTTTTTTGTTTTTGTTTGATTGTTCTTTTAAAAATAACCAAAAAGCATCACACTTGTTCATTTCCATTATTAGATAAACTCTCAATGGATACCCAGTTCTAATTTCATCAATAAATCATAGAATCATTAAGGTTGGAAAGGACCTTAAAGATCATCAAGTTCCAACTCCAACCCCCCTGCCATGAGCAGGGAAACCTACCACTAGACCAGGTTGCACAAAACCTCATCCAACCTGGCCTTAAAAACCTCCAGGGATGGGGCACCAACAACCTCCCTGGGAAACACATTCCAGTTCCTCACCACCCCTGTAGTGAAGAATTTCTTCCTAATATCTAGCCTAAATCTCCCCTCTCTCTGTTTAAAACCATTACCCCTTGTCCTATCACTATCTTCTCTGAGGAAGAGCCCCTCCCCAGCTTTCCTGTAGCCCCTTTCAAGTACTGGAAGGTGCTATAAGGTCTCCCCGGAGCCTTCTCTTCTCTAAGCTGAACAGCCCCAAGTCCCTCAGCCTGTCTTCATAGCAGAGCTGCTCCAGGCCTTTGATCATCTTGGTGGCCCTTCTCTGGACCCTCTCCAACAGGTCCGTATCTTTCTTGTGTTGAGGGCACCAGAACTGTACGCTATACTCCAGGTGGAGTCTCATCAGAGCAGAATCACCTCCCTAGCCCTGCTGGCCACACTTCTGATGCAGCCCAGGATGCAGCTGGCTCCAGCACACACTGGCAGCTCATGTCGAGCTTCTCATCTACTACCACCCCCACGCCCTTCTCCTCAGGACTGCTCTCCAGCCATTCTCTCCCCAGGCTGTATTTATGTCTGGGGTTGTGCCGACCCAGGTGCAGGACCCTGCGCTTGGCCTTGTTGAACTTCATGAGGTTGGCACTAGCCCACCTCTCCAGCCTGTCAAGGTCCCTCTGGATGGCATCCCTTCCCTCTAGGGTGTCAACCACAGCACACAGCTTGGTATCATCAGCAAACTTGCTGTGGATACACTCAATCCCACTGTCCATGTCTCCAACAAAGATGTTAAACAGCTCTAGTCCCAGTACTGATCCCTGAGGGACACCACTTGTCACCTGCCTCCTGGTTTGGAGACCAGCATGTCATGTGGGACAGTGTCAAATGCCTTGCACAAATCCAGGTAGATGATGTCAGTTGCTCTGCCACCATGCACCATCTCTGTAGCCTTGTTGCAGAAGGCCATCAGATTGGCCAGGCATGCCTTGCCCTTAGTGAAGCCATGTTGGCTGTCACCAATCACCTCTTTATTTTCCATGTGCCTTAGCAGACTTTCCAGGAGGATGTGCTCCATGATCTTGCGGGGCACAGAGGTGAGACTGACCAGCCTGTAGTTCCCTGGCTCTTCCTTTTTCCCTTTTTAAAAATAGGGGCTACATTCCCTTTTTTTCCAATCAGCAGGAACCTCACCAGACTGTCAGACCACTCGTGACACCCGGTTTACAAATGATAAAATTATCGTATTTGCTCATGTATTCATTCTTCTGACATTCATAAGCTTTCTGTACCCACACCCATGAGACAGACTGCATCAACAACTGCCTTTTATCTCATATCAGAGATTTTCACTAAGTCTGACACCTGCAATCTCTCACATTTAAAGAAATTGTTCTGTACATCGTAGCCATTTTGTCCACATTTCAACTGACTAGATAAACTGTTAAAAATTAACATATTCCCTAAACATAACAGAAAAGGGAAGTTCAGATAAAAGCTGTATCTAATCTATACCACATACAAAACTGAGTAATGACATATATATCTACCACACTTCCTCCAGAAAATTGCTAATTCAGGCTATTCTCAGGAAAAAAGACGTAGGGCAGAAACTTATCTTTAAGATGACAAGCAAAAAGTCAAAATTCCTAACCAGTAAAATAAATGGAAAAATCGTAACTAGAGGCACCCAAAGCACTCTGAAGCTATTCCTAGAATGATGTAAACCAGTGCATTTTAGCCATGGCAATCATGAAAACTAATCCTGCACATTAAATTGACGTCTAAATACAGTATCATAAGCTTTTCAATCCGATTCCTTTTTTGGGTGCTCATTTGAGCATATCCGATAGAGTATTATCCCTAAAAAAATGTAGTCTTATCTGGACACGAGCAATTTAAACCATCCAAGGTTCCGTTTCTTTGTGATTCTTTACAGTTCTGAGATTACATGTTGTTTTCACGACGTGAGAGCAGTGGTATTTTGAAATAATCCTGTCCAGTTTTTTTTAATTAACTATGTTTTCATACAGCAAACCCATACTCATAATGACCAGCACAGGCTGAAATTTGCTGTTCCGCAAGTGTTTTCTCTAGTCCTAAAGCACGATAAATTCTCCCAGTTAAACACAGAAAGCCTTTACACAGGTATTACACGAACAAAGCAGACCGCGCAGCCACATCTGCCACTCGCTGAAGAACTACCAGGCTGCACAAGCTCCCGCGGCAGCAGCACGTGAAGCGGTGCCTGGCGGAGCGGCCCTGAAAGCAGCGGAGCACCGCGCAGAGGCAGGTGGAGGGGCCAGAAGGCTGCTCACAATGCCGGCCTCTGGCTTGCGTGTATGGAGGCAAACAGGGGAGGGGGAGAAGAATGAGGAAGCCGAGGGAACAGCGCTAGCGACACGGAGAGAGAATGAAGGGCAGCTACTGCCTCTTTTCACCCCCGCCCGACAAGACCGCAAACGCTGGGGGGGTAGGAGGGGAGGGGGGTGGCAGGAGACATCGGTGGGCAGGTATCCCGCTCCCAACCCCGGGGCTAAACGGGGCAGCCACCGAGGCTGACGCGAACCCTCACCAGGCGAATGAAGCCAAAGCCACGGTCCCGATTGATGAAGACTTCGCTAGGCTCCCCATAGCGCTCGAAAAGGCGCTTGAAATCTTCCTCGGTGATATCAGTTGGCAGGTTCCCCACGAAAAGCCGGCAGCGCTGCGTGTAGCTCTTCTCGCCAGGCTTGAGAAAGCTTTTGATATCGATGGTGAATCCACCCTCCTGCTCTTCATCTCCACCTTCTTTGCTCGGCACTAGCGCCATGGCCGCCGCTGCCTCACTCTCCGCTTCTAGGCCCCGCAATCCCTTCAGGTTGCCGCCACCACCCCCCACCAAGCTCAGCGGAGCCGCTGGGGAGCTATTCTCGATCCGCACTTGCTTCAGGTTCCTATTCGCTGCCATATTCAGACCTCACGCCTTTCCCGCTGGCTTTCTCAGGGGACACGGAGCCCTGCTCGGCAACCGCCGCCGCCGACCCTCAGCCCATTCAAAATGGCGCCGCCGCCAACCCCGACGAGTTGTAACGTCCCTGAGGAAAGCCCCGCCCTGCGCGGCCCGCGCCGCCTGCCCCGCCGCTGCCCCGCCTCCCTGCCGGCCGCGGGCTGCGGGGCGGGGGCTGCGGGGCGGGGGGGTCTGTGTGCCCCGGGGTCTGTGTGCGCGGGGGGTCTGTGTGCCCCGGGGGTCCTGTGTGCGCGGGAGGGTCTGTTTGCGCGGGGGTCTGTGTGTGCCCGGGGGGGTCTGTGTGCCCCGGGGGGTCTGTGTGTGCCCCGGGGGGTCTGTGTGCCCGGGGGGTCTGTGTGCGCGCGGGGGGGTCTGTGTGCCCGGGGGGGTCTGTGTGTGCCCGGGGGGGGTCTCTGTGCCCGGGGGGGTCTGTGTGCCCCGGGGGGTCTGTGTGCGCGGGGTGTCCCCAGCTTTCGGGTGTTGGGCCTCCTTCTCAGCTCTGGTGTGCTCGCGAGCCTTACTCAAACCGCAGAGACAGCCGCGTACCCGCGGGCTGCGCTGCCTGAGAGGATAACCCCTCGAAGGCTTCCCTGTTGCTCCTTGCTAGCTCCGCTCCCTCGGTGCCCGATTTCGCCCGCACGGAGAGCAAGCAGCAAACAACCCGTGAGGTTTGCGACGGTCCGTCCGCAGGCAGAGCCCGTCCTGAGGGAAAGGCGGGCGGACGGGGTGCCCGGTGGGGTGTCTTGGGGCGGGAGGGGGAAGCAGGCGTAACGCGGGAGTTGCTGAGCCTGCAGGGGAACACCCGGGCACTGCAGGATGGCAGAGATGAGAGGGAGGACCTGCCGACAGCGCAGGGTAAAACATTCACCAAGTTAGATGTGGGAGACAAGTCTGAGTGGAGAGAGGCCTTGCTACGTCTGCTGCTCATAGAACGACTTCTTTTCGTTATAGAGGTAATCACTTTGGAGAGGTGTAAACGTTTCCTTCCTTGGGGACCAGTATCTGTCATCTGCAGCACGAGACTGCGGTTTTCTCCTCACCTGCCAGATGCTCAGTTTGATCGGTGTGCTTCAGCCAGTAATGGAACTGGAACGTGGTTCCTCAGACAAAGAGCTCATCAGTCTGCCTGGGGCCTCACAGAAAGCCTGCTGTCCCAGCTGGGACGAGACAGCAGGTGAGATGTACATGCACAAAACAAGATTTATTACAAACAGCACTGGGGTCTCAACAACTGAACCAACTATTCATTCTTGTTTTGTCTCTGGCCTAGCTGTGGCTAGGCTGAGCTCCGTGTTCTTTGACACGAGAGTAGCTGGAGTTACAGACATCAACTTGGCCTTCCATTTGTATTTCAAAAGTTGTTACCAGCTCAGAGTTTGCTAGGCCCTCTCCTTTCCTGTGGGAATCTTTCCACTTCAGGCTCGGGCCTGTAAAAAGAGACAGAGAGCAATTGAATCACAAAGGGAAACTGAGGCAGGCACACCGAGATGGAGTGTCCTGCTACACATAGTAATAACCAGTTCTTGACTCATTACTGTGGTAGCCTGAGTGCTTCAGGTGCCCAAGTAGCTTTGCATCATGCAAGGGAATTCCAAGAAAACAGAGTAAGACTTCAGGAGAAATTAACTGTCTTCTTTGTTTTATTAATACAACTATATCATGGGAAAAGTCCAGATAAACTCATGGGTTTAACAGTTACTTCAGCTAATGCATGGCATCTACTGCTCTTTTGAAAAAGCAGTATCAAGCATGGTATTCAAGAAAAAGTTACTTCTACAACAGGCATGAATCCAGTGCTCAGGGATTTCCATGTCCATCAGGGAGTATTTTAAGTTCCTCTGTCTTGTTTTGTTTTTTGAGGCACAATAAAGATTTCAGTCCCTTTCCTTCTGTATCTGAGCTTGGACCAGGATCTGGAGAAAACATGAACTCCCAGACAACATGTAATAACTTACCATCCTATTGTTAGGACATTGAACTAAACCCAGATTTAAACCTTTGAAAATCAGAAAATACTGGTAGTGAAGGAAAAGTATCTACTCATAGCAAAGGCAGAAATCAGGCAGTGTAGGAACATGAGGGAGGTATTAGCAGTATAGGATCCATAAAGCTTAATCACCTTGACTGTCAAAAGAGCTATGGTTTGTGGTATATTTAGGATTCAGTAACACGTGTTAAGACGAAAAAGGAATGAATGACCTACAGCAAACTAAGAGCTTTTTAAAACTAGTAGCCATGTAAAAGGACTACAATATATGTTAGACATGATGTGACTGTACATTGCAGAGAGCAAAAGCTCAGTAGGTGGGAAAAAGCAGATGTGTAGTATTCTGCTTGTTAAGTTATTGTCAATGCTGTGTAATAAAATTGCCATGGCTTTCAGACACAGCTTTTCAAATCAGGTTAGTAATAAAAGCTACAACCATTCAAATATACAACCGTGATTTCCTGTGTACTATGAAAAAGTCAATAGAGGCAGCAAGGAGTGTCTATGAATCCTATATTTTTTCTTACCTTTTCTTAGCTGTAGTAACATCTCAGTGGTAAATAATAGTCCAGTAAAATAGATCAATAAAATTCCAACTTCCAGAGAAAAAGAAAATTACTATTATATCTTTAAAAAAAAAAAAAGATAAATATTTATTTAGTATGCTAACACATTCATAGCTACCTTCATTAGTCAGAGTCATGGTGTAAACATAATGGGTGTACTTGCACTGTTTTTAAACTTTGTTGAGAGGAGCAATTTACATATTGGCCAAACATTTTAGGGTTATATACAAAAAGAACCTGATAGCTGCTGTGCTCAGTCACTTCCTCACCTTAATTTGCAATATGTTATTTCATATTTTACTCCTTCATCAGGACAACCCTAGACAGTTCATCTCCTACCTAACCGCCCAGAATCTTTGTCAATTGCCAGTGATACCATTTTAAAAAAATAAAAAGTTTTGAAAGGAGACAAAACAGATGCCTTGAAGTATTTGTTCTAATGTTTTCCTTCTGTTATAAACATCCATTTAATTTTTTATTATTTACCAATTGCAACTCATATAATGGGGGGAGTTCTGCTAGGCTGTTCCAGCCAGATGTTAGGGAGCCCTAGAGCTGAGAGGTAACTTAGGGCATGGAGGGGGATGCTCCATTTGGGAGGAGGAGAAAAACAAGGGAAAGCATTACATCCTGCACCGAAAAAGCAGGGAAGGCAGTAGGCAGTGGTTAACGACCCGATGTTGGGATTCTGTTCAGACGTGCAGGGTCAGGGAACTGAGGTGTGACCTGACACAGGTGGGAGCTGCTGCTGCTGCTCTTCATTTCTTGCCATTACAGACAGAGTTTGCCTGCAGTATTACTCATGGCATCAGGACAAATGAAACTTAGGGTAGGTTTTGGTCTCCACTACTGAGTTTTTCTTACGAGGTTAAATTGACTAAGAATATTAAAAACGGTAGCTGTCATAGCTGTGCCAGCAAGCCTGGTGATATAATATAACAGTGTGGAGAAGTAAGTACTCAATGCAATCTGAAGTGCTGCATACTTTGCGATTATCTGGTGACGACCTCATTAAGCTACTACTCGGGCATTGAGTGGGTACAAGGTAACGTCATTGCAGTGCCACCTGGTGACAAATACTGGAATTATCACTAGAACTTGAGTAAGCGGAAATAAAGATGGGAAACCTACAATAGAATTATCTTTCCGGTCCCAGATGAAGGGGATGACTTGGATTTTCTATTTTTAAACCTAGTGTGCAGGCGTCCTTTCACTGTTCTCCTCAATATTAGCATTATTTAATAAGATACATTTATTGATTTTACATGGAGAGAAATGTATGTGAATCATGTATATATAATAATCTGTAAAACCTAACCTAATATGGTTAGTAATAATTTATATGCCTGCAATATTAATAGATTTTTTTATGTGAGTGAAAACCAGTATTTCAGAATTATCCGAGTATGAGAAGACAGAATTATTCCTTAAAACAAAACTGTTCTCAAGGAAACGAGGACTGAAAATATAGGAAAATATATTTGTTTGTGAAAATGTATTTGTCAGATGGACATTTAGATTTGACGCAGTTTACCTAACTTCTCCAAAGCTACTTTCCCCAATAATATAAGCACTGCATACAATGCAGTTAATTTTTATTATTTTCCGGCAAACTGTCTTTGCCTATTCTGTAGAATCATAGAATCACAGAAACACTCAGGTTGGAAAAGCCCCTTGGGATCACCGAGTCCAACCATCATCCCTACCCTACAAAGTTCTCCCCTAAACCATCTCCACCAATGCCACATCTAAACGACCCTTAAACACATCCAGGGATGGTGACTCAACCACCTCCCTGAGCAGCCTATTCCAGTGTCTAACCACTCTTTCTGTGAAAAAATTTTTCCTAATGTCCAATCTAAACCTCCTCTGTTGCAGCTTGAAGCCATTCCCTCTTGTTCTGTCACTGATTACTTGTGAAAAGAGACCAGCACCAACCTCTCTCCAATGACCTTTCAGGTAGTTGTAGAGACTGATGAGGTCTCCCCTCAGCCTCCTCTTCCTCAAACTAAACACTCCCAGCTCCTTCAAGCGTTCTTCATAAGATTTATTCTCTAGGCCCTTCACCAGCTTTGTTGCCCTCCTCTGTACTCGCTCCAGCACCTCGATATCTCTCTTGAATTGAGGTGCCCAAAACTGGACACAACACTCCAGGTGTGGTCTCACCAGTGCTGAGGACAGGGGCACAATCACCTCTCTTCTTCTGCTGGTCACACTATTTCTAATACAAGCCAGGATGCCATTGACTTTCTTGGCCACCTGGGCACACTGCTGGCTCATATTCAGCTGCTTGTCAATCAGAACCACCAGGTCCTTTTCTGCCAGACACTTTCCAGCCACACTTCCCCAAGCCTGGAGTGTTGCCTGGGGTTGTTGTGGCCCAAGTGCAGGACCCAGCACTTGGCCTTGTTGAAGCCCAGACCATTAACATCAGCCCAATGATCCAATCTATCCAAGGCTCTCTGTAGAGCCTCCCTGTCCTCACGCAGATCAACACTCCCGCCTAGCTTGGTGCCATCTGCAAACTTATTGATAATACACTCTGTGTCCTTATCGAGATCATCAGTAATAAAAATAAAAATAGTGTGTCCAGCAGGACCAAGGAGGTGATCGTCCCTCTGTACTCGGCAATGGTGAGGTCACACCTCAAATGGGAGGTGTCCCTGCCCATGCATGGGGGTTTGAACTCAATGATATTTAAGGTCCCTTCCAATTCTAACCATTCTATAATTCTATGATTCCTTGAATACTGTGTCCAGTTTTGGTCTCTTCAATACAAGAAAGACATTGAGGTGCTGAAGTGTACACAAAGAAGGGCAACAAAGCTGGTGAAGGGCCTTGAGAACAAGACTTATGAGGAGTGGCTGAGGGAACTGGGGCTGTTTAGTTTGAAGAAAAGGAGGCTGAAGGGAGACCTCATCATCCCTGTACAACTACCTGAAAGTTTTTTCAGCTAAAGGACCTTGTAAAGAGGTAGGTGCTGGTCTCTTCTCACAAGTAACCGGTAGTAGAACAAGAGGAAATGGCGTCAAGCTGCACCAGGGGAGGGTTAGACTAGACATTAGGAAAAGCTTATTCACTGAAAGGGTTGTCAGACATTGGAACATGCTGCCCAGGGAGGTGGTTGAGTCACCTTCCCTGGATGTGTTTAAAAGTCATCTAGATGTGATGCTTGAGAATATGGCTTAGAGCTGGACTTGGTAGAGAAGGGCTAATAGCCGGGCTTGATGAGCTTGGAAGTCTTTTCCAACCTAAGTGATTCTGTGATTCTGTGAGCCAGCCGGCAGGTAGCGCTACAGAGAGAACTATGTGGCTTTTAAAGACTTCCTTTCATTTCAGGGACGAATCACTTCATGTCCAGTAAGAGGTGGTATATGGCCAACAGTTGGTTGTCTTTTAGTCCAAATGATCTCTCTTACAATCTGTAGAAAAATCCCTTTCTTGTATTTGATTACTTGTATCGTCTCTGATCAAGCTAATATCTTCTGTAAATTTTTTTGCATGGTTCATCCCTGTACTCTATTTTCTTCTTTTGATATTCATTTCAAATTGGGGCATAAAAATATTCCTCTGTAAATTGATTTACTCTTCCACAATGCCACTGGGGCTGAAAATGTTCTGTAATCTGAACAATTTAAGAGCCCTTGCAATAGACAGTGACTATGATCTGGAAAAGTATAAGACATATGTCTGTGGTCTTCTTTTTTCCTTTCTAGGTCTAGAATTGGATTTTGTTTTTGGCAAGGGAAGGAGTTTAAACTGAATGAATGTAGACCACATTTCATTCTAGTCTCAAACAGCATCTGTTAGAGGCTTCATCTTCCCTGAGAGGAGGGAAGAAATACTTCCTAAAGTACCATCTCCTTAGATATCCATAATTTACAAGCATTCATGTGCGTGAGCATGACAAAGACTGTTCTTGTAACAACCATTTCAGGAATTTGAGAAGGAATCCTAGCAGATCCTGCTGCATTTTAAAATCTTTCTATCCCTGTGTCAGCCATCTATCTTCCAAGTCTTGCCAGCTTTCTGGTACACTCCTCATCGAAGTGGACTTGAGCAGAAATAGTAGGCTGAACTGCAACAAATGAGAGATATTTCTTGCTCCCAGCTCTTCTTGGGATTAAGGTAAAATTATCTTGGCAAGGAGGTAGCTCAGCTGTCAGGAGGGCAGCTGAGAAATGTAACACACAAAATCATGACAGTAAAATTAACCATAAACTTTTAGCCTAGTGAAAACATTAAATGTAGGTCTGCTTTCCACCGCCAAAGTTACAGTCCATGTAATAGTCCTGTATAGTTCATAGAGAATAAAGAAGGCCACAGGCTCACCAGTTAATCTCTCAAGCAAGCTTTAATCCCAAAATAAAGGGCAGTTTAGCTCATTCAACAAACAAATACAATAAACTACGATTCATGCCTGCAGGTCAGGCAGCCTTAGAGTCATAGCCTGGTCTCAGAGAAAGCCTCTTGCACCTAAAGACAACATTCCTGTAGCCAGCCAGCTCTTACTTCTGTTGGGATCCAGTTTAAGCCTACTAGCAGAGAATTGTTTCCCTGAGTGCTTCCCTGCACCAGTGGGCTGATTAGTTACAGGGTAGAATAAACTGCTCCTACTGGTCCTCGTGGTGCTACTTAGACAGTTAACTGCTAGTTAGTGGTTAAACCTGCAGAACAGCAAGATTTCTTCATTGCCCAGCAATGAAGAAATCTGTTAGGAATTATACTGCCTCATATAGACATTTAAGACATAACATCATATTTTGCCAGCTTCTAGATAAGACTGCATATATTAGCTTGTCTTTGGGGGGTTTTTTGTTTGTTTTTTTGGATATGTTTTTTTCCTAGTACTAGACTAAAGTGAGTTAAAATAAGGTTTCTGTTTGAATGTCAGACCAAGCAAAGGCAGATACTTCCTGTGAACACATTTAACACATTACTTTGTGACCCACGGCAATTTACTTAAGCCAGTGTCTTCAAAAGCAGGTGATAAAAGCTAAAGGCTAAGATCCGTGGAAGCCATAAGTACTTACTACCTTCAAAATAAGACCATTTTGCATTTGCATATAGGTGTTTACAAGACTTACAGTCTACAAAGTCTTGATCTTCTTAATATGTCCATTTCTGCACTGTGGGAAATGTTTACTTGCTTCACAAGGGTAATGTAATGTGAATTAACTTCTAAGTACTCTGAGTCCTCATATGAAAAAGAACTGTTCACATATAAATCCCCAAGATTAATAGTGTATTATCACACACAGAATCCCAGTTATCCTATGGCAGAAATGTGATCAGGACAAATCCCCAAAGCAAGTGATGTTCATTAGGTGTTCCCAATCTGAGAAAAACCGGGACACTGTGGTCATTTATTTATCAGGACAGAAAGTACTTCTTGTAGGAACAGGACTAGAAAGAATTAGGGGAAAAAAAAAAAAAAAAAAGCTGGATACCCCTGCTCCAACTCCGCAAATCAGCTCATGTGGTCACCTGATGCATCACAAAGAGGCATCTTCAATGCAACCTACACTGCCGTGTACAATGTAAAAAGCAGCCCACATGCAAAACCAACAACCCACAGCATTTGCACAGTAGGATGCGCACGTGCCTAAGCCTGCCTAGGGGTAAATACCTTGTTTCGTGTGTATGGGAAATACTGTGAGGTTTGAAAAACATGCCATGATCCAGAAGCACCATTGGAGCCCAGTGACATTCCAGGATCTGGAAATGTCGAATATCCTGTGTCCAATTCCTCTGGATATAGTCAAACCAAACTGGAATTATACAGTCACAAAAAGTCACTAATTCAGCTTTTTGCAGATGAACTTTTTTTGGTGGATACTCAAGGGAGAACTGTGACCAGAACACAGGAGATACTCTTTCTCAAACTAGCCCAATCCTGACATATTATGCTGAGAGTGATGAGATGCAGAATACAGTGAGGAGAGCCTCTTCAGACATCTGCACATGCTTTCTAAGATATGTCAGACTTCAGCAAAGCCCTAAAAAGGAGAGGCCAAGTCTGTTGGTGGGGAGGGAGAATAGACTGGCTGGGGTCCAGGTGTGAAGGGATATTGCTATCTCTGAGCCCATGTATGAAAAATAGGTCTGGTGAGAGGAGCTTGCTTTATTTGGCTTCCAATGATGACTCCTGCCTGAGCTCTCTGTGGCAAAAATATTTTCTTTCTCAGTATTTGTCATGACACAAAAGAAATTAAGAAACAATCATCTCCTTGTGTTTATTTTTACTTTTGCTTTCTCACATGACCAGATGGGATCTTTATGTGACCTGATCCTGGACTAGGTCACCGAAACATGGCTGGTGGCCACACTCAAACAAGGTACTTACCTTGCTGCATTGCAGCAGAACTTAAATAGTTTTGCACTGAATAGAATTTGAGCACAGGTGATACTGGCCATAAAGACAGCTGTGTGACTGAATATCAAAAGCTAAGTAGAGAACTGGAGTGCTGCTAGGTAATTTTGAACCATGCATCCTTTCAGGCACTACAGCTTTGATTTGGTAATCAGTGGACTGGCTACAGAGCAGGATACTCTGTTTTCAGTAAGAAAAGCAAAAGAACCTTGAATAGCATGTTTGTATTAAGAGAAGGCAAAAGAGACCACCTAGTATAATCAGAGACAAAGACTTGATATTATTACAGTAAATCATCACTTTGTTACATTGAAGAGTGGCAAAAGGCATCTTACCAAGCTGCAATGCCGTATGAATCATAGGAGAAAAGTATAGATAAATGGAAAAAATGGAAAATAACTGGAGAACAGTGGCATCCAGCCCACCTTTCAAGACAGATAAGGCTAAGTCTAGAACATGGATGACAGAGAACCAAATGCAACATAATCTGCCCTGACATGGAAGGAAAGCAGAAAAAAGGTGCATGACCAATCTAAGGAGCTAGCATGAGACAAACTGCAGAGCAAGTGCACTGAAAGGATGAAACAGGAACATCACCCTCTCTGTGTTTCTGCTGCTAGTGGGAGATGCCCAAGAGAGTACTTGGAGAATGCCAAGACAGTTGCTCAAAATACCAAAACACATCAAGGGTTGAAGCTATGATCTCTGGCACAGGCTGTACTCAACTACCCTCCAGCCCAGAAAGCAGTGAATGTTTCTACGCCAGCCAGAAGAATTAACAGTGTTAAAAGGAAAATACGACACAACTGGCACAAAAATCGGAGGTAGAGTGGGCAGCAGAAAGACCTTGGGGAAGGAGCTGGGCTATGCAGGCAGCAATAGATCTAGCTGTTCTTGCAGTAAATGGTCAGTTTTGGTTTTGAAGTGTGAATTATTTTCATGCAGTTATTCTGTGTATGTTACAAAGCACATGCATTTTTTTTTACATATATTGTAATTATCTCCTTTACATCCATCTAGCTTTGCATAGGATTGCACATTTTTTATTTTAATCTCTTAACATCTTTTTTCATAAATGTGCTCCCTACCACACATTGCCTTTTAAAATACTTACTGAGCTCTGATGGTCTAATTCCTTTTTTAAAATATTAGGTTTTTTCCCCCCTACAACTGGAGGCTTATCCGCCAGCAGAGCCTGGCGCGCAGTCGTCTGTGAGAAACCTCATGAATAACCAATCCCTTCCACAATACCCACGCTACCATTCTTCCCGGCGGGGCCGAGGTCACAGGCTGATGGGCTTTCTTCTCCCGCTTTCCAGGCCCGAGCCGTTGTTCCCGCCGGCCACCGAGCCTCCGCTCTCAACACAGAGGCCTGAGGTGACGGTAGCTTCACTCTGGTCGAGAACACGGTGGATTGGCCACTATTTTTAAAGCGGGCGCTGGTGGAGCCTCCGGCCCCGGTGGAGGGTGGACATTTGCACCTGGGGACACGGAGAAAGGGTCGTCAACCGAGAGCAGCCCCGGCTGGAACACTGCGACCATTGAGGTCCCAGTGGTTTTCAACAGTGTTGGAATCTGAAAGATCCACCTTGTTTCCATATTAGGACAATATTTGGGAGAGTAAGCATATACACAGTACAGAAAACTATAGATATAATCAGTTTTAACTTCTAGGCTAAGTAATTGGTTTACACAATCCTATAACTGACTTGGTACTGAAGAAAAGAGCACTGGAATACTCACAAGTATCTTCTCTATTGTTTTATATATTGTAAAGAAGTTGACTCGATGCCAATATGTCTGTTCATGCCTGGAAACATCAGGGATGTCTCCCGACACTGGATCCTCTCAGCCGGCAGAACGCTTACCTTGGCGGTGACTGGGCTGGGACTCCCCAGCACGTATTTATTCTCAGGTGCTGGATGATGCCCCAGCTCTGAAAACATTCAAGGTCAGGTTGGATGGGGCTCTGAGCGACCTGATCTAGTTGAAGTTGCTTATTGCGGAGGGTTTGGACTGCATGACCGTTATGGTCAGAGGTAGAAGGATGAAACAAGTAATTTATTTTTTTAATTTAAAAATACTTCTTGGAAGTACGCTGAGCACAACTGAGTCAGAACAACTTCTAAAGGCAAGCGTAGGATCAAGGTTTAACAAATAAAGGCACTTGCAGACTGGGCTTTCAACAGCTACAGTTTTTAGGTTCCACTGACTGATCCATCAGAAGGGCTTGTATTTCTGGCTTACTTGTTGAAACTCTTGCATAAATTGTACAGCAATTTTAAAAATAGAAGATAATACAAGCTATTGCAATTCCTAAAGTTCCAAAACAAATATAAATCCTAATGTGCTAAAAGTTCAGTATTTAATTCGTTGTTATCTAATTACACTATTTAAAGTGATGTTTTGAAGTAAGGGATAGATTAAAAACAATACCTATATTTGAAAAACTATTATAGCACATACTGATTTTTCAAAAGTCTGAAAAAGAAATACATTAAATGTTCCTTAGGAATATTCACCCAAATAGCTAATGGGAACTTTATGCTGTCCTTTTTTTTTTTAAGATTGCCTCAAGCTAATTCTGAGAGTGGAGGAGAAAAGCAATGTGGATCTTGGGGAAGCTGAAGTGCAATGTTTTGGGTAAATACATATATATCTTCAACTAATTTCTTCTTTCTGAAGCCTAAGTCAGATATTACATGAATATACACACTTTCTTTTAGACAATTTCTATAATTTCATTAATTTTAAAACTATAATTGAAGTATACTTTACAGCAGGTATTGATTGATGTCATGGAACTCCTTTTAAGCCCGATATTAGTTAGTATGTTAAGACTGTATAAAGTTAAACTGAACATACTTAAAACGTAAATAATTTGGAAGAGGTATTAAGATGTTTATAAAGTTATGAATGCAGTGGGGCTAAGTGATACTCTTAAGTAACGGAAATTAAAACATTACATTACGTAAATAATCTGTTACCAATACAAGATTGCATTATGAGATCTTATAACTTATAAAACAAATGTTCATATTAATAAATGCAGAAAGATGAACATTCAGTTACACCCTCTTATGCTGCAACACACAATACTGTCTAGAAATTGCTACTTTTTAGCAAGGTAGCAATTGCCAGGACGGAGGCTGAAAAATGCTGGGTTTGACTTAAAATTTTATGCCAGATTTCACACTTCATACTTAGCAAGAACTGTTTCTTGCCAAGTGAACTTTCAGAAGACCATACTGTGCAAAATGGGTGATACTGTATTTTAAAAATACACATAAATCTGTGAACACAGACTGCAGTCCATCCAGACAGTGTGAATGTTTAACCTAGAGAAGAGCTGCCTGTGAGAAGCACTGTATTTACTGTTATAAAACATTCTTTGTGTGTTTCAAAATCACTTCAAGGGAGCCTATCTCAGCATCCACAGTTGCAAATCATTTTGAGAGTGTGATAAAAGTTTTGGTTAATCAAGAATTAAAAAAATATATTCCATATTCTGGTATGAATTTCTTACTTCTCCCAGAAGAAATACTTGAGGATCAGAGTAGCAGACAGAACAAAAAGGAAAACCAAGCACATTGTAGAAGTATGGAAAAGGCTCTCTAAACTCACCGAAAGAGACAGAACTGTGAAACTTGCTCTTCAAGTAGCTTAAATGAGTGGATGAAAGGCATAGAGAGATCAAGCTTGAATGAAGTCTCAGTGAAGAAATACCTAGGCAGATTATGCAAAGTTATTTGATATAGAATTACAGGAATTACAGTGAAAAGTGGCTCAGAGATCATCACTACACAGTCAGCTAGTTGTGCTACACAGTGAAATAATGATGAAGGAAGAACATCCATCAGCCTGCTTAGCTGCTGCTCTTGGGGACTCGAGCTGCCACCAGTCAACGTTGTTATAGGAGCAGGTGTCCTGCCTTTGCATTTGTCTGCATTCAGCAGGTTTAAAGATTTACATAGCTGTTTGGGAACTGCTCACAAACCTACAAAGACACTCTGGTATACATGCCTAGTACCCAAATAACACGTGTTCCAGACAACATGGTTTTTAAAGTTACACGTTTCTTCCTAGTTAGAATTACAAATCTATTTCTACTCTCCTCCCAGAGACAGACTGGGAGCAACTGTAAAGTAAAAAGTAACTGTGGTTATTTTATTGACTGTTAAGTGGCAGAATGTTAGATCTCCACTTACTCAACTGAAGCTGGGACATGTCTCGTGATTTCCTGATTATTTCACTAGCATACATTGGTTTTCACTGTAGTTAAATATACAACTCAATTAGTTCAATCCTACCTATAGAAACTGTACTGCTACTGTAGAACTGTTGTCAGCACAACTAATCTTCCATCTAAATTCTGTCTTTAGTCCTGTCTTGTTTTATTTTAGTAAATTTGTTTCACTTAAGAAGTTGAATGGACTCTTTCTGAATTCCAGATGATGAAGAAATAAAATCTTCATACTGTGCAACATTGACATGTGTTTTAAAATTGCTTCAACTAAAATTACTCAAGTTATATGGAATGATAGCCCCTACAGTCTCATAGCCAAATACCTTGTAGGATCTGGAGCTTATGATCCACTAGTTCAAAATGATCTATTACTATTTTAACTTGCCTTCTACTCTTAAAACTCCTGCAAAAATAATGAATGGGATGTTTTTCTTTATCAGAGGTTGTAATTAAGTAAAAATAGACATAATAAATAATAATAATAATGTATAATGAGTGCAAAAAAGCATCATGATCATTTACTGGAATACTTCTCTTGATCAGGAGAAGCCTTAGGACCTGGTCCAAATCTGTGCATGCTGGATCATCTTTCAGTACAGATTTAATCCAGATCAAGCCTGAATACAGCACTGCATTTCCATCACACTATCAGAGCTCTTGATACAGTCTTTATGCCTCTTTTATGATGGCTGTCCTTTTTCATACTACCTAGAGGAAGATGAAAGATGTTTGATTCAGCAAGAAGTCAAAAGTAGCTTATTGGATAATACCTGATCCAATACCAAATACTCTAGGACAGAGTTTACCTTCACATTTTTATATACATTTTAACTTCATGGTGAGTTTGTATGAGCTCAGGACTTTGCATCTTGTGACCACCATTCTTTTTAATCCATTACTACTAGATTTCCTAAAAGAGATTGACAACCTTGTGAAACTGTGGCCTTATGGTCTGTTCCTATCAATCAAGCAGAGGAAAAGTGTCCTCAGAAACCATCTACAGGATATTTATTTATTTATTTATTTATTTATTAAAGCACCTGAGTATCAATTTCAGCTGCACTGTATGAAGATTACTAACGAGAATTATTCTGAGCTAGTGCACCGGGAAAATCACTTTTAAAGGGACATTTTAAAGTAATTTTTCATTCTCAATACAATATGTCACATGGAAAGCCCATTGATTCATCTCAGAGTGCAGAAGTAGTTTTTTGGTGTGTAAACCGAAAAACTGATTGTACAGTTATATGACAGATCTTCAAAAAATTATCAGTTTTCTAATGGAAGTCTAGAATTTGCATCTTCTCTTTGTATTTTGTTTTCTAAATACATAGATTGGTTTGGGGCAATAGGAATCAACAGCTACCAGTAAGTTCATTCAGAACTATCAGGTGTCACTTTTGAAAATACAGTTGCTTATTCAATGTCTACCTTACTATCTTACTCTTAGCCTACCAAATGACATCATAGATGATCTACCTCATCTGAATAATGCATTTTAGAGTTTTTCTAGGACATTGACAGCTAACTTTAACTATGGTAGGATTAAAGCATAGATATTATATCCCAGTCCCCACTGACTACCTCCTGGAACAATGTACTTACATAAAAATCTCTGACTTGTGTTGAAAATTTAAAAAGCAAACTTCCAGTCTCCTGGTTGTGAAGGAAGGTCATAGACTAGGTATGACTGATTCAGGGTGTTTAATCTCCTAGTCCAAATAAGAAGTGTGAGCTGCAACTAGCACTTAGTGAAAGAACTATGTGAACAAAGAAGGCACAGATGGCTTCTTTCACACACATGCATAGCTTGGCTACAGAGAAGTGCTATCTATGCATACCTCTTCCTGTTCCTGCTTCTTCTCTGAAGGGAGGTGAGGATTCCTGTACTGACTTCTTTGTTCCAGAGAGGAGCCATCCCCTGAGGCCTGTCTGAGAGTAGATAACAGAGTCTGTGCCACTGTTCTTGCCAGCATGGTGGGGAAGGCAACATCTGCCAGCACTGCTCCAGTAGAGTAGCCACAGAAATGCTAATGGAAACCTCATGTCGTGATACACCTGAGCTCGCTCATAGACTACTTCAAGGGCTAGGAGAAGGTGCCCCAAAAATGTAAGGATAGCATAACCAGAATTTGTGATGAAGGCCTTTTATGCTGAGAACTTGCTGATCCCAACTGTAGAATACAAAAGAGTAGTGGAGCCTCTGGGTCTTTGCAGTGTAGAAATTTACTGGATGATCAGGATATCTTAAAATAACCAGAAGCCTTGAGTATTTATGGATAGTATGAGCAGTCACGAATCTTCAGCCTTCACCTGATGCTCAGAAGATGAACACCACATTCCCTCATGCCTCCACTTAAACAGAAGAGAGTTCCAAATGGCTGTGCCTAAAGTCCAAGTTATGATCAAATTGGTATAACAGACTGTATTATTTTTCAGAGAACTAGAATACTAATGGGGTAAAAGCTGTTTTAGAAAGACAGATAAGGAAATAAGGAAATACTTACTTTTGCTATGTGTTTTAGATGGTAGAGGGACATCTTCTGCTGAAGATTTTCTGACACAGAATAAAGGAAATACATATGGGTGTTGCCACTGTGGGAACCTACTACAGATCAGCAAAACAAAAACTGTAACTACTTGTGGACAAGTAGACAAGTGATTCACAGCAGCTATTTGATAGTAATGTAGATTATTAATTAGACTTATTATTTGTTGGGAAAAGAACATAGGGGGACAAAGACTGTCCAATAAGGTCCCACAATGCTCTGATGAAAACTTTGTGATGCAGCTGGGGAAAGCACCTTGAAGGAAGCTTCTACAAGACAGATTTTTAACCAACTGAAGAACTGATTGAAAATGGAAAGTTAGGAGAACACCTAGGAAGGAGGGACTAGGAAACGGGAATTCAAGATCCTTAGGAAAATAAGAACAGGCAGAAATTGGAGACAAGATTAACTGTTTCATTGTGTAGGAAAGACAGTAAACGTACAAAAAGACCAACCTGTTTAAACAATGTGTTCTCCATTTTTATTAACAACAGAAAAACACAGAGAAAGTGCAAAATAGGTCAAGTAACCAAGGACAAAATGAAAAATATAACAGAAGTACAGACGTACAAAATTTGGAGAGGCCAAGACCCACACATACAAAAAGGAGGCAGTGAACCAAGACCACATATATATTTAAGTACATTACCAATAACATGAATGTTAAGAAAAGCATTCACCCACTGATTAGTTCATAAGAAAGTTATCAATAGATCTAACAGTTTAATGCCTTTTTTGGATCAGCTTCCATCACCAAGGTCAGTTTCAATCAGATGGTAGCACCATGCCATAGTTAAAGGACTAAATACTCAGAGTAGAATAAGAAAGAACAGATTAAAAAATATTTAGAATTGTGTATTATTAAATTGTCTGAACCCAAGGAACCTCAGTAGTGAGAGATTAGAAAAGGGAAAACATCATACTTCTATTTAAAAGGGGGAAAAAGAGAAATCAGGGAATTTTAATCTAGTCAGCCTAATGCCTTTTCCTGTAAAAATATTGGAACAAACTACTTATAAGAATCAGAAAGAACAAAAGTTACATCCAGCATAAAGCAGACCATACCAAGCTCATTTAATTGTTTTCTATGATGTCAGGTATATGGGTCTTAGAGATGAAGAACCAGGTGATGTTTTTGTATACTGATTTTAGATTTGGGTTTGATATTCCTGTATGTGAAAGTCTAATAAATAACCTAGAGAAAGATGACCTAGATGAAAATACTGCAATGCAAAACTGTACTAATAGAGTTGTTATTGATTGTTCTCTGTCCAAGTGGGAGAGTAGAGAGTATATTGACTATAGTCCTGCAGAAGCAGGGTCCAGTATTGTTCACTATTTGAAAAGGTACCTGAGTAGTTAAATAGAAAATTCAGCTTTGCAGATGACACAAAAAATGGGAGAGATTTTTAGCATGTTTAGTCAGAATTAGAATTTAAATTAGTAAACTAGATAAATAAATAACCTGGGGGGTGGTAGGAAATAAATAAATAAATAAATAAATAAATAAATAACTCAACAGGGAAAAGTGCAAGATGCTACCTTTGGGCAAAAAAAAAATTGAATGTAGGATGGAGAAAAACTGAGTGCTAAGGTGACTGTTTTACAAAGAAAGATGTGGGACTCCTGCTGTATTAACCAACATAAAATGGTGTTAAAAAAATCTACCAGGTGGATAAACAAGAATTCAGTCTGTAAGACACAGGAAATAATTCCACCTTATATGGCACTGGAATCATTGCAACTGTAATACTTTGTCCAATTCTGGGCTCTCAACAAAGCTACAGAACAACAAGCAAGTGTCCAGAGAAAACCAAAAGAATGACTAGAGCTTTAGAAAATATGACCTGAAAGAAATTAGGAATATAGTCTGGGCATATTTGTTCTGAAAAAGCAAGGAAGATTCAAACTGGTTGTTAGGGGAAACTTCTGAATGTTGGAGGTGTTGTGTTGGAATAAAATTTGTGATGTTGTGGAGGTTGTTTAATAACAAGGTAACTAAAGTTTTAAAGAGCAGGTCAGGAATGATAAAGATATAATTAATTTTGCATTGGGCTAAACTGATGGACTACATAACCCTGAGATATCCTTTCCAGCATTCGCATTCCGTGTCTTCTCCACAACCTAATTAGTTCTATGAGATTTCAGCCTAGTGAAGCAGAGAACCAGTCTCTGTCCTAATTACTCCACTTTTCCAAATTGCCTCAGAAATTACTTTTTTTTTACATGAAAACTGCTTGCTCAGATGTTTTTAGCTGTGACTATTCAGCCATCATATTTATTTTCAGTATCCTTCTGTAGATTAGGGATTAGGACATCCTGGTGAGATCTTAAATTAAGTCCTATAAACAACAGTGGTAGAGTGTGTTTCTACAGACAGATTATTGTGCTGTTAACTAGCTGGAACTAGCTAGCTTAATACAATGCAGGAACAAAGCACAGATTGCTTTTTCAAATGGCTGAATGAATTATTTCACTAATCCATTCATGGCAGGAGGGTAAGAGGCTGATGTGTCACTTTGATACCATTTCCTCAAAAAGCAGCTGGAACTCTTCATATGTGAACTGAGCCATTGTCACTTACGGTCTGTTCAGGGAATTCATGTTCATGGGCCTTATTACTCTCACTATTTCCAGTTCTTTGCACAGAATACGTCAGACAATTTAGACTTCTTTTGCACCAAAGATACAGCACAGTAGTTCAAATTGCATTAATTATGCATTCTTCAATCGCTATCTGAAAAGTGCCAGAATATTTGTTTAATGTTCTAACAGGAGCTGGTAAGACACACTGACACATGCTGACCCTTCCTCATCACTCGGTGTGCACAGATTGCTGCAGAGCAATTAGCCATTCCCAAAGGTGCAAGACAGCTTCTTTTGCCTATGTTATGGTTGTCATTCACCTTGACTTTGTCATTTCTTTTTATTTGTGGAAGGTACTACACTATGTCTGCGATGATGACTGTCATTTTTACCACTCCCAGTGGCAAGTTTCCCAGGAATAACTGATCTGGTGCTTCACACTATCTTTGGTATATTCTGAACTGTAATTTTAAGCAACTAAAAATGGAATAAATTCTTCACTTCCTTTTTCTCATCATAATACCATACAAGTTAGCCAGCAGTTGCACACTACTTGTGGTTTCCTGTTGTATCTCATCGATTCCACAGGATTCAGTTTGTGCCATACACAACTAATGAGCTGCTTCTGGTTGTGTATCTTGATAGTCTCACTTGCCTTCACTGATAGCAAATGTGAGAAGTCCATATTGCTCTGCTGGTCATTACTTTTTATCTCTGTATCTTCATCAGCAAGTGTCCAAAACCATAGTTTGTTTCTCTAATTGGACATCTGCCATTCCAGGTATTCCTTTTTTCAATCACAAACAGGGTTAGAAAGTCCAAGTCACATCCCTCCTAGCTTTCCTCCCACGTCACCACCCCTGTTGAGGTGCACTCTTTTTATCATGTGGTGGATAAAAAGGGGCACCTGGATCCAGCTACCACTCAACACAGGAGTTGCCTCCAACCCTGAAAACAAAAATTTGTAGATGTTACCTATAGGTGAAGTAAGTTGCTTTCCATACGAATACTGGTGATATTTTTCCAGCTCTCAGAACTTCTCATCAATGCAAACATGGTTGTGTTCTACAGAGGTTAAGGTGTTCAGAGTTAAAAATGCAAAAGCCTTCAGTATCATCTCAAGATGATAACATCTCAAAATGAGAACTCTCCAAGTGCTCCACTTTTATGTTTATTTCTTTATTATGCACAATATACTGGATTAGCTTTGCTCCATCTTAAAGCACTATTGCATTCCCATGTTTAGAAGTTCTGTGATATGCAGAAAAAATTCATAGTGATTTTTCCTAATAGGTTAGCTAATTCTGTTTTTCTCCTGAGTCTTTTTTTAAATGATGAACATAGTAGAATATTTCTCAATTACTTACTACCAAATAGAACATGATTCCTTCATTTCACAGCAAAGAAGCATACCCATGGTTCCCCAGACCAATGACAAATGTTCAAGACAACCACTGTCTCAGCTGGTATTTGCCTGGGAATATTCAGTATATCAACTTCTACGTGACAAGTAGAAAATGAGAGTGCTAAAACAGGAGAATGGTGCAGCATCTCTCTATTTTTTTTTTTAATTTATTTACAATTCACGTTTAGTCAGAAATTTAAAAGTTATCAATGCTCCAGAAACATCTGCTTTAGAGTTTATAAAACTGAGGGATCTGGGAGAGGTAGGTATTCTGTGAAGCTGAGTCAGTGAAAGAAAGAAAATTAAAACACTTAAGACTTTCATTCCATATACTAAGAAATGTTTACTACAAAAGTGCACGTTTTACAATATAGAAATTAAAGTTTTGCTTTTAATTTGTACTGTCCAAATTCCTGTTTACCTCAGTGCTTCTGCTTCTAGTAAAATAGTTTAATTTTAATTCTGAAAGCATCATATTGGATTTATACCTTTATTATGATGATTATATTCCCAGCAGTGACAGGCTTGATATAGAATTAAACAAATTCTGAGTGCAGCCATTAAACCATGCAAAAATGTCTGAATCAGATAATTTCCTCCAGCAAATATAGAATTTGACAACAATATAATTATTAATTTAAAATATCTACCCAAGTTTGCATCTAGGTAAATGTGAAGAAAATTAAGCCCGTTGCTATTTGTTGCTGGAGGAAAACCAGAATTAAGAAATGCAACACAATTCAGGAATAATAACAGGTCAACTATTATTAACTGTTCTTTGTAAATAAAACACAAGTTTTTTTCCTGCTATGCTTACCTCAGAATTTAATAACCCTTGAAATGATCCCTTACCAAAATGAGTACTTAACAGAAACAACAAAACCAACAGTGAACAACAAAAAGTTGTGTAGTGGAAAATACAATACCTCCATTTAGTTTCAGTAGCCTTCCAAAAAACCTTGGGTATTGTTTTGTTTCCCCCAGAAGAAAAAAAATAAATCATAAAGTCAATTATTTCTTAATGCAATCTCACTTATTTCCAAAGAAATGAAAAAAATATATATATTCTGAAGAATATACAAGCAATTTTATCTTTCTTTTATAGCAGGAGAAGAACGTGATAGTAACTCTTTTGTAGTAGTACTACATTCTGAATTCCTTTCCTTCCAGTTCCTTGATGTGCCATAGAGTTATGTATAATCACCTCTAAATAAACAGTAACATGAAACTCATCAGTCTTCCTCTGACAAACTGATTAGACCACATACAGTTCAAGTTTCACAGGACATTCTTCCATTTTTTTCCTAATTCTTGATTCTATTAAAACTATCAGGGCCCTATTAATGACAAAAGGACACCCAGGATGGCTTCACTGATCAGAAAGCCAGGAAGGGCTTTCTGATTTACTCTAGAATAGACCCTTGGTTGCCTAATCAACATAGAACAAAAGAATTGCTCAGAATTAATTCTCATGTGAGTTTATAGAATCATAGAATGCCAGGTTGGAAGGAACCTCAAGGATCATCTGCTCCAATCTTTCTAGGTACTACTACAGTTTATATGAGATGGCTCAACACCCTGTCAAGCTGAGACTTAAAACTGTCTAATGTGGGGGAATCTACCACTTCCCTTGGGAGACTATTCCAATGTTTGACTGTTTTTCACCATGTTTTCATGGTGAAAGATTTACCTCTTGTGTCCAATCAGAATCTCCCCAGGAGCAACTTGTGTCTGTGACCCCTTGTCTTTTCCAAGTGATTCCTTGTAAATCAGGACTCTTCATCTTCTTGGTAGCCACCCTTTAAGTACTGGAACATGGTAAAAAGGTCTCCCCTAAGCCTTCTTTTCTCAAGGCTGATCAAACCCAGTTTTCTCAGCCTCTCCTCATACGGCAGATTCTCCAGTGCTTTGATCATCCCTGTGGCCCTTCTCTGGACCTTCTCCAGCCTGTCTGCCTCCTTTTTGTAGAGCAGGGACCAAAACTGAACACAATACTCCAGGTGTGGTCTGACAAGTACCGAGTAGAGTGGGATAACTTCTTTATCTCTGCTTATATTACATTACATGACATTACATTACATTATATTATATTACTTTATATTACGTTATGTTATGTCATGTCATGTTTATAATATCATATAGTATTATTATATTATATTGAATTATTTTATATCATATCTTTATAGTTATAATTGTTTATATAACTATTTTATAATATTATAATATTATGTAGTATTATATTGTGCTATAATATAAAATTATAATATAGTTATATTATAACTTTTAGGGGGAAAAATATAACTGTGATTTGAAAATGTGTAGTGATGAAGAATCCATACCTAAACCTGATAAGTAGTTCTAGTGCTTCCTGTACTTTTATTTTATTTTATTTTAATGTCTGACTTCAAGGCCTAGGCAGTAAACAAGGAGCTCTAGTACTACCAGATACAAGTTTCCCATGGGAGAAATCTTAAATACATTTAGGATTTGTAATAAGCTATTCACCCAAGCTTCTGAGTACAATTGTGTCTCTCACTACAGATTGGCTTTGCTCTCTTCATGTGACCGTTTTAAGATAGCTCCCGAAATACAGACAAAGAGACTACATTTAGGAAGGAGACATTGTTATGTATTGCAGGCTTGCACAAAGCTGGGTGCTTGGTGTCTTCCAACAAATGAAGCATACCAAACGAGATTTTCCATTACAGATTTATATACAAACCATAGTATTCTTCCAAGTCCATCCTCCTTATAGTGATTTGTTAGTTAAGTTCACCTAAAGGACACAATATCACAACTTCTACAGCTTCAACTGCCCAAGACTGGTTTAGCTGTCAATCTTCTTGATTTTGGTTCTTCTTTATCACCTTCTGCATTCCTTAGGTCCAATTATCCATATAGACTTCAAGTCTTCTCTGCCAAGTTGGTGATTTACATGAGACACTCTTTAAACCTCTTGATTCATTCCCTCCTTCTGGGCCTAGTTAGTGCAGGATGTCCTTGCTCAGTGCTAGCTGCAGCACTAATTGTGTGCCTCTCTGACTGCAATTTTAACTTGTATATGCATGCAGAGTACATCTTACACAAAATAACTGCATCATTCTAAATTTCTGAGTTTTCTTCCAACACTCAGACATCCAAAAGTTGGGCATTTAGAATAAGTGAACATCAAGATTATCCTAAACAGTAAATGGTGAAACACACAGACAGAAATACCATACCATCTACATAGTGCAGTTTTATGAGACAAAAACAACATTGTATATCCATTTTTTCACTCTCTTTGTTACTCTCCATATTTTTCTCATTTGTCTTGTCTATTTTTTCATGGTTTGGACCATGTGCTTCAGTACTGATCCACCACTTCGCTGAGTACAATTGTAATATAACTTCCCTACAACCTCTTAATATTTTGTTCTTTATACATTTAAGGATTATAATGGTCTTTTTGCCTACAAGACAGCACTGAAGGATCACATTTCACTGTGACCCACTTAGCACTGGCCAGGATAGAGCACCTAGACTCTTAAAGATGGTAAAATTTCTTCCCAACTGATGAGCTTGCATGTAGAAATATTAAAATGCCTATTTCTTCCTTGCATTCTCTTATTAAATGATTATATCATTCCATGTGGGTGACATACCCTTACAGATTAACTTTATTAATTAATTGGCTTACAGTCAGAAAACAAGGAAGACCCCCAATTACATTTTCTAAATGTCTGGCTGAAACACGTTGTGTTACATACTGCTCCAATACACAGGGGAAAGTGGCCTCTCGTTTCTTACTTTTGGGTCTGCACAGAAGTTAAAGCAAGAGTTTCTCTGAATTACAGCATCGTAAGTTTTGCTGGTATGATCAGGGACCTATCAGGTATAGTGTAAGCAGACTCTGATACTAATTTATTTCCCATTTGCAGATTACACGAATTACATGATTACGTTAATTTGGGCTCTCTGATTCCCTAGTCATCTTCTGATGGAGAGCCCTTCATAATGGCGATTTTCCACTAATTATTTCTAGCCATTTTAAATTCTGTGTGCTGAAGAGTGACTTTGTAGAGCCAAGTTTCCAGCCTAAGATTTTTCCTCACAGGTGTTTTAATAGCTTTACTTTTGTTCCATTTTACCAACATAACTAGAAATATAGTGACATACTCCATTTTTTCACTCAGTAAAATGTATCTGTTGACAATTTCCCATTAAATTAAAGGTCCATAAACTGTAGATAGTTAAAATTTATGGTATTTGGCTTTGTTGTAAAAGGATTTATTATAAAGTATATTTTAAGTTCAGATTAAGCTTTCTCCTGCAGGTTGTAAACTTTTTCTTTCACGTTACATCAATGTTCTACCTCTTACTTGTCTAGCAATTCTATCTTAGTAGAGAAGGAAGCTACCTACCTCAGTGGGTTTATAGCAGAACAATGACTTGGGGATGGCTGGGCTTCTTTTAGTAACATGGTCAATGTTAGGTGTCTTGGAATCCTGAATCTTTAAAATGTGACACACGGGTAACTACATTACCCAAAAGCCATGGGGCAGAGCCCATAGAAATCCATAAATACCTTCTGTTTGTTCCAAAAGAAACCTTGAAATCCATGTATTTAACAACTATGATCCATGGTCATATGTGCAGCCTGTTGTTTACCACCTCTCTCATTCCTGATTTCTATCAATTTAACATGTATTTGCAAAAGTTATAAGCTGGAGGCTGAGAGAGTTGCTGTCTTCTCCTGTTCTCTACATGTCCACCTTTCTCCACTCGGAGAGATGGGATCCTGGGTTAAACAGACCTTTGTTTTGACTGCTTTTATGTTTTTAACTTCCTTTAAGTCTGAAAATAATCTGTTTGCACAAGCTTGTGATTGACAAATTCTTAGATTCCATCCATACTGACACACTCCAGCCTGAGGTGCAAATTCTGTAATTGTTCCTGAGCAGCTTGCTATAATGCCAAGACCTGAGAGCAGGGAGAAGTAAGTACTATAAAGAAGTAAGAAGACATGCTTGAGGAGACTGAATGATTACTGAGATAAGGAAAGGATGTGAGCTGGAACAAGGTTTTAAAGTGATAAGTGAATGTGATATAAGCCTCAACTGTGCTAGGATGTGCATCCTCAGACTAGGAAATATGTGAGAGAATTAAAAGACTGAGACATAGGCTGCAGGGCAGGTAGTGATGGAGAAGAAAATGGAATGTATGGTCCCTTTGTAATGCATGTTAGGATCCAGGATTCCTGAGTTAGTTGGTAAAGAGACAACATAAAATATTAGTTTATCTCTCCCTAATGACTGAGCTGCACAGAATAATAGTTTTCTCCTGCTTTTATTTGCTATTAGCTCATGTAACCTGAAATGTTGTATCAACTCCTGAGTTTGAACTTTCTGGATGAGCCCCAGGGATGTAAATTTGCTTCAACAAGATAGAATTTCTGATGGCTGATTTTCTAGATTGCCTTCTACGAAGTTACCTCCTAAAAGTAACTTGGAAAGTGTTAAGATTACAGACACTAAAACATTCAAAAAGTAGAGAGCACTTGAACTCTTAGAATCCTAGAATATATGTACTATGATAACTCTTTTATTTATGAGATTACATTGTATTTTTACCATAGGCTGCTCCTTCCTTTAGTACATAGGATATCTAGGATACCTAGTACAGGATACCTTCTCCAGTCTCAAGAAGAGAAGGCTCTGCGGAGACCTCATAGTGGCCTTCCAGTATCTGAAGGGGCTACAGGAAGGCTGGGGAGGGACTGTTTACAAGGGCTTGTAGTGACAGGACAAGAGGGAATGGTTTTCAGCTGGAAGACGGTAGATTTAGGTTAGACATTAGGATGAAATTCATTAGTGTGATGGGGGTGAGACACTTGAGCAGGTTGCCCAGGGAGGCTGTGGATGCCCCCTCCCTGGAAGTGTTCAAGGCCAGGTTGGATGGGGCTTGGAGCAACCTGGTGTAGTGGGAGGTGTCCCTGTCCATGCAGGGGGATGGAACTAGATGATCTTTAAGGTCCCTTCCAACCTAAAGGATTCTATGATTGAAGGGAAGGTACCTTAAGAGACACTAGAAAGTTAAAAGGGAGCAATGGACCTTTGGAGGACTGCAGAAGTAAATAGAAGACCACAACAGACTCAGAATTGGGGATGTGGAAGGATTCTGTAGTAAATTTCCTGATTGTGTCCTGCCCTAACCAATTTTTCTAAATGGCCTTTTAGCATATAAAACAGCAATGCATTAATCCAATCTGAAGATACTTCTGACCGTGGTACAGTCCTCACCCAACAGGAAAGGACAAGTTGCCTAAAAAGCAACTTTGTTCATTGCTGGACAAGGCTCAGACACTTTAGATGAAACTGAAGAAAAAATTGCTTTGAAAATGAAAAGGATTTTTTTTATTACAATTTTTTCCAGTTTTTTTCCTATGAAATATGTGTCAAAATATTGTCAAACCCATCATCACAGGAAAGGAATCTTGTTATTATTTTTAATATTTTTATTTTTAAATAAAATAAATAAATACATTTCTCATATATTTTTAAACTGACCAATTTTAAGCCTTATTCAATAGAATTCACTTCAGAAGTTCATATTTTGCAGGTTTTTTCCTCTCAGCCAGCTCTAAACAACCCTAATAACAAATTCAAAACTAGCTTGTGGATCTTACTAAGATAAAGCAGAAGGTAATACCACCAGCCAAAACCTACTAATTCCTTTTCATGTAAGTAGCATCATTTTGATGTATGCAGGCTAGCAGCGCAGTTTCACAAATGGGACATGCATTGTTCCCCTGTGCTTCCCACTGCACCCCCTTATTGGCACTATCCCTCATCTGACTGCACATGCAGCAAGATCAATCTGTTGATCCAACTGAGAACTGGCCAGTTTTTAGCCACATGAATGTTCATGTCAGCATAGAAAGGTCACAGAAATCTTGCTTAGGAGGAGAACAGACAAAAGGTTTGATTTACCAAATCGAACACTTTATTAGTACTTGTGATAAAAGAGTTTTTGAGATCCACTAATGAAAACCCAGGAAAAATGGGATTTAGAAAGAATAGGGAATTTTCTTTATATATCTGAATCCATACATCTGCACCAAAGATGGTTACGGTAAGATGAGAAACTAGGTTCTTGCAACAGCTCCCTCCTGCTGAAATGGAGTCATTCTGTCCTCCCTCAGGCTGCACACACTTCAGTGCTGTCTGAAGTGTGGGGGGGCTTCGGAATCTGCCTGACACACAAGTCAATTCAACTTGCTAGGGTGGCAAAAAGCTATTGGCTTTTTTTTTTTTTCCTTAATTGGTTTCCTAAGTTGGAGAACAAGTGTTATTAATGGTGGCAGGGCCCCAAATATAGTCGAATGTCATAGCTGACAGCTTTCCTCAGCAAAATGTCACTAAACCAACATGAAATTATGCTATTTTAGACTTGGACTTGCAGTTTGGGGATGGTGTAGAAAAGCTAGTTGTAGAAAATTATCTTAAAGTTGATGTGGTGTAAATAGCATGGAAAGAAAACAAGCAGTTCTGTATCTAAGCAACTTGACTTCCTAAGGCACTTTTTGGTAAACTGAAGGACCTAGTTAGGCAAGTCAACTGAAATGAGGAGGTCAGGAGTTTAAAATTCTTTTAATCAATTTCTTTTCCTTCAAGGGGCAGGTGCTAACACAGTGCATGAAAATGATTATTTGGAATAAGTAGAGAGCTTTCAGGGAAAGAAGGACTGGCTAGCAAAAAAGCGTTACTACATATTGAAAAGCTCAGAGATAAAGTTCTATTTACCAGAGCAAAATGAGGGAAATGGCAGCAGGCTGTACAGAACATGAGAGTGTAAAATTGGAGAGTGTCACTAATAGATTTCTTCAGGAGTTACTCTTGGGATTGATCTTATTGTTTGGCAAATAAGAGAAAATAAGCTTATTGCCTTGGCTGGTTTAAAAAAAAATTAGGCAGCATCATCAACACAGCTGCATTGGGATGTCATATGGAAAAACAATGAAAGACTTTGATGATTGAACTAATGGAAACAAAACAAACTACTATAATACAAAATGCAAGGTCATGCTCTTGGAGGCTAATAAAATTTTGCTGTTTAACAGAGAACTTTCCCAGTAAATGTGTGGTGTAGAAAAGAACATAGATACTACTAGAATAGGTGGTGGTTATCTAATGTAGTTGTGCAAAAAATCAACTGCACACCCAAGACTGAGATTTTTCACAGAGATGTGGAAATAGTAATGTACTGTACAATGTAGCAATTCCGTTTAAAATGGAATATTAGGGCAATTTGAACCCATATTAAAGGCAGATGAGTTCAGACTGGGACAAGTGGCAGTCAAGACTGGCAGAATGATGAAGGGAATGAAGAACGATTGACCAAGAAGAGCCTAAAAGATCTTTGTTTAGTCTAGCAAAAGGAAGGCTGAGAGGGAATATGATTACTGTCTATAAATATATCAGGGGTAAACACCAGGGAGGGAGAAGAGCTCTTTAAGCCAAAGGATGAATACTGGCACAAAAGCAAATGGATTCTTGAATAAATTTACTCTGGAAATTAGAAGAAGGTTTCTAACCACCAAAACAATGAAGTTCTGGAACACATTTGCAATAGGAGTAGGGGGTAAACATATCAAACTACCACTAAGATGGAGCTTGAAAAGTCTCTGGAAGGGATTATATGACAGTTTCCTGTAATAGCAAGAAACTGGACTCTGTGACTAGGGAGTCTCTTCTAGTCTGAAAATCATATATTCTGTTTTTATTCTGTTATTTCTTCTCCATAAGGACAAGAGATTTATCCAACAATAATCCTCAAATATTAAAAAACCAAATAAAAGTATTTTGCAAGTAAAAATTATTTGATTATTGTGAACTTATTGCAAGTGATTCCAGAATAACTTTTTATTGAGTATTGCATTCTTAGTCTTTACTGTATCGGAATGTCTTCTCTGGGGAGGTTGCCCAGTTAAGAACATAAGTTATTCTTTACTTTTTCAAAACTGAAATATGACATGTAGCATAAAGTTAATTGGAAAACATATCATTCAATGAATAACAATATTCTAGGATAGTGTATATTATCTCATTATTTGACCTTCTGAAAGATCACTTTTAGTTACGTAAGCTGCAAATTAAACTGCTGAATGCAATTTATTTATAGATACATACTGATTTGTTTATAAATATTATGAAAAGTATATGTAGTTCAAAAAACATAATGAAAACCACAGGTAGTGTTTTGTAGAAAGTAATTTTTTTCAATTATTTTATGGTATGGGTTCTGTTATGTACAGTACAAATATATTCACACGGTATCTTTTAATCAACAGCTTTAGTTTATAAAGAAAAGTTGCAAGACCTAATGAAACTCCAAAATCAGAACACCAATAGAGGAGAATATTACATAATAAAAGCAAAATTATCAGGGTGTTACTGATCTTAGGTGCTCTTAAGATTTTACTTTTTTTGGTTTTGTTTTGTTTTTTTAATCTTTTTTTTCTTCCACTACTATTTCTTGAACTTGTGTTGGGCAACTAACTAGTAGACCAGAATTCCATTATGCCGTGATCAGGAAAACTCATGTTCCATCAACCAATACAATGTGGAAACACGCAGGCATTTCTCTAAACTTAAGTATTATCTGCATTCCAAACACAATCCTTTTCCAAGCCAGACTTCAAACCAGTTGTAGTAAACAGTGTTCTAAAGGATGTAACACTTTCAGAATGTCACATATATAGAACAGTGAAGGACATCTTGTTCAATCGTTGCCTCTTTGTTCCTCACAACTCGGTTGAAACACCCAGTTAGATTAATGTAAACCTAAACAGTGTTCAGGCTGAAGAAGTCCTACAGTCAAAAGAATATGTTTCTTTCTAATTCTGGAATGAATTCCACTGTTCTTTATCATAGATAATTATTGCTGATAGCAGAAGGTAGCTTTAAACAATGCTCATTCTGTTCCTACAATATACTACATAACACTTGAAGGTTGGCTTGGTAGTGTTCTTAAGATTACTGCTCAAACATAAACTCTCTAAAACATATCAGATTACTCCTCAGTTCAAATACAGTTGACTGCTTTTTGAGATAATTTTACTCCACAACAGATAGAAAGATGTCACTCTTCTTGTAAGTCATTGAGTACACTGTTGGTTCAGCTTTGTTGAATTTCTCCACTGCCAGTCAATACGTTTGACACTTCTTTGTGAAGCTGCTGACATCAGGCCTGTCCATGAAACCAGCGGTGTGGAGCCTATAAATACATTCATTTCAGATCTCTGGTGTACACAAAGAGATTTTACTGCTAAAGCTAACTCTTTTAAACCATAAAAAAGAACCACTTGATCTGGATTATTCTTAAAAATAATCTGAATTATACATGGTTTTAGAGATTAAGAGGAATTTACATAGGTCTTTATTCCTTTCTCCTGATGAAACTGAAAGAATGATGGAAAAACTATGGGGCATTTTATTATTTTTTTTCTAGATTTGAACATACAAATTCAGAAATAGGGTTACATGTCTACAGGGGGACAAGGGTTCTTTGGAGTTACAGACTTATTATAAATACCTTTCAGTACAGTTCCAAAATGCAAGCAAAACCATCAGAATTTGTTTGAACTGTATAACCTAAAACATTAATGAAAATAGTCTCTTGCTACATTGCTACACAAAAGTCCTAGGTAACACTGTCAGGTAATGTCTATTGCTAAGGCAGTGGTAATAGGAGGGTGACCTAATGGAGTGTATGAGATTAAATGTTGAAATTTCAACATCTGTCTGCTTACTATGAACATAATCAGCTGGATGGTGTGATGCCGCAGAACAAAGTTTATGAATTTACAGGGCAACTTTGAGGAGACCTTCAATACAGGTCTTGGTCCTCAACCACGGCACGTTTCTCCTTGGCAGGGTTGTCTTAGGACTGTCTCACCATCAGCTCACGGCATTCCTTCAGGCGTGAGCGCTGGCAGGGCCAGCTGGCACCAGCCCCCAGTAACTCTTCCCCCCACACCCAGTAGCCCTTCCAAGCTTCATCTGGTGGCCAGGATGGTGTGAGAAAAACACATCGATTCCCATCAGCAACATGGAGTAACAATGTTGGAGAAGCTTTGGCTTGAGCTGTTGACTGAAACCTGTAACTCCATGTGGGATCGTTAGGAAGAAAGTACATGTATTGTTCTGACAATGGAAGAGAACAGAACTCTGGTCTCTCCCACCCATGAGCATTGTTACCAAGCACCCCAAGCCATGGTGGATGGCAGCAGGAACCAGTGACTGCTCCGCAGGCTGCACCGCGGGACGCTCCCGGCCCGGGGCTGGGAACGGCGCCAGCGGCTCCAACCCGGCTCCCGGCGCAAGCACGAGGCTCTCTCCGGAGGACACTGCTCCACGGGGTTGACACGGACTGATCCCGGAGAGGGGCGGCAGGCAGGCTGTTGGCTCTCTCTCTCTCCCTCTTCTGGACAGAGGAGTACGAGTAACCGGGGCAGAGCGGGACCAGCGCGCAAGCCGGGAGGCTGAGCTCCCCAGGTCTTCGAAGGAGCGGGCTTGAGTGCCATGGCCAGCGCGGGGGGAAGCGCCGCGCAAGGGAAGCGCGCAGCCTCCATTTTGGCGGAGGGCGGGCGGGGAGCTTGGCTCCCGGCGCCTGGCCGCCGTCGCCTCCTGGAGCCCTGCTGCCCACCCCGCGGCACTGCCGGGGGCACCAGGCTCCTCTTCCTGCCCGAGCCCGGCAGAGGCGCCTCAAATGGGCGCCCCGCGGCGCCTCACATCGGTTCGAATGGGTCCCAAGCTCCCCGCAGGAGCCTCAGACAAAATGGAGGACGCCACCACTGCTGCCACCACCACCACCAGCAGCTCCTCCAGGAGCCATGCCGGTGACTGACATGGCGTCCTCCCCCGCAGCGGGTGGGGGCAGGAGGGCGTCCCAGGGCAAGGACAGCGCGGAGGCGCTGCCCGGCGGGGCCGGCTGCGGGGGAGGCGCCCTCCCGGGGATACGCACACGCTCTCCCTTTCCCCTGTGGGAGCGCTTCCATTATCCACGCTCTGTCCCTCATGGAAATGGCCCCAGGTTCAAAGCCCTACTGGGGAAAGGAGCGGGTAGGACCTCCCGAAAAACCACCGAGGAGAGTCCTGCTAAGCCCTGTAGCCCGCCGACGGGAGGCGGAGAGGGAGAAGGGAGCCCTCGCCCCACGGCCGGGGCTGTGGCGCCCACGGAGACCGAGCGCAAGGCTGGGATGCGCAGCGCAGCGCAGCCTCCGCGCCGGCGGAGCGCTAGCGGCACGGCCCGGCGGCAGCGCCAACTTCTGCGAGTTGCTGCTGGCTGTCAA
The DNA here is from genome assembly GCF_020740795.1 of Apus apus. NCBI lineage: Eukaryota > Metazoa > Chordata > Aves > Apodiformes > Apodidae > Apus > Apus apus. The sequence goes on from NC_067282.1 coordinate 18,202,274, forward strand.
GCGCTGCGCCGGGACAGCCAGCGCAGCCCTCGGGCGCGGGCAGCGAGCCGGTGGGCAACAATCCGGGTTCCTCTAAACCTGATGGATCAAAGTGGGAAGAACCCCGGGCATGGCCAGGAGGAAGATTGGCAGTTTATAGGGTCAACCGGCTGCGGGCGGCGCCGATGGATGGGCGGCCCAGCCACTCGGCTGGCCCAGCGCGAGAGCCCGCCCTCTGGGGGAGCCAATGGCGGGGCAGGGGGGCGGATCTCCCCCGAACTCGCTTGGCCCGGTTCCTCCTCCCCTTCGCTAGCAGCTGCGCTTCGCCCGGGACTGGACCGAGTTAGAGTTGAGACGCCGGAGGAGTAGCGCAGAGTGCGTGCGTCCCCCGCGGGGGGGTCCGTGCCTGGGAACGGTGGGGAGCCGGGTAAGGCGGGGGTGCGGGGCGCTGCGCCTCCGGGGCTGGCTGGCGGGCAGTTGGCGGCGCGGAACTGCCCCCAGGGCGGGGATGGGAGAGCAGCCGCCGTGCCTCCCAGCTACGCGGGCTAAGTACCCCGCGGTGTCGTCGCCGGCGCGCCAGCACTTCTGGCGGCGGCGGAGGGGGCGCGGGCAGCCCCGAGGGCAGCCCCGCGGGCAACCATCGTGGGCCGGAGGTGGGCGACGGGGGCAAATGGGGGGCGCCCGGGGTTAGCCCTGAGGGGGGGGGGGGGGGGCAGGGGCATTTGGGGGAAGGGCCGGGTTTGGTTTAGCGCCTCCTATTTTAACTCCCTCCCTGCCTTCCTCACCGGGCCCTCGGCTGTTGTTCTGCCCCGATGCCTCCCCCACCCACCGTCCTCGCCGCCCCCTCGTCGATGCCTCCCTCCCTCCGCTGCCCGGCGCTCCGCGGATCCTGCCGCCGTCGCTGCTCCCCTCCCGTATTGTTTGGCTGGGTCTCTCTAATGGCGGACAGGAGGCGGCAGTGCTGCTGGCCGACTGCAGGGGGGCAAACCCGAGACGGGGGGCAACTGCCGCGGGAGCGTGCGGGGGCCCGAGGCGCTCGCCCGCTGCTGAGCCGCCTCCACGGAGGGTCCTGTGACCCCCCGGGACGCCGGTTCAGGGCAGCTTAGGCAAGTTAGCAGGTAATATTTGCTCCCCGCTGCGAGTGCCGCCGCTGCCGTTTCCCCCGCACCGGCGCGGAGAAGCTGCCGGTGCACTGCGCCCGGGGAGGCTCCTTGTCCCCCTCCTTCAGCGGGGGCAGGTGGCGTAGGTGTGCTTGAGGAGTACCCACCGCCCCGTGGGAGGGCAGTTTGTCTTATTTATTTATTTAAAGGGCTGGGATTAAAGGGAAGTGGTGGGTGATGCAGGCGGTACCTGGCCCGGCCAAGGAAAGGAAACACTGCCCGGGGGCGCTGCCCGCTCCGCGCTGCCCCGCGTTAACCCCGTGTCTTTCCCTTAGGCTCCAGCCCAGTTTGGTGCAGCCTTGGCAGAGACCAACAAGGAGAGGGAGCTCCATTGTGAGTGCTATTTACGTATCTGTTTCTGCCTCTGCTAGACCTGCTTAGGGAGATCTTGACCCACCCACCCTTATTCTCCGGGGGCAGGGGTAGAAGGAGGGGCCTCCAGGCTTGGGTGGGGAAATTCCTGGGTCCAGCAGCTGCTGCCCTGGGGCGAAGCCCCGGTAATGGCTGTGAGGCGGCTCCTCCTTGGGGTGGGCGCTGCTGCTGCAAGACATCGCTCCTGCAATACCCACTCCGGCAGGCAGACGACGGGCTGCTGTCGCTGCTCACGTTACCCGGCTCAGGAGGGAGGGGGAGGGCATATTTCGGGTGCCCTCTAGAGTTCTACGGCGTGTATTAAAAACCATGGCGAGACACCTTTAGCCATCTTGAATTTTTTTTCCCCCCTTCTTTTTCCAATCCCATGTCCTGCCTGTCTTGAAGGTGAGAAGGGGAATGAGAGATTGAAAAGAGCCCAGCAATTTGCAGAGCATACTCCAGCATCTCTTCCTTTGTGTGTTTATGCTGGTTCTTCGCACCCGCAGATTTGCTTGGGTGATTTTCTTGGGTGCCATTGGCAGTTGTGAACTGTGGTGAAGCTTCTGAACCATCTGCTTTTCCCCTTCCCCAACAAGCTGGAGATCACTGGGGAAACCCATAGATTCTTAATAGTCAGTATTTTCGGTGTTTCATCTGTGTGGGATTTTCCAAGTGGGATTGTCATCTCTCTTGGGTGTTGGGTTGGCTAAAGAGAGGTTGAATTCCAATCCCGGTCCGGAGGATTGGGGTGTAGTTTTAACTCTTGTTTGTGCCTCTTAATAATGGGTGTTTTTTTCTGCAATAATGGGTGGTTTTTGCTGTGCCAGGGAATTTTGAAATCGCGAAGCAGTGTGGTGGAGAAAGTGAGGTGGGGAGAGGAGGTGGGAACTGAGGCTCTGGGCCAAGGCCTCCCTTCCTCCTCGGGACACAGCCTCCCTCCCTCCCTCCTCCCTCCTCACGTGTGGCCCGGGAACTAAACAAAAAGGCCGCGCCAGCCCTGCCCTCTGGGGTCTTCATGTGGGGACAGGGATGCTCCAGTGCTGTAGTTTTCTCCACCATTTGTATCTTGAAATATTTTTTTTGTCTTGTTTTGTTTTGTTTTTCCCCTCTCCATTCTGCGAAGTAGATTTCCCAAGTTTGCATAGCTTGCAACTTTCTTTGTCACTATTTGGGTGGCTTACGTATACAAAGAATAAGTGGTTTTCTGCAAAACCTCACTGCTTAGGAGGAAGGCATTGGATTTGGATTAATTCTGAGCTTCTAAAATTACCACCTCATGAAAGACACCGAGAGTTTATGGCACTGTTATTAACAAAGTGGTTTGTTCTAACCCTTGGCTTACTACTGTAATATATACATTTTAATTGTAATTTTTAACTCTTTACTGTGTCTTGGATGTAACTACCTTCTAATTTTACTTCTGATTCATTATGCATTCCAGTCTAATAGCTGTTCTACTTTTATTTTTTTTGCTTCCTCATGTTAGAAAAATTACTTCTAAAAGTGATCAAGGCAAATAGTGCTTTGTAAGGAGGAAGGCTGTTGTGTTGAGAGTGAAAAGGGATCTTGTGTACTGGAGCTGATTTGAAAAAAATGTTGCTGCCTATGAAAAGATGAGAATACTGCCAAGAACAGCTGTATAGCTAAGATTCAGTAAACCTCAATAAAGAGTTGCCAGCTGGTTTGTGAATTACACTAACATCCTGCACCAGAGCATCCTACTAGATGGCACATGGTTCTCCTCCAACTGTGATGGTAGTGGTACAGCCTTTTCTCTGTCATGTGACTGGAGGTAAAAAGTGTATCCTGGGGCACATGGAACGCCATGCTGTTGTGTGAGGGAATGTATTTAGTGCTTACTGCTGCAAGGTCAGCTCTAGGAAACAAACGCTTCAGCCACAGTTTGAAGAATAAAGTGATGATGACACATTATTAGGTAGTTAAACTAAATAACTTGTTTTAATAAAATACTGTTTTAATCAGAGTATCTAATAAATTTACTTTATATTGTTACTAAGCCACTTTGACCCCAAATATGTGATTGTATCTACTGTTACTTACCCTGGCTAATAATGATGCCAGTGAAAAAGTGAAAGCAAGTTTCTTTGTCTTCTACGGATCTGATTCAAGTATATTGAGAGATGTGGGACCAAAGCTGGTACAACCTCTTTCAGATTTTTGCTGATTTTTTTTTTGGTCCAGCATCATCATGAGCAGTCCAGCAGTTTACAGTACCTTTCATTTTGCTTTTGAGGACTAAATACAGAATTACTGAAGTTCTATCATACTGTGTCAGTCTGTAACCCATTGATATACTCTGTAGCAAAAGCAGAATGAGGAGTTCTCCGAAGAATTTATATCAAGTATTGTTACTAATGGAGAATCTACTGTTCATGGAACACTTTTCTTTTTTTTTTTTTTTTTCCAGATGTGTCCATCACAAATAAATACGAACTCAACCTAGCTGTAGAAGGGATTGAAATTTGAAGTTCAGAATACTAGTAAACTGTCCCTTCTGAGAAGGCTGAGGTAATACTTGCCTTACCTTAAAGCTGTGTATGCTACAGGAGTTGGTTGTCTGCTGACATTGAGTTTAACTCAACTGCTGAAAGTCACAATCATAGAATGATTAAGGTTGAAAGGGACCTTAAAGATCAAGTTCCAACCTCCCTCCTATGAGCAGGGACACCTCCCACTAGGCCAGGTTGTACAAAGCCTCATCCAGCCTGGCCTTGAACGCCTACAGGGAGGGGGCTTCCACAACCTCCCTAGGCAACCTATTCCAGGGCCTTACTACCCTCATGGTGAAGAATTTCTTCCTGATGTCTAACCTAAATCTACCCTCTTTCAGTTTGGAACCATTTCCCCTTGTCCTACCACTGCCCTTCTGGGTGAAAAGTCCCTCCCCAGCTTTCCTGTAGGCCCCTTCAGGTACTGGAAGGCCACTGTAAGATGTCTCCAGAGCCTTCTCTTCTCCAGGCTGTTGTATGTCTCTATGGATGAGAACATCAACAGTTGCACTGCATGAGATCAACAACTGTCCTTTATAGACAGGTTAGATCATAACTGTCTACTGAGGGATTCTTACGCCTTCACTTAAATTATCTTGTGGAGTGGTCATGTCAATGACCAAAGTTGTTTTCTTACTCCAGTTAGCTATCAGAGCAAAATTATTTTAATCAATGGCTATAACATTGATGACAAATTCAGATTTTAGTAGTCCAACATAGTTAAATTAACAGAGCTTACTGAATTTTGTGGTCAGTGAAGAGTCTCCAGTGACATGATTGCTACCAGTGTATTTTTCAAACTATTCTGTGTTTGAAGGGTATTTACACTTGTATGTTTGTCCTGGTGTTTAAGCATTCCATCTTTCATTGTGTTACCCAAGCTTTTTGAGCTACCTTCACCATGACTTCCTTCTCTGCCTCTTCCACCATCAGCCATTGGAGAATCATCTCATGGGGATGGCAGGAATTCATCACTGAGGCAAGGGTGCAGAAGCAAGTGTTCAGTGCTGTGAACAGAGTAGCTGCAATAGTGGTTTGAAATGTACTTAGGTGTAACTAGTCCTTTTCCCAGCCATATGGAGTGTCAGTAGCACAAGAGGATTGTGGTGTTTTTTGTTTGCTTTCATTAGGTTTGTCTGTTATTAGACTACTTAATTATGCATGGCTGTTGTGCAGAAATTATTGCTTTGGAGTGCTTAGCACTTAATATGTTACTGCATTACCTAAAATTAATTAATTAGGTACTCTATACTTAACTGTAAAAGTTCATAAACTTATTTCCTTACAAAATCGTCAGAATTCTTCAGTTTGTGTCACTGTAACTTCTAAAAGCCGTAATACCTAAATTTGTGTAGTCTATCAAGGCATAGTTCCTGCTTAGCAGTTTCAATAGTTAGAGGGACATGCTAAGCAGGATGTCATCTTAATTCCACCTTTTCCCCTATTTAATAGATTGCACAGAGTAGTGGTGCACAGTTGCTCACACGTGCTATTAACCAATAAGACAAGAACTGCTTAGATACCTGCAGCACAGCTCATGAGTCTTAATTTGTGGGGATTGTCAAAGAGAGTGGATCATCAGGAGAGGACAGTGGCATTATGGAGGAGTTCTGTTGCTTTCTACATGCAATAATTTATCGATTCATTTGCTATGAATATGGCACTGGAAGAAGACAGTAAGTCTTGCAGAGTTTTGTTGGAAACATACTGGCATCATGTGTTCCTTTAGGTTCTTCTGTGCCACGGAACCATACTGAACTTTAAATATAAGTGCACTGGTGATGCAGCTATCGTTTTTTTTTCCCTCCCTCTCCTTGAAAGTTTAATCTTGGTGAAAACCTGACTTTTTGGAGTTCCTTTTCTTTAGATCCATGTGCGACCTTTACAGTTTGGCATTTACCCTAGTGCTACTTCAGGTTTCTCTAGAAATTACTCTGTTAATCTTACTCACAAATGCAGCTGTCATCTCTGTATAGATGACCTTGAAGTGTCTTCTAGAGTTGCTGCCTTCTGTACCAGCTAGATCTCAGTGTGTACTTCTGACTTCTCTTTGTGGGTATCTGACCTTTAACTCTGTATGCTTTCGCAAAGGCAATCCTTCCTTCCTGAAAAGAAAACTCTCAGTGCTGTCTCTTGTGGACAGTGTTGTCATGAGATCTTTGGTTTAAGCTCATAATCTAGTCCTTGTTTTAGGCACAGCACACTCTACTCTTCTAGCAGACTGCATATTTCTTCCACTGAGTAAACTGTCTTGATTGTTACTAGACAATTTGTTGTTTACTTGGGTTAGTAAATCACATGGCTACATCTCACACACTGCCTTTGATCATTGTATATTTTGGTATCAGTTTTTTTCTTGCAGTCATGGTAAAAATGATACTGCTCTGTTGATACAGATTCAGAATCCTGAACAAGAGTGCTTTCCTTGTCTTCTATGCTTGACTGTCTGGTCTTGCATCTTAAGTTTTATGGTTGTAAAATAACAGGCTATGTACCTGTAATTTAAATTTGGGGGTTGACTGTGAAGGGTATTCTCTAAATATTTTTTGTTGTTGTTAATGAGATTAACTGCTGTTTAGGAAGTGGCATCACAGGCAGTTCAGCACTTTTGTTCATTCTCCTGTGATGCTTCTCATGCTTGGGGAAGTTCTCTGTGTTCACCCTTTTAATGCAGTTGCAACCTGGTAGTGCAGAAGAAGCACTTTAGGACACAAAGCCCAGTAAACCAAAACAAAACCACCACCTTTTTTGTCACCCTGGAACTCAAACACACCATCCTTAATAACTAATTCTAACTTGTTTATAGTGGTGCTGTTTCCTTGTATTCTCTTTTTTTTTGTCTCTCTCCATCTGTTGTCCCTTATGTTTAACCGGTTTGCTCTTTGAACAGTCTTATTTTGTGTTAGTACAGTGGCTAGCACAGTGTGGTCCATAACTTCGGCTCCTAGGAGCCTGTGATAAGGTTTGCAATACGTAAGTGTGGCATCACCCAGTGTCTTCCTTTTTTTTATATGTATGTATTTTTTTGGTGGGGGATGCTGTGTGCGTGTGGAAAAGGGAACATGACCTGGTGTTCTGTTACACCTGAAATAATTTCATCATTTTGTTGGAGAAAGAATTGGTGATTAATACACTAGCTAATACATTTAAGAATTCTTAGTAAGCTGGAAGAATTTACCAGACATCTTTTGAATTAATAACTAGTATTTCTGGATGCATGAGTTTTGGGGAATTTTGCTGTAGTGGTGGTTTTGTTATTTTTGAAAAATGTTGATTCAGAAGGTGAGGTCTTGTTCTGGTAGATGTTGCCCTGTTAAAGAAGCGAAGTCATATCTAGAAAGGCAAAATAAGTTCTCTGCAATACATTTAATGAAAAAATAATTTCAATTTAGAAGTGCCAGAAAATGGAGAGCACCACAAAGGTTGGTTGTTTTTTTTTTACCAGACAGAAATGTTGCATGTATCTTGGAATTGTTGACATTGTCACTTTGTTTGGCCATCGTTATGTATACTTCTATCTATAGAATTAAAAAATAGAGATACTGAGGTGATCTGACTAATATTGTGTATAGTACAGCAGTTATGATCTAACTAACTCCAGCATTTTTTAGTAATTAAAAAGAATTTGAGAATTCAAAGAAGACCTACAAGAATGACTTTGGAGTAGAAAGCATGCTTGCTATTAACAGATTTTAGAAACTCATTTTATTCCTCAATTAGAAGAGAACAGATTAGGGTGTGACTTATCCTGGTCTAGGAGAGGCTATGTGCCCAATAACAGATAATAGTGTGCTTCCCCCCCCCGCCCAGTGTGAAAGACTAAATTTCTTTCTTGTGTAGCCTTTTAACAGGTAAGATAACGAAGAGCCGGGTAAACTAAGATTTGGAATAACTTACTGAGTTGTCACTTTCTTCTTTTTAGGCAAAAGTTTAAAGAGGATTTGAAAAGTTCCCCACTAGCAAAGTTTTTATTTTAATTTTTTGGTGGGCTTGGAGTACATTTTATGTTCTGTAGGTCTTTATTCCAGATTTGGACTCGAAGCAAATGCTATATAGTGTTCTTTTGAATGGAGTTAAGTTCTAATAAGCCTACATGCTTTAATTTCATGACTGTTTAAACAAGCCTGACTTAGGGTTGTCATTGTCCTCTCTTTGTTGTACCAAAACTGACCTTTTCTGTTTCTTTTTTTGGGAGTTAGTTTATCTCCATGAATCATCACAATTAAATTTTTTTTTCAGGGGGAGCTGTGTATGTGTTGAGTGTTTACTCTGGTTTTTGTGTTTCAGCTTTCTACCACACTAGCTTCCCTGGCAGGTGGGCAGTTAGGACCCATAAACAGCTAGGGAGAGAAGAATTGTGCTGGAGAAAGTGGGAGAGGACTGGGAATTCAAAACCACTGTGTTTGTGTCCTAGACTGGATGTGGTTTATTATTGTAAAACTGCAGCCTTAACAAATACAATACACATCTTGTAATTTAGGAATAAATCTACCTTTTACTTTCTAAAACTAGTTGTATAAACTGGAGTTCTGATGGCACAAGGTAACCTGCAGCCAGCCAGTATGTGCTGCTGTGAAACCCTATCATATTTGCCTTGCTGACCATAGCCATTCTTTTCTTGGATCCCATTTCCCTGTCAGCTTTACCTCAGCATTGCATTTGGACTACTTTCTGTAATAGTTCTTGTCTCCTTTGTTTACGATGATAACATTTTCTTTCCTTTGTTGTATGGTAGCTTAATTGACTGTTTACTTGTTCATAGACTATGGGGGTTTCCCTCCTATACGTATTCTCTTAAATTCAGTTTTTCTTGTTCGGAATTACTAGATACATTGAATGCTAGTCACTGCAGGTGACTTGTGTTGAAGCAGCTTGTCCGTACTGGGCCAAAAATACTAGGCTGTTAGCCCATGTTTGGGTATTTCTCAGGGTTTAAAGCCTCTGGTTGAGACTACTAGCTGATGGTATTGTTAAACACAAGGGAAATGGTTTATCTACAAACTTCTTCATTTACAAGCTATTGCATGATGCTGCCTTCTTTTTCTGAACACATGCGAAAGTAACAAGAAAGGATTAAAAAATTCTTAGTAAAAAAGATTTGTGCAATCAGGTGTTGAGAAACTGGGTGTGCCATTAGGTGTAATGGTTACTAGTTATCCATGTAGTTACTTCTTTCCTGGGTTGTATATATGAGTGTAGGCTGCATGCTAGTTTAAAAAAAATATTTTAAAAAAACCCAAACAAAACAAAAAAATGAGGAAGCACCAGTGAAGAATAACATTAAAAGTCCTTTTTGACAATTAGTAAAGCATCTTCATTTAAAAAATGTATGGAAACAGTAGTGGCTGTGACCCTGTTTTAATAAAGATACTGTTATATGGGAGTAAACCCAGTTGACGGCCACCAGGATGCTTAGGGCGCTGCAGCAGAGAACAAAGGAAGAGCGGAGGGGGATGGGTGTGTTCAGTTTAAAGAAAAGGTTGGAAGGACATGTTACTGCTGACTTCAACTAGTTAATGGGGAAGTATTGAGAAAAATTAAGAAAAGCTTCTGTAGGCACGTTGAGGGAAAAAAGGACAACCAAGGAAAATGTACGCCCTCTCCTGAAGGAAACCTGGCTACGCAGGATATTGAAAAAGCTGAGGTTCTCACAACTTCTTTGCATCAGTCTTCACTGGCGAGAGCTCCAGCCTAATCACACAGGTCACATCAAGTAAAAGCAGCAGCTGGGAGAATCAAGTACTCCCAGCTGCAGGAGAAGAACGACTACATGAGCATCTAAAGAATGGGACAGTGCACAAGTCTGTGGGACCTGATGGGGTCCATCCATGGGTCCTGAGGGAGCTGATGAATGCTGTTGCTAAGTCTCTGTCCAACATATTTGAGAGGTCATGGCAGTCTGGTGAGGTTCCTGCTGATTGGAAAAAAGGTAACATAGCCCCTATTTTTAAAAAGGGAAAAAGGAAGACCCAGGGAACTACAGACCAGTCAGTCTCACATCTGTGCCCAGCAAGATCATGGAACAGATTCTCCTGTAAAGTCTGCTACGGCACATAGAAAATAAGGAGGTAACTGGTGACAGCCAATATGATGCTCACCATGGTGTGTGACCAGTTTGGTGGCCTTCTGCAGTTGGGCTACAGAAATGGTGGATAGTGGAAGAGCAACTGATGTCATCTACCTGGATTTCTGCAAAGCATTTGACACTGTCCCATACAACATCCTGGTCTCCAAACTGTCAAGACATGGATTTGACAGATGGACCACTCAGTGGATAAGAGACTGGCTGGATGGCTGCACCCAGAGAGTTGTGGTCAATGGTTCAGTGTCCAAATGGAGGCAGCTGATGAGTGGCATTCCTCAGGAGTCAGTATTGGGACCAGTGCTGTTCAACATCTATGTTAGTGACAGGGACAGTGGGATTGAGTGTATCTATCAGGTTTGCTGATGATACCACGCTGTGTTGTCTGGTTGACACCGTAGAGGGGAGGGCAACCAGAGGGATCTTGACAGGTTGGAGAGGTGGGCCCATGCCAACCTTAAGAAGTTCAACAAGGCCAAATGCAAGGTCCTGCACCTGGGCTGGCACAACCCCAGGCACAAATACAGGCTGAGGAGGGAATTAATAGAGAGCAGTCCGGAGGAGAAGGACTTGGGTAGTAGATGGGAAGCTCGACGTGAGCCACCAGTTTGAGCTCGCAGCCCAGAAAGCCAATTGTGTTCTGGTCTGCATAAAAAGAGGCACTACCAGCAGGGCCAGGGAGGTGATTCTGCCCCTCTACTGTGCTCTGGTGAGACCACACCTGGACTACTGTGTACAGGTTTGGAGCCCTCAGCGCAGGAAAGACATGGAGCTGTTGGAAAGGGTCCAGAGGGATTGGAACCTGATGATCTTTAAGTTCCCTTCCAACCTTAACCATTCTGTGATTCCAAGATGAAGCCAGGTTCTTCTCAGAGATGCACGTTGATGGAGGGCAGGTAACAGGTATAAGTTGCAGCAAAGGAATTCTGAATAGCTAAGATAATCAAACACTGGACAAGGGTGTTCAAGAACAGCTGAGAAATCTGTATCCTTGTAGATATTCTAAACTCTTTTGGGTATGACCATAACAACCTGATGACTTACAAAGTGGCTCTCATTTCTAATTTGTCACTGCTCTGAGTTGGAATGGTTTTGCTATGGTGATATCCAGGGGTCCCTTCCAACATCAGCTATTATATTAAACTTCCAGTGTTAAAATTAAGTATGATATAATTTGTGACCTGGAAGATTCTCACTGTTGATATGCAGTACTTTACTGTCAGTTAATTTCAACACTTTTTTTTCCCCTCCTAATAACAGAAAAATAAGAATTTTGTCTATTTGGCTAAAACTATTTTTAAAATTGTAAATGCATGAGATTGTGTTTAAAAACGGCTTCTTAAAATTACATTAATTATACTGACTTGAAAAAAAAGTATGTTACAGGGAAATTTAACTTCTTTACAGAATCAGCAGTACTATAGTGAGTAAATTGGTCTATTTCTTAACATGTAGTTCTACAGGATACATTAGATCTGCTAGATCTCATCCTCTTGCATTTGAGATTTCCTTTTTTTTTTTTTTTCAGATTTGATTGGTTTGTACATGACTGGCTGTACCCCAAATTTCTTGTAGCTTTACAAATTTTAAATAATGCTTGTTACTTCTGTATATTAGGTACTTACAGATTAGTGTAGTCACTAATCATGATACAGTCATATAAAATATGTAGCCAATGCAACTATACCTCTTAAGAAATAGAAATAGGGTACTTGTTCTGTTATGGAGCCTTTTCTCATTAGTATCTATGCTAAATATGTAGCATTTGTTGCAACATATCAGTTAACAGAGTACTTCCAAACCTGCTTCCTAGAACCAATACTAATTAAATGGTATTTTAAAAGAATTGTGCATATTACGTATTGATATCTCAAGTGAAGTTTTTGAATGCCAGCAAAAGCTAGCAACTTAATAGTTTTGATTTCTCAATCTTCACTGGTCCCTGTGGAGCAAGAGTAAGGAGTGTTTTTGAGATGTGTCCTGTGACTCACATTTATCAGTGGCCTGTATTTCATTGCCCAGTCCAAACATCTAAGTAATTTTACTGTTCTCAGGTCTGTTTCTGATCTAGCCATTCAGTATGCATTTTTTTCCCTACAAAGTGTTACATTTTTTAAAATGGAGAATTAAAATTTTTTAAAATGTAAAAGTTAAGATATATCAAATGACAATTTGACCTCCTGGCATGCCTTGTCAAGGCCACTTTCTACTATTTCTTTTTACTTTTCAGTGTTTCATTTTGCTCTTCCTATTTTCATATCTTTAGCATAGTGTTACGCTACTGTTACTGTACTCATCCCTTTCCACTTAGGTCATCTTTCAAGTCTGTTGCTGTGGTCTAGTGTTACCTGCTTTCCTGGAAATAGATATGCATTTAGATATAAGTAATAGATAAGCAGTTAGATACAACTTCTTGTGTGGGTCCTTTGGTTCCTTGCATAGTTTCACCTTTATATTCCACTTATAATAAAGGCTATCCTTAAGCAGCATGTTGAGTGGTAAAATTAACTGTCTACCACTTAACACTTCTAGCATTTTTTAAGGCTGGATGCTCTGCTGGGTTCTTGCTGATGAGCACCTTTTCATGATTAAACAGCCATGAAATTCATTGAAAGTGTGTATTTCAGGGGGGAATGTATGTCAGTGTGGTTACCCTAAAACTTAGAGATAGTCAACTTTATGGTTTTGTTCTGGCATGAACTGATATGCCAAGTGCTGATTATTGCCATGTGAGGAATCTTGAAAATGATAGGGTGCTTGGTGTGGATACACTTGCATACAGAATTGACCTTGAATAGAGTTGAGTTTGAGATTGACCCTGAATTTTTATTCTCTTAATGCATACAGGGGAGTGAATCTTAGTACTGGTTGTGTAGGAAGACCCAAGCAAGAGGTTGTGTTAAATAAATGTATTCAAATGTTCCTGGACATAGCACTTGGAAACCAGATGTCAGCATTCCCATGTAACACTGGTGGCTGCAGTGCAGTGAGGGTGCTCAGGAGATACCAAAGTTTGCATGTTTTCAATAAGCTTTAGTTTGTGTGTAGTTTGTCTTTTGAATAAAACCGATGTTTAAACTAAATAAATAAATATAGTATTATGAAATAAATAAAGTATTTATTTCACTATGTAGATCTTGCCTTTTTACAGTTCTTAGTTCTGCTTTGCTGGATTACAGGTCTTTTTATTCATATGCTTTTCTCTTAAATTTCCTGAAATCTGTGTGGCAGACTGATTTTGGGTGACTTTTAGTGAGCTAATTTCTTAAATTCATACACCTGCTTTGAAAATCTGAGGGGAGGATGAAATTTGAAGCTGCTCCAAAGTTACTGGAAAACAATTTCTGGAGTAGTGTCTCTCGGCTGAAGTAATGAGATCCCAGGCTTTTGTAATGATGGTACTCAGACAATGGGTAGATTAGATTTGTGTGCCTAGGCTTAGTATCCTATTCCTGAAAGCTCTTACCTGTGTTCTGAAAAACAGTAATATAAGTACATTGATGAGTTAGTATTAAATGTTATTCAGACTCTTAGTTGATGTTTATAGTTAACTGGTGTAATCTTTTAAGAAATACTCTAGTTTTACTTTGGTGTTGTGAATACTTGCACTTGAGTTTAGCCTGAAGCATACAAGTCTTTTTCTTGAATTCAGTAGTGTGATTTGTGTGTGAAGCTGGTTTGTGAAGTAGGTGTCATTGTGGCCTTAATATAGTGCCATAAGTTTGCTTCAAGTCTTACAAGTTTCAGGTAGCCTACTGATTGTGACCAGTGTTGTAATAGTCTGTCACGGCTTGTTTTGTTGTCACTTAGCACATGCATTTTTGAGTTTTTTACACAGCATTTTCTCTGACAGTTGTGCAGTTCTGTCTGTGACTCTCAGCTTGTCACTACTGTCCTGTCTGTTGAAATGATGTCTACGCTGAAGTTCAGAGCTAAGGCACCAACTTTGTTACGTTCAGGCACAGTTTTTAGTGTTGTTGCACAGAGATACTTGTTTGGGGAACTGATGTAGCTGGAAAGGACTCCAGCAGGAAAGTCTCTGTCAGTTGGGTTAAGTTTATTCTGGTTATGTGTATGGTTGCAGAAACAGCTGTGCCACGTGGTAGCAGAAAAAAATGAGTCTGTGGACCAGATAATTAGCTGGACCTTCAGAAGGGCTAAAACTTTTGTTTAAGTCAGAGGTGTAGAAGTTGGGAGTAAATCAGAGCCACCACATGTCTGAAGCATATCTGAGCATAAAATCATAGGGGTTGGAAGGGACCTCTGAAGATCATCGAAACCAAATCCCCCTGCTGCAGCAGGAACACTTAGGGCAGATCACACAGGAACATGTCCAGATGGGTCTTGGAAGTCTTGAGAGAAGGAGACTCCACAACCTCTCAGGGGCAGCCTGTTCCAGTGCTCTGTCACCCTCACAGTCAAGAAGTTTTTCCTCGTGTTGAGGTGGAACTTCCTGTGTTGCAACTTGGTGCTATTTCTCCTCATCCTATCACGGCACCACTGAAAAGAGACTGAAAAGGCCCATTCTTGACATACACCCTTCAGATATTTATAGACATTAATAAGGTCCCTTTTTAGTCTTCTCAAGACTAAACAGCCCCAGGTCTCTCAGCCTTTCCTCATATGACAGATGTTCCAATCCCTTAATCATCTGTAGCCCTCTGTTGGGCTCTTTCCAGTATATCCCTATTCCTCTTGAACTGGGGAGCCCAGAACTGGACACAGTACTCCAGATGTGGTCTTACCAGGGTAGACTAGAGGGGGAGAAGAACCTCCCTTGACTTGCTGTCCACACTGTTCTTAATACATCCCAAGGTACTGTTTGCTCTCTTGGCCACAAGGGCACATTTCTGTCCCATGGATAACTTGTTGTCCACTAGGACTCCAAGGTACTTCTCCATGGGGCTGCTTTCTCGCAGGTCAACCTCTAATCTATACTGGTGCATGGTATTATTTTCTCCCCAGATGCAGGACTCTCCACTTATTCTTGTTGAGCCTCATCAGGTTCATCTTTGTCCAGTTCTCCAGCCTGTCCAAATCTCGCTGAATGGCAGCACAGCCTTCAGGTGTATCAGCCAATCCTCCTGGCTTCGTATCATCAGCAAACTTGCTGAGGATATGCTCTATCCCCTCATTCAGGTCATTGTTGAAGATGTTGAATAAGACTGGACCCAGTACTGACCCCTAAGGAACACGTCTCTGACTCTGCACTGTTGATCACAACCCTCTGGACTCTGTTGTTTAGCCAGTTCTCAATCCATCTTATGCTGGGGTTGATGTCTAGATATCCCTCAGGAAAGATAAAAGAAGGGAAAAAACCCAAAACAAAACCACCACCAAACAGAAAATGCTGAATGTTTGTAGTAAGAATGGTTAGCAATAATGGTTTTATTGTGTGGTTGCCTGTGGTAAGAGTTTTGTATCTGGTGACCCAGAAGGGCCCTATAGTGCCTTTTTTGCTACCGTGGAGTTCTGATCACATAGGTAGATGTCTGTTCTTATGCAGCATATACTATTCACTGCCCAAATTGAGACCTGAATGCAGCAGCAGCATTCAGATTTAGTTTAGAGCTGGCTTTAATTGCAACCCTTCAAAAATGTTGGATTACTTCTTTCCTAGTATTTTTCTGTCCTTATGTATGGGTATAGTTTGGCTATTAGACTGCCTCAGTTGCAGGGTAAAAGGGCTACCTAAAGCTGATTTTAGTTGAAGGGGTTTCCTTTCCTTTAGGGGTGAGCTGTAGCATACATTCAGTCAGCTGTTTGGCTTTTGTTCATATTTCATACCCCAGGAAAGCCATGGTATGTAGGCTGCGTCTGGTTGTGTGGGGAATGAACACTCCTGGGTTGTAGCAAGATGTTACAGCATACTGTTAAGCTAGAGAAGGAGCTTGATAGCTGCATACAGTCTACAATAGACTGAGGTTTTGATCATCAGACTGATAAAAAAGTGATTTTCTGTAACAAGGAACAATGAAAACTCTTGAAAGTAGCTAAGTTAGGACTTAAATGATGTTATGGTCAAAGAAATGTCAGAGTCAGGAATTGGTCATTAGAACTGTGTAGCCTCACAGGACATTGAGATGTCTTCAGATTTGTCTCTTACCTGCTAATTTTGCCTAAATGTTGACACCCATCCCCCAACTGAACTCAGCCTGACAGCCATAGGCCAAAATTCAGAATTTAGGTAAGTAGGTAAGGCTTCCATTAGGTTAGTGACACTTCTGCATGTAAGAATAGTATTATTCCTCTACTAGGTTAATGGCTTTACTGGGTTAGCAGACAATTCAGTAAGTTGTTTGCAATGGCTATGTCTAGGAATTAGAAGCCTGGCAGTTACTCCATGATTTTTCTGCAGGTGCATTCTAGTTTTCAGCAGCTTTTGGACTGCTGTGTTTGAGATATCCGTGCATTCATTTTCATGTTTGCCCAATCACTGTGTGAACTGGTTGCTTTTCTTGCCTCTGTAGCCTTCTACTTCAGTGATTCTGAGAATTAAGAAGACAGTGTTTTCCTGCACAATAAATTATTAAAGCTACTTAATTATTTCATTGGGTGCCTTTTTGTTCATGTGTTATAAGACACTGGATATAGCTCTCTTCTGTGTGTTTATTTTTTTCTTGGAGATTTATCATCTGCCCTGATTTGTCTTGCTTTTCTGATCAGAAGAGTTACCTATTAATACAGATTGTTCACGGAGCACATCAGTTTTTCCTTTTCTCTGAAGAGGAGGTGACCTGAACATCTTATGATAAAAAACATAGTTCACCAGTATCTTGCTTATGTACTGACAAATGTGTTCTGTATTGTTCTTGATTCTTCTTTTATGTTGTTTTTTCTCCTTGGTCGTTGTTGTTTGAATATATTTAAGTTAAGAGAGTGAAAGAGTTATAACTTGGATTTCAGACTTCCACTTTAGAGGAATTGCTATATATGTAGTTAACCTCAGCACTATGATATCCTTCTGTAGTTTCTGTTTTCAACTGCTTTGAATAATTTTGTATGATTAGGAGGCTGTCATTTTGGTAGTCACTGTCTCTTAAGGTTGATTTATGTATGTTGACCTGTATACTTTTATTTTGGAAGGCCCCTGGTAAATTACCTTTATTCTGATAAAACAGCATGTGATATTTTTCTCTGTAAATAAAAATTCCTCAGATAACCCTTTCTTAAATCTTTATTATAGATAATTTGCAGTGCAGTCTTCAGAGAGAAACGTGTTTGAATGCCATTTGGCATTTAAGAGCTATATACCAGTCACTAGGTGGTCAGCTCTTCAAGAGTTCTCTTCAGTAGTCCTGTGCTGCATTACCTTTTCTTTGCAAAATCCATATTAATTCTTTCCCCATTTAAAAAAAAAATACTTATTTTGCTGTAGTTCCTATCAGCCTATGTAGTGATGGAGATAGGACTGTAGTCTGTAATTATTTGGGTAATTATTACCATTGTCTTAAGTAATTACATACAGATACTGAAATGTAACATTTCCAACTGTCTTTAGAAATGTTACATTAATGTGTGTGTCCCCAGTGATTTGTTCTAAAATCCTCTTCTATCAGCACTTGGCTATGACATTTTTCTTCTGAGTTGATTCCTATAAAGAGAGCTTAGATGTGGTCTACCCTGATGTTTTCCTTACTGAACATCAATGCAAAGAATTTATTCGGTGGTTTTTTTGTGGTGGTTAAGGCTTCTTGGGTACTGTTTTTCTTTAGGAAAATTTTACTGTTTGTGAAATTGGCAAGAATTGACATTTTAGACAAATCTTTGCTCTGTCATAGCTCAGTAGCCTGTATTGACTGCATCTAATACAAGGTAAACAATAGCACAAATGTTTATGAAGCTTTCCCTATCAATCCCAGTATCTTTTTATCTCCTAGACTTTCTGATAGTAGCCTTCATGGTTTTCTATGGTCTTTGCAGATTGGTTGTATATTAAATATGGTGAGGTTTTAAATAGCCTTCATGCCAACAGGAACATTTTTGTTCTTCTAGCTGCTCCTTTTAATTTTCTTTTAACTGGGTTTCTCACACGTTATTCTCCTTTTTGAAGTCAAGTGTTGAAGTGATGAATCTATCTATCTATCTGGTTTTGGTCTGCCCTCTTCCCCTAGCTTGCACAACAGCATTTGAACTCTTCAGTTATTACTTTCATAGAATATGCAGAGTTGGAAGGGACCCATCAGGATCATCAAGTCCAACTCCTGTCCCTGTGTAGGGGCACCCCAAGAATCACACCATGTATCTGAGAGCATCATCCAAATGCTTCTTGAACTCAAGCAGGCTTGGTGCTGTGACCACTTCCCTGGGGAGCTTGTTCAAGTGCTCAGCCACCATCTGGATGAAAAACCATTTCCTGATACCTAACCTAAACTTCCCTGGATTCAGCTTCCTGCCATTTCCCCGAGTCCTGTCACAGGAGTAAAGAGATCAGTTCCTGCCCCATCTCTTCCCCTTGTGAGGAAGCCATGGACTGCAGTGAGGTCACCCCTCAGCCTTCTCTTCTCCAAGCTGAACAATCCAAATGACCTCAGCTGCTCCTTGTAAGTCATCCCTTCCAGACCCTTCAGCGTCCTCGTGGCTCTCCTTTGGACATTCTCCAATAGCTTGATGTCCTTTTTATATTGTGGTGCCCAAAACTGCAGGCAGTACTCAAGCTGAGGCTGCACCAGAGCAGAGCGGGACAATCACCTGCCTTGACCGGCTGGCAATGCAGTCCTTGATGGTACCCCAGGACACAGGTGGCCCTCCTGGCTGCCAGGGCACACTGCTGGATCATCTTCAGTCTGCCACCAACCAGGACCCCCAAGTCCCTCTCCGCCATGCTGCTCTTCAGCCACTCCTTCCCTAGTCTGTACTTAACTTTGCAGTCTCTCTTACCTGTGTTGTCACTGTTGAGTCAGGGTGTTATTTTTTCTCATTTGGGTATGGAATTTAAATGTTGAGGTAAATAATTTAGTAATGAGATTGTGCTTTCCTAGCAGTCGTATTCCTTCACTGGGGCAAATGAATCACTTTCGTCTTATTCCTATGTACATTAGTACTGTCTCCTGAATTTTGTTAATCTGCTCGCTTTTGAAGATGTCTCAGTTATGTATTATCTCAAAAGCAGTTTTTCAGGTTTCCCTTTTTTATTTTGGTGCTTCTAGCCTTTTTATGGAAGCACTTGCACATGCTGGTCCTACTTTGGATGACTGGTTTAAGTGTCCTGTGATGGTTGAACTGTAGTTTTGGCTGGATTGCAATGTCTTGTTGATTCTTGCGACTTGGCTCCAAGTGTACGTAACCATGACTGTCCTCTTACATCATCTTGATTCCAGGTGTTATTAATGACACTTGGTAAAGGCTTTTAAATTCCAGCTTCTGCTTTTGTTAAAGTGGAATATTTTTTTTTTTTTTAGGTAGACACCCCACCGCAATTTCTACAATTAATTTTAATTTTAGAATTCTATTTTATCATTCAACTCTGGGGTTAAGACTTGGCTTATGAATTGTTAATGAGCTGGCTGTCTTAAAAGCTGTAGTATTTGCTGTCTTTCCAGAGAAGTGCTTGCATTTTGTCTTTTATTTCTTCCAGCAATTAAGCCATGAACATAGCTATGGCATTGTAATTTATTTAAACATGAAGACTTCGATAGATGAGTGATGCAGCCTAATTTAAAAGGAAGACACAGAAAGCCTGGTTCAGGCAGGGCCGTTGTGGATTGGTAGTGCTTCTGTTTCCATCCATCTGTAGTTTTGGGGCCTGTAGTTTTGTGCTACCACAAAGCCTTGAGGTCATTCTACAGCAGTATCGAACATGCATTTTCTGCAGACTAGGTCTTACCAGTTTGTATTTTCTTGGGCTTCTTCAAAGCCTCAACAATTCACCCAGTGATCAGTCTAATCAATCTTACAGGTTTCTAGCAATTGTATTTCTATTGTTAAGCAGCTTTTGCTGTTACCAGGTGTGAGTTTTTTCCTAGTTTTCCTATTATTTTCATGCTGTAGATAATTCCTTTTTTGTTGATTCAGAAATACTAACTGTGACATTGCCTGTGTAGTTTCTGTTTTCCTCCTTGGTACTAGCATTTTTATAAAACAGGCTACCTAATTTTGCAGTTTTTTGGGAAAAAAAAAATTATGATTTTTTTGGTAATTTTGTTGCTGAGTTTTGCAGAGGTAGGAGCTAGTATTTGTGAGGAAATATGTAGATTTTACTTATTACTGTACACTAACAGTTAAGCACATGAACTTTTCTTATTTTTGTCATTCCAAATAGCACAGGTCATTATAATCTTTTTAAGAGCCTTTGTGGAAAAAATAGATATATTTAGGCAAAAAGATACATGTTTTGGTATAGCTCAAGTCCATCTTTCTACTAAGGATCTGTAAAAATAGGAAATGCAAAGGTTTGAGTCAGGCCTGAGGTATCTTGGCATAGTCTCATTTCTTCTTTGCTCCCATCTGTTCAGGTATATTTTAAACTTTATTAAAAGCTTTATGTGCTTGTGTTGCTTTTGTGCTTGTAGAGAAAGAAAATATATGGAATAAACCTGTTAAGCTTAAAGAATCAGTGAACTGAATTAATACTTTTCAGCAAAAGCTGAGATGTAGGGATATCTAACATTGAATTATTCAGCCCTAGAGGGAAAAATAAGATAGGTAAAAGAGAATATTGGATTAAATTAATCCTCAGTGTAACTGACTGATTTCCAGGGAGGTACAAGCCAACTACATTGATAATAATACTTTTTTGTAAGAAAACCTCTTTCATTCCAGTTGAATGTTACCTTTATTGCAGTTCAAATACTATTACATAATAGCATTTGGCTGTAAGGGTAACATACGAAGGAATTAAAAGGTAGTTGACTCTATTCCATAATTAATCTGGTTCACAGCTTTGCTGTTTGATGTTCCCCCCCTCAACCCTCACCCTGCTTCTGCTCAGTTAATGGACAAGAGAGCCTGACTAATGTTGTAAATGCACAGAAGAATATTTCTCTGGGCCTCTTTACTCTCTGGGGATTTTACGGGTTGTCCTCAGACAGTAGATAGTTACACAAGTTGATACTCTCCATTTAAAAAATGCTGCCAAGTCTGGGAAACCTAATGGCTGTTATAAAACCTGAAGAATAAATATAGGCTTGAACTTTGAACACTTTCAGTCTCTTGTGAATGATCACAGTAATATAAGCTATAGATGCCTGAACCTGTGCTAAGCATCACTGCAGTGCCTGTATACAATTTTAAAATTATTAGTAATGTAGGTTTTCTCTTGCATTGTAAGCCTGATGTAAAGTGTATGTTCTGTAATTTTCCTTTTGCTATATCTTAATTTTAGGGTAGTATATTCTGCTACAAGCATCAACGGCGCTGACACAGTAAAAACTGAAGAAATGTAACTGCAAACGTTTCTCTCAATAGTTCAGTTTACTTGGAACAGCTTTTTTGTTTTAAGACTCTATTACAGATACATCTTAATCCTAGGGTTTGCGTACTTAATTGCAGTTGTATCTGTGTCTCCTACCAAACATAGTATTTTTTCCGTCTATCTATAAAGCAGCAAATGAAGGATTCTGAAAATGTGATGTGGAGTCTAGAACAAACAGTACTGTTGCTGCTTTACTTGTGGCAATGATTGTATAGACTGACATTCTCTCTCTAAATGTTGTAGGATGATAGTGCTTAAAAGTCAGGTTTGTACTTAAACAGTAAATTTACAAGGAAGTAAGTTTAATGAGTATAGTTGGTAGAAAAGGATTGAGATTAAGAAAGTGTTTTGGCTACCTAATGTTTGTTTTAACCCTTTTTCAGAACACAGCTTTTGTGGAGGGCATCAAGTTGATCAAGAACAGGTTCTTCTCAGGAAAGAAAACAAAAGCTCTTGGAGCCACCTATTAAGGTAAACAGATTGCAGTGGATTTCTGGATGGGTAAGTATTGATGAGCAGGATATTTCTACTTCCTCTGTGTACCTTGTTTTATAAAGGATTTATGAAAAAGCACAGAAAGCTGCTCCTAGCTTTGCACAAAAGCTCAGTGGTGTCACACATTAGTGTATACTCCAAGTCATACCTATTAATGTGTATTTTTCTTGTTGTGTATATCAAGATCAATTCATTTACTGTATTTTAGAACAGCTGTTTTTTAGAGAGATCTTGGGTCCTTTAGCACAGATTGTATACTGGTTTGGAATTACAGGTACAGAAATTGTATGTCCAGGTTGCCTTTTATATTTTTTTTTAACTTATTATAGAATTGACTTATAAACAACACATACCTCAAATTGAACAGTTACTAAAAGTAAACAAACTCCCAGGCAAAGTAGCTGTTGGGAAGAAGCCTGAGGAAGCATCATTGCTCTTAAAAGAGAGAAAGTTGCTGAAAGCTGCAGTGGGACATGAGGTAGTAAGTCTGGACTTGAAATAAGCTGCCTCTGGTAGTGGCTAGACATGAGGGGTTGCTGTGCACCTTCCACTGCTCACTAATGTATCTGTTCTCTTCATGTGCAGCAGTTCCGTATCTCTTCTTGCTTCCGCATTCCAGTTATATTGGGGCCAGCTAAGGAGCTTTGGCAGTGTCAGGTTGGGGGAAAATCAGTCAAATGTAGAAGTTGTTAATATGCAAAATGAAAGTTGCCTCTTTATTTTTATTTTCTGTTAAGCTTTTCATCCTTTTATAGTATACATTAACCAATATTGAAACTCAAAACATTTCCAGTAGACATGAAATTTAAGAGGAATTTTCAGTTTCTTTCTGCATGTGTAACGTTTGATCTTGCTATGCAGTCTAGCAAAAGCAGTGTTACGATATCATTGTGTGCAAGTGTGGGTGGTAAAGGGACTGAGAAATCAGGATCATGTAATACATTGCATAAAGGATTCTGTTTCCTGTGTGTGTATGTATTGCTAAACATAATGATGTGTAGCTATTGTGTGGGAAATGTTGGTAATGGCAGTATTTTTTTGCTAGTACAGTGTAAGAAAGTAAATTAATGTTAAGACATTGAAAGAAGAGCATAGAGAAACTTAGTTGTTTTCTTTAAATCATTTCAGGAAGAAAACAAAGTAAAAGATGGAACTACTAATTCTGTAGTTATTTTTAAAAACTGTTATTGGAAAGTTGTAGCTTACTCTGAAGTTGGGTGTGTTTTTTCTTGCTTTATGTTTTTCTTTAAAAAGCAGATCTGGAATGGACACGAGTCCTCTGGGAGGATTAGAACTGTCTCAACACACTTCTGGTGTACTAGTGAATACAACCATGGCAGCAGGTCTTGCAAATGTAGGAAATACATTTGGAAGTCCACCAGGTTCTTTAGTTTCTCGACCTAATAAATTCCAAAACTCGCCTATGGAAGATGACGATGATGTAGTTTTTATTGAACCTATACAGCCTCCACAAAATTCTGCGTCACTGGCAGATCAAAGGAACGCTGTGTTTGCATCATCAAAAAATGAAGAACTTCAAGGGAACGACTGCAAAATGCTTCCTCCTCCAAAAGACTTAAATTCTCAAAAGGGGAGTATAAGTGAAACTATTATCATTGATGATGAAGAAGACATTGAAACAAATCAAGGACAAGAGAAGAATGCTTCCAGTTTTAATGAACGAAGACTTCCAGAATGTAAAAATAGAACCGATATGGAATTCTCACCTTCCAGTTTTTCAAGAAGTAAGGTAAATTCAGGAGTAGGTAATAGTGGTATAACCACAGAACCAGACTCTGAAATTCAGATTGCTAATGTTACCACATTAGAAACAGGTCCTATGAGCTCTGTGAGTGATGGTCATTTAGAAAATGCCGAAGGGCGTGACATGAACTTAATGATTACACATGTTACATCACTGCAGAATACCAGCTTGGGAGATGTGTCTAACGGACTGCAGTCAAGTAATTTTGGTGTTAATATGCAAACATACACCCCATCTTTGACTTCACAGACCAAGACTGGAGTAGGACCTTTCAATCCTGGTAGAATGAATGTGGCTGGAGATGTATTTCAAAACGGAGAATCTGCGACTCACCATAATCCTGGTAAGTTGCAATTCTTAACATTTCCTTAAAAGCTGAAAATAAATAATAGGATGTTTGATTAAAACGTTTTTGACAGTGCTGCTGCTTAGGTTTTTAGCCTAATTCATATGGAAAATCTCGGTTCCCTTCATTCCCATCATAGCCTTATCTGTGACTCTGGAATAAAATATGCTCAATGACGAGGTGTTTGGTAGGTAAACAATCCAGTTTGGTAGTTCGTGATACCTTCAAATGTTTTGTGACTTACAATGCATCAAAGTTATTTATTATTTTACTGATGTGTTTTCTTGTAATTTAAATATAATGTGACATGCAAAACCAGAATTTGAAAGTCTGATCTGAAGTTGTAAGTAGCAAGCTACCATTATTCATTGCATACTCAACAATTCTTGGTATTTACAATGCTTAACAAAACAGGGTATAAGTTATTTGTGGACTTGCATATTGCTGCAGGAAGTTATATACACCTGATAATTGCTCTTTAATTTCCTGTGGTAATGTTTTTTTTCTGCAATATTAACTAGTTTGAATTGGTTGCTTTTGTTCTGTATTACTGCATAAATAACAGTATGTCTACTGATTCAGCAAGTAAACGGGTTTTGCTAAAAACCAAATGGAGCAGTCATGAATGATCTTCTGGTATGACAAGGCTGCAGAATTTAAGCTTTCACATAAGTGATTTTAAACCTTCCAAGTTCCAGCATAAGCTGCTGTTTTTATGCTAGAAGTGGGAGAAAAAAAGCCAAATAACCACTTTTGCTACAGGTTTAACCTCAGACTAGTTAGGGTAATTTAAAAAGTAAAATTTAAAACAGAATTTAGGTGCAGTAGACTCTTATAAATGCTTAATTTCTTAATGTTTCTCATATCCTGATTCAAACATGGGTGTTTTTTTCCCTACCTGTTTTTCAACAAATATTTAAATAGCACAGTTCTCCAATTTGGTTATATAATTACCAAACGTACTTTTGCAAAAGTATTAATACCTTTCATATGGAAACGGCAGTATGAAGCTAAGTTTTAAGTAAGATGCTAGGTTGTGGGGTTTTTGTGTGAAATCTTGAAACTGATTTTAAATTTTGACTTCTGAAGTTGAAAGCTGGGAAGATTTTAGTCTGGATGTCTCACTGAATAATTTAGAAATTCAGTTCCTGATGTTTTAAAACCAGCATTCCCAGTATCGCTAGTAGACCCCTGACACATGGTTATTGTTATCACAGATGGACAAGTAGACGTGGATGAGAATTTAAAGTAAAATAGTGCCTTTGTTTGTCTTGAGGAAAGCACATCTCAGTAAAACTAGTATGTGCTTTTCCTTAGCTACTGAACTTTTTGGTGTGATTATCAGAGAGACACCAGAATTTTGCTGGTGTGAAGTTTGATAGGCTGGGACCATAGCAGTGTTGAAATAGATTGATTTCAGAGAGACAGGAATAGTGGCTCGGAGTCCTTTTAGGGCCTTATTGAGAGACTCATTCAGAAGGGAGTTAAAAATAAGTTTAGAAGTGAATACAAGATCCATATTTCAAGATGTACATACATACTATTTTTTATGGCTGTGATCTTTTTATGTAAAAAATAAAGAACATTAGGTTCAAAAGGAAGTAGGAAGGGCTAGCAGAGGTAAAAGGAAAGGAGTAAATACCAAATGAGAGGAATTAGAAAAATTACTAAGAGCATGAGGAGAAGAAGCAAGAGGGAAGAGAGCTATAGTGGAAATGGCTTTAATACAACAAAAAGCCTGAAATGGAGTAGGTGTGAATAAGAGGTTTACAAGAGATTAATTTCAGTTGTGTGGTTTTTTTTTTTCTTGGAAGTTGCCTCATTTTCTTCTAGAAAAGCTTCTCAGTCAAAGTTAACCCTGCCTGTTAGAAATTTTGATGACAGGAAGTTGTTGATTTTAAATATGTTTAACATAGTCTACACAATTTCAATGTAAGGTCACCAAAGATAGATTAATCTTTTCTGCATCAGTAGTGTTCCATCTGTTACCATTCTAGATTTCCAATGGATGTGGAGACTCCTGCTTAGTTAATTTAAGACTATGGATTATAAAAATGCTTTGATTTATATAATTTGAAGATAATGTATTGGAAAACGCTGCTTATAGTTCATAAATAGAATATGAAAAGTTGCATACCAAACTTTGTTTTCAGACACCATGTCTTCTTTAGATATTTGCAAGTTAGAATTTGTTGAACATCAAAACTTTGCCTAAGGACTTAATACGTCAGTTTACAGCAAATCTCAAAGTCAGTCCATTACCTAAAGGCATTCTGGCATGCCTCTAGAACAAAACCTGTAATTCATGCTTGCTTCCTTTGTAGAGCGTTAGAAGCCTTGAAGATGAAAACATGTATTGTTTCCTGACACTTGTTTTTTCTCTAGTGACAAAGGAGTTAGGACATGTGACATCTACATGTTATTAGAAAAATAGTACAACAAAATTGTTGATATTGAGGCTTTGCCAAAGAAATGGTATGTATTTGTTTTAGAAATAGTGTGGCCAGCAGGACTAGGCAAGTGATTGTCCCTTTGTACTTAGCACTGGTGTCACAATCTGCGACCTATTATATCTCCTTTTTGGAGTGATTTTAACTTACCGGGATCTGCCGAGAGGTCTGCACGCAGCGCTCGCCTCTCACAGAGGAGCAGTGAACTTCGGCACTGACTTTTCGGGTGAGACACTTGTTCAATGCTCACTACTGTTTCCAATAACAGCAGCCAAACCCCAATTAGAATTTACGAATACACAGTTTATTGAGGGGAAAAATAAAACAATTTGGGGCAGGAGGCTCCAAGAGGGTAATCAAAAGACATAGGAGCTGTGAAATATCTTTAAAACACCAAATACCAAGAACTTACATATGCCCTAATACTTATATATACATCATATTGTTTACACACCCAGATTAATTATTATTATCTAAGAGGGGAAGAGGAAGGAGGGATATGCCCGATGCTTGTCCTGTATAGGGTCGCAGTTTGTGTGCAGGTGAGGCAGGAACACCTTAGGGAGAGAAATGATACCCAAAATACAATCCCTTACTTAATTCCTGAGATGGTCTAGGTACTTTTATAGTAGCTGCAGATGACTTCCCCTGCAACCCGGTCTTAGAATCCATGGGTGGCAGGAAGAAGTCTCACCGCACGTGCTCAGGAGCAGGAAGGGACCGCAGGCAGGACCGTGGGCAGGCAGGACTGCAGGCAGGCAGGCCCGCAGGCGGGCAGGCAGGAGGGCAGGCAGGCAGGCGAGCCGGGACCGCAAAAATCCACGGGCGAGCCGGGAGCCAGGACTAGCAGGGACTAGCTGGGGCGAGCCGGGAGCCGGGGCTACAGGCAAGCAGGTAAACAGGAGCGGGGACCTCTGGCAGGCAGGCACCCCCAAGGTGCAGGTCACCCCCCAGAAGCAAGCAGCAGCAGCTTCAGTGTCCGTCCCAAACCACACCCCCAAGCAGCACGCACACAGTGCCTTTATGGGTCTCCTTTGCTCCCAATTGGCCGGTCTCTTGTTTCTGGGGCTTCTCAGCCAATCAGGCAGAGACGTTTTCCCGCCACTGCTGTCACCGGGCAGACTTGCGGTTTGCAACATGGTTGCCGTTTTCCCGCCACTGCTCCTCTCTGGCAGCTAGCTACCTCCTCATGGCCTCTGAGCTGTTCTCTGGCGGAGGAGGCAGGCAGGAGAGGGTTTAAAGTGCCACGTGGAACAGCCATTTTTAAGTCAGTTATCACTGCTGACCTAAAGGGCGTATTATGTTCGTGTGAGGAAAGGTCTGGTCCTTCACAACTGGTGAGGCTGCACCTCAAATACTTGGTTCAGTTTTGGGCCCCTCACTACAAGAAGGACATTGTGGTGCTGGAGCATGTCCAAAGATGAGCAATGAAACTGGTGAAGGGTCTAGAGCACAAGTCTTACGAGCAACATCTGAAGGAACTGGGGTGGTTTAGTCTGGAGAGGAGGAGGCTGAGGGGAGAACTTGCTGCTCTCTACACCTACGTGAAAGTTGTAGTGAGGTGTGTCTCTTTTCCCAAGTAACAAGGGATAGGATGAGAGCAAATGGCCTCAGGTTGTGCCAGGGGAAATTTAGAATGGATATTAGAAAAACTTTTTGACCAAAAGAGTTACGAAGGACTGGAACAGGCTGCAGAGGGAGGTGGTTGAGTTAACATCCCTGGAGGTATTTAAAAGATATATAGATCTGGTGCTAATGATGTGGTTTAGGGGTGGACTTAGCACGATTAGGTTTATGGTTGGACTTGCTGGTCTTAAGGTCTTTTCCAACCTAAATGAATCTATAATGCTGTATGCAGTTTTGAAGATTTCTTCCGGATCAGTGTTAGTCTGTTTCCCTCAGCTCAATGCCTCCACTGTGTGGCAAGCAGGAGGTGCATAACAGTGAAACTTGTGTCCAACACAGTGATTCAGAACCTGATATTCCAAGTAAGCCCTGGAGTACATTTGGTAGAATGGTTTGGATTTAAAGGGACCGTTAAAGATGAGATGGAGTGTCTGTAACTATTCTGGGCAACTTGTTCCAGTGTCTTGCCACCTTAATAATAAAAATTATATTTGTCATAAATCTACTTTCTTTCAATTTAAAACCATTGCCCCTTGCCCTGTCACTGTAGATCTTGTTAAAAAGTATGTCTCTGTCTTTCTTATAAGCCCCTTTTATCTATTGAAAGGCTGCAGTAAGTTTTCCCCAGAGCCCTCACTTCTCCAGGCTGAACAACCTCAGCTCTCTTTCCCTTTCCTCACAGGAGAGGTGTTCCAGCCTTCTGTCATTTTGTTGGTGGCTCTCCTCTGGAGTTCCTTTAACAGGCCTATGTCTGTCTTGTACTGGGGACTCCAGAGCTGGATGCAGTACTCCAGGTGAGGTCTCAGTAGAGCAGTGTAGAGGGAATTGCTTCCCTTGACCTATTGAGGATTGTCCTGACCCAGGTGAAAGGCTGTGTTGAGGTTCATGTTGGCTCATTCCTCAAGCCTATCAAGTTCCCCTGGATAGCACCCCTTCCTTCTAGTTTAGCAAATCTACCAGTCAGCTTGGTGTTACCTGTAAAGTTCCAGAGGGTACACTCAATCCCACTGTCTGTGTTGTTGATGAAGATATTCAATAGTATCAGTGCCAGTATGGACTCTTGAGGGACACCACTCATTACTGGTTTCCACTTGGACATTGAGCCATTAACTGTAATTCTTTGGGTGCAACTATCCAGTCAATTTCTTACCCATCAAATCCATACATCTCCAATTTAACAGCAAGAATGTTGTGGAGGATTAAATCAAAGGTCTTGGAAAAGTCCAGGTAAATGAACAGAAATCCATGTAGATGAGTTTCAAGTGCTTTTTTTTTCTGAATGAAATCTAGTTTTTGTGCATCAAAACTGCTCTAAAACCAGATCCAACACCTAGTGAATTGAGGATGCAGTTCAGAATTGCCCTGATCTGAGCCAGGCAATTAATGCAGATACAGTGGAATATGTTTCAAGAGCTGCACGCCTCTGTAAAACTTCACTGGTATTTTCCTCCTCACTTCTGCTGCAGGTTGTGTGGACAGAATGTTTTTATCTTTTATAAAAAATACATCATTTGATTAAGTCATTTTTGCAAGATGGCTCCACAAATAAATTTGTTATTGCAAATGGAGATAAGGAAGAATGTAGCAGTTTAGAGCAGGAATGAGGTGGAGAGGTTGGAGAGGTGGGCCAGTGCCAACCTCATGAAGTTCAACAAGGCCAAGTACAGAGTCCTGCACCGGGGTCGGTGCAACCCCAGGCACAAATACAGGCTGGAGGAAGAATGGCTGGAGAGCAGTCCTGAGGAGAAGGACTTGGGGTTGGTAGTTGATGAGAATCTTGACATGAGCCACCAGTGTGTGCTGGAGCCCAGAGAGCCAGTTGTGTCCTGGGCTGCATCAAAAGAAGTGTGGCCAACAGGGCCAGGGAGGTAATTCTGGCCCTCTACTCTGCTCTGGAAAGACCCCACCTGGAATACTGTGTACAGTTCTGGTGCCCTCAGCACAAGAAAGATATGGACCTGCTGGAGAGGGTCCAGAGAAAGGCCACCAAGATGATCAAAGGCCTGGAGCAGCTCTGCAATGAAAACAGGCTGAGAGAGTTGGGGCTGTTCAGCCTGGAGAAGAGAAGACTCTGGGGGGAGACCTTATAGCACCTTCCAGTACCTAAAGAGGCTACAGGAAAGCTGGGGAGGGGCTTTTCATCAGAGAAGATAGTGATAGGACAAGGGATAATGGTTTTAAACAGAGAGAGGGAAGATTTAGGCTAGATATTAGGAATAAATTCTTCACTATAAGGGTGATGAGGAGCTGGAATGGGTTTCCCAGGGAGGTTGTTGATGCCCTGTCCCTGGAGGTTTTTAAGGCCAGATTGGGTGCGGTTTTGTGCAACCTGATATAGTGGTAGGCTTCCCTGCTCATGGCAGGGGGTTGGAACTTGATGATCTTTAAGGTCCCTTCCAACCTTAATGATTCTGTGATTCTATGAGTGAGAGAAACTGGAAACACTCTAATCAACCATTACAGTAAGAAGAAACTGAACATTAAACTGTACAGTCTCATTAACTTGACTGTTAAAGAATTGCAGATGGGAACCTGAAGGATGAAAACGTGATGGCAGTGAGGAAATATTGAAATAATCTTAATGAGGTACTAGGTAGTCATGGTAAAAGTTTCAAACCCAAATAAACCTAGAAAACTCAAGTTTTTAGGAGTGGCAGGTGAGCACTACTGGAGTTACAAGTGCATGTAATTTTACTGCACATGCTGTGTATTCCTAATGAGAGACAGTGTGCTCATGCTTGAAACATATGAGTAAAGAGGAGAATCTTAAAATATTTGGAGATTTTAAGGTGCTACCAGGGTATAAATATGTCTGAGGTGGTAGAATTAATAGTATGGAAAAGATTGAAGAGGGCACTCAAGCAATTTTTACCTTTAAACATTGTGCTAACTATCTTAGTTTGTCAGTATTTTTATTCATGCCTTCAAAGGTAAACTTCTTTGGTTTCAAGAGGAATGTGTTTTGTTTTGCTTCCTTTCCCTCTTCCTCTAACCCCTTTGTACTAGCTCTTCTATCTATACTCTCAAGCATTGCAATGGGTAAATTTCCAGCTTGTCTCACATCTCTTAGAAATAGAACATCCTTGACAGCTACAGAGTCACACTAGAAAATTATCTTCTTGCTAAGGAATGTACAGTGTTTGTTCTGTAACAAGAGTTCTTGGAACTTGGTCCCTAAAATTAATTTTAAAGCTATGTGGCACAGTATGTTGTTAATAAAACCCTCTTGGGACAAGAGACTTCAGAAAGTAGTATGAAGAAAGGGTGCTTTCTATTTAATGAATGATTATGGATCAAGATAATGTCCCTTAAGAATATAAGGTATAGACAGTTGCTGGAGTCTGTAGGTTAAGGCTTTTGTTATCTGAAGTTACAGAATTTTAAATAATCTTTCTTATATTTGGTTGTTAACACTAGTTGTATTAGCACTCAACACAGTGAGCTCCTGCAGTAAGATATTCAAGGCTTTAGTTTTTTTGTTTAGTTACAGTAAATGCTGTGTTTACACTTAAAAGTAGTAGCACAAGTATGACAAAACACAGTAATAATATTTATGCAAGTGTTTATTACTCAGTAAGTAACAGTGAAGTACTGTTCTGGATGCTGGGAATAAAAAGCTTGAAAGGTAAGTCCCAAGTGCAGTGACAGTATTCAGAATACCTAACACACTATTGGCATTGTGTGTAAATGTGTTTTTTATAATGAAAAGAAACTCCTATTCAGATTTTAATTAATGCTTTAAGTAATTTATTTTTTTTAAAAGGACTTGGTTATTGCAGTTTTGTTTGAAGATAAAGTTGCCAGTTTGCAAACCCAGTGCAAGTGAATTGAGGTCTGCAAAAATTGTCATCAGATAGATGTAGGATGGGACCATCCTGTAATTTGTTCACGTTCTGAAGCTTTTAACAATGGAGAGTGATACCATCAAACAGCATTTTACAGAGTTTCTAAAATTAACTTTCTCCTGTCAAATGTCAGTTCCAACACAAAAATGATTTTATGGTTATATACCTGTGAATATTACTCTATATATTTGTATATGTCTGTTTGCTTATTTTTATGTTTTGGGTTTTTTGTTTTGTTGTGTTTGTTGTTTTTTTTTGTCTTGAAGATTCTTGGATATCCCAGTCAGCTTCCTTCCCTAGGAATCAGAAGCAACCAGGTGTGGATTCCTTGTCACCTGTAGCATCACTTCCTAAACAGATTTTCCAGCCTTCTGCCCAGCAGCAACCTTCTAAACAGGTTAAAGTCACATGTGCAAACTGCAAAAAGCCTTTACAAAAGGGACAGACGGCATATCAGCGAAAAGGATCAGCTCATCTTTTTTGTTCTACTAGCTGCCTCTCATCATTCTCACACAAACCCACTCCAAAGAAACTTTGTGTTATGTGCAGAAAGTAAGGGATTTTTAAATTTTGTTTTGTGTTAGCAACTAAATCCATAAATACTTGATTCTTATGCATGTATGAGAGTTGCTCTGTTAATGATGTAAAAGCTGACTATCAAAGTACTTAAGATGGTGTCACTTTAGCATTTCAAAATGTTGAATTCACTGTCTGTTTTTGAATATGGAGTATGGCAGATGGTTTCTATGAAAGCCAATACACAAAAAATTACTGATTATTTTTTTTTTTAAGACAAAGTGTCCACATTATAATAGCTCCTGTGACAAGATACATTCTTTAGATATAAAGTCCTTTATGAAAAAAGTAGAAAAAAGTGTGTTATATAGAAGACACTCATTTTCATTGATGAAAATAAAAAAATCAAGTAACTTTAAAAGGAGGAGAAACTGATGCTTCAGTGGAGCTGGAAGAAATTTGAGTCTCTTCCATTGTTATGAGGGGACAAGAGAAGTCTTAGACTTCCCCCATAGCTAGGGGCAGCTATGGCAACTTCGGAATCTGAAAGTACCTTAAGTGGGCAGTACAGAGGGAGTGAGAAACATAGCTAGAAGTGGCTTATTCTGAATTACTGCTTAGATTTGACTTGTAATTTTTCATTATTTTCCAAAACTTAAAATCCCAAAGAGAAGCCATTTATAATTATGCTATTGCAGTGTTAGCTGTACAAAATACTTGTACTACCCTTTTCTTTAAGTATACTGGTAACTGAGATACTTGCACTTTTTCATATTTTTTCAGTACAGTCTCAGTCAGTGCTCCCTGCAGGCACACTGATTAAATTATGAATTCTTGCTGAACTAAAGAAATCTCACAGTAAAGACTGCCTTCATTAATGTATGTTTTGAAGAGGGTGATCTTTGCTCAGTTGCAAATTTAAACTAATTTTAAAAGTTTTACTTCACTGTGCAGTGAGGTGGATTAATGGCATGTATTAAGATGTAGGCTACTGCTCTTAGTATATATTTTTCCTTGAGATTCAGTAAAAATAAACTATAGAAAGTATTGACATACTGTGTATTCATACCTTGGCACACTGAAAATGAATAGATTTAAGATACTTTAGCTTTTTAAAAATACATGTAAAACCTCGGATTCTCTCTGTTCTTGCCTCTACAAAGCTAGCTAAAAGCACTCTGTACTCCTGTTGAATTGTACATAGAGCCATAGAATGGTTTGGATTGGAATGGACCTTAAAGATAATCTAGTTCCAACCCCCCCTTCCATGGTCAGGGATAACTTCCACTACACCAGGTTGTTAAAATTTCCATCCAGCCTGGCCTGTTCCAGTGTCTCACCACCAGTGAAGAATTTCTTACTAATATTTAATCTAAATCTACCCTTTTTCAGCACAAATGTTTGCCCTCATCCTGTCACTACTGCTCCCTCCCTTGAGGTGTTCAAGGCCAGGCTCGATGAGGCCTTGTGCAGCCTGATCTAGTGTAAGGTGTCCCTGCTCATAGCAGGGAGGTTGGAACCTCATGATCTTTAAGAACCTTCCAACCAAAACCATGCTGTGATTCCACATGCCCTTATACCATGTCCCTCCCCAGCTTTGTTGCAGATTCCCTTCAGGTACTGGAAGGCTGCTATAAGGTCTCCCTGGAGCCTTCTCTTCTCCAGGCTGAACAACCCCTGTTTGTTTTTAGAAGTAGTCTGGGGACTACCATACTCAGCTAGCAGTGTGATGTATAGAGATGAAGATAAGGCTAGTCTTATTTCTGTCTGAAATCTTGAAGACTGATGGCTAAATCTGTGCTCTCTTTCAAGCTTCTGTATACAGATAAGGCTGCATACAAAACTGCTCTAAATGAAAAGGCTTTATTTTTGAATGAGGAAAATAATTATTTGTAGAGTTTGAGTTAATTTAAAGTAGTTTTAGTGTATTTGATTTCTAGAGAACCTCTGTGAAGTCACCTTTGGCAGTTCTTGAGGTGATGTCTTCACTCTTCCACTAGTATGCAGTTGCTTAATTTACTTGCTGTGCTCAAACACAGTTAAACACAAGGCAGTGTATTCATATTTTATTGTAAGCCACTTTTTTAGTACTCTGACCCTTTGTAACTACATACATGGTGTAGGAATTATTATAAGAAAGAAAGTATAGGGAATATCTGGCATTCTTCTTAGTGTTTGTAATTTTAATTGACTTGTGTTACTCTTTTGGACTTCATACTTCAGTGCTTTGATGCAAATTAATAGTTTTTATAAGTCCTGCTGGAATTCAGCCAGAAACTGTAAGCTCCTCAGGGCAGGAGCTCTGGCTTTGTTTTGCAGAAGTGATAACAACACTCCCCAACACAAATGCTTACTAGCTTGCCAAAGGGCAAGCCAAAATTTGCTGACTTCCCTTTGATGGAAGAAGGCAGGCTTGCAAGTGTTAAGATCCAGGGGTGGTACAAGTTTATTTTCAAGGGAGACTGTCTAGGGAAGCATACAGCTTTTTTCCAGTGTTTTCCACTCATCCTAGTTTTAGGGCTCCTAGCTGTGAGTGTCTGGAGTTTTGCTTTTCAAACTGGTGATCCATTGTGATGTCAATAGAGATCCAGACATGTCCAGTAAATTTTTTAATTTATTCTGCCCCATAGCATTTTCTTGTATGTCAATAATAAGATTTTTTTTGTTTGTTATTTTTTGCTTACAGGGCAAATGGGGGAGGCTAAAGTAATGATAAAAGTATAGCTTTTGACTGAAGTTGCAGAAGGGCTAGTTTAAATTTTCTGTGTTCATTTTTTGTGTAAGACCGAGTTTGCATAATGTCACTTAGTTCTAGAGTAATGTAGGGGGGGAAAAATAACCCAAATCCAAATAAAAATAGGTTTTTACACAGGAAAGACATTGTACTTGGTGTACTTAAAGTAGTTGTAAAAATATTATTAAACTTAAGAGTTTTGACATTTGACTGATAATGGTACATCCATAAACCAGTTTAAAATGTAAGCATTAAAGGGAAGAATGAATCTTACAAGATTTAGTGTTCTTGTTTAAATATATATATATTTATATATGCATGTATACAAAGCACACTAGAGGTGGGTTTTTTTGTCTTTCAGAGATATAACAACAATGAAAGGTACCATTGTTGCTCAAGTTGATTCCAGTGAGTCTTTCCAGGAGTTTTGCAGTACATCTTGTTTATCCTTCTATGAAGATAAACAGAATCCCTCAAAAGGAGCTTTGAATAAATCAAGATGCACTATCTGTGGTAAACTAACTGAGGTCTGGTTGACTGTTTTTTCTGTTGTCTTTCTCAATTATGACAGTGTTAAGAACTTAGATTCTGAAATAAGAGAACTGAAAATAAGGAAATTTAAAATCCAATTCAGTATTTTCATACACAGTAATATATTAAGGTACGCAGGCTTAATATTAGTCAAGAGCAACTGAAGGAAGAAAGAATTCAAATACCTTAATTTTTGTTTCAAAAATTTGAAGTGCCTTTTTTCTGGTACCTTGTAGCTACAGTCAACAATTTTAGTAGGCATAGGGTCTTGTAATTATAACCCAGATCTCCCACATAGAAGAATTGCGGTTGAAAAAAGAAATAACCAAGCTTTTCTGTATTGTTTTGTACTGTATGTTTTGAAGGAACATGCATATGTTTTTGGAGATGTGTAGAATATATGTAATTTAAATTTCTTATTATTGTATTAATTTGTTCTTGATAGTGTTACTGGGCCCACCATAGTTCAAGCTGCTACTTTACACAGCATATGTGTCTTTCTGACTAGTATTAATATTCCATGTTGTTAGCCTGCAAATTGAGTATTTTATAAAATCACATAAATTGACCTTTTGCTCTAGTACACAATTATTACATCCTTCCCTGTGATCTTTGCTTCTAGGCTACAAGACAAAAAAGTGTCCAAGATATTTTCTAGAACTTTGGAAACAACAGAAACACCGGTTTCTGTTTCTATATTTCATGGTCATTTCAAACATCTCCTCTTAAACAGTGACCTAGTATAATCTGTTTTTAATTATTGTCCTTGAATGTGAGACTTATGGCTTGTCTAATAGTTTCAGGCAGCATTGTGCTTGTGTGGTGATAGAATACTTTTTTTACTTTTATTTTCTTTAGATTCGTCATGAAGTTAGCTTTAAAAATATGACTCATAAACTGTGCAGTGACCATTGCTTCAATAGATACAGGATGGCAAATGGTTTAATAATGAATTGCTGTGAGCATTGCGGGGAGTATTTGCCCAGTAAAGGAGCTGGAAACAATATTCTTACTATTGATGGTCAGCAGAAAAGATTCTGCTGTCAGAACTGCGTTGGTGAATACAAGCAGGTAATTACTTCTTTACCTATAAATTAAAACTAGATAAATATTAATACACCTTAAATGTATCCTGTTACTCATTAACATGGTTGTACTTCTCATTTGGAGTCTTAAGTATGAAAGACTTGTAAAAATGAAATGAATGCCAGTGAGGGCAAACTAGCTGAAATGGACCTTTTACTGCTGTTTTTTTTAATGTATTGCTGTAATAGCAATACCTATTTGTTGTTAATGAAAGTATAATTGAAATTAAACATTCCTATTTCTTTCTAATGATTGTATCACTTACAAGTATATTAATAGCAAGTTCAACACAGAGGCTTACCGTTCC
This sequence comes from Apus apus, assembly GCF_020740795.1. Classification (NCBI taxonomy): domain Eukaryota; kingdom Metazoa; phylum Chordata; class Aves; order Apodiformes; family Apodidae; genus Apus; species Apus apus. The sequence goes on from NC_067282.1 coordinate 18,239,473, forward strand.
TTAAGTGATGATCTTTTTTTAGGTATAGTATGCAATTGAAACATTAAAAAATATGCAGATCATAAAGGTTGGACATTGCTGTGAGAATGCTCTAACTGATGGCACATGAGCTGTGTACCTGTACTATGTCTTAATTTCCTTCACTGCACAGGATAAGATTTAAAAATTTATTGTTACTTTCATCCTTCTTTGTGTTAAATTTTGTTCTTTCATTTTCTTGACTTGGTTTTTTTTTTATTATTCTTACAACTGTTAAGAAAGTAATAATTGTTTGCTTAAAAATAATTCCAAATCAATAAATGTGATGCTGATGTCTTCTTTCCAGAGCCAGCTTAACTCTGACCCATGGCTAATGCTGGCTGGAAGGTTTAAATGTTAATCACAGTATTTATGATGTAATAGGATAGCTATATTTTGGGGGAGGATAAGCAATTTGGGGCTTTTTCTTTTTTTTTTTTTTTAATTTTATTTTCTTGGTACATTTTGCTCTGAGTTTCTAGGGATAGTATTACAAAATGTGAAAATACTATTTTACTAGCAAGCAAGTTTCTTTATCTGATTTAGAAATTCACACTTGCACATGTGAGTGGCCCCAGTGCTGCACGCTGCTTTGGATTCTTCATCTCTTTCCATTTTTAAGAAAACAATGATCCAAGAGAAAAGGAAATGCAGTGCTGCGTGTTTTAAAGTTCTTTAATTTCTATCACATATGTTTGTATTTTCTCTTCAGTTCTGATGCTTTTGGTGATGGCTGTTCTTGTGTATATGCAGTGTGCAAAACAGCAGATCTGGAAATGTGCCTAACAGCGTAACTGAAAACGTAACATAAGCGTTATTCTTTTGTCACAGCTAAACCAAAAGGGACAGGATAGGTTTCCGACATACTAAAAACATAGGCATGCCCAGAAGCCTTGGAAAGACTTGAAGAAACGTTGAATACTGTCTCTCGAAGAAACAAAAAGGCATGAGATTAACTTTGAACTTGAAACATTCCCACACAACCAGTTTAACATGCACTGCACATGGAGTTATGCAATGAACGTGGAATTTTGAGAGGTCTAATGATAAATCTGTACTTAACTCATTACAGACTGTACTCTGTTTGTTCAGATACTGTTGTATTTTGTGTTTAGGTATGTATTTGAGAATGAGAAGGGTATGGGTAGCAAGTTGTATGTTGTGGTTTGATTTAGGGAGGAGGAGCAGTTTGCAGTACTGGGAGTCTTCACCAGTAGTGTCAGGAATTGTGCATTATTGTGAGGATCCTTAAGAGAACCTTTCAAATTGAGACACATTGTTTGGTGCATTCAGGTCTGACAGCACACTTTATTCAAGCAAGTTCTTAATACTTTTGTGGAAACATTTGGTGTATAATACTGGGGAAATGTAATAGGCTGTGAGAAGCTTAATTTGAGTGTTTGTGTGCATCTGGTCTGGAGTGGTGATTAAGTGAAATTCTTAACTGGTAGGTTTCAAATGTTCCTAGAGTGTGGGGATTTGGGGGTATTTTTGATGTTAAGAGAAACTCTACAAAATTAGAAGGTATTTTAGTGTATGTTGTAGGTGTCAAAGTTGCTCAGGACACAATTATTTTAGACTATTTAGTTGTCTAGCAGGGTTTATTGAGGTTTGAACTTCTATTTGCATTAAGAGTTTTTGAACTGAATGTTTTCAAGTAATTCTGTTTTTAAAAAAGGAATTTAGACTTGGGAAAATTCTCTGACAGTTCTTTGGACCACAGTTGGTAAATTACAGGTTGCTTTGTTCAGTTTTAACTGTTTACTTAGAAATTTCTTAGAACTTGCTTTTAAAGGAGAACCTGTGAAGGAGAGAATATGGGAGAGTTACTGTTAAATACTGAAATAAACTTAATGGAATCTATAATACAGGAAAAGTTGATGTATCATTTCATTACATCATTGTGTTGTACAACTAATTATTCTGTGTCACATAACAGTTTTAGCAAATGTTTTCTTACAAACAGTTGTAAAATACATAGGTCTTACTGGAATGAGCTTTGTATTAAGCAGTTTATATTGTAAATGTCATGCACCTATCTATGCTATACATTTGTAGTAGCCAATAAATGAAAACTGATTCTTATTCCTTGTACCTATCTATATACTTAATCCCTATTTTTTTAATAAATATTACACTGATTTGAACAATTCATTTTCAATAACTTATCATGGATATTTTTTTCTTGCTGGAATGGAAAAATTAAAATTGTGGGTAATAAAAATTACTGTGTCTCTTGGAATGGCCACATTCTGAGTGCTGTTAATCTACCAGCAACAAAGGGTTGCTTTCCTCTACTTTAAACTGTTGGTGGGAGTAAGAAACAGTATTATTCCTGGGCTGGGGAGTAGGTTTTTCTGAAGTGCCCAAGTCTCACCTTTTAAGGTGATGGATGCACTTAGTTTTCTATGTATCAGTTTCAGAATCTGCTTTAAAACCAAGATACAAATAATCTTGAATATTGCACCCTGCGGTTTGCTTTTCTGAGAGGCAATGGCTGTTTTCTTACCTAAACCAAGTAATCTTTCATATTGGGGGGAAAAAAAAAGAAAAAGCAGCTTTGAAAAATAAATAGATTTATATATTAATTTTTTTCAATTAAGATTTAAATAGACATAGCCTAAGTATGTCTAAGTATTTAAATAGACATAGCCTAAGCGAGCCTAAGCTCACTGTGATTATATGCAAGTGCATGTTAATATCCTGATGGCATAACAGCCATTAATGCAGACAGCTAAATGTAAGTCAAGCTTTTTTAAAAAAGAGAAAACAATTATAAAATCCCTCCTCCGAAAACGAAATCACTGTGAGGATTTAGATAAAATGTCAAAACAAAACCCTTATTGGAAGTGCTTACTTTTTGAAAACCTGTATAAGACTTCCAATTAGACCATAAATTGATTACTGGTTGCACTGAGGTTCAAGCTCTTCGCATGTAGAAGGACAAGAGGGACTTAAAAATTACACTAAACCAAGTGAATAAAACAGAAAACAATACTAGAAGAGAATGACATCATCTCTGACGAGGAGGTGCCTAAATTGTCTATGTAATTGTGCAAAAGCTGAAATATTTTATTTCTTAAAGTAGGCATTTCATATAATTAAAATGAGAACCATTAAAAATTACTTTAGTAATTAATTTAAAAATTAGCATCTATGCAACAATTGAAACAGACCCCAAATATGTGGGCCACAAAGACATAGTAACCACCAGTACATACATATTTTGTTTCAGTGTTTCTGATACTATTGCCAATTTTGTGTCTCAAAAGTTAGTCAATTTCCTTTTAAAGGTAGTAGCAATGCTGTTCAAGTCCTGGTTTCCTGCATTTGGTTACAGGCTTGACTGCCTTGTGCTAAGGAGCAGGTGAATTCTGTGATGTGGCTTTTGCAGCCAACCATACCTTTTAATCTTCAGCTATTCAGCTAAGATGAAGCTGTGATCTGTGTCTACTTCTAAAAATACAGTCTTTACCTGCTTTGCTTACTGGCCTGATCCATCCAGTGCTCTTGGTTCTACTATGAAAGTATGTAATGCTTTACTAGTTTAAAGAGTTCTTTTACTTTTTTTCTTTGTGTCTTTAACTAAAATTCTTCTTGTTAGCATATGACCTGAGTTTCACTTGCTTTGGGTGTTCCATGTGCTGTCAAAAAAGGGAGGAAGTGATGATCTTCACCTGCTGTCAAATGAGGGAGGAATGAGCTGTAGGTGTTTCTTCATAGGCTTCTTAGTAGCTGTGGAATGAAGTGAGTACTAGTCTCCAAGCCAAATGAGTATTATCCTAGTTAAAGAAGGTAGACCCATTGTCTTTCATCTAGTAAACATTTTCCTTCAGTACTGAGTATAAGTGCATTTGATTGACTTCTTTGATCAGATGAACGAGCTTCAAAACTAACTGGACTGTTCCATCCCTTTAAGTTAGTCACTTAAAAGCAATACAATCAAGTTAAATCTAGGCAGCCATGCTTCCTTGTTTTGAATTCTTCTCCTTGCCAAACAAATGCTTTTGTGAAACTCTTTAAAAAAAAACTAGTTTCATCTGATTTATCGGTGTAGGGATTTAGAAGCATTCACTTTATACAGTAATGTGTGTGTCAGTTCTGCAACTCCAGATTCAGTGCTTATGTAGAGTTTGTATTTAGTCTCACAAAATGTATTGTTACCTGCTGGTTTAAATCTCCACGATTGCTAGTCTAGAATATCTGGTCACATATTACTTCAGTGGAAGCATCCAGGGTTTTCAACTTTGTCTTGTCCTATGCAGTGTCTGTTCTTTTTCTGTGCCTCTTCGCTATTAAGACACATCTGTCCTTTTTTTATTATTTTGATAGTACAATTAACTACAAAAATCTTCTGCTTCCTGCCTTCCTTACTGCTTTGTAAACTCTTGCTTCCAAGTGTTTGTTTTGAGAGTAAATACGGTTGACAAAACCAGTAATTGTGAGAGTTGAACAGGCCCTTTAAGCTGAAATACTAAAAATTCTGACTTTTCAATATATATATAAAAAAATCTAGTCACTTTTGAAGAGAATTTCTGTGGTTTCAGCCAGTTCAAACTATGGTTTAGTAGTGGAATCTCTTCCCCATATGGTAAACCACTTCTGTCTCACTTTACTTAATATCAAACCAAGTATTACGTAGTCTCTCACAACACTGACATTTGATGCTGTGTACACTTCTACAAATGTAGATAACTAGATGCTTTTTACCCCATCTACCATTATTAAATGCCAGAAATCTTTTATCAACCAAGAAATAATCCCCCTTTCTTCCTGCTTAGTGGTATGGGGGTTTTGGGGTTTTTGAGGCCTCTTGGTATTTATGCCTCCAGTTTCTTGTATCTCTGATGCAAATAATGTCCTTCTAGAAACTATCCCATTCTTGCACCTTCTACCTTTTTTGTGTTCCTGTTTCTGGAATCATTTATTTTGTCCTTTCTGCTCCAGATATCTGTCTTCAGCTGTAGAATTTGCTGCTCTTCAATAAAAACACTATAATCGGCTTCCTTAGGCACCTGAATATCATTCATAGTAAGTGTTCAGAATGTTATTTTGTCAATATTTTAGAAGATGAAGTGCTGTATGTTCATCAGGGGTGTTAACACAACTTTGTAGTTCTAAGGAAAAGTAGTTACAGCAGTCAAAATTGTGAGGTGTGATCTGTGTGGAAGCATAGGAAAGTCTTAGAGGAAAAAAGGAGCTGATACGACTAAGTATTGGAGAGAAGACTAGCTGGAGTGATTGGACAGGACTGAGGGAAAGAGGGAGAAAAGAAAACAGAGACAGCTGAAACATTCAGTTATTGTAAAAAGTAACTGCTTTTTAAGACAGGGAAGAAGGGATTTTCAGCTCTGCTTTTCTTGAACAGATCAACACAAGTGTCTTGAGAGCAGGAACAAAACTGGCAAAAATAGGGGTCACTGGCAGTTCAAGATGCCAAAGAAAAGTTAGTGGACAAGTAGTTTATTGGCTGTTTGCAGAGTTCGGCTGTTGTAACATAAAGACAAATCACTTGCTGTTCAAGGGCCACAAAAGCAATTGGTTCAGCTCTTGCTCTTAAGACTTGGCCAAATGCATTTGAGGTGTTACTAATCTTAAGCTCTTTTGTTGAAGCAAGGAAGAGTTTACAGTTGTTATTTTTGGGGGAGAGATTATTTGGGCATGGTATTTTAAAAGACTGAATAAATAATATGGCTTCTTTCTTTGCTGTTACAGATTCTGCTGACATCTGGTTCTTTTCTTAGACCTGCGTGTTGCTTCTGGATCCATCTGTACCATCCTTCTTTCCAATAGATCTGAAGTAGTTTAGCTGCTATTTTCTTGATTGCCTTACTAATGGATCTCTGTTACCATAGAATTCCATTTAGTGAATACCTCTGCTTTTCTAATTACAGAAAAATTCTATCTTCATTCTCCTTTTCCATTTGAATGCAGGTCGACTGTGTCTGTCCTAGAATGTTCTTTTCTAGAAGCTTTCCCCGTATTTATCTTATTTCTGATTTGAAACTGTTACTCTCTAAAACTACTTAAGAGAATTTTGCCTGGATTGAGAAGTATGTACCAGTCCATTTACCACAGACCATGAGTTTTAACTGCAAAGCATTTCCTTCAACTGGAAACAAATGTTAGGTCTGCTACATAGCATTGTAGCAATCAGCTGTTTGTTATTCTGTTGTTCTTAATCAACTAGCCCTTACATGGGAGAAGTTGTGGCAAAAATGCTCTTTTACTCTACAGGCATGTTCTTCATCCTGCTCTCTATCCTTCTGAAGGCATGTGAAGCAGGTCATACTGCTTTTTTTCAGTCAAGTAAAACTGTATCACAGATGTCTATATGCAAGGCACCTATAGCTTTCTTGAAATAGTCTTGTAGCTAGAAAGTTCAAGAACGGAAACCTTAATTAGTTTCAGTTGCAAACAGAAGTGAGGCTTACTTCTAAAATACCAGGAAATTACAATATTCAGCTGATGTTTATTTTGGAGTTTGTTCTTTCTTCTTCCTAAGGTTTATGCAAGAGGAGCTCTAGATTGAGCTTACATAATTCCTTTAGTCAGATGTAAAGGAAGATCAAGATTGCTTCTAAAATGATTGTTGCTGATAATGGCAAGAATAAAAATTCTTCAGAAACCCTCCAACTGAATTCTCTTTATTTCCAGGAATTTGGATTTCTGTTGCAACAATACTTGTATTTCTGAAATATATCCTGTTAAATCTGTCTCATCTTACATCTTGATAGCCACTTTTGTAATTGCCAGTTTAAGTTCAGCACTAAATGGAATGAAGATTGGAAACGCATGTAGGACTAGTAAATCAAAAGGATTTCCAAATTGCATGAAGTATTTTCTAATATGTTTTTTCTCAGTTATCTGTCATGAGATATCTATAATGAAGTAGACCTGATTTCTAGATTTAGGTCTCTAATGGGGTGTACAAAAAGGTAATGAAAGAATGAATGAGGTTGAAATAAAATAACAGAATATTCAGGGTTCTGTGTATGTGCAATGGGATCTAGCTAAAATTAGGTCATCTCAATGCAGAATCTAGGTGCAGTAGTGAGGGAGAGGTGCAGCTGGACTATTTGCATCAAGTGTTCCCTCAGAGGGTACCAGGCCATTCTCTAGAAATTTTGCCTCTGAGTTAATTTGCTTTTTTGTACCTAGTAATTGAATTGATAAAATTCTCTTTACTATTTTGTTAGCACTGCTTTTACTTAAAATTCTCCTTTATATGCAAGTTTAAGACCTTACATTTTTTTTCACAGGAGACTCTAGATTTGAATTTTCCACAAGTGGTACATGGAAGGAAAATGTCTGATACATTCTTTTGTAGATTGCTTCTGAGTTAATTCTATCTTTGAAGGAAACTTGAAACTGAGACTAGTTTGAATGGTTTGTCTCTAATCATTTGTCTACTGTTGAAGCATCATGGGGACCACAAGATGAAGCCAGTGCTTCATCTGATGTGGAAGATAACTGCCAAGAAAACAGCTTTGGAGAAAGACTCGGGTGTCCCAGTGGACAACAAGTTGAGCAGGAGTTAGTAGTGTGCCCTTGCAGCAAGGATGGCTAGCTGTATCCTGGTTTGTGTCACAGAATGTTTTAGGTTGGAAAGGACCTCTGGAGGTCATCTTGTCCACCCTGCTGCTCAAGCAGAGCCACCTGAAGCAGATCATCCAAGACCGTGTCCATTTGAGTTTTAAATGTCTCCAAGGATGGGGACTTCACAGTCTCTCTGGGCAACCTATTGCTATATAAGCAAGTGCATAGACTGTAGGTCAAGGGAAGTGATTTCCATTCCCTTCCACCCCATCCTTCTGCACTTTGGAGACTGCATCTGGAGCACTGTGTCCAGTTTTGGATTCAACAGGATGGAAGACATTAACATACTCATGCAAGTTCAGTGGAGAGCTACCAAGATGTGTAGAGGACTGGAGCACATGACTGGCTTGGGAGACCTTAGTTTGTTAAACCTTGAAAAGGCTAAAGGGAGATTAGTTATCTGATGGGGAGCAGGGTACAGAGAGGACAAAGTGGGTGTCTTCTAAAAAGTGCTCAGTGGAAGGATGAGAGGCAACAGACACAGCTGGAAAACAAAGAAAAACTTCTAAACCTGTCTAAATCATAGAAGGAAAAGTTTTTTTTTTCTGTAAGGGCTGTGAAATCCTCCAGAAGGATTTTGGAATGCTCATCCTTGGAGGTACCCGGATTTGACTGGACAAGATCCTGAGCAACTATCTGGACCTGCTTTGAGCAGGAGGTTGCACTTGACTTCTTGAGGTCCTCTCTAATCCTGTGATTCTATACTTCTGAAACAAAGAATGAAGCAGTGATGTTTAAAAGAGAGTCAGGAAGCTTTATAATTTTTTTACTTCCCTCTTTAATTAGTAATGAAGATTTTGATACTCTTTGATCTGTTTTTCTCTCTACTGGTGAAGTTTTCTTTTGTCTCCTGACCACGAAATACCACCAACATTGTCAGAGCTTTACATCTTTCTTAAGTTCTTTTCTGAACATTGACTTTTCTTTGAGGATGGCTAAAATATTTAATTTAAAAAAAAATGTTCTGTAGTAGGACGATGACAACAGCTGTTCTGCTTCAGATCAGGGATAGTCTCCTGCAGTGTATGAAAGTGAGCATGCAAGGAGGAGTAAAAACAGGAACAGTGCAGGTACTTAGGATACTGAGCATTCTCATAGTGTCTGACTCTCTAGAGGTCAGAGGATCTCTTGAACTTTATGCAAATGTTCCTTTATGCTATTTTTAGTGAATCCGTGTTTAAATTTGTTCACAGGGAGACTGGACAAGCAGTTTTTTCATTCATTACTGTCTTTATTAAGTTCTTCTGACCTGCTGTTTGTTATGTGAAGAGCTGCCTCCTATTGTTTGTTTTGAAGCTGTTTCTGTTGCTACTGATGTGATTTTGCATAGCTGATACTATTAGAAAAGACAATGAACAGTTGATGCGCAGTGCCCCACATTATACCAGTTTGGTTCTGCCATTTTCCTCTTTAAGTTACCTTGTTTTCAGGCCAAAAATCCTTATCTGAATGCTTTTCAACCCTGTGTGTTACTGTAGTTCTCCTTGGTTTTAGAGAATCTTCTGTTTGTTTATTCCAGCCAGAAGGGTACTTCTAGGGAAAGGATTCTCAAAGGTTCCTTTTTCTACAGAATGAAATTAATACTGCAGATTCCTAGAGATGAAAGATAACATGTTGTGATGAATGTGAGAATAGGAATGTAAGTTATCTGAGAACCTTGAGAAGAGAGTCTCATCTGGAAATTTGACACATAAGAACGAGAAAAAATGATTGGTTTGCATTATGGCTGTCTAAGAACAGGGGATACTGCAGTGCAAGTGTTCTTGGTTGATGTTCTCAGTGGAGGAAGCCTTTGAGTTAGACTATTAAAAAAATAATTCTGCATCCCTGATACGTTTTTTGGAAATTCATGTTCTTTGTAGTCTTGTTTGCCTAGATTATTACTAGAAGTTTATAAAGATAGTTCTTTTTGCTTTTAAGTCTGAAAAATCTAGGGTGAAATCAGTTAACAACCCCAGTATTACAATGTTGTTTGAAATTCAGAAGTGATGGACATGCTGCTGCACTGTACCTTGTATGCATAATCCTTTCTTGACATCAGATAAATAATGGGATATTTACATGTTGTCTGTTAACATAATTAATATTTTCTGATAATGCTTGGATCGGTGTACTGTAAATTCATGTATTATAACCTGTATTTTCATCTTTCTGTCTGTTGAAGACATCATGGCATCAGTTTGATTTTTTTTGCTTCTTTGGGATCTAGAACTTGTGAAAGCTTCACTAACCTGTGCATTGTTTTCTGAGTATATTCTTGAACACTCTTAGTTCAGCTGCTGGCGAGTATTTGCATCAGTGCTTCTGGATGTACATTTTGATTTATTCTAGACATACCAAGGCTCTTTGTGCATGTACATTTTTTGATGGCTGTTGTCCATTAAGCTTGTTCCAAGAAGTCCATTCCTTTGTAAATTGTGACCTCCTGTATTCTCACTGGTATTAGAAGTTGAAGTATTCTTTATGCCTTGTTTGTTTTTTTTTTTTCTCTTATTAGCCTGTCAGAGAAGATGAATGTATATTGGCAGAATAGCTCCAACTCCTAGAACAGTATAATTGCTGTGTTTTAGTCTTGGTACTTAGTGTGAATTTTGTCAATATTGTGACTGATTTGGAGGATTGTTTGGTGCTCAGTAACATTTTTAAAAGCAAACAGAAAAAAATGCAGATGGAAAGGAAGGATCCTGGAGTTGTATAAAAGGCCCTCTAGGTAGGCTTTTGATACCTTGACACATAGTCCTTTTTGGAGGAAATCCTCAGCAAAGGTTTCATCAAAGCAGCATGTGGAAATCATGAAATTGTGTGGTATTTTGAAATTTTGCTCTGCAAGATGCTATGCCCAGTTTATGGCAGAGACATGTATATTTGTATGCTTTTTAATATAGAGAAGATGATACATCTTGTAAGTTTCTTCTCTAGCTCTGTAAGACTGGATTTAGCTATTTCTCAGATGCAGGTAGTTAAAGATAGGAAGAGCAAAGACACCAACTGAGGCTTCTGTTGCTCTAAACAAGTGAAGCACTTAAGAAAGATACTTTGTCTTTCCTTCCCCCCTCTGTCCTTGAGAAGAGGGAATGAGGGAGAAGTGGTGTCAAAATTGTTCATCAACAGATGGGAAGAAGTATGAAGTGCTTAAGTGTCAATAGGGCATTTTCCTTCAAAAAGGAGAGAGTATCTGATAGGATACTCGTCACTGTTCAAATGAGGAATTCTCTCTGATCACTGTCAAAACTATGATACTATGTCTATGGGCAGGGAAGATGTCTAGACTTTTTTTTTTCTGAAACTTGCTTTGTGGTGCTTGAGATATTTGCCTAACACTGAAGTATGTACTACATGTTGCAGATAGTTGTTTGTGTGTTGACTGTGTTATTGGTATTTCTGCTTGGTGCAGCTTTTCTGTGCTTTTTATAGAGCTTCTGCAGAGCTTTTCTGTGGAAAACTGTTGATTGACTGAGTGCTGTGTTGAGAGATGCCAAAATTGAGTCTGTTGTCAGGTGCATGGAGCCACAGTTCCCTCAGTGGATCCAATGGGGAGTATAGGAACTTTGCAGGGTGTTTCTCCTGCTTGGAGGACTAGAACTAGGGGAGTTGAGAAGTTAAAGGTTCTCCCAGCAATGCTGTTACCAAGAAACTGCTTTGACCAGCTCATAGTTGGTAATATTAAGGATTTCATCATTTGGAGAGTACAAATATTTTTCAAAGTTCAGCACCATTATTTATCTTTCATCGTTGCTGTGACAGACTGCTGTTTCTTTTCTTATGACTGTTGTCCCATGGAGAGAGGAGCAGAGTTGTTTCAGCCTCCAACTCAGCACAGCTTTCTATGTACTCTTACCACAGTTCACAGTTTGCAGATGGAGTTTGGGATGGTTTGTTTGTCTGTTTGTGTTTTTTGAGGGGTATGTGTTTGGTTTTTGTCTTTACACAGAAGTTTAATTTTAGCCAGCTTCCTCCCAGGAGATCCAGCTGTAGTGTTGAATGCTCGAGAGAATGGTTGTGAGAGTTAGTATAGGAAGGTTTTGAGGGGGAAGAAAATTCCAGAAATAAATAAGTTGACCTCTGTGTTTTAAAATCAAAAGCCAAACATAGTTTTAACTAATGCGTTGTTTTGCTTTGTTTTATGTTTTAGAAATATGGCAAATTAACATCTTGTACTGGCTGCAGAGCTCAGTGCAGGTTTTTTGACATGACTCAGTGCATAGGACCTAATGGATATATGGAGCCATACTGCTCAACTGCATGCATGAACACACACAAATCAAAATATGCAAAATCACAAAGTAAGTGAAAAGGGTGATGGATTTTCATCACTGACAAGAGCAGACATTTATTTTTTGAACACTGGGGGTGGGTTGATCTATGAATTAATCTATGCAGATGTAACTATAGGTTTTAAAACTTATTAAAAAAAAAAATTAAATCTTAATATTCAACACTAGTAAATGGACCCATGAGGAGTCCATGAGGACTCTATGAGGAGTCCAGTTTCCCTACTGGCCTTCTTGCTTGATGTTTGAAACAATTTTCAACTGTCTAAGGCTTCTTGGGAAAAAATACTGAGACATAATGTACTCTCATGAGTCACAGAATGATTCTGCCATTTTCATGCGTAAGAATTAATATTCTCTTTTCTGTGATCCAGTCTCATCCTCTTTTATCTCCTCAAGCAACAATTGGAGAAGGATAGAGGTAGTTATACTGTGTATGGATACTCTCTGGGTAAAATTTTTTGTCTTGGTGAAAGGACCTGGTAAATAACTCAAATTGTGTGTTCTTCAGTGTGCAAAGCAGCCATCTTGATCTTAATTTAGCAACCTCAAAGTTGAAAATCTTGTAGTGAATTTTACAGAAGAAGGTGCAGTTTCCTATTTGATGCTCTCCATTAAACCTCTGAAATTTCTCTTGTTTTATGTGACTTGTAGAAGCTGTATGGAAAATAGACAAATATTAGCTTTTTACATTGAACTGTTGGGAAGAGCTTACCTGTAATTCAGGTTTTAGGTTTGGGTGGGTTTTTTTTTCTTTTGTTGTATTTTTTTTTTCATTACTATTTTGTGTTTATTTTGTTTGTAAACTACATTTTTCTTTTAGGTATTGGAATTATTTGCCACTTTTGTAAACGAAACTCTTTACCTCAATATCAAGCCACAATGCCTGATGGAAAACTGTACAACTTTTGCAGTTCCAGTTGTGTAGCTAAATTTCAGGTTAGCTGTTGTGTTAAATCTTTTGCTCCCTAAGTATTTGTGTACCTGTGTTTGTGTTAAGTATTTGCATATTACACTAACTTACTTGTATATACATGTTTATGAGTTACAATTAACATAGCAGATGCTTCTGGCTCCTAACAATTTGATCTAGGTTCTGTTTCATAACGGTAACACTAACTGCTATATTAAACTTATAAAATCCAGGAATAACAACCCATTTTTCCTTGATACCATGAGAAAACACAAAGCAGTGTCACTGATCGTCTTTTTTTTACCACCCCAGCCTCCTTATGGAGATGAGTCTTGCTGTTTTGCCTTGAAGATCAATAAGTTTCATTTCTTTTATACAAAATACAGTAACAAGATTCTCATGTTGGATATTTTACTAACAAAGGTGTATCATCGGAAATAGTGACTGTCTGAAATGAAAGATTAGAGCCTAAGCCATCAGGATAGTTATGAACAAAACTGGCTGTTGAAATTCTGTCCAGCAATTGAGTGTTGCAAGCCTAATGATAGGCACACTGGAAGTGGCTGCTATGCTTGTTGAAAATGTCATACTTTTAATGACTTAAGGTTAAAGCATATGTAAAATGTAGTAAATAATCTCTAGGTAATCAAAGAACATTTTAAAATAAAATCTTTCAATTTTTGTATGTAAAAACAGTTTTCCCAGATGCGCACTGTATAATTGATAATTTCCTCCTTGTGACTTGTTGAACAGTTACATCCATACAGGGTTTTCCTGTTTCTCATGAAACTACCATTTTCTGTCAGCTGAAAAGAAAATCAGTCTCTTACTTGCTTCCTTAGTATACCATGGATTGGACCTCCCATCATGTAGCCCCGTTCTGCATTTCCATGCATACGTAGTGACAACTCTGTAGTGCTTCTTGCAAACTCCTTCAGCACTTGTTTTGTTCTACATGGCCTTGCAATTGATTACAACCCCAGAAGCTCGCAGAACAAAAACGTTCTGCCATTTTAGTAAGAAAAATAAAGCTAGTGAACAAAAAATACAGCCTGGGCTTTCTTGGATTTGCAGATAAGTCAACATTAAGCAGCATTATTGCATATAACTACTGGATCAGTTGATGCTTGTTGTGGGTTTCTGATCTTACTGAGACCTTGCTGATCCTTCTGTCCCAGTGCTACATGTAAATCTGTCTCTTTAGTGTTGTAGTGGAGTTCAGTTAGAACATCCATAAAGTCTGTTAGTTCTCAGTAAAGACCAAGAACGGGTAGGTGGTCATTTGCTTACATTTATTTTGCTCAAACATCTCTGTTGGGTTCTAATTTTTTATAGTTTTCATATATTCACTGTGTAGAACAATTAAAAGTCTTCACTGTTAGGTAAGAGTTGATTGTATGAAAACAGCTGCTTTTGTTCCTTTCATTTAGTATGACACTAAACACTGTGAGTGCTCCCTAAAGGTTTTTTTTTATACCTCAGTGACACATTAAGTGACTGGACCTAGACTGAGAAAATGGTTTAATCCATTTGGTCAATTGCAATGCTTTCTGCAATGAACTTTTGAAAAAGTGGCTGATTTACTCTAGTGCTTCATATTTTGCACTATTTACTAATGTAGGTAACTCTTTAACTTTCTAGATTAACTGCTGTTTCAATTGTCTCCCTTCTGCAAAAAATTTTACTCCTTTTGGTTTACAAATGGGTTGGAATATTCAAATTTCCAATTTGTTTATAGTACTTTTGGATTGATTGTCATTTTATCTTAATGAATAACCGTTTTGTTTCTAGCTGACTGTTGTTTTAACATAATAAAATCTTTGAAAGATTTAGTTGAGCTGTTTGTTGTGCAACATATCTATCTTCTCCTTTGTGCAGACAGCTTGCAAGAGCATTCATCCTTGTAAGAAAGAGGGTAAAAAAGAGGGAGAATAGCCTGCTTGATGTGATTTTGGTTTGGTAGTTGCTGGTAGAGTAGTGTGACCGTCTTGTCTTCTTTCAAGTTCTATCTTGGAGAATGTTATTGCAGGGTTAAGGACAGAACTGTTCCAACATTGTATTGTTTTAAGCCAGTTTTGCTATCAATACCTTTATTGGGTCAGTTGAAGATCTTGCCTGAACTTGACTTAAGGAAAAATGAACTGCTAATTTATTTATTGTGAACATGGAGTCTGTAGTGCAAGTGTTTTTCCAATGTTAGCTGCTGTATAAATGTCTTAAAGTACAAGCTACCTGGCAAAACATTAGTCCATGCAAAATTTTAAGAATTTTCTGGTAAAGCTTGTTTGGTTTTTTTTAATTATTATTATTTTCTTTTCAATTTATGAATGTATCTTGAGAGTTGTATGACGAGTTGTATGTACCAGTAAGTACTGTGTTTTTTAACAGATTACTTTCATTTTTCTCTAACGTTGTGTTCTCTTTAACCATCATGATGATGTCTGTGAGGTTCTTCATTATATACCTTGGATCTCTCTCTTTTACACACACTTGTATTTTAAAAAAGGAGTATGCTACAGCAGGAAGTGTGAAGGAAGCTTGGCATGCTTGTCACAAATACTTTTGCAGATTTGATGATGACAAACATAATTGAGGCTTCCATGCCAAGGCTGGAAGGTCTATGTGTGCATATGTGCAAGGGGGGAGTGTTTGGTTCCTTTCCTGTTTAGTTTAATGCCCTTGACTTTGCTTGTGTAGCGGTCCTAGTGGATGACAGTATGTAAAAGATGCCTTGTATGTGTTTGCTTCTCTTTTTCATGGTAAGAACAACTTGATTCTTTCAAAGTTATTTTTTTCTCAGCTAGGAAAAAACTTAACCACAGCCTGGCAGCCTACTAGCCCTTTCACATATAAGTTTATAAACAGAAATGTTTGCACTGTTTGATTTTCAGTTGCTGTGAGCAAGGGTAATGGCTTTGTCACGTATGCTGCGGTGGCAGGGGCAGGCCAGAAGCTGAGGTACTATGCTGGTCTTTGCAGAAGAGTCCTAGACTGTGTCTGCCTACTGCTTATTAGTAATTTGGCAGCTTAGAGTAGTTTGAGGTGGTTGCGTTGAAAGCTGAAAAGGGCTTTACAATGATTTCTCTCTTTGCTTGGCATGTTCCATGCTGTTGTTGTTCAGGGCAGGCTCAAGAAAAGTCAGAGTAAACATAACTATTTTTAATGAAGTTTAAGATACTCAAAAGAGCACATAGATACATAGATGATTTAAAATGTATATTTGATAAAGCACAATATTAATAAAGCCTTGTTAGGGCTAACTTGTGGAAGATTTTAAATTATTTTATCCTCTTTTTGCTGCACTATTCTTTGTGTGTAATAATGCTCCAAAATAATTTGTAGTTATATTCTGTACTCCAAGAGTCTCGTAAATTAGAAGCAAAGCGAGATTATGAGAATACTACATACATGTCATCTTGGCACATGAAAACACTATACAGAAGCAGTCCTTGATTTGTAAGCAGGGTAACAGAAACATTAAGGAGGCACACAAAATAATGTTGTGATTGTTGGCTTTATAACTATCTTCTGCTTGGTTTAGAACTTTCAGTAATATGAAAGGAGTTCTTTACTGATTTCTGTGGGAAAATATTTAGTTGACTCTTAAGAGTTTATGATAAAAAACATTGGTTTAAGTAGTAATGCTTAATTGCTTAGATTTTTTTAATCTACAGTTAGGTATAAATATAATTTAAAACGAGTTTTCATTTTAAACAGTCTCAAACTCCATTGTTCTTGTGTCTGTAGCTTTTGTTACTGTTCAATTACCAGCCCTCTAGACTATGGAGGGCCTGAATTTCTACCACAGCAAACAGCTGAGAAAAGAAAGAAAAGAAACTAACAGTGCCACACATCAGAAAACGCCAAAAACATGTTCCTTTTAACTTGCAGTGTTTTTGATTCCATATTTAAAGGTAATTCCTCAACTCGAGATAGTGGGTATACTTGCATCCTGATTTCCAGTCAACCAGAACTGGGATTTTCATCATGTTGACATAAGCCATACAGCAGCATGTGTTAAGCGTGATGTTTGCTTTGTGAGGAAACCTGCAAATGCAGAAAGGCACAGATTGAACCTTGAACTTAAAACACCTTTGTGGCTCCCATGTTAGTACAAGCCTTCACCTGCCTATTTAGAGCAGCCAAAGTCTAGCAAACCTCTCTCAACCACAGGGACTTTTGCTGGATATAGTAGGAGAGATACGACAATATTGTATGTGGGCATCAGACTCTGTTGTTGTAGCTTTAGGACAATGGACCATTGGGATAAAGGTGGCATCTTCTCTGCAGTACGTGGCATTTTGTTGCTCAGGTCCTGTCTGTCATTGGGAAATGTGCATGACTGCTAATGTCTGTAAACTCCTGATACAGAATTAGGGCATCTGCATAAAATTAAGACTGATATTAACTAGCCCTCAGCAGTACTGGTCCTCTTAGGGGAGGACTTAGATCAGTTATCTGCCTCATCACAATTTTTTAACTTTTTTTTTTACTTTTAGTGTAGGTGAAGCCTTACTAACATGAGATTCTGAAGCCAAGTATCCTGTAAAAGAAATGTTTTATGTTTTCCCTGTTAATGAGGAAGATAGGTCATTAACAAATCTGTCTGAAGAGAACTTGTAATATTTAAATATATTTATCTTGTTGCAAACAGTGTAGGAAAATTTGTTGAGAAGATGGATGTAAGAAATTTGTCCTCTGGATTCTTCAAGTGACTGTTATCACTACTGAATCAAATTTTGTCTTGAACGTGGTGTGTGCAACGCACCAATAGTTGTTGCTAGATCTAGGAAATGTGCAAAAAACTGTTCCGTAGACATATAAGACCTACTGCAAGACTACAGGTGCTGTAAAATTGAGTTGATTATCTGCTGATTGCATCAGAAATGCATTCAGTTAATTACTCAGTTACAGAAGTACATTCTCACACCTACACATGCAATCTACAATATATTTCTCAATCTGAAAACCCTTAGCTGTTTGAATGATTGCATCTTCCTGCCGTGGTGACTGTGGCCAGCTAAAATGATTAGCTAGTTTTCTCTTAATCTGAGTAGATGCAGGATTTCTCAGTTGAAGGCCTTTTACTTCAGTGTTTGTGTTTTCAAAAGGTATGCTTCAGTTAAGGTGTTGAAAATCTGCTTTGGTGAGGTTTGGATTTGGAAATACTTGTTGTCAGAACTTCTGTGACCAAAATAAAGCAGACTGTGAAATGTATGTATCTGAAAATTGCAATTTTGGGAGGCTTTTTTTTGGTTGGTTGGGATTTTTTTTGCATTTATTCATTACTCTTAAACAACAAGCATTAGAAAGGTAAGGTAAAGTAAATATGACCTGAAGTAATTATGGTGGAAGCAAGGGTCAGGATTCAAGATTGGAAGACCTAAGATGGCAAGGGAAAAATAAGGGAAAAGACTAACCTGCTGTGCTTTTGCCAGAAATGCTCCGGAGTTTATAAACTCTTAAATTCTCCAATACTATAGGTTTAATTGAAAAGCAAATTTAAAAAGTAACTTCCTTTTTTTAGTGATGTCTATGCATATTTATGTTTTTCAGACTCTCAGTGTGCAGTCTTCAACAAATGGTCAGTTTGTCTCTCCCAGTGATATTCATTTGAAATGTAATTATTGCAAAAGTTCTTTTTGTTCAAAGCCAGAAGTACTGGAATGGGAGGTAAGGGGGGGTTGGTATTATTCTTAGGGTGATAAAATATTTAGAAGTTTAAAGCTGTAACTCTCTGTAGAATTTTTCTAG
Source organism: Apus apus (assembly GCF_020740795.1). Lineage (NCBI taxonomy): Eukaryota > Metazoa > Chordata > Aves > Apodiformes > Apodidae > Apus > Apus apus. The sequence continues at coordinate 18,258,028 of NC_067282.1, forward strand.
ATAGTTATTTTGTAAGGTATTGAAGCTAAAAAATTTAAGTTAATCTACCTGTTTCTGTAGAGCATAATTTAGTATGGGTAAAAGCTAAAAGTCTTTGTTCATAAATAAAAAAGAAAAAAGCATCTGTGGAATTTAAAGAAAATTGTAATTTATCACCTCAGCTATGGATTTGAAGTCTGCTTTCATCAGTTTTTGCATTACTGTAGATATGGTAGATTGTTGTTACACTTCTCTATGAATGGAGATAAGTATCTGAAGAAGATATGATGATTGCTTAGCCTATTTTCTGTTTAGCTTTTCATATGAAATGATGAGTATTTGTAGCGTTGGCTGTCAGCTTGAGTGATAGTTGTTATTTTTAGCATTACAAGGCATGCCCTAATGGTGTGTTCACAACTCTGTTTACTTTGCATGTTAAACTTGTGTCTTAATGGCAAACCTTACAGATCTTAAGATTTTATTCATTAACCCTATTTGTGATGCTTTGCAACTTTGCATTTAGAATAAAGTGTATCAGTTCTGCAGCAGAGCATGTTCTGATGATTATAAGAAACTGCACTGCATAGTTACATACTGTGAATACTGTCAAGAGGAGAAAACGCTGCACGAGACGGTGAATTTCTCTGGCATCAAAAGACCATTTTGCAGTGAAGGTATGTATATGGGTTTTTTCTAAGGTATTGGTGGTCATGGGACTTTTATGGCAGTTGACTTACTATGTTAATATTTGATGTTAAACTTAAAGGTAACATCTCATTATGTTGTACTTGAGTCTGAAACATGTTTTCTTCATAATTATTCATCAAATACATGTGCCTGTTGTTATTAGTGCATGTACCTGTTAATTTATCTGAGCTGCTTTTATGGTTCAGGTTAAGGAAAAGTGGGCCACATTCTTAAGTGTGTGTATAAATATATACACATACATGTGCACATACAAAAAAAATTATGCCTAAATTACTCTTCTGAAATTTGCTCAGCAGAGCCTGTACCAACAGCAACTGCATTGAGGAATACCAAGCCTTCTCTTTGATTAGTATTTTCAAAATGAAATATGACAGTGGAAATACTGTCTGTGTGGGCTTAGAATGGTTATTCAAGCAATAACTTGATGGTGTGTTGATGTGTGTTTATTACTGTAATAATTTTCCTGATTAAGTACTTGGATTTTCAAAAAGAAAAAAGCTAAAAAGGAGGTATATGGGCATGCAGGTTTCCTTTAAGTTGCATTAAAGTGTTGATTGTTTTAATAGAAACAGCAAATTACAGTCTTTATAAGAACCTATCCTTCCTATTTCTGGCATACTGGTATTTAATGCTGATCTCAAGTTTAACTACAAGTTTGGATGACCTGTCTCTGGAGGATATTATGAATTTTTTTTTTCTTTAGTTACAATAATGATGTTTTCACTATTGTTTGATAAACCTTGCTGAAGATTCTCTGCTGCAAGCAGATTAAGGAGCAGATGTGCCAGTTTACTTGTAGCAGGATCCTGTTAACCTGGAGAGGGGTGGAGTGTAGGGCTGAAGGCAGCCTTCCCTCCGTGCTGTTCTCTTGCAGCTCTGGACTCCACAATGTTTTGTTTCTGATGAATGGAGGTGTGGTGGTTTAGGTTTCTTTGCCATCAGTACTTTCTTCTTGTGTCCTAGATTGCAAAGTGATAGCTGGAGAGTAAAACGGACAAAGCAAGGCCCAGTTTTACTGTGTATCATTGTAGTTCTCAATAACATCTAGCTAGAAATTGTTTCTGTGAATAAACAACTCGGAGTACATGCAAAGGCAAGAGTAAACTGGTTTTGCCTTGGAAATTGCAGTATATGTTGGTATTACTCTGCATACTTACAACTGTCTCGTTTTAAAGCCTGGTGGCTGTTGCAACGAAATCAGTAAGGTTGATAATGCAAGCTATGCCATTTTACTGCTTCTGTAGATATATTTCTGTATGAGGAGGCCTGAAATAAATGAGAACTTGTATTTCCTGGTAGAAAATTTGAGGAAGGAAAGAAATAAAAACACTCTCCTGCATGAAAAATTACTAAATGGGGGGAATCCATTGCCAGATACCTTAGTGTCAGTCCTGACTTTGCATGTGTTGGACTGCCAGCTTGATAGCAAAGATGATCTTTCTGAGGATGCATATGCCAAATGTTAGCATTAAAGTTTATTGGCTTACTGTGATGATCTAAACCCACTGAGTAATAGAGAGAAGGGAGTCAGAGCACTATTAAGTAGAAAGTAAATTGTATAACTATGGTGCATGTGCTGGCTATTACTTAGGTCTTCTTTGTGATGCATATGATAAAAGCTGTCCATGTTACCAATGAAAATATACTGCTGACCTGGACAGAAGCTCTGTAGAACCAAGCTAGGCCCTGTATTTTAAAAGAAAACCAGCAATTGTAATTTATTGCTGTAGAAATAGTGGAATCCAAGAGTTAACAGTGTTTAGATCTGACTTGGGGAGAAGAGGACTAGGTCTTCAGATGGACTGAGTAGAGGTCAACAAATAGAAGTTCCATAATCAGAGGTGATAGATTTTTATTCCCCCTTTTCCAGGCTTCCAAACACCACTAGTTTTATTTTGATGTCATATCCTTTTTACAGAAATAGTCCAACTGCTTGTAAAGTAGAATAATTAGTAGGTGAACCAAATAAACTTGTTGAATATGAAGGCCATGCTGGTTTTGATACTGCAAAGTGTTCAAGAAACTTCAGCAACATAAATTATTTTGTTGAGCATGCAGTTATTCTTCACTGGAAGGCAATGAATTACGATTTGAGAAGAAATAACCCAAACTGCTCCATCACAAAAATTTTTTGCATTTTTGGAAGAAACTGAACTGTCAAGGGAAAATACTGGAAAATTTCAGGTGTGCATTTGTAAAAGAAGACTCCTAGATAAAATCAACAGAAGTTTAACAGGTGTTGAAATTTCTGCAAGACTACTTGTGTTCATCTTCAAGGAAACGGGTGGGAAGGTACATGTAGGATCAACCAGAAATAGCCCTTGATTTCTTACGCCTGCCTAGCCAGAGTACAGAAGGTTTCATTATTCCTCTGGTCACATTCTTCATACCTGAGCTTTTTTGCACATCCATGTATATTGACACAGAAACCCTGACCCATATTAAAGTCTCGGGGATCAGTATTTCTATGCAGTTTCATTCCAAGTCTGTTTTTCTTATGTTCTCTTGAGATATTTTAAAATAGGTGCAGTAACCAGATGAAACTTGAATTGCAATAAGGTGTAATTTGAACTGACCTCTTACTTGTGCTGATTATGGTTATTAACTCTTTGGTGGAGTACAGTCTGCTTTTTCTGTTTCTGTCCAAAACTCAGATGCTACGTAGAGGATAAACAGCCTGAATGGACTAGCTGAAAGACTGTAATCTGTTCCCCTGATGCTGAGGCTTTGGAAATTAACACTCTTCTGGTGTTTTGCCAGTAAAATGCCTCATTCCAAAATACCAGTATCTAAATTAAAGAAGGTGTATATTGGATATGCTAAAGCAAGAAGATCAAAGTTGCTTGCAGATTTTTATGTGTGTCTAGTTGCATGTGTGACAACTGAAGATAGGCTGTGCAAGTTTTTAATCCTGAGGAACTCTTCAAATTACTGAGTTTTGGTTTTTTTAATATATATCCTTTCTGAAAGTCTAGGAGAAAAAAATCAGTCTTTGGAGATCTAGCAGTGGAACTACTACATGATGAGTATCACCATAACTGCTTTTTACTTGCAGACGTATTTTGCGTTTAATTCATCTCTCAATAGAACTGTTATTATTTGAATAACACAGGTTTTGTAATAATTTTTAAATGTGAATTTTAATAACACTGATTCATATCCAGTAGTCTGCTTCTTGGAAGGAAAAGATCAGTAGGCTGTGAAGTAACTCAGTTATCTGATGCTTGGGAGTTTCTTTCAAATGGATAATACAGCTGAAGGACAGCTATGACACTGCCAACTGTACTGTCATCTTGATAGTGAGCTAGTAAGTTCCTGGAAATTATTGATTCTGCAAATTAAACTCAATGTAAACCATTCCGACGTTTCATCTAAGTAATGATAACCCCTTTTGAAATACTGTGGAGCTAGCAAGTGGAAAAAAAATAAGGAAATGAATTCAAGAGCTGAGTATGTCTAAGAAAGACGTATATTTAGTTAAAGCATAGTAGATTTTTAGAGTGGCATTTTCTCAGCCACTTCTGCACAGTGGATTGTTCAGTAAACTATACTATTACATGTGTGGCAGATACATTTTTAGATTTATATTAAAACATTACAGATACTGGGAATAGCCTAAACACATGTATGTTAAACTTTATACAGATTATTAAGTATGGATGTGTCACAACCAATGAAGATACTACTTAAAATTTATAGCAGTTCTTTTTTAACTAGGAACATTAACAAACTGGTTTCAAAACAGATGTGTGATATGATGAAATGTTGTCAAGCCTTAGTTCTATTTGCTGGGCTTCTCCAGCAGATGGAGAACTGCTCTGAAGAGCAGCTGGTGCCCTGTGCTGAGCTGCTGTGCTCCCCTAGGCCAAGGGGCCTGCTAGCAAGCCTTCTTGAACCTCTTCATCCCTGATGTTTGGTTTTGTTCTTGTTAAGTGCAAGAGCTACAGAAACTGTTTAAACACAACTTTTTATAGTTTATATTACCACCTGTTTATTTTTAGAGACACTGATACACCTTTTAAAAATAAACTTTATGAAATTTGGCTAGTGCACAGAAACTGTTGAAGACAGTAGTAAAGCATCAGTTTTTACAAAAAAAAAATAAAAAGGCATAATTACAGCTTTCTAATTGCATGCTACATTGGAAGCAATAGTAGCTCATAAAGCTGTCAAGGATTGGTAAGTAGTATAGAATGTAGTTAGAGGAGAAAAAAGTGTTACTTCGTATATGTAAGATTTCGTATCGCAGTGTTTTGTGTAATAAAAATCTTCTGTTACAAGCTCTCAGCTTAGTGCTTTACAGAGCTGTCATCTCCCTCTATACAGCTCTGATGGTGGCCGACCATGTTAAAATAACTTGTGCTTGCTGTGGTGCCATTTGAGCTTTACCCCACCATGTTAGACGGTTTGGTTTTGTTTCTGACTACTTGCTTTGGCAGTGTCCCTCTGAGATAAATTCTGGTCTGAAATACCAGCTTCCTTATGGCTTTCTTTTGAAGGTTTATTTGGTGCGGAGTTAAAATATCCTGGCAAAAAAGAGCAAATGAAAAGCAAAACACCTTAAATATTGTAAAATGTATGGTCCATAAAAATACCCTGTGACAATTGCAAGAGTCATGTTGTTACTGAGGGAAGGTATTTCTTTCCCACAAATCAGGTTAATGGAAAAGTGGAAGTCAACTTTGGAGGGGTTCTGGTGTGCCTGAGTTATTCTGAGAGAATATGGTTTTCTTTGCTGTGGACAATAGGACATCCCTGACATCCGTTTAAGCCAGGGCAGTTTTTGTTAGGAAACTCTGATTGATACAGTGTAGTTGTTTGGGCCATGGTGTCTTATTTAATAGTTGGATGTTAATTCTTTGAGCTGCAGATGACTATTCCAAACAAATTTTGTTAACTGTAAATGCTCAAATACACTTCTCTACTATAAAAACAAGTTAAGGTAAAAAAGATAGCATATTCAAATTGGAAAAGTTCCTTAATATTCTTAATTCTCGACAAAATACTTAACAGGCTCCCTTGCTGCAGAAACACCACATGGAAACTCTTGGCTATGCTGAAGGAATCCTTCAGATTCCTTCAGATGCTACAGATCCACACCTCTTGGACAAACACATAGGGAAGAGCTGGAGAGTTGGTTCTTGTGGTATTCCGCTTGTGGAGGAGTCTGATCATGTAGATGTAGTTTCTAATTAGTGCTTGTTGAGTTCATATCTTCTGGAATGACTTAAAAAATTTAACTTGTTAACCTGGATTTTGATACTTCTGACAGCATTCTTGTAGTTGAAAAAAATTGAAAGATAGAACTGTGCTGAGGAACAGATTATGTGCTTATCTTCCCTCTGTCTATAGAGGGAGAATATGGATCCTGTTAAAGTAACATAATTTAAATTTTGAGTGCAAGTTGTGCTCAATCTTGAGATTTTTTTGTTCATGGACATCTAAATTTTAATATGGTAAAGAACTATCACATTAAATGCTGTGCATTGTTAGACCTTTGGAGGTTTGAGACACTTCTTTAAGTGAAGACAGCATTGGTTATTGCAGGTTAGGGGTGATGACAGTTTAAGGTGGTGAGATGATGAATGCAAGAAGAAAAAAGCTTACAAAGATGCTTCTCATTAACCTGAAAGAATAATTAACTTGGAAAAAATTTTAAGAACAAGAAAAAACTGAGTAACTGAATGGGAGCAGGAGGGAGCAGGATGGAAGGAGCTAGTATCCAAGATCAGAAAATATTAGGATATACTGAAGATGTGTAAAAGGTGACTTAAATAATAAAAGCTTCTTAAGCAGAAGACAAGGAAGGAAGTGGGTTACACGGCCTCTATGTTACACAGAGAGGATGAAGTCTATTTTAATGGTCATCCAGGCAGAACCCCAACTGGATGCATTGCATCTGTTTTCACTAAGGATAGTGGTGTTTATTGTGAGGTCAAAGACAGTGGAAGGTAAGACTGCAGGTATGGAAGAGGTGGTTGTTGCATTTGAATCAAAACCAAGGGAGACAGCAGAAAGGTGTGGATGGAACATCAAGAATCTTCCAAGACCTAATCTGTGATGCTACAGGCTTCTGGATAACACAGGCTTGTGATGTGACAGGTCTGTTGTTATTGTCCTCTAGGTTAAGTTGTTAAAGGATAACAATTGCAGTTGTTACAAGATGAAAGAAAAGTAAAGCTTTATGTAGCTTGAAGGAAAAGTAGACTAGTGAGTACAGCCTTTCAGAAGTAAATAACTAATTGCCTTTAGGATGAAGCAATTACTTTCTATAAAATATGTTATGCTCTGTGGTAACAAGAGCCTGGTGTTGAGGACTCAGGAAGTATTTCTAGCTTCAGCATTCTGTTTTCAGAGCTGCTCAATATGTCAATGGACTGAATTTCCCAGAGTTAAGTAGGTGCTGCAGGTGGAATGGAATCAGGTTCTTCGTAACTTGCTTCCACTGAGTCAGTAAGCATCTGTTCCATGTGTTCAGATCCTTATCCTTTCTCTACAGTTTATGTGGGAAACCAAAGTTCAAGGCTCATGGAAAGGGTAAATTTTGTGTTGGGTTTTGCTCGGAAGTCAGAATTCCAATAACATAATTAAGGATACATTACAGTAATTTGCCAGATACTCAGCTACTTCTTTGCCTTGGTCAGGTTTTGAGTTGGAAATACTTCATCTGAAAATGCTTCTTAATGGTCTGTTTGAAACAGTTGACTTACAGGAGTGTCTTCCTTTAGAACTTTGCTAAAGAACATAATTTATTACCTGTATAGCTTGAACCAAATTACATGCATTTACATTTTCCCTTTGAAATTAAGTGCTGTTTTCTCAGAGTCACTTCAAAGCTCTAGAGATTTCAATCTGGTCACACTGTAACTTGTGTGTCTGCTGTTACAGCAGAAATCCAGAGGAATTTAGGATTTTACTCATACCTTTTTGTTTAAAATGTTGGGGCTGTCAGTTTTTTGTCTTAGGCAGTTCTTATACTCATGAACCCCAAGTCCCCAGGAGAGTTAGGCATCTAAAACCCTCAGGATTTTAGTGTTCATACTGAAAAGATCAGAGAATCAGTGCTTTTTGTATTACTCATTCACAATGTACTGTCAGTCAAAGCCTACTTTTTGGTTGCATCTACAAAGCCAGTATGGATGCTACTGCTCTGTTGATTCAGGGTTTACACTGTGCAAGCAAAGACGAGTTATTTGAGCTTAGAATCTGTTTTGGAAAAGGCAAATACCTTTTTCCATATTTCAAATAAAGTCATATTATTCCAGTAAAAAGCACAACATTATAATTAAAAGTTATATCCCAGGTATGCACAGAGTACCAAGAACCTAATTAAAATACATCCTATAAGAAGAAAATAAATGATCAGACAAATCTGGAGAACTTTGCTCATGATATTGCAGAAGGAAAAACCTGTACTTGCATATTAGAAGTCTTCAGGGTTGTAACAATCTTCTGTCAACATCTAAAGTTTTATAAAGATGGATTTTCTATTTTCTGTAGAGGCCTCCCTTAGGAAGAAGCCTTACAGTCAAGTGACCTATAAAAACCCCCATGTTTTTAAGGCATTTAGTCTTAAGAGCTGGAATTTTGGACTTCTTGTTTCCCCTTATTTAATGTTCACTGCTCATTATTTTCCATGAGTCACAGAGATGTGGGAGATGTTTGACTGTAGAATGGAAAATTTCTTACCTGAGAGCTTTTTTTAGTGTAACAGCAGTATTTTCTTCACTTCTTTACTCGCTCATAACTCGTAGTTTATGAGCCAAGAAAAATGTCAGCTTTGTCCATTCCTTTTTGTAGGCTGTTCAGCCAGGTGCACATAACTGATAGTAGAGTACTTCTGCTACTCTGTAGTCTACAAAGGTTGATGCAACATTGAATGACACAGTTGCTACCTACAGTGTCTTGTTTGTACTATATTCTATAATTGTTTTAACATTACTAGCAGATTTAATTTGTTAGCAAAGGTTGTAGCATTGCAAGTTAAAATTCCTCAATAACCCTTAGGTTTTGGAAGATGCTGTCTGCTGCAGCTTCCACTTGCATTCTTGTGGTTTTGGTGATTTTAAAGTAGTATCTCGGTTTCACAGGTATGAAATTCTACCCTAATAGACAACAACACAAGTCACTTAACTGAAATTACTGAGTATATTATAATTTTAGTATTTCTATGTTCTGTATGCCAGAGAAGTGCAGCATGTACGTATGTTAAATACTGCGGTTCATAACTTACTGGAAGCACCTAAGTCTGTATTTATTAGACTATATGCCCTAGCAGAGTGGGCACTTGGAAGACTTTGGGGGATCATTAAAACAGGTGCAGTCCCTTAGATTAAAGGTTGTTGTCTTGTCCTTCCAGTGTTTAATATAGACAGTTACTTCATCTTCTCATACTGTTGTCTTCTGTAAAATAGCACAATTACAGAGAGATGGTATGTGATTTAGGCATCAGCTAAATATACACTGGAGTTAAGGTAGTTTAAATACATTATATTCTCAAAATCGCCTATATAATAGCTACAGTATTAATCTTTTAATGCATTTAATTTGTTAGAATATCTTTTCTAATTTGCTTGAGGGAAAATCAGATTATTGAAGAATATAGCTCTCATGGCAACCTTGAAATTATGACTACATAGCAAATACAAAGAAAAACAACCCACCTGATGTGAAAAAACAACAACTCATTGCATACAAATCCTACATACATTTTATATGTAAACTCCTATCATTGCATAATTATTCTCAGTACTTATCATTGCTTTCTTTATGATTGTATTTTTAAGCAACTCCTCAGTTCCTAGGTCATCTTGTACCTATATTAGCATTCTTAAAAATTAATGATATGCTGTGATTTGCTGTATTAATATGAATGAAACTAGTAATAGAAATAAGATGATCCATGAAGATAGATACTGTTTTAGTGGATAGTGTTGTCTAGCTTAAAATTTATGCTCATTGTCTGGAGGTCTAGCATTCTGAGGATGAGAAACTGAGCAAGGTAATTCTCAAGTCAATGCTTTTGCGTGGGTCTATGAAAAGAAAATGATGGGGTTTATTCTGACTGTTTATTTGGGAATTTGATAAGCACAGATTCAAGCATAGTGTTTTGAAAAAGATGCAGACAACATATGAAACCATTTAGTTGTGCAGGAAAGGTATTCAGGTAAAAATGTCTTGAAATGTAGTCTGTTATGCAACCTGAATTTGTCTGAAGCCCCAGTTGTTAGCTGTTGTTGTATTCATTTAATTTTCAATATTTAACTCTTAACTGTGATATCTCTCTGTAAAAATTACTTTGTTCCTAATGTTTAAAATCTGTTTCCAGGCTGCAAGCTGCTATATAAACAAGACTTTGCAAGACGGTTAGGACTGAGATGTGTTACTTGTAATTACTGCTCACAGCTGTGCAAAAAGGGAGCAACTAAGGAACTTGATGGTGTAGTGAGAGATTTCTGCAGTGAAGAGTGCTGTAAAAAATTTCAGGACTGGTACTACAAGGCAAGTAACTCAGAATTTTTGATGAGAGCTCCACAGTTAAAAAAACCAAAAATGCACATGTGAGGATATCTCAAGGACTGTGCAGCAAATATGGCTCACTTCAGCAAAGCATTTGCTACACAATAAGCAAATGTATTAATTTCATCATTTGAGTTTCCTTAGATCTTAAAGCAGCATTTGTACCATCTGATTTCATTAATTAATTTGGCAAGGAAGACTTGAGTTACAGAAAATCAAGAAACTACTATGTATATTTGTTACTTTACAATTCCAATTTTTTCTCCTCAATTGATACCATATTTTTCTTGTCAAAACTTCTTAAATGTATATTCAGAATGTTGCAAACACTATTAATAGCAGCTGGATGATACCTTGAATTCACTGATGATAAACAAGGTTAGCAGAGTTTTCTTGTTCCTGTTTTTGCCTCCTTTTTTGCCTTTTCCCTTCTACCACAGTTTGAACTGCAGAGGCTTTGGTTGTTCATTATTTCCAAGTGGAAAGGATGCCAAAGGGAAAAGCAAGAGCAAATGGATTTCTAATAAAAGTTTAAATCAAACACATGGCATATATTTCTAAATCTCTGGAAGCTTAACTACCTTGTGAAGTACAACCAGCAAAGAGTCAACATTAAGAGTTTTTTTGGTTGGTTGATTTTGTTTGTGGTTGGGGTTTTTTGTTTGTTTGTTTCAATATTTTTTTTTGAAAGAAATAAAGGTGAAATTGGACTGGGTTTAACCTGCAGTTAGTACCATGGATAAAATATTTGATCTCTGGTGTGAACATCCTGGAAAGCTACGCTCATAGTATCAAAACAAGAACTACACTTGTGGATGCAGTTGCAAAAAAGACAATACAAAATTCATCACCTTTCCAAAACTGTACACAGCCTGGAAGGCAATAGAAAGCTTGAAATCTTAAGAGGGCTAGATACAAGTCGTGTGTTTCAAGATGATCTACTTACCGTAAAAGAACTGAATCTGAAGACATACCTGATCTTTTGGAATGGTTGTTTCCAGAAATGTTAAAGCCAAACATTGTTGAGTCTTTATTTTGACTAATGTATGTAGGGTCCTTTTACATATTCCCAAAAGAAAGCTACTGAAGACCACAATGTGTTCCTTCTGTCTCCTGTGAAAATAGGGTGACGAAGCTTGGCTGCAGGGTTCATAAACTTACTAAAATGTTAATATCATACAGTAATATCTAATCTTTATACCTGAAGACTTGGGGTATATGGAGTGAAACTTACCCATGTATTAAAAGTGCCTTCTGATAGAGAACTGAATAAAGCTTTGGTGTGCTTCAGAAATCTTGGTAATTCAGCAAAATCTGTGGGTCTGCATACCAAACTAGTTTCATGTACATTAACTTTTATGGGAGCTTGAACTCTGATTTAGGTTTGAGAACTACTTGAAAACTCTGACTTCAGGTTATCCTTCTGATCTGTGGGATAAGGCAAGAACTTAATTGGCCCTTTAAGTCTGCTTAAGGAATGCTGTTGGTACTGTGGTATGGGCAAGGTAGATGTGATACCATGAAAAGGCACTTTAATCTAAGCAGACTGGCTGGGAACTAGAGACTTTTGATGATACTGAAGTGTTAGGTATTTTTACTTTTTGAATCTTAGACTTGCTAATGGAACTAGTGTTACATGGTGTTGAATTGTTGATTGCCACTTTTTTCAAATACCTCAAAGCCTTTGCCTAATTCAGTTTTGGTTATAAAAGTTAGGGATTTATTACATGAGGAAAATTTTTGGGAAATTGTGTGTTTTGCTAAAATTGTTGTGTGTTTGTTTTGGTTTTTTTTACCCTTTACTTCCTTGCTGGTAAATTCTCCCTCTTCTATAAAAGTCACTCCAGATATTTTAGATTTGGTAGTGCATAGTTAGTTGATGTTCTTACCTAGCCATAAATCATAGGTAATGATCAAAATATAGGAAGACAGAACAGATGCAAACTCATCCCCAAATCTGTACTTCATTTGCTGTTTTGTCTGTTAGCTTCTTAGAAGAATAGTTACATATGTATGAGCCTTGTCTCATTTATGCAATGTCCAGTGTTATTTTGGAGTTTCAATGAATGTGTACTTGAAGAGAAATACTTAGTAATAACCTAATAATGTTTAAACACCAGCATCGTGTTCATTAAACAAGTGTTTGTCTCCATCTTCCTTGTCTATTTTTTTTTTATGGACACATCTTTCTCATGTAGTATTATCTGAAAAACATCATAATTTGTAAAAATAATTATGTATTATGGAGAGCTTCCCTGAATGCCAAAATTCTCTTCTCAAAAAGCTGGAAGAGTATAGCAGTGGTAGAAGCACAAGACTTGCCTGGAAGTATTAGAAGCAGATCAGACTTACCTATAAGTGTTCTTCAAACATATTACAAGGGATTGAACTGTAAAAGAATAGTTCAGTCCTATCGTCTGTTGGGTGACAGCTACAGTTGCCTGCTGGTGCCAAGTTCTGAGGAAATTTTTACTGTGTAGTGTCCATTCATCTCTTAAGACAAGAGGTAAATTTTCTGGTGCCTTGAGGTTAGCTCCCTAAGTTATTAGAGCTCCTCCTGTAAACTTAATTGCATGCAGTGGTTTAGATTTTAATCTGAAAAATGCTTGGGAAATTTCAGTATGAATATTTTAGTAGCATAATGTTTCATGACAGTTTCAATAATTTTATGTTACCTTGCAAAAGAGTATACAGTTCTGAGATCAGCATAGAAATCTGTTTCCTTAAATATACATTGTGAAACATTGCTGAAAATACTGCAGCTGAAGTGTGTTTACAGGTTATTCAAGGCTACAGTAGAGTATTGATTGGACTGAGCATGTCTGGTGGTGACTGTTCAGTGGAGGCCAAGAGTCTTCAGCAAAGACTTAAGTGGGAAGTGGGGAACTACAGTCTGTGGCACAGAAAAATTACTGTGGCTGTTGAGCTCAGATAGCAGTGATGGTCAATGGCAGTAAAATTTGAAACAATGGAGCCAGCATTCATCTAAATGGGAAGGGCAGCAAGACAACCTTGTGGAATTCTTCCTGTCCTAATTTAGCCACTGTATAGTTAGTTAGGCATATCAGTTTCAAGGAGCTACTGTTTCAGAATGGTTCATCTGCTTCATCTTATAATTGGTCATTCTGTGGAAGCTTCTCTTGCTTCCTGTTTATTGCGGATTGAACTCAGAAAAGACAGCTAAGATTAGGTCAGATTAATATCAGTCCAAACCATTGGAGAATATTTAGGAACAAGTCATAAAAAAATGTAAATAAAAGCACCACACGTTAGAACTTCAGTTTTAAACCAAGTTCGGGGCAAACATTAATGATTTATACTGATCACCATGTCCATTTGAAGTTGTTAAAGTTGGACCTGGGAAAAGAATTGGACCAAAAAGCACTCATGATTGGCAGAGAAGTTACATGCAATTGAAGCACAGACTTTTTGAAAACACAGAGACAGAGCAGACTTGAAGGCAGGTGTTTTTTGCCATTCAGTTAACATATAGTGTCAGTATCCCAAATGAAAACAAATGGAAAGGGGAAGGAAGGAAGGAAGGAAAAAGCAGGAGATCATGAATTCACACTGATATTTTCCACAGTCAGGAAAGTGGAGAGAGCAGGCAGGTAGTCAGAAGCTCAAGTGCCTGGAAGAGTGTATAGTATTGACTGCAAGTATGATTAGGGAAACTGTAGAATTATGATGTAGCAAATTTAGGGATGACAAGTGAAGCATCTTTATAAAGGAGTCCTGGGCTTGCTAAAGAACAGTAATTACCATGTAGAAGCAAACCAATTTTTTTTCACCTAAATAGCTTAGTAGCAGCCCAGAAGAGACAATAATACACTTATTCAAAGGCCTAAGTGAAAGAGCAGAACCAGGAGAGAGAGAAAACAGTTGCAGCATGGCCGTGGTTGCTGCATTTGACAAGATTAGTCACCTTTTTATTTGAAGGAGAGAGAAAATTGAGCAGAAAGTGATGCTTTGCTAGTCAAGCAGTGTGCAGCAGGTCAGAATAGGCAGGTCTTTCTGTAGGTGGGTCAGCTGCCATGCTTAATCAGTGGGCTTGAGATTTTAAATTAGAGTGAATTATAAATATTTTTTTACAGTTATTTTAGCCTTTTGGTGGCTTTGAAAGATGCATTTGCATCATTAAAGGTGTGAATTCACAGTTTCCCTGAGCTGACAAATCTAGGCTGTTTTGGCAATGCTCCGCACTTCATCTTCTTCCCCACTTTCTTCCAAGAATACAACTTACTTGCTCTTTTGTTCCACTCAGAACATGTCTGCTGCAGAAGGAACTGTGGATTAACATAAGCAGAAAGTCAAAGTGACAAATGCAACAAAAATTGTGGGAGGATGGGGGTAATGTGGTGCTGTATGGTCCCTGACCTTGTGTACCCTGCAGGTGCTTAAGCACTACTGCTGATATTTGCAAAGAGCATGGGGAAGAGAAGGATCTGCCCTTTCAGAGGCACCTGGTGCTTACTGTGAGGTGATCCTGAAGCCACAGCTTTAATTGCTCCCAATTTAAAGGTAGATACCATGTTAAAATGAAGTCTCTGTATATATCATCTTAAATATTTGAAAATTACAACTGACAGCTGAATTGCCTGTGTTGTGAAAAGACGGTGCTAGACTGTTCAAGGACAGAGAAGAAGCTCAACATTTAGTTACTTTTAAAATTTGAACTAATTGCCCTGTTTGTACTTTTTTGGAGTCATAAGAACTGTAGTTGTTTTTTTTAATGTATTTTTTTAACCATTAGAGCTTTGTGCATAACTGCAATGTTGTGTATGGTTTTACGTATTAATGTTTTATGTTGCATATTACCATAACTTCCCTCTTCTTCTTCTGGGTATATTGTTAGGTTGATTTATTTTGGATTCCTGAGCATCCATAATGCCTCTTATTTTTTCTGCCTTAGGATGGCTGTTGCAAGCAGTTTCAAGGGAGCAGTAGCACAAACACTTATTTGCTTACTTGAACATTTGAAACTGGGGCTAGCCTTGTTACAATTTATAGCATGTCTGATTAAATTCAGTGGAACCTATTTTGGAGAAAAACAATGTCTGTCTTGGTGATGCCTCATGAAATCATTGCATAAGTTGGGGAAAGGTGTATTACTGAAGTGTTTAGCTTGGGATACAGGAGATCAAAGTTTTGAGTTTCAAGT
Organism: Apus apus; assembly: GCF_020740795.1. Taxonomy (NCBI): domain Eukaryota; kingdom Metazoa; phylum Chordata; class Aves; order Apodiformes; family Apodidae; genus Apus; species Apus apus. The sequence goes on from NC_067282.1 coordinate 18,273,395, forward strand.
TACATGCTAACTGGATTTTGTGAAAACCTCTTTAGTTTGAGAGTTATTGTTGTTTATAAATCATAGAGAAACTTTAATGAACTAAGGTATTGGAGTCTAAAATTGTTGATGAATAATGAAAATAATGAAAATATAAGATATTTACACTGAAGGACTCTGATTTGATACCTAGAAAAGTGATGGTGTTCGTGACTTAAAACAAAAACAAAAAAACCACACCAAACTTTTAGAGGGGAAGACCCCCAACTCTATGTGTTCTTGATTCAAGAGAGTCATTAAGGAGTCTCAGTCACTTTCTGCTTTTGTTTTGCTGGATGTTTCAGTGGAATTAATTAAAATTGATGCGTGGAATGATTTTTTTACTGACTCGCTAGAAGTGAGCAATTTTTAAAGACTTAAAAAAGGCTTAGTGAAATGAAGCATACTCATTCTGGGTGTTAACCCCCAGCAAACAATTGAAAATAGTGACAAATGTACCAGTATACACAGCTTAGAGGTTAGGGTAATGGTCTCAGAGCCTCCATGAGCGAGGCTTCAGTGTGCAGCAGCTGGAATTCTTCAGTACTCTTAAAAACGTAACCTTTTAAAATGTGGAGATTTTTTTTTTTCAAGGCTTGCTTAAAAATGTCAAAATCTTCCTTTGCATTAAGGCTGCACGATGTGACTGTTGTAAATCTCAAGGAACTCTGAAAGAGAAAGTGCAGTGGCGTGGTGAAATGAAGCACTTCTGTGACCAGCACTGTTTGCTCCGTTTCTACTGTCAACAAAATGAACCCAATCTGGCAACCCAAAAAGGACCTGAGAACTTACAGTATGGTAGGTGCTGCTTTATGGCTGCTAAGCAGCAAACAAGATGCTTCCTTTAAATGAAAAATTTAAAGCTGCATGAATTACTTGTTATAATAAACTGTTAGAGATTACCCTTTTTTATTTTATCATCATTGAACTGCTTGCTGTTTTTTATCTTAGCTCTTTATGTTATTGCTTTTTCAAGAGCTGAAACACTGTCAGGTAATCAGACAGTTTTGTAATCACTTTTTAAAAATAAATCTTTTTTAGGTTAAGCATAATGGGGACAGAAAATGTTTTCCTCTTTCATTGTGCTCCAATTTGTCATTACATGCTCTGGAAAAACTTCCTTTCAAAATGTGTTTTGGTCACAGGGCGTAGATAAATGCACTAGGAATGAAAAAAGAAAGAAATTAAATAGAAGTAAAAATTAAATGGAAACTAAGTGATAATGGAATGAAAGTATCTAGATAAGAGGAATACATTGCTTTTCTGTCTTCCGATGGCGATAGGTACGATGTAAATTTGCTGATGGGGGCTGAGTGCATGTTTATGTTCTTTAAATGGCAAGTCAGGCCAAGTTCAAATAGATCAGCTTTTTAATTAATGTAATAATAGCAACACAGCTTCATTGAATAGCCATTTTCATATTTGAACATTTTAGTGATTTTCTGAAAGAGACTATATTAAACATCTGGATGGAGCACTGATTTACTGTTAACTTTTGTGTAAGGTTCAGTGCTGAATAGTGAGGTGCCTGTGAATGAGAAGGCTTGTGTGCAGTTCCCACCTGAAATACAGTACTAAACAGTGCTGGTAATTTGATGTTATTCAGATGATAGGTGTTGTCTGTTGCTTACTGAAATTTTCTTTGATTCTGAAAAAGGAAAAAATTTCTAAAAATATTTTCGTATGTTTTTAGATCAGGGCTGTCAAACCCTCCGAACAAAAATAACAGTAAGTACACATATTTAACATATATATATATAAAAAACATAAATAGATATATTTAAAATGTGAGATCCTGGTGGCTTTAAAGAGGTGGAATTAAAAGAAAAAAGAAATCAGTATCTTTGAATGATGCTAAACTAAATTTATGGAGTTTTTATTCTTTTTCACATCAGTAGTTTAAACATTTAAAGGTTTGCATTTTGTCTTTTCAGTGTCTTCTGGGAAGCCAATTCATCAGCCATATATTTTTCATCTGTAGTGCATGAAAGTGTTGCTTAAAAACTTAATCCACAGACCAACCTGTATCTTATTTGCATGTTTAGACTGATTAGGTGTATTGATTGATTGTAGAAAGGGAAGAGAATTTCACTGGTCAACAGGAATATTAAGGTTGTTTCTCAGCTTTGAAAGGCTAAAATATATAATTGGTGCTCAAGGTCTGATTGACTTTGCTGCAGGTGGCAGAGTAGGGAAGTGTAACCTGCCAGATCATGGTCTGGGAGAGTGGGGACCAACAGTGGAGTAACAATCTCCTTTCTGAGTTTCAGTTTTTGTTGGCTTGTCAGAAGTATCATTAATAACTTTTTTCTTTTTTCAGTTAGTGTAGTCTGTTTTGAGACTTAGTTTTGGTTTGAATTGTTTGTTGCATGGAAGATATCAGAACTGCCGATATTTCCATGAAAAAACTGACTCACCTTTTAAATGCAAATAGGTTGCTAGAAGATAAATCTGAGATTTAAGTGAAAGTATTTTGATGATATTAAAAAATACATTAATGAAAACCACAGAAAATAACAAGAGACATCAGACAAACTAAACTGTCATGTTAAAAAAATCTAGCATTTTAAGTTTAATGATGTTAATTCACTCCATAGATTTTAAAAAATCATATAAAAACTACATGTGACACAATTTAAAAATATATTTTAGAAAGTATACATCTTTTAAATAAAAGGTCTACTGCTGTTCTTATGACTTGACTTTCCATATTTAAAAGGTTATGTGGGGCTAGTCTTACTATTTATGACCAAATAAAAGTGACAGTCTGTTTCTTATATCAGGTTCTAAAGCAGATGCTAGGGGACAAAAACCATGTCTGGAACAAGAGGGGTTTTTTACCTGTTGACTGTAAGGATGCACTTTGACAGTTATGTGTTCCCAAGTATGTTTTCTCTGTTACGGAGCCAGCAGGGGGAGCTCGAAGGTTGTATATTAGGTATTTGAAAGTTGTTTGCAGATGGTATTCTATTTAGATATACTTTTTAAAAAAAATGTCATATTTTGATTATACCATAGTTCAAAGAGGTTAAACCCTGAGCCAGAAGTTTGTTATGCTACTTATAGTGAATTCTTTTTACAGCTGAAATGATTTTTTAAGTTATAAAGTAGCTTAAATTGCACTTTCATTAAAACAATAATGTAGAAAAATAGTATCTTAAATTAAAAAAGAAAAAAAAAGAAAATGAGACAGAAGTTGTTAATCAAAGTGCTAGCCCTGACTGAGCAAAATACACACCTATTTATATTCCTGGCACTGGCAGCTTATTACTAGAAATGTAGAATAGCCTAAAATTAAAAAATAATAGTTGGTGCAGTTGCGTTGTGCTGTTGTGTGACCTTTCTTTTCAGAATCTCATGTATGAAAAGTATCAGCTGATACAGTAAATCAAGAATTTTGTGTTGAAGTCGATGTGGTGTAGCAGCACACTCTCTTTTATTTGCTTGCCTGTAGGGCTCAGCACCACCACCTTCCCCAACACCTAACAGAGAAATGAAGAACAAGGCAGTTCTTTGCAAGCCTTTGACAATGACGAAAGCCACATATTGTAAACCTCATATGCAGACAAAATCTTGTCAGACAGGTAACTTTTGAACTGTACTGGAACTTTTTTTAACTGTTACTGTCTTGGAACATATTGCAAATATTCTGATTTTTTTTCCCTAAACTGCAGGTGTAAATTGTTTTTAAGTACCTGGCAGTGTTTGCCTTTTTCTTTTTTCTTTTAATAGAAGATGACTGGAAAAAAGAGTATGTCCCAGTGCCTATTCCTGTACCTGTCTACGTTCCAGTGCCTATGAACATGTATAGTCAAAATGTTCCTGTTCCCACAACAGTTCCTGTTCCTGTAAGTGACTTGAGCTTCATTTTTATATAGGCATCCATTCACATGCATGTGTGGGACTACTTCGTATTATTGACTCATCTCATTCTGGCCCATCTGAAGGAGTGCGGGATGCTGAGACAGTATTTATTGAAAAAGCATTAGAAATACGGCAGTGGTGCTTGATTTCCTGATTGTTCCTTAGAACCTGTCTACCTGCTTTCAGTGTGAGAAGTTTGCTACTGAGCTTTTTAGAAACAGTGCTGAGTCATAATTTTGAGTTTGCTGAATAAGCATTAAACAGCAAGATGTGTTCTGGTAATGGGGAAACTGAAAGAATGTATTAGGGAGACGTGGCAGAGTGGGATGAACAGAAGGAAGAGAAGCAGAAAAAATGCCAAACTTTGTGGCAGCAAAAGAAAAAATAGCTCTAAAGTTAAACTTTCTACCATCTATGTACCAAATTTCATCCAAATGGTAGAAGAAAACCTCTGGGCTCCTAAAATTTGATTTCACAAGCAAGCCTCTAAAACAAGATATTGATTTGTCCAAACTGTTAGTCTGAACTTATAGTCAGATAGGCTTGAAGTTCCAAAGCCCATTCTGTTCTTACTTGGACCCACTATATTTTGTCTGGTTTAATTTTTTCTGGATCGTTTTCTGCTTTTCCTTCAGTTCTCAATCATTTATATTTAATTTTTTAACCTGTCAGCACTTTTTTGTTAGCCCACACTGAAGTGATGTGTTTCTAAGCTGTATTAACTCTATATTTTAGATGAAAGGCATAGAGTTTGTTTCTGTGTTGACTGATGTTGGTGCTTTGTTGCAGAATATTTGTGTTCTTTTCTTATTAACTCTCCTCCCTGTCTGCATAGGTGCCAGTTCCAGTTTTCTTGCCCACTACTCTGGAGAGCAGTGAGAAAACACTTGCAGCGGTAGAAGAACTGAAGGGAAAAGTGCCCTCGAATCCACTGGAAACGGAGCTACTGAACTTGTCAGGGATGGTACCTGAACATGATGAAAAAGCTGAAGCTTCTGATGTGGCCAGTGAGTTTCCTGACAAGTTTTTGACTCTTTGGTGTGCTGGGGGGTGTGCGTGTGTGAATCAAGAGAAGGGTTTTGTTTTATTTGAGTCTTTTTATTATTTTAAGGAAAGACTCTTTGAGTACCGACAGTACTATTACTAAGTTCTTATATTAAGTTAAAATCTTAGTTATTTAAGTATTTTTTAAATATCATTTTAGCACATTTGCCAGACCTTTATCTTTAAAAACAAAGGCATTCCCTTTGCTTGCGCCAGCAGCCTGGCTGTTGCCAAGCAGTCATCCAGGATTGCACACACGTGTTTTCTTCTCAGCATAACTCAAAACAAGCCCAAACCAATCTGTTCTTCCTCCCAAAAAAACTCAAGTCTAAAGTTTAGGGAAGTGATCTCAATAGCTGCGTCTTATAGGTGTGAACACAACTTTCTTTGAACAAGGTGGGATATGATGGGGGCCTGATCTCTTTGCAGTAACACGTTACTAGGCTCATTTTATGCAAGGTGTGGGGAAGCTGTTGAAGCTAAGAGAAACATACATTTCACAAGTGGAACTGTGGTCAGCAAAACCAGGTGACCTCATGATGCTTTTGTTCTTGATCAATCCTTTCAAGTGGTGTCTCTTTGAAGATAGCAATGCATCAGCTGATAGATCACGAGGGTTCTGATGGTGAAATGACTTGTCATCCCACCAGCTCACTTAAAAGGAGAGAACTGTCTGAGACAACTTTACAGCTGAAGATCAAATGCCACATATCCTGTAATGATATTTTCATACTGCACATACCTCTTTGCTCCTCTTTCTCAACTCTGCCTGCCAAAATCGTCAAGTCTCTTCTGTATTGTCACTGTTTAACTCAGGTTCGACGACACTGCTCTCAATTCCCTCGCCCGCCCACCCAGGTAGGGAAGGAGAGAGAGAGAAAAAGAGAGAGACTTGGCTGGATTGAAAACTAAACTACACAGCTTTAATTAAACACTAATGATATAAGAAAATATATACAATTATATACAGATGTGTTCAGATATGAGCAAAAGCCTCTTGCCTCCCCCCACCCCCAGCAACTCCCACAGCATCTCCTGAGCTGTGACCAGTCCTGAGAAATCCCAGAGCTGCTGCTGGAGAGAGCGCAGAGTGATGAGGGTCAGGAGAGCTCCAGCCTGGGGGTCGATGGTGATGGATGGATGGAGTCCTCCCCGGACTTCAGCCATGGATGGAAGGGAAGGGAAGAAGAAGCAGGAAGGAAGTTGTCTCCTGTGATCTCTGACCTTCCTCTGAGCTTACGTAGAGATATGGAATGGAATATCTCTGGCCAATTTTGCTGTCTGTCTAACTCAGCCTCCTACGGGGGGTCATAGATCTCCCTGTAGTGTCTGAGCTGGCAGAGCAAAGATGTGACCTTGAAGACCCAGCAGTTAGAAAAACATTCTGCTGTCTTATCAGCTCTGGCTAGAACAGAGTGTTGCTAGTTAAAAGAAAGCTCACTGAAAGAAAAAAAAAATCAGTAAAAGGAAAATTGGCTTCATCCTGGCTCAAACCAGGATATGTATCTTCCCAGGAGAATACGTCTTCTCTTCCAAAAAATAGATTTCAGGGTTTTTCCATGACTCAGATGAAGATTTGTTGGGTTTTGGTTTTGTTCTGTTTTGCATTTTAGAGGCTCTTTCAACAGATGTCTCAAATAATGTCGATCAATTATCTGACCTTATGCTTTGGGCCTGGTATATAGGAGGCCAGTGATGCTGCAGTCCCAGGAGGCTTATTGTTTTCCAAATTGTTGCCATTCCCCCATTAAAGCTGGACATTTCTGATAGTGCTGCAAGGTTGTCATTTGCAGTTCTTTGGTACCTTTTGCGAAGTACAGCTAACTGAATGAGTAGATGTGTGGGATCAGAGCTTGCTCATTTGCAGAGAACTGAATTTGGACAAACCTGCCTTTGTCTGAAGTTGGGAAGAGATCAAGCTTTTGTTTCTCTCTGCCTGTCTCGTTTGCTTTTGTAGGATCTTTTTCACAGACTTCAAAGGCTGGTCTATTACAGGGAGAATCATGTAGAAAAATAGATGGCTAGGTTTGTTAAACCAGTATTTGATTTTCTGTACACGTTTTGCTGACTCAGTGAGGAAGGACAGGTTGACTGGTAGGTATCTTTTCTATTTAAAGAAAATCAGATTGGAAAAATAAATCTGAGATCCCAAGAAAACAAAACTGAGGATGGCAATGAGCAGAACATGCAGATATAGAGCTACTCGGCTTCTAGTGTGCTTCTAATCTGCCCTGTTTTGACTAATCCATGTGTTTGCTAAAATAATGAAGAGTTTTTCCTTTTTCTTTTTTTTTTTTAACAGGTGTGATAGTTGAGTCAGATCAACTAAACTCAGAAACAGACACGCAGACAAGCTTGCCTGATGTTCCATATGAAGCAGACCTTGATATTGAAATAGACTTTCCACGAGGTATTTTTTTATGTCATTTTAATAAATAGCGTGAAATAGGTGTTGTGGGCAGCCATTGTACTTTGTTTCATCATCCTTACAGAGGAGCTTTGTTTGATTGGAAGATCCGCCTGATTGGTAAGACTTTGCCATGTCTTTGCTAGACTGGGAACTTCTACATTAGTTCCTTCGTCTTTTAAATGTAATATTTGAAACAGAATGCAAAAAAAGAGGAAATTAACCTTTGACAAACAAACTTGGCTGCATCATTTGGTTTTGAACATGGATTTAGGGAAGTTATTTTGAAGGCTCAATGACTCAGATGGCATGTGTCATGGAAAACAATAATGAATGGGTTCTTCAAGGACCAGGTATTTCCATGAGAAATGGCAGTTTAAAGCAGCAATTACAAAAGAGCAAGTTTTCCACTCCCGTTGTTAGAAAATTGCAAGCTGGTATGCTGCACATCACTTGTGTTACCTTTTAGTATCTGGTTAATATCCATACCAGTATTTGAAAAAGGCAGCGTTATTTGAATTATCAGGGAAATAACTTTGAGACCTGTCTGGCCAGAATCTCTTGGTGTTATGTATTACGATTTCTACCATTCTAGAGAATACAGGCAACAGTGTCTGTTTCCTTACACCATATCCTAATCAGTCCAAGGTGCAAGAACGCTTCTGGCCATAGGTAGTGTCTCCCTTCACATAGCTTCTCTTGGACATACAACTCTTATACCTCCCTGATAGCTTCTGTGTCTGACACTGAAAGTCTCCTTTTATACCTGCACTCGATGCCCAGACCGAGTTTCTTAGTTTGCTCAATGTCTCATTTAATGACCAGGTCTAGGGGGTTAGTCTGACCTTAGCTTAGGAAATTCATTAGCCAGAATCATGCTACATTTTTAACCCCCTTTATAAATGAGACTTGGTACATGAGAAAGAAAATCAATGGAAGAAAAAGACAGATCAAAGTGGAATAGTAAATAACAGCAGTTTGTAATAGATACTGATGACACTGAAGTGCTTCTGAGATTATATTCTTTGTGGTAGCAGAAGGACTCGGGTTTAGTCTGGGGCAGAGTTCTTAAGTCTTTGCATGTGAGTGCTGTTTTATCTGGACTGGTTTAAATGGTGTCTTGAGTAAGGGAATGAAATCCAGCTATCAGGAGAGAATTCAGTTTTGATTGAAGATGTTGTTTGATATCTAAATGAGGGATGAACCAACTTCAGTTAGTAAAGTAAATAAAAATAAAGTATAAAGTAAATTTAAACAAATAAATAAATAAATAAAAAACATAATATATGTTGTCTCATTCCACAGTGTTGTCTGGGAGAATCCTTCATCTTCTCCCTGAAATGTTAAGTAAACAATATTTTGACATTACCATGTATCTGTTTACTGAAATTACTGGAATATCCATTATGAGCTGGACCTCCATCACTTGTATAAATAGAGACTAAAACCAGTTTCTCCGAAAGAGCTTACATTCTGAATCTTAATATTTTATCCAAGTATAATGTGCTGTGTAAATTATAAAACATGAACAGAAATTATGGAAATAGATGAACAAAAATGCATGTACTGAGCTAATTTGTATTTTTGCCTCTCAGAACTGCTCATTGTCACATCATAACTTAGGCTTCCTAATACCAAACACTACCTAGGCAGGAAAAATTGTGTAAGGGCCCAGAGGAAGAATTGCTGCCTTAGTGGCTTGAGATAGTGCTTGAAATTGTTGAGCATTGTGTCATTTACAATTTATTTAGAAATAAACATTTTTATAGCTTTGTCTTAATTTTAAAATAAGAAAATGTTTGTTTCCTTTCTCATAGCAAAATCCAGTCTTTGGTAGTGCTTATCTGTGTGCTTTTGTGGACCCTTCATGTTAATTCACACTAACATAGTTCATTGGTTTTTGTCAAACATGGTCAATATTATTCAAAACATGTTTAGAAATAAGTTTCTGTTGATGTATTTTCAGCAACTGAGGAGCTTGATACAGAAAATGAGTTTTTGTTACCTCCTGTTTTTGGGGAAGAGTATGAGGAGCAGCCAAGGCCTCGGCCCAAGAAAAAGGTAATTTTGACATGCTATTATAAAATTCTAAAAGCACAAAATTTAACTGGGCAAAAATATGCCAGGCTTTGTTTTTTGGGGGGTTTTATGGGTTTTTTTTGTTGGGGTTTTTTTTTTGCTGTTTTTTTTTTTTTTTTTTTTTTCCAGTTCTCATATTGCTCTAAAACCTGTTACTGCCTATTCATACTTAATATCCTATTTTTATGATGTAAATTGATATATTTCAAGTAATAAAATTATTTCAGTCCTATGTCTCCTGCAGTTAACTGTTGTATTTAACAGGAGTGTGATTTCTGAAGTATGATCCTGTTTTTGCTTCACACTGGCAGAACTGTTGATGTAGTGTGCTAGTGTGTATGTACTTACTGCACTCTTAGTGGTGCTTCTCTACCTTCTACTTTGAGCAAAGCTGTGTTGGTTTAGTTTCATAGTAAGATGGAAGAATGCTTGCATTACCGTGGCTTGTCATGGGACCTATATGGGACCTTCTGTATAAAATAGTTTTAAAAAAATTACTTGCCTGTAATTTTCCCAGATTTTCAGTCAAAAATCTTAATTTAGACATTGCAAATAAAACTTCTAATACTTCTAATAAAACTTGATAAGAATGCATGTGTCTTTCTAGTTCTAAATTTGGAGTCTGAACTGTTGGTATTATCTGCTGGATGTGTTCCACATATCTACTGCTGGACATATTTTAATTGGGGAGCAATGCAGGCTCTTCTATTGATGGGTTCAGTTGCACCTAAAAGGTAGCATAGATTTGTAGTATCTTTATCTTTTTGTGCATTAACACAATGAAATCCTATAAACACACTGAATTGTTAGGGCCATGAAGATGATCAGAGGGCTAGAGCACCTCTCTTATGAAGACAGGCTGAGGGGGTGGGGTTGTTCGTCCTGAGGAAGAGAATACTCCAGGGGGACCTTATAGTGGCCTTCCAGTTCCTGTGAAAGCTGCCTACAAGAAGGCTGGGGAAGACCTGTTCACAAGGGCATTTAACAACAGGACAAGGGGTAACAGTTTCAAGCTAGAGAAGGGTAGATTTAGGATGGACATTAGGAAAAAGTTCTTTAAGATGAGTGTGGTGGATCACTGGAACAAGTTGCCTAAAGAGGTGGTGGGGCCCCATCCCTGGAGACATTCAAGGTCAGGCTTGATTGGGCTCTGAGCAACCTGTTCTAGTTGGAGGGGATTGCACTAGGTGACCCTTATAGGTCCCTTCCAACCCAAGACATTCTGTTATTCTATTTGGTGTATTGTGTGTTTGCTGTTTAATAAGATATAAACAAGACAGAAACTCCATTGTTCTGATTGTGTTAGGAACTAGTTTGAAAGGCAAATTAGAAATGTTTGTCAGCTTAATAAATATTGTCCTTAGAAGTATGTTCAACACAGAAACTACTTACTCAGTGCAGCGTGTGTTTCTTTGCACTGAACCTTCAGTTTGTCATTTGCTTGTCCTGCCCAGCTTGTGTGTTCCTGCCAGCAGAGGCTGTGGGCAGTGTTAACCACTGTGTTCCCATGGCAGGGGGTGAAGAGGAAAGCGGTCTCGGAATACCAGTCTCATGAGGACAGCTTAGAAAACTCAGATTGTAGCTTTCCATTCAAATACACATATGGTGTGAATGCGTGGAAGCACTGGGTGAAGTCTCGACATTTAGATGAAGAGCTTCCAGAATTAGAGGAACTGAAACCAAGTAAGTATTTTCCAAAATTTGGCATTCAGGTTCTTACTTGGTAGGGAGAATTGCAGCACTCATCTGATTTTCAGCTGGATTTTTTTATAGAAGTTTTCACATGTCCCGGATGTTCCAACAATGACTGGGTTTATTCTGTCACTAAGTTGACAAACGCTTTTTTTTCCTAGTTTGCTCAGTTGAGTTCAAAATGTTGAATCTCACACTTCTTGTGCAAGCCAGTACAGCACCTTCTGCTCTTCTGGCTTTGTGATAATTTTGATTTTCTGTTAGCATACTGTTTTCCCTCTTATTCTAACTCACTTTGGAGTTCACACCTTTTCTGGACTTCTAAACTGCAAGGGAGGGGCATCCTATGCTTTGTCCTGGACAGGGGTCTTCATCTGAGGCTGGCAGTATCTGGCTGTGGAGCTCTGACATGAAGTGACCTGTGCTCCCATGGAGCTTTGCTGCCCTTTCTGCAACGCTCCTCTATGTGTGCATTTCTACTGTGAGGGAAAAGGGTGATTGCTGCTACTCCTGCCATTCTCCAGCTCCCACGTGTGTCTTGGCACCCTTGCATTATGCTGTTGGATCTTTGGAAACTGCTGTTTCCCTTGAAGGTCTCATCTCTAGAGCACTTCCTTAATTTCAGCATCTTGGGCCATTTCAGTGTCATCCTCAGCTGTGCATGACAGTACACTTGTCAATGGGTGATACTGCATTTGGTTAACTAGACTTTACTCTCGTAGCCTCGTTTTTTTTAACACAGACCTAACATTTTAACTACTTAGTACATTTGACTCCTTGATTGGTTAGTGGAGAGAACATATAAAGCCAGTTTGCCAGTTTCCAGTCCAGAAATACCCCATGTCACCCTCACCATGTGATAATTCTGTTGTATAATATAGCATTTTTTCTCTATTTTACAGCAAAGTCTGTGAAATTAAAGGAAGATCTATTATCACATACTTCAGCTGAGTTAAACTATGGGTTGACACATTTTGTCAATGAAATTCGAAGGCCAAATGGAGAGAACTATGCACCTGACAGCATCTATTATCTGTGTCTTGGGATTCAGGAGGTTAGTAGAGGCTGTAGAGGTGGGAAGTGGAGCTGCTGATTTGTCTGTAACTCATTTCAGTGAAAGAATGGAGATAATGTGGATTTATTAGCAAGGAGCTATTCTTAATATATTGCCTATGATCAGTAACACAGAGGCTGCAGTGTAAATCCTGTTGTAGAAAGCTGTCTATATAGAAAATGAGTTTACAGGCCCATCCTGAAAACTCAAATGCAAGCTGGTATATTATAATTTTAAGCTTCTTGCTGGGTTAAAGCAAAGAACTTGCAGTGTACAATGACATAGTTTTTCTAAATGCTGTGCTTCATTTTGTTTGCTAAAGATGGCTTAATTAATATAAAAACCAGAATGAAACAAAGGCATGATCTGTTAATGTTTTACTAAATTCAGTTACTTAATTTATCATGGGAACAAGCTATTTGAAGTGTTTTTTGGGGAGAGTTTAATATTGCAGATAGTAGGTAGTCAGGCTTTTTGGTAGAGTGCAGGAAACTCTGCTATATTGACCATCTTAACACACACACACACTTTCCCACAAACTGTAATTACATTATATTTTGAAGATAAAGGAAGACAGTTTAGATACGTTGTATGTGAAGGCAATAATATATCACTAGATAATAAGAAAATCTATTCCACAGCTTATCTGTTAAGCAGAGGATGTCTTAATTCTTGGTGCATAAGGCAAATCATAGATAACAGCAGTGTTCAAAGATGAGAGCACAGAAGATTTCATTTAAGTTAAAAGGCAATAAAAAAATGCATGTGATGTGAAAAGCAGGCAGTTCACAGGCTTTGCAGTCCTGCTTAAACATTTTCATACTTAAGGCACAGGACTTGAATCAAATAACAAAATTTAAAATAAAAATATGTTTAATATAAATAGTACCTACACTAATTTTTCTGTATTGCAGGTATGCATTATTAAGGAGTTAGTTGATAGCTTTGCCTCATGGTTGAAATTTGAGAAGTGAGCAGTCCCTGTTTGGCATTTCAGTCAATACTAGGCATGCTACAAGGCATATATTTCAATTTGGCTAGCTTTCTGCTTCTGCACTTGCATGGTATACTGTCTCTCTGTATCTTTCTGTTGAATTGAAAATACTCACATTAAGTTGGTAAACAATACATGGTGAGGTATGAGTTTATAAAATGGAAGTCAAGTAGTATTTTTTCTTTTTTTCACCTTTCTCTTTGTGCCTTTGACATTGCCTATTTTGTCTCCACTGTGAAAGCTAGTTATGTGTAAAACCTTTTGTTTTTTAAGCTCATCAGAACCAAAGTTTGTGTGGCCCAGCACAACTGTCATGAGCTCTAATACAATACACACAGTGCTGGAACATTAAAGGAACTTTACTGTAATTACTGCTTATACTTAGTGTCCAATATTTAATTCAGATGATGGTAACAGTCTCATCTTCCCAATTGTGCCACTACTATTCAAACAGATAGGAAAATGTGTCCTGTTTGAAGAATTTGCAGGTCACAAAGGCAGAGAGAAATGAGGGATAGAAACATGTGAGTGTATGAGCTCTCAAGGGCTGCAGCCGGTGTCTGTGTGCTAATGGCAAATTGTACATATATGGGTGTGTGTTACCCTTCTGAAGAAACAGGTTTAACCAAGGTAGTGGTACAATAAATGCAGTGTAGTGGTTGCAATGTGCAACAAAACTCCATTGCCTTCTAGTGTTTTCTTAGACCATCTTTCTGCCTGGCAACCCTGACATGGATACTCCTGAAAGGAAATAAATTTTCTGCTACTGCATAAAAAGTATTGGCACTGGTTAACTCAGAAGGGGCTCAGAGGAGACTAAATTGTGCCAAATACAATAAATATATTGCTAACTTAGATTAAATTTACCTTCAAAGGAAGAGAATTAACTATTTTTCTTTTAAAAAAACAACCAAAACCACTTGGAAAATCTGTTCCAGCAAACTTGTCCCTGAGTCAAATGGTACGTTTTCTCAGTTCAGGTTCATGTGCAGCTGATACTGTTCTGCTTCCAGCCAGAATTGGTTCAGTAAAGGTTTTGATAACTCTGAAGTACTGATCCTGAAAAATACCACAGTTAGTAAAGGTTGTTGCATCATCATGCAGGCATTTAGTGGTGAGGGTTCATCTAGAAAAAGGGGTTAGCCTGCTTTGCACCCGTGTTGCATTGTGGCCTTATTTGTCCCAGTACCAATTGGGTTTTTTGTTCTTGTTTTTGCATGTGTAATAATGGGGGGTTTGGGGCAAAATTCAGGCTGATGGAGCTTGGCAGATGTTTGCTGGCAAATGCTGCGGGCAGTGACAGCCTGTGGGATTCAGGCATGTCTGGTTCCTTTGTGTTCACTGCAGTTTCTGTAGAGCTCATCCCAGGTGGAAATTAGCATTATGCTAATGCTGCCCCCTCTGGAGCTTGTAGAGTGGCAGAGCACAGTGTTAGGGTGTGGAAGTGAAGGTTTGTGGGTGCTTGTTGGGTATTGTGCTGCAGGGTTGTCTGCAACACGATGTCATTGTAGACCCCTGTGGTGAGAACAGTCTGGGGTGTTCACAGGTTTCTACTGAGGATGTCAGGGTTTACCCAAAGAAGTGTTACTCTGAGCCAGGAAACAGAAACAGGAAAAAGAGCCAACCTCATCTGCCCCTCTACTCTGCTCTGGTCAGATCCCACCAGGAATACTGTGTACAGTTCTGGTGCCCTCAGCACAAGAAGGATATAGACCTGTCGGAGAGGGTCCAGAGAAGGGCCACCAAGATGATCAAAGGGCTGGAGCACCTCTGCTATGAAGACAGGCTGAGAGAGTTGGGGCTGTTCAACCTAGAGAAGAGAAAGCTCCAGGGAGACCTTATAGCACCTTCCAGTACTTGAAAGGGGCTACAGGAAAGCTGGGGAGGGGCTTTTCATCAGAGAAGATAGTGATAGGACAAGGCGTAATGGTTTTAAACAGAAAGAGGAGAGATTTAGGTTAGATATTAGGAATAAATTCTTCACTATAAGGGTGGTGAGAAACTGGAATGGGTTTCCCAGGGAGGTTGTTGATGCCCCATCCCTGGAGGTTTTTAAGGCCAGGTTAGATGAGGTTTTGTGCAACCTGGTCTAGTGGTAGGGTTCCCTGCTTATGGCAGGGGGTTGGAATTTGATGATCTTCAAGGTCCCTTCTAACCTTAACAGTTCTGTCATTCTATGATTCTATCATTTTTAGTTGAGTTCTCATTGGCTTGTGTGGGAACTGGTTTTGAACCAGTTTTAATCCAGTTTCAATTTCACTGCCAGCATTCAGTGTGAGTGGTTAATGCAAACCAGAGAAAAAGAAAGGCCATGGAGGAAAAATGTGCCAGGAAAAGAGGGGCAAACCCCATGAAGCTTATAGTAAGCTATATTATCTGGCTTAGAATTGCTTTATAAAATCAAAACTGATATGTGATTCTGTATGTGGAAAAAAGGACATTTTGTGGAATATTGTGCTTTGAAGAATTAGTTTAATGTGTTGTATAAAATAATTATCTAAATAAAGATGTCATGTTGGAGACTTCTAGGGAGTGTATGTATTAGTTCTTTGCTATAAAATGAAGTGCAAAGATAAGGAAGTCAAGATATGCTGAACAGCCTAGTATAAATGAGTGCTGTGTTTAATGTTATTTCAAGAATGTGTACAGAAGTAGATGCTATTTACAGAAGTGAGTACATTTTTTTGTCTTTGTCACTTTTACTGTATACACTAATGACAGGCTTGTGCACAAAAGTATCACAGAACTGGAAAATTTAAAAAGCCAAGCCTCTGTTTTCGTGTTGAAAATGCTTTTGTCAGTGTCAAGAGTTCACATTTAAAATGGCAGGCTCTTACTAAATGTTTTGGTTTTTAGTTTGTGACCTAGGTGGAGGAAAAGATAAGATAGTTGTAGGTTTTGGTTTTGGGCTTTTGTTGTTGTTTTTTTGTTTAAATAACTCCCCCTTCAGTGCTACGATGTTGCACACAAGGAATTTTAGAGAAAAATATTAGAGTTGTAATTAATCTGTGATAATATCCAATTAGAAATATACAATGTATGTTACATCAGAGGTAACTTTTAATTGCTAAATATTTGAGAAGTGTCATTACTTTATGTCTAGGTACTGGTTTTTTTACAAAAGTGCAAGCATTGTACTGAAAAAGAACCTTATAGCACAGGATTTGTTCTAATCTGGAATTGTAAATATTATCTGTCTCTTTTCTCTAGTATTTATATGGAAGTAATCGAAAGGACAACATATTTATTGATCCAGTCTACCAGACATTTGAACAGGAATTAAATAAAATCCTTAGAAGTTGGCAACCAAGCATACTTCCAGATGGTAATTTTCTTTTTGGTCATGTATGTTTTTCATCTCTTAATATCTTCTGTATTCTTAAGAATGTAAATATATACAAACATTTTATGCATTGCTATAATAATTGATTAAAAATCATAAAGATTTAATCTAAGAGTTCAATTAAGAACATACCTGTGTTTAATATCTTGTTTCTTGGTAATGCATGCTGCAAGACTTGATTTTGCCACCACCTGTTAATCTTAAGTTTACTATGCATTTTTAGGAGAGAAAGATAGAGTAAGTAGCTGCTCTTCAACTTGTACTCTTTCTTTACCTGAGCTGACTATTTTTTGCCCATTTTTTTTGCAGATGGGAAGCAGACAGGCACAGGGCTATGTGTGGGTAGGGCTAATGAGCTATATATTTTAGTCTTTCTCAGTTGTATTGGAGGACTCTCTGCTATGGGCTTTCTGCTCAGGAGGATCATCAGTTCATGGAGAAAACAGGAGTTTTCCCCAGCAGATCAGCGTTGGTGCTGAACTGAGGAATCCACTGTTCTTTTATCTTTCTCACAGTCCTCTCTTGAGCTGAGGGCTTTTTTTTACCAGCCCCTTTCCTCTCTCTTTTTGATACTGGCTGTTCTTTGTATAGCTCTGGAGGGCCTCTGTATAGGCATCTCCCTATACTCTGGTATGGTCCTGGAGTGCTTTCCAAGTGAGGTATCTATTAGCAATAAGAAATAAGGTATAGCTAGTTGGAGGCCTTGCCTGAACAGAATGAAATTAACTGAAACCCACAATTTTTATGAAGGGATTAAGATTAGCCCCTTAAATGTTTGTTTGTATGTAATATGAGGGACCTGCATGTAAGTATGACTGTTTTAATTAAACAGAGATGTTTTGTGTGGGAAATTGCCTATTCTGGTGTTTCTCATTGACTGTCTCTTCCTCAAACAGTGAGCGTCTGTGTCTTTAAGAGGTGGTTTTGGGGGTATGGGCATATAATTACATGTGCTTATTAGAGGCTTGTGTTATGAGTGAGCATTTTGTTACATCTTACAGTAAACAGAAACTTGATTTGTTAGCACTGGGACAGTTTATGTGCTAACCCATTGTGTTCTCTCTAATCTTTTTTTGAAGGATCAATATTCTCTCGAGTTGAAGAAGATTACCTTTGGAGGATTAAACAGCTGGGATCACATTCACCGGTTGCTCTTCTGAATACTCTGTTCTACTTCAATACTAAATATTTTGGCTTGAAAACAGTGGAGCAACATTTAAGACTTTCTTTTGGCACTGTTTTTAGACAGTGGAAAAAAAATCCTCTAACAATGGAAAGCAAAGCTTGTCTTCGATATCAAGTATCTTCCCTGTGCAGAGCTGATAGTGAAGGTACTATGGCAATTCCAAAATAAGTATTGAAGGAGCATCCACCTCATGTTCCTCTGAGGGACATCTAGGCAAGTTGCCAGGAACCAGAGGTCTGACTTAGCTTGAAGTTTAGCAGCTTTCAGCTCCTGGATCTTTAATCACAGAATCACCAAGGCTGGAAAAGACCTTTAAGATCATCAAGTCCAGCCTATGTCCAACACCACCACATGGGCTAGACCATGGCACTAAGTGCCACATCCAGCCTTTTCTTGAGCACATCCAGGGACTGTGCCTCCACCACTTCCCTGGGAAGTCCATTCCAATGTCTAATCACCCTCTCCATGAGGAAGTGCTTCCTAATATCCAACCTAAACCTCCTCTGGTGCAGCTTCAGGCCATGCCCTCTCATCCTGTCACTAGTTGCCTGGGAGAAGAGCCCAGTCCTCACCTGACTACAACCTCCCTTCAGGTAGTAGTAGAGAGTGTTAAGGTCCCCCCTGAGTCTCCTCTTCTCCAGGCTAAACAACCCCAGGAGCCTCAGCCTATCCCTATAAGACTTTCCCTCTAGTCCCTTCACCAGCCTCATTGCTCTCCTCTGGACCTGCTCCAGCACCTCAATATCCTTCCTGAAGTGAGGGGCCCAGAACTGCACACAGAACTCGAGGTGAGGCCTCACCAGTGCTGAGTACAGGGGGAGAATCACATCCTTGCTCCTGCTGGTCACACTAGTCCTGACACAAGCCAAGATGCCATTGGCCTTCCAGGCCACCTGGGCACACTGCTGGCTCATGTTCAACCGGTTGTCAACGAGCATTCCCAGGTCCCTCTGCTGGGCAGCTCTCCAGCCACTCCTCCCCCAGCGTGTAGCACTGCCTGGGGTTATTGAGGCCGAAGTGCAGAACCCTGCATATGGTCTTGTTGAATTTTATGCCACTGGCCTCAGCCTGTCAACCCAGCCTGTCACGGTTCTTCCTACCTTCTTCTTCCTACCCTCCAGCAGATCGACACTCCCCCCCAGCTTGGTGTCATCTACGAATTTACTTAGGGTGGACTCAATCCCCACATCCAGGTCATCAATAAAGATGTTGAATAGGACTGGGCTCCATGGAAACTACAAGGTCTCTACCTTAAATGGTCCCTTTGAGCCTGTGAGTCTGTGTTAAATGCTACAACTGACTCATGGCTGTAGATAGCATTTCCAGTGTGCAGATAGGCATAGCTGTGGTGACTGCATTGTAGTGCTTGGTGGGCTGCCCACTCTCAGGTGTTTACTGAAGAATGTAAAATAACTTCAAATTGTGGCTTAGATGATGTTGATTTTCTTCTTAAAGATAAAATTACTACTGGAAAAAGGAAACATGAAGATGATGAGCCGGTATTTGAACAACTTGAAAACACGTCTGATCCAGCTAGATGCCCTGTGAAAATGTTTGAGTGCTATCTGTCTAAAAGGTAAGTATGACACAGGGTAATACAGAAGTGGTCTGGAGTAGACCAGGTACAAAAGGGAAATATTCTGATGCAACGTGCAGTACATTCAAGCAAAGGGAATGGATTGAGATTCTGGAAAATAGCTAAATGAGAGCTCCAGTTGTGTATCTGGACAAGACACACAGAAAGTGGGAGAAGCAGAGTACTTCAATGTTAATTGTGAAGGACTCGACCTGGGAATGACAGTATGATTGAGTTTTCTTACCAGGAAACACCAAGTATCTCTGTGGAGAATTACCAGCAAAAGATATGGTAGGTTTTGCTACTGAGGGTTGTGCCCATTGGTGAGGTAACTGTCTCTTCAGTAAGAATAGACTAGAGACAATGAGTTTGCTTAATTTTAGCTTGTCAGGAATTTGAAATGTAGATGCTTTTGAAATACTTATTTTGAAAGCATGTTTAAAATCTTGAAGTAGAAGAAAATGCCACTGACAGTGACCCAGCATTTAGAAATAGCTTGTTTCCTTCCAATCTGCACAGAAATTAATACATTAAAAATAAATGCTTAGGCAACTCTTCTAAAAAAAAAACCCACCAAACAACCAACCCAAAACAATTTAGCAGCTAAGTGTTTGAAAACAGGATTTCATGGGAAATACTTGAATTGGAACAACCATTCAAGTGACTGATTTTAATGGAGGTACTATGTTACCCTAAGTGAAATACAGTGGTCTTTTAATGCAAGCATCTGTTTTTCATAAACTCAGTTAATTCTGATTGTTGCAGGGAGGGTTTTTTTGCCTTCATACTAACTGCTGTCATGGTTTGGAGAGGCTATATTGCTCAAGGTGAAGCTGGATTTTTGAACTGACTTATTTTCATGGTTTGGGCCCAACACGACAACAAAGGAACAGCCCCATGGCCACTCACTCAACTTCCCACACACACACACACTCTGGGATGAGGAGGACAAAGCTCACAGGTTAAGACAAAGGACAAGGAGGGTTCTTCACCCACTAAGGTCCTGGGTAAAACAGACTCAACTTGGGGAAAATACCAATAATTTAATTTCACACTAATCAAACACACAGAGGACACAGACAACACAAAAAGCAGGGATATGTTTGCATATGTTACCCCACCCCTCCCTTCTTCCTGGGCCCAAACCACTTTGTTCCCGGTTTCTCTCCCTCCTTCCCCCCAGCGGCACAGGGGGACAGGGGATGGGGTTTAGAGTCAGTTCACAGGCTGGTGGTTCCTGCTGTGCCATCCTCCTCAGGAAGAAGGATTCCTTACAGTCCTTCCCTGCTTCCCCACGGGGTCCCTCCCTTGGGAGAGAGTGCTCCATGAACCTCTCCTTCATGAGTCCTTCCCACGAGGTCCGGAGCTGCTCCAGCCTGGGCTTCCCACAGAGTCACGGGTGCTTTAGGAACAAACTCCCCTGGCACCGGGGTCTTCCAAAGCTGCGCAATCAGAGTCCACAGGCAGCAAATCCTCTGGCCACAAAATCCAAGTCCAGTGGCCAAGTTCACCCCTCCTGGCGCCTTCAGGGAACGTTCCACCACATTCCTCCACGAGTGCAGGGGAACAGCTGCCATCTCACCATGGGTTGCAGGGAAACTTCTGCCAGGGCACCTTCTTCCCCTTCTTCCTCACCAACCACCAGCACCGCTCTCCTTCCCCAGCACAACTCTTCTCCTCCAGCACAGCTCTTCTCCCCTAAGTGCTTCTGCTCAGGTGTTGTATCAGTTCTTCCATATGTTAATTGCTGAAGCACGTCTACTGTCTCTAAAATGGCTCCTTGGCTGGGTTTGGAGCAGGGGGAGCTTCTCAGCTTCTTACAGGAGCCACCCCTGGGGCCCTTCCCCTGCTACCAAAAAACCCAGTTATTCAGCCAGCAGTGGGGAGAGAACAAATAATTTATTTTTCTTTAGAAACTTCTCAACTTCAGGGAAAAGAATACACTTAAACCCATTTGGAGCATCATTTATAGTGTGGTTTCAAGTCCTGCTGTCTTACAGATCCTGGTCAGCATTGCTGGCTAGAGCATCAGACTCCTTCTCCTCGTTCCACTTAAAGGAACATACCTTGCTTCTTTGATGAGATAATTTTAATAAAATATTTAAAAAGCAGTTGTAAAATTTAAGGTAATGCCAGCTATTTGAAATGTACTTGGCAGTTGGTGGACAGTTGCACCTGAAATTTGAGGATCCTCTTATTCACAGCTATGAGCATGATATAGTTGCTTATTCCTCTAAAAAAGGAAGTCAAAAAGGGAGTTAAAATATTTAAATTACTATAATATTTTAAACTTCTTATCTATCTCTTAATCTTGTTTATGTGAGAATAGAACAAGCCCACATTCATCCCTGCACGTGAAAAGCAACACCTGAAATGTTATCAGCTAGTTTGGGAAGATGAGCTGGTAAAAATGCTTTTTTTACCAAACAACATGAAATACAGTTCAGCTCTGCAGTACTTAAGAGGGGAACGTGAGTGAGCACATGGACATGCAGAATTGAAAACTATTTTCTGAGACTTGCCTAAATGGACAAAATGCTAGAATTTCCTTGAGAGATCTTCTCTAGTGGCTTGGAGGATATGTCTGACCTGGATCAAGCATGTATATGAACTCCAGAGTCAGAAGCTACAGGATTTAAAGACTGAAGTGACCAACTGTTTAAGTAAAATTGGAGGAGGAGTTTTACCTTGTATTTCTGTTCATTTCTCTTAACTACCATCCTTGACTTTCAAGGGAACCCCAGGCTCTGTATCTAGAGATAGCTGCATCAGGCTGTGGTGCAAGAAATTACTGATGTCTTTGCAAATCTGTCAATCAGAGGCTCCTAAATAGAAAGCCCTTTCTGGTTTAGCAAGTCCTGGAGCTGCTCATTTCTGAAAGCTGAAAGAGTCTGTGGTCTCACATATGCTTGCTCAGTCCCAGGTGTCTGCTTTCGGCTGCTCTGGGGTTGTGGGGCTGGCTTGGCCTGCGCCAGACCCATCACGACTCCATCGATGTTTGTCTTGTGAACAAGACCACGTTCTTCCACATTCATCATCTTTTCGCAACTCACCTAAGTATGGTTGGAGTTTAGTTGACAGAGGATGTCAGGTGTGCTCATGTGTTGTTTTGTCCTGTGAGGCTGTTTTTCTAACCCCCTCTGTTTTCCCCCCTTGCAGCCCACAGAATCTGAATCAGAGGACAGACATGTTCTATCTGCAGCCAGAGTGCTCTGTCTCTGCGGAGAGCCCCATCTGGTACACTGCTACTTCACTGGACCGCAACACTTTGGAAAATATGCTCGTACGGGTTCTTTTAGTAAAAGATATTTATGATAAAGACAATTATGAACTGGATGAAGACATAGATTAAAACAAATTTCCAAAAACTGTCAAGAAAGCGAACAGCATTAGATATAGTCATGCTGCTAGACCTTTACTATGGAAAACATTTCAAGTTTACCCTTCGTTTTATGAGTTTTGTAGCAGTGTGTACCCTCACCTGGGTATTGCCATGTAAATAATCTGTGAGTGAAAGTTTCCATTATTCTGAGTAGTGGTTCTAGGATACATAACAAACACATTTCAGATTCTTTTATTATTATTTATTTGATTAGGTATGTTTGTAACTTTTTACATTGCAAAATATGAATGAGAATGTGCCATGTGTCTGTTTTTTTTTTTTTTCCCTTCGTAGTAAGAGACATCCATATTGCACAACTCGGCTGTTGGAAGCTCCCTTGAGTGGAGGCTCTTCTAATGGGTTCTTAAACCAGATGGTTGTGTATGGGTAGCACTACTAAAGTTTAGAACTTGCTGTGTCTTTCAGACTTTTTAAATAAATTGTAAACTAATAGGTTTTTTACTTTTTAGTTACTGAAGCCTTATAAGGTTTATGTAGAGAGATTCCATCTTATGTACCAAAAACAGACAAAAGAGAATGCTGTCAATATTGGTGTACTGTAATGTGAATCAATTCTGGTGAAAACATTTTTTTTTTGTTGCCCTTATTAAAACCTTAGTGTCTTTTCCTTATTTGTGACTCTCTCTCAATTGCCCCTACAAATAAAAAAATAAAGAAATAAAGAAATGAATTTAAGCTTAAAGCAGGTGGTCATCAAGACATGTATTTTGTAAAAAACAAAGACGTAACCAAAAACCTGAAAAAGAAAAAGACATGTCTGATGACAATGCTATTAATTCTTTTCCTCTTTTACTTTTCTGACCACAAATGCCAGTACCTCATATTCCTGTAAATGTGTCCTTTCTAGCCTTAGCAAAAGGGATTTTGATGCTGCATTACGTAAAGTGATATGGTATGCTAAACTTTTAACATTTGTTTGCCCTTGGGTTGCTGTATTTAAATACAGTCAATACTTGATTATGGGTGGGAAAATTCTTTCAACTAAATCCCTCCATTCAAAAGCCATATGAGATGTGAAGTTGCAGAAAGTTGAAAGATGATTTTTTGGAAGAAAAGTCCTTTAATTTGTTCTCTGTCCTTTCATGCTTACTTTGTGTAAGGAGTCTGATTTCCAGATGCACATTCAGCTGCTTAAGTTTTTTTACTTGCTCTTATTTAACTGATGTGAGCAATGTGATGTATACATTGGTTCTGCTATTGTACTGAAAAAAATGTAGTAGAATATTCTACTATAAAGTAGTTGTAAGTTTGGCCTTCCTAAGTGACATTAAGCATCTGTTGAGAGGAATCATCTGCTAAAGGGGAAACTTCCTATGTTTATACATTACATCTTAGAATTTATTTCTTGCAAAGGCTGCATGGCTTTTTTCATTTTCCTAAGCTGAAAAGAATGCACTTAGGGATGCCTCTTTCTATATAGAGAAATAAAGCTTCAGTTGCTTTGTTTTGTTAAGGAAATTTATTTAAATTTCTGCTATTCTTGTGTGTCTGTGAGTATGTATTAACTTCAGATCTGCCACTATTTCAAAAGCAGATGGAGAGCTACATGCTCAATTTTTCATGGTTTTGTGATGGCTCTACCCTTTCTGTAAAATCAAGACCTACTATGCAGCACCAGTCAGTAGATCACCAACAGCTTCAACACTCTTTTCCTTTTGTGAGTAAGTACATAGGAACTTAGTGCATCAGTGCTTGTTTTTTTCAAGCAACAGCCTCAGAATGGGCACATGGTACATAAAAGTGGTAGGTTGGAAGTTGTAATCACAGTTTTGTTTTGGCTTCTCCAGTTGAACACCTGACTTGACCATAAGTTAAATTGTGTGGATGGAAATTGGCATTACTAATTTCCTGCCTAAAATGCATTATGTACTTAACTTGAAATACTAAATTTAAACAGAGATTTCAGGGTTTTTTAATAAATAGCAGTAAGGATCACTTGTAGCCCCTTTGATATAGTTCTGACTTCAAGTACTTCAGCAGGAGCTGTAATCACTCCCTGGCTAGGACAGTGTTTTAACCACTAGCACACTTTTATAACACTATGAACTTATAATGTGAAGCTTTTGAAGTACTCTAAATCATGACTAAAATTATACATGTGTGTTGTGTTTTTTCTTAGAGTTTAAATTCTTGTTTTGAAAGTCAGATTACAGATATTTCTTAAATAATAAGATCAGGTTATAATGTGGCATGCTGTACAACAGACCTGCATTTTCAAAGTCATTAGAAAAGAATGAATGGTCCTTGAACTTTTTATCAGAAATAACATTATTATCCTAATTTCTCCCATTTTCTTCCCAAGATTCACCTTCCATATCAGTAAAAATATTCAAGTTAGGTTTTGAAATAGAAATTTTGACACATAGATCCATGTTGGAAACGTGATGATGGTTGTCAAGAAAATAACTTTTATTCCAGAAGATGGAGCTATTCCACCATCAGCAATAATGTTTTTCAAGTGTTTAGATCTAATGTTGTAAACTGCTGAGATAACTGCAGTCAAGAATGCATCATGGCTCAATGTATGCAATTTATTTCTCAATTGAATGGTGACATAAAATGCAATAAAAGGCCTTAGTTCTGAAAAATATAAAGACAAGCAATTTTGTAATAATTAGGGGTTCAGGGTAAATACTTCCAGGGTTTTTTTGTCTGTAAGAACTGTCAGCAGCTGGACTAGAATGGGGTTGATGTCAAGGAGTTGCCTGTGGGTTGCTGTGCAGGAAAACACGATGCTCTGTTCTACACAGAGCTTCTGAGTTAATCACATGTAGCAAGAACCCACCCTCCCTTTCCAGCTTAGGAGGGTGTGAAGTGGCAGTCTGGGTGTTCTGGCCATCCCTGTGAGCTCTCGTACAGCCCACCTGAGAAATGCAGTCTGGGGACTCCTCTGCTCTGTGTGTTCAAGGACTGCTGGCAGTGCTGTCCAGGCCAGGCAGGATTTTCTAACTTCTCAAATCGTGCCAGCACGTGCTCTGCATCTCCTTAGTTTGAGATCCAGTTTTGAGCAGTCTACAGGTGGAGTAGTAGCCTTCAGACATAAAGGAAATCAGATGTCAGCAGCAGGCAAATTACATGGAAAAATATACCTCATAGTGAGAATCTGTGAAAAACTCATGTAATTTTCAGAAAAGAAATCTGCTTTTTTAGTAATTTCTATAATTATGTGCAGTCATGGGAGTCTGAAGAACATTTGCTATGAAGGTATGAAGAACCTCTGCTATGAAGACAGGCTGACAGAGTTGGGGCTGTTCAGCCTGGAGAAAAGAAGGCTCTGAGACCTCACAGTGGCTTCCAGTACCTGAAGGGGCTACAGGAAAGCTGGGGAGGGGCTTTTCACCAGAGAGGATAGTGATAGGAAAAGGGGTAATGGTTTTAAACTGAAAGAGGAGAGATTTAGGTGAGTCATCAGGAAGAAATTCTTCACCATGAGGGTAGTAAGGCCCTGGAATAGGTTGCCCAGGGAAGTTGTTGATGGTCCCTCCCTGGGGGTGTACAAGGCCAAGTTGGATAAGGCTTGTGCAGCCTGGTCTAGTGTGAGGTGTCCCTGCTCATAGCAGGGAGGTTGGAACCTGATGATCTTTAAAGTCCCTTCCAACCTTAACCATTCTATGATTCTATGAACATGCAGCTGTTCATAATTACTGAACTAAGTATAAATTATGGCAATTAACTTTTACTGAACAAAAGGTTGTGGTTGTGGACTAATTTCAACATTTGCCATGCTGATTGTCTTTCAAGTGCTCACAATGTGACTGTAATGCAGCAACATTTGTTTTCTTAGTATCTTTATCTTTGTTCTGTGAGAGGCTGTGTGAATTAGGTGGGAAGACAGGAGAGCTTGCAGTCCAAAAGGAGATGTGTGGGATTGAAAAGGCGTGAGTGGTGGAAGGCACTCGCCCCATTCCCATTTTTGCTGACATTTTTTAGTATATAGAAGGTTTTTTTCTTACTCTAATACTCACTTCCTGGCTTCTCTCTGTTACCCTTATGGAGGGCAGTTAAATATTCTCATTTCCATTTTTGTAAACATTCACTTTTCAGTTCATGATGTTCACAGCGTCATTATGTGATGCGCGTTGCACTCCAGACCAAGTATGATGCAGAGTAAGTTGAGTGGGAGCTTTTTGATTTCCCTTGCACCAAGGACTGTGGGGGCTGTCAATGAAACTGGAATTCAAAGTGTTTGAGGCCAAGAAGTTACCAAGATTTAAAATCATCATAAGCCAAATGGGTCTCTGGATTATAACAGCAAATACTAATAATGTTTTGGAAGCATCGAAGTTCGAGCTATGCTTTGTTTAGGATTAGGGCAAAGCCGTAGGGCTTGTGTGTCTCCTGAGGCTCTGACAGGGGCTGTCCCCAGGGGTTTGGTTAAGTGTGGCAAGTTCCAGTTTCTCAAGTCAGAAATAAATCCTCTGGCAGCTTTTTCATATAAAATGTTGAAACATGGAAGCCTCAGCACATGAGCCATGGCATGGATATTTGAAACAAGCGTGTAATGGGGCACGTGCTTCAAAACTTAGGCTGGTGTGAGTGTCTGTAACACTAATTAGCCATCTCTTTAAACACCCATGAGCACAGCAGGCATCTCACAGATGTGCAAAATGACGTGGGGATGGGTGCCCCCTCACTGTGCTACTCTGGTGAGGGCTGGCAGTCCCTGGCCAGCGGCTCTGCCTTGGCAGGGCCCCAGCCTGCTGCAGGCAGGGCTTCCCTCCTGCTGTGCACAGGGCTGCTCTTGGGCCCTTTCCTTTGCTATCAGGGAGGACCTAGTCATCTCAGAGTTCCTTGCTGTTGGTCTGTGGTGGAATATGTGTGACTGCTATGTATGACACGTTCATGATTGGGTGCAAAATAAGTCTTGGGTGGGGAAGGAGCTAAAATGATAATTTCATCTTTTCTTCATCCCTTAATAGGCATAATTGCACTTTACTGTTGCCTTTACAAAATCCTGTCCCCTCCCCAGCCCAGTTCTCCCAGGCAAAATACCAGGAAGGATGTGAGTGGGGCACTAGTGTGTGTGAGGGACCAGCCCTCCAGACCTGCTTTGGGAAATGGTATCGAAACCCCATTGTAGCCCCTGCTCATATGCATCCCAAAAGGCCTGCCTGGGAGGATGGAGACTGCAGGAATGGCCTGCATTCTCCTCGGGCTCGAATAGATGAGATAACGACAATGACTGAGATAAGGACATGATCGAGGGGCGGAGGGGGCAGGTCCACTCCAGCTGCTCACACATGTATGGCTCAGTCACACATACTTGTTGTGAAATCAAGATTCTAGGCCTATAAAATAGGGGGCTGCAATGGTGGGCTTGGGGAGTTTCATCAACACTGACTATCAACACCGACCTTCCCCGTTGGCTAGACCAACGATGCTGGATCCAGGACCAGTGACTTTCCAGTCCTCTTTATCTCTCTTTATCTCTCTCTTTCTCCCCCTCCCCTCCACCCCCTTCCTCTCACCTTTTTCTTCTATGCAGGTGGTTTTGTTTAAGTTGTTCAATATTGACTCCTACTGGTGTAATAAATGTGTAATTTGTTACAAACAGACCTTGTGTGTCGCTGCACCTTAATCTGATCAAGGGGTATTGGGCGGTCGAGCTTTTATTCGGACCATCAGACATTTACTCTCTCTGGGAAAAGACCAGGTCTGAGAGAAGGATTTTGGGCCGAGCCACACCTGGCTCCTCTATTGCAGCAGGAGCTTAGAAAGCAAGGGGGTCCTGTTCTAACCTTCCTGGGTTATTAAATCTGGGCCATGTCAAGTGTGGTAAAGAGCTTCATGGGGAGAGGGAGAGAGAGGTGGTATTGATGGCCATGGAGGTGAGCAAGAGCACAAAGAGAAGGGATGGAAAAGATTGGTTGTATCCATTTTGAAAGGCTAACAGTTTAGGAGTGCAGGTTTGATTTATAATCTCTGATGATCTCTTCCAAGCTTCTCTCAGCTGTTCCAACTTCCCACATAGCCTGGCTCAAAGGATTTCACCCAGTGACTGCTGTATGCTGCCAGTGGGCATGAGAACAAGGTGTGTATTTAAAAGGACTTAATCCAGCTGGTTGTATTTTCGGGATATCAGTATGTTGGTGTTTCCAAATACATATATCTGGAGAATATTTTTAATTCCTCACCCAAGAGTAGCTGTCTTTGTGAAGTAAAGCCACTGATACAGCATTCACAGCACATTTGCAAGTGCATCATTTGAGTAGGGAAGAATGCAGTTAAATCACTCTATTGTGTCCCAGGTACTGGAGAGGCACCACAGCATTTCAACTAATTGTTTCATCAAATTTTTTTCTACCTCTAGTGTCCTTTTTTTGTTTTGTTTTGTTGTGGGTTTTTTTTGCTTGGTTGAGTTTTTTTGTTAAATGAAAGGAGAGAATCACTGAAGATAGAATCCTTGGAAAAATTCTTCAAGGACACCATTGATTGTTTCCTCTGTTGCTGGCAGGAGGATGTGAAGGCTGGCTAGAGGCAAAGAGCCACAGGGTCACCCTCTTGTTTGTCACAGCAGGGAAAAGCTGCCCAGACTCTGTTGCTCCCCTTAGGAAGCATGGTTTTCCCCAGGCAAACCAGTGCTGGGGGCAGTACTGGAACAAATTCTGAGCCAAATAATTTCTGCAGTTGTTCACAAAAGCAAATAAATGAGAAGATCAAGCACAACTTTGATTCTCGTTCAAGTAATTTTTCAAACTCCTAGGATGTGAGTATAAACAGGACTTGGACATAACCTGAGTTTTGCTTTCTCTGCCACGTGGCATTTCTTGGAGAAGTGCCACGTGGCATTTGGTGAGGGCCATGTCTGGCTGCCACCCTGCCTCAGGGCAGGGGCAATGTTAAGGCAGCAGCAAAGCTGCCTTCTTCCCTCCTGATTGTGCTGAAATCTTCCTAGAGTTGTTGCCCAAGTTTAAATCTTTATTGGACTGGTTTTACCTGCCTTGACCCAAAATGGGGAGAGTGGCTGAAGAGCAGATGCTGAAAACTTGTGTTCTTCTGTCACCTGGTGCTTACAGCTGTGCCAAAGGCCAAAGCTTTGGAAAGCCAAGATCACTTTGCCAAGCAGGGGAGCTGGCACCTTGGACTTGAGAGGTTCTGGAAAGAACAAAACCTAGCATTAAACCAGCTCCTTCTTCGAGCCATGGCTGTTTCCTGAATTTGGGTTTGTACACTTAAAAAAAAAAAAAAAAAAAAAAAAAGGGGAAAAACGTGTTGGTGACTGATTCTTCCCAAGGACAAGCAGGCTGTTCTGGTTTCTCTCAGAAGAACTCCTCCAAGATGGGTCTTTTCCCCAGTACAAGGAAAGTTCGGATTGTTAGCATCTTCTTCCTTTATTTATGTATGTATTGATTTATTTAAATAATTGTTCCTCGTTCACAGTGACAGGGGAGGGAAGTGTTCAAAGCGTTAGTGGGTTGTGCCATGTCCAGTGAGCCTGGATACTTGTGAGTCCCCTGTTTTGTGTTTATGCTGAAGTTCTGGTTCATAAAACATGAAACCTCTGTGTCCTTTCTAGAAAGTGAACAGGAACATCTTTGTCATCTGTCTTAAACTGCTGACATTTCATTTGTGCCAAACGACTGAAAGTACTTTACTGGTTTAAAATATAAATATATTTTGTTTCTTAGTATGTTTGCTGACTAAGCAGTATGCTACCTACAGCAGGAAGATTATGATTTCTGGCTTCAGCAAGCATTATCCAGGGAAGTATTTGCATTTCTAGTCTTATTAATTTTTAAAGTACCATACTTGGAAGTGAAGGCGAAGGTCTTCAGGTCAGGATGATGCTGTGTCACTAAGGCAGGAGGAGGGAACCCACCATCACTGCAAAACCATCAGCCTGGAAAAAAAAATTAATTTCCAAAAGTCTCTCTTCCTCTTGACATCTAAAAACATTTTCTGTTTGTCTCTTCTGTAGCCCTGGGCATGACAGTCACATTAGTATGTAACAACTCTATGGCAGTAATCAAAAGAATAAATATTGAAAGATTTATAGTCTGATTTCCATTAACTTAAGCAATAAAGCCTTTTTTTTCCTCTGATGAGTTCTGGCTGTATCAGTGACCTTATCAGGATTAAAGGTGAAAGGTTTTTTTAAAATAATGTACATAGACCAGTTTAGAAAGACAACAGGAGGAAGCATAATGTCAGCTGGGGGAACTGTAAAGGAAATAACTTGAGATCTCTACTAGCATGTGCATTAAGTTGGGGTTGGTTGGAGAATAGGAGCCCAGGCACCTTTTCCAGTGTACAGGGTTGTTCATACATGTGGTCTTCTATCCTGGGAAGCTCCTATAGCCCATGTACTTGCAGTGATATACTTCACAAAGAAGTATCTATAGATTGTACTATGCATTTACATATGTACATTCATCCAGAGAGATGACCACATTGCACTGAAGCAGCCACATCTGCTGACCTCCAGGCAAAAAGTATTTCATAAGATAAAATCCCACCTCATCCCCAGAAACTATGTCAAATGCATATTTTCATGTGTATTAAAAACAAAAACAAAGACAAAAAAAGTGTGCTCACCCCCAAGGGATGATATTATTGTCTGTTTCATTGGTGTCTCATTGTGAAATAATGTGATTTCTCCTCCAGCTTCACCTAGAGAATC
This sequence comes from Apus apus, assembly GCF_020740795.1. Classification (NCBI taxonomy): domain Eukaryota; kingdom Metazoa; phylum Chordata; class Aves; order Apodiformes; family Apodidae; genus Apus; species Apus apus. The sequence continues at coordinate 18,304,675 of NC_067282.1, forward strand.
CCACAAAGGAAGAGGGGAGGAGGTTCAGAGCAGCAAGTAACTCCTCACATCAACTAATTCCCCAGAACCACAGGCAATAGCTTAGGTGAGTTAAATTTCAATACATTGCCAGAATAAAAGAGAATCCAGTAAAATTCCTCTGCAGTCAGTTTAACAAGGGACCAGCCTTTGTGCTGCAATTATTGAACTTTTTAAGGATCAGAGCCTAGCAAAGATGTGAAAAGGATTTTCTGGGAGAAAGACTGAGTGATTTGAACTGTTTAAACTCAGTAGAGAGGAAGTGAGTAACAAGGGATGTTACTATAAACTGTCAAGCAAGAGAATTCAAAACAAGACAAGCAGTGCCCTCTTCACAGTATGTTTTCTTATGCTACAGAAATCCCTTGGGATGTGATCTCAGGAGAAGCAGTGCTAAGTAAGCACTTCTTCTAGGTAAGGGTTGGATGTCTATTTGTCAGGAGAGCAATCACAGAAACAGGGTTTAGATTTTTGTCTTTAGATGCAAGAAACTGAAATCTATCCCCCGCATTATTAAGCAAGCATTCCAAGCTCCTTCTGCTCCTCCAGCACCACCTTGGGACAGATTTCTGCTGTGCAGGGGAGAACAGGCCAGTAAAAGGCCCTCAGAGAAATAAGGCTATCTATGAGGTTTTTTTGTGCTCTGCCTTTCCATGGGTGCAGCCTTTCCCTGCATAAGGAAGGAAGTTCCTGAGGAAAAGAGGAGATCTCTTGTGCTATTGTCTTCTTCTGAGCTGATTGTTGCAAGAGAAAACTGATTTCTCAGTGCCAGTGGCATTCTCACTGTCACCATGAGCTAGGGGTGCACTGAGGAGTGTTAAATCTGGTCTGGTGGAGCAGGCTGGGAGCTGAGGCACTGTGCTGCTGGCAGCGATGGAGCTGCCTGCCCTGGGAAACATCACTCCAGCCTGCTCTTGTATGTTAGTTCCTTCTCACTAATGGAGTAGTTCCCATGTCCTGCTGGAAAAGGTGCCCAGTCACAATGTTTTAGTACTAAGCATTTTGCATAATAATGATAAATCTCCCAGTATCAAATGCTATTTATTTAATACAAAATTACTATGCATATTTTAACCTTTATTAGAAGCTCATCCATAGCAACTTAACCACCTGCCACCAGGACGTCCTCATATAATGGTGGCTGCAGGAAAGGAAAGCAGTGACATTGGTTTCCATGAGCTTGAACACAGCTCAATTGATGTATTATAGTGATTGTGTTTTTCAGTCACAGTAAGACTTAAATCAGTTAGATTTCTTTCTGTAAGTGGGATCATTAACTCAATTTACTGTATATTGCAATAGTTTCTGCCAGATTTGCCCTCCATATGTCTTGGGTCAGAAGAAATTCAACAGCCATCTTCACAGAAGAAACAGTGTGTGTCAGCAGGAAAATACCTGATATATAATGCTTCTCCACAATTTGTGCTCATTTTCAACCTAATTTTCAGCTGTTCAAACTTCCAAGTGTTGTAAAAGGTACTCTGGCTAAACAGGAATCTCACTGGCAGTGCCAGGCAGGTCAGGTTGTGGTATCTGAGAGGAGGCAGATTGCAGTGCAGCCATGATGTGTTTGTCAGACAGAGAAGAACAGATTGGGAAAATTTCACAAAAGTCCAGGGCCACTGGTGATAAATTTATTTTAAATTAAGAATTTAGGCAATCAAAACCAGTTCTTTAAATAACATGTGGTGCTGTCAGCACCTAAGGTAATATTGCATTGTTTGCATTAAAAGATAAATTATATGCTCTAGCAACAGAAGACAATTGCTTGAAATTTTTTCTTTCTTTTTTTTTCTCCAAATGTGGTGTTGCTGACAAGACGGGAGCCTTTTTATGCCATTGTGTGTGGTGTCTGAGACGGCCACGTGGCCACGCGCTGCGGCGCCCGACAAAGGCCCGAGCGCGGAGCTGACACCCTGTACAATGAAAGCTCCGTGTAACCACATTTTTTTAACTCTCTGAAAACTCAGGCACGTCAACAGGGCAGCTCTCGGAGAGCTTCATGTTGAAGTGAAATGAGATGCATTCATTGCACAGTGTTGACAAGATTTAAAAAAAATTGATGTTGGTATTTTTTCAAGAATGAGGAGAGAAACAGGAACCTGATTTTAACTCTTCTGTGTCGGTGGTGCTGGTCTCCAGGAATACAGGTGTGCTACAATAAAGCAGCACAAGACAGAGCCAATGTTAACCAGGCAATTTCCAACAAAAAGGTGCGAATAAAAAGCAGTCAGGGACAGGAGGGGGAATTCTATACTGCACATTTTTCTCTCCTATCTGACAGAGCAGAGAGATGATGCGAGGCAGCAGAGCAGCGCAGGAGACCCGCAGCCCCCGGCCGGGGGGCCTGGGAGGGCCTGTCGGGCAGGACTGACCCGGGCACTGCCATGACTTATCTGGCTGCCTCAGCACGGAAGGGGAGGTGTTGGGGGTCAGCACTGGGTGGCCGGGGAGAGGAGGCTGGGTCCCAGAGGGAAAGGGCTGCTCTGCCACCTCCTGCAGAAGCTGCGACAACTTCCCTGGCACCTCCTGCATGCGGAGGGGATGGGCGAGCTCTCCTCCTGTGCCCTGGCCCGGGAGCACCGCCCGAGGAGCCCGGAGCACGTCCTGAGGAACCCGGAGCACGTCCTGAGGAGCCCAGAGCACGTCCTGAGGAACCCGTGGGCAGGCTTGGGTGTGATTGTAGGCTTGGCTTCTGGCAGCTTTGGGAAATGTTCAGAGGTGAGTTGGAACGACCCGTACGCAGCTTCACCACATTCTCCCTTTCGTGCAAAGCAGTTGTACCCTTGTAAAGAGAAATCGCTGCCTCAACTGGCCGTGCCCATGGCCCTAAGGCCCAGAGCACGTAACACCTACAGAGGAAGCCTCAGCCACTTTTTCTTCTTTGTTTTATGAAGACCACATCTTGGCTGGGAATTCTTTTCATCAGGAAAGAGGAGCTTTATTGCAATAAAAAAGAAGGTGCGTGCTGCTAGGATCACTCTTGGAGCTGCGTGGTGTTTGTGGCCTTCAGTTGTCTCTGCTTGAGCCCCACTGGCACCCAGCATAACTGAAGAACAGGGTTTTTCAGGCAAAAAGGGTGTGGGAAGAGGTTGTGATGGAGTCTCTAACCCCAAACTGAGGATGAGAGCCTTGGGTGACCCATGGCAGTGAGGAATGGTGACGTCTGAGGCCACCCAAACCACTGACCAGGCAAAAATGCTGTGGGGGAGGCTGGAGAGGGAGTGGGGTCTCTGGCTGGAGGCAGGAGTGGGGGTGTCTGCCCAGCACTCTTGGCACTGGTGACTGTAGGATCAAAACACAAAGGAACAAATCTGGAGAAAATCATTCCAAAGGAACTAAAGGAAGAAATATACTCTAAAAGCTGGTGCTCTGCTGCCTGCTGGCAGCCACCCTCTGGGTCCAGCCTCACCTGCTCCAGGCTTCCTGTGAGCTCAGATGTTGGATACTGGGTTAATGGATACCTTTTGTGACTTGAAGATACGCAGAAAAATCATTGCAGCTTTTTATACGGAAACATAACACTGTGGAGACTCTCGGAGGGGAAGAGTTTGAGCATCACTCTGTGTTTTAAATTACCAGCACGTCAGTAGCCACATCTGTTAACAGAGCAGCAGTTAAGAGCTCCAAGTGGCGAAGTCCCTTCCAAGGTGCCAGCATCTCCAACACAGCTCACCCCCTTGGGTCCCTCCAAATTCAGCAAGCGAACAGGCTGTTTTGGAGCACAGATCTCTGTTGTGCAAATTCCAGTGTGGGTATCTGATGCAAATCGGATGAATCACACTGCAGCAGTGCCTGTGTGTCACCATGGACTGTAAAGGAACTGAGATCTTCCCCTATCTAAACTTACAAGAGTTGAATCCCATCCCCAATGTGCTTAATTTACCCAAATTACTAGTAGGGTCACAATTTCTTTTATCTCATCTGCTTATTTTTCTAGATGTGAACATGCAATATCCTGACTTGTCAAAATAAAGATGCAATCCTGGAGGGGTGATGGAGGAATGTTTCCGTGTTAATAACCATATCACACCTGCATATTTTCATAGACCACCTGAACTTGGATATCCTGAAGTGGGCAAATCCACAGCTGGAAAAGTGATTACATTTCCCTTCCTTGGGTATGAGGAGGTTGGATGCTACAGTAACTACTGTCACATAAGTACTTAGAATGGCAGGTTGGAAGGGACCTCAAGAACCAGCTGGTCCAACCTTTCTAGGTAATAGCATAGTTTCAGTGAGGTGGCCCAGCACTCTGTCAAGCTGAGTCTTAAAACTGTCCAATGTAGGGGAACTTATTTAGTACTGCTTGAAATAATTATTTAACTATTGAACTCTTACTTTTGCTGAGTAAATGCTGATTCAGTGGTGAATTAACACCAGGGGGTGATGGATTCTGGAAGACCTGGAAAATACCTGTGGTAGCCAGTAAAGGGGTCTAGTTTTGGTGGGCAGGAGATGAGAAAGGGCTTCTTTCCCTTAGGGAGGGAGCCTCTGACAGCCGTGGGAATGGCCACACCATTTCCAACACTAGACCCTATTCACGTGTCAGAGCTCTGCAGTGCAAGTGCAAACAGAAGGGGATGGCAGCCACGTGATGTCTGTGGGGAACCAGGCAGGAGGAGAGCTGAGACACAACAGGACTCTGAAAGGTATGGGAAGGGCAGGGTATCATCACCCACACTGTAAGGCAGCCCTGAAGCCTGTACTTCAGAAGACACAATGAAAAAATATGTTAAACAATGTGAAAAAAGACCTAGCTAGGATAACCAGCCTCTGCAAAATGAGCAGGGAAGATTTTGTTTAATTTTGAAAATCTGGGGAAAGTCCCCCAGCAGAGATGTGAAATACTTCCAACTGTGGGATGTCTCGTGTTTTTCTGTGCACAGGAGTTTGTACATATCATTTTTGAGGGCTATGAGAGATTTGGGTAAAACCTGAGTCTAACTTGATTTTGCCAAGCAAAAAAGAGTCCACTGGAGTGGCCTGTCTCTTTGTCCCAGAAGAAAAGCAATGGAGAGAGGAGCGATAAGCTCTGTGGAGTAGGGTGTTAAAATGAAGACGCCGAGGTGTCATGGTTCAGATAGACCGGGGTTTTTTTTCCTCAGGAAGGGGAAACTGCTGTTGGGTGGGTAGCAGGCCATCATTGCACACCTGGATTTCAGCAAAGCTGGAGAAGATTTGGTTCAGAAGATGAGTTAAGTTGGCTCAGCCAGAGGTGTAGCTCTGAAACGTGCAGGTGGCTGTGCTTGGGGCCCAGGAGTGGGGCTGTGAGGACAGTCCGACATCTTCTGCCTCACCCCAACCACACCGTGCACCCACCCAGCAGCTTTCATTTGGACCTGCTACTCTCTAAGGCTATCCTAAAATTGCTAAATACAAGAAAGTCCAGACCAAATGCAGAGTCCTGAGGCCCCAGGAATGCAGCACCCGCAGTGCCCCAAGGCAGCCTTGCCTCGAGCAGGTTTCCTGTGGAGAGGGGGTGGCAGAGCCTGCCACGGCACAGTGTGGACACCAGCTGCCTGGTGCTCCTGCTCACGCTTTGCTCCTTCAGTTTCGTCAGCAGGTGACCCCACCGGACAGGCCACAAGGGGGAAACCAAGCAAAAACCAAGGCCATGTGAAAAGGGCAGTTCAGGCTTCTAGGCTGTTTTCAGTGAGTAGCTGAGGGCAACGGTAAAGAAACATTAAGATTGGTTACGAGTTAAATGAGTAATGGTGAGTAATGGTAACTAAGTGTAAGTAGCAGAGACATGTCCAGCGTAATACTTAAGCTGGGCTTTCTTTTGAGCTTGGTCTTTCGCACCATATTTCCACCTGGAAGCTCCTGGGGCAAAACAGATGAGGAACAGGCTGTGGCACCAGCCTGTGGGGTGCCAGAGGAGTGCCAGGGTGCTGGGATGCTGGGGTGCCAGGGTGCTGGAGTGCTGGGATGCCAGGGTGCTGGGGTGGTGGAGTGCTGGGGTGCCGGGGTGCCGGGATGCCAGGGTGCTGAGCTGCCAGGGTGCTGGAATGCTGGAATGCTGGGGTGGTGGAATGCTGGTGTGCTGGGGTCCTGGGATGCTGGGGTGGTGGAATGCTGGGGTGCCAGAGCCCTGCGGGATGGCTGCGAAGCCGTCCTTCCCTGTCCTGCAGCAGGGCCGCTGCCCTCCCCCCGTCCCCCAGACCCCCACACTGGCACCCTTTCCCTGTTCCCCGAGGCACAAACGTGCCCGCAGCTCAGCTCTAGCAGAGCTTGTTCTGCTCAGCTGCAGACAGCACCTCGCTACCTTGTCTTGTCACGTTGTTCCCGTACGCAGCTCTCTCGAAAGAGGAAAAAAGAAAGGGCTCAAAGAAGGAAGATCTGCTTTGGCAGTTTGTCTCCCTCAATGCAGATATGAAAACTATTTTAGTGATGTTATCAGCAAACCAGCAGCGAGGCTGGACCATGAAGGTGTGCTTTTGCTCTGTGATGGCTGGATTTCTTTCCTAAGCAATGTGTCAACACTGCATTACCTGTTACAGAGACAGAAAGATTTAATCAGTCGCCTTCAACCTTTTTATATTTATCCTCATCGTGTAGTACCACCATTGCCAGCATGCCAAGGAAGGAAATAAACACCACCAAAGAATGATAGTGTGTAAAGTATGAAGCTGATACCCTATTAAATCAGGTTGTCTTGAGTGGTGTCCTGTCTTTCTGTGAAAGAACATTCTTGTTCACTGGTTTAGTTGTTCAGTTCATTTTAAACACATCAGGACATTTTTTTTGGAAGATGGAGATTTCTGTCGAGCGGTGTTGGCCAGACTCCAGATTTCTTCTATTCATCTAGAGCTGTGGCAGTACTGAGCACATCGCTGTGAGTGCGAAAGCAATGTTCACCCCTGCATTTTTGTTTCTGTTCAGTCCTCTTGTCCTTTTAGACAGCATAATAGAAGTGCTGCAGTAAGCAGGGTCAAGTAGGATATGCCAGGGAGAAATGTTAAAATGAGACTATAGGCTGCGATTATGGGCTCTAATGTGTGATGAATCCTTTTTAATCACATGATATGAACTAATGTCACCATTTATTATAAAACAACAAAGTGTTCAGCTACAGGAGGAATAGAATGGATGACAACTGCATTTTTAAATGTTTTGTTTAAGCAAGTACAGTGTGATCTTTTTAGATAACTAGGAAAAACTGAACTTAAAATAAGTGCAAGTATTTCCAGCCAGTATCAGTTAGAACAAGTGTCTTTTCAGGGCATGAGGATTCATCCCCTGAAAAATGGGATGAATCCACCTTCATCTCTGAGCTCAAGTAAAAGCTGAACCTGGTTATTATGCTAAAAAAAAATACTAAAAATTTTAAATAGTGAATTAAATATGTGTTATTAAAAATGTAAATATAAAAAGTTCAACTCCAATTCCATTCTAAAATTATTTCTAGTGGTTATTTAATCATAATTTTCATAAGCTATAGACATTGTTTTATGCCAAAATGTAGGTGGAAAAGTCTGAAAATGCTATTGGAAATACTACTGTAGGGTTTGACACATCTTCTACTCTGTCCAATCTTCTAGTTACACATATCACAAAATATTTCTCATGCTCAAGCCAGTCAAAAAGTACTGTACCTGAAAGGAAAGTATTTGGTGAGACATTCCAGTGCCATATCATCACCCAGAAAACATGGTTACAATACTGTCAGCAACATGGGGACCAGTCTGCCCAGCCACCTCTGTTGCTCCAGATCCTAGAGCTGACTTGTTGAATATATTCTGCTTTATGTCACTAACTTAGTTCATTTTGCATCTACTTTAATTCACTGGACTCAAAAAGGGCAGTAATTCCTGGCAGGGGATAGTGAGGCCATTAGTAGTAAGCACTCACCTCAGGTTGCCAGCAGCCAGGTAAACTTGTTTGACGATAATAATATTGGGGAAACGATATCTCTGGGTGGCCTTTTAAACCACTTGGAAGTCTTGGTTCCATGCACAAGGGAATTGCAAGGACTTCCACTGCTGTTGGCCACCCCAAACCAAAGTGTCATGCACTGCACAGCAGCCCAGATTCCTGCTTTCTGGAGCAGGAACCTGCACTACTCATCAGATTTTGATTGAATGTTACCATAAAGCTGTATGTCACTGCTGTCCTGGAGATCAGCTGGAATCCACTCCCCATGGGCCCTGTGTGTCATTATTGGTTTCACAGATTTGAAATGCATTGAAAAAGGAAAAACTTTTTTGTTGTGAGAGTGGCAGAGCACTGGAACAGGCTGCCCAGAGAGGTTGTGGAGTCTCCTTCACTGGAGACATTCAAAACCCCCCTGGACAAGTTCCTGTGTGATGTGCTCTGGGTGATCCTGCTCTGGAAGGGGGGTTGCACTAGATGATCTTTTGAGGTTCCTTCCAACCCCTAAGATTCTGTGATTTAGACAAAAAGTGGCAACAAATCTTCATTACTTGGGTTGTAAAATAGTTTTGTAAGAAATGTTTTAGAAAGCTGATGAAGTAGGAAATGTGAATTTGGAAGAGGTGCAGTGACAGAGTGCAAGAGTTTCTTTCATTTCCAGAACTGCAGCTCATGAGAAAGAGCACATCACCATTCCTGCACAGGCCCTTTCTTAGCATGGGAACACATTCCTGGTTGTTGAAGGAAAGCTCTGTCTACAATTGTGTGACTTTCCTGCCACAGGATCTTTGCTGATAGACGATATAAACATTGCCAGATTTTGCTGTCTTTCACAGAGCCACAGAATGGTTGAGGTTGGAAAGAACTTCCAGAGGTCACCCAGTTCAACGCTCTCCTCAAGCAAGGCCACCTAGAGATGGTTGCCCAAAACCATGTTCAGATGGCTTTTGAGTATCTGCAGTGATGGAGACTCCACAACCTCCCTGGGCAAACTGTTCCAGTGCTCAGTCACCCTCACAGCAAAATAAGTGTTTCCTGATGTTCAGAGGGAACCTCCTGCATTTCAGGTTGTGCCCATTGCCTCTTACCCTATCCCTGGGCACCACTGGGAAAGACTGCTCAGAAAAGTGTTTTATTTCTCCTAATGGACACTGAGGTCCCATGCCCTCCCATGCCATGGGAGCTGGGTGTGTTTCCCGCCCGTGGCTCACCAGACCTGACACCTCTGCCCGGGATTAGGAAAGCACTTGCCAGAGAAAACATGGGAAAAGTAATGGATTTATCATGCACTGGGGAATCAGAGGACTAAGGGGCAAATCACTGTTTGGAGATACCACTGTCTGGAAATACCACTGTGTCCCCTTTGCCTAATGGATGAGCCTGCTTGAATGAGATGGACCAGCTGTGCAGCACTTGGACAAACAGCACTGGATGAGTGGTGTTCGGCCCTTCACATGGGAAAATGGAGTGTAGGAGCAAGAGATGTGGCATGAGGACTAACTTGTTACATGTTTGTGCTCTAAGATAGGTTTGTCTGTTGTGGCTGGACCTACAGAAAGCTAATTGCCATGCTCCAGTCCAGGCATCCTCTGCATTTGATAAACTGTTCTGGGCTTTACCATCAATGATCCTTGGGCTTCTGAGTGGGCCCTTCAGAAGCTGTAGCAGGGGCTGTCAGCTCTGCAAGGAGAGAGGAGTAGAGCACACTAAACTTTCAGAGAAGGGACCATTGTTGTTCCTTGCCATTTTCTGAGAAAAGTAGAGTGTGGGCGGCCCATGTGGGACTATAAGAATACAGAAATGTAAATGTCAGGTAGTTTCAAGACTATATTTCTGAGGTGTAAAGAGTTGAACAACACAGAATTCTTGTTTGTGCACATAGAAAAAACAGGTAGGATCAAAACTAGACAGAAATAACTCATTTTCCCAGCAGAGGAAAGCTTGCTCAGGTCTCCAGAATGTAGGCCCTTCTGAAATTCAGAATAATTCTTTCTTTTATTTGCAATATGAAATATTAGAAGGAAATAATAGAAGGAGAAATCAGAGTATGGAAGTAAATCTTTTGGCTGTATTTTAATAGCAGTTTCATTCTTTGAGGATATAATTTTTCATTTTGACCCCAAGTTTGTAGAACTGTGAGGAAACCTTCAAGACTTCTGGACTGAACCCATTAACTGAGAAGTTATTTTCCATTTTCAAAGATAATTCACCAATGTCTGCCAGCCCAGCTGTTCAATATGCACCACTGGGACAGTGTGGGGGTCTAGGAAGGGTCTAGGACAACTGTCCACTGGACATTTCTGAGCTGCTGACTCTCCACTGTCTGCCGACCAGCAGACCACGCTTGCTCAGCACCAGGAATGGAGCTGTGTTCAGCACTGATTCATCTCACACCTTCCTTGTGCTCAGCCATCAGAGGTGTCCATCTAGCTCTGCAACTGATTTCAGTTATCTCACCATTAGGTAAAAGCAACTCACTCAAATATGAGAAACAAAAAAATGAACAATGAGATAAAGAGAACTCAATCAAATGTATTACAAACAGCTTGTTTCAGGTTGCAGTCCTGAACATCACTCTTAGAAGCTGTTTTGATTTAAGATTACTTTTAGAAAATGTTTTTGAATTATTTTTAATTGCATATGCTTAACATTGCTTTTAGAAAATACCTCATGTTTCATTGAGTTGCCTTTAACTCATTGTTAATTTTTTTTTTTCTCTTGCAGGGTTGGAGGCATAATTGCCTCCTTACAGTGTCCTGACTCTCCCACCACAGGAATCATCATTTTCAGAATGGGGGTTTTTGCAGTGACTCTAACACGCCTCCATCCGGGCTGGTGTAGGATGGGGACACAGAAACCTGCAGTAGCTGTGTATGCTTCTTCAAGAAAAAAAGGATTTAGGGGTTTATTTGGAGGCTGTCATTACACTGTGTATTAAAAAACCAAAACAAAACACAACAAAACTGAGAAATTGAAAAACACCAACTGTTTAGAAAAGGGGAACCAAGTTTATTTATTCAAAAAATGTAAGGGATTGTGGTTTTCTGTTATTTGTTATTTATTACACCTAAGATAGCAAGATCTTGTTCCATCTTCAGAGTATCTTCCTGGAAGCAAATGTCCTGTGTAAGGACTATGAACAAAAAGATGGTGGTGTTAATGTTTAAGTAAATTGTTTCAAAGTGCCAGGGCAGCCTGAGCTAGTAACATTGTCTGGTTTGCCTCTACCAGGTGTAGACACCTATTTTACAACCTGCATGAGGCCTGGGTTAGTAAACAGAATAATATTGAATGAGATTCAGGTTTGTAAATGATAAAATGCTACAGCACCCTACTGTTAATCTCACTCAAATAATATATCATTTTCTCTCAAAATAAGGCTGAAAGCAACAGCTTGTTTTCTGTGCAGTAGCCACAAAATCACCTGCAAGCCTCATGTGCTGCCATCCATCTTGTCACTGGTTCTGTCTTTGTACCTCTCATCCTTGCATCTCTTAGTCTCTGCATCATCCATCCGTGCATCCCTCAGCATTTCTTTGTGTTCTAGTATCTTATCTTTTACGCTGACCTGTAGCTGCAGCACACCAATGTCAGATCTGTGCAGCACCTACTGCTGGTTTCTTCTGGAAGAATTAATCTCCAGTCCCCTCTTTGTGGCACAGCATCAAAGGAAATGTGATATTTTACCATCTGAATCCAACACCAGATAAATTTCCTAACAAGATGCTGAAAGCAGTTCAGCTCTGTCTTTGTGTTAACCATTTTCTATGAAGTTTTCTGTCAAAGCTGAAAGTTACTGTCTGTGGGCAACAGCAATTTGATGATGCTGGAGTCCTCTTCTTCAATAGCTCAGAAGCACCCTCTTCCATCCACACTAGTCCAGAGTAATTTTAGCTGGGATCTCAAGTGCTGGCATAAAGGAGGAGAAAGAGTGAAGGGCTGAGTGCTGGTGCATTTTTGGTGCTTGACCTCATGGCTTGCACTATCAGCAAGTTGTCTCCTGTGACAGGGGCTTTCAGTGTGTCAACATCTGCACAGGAGTGGGGAGACAAACAGCTGGGCACTGTTTCTGTTGCTGCAGGCTGGATGGAGTCACATCCACAGCTCCTCTCAGTCCTGCCAGTCCCAGTGCCATCCTGTCCAAGTTCCAGTTCGTGCCCAAGCCTACTCCCAAGCACTTGCTCTCTACTTCCTGAGATCCTCCAGAAAACAGACCGTCATCTGTAATTGCCTTCTGAAACCAACCACAAGCAGATATTTTCTACTGAAAGATTATGGGGCAGAGTTAGTAGCTCTAAAAGACAAACTAGTAATGCTGAATCAATAAAATGGCATTATAAAAAATGTTGTCTTCATCCTGCCCAACACTTTCAGTGGTAGCTTCCTGACACAACCACAAGCTCCTTTTGCCTCTGTTAGTTGTCCCAGTTTCATGAAGGCATTGCACTTGGTTTTAGCCACAGACATGAGGCTTCCTCAAAAATAAAATCTCAGCACTTGGTGAATGGCACAAAATGTAGTATTTAAAAATGTGGGAAGTTTCTTGCTGTTTTCCAGTGCATGAAAAACCAGTTAACACAGATAACCAGTAACACACTGCAGTTGCCTTTTCATGGTGGGCAAAATGAGCCTGGGGATGTACAGAGCTTGCTTGTCTCAGCTCATTTTCCCACATAACCCTGTTTACCTCCCTGTCAATCATGTGTTGGTGCCTTCCATGTTACACTGACCATCTATTGCCCATGGCAGGTCTTCAAATTCTTCCTCAATTTGGGGCTTCCCTCTAAAATTACACTGGTTTGTTGGAGAGGGACAAGTGCCCACCAACAACTGTCCACAGCAATCAACTCTCTGCCAGCAACTCCTCTTCCTCCCCCCTGCCAAGTCTCCACCAGATAATTCCACACCACTGACTCTCCACCTGGACAACTCCCTGTGGATTGGCAGGTGGTGCACAGCACTGCCTCAGTCCTCCCACCCAGGGGTGCTGTGCTGCTGCTCCTCTGGGCAGCAGGGCAGCTGCCCGCTCCCCAGCCTCCAGGGCAGAACACTCCCATAGTTCTCTCCACCACCTTCCATCCCACCCCCATGTTAGCTGCCCACACTTATGCTGGATAAAATTTTAATTTTTCGTTTTCAAAACAGCAAGGTTTGTATGACAAAATGGCAGGCTCTCCTGCCAGGCTGTGCTCAGGTGTCCTGCTTCCCCCCCACCTCCCCTACCACTCACCCCTCTGCATGTCTCCTCTTTCTCCCCCTAATACCACGTGCCCTGCAGACAGGGCAGGAACGAGCTGGTGGGCATCCCCCTCTGCCTCCTGTGAGACAGCCCTCACTGCCAGGTGCTCAGGCTTGCCCGTGGTGCCATGCAGAGCATCCAGCCTCGTTCAAGGGCTTTGTGGAGCTCACCAAAAGTGGGGAGGACCCGCAGGATGGTGATGCAAGGTGAGGAGGACTGGCGTGGTTCTGGCCATGGGGAGAAGCAGCTTGGTGCTGGGCAGTGGGGAGGAGAGGGGCGGGGAGTGGGACAGCCCTGTGCACCACCTGCCAGTCCAGTGAGATGTCCTGGTGGAGCGCTGGCTGTGTAGAAGTGTCCAGTGGAGAGCTGGCAAACAGACAGCTGTCCTAGACACCTGGCTTGTGTCTTAGGGACTTGTTGGCACATAATTCAGATAAAAGACAACTATGGCAATTGTCATGGAAGTATACGGGACAGTTTGAAATGTCAATTGAAGTTACAGAAAATTAGCTTAGTTAGTGAAACCACAGAAACATGGCAGGGATTTTTAGAGCTGTAGTAAGGCATGAAGTGACATACAGACTTAGCAGTGTTATGATTAGAAATAAATAATTTTTTTCATAGGTTATTTTCCACAAGACTTGTATTTTGCCCATCAGACACACTTTGCTAAATCCCACTTGCTGAATTTTACATATTATTGCATATTTGCATATGCGAAAAGCTTATACAAATTGCCATAGTCTGGTCTTAAAAATCTGCTTCCTTTCCAGTGTCTGAAATCATCTCTGTACAACATAAAGCTCATCTGCAGATGTGAAAGCACCACTTAAAGCAAAGTCATGGCCCCCTTTTGCAGATGGGGAAGGAGGGTCATTGGGCACTGACAGGACTTTATCATGGTTAATGCAAAGGCCTTGCCAAGAGAAGTGAGGTTTCATAGCTGTTGGGTTAACATATAAAGAGAAGTCACTAAAATACTGGGTTACCATTTTGGAGAAGACTCAGTCTAGAAGCAAGCTACTACACTTATTTCACAAGAAGGGCAGAGTGCCAGATCTTGCCTGCTGAGTGAATCTAGTCTTGATAGGAGGTGATTTTTTATAAAAGGCCACTCCAGCCTCCTCAGAAATGCTGGGCTGACATACACAGACAGTTCACACTTCCTCACCTTTCTGACATGAAATCAGAGATGCAGAAAAATATTCAGTTGAGGCAACAGATCAGCTGGATTTTTGATACTCAGAGTATCATAGAATCATAGAATCCTAGGGGTTGGAAGGGACCTCGAAAGATCATCTATCCAACCCCCCCCTGCCAGAGCAGGGTCACCTAGAGTATATCACATAGGAACTCATCCAGGTGGGTTTTGAATGTCTCCAGTGAAGGAGACTCCACAACCTCTCTGGACAGCCTGTTCCAGTGCTCTGTCACTCTTACAGTAAAAAAATTTTTTCGGATATTCACCTTGAACCTCCTATGCTCCAGTTTGCATCCATTACCCCTTGTCCTATCACTGGTTATCACTGAGAAGAGCCTAACTCCATCTCCCTGACACTCACCCCTTACATATTTGTAAACATTGATGAGGTCACCCCTCAGCCTCCTTTTCTCCAAGCTAAAGAGACCCAGCTCCCTCAACCTTTCCTCATAAGGGAGATGTTCCACTCCCTTAATCATCTTAGTAGCTCTGCGCTGGACTCTTTCCAGCAGATCCCTGTCCTTCTTGAACTGAGGGGCCCAGAACTGGACACAGTACTCCAGATGCGGCCTCACCAATGCAGAATAAAGAGGTAGGAGAACCTCTCTTGACCTACTAACCACACCCTTTCTAATGCACCCCAGGATGCCGTTGGCCTTCTTGGCCACAAGGGCACATTGCTGGCTCATGGTCATCCTCCTGTCCACCAGGAGCCCCAGGTCTCTTTCACCTACACTACTCTCCAGCAGGTCAGCCCCCAACCTATACTGGGACATCGTGTTGTTCTTCCCCAAATGCAAAACTCTACACTTCCCCTTGTTGAATTTCATCATGTTTCTCCCCGCCCAACTCTCCAGCCTGTCTAAGTCTCTCTGAATGGCAGCACAGCCTTCTGGTGTGTCAGCCACTCCTCCCAGCTTGGTGTCATCAGCAAACTTGCTGAGGGCACACTCTGTACCCTCATCCAGGTCGTTGATGAAGATGTTGAACAACACCGGTCCCAGCACGGACCCCTGAGGGACTCCACTAGTCACACACCTCCAACCAGATTCTGCCCCATTGACTACAACTCTCTGACTCCTTCCCATCAACCAGTTCCTAATCCACCTCACTACCTGATCACCAAACCCATACCTGATCAACTTATCTACAAGGATGCTGTGGGAGACGGTGTCAAATGCCTTACTGAAATCAAGATAAATCATAGAATCATAGAACTATTCAGGTTGGAAAAGCCCCTTGGGATCACCAAGTCCAACTATCATCCCTACCCTACAAAGTTCTCCCCTACACCATCTCCACCATCACCACATCCAGACGACCCTTAAACACATCCAGGGATGGTGACTCAACCACCTCCCTGGGCAGCCTATTCCAGTGTCTGACCACTCTTTCTGTGAAAAAACTTCTCCTAATGTCCAATCTAAACCTCCCCTGCTGCAGCTTGAAGCCATTTTCTCTTGTTCTGTCACTGATTACCTGTGAGAAGAGACAAGCACCAACCCTTTTACAATGACATTTCAGGTAGTTGTAGAGACTGATGAAGTCTCCCCTCAGCCTCCTCTTCCTTAGACTAAACATTCCCAGCTCCTTCAAGCGTTCTTCATAAGATTTATTCTCTAGGCCCTTCACCAGCTTTGTTGCCCTCCTCTGTACTCACCCCAGCACCTCGAGATCTCTCTTGAATTGAGGTGCTTTTCTGTCTTGGTGTCCTGTACTTTGAAGTTATTCTTCTGAGCAGCCCAGCTGAGCTTGCAGGAGTGAGGGACACGAAGCGATTACTCTTCCCAGGCCCACTTCACTGTGTCATTCACGCCTGTCTCAGAGGGGCACAGTGATAACACAGCTGTGAATACAGAAGGGAAAATAGTCGCTTGGTGACTACCCTACTTTTTAAATTTAACCCTTTTGCCCTTCTCTTCAGGGTTATCCATGTTTGGTACATACATCTGCATGGCTGCACAGCCAACAAAGCGCAGCTTTGACACCGATAGACAGAATTTTATCTTAGTTTCTTACACACAAAAATTAGGCACCTTAGCCTGAAAAGCAGAGCTCAAAAACCTCGTTTGACTGCTGCTGTCCAAAAGACTAGTCAGCTAGTCAAGTGCTGGTGAGAATGCACAACAAAGGGCTCTGTCGGCAACATCTGCAACATTCCTGGTGAAAGGCCTGCTGGGACTCCCTGCAGCCCAAAGTTATCGTTCCTGCCTACTAGAATCACACAGAATTGCCATGGTTGGAAAAGATCTCTAAGATCAACAAGTTCAAACATCAACCTAGGAAAAAACACCATGTTCAGTCTACATGGTTTTTTAATAATCTCCAGGAATGGTGACTCAACCACCTCCCTGGGCAGCCTGTGCCAGTGCCTGACCACTCTTTAGGTAAAGAAATTCTAAACCTCCCCTGGTGCAACTTCAGGCCACTAAGGAGAAGAGGCAACACCCACCTTCCTAGAACCTCCTTTCAGGTAGTTGTAGAGGGCAATGAGGTCTCCCCTCAGCCTCCTTTTTTCCAAACTAAACATCCCCCATTCCCTCTGCTGCTCCTCATATGACTTGTGCTCTAGTCCCTTCACCAGCTTGGTACCTCTTCTCTGGACACACTCCAGCACCTCAACGTCATTCTTGTAGTGAGGGGCCCAGAACTGCACACAATGGTTGAAGTGCAGCTTTACCAGTGCTGGGACAGGGGCACGCTCACTTCCCTTCTCCTGCAGGTTACTCTGTTTCTGATACAAGCCAGGATGCCACTGGCCTTCTTGGCCACCTGGGCACACTGATGGCTTATGTTCATCTGGCTGTCAGCCAGCACCCCCAGATCCTTTTTTGCCAGGCAGCTTTCCAGACACTCTTCCTCAAGCCTGTAGTGCTGCCTGGGGTAGCTGGAAACAGTAAAACATAAGTGAGTTCCCTTTGCATATCACAGGTACTGATTTGTTATTTTTAGTACAAAATATTTATAAGTCAATGTATTCTGTGAACACATCCTTTTTGGTCCAGGGAGGAAGTAAGATACTCACCGACCTGCTCCACGATGAGCTGCTTTGGGGGGACAGTGTTGAAAGTCCCATCATACAGTTAGCAGACATTCTGGCCAGAGACAGTTGTTGCACAGGGTCTCAGTGTGACTGGGCTCCTGCTGCAGCCAGATAAGAATCCTTAAGTGAGCAGATTCCATTGTGTGTGGATGTGTCAACTGTTGACTGTAGCAGAGTGCAGAGATGCCTGAAAGCATTAAATGAAATAACTTGGAGACCAGAACCAGCACAAGAGTCAACTGAAGGACTCAGTGCTTGATGGAACATTTCATCCAAGAAAAAAAGAATATTTCTGAGCCACAAAGCAGGCAAAATACAATTTCAGCCTGTCGTGTCTGGGTGACACTAGCCAACCCATCAGGAAAAAATATTTTAACAGGCAGAGCTCTCTGGTTGTCCTTGGAAGCTGTCCCAGAACCACCAGGTTTCTGTGTCTGGATCTCTTAATTATGTGTTTATCTGTGATAGATTTAATATGCATTGGCCTGCTTAATTTTTCATGACTGATTGTATAGAGTCAAAAGCACCTTTCAAGTTTGCATCTTTTAAAGCTGTTATCTTGTAAGCTATATATTTCTCAAGAAATCACCTATGAAACTGTCATAAAAATTAGGCTAAGAGAAGGTTCATAGCAGCATTAAGCTGAATCAGTATGTAGGCAAATTTACACAAGGGCTGGTTTTAGAGAGGCAGAGGAAGGCATTAAGGGCAGATTGGTGAGTATGGTGAGTTAGCAGTAGGGAAGGAATATAGAATAGATGAAGGCAAGAGTGGAATAGGAAAAAAGGAATTAAGGGCACAAATACTGATCTGTGGGGACAGAACTTCAAGATACAGGAAGGTTTATGACAGACATCTGAGTAGAGACACAAGGTTTTCCTTTTTTTTTTCGTAGGCTGGAATGGGCTAAACCCTGTTGTGTGTAGGGAAAGAACCTGAGGACAGACAAATGGAGTCAAAAAGAAGAATGGGCTGAGATGGAGTGGGTGTGAGGAAGAATAAGAATTTGGGCAAGAAAGGACAGGGCACCATTTGGGCAAATGGAGTTACTAGGAGAGAGCAGAAGACAAACTACATCTCTGAATGCTCTTGAGTAGAGGAATTAAAAATGTGACCTGGGAAGTGGGGAAGTTAGGCTATATTCTGCTGGCACTGATAAGACCCTTTGTGAGGAAAAAGAAGTCTGATTAAAGTATAGTTTGAGAAGTGAACCGAAAGACTCATGGGAAGGTGAGATGCTCATCTGAAAAAAGAGAATTACAAAGAGCAGCACAGGGGAATGTAGCAGCTGGCAGAGACATTTTTAGAGATTAAATGGGTGTCCCAGAGATAGCAGGAGAAGGAAGAGGAGAGATGGATACACCACAAAATAGTGAGTATGAGTGACAAGTGGAAAGGACAGAAACAGAAGAATGGCTGTGCTGTCAGGTGAAGGTAGAAAAGCAGGAGGCAAGGGAGGAATTGTAAAGGGATGGGACTTCAGAGCATGTGTGGACAGGAAAAGGAGGAGAAAGAAGCACAGGGTTACAGCAAAAGTCAAAGAGAACAGCCTTAGATAAGGTTTCTAAAGAAATCTGTCAGTATGACATTTTCAGCTGTTCTCAGGCAGCAGAGGCAGTGACCTCTGCCTCTAGAGGGAATGAGTGGTCTGGCAACATTCTCAGATGTGACCCTCCAAGGGCTCCCCAGCAGCCTCACCCAGAATCTCAGACCAGCCCCAGTACAGGTTGCTTCTCTTAAATTACCCTTTTTTAAATTACCCTTTTTTTTTTTCCTTTTCTTTTTTTTTTTGACATAATGTTGGGTTTTAGGAAAAACAAACCAGTAGGAGACTCCTTGAACTGCAGCAAAAAAATACTGCCATTAAAGGTGTTCTTGTGCAAATATAAAAATGAGGATCAGATCATGAGGCCTGGTTAAATTTTGAATTGACAAGTATAGAGGCCAAGACTGAGAAATAAGCTCTCTTTTTCTGAATATAGCATTTAATAATTGATTCTTAAGCACTTGTGTAGAACCCACATCTATGTCAACATAGTTCCCACTGTCAGTG
Organism: Apus apus; assembly: GCF_020740795.1. NCBI lineage: Eukaryota > Metazoa > Chordata > Aves > Apodiformes > Apodidae > Apus > Apus apus. Next base: position 18,324,104 of record NC_067282.1, read on the forward strand.
CTCCAGGAACTGCCTACAAATTTCCTAATTGGGGATGAAGTACCTTGTACCAACGTGCTGGACTCTAGTCCTTCCGGAATTTGTTTCCAGCCAACCTTTGATATCCTCCCTCTATTGCTTAGGAGAGTTTTCTTCCCTCATACTCCGCATGGTGGTTCAAGCCTCTTCTCTTTGTACTTCACCTCAGGCTCTTCACTAAGGACTGACATTGAGCAGAAAGTCACTAGACACAAGTGCCAACAAAATGCCAACCTCCAGGGCACCTGCAGCAGCACAGTATCAACAGAAGCCAACACAGCACCAAGCATGGGGTCAGGAGGAGGCCATCATTCTTTGGCCATGCTGTTCAATACACGTGTCCTGATCACTGCCACCAGACTGTACAGTTTCCAAAACAGAGCCTCCCTACTTCTGCTGGCATCTACGTCGACCCATCATGGAGGCAGTCCCTGCAGGGCACTGACCTGCCCCAGCATGAGAGGTAAGAGATCCCTCAACCACAGTGTTGACTCAAGCAGCTACTGCTGCTTGAGATGGGAATGAGGTTTTACATCTCACTCCAGGATACCAAGGAATAAAGACACTACAGGAAAAGGACTGGCAATGCAAAGGCAATGCTCTGCCATGCCAGTCACAGTGCCTGTCCACCACACAATCTCTTGCTCTCATTAGAGATTGAGGACACTGCACTTGCCCAAAGGCCTCAGTGCCTGGACTGCCAGTGCCAGCACCCAGAGCCAGCACCAAGGCTAAAGTCCATAAACCCAGCCTCCAGAAGGCTCTAACATTTCCTGAGGTGAACAACCAGCTCACCCTGAACCCCACGGCCAGCGATAACAGAGCTTCCCAGGATCTCTGGACAGCAAGAGATTTCCTTGTTGGATTCCTTAATGAATTTCTACCTGACTAGAAACTGCAGTCACTTTGAGAACTCCCCCAGGCTCTATCACATGTTGTCTTAATCCCTGCCAGTAGGGTCCTTTCCATTGAAGGGAGTATTCCCAGCTCAAATGTGTGGGAAAGTATTGCTGTGAGCTCCCAAGAATCTTCAGCACTTTAATTCCTGCCTGAACTCCAGGCAGCCACAGAGGAGAAAGTCTGCCAAGCAGCAGACTTGCCAGAAGCTGGATGCAGCTCAGTTCAAACATCTCAGTTCAGTGAGGCCATTAACCTCTCTGCAAGCAGAGTTGCAAACTGCAAGACAATATTGCCTGAAATTGCAAAGATGAGGCTACCCCTTGGGCAAGATTGTCTCAGGGTGCTGAGAAGGACCCAAAAGTTAATTGTATTTATTAAAAAAATGAGTGTGTGAGCAAGTTGTCAGGACAGTTTTGCTGAACCACAGACACTATGGCTGGAGTTCTAATCACAGGAAAAACACCACAGGCAGAAGTTTTTTGAAATCTGGGAAAGGCTAAACTTCCTTTCTCTCTGCTATTGAAAGCTGCCCTGAGATTCCCAGTTATTTATAAACCATGTTGCTGTAGGAAACCCTATAAATATCCAAAGTGATAACTGTGCCCCTACTCTCCCTAGAGTGGCCAACTAAGAAAAAAATGTAAATCACCCTTGGTCTGCTGAAACCTCTCCAGCTACCTCCTCTGACCTCACCCCACCCAGTCAAAAGCAGAATTGCCAGACTTGGACTTGACCTCACATAGTCAGCTCTTCAGCCAAACCTGAATCTCTGTACCTGAAGAGGTGACAACTGGGTATCTGACCACTTACACACTCAATAAACCCAAGAGGAGCTACAGGGCTTTTGACAGACAGTGCAGGAAAACAGACAACAATAGGGGAGTCTATTTTTCTAAGTGCGATTTTTTTTTTTATAGGAACAGCCCAAATATGTTCAAATCTGGCCCTAGCCATGATACCAAGTATCTATAAAGACTCACTTGGTCTTGCATAGGAGTACTTGTGGCATAATTCTTCCAGAATATACTTTGCAATGCTTTCAGTTTACTTTCTTCTGGGTTCACTTGTGTTTGGTCTCTTCTAGCTCCTGAAGTTTTTAAAGGGCTACTTCAAACCTACCTGTGAGTAAGAAGTCTCCCTCCTGTCCCAGCAGAGAGCTAACCATGCATCTCTCTGAATGCTCAATCAGGCTGCAGCTTGTCCAGGGAACCATCTTCTCCAGGAGGAAAATGAAATAAACTTGCTTGATTTTACTCAGCAGTAGTGAGGCCACACATGGAGTAGTGTGTCCAGTTTCATGGCTGTCAGTCCAAACAGTGATATGGAAAAGCTGGAGAGGGTCCAGCAACAGTCAGTCAAGATGATCAGGGGTCTGGAGCCCCAAAGAGAGGTTGTGGGAGATGGGTTTATTTACTCTGGTGAAGAAAAGGCTAAGGGAGGAGGTAATAGGAGTACAGAACTACTTCTAAGGGAGTTACAAACACAATAAAGCCCTAATTCTTCTTGGTTATGGCAGATGATAGTGTAAAGAGTGGTAGCAGCCAGAGGCTGCAACTTAGGACATTCAGAGTGGACATTAAGAAAACTACACAAGATAGTGTTTGTGGGATTGCCATCCTAGGACTTATTCAAGACTTGGCTAGACAGAGCCTTTGCTGACTAGATCTAGGTTTTGGCATAGCCCCATTCTGAGTGGCAGGTCAGATTAGAGATATTCAGAGATCCCCTTCAACTAGCATTTCCATGATTTCATGATACATTTAATCTCTGTTCCATAAAGAAGCAAAAGGCATTTATGTCTTGTGTCCCTCTGGTGGAGTCTGAACAGACAATGATCCCCTGAAGAACCACATTCACTTTAGCTGAGGGACTCAGCAGGTGTAGCAAAGGCTGGTATCACTTATAACATCTATAACTGAAAATTATACAGAAATCTAGCTGCAAACCAGAGAAAAAAATAATGGTACATTAACTTATCTAAAGCTGAGTTACTTCTTCCAGAATCTGATATGGTTTAGTCTTCACACCCTCTGACTCCTTCCACTACTTATGAGGTCTCTTCTGTAAGAGCATTTCAACCCCTTTTGAATTGAAGGGGTAGCTCAGAGCTTTGAGCTCAAACATTTCAGAACTGGTGAAACAAACTGGTGAAACTATTTCTCTATGTTTGGTTATAATTTTATCTCAAAGTGCACAAAAGATTTAAGGCATACACGTCCTAGAATAAAAATTGTGTCTGACAGCTATAATGTCACTTTGTAGCTAGAGGGAACATTTCTGCTGTCACTAAAATACCACGGATGTAGCCAATTGAACAAAAATGGTACTGTCTAAACAAACTCAGCACACAATAGCTAGTTCCTAGCTTCAGAGGTTCAGCAGACCAACTGTGCTCCAGACAATGCTGAGTTTGTTTAAAGTGTAATACATTTAGTTGTGCCTGCTTATATATGAGTTATTGTAAAGTTGCTTTGGGCTAAACTCATTCCTGCTGCAACACCACTGAAATGAGTGTACTTACAGGGGAGATTAATTTGGCCCATTATGTACTAAACTTGCAGATCTTCCTTTAAAAAAGGACTATTCTTTCTGCAATTGATCTTGTTCACTGCAGTCATTTAAACACAAAGAAAGTCTTATCTGTGTTACCCCAGTGTGGTGGAGTTATACTGGATTTGTTGCAACCGAGAGAATTCTTTCAGCTGAAAATAAAGACAGCTGCCCAAATTACATGCAGATCATTGCACTTGCCCTATACACCAAAAAACTTGTAATGCACATTTCAGTGTCATGCATGACTTGCTGTAGCAGCTGTGGGGAAAAGGAATTCAGAGCGATACACAAAACTTTGTTAGAAAGTTTGGTCATGGCTCTGGCTGTAACAGATTTCAACATGTAAGCAGATAGTTTTGAGCTGTCCCATTACACACGGATGGCAAACAGTCCATACTCTCTCCATGTTACAGGCAGCAATGGGAATATTTTCCCATCTGGATCATCTACAGAGATGGCACTTCTGCATTCTGGGTGTGAAAGGCTTGAACGCAAGGATGAAGGAATAAGAATTGAAGTAACAACCTGGTGTCTAAAACACAACTATACGTGGAATTTAGGTGCCCAAAGGGAATAAATAGCTCAGAAATCCCCTCAGCATCGCCAGCTCTGCTTTGTTTGGCCTAATGCTGCATGAAGTGCTGCCACCCTTCATGTCTTGCAAGAGAGTTTTAAAATAATACATAAAATTCCAGAATGACATGTTTCCAAAAGGATATTCTGGGTGTTTCCCTAATGCAATCTGTTCTAGAGAAACTTTCTCAGGCTTGGCTTCATGAAGAATATGTGAATATATATCCCATTTTGATTTGAAATCTCAGGATCCTAGAACTAGAAATTCTGAATGTCAGCTGACCTTAGTTGCAGCCATCATTTTGCAATTTCACAGACCAGACCGACAGAAGCAGGGACAGTCCTCTTCTTGAAAGAATTTTCTAAGGCCCATTATCTGTCTGTAAGAGAAAGAAGGTTTTAAGAGGTAATAGGTGGTAGAACAAAGACAGGTGAGGGAAACTGACTGACAGCAATGAGTCTATGGGTTGTTCTATTCCTCACTAACAATTCACTCCCTGTTCAAGACAGTGGTGCAAATTCAACTGTTAGTGAACTTTTTTCCATCCAAGGCTTTTATTTAAAAAAAAAAAAATTAAGTGGCCATTTACTGTGTTTGCTCTAGTTCTGTAGCCCTAAAATATTAATGGAGTTTCCCCCTAGCTGCCTTCTCACAACCAACCCATTTTGTCCTGAACTTGCCTCCTTTCACTTTATTCAGAAACTTCAGCTCTCAATGAAGGAAAAGTCCCTGAGTTGTGCAACGTGCAAAGGCTTTTCCCAGTGCATAATACATTTATTCAAGTAAACTGTTTCTTCAGGAATGGACATATTGATACATTACTATTTGCAGGCTTGAAAAGACGTGCCTGCTATTTTAATTCTTATAAACACAGGAATTACAAACAGGGACTTCTTTTGATCCTACTCAGTAAAAACAGCATGATGAATGGGCACCAAGCTTGCTTGTTAAACACTAGTGGATCAAAATTCTATGAAAATTCTAGTGTTGTTGGGACTGATCAGATATTTTTCCTTTGAAGAAATGCTGGCCAGAACCTACAATTGCAGCACACTGGAGTGGACTGTGCTAGCTGGGACATCCAGAAATTTGGGGTTCCATAGTGGGGAAAAGACACAAAAAGAGGGACAATGCAAGAATTGCTGAGACACACATTATGGTTTTATCATACACAGGAAGACCAGAATTTCATTCTATCTTAAGTAAGTTCTGAGCCGTAATTAGCCACAATTAACACCTTGGATGAATCAGGAGCCACAGAGGAAGGACAGTCTTTTCTTGCTGTGAGGAGAACAGCATGGAGGCAGCCAACAGGCAGGCACCTGCAACTCTACCTACAGCCACAGATACACTGAAAAGAGGATCCATTCATGCATAAACAAAGGAGTGCAGAGCTTTTAAAAATACATCACAAAAGTTAGACTTGTAATTCTCATGCAGGCCATAGCAAGAGGCTGGAGCAGACTACATCCTTCTCCATGCTGCAAAATCCCAAACCACTGCAGTCACTAGTGCAGCTGCATTTGCAGACAAATATAAACGTGGGCATTATTTTGTAGATGCTTGGCCAAGGATTTTGCTCTCAAAGCATTGGGCCTTACTACTTTTATTGAGTAGAGAGTTTAAAAGACTCCAGGATGCTGAAAAGCCATAGAGTCGGCCACGGGTGTTTCTGATACCCCAGCCAGGCTGGCTTTGCTGCAGATTTTTCTCAGTTCTGTTCAGGCCATGCCAACAGTGACTGTCCTCTCAAGAAAATAGTTGTGGTAGTTCATAAAAAAATCAGTGTTTTGTTTGAACAAACTATGAGTGAGCACTTCTGTTACATGTGACAGTGATGAATAGAACTTCACGGTCATAAATAAATCAGGACACATCCCATTCAGCATTGTGACAGCTATTTATGACAAAACTTCACTTAAATGTACTTAATACAAATAAGTTTAACTGATGCTATCAGTCCTGACTGCTTATTCTGTTGTCTGTTTTTGTTGGTTTTACTCTATTCAAATTTCTGTCACAGGACTTTGTAGAGACATGTACCAGGCCCAAAAGGATGTAGTGGCAGTCTGAAAGACTGAAGAGAATTTATGACTTAAAGAAAAATGTTAATCCCTCTTACAGAGCAGAGGCAGAAAGCAGGGATGGTGCAGGTGATACGAAAGCTACCTTCCTCTCTTTTAGAGACCTGATACAATTCAGCATTAAACACCTCAACAGAGAACTGGAAATAAATGTAACTCCTCTTAACTTGATGACTCTGCCTTTCCTTGTTTTCCAGTGCTCATAATGAAGAAGGTGCTTTCCCCTCAGAGTATCCATAATCCAAACATGAATAAGTTTGCTTAGGCAAACCATCCTCAGCTGCTTACTTCTGCATTTTGTGTGAATTTACATAGCAAACCCCCCTATGTAAGCCATGCAAAGCAAACAGTAGGTTCCTCTTTGGGGCTGGATAGTTCAACCATAATTATCCCTTAGTCTCTGCTCAGAAGACCACAACATTCCTTAAAGCCAAAATCTTTAGAAAGTTTAATCTTCTCAGACTGGGAATTGAGATATATGATAGCTGATAACTGTTTGCTTCTCCTCTTTAGTTTTCATTTAATTGAGGAGTACAGAAACACAACATGGCAAGTAGGGTTTTATTTCACTTTGCTCCATCTATTCAGTGACTTTGGTGGGTCTTGTGCCAATACAGGAAAAATTAATCCCACAGAAAAAAAAAAATTGAGAGTCTGAACTTGTTAAGCCCTTTTTATTTTCAAAAATACTCTCTAGATAGCATCAGAACTATCTAAAAGCTATGTCGCACACCACTTAGAAATGCAAAGTTCTGGACTTTTTAATATATTTTATCATATGTTCATGGGACAAATACATAATGAGGATGAAGAACTGCAGGTACTCATTTGTGGTTTTTTTTTCCTCAGGAGACAACCTCTAAATGACAGAGATCTGTTTGACAAAAGGCACCCACCACACACAGGTTAGTTATCATAGGCTATGTTAGTGATGCAGAAAAACACAGTGAGCCCAGGCAGCTCTTCATGACCTTAATGTGACCCTGCTCATTCCTGCTCTCTCTGGCTCCAGGCACCTTATCCACATCCATAGCCACTGTTGTAAGTGCTGAAGGTTGCCCTTAAAAACAAGGAATGGTGAAAACCCACACACAGAAGATTCTCCTCTAGATACTAAAAACAGTTCTGATAGACTTGCACTACTGTTAGTGACACAAAGATACACAAACCACCTACCACAAGAAAAGGAAAAGAGGGTAACTATGCATGAAGGATAACATTTTGTTGCTATGTACCACTAAGTTCTTTCTAAAAATGAAAAAATAGTATACAGTGAAGCACAGCAGTACAATCCAACTGATCTACAATGGAGTAACTGTCCTTAAAGTTACCTGTAATTCTGGCTTAGTATCACATACCTGTAAGTGCTAAAACATGCATTTCTTCAAACACCCTGTTTTCCTGGACTATGACACTCCAAGAACAACACATTCTTCCTAGGCATCTTTAATGAGAAGGCTCTCTCTTCAGTTTTGGGTTTTGAATAAGCATCTGCTTACTCTAATGTCAGCTGAAAATAGACAGAAAGATGGTTAGATCTGATGATATCCATTTGGCAAAAACTGCCAAAATGTCAGCCCTACTAAGACCTGACTGTCAGATATGTTTCCTTGGGAGATAATGTGTGTTGCCTTCACTCCTATTCCTGCTGCATAGCACCGATGAGGCTGGTTAAGTCCCATTCTTAGTGCAGTCACAGTGAAATGCTAAAGCCCAGTTGGTTCCTGCTCCAACACCCCGGGGGCAACAGTAGTACAGGGGGTGTGTGGGGTGCTCCTCATTTGGCTTTCAGCACAACTGTACAGAGATTTACTGGAGGAGTACCCATTGCCATCAGGATCTTCACTGTGCCTTGACACAGCTGTGCACGAGTAGGACACATCTTTCGCCTTTCCTCCACAAACTTGTATCAAGCTGCTTTGCTCCATGTGGCAGCAAAAAGCACCCACACCATCACACAGGCCTTCAGAGATCAAGAGTAGCAACATTTGCACTTGATACTCCAGCCAGAAAGACAGGGGATGCAAGGTGGCAGCAGCTGCATCCCAAGGGAGAGGGAGCCCAGCACACAGCTGCATCCACCCCAGGTGATGCTCTTGGCTCTCTTAGCAGGATTCTGACTGTCTGTTCTTCAAGGGACAGAATTGTGGAACTTGGCGATGAAACATGCATCTAAATAGAAAGTGTAGTCAGAGGCAAGTGAGTTAGCTTTAGCAAAACAGCTGGTATCGTTATGTCACATCATTCACTTTCTTCCTTAGCTTATTGCCACTAAGCATCATCTTAGCACTATCCATATTATACTCCTCTCAATTTGCTTTACCCATGCCCAGTCTTCAAAGACAGTGAACAATCTGGTTGACCATACAGATACCTTGTGTACAGCAGAAACAGCATTGCCTGAACACAGGAGGCACCAAAAAATACACCTGACTGTACTAACACAAGAGAGATAAACACTCTGTTCCACAGAGGAGAAACTATCCTGCCCTGCCAGGTCTATGCACGTGCTGCATATCAGCTAAAGTTTTACAAAACCTGCATACTTATTTTAAGACTTCTGCAAAACTCACTTAGTCTTGCCCACATTGCTAGTTTTCCCAAGTTAAACTTCTTGGAAACCTGGACCTGGTCTCTTCACAGGACTACACAATACATAGATTAACTTGTCTTTAGGACATTGTACATTTTTCAGTACAAAACTGGATTACACTTTGGTGTGCTAAACTGTGAACTTTGCCTACAAGGGGTAAATCAGCAAATTTCAAATGCAGTGGGCACTCCCCATTATCCCCAGTGATGACACATTTTCCCTGCACTAAAATCCTTTGTGCATTTGCAGGTAACAGTGTCATTAGACACATCAGCTAGATGGATAAACCAAAGTTAGTGAGCCGATGCTGAGGGAAATGATGGGAGTCACTATTAACACCACACAACACAGTATGAGATGAGCAGTGACTCATGCGCACCAAAGTAAGTGCCAAGGGTGAAGGCAGAAGGCAGAAGCAGATCTCCCTCTGATCCCAGGGGGGTCAGCACTTCAGCCCCTGCACCAGCTACAGCACATCTGGATCACGTGTCTTCTGGTTTATGAACTTCCTGTAAAGCCCCTGGGAGTTCTGCATGGAGATGAGTTTCAACATCCAGTTTTCCAACAGATGGAATTGGGTGAGCACTTCATATGAAGAAAGGAAGCAGCAGTGTAAGTGAATAAGGGAGGGAGCTAAATGACTTTGGTTAACTCTTCCCCTGCATCAGTAATTTAACAGATCATCTACATAATGTTAAAATTTAATCGGAAAGAGACAATGATGTGGTACAAAAAAGTTTATTTAGTAACAATTTTGTAAACATATGAGGTAAATGAACATTTACATCAACTTCTTTCTTACAGAATTTAATACACAAGGCACTTCTTTGAAGACAGCACTTTTAACTGGGTTTTTTTGCTGTTTTTATTGTTATTACAAGTTCCTAATGGCCCAGAAAACTCATTGTGTTTGTTGTCAGATTCTGTCATGTAAAAGACAAACATCCAGTAAGCAACAAGAAAGCTCTGAGCAAGCTTTCTGATGCTTTACAACCCTTTAACTGCGAGAAACAGAATCAGTGGGAATATGAATATATTCACCTTAAAATATGCTCACATATCTTGCATAACTCTTCAAGGACTGAAACTTCTGGAATTTTATTGGCATCTTATAACAAACTTAAAATGCAAATCTACAATTTCTCTTTCAGTGCCTTTTCCTTCTGCAAACAGTCCCATTACCATTAGTGGTCTTATCTGCAAGAGTAAAAATAACTTGCATGAAATTGTATTTGCAGGCTCAGAACCATGTTTTTTTGCTAGAAAGAAAAACATTTATCTTTTGTAAAATCTTCTGCAGCATAACAGTGCAGTATTTCTCCACAAGTATTTTCTTTGGAATTTTAAACCAGGCTGTAAATTTAGCTCTTAAAGGACATACGTCACTGCTAGTTTTTGTCACCAAAACTCAAAACATACAAGAAGGAATATCAATAATAATGAATCTTGGTTTATTTGGTAATAATTGAGTTCATGATGAAAAGCATCTTTTTCCACAGTGTGCTCCCTATATATCCAGCTCCCATATTTTAAATATACAGAGAAAACTGATACTATAGAACAGTGATCAGGTTAAATTTTCTTTAATGGTACTGTCTTATGTCTGAAGAGTTCCTGTGTTATAGTAAGACATTTCTCTCTTAGGTTTAACATATTGGCAGAGTCATTCTTTTACTTCTTATACAAATGTAAACTCAGAAAACTGTTTATTTCATCCAAATGTGCAATCTGAAATCAAAAATTGAATGTAAACTTCAGAAAATCAAAATTACAAGAGCACACTTTGCACAAGAAAAATCAAAATAAATTAAACAAAACCATTTGTAATTAAAAAAAACCCAACAAACAACTACCCAGCCTGTTCAAATCCATGGTGTTAGTGTCTGTATTAAACAAAAAGACCTGGGGGCTCAATGTTCTTCTTCTGCAGACCGTTGTCACCCACATGAACTCAATGGAATACAACAGTTTTTATCAGCTGAGAAGGTGGTCCCACAATTAACAGAAAAGGACCTAAGTACTGATCTGATTTTTAAAGTTTGCTTTCATTATATTACTGATCCTACACGTAAGTATTCATACTAGAAAATAATCTCAAGAGCTGCAAAATGCCATTTAATTAGCTCTACGTGCCTTGATGAACACCAAATACACTGAGCCAAATCAATCCCTGGTACCACTTTGCACACAACTGGCTTCCAAGTTGCACATGAAAAGAACACAGTTCATCTGCTTTTTCAGTGCATGCTAGCTGTTTTCAAGAAGCTATGATTTTTCTGTGCTAGCACAGACCAACAAATTCAAGGAGCACTTTTTTACCTATGAAAAAAACAAGAGATTGATTTTCATAGATAAAATATTCCACTTTAATAAAGAGAAGGTTCTAGCAGGCTGTCTTTATTTAATCAAAATACAAAGGGAAGAAATGTGGGCTTTAAAATTGTCTAGACTTCATTTTCTTTAGTATTAACTGACAGCTGCACTAATTTAAAAAGCCCAGTGATAGAAAACAGATCAACTGTGTCCATGACCAATAAACTATGCATTTATGTGCAATGCACATATATTTTTACTATATCTTTGTAAAAGTATTATTAAAAATATACTAATGAAAATTTGGAAAATATGTTTCATATAATCATTACTGTTGGACTCTGGAAGTCATCTAGCCCAACCCAATCCCCAGTGCTCCAAGCAGGGCCAACTACTACCAGTGAGTTGACTTATTACAAAAAGAGTAGCACATCATACACCTGGTAACTTCTTCAAGGAATATAGTTTTTTTCAGTTTTCTCCTTTTCCTTCCTTAGCATTTTTTTAAATTTCACGTAAGAGAAGAAACTATTTTCCCACAATCATTCAACTCCAATGGCAAAAGCAAGTAGGGTTTTTTCAGTTTGCTTAATATCAGACATGATGCTGTTCTGACTTCTGCTTTTGCAATGACTTACCTACTGGTTTCACGTTAGGTGTCTGTATAAGATCTTTCACTATTGTGGCTTGAGCAGCCATATAACCAGGCTAAATCAAAATATCATTTGCTACCAGTTCACTCTTCAGAATTAATTGATGTGAAAGAGTAAACAACTTAGAAATTAGCTTATTATTTTTGCCAACAGATGCTGTTCTGCAAATTAGTTGGTGTTTGTACACATTTTCTAGAACTATAAAAGTCTGCATAGTTATGCTTTACTCATAGCATGTTGAATTCAGTGACCATTAATGGATAAAGATTAAATAAAGTACTCAAAATTGGCCACACCACTAACATTTTTTTCAACAAATCTGATTCCAGATGTGATGCAACAATTAAAAGCAGCTGTAAGCACTAAGGGGGAGTTCTGTCAAAACAGTTACCTGGGCTTAAATGAAGAAACAATTACTGGACTCCAAACGAAATGACAGGTAACCAAGCAGCTTGACTCTGTACAGTTATGTGATGAAACTTAAGCTGATCTTAAAAACACAACCTGTGAGTTGTAGCTTTGCTTTCTCAGACCAGCACTGCTTGGATGCGGAGGCTGCTCTGTCACATTTCTCCCAGGGCTTGCAATAGATTACATTTCTCCCTTTGAGCTTCACCTAAACTATCTTTCACAGCTTTCCAGTAGTCACTCTGCTGAAAATACCACACAAAAGCACCTGAACTCTCTGCAGGTCTAACCGCACACGTTAACTTGAAAAGGGCAGACTTGATATCAGTTGATCCTAAGTTAAACCTATCTCTGTTACTCTTTTTATATACAATATGGACGCAGTCCTGCAGGACACACTCTGTGAGGGTTGTACTAAAGTAAGGACTGCACGATTCAGAGCTCCATCAAACAAGTGAGCATTGCTCTCAGGTGTTGATACAAAAAAGTACATATTCCAGGTGGTCTGGTTTACATAAACACACTCCAGATAGACTTTGACTTCAATTCTTCAAAAGCATCAACAAAAGAAAATATAGGCCATTAATTTTGATGTACTAAAATACAGAGATGCATATTGCATTATTTCAGCAATATAAATTACCTGGCATTTAGCAAAACTTAAAAAACCACTGCTATTGGTGCTAGTAAATCTAAAAAATTTGAGCATTAAACTCTGCCTTTGTTTACATCTAGGCAACTTCACAGCTGTCGTCTAAGTTCAGCACAGTTGCATGGATACAACAGAAAGCAGAATTTAGCTTCTAGCTTTCTTGCAGGAAGGGTTTTTATGGCTTAAAACAGAAAAATCACAAGAGCATGCCTGAAGCTGAACACCTAATAGTAAATATCTTTATTGTACTGCTGTACATTGACTTTTAATGCAGTGTCTGCCCCCAAGATCAGTGGCAGCAGAAAGACTTCTCACCCAGTTCACCATAAGCAGGTCGAGAAAGTCATAAGACAACATGCCTGAGGGTTGCAGAACAGTGCCTTTGATCATGAGAAACTTTGTGTCTACTCAGAAAGCAGCAAAAATGAATGTTTAATCTGAGTGGTGGGAATATATTTTAACTGTTGAATAAAATAAACACATTAAGGAAAACATTTAACAGCAGAGATAACTGGCAATTTTAACTATTTGCTACAGGGTGACCCTGCTTTGCCTGAGTAAGGACTGCACTGCCAGGCCAAGTACTTTGAAGATGCAAAGGGCTGCCCCAGTGTGTTTGACTGCTCTCCTCCCATTACTGTACCTTCAATTTATAGCAGCAATAGGACTGACTCCGAGGTTCATTTCTTTTGGTGTTTGCTCAGAACAGAAGTCAGGCCTAATCCTGCATTCCGTTTGTACCAGCACTCTCCTGAGCCTTATCAAGCATTCAGGATTCTGTCTAAAGTCTGTGAGAGTACTAGTTACAAAGGAAAGAAGGACAGAGCCAGCTGTAAGGAAAGCTGCACCTTACGAAAAAAATACCCAGCACTTTCCTCCAGCCATTTTTGAGGGAAACACGTGATTTTCAAAAGCAGGATTTTAACGTATTTATCTAAGACCCCAAATCTACATTCCTTTTGGCTCCCAAAATTCCATGTGAATGTTAGTTTTGCTTGAATTAGGCCTGCAAGATCCATCTCCAAATCTTGCTCCTTGTTTAAATTGAATGGAAATTCTGCAAGTGACTTCAGCAGGATCAGACCAGACCCTTCAGCCACTACACGTTGCCCAGATATTATAGCCACCTTTTCTGCAATGCAATATTGTCTAAACCTGTTTTCACTGACCTGTAAGACGCTGCAGATGCTGTTAAAGGAAAGGGTACAATACAACAGGAAATAATGTTGCTTTGGGAATTTTACCATTAGTAAGCTTCTTTCTTGTAAGATCAAAGATCAAACTAAAGTTATTAAGTACACAGTCAAGTAACTTTAAACCTACAGATCAAAATTATTCTCAAAATGTTCAAATACTTAAAAATATGCACTCAAGTTTACTTCTAGAAAGCATTTTCCCAACAAACTTAAGCTGATATCTAACAGTCTAAAATGCAGAGCCGTACTTCATCCTATTGTTTGTCCATGGGCAACATATGGGGCCACAATGTATTGAAATAATAATCCTTGCTTTCTGAAGATAAATTGTTCTGTGTAATAATTTCTGAGGTGTGATTTAAATTCCTGTCCTCCTCTAAGCAATTTCAGAAGTCATCTAAAATTATAACCTAACATGCTCAAACATATCTGTGGGCTTCAAAACATGGTGTGATCATGGTTGGCAAACACTGGATAGAAGGTCAAACCGAACACTTCCTAACAGGTCAAGAGTAAAAAAAAATATAGAAAGATGAACCTCAAAAATCTATTACAGGGGTTACCTAAACTTTGCCCGGCTGAGGACCACAGTGGCAATTTGCCATGAGCACAAAGGCTTCATTAAGTCTTGTTATATGGAAGAGACTGAGTCACGTTTAATATGGCAAGTTGGTCCACAGAGAACAGGTGCCAGCAGGCAACATGCCACCCTGATGTTTGCCATAGGGCTACATAAGATTCAAGAGGAAAAAAGTAAGTCACCACGTCTGCTTATGTAGGGCTTATGTGAAAAAGGCTGGAAGTGAAGGCAAGGGCAAGAGGGAGATGATGGCCAGGCACAAGGGGTATTAACATTTTTCTCAGATGAAAGTCAGCCTCAGGGCACACGACCAGCTACCATCACCACCTGTTACCTGTGCAGGGCTCCCCTATGGCTGCCCTTGGGAGATCTGCCATGGACATGAAGGAAAGCGGGATTGGTCCCCTGGCCCACGGGCTGCGCTTCGGCCACCCCTGACCTATTAGAAAACGTTGATATTTTTCCCCACTACAACTCACAGAGTGCAAAAACAGCAAGCATCAAAGTTTGAAACCCAGACCTTCCCACCCACGCCGGACTTGGCCTCCCTGGGCAGCTCCCCTGCCCACTCTGCCTCCCATCACCTGCTCCTCCTGAGCAGAGGTGACCGCATTACACGGCTAGGTCGTCTGACCTGGCTCTGCAGCTGCTTGACTTACTGGCCCTGCTCAAGCGCCGTGTGTCTACAAGCAGAGGTGGCTCGTGCATCTCCACGGTGGTGCAGGCAGCTGAGACTGGTCGTCCTGACGCCTCTTCCTCACCCTCCACATCCCACTTGCTGCCGCTTCCCCCGCTCAGGCTGGTGCTGCTGCCACTGTTGGCCACAGCAATAGGTGGCCCAGCGGGGGGCGGGAGTAGCTGCTCCAGTGGCTCTTCCTGCTCAGGAAGGGGATGCCGGACACTGCTGGGAGTAGAGGAGCCTACTGAACTGGAGAACACCTTCCCCTGCTGCTCAGCTGTCATGTTGACCCAGTTCTGCTTGGCCACCAGGGCATGGTTGTTGCTGTTGAAGTAGCTGATGACAGCTGGCGTGGGCGTGGGGATGGGGGTCGGGATGGTGATGGGAGTGGAGATGGGTGTGGGAGTCATGGCACGGTGCCTCTCCTCGGGAACTGGTGGAGCAGCAGGGTAGCTGGCCATGGAGGCCGTGTTGGAGTTGGGCCGTGGTCTTGGAGTAGCTGCAGCGTAGTAAGGTGCCATGGTCACTGGGGCCAGCAGTGGTGTGACAGCACGGGTGTCAGGCAGAACAGGGGGGGGTGTGGCAGTCGTTACCACAACAGGTGGTGATGGTGGTGGCAGGGCAACAGGTTTGGGCTCCCCTGTTACCATGACTGGTGTCATTGTGGCGACAGGCATCTCAAGGCTGTACCGGCTTGTCATACCCTGCTTAAGCTTCTTCCACCCCAAGTGATATATCTCAAGCATGTTAAGCAGCAAAGAGACTGAGGCCACCACCAACATGAAGATGATGAAGATGGTCTTCTCAGTGGGCCTTGAGATGAAGCAGTCCACGGTGTGTGGGCAAGGTGCGCGGCTGCACTGGTAGACTGGCTTTAGCTCAAAGCCATAAAGGAAGTACTGGCCCACAATGAAGCCCACCTCAAACAGTGTCTTGAAAATTATATTGAAGACGTAGGTACGCAGCAGGGCACCCCCCATACGGATTCTACCACGTTCATCACGGATCGGGAGCTTCTCCTTCCCCTTTTTGCCAAGAGGATCCTTGATGTTATTGCTGCCTCCTCCACCATTGCCAGAGGCTGCTGCTCCTGCGTAGTTGTTGTCTTTGACACTTCCCTTCTTTTTCAGCTCTTCTTTCTCTTTCCTCTTCTCCTCCATGCGTACAATGTGCAGCACGTGGCCCAAGTAGATAAGGGTTGGAGTGGAGACAAAAATGATCTGCAGCACCCAGAAGCGGATGTGAGAAATGGGGAAAGCTTTGTCATAGCAAACATTTTCGCAACCAGGTTGCTGGGTGTTGCATGTAAAGTCTGACTGCTCATCTCCCCAGACCTCCTCAGCAGCGGCCCCCAGCACCAGGATCCTGAAGATAAACAGTACCGTCAGCCAAACCTTGCCAATAACCGTGGAGTGCTCCTGTGCATTCTCTAACAGTCTCCCCAGAAAGCTCCAGTCACCCATTGTTTCAGATTTCTAACCTACAATAAGAACATTAGAGCAATTAGAGCAACGTTAAGAAAATCTTATAATCACGCAACGCTGGAGCGAAACAGATTGACCCGCAACAAACGACATTTCTGAAGTGCATTTCTTTTTGCAGGATATTGCACACCTGTGTTAAGAACTACATCACCCTGTGACCATGCAGCCATGGGTTTTGGTGAGCACAGAAGGGGGATGTTTAGTGCTTGCATCTAGCTAATACAGGTTCAAGTGTCTATACACAGTGAGAGCCAAGAAAGATTAATAACCACAATTTCTAAAAAATTTAAATATTTTTAAAATGTAGTTTCTCTGTTTCCTCCACCTGAGGTAGCTCTAACTGTTCTTGCCTGTTTTTAGAAAAGAACAGATGGAAATCAGTTCAATTAAACAATATTTGTGGTATTAATGCAGCTGCACTTGTATCAGAGTGTCACACAAAGTTTGTCTAACTCTAATAACTTTATTGTTATCAGGTCTCATTTTCTCATTTCTCACTTCACAGAGATTTTCGTGGCAAAATAAAATTATATACTAGGACCTTATTTCTATGATAAACAACTGGTATATATTCTCAGTAGTTTCCACAACTTAATGTCCAATACGAGGCACAACTTCTGATTTGAAAAGGCTTAAAGCACAAAACTTTTTTAAAGATCAGATTCCTCACAAGCTGCCTTCACTTGAGAAACAAGCTATTAGCTTCTGGTAGTACTTCTGCTACCCTTGGCC
Organism: Apus apus; assembly: GCF_020740795.1. Lineage (NCBI taxonomy): Eukaryota > Metazoa > Chordata > Aves > Apodiformes > Apodidae > Apus > Apus apus. The sequence continues at coordinate 18,341,523 of NC_067282.1, forward strand.
TGTTTCAAATTGGAATATATGTAAGAAGTACATTTCATTCTCCTCATGAACACACTTCCATATTTTATATATCAACCTTCAATTGAAAACAAAATACAAAACTTCACTTTCAACTAACTTCAATACACTCAGAAATACTTCTACCAGAATTATAATTCAGCTAGAACAATTTGCATGCAAAAAACTCCCAACATACTCAGAAAAAACTGGTTATCCTCTCTTTTTAAAAAACCTCAGAATATTTTATAGCTGAATTAAACTTTCCACTTTTCATTTTTATACTTATACTTCTTGTCCAAATACCTGTTTGTCTTACAATTCCCAAGAAGAAAAGGAGTTCATCATTACAGGTAGGAATTTAGCACTGAGAAAATGCACTGTTCTCAGTATTTTATGTACTGTGGCTTCCAAGAACGATGTCACTGGTTTTTCAGAGGGGACATTTCCTAAGTCTGTACTGGACTTCCAAAAGGCTTTTAGTTGAGATAGTTAAAGAAATTAAAGTTATTTCAGCTATTTTTTTTATAACCTAATTTTACTATGAGGCAATGAAATACCTGCAGAATAGTATGCTTTCACACAGAAAACAGCAACACACCCATCAGTATTTTGCATTTTTGTAAATCCTGGAATACTAACACACTGTTTGTTCCCACAAAGTTAGCTCAACAAAAACACCTAAAAAAATAGAACTTTGATATTCTACAAAAACACATTCCCTTTAATATAACTTAATTATTTTTCCAGCACACCACAATAAACTGCAGCTGAAAATAATAACAATGAAATACCGATTTTGTGTAGTAATGGCCTGGTCCTAGAACAACTTTTGATCATTAAAACCCACATATATTCAGGTTTTTTTTAAGGCGCGTATTTTTCCACTCTTAAAATAGTAATCCAAAAGTTAATATCTTTTTATTAAAATACCTTATTTTAATAATCCTAATTCACAGAATCACCCTGGTTGGAAAGGACCTTGAAGATCATCAAGTCCAACTATAGCCTAAATCCACCAACCATAACCTCATCTACCCATTCAGTGCTTAAATCATGTCCCTAAGCACTGCATCTACATTTCTTTTAAAAACTTCCAGGGATGGTGACTCCACCACCTCCCTGGGCAGCCCATTCCAGTATCCAACCACTCTTTTGGTAAAGAAATAATTTCTAATATCTAGTCTAAACCTTAAATTTAATCCTCAATCTTAATTTTATGAGGTTTACAATATTTTGGACGGTGAAGTAATTTTAACCTTGAGAAGTATTAATTTTTCAAGGAATACTGAATTAATTTTGTACAGTGTAGCCCTAAATCCATATCTTTTGTATTATTCTGTGCCTCCCAGTTCAGTTTTCTCTGCCTCACTCTTTGTTTTCTATTGAGATCAAGCAAAATAGGCAGCTCAGATAACAAGCAGTCAAAGTTATGGTTTGTTCTTTTGTTACTAATATTTGTAATAGAAAAGGCATTAATCAGTTAGCACATTAAATCTTCTTTAATAAATTAATAAATTATGGTTTATTTTCAGCACAGCTACCATTACCCCTGCCATTACTGGAGGCCACACACTGTTCTTTATAAAGATAGATATTCTCTTGTCTTGTTTCAAAAAATGAAGCTGTTCTGCCCCCATGAAAAATTATAACCCCTGAACTGCAAGGTGAGCAGAGGTAGCAATCTTATTTTTTTTCCTAAAGACACACTGTGGTGTATCTGTTATGGAGATCAACAGCAATATTGACAACAGTGAAAGTAGAATTTTTCTGGCTTTTCTGAAGAATTATCTAGTCATTCAGGGAAGAAAAATAATGATTTCTAAATAGTAAAGGAAAAATGAAAAATAATACCATCTCATTTATTTACCGTTATCCCCCATTCATTAACACTACTGAAGACGTTACTTTTTTTTTTTGCTACAGACCAGCATTGCCCAGGCTGACACAATTCAGGATACCAAAGATGTGACATGATGCATTTCTCAAAGGATACTCAAAAAAGCTATTCAGATGCTTACATTAATTAAAAGACTTATTTCTGTATACCAGAGTCTGAAAATTCATCCTGTATACAGTGTGTTTCAGCAGTGAGCAGACACTTCACAGCATCTTAATCACACAGAGGTGGAAACCTCAGTTTCATCTTAGTATGAACTGCAGCACTCGCTGCCTTCACTACAAATGTGCATTACCCATAGTATGGAAATACAGTGAGGACATAATTTTCAAGGGCAAAGCAAAGATACTTATCTTCACTGTCTGGAGGGTTCTCATAAATCCAGGTCCCATACCTATCTTCAGTGTTAATACATTCTCCAGTAAGTAACTCCTAAAGCCAATGTAACTCATCCAAAATCACATCTACAATTTTTAAAGGGTGCCTTGATAAAAATAACGACTAAATGACATCAAACAAAAGCTGAGGGCTCACAGAGCTCACAGAATGCTTGAGTTATCACCATTAAGTTCAAGAATAAAATAACTAAATCTAAATTTGAATTGCCACAACTCAGTATTTTAGCTGAGAACAACTCCAAGCTTGGTTTTGTAGTATCACATCAACTTCTGCTGTACAATACTAATTTCAGCACTGCCGAAACACAGAGTGAGGCAATCGTTAAACCCTAACCTTACATATGGATTTGTGAAGAGAGACACTTTTTCCTTCTGTGCCTGGAAAAAATGCAGATTGAGAAATTAAACATCTTTATCTGTATTTTATGATATTAATGCAGAAATATCTGCAAGGGAATGACAGAGAATCTGTCTCAGCGAGCAATCCAATTCAACGTTATGAAAAGTAAGGACCTCATGAACTTTGTGATCTTTCAGTAAGAACTGGGAGTCATATACTGTTTGTCTCACTTAGGAAACCATTCCTCTGAGAAAAATATTGAAAAATGGGCAGTTCATAAAAACTGGCATGGCATTCTGTTTGCGAATCAATGTGCCATTAGTTACTAAGTTTAGTACATGGGCAAACACATTTTGTGGATGGTGTGTTTGTGTGTGTGACAGAGAACAAGCCAGAGAAAGAATAAATTTTAAAAGCTGTGATGTCATATGTACCCCTCTACAGGAGATAAATAATTATCATCTGGCATCTCTAAACTTGACAGTTATTATTTCTATTTTTATTCCTGATGACATCAGCAAAGAGGTTCATCACTATGTATCAAATGTGTGAAACATGATATTTTAATTATTCATAATTTTAATAGAAACACAGTTTTATTTAAAATTTTGCTCACACATGTATCTGTCTATGTATTTACATAGACATATGCACACATGCACAAACATCTACACAGCTATGTTACATACGTTACCAGGTTATGACACCTAATGTATCTATTATTTTATTATACTGATATATCTAAAAAATGCCCCTTAGCAATTATTTAGAAAATTAACATGTCCTTGTCTGAATACAACTTCTTAAATTCAGAAACGTTCTTTCATTTCTTGTCTAAATGACAAGCCTAAAATCTTGGGATTTAGGTTTTTATCTTTAAAATTATCTAGATTTTATAATCCAGCATGAGAAAAAAATTGCTGTTAAAAAAGAAAACAACTCGCAATACTTCCTTTGTTTTTACACTAAACAATCTCCATTTCTACCAGGTTTATAAACTCTGCTAATTTAAATCCACTAAAAGCAGTCACCCTGCACAAAGTCTGCTGCGTGACCGTGTCATTCCAGACAAACTGGCAGATGTGGAGGAACAGAATGAGCTACTACAATTTCCAGTGGAACTTAATGGTAACACGATGGCTGAGATTTCATAATTCGCTTTATAAACTTGTTTAAATGAGGGCTTAAAAAATACCTTTCTTCTTGCTCACAGTGTCATAGACACATCTATTATAACTTTCACTGTATTTTAAGCGCTTGTTCAAAATTAATCCCTTAGATGATCTTGTTGCTACCTTAAATTTACTGCTATGGAGCTTCTTCTTTAAGTCCCAGGTAAAACTTCTCTTGGCTTCTTCTTGACTTCTGTGTGAAAGTTTGGCCTCACTAAAGGAAAAGTGCAAGGAGCACAGGGCTGAGCCCAGAAGGAGAGCTACACCCCACTGTTAAGCTACTCTGTTTCCTCACATAACAAAACGTTAGCCTGATTTGCTACCTGCAAGTGAAAACAGGAACCAAAAGTAATCCTTCTCTCCCAGAATACGCAAATGCCATTTTAGGGCTCTATGTAGGAATTAAAAGGCAGTGACTTACCAGTAAAACTCTGTAAGGTGTGAAGGGTGTGGAGCTACCAGGGGACTACAGAATAGCCGTCACACACGAGGGCAACAGTCTCTACATCCCGAGTGAGTGAAGCATGAATGAGACAGATCTGTCAGGTGCCCACATACAATCAGCCACACAGATCTAAAATCTGCACAGTAAGGAGTGTCCCGCCCCCCGCCCCAGATGTACAAAGGGACAAACCTCTCTGGCCTTCAAAGACTCAAGACCCTTTTTTTACTGCAGAGAAGAAGGTACTCCAATAGACAGGTATCAGTCTGAGAGGACTTCAGGCAAGTTACAGTAATTGCAAGGGGGACAGCACTATACACCCTGTTCAAACTTCTTAAAGTACATTTTAAATATTTTTCTACTTTAATTCTAAATGTTCCAGTAGGATTTTAACGTTTCCCTTTTAACTTCCCTTAAAGAGAAACTCCAGTAGCTCTGGCTACTCCGTTCAATTCTTTCTTCATATCTATGTCACCATGTTAAAGACCTAACACACACTCAGGATTCACAACAACATCCTAGGCTTATATGATTTCTACAGTTAGTCAGGGATGAATCCAGACACTTTTCTGATACACTTTTTGCCTACAGAAAACAAAACAAAACCCAACCACCCCACCCCCCACCCCCAATAAACAAACAAAAAACCCAAACCTTTTTGGCTTATAACATTGACAAACTTTTGCGTAATGAAGACACAAATATCTTCCAAAAAAGTCTAAAGAATATACATCTCAAATCCTCTTTGAGTCCTAAGTGAACAAGTGAGTAGCTGGAATGTTTTTGGTAACTCTCAGACCAAAGATGTGAACAGAGTGAGGTTAAAGCCTGGTGAACGCAGGGAGGCCACCGAGTTGTTTATCTCACCATCAGGAAAAAGTGTTTGCAAGGGCCGTAACTCACAGCTCACCTGAAGAAACCCCAGAGCTACCTTGGGTTACACTCATGAACTCCATCATTTCGTGTGGCACCAGCTTACGCGGGTGAATGCAATTCCGTCTCTGCATTATATCTAGGATTTAACTTTACTCCCGGGGTAAAACTGACCTGCACCGCACATCAGTGTTCAAACCTTAGGGCAAACCTTTAAGGAAGAAATTACACGTCCTCCCTCAAACGCACGCGTGAGGGGGCAACAGCCGCAACAACTCGGACACAAACGGTACGTGCTGCTTCCTCCTCCACTGCATCTTCTGAGGTGTTCTGTGAGGTCTGGACACTATTCCCTGACACGCCAGGCCCAGTTACCAGTCCCAGCGGCGCTCACCGCTGTTTCCCCGGCAGGACAGACGCAGCCGGCGCTCACGCCAGGCTCCTCACCTCGTTCTTTCCGCTCCTCCTCCGCGCAGCGCGGGGCCGGCAGGGCGGGCAGCAGCCGCTCGCCTCCCGCCCCGGGCACAGGCTCCAGGTCCGCCCGCGGCCACGGCCCCCCCGGAGCCCCCTCCCCTCCCCGGGCCGCCTCCGGACGCGCCTGCCCGGCGGCACCGCCCAGGGGCGCGGCACGTGGGCGCTGCGGGAGCTGGGCTGCTGGAAGTGGCGGCAGCTCGAACTCGTTCAGAAGAGCCCAGAGAGTACTGGCGCACAGGCGCATGTAACGGAGGGGGAAAGAAGGCCTCAAAACTTTGCCGGGGCTAAGGAAAAGCGGGGCGGGGGGTCGGGACAGGCCGGGAGTGCCCACCGCCCTACCTGCTGCCTCCGCCGGCAGCGGCCCCGGGGCGGCCGCCCCGCGCAGCGGCCTCCGGCGGGCACCCCGTGCCCGTCCCGCCCGCCCCGCCTCCCGCCGCGGGCAGAGCCGCCCGCCCGGGAGAGCTTCACCCGGAGAGCTCCCAGCAGAGTGGCCGGGGCGTTTGCCTTCCTCTCCCAGGCTTCTGACAGGTTATCACTGTGCAGACAATCCATCCTCCTTGGCGGGCCAAGGTGGGATTTCCTGAGAAATAAACAGCTTCTTCCTCTGAGAGGAGGAAAGCGTAAGAAATCCCTCCCCGGGCCCGGCCCGCAGCTCTCCGCTCGCGGGCAGCGGGGCTGCGGCAGCACCTGCCCGCCCGCTCCGCCCCCGCCTCCCGCTTCCCCTCGGAACCCGCGGGCTCTGCCGCCCGGGGGCCGCTCGGTAGCGGCACCCGGTGCCGGCTCCTGGCCCGGGCGGGCGCTGCGGGGCTGCGCTGCGGGGCGCGCTCCCCGCTCCGGCCCCGAGCCCCGCAGCCCTGGCGGGGCCGAGCAGCGCCGCCCCGCGGCGGCCCCTGGCGGGAGGGCCGTGAGGCGGGCGGGGGGAGCGCGCCCGCGGAGCCCCGGGGGCAGCCCCGGGCCCCTCAGGGGCGAGGCGTCTCTGAACGCTGCCGTTTAGAAAGCAGAGAAACAAGCAAAACACGGAATCATAGAATGGTTTCGGGTGGAGGGGACCCTAAAGATCATCTAGTTCCAACCCCAATGCCATGGGGTTGGGATCCCACTAGAACAGGCTGCTCCAAGTCCCATCCAACCTGGCCTTGGACACCTCGGGTGGTCAACCTGTTCCAGTGTCTCACCATCCTCACACTAAATAATTTATTCCTAATCTCTAAATCTACCCTCTTTCAGCTTCAAAATGTGACTCCTCCTCCTCCTATCACTGCATGCTTTTGTAAAAAGTCCCTCCCCAGCTTTCTTGTAGGCCCCCTTTAGGTATGGGAAGACTTACAAGGTCTCCCCGGAGGCTTCTCCAGGCTGAACAACCCCAGCTTTCTCAGGTTTTGTCTCAGTCTTTGTAGGAAAGAACAACAAAAAGGTCTTCACAGAAAGGAGGTTTCTTTCCCTGAGAGAAGGTAAACTTCTGCCACCTGCGTGTCCTCTGTGAAGAACCGCAGCGTGCTGCCAGCCCTGTGAGCCAAGGTGCTTCGCAGGCACCGGCTAATGTCAAGACAGATCCTTCGGTTTCCCGAGTGAAGGCAGCGTCACATCAACTCCTTGCAGTATCTCAAGACACTTGCTAAATTTTATAAATGACAAGCCTGGACATTCAAATTTTGAGAGCCTGTACCCAGGACTGAGCCTATATTAGGAAAAGAAGGGATTATGGATGATATTTTTGAAAAGTCTTTTTCCCACAGACTTTCCTCAGTCAAGACTAGCTGTCAAGCTGTTGTGCACAGTCCATTTGAAAAAACAGACCTGTTGCAACTGTTGCCACGATTATGATTTAAAGGTGGCTCTTGATATTTTTAGCATTAATATTCAAAAATATTACCATCATCTGCATTTTTATGAGGCTTGTGTGTGTTCTTTAGTGTTGCCCTGAGAGAGGAAAACCTTATACAGAATGACTTAAACTAACATCACAACTTGACAACTCTTCAGCAATAATGTATGAATTTCTGTTGATAGCTACTCTACAGTCAGAGACCTGGAAACTTAACCACACCAAGTTATCCCCAAGGTTGTTGCTCTATTCAGTAAAAATACCATCCAAGAAAAATGTTGAGACAATTTGAGGAGCTCTGTGTGGCAAGCAACAAACTGAAATATCCCCATGTTGTTGTATCTTTGCAACTCTTGGTTGCTCCCTATAAATCTTTCAGCTGAAAACACTATCAGGAAAGACTTCTGTTGATCTAAAAACTAGTGGTGGGACAAGAACAAATGGCTCTGTTTAGGGATGTGTGCTAGAGCTAAACCAGTGCTGTCATGACTGTAAATGCAATAGTATCACAGTGTGGATTCTGAAGCAGTGTGAGGCATAAGGGTCCATGTTAGGGTACAGGAGGGAATCCCAGCAGCCCCAGTAACTCATGACATTACAATTTCCTTCACACGATGAAGTCCTTCAGCTCATCAGGACAACTGAAGGGCAGGAGGCTTGATTTTAGGGAGAAGTAGAGACATCTCTCACTTCCAACCATCTGTCCAAAAGGTTTAATAGCATGAAACACTGAGTGTTTCCATGATTCCTTTTTCAGTCTCTGGAAGATTTCAAGTGACATTTCATACCATTTGTGTAACTGGCCTTGACAAATTTTTGTAAGAAAAATGTTCTTACTCAGAAGAGCAGTGCGGTTCTAGAGCAGGCTTTCAGTACTGCCATAGAAGGTTTTTAAGATGGACTTAAATATATTTCAAACAAGGATAGTACGATGCAGCCTGCCATGGGGCTACAGCCATCAGCTAACAATTTCCTTTCCAAGAATTCCCTTCTGGGTTCTTACAAGAAGTGGTTTGGGCTGTCGACAAAATCCACTGGGACATTTGTAGAACGTGAGACAGGCAAGGATGCAAAACCCCCTGGGAAAATTGAAGGGAGCAGCTTTAAAAATACAGGTCTGATTATGTGCTGCTGAAAGCCCAGCATGAAATGTGTTGAGGAGGCATGGAAGGCTGTTTGTTAGTCATGTACTAGAATAGGGGGCTGTAAAGGGGGAAACAGAAAAAGCAGGTCTCATCTCCCTGAGGAATTTATTCAGAAGGAAGATATGCTCAGATTTAAACTATGGTGTTAAAAGGTGGGTCTTCCTGTGGACTTTCTGACAGAGGGATTCCCATGCAAGGGCCACCCAGCTAGATCCCACACTGTCACTTATTGTTGAAGGCACACAGCACTGCCAGCTGTCAGATTCCACTTTAGTATGTTCCAGATCCCTGCGTCCTTATTATGTTTAAAGGGTTCCGTCCATTGTCATTAACACTAGACAGCAACACAGAACTTCAGACGACATTTAAATGTTTATATTAAAATACATATTTACATAATTTTCAGCCTTCCTTTAATTATCCTCCATCATAACTTCTCTCTTCTTCCATCCAAGCCTCCAAACAGGTGACAACCCCTGTTCTGTGCATAGACAGACCTTTAGCAGTCTAGATTTGGCTGGCACAGAAACAAAGTGAACTCAAGAAGTGCATAGACAGAACAGTCAGGCAGGCATTTTCAAGATGAGAAGAACCAGGTTTGCATGGCACGGTACAAAGAAACAAGATACAAAATAGACACCAAGATTTATGAAATTATAAAAAGATCACATAAGTTAAGAAGATGTATCTTGATCTTAGTCTGAACCTGAGCTGCAGCCCAACAAGAAAAATTGGCCTTTCTCAGATCAGTATTGGTCCCAAACACTGTTCCACTCCCTTCTATTTCTAGTTCAAGCATCTATTTTGAAGTACAGAATAGGATGGCTTTTACCCTAACTGTGCATCCAAACACAGATTAGTGGAAGGATCTCTAAACTGTGGTACACGTCCTTAGTTGTAAATGAGCCAGGCCAAAGTGGTACACGGCTCAGCAGTGCTGGTAGCAAAAACAGAGCTACAAATACCTTCATGTTGGTATGGCACTGCACAGTGTGTCAATAAAAAGAACTGAGCTTGACATGCTGCTGCCCTACAGAAGATGGCACTAAAGATGTTTGAATGCTAAGAGTACTGCTACCTCAAGAGGTTCAGTTTGAAGCAGGGATAAAGGTATTTTCTTTTCTAGTTTTCTACATGGACAAATCAAAAGACTTTAGAAATAATCAACTAATAAATAAAATTGTAATAAAAAGACTGAAGTTGTAGTTTAATCTCCTATTACATAGTAATTATTATTTTTTACTATTATAATTAGTGATTAGTGTTCAATTCCATTAAACATCACTGACAAGCACATCAGAGGACACAGCATATTAACAAATAACTGTTGACAGGAAGAATTACTCATTTCGAGTTTGTAGGAAGAGTTATTGTGACTTCTAGTGTGTAGGAATGGAGGCACAGGAGGACTTAATGACTTGTCCTAGCTTATACAGTTCTGAGAATGGCACTGAGATCCTAGGCTGGGCTTTTACCCACCAGAATGGGCTTCCTTTTGAAAATCCTTTGGAAACTATGGGATGTTCCCCAATACAACAACAACGACAAAAACATTGCTTTTGGATATGTAAAAGTGGGATGCTTTCAGGTCATCTTCATGGAAGCAAAAGCTCCGTGTGAGATATAGCATAGGAAGCAGCCCAGAGAAGTTGTGGATGTCTCCCTCCCTGGAAGTGTTTAAGGGCAGGCTAGATGGGGTTTTGAGCAGTCTAGTCTGGTGGGAGGTGTCCCTGCCCATGCAGGGAGTTTGGAACTAGATGATCTCTAAGGTCCCTTTCAACTCAAACCATTCTGCCATTCTGTGATTCTATTTTAAGAACTATAACTATACAAGCCAGTCATCTGCTAGGAGGAAAAATCATAGAATGCCAGGTTGGAAGGGACCTCAAGGATCATCCGGTCCAGCCTTTCTAGGTACTACTATAGTTTATATGAGATGGCTCAGCACCCTGTCAAGCTGAGACTTAAAACTGTCCAATGTGGGGGAATCTACCCCTTCCCTTGGGAGACTATTGCAATGTTTGACTGTCCTCATGGTGAAAAATTTACCTCTTGTGTTCCATAGGAATCTCCCCAGGAGCAACTTGTGCCTGTGACCCCTTGCCTTTTCCATGTGATTCCTTGTCAATAGGGAGTCTCCATCTTCCTGGTAGAACAGTAAAAAGGTCTCCCCAAAGCCTTCTTTTCTTAAGGCTGAACAAACCCAGTTTTCTCAGCCTCTCCTTATATGGCCAGTTCTCCAGTCCTCTGATCATCAAAAAAGAGAGACACAGAACATGCAAAATCCTGAGAGGAGTTATTATTTTAATCATTCTGTCATAATTAGATGCTTTTTTCCCACAGTACCAACAGAAATATGAAGAAATAAAAATATTTATATTTGAACACATTCCTGCCTGCCACAAGCCTGGCATAAAGCTAACTGAGCTGAAACCAAATAAAAATGCAGAATTCAGACAGTACTCTGCTGAGTTACTGTGTTAAATCAGCTCATTCAAGGGCTGAGTGAAGCTTGTGTTGGAGCAAAGGAGAAGGCCAGTAGGTGAGAAGCAGGTCCAGTAGAGAGGGTTAGAAAGAGGGGAAGGGTATGGCAGCAATAGAGGGAAAAGGCAGTAAGATGTTTGCCTTTCTAGTAGCAGTCACACATGAAAATGCAGCCAGAGGCTCTGGTTTGAAATTACAGCGTGTAGGGCAGTAAATACAACTTAACATGTTGCGGTTCCCCCCGCCCCTTCTGCTTATTCCCCTGCAGCTCTTCTTGCCCAACATCATGGCCCAGTGCCCCACAGTCACGTCAGCATGGAAGTTTATGTGGCCTGCCTGTGAGCCAGATCAAGGAATTGATCCAGCTAAAAAACAATCCGGCAAAGCAAAAGATCAGTTTCCTCATCAGCTAAAAGGGTTGCCCAATCCAGTGCTCAGTGCAGCTGTGCAAACAACTGTGCTGGCATGGTAAAGGTCCTGGAGTGGAGGCACTGTGTTGAATGAGGTGGGAGAGAGACAGAAGCAGGATAAGAATGAGCAGGAAGGGATGACATCAGTGTTAATGCTTCAAACTAGTACTACCAGTGAACAATTCATAGTGTCAAACCACAACCAAAGCTCCTAAACAAGGATGTTCTTTTTTATTTGTATTCAGGATCAGAGCAAATACAGTATGTTTTACCAGGAATATACCTTCCTGCCATGCATGATGAATTTCTAAAGGCCTCAAATACTGGCTGTCTTTCACAGAAAGCAACAGCAATAGATATCTTGCTTTGAAATAGAAAAACAAGCCCATGCACAGGAAAATATCTCTACAAGATTCAAACAGCTGCATGAAGTGATGGCCTGCCTTTGAAAGGAAAGAAATCAGTAACCCAAAATGGGATGCTATTGCTGTGAACCTTCTGGATGCAGACCAGGCTCCAGTTTGCATATATAGTTAACTGGGCAGCAAAACTGAAAACTGATCTGGGTTTCAGTCTTCCTTCTATCGGGAGGAATGCCTATTTTGTGAGACACGAAACCGAGCCAGAAGGAGTTTTTTGCCCACTGTGCTGAGGAGAAAAATAAAATCCATCACCAACTTAATTTATATTAATTACAATTTTATGTACTCACAGTGCCACCTCATATGCTTTGTCAGGTAAATTTATTATAGCACAAGAATGTATTATTACAATTGATAAAAGCATCTGGACAGCATGACAAGCAGACTTGTATTTATATGAAAGAGTTTATTCATCAGCAGAGCTTTGGTCCAGCAAAAGAAACATGTACAACTGACTCTGTCAGTTGGAGTCCCCTTCCTCACAGATTTTAGAAGTTTGCACTGTCCCAAAGCAAAGTCCTATACCTTGACCACCCTCAACAGATATTGGTCAGTCTTCACTGATGGAAAGTCTATCATCCAACTCAGCGCTTAGCCCACTTCACAGAGCGGTTTTAGGGTTACTGGCCCACATCTCATTGCACTGTAAGCCTTTTCTTTTCTTGTGCTGTTGCCAGTGGATGTGAAGAGCAACATTTTCATCTTCTTTGCCCAATCTTTTACATATTTGAAGAGTGCCATTGGGTCTTTCCACCAACTTTTCCATGCCAACTCATCTCTTTCAGGCTCTCCTCACAGGTTCTGTTTTAGACATTTGGTCACAGAATCACAGAATTGCTGGAGTCGGAAGGGACCTTTAGAGATCATCTAGTCCAACTACATAGTCATATACTATTTCAATAGTCATATACTATTCCTGACTCCTGGATTGCTCCAGCTGATAAACGGGCTTTTGGGGCAGATGGTACCCCAAAGTAGGGTCTAGATATGAACTTTCAGGTGATAAGAAGAGTGGAAACATTATTTTGAACATCCTATTTTTGACAAACCTTTAATGCATACCAGTATGATATTTTTCCAAGTCAGCTAGTTGAGCCATGTTCCACTGATGATCTACCACAAACTCCAGCTCTCCTCTGCAAAACTGCTCCCTGCTTCAGAACAAGTCTCCATCCTACAGTGCTGCAAGTTCTTAGTGTTTCACAACAGTAGCATTTAGTCCTTCCTAACTTTTCAAACTGCTTTTGTTAAACTATTTATCCTAGTGCTAAAGAACTTATTGAATTCTAAGCCTATCTTTCATTTACCTTCAGCTCCTCCCAGCTGCACAAAGTTTCTCCCATTTGGTAGATCCTTACATTCTGACAATGAGTCATTAATAACCATTTTACTCCTATACACAAAAGCTTGTATGAGGGCATAGGCCAAAATTATTTCTGACAAATCCATGTTGCAATGTCTCAGTCTTCTTTAAGATAACAGCAATATAATGATTTTGTCAGCTTGTTCCTCTGTGTCTGTGTGAACATATATGTGGAAGTGTATGGATTATTTTTGTTTATTTGTGCTGGAGAGGTTGTGGAAGTTATTTAAACTGTATATTAAACAATCCTTGGAAAGGATGCAACATCCAGGGCAGAGACATGACTAACTGTGAGCAGACATTACACTAAGACTGCAATATATCATAGGTTTGAAATGTTTTCCACACAATAATTACAAAATGTTTTTTTCTGGCACATGTTGCAATGATCTTAACGAACAATCCATGATCAAATTGTTCTGTTCCCTGTGAACATGACATAGTTGTCATCTTTAACTTTCGTTTGAGGAAACTCAGAAACAATGAGGTTCATGGTTGACTCTGTACTAGGACTGCTGTAATACTTTCAAATCAAGTGAAAGAAGTCTCATGACAAAATAAGTTGTTGATAGCTGGATACCAAACAGAGAGCAAGTTTTCCAGTCACCTCCTCAAAATAAGGTACAGCGTTCCTGCTAATACGTGGTGTGGGAAGTGCGGGAGGGATTTTTGTGTGTTGTCTTAAAGATCGAACCTCAATAGAAAATGATCTGAAAAAACCCCTTTTAAACCAAATTTCATGATCCTGACTTAAACAGTTTGAAGACTGCTATTGTCTTTCCCAGCTGACAAGCCAGTATTATCATAATTGCCAAGACATCAGAAAAGACACACGTTGCCTAAGCAAGTGAGCCTGCCCAGCACAGCTTGTGTGCTGAACAACTGCAACGGCTTCAGTCTGGTCTGACTGCATCCATGCACTATAGTATTTATTTCCTGGGTACTGTGCCAGGCTTTGAGTGAAGTGCTGGTTCTTAGCAGCACACAGAATATACACTGGTGTTCAGAACATTCATCTACAACCTGCAGTGATTCATAGCTCAAGTGTGTAACTTCTTTATCAGTTCATGCAAAACATACTCCCTTAGACTGTACGTCATATTGATACCAAATCATTCCTTTATCAGAAAGGCTTATTCAAGCACCTGGCTACCTGGTGGCATTCTTGGGGAGGATATTTTTTAGTACATGGCCTATTAAAATACAATGGATTGAGCATAGAGCAAGCAGATGTAAAATAATCATTGAGTTAGTGGCAGATTTAACAAGAAGAAAAATGGAGAAGGCCAATTCTGAGGCTGAATCCTGTGGTAGTACTGGGGGATCAGCCACAGGAGGGACAAGCTATGTTCTCAAAGTAGAAAAGTCAGAGATGTGTCTTGTTTCCTCAGCTGGGCTGCTGATTAAAGTGTAGTATCTTTCCAAACCTAGGTTATATAGACTTTTTTTGTGTGTCTGTGAAGGCTTACAGAGAAAACACCCAGGTCAGAGCTGGGCCAGCTTTACAAAAGGGAATTATATTCTGTAAAAGAAAATTATAATGACAAGCTGGGTTGCTCAGATGGGGAACAAAGTATATGTACATCCTGAACTATCTTGAAGATCATTACATTAGTCTTAGTTCATTAAGCCTCAGATAGTTATCATTACTCTTGTCACTGTTTACAAACAGGTTCAAGTGACTGTATAGATAATAAGATGGTGAAAATCTAAAGAAACCTGTAATTAATACCTAGGGTAGTGGCTGTCCTGAATATCAGAACAGGTGACAGTAAAACAGTGTAGTTCTTTGAGTGTAATTTTGTTTTCTGGTAAAATACATTAGCATAAGTTACAGGGAGGATATTATTATTAGAAGAAAAAGAGAGTGATTTTCATCAAGTTCAGTTTATAGTCTAGTGCTACTAGCTCTTGCTCATTTGCTGCAGGGCATTTTTTACCAAATGAAGCAACTTCTAACAGTGTTGCTCTTTTGAATTGAACCTCTGTGGTACAGGAGTGCTCTTCTCCTTATGGACCATATAATTTCTCTTCTATATTCTTGCTGTCAGTCAAAAAATAACACAGAACATTGGCTCATGGTAACTGTAAAACATCTGAAGGATTTTTAAATTTTTGTCTAAGAAAACCTTTAATAAAGGTACTTCTATATTCAAAAGTCATAAATAGAGATACATAGTTCTGATTTCATTTCAAACCAGTCTTTCTCCCAGAAGAGTTAGGGTTTTTTTCTCTAGCAGGGTCCTTGAGTTAACAGTGAAGTTTGCTTCCCCTCCCTCTCTCCTCCTTTCTAACAAACATGTTTATAGTCTTGGTTTCAAGGTTTTGGATAAAAGTTTAGCTTGATGAAGTCAAAGGTGATTTCTCCTGGTCATTTCAATTGAGGTATAATTCTAGCCAGTACCACTCCTATACTTCCCAGTTTCAATACCACGTTATTTGACACTTTATAGCCTTGCTACACTGGATAGTGAAGAATCAGCCCCTTTTGCAGTCAAGACTTCAGATTTACTGCTTCAGTTTTCAACCTTCTTGCAATCTTCATTCTGAGAAGAGCCTAGGAACCTAGTGCTAAAAATGTAGACACTTCTTGTGTATTTCAGGAAGCAACACACAACTCCAACACAGCATTATATTTTAATCTGTATGAAATCCATTTGTAGGAGGTCAACCACGCAATGTAGCACGTAGAAATAGGTGCAATTCCTATGAAGTATCTTATTTTTTTCCCTACAAAGCTGTTTAGTCAAACCTAAGAAGTGTCAGACAGTAAATATGTCCTAGTGGAGCTATTATCACCTGATGCTGCAGTTCTAGATCAAAGCCCTCTCTTGGCCACTTCCAGACACTTTCTCTAGATCTTTTTCCCCTGTGTGACAATCTGGTTGCCAAACTGCTAGTTAAAGATAACCTCACAGTGTTTGTGTGACCAGTTTTGATGTGTTTCATGCCAAGCTCCAGTTAAGTTCAACAGCAGGCTGGGAAAGCAAACTTTCTTCCCTATGGAGCTGGTTATTTATCACCAGCTTTTTCCACCTGCAGTCCTGCAAGTACAAGGTTTACTTAAGCAGCACATTGGATTTCTAGTAGGGGTCACAAATGTGACCTTCCACTGTCAGTTCACAAAGTCTGCAGGGTAACAGGCAGTGTAACCAGTTGAAAAACCTACCTGCAGCGGAAGGCTAAAATCATTACACTAGCCCTTGGCTATTAAATGTAGTGCTGGTGCATATGCATATTTTTCATAAAGGTGAAAAGATGTTCATTACACACATTAGGTAATCCATGGCATGTATAACTAAACCAGAAAACAGACACAAGGGTGCTTTAATTATAATTTCAGAAAAAAAAAAAAAAAAAGAAGAAAAAAAAAGTATCCTGTTGTCAAAAAAGAAATTTATTACTAGAGCAGTGGGAGTGTAGATACTTTGTTCTCTCCGTACTTGTACATGGAACAATGCAGGAACTTTACCAAGCATAAAACGGATATTTGCCAAGCTTTGTTCTTTAGAGTTGAATTAAGGATGTTTTCACAGTTCAAGTTTCCAGTTCAGCTCATTATTAATGACTTTCCATCTTTTTGTTCATCCTCGTTCCAAGGGTGGTGTTTTTATGGGTTACTTTCTCCCCCCTTAGAAGACCGATTTCCCTCTGCAGTCTAGTTGTAACGCTGGAGGTAGCTCACAAGCAATGGCAGCCTGATTATGCTCTGCTTCCAGTGCACAGTGAGGGGTCATGGGTCTGATTTAATGCAGCTCTGTTTACTCCAACAGTGATAAGCTTAAATGTACAGCAAGAGATGGATGCAAATAGAGAAGCTGAGATAGTGCTCATCCATTTTGGGGAAAAGAGAGTTATTAAAGCTAAGGAGGAGAAATAGCCAGAAGTGGGTTCAATGTGGGCAGGCACTTGGGAGACAAACTGTGTTGCTGTATGCACTGGTGTAGCTGCCTGTAACAGGCAAAAAAACATGTTTTGAGACTACTTTGGACAGGCAAGACCAGACTGACTCATGTAGTTCTTCAAGTTAGTAAGATACAATTCAAGGCTCAGCAATGTGAACTTTGAGAAAAGTATCAAGTTCCTCCTTTCTGATTGGGTCCCTTTGCTGTGGTAGGTGTGTAAGCTGTCTGTAATTCCTGCTAGACCTACTGTAAGAAGAGGAAGGGTGATTCAGTCTCACAACGTGGAATGCCAGAAAGATTGGGAGTGGTTTGAGGGACTCACTTGAAAGTTACCTCAGATACGGAAGGAGCATGGGTAGACGCAACTGCATTATGCTTTAAGGTGAAGCACTTCTTTTGGATAACAAACAGAATTAAACAAGGCAAGTTTTCTTGGTGGTTACTGAAAAAAAACCCAACAACTTTTAAAGGTACACAGCTGAAGGAGGCTTTGTCGGGTGGTAAAATTCTCTTAATCAACTAAAATGTACTGTACTGAGATTCTTCACAAAGTGTTGGGGGAGAAAAAGAGGAGGAAGTCAATGGCACTACCTTCACTTTCTCAAAGGTGACAATCCTTTTTTTCCCCTGACCAAGGGAATGAAAAAGATGAACTTCATTCCTCCCACTTGTGCAGCCCCTGAGTGGAGGGAAACAGCCCTGACGTAATGACATTCACAGGCAGCTGAGACTGGCCACCTCCCGACCCTGTAGGAGATGCTCCTCAGTGCAAATGAGGAGAAAAAAAAAAGATAAAAACCATTGCTGCTGCCCAGCAGAGCTGGCAGCATAAATTGCCATGTAGTACCTCTGTTCTTAGGCCTTTTCCTTGCTCTTCAGAATCTTTAGAGAACAGGACACCTGCTGCAAACACAATCACCTCCCTGTCTTCTTCCTTGTCACAAGACACAA
This sequence comes from Apus apus, assembly GCF_020740795.1. Lineage (NCBI taxonomy): Eukaryota > Metazoa > Chordata > Aves > Apodiformes > Apodidae > Apus > Apus apus. The sequence continues at coordinate 18,359,624 of NC_067282.1, forward strand.
GTCTCCCCCAAAAACCCTTCACCCCACCTTTGACCAAAACCCATTGTTACTGGCTCACCTCTGAAGCTGACACAGTGTTTGTTATTCCTGGCTCTCTTTGGGATAGTAGGACCTTCTCTGAGCCTTTCCCCTCCCATTTTTTGAAAAGTGACTCTGCCCCAACACCTGCTCCCAGCAGTAGGCATACCTGGAAAAGCTGCTGCCAGAAGGCTGCTCTCTCTGTTTGATACAGGAATACTGAATTAGCTCATGATCTCTAAAACCTGCCTCTGTAGCAGCTTCCCAGGGAAGAGATCATTTTTTAAAACACCAATAAACATAATTTTTATCCTTTTCCTTGAGTGTGAAAATATTGCTGATTGTTTTCTGACACCTAAGAAACTTTGAGGGAAATTGGGAGCTAGGAAATCCTGAAACTGGGGCATTATTTTAAAACTGTTGTTTTCCTGGATTCTTTCATGCAAACTTTTAAAACTAGGTAACACAATTCAGCCAGATTCAACATCATGCAGATCCCAGACACAGCAAGCATGAAAATAGTAAATGTGGTTTTCTCAGTGGGCCGAGACACAAAACAGTCCACTGTGTTGGGGCAGGGCCAAGCATTACACTTCACCAGGCGAGGCATCTGGTACCCGTTGTACATGTAATAGAACATGTACATGAAGACTGCTTCAAAGACAATCCTGAAGAAGATGCTGGTGGTGTATGTCCACCACAGGGGGCCCCGAATGTGAAACTTTTCATTTTTCAGCTCTTCAATATCAATTTTCTCACCCTTCCTGAATCGCCTTTTCTTCTCGTGCCTCCTGTAAGCTACATGCATGGCCACCAGCAGCGCAGGTGTGGAGACAAAGATCAGCTGCAGGGCCCAGAGTCTGATGTGAGAGATGGGGAAAAACTGATCATAGCAAACATTTCTGCACCCAGGCTGAAGTGTGTTGCAGACAAAATCTTGTTGCTCATCTCCCCAGACTCTCTCTGCAGCCACAACCAGGATCATGATACGGAAGATGAACAGGACTGTGAGCCATATCTTCCCAATGCTGGTGGAGTGCTTATTTACACCTCCTAAAACAGCCTGCAGAGTTCCCCAGTCCATCTTCTTTCCTGTGTCCTTTCACCTGCAGGATGATATAATACATCAAATGGTCACTTTTCAAAGGGTGAAAAGTCAGCTCTAGACCTTCTACAAATGAGAGGACTTCCTAGGTCTCACTCAAGAGTCACAGACAAATGCAAGTCACTTTCATTAATGTTACTCTCATGTTTATGGATTCAAATAGCTTATTAAACTCTCATCTTCCTGCATTTATGATGGGACAAGCGTACCTTGATTATTTCTCATCAAGGAGGCAGGAAATAAGTCACATCTTCAAATACATTTCCTCCACGCATCCTTTATGCCCTCCTTTCCTCTCTTGAGATATTTCCCTTTCTGTGGTTGACTCTTGTCAGTGTTTTACCTCTCAGTGTCACCTCCTTATGCAATAGAAATTACCATCAGTGCACAAATTAAGGCAACATACAGACAGAGACTCCTTGGTAATTTTCACATAATGTCTTTGCCAATGCCACGGTCCTAGAAGACTGGGGTGGTGCTTTCTTTGCCTCCAAGGTAAGTACTAGTTGGCCTTTTTCAGTCTTCACTCCACCCAGCCACCTCCAGCAGGCCTCCAAGGCTTTCTGCTGTAGCTCAGACATGGTCCTTCATCTCAGAAGTACATTTGATGTTGACAACACTGATAAGAAGCCTCAAGCTGGTGCTGTCAGAGCTGTATGCACATAGAGAACAAACCAATAGGCAAAGGAAGATACTGCAGAGCCTGCCCTTCCACATTTTCATTGCTAACTCATCCCAAAAGGAGACAAGCAGAGCCATAGAGTTGAGAGGAAAAAGCCCTCAGCTAAAGAGCTTATGTTGATTTCTAGATGCTATCACACCTCAGCAGAATAAGCAGGTCAAACTTCAGATAAGCTCCATTTCAGCTTTCCTCCTACTCTTGAAAACTAAAATACACACTGTGCCCCTTTGAAAGTTCAATGTAAGTTTTGCTGAAGTCAGAATTCAGTCTCAGGGCTCAGCTTTCACTGATTGCAGCCAGCTGGAAACTACCACTGAACTGGACAAAACACTTTGAAACCAGAGCTAGGAACTTGCATAGCTGGTCCATCATCTTTCAAGGCTGGGGCTTACCTTTGCTGTTTGGGAGAGCCAGAGAGGCCCAGAGAAGAGCTGGGTCTGCTCCTGGAGCTGGCTGTGTGCTGGGGGCAGAGCAGGGTACCTCGGGTTCAAGTTTTCAAAATCTCTCATTCTCACGGAACAAAAATTCTCTACCCTGGTGAAGTTACAACACAACTGAAGGACTAACGTGCCCCAACACATACTCTTGGGTACAAGGGCCTAGCTTGCACAGGCAAGCCTTGAGGCAACAGGAAGAGGTCGGATTTACTGTGCTGAGGAGAGGTGAAATTGGGTGTCAAAAAAAGAAAAAAAAGCTTTGAGAAGGTGGCTGGAATTCTTTTTACTTCTTATGTTTTGTCTCTGCTGAAACTGGCAGCATTTTTTGCAGCTTTTTACATTGACCTAAACTCTGGGCTATGATCAGATACCTGCATCTTTCTGTTAAGAAAAGTCTGTTGCCTAGGCATTAAAATTAAGCCAGTGAAACCTTCACAAAGGGCTAATCAGGACTCATGGAAAATCTTTGAAGTGCATATCCCATGAGAAGAACACCTTGGGCTCCAAGAGCTGCAGTTCTGAACCAGTGCTGCAAGTCTGGGGGGGGGGCGAAAACCAGCATTTTCCCTGCTCATCTGCCCCCACAGAAAAACTGACATTGGCTCTGGCAACTGAGTGAATCTACAGGACACACACTCGTCCTGCCAACCAAGGCATCATTTATTGGAAACCATCCAAAATCCCCACTTTGTGGGGATAAACCGGACGCCCTGAGGTGGCTCCCCACCTCCCGCCGCCGCCGAACTGCGGGGCCCAACCCGCCGAGCCTGCCGCTGAGCCCCAGGAGCGCTGGTGCGGGCGCGGAGCCCGCAGCGAGCCCTTCCCAGCCCTTTGCCGATGGCAGCGGGGTCCTGCCAGCCGACACTCCTTGGCAAACGCCAGTTTGGGTTCAGAGACCCGACGGCTCCTCCCGGGACCCGCGGTGCTGCTGCCGCCCGCCCGGACCCGCAGCCGGGGCAGCGCGGCCGCCTCGACGGCAGGTCCGCGGAAGCCACCGGGGGTCGGGGCCGCAGCGCGACCACCCGCGCCCCGCAGCGCCCCGCTCCGGGCCCCAGGCCGGCACCCCGCACGGATGCCGACCCGCTCGGGGGGCGTTCGGCCCGCTCCCCGCTCCCCAGACGCTCCGCATCCTCACCTGGCGCGGCTCGGCGGGGCAGGCGGGACGCGGCCGGCGCTGCGCTGCTCTCGGGTCCCGCGGTGCCTGCGGAGCGGCGGTCCCAGCCTCGCCGCCCCGGAGCTTTACGGTCCCGCTCACCTGCCGCTGCTTTTAACCCGCCCCCCGCCCGCCTCTGCCCGCCTCGGGCTCCTGCGGCCGCCCGGGCAGGAGGTGGGAGCCCGGGGCGGGGCGGGTGCGGGGCCCGGCCCAGGGGTCGAGCCCGGGCCGGGCTGTGCCGGGCGGGAGCTGCTGGGCATGGAACGGGACCCCGAGAGCTGCCGGTGCCCCCCGCGGGGAGCGGCCCCCGGTGCCTCCGGGACGTCCCTGCCGAGGGACGGGCACGGGGCAGTGGGCTCGGTGCCCGGCCAGTGCGGCCCCCGCCGGGATTAATTCCCGAGCGTTAGCAGAAAGCAGGTCCCGGGTGGACATCCCGTCCTGTAGGTCCCTCCAACACTGACCCAGTGTCGTGGCAGCCCGAGGAAATCGTCCCCGTGAGCCAATTCAGGCAATGGTCAGAAAAATTGTTGCTCCCAGGGGCCTTTCATAGGGTGAGACAAGGCTGGAGAAGGAAAGCTCAGAGACCTTCTCAGGTGGCTGGAGTTTGGAAGGCAAGGAACAGATAAACCAACTGCTAATTTGATACAATTTTGATGACAAATTGAATTATCTTGGGAGTAAAATAAGAAGGGCAGCAAACAGCTAAGGGTAGGATAGAAGGGTTACAATTGTACTCCCTTTGAAATGTTTAGGACTTTCTGACAGCTATAAGAAACCTTGCTGGTATCCTCAGTAGCATGGGCAAGCTTGACTTCACTGTGGGGTGGGGGGGCAAGGGGGGGAGGGGTAGTTGTTTTTGTGAAAGAAAACAATCTACCAGAAAGTATAATGCATGAATCAAAGAAGAGGTACTTGCCATGTGAAAAGCCACTAGATGTTTTTTTCTGGAGCTTGAGCTCAGTTGTTGGCAATAAAACCAAAAAAAGGCCTGTTGTAATTATAGTGTCCTTTAAATCCCATCTGAAAAATCTTCTAAGGATGGAGGCCATGGCCAGTGAGGCACAAGCTGGTTGGATCAGCATGGCACCCTTACCTTGGGCTTTGGTCATAAAGTGTACCCAGGGTTGCTGCCAGGCTCAGGACTGCCTCACACAGTCTCACTTCACCCAAAGCAGCCAACCAAGAAGGACTTCTACTAAATGACACTTGATTACAACTCAGTAAAGAGTCTTTGGTTTTTAAAACACTGTGACCAGAAATCCTACCAGAAAAAGAATGCTGTATTAAAGTGGGTGTGTAGGAAAGCTAGAGGGTGAGATGTGTCTGAAAGCAGAAATGCTTTCATCAGTAGGGATTTAAATAAAATTTAAGCTTGATCTAGTAGTTTGTATAGATAGCAATTACAAGAAACTAGAACTTGCATGTGTGTGTGCAAAATGGCAAAGTTTAGGGGGTTTAGAAAATTAAGCCAGATATGTAAGGTCTTTAAATAATCCATGAAGAAATGTCTGGAAGAATCAACTATATTTTATAAATACAATCCAAGTGGTAAATGTAAATGCTTGAAAGCACCCACAGCTGGAGTTGCTCAGTGCTGCCACAGTACTTCTCATTTACAACCAAACTAAATCTGTGGCGAAGCTGAGTGCTACCTTCACTTTCCTTCAGTTTTGTTTGCTTGCTTGTATGTGTGAGGAAGTATTTAGGGGTTTATTTGGAAAGGAGGGGAGAATCCTGGCAAGGAATTCTGACAGAGCACAAAGCCATGGGTGCAGCTTTACTTAACACCTTGCTAGTTGGCAGGAGGTGCAAGAGCCAAATATTAACAGCTCTGGCACCTATAAAGATTCAGGTCTAAGGAGGGATTATTCTGGTAGCATTGAAGGTGATGAATGTTACAAAGCGTGTACATATGTACAAAACATCGGTTCTTGTGGATTGTTAAGTAATGTGAAAATAAAAGCTTCATAAAAAAGGGAAAATAAATACCGTTATAACTTTTGCAACACAGAAACAGGTTTTAGATTATTTCAAGGCAGCAGAAATCTTGGCATCATCTTCCAGTAATGTGTTACAGCTTTCCAAAGACTGTGTTTGCACCTCTTCTTTCAACAGCACCCGGGCACCTCCAGAGGCTCTGTCTGGATCTATACTTTTATTAGCCCTTGCTTCACTCTGCTTTGTGTAACCGTGCTTTGATGTTACCTGTGTCTGGATAATATATATTTAATATTTATCTTTATATATCTCAAAATGCACAAGATCCTGGAGTAATTAACTCAATAGCTTAATTATGCATGGTGGAAAAAAAAAAAAAAAAACGATTAATTTACTGAAAATCTGTTCTTATATAATTTCATGGGACATTCCCAAGTTCTCACCATTGGAAGTAGTAGCTGATTGTTTTCACCTGTCCATCTCCTCCATGAATGCATAAACTTCTCTCTTATCACAGAGTCAAAGAGTGATGCCTTCCCAGTTCAACTCAGCATGTGTAACCAGTTTGTTGGAAGGAATCTCTGAAGATCATCTAGTCCAACCCCCCTGCTACACCAGAATCACCTGCAGTAGATCACATAGGAACACATCCAGGTGTGTGTTGAATCTCTCCAGAAAAGGACCCTCCACAACCTCTCTGGGCAACCTGTTCCAGTGCCCTGTTTCTTTCACAGTAAAGAAGTTTCTTCTTATGTTTAGTTTGAACCTCTTAGGCTCCAGCTTGTGCCCATTGCCCCTTGAATCCTCTCTCCATCCTGTTTATTCTGTGCTGAAAGTTCTAATTTGTTGAATCTGTGTCATGCAGGAGCTGTTATATATCTTTATTATCCTCATCACAACCTTTTTTGCCTTTTTTTACAAGAGCATTCCATAGTTTATATTGCATAATTTATATATGCACAGAGCAATGCTTTTTCTTGTGTTGTCCATCATTTTCTATCAATTCCTAGTAGTTCCTGTTTCTCAGACACCTCCAAGCACTGAATTAACTTTTTCACTATCACTCCAAGATTACAGAATAACAGAATCACAGAATTGTCATGGTTGGAAAGGACCTCTGAGATGACCTAGTCCAACTGTCAGCACCAAAAACCTCCAAAAAACAAAACCACCCAAAGAAACCCAACACAAGCACAACCCAAAACCCACACACACTGCACCAAAAAGCACCCACAAAAACCCCGCAACCTCAGCTGCTGGAGCATGCCCTGAAGTTCCTCATCTACACATTTCTTGAATACCCCAAAGAATGGTGACTCCACCACCTCCCTGGGCAGGCTGTTCCAGTGCCTGACCACTCTTTCAGTAAAGAAATTCTTTCTAATACCCAACCTAAACCTCCCCTGCCACAACTGCAGACCATTTCCTCTGGTCCTATCATTATTTATTTGGGAGAAGAGGCCAACACCCGCCTCAATACAACCTCCTTTAAGGTAGTTGTAGAAGGTGGTGAGGTCTCCCCTCAGCCTCCTCTTCACCAAACTAAACATCCCCAGTTCCTTCAGCCACTCCTCATATGACTTGTTCTCTAGACCTGTCACCAGCTTGGTGGCTCCTCTCTGGACGTGCTCCAGCACCTCAATGTCCTTCCTGTAGTGAGGGGCCCAGAACTGCACACAGTGCTCAAGGTGCAGCCTCACAAGTGCTGGGACAAGGGCACGATCACTTCCCTGCTCCTGCTGGTCACTCTGTTCCTGATGCAGGCCAGGATGGTGTTAGCCTTCTTGGCCACCTGGGCACACTGCTGGCTCATGTTCATCTGGCTGTCAGCCAGCACCCCCAGGTCCTTTTCTGCTGGGCAGCTCTCCAGCCACGCTTTCCCAAGCCTGCAGTGCTGCCGGGGGTTGTTGTGACCAAAATGCAGGACCTGGCAGTCAGCCTTGTTGAACCTTATGAAATGGGCCTTGGCCCATCCATCCAGGCTGTCCAGTCCCTCTGTAGAACCTTCCTACCCTCTAGCAGATCGACACTCCCACTCAGTTTGGTGTTGTCTGCAAACTCAATCCCCTCATCCAGATAATTGATAAAGATGTTGAACAAGACTGGCCCCAAAACTGAGCCCTAAGGGACACCGTTGGTGACCAGCCACCAACTAGATTTGACCCCATTTACCACAACTTTGGGCCCAGCCATCCAACCATTTTTTTTCCCAGTGCAGAGTACACTTGTCTATGCCATGATTCATCAGCTTCTCCTGAAGAATGCTGTGGGAGATGGTGTCAAAGGCCTTACTAAAGTCCAGGTAGACAATGTCCACGGCCTTCCCCTCATCAAATAGGTGGGTCACATGGTCATAGAAAGAGACCAGGTTTGTCAAGCAAGACCTCTCTTTCATAAACCCATGCTGGCTGGCCCTGATCCTCTGGCTGCCCTGCACTTGCCATGAGAGTTCACTCAAGATGAGGAACTCTCCATGATCTTTCCTGGTACCAAGGTCAGGCTGACAGGCCTGTAGTTCCCCAGATCCCCCTACAGCCCTACTTGTAGGTGGATGTCAACACCTAGTAGCTTTCTTGTTACTTATCATGCACAATTGATTTTAATCAACTGGAATGCAGCTATTGACTCATCATATATTGGAAACAGTTTTCCTTTCTCTTAGGCTGAGCTAATGTGTGTTACATCTGACATTTTTCCACTAACATCAGCAATAAAGGTACCTTCCCAGTTCAACTCAACATGTGTAACCAGTTTGTCGCTGCATTTAGTTTTCAAACACTCGTTTTTATTCATACCAAGACCAAAAATACCATACTTGTTTAGTCTCTAAGCAAACCATTTTTTCTCCTTCAATATCTTTACATGCATGTTAGTGTGTGAAAGAGGTACCCAGCCATTATTCTCATGTTCACTTTAATTGTCCTCCCAGCCTTTCAAATACAAGCCTTTGTGTTTTATAGAATGGTGCCTGAAGTGTTGTTGGCAAGGTCTGGCTAATAAAACTTATGTGGTCTTAGAAGCTCAAACCCATAAAGCTGTAGCTTCCATGTCTACTACACAACACTGAATTCTTTAAGCTGGCACAGCCACCATGATCTGTACTCTACCTCCTCCTTCCAGGCACAGAAGAAACGGGCTTGTGTTTAATTCTCAAGAAACATTTTATTTACAAAGAATGAACTTATTGTTTGACATAAATACTTTGTTTGCTACTTCCTCATTTTCTTTCAGCTTTTTTTAACAGTACAATGTTAATTTGATAGAACTATCACTATGGTTTAACTGCTGTAGGAGGAAGAACAGAGAATGTGAGACCGCTCTGAGTGTGAGAACAGCACTCGATGTGCCTTTTAAACCAACAGCTCACAGGCCTTGATCCCATAAACCTTACAATCTCCCAAAGCTTCTCTGTCAGACAGAGCTGAAGAACACCAAAAAAATAAGCCAGTGCAGAAGACATCAACCTTTTTTAATGTTCACTGCCCAGCTCAAACAATTCAGGAGGCTTCTGGAGAGGGAGATAGCACCTAGTTTTCTTCCACAAGTTAGAGCTGTCTTCTGCCAGACTGTTCTTCAACATGATTCTCCAAAGTTATTCCATAAAACAGCTTGGGCCCTGTCTTTTCTGTTGGTGAAATCTTGGCTGTGCAGGATAACAAGGAGGTTAAACAGGTTTCATCATTTCTTCAGCTGTAAAAATACAATCAACAAACCCAAGTGTGACACTTTAAAGTAACACTCATAGTGACAGTTTAAAGTGCCACTAGTTGCCCTTGTTTCACTCCCCTGTGGAAACCAGACTTTACATTGTTAGTGGCTGTTTGGCTTTTCTCCCTAATTTAAACAGATTTGTGTGGTTCCCTCAACTTCCCAGATTCTTTGTCCAAGTCCTGCAGCTCCAGAGACCTGTTCCCTCATGAGGAGCACCTGGATGGCCCAGCTCACACCTTAACCAGCCTTGCAGCTCATGGGGTCTCCACTGCCCCAAGCTCTGCAGCCCCTCGCCCTGCTTGTCCACAAAAGGCTCAAACCCCTTCATGGGTAAAGCAGAATTGGTGGGTAGGACCTGTATTTCCCATCTGTTGCTAAAAAAAAAGAGTTTTGGGAGAGGGTAGCAGAGTCTCATGTGAGAGAGGCAGCGTGATAACCTTTTCATGGAGAGGGTCCTATTTCACCAACAGCCGTGTCATGAAGGTGCAGGGCAGGGCCAGGCTCTGACAGACAGAGGAGGGTTTCTAAAGGAGGGTCACAATTTTCTTTGCTTCTGGGAAGCTGCCCTGCAGTGTCCCTCAGAAACAGTCTCTCCCCAGAGGAGTGCAGGGTCCAGGCCAGGGAAAAGGGCAACATTTACTTTTGGCTGATTTCCACCCTTTGTCATGCATATTACATGTCTGTAAATGCAGGATTTGAATTCAGGTAAAGTTTTCTTAGGTTTGCCAAGAACACTTTAATCTTTGATGCTTGCCTGAGGAAGTTTTGTTCTTCCATATCTCTTGGAGCACACAGAACACAGGGGAAAACCACATTAGTTTACTAATTCACAGATAAGATTGGGAAGAAGCCAATGGGAGAAATTGGAGGCAAATGCTGGAGTCTGGGGAGAGAAGTTGCTAAAGGCATTACTGATGGACCAGCCATAAAGTCTGAAAAGAGCAAAAGATAGTGCCAGTGAAGCCTGAGGAGAGGCTGGATGACAGCAGTGGGAGAACTGATCCCATACACCTCACAGAGGGAAAGGGGAAAACCTGGGAGGGGAGCCCTGGAATTAAAATTTCTGCTGAGTCGTTGCACTTCGTGACAGGAGCTCAAGGAGAATGGAGAGGAGAGAAGGCAGCATCTGAGAATGATGTATGATTCCTCCACGGAAAGTGGGCTGGACTCACATCTTTTGCATTGTTTTAATTAAATCCAAATAAAGTACATTCTCTTGTTCCTTTTGTCAATATTCAAATCACTGACTATGTGACTGATCCAGCTGGGTTTGTTGAGGTCTCAAGTGCAATTCAGTGCAAGTCCTGAATCAGATGAAAAACATGAGCAGGGTGATTCAGTAATGACCTGGTTGCACCTATGTATGCATCATGGTGACCAAGTCATTTCTTGAATGCAAATATATAATGGGAAACATCTCCTCTTGCTAAGGTAATCAGAGACAAAGGAGTTGAACTGGGTTTGGGAAGTAAAAGCCATGAGGAACTGAGGGGATTCAGTTGAAATTAAAAAAAAAATTAAAAAAGAAAATAAAAAAATAAGAAGAAGAAAAACAAGAAAAGAAAAGAAAAGAAAAGAAAGGAAAAGAAAAGAAAAGAAAAGAAAAGAAAAGAAAAGAAAAGAAAAGAAAAGAAAAGAAAAGAAAAGAAAAGAAAAGAAAAGAAAAGAAAAAAGAAAAGAAAAGAAAAGAAAAGAAAAGAAAAGAAAAGAAAAGAAAAGAAAAGAAAAGAAAAGAAAAGAAAAGAAAAGAAAAGAAAAGAAAAGAAAAGAAAAGAGCAGTGGATGTTACGAAGAGTTTTCCAGGCTACAGTCAAGACCACACCAACACGTTCCACCAATGGATCTGTGCTGGATTACAGACATGACCTGGAAAGCATGTGTCTGTGTGGTGCTCCCAATCAGCTGCAACCCCAGGGCCCTTTGGCCATCCCCATGTCCACTGTTACTGGAGCAACGCCCCTGAGAACATATTTGTGAAGCCATATGGGATACATCTGGGCAGTGTCCCAGGAAATAAGGACAAGTCAAATTATCAAATACCTGCTGTTTGTCTTTTCATTTCCTAATTTTTCTGCATTCCCCATTTTGAGACATCTTTTCCTGGTAATTCAACTACTTGTCGAACAGCACCTGTCACTAATCTTCTCAGATGGCTCCTTCACATGTTGAAGCCAAGCAGTTCCTTCTTTATTTGTGGGTATTCAAGGACAGCGGCTCCATCACCACTGAGGGATTAAGAAAATTTAGAGCTCTGCAATGGAGTTAGGCACATAATTTGGAGGAAGCTCAAAATCTGCTGACTTTTGGTGACCATCTGTACACAGTGGAGCATATTAAAAAGAACAGTGTGACAGGGTGAGACAGTGATGCTGATTTGGGGAGCTCTCAGTGCCTGCAGAGCTCTTGGCCACTGAAGCTCACAAAAGTACGTGCAAAGCTGGCACTAGTGCCCCTGTTCAGAAACAGCATCAGGATTGCTCCTGTCATCACAGAAAACCAAGCAGGCAGCTGCATGCTCAAGCTTGACTGCTGTTGCAGTGGGCAACTATTTGGAGCTGGAAAGGCAACTGAAGTTGTGCAAGATTTTGAGGCTCTGTGTTGTGCAGGAAATAATAAAGGAACCTGAAGTGGGCTTTGGGAAGACTTTTGTTTAGACTTATATGGGGAAGAAAAGAACAGTTTGCCACAGCTTGTTTGGCCTAGGACCACTGAGTATATAATGAAAAAGAGTATGTTCCCAGATTATACATATACTGGGAAGGTCAACAATAGCCTGACACACAAAATAACAGAGGTTGCACTGACAAACTACGTGTCACACACACTTCAAAGAACACAAAAGAGTGAGGTAGTGATGTCTGCCCAGATCCACTCCCCCTCTTTGAGTGAAGTGCTTTTTTAATGGCAGCTGTGAATGATCAGTGCTGGACACCAAACAGCGTTAAGGAAGGATTCAGATAAGGCCTACTCATTGATGTTCTACAAACTTAAAAAGATACCAATGATGATCTACAGGCTACCTCATACTTAATAGGGAAATGTTACCAGCAGAGTGGGGAGTGGAGTCAGCTTGCTGGAATGATTCTGCTGACCTGAAACAACGAGACACAAAAACAAATAGCAAAGTACACAAAAACACTGCTGAGCTGCAGGCAGCTTCCTTTGTCAGAGGAAGGCAGATCCTGCTTTGCTGGGGTTTGGGGAGGTGGGGCTGGACTACAGCATAGTATTGCTGCTTGGAAGGACTCTTCTAAGTTCTATGGCATATGCAAACCCCAGGCTAGCAGCACGAGTCTCAGTGTATTTGATGTGTAAAACCTGATGAATAAACACACAAGGAAAAATAGGGGAGATATTACACACCTTGCTAACATGTGTTAAAACAAAAAACCAAACATAAAACCATTTTATTAAAATAATTATTCTGCACTTGACTAGGATGTTCATGGGCCACTAAGAATTACCCTTTCCATGTCAATTTTTTTTCTGGTTTTGCTACAGTCCTTTGCTGCATTTCTACAGATGATAAACAAATGTTCAGTATAAATATACAGGCTTTTAATATTTAAGGGCTAGATAATGATTAATGCTTATGATTTACGACTCTCACTGATAAATTTGGTCTGCAATTGGAGGTAACAGCTAGGGACTGAACCAGTGGATCAAGAAAAGAGTCAGAAATTTATGACAGGATAAACAATTGTGGACAGCCACAGGAAACGTGGAATTGCTTTGTATTCATCAAAGTTTCATAGCCCTTGTCTATAGCAGGTTGGAAGGGGATAAGGATGTTGGCTCTTCCCCAGCTTTGTGCAGTAAGAGGTGAAGAACACTTTGAATGTGGCAGTATCCTTGGAATACAAAGGCTGCTGGTGAAGAAATCCCCGGAACTCTTGCCCTGGTAGTCTGAATTGTCTGTCTGCTATTTCAGACTCTCCCTGACATCCTTACAAACTTTACGTTTGTGCTTCGCAGTCCTGACTTTCCTAATAGACCCTTTTCCTTGCCTGCAGGACAGTGTCTTTTCAGCCTTGTCACTCTCCCATGGGCTGGGAAACTTTGTCTCACTTCTGCACTTCATTTTGTTGAGGACCAAGAAGTCCCTGGTAGGCAGAATACTATCAGAGAGAAGAAAGGCTGTTCCCTGGGCCTGGCTCTGACAGTGGAAGGTGACTTCCAAGCTCTCTGGGGAGACAGTTGCATTGGCTGATTTGAAAGGAAAAGATAAGCTGCAAACTGCCTACTGCAGGCTGTAGGTTAGCCCAGGCTCATGTTGGTCTCCACCTCTCCCATAGAATTTATTCATCTGGGCAGAAAGGAACAAAAGTCACCAGGACAAAAGCACACGGGGAGGGAATGAGATAATCTGTGGGAGAATTTTCCCTAAGGACTAGAGGACTCAGCTAGGGAGGAGGCTCTGGAATCTCTGTTCCCAGGATTATTTATGCATTTTACATTAAACTGAACAAAAGGCTGCAAATATGACTCAGAAGCAGTTACGCTTCCCTAGCTGCAAATCAACCACCACATGAGTTGGGACCTGTCTTGCATGATCTCTGTCCTGCTGTGCAGTGTCCAACAGGAGTGAAGAGTGTCCTTTCTTGCTTCCCCGCCTCTACACCTGGCCTCCAACCTAGGGAAGGAGAAATGTGGGGCTGATGCAGATGTGGGATTGAAAGAGAGATGTGGGATTGAACTCTGCAGTCTAAAGGAAACACAGGTCTGGGTCTCTTTCTTGTTGGAAGACAGATGTACTCAGAGGGCTAGACAACTATCCAGCCAGCTCCATTAGGAAAGGAGGTGTTTTGTGAGGATCCAGATCATGCCCAAGCACACACAGGCATGTCTGCAGCACACTGACAAAACCCTTCAGGGACATTGGTGGTGGCTTCTTCTTCATGACAATGGGTTTGTGGTGCAGAAGGGACAGAGGGCACCCTGCAGACATGCCAGGGGCTGAGTGGGAAAGCTCTCAGAGGTGCCTCACTGAAGTGTGTCCTGAGGAATCACATTACATATGTCCTGAACATGTTTTTTTTTTCAGGAGTTGAGTAAGAACTTCCCTCCAGCAGTGATAGATAATCCAGAAAGTAACATGTACCCAGGCTTTTTCTGACAGTGTTGCTGAGCTTGACCAAGTGATGAGGATTTATCCAATGTTCAAATCAGTTTAGCAGCACTGATGTTTTACCAAATTAAGCTAAAGTAATGCATGCAAGCTTTAGATTAATTGAAGGAAATCTACCGGAATTTTCCAGGAATTTATAAGGCTAAATATAAAATTAGTTAATCCAAACAGCCTTTCTGCTATAGAAAAAACCCAAGCAATAGCCAACAGCCCTTATCTGTCCAGCATGTCATGTCAAACACACCTCAGGTATGACCCTGGTGAATTTGATTCTACTTCTGATTTGCAGACTGGGCTGTGTGACCTCTCGTTTCTGGTACTTACTTTTTTTGCTTGGTCTGTGTGTCTATGTAGAACAGGTAACATTTCTTCATAACAGATCCATTCGGAAAAAATGCATTTGCTGCTGTTTTTTTAATCATGTTTAATAAGTGGTTATTGTTCAGTGATTAATTTTTCATTGGTCAATTGGATAATGCCTCTCAGCTTTTTGGTGAAGGAGGCTGTATAATACCAGAACTGTCAGGAAAAAAAATAAGCCAAGGGTGAGAGTTAGTTGCTGAGGGGTAAATCAAGCTGATGAATCATGTGTGAACCAGGTGGTATCACCAGACCATTTGAGCCCAGGGGACATGCAGCCATATAATCTTTTGGGTCAGTCTCCAGAGGCAGGGGTGGGTCTGAAGACCTCCCTTGGGTTAGTAAGCAGCCAGTACAATGTCTTTCATTGCCAAAACCTTTGACTGCTAATCAAGACTTTCTTACACAATGATAAAGGGGTTAGATAGGTTTTGGGATGAGTTCCAAGAGACTATCTAAGTGCTTGATAGGATTTAAATAAATGTCAGACACCTACATTTAGGAGCTGCAATAAAGGAAACCCCCCACGCAGCTGCCACCCAGCCCTCTAGGCACTTAAAGTCCCCAGTTGCCTTCCACCATGACCTGCAAGTTCACCCACAGCTCCCCTTTTCAGTGTCACTGGAGGGACCAGGGGTTTGGAAAAGGGGGCTTCCTGCTTACATTAAGCCCATCTCGGGGTGGGGAAGCAGAGGGGAAACACCTGAGGGAGAACGTGTGGGCAGCAGTTTGGCAGGTCAGGCTCTCCCTCCAGAGGAAGCCTCGGAGTGACTATGTTTTGCAATAAGCAATGGATAAACACAAAAACAACCTGGGAACAAGGTTGTGCCCTTTGTCTGTGGGAGGGAAAATGGAGTTTTCCAGTATTCCCCTTTCATCCCTAGTTCCTGAGAAATACCACACAGCCAGTGCAGTTCCAGGTTATTGGTTTCATGTGTCTGTGACATATTTTAATTTTAAAGCTACTCTTATGGATCTCCTTTTTGCCTCACAGTGACCAAGAAACAGGAAGATCTCTCAGGCCTCTGCTGGATGTGGGCACACCTTCCTGCTCCGTGCTAGAAGGCACATATGTCCCTGAGAGCAAATCCCTCATGTCTCTGACCCCCTGAGGCTGGCTGAACCTGACCCCCACCTGCCAGCAGCACTAAGTGACAATTATTAATTTCATTATTAATTTCTTCCTTTTATACATCTAAATATTTTGGGTTTTTTTCTCTACCACTTTTGAGCACAGACCAGAGCTGACCAAACTGTCAACCCAGTCAGCTCTTGCTCCTGAAGCAGTTCAGGCCACTGGAAACCAAGGGGTTGGATGAGGAATTCAGTTTTTTCCTTGAAGTGGATTTTATTTTCCACCTACCATTGTGTGACAGCTACAATTATCTTTGCCCAAAGTACCTTAATTCTTCTCTGATCTCAACTAATTCTGTCTCATAGTCTGGTGATTTTGTCTCCTATCAGCCTTTTCTGAAACATAATTGTTTATCAGGGATGCAAAAATCCCCCTGAATCTTCAGCCTAAAGTTTAAAGCATTTGCTGGGAACTCTATTTTTTGCTTCATTTATTCTGTGCTAATACAAACTATTATTATTATTCCTTTCTTTGGCTGGGGAGCTCTGGGGTTGGAGCCAGGTCCAGCCCCATCCAGGCAGCTGTGGTGTCTGAGACATGAGCACTCCTGCTCATTGCCCAGGACTCATCTGCACTGGGAAACTTTGCAGGCACTGGCAAATTAGTTAAATTTTGACTAGGTGAGAAACTGGAAACTGAGTAATTTTGAATGTGGCTTTTTTTTTTTTTTTTCAGTCAGCCTGTTAAAGCCCTGTCTGATGCTTTTGAACTGGTTTTTATTATCCCAAACGGAACACATCCTGTATGCCTACCTGGGAGATATTTTGAATAAACCCAAGAAATAAGCCCTGATCATAAGACTAAGTTCTCCCTCCTGTGTCTCCCAGGTCTGCCTAAAAGCTGCAAGAGTCAGTCTGGGTTTTCCTGCTGAGAACTTCAGCCCCAGGGACATAGAGGGAATTTTACCTGGGCCACAGGCTTCACCAGTTGCTTTTCTTTCCAGGCTTTTCAGACCTCTTAAGCAGCATCAAAGTATGCTGTCCAATTCTTTCTTGAGGTCATTGTCATGCTACATATAATGCCATCGTCATTGTTATAATTGTTATTTAATAAATGCCTAAATATCCCAGGTGTCCCCAAGACATCGCTGAGATGGGTCCCTGGCCAGAGAAATGCATCATGTAAAAGATAACAAGGGGTGGTGATGTAAGGTAACAAAAGAAATTAGATTAGCCAGGATTCCACTATGGTTTTGGTAACTCAGAGAGGCTGCACCACGCTGCTCTGGAGAGTTACGAGCATAACCACCTCTGCCCCTGGGCTGGAGGAAGTAAAAATAGCCCGATTCCCACGGATCAGCAGTCCTGGCAGGTGGGGAGCCTGAAGGGTGTGAAACCTTCCTGTTTGATGGTCTCCCCACACTCCTCTGACTCGGGGCCTTGTATACAGGTAACCAACCACTCAGCGTCCAAGCCAGTGGAGAATGAAGCCCTTCAGATTTGTTAAGAGCCACACTCTTTTAGGGAGCTCTCCCCTTTCTTTTCTAAGGAATAAACTCTTTTCTGTGGCCACCAGCAAATCACTGGCAATGGCTACGATGGCGGTGCAGCGGCGACGGCGCGTTGGGCAGGCAGCACTGGGGCAGCATTGCTGCCTGTGGCTGGTGGGCCCGGCCCAAACCGGGAATGATTTCCCTGCTCTGCAGATCTGCTGCGAGGAGGTAGCAGCTGCTGTGTGAAATGGGACGTGATGTTGCAAGAGGGCTGAGCGGGAAGGTGGCTGAGTATTGCAGTGTTTTTAAAGAGTTACACCCTTCCTACCGGCCTGGCCCAAGGCTGCTGGAATCAGCAGAGATTTGCTCAGGGACAATGAGGAGCTTTGGATCCAGCCCTGAAATATCTGCAAGCTTGCAGAAAGTGCCAGCGTGGCTTTCTCAGCACCGATGGGTGGGGGGCGGCTGAAGTTGAAATTCTGGCATAGATGGGTGACCCAGTGGCACAGGCAGGTGGCAGCCAGGTGGTGACAAGAAGCAGGGAGGGGCACTCCTGTCCATATGCCTCTCGGCAGGGATGAAGCAGTGTGCTGACTGGGGCCCTTGCTAGGACTTGACAGCTGAGTCAGGGCTCTGCAAGAACCTCTCCCTGTCTCCTCCTCCCACGGACCCACTGGCCCATTGCTCTGTGTGTCAGAAAAAGCATTGGGAGCTTCTGTGCAGAGAAACCCACCCAGCTGTACTTGGATGCTGAAGAAACAGTCACAATTTCACAATTAGCATCAAGGGTGCAGGAGGGACAAGTAAGTAGGAAATTGCAGAACTGTTATTTGCACCCCACTCCCATTTTTTTGGTGAAGCTGACCAGTTCTGGGCTTTTGTGGATGTTGAAAAGGAGGCCATTCACCTTTATATGCAGCTCTTGCTGCAGTCAGTGCTGTAAAGTGCCTACAAGGAAGTTTGTTGAGGCTGAGATGGCTCTGCCTATGGGCCAACCTGAGCAGAGAGCAATGGCAAGTATGGTGTAGGGTTTTCAGGGTCCACCTGGCTTCAGAGGCCATGCTCTCTAATAGCATGGCAGAAATTTGTCCATGGTGATCACATACCAGCATGGAGAACCCTTAAATGTTTGCCCCTCTGCCTTTCTGCCACAGCAAAAGCAGCTCAGCAAGCATCAGGTGAAAGTTCAGCTGTGAGTTATCATAACTCAAATATACACAACAGGGACACTTCTTCCAGGATGGCTGCTGGTCACCTCCTCATCTGGCCATGCAATGATCACCATCACAGTGACAATGCAAAGCGCCAGCAAGGCAGTGGGTCCTACTTTATAAAGAACCAAAAATGCACCCATGTTTAAAAAGATTGGAAAGGAGGACCTTGGCCTGGAAACCACGGACCTGTCAGCCTCACCTCTGTGCCTGGGAAGACTATGAAACACATCCTCCTAGAAGCTATGCTAAGGCACATGGAAGACAGGGAGGTGATTCAGGACAGCCAGCATGGCTTTATCAAGGGTAAGTCCAGCCTAGTGACCCACTATGATGGAGTGACTGCACCAGTGAACAAGGGAAGAACTATGGATGTTGTCCATCTGGATGTCTGTAAGGCCTTTGACACTGCCCTCCCACAACACCCTTCTCTCTAAATTGGAGAAATATGGATTTGGTAGGTAGACTGTTCAGTGGATGAGGAATTGGTTGTATGGTCACATCCAGAGGGTAGTGGTCAACAGCTCAATGTCTAGACGGAGATCAGAGACAAGCAGTGTCCCTCAGGCATTTCTATTTGGTCTACTATTGCCTAGGATCTTAATCAGTGACATAGTGCAATTGAGTACACTCTCAGCAGGTTTGCAGACTACACCAAGCTGGGTGGTGTGATTGACACACCTGAGGGATGGAACACCATCCAGAGGGACCTGGACAAGCTCAAGAAGTAGGCTGTGTAAACTTCATGAGGTTCAACAAAGCCAAGTGCAGGGTCCTGCACTTGGGTCAAAGCAGTCCTCAGTATCAACACAGGCTGAGGGTTGAAGGGACTGAGAGCAGCTTTGTGGAGAAGGACTTCCGGGTACTGGTGGATGAGAAGCGGAACATGAACCTGCCATCTGCACTCACAGCCAAGAAAGCCAACCATATCCTAGGCTGCATCAAAAGAAGTGTGACCAGTAGGTCAAGGGAGGTGATTCTACCCCTCTACTTGCTCTAGTAAGACTCCATGTGGAGTCTTGTGTCCAGTTCTGGAGTCCTCAGCTCAGGAAAGAAGGAAAGACATGAGCCTGTTGGAGAGGATCCAGAAGAGGGCCACAAAAATGATCAGAGGGCTGGAGCACCTCTCCTGTGAAGAAAGGCTGAGAAAGTTGGAGTTGTTCTGCCTGCAGAAGGCTCCAGAGAAAAGTTGTTGCAGCCTTTCAGTACTTAAAGGGGGCTTATAAGAAAGATGGTGACAAGCATTTTAGCAAGACCTGTTGCAAAAGGGCAAGTGTTTATGGTTTTAAACTGAAAGAGGGTAGATTCAGGCTAGATATAAGGAAGAATTTTTTTTACAATGAGGGTGGTGAAGCACTGGAACAGGTTGACCAAGGAGGTGGTAGATGTCTCATCCCTGGCAACATTCAAGACCAGGTTGGACTGGGCTTTGAGCAACCTGGTCTAGTGGGAGGTGTCCCTGCCCATGCAGGGGGGTTGGACTAGATGACCTTTAAAGGTCCCTTCCAACCCAAACCATGCTAGGATTTTATGCATAGATTTATTTCAGGAGCGCTTTAATGAAACTGGTTCAGTAAGGGAAACAGAGTTAACAGAAAAACATACCAAGCAATTGGAAGCAGAAGTCTGCCTGGTGTTGGCTGTGGTGATGCTTTCCAGCACACCATGGTGGGGCGAGGTGCTGGGCCACCACAGCAGGCACCAGCTTGGGAGAAAGTCTGGGGGAGCCAAACTTCCCTCAACCTGGCAGAGAAGAACTGCAGTGGTGGGGTAGGCAGCCTAACCATGCCAAAAGGAGAGCGGGTTCAGACCATCCCTTGACTGGTCTCATTTGTTTTCAGTGCTTTGGCATGCAGGGTTGTTGGGAAGGGCTTAGGTCAATGGAAGAACAAAGCCAAAGTTGGAGGGAGGCTGGGCTGAGGTGAGAGGGAAGGAGCAGGGCATACGTGGGGGTTGGAGGCAAGGGCTGAGGGAGCAGCACCTGGCAGGGGTGCCCCTGCTCCTGTGCGTGGTCAGGGCTCCTGCCAGTTTGATAGGAAAGCAAGGCAAGAAGGTGGGAGGGGGAGAGGGGAATTTGCAAGAGCTTTTCCAGAGTGTCTGATTAATCATTTGGCACCACAGCCAGTTTAAGCAATCTCTACCCCAGGCATAACAAAGGGGAAATAACAGGGCAGAGGAGACGAAGCAGGAATGGGCAGGGACAGTTAAACCAGCTGCTATGGGAGGAACTGGCAGAACTACCACAGGGTGACAGCAGTGCCAGTGAAGTACAAACTGCCAGTCACCAGTGGGTCAGAGACCTGGGGAGAGACACAGTCCCCGAGGGATAGCTGCAAGGGAGGAGAAGGGGCAGGCACAGAGGAGGGCTGGGAATGGGTGTGCTCTGTGGCTCAGAGCAGCACCAGTCAGTCCAGCCAGCTTGTGAAGATGAAAGAGGAGGTCTGAAACCAAGAAAAGCACCTCAGCTCTTCCCTGCAGAAAGGGTGAACTACCAGCCCACACAGACAGCTGCCTCCTCTGCTCAGGCCACAGGATGTGGCAGGCAGTGGGAAGGTGACCTGGAGACACTGAGATCTGCCATTTCCTCATGGTGCCACCTACTTCAGCACAACACAATGGGAGGTGTCATTTAAGGAGAGACCTGAAAGCAGTTGGGGACTTTTCCTCAGAAGTAATGAAAGTCAGGGGATGCTTCAAATAAAGGGGAAGGCACATGGGGTTGCACACAGTGTGATGAGAAACATCCCAGCCTAACACAGCTCAGTCACAACTGGTCTTCCCTGCCAAGTCAGGCTCAGCACTAGTGAAGCCTTCAGTAAACTCAGGCTCTTTGATTTACAGCCACCCTTGGGTTGGACAGGGACTGGCACACTTGTTGTGACCTGTCTGGCTGACAGGACAGCCCAGCAGCAGGGCAGTGTTGCTTGACTGCACCCTACCAGCTCCTGCTACCATGCAGGAAACATCCAACCAACCCAAACCCAGTTACAGGACGGCCACACACACAGCTCCAAGGACCACATACACCCCGTTTCTTCACTGAAGATTTGCCATTTATCCAGGCTTGAAACAACAACAAACATGGAACTAATCTTCTAGAAAAATCTAACTGTTGGAATAAAAAGCACTTGTAAGCAGGAAATTAAAATGCCATATAGAGCTATTGTCATATCCCTGTCCAAGGTTTAGCAGGCCTGCGTTTTATCACAGAACTTCAGAAACTATCCCACTTCCATTTAAGGAAAATGTATCTGCCTTAAGGTGTTTTCCAGGTTTATTGACATTCAGCATAGGGCTGTCTCAGTTTGATCACTGTGAGCCATGATCAGGCATAATCAATCATTAACTGATCTCCAATCATTCCCTATATGGCAGTGTTTCACAGCACACCCTGGATTAAAGTTCGTAGCTCAAGTTGCTCCATGAACACAGCTCCAGCACAGCAGGAGCTGTATCTCCACGGCCTGGGGCCACCACAACTGGGAGGTCTGAGTCCTTGCTGTTTGCCCCTGGACAGACTGGGGGGTGATCTGGTCAGGTGCAGCCTGAGCACCCAATTTCCTGACCCTAAGGGAGAAGCTCCATTAAGTAAAGGTTTAAACCATTGTCATGGCAGGATGTAGAGCCTGCAGAGGGAGCCATGACAAAGCCACCAGGAACAACACAACAAACTTGTAGCACTTCTCACTTTGGCTTATATTTTCAGTCTGCAGGTGAGAACAGTACAAGCACACTAATATACAGCTTTGTGTATGTTTTGTCCTTGTGCTTGCTGGTAGACACATTCAGAAGACTAGCAGCAATTTCTTTTCACAACAGCAATTAAAAAGGCAAATGTGCTGCAAAGGCAGGAAAGATCAGGAGTTTGCCAGCAGAGAACAGATAAATGACATAGCTCAGCTCAGGCCCTCATGCAGGGACAGAGCTGACTCAAGGCATTTTTGCTCCCCTGTTGCTTGTGCCTGCACCCTGTTAAGAGTTCTACTGGTCACACATAAAACAACCAACCCACTCACCCACCCTTACAGCATGGACACACAGAGCTGTGCTGGAACCTTTAAAAAAGTAGTGTGATACAACAGCAGGAGGACAGCTGTACTGAGCACAGTCTCTGCTTCCAGGGACACCTGCTCCTTGTGACACCCCTTGAAAGAGCAGCTCCATGACACAAACAATGAGGCTAAACCATTTGCCCTTCTGAAAAAAAAAAAAAAAAAGAAAAAGAAAAAAAAGAAAATGCAACTCTGCCAAAGTCAGTGCATCCAGGATATTCTTACAATGGTGAGAAGTGACCCCATCTCAGAAACACCAGACACTATAGCCAGGGTTTTGTGCTCCACCCACCTCTTCAACCTTCAGGCCCCCCTGCTTTCAGCAGCACACCCTTCCCACAGCCACACACCCCTGTGCACTCAAGAGTTACATGTGTACCTCTGTTACACCATGGACAACCACATTAGGCCATCAATGCTCTGGCAGGGAATGTGGAGTGTATATGGACTACATGTAAAGTCCCTCCTTGAAAATAGCTCTTCATAAGCACTTGCTGTGCTTGAGATCTCACTAGCATTCAAATACAGACTCCCACTTCAATGAGAAAGGTTAGTGTTTGCCTTTTATTCAGAAGACTTGTTCTGTTTCCAGTGATACTTTTCCACGTCCTTCAAACCAAAGAGCCCCTAGTTTCATAACAGCACCAGTCTACCACAAAAAAAAGCAAAATCAAAACAAAAAAGTTCCATGTGATATAGCATAAAGAAACAAACACAGCTAATGCATTAAGAGAAATAAACATTTACATAAAGTTGTGTATGTTGCTATAAAACTGGTAGTATGCAATTAAAAGATTGGAAGGATTACCAGGTCTGCTAGATGTTTAAAGCTAGTCTACTTAGGCTGTATCTATATAGTCATGCTGGTTTCAAGCATGACTTTGCACTCAACTCAGGACCTAGCTACCTCAATTATCCACACTACAGGTAGTGGCCTTTAACACACCTTCCCTACAGTCAGCAGTGTGCAAGCAGGCATCTCAAGCTACCTGTCCAGACTCAAGCAGGTCTTGCAAAGCTGTAAAGATGTAGCCTATTGCTGTCTCTTCCCTATGAATGCCGCATTGAAGGTTCATCTGCATGTCTGGTTAAGAAACAAAACAGTCAGTTGTGTACTATGACACCTTAAGTAACATGGAATCTTAGATTTTAGAAAAAACATTTTGTCAGTTCACAAGTAAAAACTATCACTAATTACAAAACATCTTTTAATACTAGAAAATCTAGCTTTGAAAGAATTTTGTTCTTATTGCTGTTGCATGTAGTTTCCAGCAGCTGTGTCAGCATGAAGGAGTGTTTCCCACTTGTCATAGACAGCTTGTAAAGGCACTCACAGGAAATACACTTTCCTATTTAATCCTTACACAAATTTCATGTTTAGGCTGCCCTGCCTATTTTCAAACGTGTGCATAATTGACACCTGACACTATGTATCAAAGTCTCAAACTTAAACTGTTTCATGTAACAAATGTCATGTGGAGCCCTTAAACAACATTCACTCCAAAAAGAGTGAACACCAGCACTGACGTGTCCTTAGCTACTTGAAAACCCTATAACTGTGTTCTGACAGCTATCAGATATTAACTCATTCATTTCATTTTGTTTGGTCTCTTCCTTATTCTCATGGTTGGGATGGTGTTTTGGATTCCCAGCTTTTTTAGATCTTCTGAGGAAAAATTTTGTCAGTAAGTAACACAATTCAGCCACGTTTAAAAGGATGCAAATGCTGGACACAGCAATCATGAAAATAGTGAACACTGTCTTTTCAGTAGGTCGAGAAACAAAGCAGTCCACCGTGTTGGGGCAGGGCCAAGCACTACACTTCATTAAGCGAGGCATTCGGAACCCGTCATACATGAAATAAAACGCGTACATGAAGACTGCTTCAAAGATCAGCCTGAAGAAGATGCTGCTGGTGTACGTCCACCACAGGGAGCCCTCAATACGAAACCTCTGTCTTCTGATTTCTTCGATGTCCTTGTATTCGCACTTCTGGTCTCCCTTCCTGAACTGCCTTTTCTTCTCGTGCCTCCTGTAAGCTACGTGCATGGCCACCAGCAGCGCAGGTGTGGAGACAAAGATCAGCTGCAGGGCCCAGAGTCTGATGTGGGAGATGGGGAAAAAGTGATCATAGCAAACATTCTTGCAACCAGGCTGCAGAGTGTTGCAGATGAAGTCATCTTGTTCATCTCCCCAGACTCTCTCTGCAGCCACAACCAGGATCATGATGCGGAAGATGAACAGGACTGTGAGCCATATCTTCCCAATGCTGGTGGAGTGCTTATTTACACCTCCTAAAATGGTATGCAGAGCTCCCCAATCCATTGTCCTGTCTTAGTCGTCTGACCTAAGACAAGATAAACAAACAATATTAAGATTAATAAAGACAGGAACAAATACCATCAAACGTGGCATAAAGGCAATATCATATAATTGCAGCATATCCATGGGCTGTGGTAACATTTTGCTGATGCAGTGGGCTTACTTACAAGAAGTCATAAATAATAATCTCATCATATATCAGCATGTGATGTTTCATTACTTGATTACACAAATGGTATCATTTTCATTTGATTTCTGGGTGTATTTGCCAATTGAAAACAGCTATTAGGCACATTAAGTAGGAAAAGCAGACAGGAAATTGATTAAAATAATTTAAATTAAAAGCTACAACTTCTTATAGTTCAATAGCAGTAACAAAAGAATAGAGGATGACATCAGCCAAAAGTAAGGTAGGTGTTGCATTAGAAAAATAAATCTTAAGACAGTTAAAATTCCTATATAAATTAAGCCAAGCTAGCCCATCCTTAGCTTTAGAGTATAAGCAACGTTTTCATAAGTACATTCCAGCAACAAAGATGGACTTTGAAGAACTGCTGCTGATGCTCTGCACTTCCCCTGAGCACATCTGGATAACCTACATTCACAAATTTTAAAAGTATGACTGTAGGGCTCTGTGTTTTTAGTTGAAACAAATTCCACAATAGCTTGAAGCAATTAAGGTGAAGTCTTGGTCATTATCCATCTCATCCTGAACTGGGTGTTAAAATCAGCACTTAAAGATTCATCCCAAAATTGCATTACCCTCCACTGACTACAAAGAGACACTAGGATAACCAGACAGACTCCTTCATTGTCAATACCTGTCAGGTTAGTTTTCTTTCCCTTCTAACACAGACTGCATTACTCCTAGAATAGGGGAGACATTTCAGAGGTTGGGAGAGTGCTAAATCAACATTTGAAGAGTTCTGACAGGCTATCAGTAGCACAGAAGCTTTTCAACAGAAGCTATAGTTTCCAGTAGGTGACTTTCAAAGTACTGTGACTGTAATGAATTAAAGGACCTTTGTCTCCCACATACCTCCCCAGGAGCACCACAAATGTCTGGGTTTGCTCAGCTTCCACAAACAACAGCCTTTCAGAGAGAATATTCAGGAGCATGTCAGCCCACCTCCCCCACCTCTCCAGTTCAGATGGTTTTACAGAAAGTTAGTTTGCAAGCTACTCTGAATTCAAGAAACCAGCATCTCTTGTGCCTGTCAGCCAGGACTCTCTAGAAGGGCTCACAGATCTCTGCTCTAAAACTCCTCAGAAACATTTTTATTTCTCAACTTCATTAATTTGCTTGCATCTTGGATACCATCTTTCTTTAGCACTTACAGCACCGGGCAGCAACAAAGTCACATTTTCAAGGTTTCTAGAGAAGAGCAGCCACTGGCACAAAGGCATCAGAATTGTAAAGATTTTCCTAACTATGAGCTTGATCACATAAAATAAGGAAGAAAATTAAGACATATCTTTGCAGTTGTCTTCCATGTCACACTCCCATTCTGAGTAATGTCAAAATCTTTCTGCTTTACAGAAGAATTATATAAAACATGTAAGTTAGTTACAATAATACAGAAAGCATCAAAGCACACAACAGTTCAGGCAAAGATTACGACATTTAATTGTTATATGAATGCAAGGTTACTTTTTTTCCTTGAGTTACTGAATGTAAGTGTAATCTCTATCCACTGGTTCCATAAACTCCATTTCCCTCAGATCATGCTGCTTTGACTGTCTAGGGTTATACTTCAAGAGGTGAAAACCAAGGCAGGCACAACCCAAGATATTCTTTGAATTGGAAAGAACCTTTCCTGAGCCTCCTTCAAGATGCAGATTCTAGGTGAGCTATTACCTCCGTTTCTGTCTGAAAACAGTCCTGGAAGCAGAGTTACCTTTCTATCCTGCTAGGTTATTTTTCCAAGAAATGCATTTCTTTTTCATTACCATACAGATATAAAGAAAGTCTCTGTAGGCTAACAACCCTATGAGGGCACAGAAAATACCCTTAATACCAGAGATACAAAACATACTAGCCAGATTTTCAAGTATTTGTGTCCACCCTTTTTTACCATCTGGTTTTTAATAAACCAGTTTTTCTTTCAGGGTTTGCTTTCGAGATTGTTATATGTTAAACAGAGGAACAGTTACAACTTTATTGGTGTTTTTATTGCCATTCTCTGATACTACTACACACACATTGCAACTACAATACTTATAAAATGACCCTACAACCAAGTATATTAGTAGAACTATTTAGGCACACCTGAATATAAACTGTAGAAGACTGGTCCCATGTAAACTACAGTACTACACTCATCATTCACCCACCCTTTAATTCCACCAGACTCCTTGCATTTCTTCTTGGTCATTATTCCTCCTTCTCCCTGCCTGTCAGCCAGCTCCTTAGCTTGAAAGGCTGAGAAGTGGAATCTGTGTATCTATTCCTCTCAAGTCCCATTTCTTATGCCTCACTTCTCACTGAACACCAATCCTGCTGCCTTTCTATTACCACAACTTTGCACACATTTGTTTCCACATGCAATCAACTCCTTCCTGTCTCACTGTGAAAGAAGGGGATTCAAAACACGAGGCCACCAGGGTGTAGAGAGTACCTCACATTCAGTGGCAAAGTTAGCTTAAGATGCATCCCACCACTGTTTCCTCCTGAGGTCACACTGCAGTTCTCCATCTCCTGCAATTTTTGGGGGGGTGCTCAAAAGTTATTCCCAGTACTAGTATGCTTTGTCTTTTTTAAACCAGATCCATTTCACTAATCTGCTTTACAGTACAGACCCAAGGCATCTGAAAAGCACAGCTTCCTTTAAAAAACAGGCTGCAAATTGCAAAACAGGTAAGAATGAGCAGTCAGTGGGGAAGAAGGGCTGGCAAAGCTTCATTGCTGAGAACTATACATCATGAAACTAAACTCTTCATCTGACTTGCTCCCTCTCCTTCTAGCGTGCTTGCTAAGCTAAAATTCTTCAATTCTAGCCAAAGCATGTCTGTACCTGGATCAACACAGAAAAAGCCACACTTTGGAGAAGCAGCCTCTTGCCCCAAGTCTCCTAGTGACAGTTCCTCTCCCAGAAATAAGCCTTTGTCTTTCATATCTGCTCAACCCCCCCCCCATCATCATTCCCACCTACCTTTCCAAACCCTCCAACTACCTCTTTAGCTCCTCTTGTCACCATCCTGTATTCTTCCTGCTGCTTGCTGAGCTAGTCACCAACCTTTGCCCCTTCGCGCTGTACCCTCATGTCTTCTCAGGCTTGATTTTTGCTGGTGCAAAGTCATATGACTTGAGACACTCCAGAGACTCACATAGGCACTGATCAGATACCAGCAAAGCCTCACAATCACCTTCCTGAAGGGTGGCACAGTTAAGGGCCATATTCAGGCAGCCTGAATTCCACCCAAATACTTTGGCCCCAGTGTTTCCTGCTAGCTGGCTTTAAACAGCTCTCAATGCAATTTAGAGTATCTAATGATACTGAAGTCCTCACCCACCTACAGCAAACAGACAGTGACCCAAGGCAAATTTAAGTTAACCAAGTATGGCTCTGCTAAGCCATGAGTGCAGATGACTCCAGCTACACACCAAGTTTAGGCTATCTGTACTGATGTGATGGTTCATTTACTCCTAACTTACTCAAAAGCTAGGATGTTGACTCATGATGGTAGCTTATACTTCTTCCAGATACTTGCTTTTAAGACCTTTTTACTAGCAAGTAAAATATTAACTGTCTTGCTGACCACAGGAGAAGAAAGCACAAAAGCTACTTCCTTTTAATGGGTGGCAACTTGTTATTTTCACTGAGCCAGTACAGACACTATTTCTGTGAGGAAATCCAGCTTAAATGCCTACAGAAGTAACAGCACATGAACAGCCAAGGACTTACTTGCTTTGCTGGTCTGAGAATTACAGGACAGTACATAAATAAGTTGAAGACACTAAAGCTTAAGTGAATTTGGGGGGGGGGGGGGGCGGGAGTTAAATAGGAATGAGGATAAGGACTGGTTATAAAGGAAGCTGGAAAGAACAAAAGACAGCTGAAGCCAGTGAGATTGAGTAACTGAGCTTTTAGAATCCACCCCTAACATGGGAGCGTATTATCTTTAAGTGTTAAATTTTCCTTAAAAAACTAGGCATGAAAACAAGCCTTTCCAAGCCACAGAACAGACACCTCTTTTGCTGCCTGCTGAACCTTCTGTTCCATTTCAACGATCATGAGGATTACAATAGCATATTGCTGTTACAGTAGGAGTTAAAAACAATCATAAAAGATCACCATGCTCCACTGAGAAGTTCATTACAAGCGAAATGGTTCTATATGATCACACAACACAGAGAGGCATATAAACAGGTGTTTTGGTTTGGGTATGATTTTTTGTTGGTTTTGGTTTTTTTTCACAGCACAAGAAGAACTACAGGTTAACTATTTACATAGTTCTGAAACTTCTGGGCAGTGTTGTTTTGAACTCTGTGCTGCCGTGGCCAGACTGCCTTCTACTTCAAAGCTAACTCCTAATTTCCAATGTGATTAAATGACAATCACAGCATAGTGAATATATACCCAGTGAAAATACCTGCAGTCCACAACATTGAGGACAATTATCACTGAGGACCTGTGTTTGTAAGTACAGCTTGTTAGCAGATGCTTTTTTTGTCCCTGTTAGACTGTTACACTGGGGTATCATTAGTCAATGGTTAAATGCACAGCTTCAGGAAACCACAACTAGCATACACTGAAGGTAAAAACAGAAGATACATCCCTTTCACATACACAACACGGAACTTTCTGATATAAGACATTATAAAACAAAACCAAAAAGTAGTCATTAGCAACCATTACAATATTTGCTTATGCTGTAGGGACACCAGGGAGTCTGATCAAGAAGGGGTCCACAGTATGCTAACTTTCACAAACTCAGAGTAAGATTCTACCCTTCTCCTCAAATAAATAAACTGGATATTCATTTACTTATTCTACTGGAATTGCACAGAAATGGAGAGGGTGTTTATGAAGTCTCAACTCCTATCAGAATGTTAGTGCAGGATGTACCAAGAGTTACTGATCTAATGTGACACTCCACCACTTCCAGAAGTGCCTACAGATACTGAAATGAGATCAGCAGTCTGCCAAGTCACTCTGTGGGAATGTATTAACCAAGATAATCTTTAAGCAAGAAAGCATTGGCCCGAAGTGTCCCTGCCCACCCCACAAGCTGGGGACATAGACAACTCAGATGCTTGAGTGGCAGTTCTACTGCAGAATTTTTGCCATAGAAAAGCTTTAGAATACCTGAACTGCACTAGACCCAAGATCATTATCAAAATTTTATGACACAACTTCACACAAGAAGTACTGCTTTATGTTGAGGGTCAGTGTGCATTCAAAGGTGCTGCTGATAAAACGTTCCCTTCAGGTTTTGATATAAACAGTTACACTGGGAGCAGCAACTCGCAGAGGGGCTGATAACCAGCATCAAGGTGTCTCAAGAGCTGTATATGCTGTTTTATACCTGTATCTGCAGAACACACAAATCAGTATTTCAGCAGTGTTATATCAGCATATCTTCACCCTGCCAACCTGCAGTCTAGTTTATTGCTAAGCAAAACAGCAAGCACTTAACTGCTAGTGCACCCATGTTGTTATCCCTATTGCAGAGTTACTTTTGGTGCTGTACCACAAGAACAGCAGCATTGCCAGGACTGAACCAAGGAAGATTCTAATAAATACAGATTAACATCTTCTAACAACAGTTATTCTTTAATTTCACCCAGAAAGGCTGACATACAGGCTACAGCAATTACTTGCTAGCTCTCTCAGACTTCCTGCCTGATTTGCCAGCCTGCCCCATGCCTCAGTTTCTAAATGGGGCACTAAATGGGATGACAAAATCTCACCGTATCACAGGGCTGTTCCAAAATGCTTCACTACAATTACAGGCTCCAGAGACTCACACTTTGTTATCAGTGAACCAAGGCGGGTAAGGACTAGTTCAAAGTTGGAAGTACAGAGCTTGAATTCAATCATCCAGAATATTCCTGCTACCTGAAAAAGAATACAGCTTCCTATATTGCTATACCTTTAATGTAGAGTTCAAACTGTTAAGAATATGCAGCTTTGAACTCAGACCTTGGTAACCAAAATCTTTTAATGTCACTATTATAGGCAATTTCCAGCTGTTTTAATTTTACAGCACTATATTAAAAATTCAAGGAGCCTGCAGCTGGAATACTCTGAAATATCAACAATTCTACATCTGTCCTAAGAGGATGAATAAAGATCAGAAGACCAGTCTAATAATCATGAAAGCCTGTGGAATTCTCTCTAGCAGCTCTTCAGCTTTGTTCTGAACACCTACCTCCAGATCAGAGTGGAAACTGGAGAACAGAAGAACTACGACAGAGGGATTACAGCATATCTGATTTGACACAAGAACAGGCAAAGACTAATCAGGAACAGGAAACCTCTGACAGATGCAGGTCTGAACACTACAAGCATTGTAGTTTTCTTCTACTCAAGTTTATGAAAACAGGAGGTATTCTATGCTTTTAGTAAACCCAGTGTGAAACCCTGAGAGCACCTTTGACACAACAGATTAGGACCCAACATGCATGTAGTTAAAAGTAAAAAAAAAAGTATGCTAGCTAAGTATCAACAGCATTAAGGGTTCAGTTCCACTCACAATGACCCCCTTATGACTATCCCATATTCATGCCCCTACACGAGTTATTTCCTTTTCCAAGCATGTTTAGAAATACAGCTGTTTTACTAGCCTACAGCTGCAAATGCAGGAACACCACCCTCCAGAACACCTCCACACAAAATTCACTCCACTTATGGAAAACAGTCAACCAGAAGTGCCAGCCACACTTGAAGGCATAACAAGACAGTACAAGTCCTATTAGAATTTGGCCCCTCTCAGCCATTTTCCCCTGTGAACTTTTCCTTCAAAGTGTGGTTTAAATTTCTCACAAGCCCAGTTCCTGGGGACTATGACTTCCCTGATGCAAGTGTATCATTTCCCATCTTTTAAAATAAAGTTTTACACATACTGTGCCCTGCTCCCACTCAGGAAAATATCCACTTTTTAGTTACAACATGTTAATTCATTTTTCTTTTTCAATGTTATTTAAATCCTATTTGCCTCCCCCTACACCTAGGAAAATATCTACATGCTTCCTACAAACCTGCCCACTCCCACTTCTATGTAGTATTTCCTATAAAATTAGCAAATTATTGTCTCCTTCACACGCAGACAGAACTTGCACCCTCTTGGAAAAGCTAGTAAGTTTATAAGCATTAAGATCTTGTACTGCAGCGCAGCTTGTCCTTGAGAGTGCATTTTGT
This sequence comes from Apus apus, assembly GCF_020740795.1. Taxonomy (NCBI): domain Eukaryota; kingdom Metazoa; phylum Chordata; class Aves; order Apodiformes; family Apodidae; genus Apus; species Apus apus. Next base: position 18,391,672 of record NC_067282.1, read on the forward strand.
TATTTTTTTTAATCAAAAGACAACAGCAACTTTTTCCTTTTGAAAAAATATTACAGAAAGAAATATTTGTAGGAGATAAGGAATAGAATGAGTTTTCAACTTTTTATCAACCACTAGGTGTGTTTCTCTTTTTCCACATTCCTTCTGTTTTGACAGCACTTTATCTTTCTTCGTATATCATCACTTCCAGCTCTTCCTTACACAAACTGGTGTTTAGCCAGGCAAGAGTCACAGTTCTCCTTTCAGATAACACATCAGTCATCATTAAATAACAACTAAAAGCAGTGAGGAAAAGAAACAGGAAAAACATCAAAAGAAAAAAAAAAAGATTTAATGCATGCTTCTGTTTCAAGCAGTTTTTGGGACCACTGATTTCACTGGGACTCTCCACATGAATAACACAAATAATTAACTTGTAAGACACCCTCTTTACTCTCAGGTACCAGCTGAGCTTATGCAATGACTGCTATTGAAAACTTGTATGTGTATCTCTAAGTGCTGCTATTTTTCCAGCTACTGAGATAGGCTGCTGTACCTTTTCCACCATACAATTACTTGTTGCACAAAATAAATGAGGTTGCCCAAGTAATCTACCCGAGTTACGCTTCAAGGAATGCAAAACAGCAACACTCAGAAGCCCAAGCTTTGGAAAGTTCAGGAAACTAGTCCTGTCAGGACAGAATCATCCCTCCAGACGAATTATTTAATTCATGGGTTTTTATTCTTCCACGTTTAAGCTGCATGATAGGTAGTCCTTCTGCCAACTATGAGACTGACAGGTCTGGGAACTGAAGTCTCCCAGAAACCCTGACACATACAGAATAGTTATAACCTCTTGGCTCTGCAAATGTGTCGGAAAACCCACCTGGAAAACTACATTGCAAAGCCCAGCTAATGCACCAAGGTGCCTCCTTCCTCCAGGCTGAGGCTTGGCCCACCCATGCCTTATCCTCTAAGCTAAACCTAACACAACCACGTGCATATCCTTCTGCCTTTCCTCTGGAGCTCTTCAAGGTATCTGGCAAGCAGCATTTCCAGGATGAACTGCAGAGAGCAAGAGATACTAGCAACAGAGGTAACTTCTTCACAGAATCACAGAATGGTTTGAGCTGGAAGGGACCTGAAAGATTATCTAGTTCCAACCCCCCTGCACAGGCAAGGACACCTTGCACTAGACCAGGTTGCTCAGACCCCCATAACCTTCAAGTGTTCAACAAGACGAAGGATGAAAATATTTATTCTGCTCTTGACTCAGCACACACACATACACTGTGGTAACCCCAATCAGAAACTGGGCCCAAACCCTCTTATAATTTCATACAGGCCACAGCCAATAAAATCTCATTAGTGATCCAAGTCACCTAAAAAGGTGTTTAAAAGAGCATTCTGAAGACAAAAGGCCATTTTCTGCTTTCAACCTTTTGCCTGTTCTCCTGAGTATATCTAGGCTACGTAGTGAAACTAACTGAGCACAAGACAAAGAAATTTATTCTCTTATTGGGAAAAACAACAAAAGAGAGAGATTCTTCAGCACGAGAGACTGGAAAAGTAACACCCAACCTAGGACAGCCCGATGACAGGAAACAGCCATAACGAGCACGCCACAGGAACACAGTCAGCTACTGCCCCAAGCTGAGCAAGCACTCCTGCCCTTACTCCAGCATCTCCCCCACATTTCGTTGAAGGGCTTGTGCAGATCCCCGTGCGATCTCATTCGGTCCCGGTGCTCAGAAATACATTTGTTTCTGACTCACACCTCTCGTTTCCTACTCTGCCTGTCATTCGAAGGAATGTTTCCGGTGCGTGAGCAGATGCTGGCAGGACCTGTCGGCTTCACCGAGGCAAGTGTTTACCTTCAGGAGGCTCCCCCAGCGCCCGTGGGCGTGCCGCACGTCACCTGCGATCGCTGAAGCCTTCGCGGTGCTCGGCGCTTCAGGGGCCGGGCACTTCACATAACGCGCTCACCAACCGCTGCGGGGAGAACAGCAGGCAGAAAAAGAGGCTGTTAGGAGCTCAGGGGGTAAGCAGCAGAGACAGGCGTCCTCCCAGTTAAAACAGGTCGCAGGGCTCAAACGCTGCCTCCCTTCCCAGCCAAGGAAGGGAAGCCGGGAGCTGCCGGGCCGGGCGAAGGTAAAACCCGTCAGACGGCGGGGGCCGCGCACCCGAGCCCGCTCCGCCAGCCCGGCCCGGCTCCCGGGGCCGCCCCGCGCCCGCCCGGCCGGCCGAGGGCAGCGCCAGCAAAGCTCCCCGGCAAAGCTCCCCGGCAAAGCTCCCCGCGGCCCCGGCCCCGCGGGAAGCGCAACCACGACGGCGGCGGCACAGGGCGCGGGTTGGGCCCGGCCTGCCCCGCCGCGCCCGCGCCTCACGGGGACGCGCGGCCCCGGCCTCCCCCGCCCGCCCGCGGCCCCGCACCTGCCTCCGCACCGCGCGGGGGGCAGCCCCGCCGGGAGCTGCCGGGAGCGGCGGGGGCTCAGCGCGGGGCCGGCGGTGCCTGCGGAGCGGCCGTCCCAGCCTCGCCGCCCCGGAGCTTTCAGGTCCCTCCCCGCTCACCTGCCGCCGCTTTTAACCCGCCCCCCGCCCGCGCCGGGAGCCGCCGGGAGCGCGGGGCGGGGCGGGCGCTGCGGAGGGTGCGGGCAGGGCGCGGGCTCGGCCGGGGGGAGGCGGCCAAAGCGGGGGGGGGGCGGCTGGGGGAAGGCGGGGAGGACGGCGATCCCTCGGGGGCCGCTTCCCGCCGCCCCGGGGCCGGTGTGAGGGTGCGGAGAGCGAGGAGGGAAGGGAGCTCGCAGGTGACTGCAGAGGTGTGTTTGTTGAGAAGAAGTACCTGCCTGTTCTAGGTAACAGGGTCGGACTTCCACCTTGTCAAGCAGAGGTATTTAGAAGGGCCTTGCAGGTTGGATGGGGCTCTGAGCGAACTGACCTGGTGGGAGGTGTCCCTGCCCGTGCAGGGGGCTCGGAACTGGGTGATCTGTAAGGTCCCTTCCAACCCAAACCAGGCTGTGAGGCAATGGAAACAAAAACAAAGAAACCAAACCCAAACAAACAAAACAAAAAACCAACCAACCAGCAAACACACAAAAATCACACACACACACAAAACCCCCACAACCCCCCCCCCCTCAAAAATACAACCCAAACAAGCAACCACAACAACAAGCCAAACTACCAAAACCAACACCAAAAAAACCCACAACAAACCACAAACCCCACCAGGCCTTGTGTCCTAAAAATCGTTGAGGAGTTAGTGGCCAGAGCCAGAAGGAAGAGCCAGTAGTTTCTGGCCTTTTGAGGTTTATTTTCAAGCGCGATTGAAATGCTGCAGCAGTGCCCGGCAGACTCGCAGGCTTCCATGGAGCTGCAGATACTTGTCAGCGCAAAGACCTGTTTTGGAAAGTTTTCTGTTTCCAGGGAATGAAGTTGCTGAGGAAACAATTTACTTTGGGTTGAAAAATCCCAGCCCAAAACTGCATTCTCCATCTGGCACACATGCGCATCAAACGAAAGAAACGGTTTCTAATCCTCTAACCTAAATTAAAAACCAACCAAACAACAACCCGTACAGCACAGCTGCAGCAGCACCAGGACCTCTGGGTGAAACATGAGTGTGTTTGCACTTCTTTAGAGTACCAGCATAAGGGCTCGAATGATAAACAATTTTCAGCTAAATTCTTCTGTCCTTTATCTCCTCTTCCTAGAATCAAAATAATCCCACGGAAAATCTTTAGCAAAAGCCAATGGCTTAACTGATCTCAGGTTTAAGATTGAAGAGGTACAAATTTCTTGCCCAAGCAACTCAATCTGATACTTGGAAGATAAGAAATTGCTCTCAGCTATGGTTTAAACATCGGCCTCTGTCTCTGTGGTGCTCATATTTCTACCACCACCACTTGCATGTAGATCCATGGAACTAGTGCTTTTAGGACCATAGGAAAATTAATGCTGGAAGAGATCTCAGGAGGCCTTCAGTCCAACCTCCTGGTCAAAGCAGGGCCAGCTTTGGTCTCAGACCATTCAATAGGTGTACCTCCTCCATGGAGGATCCAGCATTTGAGGATTCTGGAGTCAGGTCACTGTAGCAACTGTAGGACCAGGCCCAAGGCAAATGATGCTATGCTGAGCTAGACAAGCAATAAATACCTGAGGCCTGAGTCTTCCTGCATTCATTGACATCTGTGGGAGTTGTGTGTTCAGAGGAGGTACAAGGTTCGTGAGTATGACGTGTATGAGGAAGGGAGGTGGCTCTGGACCTGGCCACATACCTGCACTTTGCAAAAGGGGAAGCCCAGCTCCTGATGTAAGAAAAGCATCAAAAGTGACATCTGGAACTTGCTTGCTGTTCCTTCTCCAGTCACTTTCCAGCTTGGTTCAGTGAAAAGTAAAATGTGTCCCATCCATGTCATCCCAAGGTAAAATTACTGTAACCCTTTAGTATATTTAGCTGCAGCAGACAATTCTGAGCTGCCTTGCATCAGGCCTTCTCTGCCTGAGCACTGGGAGGGCGTTACAGTTGGAGGCCAACTGTACTTATGGGTACTTATCCCAAGGCAGAAACACACCGTTCTGGCAGCAAAGAAGAAGTCTTTAGTCATGTTCTTTGTAAGAAGATGAGGCAATGTCAAACTAGCCATCTTTAGCTGGAAAAACAGTGGGGAACACTGGGTGAATGGGGGGTGGGGAGCAAGGGGGCAGCTTCTCCTCTGCTGGGTAGCTTTTTTATCTCTCATCTGTTGAATGCTACTTCTCTGACCTGGCAACTATCAGCATGCTCTTTGATTATAAGTGATAATGCAAGGGACACTAGATAGAAAGAATGAGACATGTCATTGCTGTAAATTTAAGGAACAGAAAAAGGGTTTCCGTGGTTTAGTTCCAGGGCTTTATCTTTAATTATGACAGAAAAAAATTGAAATACTTAGTTATTGAATACTTAGTAATCAGAGATAAACTGTACTTATTCCTCTACAGATGAGGAATGCTTTGTGTATTATTTAGACATCATATAAGAAGTAGTTTGATAAACCTGTGCACTATAATGTGCATGGATATATTTTGCTTATTGACATAGTTTTTAAGTAAAAAGTGAGAAGAAAGGGATGGATAAATGTAGAAACCATCCATTATTGACATATAAATAAAGAGAAAAAAAAAATTGCAGAGTTCAGAAATTCTGTGTCAGTAGATATCTCACACGATAATGCAGATGCAAAATAAACCTCTTGTAAACAGGTATTTTGGAAAATAGATAATGATAGTTGCCACAAAATATTGTGACAGGCTTTAGTTATAGAGCCTAACTTTTTAGGATAAGGCTAGTCTCTTTGGTAGGGCAAATCATCATCTATAAGCTCATAATCACAGGCAAGGATGACTATACTCTAAGAGCATTTAAATCATGAGCACCCTTTTAAAAATACTGAATAGGTCAAGTTTTTTCCCTGACCACTCTAATCAAACCAGAGTCTGAGATGGCTAGAACTCTTGACTGAAATTTTAACCTTGTTTTCATGCATTCCATTAGACTGAAGTTTTGTACAAAACAAATTGAACTTCTAAGTCTTGAAGACTGGAAGCGGGAGGCTTTTCTTACTGAGCGTTTCTGGTTTCTTTCCAAAGCTTCACATCTCTGATTAGTCTCTTGGAGCCTTTCTGGCCATTTAGCAGTTCAGAAGGGGGAAAGGAAAATTAGTCCCTCAGCGTGAGGCTGTTGAGCAGGTATGTCTCAAAGTGCACACTCTCCTGTGGCACATTTATTAGAGGACAACAGGCATGTACGTGGCACTGATACCATGTACAAAGCCTTGGATCAACCCTCCTCCTTGTGCTCAGGAAGCTGCTCTTCTTCAGCTTTTATTTTCAGTTTCAGTTACTGGCCAACCTTCCTGCCGGGATTGTGTTGGCCCTGATTTACACACTCTCACAAATCCTAGGACCTTATCTAGCCAGAAAAGACACCCAAAGGGTCACTTCCTTTTTCATATAATTACTTTAATATAATGTGTAGTATCATAAAGGTTGCCCATGTAATATCACTGTTTATTAACCATTACAGCTCCTTGAGCATTTGTACTGCTATGACAAGCAGTACTTTTTCCCACCTGCAAGTGCCCTACAGGTGCTCTTGCAGAACAATTAGGATTGCACTTTCCTTGAATAATGGGACAGATGCTGTCTCCCTTATCGTTTTGACCTCAGGTTGTCCTCATCAATGAAAACCATACGATCAGTCATAGAATCATAGAATCATGGAAGACACCTCTGAAGATCATTGAGGCCAACCCTCCTCTGCAGCAAGAGCACCTAGGGCAGGTCACACAGAAACACATCCAGACAGGTCTTGTAAGTCTCCAGTGAAGGAGACTCCACAACCTCTCTGGGCAGCCTGTTCCAGTGCTCTGTCACTCTCACAGTAAGTAAGTTTTTCCTCATGTTGAGCTGGAAACATCAGCTGTTTCTCCTCGTCCTATCACAGGGCACCACTAAAAAGAGATTGGCCCATTCTTGACATCCACCCTTCAGATATTTATAGACATTAATAAGGTCCCTTCTTGGTCTTCTCTTCTCAAGACTAAACAGCCCCAGGTCTCTCAGCCTTTCCTTGTGTGACAGACGTTCTAGTCCCTTAATCATCCTTGTAGCTCTCCATTGGACTCTTTCCAGTATATCCGTATCCCTCCTGAACTGGCGAGTCCAGAACTGGACACAAAGAGACCTTCCCTTTTTATTTTCAGTTAACTGATATTCATTAAATATCCCAAGAGCAATATACCACATGCTTTCCTGCTAAAATAACTTGGTGATCTCAGCAATGTTCCTGCTTTTTGAGATAGAAGAAGGAAAATGAGAGAACAAGAAAACCCTCCCAAGCCCAAATGATATAGGGGACCAAGAAAAGGGGATAAAAATGCTTCCTAGCACTGCCAGTACATGACCAGTCTGGCTCATCCCAATCCATATAATTTACACTTTTTATTTCAAAATGGACATAGCTATTTTAGCACATAGCCATACTCTTCCAGGACAGCACTGGGAAGTGTACCTCTCCTACATGCTAGGTAGGGTAAAGTAAATCATTATCAGGCACCCATCAAAGCCTCTCAGTTAGTTTCTTAACCTGACAGCTCTGGATACCCAGCATCAGCTTAATTTGAAAGGTAGAGCTTTCTCCATCCTTGGGCAGCCCAGTAATTTCTGCAACATTACTGCTAATTTGGATGCTGACAGTTTCCATCTCCCCACCTCTTTGGTATACTACAAATGTTTCAGCAGACCAGCTGTAGTCTGCTGTGTTCTTCACTCTGGGCAAAGTGGGACAAGAAAGGCTGCCAGCAGGGGTGCACAGTTGCTGCTGTGATGTTTCCCTGGAGCAGGCAGCTGCAGCAATCTCCTGCTCTGGTGGCACCAAGCCCGGGCTCCGGAAGGACCCGTGGAGGCTTCCAGCTGATCGAATTAGTTCGTTGTTCCCCGGTTTGATGTAATACATTCATTGTTCCCCTGTTCAACTTAATTGAGTCATTGTTACCCGATTTAACTGACTGATTGCTGCCCTGACTTGATTTAATTAATTGCTGTCTGACTTGCTGAATAAGCAAGCTCCTGCTGCCAACTGCCAGCACAGCTCATGGCTCCTAACCCGTGCTGTGTACCTCTGCTTCTTCCCCTATACCAACCTGCTCTTCTCCTGGGACTTGCTCTCTGATCTCCTTTAGCTGTATCTTCTGTTCCCTTCCTGCTTCTTCATTCTTTTCCCATAGCTTTTCCCCACCCCAGGGACCTTCTCTCACACATCATCCAGCCTAATCTTCCTCTTCCCACTCTGCTTTTCCCTGGGTTTAGACTTGGGCTTGCCTCTAGTTTTCATCCTAGAGCTCTCACCACTGCATCTCACAGTAACTCACCCTGCTCTAAAGCTGCTTCTGAGCTACCCTGAAGGCTTTGCATTTCTCTTCCTTCATGTGTCCAAAATTCCCTTCCTGTAGTGGGATTTTTTTATCCTGTTCTGTCTAGCAGTCCTACGCAGACAGCAGCACTTGTCTGGTACTCTCCTTTTTCCTTGATTTCCATTACTTGGCTGAACCCAGCTTTCCTTTAAGGTATGATAAAGAAGCCTCTTCCCTTGTTGCATGTTAACTAGCACCGTCTAGGGTCTTGACTCTTCTTTCATCCTTCCCTGTCCCAGATCCATTAAATTCCTTTGAGCTTTCTGTTTCCACTGTAAGGATTTGCTGATTGCTCCTTAGCTCATACTCTAAGCCTTTTGTTTTCACCTAAAATGTTTTGAAGGTGGTTCAGGTTTCTTGCAGCCCTCCACTCTCTGGCTCTCACTTCATTTCCTGATCTTCCCAGATCTCCTTGACTGATCCTTCTGCATTGTCCCTTTGTCTCCATTCAGTCAAAAAAAAAAAAAAAGAGGTATAGGCATATCTTGCCTGTTTTTCTCTACTGTTCTGCTCCAGCTCCACTATCCATCTGATGCCAGTGCTAGGAGCAGACATGCACTTCTGCAACCAGAGAATTAACTGTTTTCCAAAGACAAGTCTGAAGTTATGTTAATGATCAGCAGGAGCCCAGGCTCCAGTTCAGTGCATACAGGTGAACTCAGCTCTGCCTGTGCTGTCAGGCCACTGCATGGCTGATGGTCTTCAGTGTATCTTGAAGTGAATTGAGCTGTCTCTGCATTGCTTTTCATGCAGGTAAAAGCCATTGTATTCCTTCCTAGGGCATATTTGGTCAGCCCCCTCTAGTTTTCAGATGCCAGACTCCATTGATTTGAAATACCTAATAATCTTGGAAGATGCTTTGGGAGATACTTTTGGGATATTTTTTTCTTTTCACCAAAAACTTTTGTTTCCTTCAGCTACAAATTAATTTCAGTTTGTTTCTCTTTATTACAGGCCCCCGAACCTGAGAACAGCTCTCTAAGGAAGACCCAGCATGGTAGGCAGGGCAGGTTACACAGCTTCTGTACACACTAGTTAATACAACACAGTTGTATTCCCACTGCTCTAACATCCATTCTCTCCCCTATATAAGTGACCCCCTTTGAATTAATCTTTGCAGGTCCTCCTGTTGTTGGCTGCCACTCATTTGCTCATTTTACAGAGGCCATCTGATTTTACAGATGATAGAGATACTGGCAATCCCTCTTGCATTACTAGTATATGAAGGTATGACACCCAGCCCTGTTCTCATGAGAGCTGGTGCCAAACATAAAATGTTATGCGAACTGGGTTGAGCCACAGATGCTTCATTCAATTCTCTATGATGTTAATTAAAATTATCTCTGGAATTAGCAGGTGTCAGACTCTTCTGACATTTTGTTTCATAGTGGTTCCATTCACTGAGCTGATACATGTAAAGTATGGATGTTCCAGGCTTTTCATAGCATGGAGCACATGTTAAGAAAGGGAGAACATGGGACAATTGCTCTTCAATGTACAATCTACCTTTCCATTTGTGTTTGCAAAGCACCACTCTGGCAAGAACAAGAGCTACGAAGATCATTAACATAAACAAAGTGTTTGTGGTCTTTTACCTGTATTTGGTGTGAGTATTTTGTACCTGTTCTAAAATGTTAATGACACTGAAGTAGTTCTGCTTTTCAGCCCCACCCTGCACTTCAGAGACTTCAGCCCTTTGGGGAAAACACTGATACCAGGCACTCTGCTCATCCTTCAGGAATTGCAAATGAAGCTAAATCTGTGCAGGTCACTTCACTGCAGGGTTACCAGAGGTTCTCATTGGTGTCATTGCATTGATGTAATTATCATGGTGTCAATATGCTCTAACAAAGACAAGGACAGAGATTAAAAAAAAAAAAAAAAAAGTTTTACAAGATTATTTATGCAAATGGTTTTATCTCAAACTGAGAAACAAGCAAAAGTCAGATGTAACCATTTTGATGCACTTGAATGCAGGGAAGAGTTGTCTGCTGCATGGTGACATGGTTCTTCCCTTTCATGTGAGTGGTGTGTAGCTTGGAGAGATCACCCTGTCACCTGGAATGGCTGTGCCACCTTCCACAGAGTGCAGACACAGCCTGGAGTATAGACCAGGGCATGGGGTGGTGATTCCCTGCACAGGGGAGGTCCCCTCATACTATGCAGCAGCAGAAACCACAGTTTTCACCAACAACTGCCCTTTCCTCTACAGCATCCTCCTGGCTTTCCTTAGTAATGTCTATGCCAGATGATTTTTCCAAACACAGGACACCTACTAACATGCCAACCCATTGTTAGCATTAGAACAATGATCTGAAAAGGCCAAATCCTACACACATTACTTTAATGTCCTTAGATATACCTATTAACAAAAAGCCTCCCGTGCATACTAACAATACCATCTTCCAATGTCACCATGGTATGTTCAAGAGTTGAACATTTTCCAGTTAAATCAAGCTGATAATTATCTTCTCTGACTCTGGGCAGGGGTGGTTTAATACCCCTAATTTGGAAAGTATTGTTAGACTCTTCTTAAAGAGGGCCCACCTTCAAGAAGCAACAGGGACCTCACTGGGTCATCTTGTAGAGGTGACATGTCAGGGGTTAGGTCAGGGGGTTCTGGGTAGGTCTCAGAAATTTAAATTAGCTTGATCTCCCATTTCTTACACATATACCCCAATAGCAAAAACCAAGAAGCCACGTGTCTGGGAGAGGTGAGTGAATGCTGTTGGATATAGATAACAGCAGAGTTTGGGCACAGGAGTTTAACCATTTGTTAATGGTTAAACAGTCAGAGACAGTAAGTCAGAGACATGTATTTGGGAAAGAATGTATAAGTACAGAGCTATAAAAATACACAAACTGCCCATTTTCCTTACTGGCTCAGTCAGTCAGAGACAGTATGTATAACCTTCTAATTCAGCTACTTCAATTTCACAGCATCCAGGCATGCCACAAAAACCTGGTCTTCCTCTGAAATTAGCCTTTCTTTTACTACTCCAACATTATTTCCTATTAAATGTGCACAATGGTTTATGCAGCTGTGCAAAGAGCAATGAACCAGATTCTGCCAGACAGGGGCTCTATAAATTAAACCTTAAATATGAGCTGATAAGGGCCTGCAGAATTTAGCCTTAGAGACATAAGGTGTGTGAGAGCTTATGAAATGCAAAGGAAGAGCCACAATTAATTAGCTGCAAAGTTCCCCAATTACTTAAGTTCTTCACATGCTTTTCTGTCTGCTTCCATGGCTTTGTATAAAGACTGCATAAGTACACAGTGTCACTGCTTTCATGTATGTGTTATACTTTTCTCTATGTTTCAGATGTGAAAGACCATGCTTTCTATTGGCAAAAAGGATCAATATGGTTAGAGTGTATTTTTGGGCCTTTGACTTTGCCCCATCAGTTGGTAACTGCTGCTGCGTAGTCATTTCCAGACATATAATTACTCATAAGAAAATAGCTTCAAATATCATCTATTACATTGACATTTTCACTTTGTAAATGATCATATCTAAGAAATGTAATTCTTTAGCTTCCTGTTGGAAGTGTGACAACTAAGGACAGTTTTCAGTGCTCCAGGTGGGCATTTTCCTGATGCCCCTGGGGCTATGAGGGTCTGACATGGATGTGTTTGTGTATCCACAAAATCATTCAAGGGGTCCATTTGAATAAGCAGGTATTCACCTACTTACATGTTTGCAGAATCAAGCCCTAAATCAGTAAATGGCATCAGTCTCAAGTCCCTGTGATAGAAATGCACAAAGTCACTGCTGTCCTCATACGCCAAATACTCCTTCCATCTTTCACCAGAGTGGAAGAACAGCTCCCTCCTGGTGCAGAACAGAAACCTCAGCAGTAATTCACATATTTCCTCATGACTTAAAGGAAACATTCCCCATTAATTTATTGTCCATTCCCAGACTTCCAGGATGAAGAAGGAATGGACTGTCCTGGAGCTTTGCAGCTCTTCCCAGACAGCTGGGCCAGGCCTCTTAGGTTGTCTCTCTCTTAAAGAGTGCTGGGCTTCCAAAACACAACAAGGGCTTTTCTTTTGCCTTACTAGCTATTAAAAAAAATAAGTAACTCACATTGCATTCCTCCTTACCACCCTTGCACCCTACCAATGACATGAGAGAGCAGGTAAGGGCCTTTCAAGAAGGAGTTGGGTTTAACTGTGATGAGTTTCAAGTGACTCCAGCTCCAGGGGGTCTCATGCCTCTTTCCCTCCTGAGTCCTGTTTCACTCCTCTTGCTGCATTTCACTTGGGACATGACACTGCTCGTTGCACCTTTTAGGCCAAGAGCAAGAGTTTTGGCCTGTTCTCACAAGCATTTTGATTATCTAAGCAGCTCAACAAGCATCAACAAAATAATTACTTTCCATGACTTACTCCAAATGGATTGTGACTCTGAATGAATGGTTTGCTCTCTACTCTGCCCTGGTGAGGCCATGGCTGGAATACTATATCCAGTTCTGGGCTCCACAGATCAAGTGAGACAGGGAGCTACTAGAGAGAGTAGCTCTCCAGAGGAGGGTGACAAAGATGACTGGGGGAATTGGAGCATCTCCTTTATGAGGAAAGGCTGAGAGAGCTGGGACTCTTTAGCCTGGAGAAGAGAAGGCTGAGGGGAGACCTTATCAATGTATATAAGTATCTGAAGGGTGAGTACAAGGAAGATGGAGACAGGTTCTTCTCAGTAGTTCCCAGTGTCAGGACAAGGGGCAATGGGCACAAGTTGGAACATAGGAAGTTCCATTTGAATATGAGGAGAAACCTCTTTACAGGGAGGGTGACAGAGCACTGGAACAGGCTGCCCAGGCAGGTTGTGGGGTCTCCTTCGCTGGAGATATTCAAGACCAGCCTGGATGCAGTCCTGAGTAAAGTGCTCTAGGTTATCCTACTTCAGTGGGAGAGTTGGACTAGATGATCTTTAGAGGTCCCTTCCAACTCCAGCAAGTCTGTGATTCTGTGATTTGCAGTAACTAAATGCAAGATTTTGCTGTGTCAGCTACTGGATTTGAACAGGAGCCATTCCCAGCATGTACTCACAGAAGCATCCCAAAAGCAAAATGCTTTAAGAACACACTTCTCAGGCAAGTTGAGTAAACTGGACTCGGCAACATAGGTATGGGCTGAGCAGAAACTAGTAGCATTTTCCAGCTCAAGCACTGTTGTCCCCAGCCCAAACACTTGCCTAACTTTATAAAGACTTAAGGTATGCAGATGGAGTGACTAATGAAGGTCTTGCTGGACCTCTCCTCTTTCTCTTAGAAGTGATTGACTAAACTGGGCTGCCAGGCCCTGCAGGAAGAGAAAGGAGGAAGGGATCTCCCTGGCTGTCATCCCTCTGCTATGATCCTCAGCCTCCATTGTTCAAAGCCACTAAAATAATCTCTCCTCCAGTGCCAGGATCCTCAGGTGGATAACCAGGCCAGGGTAGTCGAGCCAGTCTTGTCAGAATAGTCCCAGTTTAAGTCATAGCCTCTCTTTAACTTGGTCAGGTACAACTCAGATTTCATGGCCTGTGTGAGATCCTGCCTGAAGAGGTAAGAAATAGATCACTCACCCTGTAGGAGGTCGTTACAGAAATCCCATAGGTGTCCTCCATCCCCTGAAGCAAGTGAGCTGCTGTCAGAGAGAGGGTGCTGGGATCACCCATGAATATTAGCATCTTTCTGGCCTATCTGCTGAGCCCACTAGTATTACCTGAGGTTTCATTCAGCCAACACTATTGATTTTCAGTGGTCAGTGAGTGCCTCTCATCTAACACCAGCTCAGTAGAATGGGATCGTCTCTGTGTAGCCAGTGTCTCCCACAAGACACTGCAGTCACGATTATACCTGGGGACAGCCCTTCCCCATTGAAAACCACCCCAAGCCACAGCTGCTCCTGACTAACCACCAGCCAACATACCAACATGCTCCCCCTGTCCCAGTGTCCAGCCAGCCCTCTCCTCCCTTCTCCTCCAGCATGGCCAAGCAGACGCTGGCTGAGTGGCAGAAGTTGGGCAATGCAGGACAGTCACACCCTCTGCTTTTCTTGGTTTGGCATGATGATGTTATCATCAGGAAGCAGCAGGAAGGCCTGTGGCTCCTGAGGGATGCAATCTACAATTTTTTCTGATGCTTTGGGTGCATGTCTGTGTGATAATCTGCAGTGTGGGGATTACAGACCTGACTCAGGTTGTGGTGAAGTCTTGTTGTGTCATGACACTTAAAGGTGTCCGTTGAGTCTGTGCAAGACACAGGTTACAGAAGAACCTCTTCCTTCATCATTCAGCAAACCAGTTTGCCTCGCAAGGAAAGGCTCTTCCTATTTATCCCAACCTTCAGCCCAGAGATGAATGGGCTCCTACTTTGTCCTGCCAGTCATCCCCTCTGTAGTGTGCACTGGCTCACATCTCTGCAATCCTGGCATTCAGCAGTTTGTATGGTTGGACCTGGCCACGATCTCTTATGGTTTCAAACCTCCAGCCTCCTTGGTGTCCCCCCACCGTGGGCTCTTCCTGCCTTGCTGTGTAGAGCAAAGAAGTGAGGTCACCCTTTGGAAACTGCCCCATGTTCTTCCTTCCTTCACCCTGTACAGCAAAACTGTTTTCCTTCCACCACATTCAGGATCTCCCATGGCTGCCAGGTAGAAAAGATTTGCCTCTTAGCCATGAAACCATATTTTCTTTGGTTGTACATTTTCTCCACTCAGTGAAACAGCCAGGAAGTTTGTTTTGAACTATTGAGTTCAGCTTCTCTGTGCAAGATTTTTGGCCAGTCATCTCAGCCAGGACTGGAGAGATGGGTGAGAAGGAAGACCATCAACTGGATGGAGCCACCATAGCACCCCTGACATAAGACACGAGACAAAATCCATACGAAAGCCAAGTGAAAAGCAGACACAAGGACATGTTAGACTGTGCTCTGGTCATCTATGCAGTCCTATGCCAGGAGGATAAAAAGACTAGAAAAAAGGTAGGGCAGGTATGAAACGGGATTGGCAACCATCACCAGCTTACCCAAAATGGACACTAAATAACGTGTAGAAGAAGTGACTCAGATTTTGATGATGTCTTTTAATTTAGGATCAATGCATGTGTAGATTACATGGCACATTTGCAGGAGTACTCATAGCATCTAGATGTTATTAGAGCAGGATGATTATTTGTATTGGGTGTGAAGCCAAAAGTCACATTACAGAATAACCTTAAATGCAAGTTTGACAAAATAATTCAAACACAGATATGAGAACAGGAAGTTTGATCAGTGTGTAAAGGATAACTCATATCGAACACAGACTTTTTCATTTTTGTGTGAGTTGCCTTAAATTTAACAAAACAAATATTGTGACAGTAGTTGTTTTAAACTAGGGCAGATGAAGGTTCCAGCTCTTGAGAAATCAGTGGTCTTCTGCACAGAGAGAATATGTAAATAATCCCCACCAGGAATTTTGGATCTGTCCACATTTACCCATCTCCCTGTTTTGATGTTTCCTTGGTGTCCCTGCAGAAGATGGAGCTGCAGAAAGCATGCTGCTTCCCTGTGCCACAGGGCTGATGCATTATCCTGAGGTGTTCAGGATATGAGAGGGAAGCCAGGGTGCCTAGGAAGCCTTTTAGTTCTTCACAAACATAAACATTTCTGTTTAACTTCCAGAATTCCCCTTCCCGCAGGGGAAACTGATGCTTGTTTCTCTATTACCACTGGATGTGAGTGCAGGCTTGTTATTACTGGCACTCCCTTCCCATGGAAGCATTTTTCTTGTTTCAAGAGACTTTAGTAAATTCTGAATTTTTAAAATCATAAAATCATAGGATGGTTTGAGTTGGAAGGGACCTTAAATATCATCTACTTCCAAGCCCCTTGCATGACCAGGGACACCTCCCACTAGATTAAGTTGCTCAGGGTCCTGTACAACCTTGTCATGGATGTTTCTAGGGATGGGGCTTCCACAGCTTCCCTGGGCAATCTGTTTCAGTGTTTCACCACCCTCACACTAAAGAATTCCCTTCTAACATCCAACCTAAATCTCCCCTCTTCCAGTTTAATCCATTACTCCTTGTTCTCACTACAAGCCCTTGTAAAAAGCCCCTCCCCAGCTTTCCTGTAGCCCCTTCAGTTACTGGAAGGCCACTATAAGGTCTCCCCAGAGCCTTCTCTTCTCCAGGCTGAAGAGCCCCAACTCTCCTAGCCTGTCCTCGTAGGAGAGAATCTCCAACCCTTGGATAATTTTCATGGCCCTTCTCTGGACTTTCTCCAGGAGAGAAACCCAAAACTTTTCTGTTAAAGCCTCCTGTACTTTATGTGAGCAGAGGCTCACATAAACTCACAGAGTTCTCTCTGTTCTGGTACCTTTTCCAACACCAGAGTCTTGAGCATCACAGACTGCTTTACCTGGTCCTTCATACAACTCTGCCCTTTCTTCAACCATAAAATAACTGCATCAATAAGAAAATTAAGGTCACTGCCTACCTGTAAAACAAAATTATATATTCAATTAAGAAAAAATAAAATCCACATCCCAAATGCATCAGGAAGGAGGGCTGTGAGGCACAGATGTCCAGAGGGTCTCTGTTTATCCAGATGCCTCTGTGATGTTTCCCAGCATGGCCCATGCCCTCCCAGCACCAGCCTTATTGAGCTGCCCAAGACACAGACAGCTGCAATCACCTCCAGGAGAGACCCTGCCTTCTGGAACACAGAGCCATGGCTTATACAGGCAGCTGCTGGGTCAGCAACAGGACTGAAACTGGTGTCTCCAAAGCCTGTTCAGCCTCTGGATCATGCCACAAGCTGGGCACAGGTAACAGGCATTTTCTTATCTTGCTGGTTTGCTACCAGAAGTCCTGCTTTGTCAAAAGGTGTCTGAGACCTACCCTTCCATTTCTGCTATTCACTCAAGGAGCCTTTTCTGTTGTCCTTTTCTTCTTATTTCTATAAATATTTATCCTGAAAACAGCCTTTCTGAAGTGGATATAATCCAAATAAACCCCAAAGTCTGAACTGTCAGAATTTTCCCCCATCTCTGAGGGCTCTCAGGCCCTCTCTGTGCCAAGCACTGTGCCTCCAAGTCCATCTCATCAGCATACACTAAAGGTCATGGAGGAGAGGGAGTCAGACCAGCTTGTGTTTTGCATGTCTCTGTGGCTTTGTCACGATACACATCACTCCCCACCCATCAACCCCATTTTGAATGTGTAGGTCTTCCAAACCCTTTCAGGACATCACAGATCCACTTGGCTTCCCTTCTCAGTTTCCCAGCCTGACCCCGGAGAACAAGTGTTCCCTGGGGCTTTTCCTTGGGGGACCCTCTGGAATAAGAAGTTTTAAGAAGGAAAACTTTACATGAGCTACTTCAGACTCACTTTGATTCAACCTCTTCCCCCTTTGCAAAGTCAGGGTAACACTTTCACCTTGGCATTGAGGGGCTCAGGGCTGCTGCTGCCACTGAGCCCATACCTACCTACTTCCAGAATGGTCTGGAGGGCTCACAGTTCTCATCAGCTTGTCCTGCAGGTTGCACTCTCCCAGGGTAAAAAGCCTAGTACAGGGGACCCTGATCCCTGCAGGCCTGGTAGAAAGTGAGCAGTAATTGAAAGAATAGGAGTACAGGTCAGACATACACAGGCTGGTGGCAGCAAAGGAACTTAATGAAAAAACAAATCCTAACAAGCACAGGATACTAATTTTAAGAAGTAATTCACATATTACTTACTGCTTAAGGGCAAAACTCATGCTGCCTGACATACTTTCCCAAGTTTGCAATGCATGGCTTTTGCAACACAGTAAGTAGCTCCTTTTTAACACTTTCCATGTCCACAAAAATGTCCATGGCACATCAGATATTCACAAGGCAACACCATGATTTCAGGAATGCATTTTACTGTTGTGAAGGAGATTCCTGATGAGATCTATCCATGCTCTCCCTCCCTGAAGGGTCCAGGCTGCCATTGCCACTGCACTGAGCTGGGAGGAGAAGATTTCCATTAACCCCTTCATTAAGTGTTGAGATGGCAGTCACAAGTCAGGGTGCATCCAGAAGAGCCAGATGAGCAACTTTTGCAGAGAGCAGAAATCCCATTTGAACCCGCAGGGCTGTGGACTGGCCCAGCAGCAAGAACACTGAGTTTTGCTGCAACTTCCCATTTCCGGAGTTTGCGAGGCCATGGTGATTAACCAGCTGAATCTGTCTTCAGGGAAGCAGAAATTTCCATTTTAGAGGTGAGAAACGGCAGAACATGGAGAAGGCAACCTAAGTACCCTAACTTCAAGCACCCATCACCACAGGACAAGGAGACAGGCCTGTGATCCACAAACCTGTCTTCTAAGGTCATCTGCTCCACAAGACCATTCAGGCTTTGTCACTCTTCCTTTTTCTTTGTTCCCTAGCTGCAAGAAATGCTTATGAATTCTGTTGCTGTCTGCCCTACCCTAAGCTGTGTGGTTGCAGGAGAACATGGCATGGGGAAGTGGTTTGGGTAGGAGGGTGTGGAGGAGACCAGCAAAGGAGAGAGGCAAGCACAGAACACCTGCCAGCCCCCAGGAGCAGCTTCCCTCACAGCAGCCTGCTCTCACAGAGGTGGCAATAGATGGTGATGGTCTACAAAGCTGCTGTTTATAGCAGTTTCTCCATTGTCTCCCCTAGCTCCCACCAGGACATCAGGTGGATAGATGATGTCACCAGCCACCCCAAAAGAGTCTGGTAGAAGAACACGAGGTCACTGAGCTGCTCTGCCCAAAGTCAGGCTGCAGGAACAGCCAAGCTCTTATTTTCTCATACAAAGACTAAAGGGCCCTGACTGAAAGGTCTTGAGGAAGTGTTTTTCCTCATCCTAATGGGCTTCTTCTGCAGGTGAATGGTATTTGGGGTTGGTCACTTGCACACAGGGGTATTTCAGTGTGGGAACACCTCCACTCCACAATCTGTACCCAGATCTCAGCAATCCCCTGTGGATCATAGCCAAAACAACATCCCATAAGAGGAAACTCTGGGAAAGAATTAGTGAAAGTTTTCTGAAGAGCAGTAAAAAAGTAGAAATGTTATCCAGAATTGGACTAAACATCCCTGGCTCATCACAATCCAAGTTCTTTTGTGGTCCTCACCAACAACCTCCCTCAGCATTAGCAGGAGCTAAATGTGTGGCAGAAGAAAGAAACACTTATCTGAAAAATCAAATTACCAGGATATCTTGCATGAGATAAATCATCCCGTCGAGAACTGCCAAGGTGCAGAAGAGAAACTAATCAATTTTCTAACAAATACCAGTGCATATTTCAACTAAGATCTAGTTTCCTTCTATTTTCAGTTCTTTCCTCCTGTCTTCTTCCATTCTTCCCCGTGTTCCTCTCCAAACTTCATTTCGGTAAATACTTCTCCCTGTTGCCCAGATAACCATGTCTGATTGCAGAGGCTTGAGCTGTAACCGATGATGAAAGACTCCCTGAGGGGCGTGGGGCACCTGCGCCACCGGGGCGTGGACGTGGACCCCTGATATCTGTGGGCAGCATGACCAGAGTCGTTCTACCTGTAGGTTAAGTCAAGATAAGAACTTGCTTGCCAGCTGCACAGGGGATTAGACCTAACTAAATCTCTTGTGGTTGTTGAAAAAACACCAGAACAGCTGGCTTGAGATGGGGCAGAGCCTGCAGGCTGGGGGACCTGGAGGGGGGGGCTAAGACCCCCACCACCTCCTCCAACACCAGCTGGGAGAGTGGGAGGAGAGGGTAGCCCTCCCTGCCAGGATGGGGGTTTTCCCCCAGGTGGGCTTTTTGGCTCAGGCATTGCTGCAGCAGGTCCTCCTGCACACAGCTCATGGGCACCTCTCCTTTTCCTGGCAGGCTTTGGGGTCAATCAAAGCGCAGGGTCCCCGATGGCACCAGGGTGGTGTGTGGTGGCTGTGGTGGCCACCTCCCCGGCCCCAGCCCTGCAGGGGGGTGACATCAAGGCAGTCCAACAGGTCTGCTCGGGCACAGGCAGTGAGGCAGGAAGAGCAGGTGGCTAATGGCCCCAGGCTGGCCTAGTGAGCACAGGGCAGCCTCCCTACCTGCTGCCCCGCCAGGTCCCCACAGCCCTGCTGCACGGGAGAGAAGGGCCACATCTTGCTGGAGCAGGCAGCAGGGTGAGAAAAGCCTCTCCTCTCTCAGAGATGTTGAGGGAGGGTCTTCCCTCCCCTTTGCTCATGGGCAGGGCTTAGTTTTTGCATAGGAAAGTAATAACCAGGAAATATTGCTGCAGCATGGGAACGGCCACATCTTGCACAGCGCCTTCATTTAGAACCATCTCAAAATGATTTACAAATGCCAAGCAAAGGCCAAGGCTCAGGCATGCAATGCTGCTCATGGGTCTGCAGGACTTTACAAGGGTTGACTGTGGATATATGCTCTCTTTTAAAAGCCAGGGCTGCTTGGGTCACCTGGAGTATGTGAAAATACCTGCAAACAACACAAACAATCACAAGTCGACAAATCAAAACCAGCTCCCACAGTACATTTATGTTCTGGTTTGGTTTCGTGGGTTTTTTGATAGCGGGAGAAGGGCCCCAAGAGTGGCTTCTGTAAGAAGTTGAGAAGCTTCCCCCGCTCCAAACCCAGCCAAGGAGCCATTTTAGAGACAGTAGACGTGCTTCAGCAATTAACATATGGAAGAACTGATACAACACTTGAGCAGAGAAGCACTTAGGGGAGAAGAGCTGTGCTGGAGGAGAAGAGTTGTGCTGGGGAAGGAGAGTGGTGCTGGTGGTTGGTGAGGAAGAAGGGGAAGAAGGTGCCCTGGCAGAAGTTTCCCTGCAACCCATGGCGAGATGGCAGCTGTTCCCCTGCACTCGTGGAGGAACGTGGTGGAACATTCCCTGAAGGCACCAGGAGGGGTGAACTTGGCCACTGGACTTGGATTTTGTGGCCAGAGGATTTGCTGCCTGTGGACTCTGATTACGTAGCTTTGGAAGACCCTGCACCAGAGGAGTTTGTTCCGGAAGCACCCGTGACCCTGTGGGAAGCCCAGGCTGGAGCAGCTCCGGACCTCGTGGGAAGGACTCATGAAGGAGAGGTTCCTGGAGGACTCTCTCCCATGGGAGGGACCCCGTGGGGAAGCAGGGAAGGACTGTAAGGAATCCTTCTTCCTGAGGAGGAAGGAGCCACAGGAACCGCCAGCCTGTGAACTGACTCTAAACCCCATCCCCATCCCCCTGTGCTGCTGGGGGGAAGGAGGGAGAGAAACCAGGAACAAAGTGGTTTGGGCCTGGGAAGAAGGGAAGGGTGGGGTAACAATGCAAGCCCTGCTCTGTATGTTGTGTCCTCTGTGTGTTTGATTAGTGTGAAATTAAATTATTGTTTTTTCCCCAAGTTGAATCTGTTTTGCCTGGGACCTTGCTCGGTGAAGAACTCTCCTTGTCCTTTGTCTTTGTCTTGACCCATGAGCTTTGTCCTCCTCATCCCAGAGTGTGTGTTGGGGGGGTGAGTTGAGTGAGCGGCCATGGGGCTGTTCCTTTGTTGTCATAATGATCCCAAACCATGACAATTTATAATCTTGCAGATTGTGAAAAAAGAAACAAAAAATCATGTTAAAGTAGCCAGCTGCTCTGATGAAAAGAACTAATTAAAAAAAAAACTAACAACAACTAGAGAAGGGTGTTCTTTACAATAAAAACTTGCCCAATTTCTACACCAGGCTCCCAACTGTTTGGTGCCCCTGAGCTGGCAGCAGTGCCAGGGGCTGATTGCACGGCTCCTCCAGCGCAGCCCAGGCTGAGCCCATCCTGCCCCAGGCACAGCCTCAGCTTGCAGAGGTACCCATGGAGAGCACCCCTCAGTGGATAGCTTGGGGGTCCAAGAAGTAGTCTAATGTATAAAGCCTCCTTAAGGAGATTATTATTTTATATTATCTGTGGAGACAAAAACATAAAGAAATCAGTTCCTATTCTGCAACAAAGAGTGTCTTGACTGGCTACTAGGGAACATTTCCAAGATGTACAAGGTGTGGTGTTGGGAGAGTATGTGTCCAGAGAGGTTTTTCAGGAGTCATTAGACAAATCTCCCCATTATGTTTCCCTGTACCGAGGGTTTCTGGAGGGTCTGGCAGGGCTCCCTGGCAGGCTTGGGGTGCCTCAGTGCAGAGGGGGACACAGCGATGCTGCCACGTCCCTTCCTGGTTTACATTTTGTCGCCTGAAACGCATCATTAAGTATTCTTGGCAAGAGTCATAGTTTGGCTTGAACAAGCATTTGATAAGATCCATAAAGCTAAACACAGATTACTGCTCTATAAGAAAGTGTTGAACACCAAGTATGCTCCACTTTCTATGATCTAAACCACGTTAATTCTCTAAGTGCAATTCATAACACATCTGGAGCCAACCATTTCCATCTACTTACAGACAACATTAAATGAGACACTGTTTTAATTTTCCTGAGCCAGACAGAGATAATACCCCCAGGAAACAGCTCAAACCAGTAAAAATAAAATAATATAAAATAATATAAAATAATATAAAATAATATAAAATAATATAAAATAATATAAAATAATATAAAATAATATAAAATAATATAAAATAAAATAAAATAGATAGCATAGGTTGCAAAATATAAATTCTTACACAAAGGAAGTGATTGATTCAGGACATTCTTTACATATCACCTCTATAATCGTCTCAGCTGTAGCCCATTATGTACCTTTATCTCACAGCATACTCTCTATTTGTTTGACAATTGATTATTTTAATCTGCAGGGCTTTTTCAAACTTACATCTGTAATGTACCCAGCCTTCTGCCTGCTGCAGCCATCCTCCCTCCATGGAATAACACCCACAGACCCATCACACACAGGATTGGACATATTTGCACTTTGACATTAAAGAAATGTTCAAAGAATGGTTCCATGTGCCAGTGTCTGTTCTGTATGGGTGGCTGAGACAATGCCCATGGAAGAATTAGTGGTACAGAGTCCAGCTCCTGTAAACATGGCACCTACCTGTTCCTTATTAACTCCTGCTGCTGTGTGGCAACATTTTGCTCTTTGCCTTAGATGTAGACCTTGAAGACAAGCAGAAGTCTTACAAGCAGTGGCTGAGGGAACTGGGGTTGTTTAGTTTGGAGGAAAGGAGGCTGAGGAGAGACCTTATCACTCTCTACAGCTACCTGAAAGGAGCTTGTTGCAAGGTGGGGCTTGGTCTCTTCTCCCAAGTTACAAGTGATAGAATAGGACGAAATAGCCTCAAATTGTGCTAGGGGAGGAAGAAATTCTTCACCGTGAGGGTAGTAAGGCACTGGAATAGGTTGCCCAGGGAGGTTGTTGATGCCCCTCCCTGGAGGTGTTTAAGGCCAGGTTGGATGGGGTTTTGTGCAGCCTTGTCTAGTGTGAGGTGTCCCTGCTCATAGCAGGGGGGTTGGAACCTGATGATCTTTAATGTCCCTTCCAACCTTATCCATTCTATGATTCCATGATAGGAAAAAAATTATTTACTGAAAGAGTTGTCAGGCACTGGAACAGGCTGCCCAGGGAAGTGGTGGAGTCATCATCCCTGGAAGTATTTAAAAGATACATGGATGTGGTGCTTAGGGACATGGTTTAGTGGTGGACTTGGCAGTGCTGAGTTAGTGGTTGGACTTGATGACATTAAAGGTCTTTTCCAACCAAAACCATTCTATAATTCTATGAGAGGCTGTAAATTCAAGCTGGCAAAACATGTGTTTGCAGGGCGATGAAGGGTGTTGTCATTAATTTAAATCTGACTGCTATTTATACTGTGTTACTTGCAGTGACCAAGGAACAGCATTCAGATCTTTCATGGGAGTATCTCTCCCAGCCCCAAAATGCCAAATCGTTGCTCACAAAAATGGTGACAAACACAGGTCCCCCACTGCACCTTGGCTGCCATTAGCACTTGACCTTCTTGCACAGTGGCCTAAAAGTTTGCTGGTTCTTGGAAAACTGCAATCACATCAATTTATGACAATGTTGTCATTTGAGTATCTTTATGATTTACTGCTTTACCTGTGAGGTGCTGCACCCTAAAGCAGATGCCTCCTGCAAGAATGGGCATTACCAGCCCATGGCATCCGCAGCTTCCCCCCTGGCTGTTGGGACTGGCTCTTCCTTGCTCACTGCAGCCTTTAAACTGGTGTGAATCCCCTGACAGCTACTTTCACCAAGGCTTCTTTCAGTACTGATTCCCATCATATTCCTAAGGAAGGACTGAGATCAGGAAAGTGCAGTAAAACCTGCCACTTGGTACGTCTTTGCACCCTGCCTGTTTCTGAGGACCTTTTCTGATGTTTCAGTGGCCTTTTCCCACTAGCTGCACACCATGTCTTGCTCTGGAGCTGTCTCCCCCTTCTGCTCCCTCGTCTGTCACAGCCTCAGTGTTGACACCGATCCCTCCTGACAGGCTTCCTGGTTATTTCGACATGTCAGTCCTTATGTTGGGATGGACTGTACAGCTTGGTCCTTCATCCGAGTGCTCCTTCCACACTCCCTGCACCTTCACAGTGTTTCCTCCTTTGTGACTAGTGTTATTGGCCTACATTCCTGTGTCTTGAATTTATTTCCCATTTCCTTAAGGACTTCCCCTTTCTAAAAGGTGTGAATATCCACTCTGTGCAATCCTGATGTCTCAGCAGCCCTGGCTTATTCATACCCTTCTGATTTTACTGTGTTGCTTGCATAGCTTTATCATGTTCACTTACACCTTTCTGTGATGCCCACCACCACTCGGTCTTGGATCAATTACTTGAATATGTCTTGTTGTTTACAGTAAGGTTGGGTTTTTTCCTTACAGTGACCTGAAATGCTCCCAAAATACCTCTTTGGAAACCACCTTCTCAGAGCTAGCCATGACTTACTGTGACCATGTGTCACCCCACCTTTTTTTTGGTCTTCCTCTTGGTCTCTTTGTTAGATAAACTAATTGTTGGCTACGTGAACTTTGGGTGTATGCTTGTTTTAAGCATTAGGCAATGTTGTACATTTTAATTGTTTTTAATTTGCATGTTTGTAGGCATGAAGGATTTCTGATTTGTACTGACTATATCTGCATGATCTCCAAGAGATCGGTATCTGACCTTCCCTAAAAGAACCCAAAGACCTTTGCAACTGCTCTAAACAGCTTGATCAGTTGCTTAACTTAGGAAGACTTTTTAAAAACATCTAAACTGTGAATCAAACTCTCTCAGAGCTTGTGTTTTTGTCTAGGATGAACTTCGTAGTTTTCTAAATGCTTGAAAAATATCTTTTAATCTATTCCACAAGCAGTGAGCTCAAGAGTGTTGATAGTATGTGAAGATGGTCTCCATGCCCCTAAAAAGGAACAAATCTCATGACCAAGTGGACAGTTCCAGGAACTGTCAGGCAAAATCATAGGCATTAGAAGAGATAGGGAAGTACAAGCAGCAGGTGTTGAATCTGCTTGGCCTGTCACTGTCTTAGGGCCAAATGAGTTCAGTCCCCAGTCAGGTTCTTCTCCCTTGCCACACCAGGACTGGAACTGTGGCTTGAGTAAACAACCTTTGCTGAGGTGTCACCCCCAGATCAGGCTCCTGTGCAGCCCTCACAGCAGTTCCCTCTGCCATCTCCAGCCCCTTCCCCTGGGAGCACAGATGACCCAGATGGTCACTGGGCTCCACCGAGAGCTGCACTGTGGAGAAAAACAGCAAGGCAGAGATGCAGTGGAGCAGTGAGTGGGCAGCTGAAAAATTAGGGAGACTGTAAGGGACCCCCAAACAGGCATGGATTAAAAAAAAAAAAAAAAAAAAAAAAAGAACAAGATAGGGTAGTAGGCAGGTACTAGATGAGGCCACAAATGGAAAAAAAGGTTTGCTAGGAGAGAGAACACTGTGTGTGAATAAATGTTGGAGACAAATAAAGAGAGTGGTCCAGGATCATTGCCCAGCCTCCTGGGCAGTGAAGGGAGATGCTGGCATGATCCTGAGGATGGCCCAGTGCAGCCTCCCTCTGTTCCAGGCTGTGCCCAGGGTGTTATTAAGCCCTGTGCTCTGTGCTCTGCTGCCTATTAGATTATCGCCAAAGGTGAAAACATAATGTCATAAAAGTCTCCCTAATAAATCCTAATTAAATCAGATTGCAATTTAGTTGTGGAGACTCTACTTTCTCTACCCAGATACTGAAGTTTTCCCAGGTATGTGAGCTGAGGATTTTGACCAATGATAAAGTGTCTGCAACTGTAGCTGGCTCTCGATCAAGAAAAAGGCTCACAACAGTAGAAGCATGTATTAAGGATTTCATCATTTCCCCACAAAAGGAATAAAAAAGAGAAACAGGTGTCACAGATTTGATAGAATAGCTTTCTCCAAACAAAACTGTAGGATGTATATACCACAAAAAACGTGAAAATAATAGTTTAGGTAACAAAAATAGAAAGGACTCCCCGAGAAAACCATGTTTGGAAGGGCAGTATTTGGCAAATAGGCCAGGAAACTAGCAAAAATATAACTTGTGGCTGGAGAATATGAAGAAAGATTATGAAGCAAGAGCTGGAGGGAGGGGGGATCAGAGAAGCTGCACCCCCCCCCCAGGAGTGGTAAAGGGAGGGCAGAGCACAGCAGCCTGGTACAACCACCCCCGTGACGCCTGCGGTGGCATCTCTGCCACTCGGGGGGATGTGAGGAGGTGACAAGGGAGCCAAGAGGAGCTGGGCAGTGGAAGAGCTGCCCAGGGTCCCTAAAAGAGGACATCACGTTCCCCATTACAAGGACCACCCTTACCACCAGGGTCCTGCTTCTGCCATCTAGCGCTTTCTAGGTCCAAATATAAAAGCTCTAAATAAAGGCCTTCTGCCAGCAGCTTTGTTTTAAGGCTCAGCGAGCAGTTGATCACCAATGATCTCAGCAGGTACCGAGGCAACAGATAAATACTGAGTCAGCCATAAAACAGGGAGCAGTTTCGTCTTGGAACATATCGTGAGATTAAATCAGAGAAGCCAAACATCCCTGTGAACAGAGATTAGGAAGAGGCTGCATTTGGGTCTCCATCACCAGCAGCACATGGCGCTCTCCTAGAGGAACGTGAGTCAGTGGAGCTGCTGCCAATAGGCAGCTGGGCTGTTGCTGGAGAACTACAAAGTGCTGCTGGGGAATGACCGAAACAGGCCCCTCGAGACATCAAACGTGATAATGCAGGGTCTAGATGGCCAGAGGCTGGAGTCTGGATCCCATCTACTTAAAAAAAAAAAAAAAAAAGGATCAGTAGTTGCCACAAGCTCAGCTCGCCTGTAGAGGCTGAAGTGGGGAGGCTGGTACAACATCTGGGTAGCAATTAATCCACATGGGTAGCTTTGAAATTAAATATGATCCTCTTATCAGTTGAGAAACATCAATAATACAGGATCATTAGAAAATACTAATGTGGAAATTTGGTGGCCTTTTACGATGGGGTCACAGCCTCAGACAAGGGCAGAACAACAGCTGTCATCTACCTGGACCTGTGCAAAGCATTTGACACTTTCCTGCACAACATTCTGGTCTCAAAACTGGAACAATATGGATTTGATGAATGGACCAGTCGTTGGATAAGGAACTGGCTGGATGGTTGCACCCAGAGTTTTGTGATCAATGGCTCGATGTCCAAATGCAGATGTGTGACGAGTGGTGTTCCTCATGGGTCTGTACTTGGACCACTGTTATTTAACTTCTTTGCCAGCAACATGGAATCAAGTCCACCCTGAGCAAGTTTGCTGATGACGCCAAAGTGTGGGGTGAAGTCAACACACTGGAGGGGAGGGAGGCCATCCAGAGGGACCCTGACAGGCTTGAGAAGAGGGTTCGTGCAGACTGCATGAAGTTCAACAAGGCCAAGTGCAAGGTCCTGCACCTGGGTTGAGGCAATTCCACACACGAATACAGGTTGGGAGGAGAAAGGATTGAAGACAGCCCAGAGGAGAAGGACTTGGGGGTGATGGTAGATGAGAAGCTCAACGTGAGCTGGCAATGTGCACTTGCAGCCCAGAAAGCCAACTGTGTCCTGGGCTGCATCAGAAGAAGTTTGGCCAGCGTGTCGAGGGAGGTGATTCTCCCCCTCTATTCTGCTCTTTTGTGACCCCACCTGGAGCAACGTGTCCAGTTCTGGAGCCCCCAACATAAGAAGGACATAGACCTTGTTGAGCAAGTACAGAGGAGGGTGACAAAAACGATCAGAGGGCTGGAGCACCTCCACTATGAAGACAGGCTGAGGAAGCTGGGGATGTTCAGCCTGGAGAAGAGGAGGCTTTGAGTTGACCTTATAGCAGCCTTCCAGTACCTGAAGGGTAGAAAGCTGGGGAGGGGCTTTTTGCAGGGGCATGTAGCAAGAGGACAAGGGGCAGTGGTTTAAAACTTGAAGAGGGGAGATTTAGATTAGATATTAGGAGGAAATTCCTTACTATGAGGTTGGTGAGACACTGGCACAGGTTGCTCAGGGAGGTTGTGGAAGCCCCATCCCTGGCAGCATTCAAGGCCAGGTTGGATGGGGCTCTAGAAGATCTTTAAGGTCTCTTCCAACCCTACCCTTCCTATAATTCTATGAAATAGAGGTGGATGGTAAATGGCAAACAAACAATTCAAAGGAAGGTGTCAAAAAAAGGGAAAAGAATAAATTGAACAAAATTCATGGTTACATGAACTTGAAAATAATGCAGAGGATCATACATTTTAAAAAGGGCTGGAAAATACAAGGTCTTGCTTCCCTCAGAGAAACTTCTTGAGGAAATGTACCCAAGAAGGAGTTATGAGAAGCAACCCCAGTAGTGCAGTACCACTGCCACCATTGAGGATAAGCTCACTGAGTGTTACCAAAAGCAAGAGACAGCTATGGACTTAATGCTGTCAACAAAAGTCTTCCCCAGGTAGCTGAGCTTTATTCAGTTCTGGTCTTTGTGCTCTCCTGTTACAAACAAGGTGATCATGCATTGTTCTAGAAGTCTATCAACAGTCCCTTAATTAGTTAGCTTCAAATTATCTCTGTTGTTTACGCCATATTACCCATAAATCATGATCATGGTCATATTCAGCCCTTCTTGCAGGCTCTAAGATAATACAGATTTGACTGCCTGAAGAAGGTTCTGAAAACACATACTTGGTAAAAGAGCCACATGCTGCTGATAAGATGAATATTTGTCTCACAGCAAGTTCTCAAGCTTTCCTCACACTGAAATAATGCCATCAGATGAGTAGCAGCTGGTGGCAACTTGCATTAAGGAAAATTAGAAAAGCTGGTGCAGGAACCATGGAAGAGAGCCAGGACCAGCACAGTGCTAGGGCAGAGTTTTTGCAGGTAAATTATCTTGGAAAGAAAAAAATTATTCTACAGGTTAATAGTCCAAGTTAGTCAGCCTGGAAGACAGGTGAATGAGGATGAACTGTTAACGTGTTTCTAGCTATGCAACAGGCTGTGGCTGGGCTTTCTGTGAGTTGGACTGGGCAGACTGATCATTACAACCAAACTCCTTTGCTAGAGAAACAGGGCAGCAAGCCAGGCAGGATGCCAATACAGACCCATCAGGCCTAGGAGATGGAGCAAAACCCTGGAGAGAGGGCAAAGCTGCCCACATTGCCTGCTTACTGACCTGCACGAGCAGGGCCAGGAGCTAGGCCCCAGAGGAAAGCCTTTTAAAGAACTGATCAGCAGGTCACAGGAGAGGTGGCAGCTAGAAATTGCACTTTCTTTTCCTCTGCTTTATGCATGGTGATGGGATTGCTAACAGGGCAGACATGGCAAAAAAATTACCCAAGAATGCAGTCTATCACCACAGCCTGGACAGTTGTCACAGTAAGTTTAATAGCAGCAAGTGTGATGAGCTGGTAGGGCAGTGCACTGCTAAGGTAGGACTCTGCAGGAGTCTGGACTGTCATTTTTATAAGAAGAGACTTGAAACCAAAAGCTATATACAGACACGAGCACTGCCCATAGTGTACTGGGGCAATACTAGCAAACAGGTACCTCACTTTTACTGATGAGTAAATAAGATTGCACTAAACCCTATCTAATGGTTTTCCTTCCAATAAATTATTCAGATACTAAGATCATAATAAAACACGAACTCAGGTTACTACTTAATGAAATGTAACATCAATGATACCTGCGTCTTGTTAGAAAATGTGTCTTTTGTATTTTTCTTTGCTCTCAAAGCCTTATTTTTAATAGCTTTTTTTATGTAAATGACAGGTTAGAGAAGAATTCATGTTGTCTCTTTCAATAACTGAAGCTATATTCAGACTTCAAAAACTGATCAGACTTCTGTAATCAGCCTTCACTATGCACTGATGCAGATTTTGATAAGGCAGAGATAATGTTTGTAATTACCTTTTCTTCCTAAAAATGGGAAATGAAAAGCAAATGCAAGAAAAGTTTCTGGTTTACAGAACTACGCTAAAGGTACCTCATGCTACTCCATAAGCTTTGGTGTGATATGGATCAGGCACAGGCACTGCCCACCCAGTTACACTGCCTTGTTGTGCAATTCCCTATTTCCACTACCCCGTATGTTTGAAATGGCACAATTACATCTTTCCATTACTGCACAGGGTTGAAATTACACTGCTGACTATTATCAGAAAATGTGTTTTTGTGGTGGCACAGTGCTGTGGGATGTGGAAAGCTCTGCACTTCTTGGTGTGCTGCCTTTGTGTTACAGTGGTAATTCCAATAATTTATTTTCAGCTGCACAGAAATACTTTCTATATTACTGCTAAGAACTCAGTAGGCAGATTGCACCCCATTAAGTTTTCAAGTAGAGCTTAAAAAGAAAATACAAGCTCCACAGCAACACAACTGGAGGTAAAGGTAAGGGGTAGCTTTGCTATACAAGTGCTTCTGTGCCCTGAAGCAATAGACATGATGTGAACTCGTCTGTGCTACATGGAAGTTGCCAAAGTATTCAGGGAGGCAGCTGCTTGAATGAAGCACAAGGCAATGGTAAACAATTTCCACTGACAGTGCAAGTTTGATTTAGGTATAAATGATTATCTGGCAGGACAAGAAAAAAAACAAACCACGATAAAGCTTTCTCTTTCAGAAGAACCAGTTAATGCAAGACAGTTCCCTGAAACTCCTGGCTAAATGACAGCCTCATTTATTCAGTAATATCAGAGTGACAGCAAGGATTTTCCAGCCTCATCACTTTCCCACTGGACTGCAAAAAATGCTTCCATTGTATTCCTTGGGAGTATTAACTGTTAGAGCCAACCAAGAACAACCAACCATGGCTTCATATGGAAAGTATGCACTGTTGTATTGGAAAAACTAGTGAAAGACCTGATAGTAAAATTTAAACACATCACAAATGCCAACAAAGGTGTCCACAGAATTTTAAATTATGGAGGCTTTTTAATGTTTTCTGTCGGAAAACATCTCCATTTATTGTGCCAATACAGAGGTGCTGGGCCCTCATGGAGGCCTTGGGCTGCATGTTCAATACAAAACAGTAGTCACCATCTAGGCTTAAGCTAAACAGATCAAGCATCTAATTAAGGGCAAATTTACAGCTCTATTTTATAGTATCTTTTAAAATGGTAAGTTCATCTTCTGCACAAAGCTTTCCTATTTGCACATTCAATTATGGGCTCTTGACCTTTCCCTGTTAGCTTACATTTTACTCACAGGTAAAGGAAAACAAGTTTCTGGATGATCCTGTATCTCATGCAACTTTGCTGCTTGTGAATGTAGATCTGAAATCAAATAGCTGGAAGAAGTCTACAAAGCCATGAGTTAAAATCTGTATTTCACATTCAGGTCCAGGAAGAAATCTCATGTACTCTTAAGTGTCATTTTATTCTAAGTATCCCGCCATTTCAGTGTTTGGTGAGTAACAGAATCATAGAATATATGGGTTTGGAAGGGACCTTTAAAGATCATCCAGTCAAGCCTCCCCTGTAGTGCACAGGGATGTTTTTAACTAGATCAGGTTGCTCAGAGCCTCATCAAGCCTGACCTTAAATGTTTCCAGTGGCTTCCACCACCTCTCTGGGCAACCCATGTGTGAAGGGCAATCCATCCTCACTGAAGGAACAAAAATCGCCAGAGAGAGAAGGGAAAATGCTGAGGGATGCACAACTGTATGGAGCATATATCTGAATATACATTAAGTAAGTTATCTAGTAAGCTAGAGAACTGAGTGGTTTGATGTACTTGAAATGTCCAGTGAACTTTGTGGAAACAGTGCACTTACCAGGAGTTCTTGAAATTTGCTCCACTCCCATAGGACTGGTGTAGGCTTTTCCTCAGAGCAAGGAGGACACTGGACCAAGTTTTGATGAGCTGTGTACAAAAAACTGCTAATTCAGCAGCAATTTGTCTATGGCTTCACTTGCAGCTGGTTTGCAGTTGGAGCCAGCTGAAACCGTTCTCAGAGGATTTCACAACGATGTGTAAACATTTGCAAACTGGACCTTCAGAGCAAATTCTGGGGATCAAGGATTCAAAGTTGCTCTGTTTTCCCTCAAAAGGGAACTCTAGCATCTTTTTTTTTCCCCAGTTCTTTTGAGACTATTGATACAACACTTTTTTGACCTCCTATTTATAAAAGAAGCAGGCCTGTGGAGCCACAGCTCTGTGCTTTATGGCATCATACTCAGCAGTGGAGGATGCGGGTACTCACCCTTCCCAATGGATAGCTTTGTACAGAAGTAGTGGTGAGGAACCAACCTTTGCTACTGGTGTCTCCCAACACATGCTGTAAGCAATATTTAAGTCTTTGTGAGTATTAAGAGATGCAGCTAAATCACAGAATCATTAAGGTTGGAAGGGACCTTAAAGATCATCAAGTTCCAACCCCCCTGCCATGAGCAGGGAACCCTACCACTAGACCAGGCTGCACAAAAGCTCGTTCAACCTGGCCTTAAAAACCTGCAGGGATGGGGCATTACCAACCTCCCTGGACAACCCATTCCAGCTCCTCACCACCCTTATAGTGAAGAACTTCTTCCTAACATCTAGCCTAAATCTCCCCTCTCTCAGTTTAAAACCATTACCCCTTGTCCTATCACTATCTTCTCCGGTGAAAAGCCCCTCCCCAGCTTTCCTGTAGCCCCTTTCAAGTACTGGAAGGTGCTATAAGGTCTCCCTGGAGCCTTCTCTTCTCTAGGCTGAACAGCCCCAATTTTCCTAGCCTGTCTGCAGGGTTCTTGCCATTTGAATATTGTTTTTGCACGGTTAAATGTACTCATTCAAATGAATAGTCCAGATTTAAGCTCCTGTCTCTCTGTTATGCCTTATTATAAAAGTAAGTATTTATCATTATTCATATACGAATATTAGTTTGTATTCAACAGTCAAATGACTCTTCCAAATTAAAGTTGTACAATAAAAGAGAAAGCAAAGTTCTATGCAAAAAATGAACTATAAGAAATGCCAGTCAACGGGTAACTCTCTCTAACGTTGTGATCTAAGCTGCCCTGCCACTTAACTCCAAGTAACATGTTGCAGAGAGTAATTCCTTTCTCTTTCTGAAATCACAGAAAAGAACAGAGAGAAATCCTTGGCTGCTGGCTTGACACAAAGCCTTATCACACCAAATGTGAGTTTTCCGCTGGGGTCAGTTTTTGTCTTTCCACCCATCTTGACTGATTTGCAATAGCACACACACACACAAAGAATGGAAGCAGGCAAGTGGATGGTTATCCTGCCAGTGTGACTGGAGCTTTGGGGAATGGGAGCAGATGAGCAGGCAGCCAGAGCGAACAGATTCACTTAGACTTGTTTATTCTAGATCCAAATTAATTTCTGAAACACTCCCTTTGGGCCTGGTAGGCTGTTGAAAGAAAAAAAACATTTGCTTTTCCTGCTGACACAGTAATTGCTAGGCTCATATCTGCCAGGCTCCTCGTCTCATGGAGGGCCCCCATCCTCTGTGTCAGTCTCTGCAAGGGAGGCACAGTTACCTGTTCTCAAAGACCTTCTTGTAACTCTATGCCATAGCAAAGCAATCCTGATGTGTAACCTCTAGTGGGCATGGTGGTTTTTTTTCCTGGGTTGACGGTTGGACTTGGTTATCTTGGAGGTCTGTTCCAACCATGACAATTCTGTGATTCCTTTAGGTACTTTTTCCTAATGCTTTCCAGTTGTTGTTGCACTTACCAATAATTCTGCGTGCTTCAAAGCCTAAGCAAATGTCAGCTAAACCACATTTTTTGTCAAGCACCTCTCCTTCAACTTGTAGCTGTGAACCTGGGTGGGAGCTGGTGCTCCCAGGTGAGTTTTGCTGTACCCCAGACTCTGGGGAGGAGATGCTCACTACACAAAAGTGCTCTGGAGCCATTCCCTCATGTCAGGGCCCCACGTCTGGAGCAACTGGCTGCCAACATGCAAACTATAGGGAAATGCACATTATTTCTTGTCCATTTACTCCCATTGACTTCCACAAATTATTTTACCAGAGCACTGGTTTCTAAAGGCACATTATGTGGAATTATTACTAAAGTATCACACTAGAGCACATTAGTTAATAACTTCATCATTAAAATATTTTATTCATAAGCAAATAATAAAGATGGAGGCAAATATTTGATGCTATGATCAAGTTTTAACATATTTCAGAATAAACAGAAGCAATGTGAGGTAATTAGCAATTAAAATGTCCTATGCTCATAGTAAAACAGGTCTAATCCTGAAAGTAATTGGAACCTCCTATGGCCTCACCACATGAAATGAGGAAATCAGCCCCATAATTAATGATTGCTCAAGAAGGCATCAGGAGTGAGGATTGACCTCCCCAACTTCAAATGTCTAAATGCACATTGAGCAGGTCGCTGTGGCCATAAAAACAGAATAAACCTGACAATTTTAGGTCTATATTGGGATAAAATATATTGAGCTTACCAATTTTCCTTTCTCTCCACTGACTATAAAAGAGTAGAGGACAACCTCAGCAATATGCCCCCCATACCATGTTTCACATCCAGAGATGTGTTCTTGGCTTACCACTTATGTCATAATACAATTTTTCTTAGGTCTAACTTTTACTGTGACCTAAGCAGAAATAATTGGTATTGGTATGTTCATGCAGACATTTCTGCTGTTCAGCTCAAAATGACAACTAATTAAGTTTCAGTAACCTATTTGTGTGCTGCACCCTCCGTAAAAAACAAGATTTGAAATGCCCTGAGCAGAGCATTAACAAAATTGATACTTCTGTAGCTGTGCTGTGACTGAAGCTACGCGACCAGTTAGCACAATGCTTAACTCGAGCAGTGTGGATGCAATGCACTGTTTCCAGTTATCCTGACTATCTGCATAACAATAATGTCCCAAGGTTCCAGCTAAGCTCAAAGTCCAACTACATTACAGGGTACATACATTCATTTGATATGCACTATGCCTGCTGTGGACTGAAACAGGCCACTGCAGCAACTGAGGATTTTACTACTCCCAGGTGCATGCTTTGTCCTTATGCTACCTCTAGGCCACTGCATCTTTGCCTCTGCAGAGGAGCAAAATAGCAGGTAACTGAGGTCCTTTCAGCTACCTAAGCCCTAAAGAAGCACTCCTTGCTTCAGACATGGTATCAGAGGGGTGAACTGGCTTCCCAAGGTCACTCAATCACAGAGTAGCCTGGGAGACAGCCCAGACCAATCCACTACACCACTGTCGCCCAAACAAGCTATTACATAAAAATATCCTATTTGTCATGGACAAGTCTTAAAATGGAGCAAATATTTATGCAGCAATGCCAATGGCCAGCATCAAACATCTGAGCTGGACTAGAGGCAAAGCCATGGGGTTATCAAGTGCATGGTCTTAAAGACCACTCTGGCAAGTCTTACAGAACCAGGAGTAGAAGATGGGGGGGGGGTTGGGAATTATGCTCTATTTACTCACATTTAGATCATTATACAGGTATAGAAGTGCAAAAGGGAGGGGAAAGGAGGAGTAATTCTTTCCCCCACATTGTTGAACAGTTACAGAGCTAAGTTGAGCTGACCCTTTCTGCTGCTGAGGTCTCAGGTCACCAGCCAGTGAATGTGCTCTTTGCTCAACACAACCTTCTCCTATCTACAGTCAGTGCTTTACAAATTAACCTCGCGGTCACAGTGATTGGTGGGTGAGGGCTTATTTTCTCCAGAGACAAACAGCTGATGTTTGCCTATTTCAGATCCCTGCATAAGCAAATATTGTTCAAGCGCTGAATTCCTAAGCAAGCTGAAAAATGCATTATTTAAACATAACTGTGTTCCAGCACTGCACAGTATTAATACTGCTAAAGCTACTTAATGCTTACACATTTAATGCATATATATATAATAATTTGATAAATTTCAACTAAACTTTTCAATGACTGTTTCCAGTTATTAATTAATTACATCATTATAAATTTGGACCAAATGTTTAATTGGTCTCTACACTTGTGCGTATTGTTGGTTGCACATTCAGTCTCCTCTTCTGCATGACCAAAGCCTTCCACTTTTTATGAAGCTCTTCATTTGATCTCTCCTGTTAAACAAGGTGCACCTCAGTCAGATTTCATTTGTTTTTTCAGTTTGGCAAGACCAGTAAGACATTCATCTCTCCATTTTCTCCTGGCATCCAATATTTTTGGAACAACTGGAATTTTTTCAGACATTGCCTGGAATAGAAAATTGAAGTTGATTGAATCTCACGTTCCAAGTTCTCACCAGCATTGTTGCCCTGCTTTTCCTGCATCAGACCAAATAACCATCTGAACAAACTATAATTTATTCTATCACAAGAAATAGGCCAATAATTCCTTACATGGGTGTCTGGAAGTGAGCTAACATGTATGAGAGGACAAGTACTCCCACTTGGAGGAGGTTGGCCCGAATGTGACAATGAAAGTGCCTTCAGAAACATCAAAGCATCATGTTTTTTCTCGGTTTGCCCCACACAGCCACTCTCTAGTCTCTTTGTTAATAACCTGTTATTAAATGGGAAGGAAACAACCTGGCCATGTATGTGGTTGAAAATGTGCTTTAAACCAAATTCCTGTGTGTATATGTTTAAAGCTGTGATCTCTCTCTGGCTCCTAATAAATGTAATGAGGGATACCACATTCGTGAAAAATGTTTTGTCTTAGGAGTGCCAGTTATAATCAAAATGACACATAACAAACCCAGAATTATTATTTT
The DNA here is from genome assembly GCF_020740795.1 of Apus apus. Lineage (NCBI taxonomy): Eukaryota > Metazoa > Chordata > Aves > Apodiformes > Apodidae > Apus > Apus apus. Next base: position 18,428,662 of record NC_067282.1, read on the forward strand.
TGTTGTTTATTGGAATATGGGGGACAGAGAGCATAGCACTATTTGATGACACAAAGGTAGAAGTCCGAACAAGTTAGCACACAAAAGTGGCATTTAAAGGAAAAAAAAAAAAAAAAGTATTTCTGAGTGTATAATCAAAGTTGTCTTAGAAGTGCCAGTTTAATGCATTACCAAATTGAGAACAAGAGCTAGTAAGGTCTGGCCAGCTAGTATATTGTAATAGATTTTCTTTCAAAGAATAAAAGGTGGTTTGAGACTGCAAATAGAGATCACAAGGTGATCTTTGCCAAAATAGCATCTGGGGTCTTAGGTTCAAAATGCAAGTGTTGAGAAACTGGGTAAAACCTGGACCTTCCTCCAGTGATTGGCAAACTGCAGACATTCCAGAAAAAAAATCAGGTGGAGGGACAAAGGAGTGAGATAAGAAATGCATTATGTTTTACCCTTAAGAGGATTCTTGCAGACCCATCTTTGGCATTGAAGACCAAAGATAATAAAGAGACACAGAAACAGATGCTGAGGTGGAATCCAGCTCTCCATAAAGAAAGAAAACTGTTTCATACTAATCAAAAGCTCCTAATCATTAATAAATCAACAATTATTGATTGTTATTATAAGCTGCCTATGCTTTATTTAAGCATAATAGAATCTTTTTCCTTTTTTACATAGTTGATGCTGGAATTGTATAAATAGGAACAAAAAGAACAAAAATGGTGTATCCCAGGCAGCTTCCATATATGGAATTAATCAAGAATGACTCAATATATACATGTGTTCTTTAGTGAAGCATTAAAAAAGGCAGCTATGAAAAGGCATAGTTAAGAAATAACAATACTTCAGTTAATTCCTATAATCATAGAAACAGCTTATACAGTGAGTACAAACAAACTGTGGGCTTAGAAATGTTAACGGACAACCTGGGTCCCAATCTAGCACAGGACTTAAATATATCTTATCTTTAAACATGCAAATAACCTTACCAGACTGCTCACATACTTAATTTAAATGTGTATTTGCAAGCACTGCAGGCTGGAGCTCTAACTTGTAAAGCATACAAAAACAAAAAAAAGAACATTCAGAAGTAAAAAGCTACAGGGCTGATGCTGGAAGGAGGAAGAGACAGGGAGAAAAGACATGCAGGAAAGGAAGCTTGGAGCTGTGCATATTATGGTAGAGGACACAGAAGTGGTAAGCAATAGTGTGGAGGATTTAGTGTCAATGACCTATAGCTGTTCGATTGCTCTGTCTAGTAACAATGTTACTCAGCCGCTAGATCACTTTCCCTTGATGTATATCACAGTGCTTTGAAGAGAGACTTTGTGCATTCTGGACTCATCTTTTCATTCAAAGCACATGATCACCCAAGAAATACAGACTACAGATACCTCCAACAGTAAACTGAAATAGTACAAATGTTAAAACTAACGTTATTTGTTCTGAATGTCACTGCATTTATCAACTGCTTATTTACCTGAGTGATTTTCTGCTTAATTTCACCTGAAAATTCTGGAACTGGTCCAAAGGTGTTCAGAACAAGTCTCATACCTTCACGGTATCTTTCACAATAGTTTGAAATACCTAAAAATAAGAGTGAAAAATTACATTTCAACAGAAATTCCTACTTAAGTTCAGTAAGACTGCCCGTGCTTAAGCTCTGCTTTAAATCACAGTCCAAAAAACCAGATGTGCTCTTATGCCTACGACATCTAATTGTCATTACGGTAAAATGAATTCTATCCACCACATTTCCATTAAGCTTCATGGAAAGATCATGTAGGACATTCCTTCACTGCCAAACCAATTAATGTTAGATAACAGCAGGCAATGAGATGCGAGGGGTATAGTACGTAACGATGGATATACTTAAGCTTTGTTACTTGAGACCAGAAAGCTTCCCTGACCAGTGTCCACAGGAAAAGTTTGGTTCTCTCCCCCTGTTTGACCAGTTCAAGCATTCCTCTTATTATTTTTATGTATTGATCTGGAGTGTGACAAGAGTAACATGGCTTGGGGGAAAGGGTCAAACACATGGAGACCCAGGTAGCCTCCAGTGGAGGAGAAAGGCTTAATAAGAACAGACAGATCTTCCAGATCAAGACTTTGTATTGCATCTGGGGCTGGAGACAAGGATTTGGCTTTTATGACCACCAGGCCCTCTTTGAGGGTTGAGCACTGGTGGGGGGAGATGAGATTCACCTGACAAAGTGGGGAAAAGGCATCTGCAAAAAACCTGACCAATCTGGTGGGAAAAGCTTTATATTAAGAACACTGAAAAAAATGAGATTGCAACTTGTAGTCAAATGAGGATGGGGTGTACAGGGGTAGAAAGAAAAAAGTGAAGAGTAACAGATATAAGAGAAACCTCAAGAAAGTAAAAAAAAAAGCAGGAGTCCACCTCTAGTGTATGTACACAAATGTGTGCAGCCTGGGAAACAAGCAGTGGAAATGAGAGCTCCACATGTGGTCACACAACTACAGCACTGTTGGAGCAACTGAGGCGTGGTGGGATGGCTGGCACAACTGGAGTGCTGCAGTGGACAGATACCTACTTCAGGAGAGACAGGAAAGACAAGGAGGGGGTGTGCTATCTCTGTATGGAAGCAGCTCAGATATATGGAGCTGTTCTATGAGATGGGCAGCTGGCTGGGTGAGAGCCTGGGGGTCAGGATCGGTGAGTGGAGAGGCCAGTAAAGGACAGCATCCGCCAACGGCAAGATCATACAAGTCCATCCTGATAGGAGGACAAGTAGATGTATGAAGAGATTGGCTTGAGTGAGCTGCATTGCAAAAAAGCAGCATACAGGAGGTAGAATCAAGCACAGGTTGTAAAGCGGAAATTTGAAAACATTGCCCAGGCACGTAGCGATGGTGTCAGGAAAGCCAAAGCAGAGCTCCAGTTGAGACTTGCAAGGATGTCAAGGGCAACAAGAAGGGCTTCAGCTGTTACATTAGCAATAGAAGGCTGAACAAGGAAAGTGTGGGCCTGTTGCTGAATGGGTGGGTGATCTAGAGACAGGAGAAACAGGTAAAGTGGAGTTACTCATTGCTTTCTTAGCTTCAGTCTTCATTGACTTCAATGACTTCTATGCCTCCGTCCTTAGAGGCAGGGTTCAAAGAGGAGAGGAATGATCTGCAGTAGGTGACAATCTAGTCAGTGACTATGCAAGACTTCAGACCCACCTGAGACCATCGGACAAGACAGACTGGCCTAGGATATGACAGAAATGGCCCATGCCCTTGCAAGGCTATCATATTTTTTAAATCACTCCAGTTGATGCATCAATCTCATAATTTGAGATCCCCAGATGACTGAAGCCAAATATTGCACCCATCTTCAGAAAAGGTAAAAGGAACAAGCCAGGGTACTACAGGTCAATTAATCTCACTTCTATGCCTGAGAAAATAAAAAAGGAAGTCCTCTTGAAACAAATTCCTGGACACAGGAATAAGAAGAAAGTGACTGTGACAGTTGGAATGTAGTCACTAATGGGTACAGCATGTAAATCATGTCTGACTGACCTCACTGCCTTCTGTGATAAAATAACTGAATTTGTGGAAAATAGTAAAGTAGTAAATATAATTTCCATCAACTTTGGAATAGCATTTGACACTGTCTCCTATGATATTCAGTATCAAAGTTAGGACATTAAAAGTCTGAATGTTTTGACACCTAGATGGACAAAACATGGGTTGGATACCCCTGAGCCTGAGTACCGCAGCAATCTATCCTGAGATCTGTACTGCTTAACAGCAGTTGCTCATGAAGTTTGTGAATGATATCAAATTGGGCAAGGGTGGGAGGTGGGGGTGAAGGGGCCAGACCAGCTTATACATTGGAGGGCAGGGCTGCCCTTGGTCAGGCTGGAGGAAAGAGCCAATAGAAAACCTTAAAAAAATGAACATGGACAAATGCAAGATCCTGCACCTCAGAAGGAAGTGCTCCTTGCAACAACACAGGCTTGTGAACCTCAAGAATTCCTGATCTTGGTAGGCAGCAAGCTGAACACGAGCCAACAGCATGCCCTGGAGGCAAAGAGGACCAACAGCATCCTGGGCTGTGTTAACAGCACAGCCATTAGACTGAAGGAAGTAATTAGCTCCCTTTACTTAGACTGCATACAGAATATTGCATTCAGTTTGGGCCCTCCAATTCAAAAAAGACATTAAAAACTTCATTAGAGGCCACCAAAGTGGTGGGGGCTGGAGTAACTGTCCTCTGAGGAGAGGCTGGGGGAGCTGGGCTTGCTCAGCTGTGAGCAGAAATGGATTTTGGGGGGCAACCTAAGAGCAGCTCCCCCGTGCCTACAGGGAGGTCACTCAGCAGACAGAGCTGGGCTCTTTACAGTAGTTGCATGGCAGGAGGACAACAGACAGAATCTGAAATGAGAGGTTCAGACTGGATACTCAAGCACTGGCACAGGTTGCCCACAGTTTGTGCAGTCTCCATCCCTGGGGATTTTCAAGACTGGATGAAACCCTGAGCAGCTTGTCTGACCTCAGAGCTGACCCTGCTGTGAATATCTTAATAAAGCATGTGGTCAGAGAAACTGAGAACCAGCTAAATGGTAGTAATGGTTAAAATGGCAGTCAAGCAGACCCTGGCTGAATCGGGGAAAGTTCCAGCTTCCAACAGCTCCAGTAGGAATCTCAAAATAATGACTGTGAAAAGTGCACCAAAAAGAGAAATCGGTCATTTAGCTAGACACATACATGTAGTAGACTTTTTAGTGCTACTAACTGCCACATAATCAAGAAAGGATAAAGCAGCCTTTCCCACTGTACATCAATGAAGAAGTCATGAGCTGCACCACAACAGTAAATGAGCAACACTTGTCTGGCAGTAAGAAAGCTGACATGAGTAAGAATATTATTATCCTGACAAACACCTTAGATCTGAGAAGGGAAGTTCTGGATATCCACTAAAAGCTTGTGACAATCTTACTTTTCCGAGAACCATAGAGACTGAAGAATTTGCATCCTTTATTCTCTTTTTATTAGCTAATCAACAAAGCTAAGAGGAGAAAGCTGCAGAAGAGAAGGGCAAGTAGTTACAGTCACCAAATCTTTCATGAAGACTCAGGAGATTGTACAGACCAAGAAGCATGAACCTGAACTGATCATGGTCTTATCCAACCACAAAATACAGGAAATGTAAGTGGGGTGGCCTGACTACCAAAGAAAAGAATGCAACTCAGGTCAAGAGCCATTAAGCAGTCTCTTTCCTGAACAATTTGTAGACAGTTCCCTGGAATGCAATAGTGTCTGATAATCAGTTCCAAAGAAGTAACACCTGTCTAGCCCTAAATGGCTGAGGTTGAAAGGTGGATGAAGGAATGAAAACCTGACTACTGGCAACTCTGAATCATAAACTACAGGCTCAAGATGCCTGAAACCACTGAAATACAGGTTTTCCAAAAGGCCTCCGAGGTCCATAAGAGAATGGAGAACACTCTTGTTTCTGGACCAAAGACAAAACAGCTTTCAGAGGACAGATAATCAAGGAACTATTAAATTTTCTTTGAGAATTTAGAACTGTGAAGTCATGACGACCACCAGATAAAGAACTGAAAGGACAGAACTGGAGAACTTGTCCATTGCATGAGAGAAATATGGAGAGATTTGAGAGTATTTAACTCTCTTAAAAAATATACTAGAAACATTCTCCAGTATCATGAAGGAGGCTCTGAGAAAAACAGCAGTTAAGTAGCTTGAACCTATGACTGGTGCCACAAGTGTGCCAATGAGCACTTAGTCAGCCCTTTTTCTTGTATTACCTACCCATGGAGCATATGTGTTCCTAGAACATACTCTGGCATGATCTGGCCTTCTCCAACACAAAAAGTGAAGTCAGCTGGTCATACAGGTATATCTGTGTTCTAATTATATGGAAATTTAGTATGTTGCTCAATTTTCTTGATTGAAAAACACCAACAAACCTTCGAATTGTAGTGGGCTTCAAAACACCACTTGCAAGAAGTGAGACTCAGGAAGAGAAGAATTACTGTGGGACGTTGAATGGCTGTGATACAGTTCTATCTGTATGCTGAGGGAATAAGCAGAGACCACCCACCTCTGTAAACACTCTGGAAAGGACCACTGGTATCAGGGTTTACTGACCATACACTCTCATTAGCATGACTGCTTGCCTGTAACATCTTAACAGCTGAGCTCAGAGACCTTGGCACCTGAGGCCAAGCCATGGGGATATGCTATTCACATGAGGAATCTTGGGAACCCAAGACAACTCTAGTTGAGACTCATGCACCAGCCACAAGATGATAATATTTAAATTTCACCCTTCTCATGTGGGCTGCTTCTTCTAACAGTGAGGAGTCTGAGAAAAAAGTTTGCCCCCACATGATGCAACACCATAGAAAGTTCCCAGATGTAAAAGTAGACATTACTGAGGCTGAAGAGTGTAGAACTATGTGGACTTAGGTAAACCTTGCTAACTCACAGTTGCTGGTTGCCAGCTGGACAATCACAACATCAAAACCAGCAATTCAGTCAAAATATGGCAATTCAAGCAAATCTGCATGAGCAATTGGCAACAAAAGGAACAGCAAACAGAGCAGTATCAGTTACCAGTTATGCTGGTGTTTATCAAGCTGACAGAGGCCTATGACACTTGGACCAGCGCTGAATAGCTTGGGTTTGATACAAGGGGAGCCTCTCAACCACACTGTAAGCTTGTGAAATAATACCATTGATCTGAGTAATTTGGATTCTCGTACAGTCTGAATAAGGTAGAAGATTGTGTGTAAGAAATCTTTCTACAAGAGTCTCCAACTGAAGAGATATAACATCAGTATCTTGAGAAAGCTGAATGCTTGGATGTGGCTGATCCATGTGATGCATGGTGCATGTGAACTCCTGAGCTGGAGCTGGCCTTCAAAGCTCACTAAGCCAGCTAGTCTTGGAAATTGAGCTCCTGCTGGCAGCTCACCCACAGCTTGAATGAATCAGAACAATTTCTGGGTGGGTGTAGCTCACCAACGCAACAGAGACATTCCAAATGCAGGTTGGGTAACATAACTCACTCACTGCATGCAATATATGAATGAAAAGAAGCCTTACGCAAAGTCAGCAAACTAGGAAAAGGTACAAAAAAAAAAAGTTATGGGTCTAGGGAGGAGCAGGCGCATTTAATATAGTTGATCTCAACATTGTAGCTGAAATGGCAACATGCAGGCATGTATACTACATGCCAAACTGAGGGTGGACTTGGCTTTTCAACTGCAAACTCAAAATTGGCAAATATGTGACTCAAGGCCTTTATACTTATGAGTCCTTTGGTTCAAAAGTCAGGGCTATTGCAAAGCTGGATGAGAAGAGCACTATAGTGGAGCACAGGGACAAGAAGATGGAAAACAAACATGACCAGTGCCCTTTAACTTTAATCCTGGCTGATACTGCCCGGGGAACAGCTTAAGCTGGAAGAATTAGCATCTGTAAACAGTGTGACAAAGACAGAGCAGCACCTAGGAGCTGGAGAAACAGGAAGATGGCAAATGGGGCTGTTAAAAACAATCAGGATCTCTCAGTGCATCCAGCTGCTGTTCCCACACTCTCCCATTATCTCCAATTGGAAAAAAAGGAATTAAGTGAGATGCACCTGGGACTGAGGAAGAGGGGAATCAACTCACAGCACAGGAACAACAATAGCTTCTTCTTGTCTATGAAGTTTGTTGGCTCCCTGTCTAAACCTCCATCTTCCTTGCACACTCACCTCATCAATGTAGAGGGAAGGGGCTGATGTTGCAGCAGGCACCTGAGAACCATGAACACAATCAGAAATGCCTCCAGGGAAGGTAGAAGTTCCCTGAATCTTCCTCCCACCACATGTTTACAACTATAAGGAAAAGTAGAAGAGGAACGAGTAACAAAATATTCTAAGGAAGTAGTGGATACAGGATTATATGAGATGTAAACAGGAATACACTACCTTGCTTGAAAGTTCCAAACCCACTCAGCATTTCTGATTGTACAGTATAGTTACAGGAACATGTTACCACAAACTAGATGAGGGCACCAATTCAAGGCTCTTCAGCTGCCCGTTTGTGTCTAGGAAATGCAAGGCTCTGTACCACCAACAAAGAAAGAATAAACTGCTGCTTACTTAGCTTCTATGAAGAGTCCAGGCCACTTCCAAAATGGCTAATGAACTATCCCACAATAATTTGTTCACATAACTACACTACAGGTTTGCAGGTCCTTACCTGAAGGACTTGCACTGGTGGGGTGTATCACAGGTATCAATAAAACACCTCTAGTCACATCAAGATTAACACAGCACTGATGAAGGAAAAGGAACTCACGACAGATATGTAGCTTAGAAGCATGCATAAAATGCTTCACTGCCTTGAGAAGCCCTCTTCACAAGTGAGGTTCATAAACACAAAGGTGATGGGAGTAGTAGGAAAAAAACCAAGGGAAACATGACAGCATAAAATGTAGTATGTTCATGCATTATAGTATGAAGGAACTTAGCTCTTGAAAGCTAAGTGTCTTTCCTTCCTCTTCATAAGAAAGACAAAAGTCATGAAGGCTGAAGGATGCAAGCAAGCAAACTTGGTAAACCAGTCTGGTAAGGACACTACACACGGGACAAAACAGGGAAGGCACTGAGATACTTGTGAAAGACAAAAGACACGAGCAAGTGTTACCAGCAAGGACAGGGCACATGCCAAAGAGATACGGTGCCTCACGATACTGAGTATTAACTTGATGACTTTGAACCTGATAAGCAGCATAGGATACTGTAATGACTCAAAAAGAGTAGGTGTGATGGTCAAGATGTAATAGCATCAACAATTTTAAAAGACTGGGGTGGGGTTGATTTTAGCAGGTAAAACCTAAGAAGAAGTTGCACTTGGTAAGACTGAACAGAATGGCTGAGAACAGAAGTTTCAAAACTTCATGGAGCAATCAATCATGGTTAGGTTATGTTCAGAGAAAAAAAAAGTCCAGACTTCTTTGCTTTGCTGACAGATTCCCATATGGAATTCACTTACACAGCAGCTGTGTGAATACTTTCCACTACGCTAAGACAGTGGTAGCACCAAAAAAAAGCTTTATTCTTACTGTCCCTTTGTTATAATCTGAACAGCAATGCACAAACACTTGTGTTGGACTGCTGTGAGCTGGATCAAGGAATTAAACTGAGTCAATATGAAGCTGTTATTTTGTTTGATCATTTTCAAATCTGGGGTGAAATCCTCAGTCTGAGCCACTTGGTGACTACAGACATTATTTTGTTACCACAAGGGAGAAGGACACAGCAAGATGTGTTTTTTAGGACACATCTATAATGACCTGAGCGATAAAGCAATAAAGCATTAAGAATTCCTGTGAAAAGTCACATGCTTCTTTCAGAAGGCAGAGGTAACCACCTAAGAGTCCAAAGAAAGAAACTGGTGTACAGCAGCCAAGCGTGCTGAAAAATTCACATCTTTGATTACTGCACACAAACTTTTCAAACAGCAGTTCTAGAAGGACTATAAACTGCTTTCTTCAGCCTATTGGGAAGTGAATGGAAAGTGTGTAAACACGTATAACTGGTGAGTTAATAAAAGAGGTTTTTGCATGATTGTAACACAGTGATATCTCATCTCAGTAGCATCTTCTTACAAGCACTCCTGAATTAAGTTGAAGTATTTTCATAAAACATAACACATAGGTTGGATAGAAGTGGAGACAATCTTCCTTTTCTTAGATTTTACGACCGTAACTGAGAGATTCTCACATCTTCTACTTACTAGCTTGTGGTACAGAAACTCTGAATAGGGTTGAAGCTTGGTTTGCTCCCTACATAGCAGCATTAAAGCAGCAGCCACAGCCATGAAAATAGTGTCTGTTTTTGAGCCAGCCAGAATGCCTGTCTTGAGTAAAACAACATGCCTGGCTGTGTTTTACCTAGCCAGACAAGAAAATATTTCCTTCCTTTTAACTATGGCTTATGATTCTCCCACTCTTTCATTTTTATGTTTTGTGCTTTTCATACAGCACAATCATTCTGCTCCTGTTATCCAAAACAAATTAATCTGGCACATGCTTCTAAGACAAGCAAGCATTCCCACTTCCAGTAAGAGAAACACAATTTTGACCATGAAGGACTGATTCCTATCTTACCAGATACTTTCACTTACATTATAGGGTTATTATCAGCCCTAGTTTCCACACAACTCCCATAGACACCTGTACAAATAACACAGTGAGTGATAGGTAGAATATGATTCTGGAATGGTGTTTTTATAAATTCAGGAGACAAAATAGTAAAAAAGATCCTTCTAATTACCCTCTATCCAGCACTTCTAGTAATATCAGCACTTCAGATCAAGATTCAATTCCAATTACAGCTCACTAAATAACCCACTAATAAAGTAACTGATCTAAGACATATGATGAAACGTGTATGAAGAACTTCTGCTGCAAACATGTAAAATACAGTATGTTAGTCTAACCTCTGGTTTTATAGATTATTTTTTGCAAAGGCATAAAGTTCAGGAAAAAAGAGATTCAGGAGACACAGTCTTACTAAGGCTAGATCACAGAACCATAGAACAGTTTGAGTTGGAAGGGACCTTAAAGATCATCTAGTTCAAACCCTCTGCACAGGCAGTGACACCTTCTACTAGACCAGGTTGCTCCAAGCCCCAACAAACCTTACCTTGAGCACTTCCAGGGAGGGGGCTTCCACAACTTCTCTGGGCAACCTGTGCCAGTGTCTCACTACCCTTACAGGAAAGAATTTCTTCCTAATATCTAATCTAAAACTATTCCAGTTTAAAACCATTACCCCTCATCCTACCACTACAAGCCCTTGTAAAAAGCCCCTCCCCAGCTTTACTGTAGCCCCTTCAGGTACTGGAAGGCCACTATGAAGTCTCCCCAGAGCCTTCTCCAGGCTGAACAGCCCCAACCCCCTCAGCCTGTCTTCATATTGAGAAGTGCTCCAGCACCATGATGATCTTCTGTGGCCCTCCTCTGGATTAATTCCAACAGCTCCACATCCTTATGTTGGGAACACCAGAACTGGACACAGTACTCCAGGTAGGGTCTCATGAGAGCAGAACATAGGGGAAGAATCACCTCCATAGACCTGCTGGTCACACTTCTTTTGGTGCACCCAGGCTACAGTTGGCTTTCTGGGCTGCAAATGCACATTGCTGGCTTATGTTGAGCTTTTCATCAACCAACACCCTCAAGTCCTGTTCTCAATCCATTCTTCACCCAGCCTGTACTTGTACTTGCCCTGAACCATGTGCAGGACCTTGCACTTGTCAAACTCCATGTAGTGTGCACAGGCCCACCTCTTAAGCCTGTCAAGAGCCCTCTAGATGGCCTCCCCTCCCTCCAGCCTGTTGACTGCATCACACAGCTTGGTGTCATCTGCATCACACAGCTTGGTGTCATCTGCAAACTTGCTGAGGGTGCACTCAATCCTACTGTCCATGTAACCAACAAAGAAGTTATGCAGTTCTGGTCCCAGTACCAACCCCTGGGGAACTCCACTCATCACTGATCTCCACTTGGACATCAAGCCATTGACTGCAACTGTTTGAGCATGACCATCCAGCCAATTCATATCCAGCATGTTAAGACCAATCTAAACACACAGATGTCATGCAGGACAGTGTCAAATGCTTCACACAAGTTCAGGTAGATAATCTTCCATATATTCACAGCCAGCCAGGTACATGTACAGGAGAGACACTGTGTTTGCTAACATAAACCCATGATAAGCAAATGGGTAAAATTACTCCAGTGCAATTTATTGATATTCCTTGTGAAAGACTTAACAGCTTGTGATGGTGCCATGTGAAATCACAAGCTGACACACTCAAAAGGCAGAGCTTATTGAAACTGAAATCAACTTTAATTTTATTAACCAAAATAAACATTATAACGTTATGCAATTTGGATGTGCTTTTTTTCCCCCAGTGGGTTTCCTACCTAGTTGTTGCAATTCAGTTCTCAAACAGCTGTTGCTGCTGCTGCTTCTGTTTCTTTTAGTGACCAACACTCTAATTTTCTTACATGTTCAAGGCTGTCAGCTCACTACCATACATTCAACATTCCTAATATTCATGCATTGATTAACTGGTAATCTAAAGTAGCCTGGATAATAGCTTTTGATAGGACTACTTATGAAAATGGAGGAAAGGATGGAAGAACTAACATGGGGGAAACCTGGCATTAGCACATAGCAAGTTTATGGGAAGATCTTGATGTACATATCCCACATAGAAAGAAAACCCACTATTTCAGAAAAAAAATAACTGAAACAATATTCTTTATTCAAAACCAAGCAAAAATATCACAACACCCAAAGACCATCTCCCATGATCTCCCACAAATAACACATTTTTTCCTCACATGCTTCCAGCATCCCCACCATCTGATTAACACACATTAACCCCAACATCTGATTAACCACTCACTGTTCAGAGTTTAAGATTATGGGTTTTTAGTATCTTAAGGCTGTAAAGAAAGGCAGCTACTCTGAAGATGGTGAAGCTGCTAGACAGGCTAACAAATGGGAGAGAGGGGGTTTCTTATTTCTACCTCCATTTGCCTCCGCTGACAAAAAATAGACACTATTAGTAAAATACATCAGAGCAGCCTGTCTTGGGCAATCAAAATGGGGTCCATACTGTTCCACATGATGCGAAGCAATAATGGGCAACCAAAGAGGAATTGGCACTGGTCATGTGTCCTGACATCAGCAGCTGTCTCTGATGAGAGCAACAGCCCGAGTCAGCCAGCCAGCACATAAACTGGAGCAGCTCTAGACTCAGAGATAATGCATCTGCAAGACTGAAGAGTGAATAAATACTTCTCACAACCCAAGTTACTGAACAAGCCAACAAGATGCTTCTGTGCAAGTGGCCCAGTCCACAAGTGTACTAATTATGTTCTTTTAGGGTAATTTTAAATGGAGAATATTATATAATGTTAAAATAACTCTACACGTATATTTTGGCTTTGTATTTTGCAAGCCCATCATATGACCACTCTTCTGGTTTATCAGTCTCTTGGATTATATGTAATAATTTTTCTTCTCTGCTCTGGAATACTAAAATTCCTAACTGAAGGTAGCACTAAGTCTAGAAGCTGGATAACCTCTGCCATGAATATGCAACCTACCAGTTGCATATGTTACCTAAAACTGGTTTGAGATGGGAAATTTCATAAATGTTTTTGCAACAATGCCTACTTCCTGAGTGGAGGAAGGAAGCTAAGATGGATCATGATGGAACATCAAATGCCAATGGGAACTCCAGGAAGAGCATCAAAACCAACTCATCTTACATGATTCTGTTCATGTCAAGCAAACATTGTTTTAGTATTAAGGAGTCTAGAACATAGATTAAGAAAAAAGATTCACAAGTATGATTCGATCTCTAAAACAGACGAAAAACTCCTTTGGTATTAAGAAGCATTTTGTTTTGGTTTTATGTTTTAGTAGAGGCAAATTACTCTCACAGAAGACCCTGTGCAGGGACAGTTCCTGCAGGGCATGGCATGGCAGCTTAGTGGAGTGGTGGGGGAAAAGGACTGAACAACTTCAGCCTGCAAGATTTCAGGTAGATTGCTGTTTTTAAGGCTAGTCCCATGTGCATCTGTTCTGTTCTATGTAAAGAATGTCTATGGTTTATATTGAGCAAGTCTGAAAACACTGAAGAGGACTGGAAACTGCCAGATATTGATAGAGCAGAAGAGGGAAACTTCTAGGAAGGTGCCTCTACTTAGAGAATGGATGTTGTTTACCTAACAATGCACAAAAGAAAATACTTAGTGACATTTAATTTATTGATATGCAACCAAACTGAGAAGCTGAAAGACTCTAGTGGAGGATCCACAATTCCACATTCATGTCAAAATTGCTTAGCCTTTAGAGACTTAAGTTTCTGCCAAGTAACTAATCAACAAGTAGACACAAAGTAACACTTCTACTTTTTCATTGATATTTTATGAGCTTGGTTTCTTTTTTTGTTTTATCATCATATTATTAGCCATGGCAGCAGTGCCTAAAAGATCCAGCAATGGAGCAGGGGTCTATCATGTCAGGGACTGTGCAAAACCAGAATAAAGATGCAGACAATATTACAAAGAGCTAAAAATTTATTTAGTTGAAATTCATTTCTTGAAGTTCTCATGTTTCATTAAATCATTAAATTCATTGCTCAAACCTTGGTGATTCTGATCTGTAATTTTTATTTCATTTTATGCAATCCACTTTTTATTTAGCTAGGATTCAAGTATACAATTCTAAAAACATCTAAAAATCTGTGTTGATTATGCAAATCAGATGTTGAACTGTTACTTGACTGCTTTGTCAAGTCAACTTTGTATGCTTAGCATTTTGCTGACAGAAGCAACTTTACTTCACTCAGAATTGAAGCCAGCTTAAAGCAATCCAACTCCATTGATATTTAGAGAGCCTTGCTACAAAAGTCTGGAGGGGAGGGGAGGGAAGGGGAGCACTCAGAAAATGTGTTTCTGTTTACACCAGATTGTCAGATGAACTTTCCCAATACTTTCTTTTCCTGACACTCTGACAGTCCTGAACTATGGTGGAGCAGTGTCTCCAAAGCACTGGGATGAATCTTGAAAACAAGGAAGTACACAGCTAGTGCTTCAATTATTTGTCATCTTTCGTTTGATCACTTGTTATGGGATAGTCAACATCCATTTCCTTCCATCCAACCTCAAGTTTTAGATACCTTTTCCTTTTCTTATTATTAAAGAGAGATGAGTCATCACTGCAGCAATCCTAACCTGGTTTGTGATATAACATTTCTAGAGTCTTGTGTAATGTAAGCCTTCCTTTCTTATTGATATAATTTTAAACTACCTACCTTCTGCATTAAGATGCATGGTTTCCAAAGGTCCAATAAATGCATATCGCATTCCTAATCCATCAGACATCACAAGGTCTAGATCAGTAGGAGATATTACTCCTTCCTAAGCAGCAAAAGTGAACACAAAGGAAGATTTGTGAATGTTTGGGTTTAATGCAAAATTGCCTGCTTTCTGGATATAATTAAAAAAATAAATCAGTAATAACAACTAAGGCTAGAAATAGCAGTTAAGTTGCAAACAGAAACATAACTGCTTGGCAGAAATATCCATCTATTATGCAAGCCTTCCTATGGTTCAGTATAAACACATCTCTAAGGTCGCTGTACTTCACAATCCAAACACACTTTGATACATTTTGACAGAATTTTATTTTTAAATTTATATATTAATATACTTTTTAATACAATATGTATTATTTGTACACACTAGTTTGCCTGATACTTATTACTTACAATAATTCATGTACTAAAACAAAAATGAGCTGTTTAGGTAACCAATATACTTTTTTTCTCAAGAACTAAGAATCAGAGAACACCGAGCAGACATTACACTTTTATAGCAAGAGTTTATATCAAATCCAAGTACTACACCAGCCCTTTTAAATACAGGAGTTTTGGCTAAATCTCACACCTCCCTTCAAATTATCTTTGCTCTGGATTTTTGGGCCAAGACACAACTGGCAGAATGGGGATGCAGCAGTGGATACTACTCCTGAGGCCACCTGCAAAAAAGGCTTAGACCAAACATGTAAGCAATGCAGCTGCCACTCCTTCCCACAAAACTCACTGAACGTTCAACCTACCCAGCCTCAACCTGCCCAGGTTCTGGAGTTCATCACCAGCCTCATGTCTCAGAGCTGGCAGGATACAGAGCATGCAAAGTGAAGCATTTTTTTCTCGTAAGAAGTTGAGAACTGCTGTTCCACCCACATGGTAGCACTTACAAGAAAGCCACCGCCCCCATCAGGTTAGGACAAGCACAGGAAAGCTTGCAAAAAAACCCAACCACAACCAAAGGGAAGAAAGAGTTATGGTTCATTAACTTAACAGATTACTTGAGAAGAAAATATTTATTATATGAGGTTATTTTCCACCTACTAGAAAACAGGAATTAATTAAGACCTGTTCTAACCAATTCTATCAGATAAAGCTTGGTTTCAAGAACTTGTCCTCCTTATTACCAGAGACATGCAAACATTTCCTTAACATTAAGAAGGTGGAAGAGACACTGAATTGTTTCTAATCTGCCTTCTCACCCTACCCTGAGGTGCTTGTCCCCACGCAGTGGCCCTTTCTCCACAAGCCCCTTTGAGCTCCAGAACACCAGTAGGCCGTATCATTTGCTTGGCAAAAGGCAGGTCTTTATCTGTTCAATTTCCCTCTTGCAGGGCCCTGTCTGAATGCTTCTTCATATCACAGTGATCTGCTAGAGTTACGGGAACGCAGGACAGCTCTCCTGACATTTTTAAACCTTGACATCTGAGCTAGACATCTTGACTCTCTTTATAATCACTAGGGAGAAAAAGGGAATCAGCATCTAGAATAGGGAAGATGAGTTATGTCCTAAAAGGGCCTAATTCTCCTCACTGACTGAAACATGAGTAAGGAGCTTGGATGTCTAGGTCTACATTGTAGAAATCCCATCTTAAGTGAGCTGAATCGCATCCAGTGTCTTCCTATGTTCATCAGCTACATCATCTACTGCTACTTTAAATGAAAGCTGTAAGTCAAGGACAAACAATTTCTATAGCTGGCCACAGTCATCAAGTTTCATAATCTCAGGCTTAAACAGAGCCTTTTTGAACTCTGTCTTGAAAAAGAAACAGTAACAAAATTATTAATATCTGCCCACCATATATGGAACTCACACCTCTAGTAACAATTTAGCTACACATAAATATGGCAGGGATAAGAAGCATTATTTCCTTCAACTTAAAGGTATGGTAAAGAAACTCATCTAGAGGCAGACAGGAAGGTCTGTGTAAAGAAAGGACTAAACAAAAACCTCAGACAGCATTTGGGTTACAGACCAGCATCCGTGTAACTAACACAAGCACCATACGTTCTGTGAAAGTATTTTCCCCTGACATGGCAACACAACTTCTATGAACAACATCAGCAAAGTCAACAAAAGCTCTCTTCTGCTGGGAGTGTTTCATCCAAACAATGAGTCGAGCTGGTAAAGCTGTGCTTGATGAGTGATTTTTGTTTTTTTCCTGGTTGACATGGATTTGCAGACAAAAGATTAACCACAAGTTCCAGACAAGCATTTGAACCACAGCAGCAGTTAAAAACTGTAAACATAATATTAAAGAGTTAACAGGCTCTCGAAACACTTCAGAATCGTTGCAAATCAATTTTCAAATTAAAAAACAATTTATTTTGTTTGGTATCATAGTTCTCAGCTTCAATACTGACAGTTGAAGACAAGATGCCTTCAGAATCATGAGATGAATGCTTTGCTCTCGGCCTTTTGACTACAGCTGCTTAAAAGGGAAAACTGCAGCTACCAGAAGGATAACACGACAGATCCCTCCAATTGCAGAATATATTATTCCATACACAAGCTCAATTTCTCCTTGTCACACAGACCCTCTTAAAAAGAAGTCTTTTTTTTTTTTTTTTTTCAGAAATTAAAAACACATAAAAGACAAACAAGTTAGACCATCCTCTCCTGGGGAATAACCCTACTCCCACTTATGTTAAGGAGATTGTAAGTTGGAATGATTCAGCAGGGTGGGTGCTAGGTCAGCAAAGCGTCTTCCACAATGATCGGTGTTTATGCTAAGAAGCAAACAAGTTAGTTCCAACCTAGTTTCATTAAGTCTAAGTATGAAACAAGCTTCCCAAGGAGATTCTTCACCCTCCTCATCCCGGGTAGCCCTTCTTAAAAGCCTTCCCCTTGAGCACTTGTCAGAGGGAAAAGGAAGTATGTTAAGAGTTCACCAAAAGCTTTCACAGCTACAGAATTAAGATCTTAATTTAAAATAAATTCACCAAAACCCTCAGTGACCCCAATGGCCAGTCAAACTTCAAGATCTATACTAGCTCAGACTCCTCCACACTTCTTACAACACCATTTACATACAACAATCTCATCTTCCTCAAGATTTTAATCTCCTGTGATGCCACAGTATTGTCCTAATGCTCCTTCAGTATTTTATGAGTGCTTCTCACTCTGCAGGGAACCTTTTTTCTCCTTTCCAAAAACCTCTGGCAGTTCTGCCATCTCTAACTTTAGACACTGACGCAACCTGCTTGGTTTTAATCAACAGTCTCTACATCCAAGTGTCACACCCACATCACAATTTCTGTCACCAACTTTGTAATCACCCTAAATGTGACATGTCAAAAAAACAATCTTACTTTTTCTCATGATACCAATTCATCATGTTCTCCTACTCCAGTCTGTCTATAGAGTTATTTTGGACTCTACTCCCTCCCAGATCACACATTTTCTGTCTCCAAATTTGCCATGTCATCCTCTGTATCTCCCAAATCCAGTACTCTTTTTATTCCTGATTGCCACTAATATATGCATTCTCTCTCAGCAGCGCTTGTTACACCCTTATCTTCACCAGCATTTCAATCATGTCCCTTCCACCCACGCCCTGATGAAATCTTTTTCTAGTCCTGTCATTTTGAGTATATGACTTATCTCCTGGATCCCTCTACAGGCTCCTTCTCTTTCCATTTCATCAGGTTTGACGAACTTTTTGTCCTACACACTCCACACCTCCTTACTTTGCGGACCTTTTTCTTCCTTCTTCCATGGCACGCTCACTCACCTCACTCTGTAAGAAACACTTGGTTTCAACACTACTTTTCTCCCTGGCCCTTTAAAAACCTTTTATGATATCCCTCTTTTTATAGGGCACTGTAACTACATGTTTAACCCTCTACCTTATCTTTGATCTTTTGGAATGGTCCACTGGATAACACTATAATACAATTATTAATATTTGCCAGCATTTAAGGATTGCCAAGCTATTCACTTAAGAATGGAGAGGTACAAAAATTAGGGACTGAAGCCAATGCACCCAATTGCTGTGAAAACAAACTAAAATGGACACACAGCCAAACCATGACTGTTTATTTTCCACAAGATTAATGAAAATGGCAGGGCTTCCAATTCTTGTTTTTTGCAATGACTATAACCTAAAAGAAAACCCACTTTTACAGAAAAAAAAACAACAAAAAAACATTAAGACAGTATGAAAAGCTTATACAGAGGAAAACAGAGACTCTTAAGACACTTACGCTCTGATCCATCACATAAAATAATTTTAGCAGGTTCCCAAAAGCATCTGAAACCCCTAAATTAGATCAGGGTTGAAAAACTGCCATGTTCTCCTCTCTATCTGCAGCTGTATTTCATTACCTCCTTGCAAATTCCAGGCAACACTTAGAAAAATATTTCACTGAAGATCAGCTTCCACTCAGTAATCCACAGTAAATGCACAGTCCAAGATACTCAGAGTAAGGTTTGAAACTTCTGATCTTAAGCTTTTGTGAAACGCTTTGGCCGTTATTTTCTGAATTAAGACAAACAAAGCTTTACCTTCAGAACAAGACAAAGTCAAGCTATTTAACTAACACTCTTGCAACAAAATCCCAAGACAGTATAGAATGTATTGGTACTGCTAAAAGTACAAAAGTAATAGTGTCAGCAGTGCACAAGGTGCTCCCCAGGCAAATCAAGGCAATCAGTCTCTGCTCCAAGGAGTTACAAAGTAAGACACACCGGTGTCCACTGTCAATTGAGGCAGGAGAAAGTAAATAAACAGTAACAGGGAGTAACAGAGAAAGCTGTTTGAGGTGTATTACTGTCTACAGATTATTCTAATGATATTGGGAAGGCCACTGTAAGGTCTCCCCAGAGCCTTCTCTTCTCCAGGCTGAACAGCCCCACCTCTCTCAGCCTGTCTTTATAGGAGAGGTGCTCCAGCCCTCTCATCATCTTTGTGGTGCTCCTCTGGATTTGGTCCAACAGCTCCAGGTCCTTCTTATGTTAGGGACCCCAGAACTGGACACAGTACTCCAGGTGGGGTCTCAGAAGAGTGGAGTAGAGGAGGAGAATAAAGGGGGCTTTCTGTTGGCTTTCTGGGCTGCAAGTGCATATTGCCAGCTCATGTTGAACTTTTCATGGACCAACTATGCCAGGTCCTTCTCTTCAAGGCTGTTTGTTCTCAATCCATTCACTGCCCAGCCTGTATTTGTGCATGCTCCTGGGGACCCCAGCACTTTTGGCAAACACAAACTGTATCCCAATACACAGGTTTCTCATTGCTACTTTCACTACTTTGTGCTCAATTACACTTCTGTTTCTGCTCCAGCATCCACACCCACATACAATTTGAGCACCACATGGAGTCTGAGCTTGAACCCAATCTGCTGGCAGGGCCTTACCTCAGATTTGTGCAGTGTCATAGCCTCTCCTACTCTTTGACCCACATGGCATAAGTTAGTACGCCCCACACAGCATCCAGCAAGGAGCCATATTTAACCACATTGCTTTCTATAAAGCCCCACATTGATGCTCTGCATTAGAGCCCTACTCAAATCATATGATCCGTGCCCCATGTCTCGCCCATCACACATCCTAGCACAGCACTGCTAAATAAAAGAGAGACTGGCAGGTCATCAGTTGCTGGGCTACATTTGGGAACTAAAGTCTTGCAAGCTGCTCAGTCCACTTGTGATAAAGTGTTCCAGGTAACTGTCATTAGTACAGCTGTACCTGCATGTCTGTCCTACCACCAATGCATTATTTTAACAGTATATTAACACTTCTACTGGAGATGCTTCCACTAGTTTCTTGAATAAGCATAACTGACAAAAAAAAACCAAACAAAAACAAAACCAAAACCAAACCACAAAACCCTAAGACTGTCCATGCAAAGGTGTCTGTACTTGGACTTTGATGTAAGAATATGTGCAAATGTGTAAGATCACTCCACTGCCATTACTGTAAATATTTTTGAGACAAGTACACAGAGAAGAACTTTCAAGCTTGCATCTCAAAGTCCTCAAACAAACAGATAGTTGTTTACATGTTTAAAGGGGCTCATTTAAGATCCTTTCAAGTGGCTTCAGAACACTTGAAGACTGCTGCTCTGTTTCTCTCCTGGTTCACACACATTTGTATCTGGAATATTTATGATCTTATGTGGCAAAGAAAGGATGCACTGCAGTGCAAATATAACAATCCTCCAGCAACACCACAGATCTTTCTCAAGCACTCACCATGTTAAAATCAAATAAAACTTCTAACAGAAATAGAAGTACTGATCAATTTATGGCAGGTAACTGTAGGCATACAAATACACTTCTTCAGACCTTTGCAACCACCAAGAGAACAAGTAAATTTGCAATTATGTTTTATGGTTCTCTCTCATTGTTCCTTTACAATAGTAAGAAGTAATATAGAACTGTTCTTAAATAATTTCATAAGAATCTTTATGTTCAGCATCCATTTGACTTGGATTGCCTCATCCAACACATGCAACTTACATATCTAACCACAAAAGGATTAGTAGTATGGTCATTTTGGACAATAATGCTTATTAATATGTCCCTCCTGTTAATAGCTGTCTTCCAGCCCCATTGCTTCTTAGGGTAAGGAAAACTTTTGTTACCAGAAGGAATCCATGTGATTAAAACTTGATTTTTAAGAGCCTCTCAAAGACTGAGAGGTGGGGAGGCTGACATTTTCAACCATAAGGACTGAAAAGTGACTTTACAATTAGAAGCAAGAAGTATTTTTCCCCACTTTGAAACTGGAAACACCAAAAGATCATAACTTGCAGTAAAAATTAATAAGTTGGCAGCACAACAGTAGAAACATTGAAAATGCCCCAGGCCTGCAGCTCTCAGTGATTCTCTTCCCTTCAAAGGCAACATGTCTCCTGAAGTCACACAGCTGAAGCTATACACCTTTGATAGCCACTATTTGTTCAAGCTATTGGAATAGAAATACAGCCAAAGTTGCTACAGTTTAAATGTGTACTTGCCTGCAATGCAATGAAATTATACAGAAACTAAGTTGGAAGCTTTGATGATTCACCACAAAAGTAACTTTCATTATCTCTCAGTGCATCAAGCACTATTTTGTTACTACCCACTTACCACCACACACACAAAAAGGGTCAATACAGGTTCATCTCAAATAAATACTGCTTTTCAAATAGTGTTCTTATAATTCTTCTTTTCATTAAGTGTTCTTATACTCTTTTCATAACTGAAGACTAAAATAAAGAGTGATACTTTCAATGACACGCACTGCCTCAGCTTCCAGCAGTCCAGTCTGTGAAACTTCAACAGCTGCAGGTTGCTTCTGCATGCTTTTCCTGTAACAGGAGTGTGTTGAAAAATTCCCAGAACCCTTTCATATTTTCAGCATCCTAGGTTTCAACAGCAGTGACTTCCACAATTCAGTTTATGGCTCTCAGAGACACGAAAGAATCCTACTATATTTTTGAGGCACTGCTGGCCACGTGTATTTTATCAATATGCTTACATATTATAGACTTCCTGGTCCACAGTTTCCCAACAATGCTTTGAACTCTATAAGAAAGGCTCAGACTATGTGCTAACTTCTATTTCTGTGGTATTATATTGTTGGTGTGTAAAATAGTACTTCAATCAGTACTTAATCAACTTCATATTTGGGATTCTAGGATAAATTCCATTTCTCCTTCACAGTCTGCTATTGTTCATTTACTCTTTTCTGCTCCAAAAATCCTTTCCTTAGCACGACTTGTTCTACATCAGATCCTTTCCTTTCAAGGAAAGGTTACAGTGTGGGAATCTCCTCAGCAGTGAACACTGCTGCTCAGTTACCTTTTTCACTGGGAACCTGCTTTCCTTGTTCATGTTTTTAGTAGTAATTTTCACATTTTTTTTCTCAAAACCTATTATTAATCTTGGGTTATTAGGGTTTAAAAAGAAATTTAGAGCTCACTAACCTTTCTACCTTGTGTCTTTCAATATTATTACAGCTTTCTGAAGAGTTTTTGCTTACCATATACTTAAGAATTTTTATTAGCTTTAATAACAAAAACTTTTTAGTTTAAAGAAACATCTCCAGTAGAAGACTGGTTCATTCATAACAATATTGTTTTATTTATTATTATTCACCTCCTCCTTTATAGTGTTAACATTGTGCTGCTAATGGAAGCTATCTAGAGATAAGTAAAAACAGTTCAGCAACCATGTGTAGATACTGCTTTGGAAAAAGAGTTACTTTGTTTACAATATATCACTATCACCTTATTTATGTGCACGGTTGTTCTAAACAGCTTAAAAAATTAAAACACTCTCCATGACAAAAAAGTAAGCCCAACTCAAGCCCAACTGAATCTCTTCTCAACAGAACAGCAATAGACTCATAATTCAGCTCTTCCTGATGAAAGATCAGACTTTGCAGCACAAAAGAGGCAACTGTGGGAAAAAGTGAAGGGGGATAAACAAATTATTCTCAGCTAGTAGTCTGAATGGGCAGGAGGAGGAGGAATCTGTCTTTAACTACAAGTATCAAATAACCGTTGAACTTATGAGTGCAGTTACTGAAAAACCAGAAAGAAAATAGTATTTTCGTAACCACTGTAGAGTAGGCCAGCAACATTCAGAAAATAACAGGAAGTGATTAGACAACCTACAAAGAAGCAAAATAAGTATTTTCATTTATGTGCTTTTAAAGTTGTTCTTTTGATTGTCCTGAAAATGACAGTATTCTGAGAAGAAAGCAGGATAAAAGATAGTTATGATCATATAACTTTGTTTTTCTCGGTCTTTGCTATTTATAACTCACAACAATTCTTACTGTTTTTAATTTACATGTTGGTATATATTTCATGCTTATAAGGGACAGTTTAACAAAGATGACAAAATTATAGAAAATTTAACTTGTCAAATCTATCAAACTAGCAGTGTACGTGTATAGAAGCTGGAAAAAAAATAAATATACATACATCCACAAGTCTCCAGGCTTCACTTATCACTGCATACTGGAGCCGATTCAAAACAAACCCCTCAACTTCTCTGTTTAGTTTGACAGGTGACTGACCAATCTTCTTCATCAGGGCATATGTTCTCTCTACAGCGGAAGGATCTGTTTCTGGATGAGGAACAATTTCAACCAATGGCACAAAATAAGGTGGATTTACCTCAAAAAGAAACACAAATTAAGAATGTCAGCTATTAACAGATTAACAGAACAAGTTCATAGAAATCATCTTTATAGCTTGCTACTAGCTATACACAGCAAGTCTGACCTTTAGACCCTGAAAGACTTCACCAATCCAATAAAAGCTGCTGTATTAATTCAAAATTTTAAAAGAAGTAATCTTGCATTAAATCTAACTCTATTTTAAGCCCGGCAAAGTTCATGGAGCTACGTTAAAGATTATAGCATTCAAATGGTATTAGAACACTTTATACTGACTTGAGTAACCAATGTTATCTCAATATTGAAGCTGTTTTTTGTTGTAAGACATATGGCCACCACCTGTCTTTCCAAATTAAGCAAGGCGTTTCCTTTTAGATATTCAGGTACTTATAACAAAATTATTGCTAAACATCACCTGCAAGATACAACACTTAATAAACAAACTGCTACTGGTCCAAGCCTGCAAATATATGCTAAATGCAGTAATAGATATCACATAAAACATACTTTGAAAAAGCTTCAGAACAGGTTACCTTCAAACACTGTACCTACTTCAAAAGAACCCAAACAAACAAAACCTCTCTCTCACTATTCCTAAATGTATTTTCTCATCAAGTCATGCCCTTTGTGTAATGTATTTTTGAAAAGATAAACAAAACAATTCTAAAGAACATCCTACTAACAGCTAAAAAGTCTTCAGGTCATAGTGTTACTGCCTGCATGCCCTTTACAAAAGCAGCAGTCCTGCAGCCATATTCTTCAGATGCTAAACTCAGCTCCCAGTCTAGTTTCCAGGCAGCAGAAGGAGCTAACATAACTTACTAGCAGAAATAACACTGACATTTAAAGGATGGTAATTATGTAGCCATTCTTTTGCCATTCTCCCTTATAGTCAAACACTCTTAACTGTGCTAATGTAAATGCAAGTACAGGATCACAGCAAGATGCACGCAGTCCTTCCCCTCTCTATGTTCTCTTTTCAGTACTTACATGGTTCCTTTTACAGTAGGGTCTGACCAACACAAAACCTGTTGTAGGCTACATCTGCTTTAACTACCAATGTAAAACACTTACTTCAACCCCTTTAAAATGCCTTGTGTTTCAACAAACTCTCTCATATCGGCCTCCTTGTCAGTGCCACCACCGGTGCTGAGAGTGGCATGCTGGACACCATTGCAGGTCTGGTGCCAGGCAATTTAGCAAGATGCAAACCACTTCAAGGACCAAGAAGTTCTCTGAAGCCTTATCTAACCCTCAAGTATATCACAGATTCCAATCAGGAAGAGGACAAGTTAATTGTTGAGAGAGACTGCGGCTATTATAAATTTCTCCCAAGAACAGTGTTGACAATCATCTTATTGAAATATTCTATTTCATGAACTTGGCATGGGGAGTATACAGGTGTGTTCACGAGCACACTGAGGACGACAGTTTTTTAGGAATGAGGTAACAGACGTTGGTAAATCTAAAAGTGGTAAAACATGGATAAAACTGAGGGTGGTGGAAGGTTTCTAAAATTTGAAGAGGAATGCAAAGCCCTTCTTCAGGGAGCATATGAGCTTACACATTACTCAGCCTTACAAAATGAAAGCTAAGAAAGGATATGACAAACACAGAGGGATAGTTAAGCTACACAAAAGCTACCAACAAACATCAAATTAAATCTGATGGACTGTTAATAAAATTGGAACAAAATTTAAAAGACACAACTTGCAACAGGAGTAGCGGAATTAATAAAAGAGATAATAAATTTAAAAGATAGATCTGAATACATTTTTACAGTGATTTGATTGTATGGTTTCCTGTACAGCAAGGGACATTATTCAATGGCACACTGTCTCCTCTACCTCATTCCTTCTGGCTGCATGACCTTGCAGGCATACACAGGACATGAGAAAGGAAACACTCTGCAGACCTTTACCAATACTGCAAGTGCTTGCAGAGAACAGCTGTACTTACAAGTACTGCATGAATTTCTATCACACAGCTGTGCTACGGGACTGGATTTATTTTTTCTAAGTACTGAACCTATTGCTATGTTAAGCAAAGGGATGAGCTCCTTCTACCCTTTCAGCATTTCATTTCTCCTCAACATGCTCACCTATGCCAGAAGCTTTACAACTTTAGCTTTAACTTTTTCTGGCATATCAAAACTTGTTTTCACAGAGCCTTCCTAGGCTGATTACTTCCTACAGCCACCATTCTCCATGTTCTGCTGTTGTCTTCAAGATGTTAGTAAGGTCATTATTGAAATAGAAAACACCAAAAGCCAGTAACTATTACAAAGCCAGCATATTTCCTGACATAAGAGATGCAGATATGCCCCTGAAAGAGTACACTGGCTCACAGCTTCTCCAGTACACTCTTCTTTGAGTGAAGCTGAGATTACTAGGAAAACAGTCTCAGCTGGATGGCAAAACCATTTCAGAACAATTAGACATTTTAAGGCACTCCAGTGTATTTGCTTTGGAAAACAGAAATATCCGTACAACAGCAGCCTAGAAAAAGCTTACACAGAGACTAGCTACCTTTCCAAATCTGGTAAAACCTAGTTGCAGAAGTGGCTCCTATGAAGACTGCAGCTCAGACTAAACAAGTCAACTGGTACATACCAAGTTGGGAAAATAGTAAGAAAGAGTAATATAAAATCAAAGACTGACCAACAGTCAGAGAATAGGCAGAAGCCCTGGAATTGGTTAAAAAAAAATAAAATAATCTTAGCTATAGTTACTTAAATCAGAAGTCTAGAAGAGACAGCATCTCTTGCACTACAGAAAGTTACTATCTGGAAATATAAGATAAGGAACTACTGAATTTTAGACTGGAGAAAAGCTAAACCTAGGCACAGATATATATTTTGAAGTTTGACCCTTTTAAAAAAATTATGTATTAAAAGGGGATGAAAACTAAATATACAGAAAGAAACCAATTCTTTTGTCCTTTTTGCTTCCCAATAACCCCAAGGTACAATGGTGCTGGTGGAGGTGTGTCAGAAAGGGTCTGACCAAATACTTTGGCACTGCAGCATTAAGCCACAGGTAGAGATGTCACAGTAAAGCAGTGCTGTATTTTGGTGTTCACACTGCCACTCCTGGGCATGACTAGGAAACTGACACTACACTTGGAAAGACAAGTAGTTCCCAAATTGCAGATGTCAGAGCAGCATCTTTTTCCAGATAACTGCAGACCTTCATAACCACAGTCCTTTCAACTGATCTGTCAAACACCAGACTAGCATAGGCTAACATTTACTAGCTATTGAGGAGTGGAAAACAGAAGCAATAAGAATCCCAGTGATCAAGACAAAATGCTCTTCCATACTGAGCACAGATGAGACAAATTGCTGTCTGGCAGCCCCATACAGACCTCTACAGAGGCTCACAGATGCCCTTCAGCATTTTGAGGTTCTGCTCAAAGAACGACCAAACAAAATATTTTCTGAAAATTCAGGTCCCTGCACACTAACACAAGCATTCCAAATATCTTTCTATAATTCTCAGTCTGCAGGGAAGAGTTTGGGATGCAGTTTAGTCAAACATACGTACTACTACAAAAACAAAATGTGCTGCCATACTTACAGGATGTGACACGATACACTGCTTAACATGTTTAAGGCCAGTGAACAACTTGCTAGGTAAGAGACAAGAGGTCGAGCTGCTCAAGATAACATTGTCATCAACAATAAGATCTAACTGACCGAAAATCTTCTTTTTCAGTTCCAGGTCCTCTGGAGTACACTCCTGGAATAAAAACAAAAATCAGTATTAGAAGTTGTCTAGTTCAATAGTATTTATCCATACATTACAGACTTCATTGATCCCTCACTGACACCAAGGAACTCGACACAAACCATCTACTTTCATTAACCTAGCTAAATCAGTGAGCAGTAACACAAGAATACCTTCCCACATACACAAAATGGAAAGTCGAAGAGTTTCTCTATAGCAGAAGGCAGACCAGCACACACCACATTACCACCCCAAACCAAATTATTCTGCTTTGTTTAAAATTTAGACTTTTACACACACTCAAACAAGAGTATGGAGGAATAAAGAAAATATATTCTCTCTAAGATGGAAATGAATGAAAGAGCCACAATTTACAGCCACTAGAATGTAAAAATCTTCCCCAGGAGCTGCCTGAAGGACAGCACGCAGAAGTCCATCAGTCTGGGAGCAACAAGGACATGGGAGGATAGAATCACAGAATCATCAAGGTTGAAAAAGACCTTCAGAAACACCAAGTCCAACTGTCCACCCTACAACCCCTAACCACTAAACCATCTCCTGAAACACCATGTCCACCCATTTTTTTAACACCTCCAGAGACAGTGCCTGCACCACCTCTCTGGGCAGCCTGTTCCAACACCTCACCATTCTTTTTGTGAATAAATTTTTCCTAATATCCAACCTGAACCTCCTCTGGAACAACTTGACCCCATTTCCTCTTGTCCTATCACTAGTCACTAGGGAGGAAAGGCCAACACCCACCTCACTACAACCTCCTTGCAGGTAGTTGTAGAGAGCAATGAGGTCTCCCCTCAGCTTCCTCTTCTCCAGGCTGAACAGCCCCAGCTCTCTCAGCCTCTCCTCATAAGACCTGATCTCCAGACCTCTAAAGGGTGCCCTTCTCTGCACCTTCTCCAGCACCTCAATGTCCTTCCTACAATGCAGAGGCCTAAACTGCACACAGTGCTCGAGTTGCAGCCTCACCAAGGCTGAGTAGAGGGGCAGGATCACCTCCCTGCTCCTGCTGGTCACTCTATTCCTGATACAAGCCAGGATGCCATTGGCCTTCTTGGCCACCTGTGCACACTGCTGGCTCAAGTTCAGCTGCTGTCAGTCAGCACCCCCAGGTCCCTCTCTGCTGGGCAGCTCTCCAGCCACTTCTCCCCAAGTCCGTAGTGCTGCTGGGGTTGTTGTGGCCAAAGTGCAGGACCCAACATTTGGTCTCATTGAAACTCATACAGTTGTCCTCTGCCCATCGATCCAGCCTCTCCAGATCCTCCCTACCCTCAAAAAGATCACTCCCACCCAGCTGAGTGTCATCTGCAAACTTACTGAGGGTGGAATCTGTCCCCTCATCCAAATCATCAGTAAAGATGTTAAACAGGAGCAGCCCCAGCACTGAGCCCTGGGGAACACCACTCATGACTGGCCCCAAACCAGATTTAACTCCATTGAACACAACTCTTTGGACTCAGCTGTCCAACCAGCTTTTTATCCAGCAAGGTGTGCGCACATCCAAGCCACGAGCAGCCACCTCCTCTAGGAGAATGCTGTGGGAAACCTTGTCAATGGCCTTGATAAAGTCAAGGTAGGCAACATCCACAGGCCTTCTCTTGTCCAATAAGCAGGTCATTCTGTCATAAGAGGGAGATGAGGTTAGTCAAACAGGACCTGCCCTTAATGAAGCCATGCTGACTGGGCTTGATCATGTGGTTGTTCTGCATGTACTGCATAATGGTACTCAGGATGATCCGCTCCATCAGCTTCCCTGGTACTGAAGTCAGACTAACAAAATAACTACAGTGGATCCCACAATCAACAGGAAAGACTTCCGGCTACAAGAACAACACAACACAACAAAGTCAACTTTTTCTCTGGGTTTTTGATGAAGGGTTTAAAAAATCCAAACAGGATCCCAAACTTGAAAAACCTCAGCTTTTCCTTTAAAACACAGAAAACACCTGCTCTTTTCCAACTCTAACCTTTTCTCACCTGTCAGCATGTCATTCTGTCCTGCTTGGTACGCTGAACTGCACACAAGGGTAAGAGAAAAGGCTATACATTTAATATAATCCAAAATTTACATTTAATACCTGCAGCTTCAGACAAATTCTGTGGCAGGAATGCCCAGAGCCAGAGTTTTTAACCAAGTAAATGGGTTAAAGGAATCTGAAGTCTTAAAAAA
Source organism: Apus apus (assembly GCF_020740795.1). NCBI lineage: Eukaryota > Metazoa > Chordata > Aves > Apodiformes > Apodidae > Apus > Apus apus. Next base: position 18,458,611 of record NC_067282.1, read on the forward strand.
TAAGCAAGTTGCATGAACTGTACTAGAAGTTCTATGATGCAAAAGAGATAAACAAGGTCATTTAAGAACTCCAGATAGAGCCTAAAGTAATAGATGGCCTTATCAAAACAAAATGATACCCCGCTTATAATTCCAGGATCCCTGCTTGTTGGTTAAGTTTAAATAGTTTCTTTTAGTAAAGCCAAAGAGAACTCTGCAGATACTGTTCAAGCTAATAAGAGTTGCTCTGAATAGGTTTATTGTGAACTTGAAACTCTAAGCCTCTTCTCCCATCAGATGATAATCAAAAAGGCAAACTCAAATTTGCTGGAAACTCAAGCCTGCCACAGTTACATAAGGTTTCTGAATGGCCCATTTGCTTGAAGTTTCTCATATAGTGTCACAATTGTATTCAGGTTGTTGGACCACAGTAATAAAGTTTCTGTCCTCATCAAGCATGCAATTATTTTCTCAGAGACACGAATTCCCTGAAGAACATGGGAAAACTAAGCTCTGAACAATCCATTAAACAGGAACCTCACTTGCTGTCAGTTATGGAGCCTAATGAAGTCTGAAGCTATTCTGTTTACCCTGAGAAAAAGAAGATCAAACAGTGAGCAGATAAGATACAGTTGTAAAGCTATCACAGTCTCTCTCAAAGAATCAGTGCAAACAGGTTAGCATAAAGCTCTACGCATTTTAAGTGACACTGTATATTTCTGTGCTCTTTTTGTAGAGAAGATCACCCATCTCATTTGCAGCAAACAGTACACCATTATTCTAAGGCCTGAGCACCTGAACAAGGCTGCTGCTAATCTGACTTCCAATTCAAACTTAATTATATATACCTTTTTTAAAAGACTGATCAAAATATGACAGTTGTTAATTTTTGAAACCCACCTCCTGGAAGAGTTGTACTCAATTAAAGACTTAAAGGTATTAGGTTTTACATTATTCAAATACATGGTTCAGAGAACGCATAGCAGCTACTTGACCAGCCTACAAACTTTTAAAGAACTATACAAAGATAAACGTGTACTAGACTCTCTCCCTAGCAGACAACACTGATAACATGACAAGCTGATGGAGGTCTAGTAGACCCTAATTAATAAGTTGCACTCATATAATACAACCCCTTGAATGCCAACACATGGAAAGCTAGGGAGTTTCATCTGTTTAAATCCAGTGACTGTGTTTTTGTAGAGGCCCTTCCCACCATGTTATCCACCATCTGTGCTCCCACACGTGTCCATGCTCCTCTAACAGCACAACTTCATTTACCTATATTTAAATACTGGCATCTGCCCAGGTTCTTCCTAGCCATTCTCAGATATACCAAGGTAACAACTCACTTGTACCACCTTCTAGGAAAATATTCCCCAGAACGTCACCTTGCAAAATATCTACTCCTTACACTAGCAATGAGAATCACTGTCAAGGCTGTGGATTTATTAGCACTGGGATGTGAAAGAAACAAAGCATGGCCTGAAGTAAAACATTGCAACACAGTGGTACAGCCCTAAAATAAACGGTCTTGTCCTATACAAGCATGGCAGTATAAGCTGAAATACAAATATTTACACTAGCATGAAAAATGTAAAAGATTAACCACCACTCATCAACAAGCAAGACACTTTCTGTAAGAGCACCTGGAGATGTTGTCACAGTTTGAAGTTTGAAGGCCACAGCTACACAATTATGAGTTTCAACCTTTTGATTAGATTCTGGCTGCTTCATATTCAAAACATTATCAATAAACCATTTCTTCCCCTGGCCATCTTACTATTTATGATAATACAAATTCCTGGAAGCAAAGGCAGATCAAGCTTGGGCTCTCCTAGACCCCTCTTCATTCCAGGGCTATATCTTATGCCACAGGGTTCTTCCAAGTAAATTTTTGCCTCAACAAGCCAAAGTTGTCTTCCACAAAGTCCAGGGCTGTGATCCCATTTTTTCTCTTGCTTATCCTCTCAGGATCCTCAATTCCACCACTTCATGTTCACTGTAACAAGGCTTCTCCCAAGCCTTCACACCTCTAACCAGTACTTCCTTGTTTTTAAGTATGAGGTCTAGCAAAGCATGTCCCCCTCTTCTGCTCCTCAACCACCTGTTACTAGGAAGGCATTCCAGAATCCTCCTGATTTGTTTGTGGCCACCTGTGCTGTGCTCTAGCACAGGAGATTGATGTGGTTGAAGCCTCACCATGAAGACAAAGGCCTGTGAATGTGAGGCTTCTTACAGCTGCCTGAAGAAGGCAACTTCCTTCTGATCAGAAGATCTGCAGCAGACACCTCTCACCATGTCTTCCACATTGCTGATCCTGTTAATCCTGACCCATAAGCTCTCAAATGGCTCCTCATTCAAACCAAGGCAGGGCTCTGTGCACGTTAGCTCACTGCATGTAACCAATACCCTAGGCAGCTATCCTCTCCTACCTTCAATCTTGCATCACTTAATCCCCAAAAGCTGCACTTCACTGCCATGCTGCAGCTGCTACAGCAACAATGCCTTGTAGCCTTGCCAAACCATACTGAGGAAGAAAATTATTTTCAAGAATTTTGTGACTTCCTTTTCTCAGTAAATTCAAGAGCTTCAAGTAGCAGGTAAATAGTTTAGAATCCATAACTACTTTGCTACAAGGACGCTCTTCATCTTCTGCAGTTAAGCAAGGATCTCCAAACATGCCACAAACCCTGGCTCTGTTCCTCTATTTATATGCATGTAATTTACAGCATGTTAAGTGGTCTCAGTTTTTCAGTGCTATAATTTAGCTGGCAATTTTGAGACACTTTTGTAGAACAGTTCCCAGAGTCAAGTAACAGCAGCCTTCAGATCACCAAACTGTCTCACAAGCTGAACCTGAATCGTCAGCATTCCTGTGATAGGAACCACATTTCATCCAGCTTTTTGTGGAAATAGGAAGATCAAGGGAGGGGATTCTTACCCTTGGCTCCTGTGAGACCCAGCGTATACTCAGTGTGTCCCCACAGTGTGACCAGTTCTGGTGTCCCCCAGCATAAGAAAGACATGAAGCTGTTGGAGCAAGTCCAGAGGAGGGCCAGGGAGACAATCAGAAGGCTGGAGTACCTCTCCTACAAAGACAGGCTAAGAGACGTGGGGTTGTTCAGCCTGGAGAAGAAAAGGCTTCATGGAGACCTTATAGCAGCCTTCCAGTACCTGAAGGGGCTACAGGAAAGCTGGGGAGGGGGGCTTTTTACAAGGTCATGTAGCAAACGGATAAGAGGTAACAGTTTTAAACTGGAATAGGGCAGATATAAGAATAAGCTAGACATTAAGAAGAAATTCCTCACTGTGAGCATGGCAAGACACTGGAACAGTTGCGCAGGGAAGTTGTGGATGCCCCCTCCCTGGAAGTGTTCAAGGTCAGGGTGGGTGGGGCTCTGAGCTGCCTGATGTAGTAGGAGGTGTCCTCACCCCGTGCCAGGGGAGTTGGAATTGTATGATCTTTAAGCTCCCAATCAAAACCATTTTAGGATGCCATGATCTTCACAGCATTGAGTTCTGAATCGCAGAAAAACAGCTTTTCTGAAAGTTTTTCTGCCTAATCAATTTACAAAGACATTCATTATCTTCTATCTTTATAATCCACTAGAAAAAGAACTTCCCAGAAAATATTTCAGGTATAATTGTTTTATTTTCAATCTACCAAATCCTTTTAGAAAGTCGTATTTCTAAAACAAAGCGAGATCAACAAAATTACTTAAAAGGAGGAACCTGATTTTAAATAGCATTCAACTTTTCTGTAAAAATGCAGACATTAAAGATATCTGAAAAGGAGACTTGGAAATTTAATTAAATTATACATAGATTTCAAAACTCTATTACTATAGCTACTGTACAGTCTAATGCTATTCCATATAATTTTACCACATCTAAACAACAATCATAATGATTAAAAGAGTGACTTCAGAAATAAAAGGCACTTATGCTAAAATAATCTTTCTACAAATTAAATCCTTCAAGTCTGCAACCAATCCTGTTCCCCCCAATACTAATAGCAAAGTTGAGGTTACTGAAGTTATCCAAGCAAGACTGCACCTATTTGCTCCAAGTGCAGGTGCATCCAGAATGCTGTGTTTCTGTCATTTCCACTTTAAAGATGCTTAGTATGTGGATATAAGAGTATACCAGGATGTTAATTAACACAAGGTGCCAAATAGAAATGCATCACTTCAAACTGCAAAGATGGTGGGGACAAAACATATTTACTTAAGTTCCCTTTTCGCAAGTATCACTTACGCTCATCTGAGGGTAAAGGCAGGGAGAGCAGCAGGGCAGGAGATGCACAACCTTGCTCACCACTGTTCAGGTCTGGGATGCAGCACAGAAACATGAGACATGTACACACAGCTGTTACTGAAGGAGTCCCCAGGCTATTGCACATCTTCAGTCTGGTGTCAGCATTTTGATCAGTTAAAACAAGATTTAAAGGAACAAAAAATCCCCACACAATAAGCCCACAAAAACAACCAACAGCACAGACCCCTGATAACTGACATGATTATGTTAGAGCATGACTAGAACCCAAGTCCCCAGCGGCAAGGGGTCACAGGGAAAACAGGGGGGAGCAACCTGGCTGTGCACCACAGCAGGGAGGTGAGGTTAAGTGGGATTTGACCCTGAAACACTTGGAGGTGATGCAGGAACTGAAACCATATGAAATACACATGAGGGAATAGAAGCTCATGAGGTTGTCTGCCCCTTTTCCCCCTGCAGATACTCATTCCACATACCTCAATACACAACTTCCTCCAAGATAGTTTCAAGCACATGCCCAAATACCAGAACACTAACAAAAATGTCTGGCAACAAAACAATACTTAGATGTGAAACAATTCTAGTTAGCCCAAAACAAGCCACACAACCTTGGCAACCACAACCTTCTTTTCAGCCTGAAAAAGAACTGGTATCTTGTGAGGCAAGCGTAAGAAAGCAGAATAAGGATAATAGCTCCTTTAACTGAAAAGCAGACTGACCATTTCTTAATGACGGGTCCGTATTATCACCATCTGACAGAATTACAGAAAAAAAATAAATACAAAGGCATGGTTATGTATGTCCACATTCTGGGGCTTCAGTTACAGGCTTTCTACAGGGCAGGTATACACCAAAGTATAACGCTTAGAAGGGGGAGAATGAGGAATCGCATCACATGAAGATTTTAAGAAGAGGTTAACCCATTTTTGCTAAGACAGTTGACAAGGTATGACTAATCCTGCCTGGGGATAGGGGTTAGCCAAGTAACCTCTGAAGTCCCTTCCAGCCTGATTTTGGAAAACTCTGTAGTTGATAAGGCAGCAAAGGTAAAGGTTTCTCTTCTGATAAATGTACTCTCATACACTGTTCAGGTAAGGAGGAGAGGACTTGGAGGGAGGGAATCAGAGTAACAACACCCCAAACAAGTTTAACTCCGATTCATACAGTTTGAACTAGTTTTAATTTCCATTAAAATACAGTTTTAAAACTGTCTTATAACAAATTTGCAATTGCCTGTCTTTTAGAACAGTGTTAAGTTCATATTCAGAAAAGCTTTAACAGAATTCAAGAACATCAACTGAAGTACAGCAGATGAGTAACCTTATTACAAAGCAGTTGTAAAAGCATCAGTTAAAACTCAGTAATTTCAGACTAATCTGATTTAAAAAAAAAATTAGGGCTATAACTCACTTCAAATCTACAGAAGTGGTAACTTCTTAGTTGTATTGAATTTATGAGCTCATCCCACTGTGAAATCTGATGATTCTTTAATCATTACCTGTTGAGTGACATGAAAGACTGTCTACCACATTATACTGTACAAGTAAATAACACTTCGGTGAGGTGAAATCCAGCATTTATGGAAACATTTTGTACTTTCCTACAGTTCAAAATCATACCCTGTTCAGGAACTGGAGCAATAAAAATATCAAGTTACTGCTATTTTATACTCCTCAGGATAAATGACTGAATAATAAATATCTCCTCAACCTTTAGTATAAAATAGGATTCGAGAAAGAACTAGTTCTCAAAACTACATTTTCTAAAGCGAAACATGCAGATTTGGCAGGTTTTGGGGAATGGCATTGTTTGGGTTTAAGACATAAAACAAATTAAGGCAAGTTTTGTTTCACCTAGTGTCAGTATCAAGCCATGAAGAGATCCATCTTTTTCCATTATGCTCATGCGTCCTACAAAAGTTTCAAAGGACAGACAGACAAGCTGATCAGGCTTCTACTAAAGAGATGAAGATTCTTTTTTTTCCCTTCTGGAAGAGCAGTAAGATCTCAGACAGGTTGGTTGACATCCTCCTTCCTACATCCTTTCTCAAAGTATTAGATCTTCTGTTTTCTTCTACCGTGATCCCATCCACCCTGAAAAATATGGGAAGTGATCTAGGAAAGGCAACAGAAATACAATACAGCCCTAGAAAGGAGGCCAGGGAGCACTGAAAAAGAATCTGAAGAGCAAGATTAACTGCTGGGCAGGATGACAGTTATGGCAACGACTACCTCCTGTAACAGGGACCAAAACTATATTCAAGTCTGTAATGGTAGATAACACCAATTGTTACAAGCTCAGGAGAGATGGGGAGTGAATGTTAGAAAGTTTGGAAGGACAAATGTCCATTCAGCAGCAACACTATATGAGTGACACTGACAAGCTCTTTACTCAAACATCATCTTTCAGCTCATCTCTAAAACTGACCTGATAAAGTATTTTACAGAATGTCTTTGAGATCAGGAAAAGAGTTTTCTCAAAACTTCTACAAAGACAGCGAGTCAGGTCACATGCTTAAAATCAGCTCCCTCAGAAGCCAAAACATAACCTCTGGTGGCTCAGGTCAGTGTTTAAAGTAAGTAGGGCAACACCAGGCCTGCGGATCCATTTACCCAGTTGAGAACAAGACCCATGTTTGTTTGTCCAGTGCTCAGAGCTGACCACTGACCAGCCCAGAGGAAGCCAGGTTACTGCTATGTTTGCACACTCCACCTCCCAGCTTTGTGTTTACAGAGGTACATCATTAACACAGCTTCCAAACCTGGATGGTCATCTATCCTATGAGCTCAGGACATCTGAAGGCATCTTCAACCATTGCTGTCTGCAGATATTCCTTCATCCCCAGAAGTAAAAGGGCTCTTGAAAGCCATCAGGAAAGTAAAACAAAAGCTAGTGGCAGAAACTGGTACCAGCCAATCAAAGACATTTTTATAACTGGAGACATGAGACATCTTCAGTCAAGGCTCCCACGTCAATGCTGGTTTCCCATTCTAACATATTACTAGGCTATTTGGCAGCTGTTTTTAAGTTGATAACAGGTTTTTTTCTAAGTATGTCTAACCAGGAGAGAGAAAAGAGCCAGCAACATTTAAAAGAGACAAAGCTGTAGATCTTTTAGTGTCATTATTACCAGTTCAAAAGTTTGCAGGGGAAGATGGGACAGGACACCAGGAAGATACCCTCTCTTTTTAAAGGAGAGGGAGAAACCTTTCTAAGGCTTTTAGGTAGAGCTCCTTTAAAACAAAAGCATATAAATCCTCAGACCACAAAGTACAAGTTACAACCTTAATTTCATCCCCTTGCCAGTCTGCTTTGTCCCATGGCACAGCACAGCTGATGGGTTCAGAAATCACCTCTCAGCCACCTTTCCTGCTTTAATCAGCCCGGCCTCACAACTCACCAGTGCACACAGCAGCTCAAGTGTTAAGAGTAAGATCTTAACAATAGTCATCTCATATCCTCCTCTGAGAGCTAGTAAACTTCATTATTTTGTTAGTAAATTGTTTCAAAGCAAAGCATTTAGAGGGAGATGTTTTCATTTTAGTAGTATTGTGGTAAGAGATCATACAAGTGCTGCACTGATTTCTATTCAACTTGTATTATTTAGGAACTAGACACACATCCACTCAGATCTGTTTTAATAGTGAAAGGAGTACTAGTAAGTTCAGCACCCAGTAGTCACATAAGGACAACAGACAGAAGTCATATTTACACAAGAAAGAGAGCAACATTAAGAAACATTTGCCTTGTCCATGATAGTCCAATATCAGGGATATTACAGTACAAATACATCCCTTAATTTGTTTCCATGCAGTTTGCAGCTAATGGAAAACTTATTTCAGAATTAAAGATTTTAGTGATGAAAGAAGCCTGCAGTGCACATTTACCTAACTGCTGTAGGTTATGCACTTACTCTAAGTAGTATGGAAAGCTCTGAGAAGTGAAAGTGGGTGAATATTCTGTTTTAGAGCAAAAAAACCCAGTACAACTGGTTTCCTTCTGAAGTTGAGGCAAAGCACACCAATAAAGCCACGTTACTTAATCAAAACACTCAGGAGAGGGAATATATAAAATAATATGCATCAAGGCATACCTTGTTTTTAAAGGTTCTTGACATTATTGTTATGCATTTTCTTCTTACTCAGTCCTTCTAATTATTTCTTGCATATTTTTCACTTTTATATCTTCACTGATGTAATTTTAGAAGTTCCACTTTTTACTACTTCATCCTATCTGTTTTAAGTTATGTCCCACGAAAACAACATAAAAGGCAACTGTCTGCAGAATTTATTCAAGGTGTGCAAAGATCAAGGAAATTTTTAAAGCTTGGCTCTACAAAGGCCAAATTTGAGAAGCTGTTAAGATTTAACCAGCTGAACCCTACGGTAAAGAAACGCAGTTCTCATGAAAGCCTTCTAACAAGTTAATCAGTAGGTTATCTCATTAAGCAAGAAAACAGTGTCCTCTATTTTACCTAACATTAATGAAACTGGTATTTTGTTTTTTAAAAAACTAGAAGTTGGAACACTTGCACTCATGAGTTACAATAAGTCCATTTTGTCCTTCCATGTCCAAAGCTGCTCTAGGCAGTATTTCTGAAGTTTAATACAGTTCAGACAGAAAGTAGTCTGTTCACTGGTGTTCTGGTTTGAGTCAGGATGAAGACACTTTTCCTTTTACTGATTTTTTTTTTTTTCCTCAGCAAGCTTTCTTTTAACTAGTCACAGTGTGTTCTAACTAAGGCTGATAAGACAGTGGAATGTTTTTCTAACTGCTAGGTCTTCAAGGTCACATCTTCACCCTGCTGGCTCAGACACTACGGGGAGACCTATGACCCCCCCATAGGAGGCTGAATTAGACAGACAGCAAAACTGGCCAGAGATATTTCATTCCATACACCTATGTAAGCTCAGAGGAAGGTCAGAGATCACAGAAGACAACTTCCTTCCTGCTTCTTCTTCCCTTCTCTTCCATCCATGGCAGGTGTCCAGGGAGGACTCTGTCCATCCATCACCATCGACCCCCAGGCTGGAGCTCTCCTGACCCTCCTCACTCTGCGCTCTCTCCGGCAGCTCCGGCACTTGTCAGGACTGTTCACAGCTCAGGAGATGCTGGGGGTGGGGGGAGGCGAGAAGCTTTTGCACATTCCTGAACACATCTGTATATAATTGTACATATTTTCTTTTATCATTAGTGTTTTAATAAAGCTGTGTAGGTTAGTTTTCAATCCAGCCAAGTCTCTCTCTTTTTCTCTCTCTCCTTCCCTACCTGGGTGGGAGGGGGAGGGGATCGAGAGCATTGTTGTCAAACCTGAGTCAAACGGTGACAACTGCTGAAATAAGGCTGTGAGCCTAGAATTGAGATTATTTTATTCTAATTCCCCTTCCAAGGACAAATTAAGGACTAGCTCAAATAATTTGCCCACTTACATGTATCAAACCAAACTGTGGTGCTGTCGTTTGAAACTGATACATGATTACAACAACAGTGTTTCAGACATAACATTTGTTACCTACAGGCACATTGCAGCTGCTTCTTGAATTATTTTTATGCTTAATGACTACATGTTAAGAGACATCAAAAGGGGAAAGGGAACATAAAATAATACCAGAAAGCAAGAGGAATATTTTTTTTTAATTCCCTTATTTCTTCAAAATGCACGGAGAACAACGTAGCTTATGAGAGTCCAGAAGGACGACCACCTGGTGTACATGCACAGAACAGTGATTTCTTTGCAACTATTCTGTTCTGCCTTCTGATCCTTGCAGGAATCTGAAGCCCTAATCTTGAGGACTCCCAGGCTCTGTCTCAAGTCATAGAAAACAGGAGAGAGGAACCAGAACTAAGGTATCGGGTGGTTTGAATAGCCAGCACAGTAAGAGTGATAAACAACTGCTCACTTGAAACAATACTGAACAAACACTATTTTGGTACCAAAGAGCAGAAGAGTGGCATTCATGATGCAACTTTTAAGGAAACTTCAGGAAAGATCTCAACAACGACCTGTAAGCATTATGTCTCTATCAAGCAAGAGAAAAGGGTAGCATTGAATGAATATTACATAAATAGGGAAGAATCAAAGCAACTTTTCCATAGCTAAGTCCTGATTCACAGACCTAGCAGAATTCTCTAAAGGAAGCAACAAGCACGGACACAAGAGTCATGTAGATGAAGCAGTTTGTGTGAATGCCCAGAAATCTTGCAACAAAAAATAATGAAAGGTTTCAAGCAAGTGAACTGGTCACATGTGAGATAAAAGGTCCTTTCATGGACAGTAACTGGCAAAAAGAGAGGAAACAGACAGCAGGAGGAACAGTCAGTCCTTACTCAGTGGAAGATGCTGATCAGTACTGTTTCACAGGTATTTCTGCCCTTTTGTCATATCCATTCAGAGATGACCAGAAAGTTAGCTTACAAAATCAAGTCAGTCATCGTCATTTCAACTGCAAACATTTGTGGAAGGACTTCATAGGATCGAGTGACTAGGGGACACATTTGCAGACTAAACCAGTTAGAGGTAAGCAATATATATGCGAAGACAATAATATGAACTTACAAGCTCTGAGCACAATACTAGTAAAGCGGTAAGATACTCGGGTAACATTACATAGTTTCATGATCTGCAGAAAAGGAAGTGAAAACAAAATAGTGTTCCTCTGTAAAAACTTTTAGTGCATTCACACCTTAACTCCTGGGTGAGGCTTTGCTCTGCCTCTTATTCTCTCCCCTCCATTTCACCAACTTGGGAGGAAGAAAAAATCTAGAAATCTGTACCCTTTTAATTCAGTTTATTATTAGGGATGTGTTGCAGTTAAGCAGACTGTAGGATTTACTGCCTCAAATATATAAATTGCAAACTCTTGGGTATAACAGGCATGTAGACACAGTTAATGGTACAATACTGGAATAATACTGGGGAACCACGTAGGGTAGGAGATGCTGAGTCCAATGCAAATTCATTAATTCATACTTTCTTCCAGAAATGGTCCTCGATTCACCTGTTCCCTGAAATATGCCAGGCCAGGATGCATACTTACAGTTAAGCTGCCACAGACTGTTAGGTCCAGTAGCGTAACTTGTTCCCCATCCCAGTTTAACTTAGCAGCACAGATTCCAGCCCTATATATCAACCCTGTTTTTAATACTACCACTCGGTCAGATAGGTGCTTTGGCTACAATGGTTCCCCACAGTTAGAACAGAAGTCACCCCTCAGCATAGCCATGCTCCCTGCCTTTCCAGAGTAGCTGGAGAGGAATAAGGATGTTTTAGTCCCAACACCAGAACATGTGGTGTTCCCTAAGAGATAGTATCTCCCTAAGAATCTTGTGCCTCCTAACCTCCCTCACCTTTGTATTTCTAAGAGGTACAGTCATAGTTACAAATGGAGGTCAGCAATTCTCTCTTAGCTTAGCAAGCCACCAGCCACTTCCAGCATTGGGTAAAAGAAACTTGCAAGGACTTTCAGGTGGAGAAATCCTGCAAAGAGGCGTAATTTCCTATGTCAAGAAACTAGGCTAGAAAGAACTTTAATTTTAATAAACACAATGATCCTTATGTGGTCAGGATGCTGAACTCTCCATTGCCAATCCACTGCACAGCACAGTTCTTGATAATCTTTCTGATCTGTTTGCTAAGAATTCTCAAATCTTTGCTTACCTGAATGAAAGTAGCACCCTCTACTGCTGCCTTCAGGTCCGTACAGATGCTAATGAGAGATAACTGCTGCTCAGCACTCAAATCTCCTTTCAGGAATCCTGTCTTCTCCAGCTCTTTAATTTGTTTGCTGACAGAAACAACATATGCACATATAAGTACTTTACAATTGTTAAGCCATGACTAATTCTTAAAAAGCTTCTTAACAAACCAGCAGTACTATGCTATTTGTGACGCCGCTGCATATATTTAAACTCAAAAATATAAAGATTAATTTCAGTAATTTCTCTCTGTTCCCCTGTCTTAAAAGATTTTTTCCTTCTCTTCAGGCACAGCTCTAATATCTACTCCTAGATGCAAGCTCTTCACCACCTCAAACCTGCTTTCACTGGTGCAGGATCAATACGAGTTTTTCTACTCATATTTAATGGGAAGAAAGGTCCTTTTAATATACTTACTCTGCTTTAACAACCAGTAATTCTTGTTATGAAGTGCAACATGGTTTAACTGTATAAAAACTAATAAAAATACTCCATACAGCCAGGAGTCCTTCCTAAAAAACCCCATACCACTACACAGGTAATGAATGACTACAGAGCAAGTGTCAAAAATCTCAAGTAGTTACCACATTGAGTTACCAGAGCTTGTTCAAGTACACACTGTTGCTGGGGCTGAACATGCCACCTTCTCAGAAAAAGTCTCTGCAGTTCAAACTCCTCAAATGTCCAGAGCAAGCAAGTCATTTTCAAAACTTTTAAAAGTTACTTAAGAGCAGCAATTTCCACAGAAATTAAATGGGATTAAACTATCTGATCACAATCAACCTAGAGCTATTTAATGTAGTTAGTACCACAGTTAAATGTGTTAGTTACCTCAAGTCAGAACTCCTCTGAGCCTTTGGTTATTGCTTGGTAAAAACTGTTCACCCTTAAGAGAGGAGGAAACTGAGCTGATGATTAGCAACAGGCAAAAAAGCATCAAAATCTTCTCTTCTCCCTACCAATCTAGTTCTGAAGCTTTGGCTTACTTTTTTGGATGCATTTTTACACAACAATAAATTGCACTTGCTACCCAGTTGGAGAGTGGAAAAGCTGTAACTAACAGAAGCTGTACAGCATTTTAAATTAATTGAAAAGGGAGACAGATGTAGATCCTATTGCCTACTTCTCTCTACTCCTTTCAGACAACATGCTGAGCAATGTGTAATAATACAGCCACATTTTGTAAAACCATCCTTTTATTTAGAGATCTTTCCAGTCAACAAGTTTTGAGTCCAAAGAACAAAGAAAATCATTAAGCTTCCTCTCCCAGATTTTCCTAAACAAAGAACATGGGATTCATCTCACCTATGCTGTCAGCATGTACATCTGAGAATTATCTTCAGCTCTCTTTTAGAGAAAGGAAAAACTAGCTTTTCAGGTCCATTTGTCTGGGGTTTTCTTAGGCATTTAAGCATGCAATCCATCTTGTCTTATAATGGAAGTAAGTATTTTTCCCCCACAAGAGAAAGTAGCACAGTATTCTAAAGTCACCAAAAATGAAAGCCTGCAGGGATTTATTTAAAGACAATCCAGTTCCTACTTAAACTACACAGAAGTCCTCACTAGGCCCTCAGATCTTTAGCTTGAACTGGTTCACTAAATCTACCATTAACTGAGAATTTTACTTCAGCATCCATGCAGTTGTGTAGTGTCCAAGCAAATAGAGGCTCTACCTCTTGTAACTTTCTTGAGAGGTCATAAACAATTGCTGCTCTACAAGTTGCTTCGATATCCTTTATTTCACTCAAAGTAGCAGAATAGGGAACATTTGTTTCCCAGCAAACAAAACAACCTTCTAATACAGCTTTCTGACACCAATCCAGAACAGCAATACCTTACCCTGAGAGCAACCCTACTAAAAATCAAGGCAAGGAGCACTCAGTAGCCACATAGCAGTAGTCAAAAAAGCACAGAGCAGTTCTGCTCCAAGTTTAACACAATAATCACAAGAAATAAATAACTTTCATATGACCATGGACTCAGTACAAATACAAAGTATTTTCAACAACTTGGGAGTAGGTAAGATGTCAGAAGCTCTCTCTGAAGCAGGTGAAGGTGAGAATGCACCTTCTAAACCAGAACATGCATCCAAATTTCAAAATGGGAAGTCCAACAACAAAAAAACCACATGCATGCATACACAGAGTCAACTCCTAGAAGCATTAACTTTCCCTCTTCAATGAACTGTTTCAACAATTAACTCCAAATAATTTCTGTACTGCAAGTCCTAACACTTCCTTTGTCTATGATCAGCTCTGACAAAAATAATCATTTTTTACTCTTAGGCAGAGCATGTTTATATTACACAGGAGCTTTGAAGAGGTTCAATTCATTCTTAGCTGGAAAATTAAGCCAAGAGTCATACACTTTTTAGACACTGCTCAGGTCTGTCCTTTTTCCTTCCCTGGAGCTCATTAGATTTGCCACCAAAATTAGTATTCCTACCAGTTCAGGCAATCCAAAAGTGATGAAAAGCGTTCCATTAATAGCTTTCTGCCTCTTTTGTCAAATATGGATTTAGGCTCAAAACCCCAGAGCTTTCCTACCCAAAGCTAAACTGGTCAGAAACTCTTTTCTAGTAAGTTTTGTTGAAAAGACCTTCAAGAAAGGGTAAAAAGAAAAAAAAAAAGGGGGGGGGTAGGGTTGGGGAGGGGGAGGAAATTGTGCTCAAACACACTCCTCCAGGCAGCACCACAAAAATAAGCAGGAAATTAATCAAGTTTCTGGATTAGTTCCCGATTTGGTTTCTTAACAACACAGCAGATGGACAGCTGGAACACACAGACTTCTGTCTTTCAGCAAACTGTGTGGTCAGGAATGGGAAACAGGAAGCTTCAGCTCCATTTTTCAAGCTGCCAGGTTACATCACATCTTGCTAGGCAGAAGTTCCATCCAAGATTTAAAGCTTCCAGCATTCTAAAGGTGCCAGTGCTTCATCTGTAAAGAAGCAGGTGCACCTAAACTAAAGCTTTCAAACTTCTGACTCCTTCTCTCTTTGTGAAGTGAGATGGTAAGGAACCAATTATAGAACCATTTAAGTTAGAAAAGACCATTAAGATGATCAAAGCAAACTGTTAACCCAACAATGCCAAGTCCACCACAAAACCATGCCCCTAAGTGCCACATATACATATCTTTTAAATAACTCCAGGGATGGTGACTCAATCACTTAACTGGGCAGCCTTTCCAGTGCTTGACACCCTCCCAAGAAGTTTTTCCTAATACCCAATCTAAACCCTGGGTACAACTTGAGGCTATTTCCTTCAACTTAAAAGGTCTTAATTATCTATTCATCAGAAGTTAATTTCACAAGTGCATTTGCCTAAATTCAGCATCTTCCTCTTGCTTGTAGGCTGTATACTGCTTTTAGAAAACAAAACCAAAAATTAAGTTTCAACAGACCATATGAGAATTATTTATTTATTTGAAGAAAAGGATTAAGTTGCTGTTCACTTTCTATGCAGTATGAAACTAGTCTCATCCTCCCTGGTCCTCTGAAACTCCATGCTATGACTGGTAACTAAGGCATTCAAAAAGGCTACAGTGACAGACTATGAGATCTGACTTACTTTTCTTCCACAAGTTTTTACAGAAGTTCATAGCTCCTGTATCCTGCTCCATACATTTCCTTCTCTGCCAGTGATAACCATCCTATCATTTCTGCTTTTCTGTCATAAGCAACTCCACACTACACTGTGCACCAAGAACGCAAATTCTTAATTAACTTGCAAAATCACCATCTTCATTGAATGATTAGAGTTGGAAGGGACCTTAAATATCATCAAGTTCCAACCCCCTGCATGCACAGGGAAACCTCCCACTACATCAGGCTGCTCAGAGTCCCACCTAACCTGGCCTGGATCTTCCACAACTTCTCTGGGCAGCCTGTTCCAGTGTCTCACTACCATCACACTAAAGAATTTCCTCCTGATCTCTAACCTAAATCTCTCTTCTTTCTGTTTAAAACCATTACCCCTTGTCCTCTCACTACAAGCCCTTGCAACAAGTCCCTCCCCAGCTTTCCTCTAGGCCTCCTTCAGTTACTTAAGGCTGCAATGATTTTTCCTTCTAGACAAAAATTTTACTGTTAACATCATCAATCTTCATGCTAGCTATTTATTTAAATTAGTATAGTTATTTAAAGCGTGGAATAGGAAATACAATTTGTACATTACTTGAATTTTGGCCTTCCCTCCCATTCTGGCTGGTTTGTTCCACAAATTGATTTTAAGTGTTCCAAATGCTAAAACCTCTTAATAGTCTCCTGGAGTATTAGATTGCCCTCATTTTCATGGCAAAGGAAGAGAGCTTCCCCCCGGTATTTATCTTACATTAAAGCACAAACCTGAAGAGTTTGTCTGTACAGAAGTGCACCACTGACCTCTGCTGGATGACTTTTTATTCCTGGCAGGGCGAGACTGACTTGAGAGTGATCATCCCCGAGGATAGCTTGAAGAGTTTGACTATCTCAAGAATGAAGAATATGGATCCATTAAAAAAAAAAAATAAAAAATACTACTTGCTTTTAGAACCCCCACTTTGTCTACCTTCAGAGTTTTACCGTTATACCCAACTGCCCATGTCAACACTACTCTGGGAACTGAGCCAGCATTTGCTTCAAGGTCGAGGGAGGCAATTCATGCCCTCTGCTCTTGCGAGACTCTACCTGGAGTACTGTGTCCAGTTCTGGCACCCCTAACATAAGGACATGGAGCTGTCAGAGCAAATCCAGAGGAGGACTACAAAGATGATCAGAGGGCTGGAGCACCTCTCCTGTGAAAACAAGCTGAAGAGTTGGGATTGCTCAGCCCGGGGGGAGAAGGCTCCAGGGAGGCCTTAAAACAGCCTTCCAGTACCTGAAGGTTGCTTAGAGGAAAGCTGGACACGGACTCTTACAAGATCTGATAATGATGACTGTTTTAAACTCGAAGGGGGTATATTTACATTAGATCTTTAGAAGAAATTCTTTACTATGAAGGCAGAGAGACACTGGCACAGATCACCCAGAGAAGCTGTGGATGTATTCAAGGCCAGGCTGGATGGGGCTTTGAGCAACCTGGTCTAGTGGGAGGTGTTTTGGCCCACGGCAGAGGCATAGGAACTAGAAGAGCTTTCGGGTCCCTTCTGACCCAAATCATTCTATGACTCTGCTTACCAGTCAAATGCCATCACCATAACTATTCACAAAACACAGCCTTTGTACTCATAGAATCATCAAGGTTGGAAAAGACCTTCAAGATCATAAAGTCCAACTGTCTGCCCTACAACCCGTAACCACTAAACCATCTCCTGAAAAACCATGCCTACCTGTTTTTTTAACACCTCTAGGGACAGTGCCACTACCACCTCCCTGGGCAGGCTGTTCCAATGCCTCTCCACTCTTTCTGTGAAGAAATTTTTCCTAATACTCAATCTGAACCTCCCCTGGTGCAACTTGACCCCATTTCCTCAAAAGCAAAAGTCAGTCATATTTAAATCTTATATTCTAGCTGCCCAGGAACTGACTGCCACACAGGTGGCATCTCACATAGGTGAGAAGACAACATGTCCCTTTAGAGGTGTTTTTAGCTACAGAACAGCCAGGCAGAACCTTTGGAAAGACTGACTCTACCCCCTTCCAAAGCATAATAACATGATCTGCAAATGAAGCGACTTCCCTTAGCACTTTTCATGGAGGAGGGGGGTGGGTAAAAGTGAAAGGCAGAATCAAGCCTATAATTTAGCACAAGCTTGATGTGCAAGTGTTAAGCAATCAAGATCAAAATACGCTCCAATAAGAATTGTCTACTTAGAAGGTGTTCTCTCAAAGGAGATATTATAAAACTGTCAAGGAGGATCTAAGATAAGCTGAATTTTGCCCTAAATACAAATACAGTGTCAATACTATAAAATACAGCAATACAAACCAGAGAATGCAAGAGGAAGCCAACTTGGGAAAGTTATCTAACCACATAGCCATGGAACAGGCCATGAGCTAGGAAAAGACAGTGAAACCTACCCCTCATGCTGCAAAACCACTCCAGTAAGTTGTTCCCCTTTTTATACAAACAAAGCATAAGAGGGCACCAGACAGCAATAAGTAACATACATTCAAATGTCTTTTCTAGAGACTAGTCTCCTCTTGGAATTAGAAAGATGATGACCTTGAGTTACAGAAGGAATCCTTACAAAACTCTGGCTATAACAAAATCATAGGCATAGCTATGGTTGGCTTCCTTGGCCTTGCAACTTGCCATACATCAGGTACTTCGTTACAAACTCCACACTCACAACAATACAAAATACTTAAAAGTACTTTTCTCCACTTGGCCAGGGATGGGCAGGGAAATTATACTTTTCTTCTAGCCCCTGCATCTTGTTCATTTTTCACAGCTCCTATGCAAGGAAAAAGTTAAGGCTGCTTAGTACAATACTGCACTTCACTATATATCAAGTTCAATATCATTTATGGTTAAATTTTCTACTTGGCCTATGAAAAGAAAGGAAGGATCAGAAGATAGAAAAGCGCTTCTAGCATAAATCTGCTGTTCAGTGGATTGAATATGTAGTTTTTGAAAGATTCTCATCTTTATATTTTAGCACAGATCACTTCCTCGTATCTTCTATGATTTTTTTTTCTGAAGTTAGCTATAGCCTGATATGCATACAACTGTTTGGTTTTTACATGTCAAAAATAGTTACCCGCTCTTCTGTCCTGAAGGAGATACCATTTTGTACCCAACTACATGCCATATTTAACCAGCATCTACTTCTACAGTGACATCACAGAATGCATGTGCATGTATCCAAGCCTCAGTGTCCTCTTCAGAGTCAACTAAACTTTTTCCCCTGGAAAAAGTCTTTCGTTATTCCTACAAAAACTGTTCTATATAAAACTTGAGCCAGTTACATAGGGAAAAAAACACAACAGCATTTTCACTGTAATTAATCACTCTTTATCAAGAGCATAGTTATGTTTAGAATGGTAGGAAAGTAACTACCTTTAAAAAGTTTACATATTACAAGAATTGTAAAGGTTACAGGAGGGGAGGCCATGTACTAACGCATATCTACATTATATGCTTTAGGGATACTCTCAAGAACAGGGTAGTACTTGTTTTTCTAATTCTCATTATTTTAAAATGTTTCAATCTCACATTCAAACCAGAATCACAATAATGCAGAAGAAAGCATATTGGATATGAAAAGTTACATTCTTCCATGGCAGCTTCCTTCAACTTGTATTCAGTAGGTCAAGTGTGGCACACAGCTGTTCATTAGTTTGTTTCTTCAGCTGAAGAAAAGGTTGTTCCATTAGAGCACACACTGGTTAATAACAGCCCTGGTACACCCAGTTCAACCCAATGCACAGTCATTTGGTCTGTCAGGGAACCAACTGCCATGTGCCTGGCAACAGGTAGGTAGGCAGTAAATCCATCACACCACATTAGAACTTAGTAAACACACTCTCCTCTGTATCAGACCTTTCTGATCTGATCTGTATCTAACATGATGATATGCACTTCCACTTACTTCAGTCAATCCAAATTCCACACTTCCATCTTATTTTTTACCCATAACCAAGTGTTTTGAACACATTCACAGAGTATATTCGGATTTTCCATACGGATACATGCAGGCTCTCATGACCTTTGCAGGCCCATACCAGGCCCATTCCAGTTCTCTTGTAGGACCACACATGCTTGCTGCCCACCTACTGTTGTGTGAGAGTTGAATTCATGAGGTCAATGACCTCATGAGGTTAATGACCCCAACATGCCCTTTTGAAACATGCTTATATAAATTCAGAACAATGAGTTACAAGTTAAAGTACTAAAAGTCAATCATGTTAACAGTCAACACTTCAGTATAATTTCTACTCCTTTCAGCAGTAAATCAAAGGGATTTACTGCAGCCTCTATGCTATGAAATCAGTGCAAAGAAGCTCAAGTTTGACCATATTTTGATAGATTCAATAATTAAAATACTGGTTGAAGAAACTACATAGCTTGTATTTCTATAAAAAAACCCCAAACCTATGTTGTCCTCAACGTAGGGTTATAAACTAAGATGTTACAACTGCCAAGATATGCAAGTTTAATTTTAAGTTAAGAACATCTAATGTAAAAGGCAAAACCTGCCTTGAACTCCTATGGGGCAGCACATGCAGGCACGGGGCAGTACAGACACACACAAACAGAATTCTCTACCCTATTACACATGACATTTTATGCTTCACTTTTCCAATCCAAAAACGTTGGAAGCCTAAATTCCTCATTTTTATATTAGAAAAAGAAAAAAATCAGGTAAAAGTGCTATCTTCAGTGTTGTAGACTGCAAAACTACTTCCTCCACAATACTCTAGAATATCATGGCTACCACCATGACAATTCTGCAAACAACAAAAGTGTCTGTTATCTAGGTGTAGCAACAGAGATGTTTGGTCTAAAACCTACCTGAAAAGAGATTTCATGAAAGAAAAAGAATTTTTAAAATTGCAGAAGATAGATTTTGCCCCCTTCTTTTGTCATCAAGCCTTTTTTAGCAAATCTCACCAGATTTCGCATGCTGTTTAACATCTGACCTCCAACTGAACTGACCTCCAACAACTGAACTGACCTCCAATGGGCTCCTGAAGTCACTCCTCCTTGCTATTACAGAAAGCTGTTATTCCACCTTGTTAATGAAAGCAAGAAGGATGCAACACACCATGATGCTTTTTTTAGGTGCAGCTTCCTCCCCATACCAGCTGACATTATTTCACTCCAAAGCATCATGAAGGGAAGGCTGATGCATTTAACCTAAACTTCAGAATTAAATGCTGATATAGCAACATAAGATGGCGCACAGAGCCACTCTATAAATGCACTATTTCTCTCAAAGGCACAGAGATAGCAATATTTCAGGTCCAGCATGAACGGGGTAAATAGAACCAACCAGCGGCTGTCCCTCCTAGCATAAGAACTTGAGGCCAAACAAGGCATCTGAGGAGCCAGGCTGACCTCAAACAAAAGGGAAGAGCTCTTCACAAAGCAAGACGTAAACCTGCAGAACACGAAGTCCTTTGGCAAGGAGGTTGCAACAGGATTTACACAGGTTCAAACGAAGGTTAGAGAAAACCTTGGAGGAAATCCAGAGAAAACATGAAAACATGAGTAACCTCTAGGCACTGAAGGTTGGGGGAAGGAAGCAGACAGGCAGGACTTGAAATTGTAGTTCTGCCATGTGTCAAAAGCATTTTGCCTTCACCATAGTGCCACAGGGCAGCAGAACAAAGCGTTGGAGGACTGTTGATCTGAAATTGTGTGACTTTTGTATTCATGCTCTCAGATTTTCTCCTTCTAAAGATGCCTCCCAGCCTCTACTATAACGAAGCAGAAGCTGCATCATTAGCAGCACTACCAATCTGCTCTTCTAGGGCTCAAAAAATATTACATTAAAAATTACAAAAGTTCTAGCTATAAAATACTAATAACTGTATCAGGACTCCTCAGCAACCCATATTATTAACCTATTTCCATTTCAAAAGCCTTCTTTCTCTTTCTACGCAAAAAAACCTCTTATGTTAATGTATGTTAAGCTTAGCCTATAGATAACTTAATCACGCTAAACATAATTTCAAGGACTTTCATCTGAACTTAAGTTATTAAATTATTATTTAAGAATAAAAGTGCTCTTCAGAAACGTCATTGAGAGAGTCAGGAGAACAGTTGTTCTGATCTTAACAGGTCTGTACCTCTAAGTTAAAGCCTTCTTCCAAGCTTAAAAATCTATCTTCCCTTAAATAATAGGTTGTGGCTGTTCATTCATAATTACAGAAATCATAGACACATAGAATTCTGTAGTTTCATTACCATCCCACTCGTTTCAATTCAGGTGACGTACCGAATGTTTTCCAGTGCACTTGTTAGCTGTTGTTGTTCAATATCATAAAGTTTCACTTTGAAGCCTCCAGCAGCAAACACCATGGCCCAGCTGCGACCAATGAGTCCACTGAAAAGACAATACCAGGCAATTAATAAAGAACCATTTATTTTGAGGAAGAGGGTCTGACAAGCACTGCAAGAAGGAAAACAGAGCTTGGACTCTTCAACATTTGATGAAAAGATTTGTTGTATATTGATAAGAAACAAATCTAACAGAGGAACATCCTTTGCTAGCTGTGTAGCAACTTCTCTGAGAACTGAGAGGAAGATAATGAAGCATAAAAAGACAAAACAGAAAAAGAACAGTAGAATTTAAAACAGTAAGACCTACGACTTTGGTACAGTGGACTCAAGCATCAGCAGTATTTGTCAGCTGCAATCTTAACCTGAACTTAGTGCATTAAATTACATTAGGGTGTGGGATTTTTTTAAATCTTAATACTCCTCTGTTCAGTTCATTGCCTAAGGACAAGACACCAGCTCATTGGTCCTAGAGTTCAGGATTCTGCTTCAGAGATGATCAGCAAACCGACAGCCCAGCTACCAAAGTAGTGGGTCCTCTACAATTCATGAAATACCATAAACATGCAAACCCAAAACATGGGTTTGATCCTGCTTTTCAACCTACCAAGCTCTAGCACTACCCTTATTTTCTCATGAAGCACCCTACCATACCTAGCCATGCAGGAACAGTGTGCCTACATCTTTTGGTGAAGTCACATTACTGAGAAACTCAGAGGACTCTTGCAGTAACTGACAATTCTATCACAACTTACAGCAATGCAGATTTCAACTTAGATTTAGAACAGGCATCAGCCTCTTCAAATGGAAGGGCTGAGGAAAAGTGTAGTTAAGCTTAAATATCCTGAGATCACAAAAAAAAAGGTAGTATCTCCATAACAAAGATAACAGGAGAGTTCACGACTTACAGCAGAGGTTTACAGAGGTAATTACATGCATTTCCTGTAATTTCTGAGATTGGTGTACTTCTAGTATTGAACTTAAGCAACCTTTGGCAAGCGAAAAATGCAAGGCAACCAGGACATAAATAATAAATTAAAAGGGGAGTAAGAGTCAGAGATAAAGCAAGAGGCCAGATGATAAAGGAAGGAAGATAAAACAGGAACATGTTCAGCCTTTGGTTTAAATATAAAAAAAGGGAACAAACCAGGAAGTTTCAGGGAACAGCAGGAATCAATGGAACTAACCGGGATTTTAAGAAAAAGTGACACTTCGCATTTAGTTTTGTTAAGCAGACACTATACTCTCACTCAAAACTTAAACAAAAACTGCATCCACAACTTCACTGTAGCAAGCCCAGATCTCAGAAGTTCCCAGGCAAACTTGAGAACGAGCACAGTTACAGGAAGGTGAAGTATAGGTCACGGTTTGTTAGCCACTGTTGACTCCTGAGCAATAAGCATTTCTAAAGCAAAAGCATTTGGATCACTTAAACAACCATACCTGAGCCTTCAGTATCTTTATAAACTAGCATTAACTCTCTCACATTGAGCTTTTAAATTAAGTTTCCTTAAATCAGCATTTGACAAAAAACCTGTATTTTTATTTTATTTCTCACAGGTTTTAGGACTGTAGAATCTGTTTTTCTTTCAAACTACAAGGTCTACAAAGTACATCCAGCTCTCCCAACCCTTTGCACACCAAGATGAGTTCCCCAGACCTCAAGTGGTCTCACTTTTAGCACAGAATTACAGTCGTGAGCAGGGGGCTCTTACTGTCTGACAGGCTTCTTCCCTCCCAACTGGATCATTGTTCCAAGACAGAACTTCAGTTTTAGCTCAAGAACCGGATGCAACAATGCATGTCCACACAAGTCCGAAACACCACTGTATCTCGTGGCCAGAAAGGAGTGCCTGAGAGAATCTTTAAGACTTTCTTGACATATTAGGCAATCAGCATCTTAAAATTGTGCTCAGATTTCTCAAATCCTCCTGCACTTGCACACAAAACACTGCAATGAAAAAGGGCATCAGTCTTCCAGGCCTAAAGGTTGACTTACTTTGAGTAGCGATGCCAGACACGGTTTGGGTTGTCTGTTTTTTGTTTGTGTTTTTTTGGGGGTTTTTTTAAGTAGCAAAGAGCTGTGAGGAACTTCATCAAAGTCACTCTAATGAGCCAAGCAGGTGCACTGCTCCCCAGACTCCCGAATTCCAGCAGCAGCAGCACTAACCCGCGGCTGGCCCGACCTCCCCCGCCTTGCACCCCTGCCCTGCCCAGCAGGGCCTCCCCTCGCCAACCCACCGACTGCCTCGAGGCAGCACCTCGCGGCAGCTCCCGACGCCTGCGAGCGCAGGGCCGGGGGGACAGGGCCGAGGGGGGCAGGGCCGGGGGGGACAGGGCCGGGGGGGACAGGGCCGGGGGGGACAGGGCCTCACCAGCCGCGCTGAAGCGACAAACCCACCTCCCCGCAGCCCGGACCCCGCCAGCGCGGCGCCCGAGGCCCTCCGCACGTCCGCAGACAGCCGCTCCCCGGGGCCCCAGGGGCCCAGCCGGCCTAGCGCCCCCTCCCCAGGCCGCTGCCCCCGCCCGCGGGACCCCAGGCCCTACCTGCCGATGACGGCGACCCCCGCGGTGTCCATGGCGGCGGCAGCGCGCGCCCAGCGGCCGGCCCCGCCGCGCCCGCCGCCGCCCCAGCGCGCGCCCGCCCCGCCCGCGGCTCCCGCCATGTCACGGCCGCCCTCATTGGCTGCTGCTACGGGCGCTCCGATTGGCTGCGCCGCGGGGCCCGCGGCCGCTCCCCCCGCCGGCAGGCAGGGCTGTCCCCGTGCCCGGCGGGGCGCGGCTCCGAGGGGCGGCGGGCGGGGGCGATGCCCGCAGGACCAGGGGCAGGACGGGCCTGCCTGGCGGAACCCGAAGGGAGGTGTGACAAGGCCAAGGCTTGAGTAAAAGGCCAAGGTTTGACTCTGCTGTTGGAAAGGATAAGACCTCTGCAGCCCAATAAGCAGAGGTGTTCAGGTACCCCCCGTGATCTCTCAAACTGAAACATCTGTGAGTGTCTGGGTCTTGGGATCCGCAGTCACCTTTGAGGATGCAAAGGCCTCATCACACGCTGGCCAGAGGCAGTACTAGAACACATCAAATCCCTTTGCTCTGGTTTTTTTTAGAAGGATACAAAGGGAATTTCAAAGTTCAAATTTGAAACTATTTTCATACTTTTTTCACATTAAGCAAGGCCCTATCATTCTTAAAAACGCTTTAAGTTTTGAATCAAAAATAAGTTCTTGCTGTCCCTGGTTTTCATACAAAAAATTCAAAATTGTGCAAAAATATGACATTACGATATCAACATAATTCTTCAGGCTGCCCTACTGTGCTTGCTGGCATGCTGCATTACTAATTTTTTTAATTCTGAGTAGTTGCTACTCACAGACTTACAGAGCAGTCAAGGTCAGAACCTAGTCCAACCTCCTGCATTTCAGCTGGGCTGTATGTCAGTTGTATCACCTTTTTAGAAAAGCACATCTTAATTCCTTCAGGGTACTTCCCTGTTGTTTCCCTGTTGGCTCCTATTACCTTAGGTGCCCCTGGCTCATCTCCATCAGACTGCGTGTGTGCTCCAGTGCGACCAGCACGTCTCTGAGCGACAGACTGAGGGCCCTTGCTGGTGCCCCATCCCTCTTGCCTTGGTGTGTCATCCCACACCTTGTCACAGGGAAGACTGATACTATCTGCTTCCCCCTTCAAGTCTAGTTTAAAGCTCTGTCGGTGAGCTCTGCACTCATTTGCCTATTTCTATGTAACCATGATGGATATTCCCAAAAAGAAACAAAAGTTGACATTTTAAATGTTTAACTTGTTATCAAAGATTATATTACTGTACTCAGTAGACCTGAGAAATACTTGCAAGTTTTCTTGTGTTTCTGGCTTTCTGAAAAAAACTAAGTTGAAAATTGATACATTTGTTCCCAGAATAAAAGCTTCATAGTTACTGACAAAGTTCAGTCAACCCTTGTTTGTGTACAGTTTGAACCTTGGCTGGGCCGTCATGTCTTCTAGTTCCCTAGAAATACATTTTTAAAAAGATACCCATAATCTCTTTGTGGATCCGTCCCCCTCACTAGCACTTTGCTAATTCCAACCACATTCAGCAAGGAGACAGAGATCTAAAAAGTGTAAATGCCTAAAGGCTTAACAAAGACAACTCAAGGAACATCAGGTGGAAAACCAAAATAGCATCTCCTTTACTTCCTGACCTTAACACCACGCACATAACCTGAGACCTGCCAGTAGCTGGGAAATGCAGGTGGCACAAAGCAGCCATACTGGGCCACAGGAAGATTTGGGGAAGTGGGACAGAAAGTGCAGGATGCCGTGCCAGTTCTGCTGCTCATCACTTGTGTGGCCTGGCATGGAAAGCATTGTTTTTAGCAATAATTTAGCATAATTTATAAATGTTTATACACACCAACTCAGAGATCACAAATATAAAATTGATTTTTAAGTCTCCTACAAGAGACAAAAGGTTTCTTTAACTATTTTTCTGTGTTAGGAAACATTAACTGGAAGAACTTCACATTAAATACTGTTACAGAGGTGTGTTTTTAGCAGCACAGAAATAATGAGCTAATATGGAAAGATTCTAAGACCCCTACTGTTCACACACTTGATAACAGAAGAAAGTAACAGGCAGTATGAGATAAATGAACCCAGAGTATCAAGGCTGTAACACAGACCAATCAGCAAAACACAAAATAGCTGGAGTTTGAGTTTTCAAGTACAGGAAGACCACGATCTGAGGCTTTAGGGGTTTTTTAATTTTTATTTTTCTTTAAAATAAGTTTAGATACCTTTAAGTTCATTTACCATTCAGCTCATGTTTTCAACTAAGAAAATATTTTTTAAAGTTCAGTATTAGAAATGCTTTAATTGTAAATACATTCTGTATTTTATTTTTAGAGGTATGCTGACAAGATCCATTAATTCCCAGAGGAGTAGTTAAATGCAGCTCCCCTGTTTGTGGCAGTTGAGCTAGCTGAAGGGTGTCTCTACAGGACAGCAGGAAACTTCTGAACACCTGGTGAGCCTGGAATTCGATGCTAGAAAATTGCTTTTTAAAGATTAGAATGGGAGAATTACTTTTTAAATTCAGACTGTTTTCTAAAAACACCAATTTGTGGCTGATCAGATGAACAGTTAAACTACCAGAACAAGGTTAAGGTACACACTAACAGTGATTAAAACAGGCAGATGGTGGCCAGTAACCCCTGAACCCAAGTTAGCACGTCCTGGAACAGTTTGTCTGAGTCCTTATTTGCCATGTTATTGCTGCAAAAAGACAGATAGACCATGAAAGAAATTGTATGTACTTCATAGCATCAGAAAAAAACAAAACAAAACAAAACATGTAGTAGCTGGACTGAAAGGCCTGAGGAGCTGGGTCAGGGATTGTTCCCAAGCTCCTGGCCCCCTGGTGCACACTCGGGCAGTGTGAGCAACTCACAGCATCATCAGGGTCTAGACAAGGTGCTGGAGTTGACTGTCTCTGGGCTTAAAATAGTCCATTCTAGTGTTAGTTAGTTTTCACTCTCCCAAATAATTCCCTTCATGGTCAGGGACCATAAAGGCCAGGGGCCACTTCCTATAGGTGGTTTGAATGTATACACCACCTTTTGGAGGTTAAGAAAGTCTGGTAACATGAATATGGTCAGATTCCAGTGCTGCCCCAGCACCATTTAATTTCCAAGATAGATACACTGCCTCCTTATCAGGGTGCTTTCTTTCCACTGTCCTAGGTAACTGGGCTAAAACATCAGAATATGCTGGGCTCCAGTATGCCCAGGTTCCAAATATGGACAAGCTGGGTTGTAGAGCTAGGGCTCTCACCACAGAATGGACCTGCTGCTCAACTACACATGACTGTGTCGAGGGACAATGAGAAAAATCTAAAAAACCACAGGGTCAATTATTTCTGAGGAGTCACAGGCAGAAAAGGGGGGCTAGAAATGTATTTGTATTTCTCATGCTTAAGTTCCTCATTTGTGGCAAGTAACTCACCTGAAATTTTTTCCCACCATAAGTCTGTTATTCTGCAAGATACTTGTAAACTTCAGGTATAAAGATTCTCATGTCCAAAGGTCTCCAGTCTGAAGTTTCTGTGTGAAAGTGGTTTGTGCACGGAACATGAACGTGTTGATGCAAGAGGTGATAATATCTTAATACTTCTTTATGTTATCTTTGCTTCTCTTGTTGGGAGCTAGAGTTGAGAGACCTTTCACTCATATCCTCTGGGCCTTATCAATTCGGAAAGGACTTTGAGGCAGAAGGTGAGCAGCAGAAAGCCCTGACGTTGCATAACGCTCACAAACCCTGACCACAAAAAGGGTGCTCTGGCTGTATGCTGTCTTTGCAGTTTCTTATGCCATTAGCATAAGGCAGTAGGGGTATGTTACAGTTGGCCTCATAAGATGTTTTCCCTCTCAAAAATACTGCAGGCACACTCAGAGATCCCTGCTTTACTCTATTTAGGCATGGGAAATTTTCCCAAGAGTGTAATGATGATCAGGGTTTCCAAAACACCAACTAAGAGAAAGTAGTAAAAATTGTAGTAGGAACCATCTTATTCTAAGACAATAGGGCCTTTATTTTCTTATTTCATTTCAGAAACTACAGCAGGTGGGAAGGTTCACAAACTTTAATTGATCCATACAGTTTTGACAGCAGATTTCTCAGCTTACTGGGAAGAAATGGTGATTTCCTGAGGAAAGCACAGGGGGAAACAAAATGTGTTTGTACATCCATCATACGACACTTTTATTCCTTACCAGACAGGTTCCCGTCTTGGAAATACGCACAACCTAATTCAGGAGATTAAGTGTATGTTTAACTTTGCAGGATCAATTCAGACTAAGAGCTAGAACAAGCAAAAAAAGTCAAATTTAGCTCCCTTTTAGCTCTAGTTCAGTGATTAACATTAATTCACTTGAAAAAAAATCTGTTCAGAGCAGTAGAGATGGTCACGGAAGTTTCTGGATTTGCGGGGATTCCTCCCCGGAGTGACGTCTTTTGGAGGGCAGGAATTTCTTGTTGCCTGGTTCCCGGAGACGAGAGGAGGCTCCGCTGGCTTGCTTTAGCCCCGAGATCAGGGGCACCCAGACCAGCCCCGGAGGCAGCCCCGGCAGGCAGCCCCGGGCAGGCAGCCCCGGGCAGGCAGCACCGGCAGGCAGCGCCGGCAGGCAGCACCGGGCACGCAGCACGGGAGGCAGCCCCGGGCAGGCAGCCCCGGGCAGGCAGCTCCGGGCAGGCAGCACGGGAGGCAGCCCCGGGCAGGCAGCCCCGGGCAGGCAGCTCCGGGCAGGCAGCCCCGGGCAGGCAGCACCGGGCAGGCAGCCCCGGCAGGCAGCACCGGCAGGCAGCCCCGGCAGGCAGCCCCGGGCAGGCAGCGCGGGAGGCTCCGCCGCCGAGGGGACGAGCTCCAGGAGCCGCCCTGCCCGCCCGCCCCTCCGGGCGCGGCTCCGGCGGCCGCTCTGCGCATGCGCTGCAGTCCCAGGCGCTGGCCTGCCGGGCGCGGTGCATTGTGGGGCCGCGTCCGCCCGCTTGCCCCATAGCAACGCGGCCTGCGCGGCTGCGGGCGCCGCCGCACCGGGAGCGGCCCGTGGGTGCCGGGAGTGCCGTGACCGGGCCCTGGGCACCGGGGAGCGGCCCGTGGGCGCCGGGAGTGCCGTGACCGGGCCCTGGGCACCGGGGAGCGGCCCGTGGGCGCCGGGAGTGCCGTGACCGGGCCCTGGGTACCGGGGAGCGGCCCGTGGGCACTGTGTCCGGGCCGCGTAGGGCTTAGAGGAGGCCCCGGCCAGGTGTGAAGCATCCTCCTGCAGCGGGAGGCCGCCGGCCTCAGCGAGGGGCGCAGCGCCGCGTCCCGGCTGCGGGGTACTTGCTGAAGTGCATGTGCGGCACGTCATAGCTGAAACCAAGCGTTATCTCCTGCAGGTTTTTGTGAAAATAGGTATCCGGGCCGAGAGAGGCCTCCTCAGGGAGGGGAAAAACCACAAGGTAAATGCAGCCTTATTAGACACAAGTATTTATGAAGAAAGACATTGGAACCCAGGCTGCTCTAATTCTAGTTTTTTAAAAAACACTTGAAGGGGCAAAATTATATGATGAATGTTGCATATAGAGAATAGCTGTGGCTGTGTTGACACAAGGACACAGGTGAAGGAAGGAAGATTTGAAGCTGGCAGAGAGATCTCTCGTTAGACTGACTGCTATGGTTTGTTCTAATAGAAAAAGGCAAACTTTAGAATAAGAGAATTATCTTAACTCTATTACCTGAGAATTTAAAGATACCGTTCTAAAAGTAATAGTTACTTGTTATGATGGTTTTAATGATACATATCTTTTAAAACAATTTTCCTGGCTCATATAAAGAACTAACAAAGTCTAACTATGTGAAGTAGTGTAATTTAATATAGTTCATAGGTAAGCCCTAGTTTTTTGTGACTAATCACAGCCTATTGTTTATTTCAAAGGCAGCAATTAAGTTGGCACTCTTTTGAACTTGTAAACTTTATTACTATGTATATTTTATGTTTTTTACGATATGTATAAAACCACTGAGATAATATTTGGAATGTTAAATGTTTCACAGGAAAATGATGGAAAATGTGCATCTGGCTCCTGAGGCTGACGAAGATGATCTTTATTCTGGCTACAATGACTATAATCCCACATTTGACACAGAGGTAAAAATATACATAGGAGTTTAACTTTGAAGTACAAGATAAGAACATGTGGATACAGTAATGCACAAGTGTGCTACTGCTTTGAAGTAAAATTTTCTTTATTTAGCAAGAAGTATGCAAGGCTTCACCAGAATATTTTTAATAGGGTTGTTTTGTTGTTTGTTGGGTTTTTTTAATAGTTTTCTGTTCCAATTAAAGACTTGCGTGCATCTCATGGCTGATGTAGTATTCTTTAATGGTTAGAATTTATGAAGTGAAAAATCCTGGTTATTTGAAGGCTGTATTCACATTCAGGCACATTTAATATGGTGCTTCTGTGGCAGCGTGCAGTGCGAAGTTTTCTGACAAAATAAGCTACTTTATTGATCAGTAGTTTATTGAACTCTTACAGTGCTGCAGCTGAAGGAGGTAACAGTGGAGTCCTGCAGGTCTCTGTGCAAATCCATAGAGCATCTGGGATAACTTAGGTTAACTCTGCAGATCACTTTCTGCTAACTGCTGATGTAGTGGAGTTAGAAGAACAGTGTTGCAAGACTCAGGATCTTGTGTGAAATCCCAGTGCCAAATTCATGGAGTTGCAGTGTGACCTCAGAGACATGAGATACCTTAATGTATTGGTGTGACAGACATTAATGTTGAAATTCAGAGACAGTGCTAATTTTGAGCTTTTGGACATAAATGAAATTTCATGTTATATTTTACCACTAAAGCTGTGGTTCCTCAGTGTATTTTTATTTTTTAAGACAGCAAGTGTTTACATTTCCTACTCTGAAACACCAAAAAAAGATTATTTATTGTGAGTAAAACCTGCCATTCAGTTATTTTCAAGTAAAATATTTTTTGGAAAATAATGGGTTTTTTTACCTATCCGCTTTCAGTAGTTGTAAGGTTCTGGAATCGTGGCTTTGGATGTTGTGGTTTTAAGAGGGTTGCTAATTTTATTTTATCTTTTCTAGGATTTAGAAAATGATGTTGCTTTTCAAGAGGCAGCAAGAACAAGTAGTCATGGTAGAAGACCCCCTGTAAGTATCTTTTAAAATACATTGCAATAGTATAGACCTTTTATGGAGTCCTAAATAAAATGAGATAAAACAGTGTTTAAGAGAAAAATTATATATTATGAAAGGAATTTGTTTAATGTTCTTTACATAGAATTATTTACTCTGACATACAAGGTTGAGATATATACTAGACAGTGGGATTTAGAAAACCATGTATTATTTTTCTGGTAAATTTTTTTCTCCATAGTAATGCAATTATGTTAATTTTCTTATTTTCATTTAGCTGTGACTTAATCTTATATCCATTTTCAAAACTGAATATAAAGTTAGCACCTGCACTTTAAAAGTATGTACAATGTGGCTAAAGAACAGCTGAAACTGTCTGATTAATGTTACTACTTTGCCAGACTAATCTGGCTCTACACTGGTAATATTTTCTATAATAATTGAGGGATTGTTTCTATGAATCCACTATAGAAATTATATAGAAGGACTGATAATTAACACATATGGTTGTTAATTGGTGGGAGCTTTTGTTGGTTTTTGTGGGTTGTTTTTTTTCCCCACCCAGGTGACAGCCAAAATCCCTGGTACATCAGCTTCAAGACCTTTAGCTACTGCAGTAGGGGTATGTTTTTGTTCTGTTGCATTCTTAATGAAAAGGATGTATTTAACAAAAAATAAGTTTGCCATTTAAACTGTAAATTTCTGTGCTTTTTTTAAAAGGTCTGACAGAAATAGAATAATAGAATCATAGAACTGTAAAGGTTGGGAGGGACCTTAAAGATCATCAGGTTCCAACCTCCCTGCTGTGAGCAGGGACACCTCACACTAGACCAGGCTGCACAAAACCCCATCCAACCTGGCCTTGAACATCTCCAGGGAGGGGGCTTCCACAACCTCCCTGGGCAAACTATTCCAGCACCTTACTACACTCATGGTGAAGAATTTCTTCTGATGTCTAACCTAAATCTCCTCTCTCTCAGTTTAAAACCATTACCCCTTGTCCTATCACTATCTTCTCTGATGAAAAGCCCCTCCCCAGCTTTCCAGTAACCCCTTCAAGTACTGGAAGGTGTTATAAAGTCTCCCCAGAGCCTTCTCTTCTCCAGGCTGAACAGCCCCAACTCTCTCAGCCTGTCCATTTAAAAACAAATTGTGAGTTTGTGCTAACTGAACCTCAACTGGAGCTCAGGTCTGCCAGGCACTGACAGTGTTAGATATGAACAACATAAATGGGAATTTTGCTATGAACTTCTGTAAGAATTAGATAAACTCCTAAAACTCAGTGTTGAGAAGGCTGTACATATCCTTTACAGATGTCTAATGCTATGTGAATCCTAGTTTCAAACAACTGATTTATGTTTTTATAGTCAAAGGCAACTTTAACTTCATCTATGGGAAGACCAATGACAGGAGCTATACAGGTAAAAGTTTCAATGTTTACATTTGTTATTGATTTGGATCAGTGAAGTTTTCTGCTAAGTGTTTGGGTTTGATACAAGTATTTAAAAATTCATTGAAGTAATAGAAATTATTACACTTTTAATTTGTCCTTTTTTTAAAATACAATTTTATTTGAGCACGGGCTTGGAGGTAAGACAGATGTGCAATAAGTGCTTTTTAACACTTATTAAGATGCAGTAAATATTTTTTCATTTTAATAGGCAACAGGTGGATTCTGATTTTCATGTTTTTCTTATGCACTTAACACACTACTAAGAATATGCTGCATCACCACCCTTAAGTATATTGACTTAATGTTAAATATATCTATAGCCATTTTATTATTTTGTGTCAGCCAGGTGAGAAACAGGAGTTAACATGGAGCATCAAGAGTAGGGCTGCTCCCTAAGGGAAGGCAAGCCAGGACCCTAGAGGGAAATTGCATGGCCAGCAGTGCAGGGACCTCATTAGCCAGGACCCAGTCCCCCAGTACCTGAGCAAGGCAAGTAGAATCCACCTAGAAATGGTGGTCATGTCCACACAAACGTGGAGAACATAAGGCCATGTCATGGTGATGAGACAGGTCCAAGGATAAGCTAAAATGTTAATGTATAGGCCAAGGTTAAGAACAATGATACTGGCCAGGTCGATAGTGCCAAAGCAAGGCTAAAATCAGTCCAGGAGGTCATTCCACAGGATGAAATCTGGATCAAGGAACTCTGTAGCCAGGCATAGCTTTAGCTGATGTGGAAACCAGCAGTCCTCCAACAAAGCTCAGGCAAGGGCTGAGGGACCAGGGTTGAGCTTAAAGCTCCTGAACCTTGGTTAGAGTGTGTGGCTGAAGGCCCCTGGTGAAGTCTGGTCAGGATTATTAAGGTTTATTTGTGTACTCAGTGTCTTGACAGGAAAGTTGCTAAGCTGGCATGGGGTTGGGTCAGAAATTCTTGTGCTAGGAGGCATTGTACGGTTACATACAATGTATGAGGTACAAATACAAAGAAATACTGTAGTTTATTTGTGCTTCTCTTGCTTTAGATAAAGTAAAACATTCTGATCCATGATATCAGGATTCTCTTTATTGTCAATAAAAAATTTAAAAAGCAACTGAGTTCTGAAGCAATGTGACAGTAAGCTAGAGTACATTACAGAACTCAAGACCAACAACTCTTAAGAGTTTTCTAAAAATAAAAGATGTTTGAAGGTAAGTATTCTGAATACATATAAAATTCACACAAAATAATAAGTGTTCCATTGTGTCAGTTATAGTTTCACAGAGTGTGTGGGGTTGGAAGGGACCTCTGATCATCTAGTCCAACCACCCCTGCTGGAGCAGGAAATCCTGATCGTGTTTGTTCCTCTGCTTTGTAGGTAGTTACAGAGTCACAGATCATTGGTTTGGAAAGGACAGACTTCACAGATCATCTGGTCCAACCTTTCTTGACAAAAGCCCAGTCTTGACAAGGCAGCCCAGCAAGCTGTCCAGCTGAATCTTAAAAGTGTCCAATGTTGGGGAATCCACTACATCCTCAGAGAGATTATTCCAATGGCTGACTGCTCTCAGTGAAAAATTTTTCTCCTGTGTCCAGTCAGAACCTCTCCAGGAGCAACATGTACCCCTTGCCCCTTGTCTTTTCCATGTGACTCCTTGTGAACAGGGAGTCTCCATCTTTAAATACTGGAACATGGTGAAAAGGTCTCCTCTAAGCCCTCTTTTCTCAAGGCTGAACAAATCCGTATTATACGATGTGTAAATATTTGAGAAATAAAAACATTTTTAAAAACACTCACTTTACTGAAGTGGTAACAAGTGATTTTTGTATTTAAAGATTTTGTTATATATAGCTAATGTCTGTACTGTCCACTGTTTTTTCTATTTTTTTAGGAAGATTATTTTAATATGTCTTCTTTTTTTATTTAAGGATGGGGTTAGTCGACCAATGACAGCAGTGCATGCTGCAGGTTACACCAAGGCAGCTACGAGAGGTATGGTTTGTAGAAATCACCAGCTGTCAGAAGGATGTGTTATTTTACAGTTTTCAGTACTTTGTTAATTTTGCAGGTTCTTCATTTGATCCTATTGGTCAAGCAAGAGGTCCTGCTCCACCTCTGGAAATGAAGAATTCAGACAGGTTTGTTCAGTTTTGCATCAAACTATTTCAAAGCATTAACAGCAACAGAAAAAACAACCATAGGTAGAGCTTAAAAACATTCAGAGTTCAAAACCCTTGAGGGGCCGAACTCAACTTTGTGGAATAATGCCAGAAACATTTCTTTGTGTGGCTAGCTGACTTGCCAGAACAGTTGCACTGACTTTTAGGAATGTCTGATTTCGGTGATTTCTGGTTCTGACTGTAGCTTAGCAAACTGGACATAGGTTTTGCCACACAAATGCTGTAATACTTTTAATAGAATTGTGAAGAATTGTGGAAGAGTCTGTGACAGGCAAGGACCACCATAATTCATGCAGCTCTTTAGGAAGGACTTAGGGAAATTTTGCCTGCTGTTTTTCTCTGTTCACTGTGACCTTAGCACTTGAGGTAAAACAGGTTGTGAAGGTTGTGTAGGCTGGTGTGAATGTTTGGGAGTACACTGAGAGCAAGTCAGTTGTGACATGTGATAATACATCACTGTGTTGTTTTATTGAGATTATCCTGTAAAAGCTTAGTGTTTGCAGTTACATTACTTGTGTTAATCCTTTTATTGTTACTTCTATTTTAGTTTAGAAGAGAAGATGAGGCAGTTGGAAAAAAAAGTGAATGAACTGGTTGAAGAAAGCTGCATTGCCAACAGCTGTGGAGACTTGAAATTGGTAATCTTCTGAATTTCACTTCGCTTTTGCTATTACATGAAGAACAATGTGAAATAATAAATGTTTCAGACTGACTTGGGTTCAAACATTTCATCTATTTATTTATCTATTTATTAATTATTTTTTTTATACTTTAAAATTTTTTTTACTTTACATCGGCTCGTGACAACTACACTAGACTATTCTGGGAGTTTCTAGGATGTTTGTGTTAGTTTCTGACAAGTCCCATTTTCCTGCAGAAGTCATCAAATTTGCCAATTCATTGTCTGTAAAACAGCCAAGTTGAATTTGTCGTTTGTCTTAAGGACTGAGAATCAAGGTGTATCTTGAGAAGACACAGCTTCACCACTAGCTACCAAATAGCTCTCTTTGAGTTCAAGTCAAGCACTGGGTATGGCCTGTGCATCCAAAGAAAATCGACGTATTATTTTCATAGTTGCTTTGAATGTATTTTTGCCATCTTGGGTGAGTAAGATTTAAGGCATTGCTAAATTCTAGTCTTCTCTTTTAAGGCTCTGGAAAAAGCAAAAGAAGCTGGAAGAAAGGAAAGAGTATTGGTGAGACAACGCGAACAAATTTCTACTCCAGAAAACATCAACTTGGACCTCACTTACTCAGTAAGTGCTTAGAAATCTTTAAAGAGTGAAAGGTGTTGGTAGCAAACCTCCTGAAGAGACGTTTCAGTGTATGCTGAGTGTGTGTATTGCAATGCTCCTAGCAGTGTACCAGATCAGATATGGTCTTACATAGGGGGTGGGGGAATTTTATGAAGACTGGATTGCAAAGGTCCATTTGTATCATCAAGTCTCTTCCCTTGCAATCTCAAGTACCAGAGAAACCAGGTAGTCAACATTAAGTGAAGAAGGATGCCCATGAGCATCTATTCCAGCTACCAATTCACATACAAAGTATGCATATCAAAATAGAAAAGATTTACACCCTATAGTTAAAAAATAGCGTAGAAAGCATAACATGCCAAGAGAAGAAAACAGGACTGAGATCAGACACTGCCTTTAATTTGAACCATAAAGTGACAGAGTATATATTAAATGAAATAGGTTATATTAGTATTCCTAAATCCTGGATCTTTAAACAGTTACCTAGATTTACCTTCTGGTTTTCAAATTTCAAATGGGGCAAACGTGGAGATACTTTGCCTGACACCAGCAGAACTTCTGTTTTGAAACAGCAGTTTGGAAAAATTCTCTCTTTGTAAACTGAGTGACCAGAGGTAGTAGGACTGTCTTCCACTTGTTGGGAGCTATAAATTTCAATTGCTAAAAATTATCCTGTATGAATGTTTTTTAATACCCTTGCGTTATAACGTTGTGTTTGCTTAGATCTAAGGCCCACTTAGTGTGACTTTTAGTGGTAGTTATTTAAGTACAAAGGTAAAAGAATTAGTAGAATAAGTAGATTTGAAGCTTGTTTTCTCTGTGTCAATATACAAGAACAAAGGAACATTAAAGATGGGAAGCTTAAAACAGGTAAAAGTAATACCTCCAAGGTAAATTAATTTGAAATTATCTATTATGAATTCAATTTCATAAATGTTGAGAGAACAACATATTTTCTTGTACATAAAATTCCATTTTTCTATAGGTTCTTTTCAATCTGGCCAGTCAGTATGCTGCTAATGAAATGTACGCTGAAGCACTGAATACTTACCAAGTTATAGTGAAGAATAAGATGTTCAGCACTGGAGGTAGGGTACATTCCAAAGTGGGTTAAAATTGGTAATTAGGCATTAAAAATTAGGACTTTCTGTGGTGTTAATTCACAGAGATCTCAGCCCTCAGGTCTGCCAGTCAGAGTGGATGACAGATACTTGTGATCTCTGACTTGGTATCACTTAATGTGATTTGGCTAAGCTAAAGATAAAGCCAAGACCATCAATTCTTCATGCAGTGCACACTGGGTTGTCTGCTTTAATACATTTTTTTTTCTCTTTTGATTCAACTTTGCCTTCTGAAAGCTTCTTTTAGTATCTTGCATATCTTGGAGACTCCTACAGTGCACTTTCTCAGAGATGCTTATTTGCAGCTGTCTTCCTGGAAAGCACTATAAATAATCTATATCTCATTCCGCAATTCACAATC
This sequence comes from Apus apus, assembly GCF_020740795.1. NCBI lineage: Eukaryota > Metazoa > Chordata > Aves > Apodiformes > Apodidae > Apus > Apus apus. The sequence continues at coordinate 18,496,519 of NC_067282.1, forward strand.
AAAATCAGAGCACATCTTACACTGGTAGCTCTTTTCTAGATTTCATTACTACTTCATCTCCTCCTGATTGTAAATTCATAGGAGGCAGTTTTGTGAAGTCTTTCTTTAAAGGGTTGCTGGTTCCCTATAATGAATACAGATCTACAAAAAAGGTGTTCTAGTGTGTCACTTTGAAACAAGTTTAGAATGCTGTAACTTTGCTTTAAAAGACTGTAACTCATTGACTTCTTTTAGGCAGACTGAAGGTGAATATGGGAAATATATATTTAAAACAACGGAACTATTCAAAAGCTGTAAAATTCTACCGTATGGCTCTAGACCAGATTCCTAGTACCCACAAAGAGATGAGGTGAGTTTCTACTAGTAGACATCGTTCTGAAATACAAGTTCTGGATACAGTATAGTTTGATAGTTAAAAATATAACCTAATCCTGATTTATTTCCTTAGGATTAAAATAATGCAAAATATCGGAATTGCATTTATTAAAACTGGCCAATACGTTGATGCCATTAATTCATTTGAACATATAATGAGCGTGTCCCCAAGCCTGAAGGCAGGCTTCAACTTGATCCTGTGTTATTTTGCTCTTGGAGATGGTGAGAAAATGAAAAAAGCCTTCCAAAAACTGATTGCAGTTCCCTTGGAAGTGGATTATGATGACAAATATATTTCACCAAATGTAAGTTTGGACAAAATAATTTGTATGCTTGAATAAAATAAATTGTGTCTTTACATGCTAAATCAGGAGAAAGGCTGAGACATTTGATGCCTGAACTATACTGAGCATGTAAATAAATGTGTATTTTTGTATCTACAATAACTTTCTTTTACCATCATGAACTTAGTATGGCAGTACTGCTCAGAAGAGTAAAATAATGTCAATGTTCAGATCCTTTTTTCCTCAGAAGATACGATGTACATAAAATCCACATCACATGATTGTCTTTATAATTATTTTGTTGAAATTCATCTAGGCTGGCTTACATAGCTCGCTCACTGCTTTGTCTCCTTTATAAAAATTATAATAAAATATTTATAAGTGAAAATAAAGGGAGCAAAGCAATGAGTAAGTTAATTGATACTTTCTCTAATGAGTGCTGATAAAACTTGTAAAACTGTAATGTTATTTTGCAGAATAAAATTTTAGTTAAGGTTATGTATGCTTATTTTAGTTCATTAGACTTGTTGGAAACTGGACTTCCTTTGTACCATGAAACCAGCAGCTCATTATATTAAAACAGGAAAAAGTAATTATTAGGTTTAGGGTCCCTCTTAGAAAGATCAAGGCAAGCCCTTTATTTTGTCTAAGTAATCTTTTTTTCAGTGATACAAAGCTTCCACTTTCAGTCCTAAAGATCAAAGATGTAATTAGTTTTCAAACTAGCTGCAGCTTAAGAGTTGCTTTTGCTTCCTGTTGTCCTAGCATAAGCAAATAAAATGTAATACATGAAGCATATATAGATGAGGAAGGGCTGGCTACCCATCCATACCTGCATTAGTTATTTTAGAACTAACAGAAGTGTGTGATGGAAACCACAAGATGATCATGTGAGTTATTGTAATGAGAAGGTAGCACTTCCCTATCTGATACCTATCACATTAACTACACCTGTTAACAACCCTCATATGAGCTATGACCATATACGTCAAAAGTTAAAAGTAGTTGTAATGCCAAATTTTGGATTTTGTGGTTAGAAAACAACTTTATATTGAAGCTAGCTTTTTAAAATGTGAGAAGTAAATAACTGATGTTATAGACTAGGTAATTTGTATCAATTTATGTTTACAGTCATAATGTCTATAATTAAAATGCATGGATACTGGCATAATTTACAGTTGTTTTGTCCCCCTCCAGGATGATCCACATACAAATCTACTGATTGAAGCCATTAAAAATGACAGCTTAAGACAAATAGAACATAAGAGGTAATGTTGGAGTCTGTTTTTTCCTATCTGTGCCATGACTTGTAGCTCCTGAAAATATTGTCAGTCTTCTCATGTTCACAGCTCTTGCTATAAAAGTATCTTCATAATTCTTAAGAAAGAACATGTTTGGAAGGTCCAGGTGGTTGAGTCACTCAGTTTAAGTGTACTGTGCTGAATTAGAGTATCTACCCCAAATACTGTAGGTTATGCTGCTTTAAACTTGCAGCATTGAGTATTTTAAAAAAAAGAACTACAGTGCAGTGAAAGAAAACCAGAAAAAAGGAAAGGGTTTTTCAAGATACAGCGCAGCAGCAGTAGCAGGGAAGGGTTGGATTGACTTCTAAGATGTCCTGAGTGCAGGAAGAAGCAAGAACAAGATTTGGTTATTTTCTGTATATATGTATTCAAAATGGTGACATGTTTGTGTCTTGGGTTTTGTGTTGTTGTTTTTTTTCCTTAGGAAATCCATGGCAGAGGAATACATCATGACAGCTGCTAAACTCATTGCACCTGTAATTGAGACATCTTTTGCAGTGGGCTATGACTGGTAAGACTCAAGTGAGGCTTCTTTTTGTGTAAACTATATGGCAATCCCTCATGCTGGTTCTGAAACCAGATTAACAACATAAAAAGCCTGGGAAACAGTTTGTTGTGCATCTCAAACATAGTGCCTAGGCTCTTTTCCGTTTGTCTCCATAATGCTCTGGAGAAGAACAAAACAAAGTATTAGAGTCTATTCTGTGTTAAAAATTAATTTCATTGTATCATTGAAACTCAACTCTTAGTTACATATTTTGAAACATTCTGTGTTGGCACAAAAAGAGCTTCTTAAACTTGAATTCAATTTGAAAGTTCAATAACTTTTTAAAGTTTTGACAGACAAATACAATACAGAAAGCAGTGCTTGCCACTCTGAGTTTGAAGGTAGCATAGTGAAGACTTGGGGTGCCTAAGAAGTTTTCAATATTCCATAGAGTCGTGACATAAAACATTGGAATCCAGATATTATAAATGAACTGCAAATAAACCTAATAATGTTTGTAAATGTATATCTAATCTACTATTTCTTAAACATGCATACTAGTTTACCATTTTGTCTTTTGTATCCAATTTAATCTTCAATTTACAGCTTAGCTTTTGCTTTCTGTGGTATTTTCTGTAGCAGGATACCATTCTCTAAACCTAAATAAAATAGACATACTTTCTACAAAGACAATATAAAAATTATTAGTATACTTTTAAATATTTTTAACTAGTTTTTAGTTTTCTATTGTAAAGACTTAATTTGTTATTTTTAGTATTTTTAATAATGTTGGAAAATAACATATACACAAATCAATGTTTATCTGCTGCTGCATCACAAGTAACAAATGTGTTCAATGTTTGGGAAGTCAAGAAGTTTGATGAAAACAGAGAACTTTACCTTTTTGGGGGAGGGGGGGAAGGTAGGGACAGTTAGGATTATTTTCAAGTTTTGCAGGTCCTATCATTATAATTTACTAATGAAGCTGTTTATACCATGAAATAATCTCTCATACAGACATGTTTAGTCTATGAGATGGTGTTTAGCAGTTTAATAACTATTATAATCTTATAATTTCCCTTCTGTTTCCATTCTGACTTACTGGAACTTAAACAGTATATCTTGTGAAAATTAGCTTTCTGCTTTATAACCTGCTAACATGAATAAGTCAGATTTGTTTTCTCTGTATCTTGATTTTTTTTTTTTTAAGAAAACTGGAGAAGGTTGTTGGATACTCAGTTTTGTTAGTGCTATCCACAAAATACTTGCTACGAGGTAAAACACTTTCCTAGCTGTTCTGGCTAATTAACTTCTGGTGAGATATGGGGGATTGTTTTGTGTATATCAGGACAGATTTATTCTCTGTTCTTCTAGGCTGAGGTATACAAACTTAGCAGAGAAGTTTAACCAGCAGTTTCTTACTTTTGCAAACACTACACTTATTAATGAGTCCCCTGAGTATTAACTGTGCTTTTAATCAATTACTTATATTTACAGAAGTGAAGTGGGGACATTTGCACAAATGTATTTTGTTTATGACTTTCTTTCTGTTACAGGTGTGTTGAAGTAGTAAAAGCTTCCCACTATGTAGAGCTAGCCAATGACCTGGAAATAAATAAAGCCACTACTTACTTGAGGCAGCAGGACTTTAACCAGGTATAGTAACTTCATACATTATTACTTTTTAATAATGTGTTGCAAAAGCTATCTTTCTCAGCCACAGCATATTTTTCAGCAAGGGAAGGAATTATTTATGCAAACATAATAATCATATTGTTGCTAAATATAAATATAATAAAGTAAAATAATTTATAAAAACACTGGCAAGAGGTGAGTTTTATCTACATGAAATTTCTGCCAAGAAGTTACAGTGAATGCAGTTAAATTTCAAGATTAAGACACCTAAATTTAATTATCTTCACTGAGGAAAGTAATAGAAAAGATACATTATTGATACTTCCAAGTAAAATTATAGCTCATTGCTCAAAATTAATGAACTAGCAGAAGTTCAGAAGACAAGTCTACAAAAATCTTTGTGATTTTACAGTTTTTATCATGCATATGTTCCTTTTTCATTGTTTTGTTATATATTTAAATAAACAAGTGAAGTAACTTGGCTACGTTGAAATTACTTATATGTGTTCATGTAGGTAAGATCTCTCTCTGCAGCTGGCCCTCCAGTCACTCATTAGACAAATTTCTGCCAATGAATTTTATGCTGAACTGCCTTCATCACTTCCCTTGCTAATGAGTACAGCAGGCTGTTAAATGAAGCTTTCCTTTTCTATGCATAAATTGTCAAAGTAGGTGTATGAATTAGTACCACAACTTTCCATTTTTATGTTTTTGGTATTATCTTTAGGGAATATGCATCTTACGATGTTTTCTTTTAAGACAGATCTGGGGTTTTTTTCCTCTTAATTTTTTGTAGGCTGCGGGATAATTTATAATACCAGGATTTTGTAAAAATTGTCATGTAATCTTTTATTTGTCTGTGAACAAAGACGGTTTGAAATGTGAGCAATTGTAAAACAATTTTCATGTTAAGAAGAAACTCATGTATCTCCCAGGATTTGCTTAGTTTCCTTTTAATATGCACCGTTCAGTACATTCAATGATAGGAATGCTGAATAAATAAGAAGGAATGTTGCAACCCCCAAGTTTGCACGAGTGGCAAGAAGTATGAAAGTTCATATGCAGCAAAATTACAGCTGAAGCTGAATACCTCTGTCATCTTCTGAGGTCCTTCATCTTCCTGTAACTTGGAGGGAAAATGCAGAGCCATGTGCTTATCCTTCCCTTCACTTCTGGTTTCCTGAGCAGCTCTTGCTCCTCCTGTCTGTCCTGTTGTCTTCTCCTTTTGTGTAGATACAACAGTAGAGTTATCCTTTATTACACTGTGTGTCTGACTGATAGCTTTTCTGAGGTGAGGAAGATGTTTGAGAGCTTGGAAGATTTTTGGGCAAATCTGACAGCTTTATTGAGAATAGCTTTTGGTCAGTGAGAGTGTTACAGTTAGGTAAACAGTCATATGATCTCAAGAATCTACTGTTTCAATGTTAACATTTTGCAATCTCCAGTTAGTATCCAGTATAGATTAAAAAAGTAAAATCAGGTAAGATGAGATACAGAGTTAGTTGGTAATGTTACTGTGGATACTGCAATGGAGTACTGCAGTGGAGGGTGAGGGAGGGTGTTGGAAGTTAGTAAGTGGAAAATACATTCCTTCTATTTTGACTATGTGATAGAACACCTTTAACCTGCACTGGAACTACGTAATCGTAGAGTGGGACTGCAGAATGGTGATGCAGAGAGTCTATTGGGGGTTTTTTGTGTTTTATTTTGTTTTGTTTGTTTTGTTCTAACACAGCTGCCACTTATATTAATTCTGTCTTGTCTGTTGCTCATACACTTACTAAATCTGCACTTTTTTAAATACTCAGTTTCAAGGCTGAAAGTTTTACTGTGTTTCAAAAAAAAAGAACTACAACAGATTTCTGTTGTAACTCTAATGGGCTTTAACTGTGTGCTCATCGGAATGCATATGCGATTTTAAAACAGTCATAGCAAAAAAAAAATAATGAGTGTGGAAATTACTATAATATGTTTAGATTTTATTTTATTATAAGGGGTTTTATTAGTATTAGATATTTTGAATGTTTTCTTAATTTTAAAGAGAAACTTTGAAGACTAATTGAAAAACCACATTCTGCAGGTTAGCCAAGCAGCTCCTGAACACCTCTGGCTGACCTTTCTTGGGTCAGGCAATCTGCTTTGAACTTTACCTTCTGTAAGCAAATAATTTAGGTACATTGAAAACATGTCACCAATTATTTGGACAATCTGTGTTTTGATTGTTGAATCTGAGTAAGTGTTAGTGTTGGAACTAAAAAGTTAGAAGTTATTTAGAAATATTAAAATGTAGCTGATGTTACGCTGATGAGAACATTTCTACTTTGCAAGGACAAAAGGAATATTGCTATGGATTTTCATCCTAGGTCTCATAATTGTTGAAATGGCTCAAGAGACCTGCAGTGTAGTTTGCCAGCAAATGAGCAGAGTTCATTACACATAACTTCCACTCTATTGTCAAAGGTGCCATTTAGAAGTAAAAGCAAATGTAAACAAATTGGCTACAACGGGAACTGGCTTTTCAGAAAGTGACTTTTTAAGTATATAGCTCTAAGTTAAATAAAAATAAATTCCATTGCAAGAAATGCACAGCTTTTACTTGAAGAAACAAGTCTTTGTATATGAGTAGAGTACCTCAGATACTGTAGTGTTACATCTGTAAATATTTGGGATCATTCCCCTTTTAGAGAAAGTCACAAATACATGCATATAAAAGTTTTAATTTATCCTAGTTGAAGTGTTACATTTCAGAGATCACAAAATCTTGAGCATAACTTTTGAAATGCTCTTCTCAGTTTAAATTGGTGTATTTATTTAGAGAATTGTCTGTCATTAGGAGAATATTATGACCTGTAGTAGTTCATAGTTCTGAGTGGAATGTAGTTGACTAAATCAATGAATGACATCTAGCTGTTTTTTGGCCTCACTCTTCATGCTTGAGTAATTCCTGAACTTAGCCAGGTGTCATTAATCAAAACAACTGCAAGTTGGAATACAATGCTACCATATCTTTCATTTTTTTAATGCAACGTGCGCTTCAGCTTTTTAATAAGAGTTTCAGTGTAAATCCTTTGGTTTTCACTTAAGTAACTGGAAAAATGGGTATCAGATTTTTAATTAGTTGACTAGATTAAAAGCAAATAATATAAACTCATTTTCTGTATGTATGGAATTGTCAGATATCTGTGTACTTGGGGTACATTACTGAATTTTGAAGAAGTAATACATAGCCAATACTGTTGAAATATTGTGACCAAAATTATGTGTAATACAGTTATGTGTGTACAACTTTATAAGCTTGTGTTACAAGTTCTAGTAATAATCATGTGTGCGAGTATATGAGTTTATAATTTTAGCTGTTTGTTACTGTGAAGTGTATCAGTGCTTTCTGACATAATTTGCGATAGGTTTGCTTCAGTGGGAAGTAAGTTGTTTCCAAATTACTTCTAGGCTCTGGAAACTTTAAAAATGTTTGAAAAAAAGGATAGCAGAATGAAGAGTGCAGCTGCAACAAACCTGTCATTCTTTTATTATTTGGTAAGTGTTTGCTTCAACAAAACCAGTTAAGAACTGCAGTTTGTGTAGCAACTTCTGTATGTTTGTAGCAATTTTTGCCTCTGCTGAATAATCTCTGTAAAGATCAAGAAACTGTGTGTTGGAGGAGTTACTCTGGAGCACCCATTCTTGGTGGTAGTTGAAGTTTGGAGATGTCCTTTGTATACTGTTGCTGGGAGAAAGAGTGAGATTGAGCCCTAGGCCACAGAAGTGTGCCTGCAGGATGATTTCTGCAGAAGCTCAGCAGCTGCATTTAAAACTTGGGTCCTGAAGACCCTGGCTGAACTTCAGGAACATGTGAAGTATGTAGCCTAGACAGGTGCATTTGTGCATGAAGTTTGTAGGGTATGGGGATTTATTTTTGTTTTTTTAAATAAATACTGCGTTGTTGCAACAAAGAGGACTTCCAGAGTGAATGGGACAGAGTGGCAAAACATGTCTCAAGTGTTAAATTCTCTGAAACTTGAAAGAGATGATCCACCTTATGCGAATACATATGGACTATTTTAGGACTTAAGAATGTCTTTTTTTTTTTATCCTCAGTCTTTTGAAATTCCACTGTATTAACTGTAAGTAGCCACAGCTGCAAGAAAATTGACTGACATGACTAATACAATATTTGTTCTGTTCATGTAGGAGAATGAATTGGCACAAGCAACTAACTATGCAGATTTAGCTGTAAATTCTGATAGGTACAATCCAGCAGCTCTAACTAACAAAGGAAATACTGTTTTTGCAAATGGAGACTATGAAAAAGCAGCTGAGTTTTATAAGGAAGCTCTCAGGAATGATTCCTTATGCACTGAAGCACTTTATAATCTTGGTAAGGCAATGGTGCTTTTATGATTTAGCTTTTGTTTAAAGGTAACACAAGTGTTTCTGAGAATATGCCTTTCAAAATGTTCTTGTGTAGAAATCCATAGTAATTGTTATTTGTTCAGAAATTTGTTATAGCAAAGTATTAATTTCTACTTCCTATCTTTCTGCAAAATATACCAGTGTTAACTACCAACTAGTAATTGCAGAGGATTAAGTCACTTTGATGATAAAAATTTCAGTTTAAAAATTTAACAATATTGAACTATCAGAGTAATTCCCCTCTAAAAGCCCTTTCTTTTTCCTCCTTCATCTTATTAAAAAATGAAATTATATATGTTCTTGGTCTTTGATTAGGTTTGTGTTTCTTGTGTTTATCAGTTTTGTGAGTCGTACTAGCTGGTAAGAATTGTAAGTATGGCTCTTGAGAACAGAGGCCATCAATGTCAAAGCAGCTACTCTGCTTCTGAGTACTATGTTCCTAAATTAATTTTTCTTGCTGTTCTGTCAGTTAATATGCTGGAGTAATCTTTTTCCCCTTGTGTTAATAATGTAACCTTTGTTTTTTAGGTTTAACATACAAGAAGTTAAACAGAATAGACGAAGCTTTGGATTGTTTTCTGAAGCTCCATGCAATCCTTCGAAATAGTGCCCAAGTTCTTCACCAGATAGCAAACATGTATCTTTTTCTGGATTACAATAAGGAATGGTGGTTTTAGTGAACTCATTTAATCTGAAATATGTGTTTCAGTCATGACATAACAACTTAAAAATTTACTGTAGTGTCCATTATAATTAGGGTGATCATGCATACATTAATTCTCTAATGTTTGTAAAAACAGGAGCAGACCTTCTTGAACATTTCCAGTGAAACAAGTGAAGGAAAACACTAAGATTGTTCACGTTGCAGGGAATATATTTACACTTTGTCTTAAACTGTGTCCTGGAATACTTAAAATGCTACTGATTTTATTATTAAAATAATCACAGAATCATAGAATGGTTTGATTTGGAAGGGACCTTAAAGATCATCTAGTTCCAACCCCCCTGCATGGGCAGGGACACCTCCCACTAGACCAGCTTGCTCAAAGCCCCATCCAACCTGGCCTTGAACACTTCCAGGGATGGGGCATCCACAACTTCCCTGGGCAACCTGTGCCAGCGTCAGTGGCACCCTCAGTGAAGAATTTCTTCCTAATGTCTTATTTACCCTTTTCCAGTTTAAAGCCATTAGCCCTTGTCCTATCACTACATGCCCCTGTAGAAAGTCCCTCCCTAGAATCTTGATTCAAGTTTCAAAGGGTCAAAATCATGCTTTGAGGAGTGTCCTATCAGGGTGTACAGGAAGGGACTGCCTACAGTGAATTACCTTCTGGGCATTCACTACTCAAACAGCTCTGGTGATTCAGAGGCAGTTCAGGAGGCAGCAGTGAATCTTGGCAAAATGAGTGAAGTGGAGCAGCTCATGAGGAATGATCTTGACAGAGAACCAGCTGCTATTTGGGGCCTGGCTTACTCAGAGTTTATTAAGAAACTGTAAATCTACTACACATTTCATCAAAATGTTTTCAAACAGACCACTAGCCATTCACATACAAGTAACTTGATGAAATCTCTAAGCTAGAAATTTGAAAAGATGGTGAAAAAGTATTACACTGTCAAAGTCAGAATCTAAAATTATATTTAGGGGAAAATCAGTTTCTCTAGTATGCTGAGGCCCAAGTGCACTGTCAGGTTAACAGATCTCATTTACAGCCTGTTTCCTCAGTCCCATCTTTACTGTATTGTTAGTGTGCAGTGAGACAGTGACAGGCATTGCAGGATGTGCAATGAAAGTGTAAAATACAGAATTGCTCATTATGAACAGTAACGTGTATTTGCTGTTACAACCTGCTATTCCACTGACTTTGAAGCCAGGTAAAAGATTCTGAAGATCTAGTGTGATCTGTGGTGTTCACCAGGCTGCCCTGGAAGCAAACTCCCGGTTCCCGTTAGAGCTATTGCCTGTCTTTAAAAAGGACATGCAGCTCTTTTAAAGATTCCAAGTAGTGACACGTTAGGTCTTGTCAGTGGATCACCAACTCCGCTTGTATGAGCCCAACAATTTCTTCTCCATGGCAGGGGTGTTATTCTGAAATGCTGTGTACAGCTCTCTCCTGCAACACAGACTTTCTTGACAAGCCTACTTAATGTGGCAGATTCAAGTACAATTGAGTATAGCCTTTAAGAAAAAGAGTATACAGTTAATGAAAGTGAATTTCTGTTCTGAAAGCTGTTTTCAGGTTAGTTAGTGTGTGTGTAAGAAAATAGTTGTCTTCCAGCACTGCAAAAGCTCAGCAGATAGAAGGCTGAGGAGAGGCTGGCCTTGCACATCACCAGTGATATTCTACACTATGAATTTCTTTAATAATGCTGAGGATGTGCAAACTGTAATAAAATCTCCCCCAAGGCAGAACAGATTCCAGTTGCTTTACTACACTTTAAGAATAGTGGAAGTAATAAAAATACATTTTATTCAGTAAAATAAGTAACTTTCAAAAATGCAAGAAGACTGTTATGTTTATTAACAACAGTGTTATGGTCCCAGAGAATTTCTCTGCTCCACCCTATGAAAAGCTGCTTTCCACCAATGCTCACAAGCTTTTTCCATGAAGGGTAGGGCGCAGCAGAAATTGAAGAAGCATGTTGGGCATTAGCTCCAGCTGACGTGGCTGCAAAGGTCTGAGCTGTTGTGCTGCTCTGGTGACTGAGGAGGTGGGAGCACGCTACAGCCTATTTACAGCTAAAGATGCCTTTATCCTCTGGAGTGGAATCATACACTGTACTGTGCTTCTTAGACATACAGCTGGCAAAAGTCTCTTCTTGACAAGAGCAGTTTTACCTAATCACCTTCTTTAGGACAAAACGATATATTATGAAAAACTAACCAAGTTGTAAAGGCTGCAAATAAATCACCTGGTTCTCCTGCTTCATTCTTAGCAATGAGGCAGCGTCGCGGGGGGAAGATGAGCCGTTCTCCACATCAAGATCAGTGACAGAGGGAGAACCAAGCCCAGGGTTCTGTTGACCCCAAAGTGTTTTAAGTGTGAAGGAGGAGCCAAAGCATCTGAGTATTTTTTTTTTTTTAGGGTAACAAAAACACTTTCTTATGAATTAAATTATGAAAGCAATGTGTAAAAAAATCCTAGTGTATCTACAGACTTCAGTGACTGGCATATCTGTCCAGCACGTTGATTACATTATGTAAAGCAGTAGGAGCTCTGAGTAAAAACATCATCAGCATCTGTCCTTGACTGAAGAAAACGCAGATATGAGATCATGGAAGATCCCGGTCAAGCCATAGAGTGGCTCCTGCAGTTGATCAGTGTAGTACCAACTGATCCACGTGTACTTTCAAAGCTAGGGAAATTGTATGATAATGAAGGTGATAAATCCCAAGCTTTTCATTATTACTATGAGGTACTTGCTCTTTATTGCTTTTCCAGTGCACTTCGTCATAATTAAAGAAAATTTTGGTATAGGCTCCTATATTAAATTAACAATTGTAATTAATGTTTTTTTAAATGTCATTTAAAAAAGAGATACTTTGTGAGAGAGAGTTGAAAAAATCTAAATTTTGTAGTCAGATTCTAAGGAAGCACATAGCCTGTGTTTCTACGTGGTATTGGACCTCAGGCTTTCATTTTTCATACAGTCAGTATTTCCATTGACCCCTAATAATTTTAATTTAAAATACAGTATGAGAAAAAATTAAAAATTTATATAAAAAATGTAATTTTAAAGGTGTGTGATGTGACTGTGTTGATCGGAAGCTGTGTCTGTATAGTGGATATAAATATATAAAATATGTGTTTATGTATGTACGTTTCTATATCTACATATCAATGATACAGCTAGACATTATGTATAGACAGTTACCTAAAGATAGGCATCTTCTTTTACTTGAAGCTATCTGTAGTACTGGCTGTAGTTGCTTTTTTTTTCTGTGTAAAGTGAGGGTGACAGAAGTCTGTGTTATAGTTTGAATACTAGTGGAGTTGTGCTTGATGATAATTTTGCTGCCTATTTCGGCAGGTGTGTTTCATAGAAAATAATGTGTTTAGGCAAGTTTTCCAGCAGACTGATCTGAACGTGGAATTGTACACAGATTAGTTAGCATTGTTTAATGTTTTAGGTAACTTATTCACGTGTAGACATGACATAAGTAAACATTTTTGCTGCTGCAAACTATTTAAAATAATACTTAAAATAAGGCTGGATGGAAAATGTGATGGACTCATCTCAGGTAGTTTCTAAAATGCATTCTGTAATTAGAAAACTTGGTATGCTGCTTTTTTTTCAGGATTGCTTAGCACACTACTTCCATTCATACATTACACATTTTTGGCATCTGGAGAACTAAACACTTGAGTAAGATATTCCAGAAGCAATATAAAGATGTTGCTCATCACTAAAACTGTGTTTCTTTCACCTTTCCTGTTTTATCAGTCATACCGGTATTTCCCGTCAAACATCGAGGTCATTGAGTGGCTTGGAGCCTACTACATTGACACTCAGTTCTGTGAAAAAGCCATCGAGTACTTTGAAAGAGCAGCGCTTATCCTGTAAGTGATTATTTTATGCCTATTCAACTATTTTGTGATTAGACATCCATAAGTGTACTTAGAGATAAATTAGTTGGATAGCATATTTGGGATGCTGTGAAATGTTTGTTTACAGTGTGCTTTTGCTCTGACTGCGCAATTTCAATGTTAAATAAGATCCTCTATTAGGCGCAAGGTAGTATTAGATATTAGAATCTCATTTCTCTGTTCTCTGCCATTAAGCACCGCTACAAAATGGGGAACAGCTTTCCTGAGCCACCAAGACCTTCTCTGTGGCTTTCTGGGAAATATTTCCTTTATATTATTTTATCATGCAGTGAGGATTTGATGATTTAGATAAATTTAGTTCTTGCTGCATTTCCACTTTTCATATAACTTAAACTCCCATAAAAAGGTGATTATAAGTAAGGTATAGAAGTAAGCAAAAACATGCAGTGCAGAATTGCCAGTGGTCGTTGAAAATAACTTAGCAGATCAAATTGATAATCCAGCAACTGTCATGGTTTGACTCAGGATTGACAGTTAAACCAATGGCAATAAGGCCCTTGATCCCCTTCCAACCCAAAGTAGGGAAGGCGAGAGAGAACAGGAGACAGACCTTCCAAATTGAAAACTAAACTAGACAGCTTTAATTAAACACTAATGACAAAAGAAAATATGTACAAATATATACAAGTATGTGCAGGAATGTGCAAAACCCCTATCACCTCCCTCCACCTCCAGCAGCTCCCCTGGCATCTCCTGAGCTGTGAGCAGTTCTGAAATGTCCCAGAGCTGCTCGAGAGAGGGCAGAGCAGACAGGAGCTGAGGGGAAAGTTGTGAGGGTCAGGAATGCATGGGCCTGGGGATCAATGGTGAGGGATGGATGGCATCCTCCTTGGACACCAGCCATGGATGGAAGAGAAGGGCAGAAAAAGGGAGTTGACTTCCTTGATCCCTGAATTTATACCAAGAGCCATGTAAAGATATGAATGCAACACTTTGGTTGGCCAATTCTGCCATCTGTCTAGTTGGTTCCTCCCTACGGGAGAGTTGCAGGAACACCTCTTCTGCTCCTTTAGTGTCTGAAGCAGCAGATTCATCAAGTGGAGCAAAGTGTCCTTGGTTGCTCAGCAGACACTATAAACATTTGGACCTTATCAGTCCACTGGCTGGAAAACTTGCTGCTACTTTCAGCAAGTGTGCTGTATAAAAAAAGAGTTTATTGAAGAAATTTGTTGAAGAAAAAAAGATCAGTAAAAGGAAAATTGGCTTTGTCCTGACTCAAACGAGGACAGCAACTTAATTGCTGAAATTGTCCTTTAGCAGAATATGATGCACTTAAGAAAATAAATAAGCTATATATTTAAATTTTATATCAGAAAAGAAGCTTACCAGACAAATGGTTAATTAAAAATAGGTAAAATTTAAATCTGTAATTCAGAGTTCAAACAGAATCCTAAAAAGACACACATACGGTCTTTTTGTGTGGAAACAAATATTTGAATATATGTTCATGAATAATTTATGTTAATAGACCATCTAAAATTCATGCAACTGAAGTTCATTCAGAGTTTGAATTTTTCCATTTTGTGTTTTGAGAAACCTGTCAAAAATCAGGCTAAGCAAAACTAAGTTATTTGTCTCATGATGATCTAAAATTAGACATTCTTTTTTGTTCTTTTGTTCTGTGAATCTGAATTACAGCATGTGAACCAAAAGCAGTACAATGTTATTAAAGGAAAGATTATACTGCAAATAGGCTGTTAGAAGTTTAGTAAATACCACTAATTCTGGGTTTGAAATGGGTGTTGAGTTATAGTAGACATTAATTATGTAAGAGAAAATCCAAGGATTAAATAAGGATTAAAATTGGAACAAAAATAAAGATAAAAACATAAACTTCACCGAAATTGTGATATGATTATAAAGAAACAGAGATGTAGATGAGATGAAAATATGCAGGAGACAGGTCACAGAAATCTGAGTGCACAGGTTTGGCAGTATTTTCTTCAGTATAAATACTGGCCACCTTAAAAAACTGTATACTTTAGTCAAGCTATGAGACCACAGATGCTGGTGTTCATGGCCTTCTTAGAAACTTTGGTAAGAAAAAGCTGAAACTAAAAAGAGATATTTCACAATCTTGTTTTGGCAAAGATCTGAATATTTTTTATGCTTCATGTTGAACTCAGGCCATGAATGAAACATGAAATATGTTGACTGTGAAGTACTTGCAAATAATCAGCATATGAAATACTTCATTATAATTTGTGATAGTAATCTATCTGTAATACACAAGAATTATTTCTCTGTGGGATGAGATTGTTAACAGTAGGTAACAGAATATAAATGTTTCAGTATTTGTTTGGCAGTAAAAATAGAGTCTAGATAAGCACATTTATAAATATTAATATTGGGTTACAAATTCCTACCAGTTGTAAATAAAGTTATGTTTTAAAGTTGTAACTTTATTTTAATTTTGACCCACATTTTTTAGTTTAACATTGTTTAGTGTATTCAGTGTCTTAATCACAATAATGACATGCTAAATTGCACTCTAAGATAACATCTTAGGCAATGAATTGAGAACAGTTTTCAATTATTTTACATTTTACCAGCATGCACAACTCTATCACTAATAAAAGGAGTTGTGTAGCTAGTGCTGGCTGCTGACAACTTATTCTCTCTAGAATTCTCATACTGAACAGCATAATAAACTTTATTACCGTGTCTGCTTGGCTGCCTTCATTGTTTGCAGGAGGCATATTCAGCTAAAAGAAAGGTGAAGCAGCTGTCTTTCATAAGCTTGTTTGGCAACTACCAGGCAAACATTATTTAGAGTTAAAGATGGCCTGTGCTGTGACTGGAGGGAAAAAATGAAGAAAATAAGTACAAAACAATTCTGAAAACATGTGCTTTTGTGATATGCTACAGTTGAATTGTAAGCTACATGAGAAAAGTGCTTTGGCTTATAGAGCATTCTTACACTGTTCACCTGAAAATTTCCTAGTTCTTACACTATCTTGTAAGACTGAGAAAGGGGTCCAACAGTTTTGTTGTACATGCTCATACATCTCAAATATTTTATCTGACCATGTCTATCACCACTGTGTACTAGAAAGAGCAGCTAGGGCGTTGAGGTGATGACACAGAGAAGCCAGAGTTCAAAGCCTAAGTGTGGATTGTGCTAAATCACTGGCAAAAATCACTGGTTCTCACATCAGGTGTGGTGCACAGAGTCATGAGCAGGAGAAAAACTATGACATAGGACTAAAAATGAGTGTCATTGAGGTCTGAAGGACAGGAGCATGATGCAGGGTAAACTGTGTGTGAACTGAGCTGGCTAAATTCTTCCCAGGAAGGTAATGTGCTAGGTGAGCAATTGCAAGAGTCATTTAATAGTAGGTCTTTACTAATGCTATGCAGATTATTTTCCTTATTAGTTGTTTGGCAGTGCATATGATTTTATTTAATTTCTATGCAGACCGACACACGTGAAGTGGCAGCTGATGGTTGCCAGTTGCTACAGGAGAAGTGGTAAGTTCTTTAATAATTTTGTAATTGTTAGAGGTTTGTAACATTTTTTTGTCAGTGGTTGTAATTGGTTCAGCCTGGAGAAGAGAAGCCTGGAGTCTATATGAAAGGAGCTTATAAGCAAGAGGTAGATAGACTTTTTACAAGGGCTTATAGTGACAGGACACACACGGGGTGACGGTTTTAAACTGGAAGAGGGTAGACGTAGATTGGACATAAGGAAGGAATTTTTTGCAATGAGGGTGGTGAGACACTGACACAGGTTGCCCAGAGAAGCTGTATGTGCCCCTTTCCTGCAAGTGTTCAAGGACAGGTTGGATGGAGTTTTGAGCTACCTGATCCAGTGAGAGATGTTCCTGCCCATAGCAGGGAGATTGAACTAGGTGGTCTTCAGAAGTCCCTTCCAACCCAAACCTTTCTATAATTCTATTATTTGATTTGTTTAGATTGATTCTTTGATTTATTTTTCTTTTGATTTGTTCTGCCTGATGTGAATACTGGTCCTGAAGTTTATTTGAAAATTCAGTTACATATTATTTTGTTATGAATTTTCTGGGTATATGCAATAAAACATGACTTTAGTTTTTAAGTCTAGGTAGTGTGCCTGCACTGACTTTTGCATGAAACACCCCTTGTGCTGTTAAATGAGTAATAAATGAAGAAGGTAATACAGCATAAAGGATCTGCTAAAAGGTTTTTTTAATGTAATTATAGTACCATATGATCTAACATAAGTAATTAGATTTTAGAGTTGCTTAATTCCAATTCCTTTTCAAGAGGAGGTATAATTTTTCAGTATTAAAATAGTATTTCCATTACCCAGATGAAAGACAGTTTTAATGTGCTGTATTTTCTTACTGAGAATATAATACATCAGTAAGCAAAAATGAAAGAGACTAATCTTTCTGGTTTTTTTCATAATTTAAAATGCATTCAAGACACTTGATGATGTAAATTATACTCTTCTTTCTTGCTGTCCCATTTTGTCACTTTCCTTTATGCTTCTTTAGAACTCTGCAGAACAGACAAATGAATTTTCTCACTCTTCTCAGTTACTTAATCTAAGAGTTCAAAATGGAATAGGACCTGGGGAAGTCAGTGAACTAAGAACATTCAGCACCACACAAAACTAGATGGATTAACTGTTTTCCCAGCAAAGAAACACAATTGTTTCGGCTGCTTTTTAGGTAATTTGTGATTCATGGGCAAAAAATTCCCAGCTTATGTTAACACATAGTAGGCCAGTTTGATCTCTGCCTCAGACTTTTTTGTCAGGTATGGATATGAGGTTTTAGACTCGCAGGGTCTGTCAGCCCTTCCTTAGTAGAGCAAAAATTGAAGGCAAAAGTCTTAAATAATAATTACTTTTCTACCAGTTCTGGGCACGGGACAGACACAGTCAGTATTCTGATGGAAGTAAGGGTAGGCAGAGCTCAGCTATTACCATTTCTCTTTGACCAATCCATACATTTGCAGCTTCAGATAACCCCTGGTATGTGTGATATAGCTTGTCTAGTAGATGTGTCATAGGACAGTGGGTTCCTAGAGGCAGGTCAAAACAGGGCAGAAATCAGTAAACTGTTTTTCAGTAATTCTGTTATTTACAGAGTTATTTGGACTGGTTTTAGATGCTCTTAATTTTTCATGTCAGTAATTAAAAACTGTGAAGTTTGGTTTGATCAAACTTGCTCTTGTAATATTAAACCATGTACTCGAACGAAGAGGATGAAGTGATGTTAAACTGTATCTGTTTCTCATCAGATACTCTTTTTTATGTTTGGATATGTGGATAGGAAATTATTTTTTTGTTTGCAGGTAACTACCAGAAAGCTCTAGAGAAATACAAAGTCATTCACAGAAAATTCCCAGAGAATGTTGAATGTAAGTTTTTTCATTGAGTAGTACAATTATCAAAGGAAACTTTGTTACATTGAATATGTGTTAGTAATGGTACGATGTAAGTATTTTCATATGAAAATATTTTCTGAACTAACATTTTTATGCATGCTAATGCTGCATATTTTCTGTGACAACACTGAAGTGTGATTTAAGAAAGATTAGGGTAATGCTGAAGAACAGAGGTTAAAATAAACTTCAGCTGTAGCAGATTGGTTGAGTTCTTTCTCATACATACATTCTAAATTTTATAACTTTACATATATATATATATATATATATATATATATATATACACACTTTTACTTCTAATTTCTGCTAGTTGAAACTCTTGCTGTAAGTTCCTAGATACTAGGGAATGTTACTGGTAAGTTTTACCAAAGCCAAGCCTTCTGAAAGAATGTTGAGAGTGAGATTTTCCTGTGGGGTTTTAAGAAAAGTCAACAAGTCTCTAGAAAATCCATGGGGAATTTCACTAAACTGCAGGAAACATACCTTTGAAAAGTTAAGACATTTTTCAGAATCAGTCACACCTGTACTTTAAATGGAAAAGCCCTGTAGAAAACAGGGGTTGTCACTGGTTGTGAAAACATCCTCTTACATCCCACACTGTACCTCACTAATTCCAAAATACGAGGTTGTCACCAACCAGCCTGTGCTTTTAAATGCTATGTGGGAAGAACTTTCACTGTATTTTAAAATAAAATTGTATCATTCTGCTTTAACATACATACTACTTTTTAAAAGAGGAATCATACAGCTCTGTTCATACAAGAGAAATTCAATACTCTGGCTTCTCAAAGTTATAAGCAAAATGTCATGTTCATTTCAGTCACACATACTTGAGACAGGTAGACTATTTAGTAAACATATTAGAATGCTATTATTTTTCTGAGTGCAGTTTCTACAAATTACAAAATGTAGGCAGGAGTTAGTGGCTCCTCAGTAATAGCTTAGTATCATTATTAAGCTTTCCAGTTTCTAAAATACTTTCCAAATGTCAAGAATTCTGAGCCAGATGAGTTAGTGTGTCTTGTGCTATACATGTATCAATGGTATTTGTACTGTTCATGGATATAGACACTGCATCACAGAAAATGTTGAATTACTTGCAGAATACCACAGCTTGCATAGTGATAATCAACTAGAGTCACCTTTTATTCCCGGTTACTTGCATTGTTTGCTGCTCTGTCTGTTCAACTCTGTTAGGTTGTACTTGTAGTTTCACCTATTTGTAAGCCTTTTTGTAACAATATTTTGCTTTTCAATTAGGCCTCCGATTTTTAGTTCGTCTCTGCACAGATATGGGGCTGAAAGAAGTCCAGGAGTATATGACAAAGCTCAAGAAAGTGGAAAAATTAAAAGAAATAAGGGAGCAGGTAAGCTTGTTTCTCTCTGTGATTATACGGTATCACTATGCATATAGATGAAGATAAAGTACTTTAAGATAAAATGTGGTTTAACTTCCTGGTTTAGAAGGGTTGTGTTTTGCAGTTTGGGTTTTTAGTTTTAAATTACCACGCAGCCCTTATGTATGTCTGAATGGTTTCTGAGCACCAGATTTTCTGAGATTTTAAATATTAGTGAATGCTCTGTGGATGTGATGGAAATGCTGGAGCCACCCTCATAATTCAACGTCTCTGGAATGTTGTCTTTCCTACTTATTTGCCAGACTGCGTGAAGTGTATTTATGAGCCAAGTAATAATGTGATTATAGGGAGAGCAGTGGTGCCTAAAAATTTGTCCATGCAGTAGAACTCCTTTTTGCTGCATACAAAGCTGCAATATGGACAGATTACATAGGTACAAGTAAATCATTCATGCTTGTGCTGATTTTTAAACCATTTCCATGAAAAGGTACAGGCTGTGGAAGGTGTGAGATCACAGCTTGTGTTCTGTTCAGAGGAGTGTGTGCATGTGCATTCACATGCATCATTTTCTTGCTATTCGTGTGATAAAGTAAGATTTTAAAATTAAAGTCAGCTTGTTTGGAAAGCATTATCAGTGCTGTTGGGTTGCAAAGTATTCAAGCTTGCTCTTTCTATCCAGTGGATTTCTTCAGAGCTAGAAAGTCATATTAGGACACCTTAAGTCGTGCCTAATTTTCTCTTCTCCCACTGGCTCCCTTTTGATGTCAGATAATGTGTAAATGAATCCTTAGCTGCTTCAGTTTTTACTTCAGTTTCAGAGTCTGAGTATGCACAGTACACTAATAAATTTTAAAAATGAAACTCAGGGAAACACTGATCAAAGGATTCAAAATTCATGCTACTAGCTTACTTTGGGGGGCTAGTTGAAGTATATTGATTTGGGTTTCCAGTAAATGTAAAATTTAAAAATTTTGAAGAAATGGACAAAAGAAAGCAGTCCACAAATGTAATTGGGCTAATATTCCTCCATAATGGTATCAGTAAGCAAAACAGATGAGAAGATATAATGTTACATTCTACAGAACTTGTCATTAAGAGACCACTCTGAAGTGTGCTAAACAGGCTTTCCATAGTTTGTAGGGAATAGTGATACATGTATTTCTTTACAATAACTTCCAGTACTTCAGTGCTTATTTTATAGTTGGTGAGAGAGAAGGTCCCTGGAAATGGAGAGGTTATCTATTTCCTTGCATATAATTCTGGCAGCTTTTACACTGAAGGGTATTAATTATGTACCGTAGATCTGCAAATGTTGAGAATTACAAGAAAGTTAGTTTGAACATGTAACATCTCTTCCTGTCTATTTCATGGCCTGAACTTTCCTGAACACATTTCTGTATTCAGAAGGGAAAAAAATTACCAGTAAAATATTTAAATATTAAATAGTCTAAGTTATTTAGGATTTTAGTAACACAGAAATTAGGTTTAAATTTTGGGTTTTTTTTTTCATTCTGACTGCATTGTGTCAAGGGATTTCATTGAGTGGTACCTCAGACAGAGGAATGACAGAGATATCAATGGAATCCAGTACAGATGGTATCACAAGTTATTGTATAGTTATTTTAGACTGGTCAGACTTAAATAGTGATGATAACTCAGCCAGGATATGGAAATCTCACTCTGTGTGTTACATTTAAGCATTCCTGTTTAAAAGGCTGGTGACTCTATCCTGTTACAAAACTTACCTTGACAAGCAGAATCACAGAATGGTTTACGTTGGAAGGGGCCCTTAAAAATTACCTAGTCCAATTCCCTGTCATAAGCAGGGACATCTTTCACTAGATTAAGTTGCTCCAAGCCCCATCCAACCTGTCCTGGAAAACTTCCAGGGAGGGACATCCACAGCTTCACTGGGTAACCTGTTCCAGCGTCTTACCACCCTCATAATATTTTGTTTTTCCTTATGTCCAGTCTAATTCTACCCTCTTTCAGTTTCAGTCCTGTCCCTACAGGCCCTGGAAAAAGTCCCCATCTTTCCTAATATGCCCCCTTTATATACTGAAAGGCTGCAATAATGTCTCTCTGGAGCCTTCTCTTCTCCAGGCTCAACAACCCCAACTCTTTCAGCCTGTCTTCATAGGAGAGATACTCCTTGGATCAATTTCATGGCCCTCCTCTGGACCCATTCCAGAAGCCCATGTCTTTCTTGTTTTGGGGACCCCAGACCTGGATGCAGTAGCCCAGGTGGGGTCTCACGAGAGTGACGTAGAGGGGAGAATAGGGTATCTATGATGGCACTTCTGATTAATCAAAGCTTTAAGGTAGATGTGCCTAAATATTTTCCTATAGTGTGTTGCCCAGAAAAGGAAACAGGCTTTTAAATTCAAATAAACTTGCTTCTACTGTAATTTAAATGAAAACAATTTTATTTTAAACATAGACAAGGGAAATGTGCAAGGTTTAAGGAGCTTCTTGCAGGTCCTTGTCTTGGGGGTACATGCTCCCATCTCTCTCTTCTGACTCTTGTCTGCCACAGTCTGGAATCTCCCAAGTTCAGCGTCCCCTCAAGAAAAGGAACAACTTTTTCTGCCCACCAAGGAACCCACTGACCTAGTTTTCTTAAAAATCAACCCCATTGGAGATACAATATGAAGGAACAAAAACACTAAGGAAAAAACCCAATACGTTAGAGAGCACACTTAGTATGCTGCCATCCTGTCTTCGAATATTAGAAGATGAGTATCTTTCTGTGACAGAATCTCAGTGTCAGGGCTGTCTTGCAGACAATAGCCCTGCAGTTCCTTTTTGCTATTGGTATTACATTTGGATTCCTATCCCCTAGTTTTGGAGTTGGGGATTTTTTTGTTTCTGTGGTTGGTTTGTGTGTGTGTGGCTTTCTTAGTCTTGTGTCTACCATTTGGTTTTGGAAATTACTAGGTATTTTTGTCCTAAGAAATTCCTTCTGTCATCCTTGAGTGTATAGTCATAAACTATACTTTCAAGTTCTAAAATTATCAGATTTTAATATTTCACCACCTAAGTTTCCAATAGGAATACTGGTTTCAGTTAGCAATACCAGATATAGTTCAATTCCTGCTCCCAATTTCAGACTAACCCATGATTTCTTGGTTGCTCCCAGTAAAGAGAAAATTGATAAATGCTAGCATAACATACCTACATTTCAAAGTCTGCACACAGACTTTCTCTTCCTGTAGAAATTTAACAAAATTTGCTATTCTGGCATTGTTTTTCCTGAATAAGTATATCCACATGGAGTTTATACCAAAATAAATATTCTAGAGTACTTATTTCACTCTGTTCTCAAATATGGACAAGTTGTTAAATACTTCCAGCCAAGAATCTGGGAACATTCATTCCCTATAGAATTTTTTCTCACAGCATTGGATTTTTACTGTAACCTTCATGTGGTGGTGTTTTTTCTTTTTTCTTTTTTTTAACTGGATTAATTTTCCTTTTTCATGTTTCAGTTTAAAAAAGACAGGTAATAGTGTAAAAGTCCACACAACCTTCTTGGCACTGATGTATAAACATATTACTATTTATTTCCGCTAAGTGGGCTTAATGACTGAGAACCAGGGACTGACTTGGTGTGGTGTGAAGCAGTGATGATAGGAACAAACACTGGGGGGAGGGGGGGCAGGTCTTACTGCCTTTGCCTTCAGTCATCCATGTCTGGACTAATCATCCTAAATTTCTTTTGCAGTCATGGGAGAGAAATTTTAGAGTGGAAATCACTGGACCTATTTTAAATGTCTGCTTTTAGTATGGGATGACTTACAAACTACTCACTTGGAACTTTACAGGAATTAGTCATATGCTTAAGCTGTAGTACTTTGGGAGTGAAGTCCCAAGATGTAAATGCCATGAGGCCACTATTGTATAGGGACCACTTCCCTCTGGCAGAGGGAAGCTGAGCTTCCACTGGCAGACGTGTCAGTCATTCAACATTTGGAGAGTCTGAACATGCTTCCTGAAGGACTGATATATGCGACTTCACTGGACTGTGAATAGGGTATTTAATCCAGAATTCAGAGAACATATTTTAGACTTGAGGATTTCCCAAAATAAATATAAAGTATGAAAAATTCTGGTCCCAGACTGGAATACTCCAAGACCATTTCTGGTTTCATGCTAGGCTCACAGCTTTCCTGTCTGACTCCTGTGAGCTTTGATGTAAGGGTTATTCCTTTTTCTGTTGGCACAAATCTTGAAAGTTCTTCTTCTGTCTCATTCCGATTTTGCCAGAGTCTGTGATATTTTTCTGGTGAAAAATGAGTGAAGCTACAGTAATTGACTTGAGTACATGGTTAGGTAGTGTGCACATGTGTTTTAATCAGATCCTGAATTTGTATTTTGAAATAACATGAGATTATTAAGAGCTGAGTGCGTTAAACACCAAGTATTTGTACCTACCCATAAAAAGTCCCTCACTGAGATGTACCTTCTAATAATTTACAAGATACATGCATGAGAAATTTGGTGCTTTGCCAGAAGAAGCCAAGTCTGCCATGTGATACAGAGGTATTGCCTTGATAAACTGTTAAAAGTTTTCAAATAACACAAAAAAGCCCACAGCTGGAAGATGTTTATGGTGCCTTCCACACTGCAAGAGAGCCGACTTTTTAAACACAGCTTTTAAAGTATTTACCTTCACCTTTATCTTGCATTTAACACTCAACAGCAAATTAAATTTTGCTGAAAAGTACAGTGTTGTGCCAAGTATTCAAAATTTAAGATCTACGGGGTGAATAGTTCTTTTTATAGGTTTCCTTACTTCCCTCCCTTGAATCTTTACAATAATAAAAGGCTTGTGGGATTTAAGACGTTAATAGGCAGAGGCTACTTTGAACTCGTGCAAGGACGGCTGTGTTGCCTGTTTTTTCAGCTGTACTTTACAGAGGTAGATCTGAACTGTTTTTATGCACATTCCTTGTATAAACTTTATCTGAAGAAAAAAAACAACTATTGAGCCATTCTCTTTGAATTTCAGAGAACTCTTGTTTTATGTAAACATTAGACTTAACACTGATTTTAAGGACAATTTTTTGTGTTGAAAAAACTAGCTTTATTAGTTACAGTACAGTAAGCCTGTTTTAGTGCTCTTCTACTGTTTATTAATAAGCTGAGTTTTCAATTATTATCTCTAAAGTGTGTCACTAAAGGGGTTTTGTTCTGTTCTTTTTAAACCTTTTTCACTGTTCTCCAGCGCATTAAATCTGGCAGAGATGGCAGCGCACGGAGCCGCAGAGACGGAAGTGCTGGTAGTGGTAAGTACTTAATGCCTCTGTTTAGATATCACATTTGACAGGATCCTGAATAAAGTAGTTTTTCTTGAAGTCTTTGTAAAACGTCCTTACATTCTGAAATGCAAGTACTTCACAAATTTTGCTTCATACTTCTTGATTATCTCGTTGTATGAAACCTCAAGCAGTATAGTAGCATGGATTTGGTCTCAGATTTGTGCTTTATATACAGATTCCAGTATATTCCTGAAGCTAAATTTCTACTACTTTTTAATGCTGTGGACTTACACATACCATTAACTTTGGAATATTTGCTATAAGGAATAATTATTATAACAAACCAGAACACGAAAACCATGAAAAACAGGAATTCATTGTGTCTTTAACATGGAGAAAAGCAGATTTTGTGCCCACAATCTAGTCTATTACATTAGGTATTTGTTACAAGAGGCTGTTTTGTACAACCAACTTGACAATAAGGAGAAGACATCCATACTATTTTTGAGCTCCTTCTTTCCCTCTTCCCAGCAGAGCAGAGCTGAAGTCTTCCATAGAGGAAAGCTTGCTCTCTGACTACTAAGTCTTCTCTATAGGTTTATAATGCTGACTTTCATAAATGTAAAACTCCAGCAGTTTAAGCCTGGAAACTGACCTGCTTTGTCTTTCTGCACTAGTGAGTCTGCATATTGCAGAACTAATGATTTTTCCCTCCCATTATTAAATCCATGAAATATTAGTAATGTTAAATCCTGCTGCTGCTCTAGGGAAACCAGCAGACTTTAGGCTACTTCAGCCACCTGGAAAAAAAAGTATTTTGACCCAAATAGGAAATGGTTTATTTGTATTCTGCTTTTAGTTTATCTTAATATCAGTGGGTCTCATAAGAAGATATCCCCTATAAATTCTTACCTCTCTTCCCTTCCTTTTACAGAGAAAGAATTTATGGACTTAATTTTTTTTTTTTTTTTGGTGATTTTATTTTGCCACCTACATAGCAGTTGCTTTATTACATTTATCAAATTCTATAGGGTCATGAAAAGTCATGGAAATTGCTAGTGTAATCTTGAGATTACCTTAGAATACTGTTACATTTATGACGACTGCTCTCCTGGGTTCTCTTAAGGGTTAGGAATGAGTATTAGATGCTTGAGAGAGATCTCATCCTTTTTTCAGTTCAGTAGTTTCACTAGAGAAACTTTTAAATCATTTATTGATATGTAGAAAAAAACACAATTCACCTAGGATTTAATTTTACCCGTTCTGGGCCTCAGGCCAAAGTAATTATTGGGGTGAAATGCCTTATTTTGCTAACAGAGAGGGATGGAAACATTTCTGGACTCTGCTGCCTTAGACCAGCCCTGTGATCAGGCAGTCAGCTGGAGGTGCCAGCTACACAGCAGTGTGAGACAGTCCCTGTTTTCTGTCATACAGTTGAGATCCACTTTGGCTTTATAATAAATAGACACTAAGAGCAACATTGGTAGCAGACAAGAGTACTTACAGCTGTGCAAAACATTGCATTAGGCATACAGGCAAGTGGCACACAGGGCCTCTTTTCTTACAGCTATATTTTGTAATTACCCCTACCCTCATTAGTGAAAATGGGGCATGTTACCGGGAACGTGTGAGTGAGTAACTTAGCAAAGGAGGATACCAGTTTGTCAATACTACTTCTAAAAACAGAAGTATCTACGGAAAGTTGTCTCTTTAAAAAAAATTTAAAGTAAAAGCAATCCCTTCCCCTACCCTCCAAAGTTGAACATGAGGAACTTTGTCTGCAAACTCTGATAATTCCAACACATTATTCTTTCCCCCCATAACCAGAGTAACAGGAGATAAGAGCATTTAGGATGCTAACATAAAGATGATGAGAGGGTAAGCAGGGTCAGAATTGACCTAGAATTTGTCTTACGAGTAATTCTTAGATTGTTGCTTAAGATACTATGTCCAATTTCTGAAAGAATGGAAAAAAACAGAGCTTGGGAACAAGTCTGTATACAAGCATGTTTCAGAACTCTCCATTACACAAATTCAGTGCCAAAGATCCAACCTTTCTGGAAATGACTGGCAAACAAGCAGAGGTACAAAGAAGGTGCTGTATTGAGCCTAGAGTTAACTTTCTGCTGGGATTCCTAACTATAAGTTGTGGTGAGATGTACTACTTGTGTATCTATTTTAGAAGGAGTCAAAGACATTATGCATTTTTCAAATAGTAATGTTGACTCTGGGGAACCTTATCAGTGAAGAAGCTGCACACCTATAGCACAGATGTTAAGGACCATGTTGTAGTTTGTCTGACTTTTACTGAGGATGACTTTAGAGAAACCTGAAGACCCAAACATTCTTTTGTCCAATGATTGGCATTATTCACCTGGGTTATGAGTCTGTATTTTGCAGAAATTTCTGTACATGAGCTGTGTGAAGACATATATGAAATACAAATGTGAGTTATTTTACTTCAGAATATTGGTACACTTTTGAGAAACTAATGGCTTCAGAAGGAAAAAAAACGCACCACATTTGTATACATTTTAAGATTAATCTTTTCCAGTGGCATTGCCAAGATCCTAAGGGATCATTTTCCTACACTGTATGAGGTATTTGCATCATTACTGAACCCAGTGAACTATGGTATCCTCCTTAGTTTAGTAGTTAATAGCTAAAGTACTTGCTAGCTAAATGAAGTGTGTGTATATGCATTCCAACTATTTTAGGTATGTTACTTTTTTTTTTTTTTTTCTCTTACCAGCTCACTGTCTCTATATGTTTTGGCATTCCTAACAGATTTTTTTTGTAACTATTTTGTCCCTATATAGTTATTTATATTAGGAGTATTAATAATTCAGGCTTCCTTGTTTCAGGAAGTGTGATCCAAAACTGCTTTCAGAGAGGAAGTTAAGAGGAAGGAGATCTATGTCAGTAGGGTTTGTATGTAATAGGACACTTACTACTTTACCATTGTAAATTAAAACAGAATGTACATAAGATGTACCAAAGCATAATTTGAAGAATATGAGCATGGATGGTAGAATGGAAAAAGGTAGACCAAGAAAACTGACCTTGATATCAGTGTCAGTTAAAGTCTGTTCTTGTCTTGTAAAAAGAATAAGCACTGAATCTAACATGCCTACTCAAGATTGAGCACGTTTTTTTACTTTTATTATAAAAAGTGGAATTTTCTTCTCCCCACAAATCTCAGATTTATGATTTTGACTCATGTTGGAAGCAGATGACACTGGTACATTTCCTTCAAATTATCTTTTTTAATTTAAAAAAGGAGAAAACAAAAAAACAAACCAAAAAACCATGAAAGGAGCTAACAGCACATCTGAGTTTAGGCAGTTCTCAAAGATTTCCTTTCCCGTCATGTCTTCTTGTTTTCATCCTCACTTTTTGGTGTTTTGCAATGATGTGATAGTAACATCCAGAATTTAGAGGTTAGAGCACTGTGGGGTTTACTACCTGAAGAGGTTTTACTGTTCAATAGCATGAGGCCTTTCACAGATAAGGGGAAGCATGACTTTAAGGAATACGTTACCATAGCAGTGTTTACTTGGTCTCTGCTTTTGCCCTGCTTTCTGAATGGAGAGTTTTGTACTGGATCAGAAGGGAGTTGTATACTGGCTGAGAGGAGCCATGCAGTCTCGGACAGGAGCCCAAAAAAGCAGTGTTGAATTCAAAAGATGAAAGACTGAGCACTTTGCATTCTTCTTGTTACCTGAGCCTGTCCAGATGAATTTGGGAAGGAAACCGTGCAATAATAATTTCGATGTGTTTTCCCTTTTTTCATTTCACCTGTGGTGTTGTCAGCAGAGAAATGGGTCTGACCATCCCAAACAAACATCCCATGTTCAAACGGACTCTACCAGCCTATAGATATTTCTTCATATGATATGGAAGCACATTATAAATGTTAGGGCTATAAGCATCCCAAATAACCTTAACTGGGATAGAGGCAAGATATTCTCCTGTGCCCTTCAGCCTGGACTTCATGATCATGTTTCCTAGGTTTTGTGTGCCTGTTCCTGCCTCATTAATTAGAAACCGTTGTGGGATTATTCCATTGGCTGTATGTGAAGAAGAAAAACAAAACAAAAAAACCCAAAACAAAACAAACAGATAGGGAAAATGTCTGAGTGAATAGAGTATCTTCACCTGTTTTCTGCATCTGAACTCACCTGAGGAGTTAGCTGAACTGACACACCAGAAATAATTCTCATTCAACAGAATTTCAAATAAAAGTTAACTGCAGTGGAGTTAAAAGTTGCATTTGCTTCCCATGCCATTTCTCTGTTCTAATATACTATTCTGCTTGCTGTATTGAACTTGCTGTTCTCTTTGGTCAGACAAACCAAAGCCCTCTCTTCTCCAACATGGTGTCTTCATCCCAAATACAAAAGATAAACTGAGGTGCATTTAAACACATTGTGGGTTTACTGAAGCATCTGCAGTCTTTAAAAGCATTATCTCCCTCACTATGCACTTTGTTACAGAAACATTTTATAGAGGAGGTAGAGTACCAAACAACCTTACCCTTTGATCTCTTTTCCCGATGAGTAAAATAGTACTAAAAATTCTAATTTATGTCCTTTATGATAATGATGGAATTTCTAATGCTGTAGTCTCATCACCGTGATAGCAACTAGTGAGCTTCCTTTAAAAATAAATATAAATAGCATGGATTTTATGGGTTGAAGTGATATACACACAGGTATCTTGCTAAGTAGGAAGTACAGAAACACTTTAAAAGATACAGAATCTTTTTTTTATAGACATCACTGGTTAAAATAGAATTATTCCAAAATAGTATTGCTTTTGCATTATGTTTCTTTATTCATTATTCTGCTATATAAAATTAACATTTTTTAAAAAACTTAAGTTTTATACTTTGATTCCTTTTTTTTCCTCTAAATTTTATGTGGAGCAATTAGTTCAAATTCTTTTTTGTAAGAAGTTGAACAAATCTGAATGAACAGAACATAATACACTATAACAAATGCAATATCCTAAATATAACATTATGGGTATGACTTTTAAATGGATGAGAGGAAGGAGTGCACTAGAAAATATATCAGCATGCAGAATATGTTATTAATGTCTTTACACGCATAGGTCCCAGTTAAGGCTAATGAACACAGACTGTGGGGAAAAGAGAATGTCAACATGATAATCAAAATCTCAAGTATAATAATTTTACAGAGTAAATATAAATCAAATTGTTTGGATATATTGACCAGCTCTGCTTAATCAGTTACTGGTTTTCAACTGAAATCTGAAGCCATCTTCCTGCAGTCAGTTTGTGTGTATGTGTCCACATCATCAACCCAGAGTGAGTACACTGGGACTGGCCTCTGCATGAACTACAGTAACAACATACCTTTAAAATAAAAGCACAATAACTACCTAAATAAGGATCATGCACTGATTGCAGTGAAGGCTTGCTTAGATACAATTTAGTTCAACAGTGGTCTTCCATTATTCAAAAACTTTGTTTAATTTGCTGGATGTGTTTGTCAGTTACTAAAGTAAAGCTGATAGAATTAATTTGCACTTTGAGAAATGTATGTCTGTAGTCCTTTTATTGCAAGTGCATTCAGAGAGGTGTTAACATGCAAAGCTGTACCATTAGTAGAGAAAAACTGCAAAAAAAGCTTTTCAACCAGAGTTTTTATTATTATCCTTGGTCCAAATGTTAGTGTTGTTTTCTTCTGTGTATTACTTTAGTGAAAGTCCATTTCATTCCTATAATCCAAAAGCTGGAATAAAATGTTTAAAATCTTTTTCCTGGATTTTAAGGGGAAACAGTGAGTAGAAAATGTAAAACCTCCACAGCATCCTTGTAGATAAGTTCATCAAGTATGGGTTTGGTGATCAGGCAGTGAGGTGGATCAAGAACTGGTTGAAAGGAAGAAGTCAGAGAGTTGTAGTCAATGGGGCAGAATCTAGTTGGAGGCCTGTGACTAGTGGAGTCCCTCAGGGGTCGGTACTGGGACCGGTGTTGTTCAACATCTTCATCAACGACCTGGATGAGGGAACAGAGTGTGCCCTCAGCAAGTTTGCTGATGACACCAAGCTGGGAGGAGTGGCTGACACACCAGAAGGCTGTGCTGCCATTCAGTGAGACCTGGACAGGCTGGAGAGTTGGTTGGGGAGAAAATTGACGAAATTCAGCAAGGGCAAGTGTAGAGTTTTGCATTTGGGAAGAAAAACATAATGTACCAGTACAGGCTGGGGGCTGACCTGCTGGAGAGCAGTGTAGGGGAAAGGGACCTGGGGGTCCTGGTGGACAGGAGGATGACCATGAGCCAGCAATGTGCCCTTGTGGCTAAGAAGGCCAATGGCATCCTGGGGTATATTAGAAACGGTGTGGTTAGTCGGTCAAGAGAGGTTCTCCTCCCCCTCTATTCTGCATTGGTGAGGCTGCATCTGGAATATTGTGTCCAGTTCTGGGCCCCTCAGTTCCAGAAGGACAGGGAACTGCTTGAAAGAGTCCAGTGCAGAGCCACAAAGATGATTAAGGGAGTGGAACATCTCCCTTATGAGGAAAGGCTGAGGGAGCTGGGTCTCTTTAGCTTGGAGAAAAGGAGACTGAGGGGTGACCTCATCAGTGTTTACAAATATGTAAAGGGTGAGTGTCAGGAAGATGGAGTTAAGCTTTTTTCAGTGATGTCTAGTGATAGGACAAGGGGTAATGGATGTAAACTGGAGCATAGGAGGTTCAGTGTGAATATCAGGAAAAAATTGTTTACTGTGAGAGTGACAGAGCACTGGAACAGGCTGTCCAGAGAAGTTGTGGAGTCTTCTTCACTGGAGACATTCAAGACCCACCTGGACGCCTTCCTGTGTCATGTTCTGTAGGTGACCTTGCTCTGGCAGGGAGGTTGGACTAGACGATCTTTCGAGGTCCCTTCCAACCCCTAGGATTCTGTGATTCTGTGAAAGTAGACATGTATGTGATAAAATGCATTAAAAACAATTCCTCCCCCAAAGTTCTCTTTATGGTAGGATACCAAAACCCTGAAGTCTATGTTGCAAGCTTATATTCCTTAACATTGGCCAAATTATGTATGTTTGTATGCTGATGATTTATCTGCAAACAGAACTACAAAAAGTAATTTCAATATGAGATTTAAACTTCTGGCAGATCATGTTATATGGTCAGCAGAATTTTTAATAGCTGCTATATTGGCAGCCAAATCCTGTATCCCATGGCAGAGTTTCAAGAAAAGCTTTAACCCAGCTGGCTCAGCTGTGGGTTTGAACTCCCTCAGGTGAAGGAAGGCACTGAAGCCAGACTTAGCTTCCTAAACTGCTGTCTGACATCTACATGTAACGTTCACAGCCCTTTAGATGAGCCCCCACAATCAAACCTGTTGATTTCTTTCAGTTTCTTTAAATCCTTCATTAAGCGTTCACTGCTTCTGTGGAGCTTGTCAGTGAGAATTGATCCAAGGGAGGTCAATGCACATTCAAATAGATTTTCCTTGCTTTGAAGTTTTGATGGTAATCTGTGTCTTTGTAAACATATTAACTGTTTGACATGTGACTGTAAGTATTAGATCTTTCTTGGAGCAGAGACATTGTCTTCCAAGTCAGGGCTGAGTAAACTGAAGTCTGTAGTAGTATTTATAGAGAAATAAAAGTTTGTCATCTTTGTGGAATATCTTTTTTAATTTGTTTTAAAATAGTAACAATATTTATTAAAAGAACATTTATAGTAAATAAGACAATGGAAATGTGTTGCCAAATCCAGACCTTGTAATTAATGTTTGCTGAAACCTATTTTTCCTCCTTACAGATGGAGGGCTTATTATTAATAACAGCATTGTTTCCTGTTGTACATGGGCATGTTTGTGTTTGGCTGGCTGGCATGGCCTACCTTGTAAATACACCAAGCCAAACACAAAACGTTTTCTCCTAGGAGGAAAAAAACGCATGAAAATTTGTTGTAGCAGACAAGATTGAAAGCTTGCCACAAATGTGAAAAAGAGATTCAGAGGTGAATAGAATATTTCAAGTGTCTGGAATATTGCTGTGGCAAGAGAATGTTAATCTGACGTTGTCTGGGCACGAGGCAGCCCCTGGAGCCAACACATTCCTTGGGGCCCTGCTGCAAACTGAGCTGCCAGCACAGTGTTTACTGCAAGATGCAGGGCCAGGATGGTCTGTATACATGAACTGTGCCTGCCTGCCATGCAGACAGCACATGCCAAATATACTCTTCTAAAAGTTAACATTGTATTTAACCTTGACAGCATTCAACAGGTGTATCATAGTAATATATTAATAAGCACACAGACATATGAAATGTCCATATACATTGTGACAGTGTTTATAGTTACCATGCTTATTTTAACTAAAAAATGTGAGTCTAAATTTATAAGCAACTGAAATATCAGCATTTGAAGCAGGAATATTTTAATGTGTTTACTCCAAAGTAAATAAGGCTGTATATATTTTTTAAAAAAACAAAACAAAACCAAACTACTACAAAACACACATGTGGACATAGTGTCCATTGTGTTTTAATGGCCACTATGACAAATGAGTACTGTATCCATCATGAAAAGATGATTTCATCCAAATCCTGTTTGACAGATAGTAGGTGAATTTATGTTGTTCTTTTATCATCATTTCACAGAACATAGCAACATGTAACTTGTCTTCAACTCTTACTTGTTGTTTTTTTTCCCAGATGGTGGTGGTACCAAAGGGGAAAGACTGAGTGCCAAACTAAAAGATATGCCTGGAACAAGTGAACCCTATGAAAGTAGCAGCAGTAAAGAAATAGGCAAGTGGACATCTTATACCTGCTTATTTTCCTGGTCCTCAAAGAGAAGGGAGATGGAAAAAACAAGTTATTGGAAGAGCATGCAGAATTAGACAATCAGGAAAACATTTTTCCCCATTAAATAAATGTGAAGAATGGCTTTAGCTTCATTGTTCAGAACTCACTATAAAGTAATTGTAAAAATTAAGAGATGTGGCCCATGTAAACATTTATTACTTTCAGTATCTCTCTGCTGCTCCCATTAGTCAGTTCTTGTACTCTGCAGTCCTTCAGTTCTAACTCCTGCAGTTCTTCACTATGATTGAGTTTTCAAAGGGGTCCCAAATCCATGTGGAATGTGATACTTCCTAAAATGCCCTTCCTCAACCAACTCAGCAGTCTTCCTGTTCCATGCACTTTTCTGAAGTCTTTTTCTCACTTAATGACTGTAATAAAATAAAGAAAAAATATTTTTAAGGAAAAGAAGGAAAAAAAAGCTTCTGTCAGTAGCACTCAGGTACTTTGCTCTTGTGCCATGCCTCACTTCCCAGATGTGGTATCTTGTTCCTAAGCATTCATGTGCTCTTTCTGGTCTGCATTCCAAAGACACCTTACAGATGTGTAATGCTAAAACCCACTCTTGTGTTTGTTTGCAGCAAAGCTAAAATTACCTGTAACTGTTTCAAATGTATTTATTTAAACCCTAGATGCCTCCTACACAGATCCACTTGGCCCACAAGCAGAAAGACCAAAAACTGCAGCAAGAAAAAGAGCTGAGGAAGATGACTTCGCTGATGAAGAACTAGGAGATGATTTGCTTCCAGAATAACACAGAACACTCATAATTTTTTTCCCTTTTAAAAGTTTTAGCAGAAAAACATTAATCTGTAATTATTTTGTAGTGGGTTTTGATAAAATATTACTGAACTTGGGATACATGCTATCATATATTAAAAACATGGATTTGAAGTTGCAGTGTCTTTTATAATTTATTTTTTAAAAAAGAATGCATAAAAACTATACAGGTATCCAAGGTCATTGCAAACTATATCAAGTGCATAAAGCTTTTGCTTTCAGAGATAAGTCAAATGGAATAGACACAGCAGTCTCTAAAATTTCACCTTCCAGTGGGAAATACCTTAAAGCAATGTTATAATGTTGAATCCAAAGCCAGAACTTAAGGTCTGTGAACTGACTTTTGAAAATGTTGGATATGACCTTGGTTATCCTTAAGGCCCCAGTTCAGCAAAGTCCTTAATACTGATACTGAAGAAAGCATCTTAATTTTTGTCTGTGCTTAGCTGAGCTAAGGCCATTTTGCAGTCTCTTGGCAATCTCTTAGGTATTTTTGCAATTACAAATATGAGGGGGGTGTTTAATTTCAAATGGTCAGAGTGGGCAGGATTTCAATCTAGTTTGCTCAGAATTTCTAATTAGATTTCAGCTTTTTAATCTTATACTGGGGATCTGTGAATAAACAGAGGTAGCCTTGTACAGCCTAGATTGAGTATGTGCAGAGAAGTTACAGAAATCTTGATTTTCCTTATGAACTGAACAAATTTGATCTGAAATCACTGAGATGTTAAATAGGAATGTGGGGTTCCTGATTTATATCACTTTTGGGAGATAAAAATATTAGTCAGGTGTTCAGAATTTCCTAATACATACTTACAAAACTAGAACACTGGGGTGGCAGGGACTCGTTTTTAAAATGTTGGTGTGAGTTTGGTTTAATAGTTAAACTTTAGTCATTATACTTTAGAAGACTGAATCCTTGCATTTCAATATTTCCAATGCTCATCCTCAGTATTGGTGCTTAAAGTGTTTCCCAGCTGGTGGCACAGTAAGTTCTCTTCCTATCTTCATAAAATGTTCTTTTCAGCTTTTAAAAGCATGTGATTGGTGTCTTAAGATGTGTCTGCAAGTGGTCAGCAATATTTCCTTAATAGCTCAGCTGTAAGAGTGGGTTTTATGGTACAGTTAACGGACTGCTTGACATGGAATGTGTTTCTCCTGATACTGGTGCAGCACTCAGCCTAGGACTGCACCAGCTTCTGCTTGGTGGTATGAGCAGAGCACATTCAAGTGTGGTCGATGGCACATCCTGAGGAGCTCGCCAAAGAAAGAAGACATGCTGAGTTTTGGGGCTTAATCCTTCTAGCGGATGGAAGATAGCATGAGAAGGAAGTGGATGTCACTTGTCTTCTTTCTGCAAGTCTCTCTGGTGCTGCTGTTCTCTCTTAGCAGCAGGACAGAAAGGAAAAAAGATGACCTCTGCTGCTGGTAGGGGCAGAAGGGGAAAGAATGGATGACTTGTGTGGCTAAAGAACTTGGATACCACACTGCAATGCTAGTATGCCAAGCCAGAGCAGTCTTTGGCTTTTTGACTGTTCAGCTCAGGTCGGGAGACCATCTGTGTCTTTTAGAATGAGAAATACAGAAATATGTTGTCTCTTTTGCAGCTGGTAAATTCCCAGTTTCGTTGCAGACTTTACCATTTTACTTTTTTCCACTCCTTGGCAGTAGACCAAAGACAGTGTATGCCTGGAAACACAGAGTCTGTGTGCTGTTGTCAGCTGGGTATATTCTGGGTCTGTTGTAGAGCTGGAAGGAATATCCTGCCTCTGCCACTGGGCAGCCCTTACCTCTCTTCACCTACAGACCCACCACTGCCAAAACCTTGGCACTGACACCCAACACCAGAGTGTATATTTTTAGTATTTTCAGAAGGACAAAGGAGGAGAGATGGAAAGGCAACTGAGATGAACAATTCTCAGAGAAGGGCTCAGGCAGATGTCTTAAGCTGGGTCCCAAGTGTGACCATAAGGTTTTGCTTGCCTGGCGTTCAGTGCTGCCATATCAACTGCTCTGGTCATGGGATGGCGTGTTGCTGGGTATCATGGTAGGTTTTTTTCTATCAGGCTTACAGTCTTGGAAGAGCTGGACCTCTAGGATGAAACCTGCCAGTCAGGAGGGAGCATTTTCAGCTACACAGGCTGCTGTGGAATGAGGTATTTGATTAATCATAGTGAGAGAAAGTATTTGGGACCATGGCAGGGAGTACAGATCAATGTGTGAAATGGGACAAAGAAGAAGATGGGTAAGCTACTGTCATGGTCTTCTAACACAAAACCATTTGAATTGAGCATCTAATCAAACATTGCAATGGCATAGATGTCTCCAGGATAAAGCTGCACGAATCACCAGTAATTTGGAATGTGGTTTACAGGCAGACTCAGTCTTAGGAACACTCCTATGGATGTCAGATTTTGATCAGCAGCAGTTTCTCAGTTCAGTTTGCCCAGATAACTGACTGAACATTATGTAAACTTCTGTGTTTTACAAAGCATTGCACTTTTGTTCCACTCCTGCCCAAATACCCAGGAACACGTTGTTCCCTATACCATGAGGATCTGATTATATAATGCACTGAGTTATGATGCATTTGCATTTTATTTTATTTTGCAAGCACTGTTGAACTTATTCTGAACTGACAGAAAGCCGTGTGATGCAGCTCCAACACTGGAATAGTAAGTCCTGCTCACAGTCAAAATCATTTAGCCCAGGTTTAGCTCTTTCAAAGCCATGTTAACTAGGGCCACATCTCTACTAGAACTGCAGTACTGTGTGACAGAGTGTGACATTCCACCTGGACTCAAGGCTGGATTGTGACCCGAGAGGGTCTAATATAACTGGAAGCCATTTGGTGCGTGTCCAAAGTGCAGAATCACCTCTCTCGATCTGCTGGCCACCCTTCTTTTGATACAGCCCAAGATGCAGCTGGCCTCTGTGCTGCAATTGCACATTGGTGGCTCCTGTCCAGCTTTTCATCCCCACTAGTACCCCTAGGTTTTTCCACAGAGCTGCTTTCTAGCATATCTTCTCCCAGCCTGTATTCCTATCTCCGGTTGTCCCCGCCCAGGTGCAGGACCTTGCATTTGGCCTTGTTGAACCTCATGAGGTTCACCTGGGCCCACTTCTCCAGCTTGTCCAGGTCCCTCTGGATGGCATCCCATCCCTCTGGCATTTCGACCTAACCACCCAGCTTGGTGTCATCTGCAGACTTGCTGAGGGTGCTCTCAATGCCACTGTCAATATCATTAATGATGATATTAAACAACACTGTTCCCAGTATGGACCCCTGAGGGACACCACTTGTCACCATTTGCAATCTGGACATTGAGCCATTGACCACTACTGTAGATGAGACCATCCAGCCAATTCTTTATCCACTGAACAGTCCACCCATCAAACCCATATCTCTTCAACTTAGAGAGATGGATGTTGTGGGGGACTATGTCAAAGACCTTGCAGAAGTCCAGATAGATGACATCCATTGGTCTTCCCTTGTCCACTGATGCAGTCACTTCATTGCACAAAGCCAACAGGTTGGTCAGGCAGGATTTGCCCCTAGTAAAGCCATGCTGGCTGTTCTGAATCACCTCCCTGTCCTCCATGTGCCTTAGCATGTCTCCTAGGAGGATCTGTTCCATGATCTTCCCAGGCACAAAGGTGAGGCTGACAGGTCAGCAGTTCCCAGGGTCCTCCTTTCTATCCTTTTTAAATATGGATGTAATGTTTCCCTTTTTCCAGTCACCAGGGACTTCACCTGACTGCCATGACTTTTCAAGTATCATGGAGAGTGGCTTGGCAACTACATCAGCCAGTTCCTTCAGGACTCTGGGATGCATCTCATCAGGTCCCATGGGCTTGGGTATGTTCAGGTTCCTCAGATGGCCAGGAACCTTGTCTTCGCTTATGGTCAGAGGGACTTTGTGTCCCTGGTCTCTGTCCTGTGGGCCATCACCAAAAGACCCATGAGGATTTGCCAGTGAAGACTGAGGCAAAAAAGTTGTTGAGAATCTCAAGAGTCCAGACTGCAGCAATTCCTTCCTCAGATAGCCAGAGTTGTGCTATTTTCAGCTGTAAATCCCCACATTTCTTCTCACCAGCCTCAATGCCTTGCCTCCTCTAGGGCCCAGACCATCCTGGCTCTGCCTCGACTCGTGCCCTGGCCTCGTGGGTCCCACTCGAGGCTCCGGGTTCCAGAGGGCTTAAGGGGATCCCGGCTCATCCCCACGGCACAGAGGGCGGTGGCTGCCGCGGACCGCGGTACCCGTTGCTGGGGGAGGCAGCGCTGAGCTCCCGGCGGGGCAGAGGAGGGCACGGGGCGGCCTGGGGCACCCGGGCCCGGCGGGGCAGCCGGGCGGGCCGGGCAGCTGGGCCGTGCCTGCCGTGCCGTGCCTGCCGGGCCGTGCCTGCCGTGCCGTGCCGTGCCTGCCGTGCCCGCCGGGCCGTGCCTGCCGTGCCCGCCGGGCCGTGCCCCGCTGGCCGGGGCAACGGGGCAGGATGGCGGGGCCCTCAGCAGCGCGGGACCGGCCGATTCCCAGCGCTGAGCGCTCGCCTCCTCCGTGAGCGCCTGCAATGTTCCTGGCATGCGAGGCCAGGGGAGATGCTGTGAGGAGCGGGGCACTTTTCCAACAGCTCCTCCGCCGAGAGCCAGTGGCACGGCGCGCCGCAGCCCGCCGCTCTCCTCGGCTTCCTCGAGCAGCCCGAGCGCCATGCAGAGAGGCAGGGTAAGGGGCTGCGGGCCGGGTACGGGGCAGGGCGGGCCGGGGGGAGAGCCCTGACCCCCGGGCCAGGGTCTCCGGGGCGCGGCGGGTCCCAGCCCCGCTGACGGCGGCGTCGTTGCAGGTGCGGGCG
The DNA here is from genome assembly GCF_020740795.1 of Apus apus. Classification (NCBI taxonomy): domain Eukaryota; kingdom Metazoa; phylum Chordata; class Aves; order Apodiformes; family Apodidae; genus Apus; species Apus apus. Next base: position 18,536,095 of record NC_067282.1, read on the forward strand.
GGCGCGGCGCTGCCGCCGCTGCCTCCGCGGCTGCTGCTGCTGCTGCTGCTGCTGCTGCTGCTGCTGCTCCCGCTCCGCCCCGGGGCTCTGCGGGCGCCCAAGCGGCCGGCGCGGACCCGGACCTGCGGCGAGCGGCCCGAGGAACTGCTGGAGCAGCTATACGGGCGGCTGGCGGCGGGAATGCTCAGCGCCTTCCACCACACCCTGCAGCCCGAGCCGCCGGGCCGCCAGCAGAACGCCAGCTGCCCGGCCGGGAGCCGGCCCGCCGCCGACAAGAGGTTCCGGCTGCCCGTCAACCTGCGCAGCGCCTCGCCCTGGGCCTACAGGTGACCGCGGGGCTCGGGGGGGCTCGGGCCGCTCAGGGGGCACAGCGGGGCCGGGCTCCCGGAGCAGGCGGGTTCCCCTGCCTGGTGCCCCCGCTGCCGCCGGCGCTGCCTGCTCGGGCCCCTCGGCGCCTTTCCCCGCGCAGCGCCGGTGCCGAGGGGTGGGGGGGGGGGTGGGTGCTGCCGGGCGGCCGGGAGGCGCTAAAGTGGGCGTCTGGATCGGCAGAGACGAGGTAAATGTGTCAAAACAGCTTGTGTGCAGTGTGTGCCTCATGGGCAGACAGGGAAACGAAAGGTAGTTGAGGTGCTGTGAGATGAAGCTCACACACACCCGGGAGCACAAACCACCCCTCAGAAAGTCTCACTGAGGTAAATTGTCCCGTGTGAGGTTCACTCCACTTAGGGGACCCTCGGCAAGGAGCCGTCGCCAAGAGAGCCCTTCCTTGACTTTGTAGCATCCCCAGAGGAACTCCGATTCTTTCCCTGAGACGGGGCTCCGCACGCTGTGCTGGTGTCTGCAGCACTTCGGGGGGCAGCGTGTGCTGGTTGCGCTCCCGCAGAGCTGCGTCTTCACCAGCCGCACTGCGCGCGCTCCCGAGGGCTTGCTGGCCGGTTTGCTCTGGGAGCCCAGGCAAGGAAGGAGCTGCGGTTTTCTACTTCTGTATTTTCAGCCTACACTTTGCAAACCCCGCTCCCCTTATGTGGAACAAGGGCTGACAGTATTTTTAAGGGGGCATAAAAATAAGTAAAGTAAATCAGTTGTTAGGCTGGTTAATACACAAAACAAGGGTCTGCATTTCTGTAGGGAACACTGGAAAAGCTTGGAGACCACTGATGTAGAACACTAAAACACTGTGACCACATTCTCACTGTCAAGCCTTCTGGTGGTTTTGACAGAGTAAAACTGACAGAATTGTGTTCTCTGTTTTCAGCTGTTGGTAAAGACACTGCAGACAGCATGCACAAACTTAAATGGAACTGACTTTCTGACTACTTTCTGTACGTTATCCTTCCTATATACCCTGATGCAATTACTGTGTATTCAGCAAACTTAAATATCTCCTTGTTAGTAATCTCCAATAAACATTTATTTTGTGGCATGGTTTTTGCCCACTTTTAGTTAAAGAAGTAATCCTACTGAGAGAAAAATGGCTTATTTGCTCAATAAGCCTTTCATAAACAAAGTATTTTTAGAAATAGTATTTTTAGTAATACATTTTATGTAAGCAGAATGAGGATTTTTTTAAGCCATGTAAGCGTGCAAAAAGCAAGTTTGATGAATGGAACACCTACGACTAGGCTCAGATATTTTTTACATTGGTTTCTAGTTACTAGTGCTATCAGAAAATTGTTCTCCTGGTCTGAAAACAGTACTTTCCATTTACACATCTCATTGGGCAGGTATTTATTTTCAGCTGGAGCTCTGTATAGGCTTACTTCTTGACAGAGAACCAGCTGCTATTTGGGGCCTGGCTTACTCAGAGTTTATTAAGAAACTGTAAATCTACTACACATTTCATCAAAATGTTTTCAAACAGACCACTAGCCATTCACATACAAGTAACTTGATGAAATCTCCAAGCTAGAAATTTTAAAAGATGGTGAAAAAGTATTACACTGTCAAAGTCAGAATCTGAAATGATTATGGGGAAAATCAGTTTCTCTAGGGTGCTGAGGCCCAAGTGCACTGTCAGATTAACAGATCTCATTTACAGCCTGTTTCCTCAGTCCCATCTTTACTGTATTGTTAGTGTGCAGTGAGACAGTGACAGGCATTGCAGGATGTGCAATGAAAGTGTAAAATACAGAATTGCTCATTATGAACAGTAACGTGCCTTTGCTGTTACAACCTGCTATTCCACTGACTTTGAAGCCAGGTAAAAGATTTTGAAGATCTGGTGTGATCTGTGGTGTTCACCAGGCTGCCCTGGAAGCAAGCTCCCGGTTCCTGTTAGAGCTATTGCCTGTCTTTAAAAAGGACATGCAGCTCTGTTAAAGATTCCAAGTAGTGACACGTTAGGTCTTGTCAGTGGCTCACCAACTCCACTTGTATGAGCCCAACAATTTCTTCTCCATGGCAGGGGTGTTATTCTGAAATGCTGTGTACAGCTCTCTCCTGCAACACAGAACTTTATCAACAAGCCTACTTACATTTAATTATTTTAGTCTTTCCTCATGAGCTGCTCATGTTCACTCATCTTGCCAAGGTTTGTTGCTGCCTCCTGAACTGCCTTTGAATCACCTGAGTTGTTCTAATTGTGAATGCCCAGAAATTAATTCACTGTAGGCAGCCTCTTCTTGTATACCCTGGTAGGACACCCCTCAAAGCATGAATTTCATTGTTTGAAACTCAGATCAAGATTCCTGCCCTGTTTCAGTATGTCTCATGGTTGTCTTGCTCTCCAGCTCCTTTTCTGCCTCCAAAGAGTTACAGTGCAGTTGATTTCTACTCTGTGCACAAAGGATGTTTTTTCTTTTTGACCTTTTATGTGCATTTTAATGTCTGAGATATCTCATACTATTTCTCTGTCTTCACTGGTGTTGCAGCAGTTCCCATTGTTACCATCTGCAGATTTCATTAACAAACACTGTTTATACTCCCTATTCCAGGTCATTAATAATAAAGATATTAGGTCTGGCTCTACTTACCTTCCCCTACATATCTCCCCAGGCACCTGTTCCCAGCTGTTTAACACTGCTTCTTGTAGTTCTTCTGCTCACATGACCATTCAACTTAACTGAAATTTTTTCATATCAGTACTTGTGAGAAAGAGACAAATATGAGATGTGTGTATAATACTCACCCTGCTGCATTACACAGATGTAAGTTTGGAATTCTGTGTAGTGTGGAAGAACTAGGTTTAATTGGTCAAAGTATGGATAATCCTTACGTGGCTTCTTTCCTTTGTTCTGATAGCTATTTATTTTCTCTTACGTGGTCTTCAATTTGGTTATACACTTACATCATTTTTGGCTTACTGCAGTCCAGAGATACAGAAGTTCCACATGCATCGCACCACAGATCCATCTGGTCCTTGATCCTGCTGCTGGCAGCAACCAACAGTTGGTATTTGAGGCAAAAGTTAGGAGAAGAATCTTAGTTCATCTGCCTGATAATGAAATTCCATCCCAATGGCCTCAGGAGATCAGTATATAACTCAAGGCACAAGGTTTAATCACCCAAACGGCTCCTCACCCTGCAGAGCTATAAAGAGACAGCAGAGCTCCCCAAAGTCGGTTGAGTGGAGTGAAACCTTGAGCATACTGGATTTGCTCAGCACTTCAGGAAGTTGGTCTAAGAGTCCCCCAGGTTTTTTAAAAAACAGAGCCAGCAGCAGAAGCTCTGCCATAAGGGCATCAGGCCAGTTTGTGACATCTATCCAGGAGCTGCTCGTCCTTTTCAGCAGTGTTAGATGGGCAGTCAATGAAATCCAGAAAGCCTGATTGTACAAGAAGGTACTGTCAAGGGCCGTGGTCCTTGGCTATTGCTATGGTTCACAGCTGCTTCACAAGAATTAGTGCTAGGGGTTGTCCTCCCACCTGCAGATCCCTGCCAGCAGCACAGGATGGGTTCTGCTGGTTAAAATTTACAGAAGCTGTGAGAGTGGTGAATCTTTACCACTGCAAGCTCAGCTCAAGAGATGCACACACAAGTTGCTCACGGACAAGAGCCTTATAAAAGAGATTAATTTTAAACGTGTGCCCAAACATTTGCCAGGTGTGATCATTAAGCTTGGAGTAATGGTCTAAAAATCTGATCCCACTGAACTTAACAGCAAGTTTCCAGATAGTGATTTGTGATTGCATTCATGGTGCTGCAGAGCACAAGTGGTGTTCTTTAATCAGCTGTATCCATCAGCTCTAGTTTTATCCTCTTTTGTCTTAAGGTTATAACATTTACAGCTTGCTTATAGGAGTATAGAGTTTTCTGAAAACACAATTCTACATGAATTTAGCAAAAAGTTTTTATGTGTATCCACAAAGTCATTCTTGTTTCTGAGATTCCAAATCTTACGGCTTCTCTGTCTGTCTCTGGGGCCTAATGCTGTGTTTACTGAGGGTTCACTGACTGGATTGAGAGATGAGTTTAGAGCCTTGAATTTGGAAAGGCTGAGAATGCCTTTTTTTGTTTTGTATCCAGCAAATTGTCACTGCTAGAAAAATATTATAGCTCTTTTTACAGTCTGCATTGAGGTATTTATTTCTGTGGAAGATAATTTGCTGCTGTACAGTAAGGTGAAATAATCAGCAAAATTTCTCAGCATCCTTTGCAGCTTTGGGTCTCTAGGAATCAACATTCTGTAGAAGAGAAATTTAACTTTCATTGTCAGCATTGATCTGATAGTGAAATCCCATGTCAGTTAGTCCCTCTTTCAAACATTGCCCATCTTGTCTTTTCTGCTTTTCAAAAATCAGTTTCAGTTTATAAGCATCCTTGGGTTAGTGCTCATCTATGTAAAATCTTAATAAAAGTAATACAAGCAAGTCTGTCTTTTCTGGTAAAAGGCAAGCTTGTCTGCAGTGCTTTTCAAAACAGTCATTCATACAAGATGGGTGTTCCTTTCAATGAACCTTATCCAAGACAGTTTTCCAGGAGGGAAGATTATCATGTGGCACAGTGTGCACATCCCAAAGACACAGCCAAGGGAAGGAATACAAGGACCTGCTATCCTTTTTATTGGAGTACGTTTGTACCACTCTTCAGAAAACCAGTTAGCACTAGGCTATTTCATGCAAGCACTGTACTTACTAGCTGTATATAAAACAAACTAAGCATAATGTGAACAAAAGAACACCTGCTATAGAGAAATAAATGTATCGCCAAGAAGGGAAAAAAAAAAGTTGTTAGCTCTTAATCCTCTAAGTGTTTCAGGGTGCAAAGTAAAGGGATGATGGTCTTCTTAGTAGACTTCTGATGACATCCAGCTGTTAGCCTGGTGCTAACAGTGATTTTCTGAACAGTCAGCTGTATCTGCCTACCCCAGCACAGTATCTGACCCACTGGACCTGGAAGGTTGAAAACTATGAAGTGATAATATTATTAAAAATACTATGTATGAAAGTAGCAGTATAGGAGAGGACAGATTAAATCTTTGCAAGAGTTTTACTTCTGACAGAAACTTTTCTCTTGAGTTTCCAGGCTTAGTACATAAACAGCAGGAAGTTTGTTTTTCACTGGGAGCTCTCAAAGCACTTGTAGGGTCATAAGGAAAAGCAGCCTAGAACTAGTCACACTTCATTAGCAGTTCCAGTTGAGTACAAACCTGCTTCTTGTTCCAGCAGACTGAAACACAGCAGCCCGGTATAACTCACTGCTGTCACTTGTAAATCAGGAGTGCTGGCTAGGCAGAGTTAGCCTTGGGTACCAGTAACCTGTGCTCATAGAAGGGCAACCCTCATCAGAATGGTTGGGCTGTCTAGTTTGCAGCATGGGTCACAGAAAATGACACAAGGATGCAGGGAACACTTGGGTGCCAGGGGCAAGTTGCACTTCTCTGGTTCTCCACCAGTCTTCCCAGCTGCTTCTGTTGTGTCCAGCTAGGTGCATCTTTCACTACTTTCAGGAAAGAGTGGGAAATTGGAGTATGTGTTTTATCAAGTTAATTAACCTGATCAAACATGTTTGCCCCATTCTAAGAGAAGACATAAAAACATGACTTGTAGTACTTGGAGTCATGGAGATGCATCCAATTCCAGAAGCTGAGGCTGTGATCATTACAAGCCCAGAGTGATTATGTTCAATACAACAGAGGGAGCAGGTCACTCAACTGCATTTACGCAGCTAGGTCACTGATGTTTGTTAGCAGGTCAGACCCGAATCAGGCTGGGTTGCCTAGAAAGGTGAGGCTTTAGTTATATGGCCTTTCTTAACAGGTTTGAGCTGAAGATGCAGAACCTTGGATATGGCTCCAGAGTTTAGTGACATCTGAGTTCAGTGTTTAATTTCAGGAGGCATTCCTTTTAGTGTTTAGCCTTAAAGTTCCAATCTGGATGCCAAAACCACGTCTATATTTTGGATACATATTTGGGGCCGTCCTCCCTAGTTCCATCCAGTCCTCAGATGATGGAGCACGGGTATCCACAGTAAAGTTAGCAATGCAAGAAGTTTTTCTATAGAAGGTAGAAAACCACACCATCCCTCCAAAAAACCCCTCACTTATTCCTGACTTTTGCCACATGGGAATCAAAGAGGAAGCTTGTTGTAGACGACAATTCCGATGACAGTGTTCTCTTGTTATTAGTGAAAACTCATATGTTTGTGTCCAGAAGCATGTTCTTGCTTTCCAGTAACATCATAAACCAGGTGCTAGAGATAATACAGTAGAGGAAATACCAGTGACTTGACATATGGTATGTTTAACAATCTACCACTTCACACTTGAGTTTGAAATGGGAACGTATCATGGGAGAAAAGCCTGTATTCCACTTTCTCTCCTTTTGCTGGCTACCAGACGTTCTATTTCACATTGGTGTGAGATCCTGAAACATGAAGGTATTTCCTGGGGAAAGTAAGCAAGTATAAATGGGACAGAGAACCTTTGCAAAAAATATCTGTGCCATGACAGATGTCTGGCTGTGAGAACACTGCAGTTTCTTTGTGGAAAACAAATTCCTTAAAAAGACAAAGATTCAGATTGTATGGCCATTGGAAAAAAAACCAAACAAAAAAACCCCAAAAACAAACAACCAAACAAAAAACCCAACCCCAAGTCTCTTTTCTTGGATGACAGAATAACTGAGTTTATGTTTGGCTATAGCTATGATTCCTGGTTAGTTTTAACCTGAGAAACTGGTGCTGCTTCTTGTGGAAAGGGCAGCTCCCTTTTGCCCCCATCTACAGCTGCTTGTTCACACTAGCTTGTTTGTGTAGCGCTCTGTGTATATGTGGCAAGGCAGCTGAAGAACCAAAATCCAGCTTTTGATGAGGTTACTTTTCAGTTGAATGAGTTCCCTGATCTGTCCTATGACCAGAACATTAGCATCAATCCAAGGGCGGAGGCAAGAGGGAGAGCTAGGCTGCCTGTTTTGGCAAGTGCAGATTTTGCTGACTAGAAGTGACTGTAATCACAGCACAAGGCAGATGGAGGCTGCCTGTTCCACAGCTGAAACCTCACCTCAGAGACCACCTGAAAAGATAAGAGGCTAATGGTTTGATAGGCAAGGAAGTGGTACAAACTCTGATGCGGTTCTGGGAAACACAATTTAGGAATCACTTTAAGTCCATTGTGTTTTTCAAAACTGGTTGTTTTCAAAACTGCTGTGGGAGGGGAGCAGTATTGTATGCTCATTTTGTATCACTCCCTAAATAATTATATTGATGATGACTATTTAATTTATTAATTTTTCATATGTAGTTGCCCCACTTAATCTACTATGTGGTGGTCCTATCCTGATCCCAAGTAGAAGATAGTTTAAAACCCAGTGCAAGAATTTTTACTGTTTTGCAGTACATCACAGTAAACATCACAAGCTTGAACATTCTCTCATATAAAATCTCTGACTGTTACTCTGTTTTTTAGGCTCAGCTGCTGTAATTTCCTATCCAAACATGTGAAATTATTTATTTAGTTTGCAAGAAAAAAATTCTCAGCTTCACTATTAGGACAACTTGCCAAATAAAGAGCCAGTGAAATACTGCAACAGAGCCTCTGGGCAGGCTGGGAGTCTCCTCTGGAGGATTTTAAGAACAGGCTGGAAAAACACAGGGAAATGCATCTGAGCTTGCCTGATGGAGCATTTGGACTAGGTGACCTCCCAATGTGTCTTCACGCTCTCTGTGTGCCAGTAGCAGCCTGTAGGATGGTTCTGCTATGCACCATGTGTAGGTCTAACCATCTATTGTGTGAAAGGAGGAGCAGGGGGAAGGGGCAGAAAAGGGTTTTCTGTTAGCTGACAGGTGGGTGAGTGCTTCTGATCACGTACTCGGGGTCAGCATCCTCCCGAAGGGAGATGGGCTCTGCAGGAGGAGCACCAAGAGGTGGCTGGCAGCACTTCTGGGCTGAATGCTTCTCCAGCCAAAGAGGGACCTCTTGTCCCTCTCCAGCTGGACAGTGCAACCATTGCAGAAGCAGGGCTGGTTTTGTAACAGTTTTGTATGGCCTGATGTCCTGAAGTTGCAGCAGAGGAGGTTTAGATTAGATATTAGGAAGAATTTCTATACTGAAAGAGTGGTCAGGCACTGGAACAGCCTGTCCAGGGAGGTGGTGGAGTCACCATCCATGGAGGTATTCAAGAAACATGTAGATGTGGCACTTCAGGGCATGCTCTAATGGCCGAAGTTGTGAGGGGTTTTGTGAGTGTTTTTTGATGGAGTGTGTGTGGTTGGTTGTGTTTGTTTGGGGTTTTTTTCTGTTGACAGTTGGACTCTGTGATCTCAGAGGTTCTTTCCAACCATGATGATTCTGTGATTCTGTGAACAGTGTGAGTGGAGGAAGCTTACAGGTACACAGAGGACAGCTGGCGTAGGAGTTAAACATATTTTAAAAAATCATCCTTTTCTGGAGGGAGCAAACATCATTCCTAGAAGAATGACACACAGTTCTAATAATGTACACGTTACAGCCATGCCCAGCAATTACTTCCTGTAGAAGCAGGAAAAGTGGTTAAAGAACAAAGCAATAAATGCACCACCACCACAACAAGCAGTGTGGCTACACACTCCAGTATGTGCACTCTGCTGTGTACTTCATCTTTCCTTTCAAAAAATGAGCTGACTTTATCAACTTTTACTCTCTTCACTAAAAAGAATGGCTATAGGTCAGCCAGGATCTGTATGACTTGAGACCATAGCAGCATATCTTTGTTTTTGCATCCAGCAACATCCAGAGATGAATGTTGGAGCTTGGACTTTGTTGGTCCAAGCTGTGCTTAGCTTACAAGCTTTCCAGCTCCTGCTAATTAGAAATTTCCAGAGACAGGGCATTAATAAGCAAAAATAAAGTGTTAAACAACAAACTGTAAGACACAAAAAGTAAGAGGCTATTTTCTTGAAGCTTTGGAGCAATGCTTTACTTCAGAATGTAGCAGGAGAGGGCAGAGAAGTCAGTAACTTTACCATTTATTTCAGTGTGGGCATGCAAAAGGTACTCTTCTGTGGTTAGAAGATGAGACTGGAGCTAAATTAAAGAAATAATAGTGTTTTGCTTTCAAGAGGAAGGCACCTTTATAACCCCCAGGTATACCAGGGAGGACAAACTGCAGAAAAATTAGTACAATTTAATTCTATTTTAAATTATAACATTTAAAACCACCATGTTGTAGTTTCAACAATAATAATGTTATAATGCTGTAGGCAACCCTGCTTAGCAGGGTGCGTGGACTGGGTGATTTCTAGAGGTCCCTTCTAACTCTGATGATTCTGAGACTCTGTAACAAGGATTTGTACCAATCAATTTTTTAAGAATTCAAGGCAGATCAAAACTTTGGAAATGGCCAGGTGTCTTTTTCAAAGTTCTGTTTACCCATTCAGTCCAAAATGCAAAAGTTACTGTGCTTAAACCCCTGGATCCCATATTTTAGAAAGCCAGTCACTTCAGTGTGCACTGTAGGACCTGATCAGTTCTGTAAGTTTTCTTTACAAATAAGAAGCCAGACAGCAACAGCTGCAGCTGTTTTTCCTGGCAAAGAAAACAAACACATTATACAAATGCTATGGTCAAATCACCTTATAATCATGTTTTCCAGAGGAATATACGTGCTTTTAGAGATACTAATGAATCTTTACTCTTTTCTTCCCCGTAGGATTTCGTATGACCCCACAAGGTATCCTAAATACATTCCTGAAGCCTACTGCCTGTGCAAAGGCTGCCTGATGGGGACCTTTGGGGAGGAGGACTTCCACTTCCGCAGCACCCCGGTGTACATGCCCACTGTCATCCTGCGCCGCTCCGCGTCCTGCGCCGGCGGCCGCTACGTCTACACCGAGGACTACGTCACTATCCCGGTGGGCTGCACCTGTGTCCCTGAGCAAGACAAAGGGGCTGAAAGTGTAAATTCCAGCATAGATAAGCAAGAAATGAAGCTGCTGGTAAGCCAGAACAAGCCGTCGTCAGAATGAGGACTGTATAGATTCATGTGGCAGTGTTGGCTTCACATCATCATTTCACCACCTCAGGAAGCTGCACCACAGCAGCAGACACATTGACTTACCCTCTTTTTCTACTTCCAGTTATTTCAGTTGTAAGATGGAAAGTTCTGTCCAGTCGCTCAGATTCATATTAAGAACTTACTTAGTTCATGTAAGTATTTGTTGCAAATTCCAGTGTAGCTTTTTTTGCTTTTCTTAGAGCAGCGCATTTTATCCTCGCTTATTCACACTAAACTTTAGAAAATAATGCAACTGTAAGACATGCTAGCTATTACTATAGCAGACTACTGGTTGTAGATATTTTTAAGGCGTATCTTATACTCTACTTTTAAATACTCACATATAAAAATCACATAGCTGCCATACATGTGCCAAATCAGCAGTTAAAAAGGATAATTTTTGGGGCTGGGAGAGCCTTCCTTTATACTGCATATCTTAACCCCAAGCTGTGTTCTTGACTTTTACATCTTTATACAGCAAGGAAACCTTTGCTGAGTTTGAGTCAATTATGAAACAATACTCTACAGGTCTGCTATTTTTAAACTTGCCAAATTGCTAAGGGTACAAAAGTATTGAGAAAAGTATGCTAGATTGTTGTACAACTGCACTGGAGTAAGTCTAATTGCTCAGAAAATATAAACTAGACAAAATAGTTTGAGTCCCAAGAATTCTGGTTTACATTTAATTCATCATGAACTGTGTAACTGTTCCTTGTGACAAAACTGTATTGTACAGTTGAAAGGACAAAATATTTTCCATGTTATGAGAAGAGATTCCCCATTAAAAAAAAAAAGTACAAAGTGTAGGCTTCATTCCAGGTACAATGGAGATAAATAAACAGGCAAGCTCTTAACTACAGATGCTACAGGGGTCATTGAGATGAGTTCCAGCCAATCCAGACTTGTTAAAATCAACTGATTTATACAGTTGGTGTTACTCATTTTTCCCTATGCTACACATAACAGGCAATCACCTGTAAAAGATGCTGGTGTGTGGAAGAGCAGTCTTCCATCTTTGCAGCTTACAGGAGCTTGATGGCAAGCCCTAATGAGAAACCCTAGATACACAAAACCTTCCATTTCCAGAACAAGGGACTGCAAGTTGACTCAGTCTGGTGAATGATAGTCAGGAGGCACCAGAGGGCCACAATGACCAAAGCTGATGAATCTCTGAGAATATATTATATAGTTGAAGGATCATGACTGCAAAATCATTACAAAAAAGAGTAAACACCATACGCAGCAAGGTATTTGCTACCTCAAGAATCTGAAAATTTAGCTTAATCTGTAGTGGAGAAAATCCTTACACTACACAAGCACACGCTCCTTTGGAATGATGTTAGATGAAGAATGGGAAGACTCTGAGCTAAACAGAATTAACAAGTTAAATGGAGAATGAAAATTGTATGACTCCTTGTCCTGATGCGTAATTACTGACTGTGCTCTTTATGATTCAGTCTAGTATACTAAACAGTATTTTTATAGTGCAATCTGTGTGGCTTCTTTCAAAGCCTAAAACAACTTCAAGAGCTCCAGAAACCAATAAAAGATCCCCACCACAATGTCAGATTGGCATTTATACCAGTGGTGTGCCAGTGCTTTTCCACTGTTCTGCTTGTCTTCAAATCTGTTTCCTCAAACTGCGATGCTTCTGCCTCAAGGGGATTCTCAAAGGAGGGTTCAAAGGTCACAAAGTGTTTATGCTACTTGGAGAACAGCTCATTGGGTAGCTGCTGCCAGCAAGTAAAGGTAGTTACTTGTTCCCTGGAGATTGTAAGTACTTGCAGCAATTACATCCACTTTTCCTTCCTCCTGACGTGGAAGAAGAACTCACCCTCTGAGAAGAGGGAAATGGTAAAGATAGAGGGGCTCTAATGGGAGGCAGACCCGCTAAACTGCAGAAACACTGCATCAGATGATGCTTCAGCAGTCTGTCCTCTCATGGTTTCACTACTCAGTTGTTTTTTTCTACACACACAGACACACACACACACACTTCAGACAGGGTGAAGTTGGACCTTCAGACTCCACAGCATAGGAGGCAAAGTCTTTAATAGTAAAAGGCAGTAAACCACCCCAACAACAAGAAAAAAGCAGTGCAAACCACACAGCCCTCAACATTTAATAAATACCCAGAAAGGCTACCAGCTACAGCTCTGGCTAAACACTGCAAAACTCACCTCGCTGCCCACACACTTTTGTTACACACATTTGCAACATATTAGTTACTAGAGCACATAGATTTATTTGCATGATGTTGCGAATAAAACCCCACAACACAACAAAAAACACTTTGTTGGAGCTCTTTTATCCAGCAGGTATAAATTAAAGACTCAATTTGAGGTTTTCAAGTAACTAGAGCATGTTCTGAGAATTCCTGGGAGTCGCAGGCTAAGATCAGGTAAATGGAACACACTCAGTTTCACCAATCCAGAAAAACAGATGCTTTACATATAGCTCCAGGAATTGGATGACTGAAAGTGTTAGAGAACTGCAAAACCTCAGTGGATTGATAGATTGTGCTGTATGTTGGCAACTGCCTTCTACTTCTGCCAGAAGTAGGACCACTTCTGGTCCTACTGCAGTGAGTGCAGAAAGCTTCCCATGGTTACAGGCAACCTCATGTTATTTTTTCTCAGCAGCCTATTTCCCTTTTTTAATCCTCACCCTCTTGTGTGACAGACTTTTTAGCTGAGCTAGTTTGCTTCCCAATCCAGCTTTCCAGCTAGGTGTCTGTTAAAAGCTATGTTTATGTTTTAGAGTGAGCAACTGTTTCATAATTTGTTGGTGAACAGCTGTTTGTTAATACCTAACATCAAGAACTATTAGCTACACAAACATTTTTTAACCTTCAAAATATCCTTCCATATATAAACCCTCTCCATGTTTCTCATATAGAGAAGGTTGAGTATTTTATGTAGCTTGCATTTGTTTGCAATCTTTATTTTTTTTTTTTAGAGATCATCACATCATGGGTTTGTATCAGTTTCCCTTCAACTGAGGTGTGACATTTTCCAGCTTCTAGCCCTCTGGTCACAGCTGCTGCAGCCGTGCCTCCACTTCACATGTGAGGAAGGGGGTCACTGGAGTTGCTTCAAGGCTCACAAACTGTTGACACAAGGCAGACATGAAATGCCTCATTGAACCAACTCCAGGCCCAATAAATGCAAACAATTCAAAGCTGAAAATATCTGGCAGCTGCAGCTGATTTGAGAAAATTTTTGTTGTGCCAGGAAAATCTTTTCCTTCAGTGAGGTTGTCCCTGGAATACATTAGGAGTCATAAAACACAGAACAGTATCATTGGTAAAGAGATTATTTTCTTCTCTGTAGTATCACTTAAGATAGGTTGGAAAATTCATATAATGCAGAAAGGCAGAGAAAACCCTGAGATGCTTGTTTTGGTTTACTAGACTGTCAGTACCTGGAGGTGTCAGTCTGGATAATGGAGATCTGCAGCTCTAAGCGAACAAGAACTGGCAGCACGGTGATAGTACTTCACCAAAGTCTGTTCCAATAGAAGGGCCATCCCTGACACATCCACAGTAAGCCAAGCCAATCACTACTTGACACTGGTGGTGCTTTTCATAATCCTATTACAGAAAAAAAGAGATTTTTTGCTATCACACAATGTTTCTTAGAATTACTGTGAAGGCAGAAAGTACAAATTCACTACAAATTTTTGTGACTTTCAGGCTTCTCAGAAATGCAGCTACTTCCTTTGAAACAAGTAGGACAAAAACAGTTTAACTCCTATCATAGATGAAGGCCGTGAATGCTGCTAGTCAGCTCTGCTTGGGCAGCTGCCTGCCTTCACCAGGCTTTTAAGTGGAAAGCCAGTGGACAACGAGCTGCTCTGTTGGGTGCATCTACAAAGAGTTACATGTACCCTCTTTCATGATCGTGCATCTCCACAGTGCCTCTTTTCAAAGCTGTCTGACCTACATGCAAGAAGTAGCAGTTATTTTCTTGGTTAACTGCGTTTCTTGGTACAGCTGAATGGTGTACTTTTTTTAAGAAAGGTCATAGAATAATGGAATTGTAGAATTGTTTGGGTTGGAAGGGACCTTAAAGATTATCTAGATCAAACTGCCCCTTCACTGGCCAGGATGCCTCAGTGCCCCATCCAACCTGCCCTTAAACACCTCCAAGGAGGGGGCTTCCACAGCCTCCCTGGGCAACCTATTCCAATGCCTTACTACCCTCATGGTGAAGAATTTATTCCTGAATGTCTAACCTAAATCTCTCCTCTTTCAGTTTAAAACCATTACCCCTTGTCCTATCACTGCTCTCTCTGATGAAAAGCCCCTCCCCAGCTTTCCTGTAGCCCCTTCAGGTACTGGAAGGTGCTCTAAGATCTCTCTGGAGCAGGACTCCAATTAAGTTAGTGAAGTTGTATTTTGTTACAGAATGCCCAACAACACATATTTAGCAAAATTAAGCAGACAACTGAAGGAATTAATAACAAAGCAGCAACATAAGTGAAGCTTGTATTTTAACAGCATGTTTTAGTTTAGGTGGGTGTCAGGGGGGCAAATATCTTCCCTTCTGGCAATCATACCTGTTCAACTTGAAGTCTATGTAGTTAAAAATAAAGCTTTAGGAGTTACTTCATTGTCTCCATCTGCTTTGTGTGCAAGACATTGAGGTAATAAACATAGAAGTTTACAGTTGTAAAGCACAGGCTTGTGGTGATACCTATGCATTTGACATTCTGGGTTGCTTTCTTATTTGGAAACTGACCACATCAAAATAATGGTGTAGCCTCCTGAAAAAAAAAACAGCTAAACCTAGCTGTGTGTCACCTGTAGCCAGTCATTTTCAGGGGGGCATTCTGGCTTTATTGGGCTCAGCAGCAAGGACAGTGTTTGATTTGAAAGGCCAACCTGTATCAGCCATGGGCTCACAGAGACTCACAGAAGAGCCCTGTCTTTGTTGTACCTGCAAGCTCCTCTGCTGCACTTTTCTCATTTAACAATACCTGTTACCATTCTGATAGAAACCCAGGCTTGTCAAAGAGAAAGAAAACTGTTATCATGAACCTCAGGAACACTCAGTGTGAAGAGAGGAAGGAGGAAACAGCAGATTTAAAATGTCAGGAGATAAAAAGCCTTAGGAAGTGGGAAGTGGGGAAGAGGGCCACAGTAGCTTGAACAGGTATTTATGAACCAGTGTTGTGTCCAGCTCAGGAAGCATGATTCTCTGAGTGCTGAGAGAGGATTATATTCTATCTATGTTATTTCTGTTCATTTGCTTTTTCTAGCAGATGGGAAAAATCCACATCCAAACAGCAGAAATGCACAGAAACATGAGTATTATCCCTACCTCATCAAATGTTTGTCCTACAAGCTTAATGAGGTTTATCTCACCACAAAATACATTTCTTAATACTTCATTTTAAGTGCTTCATTTTGTAGAGGCAGCATTTGTTAGTTTTTTACACAACCCCAATATATAAATACAGCACATAAAGACAAGTATTTATGTTTTGTGTAACAGATTTATAGCTGATAAAACTGATGAGTGCCTTGGAATTTATGAATCAGCTTTCACCCAAAAATACATCAGTAGTGTAGTCAAAAGGTTTGGCAAAACTAGTTCCAAAAATTCCTGGTTAACAAAAATCTCTACTATCCCAAAAGCATGGCATAAATTTATGATTTTTTGTTCTGCTCTGCTGCTGTCTGTGGAACAGGAGGCAAAGATAAACTGGGCAACTGAAAAAAAAGCCTGTCCTTGTAACTACAAACTCGACATACCTGTGAATTATCTCTTGATAATGAAATCCGGTAAAAATCAGACACTCCATTTAATCAGATCCATTAAGATTCAAGATTTAACAGACCATCTAGTAGCAATTGGTCACATCACTAGATAAGTACTCCATAACCAGCAGTAACTCCAAGTCAGAACCCATGAACACAGTCTGAAGCAGTAACAAAAGACCTGGCTGATGTGTTGCTTTTTTATTTAGCAATTACTTTGTATTTCAGGTGGTCTGGCCTCACTAATATATGGGATTGTTCATGAAAGTAAAGCCTTCTCTAATGGGGAAATCCTTCTTGTGCTATTCTTAAGAAGACACAAGGTTTGTACCCCCTCTGGAGATTAGCTTAATTAGTAAATAGAAGAGCCTGGTTGTGTGGTGTTTTAAAAGCTTGTGACTTTTTATTGCTGTAACACAAGAACATTAAAATAAAGGCACTGTACTCTCTAAAGAGATGTTGAACAACTGACATGATTTTTTCTCTAGTACAGGCTTATGTGGTGGTAAGTGATGACAAAAATAGATCTTATCTTTTACAAAAAGAAAGTCTGGGTTTGTGACATAACTTTAGAGAAAGGGCGAGACAATAACCAGAAGTATTAAAAAAGCCAGTCTGGCAACAATAGTGGAGAGTAGGTCATATCTTACTTAACAACTGGCAGGTAGTTCTGATTGTTATTAAAAGCAACTGGAGAGGCCTCCTCAGAAGGAGAGCTGTTTTCTCATCTAGCTATAAAAACAGCAGCTTGCTGGATAATGAATCTGAAAACAAGTGACACATTTAGAACAAACATATCTCAATCCTTTTACTAAGGAAGCATCTCTCAAGACTGAAAGGAGATCACTATTCATGCTCTTTCAACCATCCACCAGGGACCAAGTCATCAGTGCTGATGCTATGACTATTCTGATGTCTACAAGGCAAGCACCTCTGTGTCCTTATAAGCCAACCAGTTAAAAAGTCACTTCAGAGAGATCACTGAAGAGTCCTTGAACGGTAAAAACTACCAGTTAGAACTAAACTCTATCAGAGAATTTCCCATTATCCAGCACCTGCATTGTTTGGTCCCTATTTACCTAATAGGTAAAATACAAAACACAGTAGCTGCCAATGCTTGTACATTTTAAAAGGAGATGGTGTCACACTGCATTGATTAAAGCCAGCCCAGAAAACAGTACTTGGAGCTGAATATTTCAGCATTGAGAAATGTGGAATCACTGATAAAAAACAGAAAGGAGGTTGACTGAAAAAACTGTAGATCTTCTTACAAGAATCAGTCCAGTCCAGAAGCATAGTTCACGTAACACCGAAATTCATTGGCTAAATTTCGAGAGTGTTTTGGAATAAACTTGCATATCTTCACACCAAGATGCTTTGCTGCCTGTTCCTCCATGATTGCACCTGCAGCAAAAATATTAGCATTTGATGAGGAAACAGTAACAGAACGTTCAGCCTTTAATAGCTCCTCCCAAATACTTAAACACAGAGCCTTCTTTTTTTATGGAAACAAGGCTTAAAGCAGCTACACTGTATTTAACAACTGAATCTATTGGAAAACTTAAAATAAATTTGAAAGAATGGAACATGTCCCAAGGAAATGAATGTCAGGTAAGTTTCATAAAATTAGGTAGAGGGTAAGATCAGTGCCTGTTTTATAGCAAACAGAAACTTGAGCACAGCCTCCTTGCTACATGCCAAAGAAAGTACATGGTAGGGAGCCATGGGAAATGCAAACAGATCACATTAAACAAGCAGCAGTGTGGTATTTGCAGCTACAGACTGAAAAGTCACTTCCTTGAGCAGCATTTCTCAAACTTTGGAAACTGAAGGGCAACCCATCCATTTTAGGGAAAAGAATTCTGAGAACCATCCATGTGCATGACTGTCATGTGCAATTTAACAGAGAAGTAGGATTTCTATGGCCATGTATGATCTTAATTTTTCTTCATTCTGCCTGCTTGTTGACTTCCCTCAAATTGTATGTACAGAGGGGTTTTGTCATTTGTTTTTTCACAAAAGTTTCCTGGATGTCTTCAGATGCCTTGTCACAAGATTACAGTTTAAGAAACACCATGACTAAGGCAGATACTCATCACTTCTTAAACCAGCAAGTGCATCTTCATAAAGAAGGACCTGCAACTATAGTTGGTAAGTTTTCCCATTTCACTGCTCTTATCACTGGTTTTTTTATTTCTCTTGCTGCATTTCAGTGCCTAAAATCTCCTTACTTGGATCACAGTGGCAGAATTGACTCACATTCGGTTTCTATGTTTACCTGTAAGGATAGGACTTGGCTAAAATCATCCCACTTTACTGGCCATTCCAACCTATTTGTCATTTTTTCTACTTAGCTCACCTTAGGTGCCAGGTAGTATGTGGCAGCTGCAGCTCCCTGCAGCTACTGACGTGGAGAAAATCACAAATGAATAAGGTTATGCAGCAAGACATTAACAGTAAGTTGCACCTAGGTTTCTCAGACCCAGAATTCAATCATTGCAATGATAGAGGGGCCTTTTTACACCAAAAAAAATTAATAAATTCTGGACCTTTGCAGGATGATCTTTGAATTCTTTAAACATTTAGTAAAATTCATAATGCCACACTGAAAGAAGAACTGACTTTAACTATTAAAAAACACATGCCTTCAGTTTAAAATAAAGGTTGAACTAAAATATTCCAGTAAGAAGCTTAGGATGCATATTCACCCTCGAATTAATAACAAATCAGTATTACTGAGATAGTACTTTTCTCACTTTAGTAAGTTTATCTTTTCAGAGAGAGGAAAAGACACTTAATGGTGACCTAATATTTTTATTAATTATACCTGTACAAAGCAGAATCTTTCCTTTTGTTAAGTATTTGATGGTCTCTGCAGTTTTTTGAAGACACTCCTCTGATAGATAGGGTGGATCTGCTATTACGATGTCAAAACTGTGTGGCAGGAGATTTTCAGGTAAGTTCAAAGGCTGGTTGTAATCATAGCAGATAAATTCTTCTCCATATACAGAAAACCTTCTGTCATACTCCAGGATACACACTGAAAAATCTTCCCCATCCTGTTCTTTCAGTTTCTGGTACACACTTGGTGCACTAACACAGGCTATCCTGAAAAAGAGACAATAACTAGGAATATTCATTTAAAAGGCAAACAACAACAAAAAAACCTCTACAGCAGTCCTCAGGGCTGCTTTGGGAAAACACTTTAAACTTGAGTCCCAAAAACGTAAGCTATTCTTCCTCCATTTGAACGAATAATTAATTTAATAAGATAAATATTAAAGCCATTACCTATTCAGCCTTCATGCTGCACAAAGAACCTTAAGATTAACTAGAGAGAAAACCTGGTTTTAGAACACTAAGGAAATACACTTGAAAATTACTCCTTACAGAAATAAGAAGAAAACCAAGTTTTTCCATCTGTTCTACAGAAACATAAAAACAGAATTACAAACAATTGATATGCTCTGGAGCTCTTTGTATTTCTCAAAAAATAAGAAGATTAATAGTAAACTTTTACAAGGCAGAGTCTACAGCATTCAATGAAATGCTAACTGGTAAGATCAGTATGAACTAATAACTAAAGAATCACAAAGCATTTCTGCAACACTTCAGTTGACCAAAGCTGAAGTACAACGAGTAATGAAATAAACTGCACGCTCGGGCCACAGAGTAGAAACACAGTATTTACAGCAAGACATGCTAAATCTACAATGTAATTATTAAAACCTACCTGCCACCTTTTCCAGCTGCCACCACCGCTTCATTAGCCAGGCGTGATGCAGTTTCATCACTGTACCAAAACTGGCTCAGCTGCTGAGGAAGGTGACATGACAAACAACATCAAATCCTCTGACTGTACTATGTACAATTAGGTGAGTCATATTTGAAGAAAACCAAAATCCATAGCAGCTTTTTTGTTCACAAATAGAAACACTGGAAAGGTGACTTATTTACTGATAGCTTTTTTATTTCTGTAATCCAGCAACAAGCAGCATGTAGCTTACACTGAGTGTTTCAAAAGCATTTACTGCAGTATCAGGAAAGCCAAGTAAAGCAAAACCACTGACAAGGGTAGTTCAAAAGTGCAGATGCACAATATTTATGTGCTCTTAATTTTGTTACTTGGCAGAAGCTGAAAAAAGAAACTTCAAAAGTGACAGTATAGAATGAAATAAAAGATAAAAGTACTAAATCAAAAGAGATCAGAAAAAGGAAGAGTAAAAAAAAAAAACAAGCCAAAGACAAATAAAGTATCAGCCAGTCAGAAATAAAAAAGCAAGGCAGCCATCCACAAAAACAAAGAAATAAAACACAGAAGGAAATATGATGTGAAAGGGAAGATCACTCAGTCTCATCACAGTCTCTCTCAAACTCTAGGAAGAATCTTTTACTATCTTCACATGCCAGGCTGGAGTTAGTATTTCCAGAAGGGACAGATACTTCTGTTGGCAGCTTTATCCCCTCTTTTCAGGTCATTTCACTTTGTCATCCCCCCAATACAGGGAACAGAAAACTTTGCCCAGAATATTGAAGCAAATATCCCTGCAGTGTCACACCTCAAATGTTCCTCTTTTGCATTTTATTTCATTATCCAATCACAAAAGAAACCTGGTAAAGGCTATTCCTCTAACTGTGCTTCATTCACAGAAATTTAGTTTCTTACCCAGTCTTCTTCTATTGAGCCAACAGAATATTGATTAAACCCTTGGGAGGTCTTCATGCCTTCTCTCTGCTGCTGTTCCAAATAGAACTCCTGGAGGGCAGCCAACGCATGGGATGAAAGCTGGGGAACGTCGTCATCATCATCATCCATTTTTCTAGACATTAACAACAGGGGGGGAAAAAAAAATTAAATTAGCCCCTTTCAATGGTGACTGCTTTTAATAATGGCATACTCTGCTGAGGTAAAACAACCTCTACGGACATTGAAGGCTTAGTCTTATGGCTACCTTGGAAAACCTCATAACAAAAGAAAATATATTTCCTTGGCTTGGGAGCTCTTAAATCAGGGAGAGGCAGATTGAAATGACATCTCTGCAGAGAGAACTCAGGAACAGCAGCAACACTGTTCCCTTTTATACAACACAGATTTGGCTTGTATTCTTCCAGGGACATAGTCATTACAGCTCTTGATTTCCTAATCCATGCACCCTTTTTTGTATCAGCTTGCAGGAAAAAAACAACAAACCTTTAGTGCATTTGGTAAATCCTATAGCAAATATTCCCTCTCCTCCCAGAAATAATGGTAACTACTGGTCATTCCTTCCCATGTTTAAAAGTCACATAATTCTGACTCAAAATGAAGGAAATTAGTATTCGAGGATCACCATCACCTGGCTTTTACTTCCATGCTATAAAAAGATTCCACTGAATGCCAGAAGCCACCTAAACACAAAAGCAGGCAAGAAGATCAAGAAGATGTTTTTCTAAGATAACACCACTGACCAAAAATTTGTGTTGTGCGTAAGAACATGGGCATGACTCGTATCCAAGAGGCACGGTGTATAATGTAATGGAAAAACTGCTGTTTCCAGAGAACTCCTGGAGTGGGCTACGCTGCACCGGCTTGCCCAGGATGCATCTGCCCAGAGGGAAAGCTGGAGCGCTGGTGTCCTCCCTTTCCACAAGAGACACTGCCACCTCGTGGAGCGCAGGAACCCAGCATGGTAAAAGTACTGGAGAACACTACAAAAAGGTTCTTCTCCCAAGAAACCCATTTTCTCGTCGTCTGATCTAAGAATCAATACACGAGCAATGTCCTTACCAGGGCTTGGAAAGGGCCTTTGTGCAGAGTCACCAAGAGACACGTGTGCCACCTGAACGGTGTGCAACTCCACTACTTAACTGCAATTGGAAGCACAGCTGTTCACTTGTTTTCTTCTCCCCACTCCCTGCATTACAAGAACTCCAGAACCGATGAGCTCCTCCCCTTCCACCCTTCCCTTGCCCTTGCAGAACTTGCAAGACATTTCCTAAAACACAGCTTCTCGCTACGTGCTGGAAAAGTGGTACCTCTAACTTGTGAGAGAAGTCCTCAGTGCTCACTAAAATAACTACTCTGCCATTCTACCAACATGGTGGGCACCTACAGGTGATTAAGGATTGAAGTTCTTGGCTTGTCCAGAGTAGACCTGCTGGCTTCTCAGGCTGGGTTGGCCAAGCAGGGAATCCTTCAGAGTCTAAAGACCCACACATTCATCAGCCTCAAGCAAGAGAGCTCTGGAGTCAAGCTACCTAGTAAAAACAAAAGGGGTAATTTTGTCCCTTTTTTTTTTTTTTTTAAATAAAACATGCTTTAAAAGTATTTATAATGTTTTTATATTATTATTATGCTATTATATTTTTTATTAAGTGCATCATACATGTAGTAATTTGGTTTGCTGTTATCCCCTTGGCAAGGACACATCTAAGATTTGACCCTAAGAAACTGAAACAGATACAAACTTGAGTTCTTAAGTCAAAAGTTGAAATTTTTATTTTATGTTCAGTGAGCCCAAATAGGCAAGAACTAAACCCGGGTCCATGAAATTAAACCCTCACAGATAAAATTGCTGATCAAGCAGTAGCCATTGTTTCAGTAGATAAAAAGGCCTACAGCCATAGACATCTTTTTTCTATACATTTTTTTAGTAGACTTTCTAATAGTTGTCCTTTGGGTTTGTAAATTAAAGCCTTAGGAACAAAGTAATTAACTGTGAGATTGCAAGGAGAGGCAACTCAGAACACATGGTAGAAATATTACATACATCTATTAAGAACACCTTTGAATTCAAGATATTTTTCTGAACACACAAAGATTGTCTACACACTGAGTTAGGTCATCAACATGAAGACATCTTCCTGCTCAAGAATTACATTTGAAAACTATTAAAGTGAGTTTATTTGAACAAGACTTGTAAATTCCTTTGGCTTCAAGCGAGTAGAAAGTTCTACTGTTTGAAAGCCCCTCTCTACCCCTCCTGGAAAGCAGAGACATCCACGGTGCCTCTGGTGCTTAGGGAACCTTTAAGCTCTACTAAAAGTCCCAGGGTCCCTAAGCCCTCGGGCCCTGGGTCCCTCCAGGAGCAGCCTGTGCTCTGCCCTCATGCAGACCCTCTAGGAGAGCAACATGGGGGCACAGGGTTGCCTTCGAGGAATGCCCTGGGATTCGGGGTATTCATAACAAATCGTGCTGGTTTGGTTCTGGCATGGTTTTGGTAGCACGAGAGGGTCCCAGGGTGGCTCCTGTAAAAAGCTACTAAAAGCTCTCCCAGCTCAGGTGAGTAAGGCAGAGTCATTAGAGAGACAACACACGTGCCTCTGTGATTAACATATCAGAGACCTGAGGCTGTTTAGTCTTGAGAAGACTAAGAGGGAACCTTATTAATGTCTACAAATATCTGAAGGGTGGATGTCAAGAATGGGCCAATCTCTCTTCAGTGGTGGCCTGTGATAGGATGAGGGGAAACGGCACTAAGTTACAACACAGGAAGTTCCACCTCAACATCCAGAAAAACTTCTTTACTGTGAGGGTGACAAAGCACTGGAACAGGCTGCCCTGAGAGGTTGTGGAGTCTCCTTCTCTGGAGACTTTCAAGACCCGTCAGGATGCGTTTCTGTGTGATCTGTCCTAGGTGTTCCTGCTGCAGCTGAAGGGTCGGACCTGATGATTTTCAGAGGTCCCTTCCAACTCCTATGATTCTATGATATGAAAGAACTGGTGTAAGACCTGAGAGCAGAGAGAGCAAGAGAGGAAGAGCTGAGCTGGAGAGCTGAGCAGTACCAGAGTGGAGATCCCAAGGTTGGTGAGGAAGAAGAGGGAAAGAGGTGCTCGAGCAGAAGTTTCCCTGCAGCCCATGGCAAGATGGCAGCTGTCCCCCTGCACTCATGGATTAACGTAGTGGAGCATCCCTTGAAGGCACCAGGAGGGGTGAATGTGGACCTGCAGCCCGTGGACTTGGAACTGCAGCCATAGAGGACCCTGAACCAGCGGAGGTGACTGTTCCCAAGGCAGCCTGTGACTCTGTGGGCAGCCACACTGGAGCAGTTCCTGAGGGACTGCACCTCATGGGAAGGACTCATGAAGGAGAGGTTCCTGGAGGACTGTCTCCCATGGGAGGGACCCCGTGGGGAAGCAGGGAAGGACTGTAAAGAATCCTTCTTCCTGAGGAGGAAGGAGCAGCAGGAACCACCAGCCTGTGAAGTGACTCTAAACCCCATCCCCTGTCCCCCTGTGCCGCGACGGGAAGGAGGGAGAGAAACTGGGAACAAAGTGATTTGGGCCTGGGAAGAAGGGAGGGGTGGGGTAACATATGCAAACATATCCCTGCTCTTTGTGTTGTCTGTGTCCTGTCTGTGTGTGATTAGTGTGAAATTAAATTTCTATTTTTCCCCAAGTTGAGTCTGTTTGCCCATGACCTTAATCAGTGAAGAACCCTCCTTGTCCTTTGTCTTGACCCATGAGCTTCTAGCTGGCCTTTGTTCTCCCCATCCCAGTGTGTGTGGGGAGGGCTGGGGGGTGAGTGAGCAGCCATGGAGCTGGTTCTTCATTGCTGGGTGAGGCCCAAACCACAACACACAGACAGTGCTTATACAGTCACATTACCTACGTTAAACCCTGGTATTAATAAGAATACAAGGCTTAAAAATATAAATGTGGTAAATCTTCTTTACTCCTAATTCTTAGCTTAAGTATCTTAAGTCTTAGCTTAATTTGCACCTAATTAAAAGTCAAAACAAAGAAAGCAGATCTCCCAAGAACAGCTCAGTAACACCACATACAGAGTTTGGAAAAATGAGACTCATGGTGAAGTCAAAGTTCATCTAAAGGAAAGGAGGGGAAAAAAAAAAGGGAGGGGGAGGGATACATGAACAAGCAGGGTTGCTTTCATAGGGTAAAATGGCAAATTTGAAAGCTGTTGGCTTCCAAAGGGCCAAGTCTACCCATAAAACATGAAGACTGAGGTGATTACAACCGGGAATGGAGGGGGTAGAGGTACCTGCAGGCTCCTTAGTCCTTTTCCTTATGCACAGCTCACTCTCTCTTACTAGTTGATTCACTGCTCAGGTAAATGTCATCAGTACAGAGCAAAAGTTCTTCACTGAAAAGAAAATACACATGAAAAGAGTTAATACCAAGTGAAAATAGTAGCACAGGAGATTCCATGGCCTCGTCTACCCAAGACCTATTTCACATTAATTTCCAGCTGTCATGTATGAAAAACTCTTAATTTTATATACCCAAATCCTAACGTGGAGAAAAAAACCCAAATAAACCACACGTTAGAAGGAACACTGTGGAAAAATTAAGTCACTCAAAAATTCCTACAATTTTTTGTCCCCTACACAACTGGTCCACCCATAATCATAAAGTTATGATAATCAGTACTCCTTGAGACAGAGTATGGCCTTTATGCCCAAATGTAGCTGTGTGCCTCTATTCAGAGAGGTCTGGAAACCTGCAGTCACCAGGTCAGCTGAGACAAGTGCCTCGTGTGCCCATGCACCACTGCTCACCCCGTAACGACAGAAAACATAGCTTGCTCCAGAGGTCAGATCCTTCAAGATCCACAACACTACTTGAAAGGCAGCTCCTTGCCTACGGGGGAAGGCAGGCAGGAGATGGGCTCCACATTTGCAAAGCCACCTCAAAAATATTCTCATTGTAAAGTACACAACTCCTTCTTCAGAGTTTTTACCAATACACTGCACCAAAGGTGACCGGCCACCATTTCTCTGCCAAATAGTGTCAACCTAACTCATGTCTGTAAGTCAGGCTTCCCCAGCTGCCCACGTAACTCGGGAATACAGTTTGGAAACTGTACAAGCAGAAGGACATATTTCTCCTCTGCCCAATGGTCATTCCATTATGGTACCCTAAAGACATCAACTCACTGTAACAAAACCTTAGCTGAGGTGGGAAAAACAATTGAAAGGCCAAGGAATCGGAACACAACTGGAAACCCATCCTATTTATCACTCTGGGGGCAGAGGAAGAGGATGGTGTTAGCCCCTTAGATCTTTTACCAAAAATATAAAAAACATGTGCAACTTCAGAATATTTTCCTCTAGAGTAACTTGGGTCTAAAGACAGACAGCATGAAAAGGAATTAAATATTGTTGTCTGTATTTTTCCCAAGACACCAAAGTCAGTAAAAGCTCATCATCTGTGGTGTCTGCAACTCCTATCAAGAAAACCTGGACAACGGTAACGGTGTGCCACCATAGTGAACATTTCCTGGAAGGGGCTGCAACCCTGGAGGTGAACAAGTCTCAGAGGGGCTAGAAAGTTATTGAAAGGCTGGACATGTGCCCTGTCCTACCTTAAAACCAGCAAGGTACTGCACTCTGCTTAAGCCTCAGCTCCTTAATGCATAGAGGGATCCAAGTCCCACATCCCCAGACAATGAACGGGTGGGGTGGCCAAACTAACCCACACAGAGGTGCTGAGAGTGTCTGTCCCTGTCTACTAGTTCAGATCAAGAGTTGATACTGACCATTATTCTATCCTCAAGCCTTGATACTGGTCATCCTTCTATCTTGAAGGTGGCCAAAAGCAGCTGTCTCCCCACTCTACTCCAGACTTTCACAATATTCCACTACAGGAGTTTTTTCAGCATCTAAAGTAATTTATTCTTGGAATGCAGTTCTCTTAAGAAACACTTGTCCAGTACCCCTTAAATTCACCATAAAGTTTTGTAATCAATAATGTCAGTTGGTAAGAAGTTTTATGAATAACCACCTCTTCTTGCAGTGACCATGGCTACTAGCTTCCCATGACGCAAACACTGTGTGTGGGAAGAGAAAGCAAATGGTAAAGCTCATGCAGACTCTCTCCACCTCAGGCTGACTCTTTCCTGGCCTGAAGGGTCTCTTCCCACTCCGGTGACAGGCTGACAGAAGCCTCCCCGTGCATTGGCTCATCCTTGTGTCACACTTCTAACGTGCCCTTTTGAGACAGAGACTAGAACTCTACACAGTATCTAAGGTATGGATGACCACACATTTATGCGGTTGTTACACCCTGTTTCTTTACCTAAAAAATGCCAACAGCACTCTACTGAAACTAGAAGAAGTTCAGGAAGAGCAATGAGGCTGGAACAGCTCTTGCAAGGGAACGTGCATGAGGAAGCAGTGAGCAGGCCTAGGACTGAGAAGGGCTGTGATGGAGCCTGTAGCCGTGAGAGGCAGGAACACAACGGGCAGAGATCAGCTGCTGTTTTCCAAGGTAAGCACTGAAAAGCAGCAAGCGTGGGCTGCAAGAGCCTGGTTCAGGAAAACACGGCGCTGGTTCTTCACACGAGGTGCTGCTGAGCTGCAGAATCCACTGGTGACAAACTTCACAGAGCTTCAGAGTGACTCAGAGAACTGTATAGAGGGGAACTGAGATGTTTACTAAATAGGCAGACGTCGCCCTGGATTCAAAAAGCGTGCAGGACGTGTTTAATTAACAGATGGCGAGCAGGCTCGACTCGGAGCCACCACCACCCTCCCACAGGTGAGTGCCGGGCGGCTTTGAAGAACGCCCTTCTGCCCTGATCGCTCGTGTATTTCACCGCCCCGAGCTCCCGCCGGCCCGAGCACACACCCCGCTGCGGGGGCCCGGCCCGCCCCGGCCCGGCCCGGCCCGGCCCCGCTCCCGGCGCGGCGGCAGCAGCAGCGGCCGCGGGGCTCGGCGCTCCCGCC
This sequence comes from Apus apus, assembly GCF_020740795.1. Taxonomy (NCBI): domain Eukaryota; kingdom Metazoa; phylum Chordata; class Aves; order Apodiformes; family Apodidae; genus Apus; species Apus apus. Next base: position 18,563,935 of record NC_067282.1, read on the forward strand.
CGGGCCCACCCGCCCTCGCCTCACGCTCCTCCGCGCGGCTGCGGACGGCCGCCCCCGGCAGCCGGGGCACTGCGGGCCGGGGCACCGCGGGCCGGGGCACCGCGGGCCGGGAGCCGGGGCACCGCGGGCCGGGGCACCGCGGGGAGGGGCGCCCAGGGAGCCCGCTCGGGGCAGGGGCAGCGCCGGGGCGCGGACGGGCACGCAGCCTCCCGGCCGCAGAACGCCCCGCTCCCCGGCGCGCACCCGCCTTCGAGCTTCACTCACCGGCCGCCGGATCCCTCCGCGCGGGGAACCTCCCCTGCCCGCCGGGCGCGCGTGCGCGGGAGGGACCGGGGGCGGGGCGGGGGCGGGAGGGGCTGGGAAGGGATGGATGGGCGGGAGGGGCTGGGAAGGGATGGATGGGCGGGAGGGGCTTCGGCGGCAGGAGGAGGCTGATGGACACGCACGGGTTATGCAGGAGCCACCACCTGTGCGCACCGTCCGGGGCCTCCAGGGCCTGAGCGCTTCTCCTGCCGGGTCAGGCCCGGGGGAAACTCGCGCTGGGGGTAGTTCTTTCCACACAGAGACCCTAGGTAAGATGTACCTCAGGCTAGATATCCATGGGCCGCTGGCCATGTTAGACTGAGCAATCGTGGCTGTGTCTGGAGTTAGGTGAGCTCATGGCTGCAGTGCCAGCCCAGCTCCACGGTCTGTTTCTTGATCTGGCTTTCCTGCCCAGTCTTTCAGTTTAAATTAAACATTATCCAGTTGGAAAAGTCCCACTTTCTTGCATCGTCGAGCTGATTCTAAGATAGTTTCAGAAGACAGCAAGTTTTAAAGTGCATTGCTTATTTCAATTGGCTGCATCTCTCCATTTGGGCATACAAACGTCATCTCCTGTGCTGTGCAGGCACCACACGGATCTGGCACTGCCTGTCATCTCATACTGCCTCAAAAAAACCCACCCCAAACCTGAAGAACTTCCACATCACTGGTTTTTGTCATTCCTTCTTTATAGTCTGGCCTCACCCTGATAATTTGTAAAACACAATAACATTGTCTTTCTATTGTTCAATAACTCCACTATAAAACAACTAATAGAACACAGCCCATTAGATTATTTATCAGTAACCCAGCAGCAGACTCTCATTCTCCAGAGCTAGATGGTCCTATCAGCAATGAGTTGAATAAGAAACTTTTGCCTACAACCTGTTGAATCTTTGCTGCTACACTGCACTGTGGCTGGGAACTGGAAGTCCCAGGCTCAGCTCTGGGCACTTAGGAGCAGAACTATTTCCTTGGAAGGCAGAAAAAGCAAGTTCTGCTAAAATATGTTTGCAGCACAGTTTACATAGGCAGTAGAGAATAAGGAATAGGATGATTTTTTATTGAGATCCCCATACTTTTTACCTCACTCTCTTCCATTTAGAAACAAGGCTTTGCATGTCAGTAGAAGACTGTGGCCTTTTCCATTTGTTTAAACAAATTCTAAGGAGTTGCATCTGGAATTCACTGTATTACCCCTTCTGGCTTCTCCAGAAGCTCTTGCTAAAAAAGGCCTTCAACACAGCATGGAATATTACCCTGCACGGAGTGCACCCTTATCCATTCATATTACCACCCCTGCTGTAATTTAAAACAAAAAAAAACACAACCCCTTTTCCCCGAATTGCTGCAAAGTGACAGTCATCTGACACCAACATAATACTACTGAGAGCAGTAAGAAACCTGGTTTAGATTCTTCAAAAGAGTTACACTAATTCCCCTGTTTCATACATGTTTGTAGAGCATTTTAAGTTAAAAATGTCCCACACAGGGCTGATAAAGAAAGGACAGAGGAGACTGGGCAGGCACATGCTCTCAGTCCAGATTTCCCAGAGCAACGATCCCTGCTGTGCAATTCCTCCTCACCAGAGGGTGACAGAGGTCATGCAAGGGCACATGGCTGTGCGGGGGCCTGGGGAGTGGGCAGGGTGACATTGTTCAGCTTTGATACCAGATACTACTTGGCAGCAGGCACACAGCTCAAGACCTTGCTTGAATCCACATTACTAGACAGTTCTAGAAGGAAAGCTCAGGATGAGCTGGAGTGACCCTGTAGGAAGGAAAACAGGTTACATCTTGCACTGTGATTTCTTTGGCATGTGAGGACAAATTGACCACAAATATGGGAACACCTGTAAAGTGCACCCTACAAGAAATATCTTATTAATAATTAGGTGTTATTGTTTCCTAGTCTTTTTTTGCAGAAAGGTATTTCTGGTTAACCTCTCTCCCCTAACCTTTTACTGCTTTTCTCTGAAACACAGCAATGACACTGACATGACTGAGACTTGAACCTGACATCGTAGACCACTGCTACTTTACTAATACATTTGCTAGTATTCTGTGTTGAACCAGATCAGGAACAGAGCATGAAACAGTTTTAAAACACACTTTCTACCCTGGAAAGGAATAGCAAAAATCTTCACTCCTAAAGCTTTTGTGTCTTGGTGTTTGATTTTTTTTTATTTTATAGCCTATTGTATTTTTTTTTAACTGATGAAAGCCTACACTTTTGAGTCTTCTTGCTGTAGCACATACCATAGATATGTGAAAAAGAAATAAACTCTGCCCAAATACTGTACTTGCAGAACCATCTGCAACATCTCATTTTTGTAGAAGCCCACTACACTTTTTCTTCCAATACTAAGTTGTTGTTCTACAGGTGCAGGATACAGTGTGTGTCAGAGCACCTGGGGCAGCTCAGCAGGCCAGGGCATCACAGCTCCCTGAGGCCTTGGGTCAGGCAGCAGGACAGGCCCTGGAAAAGTTTCCAGTCACACCCTGAATCCAAGTACAGTTGTAGATTTTCATCCTGAGTTTATGGACTCCCAACTTTTTCTCCGTTGGAGATTCAGTATTACAGTGATACATGATCACACTGACTTCTTCCTATTTTGCTGGGCTTTGTGGATCCCTTGGAAGTCTTTCAGGGACCACAAGACTGAAAAACACCCTACTTAAGTGAGCACTAGTCAGTGATACCGACATTTTAAATGGATTCTAGAAATACTTTTAGAAAAACAGCCCTGAAACAGAATTACCAGTATCCATACCTTTGGACATTCCAATATCCCCACTGACAGTACTATGCCTTATTGCCCCCAATTTATTCTGTTCTCTCAAAAAATGCCCCAAGATCCATGCTAACATACAAACTTGATGGAACTTTCCAGCCAGAGCCTTCTTGGCTGTTGCCTTTTTTTTATCTTTATGCCCCCCAAAGATGTAAATCACTCTGCCATCACAAGAAGCAGGAAGGAAAATATATAAAATATATTTAGCAAAACAAGTAAAATTAAAGTGGAACAGAAAATGCAGTCAAGTAGCAAACATTATGTACAGCAGCAGATTTTACAGTTTTTCCTACACATACTTCTGCACTTATTTCACATACACACTTTTAAAAGAGAAGGAAGAAAATAGAAATAAGCTAGTGTTAAGAAAGAAAACATTTTTTGTTCCTGAACAGTAAATGGGGCTTATAATTGTATTTTGCTTTTGAAACTCCAATTCAGACTGACTATACCTCTAAGAAAAATAAGAGGACAGTTTTCTCAGTCCCTAGAGTAAAATTACATTGTCCCCCTTTGACAGATTTTACTGGTATCTTAAGTAGTTTCTCTCACATGATCTAGACACTATCTGGCCATCTTAAGGGATTGTAGGTAACAAACATTGTAACCAAGATACAAAACAGGTATCCGATTTTCCAGCTTTCCTGAGGCTGAGTGAATTGTTTAAATACATGTGCGCTTATCAAAATCCATGTTACAGTACATTTTTAACAGTAGTTTGTTAAGAAATCATGAAAGTGCATTAACAGCCTAAAAGCAGGCAAAAAGTACTTCAGAAGAACAGTCCTTCCTTAAAGTGTCAGAAGAATGTAAGCCTTCCCCGAGGTTGGGTTGATCTTGTGTGAGGACATCGGGGATCTTCCTAAAGACTCCACAATGTGGTGGTGGGGTTTTGGCTTTGGGGTTTTTTTTTTCTGAGTTACAACAATCATTTGAATAAACAGAAGACCACTAAAAGTATTGGTGCATTTCTACAGTTAAAGCCAATGTCCTGACAATGTATTAAACCAAGTTATGAATGAGACTTTCAAATCAATACTTTTGGTGGAGTCTAGTGATGACTTTCATTCAGTGAACACCAAACAAAGAGACTAGAAATCCTCTCAATATGCCACAAACCCAAACTGCATCATCCAAAGCAATAAGTTAAAGCAAATCAAACACTCACGCCTTCACAACCATGAACAGCAGCCCAGACACAGAGGGGAAGGAAAAGGGAAGTACATCACAGCCAAAGCTCTGCCTTACTCCAACTGGCAAGGGTGACACAGGGTCAGGAAAATAAGATCTGGTAACGTCTCATGGGCGTTAAGATGGAAACAGTTGTTCCAGGAGATTAAAATATAGACAGGAGAAAAACTACTTATCAGTTATGTATCAGTCAAAGTTGATAACTTCATTGTTCTCTTTGGAGACGGAGATTTGTCTGGAATGTTTCCCAAAATAAAGAAGATTTTATTATTTAATTAACAAAACTCACACCAACGGTAACGCATTTCATACAATTCCAGAATAGCACTCTTTTTCCCCAGAAATGTGTGGATGAAATGACAGGCTTTTACTAATCTGGGTCAGGATGATACAGGTTACAAAGTTATGGGATAACACTTGTATTATGGATTTCTTTTTCTTCTTACACATTAGCTTGATTTATTTTTATTTCTCTGCATTATGTTGCACATTTTTTATTTTTTATTTTCTTCTCCTCCTCCCCTCTTGCAGTTCGTGTGCAACCTCCTCCTTGGTTGACCTGACAAATTCCACTCGGAAGGTTGAGCTTCCCTACCTTTCTGCTTATAATACATGGCAAATAAGTGAAGGAAAAAAAATCCAATGCCACCACTTGTGACTAAAGCAAGTAAGCTTCATGAAGGCAAAATGGATGGGTTTTGCATACAGTTACACAAACAAGTGTGAATAAAAGCTTTGTACCCAAATCATTCAAGTTTATTCCAGAGCTCGTATTTAAGGTAAAGCAGAGTATTTCCATTTTCTACATTAAAGGCTCTTGGATATGCTACTGCTGTGTAATCTTACCAGCTGCTTTCACAGATTTCCTCAAAATTACCTTAAATGTTTCTGTCCCTCACCAAAATGCTTGCTGAACTAAACCAGGCCAATATAAATATGTAATCGCATTACTTAAGAAACCAGTAAAATTCCAGTGATACATACAGTTAAGGTGTACAGCAAGCTGTTACCACTATAACTGTCACATAGTTTTACTTTCAGCTTGTTCTTTTTGGTTTTTGTTTGCCTTTTTTATTTTTTCTTTAAAGATGTCAGTGCATGAAGCAAGAGGGGAACAACAGAAAATAGCTGTAGTTTATCCAAATGTAATTGTATTAAAGCACATTAGGAACTGCTCTGCTGCCTTTTAACTGAACTCTTCTGGTATACTTGAACATACTGTTGGATGTCCCTTATGTGGTGGGAACAGATTATGAGCTCGGAGAACATTTCCATGCCAAATATAATCAGAAATTGTTTAGAGTAAATCTACAGACCAAAAAAAATTTCAAGACCCAGAAATCAGTGTTCCTTGTGGGTAGACAAATATCACCAATGATAGTGACCAGAAAAGTCCCTGTTAAATTTTTTTTTCTGGAGGATGGTGGAAAAAATATTGGTTTAATTATATATTCACAGCCACTTCTGGCAATTGCAGTCCAATGTGAGATACTCCTGTTACACACATAATCACACCTTTTTTCTGTTGATGGACAAACCCACGCTCTTAAGTGCTGATGTAAGAAAAGTCACCTATGACCTTTCACTGAAACCCTGTGCATTCACAGCAGCCAAAGAGCGCAACGTGGAGCCGGAGGTTTCATAATGCTCCTAATTTTGTCTCTACCATAAGGAGGTAGAACATGCTATTTGAGGGACTGAACACAGGTGAGATTCTAGATTAAACAAGAATACACACAAATCACACATGGCCAAAACAAAATAATCAAAGTCTTTAGTGGAAAACAATGTTATCCTCCTGCTGCTTATGGATCTTAAAAATACAGAAAGCGGTCATTTAAAAACTGAAAATTCAGTTGTGATAAGGCTTGATTACACAGCCATTTCCCAAGTCTTATTGCAACAAATTGTGAAATATTTCTATGCAACTTCGTATCTTCAACTGTACAAGTAACTCAATACTTGAAATCAACTCGCACTTCAATCCCTGCATTTTTAATTATAAACTCAACATGGTACTGAATTATACATTTAAAATATTTACACACTTGACCAACAGCAGTACTAGCATTTATTGCCTTAAAACTGCATGTTCACTGCAATGGAGGTTCCTTATTTTGCACAAAGGGAATAAGAGGATAATTATTTTTTCCCTAATTATAAACTCTAGAATGGTTCCATGGGAGACTGAAATGTGCTGGGGAATGCTATCAGGAAGGGTTTATCCATTTCAAGTATCAAGCTCTAATAGACTGGAAAATCACATGGGTAGCATCTTTCCCTTCAGGTGGGAAGGGTCTTCCAAGTCCTTTATAGGAATGCCTTTAAAGGCCAGGAAAAGGAGGATAGGGAAAGGGAAGAAATGGAAAAGCAAAATCTATCTAAACTCAGTGAGAAGAAGGGAAAGCCAGGGATATCTTACTGCTCAGATGCCAGGGCCCCAAGAAATCTCACACTGAAAAAAGGGTTTTGTAGGACAGCCGAGAGCTTAAGGCTCTACAGCAAATCACACTTCATGACTTGCTCCATGATTAGTACAGGAAAGCATTGCTGCCATTTACTGCAAAGCGGGCACCATCTACTCATGTTTAAAACAAATTAATTTTGGGGGCAGGGACGAGGTTGGGACAGGGCTCGCTCTTTAAATTTTAATTGGTATCATTAGGCTTTGGTTATACTGAGTGACAGGAACAGGTAAGGGAGAAATGAGTGGTGGTTGTTCCTTGCAGAAAAACGTAAAAAAACCTAAAACCAAACCAAACCCCCTACCACCACAAGTGGCACTTGTCAGAAGTAGAGGCACCAAAGCCTGAACAGCTACCAACTGTCCTCTCACTATTTAGTCCAGAACCGAGGCACACTGGTGGGGAATCTTACCTTATTTAAGAAGAAGCCACAACTTCAACTGGCTGTAATTGAAATAACTACAGTTTACAGCAAACATTACTGTATTGCAGCAAACCAGTCTTGGGGGATACTGCACCACTGCTGCCTCTACTGGGCTTTATAATCATGAAAATCTTCTGGTTTTATTACAGTATATCTTACACCTCACAAAACTAAAATGAAAATATTTAATATTTACATAGCGTCTTAGATCCTCAATGCATTTTATAGGCATAAGCTATTCCTCACAACATCCCTGTGAGGTAGGTAGGTATTATCACTATTTAAAAAAAAACATAGTTCTAGTGATTTGCCAATGGGCAGAGAGGATCCAGTGAAAAAACTGATACAAAATTAGAGGAGCCTGGCTCCTACTCCTGCGCTTATATTCATCAAGCTACTTCAATAAAAAAAACACCTCCTCTTATGTAACTACTTAACCAAAACTGAATTTACCTGAAGTGTTTTACAAGAGAAATGCTGCAACTTGTATTTTAGAACAGTTTTACAGATCACAAATTAGAATTTGCTTTACCTTATAAAGAATTAGGTTTTAAATGGACAACTGACTGCTCTGAGCAAGCTTGTTCTCCAGAACTACATGGCTACAGACATAATGGGATGTACCCCAGTAAACACTGGGGCTGAAATGAGTGCTACAGGCTATCAGAGACATGACTCTGGTTCAGTCCCCTCTCTTTCAACTAGTAGGATTTGGACACACTGAGAAAATAATTTTCTTGTTCCTGAGGAAAACAGTGAGCCCTTCATCACTAAAGAGCGAACACAAACCTCTGGGCAATAAGTAGCAGATTCTGGCAGTAATTCAGTGAAGATAATTAAGGCATAAATGCACATGCAAGTGGAAGCTTCATGCAGTAGTAGTCCACTTCCCCCATGTGTATCTGTGCTTTTAAGATGGTCTTGAATTTTATGACCCAAAAAGATGATCATGCTTGCCAACATGGAAAATTACGGATTGAAAATCAGAAAATTATTATGCCAGCATTAGAACTAGCCATCACAATGGGAACGAAGCTGGCAAAATGGGAAAGAAGCTACTTGATCCATAGTTTCAGAATGAAAACACTGGAGCAATAATCTGTTTTAGAAAAAAAAGTCTGGACAGATATATTTGTTACAATTATATCATGCAACATTTGTAATTCAGTTTGAGTCGCCTTTTTTCTCTTCAAAAAACAGGTGCAGTTTTAGAACAATTATTCACTTTGCACAACAAATGGAAAATCAATGCAGTGATACCATGAAAATTTCAGAACACTTACATGCAGCCAACTTTCAGTGTTCACTAAAAATGGGATGAGTCTCTCTCTGATGGACTTGAACAAACTTTTGCATCTAGATTTGCAACTGGATGCATAAAAGTTCACTGAAGGACTTTATTTTTGTTTTAGTTTTTGGAAGGGGTATAGAAACCTAATAATTCAGGCAGAAGCAGCCACCCAGCCAGCAGAAGTATGAATTAATAAAAAACTTATCCCCAGAATCTTTTGCAGTGACTTCAAGGAATGTCACTAAATGGAGACAACTGAGGCTCTAAAAGAAACAAGCACGGAGAGATCCCTGTTGAATATACAAGAATGGGAGGTAAAATAAGAAACAAGAAAGGAAGAATGTTGTCTAGCATAACATCAAACAGGAAGATTACAAAAAAAGCCTTACTAGGACAGTTTCCCTTTAACATACAATATTAATTTTAAATGAAGGGCAAAGGAAAGTTTTAAGCAACCTTCAAAAAACAGCTTTTGAAAGTCAGGGTTCATACTTTAGAAGTGCTGAGTGTCTCTGCTTGTTAAAACACCACGTGCCTGATAAGAAAAGCACAGAGTATGCACGTTACTGTCTCCTGAATACTGTCTCAGTTTGTGCTCCCATTCACCAATCATAGTATGCAGGAGAATTTCAAAATTTTAAACTTGATAAATATTTTTAAATAGTGAGCCAGCTTCAGGATTGTTATAAAAGAAATTACAACTGAGTATGTAAGTTACTCCATTAGATCCAAAAAAATTGAAGGTATTTGCTATGATCTCTTTGAAGACTTTGACCTAGATATTTGACATCGAGCACATCATGACAAACATGACAGGCAGCTCTTCCTGCCACTTATGTTCCCAGGCTTTAATGCCCCTCAGCTGTAAAAAAGAAAGAGGTTTCAGAACTGCTGCCCTATCCAATGTACAGACTAAAAAAACTTCCAGAAGCAATTTCAAAAACATAGCGACTCAAATTAAAAAAAACAAAACAAAACAGGCATCAGAACAGTTTAAAAACAGAAGGATCTGCCAGGATCATTATGTTTTGTGCAAGTACACAGCCAAGAAATCTTTTAAAGAAAAGCATTAGAGTTTCAAGGAAAAAAAGAGAGTAATACCCCTGTTCTAAAATACTACACAGATTACCTTAGAAATAAAACATTGGCTGGGAAGGTATATTTTCTAAGAAGTTTTATGGTCACTTTTTAATGTGTAAATCTGCCCTAGCCCAGTTTTCACATAAATTAAAAAAGAGAAGTACAATGAAGAGATGGCTTTTTTGGCCTTGTGGATCCATGCTTGAGACAGGTATGGATTTCACTAAAAAATAAAAAAGCCTTAGATCACTTATAGCACAGTATTACAGATCTACGGATTTTTAAAATTCTGGCTATTGTGACTAATTCTGAGATGAATAGCTGAAGAATGGCACAGAGTGGCAAACATGATGCTATACATAACCATGTATAGGTATATACTGTACATTTTATATAAATTTTAAAAACACACGGGAAATATTCAACAGCATAATCTAGCAGAGGTCTCTAAACAAAAGGACCCACTTCTGTCTCCATGTATCCCTACAAAAATCAATTTTACTAGACATGCAGCATTTGTGTTTGCTTCAGTTTTCTCTGGCTCATGACTGGAGACAAAGCAGGCCTTGCTTTTGTGTTTGTGTGCTGCTCTCCCTTGTTGGTCCACTATACTCAGGGCACTATATTCTACTGTGGCAACAGCTAAAGTGCTGATATAAAAAACCAAGCAAGAGCAGAGCAGCTGGGAGGGCCCTGCAGAAGCGGAGCTAGATTCAGCAAAACCAAAAATCCCCCACAGCACTACACATCCCAATCACCTTTCTCAACTTGAGTCAAACAATCAGGGCCCTTGAGTAAAAGGGTTTCATGCCCCTGTTCTAGCACAGTTGTTTTTAGTTAATGCCCCAACTTAAAAAAAGTTTGCCAGTAATTTACATCTTATGAGTTGTTATTGCTTAAGCAAACAGTTCAGTGTAGAAATACATTGCAGCTGCGTGCAACCTGGGGATGAATCAAAACAGATACTGAAAGTAAAACTACACATGAACCTTGCATGAGATACTCATTCCAAAATGACAACTCAACATGAAGTGCTGCAACAGGTACACAGCAGCTTAATGCCAACATCCGAAACCAACTATGAAGAGTCAAATCTTGCCTCAAATTTCGTATCTGAAGTAAATGAGCTTTTTTTTTTCTTTTTAAATTAAGGCAATGAAATGGCTACAGTTCCTAAAGTTCGTTTTAGGGGAACAAAAATATACACCTTTTTTTTTTCCGAACTTTAGGCAGCAGAAAATAACAAAAACCTTCATTGCATTAAACATGCAACGTCGGGTTGATGTAGGAAAACAGAACTAAACACAAGTTAAAATACCATTTGGTTTCTCTTCCCCATTGGAACACAAACTCAAACTTTGAGAGGAAAAATAAAGCTTAAAATCAGCTAAACTGTTTAGAGCTTTATATGTATCTGCATCACACACTAAAATGATTTTGGGTAGAAAAGAAATCTGTACGTTTATCTGGCCACTCACATTTTAAACCAGTGCAGGGGGAAAGGCACTGCATTTCCTTTTCATTGTGCCCATGTGTTTGCACATATACGGAAAACATTTAAATTCAAATTTTCTGTTCCTTCTCTCCCACACACAAGTATGACAGATTGCAGCTAACATAACAGCAGAAGCTGATTCAAAGTCGACCTCTCATGTTCCACCGTATTATGTTCAAACTTCCAGGCTCCCTAGAATCTGAGATGGCTGCAAAGAACCCAGATACAGGTACAAGATTTAGTCAGCATTCAGCATTTCTCAGTGCATTTTGCAGAAAGGGTCTAAATTAGGCATAGAGTTTTGTTGTTTATTTTACACAGAGAAGTCCACCAACATTTGCCATAAATTCTTCTAAACTCTTTAAGAAGGCCATCTTCTGCTTACGGTCCAGTGTAGGAGGAGTGCTGCTTGCAGTAAGCTTGTTGAAGGCATCTGCTAACCGCTGGTAAATTACTGGGTCTTGTTGAGTTGATAGCAACGTTTCAACTAGCTCTGAATATTCAGCCTGTTAAATAAACAAGAATCTTACTAACTTAAAGAAAAAAAAATACAGTACATAGAACTTCAGCACAAAATCCAGAATCAAGGTTTTGACAGAAAACCAGCAGCACCTCTCCACTTGTTACCCATGTCACTGACTAGGGCACCAGAAGCAACTGGACCTGCAGCCTTTCATCTGCCTCTAAACCAGATAAAGCCCTTCAATCGGACCAGGTTTTTTAGTAAGGCTGAAGGAGCCTTTAGAGCTAGGGACAGTGCTTTGCAGTGCAGAGAAAGAAGAAAACTTTGAGGCACAACCTTCCAAGTGCCTTCTGGCTCATACTTGGCATGGGCCAACTCCTGCAAAACGTACTTCTCTTTCTCCACGTCTGCCCCATGATCCATGTCCTGTGCCAACCACCTCCTCCCACAGGTTTTCCCTTCTCTAGATTCCCTTCTTTGAGACAGAGTTCAGATTCCTTTCTAAGAGTCTCCTACTCACTCTCATGCTTACCTGGACAGAAACTGAAGACAAACATGTTAAACATGACTAGCAGGGCACTGCCATGGTGCACTTGGAGCAAGTCCAGAGTGACTGCTGAGCTTTGGGAGCAAGGGTGAAGGACACAGGAGCCAGAATGGAAGTGCCCTCAGTTCTACTGGTGAAGACCTTGTGCAAGGGTAGACACAACTCAGAAGTTGCCATCTGTGGCTGGTGTCCCAGAGGTATTTTGTCTCACATGATCATGAGTCCCTTGTTGAGGGATATGGGCTACTAATAAAAGAGAAGATCCATATGGCCAAGGGACTGAAGAGCATTTTTGCCAAAGGCTTGCCAGCCTGGCAGGACGGGCTTTAAAGAATGTATTGGAGGACAGTAGTAACAACTTGTAGATAAGTGAGGAGACAGAAGACCAAGAATAGTAAGAATGCAAGGAAGTGTGATGCATTTATGAGTGCTAATCAGGAAAGATGAAACAGGTTGAAAGGAGGCCAACCTCAAACATCTTTGCAGAAGAAACAGGAAACAAACAGGAAGAGCTAGAGCTCCATGTGCAGATGCAGAGCTGCAACATCACTGCAGGCACTGAGATGTGGTGGGACAGGTGGCACGACTGGAGTGCTCCAATGGGTAGACAGAGGCTCTTCAGAGCTCTTTAGGGAAAAAAAGGACAGAAGACTGATGTTTGCCATTCTATGATTGAATTTATGTGAAAAGACAGCTCAAATTAAGGATGCATTTCTACAGACTGGGAAACGATCTAGTTGAGTGCTTATGGGCCATGATCAGAAGAGAGGTGGTAAAGATGACATAAAGGGACATCAAGGACAACAAGAGCAGCTTCTACTAGCACATTAACAGAAACAGGGAAGATGTGGTTCCTGCTGCTGAATGCAGCAGGTCATTTAGTGATAACAGACAAAAGGCTCAGTGCTTTCTTTGCCTTGGTTTTCACTGACAGGTTTTCCCAGACCTTTATTACTACAGACAGTATTCAAGGAGGAGAGGGACTACTAGTAGTAAAGAGGATCAAGCCAGGGATCTCTTGAGAAATCTCGAGGCATGTAAGCTCATGAATCCATCCAAAGGTTCAGAAAACTGGCTCTTGTCATTACAAGGTATCTGTCTTCTTTGAAGGACTAAGAAAATCATGGAGCGAGTACTCCTGGAAGCTGTCTCTGGGCACATGAAAGAGAAGAGGATTGAGAACAGCCAGTGTGAATTTACCAAGGGTAAGTCATGCTTTAGCAACCTGTCTTCTGTGATTAAATTACTACATCTGTGGATGAATGGAATGCAGTGGATGCCTGATGTTAGCAAGTCTCTAGTAGACTGGGCACAGCATCCTTGTAATCAAGCTGGCATTTTATTGTCTAGATGGGTGGACTACTACATGGGTGAAAACACAACTGCATCATCAGCCTCTAGACTGTGGCTAATGGCTCATATTCCACATGGAAGCTGGTTACAAGTGGCACTGAGAGCTCTCATCTGGGCCTTGTCCTGTCAGTGACCTGGAAGAGGAGAGGAAATGCACTCTCCTTGAGTCTGTGGGTGGAACCAGACTGGGGAGGGCAGCCAGTGCATTCAAGGGCAGGACTGGCATTCAGAGACAGCTCGTCAGGCTGGAGGAACGACCCGACAGGAATCTCATGAAATTCAACAAGGACAAAAGCAAAGTCCTGCAGCTGCAACAGACTAACTCCCTGCAACAGACTGGGAACTGACAAGACTGGGGAGCAGTTCTGCTGCATAAAGGACCTGAAGGTTTTGGTGGAGAGCAGGCTAAGCAAGTCAGCAGTGTGCCCTGTCAGCAACAAACACTAGCAGCACATTTGACTGTATTTATTATTGGTCTTTACACAGCACTTGTTAGATGTGGAACACTATGTCCAGTTTTGGACTCCTTTACACAAGAAGAGTATTAATGAACTTGAATGACTCCAGTGATGGGCCACCGAGACAGATGCTGGCAGGTACTGAAGGAACATGAATTATAAGGATAATAAAGTATGCAACAAGCCACTCAAGAGAGACTTTGGAATATTAATCTTGGAGGTTTTCAAGATACAGCTGGAAAAAGTCCTGGGCAAGCTGATTTGAATTCAGTGTTGACCCCACTTTGAGCAAGGACTACAGACCTCCTGAAGGTCTCCTCCAACCTTAATGATTCAATGATTCTGTGTTCTGTGAAACACACAGTAACTAACCTCTCTCCTTTAACAAATGATGGGTGTTCAGGGTGTAAGTCTCTAAATGCCATACCTGATGCAAACACACTAATGTGTAGAATGCTTCACCTGCTGCAGTTGTCATTTCTGTATTGTGCTTCTGAAGTACCAGCATATCAAAGACCATCTGAAAACACAAAACAGAAATAGTTATGGAAGTGTAAACTTAACTTTCTACTTTATCAACACTTGCTGCTGAACCTTCTTTTCACTTCTGTTAATAATAATAAAGAACATGTATTTATAAACATCCAAGGTTGTTTGTTTTGTTGCTTTTTTTTTAATGGAGGTATCAGTAATTGGAAAGCCAAGTTCTTTTAGAAGTCAAGTCTTGGCTTAACAGCACAAATTCACATCTCAAAGCACTGAAACCTGTTGTTGATTTATGTGTTCTTCAGAGAGAAATGGCATCTCTCGTATTTTTCTCCAAAAGCTGCAGATATGACAGAAAAAAATCCTTTGCTCTTCCAGAATAAAACAGGGCACTTTATCCTCAAGTTTTGGAGACTCCTATAGCTCACAGAAAGCCAAACAGGGAACAGATTAATAAGAATGGTGTTGTAATTTTAAATGGAGTTTTAGAAAAAAGACAGGAAGCTATATTAACTTATAAGAAAGATAAAAACAAAATTATTTAAGGTGTTCCTCACTCTCTCAGCTTGGCTGATGTATGCTTTTAATGAGTAATCCCCAGAAGCTCAAATGTTAGTTTGGTAAGAAAAGATGTCTTAAGAAAAAGATGTCTTGACAAAATCAGAAGACAAGCACACAAGTTCCCTAATTACTTTGTTCCCAGTTAGCAGGAACCTGTTTGCTAACAGATCACTCCCAAATTCGATAAGGTAGAGTGGATGGTCCTAAAAGCAAAGTGCTAAATATTAAACCAGATTAAGAAAACTAGTAATTCATTTGATACACTGAATAAATGACAGCATTTTCTTTCTAGTTCCCAACATTCTTCTGTCTCTTGTTTTAGTACCCTACCCAGCCTCCAGCCCACAGAATTCTGGAAGCTTTCTTATTCCTAGCTTTTGTAGTAAATGTAACTGGTAAAATTGCCAGTCATGTTCATTCTAGAGCTTGTGTGAATAGCACATACAAATATAAATTGCATTCTGAGAGGCTCAGGTCTTTTGCTGACTGGCAGTAATTTCCTCCGTTGTACTCCAGTCCAATGTCTTCAGTTCTTCACGCTCTTTTTCTTAACCTGCCAGTTTTGTAGCTACCAGGCTGTTTCTTACTGTATGTGTGATCCTGATTAACAAAGTCAGATATGATCACTGTTCAGCTTCTTGACACCTCCTGTGTGCAAAAAAACAAAGTAACATGAAAAGCAGATGCCTCACCTTAAGAAAGTGCCTTGTTGCTAGGAAAAGGGTTGAATCTGTTTCTTGTGCTTTTGCACACTGTTCTGCTAATGGTGTTACAGCCTCCAGACAGAGCTGGCAAACCTCTGAACTCATTCTGATAACAGGCGTTAAAGAATCAGTCAGATTTCAATTAAGTTGTGGTAAAACTTCTCAGTTGTGTCACTAGAAAGTATTTTAAATGTTCATATGTTCCAAGATATCTTTTTACTATAAAGCTGTTAATTAAATAATTAAATTTTAAAAAAACACCACACCAACACAGAAAAAGGGGGGAAAAATAATTCCGGCTTTGTTGTCTTCTTTTATTAGCTACATGCCCTAAGTAACATAACCCTCTCTGACATAACATTTTCAGAAAGAGTCCCTTATGGTCAAGCTCATCTGTTTCTGACACGTGCCACAGATTAGTGAAAATGGTACTCCCATTATGTGAGGGAGAGCCCATTGGCACCCTGACAGGAAATGCTCTGGAGCCAGCCCAGTAGAACACCAGCAGTGTTTTGTATTACCAGCTGAGAAACTAATTCAGGAATGGCTTGGGATACCAGCTGAAGGCTTATGAAGTTACACACTTTGAAATGAAGTAATGGAGGAGGCAGGAATGGCTGCCAGAAAAAACTTACATGCTAAGCCACTTAAGGGCAGCATTCAAGCAACCCAAGTCAGAGGAAATCCAGCTGATACTAGAATCTTAATGGATGTTACAATTAAATTCTCAATCACCAGAGATAAGAGTGTGTATATAAGTGAGTGTGTATATATATGTGTGTGTATATATATATATGCAGCTGTTGATAGAAAAGGAAAAAAACAAAGAAAAAAAATTAGATTTTAAACACTCCCAAGCTCTAGAAAGGATACGATGTCATCCCTAACTCCAGTGAGTACATTAGGCTCTTAAAGAGGTCCTCAGGAAGTTGTGGAATTTTCTCAGGGAATATCTCACAGATGAAAGTAATTAGTTTGTAATATTGATTACACAGGGATGGAAACTGTCAAAAAAACAAAAATATGGTAATTTTAGAATCAACCACAATGCTATTTTGACATAATTTCCACATGTACAAAGAGACAGGACTGATACTTTCCACTAAAGAAGAAAAGACAATATTAGTACACAACTTCAGAGTAATGAAGAATGGCTACAACTTTATTAGCACACACTGTGGTACAATAAAAAAAGATGGTTGAGCCTAAAGAGCTGATGGTGGCAGTCTGGTATTTGTTTTATACAAATGCAAGGAGTTTTACTTCAGACATGAGCAAGTCTAGTCTTGTGGGGTAAATCCTCACAAGCATTTGAAGCCCAAGGCGGGCTCCTAGGGTGCATCCTTTTCATATAAAATGGTTCTTCTAATAGCTGAGCTCTCTTGGTCAGCAAGCACTACGAGAAGAGAAAGCACATGAAGAGGGGACAACTGAGGCACACTTCAGAAGTGTTCCCCTGATGCAGAGGAAGGTGTCAATGTGGTGCAACTCAGGCGCTGCCCTCCCTTGTTTCCCCTGTACTGCTCTGCTGACATGCTGCTGGTGGCCACGATACAAAAGCCAGCGGATTGTGAAAATAATTTAAGAGTTGCTACTTGCTCCCAGATGGTATTTTTTTAAACTAGTATCACTATTTATGCTTCCTACCATATTTCTGACACCATCAGAGAAAGGGTTTCACAAGGCACATTTCAGGTTTTCCTAATTGTTGACCTGCACAGGCTCACTTTTAGAAGAAATATGTTTTGTTTACGTGCTTCAAATATGTATTTTCTCAGCTTAGACAATTTCTTTCATGCAGTATCTAGAACTATGGAACTGCTACTTACATTTTTAAAAGCCTAGAAAACTCATCTTAAGTAGATGGAATGCATACAGGAATGAATTCTGGGAATTCATTACTATAAAGCTTTCATTTTTCAGCAGCCGCACATAAAAGTCCACTTACCTTCAGCAGATCCTGGGACATGAGAGGCAGAACTAGATTAACCCCATATAAGACAACATCTGCTGCTGATACAGATCTATTGGTACCTTGACCTGGCTCATGTCCCCTAAATACTTCATCTGTAAAAAAAACCAAAAAATATTTTGTATAAGAGGAGGATTAAACACATTTAAGGAAGAGTTCCATTTCTTCATAAAACCAACATTTTAAAAAATACACCTGTTCCCCTCTGCACAAAAACATGATGCACTGTATCAAAATAGAAACTTAGTGAGTGGTGGCTGCCATGTCACACTATATTTATATTCATTAGGACTAAGCATTTCATAACCACATGTACCAGATGGCATGCTAAAACAGAACACACAGATCATGGCATTTGTTTCTAGTGATAGCTGCCCCATGCCTGCACAGATAAACAGACAGTGAGCAAATTATTACTGCATTTTTATACTCTTATTTACATATTTATTTATGTTTTTATATATAAACACTATATATATCTATATACACACACATATATATGTGTACATTATATAAAATAAACACAACAACAACAAAAAAGGAGAGTTAATGCAGAAAGTTCAGTGGATTAGATGTTGCCAAGTTTTCTCCAGCTTCAGGTAAGACCTGCTTTTCCCATCAACTGGCTGTGACCTTACTTCTGTAATTCCTGCACTGAGTCAGCAACAGTATGCACTCAACTTTCAATACATTTGATCTCTGGGCATTAGGTATTATTCACATTGCTTCGTTTCCTGGTAAGTATTTTACAGTGTTTTCCATGCAGCTAACATCCAATGTCTGACCTCAAAGAGAATACACATGGCATCGGGTTGTCCATTCAATAGACAAAGTCTAAATCTGGTTTGGGTTGTACATGAGTGACAAAAAATTAGATGCACTGAATTTTGGGGTACAAGGTTCTCTCTTTCAAGATGTACCCCAGAAAAGCAATGAACAACATCAAAACAATCTAGGCAGATGGATTTTCTTACTGAGCAGGACATGGTAAGTTCTGAATCATGCAAATGTTTTTCATCTTATTAAAAGGCAGTGCAGCACATTTAAGCTAGAACTGGCAGATCACATTCAGGAGTACTGCAATTTTAAGAGGCAAGTATATGGAAGAAAGGCTAGGGTACAAGAAGGAACCCTTAACTACACCCACATACCATAAAGCATGTTCTGTGAAGGAGGAATACAGGAAGCCCTCCGATATGATGGAATCTTAATGAGCTCAGCATTTCATGAAAGTTGGATCTTGTACTAAGATGGTAATTCAACTGCCCTCTCAGGGTAATTTACTATTCTGACTTCTCTATGGGTGTTTTGTTATAAAATTGCTGCTGCTACATGTTCAGACTTACAAGATTCAAATTTCAAGTTGTTTCACACATGCCCTACTTATTTTACGAGAGCAGTGACAATTTCAGATGCTAGAATACTGTGAAATGTCCTTCCTTTGCTGCTGGCACATTAAATAGTAATTTCCTCATCTAATCAAGCCTAAACTTCAGCTTTCACTTTATCTGAATTGAATGGATGCCCCACAATGATTTTTACAGCTTATAACACAAGTTACATTTCAGCAACTACCAGTTCCTTCATACCTGTATCACTGAAATCTATGAATTCTTTTGATAGAAGATTTGTGAGAAGCTCCATAATAAGAAGGAGATCCTGGTACTGGTCTTCTTCTGCTGTAACATCTATCCGTTGTCGACCTAGATTGTTCTTGGAATACACCTGGAGCAGAGTTAGGCAGGCCTCATACAAGTTCATAGCTTTGGCCTATAAAGCAATGTTAAGATTGTAAGAAAATTTCCATATGCTAAAAGTGACTCACTTTTTTTAAGATGGTGTTACTTTGCTGATGATACCTCAAGATTTAAATTTCAGTTATATGCCCACTTTTTGTAACAGCACACAAAATCATCAAGCAAACAGCCACCTTAAACAATAAGAACACTCAGAGCCATAATGAAACAGAAGAACATTACTTTTATCAATTCCTCAATCTTAAAACAAGAAAAAAAAATAATGAAAAAGACAAGAGTGGCTTGGGAGAGGCTGAAACATCTCACTAATCTCACAAACTAAATGCCCAACAAAATGCTTTGGGGACTCACTTCAGCTATGGAAGCTTGGAGCCACAACACACTTTAGTCTGAATAGACAAGGACTCTTAGATGCAAAAAGCAAAATTAACCAACAGTGCAAAGGATGTAAGTGCACTGCACTGACTCATTTTACCCAATAACTTCTTGGTATCTATTAATGCCTTGTTTAGCACCAAGGTCTCTGTGGTTGCATTTGTCACATAAAACTGCAGTTCTCCTAAATAAGCCTTCAGAGAAGTGTGATACACTTAAAAAAGTACTCAAGGTGGTCTGCACGCTTTTGCCACTCAGGCATAGAGTTAAGACTAGGGATGAATTGCTGTTAAGTTTATTGGTATAAGAACAGTCTAGATGTTCTGCTTTTGATCTTTGTAAGTCTATGTTTTTAAATAAAGGAATTCCTCTAACAGATGTGACCATATAGCATTTCTTTATCACTACACTTCATTTTAGTTAAAGGACAGCACTGTGTATACATACACATACATGAGCACACACTCTTCCCCTCCTTCCCCTTCTGGTTGCATTTACCTCTCCAAGATAGCAAATTTGTTTATGTGCAACTTCAACAAATACTTCTATTATGAGATTTACAGTCTCTGGTGTGTTTTTGTATACTTCCATTAATCCAATGCAATTATTAAGGAAGTCCATTAGAAAATTGAAGAGGATTGCTACGTTATCAATCTGGGTAGCCTCAGCAATGCCACAGAGTGCTTCTAATGTAGCAGTGATTTCCTGCTTCACTTCCTCCTCCTGACAGATCTGCTGAAAATTTTCTTGGTTTATCACATTCAAGAATCGCTGCTGAAGTGGCTGAAGAACCTTGAAATTTTTAAGAAAAGACACATTAGATAAGGATACCATTAAATGAGATGTGAGGTTTAATTAATTTAGCAAGCTCATGGGTTGCTTTTGGCATGGCAGTGCTAGAATAAATCACTTCCATTTCCAAGGGCTCAGTTATGTTATTGTCTGTCAAATTAATGTAAGCTGAAGCAGTAATGATTAGTGATTCTGCAGGCTGGTTTCAAAGTGAGCACCTCCATAAATATTTTACGTTCTTTTGCAGTTTCCAAACAAATGGCAATGACTTTCTCTGGCTCAGAGTATTTGATTCTCTTCTCATTTCAGTATTAGGGGAAGTTCATCAACAAAAGCATTAAGATTCATGTTCACAATTATCTTTGTCATATTACCATTCTCAATCACACAATCTCTTTTATAGTAAGCTACGTTTGGAATCAATTTAGAAACTTCCATCAATACAGTTAAAGGTTTTTCCCCAATTACTTCCAGTGCATTATAGCCTTACCTTCATTCTCTAATTTCATAGCTTTGCTAGTAAGAGCAAGTTTCTTTCAGGTCAATGCTTTGCAAACTCACGTGGTGCTACTTGATCACATTTGTGCTACTTTCTAGCACCAGCCTTTCTGGTATTAAATACCTGAGCTTTGATGGAGCCGGAGCACTAAATGTGAGCCAGGGCACAAAAACCTAGTTAAGGCTCTTAATTATGCTCCACATAAACTTTCTACTTACTGTCATTTTCATTAAGTGATTAATTGAATAATCCATAACATCATCAAATTAAAATTAAAGGAAAACAATTACAAAGTTTCAAGGAAAACTGTAACCTTTTATAACAGTTTTTTTCAAGTACTGATATACCGGCTGCTTCACAAATCCTCCAACTATTTAGTTGTTTTTGTTTAGGTTGCGATGTTTTAGATACAATTTACAGCAGCCCATGGGTGCCATACAAATACTGACCTCCAAAGACAGAATAATTTTTTAAATTATCAATATTAGATGTTCAGAATAAAATGATTCTATACAAGTTGATTTTGTGTCACCATAAAACTCCCTAAACTAATTTGCTTGTACTGCTTGCTAAAACGGAGGTAACAGAAGCATCAGAACAGCTTACCTCTGTCCAGTATTGTTGCTTTGTTTCTGTATCCATATGAGCAAAACCTCCTAGAACTAAAGCTTTCATTAGTGTTCTCTGCACAGAACTGGACAAATAGTGGAGAGGAGGGCTTCGCCTTGCAAATTGTTTGGCTAAATTCCACCAGTTTTCACACTGAATAACTAAGTTTGCCCTAAAAGAGGGAAAGAGAGTTTAATTAAAGAAAAGATTTCACAAAGTTGTATGAACAGAGCACATCAGGTTTCTAGCATTTGTTGGAAGACTAGTTTTAAAAAAATCAATTTATTCTAAGGCTAAATTACCTTTTGACTTTCATCTTATTAATGCCTCACCTCTAAGATTCCTGAAGTACATACTCTAAAAATAGCTCAACTCATATGGGAGAAAAGCAGGGAAGTGATTTAGTTTTACACACATATACACAAAGTTAATGGACATACTGCATGGATTAAAAGCTTGGTCTAATTATGCCATGATAGAATAAGCAGTTTATTCAAAAAATAGCACCTACAGGTTTTAATTTTTTAAAAAAGATAATTCCTCAAGCATTTAAATCCTCAAACTTCAGGACAGTCTTTCAGCAGACTGTGAATGCATGATTGCATGTATAATGGCATGTCAATTCACAAAAGCAGAACCTTCAAGATTTTTCTGCTTCCGTTTTTAACACCAAAGAAAACTCTGAAATTTGTCTGAATCCATCAAATCTTGGATTTTTACAAAAAATTTCTATGTTTACAAACCACATTTTATGCTGGCTTGGCCAGTATCTGAATTCTTAGTCTGGAAAAACTTTTTCAACAAAAATAAAGAACAGTGTAAAAATCCTTGCAAGAGTGGAGACCAGGAAGAGTTTTCCTTTCTCACTGTTTATGAATGACAGACAAAGGGGAAGGAGAGTGCACTTCTGAACATGAATTAAATACCTTATGGTTTGTCCAATATAGGTCTCACTCTTTGCTTTGTCAGGCTTTTTTTTTTTTTCATTTACAGTATGTTACTAAAGTAATCTGACTTAACAGAGACATGATTATGAAGTGCCCTGTATCTGTATTACTTTGGCCAAAAAAATTTAAAGGAAGCAAAAGAAATGTTTTGACTTCCAGAGGTGTAGCAACTTACCGCTCTCTCCTTTCCACTAACGTTACTAGCAGCTGTACAGTATCATTTGCAAGGTCCTGCTCTGAACTCCACACTGCCAGGTTACTGATCACTTTTTCTAAAAGGTAACCCACAATCCACTGGGAACCCTCAGTATCAGCACCAAATGCTGTACTAAATGGCAGACTTATCTATAAGAAAAGCATTAAAATGAGTGAGTTTTACAGAAGCCAGAACCCCAAAGTGTATGGCAATCATTGTCAGCAAATTCCTTTCAGGCTGTCACTTCTCCTCTACTTAAAATACACAAATGTTACATACACAAAGGCAAAGAAGACCCATAATAGAAAATTCTTTGCCAAATTTATCTTGCCATTTTAAGCACATCTGAAACAAAGAAAAGCTTCAACTTCATTACAAAAGCAGGTCTGAGTATGTCTAGCTTTTAACTCCAAGGAAAGTTTAAAAGCTTTAAAAATTAAAAGAAAGACCCCAAAATCTTCTCCCAAAACTGTTTCTGTGAATTTACTATGAAATTCCTCAAAATTCAGTGATAAAATTATTAGAAATAAACCTTGCCATTGATCTAGATAACATCTTGTAAAAATTTATTTTCATTGCAATTTTTCTGCATCTGCTTTCTGCAGATTGCTCCTTCAACATATACATCTTTTAGGAAAGATGTCACATTCTGGTCCTGGCACATTAAAATACACTTCTTTGAAATTGCCTTTTCTCCTGTCTTTAGAACAAGTTTCTCAAGAGTGAAATCCAAGGATTTTGTAATCATTGTGCAGGGGCTGCCTGTCAGCACACCAGTAACATTTCCAACTTTTAAACTCATGATACACACGACTGAGCATAGGGTTTAACTAAAGGTTTTAATCACATTCACATGTCAACATAAAACAAATGTGCATTTCTTAGATACTCTATTTTGTTTCTTCACATTGCTTCTCATGTGGATCTCCTCCTTACATGCTCTCCAATTCCTCTGCAACTGGTACCTTTAGAAATTCTTAGCTCTGCTGTAAGTAAAAGCTAAGAATTTGATGCCACATGTTTACAAGTCTGTGGTACACCTATTACTGTAAGGAGGGACCTCCTGAAATGTTAGTATTCTTAGTTGCTTCAATAGTGGGAATAAAGGGGAGGAGGCCTCCTTCTCAAAAGTTAGAGCCAACAGGACCTCCTCAGGATGAGTGGCCTCTGTCAGCTAGCTGGATTAGTTAGTTTGATATGCAAAATCAGGTTCAAGGTCTAATCGTGATTAGTGCTGTCCAAACACAAAAAGAAGTTGCCCTTTACAAAGAATGCACCACTGAAATCATTATCTGTACAATGAGAACATATGAGAACGGGGAGAGGAGAGAAAGTAGCATGACATTAGCTAGCGTATAGTACCTTGTGATGGTGTTAAAGATCTAATTCAGTATCATGACCAGGTTACTCACTAAATCATCCATCAAGGGCAACCACTGTATTAGACAGACTGTAAGATCTGATGGATAGTGAGAAGTAGCTTATAAAACAGCTGTAAGTCAGTGAACTTCACCCACTATGAATCCTGAGGGTGCTGTTACTCTGCTATGGCAATGGCATTAAAAAAAAAATCACATTTGCACCACAATGTGCAAGAAAGGTCCCCTAACAACTTGTACTTAAAACTAAAAACTGAAGAAAACAACAACTTTCGAACAAATTCCAAAATAAACCAGAACCCATTTAACATAAAAAATGTTTTGTCACTGCACTCTAAAATAACAACACTGACACCTGCATTCACAGGGTAATATTATTGCTAATACTCACCAATTAATTCATAAAAGTTATATCCTTACCTGATCATACAGCTTTTCATCTACTAGAAGGTAAGTCTTTGCCCAGCGTTTGAGGAACCATACAATGTCTTTGCCCATCTGTGGGCTCAGGAGGTGTGTGAGATTTGCCCTTATTGCTCTAGATTCTACTTCTGACACTCTTAAAATAGCTGATAACAACCTGCAGGTGTAAAAGACAAGGAGGATGCTGAGAGTGGTGTTTGGAGAAGCAACACAACTAACAAACACTTCCATTTATCATTAAACACGGCAGAAGGAAAGTAGTTTAGTGAAGTAAAAAGCATCTGAATTTATTGTTTCTTTAACTGCAAGGAGAGGGACAGGACAGACTGGCAAATATCCTTCAAGAAGTCAGAACATGCACCGAAAGATAAGGTGATCATCTTTGGCATTAAAATCACTGCGACAAAGAATCCTCACAAGCATCTGACATCAAGATGCAACAGGAACAAAGACAAATGGAGTACTACTTGGGAGTGCCTGAAAGACTTATTTTAAAAACTGATTCTCCTGTCTGTGTACCATCAAGCTTAGTGGCCAAGAGGGTCCTAACTGTGCAGCTTTTGCACTTTGATGCACGCTAAACAACAAATACAGGAGTGACCACTTATTTCTCTCTTCATTACTGCAGAGAAACGGTCTGAAATAGCAGCTCATGATATCATTGCATGAATACAATCAGTCCATAAGACTACATTAAATATTAGCTTTTGTAGTATATCAATTACATTTGGTAAGAATATGATAGGAATTTAGGAGTTAACAGTTGTCTACTTCTTTAAGATGCTTCAGAGCTATTACTGAAGAGCCTCAAATCTCTCCATATTTATATCTGACTTTATTCCCATCTTCACTGAGACACTGCACCATGAAATCCTGTTTGGCAGCCACTTCTTAAAGCTGCCAATAGTATCAGCGAGCAGCATTCAAACTTCTAAACATAGGCACACCACTGCCAATGAAGATCCATTTTCTTTTAGCCTATTCCAGACAAAAAATTTAACTACATAAGTAATTTCCAGTGGAGAATCTTCCTGGTTAGTTAAAGTCAAATGCAATCTTCTGAAGTGTGAAGATTCAATTTGAGAAGTCCTTTGTGGGCACTAGCCTTCTTGCAAAAAGAGAAGGGAAATCCCCTCTCCTGCTCCTTTCATAGGCTGCTAGTGATAAATGTGCCTAAGAGACAAAAATTCCTCCTGCACAATTTTGCTGCTGCTGCTGCCAAGCTTGGGCAGTAACTCATGGTCAAAGTAGACAAGCTCACTGATGCTCTGGAAAGTGTTTGCTTAAGCTGTACATGTGCTGAATGAATTAGAGAGTATAAAGTTTACTATCTAAAGATTTTGATCTACCAGTGTTTTCGTAATGTAAGTAATTTTACGGATTTTCTGTAAAAATAGATCAAAGATGGGTTTTCAGCAGAGATATAGAAACATTTATATTTCTTTCCAAGACTTTGGCTCATGTCCTCTGTTAAGACTATTAGGTCAATCTAGCAATTTCAGCCTTCACATCTTGACTCAGTTTTATCTGTTTTAATGCCTTACTCTCATTTTTCTTCTTCCCCTGATTCACCTTGACTTGAAATGTCATCTGTATTTACCCTGCCTTTCTTCAACCTAAAAAAAAAAATCACTTCATCATCTGTCTTCTCTTATTTTTACAGCATTGCCTTAGTATGTCTGTTATAAAACATTCTTACAAATTATTTGCTCTTTTTTTAATACTAGCTAAGAGATAAATTTCTATTCCAAATGTTCAGTGTTCACATACTGCTTTTTTACTTTATAAATTCACAGAAGTCCACTCACATTCTCACTTTTTTTTCCCCTCTGAAAAAGCATTAAACATTCTTAATAGCACAAGATGCATCCTTACCTAATTACAGAATCAGTTCTGTTGTACCCTGGGATGGAAGAGGCCTTTTCTCCTGGAGATCCCAGAATCTGAAGTGTTGTATTAATGTCAACCTCAGTTGAATGTTTAATGGAATATTCCATTACTTCTGGAGGTATTAGCGGAGTCTCTCCCTGAGTATCATTAGCCAAGAGGTAGCCTTACATTAAAAAAGAAAGAGTGATCACAACTTTCTACCCTAGTTTAACTTAAGGCTTTTTGATAAGAGAATCCATTGGCTTAGTTGCAAACATCACACCAGAATCAAATGTTTGTACAAATCCTGAGTAACATGGTTTAAATACATGTAAGTTAACTAGATTCTTTTCTGGTGAATGGCTTTAAGGATTCTAAAGTGACAAGAAATCACAACTGAAAAAGAAACCACCAAATTAAAAAACAAATAAAAGATATAAGCTTTACTTAATGTTAAAGTACTACAGTCAATTGAACTGGGAGAAAGAACCACACCCAAACCCAACATTTTGGGGTCACTTTTTTATTCTTTTACTATGTGATAAAAAAAAGCCTTGATTTTATAGCTTCCCCACCAAGTCCACCTCATTTGGGAATTCCATTCTGCTAACATTTCAGACCTGTCAGCGCCTTTCAGACACCAAGTACATGTGCTAAAGTTTTCACATATACATTCATGTCAACATCCGAGAGTGACTAAAACATCAGATGTTCAAAAAGATCCCACAAAATATTTAATAAAATATACAATTCTCCTAACAAAGTACAGACACTGTCTTAGTTGTTATTATGTTTTACAAACAGATGTAAGGTAGTTCCATCTAAAAATAAAAGCTAACAGGTTCTAAATTCAAGTTCCCTGAAACCCAACAAAATGCCAGAACAGGGACCACCAGCACTGAGAGATCTGGAACTTACTTCTTTGCCACCACTGAGTAAAACAGTTATCCTGATCTCATGTTGATTCTCATATAAAGTCATGTGCTCCCAGTCAATGCAACTGGTATCATCAACAGACTAATGCCTTGAATAGGTTGACTGATAACAAAACTCAAAGTCTGTAACAAAATTAGTTGTGGGAATTCCCAGAGGACATTACCTCATGTAAAGATATCATTGATCTTTTTAAGATAAAATTCATGTTACTCAAAGCAGATGAAAGTAAAACAGACTTTGCTAGTAGTGTATGTAAGACAAAAACATCCTAAGTGTTAAATTTTATAGTGAATTAAGAGTAGTTGATCTATCAGTGTTCTGTTTTGTATTTTTCCTGAGATGTTCAGCTGCATTGACAATACCATCAAGAAGAAGTACTACTTAAAGCTGTTCACAAACCTGTGACTAAAATAAGCCAATGAATATCCTCGTATAGGTCATCAAGCACTTTATTGTCAATTGAGCCTGATGCTGGTGAGGCAAGTAACTGCTGCTGATGTCTTTGCAACTGACCATGAAGCCTTGTCACTCGATCTTCTAGTAAACTGTGGACAAATAACAGTAAAATAACTTCACAGTTTTAAAATTGTTTCAGCAAAGTCAGGTTTTTCATTTGTGATTGCTTTGTTTGCATTCATGACTGGGGTTTTTTTGTACCTTGTAAGAAGAGGTATACAGTGCTCTGCAGCAATTCTGCCCAGCATGCCTACGCTGGCCAACTGGTCACAGAACTGGTCTCTGTCATCTTCCTGCAGTTCACTTATTTCTTCTTCTTCCCGAGAGGCCACACCATTGGCAGTCTTTGGTTATTTCAATAAAATTAGAACCAGTTAGTGTCATGCTCATTAAATTTTATTACCACCACAATTTTTTACATGATTTTGGCTTTTTCTTTCAAGGTCTTTTGCATGAACAACCAATTCATACTAAATTATACAGAGAAGAGTCAAACAGAGGAGTCAACATAGCTTCGTACTGCTTTGAAATCAGCATTTCACAAACTCATTAGCAAAATGCCACATTCAGTGACTCATGTATTTGCTACTGTTTCAAATCGTGTTCTCAAGCCAAAAGATTAACTGTTTGTGGAAAAAGTCAAGGGTAAGAGTAATGAAAATTTGTACTTGTTATTAATAGGATAAAGCAGAAGCTGGACAACGGCAAAACAGCTTCTTTACACCACAGAATATAAATCATGTCTGTCAAGCATCCACTACTAGAAGTATGATACAGCGTCCTGAATTACTCTGGCCCACAGAGATGGTCTGCATACCCAGTGGTCAGAAGATTGCTGAAGTATATTTGCATTTTAATCAGATATATAGCAGACCAAGAACTATTTTAAATACTGCAACTTCCATGGTTACCCATATTTGTTAGTCAAAAGATATTGTTCTCAGTTGTCCAAGATCTTACATAAATCACACGATAAACACTATTTTTTATGAAGAAATCAAAATAATCACTTTCATTAAGGACTCTCCATAGCCCATTGTTTGAGGGGAAAAAAAACCTTTAAAAAGTAAATACTATGACCCCAGGAAAACAGAAGACCAACAACCATCATCATAATCTAACTTTTATTTCTTGCTGATGCAGGAGTTGTACTGTTTGATCACTCAAACTTTATCCTGGCTGCATTAGGAAACTACTTAAATAATAATCAAACCTTATTCCTTGAAGAGAAAAAATCATGATTTGTAAAACTTCAGCACTGATGTTAAAAATATTTCTAAAAATCTCTCCAAGAATCATAAAATTCACACAACTAACAAAGTAATATGCAAGTAAAATGCAAGCTCTCTGTCTACTTTGTTTCTGTAAAGACTCTGGAAAACTGAATCCACTCCTTATCCAAAGTGCTTTTAACTCATCTTTTCTTTATGCAACCCAGCAAATCACTCACTTTTGGCAACTTCAAAGTTGCAGCTGTTTACTGAAGGGTGAGCCCCTGCTTGAAAAGCAGAGACTGCAAGTTCCTGTTACTGCTTTGATATTGAACAAGAAGCATTCTAAAATGCCAGCTGTGGCTTTTAAAAAGTTACCCATGGGATAAATTACTTATCTCACAGAATGACATGAATTAACCTGTGTATAGAAGTTATGTCAAGACCGCCTGATATGAATTCAAAGTTCTCTTGTGAAATATTTCTGTTTCTGCACTGTTATTACCATCTGTTACACACTGAGACAGCAGAATTAAGTTTTATATAGTGCTTTTCAGAATGAGTTCTCTCATTTGCACAGCATCAAACTAAACAGAGATCTCATTCAGTTATTGAATAGCATCTACGCAATGATTAATTAATCCAACATCTACATCCAACTTTCTGTATGAGAATCTACTGCAGTAAGACCCAGATTCCCAGCAAAGAGAGAAATCTTCCTTTCTCAGCAGTTCAAGTGGTACTTCTAGGTTTTCTCTAGAACAGCCACATAAAAAATTCAACTGGGAATTAATTTTATCCAAAAGAGCGACATAATATTTCAAGTTTCTTCTAGTCTGAGAACAGTCATACTACATTTTTTCAGATATTTATGCATGTCAATTATACTTTAAAAGTACACCTTGAAGATAATGTATGCGAGGTAGCAGCCATATAAAAGGCTTCCAGTTTCATTGAGGATTTTAACTAGGACCCTAGTCCAGAGAAAGACTGTCAAGAGTTTAGTCACTGCATCCGTAAGAAGAACAGCAAGATGCACACTGTTCTGGGTAACAGGTTTACTTTTTTCTAATTTTTTTCAAGTGATTCCAACTTTGTATTCCTTTATTTCCTCTTCAGAATGAGAGAAACAAACTGGAAAATAATCACTGACCCAGAAATTCAGCAAATATTTAATTTTCACACCAAAAGACATGGGCTTGTTGTTATATATCATCATCATCATCAACTACTAGAATGAGGGCTTACCAAATTCCTTGTACCATCAGGAGCAGCTAGATGGCACTGAATGTAGGAATTAAAGACCTGAACAGCATGTTGGGTAAAGAAACCTTTATGGAAATGTTTGTCATCTTGTACCAAAGTAAGCCAAGATTCCAGCAACTTATCATATGCTTCCATATATACCATATCATCTTTGTCAAGCTGTAAGGGACAGAAGAAACAAAACAGAAACCTTATTCCTAAACCAAACCAGAGGAATATACTTAGATTCATTATTATTTAACAAATGTTCTAATGTTGAAACAATAACAAAAAAAAAAAAAACACAGTCATCTAAAGATAGCCAAGAAAATAGCAGAATGAAGCCAAACAACACACTGAAAAGGTTGGTGCGGCGCTTGTGCTCCTGAGGCTTTAAGAAACTGTCAAAGAATTTTGCTATTTCTCTTTATCTGATTTTCCAAACCAAAAGTCTTTAATGCATCATTACCTAAATACAAAAGATACTGAGCTGTTACCCCAAGGATGCCAAGCATCTCAGCTCTTTGGAGCAAGAAAGAATTGAGCCAATTATTTTCTAATTAAATAGAGACATAGAGAACCTGTGCATGTAGGTTTATGTGTACTCCACCATTTCTGAAACACAGAGAAAAGACCATTCTGTTTCAGAGGAAAACCCTAAGATTGCATGTGCTTAAGAAAGCTTACTGCAGGCTGCCAGTTTTGATGATACACAGCTTCTCATTCTATGAACAAAAACAAGCGGAATTCCACAGATTTCCACCTGCACCTCCAATTGCTTAGTGCGTTTTAACTGATGCTTCATGCTTTTATTTATTCATATGTGTTTCTGAACAGTACATAAGTTGCAAAAGGAAATAACATACCTGAAAAAAAAGTCCTGGGTTACAAACCCGAATTGCAAATAAACCATTTCTTTTTAGAAATATTTTTAATGTTCCTGTCAACTTTTTGATCTGAAGCAAAAATTGAATGTTAGTAAATATATCCAACTTCAAATAACCTAAGTGTGGCTTAGGATAGACATGCTGCTAAAGCAGGATGTTTCTTTGCTTTAAGAAGTCTTCAAGTTTTAACAAAAGGAATGCTCACAAAAGTTACACTGAGATATCAGAGCTTAGGAAAATGATTCCTTGATGAAATAAAAAGATATCAAGGTCTTAATCATACTCCAGACAGAAGAATTCCTGACTTACAGTGAAGTTAGAAACACGGCTGGATGAACGGGTAAGAAAAACAAAACACTGGCTGGATGACCAATTAAGGGGAAAAACTGGTATCAAATTGGAAGCATTTCAAGATTGCTTCACAGCATCATTTTATAACTGCAAAGTGGTCACACAGAAGTTAAAATACAAGACACTGATTCAAGTATGAAAACAAAAGCTGAAAATGACAAGGAGAGAGGCCAAATTGTATTCAACACTAACATAAACCACAAATTTAGGATGGACACCATGAGATGACTTCTTAAAACTTGACTAAAGGATGCACAAATTCATAAATAATTATTTAATCCTGAAATATTTTTATGTGTGTCATATACTTACATATATAACTGACATACAACTTTTAATAATTTATCATAATCCAGAGCATAAGCCAATAAACAGACATGTCTTTCTATGAACAAGGCCTCAAATCCATCCAATTCATTTATGATAAATTTATGCCATGAAAATATATATGTTTTTAACATTTTGCAGTATTCCCATAAGGAAGCTAGGATTAATAAATGCCTCCATAAAATACATGCCCAAATAGCAGAAAGAGTTTATCCATATGGAACAAATTCGGTCACAAAGGAACCTCACTTAAAAAATTGCCAATCCTTATTTCAGATCAGCTACAGATGGGCTACCAAAGGTGCCATACGGGTAAACCAAGTGACATGCTGTAGACAAGGGATCTGAATCCTTTTGATGGATCCAACAGAAGCAACGGCAGAGCCCAGTTCAGAACTCCAACTTTCAGGAGACACAAGATACAACTAGTCAAGTCAAAGGAAAGATGCTTAATTTCTATAGTACGGGAAACAAAATGAAAATTGGCGCTTCTTCCTTCACAGTCTGCTGACCTTTTGAAGACATTTCTAAAATCTGTCAAGCAGCAACAAGCTAGAAAAGAGTTGGATGCACAGGAGGGAGGACCAAATCCAGAATGATCTCTCCCATCACATATTAAAAAACCCCCACAAAAAAAACAAATAGAAAGATAGCATTAAACAGGAGCAGTGCATCAAGATCAATTTTGATAAAACAAAGCCTTTGATACAATTTCTGTTTGACTTTTCATCCAACATTCTGTTGAGACTCTTCACTAATTCCAATGGACTACTTCCCACCATTTCTACTTCTGCATAAGCACTAAGCGCTGAGCAGGGCAAAGCAGAGCTGTGGACAAATATCTTCTCTCAGATCCAGTGCTGTTACTTCCACCAACTTGCACCACAAACCAGTGCCCAGCATTGCTGAAGCTTACTGCCCTCCACCAGTGTAGCTGTTTAGGAAAACATTTCAACTGCTTTCAGCCAACATTCCCAACAGACAGGTTCATGTAGAACAGCACTTGATTTGAATATGATGTTTGCATTGTGGGTTTTTCATCCTTGGATGAAAATCAGTATTAGCTGCTCTGAAGTGGTTTGCATGTTATGGATTAGGACCTCCCCATTTTGGCAGTTTCCATAGCAGGTCTTCAGTTGAGTAGATTCCTTGTGCCTGATGGGTTTCTGCAATGTTCACATTAAATCTTGTTCTGACATGTGAACTGGCAGAAATATGGGGAAAATGGCTTTTCTGCCTAGCAAAGCTTAAGGAGTGTGCCTGCCTGCATTCTGCTACACTTCAGATTTCTGAAAAGTTCCAGGAATTTTATCTGAGGACTCTACTGAGCCAAATGTATAAAGTATTTTATATCAAAAGCTCCTAATTACAGACAGCACATGACTGTGGGGAACACATGAACCATGGCTGGGACATTCCTAAGCCAAAATATTGTTTTCAGGGGTGCAAAGTAGTATTTCTACAGGCAGAGCACACAGTATCATTAAGCCATCTGGATGAAGTCAGGAATAACTTAAAAGTCTCAGTAGCATGACTTTTGCTGACACACTGCAAGGTGTAAGAATTTTTATTTGGAAGGCCCTCACCACACAATTCTGTATTAACCTGGAAATTGGAGAAACGGCATGAAGCTGAGGTATCTGTAAGAGTTCTGAAATAATGGAAGGGGTGATAATGTAGTGTTTCTCTTCCCACAGATTGATCTAAAGATTCAAGGACAATGAGAAAATTCTCTCTTAAAACTACATATCTTGCATTCTGTCTTTCTGATGTTGCTGAATCTGAGAACATGTAAGTTTAATAATGAGAAGATTTTTTTCAACAGGAGCCATGGGATCATATAAGTGTACGCAGGCACAGTTTACTAGGCATAATCAGCCAGTCATTTCCAAAAGAAACAAGTGGTACAGGCTACTATACTCTTTTGATGGGAGATGAAGTGTTTTGAATGGCATTATGTTGAACACTGCTTTCACTAAACGTGGTTGCATATTCTAGCACTCAAATAACAAGGGCTAGTGGAGGAAACAACATCCCTCTAGTCCTTTTAATTTAAATAATAGGTGCTATTATTTTTGCTGAACCTTTTCTGTAAAAGATGCTTTTCATGAGCATTCCTAGATGTGTTGGTGAGCACCAAAACGCTGTTCTACTAGAACACTGTTCATCATTCTACTAGAAAATCTCAAAAGCAGGGCAAGTTTTGACCAATAAAGTTTGGCAAGTAGCTGTATTTTAGATTCTAAATTTAATCACCAATTTTTATAGACACAAACACACTCAAGAGCTTTAAGTGAGCACTGGACCAAACATAATACATTTTTAACCTTGCAGCAAAGACATGATCTAAAGCTCTGCAATGAATGCTAATTAACACAGCTGTGATCTCTGGTAAAGAAACATGTCCATCAACTTTATCATTAAATACTCCTATAATTACTTTCAAGTTCAGGAAATTAATCTTAATCAATATAGCAAAGCTGGTATAATTAATACTTTTAAAGATAATGGGGAAATATTGGCTAATATATTGATAGTATACCTTAAACTCAAGTTACAGCACATAAATAGCTCCAAGTGCAAGATTATTTACTTTTAATTCTTACAGTATTTTTTCCTTAAACTAGGTTTCCTTATAAGTTTTTATTTTTAATGCAAGCAGAAGACTTAGACTACCCCAACTGTTTCTTTATGTTACAACCAAAGTTTGAAAGTAGTAAACAAACAGCAAAAATCTGCTGAATTCCTATGCTAGATTTGTATACAGAGTTACTATTTGAACTGTCTCAGCAACGAAGGGATGATTTAAACAGCGTACAAGTATGGGGTTAACAACAGATCTTAACATGACATTAATATAAAATGAGACTTCCTGACTTCAAGAACTCTTGACAGCAGTTAAGTTTCAGTCTATCCATACGTTCATGTAGTCAATTTAAGCTTTCAGGACTGTACCTCATTCATTATCTACAGCAGTTTTCAGAGAGGTCCTACAAGAGCAAATCAGCTTTAAAGATTTTAATATTTTTAAATTAATCTACTCTTTTGAAAATGAAAACATGAGACAAATGCTTCAAATCAAAACAACGTCTGAAAGGCGCACAGTATGTAGTTATGTTCATTCTGTTTTTTGAAAGAAAATCCTCCCAGATGTGATTTCAGAAATATCTAGAACAAAACAACTGAATTCACAACAGTTATTAATAAACGGCCAAATTATCAGGTCACTTTTGCTTATTACAAATAAAGAGAAACAAAAAAAGGAATACCTACTATTTAAGAGTGGATACTTACCACTTCTTCCAAGGCAGCACTTCTTCCAAAAGAACAAGTGAGGTGTGCGAGGCAATTAACAAACGAAGAGAAAAGTTCATTTGGAATGGCAGTTAAAATATTGCGAGGAAATACAGTTATCAGGTTGCTGATAATACTGGAAATTCCCACTGCTTCCGAGTCTTCTATTTCAATTCTATAGATAGAAATGGCAGTTAGGTTTGTCATTAAGAAAAATGCTGAGTGAATTGATTTTGTGGATACATTTTCAATCAATAAATCTATTTCATATTACTTAAGCACCTGCTTGAAGCTGCCTCTTCTTTATTTCAGCAATCCAACAGTAAGCACAAATTATCCCCAGAAATAAGCAAGCCATACCAGTTCTCCACACAGATACGCTGCACTCCAAGTGAAAAGATTAAAAGATGCCTTCTAAATTTAGAGAGCAAGCATACATACCCATTGATAGTATTCAGTAATCCCTCAATGAAGTGTGCCAGGTAATCAACTTGTGAACCTTCATCAGGAAAGACCGGCCCGTGCAAGGACGCCAGCTGTGCCAGACACTGTAACGAATCTTGGGCCATATCTGTATCTTCTCTGATTTTTCGATGTACCTTTCAGGAAGTGAGATGGTTAATAATACACGGAAAATAGGGTGTTCTTACAACAGTCACATGGCTCTCAATCCAAAAGAGCACACACCAAAAAAAGCTTACTATAACTTCCATTCAGTCTGAAAATGCAATGGTTTCTACAAGTCTCTAAACCATAGCAAACATCAAGACCATGACTCAGCTTCACAAATCGCAAGCCTTGAATTAACTCACTGAAACTAACATTTCCTTAAGTCTCACCTACATGTTGAAAATTGAACTGTCTACTGAATGTTATGTCTTAAAGAGAGAAACAGATGCCAGCCAGTCAGACATACTGCTCCTTCTAAAAACAGCAATAATGACAGTCATCTCTATTATGCTAACTATGCCTAGGCTAAGGAGTCTTGCTAAAGTTAGTCAACAAGTTCAATCAAGATTATATAGATGCTTCTTTAGCAGAGGTAAACACTGAAGACATATACAAAAAATGGATACATCACTTCCTTGGCAACACCCTTACATTAGACAAGGCCAACAGTAATCTTCCCACATTTCTGCAAACCATTATGTCATAACTTCTGCTGGTGAGAATTTCTAAATTCAAATCTTAATATTTCAGTAATCATATTCTCACACACTTACTTTAATTGTCGAGTAAGGATTTAAAGAATTTTCTTAAGACTTGTGCCTATTTTTTCCACATAAGATTTACTGAATAAATAAATAAATAGAGGGTAGCTTTTTCACCCAGAAGAAAATGTAGTCAAAGTATTCCAGCAATATTATACACAGAAGTACAGTTAAAACACTAACCATTTCTCTCTGGCGTTACAGTTGCAACTTCACCCAAGTCATAACTAGTTTCACTAGCTGCACAGTTAGTCTCTTAAAGATCAAACTAGCAGGATGAACAAACCCTGCAACAGAAATACCCCTCCTAATATACATCCCACACTAGGCTGAGATTAGAACTGAAGGCTCTCTCTAACATGGCAGTCCTGCCAACTTTTGCAAGGTTATTAAAATTTCTCAGATGAATGAATATAAATTACTACCATTCACTTACATTACTTCAAATAGCAAACTAATACTACAAGCCTCAACCACTGCAAATCAGGAATCTAAAACCAAAACTGACAGCACACTGCCCTGGCTAGCATTCATTCAACAATAAGCAAATACAGGCAAGTTTTGGTTACTGGTAACTAAAATGCAAATTATTAAAACAATTCTTCATGTTATTCAAAACATTATTCTAATAACGAATAAGTAACTGTAAGCCAACTGAAGAAATAGATATTTAATTCTGATAACTTCATACTCTTACACAAGGAAGGGTTAATATCTAAGCCAAAAAGTTATTTGCATGTGGAGTTTCACAGCTGACAGCAGCAACTGTCTGGATAGTCTAGACAGCTGTTCAGAGTGTGTGTAGCTGCTAAGAGTTCTGCCAGTGATTTTTTTCACCTTTTCAAAACTGCTGGAACAGATAAACTTGGGAGTTTAAAAAATATTTTAAAAATCTAATTTATTTTAAAAATCCTAAAAAGGACATGTCTCCAAATATACGAGACAACTCTCAAGTAGCTCTAGAGAGTTACACTTACTGTGCCTAATAAAAACTTTGTTCAAGTTTTGAGCCCATTATTTCTCTGCTTTGCAAAAACGAAAATAGTCTGAGAATGCTGAATTCTCAGGCCCCAAGAGATATAACATAAGATAAAATAGCATAGTAAAAGAATATATAAGCCAATGTACGTTGCTGCTGCAGTAACTCCTCGCTGAGTTACAAGTACAAACCTCTTGAAAGTTGTAGAAAGAAAACAATAGTAGTTTTATCTAGTTTTAATATAATGGGTTCATAAAGTTACAGAAATTGAGTATTACATTCCCCACTCCCAACTCTACCTCTTCCCCATCACTCCTAACTTAATCTGTTTTAACTTACTTGGATTTACTTTGTGCTGAGGAAGGACATACAGAATCCCATATGCTGAAACTGGCCAGAAAACTGCAACTACACGACTTATTTTCAGCTGTTCTGTTCAGCAAATGCTTTAAGATCAGCAAACGCTGTTCATTTGAACTTCTCCAAGATCTGTTACACCTTATCTGAAGGAAATATTCTACTACTGTTCATCAAGCTTGGTACTATTTGACAAGTACATGTTCAGAACTATTAAATGCACGGAAGTTTAGATCACTATATACATTTTTCTTTTGTTAATGGTGATAAATTTAAAGCAATTTATAGGCAAAATACATACTCAGTAACCTAGGAAAAGCCACAATGCTTCTGTTACTATTTTTGCTAAGCAAGCTGAAGTTAACAAAGTCAGTCCTACCTGCTGCAAAAGGAAGAGTCCAACAGTACAGATTTAGAATGGGAAGGAGCTGCTTTCCCTGTGGTCTGGACTATGAAAGTTGAAGAAAGAAACTTACTGTAAAGAAAAGCTCCATAACTCTGCTGTCCAGGAGAGTCTCACGCCAAGATTCTGTTGGCTTTAGCATCACATTTTGTGAGGATTCAAACATAGCTATATAATGTCTGCCCAGTTATCTGGTGTCAAGGTCAACAATAACATTCCTACTTGGCTTTAAAAAAATCCTAGATACAACAGGATCCATTCAGAAAGAATGTAATGGAAACAAACTTTAAGCCTCTTCACATACACAGCATAATTCATGCATGAGGCCAAGGAATAAAAGGTATTAAGTATTGAAAAAAAGAATGCTCCAGGAATGTTAGATAACAGTTTGATCATAATTATGAGACATACCATAGTGATACGATCACTTTGATAACCCGGGTGTCCAGTGTGACACAGCGAGAAGGGAAAAAAGCAACCACAATTAACAGGTGTTAAAATTCATGCAAAATAGGAAATCATTTTCTAAAAAACGTTCCTGGCAGCTTCTAAAAAAGCCTTATGATAGCTAAAGATAGCTCATTGAAATCTATATCCTGTTTTTCTAAAGAGCCAAATATGCATCACAGAATGCAGGTATTTTAGCCCTGCATTAATCTACATTTTTAAATCCCTATGAAGAACAAAAGCACAAGGCACCACCAGGCATCATCACATTAAACACATGCTCCCAGGAGACATGCACGAAGAATGAGCACTCTGTGAAGCCATGATTTTGCTGCACTTGCTTCAGTTCCTACCATGTGCTTTGAAATAACTTATTTTACAAAATTCTGCAAATGCTCTAGTACAGAAAACACAGAGACATAAGGAAAAACATTTAAACAGGCAGGATACATTGTTTGTCAGTCTAATCACACAGATGAGTGTTAATCAAAGATTTTTGAACAGGCTTCCTTCTATGACACTCTCCAATCCAAGTAGTAGCAAAACTGTTCTAACTCAGCAACTTAAGTTTTCACTTGTCTTTTTTAAACCCTTCATTATCCTCTCTGACTCCTTTCTAACTTAACCATCACAATAAATAACAGCATGCTTAGCTGCACATAATTTACCTATTCATAATGAGCTGTTACTAACTTTGTACTGTAAGTCATCAGGTATTATAAAAAATTTGTACCAAAAACTGTTTATATGTCTAGAAGAAAACATATTTCACAGTGGTATCCTTCAGGAAAGCAGACCCCTTTGCTTTTGATGGGTTTTGTTTAAGACAACAACATATAAAGCAAACATCCTGCTTAATTTGAAGGACCGTGGCACAAATCAGGCTGCGCGATTTTATTTACACTTGTCTTCTGATTTCTGTCAAATGCAGAAATTCTTAACGCTGTGCAGAACCACCTTCCAAAAAAGCAAGTTTTTCCATGGTGTGGCACCCAGTGGACCTTCACTAGTGGTATCTGTCCACAGCTGTTGTCAGCACATTACAATGCATAAGAACACTCAAGGATTTTCACATTATTACAAAACAAAACCAGTTGCACCATTTTCAAAATCACTAGCGTGTGCTGAACCATATCAGAGCTACATTATTTCAGACAGGGAAAAACTAAAACCACAGAATTGCCTATTTTACTTCCATGTGAAATACAGATGTCACCTCAATGATCAAAAATGCTTCCGTTCTCCTAGATAAAAAGAAAAAAAAAAGGCAGGGGGATGAAATTATCACATGCAAGCATTCTTTATCAGGAGTAATATTACAAATTAAGACTAATTTTATCAGATCTGTCACAGCAAGCTAGCTTTTTTTTCTTTTCCTATTTGAACTGTTTTAGAAAAGAACAATATTTTAAAATTGTTCCTTGACATGAGTGGCCTTTGCTGTAACTACCCAATTGGCTTGGAAATGCCCAAGTATCAGAAGATGATCACAGACATATTATCAATCTCTGAAAAATCAATTTGCTCTCCCCTAGGTTGAGTCTACAGAGGGGACCAGCAACATAACACTTTTCACATGGAATGAAAGGAGGGCCAGTTTGCTGTCACTATTTTAACAAGCCTCAGTATTTATTTTAGTATTTCTCCTGTTATTTTTAGTACTGTTTCTCAAGCTAATGGATTGATGACATATCTGACAAAAGCAGATTTGTGGGCAAAATCTCTCTTCACTGAACAATCCAAATTCTGCCTGCACCTATAATGGAGATCTTGCACCCATTTCCCAAGATATATTAGATGTAGGTACCTTAGCATAAGTCAGCCCCTGGAGATGCCTGATTTTGTGAAACACCTCAACTTACTCTGTGCTATGGTTCAGTCTCATTAGCAGCAGGCAAGTTATGCCCAACCTGAAAAAAAACAGCACTAAGTTACCTAGTACCTGGGTATACACAGGAGAAATGCAGTCTTAATCAAAAATTGATTTCCTCTCAATACTTGTGAGGAAACAAAAGGTACAGCACTAGTACAACACTTCCTTGTAGCACTCAAGCTATAATATAGATTTATGATAAGCAGAGATCAGTTTACTACGACATTCTGGAAGACTTTGGGGGAAGTTTTGCTTGTGTTTTTGTTTTTTAAACAAAAAACAGTTGCAAACCACTTCTGGTAATCCATACAAATGTTTGTAACAGTTCCCATTCTGTTATGAGTCGAGAACAAGTAACTCTCATTACAGTTCACTTTGAACAACACAGAAATCAAAGCCAAGGAACAGCTACCAGAAGCACAGAAAGGTCCACAAGAAGCACACAGGTCCACAAGACCCATGACACTGAATCCTACAGAGACTAGAAACTTCTGCTTGAATTGGAACGGATTATTCAATAACATGTCCCAAGCATTCTGAAAAGCGTAAGAATATAACTAGATGCCTTCACGAAGAATAAGGCTCATAAATTCACTATTTTAATTCTAGTGCCTAAAGAGGAGGAGGAGAAGACCATAATACGTTAAGACAGATTTTCTTCTATCTTTGCCTAAAATTTACCTATGTAGCTATTAGTTCTATGCTTGGTTTTGTTTCAGGAGCTGGAAGAGTAACCTTTGAAAAATTATAAATTTGTAATTTTAAAATTGTAATTTGTAAAAACGATAATTTGTAGTTTTACATGTGTAGTTTTACCCCCACTCTTTCCCTCTTATCCAGGAAGCGACTGAGGCGTGAAGATACACAAAAATATTTCATATCCTAAGGCAGCCATGAGGGACTATAATATTTCAAATTGAGGACTTCCCACAGATTCCAGTATGCAAGAATGGATCCCATGGTCTTGCTCCTGAGAGGCAAGGCTTGCCATTCCACAAAGCAGTAAATTAGGAACTCAAAAATCAAAGCTGAGATTTCTTCTGCCACACCACCATTCACTGAAATGGAGGGAAAACTCCTGGAGTGCTAAGGCTCAAATAGTTATCTTAAAAGTTATTTTAATCACTTTACCTTTGTTGGTTGGAACATTTCTGGAGAGGTTTGTGGCAGAATTAGGCTTGCATTTTAGAAATAAAAACCTGCAATGGAAAGGTAACTGCTTGGAAATCTGCCACTCAGTGTTCCAATGCCAACATACTGATCACATCTGGAGTTTAAAACCTCCTCTGGCTTGCTAGCTGATCAGCCAAGCACACGGGATAAGCCTAGGAGCAACTGTCCAAAACTGATGCAGGGGCTTGCTGCCCCCTAGGGAGAAATGCTTCACAAACCTTTAGAGAACTTACAGCCTCAACAAACATACCCAGCATTCAGAAGGAAGATATGCTTAAATATTTAAATATTAAACACAAGTATTCTTAACTGCCAAGAGAATGAAACAACTACCTTGTGTTGGAGACACTGGCCTCAGATTTCAGCTGCAGGCGTAGGAAGTGTAGGAAGACTCAAGCTAATTTTAAAACCAGCCAGTTCCGGATCTGCTAGGGGCGTAGCCCTGCCAGGACCAAGTCTCACAATGACCACCCAAGTGGATTCTGCAGCTCCTGCTCCACTGTGCTGCTATGGTTATACAGCTAGTACTGTGCAAGCTAATCACTTTAAGCCTAACTTACACTTAAAGCACCTACGCAGTTTGGCAGCCATGCAGATGCAGCTCAGGAATCACACCTTTCCACCAACACAGGCTGGCTGTCATCCAGGGAGCTGGTGACCAAGAACTGCAAAGCTGCTAACATAAAACCACTGGGGCAAGAGAGCAGGACAGGAAAAAACCCTATTTTATCAGTTCCCCTTCATAATGAAGGGTCATTAGTGGTCTCTTTTCACATATTAGTGCAAACTCTCCAACTGCAAACTGATTTCAGAAGTCATTCTGAAACCCAAATGACAAAACACTAACTGTTAAAAAGTTCAGTATTGATACAAATATGTTTATAGTGCAGTTATGCCCAAGTTCAGGGGATCTGTCAGTCTTCTTGGCTTTGCATAGAAAGGATTGTTAAGAAAACATAGAACCCTAGAAATAATTTCAAAGCATGGAGGATTTAAAAGTAAAGCTCAGTTTTCACTTAAGAGTGTTAGGTCTGATAAAAGTAAAATGCAACTCTCTTGTACTTTCTTAAATGCAACGATTTTAGTTACTTTTTTTTTCCTTTATGTATATATATCCCAAACGATAGTCAGGATAGTACCCCAACCCTTATCTTTCCGATACGGGCAGGCTGCTGTATCAAATTCAGGATAACCCAAGGCTGCTAACAAACACAAAGCCTAAGGAAAGCAGCCCTGCTGTTGTTGAAGGAAATCTGTGTTGTCACTGCTTGGTACAGGTTCAGTCATTTCTGTAGCTGTGCAACAAATCAAACTGGGAGTCTCAAAATGCTAAAAAAAGTTTTCAGCCAGGTGGTTCCCTGCTTAGGATCATGCTCATGCATGCAATGCCAACTTGAATCATTCCTCAAAACAAACCTCAAGTTTTCTGGAGCATTCTGTGTGTTTCTCACACTCCTATTATGCCTAACAGATGCTACCAATCTGGGTTGGATTGAGTTCAAATTTTGAAAGTCTGCAGAACTATACAGTTCACAGCATCTCCCAGAAAAATGTCTCATTCTGGCACGAGGTTTAAAAGACATTTTCAAAACAGAGATATGAAGAGCTTTCTTCTTTTCACTAAGTGGCTGAGAAAACAACACACTTAAAAAAGCTGTTCAGATCAGACAATAGCTTCAATCAGTTCATACAATTGCTGTCACACCATTAATTTCAACAGAACAGCAACAACGCACATTAGTGGAATGCATCCCACCAGGTTTACGTAACCTGTATTTTAAATCCAAACCCTTATTGTACATCCTCTTGAAAATTTGCCAGCTTGCCTCCAGGCAAGCAGTGGCACCAAATCCAAAACAAGAACTAAAGCTCATATACGTATTTATGTTAATGAATAAGAAATAAGTAGCTTTATGACAGCTCCTAATGACAGATAAGAGACACCTTTTTGTAGATGGGTGACAGCTGGACATAATATTTATGTTCTGTTTAAGAACTTCTGTGTTTGAGGACATTCTTTCAAAGTCCATTAGAAGGTGGCTGCCAAAACCAGATAAATCCCAAGAAGTGAACAGATAAATCAAGAAGTGAGAAAGAATATGCATTATAATTACATCCTGACTCCACAGGACATCTTTTATGTCATGTCAAGGTGCATTAAAGTCCAGCAACATTCAGCTCCTTAATAGGAGATTTCAGACATTCACAAGTATTAGGAGTAAGATCCTTGAAAGCAGTTTTGTAAAGGAGAGGGCTGTACCTCTAAGTACTCATCACCTGCACTACCTTAGTCAAAACATTCATTTAACAAAAGATGCAGTTAAAACTAGTTCCATCCAAGTAAATAGTATTTAACAGTGCTGCAAAAGCATTGAAAGAACAAACTCT
Source organism: Apus apus (assembly GCF_020740795.1). Taxonomy (NCBI): domain Eukaryota; kingdom Metazoa; phylum Chordata; class Aves; order Apodiformes; family Apodidae; genus Apus; species Apus apus. The sequence goes on from NC_067282.1 coordinate 18,607,907, forward strand.
ATAATAGCTAACATGCCACAACAGACTGCTACACAGTCTTAGCACAAAATAGGATTCCTGTTTTATTGTTATTTCCAACAGCACTGCCAAAAACCTCTGAAGCATCTGCAAACGCCACATGAACTAATACCTTGATATAGCAGATAAAAATAACAATAGATTATTGCCTGCATGTTGGAAAATGAATGGAAGAAACTGCAGATGAGTGAAAGGAGGCCTCCTAGGTCATCAGGGCCTGCCCTTCCTACTGCAGGCACTGCATCCTAAGACGCTGAAAAATTATTGAGTTCCAACTTAAAAGTAGGTAGGTCTCAGCCTCTCTTCTGTTGTTGCTCCAATGAGATGGCTATTCCAGAATGCAACTTTCATGCTAGCTCTTCTTGCTAGCAATACACACTGCAGGCTTACTACAACTCTTCTGTTCTAACTGGTAGGATAGGCTGCACTTGATGATCTTGAAGGTCTTTTCCAGCCTTGGTGATTCTGTAGCAGCTCTGAACATTTAGCATTGCAAGACATACTATGCTATCCTGTAACAGCACAAGAACTCTTGAGAAGTTACATGTTTTGATGTTAATTCTCATGACTTAGTGATTTAAATAATGTGCCTCTTGGCAATGGTCACTGTAGAGTTAATGCACATTTATGCTACTTCCCTTATTTGGAAACACAAGAATCTTGCTAAAAATTACACACAAATACTGCAGATTTCTGTTATGCTGTACAGAATACTGAGAATCAATATTATCTTGCAGGAGGAAATACCAACTATAGGAAAAAAGATACATCTGTGGATACAATGGATCATTTTACTCCACGCTTTGAGTATTAAATTTATGCCCATTGCTTCAGCATATGGTACTGTCAAGATCTGGAAAGAGGATACCACATTGTACCAACTGATCAATCAACACAGCAATTCTTATGATCTTATGTACTGTGCTACCTACTTAAAAACTGCAGCCAAGTTAAGTTTCACTGCCCATGAACTAACAATGAACACTTAACTTTTAAACCATTCTTCTTAAGGAAGAGATTTATGATACGATATAATCAACATGGTGCCGTAAACTTCAACACTTATTGAATCTTCATCAGCCAAGACCCACATTTCTCAAGGATAATTAAAGCCATTCCAACTTCTGTGAAAACAGGTTGCTATGTAGAGGAGGGTGATGTACTTCATACAGCAAAATGAAATGTCCAATGGCAGAAAACAAAAAGATGGTATCAAGTGAAGCAGAAGTCATTAAAAGATTCCAAATAGAACCATGTAAGGATCTATTTCGAACCAGAAAAGCAAATAAAATCCTTTGCAGAGGATTTGAAGGCAACATTCAGATTCTCACAGTATGCCTAACTTAGCAGCAATTTCAAAAGTCTGTAAGAAAAAAGCTTATGAAGGAGTTTAAAAATTTGTCTCTTGGAAAGTTTGCTGAGCACCCTGAAGACAGAGTAGCTATTAAAAGAGGCATTGTAACATTTTAATACAAAGACTGTCTTAACCATCTATAGAACAGAGAACGTGACTCATTTCTACAAGTCTTTGAGCCCATTTTTTGGGCTAAGCATTTTTGTATCTTTTGTCTTCTCTCTCTCTCAGTAAGACTGATTCCCATTTCCTCCTCTACTTTCCACCTTTCTCTAGACTTTCATAATCAGCACACATTCCAAAGATGTCAAAATGGAGGCAACGGCTCCTGTGTATTGCCAAAAAAAGAAGATGCCATTTCTTCTCTCAACTAGCAAATAGTTTTTCTTCAGACCAAAGAGAACATATTACATATTCCAGTATACGACCATGCTCTTTTGTGGGAAGTCAATTGACTAGGCACATTCCTAGATAATGGGGCATTTTTCTGCTCCATCCTCTTCTCTGAGAGAGAAAAATAGGACAGATCTGATCACATAAAAACCCAACAGAGCTTAGACCTATTGTGTGGTTCTGCACTAAAGCAGCATATTACACTTTCCCTCTCCCCTGCACCAACTAGACAGACCACCCACCCATAACTTGGGGGCTGCTCTGCTGAACAAGTTTTGCCTTTTATATAAAATACTTTAAGACTTTAATGAAGAGCAACAGAAGCTTCTGGATGTAAGGATCTGTTAGCAAGCACGAGGGTGACCAAAAGCACTAATGGAAGAAAACAAAAATCAAGAACTAATTACAAGACTTGTAAGTTTTACAGTTTTCTCTCCTCAAATACTTTACTTATCATGTGGTAGCAGTGACCCAAGGACCCGACAATAAAAGGATATAATTTGGAGGAAGGAAGTTCCAGCTTAAGACCTGATTGGCTAGTGCAAGATAACGCTGAAACACTGAAGACATCTGAGCGTTGAGGTTTTCACGTCTGCTGAATTCCTGAAGTACCTCTACTGTGAGCATGAAGATCTGCCGCAGATCATCCTCCTAGAGTCAGGGCGAACAAAATTATTAATAAAATCTCTCAACCATTACTCAAAATGTTGATTAAAAAAAAACTTTTCTAAAGATAAAATAATTTTCTGTTATCGCCCTATTTTCGTTAAAATACAGAAAATATTCTGAAGTGGACAGAACCCCCCACTCCTTTGCAAAAATTCATAGATTTTTGTTTGTAAAGAATAAGAAAAAAAATCCTCTCATAAATGGTAGTCGTTAAAATAAAAACTGAACAATATGTTTTTAACAACTGGTGGAGGAGAAAGTTGGTCTTTGGCATGAAAAAAAGTTGGTAATTGTTCCACAACAGTCAGTTTAAAGCAATGCCTTCACAAAAACATTTCTGCCTGGCCAAACAATACATCTGAGACAACCAGACTACACCATCTGCAATAATATTTTTAAATACATAGCTCTCCTTGGCTTTAAACCAAAGCTATATTTAAGACTATCATTGTTCCACAGAGTATTCGTTTTGTTTGCAATTGGTAGCCAAGGAATTAAAGAGTCCAACCACATAAAGATCTGTAGCTCTATGTTCATAAAATGGGTAAAAAGGGATTGCAACTTTCCAATATGAGTTTTTAAAAAAGACATTACCAGCTTTCCTGAAGTAGCCAGTATATGCATTTATAATATAGTATTTGTCCTATTAAATGCTGTTAGGTACACACTGTAACTGAATGCACCTGATGCAAGAAAGTACTTCTGCTTTTCAGTGCTTGAATTGTAGAAAGACATGTAGCATATATTGATACAGAACTAGTTTACCTGAAATATCCGTTTACAGTTCCCATGGAACTCCATGCTTAGTCCAATGTTGCTGGTTTTACTTGAACTCGAGAACTCGCTCAACAATGCCGTTAAAATGGAACAGGCCAAAGTTTGCTACAAAAAAATAAGAGGCAATAATATAACTAAAGATGTCCAGTAACATAATACCACCTATATTGTTCATTTTAGCGTATTTCTGTGACTTCAGCTTCTTCTAGCACAAGCTAGAACAACTCAAACCTTTAAGAGTGTAGATCCTTGGGTGAACCATCTCTAAAATCATCCAGGCTCCAGTTTTACAAAATTAATTCAAGTATCTGAGCAACATAAAAGCCAGAATCTGTACAATCATACTACAAAACTTATTGCAATCTGTTTCCCAGCCTTGCTGTTTATTTTCTCTCCCTGTGCACAGGGCTTTACCCGTATTAGTTTCAGGGAAGATTCAGTTCCCACTTATTTCTATTGATCTTATAGTTCAGGTCACTCTGAAGTTTGTTTTTGCTGTTCTTTGAAGTTGTTACACTTACTGTGTTGGTATTTGATCAAGACTAAATTTATATAACTGAAAGTTATAAAAGCACCTGCAACACACCTGTCTACTGCATCTTTTCCCCCTCCATCAAAAATAAAGAAAAGGAGAGGAGTACACAGACAGCTCTGATGCTTACAAGGTTTTGGATACTTTCCTCCAAAGCACAACATCCACAAGCTTCAGAAAGCACCTTTCAGACTATTCTGAGAATAGCATCTCTGAAGGGATACAAAACTTGGTGAGAAAAAGGCACATTATTTTTTGAGAAACGGATTGAAGGTTAAAGTATCTTATTCATTTTCAACTTTTAAGAAAAATCAAACACTTATCCTAAAACACAATTTAAAAGCCAACTTTCCTCTATGAAACATACTGCTCCAGCCTTTGTTGCTGTTCTTCTGAATTAGAAAAGCTGTTTCTCCTGATGCCAAAGTTCATTAACCATCATCACCACTTTTAATACATATTTTTAACTGATCATTACACACAAAGGGGAGTAAATATCATACAGTGGAGATGCAAGTACTTCAGCAGTGTGCCATTCACTACTCTAACAAGCAGAACAGAAACCACACACTGATGAGATGAAAACACTTTTTATTAAAGAGATTGTTCTTAACAGAAAACTTCAAAATTACTGGCTATCCTCCCAGACTGTTTGGAGCCAAGGTGCCAGGGATGGACAGAGGGATAGGAATTGTTAAAGGGTCATGCATGCCAGCAAGTGTCCAGGGGTTAAACAGAAATATGCACACTACCTCTGAACACCCGAAAGATTAAAGTGGAGATGATACTATTTATGCAAGCTCATACAACAGCTGAGACCAGTGCCATCCACCCACCAACTGCAACATCTTTGTTCAGAAATGCCTGTGAAGTCAGTACCTTGACCCCCCCAGACAACTAGTTATCTTAGCCGGTACACACTAAATTAACATTCTTACTTGCTAAATAAGTCCCAGACAGATCGTCCAGAGGGGCTTCGTGATATTATATGGGTTCTCTCTTCTGTATAATAAATATTGTTGATCAGTTGCTAAATCCAAGCCCCCTCATTTTAAAGAAATACCTATTTCTTTCAAGTGGATTTCTCATCTACATTCACCACCATAAAAGCAAAGTTTAGCCAGGAAAAAAACAGCATCCACTTTCAACTGCTCCAGCAAAAGTGCAATTTCGCCAGTTCTACACTACACAGAAATATTTCTAGTTAGCTCAAACATTTCAGTATGGTATTTCCAAATTTCTGTTTAAGCTATTTCCACCATTTTTTTTTTTTTTAATTTATTTAGAGGAAATCCAGATTTGATCCAATATAAAAGAAATAGTGTAGGCTAACACTGACTTCTAAATCCAACATTAAAAGCTCCATATAAAAGGAATTGATTGGGTGGGGGGGATGGGATGGACAACAACGACAAGCAACCCAAAAAACCACCCTGATGACTGGCTGTAGAACAATTCCTCCAATAAGAATATATGTTTTTAAAGGAATAATGTAAAGTTGCTGGAGAACACTCTCCAATTTTATTATGTGCCAGGAGATACAGAAGTCCCACAAAGCTCTCTAAATACTTTAAAATACGGGCTTTTATTTTATGCTTGAATTACTGACACACTGATACTTTTCAGCTTGGGGAAGCCATGACATAAGGACATCATTAGTTACAGTTACAAATCTGTATAGTTTGATGCTCTATAATGTACCATGATTACTGTATGGTATTAATAACTATACAACTGCCTGGCTAAATGTTAAACTGCTTCTGCTTCATCATGCAAAGATCTCCACATGAAGCTACCATCCAGATCATCCCAGACAAGCAGGGCAGTGATGCTGACTACCCATCACTTGCAGTTGGTTGCCAATTGTTGGAAAATAAATCAGTAATTATGAATGACAGGTAAGGAGGAATAGAAAAATGTTTTTTCCCCCACCACGATTACAACAGGTTAATACTAGCTGAAAACAGACATTTTGTCCTTCCATTGTCTCCAGTTTGCTTACACAGTATATAACAATTTAACCTTTCTGTTTGGATAGTAATCTGCTATTGCATGCTAAACTTGTGTCCATTTTTATTTGTGCTTTTCTTCTGATTTCAAGGAGAAATTTAAAAGGAAGACTAAATTTTATGGTTGATGGTACAGAAATCTCTTCAAAGATGCAACGAGCAATGGATGCAGCTAGGCTGACTGAATCTGCTAAGAGCCTGGAAGAGTAGCTTGAGCAGTGACCTGCCCCCCAGATTTCATTAAGGGCTACTTCAGGTAGTTCTAACATCAGTAGTTGCTTTGAGTAACAAAGGAGAAGTGTGACATTACTAGAGTTTCACACACTTTATTCCCTCCAGCAGCCTAGTGCACCATGAACACCTGGGCACACTGCATCCCTCTGCCCTCCTTCCTCCCACTGAATTCCCAGCATCCTGCCAACTGCTGTACCTTGGTATTTGGATACCTGGGGTGCAAATCTTACCCCATTCCCTCACCATCCCAAGGGTGCTGTGTGCTCCACAGGCATGTCCATGCCTTCCTCCTGTCACTCTCTGTATCTGTATTTACCCCTTGCAATTCCATGAGGAACTGTAAGTACACCCCTACATCCAGGTCACCAGAGGAAGAGAAGACAAAAGGTAAGATACTGGCCACTAATTTAACATTTATTCCAACAACAGGCTGAGAGAAGACTGCTTGAGATTGGTTTCCTAGAAGGTAGGTCCTGTCCCCCAGGAGTTTAGTTTACAGGCAAGAGCAGAGGAATAGTAACCTGCCCTTGAGATGTCAGGCATTTGCATAGATCTGCATATAAACCCACCACTGCTTCCCAAAATCGCCATAGGACTACAGGAATTTATACAGATCACTGTGCATAGCAGCAAGGTTGCCATTTTCATATGAATATTAATAAAATAATTGGCATAAAACAACATGTGCCCTGCCATCTATTGAACTCTTCTGAATACACAGTAATACTTCAGAAACTCTGGAATAAGGCTTATGTAAACTTTACTAAAGGATTTTCCTTTATCAAAAGTAACTTTATTGAAAGTTAACTACTAATATTTTGAAATACTTTTTAAAAATTTACATGTATGTTTGGTATAAAGACATTAAATAACACAAATGCAGGCTACTAGGGAAAATATTTTTTAAATCGAAAAAAATTTCAGATAAACTTTGTGAAATAAAATTACATCTTCTTAAATGCATTCAGTTTTATTATGTTTAACAGGTGAAAAGTTCTAGGATAGAGATGTTCTTTCATTTTGTATTTTGTTTTTAAGGGTTTTGCCATGCCACAGAAGAGATTAATCATCTGATTTAATAATACCATACGGTAATAGGCAGAAAATGCACATGATTCTGGGCATCATATTAAAAGTCAGATCTGAATGTCTATTGTGCACTAATGCCATTAACTTCATACCAGTAAGAGTACACCTCTGAACCTAGTTTGACTCACTCGCTAGTAATTTCACTAGTTCTGCCACAAGTACATACCCAAACAATAAGCCCATCTAACAAAATAAAATACTTCTCTTGTTGAGAGTGTATTGCCTCTGAGAATAGCTTGGCACTCACCCCAGTTAGCTTTATTACCAGGAATAAACTTTATGAAAGATCGCTATACATAAAATAGACTCTCAGCTGCTCAAACAGAAGATCAATGGGACTTGTGATAAGAGATTAACTTGGCAATCAGACACCCAGCAGTAACATTGTTTTGGTGGTTTTCTTTTAAAATTACTCTAATAAAACACAAACAGTACGGAAAGTCCATTCACCATTTTAATAGTAAACAATACTTATACATATATTTCATAAAACTCTGATGAAGAAGGTGAATGCAACTTATTCCTCCAGATGGAATGTCCCCTATAACAAAAGTTTAAGCCCTAATGTTTGAAGGGATTTCACACTTGTGCCTGGACTGCCCATGGAATAAGTGAACAGCTTCATTTGAGGGTAGTTAGGTTACAAAGCGTCTGAAAGGAAGAAGAGTTCAAATACAGCTTAGGAAAAAAATGGACAAGTGGTACATCAGCTCCAAGGTCTGAAATTCAGAGCAGAGATAGAGCTAGGTTGCTAGAAGCTTGATTAAATAATTGATTTTACTACAAAACCTAAACTATCAAGCAACCTCCACTCGTCTTCTGCAAGTTTCATTTTTTCCTACAGAAAAATGAATGAGTATATTTAAAAGAATAAAGGTCTCATCCAAACAGAGCAAATTGTAACATCTATCCAGTTATGTTAGATCACTGCCAGCCTGAATAGGCATTTAGAGGACTTTTTGTCTCCACCTGTATAATGTAAACTCTGTTACTGAAACCAGAGGGAAGCCACAAAAAAACATTTAATAATATCCCTAAACCAGATAATGTTAACTTGCACAGAAGCAGGAAGAATCAAAGAGTAAATTTATCAGAGGTAGAATTTGCTGTGCTGCTCCTAGATGATAAAATTCTGTAGTGCAAATGTGTCAAAAGCAATTATACCAAATAAGTGGTTTAAAGCAAGGCTACCTTTATATAGGCAGTAATATACTTCTTCCCTAACTTCCTTGAATAAGCACAGCTGTATTTGCTAACATTTTTCAGAGAATCTGAACACCCAGAATGTAAGCTGCAACTCCAAATGGAAGTGTTAACAGGATGGCCACAAGACCAAAAGAAATACCATTATGTCCACAGAGTAAACTAGGGCCACTCCAACCTTTCAACTTGTGATTATTGCAAAAGGAGGGGGGAAAAAACCCAGCAGCTGAAGTAGTAACTCCCAACCAAAGACGACCAGAATATATTCTGAAGAAATTTAAGCTAAAACCAGGAAAAACCTAGTGGATTTTATTTTTTTTTTTCCTTCCCAAACAATCCAATTGGTGGGGGAAGAAATTAAAAAATTAAAATAAAAGGTGTACAGCAGGGACAGGATGATGGGAATAGGACTCACAGCTGCAGTTTTGTGCTGTCAGCAGCAAGGGACTGCTTGGGCAGCACAACCCTTTTCTCCCATTCCCCTCTGCCACTGTTAAAAGACAGATGAGCAGCACCAGGTGAACACACCACACCTATAGCAGCATAACAGGCAAGACCCTGCTCCTCCTCCTCTGGGGAACCAGGCAAACCAAGCAGGGGAAATTGCCAAGGCTGAGCTGAGAAAGAGAAAACCAATTCCTCTGCAAATCACTGGGGGCCACAGGAAGATGATCTTGTGGCATGTGAAGCATGCAAGCTTTGGCCAAAGAGAGAAGGGAAGTAGCAGCCTCTACTAATAGTGGAAGAGGTCAAGGCAGAGTTTGCTGGAGCTTAGGGTGGAAAACATGCTTTGATTTGTTTCTCTGGGGACTGGCAAAGTTCTGAAGCAGAAATTACAAGGAGAAAACAAAAAGTAATCTCATAAAAAAGTGAAGGTCTGAAAGCCATTTATATAGAGGTAACATCCTTCTCCAGGTTCTTTCTGAAAGGCATCAGTTGATCTTTCTTCCTACAGTAGCTGCATGAACAAATCCAAGACTTTCTATCAAATTCAAATTAATGAATAGTAAGACTAGCCATGCAGCTTGCCATCAGTATCACCCAGCTTTAAATACACATCATCCTGGCAAATGGTTTTTGGTGGGCAAGGGGTCCCCTCTGCCAGATATGCCAAATGACCAGCAATACATGGCTGAGCTCCACAACAGATCTGCTAAAAACAAACAAACAAAAAAACACACACACACAAAAAACAACTTTTAAAAAGGATTAGGAGGGAAAAGGTTCGTTGGGTTGTTTTTAAGTACACTCCCACACAGATCCATTTTGTTACTGAACATACATATTCTGAAGGGCAGTACCAATGAGAGAAAGCAGAATGAAAGACCAAGCAGCTTAGGCCAATAAACTTCTCAGAGGCATTTCCCTCAAGCCTGTTCACGTGTGTGTCACCACAGTAATAAAAGAAATCTCAGTATAGCACACGGAAAAGCACCATTCCTTTCTTCCTAGTGAGTCTCCAAGGTCTACAGGTGAGGACCTCCACATCTGCACATCTCATGAGACAGAACTGAGGAAACAAGAGTCCTGGACACCATACACAGTACAGAGGGCATACATCTCTCCTCTGAATCATGCCTCCTCACTTCCCAGCCCCATCTTTGAAACTGTAGCTCTACTGTAAATAATAATACTGGGAATTATCAATTTCTAATATTAAGTTATTAAGTGACTAAGCTGGAGTCTTGCTCTACTGCATCTCTGGTAAAGTAGGCTCTTTTTCAAAGGAAAGATTGGAAAGCTTTGAAAGGCACTCTGGTTAATAAAACTACTAAAAAAAATACTTATGTTTTAAAGTTCTCTTACATTTCTATTACCAAGTTTTAACCTCACATTTGGAGTAGTTTCTGGATCCCTAAAATTCCCAAACCAATCTTTAACACACTCTTAGGCCTTTATAGAGCACTTGTCAGCCTGAAGGAAACAGCTTTAATATCCCAGTTTAGCATCTGGTTTTTGTAGTCAACATGTTTCAAAGGCAGTAAGGTTCATAGGACAAGGTAATAATTTTACTAGACCAGAAGATACAGCTGAGTGTGAGGGGAATAATATACATTTTTTGGTCAAAATATAAAAGTCATGAGAGCCTTTCCAACTCCTATTCCACCACATGAGAAAGCAACAGCTAAACAGGGATCCAGAAATAAAATTCCTCTCAAAGAACAGAAATAAGACCCATAAATGTGAAATAAATGTAATAGTTATCTACACAGCCCTTATTATTGACAGATTAATTTCAATGAAGATGAATGAATGCCTAGAGTTCTGCTTATTAATATTTCCCACTGATCACAGGAGAACCACCCACAGTACATTCCTGAGCAGTTTTAGGTAACCTGAAACATCTGAATCTCCTCTCTAGCTCCACCATGAACACTGTGAAACAGACCAACAGATGTACAGATTTTTAAGAAAGAAGGAACTGTTAGGATCCCAGAGCTCTTCCAGTAAGTCTTGACAAGTCTTCTTGCACATACAGAAAAATTTATGGAGCTTTATATTAGAATACATTCTACTGTATGCACGGTAGGTCTTAAATACAGCTTCTCTTGCTTCCCAGACCTGTTTCAGGCCTACAGCAGTTGAACCCTTCTGCATCTTCCTACCCACATTCTAGAAGAAATTCAGGTGTGATCCATATCCTAGACCAGTTTTAAACAAAGTCCATCTGCTTGTGTTCACATGCAGACCAGTCCCTCCTCCTGGGAATAAGTTACCTTAGCTGCCAGGATTCCAGTCCTTCTGGCAGGGTTGAAGGACAAACAAAATCCTTCAGCTATGCAAAAGCAGAATATTCTACCACAAAAAGAAACGGCCAAGACATTGAAGACATTTATAATTAAGAGTTGGCCAACACAATTCTCCAAAACCTTGGTATCAGTGACAGAAAACACTTATTTAGCATTTTAAGATTGGCCCATGATAGTGTGTCTACTACTAGAAGCTCAGCCTCCCAGAGATTAACATTTAGAAAAGAGATGCTGAAATATGTATTGGAGGGAAAATACAGGAGACTTTTAGCTCTGTTACAGGAGGAGCCAGGAAAAACAAAACCAGGTACTCCAAAGCTAATCCTTGCCCTCCCAGAGGATTACTAGCTAAACTCATTCATAAATTATTAGTCAGCCAGACACTCTGTAGTGTGCTTTCCCTCTCAGACAGAGGTTTCTTCGACAAGATCCATAAAGGTCCACCCTGCATGGAAGCAGCAACAGAAGCCAATGCTCCAAGTTCAAACTCTGGCTCTAATTAGGCACCCGGTGCTTCCCATCCCAGTAATATTACCTCTCCTTAGTGCCCTTTTATTTCCTTAACATGTACACAGCATTCCACTAAGAGATTACTCAATAGTAAAACCATCTTTTTCATCTCCTGCCCACTTTCTTTCTTTTATCACTATTCCTAAATCTTGCTTCCAATCTCCCTTTTGTTTGTTTTTTGTTTGTTTGTTTTTCATTCTCAACAGTTCATCCATCGCTTCTGCTTCCTTTTCAGTTTGCCACATTACTCAACACCCTCAAAATACATCAATCTATAAAGATATTTTTAACTAATACTCAAGAAGTTCAGGTATTAGGCATATAAAATCCTGCAAAAGGACACATTTAAAAGATGCGGTACCTGCAGAAGGATAATTTTTTATTAAAATTAGGAAAAACTTCTTTAATATGAGGGTGGTAGATCACTGGAACAGGTTGTCTATAGAGGTAGTGGGGGCCCCATCCCTGGAGCCATTCAAGGTCAGGTTTGATGGGGCTCTGATCAATCTGCTCTAGTGTGAGATGTCCCTGCTTACTGTAGGAGGGTTGGACTAGATGACCTTTAGAGGTCTCTTCCAACCCAAGACATTCTATGATTCTCTGATCTACATTCGCTGCTTTCCTCATTACACCAACCTTCAGGAATTGACCCTGACAACACATTACTGAAAAGTCCAAAAGATTTAATGAAGCAAGAGTGCCTAACAAACATAAAACTAGTACAGATGTCTCACAGGAACTGGGGGTAGTACTGCAGGGAATGAAAAAGATTAAGTGCCCATTTTACTATTTTAAGACAAAGAAGGGCCAGGAAGCTTCAGAGCCAGCAGAGAGGAGAAAGCAAGTGGGAAGCAGGCAAGAGATCATTTTGCTTTTTTAGAAAGGACTGCCTCTCAGTTATAAACTGCTATAGAAAGCCATTACCAACCGCTAACAGCCACGTTTAAGAGCTTTAAACATTTTTAAATATGAAATAACCTGCTGTTGACTCCATGTGTTATTCATCAGCTGCTGGAGCGAACTTCAGGTAGGAGGACACAAACAGTAGGTGAGAGGAAAGATGAAGCAGAAGTCAGGATGGACACAGAAAGGGACCAAGAGACTTGATAAGAATCTGGGAGTCACAAAGGCATGCCAGATTTCTGAAACTTGAGTGTACAAGGCTGGAGGCAAAAGCACACATCGCATTAAAGGTAAGACATGTTAAAAAACTAAGAAGAGTCAGGGAGGCACAGAGGGCTGGAAAACATCTGCTGATCTCTCCCAACACCCATATCCTAGTCTCTTTCTTGACTTGGATGTAGGCTGGTTTTTATAAATAACTCATATAAGCACATCTCCAGTGACCCGTGACACTGCATAGCACTGTTCTGACAGTGCACCTATGATCTTGAAAGCAGCACCAGTGTCTTCACTTCATATTGCACCTTGAAGCGCCCTTTGCTGAGGCTCCACAGGACAGCAAGGCAGCTATGCCACTATGGCACCACATAGCCTGATGGACAGGGCTGGACACTGCAGGACACCAGCAAAAACATCCAACTGCCTTTGAAAAGGTAAATAGATAATTCATTGTATGAATTACTTCATACAACCTTTCAAAGTTTTTATATGAGAGGTCTGCCCTGAACACACTCACAGAGCTCAGTTCTGGCAGATACTGTGCTAATACACTATTTTATTACTGCTTATTACTGTGTATGACAAGTCCTGAGTCATAGGAAACTGTACCAGTTTCTCTTGCAGAAAAGTCTCAGAAGATTAAGGGAAGTGATGGATTCCCCAACACTGGACATTTATTTTAAGACTCAGCTTGACAGGGTGCTGTGCCATCTCATCTAAACCACAATCCTACCTAGAAAGGTTGGATCAGATGATCCTTCAGGTCCCTTCCAACCTGGCATTCTACAATCCTGTGATTACAACATCGTAAATGAGAACTATTTTATAATACAAAACCTCATACACACATGGGAGCATGTGTTTATAACCAGCTTGCCAAAGACTAACAAACTTCTACACCTTACAGAAGAGATGTTCCAGCAGCACCACAAGTAGTAAGTCATATTAGCATACTGGAATAGAAAACATTATATACTCAAGACATTTTAAATAACATTCTTAAAACTTTAGCACAAATACTTTGGAAAACCTATGGACAAAGTAATCCTTGTGAAGATAGGTGGTTAGAGGGAAATGAAGAGCTGAGCCAAACTTGGTCTCTGTAAAGTGGCAGCAAGTGGAACTTGGAAAAGAGTGAAATATGGCTCTTTTCCCCAGCCAGAGCTCCTCTGCTACGTGCTCTGTTTTGCAGCAAGCCCAGGATGATATACTTAGAGCAGGCAGCCTTGGCTTGCTGTGTGCTGTGGTCAGTGCAGCATGTCTGTGTGTCAGCACATGCACAGAATGCAACTGCACAAGCTGGACTGTGCAAGAGTTAGTTCAGAGACAGCTTCTCTGTAAATAGCCATGTTTTTATTTACTCAACTTTTGTATCTTCATTAAAAGGTCATAAAAACTACATAAGCATACACACTGGCATGCATAAAACTTGAAAACCTCAGTTGCAACTCCACTTTAATAACAGGGATGTTACCTGGAAAAAAGCATGAACTTGGCTTTGTTCTCCTAAGCAAATACCCATTTCTATCCAAATTATGCAAAACAAAAAGGCTGAAATTTTCTTCTTAAGCTAAATAACAGTGAAATTAAGTTTAGAAGTGTAGCTGAAATTTCCATACCCTAGAGGGGTATCACTTGTGCTCAGAGGTGACACACTATTTTTAGGACCATGACATGAGCTGCATTACTTCTAGTACACTTTGATCAAATTTTCAGAATTAAACATTTGCTGCTCACATCTAGTACAGCTGCTGCTCAGCAAGGTTATGAGTCAGTTCCCTCAAGGTTTGTTTAGTTTGGGAAAAGCTTCAGTTAAAAGTTTCATTATGGAATCTATATAATCTTCAATTTGCATTTGATAGGAGAAAAATCACCTCTCTTTAATCTCTAGTTACATGCCTCTATTATGACCTATTCTAAACTTAACTTCTGGCATAGCAGACGGAATTTCACTAAATGCATAGATAGATATTGGACACCTTGTTTCCACTTTGAGCTCAGTATGGAAGGTAACACCCCTAGTAGTATGACATTAAATCTAGAGTAAGTTTTCTATTTCCATTCCATGTTTTGCTTCCTCACACCCCTTTCTCTCCACCTACCAGTCTCCCAGAGAATAGCAGAGGCCTGTGCCTCTTTGCTGGGTAGCTCATTCTGACAGCTGAGCCACAGAAGGGTGCAGGACTGCACAGAGGGAAGGGGAACAGTGTGTAGAGAAGCTGGCAGCTAATGGAAAATCCATTTGAGATGGTGCTGTTTTATTAAAGAAACCCAGAGAAACAAACAAACAAACCACAACACCAAGCCCATAGCACTTAAAGTAGCTATTCAGAGAAACCCCTTCCCTAAAAATGATGGTGCTCTGAAGAGCTACACATACTATCACTAGTCCCAAAGTACTCTTACACAAAAATCTCAGATGTGCTGAAGGATTGCTTGAATAGCTATCCATTTAATCACTAATTTTAATTTCTAGGTAAGTATGCAAGACTTTGTAGTCATCAAGTATTTAACTCATGTTGCTGATACAGATTCCTTAAATTCTAAGAAAAAAACAAAACACTTACCACAGTGGGGTTACCACTGCTGATCAACTGGCTGACTTCATGGAAAATGCTTTTGCAGTCAATTGATTTGTCTAATGATCCCCGTTTCACTATCACCGCTACCGCCAGTAGAATCTGCTCCCGAACATACTTTTGAAGGCTGTAAACAGCATCAAAAAGTAATTTTGAAAATTTGCAAATAATGTTGAACGTCAGTGCTCAATAAAGCTTTTCGCTCATTTCTTTTTCTAACATGTTGTGTCAATTCAAAAGGGAAAGCTGAGAACTCTACAGAAGTCAACTAAGTGTTAAGAATGAAAGATACATTATTGTTGAAATGGGTCTTCTACCACTACCCTTGGAAACAAAAGAATAACCCAGACTTTATGCAACATCCTACACGTTTCAGAGGTTTTTTTCTATACTTACTTAGGCCTCTGTAAGACATAGGTTAGAAGGAATGTTCGCAGTGATTCAATGCTAGTTTTTTCCAAGAGAATCCATTCTCTTACAACTGATTCCATTATTGCCGTAGCAGCTTGAAAAAGGACATAGTCCACTTTACTAGTTTCTGTGGGGAAAAACAAAGGCAGTTCAGAGCATCAGAAAGCATACATGTACTTGTCTGAATGTATTAGTAAGAAAAAAAAATGAATGGAATTTACTATTATTTTATTAATAAGTGTAATTTTGTTGCTATAAAATCAGACAAAGAGTTTATGCCTCAAAAGTGGGGGAATAACCCAGTTATTGTCCAAATTGTCCAATATTATTTGAGTCAGAAACTCAGGGGAAGAAAAGTTGGCTGTTTCAGGAGACAAAGCCAAAGATCAGGAATAAGAAAGCTAACATAACTGTGGAGCAACAACAACAAAAAATACAGATTTAGTCCCAATACATTAAGATTTATAAATAATTTGATAGGCATGCCAGAACTGAAGACTCCTCCAAAGTGCTTGCCTTCGGAAACAATGGGGCATAAAATGACATTTATTTTTTAAATGGTGAAGAGAAGAATGTCCACTTACATCCCAAAACATTTGTGTTTTAACTATCAAAGCAAAAGTTTTACAGACTGTTGTATTTAAGGTTTTCTACACTATGTTCAAGCTTCCATATTTATATTGCTGTAACCAAAATGTAAATTCCTACAGAAGTGTAAGAATCATTAGCCTGGTCTAAATATCAATTGCTTTGTATGTAGATGTGCTAACAACACCAGAAAAAAGGTGACAGGCTGACTACAAAGTAAAATTTAAAGAGAAACCCAGCTCGTTTTCCTCCCTAGTTCCTGATTTAAGAGTCCCTACCTCTCCCTTCTCACCTCCGGGTGTTAACCAGCTGTTCTTTCTGTCCAAACTGTACAAACAGTTACTCAACAAGCACAAAGTTTTGGGAAAAGTCTCTCAGTCCCAGGTCTGAGCACTGCAAATGCCTATTGGAGAAGCCACTGCCAGGAAACACCTGGCACATGTGGAAACATGCTGGTTCCTCAGTGGCAATCACACATGAGCCCTTGAAGGATGTAGTATTTCTAGACATCCAAAAGGTGTGAAAACCAGGATCATCACGTTCCTTCCAACTAGCCAGATTGCAGAAAGTAAAAAAAAAAAGGAAAAATGTCTGCAGTGATAATTAAATATTAATGCTAATTTGTATTCCATTCTTTAAGAATAAGATGAACCACCCCCTGCTCTAGATATCACAGTGTAATTGAACAAAACAGTAGTAGTCCTGTAATACTGACAACACGATATTCATGAGTTGTACTTCTCTAACTCAGTAAATTTAAAAATAATTGTTAAAAAAATAGTGTGGAATTAATGAAGTATGGCAATAATCCTATTTTAAACATAATTCTAGTATTCTGTTTATTCTGGCAAATTCTTTGAAATAAAAGTTGCTTTTTGGTTTTTTTTGCATATGTTCTTTTCCACAAATTTCCCAATTATCCTCACCAGGTTCCAGGATCAGATTTTGTTGAAACTTCCCCTTTGCCTGCCTCCAGCACTCCCATCTGGTCAGTACAGCAGTGCTGAGCAGGAATCTTAAGACACTTGCTCTGCCTCTGCAGTTTTCAGATTATTTAGCTGCCAAACTCTAAGAAATCTCTATAGTGCCTGAGAAAACAGATCTGTCTTTAGGGACTTGTAACACAACAATATTTACATCATTTCCATTTGAACCCAATAAATTTCTGCTAAAAGGCAATACCTACGTATCTCTTTCCTTTCTCCACAGGTATAATCCCACAAAACTTTGAATCAATACCTAACTTCTTTTTTTCTTGACACAACAGCTGAGCTGTTAACAGCAACTCACTATGACATAAAACCTGAAAAACTCTTATCATGGAAATGTTCAGCATCAGTGCAAAATCTGGCAAAGCTACATAAAATTGTATTGCTGATTTATTTAAAGGGAAGCACCAAGGAATCACATTACAGGCAGTCCAACAACCTCCACAGATTAGACAGTGCTACAATAATCATGTAGCAGATGAAAATTCTATCTGTTAAATCAGTTTAGGAGCTTAGCTATATGCAGTTGTACCTTAAAGCTTTAAAGCTGCCAAAACCAAAACCAAAGGGCAGCAACAGACTTCACCTTTCATCAAAAATTGCCCTCATCAAAATAAAAATTAATGTGCAGAATTCTCAGCTGCAGACCACCACCACCGTTCCAGTTTTAAGAACAGGTACATGCCTAACCTCTTTTATTAATACTTACCCAAAATGTGTTTGCACACAGCAAATGGTGATTTTGATTTTCTAAATGATAAGAATATGTGCTCAGCATGTTGGCGTTGTTCATTATTGACCATAGAAGGTGGTGCCTGAAAGAAAAAAAGAAATTATCCAAGAGCTAAAAACCTTTCTCAGCTGTAAACATACATGAACATTGAAATGAACTTACACGTATTTGACCTGATAAACATCAATACCAAGAATCTCTTGGTAAAACTGCCTGTTTTGACTCAGTCACAGCCTCCTCTTACATACGACTGTGTAATTTATATCGTGCACATGTAAGTGTGAATAATTGAGACATCAGGCAGAGAGTGAGTAACTCTAAGTACCGTGCTCCTAATGATGCCTTTTTAAGAAAGTCAGATCTAAATTCAACCCAATCTTTTTCTATTCAAATCATATCACTGGACACCACTAAACGCTGCTAAACACACTCACAACCACGTAAACAAAGCACTACTTCTTCTTTAGTCCTATGTTTGTTTTAAAAGATTGAATCATATAATAAATTCAAGGTATTAAAAAAGCATTACTATGGATGTAATCGAAAGTAAAATATAGGCAGTAACATACTGCCCTCTAGTGTTTCACATTAAAATTGACATCTTAAAAAGAGCACAGGCTTGAATTTGAGAGGGGTCAACTCGTTTGGAGATGGCTACAGTTGCTCCCCAGCTGCCTATGCCTTATATACCCATCACCTTAAGCCATGGACACCTTAACTGCTCAGGCAGCACCTGCTGCTCCACCACTGCTGAAAGCCAGCTTCACAGTGGCTTCCACCTGAATATCAACTATAGGTAAAGCATGAAACTGCACAGCAACCTGGACCATTGCGAGCTGGGATATTGGCTACAGAGCGCAGGTGAGAGCTAATGGCCTGCACGGCAGCCTCATCTCTTGGAGCAACACTGGGACCCTGTCCACTGCCCCACAGGGTAAACACAACCCTGCAGAAAACATCAGCTGTTCACAACACCACGCTGCTCTGCGTGTTTGACATTATTATTCTCCAATTTCTGTTATTTGGGATACTCTTACCAGGGACCGAGCACAAGGCAGCATGAGCTGAACTGATGCGCCTCTGAAAAAGGAACGTGCACTCAGAAAAACTGCACACAAACTACCGAAACAGGTCAAGGTGACAGAATAGGTTACTGAACTTCAGCTGAACTTTAACACTCCAAATCTGAGTCCTATCCTTGGCAATCAGAGGAGAATGTGTGTGCCACATACCTTTTGGTTTTGATTTACACCCACTGCTTTGGAAATACAGGCATGAAGACCATAAAGACCAAGGTATTTAAATTAAGAAAAATATATTCCAGTAAATAAAATATATAAAATCTGACTTAATTCACCCTTGACAAAACACAGACAACAGAAGATTCAAATATAAGCTAGTAACGTCACAGATTAAGGCTGCTGCTCCTCAGTAATTTCCTCAATAATGGGACTAAGTGAAGCAGAGGAAAGGAGGCTGCTTGGTCCTCAGATCAAAGGGGCCCTAATACACAGCTGTGAACCTTCTTACACAGCCAATTTCTGACTCTCATAATTTCTCCTGAGCAGGTATTATGAATGTCCTGGGAAGAGACGAGGGGTAATGGGTACAAGTTACTCCTGGGGAGATTCTTGGACACAAGAGGAGTATTTTTCACCATAAGAACTATCAGCCATTAGAATAATGCCCCCAGGGAAGGAGTGGGTTCTCCAACATTGGACACTTAAGATTCAGCTAGGCCATCTTGTCTATACCGTGCTTTTGCCAAGAAAGGTTGAACCAGGTGATCCTTAAGATCCCTTCCAACCTGATATTCTGTGATTCCATGAACTCTAACTCAACACCAAAATCCAAACTTTTAATAAAATTTTTAAGCAAATTTTAACTTGCAAAGCAGCCTCACTGAATTGGGGCATGTGACAGTCCTGTGCAAGAACCTCATCGCTCCTGCATGCAGCCAGCCACCAGCAGGAGCTGTTCCCAACCACCCGTTTTCTGCAGTTGGAAGGACAGTGCTTCTCTGCGTGGACTCCAGTTACATTCACTGCAACAGAGCCAGCTGTACCAAATGCCAGAATATTTGGAGCAGGTTATAAAAAACACACAAATGACCCACACAGCCACAGCTTGACATGCACTCCAGTCAGTGCTATCGCAAATAAACAAACAAAAAACAACTCTCTCTCTTTTTTCCCATTGTGTGGGCAAGCATTTCTGTAAATGCCCTGACTGGGGAAGTGATCACCAAAAAGCATCCCACCAAAGGAAGGTTATTCTCATCTGGATCAGTCCCCCAGCCTGATCCACAACAAGCCAGCCCAGAAGTCTGTGCCAGCACAGCATGGGACATAACAGATGGTGACACAGGGTACTTTTTTCAGCACAACTGCCATTTAAAGTGCATTTAATCTACAGCCTCTGTAGCTGTGCAATGCCACAGGAATACTCTGAAGCCTCAAGGAACACAAAGCTTTGCTCAATGAAGCTTTGTGAGAACTAAGAATCAAGTGACTTATTTTAATAACTGCTACCATAAAGAGAAGTCCCACTTTTTTCTTGCTCTCACTTGTGTTGTCTGTTACCTCCTTGCATTATCCCTTGCCCATCAAAAAAAAAAAAAAAAAGAGAGAGAAGAAAAAATAAAAAGGCAGGGGAGGCCAAGGGGAACAAACACACTTCTGTTACTTTAGTAAGCACCAAGAAGTCATACAAGCGCCAGAGCCAGCGTAACACGGGGAAAAAGAAGTGGTGTGACGTTGCCCTTTCAGCAGTACTGACCTTGCAGCTCTCAGCTCTGCGGTCTCATGAAGCCCCTCTAACTACAGCCAAGTTGGAAGCCACCCTTTGCGTATGACAAAGCATAACATTTTGGAAGTCTGTGGTCATTTACATTCTCATTTTTAGAGCAATAAGCGTAAATCAGGGCTACCTGATCCTGAACTGATTTTGCATTAACAAAGCACATTTGCATTTGCCATATAGAGATCACACCTGTTTTCAGTGTTCTCCAATATTTAAGAGCACTTCAGGGACATCAGCAGGAAATTATAGCACCGTTATGAAAAGACAGAATTAAAGTTCTGTGGGAAATGCTGCTTTATGCTTTCAGTAGTTAGAAAAGCGACCTAACTTAACATGGTTTTCTCTCCTACTTCTCTGATATCTGATCACAGAAGACCTCTGGCACCTTGAAAAGGCATATGGCACATCATATTCTTGTATTTATTTTAAAAATCACAATAATTTTATAATACGTTACACTATTAATTCTCAAAATTGTCCAGACCAGACAAGTGCAACAAGTAAGTTTTAAACTGTACTATGTAGCCACCAGAGGGAGCTTAAAGTCCAGTGTCTACTGCCTTCACTGTGTTCCACCAGTAGTTATCTGTACACTAAAAGTAAAGTCCAGATAATATAAGGCTTTAAAAGGAAGCTCAGCACATCCATATTCTGTGTAGAAAATTTTACATTACAAGAACATTGGCACTGGAAGCTGGTGCCCAGTAACCCCTCAGCACAACAGAGTTAGAAATGTAACCCAAGTACCCACTGAGCTTGGGAGGTCCCCACAAAATACCTACATTTTCACTGTTTTGTTTCTAATTGTCTCCTTCAAGCACTTTTCTACCGTGCAGCTTATGGGGAATTAAAAATCAATGTGGTAATGCTCTTTTGGCTTGTTGAAACTAATGCCAGCCATAACATTTTCCTCTCTGTACTGCCTGATGTTAACATTAACATCCATCTGCTCTCTTTTACAAATTACCTACAAAGACTTCTCCAGGATAAGGATCATCTTTGTGGTTTTAGTATAGCAAGATAGTGCCCCATAAGAACAGAGTTCCTATATAAAACAGTATTATAAATAAAATCCTTTCAGCTACCAAGGTTGTGTGGATGCAGAACAGGAAGAGCAACAGCAGTGTCTAACTGATAAGATACAGGACACTACTGACTCCAATGGTGACTATTAATACAAGGAAATGAGGAAACTGATAAAGACTAGAAACACACTGGCAGACTAACACTAATACTGTGAGGACCCCATAACTTATCTGAAAGCTTGGACAACTAATAAAAAAATTAATTCCTTCCCTTTTTGTCAACCAGCTTATAAAAAATAAAACAAAACTGAAAATGTTCTACTTCATTGTGCCCTGCTACCACTGGTCTTGAACAAAACAAGAACGAAAGACAAATAAAGGTACTTGACAACAAAATTGCAACAAATCAAATGAGCATATATTAAAAGATTTCAGTCCTGCATGTGTTTACAGAAATCACATGCTTCCTCCATGTGGCTATGAACGATGTTTACTATGGCTTTTCTGCTCAAGGAAGATACATCGGAAATCCAATCTCTGCTTCCCTTCTCAGAACAGAAATAGTTGTGATGGCTCTTCTCAAACCATCAACAGTAAATGAGCTAGTGGAAAAAATATTTTTGAAAATAACAGAAACTAAACTTAAGGATAAAATAGTCTGTGAAGTCAAAAGTAGAAAAAACCTTTAACATCTCACAGTCAAAAGAGACGACTGGGGAAAAAAAAAAAATACATGAGATTGAGAATCTCCATAAGATGGTAAATACAAGACAGACTTCTCAGTCATTGGCACCTTTTTAATATTTTGAGATACAAGGGAGATAGATGCAGTTTGAAGGAACACGTTGGCACAGATTGGCCAAACAGAAAAGCTGTCCAAATCATAAGTACAAACACATTTTTCTAGTGTAGTGTAAGCATGCTCCCACTTTCTTTACAAATACTGGATGCACAGAAAATTACTACAGCTCCTTCTGTACATACAGATCAGTTCTGTCAAGTGCATGTCCCTCAGTCTGCACCTTAGATGCAGGTAACCCTTTCAACAGTTGGGCAGTGATCTTCAGTGGTAAGAAGAGAGAGAGAGATTAGGATCTTATATCCTTGATTAGATTAATAGTTTCTTTTCAAAGTCTCACCTATCACCCTGCATTTGATTTTTCACTTTTTTTTGCATTAAAAAACACAATAAAATCAGAGCACAGTCAGGAGATAACATATCTCAGTTTACATGGCTGTTACAGCAATGACAATTATTTTAAAGGACAGGACCTGTTGTGTAGAATTAATCCCAAGTCGGGTTTTGCCTTCCTTGACTATTAGACTAGATACTTTACTAAAAAACTAAATCTAACTTCCATGCAATTACTTTTCTTTCCAGTGTGTAACCTGATAAAAACAAAACTGGATTCAGCTTTCCATCAGACATAAAATTACCTCTATGAGTTTGAGGTCAGCACAACCCCTTTAAATCCTGCTTTTCCCTGTTCTCACCACTACAAGAATGTTACCAGAAGGAGTATCACAGAAGAAGCTCCAGCATCCTTCTCCCTCCTAGCAAATTAGGTGTGTCCCAACATTTTTCATAACACCTGTCCACCCCCAGCAGTCTTAGTATAAGCAATCCACTGATCTGAAAAATGCTGAAGTCACAAATGTAACGAATTAACAGTATTAAACACTCCAAGCAGCACAGGGTCCTCAACAGCCACAGGAGTACTGGTAAGTTTTTAACTACCTTTCCCATTCTTATTGCCTGGAACAATCCTTTTGTACTATGGGAACATGACGAGCAGCACCTGATACAGCAGCACAATTTAATTCCGTTTATACACTGCCACTTACTTTTTTTCTATCCAAAATAACCCATCTTTGTTTCTATATAACACATGCTTCTCGTTTTTAACTTTGAAAATTTTTTTTCTGCTCCTCCCTTGATGGTACACCACAAATTTAAATGATACCATATTATTCACTTACACTATAAGAAAGGTCAGTACAACTGGAAACTAATAAAAAAGCTAAAAATTTGGTGTATGTTATCTAGGCAGAAACTGATTAACATAAAGAGGTATTAAAAATAATTTAAAATACTAATTCAGTGACACTCAGAACAGGAAAGTAGATATGAGAAAGAGATAGACCAATTGTCATTTGGAAAATACCCACATGACTCAGAAAGGTAAAAGTATACATGGAAAAAATAAGGGGTAAAAACAAGGGACCTGGGGGGTTTGTTTTAAATAGAAGTAGTTAAATGCAGACTGAGGATATGAAGCTACACATACGTATGCAGAACAACATGCTGAGTACAAGCATTTCCTACCTCAGTAACATACCTTTAAAATATATGTATAACTACAATTTGTCATGATGGACACTGTCAAGCAATAAAGGTAACAGAGCATGAGAAAGGCAGCCAACAAGCTGCAACTATCAGATGCTCTCTCTGGAAGACTCAAGTTGAAGTCACCATGTATTTGCCAATAATAGGCTGAAGAAGTAACACCACATCCACATTTGAAGTGGTGTCTGCTTTTTCAGCTCCTTCCTTTATTTCTGAAAACACTTGATACTTTTTTGAAAAAAGTAAAGAATTCTCCCCCTTCAAATGATTCTGTTCAGGCAGTTTCATGTTGATCATCACAGACACAAAATGCAGCATTTTTTGATCCTATGTTAAAAGTGACATTGTTTTATTAACAATTTTAGATGCCAGAGAATATTACTTATCAAATCACTTGTGAACAGTAACAGTATTCTAGAATTAACAACTTCTAACATTCAAGAGACAACATTATTATTAAAATTAATAATGGAATAGTTTTTTGTCTAAGTATGATTTAGTTATCAGTCTGCACTGCTATCTCTGCATCATACTTTTACCAGGAAAATTCCTGCCCATGATTTTGTACAAACACAATTAAGGATAAGATGAACAGCATTAATTCCTTGCAGACAGAAAGTTTGCTAGAGACAAATTCTGTTTTTTTCACAGGCTTTTGCTATGGCAAGACAGCACTGAATCAACCATACTCACTGTCTTTCTAAAATTACACTGAGGGAAATCTGCAAATTAACATATCACAAAGAACAGTCACCCACTCCTCCACATTTTGCTGCTTAAGAGAACACAGAGAGAGCGCACTGGAGTGTTTTAAAGTTGACACCCACAGTACTCCTACCTACAAAAAAAGGTCCCCTATGAACAGTACAGCCTAAACATTAGTAGGATTATGGAAAGGCAAACATGCCTACTAAGAGAAATTTCTTGGGTTTAAAAAAAATATCAAGTTGCTTGTATCTGCTAGAACTAAAGACAAGAAGGAACTTTCTTGCCAAAGGCAATGTTTATGTCTGCGAGTAAAGCACATTACAAACTTGACAAGGATAGAAATAAAAATCTGAGACTTCAGCTGAAGTGTGACTTCATAAAATTCACCACAAACTCTCCAAACTGAGCATTCGTAAACATGTAGGGGAATGTTTCCTTCCCTGCAGACAAGAGGTAAAACAAAACTGTTCCGGACCTCTGGTCTGTGTGCTGTTATCGGCTTATGGAAAACCAATTAAACACATTAATTAGCTGTTCTTCAGAAGGGTGTCTAGACTCCATGCTGCAGAGATCCTGGAAGTCTAACACAGATCAGAGTAAAGAGACTGAATCTCTATTAATACACAAGGATAAGCAAAAGCCACCACAGACGGTAATGGCACTGCTGGGACTGGACCTTGCTGACAGTCACCATCAGGCAAGACATGCTCCAAGAAGGGAGGAGCACAGGAGGCCCAGATGGCTCATCAACATGTCCCTGCAGGCAGGGAAGCCAAGTAACAGTGAGGCATATGCAAAGGAGAAAGATCATGAGTGTAATTGAGAACCATGTGCAAGGGAACAGCATGTGATAGTAATAACATAGCTGAGGAGTATGGGTAAAAATAGAAGAGAAAAGAGAAAAAAAGGACAAAAATCATTATACAGAAAGGCAAGCAGTAATTTTTAACTAGTGCATATGCTGCATTTAGGACAGCTAAATATATTACTGTGCCCATGCAGCAATCATACCTGCAACATACCTAAATAATAAAAAGTAGTGAAATTTTAACTTACTCTACTCTTCTACTAAGATGCTCAAAACCCCCTAAATCCGATTTCTATATCTTAAATAACAAAACACCTTAAGAGAAATGCTCCCCAGCACAGTTCTCCTATCTCAGTGAGTTACACAAAAGAATATATTCTCAAAATAAATAGATTCCAAGTTTAACTCTACCAAAGTCATGTTAAGCAACATGCCCCAAGACTGCCAAGCAATGAAGGTAAAAGGCAGCCAATGGGTTGCAAATATCAGACGCCCTGTTCATAAGACTCCAGCTAAAGTCACCATGTATTTGCCAATAACTTGCCCCACACCCTGATTCTGTGTTGTCAAGCCATAACCAGTTTCCATCCCACTTTTACCAGTAAGGCTTTTCAAGAGTTTTAAATACATATTTTCCTACAGCATATCACTGCACATTCTGTAACTGTTACTTGCCTTATTAAAATACATATGAAAAGAGATCAGATACACAAAGAACTGGATAGACACTTCTGTTCCCAGCTATTCACCCTACTTCTCTACCAGACATCGATATCTAACAGCACAGGGATGTCAGATCCACTCATTTAGCAGATGCCACCAGCCAGCAGTTGAGCCTCCATGAAGATGCTCAGCTCCCCAACATTCAGCAGCTGCTTCACAAGTGAATGAGACGTTCCTGCCTCGGGCACCAGGCCAGAAGGCAGTTTAAACAACTGGTATTGACAGCAGCTTCTCCTGTCCAATTCAGATCTGTCATTACACAACTAACTGCAAGAGCATTGAGCAGTAACTAAGTTACTACAGGAAACCTAGATAATATAATAAACAACTTCAACTATGTTCCTTTGCATCTGCTTTTTGGAATAATAATTTAAATTACAGCAGGAGCTCATCTTCAATTTAAAAGCTCCTCAAGATTATTTTTGAAGATTGGCAAGAAAGATGCAATGGATGGCTTCTGACCAGACCTGTAACTGAGACAATGTGGTAAAGATTTAAGACTTCCTTAACAAAACCTGTGATTTTTACAGCAATTGTTTTTCACAAAAATAATTATGATTTTAATTATTTAAACCTTAGAGTGCTCAGTATTTTTTTGTATATATTTGTAGCAAATGCATGACTGCTGGAGGAATTGCCTCCTACGCATCTGCTTGCTCATGTCTTGCTTTCATGCAGAGATCTAACACAGAAAAAAAAAGATTTATTTCTTCATATCAGATTTTGCTTTGTATTTTGGAGTTTAAGTACTTTATGAAGCCTTCTGCAAGTAAAACAGGAGATAAATTGTGGTTTGTGGTAAGACGTACTCTCAGTTTTGAAATGATCTTATATACACTTTATGAATACATTAATTGACTAGAGAGCCAAAGTAAATCACTACCATCAGTATCAAAATGTTTTCCAAGATAAAACTTCCTCTCCAAGATAAGCAACAAGAACGACGGATATTTTACTTCACTACTAACAATTTGACCCTCAAATACGGACTATTGCAGGTTTCTCCATTGAAATTACCATTCATTTATGTACAAAATAGACTTCAGATACATGACTCATGGTAGCCAGTCTGCAGAGGAACTGCCCTCAGTGCATGAGGACACCACTTCCACTGTTCATGTCTGCTTCTCAGCATCAAAACAGGTATCCAAGAAGTACAGAAGAGTGGGTAGGACTTGAAAGGCAAAAAGGAGGAAGGTGGAGTCTTTGTTCAAAGTAGCAAGATCATAGAGGAGCAAGAGAAAAGAATCAAAGATGATGAAGGCAGAGCCACTGTGAACACTGCTCAGTAAGAAAATCCACAAACCCAACTAAGCTAACAGTACATTAAATCATGCCAACCTTCTGAAAGCATTAGGTGAACAGGATCAGGCCCAGACTCCATCCACACTATGGAGGATTGCTCCAACAGAATTTGGAAAAGTGACTGAATTCTGCATGGGAAATTCTGCATATCCCAGGAGGTAGAAGTTTAAGCTTCTCAGTGCTAGACCAAACTCTCAGAGCCCCATATAATCACAACAGCAGCACATACAGTTTTCACACACTTTACAAACACTATGATGAAAATCTGTTTTTTTAAATCTTAATGCTTTCTTTATAACCTCTGGGTCAAGAAAATGTTTCAAATGGGTTTCAAGAAAACTTAGTGTAAATCTCAATTCTATTTCACTTCTGTAAGCTTAGGAAATGAAAACCAGGATACAGTGTAACACAGCAGTCAACACAAAACTATTTAGAAAATTAAGTGCCTGCTTTATACCTATTTGTTACTGTTTCTTCCATACCTGCAGTTAGGACCTCAGCTTAAGCACACTGACAACAGATAAATCTGAGGCCTGTCCTAAATATGATATTTAGCTTACAGTAGTCTTGTTGTGGACAGCCAGAGGATGCTTGCTGACACAAGGTTACAGTTCAGACCCTTACATAAATCGTTATTTCCTAATCTCCACATTCCCTGTTGTAATGTTTCAAAGCACAAGCAAGGTGCAGTTCTGTTTAGCAAAGTAATTTCTGTAAAGAGCCTGGCAGGTGATGATGGGCAAAATCCATGCACAGTCCCTTGAAGCCAGCAAGGTCCTACAAAGCAACAAGAAGTCAACCCATGCAGACATGAGAAAGCTCAGTCAAGATGCAACTCTGTAAAGGGGACACAAATAAGAAAAACATCATAACTACACAGAATAGCTACGTAAAACTTCATTATTCCAAATATTTCAAAACCATTTAATGTTAACAAAGAAAATCGGCTTGCTTTGACTTCAGCAGGAATTAAACATCACTACTGTAGTAGAATATGAACCGTAAAAAGGACAAAAAGCCGTAAAATGCCCTTACTACAGCTGCACTTGCATTAGCCACTAGTCCTGCTCTCCCAAATCCTTCCTCTGACTGTCCTCCCAGAGCTGGAGTGAACTTGTCCTCCTCAGCCTGCAACAAGGAGGAGAAAGGTTGGTAGAAACTAACCAAAGTCTTCCCTCAAGCTCTACCAACTACAGGTCCTTCCTTTTTGCCTGCAAGCAGGTGTGAAAGATAAATGGGTCCCAAGTTCAAGCCCTGAGTCTGTTACCCCAGAGCATGTGAAGCAGAGGAGTCTCAGCATCAACACCCATCACAGCCTCCACTACAGTGTGGACTATCCCCATGACAGGTCCTGGATTTGCAGAAAGAGACAGAACCCTAGTCCATCCACAGTCCTTGAAATCACAATTGCAATTCAACCACAAGATTCAAGCTGCTCATCTCAACATTGTCCATTTCTAGTACAGGCAGAGCTTTAACAAAACCAATCAGGACTGTGACAGTGAATTCCAAGACAAAGTTTAAGTCAGGGAAGAACAGCTGTGAAAGACTGGAAAAGGGGAAACATAAACCACATTTAAAAAAAGGGAAGAAGACCCAGGGTACTACAGGCCAGTAGTCTCACCTCTGTGCCCAGCAAGATCATGGAGCAGATCGTCCTGAAGCCTCTACTAAGGCACATGGAAAATGTGGAGGTGGTTGGTGGCAACCAGCATGGCTTCACCAAGGGCAAATCATGCCTGACAAATTTGGTGGCCTTTAAAATGGGGTCACAGAAGGGAAGAGCAACTGATGTCATCTACCTGGACTTGTGCAAAGTCTTTGACACTGTCCCACATGACATCCTAGTCTCAAAATTGAAAGGATATGGATGTGATGGATGGACCATTTGGCAGATAAGGAACTGTCTGGATGGTCGCACTCAAGAGAGTAGTGATCAATAGCTCAATGTTCAGATGGAGAAGAGTGATGAGTGGCATTCCTCTGGGCTTGGTACTGGGACCAGTGGTGTTTAACATCTTTGTCAGGGCCATGGACAGTGGGATCAAGTACAGTCTCAGCAAGTTTGCTGATAACACCAAGCTGTGTGGTGCGGTTGACACGCTGAAGGGAAGGGAGGCCATCCAGAAGGACCCTGACAGCCTTGAGAGGTGGGCCCATACCAACCTCATGAAGTTCAAGAAGGCCAAGTGAAAGGTCCTACACCTGGGTTGGGGCAATCCCAAGCACAAACACAGGTCAAGTGGAGAATGGATTGAGAACAACCTTGAGGAGAAGGACCTGGGCGTGTTGGTCGATGAAAAGTTCAACAGGAGTCGGCAATGTGTGCTGGAGCACAGAAAGCCAACTGTGTCCTGGGCTGTATCAAAAGAAGTGTGGCCAGCAGAATGAGGGAGGTGATTCTGCCCCTCTACTCTGCACTGGTGAGACCCCACCTGGAGTACTGCATCCAGTTCTGGAGTCCTGAACACAGGAAGGACATGGAGCTGTTGGAGAGGGTCCAGAGAAGGGCCACCGAGATGATCAAAGGGCTGGAGCACCTCTGCTATGAAAACAGGCTGAGAGTTGGGGCTGTTCAGCCTGGAAAAGAGAAGGCTTCGGGGAGACCTTACAGCAGCCTTCCAGTACCTGAAGGGGCTACAGAAAAGCTGGGGAGGGACTTTTCACCAGGGTGTGTAGTAGTAAGACAGGGGGTAATGGTTTTAAGCTGGAAGAGGGTAGATTTAGGTTAGACACTAGGATGAAATTCATTACTGTGAGGGTGGTGTGACACTGGAACTGGTTGCCCAGGGAGGCTGTGGATGCCTCCTCCCTGGAAGTGTTCAAGGCCTGATTGCATGGGGCTTTGAGCAACCTGGTCTGGTGGAAGGTGTCCCTGCCCATGCAGGGAGATGGAACTAGATGATCTTCAAGGTCCCTTCCAACCCTAGCCATTCTGTGATTCTGTGATTCTTCTGCTAGACAGTAGATCATAATAATGCTGGTAATGCCCATACCCATTTTCCAAAGTTAGCAAGTTGAGATCTAGGTGATACACAACCTATTTATCAGGCTCACTGTACATCAAGTATTGTTAGCAACTGCTTTCCTTCTGCAAGAGAAATCTTAATATTACCCCTATGTGAAGAAGTATCCTGCAATATCTATTTTTTCTTGTTGCCCAATTTCAAATTAAACTTGCTGAAATTACAGCAATAACCCCCCATTGTTACAGTGATGGCACTATTTCTTACTAAAAGTTAAGAGTAGGACATAACAGGGGTAACAGGACATCACATGGGTAACCCCCCATCCACCTCCCACAAACACCCCCAAAACAGAAGTTGCAAGTCATTGCTCTGCAAAAGATTTAAACTGAGATAATGATGCATTTCAGTCTCAGAGTTTTAGGCTTTGCTTTCTATCATGAAACTGTTTCCTTTCACCAAGCTAATGAAGAAAGGCAGGCATACAGGGCAGCCAGCTTCCCTGCCAAAATTCTGCTTTTACACTTCTTCCTCCATCAATCTTGCTAAAATTTCAAAAACATCTTGTCCCAGCATAGTTATTTGGAATAAGTTGATTAAAAGCAAGATAAGGCATTTTTTTATGTTTTCAAAGTTTGCCTAAATTAGACACAGAAAACTCCCTTGGCTTTGTGTACTTTCAAAACGGCACAGCCTAAAACAACTACCAACAGCTTTTAGCTGTTAGCACGTTCATGCAAACTTACAGACAGATACAAGTAAAATACACATGAAACACAATACCTGAATCTTGTAAGCAAATAGAGATGTAAGTGCAGGGAACTTGAAATCCAGGTTTAGCAAAATAAAGAGCTATAGAATAGAGACTAGAGGAGGAAGCTCATGACTGAAGCCCAGGAAGCCAAAAGGAACTGCAAAACTGAAAATAGGTTTGTAAAGTGAATAACTCATTTCACTCAAAACCAGGAGAAATTCTGAATATCCCTTAAATACCTAGAAAAGATCCTTTCCCTAACACTTGGTCCATCACTGGAAAATGGCAAAAAAATAGAATTGTACATACTTGAGAAGGTAGGATGTCGCTTATTTTTACCTTGTTTCGCTAATTTGTTCCATTCTTGCAGATACAGCCTAAATCATGTTACCAAAGAAGTTACATTTCTATATTCATCCTCCAACATACAAAGAAGTAGACACATAATACCTATAATTCTGAGAGATCCTCGTCTAAAAAGCATTTATTTTATGAAAAAAAAAAATATTCCACAGACATGTATTTTGGAGATTTGTTTAGAAGAGACAACTTAAGCACCCAAGATCACTCATAAGAACCTGCCATAAATTAGCTAAATCTCAAGCTCTGAGCAGCCACAGGGCTTCTCATACTTACTGAAAAATTACTGTGAAGAAATGTGGTCATAATTATGTATTTTATTCTTAGCACTGTTAAAGGGAATGTTATTGTAACATGAACAGGAGAACAGCTCCAGAAACAATATTGCCATTTCTCTCAATATTAAAATTTAGTATTTATATATACCCTGCTAAACAATTCACTATCCTGAAGCTACCCAGCATCTGTTCTTAATCCCACTTAACCTCACAAAATAAAAGGCTTTGCAGCCAGCATCCATAATTCTCCCAGGAAGAAGCATGTTTGTTTTTTGGGTTGTGCTTGTGTTGTTGACAGGTAAGGAAAGCACTATTCATGTTTTCTTCACTAGAGAGGAGTGTGTTTGGTAAAACTATTTGCACATTTTCTCAATAAAGATGCAAGTCTTCAGCCATCTGGGAAGCTACCAAAAAAGTATAGCCAAAGAGTCAGAAAAGTCAAATAGCAGCAACGTTATTAGCAAAGCAACTAGAAGTCAGTGACTGAAGAGAGGGTAAAGCTGAGCTAAATGGAGCTGGTTAAGACCTAAAAATAATAAACCCCACAAAAAACCCCAAAACTATGGTCAGTGCAGAAAGTACCCAAAGCTCTGTTTGCACACAGGATCACTGAATTTTTAAAGTAATGCTTTTCAGCCATTGCTTTAAAACCACACCAGCTCAGCTTTAAGGCACCTAATATCACACCGGCACCTGTAGCTGGAAGGGGGAACATATTTCCTCCCACCCCACCCCCCCCCCCCCCCCAAGGCTGCAGTCCTGTTGCAACAGATACACAGATCCAGTCTCCCATTTGGGGCTCTCCAGTTACTGTATACACATGTATACCTACAGATGCTGTGGAGGAATCCTCCTGAAATCTACCAGCGACAAGTGTGTAAAATGTAGCTTTAAGACAAGGGGTGTAACACAAGAAGAGCTAACTGAGCTGTAAGGTGAAACCTGCAGCAGGCAGGCAGGGTCTGCTAGCACCAACAATGCCAGGCTACAGCTGGGAAAAAGCCAATGAGGAAATAACTGAAGGGCCCATGTGAAGCCAAGACCACAGATACAAGCTCAAGCTGTGGCAGACTGAGTTTGGGGAAGTTCATTCCAAAACTCTGAAGACACCTATTTGTAGAGTAGATAAAATCACCAAAAAGAGAAGAGGACCCTGCCTTTGCTGCAATGCTCAAGGCAAAGAACCTACATCTGTAGATCCTAGTCTAGAGAGGACCCCAGATTGGTAACACTTGCCCCCACATTACCAGTGTGGGAACCCTCCCCTGTCCCAGGCGAGGTGGTGATGGAGGCATGACCTCTCCTGTGCTGCCACGTGACAAAAAGGTGGCAGTTCTGCAGTAACTCATCAACAAGAGTGTAAGTGAGCCCATGTAGTTTGTACAGCTGTTTCTGGCATTGTGTTAGCTTTGATACTGTTTGCCTACCATCACTAATGCCACAATTAATGATAGTTGCAATATTGTTTTATAATAATAAACGATGGTTTAACTCAGTGCTGGTTGTCAAACAATTGGACCATTGACCTCTGTACAAACCAATGCTAAGTCTCAGAGCCACAGATGCCCTGAATTTTGCCACAGATGCCCTGAATTTTGCCACAGATTGTGAAACACATTTGTGAAGGATGTTGGTACTATTCTTCTCTTTTGTCACAACAGGATCCTGGTCTAAGTTAATAGTAGTGGGCAGAGGCTCTCTCTCCAGAACATAAAGGCTGTTGCTCCTGGAGAGGCAATATAGTGACAGAGACCTTCCTCCTCTCCTTTCAACCATGCTAATTCCTCTCCACTCCTAGACGTCCACTACTAACATTAACTCGTGCCAGCTTTAGCGACCAGCAGGTCTTTCCGTAAGCCAGTCCAGCTCACTTAACTAGCAGATAATCAATCCAGCTAAATGACAAGAAATGGTTTTCCCCAGCCACTCACTGTTAGGCTGTTTCAGGCTTCTGTGAAAACACAGCCTATGTCTGCATCATGCTTACAAGCCTGGGACTGCAGATGTTCATTGCCTTGGTTGGCCAAATAATCTGAAATCCCAGGGACTGCCATCATAACAGTAAAATTCCATGGTAAAACACTTCTATGTGCTTTATTGATTTAACAGCCACAAATTAATTATACAAAGCCTTCAAGAGACCCTGGCACAAGGCTTGTTTTCACCAGTGCTACAGCTGTGCCCCTACCATTTTGCACAGCTGCACATAACACAGCTGGACTGCATAAGGATGAACACTGAAATTCACAATTTCAGCACAAACCATGATATATTTTAGCCTTTCTTCATATCTACTTTTATAATCTGTAATTTTTCAATTATCTAGGGTCCACTAAACCCACTTATCAGACTTCTAAAGTAACAAAGGCAATAAAACTTCATTCACTTGCCCCTGTATTAATCCAAATAACTTTGAATGTATTTTCCATTAAAAAAAATAAATCAGTCTTGATCTGAAGATAATTATATCTGCTGCTTCTTCAGTGGTTTAACAGCGTAATTTGACTAGTTTCTTTTAGGATCACAGGTACACTTTTTTCAGCTTAACCAAGGTAGCAATTTTTTTAATAAAGAAACAGAGTAAAAATTACCAGAATTTAAAAAAACTTTTCCTCTTGCATCCACTTCCCAATCCAGTTCATCATGCAGCCACTCAGGTGGGTGTACTACCACTCTGTTTTGGTAGAGCCAAAGGCAATGCTATTCAGCTGACATTTATCATTAAGTCTCAGAAGTAGGAAAGTTTGTGGTTTTCCTCTTAGAGAGGCAGAGAAGGGAAAGAATAGGGGCTATTTAAAATATATCCTCCCGCCAGCTTTCCCCCATTTCTTGAACTCCCTATGCAAACAACTACTCTCTATTCAAGAGGATGTTTTAGTCTTCTACAGCTCAGATCTGACACCCTCCCTTCTATGCCGCATTTCCCAGTACATATGTGGTTTAATGCCATTCATACACACCACTATGCATCCAGGTGATAGCACATTCCCTTGACCAGGTCACTGCCCCAACACAAGCATCAGTTCCACTTTATTTTGCTACAAGGAAGCCAAGGAAACCTGGAAAGCAGGCAAGGAGATAAGAATAGATATTCCCCTGGTAAAACAAAAAAGGACATAATTGTCAAAACCCAGAATTCCATCCCTACATTAAGCCAGGACACAAAAGTGGAGATCATATGTATATCTAATCCAGACCTTTTAGTGCCCAAACAGTGTCAAATTTATGAAAAGGAATATATTACTTAGCTGCTTGTGACAGCATCAGCTCAACTTAATTATCAAGAGGATTTAGTCCACCCTTTCATATGGAAACCTGTTAATTAACTAATGAACACAGATTAGCATAACAACGGTAAGACTCTTAGGAAGCAGGTTAAAGGGAAGACAGCAGTACGTAGTGCCTGATGAAGAATTATCCAGATGGAGTTATGGACTAATGAAGCTCCCCGGCAAACAAATCTAGGAGCAGACACACAGTATTTTCATTGACAACTCAGAAGAAAATATAAACACATGTCAATGCAAAGTGACATGTCAGGCGAGTGTGAAACATCATCTTGATTCAAAATTGAATACTCCCTCTGTGAAACAATCATGGGAAATAAACCCTAAGCATGAAGAATCCCATTTAACTAGATTTTCATTGCATCAGATGCAATGTTTGCTTTTCAAAGGTATCAGAATCTGTCTCAATCCTCGTATTTCTATTCTCAACTCCTCAGCCTTAGTACCATGTGCTTTGGGGATATTCCATGCACATTTGTCCCCAGCTCCCAGGTAAGTTTCATTAGCATGCATGTACTTACCTACCAAGCTGTAAGCCGAGCTTCAGGCCTGTAAAATGTACCAACCATACCAGTTCTTACGCAAAAGGAGGAAAAACTATACATACACATGATGGACTCAAAAGTAACTTAGTACTGCTCCAGAAAAAGAGCTGGACTGCTTGGGCATAGTACTCTGAAAACATGACCTTGCTGCTCTGAATTAATATAGAAAAGTGAAGTGTTAAGTACTATTATGGAACAAATACAGAATAATATAAAAAATTTACAACCATCTAAAATTCTCACATACCCACATCACAAAAGAACGCAGTTCTGGTTAGTCCAACACAAAAAACAGTATTGCAAATCTAAAAAGCTAGAGAAGAGTACAGGCATGTATGGGGAATCGCACAAATGAAAAACTGGCCAGACTCTTCGGTTTAGCCAACAGATGACCAGAGAATGTAGTATGATAGACAGCTACAAAAATCACACAGGATACCATAGAAGAAAAATCAAACAATGATCAGGTATTTATCATAATTAATTAATTAATTGAATTATCAAACAATAGGCTTCTCTCAAATAACATAATGCTGGCTTTTTTTCCCCAAAAAACACCTACCTGTGAAACCCACTACCACCAGACAAGTATAATACAAAATCTAAGAAAAAAAAAATATAAAAGCATTCCAGGAATAACTGGCCACATTTTCTTCCATTCATGGAAGAAAAGTTGATTAACAACCATTAAACACAATTATACTAATTCAAATATGGTAAAGTGCACACTAGTGAAAGGATGATACTTATTTTTTAGACCCTCTCTCTAAAGAAGCAGTTAAGAGACCATTATTTGAAACACAATTCAGCTGGGCAGATGTTTGGTCTAACCCAGCCATAAAATAGCACACATCCAGCTTGTTTTGCTGGGTGATGACTTGGAGGACTTCAACAAATTGTCTCAGCACTGGAATGATTAATTTGTCTGATTTCTTCCAACAGGTAACCTGCCAAAATGAAAAACAGAGCTAGTCCATCTCTTCCTTTCACCCTTACTATTAGTCATGGTTCCCAGTCTGAAAAACTGCACCGCAGTGAAGACAGGCTGCAATGAATGAGGATTGTCATGGTCCTTCATGGAAGGAGGATTGTCATGGTCCTGAACTCCAAGAAAGACAGGTCAAAAAACCTCCAACTATACCTATTGTCAGGGTAGATGATACAAACAATTTGTTCTAGGATTTTAAGGATATTATTGTACTTCCTTATGCTCTTATTCTAGAAGCTTATTTCAACATCTGAAAGTTTGTATGACTAGTGCCAAACTACCTGGCTTTTGCCTGAAAGCCACAAACTAAGCAAGTACCCTGAGAAGATAGTAATGTGTGAATCCCCCACCACCCCCAAAACAGACAACAGCGAAACAGGAACACGTAAAAACTTTTGAAGAAAGGAATTAATCTGCAGAACAGCTTCTTGAATCTATTAATGCTACCCAGACCCCTACTGCTTGGGGTATAATAGTTTAGAATGACAGTGACCTCTTGGACCTCACTTCACTCAATCCCCTGCCCTAAAGAGAACTCAGTTCAAAGTTAGATCACCATGTTTCTGGACCTTGTTCAGTCAAGTTTTAAATATCTCCAAAGATGGGAGATTCCATAGCCTCTCCAGGTAGCCTGCTCCACTGCCTTCATCAACCTTTTTTTTTTTTTTTTTTAATTTTTTTTTTTCCTTGCCTTCTCCTCAGCTGGAATTTCCCAGCTGTAACCTCTTCACTGCACACCTCTGAGAAGTCTGGCATTTCTAACATCAAGACAGTCTAAGTAAGCAAGTAAATTGTACAGTGAAGGTATGGTACTCTTGAGACAAACTGACAGCTCACCATTGCTAATAGGAGCAGACCAGCCCTGCACACATCCAAAATCTAATTTCAGCCCCACCGTGCTAGCTCTGCAACTTAAATGGCTGCACAGATAGCCAATTTGTCTTGCTAACTTGACAGAAATCCATTCCCTTGTTTAATTCCTATGTCATCTCAGCAGTATTAATCTGCTCAGCAAAGGGTCACAAGGGAGAGTGGAGCTGCAGGTAGGAACATAGCACCCCCTTCCAGAAAGGTGTGGGGGAACAAGCTATAACCTGTGAATTTAGGCTTAGGTATTGCCGACCATCATATGCTAAAAAACCTCAACTTGCTTTAATAAACTCACAGCAACATCTTCAAAGTCTTACTTCATCTGCTCACCTCTGGGATGACATTTACATTTCTTTCCTTAATAACACAACCTATGTCTTCTCTTATTCATGAAGACAGTTATTAAAATGGTGTTTAACTGATACTAATTCTATGCAGTATTAATTACTACCTCAGCTAAACAGAACATAACAGATAGAAACCATATACATTTGGTTAGGGGATGCCATGCCAGCTGGAAATGGAGGAGCAGTAAATTCATTGGGTTCATACAGATGCTGGTGTATCGTCTTCACCAAACCAAAGTCTCACAGCTTAGAGGTGTGCAACAGCCTATGGCACTGAACAACTGCACAGCATTTTATGTGTTAAGTTACAAGGCACTAAGGCCTTACTTCAGTAAACACAATTAGATTTGTTGGAAAGGAATGAAGCAACCCAAAAGTGCATACTTTTTAATATAGCTAATACTCTTCCGCACACCCAAGAAAACCAGCATTCAAAGTCACATTTGGCAGCTAATGACAACTCAAACTCCATCTTTTATATCAACTCTTCAACTTTTATGAAATTTCAATCATTTTCCAAACGTAGCCTCTTGAAAGTGGGCTACATAGAATGTGTTGAAAGGCTTTATGGGTAACAGATGAAAAGCATTTCTATACAGCTGTAGAGGAGCTTGGTGAGAGCACAGATTCAATTTTTCCAGTTTTCATATACTGCACACCATGGTTTGAAAAGTCCATAAAGATCATCAGTCTATGAAATGAGAACTAATGTATTTCTTATCTGACATATAAAAAGTAGTTTACCACAGGAAAATTCAGCTAATCCAGAGCAATTAAATAAACCACAACACTATGAAAACAGTCATCAAAGATGGAGAACACTCAAGGTAATCCATACGCACTCTAAAGGAAAGTTGATTAAACACATTCAGGTGTTTTTATTAGCACGTCTGAATTCCTCTAGCCCATTATTCTTTCAGTCCATCCATTTTAGTTTGAAATCACCATCAGTGCCTGCTCCTCCTCCATTACACTGCCCCCCCACACCTTTCATGCCTCCCTAGCCAATGGAATTTTGCATGGATTGCTACTGTCTCAGCTGCCACTAAACCTCACTGAATCCCTCCCCATTCTCAGCTCTGCCCTGTCCCACCACCTCAGCCTCTACTCATGACCTCCATTACTAGCACCAGGTTCACCACCCTCCCCCAAGTCCTCAGATTTTAACATAAATAACTTTCTAAGTGATCCCACCAGTTTGCCTAACCAGCTCACACCCCTCAACTGCCATACAGTTACTTCTTGCTTTCATCCCTAAGTAGACATTTTACCAGATTTTACCAGATTTAGCCCTCTGGCTAAATTAAATTATGAGCATCACTGTCCAGGCGCAATCCTGAGACACTGCTCAGCCCTTGTTTTTTCCATAGTTGCTAGTGAGATAGAACAGAAGCAGAGCACATAACCCTTCCAGTCTCCGGGGTCTCACATCCACCTCAGTAACGCAGCACACAAGGCCAGCTGCACTCCTTTCCTTCATCACTCTGAAGACCTGATGATTTTTGAGATGAAAACACAGACCTATAAGCCTAAGCAGTTCTGACAGCTCTTCTAGAGCCAAACCAGCTTAAAGCTGATTCTGGGTCATTATCCTCAGGGATAGCTTTAGTAAATATGTCTGGTTTA
Organism: Apus apus; assembly: GCF_020740795.1. Taxonomy (NCBI): domain Eukaryota; kingdom Metazoa; phylum Chordata; class Aves; order Apodiformes; family Apodidae; genus Apus; species Apus apus. Next base: position 18,647,606 of record NC_067282.1, read on the forward strand.
TGAGACTTCCTCAGGAGGAGCCATCTAACCAACTCTTAACAGATCAGTGTTGTCTATGTAACTTTCAAGAGCAGCTGTGGAACCAGAAAAAAGAACAAGAAAAAGCTTATGACTGCAACAAGTCACCTTTCACCGTCAGAGGCTGGAGGGAGAAGCAGCTAGAAATTCAGCAAGGATCCTAACAACCATACGCTTACACACCTGAGACTTACATTTTACCCACAGGTTTAGCACTTATTCTTCAACAGAAGCCCAAACATTACCATAAAAGGCCTGCACCTTTTCACTGTATTAACATCTTTATTTACTTAAACTGCACATTAAGTTGCATTGCCCCCTCTAGGGCAGCAGGGCCAGGCTCGGGAAACCATGCCAACACAAGTAACGTTCAGTTTTCTAGCACGGATGCAAAACTTTGGACTTGCCACTCCATATGCTGTCAGTTTGATACTGAACCTACCAGCCAGCTTCCTTCCACACACATGTTCTGCCTCATAATAGTACTTATTACCCATTGCCCTTACAGAGCCAATCACTTCTGGTAATTGCAGCAACTGCATTATTTTTAAAACTGAGATACACTGACATCATGAGAATGTCCAGTGGTCAATGCAGTTACGTTCTGCCATGGCATGCATGAATCAAAAGCAACTCAAAGCTTAAAATGTATCGCAGTTTGCACACTGAGAAGTTTTTTTTCTAACAGGATTAGTGCTTGTTGCTATGCTATCTGCCTTTACTTTCCTCTTTGGAAACAGCCAATGTTTTTCAGACTTTGGTTTCACAAGGAGTAACATACCTGTATTTTGATGAGGACACCCGCAAATAAAGTGAGTTGCCTGCTACTCCACAGTCAGGCAGCTTTGGATAGGCAATTATTTAGATTCTGGTCATTGATCTATTATCAATACCGGGCCAATCTTCCTACTATTTGCTTGGTGCTTCCAGAATCCTTTAATATCAACAACCTACAAACTGTTTCTATCAGAATCACATTTTGGTAAGATAAATTTTACGGGGAAGGCTTTAAGAAGATTTTCGTTTTCAGGAGATCTGCAAGGAAGACCCGTAAACGCCAGAGGCTGTCGCTGAAAGGAACTAGAGAGTTTTACCAGGATGCACGATTAGGTTGGTTTGACCCCAACAGCCGCCACAGCCGCTTAGCTCTACCGCACCTCTGATCTTTGCCGTGCGGACTTTCTTTTCTGTGCAATCATGGAGAAGAACACCGGGGGCATTCAGAGCCCGCACGAACAGCCAACTGGCAACACCCCGAGCCGGGCGCGAGGCAGCGCTGCGGGCTTTGCTGGGAGGCAGCGGCTCTGCCCGCTCCCGGCTCCGGAACACTCTGGAAGCCAGCGGCGCCCAGCCCGCCGGCCGCGGCACCCCCGCCCGCCACCCCCCGCAGCCGCTGCGGGGAGAGCCCGGGGCCGCGGCGCGGGAGCCGCTCACCCGCAGCTCCGGCGCGGGGGCTCGGGGCGGCACATGGAGGGGCCGGCGCGGCGGGGCCCAGCCCGGCTGCGGGCTGGCAGGGACGGGCCGGCGCGGCGGGCGGCAGGGAGGGAGGGAGGGAGGGAGGGAAGCCGGGGCGCGGGAGGCGGGGAAGGGGCGCGGGGGCTCGGAGCCCCACGCCGGAGGGGCGCGGGCGGCGGGAGCGCAGGAGGGAGGGGAGGGGACGGGGTTCCCGGCGCGATCCCCCCGCCGCGAGGCGCGGCCCGGGCCCGGCGCGCCCCGCCCGCCTCACCATCAGCACTTTGGCCGCGCTCTCCAGCTGGGCGATCACCTCGGGGGCCCCCCCCGCCGCCATCATGGTCTCTCTTCAATGACGCGCCATGCGCTGCATTCTGGGACGAGGCGGCCGCGCAGCCAATCCCGGCCCCGGCCCCGGCGCGGCCCGGCCCGGCCCCGCCGCGGGGGCGAAGCGGCGCCGCAGCGTGAGCGGCGGCCTGGGGCCCGCGGGGCCGCCCCTGCGCCGCGCTCCGCCCTCCCCGCCCGCCCCCGCGGCGGGCCCGGCCCGGCCCAGGCGGCGGGCCCTGCGGGGCCCGGGGCGGGGCCTGCCGCCCGCCTTCGCCGGTTCGAGGCCGCCGCACCTGCCGGGGCCCGCGCGTGGGCGGGGGAGCGCGGCGGGGCCGCCGGGCCGGGCCGGGGAGCTGCGGAGGCAGCGCCGGCGGGGCAGGGGCAGGGCCAGGCCGGAGCGTGAGCCCTCCGGGTGCGCCGGCGGGCCCCGGCGCTGGGCCGTGCCCGCAGGAGTTCAGTGGGATGAGACGGACTGGTTTGTAAAACAGAACTTAGAAAGTGGCGGGGACTGGAGTAAGCGTCTCTTGAAACGGAACTGCTTCATGGCAGACAAAATACAACCGAGGTTTAAAACGTCAGAATCTCCACCTGGAGCTCACTTCACGTTATCAGGTGTGAGTTACAGTCCCCTCTGAAGAACATGCTGGAGAAAACGTTGTGCACGTGTAGGAGCAAAAGCCTCTGCCTTCCCTAGTGTTTCATTTTGGTTTAGGAGTTTGCTTTTTAAACAAATCGGAGGGTTTCCACTTCAGTTTGTACACTGAAGCAGACTTGGAGCTTTGATACCTTTGGCTGAAGCTAAATTGGAAGTTTTGCAACTGCCAAGGAGTATTCAGTGCATGGCAGCATCCCCAGGTCCCACTAGACCGCTCTGCTCTTAACAGATCAGGTGTTTCCAACCATGTATCCCATCCTCCCAACCTAGAGAAGACTTTAGCTGGCCTCTGGTGCTGAACTTAGGCAAAATTTGGAACATACCAGCTAACTGAGCAGGCTGACACAAGTCTTGAATGTTGACAGACAGTTCACATAAACCAGGTGTAAATTGCAATGTTTCCACGCAGGCGATACAATGTGTTAACCAAAGGCAGAAGGAAGGCTCAAGGGAATAGCATGACAGCAGGAAACACATCTTCCCTACTCGTAAGAAGAATGGAAGTGTTATTTTCCCAAGAATTGGCAGCTTCTAGTGCTGAAGGAGGGATGGCAGTGCTTACTACTTTACAAGATTAGAAAAAGCAGTATCATAGAATCATAGGGGTTGGAAGAGACCTTTGAAGATCATCGAGTCCAACCCCCCTGCTGCAGCAGGAACACCTAGGACAGGTCACACAGGAGTGCATCCAGATGGGTCTTGAAAGTCTCCAGAGAAGGAGACTCCACAACCATGAACCATGTAAAAGTGATTTTGTGGTTTACCTGGGAGGTGACGTAATTCATGCTAAGACATGTCTCTGATTCTGTCTTCTGCTGTTTCTGACTGAACTTTCTGAGTGGACCCTGGACCTGACACATTATCTCACCTTGTCTTGATTCTCAAGAAGACCTGTTACCAAGCCAGCCCTGCCTGAATTCTGTGGGACTACACCCTGGTTGGTGAGGGCATTGGCCTGCCTGTCCTGTGGTCGGCCTCTGTTCCCAGCTTATCCACCATCATGGAGTGGCCCTGCTTTGTCGTTTCATGACAGTCTGCCAGGACCTGTAGATTTCCTACACTGTTGTGGTGGTTATTCCATCTGAGGTAGGGAATGACACCTTAGGATCCATCTTTCAGTTCTTTCAATAGGTGTAGTGGTTTGATCAATCTGTATATTTCCCTTCTCCCCTGATGTTATCTGTCTGTTGGAGCATACTTCAGAAGTAGCAGGTTCATTAAATCCACTCTTTTTTCACAAATGTATACTATATATGCAGAGAAAATCTTTCATTCTACCATATCATCTGCTCTCATTTCCAGTGAAGGACTGAGTGGAGTGCTCTGCAGTAAGTTCAAGTAGTCACAGTTTCTCTCGTCTGTATTACAATCTTAATGTTCTCTTGGCTAGTCTTAGAAAAGCTGATTTTTCATTTATCTTGTCAGAGTGAATGCTGAAGCTATTTCTGCTGTTGGCTGAAAAAGATGCATCACATTCTTCCTTAATGATTCCCTCTTTTGTGGTGTTAATACACTTGAAAGAGTTCAAAGCTTTTGGACTCACTGCCAGAAAGAACATTTTCACAGTGGAGCCTGTGCTTCCTGTTCTAGCAGTCCTTCTCTAACTTGCTTTCTTCCAGAGCTGAAAACATCCAACTAGTTTGGGCTAAAGATTAAAATGTTAAGGAAAATGAGTTGGTATTTAAACAGAATTAGATTGGTTTGTTTGAAATATGTGTTACTCAGACAGTCCCACCCACACACATAATAACACTAGGAAAGATTTGTAGTCAGGAGCATCTGATGAAGTCTAAGGTAAGGAAATACAGTGGCCAAGCACTAAGATAAGGAAATCAAAGTCAGTAGTGACTGACTTTTTTCATTAATAAATTACGATCCAAGTGTAAATTGCTAGTAGGGAAGTGCAGTGACAATTGCAAGCTTGCAAGTGGCAAGCTTGAGAGGAATTAATCTTTCATCTTTGGTTAGGCAGAAGCTTTCATAACCACCCTCTCCTATTAGGACAAGCATCTAGATTTATTTCCTACTCTTGATTTCCTGGTGTTCTTAAGACTGTTTCCTTCCTGTTTCCCAAATATATTTGAAACATCTCTTCCCACATAGTCTGCACTTATTTTTCCAGTAGACCTCATTTCTCTGGCCAGGACACCCAGCTTGTTTCCTATCCCAGGCATCTTTTTTGCTAGTATCTACTGTCTGGGTTTCTGCAACACATCCTGCAACAAACTCTGCAAATAAATTACAAATAAATAATGGAATACATTCCTACAATACTTTCTGATTGATTTTGTGCTTTTCACTAGCACAGAGCAGAAATCTATTCAGAGTAGTGGCTCCAGTACAAGCTGTTCCAGTTGTGGCAGTCTGTGATGCTCATCTCCAGTGACAAAGGAGATCTCCCATCAGCCTGCACTACTTGACAGGGTCACTTTAAACATTTCTGGTTTGTTCCTTCAGACATTCTGGCTAGATTTCCATACAAATGGCTTCAGTCAGGTTACATAGACACCTAAGTTACTGTTCCCTTCTTGAGCAAAAGCTTCTGCTAAAATTATTGTAAACAAGTCTGGTAACACTGCAGTGCTGTTGGTCAGTACTTCCTACTATGAATCCAGTTCTCAATTGCTTTCAAAGTTGGGGAAGGTCTGAAATTCTGGGAATATGTGTTTCTGTGCAAAGGATCTGTTACAAGCTTAGAGGCCGTGTACATGTGCTAGAATGGTAGTCACCTCTGACAACAAAGCTAGGGAAAAATAAAGTTGAAAGATTGAATTCAAGCTTTTGCAGAAAGCACCTAATTTATTTATTTATTTTGGAAAATGGGTTTAAAATTTGAGAAAGAGCAAAATTTTGATTGGAAAGTGGCTCTTCCCATACCTGATAATCAGTTTGTGTTTGGCCACTTTTGGACTAATAAACTGAGAAGGCTTATGTGTACTTGAGTTGATAAATCAAATGTAGCCTGCAGTTTTCCTTCTTAGTGACAATTCATGTTCACAGAGGGTCTGGGAACAATCCATTCCCTCACAGCTTTCACACATGACAGGACTGCACACGTCTTGTCCTCCAGAGTGTGCTCTGGCCCCTCACAACTTTTGCTTCTGGCTGAAGCCTCCGCCATCACCATCCTCTTCTCCCTTACTCCTGCTTTCCTTCAGGATGTAGAGACTGGTATTCTTCCTGTTATCCCCCAAAGTCTTTTTCATTAATAAATTAAGATCCAAGTGAAAATCAGAGGTCTGTCATAGAAGCACCTTGTCCATAGGATGAATCTTAACTGTCTTGGTTGAGGAAGTGCAGGATGAATGAAAATTATTACCAGGTTCTAGGTATTCTGGAAGAGTACCTGTCTTCGCCTGCTTGTTCCTGCATTGCTCTTGTGAGGGGCTTAAACTAGGCTTTGGATTTTTGCTGTGTGTCTTATTTTACAGGGCTTAGCTTGTTTTCTGGGGTCTATTGGTAGAACTGAAAATCTACAACTGCAAGTAAAGACAATGAGAGCTTCACTGGCATAATTAAAAATAAGCTTAATCAGTATCTGAAGCTTTCTTGCAGGTTTTTCACACCGAGTTATACATCATCTCTTCAGTTTATTTCTTAGAAAGCAACACTACACAATGCTGCAAAGCTAGATTAGTCATTCAAGTCATTAATTTCAAGTTCTTAGTTTTGTTAAGAATGGAGTTTGACTAAGAATGGAGCATGTCGTAAGTGAGCTTAAGTGGGAAGAGGTAAAATACTAGGTATTTAAGTGAGCAGCCTCCACATTGTAAGACTGGCTCTTGCTGGAAAGAAGGTATGAACCATAACCAACAGTGGTACATGGGTAGAGGTAGAGGGGATAAGAATAAGTTTATAGAGAATTGGTGCATTTTGCAGTTGTGTGTGTGGTACCTGTGACACTGTCAGAGCAGTGAACAGGGGCAGTGGCCTGCAGCTGTCACAGCACACCCAGAGCAGCGGTTGAGTTGCCACAGCAGTGACTCTGGTTCACTCCTTCAGCAGCCTGCAGAAGGGGAATTCAGGAGGATGTCAGACGCACAGATGACTGAGTCACACTCAGTATTTATTAAACTAATATTCTGCCCAAGAATTGAGGCAGATGCCTCACACTTTCTTTAGCTTTTCACAAACAAGGCAGGCATTTCATTGGGGGAGGTAAGACTGACACCAGAAGGCAAAATGTCAACAGAAGATGTAGGTTAGGTGGAGAGTGTTACTAGATTTAGTCTTTTGGCATCTTGTGACACTTGTTCCTGTATTTGAAGCTGTAATAGTAAGAGCATAAGCATTGTTTAAAACCGGTCAGTGCATTAACTGTTTTACAGGAAACATGCTGTGTTTTTATATCTACTTATGTTTGGTTTCTTCCTGGCTCTGCCTGTGTAGCAACCACCATGTCAATTGCCACTTCACTGTACTGAGAAGGAGAAGCTGAACATAACAGTCACTAAGTTTAGCTATTTTGACCTTCAAAGTTATCTTTAGGATTTATGACTGGTTGACCAGAACCTGTTGCTTATGATTCACACTTGGAAGTTTATCAGCAGTAACTTACACAGAATCTTTGGAAAACATGTATGCTCTCCTTCACACAGCCTCTGTTCTGCCTCCACCATGGTCTTCTGTGGTATTCAGGAACACTTTACTGGTATGCTAAATGGTATGGTGATAGTTTATGCTAGCTGGTTTCATCCTGTCTGTAACAAGCACTTAAAAAATCTTCATCCAGTAGATATCTATGTTCAAGCACACAAAATGCCAACTCTGATTGCTAGCTTACTGCCTCTTTCATCTCAAGACTGTGGTGAAGGCAAATGTGCCAACTCAAAAGGCATCAATGCAACACCAGTGTATTTTAGACTACTGTCTCTAGACACTTACTTGTTTCACATTACTGTCATTCACTCAAGATTAAGTCGTTCTTTTGATTAGCTTAGGCTACAGTACTGACACTTCAGTTTCTCCTCTGAATTTATTCTGTGCTGGCCTTGCTCTGAAGAGTTTCCTGCTCCTAATACTTTATTCCCAAGGCCATTTGCTGAGGAGGTGGCTTTTCCTTCCTCTCAGTAGCTTACAAGTCACAGCCAAGTTTTCACTCCCCTGCATAAAAACTCAATGGAAGTCTTCATCAAGACCCTTAGGTAAGAGCCACTGCTGGGGAAATTCATGGGTCTAATCTGGATGTCTGTCTCTCCCCACATATTATACAGGTACAGAAGAGTGGGGTTTGGAGAAACAGACAGGTGACACATCTGTGCTAGCTCACAGAAGAATGTGTCAAGGAAGCCCCCACAGCTTAAAACATACACGTACACATGCATTTTTTTTTACTTGGAGTATTTGGAAACACTACTATACTGCTTTGGAAGTTTCCTCTGGATTTGCTGCTGGTTTGCTGGCACAGGGATAGAGATACTGTTCTTTATCCCAAGTATATTTTCTTCCTGCCTCTTGTTTTTTCTAGGTGTATTGAGAAATGTAGGTTGCCCTTATTCTTCACATTGCAAGTTCATATGGAATTAGAATAGGGTTTTTTTGCCATAAATAAGTTCCTTCCCATGAATAGCACTTCTGTTCTAACATGGATTGATCGGTCTCAAAAAATTACTACCAGAATGGTGGTTCTCCAGGCTACATTTTAGAAGGGCATTACTTTTTTTCTTTTTTTTGTAGCTCGGTTGGAAATGTATAGACCAAGGTTGTAAAATTGCCTCCACTGATTTCACATCTGCATCATTTTAGTGGCTTAGTCATGCCAAAATCACCTGATACACATATATACATTACAGCAGAAATTTTAGGCTATTAATCTCAGAAGTCTTAGAGTAAAAAACTTAATGCCAATTCTATTATTCCATGCATCAGAGTGATTTAGTTTTTCCTTTGACAGTACTTTCAATAACCTTTTATGGAATGTGCCTGAATAGGATTTGCAGATTTCATTAACGTGCTCTACTTTTTGTTCTCAAGCCATTTGTAAAAATATTAAAATTTGGTCTATTTATAGGCTTTCGACCCCTCAACATGCCCCTTTGCAATGCAGTCTGTGTGGCAGAAACACCATTTTGTTTTTCACCATCGGCCCTTCAGGGACTTCACTGCAGGTTGTCTTAGTGCTAGAATCTACTCTGTATAGGGCTATTAATATAAACAACTATATAGAAGTTCCTAATCCTTCTAGTAAATTTGGAACAGGAATTCCATTTTACTCCATCTTGGAGGAGGGTCTTGGAAATCTGAAGCAGCTGCAGACAGATTTAGATTAACCACCTTTTCCAAAGTTATATATCCTCATCCCATTTATGTACCTAAATCCCACTGGAGTCGACCCCCCAGCCAACGTCTCCATCAGCTGTTGAGAGCCCTGATCTTACTTTGCTCCTCTGGTTTGAGGTCTGGCAGGGTAGCAACTGGGTACCGTGATGGCCAGCCCTGTGACTTTAGCTGAAGAAACTGGTCAGCAAATCTGGTTTGTCAGCATGATGGAACTAGAGCATAGGCCTTTTAAGCTGGTTGTTCTGGGTTAGGTTTTACTTTGGTCTCCCAGACTTGGTGTTCTAGTTCTGGGAGGTCAATGGACAATGGAGAAGCTTCTCTACGGTTTTCCAGGGGAGTATTGGAAGATCACAGTTCTTCCCATAGATGTCTCACCTTACTCCAGTCGGGTTTTCCCTGGGAAGTTGCCAAACAGTCCTGAGTGCCTGCTACTCTTTGCTTGCAACTGATGTGTTTTGAGTGCTGCCCACCCTTTTGATCATTCCAGTTAGGGTACACTTGATTCACTGCTGAGACACTAGACCTACTTAATGGTAACTGTAAGCTGCCTCTGACAAGAAACATAGAATCATTTAGGTTGGAAAAAACCCTTAAGATCATGGAGTCCTACTGTTAACCTAGCACTGCCATGTCCACTACTAAACCATAGAATCATAGAGTCACATTGTTTGGAAAAGACCTTTAAGATAATCATGTCCAACTGTATATCATGTCCCTACACGCTACATCTACACATATCATAAATATGTCCAGGAATGGTGACTCTTACCACCTCCTTGGGCAGCCTGTGCCAGTGTTTGACAATTGTTTCAGTGAGAAAAGTTTTCCTGTTATCCAATCTAAACCTGCCCTGGCACAACTTGAGGCCATGTCCTCTCACCCTATCAAAATGGATGGAAAGTTATTAGTGGATTGCTTTTTATGGCTCGTTACTCTAGAAGCTTTTAGTCAAGATCCCCTCCCATTTTCTTTCCAATAAAATCCATTATAGTTTTCTCTCTGATAGTTCCCATTCTAACAATCTTCAGCATCTCTAGTTCAGCTAGTAATTTTCTGTGGGACAATGGAACTTCTTTTGAACTCCAGAAAAAAATTGTTTGACTCTGTAGTTTTTTTGGTTCTTCGCAGTGTGATTTTATTTTGTGATTACATTTGCATTGATCAGGAAAGCAAATATGTAATAATTTGGTTAGCCAGTCAGAAATTGAAATATTACACTATGATGTAAGGCATCATATCTCTTAGATAAGCAGCCTTGAGTATTAACTTCTCAAAGGAATGTTTGTAGTAAACAGCTGAAATTCGCTGCAAACACAACTTCCCAAACTAGATATGTTAAAATAGCTATTTTCTTACCAAAAAAATTGTGAATAAAACAATAATGTTAATTTGTGAAACAATCTTTTTCTTGGTGAGATGCTGGTCTCATGAGCACAAAACTTCAGGACCTGTTGCAGGTGTAATTTCCGTGGCAGCCTGTGCACAGAGTAGGATCAGAGGTAAAAGCTAATTGAAATCAGTGTGTGATCTGTTCCAAAAGAGAAACAGTTTACATGGAGAATAATGACTCATGGCAGACCAGACTGTACACATCAATTTTTCTGCAGTGACAGAGCTAGTGTAATTATGGGTACTTGGATGTTTTTCAGCAAGAGGGACACTTCAGGCAGTCCCCACCCAGCCCATCCTCACTCCATTCTTCCAGTTGCCCTCCCAGTTCCCTGTGCTCCTTCACCATGCTGGCACGACTGCCCATGTCACCATACACTGAAGTGGTTCAGAAAATTGATCCAGCTAAAATCTGCAGCTGCCATTTCATTGGTTATTTTTTGTCCAAACTCCATTCTTTAAGTTTGCTGCCCAGTTGCATGATGACAGCAGCATGATCAAGGGGACATTGGAGGGGCAGTGGGGAGAAGCAGCACTGTCAAGTGTCCTTGCCATTGGCTGGCTAATCCTCATAAGCCGTGTTTTATTCCTGTCATTGCTTCCTCTCCACTGCCTCCTGCACTGTTCTGACACAAGCATTTGTGAGGCAGCACAGTGACCCATGTTGGGGGAAGGGTTTCTAACAACAAAAAATAAATTTAAAAAGTAACATTTCTGTTGGCTTATTTTTCAGCCATATTAATTCCCCAGTATGCAAAGTCCAAGGGTCACACCAACACCTGTCCTGGGAAGAGAGTGACATGGGGTAGAAAAGTCAGTGCAGTTCAGATAGTACAGATCCTGAATGCCAATCACAGATTTGGTTGCCCAGCAGCCTAGCCTAGGCTGCCCCCCCAAATGCTACCCATTGAGGAAAGGACAATAACAATCTTAGAATCGAGATATGTTTTGTACTTTACACATTTTGCAAATTTGCTTCCCAAATACCACAGGATTGACAGAATCACTCTTACTGCTCAGGGGTTGGATTGAGTGTGGTTTGGGGATTCTGGGGGCATTACCCGTAGAAGCATGCTTGATTATTTAATAGATGAAAAACTACAAAGTTTAAAGTCAGCTTAACCCTCAACAAAAAAATCCATGGTGAGCAAACAACCAATGTCAAATGTAAATATTGAGAGTAATTATCCTATACAATCAAAAGTAGTAGGTAACAGTCATTCTTTGGGGAAATTTAAAGGCAGCAATCCTAATTTATAATCAGTCTCTGCATGTCATTTATAAATGCTCTGGCCGTTTATTCTAAAACTTTTAATTTAAAAAGTAAATTGATAATTTGCCATCAGGAAAACATTCCCAATTAGGATTTTATCTTAAGAAAACAAGATTATGTGTTGGATTACTCATCTTCATAAGCAAAATTTTTCCCTGTTCAAATCACCTGACTGCTTCACATTATTCTCAGCTGTAGCATTTGCCAGCACATTTTTCAGTAATTCTACATAATCTCTCATTTGAAAGTGAGCATCAAGGTAAACAGTCTGCCTCAAGGACTAGAACAACTGACATATAAACAGTTTTGTTAGTCTCAAAGACTGTATTATTGATTATTTACTCAGTGGATGGTTTCCCTTGGGTTGCAATTGCTCCAGAGGCCAGAGGGGTCGGGCTTTCAGGGTAGCACAGTAGAACGCGGCGAAGCCAGAGGTTCTTAAGCCTTACGCATTGTTCTGTGCAGAAATACTGCCTAAAATTTCTCCTTTACCTTGTGTTAGAGATGATAAAAAATGCTGTCATCCACATGTGACTTTCGGTATGGATAAAGGAGAGGGAAATGTCAGAAATGTTAACGTTATGACCCTGTTTGGTTTCTTCAAAGTTGTTAATACAGAATTTATTTCCTGTGCTCCCATAGATGTAATTTAATACCAGCAGCAGCATTTAGGAATAATCCAACCAGAGTAATCTTTGTAAAATGTGTATTGGTGCTAATATGCTGAAAAATGGGAAGAAACATATCATGACAGGTGATATCAGGTCTGTAGGATCCAACACAGGAACATTTCAACAATCCAGGCAATGCCACCAGCAGTAGCTGCCTTTGCTGAGATCCAGCAGTGCAATGTCCTCCCTTCTGTTCCTTTGCTAGCTGTAGTTCTGACATCAGGATGTATCTAAAAAAAAGACATGTAACAGCATTGTTTTGGGCTGGATGAACTCTGAAGAGGAAGGCCAAGGTGATTAAGGCAAATAAACTGTGAGACTCTGTTTATTAGCCAGGAAGTGGTTATTACCAAATTGGCAGGAAATGCTCTGGAGGCTAATGTACCAACTCCAACATAGCTCTAGGTATCCGTCATCTTTGCTCAGTGTTGTTGAAATCCCGGAATGATGATGGCAACTACATTAACTTTTTGTTTGAAAGCATGCAATTTCCTTTTTTCCAGACAGTCCTGCAACTGAACCCATCTTTATTTAGAGGAAATGCTTCTTGTTTCTTTGCTGCAAATATTTTGGTGAAGGTAGTGCTCATGCAACAGGACTGGCCACTGCTGCTGCAGAAGGTGTTTGGAGAGAGGGCACTGGGTGTTGCTGTGGCTGGTGACAAGAGAGAGCAGGGAGAGGCAGGATGGAGCAGAAGGAGTGCTAGAGGGATCCCTTCAACAGCTACCATTGCTGGAGGCAGTTTCTCGTTAAACACTAAGACACTGTGCAGAGAGAGGTGGGATCCCAGGGGCAGGATGGCAGCCCAGCTCCAGGTGTCCTTGCGCTTTGGCCAAAATACGCAGCAGTGGAGCAGAGAAGATAGTGATAGGGCAAGGGGTAATGGTTTTAAACTGAGGGATGGGAGATTTAGGTTAGATATTAGGAAGAAATTCTTCACTATAAGGGTGGTGAGGAACTGGAATGGGTTGCCCGGGGAGATTGTGGATGCCCCATCCCTGGAGGTTTTTAAGGCCAGGTTGGACGAGGTTTTGTGCAGCCTGGTCTAGTGGCAGGGTTCCCTGCTCATGGCAGGGGGGTTGGAACTTGATTATCTTTAAGGTCCCTTCCAACCTTAATGATTCTATGATTCTATGATCTCCATCACAGGTTCAAAGGTTATTCAGGGCTGACACCACTATTTTCACTTCCTCAGTTGGCCATACGACTGCCTGTGAGACTCTGCTCTGTTGTGATGATGGCCCTGACTGCAAGAGACTCTTTTATAGTTTTGTTCCAGCATTTCTTTGGAGTTGTCATAACTATGGTAATTATTTTTTAAACTGTTCTTGCGCACTGCTTTCAAAGGTGGCAGGCAATTAAATTTAAAACCTGAGAAGTTTCTAAAATCTATCTGAAAAGGATAAAATAACTTTTTCTTTCCAGTCTAGCTCAGCCTGTTCCTGGGGCTGGTCTGTTGTTCAGCAGCCTTTGCAGGCCCTTGCCCAAGTCTGCACTTAACGCAGATGCCTATTACATAGTCGGTCATCTTCGGTTTTGGGCTCCTCAAATACTATCAGCTACACACAAAGGTCAGGGAGGCTCGAAAAACCCGTTGCACAAGGACTGTGTGAGCGTCCTACCACAAGATGGCCCCTGCCCACCGCAGCTGGCGTGTGTCTGGCCGAGCCCTGGCGGTGCATGGAAACGCTGACCGCGGTCTCCTCTTTCCTACAGGGCCAGGGAATTATTATCGTTACATGAGAATTACTACAAACTGCTTTCCCACGTACGAAGCTTGAGGGAAGCGATTACCCCTGTTCTATATGCCAAGTACTCTCTGACCTGTTCATGAGGTGATAAACGTAATGAACATGATTTTTTTTACATAGTGAACTTGGCTGTAGTTAAGTGAAGACTAGATGTCTAAATGGATCCCATTTAGGATGAGATTTTAGCACTGTATCAGCAGGTCCTTTAAAGGCAGGGACTGAGGTGTTCTGTGAGGAACGGTGCAGCAGCAGGGACGAAGCTGCACATGGGACACTCATCCTGAGAGACTGAATTAAATTTCCAGAGCATTTTACCTCTCCTTGGCTGCTGGAGTAGGAATGTTGAGATCAGCAGTTATTATGGTTAGTACTTAATCTAGTGAGATCATGAGGTGCTCTCAACTCTCATCAGCACCAGCAGTTGCTGAGGACATCCAGACCTCAACCGTAGAGATTGCCAAGAGTAGAACAACAAAAGGGACATCAGTGCTTGAACTTGTGCTGTCACTTATCTTCTATAGCCTTAAATTACATAACCAGGTCCCATAAATAATTTTTAGGGTGAGCTGGATATCTTATTGGAAGCTTATACAGTGCTTGATTGAGGGAGCCATCTGAGACAGCCAAGTTAGATATAAAGAACAACATTTATGTCACCCATGTGGTACCTCTGGACAGAAATCTGGATCTGTTTGTGGGCAGTAGACACTCAAACCCCAACTTTTCACCCATGAACAAAAAGGAAGCTGCTTTCTCTTGAGTGTAGTCAGTGGCCTCATGGCTGGAGGTGGGAGAGGGGCTCATCCCAGATCTCTGCCTCTTGTGGAGCCAAAAGTTTCTCTTACCCCTCTTTTGACAGATCATCTCATCAGACCACTGGCTGTCTTGGTTCCACATGTTAAAGATTTTTTATTTTTATTTACATAGCACTATTAATCTAGAGAGGGACTAACTCTAATGCCAGTCACTAGGACACTCCTTCAAAAGATGAATACGCAGACTTACCAAAAATCTCTTCCAAAACCCCCATATAAATTAGTACAGATTATACAGTAGCAACTGGCTTCAGATATCAAAGAAAGAAAGTGAAAATCTGGCTCTGAAGCAGAAACTTGACCCTACACCCCACTCCAGTACCACAAAAAACAAGACACAATTAGCCACCCTTTGCCCTACAGGTACCCAGAACAATGGGCTCTGATGGTCATAGAATCATAAAATGGTTAAGGTTGGAGGGGACCTTAAAGATCATCAGGTTCCAACCTCCCTGCTATGAGCAGGGACACCTCACACTAGACCAGGCTGCACAAAACCCCATCCAGCCTGGCCTTGAAGATCCTCCAGGGAGGGACCATCAACAACTTCCCTGGGCAACCTATTCCAGTGCCTTACTACCCTAATGGTGAAGAATTTCTTCCTTCTCCCCTCTTTCAGTTTAAAGCCATTACCCCTTGTCCTATCACTACCTGCTCTGGCAAAAAGCCCCTTCCCAGCTTTCCTGTAGCCCCTTTCAAGTACTGGAAGGCTGCTACAAGGTCTCCCTGGAGCCTTCTCTTCTCTAGGCTGAACAGCCCCAACTCTCTCAGCCTGTCTTCATAGCAGAGCTGCTCCAGCCCTTTGATCATCTCGGTGGCCCTTCTCTGGACCCTCTCCAACAGGTCTGTATCTTTCTTGTGCTGAGGGCCCCAGAACTGTACACAGTATTCCAGGTGGGGTCTCACCAGAGCAGAGTAGAGGGGCAGAATCACCTCCCTGGCCCTGCTGGCCACACTTCTTTTGATGCAGCCCAGGATGCAGTTGCTCTCTGGGTTCCATCACACACTGGCTCATGTCGAGCTTCTCATCTATTACCTCCCCCAGGTCCTTCTCCTCAGGGCTGCAGGTAAGGTCAGGTAAGAACTCCCATGTCTAGGCTGAGAATCTAATTTTGTGCCAACCTGACATCAGCTTGAAGAACCCTCCACTGCTTGTAGGAAGTGGGGCAAGTTTTGTTGTTTCAGTATCTCTGTCCCATTGATTCAGGGACCCCATAGATTTGGACATAGGAGGAGCTTTTGTGGCATCTGTGCAGCAACCTAAGAGTTGTCGGAGTGTTCTAAATGATGGCAAGAGGCAAGTAAGAAATCAAATGCATGTAAGTACCCTTTAGGAACTGAGTTTCAGCTCTTTTCAAAGATACAACACATGAAACACCCATCTTTCAACCCACTGCTCAGGAGTATGTTAGGGAGGGAAATAATCCTAGTGACGAGCCAAGCCTTTGCATCTCCTCTGCTTAACCTCAGTGATAACAGTGCAGCCAAAGACAAAAGCAGACTGGAGGGATCACACGACAACACATTTTCTGAACCTGCATCTCCACTCATTTCACTTTTTGTCCACTGACAGCAAGTGTGAAAGAGGAAGCAAGGTGTATCACCCAGGGACAGGCCTTTTCCCAAAAAACCACTGCTGTTTCTGTACTGGCCACCTCTTGCTTCTTCTCATGGGGATTGATCCTAGCTGCCCCATGCAGGGTCTCAAAGGGAAATGTTTCACCTTTGACTCATATCTCAGGATGTGATATCAACTAGAAATTGACTTGCAAAATCACAGGTGTTCTTTAATGTCTTTTCCCTGGGCTTTAAACATCCTTCTCTGCCTCTACATTTCCACTGCTTTTATTTTGGGACATTTAACAGTATCTGCTCTGATAGATTCTGGTATCCCCCTTGTGATACTTAACTGCTGTTACTCGCTAAAAATAAATAAGACACCAGGGAAAAGTGTCTTAATAGAAGCACAATATGTTCATGCTAATACAAGTACATATTAACTCTGGGCTTCCCAGTGCAAGAGAAAGCCATCTGAAAACCAGGCTATGGAGACTGGATAGAGGTATGCTATTCTCCCTGGTATTCTGTAAGCAATTAAAACTCATGCCAACAATATGAGATTGTGATCCACAGTGTCCTGGAGCTCAGGGTTGTACAGTGCCCTCAGGAACTGCAGAAGAACAGGGAGGCACACAAACCATCAGTGACTGCAGGAGCCCTTCATAGGCAAGCCACTGTTCATTGTAAAGGAAGGTACAAACAGCAAGTGAAATCTGGGGTATGAAAGGATATCATGCTGTACACAAAACCATTCCACCACTGTGCTCCCAGCGCTGAGATAATTCAGAATCTGTTGGTGGCAGAGTATCTCTACAGAGACGAGCAGTAATTATCCTACCCAAAAGAGGGCAGCAGTTAGACTTCTATGGCCTATTTCATGTTATATTAAGAAGCAGTTTTTAGCAATGACAAATGTTGTTTCAAGTAGCTCAATAACTGGGAATTGTGCCAGAGCCTGACAGTAGAGGCAGTTATTTTATTGATATTTCTCAAAAGGAAGTCAAGCCTGATTATGTATGTTGACACTCAGAAAATATAAAATAACATTTACATTCATAATAAGGCATGAGGAAGCTTTGTGTAAGAGCGAGGATGTTAATAATTTAATTTCAGTCAGTTATTTAGCTGCAAAGTTAATTCAGTGTGTTAGGAAAGTGCAGGAAAAAACAGAGCTCTACAGTCTGTTTTGGAAAGTTTCTTCCCTGTCCCCTGAGCTGCAGCTGCTGTCACTGGGGTTGGCCTGTTTGTGCTGCACCACGACTCTTCTTTAGCAGGGAACCACAAAGTGACTCCTAAACCCACTGATCTTCACTGTTTTCTTCTTGATGGGTACAGACTTCTTCAGGTTGAGAGGGTCCTGCAGGTCTCTAGTCCAGCCTCCCGTGCTGAATTCAGCAGGGCTTCTTAGGGCAGGGAAAGGTCACCTCAAGGTGTCCTACAGCTGAGGTGGAGCAGGAACCAAAGCAGGAATGTGCTGGAAGCAATTTCCTCTGCCTTGGCAAAACCTCTTATTAAGTCAGCTGATTCCTGAACCAGATGTTAAAAATCCCTCCAAGCAATCTCCACACTGAGCAATTATAATTTCGTAGCTTGCCACTAAGTTTCTCACCCTAAATGGGAGATTTTGAAGTTGACTCAGTTTTATAGAAATGGAACACAAGAGTAAAGCACTGTAGACGCAGAAGCACTGCAATCAGGACTGCTTGGCAGACTATTTAGTACATCACCTCCAACCTGCTTGGGGTTCTTTTTACTGCAACTTTGAGTAATTAGGCTTCAAGGTTGTGACTGTATTAATTACCAGGGCAAAGCGTAAGACTGTTCAGAACATGAAATTGGCTTTGGGTAGGGAGTTACACATGACGGGCATTGCTCTGCATTGCTGTGGCTATGTCAGCTTTGTTTTCAGTCAAGGAACATCAGGAGGCTCCTCTGTCAAACAGCAACAGCCTGTGGGGACAGGAGAGGTGGAGATGGCTGCTTGCTGTGGGTACCACATGCCGCCGTGCTCGGGCTGACATCTGCCAGGCAGTCCATGTGCCATGCTCACCTGCAGGAGAGGTACATGTGAGATCAGGTTGTCAATTAAGTTAATTTTAATTCCAGATATTACTTTGACCTCTCTTTTATTTTTAGAGGTAGTTTAAATTGGCTGGTTCTGTTATGTGGGGAATTAAACATTAAAAAAATATATATTAAAAAATCCTTTAGGCCTAAATTGGAACACACAGTTGGAAATTTCCAAGAAATTATATTTCCACAATCTGTTCTGGAAACAGCAAAATGACCCAGCTACAGCAGCTCATTTTTATTTTTATAATTTTGAATATAATGTGCCATATACAATACAAGCCCTTGTCCTTTTTATTGCATTTTTTCTTTGACTTTTTGGAAACAAAATATTTTTATCATTTTTTGGAAGTACGATTGTAAATGCAGTAAGTTTCCCAGGTTTTTATCTATTTTGTCAAACCAGTGTTTTCCTATGAGAAGTGTTTTCTTCGGTAATAAAAACCACTTTGGTTTTAAATTTGCCTCTTTCTGCCCAGTGACTTGGTCTTCAGCAACACAGAGTCCCCCAAGGGAAACAGCCTGTCCCCACCCAATCCCTGGGAATGGAAAGATTACTTTCTTCTGGGATATACTTTTTATTTAGATGTATAAAGCATTCTGGGGCACTCCACTGACTGGCATTACTCCCCCTAGTGACATGTCAGGGCTGTCCTGCAAGTCTTGGCAGCAGATCGTGGTCATTCCTACCAGTACTCTGCCATTTGTCTGGTACTTCCATCTGTGAAATGGCACCCAAACTCTGGCAGCAAACCCATTTTTCTACAGCTCTGTGGCTGCAGATTTTCAGGAAAGGATCCCTTTCAGGTGAGACTTTTCTTCTGGCTGTGTACTGCTCCTTTCAGTGGTGAGTGAAGGCTGGGGATGTAGTGGAGATAATCTGTGCATCAACAACTTCGTAATAATTCATGCAGCCCTTTAGATGTACTTTCTTTCAAGGTCTTTTGGTTGGACACTGTCTCTCTGTGCATTCGTACAGCCCCAGTACAATGCTTGATCATGACAGGAGGCTTTTGTGCAGTGCCACGATGCCAAGAAGAACAACCCTGCAATCTCCACTGCTAGGCTTCTTTTAAGGGCTCCGAGAGCAGATCTACCTGGTGAGAGCCATCTCCTGCTCCACTCAGCCTCAGCCCCTTGTGCTGGGGAGGATGTTCGTTCCCTGGAGGCTTTTTCTGGAAAAAGCGCTGGCTGGCCAGACCCAGCCCTGGCCGTGGGCCCATGGGGAGTGGGAGGTCAAACTGTGGATCCTCAGAGGTCCCTTCCAGCTGGCATTTCTATGGTCCTATTGTTTATTCACCCCTGGCCCCATAAAAAGCCAATGCATCTGTAAAACGAGCCTAGATACCCACTGCTGTTTCTGTCATTCCTCATTTGGTTTGGGTATCTGGTCTCCCCAGATTCCACCCGAATGAGTTCCTCCTTTAAAAAGGACTCCTTTTGTTGGAGTTTCATCATAACACGAGGTTAAACCACACTCTGCACAGATGCACTTAACTAAGTGCAGCCAACTGTTGCACTGAAAAAAAAAAAAAAAAAAAGACCAAAAAAAAAACCCCAACCATAGATACCCAACTGGATAAGAGGAGGAAAAAAAGAAAAGCTATTACTTGTGACAAGCATAGTTAGAGGACAGTTGATGCAGCCTTCAGAAGCACAGTCAGTTTAGGGGAAAAACTCTCCCTGTGTGGTGAGCACTTCACGGCACACAGTGAACACACCAGCGAGCTGCTGCTGCTCTGCTCTCCTTGGCAGCAGCTCGGGAATGCTGGTGGTGCAGGAGCCAGGCAGTGGTGCAGCCGCTTTCATCCCCAAAGAGCATGACCCAAAGGTGTGGGTCTGGCTCACGCATGATGCCTGCAGGCTCCCTCCTGCCCAGCAGGGCTCTCTGAGAAGGGCGTTGTGTGCTCTGTGCTCCCAAAAAGTGAAGACTAACTGGAGGTGCCGACATAAACATTCTCCTCCTCAACACACGCACCCCCACGGGGTCACCACTGCATGCTGCAGCAAGGCTGGACCATCTCTAAAGTCTTTTTCCTGGCTGCCACTTGTGACCTAACATGCTATTTCCCCACACCCACGTGTACCCCTTGTGCATTCAGTTCACCCTTTTCTTGTAACAGCCAAGGGGGGTGAGTGCCTGGGACTTTCCTGGGTCATGGGGATCCCAGGACCAAGACCAGGACATGAGATGTGCCTTGCACCCTGCTATTTTTTGGCCCCCTCCGAAGTTTAAGAAACACCTAAGTTTGTTGCTTGCTTCAAGAAGCCCCATTTTCTTCACAAAACTAAAAACTAACAGACACAGGCACAGGTATTTTTATCTTGCAGAACTGACAGCACAGCACCATAACCGTGAGAGCTGGCCAGTCAGGGCCTGTCAGTCCCATTTGAATTTAGCTTGTTCATGTCACGAGGCTCCATTTTCCTCTGCAGGGTTTGGAGCTGTTGCTGCATTTGCAGAAGGTGACCATGGCTTTATAGATCAGATCCTCAGCTGACCTTGATAACAACAAGCTCAGGACTCCGTTTTTACCAAGTGCCTCTCACTGCTCAGTCACTGCTCAGAACAGAAACCCGAGGAAGGCACAACTTCCATGTTCTTGCTGTAGCAGATTTTTCTGCCAGGAAAAACATTTTTACACATTTTTTTGTGTGTTTCAACAGTTGCTATTTCTACATTATCTATTCCTGAGATTATTTCCTGTGGGAAATATTTATTATTTTTAATTCCAATAATAATTTTAGTAACAGTTGCCATTTTCTGCCAATGCTTCTGCATTTTGAGGTGGAAGCAAATTATATGTTCTAAATCCTTCTTGTCATTACAGTTTCTCTAGGAAAGCTTCTAAGTCATTTATTTCATACATCAAAAATTACAGGGAAAAGAACATTTTTTGATGAGACTTATTTTCCATCATGCTCCAGGCTATTGCCTGCTTCCTGCATAGTTAGCCTCATTCTTCCCTTTCACTTTAAAAGTCAAATGCTTCTCTCCCCATTTAGCTTTCATGCTATTTAAGCTAGGTACCTGATGGTAACTTCTACTGGCAGGTCTTTTGCATCCAACTAGGAATGACTTGCTTATCAAGAATTGTTGCTGCTTCTTGGCAGATCTGGCTGCACTGAAGGGTACAGCTGTGAAAGACTGCAGAGGCCCTTCCTGTTCCTGTGCCACTGGCACCCTTGCATTATGTATTTTCCATTCTAGAACCAGCAATTACTTACATTTTTTGAGGTAACTACTTATACTTTATTACACATGAGAAGTGGTGTTACTGCCCATATATGTCCTTGCTGAAACCCAGGAACGAAATTCTTGTCTTGCCAAGATCAGCAGCAGGTTCCGGCGGCACTTACATAGAAAAGTGAGGATTGCACCTCAAATGTCACCCATGGCCTTAACTAAGAACACTACTTCAGAATTAATAAACTCCTTTTCAGTCAGGAATAAATAAACCCGGGGGTTGGGAGTTTGCAGGGGTTTGTTTATTTGTTTGGGGTTTTTTTAAGGATTTAAATTTTTTTTTAAAACAAACATTGAATTGACATAACTTCCTATAAGAAAATATTAAATGCTTTTTGCAGGAAGTTCAGCAGAACCAGGAATGCTTAGAACCGATATAGAGTATTGTTTACTTACCCAATTTTCATTAAATTTACTGCACATTTCTATTTACCTCTGAAATGCCTGAAAGGATGTGAGCCTTCCAGAGACAGTGTCAGATAAGCTGGAAAAGATTTGTTTTTTAAATGAGTTCTTCTTTAGGTGAAATGGGAGTTGGCTTCTGTTCCCTGCAGCCTCAATGAGTAATATATTCATTGTGGAAACACCTGTTTCCTTCTGGGCCAGGCTCTCCTGTTTTGCTTAGTTGCAAAGACTCCTTATTTGCAGATGAATTCTTTACATTTTAGAAATAAATCAGCTGCAACAGCCAGAGGGGGCAAACGCACTGGTTGTGGCTGCCCTGGCAGAGCCACCGCTGCAGGGAAAGCAACTCCTGACAGAGGAAGCCACCTACTGAGCAGGTCACACCAAAGAAAGTGGCACTGGGAATCCAGCCCCTTATTCTCAAGGGCCATGAGGAGAGAAGGAATTGCCTTCATGTACCCAGAGATCCCACATCACATGCTGCAGGAGAGGTGAGATTTGGATCTCATGTTTGTAACTCAGTCCCATCACTAACATCACAAAAACAAACCCATTAAAAATCCTACCTTAAAACAGGCAGAAACTACCCCTTTCAAGAACATGTAACACATTTTAGATTTTGATTCAGATTTTTAATAAATTGTGCCAGTAGAAGCTTTCAAAGGCAATGATATATCAATAAATAACAGTTAAATTGAGTTCCTGAGAAAGAACCTACCACATGGAAGAATGTCAGATAGATGTAAATAACAAAAAATGGCATTACTATATAAAAAAGCAGTAATACTGAATCTTACATGAACTGTCACAACACAAGCACTGCATACCTCAGAACATTCCTTTCATACAAATGTAAACAAATACACGATCATTTTTGTTTAGTTTAGGCTGATGAATTTATATGTTGTTGCTTAGATATCTAAACAATGGATAGGATAGGATATGCTAAAACATTAAGGAATAATACGTGGAATAATATACGGAAAAAATAATGAAGCTCCAGATTTAAAAATAAAATAAAGCAAAAACACCTTAAAGGAGTGCTTTCCTCAAATGTTATTACGTCAATCACTTTAAATAGGACTGTTACACTAATCTGAATTAAGGATTTTTGTGTGTGTTTACTTACTTAGTTATATATAATATATATGCAAATATGTATGGCTTAATTATCTTTAGTATTCTGATATCACCTTGAATAATTTTCACTTATACATACAAGAAAAATGCATATTTTAACATAGTTAAGAATGGATACTTCAAAGTTTGCCTATAATTTGACAGAAACGCAGGACTATTGTGCTCCATCACAGCAACACTTTTACCTACAGGCAACAGGACAGAATGACCTATGAACAATGCCAACATTTTCAGATGTCAGTGCCTAAAATATCAGGATACTAAATGGATACCAAACCCACCATGTGTAGGGATCCGATGTCTGTCTCTAGAAAAGCCACATACCTCCAGGTTCCAGAGGTGTCCACAGAGCTGCACATGCTCAACACCAGCCTCATGGTGCTTGGGATCTCGGCGTGTTCCGGCAGCACAGCCCTAGACATTCTGTTCTGAAGGTGCTGAGCCACGTATCTCATTACTGCAGTAAGAAACATGGACACTGTGCTGCTTGCTACGTGAATAAACCCAATCGAGGCTGTTGCCACAGATCAGCTTTGTAATCATGGTCTTGCTATTGCTCCTTTATGGGGAAACGTGTGCGCCGATGATACAGGTTTACTTAAATGATCTGTTACATCAGACCACAAAATCACTATTCAGTTATAACCTTTGCAATCTGTTTTACAAAATTAACATTGGATACAATCATAAGAGGAAACCACCCACACAATACATTATCAACACACGGTTTTAAATGGTCTAATTTTAGACCCTCAGTAAAAATGGATCCACAGGACCTGCCTGTGAATGGCAAGAAAAGGCCATTTCAAATAGAAAAACACTGCTCATGCAACATTCTTCACACACTAGACAATGAAATCACACCCAAATTGTCACTTGCTCACACTTTCTATAACACTCCAATAAGCAGAAGGAAATAAAGCAGCTTTAAGGTTATGTCACAATTTTGAAATGTGGAAAATACATATAATAAACAAAAATCATGGTGTGAATACAATGGCATCAGTAAATTTAGAAAATTAGAGAGTAGTTTGTGGTTGTTTTTTTTTTTAGTTTTTTTCTTTTTTTTTCTTTTCTTTCTTACATTATTGCACAGAGACCTTTTATCACATGTTCTTCAACTTTATGCATCTTCCTAAATGTGAAATAAGTGCTATGGATAAAATAAAAATGTAGAAAAGAAGAACAGCAGCATGATTTGTCAAAGTTAATCCCTATAATTTAGTAGGAAAAAAATCCCTGCTATAAACAAAATATAAGTGCTCTTTATTCATTTAAAAAATAACGCTGACAGTTGCAGAAGTCTGTAAATGTTAATCTGAGTAGGGGGGTGCTGACCTCAAATAAATTAGGCCTAGAAACGACTGACTGCTGGCCTTGCAGATTTTGGTGAAGACCAGGATTTCAAGTGTATTTATAAACAAAGTTATTTACAGTAAAACTGACCTGAACTTTCATGAGTGCCATTTTTAGGACCTGGCCCTGCAAACTTCTGACTTCCCAGGATGACTCCAGCCTCAGCTGAAGTTACACCTGAAAAGAGCTGTAGGATCAGCTCCTAAAAGATCAGTTAAAGGCCCTAATGGATTTGAGATTAGTCTTACTTGGAGTTCTCTATACAATAATTTACACATATACAGGCTGACAAGCTCCAGTCTGATCCACCACACCTTTGTCTTCTACATCAGATTTCTCAGACTGGCCAACTTCCATTCCAGAAGGTTTGGGATACCTGAATGGATACCCGTTGTCATCAAAGAACCTTCGGAAAGTAAACTCGTAAAAAGCATGCTCTGTGTGTTTGCTATTGGAAGAGGCTAGTGGATCCCATGTCCTGGTGCTGTCACCACTAGCATCGTTCCAAGGACTTTCCTCTTCAACTGGATCAAAATTTGACGTGTCCATTGGATGGCTGATCTTTGGAACATAGGGAGCTGGCTGCCTACGAATGTCAGTAGAGAAGTCCATAGAGTGAAAGAAAGAATGGGCCTTAATATCATCTGCTCCATTTCTTCCAAGCCTGTCCTCAGCAGCACAGCAGAGTTTTGTGATGAGATCAGTTGCCTCAGGGCTTAGCTTGATCTGTGAGGGAATGTGCAGTGTGCTTTCCCAATTTATCACCTAGAGGTAAGAAAGATATTAAACAACTTTAATCCTGTAAACAGAATCCTTTCAATTGTCACCATTAACTGTACAGAATATACACAACTGGTCAACTCACAGCCTGTCAAGTTATTTTAGAGGTTCAAGAACCTGAAGATTAGATTGCGTCAGCTGTTAATAATTACTTTAATGACTCAAGAAACATTGCTGGATAGCAGATAAAAGGAGCAATTCTGTTTTCAAAAAAGACAAATTCCCTTCTGAATGCTCCCATAGTTTGACTTGAGAACATATTCAGTTTACACATGACTTCATGGAAGGACTTCAAGGAATTTCCATTTTGTCTCCAAAACGTAAACTCGGGAAAATGGTCATGAAATACACCCTAATAAAAAAATACTCACTGCTTGACTTTGAAACACTTAGGTTGCCAACTGTAATCATCACTGGTATATCAGCTTACTCAAATCTGATATGCACTCTAGGGAATTTAGATGGATGAACTTTGCTGAGACTTGAAAAACTAATAACAAACTATGCAGTTGGACAAGTCAGTTCTAGTCTGATACCATCTTCATTGACTGGGAAGATTTGTGCCCGCATAAAACTATTTAAAAAACAGGCTTTTGTAATCACTACTACTTTCTCTAGTGAAACAAGAGGGGACAGGCCTGTGCATGGAGGAGAAGGGAAGGGAAAAGGTTAAATTTTGCTACCACAGATTGGAATTTTTCCTCAACTTACCTTCAGCTGGGTTTCTGTGGGTGTAGGAGCCAGAAAAGGAGGCTGTCCCACTAACATCTCAAAGAGGATCACACCAACACTCCACCAGTCACAGAGCTGAGTGTATCCTAAAAGGCAAGTCAAAAGGTTGCCTTCCACCAACCAAAAAGAATGTGTATAGAGCTACTTGCAATTAAGTATCAAAACATAGAGCAGAGATTTCTGTCTTTCTTCAGACAAAAAGTCTGTGACCTAAATCCAAAGGATACCCAATTCACCTTCATAATAAAGTTGCTTCTGCTTGCTGACCTGAATTCTACTGCTGTTAGTAAAGATTTAGTCCTGTTGTCTGGGAATCTTTCTGAATAAATGTAATTCTCAACAAAAGTGAGTGGTGAAATAACATAACTAGAAAGAGTATTTTTTTTCGTGCCCTGAAGTTCATGCCCCATGCAAGTTCCAAGCAGAGGAACAATTTCAATCAGTTAACTGCTGTAACAAGACAAGTAATGTATATGTTTGAGATCTCTGAAAAAGGAGGATTTAAACACTGATTTCAATGAAGATTTGTGTTACTGGGTGATGTAGGGTCCAATGTGAAATCTCTCAACTTGAAAAAGATTGGGCTTACCATCTGACTTGCAGACAACTTTAAACATCTATTGTCTTACAGTGACCATGCTGAGTTTTGCATGGACAGCCACCAAGAACTGTCTAAATTTGTCAAGCCAAGCTTTTGGGTGCAGGGTGGCCAGTGTAAATTGTGGAAGACTTTTTGCTGGGTTTCTCTAAGATTCTGGCTGGGAATCTGGAGGATGTTTCCACCAATTTACATCACCCATATTTAAGTGGCCCGTCTGAATCAGCAATCCAGAACCATTAGCTCTCTACTTGCTGGTCTATGGAAACTTGCTAGTGGTCATAGCCATACTCCATGAGTATAGGGAATCTGCTTTACACCTGAAACATATAGTTTCAATTATATGTATATATAAGCATCTGACACATTTATTAGCAGTCTCATTCAAAGGCCTCAGAGTGTAGATATAAACAGACACACAAGCTATGACCACCATCAATGTCAGCAATGTGATGCTAAACAATGAAGCATGTAGAGAAATCTTTTCTTCTTAATCTGAGCTAAGTGTTTGTGGCCTTCAGAATGACTGTCTTTCCAAGTAACAAGCTTCTTTAAGGCAGGGAGGGAAAAGAAAAAAAGTATTTCAAAGCCTCAGTCATCAGCAGAAAAATTGAGGTTACTTACCTTTACGAAGAAGGACTTCAGGAGCAATATAATTAGGGGTTCCAACTAACGAGTGGGCTAGACATCTCTGATGCTGCTTCTTAGCTCTTTGTTCCAATGTCTTCAGCCTATCTCCACATCTACAATTGGACACATCATCCCAAAGGTCGCTGGGCTCCATGCTGTCTTGTCTGATATGGCTCCCTTTCAAATGGGAGAGAAAGTTTACATTAATTGCCATAAAAAACAACATAGAGAGAAAATTATTTCTCTAGATCTAGCTGTACCATCTTCTACTCTCACTGAAGAACAGCATTTAAGCTTTAAACCCAAGGCATTTTCTTGTGCCCTCCCTTTCATAATTGGTTTTCCATAGCCAACAAAATGTCTCTGTCTCAGTGGAAGGAAGCATGCTCCCATACGGGAGATACAGAACAATGGAGCATATTTAGTTTAGCTAGACCAATTGTTTATGACCTTCCCGCCAACAGACACCCATATTCCCAAAAGGCACATGCAGGAGGTGTGTGGACTACTTTAAATCTGTGATTAAATTATTTCACCATTGAAAGAGGCCCTCCAAATTAAGGGAAGGACCTACATTTCAGTTTTCCAAACTGAAAAATGGCTGCTACTATTGTGGTCAGATTACTGACATGGATTTGAACAGCCTTCGAAACAAAAGGACTGGAAATAAACCCACTGAATGAGTTGAAACAGCCCCATCATATTGTCATTGACCCTTTGCCAATATACACACCTCTGTTTTCTGAGCTGGCATTTCTGCCAGGAGGTACCCGTTTGTTTCAAAAGAAATAATACAGTGTCATCACAAATAAAGGCTAAGAACACTACCTTTCTGATAGTACTTTGAATTATGAGTCCATCTGAATCCAGTACACAGTCCAAAGTCAGTCAGTTTGATATGCCCATCAAGGTCTATAAGAATGTTGTCAGGCTTGATGTCTCGATGAATAAATCCCATTTTGTGCACACTCTCTATAGCCAAAGTGAGCTCTGCAATATAAAATCTAGCCAGACGCTCTGGAAAGACCTCCATTCGAATCAGTAGACTCATCATATCCCCACCAGGGATGTAGTCCATCACAAAGTACAAGTTGTCTTTATCTTGGAAGGAATAATAGAGTTTAACCACCCACTCATTGTCTGCCTCAGCAAGTATGTCCCTCTCTGCTTTGACATGAGCCACCTGGTTCCTGTTGAGCACATCTTTCTTTCGCAGAGTCTTCATGGCATACAGGGCATGGGTGTCCACTTTGCAGGCCAGGCATACTTCTCCAAACGCACCAATACCCAGAGTCTTGATTTTCACAAACATAGATTTGTCCATTTTGGCCCTTTTAAGTCTGTTGTAGTTGGACTCCTTCTGGTAGAGAATTTTCCTCATTTGTTCCTGTTCTGCTTCACAAAGGCCAGCCTTTACAAAGGAAAGCAAACCACAAGAGCTAGTACTGTTACATTCATAGCAAGAGAACAATAAACTAGCATTCCGAAAATGCATTTCTCAGAAAAATTAACCAAGAACCAGAAAAGATGGATTCACAAGAGAGATACTCTCTTGTCTGCCTGTTGAGGTCTTTCTGAAATACTGGAAAATTCACTGTGCCCTACCTTGTTACATGAATTTGCCAAATCTGCGATTGGTCTGCCTTTCTCATTTGACCAAACGAAGAGGCATGGGGCAATACTGTCAGAGAGGAGAATGTAACAGAACAAACTCTCCACCAGCACATCAACTGAAGCACTTTGGAAGAATGATTAGTGCCTGGTGGGAAGGGGCAATGGGGAGGAGTACAGAAGGGGTTGAAGCTGACTGATTTAGCAAACTAGAAACCTAAGCATATGCCCACAGGGATGCTGCTTAGATTGATTTAATTTCACATCTGTAGTCTAGGTCTTTAAATATATATGTGGGCAGCCAGACTATGCAGTGAGATCCCCACAGTATAAAAAATGAAATCTGTATGAATAAAAGACTGAGAAAGTCTGCAGAAACTTGCAGAACAGGCAGGATGAATTTTCAGACTGAAGGCAACACCCAAATCAAGTAATATTGTTTTTAAAATGTAAGGAAAGAACATAAGTCCATAAAAAGGATGTATTTATTGCTTTAAGGTAAAATAATTAGTGTGTTGTGTTCTTGGTTAATTCTGGTATAACAGGATAGTCAGATAGCCAAAATCTCCTGAGTTCATATTGTATAAGTCCAGCCAATGAAAAGGTTGCTAGGGGAAGGAGTTGTTTTTGTTTATAGTTGAATTATCTCTGAGTTATGAAGTGAGGAAAAGCTGAAGAGTCAGAAGAGAAGAACTAAAGCAATTCACTGCTGTTTTACTTCTCCAGAGATCATTCCCTATCTCAATGTCAGGAAAATATTCACTCGATCCAAGCAATGCAACACAATCTGTACTTGCAGTGAGGACAAACTAACTGTCACTAAAATAATGACCTTTCAGGAGATTTTAGAAGCATGTTCATTTTATTTTAAACCCACAAACAAATAGCTGAGTTTTCTGGAGCACTCTGAGTATCAGCTTAATTGGTTCTGTAAATTGTCTTGCTAGGGAAGACGGGGTAGTTATTTATTATCTGTTATGCATTAATAGTAGCTCTCCTCAGAATTTATCCTTAAATACAAAAGTAGACTAGTCATATTCTACTCATGTATGGGAAAAAAGCCTCTCCCACGTTTAAAAATTAAAACTGCCAGAGCACCCATCAAAACTTGGCAGCTTTGTTTTAAGCAGCCCTATGAGTGAATCAACCGAGGCTTGACAGCTATAACTAGGCATGAAATAAGCTCTCTCTCAAAAGAGCACCTCCCTGAGACCTGCTTCTAGAAAAAGTTCCAGCAAGAGTCCCAAGATGAGTTCAAGCTGGCTAAGACGTGATTACATCCATGATCTTATTACTTACATGTGTTCAACAGACAACTTCCAGTCAAGTATTACATATTCATCTGAAAACATGGCACAGTGAATATACTGCCAAGTTGAACCATAGCTTTGGTGAATCAGTGGCTATTATAGAACAGGGAGGAAGAATTTAAGTGAAGATCAACTTTTCAGAGTGTTGCAAGAGCTACCAATGTACTGCCAGTATTATCTGGGCCTCAAACTTGGTTTCTGAGATCCTGACTAAGCAAACTTAATACCTTCCTACTACAGGGGTTTGCTTCATTTATTTTTCTACTATGAAGATATATTATTTCACTTCACAGGTTTTACAAACAGCCTCCAAGACCTGCATCCAGGCTTCTAAGTGCAAATAATCTGGTATGGGAAGGTGTCGGCAACCTAATACTTCCAGTGGAGTCAGCCTTTATAAATTTTTTGACTGATTAAAAATAGTAATAATCAATTTGACCTGATTAGCTTTTATTATAACAAAACAAGAATAATTACTTTAGCCATTTCTTGCTCCAGCTGTAATCTTCTGTTAATTTTTTGCTGGTAGGTCTTTATGACATTTTCTACATGTTGCTCCATGTAGAACTTGAAGGCAAAAGGTGAGTAGCTCTTTATTCGGGATTCTCGCTTTTCCTCATCTTTGCCATTTTTTCGCACAGGCACCGGAGATGTCTGGATCTGTTTTTTATCCTTGCTTGGTTTTTCAGCTTTAGTGTTTTTGCTGCTTTTGTCATTTCGCTCACTATTCTCCTCAGCCTTACTGCATGTTGAACTGGGGACTACACGGAGGGTCTGCTCCACACCCATGCATAAGCAGTTGATATCGAACTGCTCAGAGCTCCCGGGAAGCAACAAATGCTTGGGATATGGTGGTGGTGGACACCGCAGTTCCTGGTTACCGTAATCCACATCGAGTTGATAGGCATTAGCTGCTCCAACAGGTGGCACATGCTGCTCCATGATCTCCAAGCCATCCACAGCTGGTGCCTGTGCAGGTAACCAACCAGGATGGGAAGGTCCCACTGCAGTCTGAGGCTCAGGTCTCATCACTCGCATGCTCTTCACTGGCTGGAGAATATGAGCAGATGTGACTGCTGTGATCGTATTTGGAGATGTAATTGAAGGATCAGGTTTTCCTGGAGGGACCTGTCTTAAAGACACTGTCACTTGTGGCTGTTGCTGGTGGTTGTTAAAGGAGTTTGTTCTGCTTGGCACTGTGGCATCAGGTCTGAAGGATACATGTTGCCGTGGAGATGTTTCTATTCCTGGATTTTGTAAAGAATCTCGTCGTGATGGTGTTGCTGCCTGCCACTGCTGAACTTGAGGATTATTCATGTCATAGAGATCCATATTTAGGCTATTTCTAGATGGAGTTAATAAATTTTGTGGTGGACTGTCTGAAAAATCATTAGCAAAGGCTGGACCTCTAGGTATCACATGCATTTGATGAGAAGAAGGACTGGTCTGTTTGTGATGAGAATGTGATATATACAGGCTTGCTGGTGCCTGCTGAAATGCATGACCAGAATTATTCTGAACAACTGCTCCTTTATTTGGGAGACTGGTGTATCCTCCCTCCTGCTGCATCTTGTTTTGGAAGGACGGACTCCGCTGAACACCATACCCCATAGGTTCCCCCTGCACCATCATGTGCTGTCTACTGTAATGTTGACTGTTGGAGGCATGGGATGCCTGCAGCTGCAAAGCTTGACTGCTGTGATTAGCCACCGGATAATTAATCACAGAAGACTCAATATTTGGAGGATATGTTTTCTGCTGATGGCTTGCTGGTGTGCTGTGAGTGCCTACTCCAGAGGGTCGCTGTACAGGAGCATTCAGAGCGGTAGACTGCGAAGTAGAGATCAAATAGTCCATGTATGGCCTTGGAACTTCAGGAAGCATATTTGCACCTTCTGCTCCAAAGCCTGTCCCTTCATAGGCTGCGTTACTGATCTGATGGTAGGACGGAAAAGATTCATTTGATCCTTCAAAGCTTGGCCTGCGGGTTACATTATTTGGCACAATACCCTTTCCTTTATAAAAAGAACACAGAAGAATGTTAGGAAACAACTCAGGTGAACCAATTACTTTGCATTACTCATCCATCTATACATACACACACATGCATGCACAGCGCGTAGGGAGTACACGTTATAAAAACACCCTTCAAAATCTAAATTAAGCACTCTGAACATTTAGAGTTATAGGTGCCAAGTATTATTACTGATAATGAGCTACTGGCCCACAACACTGCTCATGCCAGGAATCATAAGGGAGTTCTACCAAATCATGAATATAGAAGCACAAATTCCTTAACTATGAAATAATCACATTACACTACAGCATTTTTAAAGCTGGAACAGTATTACCAGTCATTGGTCACAGACAGGAGGAAGCTACACAGCAGGGGGTTAAGTACAGCACCAACGGGAGAAAAAAAGCTCCTGGAAGTACTGCCAATGCAACTCAAAGTCAACACTACTATAAGCTACTATGTCATCACATAGTCCACATCTTCTGTTCAGTGAGTTCACTGCTCCTGCTGGGGATCTGTTTACATCTCTCTGTTCCATCATTCTCAAAATTCCTCATTTCCCTCTCTTTCATTTGCAACAAAGCCACCACACAGTTTGTCCTCTGTTCTTTCCAATATGTTGGACACAGAGTATCCCCTCAGATTACTCATCTTCCATCTGTTTGGAAGGCAAAGCTTTCAGGGTGTCAACATGTTAATCTTAGCTTGAAGAATGTGCAGAGACAAGATAGCAGCATTCCTACACTGGAAGTGTCAACGGTACTTTTCATCAGTTCTTTGATCTGAGGACAAATTGCAGGTGTACAAAGCACTGGCTATGCTAAAAAGACAAGGAGAGACTGTTGTCACTAATTTTTTGTTTCCCCTCTGATTCTTTAGCTCTCACAAATTACAGGACTTGGCCCATATATGCCTGAGCAATTTCCTTTTCGTATCTGGACTTCACAAGGTCCCCAAGAAGAGCTGTATTGGGCCAACAAGCTTGAACTCTGGATTGCAAGCTTTTCCGATTGTTTGTATGACAGCTTGGCCAGATGCAGCACACTAGAGCACAGTTGTTGACTCCTCATCTGCACAGACACTACCCTGCCATACACAGACACTCAAGGATGTATGTGTTACTATGATAGGTCTATACACCATCTCTCCACCCTGAAGAAGAAGTTCCTGTACTGAACTGCACTTTCAAAAACTACACAATACTCTGAAATGGAATTAAATTGGGCAAATAATCAGTGTTACTTAAAGTGAAATCTATAATTGACAGTTCTTTTCCTATGATAACACAAGGCCATGCTTATCAAGGTTGTACTTAAAACAGCATTCCCTGATGGCTCATCTGTTGGGACATAGTGAGATGCACTGATGAGGCTGTGGCAATCTAAAGTATCCAAAAAAGTGGCTACTCTGGCCTGGAGGTGGAAGGCAGCCATAAGACCCATCTCTCCTCTCTGTCAGTAGGACTCATGCTGAGCCTCTAAGGCAAACTTACTTTTTTTTTTTATCCCTATCAGAGACCATAAAGGAAACTAGTAGAAATAACTGTCCTCCTTTGGGACACATACTTCATTTGTGCAAGGAATCTTACTGATGTCCAGAGAGATATGACATCCACCCCCCTACATTTGTATACCACTAAGTCTGCTCTGGTCTGATGGAGGAATACTTGGATTTGTAAAGATACTAAACGTGGCAGTAGCAGATTAATTTTTTTTTTTTTTCACACATTCCCATCCAACAGGGTAACTGTTAGGACTATCTCTTGCCTGTGAACGTTTTAGATCAGTGTGTTCTCATGGGATCATCTGTTTTTATACATAGCTCTCTGGCCCACAGCAATATCTAATAAGTTTTATTTGAGTCCTGACAGTATGATGAAATGCCTTTTAGCTTTACTACTGAACTTAAAGCAGGACAAAACCTAATAATCTGAAAAACCATTTCCCTACATATGGAATTCAAATACAAAATATTTAAATTCTCAATCTCATTACATGCTTCCTAACCAACTAGAGGAGTCCTATGCTATCCTAGCACAGACAATGCCACACCAAACAAATCAGTGTAATTTTGCAGCACCTCAAGCAGGGAAGCATAAATTGCATGATATTTAAGTTTCACATTCTGCATATCCTAAAAGTAAAAGCAGATAATAAAAAAGGAAATCTAAGACTGATAGAAAGGGCAGAAGCATGCATTCTTTTCCATCCCATTTGAAGCTCTATTCCTGTGACTGACCACCTGGAAAATGAGGTCCTTCTCCTTTTCCATCTTCACAATATGTGACTATCTTCAGGGTCCTCCAGGAAACAACTGGCTTTACTGAAGACCTCCCTTTCCTGTGAGGGATTTCTCTTTGTAAACAGAATAGGCTTTCTCTTCCTCAGCTTTCCTAATCTCTGGACACGTCTCTCTATCAACTGCTCCAAATTTAACCGCCTTCCAAATACAGATTTTCAATTTGATCAAGAGGCAAGAAGGAAGGTGCTGCTGAGGTGGCCAAGAAAACATATGTATCTTGTGGAAATCACCTGCACACAGTAAACTCAATGTGACCACATTGTAATCAGACTGATTGAATCAACTGATCAACTAGTCCAACACCCACAAGACCTTTTAAGTCTAAATGTTGCTGCTGACACAAGGGAAGTTTCTTGTCCAACAGAACAGGCCCCTGACAACAGCTCTCCAATCCGCTCAACCCTTTGTCCAGTAACCCCTCTGCAGCATGTACCACTGTGATTACACAGGTTCAGCCAGTCTGAGGATGGTTATTTGTCTGCTTGGTCAATTTTTGAAAGAAGCTAAAAGGAACAAACTATCAAAACCAGCATGAATCCTGATCACAGGAGCACCAAAAGCATTCTGCAGTGCTGTAACAGCTAATACCCACATGGAAACAACTCTTGCAAGACTTTTTGTCAGCTGTGGTCTGATGTTTGCTGATGAGGCCCAAATCCTCCCATTTGCTAATTTACATGAAACAGAAAGCAGGGATGAGTGGAAAAAACTTCAGTCTTCCTGGCCCAAGCTGTTTCTCTGGTGTACTCACAAGGATGCTAAGATGAATGAATTTGTGTTAAGTGAGCTATCTCACAACTCCATAGCAATTACTTATGTACAAGCTTTTACTCTGCAGTAAACTTGAGATGATGGAGGTGATTTGCACTGAAGAATAAATAGCTTTGTGTTTAAGAAGGTAAACTAGGTGCTCTTGCAACATGGGTGAACTGTGTTCAGCTTCCAGCCAAGCTCACCTTCTGGGGCCATGTTCACATCACTGTCTCCTACAAGAGTACTACTGAATTCTGCCAATCCACTACTTCTGACCAGTCACAGCTTTACTTTAAAAAATAGCTTATTGCAAGAAGAAGAACATGATTTTTAAAAAGTTCATGCTTACCTGGTGAGGTCTGCTTAATTACACGTACTATCTGTTCATTCCTGGGATCCAAGTAGCTCATCTTACTGATATATTCCAGAGCTGCCTCAATACTTCTGCTACCTGTCTGCTTCAGTGCTCGGACAGCCATCTCCTGCATAAAGCAAACAAGAATAGAATCACATTGAGACAAAACACAGGCACTGTACTGCAGGCTAGAAAGCAGTAAACATTCTTACATTCATAGAAGCATTTTGTAATTCACACAGATCATAGCTGCCTGAAGCCAAATGGACTCATATATTGAAAAAATATGCATACCTTATATAATTAAAAAATTAAAAGAAGAAAATAAAAAAACTCCACAACCTACTTAGGCTCTGGCAATTACAGAAGCATCAAACTGAAATGCGTACTTTAAGATTCCTTAAAATGAACTTTGAATCAGGTCTGGAAAAGGCAGCATAGTTTGACATACGATGAAACAGAAAGAAAAATTTGGCTTTTGGTATTTGAGAGCATGTCTCTTAGTCACACCTGAACACAATAAAAGCTTTAAGGTTTCATAGATACCACAATAAGCTAATTAGTCCGAGTTATTTCTACTGAGCAACTTCTGGCCTCACTAGAGTCAATGGGGAAGAAAGATTGCTGTTTTCAGTACAGCTGGGACATCATTCACTAACTGTTTGGAAAATGACTAGCACAACAAACTGCCTTTCACACTGTTAGTCTTTTTAGCTGTATTTTATTGGGCACACATCCATCACTAAGAAGTTAATATGGGTGCCAGACACACAATCTGAAAACTAAAACTGAGGTTAATACAAATGCTGTTGTTAAATGACTGCAATGCAGCCATGGTTAGTGTCCTCTGCTCTACAGTCAAAGAGTCACGTTCTTCTGGAGTCTGTTTATACACTTACTTACAGCTCAGGTATATAGAATTCCTTTCAACAATTACTCTACCCTCAGGTTGCAAAGCAAAATTCACATATCCTTGCAAGGCTGTGTGGCCTTTTCTGAAATGATGGAGAGAGAGATCCAGAGCTTTAATGCTAAATTCCCATCACTGAACTTCAGCTATCAAAAAAGTTAACTACTTAGTCAAACGTAGTTGCTGAGAATCTTTCTATAATTACCTTCCAAAAGGCAATTAATTAAAAAGATGTAACAGGAGATAATCTGACCTTTGGCAACAGAAGATTAGAGGACTAATTTGAACTGGTCTCCTACCTCTCAGATGGCTAAAGTTGGATGAAATAAACGTCACCATCAAGGATTTGTGTGCAAATGTCAGTATCCTATTATCTTACCACTGTAGCACCATTTTTAGGGGAATTCTGTCATCACAACCTGCCCACTGAGCACTGAATCAGAAGAAGTTTGTGCCTTTTTGGCTGGTATTACTGACTGCAGATGTGAGGGTTGGGTTGGCAGAAGCCCACTGCTCTTCCACAGGGCAGTTCTGCACACTGGCTAGCAGTCAGGTAGCCCCAAATATGCGCCCTTTTCCTGTATCATCTGGAGCAAAGAGCAACTTTGCTTGAATGAACTCCAAGTACATGTAACAAACTCGCTAATTGTTTACTTACCAAGGGAGGATCATCTCAGATGACACTAATTCACACTTAGTACAGAGCCACATGCTGGCACTTGGCATTTTGCTTTGCTTAGCTCAGTCCCCTCCTACTCCCCCAAAATGGCAGCATTTTCTCCATTACTCAGAGGTTCTGCTTGGGGAATAGCTATAGCAAATTTGGATATTTTTCCTACAATTTATGACTCATAATTCATAGAAAGGCAGTAGTTGGTTTCACATTTCCTATAGCTGAACTATTTCACTGGCATCAACACATTACTAAGGGCAATTTTAAATCAACAGAAAACTATTATGTATGAAGGAAAGAATTTCCCACAATGTTTTTTTTCCTTTCTTTCTTTTTTCTTCTTCTGGATACATTTCTAAAGTATTAGCAAATTCACATCCTAGTGCTAAGCATTCTCATCATCTAGGGACTCCGGACTTTACAGCTCAGTTCCAGGGGGCTGCTAACACACTCTGCCTGTTTACACCAGATGGATCTAGCCATAGATCACGAGTCTTAACATTTCCTAAATCAAATGTGCTCAATATGCAAGTCTGAAAGCTCTTTGGGTTGCCTTGGATGTTGGGGTTTTTTTGATTTTGTCTGCAATGGAGTACCAAGAGAATAAATGCTTGGTAAGCAATTATGTTAATGATTAATATGGATCCACTTCTCCCTCTCTTAGCTGTGCTGGCTGTAT
This sequence comes from Apus apus, assembly GCF_020740795.1. Lineage (NCBI taxonomy): Eukaryota > Metazoa > Chordata > Aves > Apodiformes > Apodidae > Apus > Apus apus. The sequence goes on from NC_067282.1 coordinate 18,685,363, forward strand.
ACAATTCAAAGGGGCTAAAATAGGTTAGTTTATCACCAGCACAGTGGTATAATCTCTGAAAATAATCCCTTCCCCCTTCATATACTGTGCCACTACTTTATCCTCTTTTGCCATCGCCTATGTCAGAAAAGCAGAATAAAAATTACACTAGTCTATTTGAAGCTGCATGTTTCACCTTCAGCAGGTATGTTAGGGGATTCACATATAATCTTCAGCAGGAATAACAGGAGGGAGAAAGTTCAACACATTTCACTGTGGGCTGTACAAAAACCTAAAATGGCCAGCAAGAGCTTGGGATGGGCAGATGTGTTGCTGGCAATCTCAACACTAGAAGCTCCCAGTGCAGCAGCAGCCCTGTGTTCCAGCTCTTCGCCTCTCATCTTTCATTAGGTCAGCTCCCACCCTCTGAAGGGTTTTCTCATTACATACCCTGTTTGCTTAGCATTTACTTTACTGCTGGAAAAAATTAAGTCAGTTTTTTTGCGGTTCAAAAGAACACCTGTGATTCCACCATACACCATTCCATAGCTTTGGCCCTTTCCCCTGTAGCTATCATGATACACAACCCTTATTTCTGATGCTGGTTCTGTAAAGTCTCACATTATCTCCAAGCAAACGGAGAGCAACCTAGAAATAATAAACATTTCACATTCAAAAGGAAAGGTGTTTTGTTCTTTTTTTAATCAGATGCAGATCGCATATAAAATCATACAATTGTTAAGGTGGGAAGGGACCTTAAAGATCATCTAGTTCCAAACTCCCCACCATAAGCAGCAACACCTCCTACTAGACCAGGTTCCTCAAAGCCCTATCCAACCTGGCCTTGAACACTTACAGGGTTGAGGCATCCCCAGCTTCCCTGGGTAACCTGTTCCAGTGTCTCACCATCCTCACAGTGAATAATTCTTCCTAGTATCTAATCTAAATCTGCCCTCTTTCAGCTTGAAACCATTCCCCCATGTCCTATCTCTACAAGCCCTTGTAAAAAGTCCCCTTCCAGCATTCCTGTAGGCCCGCTTCAGGTACTGGAAGGCTGGACTATATCAACTTAATTCTTCACTCAAATCCCTCTGGGGGCATGTGGATACTCCAGGAGAGTGGAGTGCAACAAGAAGCTCCAGCACTGTTATAGCTGACCTTTGGCCTCCACTGCATTTTTCCCATTGCCACCCTCAATGCCCACAGCTCTCTCTGGCAGCCGCATGAAGAGGAATCTGCTCACTCCAGCACCTTTTTCATTAGGGATGGGGGCCAGCTGATGCATGGCTGAGGCTCACAGAAGGTGTGATCTGTATCCGAGGCTCTCCTTCCTATATGCAACACAGCAATAAGCTCTGCTGAGCAAGGGAGTGTGGCTGGGATGAGGCAGCAAAGGGCTGGCCTCCAGGAGCCTGCTGAAGGAGAATGTGGCTCCTCACTGGGAGCAGAAGCCAGAGCCTAGGCATCATCTGCTGGAAATCAATACAAGAACTGTTTTGAAGGATGGGGAGAGGTGCAGAAGATGGATTAAGCAGTGTCAGTCATTACACTTGTTGGACAGCACAGGCTTAAGTGACACGGAGCATGTTTGTGAGAAGCAGCAAAATGGCACAAAGACAGAAATCAACGCCAAAATCTTGCAAACTGTAGACAGTAGAAGGGCTGAGGAAAGAAGAGGAAGACACTGGTGGAGGATAAAAGTCCACAGCTACACTGTCACAGATACAGCTGTATTGACTTCACATCACCCTAAGGTAAGTATGTTTTAGAAAGAGAAGGGAAAAAAAGATCAAAAATGAGACATGAAAAAAAAATCCACTCGGAGCTGTATCCAACACCAAAACATTCCAAGGAGGCACAGGATCAAATCCAGCTCCCACTGAGGTCAACAAAGATTTCCATTAACTGCAAGGTACACTGCATCAGGCCCTCCACTTTGGATCATTTCCTTTTCACCAGGCCAAAAGCTGTCAGCCACACTATGGTTTGTGAAACCTGGCTGCTGGCTGTGTTCTGCTAACCCCACAGCCAGCTGCCAGGCTACAAGGAGAAACACAAGCCACTGGCAGTGCACGCATAAACCACAAGGGAATGGAGTAGTCCTGGCCCAAACTCTTTCTCTGCATTCTCTTTGAAAGATTCAAACATTTCTCTGCACAGGGCTTTTGTGCACCTTTTTGCTTACAGACACCACTAGCTGCTGGTGTAAAGGGGAAGAGCTACAAGGGGAAAATGTGCTTTTGCTATTAACTCTAATTATTTTGTAATTAATGTTACAGCTGCAATATAAAAATTAGATTTCAGCAGTCAGCTGTGGTTCTGTACAGATCTAATGGAAAACAAAAGTCAGACCATGAACTTTGAAGCAGACAGAGGCAACTCTGCAGGATTCAAAATTTGTGGGTTCGCAGAAAAAAACAGGGAGAGGGGTGTTTTCCAGCTAGTTCCTACAGTGGGCTACCCAAACCAGACTGCTGCACAGTCAACATGCTCTCTGTTATTTCCCCAGTTTTGTGCTGGTAGAAGGCAGCTTTCCAAGAGATTTCAAGATTTTGCTAGAATGAAGGCCACCTTTGAGCTCAAATGTTCAACAGGGAAAATCCTTGTTTGACAGTAAACAGATATTTGGATGTGTGCATATACAGACTTCATCTCTCTCTGTGCTCTGCAGGCAACGTGAAAGGCTTTCCCCATTTTACCCTCCTGCCTGGCTGTACTCCACCAGCATTGGCAGAGCCTTGCGTTCTTGCTGTACTACCAGGTTGTCCAGCAACATTTTTCATTCAGAAAGCTCCCAGTTGCCAAGATGTATTTATCGTCCAAGTGAAGATTGCACAAGAGGTTACATTAAGTAAGACTTTTTCCCAAGAACATTGTGTCTGAAGAAGACAATAGGTCCTCCAAAATTTGGCAAGGGTAATTAATTGCTAACAACAAAAATTAATTACTTGCTCCCCATTCACACAGAAGGATGGGCAACAGATGCAGGAAACAGATACAGGTTCCCTGCGGAAGGGAAAAAACTAAAACTCATGCCAGAAGAGATGGTCCAGAATTGATTACAAACCTTTCTGCGATAACCCACCATTGTAGGAATTTTCATTCATGATTTTAAACATGCAAACCCAAAGAAATTCAGGAAACAACATGTACAATGTGCTCTGTCAGAATAGCTGCAGCCCCACAGAAAAGAGAAACTTATTTTGTAATATTCCCTATCTGTAATTATTCTCTAGTTGGACGCTTCATCCAATTTTCTACTCTACTTTTGTTTTGTCTGTTTTCAGGTTGCTAACACCAGGGGCTAAATTTGCACACAAATTCCCATGTCTAACTATAATCCTGATTAAAATATTCTAGCCACATAATTAAGAAGCTATCCAGAGAAGCACTACTGCTTTTCAGTTTTAGCATATGAAAAAAAGGAGGAGGAAATCAGCACTGGCAGAAACTAACTTGTTTACTGAAGGATCACCTAGTCCATTCACAAAGCACATAAACCAACGTCTTCTGCCCCACACTGCTCCTGTTGTAAAGCTCCTCCAAAGCTACACTGCTTTGGTGGTGATACACCTCCCTCTTAACTTTCAGCTTAAATTATGCAGGGTCAGTTTACTCCCTCTGCCTTTAATTTTTACTGCCTTTTTACTTCAGCAGCTCTGTTGTTATGTACAGGTTGCAAGGCCCCTTCATCTTAAGGAATGCTTGCAGCTTGGCCTCCTGGACTAAACGAGCCACATTCCTTTAGTTTTCTCTTGTAAAATAGGCTCTTCGTTCTCTTTATGGCTGTATTAGCGCATGTCTGTATCAAGAAAGATCAGACTGGAACATGGTTTTTATAACAGTGGCATGTACCATTCATCATGACATTGAGTGATAGAAAAGTTATCCTTATTCCTTTTCTTTGATTTTGGCAGAAGAAGTTTCAGTTTGGGGCGTTAATTCCATTTTACAGTCCTTGCTTGCAGCATTTCATCCCTTTGTACTCCTGAATTTATTTCCAGTTCTGGTAGCTCTCCAGCCCTTAAGGTCATCCATTATTTTGGTAGGATGCTGCAGCCCTGCTTTGCACTGACTGCATTCTCAGAGTTCCTTCCTTTTCCCTTCCTCCCTCCCTTCCTTCCATGTAAGGTAATTAAGTCCAGCCCAAAATATTCAACTTGCAGTAGTACTGTCCTGGGCAAAAAGATGTTGGAGGGCTACAGTGTCGATTCTCTTGGCTCCCAGGATAAAAACCCTCATATCTCTACCACCACAAACCAATACTGAAATAAGATTACCTTAATCCTCTAAGCCACAGGACATGGCACATTTCCTATAGCTATGGATGGAATGAGGCAAAATAAAACAAAAGTAACTAGAGATTGAGAAGCATCTCTTGATGATCCAAGATTATAGCTGTTCAAAATGTTTCCAGTACCTTCTCAGCTTTAAAATAGCTCTGGATGATTAAAAAGCAAACCAAAAAAAGCAAACCAGACAAATTAAATCAACGTTAGTTATCACATTATTTTTTCTATTTTACTAGCCCCAGTGTTAATGCAAAATTCTTTCCCAAATATCACAAAAACCTCAAAATAAAAGGGTCGTCACAATATTTCTCTGTTTTTCCCAGCTCCTTTTCTTTAAGTTCATGACTAATCAAAGCTATTTAAGTTCTTCCAAGAGAAAAATCCTAAACCTCTACAGACTCAGCAGCACAAAGAACATACATACATACAAAGAACAACCACCGTAACACCTTCACCAACTTGGAAAGTGAGAGAGGGGAAAAAAAACAAGAGCTGAGAATAGTAACTGGAAATATGACATAGCTCCTTAGCAGGTGTCTCAAAGGGCACCAGTTACATGAAAATACTTTTTAACACTATGCAATTTATGTCAAGTAGTGACTTTTTTTTTCCCCACTGTACTTTTTACTGAACTCTTAAGAGTACATTCCCCCACTGCAGCTCCTTGTAAGACACACTTTGCTTGGACATGGTTGTCTCACAGAGAACGCCTGCCATTTTACACTACAGACCTTGTTCAAATATGGCTCTTCGCATGAAAAGGAGAGATACAGATTTCAGGCTAAAAGCCAATCCAAGGTCTCAAAGTTAAGACACTTGGAAATAAACCAAGCATGGTTGCTCCACGTTTCCAAACAAATGCTCGTAGAATGAAGGGATTATTTATAACAAGGCATTGCCAGACAAAGAGCATGTATGTAAACACTTCAAGAAGCTCTGATGAACTATTCAACAGATTAAATATGTTTAAACAAAAAACACACATGCACTGCAATGTCAGCTTTCAAATCCAATGAGAACCGTTTTATCAGGCAACACCCGTTATGTTACAGGGAGTATATGTGTATGTACAGACACACATGTAGATATTACGTGTGCCTATCTGTGTATCTGATTTTGTTGAAATTAATCTAATTTCAAGTAAGCCTGTGAACCCTTTGAAAGCAAAGTATTAAAAAACACAACACCTTCTTTCATGAAGAAATAAGGCTCTTACTTGCACCACCAGTCAGACAAAACAAGTAATTTCATTATATATATATTTACATATACACATATTTGTTATAGCATTTCTGTAAGCTTGTCAGGCACTCTGGAAAGGGTTTGGAAAGTGGAACACCTGCAGGAAAATGTCCTGCCCCAGGCAACAATGAAGCCCAACTGTCATAAAATATCAATTACAAACAGGCAAGGAAATAAAGAGAGGCCATGGCATTAACAACAATAATGTAAAGGGAGTTAAAATAATCACTAGGCATAATTAATGCCATTTTTTCCCCCTTTTCTTCCAAGACCAGAGCTGAACTGCTCTGTCCCAGCCAGGACAAAGACATGTGAGGAAGTGGAGCACTGGGGAGAGAGCCCCATCACGAAGGCAGCTTAACAGACAGACCTGAGGAACAGTGTCAAAGAGCCTCCTCTCCCTGTCCCCTCTGGCCTCAGGAAAAGCCTATCTGTGGCTGAAGAGCTGGTGGTAGAAGCCACAAGTTATTTGGCTTCCCCGGATATTTGGTGGAGTGACCCTGTTAGTACCCACGATGCTCAGTAACTTGCTGTCTACCTCAGAGGCCCTGATGCCCCTTTCTAAAGGAACGCACTTTTTCTCAACTTTTGAGGGAGCAGAGACTCCTGATTTAGCAATCAAACTTGACCAACAGTAACAGGCAGCAGTAGTACCTCCCTGAGTACAGAAAGTCCCTATTCTGGAAAACACACACTTTGCATCAGATCCCACATCAGAACAGAGGTGCAAGAAGTGAGCATACAGCACTCCGTTTTGAACACATGTAGTATTCCAGGACTACCTGTATACCATAATTCACAGGCCAGGTTTGCATTAAAGGTAAAATAAGAGTGAAGGGAAAGTGTGTATTTGTACATCTTTACTGCTTGAGGTATCTCCTAGCTACACAAAATCCTTTCTGCTGTGATGGCATCTGAAGCTTTCTGCACTGTGCTAAGCCCTTCACAAACACAAGGGAAGAATCCTATTCTAAAAAGTATTTCTAATTAAAAACAGAACAAACAATTGTATATACAGCTGTAACTGTTCCTCATTACTCTTTAAGTCTGCTCATTGGAGAGCTATTTGAACTATTTAGAGTTCAGCCTAACCAAATTACCCATGGAGGCTGCATCAACATAAAAAGTTCTACCAATCTCTCCTAATCTCTTCCCAGCAGTGGAAAAGAGGAAATCAAACCAGGAGCACTATTACATGCTAATTCAGAAATCGTATAGTGAGGCCAAATCATGTTATATAAACAGCATTTACAAATTACCGCATTGGCAGGTTTATGTTGCAGAGCGGCACAGAACTGCTTTGTTTACTTCATGCATGTGGGAATGCACGTGCACACACATGCAAGTGTACACACACATAGCTCCTTTCCAAAGCTGCTACTCTACTTCCCTGAAATTCCCTCACTTTGGTGACAGAACAGAGAACTTCCCACCCCTCTGGACATGGTCTATAGCAGGTTCAGCCTTTGCTCCAGTTCAGTCCTGTCCCTCCTGACGCAGCCACTGCAGTGACCTGTACTGTCACCTCCTCTATACGCCTTTCATTAACCCATAGAGCTTAAGATTTTCTCCTGTTCCAACAAGTAAAGCCAAGGCAAGCCACAGCACTATTCATCACTACTTTTAATATTACAAAGGTAACATAACATCCTAGAATAGCTTTTGAACTCTCAAGAAAAGGAATCAGAGGGCAACTAGAAAAATTCAAGAATAAGCAAACGAGTTGTCCTAAATCAAGAAGCACAACCATCTCTCTGTAATGTTCACTGTAAACCCCTTCCAGGCTCCCATTCACATTTTTTAATAACTAAAGGTGTTACTAACTACACCATCCCCTTTTCACACCAAGCCCAACACTGGGCAAGCTCTGAGGCTTACAACTCTAACTCAAAGAACAAGAGTTGCCCCTCTACTACTCCAATTCCTTTCTACATAGAAAAGAAGTCAAAACCAGTGGGAAGCTTGTCACGAAGCCTCTGTATATTGATTCAAGTTACTAAAGTCTTGGGTGCAATACTTCCCAACTCCCTGTCTTCTCCTTTCTTTAACCTAAGAGTACAGCAGTCGAGTTGATGCAAAGAGCAGTGAATCCTTTCAGCACTGCTTAGTAGCACAGTTTGCCAAAAGCTATTAGCAGATAACATGAGGTATTACAGCCTTTATAATTAGCAGGAAGATACACATGGGGCAAGAAATCTTCCTCTGGATTAGTATAATATACATCCAGAAAGTAATAATGGATCCAGAAACTCAATTTGAAGACAGAATTCATCTTGAAACGACACGAACAGGAAGCATTTTCCTAACACTTCTTCATAACATGCATTGAAATCATTGGGAGAAGTGCTACACATTTCACCAGTGCAATGAGTAAGTTTTCCCACCTAAGAGAACAAGCAGGCTTCAGCTAGACTAATTCCTCCTTACTCCACTTCTTCCCTTGTCTGACTCAGCCTAATGAAACATGCAACTTTAGCCAATAGTTCTGATTTTAATACCAATATAAATATTAAAGGCAAATTGGGAATATTATCATATAATATATATATACATTTGCAGGACCTAGTAAAGAACCAATTCAAGTTCCTGAGAAAAAAAATCTTAGCTAGTTGCCTTCAGCAATGTTATCAATTCCACTGAAATCTCACAAACTCCTAACACATGCAGAACACAGTAAAGAGCCTCGAGGAGGCATCTTCCAATTTGAGGCAGAATTGGACTAAAGCTTGAGGGAGAGGTACACCACATAGCACAACAACACTGTTGTTTTAAGAAAGGCACTCCGTAACAGCTCCATTTCCAGCTGTGTATGAGGATCTTCATGCATGAAATCCACCCATGAAAAAAAAATAGTATCTGCTACTCTGTACCTCTGGGGATCCAAGTGAGTGCCCCCACACTCAAGGCATGCAACCTTCAAAAACAAACAAACAAAACCCTACTCAACACAATGCATCTTAAATTACTAAATACATTAAGATGGCAGCTCCAGCAAAAGCAACACTTTGCTCTGTGAAGGCCAGCTGACCTTTAAAAAGCATTATATAAACGCTCTGAAGTATTCTCTTGGAATCCAGTTCTTCCAGGTTTTTTCTCTCAGGTGGGATGTTTTGCAGTCTTAGTATTCTACACTTATTAGTAACCAGGGCACAGTTGTTGCAGGAGCAGCAGGCCATCCCTGCTCTCCTCCAGACCTGCTTTTCACATACTGAGCTGTCAGAATGACAGCATGAATTCCTTCCTACCAGCACTCTATCCCACTCCGTTTTTTTTCATACTGCAGTTTCTTACTCTATCAGGGCAAGTAAATCAAGCTGGATAGAATAGCAGTTCAGTGAAGGTTTCATGATGAGCTTATTCCTCTTCATTAGCAGCAAGTGATGTGTTTGCTAATTTTATTGCTCATGGGTTAGCCAGAAATGCGTTTGGCTGGCATTACACTTACAAGAATGCTATTTGTGTATCAAAGCATTTATTTTCAGTGGCCAGAAACACTAAAATGAGTTCTTCACATTGCTCTTCCTTCTACTGTAAAGATACATACATATTGGGTTATGTATAAAAGAGGATTTTTACAAATATTCACAGAGCTTGCAAATTATTTCTTAGCCAAACTGGATACAAGGGACTTGTAAACTGGGTATTCAGATTCAGCAAGATGAGTTATGAGGTTTGTTGTCCAGGAATAAAGCCCCAAAGCACAGACAAGAATTGTGTCAAAGACTGGAAGACCTTTTCGCACTGCCAAAGTCAACTGTTCCCCGGAAAGTCACACAGAGCTGCAGATTTGCAATGCTTTAGCATTGTTTATTGGATTTCTCCATTTAATTTTACATCTATTCCTGTTCATGGTGCCTCTGTCATTTTTACTGAGTGCTGCCCTACACTTTGCAAGACTTTTATGTTTCAAGAGTGGTAACTCCTCTCTGCTCTTTTTCTTGTATATTTATATGGGATGTTTTTTCAGTTTTAAACCACTAAGAACTTTCAAGTGTTGTTTTAAAACCTCTTCTCCAAGGCAAGATAAATTCAAGTAAAGACAGTAAAATTCAGTCATCCGTTCATATTCAAGGTCAAATACTAACATAATTTTCCAAACAAGGTTCAAGCATATTCCTGATACGGCCTTTAGAAGTTTAGGAGAGTTTTGTTCTCCTTAATTTTTCTTTGAGGAGTACAAATAGAACCATAAAACCTCCTGGATATCTGGTTGGAATGCATTACCACTGAACTGTTTTCTCCTTTGAGGATGTATGCCACAATGGGACCCCAACTGACATCAATCAGCAACGCACAATCAAAAAGAATTTTTAAAAACCTGAGAAATATAGCTCCACTGTGAGACAAATGAAGGTTACTTCTCTCTCAGACTCACAGTCCAATGCAGCATGTCTCATGTGACTGAAGAAACATCTGGGTTTTATCTTGAGATTCCTAATATTTTTCAGTGCAGACACATACACACACACACAGAATGCAAGTGTGCTGAGGAAGACAACTTGTCATATTTATCGTTCAAAGAGTAGGAAGGAGTAGAACTTTTACCTACAATATTAATTTTTTTAATGTTGCCATTTTAAAATTTTATTTATTGAAATGCTACCTTCCTTTTTAAAATGCTAATTAAAATATTAAAAAGGCTTTCAGAAGTTAACATCTTAAAATCAATAAGCCTTAACCTTGAAATACAATATGCTCAAACTCTGCAGCACTAGGGATCTCATTAGACATTTTCCAGAAGTCTCCATGCACTGCTTAGTTTCACTGCCTCTATCAAATACACATGTATAACTACAGTCCCAAAGTAAGAATTGCTAAACACTACTGATTGCCACTTAATGATTTTTAAGACCACAAAAACACCCTTTTGTACTCAACACTTTTAGCACTGCTATTCACTACAGCCTTCTGCAGTTGCAAAATACAATTCTCAACTCTACCAGTGCTAGAGGCAAAAAAGAAAAAGAAAAAAACCCAGCTGGATAAAATATCTTAAGGTCAGGCTTTTTACATGTAAAGCAGCCACAGCAAAATTATTCACATTCTTAGCACATAGCTGACCGGGACAAGATTCCATGGAGAGGTAAACAATTCCCGCAAGAGAGCAGCTGCATCTTCCTCAGCTCGGGAGCTATTGGGGGAGGGAAAAATGCCTGGGGAGGGAAAAATACCCAATGAGGTCCCCAAAACTGATCAGAAGCAGGAAGAAAATGAAAGATCGCTTATGCTGCATGCTAATGCTTCACTTAACCACTCCTTTTCTGTGCTTAGTGAGAATAGAAATGTGCAAAAATAAGTAAATAAATGAAAAATTAAGCCAGTTGGTAACACACACTTGGATCAATGTCCTAGAGGAACCTTGTAAGCACCAGAGTCCAGTTCCACATAGAAGAGCAGGGGTAGAAATAGTAGAACAGAACAATGGAAAGGAATACAGTCATCCAGTTTTGCTTTTATTTCCAAAAGTATCTTTTCAAAGTATAAAACCATTTATTTCTAGGTTTCCACAGTATCTCTCTTAAATTGTCCTTTTATTTAAATCTGGTATTTTCTTAGCAGCATCTTTACTCAGAGCACCTTAATGTTATTTTTGCTACCGGCCAAGTGGAACACTTAAATAGTCAAGACACACAGAACTGAAAAGCATGTTTCTCACTCTGCTCCATTTATGTGCAAAGGCTGTGATCTTTTAGTTTGTTGTAAAAAAAGAAATCCTCTTGCAAAATCCTCTTCAATCCTCCCCCATTTAACACTATTATTTCCTCACAAACCTGCCATTAGCCATGAACCAAATCAGCCACAGCAACACAAAATCTGACTGCATCACCTCTTTCAGCATTAATCACTTAATATTCACATACTATCTTCCACCTGCAAGCGTGTCAACTGAAAACTACTTCCACCCTGCTGCTGGCCGCCTGTCACTGCTCCCTGTGCCGGAGGGATCACCTGCTTCCCTCTTCCATGACCACACTGTGGTCCACTGGCCAGCAGAGGCAGCTGGGTTAGCACATACTTATGATATATCTGTTGAAGCTAACTCAGTTCATTTTAACCCAAGTGAGCTAGGGTTAACTCCAGCAGCAGCTCAGCTGGTGCAGTAGAACCTGGGTGAGAGGAAGTGTAAGAAGAGACAGCACTGAGCAGATGGCCATCTCTGGAGCACAGCTGGAAGGAGGACAGCACATGAGCACAGGCTGAGCTTTCTCGGCATTTCCTCTGATGGTGGTTGACAGCCAAGGCAGATGCCAGCACTCTCAACTTCTCTGCTCCTTTCTGTGACCCCCCTTGTCATGCCCCCCAATTGTGCCTGTGTCCCTTCCACCATTCCCCTCCAAAGTTATTTTTGACCTGGATCAGTTCCCTGATCAGTCACTACTCTGCTCCACAAAAACTGCTGGCACAGCTTGTGGGAATGAACTGGGGAGGAAAGTGCAGGAAGATGGGCAACTGTGGAAACCACTGAAAGCTGCAAGTCTTCTTCCTTCACACCAACATACAAGCTTCCCGGGTGAATGGAATACACTTGTGATATCTCAGACTATAAAACTGTTGTTTTTTTTTCTCTATCCTGCCTTAAGAAAGTTTTTAATTGCAGTATTTTGTGCATTGGTGTCATATTAGGTTTAACAAGCTAATCCCTCTCTGACTTTTGCAGTTATCACCCAATATGTCAAGGCAACAAGAGGACATCTTTCAGAAATACATTTGATCATCTTAAAAAGATATAGCCAAGGGGAAACAGCCTTATACGACAGGCTATAAATCAACATGTTAGACAAGTAATTTTAAACCACAGGAGGAAGAAAAAAGAATGTCACTGTATCAAGCCAATAAAAACCCTGCAACACTGAGTTTAGAAGATACTGGACCTAATCCATACAACTATATTTCTTAGGAAAATACAGTATTTTGAACTCTAAAGAAGTCTGAACTTGATTATACTGAAACAAATGAGAGGGAGGAAAGAGGAGCAGAGGACATGATTCCACTCATCCTTCCTCTGCAGCTGAAGTCTGAGAAGGAGCTTGAGAAGGCTCAAACAGATAAGAAACCATTCCCTTGACCAAGTCACTCAGTGTTCACACATTTACATACTAGTTCCCAGTAAACCTGGCAGTGGATCAGTGTTCCTCACCTCCCTCATTGAAGCCTTCACTCAAACTTTTAGGCGACTGTTGTTTTCCAATGCTCTCAACCCATGTCACTTAATAAAACAGCTGGCAATTGTTTTTCAGGCATTATTATTATTATTATTATTATTATTATTATTATCATTATCATCATCATTATCATTATTACTACTACTACTATTACTATTACAGCACATACTCCATTGCATAAATACTATTCAAAGACAGCAGTGTTTCTTCCAAGATCTTAAAGGGTGCAAAATATTAAGAAACCAATAAGAGAAGAGTAATCACTTTTCTTCCTTGAGAAAATATATTCTTAAAAATGGGGCAAAATTATTCTTGGATATTTCAGATGCAGAACTAAATCTGCCAGAGCTTTGACAGGATAACACTATCAGTAACAAGCCAAACACTACATGGCATAGAAGGGAGGCTACATAACGCAGAGTCACAGAAACTAAGATACAACAATGTGCAGTGGTGCACTGGGGAATGTCTGAGTTTCTGGATTAAGAAATAAAGCTTCTATGCACCTGTTTGACAAAGCTGTCAAAGATAAGGATATACGTCTGGTTAGCAAATCAAGTTCCAAGTTCCCAAATTTCCCTTAAGAGAACTGGGTGGAGAGGAGACAGTACTCCTTACTGTTTTCTAACCTGTGCTGACAGTTACTGTTAAACAAATGTCACTACATCACACCCACTGCAGGTTCACGCAAAGATTTGTGTTCATAGTCTTTGAGCATGCCAAGCCCAAAACAAAGATCAGCCTCCATGGCAATGATACGTGAAGACAGTCCCTGTATCTTGGCTCATGCTACATCAGTAAGCTCTGAGAGGCGTCCTTGGAGTAATTTCTACAGCTCCAGAGAAATGCTCTTTTGTCACTTCTTCTGTGTGTGCATCTTACTTGGGCTCTTGTCTGTGCACACGCTGTCTTGGAAAATGTTGTGAGGTACAGAGTTACAGATGCAATGATTCCTGAACCGCAGTGTTCAAGATGACACAGGGTTTCCAAGGTCAACATTTGCTTCCTGTAACAAGCATTACAACTGTCTATTCTTTTTTTCCAAAGCATCCATTAGCTCTTAACATTGTCAATGTTATTATTATTTTTAATCAAGCTTTCCAGTACCTGCCACCACCTTCAGAGACTAACCACAAAGGCCAATGATAAGCAAGCTTAGAAGTATGTGCATAAATAGGATATATATCCTAAATTCCAAATGCGCTTTGATGAGTATTACAATGCTCAAGTGATCCATCTGCCAAGTGACTTCTGCATTCTTTCTAACCAGAAGTGTATGGGCTGGTATGTTCCACCAGCTGACTACTCATTTACTCCTGCTCTGAACATTTACCCACATTTTTCAAGCACTCCTCTTGAAAAACATTAAGTAAGCAGGCAATAAGAATGAGAGAGGTATCTATGTGGACAATAAACAAACTAAATATCATTATGCTTTTATTTGCTCTGTGCTGAAAGCTTCCTACTTTCCTAACCTAGAAACATCAATTCATGTTGTAATGTCTTTTGGGTAGACCTCATTTTTTGCAATGATGTTGCACCACACAGTTTTACTACAATGCCAGTGTAACAGTGGCTTTGTATTTGACTGTAATGTAATGAAGCAATGCATATCTGAAACCCAAGGTGAACACTAAATCACCTGACAGCAATTTACACTGGTAACACAATCCAATCTACACTAAGCTTTTCCCAATTTCTAACATAAAAGTCATAGACCAACAATCTTGTTCTGCCAGGAAAGGTACCAAAGACATTTCCTTATAATGTCATTACAAATGCTTGGAAAACTCTGTGAACACTAACATCATAATTTAGGTAAGAAAGAAGGAAAACACCAGGTATGCTTCAAATTTCAGGAATATCTTAGATGGTTATTAATTATCACATATAACTGGGTTTAACTGTCCATGTAATCTGAAATCCAAGCTATCGATATAAAATTAATTTGAACAGGTTTTCAACCAAGGCAAAAACCTGTGCCAAAACCTAAGTCTAAGTAAATGGACTTAGCATGTGTATACACTGGTGGAACAGGAGGACTCTCTTACTGCTCAGAATCACCAGCAAAGCTCTGGTCTAATGAAATCAACAGGAACTTTCTGATTTCAATGAGGACAAAATTTCAGCCCAAGATTCTTCATCTTCAAGCATGGCTGGGCTGGAGACACAACCCCAGTCTAGATGTGCACACCTGATCTGCATTGCTCTTCCCACTTTCTCGTCTCACTGCATTCTGCACAGCAGTGCTCAGAGAACAGAGCCAACCTCTACCAGACACTCAGATTGTGCAGGCTTTTCACGTTTTACCTTCTGACCCTAGAATCCAAGGGACCCTGTGTTGTTGCAAGGGGAGTCTGAGGAAAAAGAACACTGTTACTCAGTAGCTGATGAAAGGAAAAGGCCTCCCCACCCTCTCCCAGCACTTCCTGCAATGCTCCATACACTAAAGTCATATACCACTGCAAGCTGGATCGCAGCTCAGTGCATTCCACTGCACTTTGTCACGCTTCCCTGACCAACACTATGCCAAAAATGACTAGCTTTAACAGTTCTCTGGTGAATAAAAGAGCTTTTGCAACTCCGAAACAGAGCAGAGTTTTTAATTCATGTTAAATCTGCCTTTCTGTTCTGAAGGAACATTTTTAATGCTGCCTGTAATTCCCCTTCTGTGCTTTTTTCTTACTTCTGTAGTGACTTTTGTGAAGATAAACGGAAAATTCAAGCTGACTAGTTTTTAAAAACCTTCAAGAGACCTCTAAAATATGCCTGAAGGAAGTGAAAATATGAACTTGCAAAATAAAAAGATGAAAAAAATCTGCATCATGTTCATACAGATCTGGCAGCATACAGCAGTGAGCCAGAAGATTCACAAGATAGCTACCACAGAGAACAAAATCCAAAGTACAGCTGAACTATCTAAACAAGCATAGAGCAACATTATCCAAAATTTGCACATTTACTGTTTATTTTCTTAGTACCCAACTGAGCACAATCTTGTGGAATAATACACATTGCTCCTGCAAACATTTCTTCCACTCAAGATACTCTTGAGCACTTGTAGTTATGGACTATGCCCTAAGAAACCTTCCTCCATAATCTTTTATTCAAAACCTATGCCTACAATTATCAAAATAACATTATTATGAGAAAACCGTAAAACTAACATGAGCACTTAACAGAGTCAAGTGCTCACTATGTCAATGCTTGGCTCACCTCCATAGCAGAATAATACCAGAATGTTGCATGTACACCCAAAAAAGGGATCCCACTTCTCTCCAAGCCAGTTAGCTTTACTCGGCAGATCAAGAACTGTTGCTGGTTTCAGCCCATTTTTGGAACAGAGGGTTTCACTATCCAACCCCATCTCCAAGCTGACCTGCAGACATGCCTGCCCCGATTGCTACCCACGTATGGAAATAATAAAGCTATTTTTACATGAAAAGCAAATCCTTTATTTTCCCAAAAGCAAGAACAGCCATTGCAACAAGCATAGAAGCTAAGCATTTAGAATAGCGGAGGGTGTTACCTGCAAGTACAAAAAGCAATGAAGCATTGTGAACAAAATGTGGGCAGCATGAGGGATAAAGCACTACTTTAAGACAGCAAGCACACAAAAAACACTGAAAAGAGGGAAGTGGGGAGGAGGAAAGCAAGCCAACCTGGTGCTTTTAAATGCAATAGACTGGGAATGTGAGGAAGACACCTCTCCCGATCTGCAGTGCCTGACAGCTAGAGTAAGCAGCTGGCACCCACTGTCGGGGGCACTGATAGGAATCCCATGCTGCTCTCCCTGGTGTGCAGGGAGCAGCTCTGACTTGGCTGCTGTTCCTTCCACACTATGAGCTGAAAAGAACTTTCCTAAAGCCTGAGCACAATCCCTCGATGAACACACACTGGCTTCAGTCATGCATGTGGCCTAGGGGCTGAGACCAAAACAGCATGTCAGTGTGCATGATTAGGATTTTCATCCTCAAAAACAACATCCAATTTTCAAGGCAGATGCTCCATTAACACTAATGTTCCTCCAGTTCAAACAACCAGTTTGCTACTAATGGCTGAACTCAGCACTACCAGCTCTGTGACCTGATTGCCCTTCTCCCCAAATGCCAGACATCCTCTGTGCTCACACATCCAGTTCTTGCTTCTTAGCAGGGGATTCATCCTTGTTACGCTTCCCATTTTCCCTCATGATTGACAATTACCACTTTCCTGTCAGTTTAAACCTCAGGACTAACACCTCCTCTATCCATTAGCTGCCACAATTTGAAAGTCAAAAAAAAACACAAAAAGGGAGGTGGGGGGAAGTAAAAATTAGTTCCATTAAGCCTCATCCCAGGCTGGAAAACCACAAAACTAATATGTGAAAGTGGCAAAACTAACCAGATCTGTGGTCTAGTGGCAGGGTTCTTCCTAAATTCATGGACTCAAAACTTTGTGTGCAAGGAGGGTTGCCAGTGCCCTGCTAGTTTGAGTTAGGGTTTTGCCTAGTGGTGGGCAATGGTCCTATTTCAAGGTAATGGAAGATAGGAAGGAAAATTTATGCATAGCTTCAAGTTAGATAATTGGCCTCCTCTGAATGTTGTGCCAATTCTATGGCTGCTGTTGCTTGGCCTACATAGGGCAGGGTGATGACCAAGTTCAAACTCCAGTAGACAGAGCTAAATTTGGGAGCACAAACTCTCCTCCACAAGACAAGAGGAAGAAAATGGCTGTTTGCAAGAAACAAACACTGTTAATCCTGTTAAACACACAGCACTGCTATTTGCCCAAAATAGTGTTCTTGGAGATGCTGAATACATAGCAGGACGTTCTGACCTTCTCAGGAATCTGGGAGAAGACAGCTCTGCCTCCAACACAGGAGCTCTGCCACAAACTTTACAGAAGCTCAGACTCTCCTTTGCTTCCTGGGTAGACGTGTTTCAGGCTCAGGAGGCAACAGCTTCTCCCTGGGAAGTAAATTTGAGCACCCATTCCTGCCTAAGTGTAGAGCAGGGCCTGCAACAGCAAGTTCTCAACCTCCAGCAGTTAGTAACACTTATGAACCACAGGGAAGTTCCTGGAAAAGTGGAACTGATTTGTTACAGAATGTTTTAGAGCACCAAAGTAGTACTGAAAATAGTTTTTCTAGGTTACTTTCATGTGGCTTAAAACCCTGAAGGTTCACTTCTCAGTAAATAGAGAGATGGGGGTGGGGGGAGGCACACCAATGCACATGAAAATTCTTGTGGCTTGCTTTTGAATTTGCTGGCACTTCCCAGTGAGGTCCTGCTTTTGTAGTATGGGGAGCTGGCTCACCATGTACCCTGGCAGAGACTGATGACTTTTGCCTGCTTGTAAACTCCATGACTCTAGCTTTAGGTCTTCAATTTGCAGTTTGAAGCACTGCACCAACATCTCTCCACCATTTGCATGACTTCAACACCACATGTTTCACTAGAAAAAAAACATGTACACTTCCAGAAATAAAACACCATTGAGAAAGCACTCATTAATTTAGTGCTTGCATTAGAGAACATCATAAAAAGATTTTCAGAATGGAAGGAGTGGCCAAGGTGCCAGAAACGAAGGAGATGGAAGTGAGTTTCCAACAGTATAAAGAGGAATTCTACCCTGCTTCAGCACACAGCCAGCTGGTTGCTACCATGTCTGGGCAGAACACATTACACAGGCAATAAAGAGAACATCTAAAAGCACAATCAAGAACCTATACTGGACAATCAGAAAAAACAGACTACAGCAAGCTGTAATGCATGTCTCTGCAGAAAATTATTCAGCACTTGTTTGAAGCCAGGACAAAAATAGCCCAGAATGGAGTGGATTTGCCTTGATTCAAAGATCTGTCATATGGCCACAACTTTCTGTTTTTTTTCAATTGGGACAGTCAAAGAGGTTTTTTTGGTCTTTGTAAACCAGGATACTCTGCATATATTAGTATTTCTAAGATTTCAGGTACATTGATTAAATCAAATTTCATGCATCTGGAATGAACACAGTGACTGCAGGAAAGCTGGAAGAAAAGCATGAATGGACACGGACAGGTGGGTAGTTTAAGCACAAGCTGTGAAGTCCTGACACTGAATGGAAGAAAAAATGCAGACATGAAGTGACATGAGGTGTGCTGTCAAAGTCACATTACTACTGTAAGCAGAAAAAACAATGCAACAGGACAACAGGTAAGGTAGGGTATGGACTTGAACAGCCTTGAAGATATTTAAGTGTTGATCAAGTGGAAGAATAATATTAACATGGAGAGAAAGAAGCTGAAGAGGTGCAAATATAGCCTCTGAGTCTGTGCTGAAATCTTCTTCTATTTTGAAATAAACCATATCAAATGGACTCATAAATGGTGGATAAAACACACACCATATAAAGACCTACTCAGAAGTAATTTTACACTGCTAGTTGTCCTACTGAAATAAATTTGAAGAGCGAGAACTTAATACATTAACATCTAGTATTTGCAGTCTTCTTTTTAGTATTTTATGCATGTGAGCATTTTTGTGTGCTTTGGATGAAATAAGTAATTTACCAATCATGCATTAGAGTAACAAAGGATATAAAAAATAGCTGCAGAATGCTTCATCATTCAAGCAATCTACATTTAAATGTCAACATTTTATCTGTGCACACTGTGTTTATATTTCCCTAAATGCGTAGAAGACAGCGTGTGTCGCAGTAATAATTTCACATACGCACACATACACTGATTACAGACAAAGCAGGACAGAACACCCTCATTTTCACAGGCTGTCCCTGCCACTGCCATCACCTCCTTTGCAACGTTATGGATACACAGAGTTCTTCGGCTTCAGCCTTCTGAATGTTAACTGACCTAGATATACATTTTTTGAAGTATTTTCATAGCCTCTCCTGTTCTCTTCACCCTTCACCTCCCTGGGGAAATATTTTTAATTGCTTGGGTTCTGTTAAAATGAAGAGCACAAGCTTCTCATCAGGAAAAATCCATCTATTACACTGCAGGGAAGCTGAACACAGCCTCAAACATTAGAATCTTGCTTACTTAGACTAAAAAAAAAAAAAAATCTTCAGTGAAGTACCAAATCCTATGGATTAAGTTCTTCGCAAACAGCTATAGTCATCATAATAGAGATACGTACACACGCCTCTCTTGGGTGAATTTCTGTGTGTCAACTTGTATACAAGTTTCTGGTGAAACGCCAGTGACAGTCCAGAACGCACAGCAAGACCGTCAGAACAAAACCAGGTTTTGCTATGCTGCAACTATTGCAGGGTGACCCCAACAAAATCAGAGCTGACAGAACTATCTCAGCAGAAACCACATGGTAACAGGGAAGACACATCAGTTGCCAAGTAACACGAAGTTGAAAATACTCCAGCGGCAATAGTATTTGGGGTGACCAGCAGCAGGTGTGCAGAGCAGGCAGAAAGCAAGAGTCTGACAGATCAGCTTTCACCAGCCTTTTATTTAAGCATCTTCTGAAGATGGGAAATTGGGATCCCTCTCAAGTCTGGACAATATGAGCCTGCTGCTGCTATGGTAGGATAAGACCAAAGACCACAGTGCCACAGTAACTTCAGCCTCTATTTTGGTAATCAGGGGCATTTTTTCCCCAAAAGCTAGGGAATTATGAAAACTTCAAAATAAGGACAAACATTTTCTACTCTAAGCTTCATCTCCAAGCAACATAAAAATGCCAGATCTAAACTACACTAACAATTACGTTATAAACATAAGCAGAAAGACTGAAAAGTGAGGAATGTATTCCACATGTTGTACACATGACTTACGTATGGGTAAGATCCAAATGAACACAAACATCTGTAGCTTTAAGCAAACAGACAGGATGCCTGTCCCTCCTTGATTTTACTAGAGTGAACTGTGCTTGTCCCAGCAGTACTTGATCATAAAACTTCAACTCTAAAGTAGCTACATACACAGTGAAGCAGCTTGCAATCCAGCCAGAATTCATTCCTAAATCAAATAAAGGAAAACCTAGGCTTGCCCAGTTGTTTGCCTAGAGAGATTAAAAAAAAAAAAAGCCAGTGGGGAATTAATGGACATACCAAATAAATGAGAAAAACTCACTTTGCAGGTGTCTTTCCTGTCTCTCCTTGTTCATGATAAGATAGCAAGGCATACATACATTTCCAAGTCACAGAGGCAGCCTGTACCTACAGAACACAGACTCTACGTACTGGAGCCTGATTTATGGTAGGTTGGGGGGACACACGGACAACACACATGGGACATAGACATTCTATAGGAGTCACTGCCACCACAAGTGGCTGCTGAGCAGGACTGAACACTGTGCCCAAGGGAGCACTAACTAGCTGCAGTCTGCTCAAGAGTTCCATGATCAACATCACAAACAAAGAGCACTTCTGCTGCATTTTGTAGCACATAACCATTCACCTTCAGAGCAACCGCAGTGTGATCTTCAGCCCCTACATCCTGGTCGTGACCGTGCTAGTCACTGTTTCTTCTTCCAAGAGTGTTCTGGTAAGAATTCAGCCAGCATCTTGAATACTTCCAGAAAACAGACACACAGTTGTAATACTACCATGCTTTTGGAAAATGCAGCCACAGTAACTTCATTCTGCCCTTGGGCAAATATGACAGTAACTGGCAACGATACCTTATAAATGAAATGGAAGAAAAAGTAGCTGAGTTCCCTTCAGTTTATCAGATTATACTATACAACTGAATGCCTGGCTACACTCTTGTCATTTAAATTACTATAAACTCACGTATCTGGTGACAGAATACTTCTGCAGATAAAATTCCCCATTTTTTTTTTCTTCCTGTTAACTTCAGTTCTGCTGATCACCTAGTTTCAAAATGCCTGCAAAATCTTTCCTGTGGGTACAGCAAGTAAAAAAAGTGAGGAAAAAGGACTGTCATTTTAAGTTACTCCATATATATTTGGCCATGCTTTAGGAAAAAAAAAGGTAAAAAAAAAAAAAAATCACTCTACACAAGTATGGCACATACCTGTGTATTGCATGAGAAGTAGCCATGGACTTCTATTTGCATTCTCCTGATATTCAATTAGCAGCTATAACATAACTTTTTATTTAGTTTAGCCACTAAACAGGAAAGCATTCCTAGGTTGAATTAAATGAGTTCTAAATGCACATCTTGGAATACCTCTAAAGAGTGCAGCATGCAAAATCCTTGCATCCAGTAAGTTTAAAAGTGTAATTCAATTTTTTTGAGAAAGCAAAAAAACTCACAAACACAACCAAACACACCATGCCCCCACCCCTATGCAGAGATGCTATTTTCCAGTCTCAGCACAAAATCACATTTGTGAGTCTCAGATACAAGCCGAAAAGAACTGCAGAGATTTAGATTGAAGAGGGGGGGGGGGCGGAAAGGAACAGCTACACCCTACTACTATTGTGATATCAACTTCCTGTTATACTAATGGCAATCTTCACTTTTGGCCACAAGGGCTTTTTTCTTCAGAGATTGAAGTTAATGCTTATGCAGAATTTTTAGTGACTGTGATGAAGCCACTTCCTGTTTCATGTAAAAAAAATAAAAATTGATAGCTCAACATTCTCCTGGAAATTAAATTTCAATAAATAAAATCTAAGTACCTAATGCAAGTTAATCCTGCACCCTGTTACAGCATACATAATTTTAGACTTTTATATCAACTCTCAAGCTTCTAGAATGATTATCTGACATGAGGAATATGGAAGCATTAGTTTATTATAACTCAACATTTGCACTTAGCTACAGTTGAAGTCTAGCACCTGATTTCTGTTCTGTTATTTTAAACATAATCTTACTACCACCTACCAAGATGTAATTTATTCTACAGTTTGCCAAAGGAGACTCACAAGAACAAAGAGGAGATTTTAAAACACACTGCAGCCTTGTTTAGTGCCATATTACTGCCCAGCTGCGAAGAAGCCACATGTTAACATGTGAAGGAGCACATGCAATCACCTACTACCGCCAAGGTATATTTCTACTACTGTGAAAACATAAGTGAAAAGATAAAATTCTTTTTCTCTCTTCAGTGGGACAAGAGCTTACTCAAAGCCACATTCACAAAGAACAAATCCAAGAGTGTTTTCAAATATACTGCAGGAACTGCATCATGACAGAGAGGATTTAAGTATATCCACTAAGACAGTGTCATCAAGAAGTGACAGCAACACAGGAAGACTGGAGACAAGAGAAATGGAATACGAGAGGTGTTGGCAGGTACTGGCTCAGAAGCAGTCCTCACCTGTTGCCTTCAGCCCCTGGAAGGCTACAATGCATTCTAAAGCTGCTAAAAACTCAAATGACTTAAGGGGATAAGTCCAGGTGTACTAGTGGGAAAACATATTGCTTTACATGTCCTGATGTAAAAACACTGGACAATACTGGAAACTTTTCAAAAATTAAAAAAAGGTAGAAAACGAAAAGGGAGGTTAGACAGAAAGAAAAACAGTATAGGAAAAGGTTATGACAGAGCTCTCAGCTAGCAAAGACAGAGTGAACTTGCCTTCAAACAAGGGAGGCAAATTAACACACAAGAGATTGCTGGCCTGAATTCGCAAATATACTTCCGTTGCTAAAATAAAACCCTTCTCCTGCATTCAGCAGTGAATGCCCTCATTTGAAGGCCCCTTTTTTCTCCTTGTAACCTAAGAATACTTATTTCCTTCTGACCTGCAACATATGTTGTAATGACTTGCCACCCTTAATATATGGCCCACAGAATAACCTAGGCAATCTTATAACAGCTTATTCTTAAGCCATTTTTCATGGAAAAAAAAAAAAAATCTATCTGAACCCAAAGCACTCAGATGACAACTAAGATGCCCATCCTGAAGGTTTTGGCAAATTAACACAGTTAACGTTTACCCAAGCAGAAGACAAAATTTTGTCATAGGACAGGCCAATGTCATGATTAATTCCCCATTTGCTCAGAACTATCACAAAATTTGCTGCCCTTCACCTTGAAGACAAGCTGTCTTTTTAGACTTGTCCTCTTAACAAATATGTTGCAACAGGTATTTTCCTACAGGCAAAACTCCAGCCATACAGTGTCTGTTACCAAAACAAAACTTTGCATTGTTATCAGCTTCCTCCTTGCTCCAACTATAGGATGAAAATTCATACCACTCAGTAACACACTGCCAGATGGTACATGGATTATATATGAACAGTCATGACCTAAAACCCTATATAAGAAAGAAAAAAAAAGAACAGTAATTTCACATGCAAAACATAAAAAGGACTTTCTGCCCAAGTTCTACTCAGCATAGCAGAATTTCCCTCAACTTAAAGATCAAATATTTGTCCAAATTGAGAAACATACTTCATTTCCCACTCTCAAAGTTTCTCAAAATCAAGCAGTAGCTACTAAATTAGGGTAGAATCTTTGCCAAATGGGTTAAACAAAAAGGATGCCATCCATGATGCATGAAGAGATAAAAAAATTCTGGAATGCAAGAAAAATTAGAACAAACAAACAAACAAAAAACAACCCGAAGCACCCCACTTCTACAAAGCGAATTCCATGAACTGAGTGTAACAGAGATGACAACATGGCCAGCTGGATATTCTCAAGACACATTACAGTCCTCACAAACACTATTCCAGTTCCTTGAAAGACACTATAATTAGTTTTCAAAGGACAGATCTTACCCTTTGGAACTTTCTGACATTGGCACAGGTGTTTTATTAGACAGTTATTTATAAAAGCCTCTGGAAAAAATGAAGCTTAAGGACTTCCCCACTTCACATATTCACATGTTTTTTCAGTGTGTAGTACATGATGCACATTACTGGAAATGCACAGCCTGTAAAAATCCTAAAATGAATTTTTTTTCTTAAAAACAGCTGCCCAAACAAACCGTCTAGAAATCTTCACCCAGAAAAGGCACCCTTGCTCAAAAAAAAGAAGTTTGCTTGCGAGGGGGGGAAGTGACATGTGTGTGACATTCCACATTTTTATCTAGAACTGCTGCAGCCCACTCTAAATTACAATGTCAGTGGCTGTTTATGCTCTAAGGAAGTACAGTAAGTACAGTACAGCCCATTCAGGTTGCTGGAATGTCACTGATCATATGCTCAATTGCATCTATTCATTAGAAAAATTCAATCCACAAGAGCAGCTGCATTTACCACCACACACCAAACGCCATACAGTTGCCCCAGGTGATTCCTGTAGTTTACCAGCCTGCAGGACAGACCGTTCCCACTCTTTTCCCTCTGCAGCAGCTGCAAGTTACAATTCCAAGCCCAAGGAGTTGTATTTACTAAAGAACAATATATTAGCAGTGCTTTTGGCTTCAAGTTTTTGCAACAAAAAAAGGTCTGGCCTTTTGCAGTCATGTTCTACAAGTTCAAAACAATTCATGCTGCACTAATTATTTTTTATTGAAACTTGCTAATAATTACTGTTGAAAAGATTACTTAAGCAAACAACAGACAATTTACTCCATTTGTTTGAGAAGAACTATGACTAATTATGTGTGTAATTTTGTTTTGAATCTCTTTTTTTTAAAAAAGTGTGACTTCTTCAGGTCAAAAGCAAAGTCCCCATTAAGTTCTGAGGGCCAGATTTCACCACACAACCATAAGCTAAACAGTGGCTGAAAATAAATCTTTGAGAAAGAACATGGGTTATTTAAAAGGACAATAGCAACTTGCTAATTAATTTAAAAAGTTTTCACATGTAACACCTATGATGACTGTAACTGAAAGACATAGAAATTTGCATTTACTTAATGAATTACACTGCATTTTATATACTTGTTAAATTTACTAACCAGCTTAGAACCAATTTCCTGTCTGTGTGGGTCTTTCACGGAGCATGAATAAAGTAATAAAATGTTATTATGTTTCCTCTTTATTTAATTAAACAAATTTCAATTTCATCTTAAAGCTTACAGAGTTACTTAGGCAGAACAGGGAGCAACAAACCCTGCCTTTCTGTTACCCAATAGGCAACATCTTTTGTAATAGGTAGAATGGTTGTTAAAATCTAACCATGCTACAGATGTGCTAGAGGAGTGGAGCTAATAAAAGTAATAGAACTATCCTTTCCACAGCCTCTAAAATTTATACTATTTCCTTCTTAACTGTCACTGCTGTCCTCCACCCTTCCAAAAAACCCTATTGTGGCCCAATAAACAGACTGAGGAAGAATCCAAATAATTGCGTGATGTACACCAGAACAGATTACCCACAAGGTTAGGATTAGTTTCCAGAGTACTGTCTAGAACATAAAAAAACATCAGTCCAAACCCAACTTGAAAATGGAGTTTGCATAAGATCAAACTGAATAATGTTATAGCCAACTATTCATTCTTCACACCTTTCTAGAACACCCATGATTTGAGGTTCTTATGACAAGTTGCCAACTTCAGAACACTTGCAACCATTAAACAGCTGATAAGTGTACCATGAAGCAGGATCAGAAGGTCTAGTATCTTGTACTCTGCAGGCTTGCTGTAGGGTAAGGCTCAAGCAGACCATTTCATGTACTGAAATCCTTAACCTCTAAACAATTTAATGTGGGGAGAGGTGGAGTTTCAATGTCCATTTACCAGCCTCATTGGGCCCAGAGGTAAGGAAAACCAAAGAGACTGAAGCTGACTTCACTTCTCTATTAAATCAGAAACATGTTAGCTGCCTACAGGACTACAGAAGATATCCCTCCAGTAGGCATTTAAAGGCTTTGATACACAAGCAGGGACAGGATAGATGTATAGCTTGGGAGGGCTGATTTACTATACATCATACTCTGAAACAGTTCACCATTTGATTCAGCACAGCTCAGGCACCAGGATGAAAAGCAGAATCTGGAGATAGTAACTGTACTGTCTGTCACCCTATAACAAGCCATCATCAGGGCCAGATACCACTCAAGAAGCTCCATTCATTCACGAACCTCCAGTAAAGCCATCCTCCATATAGCCTGCATCCACATTAGGAAACCCATCATTTTTAGCCACAAGAATCCAGTTCTGGAACCCCTCTGTGGGCTCAAGTCAAATGTGATCCTGCTTATGCTTAGGTCTGAACACCAAACACACCTAAGGGATAGGCCCAGTAATGCCATCTCCAGGCAACAAGTCATCACATCTAGGGAGAAAAGCTAAATTTGAGGATGGAAGGATGATGGCAAATAAGGGGAATAAAACCCCAAACAAACAAAAGACAAAAAAGACAACCAAAATATGCAGCCAAATTTAAGGGAGTAGCAAAAAAACCTCCACATCAGGGTCAGAACTGGGCTCATTCTCAGTGTTCCATAGGAAGCAATACCATTGTATGAACACAGAAGTAAAAATAGCTTAAGATATTAAAAACTTTACACATATAGTGCATTACATTGCCTTGATACATTTTAGCAGGTGCTCAGGTATTGTGTTTTATACATTGGCTTCACATTTCTGGGCTGTAGTGTGCTCAAAGAACTTTCCAAGATTTCAGTCCAACAAGACTGTTCTGTGTGTGAACGATTTGTCCATGTAACCTACCAAACGCACTTTTCCAATCCAGTATCCAGCTGTGCTCATTTAACCTTGGCTCATATACACAGGGAGTGTTCTCATCCTAAACAGCTAGGCAAATTTAGAAGGTAGAATTCTAAAAAGCACTGTGTTTTCCTGGCACGCTTCAGACAAGAGAAAATCCTTGGTTCCTCCAGCTAAATAATTCAGTACATCATCTTGGTTCATTGGACTAGGAAGTGTTTAGTGGTACTACAGCACTTCTCACTGGATCTGCAATGTACCCTAGCTCTGATCATCTCACTTACCATAAACTCTTTGGAATAGAAAGAGTACTAATTAATATCTATATAGCTCCAGAGAAATACAAACTTTTTTATAATAGTGCCTGATGTTAGTTTTTTCTGTATGGATTCAGAATATTATCTAGGAGAGTCAAGAGACTCTGCCATGAATGAATGGAGGCTAAGTTTTGAAATCAAGGAAACACCACTGAAAGCACTTTGGTTTAAAAGCCCTCCAATTTTTATCAAAGACTATAAAAAGAAACGCTTCAGCTTGTCAACAGCTGATCATACAGGAAAATAAAGTTGTTTCTACAACAACCAGAATCAGCACTTCGTCTCCAAAAAGCAAAATTTTCAATATTCTTGGACAGAGGTGAAAGTCAATACCAACACTGGAAGCACACGCAAGATGAATGCAGCTCAACACATAAGGACCATGCTCTGCACCAGGTAAATGGTTCTTTAATAAATCATACATTCAAGCACCAATCTTAGAATGATAAAAGCAAGCATCTCTGTGCCAAGTCCCTTATCTGAGACAGGGCTATCAACTCGTGATGGAAGCAGTGAAGGTGAGGAAGTAAGGGTGTGCACTCAACCACTGCAGCTGGCTGAACACCCAGCCAGTTCCACTTGCTTCTGGCAAACAGCAAGAGAGCTCCTTCAGAGACCATTACTTTGTCATTTCTTCTAGTTGCTTCTGACAGTTAACTGAGCTTAGATGTGCTAGACAAAATTCCACCCTATTAGTCATAGACATGGCTTGTTCTAGTATTCAGAGGGAAAAAAAAAAAAAGTACTCTGTTCAGCGTTATGTATCAACTGGAGAAATAATAAGAAATTCTAGGAGTCACCATGACTGTCTCTAACAGGAACGAACCCCGTACTAGGCATGTTTCTCAACAGCAAGTCCATCTACTCTGCTAAATCATACAGCAACACACTTGCCAGAAGAATTGGGTTTTTTGTCAACAGTCAAGCCTGATAACTTCCATCAAAGTCCTTTCTTTGGTCCCGAGTATAAACTTGATCTGAAGGCAGTGACAATCCCCCCTCCAAACTCATACATACCTGATCACAACCTGCATTCACCAGTTCCTGGAGCATCTGCCTATTTACTTCAACAGCTGCTGTAGTGCTTGACTCATTAGCAAAAGGCAGCAAAGAATATCTAATTTCTCGCAGAGCTTTCTGATACGGTCCAAACTTGGGCGTTTGTCTCATCTGCTGCTGCCTTGCAGCATCCTTCCCTATTAAAATCTTAGAGTCCAGAGAAGTCTCGCTGCCTGGTCCAATATGTAGTCCCTGACCTGAAGATTTGGATGGTTGCTTTAAACCTTCTCGAATTTCTTGTAACCTTTGTCTGCTGTTTCCAGAATATGTTGTAGCAGGAAAAGTCTTTGGCCTCATTGTTAATCCAGTTTTCTCTGAGCATAAATACAGCTTTTTCTTTATTTTTAAATTATTTTACTTTGAAAAAGTGTTCCTTGGTGGTATTAATTTCTTGTAAACATAATCCTTCGAAGAGAAAAAGAACAGGCAAAATTATCAAGAAATTTCTGCCAACGTTTTACTTCAGCTCATGATCTTCACGTTTCCTACAGAAAATGAAAATCCTTGGAATCATCATTTTGCAGACTGACTGTGTCTGAAACAAAAGAAAATAAAAAGTACATGCAATTAAGTTGATACTGCAAATGCCTCTGAACGGATAGCATGACAATTAACCAAGTGAAAGTGAATCTGTTTAACTTATTAAGCTGTCACAGCTGGATTCCTTTTAATGGGAAAATACGATACCAAAGACTTTCTCACCATAATAAATAAGTAAATAATTTTCTTTAAAGTTTCATTTTCAAACTAAATGAAAACAAAACCCTTAAAAATGACAACATTTAGGAATTTTACAGTACCTAAGTGCGGCACGTTTCCCACTCAATTGCATAACCAAATACTAGACAAGCCTATCCTATTTCATAATTAGGGAAGAGTATGCTCATTAAATGCTCTTCCCCCACTTAAGATTTTGTTTGTTTTACACTAGCTGAGCTCAGTTTCAGAAGTTTATGAAAAATATTTTTAATAGAAATATTGACGACTAACCATAGCAACTTCTAGTATTTCAATAACAAAGTGAATAATATCTTACAAAGTCTGAAGGTAAGAATTCTCCCCAGAACTGGAAGGAGGGGGTATATGATATTTCATTAGCTGTGCCTAAGAAAGGGAAAAGAGAGGTAGATGGAGCTATGCAGTAACTTACAGAAGAGGCAGAACCTGCTCAGTTAGCATCCCAACAGAGAAAAATGAGAAGACTGAGACAGCTTTATGCACTTCTTCTGACATGCAGCAGAAAACAACTATGCAGCACAGCTGAGATACTGTACAACTTGTGATCTCTGTGCAGCATGAAGTTACAACAAGAATCCTACCTTAACTAAGTCTCTGTGGCACCATAATAGAAATATGAAATAACTGTGCATTTGGAAGAGGATTAAAAAGACAGCTTAATCACAAAATGTCATCTTGCTATTGATGCTGCTTACACACGTTCGCTTCTGCTGCAGGTATTAGCACTTGCAAAGTGACTCCTGAATGGTGCTGGTGAGGTCAGAATTTTGTGCAGTTGTTTTCAAATCACAAATACAGAAGATGGTAACACACTGAATGTTCCTGTCACTCAAAAGTCGACTCGATTTTTTATTTTTTAAAAAAGGCACTTCAGTTCTTGTCATAGCACATTTACCACTGGAAAAGAGATTCTCCAGGAAGTAATGCTCTTTATTATCACATGCTCAGACTAAACTCAACTCACTGCAACCAACAGCTCTTCCTGTGAGAGATACCTATAGTATTTCCCAATTAAAAAAAACATTTTCATACATTTACCATCACTTCTCACTGCCAGGAAAACATCTTACTACTGGGAAGGCCAAGACAGTCTGGACACATTCACTTCTGAAGCCCCTCACCATTTCCTCATTAGTACAGGGTTCACTTAAGCTTTCCTCTACAACCAAACACTGAAATGCAGCAGTGAAGTCAGAGCTAGCACTCTGTTATGATGTTTCATCAGTTTGAAATGCAAGAGCCCAGATTCATCACTGAGATTAATCCATGTCAACCTCTTTAGCTAAGATTTAAATGCTCAGTTAACTAAAAGACACCTACAATGTATTCAAGGTCTTGAGCTCCTTCACTTGGTACTCTCTAAGGATATCCTGCAACACTAACTCACAGAGGACTGAAAGTGACACAAATGCCCACATGCATATTGGACAGGGCTTGTCACTTGTTTTCAGGGAAGTGCTAAAGCTGTTTGTCTAGACTTTGATATTCCCACAAACAACAAATCAGCTATCAGTCAGTAATAGCTCAATTTCAACTGTTCTCCATGAGGACAAAAGCAACTGACGGATCTCAAGAGCAGAATTTTTTCTACTTAGAATATAGCAAAAGATAATACATAGCCTCACTTAAAAACAAAACAAAACAAAAAAACAACAACAGCAAAAAAACCCCACCTAAAACAGTAGTATTGCAGCCTTTTTAGGATTACATCATAACTAGCTAGTACTTAAAAGACACAAAGAAATTAATTGGTCTATAATTGTCTTTCTTTTCCGGACAGCAGCAGGCACCATACGGCTGGGTTTAGGAATCTGGGTTGTTCTTCCTTTTCAGTCCCTGTGCCAATTCTCAGGCCTGGGACACGATGGAAAAGCTTGCAACCACCACCGCCACTCCCCCCCTCCTCCCTTTTTTTTTTTTGCAGCAAAGGACTGCCTTCCCACTCACACACGTTTCACATAAAGAACTTTCATGACCTTTAGCCTAAGCTCGAGTCTAATAATGCTAGGTCAAGCCAGCTGGCAACCTCCTCAGTTTACATTTACAATACTGCTAAATCAAAAAGATATGCTGATAATTCAGACAACATGAATCAGAACAGCAAGTACTGCAGCTAACTGCAACTGTGTTTTATATTTTGCAGAAAGGTTTTTTAACTAAGTCAGATAAGTAAAAATATCAGAACATTAGATATTACAGATGATTTACAAAGACAAACTACCTGCTTTTATAAAATCTTCCTGTGACTTGGAATTTTTAACAGAAAAGGGCTGTACACTCCAAAAGATACAAAGTATGTCTAATTCTGTCTAAGCATTTCTGACTGTGCATCTCTACCTTGCCTTTAGCATGGATGTATCAACAGCTTTCCTATCATCACAGGAAATGATTTTTCAGAATTATTTTTAAGCTTCAATCCATTTTCACTAAACAATCCCAAGGTGGTGTTTTTTTTTTTCTAAAATGTTGGATGTTCTGCTTTAATTAGAAGCTTGTCCATTATCCTGAAGATAAAATATTTCAGATAAGTGCAACATTATTTTAATTCCATCAACTTAGAACAATTTTTAAATAACTCACGTTTCTTCATTTGAGAAATACCAATAGCTACTCTGGCAGCAACCAGTCGAACACACTGAAATATGCTGATGTCTGTCACCCCAGCAGCACTAGCTATTCACTCACCAACAGACTGCATGTGCTAGAGGCTCTGTGGAGCTGGGACACAGGCAAGAAACTAAAGCTCAACTGTGTTTCCAAAGCTAAGTCCCAAACTCTGAGCTGGAGAGCTGTTTCCCTGTCTAGTAACATGCAGGTGCTGTGGTGAGCTGAACTAGCGATCCCTACAGAAGGAAGGAGTGAAGTTATAAGAAACTGCTACAATTGCCTTCCTTCTCTCAATGTACAAGTGTGGCTTTGGGTTTGGTTTTTAGGGTTTTTTTTTAATCACAAATTAATGGAAATGGGGACTGTCTGTCTCCTTTTTACTGGAGGTCTAAGATTGTCGTGGGGGTTGTGCTGTTTCAGGAACTCCATTATTATACAATCTGTGCTTACCCTTTCTAAGTGGGCACACGGTGAAAATAAAAAAACCACGAAGTTAGGATCTTCCCCAAAAATCATTCCTCCTCTAACTTCCTCCTGCTAACAAACCTCTCCAGAAGTAACTCCGTGCCTGGGTCCCGCTGCCAACTGCGAGCGCCGGAGCAGTGCAGCGCTGTGGGGAACAGCTCACCTTCCCCCTCCACAGCGGACCCGCAGCCACTGACCGCAGAGCCTGGACACTCCGAATCAGCTCTTTTTGCGTCACTTGCCCGAGTTCCTTCGCCGAGGAAGGGGGTATTTCAACACGCACCCCACTCAGGAGGCAGGAGAGAGGGTGGCGAAGGGCTGTGATTTGGCAGTGACCTTCAACGGGCTGGAAGAGCGGGGCCCCGCCGCAGCCCGAGGGGACCCCGCGGGCCCTGGAGGGGCCCGTCCGCCTCGCCCCGGCCCGTCCGCCTCGCCCCGGCCCGTCCGCCTCGCCCCGGCCCTCGCTCCACGGAAACCCCCCGGCGGGGTCCGGCCCAGGCTCGTTGCCACCAACCCCCGTGCCGGCCAGGAGTAGCCCCAGGGAAGGCGGTCGCCTCAACCCCTTCTCCTTCGGCCGCAAAAAACTCCCCTTTCACAGGCAAAAGGTCTCAAAACGAACTCCGGGCAGCAGCTCCGGCCTGCCGGGGCGCCCCGCGGAGACGGGCCGGGCGGCGGGCGGGCAGCCCTGCTGCCCGGGCTGGGGCACAGGCCTCCGGCAGGCGGGACCCTCCAGCCTCCCGCCGGACCTGCGCTGTCACACGGCGGTCCGGAAAATGTCGGAGGGTGCGGGCAGGGCGCCGAGGCTGCCCCCGGGAGGGGCGCGCACACAGACACGCACACAGACACGCACACGGGACAACCGCTCCCGCCTCAAGGACCGACCCATCTCCGCGCCCCCTCTTCTCCACACGACTTTCCCCTCGGAGTCCGGCAGCTGGAGGAGGGGGGGGGGGGGGTAAGGGTGGGAAAGCGCTCCCAGCCGGTGCCGGTGCCGGGCCCCCCCCCCCCCCCCCTTCGCTCACCTCCTCGGGGCGCCCAGCGCCGCTCGCCTGCGGGGCGCGCGCGTGTGCGCCGCGAGAGAAGGGCTCAGCGGCGGCGGCGGCCCCGACGGCGCGGGCCGGGCTCCATCCTCCCCCTCGGCCGTCCCGGGCGCCGAGTGCGGGCGCAGTCGGGACATTCGCTACATTGTTGGCATTCCATTCGCGTCACGTGACCCGCGGCGCCCGCGTCATTCCAGCCCTCCCGGCGCATTCCAGCGGGGGGAGGGGCCAGCGGGCGGCGGGGCGGGAAGCGCCGTCACGGGCGGCAGCGCAGCCGGGGGCGGGGGGGGGGGGGCTGCCTCCCCTCAGCCCTCCCGAGCCCCCGGGCGCCGCTCCCGGGCTTCGCAGGCAGCTTGTGACGCCCTCCCCTCACAGAAACACCCGCCTCACCCGCCCCCCTGCCGTTCGGTGTCGGGCAGAGGTGGCGAGGGACCCGCGGCGCCGCCTCCGCTCGCCGAGGTGAAAAAAAGGCTGAATTAGGCGGCGTGGAGGTGCCTGCCCGCTTGCAGGACGCCCCAAGCTGATGTTAATGTCTTACTATTAATTAATATTTTTATTTATTTTTTTATTTTTAAACTACTTCTTCCGTGCTGAATTAAAACCACACAAAATGGCAAGACTATCAGTGCCTGTTTGGGCTTTTGGTTTCTGGCTTGCTCTTCTTTCTTTCTTTCTTTTCGAGGGGAGGTTACTTATTTTTCATGTATTTTACCGTGTCAAGGGGGCTGTGAGGTGCCAGAGGAGGGCAGCCAGGGAATTAACATCTGGATCAAAAATGCAGACTGGAGCTTCAAAGCATTTCTGGATGCAAAGCTTGTGTTTGACCTTGTTACGGATGGAGCTGCCTGGATCTGAGCCTGTTTTTCTTGCAAGTAGGAATACTATGATTTTAGATATCTCTGTGGTCTTTAACAAAGACAGTTATCAATGAGAAATAATCCCCCCACACGCAAAACAGTTTGGATCTGAGAGGCTGGCTCTGACCCCTCAGCATGACAGATACACACACGAGCCATAACCAGGGAATACTAACAGAGTAAGGACAGTAAGAGAGGAAGCTTTCCTGTATCACAGAATCATAGAACGGTTTGGGTTGGAAGGGACCTTAAAGATCATCTAGTTCCAACCCCAGGGCAGGGACCCCTCCCACTAGACCAGGTTGCTCAAGGCCCCATCCAACCTGGCTTTGAACACTTCCAGGGCTGAGACATCCACAACTTCCCTGGGCAACCTGTTCCAGTGTCTCACCATCCTCACAGTGAAGAATTTCTTCCTAATGCCTAATCTAAATCTACCACCTTTCAGCTTAAAACTGTTACTTCTCACCCTATTTTTATGTGCCCTTATAAAAAGTGGTTCCCCAGCTTTCCTGTAGACCCTTCAGGTACTGGAAGGTCTCTATAAGGTCTCTCTGGAGCCTTCACCAGGCTGAACAACCCCAACTCTCAGCCTGTCTCCATAGCAAAGGTGCTTCAGCCCTCTGAGCATCTTGGTGGCCTCCTCTGCACTTGCTCCAACAGCTCCATGTCCTTCTTACGTTGGGAGCTCCAGAACTGGACACAGTACTCCAGCTGACACAGATCATTAACATGGAAGAAGCCTGCAGGCCTGAAATACAACTTCAAAGTTCTTGAAATCCTGTTGTAAAGATGATAGGTGCTTATTGTAGAGATCACTGTTGAGCAGGGAATGGTTTTCAATGGTGTGCAGGGAATATGTCAGTCCTGCAAACACTTAAGCCACATGGTTATCTTCAATCATGCAACGAGGTCCCAGTGTCCTCAACAAGACCAAGAGCATGTACAAAGAGAAGTCTATGCATAACTGTATTTCCAGAATGGGAGCTATATTTACAGCTTTTTTCCAAGCCATGGGAACTATTTTTGTAAGTAATATTACTCATGAACAGTCCTATCTAAAGATATTTCTCTGAGGTTATCATAATCCCTTTTTTTTTTTTTTTTAAATGCTTTCTATGCAAACTGTCAATAGCGATTATAAATTATGCTGGATTGGGAGGAGAAGTGACTGCCCATAGAGTGCTACATTTCATGAGAAAAATGCAGCCTGGTGATCAGAAATTGTTTACCATGTCATCAGAGGGCAGCTCGTTACTGTATATCAATTACTGTTGGAATTTCAGTAGTGTCATTGACTGCAAAGTATTGCAAGAGAGGAAAGGAAACCTCCAATTCTGGGGAGCTAAAGAAACCCATTAGCTTCAGAGCAGATTCCAGTGTCAGCAGAGTATTGCAGGGCAATGTGGTTCATTTTGCAATCTTCAAATACCTGCAAAACTGAAGTAAATTTTAAGTGATATGACAGATGCAGCATGGCTTCATTTTCTGAATTACTGCTGTGCTTAACCGATGAAGCATAGGAACATGATTGCCCAAACCAAAGATTGCTCAATGGCTTGAGACCTTTTCCCAACAAAGTTCACGCTGGTTTAAAGGAAAAGCATTGAGATAAAAATTGCTTACTCTGTGCTAATACACTCTTTCGTAAGATTTGGTTGTCATCCACATTCTTAAATCTAGGTAAAACAGATCTTTTAATTTATTTTTCTGCTTTGGAACTGTTTTGTTTTCCTTTGGCATTCCAGTCCATCTGGGAATGAAACTCAGCTGAACTATTCCACCTCCTAGTTCCAGCCAGCTGCTCTTTCTAAATTTCATGCATTTGCACCAAGTTGCTGGGTTTGAATTCCCACCAGCAGAGGGGCAGGTACAGGAGAGATGTCTGGAAAGCACTCTAGAAACTACTCACATTTTGCTGATCCACCAAAGATGAGGAGACTGAAACTCTTCTGCTTTTATCCTTTAGAAACCCAAACTATTAAAAATCACGTTCCTCAGAGGTACTAAGGAAACGGATTTCAGTTGGGTTGTATCATTGTGCAACAACTCAGTTAAAATATTATTTGACCTCTGTAAGTTTTTGGAGATTACTGTGTATCAGTCAAGTCTTTCCTCCCAACTGTCTTCTAGGCAGTAAGGTGTCTCCAGAAGGAAAGATGCTACATAAAAAGAACAATACAGTTGTATGAGCAAATCCACTCACAGACTAGATCATGAGATAATAATCTACCATGAGTAAGGGTCAGTGTGTTTATTTAGAGCTCCACTTCAGTGAGTGACCCTGCTGGATCTGTGGTGCTTACAGCACTCATCTCCTGACTTGCCTGAGCAGCTTCTGTCCGGCTGTGTGGATGAGGTGGGAGGGACCACAGCTCCAACATTTCGTGCTTTCTCCTTCCACCCACCTGAGACAGTGAGGGAAGAGGGAGCTCTGTGCAGCTCCATCCCCTCACATCTAATGCTGTGAGTTGTTTCGTGTCCTCGCGCTCTTGTTTCACCATTAGCTGGGCCACAGTGTGGCTCCTTGTAAAACTGTTGTATTTGGATCCAGTTACAAAATTGTGCAGTTAAAAATACTTGTAGCAACCAAGGAGTGGGTGGATGACCTTTTTTGAACCCATTCAGAAAACTTGAAAAAGAAAGGTAAAGCAATAATATCTTCAGGAACGTTTAGTTTTCTGCTAGTTTTTTTCTTTCTTTCTTTCTTTCTTTCTTTCTTTCTTTCTTTCTTTCTTTCTTTCTTTCTTTCTTTCTTTCTTTCTTTCTTTCTTTCTTTCTTTCTTTCTTTCTCCCTTCCTCCCTTCCTCCCTTCCTCCCTTCCTCCCTTCCTCCCTTCCTCCCTTCCTTCCTTCCTTCCTTCCTTCCTTCCTTCCTTCCTTCCTTCCTTCCTTCCTTCCTTCCTTCCTTCCTTCCTTCCTTCCTTCCTTCCTTCCTTCCTTCCTTCCTTCCTTCCTCCCTTCCTCCCTTCCTCCCTTCCTCCCTTCCTCCCTTCCTCCCTTCCTCCCTCCCTCCCTGCCTTCCTGCCTGCCTTCCTGCCTTCCTCCCTTCCCTTTTCCAAAAAGAGGACCGCATACATTAAATTATTATAAGCATGTGAACATAGGTGTGTATGAACATACAGACACAAATAATGTGCTGACAGTAACATCCTTTGGGACAAGATGTCTAGAAGAAACCACTGTGGTGCAAAATGAGTGATGTTCAAGGAAAAAAGACTCAGGTAAACATCACCAAAATGTTCTTGTTTTAATATATTTGTTTTCTTCACAGAATGATACTGGGGGGTCATTCTACCAAAATCACCAATGCAAAACCAGTTAGAAATTGGAGTTCTGAGTCCTCCAGCACAGTACAGATGTCACAACCTATATGTCTATGTAATGTATATGTTTAACTGTGGTGAAAAATTACATTTCTGGGAGTCAAAGTTAGGCTTGTTGCTTCAGTAATTGAGTGAGTGAAAAAAAAGTAAGCTCTAAACAAATTCTAATTATGATTTAGATAAGCTTTTTTTTTTTTTTGTCAGGACTGTCTCTATGAGATCTATCACAGAATTCTTTTGGGGCAGCAAAGGTGTAACGAACATAAAAACAGGTACTTCAGAAATACTTTTGAGTTCAGTACAAAGTAAGTGAAATGGGACATACCTGACTGGGAAACTGCCTCAGCTTTGCAGAGGAAACATGAACCCAGGCTCATGTCATTCTGGGTGCTCAGACTGCCTTCACAGGTTCAAAACTCTGAATTTCACAAGGACACATGTTCCTATGTACTCTGCCCCCAGCCCCACACTTTGTATCAATCATTGACTGCAGCTGGAGCCCAGGCAGCACCCAAGAGGACTGCAGGAATGTCATGGCTTTGTGTGGAATTTCGCCAGAGCAAGCCAGTTGTGCTCTCCATTTGGGAATGAATTGGCCAGATTTTCAAGTCCCTGCAATCCGCTTGGTGGCATCACTTTGCTTGGATGCAATGCAGGTGGCTTCTGAACATCACACAACTGGTTCCAAAATTTTAGGACATGCTTTTAGGTATCTGTAGGTAGTACCCTTCTTACTGTGGAGAAAATGAGAGGGGGTTGATACAGGACATATGAAGCCCTGGCATCTCGTGAGGGCATCCAGCAACCATTAATCTGGCTTGTAATTACCTTTTCATCAAAGGCCTGGCACAGTGGCTGTTAGCATCTCCTCTGTTAGCACAACAATACCCCACCACAGCTCTACCCTTCCTGCCGCAGACGCCCTGAATGATTCACCCTCCAGACAGAAAGAAAAGGTGTGGGAGGAACATGTGCACATTCAAATCTCTTGGCTTGGTGCAGAAAATGAGGGACGCTGGAATGGGTGAGGACAAGGGTAGCTTCCCAAAATACCTGTGTGTGGAGGAAAAAATTGAGAGAGCTGTGAGGAACCCCTACCCTGAGGGAACAAATGCGGCACTCCTCTTCTTCGGTACTCTGGAGAAGAAAATACAAAGGAATTCCCAGACCCCCTGGTATGTAGGTGAAGGTTTGGGACTAGGAAACTCCTGAGGGAGTACAGGTTGGGAAGCATCACCAGAGAACATGGGGAGGAATGAGCCAAGTGTGTAGCCTATGGAGTCTGCGGGAGCCTATGTCCCTGGCCCCTCACAGACATACACACACCAGTGCAAGGGCATTTGGCAACCATAAGAAACCATCTGAAGCTTCAGGAGGGTGACACTACTGAAACATTTCATGTTGATTTGGGAGAGAGGGTGGTAACCAGGTCTATTGAGCTAACGATAGCATAGATCAGCTTTTCTCTATTCCCTATCCCACTTTGGAACTGTCAGCAAACCATTTCCCTTCTCCACCTCAGCTTCCCTGCCCGTAAGGAAAGAGGAATGATTGCCACGTCTTGGAAAGACTAGGAAATCTCTGCATTAATAGCTCCTTCTGTGAGCTTTCATTATGTTAAATTGATGCCTCAAAGCCCAGTGTCTTAATTTAGCGTTAATTTAGAAGAAAGCTATGTTCATTTCTCTGATAATTTAATGTACTTATTTAGAAGGCCTGGCATTAAAGTCCTGTGTAGCTCTTCCTATGAGAAAATTTTATATTTTTTAAAGTCTCTATCAAATTTGCATTTTGCATTAGACTGATCTATCAATTTAAAAACTCGTGGCTGCTAAGGAATTTATATTGTCGTCTCTACAATAAACAAGACATATTTTGGAGTGAGTTTACCAAGGAAAGGATGTCTTTAATATGTTTCAACTGTTAGCCTGAATCCAGGATTTTGTTGTTTTCTGTTACCAAATTTGAGTGCAGGAGAAGAAATCTCCTACTGCCTATGACATATTTACTTTATGGGAAATCTGAAATCTGGAAAGCAGAAAAAATGGTGTCTCATTTCAACAAGAATGTAGAAAAAATTATTGTATCAGTATAAAATGACACACACTTTGTCCATTGAGTAGCTCACACATTGGGGAAATCTGAAATATTTTAGATAAGGCACTGGAAGAAGAGACAAAAATTACTGATGTGCCAGAGACCACAATCTACTCAAATGAAGTCCAAAATAGCAGCAAACAAAACTTTCTTGAAAATGGGTACTTCCTGTTAGTTACCTGCTTGCAATTAATGCCTGGTCACAAAAGCTAAACATCACATTCCCCAAAAGCACCAAAGCACCACCAGAAATGTTCCTAGTAGACACCTCAGTGGAGAAACCTGATAGATAATTGCCAATAGGGAGAGCAAAATGTCATACAAGTGCAGCAGTCACAGCAGGGGGGAGGCACACAACTCATATCCTCAGGGTTAGTTAGGAACCCATGTCCATTTGGTTGCAAATGAGACTGAGTCACAGGCATTTTAACACAATTACTCCTAACCCTTCTCAGAGCCAAAAACAAGACCATTTCAGAAAGCCTTAAGGTGTCCACATGTTAGAAACATATCAAGATCCTTCTTGTCCTAAGGAAGGGCAAGAATCACAGAATCACAGAATGGTTTAGGTTGGAAAGGACGTTCTCATTCCAATCCCCTTCATGGGCAAAAACACCTCTCACTAGACCAGGTTGCTCCAAGTCCCATCCAGCCTGGCCTTGGACACATCCAGGGAGTGGGCATCCACAGCTTCTCTGGGCAACCTGTGCCAGTATCTCATCACCACAGTGAAGAATTTCTTCCTAAGATCTCATCTAAATCTCTCCCCTTTCAGCTTGAAAACATTCCCCCTCTTCCTATCACTGGATGCCCTTGTAAAAAGTCTCCCTCCCCAGCATTCCTGTAGCTCCTTCAGGTACTGGAAGGTGCTCTAAGGTCTTCCCAGAGCCTTGTCCAGCCTGAACAACCCCAACTCTCTCAGTCTGTCTCCATAGCAGGGGTGTTCCAGCACTCTGAGCATCATGGTGGCCTCCTCTGTACTTGCTCCAACAGCTCCATGTCCTTATGTTGGGAGCTCCAGAACCAGGCATAGAAAGCATCTGTACTGCTATTTTTCTTGTTTTGTTGGGCCTTTTAAAGTTAGGCAATAAACAACCTTGAAAAAAACTTCTAATGAAGCATCTAGAAGGGACCCTAACAACAAAGTTGTAGGGCTTGGGGTAGGGGAATGGGAGAGAAGGGCTCCCACTGTCTGTGGCAATCAGCAGCAGAATTGCTGGATGCTGGGGGTGGAATGGGTGAGCCTGCAGGATGGGTTGGGCACAGAGGATGGGCTGGCCAGTTGTGTGGCACTGGCTGGGCTCTTCTGCACTGGGGTCAGCAAGGAGTCTTGGAGGGGAGCCCTGGCACAGCCATGTGGTGCTGGGGGCACTGCTCTGGAGGTGGGCCCACATCCATAGGCTCCTCTTGGTCTCCAGGTGAGCCTGCCTCCAACCCTGTCAGCTGCATGACTCTGCCTCCTCTTCATCCACAGGTCCTGCTGCCACCTCTGCTCCCCCTGACTCAAAGCCTGGTGGCCACCCACCTTGCTGCTATGTGACCCTTTGCCACCAAGCATCTTTGTATGCAAGGGCCTCAAAGGTCAGCTCAAACTGTGGGCCAGCTCCTGGGGTCCCTGTGTCTATAGTGCCCAGCAGTGAGGTGGCTTGTGGTATCAGGAGGCCACTGTGGTTGTGATGCTTGTGGCCTTATATGGCTGCTGGGTGGTGCTGAGGGGCTTTGCCTGAAAGATGGTCTAATGTGGGAGGAGGGTTGGGAGAGTGAAGGCCCCTTTTCCTGGGCATCATCCCGCTGTGCCATTCTGCTGCCCTTGGGCCAGGGACCACCCTACACCTCACCTTGTGGGCTGGGCAGTGGCTGTCTCCTCATCCCAACTCTGGGGTTCCCTGGATGAGATGGTGACAGCAGTGTGCCAGGAGGGTCAGGGGTCCTCAGTGTCACCCCACCACATGGATCCCTGCAAGGGGCACAGCCCCTGTGCCTGGCAAAAGCAGAGAAGGGACAAAGCATCCCAGCATCCCGGCGGCAGAAAAGGAGGTGCAGCTGCCCTGTGCCAGGTCTCCCAGCGCTCCCTCAAAGAATCACCAAGGCCAACTGTTACATGGGCTCTTTCCCTGTCCCCCAGTCCTGTCCCTGGAGAGGTGCCATCTCTTCTGCACTGAGCCCCAAGGGACAGGGGAGGAGAGGGCCTGGTATTGGGGCTGCTCTGACAGCAAGACACGAGGAGCTGTGGGACTGGAGGGACTGGCCAGAGATAATAATTGTCCTAACAAAGGATTTCAACAGTGACACTGTCACTTCAATATCCTTGGAAAAGAAAACTAGACAGGCTATAACCATCTCATCTTGCAAACGTATGAAAACTCAGCTAAAGGGCAGAATTGAGTCAGAATTTAGCACTTTAAATAGGCTGCCTTAACAAAAGCAATACAAGGAAAAGTGATCCTTCAGAAAAGGAGAATGAAGTGTCAGATGAGATATCATTTGAACACATTGTGGGTTCCCAACATAATGTGTGTTTTGGGCTAGATGTGGGACTCAGAGGAAACCATTCCTCTTCTGAGATGTTATTGGATCTGCTGGAGTCTTTAAAAGCAGGGAAGTGTAGCTGGAAGATTATTAAAAAAATAGTGACCATGGTAAAGAGCTTTGAATCAGATCTCTCAACAAGACTTGGATCTTTCCTGTTAAGCCGTTATTATTGTTAAATCAGCTCAAAAGGGGGGGGGGAAGGCAACAAATTGAAACTGATTAAATTCTGAGAGAAAATTGGACTTGGAATAGAGTAAAGGAAGGAATGGGATAGAAAAATGGGCACTGGCATGTGTTCAGAAGTGCTATTAATGTGTATTCCAAGACAATTCGAATAATAGTACAGATGGGCAAGGAAGTACAATCACGAATAAGAAAAAGACACATAGTGCAGAGGAAGAGAACTAGACAGATCACAGATTGACATCACTTATGCACAAGGGAAAAACAGTGAGTCAATATAAAACATAGAATTCAAACTGTAAGAGGATTAACTATGTGCATGCATGTATTCTAGATACATTGAGTAAGATCACAGCGGAAACAGGGATAGACTTCAGCTACAGACAGAAGTGGAGAGCTTTTTAAAAAAACTATTTGGACTTCTGTTTTCAAAAATTCTGCTTTTGTATTAGAGTATGTGATGTAGGTGACAGAACTGACCATAAATTAAAAGGAGAGACAGATGTAAGGCTATGTTAATGCAAGGCAACTGCACATGTGGAACAGCTACTAAACAAGAACATTCCATGCAAGCATGAGGCAACTATCAGTTAATCTTGCTATATTTGCTGGTGCACTCCAAGGCTGTAATTGCCCTCAAAAAAACCCAAAAAAACCAACAACCAAAACATAATAATCTTCTTAGCAGAGATTACAGATAAGCTACAGATAAGATAGACAAAGAAAATGAACATAGAAGCAGAGCTAGGCTGCATGCATGTTCACAAGGAACACAGCAATTCAACTACAAAGCCATAACCAGAATCCTCAACTCACGAATCACAATCAGCAACCAAATTATACTATCAGCAAAAAAAATATTTTAAAAGGATGCAAAACATGAATAGACAGAGGAAATGTCTAATTTCTCTGTTCCAGGCTATTGCCTGGACACCAAGCTCTAGGGGAAGCCTGGAAGCCTCAGGTCTTGCCCTAGGTAGTCTGCAGAAATTCAGATTCTTGCTGCTTAGCCTCTCTTTGGCATACAGGAATTTTCCAGTGGTGCTGTAAGCCTCTTGCTGCCTCTCATTTTCCTAAATAAACTGGGTTTTCAAGGTGAGTGTGCCAGCTGAGCTCGCTTTACATTGGCACACCTGCCACACCTGCAAGACTGCAACATCAGCCCTACAGTGCAGCTGGGTGAGGTGGCAGCCCCTGGCTCACAGCATCTCCTCAGCTCCACGGCGGGGTTGCAGCACTCTCCTGCTCAAGGTCTGCCCACAGCAGTGGCACATTCTCAGAGCACCTGCTGAGCCCAGCACTCAGCCACCACATTTCTGGTGCTGTGAGAAAGGGCCTGATTGCTGAGCAGTTGTGTGGTGCAATTGTGAGAGGCAGGGCTCCAGGGGAAGCCTCCGCTGTTTGGATTGCCTGCAGGAAGGAAGTGGGATAACGTACAACTTGGCAAGGCATCTCGAAGCAGCATAAGAAGATCCAGTCAACAAACCTCACATATTTTCTTGGGGGAAAGAGAAAGAAACTGCGTAGAGGAAAAGCTTCAGTCACATCTCTGTGTACTCTGGGAGGTGAAATCCTGTGTGCTTTGTGCTTGTTTACGTATCTTTACCAGCAAAGGACACCAGAAAACTAAGAGAAGATATTTACTATTGTCTATGAATTGAGTGCCTTGCATGGATAGAATAACTTGGCCTGAATCCTACGGATCAGTTGGTATAATCACACGCAGGATGGAAGGAGGAGAGTAACTATTGCCTGGCCTTTGCAATAGAAACAGAAAATTGCATGTTAGGACTTGTCATCCAGATG
Source organism: Apus apus (assembly GCF_020740795.1). Classification (NCBI taxonomy): domain Eukaryota; kingdom Metazoa; phylum Chordata; class Aves; order Apodiformes; family Apodidae; genus Apus; species Apus apus. The sequence goes on from NC_067282.1 coordinate 18,729,543, forward strand.
TGCCACACGTTCATTTTAAAGATAAAGTTTTATGGAAATCAGGTTCAGGATTACAGCCCCCAAAAAGTTGTTGGGGAAAAATTCTGAGAGACATTTGTGTAGGACACTGTGAAAAATCCCCAACTGTCCATAATACTCTACTAGAATATAATCACAGAACAACATAACATAAAAACAGAAGCAGCCAAATGGAAAGACTTTCCACTCTAAAAATGCTTCACCACCTCATCTTCCTGTTTGATGACTATCATTATCACTGTGTGTCTCCTGGTCTTCCACAGAGTCTCTCAACCTACATCTATTTTGAACTTTCTTCCCACACCATCCACTGCTTTTAGCTCACTTCAGAAACATACACTTCCTTGTCTAAAAAGCTCCACAACAGTCCTACACATAGTTTCAATTTTTATCTGTTTCCTTTCAGTCACTGCTGAATGTTACCTTTGCATTTTGTGCTAGAGCTCATAACAGCTCAACTTAAAGTAAAAAGGCTCTGAATGTCAAGGGTAGCTTTTATTCAGCACCAATCACTAAAACTGCAGGTTGGATAGTGTGTGATTTGCAAATAATTAAAATCAGAATTCAGTTATAATGAGAATCACCATTCTGAGCCTGTAACTTAAATGAGTAAAGTCTTCTATAAATCTCAGAATGTTACAAACACATGGATGGAAATATCATTATACTGCAAATCAAAATTAATAGAGACAGAAGTCACAACAAATTGTTTTAAAGCAGTGTCTCATGGCAGCACGAAAAACACCTCAAGCAGCCCTTCCTTTTCTATTACCATGACTACAAACCTTCTCTGTGCCTGGCCATTTCTTGCTTCAGGTGCTGTAATTTATTTAGTTACTCTCCACACTCCTTTGTACTCCCTTTAGCCCAACAAAATCCCTCTAACTGTGCTTACATCTATCATATAATTGCATATAACTCCAAATGCTCTAATGGTCTCTGCAACACCAAACCCCTGGTGTGTATGTAACAAGAGGGCAGGCTCAGATTGTGTAATGAATTTCCATGCACACTAGATATGCTTAGCCCTCCCCTGTGTACATAGTGATATGGTCTTCTCGTTTGGTTTGGTGTATTTTTTTGGTAGTAGGGGAAGGGCCCCAGGAGTGGCTCCTGTAAGAAGCTGAGAAGCTCCCCCTGCTCCAAACCCAGCCAAGGAGCCATTAGATGCACCTCTGCCATTAACATACGGAAAAACTGATACAACACTTGAGCAGAGAAGCACTTAGGGGAGAAGAGCTGTGCTGGAGGAGAAGAGCTGTGCTGGGGAAGGAGAGGGGTGGTGGTGGCTGGTGAGGAAGAAGGGGAAGAAGGTGCCCTGGCAGAAGTTTCCCTGCAACCCATGGTGAGATGGCAGCTGTTCCCCTGCACTCGTGGAGGAACGTGGTGGAACGTTCCCTGAAGGTGCCAGGAGGGGTGAACTTGGCCACTGGACTTGGATTTTGTGGCCAGAGGATTTGCTGCCTGTGGACTCTGATTACGCAGCTTTGGAAGACCCCGGTGCCAGGGGAGTTTGTTCCTAAAGCACCCGTGACTCTGTGGGAAGCCCAGGCTGGAGCAGCTCTGGACCTCGTGGGAAGGACTCATGAAGGAGAGGTTCCTGGAGGACTCTCTCCCAAGGGAGGGACCCCGTGGGGAAGCAAGGAAGGACTGTAAGGAATCCTTCTTCCTGAGGAGCAAGGCACAGCAAGAATCACCAGCCTGTGAAGTGACTCTAAACCCCATCCCCTGTCCCCCTGTGCCGCTGGGGGGAAGGAGGGAGAGAAACCGGGAACAAAGTGATTTGGGCCTGGGAAGAAGGAAGGGGTGGGGTAACATATGCAAGCCCTGTTCTGTGTGTGTGTCCTGGGTGTGTGTGGTTAGTGTGATTTTTTTTTCTTTTTTTCCCAAGTTAAGTCTGTTTTGCTCTGGACTTAATGGGTGAAGAACCCTCCCTGTCCTTTGTCTTGACCCAGGAGCTTTGTCCTCCCCATCCCAGAGAGTGTGTGTGGGGGGAGGAGTTGAGTGAGTGGCCATGGGGCTGTTCCTTTGTTGTCATGTTGGGCCCAAACTACGACATATGGGTGTGCAGATTTAGAAGTTACTTTTTAAGAAGTCTTGTGCAATGTTCAGAAATGCAAGCAAAGACTATATTTGTGTGCAACAAGTGTTTTCTTGTCCACTTGGAATTTCACAGTTATTGCTGTTCTTCACTTCGTGTGCATTTGAAACATCACAGTAAATCCTCATTTCGACGAATGGGAGGAGGTGTGTGCCCAGAGTGGGTGACACCAAATGGAGGTACTGGTGCAGTTGGAGTTGTTTGTCTGGTGGGCCCTGATGCATGGCACTGCTGATGGTTCCACCCTCCTCCCCACCACACCCACACACCTAATCTTGTCTGCCTGCACCTTTCTAATGAGGAAATTATTTTCGAATCTGTCCATGACCATGCAATTTCATATCCCTGTGGGTTTTAAAATTTCTTCTCCTGAAGTTCTTGCTGCTATTACATATTCATCCTGCCTCAAATATCTTTTTTCAATATAAAAGTATCAGTTATCTCCAAATCTACTTTCAGTATTTCCTCTGTTTTTTTCTGGGTTTAGGAAGGGTTTTTCCTCTAATTTTGGTTCATATAACCTGTTTCTCATTAAAGACCTAATCTGAAGATTTTAGTTTCTGTCTCAGTATCTTCTTCCTGAAGTGGCCCTTGCTTTTCTGCAACCATGACTACAATTCTTCTCTGTGCTCTGGCTGTTACTTGCTTCAGTTACTGTAATTCAGTGACAACTGTTGTTTAGGCTCTTCTTTACTGCCTAGCCTAACAAAAAGGTTGTTAATCTACATTCTCCTCCCTCATACTTGAAGGATACCATCTTGTTTCTTAACTTGTCAGCTCCCTGCCTCCTCACTCTTCAGAGATTTTCTCTCCTTTTCCCGTTTCCTCTCTTGCTTCCTCAGTCCCTCCTGCCACAAAACCTCTTGTCAAATCCTGCTTCTGTTCTGTAGCCTACCTTTATTTTGGTAGCTGCATAAGTTGAAGTAATACCAGTTTTACAGGGAGAAGAACTTGTGTACAGACTTATTGACTCCTAAAGGTACCTATGAGGTCCATGAAAGGTTAGAAAACAAACGCCAGTGCTTCTGAGTGGCATGCAGTCATTTAGCCCCAAGACTCCTGCTCTCCAGATTTGTCCTTCAGACCTCCTGCCCTAGTGATTCTCAGTCTCTGCAAGATCTACTTTTTCCTTCAAGAAAATTGCCTCATGTTTTTTCTTTACCATGTTTTGACTCTGAATTCTCTGGGAATGAGAGTAGTGATTTTGTATTTGCAGAGCACCCATTTCACCTTTATAGTGACACATAAATGCTGACCCCATCGTAGGGACAGTAGCTAGTGGCTTAGACGTGCTGTACCGTGCTTGGGAGGAAGCAGATTTCTGTGCATAACACAGAGGAAGGGGACAGACTGTTTGCTCATTAATTAAAACATTTCAGTGGCTTTAGCTTAAGCAATATAAAACTGCCTTGGATAGCCTAAATGTGCCTCAATTAAGATTTCAGATAAGATCTCCTGCCAGAACTGAGAAGGTGCCCTGGTAACTGTGCCGGTCAGGGCAAAGTGCTGGCTTGGAAGCAGGGGAACAGAAAGCACAGCCATGTCTGTCCCTTCACCTTTGGAGCTCAAGGGACAAATATTCCCAGAAAATTTTTTGTGTCTCACAGGATGAAAAATCTCCATAATTTTTTCTGGATTTATTGTTGTAACAGGTTCAGAGACCCTTGGCCCTCCTTCCACTAAATTAGCAGAGCATTGGCTGAGGTAACAGGCACTTCTGTAGGGAAGCAGGAGCATTCCCATGTGTTAATTCCCACAGCACCCAGCCATCTCTTTGACCTTTTTTTTTTTTTTCATAATTATGCAACTGGGTAAAGTATGGATCAGCCTTGGCCCACATCATTACACTCAGCCTCACCAGAACCAGAGTCTGAGTGAATATCAAAGACATTTATTTAGGTTGTACTTTTATTTAATAATTTAACCATGAAGGTGAAAAGTGCCAGAATGATCTCTGTTGACATCAGGTCTGCGGACATTGCTTGTCTGTTCAGAGCTGAAGCAGGTTGCCCAGACAGGCTGTGGAGCCTCCACCTGTGGAGATGCACAAAATCTGACTGGACGTAGTCCTGGGCTTTAGCTGACCCTGCTTGAGCAGGGCTTTGCACTAGATCACCTCAAGGGGTCCCACCCAACCTCAGGCATTTTGTGATTCTGTGATTCAGCTACATCCACATGTTCCTCCCAGGCAGCAGTGAGAACTCCTACATGGGATGCAAAGCCCTTTGTCTGAAAGCAAAGGTGGGGAAAGAAAGCAGGGTGGGTGGAGGAGGACCCCTATTCAACCTGTGATGAAAGTTCAGCTGCAGAATTGTTCTTTTCCTAACCTTGTTCTCCTATTCACGTTTTTGATGACTAACACTTGGGAATCCAGAGTGCAACAAGCTGAATTTATTCATAGTCCGAGCATTATGAGAGCACCCTCTGAGGCAGTTTCCTCTCACACTGCCACACCATTGAAGGCAGCCCTGACCTTTGGGGACCACCCTCTTTAGGAATGGAGGGTTATTCAGCCTGCATCCTGTTTGAGAACCACACGCCCCTCCTGAGCAGCCGGCTCACCGCTGGAGCAGGGGCCTGACCATTTGTTTCAGAGTGTTCCTGCTGCCGAGCAGCACTCCCGAAGTGACCAGTTCTGAGAGTGTGACCCACTCTTCCTGGTGCTGGGTCAGACCTGAGCTCCCTCTGGGCATGTGCAGCTAAAGCAAGGCTGGTCCCACAGACCTACAGGCAGAGATGTCAGCAGCTTGGCTGGCATCGGAAGGAACACACACCCTTGGGGTATAGCCTTGCTTATCATTTAACCTCAGCTGAATCCATGTAGGAAGCAGCCATCTGGCTCTCACTAATCCCCATTCAAGATAAGCTCTTTGAAGTCCGTGTATGCTGTAAGCAGGGCCAGCCTGGCATTTTTGCCAAGCCGGTGAAACATTTTGACAGCGACTGCTTTCCTTCTCCCCAAAACAACAACTGGCTCTTGTTCTGCTTGTTTTAATCCTCAAAAAAACCTTAAGCACATTTCTGTCTTGCTCTGCAGTACCAGGAGAGAACACCATTGCCACCACAATTTCTCTCATGCACAAATACACAGACTGATTGCATGCACATCTCCCTGTTCTCAGTGCTCAGCCTGTTGGGTTGAGAGTAGTGTCTGTCCTGAGTTCCATGCTGGTCTTAGTGAGAGGCTGGAGAAAGAGAGAGCAGGTTGCAGAGCAGAGAACAGACTGTGCTTGCCATTCTTTGTGCCTGGGAGAGTCAAACCGGTCCCTCTTTACAGGGAATCAGAAGAATGTAAGTCTTGGAAGGGTCTAGTTCAGGCTGTCCCTCTTCACTGTGGCAGATTTTTGTCCAGTCTTAAAAACTACAGTGCAGAGATTCCACACATTTCTCCTTGGTGGCTTGGTGCAGTGTTTCATGTCATGTTGGAGGCTCTGACTTGAGGCTACTCTTCATCCAGATTTGCTAGGTGTTTTCTTTTTCTGCCCAGAAAAATTGCTTGCACAAATTTTGGAGGATTGTCTGTACCATAGCTTGGACAGGAAAGCTACACATGTGGCGAACCTGGTCATATCCCCAGGACCTGTGCTGACCTATTGTACAATCTGTGCAGGAAACAGAACCAGGAAGCACTGATCTTCTTCTGTGGATGAGATGTGGTTTCTTGATGAATACACAGTAAATTCACCCTGTCCCAAAAGCATGGGATTTACTACATATATGCAACATCTCTGATTACAGAATCGGGAGGAAGTACCGGATTTACTGTGTGGGCACTGCAGAACATGAGAGAAACAGGCAACACACTGGATCTATGATCCTGCAGGCTAGCAACAGCAGAGTATTAGACACAGACATTGCTGCAGTATGTTGGGTCCTGCTTTGAGTTGCCCTCATCCTTTGTGGCCTGGCCCAGGCCTCCTGGGCCTCTGTCTTCCCCATTCACTGTTTCTTCCCCGTATTATGCTCATTAAATGAACATATATTTTGAGGGGACACCCTGGACAAAAGCACAGCAGCCCTAATGCTGGCTGCAGTGAGTGCCACACGCTTATCTTAAGCACCCTGACATGCTGCTGCCCCATGTCCTGCTGCAGCCCCAGCCCTGCACTGTAGGTGCAGGGTAGCAGAGCACTGAGGTGAAGAGCAGGGGGAAATCAAAAGCCACCAAGTGAAATACACAGAAGGAACATGTCATTTCGGGGAGCAATACTCCCCTCCTTGTCTTCCACCACTCCTCAAAGTTGTGTTTTTCTACCAAAGTACAGCTGTTTGCACGATCACAGGGTGACCTACAACCTGACCTAGAAAAAGGGAAATTCCACACTAAATAATGTTTTGGGGTCTTGGGATTTGCCTGGGTTGTTTTTATTTCAGCCAACAAGCAGTTGTGTTGGTCCAACTGAAGAGGCTATCTGACTGTCTCTGAGCAGAAGTGAGCAGCAGGGACTGTGCTGCACTGAAGACTGTAGCCAAGGGGGCACAGCAGCAGCAGGGATGCCTGGCCAGCATCATCATTCCTGCTCTGCCATGTCCCTTCCCCTTGCCACCCCCTCCACTACTGCCTGGGTATGTTGCGGAGTGCCTTGGGTGCCTGGGGAACTGATCCAGCTGAAAAATAATCCGTTAGAATAAAACCAAAAGGGACCATTTTCAGTGCCATCCCTTCCTTAGTGGCACCCACTGCATGGCTGGAGAGGAGCAGCCAGGGGGTGGCCTGTTTCACCCTGCGCTGCTGCTGAAGAAGACCCCCACACACCCCTCAGCCTTTGTTGCATGAAACCACAGCCTGAACATGGGCAGCTTCCTTATGTGTAAATTAACTGTATTATCATACTTTCTTTCTCAGCACAATTTTCCATTCTGAAGAGAAGCGTGGCAATTTTTTTTGAAAATTCACATTGTTTTGTTAGCAAACAAACTCATGTTTGACACAACATCTGCCATGTCTGCCAGATCGGCAGGGTTTTCTTTTTCTTCTCTTCTCTGGCTCTTTTCCTCCTTGATTGTTGGTTTGTTTGGTTTTATTTTCCCTTCCAGTATTCTCTTAATTTAGAGTAGACCCTTCTGTACCAGCAAGCCAGAGACTTGATTTGGGCAAAACAATTTGTACACTAGATTTATTGTCTTCCTACTTGGATGTCCATCTTGTAATGTCTTCCGCATCCAAGCCCATCCAAGTTTCTTTTCCTCTCTCTTTTTTCCTCTTTACTTTGAGCTTAGTGTTTTGAAGGAAGTTGATCAAACTGAGCATTCTTGTGATTTTGTGCTTGGTTGCCAAGAATGTCAGTGATTCATCTCCCTGTAAGGAAAAGTGCTGGCAATAAAACATTCCCCATTCCCTCTTTTTTACATGCAAAATACTGTCGCTGCTCAAAACAAGCAAATCTTTTTACTCAGAACAAAGTGTTACACTATTAATTGCATGACAACTAGAATTCTTTAAATACCTTTAAGCTCTATTCTTAGAAGAAGGAAATATTACCAGCAGAGGCCTTGAAAGCGATGAGGTGTAAATTACAAGTGCTAGTAAAGCACAATGAAATGGTACCTTGCCTCATATCCTTCATATTGTTACCTCACCCTCAGCAGGACCAAATTCCAGCAGTTTTTCCTTTGCACTTTGTGTTGTGGATATTTTAAGAACCCTTCAGGGAAATGCAAAATAATGTCAGCGGGGAAACTGTGTTTTTTACTTGAATGAGGGCAGTGCAGAAGCTGAATGGTCAGTTCAGTGAAGGGAGTTTAAGGTCCCAGTTTGTCTACTACAGCAGTGCTGGTGCAGCTGGACCTTGGAGCCACTCCCTGGGGACCTGCCACAGCCATGTCCCCTGCCTCATGCCTGTTCCACTCCTCTTCTGCTATGTCACTCCAGTGAGTGAAGATTTTCACATGTCCACCAAGCCTGGTGTTCTGCACACTCCTCCCCAAGAAGTCAGAGGGCTTGATTATAGTTTGAAGGTTAAAAAGGTAGTTTAAGATGAAATATGTATTGTTACAGACAGGAAAGCAGGATTGACCTTTTCTGGGAGTCTTTCTTTAAAAGCTATGGTATTAGGAAGAGACTGCATTGCTGTTTGTCATAGCTTTGGCTTTGCTCCTGGCTGGGCCAGGAAACAGTACACATGAAGTACAATTTCCCACATTCCAGAAGTGTCCCTGCAGACTTGCTCATGTTTCATCAGTGACACACATGTAGGACCAATAACACTTGCACCTGACATTTTTCAAACCTACCCAGGACCAGCTGTTTTCAAGCACCTTTTTCCATCTATTGTCTCTGCCAGCTAGTCTCCAATACAGCCACTCACAACACAGAATCACAGAGTCTTAGGGGTTGGAAGGGACCTCGAAAGATCATCTAGTCCAACTCCCCTGCCAGGGCAGGGTCATCTAGAGCACATCACACAGGAACGTGTCCAGGTGGGTTTTGAAAGTCTCCAGTGAAGGAGACTCCACAACCTCTCTGGGCAGCCTGTTCCAGTGCTCTGCCACTCCCACAGTAAAGAAGTTCTTCCCTCATCCTGATGGCTGGGATCATGGGATTGCTGTCCCAGCAAGAAACCAGGAGTGAAGAAGCTGTAGAATCTCCCACAGCTGTCATCATCCAGTGTGTGCAGAGCTAAAGAAGCTGTACAACTCAACTACTGCAGAGAGCAAGAGGAGGATAAACTTCAGTGCCCCCAGAGGCAGGTACACAGCCCATTCTCAGTGGTCTTCCACCACTGACACCACCAGAAATTACCCATTTAAGAAAAAGCACTCAAAGAATGTGGGATGAAAGAGTATTCATCCAAATCCAGGCATCTCTGAGTGCAGATAGAGAACTTCCCCATGAATGACCAAGGACTTCATCTGCGTTCTAAACATAACATGAAAAATGTGTAATATCATCACATGCCAAAACATTTGCATCTGCTGGTCATAGTTCCAAGAACTACAAGCCACGATAACAAATGCACAAATCTTCCCGCTGCTTGTGCAGCCCAAGATGGAAGAACACCCATGAATCCTTTCTGAATTTCCTTTATGTTGCTGGCTGAAGCATCTCTGATCAGTGGCTCCATATGGGCCTGGGTGAAGCCAGACCCATCGGGAAGAAGTGATCAGCAGATAGGCTACTGTACTTTAATGGCATTTTAAGACCTGGCCTATAGATAAGAATCTGTATGTAAGAATACTGTGCCCTGTGTTCTTAATATTCCACTTCTCTGTTTTCAAACCTCCATTCTTAGTTAATCATTCATCTCTTAACAGGTATGGAATCTATCCATGCCTCTACTAACACAATTTTTGCAGTTCTTGTATTTGAGACTTTCACCTCCTTCTATATAGTGGTGTCTCTTCTTCTACTATTTATTTAATAGAAAAATCTGAGATCTCTTTAAAAATTAACATTAAGTGATAAAGGTCTTATAAAAATCTGAACACCTGCATTAAATTGGTGTATCAGCTGGTAATTCTTACTCCTTTGCATTCCTTGAGCCCAAGCAAAACACTGGAGTATATTTTATTTTGATTCATATTGAACAAATGGAATCTAAGAGGTGTAGAAGAGCCGCTTCTCTTGCTCTTCTATGACCTGACGTTTTAGACAAATAAGTCTGAATTATTCTTAGCATTGTAACAGGGGTAACAAAGCATCCTGACTGTGAAGCAATGTCAACCTAAGGTCTTTTTTTCCCCCAATCCACTTATTTTTAAGTAGTTTCTTTCTTTACTTCCCCTTTCTTCATTTGAAAGAATTTTACCCCAGCCATTCTGTGAGGCACTTACCTATTTTTTGGAGTGCTGCACTTTCTTACACATCTTGTGAACACAAAAAAGAACACTGCTTATGGCAATCTGAAATGTCACAGTCTGTCATGCTGTCACATGAAGCATCACATCATGCAGCTTGTCACTTGAAGGCAGCAGCTTATGGACAGATGTAATTTTCAGACTCCAGCTGAACGGCTGCAGGAGGATGCCCTTTATCACCATTCCCTCTGGCCCACTGATGTGCCAGCACAGCTATTGTGTGAACACTTCCTTGCCCATTCCAGGCAAGAGGAATAAGATTATTGAAAACAATTTAAGTATAAAGTCTTTGTTAACCTGTTTCATTGTAAAAAAAAAAATCTGTGGAGAGTTCATTGTGACCAGCCCTGTCAGGAGAGTTGACAGAGCCAGTAAGGGCAGCACTGTGGTATGGAGCAGCAAGAAGTGTAAAAGCTATGACTTCTCCCCACTGGCACCCTGGCTGCAGGGTGCACCTCTGTCCATGCCCTTGTAATCACTCATCTGTAACCTCAAGGTTCTTCCATTGTCCTGCATCAAGACTTCATAGATTTGCAACAAAATGTCCTTTAAATTTCCCCAGCACCTTTTGCCATGTGCAAAACGCAATATAATACAGCTGGTAACAACAGGCACCAGGACATACAGAGATCATTATTTCATGGTCAAAGGAATGGGCATGCACAAATTTTCTATCAGCTTTTCTTTCTAAGCTATTGTGATGTGAGGAGCCAGTGATTCTGCCCTACTTTATGCCTACAGGACATTCTGTTTTACTGGCCCTATTCCCACCACTATCGTTAAGATTATGTCAGTGTTTCCACTAAGCACTGTGTCTCTGAGGAGCTTACAGTAACCAAGCTGTCAGAATTCATTCTGGGCTCAAACTTCACATATTGTAAATTCCCAGTGATGGACATTTCCTTTCTTTAAAAAGCATTGAGGTAATTGATATTGCAGTACATAGGACATAGCATTCAGAAAATAATCTGGTTTCAAATTGCAGTATTCAAAATGTTGCAGGTAATTTATCACAGCCCGAATATTTTGGTCATCTGTGGCCACTCAGGCAAAAAACCCCAAAAGACCCCATCAAAAACAAACAAAAAGTTACAGAATTGTATTTTCTGACCTGCCACATTGAGCCACAAAAGAGATTTCTGCGATGTAGCTGTGTCAGGGTGCTGAGGCTTTGCTTTGTGCTTGACAAGGCTTCCTACATGGAGCTACTTATTTTGGAGGAGAAATTTGCTTGACTCTTTGCAATGATGCTTCTGAAGGCAGGAAACACGTAATGGCTTACATGACACCAACCTTTGTTATGAAGGATGTGGCAGTACTCTTATAAACCTTCTGCAGGGCTCTGTGAGCCCCAGAACAAAACCAAATAGAACATTACTCTTGCTGTGGTTGACAAGAGAGGTTGTTGGTTTGGGGTTTTTGTTGTTGTTGTTGTTTTTTCTTTATCTACAGCTCCATTGTCATTAAAGTATCAGTGTGAAATGCCACAGATATGGAGAGATTCTTTATACTAAGACCCATTGTTCTGGGGCAGAAAACAGGGAACCAAATATCCATTGAGTGTGTGGGAGCCAGCTACCACTTTCAGTAGGAACTGTGTGTGCCACAGAGTGGGAACTTCTAGAGATGTATGGCAAGCTGAAGAGCTGCATAGCCAGGGAGATGTGTATAAAATAGGTGTACTTCAGTATATTCCATCAGAACCCCTGGAATATCCTACTTTAGGCGAAAAAGCTAGAGTCTTTTAATATTATTCTTCCACGGGAAAAATAACAGGTATTTGGGGAAAGATACTAGGATAACCATCAACCTAATCTGTTAATGCTTATTCATGGAAACATTCCCACCAAAGCATGAGCAGGACTGTGTCTATCCAAAGGAGATACTCACCCCTTTCTCAGACTTGTTGTCTTGTTCAAGGATGGGATCACATTAATCCAGGAAGCAGACAGAAAGGATTTGTCTACACGGGAAATGTAGAAGACAGTATCAAGGACACCTGTTCCAGACAATGATGGTACGAGGGGACAGGCTGGCTTTGCCACACGGGGTGTTTGAGGATGGTGCTGCTGCCCTCAGAGCAGCTGGAGCAGGGGCTGCAGCTCAGGCAGCCCCCGTGTTCCCAGGGAGCGTGGGCCAGGGGCCCACGCTGCCCACCTAAATATTTGCAATGAATTATAGGCTGACAGACTTCTGATGTTGTCCTCTCTATAATACACATCTTGTCCACAACTTTTAAAATTTCCACTTATTGCAATGACAACCCATTTATTCCTTCCTTGCAGTGTATGAACCTTTCTGTATTGAGGTAATTTGATACAAACAGTAGGGGGGAAATCAAGAATCTATGGTAGAGTATTACCCAAGTTATAAAAGCAGTTTTGTTACTCTATTGTGTGTCTAAAATTTCTGGAACATTGTAGCAGATGTATTTTATAGAGAAATGACAACACATTTTAATGAAATCCAGGTTTAGAGTCTGGCAACATTTCTTCCTTAATTTTATATTTTATAACTGAGTCTACTACCCCACCAGGAAAAAGCAACAGAATATTTAGTACATCTCACCATCACACCTTCATGTGTATCTGTATAGAGAAGAGAATAACTCTACTTGACAAAACAGGGCTTACTTTTTTTTTTTTACTTGAAACTGAATTCTCTCTTCCTCTGCTGGCAATTCCAAGTTCCAGTTTGCTCTGGTTAAATTAAATTCCAGGTTAAATTAAAGGAGTCATTAAAACTTTTGCTGGACCTCTCTTGCATAACACATACCCTGTTGTTGATTTAAATTGTGAACAGTTTTGCACTGTGTTGGTGTGAAGTGCTGCTCTCCAGCTCCCTCCTCACACTGCTGAGGGGATGCAGGCAGTGTCACCTCCTGTGTCCCTTATAGGTGCAGGGAGCAGCACCCTGGGCAAAAAAATAGAGGGAACCCTACTGATCCCAGTTCCTGTGCCCAGATCTGTCACAGAGCAAAGGAGTACTGTGGCCAACCTTCTGAATCCCTCACAGAGCCAGATGCATCACGTACAATTAGCTGCCAGGAATTCATTTGTCTCTGCTAACTATGGATAAATCACATAATAAAATAAAAAATAATATATATATGTATTTGTTTTATGAGAACATTTCTGACACAGGAGTAAGCATCTCTGCCAAATTGTGTTTCTCGAAAGTAGGTGGACTCTGCAGGCTCTTAGACGAACAGCTGTAGGTATTTAAAACGAACAAAAAGAATAGAAATGTGAGTGGCAAAGCTCATCTGCCTAAAATATTATTCTTGGAAACTTTTTTTCTGAAACTGAAAAAAAAAAAAGCATCCTGAGGGTTCTCTTTCAGGAAACACCTGATGTGGAAAAGTTCCATCCAAAGGGCAGAATTGTAACGTTTGGCCACATCACAAACAACTATAAACAGGGTCTCACACTGGCCAGTAATGGGGCAGCTTGTTCCCAAGGCCCACCAGTGGCTCTGCCCTGCGTGCAATGCCTGGGTGGTGCCCACTGACTGCTGGTACTGTCATGTTAACAGTTAAGGAACAATCTTGCAATATTGTATAATATAAATCATCTTCAAAGCGTTTTTATCAGCTTGTGGTCCTTCTGATGGATTTAGAAACAAAGAAGAAGAAAACACATATGTAAACTATGCAAAAGCATAGATTCCTCCTCAAGTCTTGGTGCTCCTGTATTAGGATACTGCCTTAGGGTCTCCACACACTTTATATAGATGGCAAGAGTCATTTTATACATTGCAAACCAAGACCCCATCCTGCTGGCCTTTACCGCACTGAGACCTTTACCTGCTGGCTCATGTGCAAGCTGAACAGGACCACAGAAGCCCAACAGCTATGGTGCATTTTGTGAGCCCAAATCATCTCAGATCAAAATGGGGCAATGAACAAGAACTGAAGCTTAGATATAAACTGTGTAATTTCCTAACAGTGCTACAGACTTCTTGAAATCTTCACTAACTTTGGTATAAATTACAGGAAATTACAGCACTGTAATGAAATCTGCTGGACATGAAGCATACAGAACATAAAACGGATCTGTAATGTTACTGTGACACGAAATGTAGGAAATACTAGGAATCACATTTGCTGAGAAAACGTGATGGTGTTGTTACCCCAGCTGTCCAAGCCTGTTTGCAGTAGAAGCCCCATCCAGTTCGAGACTTTGCTCACTAGGCTGATGGTAAAGATGTTTGAAAGACAATTTTGCTGTTGCCAGAACAGGGTAGATGAACCTTCCAGAATCAAGATAAACACCAAATCCTCTACCAGACAAGCTTTATGGGATACGTATACAAAAAAATTAAGGAGTGGTAGAGAGTCATGGTTAGGAAGAACTCACAAAGTCAGTCCAGAAGTCCTGGGAGCCTTGAGAATCTGAAAACAGCATGGTGCAGAGGGTGAGGCTAATTCAGCTTCTTTGTACTGAGATTCAATATACTCCCCAGTCTGAAAGGTTCAGAGTTCCTTGTTCTGGTCATCTGTTACAATTTTTCTAGTTCCTTGAAGGTTTACCTCAATGGTCGATGTCCTAAGTCCAGTTGTGCCACTCCTTTCTGTATCTTCCCAAGGACACATTTTATTTACTATCATCTTCTCTGTTCTGCCTAGAAAGGTTTAAGTCATCCAGTATCAACTGCTTCTTTTGTTTTTCCCTTTCATTCACAATTTACTTATGGCAAGTGTTTGACAGGCTTCTTCACGGTGAGAGTGACAAGGCACTAGACCAGGCTGCCCAGGGAGGTTGTGGAGTCTCCTTCTCTGGAGATATTCAAGACCCCCCTGGATTCAGTCCTGACTAATGTGCTCCAGGGGATCCTGCTTTAGCAGGGGAGTTGGACTAGATGATCTCTAGCGGTCCCTTCCAACTCTGGCAATTCTGTGATTCTGGTATATTCACACTTCTGAGAACACTCTTCTCATTTCTCTACGGGCATTCATATCTGAAAATAAGTTTGATTCAAAATTTGGGAATCTCCTTTGCAACAGTAAAGGCTACTTACTTGCTGGCATATAGAGTCTTACTCTACCTCACTGCTGCAGCAAGGACCTTTTATCTTCTCTGCAGCATAAACTATGTATACATATTTGCACATATATACACTGTTGGCACAGAACATAGAGTCCTTGACAAGTGGAGGGACCCCTCACCCCCCAAAACCTAAGAGAATGTGAAGGGAGGGTGAAACCATCAACCGTCTGGATGCTGCTGAAGGGACAGACACTATTCCATTCCCATTTTCTCCCTCCATCTCCCAGCTACTCCTGGGCACTCACTTCCACCGTGTATCTTGCACCCAGTCGAGCAATCCTGGAATCCGCTCAAAGTGTCAAAACACAACAAACTTAACAGAGAACCAGCCCCAGCTGGATAGTTTTTATCTTAAATTAGGAAATAGAACCTATTCTCGGAAGCATCTAGTGAGGGCCACACCTGGCAGAAGGGAGGGAAAACCCCTCAGGTGATGTGTGAGCAGTGGGGAGCTAAACCCCCCTCCTTTGACAGGAGTGACTTAATGTAAGAATCTGACATTTTAAACTGAAAATAAATTGTAATTGTTAATACAGTTAATGAATAATAAAGAAAGAGATCCTTGGAATTGCTTAAAACGCAGGCACAACTAGGTCAGTTTTCACATAAATAAAGCACTCAGAAAGTTCTAGCAGAAGGAACTACTTAGACTTATAACAGAACTGTGCTTTATTTGTTACAGCTGTTCCTTTATGATACCTGATCCCAGACATAAATTCCTTTGTTTTGAAAATGGCTGTTCACACACTGAGCCCAAAGCACGTGTTATCAGGGCAGATATAATTAATGTTAGGAGTGTAATAAGCTGTATTGTTGCCTGGGAAATCAAACCCTGCAAATGGTGGCAAGGCTGAGTCATTCCCCTGGGTAACAAAATGATGATATGCTGTAACTGAATGTAGATTAAAAACTGTACAATACTACCCAGGCTGGCTACCACAAAAAGGAAGTTAATAAAAGCCAAGGGTGAACTCTAATAGGTTATTGGTTCTCTTGTCCTGTGTTAGGTGTGTCATAAATCAACATTAAAAACCAATGTAATATTAGAAGTCAACTGCAAGAGCTTTATTTATTTATTTTTAATATAGCATGGACTCATAACCCTTTTTGTACCCAAAAGCCTTAGAGATTAATGTTTTTCTATTTTCCTTCGCTACATATTTTTTTAATAACAAATGCATTAGAAACATGTATCTACAGTGTTTGGAAACGTGAAATCAAACTGTGAAATCACCCTTGGAGCACAGGTATTTCAACAGTTGTAACACTTAACAAGCATATGCTTTTTTAATGGTGCAAAATTTGTTGCATTTATTTCTCTTGGATACTATACTTACACTTAGGAAAGCAGTCAGCACAGGTGTAAATTCACCCTGGATCTCCTTACTCAGAGAAACACACTGCAGCTTAGGGACCTGGAGACACAGCTTTGGTGGCACAGAGTTCTGTGTTGTGCTCTGCTGCAAGAATCAGCTGAGAAATGTATGAGCAGCACAGGAACACCATAAGAATATAGCATCAAATACAGCTTCATGAGACGGGTAAGGGACGGAAGCATCTGTGATGGAAGCATCTGTGATGGAAGCTGGGACTGTTCAGCCTTGAGAGAGACGGCTCCTATCACTGTGTGTCTAACAGGAGAGAGTAAAGGAGACACAGTCAGGTTTCTCAGCAGCGCCCCCTGACAGGAGAAGCAAAGGGCACATACTGACGTACCAGAAATTTAATTTAAATACAAGAAAACAAATAAACTAAGGTTTTAGTTTGGGGGTTGTTTGGGTTTGTTTGTTTGTTTGTTTAAATTGTGAGGGTGACCAAGCACCGGAACAGGCTGCCCAGAGAAGTCTCCATCCCTGACATACTCAAAACCCACCTGGCCTCGGGAAACCAGCCCTTGCTGGTCCCACTTTGGGCAGGGGTTTGGACCAGGCAGTCTCCTCCAGAGCTTCCTTCCAGCTCTTCCAGGAGCCTCTTATTTTGCAAGCACATATATTTCTGCATCATTTTACATAATAATTTTATTTTGGTTTAGTCTTGAAATAAAAAATAATAATAAATTCACAGCACTTGAGAAAGCAATCTAAGTGCAAATTCTGTGAAAACAAATGAACGGCCACTGATTGTGAGTAACAAACAACTCTCAATGTTTAAAAACAGTTATAACATCAGACACGTATCTCTCTCCTCTTTGTTTTGTAAGGCACAACCACAGACTCAAATTTAACCTCACAGAAGACTCTGTTCTTGGAAAAACAAGACCTTAATGTTAAGTGTATGTATTTGCTGTTTCCTGAATGTAATATTAAGAGAAGCTACATGCTAAATATTATTTACCCCTTTCTAATTTATTTTAATCTGCTGCTAGTTACAGTGGTTTATTATATTGTTTACCTGTGTTAGACACCTGTTTAAATCTGTCTCTATACGGAAAGAAAGGGCTTTTTCCCAGAGGCATCAGCAGCGGTATCTTACTGAAAGCTTTTCTAAGCATTAGAAACGAGAGAAAACGTGAGCAGGCTGAGCAGGGCCAGGAGAGACGGCTCCGCCCCGCCCCCCCGCCCCGCCCCCCCCCCCGCCCCGCCCCGCCCCCCCCCCCGCCCCGCCCCCCCCCCCCGCCCCGCCCCCCCCTCCGCCCCGCCCCCCCCTCCGCCCCGCCCCCCCCTCCGCCCCGCCCCCCCCTCCGCCCCGCCCCCCCCTCCGCCCGCCCCCCCCCTCCGCCCCGCCCCCCCCTCCGCCCCGCCCCCTCCCTCCGCCCCGCCCGCCTGCGCGAGCCTGGCCCCGCCCCCACCAGCTGCCGCCGTACCCGTCCCTTTCGTGCTCTCGCGAGATCCGCGGCTCCCGCGGAGACATCCGGGGCTGCCGGTTGTTTGCCCGGCGGGACAAGATGGCGGTGGAGTCGCGGGTCACGCAGGAGGAGATCAAGAAGGAGCCTGAGAAGCCGATCGATCGGGAAAAGGTGCTGGGGGTGGTGCCGCGTGTGCTCTAGGGCCGCTCCCGGGCACGGTGGGACGGGGCGGGCACCGGAGCGGGAGGACAGGGCGGCGCCGTGAGGCCTCGGGCCGCGCCGGGGGGAGGGGGCGGTTGGAGGGAAGGGGGTGCGAGTGTCCCCGTCACCCCCTCATCCCCGTCACCCCCTCATCCCCGTCACCCCCTCATCCCCCGTCACCCCCTCATCCCCCGTCACCCCCTCATCCCCCGTCACCCCCTCATCCCCCGTCACCCCCTCATCCCCCGTCATCCCCCTCACCCCCCGCACCCCCTCATCCCCGCACCCCCTCACCTCCTCACCCCCCTCATCCCCGCATCGCCCCGCAGACGTGCCCGCTGCTGCTTCGCGTCTTCACCACCAACAACGGGCGGCACCACCGCATGGACGAGTTCTCCCGCGGCAACGTGCCCTCCAGCGAGCTGCAGATCTACACCTGGTGCGTGCCCGCGGGGGAGGGGGCGGGGAGGGGGCTGCGGGCCGTGCCGAGGCGCTCGCTGCCTGGAGTTCCGAGCCTGATCCCGAGTGGCAGCGGAGTTCCGTAGGCCCTGCTCAGTGAGGAGGCGCGGGGCGCTGTCCCGGGGGCAGCTGTGCGGGGCAGCTGTGCGGGGGAGGCGGCTGCCGCCCAAAGGCCGCTGTGCTTACAGCCGTGGCCGCTGCGACGTGGCGTCCGTGGAAGCGCAGCTCCAGCTCCGTGCTGGTTGCTGCCCGCTGAAACTTGCTGCGGCTGAACTGCCCAACTACCGTTGCCTGTAAACAGAGGCTTCTGTTGTGGCGAATCTTTGGTTATCACAACGAATCTGCTCAACACAGTGGTTCCCTTTTAGCTAAGAGTTCAATTCCGTTCCAACAGACCTGTTTTTTCAGTAGAAGTAGTTGTCGCAGGCGGCTTGCACTGCTGTGTTAATGGTGTGTTGGTTTAGAGTCAGAGGGTGAAGTAATGTGTTTCTTTTTGTCTGGTCAGACAGCAGAACTTTAACAGAGAGCTGCTTTTTATTGCTTTCAGATTTAGTATGGAGAGCTGCTCTACTTTGTTTTGCAAACACATTAGATTTTGTTTTAGTATTTTGAAGAATGTTTTGAAGTGAATTACACTACTTTTAATGTCTCGTTTTTCCTTAAAGGTGTCTTGTTAGGGTTATAATTTGTATGTTATACAGTTGAATAAATCCATTTTTGTGGCTAGCAAAGTATGCAGTTCTAATTTACTTCTTAATGGGGTTTATGGACTCGGTCCAGACTATTGATGGTGTCTGAGCTGTTTGCCATCTGCAGAAGTCAGAACAGGCATTGTCTGTGAACACACTGCTCCTTGGTTGCTTGAAGCTTGGAGTGAGTGTTCAGTCTGTACAACTAGAGCTACTTCAGTTGTGATGATTGAGTTCTTTTGTTCTTGAAATTCTAGAAATGAGCTTTGGCCCTTGTTTGGTTGAAGGCTGGGGAAAGGAGGAGTGCTGTCTGTCAGGGCAGAAGTGGAGATCTTGATGGAAATGGAAAACTATTAGTGATTTTTTTTTTTTTTCTTTCTACATTTCCTCTAGTATTCAAGAAGCTATTTTAACATAAGACACCAGCTTAGGTGAGGAAATAGTTACAGTGTTCATTGTATGAACGTGTTTGAAAAAAAGTTCCCTGCTGTTGAAGCAGGGAGACACATAGAAAGTGACTCTTTTGAGACACATAGAAAAGCAGATGTTGAAATGTGCCCAGAGGTGAAGAGACTTGTCTAATATTTCAGTACATTAGAAGCTACAACAGCAAGATCCACGTCTGTACCAGATCACATTGTCTCTAGTGTACAGTAAGTGGTGAATTCTCCCATGTGGTGTGTTCAGTAAGCAAAGCAACTTCCTGTCACTTGCTCATGAGACCAAAAGGCAGTGTTGGGAATGCCTTGCAGCTGTTTAACTGTGCCCCTGTGTAGCTGAAGTGTGAGGTCTTGCTCACCTGCAGGTGTCACAGAAAGTTTGCAAAGGCAAGGGAATGAATGGTGAAATTGTTGCAAAACCCACCTTAAGAGGGTTTTGGGGAGCTTTTTTATTGTTGTTGCTTTTGAGAATGTGAACTGCTTTGGTTTGTTTAATCTAGGATGGATGCAACTCTGAAAGAGCTGACCAGCTTAGTGAAAGAAGTCTACCCAGAGGCACGGAAGAAGGGCACACACTTCAATTTTGCCATTGTTTTTACAGATCTCAAGAGGCCTGGCTATAGGTAAATGGCATTTCTTGTCTGGGTTTACAAAGACTTCAGGCACTGGAGCAGCCAATTATTGTTCATGAACACCTATTTTAAAGTTCAGAACCCACAAATCAAATGTTTAAAAGTTCTTGATAACTGACCATGTGATGACCACACAAACTCAAAGTTGTGCTTGGTGGCCATCCTTGTTAGCGTGTTCCCAAAACAGTGAACCTGTGTGCTTCATGCTGTGCTTGCTGTACTGGCAACCAACCAGAAGGGACCTGCAGTGTGTCTCTGGTGGATACAAGGTGTTGTATCTGAGAATGAGGTGTGAGTTTAGCAGTTGCTTCGTTGCAGATACCATCTTGCAAACTGGTGTGAGCTGACCCTTGTCATAGCCAGCAGACACATCCTGCTTGCCATCTGCGGGGCCCCCTTCAGTGTGTGTGTGGAAGGAGGGCAAGGGGCTCTCTCTAAGATTTAATTTAATACAGTATGAGATTCCTCTAGCCCTCTGTCCCATCAGCAGGAGGATTCAGTGTAGTTTTTTTGGGATGCACTTGGTGCTGGAGGGGGAAAAGCCCAGCATCATGTGTACATCTCTACACACAGTGTGGAGGGTGGTGTGGGGGTGGTCCTGAGTTGTTACGGGTCCTGTTTGGGACATCTGGACAGATTTACCTCTGAGAATCACTTTGCCTTTTGTCTCCTGCATGCAGGGTGAAGGAGATCGGCAGTACCATGTCTGGCAGGAAGGGCACAGATGATTCCATGACGTTGCAGTCTCAGAAATTCCAGATAGGAGACTACTTGGATATAGCAATTACTCCTCCGAATCGAGCACCGCCCCCCTCAAGCCGCATGAGGCCATACTGAGCTGTTGCTGCTTGGTATGAGGATATTTCCTCTTTATTCCTACTTGCTGTTCTAAAGCAGGCTTTTTTTTTTTTTTGCTTTTGTTGCTAAGCAAGTACACCTGAAGTTGAGCATCAGAAACAAAGCTCACTTTTAAACCTTAACATATAGTTTGTTTAGCAGAAACACTTACCTTTAGCAATGCCATTGTCCAATCCCAGATAGTCAGAGCTTGAACAGTAAGTCTGCATGTCCAGTGTCTCGAGATGAGAAGGATGACAGGTGTCTGTAGCTCTCTTGTTTGGAATAAAGGTGTTATTAATCTTTTTGATAGTGTGGTAGTGGTGGTTTTTTTTGTTTGTTTTGGGGATTTATTAAAAAGTGGATTTCTGCAAAGAAATGTGGAAGTTTGCTTTTAAGCAGAAGATTAAATTAAAAGGAAGCCAAAGCCTTTATCTGGTAACTTTTGGGCTTGTTGGGTGGAGGTTGATGGCCTTGGGATCCCTTGTACAGGAGGATTTCTTAGACCACTGCTGGCTGGATTTTGGGGGATGAGCCCTATGAGCAGTGAGGTGGAAGGCAGGGAAGGTCGGGGTTGCACTCCCCGGGGATGCAGATAATGGTGCCAGGGAGTGTGAGGCTGCTGTCCTGTGGGGGAGCCGGGGCTGATCGCCACAGCTTTGAGGGGCTGCTCCATCTAGAGGCAAGATGATGCCAGTCCATTGATTGGTAGGAGTCTGGGTGACACCAGTGAATTCCAGGATACTGAGGAGCTGCTCGACCTAGCAAAGGATGTGGGTCAGCATGCTGGCATGGCATCTTTACTTGAGTCCTGGAGAAGTTGGTGTGATCTTTCAAAATGGAAGGTATAAATCTCTCTCTGAAGCTCTTGCTTTTCTTAAACGATGGTCTTGAAACTCTTCTGATTGCACACTTCTATCCATAAGAATTTTTTGTATGACTTCAAAATTGTTTATTTATAAATTATATACATTACTACTGTACAAATACGTGTATTTTAAAACGACACAAAAATATTTTAAAAAGGTGAAATACTTTACAATATTTTAAATTATGCTTAAGTACAGAAACTGTTCTTCCTGGACCCCACTTATGTGTGTACCCCTTTGGAGATTGAGTTGTTTTGCACACCCCCCTTTGGAGACCGCTGTCTTGGAAAGTGGGAATGTCTGCTGAGACCTGGCCAAAAGATACCCAGTGTTTTCAGATCCAGGCTGACCAAGGAGTGTGCAGGTCTGTTTCCTATGAAAATGCAAGGGCAGGTGCTCTGCCCAGAGATGCTTTCAGCTGCAGTTAGAGCCAGGAGGAGGTCAGGCAGCAGGTCTGCACCCTGGCAGAACGTGGGAGTCCTGACCCCCAGGTCCTTGGCTAAGCAGACCTGCCGCGTGGAGGCCTGGCTTGTATGCCTCTATCTCCTGGGATGTTGTCCATAAACAATATATTGTCAGTGTACACTGATCAATGGGACAACATCCAATTTTGGCTTCCTAGAACTTAAAAGAAGGTGAATAGTGTAGCCTCTTCCCCATAAGTTCCCTTCATCTAATGAGTACATGTGATTCTCCAACCTAACACCATTCTGAGCTGGGTCACTTGCTCCTTAGCCCTCAGGTGACTTGCACAAATACTTGAAGCTTGTACCAAGCACCAGTTTCTCAATTTACTGTTACCCCTTGGGTGTCGAGGCAAAGCTGAGGGGCTGTGAGGTATCAAGGTCCAAGGCTGTTCTGTGTTAAAAGTTACTGATGAAGCTGGGGGGTGTCTAGCAGCCAGCTTCCAGAGCCTCAAAGCAGGGGGATAGCTAAGGGGTCTCAGTTGTCCATGGTGAAACTGGAAGGCAGTTCTGTGTGATAGACATTGTTCTCTGGGAAGCAGCTGATGCTGCCTGTACCTTCTTCCTAAGGAGCAGGAGAAAAGTAAATCAGCACAGCACTGGTGGATGGGGCCTGTGATTTCCCATAGCTCCATGCTGGCCAGTTTCTTCTGTCACTGCAGGGGGAGACCTTGAGACACGCAGGTGCCCCTGGTCTTCTAGCAGCTCCAGCTGTCCCCAGGCTGTCTCTGCTGGCTGATCAGAGCATCCAGCTGGTTGGGAGGGGATCGGGTGCTTGTTTTCTTCGGGTCCTGCCCTTGTGTGCTGAGAGAAAGGTGAGAGAAGTAGAAGCTGTAGCTTCTCCTTTGGGACTTCAGCTTCCTCCACTTACGGCATTAGAGGGGCAGTCACTAAGACTGCAGGACGTGTCCCTGTTGGCTGAGGACATTTTAATGAGCTGTGATTTCTATTTATTCATTTTTCTCTCAGAAGTTCCTTGGTGCATTAGAGCCTGAGGGATTTTAGGTTCAGTTCTGCCCATGGTTCACCCTCCTTTGTCCCCATTCTCTGGCTTCAAAGTTAGGGAGTTGTTATTTCAGCCTTTGCTAATGATGCTCATTTGCAGAATCACCTGCATCTGAGTCGCTTTTTCCCCATAAGACTAAAGGAATTGAAAAATGTTCCCCACCCTTTGAAGGGAGCTCAAGACAGTACAAATGTCACTTTATAAAGGACTATGAGGCTGGAAGAGGCAATGGAGATGGTCTAGTGTGGCCAGAGGTGGAATGGAGGGAATGTTTTTGCCCTGGTGTGAGGGCAAGGCACCTTGAGGCACTGTTGCTGTGCAGAACCCAAGTATTGGAACAGCTCAGTGACTTCTGTGTCACCAGGGGCAGGTTTGGTCAGAACCCCTGCCACCTGTGTGCTCAGTCATGACCATCAGATCATGCAGCTGGGGTTTGGCATCTAACACACCTGGGCAGACAGAAAGTGAAGACCACTGCTAAGAGGTCCACTTGCCACCAGGCATCACCCATGCTGCAACATGAGTGAGTCCTGCAGTAACCAGCAAGTAATGACAGAATTGTGCAGCTTCCCACCCAAGGCAAGGACAGACCTGCCATTACAGGTACACAGGAATATGGGGATTTCCTCATTTTTGTGTCCTGGCTTGTGCTTTAATTGCATTTATGGATAATTTTAAGGCAACAGCAGCAAGTGAGCCTGTGTCTGTGACTCAGCTGGTCTGGGAGGCGGCTTGGCTTTGCTCCTGAAATGGGAGACAGCCCAGGGAGGGCTTGTGTGTGCCCAGCTTGGGGCAGGTCTTAACTCACTTCAGACAAAAGAACAACTTACTGGCTTGATTTTTGGTGGCCAATGAAGCAAAATCACCAGGGAATGAATGTGCAGAACTGTCCTCAGTAGCAACTTCCTCAGTGTGGCTGCTTAGGTGTGGACTTCACCTCCACAGGACTGCTATGAAGTATACACCTCAGCTGACCTCTTCTGCTGCTTCAGGCTAAACATCTTATGAGATCAAGAGATTTGCCCTCAAAGACTTGAGCATCACACAGAAAAGTAATGCAGATGTGAAGAGCATTCCTCTTTCTGTACCTACTTTTATGGGAAAAGGCACTTGGGAGATGAGTGCAGATAGAGCTAGGGATTCCCTACAGCAAAAGTCCACAAGGCCAACAGCAGCAGTTTTGAAGTCAGACATGAGGATACAGTGTGCAGCTGTGAGATCAGACAGCACCATGGTACAACCAACCAGATGTTGCAAGAGGTGAAATGGTAAGAGAAGGTTGTCACCTGCTGAGCTCCTGCTGCACAGGAGCAAAAGTACTCACAGTAAAGTCAGGCTTCTATTTAATTTGGGGGAGAAAAAGTTTCACAGTCTCCCTCTGATCTCATCCCCCCCTCCACTACAGGTTCATGGACACATACAATGCATGTACAGGAACAGAGGCTACAGCCTCAGAAGAGCAGCTGGTTCCTTCCCTGCAATGGCAGCACAACCCTCTTTTGCACCACTTTTGGGAGATGCTGCCTGTGTCTCTGGTGGAGGAACTGGTGTCTAGATTAATTCTCCTTCAAGTTAAGCAGCAAGGAGGACAAGGCTCACACACACACACACAGAGTCAATACCCTGAGCTGCATCAGGCATGCTTGGCACTGCTTTTGCTGTCTGATGGGAGCAGTTGTGGAGGCTTCAGTTTTGCTTTACAGCTCTGGTCAAAAGCAGAAACAGTCATGATGCAGCAGGAAGACATTAAGCATTATCAGCAAGTTCTCACTCTTGCATTGAAAGCATGGGAACATGAGAAGGCCTCAGAAACCCTGCTGTGTCACAGCAAATGAGTGACAACAGCTATGACTGTGTTCAAAGACCAGCACTGTAAGTGATGCAACAGCTAAGACACAAACTGCCAAAACCAATGGGATTCAGTTACCTGCTGCTCTTGTCTCAGCCCTTATCTCTAGACATGACAGCAGATCAGCTAGATTAAAAAAAAAAAGGCATCAGGACAGGACCTTGGGGAGTGTGAACTGTAAAGCACCCATATCATGTCACACACAGCAGACAATGAGGTGCCCTGCAAGGCAGTGGAGATGATGCATGGCTAAGGGCTGGGTTCAGAGGAGCTGGAGAGTCTGGGATGCTCCCTGGGGTATTTCTGGTCTCACAGAACTGACAGGATTAAGTAGAGACATCCTAGTCCAAAAACTCACTTGACCTCTTCAACACTCAGCAAGAAAAGCCAGTGATTGCTGAAAGTGACAGCCTCAAGGACACCTCTGGGTGAGCTCCTCTTAGTGCTGGCTGAGGCATCAGTTCCCCACCCTGGGCTTCTGCCAAACATGAGTTAGTGTCTTCAGGCTTCAAGATATCTGAGTGTTTTTTCCAGGGGCCTGAAAGTGCACCTGGCCCAGACAGCCCCACTGCATCTGCTGTTTGAATCCAGCATTCATTTCCCTGAGTCCTCAGCACAAGTTTGAGAAATGTAAAAGACCTTCCAGCACTTCATTGCTGAGCAACAGATAGGAGCAAGCACAGCTGACCCTTTCCTATCTAGTCTTCTGCTGAGGTCTTATAGCTGAAAGCCATGAAGCACGTACCCTAGGCTTCAGGGGAGAAGAGAGCAGAGCCCCAACAGTGGTTCCAGTTGGAGCATTTGAAGAACAGCACCAGCCCTCACTACGAGCCTGCTCAGCTAGCGCTGAGCTCTGTCCTGCAGCCCTTGCCCTGCCTGGAGCCTGCTGGCCAGCACCCCACACTCCTTTGGTTTCAGAACTGCACTGGAGAGCAGGAGGCCTATGCTTGAAAGGGAGAGGAGAATCACAGGAGCATACTGGTTGGAAAGGACCTCTAAGATCACCAAGTCAAATCATCAACCAAAAAACCCCACAACCTCAGCTACTAGAGCATGTCCTGAAGTACCAAATCTCCACAGCTTTGGAATGCCTCCAGGAATGGTGACTCCACTACATTCCTGGGCAGGCTGTTCCAGTGCCTGACCACTCTTTTCAGTGTAGAAATTCTTCCTCATACCCAACCTAAACCTGCCCTGCCACAACTTCAGGCCATTTCCTCTGGTCCTGTCGTTATTCACTTGGACTCCAGTTATTGCACTAGTGATTTATAAAAATACTAATAAAAGCCCCACAGGAATCTCTACAAATAATGCTTGCCATTTATCCCTTTAAGAACCATCTGGGAAGTTCCATTTGACTGTAACATTTGTATTTTTAATTTAACCTCAGGCAAAATATTCCTAAGGTAAGAAAACACTGACCACTTTACAGGGGTTCCAAGGCAGAACAATTGAGACGCTCCTTTGACAACAACTGGGATTATGAAGGGAAACTTGTTAGCTGACACGTTTGATAAACAAATGAAAGAGATTACCACAGCAAACGAAGGAAAACTAAAGGCTATTGGTTGCTTCCTAGATGTTGAAGCAGAATTTTGTGCTGGGTTTAATCTCTTCTGACTGCAGGCTGTTGCTACAAGAGGTGATCCTGTTCTCACCCTTCCCTTACATCTGATCTAGCAGTAACACAGACAGACTCAGTTTGAGGTTACTGTTAGAGACAGTAAGCTAGACAACTAGTATTTTGGTGGCTCTGCAAATAGAAGGAAGCCATCATAAAACTGCAGGACCTCTAAATTCTGTGCACAGAAGTAGTGGAACAACCTCCAGCAGCAGGAGCCCCCATTGTCTGAATCAACTGCACCCGTTTCCACGTAACTACTGTCCCTTACTGAAGTACTGTGGTTGCAATTTAGCTACTGTTTATCCAAACTGCGCTTCCCGACAGGCCAGCACTATGATCAGATTCATCCCACAAGCCAAACTGCTACTTTTTGTTGCAGGTACAAAGATTTGTGTATTATTCCGCGCCCCCCCCTGCTCTGACATGTCATGCTCTAGTGCACAGTGGGTGAGCCTTTAGCAGTGGGCTAAGGGGAGCCTGAGCCTCCCCCAGCCACACAGCTACATCCGTGGTTGTTCCAGTGTTAGAACATGTGCAGTTTATACCTGTGTGACAGAACTGATCTGAGTACAGAAACAAAGCACTAAACTTTCCACCCCTCCTCTCCAGCCTATTTTGAACAGAGCAGTTTCCAACAATACTTATGCTTCCACTTTTGTCAACTTTTCCCTCCCTCACCCCCAATACTCAAATGACTGTGCAAGCCTTACTGAAACCTAAACAGTTGTCAAAGGTAAAGGACAACAAACTAAACAGTTTGTTTTGCTGCTCTGATTATATCTACCTCAGAACACCGGTCCTGCTATAAATAACATAGATACAAACAGCAGCATTAATTGTATTACTGATACTGTAGGCCAGAAAAACAAAGCTAGTGAAACTTCATTTTGAGATTTCAAAAAGTCCCATGCCAGTAGTGTCATAATAGCTTGAGTAGACCAGAATACTTAAAGATCTCAATTGGAATCTTGAAGATAATTTGTATCTCAAAATATTAATTTATTTCATATTAATTAATGAAATAGTGGTAAAATATAGCAGAAAATTATATTCAATAGGAAGAACAATGATTCAAGTGGCTTACTGTGAGAGCCCAGCACTGGTATAGCACTGCAGTTCCCTAATGGAGAAAAGCATGGAGCACAGCTGTCCTCACGTTTAGGGAAGATGCTGGCCAGACCTTTCTAGAATTTCATTAGTTGAAGAGGCAAAGTGGAGCGGGAATACAGCAAGGACCAGGAAAGTAGTGCTGCTTGTTCCATTTGACTAAATGGAGTCTATTGGGATATCTGGATTGCTTTAGGGCAAGAAAGTAGCCCTAAAGTGCTGTGAAGGGAGAATGCAGGCTGTGAAACACCTCCTGCTTATTGCTGGTAAATGTCTAGATGAAAAACTCTTGCTCTGCAGCAGAATACTTTGTACCTTTTTAAGACCATGAAACTCCATGACTAGAATCCAGCCCATTAAATGTTTTTCAGTCTGTGAAGATGGTGGAAGCAGGTCTGGCATTCACTCGCTGAAGGAGCTGGAAAGAAGTAAATGCTTTTATAGTGGCAGATGATTAGTTTTCCAAAGAGCCACCAAACATCTGAGACAGATTTATTTAGTATTCAAAAGCATCAATCAATATCAAAGACTGACACACAATACATACATATTTTTAAACAGAAGCCAGCACAGAAAAATTACAACAGTAGAAAATTAGCTTCTCCAGTTAATTTGATGTATGCTTATCCTGGATAATGACTGGAATGGGATGGAAAAAAGCTCCTTTACTTGCTAGGTTTTAGCAAAGATAAGTCCATCTAAACAATTGGAGAAACACTTCCAGGTATCTCCAGATGTTTGCATATCTCAAAGACTTAAAAATGTGAAGCTGTGTTCAAAACACACACCCTTCTCCCCACTTCCTGGGACAGTCTCTCCCTTCTCATGTGTTGCATATCCCTGCCCTCATATAAATAACAAAGTTTTAGCCATCATCAGAAAGACCACATTACAGCTGGCAAGAACAGTCCTGGAGTCACTCAGAGGAATAGGTGACATTGGAGACATCAAACTGACACCAGACAAGGATATGTAGCTGAGAATTCTTGTGGACAAAAGTAAAACCTCTGGTAGAAAAAAAAAAAAGGCTGATTACTATGAGTACCAGATATCAAAAAAGTGCTCAACAGCTCAGAGAACTTCAGCTTGGTCAGCTATTATGGGGATAGATGTGCGTGTTTAGAAGTGAAACCACCACTCACAAAAGGCACATGCCAGCCAACAGGTCCTTCCAGCAGCTGAAGCAGTAAGCTTCTGTAAGCTGTAGTGATTTCACAGGAGATTTTAAAATAAATCATATTCAAGCCAGTCACCTTTTAGAGCTTTGTGGTTAGATTGTCAAAAGGAAAACCAATGTATAGCCCCCAGTACAAAGAAAGCTGTAATAAGAAAGCAGGATCAGGGTAAGAAAAGCCCACCTATCAGATCAGTAACTGAGAGCCTGATGCAGGAATATGTCTGGTATGTCTTAGCATTACAGCAGTGACCAATAGCACAGAAGTACTTTAAACAGGGGGGCAGGAGTTACTCTTCAAGTAAAACAACTTGTTTTTATTGAAGACACCCAATACTTTTGAAGTACTAGACTTCAAACTCAGCCCTGAAAAGCTGTGCAGTGTCACCAGAACAGTCAGATACATATCCACTTTCTGGAGCAATGAACTGGACTTGCCCCTTCTTGCAACCTAGCAGCACTTCTCTACAGCCTGCTGCAAACACCTCCCTACACAAACATGAGAACAGGTGAAACTGAAGTACCACCTCATGCATGACCCCAGTCCTCTTTGAAGCATATCTGTATTTATAAACCCTCAATATATTTTGCCAATAATTTCAATAAAACAATTAAGCACAAGTTGTTAGTTCAAACAGGTTGGTCCACATCAAACTTCCTCCATCAAAAAGCTTCTTTTGTGTAGCTCTTTCCTCTCACCACTATTTTGTTTTACTTTTTGAGCTTATGATCCGGTGATGAGACCCATGAACATGAAACATGGTCTTCAGCTTGATTTCAGATGTTTGGCTTGAAAAATCCAGGATATCCTCTGCAAACATATCCAGAAGAGTTCATGAAATTATTATCTCAATCATTTTGAATTAGCAGAAGACAAATACTGAAAGCTTTATTCATATTATCTTGACAAGGAAAAAAGGTCAGTGAAAGTAAGAGCTTTCCTCTGTTTCTTTACTCAAATGGATTCCTACTCCAGGTATATTAAGGTACCTGCTTTTATCAGTCCCATTCTGGGTGTTGTGATCATTTGACTCCACTCATTTCTTGTGCCTCTTACCTAAATAACCTGTACTGACCACAAGTTGAACATATAATCATAGAATCCTAGAATCCTAGGGGTTGGAAGGGACCTTGAAAGACCATCTAGTCCAACCTCCCTGCCAGAGCAGGGTCACCTAGAGTACATCACACAGGAAGGCATCCAGGCAGATGCATATTACACATGTAATATGCATTACATTGAATCAAGAATAACTACACTTGAGCAGGTTGTCACAAGAACTTTTCTACTCAAATCAAGTTATTTTAAAAACTTATTTAATTGTTCAATGTTTACTCATATTTATGGTGGAGTAATTTAATCTCATGTATTGTTCTCAAGGGGGATTTGCATTTCAAAGAACTTTGTCTTTGCCAAAACAACCATGAAAGTGGTCATGTTGCTTATACGGTTTTCTCCAATTCCTTAGTTTTCTTGCCTAAATTTACTCAGAAGAAAGCATTCACTGGTACTTTGATTACCATGAAGCAAAATATACTTACAGATAAAAATTTAAGATAGTGTTTTAGTGTTTCATTATTTTTTTAAAGTTAGGAGTATTCAAACACACTCATTTATACTATTTATTCTTTACAATAAAGGCAGATACCATGCCAAAGAATAGTTACCTAGTCGCAGCAACAAGAGCTATTTTGGTAGCTGAAGAACAGGCAGCTGCATGAATTTCTAAGTGTGTTGAAGCAGATTGGATATTAGGAAAAAGTTATTTACTGAGAGGGTTGTCAGGCACTGGAACAGGCTGCCCAGGGAAGTAGTGGAGTCACCATCCCTGGAGGGATTTAACACACATGTAGACGTGGTGCTGAGGGACATGGTTAGTGAAAGACTTGGCAGGCTAGGTTAACAGTTGGACTCGATGAACTTAAAAGGTCTTTTCCAAACAAAACAATTCTATGATTCTATAATCTCTGTAGCTTCTCCAAATTAAATTTAACCACATTATTAAGATTTAATCATACCTGTTCTCTTTGTTGCAGTAATCAGTGAAATCACTTTCATATCTTGTAGTATTCCCTCCCTTTGTCTCTGTTTCCTTGGCTTTAGAAGCATCTGCTTTATGGTTATACTTGGACAGAATCTACAGGAAACGTTAAAAGAGAATAAAAAGAATTATGTAGGACCCCAAAACAGGATTAGAGTTTGCACATTTTTTTAAGTAGCAGAGAATTCTCTTATTGAAGAGCAAAACTTCAAAGAAATGAGCCCTTTTAATTTTACTATTTTGATAGTAAAAAAAGAGTATTTGCTAACCTGTAGAACATCATCTGGTATCCTTGTTATTTCTGGAGGTGGAGGAGTATTGAGTAAGTGGTCATAGTGTTTTATTTCAGGAGGAGAAGGGTCTCCAAAATGTTTCAGGTACTCATCAGAGCTCACAGCAAAAGGAAGGTTATTTCCTCTGTATTGGTTATTGTCTGTTGCATCACTCTTTGTCACAGACTCAGTCTTTTCCCCCTGCTTTACCTGCTGCAAAAGTAGTATTAAAAGCCTTCAGTTAATCTACTTATCTTAAAGTATTTATAAATATTATTTCATAACTACCATTAGAAAGATCTTCTACAATAACATAAGAAAAAGTAGTATTGAAAAAGAATCTCAAACTGACATTTGAAAGACTGCTGATGGTAACATTGTGTGAAAATGTACACAATTGCTATTTACTACCTTAGCTTCAGTTTTTAGCCATCTTGTTTCAAAATCTGGAAACTGTGGTGTTCTGGTGTGGCTAGGAAGAGGCAGTTCATTTGGCTCTGGTGACCTTGATTGTGGTTTACTGTTTTTTCTGGTAGAGATATTCACCTCAGGAGTACAGAACACAAATACCATAGGAGAAGTCATCCAGTCAGGTGCTGAAATTAGGGTGGGGGGGGTGGAGGTGGGGTGGAGAAGATAGAGATAAAAAAAAATATAGACAACATATCTCCATATTTTTAGTATGAAGAACCATCCAAATAAGAGTCCCTTAACAGCAGCAAATGCAAAGGAGTCATAAATCTAGTCCCACTACTGAATACAACTGAAAAAGCCCAAATTAAATCTACATTGCTTTAGCTTCTCAGATATTCAGTTGTCACTATGTTTGTCCCAAGTTCTTAGTACATTTTCAAGAAGTTTTAGCACTACTCTGAAAGATGTAAGTTACTGCCTCATTAGCATCCTTGAAAGCAGTTTTTCCTGTCTTCAAACAGGTCTAATGGGTATTCTCAGAAATAGAAGATAAGCTGGTAAAACAGTTTTTATTGCAGGTAAGTTGCAGTTACAAAATTATGGATCTCTCTGCATAATTCTAGATGGATAAAAGTAGAAGAATGAGCAAAGACCTATACTGAAGTGAGAAACATTCCCATAGGAGTCACCAACATTTAATTTTCTGTACATTAGTACTCATACAAGGACTGGGTCTGAATTAACTATATTTAACAGGAGACAGTTTAAAAGTTTACAATGCATTTATACATGCATGATGGAAAACACTGCATATGTGTATTTATTTCATGTATTTTTAGCTCACCATTCTCAGCTGGCACTTTTTGTTTTGGCCGAGGAGTAACCATGATTTCCCTGGCTGTCATTTCTGGTATATTCACTTCATTACCATCTTTTTTAACCAACCTGAAAACCAAAACCTTTAATTAGCTCTCAAGTAATCTGAAGAAATCACAGTTAAAGGAATAGTCAACGTGATTGCTTTTCTAGTATTTGTTCATCAACATGCAAGTTGAAAATCCTTTTAAAAGAAAATAACATCTTTTGACTTTTCCACCTCCAGTAATCTTAAAATGAAAACACACTAAAAATGTAACCATTGCAGTAAACTAGACCTTTGGGGGACTAAATGGATATGGTTCTAAAGAACTTCACACTTGAGACTACATTTCAAATATCAGGGATTAAAAAAGTAGCTGAATTATTATTTCCGCTACTTACTTTGAATATGGCTCTTTTTTGAAAAACTTTTCTGAATACCAAATATTTATCTGAAGAAAGGAAGCTTCTTTTAAGTGTTATCAGCTTTTAAAATTGAATGTGTTGCTCATACTAACTATAGAAGCATGATCTAACTACTTCTAAATTACCTTAGAACAATAGAAAAATACTTCTACTGCTGGGGTGTTCTACACCTCACTGCTCCAAATCCTCTCCTTTAATTTTAATTAGAGCAGTGAAAATCTGGAGGTGTCTTTTCAAGAGAAAACTAGAGCAAAGAGCTTCTAAGGTGGGGCCAGATAACATAACAGAATATGCTGTTCCTACAATGGGGCATTTTACTGACTGTCTGTTTTTTTTCTGGGTTTATATTACTAAAGTTTTTGGAACCTTTAAATTGACTGTGTAGTATCTACGAGAGGCAACACATCCTCAAATCCAAGGTTAAGGAAAGCAAAAGAACACAGATATGCTGTGCAATTTCCTTCTGTGAACAGACTGTATATAGAAGATTCTTATCGTGGTGCAGCCAAGGGAAGGAGTTTATCAGAGATGTGCTTCTTGGCAGCATTTGGCACTGCAAAGAGCACATGGAAATACATGTAGAGAATTGGATGAAGATACAGGACTAACCAGCTGAAAGGTAGTAAGGTAACACCTGCTTGAAGAAAAAGGGGAATAGAGGCAAGAAATTAGTACAGAAAAATCAGAAGAGAGAAAATCTGAAATAAGTAATTTACTCACATCTTGCTTGCCTGAGCAGTTTTATGAATAAGTGACATAGTATAATCTTCATTCATACACATGGTATGTTCACTAATGCCAAAGTGTTCAAGTTTTGGTGTTATACACTCATAATCATCCATCTTTAGCATACATTTTGGTGTTTTGGGCAAAGTATGGGGGGTCTGTGTTTTCAAGGGAGTCCTGCTGCTTGCATTTTCTTGAGGTGCATTTGTTGCACGTTGCCCTTTCACTGCACTCCAAGGCCTGGAGAAAGCATATTGTGAAAGGCCAAAATCAGCAAGCTGGGGGTTACGCAGTGGGTCCTTGGGCACCAGTGGCTTCTCAGCAGAAGCAGGAAGGTGAGGCACATCATCTGATTTTTCTTCCTCAAATTTGTTCTGGACAGACACCATTGAATCACTGTTAACAGCTTCTTTCTTCTCTTCTGTTTGAGAAAAGTAATTTTAAAAAATTATGCCAGAAGTTTGTTTGAAGAAATTTCTACTCCTGTATTCAAGAATTGTTATGATTGTAAAAAATTTCACTTGAGAGCATTGAACCTGAAGCTACAAGGGATATCAAGAACTCATATCAGGCTATATTTATAATATAGGTCGCACTGTTACCGAATTTTGCTCTATTGGTAAATATTTCTAGGAAAAATGAAATTAAAAGTTTTTTTACACAAGTGTATGTTTAATAGAATTTATCTCCCTGCATTGAGCAAGAAGGAAGTGCTATCTTAAATCTATATTTGTCTTCATTTCAATTCATGAGTAGAAATCCATTAAAAATGTGCAATATAAATGCCAATGAAAACAAAATTTGTATAGAAGTGAAAACGTTTTTGGGAAAACATCAAAGTCTGCACACAGTACTAGAATGCTCATTCTTCAGACAGTCTGAAAGGTTATGAAGCAGCAACTGAAAACTCATGAAAGAGGATCACTTTTTAGATAGCAACAGTCCCGAAATAATCAGAAATATGCAAAGGTGTACACTTCTGTAGTTAAGTAAATTAAAATACCCCAAGACATTTGTGAATTCCTGCAAGATGTAAGGAGCAGGGGAAAAAAGCTATTTAAAATAATATGGCAGAGGCATTACCTCTGTGCATTAGGATTATGTATTCAGATACACTTAGCTTAAAATACATCTTAAAAATAAGTTAACCTCATAGCTCTGTTTGTAGTCTTCTTTAAAGGCAGGGAGGGGACAGGAAGGAAGGTACTATAAAATCAGAACCTTCTGCCATGTCTTTGTAAGACTGTTGTAGGAGCTTAACTCTGAGGTACATGTATGATCCACAACCACAAATTTTGTTTCATGTAGTGACTTGTTAATGCTCAGGGGAAGGTTAAAGCGTGCCCTGGTATAGGCTGCTTGAAGATTGATTTGGCCCTTGATACCTGAAGGGGTATGTGTAGTATTTTAAGTTAATTCAGCATATCTGAATTTTTCACACAGATGTGTGTGCACTTTGACTGGACTAAGGATCTCCCATCCACCCCACAGCCCAGTGATCAAGCTACTACTGCCTCACAGATTGCCACTTGTCACCTGATCTCCATTTGTGCTTCTTTTGTTCCATCTGTGCTAGGAAGCACATTTTAATATATTTAATATTTTCTCTATGGTGATTTAAGTTAACAGAATCACCACATATGAATATGATGAATATGAGCTAGTTTAGATGTACCTGCAATAGTTTCCCATGAATGAAAAGCTGAAGCAACATAGGTCTCTGCATTATCAAAACATGTTTGCTAACATGTTCTCTGAATCTAACTGTTACTGGAGGGGAAAAAAATAATCATACAGTAACTTAAAAGCATGCCAGGAGATCTAACTTGAAGCTTTTATATTATGTTTTATTCTTATAGCACCAAACATAACGGAATATTTTGCCCTCTGGATATTATAAAGCAAATAACAGATGTACTCGACCTCTTAATGACTAGAAATACACAGAAGAGAAATATTTTAGAAAACTACATTTGTCTTTGCATACCATATTGCCAAGAAATATTACCTGTAGGGTCTTTGAAATGTGGTTTGTAGCCATATTTCTGGAACAGCTCTCTTATTTTTCCAAGATCCGCTGCATTTCTTTGCATCAATATTTCACTTGCCTTCATAAAGTCATGAATTGCTTGTTTTTCAGAACAACTCTTACCAAGACTGGCATTAACTTCTTCCTTTGGGGGTGCAGGCAGGGAGTGAAATGTAAAAATATTTATTTTCAAATAAGCATCATGAAGTGTTTTAAGAATAACTATTGAACTTCAATTCAAATGAGGATAAACAGCAAAATTAGGTCATATATGTGTGTGTGAAAACTAGGTAACAAAATATCAGGAATATATAAGCCATGAGTGAACATACAGGACATTTCTATAGCCCATTTTTCCTACTTCTATTAAAGAACTAAAGAACATTCTTCACAAGTTTAACTGAATAGCTGAAGGTACTGAAACTTCTGTCAAGATTTTCTTTATTCTAGCTGCTATTCATTGAGTACAAACAGGGGAGCTGTAGCTCCTGAATCCTCCCCTATACCTGTGTCTTGGCACAGCTGCAACTTCTCTGTCACCTTTGTCACCTGCTGATCCCAGGGACAACAGTGATAAACACTGCTAAATCTGCTTCAGGTCAGCCAAAAAGTTTCTGGGCATTACCTTAACATTCACCACCATTACAAGGACTTAGAGGTAAATGAATGAAAATAAGGGTCCAAACTACTAAGTAACAAAGTTGTATTGTAGCTTAATGACCAAAATAGGACCATAAGTTTCTAGAACAACCCCTCCCCTTTTTTCAAGAAGGAAGCAGTTAAGACATTACCTTCAGAGTCCTGATTTCACAATGGAGGTCATGTAAGACTCTTATTGAAGGTTCATCTTCATAGTCTTTGATATGCATGTTCACATCAAAGGGTTTGGGAAGAAAAAAGGTGTATTAGCATTTTCGCATGCAAGGACATGCTACATCAGAACACAGTCTCCTGTATTAGAGACGTTGCAGTCATGCTCTGGCAGGGGGGGTTGGACTAGATGATCTTTCGAGGTCCCTTCCAACCCCTATGATTCTATGTTAGAGATTCAAGATGGGAAAAAAACCCAAAGAGAAACTAGTTTATATTGGGTATCTTGCACAGCATAAGAATGCAATTTGCACAGTATGTTACGCCCCACAGAGAAAGTGTGCAGGCTCCCATTTTACTGTTGCAGCTAATACTGTAAAAATTAATACATAGCAGATATTGGTAGAATCAGTAGGTCCCGAGGCTGGGAAGGATTATCTATGCTAAATTATTATCCTTAAAGGGCTTGAACTTGAAATAGTAACAAAAGTTAAAAAAAGTCTATACACACTATTGAAAAACATACATCAACAAAAAGCCAAATCCTTCTGCCTTATTTGCAAAGGGGTAGATGCTAGCTAGTATTGTTGCAGGAGTCGTTGCTTCTTTCACTAGAAATCAAGGTGAATGCAAATAATGTAGGACACCCACTATGTGACAAGACATAGTGCAGAGAAAAAGCCAATTAGAAGCCTGAGCTGCCAGTACAGAAAGAGAACAAGCCCCCTAATGCATTTTCCTGTCTCAATCCACGAAAAAGAGCACAAGCAAGAGCATGATTCCCACTTCATCCTGCTCATCTCGCCTTTCCCTCGTGGCAAAGGCTCACCTACACAGCCCCAGAGCTCAGACAGACAGCGATAACAGTGGGAGCCCAAGCCACCCGCTGCCAGCAGCCCCCAGGCCCGTCCCCGCAGCCCCCAGGCCCAGCAAAGGCCCGTCCCCGCACACCCAGGGGAGCACGGGGCTCCGGGCAGGTGGGAACCTGAGCCAAGGCCTCCTGAGGAACCGCTCCTCCCCTCCCGGCTATCCCAGCCGGGCCATCACCCCAACGCCCGGGCATGACCTCCACCGGCTCGAGCAACCGTGAGCGGCTCTCCAGGCCAGGCCCGGGGTCCCGCTGCCCGGGCTGGGGCGGACAAGCCGCAGGCCCGAGGGGCGGGCGGGCCCGGCCGCTGCGGGAGGAGATGAACCGCGACCCGCGCTCACCCGCGTCCTCCCTGCGCAGGGCCCGCTCCAGCTGCCGCGCCTCCCTCTCCAGGGCGAGCGCCAGCCCGCGCAGCTTCCCGAAGAACTCCCTCGACAGGTCCATGGCCCGCGGGGACGGGGAGCGCGGAGGGGCCGCGCCGCCCCCGGAGCCGTTACCGGGCGGGCCCCGGAGCCGTTACCCACCGCTCGCGCTGCCGGCTTTGAACGGCGGGCCGCGCGCGCCATTGGCGCCGCCAGGCCCCGCCCGCCGCCGGCTCTCGCGAGAGGCGACGCCGCCATCTTGCCTTGCGCCGCGGGGCCGGAGCCGCCGGCGGGGCCGGTGAGTGAGAGCGGAGGGAGCGGGCCTGGGAGCGCTGCGGGCCTGGGAGCGCTGCGGGCCTGGGAGCGCTGCGGGCCTGGGAGCGCTGCGGGCCTGGGAGCGCTGCGGGCCTGGGAGCGCTGCGGGCCTGGGAGCGCTGCTCTGGTGTCTTGGCGGGCTGGCCCTGAGCCGGAAGGTAATGGCGGTGGGGAGGGGGCAGGTGTCCTCTCTCCGGGCAGCAGCGCTCGGCTGCGTGGGCCGAATCCGGCTGAGGGTGGCGAGCGGTGCCGGTGGCCCCGGGGAGGCCCGGTGGGCGGCTGCGTGTGCCGCTGCGTGTCGAGGCTGCAGGCCTGAGGGGGAGCAGCTGGGCCTGCCCTCCCTCCCTCCCCTGCCGGGGCCGAAGCAGAGGCTGAAGTAGCAACGCCCCGCAAAGCCCCACAGCTTCACCTCCAAACCGCATCAGAGTGCAGCGTGTTCTGTGGGAGTGGGGTATAGTAGTAGTGCTGGCTTTTGCTGTGATGAAGTGCCTGCCTGACATACCAGTTGGGGGAGATACTGTGTAATGAGACACCTAGGAGTGAGGTATGTTTAGGATTAATAGGTTAATTAGGAGCATGTGTGTTAGTTCTAAACTTAGCTTGGCCTTTCTTGCCTCTTTTTTACACCTGAGTGTTGTGTTGGAAACTATTAATGCTTTCTACATATGCTAGTTGGCCTAACATATTTATTATTACTCAAGTTATAAGGTTTTGTTTTCCTCTACAAACAGAATTTCCTATAGTTAAAATACAAGACCAGGTAATTGCATACTAATAAGTTTATGGAGAGATTGTAGTTCAGAAGTGAATACTGAGGAAATACTGGATCAGCAATATAGTCTGGAGATGCTCCCTGTTTTGATAGTGCTGTTAGCTGTTTGAAGAAGGAATGAATGAAGCAGATCCTGTAATAGTATTTGGGACTGGGTTTTTCATAAATAAGTTATAGAGGACATGCTCTTATATCACTGTAAGGATAACTGAGTAAACTCTTTAGCTAAATAACAATTTTCCCTTTCCCTTTTCTGATCTTAAGTTTCCAATACATCTGTTATTGCACTGCCTACTGTGCAATGGTGGGTTAAGAGTATCAAATTCTGAACTTCAGACTTCAAAACAGCCAGCTAAAAGGCAGTGAGTGGAGCATGTGCAGATTTCTTCTTGTCAAATTTTCAATTTTTGGCCCCAAGGTACTGAGTATATTTTTGTTTATATTTTGAGGCATAATGTTTTTAACAATGGTATTACTCCGAAAGAGAATTCCTGGAAAACAATGGATTGGAAAATACAGGCGACCAAGAGTGGTTACCATTGGAATGAAGCAAGCAATGATCCGAAGGTTGGAAATTGAAGCAGAGAATGAATACTGGCTGAGTCGACCTTACCTGACACGGGAACAGGAGTACAAACATAACACAGAAGAGAGATGGGCAAGATGGGAAGCTTTCAAGAAACTGAGGAGAGCAAAGTTCCCTGAGCACAG
This sequence comes from Apus apus, assembly GCF_020740795.1. Classification (NCBI taxonomy): domain Eukaryota; kingdom Metazoa; phylum Chordata; class Aves; order Apodiformes; family Apodidae; genus Apus; species Apus apus. The sequence goes on from NC_067282.1 coordinate 18,769,248, forward strand.
ATACATCAGCGACGAGTTAAACCATTTAAATGTGACCAAAAAGTGGACATCCTGAATAATACAGTGTACTTGTATTTGGCATGTATTGTGCACTACCATGGGATCTGCTGTTGTACCTCTCATGGTAGCTTTGTCATTCAGTTTAGTAAAGGGTAGGTGACACACAAGACTTTGCTCGGTGTGCTAAGTCGTATATTAAACGTATTCCTACAGAACAGTGTATGGTATTTTATTGTTTCTTCAGAAAACCAGTTATTTCTGTGTCTCTACCATCTGCCTGCCTTCTGTTCTTCAGGGGCTTGGCATAGAGCAGCATGCATTACCAGGGGCAGTGATGATCAGAACGAGATCTAGGGCTACACTAATTCCTGCTGAGAGCTGGGAGAGCAGACCTGCTCTCTTGAAAGGGATCATCTGCTGCTGCTGGCCAGATGGCTCTTGATGGTCACTTTCCTGGAGGGCTACTTCTCTACACATTAATATTTGAGAGACAACTGATGCTGCTTACAGTGCTCTCTTCATCAGGCGTACAAGGATCAAGATGAGTTAGAATTACAAAGTTAGGTATATGAAGCTGGAATGCATGGGAGATTGTAAAATACTCCAGTTTTTATAAAACTTTCTGGAAAGAATGACTGAATTTAAATGCCTGCATCATTGTCATGTCAGTGTCAGCTTAGGAGTTACTGCCCTCTTACAGAAGTTCTTTCTAAAAGGAACACAGCAGGTTGTGTTTGTGTGGCAATCTTCTGAGTCATGTTTAGTGCCTTGAAGGGATATAGGCAGCCATAAGTCAGAGTCTTTTGGTTTCTCCTTTCAAAACCACATGGCCTGGAAGATGTGTCAAGAGTGAGTGGAATTTTAGGTTTGTTGCAGCTGGAGTGTAAAGACTGTGGGACAGTTACAAAATGTTTCCCAGGTAGGTAGTTCTTCTCGCCCATCTAATCCACACATGCTACAGCTAACAACTTTCAGATCTTTCACAGACTTTTATTAAGTTGATGTTGCATTCACTGATGAATTCAAGTGTCAAATCCACTCAAATTGTATCACCTTCAAAAAGTGGCCTAAAGCAGTACAAGTGTTTTATTTAAATGTGAATTACACTTCAGAGAAGTATGAACAGGTTTGAACACTGATGTACAAAATCTTGAATGCACTTCCAATGGTTATAAATGGCTTAAGGTAACATTTCTGGAAAAGCATACATATGGGGAAACTGCACGATAACAATTAAAACATGAAGGAACTCCAGGCAAAGCAATGTCATTTTGTATTGAATTAATTTATAAAAACCCATTTTAAAAAGTTACTTCAAGTATTAAACTATAAATGGCAACATGTTTTCTCTGCGCATAGGACTAGTCCTATCTGTTACATAAAAAAACTACAGTAAATGTGTTATTACATACATCAAATTTATGTACCTCAAATTTAAATACAGCTCATTACAAGTTTAGGCAGCAAAATCAGAAATAATTATGTTGAAGTAGAACACCTGGGACATTGTGTTTAGTGCAAATGTTGATAATGCTGGCAAATACAAAAATAATTGCAGAGATAAATAACTCGGGGATGTTTAATTCATCCTTGTTAGAAAGGGGACAGGAGAGGGGGCAGACAACAGCAAGAATGCTGCATCTCTCTGTGATGTGTTTATGGTTGTAAATTGCTTTTCAGAAAGATTTAAGCTTCTCACAATAAAGCTGACAGCAACAGGTTAAGGGGACAGGACAAATTAGAGAGGAACATGCTAAGCACAGAAGTTGTTGGCTAAGCAATGTAAACGGGAGGGAATGTGTCTGTCACCACTAATGCTGCAGTGCCCATCAAGGTCATCCCAATACTTCATCCCCAACACATCTGCTTGACTGCTGAGCATGTGCTCTCTGTGTCTTGGGGCAGGGGCTGGGAAGAAAGTTGGGAAACCCCCAAAAAACAAAGAAAACAGTCCTGTAAACACTACCAGACTTTACTACCTAATGGAAACAAGATTCAAGTAATTGCTGCAGAAAACAGCCAAACATCTTTTTTAATCAACATTAAAAATAACTACAACTTGTAGCTTCATTACATTTCAGGACAGTGATGTAATTAAGAAAAATGCGTATAAAAAACTATATATACAAAATAAATTGATAGAAATGAGCGTAGTAAATGTGTTTAGTATTGTAACAAATGACTTTATATGCAGCTGCTCTCTTTGGTGCCTTTTAGGGACAGCAGGGTCTGTAACACGGCATACCTAGCTGTCCTTAGGCTCTGTTAAAGATGTTCTTGATCTGCACTTGAAGTAGTCACTATTAAGACCCTCTGAAAATGTATACTTGAATCCCTCCATTAGGTACAATTTTAGACAGTGTCCTCAGATAACATGCAGTATGAAGCTCAAAGATGTCTTCTGGTTTTTGCTGTGGTTTTGTTGTGGGTTTTTTTTTTAGTTTAATAAATATGCTCAGTCAAGTGTTCCAGATCTAGGTAGCTCTACTTAATCTGCCAGTCAATGCACCTCTCGGTAAACCTGCCAGACGCTACCGGTGCTGCTAACGCTGCTTTCGTTTTTCCCTCTTGGGGCTCTAGTGAGCTGCAACCGGATCGTACTTCACATGGATCATGAAGTTCTTTCAGTGGGTATTCAACGGTATTGAATTTAACCAAAATACAGAGGATCCACACTAGATCAAACGAGGGAAGAAACAGTACCTGAAAACTGCAGCCATTTAGCACTCTGGAGAACAGGATCACTTTCTAAGAACAGCATGTTAGCAAGTTAGCTCGATACCCATGAACTCCACACTCCAGGAGCAGCTTTAACAAAAATGTTACCATAATTTCTACTCAACTAAAAATAAGTGCCCAAACTCCCTCTGAAAATAACCCTCAGAGTATTTAAAATGGAAGTTTTCAATCAATGGCTTATGATGCATCTAACTTAAGACGCTGCACTCTCAAGGTAATACTGCAGGAAATCAGGTCCAAAAGAAACCTACCCCTCTTCCTGCTTTCTTCCCGTATCATGCCTTTGGTGGGGGCAGCAATTACGTGTATGTTGTATAGCCTGTGAATAAACTGTTGTAAGAAAAAAAAAAGTATTAGCTGGGTTTCCCTGCCCATCATCACTGGGACACGTTTATCATCTTAAGACACTTCAGAAATCCCAAGGAGAAATCACAATTAAAATGGTGCCCTGCATCAGGCTTCCACCCTCACACTGGGAGTTTTATGTCATTTTGTGAGCAAGATTCATGTGTATGTGGATTTTTCAAAAAGAAAAAAAGCAGTAGGAACTACTAGAGCATAGCTTCTAACTGCAGCCAATGTCAACTATCCTACAGTAACTACAATGCAGTTTATGGCTTGCAATAGTAATTATTTTTATCTAAAAGCTTAAGGGTGTTATTTTTAGTGACAGCCTAGGTATTATTAAGACTTGCTGATATAGAGTAGGTTAAAGCACAAAACCAGCATATACACAACCCAGCACCCTAAACAGTCATTTTCTCAGGATCAGTCTCCAGCCTCCTGAACAGGCAGGGCTGCTCTTCCTGCTGCAATTCACTGGAAGTTTTCAGCTCTTCAGTGGATAAGGCCAAAAGGACCTGTGTCCTGGAGCACCGTGACAGACCCCCAGCCCCTGCTGGCAGTGTTATCCACGTCTGCCTCCAACTCAACAGCCAAAGAGCTGTCTGTCCTCACCACCTTTTTAATTCCTGGCAACTTCCCTTGTTTTGCCTTACCCTGCTCTTTGGTACAGCTCAGAATGCCCTTCCTTAGGGTTTAGGCAGCTGTCAGGACAGGACTCTGAAAGACAGAAGACCTTGTCCTGCCACTGTAGCTGTAATACCTCCTACCAGCCAGGGCCTGCCAGGAAAACCTGACTCCCCCATCCCACTCACTGGTGTGCCCTTAGTATTTATCAGTACAACTCCCTTAGAGAACTTAATTCCTTTGTATCAGTCTGGAGTTTCTCTTAGCAAGCAGGTCTCTGGGTGTGTGTGTGTGTGGAAGGGAGGGCTTGGGATGGTGAATGTGGAAGAATCATATTTGAATAATTTGACTATATTTCACTTTGTCAAAATGACTGTTCAGTAATACCTTTTACACCAGCTGTAACTCTGGCCTCAAGAGTATCCTAAGCACACTGCCCTCCTCCTTTTCTCATCTGAAACATAGGAAAAATCTGGGACAAAATCTACCTGTGATCCACACAGAGATTTCATTAGAAGCTGAAGTTTCTGACAACCCACAAAAATGTCCATCAGATATACAAAGATGGTTTCAGAAGACCAGCTCTTGATAGAGAACACACAAGGAATTAACCCAGTCTGTTTGCTTGCAGTTTTTCCTGTAGATTAACTATCCTAACATAAGAAATCAAACAAGTTACACCTAGTGATAGCCTACAGTGGATAGACATGCATAGGGGGATATATCCAGCACTTGGGGGTGGGGGAGCAGAGACCATCTTGCTGAATCAATGATATTTACCACATTAGAGAGACAGATTTTGCTCATAGTTCTGCTAGATTATGACTGTGTGGTTGTACCTCTGCTGCAATACACCAATGCAGTAAAAACCAGATGGTATCCCAGGGCCTCCATTTCAGTTCCACCAGTGTTTGGGACTGCAGATTTTGGTACTCAGAACGAGCCATTTGAACTTGCAGTCTTCTGGCTCTGGTGTCTTCCCCAATAAATGTTGCTGGTGCAATATAGCTGAGAGTTGATATTCAGATGAGCACTTCTCACTTGGCATTTGAGAAGAAAAAGCTAAATCTTTCAGGGTAATGTGTACAAATGTTTTTGTAAGATTTGAAATTAGTAAAACCAAAATATCTTGTACAAAGTTTGAAGAAATATTCTGCACCTTTTATAAAACACCAACTTTGGACCATTACTTCTGTCTCAAGAACATCCAACAGTGACCAAATAATGTTTATAGGTTCTCAAAGTGTTCTTGTATTTAAGAAAAAATGTATTCTTTCCAAAGACAAAAAAAACCCGTTTTAAACCTTACAGTATACTTGATACCTTATTATCTCCATAATAAACATGGTTGACTTAAGTAGCATTCTGCCTAGAAGAGAAACAAAACAGGTTCTTTTCATCCAGATCATCAACTGAGCTACTACCTTCAGCCTGTATCAAAAGGGCTCATGTCTGTAATCAGCTGAACATCAGAACATTTACAGACAGGAAAACATTATTTGTCACTTTTCCCAGGTGCAAAATTCCAATACCACCTGAAGATGAGTTAGCAGTCTTCTCTAGAGAGGAGTCGGGGGAAAAACCAAATTTTTGCTGTAGGTCTTGAGCTGAGGGTGGACTCACACAGGAAACACACTTTGCCTTTTGTGAACAGGTACATCACTGCACAAAGCACTCAATCTTTAGCAATTTCAGCATCACTTAGACTGGGCTTAGACTTGTGTAAAGCATACACATTTTCAGTATGTTAACACAGATGTATGATCCAACACTAATTTTCAAATAAATATTTGATGATTGTTTAAATGGTACTTTAGCAACCAATAAAAACTTGTGCCTTTATTAAAAAAGATAAAAGTATAAACCAATACTTATAAACCACCAAGAGTCCCATAGAAAAAGCAGTATTCTTCCAGTTCCATCTTCTAACAACACCCAACTGCAGTAAGGTTTTTTCTCAGGGGTACTTTACTGTTTTGTTACTGCTTCATACGGAACAATACAGATATTAACAGGAAATGTAACAACTGTTAATTCCTTTATGGACTGGCTTTTCTTTGTATGCTGATAGACATTTGTTGGAAAGTAATAATTCAACTAATAATTCAAACTAAAAAATTAGTTTGCTTCACTGAGCTCTCTTCTTCATACAGTTAAATAAATCAAGTTAAAATGATGAGGGGTCTCAATCCTATAGCAAAAAGCCACACCCAGGCTTTTGTGTTGTTGGCATTACCTTGCTCCAAAACACAGCTAATAGAAGGAATCCTCAGTTCCAAAAGACTTGGAGAGTTAGGATCACAGAGCAGACTGGTTAATACGAGGAGGGGAGAACACACGATCCAGTCCCTTCCCCATCACCTGGTGTTTGCACTATGCATAGTCACACTTCAGACTCACTGGCTGTGCCCTGGTGATTTTTCTTTTTTTCCACTCTACCTTTTTTCTTTCTTTCTGTACCCTGGAGACTTGCTATGGAAGTGACTTCTGCAGTGCCTAAGGTTTGAAGTTTGCCCGTGGGGAGGTAGGAGTCTCTGCAATCTACCCCCACCACTGCAGCGTAACAGAAATGCATAGTTCCCACTCTGGACCTTGTGCATCCAAGCAGGGCACTTCAGGGTTTGGCCCTTTGGTAGCAATATATAATTCAGTGTTGCATAAATGCATGTTAAGAGTCTTAAGGCATCTGTCTTAACTTCCTGCTCTGCAATAGTGCTTACAAGAATCCATTGTACTGTGCAGAAACTTGATTTTCTTGTCTCTTCCTAAAATGTTCATGTTCCATTTTTTACTGATCAACTCCATCCAAATAAAATTAAGTAATATTCAAGCACAAAATGTGTTGCAGAAACCTAGTGAAACAAAAGCGGTAATTAGTGGAATTATACCATTCATTTGAAAAAAACAGATCATGGTACATGACAAGAATGCAGCTGGTAACATGTAATTTCCAGACTCCTGATTCAGGACAGCAATGCAGGTTAACTTGTAATTAGCCTCTGGGAGGTGTGAGGTTTTGTTGTTTTAAACTTCTTATATTTTAGAAGATTATCTACATTAAGAACAATTCTTCATGACTGACTTGTGGCTGAAGTATCTCGGATCCCTGATTGGCAAGAATTACTCATTAATTTTGAATTAAATGGATAGACAAGGGGATAGAGATGATATTTGCCTAGGTGTGGCTGGGGACTGCTGGCTGGGGGATCTGCTGCCTTTATGCTCTTTTCCCTAGAATAATCTGAGAATTCTGGTCATCAGCCATAACTTTGATTGCTTCTGCTGTGTTAACAACTATCAGTCTGTTGCATGGTATGCAAAAAGGCATGGAACAGATGCTGGGACTCACAGCTATTGCAAGCTGCTTACAATTGCAGGGGGAGTGGAATTAACCACCTTGGACTACAGAAACTGTGATCAAATCCAACTGAACTCAGAATGGCTGAAAGATGGTGCTACTGAGTTAACCATTATTTGAGATAACACATACCAAAATGTTTTTGTGCTGGGTGCAATTAGGTGCTATTTATTTGTACAAATTTTAAAACTACAGCAATTTGGGCAACTGTGACATAAAGTACATAATCTTCCTTTACTGAAGTTGGCCTCACTTAGGAAGAGAGGGAGGATAGAAAGTAAATCAATCCCAAACTATTATCAATGAATTGTCTAGCCTAAGCCAGTCATTTATGCTCCCCTCTCTAGGTTGGTGAAAAGAAAGATTAAGACCTTTCTATAATACCCTATCAGAGGCTACTGGGACAAACTGCTCTCAGAAGATACCCGTTCCTTTCTATGAAGAACAGAAAAAGCTCTAGTAACCTGTTTAGATCAGATTAGGTTTTATATAGCTAGATGCTGAAAGGAGTCTTTAATTAATTTTTATATTTATGTATAGAGTTAAGAAAAGTTGCAAAGGGAAAACTCACCATTGGTGGGTTCTCATGAGTATGTTTTTCAGAAGTATCACTAACTAGCCTAAATTTGGTTTGTACAAGTTTACACTTGTAAACTTGTAAGAGCAGTCTGACCAACATCAATCCAAGCATCCCACCATCCCCCCACCACACAGACCTTTTACAGTTTTTTTTAACATTGAAAACAAACCAAAGAAAACCCCAAACCCCCACCGAAACAATCATTCTAGATCAGAAAGTTTATTTAATAAAAAAAGAAAATAATTAAGTGATCCTAAAATTACTGAGCTCACAAGACTCAAATACTGTGTTTTTTTAAAAAAGGAGGAAAAAAAAAAAAAGAAGAAAAAGGCAGAGGGGGGGAGTGACTCAGCCCTCAGCATCTACAGTTGCTAGTTGCCCAAATAAGATTATTTTCTCTTCCAGAAACAAAAATGTGGAGGTTATAAGCTCACAGAGAATGAAGTCAAATTAAGAGAAGTCTAATTTAGTCACTGGAAATGTATGAAGGGAAGATCCATCCATGCAGCAGCACTCACTGTATTTCCTAAACAACATGTGCACTGAGCTGTCACAGAAAAGATCACCAGCAGTTCCAAGTGTGACAGAGCAGCCCGTATGCAGACACCTGTATTTACCTATTGACGCTCCTTCCTTGTGCACACACAGCTTTGTAGAGGAGAAGAAGAGCATGTCCCACCAATGTACAATTAAGAAAAAGACAGTTAAGGAGTTCCTTAAGAATATTGCTGCCTCAAGACAGAACTTCATCTTGAAATTGCCTATTTAACAGATTAAATTCTTTTCTCTGGTCAGGTAGCATATCCAACACTGCCTTCTTCAACCTACATTACAGGATTAGTCTGACTCAGATCTAGCCAGCCCGTGTTTCCTGCACTACAGCATTTCTCCCATTCTTGTCTCCTGGACAGACATTCTGAGTTTTATTTAGACTTTTCTATTACTCATCCAACATCAGAAGACTCCTCTGCATTACATGACTAGCAACATTTGACTTAAAGACGTCTATTTTAGTTTTCTCATACGTATACAGAAATGGCAATCAATTATGTTGGTCTTACCTGTTTCTCACTGAGATGGTGGGTTAGTAATAAACTGAGATCAGCTTTCCAATGAAACTATAATATGCTTTTTTGCACCTAAAATGTGAGAGAATCTCAATTATGTGTTTTCGCAGATTCGCACAACAAACAGCAAAGACTTCAAACCAGAAAGTACATTTATTACGTTGTGCCTATTTTAGAAAAATATTTTCCTCCCCCTAGAAACAAGATCCAAAATCTCACAACAGGAAGCGAGAAATAAGATAATTATCTATCCACCACTTTAGTGCAGTAGCTCAGTTTGGATAAGAGCACCAGACACAAGTTGGCCTTAACTTATAAACATGCTGACTTGATTTTATGGAACAAGTTTTCTTCTACTTGTCTCTAATCAGTTCTTAAGGACTTTTTAGGCCTACAAAATAGGGAAAAACCCACCACAAACAAAACCATAAGATTATCAGAAGTGTGACAGTGCAGGCTACCTGATTTAACACCTTCCTCTTCAGGGCCACTTTCCACCCACTGACTGTCACTGGCTAGCAAGCGATTTTGTGATTCACTGAGTGGTCGAGGAGGAAAGGGCTGATTGGCTCCAGAGCTGAGAAGTAAGCAAAGTCAACAGGAATTCTGTAATAGCAGTAGCTGCTTATTTCAGACATTTCTAGAGTAGTGAAGTTACTTAAGAGCAAAGCAAACAAAAAACCCTACAGTGCCAACTGAAAATGACCCCCCTGCTTTCAACACTAATTCTGTTACAGACTTGTTCCAGACCTCAGTCTGAACTCTTACCTGACACAGGCCACCTGCAGACAACAATGCTACTGCCACACAGTTAAAAAGAAAACCAGTACTGTCTGGAAGAACAACAGAACCATCAGTAAATGCTAGGATCTTCTGCTGAACATGCTCCTAATGCAAAAGGATACTCTGCTGTTTGCACAAGTGTCCTGCTCTTGAATAAATTCCACAGGTTATGATGCACTGGAAGCAACTTCAGAGTCTTCCCTTTGAACGTCCCTAATGCCAGATAACTCAGCTACAAATTCACCAAACTATATATCAGACTTCTAAAATGGCAAAGGTAAACTCCCCTGAAGTTTCACATATTCCTGTGCCTTTGAATCTAAAAAAGGCTCCCTGAAAATACACTGAAGATACAAACAGTGCAGATTTGGAGAGATAAACATCAAAGAGCTAAAAACCCTCCAGTGCTTAAACCCAGCAACAGCCACAACGATTTACCTCTCTTGCAAACTGTGTCTCAGCATCCCTTGTTTAAGCATGCTAGAGAAAGTGAAATAAAACTAATACCTTGCCTTTCTCTCATAAAAAAAAAAAATATCTTAAACTTTTGTTTTCCAAGGGCCATTCCTTAGTCTCCCCTAGGACTTTTTTGTTGTTGTTGTTAAGAGCCAGTAATCTGTATTGTTATTTCCTTAAAACCATATCCTCTGTTATGGGTCAAAACCAAGAAACAGCCTTCCTGGATCAAGCAGCACAGTTTTTTAGACTTGATCCATTCTGTCATTGTCTGAAGACTTACAAACGCACTCTGAAGATGACAAGAAGTATAAAAAATTAAAAAAATAAATATATTTTAAAACATTTTTTTTCTCCAGATGAAATATGGAACAGAACAAAATCAGTACCTTAAATGCTACAGTTACCTTTTGGCAGGTTCATTTTGGCTTGAGACAGTAAGTTGCTCTGGATCCATAATCACCAAACGAGTTGGAAAATTACACCCGTCACCCAAACTAAAGCAGAAACGGAAGATTCAAATCACTGTTTGTAGTTGACTTAAATTAACTGAACAAGTACACATACAAAAGGTGAATGCTACAGGTTCAAAACAATTTGTCAGTGAAGCACTGAACTCCAGGCTTCAGCAAGGCAGTTCTACCACTAAGTCATATAATCAGTTAATTAAACCTTGGACTTCAAATGTTTCCCACTCTACCACTCAGTATGGATTGCTGAGCACAGCACTAGTCTGTGTATTTCAGAAACATCACCTTGTTTCTGTAGGCCCTAGTCTTTGTGAACAGGTAGTCAGACTATCTGGTATTTAAAACCCCAGAAACAGTAGCATAAATCTGCATTCTGATGGCCATGCTTTCACCTCTGCCCATGATTCTGAGGTCAGCTAAGCCTTCTTTTAAAGCAAGTTTAATCAGGAAAAATGTGGTGGTAAAGCAAACTGATCCATCTACAATATAGCTTCTGTCTTTTTTTAATCACAAGAAAAGTCACGATAGTTGAGCGAACAGTTGAGGCAACTTAAGATCTTGCTATTAGCTCTGCTGTTTGCTGTCAGACCTCAGCTTCACAAATGGGTTTACCAACATTTTTAACTGATACACAGACCCCCAAAAGCAGTGTTGAAACATGGCACCTAATTTGTTCTGCTGACTTTCTGAGCGATGGGAGTAGGCAGCAGGTCAGTCTTGCTTCACCAAGCTCCCAATGCCTGTCTGCAATTCCCTAACACTGACTCAGCTAAAGTTTTAAAACCAGTATTTTGCATTGTATCAGAATTTTTTTTTGCTTTGCTGCTTATTTGCATGCATGCTCTCAAGTGGCTTTCAATGCCAAAACTGTCATCTACGGCAAAAGGAAAGCTGTCAAGTTTTCTCAGGGGTAAGAGGGAGTGTTTTTAAACTGATATTGTTTCAGTATAGCTGAAGTTCAAGCATTTGGATCTCCTCTGAGTTGCTGATTGCAGCTGTATAGTCAGACACTAATACTGCCTCCAAAAGGTGCAGTTTTTGAAATACACTTCTCAAAGCTTTCCAAACTTCTGTATTTAGAAGGCCCTTGTCAGCGAAGCTCCTGTGTTTGAATGAAAACCCTGTGCTGAGTTTGCTTAGTTTTCTCCTCCACATTTTCCCTATGCATATACATGGTGCAGGATTTACAAGTTGGCTTTTCAGTTTTTTTTCAAACTTTTTCAAGTTTGCTTTGTTTCTTAGAAGAAATGAAGGAAGATGAAAGTCATGGAATCAATTTATTCCCCAGTTCATTCCCATTCTGACTGAATACCTGGTAAAGATAGGGATTAGCCAATACTTCTTCTCATCACCGAAAACCTCCCTCAGATTTTTGCTGCATCCAAGAGAAAAGCCATTTTTATCTGGGCCATTTCGAAATGTGGGTGCACGGAATGTTTCTGTAAAAGAAAAACATGCAACATCTCTAAAGCGGTAAGGAGTCAGGGAAGATGAATAAACAGACTCAAACTTACTCTCAACATTACAAACAAAACAAATTAACATTAATCACAAATCCAGATTCTTGGCTCCAGCAGAGAACCCGTACACCTGCTTCATTTTCCTGTGTATGTTGTCTTTAATTACTTTCCCCAAGTATGCTTCTTATTGTATAATATTTAAAAATTCCATTTATATGTGATGGCACATCCTGCAGGCCTCACATTCTCATTGACTTGTTGTTTTCTTGACAAGGAACAGTTCCATATTCCAGTTAACTGACCTATGGTTGACCTGTTCTTGCCAACTAGCCAGCAGTGGTAGCTGAAGAGTGACAGTATGCTGATGAAGAACATGGCTGCCACAAAGAAAAGGAATAGTACGTGGAATTTTGCATGGTGTCGCAAGCCAGTTTCCCACACATGGGTATCTGGCAATTCATTCTGGGGAGAAAGAGAGAAAGAGGTTAATACATTAACACTTCTTAGAAACTAACTCAGTATCACTGCTAAATGTTTTCTGCCACACCGGTTCTGCCACAGGCCTTTCGCAAAGAAAACCCCCAAGCCCAGCTTTCCTTCCATGTGATGTTGAACCGGTGTGCAACAGCATCTCATGCTGCTGGCACCCCCTCCACCTGAGCTCAGCAGCACGAGTGTGTATGTTCATCACTTGGATAGCTCTGTGTGTCACTGAGGGTGAGTTCTTGAAACGCACGGTAGGGAGCAAGGAAAAAAAAGTTTCCCATACTGTATGTTAACTATGACTACATGTCTCCCAGATTGTATGTTTCCTAGACTAACTGTGCAGCCACATCCAAAGAGACACATGGAAAACATCCAAAATCACTTTCTTTGAAAGGAAGAAAATGCAACAAACCTTCCAAACACTTTCCTGGCAAGGTAATAATACTGAACCTACTTCTGAGCTGGTGTAAGGAACAGAAAAGGGAAATGGCTGTCATATGGTGTTTCCATGACTGAACAGCTCCTAGACAAGCCCTGGAACTGATCTCAACTTTTGAGGATCTCTAACATTTAGGCAACAACCAGCATGTACCTAGCAAAAAAAAAAAATAAAAAAAATCTGCCATGTCTGACCAAGCAGAAATGATTCACCGGAAGTTCTACACAAAACCCAACAATTTTGGTACAATCACCATAGTAAAAAAAACAGCCTCCCACCCATATTGAATAGTCAATTCCACCCCAACCCCAACTATTTTTAAGCTTGCACTTTTAAGAGGCCAATGGGATTTGTAACAATACCGTTCTAGTGCTATATCCTCAAAATCACATTACTTTTAAGTAGCTGACATTTAACAGCACTATGAAAGCAGAGAGGCTATTTTTATTCAGCTGTTTAGTTGGCATTATTGCCATTAATTTTTCCATTAGCTCATTCAGTATACACACTTATCTAAGGCTGATTTATTTTTTTTTACTAAAACACATTTCAATTAAGGTCAAATGCACATAAGTCTATCTATATGCCTGTACACTGCCTATACTCACAGGCAACAGATTACAATTCTTCTTCCTTCTGTGATGGTGTAAATAGCTACCGTGAAATTACTAGACTAGAAAAATTATAGTAGGAACAGTATTTAAATAGTTACAGCAATATTGCATTTTACCTTTGGACAATTCTCTGCAGCTTTCCTGTGGCAAAGCTTTGCGCAAACAAAGACAATTTATTAAACACTAGTATTATGTTAAGACAAAGTGTTTGTAAACGGCACAGGCTTTGTTAAGAAAGAAATGGCTGGTGTGCACACGTGCTCTCGGACATGCCAAGTTCCAACGCCCATCAGCAGCCTTAGCCCTCGCTCTCCAAGGGAATGGGGGGGACAATACACCAGAGCACTCTACTGACTTCCAAGGCATGAAGTTTTCTACTGAAGCACACAAGTACTGCTATTCAGACTGTGGCTGGATCACTTTCAAGTAGTTCTTCAGCTTGAACAGCATGACTACAACAGGTGCATTCTTTGCTATTTGTTTGCACCACAAGTAATGTTTAAGTGAATATTCTGTATGAGGAAACCATTCATAAGGGTCTGAAAAGCTCAGAATACTCCAGAGGTATAAATCCCGGTCTGTAAAGCACAACATTTTTCTGACTTCAGAACGTATCTATTACCATTAGATTTTGTTTCAGTCAAAACCATAGGAAAATAATTTGCCATTCTTTGCACAATTTTATTTGTTAAAAAAAAAGTATCCATAACATGTCAGTATCAGAGTTCTTCTTCCCAATAATATCCTTCAATATTGAGATTATTATTGTGGGATGTATCTTTAGCCCAACATCTGAAATTGAACCAGTGCTTAAGAAAACAAAGCAAAAACCAGGAAAGCTTAGTTTAAATTAGCTTTTAAATTCTAAAAGTTATACCTAAAGAGTGGTATTACCCATCTTAGCTAAGATGCTCACACTTAACACATCTGTTGAAAGCCATAAATCATGCCTACAAGTTACATAAATCTGTGCAGAAAGCCCAGGGAGAGCCCAAGTTTTCATCTTGGAGTCAGACAGACATATACAGCATTTAAAAAAATGCTGGCTACCATCAGATTATGCTAGAGTAAGCAAATGATAGCAAATCCCATCTCTCTGAATTGCCATACAAGTTCAGTTTCCTTATTTACTGACTTTTTCTTTAATGAAGTTTTGCTTAGAGAATTTGTGCAACAAGCCCTCTCTCCTCTACCATAGGGATATGTTTAATTGTGATCCCTCAAAATCAAGGCTAGCAAAACACATACTGCAATTGCTGCTTATTCTTCAGTTTCATTTTAAAGCTATCAAAGGACACTGCAGTGCTCCGTAGTTTCCTAATTAATTTTTCTAGCTTCTATTTCTATGACTCTTTTGGAATTGCATATTTAAATAACAGTTCCCAATAAAGAATTCTCAGGCCAGCTAATTTTAAAGCTCAAAGAGCAGTAGAAGCTTAGTCTTTGTGTTTTCTGTGGGCCTGAAAACACAAGCTATTCAGTTGCACCCTCCTAAAACAGGAGCTCTATAACCTGGAGAAGGATTTTTTTAAATTATGCATGGATTAATCTGCATGATCCCCAGGGAACAGTTACCTCTTCTGACTAGCTAGTTTCAGCCACTGGTTTTAAGTTCTTGAATGAATCTTGCAGAACTGAAGAATCTTTCAAAAAAGGCCAGTTCCTTCCTGGAGAGAAGCACATGGGCTTCGAGTGCATCTAACAAGCTTATTCATAGTTGTGTTCTAGGAGCAGTCCACATGCTACAGCATGTAAAAATAGAGTGAAACTTCAGGCATTAGTTACTTAATATCATTATGCTCAGCAGCAGCACAGAAGCAGAGATTTGCAGGTGAGGGAGCTGCAGAGCTTACAAAGGGAAGCAATCTGCACAATCCATGTGGACAACTGAGCACGCATAATAGACTGAAGCCAGTCACTATTCTAAAGAGTCCTCTACAAAGTCCTTCACAAGCACAGTCATTTCAGCATATATCAGGTCACAAAACCCCTCAGAACAAAACCCATAACAACAAAAACGTGTTTTCAGAGCTTGACTCATCTTTGAGTAGCTAGACATAGCTTAAATCTAGAAAAAAAAAATTAATAAGATCTGGTAGATCGTACATGTATAGGCAGGATGACTAAGTTCTCACTAAGGATGTGGAACCCCTCTTTTTTTTATGATTTTTTGTTGTTGTTGTTAACACAACCAAAATTTTGCAGAAGTGTGTGCCATCTACCCAGAACACATATCACACCCTTGAATTAGCTATACTCAGCATTGCCAAAATTATTTGGAGGACAATGGAAGACACTGAAAACAGCTGTAAAATATACAGGTTTCAAGTGGGAGGAAGCGCAGCAAGAACGAGAGCACCACCAGGCACTATGTAAACAAGGCATCAAGGACTGGGCGTTCAGCCAGTGGTGGTGTTTGTGACAAATTCAATTGGTTAAACTGAGTTTTTATCTGCTCATCTTTAACAACTTCCTAGGTAGAAATAAAAACCTCATGAGTATAGGAAAAGTAGTTAAGAGTATCAAAAAAACCCGAGTCATTCATGTTCCCTTGATCTACAAAACAGATTTTAGCATCTGCATCAGTGTGTGAGCCTGTGGTAAACAGTTACAGCCACCGTGGCTGTTCCACCGCTGTATGAACAGTATCAAGATCTTTCTTCAGCACTTTATGCATAGAGCATGAAAGATGTGACCCAAGTCTTGCATGTGCAAGTAAGAAATACAAAGACTGTCTTCAACAGAAGAGACAGGTTGGTGTGCATGTCTGGCAATGTTTGCAATATCTGCGTATCTGTGTCAGGTCTCTATGCAATTATCAACAGTGCAAACCAACAGATTACTGGCTTGTGTAGTTAGCACATACACCATTCACAACCTCATTGCTATAAATTCTGAAGTGAGCAAGGCTACACTCTCCAAGAAGCAGTTCATCTTCCATCCCAGCACTGGATATATACAGCATTTTGTTGCACACTTTCTCTGAAAAAGTCTATAAGGAAGAAAAAAGAAATGCTACCTACTGAAGTGATACTGTAACATTTCTGATAGTCAAGCTTTTTTTGGGGAAACAACATCTAGAGAGCCTCAACTGGAAAAAAACAGAAATCTGTCCGATGGTATGGCAAACAAAACCGAGCAGTAGCAATATACTGAAGCAGTCTATACATGTCTGCAGTGCTGGGCTCTCATCTGGGTACAGTGGTAGGGAGAAGCTTCCAGGAGTCTCTTCTGCAGTCAACATCACTTGCCTAAAAGCTTACATACTGGAGACACACTAAATCTTGCAAGACTACATGTTCAGGTGCTGCCACCTCTTTCTGGAAGTCTATTTTACTCAGGCTATTATGACATCCGGAGAACATTAGCTTTATGGGCCAAGTGACTGAATGTAAGTAAAGTGAATCAGAGACCTACTCTAATGATAAGATCAGGTCATCACTAGATTCTGTCTTGGAAGTAACCGGAAATGAAAGCAACAAGTGCAAGCACACAACTACGTTGTCTATTGTCACACTTAAGAAGTAGCCCACTCTTGCAGGAAGCATTTTAAACAACTAAATAACATAAAAAAAGAAGTCCCTCTTAAGTTTACTTCCTCTGCTCAAGGGTTCACTTCAATATTGTGTCCGATGGGCTTTGGAAGAGGCTTGCTGAAAATGTTGGTATTAAATGTTCATTGTGGTCAGATGTCCTGGGGACATTTGTTGCACTAACACTTACGAAGTGAGGTGAAAAAGCAAATTAATTGTCTTTGCTCAAGCACTGACTAGTAAATATGTAAAAGCACATCTACAGTTTCATTAAAAAATGCATACAAAGCACTGGAAAGCAGCCAGGCAGATGTCTGGGAGTGGCACATTCACAAATTAAGAATTTAACTATTTACAGTCAAGCAAGACTGAAGGGCAGAATTGGACCATTAAATTTTAAATATGTCAAGCCACAGCTATGACTGGTAAATACATATATAGCTTTTCATTTCACACAATACTGACAGCTCAATTCCCACATAGTACCTTGCTCTCCAGTGACAAGCTGCCATACAGAACTGACAGACCAAGATGGTACTTCAGCAGATCAGACCCACAGGCTTAGACAAACACAAAGGAAGGTACTTCTTGCACTAATCTTACTTGTCTAATGCCAACTGTCTCAAAGTACAACTATTCCACATAGATGGTCAAGCTTCTCTTATTCAGACATGGCAACATCTCTTTGCTCCAATTAAGATTATTTCTCCAGCCACAGATAATGACTCCCTTTCCCAGCTACTCTGACAGCAGCTAGCGCCTCAGAAAATGTGCTGTTATTTACTTACAAAGATGTGATGGAAAGCCTTCCACTTACAGTGATTTTTCCCATGCTAGTTAATTGAAACTGATTAAGAGAATTCTGACACTAACTCATTTCTGTCTCGAGACAGGAAGGCACAGTACAAATTTTTTGAGATGAAAGGGAACGATGCCAGAAGACACTCTGTTCAGCCTGGAATGTGACTGGAACAAAACTGATAGGTAGAAGATAACACTGATGTACAAGGATGCTTACCCTTAACAGAAATGTTATTAAATCTAGTAAGATGCATGTATTTGTTTTGATCATTTGACAACTGATAGTAAGTTTCAAGAAAGATGTGTATCATGAACATTGTACATATTTTAGCATTCTACCCGTATCACACAAATAAAAGCCACTAGCTCAGTCACTTTCCAAGAAATTAATCGCCCTTATCTGGTAGCACATTATCCATAAGCAAGTCTAGGAAGATACAAAATAGTTACGTTTCACATTTGTGAGTATTTGTATATATATGTGTGTGTGTGTGTATATGTATGTGTATATAGATGTAATTGTATGATACAGGCACTTCTTTCTATATCTATATGTATCTATCTAATAGTCTCAAAAAAACCTGAGCTGTGCCACACAATTTTCACTGGCCAGAGAAACTGTAGTGTCCACACTGGAACCTCTTCCCCAGTTACTCATCTGGGCACTGCAATATGGTTAATTCATTAATATTTGGAAGGTTGTTCTGCTTCAGTCATTTCATTTGAGGTTGTTAATGGTAATGAATTATGGAACAGAGTAAATGGTGAGTAACAACATGCTGATGCAGCCTCCAATAACACATGCAAAAATAAACAACAAAGGCTTAGAACTTACTGTCCAAAACTTTATGAAGTACTGCAAGACTGTAGCGGCAACAAACAGACAGTACAGTAAGGAATACATTAAAAACAGGAGGAAGAATTTGTAGTTAGAAAATCCCACACAATTATTCACCCTAGAGGGAGGGGAGAGAGAAAGAGATTACTATGATATTAAAAAAAAAATAAAATAAAATAAAACCCAACACATTCAGCTTTTGCAGAGCGTAACGTGTATGATGTCAGCAGCACGTCCAAAGCAGTCTGCCACTCATGGTTTAGGAACATTTTAAGCCACCATTTTGGATGAGGTCTCCTTCCTCAGGCCAAATGGCCTGGGCCCCTCATATAAATTTGGTCCTCCACAAAGTTCTTCTGCGGGACAGGACATAAGCTGGCAAAGCATGAGGTACATGCAGTCTGTACAGGAAGTGTCTCTCACACTAGGAACTAACTGCAGTCATTGTGGAAGATAATACAAGTGACTCCATCAATGACAATGGAAGTTGGTTACAAAACCACTTTCAAGTCAACCACCACGGATCACAGTAGTTTTATAGTGATAGCAGGTAATACTTTTACTGACTGCCAGTGAAAACAAACCACAGAACATTGACTGACTGTGTCCTCTGCATCATCTAGAATCAATAACTGATTTTCACAGTGTAGTCCGTATCTCCTCTTCTGCTAATAACAGAACTATGCAAAAGAAAGAAATGCCATCTCTCTCTCATTCACCAAGTTAATGTGCCAGCATTTCTCTGTATATGGAGAAACTGCATGATTTGGGCTACTGGGCCTACAACTCCACATTGCTACACACATTAGGAACAAGGTTTGTTTTCACATATTAAAGCCTCAAGAAGTTCTGTGAAAATAAAGTTTTACTTCAATGTTGCATTTTTTGAAGCATCATCTAATTCATCATGTAGGATCAAACTGATTGTTATTATACTCATTTTTTTGTTTGTTTTTATAGACTTACCAGGGACAGTGGTGGTCCATTTTTAGCACACATCTGAAAGAAATAATTTCCAGTAAGTTAAAGCAAAAAATATATCTTATTTTCAAAACACGTACTTCTAGCTTCTACAGATTTGGGGGTCTAGAGCAAAAGCCTTATGAGAAGCAGCTGAAGGAACTGGGGTTCTTTAGTCTGGAGAGAAGAAGGCTGAAATAAGAAACCTTATCTGTCTACAACTACCTGAAAGGAGGCTGTAGTGAGGTGGGGGTTGATCTCTTCTCCCTAGTAACAGCAACAGGACAAGAGGAAATGGGCTCAAGTTGTACCAGGGGAGGTTTAGATTAGCTGTTAGAAGAAACTTCTTCACTGAAAGGGTTATCAAACACCGGAATGGGCTGCCCAGGGAGGTGGATGAATCACCATCCTTGGAGGTGTTTAAAAGACTTACAGATGTGCTGCTTAGGGACATGGTTTAAACACTGGACTTGGAAGACTTAGATTAACGGCTGGCAGAGTTAGGTTATGGTTGGACTTGATGATCTTTAAGGTCTTTTCCAACCAGAATGATTCTGTGATTCTCTTTTGTGTGTTGCTTTTTTTAAAAAAAAAACTCTTTTGCCTCACTGTATCATTTTCAAGTCCTTCTCAACTGTGCCAGTTCCTGTATTATATCATCCGTCCTTTCACCCAAAAGGACTGAGTGAGATTCAGAAGAGTTATGAAAAGAATCTCTTAAATTAACATGGGAAACATTACTAAGCAAGATCATGTAATAGTTCATTAAGCCACACTAATTTTATGTGCACAGTGAGAGAAAACAAATCTAAATGACACTTCAGAGTTGTGTGGATAAGGTATGTTAGCCTGACATTGACTTCCAATAAATCTACCTTACAGCTACCTTTGCTACCTTTTTTTTGTTTGCTGCTTGCTTGTTTGTTTTTTAAAGATAATGAAGGGAAAGAGCCGAACAGTGGGTCATTTGAACAATTCACATGCCGTTTTAATCCATTTTTAGTATAAGGATAGATACTAGACATTTCAGACAAACAGACATTCATTGTATTTGCTAATACATTTTATTTTAGCCAAAATACATGTATTAGGTTCTCCAGCTAGCTAGATTTCCTCACACTCAGCCTACTGAAGTCTCACTCACAGGCTCAGTCTCCAGTGCCCTGATAGACTTCTCTGATGATTCAGAATGAGGCTAGGGAATAAGACTGATGTCTTTGAAATGATTAAGGCATGTGAACCGCACTGTCAATCTCTGAGACAGAGATTTTTAGCATAATTATTAGCACACATCTGTTTCAAGGCTGCAGAAGGAAGACTCAATAGAAGAGTTCTATAACAAGCATTTGCTGGTGCTGCTATCTCAGACCTGCCTTTCCTTACTTTCAATCACTGATTCTGTTATTTTATTTCTTAATATAAGCACTACTTTACAAAGCTGCAAGCAGGTTTCCTGAAAGTTCTGCCACTTTGGACAATCAGGCTGCAATAACAATATTGCACCAATAGGAGGAACTTTGGTCTTAGATGAAAACCAGGTACTGAGGGTCGGAGAGAAGAACAAAGAATAAAACCTGCTGTTATGCAAGGGCTGACACACTGAAGATGTGAACACACTGAAGTTATGGAACAAGGAGAGAGAATATCTGTCATTTCAGATTCAGTAACTTACATGTCACAAGCAGAACAGTGGTGGCAGCGGTCAGGTTTGATTAGCTGGCATCGATCACAGTATCTGATTGCTGCATTCAAGTGGCAAGGGTCAAGTCATTAGAACTCATTTAGTGTTACAAAGGTTTTCCCCCTTAACATGAACTGTATCTTAAAAGAGATTCCTGCCCTCCCTTGCCACACGTGAGCTCACACACCTTCATGTACCTACTCTCATACATGTACTTTTGAGTTTTTAAGCAACATAACATATTAAAGTATTTAAAACACTTTAAGCTATTACTGCTGTACTAAATCAATTTCCATTTACTCTTAGGCTCCCCATTCTACCCATCCTTCATCCTCTGGCACTGATTCCCTTTTGCTTGCTTGCTTTCATCTCTGGACAGGGCACTCAGGCATCTCATTGTTAAACTACACTCTTTCAGCGAGCCACCTTTCTGCATTAGCTTTCTCTGTCCTCTTCAGGAAATAGTGATCCAGAAGACTGCTCAGTAAATTAGCTTTTTCTCATCTTTCCTGGATATTTTTAAACAAGCCTTCAGGCTCTGCTCAATGGAAATAAGACAGTTTGAAAGGAGGAGGAAAGCCAACACCTACAGCTAAGCAGAACTGCTAAGAGCTGGCAAGAAGATCACAGATGACTCCAGAAACTTAAGACTGGGATTCCCTTAAAGGGAGGCTTGGATATAAAAAAACCCAGGTGTTCTTAGACTTTGTTTGGAAAGTCACAGTAAACTTTGGTAAGCCCTTATTCTGAGTAGTTTGTGTTTTCCAAAAACTTTACAGGGTTGCTAGTTTCAAGAAAGTGAAACATATATAAACACACACGTATACAAACTAGGTTTTTAAAACATAATATACATATGTATAAGACAGCAGTTTCACAGATCATTCATATATAAGTTGGAATAAAAATGCCTATACGCATTAAAGGCAAATACAGAAATAGCCCATAACTAGCTTTGTGCTGAATTACAGATGGAATGAAACATGTTTTCGCTCTTAAATTCCAGCCTTAAGTATGATGCTTCTCCTATTGCTGAACTGATACAACTCAGAAAAAAAACAGTTGAAATGTTGATATAAATGATTGTAAAATTGAGTAAAAAGTTTTGTTTTCTCTGTTTTTAGCTGTATTGGCTATTTTTCTTTGCTGTGTTTTTTTTTTTTTATAGCCACAATTAGAGATAAATGTTGTCATCTATCTGATTGCTCAAGAAAGATTTACTTTTTTTAAATTCCAAATACTGGCTACATGTTGAGATCCCCAGACAAATGACTCCAGTTTCTCTTGGGGAAAAAAAACAACAGCCCAAACAAATAACAAAACAAGGTCACGGACTTTGCAATATGTGTTTTAGAGGTTGTTCATTCAGTGACATCAAATTAATTTCACTAAATTAAACTAGCAGCTTCAGGAGTGCAGAATTATCTTTAAATCTCACCTCGAGATGCTGTTGTTGTATAGATAGGCAAGTCTTTAGCAGCTCTTCTCAAAATCTCCTGCTGGGATTCTGGTCTCTCTTCTTTTTCATACTGTTCTTTATCAGCTTTTGACAAGCAGAACTAGGAGGGAGGGAAAAAATGGGACAACGGAAGAGATTAATTATTACTTTGTGTTCTAGTCAAGCTTCAAGGAAAAGACCCTATGTATCCTAATCCTTTGTCTTTGGAGAACCCCCACCCAGCAACCTAAAACAAACCAACAAAACACTTAAAGAAAAAGGAATGATACAGGAATTACAGGAGATCCTTAAAAGTTCATTATGATACTGGGCATATTTTAAAGAAAATAGTATTTTTCTCTGTTCCATTATCTACAGTATTTTTCCTTTAACATAAAGGAAGGCAGAGACTCAGGTGAGTTTTAAGAAGGTGCAGCCTTTCCTTTAATTCCTGGTAAGCATAAAGTAAGTGATCTGTAAACAAGAGGAAGAGGCAACAGTCCTTTGCTGCTACAGGGCACTGAAATTCTCTTACCCACTTCCTCTCTCTAACTGGGACAGGGGTACAAGCCAGAGCGGGGGGAAAGACCGGGGAGAGGTTTCAGGTCTTCAGTACAGAAGCTGAAAGAGTTTAACTGGAATTTTTACTTGTGAGTAGTCAGCACTAGTCCCAAAATTCATTAGTTGTATTAGGAGGAACTTCAGCAAAGCCTGTACAGTTTGAGAGAGTTATAATTCTAAGTAAAGCATGAGAAGCATTCCTGTTGAAGCCTTACTGAAATGTAAAGCTTTACCAGAAGAACGTGGAGAGCTTCTTCTACTCACTTGTGAAACACTTAGTTTGGCATCCTCTGAAATTAAGTGCTTTTCCATTAAGGCCCACAAACCCCACTGTGCTCATAAGCCCCTGTGGAATTGGGGCTGAACTCACTATTTCCTTTGGTGCTTTTCTGTTCTGAAGCACTTTTAAACTCTGGGCTTCCCACATGGACTACAATAGCCCTTTTTATGAGCACACATAGCCAAAGTATTCGTGGTAGCGAGTGGAAAATTCTGTGTGTAACTGGAACAAAAATTGGCATAGTGTGGTTTAATATGACCATATTTTCCTACCAAGAACATGTGTATGATTAGTTCACATACATTTCCCTCATCCTGTACTTTTTCCTCTTCAGGATTACAGTCAGTTGGCAAGCAAAAATGAAGATGCCACTTACAGGAAGGAGGAAGCAGTAAGACATTGCTGCAATTTCTCTGTTATTTCCTAACCCAGAATGCAAATAAGTTGCCTTGTATCTCATGGAATCTAGTGAAGTCTCCTTGTCACATGCAGAATCATCCCAGTTATTGAGTCCACCCACTACTCAAGGGTGAAACACGAAACATAATCCTATTTTCAATAATCAGCAACTGGGATCCATCCATGCAGAGAGTGAAATTGAAGTTTACACTGCAGTCATCACCAAGAGTTTGACCTCATTTTTGAAATATCCATCTCTAAGCTAGGTATTTACTCAAATATAAAAACTGGAGAAATTTGCACCAAAAATGCATCATTAATGCACAGAAAAGGAACTAAATCACAAGATTAATTTTTTTTTTTTTTTAATTTGTCCAAGTATCAATGTAATATTACTACAAAAATCCTGGATAGGAATTTTGTTTTCGTAAGAGCTATATTTCAGTTCTAATTTCAGAAATTAAAAAGGGCCATGAGACCACAGTCTCTTTGGACAATGGCAGGGCATGTTCAGACACATCAAAAGTTGTCTGTTACCACATAGCTAACAGAATTTCCAGTGAGGTTCCAGCAGTTCTTACTGAAAACAGAAAGAGTCCCTTTGTTTCCTTCCTCTTTCTGGATCTTGTATAATGCTGATTGTTCTTTCTTATGAAAAATGCACAGGGATTACACCAAGACAACAGCAGCTGCAGAATCTTTTTTTAGTTCAATAGTAAGATCACAGGATGCTATTTGTTTTGCAAGAATGGTTAATTTGAATGACTAAAAACATATACGTTTACACTCTCATACAATGGGGAGATTCTGAAATAAAGTAAAACCAGCATAAATTGTTCACTGGTACATGAAAAGAAGGAACTTGCCCCGAGAGAGGAAAAGTGGTGGTGGCTTTTTTTGGTCGGTTGGTTTTTGTAGGCTTTTTGTTGTTTGTTGCTGTTACGGTGTTTGGGTTTTTTTTTTGTTTGCTTGTTTTTTTCTTTTTTTTTTCTTTCTTTTTAAAGCTAGCTGCAGGAGAAAACAGTATTAAATCTGATCTACTCCCACACTTTATATAGGAAGTATTCATTACATGCCATGTCCTAACTACCTCTTTCACTCACTGTGTATGAAAAGCCAGCTATAACATTACTGTGACTACAGGATGCGTCTTGCCAGAAGTTTTCTATTACTGATTAATCCAAGCAGACAATAGAAGTTACTAAGCATCAGCTTTATGAAAGGCTCCAGTTCATATAGCTTTACAAAACCTGGAATAACAAGGTTCCAACCACATTTCAATTAGTTAACCTGCTTAACTTTATTTTTCTCTGCAGAACTATCCCAGATAAAGCCAAAACAAACCACTCTGAAGACAAGTCCCTTTGAATGTTTAGGTTTAACAATTCAGTACTATTCTTTTTGCTTAGTTGAACAGCAGAATTGCCTTTAGCTTTTTTCACTTTATATTCTGTAGTTGTCCAAGATACAGATCTCTAAGCCATAATTAAGCACTGCAGAGCAGTGCTTTTCCTTGGAAGCATGGTTTTAACTCTTTTAAAAAATGTTTAAGGTTGACATTAGCACTAAAAGTCAGCCTTGCCAAAAATAGAATAGAAATTCAGCCCCCACAGAGCAACCAAAAATCTCAAAACAGTTTAGCGAATTTAAAAGCTTTATAAAACCACAGAAGGGAAGGGAATTATTTAAATTTGGTGCCAGTATTTAATCTTTACATACACACACCTTAGAGAAGATAGAAAACAAGGTAATCCATCTCCAAGGCTTACTGCAATTAATACTGTTATTTTTCAAAACAAGACTTCTAACAGTCATCATGCATTCTTTTGCCATTATGTAAAGCTCCTTTATGTATTTACTTCTCAATTGTCACTAAACCTTAACTCTTGACTTACTAAGTGGTTCAGTCCTCCAGGTTCTAAGTATATATTGTGTTACTACTTTTTCTTACCTAAAATGGAAAAATTAAAATGTTGTAGCTATATTTGATTTATTAGTTTTAAAAATTCCAGATTTCAAGCAAGCTAATTCATAGGAAATCATTGTACATGACTGTCAAACTGGTCCATTAAATGCACATTTCGTATGAGGAGTTGTCATTACAGAAACTATACAGTATTTTAAGAGTAATTTGATAAGTTTCATTCATAATGCACTGTCATGCTGTTCTATTTGAGATAATGAGAAGGGAAAGGTGAACCATGCAGTACTGTAAACAGGTTTAATCACTGAAAACAGTTCAGCTATTTAGAAAAAGGTATTGACAGTTTTCTAACGTTGTATTTACCTCTTTAGAAGGGGATGCAGGAGATGTGAAAATTGTCTTCCAATAGGACCATATAAACATGAAAAATGACAGATGAAAAACCACAAGGTAGACAACTGCAATAAAATACAATAAGAGTTTGGTGAATGCACCTGAAAAGAACAAAAAATAAAACCACTGATCCTGGATGAGACCTAAACTACTAACTATGAATCACTTGATTAAATTAAGTTATAGGATATGATGATTCTATATGAAACTCTCTTCCCTGAGTAGACTTAGCACTCTAAGAGTACTCACTTTCAATCAATCAGTTGATCAATCACAAAACGTGACGGTTGCTATTACTTAAGGAAATAATATGCTTTTTTTGGTACAATGCCAAAACAGATTTTGAAGGGAAAAAAACCCCAAACAAACCCCCAAAACACAGAATCGAACACATCTTCACCTGTGGCATGTAAGTTACAAACCTTTTTTGATAAAGAAGATGCAACAATTCTAGATTACAGTAAAGTTTTTTGGTAACTGACCTGCAGAATTGAATTTAATTTGTACTTCTATTAGAAACAGCACAGTATTGTGCCACTGTAGAAGCAACTGACAGTAAGAACTCAAAGAGGTTTGGAGAAGACTGCAAGATGAGAGACAGCTGTAAATAAAAAATTTAGTATCTTCTTTCAAATCCAAGAATATCATCTGGAAGAGTCCTGCTATTATAGTCACAGTGGCAATAAAATGTAGGTGGCTCTACTGAGGAGCTCAATCAATTTATCAGTAGGTCTGTGTGATACGGTTGCATTAAAGACCAGGGACTCAGACTTTATGACCAAGGAAGATTCTTCCAATACTGTTTCCTCCAAGTTTCTTTTACCACATATCAAGAGGAAACAGATCAGCTGTGCCAGAGTAGCAAGCTTTAGAACAATGTCATACTAAATATTTATATTATCTTCACTTATATTATCTTCAGTTGAAGGAAGAAGGAAACTTGACCTACTTTCCTGTGCACATAGAGTCCTTTAAGAAGCCGTGTGACATACTTCATGGATGACAGAACAGGCTCAAAACTTTGGGAACTTCAAACAGCTCAGAAAATGCTTGTGCACAGTTACTGAAGATGAGGTCTGAATTTATCATCTTTCAGGACTTTCATTGCTTGTTGCAGTAAAAACCCAAACAAACTGAATTTGAGCTTTTCTTCAGAGAATTTTGCTTTTTACCTTTGCCTCTGAGTCCTCAAAATTTATAGACAGATTTGGCAAATTTTCAGCTGTGAAACTAAGTGAAAATACAAGAAGCAAAATCTTTTTTCTCAAGTCACTCTAAAACTGACATCCTGATAGGAAAGGATTTATTACTTACTGTACTAGGCACTGCAAAATTAGAAATGGTATTTTATTTAAAACAGACTATACACATTCAAACATAATGCAGTTAAGCAATTAAAGCATGAGAAAATTGTTTTGAGAAAAGAAGGAACTGACACAAAATAAGAGTGGAATCAGCTGCACAGATCAGAGCTTTGCAGAAGAGGGTGAGAGCAGTCAAATAGAAGGAAATAGGAAATGAGATACAGGGGAGGACAGGGCACAGCAAAACTAAATTACACAGTAAACAGTTCTGTCCATAAAAATCACCACAATTCAAAATTTTCTGAAGGATTATTATTTATTTGCACATGCTGCAAATGCCCCAACACCACATAGAACAAGAGGCACCAAGGCTGGCTGCAACAAGGGTACAGATCTGTGCCAGCCAGTGCTACCAGTATTGACTAGAATGAGGCAGCAGCTAAAATGGTCGTGCAGTCTTGCAATAACTGAGATCTCGTGATCTGCCACCATCATTAAAAGCCAAGAGCCTGTCCTCAGCAGCCAAACTGGAGCATCTCAAGGAAGAGCAAACCTTTCACAGCTGTTCCAGTGATGGGCACCATCCAGTTGGGAGGAAAAAGAGCCTGCAACTGGGAGGCCATAATTGCCCCACACTGAATAAACTGTTTCTTTTCCCACTTCTGTGCTGCTATTCTGACTCTAATTACAGGTGTCTGTCCTGCCAGTGTTCCCCAACAAATGAGAGTGAGGAAAGATACACTTTTTGGTTGCTTTACTTTGGCAGTCCATCTACCCTCTGTCTTGGGTAGCAGTATTTCCTCTGCAGAATACTCCCTGAAGCATCTTGCATCCATTTCCAGTATAAATACAAACCAGCTTCATTCCTATTCAGCTCATTTTCTTGTAATTACAAGCTAGATGGAAAAGACGTCAAAAACCCCAGACAGCAATATGTGCCAGTTTAGCCACACTTAGACATGAGGAAGTCCTGGCTAAGCTAAGGGAATCCAAGATTCTTGGTGCCATACTGTGACTGAATGAAGTCACCTCTCTTTGAAGGTGCTGATGCTTACTAGACCATAATTTATGTCCTCAGGAGGACAATGTCTTAAGAGATGCTCTTAGCACCCTGCTAAAATATGCTAAGCCCTCCTAAGATTTGCCCTTAACATCCTTTCTTGAATAATCGTTAACAGTACTTCAACAACACAGTCAGATTATAGAGAGGTAATAATATACAACAGAAGTATACTATATTTTTGAGAGATTCAGAGTTGACTTTATTCCCCAATGGATATAAATCTAGACAATAATATGAAATTACAAAGAAACAATTAGCCTTAATGGGGTGAAGAAATCACCACTTATTCATATACAGGTCAACAGTTAAAGCAGAGCAGCAATATACAGAATTCTGTGAAGTCTAGGTGAAGCCCAGCTGGGCAACATGGTGTGAAAACCCAAGGTAAGACACTGGTCCCATCTTGAACAGCTTTCAGTTTATTTTGGAAGTTTTCCCACTCTTTACCTCCTCACTAGAGGATGAAAGAGGACAGATTCCATCCTTTTACAGTGTTTTGGATGATCCCCACGAAGAAGAAAACTGCTAATTAGATCCAAATTACATGCCCTTTTGCAAAAATATTTGAGAGATGAGACTCTCTTACTAGTGGTCTCATACTCTGAAGACAGTCCTCTGTGGGTAGTTAAAATGCAAATCCATGCTTAATCTACCACTCCTGTCCCTCCATAAGCCAAAGTGAACTTCCAAACAAATTTCCCATTGATTATTTGTATTTCTAAAAAAAAACCCCAACAAAACACAAAAAAACCCAACTTTCTAAATTTCTGTATTTTGAACTTCTGGAAATGAGTCATCCTTTTAACTAGCTTTTGTTCACAATTAAAAGAAGTGGTAGAGCAAGAATGCTGGAATTTTTTTGGTCAGTTTGTATCTCTGGAAGTACTACCCATTGTGGCATGTACTTGCCAAAGCCCCTATGAAGACTTAAGTAAATAAAGCTTGTTAAAACAAGGCCTTAACCACTTCACCTAGAAATTTAAAATTAAAATGTGCAGCCAACTTTGAAACAGTTGTGTTTTGCACAGTTCTAACCAGTCCTAAGAGACTGTGACTGAGGAATTTGTTAAACTGTTTGGAAAATAACAAGCAGTAGAACAACAATTCCTCCTCTTCTAGAAGTCTTTCATCAGGTCACAAGGTGTGTTCAGGAATAAATAGAAAATGGACTTGTGGATCTGATGCAGTTCCTTCTCTCTTCTCCTTTTTCTGTTCTTAGAAGGGGCCTATTTAAAAATATTTGCAAACCTAAATCACAGCTGCATTATGCACAGGTCTTGTCATCATCCCAAGCTTGTGGTATTAGAAGTTAAACAGACACAACCTCACAATATTTTCCTTGTTTCTTAGCACTAGTCTACTCACTACGCAGAGCTTACACATAATGGAGTACATTTAAGTTCTATCACCCTTAAGACTTGCATGCAACAAAACTACTCACATCTTAAAAAAAAAAACCTTAAAAAAATTACCTTTTTCTGCAGTTGAAGAAATAGTAACTGGAAGAGAAAAAAAAAAAGGTAAGTAAATCTATACTGAATCAAAAGTTTGGCGAGAGGCAAGATACATGATACATTAGCTGATTTGTTGCAAAATGTACTTCAGGTGTTAGTAGAGCCTCCTTAGTGCCCTCTGAGGTAAAACAGGAGTTAGTATTCCTACTACTAGCCCTTGAGGCTTGGTGAGTCAGTAGAAAAGCTGAAGAGATCCAGTTATCTGCACTAACCAAGACAGCACACTCCTTTTCACAGACATTAATTAGATCATAATTATGCATGTTCTCCTTCAGATATGCACCTAGCAAAGTTTTCTGAGGCATGCCAACAACTAGGCCATCAAGCAGAAAATGAAACAGAAGTAGCTCTTACAGAAGTCCACACGTAACTTGCTTCCCTCTCTTAGCTTTTTCCCACCAATTCTCTCTTCTCATCACGTGCTACTTTTTCCTTTTTTTGGCCTGACCTGAATTGTTCAGGCATAGCTAAAACCTCTCCACTTCTCTCCTACATCCTCATCTCCTTTTATTCCAGCAGCAAATTCTATTGTTCCAATCCCCCTTGTGTACTGCCTGACATCCTCCTGACCTCAGGCTTCTCCAAAACCTTCACTCTTCATTCATCAGTTCAGGTAAGACTCTTGACTACACAGCCACTGTTTTACTGGATCGCTTTGTTCGTATCACTCCCCTCACTGGATCTCTTCCTTAAGACACTTACTTCCTAAAATTCAATGAGGAAAGGATCTTTTCCTGACTTTTCATCTTAGCATAGCGAATTTAAACTTCTTGTCATCAGCTGTGAGCAGATGGTTAACAGAGTCTACAGCAGTTCACCTCACTTCACATTGCCTCCTGTCTCTCAGCTCTGAAACGTCTGCAATTATTAGCCTGTGTGCCAGTTCAAAAGATCTTTTTCCCGATGCACACTAGAATCCACAGGGCTTCAGTACACACTGCAGACTTTATTCTGAAGGTTTACTTTTGTCACAGAGGTGGCATGTGTCTCACTTAAGATAACTGTAGCAAAAGGGTCTGCAACTATGTTATGCAACCATTTTTCTTTCCATAGCCAACAGAAGCCATAATGAGGTGATACCTCAATGTATAGATGACCCCTTTTTAGTCAGATATGTGGGGTTTTAGTTTGGGGGTTTGTTTTCACTTTTCTTCCCCTCCTCCTTCCTTAAAATACCTACCTGGCACCCTCTATCTGTTAACAGAAACCCCTATGAAATTCTTCCTTTCACCCAAATAAGAAATTATAATTTAGAATAGAACAGGGTTGCCTTCAAACTAGAGGTCAATCCTAAAGAACAGCTTAATTTCACATTAGTTATGCACACTTGCACAACCTCATCCCACGTTTCTGTTTGAAACCGGAAAACAATCCACACAGAAAACCAGACCGGAAGCACACAGTTACCTGCAAAGTATGCATGTAAATATAAGAAGGTCCATTTGTGTCATGATACAGTGTCAGTGCTACTCCACTGCATGCTACAGAAATCACGTTATTTTTAAAGCAAATCCTGAGTGTGTTTGCTTGAAATTTTACTAGTGTGCTATTTTCTAGTTAAAACTTTTTCAACAGCACGAGAAGATAAAAACCATTAAAAGGGTGAAAATTAAAAGAAGCTTGCTGAGTCGAGTTCTTTCCTCAACTTATTAAAAAATACTAGAAGTACTTTAGATTCAGCTTTGTCTTTGGCTCCTCATATATCTTAAGTAAATACCTCTGCACACAGCTGGACAAACGTGTATTTCCCAAAACAAGAAATGTAAAAAAGTTCTTAATAATTCTCTAATGGGATGGGAGAACATTGCTATCTATACAAACATAGGAATTTTTTTTTTATAATTCTAGTTAAAGCACTGCATGGTCTTCAGCCTCATTTCTGCTCTCGGTACAAAAATGAAAAAGGGGAACCAAATCTGATGTTTGAAGATGCAAAATAATGTACAGCTTTACATGCAGGAAAAAGGCTTAAGATCATATCCCTGGTAAGACTTCATCAAAAAGATCCCTAAATAAACTTCATGAAAATTAATTAAAGCTTCACAGCACCAGGAAGTTAATTTTCGTACCAATGTCCCTTAGGTCAGAGTGCAGTTATTACTGTGCAGAACAGTTTTAGTTTGGCAAACTCCTGCAGTTTGAGGTAAAAGCCAACAGTGAAACACTTGTGATTTCCACCCTGACTCATTATCCTCAAAATCAAGATAAAAGATGGCCAGCTTTCTTCTGCATCAGAAGTTTGTGGAAGTTGTTTCTGTTTCTCTCCCTTTCATTGTTGTTAGTCTCATTGTCAGACAGATTAACTGAACAACACTCCTACTAGTGCTTTTTAACTTGGCCATCTTAGAGGACAAGCAGAAATCCCAGGTTTGACTTTAACAGAGGAAAAAGTTGTCATAGTTTTGATTTAGGCACCTAGCACCATCCCTGGCAGCAAAGATACTTTCCTTCATTGTTTATTACACCTCTTTGTAGAGAGCCTTCCTTACATTGTTGTCTGTTATCTGTCATTTCACCTATGTCACAAGAATGAAAGAGGCGGAAGCCTATAGATTACAGGTTATCACAAGATACAAGCCTGCAGACACAGGGATATAATTAGTTGTGTAACAAATGAGACTGGGGGGAAAATGTCATTTGTTGGAAGCATTCTTCTTAGAGTATGAACTGACAGAGGTGCACATTTTGGAAGACTTTGGAGAACGTCTAAAGCTACTTCAAGGAAACCTCCCAAAACATCTTGGAAGAACAAGTATACTTAGGGAACTGGTTTGCTTTCAGTTTCAGGCTTATTTTCAGGATTGCTCTGAAGTGTTCAAGCACCTTCCAAATCACTGTGTAATAGGAAAAGAATCCAAATCTCTCTACTCTGAGGCAAAGAGGTGCAATTATCTGCCAAGACCCTGCAAGAGGCATGCTAAAAGACACAGTTGCCTTCAATCTTGGAAGAAAAGAACCCCATCACTCTAAAAAACCTACACAAGACATCTTCCTACTTGCCTAAAAGGCATATTCCAATCAAACTAGATATGCTCCTTGAAGAACAAGAAATTCAACTGCAACAACTATAGAAGCATTGAAAAGAACTGATATGTCATGTTTATTTCCCCCTGTCCTGTCCCATGATGGCTCCCAGCAGCCGCCTCTCCATGAATCTCAAGAGTAACATTCACGTTTTGGCTGACATTCCTCATGGGTGGGAAGAAAGAGTGAAAAATGTGCAATTGCATCCCTTCACCAGATGTACAGCCTTAGCTTTTCTCAGCTTTTAAGGAAAAGGGTTAAAAATATATAGATGTACATGTATACACACACATGTATTTCCAGAAGCTACCAGTACTGAAACTCAACAGAAACTCTCCACAGGCACTGCCCTGCCTGCAAAGGCAAGTACCATTGACATTATCCCAAGTTTTTAATTTGTTCAGAGAATGGCACTGAATTGAAAGAACAACTTAGATTTATGATAACATAATTCCCATTTGCAAATGTAGACCTTAGTAACTTCCAAGAAGATGGTAGAAATAATACCGACACAAGTGGAACAGACAATGAGTGAATTTCCTTGAGCAAATACTCATTTGACTTCTCTTACAGGTCAGCACCAGAGCATGAAGACCTTAGCACCTCTTACTGTTCTCTAAAAGATGTAATTCTGTGACCTTTCCACACTGAGCTATTTCTTGTTTCCTGACTGGCAGGCACCCACTAAGTGCTTTACTCCCTGAGCAGCAGGGAGTTGTTTTTAGACAAATGACTCAAGATGACTGAGCTGACAGCATCACATAGCCAAATGCCAACGCAGGAAGATGCTGCCAGGTCCCTGCCAAATGGCTATGGGGGCCCAGGAATTGCACACATGACTTGCCACCAGCTGGAATGAATGTCCTCTGCAGAAATTTGAGCAATAGGAGCCTAGAATAGTTTTATCATCACATGGTGCTAGAATGATGAGGTTTTTTTTCATCCAGATCTCCAAGAATAGGACACAAGGTTCCCCCAAATGCAGTAATGGGTAATTTAGAAAGTAATATTTTATAGAATGGTGAGGCAGGAAAGGTGGCTCCACAGGCCTTAACACTGCACTGGCTGGAAGAAGATGTTGCCACACAGCGTGCCCAGTGGAGCACTGCCTGGGGCTGGCCTGCAGCATGGGTGCACCATTGCCCAGGTCTAACACAACGCTTGTCTCAGAGGCATGATCTGTGGTGGACAACTCTTGCTGCAGGGCTGTACAAAGTTACCCCATCTACTCATTCTCCTATGGCAGACAAACATAACAAAAGCGAGCACTTCCCTTCCCAGACCCTTCAGGTCAGGTTTTATCTACCAATGAAGACAAGTTTGGGTGACATCACAGCAGGGAATTGCAGTGATTAAGAGCGAACAGCAGTGAATGGCCTCTCCCTGTCCTGGGTTGCACACAATCAGTCACGAGAGGGAAAAAAAACCTGCAAGGGCCACCGATGCCTTAAGACAGTGCGGCCATGAGCTAGAGCACAAACTCCTCACACATTGCACAGCAACATCACTTGAGTGAGCTACTTTGTGACTTCAAGTGATCACAAGCTGATGTCTTCGAAGGTGCTGAAGGGAAAGTTGCAGGGAGGTAAATCTGGAATGGGAAGAGAATGGAGGAAAAAATGCAGCCAGGAAGAGACACCCTGCTGCAAAGGGGATGCTCTGATGTTTGCAGCCACAAGATTTTCTATGCTCATGATCACCATGCTCATTGCTACAGGATTCAAAGAAGCATTATCACAGAATTAGGTAAAATGAATTAATATTTCAAACAAAGCAGTTCAAGCTGTACTGCAGACCTTTTTTGTTATTTGTTACCAGCCATTGTTATGATTTGTTCTATAGCTAAAACAATATTAACACAATTCTTTCACTATAAAAAGTATTTTAAAGCAGCCAAAGGCTTGCTGCCCAGAAAACACAGGCTTGCTTCCCTTATTACAATAATAAACAAGTTTTTTATTTAGCCAAGGTCTTTTCAGCCTCAGTGCAGAGATTATGTGCAAAAATACAAACAGAGTTACAGTAGAAATTAGCATAATCGATGCAAGATAGTCCTTGCGTACTGAGTTACATTTAGTGATGAATTAAGCTATGACAACTGAAAAGATTTCTGCTGTATATTCTGGGAACAGTAAATTCTGTGCTACCATTTTGTCATTGTTTGACTCAGGTTGACAACAACGCTCTTGACTCCCTCCCCCTCCCACCCAGGTAGGGAAGGAGAGAGAAAATTAGGAGAAAGATGCTCTGGATTGAAAACTAAACTACACAGTTTTAATTAAACACTAACGATGAAAGAAAATACATACAATTATATACAAATATGTTCAGGAAACGTACAAAACCCCTACTGCCTTCCCCCACCCCCAGCATCTCCTGAGCTGCCAACAGCCCTGTCAAGTGCCGCAGCTGCTGGAGAGAGCGCAGAGTGATGAGGGTCAGGAGAGCTCCAGCCTGGGGGTCGATGGTGATGGATGGACAGAGTCCTCCCTGGACACCTGCCATGGATGGAAGAGAAGGGAAGAAGAAGCAGGAAGGAAGTTGTCTTCTGTGATCTCTGACCTTCCTCTGAGCTTATGCAGAGATATGGAATGGAATATCTCTGGCCAATTTTGCTGTCTGTCTAACTCGGCCTCGTACGGGGTGGTCACAGATCTCCCCGTAGTGTCTGAACTGGCAGAGCAAAGATGTGACCTTGGAGTCCCAGCAGTTACAAAAACATTCCAGCTGTTATCAGTCTTAGTTGGAACACTTTGATACTAGTTAAAAGAAAGCTTACTGAAGGAAAAAATATCAGTAAAAGTGTCTTCATCCTGGCTCAAACCAGGACACACTTCCACAGTTTAAAAGCACAGCTACATGGCAGCTGACTTCTGAAACCCACAAAATCCTACAGATGCTTCCTTACCTCCTCCTCAACATATTCTTGAAAGTTATACCAAAGGTCTCCGATTGGTCTTCTCACTGAGGGAGCCTGCATGTTTTAAATTATTTAAAAACCAAGAGTTACAATGAGTTAGTGTGCGAAGGAAGTTTTGCCACGTCCTAGCCTCTCAGTCCCCCACCTGTGTCAGCACTAAGAACTGTATGTATTCAGACATGTATCAGCCCAAATAACTAAAGGCTTTTTCTGCATATGAAGTTGGCATCCAGCTGCAGCAGTGTACCAGGTCTATTGTCCCTAAAAGCCTTATTCCCTGAGAAGCACTATTCACTAATGCAACTTGATTTTCTTCAGCTTTTAATCACTATTGCCACTGCTCATTCTATTTTCATTTGGATGGATTTTAAACCTTAGCATTACTCCCACATACTTTCCTCAGTTATTGGACTTTCTTCATTCAGTTCTCCCCCCCAAATTCTCTATCATAATAATAACAGCTTAATAGTTCATTAGTTTGGAAATGCTGCACATAAATTGTTTCCAATATTGCCATTAAGCTATCAGACACAGCCAAAATAAAGCCTGGTCTCTTCTTGAAAGACAAAGAGAGCTCTTATTGAAGTGATTTGGTGAGCTGAGCTCCCTCTGGCACATTGCGGAATAGGAAAAAACAGAATTGGCAGAAAGGCCTGGAAACTCAGAAGCATGTGAGTGGAGCTAGCTTATGTCCACACCACTAATTAATCACATTTACATTTGAAGGAGCAATATTTACACTCAGGCTGGCCAGATCAAACTCACAGTAACGCTACACTCAAGCATCCAGATATATGAAAGGGCTTTTTGTGTGAGAAGTAACTCCAGTGGTTCTGTAGTTAAGACACTACTAGGACACTTGGAAGAGACAGGAGACCAACAGGATAATCAGCTGGTGTTGACATAGTACCATATGCTGTATGGAGTTGTCTTCTACACCCTGCACAAGATTAGGTGTTCTACACGTAATACTAGAAACACTCAATGTATTTGAAGTATAAAACCAAAACAAAAAACCCACACCCAACCAAAACCCAACAACATATAATTAATTTTCATAACAATTTTTTTCAGGTAATTAAGGAGTTACTCTTTCTTTTTGCAAAAAGAATACTTTCCACTAATCCATGGTTGTGACTGCCAGTCAGTATCTGCCTTGAATATTAAGGTCACTCAAAGCTGAGTGTCTTACGGCTCAGGAGGCTACGAGTAAATCCATTTACTTCTACTCTAGGCAGATGAAAATAGAGCAATAACCTTTGCTTATCTATTCCACACAGCTCTGAGGAATGATGGCAGGAGAGCAGAGGTGTCAATTTGTGGGGAACAAAAAATTCCAGACACAGCTGCTGTGACCGGCAAACATGAGCTCAGTGGTGAGAACCATCAGCTGATAGCAGAGATCTGCTTTGTTAATCAGGCACCCTTCTTTGTACTTGGCTTCACTCTTCCAAAATCAGTTGTCTGCTTACTTACTGGCTCTGCTTTCAACAAGTGTGTCCTCAAATATTAGGACAAAATCTTGCAATACTCCATTGATAAAAATCTCCATGTCAATCTCATTACAAAGTATTAGGCACTCTCTTTTCTGAGAGAAGGATTTTCCTGCTGCCAAGTTCATCAGGTAATGGGAGAAATCAAACTGTCCAGCAAGCTGACCTCCTCTCAGGCATTACACCACTGGATTCCTCAAATGAAGTTTTAAGTCCAAGATTTTTGTAATGTTGTCTGGTTTGATTGGTATTTGCCACTGGAGATTAAATATGGAAATATCTATGATGATAAAAGCTAATTTTTTGCCAGCAACACGTTAACAACATACCAGCCAGTAATGTAATTTACATGAACTCTAATCAGAATATTAGTACGTCAAGCTTTTGAATACAGCCTATTAAGGATGTTTTGTTTTGAAAAACATGTCATTTAAAAATACGTCTGTTTGTTGTGGGGAAGTTTAATGGTAGGGAATTAATGCCTTCAACATACTGGAGTTGCAAATATCAATACATATTTAATATTTTATTATTTGTATTATTAAAATCTTTACAGAATAAATGAAGGTACAAAGACTGCTCATGGCAATTTAGAGAATCTGTCCATACATGGCTTATCAAGCTGATTGATAACAAATGCTGCTATCTTTTGATTTTTGCTCTTCTTTCACAAAATGTTACTCATTAACTCTTACTTGGACTGAAATAACTCAGGACAGACCTGTAGCTTCTTTGCAAAAAAGAAGAAATAACTAGAGACTCCCCAGGAATGCAATGAAAGATTCAGGTGCTGCAGAGGGGAAAAACCACAACAGATAACAGGACAGAAAATGTTGGCTATAGGACAAGATCAGAACTACATGTTTTTGTTGTACCAGGTCTCATTTAGCTACCAGACCGCTCTGGAACATGAAAAAGTGACAGCACAAAGACTGCACAAGCCACTGCAAAGGGACTTTTTGATACTCCAGAAAATCTATACTAAAATTTAGAAGGTACTCCAGAGTAAACAGGGAGGCAAGCATACAAAAGAGCATAGCCTATCATCCATACAGCTCTCATTCAATAAATATGGCTTCCAATAAATAAATAAACAACCACAGAAATAAATAAAATCCTGAGAGCTTATGTGCCTGCTGACAATTCACCACATGTTTTTGGAAAGCATTAACTCAGGACTCTGTAAAAAGGTCTGCTAAAATACTATAAAACCTAATGCACCATGTGTCAAGGGAAGAAACAAGCTGCCTACTACACCTTTGAGATGCATTAGGTTTCCCATGGCTAAGCATGGGATGTAACACAGCAGGACTTGCAAACTGCCTAGCAAGACATTAGTAGAGTTTGATGCATGTGTCACACCTACTAAGAGAATTAACTTCTGCTGTCATCTTCCTAGGTTTTCGCATATTGTAATACAGTTGCAAGCATATCTGTATTTGCAGGTGAAGTACTGGAGTGTGGTATACTGGTGGGAAAGAATGTGAAGAACAAGAAATTATTGCCACTGGTTTAACATGGAAGTCAGGAGTCACAGTGACCTATGGCAAGTTAGATCAGGAAAGTGATTACTTTTAAACATCTTTGATAATGAGCGAGGCCCTTAAACTTGCTGCCTCCTGAGGAGCTACACAGAGACAAACTGGAATGGGATCAAGAGGTGAGGTACATGCTTAAAGACTCCAGAGAAGCCATGCAGCAAGAGGAGAGCACTGTCACACAGCAGGAAAGGAGACTATCACAAAACCAGGCAGCTGAGGCATGGCAGCACAGCTTCTGATGCCCTGTATGGGCCTAACAGATCTCCTAAAATATCATTTCTGCTCACAAACAGATCCCTTTTTCCACTACTAACGGCTCCTTGGCACTAGGCTTTGCCAAGTGGCTCCGCAAGTGTGGGAAGTAGGGAGAAACATAGGATCTTAACAAGTTTGAGAATGTCAAATAGAAAAAAAGCCACACGAAAATGAAAAAATTACTGAATCTAGTGCTCAACGGTCCTCAAGCTTGCCTTTGTTTAAATTAATAATTTGTCTAAATTAAAAATTACTAAAAAATTTCAAGCTTGCCCACTGCACCAGCTACTGCTTTAGCTTCATCTCAGCAGGTATCTACCCTGCAAGACAGCAAGTAATATATATTGTATGCAATTATTAGGTAGAACTCAAGATATTTAAAATACATATTTATTAAAACAAACAAACAAACAAACATTACACTTAAGGAGCAGTAGATTAAACTGATAAGAATATACACCCACAAAAATCCTATGCACAACTTGTACCCTTTTCCAGATACTGTAAAAAAAAGACTTGTAACATGTCTTTTTTGTTTCATTCTCTCTGCAATGGCACTTTCCTAATTCCAGATGAATCATTACTTCCCTCTCAACATTTTTTTGTCCCAAATAGGAAAAAAATAAAAAAAGAAAGGAAAAAAAAAAAAAAAAGGAAAAGAAAAAAAGAAGCAGATATCTCCCTGTTTAGTGCTTCACAAGAGATGTGTTAAGTATTCCCCACTCTGGAGAGAAACAGAAAATCAGGATGCACAACTAAAATACCACAAACAAGAAAACCTTGCACAAAACCCTCACTCGAGCTGTCTGTAAATCATATTATTAAAATGGTTCCATGCTTCATATTTAAGACAATGCTGTGCCATATATAGTATCAGAAAGCACTGCAGAAACTGCAAAGGCAAAGCATGCTGTTCTTGTGATCCACTCTCTTCAACAATCTCATAAGACAATTTCAATGGTGAAAAGGAAAATAGAATAAGGAACGGATGAGCCATTTGGTCTTTTGAAAAAAAAGGAAAAGCAGAGGCTTGAAATGTTGCAGAGGAGGAACTTGATTTTTAGCACTGATAAGAGAAGACAGTCAAAGGTTACCTAGGAGGCATTCCACTGAGGATTGATGGGGGAGCAGGAGAGGGGGAAAATCTGGTTGTTTGTTTTTTTTCTCGACCCCGGACAGGAAGAGTTAAGCACATCCCACAGAAAACAATTTAGTGACAACAGAAAGAGGTAACATTGGGGAAGTGGCTAAAGGAACAAATGTATTTGTTGTGGTTTCATTATCCCTTTCATACCTGATTTGCCTTGGTGGAGATTCAGCTCACACAGAAAAGGGACCTGTGAGTATTTTCAAATGTTTCTATTCAATTTTATATACATTAAGGAGGGAAAAATGGATGTTCTTGTCCTGCTACAGGAAGAATATCCACTGGTTGGGGAGGAGTTAACGACTGACTTGAAAACTCCATAAAAGCTCTTTCAGGAAACTCAGGAAACTTATAGCTTATAACACTTGTAAGGAAAGTACATGTTAAACCAGCATGAACTCTTATCAGTTGCAGGAAACTGTTGAACAAAAAGAGTTGGATAAACACTGATGTACAATGGGTGAAACGCAAACGCCATGAACCCTCAGTATTTACAGGCACATTTTTAGACAACTAGAATGTCTGCTACTTCCATTTTCCCTCACAGGCATTCT
Organism: Apus apus; assembly: GCF_020740795.1. Classification (NCBI taxonomy): domain Eukaryota; kingdom Metazoa; phylum Chordata; class Aves; order Apodiformes; family Apodidae; genus Apus; species Apus apus. Next base: position 18,810,292 of record NC_067282.1, read on the forward strand.
CAAGTTCCAAATGTAAAAGCAGGTACAGTGCCATCCATCCAGGTGTTTTACCTGCCACAGTTGTATAAGAACTCAACTCAGATACTGATCTTTGTAACAAAATAAATTCTTTGATTATGGACAGCATATCTACATTAACTCATAAAAAATATTAGTTGCTAGAGAAGGAATTTTTAATTATTTAAATTTCAGTAGACAGCAAAGCCTGTGAGGTTCAACAACCTCAAAGTACTGTCTACTGAAAACATATGCTTGAAATTCTGGGCCTTTTATCCATACCATCTTGTAGGAAAACTGGGAGACTAGCAAGTATTGAAGTAACATGAAACTCCTGATTAAAAATGAAAGTGACTTTTAGTTCACTGTTCTAGCTCTAAAGGCATATGGAAAGCTCTTATTGTTGTTACCCGAGAAAAAATTTGAGAGCAGAAAAAATCTGAGAGAAGGTATTTTTTATAATCATACCATCCAAGCCTTCTCAAACCAAGAACAAAAGCTTTATACTCAATATCTAAAAGGTGATCAAGAAGCATTGCAGCAATGAGTGACTACATCTACAACAAAAAAACTAACACCACAAGCAAAGTTCCTGTTGCAGCTCTGTTACTCAGCTCCCTGCTTTCCCTACATCTCTTCCCTCCCCTACTCCAAAGCCATCCTGCCCATGGACCGGTTTCAACCAAGTTCTGAAGCTTGGCAGAGGTCTCTAAATATATGTCATTAAGTTTCACCAAAGCTGTTGCACTGATAGAAAATGCAAGCCCATACTCCATGTTAGGAAATGGCTGCTCTGAGCTCAGGTGCTCATTTTCTGCCTGCCCCCCTGGCAAGCTAAGCAACACCAAACTAGCCATTGCATCACACTTCTTTTTAACCAAATGATACCTAGGGACCAAGGAAAGACGTGATCTACTGCAGAGCTCTCAGGAATGGTTTGGCAGATACAAGGGAAACTGACGATGGAGAGGGCCTGGAGCTGGGATGGGCACCGCAGATAGAAGGCTGGGAGAGAGAAGAAGGATGGAATCCTTCTGCTGGCAGAGGAGCTGCAAGAGCAGACACAAGGCAACTCCCCAAGGAACCAGGCTGACCAGTTCTGTTGCTCTTGGAACAATTTTTTTCATTAGACGGCTGCCAAGAGAGTAGATTTCATAAAAAGGGCACATGCCCACCCGTCCTAATAAGCTATGAAGACCAACAGTGCAAAGCACCATATAAGAAGACATAAACTTTCTACTCAAGCTGAGCATCCAGTTTTCCAAATTATTTATATCCAGTCTGAGCACCTCAACAGGAATTCTACTTATTTATACTAACAGAAAATGTTCTCACTGAAGATGATAACATACACACTTGAGCTGAGATGCTACAACACAAGCAAGTGCATCTAAAGAAGTTTAATTTCTTTATTTTGAAATTCATGAGAGGCACATAAACATAGTTAACTGCTACTAATGATCTAACCTGTTGAATTTGCTGGTCCTTGAAAGGTAACCTTATTTTCCTACAGGAATGCTTTCTGCATGCTTACCATGCAAATGCTGTACTTCAGTGCTGGTATTTTAGCTTTTTCTGTAGTTTGAAATCAGAAGTTACTGACACACTGCTGTTAATATCACCTTGCCATTGCTTGATAGCTACTGAATTAGCATTCCCAGCAGAGATTTCTTCTGGAGGAAGCAGATGGAATTACCTTCTCTCTGTTTATGCAACAGCCTCTTCAAATGAGAACATGACAAGAGATGACCATGTGCTTCTCATGTGGACTGTGCTTTGGGGAAATCAGAGAGTTACCTCCCTACTGACAAGAGTTACTGCAGGCTCCTGGAACAATAAGGAGTTTAATTAGTATGATTAACATGAAGTTATGCATTCTGAACTATAAACTGCTTTGTTTGCCAGGGTTCTAGACACATCAGACATTACACTGTACTGAAAGAAAGAAAATCTTTCTGCAAGGAGATGCTCTGAAAACAGCACTCGACTGGTTACTCCTTACTGGTTACTGGTAGCTTTTAAAATCTCCTTTTCCAAACTTTGCAGAGTTTGAGGCATGAAAACACTCGTATATTTACAAGACTAGTACATCCATAAACTACACCATTCTCCTTACAACTCTTGGCCTAGGAGAAGAGCCAAGACTGCACTTTTCAGAACATACAGTTTTCACTATTAGAAGTAAAACCCTAACTTGAAGCAGATTATATTATTATTTTTTTAAAATAAAACCAGCCAATACACCTTAATTATGGTTTGCAAGCAACTCAGCTGAAGTTAACTTCTCAGCACAGATCACACTACTAAATTTGGTTAGTGTTTCAGCAAATGTGTTGCCTGTAGGAAACTGATCCTACTACATGTGTCAAAACTGTTTTCTGACCATCCTCTAACCAGCCTGTATTACAGCCCATCACCTACAAAAATGTTTGCGATCAGTAAGAAGATACTATTCAGCCATAAGTGAAAAAGAACCACAAGAGAAGAGATACACTCCCTGAGCTTCTAAGGGATACAGAAAACAGACACAATCAGCCCAATTCACTAGAAGCATAATATAGCCATTGTTTACAGAAGCAATGTTAAAAGCAAAACATGTTTTGATAACAAGAAAGGACACATTAAATGGTCTCAAACTAACGAAAAGCTACTTTACAACATCCTTTATGTATTTCTAGCTGTGCTTTTTTGCAAACAGAGCTCTGGGCAAGTTATATGTGAAAAGAAGATATAAGCTAGTGAGAAAGTATTCATTCATGTTTTTCTACTTCAAAACATTAAAAAAAAAATCTGAATGAGACATCGCCTTGAGTCTTTTGCAGTTCCTTCAATAATGTGTTCAAAGATTTTTCCACTTTGCTGACATTCCCTAAACTTCCATGCATTTACTGAGAAATGGCTGTTTTCATCTTTCCAATTAGCTTAATAGCTAATTTACTTGAGGGACCACAACTACACAACAATAGTGATCCCAGTAAGCCAGTGTTCATCAGCATAAAGCGGCAATGCTTCAGAGAGATGTAAGGATTCTGGCAGTTTCCACAGGAGGAAAACAACAGACTAGCTCACGAATCTCTTTTCACCTTATCCACACCAGTCCTCCCCAGTGTTCACAGCCTGTATTTAAATAATATAATTTAGGGTTAGAGAAGAGTCATAACCAAGTAAATACATACCAGCAGTGAATTACAGAGTAAGACTGAGTCAATCAGACACCAAAAGCAAGTCATTGAGTAATATGTGAGCACCCCAGCAACGGAGGGTGGGGCAAGCAGCACAGGGAAGAAAAACTGAAAGGAAAAGGGGGATATGATGAAAGAAGCAGCTCCAACTTTACCATCTTCTACCTTGATTATTAGGAATTTTTTGTGATACGACATTAAGCTTGGCTTCCCACTTAATCTACTCACTGAATATATATGCTTAACCTTTAATATATGAGCAGGAACTACAAGGAGGAAAAAACCGAAACCCAAAACAGGAAGAAGAAATAGCTGGGGAAATTAAGGCTTTCTCTCTTCCTGTTTCCTTGTCAGCCTCACATCTTAACAGTTATTGGATCTTTAATAATATTAGGAAAAACATCGGTGTCTGCAGGGTTTCAATTTCCCTTTTACTGTCAGCATTTCCTCAAAATTTTCTATTGCGCCTCCTCTTTTCTGAAACTTCACTTCCTTCATCTGTCTTTCCTTTACCCAAGCACACATCAGCTGCATATTGTGCCCTTTTGCCAAAGCCACAGAAGTGCAACAAGCTGTAAGTCCTGCCTCTGCACCCCCCGTACATGAGGGGCTAGAGAAACCAGTGTCACCTCATCCTTTAGCAGTGCACTAAAGGCATATCCTTGCTCTTCTTCATAGTACATAGAGCAGTACTTCTCAAACTAAAATAAAACATAAGGAGCACTGGGAGAAAGCAAAGGTACCTGACAGGAAGAACAGAAAATCTTCTATTTTGCTATAAATCCTCTCTGTACTGTTTTGAACTCAACTGCAGTGTAAAGAAAAGCACACAAAAGGAAAACAAAACAAAACAAACATGCCAAAAAACCCCAAACACCAACCCCCCTTGATAAGGTGACCTTTTATCAAGAGTAAAAGCAAAATTCAAGTGGCTTAAAACAAACAGAAAACCCCCCAAAACCAAAACCCACAACAGAAAAATCTCACAGAAAAATAAAATCCTTGGTCACCAATTATTATTTATACAGGTAACAATTGTAAAAATCAGCAACAGCAATAAAAATCAGTAATTAATTTTCTTATTAAGGGACCACTTTTTCTTAAATAGTATATCTGTAGACCTTAAGAATAGAGCTAATTTGTGAGCAAAAAGTGCCAAATTTACAGATGCATAAGTTCTTACATAAACAGGAGCCAACTCCTTTCAATAATTTTCACCCACCACAGAGACACCCTAATGAACTCAGAAGGGCTCCCTGCAGCTTGTGTATGCCTGTGAAGGAGGAATCACCCACCAGCATGCAGCCCTGACCCATTCTGTGATCAAGACACTGAGATGAGACTTGGGAGGTCCAGGCTCTGTTCCCAATTCAGCCAGAGACTGAATTGGCAACCCTGGCCAAGTCTCTTAATCTTCCAAGTTTTTGTTCTTTGCTTAAGAGAAGAAACACATAGCCTTAATGTATCTTTCGTAATACCAGTCAGACTGTAATGGGAACAGAAAACCTTCATGTCACACCTGTAAAATGTGAGTCTATAACCTCACACAGTCCCTCTCAGGATCGCTGTAACAACTGCACATGCCCCAGACCTCCAATATTGAAGACTGTCTAAAATTTGGTTTCAGGTGTTTATAGATTTAAGTACAATTTTCCTAAAAACCAGTACCATTTACTCAGAATAACAGACTACTAAACCATAGCACTGCAAGTTTGGATACGGTGACATTTTTGCAACTCCCTCAGGTCAACCTTTCACATAGTATCTCAACAGGCATTATATTACAACTGTACTTCCACTTTTTAAATCCAAATAACTTTTGGCCATGGTTTATGTTCCAGTCCACATAGGTAAAGCTAACACAAAAGGCTGTGAAATACCACAGGCATTCAGAAAAGTGATCCAAAAACCTAAGTCCTGCAGAAAAAGTACCTGATTATTTCTAATGGAAGGATGTCTTCACAAGTTTGCCCAGCAACGAGTATACACAAGCCTTTCATTTCTAGCTGTGGATATCAAAGCACATATTTTACACACATAGCAAGAAGTGCAAGGACCTTTTCTTTTTTTCTTCTTCTTCTTTTCATTTCAGCTTCCTTACTTAAACTAAACATGCCAAACACTCAGTAAAGCGTTCCATCCTTTTCCTACGTTGCTTCCAAGTTTTACCAAGTCTGGCAATTACTGCACATCCCCGTGCAGCTCCATCTACCCTGCCTGGAGAAGGCAAACATCCTCCTGATCCGAAGTTTCCTTCCCAAGTCAGGAAAAGGTAAATACCATCCCGACCGAAACCCCCGCAAGACAGATTTACGTAACATCGAGCCCTCGCCCAGAAAACCTTGATGCGGCCTGACCAAACCCCGTAAGCCCTAAATCCCTTCCCCTGCCCACTTCAGCGGGATGTTTTCAGCCTCGTTATGCTTCAACGACACTGGGCTTCTTAATTCGAAAGGGGCGCGGAGGGGAGAATAAATGCACCCATAAGGTGAAAGAGTTACGGGATACATCAGGAAGACGGATTAACAACAGAAAAACAGAGCAGCTTCTCCCAGGGCGATGAGGGGCAGAGACCCGATGAGGCTGCCGGAGCCCTCGCGGGGTCCCTGCCCCTCCCGGCTCCCCGAGGGGCCTGGCCCCAAACGAAGCACCCGAAACCCCCGCCCGGGCCTCCTCTAACCCCTCTCGCTTCTCCACGGGCGACCCCGGCCCGGGACCCGCCGCCACCAGGCGCCTGCGGGCGGGATCCCGCCTCGCTCGCCCGCGGCCCCCTGAGGCGGGCGGACAAAAGGTAATCCCAGAGCCGGCGGGCGCGCCTCGGGGGTCTCCTCTCGCCCGCCCAAACGAAAGCCTGAGGCGGCCACGGGAGCGGAAACCCCGTCGGGACGCAGGGAAGGAGGCAGCCCCGCTGGAGGCGGGGGGCGAGGGGTCCTCCCCGCCCGGCGGGCAGCTCCCGGCGCCCGCGACCCTCCCCGCGCACTCACACACACAGAGCTCCACCACGTAGGCGTAGTAGGACCAGGCCACGACCAGAGCGATGAAAGCCACGGGCACCCAGGCCAGCACCTTCTGGCAGCACTTGAGGACGTGGGACGGCGCCATCTTCCCTGCCGGGCCGCCGCAGGAGGCATGGGCACCGCAGCGGGCAGCGGCGGCGCTGGCAGCTCCGGCCGCCGCTGCGGAGCCGGCCCCGGGCGGGGGGCGGGCGGGCCCTGGGCGGGCCGCAGTGGGCGGGAGCGGGGCGGCCCCGGCGCCCGCCGCCACCTCCTCCCGCGGGCGCCGGAGCGGGCGCGCCCCGCTGCCCTCCCCTCGTCTGCTCCGCCGGCAGCGAGGCGAGCGGGGCTCCTCTCCACGGAGGGGCGGGTCGTGGGGGTTTCAGCCCGCACCGGCGGGGCCGTTTCTGGGCGGTATCGTATTCCAGCCAGAAAAAAGGGTCTTAAAGCCCAGCGTCGCTCTCCTGCGGGCGTGGCCGGGAGGACGGGCCCGTGCTGGCCATCCTGGGCATGAAGGCGCGGGGGCTGGTCCGGGCTGCCATACCCGGGGCCCTGTCGGGCTGTCACCCCCTGCTTTCCAAGCCCATGTCCTTACAGGGCTCAAAAGGCTCGTTTGACGCAGCAGTGTTTATTTATACATAACTTCCTCTACCGCTTTCTGAACTTCAGCCGATACCTGACAACAGCAGGCAGCACCACGACCTTGCTTGAAAGGCATCGCCACAAGCGCTGCTTTGCGGGGCTGATCCTCTTGGCTGGGGACGTTTGTACGGGTTGAAAGCGTTACCCTTGCTGCGGCATCGCCCATCCCGCCCGGGATCGGGGCTGGGAAGGGCAGAATCCCCCGTTTCCTCCCCGGGAGGGAGCCGGGCCGGGCCGCGCTTTCCGCGCTCTCTGGCGCCGCCTGGCGGTGCCGGGCGGGCCCCGCGGGCCCGAGGCCGCCGCTTCCCGCCCTGCGCGGGGTGCGCGTGTGCCCGGGGGTCACAGCGCGGGAGGAGGCGGCGACCTCCGGGCCTGACACACGCAGAGGAACCGTGGGGCGGGGGAATGTGCCCAGGGACCACGGAGAGCAGTTTGGGATCTGAGTGTGTAGGCATAGAATCGCTTCGGTTTCGGTTGGAAAAGAGTTTTAAGATCACTGAGTCCAGCTGCGAACCTAGCCCGCGAAACCATGACCCTGAGCACCACGTCTGCACATCCTTAAAATACTTCCCTGGACAGCCTGTTCCAGTGCCTGACAACCCTTTCAGGGAAGCAATTTTTCCTAATATCCAATCTAAACCTCCCCAGGCACAACTTGAGGCCATTTCCTCTTGTTCTATTGCTTGTTACCGGGAAGAAGAGACCAACACCCACCTCACTGCAACCTCCTTTCAGGTAGCTGTAGAGATAAGGTCTTTCTCCAGACTAAACAACTCATATGCTAGAACATGGAAGCAGGATCAGGATGGTAAGGAAGGGGGTTCCAAAATTATAAGAGGGAGAGAGCTGGTGGAACATCTTGGTCTGGCGAATTCGTAACAGGGAGCTGGACGGTGTGAGAAGAGTGACTGGTTACATTGGATGGCATCTTGGTTATGGGGACTAGTCATTCTGGAAAAGTACTAATACAGATAGAGCAGTTTGGATTCAACAAGAATCCAAACAGACTGGGGGAAGCCAAACAGCAACTGTGAATACTGTCTTGTGGGAATGGCTGCTCACCTCACTCGCATCTGATCCCCTAACTGTCAAACAGCAAAAATGAAAAAGGTGTCCCCTGCCCAATTCACATTTCACACCTCAATTTCTGGCTGCCCACCTGCTTAAGCCACAGAAAGAACTGCATGAGAAAAGCAAAACATTTCCTCTTGCAGCCTCAGCACCAGTTAGGGTCTATTGCAGAGTCTTCCAGATGTTTGTTCATCTATTTGCAATGAACAGTTTGTGTAGGTTGGCAGGAACAGGTAGCAAAATGTACTGCTCTGTAAATTACTGTATCATCTGTTTCAACTTTGTTTTTTTTGTTTGTTGGGTTTTTTTTTTTTTAAAAAAAAACACCTAAAAATTTGTTGTGCTTTTGGAAAGGTGTCCTAGGGCAAGGCACTGTGAAAACTCTAGGGTTTTTAGACTTTCTCTCTATACTAATTAGACTTTATAATCTACAACAATTTCCTCCCCATTTTTGCTTCTGTATTTTTTCCTCTCAGAGTAGCTCATCTGAAATTCCAGGAACATGCAATCCCAAGCAGAAGTATCCCAATGGCCTCCTCGATGGAGACTGATGTAAGATGATAATTTGTCTCATTAGGAATCTTATTATTTGCTCCTGGTAATATCAGACAAATCAATTTTTTGGGGGGGCTTAATGTTTCTGATATACACATGAAACCAAGAGAGGCTGTGTAAGCACTTGCTCTTCTCATTCCAGTACAGCTCATGTAATTTTGTACACACAAATTGAGAGTGATTAGTTGCCGTTGTTTGCATTAGGTTGGACTTCTCAATTGTGAAGATGTGCTTTTGTTTGAACAGCATCTTGAAAATCTTGATTTCAGCCTTATTGATTTATTCCTAGCTTTTCTAGTGTCCTTTTGTTCAGTGATATTGATGTTTCCTAAAGCATCATTTATTATAAGAGCACTTGGAGAAGCTTTGTTTAACTTTAGGACCTAACATTTAATTAGTTGCCTTTTCTTTTGACATCCCCTTTTCTAAAGATTAGTGGCAAAACATTGCATTTAGGTACCCTTCCTTTTCAACAGTGAATGTAATTGTCTGTCCTGTCACTCAGTTACTGTTGCTTTAGAAATTACCTTCTGTCTATTATTTAAGAGATGCACACTGGTTTTAGTACTGTTCAGTCCTTCTAATAGCATGGACTTCAAAGTTGATTAAAACACAGTAAGATGCAACATAATTAAACAAACAAACAAAAATCTGTATCCTGAAAAAAAGAAGATAATTTTAAAACACTATATTGACAAGTCTTAAGAACAATTGGTTGTATTGGAAGTGATTTAGAGCTACTAGTTGCTCCACAGGGTAGTAGTAGAACCGACAGATGTCACATAGAGCAGTGGTCCTGTGGCACAGGGTGCTGCCAGTACAAGGGCTCTGTAGTACTTCCTTTCTCCAGGAAACTGCTCACCAGATGGTTCTAATTTCAAAATCTACTTCCTTTAGGTCCAAATTAATACAAATTTTAAAACAGCTCCTCTCTAAGAGGCGCTCTCTCCCCCTTCACATAAAACAGCACATCAATTAAAAAAAAAAAAATAAAGTCCAAATGCTAGTATTTCTTTCTAGGGGCCATCAAACATGATGAGGAAAGGCTGGGTCCTCCAGCTGATGAGAGCAGCTCGCTGGTGTCTCAAATCACACGAGAAAAAAACCCCACGTATTTTTCTGCATTAGCTGCAGAACATGACTCCTCCCAGGTTTTCAAACCTGCCCTCTGGAATGAGGCCCAGGTATCCCCTGCTCCTGTCCCTGCGAACCCCGGCGCCCGAGCTGGCGCAGCCTGCTGCCCTCCCTGCCACCTCCACCACCCGTCAGCGGGGAAAGGCAGGCCACCCCCAGCCCAGGGCAGAAGAGGAAAGAACAAGCTTCACGTCGGGTAGGTGGGTGTGGGAAAACGAGGCTTGTTGCTTTTCAGGGCATGCGGTTCTTTCCCAAACGGCGCAGGCGGGAGCGCTGAGGAGCAGCTCCCCCGCGGAGGACGGGGAGCAGAGCTCTGAGCTGGGCACTGCGGTAATGAACTGAAAACGTCATTAACTAAGCCAATACCAGCCTAATGGGAAATCTGTCTTAGCACATGTTGCATAATTTTTGTATTATAGAACCAACTAGGAATTGATTAATCAACAAAGCCAGCAGGAAACCTTCAAATAGCAGGAGAGTGACATGCACTATTTTGCCAATTAGTTTGTGCATGCTCTCAGGTTTCCTGTCCTCAACAGAGCTTTCTACTTCTTCTTGGGAGACATCTTCAGTTTCTCTAGGAGGAGCTTCTGTGTCCAAATCCACCAGTTTCATCTTCATGCTTCCCTCCCGAGCAGCTGCATCACAGGAGCTGTTGCTCGGTCACCTTGAATCTCACTAATAAGGACCACAACATCATTTGGACACGTATTTTCTGTTCAGAAGACTGAAGATTTTTTCTGCATTGGAGTAGTCTCCTGACCCAGCTTTGACTGTTTCATGAGGAAGATTAAATCTGAAGGCATGAGCCATGCTCACACTCTCCCATGAGAACCCCTGCATGAAAAGAAAACTGTATTTTTAAATTCCAATGGACATTTATCGATTCATTTATATGCTTAAGTCAAAGTATGGTCAATACACCTGAATTATAAAATACTTCCTCTAAATACCTGTTTGTTTTTTTTTCCCCAATTCTAGCTCTTTATTGGGCAGTGATCCTTTCTTGTTATACACTCTGGACATGTAAAGTGCCATGAAACTGCAATCCATGGCCTGGATGTAAATCTTACTGTCTCACCTCTGCCTTCTAGGTAACTCGAGTGAAATCTGTAAATTCTGCAGAGCCAAGACATGGTCTGACATCTACACGCAAAATTCTGCAAGCTGTGAGACACCCTGGAGTCCACAGACAAAACATTTATAATTCCTAAAATTATAAACATCTTACCTGTTCTCCACTGAAAGGCTGACATTAGGAATGAACCTACTGTTCACCCTCTTAATAATACCTGGCTCAACAAACAACATCACAACACTTGAGTTCAGACCAGGCTCTGGCCTGTTTCCAGGCACCATCCATGGCAGCCTGTCTGAACCCTGAAAGGAGACAATACACCTGAGGAGGTGGAGTAAACCAGAGATTTGCTTTTCATGCATCCATGTAATACCACGATAAAACTTACCTTTTTCAGTTAATTTGTACAGAATATATACTTCTCACTGTTGCATAGTTTGTTAAAACCCACCAACTCTGCTTGACTCCAGAGGGATTTTTGCTTTTAGAAAGAGGCTTGCATAAACTGAGACACATAAAATTAATTTCTAGAAATAACCAGTGATTTTCTCTTGGATCTAGTGTATCACACAGCCTTTTTGCCTTTGCTTCTTCCAGAAAGGAAGAATAAATGTTCTCAACTTAAACTAAACAAACTGAAAGAAACTTCTAAAATGTTTTTATGGGCATACAACTAAAATTCTGGAAATGAGATATATGATGTAAATGACTTGCACTCACCTTTGTGTATCCTTTTGAAATATATTAAAGTGATTTTTGAAACTTCTGCAATGTCCAATGTATTAATCTTTATTTCACATAACATTCAGACACAATGTTGGAGATTTTTAAAAAAGTTAATTTTATTTGCTTTTTCTATATATTCCTGTTCAGAGGAAAAGTTCCTAACATTAAAAAAAAAAATCATAATTGGTAAGTTTAACTGATAGATTGGCAGAAGGCATAAACTTGTAACTAAATTGTGTTGAGTAATGCTGACAAACAGGTTGCAAATCCCATACTGTTACTACAAGGACATAAAACATCTAATGCTAAAATTGGGATGATTCCTTAAAAGAAGGTGAATCTAAATACTTACATAAACAGCTCGCTCAACGTAAGATTATGAGAAATGAGTACATCATAAATTATTTTAAGACTGTTTGTAAAGCCTTTTAGTTAAGACAAACAAAAATGGACTATAAAATTGAACAGAGTATGATACTTGAAGCCTGATGGACAAGTCTTCCAAGGAGTTCCTTCCTGGCTGTACTTTTACGATAACTTCTGAAAATGTTTCATAACTGTATTATAACTCCTAATCAATATTTTAATTAGTTTAGAAATAAGCATATCTCTTCTCTTTTTCCTCTGAACTTGACATGAAAGCTGTTGCTACAAAACAGAACTTGAAATCCCATTTTTAGTAATTTGCTGCTAAAAGCAGGTAACTACTGATTGAACAAACCCACATACCAATAAGCAATGAGAAATTACACTTTTATATACACAAAACCTAAAATAACTGACTTTTTCCAAAAGAAAATCAAACAGGCTGTAGGAAGCAAGACATTGGTAAACAAAAGAAACCACGAAAGAAATAAAGAACATAATAAACCTGTGAACATTACACAGAATAAAATGCTAAAGATTAATCTCAATTTCAAAGTAAAAACAATTTGCCAAAATATTAACAGCAACAAATAAAAGGCAGCCTTGCATTAAAGGCAGAGCTGGAACAAAGCACACTTTGTGTGAACACACACACCTCTGTGATACAGGTGTGTCTTGCTTGCTTGTGCCCTTTACGACCTGGTGATGGGAAGCTGGCTGCAGGGCTTGGATGCCAGTCCCACTGCCCCTCCTTTGCTCCTATAAACTATCTCCTTCTTCTGGTGCCCATCTCCAGCAGCAGCAAGCAGCTTCCAAACACACAAAGTGAACCGGCTACCTAATTTCCTGTTGCCCTCAGAGCAGTGCATGAGTTCAGTTTGAGGGGGGGAGCCTGAGACATTCACTGCATTTTATTTCATTCTGATGGTTTCCTGGGGAAGTAAAGGGATCCTTGGTGGTCACTGGTGCCTGATCTCCTAAACACATCTTGGAATGCCCACACAGGCATGTTCTGGTGGGTGACTCTAGGTGCACGTCCACAGATGACAAGAATACAAACATGTTGTCTGTTCACAATTTAAATTAAAGCTCCAAGTGAAGGCTGTGGAGGGAAGAGCTGCCCACTGCTGCATTGCTAGCTTCTCACTCTGTTTCCCTACATGAGACCACTGTGCTGAGGTTCAGGTGGGAGGACTCTTACTCAGCAAAAGCTTGCCTGACAGCTCCTGACATACCAAATATACTCTTGCTAACCTCAGTACTCCTTAGGTGGCATCTTTATGATTTCCTAATGTATTGTCTCCTGTCCCTCATATGAGTGAGGGCTTCTGTAATATCTATCACAGAAGGTTCCCCTCAAGGCTCCCCCCATCAAATCCTACAGACATCACAACAAAACACCTCCTCAGGAGCTTATATACAACTTCCAGAACAACACAGCCAGTGTCATTCTTAAAAGGGGTGGATACTTCTTTGCATAGTGGTGAGATTACTTGGTTGTTTTTCTTGAGATATTTCCCCACTCCATCCTCTCAGTCTGTTATCACATACCTGACTTAAAAAGGTTAAACTTTCATCCCAGCTGAGACAAGTCAGACAACTGGGAGGGGGAAAAATGAAGAACCTTGAGAGCTTTACAGGTAAGTCTATCTTCTATATATAGTGGCCAACCAGGAAGACTGATCTGGACCTGGGACTACCTGCTCCTAAGGCTGTAAGACAGAAAAATCATGTAATATGCACCCCTGTGTATACACAGGTGCACACTATGTTATAGCTAAAACATGTTCATCTATAATTGCTAAATGTTAATTTTGATGTGTTCTTTTTTTGATTGTTTATCTTATGTCTAACATCACATTTTGGAATAATAAGCTTTATTTTTTTTTTTCACTGGATTTATTTTTCCCCTGACAGTTGCTTATTATAGCCTTGAATTTCTGATACAGTGTAGCATTCCTTATCACCACCTTTACTAAGATAAAGCAACTATTTGTTACACATTCACCTTCTGCAATACAATCGAAGCAACCTAATTACAACTCAAACTGTAGCGACTGCTCTTTATGACAGAATGAAGATTTCTGCTTCTCATTTATACTATTTGTTGAAGAGGTCAGAGAGGCTCAATGCACATTCATAGATTAATGTACAACTTTTAAAGCCTGCATCAACAGGCTTGTATTTCCAGTTTAATATTATCATCATGAAGGTAGACAAACCAGACATCCACACAGGATGTCTGGTGGAATCATCCACCAGGAACTAGCACATGAGCAGTTTACAGCAATGCGGGCATGAACCACAAGATTTTTCCTTTTTGATTTAGGATAACTTGATCTGCATGGATTGTGCAAATGGTTTTGCCTTTTGGCCCTCTATTCTTACCAGGGAAAGAGAACTGCTGTGTTAGTGACTGAGATGATGTCCACTCTTCCAACAGGAGATGACATTGCTATGATGCTCCTTGCCAGTGGTCACTGTTAAATCCTGCATACCCTGTATGCTACAGTGCAGGGTCAGACTCCACAGAGGAATAAACAACACTATTCCCTGGAACAAGTGTACTTCCATATGGAGGTCAAAAAAGATAGGAGTTCTGTAAACCCAACTGATTGCACTAGAAAGATATAAAAGCATTGCATTAGAAACCAGCTTAATTAAAGTTTAACTACAGTAAAAAAACCCAGCATTTCTGATTCAGCCATTATGTAAACAGGACAGACAATTCCCTCCCCCCAATAACAACACTTATAGCAAAAGAACAATAAACTGCTTTAAAAAGGACTTTTCCCAATTTGCTTCCACACTTCTTTGGCTCCTCTAATGCTTTCTCTTTTCACACACTTCCAGTAACCCTGAATGCCTTGCTGTTGTGGTACCTGTTGATAAAGTTAAAGTATGGTTAGTATTTACACAAACAGACTCTTACAGACTGTGTAAACATAACATGTAACGCAATGCTGCTGCTCCCATAGTTCTCATGCACAATAACTAGTCCTTGGTGGCAGCACTGCTCCCAGATTCATAAGCAGTAAAGAATCTTTGGTTTAAAATGTAACTTCTTTCTATTAATTATCTCTACTTGTGTTTTTACAAGCATCGGGTTGACAGATGCAGCATTGACAGATGCAGCAGTGATAACAATGATGTCAGCTTGTTACCCTCAAACCTCGATGCATTCGGTTCCTCAGGACTCCAAGAAACTCGCTGTGGCTCAGGCAGTCATCTCCATCTAGATCAAAAATCTTGAAGATGGTATCCAAAACATTATCTGAGAGCTCCTGTCCTGTTGCCACCTTCACTGCTCTCTTGAACTCAGCTAGTAAAAACACAGTATTATGTCATAAGTGACTGTGAGCTTGTAAAGAAACTGGAAAACACACAAGCAGCAGGATTCTGTACAATTTACAGTGTCTTATGAGTATCCTAACTGGAGAATTTGGGATGTGTGAACTGGTAAACTATTAGAAGGCCTCAGTACACAGTTCTTGAGCTTGCTTCATCTTTCATAACACATTATTTACGAAGTATGACAAACTTCTGAAATGCACTACTTCTCAAGTAGATTTAGAAAGGACATAAAGAAGAAACTTTTTACGATGAGGGTGGTGGGACACAGGCACAGGTTGATCAGAGAAGTTGTGGATGTCCCATCCCTGGAAGTGCCCAAGGTCAGACTGGATGGGGGCTTGAGCAACATGATCTAGTGGAAGATGTCCCTGCCCATCGCAGGGGAGCTGGACTAGATGATCTTTAAAGATCCTTTCAAGCCAAACAGTTCTATGACTCTATGGCTTAGTCTGCTGTGAGTGGTTCAGCACATAATAGCACATTAGAACTTAGAAATAAAAATGTTCTGGGAACTTTCACATTAATTCTGTAACAAAAATATATTTTTGCTTTTTTTTAAAAGATATGTAGGAAAGGCATGCAGCACCTACCCCGTTTAACAGGACGATTTGCAACAGTAAACATCTTCATGGCAATAGAAAAGTCTTCCAGGTTATTTGTAAACTTGCAAAAAGTCTTGAATTCTTCCAAACTGATATTCTAGAGTACCACAGAATTCAGATGATATATAATGAATAATACACTCAAACCCCACTATATCTACTTCAGTAAATCTGGTGGGACCTAGTGTTTAGGTCTGATTGCCTATTCATTGTCAATATTTGTTACTTCTCAAATAATGGCAAATTATCATTGCTCTTATTTACATAAAATTCAAGGGCAGCAATAATTCATTTGGAAATTAGTTACATTATTAGATACTCATATTCAAAACCTGTATGTGCAAACGAGGAAGGAAAACATGCTTCATGCTTCATGTACCAACCTCTCCTGCCTCAATTCTGTCTTTCACATTCTGCCAGTAAATTTCATTGTTTTCCTCATCGGTGAAGTACAGCAACCACTCTGCAAAGTCTTCTTTTCTCATGACATTCAAACCCTTTGAAAACTTTATGAATTCCATTTCTTGGACTTCTGTTTGCAGATTTTCCATGAATCTAATGTAAACAGATATTATGCAACAGTTGATACCTGCATCACTACTACTACCTTAACTACTAAATGCAGTAGACACAGATACTGTCAACATCGTTTAAAATATCACTGGTTCAGTTCTACCTCTGCATGCAATTTGTTGCCACGGCTGCATTTCAACAAAGACACCAGCAGGGTGCTCTCTAAGTCTGCATTCAAAAATTGCTGCTCCTAAAATGTACAGATACACTTGGCATCTAGTTTTTACTAATGTTTAAAAATGTGCAGATAATGAGATAAAATAATTGGTAAGGCACTATTGTAGTGAATGAATGAATAAGGAGATGGTAACTAAAGGCCTGACACATGATCTATGAAACTTCATCTTAATAAGAGAGGAATGACAAGGTTGGAAAGTGCCTAGAAAGAAGCAGCCCTAATAACCACAAAGGAGAAAGAAAAGAGGAAACTTGAAATCAGCAGTGCAGGAAATTATGTCTAAAAGCCTCAAAGATTGTAACTGCAAAGAGGGGTTTGGCAAATCAGTTCTGCACTCACTAGAGGATGGATTAGAGAGGATTATAATTGACATGTACAGTTTGGAAGAGCACAGAAAGTGATACTGCAGATATTTGGTAGGGTATGGAGAGAGATGTCTGGAAAAGGAGGGTGTGAACATGAAGGTTTTTAGTAGACACCCATGCTTTTAGGAAAAAAAAAAAGTAGCACAAGAAGTGACAACCTGTAGATACAGAGCAAGAACAGCAAGCAGAGCTGTAGCTTTGAGATTCCCCATTTGATCTACGTGGCCATTATAATTTCTTTTGGCCTGATATGAATTTTGAGAAAGCAAAATAAAATACTGTGTAATTGGTAATTTCATTTCCATTTGGTAATTTCATCTTCAGAAATGGGGCAATCCTATAAGTGATAAACTTTAAATATAAACAAAGGCTAAAAGTACAGTGATGCTTGCCAGAATCATTTTAGAACTTGGAAAGAATCCTGCTTTATTGAGCAGCAAAGATTATTGACAGGAGAGAATTAAATACTCCTGTATTAGGACAAGGCAATTAGTTGGAGAAGAGGACAGCTAAAGGTCTATGTAGCAAGTGTCAGTAGAGGCTCATTTGCTCATCAGTGTTCATGTGGACTCACTGGGTTTGAACTCTTTTCCTCCAAAATGATGCCATTTTAGTCCACACAGCTATCTTCAGATCTTTAATGAGATCACTTGGACAATTAGTAGCTTGAAGCTCTGTAAAGTCTGTAAGGGGTTAGCTGAAGACTGCTGTTGCAGCATAAGCTTATATTTTCTACTCTAATAATTGGAGCTGAATGTGCAAGTAAAGGGCCAACAAATACTCCATGGCTCAGGACATGCAGATAAATGAAAGCCTGACAGTGGAAGTGATTTTAAGTTGCTGGCTAGAATTTTACTATGGCAATACTGAGGAGATGATAATGCTCTCACATTTTATATGGATGTTTTTCTGGTCCAGTAAAGGGGGTTAACAAGGGTTCCAAAGCATAGTCAAACACTGAGTTATGAAGATACACAGTCCACCTTAAGACCTGGCTCACTTTCTGGTCCCCCGACTCTCCCTCTTACATGAGGATAAAACACCCAAGGACCTGTTTGTGCCAGCAGTATGAAGGGGAGGCCCCCTGTCCTACACAGCCTGGTGGGAGTTTACTTGCTCCTGCCCTTGTAACTCATGAGGTGACTGCTGCCTCTGGCCAGCCCAGCCGTCAGCATGTGCTGGGGAGACTGGCCAGCATGGGCTGGCAGAAACAGTCCTGCCACACCACCTGCAAGAGCCTCCCCAGATCTTGGGAATGGAGTTGAGCTGCAGGGCAGAGATGACAGCATGGACCAAGCATGTAGACTGGGCATGGAGTCAGTCCAGAAGACTGACTAGGGCCACTTGGTTGCATTTTGGGAGTGTCTATCAACGGCAAAGAGTAGATAGTATCTGGGATGTGTGGCTCGTGCTTGGCTGGAAGTCACAGCAGAGACCATGCAGAACAGTAATTGTTGACTGTTGTTTCCAACCCATGTAACATCTGGTCTGGGGGAGGAGAAGCTGCTGAAAAATGAGGTTACTTTCAGAAATATGCTTAAAATGTGGATGTAGGGAAATGAGACACCATCTGTTTTATTTTCTTGGCTTTTAATCTATGAAAGGTGGACATATTTTGCAACAGACTTAAGGTCTGTTATTGAAAGTGTGAGTTGTTTATCTCTGGGAGCTCACAGTAATTTGTTGTACTGGTCAGCAGCCACAGGTGATGACAAACTACATAGTCTTCCATCTTTTTTAAATATTACATTTCTTTAAGCTGAAAACCCTCAGTGACCTGCCCTCTAGCCATACTCAATGACCAAGCACTTCTACATGCTAAAGAAGGAGTGGGTGGCCCACCTAGCCACACATAGCAGCGAGCTGAAAGGTGTGGCAAAGACAAAGAGGAAAGTGAAAGACTTGGCTGTGGCGTTTTTGAAGTGTGCTTGCTTCTGCACCGTCTTCTACTCAGACAGTGAATAAAGTGTTGTATTTCCCCAGCCCCACTGTGGGTTTCTCACTGTCTTTTCTCAGGCCTGGGTTCTTGCCCCCTCCAGTTGCTTTGGGGCAATGAAATTGAACGCTTCCTGTGGACCAAGACCCATGCATCTTCCTGCACTGTACAGGTTAGGGAGGGGAGTGAAAATTACTTATTTAGGTATCAAAAAATTAACGGATATTTAATTTCAACTTGTAGGCTTGCTCCTGGCAAGTTGGAGTCGGAAGATGTCCTGCTGTACCAAATGCTACTTGGAGTAGCAGGTGAAATGTGCTATTTAAAATTTATATGTGATAGTCTCCCATATTACAAAACCTAAAATACTATGAATCACCGCATCAGCATTCTAGGTCACTCTTATTCCCAGATGTAAGAATTAAAAATCCTAATGAGGTTTATTTTAAGTTAAAGTTATTAAAAGTTATTAAAAATAACTTTCTGTTTAGGAAGTAAAACTTGATAGTTCAATGCCAAGACACCACTAGGGATACTTGCTTTTGTATCTTCTGGATCACGGTGTGATGAAATTTCCTTAAAAATTTCTCCAGATATTAGGAAAAACAAGCATAGGAATGAAATTCCTGCTCTCCAAAAGTCAGTGGAATCTTGGCCTATGTCTTTGGAGGGAGGCATAATTGAACTATAGGAACAGGATTCTGATTGTAGATGTGCTCTACAATTCAAAAATAGTTACACTGGGAACACACTTATGCTATAGTAGCCTGACGATAAAAGCAAGCCATAAGTTTCCAAATAACAAAACTGAAAGGTAAATAAAAAACTTATAAGATGGGAGAAAGGCAGGGAACAGACAGTACTTTTTAAAGACACCCTGTTTAATCCACACTCTCTAAAACACCCACATTGAAGGCCAGTGGCCAAATTCATTATCGTGTTACAAAAGCATCCAAAAACCTTATCAGGATTTATCCCTCATTTTGTAATGTGCGTTACAGACCTACAGAAAGAGGGAGGTTCTCAAGACTTTTGGCAACTCAGTTTTAATAGAAATGAAAATGTAATAAAAGTGGGGAGACCTCAGGAATGCAGTTATTCCCCCTCCAACCTGAGATGTTGCAATGAAGTGCTAAGAACACAAAGCAGCAGAATGAAACAGAAAACTGAACTGAAAGTCTGTGCAGAGCTTTAGTATGCTAATACAGTACTGACTAGTTCTTGTTGCACTGATTTATAGGAAGGAAAATTGACAAACATAGTGGTGGATGTACACTCCCAGCACTTGTACTGTGCTTCAGCTCCTCTTTGGACGCTGAAGTACTTCTGAAGACTCAATAACCCTTTCTGCACCAAATGACTCCTGCAAACCAGCTGCAAGGTTGTCTTTTTGCAAACCTGACTTTCAAAGCAAAATAAAGAAAATGTAATATGGGCTTGACCATTAAGCTTTAGAAAACATTTAGGTCTATGCTATCAGTTTTGCAAGTGGTAATACAGTGAATCAATGTCACCATTTTCAGAATTACAGGCAAAATTCCCTTTGATTTACTGTGTTTCCAAACCAAACACAACAGAACTACTCCCTTACATTTACAAGCATTCTGTAGAAACTAATCAAGCTATTCCTTTGCTAAGTATATATGAAAGGAAGAAACAGAGAGTCTTCTCCACATCATTACTAAGTATTTGAGAATTATTCAGATTCAGTTATGACAGTTCTCATCTCCACTTCCTCACTGTCTGATCCTGGTTGCATGAGATCTCTGCATGTATTAGGGGTCTATATCCATATACACACACACAGATACAAGCGTAGGCGCAGAGACAAATAAGGAGGCAATCATATTCTCTCTGCAAAGCACTGCCAAATCCCTAGATGAAAATAATGAAAACGTCCAAGATATCATCACAGCAAATGCACTACTGGTTGATGATGCTACCTGAAAAAGATCCTGCATCTACACCACAACACAGAACAGTATCAGGCCAATAACAGCACCAGTAGTGTGGCTCAGTCCACATCACTCTGGTTTCTTAAAGGAAAGATTTCAAATGAAACGTACCAAGGAATTCAAAATACTAAAGGAAAGAAACAGGTCAGGTATGGAAAAGGCATGTTTTGCGTATGGTTATACAATTTATAACCTTCAACCTAAAGCAGAAAATAAAAAAGAAGCTATGATTAAAGAATATTTCTGGTGAAAAATTCTATTAACTGAGGAAGAATTTGGAAGCAACTATTCAGATAAGAAAATGTCATAAACTGGATTTGAAATGTTATTTTTTCTTAAATGATTAAAAGTTGTCCATTGTTTAACCATACTGGGAAGTACATTTTTGTAAGTCATCCCAGAAAAAAAAGAAAACAAGCAGAAAGTTTTCTGACTATTCTTCCCATACTCACTGCACTTTTTTTTCCCCTTTCCTTCAAGGAGATTGTGAGAGATTTAAGTTTGCTTGGGGACAGATTACAGAAAAAAAGTAATAGCAGTCGTAAACTGTTTAGGGAGTGAATTACTGTCTCCTCTTTTATTTGGGATTAGACTTACTTAAACAAGATCAGTAAGGGACTTTTTCAGGAAAAAAAAAAACAGTGGCTGTCAAGAAGAAATATTTGCTATAGCTAGAAAACGGAATAGTTTTCTACTCAGAAGAAAAAATAGTACATATAATTTAGCTGGAAAACAAAGCACAAGTGAAACATTTTTTGGAAGGAAAAGACAAAAACTATTTGTGTTTCAAAAACCAGGGCAAAACACCACGTGTAAGAACAAATAAAAACCCCTGAATTCCAAAGACCTTCTGACTTCATTTTTGCAATCTGACAGTCTGTAAGATGGGCCCTGGAGTGAGAAGATGATACTCCTGTTCAGGTGTAAAACTGAGTGGTGGTTGTATGAAATTGAAATTAGTTCAGGTCTTCTGAGAAGAAAGTCTCACCTGGTTACAGCTGCTTACATTAAATTTACCCTTCTTTGTTACATAATTTTTGGTTTGCTGCATATTGTTTTATGTTTTCTTAAACTGATAGAGCTGCACTTGACCAGGAGGCACTACCTTTACTAGTGAGGTACATAAATATACTCCAGGATTATTTAGATTTTAAATTCCTAACTTTTGTCAGACAAATAAGCTGTTGCTTTTGAAGTTGTGAATTATTATTAATAATTATATTGTCCTTATGTTAAAGACAAATACAACTGCCAAGAAATCAAGTGGTAGTCTGGAACTGAACATGCTTTCCTTGACTCCTACCTTAAGATCTCTGAAACCACCTGTTTACTCTGGAAAGGACATAGCATGGTGTGCTTCCTGGATTGCTTCCACTACTTCTAAGTAGTCCTTGCAGAACAAAGTGGGAATCTCACCACCGCTGTTCAGCAATCAATGAATAGAAACAGCTTTGGTTGCTGTTTTGACTATGTTCTGGAGGGCAGTGAGAAAACAGCTTGATGGGTGTCACAAAATTCCTATGAAAGGTTACTTCTTTACTTTCATGCTCCCAGCAGCCCAAGAAAGGTTGAAAAGTGAGCTGATACTCTGTTTCATGGCCTCATTCCTTATGTCCAGTAAAAAACAGCCTAAGGACTTTCCTTGTGTGAATTCTCTACCTATGATTTCCAAAGAACCACGCATCAGGTGGAGACGGATGGAACACAGCATGCTTAACCATTTTCCTCCCTATAATCAGTGTGTCTCCTATGTTTGGGGCAGCAGGGAGGGAGGCACAAGAGCTGGTTTACATCAGCTCCACATGGCCTGAAGAGATGAAGACAGCTTCCACTTTCTGTGTGCCATCTGAATGCAAAGAAAAGGAGAACAAGGCAAAATAATTGCCCTCAGTTATTGAACGTTGCTGTCTAACATGTTTTAAATGTTTTGACTGTGGGCTAAATAGGTTGGATATCACTAGTGTACATGCAGATAGAGATGGTTGTACACTTACAAAAGGATTTTTTAATGTCAGACAAACTGAAAAGAAGGAAGCATGAGGAAAATATATGTAAGCAATGAGGTGAGAATGCTAGTTTCAGCTTTCTGAATTCCCATGTAAGTATAGTGAAATTTCACGAAGAAAGCATTCCTGCCTTTTTTTAAGTTTCAAGGATTCTACAGCACAGCAATATCTGTGTATGTAACTAATGTGACAAGTTTTAGTGTGTCTTCATCAAACTTAATCACCTCTACTTTCTACTAGGTACTACACTGATCAATGGAAAAGCTTTCTAGGCAAGAACTTGGAAAATGATAAAAGCATTTGGCATCACTATTTTCTGCTTTTGACAATGATCTATGTCTGAACAGCTCATCAGTCATCTCTTGTAAAAACAGTGTGGCACTTTGATCAAACAGCCAACAATAGCTTCCCGCGTAAGGTAAAATGTTATGAGAGGCCATCAGATAGAAATCACATTTTCTCTGAACAATAGGAACACAGAAACGATGTGCTTGATTTACTTGCAAATAAAATCATGTGAAAGGTGATATCTTCACACAGGTTAAAAAGACAGTGATCCTTTTATTCACCTTTCTGCATGTTAAACAAACTTCACTGTCATGTTGCAGCTGAGATGGAGTGTCTACACAGTGATAAAGAGGCACATTCCAGCTCTACGAAACATAACTGCCACTGTTGAAAAATTACCTGCATTAAACCTTACACTTATCCCACAAATTTTAAGAGCAAGATGTGGGAGTTTGATTTTGATTACAGGCCTCTATCTGTGTGGTAGGCAAAGGTCTTTAACCTACATGTTCTGAATGTACTAGGTACATAGTTTCATCAATGTCATGCCTCACTGGGTCAATGTAGGATTTTATCTAAAACCTGAGGCTTTTCAGTTTACACTGCATATGCAAACACAACCTTTTACTGTGCTCTCTGCCTTTTGTTTCATTGAGAGGATCATGGTAGTTACAGAAAAGGGAGCTGGAGGCATCTTAAACTTATTTTACTCACTTAGATCCCTATTGAGTTGAGGTCTTCAAAAGAGAAAGGTTGTTTATTTGAAGATCAGTGTGTGCCAGAGCCAGTGAAGCCAAACACTTTTTAGTGTTAGAAAAACTGCTGCTCTTCCTTTTTCACTCTGTCTTTCCCCAAACCTCTACTGATAGCAATAAGCATTCATTTTTAAGAAGGCTGATACAGATTCTCTGCTTCTGAACATAAACTGAAATAAAACATATTGTCCTAATTAATTTCTGCAGCCTGTAAATGACTGATTATTTTTTGTAGTAAAGGTAATACTGATGTAGATAATCTTCTCTTGATGTTGTGCTATGAGATGTATGTCAAGATTCACACAGGTATTTAGGCACTTAACTTGCATTTATCTCAAAGAAAGACCATGCATTTGGATTCTAGGCCCAGACGTCACATAGTGAATCGTAGCTGGAGTTCAGGAGAAAATTGAGCTCCCAAGCAACAGAGTTTTAACCAGTTAAGTTGTGATTTTGTGTAGGTGGTGGTCATCCTTACTGACTAAAAGAAAGACTGGAAAAAAGAATCTCATCCAAATAAAACAACAATTTCCGACTGATGTGAATAAGGATTACACCATCTTTCTGACACTTACATGACATAAAAACAGAACGATTCCCTACACCAGTCTTAGAACTTTCTATTAACTTCTGATCGTGCAAAGGTTACAGTGAAACAGATGGAATGCTATGTTTTGGGGAGCAATGGCCACTTGCTATTCCACTGCAGTTTCAGTCTGACATAGTTGTACCATCTGAGTTAATTCTCAGTTCTGACATAAGTGCCACAAAGGATCTGTGTAGTCCCATTGCAAAAGCAGTTCAAAGGGTAAAGGAAAATGCACAGGTAAAGTTTTGACAGAAGCAAGCAGAGAAGTTGCCAGTAGTCTCCTATGGCAGATGTAGTGGGGAATGGGGTATCTCAACTCAGAAAAGATTTAATGGATAAGCAGTCACTTTTTTGTGGATTTGATCAAGAAAAATAATCATGAATCATATTATCTTAAGGTATGCTATCACATGGCTGCCAAGAATGGTCTCAATCCTTACCCTAGAGTTACGGTGCTCAACTTCTCCTGCAGACAGCAGACCCCAAGAGCTAAACTAGAAATTTAATCATGCAAAAAAAAAATAAAATCTCCTGCTTGATCACCTGCTTAACTTTCTGACTCAGCTCAGTGTGAGGTCAGGCTAATGCCAGTGTTGGTGCAAAGTAGAGGGGGTAGGAACAGGACTGGTTCCTGTTAGGCTTGGCTAATGGAAAAATACCTGAAAAACTCGGAAAAGCGAAGTTTTTCCTTTCCTTCTTTTCCAAAGAAATGTATCAGCAAAGTGGTGTTAACACCACAGCTTTCCAGTTCTGCTCCCTATAAAACAAAAATACTGTATCATTAATTATTATGCACGGAATTATTATTAGTATTTATTCACCACAAATATGGATTTATTTATTTGAACTATAATTTCACAAGAGATACTTGCAATTTAATTACTGTTCCCAAAGCTATTACACAGCATCTCAGAGCTGAATAATTCTTCCACATAACTGGTAACAGTGTATTATATGTTCTGCTTCTAAATAGTCTGAAAGATGAGTACAATTTACAACCACCTTTGGCCCATTTTATTATTAGAAATGAGAAGGTTGCTAGTTAAATCTTTAAAAACCTTTATGCTTAGATGAATAGAGGCTTTAAATAAAGTTAAAATCTTTGTAAACAAGTTTTTAGATATTTCTTATTTGTTACAGCCATTTAAAGACATCTACAATAGCATGAGAAACAAAACCAGAAAAATACAAACATCTACAGTGCTCTATTATAATATGGTTTTGCAAGGCTTCTGGTGAATTTTCAGCATTAGTGACTTGTCTGTATATTTTTTTAAAATCTGATGAAGAGATTTCTGCAGAAGAAGGATGCACATTATTTCAACTCAACAGCATCTTTAGCAAACCTAAACCCACACATAATGCTGGATTTCTGTTATTTTCTTCTTTCAGCACTAGCACACTGGCATTCCTTTGAACGCAACAAAACACTAAGCAACATGAAGAGGGTTTTTTTTTTTTTTTAAGTCTGGAGGGATTTCAACAAACTATTCTTATGACATCTAAATAGCCTCTGTGTCTTTTATCTGGTTGAAGAGGTAAGATGAAAGACAAGAGTCTATTCATAAGATTTAATACTAATGGTTATTTAGCTTTCAGCATCATCAATAACAAGTTCCATTAGTCCACCGTGTTTCATGCTTACTGCATATGTGACACAGTTATTTCATAGCTAAAGAGGTAACATTCCTCATTTCTACGGCAAGCTACAATTCACTAGATGCCAGTGATAAGAATTACATATCACTGAACCTAGAAAAAAAACCACTTTTCAAGCTATATGCAAACTGTTATTACTGAACTTTATAATTTCACTGCAGGCAAAGAATATTTAAATACCCACAAGATCCATCCTTTTAAGATTTAAACACTTCAAATACTAAGAAGACTGATGCATAAACATTGCTATATGCTTTTTTGAAGTCAAACATTCATGTATGCTTATTTGAAATTCAAACCCAAACTACTCATGTCAGAATGCAAAGTTTTCGAAGAAATAAAGAACCCACATATTTCTCACTGCAATAAGATTCTAATCTGCTTTTTGTGTATTTTGCTACCATGTTTAAAGGAGACTTGCAAAAGGCAAGAAATACATTTGCTGATATAATTTTACATGATTACACAATTTAATGCTTCCAATTTAATTACTCCATACTGAAATCAGTGTTGCATTGACAACAAAGTGAAAAAAGTTAAAAAATAACCTTTTGAGAACAAAGTCTGTGACAGCAAAAGTTTATTTCATGTTTCTCTACTAGTAAGCTAGAAAAATACATACGAACAATACCCATTTTGTCTTACCTAGAATGACAAAGCCTATCCCTGGATTTATAACAAATATGCACCTACTTGTTGGTTACCCTCTTTATCAGTTGAAAATCCAAAGTGGAACTGGCAGATGTCCAAACACTACGATGGTGAGAGTTAAATGTATTTTAAAACTAAAGAACAGTACATTTATTTAAAACAGAATATGCAATAGGAGACCACAGAGACTACAGCTTAAGGGTAAAATTTCAAAAAATTGCTTTTCCTAGATTTAATGCTATTGAAGTACATGTTAGTACATAATTCCTTTTTGTCCACAGAATCATTAGGAGCTTTTGATGCTAAACTGTATAAATTAGTACCGACATGACAACTCTTTGTTAGAAGATAATGAGAGCTCTATGAATATTTCCAACACCTCACCCTCCTGAGCTTAGGTAAAATAATAAGTTATGTTTGGAATGTCTCTCTTGGCAATGAGCACGACATGGTAACCTAATCCTGGAGCTTTAAAATGGACCAGACTAGTAGCTTTGAGTCACAGAACTACTATCTAAACTGAGTGAAAGTGTATTTTGGTCTATTTGGTGGCTTCAGCCTGGGGAGGGTGCAGCTGAGGTGAGGCTGAGTCACAGAGTGGAGAAGAAATGGTGATGTTCTGAGTCTCATCTTGATACAAGCACAGGATGGACCAGGGATGTGTGTCTCAACTGGGGAACTCAGTCATGTTCTTGGGACTGCTGGTTCACACAAAGAATCTCAAAGACCAAGTTCTGATGCTACACAGTTCTATATGAACTAATGAACATGTGTCTACATTACAAATATAAACTTGTGTTCCTACAGTAATGTTAACACTTTGTATACTTTTCAAAAGCACCATGAAATGCTGAATTATGCAATTATTCCTTTTTAAGCAAGATCAGGTAACACAATATTTATTTCCTTACTACATTACACAGACTGTTAACATAGAAGCCTGATGCTGCAAACACTGAACCACAGACATCCTCTAGCTCTCCACTGAGCTTTTGACATTTAGGACCCGATACTGCAACAAGAAGCAACAAGTGCCACTGAGAAGAAACTTATCACACAGTGAGACAGGATTTTTGGAATAATGTACCTAACTGATTTTCAAAACTAATCTGAAATGTTAATAGACTTACTGTCGCTAGACTCTTACCACCTTTCATTGCAGAATTTGCCTAAGGCATGACTGGAAAGCATTCATCATGATTAAAACCTGTAATACAGCCCTTGTTCTCTTCCTTGCTTCATATGAGATGGTGTTTGCTGTGCAATGTCATGTTTCAATAGAACTTGTAAAAATAATACATATTTTGGATTAAAATTTGTTTTGGTTAAGATACAAGGAGGGTGAATATATGAAGGACAGTGGCAGAAAAGAGAGGAGGATCAAGAACAACATCTTAGTTTCTGTCTGCTAGTGATGTCCCAAATCTTTCCAAAGTAAGGCTAAATCTTTGCTATTTTTCTGGGTCCACTTTTGTGAAATGCTCTTTGTCAGCTCCTAGGTCTGTCATGCTAGGCTCCTATATCTGGAGGCAATTGCAAACTTCAATCTAAGCAGCTTAGCCTCCAACACTGCTCAAGAGCATCAACCTTTCTGTCATTTTGAGAGTTTCCAAGATGTCACAACACATTCTACAACTCAGTTCTGGAAAGAAGGTTTAAAAGATAATGACGTAATTAATCCTGCCAGGTACAGCTAATCAAAAGAACTGTAAACAGGCAAGCTAGTGAGACCAGGAGATCCAGATCTCTAAAAGCAGTCTTTTTTAGCAAAGCCCAGACAAATGGATGCATCAGAATGAACAAAAGATCATTTTATGATGAATCGCCTTTAATTATTTAAATCAATACTCAAGTTTTTGATGTTTTGCAAAGCACTTTCTTCAAGGTAGGATTCAAGAATACATCGGGTCTATTAAAGACAGGGTAAATGTTTTTTTCTACAGAGCATATAACAGACAGTATCTGAGAAGAAATCTGATGGAATGCTTTCCAAGCAATAAAGAGCCTAGTACCCAGCATTCAACAACATTCAGCATTCCCATTTCCTGGGGATTAGTTGCTTTTTGATGACAATTAATGCCATGGAATTGCTATGCTGTATTGCTAGTGCCTTTACCAAAGAAGATGTAATTTCATGGACATCGTCAGCTTTCAGTGCCTCACCCACAGTTCATCAGTTCACCAGGAGGTGCAGAATGAAAATGGCTTCCAGTCAAGTGGGCAAAAGCCACTTTGGGAGCAAACACTGTACTTTATGAAAAAAAGTAGGAACAAGTTGAAACTAGTCTTGTTGCCAGTAGCCTGAGAGGGACCAAATCCTGCTGCATCAAGCAGTCAGGAAATGGCAATTTGCACTGTGAAGCTGGAGGCTGCTTGGCTGGGGAAAGCAGCTTCTATACACTGTTGGGAACACCCCTCACAAGAATTCAGGCCCTGCCTCCTTGTCACATCACACTTTAAAAATATTAATTTCCATAAAAAGTAAAAAATCTGTAACGAGGACTCCCCTCAGGAGGTCTGACGTTCAATGAACATGCTCTTTTGATTAATGTGGACCTGGCCTCAAAGGCAGAGAACAGCCTTTCTCAGCATGGGTAAACCTTGCTCTCAGTCCTAAAACTGACTCCTGATGGATTCTGTCCACTTCCCTCACCCCACTGTTTGAATGCTTCCCCAGGTAATCCATGTTCAGGCTGCCACCCCAAGTTTCAGCTATCACAAAACACCAACTGAGCATGCTCACCTGCACCATTTCCAGTTTATTCCAATTAATTTTCCAAGCAAATGTGCTTGGTAGCCTTCAGTGACCATGACCAGATTCTCACTGTTCTGAATCAAGGACTAGAGCTGTAATAGCAAAGCCAAATCATGTGTTTTCCCTGGCCTGTCAGGAGCCCACACTGCTTTCTGGTTTCTCTAGCTATATAATAGAAAGCACTTCAGACTAGGTTAAGCAGCAGAGCCTAAAGGGGTAGGCTTGCCTCACACATCTGTGCAATGGGAAGGAATGCTACTGTGACCACAACAAGCTTCTATATTAATTCCTTGAGGGAGAGACTTTTGCTATCAAAGCTAAATTCAATGTACTAGCAAAATGGGTACCTAAGAAAATGTAAGAAAGCCCATTTCTTTATCTCTCTTGAGGTTATAACGTCATCAGATCATGTAGAAAAAGAAAATAATTTCCTTGCCCATGAGGTAAACAATGACCCAGCAGTTTTTTAATAGCTTAATATTTTGATGCCACACTGCTTGGTTCTTTATGGGGTTTACCTGCCTGGAGAGCTTCCTTTAAATCATGCAGGTACGTTGCAATACTCCTTGGTTTAAAATGTCTAAAAGCTTTTCAACAGAATTCAAGGTTGATCTGCTGATGCAAAACATACACGTCTATGTTGGAGAAGATAGGTCAAGAAAAAAAGTGTCCGTTCATTACGAACTGAGGGGTGGCAAGACTAATGACATAATCTTTTGAGGAGGGATATTAATTTTAGTCTTGACCCAGATTCTTGCAAAATTCAACGTGCTGCAGAGGTGTGTTGCACCCATAACACAGGTACTGACTGCACTAGAAGAGTATAGCTGTCAACCACCATCTTTCTGCCTTTAAACTAGGCAATCCTTAGTTATTCTGGTTCCTCTTTTGTGAGAGACAGAGACAAGACAGAAAAGCAGACAGAAAGTGATAATTTGGACTTTGCCCATCAGAAATATAGAGACCAGAATAACTTTAAGGTAGCTGTACTCCCTGAAGCTGAAGTTATTTAATTCTTCTTTTGAATAGACTATAATTCCATTTATAACCTGGTAAGAAACCATATTAAATAGTATTTTCTGGTTACACTAACTTCAGATTTTTCTCAATGGAGAAATCTGAAGACAATATTTGAAGCAACACAGAAAACAAACTAAGAGACATTCAGGCTCTGGTATTTAATTAGATCCCAATAAGCTTATGTGTTTATAACTAAATCTGTCCAACCGTATAAGTTTCTCTGGAAATTTTATACTATAGCTGTGCATTCATGCAGAATAAAGATCCTTTTTCTTTCACTGTCATGGCAGTTAAGACTCAATTGAAATTGGTTTTGAGGAGCAGACAACCTTATTAATCTTAGCTATTTTAATCTGGTGACTGATGAAAAGATGCAAGAAAGGAGATGGTTGTCAGTCAAACAATTTTTAACTGAACTGTGCATATTGAGGCAACAAAACCTTTAAATATCAGAGGACAGTTTTTGCTTATGTCTAGTAAATACCAAAGGTCTTCACAGTACTGCCACTTCCATTTTTTCCCCAGGCAAGTGAAAAAGTAAAGAATATGAACTGGACAAACTCTGTAGAAACTGCTGATGCATGATAGGTTTATCAAGCAGAGCCTTGTATGGGTTTCTTTTTGAATGCTTCCAACATGAGCAGTTCCTGCCCCATGCCTAATTATCCATTTTTAGTTTACAACTGGAAGCAAGTTTGTGGTGAGGAAAATATCCTTCAGCTACACTACCCAATTTAAGCACACAACAAAAGGAGAGCTGCTGATGTAAGCAGCACCTAATAGTAATAGTTGGAGATAATCCATCTGTAGTCTGCCCCTCCTTCACCCCAGGTCATCAGATTCTTCTGAGGTGTTTTCAGCACTTCAGAACTTTCCCCTCTCTATTTCCAGTCTCATTTAATCTCATCCAGGCTACAGAATATCTTGTTTCTGCACTAAGTAGAGACTGCAGAAGACATGGCTGCTAGCAAAGACTCCACTTGGGGAAGAAGGTAGGTGGCACTGGCAGGATTCAGGGGAAAAAAGCCAGAAGAGAGCAGGAATTTACCTCCTCCTTTCATTGATGAACTGTACTTGCCATATGCTAGTGGTCTGCAATCCAGTGAAACTTCTAACCCAGTTGGAAAATCATACTCTAAGATTGCTTCTTCTTCTGGTCTGCATCTAAGCCGTTTATTTCTGGAAGTGGACCTAATTAAAATAATACTTGCCTTTGTCACCTCAGTGACCTTTCATGTCAACTCAGAATAAGCTGATGTTACTGCAAGAAAAGCCCCTAGGTAAGTTTAAGGTACCAATTTCTCTTTGGAAAATCACCTTTTCTCATATGGTGATAGAGTTTTTTCTGAGTTTTCTAAGTAGAAGAGAGTTACTTTGAGACAGGGGCTTACAGAAACTAAGTAACAGTGACCACACAGTAATGAAATAGATTAATTGCAATAATTTAATCAGAAGATTCAGAATTGACAAATATTTTTCTTTCCCAGTTAGAAAGTAATTGACAAATCATGCACTTTCCTTTAACTAGAGGACTAATACTGATGCTAATACATTTTTCTAAAAACTCTGAAAAAATAACAAGGTTCACAGGAAATATGACAATGCTTTTGTTAAGAAAAATATATCTCTATTTCATACCTGAAATACTGTTTCATTTCCAGCTATTTTCATATCATCTTCCTTCCCAATGATTTTCTGTAGCTGTATTTGTTAAAACATGAAAAAAAAACACAACAACATACAGGAAAATGACATATTTGGTTTACAAGAGTCTCCTTTTTTCAGCAGCTTTCATTAAATTCACCTTTTCTAAAGTCATTATGCTTTCTGCAAGGTTGTCTAGTCATGACAAAATATTTGCATACTTAAGTATATTTTGCTATTCAGACAATCTTTTTCCCAGGAATGTTTTACCTATTGTGTTTAATATAGTCAAACGGAGCATATGACTCTCTCTTGGAGCTCAGGGCTTACTCTAATTTTACAGATTTTCTTGCACTAGAAGCTTAGCATTCACTCATAAGATTTTGAAACTCAGGGGTATAATATCAAGGGTCACACAAGAAATATACATTATCCTGTGATTTTCATGCTGTTCTTCTAAACACCTTTATATAGTTCTGCTACAGACATGATCATCTAGACATTAAAACTACACCTGTACCAATGAGGTACTATAGTACTAATAACAAAGAATAATTTTATTAAATAAGCACTTGTGTTTTCAGAACAGGCATTAAACAAAACGTGGTTTTAGTTTCCTCCCCTCCACCCGACAGATAAATGAATCTTGAATGTGTAATTACCTAACAAGATTTTTAGAAGAAATTAAATTAATCACATTTAAAACCATAACTTCCACTGTTGCAGGTAGAGCTTTAAGGTATCACCGAAAGTGCATTAATTTGCAGCATCTCAAGTATATCTCAGCTCCAAGGTGTCTTTGATTCTATTTTAGCTGGGGAAGTCAACACTGCCACAGGAATGAGTGACTTAACACAGCACAAGGTACCTACCTTTCATAGACATTTGCATGAATCCTCAAAAGGACAGCAAAAATGAGAGAACAAGGGACTTATTACATTGCAGGTATAGAAAAGGACTTAGGCTGAGCACTCTGGATGTGGAGACTCTGGGAGAGATGCTTTTAAAACCCCGGGGTTTAGAAACTCCTGCTTTGCTTCTCAAACATTTTTACGTGATTTCTCACCCTGCTGATGAAAACTGGGGAAAAAATCCATTACCCAAGTCATTATTTCGCACAGTAGCTATTTTGTGGGGTTTTCAAATCTCCTCTAAGTGCTTTTTTTTTTTTCCCTTTTTTTTTTTGTTATGTTCCTCAGAGAATCAATACAGGCTTGTAAGTAGTGAGTAGCAAAAAACTACTAACTGTGTTCCTGATATTCTTCCCTTGGTCTCCAAATTTTGACTAATTCACCTGTTCTGCTTTTTTTTTATAGACTCAGTTTTTTAGTTCCTCAGGATAGTTACTTTTTATTATTATTTTTTAAATGCCATGCCTTGATAGTATCCTCACTTCTCACAAGTAGCTGGTGATAGAACAAGAGGAAATGGCTTAAAGCTGCACCAGGGGAGGGTTAGACTAGACATTAGGAAGAACTTCTTCACTGAAAGGGTTGTCAGACATTGGAACATGCTGCCCAGGGAGATGGCTTAGTCACCTTCCCTGGATGTGTTTAAAAGTCATCTAGATGTGATGCTTGGGAACATGGCTTAGAGCTGGACTTGGTAGAGTAGGGTTAATGGTTAGACTCAGTGATCTTACAGGTCTTTTCCAACCTAAGTGATTCTGCGAAAATAAATACTGCAACAAGACAATTAAAGAGTACCAGTTCTCCCAAGTTTCACAAAATTCTTTAGATTTTTGATCTTTGACAAACCACTTGACTACTACAGTAAAAGCATCATGCATTTCTTAATGGCAAAACAGAAATATAGAGCTCTGGATAAAGACTGCTCTCCATATTCTCACTGAAAAATCATATTTTTTCTTACCTGAAAATTCCATCTTTTGTTTACAAACAAGACATGCAACTGCAAATACTTTCCAAACAAGAGAAAATAAGAATTTTTTATTTTCAATTTTATTTTTCAATGACTCTTAAAAAATCTGCAGAGACTATTAAAGAACACGGAC
The DNA here is from genome assembly GCF_020740795.1 of Apus apus. NCBI lineage: Eukaryota > Metazoa > Chordata > Aves > Apodiformes > Apodidae > Apus > Apus apus. Next base: position 18,844,380 of record NC_067282.1, read on the forward strand.
ACACAGTATATACTTTTTCACAAGTGTTCTGGAAGATTTAGTTTATTGTTTCTTACACTGTACGTAAACCCTTACAGTGCTTGAAAGTTTTTAGTAGTTTGAAGATTTTTTCCAGCACAGTGCAGGAACTACTCAGAGATGGAAAAGAATTCTGCTCTCAAGAAATGGACTCTAATACTCAACTGCTCCATGTAACATTTATCTATTGATGCCTCTTCACTAAAGACATACTAAGAAGCAGTTTTTTTTCTGAAGAAGACAAGAGCTGGCAGAAAGGCTATGTCAGTCTTAAAAAAACCCCAAAAAACGATGTGATTTTGTATCTTCCAGTTGTTTAAGAGAAGTTAGTGCTTGTGGGTGTTCTAGAACTGCAGAGGTGTTCAACCAAACCACCACAACTGCTGACAGTGTCAGGTTCTGGTTCATTCAGCCCCAGAAGAACCTCTGCAAGTTTTTGTGATATCTTCTGTCCAGGACAAGTGTATAAACACAATCTATTTAGAAGGTCTAAATCACACAGCTTTTGCATATGCCATCAGAGTCAGCCTATTTTCATTCCCAATAGTTTTGAACTGTCATTAATTTTACTTAAAAATCTTTAATTAGGACAGAGTTAGGGAAATTCCTCAGTTACTGGGGATCTTTGGTAGCCTTATTCTTGATGGGAGGTTTCAGATTAATGTGTATGGGTTATTGCATGCACATGTCTGGAAATTCCCCTCACCAAGTCTCATGTGAATGTCTTGGAAGTGCAGAGTTCACAGAAGTATCATACTGTCCTCACAAAGATGCAGATAATATGGCTCTGAGAAACAATTCTTTGCACTCTGGCAGGGGCTGACTAAATGATGGCACTAATGACTGTGAACACACCATTTCTACCACATCTTCTTCACCCTGGAGCTACAGGGCAAAGCAACAAATCCTCATGGATATCCACCTCAAAATACAGACTGCTGTGATTCTGGGCCCTAATACTGAAATGTCTCATGTATAGTGAATGTTTACCACTGAAACATGAATGAAGTAGAAATTCAAAATAGATTGGCTTGAATACAAAGAAGTAGGGAGGAGAGAGAACAAGAACTCCTACTGGAAAGGAGGGAAATGTGCATAGAAATGGAAAGACTATGGAGGGCAAGATAAACTCCTTCAAAACAAGGAATCACATTAAACATCTCCTTTCCTGAACATTCATTTGTATTAGCAAAGAGCACTGAAGCTACTGGGAAATCCTGCATGTCTCACTCCTTTGGTGTCTGATCCATACAGGTCTGAACAGCCTACCTCCATCATGTGCTGCTGGCACTAAGGACTACTAAGGTTGCAGAGTCCGCTTGCCACCCTTCTCCCTTTCTTGAGTGATTCACGTGACACATCTTGTGCCTGGTTATCCAGTAATATGTGGGACTTGAGATGCACACAATTCAAATGATGGACATTTTGCAAACAACAAGGCAAACTTCTTACCGCAAAGAATTTACAGTCTAGATCCACAGATAATGCAGACGTACATCATGACTTACCAGTAGAGGTGACAAAGCAACAGAATGAAGCAGCACTGAATTTTCCTTTCCCATCACACTCTGCTTACAGTAACTGCCTCCTAATCACTGCTTTTTCGCTACTCTTCTTCACTGCCCTTTCCTTACGTATGTTTCCTGTTATTATAGTGTGGAAATACCTAATAGAATAGTTCAGACATATTTTCCTGTGATGTCACCTGGGACAAGTGACAGATTAGCCACACAATTTACTGATTTAGTAGACTGACATAAGTTTTCTATGATGTATACAGAACTAGAGCATACGGAGGTTAATGCACACACATTGTTTGAGAGTCTTACATTCTGGAAGTTTTATTTTTAAATTTAACCTATAAAAACCAAGTTTTTCTTTTAAAAAAGTCACAGCTTATAAACTGTAAGTAAACAGTCATATGAGAAAACTCATCTTTTGACTACCCTGCATCCTCTGGGACTTCTTTAATTTAATGCAATGATTCTTGTGAGTTGACACTGCAATTTATATGGGTTGATTTTACCACTCCATATCAGTTTATCAATACAGACCATAAAGGAAATGCAAAGTAACAATGTAACTAGCATAATTTAAATTTTATTTTATTCCCTCTACAGGAATAAAATTATTTTTATCATTTGTATAATATTTTCACCTCTACTTCTATGACTTGCTGGTGTTCATACCAGCTGATTCAATTAGAATTACCTGAAATGGGTAATGGATATTAAATATATGACATACTGCACATCTTCTAAATAAGAGTTGTGCTGTATTTCTGCAAGAATATCCTTATTTGCTTAACAGACACAGTACTTATTTAAAGGAAGTACTGCTGACATGGCATTTTGGTGCAGAGGCACTATAGGCTGATGTGTCCCTGTAACATGTTGTTTTGCAGATGAACAACACAGCCCTAACAGACATGTTTTGGTTATCAAGGTATTGCTCTGACAACAAGTCACTAGGATTGTACCAGGTCTAGTAGGTTAAAAATAAAGGCTTTAGTTAGATTTTGTGTAGCAACAAACGAGTGCAGGGTACCTGCAGGCTCAGTTAGGGGCTTCTGGGAGCCCTCTCATGGGAAATGGTCTAATTTCAAGTATTATTTTCAAACAGTCCTAGTAACTCAAAAGGATTTTAAAAATATTTTAAAATATACTTAAGTATGAGTCATCAATTGTAATCTTGCTAAGAGACAACTAAAAAACGGCTATCAGTGCAAAACACATGCTAACAGCTGTTTTATCATTAATTCAGAGTGTAAGGCTATGAAAGTACATGTAAATAAACTTTTGGTAATTTATCTGTCAATGGGTGCAACTTTATAAGTTTTAGATTTTATGGTTCTCTAGCGCTGCTGCATTAGCAATCATCTTTAACTTTATCCTAGTGAGAGAAAATAATTTGCCTTGTAACAGCCATTTCAGCTTATTATAAAATTGTCTCTCTAGTCACCTACAATATGATTGATCTGAATTAAGCTTAGAATCTATTAAAAACTGTGTTTGTTAATTTTACATCTGGCTTCTGACAAGAAGTATTTTGTAAACAGTATCCTGTTAAATACTTAGAAGTTGAATAAGCCATATAATTAAGACTATTGATCTTTAAAACATCAGAGCAAGATTTTCTTCATTTTTAAGCATCTGTATTTTATACAAAATATGGGAAAAACTGCTGTTACTCTCAAGTGTGAATTTGTACAAGAAACCTGTGCAACAGCAAACAAAATTAATAAAAACCAAGAGAGGATGGTGAATTACAAAAAATATTCAAAATATTTAGAAAATAGAAGACTTTTCCAGATGATTATTTAAATTAGCTAATGGGATTAAGGGATGTACACAGACTCCTACCTTCCCAGTAACAGATTTTTAAATCCAAGTCAAAGGTAACACACATAAAAGTGGACTCAACTAGAAGTACTTCTACAGCAATGCTTTGGTATGTGCTCCTTTCATATAAAGTATTTAAGTTAGTATGTGGTCATATATTGGACTGAAAAATAGGCTTGAAGATTTTAATGAATCTCCAGTTAGTGAATATAACCCATGGGGCTATTTAAATGCTTTATAATTAGTATGCATGTAAATACAAGTACCTTAAAGAATTCTTTCTTTTCAACTTGTTCATTGCCATCTGCATCCAACATTTTAAAGGCAATCTGAAATCCAGTCTGGGGTTCTGCAACAAATTGTGAAAGAACTTTATTGTAAACACAGACACACATATGTACTTAAATATTTAATGCAAAAGGAATATTGCCTATCGTTCAGTTCTCCATTGTTATGAATGTACATGCTATTTCCATTAAACCATATATAACTCCTCCGATAGAAGCAAACTTTTATAACACCTTTTTACTGCCATTTTAAGGGATAATTAGTGCAATGACCAAGGAAGAAATGCCAGCAGTGTCTAAGTACAGTCGTGAATGCCCACCTGATCCAAATGACTGTGAAAATGTTGCATGTCTTGCTGTCCTGGCCCTCGATATTCTCTACAGATGTCTCCATAATCCCATGTCCCTTTGGAAGTCTAGTTCTGCCTTGTTATTAGAGCTCCTTTTCAGGTGAGAAGACTGGAAAGTGCCTTGAGAAACCATTAATGATTCCCAATTGAGTGAAAGAGCTAGTGTACTCCTCAGGTACTTCTTGCACACATTACTGTATGCCAGTATTTGCAGTCTTCCCCAGCAAACAGACTGATCCTGTAACCCTGGCCAGCAATCCCAGCTCCTGCTCCTGCTCTGTTAGCCCCAGGCCTTTTTTTTAATTCCCTTCTCCTCCCTCCCTAAACAATGTACTCAAATGTTACTGAGAAGTAATAAACCACTCTTTCTGGCCTTTTTGGACAAAAGCATGGTTTGTATGACTCCCATCAAGCTGATTTTTTCAGGAATTTTATACAATTTTACCCTACATTTCCCTCACTAAGTGGATGTTTCTTTTCAAGACAAAAAATGTAATGAGTTCTGAGTCTTGCAGGCACTATAAAAACACAGTGTGTTTTGAGCTCCTTCCCACAATTTCCTGATCTTACTTTGCTTACAGGAGGTGGCCTTGCTCATTAGCAAGCCCACACAGGAGCAGCATGCTGCTGAAATGTAGGTACAGTTCACTGCAGTAGCAAGCACTTATCCCAGTAATTTCTGGAGCAGGTGAATTAATTCCACAACCCAGCTGAATCAGGCATTTATATGAAAGCCACTGACTTATTGTCTCTAGAACACATTCATGTTTCCAAGAATAATGTTGGACTCGTGAGGGCAATGAAGCAATATCTCTAAAAAACTCTGATCCCTTCAGAGTTTTTCTTTTGGAAATATATTCTTCTCTCTCCATTCTGTAAAGTTCCAGTCTTGCCTTTTTTTTTTTTTTTTTTTTTTTTTTTAGAGAATCTTTCTGCAGAGGGAACAAGTTAAAGGAATATCTCTTTCCTTTTAAGTGATAACAAGACAGTTAAAAAAATTACTATTTTTACATTCTAGAAACAACTACATTTTCAGCAGCCAACTAATGTTCTCTATGGAGCAACCTTGTGATGCAAGGATATTTTACATATACCATTGCAATATGCATAACAGAGCCCTTCCCCAGCAACTGGGTTGTAATAATCAAAACTCGTTTCCTTTCCATGGATGTGCCACATGCTAAATTTGTGTTACTAGTACAAAAGCAAGAAGAGCCTATCCTAGAACATATTTTGAGAATAAAAGTAATTGATGTATTTAATAGTAATTCATACCATCTGCGTTGGAATTTTCAGATAAGAGAGCTGTTACTGAAAATACAGAACCTAAAGCTGCTTATACTGTTCAGAGATGACATACTTATCTGATATGATGTAACCCCAAAGGTATGTGTTCGTAAAATAAGCATAGTTCAAAGACTACCTCAGATATATTTGTATTTAATTAGAATCAGGCAAAATTCCAAAATCTGAACAGAAGAGCTTCATCTTAGCTGTGAGCACAGGTTAGACTTAGGTGCTTCCCTTGCCAACCGTTCCCACATTGACCAGGCTGTCAACTTGTACCACTGGCTAACTGAAATGAAGTTTTGAGTCAAGGTAACAATTTCAGTTCCTGGGTTCCTTCACCATTAACCAACTGCTGGAAATGAAATTCAGTAAGTACAGCACTGGAAGAAAAAGGATAACAATGATGCAAGGCACACAGAAAAGAATAAAGGGGATCACAAGGGACAAAATAAAGCCTTTGTCTGCTGCAAAACTTAATTTTCAAGGTCAGTGTTGTTACAGATGGTGCCCTTGTAAGACAGGCAGCATGGGCTGGTCAGGAGTGTCCTGGAACTGGGACTCTGGAAACCTGGTGAGTTGTTTCCTATTTCCCTATTACTCTGTAATTCAAATACTAATGGCTGCTTTAAGACATTTCACATAAAATCTCACTAGTGAGAGAGGTTGTGTAACTGGGGGCTGACTGACATGGGATACTTGTTGGGCAAAGATGGAGGCACTCACACTTGTTGACATTTGCTTTCAAACTGATTGATATGATAATCCTCCATGTAGCCAAAGCAGTGACCTTAGCACTGCATTTTTATCCTGCATCAAAAGGTGCCTTTGTTTTTTCAGTTCAATATGTTCCAATATAAGTTCTGTGAAAAATAATGTTACTTGATTGTCTGGAGAAGTGGAACAACTTTCTCTGATACTGCTTCAATTTTCTAATTGTTTCAGGCCAGTAAATCAGCACAAATTTACTTTCAGCTGACACAAATTTTTAAAGAAATAGAATCTTCAGCACCTGTTTCTACAACTTTAATTAAAGTATTCTTCTGAAGTTATAATGTGGTTGGACTTTAAAAAAAAATCTCTTAGAAATATTTTATAATTAGTTTTCTAACTGGGCTAGACTCATTATTTCTGATTTTAAAAAGCATTTGAACACATGGTATAACTCATGTTCAAGTTGTGTGCAGCACTGGACAGCCACTACTGGCAAAACAGTACATTTGTATGGTGAAAATGTTATATTAATTAATGTATATAGTGTGTAATGTTGTGTACTAGTTGAAGTTCCTCATGGGAACTGATAACAGTTCTGCTGAGAAATGACATAAGCTGTAAAAGGCCCACCTAAACTGCGCAAGAGGTGGGTACTGACAGTCATTGCCTGTGAAGATTGGACTCTGGTGACCAGCACTAGTTGTTCTTACTCTACCATGACAGAGTGGACTTCCACCGCAAGGAAAACTTGTCAATTTGTTTAAGCCCCTGCCAGGGACCTCGGAGCCATGGAAGTGACACAGCTCAAGCATCTACAGTCCCTTGGGATAAGAACAACTGCTTCCTTCTTTTCTTTCCCTGTCCACTGATACAGTGAAATCCAGTCTGCTCGGTTTCATCCCTTGCTTGAAATGTTGTATTGATGTAGGTCAGTCAAACAAGACTGCATGTGGGCTGCTACACAGCCATGTATGAGGATGGCTTCACTGTCAGTCTGCAGGTCTCACTGGGTGATGCTCCAAGCCCACACCTTATCTCCAGCCTCGGGATTTGACAGCATCACCTGCATTTCACCAGAACAGCACAGGGAGGTGGCAAACATAGAGGTAAGTATGGGTGAGGAAACCCAGAAAATCCAAGATAATTTCCACACACAAACAAAAAATGCCTACTGTTTTCAGAAAAAGCCAGTACCAAACAAAAGTTTTTCTAAAAAGTGGCTGACAGAGAAAAAGGAAGGAGGCAAAGAAGGTGGCAGAAATACAGGGGAAAAAAAGATTAAAAAGTCAAACAAAAAGACTGCAGAAGCCTGCTGTTTATGTACATAATCCATTGCATATCTGAACACATGAATAATAGCTTACATTTCAGACACCTCAACAGCTTTTTACACCATTGCATAAGCTATAACATTAATGTCTCATTGTCAAAAATGACTAAAAATCCAGAAGACAAATTATTTATCTTCCCTCACTGTTATTCTTTCCCTTATTAGGCAGTCCTGTAACCAATGTCTCCCCTTTTTCAGACTATCTTGGAAGACTTTACTGATACCATGGTGCAGGGATTATAATGATTTTTGAGGTACTGCCCTGGACCAATGATGACACTATGGAAATAAGTTGCAATCAATTAAAGTTGTATCCATTTATATTAATGACTTTACATTCTATATGCAATAGCTCTTTACATTTTACTATCAAGTAGAAATTTAGAAGTTAAAAATATTGGAAAAAGTTCCTGGAAAGCTGTTAGTAGTTAAGTATTTATGCACATGTACTTCAAATATATAATACTTACTCGTAAGGATTGTCAGCAAAAATAGGTACTCTGCATAAGATATCAACCCTGAAACAAAAGAGTCAAAAAATGACTTGCAAAAATCCCCAAAACTTATAGCAAGACTTAAAAAGATCCAATCTTATAAATATGAAAACGTAATTTAACATAATATAAAAATGGTTATTTAAGTAAGCCACATTATTATTTAATATCTTTTACTTCTGTTTTCAGCACTCTTGAAGGCAAAATTCCCTATTCAGAGACTCATCAATGCTCATGTCTAATCAGGCAAGTAAGGTTTATTTGGTATTAATAAAAGGCCTACGCTAAATCTTCAGATTCTCACCATTGAATGAAAACATTCAATGTTTATATAAAAGGCAAATAAATTAAATGTGCTTTGTCACATTTAGTACCTGGGAGGAGAACCACTCTAACGTTACCCTCAAGGATCAAAGTCCTGCATCCCTTGGCAGGCTCGCAAAGGTGAATAGCTTCCCTCTAATTCTCAAGGGGAACATGGCAACACGCAAAGCTGCCAAGCTGCTAGATTTTGCTGATAATACTGCTGGGCTGCGTGCCAAGAGGAGGCTTTGGGTTTTTTTAAAAATAGGAACATGTCCTTTCTACAAGGTGAAAGTATTTTCCCCCTTTTGAAGGAAAATTCCAGTGTTTTCCTTTGAAATTCCGCCTTCAGTGAAAAGCCTGAACAAACACAAAGATGTGATAGCGTCAAAATAGAGCAAAGGAGCTAAAGATAGAGAGTGCATAATGAGGGTGGTTAAACAACAGAATCTGAACCATCTGCCCTGCAATAATGTTTGGAGAATAATGCAAAGGGCTTTTTTATAAATCACTTCAAAATAACTGAGCTACTTTTAACGTGTGAGCTAAACATTGTATAACACTGAAGATGCTTGAAATAATGAAGTTCAAACATGCCTATCTGTGCAAAGATAAACTATTTTTTATAATTTATATTTAGTTAATTGATAGATAAGGAATCCACTTAAGCTTCAGTGATAAACAATTAACTTCTGATAAACTATTATGCAGAGCCAACAGCATTTGTATTTGACCTCAGACAGTGACTTAATACTTTAAGTTTTAAGTACCAGAGTTTAGAAATATTACAATTCTGAATGCAAGAGTCTGAAAATCTGAGAATAAGTCTTATAAAAAGACAATTCTAACGCTGATCCTATTGACAACTCACTCTGGTTCCCTATCTCAATTAGCCTCTCCATTGAAATAGGGCTATTGACCCTATTATCCAGCATTCATCATGTGTAAATCAGCAGTACAACAGTCAGACATTACACTGTGGAAATAAAAAATACTTTGATCTCAAATATTTAGTTTTGCTTACAAGTTTTAGGGTAACTGCCACTGCAAGAATGTAAATTATTATTTGTATTGCTGTAAAACTTGGAATCATGTTTCAGACAAAAGTGTCCAGGATTTTTACAAATTTGAAAACAAACAGAGAAATAACTCCTGCTCCATTTTTTTAGCTTATATGTCTAAGTAGAAGACAAGCTTTAAAAATGGATACAAATAGGGGAGGAAAAGAAATCAAGCAAATAGTGTGACGGGCAGTGATCAAGATTTCTACTCCCTAATTTTGTTTTGTGTGTCACAGCAAAAGAATGTTTCAAGGAAGAATATAAAGAAAGACAAGGAGGTAATTTTTCAACTCTCTATAGATAATGCCTCCCAGCTGTGGACTGCAATGGTATCAGCACAAAGATCCCTGCCTGAAAATTTAACCAGCAAGGGATGGAGGCCGGAATCACAGGCCAAGGAGAAGTGGGATCATGCATCTCAGCTGTCTGGAGATGTGAGGCACAGGGATGGTCTAGGGAAGCCCTGGAGGGGGAAGACAAGCAGCTTATGCTAGATAAAACAGAGCAAGGAGACACCAGTGTTGGGATACAAAAGAAAAAAATGACACACTCAAATAACAAAGCTTTTGAAAGGAATTAACATAGCAGATTATATTTGTTAAAAGTCAGAGGAAAGAAAAAAAGCCATAATAACTGAGATACAAAATGCTGAGCACCTGAAGAGTTTTAGCTGTATGGGTAGACAGGGAACATTGTACCTTTTAAATTTTTTCAGAAAGAATCTGCAAAATTTATATGGAGGTGGTAGGATGTAAAGAAAAGATCAATTCAAAGACAAGACCCTGCCTACTGGCTCAAGGGAGAAGCATGATGGCACTTAAATTGTGGGGGGCTGGAAAGAAAAGCCTTGCAAGAAATGGTAGGGATGAGACACACTCTTTTCATCATCTTATCATAAGCTGATTGAAACATCACTATAATGAAACAGGTAAAAAGGTAAATATAATAAAAATATGTTAAAGAAATAGATTGTTCTTTAGAACCTTTCTCAGTGCCTTATAGCAAATTCACAGCCTGTCTGACATTTTCTGGCAGACTGATTAAACTAAATAATTTGAGACAAGATTTTTTTTATTTTTTTGGACTAAATTCTATAAAAAGTCTTCTTGTGATTTTATTGTGGCAATTTACTGTATCCCTAAAGTAAAATTAAAAATTTCGGTAATTTTCTTTTTATTCTACAGTAATAATTACAAAGTTACTCAGTTTAAAAGATACAATGCAAAAGATTTGTAAAAACCCACAAAACCAAGCCACAATTATATTAATGTCCAAGCAAGACATTATTAAAAGATAAAAGCTTCACATGCTGTTGAATGACTCAGCACACTTATAGCCAAGTACTTGCAGTTAGCATTGGCAAAATACTGTCCTCTTCTAACACTAAATGAACCTTCCCCATCCCTCCTTAGAAATCTCTGCCCTCAAACTTTATTGCAAATGCTGACAGCACAATATTCTTACTGCTGAATAAATCATAAGTATACCCAAAAAATATGACATGAATTTTAAAACTGCCCACTAGAAGGCAGAATTCCCTAGCATTCTGTTTTACAAGCTGGACTTAGGACTGTGTTTTCCCTCTACTTGAAATTTAAATAACCATTTGAATGTAGTTAAAATATTCTCAGTGGAACAGTAGAATCATTATTCTGATACTTGTAAAAACAGTACTTAATAGATGAATAATTACATTTAAAAAATGTAATAAAAATGCATCTCAAAGCAAAAGCATCAAATACACTGAAGAGTCATCAGAACCAAAAACTGTAAAGACCCCATGTGTTGTGGAGACATACAGATGATGGCACAGAAAGTCCCTGCATCATCCCAAACTCCTACCTGACCTTTGAAGGACTGAATATATGGACCCACAGTCCTAAGCAAGGGATCAATGCCTTGTCCAGAGTGTACAAGATGCCAGGCCGAGCACACCACCAAGCCCACTTTCTGCCAAGCAGTCAGCTGGGAGAGATGCAATACAAGGAGGCTGAGCTGAGTTGCTCAGGAGTGGATTGATGAGCAAGGCACTTAGCTGAAGGCCCCTCCAGGTCTGCACAAGGATGCAAGAAACGAACCACAGGCAGAAGAGGCCATGAGGCCAAAGGCAGGTGAAATGCTGCAAACTGAGGGCTGCTCTCTTGGCACAAGTTGCCAGCCGTGTGCAGGGATCTGCTGTGCATGGAGACAGCATGACTTATGCCTGCCAAGGAACCGCAGAAGAGCAAAGGCAGCTTTATTTTCCAGAAAGGTCCACAGGATAAGGGATTCAGGCTGAACTCTACCAATCTGTGAATAGATTCTGTTGGTCTTTCTAATTATTTTGGGGATTTCAGTCTTCATTACTGGTGAAATGGTTAATTACTCCTCTATTTGGTTTCCTTGATCCTCTTGCCTGTTTTCTCCCTTCAATTAATTTACGTTAATGATGTGCTTATTTGGTGTTCTTAATTCTCTGTTGTTACACAAAAAATATCCCAGCTTTCAGTCTTCTCTTTATGTAGCTCAATATTAGGTGGAAATGCTGGGTGAAAAGAAACCAAAGTACATTGGTGCTGTGAAGGGCTATTAAGCTCCTGAAGAGGGATAAATAAACTGCTCTTGATATCAGGGGTGCCACTTTATATAAATAAATATTTTTTAAAATTTTTATTCCTTGTTTCCATGCATATAAGTTATATAGTGAAACAGCAGGCTATTAAAAACAAGTCTTAAAAGTCCATTTTATGCTGAAGTTTAGCCCCTTTCTCTTCTTCAACTAGGCTTTCTGATTTCTTTCTCTTCTCCTCTAGTACCTGAGGAGGCTTTCAATTCCCAGCCCTGCTTCTTTATTCTCTCTTGCATAACTGAGAGATTTGCCAAGGAGGCCACTACTGGCTAGATGGGCATGAAATGAAATCCATGAAACCTGCTTTTAAAATACATTCAATTCATACCCTATAATCAGATAAATAGGAAGATATATTTTTCAGAATCAAACGTGCTTGTTACCTTTATCACCAAGCTGTCTGAAAAAGGTCGGTCCTGGTTTAGCTTTGGTAACAAATAGCAGTGCAGCATCTACCTCCTTCAAAAACACAAACAAGAAAATATAAAACCAGTTTTGAAAGAGAAGTCTATTTGGTTGCGCAACAGAAAGAATGCAAGTTCTTTTGAAGAAAGAAAGGAACATTTTGCTTACCTTTTTTGTCAGTTTCTTGGCAGAGGCTTTACCTATAATAAAAAAAAATCATCATCATTCAATAACAAACTGACTTTAAACTTTGATCAGGTTCTGTGGCATTTCTTCAGATTTTTATGGGAAAATGCTAAGTAATATGAAACAGAATATTTTGCAGCAGGCAGTTTGTTTCTAATTCCCACAATGATCAAGAAAGGACAACATTTTAAAATAATATGAGCAGCCTGTCCAAATGTTCTTACAATTTAGATGGAACCACAGACCACTCTGGTACCTACAACTGACTTACTAAGGTGATTTTGCATACTGTGAGCTAAAACGTAGCACAGATTACCAAGCAAGATTATACAGTAAGAAACAACTAGGATTTACAATGAGATTTGCATGCAAACATATTAACCCTCAAGTTCAGGCACAGTTGCAAAAGCTAAGAAATACTGAAAAAGAGGGGAAAAAAAGAATGAAAATTAAGATGTTTCTATTAAGCAGAAGTAAATTGAACAACTCTCCCTTCCGAAATAGTAAGAGATGAAACCATGTAAACTCCTATGTGTTTATTAGGAGGTTCAAGTATATACACACAAACAGTGGAGCCACTGGCAGCAGTATAGATTGTATTTCTGTGTAAATCTCCTGTCTGAGATGTGATGTATCACTGGAACGTCTCAGCTGGCTAGGCAGGAACCACAGAAATCCTGCAGCCATGGACTGGCAGGAGCTGTGCTCCACCTCAGTCTATTATCTGCCCTATCACAGGTCTCTCTCAGCATTTCTCCTCATGCCAATCTTAAACTCTGTGCCCTTCACTTTTACCACTCACAGCCCATTGCTCCCTTCCTTCACTATCAGTTTCTCTGGATACCAGCCATCCATTCCTTCTTCTTTATTCACATTAAGCACAAGCCAAGCTGGTTGCATTTGCTCTGAGGACCCGTGCCCTTGCGTGCTTCGCTCCATGCTCAGGCTCCAAGGCTTGCTCTGCTACTTGATGGGCATCTCTCATCTGAAGGGTCACCAGCACAGCACTGCTGTTCAGAAATGAAGATGATGGTGACAGCCTGCTGGGCAGCTGTCAACATGCATCAACCAAGCATTTTCACAGGCCCATAATTTAGCCAGACAGAGGTGCCATTCTCTGTAGAACAGCAAATTTCCATAATGCTGGCAAAAGACATGCCCAGCCGCAGGGGGTCTCCACTGGCAAATTTTGGCTTCAAGTGAGAGAAGCTGCTAGAACATCTCAACCAGCAATAGTTCATTTTTCAGCACAGGCGAAACAGTGCCCTGACCTTTGCTCCCGGGACTGGCAGTAACAGTTTTGCTGATAAATTCCTCTACCCGCCCCCTCCCCCAAAGCAGCCTAAGGCAGACACCTGGCACATAACATTGCAACCCAACTGTTTGACAAAAGTTATAAGCAACTAAAATTGGGGCTTTAATACTGGAGTGCTGAGTGACCCCAGCAACAGGTGTTGCCAGCACCACCTGTTACTGTGCATGAATACATTTTTGTGCATTGTATGTACATATATTTACACACATGCATACATATACAGCCATACAGATACTTTCTAGCTCAAAGGAAGTATGAAATCCTCTACTTTGCCTCATTTGAGCTAAAAGAAGTCAGACTAATAACTGACTGGGAGAGCAAGTAAAAATCCCTATATCCAGCAAGGCTGAGTCCTGAGCAGTGCAATGTGATGCCACAGTTCAACACTGTTCACTGCTGCAGAGCATTTTAATGAAAGGCTATTCAGCACATTAAGTGATTCAGATCTCAGCTTTGAAATGTCACCTCCTCTGTACAGCACATTTCAATGTGGTATTAAACTAAAGCAGCTTTCAGTTCTGTGAGGCCCACATGGTGAGAAGCCTTACAAGAGGGAATGACTCAGGCTGTAGCTCTGTGAAAAACTGTACCTGAAAGAAAAAAATCACCCTGCAGTGATTTTCAGGGTAAATGGTTTCTGTGTGTTCTGAAGTCAGCCATGAACTACTTGGTCAACAGTGGCTCCACTCACTCCCTTCTCCTGGTGGTCCCAAGAGCATCACTGCTACCACAGCAGTGTACTGGGCAGTAGCCTTTTGGCAGCGTCCAGGAAGATGACGAAGGGAAACAAACTGAATTGTGTGAGCTAGAATAGCAAAGGCATTAATAACTGATGCAAGGCAGGGAGAAAGCACTGGGAGCTATGGCTGAGACACTAGTTGGCCAACTTGGTGAGGTTCTACATTTGGTTAAGTCTGTGTTTCTCTTCTTCATGTTGTGTTCAGCACAGTAACTCTGAAATACTCCAGCTACCCAGTTTTAGGGAACACATCCTCAACTACCCTAATGTGATAAAAATTAATAATGGGAAGGAAAATTTGTTGCAGACACATGTGGACCCTCTTTTCACCAGCGCGTAGTAACAACTGCAACTACCTAGAGGTCACACAAACGGCTGCAGCAGCTGTCAACATCTGCCCTCTTGCATTCAGCTGTGGCCACCCTCCAGAGGACTTTTCAGATGTTGACATGCTGACTGACCTGTTTCAGAGATGAAAATACAGTAACAATACAGAGGTGTTCATGCTATCCTTGACTGGGGAACCTCAGCATAGGTGAAAGGACTAGCAGAGGAGAAGGAAGCCTTTGCTGTGTGGCAGACGAGGACAGTCACACCACCCCAGGACTTGGTGAGGGGCAGAATGAGGTGGGTGTGAGTCAGTCCCTGCCATAGCTGACTGCACAAGGGGCTGCTGCTGTGATAAAAGAAGGAAAAAGGCAGGAGAGAAAGGGACAGATTGAGAGACAAACAAAGACATTATCAAAGACATCTTCTATTCCAAGTAGTAAATACAGCAGAGTAATAAATACAGAAACTTGTAGTGGTGCTCTTCTCAAATGGCCTTCAAAGTAATAAGACTGAATAACCTAGTCAAATGAAAATGGTACACAGGTCTCAGCAAATATGTTTACTACTAGGCCAGGAATTTTTTTGAAAAAAATGTGACACTGGGGACACTAGTGCTATTTTTCATATTGCTGTTTGTGTAAAGTATTAGAATACAAACTTATAATAAGGTAATAATTTAAACCATAGAAGGAGTTTCATCCAATAATTATTTGAATATTTTCTAAGAATTAAATCCAGTTATACTGTATTGGTATTGTCACCACATAAGATCATCTGTGAAGACCCAAATCTCAGTTTTCAGAAGCAAACATTAGCTACTTTAATTGTAGCACTCATGATATTCCTTGAATACTAATTTAGCCCTTGGTGCTTACTCTCTGCATTTTTCCACTTCCTAACAATGACACCCCTTTAAACAACAACAAGGAAAGCTCTGTTAATATCACATACTACCATATCAAATGTGCAGCCCTTTGAGGAACCTGGTCTTCTAAGATCTTGTGTAAAATAACTAGGAAAGAAGGTTAACTCTTCATTGCAGAAATTGCACTGTAAAGGTATGAACAGTTTTCTTAGCTAGTTTGGACACTGAAAAAAACCCACCCTCTTCCTTTCTATCAGTTAAATCTTGGTACTGTCATTCCTGACACATGACTAGAAATATACCAGGACCTAGCTCTCTCTGAGGAATACAGGCAATGGTTATAATTACTAGGAACTATTTCATCTATTAAGTAAAAGATCTGTACGATGCATTTTTCTGTAGCTTTATTCTTTTAACTTGACAGATTCTTACTAATAGGTAAATTAACACATAATAGAAAACTTGTTTCCAGTTGTAACAGTTTTACTTTGGTATCAGAAAATGAAACTTGGAATTTTTATAGTTTTGAACTTGAATGAATGATAATTTAAAAAAAAAAAATTCCCCCTACACATCTGCCAAGATTGTGATGGAATTCTGGATTAAAGGACAATGAGTATTTTCAAGGGTCTTTACATATTTTACAGATACTGTCATCTAATATTCACCATCTATAGCGGATCCATGAAACAACAATGAGGTACAGACAAACCTTTCATGGACAAAGGGCTGTTTTAGCTTTTAAGCACAATGAATATCAAGTCAACTCAGAAGCACACAAATTCTGTGCTGTTAGCCAAGAAAGTTAGCTGCCAAGAGCAGCTATATCAGCCTTAATTTGCCCTGGGCAAACCTGGGTATTTTGTCACGTATATGTTTTACAATAGAAGTATTTCCACCACCTATCAGGTTTTTTTATGCTAAGATGCAGAATGGACCCAACATCAACGTTAGGATTAGGGCTGAATTAAACAAGTACCCACCTGCACTCAGTAACACTCATTTACTCTTGTAAAGCTAAGGAAAGGCTTAGATCTGACAAAAGATGTTTAAAGCCAAAGAGTGAACAAAATCACCAAGATCAAACATTATAACAACAATTAAACACCAAAGCAAAAGTACAGAAGTTATTACAATCTGTAAGAAAGTATAATTTTCCATGTCTGCAAGATTGCTCTATTTTTGTAGTATGCAAATGAAAATTAATTTTTGAAATAATCTTTTCCACAAATGTGAACAGTATAAAATAGCTATATTTTCCTAGGACAACAAGCTCCTGTCCCTTTTATCAGCAAAGTCACTGAGATGTTTTTTACCAGGATCTCTTTTTAGCTACATTTCAGATAGACACAGTGATAAATAAGGAAAAAAAATACTGTTCTCCCAGTTTTAAAATTTTAGATGGCAATCATTGCTATCTTCACTGAAGCTTGGTAAGTACAAAGTCCTACAGAGGTACAAGGTAACAATTTCTTTTTGCCCTGAAAAATTAAGAAGAGAATAACATTAAGTATGTTACAATTCAACCAAACTCTGATTCTGGAAAATGATGAGTGAAGCAAAGCTTTTAAGCTGGATTGGATTTCGGCACAGTCATAATTGAAGCCCAAACCCACTGTGTGCAGCTCATGCTTTGGCCTTTGCAGCAGAGCCCACCCTGCAAGCCTTGCCTGCTGTGGGAACAAAAATTTGTAGTTCTCCCTTTTAGCTGGCTGCCAGCTTTTGCACAAGCTGAACTCTGAGAATACTGCCCCTGGGCTTCAGCAAGCTGGGATAGACAAGAATCGTGTATGTCAATTTCCCTGGGGAGACACTGCTAAAAATTTTCTTTAAATTAGCATAAAACAGAAGGTCATTGAAATTCAATAGTTTCATTCCCAGCTCTTGTCTCAGCTATTTTTTATGATATTGGAGAAGTACCTTATCTCAACAAGGTGTCCTTTGTTTACCTGCCTTATTTACATCCTCAGCTCGTTAAAGCTCTTCTACGCATTTGTACTGTATTTACTGCTAATTAAACCATAAATGTAAAGGGCAAAAATTCAAGCTGGTAATTAGTTCTTTAAGGCCTCCTTCTGAAACACTGGCAATGTTGGAGATAAATCAAAGACAGCAAAAAAAATCAAAGCCTTTTGAAAGCATGACAGCTTTGGTCATGGTCAGATTCCTATGACAGCGCCTGGCAAACCATTATCTGAATAATAAAGGAGTGTGCCGTTTAAATGAATTAAGAATCCACATCAGCTAGAAAGCTTTTACTGAACTAGTGCAATGCTCCATTGAAAGATAATTGATAAAAGTCATTTCAATCACATGAATTAGTGAATTGAACCACCTGAATTAAAATCCAAGTATGCCCAGTGGAAAAGGCAATTTGCAATAATAGAAGCTTCTGATATGCTTTACAAAACAAGTCTTGCATCTGTCCTTCTTTATTCAGAGCAATCGTTCCTCTGAGGAAGCGAGTAATATAGAGTCCTGGGTGGAGGCCAGCATTGGCAAATCTCCATTTCAGAAGAGCAGTTGCATCAGAGCCAGTCAATACCGGAAGGTTTCTGTGTGAGTAAGGCAGCCTGGGGTAAAAAGGGTGGGATGCTGATGTAGGGAGAAAACATCAAAGGATAACACAGTCATCAGGAAACTGAAACAGACTGAAAAATTCAGATAAGCCAGTTTTCAAAATCTGTTAAAGAGACAGTGGCACTGAGTTATCTGCAGTACCAGGAGTTCCAAAATAAGCAAAGGCACCTGAGTAAAAGCAGATCTAGTGGTGCTTGCCACAGAGCACACAAGCAGCCCAGCCCTCACCAGGACTGCAGCAGCAGCCTGTGGGAAAACTTTCTCTTAGGTTTTATCCAGAGAAAATGGATTGCTAACAGATCTGCTCTCTTCCTAATAACATATCCAAACTGCAGACAGGAAGAGCTGAGAATATGTTCTAACTTCCAAGCCTACAACGTATGCACTGCAATGATATATAGCATACCTGAAGTTACTTCTTTCGAAGGACCAGAAAAGCCTAACCACAATCTAGACTGGGAAGGGCTAACTAGACTTGTAATGGGACATCTGCCTGCACATTGACCATGCATGGAACAGCAGCCCTCCATTGCCAAGAGAGCATGAGACATGAGTTAAAACTTCAGGTCTAACACACAAGCAGTGAGAAGCCAAGCAGAGAGCGTAGCTGCAGGTAAGCATCTCACCCGCAGGGTTGGTTCTCAGCCATCCAGGTTGGTGCTGAGCACAGGAGTGGATGCAGTATCCAGAGCAAAAACACGTTGTGTGAAACACAAGGCCTCAAACTCCCAAATAAGCATGTTGTGCTTGGTTCCTCTGGCTTCATTTAGATGTCTAAAAATTAGTTGCCTAAATTTGAGTTAGTGACCTCTATGGTGCTTTGCTGTAACTATGATGGTGTAAGGACACAGATAGAAAGGGGTTTATAATTAACATTGAAATCTGCTGTTCCTATTTCAGAGACCTGATAGACCTGGGCTCATATACCCAAAAGCTTGTCTAATTTTTCCAACTTAAAGCAGCTGGTCTAATAAAAGATAATATCTCTGTCTACAAACCTCATCCTGACAAATGACCACAAGCTCCTTTTATAGTCAAAGGAGAGAAACAGACACAGCAAAAGAGCAATTTATTTCAGGTTGAGATATGTCTAATACAGGCCTTGTACTTACCTGTTTCCTTCCATTAACTTTAAAGAGATGCTACAGTCCCTTGCTCTGACCTGACATTCAGCTTTAACATATCTAAATTGAGTAGATAAATCCTTCTGCATGCAATCAGATAACTCACATCATGACACATCATAACTGTCTTTTGTGTTTTTTCCACTCTTCTATCTATCAGCCTGATGTTAGCAGTGTACTGTCTTAATCAGATGTGAGGGAAAAGTGCAGAGGCAGAGTCGCTGCATAATTGAAGCAAAAAAGTATTACAAAGGACAATTAAGATCACCTGAAAGAAACTCAATTCAGAATACATGTTTCTGAGGCCAGAACATCAGAGAATGACTCTTACCAACCTCCAGAGAACATTATGCAGTTCAGATTTCGGGGATGGATGGCATCTCATGAATCTGCACAAAAATATGTACCTTCCACAAAGAGCCTCAACTCAAGAAAAATTCCAAGTATTAGGCTTGAGTTGGTAGTCAGTCTTACCTAGCAAAGACAACAGCATAACCTAGACTAAGCCTTCAAGAAAACTCCATTAATGAACTTTGATCCTACCCTGAAACGGTGATGATTTCTGTAGCTTTGCTATTACTAACGAAGACTATTTTTTTTTAATACTATAGGGCTGGAGCACATGCTAGGTTAAAGTACTAAGAACAGATGAAGATAAACTATTTTGATACCCTTGTAGCAATAAAGGTTTAACTCTTCCTCTACTAAACAGTGTTAGAAGTCATGATCCCTGACCTAAGGACTCTGCAACCTACTTTATGGCTAGAGAAGATAAATGTAACAAAACTTAGAAGACCAAATAGAAGAGAGTAAGAACAACAACAATGAAATGACACATTTAATAATCTAACTGCATGCACAGCTTGAGCAAATTGCATCTTAATTCTAAGCAGAGGTTAATTTGGAAAAATGTGTACAAATTAATCATCCCACAATATAAAGGAAGGAAGAAAAGGTCAACAACTTAACAGAACCAGATATTGATTCTTACCTCACTGTGTAAGACTTGATTTAAGCTTATGTGCTCAATATAAAGCCACCATCAGCACTGTACCAACTATTGCTATCATAACTCAATCAGTATTCTTTCACATATCTGAAGATATTATATGAATTAACTGTATGGTTTATTTATTGCACTTTGGTATGTAATGAACATTCCAACATCCATGAATTGCAGATAATGAGGCCAGGAATGACCATGTGGGTCACCTGCTTTGTCCTACTGCTCCCAACAGACTTTTGCTCTTGCATTATCTCATCAGTTTATGTGCATGCAAATACATGTTCACACACACAAAAGGTAGTTTTAATACTAAACTGTAGTTTGGGGTTTCAAAGACCATAGTGACATTAATTCAATGGCTTTGCTTATTGAATAGTTTTCTTTTTCTTAAACTTGCTCGTCCAAGTGAAATCTTCAGTGTACTGTTGATACTCCTGATTCCTAGTGGACCAAAAAATAAAAATAATAAAAAAGTAGTAACTTTATATAATTTTAAAATTAAAACCAGAAATATTAAGCAACAAATTTGAAGTTATTAATGGCATCAGAATCAGAAATGTAGTGCTGATACCATCATTCTGCTCAGATGTAGGGCATTTATAGCACTTGTGTCCAAGCAGTAAATAGCTGACATATTAGTGCATTAAGACAATTTAATTTACTGCAGCGGGTAAGTAACTGAGAGCATTGACATTTCACATAAATTGAGTGGGTTCTCAAGAGTGCTGTAAATATAAAAAGCTATTTAGATCCAATTTATATAGTATCTCACTTTTTTCCCTGTTTCACCCTATCACATATCAAGATTATTTACACCATCATTAATGCTTTCTTTTATGTTAAAATAATATTTTTCTTTTAAAGATTAATTTACTTCCCTTCCAGCAACATGCAGTAAAAGTTCTTAGAAATATTGCAATAAAAGTTCCAATAGGTGACAGCTGACTGGAAAAGTACAATGGAATTTCACTAGAAGTATCAGTTTGGGAAACTTCATATCCCAGCAAAGAGAGAGGTGGCTGATGTCCTTCTGCACTGCTGCTGTGAACTCTGGAAATCTCATCAGCAAAATGCCCAGTTTCTATTGCAGCACTATTCTAATGATGGTGGCAATTGCTCTTCCTGTTTCATTCTTCTAGTGCCCTGTCCTTCCACCAGAAGTCTAGAATTTGACTCCTTTAGTGCTGCCCTACAAAATTCCACAGACTAAACGCATCCTTTCTAACATCTTACTTTTCTTATTTCCCTCCAGTAGTAACAATGCACAGAATCACAGGGAATACAGCACAAACAGCACCTTTCTGGTGATTGATAAAGATGGGCTCAGGAGTTTCAGAGACACCTGTGGGGCTCTACCATCATTAAGGGAAATTGCATCATTCACAGAATAGCTGAAGCTGGAAGGGAGCTCTGGAGATCACCGTGGGAATTAGAATGTCCTTATCTTCTCACAGTGACAACTAGAAAAAGCTCAAACAAAAGTCAGTCAGGGCAGGTTGCCCAAGATCATGTCCACTTTGGTTTTGAATATGCTTGCAGACACTGTTTCTAGAATGGCTACAAATACAAGTCATCTCTCTAATACAGTCATCTGACCAACTTTGCAATAGGAAAATAACAGTATAGGTGCTGTTGTAACTACACTAACATCAAATACAAGGAACAGTTGGTAGGAGTTTTAGGATTTTTTGTTCTTTTCTATCCCAAGGGCAAAAACATTTGTATGCAGTTTAATACTATCTTGGCTTCAATTCTCACTGACAGCCTATGAAGGGAGACAGCATTTTTAGCTTATTTGTCAGGACATGAGAGCATTAAGCACTAGATTTAACAGCAAATTCCAGTATTTTGTTGAAAGAAAACAATTCTACATTGGTAATTTCATTAATGAGAGCTCTGTATTTAAGCTCAAGGCCTGGGACATTTTGCCTTGCTGCCTAGAGCATGGCAAATGCCAAAAAAATTCAGACCTTTAATATGCTTATCTTCCAGAACTAAAGCCGCATTCATGAACACACAATTTACAATTATGAGATGTTAGGGGGCTTCGCTATTCAGTTTATAGAACAGTTAATTTTTCAATTATAACTAATATAAATTCTGCTTAGGAATGAAAGGATTAAGCGAACACCCACTAGATGGTGTTCAGTTACTGCCTGGGGTGACCTGGGCTACTTCCAGGTCTAGCTCCTTTTCACCCCTGCTTTGCAGCAGACTCTTACTGAAGCAACAAATACATTTCCATAGAAGGACAAAAAGGGATGAAATAACCTTATTTACTAGAAACTTGGAAATGCTTTAGTAAATTCAGTACCACCTGTGTTGAATGTGGCTAAGTGGAACTTCTAAAACATACAACAAATCTACACAAAAGAAAGTACACAAGACTCCTTTGGATCTACTTGCTAATACTCTACGGTTTTATTTAGGATACTTGTATTTTTGCAATTGATGGTACTATTCATCTGTTCTTCATCCTCCCAAACTCTCCTATCATCATCCATTGAAAGGAAAGGGTGAACAAACACTCACCCAATTTGCAATTAGTTTTATTAAAAGGATGAACTGAATTACCATGTCTCTAGTGGAACCAAAGAATCTAAGGTATCACTTTCTTTTTCAGCAGAATTACAGTAATTACAACTGATTCCCACTAGTGAAGGAAAAAAAAAGGAAAAAAGAAAAAAAGTGCTATTTTAGGGGAAGAGACTTTTGGCACAGGTGCAGTACTGTAGCACTTCAGATATTTTAGATTCCTGGAGATTAAGAGGATGACTAGTGATAAAGGAAATTGTTATTCAGAGCTGAATTAATCTGGTCCTGTCATGTCAGAATTTCCAGAAGGAACCTCTTCCCTTTATAAGGCTCTGGAATTCAACCTTACATGAAAATTTTAGGAAGGTCATTTTAATGCAGATGACCCCAGTGATGACATTACTTTTTCCAGTTGCCACTGTGAGAAGATAAGGACATTCTAATAACCATGTCTGGGAATTTTCCTACAGAAGGCTCCACGTAGTGCTCTGGGCATTTTACTGATCTTGTGCAGCCCTACTTCATTATTTCCATAACTCTCCAGGTTCAGGCTCTATTGTTGTCTCTAGCTTTTTTTTACCTTTTTTTTTTTTTTCTTTTTTTCTTTCTTCATAGAATCCTAGAACAATTAAGATTGGAAGGGACCTTAAAGATCACCAGGTTCCCACCTCCCTGCCATAAGCACGGAGACATCACACTAGACCAGGCTGCATAAAGTCTCATCCAACCTGGCCTTAAACACCCCCAGGGAGGGGGCTTCCACAAGCTTCCTGGGTAACCTATTCCAGTGCCTTACTGCCCTCATGGTGAAGAATTTCTTCCTGATGTCTAATCTAAATCTACCCTCTTTCAGTTTAAAACCATGACGCCCTTGTCTTATCACTACCCTCTCTGGAGAAAAGCCCCTCCCCAGCTTTCCTGTAGCCCCTTCAGGTACTGGAAGCCACTGTGAGGTCTCCCTAGAGCCTTCTTTTCTCCAGGCTGAATAGCCCCAACTCTCTCAGCCTGTCTTCATTACAGACGTGCTCCAGATGTGGCCCTTCTCTGGATCCTCTCCAACAGCTCCATGTCTTTCCTGTGATGAGGGCTCAAGAGCTGTACGCAGTATTCCTGGTGTGGTCTCAAAAGAGCAGAGTAGAGGGGCAGAATCACCTCCCTGGCCCTGCTGGCTGGGCTCCAGCAGACACTGGCAGCTCATGTCGAGCTTCTCATCTACTACCAACCCCAAGTCCTTTTCCTTAGGACTGCTCTCTAACCATTTTCATTCTCTTCCTCATTTCTCATTCTCACTTTTATTCTCTTCCTACTCATGCTTAATCGGAGTTCCATTCAGTGGCTGACTTGCTTTCCTTCGGTTGATGGTCCATGTCATTCTCACTTTTATCTTCAAACCAGTCAGGAGTTTCTTTCTACTTCTAAGATTAGCTCATTCTGTTATTAGCAAATACAGAAGCTCTGAGGAAACCATTAACCGCCCCTGCTGAGTCTGATTTGTTTATACATCATTAACATCTGTCACATATCAATTAACAGATGTTTGGGAAGTTTACCTACAGCAGGGGCTCCAAGAGTATGTAAGTGATAATAGAATGCTCCTGGATTTTAAGCTGAAAAAGGTTTATCTTCTTTTTGCTACAGAAAAAAGCTACTGGAGCAATCTAGTTTTGGCTAGTTTCTGAGAGTACCAGAATGAATAACGTTACATAACCCTAATTTGAAATGTTGTCTTTATTCAGAAGGTAAGGTGTTAATGGTCAATGGGACAGAATCTAGTTGGAGGTCTGTGACTAGTGGAGTCCCTCAGGGGTCAGTACTGGGACCACTACTGTTCAGTATTTTCATCAGTTACCTGGATGAGGGAACAGAGTGTGCCCTCAGCAAGTTTGCTGATGACACTAAACTGGGAGGAGTGGCTGACACACCAGAAGGCTGTGCTGCCATTCAGTGAGACCTGGACAGGCTGGAGAGTTGGGTGGGGAGAAAATTGATGAAGTTCAACAAGGGCAAGTGTAAAGTCTTGCATCTGGGGAAGAACCCCATGTACCAGTACAGGTTGGGGGCTGACCTGCTGGAGACCAGTGTAGGAGAAAGGGACCTGGGGGTCCTGGAGGACAAGAGGATGACCATGAGCCAGCAATGTGCCTTTGTGGCCAAGAAGGCCAATGGCATCCGGGGGTGTATGAGAAAGGGTGTGGTTAGTAGGTCAAGGGAGGTTCTCCTCCCCCTCTATTCTGCCTTGGTGAGGCTGCATCTGGAATATTGTGTCCAGTTCTGGGTCCCTCAGTTCCAGAAGGACAGGGAACTGCTTGAAAGAGTCCAGCACAGAGCCACAAAGATGATGGAGTGGAACATCTCCCTTATGAGGAAAGGCTGAAGGAGCTGGGTCTCTTTATCTTGGAGGAGACTGAGGGGCGACCTCATCAATGTTTACAAATATGTTAAGGGGGAGTGTCAGGAGGATGGAGCCAGGCTCTTCTCAGTGACGTCCAGTGATAGGATAAGGGGCAATGCATGCAAACTGGAGCATAGGAGGTTCCATGTAAATATCAGAAAAAACGTCTTTACTGTGAGGGTGACAGAGCACTGGAACAGGCTGCCCAGAGAGGTTGTGGAGTCTCCTTCACTGGAGTCATTCAAAACCTGCCTGGACACGTTCCTGTGTGATGTGCTCTAGGTGATCCTGCTCTGGCAGGGAGGTTGGACTAGATGATCTTTCGAGGACTAAGTAACCCACTCGGTTGATGCCGGGTAAGCAGTGGACATCATCTACCTGGACTTCTCCAAGGCTTTTTTATATGGTCCCCCACTGACTAGTTACGGCCTTGACAAGTGGTCTGTGCGGTGGGTGGGGAACTGGCTGATAGACCATACCCAGAGGGTGATAGTAAATACTTCCTCCTCAAACTGGCAACCATTCACAAGTGGGGTCCCCCAGGGATTGATATTGGGCCCAATGCTGTTTAACATCTTCATAAGTTTGTGACCTGGATGTTGGGATCATGAGCACCCTGATGAAGTTTGCTGATGACACCCAGATGAGTGGAGAGGTGGAAACTTCAGAAGGCAGAGCCACCCTCCAGGATGACCTGGACAGTCTAAAGGGACCTGGGGGTCTTGGTGGATAACAGGCTCAACATGAGTGAACAATGTGTTGCAGCAGCAAAGAAAGCTAACAGGATGCTGGGCTACATCAACAAGGGCATCACCAGCAGATAGATATAAAGAAGTCATCATCCTGCTCTACTCTGCAGTTGTCAGACCACACCTGGAGTATTGAGTTCAGTTTAGGTCCCTGCTCTACAAATAGGATGTGGACAGGCTGGAGAGGGTCCAGAGAAGGGTCACAGGGATGATCAGGGGACTGGAGAACCTGCCATATGAGGAGAGGCTGAGCAAACTGGGTTTGTTCAGCCTTGAGAAAAGAAGGTTTCGGGGAGACCTTATTACCATGTTCCAGTACTTAGAGTGGCCACCAAGAAGATGGAGTCACACTAAAAAGACAAGGGGTAATGGGAACAAGTTCCTCCTCGGGAAATTCCAACTGGACACAAGAGGTAAATTCTTCCCCATGAGGACAGTCAAAGATTGGAATAGTCTCCCAAGGGAAGCGGAAGATTCCTCGACATTGGATAGTTTTAAGTCTCAGCTTGACAGGGTGCTGAGCCATCTCTTTATTATTTATCGACATGCTAAGGCATGTGGAGGATAAGGAGGTGATCCAGGACAGCCAGCATGGCTTTACCAGGGGCAATTCTTGCCAGACCAACCTAGTGGCTTCCTACAATGAAGTGACTACGTCAGTCGACCAGGGAAAAGCAGATGTCATCTATCTGGACTTCTGCAAGACCTTTGACACGGTCCCCCACAACATCCTTCTCACTACATTGGAGAGATATGGGTTTGATGGGTGGACTGTTCAGTGAATAAGGAACTGGCTAGATGGTCATGTCCAGAGGGTAGTGGTCAACAGCTCTAAGTCCAGATGGAAAACAGTGACAAGTGGTGTCCCTCAGGGGTCAGTGCAGGGCCCAGTGTTGTTTAATGCCTTCATTAACGATATAACAGTGGCACTGAGAGCACCCTCAGCAAGTTTGCTGATGACACCAACCTGGGTGGTGCAGTCAATATACCAGAGGGATGGGATGCCATCCAGAGGGACCTGGACAAGCTAGATAAGTGGGCCTAGGTGAAACTCATGAAGTTCAACAAGGGCAAGTGCAGGGTCCTGGACCTGGGCTGAGGTAACCCAAGATACGAATACAGGCTGGGGGAGGTCATTACTTGAAAGCAAACTTGTGCAAAAAGGACCTGGGATACTAGTGGATCAAAAGCTGGACATGAGCCACGAATGTGCAGTTGCAGCCCAAAAGGCCAACTCCATCCTGGGCTGTATCAAAAGAAGTGTGGCCAGCAGATTGAGAGGTGATTCTGCCCCTCTACTCTGCCCTGGTGAGACCTCACTTAGAATACTGTGTCCAGCTCTGGTGCCCCCAGCACAAGAAAGATCTGGACGCGTTGGAACGTGTCCAGAGAAGGGTCACAAAAATGATCCGAGGGCTGAAGCACCTCTCTTATGAGGACAGGCTGAGGGAGCTGGGTTGTTCAGCCTGAAGAGGAGACTCCAGGGCGACCTCATAGTGGCCTTCCAGTACCTGATGGGGGCCTACAGGTAAGCTGAGGAGGGTCTTTTTACAGGGGCTTGCAGGAAGAGGACAAGGGCTAATGGTTTTAAGCTGAAAGAGAGATTTAGGTTAGAGATCAGACGTAAATTCTTCAGTGTAAGGGTGGTGAAACACTGGAACAGGCTGCCCAGAGATCTTGTGGGGGCTCCATCCCTGGAGGTGTTCAAGGGCAGGTTGGATGGGGCTCTGAGCAGCCTGCTCTAGTGGGGGGTGTCCCTGCCCATGGAGGGGAGTTGGAACTCAATGATCTTTAAGGTGCCTTCCAACTCAAAAAAAAACAACCTAGAAAGGTTGGACCTGATGATCCTTGAGGTCCTTTCCACCCTGGCATTCTAGGATTCTATGATTTTTATTTTTTTTTTGTCTTAATCAAGGTTCCATTATTTCATTAATGCTTTCTTCACTGAAGAACATAGAATATAATTTGCTCTACTGTACTACCCTTAGCCTAACAGACACATGGAGCTACAACTGAGGACCAAAGCACCTATGGTGCTGGAAGCTGTTCTGTGTGTAGCAACTGTGAGTAAAGCAGAGGCTAAATGAGTTTAAGGGTTAGCTGTAGTGAGCATTGTTTGTACCATTTTTCCTCCCTGACTGAAGCTGCAGTTTGACAATCCAGATATTTCAGCAACAGCATTAGTTTTAAAAGTTCCTGACTGCAGTCCTTGTTCCATCCCTTAGGCCATAGCGGTTGCTATCGGATTATGCTGTGAGCCAGGGAACGAATCTGGCTTTATAAAAAGAAATCACATTCAGGAAAGCATGGAATAAAGCTGCCTACATGAAGCTGTGGGAAGGACGGCCTCACTCAGCCAGGGAATACAAAAATAAGCTTGGGTTTGCTTAACCTAACAAGACCATTGTTGAGTGGTAATATAATCATCTATAATGCATCATGGGGTTAAGATTCAAAAGAAAAAAAAACTATTTTAAGTAATAAGAAATGCTGGCACAAAAGCAAGTGGATTTAAATAGACAGTGATTAATTTTAGGGTGGATATCAGAAGATCTTTTAGGCAACAGAGGAGGTGCTATGTCACCATTTTCCAATACAGGCAGTGGTTACAAATGATTTTAAATTTAGCATAAAAGATTTATAAAAGGTCTATATTTTAAAATGCTACAACAGGAGATGGCCTTTAGAATATGTGTGATAACTTTTGACACACTTGGCCATGAAATGCTAAAAAAAAGCACCAGGCCTTTATGTATCACCCTAATAGAGGATACAAATCCTTCAAAACTCATTTCAAGATATTACATCTTAGCTTAGGTGAGCTATGGTAATAAATACAAGTGTTCTTACTATGGTACAACTAAGCAGATATCCCTTTTACTCTTTGCAGCAGTACTGGACATAAAGAATAGGGACTGGCCTCCTGAAATGAACATTTATTTTAGGTGCAGAAGAAAGAGACTGAACTGAAATTTGAATACAATTTTAAGTAGGCTTTTTACAGTTCTCAAAGTGGGTGCAAATGAAAAGCAAGCAATAGATAGCTTTTTTCTAGTGAAAGATTAAAGACATTTTATGTTGCCCTCTGTAGTTCTAAATTGACCATACTGGTTTAAAAAACCCTCTTAAGTTTTCAACAGCAGACAATACCTTTACTACCATACCCATCACAAAGAATAGTGCTCTTTTCTGCTAAATAGTTGCTCTGTTTTACTGATTTGAACAAAGCCAGAGAAGCAGAGGAAATTTTTTAACATTAGGCTTTGTATTTTCTCCCAAAAAAGTGACAGCAAAACAGAAGTGAGCTCTCACATCCTCTATCTACCAAAAAATCCAGACAGAAGAAAGAATTATGTCAGGGTGGGGGTGACTGTTCAGAGGCTGTCAGACACAGTAAATAGATACAGTCTAAATGGAAAAGCAGACACCCATACATGTAAGACAAATTGACTCATTTTAATTTTCTCTATTATAAGAATCTGCTCTGTCAGGCTCACAACTGTTTGGATCCAGTCCACAGTTAGGAACAAACACACCCCACACTTCCTCAGGAAAAACAAAACCAAAGAACATTTGAGAGGAATAAGAAAAGCAGAAGCTGTCTGTTTGCTGGAAACAAGTTTTCCCGGTGCGGTACATGACTGACCTAGCGCTTGCTGATACCAATGTGGCAGCATGACTCCACCATCCCAGTAGTTCCAGAAGTATCAGAGGTATTGGCACAAAGGACATGAATTCAAGGCTTGAAAAGAAGGCCAGCCCCTGGGCTGATGACTTCAAACGTCAGCTCTACAGAAAGACAACTCACACAGTCTGATAAAGTTAAAAGGCAGCTGGCTTGGCCATTTTTCCTATTCCAATTCTATGCAAGAAGCCAATTTTTTATGTTTTATTAAGACAGGTGGGATCACAGCCCCTGGTGAACCAAGTCCTGATATATTGGCATTTTCCATATACTGATAGACTAACTAGAAAAACCAAGAAAGGCCAGTTAGGATGCATTTGGACTTAGTAACAATATTGAACTATCTTTCATCTGGTAAGAACCAAGGCAGGATTTGTTGGAAAACGTGGTATCTTTTGTTAGGTATGGCTGAAAAATCCTTATGCTTTCAGGCAGACAAGCCTTTTTAAGGTCTGAGAGGAAAGATCCATATCTAAATACACAGCCAGCAGAATGACCAGGTGCTCACCAGCATTATAGAAGGTTGTGTGAGGACCACAGCTCTCTGATGGACTGGGGAATGTTGGAGGATAAACTCAGTTACCGAGAGTTGGCTCGTCTGTATTCTCCTCTGCAGCAATGCCCAATAGAGGGCACTGCCATGAAAGTAGGTGGCTCTAACAAGAGAAATCTGTGTGTTTTACACATGGAAAAAAGTCTTCAGGCTTGGTATTTGCTTTCATTTCACAGCAGATGAGAAAGGCTACTGAGTGCAATCTGTTATAACCCACTGCAGGTGCAGGGCTGGGGAGTAAAAAAAGAGAGAATAACCCAGGTAGTTTCTTCCTTAGGAAACTCATGCCGGTGTTTTTGAAAGGGGGAACAGTGAAACTTTGCAAAGGTCTCCATGGAGACCCCAGTCATTGGGCAAATAAGGACAGCTCCTTTCATCTACCAACAGAGGCTGCACACCTTGCCTGCTATTATTCCCTAGAAGTAAAATGATGGTACTTGATGGTTCTACCTTAGATATTTTTTTAAAAACCTGATAATGTAGCATTTCTTATGAGAGCATGTAGGGGAAAAAAATATTGGTCCATATCAATATTACTCAAAAAAGGATAAATCATATGACTAACACAATAAAAATTCAGCATTGGCCTAAGGAAAAGCACAGAACCATCAGCACTGAAAGAGTTACAACCAGCTGAAAGTGTGGGGCTAGAACACACGCTATACTTTGGCAGGAGCCTGATCTGCACTCCTGGCACCTGCTATCATCCACTGAGGGTCCGCCAGATCCTCACCAGTTCTAAATATCTGAATGCAACCCAAGAAATTTTAAAAACAGATTGTGCTTCTTAGGTACAAACCAACACCTGTCTGTGTTAAGGACCTATGTTGCAAGAAATTAAAATACACTTAAGAGTGGTAAAAATCCACTGATTTTGTTTTTCACGCTACACCTGTTAAGACTTAATTGTCAGTTAAGCAGGATGTTTCAGAACTGATTAAGTTCAACTGAACTTATTAAAAAAATACTGAAATATAATCTGTCAAAAAGTATTCAGAACCGTGGCAGAAAAAATCCCAGAGATATTTTCTGTGGTATGCTGACAGTAGGTTATAAATGCAGTTGAAATAATGTGTGGTATTCCAGAAAAATAAAAACATCTTTAGAAATAGGAAAGATATTCAAACACCAAGAATGACTGTACGAGCTCTTGAAATTTGCTCATATGTATAAAAAAAAAGTGATTTCTATGTTAAGTATTTTAAGTATCACGATAGCATGTCACAAAACTGGAATATTTGACTAAAGCAGAAACTGTTGCAAGACTTCTAAAATTCTAAGTCAGTCGATGTTTATACAACAAGCAGACTCCTGTTATTAATAACCAGATCTTTCCATTACTTGTACTACAAGTATTCTGTATGCACACAATATATTTTCATTCTTTTCACAGAATCTGTTTTCCATTCAGATGCCATTAAATAACTAATAACTTTCACACTTTAAATAACTAAATCCTTCAAGATGTGAATTGAAACCACTTACCTCTTGCTCGCAGCTCTGCTGAAGCCTGATCAGTTCTTTTCTTGGTACTATTTTTGTGTTGAGTTTAAAAAAATTGCTTTCATTCATTGAGAAGCTGTAATATATCTTCTCATTAACAACTGTTTTTCAGAAAGCTAAATAGCTAGTACTTTTTCAAAACAGCATCTTGCCAAAGTTTGTATCAAATCGGCAAGTGCTGCAGTCAATTGAGAGGAGGAATCTGATTTTGCATCAATTTCCAGCTAATCAACAACATCACAAAAGGAAAAAATAAGAATCTTAACAAAGCCACATGTTTTTTATAACCTTACTCTCATCTCATGCAGATACAACCACAAAAATACAAATGTAATTAATATCAGTATAATTTTAAGGATCAGAAATATATTTTCCTATTTGGTCTTACAAGGAACACATCCTAGGTACCTTCAGCATTGCCTGGTAACAGGGTTCAAGGCCTGGAAATAGAATGGAGGGGGAAACGGGCACCTTCTCCCTGTGCAATGATATGCTAAAACCTGTCTCTTCTTAAATGATTTTGCTCCATGATTTCCTGTCTTACAAATGCCAGTGCTCAATCCTTCCTCCTGCCCCCCCACCCAAGTGGCTGCTGGAAAACAGCTCCCACCCAACACCTCTGCTCTAATCCCAGCATCTTTTGCCTCTGTTTCTTGGACTCTGAACCTAACAAGTTTTTCTGAATAATGATAGCAAACAAATAAATCACTGCAGTTGTCTGTGGTTAATACACCAAAAAAGCAGCTTGGCCAACAGACCAGATGTGATTGCTGGGGGTGAAGGCCCCTTTTACCCTCAAGAATCCCATCTCCAATCCTATTACCTAGTACCTTGTGATTAAACCATTATAAAAACACATTAGTCTTTATGTTGATTTCAAAGCAAGGTTATAGGAATTTCTGCAGTATTTCTACTGTTTCTAGATAAAGAACTATTTCCCTTCAAATTAAAACTAAACAAATCCCATTAAGATCACTGGTGTTGCATGAGTTATAAGGGTTAACATACTATTGCTGAGGATAACAGAAGAAGAAAAAAAATTTAATCTACTTACCAACAATTGGCTGGGAAGGGACTTTATACAAGGGACTGCAGTGATACAAGGGGTAATGGCTTAAACTGGAAGAGGGTAGATTTAGGTTAGACCTTAGAAAAAATTCTTCATTGTGAGGGTGGTGAGACACTGGCACAGGTTGCCCAGGGAGGCTATGGATGACCCATCCCTGGAAGTGTTTAAGGGAAGGTTAGATGGGGCTTTGAGTAACCTGGTCTAGTGGAAGGTGTCCCTGCTCATGCAGCAGGCTTGGAACTAGATGATCTTTAAGGTCCCTTCCAATGCAAACCATTCTATGATATAATATTGATATGATGGGATATGATATTACATTATTTTATCCAAAGTGATCTAATATTTTATCCAGAAAATACATTTTTATGTTGTATTTGGACACTTAAGGGAAAGTAAAAGACTGAATGTATACAACATGTTACTTTAAAGACTTTCTTAGGGTTGTGGTAGGATTTCTTAATGCTGTTTGGGTGATGAAAGACAGGTGAAGATTAAAAGTTCACAGTATGAGATGGTTACAGAAGCAGAAATTTTCAGCAATCTGCTTATCTTTGCTATATGTGCAGATCCCTCAACAGGAACATTATTTTCCTTCACTCATAACTCCACTTTAAGAAATGAGTAAATAATGATGACTAAGAAACTCTGGCTAGAAATGGCTGATTTTGTTTCATTTTTCTACATCTCAGAAGAGATTAATTTAATGACCTTAAGCCATTACGCTGCTTCTTTGCCTCTGCATTGCTCTGCCTTCAATCTAGCCCTGGGTCAGGGCTCATCTCTGTCCTGCATACTCCAGCTTGCAGAGTTCTCTACTGTGTTTTTTGAGCAACAACAGCATTTCAGTAGTCAAAAACACTAAATGCAGAGATAGAGACAAAATCATCTCTTTGTTAACAGATTTGAAATTCAGGAGGACTCAATTCAATTCCCAGCTGTGCCAATAGCTTCCCGTGTAACATTTCAATCCTTGCTTCCTATACAGAGCTTTACCACTTACACAAGCTTAAATCTTATGTCTTATACTCTAAATCCTAGGTTTTAGGTCTGACACACATCCATGACTCACACCAGTTTAATTAGCTATTGTATATGAAATCCAGGGCACTGAAGTATAGGCATCTGAACTCCCACTAGAGGCAGAAACTCAAGATCCAGAAGCAAGAAGACTGACTCAGCTCATTTTGAAGAGCCCATCTACTGCCTGGTCCTTCTTGGTTTTCCAAACCCCACTGACTGCATCAGCACTAATCTCCACCAAGGACAAGGGAGAACTCAATGTTCTAGCCACTGCAGTCTGGCACTGTAACCTTTCCTCAGATTCACTCACAGTCATGACTGAGCTGATGCGGTAGCAGGGTGAAAGCACACACCAAACCTGCAAACACACAGAACTTTATGCCAACCACGTTTCCACAGAACACGTAACCAACTCAAACAACTTCTAGCAAACTTAAAACACACTAATATTCACTGGCAGGTAGGACTCCACTGTGGAAATACCACCTCTGGCACACTGGTGCTATGCAACACAGGCCATTTCGGTGAAGCCATTGAGGTGAGGAACTCCAGAGCGAGGGATGGTGCTGGTGGACCCCTTCTGCAGCGGCTAAACTGCAAGGAAACCCTCAGCAAAACCGAGGAAGAGAAGGTGAGAGAGAAACGGAGAGAGCGGGAGGGAGTCAGTCCCAGCCCCTGTTCCCTGGAAGTGAGAGCTTCTGGGGAGCAGCAGCTCTGACTCACCGCGGGCAGCGCCAAAGGGACGGGGGCCTGACCCCCTCAGGTAGAAGAGCAGCCCCTGGGGAGCGCGGCGACCAGGAGCCGCAAACAGGGCCTGGCGCGGCGGGCACGGAGCAAGGCACGGGCCCCCTCTTGGCTCAGGGTAAGAACTCGGCTAGTGATCCTCCCCCCTTGAAGAGGACATAGCCATGGTATCCACTCGGGCAAACACTGTTGCCAGGAGGACAGTGGCAGCCCAGACAGAGGTGCCTCCCTCTCAAGAACGCAGCTGTCCAGGTCTCTGGCTGCACAGTCGTATCGGAGGAGAGCAGAGAGAGCACCTGTGTGTGCTGTGACCAGGGGAATGATTCACTCAGCCCAGTGGCTGAGCTGAAAGAGGAGGTGGAAAGATTACGGAGTATCCGGGATTTTGAAAGAGAAACAGATTGGTGGAGTAATACCCTGCCATCCTTGAGATAAAACCTTAATGTGGAGGCTTCATGAGAAGTAGAGGATTCTCTGCCTTCCTGTCCCCTGGAGAGGTAGGGGACCTGAGAGAAGAGGGAGACTGGAAGCAGGTCCCTGCTCCAGGCAAGAGGCGAACCCGCTTGCTCCGGGCTTCCCTCACCTTCACGTGTGCCCTTACAGAACAGGGATATGGCCCTGGATCAGGAAAATCAGGTAACTGAGGTTACTGACAAAGGTCTGTCCAGGGAGTTGCCGAGGCAGTCTGCCCCACGGTTAGGACTGCCTCTGCTAAGAACAAAAGGAAGGTAATTGTAGGAGATTCTCTTTTGAGGGCAACTGAGGGCTAGATCCAACCCTCGGGGAGGTCTGCTGCCTCCCTGGGGCCTGGGTTAGTGATGTTACTGAGAAATTCCCAGGCCTGGTGCAGCCCTCTGGTCACTACCCACTAGTGGTCATGCAGGTGGGCACCGATGAGGTTGCCAAGGCAAGTCCCAGGGCAATGAAAAGGGATTTCAGAGAACTAGGCTGAAAGCTTGTGGGATCTGGAGCACAGGTGGTCTTTTCCGAAGTTCCTTCAATGTCAGGAAAAGCTGAAAGGATTAGGAAAACACGACTGATTAACAATTGGTTTAGAGGGTGGTGCTGTCAGATGAACTTCGGGTTTTTCGATCATGGAGATGTTTACAGGGCACCAGGTATGCTAGCAAGCAATGGCATAAAGCTATCAACGAGGGGGAAGAGGATTCTTGGCCAGAAGTTAGTGGGGCTCACTGAGAGAGCTTTAAACTAGACTTGAAAGGGGTAGGGGACAAAAGTCCTGGATGGTTTGATTTCCAGGACAACAGGCCTGCTGGCATTGGATGGATAGACCCTGTCCCAGAGGGGAAAAATGGTACTAAGGCAGGACTCAGCAGGGCTCATTCACAGAGCTTTAAACTAGATTTGAACTGGGAGGGGGTTGTAGCTGGGTTTGAACTAGTGGGACATTGTTCTAGTATTAACGAAGCCCAGAAGGCCTCCCGCCTCCCAAGGGTGCCACCAGCGTGCTCAGCTGGCTCCCTGAAATGCCTGCACACCAATGCAGGCAGCATGGGGAATAAACAGGAGGAGTTAGAGGTCTGTGTGCGGGCTAAGGGTTATGATCTGGTGGCAATTACAGAGACATGGTGGGACAGCTCACATGACTGGAATGTGGTCATGGATGACTATGTCCTTTTTAGGAAAGACAGGTCAGTGAAGCGAGGTGGTGGAGTTGCTCTTTACGTGAGAGAGCAACTAGAATGTATTGAGTTCTGTCCAGGGGCTGATGAGGGGCAAGTGGAAAGTCTGTGGGTATGAACTAAGGGGCAGGCTGGCATGGATGATACAGTTGTGGGGGTCTATTACAGACCTCCTGACCAGGACGAGGGAGTTGAGGAGGCTTTCTACAGGCAGCTGAAAGCAGCCTTGCAACTACAGGCCTTGGTCCTCATGGGGGATTTTAACTACCCCGATATCTGCTGGAAGGCCTACCCAGGCAGCCATTCACAGTCTACAAGGTTCCTCCAATGCACTGATGATAACTTCTTGATATTGATGGTGGACAAACCAACCAGGAGAGGAGTGCTGCTGGATCTTGTACTCACCAACAAGGAGGGTCTGGTTGAAGCAGTGATGGTCAATGGCAGCCTTGGCTGCAGTGATCACGAGATGGTGGAGTGCAGGATCCTATGTAGGAGGAACAGAATACCTAGCAGGACCAGAACCCTGGACTTCTGCAGGGCCAACTTTGGCCTCTTCAATGAATTATTAAGAGAAGTCCCATGGGACAGGGTACTAGATGGTAAAGGGGCTCAAGATAGTTGGTCAACATTCCAGGACCACTTCTTCCAAGTTCAGGATCAGAGCACCCCAATGGGTAGGAAATCAAGTAAGCGAGCCAGGAGACCCACATGGTTGAACAAGGAACTGCTGGGCAAACTCAAGTGGAAAAAGAGAATCTATGGATCATGGAAGGAGGGGCTGGCCACTTGGGAGGAATATAGGACTGTTGTCAGAGGATCTAGGGAGGCAATAAGGAAAGGTGAGGCCTCCTTGGAACTAAACCTTGCAAGTGAGGTCAAAGACAATACAAAGCGCTTCTTCAAATATACTGCAGATAGAACTAACAATAGAGGCAATACAGGCCCCCTGCTGAATGAGGTGGGTGCCCTGGTGACAGAGGATATAATGAAGGCAGAGGTACTGAAGGCCTTCTTTGCCTCTGTCTTTACTTCTGCAGACTCTCCCCAGGAGCCCCAGATCCCTAAAGTCCCAGAAGTCAGGATGAAGGAAGAGTTTGCTCTGGTAGATGAGGATTGGGTTAGGGATCAGTTAAGCAATCTGGACACCCATAAATTGATAGATCAGGATGGAATACACCCACGGGTGATGAGGGAGCTGGCGGAGGTCATTGCTAGGCCACTTTCCATCAACTTTGGTAACTCGTGGGCAACAGGAAAGGTGCCTAAGGACTGGAGGATAGCAAATGTCACTCCAGTCTACAAGAAGGGCAAGAAGGAGGACCTGGGTAACCATAGACCGGTCAGCCTCACCTTCATCCCTGGAAAGGTGATAGAACAACTTGTTCTTGGCACTATCTCTAGGCATATCCAGGATAAGGGGGTCATTAAGAGCAGTCAACATGGTTTTACCAAGGGGAAGTCATGTTTGACCAACATTATAGCCTTCTATGAGGAAGGAGCTAGGTGGACAGATGATGGTAGGGCAGCAGATGTGGTTTCTCTTGATTTCAGTAAAGCATTTGACACTGTCTCCCACAGCATCCTCACAGATAAACTGAGGAAGTGTGCTCTTGATGGTCAGGTAGTGAGGTGGATCATGAACTGGTTGAAAGGAAGAAGTCAGAGAGCTGTGGTCAATGGGACAGAATCTAGTTGGAGGTCTGTGACTAGTGGAGTCCCTCAGGGGTCAGTACTGGGACTGGTGCTGTTTAATATTTTCATCAATGACCTGGATGAGGGAACAGAGTGTGCCCTCAGCAAGTTTGCTGATGACACTAAACTGGGAGGAGTGGCTGACACACCAGAAGGCTGTGCTGCCATTCAGTGAGACCTGGACAGGCTGGAGAGTTCAGCAAGGAGAAACTTGATGAAGTTCAACAAGGGCAAGTGTAGAGTCTTGCATCTGGGGAAGAACCCCATGTACCAGTACAGGTTGAGGGCTGACCTGCTGGAGAGCAGTGTAGGAGAAAAGGACCTGGGGGTCCCTGGTGGACAGGAGGATGACCATGAGCCAGCAATGTGCCCTTGTGGCTAAGAAGGCCAATGGCATCCTGAGGTATATTAGAAAGGGTGTGGTTAGTAGGTCAAGAGAGGTTCTCTTCCCCCTCTATTCTGCCTTGGTGAGGCCGCATCTGGAATATTGTGTCCAGTTCTGGGCCCCTCAGTTCCAGAAGGACAAGGAACTGCTTGAAAGAGTCCAGCACAGAGCCACAAAGATGGTGAAGGGAGTGGAACATCTCCCTTATGAGGAAAGGCTGAGGGAGCTGGGTCTCTTTATCTTGGAGAAGAGGTGACTGAGGGGCGACCTCATCAATGTTTACAAATATGTTAAGGGGGAGTGTCAGGAGGATGGAGCCAGGCTCTTCTCAGTGATGTCCAGTGATAGGATAAGGGGCAATGAGTGCAAACTGGAGCACAGAAGGTTCCATGTAAATATCAGAAAAAACGTCTTTACTGTGAGAGTGACAGAGCACTGGAACAGGCTGCCCAGAGAGGTTGTGGAGTCTCCTTCACTGGAGTCATTCAAAACCTGCCTGGACGAGTTCCTGTGTGATGTGCTCTAGGTGATCCTGCTCTGGCAGGGGGGTTGGACTAGATGATCTTTCGAGGTCCCTTCCAACCCCTAAGATTCCGTGATTCTGTGAAAATGTGTTTTACCACCGATAAAAGAGTAGTTCAGGAAACAGAGATACTATTGCACATTAAATCTGGGCTGACTATATACAAGAAAGATCAAGATCTTTACTTACCAGGTTATCAATTGCTATCAGACAACCTAACCTGAACATTTGTCTTCTACTTGAAAAAGGAAGGTATTTCTGGAATAGAATAATCTTCTCCAGAAAAACGAACATAAACACAGTACAGATTTAATGTACTGCAAAATCTTCATTTTCTGATAGATTCTTTTTCTGTAGGCCTTTTGAAAATTTAATACAGATTTTCTTATATGTTCTGCAACAACAGCACACCAGAGAAAGTATTTCCATGGAGAAGCTCTAAGAGAACACTGGCTGTATGCTCTGGAATGTGAGCATAAGTATGCACAACCGTTTAAAACACAAGTTTTACATGAAGCTGGAAGGGCCTTTTAAAAACATTCCTGCATAGCAATGAAAATTAAGTGTAAGACAGCTGAGCTTTATCCTTCTTGTACATGTTATCTTAAAAATGCTAGAATTTCAGATGTGACACAGAGAGTTCATATTCTTTTTATGAGATACTACTAAACAATGAGAAGTTTTTACATCACAATAAGGACAGTAACAAAGAACACCTTCCCACTGAATTATCATTGAATCAGATATTACAGCTTACATGAACATCCCACAGAAGAACTTGCTGGCTTTGCAATGGTTTGCCACACATACCTGTGGCAATACTGTTTTAACATGAGATTACATGGCATGCAGCCATGATTCCAAAGATCCCAGCAGTGCATTTCGTATGCGCTGTGTTAATTGTGGTGTTTTGCATTGGCACAAATGCTGTGCCAAGTTACCACATCTCATTCTCTCTTCGCCACTGTTTACAAAAAAGTGGCTGTTTCCTTCCTCAAAATAACTAAAAGAAGTAGGCAAATATTTAAAAACATAATCCAGTCTGAAACACTGCACCAAAAAGCAAGCACATTTTTCTCGGACGGTGCCTTTTGTCCTTTATAAAGCTCTTTGCTTTGTCAGTATGCAAAACAAAATAAGTCTGTCAGGAAACTGCAGTTGTTATCAGCTCATTCTCCTTAGATGGCAAGGCTGTAAATATTTTTCTTCATCATCACTTTGACAGTAAATAACTTTGCAGGTGTGATTTATCAATAGAAATGCCAAGATTTCACAATTTTTGGCCTACCTTAAAGCAAATGAGTAATAGAGAAACCCATGCACCAGGAAACAAATGAGCAGAACTACTGAACTAAGGTCTATCAAGCAGGGTTCAAGATCATTTGGGCCAGATGACAGTTGATACATTTTCACTACACTTCATCTGTTTTCTTATCTGGGAAAGTGTTCTATAATAAATCATAATTTATTGCGTGTTTTGCAACCTTGTCAAAGGGCACACCTAAGATTTTTGCTTCAGTAATAAATTCCACCCAACTCTGTACAGGAATTCACTTGACAATCTGGACATAGCTAAAATATTTAATTATTTTCTAATGTCAGCACTTTTGATCTAGCACCAAAACCCCAACTACTCATCCAGTTTACACAGCACCACATTTACTTTCTTCTAAATTTAATATTGCTCAAAAATCAACAGGAGATTTCAAAGTAATTCTTCAATGACAATTACCAGTGAGCAAAAAACTCAAGGCTGTTGGACAAGGACCCCTATTCTCAACCTGTAATTGTTCTCCTTCTCCTTTTTGCTTGCCTTTTGCCCCTTTGGGACTGTTTATCTCTGATTAGGAATCAAGTAACAGAATGCTGTGATCAGCCTCAGCAATCCGTCTTGGTGTATACAGTTAAATTGCTCATGAGGCTGGTCCTGTGTTCCTGCCTATTATTGTAAAAAGACCAAAAACAAAGGTTCAGAATAGCCTACAGAGAGAGATAAGTCTTCCATATTATTATGAACTGCAAACAATTAACACACTCCATTCATTTGTAAACATACATGAAGATGGATGGTTATTGCCAGAGTGTTTCAAATTTTTCCTAGAGGCTTGGGTTTTTCTAGTGACTAATCAATAATACATAAAGAATAAACAAATCATTACAGATTTAACTTCAGCATGATAAGACTTACCATTTGTATGCAGTATCACCTCTTAAAATTGCATGTCGACATGCCAGTAGGTGAAGGACTTTCTAGGATTAGTGGTGGCATGCCTGCTCTCCTTTCTAAAACCACTGTCCAGGGTGAAAGGGAATTGATTTTATTATATAAGTTTCCAAAAATAACTGTTGCTTTGCTATGAAGTTCATCTCCATCTCCTCTGAACATACTTGGACAGATGCTTGAGATAGGTCTGTTTATTTTCTGCACAGGAAACTCTTCTAAACACAACTGTCACTGTCTCTAAAATACTTAAACCACCATATTTCTCTGCCAACAAATGCTTTATCTGTTTGCTGTTATAAGAAAACCTAAAATCCCAAGTGACATGACTCAAAGTGAATTGCTTATTTTCCCGGTTGTTACTAGCCAAGGAATCGACCACAATAGTGGTTAAGAAAATGGGTTTGAGCATTAGATTCCAGTATTGACATTTCTCTATGAATTGTCTGTGATGCTGTTGTAAGCCTGACCTCAATCTGAAATTCTAAATATGCATTAGTGCAAAGATTTTTTTTTGTTAATGTGTTTCTTCTTGCAATTGTTTTTTCTTTTCTGTTTAAGGCTGTTTCCCGCTCATATTAGCAAAGTAGCTGAACTTGGCTGCATTAAAAAAAGGTCTCACCCACACACCACTTCATTAAAAATCTGCACGTGTACTATTATAGATGGAGTAACCAATTAATTTGTATGAACTGCTAAGATGGAAAAACACTTATTTCTCTAACCTTGCTTTCACAGACAACAGTCTGAAACCCACACCTTCAAAATTTCAGTATTCACTGTTTTTCAGTGTTCGAGGCTGGAAAACTGAAAAAATCCCTTCTAGGTTTTTATCTTAATGACCTAAGTTTTGAAGGGGCAATAACTCTTTCTGTTAGCCATATGTGAAAAAAATGTTATTTTCAGAGTCCCCACAACTCTGAAGGCCATAAAGTCCTTCTAAGGATTTATATTCAGCTTTGTACAAAATTAGAAATTGTGTGTCAGCAGTGAAGCCATGTGTCCTTATCACCTATAGATTTTTGGCAGACAGAAGAAAACTTTATTACAGATTGTTGTGTCCTGTTCTTTGACCACTTGCAGCTCAGCAAACTCAGTTTTGCCACAGGTTTCCCACAGGCTGGCATCAGAGTATCTCCTTCCACCCCATCTCTCAAGCCTCTCTACGATTCTTGAATTGAGAATGAGAAGCCTCACCTTGAATTCCCTTCTGTACTTCTGGCTCAGCCCCCAAGTCACCCAGACATCGGCAGCTAGCTGGGCAGAGCATCCCAGGCTATGAATGGCTTTTGCTAGACAGTATACTCCCCTAGTCAGTATGTGCAGATTGCAGCAAACAATGATTAAAGTTGGAATTTCCCCCTCTTTCCCTCGGCCGAGGTATTAATGAAGTATTTCTCCTCTGAGTGACCAATCTTCTCTGAAACTTGAAAATCTTAACTTTTGTAAAGCCAAAAATTATTAGTAAAGCTGAAAAAGCCAGATTTTTTTTTTTTTTTGAGGAAAAAACATATTGGTTAAAAAAAGTACTGTATCAAGAAAATTACAGAAGATGATACAAAGGCAAAAGAAGCTTATGGAATAGGTCAGAGTTAATAAGGCCAGAAAACCAGGAGGAAAAGAGGACAACCTATGCAATTTTTACTTGTGTGCTGGTCCTATCTTCTCCTCACAAAACATGCTTTTAAAAGTACTTTTAAAAAAATGTGCATATAATTTTTATATTTTCTTAATTAGGTTTTGTGTAAGATTTAAAAACGGAAACCTAGAGCTGAGGTTAATGCTTCATTGCAGTCATTCAAGTCACTCCCACCACTGCCTCTTCTAAGAAAAAAGATAATAGAGTACTTGCTGGTGAAGTGGATAGACAGATAATGGGAACAGGAGTGATACGAACACTATTTTATGACAGTCCTACTATATTCTGTGGCATTAAGGAACCTATATACTGATCAGACATGCAAATTATGCAGAGATGTACTGTCATCATCAAGTCACCAGACTTCTAAATCATCAGCCTTACTTCACTGCTGGAAAGGGGGGTGGTGCCCATGAGAATCCATATGGACAACATTTATAAACTGCCTTCTGCTGATTTATGTCAGATAAAGGATCTTATCCCAGTGACTTGCAAATTACATCTTTAAGCCGACCTGCAAGTTTCTTTTCCTTCAAAAACACAATGATGAGAAAACAACTTACGTTCAACTTGATCAAACACTACGGAGAACAAGAAGTCTCTTGGTGTCATGTAATACTCTCCTTCATATTCCAATGATGCGAAATGCATGAAGCGATGCTTCCGAAGAAACAGTCTTTCATCCTTTTCCACACTAATGACATCTTCCTTCTGAAACAGAAAAAAAATCCATGCAGAAATATGGTTGCAGTTGTAGACAAACTCTGTAATTAGAAAGAATTCTATACCCGATGTTGACTAGCCTCAATATTTTGAGGGTAGGCACAACAAGAGACTACCAGGAATTAAAGCTTTAATGGCATTATATTAATGAATGACATGCCTATATGACATCCAAAGTATTTTTGGCTTCCCTGAGAGCATTCCTTAACAAGACAGCCGAGCCAAATTAATGGCTTGCTGTCACCAAAGGCTGCCTTCATTCCCACTCCCCCGCTCTTGGCCATATGGCCCCGCACCGCTTTGTTTGCCAGCTCTGCTACTTGTTTGACTCTTGCTGAGCCAAACTTAGTTCTCTAACTCAACGACAAACGAAACTGACCAAATAGCGAATAGTATTTTGTCAGGTTAGTGACTGGCTCAGCAAAGGCTGAGATGTGCTCTGCATCCAGGCAAATGATCCACTCCTGAAGTTAATTACCAAATTGTGGAGCAACTCCTAAGATGGGAGAATGACAACA
Organism: Apus apus; assembly: GCF_020740795.1. NCBI lineage: Eukaryota > Metazoa > Chordata > Aves > Apodiformes > Apodidae > Apus > Apus apus. The sequence continues at coordinate 18,888,320 of NC_067282.1, forward strand.
TTCTAGTTCAAATATGGGCCTGTCTTCCAGAGAGGTTAGAAAAACAGGAAAAGCAATAAAAACATTGACAAAAGAGTAAGAGGTAGTATCACCAAACCCAAAGATTCAACTAGTCAAGCAATCAAAAAATTCCACCCCTCTCCCCTGCTTAAAAATTGAGAGACTCATGATTGAAATAATACAAGCTGACAACATTGTGACAAGCAGGTCACAGTGGTGGAACTCAAGCTGTGGCAAATAACCAGTCCATTGACAAACACAGGTCAGTGGACACTGAGACATCAGAGAGCAGGATGGAGCATTTCAACTTTGAGTCTTTGGTTCTCATTCTTCTTTGCTGAGGTTTCTAACTGCACATTGGGACCATATTAACATAGGATTTGGCAATCTCCTAACAGTGGGTGCAACTGGCAAACCTAGAGCCATAACTGGGAAGAAACTATTACCATTATGTATTATACTATACGTAATTACAATTCTAAACAGAAGGTTGCAACTTGTCATTTAATCCCATGTCTCGCACCTCTGTGTTAGCATTGCTAAAATACTTCACTGAATGGTACAAGCACCTTGTTACAGTCAATTTTCATAGAATGCCAGGTTGGAAGGCACCTCAAGAATCATCTGGTCCAACCTTTAATTTTAGTATCCCCATAAATAAGTTTGCAGATGACACCAAGCTAGGCGGGAGTGTTAATCTGTGTGAGGACAGGGAGGGTCTACAGAGAGACTTCGATAGATTAGTTCGTTGGGCTGATGTTAATGGTCTGGGCTTCAACAAGGCCAAGTGCCAGGTCCTGCACTTGGGCCACAACAACCCCAGGCAACGCTACAGGCTTGGGGAAGAGTGGCTGAAAAGTGTCTGGCAGAAAAGAAGATGGGGTTCTAATTGACAAGCAGCTGAATATGAGCCAGCAGTGTGGCCAGGTGGCCAAGAAAGCCAACGGCATCCTGGCCTGTATTAGAAATAGTGTGACCAGCAGAAGTAGAGAGGTGATTGTCCCCCTGTACCCAGCACTGGTGAGGCCACACCTGGAGTACTGCATTCAGTTTTGGGCACCTCAATTCAAGAGAGGTATCTTGATGCTGGAGCGAGTACAGAGGAGGGCAACGAAGCTGCTGAAGGGCCTAGAGAATAAATCTTATGAAGAATGCTTGAAGGAGCTGGGAATGTTTAGTTTGAGAAAGAGGATCCTGAGGGGAGACCTCATCAGTCTCTACAACTACCTGACTTTGTAGAGAGGTTGGTGCTGGTCTCTTTTCTCAGGTAATTAACAACAGGACAAGAGGGAATGGCTTCAAGCTGCAACAGGGTAGGTTTAGAATGGACATTAAGAAAAATTTTTTCACAGAAAGAGTGGTTAGACACTGGAATAGGCTGCCCAGGGAGGTGGTGGAGTCACCATCCCTGGATGTGTTTAAGGGTCATTTGGATGTGGTGTCGGTGGATATGGTGTAGGGGAGAACTTTGTAGGGTAGGGATGATGGTTGGACTCGGTGATCCCAAGGGTCTTTTCCAACCGGAGTGTTTCTGTGATTCTATGATATAGAGTGTTTGCTTCCGCCAAATCTCAGGTTTCGGTGAAGGTGTAGGGGAGGGAGAGAAGAGAATCAAAAACAAGAAGAAAAACAAACTCCTAAATCAGAATTAAAACAGTCTCATTCTGATATGCAAGGACATGCACCAGGGCCTACGGAACAGAAGCTGCACTGCTGCTGTTCTGTGTTTCAGATCTGTACATTCTGGAAAACATTTTAAAAAATTAAATTAAATAAAATGAGAACTTTAGCTTTACTCTTATTAAAACTCTTGGGGGACAATTGACTCCATAATTGCTTAGCTAATGAGACTGAACAAACTTTCCATATAACAACTGAATAGTTCACAGTTGCTGGGTATTAACATGCAGCATTCGTATTAAAATCATCTCCTTCTCATAATAACAGGAGCAATTTTTGCCCAACAGCAAATATTTAAAAAAAGGAAAATTGCTTCACAGTTGTCCTTTAACTAAAATTATGGAATGAAAAGCATCTTTCTACACAAATACAATTTTGAAAAGTTTAGACAAGAAGTAAAGATCTAATCCTACAATATCTTTAAACCATCTGTCTTTTCAAGTTTAAGTCTTGCAGTATTTGTCTGAATTCTGTCTGAAGTCAAACTTATTTCTAATATCAGAGCACTGAATTTCAGCAATCCACAATTTTAACTGAAATAGATAGGTATAAGTTCATATATTAACTCTGAAGAGTGCCTTGTATTTGGTAGAGAACATATTGCCACCAGAATTACAATAATGCGTGACTACAGACTCATCAAGCTCCTTTTGTTTTGTGACACTAGCATCCCTGATTGGCAAAACAGTCCTGGGAACACAGGTTATTTCTTATGAAAGTCAGCTTCAAATGAGCTAAACAAACCTTATGGAATGAAATGCACCAGCTGTGCCACCTCCTACTTTGTTTCCAAAGCTTTTGCAAAATTCCTGACATCCTGTCACTGCATGAGAAGCTCAGCCTCTGCTAAAAGCACTCTGACCCCTCTGGACACTAGCATGAGCTACACTAGAGCTCAGCTGCTCACATGTAACTGGTTAATACTTCTGAGGGGCGTGTGGCCCTAAGACTGAAAATTCATGGCACTCCAATATCAGTGAAACAATTTATACCAGCTACAAAGCTGACCTGCCATCTTTAGGATGACAAGTGATGAGAATGGCAGTTCTTGAGTGCAATTACAGGGACATTTTTTAGTTGTCCGGACAGACAGTTCAGAAGCTGCACGGAGGGATGGAACACCACACAAAAAAAGTTGACCTTCCTTCCCACAAAACACATTTGCACAATTTTATTGCATGAGACACTGAAAATTTGGTCAACATACTAGAGGGTGGAAACTCAAAGGAGAAGAGGCTGCAGTAGCTGTGAATTGAAAGTGTATAAGGAATGTGGAGATTTTACTGTTCAGAGGGGAGGCAGGTAGCATCAGTATCCATATACTCAAATAGCACGTCATGATGATGTAAGGCCTTTTCATTACCATCTTTCTCACAGTAGTTTCAAAAACCAACAACAATACTGTTGAATTTGTTTTAATACCAACTACAGACTTGAACCTGCTACGTCTGGCATCAGAGACTAGACATTCACAATCAAGCTCTAATGACATTGCAAAAGTGATGACTCTTCAGGTGTAAGCCATATAATTTACAATTTGACAAAAATAGTCAATACCATTATTTTTGCAATTTTAATTAAGCTGAATGCAGCTGGATGTTTGCCCTCAGTACTGATGATCATCTTACTCTTCTTAATTTCTCCCTCAAACATACTGCCAACATTTAATTAAGCTTTGAGTAACGTCTTATATTTTGGTCATCACACTTCCATTAGTGACACTGCCAACTGTGACCCTCCTACTGACTCAGTTCTTCACTCCTTCTCCACACAAAACCACTCTTATAACCTAAAGAAACAGTATGACCATACTAATACTTCACTATGATTATTCTTCAAATCAAAATAATAATTTAAGAAACTGTCCTGGAGCATAATTACCAAACTCTCTGCTTTAACTATATCACTTCTTTCCACCAAATTGTTTACTGTTTCTGGACTACTATTGTCAGCGATCAAGTTATTCCTGAAGCTATGTTTTGGGATAGTTCCTAATCCTAAGCAAAAGCAGATCTGCTATCTCAGAAAAGGGGACATGGGCATCCTGAAGCAGGTACAGGCCATGTCATGTGGCTAAGTGTAAAATACAGACAAGCCTACAATAGCAGCTTACATGCTCTTTTAAAAGCTCTACCCCCTGCTTCACTGTTGTTCCATTCACCAACACATCTCCATGTCTTTAGCAAGGAGGGATGCCAGATGTACCAAGGATAGTTGGCAGAAGAGGGAAATACATGGGAAGAAGTAAAGAGCTACAGATTTTTTTAAAAAAGATTAGAAACTTAACTCTTATTCTCTGTGAAAAGGGATAAATGACTGAGCAACTATCCTAATCACTATTCCAAATGCCTAAGCAAGCACTGAATAAAAATTAAGTTTTGAAGAAAATGCTGATTCAATCGCTTAAGATTCATCTTCTTTTAAAATACCAATCTTAAAGCATGCATAGATGAACAAGCTCTCAGCAATTCATTATCCTTCCCACTTTAATTAAGCCCTGACTAATTTCCAAGTACTTTTTCCTGAGTCATCCAAGGAGTCCTTCAGATAAAAAAGATTTGACATTCCTGACATTTCTAAAAACACTGTCAAAGCTCATTTTGCTCATAAAAATGCACGTACAGGGCAAAAAGCAGTTTTCCTCTTTAATTCCATTCAGCAAAATGAGTTTCAAGTAAAGACACGTATAATGTAGGAAACAAGAACGGACTTCAGATATTAAGGTATCTGTAATCTGACACCTCAGCAGTTTCCAACAGTGCAAATTCAAAGCAAGCAGGGTACAAAAATTCAAGTTTCCTGCGAGGCAGTGGGTGAGAAGAATCTGTTACTATTGCTTGCAGCAGATTCTTGTATGCATAATTAAAAATGACTCTCAGATTGAACTGGGCTCATTTTTGTCTTTAACAGTGCCATATAAGAAGAAATCAAACCACAAAGAGCTATGCTGCATTAAGGCTGGGGTTGAAATTCCATCCTTAACTTGTTCTATTGTGTGTGGGTATAGCCGGGGCTTCAAACGCTGGGTGTTCCCACAGCACTCCTGCACAACCAAGGGAATTAAGAATGAAGTTTCAGCTTTACCTTGGAATTTAGTTGCCTTTGTGGTTTTATGTCAAGCTTCCAACACCAATTTGAGAATGTCCATGGTACAGCCATGACAGTTGATGGTAAATTAGAATTAAATGACATTAAAAGGTCTCTAGAAGGATGCTGGCGTTTTCCTCTGCAGTCAACATGGCAAGGGATCACCAGCTGACCAGGCACTGGCGTCTAAGCATTACTGCAGACTAAGGTTTCTTTCTTGGCTTCCTGCACTGAGGAATGCCTAAGGGCAGCAGCACTACAATTAATTTTCAGATTGATGTAATAAATCTGTTTATCAGTCTCTTGATTTAGAATGTTAATAAAGAATTAATGGTCTTCAATATTTGGCTTTAATTTTTTTTTATATGAAAAACAGCAATTCAAGTAAAAAGTTTATATTTATCGTATCTTTGAACTTTTTTTTTTAAATGCATTAAATAAAAATGAAGTGTTACATAAATAAAACCTTGATAACCTCTACCTGTGCTTTTTTTTACTGCTGCTGTTCACTGTGATGTGATTTTGGTAACATTGCTATGCAAATTCGGCATCCATACAAAATGTAAAGACTTGTGTAGAAGCTCAAAGTAGAAGCAGCTGGTTATGAGTCAAAAATTACTTAAAACAAGCACATACACTCATCTCTCCCTTAAACTTAAAATTATGTCTTCCACTTTTGATCATTTTATTTCTTCTCCCTTTGCACAGCATTTGGCGTTTTGATGTGCCTGCACCTTTTATATGCCTCTTTGTATAATTTCATTGCCTTTCTTTCCTCTGTCATCTATACAACTCATTCCACTTTCTCTTGGAAAAAAATTTAGCTATAAAACTTTTTTTACCCTCTCCTGCAAAGAGGATCAAGGCTTTTTATTTTCTTCCCCAATATGGAAGAGTTAACTTGCACCACTCATTTTACCTGCTATAATTAAAATCCAGTTGGTGCCAGCAGGCTCCCTGGGAGCCTAAGGTTTGGATCCATTAATTCACACTAGATCTACAGATGGATTTAGCAACTCTGTATCAAATTTCTGTAAGCCTGATGAAAACTTTGCAGTTAACTTGTGTCATTATTGCATCTCAATTTCAACTCAATCCAATTTGAAATGATCAAAATAACAGAAAATGTAACTTAACCGCAAAGCCTGCTCCACATGTTAACATACCCAGCAGGCATGCTGAATGTGTGCTGGGACAATGATTGGAGCTGAAGGTTTCAAAGTTTTGTATGATGAAGCAACTGATCGATAAAAAAGGGTTGTCACAAGAAATCCATTTGACAGAAATATGTGACTCAGAGAAAGCTCAAGATTTTAATGTTTAAGAAAGCTTGTGTAAGTATGTGCAAAAGTAGTTGGTGCTTCACAATAAAGAATGTGAGCCATGTATTATGTAAAGTCTCAATCAAGGGCACCAGCTACCAAAGCCAACATAAAGACAAAAGGATTAGAAGCAAAATCTTCTTACTAAGAGAACTGATAGATATTACTTTCACAATATTGTATTTTTTGACCTTACAGATCAAGCTGCAAGCCTGGACATAAAGTAAGCCAGGAAATAAGAGAAAAAAAGCACAGATTTCTGTTTGGAAATAAATTTTAAGTATTTGAATGATGGTTTAGAAATGTGAAACTAAATAAACAACTACATTACCAAAAGCTCCAACAGCCTTAAAATCCCTAAATACGAAATGAACAAAAGATGAAAATAGAACAGACTGCTAAAAGAAGGACAAGCAGAGAATGAGAATGCAATAGCCTTATGTCTGGATACTCTTAAAACTGACGAATATAAATACTCCAAAATGAGTTGAATCCTTTTCTGTGCAGTAACAGGTGCCACTCCCCTTCTTTATTTCAAATAGCTACTCAGACAATTCTGCTGTTAGTAGTAATTAGTGGCAGTTATGTTTGAAGCAGCAGCTGAACAGTTTATTTGCATCCAAACCCCAGACATTTTTTGTTTTAATTTTTCTCTCCCACTCCTATTATTTCTGGTGCACAGAGAGTAGATCTTTCACTGTTACTAAAACTCATGCCTAATGGAGAATTAAACCATTAGGTTTAAAAGAGAAAACTAACAGAGAAAACTATTCAATTCTAGAAATTTAAACCTTAGCAGAGCTCAACTTTAAGCATAAACTTTAACAGAAGTCAGAAACTAACACATTTCCCCTCTCAGGGTACAATGAAGGGAATTAAGGTGCCCAGGCTCTAACAAGCCAGAGAACCAGTTCATTTAACAAACCATACATTTACACCTCAACTTGCAAGTTATCACATCACCCTGCTTACACATTCCCCTACTGAGGCTGACAAACTGCTCAGACACACTGGTGCAGAAGTACTAAATACATACACAGTGGCAGGGGCACCACAGAGACACCTCAAAGGCAATGTGCCCTGGAAACACACTCATACAGCTTTCTCAGAAAGCTCATCACACTCCCATTGTAGTTGACAGTCAGTGGATTTAAGAGAAAAATGTGTTGTACCTCCTTCTCACTGATCTTTTTGAACCACTGCACATGAAAGTGCAGTTCAAATGTGAATATATGAATACATTTATCTCTGAAGGTAAGAAGAGCTAGACATTTTTTAAGATGCTATGTGCAAATGTGTAATCAATACATGGAGCTTAACTAGTTGCTTCTAAAATGCCACAGTATCTTTATTTCCATTCCCCCCTTCTCCATTCAAATTATGCATGGAGTGTCTCTTGGCACACCTCAGCCATCTGAACTTTTTGCTTACCCTGGGCTTGCAGATCTTTAGAACTTTTCGAGCTAATAGTTTACCTCTTGCATGTGCTTCTGCTGTAGAAGGAAACCATATGCCCTCTTCAAATAGTTTCTTGCTTTGTTTGGGTAACTCAGATACTCGCTCTGCTTGAACTGTTCTGAACTACATAATAATCCATTTATTACACAGTGGTTCAGTTTAACAGCACGTCCTTCAACACAGAACTACATATACAGGAGTCTGAGAAGTGCCACTTCAAACTGGGAATTTTTGCAGTCCAAATGATACCAACTGCACGTATATTTGCCTGCTGTATACTTACCTGATGCTTTACAGCTTTAAAAGCTTTTTACTGTCATAATACCTGATCCTGTAACAACTCTACAGACAGGAAAAAAAGTTAACTGCTTTAATAGCAGACGGCTGAATGCTAGATCAGTTTTTGTTCTGAACCAAAAGACAAATGAATTCTGGACTCACTGCTAGCAAGTAAGAATTTAAAGGAGAAAACACACTGTTTAATGTTAGATGTAGTGGCCTGACCTAAGCACCAGGATCTAAGAGGATGCATGTACAAAAGGAAGAGTGGGTGAAGATGACAAAAAGGGAAGATGACTTTCTAATAGGTAAAGTAAGCAGTACAGGTTTAAAAGAAAATTAGAGACAAAAAGCTGAGTATAACGGAGCTAGATTTGATGTAGAAGTATGTACCCAACATAGCAGGCAATACTCCAAAAATAAATTTGTTCTTAGGAGAATAATGTAAGAATCCTAGATGTGACAGATTGCTGGAAAGACAGGAAAACTTCAAAAAGAGTCAGAACTCCCTTCTGTGATAATGTGAACATCACAGGGTTAAATGCTCAAAACTTTCTGGGGTGGCTGTGGGGAGGGGAATGTTTTCTATGCTTTTCTCCAGCCCTTTTATAACAAAATTTTCCAAGGTAAAGAAACATGCAAACGGACAAAAGAAATGAGCAAATAAAAATACAAATTAAAAAAAAATAATTAAAAAAAAGAGGCCAAAAAAAAGCCAGATATGCTCCAGGTTCTTCTGCATCAGTGACAAAATTGAAAACCAAATAAATACTAAATACTTAGCTGAACCTGTGACAATATACTCCTCACTCTACAAATGGTCTATCAGATTTTAAACCCCATTATTATTATTACTACCTATGTTACACCAAGATGTTTTCTCAGTTCCCAGAGAGCCTGGTACTTAAAAAGGTGCCATAAGTGATGGGGAGTTAACTGATTAGGTTGCTATAGTAAAAGACTGCCACCACCAAGCCTCCCAAAGCATTCAACAGAATCTGGGAAGTGTGAAATTCTTCACTTTTAAATACAGTGAACTAACACTATTAGATATAACTTTCACAGTGGTAAATTAATCAGAGACTAGCAACATGTAAAATAAGAAAACAGAATCTCTTGAAAGCATTCCCATTTTATTATTTTTTTAAATTTATTAAAGGTTTAGTCACATAGATGAAAAATGGCTAGCAAGTTAAGCTCTTTGGAGGAGGGTTCAGAGTTATGCTCAGCAGATTTAGCAGGTCCCAGGAGGGGCCTGTAACAAACATCCATATGTCCTGTAAGATTAATACAACAATAACAACAAAGTCATTGCAACCACATGAAATGTTTATACTGCAATTAAGTTGTAAAATTATATTTATTTCTCCATAAAGCTCCTGACTTCACTTCTAAACAAATGATTTGTTTTTTGTAGGAGTCACCACTATAACTAACACACTATATTTTCCAATGACCAGACACATTTTTCCTAGTCTTGCTTATTTTTTTAAACTTTCTACCTATTCAGAGATTTTCCTTTAAGGCATTTTCATTTGACACAGAGACTGCACATGGGAACACTGGATGAAGAGAGACAGCTAAGGCAGTTCTGCTATGCTACTTGTTCAGAGAAACAGAAAACACAGTGAAGGTTTTATCTAAATTCCGGTATTGCCATTTACTAGTTAAGTATTTCCATCAACATTCTCTTCTAAAACTAAAAGTCACAATAAATTCAAAATATTTTATATGAGAATTCAGAAATCTAGAATTCTGCTTATTCAAATAAACATATTTACTTTGGACTGAGCACCCATTATTTATTCAAAGATTTGTGTAATATTTTAAGTTGTCAATAGACTACAAAATGCATCACACCCAGAATTGTTAAGAATAATCCTAAAAGTTCCAGAAGATTGCTGTGTAGATCAGAACTTTTTAAATCAGTTGATGACAGTCTCTAACAAAAATTCCACAGAAAAGAGATGAGACAAAATTAAGGGCACCAGCAGAAGGTAACAGAAGCTTGCATCCATTAAATGTTTACACACACTTTATTTGCAAAGAGAAAATGATCTCTTTTACATTCAGTAGTTTCAATAACAGTTATCCTGAAAGTCAACATTAATTCAATATGAAACACTGTGAAGAAGGTAACACTGACCAATATTTACTTGGAGCGAGTACAGAGTGCAAAACCTGTACAGCTCTCCTGATTACAGCAGAGTTGTGATGATCCTTCATTTTTCACTAGTGTTTATAAATTCCATCCTCTAATTTTGAACTTTCCTTCTATAATTAAAGTTCAAGTATGTTTTCTCAATCCTCCCTTCAAAGCCCATCACTCCTGCACTTTCAGTGAGACTGCAAGGTCATAATGCAGGACTACAATTTTCTTTGCAGCATCTGAATCTAGCAAAAACCTGTATGTAGCTGGTAGGTCATCCATTTCTCTGTGCTACATTCCTCTGTACCAGAGATAAAGTTGTTTTCAGCCATCCTGGCTGCACCTTAAACGGCTTTTGTAGAGGTTACAGTACCATTTAGGCAGGTCATCAGGCATCTGCTGATTTTCTTATTCAAAACTTCAGTGGTTATCAGTGTTGCTTCATTTATCAAAACTGCCATATTCTTGGAAGCTGACCATGCTACTAGCACAAACATATTTCTTTGGGAGGTCCAGAACTCTACCTGATGCAATTCTCTCTTCCCCTCCTCTTCAAATTTGTTAAGATTATCTTTTATCTCAGACTCCTTTTGTGAAATAGTTTGACTGCAGCATGTAATCCAAGAAGGTTGAAATTGTGTAAAACACAGATTTAGTCAAATTAATGCAACAGTTGTCCAACTTTTTTTCTCATAATAAAAAATAATTTCTCAGACATCTTAAGACCTCAGGCATACCTACATTTTTCAAAGACAGGCTGCCTATTTGTAAATGTTTAAGTAGTAACTAAAAGGAATGCAAGTTAGTTTTCTCCTGCACTGCTGAAGAAGATTCACTAGCCACCACTATAATTTAATGATTTCAAAGTACAAATTGATGACTATCATCCACAAAAACTAGATTCATTCTGGATCTGTAGCTGGACACCTACTCCAACATGCACAAAGTAAAAAATTGAATATTTCACTGATTTGTTACAGTCTTTTAAAACTTACATGGGAAATAACTCACACAACCAATGAAGACAGAATGTTTACCATGCTAAACATATTTACTAATTCAAGACACTGCTGAAAATCTCCACAATAAATTCTCAGAGAGACTGACTTTCATGTGCTAATTCACCATTTGCCAGAGAAAGAGCCCAGAACAGGTTAAAAACAAAGACCGGGCTAGTTGGACCCACCATAAAAATGCAGATTTTGATTAATTTTAAAAACACGAATATCATGCATTTATCTCTACTGTCTGAGATAGTAATGCCATTTCTTTTTTACAATACTAAAATATGACAAGACAATCAGTATGCTATTAGGAACACCACCAAACAGTTCTTCAAAGCCTGCTCTGGCCTCTGTTAAATGGCTTATTACTAAGACAGGAATTAATTTTGGAGAGAGAGAAGAGCTAGCCAAAGGTTTTACAGTATAACTACTTTCAAGTAACTTTATTTCTCTATTCCACTCTTTGCCATGTTTTCCCAACCATCTCCTTACTGGAAAGACACAAAAAAGCCAGGGAGGTACTGCTAACTGGTGCTCAAGCTCACATTGCACAACAGATCTGGCTTTTTAAAATGTAAAATAGAAAGCCAGACATGTTTGCACTAACATCTTCAATAAATACAGTCTGTTTGCAGAGAAACTTGAGGCAAATACCACCAAGCCCTAACCTCTTGAGACCAACTGTCAGAAACTCTCATTTTCTTACATCTGCTGGTCTGCCACATTTGCCAGGTAACTGAAATGAAGATGAAAGAAAAAAGAGGACGATACAACTAGTTGTGTCATGTCCCTCCCACTGCCTCATTCTCTGGCCATCTAAGACTTTTGGTTCTTGATGTCAGAAGATCACAGGTGCCCCATATTTGTCAAGAATAGGGAGATGCTATTTATTCTGCAACTGCCAGACATGAAAGTAGCTCCAGGGGGAAAAAAATAGTATTGAGGCCAGTAGTGAGATGGGTGTAATTACAGGGTTGCTCTCCCTGTGCTTAGGAAACACCTTGTTTCTTTCGAATGACTACGAAAGAGAAAAGCACATTGCTTAGGTGTGTAACTAGGGTATAGTCACAGTCAAGCTCAAACTCTCCTTGCTAACACCTGCATTTAGACAGGTGAACTCTGCGGAAGATCTGCAAGGAAGGACAGGGTCCCAAGGTACCCCTTACTGCAAAAGACATAGAGTATTACATAAACTCCATAGCTAGCCTGGATGTCCATCATGTCTTAAGATTTTACTGCTCATGAAAAATAGAGCAGAAATGGAAGTCAGTTAAAATAAAAATAGTTTGGTTAATTCCATAATGTTTAGATTTTTAATAGTGAAATCTTTGGAGGATATATATGACAATAAAGCTTATTCCATGATTAAAAATAAATAAATAACTTAAAGTAGTTACACAAATACCCTGCTTCTAAGTGCAGACAGTTAGCAGTCAAGGCCCTGTAGTGCTCGTTAGGCTTGAGTTCCCAGTAGGGCTATTTCAGTTTTTTTGACCTGTTAGCAGATACACAAGTTTCAAAAGCACTTCTATTCAGAAAAACAAATAAAAGTACACAAATATAGCAGGACTTAAGCTCATGTTCAGAGCCGATCTCATGCATACATCTAGCCCTATCTCGAAAATATTCAGAAAACATTTAAATGTCTTCCTGAATTTGGTCAGAGATGGTCTCAGAAGAATCGAGGAATGACTGCACTGGGTCAGACCAAAGGCCCACCTCATCCAATGTCCTTTCCTCCCTCCTTATGGTCTGTGGCTGCAAGGTTAGAGCATCTGAATGAGTCAGATGTTTCACTTAGAGTTGAACTGCAGTGTGTCTGCATCAATTCAAGCACTGGCCATGAGCAAAAGCTTAGGAAGGAATAAAAATATTCTCTCTGTATTAAATCTATTTTGAGCTCAGGGACATCCTGAGCTCGATGTGGTTTCTATGTATTTAACAACCCTTGGTTATATCACTTTCTGGTACTTACCCAACACCTCAAGTCCATGCACACTTTTAGTAATTGTAATGACTTTTGGCATGCAGTTTCACACATTGTGAAGAATTGCACAATGGATAATAGACCCTGGGAATGTCAAATTCATGTCAAATTATATGCTAGTTGTGTGACTGAGGCAAACTTAAATGCAGTTGATTATTTCTCTCTCCAGGATAGATGTTTAACATACATACGTTTTTCAGCCTCACATTAGAGGTGAAAAAACCTTCGTAAGTACAGTTTCCATATCACTTCACAAACTGCACTAAATAATAAGATGATATCACCACAATAGTTTTCATTAATGACCTATCCAGGGACATAAAACTTTACTTCTAAGAGAAAATGCTATTTCTTCATTCCACTAGCCAGTCCTTTAAAAATACTTTTTACAGGCCACCTCTTAGAGCTTTTCTTATCCATTTTAATAAACATTCCTTAATAGCTCTGCACACTGCCAAAATCCATTATCTTAAGCTGTAAATTGATAGCTGGAAAAAAATGCTTGAACTTTAAGCTGAATAAAAGCATTGTGCTTGCTATAGATTTTGTTTTCTGCAAAACTGCAGCTGCACATTTCAAATTAAACTATACATGGTTTTACTCAAAACTGATCTATTTTCCCACACTTCATTGATCTCATTGATTCAGCTAGAGCAGTTTTATGATTGCTAAACAATTTCTAAAGTAACATCTGAAGCTCTTCAGACCTGAGTCTAATTATTATATATGCCACTCTTCTCTAACTCTTGGCAATGATCTGAAGTGACAATGCTTTATAAAATGGGTCAAAAAGAAATGTGGCTGAAAAACAGGTTTCCTTGTATTTAACTATTAAAGATGAACAGTTTAAAGTCACAGAATCATAGAATCATAGAATGCCAGCTTGGAAGGGACCTCAAGGATCATCTGGTCCACCCTTTCCAGGTAACCCTATAGATAATATGAGATGGCTCAGCACCCTGTCAAGCTGAGACTTAAAACTGTCCAATGTGGGGGAATCTTCCACTTCCCTTGGGAGACTATTCCAATGTTTGTCCTCATGGTTAAACATTTACCTCTTGTGTCCAATTGGAATCTACCCAGGAGCAACTTGTTCCCATTACCCTTTGTATTTTCCATGTGACTCCTTGTAAACAGGGAATCTTCCTCTTCTTGGCAGTCACCCTTTAAGTACTGGAACATGGTAATAAGGTCTCCCCGAAACCTTCTTTTCTCAAGGCTGAACAAACCCAGTTTGCTCAGCCTCTCCTCATATGGCAGGTTCTCCAGTCCCCTGATCATCCCTGTGACCCTTCTCTGGACCCTCTCCAGCCTGTCCACATCCTATTTGTAGAGCAGGGACCTAAACTGAACTCAATACTCCAGGTGTGGTCTGACAACTGCAGAGTAGAGCAGGATGATGACTTCTTTATATCTATCTGCTGGTGATGCCCTTGTTGATGTAGCCCAGTATCCTGTTGGCTTTCTTTGCTGCTGCAACACATTGTTCACTCATGTTGAGCCTGTTATCCACCAAGACCCCCAGGTCCCTTTCCACAGGGCTCCTCTCCAGCCAGGTGGATCTCAGTCTGAACTGCACTCATGAGTCCTCTTTCACACCCTTCTTATAGATGGGGGTGACATTAGCCTTCCTGTAGTCTTCAGGGATGTCTCCTGATCTTCACAATTTCTCAAAGATCATGGAGGGTGGCTTTGCAATGACATCAGCAGCTCTCTCAACACTCTAGTGTGGGTGGCATCCAAACTCATTGATTTATGCTGGTCAAGTTCCTGACACACCAACTCTGCCTTCACTGACAGCAGGTTGGTTTCTGCATCCATCTGGACTTCTGTTCCTATGGTCTAGGACCAACAGCACTAGTAAATACAGAGGCAAAAAAAGTTGTTGAGGAGCCCTGCCTTTTCAGCATTGTTGGTGACTAGTTTACCTCTCCTGTTTAATAGTGGGCCAATATTATTCCTCTGTTTCTGCTTGTGGTTAATGTATCTGAAGAACCCTTTCTTGAAGTTTTTGACATCTTTGGCTGATGTCAGCTCCAGCTGAGTTTTTGCTTTTCTAACTGCACCTCTGCATACCCTGTCAATGACCTTGTAATTTCCAACCAGGAATGTTCCACTTTTCCACCTCTGGTACATTTTCCTTTTGGTTCTGAGCAGACCCAGAAGCTCACAGTTAAGACAAGGGGGGGTTTCTTGCTTTGCCTACTTCCCTTGCCATTAGAGCAAGCACACACTGGCCCTTTCACCCTCCATGAAAGCTTCTCACAGGATCCCTTCCAATGGAGTCCAGAGTGAGCTGAAGTTAGCTCTTCTAAAATCTAAAACCATTGTCCCAGAATTAAGCTTTGTTGTGCTCAGCAGTATCAGAGGCAATACTGGCCCTCTGATGAATGAGGTGGGAGCCCTGGTGACAGAGGATTTAAAGAAGGCAGAAGTGCTGAATGCCTTCTTTGCCTCTGTCTTTACTCCTGCAGGCTTTCCCCATGAGCCCCAGTTTCATATAGCCCCAGTAGAAGTCAAGATAAAGCAGGAGTTTGCCCAGGTAGATGAGGATTGGGTTAGGGATCAGTTGCATAATCTGGACATCCATAAATCGATGGGTCCGGATGAAATGCATCCAAGGGTGCTGAGGGAGCTGGCGGAGGTCATTGCTAGTCCACTCTCCATCATCTTCGGTAAGTCATGGGTAACAGGAGAGGTGCCTGAGGACTGGAGGATAGCAAATGTCACTCCAGTCTACAAGAAGGGCAAGAAGGAGGACCCGGGTAACTATAGACCAGTCAGCCTCACCTCCATCCCTGGAAAGGTGATGGAACAACTTGTCCTTGGCACTATTTCTAGACATATCAAGGAGATGGGGGTCATCAAGAGCAGTCAACATGGTTTTACCAAGGGTAAGTCATGTTTGACTAACCTCATAGCCTTCTATGAGGAAATTACGAGGTGGATAGATGATGGTAGAGCGGTGGATGTGGTCTATCTTGATTTCAGTAAAGCATTTGACACCGTCTCCCACAGCATCCTTGTAGATAAGTTGATCAAGTATGGGTTTGATGATCAGGCAGTTAGGTGGATCAATAACTGGTTGAAAGGAAGAAGTCAGAGAGTTGTAGTCAATGGGGCAAAATCTAGTTGGAGGCCTGTGACTAGTGGAGTCCCTCAGGGGTCGGTACTGGGACTGGTGCTGTTCAACATCTTCATCAACGACCTGGATGAGGGTACAGAATGTACCCTCAGCAAGTTTGCTGATGACACTAAGCTGGGAGGAGTGGCTGACACACCAGAAGGCTGTGCTGCCATTCAGAGAGACTTAGACAGGCTGGAGACTTGGGCGGGAAAAAACCTGATGAAGTTTAACAAGGGCAAGTGTAGAGTTTTGCATTTGGGGAAGAAAAATGTCATGCACCAGTACAGGTTGGGGGCTGACCTGCTGGAGAGCAGTGTAGGTGAAAGGGATCTGGGGGTCCTGGTAGACAGGAGGATGACCATGAGCCAGCAATGTGCCCTTGTGGCTAAGAAGGCCAATGGCATCCTGGGGTGTATTAGAAAGGGTGTGGTTAGTCGGTCAAGAGAGGTTCTCCTCCCCCTCTATTCTGCATTGGTGAGGCCGCATCTGGAGTATTGTGTCCAGTTCTGGGCCCCTCAGTTCAAGAAGGACAGGGAACTGCTTGAAAGAGTCCAGCGCAGAGCCACAAAGATGATTAAGGGAGTGGAACACCTCCCTTATGAGGAAAGGCTGAGGGAGCTGGGTCTCTTTAGTTTGGAGAAAAGGAGACTGAGGGGTGACCTCATCAATGTTTACAAATACGTAAAGGGTGAGTGTCAAGAAGATGGAGTTAAGCTTTTTTCAGTGATGACCAATGATAGGACAAGGAGTAATGGATACAAATTGGAGCATAGGAGGTTTAAGGTCAATATCAGAAAAAAATTTTTTACTGTGAGAGTGACAGAGCACTGGAACAGGCTGCCCAGAGAGGTTGTGGAGTCTCCTTCTCTGGAGACATTCAAAACCCGCCTGGACGCCTTCCTGTGTGATGTACTCTAGGTGACCCTGCTCTGGTGGGGGGGTTGGACTAGATGATCTTTCGAGGTCCCTTCCAACCCCTATGATTCTATGATTCTATGATCTTGAACTCCACAAAGTGTTTGATTTGAATTTGTTCCTCAATTCAAGCACTAATTGGGAAGGGTGGTAATAACAAGACACATTTTAGGTATGTAAACTGCAGAGATCCTTAGCAGGAGACTGCTTATTCCCTCTGATTCCAGAGTGACTTAAAGACCACATTCCTTAGTAAAGTATCTAAAGGTATGTAAACGTAGATGAGTAAAGTAGTATGAATCTCTCACACAGTAACATTTTATAGTAAACTTCTGCAAGGCTTTGACTACACCCTGGTTCATCAGAAACCACTCATCAGGGAAACCTTATCTAAGGAAACAGTTCTAATTCAGCACTTTGCCTGCAACAGCCTGAACAGAGTAACACATTCCCAGAAGGGCTCAAATCTTCATGTAGAAAGTTTGTGTTGGCCAGAGATGTTTTAAAGTATAGCCATGGAAGTGCAAAACAGCATGGATATGGCTGTTTGGATAGACCATCCTTGGGGAAGAGGCAGAGCCTCCTGGCCATCAAGCTTGCTTCTGAAAGCAAGGACCCACTTTCAAGCACACAGAAGCCAGAGAAGACCTTGTGTACAAGTATCTTTCTTTTTTTCTCCCCTAGCTGCTTGAATTTTCTGTTTAAGTTTCTAGCTTTTAATCAAATAAAGTCAATTTGCTCTTTTTGTAGAGCCTCCTACAGGAGGTGTTGCAGATGGTTCCCTCTCAGATAATGCTTGACTTTCTATCTCATTATTATATACCATTAAAGATATTGAATAATTAAAAAAAAAATAAAATACATACCACTGCCTGGCTTGACTTCACCTCTGGCAAGTCACAGTTTTAAATGATCTGCTTTAAAGTCATTCTACCTGTCTTTAAAAATCTGTATTGTAGAAGTTGCCACGTTGAACAACAAGAGGAAAATGTATTAGGAATTTGGTTTACATTAACTTTATCCGCAATCCTAAAATCAAATATTTTTATATATGTAGCTCCTGTAAATATGCTCTAGTTGCCAAGATTGTCTTGCAAAATTTTTCCCACTCACAAATTAATTTGCTGACAGTTCCTGGTCAGATGACTGTTGCATAAAAAGGGCAACGTTTGCCTGTCTTAAGAGTCCCAGAGTGGACTTTCACTGAAACAGCTTTGCAAAGCTGCCACTTCAGAGTCCCACCAAAAGGACTTTCACTGAAGCACTTTGCCCATCTCAGAGCCCTAACAAGGACTTTCACTGGGACAGTTTAAAAGCAAAGTTAAGATGATTTATTGATGTAACAGTTACAAAAAGTTCTGGATAGCTGTTGATAAGTTCAGTAGCTGCATAGATTCGAGGTGAAGATAGTAAAGACAAAAACATCCAAGAGAGTCATAGCTGCAAGTCATACCAAAAGGCGTCCCCTTTTGAGCAAGAAGTGAGGATTCAGGCCTGTCGATTCATCTGAATAGCTGTTGATCTCTTCCTCTGGAGAAACAGGATTCTAAGACTACTTTACAGTAATTGACAAGATGGGACTAGGTCATAAATAGTTTTTTGATTGGTACCTTTGCACGCTCATACTACTTATTAATTAAGAGAGGGGAGGGGAAAAGAACCAGTGTCACTTTTGATGCAGATTTCTCAGGTGTCATAGTTTCTATTGTTTTGGCTTATCACTGCGACCCCAGGCCACCGAATCTTGATCCTGTTCCAGAAGTTGTGCTAATTGCCAGTCATCAAGTTTGCAGTTGAGATGCACAAGCCAGACACCAAAGTTTTACTTTGGCCAATAGCTTTGGCTAATGCACTGGTCTATTCCTTCTGCCCCTACTCCTTACCAGAGGTAAGAATCACAGTGATTTAGGCTGCTGTCTTTTGCAAAGCAGTCCCCTGAAGGGGGGTGGGCAGACTGGCAGGACTGCATTCCTTTTGACAAATTTAACAAAAGGCTCTGTCCTGTTGTCCCACAGATGACTAAAAGCAGATTTCTCATGTGGCAGAGAAACAACTTTGGGAAGCAAACTGCTTAGCCTATGGGAAAGGCAAAATCAGCTTTTTACTGCAAAAGAGACACCTGGCTAATTATCCAGGTGACAACACCACAACAAACCTTCTTCATGACATACATAAAGCCTGTCTGTGCCATCATTAAATAGAGAAAGGCAATATATTTGGGTTATCTTTTAAGGACTTGGAGAACACTGGCAGTTTAGGAGTCATCATATAAATGCCCTAAACCCTGTTTAATCAATATTTTCATTAGTGACTCATATGATGAAAACAGAAAGGGAAATAAAACTGAAAGTAATAAGTATGTATAGAAACCATGATCTGTGAGGAAATGCTGAAGAGAGGCCTTCATACTGCAGATAGCAAGGTAGTTATTTGATTTCTGAAGTCCCTCAAGTCCTGTTTCTACATGCTGCCAGCAGCAAATCCATGCCTGTGCCTATGCCACTGCATCCCAGCTGAGATGAGTGCAGAGGCACTGTCACACCCCAGTCATCAGAACAGCAGCTGCTAAGATTCTTGCTGACACATGACAGGACTCAGGAAGGGAGAACTCTCCACCACTGACTCTCTGCAGGACAATTCACCACTGAAGCCAACTCGCTCTTTCCCAGACACCTCTACACTGGGACACCTCTACACTGGGACAGCCCTTCACAGGGACAATTATCAGCAGATCAGAAGATGAGGAGTAGCACGGCCCTGTGCCATCTGCTGATCCATGGAGAGTGGTCCCTGCAGAGGGCTGTCCTGGTGTAAAGATGTCCAGAGGAGAGTTGTCCCAGCAGCAAGTTGTCCACAGTGAAATGTCCCACATGGAGTTGGTGCTGGAGGGTTGTCCTAGACCCACAGGACTTGCATAGAGCTGTGAAATGAAGCAGCTCCACGACCTTACAAGATCTCCTTGGTGAGGCTGCACCTCAAGTACTGTGTTCAGTTCTGGGCTCCTCACTATAAGGAGGACATTGAGGTATTGGAGCATGTCCAGAGGAGAGCTTCCAAGCTGGTAAAGGGTCTGCAGAACAAGTCATAGGAGGAGTGGCTGAGTGAACTGGGTTTGTTTAGTCTGAAGAATAGGAGGCTGAGGGAAAACCTCATCACCCTTTAACAGCAACCTGAAAGGAGGTTTAGTGAGGTGGGTGTTGGCCTCTTCTCACAAGTGGATTAATGATAGGACCAGAGGAAACGGCCTGAAGTTGCGGCAGGGGAGGTTTCGACTGGATATTAGGAAAAATTTCTATACTGAAAGAGTGGTCAGGAACTGAAACAGCCTGCCCAGGGAGGTGGTTGGGTCATGATCCCTGGAGATATTAAAGAAACATGCAGAAGTGGCACTTCAGGGCATGCTTTAGTAACTGAGCTTGTGTTGATGGTTGGACTGTGATCTTAGAGGTCCTTTCCAACCATGACAGTTCTCTGATTCTGTGACTCTGATTCCTTTAACATGTGCACACATAATGCTACATTTCAGCAGTACAAGTCCAGCAGGCTCTTTGGTCTTGAAGTCAACTGGAGCTGGGAAGAAAGGATCAGATGCCTTTCACAGAAATATGATACAAGACTCTGCAACTTGATCTAATGAGAGGCTACCTTCCAACTTGCATTAAATTATCATCCAGAGGTAACAGCAGAAGCACTACTGCCATTCACACTGGTTTCATTTTGCTACCTACACAGCTCTTGTGCTTGATAACTCCCCTTCTAAATTTCTCCATCCCCTTGGAATTTGGGTGCTTGCCTCTGAGGTAGTCTATTCCAGTCTCCTGTCTACCTAAAATGTAGATTCCCAACATCAAAGACTGAGTGCTAAGCTCTACTGTGTACCTTCACAGAAGTCTTGAGAGAGAAATGACCCCAGCACACTGAACTCAGAGTATTGTAGAATTGTCCTCATTGCTGCAGCCGTGTGACAACAGAGAGCTGGGACCAAATAACTCCAAAATTTTCAAAGCAGGGTAACAAAATGGAAAAGGTTCCCAGGAGGAGTTAACAATTTACACCAAGTTTGACAAATTGCTTTCTCAAACATCAATCCAGTGACCCACTGCACTTGGCTTAGATCCAAAGCTGCAGACAGTTAAGTTCAAATCTGCGGAACAGTTTTCTCCACAGAACTGAACTCTATGGACTTACCCTTACATTATTCACATGCTGTCTTACTGCTCCTGCAACAGCTAGATATGCATTTTTAAAAAGACCAAAACAAAGACCTAAGTATCTCACCCAGCCAAGCGCTGAATCTTTAAAAAAACAGGGGTTTTATTACTTAAAACTGTAATTGCTTTAGCATATTTTCTCATCTTAACTAGAACTTTACCACTTACACTTACCCTGAATGCCATATTCTTTAATATGCTTGGCTTTCTTGCCTTCATTTTTTTTTAAACGGAAGAACCAAGGTGGACAAAACAGCAAACACTTTAAAATAAATTTCCAAACCTATGGAATACTGTGTAAATGCAAAATTCTCCTAAAATGACTAACAGTCAGCCTTAAATTCCAGTTGCAGTACTCTGAAATACAGAAAAGCACAGGCAGAATGAACACATTATTCCTAATACACAGCATGAAGAATTCTGGTGCTCCTCGATGTCCTTAGCAACAGTTTTAACAGACATGGAAGCATAATTAATAGATACAAACTGTGTGCTACCCTCCCAGTTACAAGCTGTAATAAGTCTGAAACTATGGTTATCCAAGTCACAACCTTGAAGAAGGGAGGGAAAGGAAAACAAATTAATGTGCCTGACTTCAAATTTAAAAACGCAATCACAGATTTATCACTGTTTGTCATTCCCTTTAATTCACTTCATGAAGTCTACAGAATTTATGTATATTCTGTATACCAAAGGGCTTTCTAAAATAATTTATTCCAGAACTCTTTCTATGCTAAGTTGTCCATTTCTATCTCCCCATTTTTAAGATTACTCCTAATTTTTTATCTCATACAGAGAAAAGTATATATGTATCCATTTTACTAGATCATCTTTCCCAAAATTTACACATGAAATATTTATCTTTGTTACTGCTTCTGTACAGTTTCCCAGACAGTATCTTCCTTGTGTGGCACAGTGACCAATTCTATATACAGTATTCCAGATGGAATCTAACACTCCTGTAACTGTATCGTCTCTTATTTTGTATTTTAGCCCTCTGATATAACTTAGTAACTTACTTTCTTGCAGCTGTGCACAAGCTTCATGGTTTCAATGATTTTTCCACAATAACCTTAAAATCCTTTCCTAGTCAGTGTGCTGAATGATTGTTCCATTGCAGCACACACTCTGTTTCCTTTGGTTTCTTGCTCCCAGACTAATTATTTTACATTTTTCCACAGTGAACCACATTTGCCAGCTGTTGGCCCATTCACCTAAACAGTTCTAAATCCTTTTATATCTGATTGTATCGTTCCTAATTCACTGCTCTGAATTTTACTACAAAAAAAAGGTGGTGGGGAGGATAAATCTCTGTGCACAAATATACACTACTTATATGGGAGCCATATGCATGTGATCAGTATAATTTATCGTATGGTTTTGCAATCTATGAGGCAGCTTTGCCCACCTCACTTGCATTTTTCCAATAATCCATCCCTGCTGGGACTACTTTGAACACTCCACAGTTCTGAGCAGCTTCATCCAGCTGCCATGAAAAAAACCTGCCAGAAAAAAAACACCCCACCTTTTATATTCCCAAATGTAATTCTGCCACTTCAAATCACACTTAGCTGAAACTCAACATCCAGTCTTGAACAGTCAGTGATATTCTGTCTGGGATCTGCGACAGATTCATGGCTTGTTTTTGTGAACCCTTGAGGATGAAGGTTTGAACTAGGTTCATTAAATATCCACAAACTCTGCCTATTTAAGATACATCCAATTGATATTTCTAGATTGTAGCTCCAAAAAAAAAACTATCAGAATTTAAAATAACAACACTGTGTGTTGAAAGACAATTTTAAGTAATATTTAAAAGTTTTAAATTTTCCTTCTTAATTATACTGCTGATGTAATGTTAAAGGAGTCTCTGCCTATCTCACACTAGCAGCAACTCAGAACATCGGCCAACTGAGCATGTGTATATGGGAAGGCACATAAATCACAGAAATTCCTAGCACTTGTACCGCCTGGTCTTTCTGTATGTTTGCTCCTCATGTAAATAAAGTCCTAAGTTGCGACTTCCTAGTGAATTTTTAAACTCTGCAAGACTGATGCAGAACTTTGTGTTGCATTAATGCAACAAGTATTTCCATTTCAAAGCTTGTAGAGTTGCAACTCTATTTTAAATAATGCTCTTCCACCTTCTACCTCAATGAGCAAATCTACTGAACTCATCTAGTAGCTGAAAGCCTCCAGTGTCACTATGTAATCACCCTTTTCTTCCAGTATGCAAGAACAAAGTTGAAGTACCTGCTACTCTTCAGGCTATCAAGTCAGGAAACATCTTACCAGTACTACAGTTATTACACTATCAGGTCAGAGAAAGTTTTAACAGAACTTGCAGATTTCCGTAATTTCTTCCATCCAATCCCTGCTCGTTGCCATTAAATCCTCTTCCATAAACCAGTATCACTGTTCCACTTTTACACTGTAAACTATCAAAGATATGTTTTAAAGAACCATAAATGATGTCTGCAATGCCACTCCTGTGGCAATACAAGAAAATTATTTTAACAGAATACTACTAGTTAAATCTAAAACCTGATACAAACTTGTATTGATTTGCTGACAAAAATGGTGTGGGACATTAATTAGCTTTGAAGACTGCACACAGTGCACCATCAGTATTTGGCAACATGCTAGTTCTACCTATGCTACAGAAATGCTGCAGAATAGTAACCTTCAACTCCCAAATTAAATGTGCTCTGCTTTTTATTTATAGAAATTTGAAATAGCAGTCTGTGCTTATGCAGACTGAAAAAAATTACTTTAGAGGTTTTTTTCCTTAAGTATTACTTATGGTTTCTGCCAGAAATCCATTAAGGCTACAAAATCTGAGCAACCTGACTATAATTCTTGTCAATTCCCTGATATTTGATGACACAGTTTTGTCCTGCATTAAAAAAAAATTCAAGTAGTTGTTTTGTGTTGTTGTTTTTTTGTTGGTTTTTTTTTTTAAGTATGAGCCAACACTTCAATGTTTTCTTAGAAACCATTAAGTGTACACTAGAAGAAGTTCAACCATCCTTTGTAATACAGAACCACAATAAACAGAGAAGTTGACTGGTTAACATCACCTTCTGTCTCCCTCTCAATTTACAAACTGCAAAGACCATTTCCTCTGGCAGGGGCACTGCAGTGCTACATTAGTTCCAGTTCAAAAATTACAGTGTTAAATAAAAGCGCCAGAATTCCCCAAAAAGGAGTCTAAAGCCATACCAAGGCAGAAGCCTCACTAGAGAAAGCTAGATACAAATTCATTTATCAGAAAATAAAGTATAAGGAGAGGAGGCAGAGCCAGTAATTTCTGGCCACTGCAGCAAACAAGGAGAAATGAATTAGTTTGAGATTAGATGAAATCTCTCTTCAGATGTCGAACAATAGTTAAGCAGGGTATGTCTGGGAGGACAGGAACTAAGCTCAAAGATCCCAGAACACTGTTCACAGATCACTGTCTACATGCTCATGATATTCCCAGATCGAGCCTAAATGGTAAGAACTCTGTTATCTTAGACTCCTCCTGGCTTCAGTAAAGATGTTTGTCTCCTCATAATATTTAGACACCTAAAATTGGATTTATCCTGTGATAAATCTATGTTGGACTTAACCAGGTGTAGTAAAAGACAGAGCACAGAAGTCAGCAATAACATTCATAGGTAGCCTACAGCTCTCACAAATAACTCCAGCTGCTGGAAAAGGAGGAAACTTGTTCAGGAAAACAAAAATCACAGGCACTATCACTTTCTTGTCATAACTCAGGAAAAAGACAAGAATGCCCAGCTCAGAGCAATCACAGCAGTTGTAGCAATATGGGCAGAGAAGTAAATGAGAAATGCCTACTCCAACCTGCTCCTGCATTAAAACCTAGTATGTAAAACTGACTTTTCAGGTCCATCTGTTGAGCCAGAGCACTTGAATGCTATCTGCAAAGGCAGAGATGACCTTCTGCTGTTACACCTATGTCACTATAAAAAGAGATGCACTTACAGCTTATTTGGTAAGGAATCAACTGCTTTAAATAGGATGCTGTTGAAAGCAAAAAAATTGGCTTTGAAACAACTCACTTAGCAGGACACTGCCCTCTACCAAGCCTTTAAAAGTATACCCAGCTTCATCACAGCATGCTTACTATGCAAGTGTATTTTCATTGGAAGGCATGTATTTAGGATGCACCATAATGATTAGTGTGAATATTTTGTTTACTTTTTAGTTCATCTTTGATAATGACAATACATTTTCCATATCTAAAATCTGACGCACATAGTGCAGAAAGCACGTCTGTCCTCCAAAGTCCTAAGGGGCAGAGCTATGACTGACATGCTCGTTGTGCTTACATTCTTTTCTGTAGCTGATTGACATTTTATAATGAGTAAAAAACTAGAAAGGAAATCCTTCGTTTAACATATTGACTTGCAAGCACATCTCTGTCTTAAAAAACCCCCAAAGCTCCCCAAAGAACACAAGGAGCACAGTTATGTAAGGTTGAGGGGAGTATCTCCAGTACAGCTGAAGCTTGTCCAGCAAAAGGAGAAAAAGACAAAAAATGTAACAGTGAAGACAAACAGAAAAATAGAAACATCTAGGACTGGAAAGGACCTCTAAGATCATAAATTCTAATATTTTGTTTATCTTTTCATGAACCACTAGTTGCATCTGAAGAAAAGTCAAAATGAAAAACACAGGGTGAGTTTACATGTGTTCAAAGGACCATTATCTTTCATTAATAAGATTTGGGGCCCTGGAGACTAACAAAAAAAAAATCACCTGAGTCTTTAGAGGACTTGCACCCCCTCTAGATCAGCAACTACATAGTTATTGCTCACACTTGTATTTTCAGCATTCAGCACTTCATTTAAGTGACTAAAAGAACAACCATTCCTGCAGATTTATGGTTTCAGAAAATCTAGAAAAATGGAAATATAAGCAGAACATTGCTCATGTTTATATTTGGAGATTTTCTTCACAGACACAGGAGACAGAAATTAATACTATAGAGTTTTTTATTCATCTGTGGAAAAGGTGCTTTGACTCTTCAGCTGAAAAGATAGAGATGGTGTCATACCACATCTTTTGCAACCAACTGGTACTTAAAATGCAATAAGCATTTTACTGCTTGAACACACTAACAAGCCATGACAATACAGCTTTCAAACTTAATTTCAAATAACTTTATCTGGAGGAGTAAACAATACTTAACAAACTCTAAATGTATCAGCACTTGAAAATAAATCTTGGATAACCCTCATGGTTTAATATGCCAGAAGTTACTAGGGTAAATGAAACACACTGAGGAGGAAATAAAGATCAGCCACTAGAAGTAGTATCAGGGGATGTTTTCAGAAGAAGTGGTACTAAGATAATCTTCTCTGTCAGCATCCACTTACAACTTAAGAGCAGTGAGACTTTTATCAGAAACAGTGAACTATATAACTGAAACTTGTTGGCACCAAGGCAGAATCTTTAAATGCTGAATTAACCAAATTACCTCAACATAGTCCAACAGTGACAGCCATATAGCACAAGTGGTAGCTGGACAATTCAAAGTGCGTAGGGGAAGCTTTTTTCACACTGGCAGCTACCAGCCACCAACAAATCAGGGTAGGTACAGGTGCATGAGTTTGTAGTCCTGAATTTGAAGGGTAGGATGCTGAAAGCATGAAACAATGAGTTCCTCCTGTGAATGCCCAAAAAGCAGCATAAAGCCAGAAACCACTTAAAAGGCCACTAGTATCTGAGTTTCCATAGGTATGAATTTTCAGAAACCTTCATGTAGCAGAGTATATATTCTAAGACACTGGCAGGTCATTACTTCAATATTTTATTGTAGACAAAAGAAAAGCAAACATCTCTTGTACATTTCAACAAAGGAAATACCATTCTGTGATAGAAAAGGTAACAACAGACTGTGGCAGATACAACCCTGAGCATGAGTGCTGAGAATGTGAAAATAAATTTTGCTGAGTTTTGCATGTAGCACTTTGAGTGGATATACAATGTGTCAGGCAGCTATTTCCTCATATAGGAAAGACTTTCCTATATCATCAGTCATCCACTATGCTTCTGTAAGACAGTGTCTTAATTAAATTGTTGCACGACCAAAGCAAAGAGTTCAGTCTTCAATTACAAAACTGACAATGCAGTTACAAATAAGAAATAAGAAGGTATCATCTGGAAATAAATTTGAAGCTAATCCCTTCTCTGAGCATCTGCTAAGCTAGAAGAGCTGAGATCCTGCCTCAAAAGGTGGTCCAATCTAGAGAGCCAAGGAGATCAAAGTCCCTTTTGTCCCAGTTACACCTGATGGCTATCATGATGCTATACTATGTGTGAGCAAAACTTCAAAGCAGTCTTAAAGGTTCTTACTCTTTTTTCCCAATATATTAAACAAAACTCATTGTGTTAGCAGTTTTGATCACCTCTGGCTTTCTCTGAGAATACAAGTGAAACGGTTTCATGTTACACATTATCTGCACGATCCTTTAAAATGCCCAGACCCTGCACTATGCTGAGTTTTTTCTCTATCCATCTTTCTGCTTAGGTAGGTAATGAAGGGACCTATCCTGTCATCTGACTTCTCCAAGAAGGATTTTATCTGTGGTGTTTTCTAAAGCTTCATCTCAGCTTCCCTATTACAAAACATTATCTGTTTAACTTCTGCTAACTACGGAAAAGCTGCTGCAACTTTTTTTGACAAAGCCGTAGAAAAACAACTATGTTGGGATTCTAAAGAGAGTCCCCTTTACTCAAAAGAAGACAAATGTACAGGTACCTGTTACCCTGAACACAGAATGTCTTTTTATATATCTTATATATTAAACTGAAGAATGAAAATTCATGTTTCTGGAGTGATTTGGTTTTAATTCCAAAGAGTTACATTACGAAAGAGCCAGCAGGCTTTACCAACTTCAAAGGGCCTAGCTCCCAACTGTGAACTACTCTCCATATAAATGTATAGTTTGTCTAACTAAAATTTGAATGATAAAAAACCACAAACAATAATGAACTATCAAACCTGCATAATATCCTGCCAGAAGAATAATTTTTCAAACTTCAAATAAATGATCTTCACACATAGTGGCACAGTAAAGAAGGCAGCCCTTGTGAGCAAGTTCCATTTTGAGCAGTACACCTCCCTAGGCCCCGTGGAAGTGTAGAAACCTGTCTGAGCAGGTGAACAGCAAGAGGCCACCCCAGCTTTATGATGCCAGTGGTTTCTGCTGTGACAGAGCAGCAGATTTTACAAGCTTTTCAGGTCCCATTTTGATTGTCCTCCTGTCCTGGGAGAGGAAACCAATCACAGTCTACCAGAGGCTCACAGAAGATGCTGGCAAATACTGCACATTGGAAATACTGTAAAGTATTTTTTCTATTTTATTAATTCCATTCCTACAAAGCAGTTAGATGCCCAATAGGCTTTCTCATCTATAACTGAAGATCTCATGAAATTTGCAGTTTCTCCTAAATTTATGAACTGGAATACAAAAAGCTGTTCTCAGAACATCCCAAGACAGAATGTTTTGTTTACAGAACAGGGGGAAAACTTCTTGGGGACTGATCGAGCCAGGCTTTAATGCTGTTAGTTAGAGATACTGTAAGAGATAAGGTCTCTCTCTCTTGTAGACTTATTTTACAGCTTTCCTAATCCTGGATCAGTTAGGCAGGAGATGGTCTCACATGGAAGCAGACAATGAGGATGGGCAGAAGCATGAGGCTAACTGCCCAAGGTGGGAGAGAAGGGCTCTGACGAAAAGGGCTCAGGAGAAGAGCCAGAGAAGCAGCACACCTGACAGGCACAGCACTGCCCCTGACTGAACTTAATACATTTTAATCCCCTGCAAGCATAAAAAAAAAAATCTGAAAAATTAGTTCTGATCGACACACACCAGTTTTCCTGCCTCTGAAGAATATAAGAAGCTAAGAATGAGAGAAGAATAATAGCTATTTTTCAAAAACACTATGAAAAGAAAATTGGCGGGCAGTAAAGACCCAGCTTGGAAAATCAAAAAATAAAACTCAGAGTCATCTGTCTGACAGACACCACTGTGTTCCTTGTATGTATCAAAAAATATCGTATCATTGCAAATAAAGAACTCCAAGCAATTCACATCCTTTTCTCCCTTCCATGCAAATAATTGTGTACCCGGGAATTGTTAGAACTCTTTTCACACACTACCACTATTTATTAGAGTAATACACTGTCCTCCAGCGGAATAAAAACTTACTGAACTACAAAAGCTGGCAATTAATCACACTGCTGATGTGGTGTTTTCCTCTGTGAAACAGAGAAAAAAAATATTCTGCTTGTCATCAACAGTGAAGTGCATGTCTGCACTGATGAACCAGTTCCCACCTTCAGTACTGAAAGCTGGCTTTCTGAAGGTTTCATAGAAAGTTTACATATTAAAGAGTTAGCTTGACACTGCATTAGCTTGAAAAAGAAAGTGTGTCTACTTTAATGATGTGGTACACTTTTAGAAATATAAAATCTTTAAGAAATCTTGGGACAAAATACACTTAATCAGAGCAGAAGCGATTACATAATTTGGTATTTCGAACAACAGCTTGAGAGAAGTGGATGTAAACTTCCTTGAAATATATAATCACACTTAAAATGAGGAAAAAAAGGACACTGGTTAAAGAAAGCTCCTTTAAGTAGACTTAGTTTATCTTGGCAGGAGTCATTTGAAGACCACAAGCCAACCATGTAAGTCCACATAACTGGCTCTCTAAAGACAAATTCCAGCACAGGAAAACACCACTGAGCTGTCTTAATTAAATCCAGTTACTAATGGGATATTGTAGCTGCCATTATTTTCAGCACGCAACAGCAACATAGTTACTTTCAAAGGAAGTTTACTTTATTATTCTTAGTCACATGGCAAGTTAAAAACGTTCAAGATCCACCTGTTAAGGGTATTTTCTAAGAAATCAAAACACATTTTCAAACACACACACAATATTTTTACACAGAGGGAAAGAAGCTGCATGACATGACCAACTCCCTTTTCTCAGAAGCATCTTTCTCCAGCACAGACTCATCAACTGGTGAACAAACCAAAACAACGACATCTGTTTTAGGAGGATGGTGTGTGAGATTTCTGTGGCTGAGACAACAAGAACTGGTTTTAATCTACAGTGTAAAATATCCAAAATGCATGCTATAAAAGCCTTTTACTCAGACTACATTTCTGTCTGTATCATGTTTTATTTTAAAATAAAATTGTGCCAGTGAAGTCCCTTGATCCTTCTGTTATTAAGAGTTAAACTTCTGGGCTGACGCCTTGCATACATTTCAAGCATGTTATGACTCTTGTACTATTTAACTTCACAGGGATTATGTGGGTATTATTACAGGAAGTTTGATCTTTAAAGCAAAAGCAAAAACTAAATCACCTTTGTAGAACTGATTTTTAAGGTTCAGGTGGATTTCTTTTCTTTAGACCATTTCCAACATGCTAATCTTGACTTAGAGTCACACAAATGATCTGGCAAAACAAACTTATTGAAAGTCAAGATTGAGGTATGGTGAAAACTGCAGTATATACTTTTATACCAAGCAAAACATTTATGAAACACAACTAAAGGGAACTCTAACATAAAAATGTGTAAAACTAACTATTTTACATTTCAGGTTATATACACAAAGACATTAGAAAAAAAGTCTTGGTTATGATGGAATAGCAGACGCAACACAGTATTTAAGGAAATGACACCAAGCTGCATGGTGTGGTCAACACGCCAGAGGGATGGGATGCCATCCAAAGGGATCTGGACAAGCTAGAGAATTGGGCCCAGGTGAAACTCATGAAGTTCAACAAGGGCAAGTGCAGGGTCCTGGACCTGGGCTGAGGTAACCCAAGATATGAATACAGGCTGGGGGAGGTCATACCTGAAAGTAAACTTGTGGAAAAGGACCTGAGGTACTAGTGGATCAAAAGCTGGACATGAGCCACGAATGTGCAGTTGCAGCCCAAAAGGCCAATTCCATCCTGGGCTGTATCAAAAGAAGTGTGGCCAGCAAATCAAGAGAGGTGATTCTGCCCCTCTGCCCTGGTGAGACCTCACCTGGAGCACTGCATCCAGCTCTGGAGCCCCCAGCACAAGAAAGATGTGGACCTGTTGGAGCGTGTCCAGAGAAGGGCCACCAAGATGATCAAAGGGCTGGAGCACCTCTGCTATGAAGACAGGATGAGAGAGTTGGGTTGAGAAGAGAAGGCTCCAGGGAGACCTTATAGCACCTTCCAGTACCTGAAGGGGCTACAGGAAAGCTGGGGAAGGACTTTTTATAGGGGCTTGTAGTGAGAGGACAAGGGGTAATGGCTGTAAACTGAAAGAAGAGAGATTTAGGTTAGAGATCAGGCATAAATTCTTCATTGTAAGGGTGGCGAGACACTGGAACAGGCTGCCCAGAGATCTTGTGGGGGCTTCATCCCTGGAGGTGTTCCTGCCCATGCAGGGGAGTTGGAACTCAATGATCTTCAAGGTCCCTTTCAATTCCAAACATTCTGTGATTCTGTGAAACATATATTCTGATTTTACAGCCTGTTGATGGTTCCATTTATGCTACCAGCTTGTAAAAACTAGTGGAAGGCACATAAATGGTGTGTATGTTTATATTTCACCTTTAAGATAATGTTAGCCTAACTGTAATCTATAACAAAAAAAAAAAGAACTAATAATTTAAAAATTGCATTTAAATTCACCAATAACAAGGCTGCTCAAAACCAACTTCTTGTAAACTACAGTTCCACATACTGGGGGACTGATTTATTGATTTATTTTTTTTTAAAACTGTTGGTCAGTTACTCCATCCATTGCATTAACATATTGTAAGAATGATGGGATTATGTAAACGGAACCCTTGGCCCCAGCTAGAGATTAAGTAGTCATGTCACACTCTTTCTGTTCTGCCATCTTGAAAACTATTTCAAAGTAATTCTAAATCCATGCTAGGGTTTTAAATACAGAGTGCTTTCAAAAGCCATCTGCAAAAGAAAGCCTGCTAGAAATAAGCCAGTTAGCTATTTTAATTTTTTTTTGTGATTATTAATCTTTAGACACTCACAAAAGCCTTCAGAAAAGCTCAAGTCTAACAGCTATTTACAAAGGAATTTAAAAAATAAATCGGTACTTAATCTAAAGCCATAAACACAAATCCAATCTGATAGCAGAAAAAAGTAAAATATCAGTTAACAATGTTCACCTGTTTTAAGTTTCATAGTTATCAGTCTTTAAATCTTTATTAGAAGTTACTTCATGCGTGAAACTATACAGCAGCAGTATCAGTGCCTGTAATCTTGTTCAATACTGATTAATTGGAAACAATCCTAGCAGTAAGAGAAGCCCTGCAACTTAACCTAACCTTCCCTAAATTGACGGGAAACAAAAGGTAGATCTTCAGAGCTAGCAAGAAAGGGATTATGCTAAAGATATTTCAACTGATGGGAAATACATTGAACCTTATTCATAATTTTTCCTTTGTAATTTCACATTTTATAAAATGAACTGCTGAACTACCTACCTCCAGCAGGGCTCAGAAAATCAGAGTTACTTTATAGTTTCCACTGCACTAGTACATTCCTGCAACTCATGGGTGGGAGTAACTTTAGATTTGCTGCCAAGTATTCATTCTCTTCTATTATATCTACAAAAGCCATTTTTCACACATCACAGGGCACAGAAACCAGTAGTCCAATCAAAGATTAACAACTGTCTTTTTCTTCAAAGACCCTAGAACAAATCTACAATATGGCATTTCTTGATGGACCACTTCAAGAATGACTTTCTAGGTAACTGCACTAGTGAATTTACACTATATCCAGAACACACAAAAATTATTTTTTCCATAATCTGCACCAAAACCACAAACTCCTGTTTTCATTTCTACTGCAAACACATCAGCCTCCTCCCTTTACCACATCACCCTCTAATACAGCCCTGCTTTAAGGTCAGCTTCCTAGGCATCACACAGACACAAAACGCAAAGCCTTGCTACCACAAGCAAAGAGCCCACAGCCCCAGCACATTTGTCTACATAAAACCAGCAACTTGTCACTTCTGCTCTGAGTAGAGCCACTCATTACACCCTAACCAGCCAAAGGATAAGATTTGCCCAACAAAAAATACTCCCAAAAGGGAAAGCTCTTGTCTTCAAACAAGGTGCAGATATTACACAGTAACCTCCTGAAGTAAAAGAAGTGCAAATATGTCCCTACCTGCCAAATTGCCCCACGCTGGAAACTACACAGGGCAAAAAGCACCAGAGAAAAAAATATATACTTGGAAAAGGGTGTATAGTGGAAGGTATGTTTTCCAAACCCCAGTCTATTGACTTCTTCAGCTTTACCTAACTCATTATCGGTAACAAATCTCCAGCAGTTTGTGGAATGGAACAAGATTTTGCAAAAATTAACAATCTTTTGTTATTGTCTCCACAATAATCACTACAAATGCCTCATAGTTAGCATTTCCTATATGTGTACATATCAAATGCAGAAAATAATTTCTTGGAGACCACAAAATAAAAACACTAACCAATACACAGCAGAATGAACTCATACAAATGAAAACAGAAAGAGCCACTTTCCAGCAGACCATTTCTCAAAATAAAAAAACCCAAACCAGAACACCTTTGTCTCTGACCTTTCAGTCTTGACCTCCAAACAAGACTTATAAAAAAAAGCTCACTTCCAGAAAGTGAGCTTGCAAACTAAACTTGGTAATTTTATTATACACTAAAAAGAACAATATTGAGATCAACACTAGTCTTAGGACTCTTAAAGTCCCACACACACTTACAGTTGTGTTAAGCATAGATGTAACTCACTGCTTGCTTTTCTGTTCAAAGCTGGTCAAATAAGACACTCTCAGTCAACATGTCTCTTTGCCCTGCAGGTACCAATCACAGATTTATCTTAATTTGTCTGACATTTTAACATCACATTCAGAGCAACTGCTCTTCAGTCATTATTTGTTTTCATCAGATCTGAGGAACGCCCTGTGTGATCAAAATGTCACTTGAAGGGATGGACAAAACACAACTACACCATCAGCTAATGCACATTTAACTACCTACTATCACAGGCAAAATTATATTTAGGAAGAAAAATGGTAAAATCCTCTCATCCTTCTGTATTTGTCAACAGAAAAACTGATTGTCAATTTTGTTAACCATGTAAGATTAAAACATCACTGTGATGAAGACTCTCTATCCCTGGCACGGAATGCACTCTTCTGCTCAATAAATGAAAGTAATCCTAAAGACAATTAAAATACTCTACAACCAGGGTTAAAACAAAACAAATTAAGCTCCTCAAACTTTTGAGTTTAGCAGGCCTAACCTACAACTTTTGCCTTAAGAACAAGGAGAATGAACAACTTAACAGAGCTTGTCACAAATCTTTAACTGGAAGGACCAACTGATGAGTAGCTCAGTCATAATCTGGTTGTTCTTTTTACACATATAATTTAGTGATATTATTCTAGAAGTTATTTCTATTGTTTCAGCACTCTAAATACATGCACACACATATTCAAGTTCTTTTATATAGCACCATCTTTACTCTGTAACTACGTGTACATCTCAGCACAGCATGTGTCTCCACAGCTTGAGCTGAGGGAGTAATTGGTAGATTCTATATTAACTAATCTTGATTGAGGGGAGTAAAATCCCACACCTCCTATTTTACGGACAGAGAAGGAATGTACACAGACCAGGCTTCCCAGAACCTGGACTCAGCAGAGACTGTCCTGCCCCAGTTACTGCCCCATCCCCACCACCCAGTCCCTCAGCTGTTCAGCTTCCCCTTTCCCTTTTACATTTTCACACTTGTGAACAACTGAGAACAGGCTTGTAAAGAAAAAGGTCAAGTAAACTTTTCTATGAGCAAAGCCACTGGAGCTACCTGAAAACTGTATGAATCTGAGACTTCAGAAGCACAGTAACTTTTATGTTGCCCCATACAAGTGCTGTGGCATAACTGCTGCCCCAGCTCCTAAAAGCATTCATGTGTGTGTACATACGTATCTGTGTGCATGTAGATACAGAAATGAAATTTCACAATTTATCTGTCCAAGCTAAATATTTATTGGTAAAAAATGTAAAGTATTTTACCGTGTTGTATCAGAACACCAGGGTTTAACCACAGAGGTACTTAAAAGCACATTCCATTCCCATTTCTATTGGGTGTGACAGAAAGCAAAATCATTAAATCACCAGTAAATAGTTATCAGCAAATGAGAACACAATGCTTTCACAAACTAACTCGCTTCAGCAAAATATGTTTTTTTGGGGTAACACTTCCTTATACTTCAGAGGTGCAAACATTATGGTGAATATTTCAAGATGTGCTAAGGGTCGACCACATGGACCCAACCTCTAGTGTTTGCCAACACACAACATAAGTGGTTGTAACAATCTCTTTTACAAATTCCCGAAGAGCACTGTAAGTATAATAATTTTGAAGCCCATACAACATCATCTGTCTTAGCTACCTTACTTAACTAGTTGACAGTAAACCAGCTATTGCTAACAGCTGCTTTACAAAATAATTTCAAGGGTTTATGAAAAAAACAAATACAGAAAGTTCAGTGAAGACTATGCCTTTCAGAAATATTTGCTTGCCCTTGCTCTTTCTTGGGGTGCTTCAGGGCACACAGACAGAAGGCTGTTTCAGAAACATCAGTGATAAAGAGGCAGTTTAAAAATATGGCACATGAAACACAATGTGTTTGCTCCAGCAAATAAGATTATTTGTAAAACACAGATGCTGAAAATAAGCATGACTTCTACTCTTGCCTCTGAGGGAAGTGTCTGTTTTGGGAGACCAAAAGCAGTCTGCAGTCACTCTAGTTTTGAAAAGTGAAGGCTCTACCCCAAAAAGGTGTCCAAAATACATCTTTTGCAGCAATACATCCTATGCAATGGCTCACCACTGCCACAGGGTGTCACAAGTTTAATAATGTTTAACAGAATTCAAAATGTTGCAATTGAAGATGACAAGGAGAGTCCAATTACAGCTTAACACAAGCTGTTACCTTAGCTAACACATCAACAGCAGCTGTGGAATTTGTTATAAATTTTAATGATCAATAGCAGCTACAGGCAGGACTGGGAGGCAGTGAAATTACCACATTTTGCAATCTGTATCCACTTGAACCAGTTACTCCTCCTACAATATTCTAAATGTTTTGCTACTCACTGAGCTTTTGCTCCTATTGAGTCTGGAAAATGCTACCGTTAAAAATAAAAAGACATGCTTCTTAAAAATAACCACAATTTCTTACTTCCAAAGGTCAAAAGTAAATAAGTAACTAACTTACATACTCCGTGGGTTATTAATACTTTTGACAGTTAATGTTACTTTTGCAAAGAAATAATAATTTGTTTCAATGCTTGCCCTTTCTTGGACTAGATACTTTTCATTTGGTGATACTGAAGCATGAAAATACTTGGGGCCAGGGAAAGACATTAAATGGACTCAGAAGGGTTAATATTTAATTACCGGAAGAAAAAACTCACATATCCAGTTTGGGATTTTTATATATTTGTGTGTATATATATATACATACACACTACTACATGTGTACTGTGTTTTACATATGTATATAATAACATAGATAAAGACAGAGAGGGGGAACATTCAATACAGGGTATCATTTTTATAATGATTTTAATATCTGAAGGAATCATAGAATCATAGAATCCTAGGGGTTGGAAGGGACCTCGAAAGATCATCTAGTCCAACCCCCCTGCCAGAGCAGGGTCACCTAGAGCACATCACACAGGAAGGCGTCCAGGCGGGTTTTGAATGTCTCCAGCGAAGGAGACTCCACAACCTCTCTGGGCAGCCTGTTCCAGTGCTCTGTCACTCTCACAGTAAAAAAAAAAAATCTGATATTGACCTTAAACCTCCTATGCTCCAATTTGTATCCATTACTCCTTGTCCTATCATTGGTCATCACTGAAAAAAGCTTAACTCCATCTTCTTGACACTCACCCTTTACGTATTTGTAAACATTGATGAGGTCAAACCTCAGTCTCCCTTTTCTCAAAACTAAAGAGACCCAACTCCCTCAGCCTTTCCTCATAAGGGAGATGTTCCACTCCCTTAATCATCTTTGTGGTTCAAATAGTACAATTCACCTGAACTTCAAGTTATTGTTTTCAAGTTTCTTTTTAAAGTGCCTCCAAGGCCATGCTAACACTTCACCCCATTTCTACAAGCAATACAGCAGGACTGTTGGCACACATCAAGCTTCAGCAACATCTCTAACGTGCAATCACAGCTCCCTGCATTTTCTTTTAGAGAAGGATTTACATGTCAAAGAGGCTGAAAATGGATATTAAATTCCTTTATTTTTACTCAGTAACTTACTTTGTACTTAGCTCTGTAAATCCTGATGTTTGTTGATAATTTAGTTGAGAAGTGTTGAAGGCAGCAGTTCATAGGAATAACACACACTTTGCCAGGTTTCCATTTCTGCTTTTCAATACTACAAAGGCAGCCTACTGCTACAGATTGTGAAGAGAACATAAGGCATTAAAGCCAAACATCTTTGATCCTACATCTCCAACCTGACAAACCGCATTTTTATTAGACTCAGGAATACAGGTGAGAGTACTCAGTAGATCATGGCAGATCAGAACACTGAAATACATGCAAAACTTACTTAAGTCTTTTTCCATTTGACAAAACACTTAAATCTGTGCTCAGCTTTATGGACATATTTATGCTCAGCTAGTTCAATCAGAATTTAAGCAAAAAGGGATTAAGCATAATTAGAAGATTTTTTTTTTTTTTTTAAAAAAAAGTCTTTTAGCCTGCTTTCTTAGCTGAGTTTCTTTACCATGGTTGAAAATTAAGTATAAAAATTACATGCTGTGTATACTCATAGATTGGTCTCTCCAAATGACATAGCCCAGAGAAATTCCTAGGCCATTTTTGCATTTTCTCCATATTCTGCATTCCAAGGTTATGTCAGGGGTTATAATTTCCCAATTTGACTTTCTGCTTTTTTATATCTGATCTTCAAAGTGACTATAGGAAACTTTCATTTTGTCTCACCTGCCTTCTCCCACTTTTTGCTATCTACTCTCTGCTCAATTTTCCTCTTTTGTAAACAAGGTGAAGCTAGCAAAAATCAGAAAACTTGGATGAAGTCAGTGGATTTATCCTGATTACAGATCAGAGAATCTATTTCATTGTTATTAATGCATAAAAAAAAATTAAAAGCCTGATAGAGTAAGTAAGTACCCTTAGATACAACATACACATTTGGACAAGAAGTGATGCTTTTATTTTAATATATATACACACACATACATAGATAGACACTATTAAGGGAAGAGAGAAAAATAATCCTTACAGTCTTAAAAAATGAACACATGGTAAATTAATAGTGGATTTGAAAATAAATACTGTAAACCACTGTTTCAATTAAGAGGTCTTTTTTAAAATTACATATTCCATTATTAAACTATTCAATTTTAAATTATAAACTTATTTCTTCATTAATGCAAATAATATGGAAGTAAGAAACTGTAATTTTTTTTTTATATAGCTGTTTGACATAGGTTTTTGCTGCTCTATAAGAGCTTTCTGCTGATTAGTCAAGTTACTTCACTCTGTGAAGTTACAATTTAATTCTCTTCCCTTGGTGCAGTTTTGAACAAGCCAGCGATATGAACAGACTTGTGTCATTAAGCTTTTCATATAAAACACATGAGGTTTTTTGTCTAAAACAGACTTAGACAAGTATTGCACATCCATGGAACATGAAAACCCCTTGTTACCATGCACTGAAAAAAATTTAAAAGCTCCCTGAAAGCTGAGAATATGTACCAAAGCTACATGAAACAGACAAACTTCACATCTCTAATGTCAGAGATGTTGGATCTCTGTCTTTTTTGCTTAAGTGCTCGAGGATGGAAAATCCTGAGAGGAAAATGTTGTAACAAATCCTGTTTGAAGCATGGTCAGAAGAGAATAGATGCTCTCTTCCCTAACAATAAATCCTCTCTTCCCCCAAATCATAACCCTAATCAAAATATCGGACTGACAGCTTTCACAAAGAGGGAAGAACAGATGCACTATAATGAATTCCTAATCTCCTAGGAAGCACAACACAACTGAAGAAAGACAAAAATAGAAAGTCAGGTCATCAAGGTATCAGAGACGCTTATTGTTCAAATTCACAACACTCTCTCCCTTGATTCTGTAAAGGACTGAAGTTAATGAAACACAAGCCATGGACTATTAAATTAAAAATAACTAAGTGAGAAAGCACAATTTGGGTAAACTTGTTTTTCTTCCCTCACATTTAGACTTCTTAGAGAGAGTTTATTTTCTATTATTTGTTTCAGCTTTGAGACTCTCATTCACACTCAATTGAAAAACATCTCTAACATGAACCACCTCCAGGCAGACATCAGAAGGCATCTCTTGCCCCTTTATGCTTTCCTTCTCTGAGAACTGCCACTTTTCCATGAAGATGCCAATGCAATTACACCATTGTCATTTTCTAATTTACATTATGGCATCTAAGGCTTTTCATAATCAAGCTGATACAGGAATGGTCAGAGAAAGGAAACAGTTGCAACCTCTACAGCGCATTATACAAACTAATAAGATCGTAAGTTCTTGCTTCAAATCAGCAGAAAAGCTCTGGCATTCACTTAAAAAGAAAACATAATAAATTGAGAAGCCCTCTCACTCCATTAGTTCATCTAAACAAAACATGTTAAATTACGATTGTGTATTAACTGTTCTGCTGAATTCAACATTTATTTCAAACTGGAGCAACATCCATGAACCAGCACAAATAATGCAATAATTGTTTACATATTTTTATAGAGAAAGCCAAGGTATTAACAGTCTTCTGCGACAGTAAGGATTTAATGCAATTCCTTTTAAGAACTTCTTTTTTTTTCTGATAAAATAAGAGCATAAATAAAAAATGTCTCAGAAATAAACCACTGAAGAGATGCCAGCTCCCCACCCCAAAGCATTCCTGCTCTCAAGTTAGACAGCATGTTACAGGGAAGAGACAGAGCTTCCCTTTGAGTAAAAAGGAAAGAATGCCAATAATTAGCCACCCAGGAGGCATTTGTTTCACAATATTTTTGTTACTCCATGGCTTCCATTGTGATAGGATTTGTGAAGACTTACAAGAAGGCTTGGAATATAGCTTGTAATTCAACAGTGCTGGTTTGCCATAAACAACCATCATTTGGTTTGTCAGAAATCATCAAGGTTGTAATGTTTCCCCTAACACTTTCAATGGCCACAGAAAAGCTAGGATTTTATTTGTGGTACACTCCAGAAATATGAGCTAAAACCAACAGCAATTATATAAAGCTACTCCCGCATTCATTTAAAGGGACAAAATTTGTTACTGTTTCAAAAAGCAGAATATAATACTTATGGCTTACTTATTAGTGGCAAATACAAGTAATTCATTAAAATGCTAAATCTGAAAGCTGATTTTTAAGACCTAGGTATCATAACCTCAGATGCAAAAACCTCGTGACAACTCACCAGGATTCTATCCAGAGACACTGGAAAATAAAAATTACAGAACTACAGGAGTAGGTTAATTGACAGAGATGAATAGAGGTGAACAGAAAACAGGTATCAAAGCATGAGAAAGCCAAGTTATTGCCTACAGAAAAATACATGGCACAATTTTCATACAAAAGTTTATGTTTCTAAAACAGGATAGGATTTTTACTTAAACAAAGAACACCCAGCCCTTTTTGTCAACATTCTCAACAGAAAAGGCAGAGACAGAGCAGGTAAGGCAACCACACTGATCTATCCTCAATTAGGTAGATGCTTCCTTCATGGCAGGCGTATTACTGGGACAATGCAAAAATGCCATGGGAAGTTTCTTGACTTTTTTTTCTTCAGGTTTCAACGTGAAACCATCAAAAGATAAATATATACACATACATCTGTGTCTATGTATTTAAGTTTATTGATCTTGCTGAATTGTCTATACAGTACTCAAAGATTTTTGTAGATGAATGTTCTGAAATTAATCACATCATAGTTTTACACTATTTCAATTCTCTAAAAATTAGAACTGCAGGACATCTTGGAAGAATCCTTCACATAACCAAAATTCTCCAATTGTATTTGCTCCATAGCTTAAAAAAGTGCTTACCTGTCCCAGCACAACTATTTTGATTTTTTTTAAATCAGTACACTTAAGAAAAGCTGAACTATATCTCAACTGCCAAATTCCATACTTAGAACTTTAAGAGGATTAAATGCATCCTTACCCAAATAAACTTCTACCACACTTTTCTCTACTACCTTATCTGCAATGCAAATACACACCTATCATCACAGAAAAGAGGATTAGGTGAAAAGATAAAATGAACCTAAATTAAATTATCCTAACAACAATAATTTTAATTCAATCAGTAGAAACTATATTTTACTCATCAAATCCATAGCTATCTGCAGTGATAAAAATAAGTTAGTACTCAGTCATAATTGGTATGTAAACCATACTTCTGCAGCTCCTGCTGGGCTCTTCAACTACACACTTTCTGTTTTGTGGCCTAAAACAATTAAGGCTTCCCTGGCAAAGAATAACTTAATTCCTTACACTGGACCAGGGACTGCAGCTCTCATCTATATATGTATGTGATGACCTAAGCAGATCTGATTTACAGCCATCATATTTTGAAGGGAACTGATTTACTACGACAATTGCAGCCACTGACCTAACCACACTCTTAAAGTACCATTTAGAACAAAAGTTATTATAATTCAGAACAAAAGTGCTTTAAAGAACACAAATCCATCTTCTGTCATTTCCAGATGATAACACCCCCATACATTCTCAAATAAAGATGTTATTACACTTTAAACAAAAGCAAAGCTTTGACATCCATCAAACTAATGACTCAAAAAACCCCCCAGACCACCAAAAAGAGACAAAGAATTCCAGAACTGATACAGACTACAGAGAAAGAACAAGTAGAAATACTCTCCTATCTATAAATCAAACATAATTACAGTTAAATATTTAACTGTAATTTGATTCACTCTATGATGACAATCTATATATACGTCTTCCAATCATTTAAAAAAAAAAATCTTTGTAACCACACATCTAGATTAATATTTTTTTTTTTTCCTTAAAAAATATTAACCTAAGTCTCTAAGCAAAGCTACAATTCTGCACACAGGGAGCCCCGTTCTCCCTTCACCTTAAGGCATCCTCCTAGTTCTCAACAAGTAGCAGCACCTCAAAAGAAGAGGACAATGGGAAGAATCAGTTTTAGTAGAGTACATTGCTAACATACTGTGTGTACACCAATTTAGGAAGAAATTAAATTAACATTTCATACCAACACTTCAGATCTATCTATTAGCTTTTTTTTTCCAAACAGTGGAAGTCATACTAAAGCATGCTTCTATATTCCCACTCCACACCCTCACTTTTGAAAGAAAACAACTCTTAATTCAAAATTAATGATGCTATAATTTGAAATGGCTCCACTCAAAACCAAGGAAAAATATTCTGGTTTATATACTGGAGTTAGAGAGAAATCTCAATTCACCACAGACAGACGGAAAACTTGATCAGATTCCACAACACGATGAATTTTGACAAATGACAGGCAAATCAAGTTCTGTACAGTAAGGCTACTTGGAAGTCCCAAATAAATTATTACTTGTTCCTCCCTACAGATTTGCTGGGTTCCAGAGCAGTGGTGCCTGGCTAGGAAGCCACGCTCTATGCACTCCTGTCCTGCAAACCAGACCATCTCAACACAAAGGTGGCAGCTGGAACAAACAGAGGAGCAACAGCTTTGCTCAGGCCCAGAGAAGGTCGATGTTCTGCCTGCCTCGTAGGTCCACCCCTGTTGGCTGGTGCGGGAGATGGTTCGAATGAAAACTGAACCTGGATTGGGATAGCCCAGAGAAAGCAAGAACCTCAGTTCTGACAAACCTGGAAAGCTGAGAGTCATGAACTAAGTTTGGAATTAACTGGGGGAAAATGGGAAGTAAAATAAGAAAGCAAATAAAGACCAGAAACACAGAGAGAAAGACTGACCCTCAGCTAGGGTACACTTTTATGATAAGAGAATGTGGGTTTAAGAAAATTTATAATTGTTTTTTGTTAACTAAACATGAGTTGTCACCTGGTTAGGTGACACTGTGCTGATTCTTAATAAGTGCTAGCACTTCAAGAACAGCAGCAATCATGAGCAGATATTTGGGCCCAAGAAACAGTTAGAAACAAGTCTGTCTGGGACAGTTTAACTCACAATGTTAGCAGGTGAAAAGACCAAGCTAAGCCTTTGGAGCACAGCTCTACCACTTGACTTGTGAGAATAGTACAGGTCACATCTTTTCATTCCACTGCAACCAGAAAATGCAACTTAAAAGCTACCAATAAAATTAAAACATATATCTCAGCGGGAGAAAAAGAGGAAAACAAAAAGCTTTCAAATAACTCATCACTGGGAACCACACCTATGGAACTCTCCGGGAGGTGAGCATTTTCTAACTTCTGAAATTATGTAAGAAATATTCATCCATGTGTCACATTCATCAGAACAGATAAACCAAATAATTATCAGAACATATTTAAAAGACTAAGTGGTTTTACAGGAAAGGCAGAAAACTGCATCTCTGGTGTTGTTGAACAGGGTTTTTTAAATTTTTACAGTTTTAATGCTGCAGAAATCCTGTGGTAATGTGAAAAAACAGATTACAGCCTGTCTACAGGCACTGACTTTTAAAACTCCTAAATTTCAACAAAAGGCCTGAAGTTACTTCAGTAGCATCCTATTCATATACTATGACTTTTCACTTAAATCTTCTGAAGATATTTTAAAGTATTGACAACATGGGCAGAAGTTGAAATAATACTGTTTGAGAATTTGCTTTTTTCATATTTTATTTAAATAATGTCCCATATAGGCTTTCAGAAATTTTAGCCAACCATTTCAGCTTACCAAAATGTGACCTCTGAAATAAAATACTTACATAACTGGTTTTATAACAAGCAAGATTATTCCTTTAACAGCAGAAGAAGCTACAGACTTTGCAAACCCTTTTCTTCAATATAGGCATAGCACTTCTCAAGCAGGGTAAGACACCAGGAGGAAGAGAGTCATATAACAGTGTCAGGAGTGACACTGGGGTGGGAGGAAGGAATTCCTCACCCATGAATGAGCACAGACCACCAAAAGGGAAACTGCAGCCCTGCTGCCCCAAACAGAAATAAAATGCCTGAATCATCATCAGAGAGCCCTTTTCCAAACCAGGGAGTTTGTCCTTGGAGGCAGAATTCATGAAAAAGGGTTTATAAAGTCCACTGGAAAGAAAGGGTTATACACTGCGGTACAAGCACACAGTCTTTCAAGGATGCACCAGAAGAGAGAAGGGGTAGCCACAGGAGGTGAAGGGCCACCTCATGCCACCAGCAAACGCTGACGTGAAATCACAGTGCAATGTTCACAGGAACCACTTGAGAACTGAACATGTCAGACTCAAATTTCAAATAAAAAAGTAGACACGGAAAAAAAAGCAAAAATATATTTAGGTCAAGATATAAAGGAATCATACTAATTTTTCATTTTGTTTCACATATTTTCATGTATAAGAGAAATGCAAGC
This sequence comes from Apus apus, assembly GCF_020740795.1. NCBI lineage: Eukaryota > Metazoa > Chordata > Aves > Apodiformes > Apodidae > Apus > Apus apus. The sequence continues at coordinate 18,933,186 of NC_067282.1, forward strand.
TTTGGCAACTGGCTTTGCACTGCTGCAACTGTCAATTCTTCCATTGCAAATTATGGACTTGAAAACTGATAATACTGTCAGGAAAATCTGCAGGTTTCCCTGAATCAGATTTTTTCAGTTTCTTTGCAATATAGAAAGTAGAATAAAAGATTTCTATTAATTTTTTGCAGCACATGGCAGAAAGAGATGGTTATAAAATGGATTTCAGAACTGAAAAGTTGCTGTCTCATGCAGAGATACCATAAAACAGAGACAGGAATCAATTAAATTAAATTAATTAATAGAAATTTGTTCTAAAACAGTTTAAAATATGGATGAGACAGACAATTATGCAGCTGCGAAACAGAACAACTCATTAAATAATTTAATTGGATTTTTAATTTTCAGGTCTTGATGTAATTTACTTGTATGACATGTAAGTTTGTGATTTATACTCAAGGTAGAAACCAATTTAGTGATTTGGTCACATTGTTATAAAATTATTACTTTGTTTCTAGCTGTGTTTTATCAACACTCAGCTGACTATTATTCCCAAGCACTAGGAAGGGCAAACCAACCACAGTGCTCACATGAGAGGGGATCAATAGGCATGCTGCTTTCAAATACTTCTTGAAAAAAAACCCTAAGGAGGTTTGAAGTGGGATGTACCCATACTGCAATTCTATTATACAGGGACAAGAAAATATAAGACAACCTCCCATTCATGCAGGACAAATAGCTTTGCCAAAAGCACAAATTACACCTAATTACAGGGTATAACTCTGTCATCTTTCTTTTTATAACCTAGCCGTTTACACACTTTGATTTTTCACTTCCATTTGGGTTTATTAACATCAAAGCTATGTCATCACTTATCTGTTTCTACAGACTTTTTTTTACCTGGGGCAATAAATAAAAACTTCTTTGCATTTCAGCTTTTTGGATGCAAGGAAGGTTTAGTCTACATTGTTCTTATGATGTTTCATGCTTATTAAACTTTCAAATGTTGTTGTAAAGTTTATTGCCCTTGGCATACTAGCTTAAATGTACTATAATTAAACCTACTCTCATTGCACATAAATGCATTAGCACTACCCTATGATAAATTTTATCCTTACTGTTAAGGCTATTTTTCATGTAATTACACTGCCTTGTATAAAAGCGTAATGGACAATTTAGTCTAATGCATTGTTTAGCTTTTTGTCAAACATAAAACAGCAATGAATTTTTAATTAAGCTGTACAGGTCTCCTTCTGTATATACAGATTGCAGCAAAAAAGCACATACATGACCACCCCTGAAGAAACAGAGAAAGTAAAGTTAGTGTTAGAAGGCTAAAATAATCTTGACAGTCATACTGAAGAGACCCCTCGCCAAGACAAATCAGAGAAAGGTGAGGGACAGACTTCTGCCTGAAAGCTGTGACTATACAAACAAAAATATACTGTCAAAAGCTAATCTGAAGATACAAATGCTATATTTTGAATTCTTACTAAAGCATTAAAAAGGTATTTCAAAATGAAATGTCTCTTGAATGACATTTGTTACATTTCAATGAAAAGTTTATCAGTTTGGCCAATGAATAAGTCTTCCTGGAAGAAAGAAGACTGCTACAGTTTGGAGAAACTTTATTTTTTCCCCTCACCCCCTCCTTATTATAATGAAGAAAAGGTTGAAAGGTTGAAAACACAGAATTCAAGGAGGGGGCCACATAAATATAACTGCTGATGTTATCTTGCCTAAACCTAAACCTGAATACTTCTGTTCCAAGCAGTCATTCAGTTAGAAAGTTTTAGAAAAAATACAGGTTAGGGAAATAATTTTCTTTAAAAACAAACAAACAAACAAATTTCACCCTTGCACTGAAAAGTGGGAAAAACTATAGGTACGTATCTTTAACTAGCTCTTGAAAGCCTAACAATGATAAAAATTCAAAGCCTTCTCATGCAAGCTGCTTTCTTACTTAAGTAATACAACATTTAGAAAGACTTCTTTAATACCTCCTTCCTCATTAATAAGTGTCACATCTTCTCATCTCCACTGAATTTCATCTACTTGTTTGCAGGTTATTTTTCCTGTTTTGCAAAATCATTCCAAAATGTGACCTTGTTCTCTAGCACAGTCCCTGCCCAGTCTTGTATCATCTGCAGAATGACTCGTTACTCTCTACTTTATCATTGAGTTCAATAGGCAAAAAACAGGAAGAGCGAGACACCAGGGAGGTCTCTACAGAAAACTTGCTCAATACACCTTTTCATTTTGAGAGCAGTTTATTGACAATTAATCAACAGCAATACTAATCCAATCAATTTTGCACTTATTGTACGCTAGTTTCTTCTAGATCCCATTTATCTGCATTACTTAGGAAAATGTCACAAAATACAGTCTTAATAAAGCCTTTAAATAAAAACAAAATACATGACACCTATCACTTTGTTTCTATTCGTTTTATCACAGAGAGAAATTAAACTATTTTGACATTATTTACTCTTAATAAGCCCATACTAGCAATTATTCATCTCTTCATTACCTTGCAGATAAATAAAAACATAAATAAATAAACTTTTTCGGGGGGGCAGAATGTCAATATTAAGCTGATTGCACGCTCTCTCCTTGACTCCTCTGCCCCTGTGACAACTGCTATATTTATCCTTTCCAGTCTTCCAGGATTTAATCCATCCTGCACCATTTCTCAAAGACAAGGCTGCCATTAGATGACTTAAGAGGTGATCTGGTTAACTCAAGTAGCAATTGTTGGCAGCACTGCCCCCAGACGAGTTCATACAGCTTTATCCTTCCTTCTCATATTTCCTACCTAGGAACCAACTGGAAAAAAATAATAATCCAAAAAGGGAATTTGGAAGCCAGAAGTTTTCCAAGAAGCAGTGTATTTGCCTTGGTATCCCCAGTAAAATCACTGTAAAAATATTGCCTTGGTCTGAAATGATCTAAAAACAGTTAAGTTCCTTGCGTGTTGCCATGTGTCTCACCTGCACCTATACTCTTAATTACTTTTTTACGCTCAAGTTTCTTTAAAAAATTATAAATTGATGAGGTAAATCTAAAAGGATTATAAACACCTGCACCACTTTTTGCACTTAAGATCCACTGTTAGGAGTGTACAGTCAGGTACCAGGGGCATTCGGATACAGGCAGGAGCACCCTGAGACCTGAACTTTGCTTCTGCTGTGAAAGTACTAATACATATAGAGACCTCTTCTGCATTTTCTATATCTTACTGTATTTTCTAATTAAAAATTGAGACAAAAAATTTCACTTCAGTTTTAGCTGAGAGTTTCATTTCAACATTGTAGATATCTAACATCAGCCTCTTCATTGTCTTCAGACAGCAGGATCTTGAAATAATTTTCATAAAGCATAATTTGCTTGATTCTAGCATGTGTCACTATCCCCATTGAATCACAGAATTGCCAGAGTTGGAAGGGACCTCTAAAGATCATCTAGTCCAACTCCTCTGCTATAAAGCTGGATCCCCTAGAGCACTTTACTCAGGACTTAATCCAAGGGGGTCTTGAATATCTTCAGAGACAGGGACTCCACAACCTCCCTGGGCAGCCTGTTCCAGTGCTCTGTCACCCTCACCATAAGGAAGTTTTTACCATATTTAAATGGAACTCTGTCTTTTCCAGCTTGTGCCCACTGTCCCTCATCCTGTCACTGGGAACTACTGAAAAGAGTCTGGCTCCATCCTCCCTGCACCCACCCTTTAGATACTTACAGGCATTCATAAGGTCTCCTCTCAAGCTTCTACTCTCCAGGCTAACGAGTCCCAGCTCTCTCAGCCTTTCATCATAAGGGTGATGCTTCAATTCCCAGTCATCTTAGTTGCCCTCCACTCCACTCTCTCTAGCAGTTCCCTGTCTCTCTTGAACTGGAGAGCCCAGAACTGGATGCAGTATTCCAGATGTGGCCTCACCAGGGCAGAGTTAGAGGAGGAGAATGACCTCACTCAACCTACTGGCCACACTCTTCCTTATGCACCCCAGGATTCCATTTGCCTTCTTGGCAGCAAGGGCACATTGCTGGCTCAGAGATAATTTACTACCTACCAAGACATCCAGATTCTTCTCCTCAGAACTGCTTTCCAGCAGGTCCACCCCTAACCTATATTGGTGCATAGGGTTCTTCCCTCCTCTCACCTTCTAAGTAGTCAAGCTCCTACTTTATTCTTCTGTTTTTTGAGGTGCTTATATTTTCTTTTATGTTTGGAGTCCTTTCCTGGAATTTCTCTTTCTTTTTTGGTACTAAAATTCCAATTATTTTCTGCACTTCCTCCGTACCTGAGCTCCAATGCTTTGAAATCACTGACTTAATTTCTCAGATAGTGTTTGAATTATAAACTAAATAATAATTTTAAAATTATGCATTTTTAGAAAACATATTTTTACATCTAAATACTGTTATTGAAGCTTCTATGAGGTCCTCACTGACCAAGATCTAGTCTGCAATTAACACACTCCTTCGCAGGCACACAGCTATTTTGTGAAAAAACCTGGCAGCTGGTATACCCAGGAACATACAGGTTTGTGGTGTGTTTTTCTTTTAATTAGAATTTGTTTACCAGTTTATATTTGGGGAAACTGCTTATATTGTGATTTCTATTTGCATTCCTTTGTCAACTTCCTTTTTCCATTCAAATCCAAATAAAAACCTAAGGGCCTAAAGCATGCTTTCTAATGTTACAGGTGATGAGCTGAGCTATTATTATGATCAGAAGAAAAAATAATGTACTGAGAGAGAAACATATTAATGAAGTTTGGCTTCGGGATCTTGAGCAACCGGGTCTAGTGGGAGGTGTCCCTGCCTCTTCAGGTGGGTTGGAACTAGATGGGTCTTTAAGGTCCCCTCCAACCCAAACCATTCCATGATTCCTTGGCCTAGCAAAACAAAAACTAAAACAGATAAAATTGTTCCAAATAAAAATATGATGTAGTGAGGGCAAGTTATCAGCTATTAAGAAAAATGATGACAGTTTTTAAAAAAGCCCATGTCAGGGCAAAACTCTAACCAGAAATAAAGGTAGCTTAAAGTAAGATGATCCCAAACCCCATAAAATTCTGGAGTAGTTTTCCGATTAAAAGATTAGGAAAACAAATACTACAAACCATAGTAAGTTAAAATGGAGGTTGTGCAATTTGTGCCTTGAATTATATGTGATATGCTTGGTCCCAAAGGACCTTACCTAGCTTACAGGTTCTTAAAACATCATCTCTCCAAATTGTTTTATTTTTTCTGCTGTTCTCTTTCCCCCTCCCCAGCTTGTGCTTCATACACAAAACATAAGTTCATCATGTACTGTTAGCACCTCTTCACCTGATCCTGTAGCTCTAATTCTATTTTCTTGACTCCGTGCTTTGGCCTACGGACATTGTGGTCTTTCTTTTGAAACTGGTACAGTGCCCTTTCATTATGATCATAGACATCCACTCAGCAAACAGATGTTTCAGCTAAAGGAGGCTATTTTCCTTCCCTCTTTTCCACTGCTTCTTACTGTTTTACCACCATTGATATGCGCTAACATAGTCAATTTTGCCTGAAGCAGGATGGGGAACACTCACACAGTTTGGCTGTGGGAAGAGCAACTGCCAGCTGATGAATGGTGAAAAAACAGTTAGAGGAGGTCACATGTCCAAAAACTTAGTACAGAAGAGAAAATCTGCCCATGAAGTAAATCTCACCTACCTATTGCTTTTATATTTTCCTTGCTTTCTGTCATTGTGTCCTACTCTCATCGCTCCCTTTAAAGCTATATTCTCATTTGATTTACTTCTTCCTCCAGGGTACAAAGACCAGGCGAAGAAATATCTATGTCTTTCTCTCAAAGTTTTAACTTATTCCTTGCTCTTAAGTTTATATTGGACCTTCTGCCCCAGAATCCAGAAGCAATTTGCCTCAGGCATTTAGTTGGGACACATCCATCAAAGAGTTATCTTCCTCAAATTGCTTTCCAGCAACTGAAAACCTTCATCATTAGCACCAATGACTTCCTGATTTTGTTACATCTTTACCTTACTTCTCTCAGATGTAGGACAGAAAGTCACCAGAATACGTGCCTCTGATCATCATCCACAACCTGCACTAGGCTTGCTTCATCACTTCAGCAGAAATTTGGACTTTTTTTTCATCATGTGTCCATATATAGTACTCATTCTACACAAACATTATACCTTTATGATTTTAAGTTTTAGATCCATTGCCTTCTTCATATCACATACTGAAAAGTTGCCTGCCCAGGGTATGACATTTTTATTCAGGGCTTATTATAGATATTTTGTTGAACATTATAAATCTAAGATTTTCTGCCACTGGGAATTAAACAAAAAAAATCCTGACCAGGAGTATGGATATCATGTTGCCTTCACACATGAGCTTATGAAACCACAAACACTTCAGTTGAATTTTGGAACTAATTAAAAAAAAAAAAAAAAAAAAGCAGATAAGGTTCAAAGATGAGCTACAAGAATGATTCAATCTTGTAAAGCACATCTAGAGCTCAATCTATTTCTCCCATCTAAAAAGACTAGAAAGAAATTTATTTTAGTGTTGTTCTTACCTAGAAAAATATTAAAGCTTATTGGTTTTGACATGTATAATCTATGGGCATAACAAGATTAGGCAACAAAAAGATGCAGATTTCAGAATGTGGAGGGATAACAGACAACAACAGTGAACAGGTGAACTGATAATATCTCTAAGACCTACAAAGACAGCCTTCTCAAGCTCTACAGGCAAGTAAAAAATGACAAGGTGTTTAAGATGGTCATATATACCTTGTTCAGCTCTTTCGTGCCTTGCAGAAATAACTTAAAGACAGGTAAGACTAGAAAAGACCATCACTTAAACTGGCTCAAGTGCTAAAATTCCTACAGATCTAGAAGGCTAAAGCGCCCTAGCTGCCCAGGACCAGAAGCTGAAACATCATGCTTCATGCACAAGAGACGACTGCAGTTGCAGTATGTAATGTCAATGTCAGAGCAGTGTCACACACAGCCTACAGGCTGAACACAACAGCTGGAATTGCACCAGGCAGCCGCCTGAAGCCATGAACTGCCTCACCTGGAGAATGCGCCTCTTTCCCTCTCACAAACAGTATATGAGAGACCTTCTGAAGCTTGTGTTTTCTCAAATCTGACACAGTAGAGCATTTAAGTGAAAACTATTAACAATATACAAACAACTGATGGAACCTCAGGAACTGGGGTCAGAACTGCTTGCAAGAATAAAATGCAACACACTCTCAGAACTGCATGCATGTTAGCTGTAAAGAATGATGTAATAATTTCCCTTTCTTTTGATAAAAATCACAGTTATCTTATTCCATGTGTGTGCACATTTACACAAAGAGCTACAGATAACAGCTGTATGCAGAATTCTGTTAAGTGGAAAATAATGGCACTGGTATACACAAGCAGCTCATGAAGTGCAGTGTTAATTATGTTTGTGTGCAAGGTTTTTTTTAATAGAACAGATTTTTTTTTCCATAAGACAGAAAATTAAACAACCTTATACTTAAAATATCTTCTTGCCTTCCAAATACCCCTTGAAGCAAGGCAGTAAAATTCTATTAGAAATAAAAATTGTAAAATAAAGCACAGAAAGAGGGAGGTTATATTGCTACTGTTTCTTTGTAACTGACATTTGGCAAAATATCACTTGAAGTTTAAGCTGACTCTATGTATACTGCTTTGGCATACACAGACAAGCAAATTGCATAGGATTTTCACCCTTTTTTTCAAGGGAACCAGCAATTTCTTACTCTCAGACAATTTGTTTTTTGAGAGTACTTCAAGCTTAGAACAGCAACGTACCTCTGAGCACCAAATACACAATCCCACACAAACCACAACCTGGAGATTTCTCTGTATAGTTTACCTGCATTGTCTTCTCCACTTCACTGTAAACCCCACAAACTTATACATTGAAGTGCTAGAAATCCACTGTAATCTTACATCCCAAGCTATAGACTTACATATAATTTTCTCAAAAGATACAGAAAAAAAAATAGGAAATGTGCAAGAAAATATGTTTTAAACATTACTTTTGTTGAGTCATCTCTTCACAACACGTGAGGGTCTGGAAAACATCCACAGAAACAATAACAGACTAGATATATTAACGGACCATAAAATATTATATGAAGACCCTAAGCTGTATTTTCTTTCTTTGACTTCTAATATTGGGAGTGCACCTATTAATGTTATCCACTCTAATTTGATTAAACCTTTGACATAGTTGAGCAAAATCTGCTGGAGTACAGAATGGCAATGACAATTCCAAAAGCTATAAAGAAATGCAGCAAATTAGACCAAACAATACTAGAAGGAGAACACAAGTGGAAAAATTAGAAGTTATTGAGGAACAAAATATGTCAAAATATGAAAATGGATCTTCAGAAATGCTGGGACAGATCCTAAGGAAAATACAAGGCAGAAATTAATTAATTGGACATCCAAAGTAATGTGAGCAACAAAAATAAGTGAACACAGGCTGCAATAAGGACAAGGGAGTTTCAGACACACATTTTCTGATGCTCCCCACAAGCTAGGGCCATCTGTACATCAAGCAAAAAGAAAAGTTTGTAACGGCTGAAATAAAAATAAAAATAAGCTCAATGTATATTATCAAAGGAGGACGGAAGGAAGTCATGCATAAAACCAGATAGAAATGATCATTTTTGCTCCCCCTGCAAGTGCAGGTGTACCAGCAAGGTTACAACTTAGCTGAGAAAGCTCACTGTTTATGTTTGGTTAACTTGACTTTAAAAAAAGACCAGGTGAACTGTGCTGTACTGCAGGTAACTGCAGTCCTTCCTGGCTTTGAAATCTTTACCAAGTTAATAATAATTTGAGCATTTATGTTGAAATTACAGTAGAAAGTAATCATAATACTTATGCTCTTAGAAACTACCAAAAGTCCTAGCAGTTTAGAGTCTAACTGGAACTTATTACCTGCTTCTAAAAAAAGAACATGTTGGCTATTTTACTTTTGACAGTCACAGCTGGAGCCAAAACTGGCAACTGCTACCTAAACCTTACAGATGGACCAGCTTTGACCCACATAAAGAAAGAGAAAATGGTTTTCAGCACAGTACACAGTACTCCCCAATTCCAGTGCAGCTGTTTCTTTATTTGTTAAATGCAATTACAGACAATTCAAACTCCCCCAAGTATATATTTTGCTGAAGGTCCTCAGCAGGATTTAACAGTCATGCCGTGGTGATAAAATGCTACCGATTCTGGGACACCAGAGAGCCAGTTTAAACTTAGCTTCTGCATCTCTTTACTAGTCTGCAATTTTGGGATCACAATGTAGACCAACCTGAAGAAATCACTAATTTTCTCTGTGTTGTGTAAAGAACACAAGAAGTGACTTTGTCTTGCAGTGGGAATCTGCATTATTTCTTGTTTTAAGAAAACTGCTGAAGACAGGATGAAACGACAAAGCAAATCATTATGTTCAACAAACCTGTATGGAACATGAATATTCGCAAATGGAAAGGAATGCTGCATAAACATCCACTGTTGCATATTTCCATTATCAGTTGTGCTAGATTTTGGAAAGGTTTCTGTATTCACACCTCCTTTAACTTTAATAAATAGGAATCATTATGAAAGGTAATATTCCTGTTAGAAAGATTATTTTAATTTAACTTTATACTTGTTAATGATACACTTGAGATACTCTGCACTGTATTCAATTGCAAGTACAGAATTTTCATAAAGCATTAAAATCAGTTTCTAGCTTCTATATTGACTTATACCTTAAGCATTAAAAAGAGGTAGCTGTCTTGGACACCAAATGCTCAAAAGCAATAGAAGCTGGTTCATGACAAACAGCTGTTAAATGCTGCCATTTTATACTGCAGACACAAAAAATTCCTGCATTCAATTCAAACCTGGAGATGCTCATTGAAAAGAAAAAAACAAACAAAACATGAAAGCCAGTAAATCCTGAGCAAAGGTGGTTTTTCCTCAGGCTGCCAAACCATGAGTGGCCAGAATACTAGAAAAAGTGCCATATACACTTGCCCAGTTCCTCTGTTCTTCCTTGGCTGACCCTGTCAGCTGTTCTCATATTTTTATGAGAAAAAGATCACTTCTCAACTGCGAAATCAGAAATGTGAGGGAGTTCAGTTAGCAGAGCATAAATTGAAAAATGCTTTCATACACTTTAGCTCTATGAGTCACTTCTTTAAAATGATCAACAAATAAAATGTCTTACAAAGAATTTCAGGTGATAGACTTCTGTTAAGCTAGCCAAGGACAACAGTGTAGCCCATCTTACTTTTTTATTCCAAGTTTAAGAAAAGGCAGGTACCATCAAGTGCAACTACAATCAGATGTCAAGAAAGCTTCCTCAGGAGGCTCTATAGTATCGTATGGTACCAAATTCCAATTAAAAAATAGAACACTTCTCTGTGTTTGAGGCTATAACACTGCCTCTACAAGTAAAGAACAGTTCAGACAACAAAGTTTTCACTAATAGTTTGGATAAAGTTTCTATATTAAATGAAAGATTAAATGTTACATGATTTTCCACAACAAATAAGGGCTGCTGTGCATTTGACATCTCCAAGTTACCTGCTGAGATCTAATGATATTTTTCATTACTTTTGCAAGTCTGGAAGTGCCTGAAAGGATTTGTTTTTCCCTATATGTATTCTCTTTTAGGATTTTGGTTTCACATCTGTATTCATAACTGTTTTCTGAATAGCTAGAAATTTAATGGTAAAATAACGACTACCTGTGGATTCCACAAGTCTAAATCTTATTACTCTGAACCAAGATGGGTAAGTTGCATAAACCAAAACCCAAAACCACACAACCAGACACAGTCAACAACACTATTAATTGTACCTCTTGAACACCATTCTAATCCAAATACTGTGGAATGGGGACACCATCAAATTGCAACAGTGTTAAAAGAATGGCAGAATTAGCATGTCAACCAGTTCAAAATTAAGGGGCCAAAAATTCAACATTAAAGCATAACCCATAAAGCGTAACTCACTGTGCAACTCCACCACACTTGTTTGGTTTTTGTTTTGTTTTTTTTTTTATATTCAGCAAGATCCTCATTATTTCAATTTATGCCCACTGCCTTGTCCTCTGCACCATTCACCATTGCAAAGAATCTGGCTCTATTTTCTTGATAACCTCCTCAGAAGCAATGGAAGCATGCTATCAGGTTCTCCTGGAACTGCCCCTACTCCAGGTTTAGGGAGTCCAGATCACTTAGCCTCTCTTCACGGAGCAAGTGTTCCAGCCCCCAGCCATCTTGGTGGCTCTCCTCTGAATTCACTCCTGCTTCTTGATGCCTTTCTTGCACTGGAGAGTCCAAGACTAGAGCTGGTGTTCTACATTTGGTCTAAAGAATGCCACGTTAAGGGCAATAATCCTTTTCCCTCCCCGTATCTACTGTTAATGCTGCCCGGGATATTTTGCCCTCATTGCAGCCAGGGTGCACTGCTAATTAACTTATGTTCAGGTTGCTGTCCACCAAAACCCTTAAATGTCTTTCCACAGAGCTGCTCCTCAAGCAGTATTGCTGCAAGGATTTCTTCCTTTGCAGGTGTAGAACTCTGCATTTTTTTTTAGAACTTCATGAGGCTCCTGCTCTCCCATTCCTCCAGCCTAGACAGGTCTCTCCAAATGGCAGCTCTATGTATCAATTTGGTATTGTATGCAAACTTGCCAAGTGAACTCTGCCACCTCCTCTGTTTAACTGGTAAAAATTATTAAACAGGACAGGACCTAGGACAGACCTCTACAGTATTCCACTTTCACTGGCCTCCAGGTCAATATGATTAATTAACCATTACCCTCTGAGGCTGATCATTCAACCATGTTTTCACTCATCTTGTCCATCCATCCAGACTGTACTATCTTGACTTGGACACAAGGACATTGTGAGAGACGGTGCTGAAGGCCTCACAAAAGTTTGAAGTAAATGGCTCCTACTGTTCTCCCCTTATCTACATATTCACAGTAAAGTCAACATGTCTGTAAGTCCAGCATTCTCCAAGTATAAAGTTCAGAGTTGTACTATAAACCATGTGACCAAGAACTAATATAATACTATACACTAATGAAAACTAAAAGTTATGAAAGCGGAAAAGCAACTGCTCAATAGTTGATACCTCTCACTATTAAATTTGTAAATATGACACAACTGTGAGAAATATAGTATTTTAGGCACCATAAACTATTCCTCCTGCAAGCTGTCATAAAAAGTAGAAACATCTTTTGATGCAGAACCAAACAGTTCACAAAGCCAGTTACACCTTAAATCAAGGAGCAACTAATAGTAACTGCAATATATTAATATTAGACCTCTTTACAATAACAAAAAAAAAATTCCAGTCTTATAAATTTCACAAAAGTAAGCTACGTGGGAATGAAGAGGCTAGAGGAGCACTTTGAAGAGTAAATGCTTGAATGTGACAGGGTTACAGCACATCTAAGATCCAGAAAGCTGACTTAAAAAAAAAATAATAAAAAAATACAGAAAATTATTTGGTATCATAAAAAAAAAAATCTGACCAAAAGGTATGACTCAGTGACAAAATTCCATGTAAAGGCAAAAGAAAGCACATATTAACAGAGACTACACATGATGAATGATACCAGCTCTGCTACTAGTCAGGTGGGAGAAAACAGAATCATCAGACATAGTTCTCTGAATCCCCAAGCAAAAATCTCAACAGTGATCAAAAAGACAAATCTAAGACTAGGATCATCAGGAAATGATGAAAGAACAAATAAATAAATAAATAAATAAATATAAATAATCTGTGCCACTAGTGTAGCCACATTTTTTAATACTGCACACAATTGTAATCATTCTTCTACATCTTAAAAACGTGAATGCAGAGACAAAAGAGATACAGAGAAGACTATTACTACTACAGCTATGACTTAGCTTCTAGTTACAGAAAAAATAAACCAAATAGAGGAACATAACAGAAACAGTTAGGTTAACTAGGTTTATTGTTCCTAGCTCTGAACCTGTGATCAAAATAATCTGTAAGGTTTTAAAAGCTGCAGCCTCAAGTGGGGACATTAACCTCCAGTAATTACCAAAACCAACCCAACCAGAAATGCCAAAAAAACACAGAATCATAGAACTGTTTGTGTTGGAAGGGACTTTAAAGATCATCTAGTTCCAACCTCCCTGCCATGGGCAGGGACACATTCCACTAGTTCAGATTGCTCAAAGCTCCATCCAACCTGGCCTTGAACACTTACAGGGAGGGGGCAGCCACAAATCCTGCAGGCAACCTGTTCCAGTGTCTCACCACCCTCAGATAAAGAACTTCTTCCTAAAACCTAACCTAAATCTACCCTCTTTCAGTTTGAAACTGGTACCTCTCATTCTATCACTACATGCCCTTATAAAAAGTCCCCCTCCAGCTTTCCTATAGGTTCCTTCAGGTACTGGAAGGCTGCTAGAAGATCTCCTTGGAGCCTCCTCTTCTCCAGGCTGAACAACCTCAACTCATGGCCCTCCTTCGACTCACTCCAACAGCTCCATGTTCTTATGATGGGGACCCAGGAACTGGACAAAATACTCCGGGTGAGGGTCTCATGAGAGCAGAGAGGCAGAATCACCTCCCTCGACCTGCTGGCCATACTTCTTTTGATGCAGCTCAGGACACAGTTGGCTTTCCGGGCTGCAAGTGCACCTTGCCGATTCATGTTGAGCTTTTCATTGACCAACACTGCCAAGTCCTTTTTCTCAGGGCTGTTCTCGGTCCCTTCTCCACCCAGTCTGTCTTTGTGTTTGGGATTGCTCCAACTCAGGTGCAGGACCTTGCACTTGGCCTTGTTGAACTTCATGCAGTTTGCATGGGCCCACTTGTCAAGGTGCCTCTGGATGGCATCCCTTCCTGCCAGTGTGTTGAGTGCACCATGCAGCTTGGTGTCATAGGCAAACTTGCTGAGAGTGAAAGAAAACACTAGATTGGATGTCTTCCACTTTAGTGATACAACAAAAAAGACTCAACTGATGTGCTCAGAGGAAAGGTCAAAATCCACCAAGTAAAAAGCCAGATAAAGTGAACTCAGTTATAAGCACACCTTCAAAGTATGTGTGTGGCAGGAGACAAGGAAAGCACAGCTTCCTCCTAATGGTGACATTACAATTAATTTCATTTATTTGATGCCAACTCCAACAGCTTTGCTAATGTCTTTCACCAAATGGCATCATTTGGTACATACCATGAGCTGCACTGTTTCAAACACACCAACACCCCCACGCATAGACAAAACCGTAAAACGGGTCTTCTCAAGAAAGTACCAACATATTTCAATACACAACAGGCTCTAAACATGGCTTGGGACTTGTTAGGTAGGACCATTTTTTATATATAGATAACTTTAAATAGTAATTTTACTATAATTCATATTTAATAAAGATACTCAAGCTAAAGCACAAATCTAATTAAAATAGCATAATCAAGTAGTCAAGCAATTAAAATGAGAAATTCAGTGCATTTGCATGCTTCTGCTCAAAGTACAAGGCTTACCCATTTTCTAATACTTACATATTAATACACCTGGAAAATGGTTCTTGCAGTTGGTATGTTGATATTTTTATTGCTACACAGCAGGGTACTAGTCTCTTGCAAAGGCAGACTTCTAGTAAATAGCTGGCAACAAGTTTGTGCATGACTGAAGTCAAATTACAAATGGTAAAGGAACAGGTTTTTGAACTTAATGCCAGCAAAATACCATGTATCTAATTCATGAAAGAATTACAGGCCTCAAGACTGTTATTATTTTATCCGTAGCACTTACTTTTTGGTCTGTTCCACAGCTTTGTTTGAACTTACTAATCAATGGTACTTACTATTGGTACTTTACCAGTAACAAGTCTCAACATATACACACTAGGAAACATTTAAATTTTTATCTACATATTTTATTGTATCAGCAAAAATTATAAATATCTGCAAAAGTTACTAGCAAAATTAAATATGGCTGTAGTAGCAAACAACTCAGTTAAGTCTTCTGAAATCTCTGAATCTAATTTTTACAGCTGTTCATCAAGTGCAGGTCTTTTTTATGTCAATGAGAAAATATATGAATGACCAGAACTGCTCCCTAAGCAGAAAAATTAAAGGCCTTTGCATTAAAAAACAAACAATAAAACAAAACCAACCTGACCCACACAAACACTAACTCGTTCCCTCCTACCCACATCCTACAACAGAGGTACAAGCCCAATTTTGATATTCAATGCTTGCATAAGAAAAGTCTTACTCTCAAGCACACACAACATAACACGACAGTACCAATACCTCCTCTTGCCCTTTAGAATGTCATGCAGCACCAATTTTGGCCATCCTTCTACCATACCAGTTTAAAGCACTGTAATTTTATTAATAATTAAAACCACCTATACATTAATATTTATTTAAATTACTCAAGCTGCTAACAGCTTAAGAAAACAATCTACACAGTTATTTAAAGGTAATGAAAAAGGCATGTACTCCAATGAAAATAATTTTAAAATAAAAACACTATCACACAGAAAACGATTTACTGTTTTTTAACACAGTAAGTGCTATTTGATCAAGGAACACCAAAGAATCACATATTAATGATTCAATACAGATACAAATATCATAGAGATAGCTTTTTCCATATTTAATCATAAGCACAAATTACCTTTTCTTTTTCCCATCTCCTAGTGGTTTTGCATAGATGAGGAACAGGATGCGAAAAATTACAAATCACTTACAGATTCCAATTAAACCCATTCACTTGCTAGGAGAGTGTTGTAAAAAAGTGACTGTAAAAACAATGTAGATTTGGGGTTTTAAAATATACACAAACCTAATAAAAGTCACTGTACTTTCATAATTGTATAGGTTATGTCTAGAAATCCTGCAATTATTAGGAAAACTAGGAAATAAATTTGACCATCTGGTCTGAAAAAACAATCAAATTATTAAGATGAAAATGCAGATCAAGAGGAACGTATTACTCTTCTCTGGGCACCAATTTCACATTCTGTATAGGTAAATATGGACTTTAAGGAATGATCACAGGCAAGAGATTTGAAGAAAGTATGACATGTTAAGATTAATGATAAGTAATATAGACTATGTGAGTGGTCTGTGAATGGCCTGGCATAACACAGGATCATAGAATCATAGAATCATAGGGGTTGGAAGGGACCTCGAAAGATCATCTAGTCCAACCCCCCTGCCAGAGCAGGGTCACCTAGAGTACATCACACAGGAAGGCGTCCAGGTGGGTTTTGAATGTCTCCAGTGAAGAAGACTCCACAACCTCTCTGGGCAGCCTGTTCCAGTGCTCTGTCACTCTCACAGTAAAAAAATTTTTCCTGATATTCACCTTAAACCTCCTATGCTCCAATTTGTATCCATTACTCCTTGTCCTATCACTGGTCATCACTGAAAAAAGCTTAACTCCATCTTCTTGACACTCACCCTTTACATATTTGTAAACATTGATGAGGTTTAATTGTAAACATTGATGAGGTTTAATTGTAAACATTGATGAGGATTAATGTGTCAGAGAACAGTATCTTCTCTCACAACTGCTACATGCCATCATCTCACAGAACAACGCTACTGAAATGTTAGTAATCATCAAGCTTTATTCTTTTTAAGATGTAGGCATCAAGTACAGATATACATGGTCAGAGCAACTTGCTTCAAGAAAAGCAAGTTTAGCTGTTTAGCTTAGAGAAAAGGAGGCTGAGAGGGCATCTTATCAATGTTTATATATATCTAAAGGGCAGGTGTCAGGATGGGGCCAGACTCTTCTCAGTGGTGTCCAGTGACAGAATGAGGGGCAATGGTCACAAACTGGTACACAGGAGATTTAACCTGAATATGAGAAAATACTTCTTTACTCTGAGGGTAACAGAGCACTGGAACAAGCTGCCAAGGGAGGCTGTGAAGTCTCCATCCCTGGAGACATTAAAAACCTGCCTGGATGTGTTCCTGCTCTAGGTGATCCTGCTAGAGCAGGGGGGTTGGACTAGACAATCTCCAGAGTTTCCTTCCAACCCCTACCGTTCTGTAATTCTGTGATTAAAAGCATTATACAAATGAAGCGACTTTAACTGGACAATACAGTGCTAGGGATAGGAAAGAGGTATCCCAAATAGACACTCGAGGAGCTGCCATATCCAAGGCATAAACGCTTTGAAAACAAAAACACCTTATTCACATAGGTAGCACAAAACTTGCTTTGCTGGTGAAACACCGGTGAGTGTGACAGCTCCTACTACACAATGTTGGCCATTACTAAGCTGGGTCATAGTTTTGCTCCCTCTTTATTAGAAGAAAGTATAGAAAGGAAAGCAATTAGCTGGGCTGAGCAGTTGCCTAAGCAATTTACTGATAATTATAAAGTACCAATTCTTATGGTCTCCACCTGAGCTTTAAGATAAAATAGTAATTTTGATTACAATCTGTATGTGTTATAGCATCTGAAAGCATTATTTAAACAAAGTTTAGTCCAGTTCTTTGACCGTAGCTTTGCTGTCTGGCATTTCTAATCCTACAGGCCACATGTCCATTAAGCAACCACTTACTAAATACATTTTTCTTAAAGTAATCTTCAATCAAGTTTTTCTAAGCTATTATTTTTTCCACTTCAAAAGATTGAACACCAGAGATCAGAAGCTTTGGGATACCAGTTGGCAATGTCCATTTTTTATAATTATTTAGAAGACCAGAAAGGAACTTCCTAAGGACCATTATGCATTTGGAGGATTATCAAACCACAGAAAGTTAGGGACAATGTGCATGCTTAAAATACCTGTTATGCTTCTAATTCTTCTCAGGTATGAATATTACCAGCTTAGTCAATTACCAGCTGGACATCAGCAGAGTGTATCAACCATGATGCAAGTGTTTGATATCCCAGTTAAAGGGCTTTTTCCAACCCTTGTGAAAAACGGGTTTTACCACAAAACTGAAGTGAAAAGCCCATGTAAAATCCCATCTCTCCTTCCACTTCTTCCCACCCATACACACTAAAAGGTGAAATACTTATTTCTTATAAAGCCAAGAAAATCCAATCACAAAATAAAAGAGGTTTTAAAATAAGCAATACCAAATGAGGGTTTTTTTGAACCTCCAGTGTGTCTGCTTAGAGAGAAGAGTAAATTATTAATCTAGGCTTTATTTTAATGAAGTGTCAAGTCAAATGGAGCCTACAAAGAAATTACAGCAATATTTTTCCATATCCTGTTTGTGAAATAAAACCAATTTAACATTTTAATTAGCAATTACCTTTAAAGAAAGCTTTAAAAGTTGGTATTAGGCAATGCAAATTACAGTTCGTGCAATTTTATTCATTAATTATTCTTAACCTGTTATGTACCCCCATGGCTAATGTTATGTCTAAATATTAATTCCTTAAAAGGAAATGGCTTCAAGCTAGTCATTAAAGCTTCTATGAAGGGAAGCCCAAGCTATCTTTAATACAGGAGCTAAAATATCCTAACACATTACAGAAGGCAACTAAATGCAATGTATAGAATTCCTTTTCTGGTCAATCGAAAGTAACTTTCAAAAAATAAAATTGCTTTCAAATAAATATTTTGTCCATATTTATATTGTTTATATTAATATTTTGCATCTATTCACTAAGATACACAGGTGCTCATTTTTCATTCTATCATAAAAGAAGTCTGAAGTTTATGGTTCTGTATACTTTGTGACCAGTAAATAACATAACTCTACATTTTGGTTGGTACAGCAATATCCATACAAATTAGCTTCAAGAATTTTTTAAAAAAGTTAAAGGTTTTGGTTACTAAATTAACAACTTGAAGGACACATTTTGGCTCTTTATAATTATACAAAGCCCTACTACCTTCTCCAGAAAGAAACCAATTCCATTATCTCTCACTCGCTTTTATATTAAAAGTTATTTTTTGTTTCAGAACAGGATACTGGTCTTCATTCTTTTTCAAATAAATTCTTGGTTTAAATCAAATGCACAAAGAGAAGCTGGAAGTTCAGAGCAGGAAGAAGGTGGCTAAGGATGCTATTTAGAGGCAAGAGGAAGGCCACATGCAAGTGAACTTAAAAAAAGAACTAGAAAATTATTATCTGGGAAGAGAGAAAGACAGCAGGTCAGAATTTCCAGTAGGCCATTTTCCCACCCCACACTACACAAGAGCACCAACATGAGATTCAGATACTTATTTTCTTATCTTCATTTTGATAGGTTTACAGAATGAATAGATAACTGAGTTGAGAAGGAGATGACAAACTATCTTTTGGTGTTACATTTTTTTCTCTCATTGTAAACACTGCTGCCTTTGGTTTAGCATCACATTCATTTCTTTTAGATACCCAACATGCTAAATGCTTGGGAAAGCTCTGTAGAAGTTACTAGAAATGTGTAGCTAAACAGACAGCACAGAGTAGTTCAACTACAATAACAAAAAATATCTACTATCAGAACAGGACAAATTGGCCAGAAATGAAGAATGGCTCTTCATGGCACAACAGACTCTCTAGTCCAAGGCACATTTTATACCATTTCACATTACTATTGCTGAATTACATCTATTTGTTCTTAAAAACTCTTTGTCTTCTCCAGTGTTCACAGCTCCCCATATTTAACAGAGATGAGCTTAATGTGAGTTCCCTGTATTTGTGAAACAAACAGGGTTAGACAAGGGCTCTAACTAAGAAACAGTGTTTATCAAAATGCTCTATCTAAAAGAAGTGTCTCCAGTCTCTGCATGAGCAACTATAACCATCACCAGGTTAGTTGGCAGCAGCTGTGAGTGGCTGTTTAGGCCCCACGTGTAAACAGCTCTGTACCAGAAACATGGAGAATGTTAAACAACAGCATCAAATTAAACGTAAGTTTTTTGGACGGTGGTTGCTTTTTGAGCAATGCTGTAGGAATGAAGGACAACAGACAGCAGTGCACTACATTCCCAATGCTAGAGAATGAAAAGGCCATCCCCTCCTATGTGCTTTCCACTGATCAGTGGTTCCAGTGCTTCACATCCACAACCATAAACAACATTATATAGTGCTTAAAGTAAGAAGATTTTCTAAGGAGGCAGGAGATGTGAAAGGTAAAACAAACAGTTTAATTTAACAAGCTTGAATTGAATTTGGATTAATTGCTATCAACATATCAGAAAAACAAGCTATTTTAAAAATAGATTTTGGCTATTAGGCTCTTAAAACTGAACACAAACACTCATGCTAGAAATACCAGTCATTTCATCTTTCCACAGTGTGCCTTGAAACAAAGTGCAGGTTACAGTTACCACTGGGCATATTAATATCTTTTATATTAATTTCAGCTCAGCTTGACATTAAATATTTATCTGAAACTTCTATTACAAAACAGTTTTCAAGACTAATAAAAAGTAACCATAGTTTATAGCATGAAAAGTTGATATTAAAATCTATAGTATTATAAACATTTATATTTTGTTGAATGCTTCCGTAAGACTTCTTTTTTATAAATCGGTCGCACACAATGAAACATCAAAGCTATATACTGAAGTTCACTCTAGTCATTCTGTAAAATGTGGCCAAACAATTCTGCTAGGAATACATATCACAAAATGGCGTTTATTTGTCATCAGGAGATATGAGGTAGCATATCCCTTTGAGTATAGGAAGAAGCAGGCAGGCAACTCTGCAAGCTTATCTGAATGTCTTTAAAGTTTTTACTCTAGGAGACATAACAGGGAGTTGTATGCCTCGTTCATCTTGCTTTTAAATGGCCAAGAAAATGTGAAGACTGGGAGATATTCCGGAGGACTGGAGGCTAATGTCAGCCCCATCTCTAAGAAGGTTTCAGAGGAGGACTCAGGTAATTTCAGACCCATTAGCCTCACTTCAGTCCCTGGAAAGGTCATGGAACAAATCTTCCTGGGGACTGTCCCAAGTCAGTTGAAGCATGTGATTGGGAAAAGCCAACATGGATTAACCAGGGGCAAATCATGCTTGACAAACAAGTCTCACAGCCTCCTCCTGGAGAAACTGACTAGTTACAGCCTTGACAAGTGGTCTGTGCAGTGGGTGGGGAACTGGCTGACAGACCATACCCAGAGGGTGATAGTAAATACTTCCTCCTCAAACTGGCAACCATTCACAAGTGGGGTGCCCCAGGGACTGATATTGGGCCCAATGCTGTTTAACATCTTCATAAGTGACCTGGATGTTGGGATCAAGAGCACCCTGATGAAGTCTGCTGATGACACCCAGATGAGTGGAGAGGTTGACCACTCCAGAAAGGAGAGCCACCCTCCAGGATGACCTAGACAGGCTGGAGGAGTGGGTTAGCAGGCACCTCATGATGTTGAACAGAGAGAAGTGTAAGGTTTTGCACCTGGGAACAAGTCAGCCAAGAGGACAGTTCAGACTGGGATCCACCTGGCTGGAGAGCAGCCCTGTGGAAAGGGACCTGGGGATCTTGGTGGATAACAGGCTCAACATGAGTGAACAGTGTGCTGCAGGGGCAAAGAAAGCCAACAGGATGGTGGGCTACATCAACAAGGGCATCGCCAGCAGAGATAAAGAAGTCATCATCCCTCTCTATTCGGCAATTGTCAGACCACACCCAGAGTATTGTGTTCAGTTTTGGTCCCCACTCTACAAATAAAGGATGTAGACAGGCTGGAGAGGGTCCAGAGAAGGGCCACAGGGATGATCAGGGGACTGGAGGACCTGCCATATGAGGAGAGGCTGAGCAAACTGGGTTTGTTCTGAGTGGATACCAAGAAGATGGAGTCTCCCTATTTACAGGGAGTCACATGGGCACAAGTTACTCCTGGGGAGATTCTGACTGGACATAAGAGGAAAATTTTTCACCATGAGGACAGTCAAACACTGGAATAGACTCCCAAGAGAAGTGGTAAATTCCCCCACATTGGACAGTTTTAAGCCTCAGCTTGACAGGGTGCTGAGCGATCTCATAAACTACAGTATTGCCTAGAAAGGTTGGACCAGATGATTCTTGGGGTCCCTTCCAACCTGGCATCTTATGATTCTGTGAAAATCAGGAAAATTAAGCTGGTGGGGAACATGGGAATACTGCTTCTCAAAGGTTGAAGGATGTAAATTTCCATCTAGAATACCTTTAGAGAGTGGGTTCCACTGCAGCACTTTACTTCTTGTTGAAATATACCAGGGTCCTTCACTGATGAAGAATTCCTTTTCCTTCTGTTGTTTGTGTTCACAAAAAAAATGATTATATAGCTTTTTCTTCCAGTGCTGCTATAAGGTAGCAAATAACTTTAATATCAGAATGAGTTGCCAACATGACAGAGTTTAAAAGGAAATCCCACCACCACTTACTTTTTCATGCAAACACCCACGGCGCTTATAAATTAAAACATGTACATGAAAAGGCTATCTTAAGACAATTTGCTTGCAACAAGAAATTTAGAGCAGAAACAAGATTCCAGTACTCTACTCAAAGTAACAGCAAGTTGAAAGACAGCGCCTGCATCACAGATTCAAATGGAGCTACCCAAGTCTAAGCGTTCAGATGTCAAACTGCTCTGAATTGAAGAAGTAACTACCAGTCAGCTGCACTGGTAACAAAACCAGCTAAGTTGTGAGCTCAGCCCCTGGCAGAGTGAGCCGCAGGGAAGATGAATTACACAGAGGGCTCAGGGACGGGATTGCACTTAATGCCTGGGAATGTGCCTCGGCAGAATGCCCACGTCCGGCACCGCTGGCTGGAATCCAAGCAGATCCATTACCCTCCCTTTATACATCAGCTTAGCGCATGCCTCGCTGACACCACAGATACGCCTTTCCTCCTCCCGTTTATTTTTAACTTTAGTATCTTTAACACAACTGAGATACATACTTCAGGCTATACCATTAAGGAGGATTTTAAACCCAGTTCAGCACTTGGTAAATTATTGCATTATCTTTCCAGCTCTAATCCAATACTGTTTTTAAGACAGGCAAATTAAACTACTGATAGAGTTCACACAGATGCTTACATGAGTTATGCTGAACCAACTGTACTTCCAATCCCAAGCTATTTGTCCCTGAACCTTTCAAATGTTCCATAAAAATAATTATTTTGTCTCATGAAAACAATTATTTTGACTCTAAACCTCAGGAAAAAACTTAGCCCTTCTTCAGGATGTTCTTGTTAAACTGAGAGGACAGAGAAAAGCTGATGATACATTTCCTTTCAAAATTGGATTTGTTTTTTCTTGATCTGTATCCAGTTATATCCCAATCTGGTTGAGGAACAGTGTACCTTTGAAATTCTGTGCCTCTTTTTCACTCTGTCCCTAAAAGAACCATATTTTTATCACAGATAAACAATACTGTAAGAACATAAGTGTTTTTACTCTTTTTTTTTTTTCCCCTAAAATATAACCCTTCAGAAAGTTTTTCTTATTATTAATTCACCTTATATATACTTAATGTAAGACTGGTTTTAAGCCCTGAAGTATCACCGTATCATTCTGGTTGGAAAAAGACCTTCAAGATCATCGAGCCCAAAAGCATCTGGACTGGCATGAAAAGATCACAGTTTCAGTACATCTGATAAATTGTTGTTGTTGTTGCCTAGATCACCTAGTAAGCTGGTTGATGAGACACTTTCCTAGGATATGAAAGACACAGACTAAGCTTTGTGCTATGCTCTATCCAGATAATGAATTTGAGCCTATATATTTTGTAACACAACCTTCAGACTCCCCTTATTCTGAAAAATACCTCTCCTCTCTATTCTTGTCCTAGGCAGCAGAAATATTTCTTATATTGTGAACACAAATGTATTCCTATGTTGTAGACTACAATCACCTGCTTTGTTTTTAGGACAAACTAAAAACTTACTACTAGAGGAAAGACTGAGACTTTCTGTACACAAATGCAGATGCCCAGGATTTCCTACCATAGTTATCATTATGCTCAAGTGTGGCCTCGTTACTTCTAACAAAGGGCCACTAAAATTCCATATCTAACCTGGCCTTATGAGTTCCCATGCTGATAAAGAGAACTGGAGAAAAATTAATTGCAACATTACACCCACGCACACCCACAAAGAAAGGGGGGAGGCTTTTACTCCCCCAGTAACACTCAACCCAGAATTCATGGCTTGCATCTGTTTTGCTACAGTGCATGAGAACCCTGTCAATAACAATCTCAACATATAAGGCCCTACACAAAAATAACAGACACAAAACCAATCCAAGTTTATATTTGCTAGATGAAAATTTCTCCTACACCTTTCCTCTGTGTGGGAATTGATCTTTTCCCCCTTTTTATTTGGAGGAACTTAAAGGGTACCAGCCCTCAACCTAACAAATCAAGAAAACAAACCACATGGAGCAAATTTAAACTACAAGAAAAGGAGGGAGGGTATTAAATGAATAACCAACCAAGAATTCCACAAGATTAAAGCAGTCAACAGTTTTTATAGCCTTTTTCTATGGTTAAAGGTTTGTTTTAAAGGTAAGTAGTATAACTTAACACTTCAATAAAGTTTCTCACCTCAAGATTTAACTTCTGCCACCAAAAATCTCATAAAGACTCTTGATACTCTTGATTCTCAAGTCAAGTGTATAAAAAGTGTATATGTACCTTGATCCTGTTACTTCATTTTATCATTAATACTAGCAAAGCATTTGATATCATTAAAGTCACATTCTTTTTTGTAGTACTGAGAAAGTACCACAACTTTCACTGATAAACTTTTAGCCCTTACAAATCAGAAGTTTCAAGCCTGGAGGGTGAAAACCAATAAAATAAATCCACATGACCTTAAAAAAAACCTTTACATCTTCAGGCAGTTCAATTTTAAGGCTTGATTTATGATTTCTGCACTTATGACCACTACATCACCCTACCATGAAGCTCAACTTAAGTCTCTTGTCAAACCATTGTTGTCCCATTAACAGGTTGATTATGTGGTAGGTATTTTTCTAATAAACAAACATAACAGCAGTTTAATTTCTTTGAATGTCAGACATTTCATGGACACTTAATAACAGAAACTGAATTATGCTATTGTATATAATATAGCCTAAGATAACAAAATAACTACAGTAACACCAGGTGCTTTACTCAGTACCTTATGCATACATCAGCTCCAAAAACAGAGCAGTGCAAACTCTGGAGGAGAACAGATCCACTTTCTCTTCCCCTGCTTCCCCCACTATAAAAGTATTATATAAAACAGAAAGACTGCAGAACCAAAACTGAATAAAGTACATTTTTACTGCAAAAGCAGAACGACTGTTTTTATTAATTACTTATAGGAGAATTTTCTCATATTCAGCAAAACATCTAAACCAAATAAAATTATTCAGTTGATGTACAGGCATGAGTGTTGCTAGCACATTAGCTTCATATGCTTATGAAACTACTCATAGACTCTGCCCTTCACAAAGTATGGCCTGTAGGACCAACATCCTATCCACAATCAAAAGCTCATCACTGTGGTCTCATGGCTACCTCAACATAACCTGATCATCATCAGTAACTCATTATCTGTGTATTCAATGCTTAATGACAGACAAGACACATTCTACAGCTTGGTGAGGTGACCAAAAGCTTGTGTAATCTTCCCAGCTACAGCAGCTGGTCTAATAAAGGAAATTGCCTCTCTCAGCTTTGTTTGCCATACACATTCACAGGGACACTAAATGGGCTAGAAGCATCCCTTAAGCATGCAGTGATGGGAAACCTGACAATCTCCAGGTCTGAAGTACCAAACAGCTGAGATGCGACCTCCGGGACAACAAGGAACACTTTATGCATGAAGCGTAATGCACTTCAAAGAACTGCAAGTAACTTTTAAGCCACTCGTGGTGGTCTAGTCAAATCAACTATATATTTCTGATGGCCAGAAGCAAATGTACACAACATGAATCTATAGAGGCGATATGCAATCACACACAGTCTGCTGATCCATACAGAAGGGTGTGATTTCATCCTATTAACACCGCACCCAGAATTTACTCCCTACATAGCCTGGCCCAGAGCTACTGTGTCCACTCCCCATTACCTGCCACTTTCTAACTCTGAATTTGAAGCTGCATCTAGCACCCACTCTGGTTCAGCGATGCAGGATGCAGAAGCAAGCATTGCTTCCTGCTGGCAAGTGGCAGTGCAGGACAGTGCCTCATGTGGTGGAGTCTGCTGGTCCTGGAAGTGATGGAGGGAGAGTACCCTAACCTGCAGGCTACTCGAAGGAGAAAGGACCCTGTATATGATCTCATTCTGCAGCATGTATCCTGAGGATGAAGTCCTCCAGGGAAGACTCCTACACCTTCACAAACATCTAATCAGCAAGCAATTAGGGGATGAAAGAGATGAAAAGATTTCCTACTACTATCAGAACTACAGTCTCACAAATCCTTTCACAAAGGATTCAGCCATGTGATGGCTCTCAAGGAAGTAGCACCTCCACAGAGCATGACCATACACCGCAAAGGAAAAGTTATCTGTCCTGGAACATGATACACTGCTTTAGGTTTTACACAAAGGAATCTGACTATGAATCACTGTTTCTGACTGCATCTTGATCACCCTGCTGTCATTTCAAGAAGCAGTGCTGTCGAGGAACTTCTTCATCACAAATTAAAAAAAAATTAGGTACCCTTGATAAACATTCAGTAAACAGATGGCATATTAGCAGATGGAAGTGCATTATTTTTTCACAGAGGTGTTCACATAAGGAATCCAGCACTTATTGCTATACAAAGTCTGTTCCATTAATACATGCAACATTTCTGGTGCACATAAATCTTTACATTTTTCTTCGTATTTTTCACTTTCGAGGCTGAAGAGAACATAAATCTTAAAATTCAAGACTAACAATGCAACACCATTTCACAATATGACATTGTCAGTTTTAAAAATTTAACAGCAGCTGCAAAAGAAGTATGTCAGCAATTTCCTACAATGTTTTTCTGGGAGACTGAGTAGGGACATTCCATACAACAGGCATATCTGGAATAAAAGAAAAGACTGTGTTCTAGGAAAGTAATTTTATACGCTTTACACTCTTTATTGTCCATGACGGTTCCTCAGCTAAACTAAAAATATTAAGTCTGAAATGACTGTTTTAAAATCTAGAAAGAGAAGAGTTGCTTAATTTTTGCCATTTTGGTTTTCCCTGTCAAGTCCTTCTCATAGGTCACAGCCTAAATGCTGTTATTTATGACTTTTAGGTCTTTAGTACTCTTTTCAAAAAAGTTGCTGGTGACAGCTCAAGAAAGACAAGCATGAATTTCTTTACAGAAGTGCTTAAGTACAGTCTTCTGTGAAAAAATGAACAATTCCTTTTTTCCCAGAAGGAGAAATACTTCAGCAGTAACACAAACACATGCAATTAACACTGAGCTATAAAAACAAACTCCATCTCTGATATAATACAGAAACTGATTTCTTTAAAATGGCAAATTAAAGTACACATTTTTAACTGTACACCACAAAATAGAACATGTTTAGCTATTATAAATTAATTCCAACATATTTTAAGTTTTTGTTGAGAAGCTTCCATATGGGAAAGTCTGGCTATATTCAATTCAAATGAAAAGAGCTTGCAGAGCTTAAAAAAAATTGTCACTTGAGTAAAGAAAAAAATAGCAGCATGCACTGCCAGATAATCTGGTGGAGGGTTAGCCCAGACAAAGTAATTCGCAGCACAAGAAAAGCATCTGCACATTGTAGAGCTCAAACTGAGCTCAAACAAATGGAATCTGCATATTGTTTAAGTAACTCTATTTCCACCACTCAGTTGGTTCTCACGTGTTTATAAACATCCCTGGGTTCAGGACAGGATTTCTGTAGAAACAGAATATGAAAAACCGCATTTCTCTGACCGTAAACTTAGGAAAACATGTCCACATTTCTAAGTAGCTCCTGTAACTGAATCATTAAAAATATACTTATATATATATAAAAATTACATTAGTGACACAAAAATTTCAGGAAGGCAAACCAGATATTGCATTTGTGTGAAGTACTGAAAAAATGTTTTCTCTGATCTATGCAAGTTGCTACCAAAAGTTGTTTTGAGCTTGTTATTTTCTTTTTAAAGAGAAACAACTCCCCAGGTTATTCCACTGTGGACACTACTGACTGCAAAAAGTAGAAAAGCTACTCTTAAGTGGAGATGGATCTCATGAGGAACAGTTATGCCTTAAGAACCAGGAGTCCTAATGTGAACAACTAAATCAAGTAGCAGTTCTCATTTGTTCCCTATTGGAAAGTAAAGATCTTATATTAATGGTTTACATTAGATAAAAGCATCTAAATTTCTCTGGGAAAAACTGGTTTTGAGTTGATGGATGCTTTGTATTGGGTTTTTTCATCTTTTGAAGACTACAATGTTTAATCCTGCTGTTGCACATCTGCAGCAGATGCCTGTCATTTTTTTACTTATTCCCAAATACAGCAAGGGTATACTACAAAAATACTACATTATAAATGCATTTAACTTTATATGCAGTTCAATGTATTTTATTTTAATACTGCATTATAATTTGTTAATAGGTTACTAATGGCAGTATCTCCAATAAAAGGCATTATCAAAGAAAATGCCTACTTTAAAAAAAAAGAAAGGTTAAGAAAATTATTACCTTCATTTCATGTAAATTTTTCATCTATACTAGATGTTTCTGCAGATTTTGGAGACAGATGAAGAAGCTTCTCTGCTGATTTGGCAAAGGAGCAAGAAAGGTATCAGTGCTGATAAGATAACACTTATTAGCTACATCTGCTGTAACTGCTTTTTACAGAGTTCATCTCTGCAAGACAGTCACTCTTGAAATTTGCCCTACCTGGAAAGGGGCACAAACCTTGAGGAACTACTTTAAATCCCATTTGGTGTTTAAAGCTGACAAGACTCCCTTCTCTTGTCTCTCAGCTCATAGTATAATAAAAACCTTCACAAGTAGCAGTAAGAAAACCCAGTATTCTGAATAGTCAGGAAGCATGTATTCTGAAGGAGCATTTCACACAGTTTTATCTGTAATTTATCTTTGATAATTATTTTAGCTAGTGTCTTTCTGGAACATTATTCAAATAAATTAAGCCTAGTTATGTTAAGTAATCTTATTATAAGCACCAAAGTAAAAAGAAAATTACACAACATTACAATGTACCAAAATTTAGCGACCTAAAAGTCCACTTGTTAGAAATAGCCATATTTAGCCAGCCACAGTTGTTACAGAAAGGAAGCTTCTGCAAGGAATTCTGATACAGAGCTCTCATACTAAACCAGCAAACACAGGTGTAAACCAGTACAAAACAGCATCAATGGGAAAAGAGATGCTGCTGCTTGTACACAACACATCATTTCTTAAAAGAAAAAAAAAAAAAAATTATCATTATGTTCAAAGTTTTTAGAAAAAAAAACCCACCACAACACAGCTTCCACCTAAGAAGGCAGACAAAAACCCCCACATTACAGTATTTTGAAACCATCTAGAGTATTTACTGGAGGAAAAGTCATATGTCCCCAGTAAATAACTACTAATTTCTTCTCTGGGATTTTTTGTTAAAAATCAGAATATTATTTTGTGCAATTCTTTCTACTCAAAAGAGCATTTTTTAAAAATTTTTCAGGCAAGCTATATATTTAGATGTTTGCCCACTAACATAAACGGCCAAATATTCTCAAATACTAACCCTTTATTATGTTGAAATTAAAACATTGCTAAAACCACAACAAAACCATGCAGCTTAACTCACCACATCTGTCCACATGTATCAAAGTGCCTAGAAAGAATGTTAGTTAGAATTTATTTAATCACTGAAGTCATATAGCAAGAGTGAATTCAAATAAAAGGTGACAGATCAGATGAAACATAGTTAAAATTTTAACCTCTAAGACCTCTAAGATTATATTTGACATCATGTTGTTTCATTATCAATGAAGACACCTGCACAAAGAATCTCTGTGCACACAGAGAAGGAAAAAAATGTAAACATTTTCAAAACCAAAAGCTTCAGGATATAAATACCTCAAATTCAAAAAGCTGAAATGGATACCATATATATAAAGTTGAGAAACAAATGCATACCCATCAGTAATATTTAAGTCTACAATTAATTATAACATCATACTGCTGCAGATTCCATACCCTCTATACCACATTCTATTTTAGGCACACAACATGACAATGTCTGTATGTCACTAATGCCAGGAACGATGTTTGTGATATATTTAATACCTCAGTTATTGATTTAGACTCTTTGGTGGATACCTGATACATAGCCTATTTCCACAACACAGTGAAATACAGAATTAAACAAGAGGTAGCTAAGGTTACCCTGGTTGGTTGCACAACAGGAACAGTTTCAGAAAGACTGAATTATATTTAAGGAAAAGAAAACAAAAAATTAAGCTGTCCATCTAATTCCAAAGAGCTCTTTTTGCAGGGGAAATTAATATTTATTGATGCTTAAAAACTAGAGGAATGTTGGCTTAAAATGCATTTTACTAACACATTTTCATAATATTTTTGGACTATTAACTGAAACTCATTTTGTTTAGATGAATTAGGAAATAACAATGTTATTGAGGCATTTAAATGCACAGAACCAAATCAATCATATTGCAGTACTTCAGTTTACTTCCAGGTGCATGGTAAAGAAAAAAACATAACAGGAATACATTTAGGTGATACACCAGAGTTGAAAGGTGCATGCATGCATTGTGTTAAGCTGTCTCTCACAGTAGGCATAAACTGGTGGTATCTCAGTCACATAGTAATAAACTCACTATCCACTTTCTGTTCAAAACCAGCAAGTACTCAATGCATTTACCTACGAAGGTGACTGCCTTGTCGTGATGTAAGACAATATTTTTTTGTAATATTTATCAAGACAGTAAATAACAGTGAAACCACGAAGTTGGCAGAGGGATGCTTCCAGATGCTGGCAAGAGCTCTGCCCGTGCCTCGCTGCACCTCAGCTGCGCTGGGCACTGCTGCCAAGAAACATCATGGGTTCAAAGCACCTTCAATCAAACTGGCCCCCCAAAGGCTGCCAGTTTTGCAGATTCTGCAGTGGAAAGATGACTTAAAGGCACCATCTAGCAGGTGGTTCAAGCAGCCAACCTGAATATGCAGTAAGGAATCCTCCAACACCTTTCCCATCATGCTACAAATCTAAAGCTGTGCTGGGGACCGCTGCCTGACTGTGCTCTGCACCCCAACCCACTCCCTAATACATTCTGTTATGCAGAGAGAACAACAGCTACCAGAAAAATAAGATGCAAAAAACCAGCAGGACAAGATTTTAATGAAAGGGCAAGGTAAAGCAGGGAAGAGATTTAATAAATAAATAAATAAATAAATAAAAATCCTTACTTAAAGATGCTCCAGCCCACAACAGCAATGGTAATTTTGGTGATTTTTACACGGCCTTGTTTTACAACAGTGTTTAAGCGTTAATGATCTGACTGTGTGATCAGTTTTGCACCTGCTGCATTCAAATATAAGGCTTCTCTAAGGCCTGCAAGCTATCACTGAGTAGCATGTTCGATGTGGATTAAAACCAGCTGCATTAAGTTTGAAAAGCCTGTTAAAGTATTCTGCTGCAGACATTTATTTTATACATCCTTAATTTTACTTTGTGAGCACCCTAGTAATCTATTGTATGTGCTGTTACATTTGCACTCTCACTTAAATTCTAATAGAATAAAGACTCAGGGATAAACACTCCAGATTATTACTTAGAAGACAAACTATTACTGGATTTTTGATCCACTAAAAGCAGGCAGATTTTTTCCTGATATAGATACAGAATCTTCCTCTATATTTCTCAGATTAGATTGCACATATTCTTTCTGGTTTTATTTTAGAGCCACATTCCTCCCTCAAGGCGATTCCATACATCACCACAAATCCTTATGCAATTTTATCCCAGGGTTCTGTATTTATCAAGACACCTCACCTTAGGAGCAACACTCTTCCCTTTATCAGGCTTTTAAAATAGACTGCATTTTAGAAACTCCCACCAAAATTCCCATTCTAACAAGATTCCCCAATGTCTCACAATTTAAAGACCATAACTTATAAACAATGGCTCCTTTAAAGAAATATTCTATTTGGTGACCAAATTCAAATGCCACATATACACTTTTTATCTGCCAGTACCAAAAATCCTTCACACACAGTTATTACACAAAGCCTGCCTTCCTAAATAACACCATCTATTACAAAAAATGTTCAGAAAGATACTGAGTGAGAAAATGTGGGCTAAAAGTAGTGTAAGAATAACTTAAATGACAAAGTGGTCCTGGATAAAAAGGATGTGTAAAAACCATAAAAATCCTAGAGCAACACACTTCTTCCTTCCACTGCTCTAAAACTTTCTTCAAATTATTTAAACAAAATGCTGCTTTTGACATGCATGCAACAGATTACACTTGTTATGGAAGCATATTAACAAGGACTACTGAGAACACCACAAACATATTTTACATGCATTTACTTTAGAAGCTAATAATAAAAATACACTAAACAGGTAACATGCTCACAGCAGACATTATCTTGCAAATCTTCTATTGATCTGGTTTCAAAATTTTACCTCAGTGAAAACCATGCACAATATATCAGAATTTGTCTAAACCAACTCTAAGTCAACATTCATCTCTTTGGAGACAGAGTGCACCTCTCAAAATGTCACCAAGAAACACAGACAGGACTTCAGAGCTTTTTAAAGCATTTTTATCAGCTTTCAAGTCTGGCAGTCCAGAGACATCTATTAAACCTGTGATAAACTTAAGAGTTACATTTAATGTAACTTCTCTCCCTAGATTATCCTGTGAACTGTGGCACTTCCTGAGTTTTCCATAGCCCTGGGATTTGTAAAGAGGTGCTCCAGTATATTATTTTGCCTCTGCCATAGTGAAGAGTGTAAGGTAATAGTTTCAAAATAAGTTTTTGTTGTTACACATGTAGCCCCAGAAAATTAATCTAAGCTCTAGTTTTAATAATTAGAAGTATTTTACTCCCAAATGCTTGGAGAAAGTTTTCATACTATTGCAACACACAGTCACCACTATCTTTGTGGCTATCTTTGCTTCTCTTATGAACTGTTAACATTGGAAAACAGGAAAACATTCAATGCAGTTTAAAATTAAATAAAAAGCATTTAACAGAGTCTAAACAAGGACTGTTTCAATAAACACATTTTAAATTAAAAGAGAATTTCAGAAATATCAGACATTAAAAATATGGCACAAATGGTTTGTTAACCATTGCTATAAGCATTATCTTAGTATTTTCAGCATGATTAAATACAATAGAATACTGCTTAAGAGCTCCAGGACAGGAACTGAGTCTCATATTTGGAAGAATTGTAGCACACTGCTGATGCAACATGAGGAGAAGTAGAACAGGTAAGATAAAGAGAATCAGACTAAAATCGTAATAGAAAGCATTAACAAAAACACACCAAAAAATGTTGTTAGTAAGTTGTGTTTTCATCTTTACCTTAGGTAAGCAGTATCAAATATTGAAGTACCAACCAACGCTTTTACAACCTTAGAAAAATAATGCTGAAACTAAACCACATTTATCACCAAACACACAGGGCTTTGCACGTGCACAGCATCACATATGTGCTAGTAACAACTCCAACCAGTCACATGTGGAAAGCAGTGACTTAAAATTAGCACAAAATGTGACACTCTGCAGGGAAGGGAGCTTTTCAAGGGTGAATCCAATTGCATTCTTATTTCTGAAGGTAGAGACCAAATACACCCATAAAACACTCAGCAGGGGCAGAACCCTCTGGCAGTTCACTGCATCTCAGAATTTTCTTATAATTTGCAGTTTATGCATGTACAGGATGAACACTACAGTACCTTAGCAAGTTCCAAATTTAGTTGGAGTGGGGAGGCAGGAGTCACTGCCTCTCACAAAATGCTACAGTCTCTAGAAGTGTGCCATTCCAAATTCACTTGCATGCCCTTTGGCAATCACATTCTTGATTCTTGACCCTGATCAAGGTAACCAAGCTGACTGCAAAGCTGACAAGTGCAAGCAGCACACTTAAACAAAGAATTCCAAAAGCTTTAGGCCATATAATGTAACATTAGTACAGCAAACTGCAAGCTCTGAGATAACAGGGACACAGTAGACAATATTGCAAGTCTGATCAAGGTTACAGATCACTGTGTCATTTGAATTACATTACTAAAGAAGAAAAGCAGCCTGTAGAGTATCACTGCAGTGTGCAGCGCTGCGTGTGTATTTTCGACCTGTCTGTGTTGGTTAAGATAACAGAAGAAATGCTTTTAGTGAACTTCAACACAAATCCCCCACGGTAAGTTATACTGATAAAAAAAGCTCTTATGCCTTCACCTCCTCCTTTCAGCTTCCTTAATTTTTTTAAAAAATTGATCCAGTTTTTCTCAGCACACACTATAGATGATCTAGGATATTATCAATGTAGCTTCACTAGTAAATAACAATTGCAAATAGAACTAAAAGTTGGTATCTATAAAAAAAATAAAAAAATGTTAATTTTGTTATAAAAGCCTTTGTACAGTAGAGATTTATAATCAGCACTAGGGACTTATTCCAATATATATTAGTTGTATGTCTCAAACAGTAGGTCAGCAAATGAAGATAGAGAATGAAAATAACTCCATAAATCACTTACTGAAACTCTAGAGAGACTATATGAAAGATGAACTGAGGTAAATCTTACAGTAAATATAGAAAGTGTTATTATTAATATGCTACCCACTTAATGCAAGCTGTCAGAACAGGTAAGTGGCAGTGAAAATACTGACAAAAAACGGGGCCAAACACCGTTTTTAAAAAAACCCAAACTGAACAGTTATAGCCAGAATAAACAACAATTAAATTAGAACACAATAACTAAGCATAAGCCACTACAAAATAGAACAGTCACTATCCATTCCAACAAATGCAAAACAGATTAACTGATCCTGCAGGACATACTGATTCT
This sequence comes from Apus apus, assembly GCF_020740795.1. Taxonomy (NCBI): domain Eukaryota; kingdom Metazoa; phylum Chordata; class Aves; order Apodiformes; family Apodidae; genus Apus; species Apus apus. Next base: position 18,968,128 of record NC_067282.1, read on the forward strand.
GAAAAGACTTGCCGACAGGCTTGATTTCATTCACTCTGAGCAGAAGTCAGAAGTGACAACAACCAACACAAGCAGGATTAAACCCACTGCAGTGGCATGTGAAGACTGGAACGAAAGAGCTAAGAAACTAGGTGCCAAAGGTATGAGTCGTTGATTTGAAAATAATTAATAGCTTTAGAAGAAAAAAAAAATAATAAGCACTGACTTTACAGAACTTTAGCTTCAATTTAGTGTTTGCTAGCTTCAACAGTAAATTGTATCTCCAAAGCTGTCTAGAACAAGCTATAGCTGAAAAATTTCTGATTAGTTTGATAGAGACTACTTTTTTTTAAGACTAAAGGAAAATCTAAATAGAGTTGTCACTTCAACTACTTAAACTAAATAAAGAATTTGCTATGAAAAGTTTGATTCAACAGCAAAGCTGTTAATGGGTGTTATCATCTCGCTTAGAACAAGAATGAGAACTTACTTAGTGGCTCAAATTATGCATCTTAATATAACAAGACTGCACAAGTTATGAACTGAAAAAAGATTGCTCCAAAACAATCTAAAGGTGACATATTAGTTTCAACACTCTGTTTTGCTTTTGAGTATCTCCTACTTCTGTCAAGAAGAAGCTACAAGTAGTATCTCTACTGCTTAAACTAAATGCAGCATGTTATTTTGGCTCTATCACTCCATCCCTTAAAGCTTTTACCATCCTGATCCAATTCTAGTTTACAGGCCTTAATGTCATTTTCTGCATAGCCACTTTCCTTTAGGTAGTTTAAAAAAGTAAAATACATTAATTGGAGCAACATGAAGTACAGGACAAAAAACTTCTGCCTTGCATCTCCAACAGTATTTTTATTGGAAAATTGAAAAGTTTAAATTGAATAATCTAGTTAATATTTGCAGTCCATTGATCTACTGTCTCCAAAACTGAATCCATTAAATAAACTATAGACTTTCAGGGTCCTTCCAGAGACTTAAAGAGCATATCTGTAGAACTGTCCTGTGTTATATGGAAGATAGTCTATGAACACATCAGCTCTACAACTAGATTGCTTCACTGAACACATTTTTAAGTAAGTGATTACTCCCTGCATTTAACACTTGTATATATACCTACATATACATCTGCTTACACAGATCTCACACATATATGAAATTGGTCTCAAAGACAGGACTTTTTAAATATAATGCAGCATCACATATGTAAATGTAAGATCATATTCTATTGGATCTTTAGAGCAACAAAATACATTTCCAGTAGGATTTCTAGCGAAATAACGGATGCCTTCCTCACTAGGAGCAACATACAGAAACCCAGTTGCAACATGCGCTGTCCAAGGAATCAGTACTAATAGTTAATGGATTTAGAAACGTGCTTATACAGAAAAATCGGAGTTTCCTAAGAAGCAGCAGCTTAGAAATTCTCCGCAATTAAGACTGCAGTTTAAAAAAATAATAAAATCATTTCTTGTTCTTAACTCAAGAATAAATCTGGTGACTATTCACCTGCCTGCACTTCAGTCTGTTCAATATTTGTTAAGAGGCAAGATATCAAAGCATGCAAACTGTTGAATACTTTGAAAGTTTCCTAGATAGAAGTAAACAAATTGGTACTGCAAGTAGAGACTGATGTCCTCCCTCCATCCCACCTCAACACTCTGGCCTACAAAATATTTAGGTCTTCCAGTCTGGAAATACCTAGACAAGTCCAGTCAGCAGTAACTTTTCCAATGGAAGAACAGGAAAAATCCCCCTACTTCCATCAAAATAATAAAGTTGGGAAGTATAACTGTATTTTGGAACTTGCGAAGATTACTTAGTAAATACTGTCTATCTCTCTGTCCTTGAACATAACCTGAGTGCACACTGATGCTCCAAGGCAAACTACATTTTAATGTCCATAGGACACATTTGGAGTATGCTAAGAGGAAATCACCCTAACCGCTGTATGTGATGCGCTTCAGACGAAGTACGAGATATAAAAGCACGACTTCCGTGAAGGAGTATTTTTGAAAGGGTAAAAAAGATGCACGACTGTCTAACAGCCCCTGACGTGTAGATCAAGCGCGGTGGAAGCTCTGGAAGTTACCAGCGAAAAAAGCAGCTCAGTACAGACCGTGCGCTCCGCAACCCACACGGCTCATCAGGTGGCACGACCAGGGCTGTCAAGCGAACGGGGAAGCGCTCGGTGCCAAGGCAGCCCCAACCTCCTTCCAGTGCAGAAAACGAAGCTCCCGTCAATGAGGTCGGCCAGGATTACTTGAAGCGTCACAGTGTTAGTCCCGGCTGCTGCCAAGGGGACCGGAGACGCACGTTACCTGCTGGACAACCTGAGCGATCAGAGCCGGGTTCTGCCTCAGGACGCCGAGGCAGACCAGGTCTGAGCACCTCAAACCCGGCCCGCCCGCAGGCCGCTCCTTCGAGCCCGCCAGCAGCCGCCCCTGAGACACGCAGCCCCAGCGCCGGGCCCCAGCGCTCCCCGGCGACCCGCCCGGCCCGGCCCGGCCCGGCCCAGCCCGGCCCGGCCCAGCCCGCCGGCGAGAGGCGAGGCTGCCGGAGCTGAGATGCTGCCTCACCTGAGCCAGGACCGTCGGAAACACGCCCGCCCGCCCGCTGTAACACGCCGCCAGGGAGCCTCCCCCGACCAGGGCGGCGGCGGCGACCCTCCAGACGGGCGGGCGCCGCTGGCTCCGAGGGGCCCGCAGCCCGGCGAGCCGCCCCCTCAGCGGGGCGCGGGCAGCCAGCGCAGCCCTCCACGCCGCCATCTTGCCGGAAGCCGCCCCGGCGCCGCCGACATCGAACCGGCCCCGCCGCCGCCGCCGGCCGGGGCGCATGCGCAGCGCCGTGTCCGGGGCAGCCCGCGGCCTTCCCGGTGGGGCGGGAGCGGTTGTGTCCCGGCGGGAGCGGTTGTGTCCCGGCGGGAGCCTGCTGCTCCCCGCGAGAGCGCAGCGCGCTGGCCCCGCTCCGCGAGCGGGAGGGGAGCTACCCGCAAACCGGAGGGGACGGTCCTGGCAGAGAGGTAACGCAGGCAGAGGTTGGCAGGGCCTCGCAGCAGTGACTGACGCCTCAGGGTCGCCTTCCCGTCTTGAGAACGTGCCCGACTCCCGACCCCGGGCCGGGTAGTTCCCTCAGGGGCGAGGGGAGGCGGCAGGGCCCCCGAATCAAGCGTTTCGCTGAAAACGGCTCTCATGGAAGGGGTTGGCCGGCAGGCAGAGGCCCTGCGCGCCCGGCCCGGGTCCCTGGGGGCTGTAGCTGCCCCTGGCCCTGCCCCGGGAAGGGGAGAGGGCCTGGACGAGGGTCGGGCCTGCCCGGTGGGTTCCTGGTGGAGAGGGAAGTCGGCAGCAGCGGTTAGGCGTTTTGTTTTTGTCAGGGAAGGGACAACCGAAGGCCTTGCCTGTGCGGTGCGGGGTGAGAAGTGGGCCTCTGGGAGCGGCCCTCGATCCTGTCACGGAGCTCAGCTTCACCCTGGTTGCTGATGTGACTCTTCTTCCAAAGCTTTAAGCCACAGCTGAGCACGTGGAAAGCTATGGGCCATAAACTGGGTTTGAAACCCCTGGGGAAGCCCAGGGTACAGAGCGAGGGAGGTATGGTGAGCTTGTGCTGGCAGGGCTTAGCCTGGTGCCATAAACAGTTCAGGCTTTCCAAGTGTTGGAGATGGGTGTGCATGCATTACTCAGTGTATGTTCCAGACAAGAAAAAACAAAGGCATGAACAAGTTCAGAACATCCTTTTCAAAGGCAGAGTAGAGTTTCTCATGAAATACAGATAACAGAAGATACTGCTTACAGAAACTGTCATGGCAGAGGTGTTCCCTGAAAAGCACTGCAGATTGACTTGACTAGCAGTGATCACTTGTAACAAAGGAAACTATTCACTGTGAATGTTTCAGAGTGCTTTTTAATCCACCATCATAGTTTTAGCAAAGCTCTCTAGGCCTTGGTTAGATTGAGTTAGCTGATCACGTTCAAACATTGGGCCATCTGACAATTAGTGATATGTCACACAAAGTAAAGCAGAGAGGAAGCTAGATGTCATTTGTTGGTTGGCAATGTCAGTACCCGTGTTTTCAGAATAGTTTACCCAGTCTTTTCCCATGTGGATATGGGAAAAGACTGGGGAGAGAACTGCTGCATGTGATTTCCCGTTATTTTGGTCTTCAGTTAAAGGCCTTCAGAAAGTACTCAGCTCATTTGAGCAAACCATATTTCACCTCTTTCTCATACAACAGTCAGTACTGTGTTGTCAACATTACAAATGCTGTAGTACAGGCTCTGAAACATACAATGGTTTGGGCTGGAAGGAACCTTAAAGATAATTGAGTTTCAACCCTGCTGCCATGGGCAGGGACACCTTCCACTACACCAGGTTACTTAAAGTCTCACCCAGCCAGGCCTTGAACACTTTCAGGGAGGGGACATCCACAGCTTCTCTGCACAACCTGTTCCAGTGTCTCACCACCCTCACACTAGTTTTGTCCTGTTGTCTAATCTAAATCTACTCTCTTTCAGTTTAAAAACTTTGCCCCTCATCCTAACATTACACACCATTTTAAAAAGTCCCTCCCCAGGTTTCCTGTAGGCCCCTTCAGGTACTGGAAGGCCGCTATAAGGTCTCCCCAGAGCCTTCTCTTCTCCAGGCTGAACAGCCCCAACTCTCTCAGCCTGTTTTCAAAGGGCAGGTGCTCCAGCCCTCCGATCATCTTTGTGGCCCTCCTCTGCACTTAGTCCAATAGCTCCATGTCCTATGATGGGGACCTGAGAACTGGACACAGTACTCTAGATGGTGTCGCATGAGAGTGGACTAGAGGGGGAGAATCACCTCCCTTGACGTGCTGGTCACACTGCTTCTGATGCAGCCCAAGGTACAGTTGCTGTTCTGGGCTGCAAGTGCACATTGCCGTTCATGTTGAGCTTCTTATCAGTCAACACCAAGTCCTCCTCAGGGCTGTTGTCACTCCGTTTTCCACCCAGCCTGTAGTTGTGCTTGGGATTGCCCCAACTCATGCAGGAAACCTTGCACTTGGCCTTGTTGAACTTCATGATTGAGTTTGTATGGGTCCACCTCTACAGCCTGTCAGGGTCCCTTTCCTCTAGTGTTTTGACCACACCACACAGCTTGGTATCATCAACGAACTTGCTGAGGGTTCACTCAGTCCCTTTGCCCATGTGGCCAACAAAAATATTAAACAGTGCCAGTCCCAATACCAACCCCTGAGGAATGCCACTTGTCACAGAATCATAGAATCATTAAGGTTGGAAGGGACCTTAAAGATAATCAAGTTCCAACCCTCCTGCCACGAACAGGGAACCCTACCACTAGACCAGGTTGCACAAAAGCTTGTCCAACCTGGCCTTAAAAACCTCCAGGGACAGGGCATCAACAACCACCCTTATAGTGAAGAATTTCTTCCTAATATCTAACCTAAATCTCCCATCCCACAGTTTAAAACCATTACCCCTTATCCTATCACTATCTTCTCTGGCAAAAAGCCTCTCCCCAGCTTTCCTGTAGCCCCCTTTCAAGTACTGGAAGGCTGCTACAAGGTCTCCCCGGAGCCTTCTCTTCTCCAGGCTGAACAGCCCCAACTCTCTCAGCCTGTCTTCATAGGAGAGGTGCTCCAGCCCTTTGATCATCTTGGTGGCCCTTCTCTGGACCCTCTCCAACAGGTCTATATCCTTCTTGTGCTGAGACCACCAGAACTGTACACAGTATTCCAGGTGGGGTCTCATCAGAGCAGAGTAGAGGGGCAGAATCACCTCCCTGGCCCTGCTGGCCACACTTCTTTTGATGCAGCCCAGGACACAATTGGCTCCCTGGGCTCCAGCACACACTGGTGGCTCATGTCGAGCTTCTCATCTACTACCACCCCCACATCCTTCTCCTCAGGACTGCTCTCCAGCCATTCTTCCCCCAGCGTGTTTTTGTGCCTGTGGTTGTGCCGACCCAGGTGCAGGACCTTGCACTTGGCCTTGTTAAACTTCATGAGGTTGGCACTAGTCCACCTCTCCACCCTGTCAAGGTCCCTCTGGATGGCATCCCTTCCCTCTAGGGTGTCAACCACAGCACACAGCTTGGTATCATCAGCAAACCTACTGAGGATACACCCAATCCCACTGTCCATGTCTCCAACAAAGATGTTAAACAGCTCTAGTCCCAGTACTGATCCCTGAGGGACACCACTTGTCACCTGTCTCCATTTGGACATCGAGCCATTGACCACAATTCTCTGGGTGCAGCCATCCAGCCAATCTCTTGTCCACTGAGTGGTCCATCTGTCAAATCCATGCCTTGTCAGTTTGGAGACCAGGATGTCATGTGGGACAGTGTCAAACACCCTTGCACAAATCCAGGTAGATGACGTCAGTTGCTCTGCCACCATCCACCATCTCTCTAGCCTTGTAGAAGACCACCAGATTGGTCAGGCATGACTTGCCCTTAGTGAAGACATGTTGGCTGTCACCAATCACCTCTTTATTTTCCATGTGCCTTAGCAGACTTTCCAGGAGGATCTGCTCCATGATCTTGTGGGGCACAGAGGTGAGACTGACCGGCCTGTAGTTCCTTGGGTCTTCCTTTTTCCCCTTTTTTCCAGGCAGTGGGAACCTCACCAGGCTGCCATGACCTCTCAAATACGATGGACAGAGGCTTAGCAGTTTCATCCACCTTCTCCCTCAGGACCCATGGGTGAATCTCATCAGGTCCCATAGATTTATCCACCAACTCTGTAACTCCATCACGGAAGGCCACCAAGACTTCATGGAAATGTCTTTTTGCTCTCTATCAACTAACATACGGTAAGCATCCATCAGTGCCACTAGAGTAATTTTAGTTTACTCTCCTTCCCTGACCTGAATTTGGAGTGATGAATTCAGATTTGTAGAGGGTAATTTCAGTCATCTAACTAATGGCATCTCAGAATTTATCCAGTCTTCCATTAGCAGTAGTTTTTCACTGAGTGTCATTCTGTGAAGTGTTTGGGACATCTTCAGGAATGTGCCACCTGAGTCCTTACCAGGATACAGATCCTTCAAAAACACCTTCCTTTGCTTATTGCAAAATCACCAAAGAGTGCAATATGTGGGGTGAATGGTTTCCATCTCCACAGACTAATAATATACATTGCAAAATCTTTTTCCTGTCCCCAGAGACCTAGAAAATAACTTGTACAGGAAAATCCTTTCTAATCCTCAGATACTGTAAAACAGCAGCGAAATCCATCAATCGTCATGCACAAGCACATTGCAAATTCCCACTTCTGCTGTAGAGATATAAACCTTGCACCAAATTCCTGTCCCCTATTTCTGTTTCTCTCCAGATAGACAAAATATTTTCCATCCCTGTGTTACAGTTTGACAGAGCGTATTTGCACAAACATATTAGAGTACTTCACTTTCTGTGTCAGCCAATAAGAAGCACTTAATGAATGCTGGCAACATCCCAGATGCTGTAAGGGATGGCTGAGAGATTTGGATTCTGAATGGCAGATCCATTGATGTTGAACACACAACCACAAAACAGGTAAACAGGTTTAGTTAAGCACCCTGCCGGGCTTTTTCAGTTTTATTTGAGTAAGAACAAGGAAGTAGGTAATTTCCCTTTCCTCGAATGACATTCCTGACTTGAACAGATACAAGTGCAATGTGGATGGAGAACTATTCTCATATGACTGCAAGCACACAATGCTGATGGGGAAGTTAACTGTCCTTAGGCATCCACTCCTCTCCTTGCAGTAAATTCACCCCTTGTGTGCGGTGTCCAGGAGTGCAGAGCTACTGCTGTGCTAATGTGGCTCAAACCTGTGTTGCAGTAACTGGGCTGCTGTGTTTGTGGGTGCTAGAATGTGTGCCTAAGTAGCTAGAAAATCATTGGCTGTTAAGCCTGTTTCAACTCGTGCAGTATCACTGTAGGGGTAGTTTATGGCAGAAAGATCACTGAAATGACACTGACAGTCTCATAAATATAACAGGAGTTTAATCAGAAAAACTGAGCTACACAGTGACAAATACCATCAACTACCTTGTTGGCACTAAAGTGTTAGTTCAGAGGCTCCCTTTCCCATCCTGCAATTTACTTTTCCTTGGCTTTTATAAGCAGAAATCATTACATTTAGCAAGCTGACACACCTGCTTTTAACAAGTGCTTTCTACTTGTTGACTTCAGACTATGTTCTAGAGATATTTGCATTGCTGAAAATTAGCAAAAGCAAATTAAAAACCTAATAAAATACTTTCTTAAATGTTTAAGAATGTAATTTTCCTGTAAAATTCAATGTTCCACTGAATTGTTAGGTAACAATACCTAAATATTTAAATTTCTCGCTAGGCATAATGAACGTAATGTGAAGTCACATTAAAAGACAAAAACACACTACAGTGAAATGAAACCCATGTGAGTCCTGTAATGCTAGGAAATCTGCTCCACTCTGGTGAGACCCATCTGGAGTACTGTGTCCAGCTCTGGAGTCCTCAGCACAAGGACATGGACCTGTTGGAGCAAGTCCAGAGGAGATCTACAAAAATGATCAGAGGGTCGGAACACTTGTACTATAAAGACAGGCTGAGAGGGTTAGGGCTGTTCAGCCTGGAGAAGAGGAAGTTCCAGGGAGACCTTACTGTGGCCTTTCAACACTTAAAGAGGGCCTATAAGAAAGATGGGGACAAACTTTTTAGCAGGGCCAGTTGAGATAGGACAAGACAATGGTTTTAAACTGAAAGAGGGTAGATTTAGGCTAGATATTAGGAAGAAATTTTTTACAAGAGTGTGGTGAAACATTGGAACAGGTTTCCCAGAGAGGTGGTAGAAGCCCCATCCCTGGAAACATTCAAGGTCAGGTTGGACAGGACTGATCTTGTTGAAGATGTCCCTGCTTGTTGCAGGAGGGTTGGACTAGATAACCTTTAAAGGTCCCTTCCAACCCAAACCATTCTATTATTCTATTTTTGGCAAAGACTTCATTTCTTCCAAGTTTTGTTACAAAATCAAAAGCAAAAATTAGAAGTACCAAGTAAACCTACAGCTCTGCGTGCCTGAAGGTTCACTTCAATGTCTCAGTGTCTTTTAAGAGCTGTAGGCCAAGTTCCAACAGGGATCCACTCTCTGCTAGAACTCCAATCCTCTCGAGCTTTAGGCTTACTGCCAGCATTCATTTACTCTTGTAACGGCTTAAATTAACTCCTGTTACATTCAGTCTAAACCCTTTCACTGTTTTAGATAGAATAAGAGTTGAGAGATGGATTCAGTCATCTGGTCTGAGAGCCACCCATCATACTTGTCTTTCGGGACTTCAAATGCTGCATAAACTGGATTAAGGAAAGTGATAACCAGCCAGTTGTGAATAGAGGGAGAAGCTGGCAAGCCACCTTTTATATACGTGCCTCTGTTTCATGAGACAGCATGGGGCTGGTCTGACTTTAGTTACTGTATGTACATTTGACAGCAGGCTCCAACCAAAAAGTAGGATTTCAGTGGGCCAGGCACTGTGCTCATATTTTGACTACTTTCCTGGATAAGCTGAACAGACAAGCTGATCAGAAAGCAGGAAATATCACTGCTTGGTTTTGTAGGTGAAGAAGTGGACCATAGACTAAATTTCAGCCAAATGCAGACAGAAAACTGAAACAAAAGTCTTACAAAGCCAGGCCTTCTTTAGCCTCTTCAGAATTATTTTGGTACTATTAAGAATATTGCTTGTATTTTGTTTTAACAGACAGGAGAGCAATCTCTCTGCTTATGATTAAAAGGAAAACACTCTGAAGCAGATAAGGATAAGCACAGGAAGACAAGGTTTCTTAAAAGTGATAAAATGAAATAATCCTACCATACTGAAAACTGCAGGGTGCTTGGATAAAATTGGACAGTCATTAAAAGTTGGCTGCCTGATACCTTGATCTCTATCCAGTCTTGAAGGTCCTGTACCAAGATTGATTATGGTGAAGGTTGGGAGTTGACTTTAGGGATTAACAAAGCTGTTTTTTATGCTAGAAAAGCTACTATTAATAGAATTTTAGAATGGTTTGGGTTGGAAGGGACCTTTAAAGGTCATCTAGTCTAACCCTCCTGCAATAAGCAGGGACATCCTCACCTAGATTAGGTTGCTTAGAGCCCCATCCAACCTAACCTTGAATAATTCCATAAGTTCTACCCATCCCTCCTTCACCAGAAAAAAACCCAAGCAGCAAACAGATAAGAGGTCAGTTTTCAGGAAGCCAAAATACCTTCCTCTGACAAAGAAGCCTTAAGATGACAATGTGCTGTAAGTTTACAGAAACTCCAGTTAATTTGTAAAAAGGCTTTGGAGATGATGGAAATGGAACTAATTACCAGAGAGTCAACATTCATCCACTGGTAAGGCTGAAAATAAATGTGAACATTTTGTGGCTATGTAGCACCATTCAGCTCATAAGTATGAGTTCACAGCAATGTTTGCATTTAGGACCTAGGCTATAAATATAGCTTATCTTTAAATATTTTAAACTCGTTAAAGTTACTTGAAAGCTGATCATGATAGAGTCCATTTAAGAGGAAAAGAATCAAAATTTATCTATGATATGTGTCCCCAAATACCTCTCATAGCATTAGTTTATACAGAACTTTCTAACACACTGTTCCTATTGTTCCCACATTGTTCCTATGCAGCTAGCTGAGAAACACCTTGCTGACATATGTAACAAGTTCCCTGTAACTTAAAAACAATTACTTATTTAAGTCAAGTTGAAAAATTAAGGCAAAAATTTGAAAGCAAAATTCTTATTTTAAATGAATTTGAGAACTGAAGATACTAGTAATGTAATTGGAAAGATTTAAAAATGCAGTTTCTAAGTTGAAAGTGACCTTTTTATAATGAATATTTGATTCATAAAATAAACAGTACACACACTGTTGAAATACTGCTTTTATGTGAATAAAAAATGCAGATCAAAACAGATACTCTCTTGTGAATTAACTTGTGCTTTTTTTTTTATTTGAAAATTATTCATCACAGCTCTCAATTCTGTGAAGAATTACATACATTATGCCTAATTTTAAGCATTTTTAAAAGTTCTGTGGTCTGGAGCAAGACTGCTTCTACTGCATAAAATGAACTGTTTACCTAAATCTTTGAAGACTGGAGACTTGCTTGCTATTAGATGAGAACTGTCGTTCAGCTGCTGTTTTATCTTTTACTGATAAGATCCCATGGCACTTTTGCAACAATAATAGAGGTCCCATGGTCCCCTGAAGACATTTTAAGTAATGGAATTACATTATGTGCTTTAGTGGTTAATATTTTCCTCATGGTTCCAGCTGAATAAGTTATACTTAATTTCTCTTCCCTTCCAACCCTTCTTCTCTAGTGTTACTAGTGCTCATTACAAAGATAAACCCGTATATAAGTGAAATGCTATAATTTTGACTCTTTACCTATATCTTTATGTACACACACACAAATATATATATATTTATATATGTATTTTGCCAACAATATATTAATTGTAGGATTTCCTTAAATCTTATTACTAGTGCTTCCCATGAAAATATAAAATTTTATTGTGGGGACCTTACTGTATTTTGGGGAGCGTTTGTACTCATTTCTTTCATTATCTGAAATCAGCATGAGCATTGCCATCAAATTTAATTATACCAGTATTTCACCCTAGGTTTTATAGGAAGGGTTGGCAGCAATAACTATAGTTAAGGTTGCCTAACACTTTTTCACTGTATAGATTCTGTACTTAAAAAGAGAGAGGGATAGAAATTATACATAAGGGTACAATAAAACAAGTCAAGATTAGCAAAGTTAATTTTATCCGTGTTACTTGAAGAAACAGAAGGATTTATTAGAGACTCAGACTCTGCAATGTGACTGATGTAATTTTAAATAATTATTGTTATGTAGTTCAAAAAATTACAATAAAGATGGCAAATACATTACTTTAGAGTATTACTAAAGAAACAAATACAGAACTATCAGTATTTTAACCTATAAAATATTTTTAAGTATATGTTTTCTATAAATTTGAAGTAGAAGAAGCATTGCATATCTTGTTTCTTTTCTTTTCCCAGGCCAATGTCTAAAGCTATTATTAATAAGACTTTGTAGTACTACTGTGATTTATTAATGAAAGCTATCTCAAATTATAACATCTTTAATACTGGTGAAATATATATAATTATTTCTTTGGAAAAAAAAAAGGCATTATAAAACTCTAAATTACTGGGGTTTGTAATGTATTCTATTATTTTAAGTACTATTTACTTCTGCTCAGAATACCATTTATGATCTTTGCACTATTTTTGTATGAGTAGGGGAAGGCATGATTCTTTTCTGAATACATGTGTTTAGTTGTTTAGTACTAAAATTAGTATAGGGTCTGATCTAAGGTAATAGCATGAGTGTGTGGTAGCCACATACATTCACTATATATTTTGTGACCCTTTCATAAAAAGCTGAAAGTCCTAATAGAAAGTTCATGTGGTCACCACAGTATTTCTGTTTCCACAGATGGAAACATGTGGAGCATGTGGCTCTTCTAGAATTGAAAAATAGCTATATTATTTGTGTAAATATTGTGGGCAGACTTGGTATATTTGCTAATTTCCTCAGTTTGTAGTTACTTTGACAGGAAATGTTGGAGCTACACACAAAGGTATAGTAATAATGGCACTAATAAAAATCCCCCAAAGAAAATGCAGACAAAGCTGCTCTTTGGGGAACAGTCCCCACTTGGCACCACACCATTCAGGGAGGAGCTGTTGGGTCAGTACACACAATCCATTACAGGACCCTTCCTTAAAAAAAGGAAGGGTCTTGATGGAACTTACAGGAGTTGATACTCTGCAATATCCACATTGTATGTGTCCAAGGAGGTATGAGCTGACCAAGAGCAGAAAGTAAAGATACAGAGTGGCTCACCTTCACAAGGTTTAGGGGGTCTCCTGTTGACATGGCATTTATGGGTCTTCGTATTCACACAGCTTAGAGTATGGCCTCTCTTCAATCTGGTCTCTAGTGGAGAGATTTAGCATCCATCCCGGGGCACAGCAAGGACACTGTGGTGCTGGTTCTGATCCCTGAGTCCAGTCCTGCTCTCTTATGTAGCACAGAGGATGTACCCATACAGTATTAATCAGGATCTATAGCAAATCAACTGTAACTTAGTTCCTGAGGAAAGTGGACTGGTGAGATTAAACCATGTGTAACAGAGGTTTGTGCAGAATGGCAAGGGTATGTGAGACATGGCTGGGATTCATCTGGCTAAAAAGAAACATCTATATAGAGGTGTCTGCATCTGAATTAACTGCCTTATGCTCTTGTTACAGTCAGTCAGGAGAAGAATACATCTCTGCATCATGATTAATCTCATCTTGAGATAGATGTTAAAAGTAGCTCAGACCAATTTCAAAGAAATACCCATTTCACTCTTCCTAGCTCTAAGGGGATCTGAGATGCTTTTAGTTTGGCAGTAAGTATCAACACTTAAAGCTGCTTTAGTGTACTGCTTTCTGTTGCTGAGGAGATTCTTGAAAAGGAGCTCTTGCAGATCTGGCTGTCAGACTTGTTGAGCACGTACACTGTTGGGGTTTGCAACGAAGGAGATAGTCAGATGTGGTTTGATTATGGGGTACCACCCTGATGACAGGTAGAAGCAGAGATGTGTTACTTCAAGGTGCAGCTTAGTGAAGAATGTCTTATTGCTGTTGCATGTGAGAAGTTATGATACCCTACCTAAGTACTAACTTATTACTAGGCTTATGAACATCTGTATTTGAGAACACTGGAATTTATGTCTCTTTTGTCTTGCCTTTTATGAAAAATACGCATATCAACTGTCAGTTCAGACATCACTCCTATCATCTGCTATGGAGGTAGCTCAGAGGGAGCTCACAAAAGCAGATGGTCCAGTGTTGCAGAGGCTACTTGCCTACTTGCCTGTGGTGGTTGAAGGCACTTGGGAGTGCCAGGCTTACCATGCTAGGCTGCCCCTAAGCTTAGCCTCTATGAATTGGGAGAAGGCTACTGATGAAAGAAAGCTGTTGATTGTTGTACACAACAACAGGAGAGACTGCCAATTTGACTCACAAGACCTGAGGTCAGCCTGGGATTTCCCACTCCATAAACCCTGAGAAGCTGCAGGAGGCTGTGGCAGCAGTGGAGAACTGAGGACCAGTAGACCATCTGCTGGAAACAAGGGATTATCTATGATGTGATCTTACCTCAAATGTACCCATGCTAGCTGTTAACACCTGGTAACCACACAAAAAGAGCCCACTTCTCTTATCAGACTTGAATGGACAAAATGGAAGGCAAGTTTGAGAGATAAGTATTGCTTTTTTTCATTTAATAAATTGTAGGCTAGCAGTTGCTATTACAGACTAAGTAGGATCTAACAGACTTAACATCCATGCAATCTGTCTTTCTCTTTTCCTCTTTTTAGTCTACTCTGCTCTTCAATCTCTTTCTATATGTCTATTCTATTCTAAGTCACATTGTGGGTATTCAGCAACTAGGTTTACTTGCTGATGACCAGAAACTCAACTACCACCAGAGACTGGGGGGAGGTGCTAGACTCCCTCCAGCAACAGCAACAGGGTACTCAGCTACTCTGAAGGGTTAGGGTATCTCATCAAGAACTAGGTATTATGGCATCTGTGGAGGGTCACTAGAGTTTGATTGTCTTCTTTCAGTACTATGAAGCACAGTAGGCTGAAATGACTTGTCTAAGATCTTAAAGCAAGGCAATGACAGAGCTGGAAATAATCCTTGAAGAAAAAAGCTATCTGTAACATATTTTCTGCAAATACTGCGTTATTTGGATGGTTTCCAGTTGATTAGTGCAAATATAAAAAATATTAATTTCTGCATTACTGAACTTTTGAGGTCCATGTTTGATTTTAAATCCAAGGATGTCTGTGTCTCTCTTACGCTACTACTCTACTGTCTTACATCCACCTTATATGTAACTTTTAATTTTTCCTAGCTATACCTCCACTGATTTAAATTTGTTGTAACTTATACTCAAGAGACAGGACAGACTATGGTCCAATAAAAGCAAGTAACAAGAAGATGTAAGGAAGCAATCGCTGTAGTGTGGTGGAAACCTCTACCCCCTTCCTCCCCTTATAGGGAAAAGAGGTAATAAGGGAGGGAGACTCTTACAGGTTGGAAACTAAACTACATAGCTTTAATGAGACAGTAGTGATGAAAAGTAATGAAATACATACAAATCTACACAAAAGCACTATTGTGCTCCCCTCTGCCCCCTGATAACACCCATGTCACCACTGAGGCTGCAGGCCAGGCCCTGGAAGAGTTCTGAACTCAACTCCTGGAGTCAGCAGCAGATGGGAGCTGGGATTCAGGAACACGGGGGTGCAGAAACACAGGGATGGGAATCAAAAGCAGATGAACAGAGGGATCCTCCCATGATCCTGGCCACGGATGAAGAGAGCAAGTGAGCTTGACCCTCGTGATCCCCCAGATTTATACCCAGTATGACATACGTGGGATGGGCTACTTCATTTGGTCACCTGTCTGGTCCACTCCTCCCCAAAGGAGGGTTTCAGGTGTGACCGCTTTACTCCCTTCTGGTTCTGAAACATAAGATGTTGGCTTTTTTTCAGAAACAAGCAGTGGCCTTGGTTCAACATACCATTCTCTAGCTGTGACTATAAACATCAAGTGTTATCAGTCCTAGAGGCAGACACTGACTGGAAAACATGCTGTTCATTTCAGTAACTGCAGCTACTTGGAAGAGACTTAACTGAGAAGTAAAAACACAAAAAGAAAGTTAGTTGTGTCTCAAACCAGGACAACCATTAAACAAATTCTCTTTCATGTGATGGGATGAGTGACTAGACTATATGCTTATAAATTTCAGAAGTTATGTTAAGCTGGAAGGAGTTGGAAATACACTGGAAAAAGGGATCAGAATAGTAAAATTATCCTCCTAAGCTGCAGATGTGGCTTAAAATCAACAAATGCAATAAATACAGGTTCGTAAGATGATGAAGGAGGAATCATTTACAAGCAAAACAGACAAAAATACCCAAACAAACCGAACTCAGATGAGATAGGAAGACTATAAAGAAGACTGCATAGATATGAAGAAACTTAAAACTAAATGAGGTCATAAATGCTATCATGACCTAAAGCCAGTTCTCATGTATGATATGTGCTGTCAGGGAGATAGAAAGAGTGAATATTCCACTACAAATGACAGAACAGGTCAGCTTGGAAGGGACCTTGAAAGATTTATTTGATCCAGTCTGTCACAGGAAAGGAATACTAGATGAGATGCTTTCCAGAGGTTCGAACTGGTTTACTGTATCTAGTTTGGGACATTAAACTTTAAAAAATACAAATAAATAGAGGTGAGTTCAACAAAGTGCAACAGTATAAGACAAGAGAAAAAACTGCAATTTAGTTTAGTCTAGACAGTGGAAAATAGAGGAGGGAGGTGCTGACATCTCCCAGAATGGAAAAGACTTTTCTAAGAATAGTGATTAGTTATTCTTCAGTGGCCTTTCAGGGAAAAGCAAGGACAATCAGCTTAGTTTCCAGGTTAGAAAAACCCTTTTTATTATGAATATAGGGAAGCAATGGAACAAGCTATGTAGAAGGGCTTCAGAATACCCTTAATGGGATTTTTTTTTCTGGACAAATGAAGTAACTGTCTCTTGGGACTGTCCTTTACATATTTCATTCTGTCCTAGTGCTGCAGTTTTAGAAAGTGATCTCTTGAGATCCCTCCAGCCCTAAATTTCTGTGATTCTCTTGAAATCTCTATATAGGTGTGCAAATAATATGACATGGATCTTCAAAGATTTCTTTCCCTATGAAAATGGAATGTGAAAAACCTGGATGATAGAGCCTACCCTTTAGGTTAATTTCTTATATTAAAACTTGAAGTATGAAAATTATAATATTATGGGTTTTTTGCTAAATATTGTTGATTTATTTAATCTCAAACTTGTTATCTAAATGGCATAAATAACAAGTTGCTCCCCCTATATGTGCTGTAAGTAATTCCAGGCCATCCATAAACAGAAGTGATGCAGCTTGGTTCAGCTGATTGAATTCTGGGCCAAAGGACAAGAATGCTATTATTTATACTTTACATTTCCACTGGTTTCTCTGAGTCCTTTAATGTGTCGTTCAGCTCATCTGCCCTGGCTTCTTCTATGAACCCTGGAGTTGTAATATTGATATCGTAAAATACATAACTCTCTTGTCATATAGGTAATAATATTATGTGTTAGGCTTATGAATACAAAGTAAGGGCTTACTATCAGCCACATATTTCATTCTAGCAAATCAGAAAAATGGTAAGATGTTTACTCTCAAAAGGTATCTTGTCTAGTTTCTTCTTAAGTGATATTTCCTTGGCAGTTATGAAAGCAGAAATTGCTGCTATTGTTTTACACACACAAAAAAAGAGATTCTGCAAGAAAAATATTAATGTAATTGGGAACACTTTGTAGTCTTCAGAATCAGCCACATTTTTCCAGCCACCCAGATTATTTTAAATTGTAAGCAGTTTTGCAAAGCTGTTAGCGTTATTTTCTCAGCTCACCCAGATTTTTTTCTCACAAGACATTATCTGTGATGAATCATAACAGCTTTTATTAAAATACTTACAAGAGCATTAAAGCTGTCACGTATAATTTGCAGTTTTTTCTCCTTTAGATTCAGCACTCTTACTGAAAAGAAGCTAATTTAATAGCTAGGGAATCATGAGTTACAATCAAATTATTATATTTACCAGACTTGAATTTCAGATGAGATACCATTAAAAATGTACGTGAAGAGCAGAGAGCAGAACTGCCATTGGGCATTGAATTAGCAGCCTGAAAAATATTTTAATAGTGTTGTGATCAAGAGTACTATGATGATGGGAGGAATTCTGTTTGTCTTTCTCTGTATCTTTTATGTGTTTTGCAAGCTGAAATGAAGATGGGAACCTCAGCTCAGAGCTTTGGTTGAGGGGAAAGAGTGTCCTCTTAAGATTTTTACATGCCTTACAGTATGCCTTTATAACCTGGCACTGCAGTTGTGCCTACAATTCTCTGAATTACTGCTGGGAGGTAGATGCTGTTGTTTATGTGGGTGTATGAGCACTTGCCACTGTTTACTGTGTACTGGATGTCAGCCCATGAGTTCTGTACCCACAGAATTTCTGCTGAATTCTGGGTGAAGTCTGTGCTTGGAAGACTTCTGGATCAAGGCTCTCATGTCTGAAGGAGCTCAATAAAAGGCTTGTTCAAAACAAACAAACAAAAAAGCAGCAGTCCTGCTGCTGACATTAGTCTCCTCTTAGTCTCAGTTCCCCAGGCCCCTTAACCAACCCTGTGACACGGATCATATTTTATTTACATATATATGTGATCATGAGTTGCATTTGTACTGTGGAGATTTTAATTCCAAAAGGTGTTGCCAGCTTTTGTGTACCCAATTTAAACTTCAGCAGAGTTTTTGGTTTTCCCGAGGGCTTTACTGACTTTCATGTATTTAAAATCTGAAGTCGTGGTTCTCTTTGATTTATTCTGTTAAAATAATCTTGGCTGTACTAAAACTAGCAAAGGGATTAAAAAAAGAATAAAAAGCAGTATTCCAGTGAACCAGGATACTATAAAATATTTCTTTCCTGAAGGTACGTTGCCACCTAGCAAACACTGAAAATAATGGGCATATGAATAGTAAAATAGAAAATCCAAAAGACCTAGGAAATTTTGCTTGACTTTGAAAAGCTTTATTGAATAAAAGAGCTTGAGGTTTGAGCATTCCTAGTGAGCTTTTTGCACAAAAGGAATTGTCTCTGTATGGATGTGGCCCATCATCATCAGGACAGAAAAAGTAAGCTGTTCATCTGGCTCTGCTGTAGTTCTAGCCCTCCACAGCTCAGAATACTCACATCAGGAAGGGGAGGAGGAGGATGATATATTAACTCCTGGCATTTCAGAACATGTGTATGCTACAATGCAGAGCCCTGGGTGCTGAAAGTAGCTTTAAAAAAAGAGATTATGGCACAGGGGCCATGGCTGGTATGAAGATACAGGGTCTTGCTCTAGAATGCAGTGTTCTTTTAGTCTCTGTTGTACACACATAGTTCTTTGAGAAATCTCATAATTTGAGGATGACAAATTTGATAAGAAAAATGGAAGAGAACAGATTGTTAATGCAAAAAGAACTAAATGAACTTTTAGTCAAAGCATAGGAGCAAGGTGAAATGTTGTAATACCCTATGCAAAGTCACTGGGTGTTATTACTAAGGGCAAAATACTAGAATTTCTGCTCTAAATGCTTTCTGTCTAAGAGCCTGAGGACTTCCTATACATGAATGAGTATTTCTTGCTCCACTCCATCAGCCAGCCACACCAAAGCAGACTAAGATGAAAGGCAAGGCTGTGGTGGAATGTGGCACTGATGAGATAGCTCCATACTGAGAGTAGAACTGGAGATGAAATCAAAGATGAATTGAGTTGGCTGTACCTTCCTGAAAGGTAAAGAAGCAGAGAAGGGAAAGAACCTTTCAATAATAATTATCAGAGGGAAGAAACAAAACCCAGAAGACAAGATTTGAAAACAGCTCACATGACACAGCAATTTTATAGCTTAATACTGTCAGCAAAAAGAGATTGGATTAATTTCTGCAGACTCAACAGTAATTGCAATGTGGCAGCAGTTAGTACTATTGAAATGCTGGAACTAATGGGAACCAACTAGGCTGTAGTGACTGGGAACAGATGTCCTCAGAAGAGCATGAGACAGCATTCTGCAATGTGAGAGAAATCCTTGCCTATCAGTCTAACCTGATGGTTTGTTTTGTGGACTGGGACATGTATCTCTCATGAGATAGAAAATTTAAGTTTTCCCTTCTTTTGTGTCAGTAGATACCCAGTCAGTGAAGCTGGAACAGTCTTTTTCATAAATACATCCTAATGTACATTAATTCTCAGCAGTTCTATATGTTCTGAATATCAGCATTAAGGCTAACAGAAGAGCCTGCATTTGTGAACATATTCAAGAAGGACTGCAATGTCAGGAATAGTTCCTCTCCAGCTCAGTGTGAATTTATGTTTTGTCATGACTTAGGCATAACTGACCTTGAGTCGAGCTGTTCATATTCCCTGTTGGAGTAAGACTGAAAATCGGTTAAGCTCATTGTTTGATACCATGAAGCACTTGCAACTGGAGGCCACATGCATGAAGCTTCCCTCCAGAAGGTTTGAGGTTGCTGCCTGATATTGGCCCAGTGGACATAAGTAGGATTTGAATTTACAGCCTGCCAAGGGTGGCTGAAGTCCTGGGGATCAAAAATAATCCCATTCAGCTCCAGTCAGGAAGAGTCCCTGAACACACAATAGCCCTGAGCTCAGTCTGGGAAAAAAAATGTCATTTTACAACCTTCTACTCAGAAGTAGCTTATCTAGGGACTACTCATGAAAGGAATTCCTGGTAAGGTCAGGCTGGAAGGCCAGTTTTTAGTATGAAACTAATGTTCCTTGTCTCATGGTGTTGCCTGTGCCATCTTTTCTTCTCAGTTTTCTTAAGAAGAATCATGCAAATAAAAGGTACCATGAATAAAAAAGTACTATGCTTATCAGCCTTCTTGGCAGCTCATGTCTGTTCTCCATAATGTAACAGGACTACCCCAGTGACTACTCAAATGCTCTAAAACAAAGATCATAGCTTTCTGAAATATGAAACCTTCAGTGATTTCTATATGTCCTATGAAATAGGAAACCTTAAGATAAACTTGCTTGACACAATTTTCAGAAGTGCTAAGGAGGCATGAAGCAATGTAAAGCAAGTATTTTAAATTTTCACATGTGAAAAAAAGCGCCACAGATTCATTGAAAGTGTAATCTCAACAGAAAGATGAGGCCAGGAATTCAAAACAGTGGGAGCTTAAAATCAGGCACTGAAATCCTTATCCTTACTTAGGACATAAGGAAGTAAATAGCTGAAGATAATCAAGAGATCTTGGGGGATCTAATTTTCTGTATGTACTTTCTGAAGTTCACTTACTGAGCACTCACATAAGGCATCTTCAGAGTTATTGAACGATTACATTCATTCATTACATTACATATCCAAAAACAGATACCAAAGAGCAATTCTGAGAATCTTGGCCTTTCAGTCTTAATTTAGGCTCTATTTTTTTAATATTTGCCCTTGGCCTTATAAAACATATAATTTCAAATAATTTCAGTAATGGAAGTTATTTGATTCTTTGTTCCTGAAGAGAGACTCCACCTGTAAAACATCATTATAAATGACCAACTCTCTTCAAGCATTATTACCAGTATGCTGTTATTTTTCATGTGTGGCATTTTTGTGTCTTACAGATTTATTTTTACCTTTCAGAAATGCTAAGAAATAAGCTGCATTCTCACTACTAACAGAAAAATGGAATGCCTTTACTTTTTAAATGTTGAAATGCAATACATTTGACATTTGGATGGACTGTGTTATACAGACTTTACCCAAGGGAAATTGCAAATACAATAATAGCTAGAAGATTTGCTCATCTGAATACTGTACAAAGATGTTTAAAACGACTAGCCAAAAAATTATGAAAGCAGCATATAACTAAAATGATAAATGAAATATGGGAACTACCGGACCAAAATCTGCATGCGGGAAAAGCTTACTGTCAGTCAAATCTTCAGAGGGGATTGTTCAAGAACACTTCCTAAGGACTCAGTCCTCACAGTTTTACACTTGAGAGTCAAGTATTTTGAGCAGTTGGACTGCAAACAGTCTTTCCAGAAATTCATGGAGTGACTGTAAATGTTTAAGCAGTTCTTAGATCTTTTACTCATTTCCCTGTGCATGGTGTACCCAGGCTTTGCTTTTATCTGTCCTTCTGTGGTGACTTCCACCATTTTCTGTAGTTCAGGAAGCTATGGCCAAGAATGGCACACAAATTCTGCAGGTTTTTAATGAAGAATTGTAAGAGGGTTTTTTATCTGAGGGAATAAAAGCCCCTAATATGCTTATCTTCTGTTCATATCAATTGTGAGAGCTCCAGCAATGAGGTGCTGCTATGACAGCTGAGGATCTGCTCTAGTTTTTCGGAGGAGCAGAGTTTTCAGTGTCATCACCACTATCCCACTGGAAGACACCATCAGAAAACACATATTCTAAAGAAGGAAGCAAGCTTACAATCTCTGTATTGCTGCTCTCCTTAGCAGCCCTTAGGATCCCAGATATAGAGCTGGAATGATCAGATGATTACAAGAATACAGGGTATGAATTCCAGGAAGTTCAAGCAAATTCCTTCTGCTTGTTCATATCAGGATTTATACAAATACCATAACACGAGGTTTGGCAAGATAATTTTCCTTCAGTATTGCCATGTGTTTCTTCACAAGTCTGTCCCCCATTAAAAAAAGCAGAATACCTAATAGTGGAGGTCTGCCTGATGTCTTAACATTTGCATGCATAGTTCTGTTGGCTGCAGTGCTACTGCAGCAAGGGCAAGGTTGTCAGAGCCAATTTGTCTGCATCTGCAGAAGAAGCGAGTTCTCAGTGCTTGGCTGTGCTATGAAGCCAATCCCTGAGAATCCCTGATGCTAATCGTAATTCTCAAACCTAGAGCAATGTTTAAAGCAAGGGAAGCACAGGAACCTCCTGAACAGTTTCTTCCCCCGTTGCCTGTCATTTATTTCACTGCAATGCCTAGAAAAAGCAAAGTAGTTCAGACAGCATCTATTTCTGGTGTGAAATCCTAGTTGTGGATTCCCAGTGCTGATGTGTTTTTCAGACCCTCTGGTGAATTTGTAAGCTCTCTTGGAAGAACAGCTGCTAAGAGGGGACTGGAATCTTCACGGTGGATTTCAGGTTTGCAGACTTTGATGAATCACAGAATCACAGAATCTTAGGGGTTGGAAGGGACCTCGAAAGACCATCTAGTCCAACCCCCCTGCCAGAGCAGGATCACCTAGAGCACATCACACAGGAACTCGTCCAGGCAGGTTTTGAATGTCTCCAGCGAAGGAGACTCCACAACCTCTCTGGGCAGCCTGTTCCAGTGCTCTGTCACTCTCACAGTAAAGAAGTTTTTTCTGATGTTTATGTGGAACTTCCTATGTTCCAGTTTGCACCCATTGCCCCTTGTCCTATCACTAGACATCACTGAAAAAAGCCTGGCTCCATCCTCCAGACACTCACCCTTAACATATTTGTAAACATTGATGAGGTTGCCCCTCAGTCGCCTCTTCTCCAAGCTAGAGACCCAGCTCCCTCAGCCTTTCCTCATAAGGGAGATGTTCCACTCCTTTAATCATTTTTGTGGCTCTAAACAACAGGGTGGGAAAGCTGTTTTTTTTTAATATTAGAAGCAGCTATGAAGGCAGAGAAGCAAACTCTTCTTACTAAAGAGCTTTTCACCTCCTCATCCCATTTTTCTGAGTAGTGAAGGGTAGGATGTGGAAACCCTGTATGAATTTTGAGGGGTGGGAGCAAAGGAGTAGAGACTATTTTCTGTTCAGCTCCGCCATAGGGATAAAGATGCAGCCTGGTACACAAAGTGTGTTGGTGACTCTCAAAAAAGCAGGGCCTTGAAAGCCAGAGAGAGGGAGAATGACACTTAGGGGCTGTGTAGTAACTCAGAACCACCGTTGTTGGTTTCTTTTTCCTGTTCTTGAAAGCCTGTTACTTTAAACCTGGAAGAGACCACTGTTACTGTTGGTTAACTACCTGCCTAACATCAAACACAGGTTACAGCTATACATGGCAAGGATCTGGAGGAAAAAAACTCCTTACCTGAAACACCCTTAGTAGTTGCTAGGTCATGGGTATTCCCAGTTCTTCACCAGCACAAGGGAACATGGGAATATGAAAAATACAATAGCTTACAACAGTGTGTGAAAAGATTACACTGATAGCAATTTGTGCAGTGCTATCCATTCTCTCCCCCTTCACCCTGTCAGTGTAGTAGCTCACTAACAGCTGGCATTATTAGGACTTTTGTCTGGCCACTGTTGAAAGAGCACTGAATGCCTTAAGATGGTAAATACTATAGAATGTGAAAAGTTTAAACAATGTCATTTAACAGCCTGTGATGTTCCTGTTGTCTGAGGGTCGGTGCACCACCATGTTGATGTTTTGGCTGCCACTGAATTTTCTTCTGGGGTCAAACATTTTTAGTTGCACACAGCATTGCACAGTTAGCCAAGCAATCAAGACTTGAGATAAGCTTGTGATACAGTATCCATGGTTAAAACTATTCACCAGAGCAATATAATGGTCCATACCTGCATACTTTTCTAGTACACTACAAGATGCATGATAGAAAAGGTCGGCTGCTTGCTTTATCTCTGATGGTGGGCACATTGCAGATACTGCTAAAGAATTACTGATTCGTTCCACAAAACATTTGACATGCTTTACACAAAACTGTGGTTCCTGGAGAACTGACCCGACAGAGAACAAATAAAAGCATGTCCCCGGGATTCTTCTAGCTGAAAGGATTTTGATAATCTGCCTCATGTGAGCTGCACATTCTATCATCCCTTAGTTTAGCTTGATAGCGCCTAAGTTTCCAGTAATATTAATAATGTTTCTTGTCTCCTCAAGGGAAAGTAAGACCCTTGCACCTCCTGAATGCCTGATGAGAGGCTGCATAGAGCAGGATTATGTTTGGAGTTTGAAGATGAGAAGAGAGTAAGGTTTACAAAATTTTGAAGGGAATATATCAGGTGAATGAGTAAATATTATTCACCTGTTATTCAACAGTTACAGCACAAAGATTAGGAGGTATTAAAACTAAAAGGAGATTGGTTTGAAACTAATAGAAGAAAGTTCTTTTTTACACAGAGAATAATGAACTTGCACAATGTGTCGCTGTAGGAGACCATGGAGGCAGGGTCAAAGCAGGGTTAGGCAAATTCAGGGACAGCAGGTGTACAAGCAAATACTAAAGGCAGTATGCAGGGCAGTACCTTCTAACATCCATAATCAGACTGCACAAAGTGGCCAGGGACACATGTACTGTCTAGATGGTGTTTCCCAGTGCTGCTGTCATAGAGAAGCAGTGGCATAGCTGTACCCCAGTCTGCTATAACCATGTTCTTATGTTCTTGCATTAACTGGAGAATCAAACAGGCCAGACACTGTCTCTCAAACCCAAAAGACAGCATGCATTTTCCATGACCTTCCACTCTCCCAAAGATAAAGCATTTGTTCTCATACTTCTGTCCAGTTCTCTTATAAACTTCAGATGAGGCAAACAGAAATAACTTAAACAGAGGATGGCAGTTCTCAGTGGGGAAGGTTTAGTAATGCTATGGCTCCCCACAACTACTGACTTCTCCAGAACAGTCCATTTTTTCACCATACAAAAGGGAAGGGTCTCTGGTCTTGCTGTAACAGCAGAAAGTCCAGGAGAAACAAGGTGAGATTCTATTCAGAGATGCTTTTGTCTTGGCCAATCTAAAGGAAAACATTAGTAGATACTCAGGGTAATTGTTTGAAGGAGATGGTTATATTATTTTCTGTCCCTTTGCATCACTGAATCAGAGTGCAGTTATATACAGTTGAGTTACTGGTGAAATAGCAGCAGAATGATAAAGGAAATCAACAGGCAAAGCCATGCAAAATATGTTAGTTATCAACAAAGAAGCTGGATAGTGTTTAAGCGAATGAAACAGACACAGGCATGCAAAACATTAGAAAGGATTATAGCAGAATGGAGGTTTCCAAGTGACGACATTCCAAGTAACCCAGCTACATTCACTACCAGCAAACAGGACTTTCTCATCACTACCCTACTTCAAGGTGCCACAATGAGGGGAGATGCTCACACCAAAGGTATCGGGGTTTCCTAAAGAATGGGAAATTAAACATGAGAGTGAGAAGAGGAAAGCTTTAGAGAGAAAGAAGACAAACTCAATTTCTGAATACTATTAGATGGCTAACAGGCCATATTTCATAAAAAGAATAACTTTTAAGCCTGTTGTGGTTCAGTGGTTACACCAGCAGTCAGAGAAAAGTGCAATATATAGTAATGAAAATAATTTCTAACACAGGAAGGGATCAAAAGTATAAAATTGATTTACAAAATAGGGAGAAGTGGTAAAGTCAAGCTGAAGACTACAGGAAGAAAGTCAGTCACTGCAGAAAGAAATGCAAATTTTCTAAAATATATTTGTAAAGCAAGGATTCCTAGGGATGGTGTAAGATCTGCTAGATGGAGATAGTACATTTAAAATAATGTAGGAAAGGCCAAAGTTTTTCCTCATTTGGAACTGGGAAGGAAGAAGATTATGGAGGTGGCGATACTGAATATTTTCTAATTCATTAGCAAAAAAAAATAAAAATAAAAATTTAGTAAATCCAAGTTGACAACTTAAGAGAAGTGGCCTTGCAATTGTACACCCTACACCCCACAGGAGCCCAGACGTCCTCCCTTCCCCGTCACAGCCTCCAGTTCCACGTTCATCCCCACTCAGCTGTGCGCTCCCTGCAGAGCTACCTCGAGGTCCCTGCGTGGCCGGACCGTGCCTGCTGCACCCTCGAGGGTCCTCGGCCCTGCTCCTTCCTCAGCAGCAGCGGGCACCCGTGTCTGCCCGGGGGCTGGGGCCGCACAGCCCCGCGCCCCCGGGACCTGCTCCTAGTAATGGGGGGCACGGTCTGCGACCCCGCCCAGCTGCGGGGATCACACCCGTCAAAGATGAATGGGACCTCCGACGGCCCCATCGCGGGCTCGCTCATCGCTGGGGCTGGGGGCGCTGGGTCCCTCTCCCCGCTGCTGGCTGAGCGGCGGCCTCTTGAACGGGCGCTCCTCACGGTGCTCCCCGCGCCGCGCTCCCCTGCCAGGCCGCCCGCAGCACAGCCGCCGTCAGCCAGGCCCGGGCCTGTTCTCGGCCTGCTGCCCCGCCCGCCCCTCACCGCAGCCGTGCCGGGGCTGTCCCCGGGCGGCGGCGGAGGCCGCGGGGGGCACAGCGGGGCCGCCCCGCTGGCTTTGCCCGCTAGAGGGCAAGAGAGCCCCGCACAAGCGCGGCGGGGCGGCTGCCCCTGCCCCGCAGCCCTCCGCGCCCGCCTGGCCCAGCCAGGCTCCTGCCCCGCGGGGTCGGCCCCGCAGGGAGCCGCCCCAGGATGCGGCAGCCGAGCCCGCACCCGCCGCCCGCACCTCGGGCGAGGGCCCCCGCGGAGGTGCCTTGTGGAGGCGATGAGAGCCGGCGGGCTGCGGCCTGCTGGGCCCGAGCGATGCGGGAGGAAATGTCCTGGATGGCTGCGATGCTGTAGGTGGAGAAGTAATCAGTCCCACCGAGAGAGCTTGGCGGGACCTTCCACCACTCCAGAAATTGGACACGGAGCCGGTGTGGACCCCTTTCTCCATGGGGGCAAAGCTGCACCAAGCGGCTGTGCCTGCCAGAACGCCCGCAGAGAGGTACGCGGAGCGCATCCAGCCCTGCTGAGCGGGGCGAGCGCCGAGAAGCACCTTCTCTCTGCCCCCGGGGAGGTGCCGAGGAGCTGCTCGCCGGCTGCAGCTCCAGTCCAGCACTGGCAGGTAAGGTCCAGCTTCTGGCCGGGCATGTGCCTTTGTTGGCATACAAATGCCACCCCACCTTTCAGGCAGTGAACTCTATAATAAAGTCTGTCAGGCAAAGGAAGAACCTCAGGGACATCCCGCAGCCTGCTGGCAAAGCCTGCCAAGCCTGCAGTTGCAAAGGATCAGGAATCAGAAAAGCAGGAATCTTTTTGAGAAGACACCGTGTGTGCTTGGGCAGGACAGGCACACAGTGCAAAGGGTGGGCAGCAGCAGACCCATTCTATCAGGGAGTGGTTCTGTGAGCTGTGGCCCACGAAGTCCTCTGCAGTCACCTACACATATGGCAACTCTGGATTTCTTCCTCTTTTCTCCTCCCAATACACAGCACTGTGGCTCTTGAGCTGGAGGGACTTGCAAGATCATGGACAATCAGTTCACTACTAAGAACAGCAGATACAAGGCTTGTACAAATACACACGTTAGAGAAATTTTAAACATATTTGGCAGCTTTCACGCTTACATCACCCTGTCTACCTTCAAGTATCACCAGCAAGGACACACATTCCAAAAGACTGTATCAACACCTGTGTCAATGCTCTTGACTGTGTCTGACTAATAATGGCATTGTTACTTTTGTACTTAAATTAAGGACTCTTAAAACATGTAGCCCGATAACTCCCTCCCTAGGATGGTCACAAAGATCATCTTATTTAACATAGATTCACTAATTCCTGGATGCAGCAAAATACCCTAAGCCCCTAAGAAATCCATGCCAGATATCCTGCTGCTGCTGTGATCACACCGTTACACTTATGCTGGTGTTTTCTTGGACTTTTCCATGTAAACTGCATGTTTTACACTCCTCTGGTCTGAATATCTGGAGGATGGGAAAGTGGCCCTTCAATGTTGTCTTCTGGGATTCTTAGAGGTAATTTTTTTTTTGTCATAAATACTTATATTTTTTCTACAGTTTTTGAAGTGAGGAAGCAATATATATTCCTCTATATGAATTTTTCTAAATCTGGAGGCACTTCACTAATCCAATCAACCTGGATCACATGGTTACTAGGTTTTCACAGGTATTTTATTTCCAGGCAATTTAATGTTTCAGAATTGTGACTTTCAGTAACTTTTCATCGCTAAGATGACATGAGTTTTCTTTGGAGGAATAATTTATTTAGCTATATTAATAGTTTAGTGCCCTCACCAGCCATTCTGGGTAAATGCTGAATTACATGTATAGTTCAGCAGGTGGGATCCATCCAGCCCTATCTAGACCTCTGTCATGTAGAAGTCTACATCTAATATAGGCTCCCTTCATACATGAGGGAGAATTATAGAATGAGTCATGTCATCCTAAAGTAGACACCTAGAATAGGTCAGATGATTTGTGCCCTAAAATTGTTCCTGTTTCTCTGCATTAAATAGCAAGTAGTTTAGATCTTGATGCTTCCATTGTAACAGCCTCAAGAGAGATGAGATTAATTATCCTCAAAGTACTCTGAAAATTCTTATTTGTAAAGAAAACTGAAAATAGCTTTACTTCCAATATTATTCTCCATGTATTAAAAAACAGCATTTAAAAGTTTGCTGACTAAAAGCATTTTAGTAAAAATGGCAAATGCCATGTGTTTCACAGGAAAGTCATAGCACCTCTCTTTTTAAAAGTCTTCCAGTTCTCTGTCTGCAAAGTTGGGAAAGAAATGAGTGAGATACATTGTAGGTCCAGAATAGGATCCTGTACTTTTTGTGAAACTATGCAATCTGGAGGAATAAAAAAGCCAAAGCAATTTGTTATAGCAGGCTGATTTATTTTTTTAAATGACAGTCAAAAATTGGTAAGTGAAAAGTTCATGTAAAGCTAAACTGGTTGGCAGAGTACTGGTGAAAGTCGTTTTTTTAAAAAAAGTCATGATGTCTAAAACTTGCCAAAGGTGTCACAATAGTGCAGTACGTGTGAGGAGAACATGTGCCAGGAACTCCTCAAGAAATGCAGGATCCTTCTGACCAGCTCTGCTCACAGGAGTTAAAACCCTGCATAAAGCTGATGAGTAAACTCTTGATGACTCACCATGACAGATGCAGTCTTTAATTCCAAGAGGGTATAAGGGAAGTGGGTGTGAATCTCGAGTAGAGGGGAGCTAGGGGTAGGGATGTTCCTGCCTTAGTGTATTGGGGATAAAAATGTAGGTTTTTAATACAGCCCCAGCTATCAGTAAAGCCAAACTTCTGTAAGGAGTAAGTTTGACATTACAGATCACACATAGATTTTATGTGAAGCCAGGCTGGAACACCACCTACTCACAGATGGGTATAATTTTGGGGATGTCCTGCATAATTCATGTGTGGCTTTGATACTTATGAGTAATTCAGACATCAAAGCCTCAACTTAGATAACACTTCTATAACACTAAACTTCCTATAGCAAATAATCTGTGGGCTTTCATTTAAGTTCCTTTAAAATAAAGGAACTATACTAACACTTTCTTCTTTACCTTCAGATATTTTTCAGAAAGTATGCTAAATCCTAGAAAAAAAAATCCATATAATACTCTTCACTGGCACTAGAAACATAAATTTTAAAGCATTGGGAAGGAGCTGGGAGCCTCTTTCCCAGTTCTCCCTAGACTGAGAGCACACCAGATACCAGGCCCTTCAATCACTCTGTAATATTCCCTCTGCTTTGCCAGTGGCACAAACCTTCACTTTTCAGCAGTCCAATTTCCTAACAAGCAATTTTATGTTCCCTTCCAAGTTAGCCATTACACATGGAAAAACCTACCCATTAATAACCATAAAGCTCCTTTATTGTTCTCCTTCAAATCCCCTTAAAAATTAGTTCTGACACCAAACCCTTGTCATTGGCCAGGCCTGTTGCTTTTTATTCTCAAGGCTGCTTTTCCCTTATCCTTCCCCCATGGGTCTGTAGTATACACCTGTTGTCTTTCATCATGGGTTAAGATCATAAGCTCTTTGGGCACAGACCATCTCTCTTATTACATGTGTCTACAGTATGCAACACAATGGGACTGTGAGCCCTCAACGGGGGCCTCTGGGTACTGCCATGATCCAGTTGATAAAGAATAATGATTTTTGACATGGTGAGTTCTGCAGTTTTTCCCAAGTCATTCTGCAGTTGTTCAAGCTGATATAACCAGAATGTGTGTGTGAGCAGTGTCCTTAAACACGATATGTAGGGTAAATGCTACGGAACTATTTACTGGAGGGCACTGACTTCCTGCTTTGGTGTTGGGGGGGGCTCATCTGCTCTTGCACATCGAAATGCACAGACTGACATGCAGCAACTGTTTCTTTTTGTGGGTTTGTACAGAACTAGTGTGAGCAACCCTGCTCTGAAGCTTCTGCATCCTGTCCTTCAAAGAGCCATGAAGACCGTTGGAGTAAAATGAAAGGGAGATGGCTCATACACCACTGGGATGGAGTGTCTGTTCCCTTAAGGTCCATGGGGATTCAGGACACAGCCTTTCCCTGATGCAGTTTCCCTGCTAGATATGGAAACTAGAATAAGTCTCTTTCCTTTCCCTCCTCTCAAGTGTTAAGTCACAGTGGCAAGTGGGGGGATGCAGAAGGGCTGCACCAGTCAAGAGTTGGGCTGCTGGCTTGTGTGGTGGGGAAGGCAAGGAGGCACCCCCTCTCCCTCATGCCCACCAAGCAGGGGAATATGCAGAAAGTGAATTATTTTTCATTAACTCCCTTGCAAAATTCTCCTTCTCCCAAGCTCTGTTCCCAGCCTCCACCATTGACCTTCCTGGTCCTCACCACCTTAGCGATGCACATCAGCATTCTCACGATGCAATCTCTCTCTCCCCAACCCCCAAGATATTATGTTTCTTCTCCTTTTCTCCCTGCTTCTCTCTCTCTGCCCACCACCCCAGAAGAGCCTGACTTCAGGTTTTGCACTTAATTCAAGGGCCTGCCAGAGCTATCCCCTCCCTAATGCAAGACTCTGCAGCGTGCCTGCTCCTTCAGCTCTGCCCAAGCAGCCCTTCTGCAAAGAGCAGAGACCCTTCTGTGCTTTTGCTAATGAGTGCAGCTACATCGAAACGGCAAAAAACCACAGTAACACTAACCCTCGGCATCATAAGAAGAATCAGAAATACTCTCCCCCTTCCCGGGTCTCTCCTGACGGTTTTAAATAACTTTTTTTTTTTTTTTTTTTTTTCGGGGGGGGGGTTGTGAAGAACATGTCCTTAGTAGCACCGACACCCCCTCCTGCCGCCGTGCCACCTCCTGCCCGCCTCCCCCTTCCTTCCACCGTGCTCTTTTAAACTTGGGCGAAGCCCGGGCGCGGGGAGCCTCGATTCGCCCCCGGAGCGCCCCGGGCGGCGGTGGGAGGCGGCGGCGGGGCCCCAGCGCTGCCCGCTCCCGCCGCGGCATCCCCGAAACTGCCCCCCCGGCACCCGGCTGCGGCCCGGCCGCCCCCGGCAGCGCAGGGGCAGTGCGGGAAGGCTGCGGGCTGCCGGCGCGGGCGGGCGGAGGGCAGAAGGAAAAAAAAATGCGGCGTGGGCGATAGCGACCCCCCCTCCCGGCTCCCAAACTTCTCGCGACCCCGCTGGTTTGCCTTCCGGAGCTGAGCTGGAGCCCTGCCTGGGACAGCGGCAGCCCGGTTACCTGAGGCGCGGTCCGGCCAGGGCCGGGGCTGGGGCTGCGCTGCGGGGCGGCCGCGTCTCCGCCTCCCCTGCGGCGGGGCAAAGCGGCGGGGCCGGGGCCGGGCTCCGCTGGCGGGGCGCTGCCCGCCCCACTCCCCCCGCCAATGTCAAGGGGGACTCGGGCTATGCGGGCATCTCCCGAGGAGCCCGCTTCCCGCAGCGCGCCGGCTCGATATATTTAGCATCGCGCCGCTTTTTTCCTCCCCCAAAGTTTCGCCCACTTATTTATTTATTTGCCTGCGTGCGCCGCGCTGCCGCAGAGCAGTAAGAGCCGCTCCACGCCGTGCCTAGCGCTGGAAGCGGCTCTGTATTGCAGCAGGTAGGGCTGAGCGCTAGGACCTCGGAGAATCCTTCCAGCAGCAATCAGGACTACCTTAAACCCAGCCCAATGCCTCTTCCTGCGCCACTCTGCGTGCTGGATGGAGATCCACAGTCAAGAGCTGCAGCTCAGTGCTGGAGTACAACATTTCACAGGGAGCCCTGCAGAAGCAACACCTGTTTCGAGCCAGCCAAGAAAGACACAAGCACTTGTATGTTGCTGCTTTGCTTGTGGATCGTCAAAAATCGTAAACCAGTGGACATCTGCTGATCCTCCTGAGAATTCTGGATAATAGATTTGGACGTCAAAAGTTTTTGTGGCTTTTTTTTCCTTTTTCTTTTTTCCTTTTTTTTTTTTTTTTTGGATTTATCTCAGCCAACAACGTGAGATTCCCCCCTCCCCCTTTGCAGGATTCATGCTGATGTATGCAGTCTGTTATAGAGTAAAAACAGCGCATGCCTTTCTGGAGTCAGAATCCATAAATCCTGACGTAGCCTGTGCATCTTAAAAAAAAAAAAATCCCTATAACGCCTAGGTATTTAAGTTGCTATGGTCATTCTTATCTTAAACCAAATGGAGAAACTACGGATTTTTTTCTTTATTACAGTTGGATGGGCTGAAGACCGTATTGCTTGCTAAGAGCTGGGGATATATGCATTTATATAGATATACACATCTATATGTTTATAAATATGTCAGTGTGTGAGTATAAAGTGGTGGTTTCTTAGACTAACTGGTTTGACCTTGAACCTGTACCAGTCAAAACAGAATATTACTTTTATTTATGCATTTAATGGATTGAAGAAAGAACATTTTCGCTGTAACTGCGATAGGGAGGGGAGAGGAGTGGAATATACCTAATCTTACATCTCCTGGGTTTGGCACCATCATTATTGTTTATTCTTATTCTCTAAAAGCAGAATCTTCTGATGGCTCCCTTAGGTGAAGTTGGGAACTATTTCGGTGTGCAGGATGCAGTACCCTTTGGGAATGTGCCCGTTTTGCCGGTGGATAGTCCGGTTTTGTTAAGTGACCACCTGGGTCAGTCTGAGGCAGGTGGGCTACCTAGGGGGCCTGCGGTCACGGACTTGGACCATTTAAAGGGGATCCTCAGGCGGAGGCAGCTATACTGCAGGACTGGATTTCATTTAGAAATCTTCCCCAATGGTACTATCCAGGGAACCAGGCAAGACCACAGCAGATTTGGTAGGTATTATCCTTAACCCTTTAGTGGTCATGTGATGAAATAATGGGGCAGAACTGCGGGCGGGGGGACGGCGGGGGAGGGGGTGCGAGGCGGACGGGGAGGGGGGGGTTTGTGCTGATGGTTGATCCGCCGAGGTAAAAAATGAATGTGTCCGGGATTGCATACATCGGCACCACCGCAGCGGAGCAGGAGCCCTCGCCGAAGTCGCCGGGTGTTTGATAGCGATGTTTGTGTAGCCCCAAGTTCTGCTTAAGAGCAGACACGTACTGGGAGGTGGTGGCGGCGGAATTTTTACTCAGGACGTTTCTGCTGAATGATTTGATTTCGCGAGTTTAAAGGGTTTTTAATCATTAACCACTGCAATTTAAAATTCACCGAGTTTCCTGAAGGGAGTGGCAGTCGTCTTGTACGCAAATTAACGAGGGCTTTTCTTTCGTTTTCTCTGCCGATTACTTGCCCTAGTAACTGCATGAATTGCAAACCCAGCCTATTTCGCTTGTCGGCGAGGATCCACCGGGGGCTCGCCGCCTCCCCAGCCCGGCTGCGCTCCCGCAGCCGTGCGGCGCTGCCGGTGCCCGGCGCCCTGGGAAGAAGGGAGCGCAGGTGGGGTCGGTGTTCACCCGCCGGGAAGCTTGCACCAAAACCTGCCTTTCCCAAGCTATGTGGCGTGTCAAGCTGGCAGCGAATTTGAAAGAGCCTTCCTTGGATTTCATTTCCAGGGGACGCTATTTGTGACTCAGCAGCGAGGGCTGGAGGGCTCATGGCTTCGTCGCCTCTAGAGAGCCCCGTCCACACACCCATGCCACATGCACACACGCACACGCGAGTCAGTGGGCCTGGAGCTTCTTTGCTGCCAGGGAGACTGCTAAAGGCTGGGCAAATTGAATGTACGAAAGTAGCTAAAACAGCCTGGATGAGCTGATTATTTGGTGTTTTAAGGACGGGTGAGGAAAAGGTGCCAGGTTAGTTCGCCACGCTCCAGCTGTTGGAAGGAGTTAACTTGTGAGTGAACCAACCTGACAGCACTTAAATTCGGTCGTAAAAAAAACAAAAAAAAGTCCTGTGGTGATTTTTTCCCCTCTCTTTGTATGTTAATGCCAGATGTTGAACGACATCTAAACGGTATTTTATTGCTTTGTGAAGCTGTTTAGATATCGCTGGTGTTGTAGGAGATGATCTCCAAAGGGCGCAGAAGGGAAGGGGCGAGGGGGAGGGAAAGGGAGAGGGCTGAGGCTCGCATGGTCGCAGGTTTATCCTCCATGCCCCGCCAGCCGCTGCTCCCTGACACTCTCACGCTGCTTCCAAGCTCTGCCTCCCTCCCACGCCGCCCGCCCGGGGTCCCCGAGGGGGTGGGGGTGGAGGGGAGCGCCGCGGCCCTCCCGGGGGCGCAGCATCGACGCTTGCTGGCGAGAAAAAGTGCGGAAAGTGTTTGAGGCAGCAGGGAATGGGGGAATTGTGCACCTAGGCATTTTCCTTGACACAGGCAAACGTCGCGCGTAGCTGCGGAACGACAGCCGCAGGTTCCCCCTGCCCGCAGCGGGTGCAGGCACACAAGAGGCGGGCGCAGTGCGGGGCCGGCGGGGGGAGGCGCGGTGCGGTGCGGTGCGGAGCGGGGCAGGCGGCCGCGGTGCGGAGCGGAGCAGGGCTGGCAGCAGGTGTAGGCAGACGGGACTGCGGGGGGCCGGCCGCCCGCGGGGCCCCACTGCTCCCGGAGGAGAGCCGCCAGCTGCTCCCTTCGCAAAGCGGCAGCGACCACATTATTCGCGGCGTCTATTTTTAAAAATGGCTTTCCAGCCGCAGTTGTAGGAAGCTGACGGTTCCGAAAGGCAGCTCTTCCAGCTCTTGCAGCGCCTTGCCTTTAAATAGATTTATTTTTTCCTTCTCGCTTTGATCGCTCTCTCCTCACCAAGATGCACTATTGTTATAGACTACTCCTCTCCCACGGAGAGCGCCGGAGGTGCCCCTGTTCGGTCCAGGGTCGGGCGGACCGGGCACAGCAAAGCCATGGGATGCGTCCGGGCTCCCGGCTAATTCTGGGGCAGGTAATGGATCATGGTGCTTTTGGATCGGTGCCGTGACATTGCTGTTGTGTTTGCCGAGAGACCACCGAATAGCAGATGCTATTTGGGTTGTGGTGATTGTAAAGTCTTATCATGATCCTGGGAAGGTCTGCATCCCAACTCAGGAGCTGCCCGGGGGAGAGCGGCCTAACTTGGTCTCCTCTAAGTGTATGACGGAAACCTGCGCGTGTGTGGATGTGGATGTGGGGGGACGAGTCAGAAGGAAGTTTTCCTCCAGGAATAAGGAGGACAAAGAGAAAACCCCGGGGGCTGAGCGTAAACTCTCTGGGCTCTGCCCTGTGGGAATCCCCCTCCCCGCACACACACACACACGCGTACACACCTCTGGAGAGACATCAGATAAGAGTAATTCGTTTAGTTGGATGCTAAGAGTAATGCTATGTTGGATGTGTGCCTATTGCATACAATAAACCGAGCCATATTGTGTGTCTATACTCGCCCGGTTATGGGAGCCCTAGCATTTCGCAATTCCTGCAGCAAGATGTCCATCTCTGAAAGAAAAGCTCCCCGGGAGAGCCCGGCTCGGTGTGTCGCCCCCCCCCTCCAAGTAATGTGATCTCAGGTGATCAAAGCCTTATCTCTCCTGGGTGACAAAATAATTTATTTTATTTTATTGTGTTTTTTTTTTTTTTTTTAATGCAGTCTCCTTTAGTCTAGGGCATTTGCTAGACAGTGGAGTCATTGTAAATTCAGGAACTCTGTAACAGCGGAGAGGCGTGCCTCTGTGCGTCAGCACAAGTACTGCATGCACAGCATTAAAAAAATAGGAGCATGCAGGAAAAAAAAAAAAAGCTTGTCAGCAGGTGACCTCCGCTCCTCGGGACCTGCTGCTACAAGGAACCGCTGCGTTCATCATCTGCGGGAGCCGCGCAGCCGCCCGCCCTCCCGCCTCTCCACCTCGCCCTGCCTGCGCCGGCTCTCGGGCTGGCGAGGCGGGTTCAGAGCCGCGGGGACGCGGGGGGCGGCTCCAGCCGGGGGGGCCTTGCGGCCGCCCGCCCCTTCTGCTGCTGGATGCGGCGGGCCGGGGCTGCCGCCCCCCGCCCTGTGCTGTCTCCAGGGAAAGCCAGCAGACCGGGGCCGGGGTGGGTGGGGGGGAGTGTGATGCATGCGGAGGGCTCTGTCCCCCGGGAGTGGAAATTGCGGACCAGGTTTTAGAGGGAGGGAAGGGCCCCGAGCAGCCCCTTCAGTCTCCCCCGCTGTGGAGCGTTGCAGAGAGGAGAGGATGCGGAGCGGCTGCGAGGGGTGGGGGGGAGGGGCTGGCGGCGCGGAGGGGCTGTGAGGGCGCTGTAAGAGCCTGAAACTGAAGCAGGGCCCTGGGCCGCCTGGGGGCTGGGGATGTCTGCGCTCCCGTCTCTTAATTGGCATCCCACGGGGGAGCGGGCGGGGCCGTGACAGCTGCGACATGCGGGACCCGCATCCCGGAGGAGCTCTCAGCTCAGCCCAGCGCCGCAGCCCCGGCCGGGGGCTGGGGAGCACCGGGGAAACCCTGGCCCTCGCCCCATCAACGACCTGACCTCCCGGCAGCTTCTCAGGCAGAAAGGGCCCTTCTTTACTCGCCCCTCTTCTCTTCCCGGGGTGTCCGATTGCTTGCTAAATACACGGCGGCACAGCTCCAGCCGCCTGCACTCTGACTGCGGATCCTCTGTCACTTCCCTTCTCTCCGTTTACCCAAGAAATCGTGCAAGGTGGCTGGCAGAGATGCTTGTTTACTGTATTCTTTGATGGTGTGTTAAGGTGCTAGGTGGAAGCTAACTGCTTCAATCCAGCAATACAAAGACAGCCTATATATATAGCCAAAGACAAAACTGTGCAAAGGGCTAGAATATTGGCAACAAAATTTTGCAAAAATGTTCACTGCCTAAAGCCAAGGCAGATGCTTCTGTAAGTCTGTTCTTCACTAGAGTTAAGGTAGATGGAAGTTAAAATTTCACGTTGTGTGAACAACCCAGCTCCTCTCTTCTGTGAGCCTGGCAGGGGAGCAGGGCTGGCAAAGGTCCGTGTCCTGCTGCCATCCAGCATGGTCAGAGTTGGATCATGTGCAAGAAAGGGGGTTAAGGATGATGTCGACATGTAAGGAATGGCTTTCCTCAAAACTTTCTTCCTAATCTCTTTGTGGACGAGTGGGTCTTTGCCTTAAAGTGATTTTGTTAAAGAAAATGTTCAGTGTCTGACGAGACTGTAATCGGCGTCCCATGCACTGAGACACTTATTTCCTCTCTTTCCCCATTTTTTGCTATAAATAGGGCCCTAGCTTTTAAAGTTTGAAGCTGTCCTGATTTTCGTTTTGTCCAGCCTCATTTTGTAGAGGAATATCTATTTTAATATCTGGTTCAGGTCCTAAGTACTATCTGTATATTGCAGAAACTATACAGTGAAAATATTCACAGGAGCATTGGGCCAAATCATGCAATCCTTAAACTGGCAAGACTGAAACACTGCATGCTTGGCTCCAGATAATCTCTTGAAGGACTTAACAGCACGGCACATAAAACTTGCTGTGATGAGGCTTTTGAGTATTTCAAATGAACAAGTCTCTATTCTGATCTCAAATATGTGGATGCGCTTTGCCAAGTACCTTAAATTAATCTTCTGCATTTGCAATAGGATGTGAAGAGCTTTTTTTGTGCTTTTGATGCACAAAGCAGCATACTCCCAAGTATTGAAATGTGTACAGCAATTAAAATCTACGTTTATGCTGATGAGAAAGATGCCAGACTTACTAACTTAGCTGTAGTATGGTATATTACATGCTTAACATAAGGTTTAAACTCAGTTAAAATTGCTTGGTAATATATATCAGGTAATATGAGAGTTTGGTAAAAGCTTTACAGAAGAAGCCTTAGTAAGAAATCTGGAGGTATTTCACATCCGGATATAGTGAGAATGTTTACATTTTTCAATGGATTGACTGTATCTGAGATACTATATGTATCAGATAAGCAGCCTGCTACCACTTGTTATTACTTCAAAATATTCTGTTATTATTAAATATTTCCTCCCAGTATTTTTTATTTCTGCATATGTAGAGAATAACTTAAGATACCCAGGCCTTAAAAGATGGTTACCAAAACAATAAGACAATGGTGTTTGTAGTACTGAATAATATATAAGGTAATGATCAATAGTCCCTTACAGGGAAAACATTTCATCTTTACATTAGTTTGACTATAAATTCTCTCCATTCGCTTCAACTTATGCTGTGTTAGATTTATATGATTCATGCCGGTAATTGATTAGTGCTCAACTATTTTACAGGAGATGCCAAATTAATTGGTCAAAAAAATCCATGAAAGTGCTTTTTTTATTGGCCGTATGAAGCTCAACATACTATATGGTTATTTTATTATTTAATGTAAATATAGTTTTCAATAAGCTTTAAGAATAGCTCCATGGTGTTCTTAGACATAAACATTTAAAAAAATGCATTGAAAATGCTACTCTGTGCTTTATCTTGTGTCTCAGAAAGTAGCATAATGCAGCAATGTGCTCCTGAGCATTGCTGGGTAACTCCTGTGAGATCCTTACTATTTGACATGAATACTCCCAAATAGGAAGCAATTTCAGGTTGTTGTTTTTTTTTCACAAGACTTCTAGGTTTATGCAAGGTTTGTCTGGTAGCATCCTCATTGAAGGAGGTAAACAATTTGCAGGGAAGGCTGCTAACAAAACCCCCAAACCCTCAAAACCAGATGAGCTGATAGTTGATGCAAACACTGGCCTTACCATGCGCATTGATGCTGAACCTAGGATCTTTGCAGAAGCAGTGCTTCTCTGCAACATGTTCTTACCTGTAGTGCACAAATGTTTGTGTCAGCTTGCTGTTGTGTGCACAAGAAGACTTAATAACTTATACACTATTACTTAGGTTTAGAATGTATTAATTTTCAAATTTGAGGTGACAAAAAATAACATACCAGAGAGATGGTTAATATCTAGACAGAAATGTATGAGACTCTGGATTATACTAGGGAATTTAATTTCTCAAGTTTCTGAAAGATAATACCATGAGTAAAGCTTTCCACAAATTCCTGATTCATTGATGTCTGGAAGCAGATCTTTTGGTTCCATGGGTAACATTGTTTTCATCTCATAATTCTGGTTCAAAAGTAATTTTTAAAAAAAATTTTTTGCAAGCCAGATTTCATAGGTTCTTTAATATTGCCAATTTTGGCAA
This sequence comes from Apus apus, assembly GCF_020740795.1. Taxonomy (NCBI): domain Eukaryota; kingdom Metazoa; phylum Chordata; class Aves; order Apodiformes; family Apodidae; genus Apus; species Apus apus. Next base: position 19,008,052 of record NC_067282.1, read on the forward strand.
TCTAAAAACTTGGTTTGTTTTATTTGAATCTCTAATTATTTGTTGTGCAAATCAGAATATGACTGAGCTTTAGATTTTTGTTTTGAAATGATGAGAATGATTGAGAGTAATCTTTTGATTTGGTTTGTTAATGCTGTCTGCAATGCATCAATCTAGCAGAGACTCAAAGGACTTCCCCGTTCAAGTGTCATACTTTAAGATATAGTAATTTCTTCCTCATGTTCCTCCAAACAACTCTGAAAATGGGAACACACCTTTGAAAATAGCTGCTTGTTGCTCAGGGAACAGTCACATCTGAAAAAAAAATAATCAGTGGAAACAACATGTACATTGTTTTGTTTTTTCTGCATTTTATAGGTATACTGGAGTTTATCAGTATAGCAGTGGGCTTGGTCAGCATTCGAGGAGTCGACAGTGGACTCTACCTTGGAATGAATGAGAAAGGGGAACTGTACGGCTCGGTAAGTTCCCATTTGTCTGGGGCAGTCATGATCCTTGCCTTTTGTGGGAAAAGTACTTGATAGCTCCTATAAGTCCCTGTTGCATTAGGTACTGTACAAGCACTGTTTCTGCTTTACGCAGTCTAATTGGAAACAAGACCCTGCGGGTGGTATAATGAGTATGGGAGAGGGAACAGGTGACAACATCAGGAATGAGTAGTAATGTGGATGGACAATGATTTAGATGCAAGCAATGGAGGCTAATGGCCAGAGCTAGTTACTAAAGACTAAGGGATGCATTGTAAGATTTGTAAACCTGTCCTTTCAGTAAGAGACCTGAAACAAGACAAAGTTGCTGCCTGTTGTGCGTAAACAGAGAGCTTTCTAGGAACTGACAAGCAACCAGAGAAGGAGGTGAAGGGTGGCATATGTAGATGAGAAAATGAGAAACAGAAGTGGATAAAAGATATAAAAAGTATAGGAATGGGGGCAAGAGTCTTGGTGGTCTTGCTCTGAAATTTCAGCTCGTGCTTTTTGAGGGATGGCAGCAAAAGTGAGTAACAGGTGTAAGGGAAAAGTAAAACTTAGTATTTCAGATGTGCATTAGACTGGCAAACCAGCCTACCTGCATGTGTGTGTGTGCAATGTGACCCTTACCTGGGAACATTTGAGACATCTGATGTACATCGGGGTTCACACCCTGGCTAGATCTTGGGCAGGAGGAATCTGAAATCAAGCAGGTAACTCCCCAAATAGTAGAAGACAACCTCTTACAGCTTCCATATACATAATCCATGGAGGAATGTAAGTGGAACCAGGAAGTGCTTTTATGGAGGTGTCCAGGTTCTTCAATCCTTTCTAGTAACATTTTGTGTGAGAGAGGAAAGGTAGAGAGGGGAAGGGGACTGTGTTCTGAGCATAGAGCAGAGAGGAAGCCAGAAGGTACAGATCATGACAGTGTACGTGGGAGGCAGAAAAAGAGGTGGTAGAATGTGGGGCAAGGCTGGGATGGACAATATGTGGATGCGGAAGGGGGGGAGATGCAGAGATGGTGAGAATCAGTGAGTGGGAAAGGCCAGAGAAAAGGTATCTAACATAAATGTCAATAGGGAGGAGGAAAAGATTGGAAGGATGGAGAAGAAGAGAGAAAGGGAATGGATGCAATGGCAGATGTAAACAAGTTGTCTGTGAGTGAGTAAGTTGTCATAGGTCACAATCCTTGTGCAGCTGATGAACAGGATAAAGAACTGGTGAAGTAGTGAGTACTTTTATGGTTCAGTTAGGCAGCAAAAAGGCAGAACAACAACAGTAATATGAATCAGTAATGTTGATAATCATCAGGAAGAGTAATTGTTTAAACAGATAAACATAGTGAATCAGTTACTCTGCACTTCATATATTCAGAAAAATAAAATGTGGTTATTGATGGAGCTTAAATGCATGGGCTTGGGAAGGCAAATGTTACATCACTTTTCTGTGCAGTTTATATTTTGTGTTTGCAATATGTTTGACTGTCAGAGTGACTTACTCAAAACATTCTTTGCTTAAGAAATATGCAAAAGAAATTCTTTGTAAATTACTAAGCTTACTGCGTTGGTAAAATAGTTTTTCCATGAACAGCAGTTATAAAGAAGCCTGCTTTCCTAGGGATTTGTGTCTCACAGTTCAAGGCACAGGTTTCCCTGACCTTCTGTCCCTGCAGTAACACAAATTCCCCAGCCTTTTGTGTTTCTTGCATGGAGACAGAAACAGTGTTGTCCATGCTCACTGGATTGTCAGTTTGCAGGCATTACATAGTTTACCACTCCCAAGCGGGACGTGCAAATGATTTCTCTTCTTTACCCTGCCTCTGATTAGTTGCAAAACTGATAGGAACTTAATTTTCTTGAAGACCTTTGCCTCCTGATTGAAACTGGTTGAAAAGCTAAACCAGGACAGACTGGCAGGCAGATGGATGTACAGTATAACTGGATAACCTCTTTTCCCTAAGAAATGACACTAAAAATATGAAGCCATTCATAATGGAAAACTGGCAATCTGTAGGGCCAGAATGCAAAGTTCAGGTTAAAATCTGATGGATGATATGGCTTATTGTCAGCCTCCAGAGATGGGACATACTAAAGAGTGATGGTAATTGAATGACATTACTTCCAATGAAATATAACCTCTAATGGCTACTCAGTGTGATGATGCTTTAAAGCCTTGTCAACACTAGCAATCCTAGAGCCTATATTTCAGCAACTGTCAGCTCTCGTAGAAACACTGAGATAAGAAGGCCTCAGAGTAGATTTTTGTTGGCAGAACATTTTTAAGTGACAGTGTTTTGCTTTTGGTTAAAAAAATGCAATTAATTGAAAATTAAGTTCTCTGATGAGAATAAGTGTTGCCATTTGAACCAAAAACAAGGCACGATCCAGAACAGAATTATCTTTCTGGCATGAGAGATCACCTTAACTGAAATAAGTTTTGAGACTGATGCGTGATAGGCTGAGGTTCAAGTTTTTCACCTGAATTAAGCAGAGTGGTCACTTGAGTTGAACTGTTTTGTAGCACCAGCAAGTCTTCCTTGTGCTGCCTGTGCTGGGAGGTGGGTCCCTCTGTCTTGGTTTCTTCACTAAGGGTCATGAATAGCACCAACTTTGTCATGGAGAAGGTACACTTATGAGGCTGTGAACTTGTTTTCTAAGGTGGGAAGACTGTTTCCCATGCACAACTAAATATCAACCTAAGAAAAACCTGGTTCTGCTCTACATCAGCATTGTGGATCTAAGCAGGGGTGTTTCTGCAGGCATTCAGTACTGCAGCTCTTGACACTATCAGAATAGAAGCCCTGTGTCTATGACACGATCATATTTGTATTCAAATTACTGCATGAAAAATATATTAGGTGTGAATCAGATTAGTGACCTAAAAGACTTCTTTCCTTCTATATTTGTGTTTGAAACATTTGGCACAGGAAGATTTTTCCCAGCATATTTGTGGTGCCACTGGAGATGGGACATATGGCGAAGCAGAGGAGCCAGGATGAATCACTGCCAGTTTTCATGAAAGGCAACAATAAAGGCAGTTTCAGCATATCTTGATCCAGACACGTTCCTCTTGCCCTTTCAAGATGCTGCTTTCCTCCTAGATTAGCTGCCTGACAAACTCTTCCCAACTTGCCACCATTACAGGGGGCAGCTCCTACTGCATCTTCTGATTAAAAGAGCACAGTGACTCTCATGCTGCTCTCAGGCAGCAACGTATGACATAGGATGGCTGTTCTTAAGTTCTTCCTTATCGCACAGATTTAGCCAGGGAAAACTGAATATATATGTATGTGTTACTGCAGAGAAGCTAGTGATAGCTATGTAGTGACGACTTGGAGGCTGGTTAGGGACAGCAGCTTTCCTTCCCATCTCTCTGTTCCTGCTCCCTTTACCTTGCCTTCCCCTTGCAGCCTGGAGCTATGACTCATCATGTTTCACAACAGCGACTGTGCTTGTCACTGGAAAGGAGAAAGAATCCCAACTACAGATAGGACCCAAAGTTTTGTTAAGATGAGACATGAAGACCTTTTTCCTACCCAAGTACTGAACAGCTCTTGCCAGCACTTCTGGCAAGAGTGTTAGCAAATGCCTTAGCTGTGCTCCTTGATTCTACGCCGTGGAGTGAGGGGGGTCTTTCTGATCAGTCCCATGACCTTCATGGGTTGTCATCATGCTGCCCTGCATCATTGGTTGCCTTGGGGAATATTGACAGTTGGTGCCCACGTGGCAAGCAGTGATGAGAGCCCATACCACAGGGTCCCCATCATTTGCACTGCAGCCTGTCCTCCGAGGCAGTTCTGTGCTACCTCGAGCACAGCAGGACCATGGCACACCCTCACCTCAGCAGCCCTTGCTGTCCCAGGCTCTCCTGCAGTAGTGAGCTCTGCTATATCCCACTGCTGGCACCCCTTCCCCACTGATCTCCCACAGTCACAGACCTGCCCCACTTCTCTTCTCTAACTAGATATAAGAGAGAAATTTTTTACAACAAGAGTGATGAAACATAGGAACAGGTTGCCCAGAGAGCTTGTAGATGTCCCATCCCTAGAAACATTGAAGGTCAAGTTGGACAGGACTTTGAGCAACCTGATCTAGTTGAAGATGTCCCTGTTCACTGCAGGGGCATTGGACTAGATGACCTTTAAAAGTTCTTTCCAACCCAAGCCATTCTATTGTTTGATGATTTTACAAAATGCTGGTGTCTTCTTTGCTCCTTGCATCCTTGGCAGGTGGCAAAAGGCAGCTCAGGCTAGACCCTCAGGAAGAAAATTTGGAGTTGGAATATCTGGAGATACAAAGGGAGCTGTGCAGGGGGGAGGAGGAATATAGGAGGGGAGATGGGAGAGAAGAGAGTGCTAGGAGTGCTTGGAAGGAGAAGGAAGAGTAGAGAGAAAGCGAGGTTTCATGTGCCTGCAGAGCAGCTGGGACAGAGCTGAAGAGCCCAGATCTGGAGTCAGAGAGGGAGGCTCCTCACCTCTAGGTTTCAGACTTAAGGGGTGCATGCAGCAAAGTGAGGGTTAGGACTGCTTATAACAGGGTAATAAATTGCTGTCCTTCAAATAATTAACTAAAAACTAGTTTGTCCTAATGTTTTTTGAACACTAGACCTGTCTTTTGCACCTAAAACTACTGGGGAAAGGGTGAAGGAGATGAGAAGAGAGATGCAGAGAGAGAGAGAAAGAAAGAGAGAGAGAGAGAGAACCATCCTTGAGGAAACATGTTTTCCCAGTAAGTGTGCAGGGAGGTGATGATGTGCCGCTTTATTATCCCAGCTGGGCTGCACCTGCAGTGTTTTGTACTTTTGTTTGGGTCTCCATGGTCCTGGAAGGACTATGCAGCTACAAAATTAGGTGAACAGATTCTTTTTTTACAAAAAAAGGACAATTTTTCATAGTTTACTGAAAATTGCTTGGTGTAGGTAAGGATTTGTTTTGCTGCATTCTAAAAATACCTTATATGTTCCCGTGCAAGTAAGGGAAAGGAATTGTTCAGCCCTTCAAATGATAGGTCAAGGTGCACGGAAACAACGTGAAGAAAAAAACAAGATGAAGGTGCATGTTTGGAACAGCATTTGGGCCAAGTATACGGTCACTACAGATATCTAAGAATAGCATAGATAAATAAATTACCACACAGTATAATTCACTAACTTTACTGTTAGTGCTAAACACCTCTGATCTAAAGCCCTTCCACATGCTTCAAATTGATTTTTTTTTGGTTTTGTTGTTTGTTTTTTTTAATAATCTGAATTATCTGTCTGTCAGTGTATGTACAGGCAACTGTGGCTGAGGTGAGCCTGGCACTCCCATGACGAAAAACCCCAATGGTGTCTTTTAGCAGTAAGAGTGACTTGTGTCTTATTCCTGAGTAAATCCCCTTTCAGCAGAGAAGCTGGAAGAAGCAGGCCTGTAGCTAATTTGAAAGGGCAAACTTTGAGATCTGAAGAGGACCAGTTCAAAAAGGGGCTGAGGGTTCTTGGTGTGAAGGAAACTTGAAACTTTGTCAGAGGTGCAGAAATCTGGTGCAAACGGAATCTCAGCAGGGTGAAACTGCCAGGAAGGATTTGGAGACTAACAGGCACTGGGCGCTTGGCAGAGGGTCTGTGAGGAACAGGAGAAATGCAGGTTGCAGAAAAGCACGTGTCTTAGAGGTGTGGAAGCATGGGGATAAAATGGAAATTTTACAATAAAGCTGACTGGGGCCCTGAAGCATAGACTAAAATATAAGGCAAAAATGTTTTAAGCTATATAATTGAAAAGGGAACAAGAGTCCTTAACAGACACAGTGTATTTAGGCAGGAGTGTAAATGCAATATAGTCTGAATGTGGCTGCTGACTGGGCTAGCAAGGATTTCTGATAGGCCCCTTGCAGTGGTGACACGGGGCTGGGGGACGAATAAAGGGAGCAGGGGCAGCTGACACCACTGCTAAAAGAAGTGGCTGTTTTCCCTCCAACCATCTATCCCCCCCTTTTGCTGGCACAAGCATTTCTGTTGCTGCCTGGTGAACTGAAGCAGAGAAGTGGAAAATGATCTGGCCAAGCAGAAGGGCTGTCTTCAGCTACAGTGGGACTCCTCCCAGGTCACTGCAAGATACGGTGCAAAGGTGGGAGCAAGCGTGGGTAAGGGAGTGTTTGCTTCTTTCTGAGGCAATGCAGGTGTTTGCCATCCTTGAGTGTTTGTGGACCTCCAGCTGTGTGGTTTTTGTTTGGCTGGGGGCATGACCCAGGAAGCTGGAAGGCTGTCAATCTGACTTGAGCTGTCCTCAGGGCGTAGGAACAGGCTTTTAAATGAAAGAGTAGAGGAAGATCTGGAAGTACATGCAAGGTGAATTTACTGAAGCTGGATAAAGAGTTTCAGGCAAGCCTAGTATTTTTTTTTTTTTGGTAGGAATTTCTTTTTGTAGAAGCAGGAAATACGGTTGTGCTAATCTGCAGGGCTGCATTAGGTATGACCTGAAGAAAAGAGCATTTGCAATAGTGGGTAAAATGGGTGTTAGTAGAACACTTGCATGATAAATGGTGAAAAAACTGAAGAAAAGAGCAATGGGGAGTGTTGAAAAGTATTAGAACAAAGTGAAGCTATTAGTGGGGTTTTTATGGATTGGTCCTTGGGCTGGTTTTATTCTCTGTTTTTATTAGGGACATAAAACATCTTCTCATAAAACAGTAGCAGTGTGCTGCTGAAATTGTTGCAAAGTTAGCAAGTATTTTCAGCACAGGAGGCAGCCTCACAGAAGGGACTTGGTGACCTAAAGTGCCCAAAGTGTTTATGTGGGGCTCAGGGAGAGTTCTCTTGGTGCCTCTGCATGTGGCACTGGTAGGATCCAGTCTAAATGCAAAGTGCAGTTGTTCACTTGTGCTAAAAAAGATGAATTGAAACCAAAACAGGTGCAGAAGGATCTTACTGGAATGATCAGAGGGATGGAAATACTATCATATGATTGAGTCTAGAGATCTTGGCTTATTTAGCCTGCAGAATGAAAACTGGTAGAGTACACTCTTGGTTTCTGTGAATACATCAAGGTTTAACATGAAGGAGAGAAAGTCCTTGATATAGAGGACAAGGATGAATTGGTTTGAATGGGTCAGAAGAAAGCTTAGGCTGGATAATTGGGAAGTTTCAGGTCATGAGAAAGTGAGATTTTGAACTGGCCTGAGGATTTTTTTGCAAGGAGGAGTAAAGTGAAGCATAAATGCTTTCTCTCTGTGCTGTATGGTAGGAGACAGCTTTGTAATTGTGAACATTTTCTTTGTGGAAGGCATAGGTCTGAGAAAAGCCTTGAAACTTGAGTTACTTGGAAAGATTTGTCTACAACCTCATCTACTTCACCTTTGCAGTTAGCATCCCACTGAATGTGGATGGGCAACCTTGCTGAAAGCTTGGTACTGTTCAATGGTGTTCCTCACAGGTACCAGCACTGGGCTGAGAGCAGAAACTTTACCCACTCAGCAAGGTATGAAGGACTCTGTAGAAAAGAAAAGTCTTTTGAGATGTGGGTTCTGGTATAGGACAAATTGATGATAGGTGAACCCATACACTTAACACAGGTAATATGGGAGAAAGCTCTGCGAGAAACTACAGCTATTACGGTTCTGTTTCTGGCTTCAGTCTGTTGCTTAAATGAGAATTACACAGATTTTAACACCTGTCACCAAAGAGGGACACCTGGTAATACTGTCCTGTGGGACAGATGCTACACTTTTACTGAGGTCTTTGATTTTCATCAGAGGACTTCCTTCCAGATGCTTACTGAGGTCTGAGGATAGTTTTTTTATGAGAGAAAACCCCCAGTGATCTTTGTACTTTGGTCCACAGTTCTGTGCTGAGTTTGGATTCTTACCACATGCCTGGTACAGGAAAGTATTATAATAACCCCTACATAAAAAAAAAAAATATATATATGGGGTGCGTGTGTATAAAACTAAGCTTTGGTAAAACAATATCCTACTCAAACCTTAATTTAATTATTTGCTTCCCTTAATTAAAGATATCTGAAATTTTGTATTCTTACAAAAATGGGAGATTAGAGGTGCTGCTTGAAGAGGCAGCCAAGATGGTCTAGCACCTTGCAGAAACACCCTTCTAGAAAGGTCAGTCTTGGCTCCCTGCCTCTGCTGCCTGCTTCTGCTTTATCCCTTGCTCTCACACCAGCACTCATCTGACCTGTCAGGAGGCTAATTTAGGGATCTAAAGCCACAGAAGAAAGCTTGCCTTCTTTATGCCGGTTGCTTCTCTGCTGGTTTAGCTCCCTGGACTGGCTTGTTGCCTGTTTGGGCAAGCACTAGTGCTCAGTGGGGGAATCGGCTGCAGTGTGGGATGGGAGAGGGCTTGAGTACTGCCTTGTCAGCAGTGGGTAAAGTGCCATAACTGCATCCCAAACCCAAATCCTATCCAGTGAGCATGCACAGGGCACGTTCAGTGTGAGTATCTTCAGTTTCACTTCTTTGCAGTTGTGCAGTTCCCCAGTTGCTGCAGCCCTGAACATTTCTGGAGGCAGCTGTGCTAACGATACAGAGGTGTGAAAGGTTCAGTGTCTTCAGTTGATCTGAGAATACTGTGTTGAAATGACATGCTAAAAGAGCATCATCAGCAGTGACATACTGAGATATGCTTGGGGATTATTCGCTGCATCAGATAAAGATCTGATGTGCTCTGTTTCTGACTCAGGAGCCCGTGGGATGTGAATGTGGCACTCTTTCCCACTTTCCCATTCATCATTTTCAAAGAGAGTACAAAACGTCTGCCCTGTGGGGTCTTCATTAGGGATTTTGTCTAAGTTGAGATTTGCTTTGCAGTCTGAATGTGTTCAGACTGACTTGGTGGTGTGCAGTAATGCAGTTCATTTGTGTCACATTCAAAAATCTTAAGAAATAAAGATTGTTACAGTGCAAATCTATTTCCTGTGTTTTTAGAAAGGCTTTGGTTTCTTTTTCATTCCTTTTATAAAGGCAGACGTCTGCTGTTACTTTTGATTTGAAGATCAAATTTTATATGTGTGTTCCATGACTGCTGCTGAAGTGAAACTTGGCTTCTGGTGTGGATGCTGCATGCTTTTGAGTTCTGGCCCAGGCTATGCATCTTTAACATGCTAATCTTTATTCTTCAAATTTAACACATTTATGGAGGCAACTGTGACTAAGGAGAAATTTTGACTTGATTCTTTTATGGTTGAAATGCCATTTACTTCAATGGAATTGTAATTGGATCTGCTCCTGTAAAGCCACCAATTAATTTTATGGTTGTGTCAGCAGACACTGATCAGGATAAGAGCTCTACTATATTCATAATTTTAAAAATCTAAATCTAAACAGGGTTCCTGCCTGAGCGATTCCTCAATCTAAAGACAGTCTTTTAAAATTTACATTTTTATTGTTTTTGCATATCAAGGGGGATTTTGGCCTGCTGATGCCTTTGTTAGGACAGGAAACTTACTGGGGAAGACTTCAGGAAAATTCTTTGAGTCATTTTAGAATATAGAAATGTAAAGTTTCAACAAAATCATCAGGTGTTGTTTGTTTTTTTTTTCTTTATACTTTGAAAATCTGAAATCTTTGGAAGGCCTTTGTGCTGCTGGTACTTGGTAGACCAGCTGCTTGGTCTTTGAGCTCTTCAGTCACCAGTTCTGTTGAAGTTGTTGTTATGTGTATGTATATATAAATATTTTTTTATTATTATTATTTTTTTTTTTCAGACTGATTGACTTCTATAGTCAAAGCTGAAATTAACTGCATGGCTAAAGCCTGACCCACTGAAAGACAGGTCCACTGATATGTATTTGTGTGTTTGTGAGGAGTAGGGAGCTCATGCAGAAGCAGAGCCACCAGACTTCCTCCTGCTTTTCCCAAAGGCTGGGTTGGCTGGATCACGAAGAACATAAGCCAGGGCATAGCAACACCAAAGATATGTGCATTTTCTGAGAAATCTTGGGGAGGTCTGTTTTGTCCTACTCAGAAAGTGAAATACTAAAATTGTGTGTCTAGATCCATGACTTTTTGGTGGGATTGCCTCTAGGAAAAGGGATGGGGGTGTCTCCAAAGAGTCCTCTCTGGAGAGACCACTTACGAGAAATGTTTGCCAACAGAGGTGCACTTCTGTCTATAAGGGCAAACGTGACATCTTTTCTTCAGCACCACCTCTTTGAAAAGCTGGCCTTCCTTTGTGTCCAAAAAAGAGTGGGAAAGACCTTATTTTTAAACAACTCAAACTGAATATGCAATTGAGTCCTGCTGTGTAAATAACAGAGTACTGACCCTCTGCTGTACTGTCCATCAAAACACTGTAGATTTTTAAATCTCTTGGGTTCCAATTTCTTGGTTTCCAAGACTCCAGTGGATGTTTGGCATTTCGGTAGGGAGGACTGGATCTTTAAATAATGCAATAGCCTATGGTGTTTTGTTTGTTTCATGACCCTCATCCAGAATGACAATGTGGTCAGTAATGTCCCTGTCCTCTGAGCTCATACCTAACAGGTAGCTTTACATAAGATCAAAACCAAAATATAGAGACAGGCTTTTGTTCATCAGTCCTAGACCAAATAATATTGCGGAAAGAGTAAAACATGAAGTACTTTGTAGTGTATATGTTTGTCACTACAGATGTGTTATAATTATTTGGTCCCTGTGGCAAAGTGTTTTATGAAGGGCCCTGAGCATTCTGCTGTTTATATGACGATACCTTGTAGCTGAGGGATAAGGTGCTCCTTTAATGATGGATAAATCCAGTTTGGGAAGTACCCACTGAGTTTAGACACTCATGCACTGTAAGTACTTTTGGCAGCTCTTTCTGTTGAAGGAGGGCTGTCTTTCCTTTAGCCTGGTGTTCTGTGCTTACAGAACTACAAAGTAAAAAATACTGACAAAACAGATGGTTTTCTGCTCCATTTTAGTAGTATTTAAGGAAAGCATATTGTATTTAAAAATCTCTATACATTTAAAAGCTTAACTAGTATTTCAGGCCAAAGAGTGTGTCTGTAGCTGTAGGATAACAGCCCTGATTTGACATACATGTTGTCTTTTGATAGAAGCGAATTTGTGGAGTGAGGAGCCAGGGTAGGTCAAGTTACAGCTTTCAGTAAATCTGAGCATGCCTGAAATGGTTCTTTTAATGTCTTAAAATATTTCTTGCCTTTTTATCATTGCAAGCCTGATCCAAGTTCCATTTAAGCTGATGGGAACTTTTCTCCTGTCTTCTTTAAAAATTGGCTCTGGCCCCCGTATCAGATTGCATACCACCTTGCTTTCTGATTCTTGGAAGGGTTCAGCCAAGCGTTATGAATTAGATGCTTAGATAACATTGATGACTGCATTTCTTGATTGTGCCAGGGAACCCAAAAATAAAATAGAGGTCAGAAGTGTGACTAGTAAATGGCACAGTGTGGGCCCAGTTCTGCTGGCGTGGGAGGGGAACACACCTGCTTGTTTGTTAGTTTTTGAGAGTTGACTTCATCCCAGTCCTGCTCTGTTGTGACACAGAGAAGGAAGCTCTCCAGCTTCCAGTAAATGGTGCTGGGACAGCTCAGGTGGCCAGAGGCCTGTCCCTGGAGCTTTATTGTGACTTCCAACAGCAGCATGAGCAGGCCCTGGGTGTTTAGGTGAAAATGAGATTTCATCTAATGCACCTGGCTGGGCAGATGTAAATCAAACCTTTATGGACACAAGCATGGCTGCTGGTAGGCAGCCTGTGCTGGCAGATTTGAGCTCAGGCACAGTGAGGTTGCTTTTCCTATAAGGATTCCATGTCCAGGGTGGGCATGCTTAAAGCTGGACAGATGCTGCAAACTTAAAAAGTCACAGAATCACAGAATCATCCTAGTTGACAAGGATCTTGAAAATCATCAAGTCCAATCATAACCTAAATCCACCTACCATAACCTAATCTACCCATTTGATGCTTAAATCATGTCCCTAAGCACTACATCCATGTTTCTTTTAAACACTTCCAGGGATGGTGACTCCACCACTCAGAGGAGTTAATACCAGTAAATCCAAGAGCTGTGGATTTGGCACTAGCAAAAATGGATGGAGGCCCAGTTGGCATCTTGTCCTGCATCTCATGTCAGAAGAACTCTGAGTAGGGCTGGATCCCAGTCTGTCCCCTCCAGAGGGGGTCTGTGATAGTGAAAAGAGCAAGAGAGTGGGAAAAGAGGGGCAATGAGGCAAAGGGAAGCAGCAGTGAAAACCCTGCTGCACTGACAGCCTCCTGTGGTTTTACTGTTGATGTTGGAATCTGCTTGCTTGGTTCAGGAAGCTCTGATTTTCTGTTGCCTTCATCAGGACGTGGAAGCACCACGGTGTCTGCATCTGTGCAGCTATTGCTGCTGTTGATAACACTCCTAAGGGGACCATGTTCTGCTGTGTCTTGAGAGCTTTACAGGCTTTCTGTATGGAAGATATTTATCTTTAAGCACTCCCATAATTGCTGCACAGCAGCACTACAGAACTGTTTTGTTTTGTTTTGTTTTTTTGTTTTGTTTTTGTAAGTGGGGATTTATGTATAATAAAAATTTTATACAAATTACTTACACGTTTAGTAGGAGTACTCCATCTCTAAAAGTACAAGGTGACCTCAGGTGGGGAGAATGCAATTGCCCAACTGTGGTTTTGCCAGGCTACCTTGCCTAATTTTCCTCATCTTATACAAGTGACACGGAATATGAAATGCACGTGAGTGGCAGCATGGGTGCCTGGCTATTTGCTTGGTCTCTCTTCTGGCCCTTCAGAGTTTTCTGCTATCTTTCTGAAGTGCTCATGGAGAAGCACTGATACACAGAAAACCAGTGAGTTAGTCCTTTTGGCAAGTTTTTTTTTCTTTCTTCTCTTTTTTTTTTTTTTCCCCGCCCATGTTTTGTCAAATTCTTAAACAAGTGTTATGCAAAAACACTGCTTGGAGAAACTGTTCAAAGAAAACTCTGTGATATTCACAGAATCACTCAATGTGCAGGGGCTTGCTTCCCATTGTTGTCTCACTTGGAAAAGAAAGTGGCACTGCTCAGACACCGGGACTTGGCTTCTTGTTGTGGCTGGAGGTTGTTGGCCCAGCCAGGGACTAACAGGTTTAGCGTGGGAGATCAGACAACGCCACGGCAAATGCTAAACTACACCTTTATTTATGACAACTCTGGATGAGTGTTAATTATTAGCTGAATGTAGTATGTTCTAGAGGCTGTTTGCATTACAGCATGGGAAGGGCCAACTGAATGTAAAATGGGTGAGTTTGTAGGCAGTGCCGCAAAGAAAACCACTTTGGAAAAGTTTTGTTTGTAGTTGTTTCTCTTCACTACATACACTGTTTTCATTAACATCATAGAGCCAAACTGGGGGATTTGCATAAACTTATTTAGGATACTACATATTTAAACATGATTTCGTTAAGACAGGGTGGATCAACATGGTGATAAAGTGCAGCAAGTATGTAGGAAGTGCTGACTATGTCAGATATACTTCTCGTTAATAGCTGTTTGGACTTCTGATTAGGTGTTTTCTTGTGGATTGTCTCTATTGAATCAGTGTAGCAGTTTGTAAAAGGGAAATCTGTCGTTAGTATAAAACAGAAGAGTTTGCTAGACATTAAATATATCTGTTGTGATTTTAGGAATGATGGTCTGAATAGGTTTCCTTTTGTCAGGTTACAAAATACATTGGAGTTTTACCTCTGTAAAGTTGTTTAAAAGAAAAAAAAATAATATTGATGTATTCTATCCAGGACCCAGTACTGTGCTTTCAATTACTAAGAAGCACAAATGTCTTACCATTCTTTAGATTAATGAAACCATTCTCTGGGCATTGTATATGTGTTTAGCCTATTTCCACTTATTTCCAATTAGCTGCTCCACAGGGATATCTATTTTTAAACAAGCTGGCAAATCTTTCTTTGTGATGGCTGTAACTATCTACTTCATTAATTTACAGTCTCTTAATCAATCTACCTGGAAATAGGATAACATAATTATTTTTCTCCCTGGTTAGATGGTGGAGAATATAGGAGGGGTAAGGGATTCTGGGCTTGCTAACACTGACCAGGCAATTAGCAGACTTCTGAATTAAATCTGCCTTGGGATTCCTCCCTTATAGTGTGTGCATCTTTGCATAATTCAATTATTTGAATGTTCCAAGTTAAATAACAGGTTAACAAAACAAAACAAAACAGGTACATGTGGAAATGTAGTAAAATGAGAATAAACCACTTTGTATTGGAATGTATCAACAGTCCTCATTTAGAAAACGTGGTAAGAGGTGCAACACCTGATTTATATAATTTTGAGGTCACCTCCTTACTTGGCCTCTGAATTAAAAGATTTGATCAAGACAGGCAGCCTCCGCTTTCACAGGAATGCAGGTTGCTTTCCACAGCTGTTCCAGTTGAGTATGTTTGGTATTTGTGTCAGTCTTTGACAGAGACATCTAGTGACATTAAATATGGTCTAAGGAAATGCTGGCACTGAAAAAATGATAAAGAAGTCCATTGCTAGAAGAAAAGTAAGCAAAAAATGCTGTATTCTAGGGCTAAATCTGGCTTTTCAACTGTGCATACAGGGACTTTCTAAAAGTCATAGCCAGAAGGGGAAATGCAAGCCACTTGTGATAAGGAAACACCATCTCTTTCCCATACCGGGGGAGTTGGCTTTCAGCAAGACTTTCCCATCCTAAGCTGGTGAGGTAAGGAGGTGCTTGTTGGCATGATGAATCAGCCTCACCCCGTATGATGCTGATTTTTGGTTTGAATGAAGACGTGTGCTCAAAACATGAGTGTAAACTAGTATTAAGTAGTGTTATGGTAGTATATGGTTTACTGGTGGACTTGGCAGTGTTAACAGCTAGGCTCAATGATCTTAAAGGTCTTTTCCAACCTAAATGCTCTGTGATGCTATGTAGATGACTATGCTATTGATATTGTTTTCTGTTGTGGTACAAGATAAGCCATTATAGTAAGGATCTCCCAGGGTGTGGGAAGAAGGATATGCTGAGATTTTTGTAGCATGTTATTTACAGGGTCAGATCCAAAGTCACTGACACTGATTTATTTCAGTGGTCTCTGACTAGAACCAGAGTATCTAAGTGTCCTAGAAGGAAATGGTTTGATGCATTAATAAAGAAATTATTTCACTTTCTGAAAGTGTGATGGTAGTGCCCCTAGATATCTGAATCTGCATCCTGATTGCTCTGTCAAATTCCAAAACCAAGATCAGCTTGTAAAATAAATACGGAATTTGTAAGCTTGAAAACTACTGAACTCATCCAGAGCGCAGTGCAATGCAAATTCCCTTATTCAAGGTCTGCTAGTTAAGTGTACCACAGCTCTGTCATGATCTATCAAACCTGCCAGATAAAGAGAGGCTATTTTAAAATTTCTCCTTTAGGGCATGGGGAAGTACTGTACTTGCAAAGATAGAAATGTGTGATGATGCTAAAAAAAAATGCAGATGAAGTGAATAATTAATGAATTCAAGACAGGACTGAAATATCTTCCTAAAATGTTGCTATTTTTAGCAGGGAGTGCTTCTGCAGTGGTTGTCATGTGATCCTATTGCCTTTCTGAGAGGAGGAAGACAATTTGAATTAGTTTCTCTTTCCCCATGGACTTACAGGCCCAGCATATAATACCCCTTAGCATCTACTTCTGCCTTAAAGCAAACAAAGTGATTTTAAATCTCATGAAAAACAGAACACTAATGAAAGCTGTACTTTCATTACAGATAAAGACAATCTTTATAGGAGCTGATGTAATAGTTTTTACACTGAGGCTGGACAAGGGGGTTGCTGCAATGTGTGTAGCTTTCAGGTGCTGCTGTGGCCTAGTAATATTCATTGCTGCTGCAGTTTCTAGCTGTCAAAGGCAATTATCAATAGGAGGCTGCAGGATCTGTAATGAGATTTATGCTTCTTTTCTCTCTAACCAGTATGAAGTGTTGCTTTGTTTGGGCTGTTGTTGCACATTAAAAACATTGCAGTCAGAAAGGCCTCTAAAATGAATTGTTATATATAGCTACCCTGCACACGTTTCCACATGTGCTGTTCAGCTGGACCCGCAGGGAGAGAATCTCCTGGTTGAACCACCGGAGAGGGTGCAAGGGATGGGACTGCCATCTTCTTCTGCATCACTGGCTCCTCCTGTGACTGTGCAAGGTACAGCTACCCATGTCCACACAGGGACATGGCTGTGCTATGGTGAATGCTCAAGTGTTTAACATCCAAAACCTGGTCCTGTCAGGGTTTTCTCTTTCCTCAGGGGTCATAAAGTTCCCAGTACCCATCAAAGGGGAAGTCAGGAGCTGCTTACTTGCTCCTTTTTTACCTACTGGAGTTGCCACAGGTTGAATTTAGAAGAAACCTCCAAATCCCAAACCTTTAGGCACTGAGGAGGGCCCTGGCTTTACAGCCCAGTACCCAGTTTGTAGGGGTGCTGGCTTGCTCTCCTACTTGTGCAGGAGTTGTTCTCCCTATGTGGGATGGTTCCTGAGTGACTTCTGTAAGGAGCATAGCCCTCCTTGGACCAGGCTAGGACTCCAGTCCCCAACCCCAGTGGGCTGCAGAGCTCTGCCGGGCGAGCAGTGTGCTTGCCAGGCAAAGCAGCAGCAAAACACCTGGGCTGGAGCACATAGCTTTGGGAAAGGGTTGTGGGCAGTGTCCTGAGCGGCAGAGGTGGCCCCAGAAACAACTGCAGTCCCAGGGCAGATTGCAAGCTCTGGTGATGGTGGGTGTTCGGAATCTCCTGGATTAGGCCATGGATGGTGGCTTCCTGGGGGCACTGGAGCTTGAGCTGTGGCTCCTTAGCTGTGTTCAGGCAGACATTTACAGCTTAGGTGCCATAAATGCTTTGCTGCATCTGGGCCTTGGTATCCATTTTCCCTTCTCTTGTATCTATCTAAAAGGACTGTTTTATGATTTAATGTCTGTAAAACACATGTACACAAGTCTGGGTTGTGTGGAGCTTTGTATTACTTAAAAATTGATCCTTGGCTGGAAGTTTGGTTTGGTTGATGTAAGAGAACACTTGTTATGAGAAAAAAAAATGTATTGAATTGCCATTATTATCTTTTTTTGAGCCAGCTGAAAAGACTTTTTCCAGGCTTATTTTTCCCAGCTTTCCATCAGCTTTCCCATACTAGAGCTCCCCACTGTTTTTCAGTCTTCTTGTGTGAATCCTTCCTAAAATGAATCTGGTTATCAGGTTGCTTCTTTTTAAGCAAACACCATCAGTTTAGACCAAAAGGACAAGTGGGTGAGCTGAAAGGGTAGAGAGGCTGTGTCAGGGGGATCTGATGAAGGGTTGATGTCTTCATTGGGTGCTGTCCTTTAGGACACAAGGACAATCGTAGTAGAGCAAGCCTGGTGGAGTTTCCTCACCTAACTTGATGTCAGGGCGTGGGGTTTGTGCTCCTGTTGTGGTTCTGTGATACATAAAATAAACCAAAGGACAGTAAATTGTGTATTTTTTAATTAGTGAAATGCATCGAGTTCTTAATACAATTAAAGGTCATAGAGATTTTAAAGCTCCGTATTATATCACAGTGCTGCAAACCAGTTCTAGTTTTCTTTATTTATATCTGCTTGTTTGAATACCTGCACTCATGACTGAAACAATTAGTTATACAAGTCCAGTAGTGTCCCGTGTGCAGCTTGGGGATGATCAGAAAGTAAAAGATCTGTTTTCAGAGTTTTTGTTGCTGTTTTGATTTGGACAGTGAGGCTTTTGGAGAATAATTTTGTTTTGCTTCCCATAAAGTTATCTACCCTTGTGACTGCTTAATGAAATACCCAGCAATACAGCTTCACTTAGCTGAAACTGGGAATACTTAAATGGTTCTTTCTGCAAATTGACCAAAGAGTTACTCATTTCTAGCAGTGAAAATAGTAATTCTTTTAAAAATAGTTTATTTTTATGGCTATCTATCTCCTTACTGCATTTTCTTTTCTTTCCATAGGAAAAATTAACCCAGGAGTGTGTATTCAGAGAGCAGTTTGAAGAAAACTGGTATAACACATATTCATCAAATCTATATAAACACGTGGACACTGGAAGACGATACTACGTTGCGTTAAATAAAGATGGGACTCCGAGAGAAGGGACTAGGACTAAACGGCATCAAAAATTTACACATTTTTTACCTAGACCAGTGGACCCTGAGAAAGTTCCGGAACTATATAAGGATATTTTAAGCCAAAGTTGACAAAGACAATTCCTTCACTTGAGCCCTTAAAAAGTAACCACTATAAAGGTTTCATGCAGTGGGTTCTTATTGATTAGCTGTGTCATCACATCAGCTCCACTGTTGCCAAACTTTGTCGCATGCATAATGTATGATGGAGGCTTGGATGGAACATGCTGATTTTGTTCTGCACTTAAAGGTTTGTCCTCCTGGAGGAGAGCCTATGCCCACTCGCTTGATTTAGTACAAGAAGGAGCGTGAGAGTGAGTGCGAGAGAGAGAGAGAGAAAGGGAGAGGGTGAATGGGAGTGTGAGCGCAAGAGAGAGGAGCCAAGGGAAGGAGGAGGAGGAAGACCTGATGCATGCTGGGGAATAGACACGCTTTTAAATTTTTGATCAGTTGTACTTCGTCATATATCAGCATAGCTGCCATACTTCGATTCATCAGGATTTTTGACTGGTGGCCTGCTCAAGTGTACGCTGCATTTACAAAGGCATGGAGGGTGCAGTCTTACTTAAACAAGAGACTTTTCAGTTAATCGCTCTCTGGGTC
The DNA here is from genome assembly GCF_020740795.1 of Apus apus. Classification (NCBI taxonomy): domain Eukaryota; kingdom Metazoa; phylum Chordata; class Aves; order Apodiformes; family Apodidae; genus Apus; species Apus apus. The sequence continues at coordinate 19,027,219 of NC_067282.1, forward strand.
TCACCCCACTGAGTTTAAAGCAAAGACCTCTTAGTAAGAAAATAAAAATAAAAAGTTAAATTTATTTATAGAAATTCCAAAGGCAACATTTTATTTATTTTATATATTTATTTATTATATAGAGTTTATTTTTAATGAAATATGTACAGGCCAGATAGGCATTTTGGAAGCTTTAGGCTCTGTAAGCATTAAAATGGCAAAGGCCACTCTGAACCTGTGGTATATTCATGCAAGTAAATCTAAAGGTGCATGGATAAAAAAAAACACAAAACAAAGCAACACAATAAAAAGGTAATAATAATAATAATAAATTCTAGTGACCCTCATGTAAAGGTGACAATCTCTTTTGTGCCCGTATTATTGTACAAGTATGCACACCACTCATGACACTGAGTCTTCACTCTTCTGACTGCTTGTTTCATAGCTTAACCCCAGAGGATTAAAGAGAAAACTGGGTCTTTGACTTTTTTTTTTTTTGTGTCCGTAATATTTCCTCTCTGATAAAGTGACTTCTTACATCGGTGTAAACTTCACAGCTGTGGAAAATACAGGGGTTGGCATATATTCTATTTGTTAAAAACCTATTGCAGATTATACCAAAGCTAAATTATAAATATGCTCCCCCCCCAAGCAGAGTGCCAGAAACATCATAAGTAATATGAAAAATTGTACTAATTTCAAGATTCCACAAATAGCACATAACGATGTCCGAGGGCAAAAAACAGGTTAACAGGATCATTCTTGTAAACATGTTTATTTGTGCTCTTGACTATCTGCTATGAAGTTATACAAGTTCCATAGGGGTCATTGTAACATCTTTTATGAAAAATTGCTTTCAGTGTGAATTGTCATAATACATGATATTAGCACCCTTCCTAAAGTAAAACTTGCAAAATGAACTAATAAATCTCTATCAATAATGACAATGAGGGGCACAATATTAGACTATTTTTTTTTTTTTTCCTAAAGAATGTTCGAATTTTCATGAACTGGAAGTGAGCTGACAGTAAGTAATATTTAGGAATTGTAGGAGTTTATGTTAAGCACACAAACACGTTGATTAGCAGTTACCATTTGGGAATTAATGCTTATGAAGAGGCATTTTCCCCCAGTACCCTGCAGTAAAAAAAAAATAAAATAAAAAAAGAGAGAGAAAAATCATGTACGTTCCATGCGACAAATGCATTTTGTAGTTGTTGTATCCCTTGGGATTTGAATATGGTGCCACTCAGTTGAGTGTAACCTTTGCCACTGGATCTGTCAGGAGCATGGCTGGTCCTGATACCCCCTTTTGTCTGCAGAGGTACAGAGGCTGAGCACAAATGTGCTTTGGAAGAGCTATACAGGAGTTTGTAGCCTATTTGTAGTTAAGTACTTTTTGCTCTATGGCACTCTTATCCATGTGCTATATATATATTATTTGACACATAATTCTGTTCTGGAATAACCTCTGGCTTGGTGACCTGAATGAATGTGACCTCTCTTACTAGGGCAGGTAGGAGGGGCCACGTCTCAACTGGTAATATCAGTAATCCTAATAGAACGTGGCATTTTATTATAATTGTTTATGAATGATAAAGATACGTAAATTATGTTAGTTGTTTTGTAGGATACAGTTAGACATACTTGTCTAGGGACTGTTATTGCCTGGGAATTTACAGCCTTCGACTGCAGCCCATGAGTTCGTTTTAGCCCTTTGGAGCTGCTGAGACTTGCAAGCAGTTTGGCTGCTGTGGGTCCAACGGGTGCTGGATCATTTGTTCAGGTGGTGCAAAGCCATGCTGGACCATAGGAGAAGAAAGCCAGGTTCTGGTGAGGACTAGGGTTCATTGCTCAGTGTTAAACAGATCAATACTACTGCAGGGAAAGGAGGTCACAACTCTGCTTTTTCAGTAGATCTGACATAGACCAGGAAATTAATCACAAAGGTAAAAATGCTGTGAGTTGAGGCCACAATACTAGGGCACAGTGTGAGTCTTAATGTTAAATTGACTTGGATTTTTAGTCATAGGCAAATCATTACTGCTAGTTAACATGTTTTATTTAATTTATTTTTTTGTATTTTTCTAAAGAAAGGATTAAACCCAAGAAAAATGTTATGAGTTTATGGCAGTTCATATAAATAAACTGTAACCGATTTACTCGAATAACCCATAATGGTGTGTAAATACTGACTTTATGTAAATACAGAAACATGTAATTTAACATAGGCGTTATTGCAAGACTGGATGGTCCAGGAGCTGGCAGTTTGCCACTCCCTGCAGGTTCATTGGGTCAAATTTGGCCTTTTTTGGGTGGCGAACAACAGATTCTGTTCAGTCACTTGTGTAAAATGAGTTATTTCTGTTTGTTTCCTGGTGGGCGATGGACAAAACCATCATTACCTGGGTGCTCCTGAGCTCCTTTGCCAAAGTGTGAAGAGGTATGGATGCTCTCCTGCTCCTTATGTGATCCTGCTAAAATAGGGCTGGAGAGGGCTGACATGGCACAGCAGGAAGGCTTGCAGTGCCTCTCTTCCTGTGCTGTGGACAAACAGAAATCTTCATTTTCTAGTGCTGTCCATCTGGCACCTTCCTTGAGCACTAAAATTCACTTGAAAAAAAATCTGAGGGAAAAACAGAAGAATAATTGGTGTTATTTACTTGATATTCTGTAATGGTGTGTAAATACATACAGAATTATGTAATTTGTATAAATACATTGCTACAGAATTTTGAAAATTGGTATTATTTGCTTGATGTCCCTTCAGAGCATTTTCTTATAACCATGCACATATGTAATAATGGGATTGCAAAAAGGTGTCCTTTCTTATTCCTAGAATGAGTGTGAGAAAATTCTGGGGAGACAAAAAAAATCTCTTTTTTGCTAAGTTGGAAAAAACGTGCCAGGGTATCTTTTTGTCAAGAAGTGGATTAGCATTTCACCTGCAGCAGGTCTGTCTGGGGTAAAAAGGTGATGGAGATCCAGAGCAATGTTATTGTATGGGCTGGTTTTGAGCTGCATCTGGTTATGTGTCAGGCAGTGCTCTCAAACTGAGACGAGGAGGATCAAACCTAGCAGAACTGGGTGGTGCAAGGAGTGGAAGGAGGAAAACAGGAAGTTTTCTTAAATTGTCACTAATCAGTGCAGAACTTGAACTGCCCACTGGCAGGAAAAAGAAGATGCCTTTCATAAATCCCTGGGTGCAAGACGAGGAGGCTCGAGATGAGACTCTCTGGTGTAAAAACTCAAGCATTACTGTTGTCCCCCTGGCAAAAGATAAAAGTGGGTTTAATAAGTACTAATAGGACGGAGTTGAAGAGACTGCTTACAAAGCAGTCTCTCAGTTTCTTTGGAGACAGACTATGACAGGAGGTAAGACAGGATGCATCTGCAGCATGTCTTTCAGAGTCCCTTGCATCATCTTCTTATGTTATGCTCTTCTCTGCATGTTTTTTGATCAAGTAAAGAAGTAAATATAAGGTCCAGCTCTGTTACCCATGATTGTAGCAGTAGAAATAAATGGGCTGTGAGCCATTCTGAATATCTTTTTGTATGAGCTGCTGTCCCAGCTAGTGAATTCTCATAAGGTTCCTGTGAGGTACATTTACAAACATGGAGACAGGGATATGGCCAGGCTCCTTCCAACTGCATTTTGTTTTGCAGAAATGTGAGATTCCTGATTCTTTGAAATTTTGATGAAATCTTGAAAACTCGCCCCCTGCTCATGTAGCTGTGTCCGTGTAGGAGCTGCATTTGTAGGTAGGGAATCTGGGGGAAGAAGTAACCAAAAAATCGTCCTCAGCATTTCCATGTGGCCTATCATTTACTGATCTGAGAGCAGAAACCAGAAGCCGCCTGTTTTCCAGACTTTTCTGTTTTTAAACTGTTAGAGCTCTCTGTGGGTTGCTCACAGGTCATTTCTGTCCTGCCCTGGTGTTATCTTTCACTTTACCATAAAACTACAAGGTGTTTTTTCCATCTGGCCCCTAAATAGGTACCAGTAGTGTAACCTCACCTCCTCTTGTCAAGAACCTGGAACAACCTGCCAAAGAGTTGGTTGCTGAAGATTTTGGCATTGAGAAGTGAGCAGGATAAGGCTAATTAGCACCTTCAATTTAGGATTTATAAATTTATCCATCAAGGATAAGAAAGACAGTGCATGATTATGAACAAATAAATGCTATTGCTCAAAGTGTCTTGTCAGCTCAGTTGCAGGAAGTTTGAAACCAGAAAATGTTTCTTGATGTTCAGGAAATTTAAAATGAGAATAATAATAAAGTTCCACCTGTGGAGGAGTTTATAAAACCCAGTCTTGTTACCTTTTCCCCTGATGGTTATATATCTTTAATAGCTTGTGTGCATTTTCATCTAACTGATGATATTGGAAAAGATTTTTATTTTTAATTCATTATTACTAAAGTCCAGCTGTCTTTGCAAAATTTTTCAGTTATTCTGGTCTGAAACCTGGGGCGGGAAAATAGCTATGTGATCCTGGGTTAGGATAGAGGGTCACACGTGTTACAAAGATGCTGTGGTTGTGCTCTGAAGCTGGTACAGTCCATAGAATGATGTTGTCCTGTTGTAGCTAAAACACAGAGGGCTATAAGATTATTTGTACCTTAATACATTATGTGTTGTTGTTATCATAGGTGAGATCTTTTCAAATGATCTTCAAGTCATGCTGGATTTATTAAACCTGCATCTGTCTCTTGAACACATTTTCACCAACATCCTGTGGTGGAGAGCAGTGTGTAAAGTAAATTTTAACTCCATATTAGTGATGCAGAGAGGTTTCACCTCATAGCAAAAGAAATAAAATTAAAAAATATATCCTTTTTTCTTTAGGTCAACGGAAGTTATTTTTATGTGCAGTCCTCACAAGTAGCAGCTACAACATAGTTAAAAGACTTCTGGAATTAGACTGAACTGTCAACACGTTTCTCACATTTCTGTTTTCTTGAGAAATCACAGACCATCACGTTATGGTGATGTGCAAAATACACCCTGTAGATTTTTTTTTTCCCATGTCCAGAGGGCCTGGATTTATGTATATCTTACTGTTGGAGGCAGCAAGTCTAGGTGAAAAGAGCATTTCTGTAATGTTGTAACTCATTCCTTTTATTGACAGCCTTCTCCCTCCCCCTGCCAAGTGTAGTTTTTGTTAAAATTAGTATCATTTCTACCCTTGTTGAGTGAGTAGATGTAAACCTTGAAACAGTGTCTTGAAACATTTCCTCACAGCTGTGCTCTTGAATGCATACTTCTTTCTTTTATATTTCTTACCTAATATAACTTCTATTGCTTTTTGGAAACGTTTATGCTTGTTATTAATATACATTTACTCAATTACAGCCAAATTAAGTCTTCTTTAGTTAAGCCAGTTTTCTCTTTCTGGGCCTCATGTTTTGGCAGGCAAGGCAATAACTTCTCAGCTAGGATCCTTATTTTTTCTTTTCTCTTTTTTTCCTGCCACAATCAGTCTTTTTTATTCATAGACTGTAGGTAGTTTTGCAAACCTTCACAAAGAAAGTGCATGGTGAGACTGTATATCCTGTCTTATCTTCACTCAAGCAAAGCAGAACACTTGCTGGTAACCATCCTCTGTGCATTTTTATCCTTGAGACATTGCTTGCTTTGACTCCAGATGGAATCAGCACTTATATTTTCCTCTTTATATCCCCGATGTTCCTAATAGGATTATTAGAAAGGTTGTTCCATGCATAATGGCAGTTTATTCAGATGTGGCATATCCATTTCCATTTCTTCTTCCACAAAGTGTTCTGTGGAAGCCCTCATTTGTTACCCATTCACATCAGTTAATATCTAAAGTCCATTGCAGACATCACCTTCTTAACTTGAAATCTCTTAATCAGCTGCTTTGTATTACTTGATGTTTGCAACTCTTTTAATGATAATGATTTAACATGTGTGTTAAAGATGCAAAGTCTGGTTGTCAATCACTTTTGTTGCAAGACCTGAACTGTTTCCTGAAGAGCAAAAGCCACGTACACGTCCCCAGTTCCAGTAAGGATATTTTTCTCTGTGGTGCCAGTCCACCTCACTGTCCTTCAGAGGAAAGCAGGTCTTTTGGCCCCTTCAGTGTGCATGGAAATCACTCCCAAATGGCCTGCTCCATCACCTGCACTCCTGTATTAGCTCTTTAATAAAAACTCCCTCTTCCAAACAATTTTTTTTAGCTGCTTCTTCCTATAACCTTCATCTTCCTAAAATAATTTTGTGGTATTTGGGTGTTGAGGCAGATACTGTAAATGAAAACTGTATTTTATAATTGTTGTGATTGGGTTCATTGTATTCTAATTTCTAATCAAGCCAGTCTTTATGCAGTAAAAAAAAACTATGAAGAAAATAGTGAAGGAAAAGAAAACTACATGTTGTTACCCCCTTATCTCAACTGGGTTTGAAGGAGAGCTAATGTGAACTTGTTAACGCTAAGATCCCTCTTAAAAGACTTCCATACTCTTAGCTGTCTTTCTGGGGTTCTGTAATGACCCATTATTTTCCAAGTGATATTATCTGCCATCCTAGCAAAAGCTTTTTTCAGTGTCTCTGAAGTTCATGTACAATGAACTCCATGAATGCTCTGCTAAGAGGATGTTCTTACAAGCTGCCATGGCCACTGGCAATTTCTGTTTCTTGAGATCAGCCTGCTCTTTTCCAAGCTAAACATCTCCTTGTTTCAGCCTCTGTAACAGTGTGCCTGCCAGGCTGCTGCTTGGTGTAGAAGGGAAGATGGTATCTCTTGGTTTATTATACTGCACAAGGAGAGGAGACCACCTTCCTTGTTCTGAGACCACATGAAGGAATTCATACTTAGCTTCAGTAGAATTTGCACCTCTTATCTTTCCCACCTCAGCCCATATTCCACACACTTAATTAATGTTTCTATTTTTATGGCCTTATTATCTATCTGAAAACTGCACTGTTGATGTATGCCAGATGGCTGTTCTGAGCAGACTGGTGTTTTCCTCCTGGACTGTCTTTTTATTGGTACATGCACACATGGGCACACTACATCTTTTCCCAAGGATGGCTAGAAGCATCTTGTAGCCTTCATTCTCTTTAGGACAAACAGGCCTTCTTGGTTAGATTAAGGTAGAATACTCCATCCCCGGAGTATCACTCCTGTGGCAGTATAATGGAAAACAGGCAAAGCTCTTGTCTCAGTTGTCAGTAACTCTCTTTGCTGTATAAACTTGGTGGCTATGACGTTAAACAAAAAGAGATCTAGATGAACAACAGGCTTGAGTGTATATGCAACCAGTTTGTTTCCACTTCCTCTCTTGCATTACTTACATAACCAATTAAAGATCAGCCAAGATAATCTTGAGCTGAAATTTTGAAGTCAAAGCTATGTTACTTGTAGTCATAGTTTCAGTTGTGATAATAGTCACATAACTGCTCTACAGCATATGAAGCAATGTGCAGCTGAATGCCCATTTCTTTCTTGATGGAAAATGTGATTTGTTCACAGAAATGTAGCCTTGGAGACCATATTCAGCTGTTACATGGGTATGCGGGGCCTCTAATGCACAGTAAAAGTGCTTACTACCCACCTGCTGCAGATGCCCATTAAACCTTCCCCTCAGCTGCCTGTAGCCCAGCTGCAGGGTTGAACTTCCACCGGGGCAAAGTGCTTGCTCAGACAGGCTGAGGTGCTTGTCTGTGCTGCAGGCAAAGTCTCTCTGGAATGGGGGAAACCATATCCCTTTGGAAATGAAAGAGACAGCAAAGAGAGAAGTGGAGAAAACAGGGTTCATCTAAGAGGGGGTACAAGGAAGGTCCTGGATTTGCCAGGGGAAAATCAGTACAGGCTGGAAATGGGGATAGAGACATGTAACACAGGAATACAAGTGTTTTGGTTCCTTCTCCCTGCTTTCCTGTGCGTTGGCTGCTCTTAGTTTTCCAGCTATCATGAGTTGTAGTTGAAGTAACTGGTGCTTCTTAGCAACTTTAGAAGATCACACATTGCACACCTTTAGTGAGTGATCCATCTTAAGGATTAGTTCCATAATTCAAGTGACACAAAAAAGATTCAGACCATCCAAAGAAGTGTGTTTGGTTTGCAAGCAGACCTGCCCTGTTGGGGCTGGGGGCCCTTCCTCCGTGTACTGAGGTCTATAACTGCCTCGCAGTTGACATGAGTGGGTCCTGCAGAGCCTGGTTTGCTGAGGTGTGTGCTGGGCTGTGGTGGTGACAGCAAAGGTGTCTGCTGAGCAGGGGCCATGCCTAGCATCAGGAGGTGCCTGTGTTCTGTCTGCAAAATCCCTGGGTGGCCAAAGGCAGCTATTGAAGGTGTGGGCAATTTGTTCTTATTTTATCTACACATAAGTGAGTTTAGAGCTAAGTCCTGGCTTGGAGGAAATGAAAGGATGGCAACAAAGATGATTGGGGGATTGGAGCATCTCCCTTATGAGGAAAGGCTGAGAGAGCTGGGACTCAGCTTGGAGAAGAGAAGGCTGAGGGGAGACCCTATTAACGTCTAGAAGTATCTAAAGGGTGGGTGCAAGGAGGATGGAGCCAGACTCTTTTCAGTAGTTCCCAGTGACAGGACAAGGGGCAGTGGGCACAACCTGGAACAGACAAAGTTCCATTTAAATGTGATAAAAACTTCTTTATGGTGAGGGTGACAGAGCACTGGAACAGGCTGCCCAGAGAGGTTGTGGAGTCCATGTCTCTGAGGATGTTCAAGACCCACCTGGATGCAGTCCTGAGTAATGTGCTCTAGGGGATCCTGCTTTAGCAGGGGACTGGATGATCTCTAGAGGTTCCTTCCAACTCTGAGAGTTCTGTGACTCTGTGAAAACCTGTACAATCAGTATAACTGATACAACTAAGGAATCAGGATTAATAATGAGAGAAAGTAGGCTGGCCTTTAAACTTTCCTTTCTTCCATAGTGCTGCTAATCACAGACATGAACCAATGTTTTTTTTGTAGAGGTGTTCCTCTTGCTAGGGTCATGATAATTCACTGCTTGGTCTCCAACAGCCAGTTAGGGTGCATTATTTGAGCTATAGCCTGCTGTAGAAATAAATATACAGAATGGAAACAACATTGTGAACATCACAATGGGGTGAAAATAATGTGAAAATAAGATACTGTTGTTTCTCGATTGGCTTGAGCCAGAAATCAAATATCTGAGGCAGGATATCTTGGTAACCTCAGGCTTCTTACACCAGTGTTGTCCCTGGGACCTGCAGGTTGTCTCTGGCAGCAGCAGGCAGGGTGCACACTGCCCTGTGAAGCACTCTCCCTGTCCTTGACTTACCCCTCCTGGTGTGCTGGGTGTGGGGGCTGCTACAGGAGTGATGCAGTGAGTTCAGAGGAACCAGGGACCAGCTCTTCATGCCGCCATGTACTGGTGGGCAGGACTAAAGCTGTTTCAATGCTGGCATCAGTTCTTGAGCTTGCTCTCAGCAAAAGCTCCCTTAGATTTCAGAACTTCCCAGGAATCCAGTTTAGAAATGGGTGTTTCTCCTAGAGGTAAGATTTGATTAAGGTAAATGGGAAAATTTTTATCCTGATCTTATTTTTCAAGCTATCAGGTGTGTCCGCATAATCATGAGTTTTTTTCCTTTTTTCTTTGTATTCTACCCTTCCTAGTAAAAACCAGCCAAATGACAGCTTGCCATGAAATGTCTCTGCCTCTTCCCACTCTCAAATTGAAAATTTGCATCTGTGGGTAATTAAGGTGGACAGGGCTTTAATAATGTCCATAAGGCTAATGCCTAAATTAGGGCCTTAAAAAGACAAATAGAAATCCATTGCAGTGGGGTTCTTCTAGGACCAAGACAGGAAATGTGAGATTAAGGTAAAAAGCTGGCACTCTGAGTTGCTTCTGCCTCTCAAAAAGGCAGAAAGGGTCCCTTTATAATCTCTCCAAACACTGACCATCAGGTATGCCAGTGTCTTGGGGTGGTAACTGACTGCTGAGCTGGAAGCAAAACGCTTTGGTGCTCACCTGCTCCTTCTCTGAGGTGTTTGTTATGATGCTGGGAAACATCAGAAGCACAGAGCATGTCACCTGTTATGTTTTATAGAAGATTCAGACAAAAGAAAAATCACCTTTCTGAAACTGATCCTCTTGCCCAAAGCAAACAAAGAAATTACTACTACACTTTACCTGAAAACTTGTATTTTCTGGTATTGTTTCCTCATCAGGAGCTTACATTGATTTTATAGTACTCATTATCGCTCTGTTCACCTCCTGTAAGAGTAGACAGTTCTTCATCTATTGAACCTTATGTTGTTCCTAATGCTCTGACCATGAAGCTTTGTGTTGCTGCTCCTGTCCTGGGTAAAAGGTGTGTGTTCTACATGAAGCAGGCAAAGATGTTAGTTATCCAAACAGAACAGCTCCTGTTGAGATGCACAAGAAGCTTCTTCTTCCCTTTCCCTATCATCCAAAGAAAGCCTGGGCCAAGAGTCTGACATTTAAACTGGTGGAAATACAAACTCACTTTGCAGAAGTAACAGGAGGATAAATAAAAAACTGAGATTGGCATAGTGTCCTGTGCACAGCTCAGCAGAACTGGCAGTATTTTTTCAGCTCACCTGCAGCCATTCTTGGTAGGCAAATTCACGGCACAGACACCCAGCTGCTCCACGGGAATACACTTGAAAAGAGTGGATTGTCACCCTGCTCTTTGTGTAACAACAGAGCTGAAGGGCCTCTGCTTTCTAATAGAGAACATTTGTTTTGATAACAATCTTAAATATATCAGACTATGAGATTTTGAGCAAAATTTGGCCCTGAATTGATTTGAAAATCGTAGGGAACCACATGCAATTGCCTACTCTGTTTTACTTCAAGGAGGAGGGACTGCACTAGTCATTGGTTCTGGGAAGACCAAGGGGCATCTCCAAAAAATGTGAAAACAGACAGGTAGTTTCCACTTTGTGACTAACGAGTTACACAGAAGTTTTGGAAATAACCTGCACAGTACAAATCATTGGAGGGGAGTTGAACAGGAGTTGATGAGCCCATACCTGGATGTATATTGTAATTTTGTGAGGCAGCTGTTTAAAATTGCAAACACACGGTCCTTATTTGGCTGTACGCTTAATGAAAAGGTAGCAGAGTAATTGATTTCTGAAGCTAAACAAAACAAATATAAAAAATCCACCCCAAACTGTGATACAGGAATTGAGAAGCACTGAGAGGAGTTATTGACCGTTCAAAGTCTTGGCTTTAAAGTTTTTCCTAATCTTTTTGGGTCTGACCATTCAGTGCCAAAACTCTTGCAAGATCTGTAAAAAAGCAGCTCACTGGCTTTTTTTTCTCAAAGTAATTGGAAAATTGACTTAAATGTCAAACAGTAAAATGCATAGCTGCTTAGTGAGGTGAAGGAGAAAGATCTGCCTTTCAGACCCTTCTTCTTCAGTTTACTAAGTAGCTATTTTGTTTACAGTCTTGGAAACCCCTTGGCTTCTCCTTGATTTATTTTCAGCTCCCATCTTGGCCCAGGTCTCATTGTCCCTGTAGCTGTAGGATGCTCATCAGCCCTTGCAGGTAATTTGTTGCAACTATCTTGGTAATTCTCCAGTTTAGACCTTCTCTGGTTTCTTGCTGTCTTGAATTGTATGCATGTGGTGCAAAACTGGGCACAGCATTTCCCATTTTTCACACACTGCAGACATGCCCCATCTCCATTATGAAAAATAAAGTGGCTCCAATGAGCCAAGTCCCTTTCATACCACAAGATGCAATTATTGAACTCTCATCCCCTTCCTTGTCCCTGCTTTAAAGTATTAGATTAGAGCATCATGTCCAGTTATTTAAGCATATTGGAGATCTGCTAGAAATGCTTGGCTGACAGGACTAAATCTTTACACTCGCTGTAGAGTGTGGTACAGCAAAGTGTGTTCTTCCCAGCTCCTTCAGATCAAAGTGACCTTCAGTAGCAAAATCCTTTCTCTGAAAACAAAACAAAAAAACCCACATTCATTTGGAATGTTAATTAATCTGCAGCTAGCAGGCTTGGTTTTAATTTTTGTTCATGAAAACACGTATTTGAGGAGAAGCAGTTGAAAAAGGGTCCATACTTAACTGTGGAAACTGGACGAGATGAATTTTAGGGGGATTTTTCCCATTTTGTTTCACATGCTTTAGTTTTACTAGGATTTTTGAACTGCCAGTTTTTGGACAGACCTGTCTGAATTGCACAAAAGGGTGCTGAAAAGCAAAGTACAGAGAAATAGTTCAAAATATAATTTCCCTTCATGTGACATTTATTGCTTTAGTGCTACAGAAAGCGGCTCACTCCACCCTGCAGCTAGTGGGGAGGCAGTAACTGTGAGCCCTGGTATGTGGCACTGAGGTGGGCAATGCTGCTGCTCTCAGAGCCTGCCTGTGTGGAATGGGCTCATGGATATACAGGAAAGCCTAAGGCTCAAGGTCAGCACACCCAGCCCCCCTGAAGCAGCAGGGCCGAGGACCTGGAGGAGCACAGAGGTCGAGCCAGCAGCTCCTGCGGTGGAGATGCTTCTGGGGCATGGAAAGGGTCCTGAAGGCTTGGAGATGGGCTTCAACTCAGCTTCTGCTTAGGGCGCTCTTTGTTTGCCCTTCTTTTTGCCACCAAAAAATGCTTACCCAGGCTGATGATTTCACCCTGAAAGTCAAACATGATGACAGCTGCCAGGCATAACACTGGGTCTTGTCTAATGCACCAGGTTTGATTTTTCTCTGACTGCTGCTGCAGTAAGTGAGCAAAGAGGAGCTCCTGACCCCAAGAAAGACCAGCAGTGTGAGTCAGGATTCGGCTAAGTAAGTTCCCTGCTGTTAGGTAGTTGCCGTTCTGTAAACTCATCTTCCTATCCTGCTGGGACAGAAAAAGAGGCAAATTAAGCAAAATGTACAGTTCTGCTGCTGTAGATACTGTGCTTTTCCAGCATTTCTCATCCTTCCCAAAAAGATTTTTCTCCTTTCTGGTTCCTGATATCCTAACCAGGACAAATAGAGAAAGATACTCAGTGGGCAGCACTGCTCCTGACTGCGTACGGCTTATTGAGCAACCTGAGCCAGCTCAGCTGCTGTTTGGTTTTGTTGATTAGGCCAGGGACTGTCATAATTTTCAGTTTCAGACAGCGGTGACCACCCGACCAGGCTTTAGCAAATAAAATACCATGAATACGTTCTGAAAAATGTGAACATAATACTCATGAAGGACTATTAATGTTTGCAGAAACTATGCAGGCTGCAAATACACCTTTGTCCTGACCTACAACATTCCTCTTACTTTAGTCCTAATGGAGGTAGCCAATTATGGTTTTATGATATAGATTATGGGTGAGGCGCCTGTTGCTGTTTGTTCCAATCAGAGTTTTGCTGGTGGTTTCTGAAGGGTCTGAGTTTTTCTTTGTTTTTTTTTTTTGTATCTATAAAGAGGGAAGCTAAACATGTTACTCTACCAAGTAATTTCACTATAATAATACACAAAAGTCACAACGTTATTTCAAACTGGTGCATAATTTTTTGAGCTTGACACACCATTTCATAGAATCATAGAATCAAATAATGGTTTAGATTGGAAGGAACCTTTAAGATGATCTAGTTCCAACCTCCCTGCATGGGCAGGGACACCTTCCACTAGACCAGGTTGCTCAAAGCCCCATCTAACCTGACCTTGAACACTTCCAGGTTTGGAGCATCCACAGCCTCCCTGGGCAACCTGTTCCAGTGTCTCACCACCTTCACAGTGAAGAATTTCTTCCAGATGTCTAATCTAAATCTACCCTCTTCCAGTTTAAGCCATTAGCCCTTGTCCTGTTGTTACATGCTCTTATAAAAAGTCCCTCCCCAGCTTTCCTGTAGGCTCCTTCAGGTACTGGAAGGCTGCTATAAGATCTCCACAGAGTCTTGTACAGGCTGAACAACGCCAACTTTCTCAGCCCTCAGGAGAAGAGCTCCAGTCCTCTGAGCATCTTTGTGGCCCTTCTCTGAAATCATGGATCACAGATCTGAAAAAGAAGAATAAACTGCTTAGGTCGTTGTGATAAAAAATAGGCTTGTTTCTTACTGGATTTTTAAGGATTTAAAACCCTTTAAAAATTAAAAAAACTCCATCTCAGAGGCAGAGGACTCCTCATTTGCTAGCAGTGGAAGAACCATGGTAACCAAAATCTTCATTGGGAAAACTTCAGCTCAGCTAGACAGTTCAAGAGGAGAGTCCTGTGTGGAAAATATATTTTGGATATGTGACATTTGGACAATATTTAAGTTAGATTTTTCCAGTAAGACTGCTGAGGGATGTTATTTTAAACTTGGAGGGAACAGAAGGTGACATTTCCCCCTCACATGCTGAACAGTTATGTTAATGTGGGAGCCATCTGAACATGGCTGCGGTGTATCTGATGTGTCCTACTTTGATGGCATTTCATTTGCAAAAAAGGAGGCAATATCTGGATGTCTGGAGTCTGAGTTGCACAAAGGGCTCAGTGCTACAAACACTTCATTCTTTCCAGCTCCATAGAAAGTTTGATTTTTTTTTCTTTCATTTCTCCGTTTGACAATATCTTTCTACCTTTAGATTGTTGTTGGCATAGGTATGGTATTTCCCGTAGGTGATCATCAAGTTTTACCTCTGTTCACTAACAGCCTCCAGCTAGATGGACAGAAAGATGGACATATGGGGTGAGAGGTCCCCCTGCCTCAACCTGATAGGAATCAAATCTTTCCTGCATCCAGTGCTAACAACACTGTGAGATACCCCTCAGGGGAAGAGTAGCACTATGACTGTCCTGAAGCTGTTCAACCCTTACTTGCTTGACCTTTCCAATGCAAATGTTCCTCTGAGAGTATCTCTCCCCAGGCCACCAGTAATGCTTATGCTTTCATAAGTGGCCACAGGTTTCTAAGAACACCACACTTGCAAATTCCTAGAACACTTTTGCTCTGTGTAAGTAAGCCGGAGCGTTGTTTTGCTAGACAGAGTATGTGAATGACAACCTGGTGCCCATCTACTCAAGGCCTCTGGAATGTGAATAGATTTCCAGCACGGGGCTGAATACTTCTGTTTGTTAACTTAGTGGAAACCACTTGGCATAGAGGAACATGTTCGAATCATGGTGCAGGAGCTTGAACTTAGTACAAAGTACTCTTGCTGGCTGGGGATCCAGCTGTCGAAAGGACCCATGAAACCAAACTCAGGGCTTTTTTTCAGATTTGTTCACTAGAAAAGGTTTTAGAAAGTCAGTGCTGCAGATTTCTCATTTCTGCTCGGTCAAAAATGATCCTGAAAATTGTCCTCATGTATGGAAGCATTTCTAGCCCAGACAGATTATGCCCTGCTGAGCCTCAAAATGCAGGAGATATCTGACTGATCAAAATAGTATCAAATGTCAACAATTTCCTGGAAGGTAGAGAGATGAATATTCAGAAAGCTGCTCTGTTTCCTCTCTCTCCAAGCCTAAGTGACTTCACTGAGACCCTGTTGCAGGCAGAACCTGTCTGTGTGCAAATGGCCCCTGAAGTGCAGGCACAGCAAAGAGCTTTCATGGTCAGCTTTCTTCAGGTTCACATAACTTGTGCTTTTGTGCTTGGTTGGCATAGGGACACAAAAAAAAGCAAATCTTTCTAATTTAGGCTTGGAAACTATTAATTTTTATAACACTAAAATTCAGCACTATGAAAAATCTATTTTAATGTATTACCTTCCTTTGTTAAGAATGTAGGCTTTCAAGTAGGACTACTCCCAGCTCTGTTAGTGCTCTCAGCTCCTGTTCTCTGTTTAACCCAACTTCACTTGCCACAGCAGCTGCTGGAGCTGATGGCTGGCCATGGTGCTTCTAGTTCTCAGAGCTTCAGAATGCAGCCTTGAAAACTATTGAAAACTCTATTCAGAGCTGAAGCTTGGAGGAGAAACTATGATGATGTGGTAGCAGCATGGGAATAAAATCTGATAGTTCATGGACTGCTGGCCAAAGTGAATCCATTTTCTCCCCTAAAAGAAGTATTTAATTTTGCATTCACATACCTATAGCTGATCAGAGAACTTAAAGGGATCTTTAAGAACAAGAACTGAATTTTTGCTTTAAATTTCAAAAATGTGCTTCAAATTCCATAAGATTTTAAGTAAACAATATAATTATGTATGTGAGCTTCAGTATTATGAATCATGGTCTCTTAGAAAGCTGTTTTTTTTTTTTAACACTCAACTACAAAGAAGAGTTACAGATGGATTTTTTTTTATTTTTTAACCAGATTTAAAAATACTTTCATACACAAGTGAATTGATTGTATTACAATTTGAAAAGGAAAAAGAAGCCCAGTGTAGGGATGTCATTCTGATGGGGCTAGCCAGATGAGAAATTAAGGTTACAGAACTAAGAGTAAAAAAATTATCAGCTCCTTTCTTCTTCTCCTCACTGTCTTACTCTCTGGCTGCAAGAGACTAGGGAATTGGAATAAAATGAGAAACTTGTCAATCTGCAGGGTGTCCTATACTTGACATTGTTAAGACTGAAGAAGATTATCTGCAGTGCTGAATGAGCCAAGTGGGATAATGAAGGGTATGAATATCTGAGCGTTTTATAGCCTTCTCTCCATAAATGGGTTTCGGGATGACTTTGGGGAGAGCCCAGTGTGGTCTTTGTAGCCAAACATGTCAGAAGCTACTGCAGTGGCTTATAGGCATTTTTTCCTAAGTGTTTCCAAGCAGCTATATAAAGGAACAAGGCAAGAAATTGTCTTGCAGGAGAGAATGGGGTAGAAAAGTCCCTCTGCCACTGGTGTCAGCTGTGGGTTTGGACAACCCTTGTGGGAAAAAAGGGTGTCAGCTGAGCAACCTCTGTGCTGCTGCTCCTATTCTTTGGACAGGCTTTCCCCTACCTCCTCAGCACTCTCTCATAAATAACTACAGAAAGGAAACTAAGACTAGTATGTGCTTCTGCTGCCTCCGCTCAGTCTGGTGTTATACATCATTCCCTTCTTGCTTGTGTGCTGAACTGTCAGTATAAGAAATAGGTTGTTCTTATATTTAGAAAGTAATGCATTAGCTGAGTGGCAGTTTGTCTGGCACGTGGTTTGCTATCTTTCTTTGTCCAGCTTTGTGTAATTTAATTTTAGGAGACAGCCATTTCCACCTTCAAAAGAACATCTCGGCAATGTTTCCTCCAATTCCCATTTGTTAGAGGCTTTCATCAAATAAAAGGTTCCTGCTTGTTGTGCACAGCTTGCCCAGCACAAGCTTATTTCGTTGCCTCTAAAAATGTCGGATTGACTCTGGGGGAGCTGACACAGCATGCAGCGTGTCAGACTGTACCCAGCAGTGGTGACGCTACCCCCTTTGCCATAAATACTGAAGTATTGAAAACTTCATCAGGGCTCCAGTAAAAGCAGCCAACAGCCATCAGGAAAACGGAAGCAGACAATAAAATGCAGATATTGTTTTGATTGATAACTTGGGAGAAGCATCAATGCTCCTTGTGGGTGTAACAAAATACAATTCAAGCTTAACATGACAATGAAGTGTCTTTTGCTTCAACATCTTTATCAATGACCTTGATGATGGGACAGAGTGTCTTCTCAGCAAGTTTGCTGATGACACCAAGCTGGGAGGATTGGCTGATTCACCTGAAGGCTGTGCAGCCATTCAGCAAGATTTGGACAGGCTGGAGTGCTGGGCATAGAGGAACCTAATGAGATTCAACAAGAGCAAAGTGCACCTGGGAAGGAACAACAAAATGCATCAGTACAGGTTAGCAGATGATCTGCTAGAGAGCAGCTCCATGGAGAAGGACCTTGGAGTCCTGATAGACAACAAGTTACCCATGGGACAACAACGTGCCCTTATGGCTAAGAAGGCCAATGGTATCTTGGGGTGCATCAAGAGGAGTGTCTCCAGCAGATTGAGGGAGGTTCTCCTCCCCCTCCACTTGGACCTGGTGAGACCTCACTTGGGGTATTGTGTCCAGTTCTGAGCTCCCCAGTTCAAGAAGGACAGGGATCTACCTGAGAGGGTCCAATGGAGGCTACGAGGATGATTAAGGGACTGGAACACCTGCCTTATGAGGAAAGGCTGAGAGACCTGGGGCTTTTCAGTCTAGAGAGGAGAAGAGTGAGGGGAGATCTAATTAATGTCTATAAATACATGAGGACTGGGCATCAAGAAGGCAGGAACAAGCTCTTTGGTGCCCTGTGATTGGATGAGGGGCAATGGACTCAAACTCGAGCATAGGAAGTTCCACCTCAACATGAGGAAGAACTTCTTTACTGTGAGGGTTACAGAGCACTGGAACAGGCTCCCCAGAGAGGTTGTGGAGTCTCCTTTTCTGGAGACTTTCAAGATCTGTCTGGATGCCTTTCTGAGTGATCTGCCCTAGTTGTGTGTGGTTTTTTGGTCCTGCTCTGGCATGGGGGTTGGACTCAATGATCTTTGGAGGTCCCTTCCAACATAATATTCTGTGTTTCTGTGATCCTGTGATTTGCCTTACAGATGGCTAAAGCACTGGAAGCTGCTAAGAGGCTTAACATCCCTGGTGGGCAGGTGGGAAGGGGCTGCCCAGGAACCCAACACTGGGCAAACCTGTGTGGTGGCAAGTGTCTGTATGGGACAAGGAATGGAAACCAGAAGGGAGAAGGTGGGAAGGAGGCAGGGCTGAGGGTGAGTCGGGAAGCCTTTGAGGGACAGAGACAGGACACACTTTGGGGTGCCTTGGAATAGGACAATCACTGGGTCAGTGAGAAAATGAACCATCTCCTGAGGTTTGAGTCCTGCTGGTTCAGAGCAGCAGGACTTTGTGTACAGTCTTTAAATAAACAGGATTACAGCAGAAAATAAAATAAATCCTTGTTTGCGTCATTCTCTTCCCAATGGAAACAACATGTAGGACACTGAAGTTTGGCTACTTACTCAAGTTGCAAAAAGGCTGGGTAGTAAAGAACAGCAAAGGTAAAGGGGATATTAATAGATGGCACATTCTTTAGAAATAGGGTTTGAAGCAGAACTAGGTAAAACTGCAGGAGATGAATGGGGTTTTTTTCAAATAACTGTCAGCCATAAAGTAAGATTGAAAATTATCCCTGTATCTTTTTTAAACAGGGGAGGGCTGGGACCAAGCTGGTGGCAGAGGATACTCCGGTTAGGCAATTTTCAGACCAGAGATGCAATTATTGTGGAAACATTTGTAAGTCTGTAACAAGAAATGGTGTTCATAAGAAAGTAAGTTCAGCCTTCAATCAGAGCATATTCATTTCCAAAACTGAATATGTGGCCTGTCACAGTGAGAGTCGAGTTGGCACTGTCATCACAGAGAATGCTGGGGCTTTTGGAAATAACTTTCTCACATGCATGTGGGTATAGGTCCTGAGGATACACACCTTGAGAGAGCTCCATCTGCTATGCTGAGCATGGCAGAGAAGGCAGCAGCAGGGTCTGTCCTCTGCCAGACCTGGATGGGTTTCTCCATGCAGCAGCAAAGCACGGCAGAGAGCTGCAGTGCAGCACAGAGAAGGCTGCACCACCCAGAGAGAGAGCAAGCACAGGGAATAGCGTAACTGTGAGTAACCTGGCTGAGTTACACTCAGCATGCCTGGCACTCATCTTTTATTTGCCCTTTGCGGGGCCTTTTTGCCCATGTTGTGGAGAGTTAAAACAATGCCATCCTGATGTGCTGAATATACTGAACCTGTTGTGGGGGGTGAGATGTTGCAAACCAGGCTGGACTGCTAGTGCTTCCTGGAAAGGTGGTAGCTGACAGCAGGCAGCAGTGCCAAGTGTTTTATCTCAGCCTTTAATAAAACTGTGAGATTCCTTTTACAGCTGTGCAGTCCTAGAGAAGCTGGGGGATTGCATGGATTTACACGATGGCAGAGTTTGTCCCTGGGTGTATAGGAGGGGGAACTGTTAGCATTCTTGTACAAAGAATATGACCAGAGACAGCTGGCAGCCTATTTCTGGTACTCACCACTTCAGTTTCTCATATGACATCTGAGAGCACCTACCAGCATTTAATTCTCATTAGTACATTCTTGACAATTTTTGTAGTTCACATGATGTGCAAATTCTGCACCTCTTTTCCTTCACTAGGTGCTAGGAAAAAAGTGGTCATAGAAGACACCCATCTAACTGTTTTCTCCAGCCATGTAATTCCCATAGCTCTGTGCTTTGGTTTGCACACAGCCATCACTGCCTTTAAATAGACAGTATAAAGATTACTCCACCCTCCCCTTCCTTTGTTTCTCTGCTCTAAACATAAAGAAGTGAGGAATGAGCCAAAAACTGCCTCTAATGCCACAGTGTATAAGTATTTGTGGCCGCAGTCAATAAACTAAAAAATCTTGAATGCTATGATTTAAAGTAGCATAATAACGGATGTCTGGAGTTTACCAATATAAGATCTGGGGGAAAAATAGGAGGGAAGTGGCTCATGCTGTCTGCTTTAGGCTATATCAGGCTTCAAACTGAGGTGGAATCCAGTCTGCTTCAGGCAGGCACCTCCAAGGCATGCCTGAAGTTAAATGGAGACCTTTTCTGGAGGACAGCCCTGCATTGGAGAAAAGGATGGAGTCAGCAGTCTCTGACAGCTTTCATGGGCAGAGAAGGGGAAAAGAGTCTGGGCTAGTGGATGATATCCCCAGTGGTTTCTATCTGCAGTGAGATGAGGGAAGGCAGCTCGTCCTGGTGATGAAAGGTCATGTAACTGTGCTGGGGAGGAAGAAATAGAAAGTTGCCCAGATTGAGGAGGAAGATAATGTTCAGGCAGGTGGTGAACAACTGTGAGCTGCATGGAGACAGTTGTCTAAAAGGGACCGGATGTATAGCCAGTGTATGAAGGCTATCTGGCTTTCAGAAATGATAATTTTTTTTCTCTCCAGCTTTTACCGTTCTTTGTGAGGACTGTGCCTTCTCTGCTTCTGCTTCTTCCATTTTAAGCTTTAAGCTTTAGGCTTTCCCTAAATTCAGCGTCAGTCTTAGAAAAGACAGAGGAAGAATTAATTTCAATTCAAATGTGTGCTTGTGAGTGGAAGAGGACTTGCGCAAATCCATTAAATCTCCAGATCTAGCTAGGGTTTTCAGCAGCATTTTTCAGCAGTTTCCTATTCTGAGCCTGCCTTGAGGCCGAAGTCCTCTCATTTTGGGAACAAATGGGACAATGTCACACATTCATCCTACCTTGAAGAGGGACCCCTGGTAGTGTGACCCTTCATAAGGTAAAGATACATGTTTCTATCAAACAGTACAATGAGTTTCTTTATAGATTTTGGTGAAAATTTTTGGTCTCTGACTAAAAAGAAGAAATGAGATGAGTTTTTCTTACAGCAGAGAAGCAGTAAGGAAATAATCTCAATTGTGGCTGTTATAGAAATGGATTTAAAAATGTAAAAAATTAACTCTGGTACATGACAAGAAGAACAGCAAGCTGACCTCATGTCTGTCAAGTTTTCCTCCTACTTCCATCCTCCAAGGTTGACCATGACTGCAAAGGAGACCTGGCCTACAGGGTAGGAGTGGAAGATGTTTTCAGACCTTTCCTCACAAGTATGTACCCTTTACAGCAGCTACAGGTGTCCTGGAGCTTCCCAGTTCTGCTACAGCACCACACAGGGTGGGTGGCTGAGGACTTCAGAGCTGTGTGCAGGGACCCCAGGCTTCCCTGCTGGACATGTGTCATGTGGGGTGGGCTCCTGTGTCTCTGGCATCCCTGATGGGGACCTCAGGGTGCTGTGCAAGGTGGCTGGCTCATCCTCCTCTCCCACGGGTGTGCTTTCCCTGCCTGCTCCTGGACTCCTCCGCATGGGAATGTGTTTGGGGGAAATTCCCAAGCTCCGAAACAACATTACAAAACTCTTCACACTGAGGCTAAACCGGTGCTAGTTTCATCTTTCACTGTATTTTAGCAAATAAAGAGAAGCAGTGAAGCACCCACACCTCAACTAACATGGGTAGGCACAGCACTGGCCTGGCTGTGGGCGCACAAGGGGTGCAGGGTCTAGTACCCTGAAGCGCAGCAGGAGCTCAGTGGGGACACTGCTGCCCTTTGGCTCTGCCCTGCCATGGGGATGTGTGGAATAAGGGTGGGTGAGGACACCCAGCCAGGACATGAACAGGAACATGGGGCCTGAGGCAGCAAGTTGGGAGCTGCTGCTGCAGGAGCAGCAGGGCCATGGCACAGCTTGGTGCTGGAAGAGTGAAACCAGAGAGCGGACACTGAGAGCACCAGTGGGACCCTCAGCTTCAGAGCCTTGCTCTGGGCTGTCCTTGGGGCTGGGTTACACACTGTGTTGGTCTTTTGTCAAAGCTTGGTACAGCACAGGATAACGACCTCTTTATTTCCGGTCACCAGAAGACTCGGAAAGCAGCTGTGATGGGGGCCAGAGCAGAGGGGTCAGAGCCTTTTAGCAGTTACCTTAGGGTGTGTTGTTATAGACCACCAGATCCAGCCCCCTTAAAGGGCTTTGTGCACAGCTGGACTGCCCCCAGGTGCTCAGTGCCCCCCACACCCACTGCTCGGAGGCTCAGGCCTTTGGCAATGCCTTTGCTGGGAACCACTGTGTGCTGGTTGGAGGGGAAGAATAGGTTCCAGGTCCCACGGTGAGCTGGGTGCCCTGTATGCTGAAAAGGAACCATACAGGGATGTCAGTGTCATTTGCATGACAGGGTTCTGTAATGCATTTCTGCATTGTTTACACCCACCCTGTATTTAAGCCCCAGACTGAATATGTGCTATATATGATGTGTATCTTATGCTGGTTTGGACTCCAACCACATACCGTTATTTTTCCACAATCTCCATTGAGATGCAAACCTAGCTGCCTTTTTTTTGAGCTCAGAGACTACAGGATGGGCAATCCCAGCTTCTGCATGAGGAGAGAAGGGCAGTGCCCTTCCAGCTCTAGACCAGGCTTGCAGAGGAGAGGGCAGAAAGCTTGCTCTTCAGAGGTTTTGGAGTTATCCTACGGGAAAAAAACAACACAAAACATACAGCAGGGGTGATCCAGGAGGGAGGTGAACTGCCTGACCTCAGCAGGTGCTTTCTATCCAGCTTTCGTGGAAGGGGGGCGGTGAGGTGCTTAGACCAACAGTAATTAAGACTTGGATCACAAGTTAGGAAAACAACCACTGGGTTTAATAAGGCTGGACCACCTGGCTGCCCACAGAGCAGTGTCTCCTCCTGAAACTCTCCATGGGGTTGTGGCAAGGGTGCCAGCCCTCAAGAGGCAGCTGCTTTTATGGCAGGGGCTGGTGTGCTCTGGTGATGCTTCAAGACCTCCTCAATACACTCAGAGCAGACTGGAAGTTTTAAACCGGTCCCCTCAGGTCTGCTCCTGAGTGGAGCAACACCTCATCTGGCCCTCTCCACCCAGCAGGGAACAAATGTGAACAAATTTTCCATCTTTCACACAGCAGGTGTAAATCCTGGGTTCAAACAGTTCCCAGGCATGAATAAAGCTCAAATTCAAAAGGAAAAAGCAGCAAATTAGCCTGTGTGAAACAATATATCACGACCAAACCTGTCCTGTTCCTGTTTGAACTCTGTGAACTGCCCCCACCCCATTTTCCACCCCAGCCTGTGTCCTGCAGCCTGCTCCCTATCTAATCTCTCTATATTGCAAAAGGTGTTTGCTAACATCCAAGTATCTTTTACTGTTCTGCATACTCTTATCAACATCTTGGAGGCAGCTTGGTGTAAGCAGTAGGTCTTGTTAGGCAAACAAATACTTTTTCACATTAAGTTGTACTTAATAGCTGACCAAAAATTCACTATCTTCTATTAATAAAATGCTGAGCTGGAACCACCTCAGGCTTTTTGAACACACCTTCTGAATATTTACATCTGGAGAGTACACAGTGTTTACAAGAACTCATGTTTATTTATCCAAGAACACTTTCACAGAAAAGCTTCTGTATGACTTGCTGTACATTTTCTTTTGCCAGTTTATTGACCTTTAGCAATACATGGCTATTTGCTTGTTAAAAATGATAGCGTTAATCTTAACCTGCCACGTGTAATACATCTGGGCAACTACTTTCCTTTTTAAAAGAAAGATTTTGTGTGGCAGGAAGCCCCCCTGAGCACTGGGAGGAGGGTTTGAATCCAGCACAGCTTGGTAATAAGCAAATCTCATTGCTATCTGATGAAACTTGCTAAGTGGCTGGGCTAAAACGAGTCCATGCTGGGAGCTCACTTGTTAGCACATCCCTGGTGATCCTGCTGGCACTTTCAACCTCTCCTAATAGTTTTATCCTTGGGCAGCTGGGGGCCATGCAGCTGGATGTCCCTCTGCTCAGGTGGCCCTGCCAGGTGCTCCAGCACAGGGCAGCTGCCTCTTCCCTGGTTCATCAGATGACTTTCAAACCCCTTGCTACCTACACCGGCATTTCCTCAGAATGAAGTGTATTTATCCAAGAGCACTTCTGGAGAAAGGCCCCTGTATGTTTTGCTGTATATTTTCCCTGCCAGCATCCTGACCTTTAGCGGGATTGTCTCAAAAGATTGCATGTCAGCAGACTCTGTGCTGAGCTGTGCAGGAGCCAGCAGGCACTGTCCCAGGGAGGGTGCTGACTGCCGAGGACCACCCTGTGCAGAGCTGGGCTTCCACAAAATCCATCTGGCCATGCCAGGCACTGCTGATGTTCCAGCTCCATGAGTACCTGGCTAAGCAAAGCCAAACTTCTCAGAAGTGAGAGAAGGCAGGAATGAGGGAGGAAGGTGCATCAGGAAGGTGCATCAGCAGATTGTAGAAGCTGATAGACATTGCTTTCCTCAAATTGCAAGGGCAGAGTATTTAATTCAGTTCTTGGTAAGAATGGAGATTACCTCTAAGTTAATTAAAGAAGATTTCATGCAGCATTTTTTTTTTTTTTGAGAGGAAGCTATTTACATGTGCAGAAGGGGACTTGAGGCAAAGCCATGAATTTCTATTTCATTAATTTGTAGTTTTATATAAAGTAGCACAGGACTAGAAACTGAATCTAACTTTCTGTGCTTTCGAGGGCACTAAGCTCAGGTTGCAGTCATAACCACACTTCTCCAGCCTCAGGAATAACTAGACCATGCAGTTTGGAGTAGCTGTATGAGGCAAGACTACAAAGTCGTATTTCAGATGTCTGTGCATATGGTCACTGATAGTTGCCATAAGCTCAAGATGGGAGCTGAGGGTGGGAACACTGTGTGGGAGTGCCCCTAGCACTGTGTTTGCAGCAGGAAAAGGAAGGTGAAAACTAGTTGGGATGGTGAAGAGGGAATGACTGAAGATCAACAGAGAGGACCAAGAATGAGAATCCACAAAGGTAAATGAGAAGTGGAAGAAACAGCATGAGATGAATAACTAATTGGTCTTCCTTTCTCAAATGGCAAGGAAGCCATGTAGTAAAATACACTAAAAAACATAATTAAAGTTGCAGAATTGAGAACTGGAAATATGAAAGCCGCTTGAACAACATGTTCACATAATGAGCATTTAATGGCATAGGCAATTAATCACTGGGAAGGCTCATGAAGGAGATGTGGTAGAATGCATCACTTGAAGGCTTCAAATGAAGACTAGAAGCCTTAAAACACTGACTGTGGTCTTCCTAGGAAGATACTGCTCTTGACTGATGAACCATCAGGGTAGATTCTGTGGTGAGACTGATAAAAGAGACTCCAGCTAAACATCCAGTGCAGTAGAGCTGTGGCTGCTCTGGCATGGTCTAGGAATGCCATGTACTGACCTGGCCACACTAATACCTGAGCCTGACCTCACCTCTGCCTCTGGCAGAGCCTTGTACTTCCTGAAAGGAAAGGATGCAAAAAGAGCAGAAGCCACAGTGAGTGCTGGAGAGGTAGTGATGGAGTAGAGGCATCTTAAGAACCTGATTATACTTTATGTTGAGTCTCCTCTACTGGTTTGTGCTGTCAGGACTTAAATATGAATTGTCAAGGTTGGGAGACTCTGGCCATAGAGTCCCTGTCTCTGCAGAGGAGGAGAAGACTTAGGGGACTTACACGTTAGAGCAGAGGGTACCAAGATGATGTCAGTAAGTCACTGCAGAAGCCAAAGGAAATAAATGTTCTCAAACTACCAGTGGCAGAAGGTAAGGGAACTGCATTTCTCTGTAGCCTGTTGCCCCCAAAGCTTTTCTTCACAGCTGATAAAATAATAACAACAACAACAACAACAATAATAATAACAACAATAATATTGTTTTAAAGCTCTGAGGTCTGAGTTCAGTTCTTCCTTTAGATGTCTCTGAGCAAAACCAGTGAGCCATCAAGGTAGGTGTGGCTAATGTATATAGTCTATGCCTGCTCCTAACTAGTCAAAGTTTAAATTTGGTAAGGGGACAGCCCTGGACTTGAACCCTCTGGGGGCATTGCAGAACTGGGGAGGCAGATGCTCAGCCAGCTGGGAAAATCACAACAGTCCAGCCTGACTTTTAACCCACTGGAAGCTTGCAAAGTGCAAAGCAACCTAGAAAGTTCACTGGGAGTTGATGGTATTCAGCACCTCCCAGCTCTGGGCTGTCAAAGAATGATTTTAATAACACATTAAATATGGGATTCTGGAACGTGATCAAGACCTAACACAAGGAAGTAGCTTTTAATTAACAAGTTCCACATGCTATGTATGAAAAATAACAGCCAGTATAATTTATTAGAATTAAGTTATATATCAAAAAACCTCCAGTGCTGAGTTTAGCTACTTTAATTTAAAATAAACATTTCTACATCAAGATGGCACAAAAGAAAATTTGCTTAAGTTTAATTTTTATACTACTGAAAGGTATTTTACAGCTTAGAGTACATGCTTTACTTCACACCATACAACTGCTGAAAATTGGATTAATTGTACTGCTTTCAGCAATTGTACTGGCATAAACCACTAATAATTTAGACTCATGGGGTTTGTTTTGTTTAATTTATTAAAAAGCATATTTTTACTGTAGTATGTTAAAATAACATGTAACCAATCATTTAGATTTATATGGAGAGTTCCAGCCAGTAAAAACCTTAATTAGAATGAAATTAGCTGTGTTCAGACCTTGAAATTCTAGAGACTTATCAAAAGCAGCCATATGAAACCAGAAGCTCAAAGAGATAGTTTGATTTGGTTTTGCTGAAGTTTTAGAGCTAACATTCATTATAGCATTGCTGCAATAAGTACTAGAGAGGTGAAGTCATGCCTACCTCCATTCTCATGTTGCTGTTTTCTCCCAGCTCTCTCTAGCTTTGGCACATCATTTTATTAGGCAAGAAGATAACTTTGAATGCTTTTACAGTGTCATAGTGCTCTGCTGCTGCCACTGGAATTAGTTGAGTTGGTTTAGTGGATCAGATGATGGAATGCTTATATTTTGCAGTCCACTTCACAAATTAGATCATGATCTGTGGTTTCATAGAGTTTTCATAGCTTTTAAATGTTGCACAAAAACTTCTAAAGAATTTGTATTTAAAAATAAAATACCCTAGAACTAAGCTGTATGGAGAGAGGGAGGAATGGATAGGGCCAGAGGGGACCTCTAAGGTCACCGAATCCAGTCTTTGCTACCACAGGCAACCACATCACAGGGTCCCCTTCAAAAGAGATTCATAAGTCTTCAGAAAGCATTCTCCTCTCTGCAAGCCCTTTGATATCGAATACAGCCTAATTGTGTAGCACGTACATTCCTGTTTAAAAAGAGAGAGAGGAAAAAAGAAAAGAAATAGAAGTAAAGTCCATGCGGGCTGAGGTTAAGATTTACTGAATAGAAGAAACTATCTCATTCCACCCACTAAAATACAGCTAATCAGAGCTTGCTCTGTTGCCCAGGACAGCCAAAGACAGAAGCTGCTTTGCAGCCTTGTGCTGTGCACAGATGACCAGGCACCATCCCTGGAGTGCAGCTGCACTTCCCACATGCCTGCAGTGGGAGGCTGTGGTTCAGCTTCCTGCCTACTGCTGTGTGGCGGGTTCCAAGCACTCCCAAACCACCACAAGACCCATAATGTCACCAAATACAAGTCAATATTGTCATTTTTTGGCTGGGATTGTGTAGCTTATGACATAGAGTTTTCAATACTGTCTTTAGGAAGTGAAGGCTGAAAATCTATTGTTATAAAACTATTCCAGGTACCATGATGTTAGGCTTATCCCAAGAAGGCCAGGAAAGGCCAGAAGCTTCAAGTTGCACCAGACAGCTCTCTGTGAGCAGAGATGTTCTTGTGTATGATTACGCACACAATGTTTTGTACCCCCATTGCAGCACAGACTCAACATATATTCTGTGTGCATGTCCTTGCTGCAGTGTTGGTGGCACTTGTGCAAGCCCCAGCATGCAGGTGACAGGAAGATGCTTTGGGTGACGACTCGTTTTCTGTAAGGAAAGCTGCCTTTCTGTGTCAAGCTTCCTGGCTTTGAAGTGTGCTTTGCTGATTGCTTGTTTGAATGCTGGACACTTCATGCTTTTGTAACTCCTGCTTCTCCCTGGGCACTTTTCCAGTGCCCCACAAAGGCCAGGCTGCTGCAGAGGGTGCTGGGTCCCTCCTCGCTCGTCCAAGCAGTGATCCCCCACATCAGTTAAGGGATCACTGATTTCTGGGGTTCCCACCAGCAGCGCAACAAGGTTTGCAGAATTAATACAAGCTTTAGAAATTCCATTTTCTGCTCTGAAACCATGCTCTGAAATCTCTTGTGTCTGTACCCTGCATACTTGTGCAAGCTCATCCGTGCTGCCCAGTGCTGGCTGCCCCTTGACTCTCCCCTCACTCCCTTCCACCGCTGGTGGTCAGGCCCGCCTCACGGCTGTGCCAGCTGTCTGGATTAATTGCTCTCTCTCTCTTTCCACCTCACCAACTCCCCATCTGTTTTTCAGCTATAGCTGAAAACCTTTTGATCTGATCCTGAATTGCTGACTCCAGCAGGAGCCTGCGCACAGGCTGTTTTTCGGACCAGGTCTCTCCTTCCCTCCCACTCCCTGCTCCCTGTGATGTTAGCCTGTGGTGCTTACTCCTGTGTATTGAATTTCTCCTTGCCATTGGCTTGCTGGGGAAACCATGGCCTTTATCCTTAAGAGTGCATTCATAGCTGTATTTTGTTGGGGGCCTATTAAAATGAAGGCTGCTCTTCGTGCTTTTCTGGAGAGCATCCAGAATATGTAGCACATGGCAGGATTGAGCCTTCCCATCCCAAACTCTTCTGTAGACATGCTGCTATTCATTGTATAGCCAAGCACATAGGGAGCACTGCATTTGAAAAAGGCATTTTATTGACCCTAGCACTTATTTAAAGCCATTATTTATTTATTCAATTTAGTTAACTTAATGCATCACTATTTACACAATATATTTGGATTGGAGACAGGGAACATCATGTTAATTGGAACTGCAACATGGTTCAGTTATTGTGTAGTCATGAAAGCTTAATTGTGTGATCAGAAACAGCTACTGCTGGTGACTCTTTTGTACCTCAAGCACTGGCATTGATTGTAAGCCAAAAGGGCTAAAATTCTACACAAGAACAATCTTCGCAGCTTAATCTGTGTTCTGGATTCTGAGAAGCAGTAACACAGAATGCCCCACACAGCCAATGTTTCTCAAGACTTCATCAGCCTTTTTCACTCGTGTATGAAGAGATTAAACAGCAGATTTATGGACAGTTTGGTTGTGCACTTTCCAAATGTGTACTTCAAAGTGCCTCTGTTTTCTTGGTGTTATGATAGATAAAACAGGTACACACAAGATACATCTGCTTCCACAAACATGAATGCAAAGACCCAGAGTCCTCTCACTGCAATTACAGGATAAGCAGAGAGACGTTAATGTAAACTGTTACTGAGGAATGTGTGCTCAGGCAATTGAGTCTCCCTTTTTATGTGCGGGAGCCAAGCAGAGAAAAGAATCAAGGCAGAGCTTGCAGGTGAGCACAGAAATCTGCAAAATGGAAATCTGGGAATTATCTGAGACACCTAATACAGATAAGAAATTACTGTACCCATCTTTTTTTTTTTTTTTTTAATAGGTTGGT
This sequence comes from Apus apus, assembly GCF_020740795.1. Classification (NCBI taxonomy): domain Eukaryota; kingdom Metazoa; phylum Chordata; class Aves; order Apodiformes; family Apodidae; genus Apus; species Apus apus. Next base: position 19,057,146 of record NC_067282.1, read on the forward strand.
AAATGGAACGTGGGAGATTACACCAGCAAGAAAATCAGTATCTTTAATAAAGATTTGCAAATTTATAGAAGTAGCAAACAAATGGTAATCATCACTTGATGTAAACCAAAGGAAAAAGCTGAGCTTGAGGGCCTACCATTAAGCCTGCCTTTAAGGTTTGATCCTGCACAGCACTGAATAACCTGAGCTCCCACTGAAATCAATGGAAGTTCAATGCCTTCTGCAAAAAGCTGAGTCAGCAAGCTGAGGTGATTTATGATATTGTAATACTGTGACATCAGAGGAAAGTTCTAGAAAGATCTGGAAGGAAAATAAAAATCTTGTGAGAAAAATAGCAAGGTGTGTTATTTGAGCAATGAGAGACTCAAAGGGATTAGAAAACAGAGGGTGAGTTACCAGACTCTCAGTTAAATGAGTTTGCAGGAGCCACATAGTGGGGTTTCTGGGCCTCCTCCCTGTCCTCACAAAAGTCAGGAAAGGGAGACATTTGTGCTGATGATGCCTCACCAGGTGGCAGATGCCTGTCCCTTCTCTAGAGCAAGATCTGCTCCCCTGTTCTGCTCAGGAAAGTAGGCAGATGCTGTGTGTCTGCACATGGTGCAGCTTGCAGAAGGTCTTACCTAGAAAAAAGCAGATAAATGGATTTTAGCAAAGCTGGAAGTGGCCCCCAGCATTCTGCATTATTTTCTGTGGTCCCTGATTGTGTCTAGTTTCACATTTCACTGTTCCACCAGGCATAAGATGGCACTGATGGAAAGAGAGACAGGAACTGACAGTGATATGCTCATGTAGGGACATAGAGGCAAACAGGTGCGAGGGCCTGCTGGGGTCCCTGAAAGCCTTTCAGACTTAATTATTCTCTATGCCAGCCTCAACGTGTCTTCTGCATTTCATCATCCTGACCAGATGACATTCATCTGCATCTCACTAAGACACCTAATCCAGCTGGGTATGCTCTCCCCATGTTCCCAACCTACAATCCTTAACAGGACCTAGATCCCATCCTAGGCCTAGAACATCAGTTTTGTCTGTGCTTAGCTTCTTCTGCCAGCTCTGAGGATCCAAAGCACTCCTGTCCTTGTGAAGGCTTTTCCACGGGTGGAAAGTATCCATCATCTACTCGGCTGCAGCTACCACGGTGTCTGGTGCAAGGCTGCTCTTGGCTTTTAAGTAACTTCCCTTCCTTCATCTTTGGCATTGGAAAGCTCCAGCCATTATAAAATTACCTTTTCCCTGTAAGGTATTGCTAGAAAGGCAGAGTGATAAAAAGAGACCTTTTCCCTTACAACTGCATTGAACTGGCTGGGTTTGGGCTTAGCTGCCCCAACTGAAGCTGCTTCCTTTCTGTATGTGCCCCCACCCCTCTTTACAGTCTACTCTGCCTATCCAGCCTCCTCCACTCATGCAGCTTCTTGGAGGAAAGGACAGAGGCAAGGGGAGGTTTATAAAAGAAACACTCAGCTGAAAAAAGTAAGGCTTGGGCTTCTGCTGCCGTTAGTAGTCACTGAGCAGTCATGCTGGGGGTTCTTGGAGATGTTCTGGCTGGCTGGCAAAACACTTCGATACACACATCACTTTCACCCACTTGAGGGGTCTCAAGTCTCCTAAAGGTCAGGCAGATCTGAGCTGAATCCAAATAAGCTGGTAGGTACAGAAATACTAAGTTTGGGATCTGGGAAGTGGTGTAGCTTTGCTGGCACTAGGCTACTCCTTGTTAATCAGGCCTGTCCCTCCGCAAGATTAATTAACTTGGGCAAAGTGGCTGGGCTGACCAAATGATCCTGGAGAGGTCTGTACCACTTGCTGACAGACCTCTACATGTGCTCCTCTGTTGCCCTACCTCCCAGCACCAACTGACCTCAGGGGCTGAGGATATATTTAGAGAACAAAAAGCCTAGGACCACCGAGCATTTCTGCACCCAGCTTCCAGCTCTGAGTCCCTGTTTCAAGAGCTAAGTACTGCATGACCAGAGATCTCTGCAAGAACTCCAGTGTGTGGATAGCTGTCCCTCCTGCTCTTCAGCTACCCTGCCTGCACTGTGAAAAGAATTACACTATTGAAGAGGAGCCATGGCATGAAATGACTTGGAGAAACTCTCCCACAGAGGAACAGGCAAGGATATATATATGCTTGCACACAAGATAGGCAGATGTATCTTGAAATACAAGGAAAATATAGAATGCAAAGTGAAGCCATATCTGGAATTCATTGAGCTAACTGCAAAAGTACTTAAGGGGGCCTCCTTTGGGTTAACATTTTCATGGGTCGCCAGAGAAAATATATATATATATATATATATATATATTTATATATATATATATATATATATATATATATTTATAGTCTGGTATAGTCTGGTTGAGTTGTTTTGTTTGCATTAATCTCTCTGCAGCAATCACCACCTTCTTCATAATCTTTAAATTAAGGCATGTATTAATTATTTATACAGCTCCATCCATGTATTTGGATGTTTTATGAAGTAAATAAAATGAGGCCTTATTCGCAGTGGAGGATATAATTTAGCACAGGCAGAGGCAAAATGGGTGAAAAATTCAGGTGTGGAAGAAGCAGTGGAGAAGAGACTAAGGTGGGAAGGACTTGCAGAGTAAGTTGTTTTTCTAGAAGAAAAGCAATGACATTCAGTTGCTGGGAAGGGCTGATTGGTGGGAAGCTTGGAAAGGATGGCCAAGACTGGGGTGTTTGGAAGTGAGTGGGGGTGGTGGGGTATGAGGCAGAAGGAGTGAAGTCCTGAACGAAGACAACAGAGGCAGTAGGAGAACATGGTGGGATTGTCCAGGATTTCTGGCATGACTGAGACACAAAACATGATGAAGAACAAAAAGCCCACGAGGGCAGAAGCAGATGAAGATTTTTAGTCCAGATGGTTTCCATTATTATCTTTTGCAGAATCTCTATCTTTATCTTTCTTTATCACTTGAAGACCATGATGGTCCGACCACAGGGCTGCTTGAAACTCATTTCAGGTAAGTGAAGGAATAACAGCCACACAGCCATAGGAATACAGACTGTCATCCTTCTGTCATTCTTCACAGCTTGTGCTGTTGAAGGAGTCCAAGGTTCAGCCATTACTACTGGGTTGTTTCTGGATTTCCATTAGCTGTGCATTGGAGGGTATGGCCTTTGCTCCCAGCCTTTGTTCCTATGTCTCTTCCCTTCCTGAGCTGGTGCTTCCCAATGGAACAACTGCTCAGCAGGAGGAGAGCAGCACAGCACACTCTGATGGCTCATTTCTGCACTGCGCATCTTCAGCCAAATGTAGTTCACACTGCTCCCCAGGAGAGCTGGGCAGTTCAAACTGCAGGTCATTTGTGGATCCAAGACACTACCACTCAAACTCCCTTCTTAGTGCAGTTGGAGAAATTTTCCATTGTTAGTGCAAGCAGCTCCCCTGCCCCCTGTTCTGAGATGCAGCCTAGAACTTAAAACTCTTGCTCCTTAGCCTCTTGTGACCTGCAGCCATTCAAAACTGCTCAGGTAGGTCCTCCAGAAAATTTCCTGTCATTGTGTGTACATCTGGAGAGTAGTGGGGATCTGGGACACCCACCTCGGATGGTCTGCATGGCTTCCCCTCAGCTGGCATGCTCTGGCATGGGAAAGAGCTGTTTGTGGCTTTTGGATGCCTGCTCAGAGACACTCACTCTGCAGCGTGAATCAAAACCTACCAGAGATCAGATATCTTTGCTGGGAAATTATCATCCTGTGAAGCTCTGGGATTTAAAAGAAGTTACAGTTTGACAAATCTTCAAGATATATTGTTGCTTTCCTTGGGAAAAACACAGAAAAGGAACTCTTCTGGATCTCCTGCTTGTCACTGGACTCACTCATGAGGAGGAAATCTCATACCCAAACTTCTGCTGTAGATTAAGCCAATTTTTATTTTTTTTTCTCTTCTAACTGGATGCTTTGAATACCAACACATTGCAAGGGCTCTTTCCTTTTCTTTGTCCCCGTATTTCATCTAGTACTTCAGAGCCCCTTTCTGAGTAGACTTTAATCAAACAGGTAAGTTTCCATGAAAACTGATGATTTTGCTGAACCACTATTTTCCTGTGTAGAATTGCTCAGTTGAAAAATTCTCCACCAAATCTCTGGGTGAGTGCTTGTGAGGGGCTGCCTTTACATACCTGCACTGCCCTCTGGTCTGTCTCTTGTGAGGGGGCCCTGCTCCCCCTCTCTCCACAGACTTCTCACGTTTACAAAAGAAGGACATTTATTTATTTACATCTTGCTGCCTCTCTCTATCAACCCTTGCCCTCCATGTGAGGTTCCCATGGTACAAATATCCTGTAAAACATTCAGCTGTTGCGTCAGGGTTGCTTTGAGCTCGAAGTCTGTCTGTGAGGACCTGCACACCCTGGCACTCCCTTTCTTACACAAGGGTCTGGTTAGCTCCCAGGCGTGCTGGAGGTCAAACTGACCCACTTTCTCTCAGCTTCATCTCTATGGGGCTTTCTGAGCAATGGTGCACAGCCCCAGACACCCCAACCAGTCCAGGTGATTGCAGTGGAAGACAGGGGGACCCTGCCTCAGGCAGAGCTTTTAGAACAGGCTTCCCGGAAGCCTTTGCTAAGACAGAGCATGCCAAAACTACAGAAAGGCCTCTTAAAATAAAAATCTAGTGTGGTTTGAACAGGAACTGTAACAGGTAAATTTAAAAAATAAAGCTCAAAATCTGTTGGGAGAGACACAATGAAAATCAGAGAAGGTTTGTGAGCTGGTCTTCTTCTGCATGCTAGATTTCTGCAGGTGGGCCTTCTTCTCCAGGCAGGGCTGCACACCCACAGCTTGGTAATTTTTGAAGGTGTGGTGATGCTACTTAGTGTGTCTGTATTACGACAGTGAACTCCATCGATCCATCGATCCATCCATCCATCCATCCATCCATCCATCCATCCATCCATCCATCCATCCCTCCATCCATCCATCCATCCATCCATCCATCCATCCATCCATCCATCCATCTATCCATCCATCCATCCATCTATCCATCTCTGGTGGATGCCTGCTCCATGTTCCTTGCAGCACACTCCCAAATGTGGCTTTGCAAAGCACCAGTCCATGGCTCTCCTGGTCTCTCACTGCCTCATTCCATGCATTTGCTGGCTTTCCCCATGTGCTGATGCTCCCAGGAGGGCACAGGGTCTTCTTCCTCACCTGAGTCTCACACAATGGCCAAGGCAATGAGCTGCCTTGCATCTCGCACCCAGCCATAGCTTTTGGAAACAAGCAATGTAAAAACTATACAAGTACTGTCCATTGCAGCAAACAAAATAAAATGCTTATAGAGTTACACGACCATGTTCATGATAATGATAGAAATATGTGTTATCACAGATGCCCAGCAGCACAGACTGGGCAGTTGAGTATCTTTTTGGTGACTCCTGGAAAACTCTTACTGACTCAGGATTGCCACCAACATGTGAGATGTGAGACTCGTGGTCTCTTAGCCGGTTATATTTGCGTCTATGTCAAAGTAACTTACTGAGGTTTCTCTGTAAATGTTCACAGTACTTTTGAAATAATTTACCACTTGAAGTGCTTTGCTCAGGTGTCTTATATAGACAGCTTTGCTTGCTCCTCTTCCTTCTGACACTCCTCCCCTTGAAATACAAACTGAAACTGAAACAAATGTAAACAACATAATGACAAATGCGAGAATCTTTGCTGATTTCCAGGAATAATCCCACATAGCCCCACCATTTCACTGGAATGACACGGGAGAAGGATAGGTGCACTCTTGCCTAACTAATTTTTCTTCTGTAGATGTTTTCTGAAAAATGGCATTGTTTTACACAGGTGAAGTCAGCCTCTCTTCCTGGGTTTCTCAGTGCCACTTCTCTCTTTGCATGACGCCAGGGCTCTGTCACACACGAGAAGGGTGCTGTACAAGGAATGAATTAGTCAGCCAAGAAAGTAAGAGATGTCCTGACCCCAGTCAACTGCTATAAAATATGTTTCAAGGTTTTAAAAAAAATATTTTTATCCACATTACTGTGAATGTAAAATCAGGCCTCCCATGAACAGGTTTGAAGCTTGTAGTTTATTAGGTAAGCTTGCTATGCATTTTAGCTTTTAATTATTTATTTGCCCTACAGTTCTTTAATCACAGATACTTTCCATAGCAGCCTTCCATGTCACGTTACTGGTAATATACAGTGACTTAAAGTAACACATACCTACGCACAAATCATGGGGTGTGTGGGCCTGACATTGTTTCAAAGGTCATCTCTATTTACCACTGAACATACTTTCCTGCTTATTTAATAATGGCATTTTTGGACAACAACATGTAAAATATTTCCATGTCATAGTCAATAAACAGCTTTTCTAATTAAAAAGGTGAGGAAGGTTTATATTTGGGGGAGAAGAGAAATAATGGATACAAGACACAGCTGCTGATATTTGGATACTACTTTGTGAGTGTAATATAATACTAAGTACTCAGACATAAATCCTGTGCACTCAGCAGTCCACTAGGCAACTGCTTGCCTCATGTCCATATTTTAATTTTTGTTGGAAGCGTGTACACACTGGGAATCTGGTCACTCAACAGCTGGATTATGGCATCAGTGTTTTTTAAAATTCTTGCAATTCATCCCCTGTTTAATGGCAATTCACGTGTTTTCCTGGTGAGCCATCTCCTGTAATTTCTTGACCACTTCTAGTTGTCCCTGTCTGGTCTATGTGCATGAGAATGGGCCTGGATCCAGTAAAATATTTAAGCATGTGCTTAACTCTGAGTACCTGATAAAGAAGAGGGCTTGGGAAGTACTGACACAAACACTCCTCTGAGTGCCTGTCAGTTATGCCTGAGAGCTCTTTGACTGAATGGGCTGCAAAGATGAGAAGAAGGACTGGTCTTGTGATAGATTCTATCCCAGAGGATCCTGAAGAAAGAAGCATAAGTAGGAGGTTGCTCATCCTTGGGACAGTAGTTAGTCATATTCTGGTAGACTTGAGCCACTGACCCAGCCACAGTGCTCACTATAAATGCTGGTGCCCATGTTTCTCACAGCTGGAGACAAGATCTTCTGAGTGGTCCCCACCCCTTTGAGGAGAAAGTCTCTCCTATGCATGTGAGATGCATCCCAGCATCATGTCAGCAGCAAATTTCACTAATGTGCTCTTCCTTTTTTGTGTTGTAGCCATCACTGGCACTGCTGCACAGGGACAAGTCCCCGAAGCAGCTCTTTCAAGTCTTCACTCCTCACCTCCCTTAGGTCTGCATCTTCCTTGACCTGGGTAACCCACTTACACCTCCATGCGCCTCTTCTCCACCCATCTCAAGGGTTTTGTGCTGATTCCCAGTCACATAGCATCTCCAGTGTGGCACTACAGCAGGTTCCTCAGTGGAAACCAGGCAAGAGAAATGCACCACCTTTCTTTTTGCGTGTAGTGTATCCTTAAATAAGCATTAAATTTATGGATTGGGTTGTGATTTGTTTTCACTAGCTTTTAAATGTTTGTTGTATTAATTTGTTTTTCCCAGTATTATTGATGGAGTCCATTCAATAAAACTGTGAAATGATATTTTGTGAAATGTAAATTATCCATAAGCCAGCAATGTGCCCTTGCTGCTAAGAAGGCAAATGGAATCCTGGGGTGCATAAGGAAGAGTGTGATCAGTAGGTTGAGAGAGGTGATTCTCCCCCTCTACTCTGCCCTGGTGAGGCCACATCTGGAATACTGCATCCAGTTCTGGGCGCCCCAGTTCAAGAGAGACAGGGGACTGCTAGAGAGAGTGGAGTGGGGGGCAACTAAGATGACTGGGAATTGAAGCATCACCCTTATAAGGAAAGGCTGAGAGAGCTGGGACTCTAGTCTGGAGAGGAGAAAGCTGAGAGGAGTCCTCATGAATACCTGTAAGTATCTCAAGGGTGTGTGCAGGGAGAATGGAGCCAGATTCTTTTCAGTAGTTTGCAGTGACAGGATGAGGGACAATGGGCACAAGCTGGAAAAGACAGAGTTCCATTTAAGTATGGTGAAAACTTCTTTATGGTGAGGGTGACAGAGCACTGGAACAGGCTGCCCAGGGAGGTTGTGGAGTCCCTGTCTCTGAAGATATTCAAGACCCACCTGGATGCAGTCCTGAGTAAGGTGCTCTAGGGGATCCTGCTTTAGCAGGGGAGTTGGACTAGATGATCTTTAGAGGTCCCTTCCAACTCTGGCGATTCTGCGATTGTGATTCTGTGATACTTCTCTCATTTTAATTGCTGTCAGTACTCCCACTTGAAATAAATCATGGTTAAATCCTGGAGAAACCTATTAAAAGAAAACAAACATCTATGTCAGGCCTCATCCACGGTGACTGGTTCAAGAGAAACTGTCTGCATTCACTCGGGCAAAATAAGCTGCTTTGTAGTGTTTTCCATTGAAAAATATGTGGTACTTATTGAGGACATCCAATAAATGTCACCTATCAAGTTATCTGTTTGCAGATGTTCAGGGATTTTTTAATCAGTTTTGTGCAGTTTAAATTAGTATTTAAACCAGTTGGACAAATATGCTTTAAAAACAAAGAAAGAGAATATTTGAACACTTTCTCACCATGAACACTTTCTATGCTTTCTTCAGTCTTTTAAACACAAAGACTGGACAATTAATATAAGACTCAGAAAGAAATGTATATTAAAATTGCAATTTTACTTTTGAAGAGAACATGGTTTGACAATGGTTACACAGATTTTCCTTCCAAACAATTTAAAATGTGTTTTATGACCTTTGCTATATTACAGTGATTTAATAAAATATGACTTTAATTTTCTTGTCAATCAAAATATAAAACTTTTAATACAGAAGAACTCTTTTAATCCCACTAAAGAAAAGCACTTGAGCAAACTCTTTGCCAGAAATACAGATACTCTGAAACACTACTGGAAATTTTGTCATTAACCACTCTGAGTTAGAATAAAGTGAGTCTAAATTCTGTCTATTTTCATAATAACACTACCGAGCGCCTAAATATAGTGAATTTTGTAAGCAAAAATTATTTGTACTATCACTGAAGATGTTATAGCTGGGGGATTAGTTTCTAAGAACATGAATACTTTTTGACCTTTCTTGTCTTCTCAGTATTTTGAGGTATTCTGTGACCCGATGCTTCTTCCTACAGTGGCAGTGACTTCATTTCCCAGTGCTGCAATATGCAGGGTTAATGCTGGCCCTGTATACTCAGGATTTATCTCCTCAGTGTACTGCAGTGCTATGTAAAGTCTCCCGAGTAGCTCTGTAGACATCCCCTGTGTAAACATATTTGGCATCAGTAAAATAATTGCAAGGTGCTATATAAATCTAACCTAATCTTATTCATTTGGGGAAGTACATGAGATGATATGTGTGTGTTACCAGGGAATACATAATATTATTGCATCCAACTTCCCACATTTGTCTTTATTGTGAGTGTTTTTGTTTTGCTTTGCCCCCCAGTAATCTGCACATCTTCACTCAGAGATTTGTGTATTACATGGGTGAACATCTTTTGGGGCAAGAACCTCTCAGGCATTTTAAGCAACATGCACAAGCTTTTGAGGTTATATACATCATAAATAATGAAATTAGGATGCACAGATTTCTTAATACTCTGGCTGGCTGGATGTTCCTTTAGATCAACATTTAATATTTTTTTTTTTTTTTTTAATAAAAAGTCTACATGTCAGTCTGGATATTTTTTTAATAAATAACAATTCATGAGGTTCTTGTGACAGTAGAAGTTAAAAAACATACTATCTCAGTGGTGTCTGCTTTTCCAGACTTGGACAAATCATAGTAGGATAGACAAGAATGATGTTCTCATGCTCAAATTTTGATAAAAGTCATTACTATGGCAGGTTGGGTGAGCTTTCTCCTTTCTCAGGGGTAAGACTGTGCAAACATAACACAGAATTATTATTTTTTTTTTCCCCAGAATCCTTTTGTACAGCTCTCAGGGGCGAGTCTTGATGAGGGTGAGGCACTGGCTGCTGCATGGCTCCGCAGTCCTCTCCTTGGAAAGGCTCACAGTTCTGTCATATTGGTGAAAAACAACAAAAAAACAACCCACCCAACTGAAAAAACACCTCACAAAACCAGCCACAAAACCCAAACAGACAGTTTTGAATTTGTTCCAAAGCCCATGTCCCTCCTAAATTTACTGTGCTGCTTTGGAAAAACGTGCTTCATCCCTCTCACAGCCAGAGCTTTATTGAATTATCCAGCACCCACTGGGGCAGACTTGGCTTTCTGAACCCCAAGCAACCAAAGGGACTCCATAGATATTGGGACAGCTACATGGGAGACAAAATACAGAGACTAAACAATTTCAGAAGGTGAATGTGCAACATCATCTCTGCTTTCGCAGCAAGCAGACTACTGCTGAAACTCCCTTTAGACTGAGAGGTCCCTCACCAGCCAGTAACACTGGTGGTGCTGATGGGGCTGGGAGTGAGGGTCAGGCTGTTTGTGCCATTGCATTGAGCTCACTCGACGGGGAGGGTCACCTGGGAGCACTCTCATCCCTGGAGTGGGATTAGGACAGATGTCTGCAGAAGCACCTGAGCTCCACCCATAAAACTGACACCTGAATCCTGTTTTTACCAACAAACACATGGCTTTAGAGAAAGGTGGGTGGAGAGGGCAAGAAAAGCATGTTCACAAAGTTGTGTAAGCTCATTCTGCATGCAGCTTGATAGTTGCAATATCAATTATGCTCCTTCAGCTTCCAAGAAACAGCTGACCACAAGGATGAAACTCGTGTGGGAGGAAGAGGGAGCATGCTTGGCAGCTGGCCTCAGACGCAGGAATTGCTGCCACAGGCGGACAGGTTAGTAACAAACTGGTCTTATTTGGAGCATGGTGTATGAGTTCCGAGTTTCAGCCTTCCAGGATAATAACTCTCAGAGGGAGAGAGGAGAAGACAATGGTGAGATTTTGCTTTCTGTGCAAGTTTCACATTTATAAAGTACTCAGCCACAGTACTGGTGAGAACAGAATTATTTTCTTCTAAAGATCTAGGAGTCTTGTACTGGTGACTAGGATTTTCCCTTGTATTAAAAAACCTGGGTATGTAGTGTAATGCTAGATACCTGTACTTTCAAGGGATATTGTGTTCATGAGAGCTATGGTAATTCTGGGAGAAGGGAAGATTATTCCCCCTTTTTTGGGACATATTTGGGATGATCCAGAAATTATAATACCATAGTGTTATGGTTTGACAAAGATGAAACATTAAACTTGGGATATCTTGGAGAAAGCACTATGTTAAATAGAATCTTATGGCCTTTTAAAATGTTTATGAATATAAGGACTTACTTTTTTTCCTTGGGTCTTTACACGCTGCGGATATAGAAAGAACAGTCATCAGTCATTTTTAGCTGCTGGTCTCATAAGTAGGAACAGATAAAACATTTTAGGTAGAACACATACATGTTATGTTTAGAACAGCCACCCACTACGTACCATATGCTGTCACACTCTTTTCACAGAATGAAACAAACTGAGTTCCCTACTTGTTTTTCAGGTGTTTCTCTTTAATACTTTCCTCACTGTATGTTAAATTTTACAAATGACAGACAATGTTATTTTCTAAAGTAGGCTGAAATGCAGGTACTTTTTGTTTCACAGTCATGGTTTCTTAACGCTTCTAGCTTTATATTACCTGTTTCATGAGGAAACTTTACCAAAGTATACCAAGCTCTACAACTAAATTTAAAGTCTAATACAAACTACCTCATTGTGGTGTGTGAACAAGCTAAAGAGTACCTAAGTGTATGGAGCTCAATTAACTGATGAAAGCATGCAAGGAGTCTTGAAAGATAAATAAATTAGAAGTTATCCTGCAAGGCTGCAAGTGTCTTGCAGGACACACTGTAGGTATTTTGCAAGATTAGGCCAAAATGCTCAGGACTTTATGAAACTGATAGTTAATGAAGCAATAGGTCATTTTTTATGTCATGGTCTCATCTACATGTTATTTTGTAATATCTAATACTTTCTACAAAGTTAAAACAATGTCAATGTCTCAGAAAGAACAGCACAGGGGCTGTGTTGTGGGCTGAGCATCACTTTATGTCTCAAGGGGTGGGAAAGGCTGAACCACCCATAATTAATGCTTCTGAGGCTCCCCTCGGAGCAAGAAAACTGCTAGGTTCCTCTACCAGGGTAGTCCTGCCAACCGAGCATTCACAGGAGGGTAAATCCCTGGCTTGGGTGTGCTGTGACGGTATGCAGGTAAATTGAAGTTAAAATTGATCCACAGTCTTGGCAAGCATGGAAGGGTGGGATTCCCAGGAGGCACATGGCGGAGGGATCCTGTGCTAACACAGTCATTTGGAGTTCCGTAAACCTTCTTCCCCAAGCCTAAGAGGACAGCTGGCTACACACATTTTCACTGAATTGCACAAATGTGCAGAATACTTTTGAGATGAGATGGACTTTTTCCTTCTCCAAGACACCTTTTGCTTTTCTAACCTGCCTCTTTAAAATGGACCCAGTAAGCCTGAGGTAGCCCCAGGCAACTGGGGGGACTGCCTGGTTTCCAGAACAGTATTGCCATTTTATTCTCTGCCATACTGTGTTTTTCTACCCATCTGATGCTCCTGCACTTTTTTCTTTGAATATTTTCAGATGCAGTACATATGCATGAGCAGAACAATACAGATTTAGCCCATGTCCTCAGAAAGTGGGTTAAACCACAGACTGGTATATGGCTGCTTGCTGTGCACTGCTACAGGAACAATGTGGAGGAGATGGTGTGACTTCAGCTTATGGAGAGAGCAGTAATACCGTGCATATGCAAGTGGTTACTTTTTGAAACAGAACTAGCCTCATGGAAAATGCTATTTATTGCTAAGCTTTCATAAAGGTTACCATAATTATAGAACAATTAGGCAGCAGGATCTACAGGGCAGGGTCTTTATCAACCCTGAGAAGCATCTAACAGGCTTTGAGATACTCTTAGCAATGACACCCAGCCTCATCTGGACTGTCCTCCCATGCTCATTGAATCAGCTAGATACAACAAGAAAATAATCTGAAGAGACTGCATTGCCTAGTTGTAAAATGTGATTTTTCTGAGATGAGGGTTTTGGGAGAACCTTTCGATTGGGTAGTTATACTACTGGATCAGTTTAGCTCAGAGGAAAGTTCATACTGGTACAACTCTTTCTTTGCAAGTGAGCAGATGGTGTGATGCTTGTGATCAGTCATTCTTCAGGGTTTGGAAGTACAGTTCAAATGGTAGTGGCAAAGGACAGTTTACCTATGTGGCATATTTACTCCAGTGGTAATCCTGAAAGACCTTTCTTACATCCATTCTCCACCTGTTCACCACCCTCTGCTTGCCTAAATCCCTCCTAAAATGCCATCAGTCCCACACTGCCAACCAGAAGGGAACATATTTACCAAACAAACCACCTTGCTGTGGAGCCATTACGCTGGTCACACACCTTAATTAAATGTGAACATATTTTGGTAATCTTTGGTTTTCCTTGCCTCATCAGCTGAATTGTATATCCATGTCAACAATTGCCTCGTGTAAAACTGAAGAGTAAACATAGTGAGGCAAGGACCAAATACTTTGATTCTTTGGTAAAGCTTATTCCTTAGCTCACAAAAAAAGCCAAAAACCCCTCACCTTTCTTTTACAGAGGAAGATTATTATGACTTTTAAAACACTGCAAAAGGGGGAAACTGAGACATGGAGTAACTTCAGTGTCAACCAGTGTGACACTGCCGGATCTAGGAATAAACACAGCTCCCCTTCCTTAGTTCAGAGCTGCTGGAACCCATGGCTCCGTTACTAACAGCTGCTTGGGATCCACTTTTTCAAAATGACCTAATAATGTATTTCCATCTTGCAATTTATCCATGAATATTTAAAGAAGTTCCTAGCAGCACATTTTCAAGAGTGGCTATGTCAAACTGTCATGGCATCAATTTCTTTGCTGAATTTGCTAGATACTCGAGTGGAGCACTTGAGTGTTGTATGTGAATTCTAAATAAGCATTAAAAAATGGCTTATTCCTACTGTTACCATTGCTCCTTATACAGGCCTGATGCAAAGTCTTTGCTCTAGTTTGGTTACCTTGCTAGTTTCCTCCACAGACCATGTTTTGGAGAAGTGGCATGCAGGAGATGCCAGAATGGAGCCTTGACTGTGGATATTTTGAAAGTCACTGTTCATTTTGCAGAGTTTGAGGTGAACATTATCCCTGTGAAATCAGAGCAGGCAGCCACCAGGCTGCATAGTTTCTGTTTGTGATCTCTGTCCTTAAGGATTAGAATATTCCTACACAAAAGCAAAATAGCCTCGTTTGGGGCCTTAGATCCAGCATTGAGTGTTGAACACCTGGCAGATAAATACAAAGTCTGTGTGCATACATGTGGAGGCTGGGAATCATACCCTTATCGTGAAGGTGAGGAAAGGGGGGAAAAATTTACATTGAGAAAAAATATTTATGGAGTATAGCCTTCCCAGGCACAATGCACATTTGTTCCAAAACACAAATCCACAGAGTAGTTAGAAAATGTAAAGCACAATATAAATGCTAAGGGATATTTGCCCTGATGATTTATATGTATATAATATTCCCTTCCAATTAAATTTACAGCCATTAAGCTGTACATATATTTTTGATCTGTTAATTTGGTAAGAGTAATGTACTCATTCCTGTTAGGGAGAAATGAAGCAGATAAGCAAACTCCTGGATGGGAACGTGGTAGGGCAATTCTGCAAGCTCTGTATCCAGACAAACTCCTCTTTCCCCTGCCACACAGGTTTGTGCTTTTTTCTCCCAGGATTTACAGGCAAGTGGGAATATTGAGGGGGGGTGGTGGTGGGGGGGGGGGTGGTGGGAAACACTGGCATTATTGCAAGAATAGTTTGGAGCTCATCAGACAATCTATGCATATTTTCACAAATATTTTTAGCAGAGGGGGGAGAAAAGTACATAATTTAGACCTGCAAAGAGGCATGTTTAACTTGCACTCTACTCTGGCCACTTACATGGAACTTTACTCCCCTTCGCTCTCTAAACACAGATAATTGCCATGGCAACCACTGTATTTCAAGACTCTTACACATATACTCACACCTTTCTTAAAGAAACACAGAGCACAACAATGTGGGATCGACACAGTAAATCACTGGGCTGTTTTTTATTTGTTGTTAGTTAACTGTCAGGATTTAGGGAAGAGCTGGAGACTTTCAACCCATATCAGTTTCAGGCCAAAACCAGAAGATGTTTAGACAGACACTTTGACATCTTTAGAGAAAAATTGGATGTTGTTTGGTAACTCTGTGCAAAAGAGTGACTGATGGTCTCTCTGGGTGCAGAGTGAGAAGATTCCTTAGCTAGGGAAGGAGATTAAGGGCGTAATACTGAAAACCAATGAGCCACCTTTAGGATTAGACACTAATTTATCAGAGCAAAGAGCTGTGACCTTCAAAGAACTCTCTGGTAACACAGTGAACTTTCAACATTGCTGGACTCAGTAGTTAAACGTGCCAGATGAATATTTGCAGCTCTATTGCTACTTGCTATTTTAAATTTTTTATTCTAGTAGCCCTCCTGAAATACAGACCCCGTCTGCTAGGTGCTAAGCAAACACATGGCAGGAAAAATCCCTCTGCCTCCAAGGCTAACAACAGGACCTGTTCAGAAAAACATCCCTGGCCACCACACCCGGGGTGCACAAAGGGTGGGGAATGGGGTGGGAGCCGGATGTGAGGTGGGCGCAGAGCCCGAGTGCCAGTGCCAGCCCTGCTCTGCCCCTCACCACCCTTCCCGGAGGGTTTCTGTATTGATTCCATGGAATCTGGCACCATCCAGGAAAGCAGCACCTGCAGGAAGGTGCCAGGCCTTTGTCCACAGGGCGGCATCCAGCGTGGAGGTATAAACAGGGTTGGTGGTTTCCTCTCGCTTATCTTTGATAGGTGAATCAGGAAGTAAGAGGATGAATGGTTTGTTTGGGAGCAGAGCATGCTTTATGCTTTTCTTAATGATCTTAACCTCAGTGTTTGCAGTCTGGACTTCTATCTCAGTTCCTATGTACTCCATGAAGTATTACTAGATGTCATTTTGAAGATGTGAGCTTTCAAGGACGGAAGGTCTGAAATATTTGAAAGAAGTTCTATCTTAAACAAGCTTGCATGACTAAAGTACAATTAAGCCCTAAATTCTGAAGTATCCTCATAAATCAAAATAGCACCCTTTCTGCCTTCCCCTAAAAAAAATTCTCTCACTGGGAGTAAGGGTATTAATTTGCCTAGATGACATATTGATTGTGGCTTGTTCTTGGGAGATTCTTTCCTTCCACCCATGTGGCGCAGCTAATCCCTCTTCGGCCTTTGGTATTTGCAATAAATTTCAGGAGTCTGCTCTGATCCTATCCCTGAACTGGAAGTGTTCACAGAAATTTCAGTCTGCTAAACCATATATATATACATAGTTTCAACAGAAATAAATATTTGCATGAAATAATAAAGTTTCCCTCCTTCTCTGGAGAGTTTAATCATATGGGAATTCAGCTGACACCTTTTCTGCAGGTCTGGAGAACCTTGCTTAATATAAACATACTCATAATCATCCAAGAGCTGGTCACATTAAACTGGAGACTGAAATAAGATTCCTTCTTTTGAACATTCCTTGGAATCTGCTCATTTACTAGAGATACTGTAAAACAGGTTTGTCTTGAAGATGCAGAAATCTTGTACCCTATTCTCTGAAAACCGACCCTGAACGTATCCAATTCAAACACCTCATAGTCTTTGACAAAAGAAGGGTGAATGACTGTTCATTAAAAACAGAAGTACAGAAAGTTTCAGCTTCTGCATTTATGGTTCAAATTTATAGTGTGATTTAGATCTTGCTGAGTTATTGTGATTTTTTTTGTTTTGTTTTGTTTTGTTAGAGAACTCCACAGAAGTCTACCAAGATTGCCATTATCCTGATGGTATCACTGGTGTATGTTGTAGCATTTGAAGTCAGTTTTGGAAGAAACTGCAATCTTCATAATGTAGTGAGAGTTTTTTTCTTAAGCAGACACATCAGCAGGGTGGGAATTTTGTTTCTTGTATGGTGAAAAAAGGGGAAAGCAGTCAATCTATTTTCTGATTATTTATCCTGCTGTGATTCAGTTGGGTGGCTGCACCAAAGAGTAATGGTAAGACAGGACAGTCACTATCTGCTCTTCCTCCACTGCTGCAAAAAAGAACAAACGCCACATTGGAAGTGCCAGTGCTGTGCCTAGGCTGGAGTTTTCTGTAGGGGATTTTAGCTGAACAGATCTTCCCATTGGTTAAGTGATTGTTGTGTATCTTTTCAGATCAGATCTGAATTTGGCTTGCAAGAGTAGAAAATGGTGCTGGATTTTGCTTGTCAGAACTCCTGTCTGGAGGTTGCTGCTCCTCAGCAAACAGTACCAAATACTGCAGCTCCCCTGCACTGCCCTCCTGCCCTTCCCCATCCAGAGGGACAGCCTTGGGGCTTTCCCTCCTCTATCTTACCACCACTCCCCTGCAGGCTTGCAGGAACTTAATTTGTTTTTGTAGCTCTTCCAAATTTGGCTGAAGTTGGCCAGTGGCTTCAAGAGTTATCAGGGGAGCCTGACACTGCAATCACAAATGCTTAATTTTCTTAAACTCCAGAATAAATACCTTGCAATTTGTTACTGCTGAGGTCAAGCAATAGCTCCACTATCCACCAGCTGTAACTGTTTGGCAGACTTTTTATGGGTCAGCCATTACAGAGAGGTGTGACAGAACATGGACACCCTTGGGTAGAGTACTGAAGCTACCACAGCAAATACATTATAATTTTTATGGGAATTTTCCACCCCACTGAGGTCTTCATAAGGGGTCTGCTATATACCTAGAAATAAGGCTTTATTCTTGGTTTTATGTCTCAGCTTGCATTAGCAAGTAAGAAATACAGGAGGTAAAATATTAATTTCACAGAATCATAGAATATTAGGGGTTGGAAGTGACCTTGAAAGATCATCTAGTCCAACCCCCCTGCCAGGCAGGATCACCTAGAGCACATCACACAGGAACGCGTCCAGGCAGGTTTTGAATGTCTCCAGAGAAGGAGACTCTACAACCTCTCTGGGCAGCCTGTTCCAGTGCTCTGTCACCCTCACAGTGAAAAAGGTTTTCCATATGTTTATGTGAAACCTCCTATGCTCCAGCTTGCATCTCTTGTCCCTTGTCCTGTCGTGGAACATCACTGAGAAGAGCCTGGCTTCATCATCCTGACACTCCCCCTTTACATATTTGTAAACACTGATGAGGTCGCCCCTCAGTCTCCTCTTCCCCAAGCCAAAGAGACCCAGCTCCCTCAGCCTTTCCTCATAAGGGAGATGTTCCACTCCATCATCTTTGTGGCTCTGTGCTGGACTCTTTCAAGCAGTTCCCTGTCCTTCTTGAACTGAGGGGCCCAGAACTGGACACAATACTCCAGATGTGGCCTAACCAGGGCAGAGTAGAGGAGGGGAGTATCTCTCTGAACCTATCAACCACACCCCTTCTAATACATCCAGGATGTCATTGGCCTTCTTGGCCCCAAGGGCACATTGTTGGCTCTTGGTCATCTTTCTGACCACCAGGACTCCCAGGTCCCTTTCCCCTATGCTGTTCTCCAGCAGGTCAGTCACCAACCTGTGATACACGAGGTTGTTCTTTTTCAGATGCAGAACTCTACACTTGCCCTTGTATTTAATTACATTTCTCCCTGCCCAACTCTCCAGCCTGTCCAGGCCTCACTAAATAGCAGCACAGCCTTCTGGTGTGTCAGCCGTTCCTCCCAGTTTTGTGTCATCAGCAAATCTGATGACAGTGCACCCTGTTCCCTCATCCAGGTCACTGATGTATATTGAATAGTACTGGTCTCAGCACCAGCCCCTGAGGGACTCCAGCAGATACAGGCCTCCATCTAGACTCTGTCCCATTGACCACAACTCTCTGACTTCTTTCCTTCAACCAGTTCACAATCCATCTCACTACCTGCTCATACAGACCACTGAACATTTCCAGTCCTTTGGCCAAAGAAGGACAGTTCTGTGGTTAGAGCTTGGGAAGGATGTTATCAGAGGTTAATCTTCTAATGCTTCCTTTTGTGAAAATAATGAGATGTTGAAAGCGTACACGAATCTGATGATTCTTAATCTCACGTGTTGGATGTCATATTTAAGAAAGAGATAAAGCGTACACAGCTGTATGGATAGATAGTGTGGAGGTTTAAATACCTTATTTCTGTTTATGAATCAGTAGTGGTATGTGTGCTCCACAAGAAAGGATAAAACTCAGCTGCTAAACTTTTTATGATTTAATGCTAGGCTAGGTCACAGGATTGCAAAATAATGCAGAAACACACACTGTTTGAGAAACATATGTGCAGAAACATAATGTATTTGAGAAACATATGTGCTGCTACACAATTCATAATAATGGAATAGCCTTATACCAAGGACAGAGGACAGTTTTATTTGAAGTTCCAACATTTACTCTGCAGGGTGTTTTCAAAGATTTACATTGCTTACTTGGAAAAAAGTTACATTTATTGACATGGACAATATGTCTCTTTAGAGTGTGTTTGCAGTATTTTTCACAATATTTTAGTGCTGATATGAAACACCAGTCAGAATCTTAGCCAGTTCGTGACTAGAGCAGACAAAGAAAGGTACTGATAAAACAGAGATGACTTTAGCAAACTGACAAACACTGTGGTTTGCCAGCCACTGACAAATATGAGCAGAGTAGTCTAGGACAATTTTGTTTACGTAGTGTTTTACTTTAGGAAGCAGTAACTATAAATACACTGCAAGTACTGTGAAGTCATTAAGTTGTCTATGCTATTGAATGAGTATCTCTAAATAGCTAGTAAAGCATAAATCTGATGAAACAATGAGTGGATAACTGGCAAGGTTTGTAGCACCATGGGATGTAACGGAGTAAGTGAATCTCATTTCTTTGCTTGTGTCTTTCAGCACTGGTGTAGATCTTAAAACCTATAAGATCTTTTTGCACCATGGCTGTAAAGCCTCATGTCTCTGAGAATATGCTTTAAATATACTTCAAATTACTTTATCCACTAATTTATATCTTTTCTGTTCCTGGCAAAATTAATCCCATGGGGCGGACAATGCTCATTAGCCCTGGCTTCTGATCCGGATTAACCTCACCTATTTTCATACATTTGAAGTGTTCAGTCTGACCACCCTTATAGTCACACATGAGAAAGAGAGAATAGAGAAACCTCCAGAAGCCATTGCATTAGACTTGCATTAGACACTATTCTAGGCTGAGATTAATGGCCTTCTCTTAGATTTCTCTTCACCGTATATAAAGGAACCTTGAATGACCTACTCATGCCAAAATACTTAACTGTTAGATGCCTAATGTAGGGTAGAGAAATCTTTCCTTATGACAGTATGCAACAGTCCAAACATGATGTCCCAGGGCTTTAACGACAGCACTGACACATTCCTAACTGGTCCTTGGTCTGTTTAGGCTTGTGTTACCTTTGCCTTAGTTGCATTGTGTTGGCAACAGATCCTGTGGATAGTTATCACATGCAGGGTGTTCTCCTCACTTATTGAACTGATGTGCTCCTAGTTTATTGCAGAAATCTGTTTTATAAATTCTTAGGTACAGGTAATGACATTTGATACCATTAAATGTTATTCCCTTTCATTTGCTTCACTTCTTAAGGTCATCTAGTTCTTCCTGTTTATTCAGATTCTCCTCCCTAATAAGAATGCTTTCCAAATTTCTGTTATCAGAAAACTTCATTAGCAAGCCAACATTTTTGTGGCAAGGTACTTCCCCACTTGCTGGTTACTTTTAGTTGGTTCCTTGTGCACCTTACAATTCTTGCATTAATCCCCATTTATTCCGGATTAATTTTACAAGGAAAGATTATATCTCCCACATAAATTTAATTTTTAAATTTTAATCTCTCAGAACATGAGTTCTTTTGAATCTTGTATGATACTTTTGGTAACCTTTTATCCCGTCTTCTGCTTATCTTCATGTCTTTAACTATTCCCTTTATATATTTTGTTTTCAAGTTGTGCATGGTGTTGAGTTCAAAGTATCAAGTTCCAAAATGTCTAGATCATTCACTTTCCCTCCACATTGAGGACTATGCTTTCTACTTTCTAGGACTATTTTTTTTTGTACGATGGTTTTACCAGAATCCCATGCTATGTGTGCATTTTTATTTTCCAGTTTTTACAGCATAGTGAAAATGTTAGCAGAAGACAGATTGTCAGGTTCTCCATCTGCCTGCTTGTAACCAAATAATAAGGGATGTTTTCAGGGTTTGGAACTGTGTCCTTTGTGGAGGCCACTGCTTTGATGAGCACATGCATCTCCCCTTTTGATCATGGAGCAGATCTGCACAGTCAGCTGCACTGAAAAGAAGGCAAGATACGTAGTTCTGGGCACTATACAGATTATCTTGACTCTGTCGTTTCAATGTCCTCCAACTACTGCCTTCTTTCTTCTTTACTGTAGAAATAATTTATTTTGACCATTCGCTTTCATTCCCTTTGCAAGGTCAAACTCAACTTGCACTTTGATGATCCCCTGGTTTTGGCTTTCTGTACCTCTTTTTCCCTTTCTTTGCTCTTAGTAGCCTTGCAATGTGATTATTAAATATTTTTACAGTTTTTATTTTATTTTATTTTTTACTTGTTGGGATGCAATTTTACAGAATCACAGAATTGTTGAGGATGGAAAAGACCTCCGAGATCATTAAGTCCAACCTATGGCCTTACACCATCACACTGGAGAGACCACGGCACTAAATGCCACATCCAGCCTTTCCTTAAACACCTCCAGGGATGGTGGTGACTCCACCACTTCCCTGGGCACTTCATTCCAATGTCTAATCACCCTCTCCATGAGGATTTGCTGCCTAATATCCAACCTAGACTCCCCTGACACAGCTTCAGGCCATGCCCTCTCGTCCTGTCACTAGCTGCCTGGGAGAACAGCCAGACCCCCACCTGACTACACCCTCCCTTCAGGTAGTTGAAGAGAGTGATAAGGTCCTCCCTGAGTCTCCTTCAGGCTAAACAACCCCAGCTCCCTCAGCCTATCCTTATAAGACTTCCCCTCTAGTCCCTTCACCAGCCTTGTTGCTCTCCTCTGGACCTGCTCCAGGACCCCAATATCCTTCTTGAAGTGAGGGGCCCAGAACTGGACACAGAACTTGAGGTGAGACCTCACCAGTGCTGAGTACAGGGGAAGAATCACATCCCTGCTCCTGCTGGCCACACTACTCCTGATACAAACCAGGGTGCCATTGGCCTTCCAGGCCACCTGGGCACACTGCTGGCTCATGTTCAACTGGTTGTCAACCAGTACTCCCAGGTCCCTCTCTGCCAGGCTGTTCCCCAGTCTGTAGAGCTGCCTGGGATTGTTGTGGCCAAAGTGTAGGATCCAGCTCTTGGTCTTGTTGAGTCCTCCCCTTCTCCCCTTTTCTCTTTGATTTATGGATAATCCAAATCTCTGTGATGGCCATACACCCCTCTACTCCTCTTTGGTGTAGTTAGCATCTCAAACTTGGCTCCTCAAAATCCACCTGATGCTTCTCAGTCTCCTTCAGCCTGGGGCTGGCTCTGCCTCCTGTCAGACCCCTCCGGTTGATTCCCTAAACCAACCCTCAGAGCTGACCCAGGGGCTGAGAACGGAGCAGAGATAGGAGGGAGAGGAGATGGAGGGATAAACCATCCCCTTTCAGACATGTTAATATTTATTCTATCTCCACATCAAGTGCATCATGCTGGCAGCTGAACCTGTTTGATCAGATTCAGTCTCAGTGAATCTTTTTTTTCTAAATTATTTCTATCTCATTATTAATATTTTTAAGCAGTTATGACATGGTATCTTTTGTAACATATGAATTTCAAACTGCATATTTATACATATTATAACCTAAAGTCCATACTATAACTTCTCTAAACAGTTACACAAAAATAATTCCTTAAAAAAGTAGTTCCTGTCTGTTGTAAAAGAATCTAGAAAGGTTTATTTTTATTACTGCTGGTTTTCTGGTTTATGGGTATTTGTTTGTATATAATGTTAGAAATCCAGATGGCTTTCAATAGATATTGGTGTAGTCAGTATGATTATGAAATCAGAGTAAGAAGAGGGAATTAGAATTGTGTAGAAGAAGAAAATAATTTAGTTTGTACTTTATTTGTATGCTGAGTTTCAATTAACACACATTAAACTAAAATACTTAGGAAGCAGTTGGAAAAAATGCTCCTTTGTGAAAAAACAGTATCTGTGTTTTATGTGTTGTCTCCTAGCCATTCCTCTGGGCCTTCAAGGTCTTCCACAAAAAACCCCAAGTGAGATAAGTATCAGATGCTACATAGATTTTATTAGACCTTGGGTAAGAAACAAGCAAGAAAAATATTTCAGCATAGCTAAATAAAATAAAACTCTCCCAGGGCTTCTTCACACAATAACCAGTCATGATGCTGTGAAATGACTTCACTGAAGGATGGAAAAAATGGAGAATCCCAGTTGTGAAAAGCATTTCTTATTTACACAGATATATTAAATAACAGCAAAATGATCACAGAAGAATATAAGATAGGTTTCTACACAAAAGCTTTTTTTTTTTTTTTTCCCCTATGGTACTTTTTCAATATAAAAGGCTTACTCCAAAGTGTAATTTACTTAAGGTAATGAACGTGTATTGAAATTTGTCTTTCATCTTCTGACCAATGTCCCATTATGGTTACCAGATCTAAATATAACTCTTGCCTACAGTCAGGGAACATAGTAATTTTACAGGGTTTTATATATTTTCATTCTACTTTTCCAATTTTTTTTCACATTTTTCAGGCTTCTGACACCCACATTGTCAGCCATGAAAAGTTACAGTTCATGTTCACTAAATTGCACAGATGTCAAACCTTTTTCTGAAAGTTATAAATTCACCAGTTTGGGGTCTGGCAGCTTCCCTAATATGTGTACTTTTATTATTTTATATATGGAATTATTTTTACTTTTATCCAGTACATGGTATACAATTAGGATTTTCATAAATCTGTAGAACTTACGAGGCAAGATTTATATCGTATATGGCCTCACATTATTGAGTGTTTGAAAATCTTAGCAGTAAAGTGAATCTTCTGAAAACCCAGTTGATAAGACTTCAAAAAGTTGGAAAGATTCTCAACCTGGTTAAAAAAAATTCCAGAAATTTAGTAAATGAAGAGTACAAGGTAACTTGTTTAAAGTGAGATCTGTCTGCCTCTGTTATCATTGCTGTTTCCTGAGAGACAGTTTATGGAAGGTGGTTTTATGATACATTCCTGAAACACCTCCAGATTTCAAATATGCAATATAAACCACCTTATGAAAACTGCATAACTTGCCCTTGATTTATAAATAGTACCACACCTACTTTGGCTGTACAAATTTTTAGGTCCTAATGTAGTCAGTTAGTAATAAAAACAAGGCTTAACACAGAAAGATTTGCTAAAGAACCAGATCATCAAGGGACAGGAAACCACCTTCTAGATTAAAGCATGTTGCCTATTCCTACCGTAGTGGATGGAAGAACTTAGCAAGAATAGTTGGAGAAAACCCAAGAAAACTGTTTCTTACCAAAGCATGTTGTGAACACTCCCCTTAGAAACTGTGCTTAGAAGGAAAAAGATTTGCAGTGTTCAACAACAAACAATAAAAGTATCAATGATTTATTAGCATAAAATGAAATAATTTTAATAAAGAGGGCCCCCTTTAATTCAGGTAATCATAAATATTTTTGTGCATGCAGCCTGACTTGTGGAACTCTGTGACTACCTTCCACAGCACAGGAGATTTTCAGTGTGTGTTCTCCAAATACTTTTTATGTGAGAGTCACAGAAAATACCACACAAGGCTTTCTAGGACAATCTGCCTCAGCACATAGTATCTGGCTACCTTTCTCAAAATGGCAGTCTAACTGCACTTGGACCATGGAGAAAAAGAGACATGATGGCCTGTTGCATTTCCTGGGCCTATTTTTTTTCTAGTTCTCATCACTTGAACTCCATTGATTTCATATCTAAACCCTTGGTATTTTCCATTTGATGCATGACACACTGATCTTTCTGTGGCTCTACTGTGACACTGGTGTAAAAATGCCTTGAACATGTTTTTATGTGTCCAAGTTTCCAAGATCCTGAGCAAGTTAGCAGCGATTAGGCAGAGACAGCCTCAAGAGGTCGCAGTTCTTTCTCTGTCCATCTCCAAGAAATTCAAGGCCATAACGCAAGTGTGTACTTACAAAATATGCTGAATTTAATAATCTTTTTTTCCACCAAGACTTTGGTAGAAATTTCACTTGAATCAGATCAGTAAACACAAACCATTGGTTTTGAAGGGACTAGTCAAAAGGACAAATTTTCATCTCTCATAGATTATTTGACCAGTTTTCAGTGTGTAAATACTGTTGAACATCTGACCCTACCATGCACTATGCCAGTCCACACCACTTAATTCCTGGCACTGGCCTTCTCTTCCTTTGAAGTAGTGGGTTTTTTTCTCTTGTTTAATTCAACTCTGTTGAATGTATGGAGTTAATTTTTCTGCAAAAATATACGTGAAAGCAGAAATAAGTGAAAACAAATTCGAGTTCAGGGTCAAACCTCTGAGTCAGACCAGTATTGCCATCAGATTGCACTCAGAGTGCTCCAGAATTATTCTGAAATCCCAGGGTCCTGAGTAAATACTTGCTTACATTTTACCCCCTTCTTCATCACTGTAGTGCTCTTGAGTAGAAACTGAAAAGAAAAGGACCCAAAGATTTGTGCCTTACTGAAGTGTGAGAATAATAAGAAAGTCTACCCCACTTCAGCAGTTCAGTTACTTCTGGTGGGGATTCATCTCACTTAAGCTTGGCTGCCTAAAAAGCTGCAAGTCTGAGCTAAGCCAGTGCTCTAGGATCTGCCTGGAGTCAATGGAAAAAGACAGGCATTGCCCAGTTCTTCACATCTAATTTAGGCTACAGTTCCCTGAGAGGCACTGAATATTTTAACAGCTTATTATTGCTGAAAAGGTAAAGTACTCCACCCTCCTCTATCACTCCTGGTCATCTTCTTGCTGTTTACTTTATGCCAGCTCATTTGACCCCTCTGTGAACTGGTTTAACCAACCACCCTGGTGAAAAGTTATTAGAGCAAAACAAGGGAAGGGAGAGGAGTGTGAACAGAGAAGAAGAGCAAAATAACCTCTTTTTAGTGGAAATGAGATTTTATGCTGAGTCAGCTGCTCATTAAGTTGTTGGTTTTCTGCTGGGATCATCTCTGGAACCATTTCTTTCTCTATGAAGGCCTGCAGAGAGATAACTTTGGTGACAAGGACCGTCTAGGGTCTACCTTTCAAGTGTTCAGCTTTGATCAGAAAAATAATTAAAGGGATTTAATGATGTTTATAGTACTGCAACTCAGATATTTTTAATTTGAAAACTTCCTGGTTTGTGAAGAGACAAGATGCTTATTTTCTCTCTGACAATCAGATCTGTAAACTCAATGAGAGGAGTGAAAGCTAAACTAGTCATGTTGTCTTGAAAGTTCTTAGCCCCAGGACAAATCTTGCTGAGACAAAACTCTCCTTTCAGATACTTGTGTTGTGCTGCCCCATTGTCTCTAGTTTGTACTTCTATCTCACTACTCCTTGTGGGAGCTAGTGCTTGGCTTTGTAATGCTGTTAATGATGTATTGCTATCTTACCCATGCAACCTCTGCAGTGATAAAAAGAATACAACATAGGAAAGAACTTCCATTATCACTAATGGAAGAAGAGATGTCTCTGAATACCTGCATGGTGAAGATAAACAGAGTGAAAAGGTGTTGATTTTACAGTCATTTTTTGGAATAGAATTGTGCTTTAATGCATTTTCCTCCACAGCACAAAGATTAAGATAAAGAATTTATGGAGTTTCAAAGGAAAGTTTCTAACCTGGCTAAGGAGCACAGGTACCAACAAGATAGCCTTGCCTACAAAACATTTTCTGCATTTTGTAGCAATGCTGAAAGATTAAGAATACAACATTTTCTGGCTCATGAATTATGCATGTACACAACAACAGGTTTTTCAATCTTCTGGCAGACTCAGATTTTTCAAAATAAGTACTTTTAATTTCTGTTTCTTTGCTATTCCTTTTGTTACACTGAATATTTGGAAAAGTTATGCAACTTTTTAGCACTGAAACAGCTAATAAATTGTTTGTGCATGACAATACAGTTACCAGTGAAAGAAATGGAGGCAGGAAAAGATGGTAAAAAATAGATATGGGCATAATGGAGCTTTTTTGAGTAAGGCATTCTCATCAAAGTTTTGTAATGCAACAGTAATGAAGCAGGGGATAAAATTTTGCGGAGTCCACTGTGTGTATTAGCTGCATAAGCAGGAATGCTGCAGCTTTCAGTGGAAGAACTAATCTTGAGCTACATAGCTCTTTTAAAAAGCCCATTCTTTGACAGTTGATATCATCAAGGGTTTGTCAGAAGAATCTAATATTGTTCACATAAGTTGTCCAGCAGGCAAAGAGGTTTAAGCATAGAAGGGATGTAGTAGGGAAGTGAGCTGGTGCATCATGGCAGCTCTCTTGAAGTTTTACACTGGTGCAGCAGTGCTTTCTTCCATTTGTTTTCTAGATGAGTAGGTTGTTTTGCCTGTTTTCAGTCCCCAGATGACCTCCAAATCTTTTAAGAGTGGGATGAAATGCTGAAGCTTTTTGGGTTTGATCTAATGTAACGGTATGGTAATCATAGGTATGTTCAGCTAAGGAGTCAGCCTGGGTCTGAGCTCTGGCTGGGGCCCAAGTTCATCTCCTGTCCATGCTGTGCGGGTGTACGTCTGTGCTTTACTGCAAATTTTAGGCTAGAGCAGGGACCTGCTGCTCCTTGGCAAATATCCAAGGCAGATCTGCTGTGTACAGCCCTGTGATTTTCACAAAGTACAGGACTTTATAATGAGCTGCCCTCACAAACTGTGAGTTAAGAGAAATGTTCTATACTGTAGGTTTGGATTTGAGAAGGGTAAAAAATAACCTCCTAAAGTGGTAAAAAGTAATTGCCATTTCAATCAGAACACAACACAGCATGATGTCATCATAGACACGCTGGCTGACATTAAGAGAGATTAGATCAAAGACTCTAGGTATGACCTGTATTTATATGCATAGGGGGCTTAGAAGCCCAATTCCCTATATAGTCTGACAAGAAAGAAGGAGCTTGAGCACTTTGGTTGCAGTCTTTGCTGTGTGGAAGGAAAAGGTATGATCTTCCCAGCAGAGTCCAGTACTCTCTGACCAGTTTCTTTTAGATATCCTATACATGGAGGATGCAATGCTTAATATCAGATTGGTTATTTGGAGCCTGTTGATGCTACGTGGGATTTCCGATTTAGCAGAGTGATATAAAATCTACTAAAAACACAATACTAATTTAAGTCACACTTAGCAAAATACAGCAATTGCAACATACGGTTCTGTCACCATACCAATGTGAGTTCCATTAAGAGTCTCTACAACATGCTCACTGTGTTAGCTGTTTCATGGGAAGTTCAGACTGGACATTAGGAAGAAGCTCTTCACTGAGATAGGCACTGAGGTGGTCAGTCATTGGAACAGGCTTCCAGGGAAGCAGTCACAGCACCAAGCCTGTCAAAGTTTAAGAAGCATCTGGACAACACTCTAAGTCATATGTTTAGTTTTAAGTAGTCCTGAGAAGAGCAAGGAATTGGACTCAGTTATCCTTATGGGGCCCTTCCAATTCAAGATATTATCTGGTTCTGTGATTTTATGACTCATTTCGACAACTCTGGGCATCCCCAGTTGCTGGGAAGGAATGAGTGTGTTGAAGCCAGCTCAAGCCCATTGTTCTCTTAAAGTCTTTTGTTAGTTGTTTAAGGTTTTATACTCTGTACTCACTCCTCCCATAGTGGTCTGAATAACTTAGGAAGACATTTGCACCACTAGCTGATCAACTCAACTGTTGATAGCTGTTTATCTAAAACAAAGGTCCCCTGAGGTCCCTTTTGTATTGAGATAAAGTCAGTTGATTTACATTATTCTCTGAGTTTCTTGGGCACATTGTCCTTGCCCATTTCCTCTGAACCTTCTTCCACTGTAGGGGTTTATTGATCAGTCACATCTCCTACCTCTCTAATTCCTAGTAAAAATAAATAAATAAAAATATTATGAAAAAAGATACAAATATTAAGTACTAAAGCCACTTTTGAACACATTCTCCTAAACTTCTTAGGCTGTGACCGTGCTCAAAGCCCCTCTCTGGGCCTGAGGATACCTGGCACAAAAGGCCAGGTGCAGATGTGATTCTGCTCTCTTTTCTGCACCTGGGGATCTGCTTTCTTGCTCCTTCCCAGACTCACATTCAGTCCCAAACTTTGGGAATTTTTGGGAACAGCTAGGTGGCATGGGCTGAATCCATATCAGAGACCACAATAACAAATTAGCAGGTTGGATAACTGAATTATAGTGCCCAAATTATACCTTTAACCTGTTTCAGTTAGTGGTGTAGGTGCCCTTGTAGACTCACAAAGGTATTTAGATGAACCAGGAATCAGTGAGAAATACATTGCTGAGCTTGGGACACTGCTGATATCCAGCTGCACACTGATCACACGTGGAGGGAAGCCCTGCATGGGCACAGCTCCACTGCCTCCTTCTATTTTCTTTGTATCTTAGTTTTTCATGGACAGGAACATAAGCAAGTGCCTCAGAGACAAAGAATTCCATGCTCCAGCAGATCCCTGGTCTAGGTGACCAGGAGACAACCTGGCACAGGGCACAGCCACAATGTCAGCTGAATGGGGTTGCAGCCCGTGTAGATTTGCCCTTTAGAAAGGTTTGAGTGAACACAAATGAGAAAATGGGAACAACATTTTAAATTACATTTAACCTCTGTTATTTTCTTTGACTTTTGGAAAATGAAAAATGTTCTTCTAGCATCCACAGGTAGACTCATTTACACATGAATCTATCAAAATAAAAAAGGCACCATGCTAAAGATATTAGAGAATAGCATCATGTGGACCATGTTTATTTAATTACAGACAGAATAATTGTTTTCTGTTACTGTCTGTTGCATATTATCAATGCAATGAGAATAATAACTGGTAAGTGAAGGATTTTTGTTTGTCAGCATCCTGTATCACCTCTTTCCAGACTAAATAAAATGATGGCAGTTGGGCTAGCCAATACTACTTTGCCATGTTGTATTTTCTTTCATGAGTTTATCTTGTTAGCAACGAAAGGGCAACTTTACAGTAACATTTCCGTCTCCCATTACTGTTACACAAAGACCAAATGCTAGAAAAAACACTAAAGGACCCTTTTAACTCCATCTCTGTGTAATGTAGAAATATGATTTCTGCCTGTTCACATTCACTTGTAATGTGTATAGGCAAAAAGAACAGCTCATATTTGAAGGTTTATGAATAAAAAACTAAAGATATTGCACATGAGGACATGCCCAGTATTCTTTTATTGTCTGGAAGGGGGTCTCTATGCCTGTATATATTTGAGTGTGCACCTGCCTTCAATAAGCCGACATCAGGATACGCAACTGAACTGAATGCCAAATTTGCCTTGTAAAGCAAGTGTAAAAAGAGCAGACTTTTGTTCTGGAAAGAAAAAAAAAAAAAAATAAAAAGTAAGTAAGTATTATTAAAGGAAAACCGTGGTTGAGCAGTTTTAGTTGAGATCTGGGAGAAGAAACTGTTTGAATGAGGCCAATGGAACAATGGAAGAAAAAAACCCCAATAACTTACCAGAACAATAATGGACTTTTTAAATTTCTCTTTTTGGAAAACCACAGAAAGTGTTTTGAAGCAGCTCAGCTTGTAACAATTTTTTGTGCAGAGCCTCCCAGTTTCTTAGATATATCTTCTCTTCTGGAGTGACTGGCCATGTTTGAAAGGAGGACTGCACCCATCTTGTGCCTGCTTTTTGGGGCTGTGTTGAGCTGCTCCACCTTGTCTGTTTGCAGGGAGCAGAGGTACAAGAAGTCTGATGATGGCCAACAAATTACTATTCCAGCAGGGACTGCAGCCCTTATCATAGTTTTCACTGCACATCCATTACTGTCATATTTCCACTACTGCAACTGATACAGTAATTTAGTTTTACATGATCATGTAGAAGGGGTCTTCAGATAAATGATCTAGTAGAACAGAACTTTGGCTGTAGCAAAACTCTAGATCCTGCCCAGCAAATTTTGATGCACGACAGGCCCTCTTACTCCCTGCTTGGGGCCTGTCAGCCACCCTACCTAGAGATACACACAGCAAACGTGCTACCTGCTAAGGACATAATTCTCCCATGACACAGACTGTGTGGGAGCTGAGCAGAGCACCATGTGGCCCTGCTGTGAGTTATCCATGGGAGCTGAAACAAAATGTCACCAAGTAGTTGCAACCTGTGGGGTTTACACGCTCGTTTGTGTATTTCATGCTGTAGTGTTTGTAGGTTTGGTGCTTCTGTAGGCTGCAGGAGCTGTTGAGTGAAGGGAGAGCAAAGAGGAAGAAGGAAACAGGATTCAAGAGAGTCAGGGCTCAGAGAGAGTGTGTGGGTTTCATGCAGCTGAATGGTGATGAGCCTTTATTCTGAGCCTTGATTCTCTCTCTGGGCAAGAGAGAAACATATCTGAAACATGTCTGGCCAGTTTTAGATGTCTTCTCAATGAGAGGAATAACTTTCTGTGCTTATCTCATGACTATGGCAGGCAGGATTGGCTGAGATGGAGGGACCAGCACCATGACGGGAGATGAATCCAGTCATGTCTGACCTATTACCTTTCTGGCAGACTGCATGGTCCATTATGTTAAGCATTTTCACAAACAAAACAAACTTCTGAAATCTGGGGACTAATTCCTGTGGTCTTAAGCCTAGATGCTGCTTGTGACTATGAATCCAGAGAATATTAACAGGGACTTTGATCTACTGAATTTTTGGAGCCACCTTCTCTGCCTGCTGCTCCCTCCCCCTTGGTACAAGTGGGAGGAAGGCACGTGCTGAGAGCAGCATGTGAGCTCAGAAGAGCTTCACTCCAGACTGTCTTACCCTTCACTTGCACAAGCTCCAGTAGGTTAGTGCTAATTGCAGAAAGTAGAGGAGCTCTTCAGTGCTCTTATATTCTGCAGTTCATCAGCAGAGGTGGATGGTCCATGCCACAGAGCCTTGAGATTCACTGGAGATTGTGGGTCACTAGATTCAGTGGTGTCTCCTTGGATTATTCTAGAAGTCTTTCTT
This sequence comes from Apus apus, assembly GCF_020740795.1. NCBI lineage: Eukaryota > Metazoa > Chordata > Aves > Apodiformes > Apodidae > Apus > Apus apus. The sequence goes on from NC_067282.1 coordinate 19,089,426, forward strand.
CAGCCTCTTGTGATTTTGTTTTCAGACATCTGAACCAGGTTTTGTCTCCTGTTGGCTCCACAGAAGATTTAAAGGCTTCTTTTGAAAGCTTCTGTCTGTTTTCTGACATGTGTCTGACCAGTATGTACAGGAAAGGAGCTGTGCCTTTCAGGACTCAGGACCCTCAAAAAGAGTTCCTGTTGCAAGAGCATCCAGAGTACATTTTGATATAGATTCAACTATTTTGGAAGCCTGTGAAATGATTGCAAAAGGAGAAGGAAATTGATTTTGAATTTTTAATTATTAGCAAAACCCCTGTTGTTACTTGGATAGTTTCAGGCTTTGTGGCAGCTCAGCTTGTGGTGAATTTTTTAATGATTTAGACCTACTCTTACGTTTAGAGACCCCAGTTTAATCTGGGGCAGTTTTGGAGTGATGGGTTCTTGGGAGCCCTGTGGTAGCAGGAAGACAAGCTCCCAAAGGAGGAGGAGCACAGGTGTTCTGCAGGGGGTGAGTCTGGCTCTCCTCAGCCCAGCTGGGGACCAGAAGGGACTGTTAGCCCCGTGGTGGGCTGGAGAGTGCTGTTGCTGAAAAATCTGAAAAACCACTCTTAGACAGTCATGGCTTACAGTCTGTGTGCAGAAAGATCCTGTATTTTAATCCTGACTCCAGCTTTGATTCTGGCTGCTGCTTTGGGTAAGTAAACTGCATGGGTCAAAGGAGGAAAGGATTCAGAAGTACTGTCTTTGCTCCCATTTGAATTTAGTGCTCAAGATCTGGAGCTTGCTGAGCCTTATGATAGCTTCTGCCTCAGTTTCTCCATCTGTAGAAAAGAGTTAAATGTATGAACTGAGGGTGGCTCTTGAGACAAATGTTGTGTAAATTATGAGCACTATTAGAACAGGTTTCCCACCTCTGCTGAAGCCCACATGTGAGTTTGCTTTTGGTTTCAAAACTTAGACTTAGACCAGTTCATTCATGCTTACAAATGAGAGGAACTGCAGAAGTATGTACTTGCTTGGGCTGATGCAGTGTAAGCTCTGGCAAGAGCAACTGTGCAGCATCATACAGTGGGAATTACAGTAAGAGTTTCCAATGGAAAAGTAAAATTGCAGTTAAGCTTTGCTGTCGCTAGCTGTGGTATTCTAAATGCAGCAGCAGAATAGTGGGGCAACGGTAGGGGTGAGAATGGTTCATTTGTTAGGAAAAAAATTGCAAAGGAATAAAAAGTTTGCAAGCTTTGAGAAGTACCTGAGTTTTTTGCTCTGTATTGTTTTATTTGCTTTCAAATGGTCTTTTCCATTGTAAAGCATGTTTCAGTGAATAGTGGCCAGACTCCAGGTTCTAAAGCTGATGATATCAGCTCTTCAAAGCTGCCAGATCAGAAACATAAAGATATACATAAAGGGTTCATTTCAATGAGAGCTTATTCATTATTTTCAAAGCAAAGGAAAATTTTTCCTCCTACAAAAAATTCTTTCATGAAAATGTTTATAGTGTGGTGTGTATATGAGGGGCTGTCCTTTGAACAGATTTCTTGTGGCCTACAGCATAGAAGAATTAAACTGGCATTTAACCAGTAGATTAAATGTGGGCAGGACCCCTCTGTTAATGTAGTAGATAAGCAGGTGGATGCAAGATAAGAATTGTTATCTGTCTGCTATAAGAATAACAAGTAGAGTAATATTTCCCTAGAAGAGTTAATGGAAGACTTAAGAAGGACAACAAATGACCTAAGTCTTGTCCTCTCCCTTATTTCCTCCTTCCCCACATTGATGTTCATGCAGAAGAAACACAGCATTTCATATCTGAGAATCTGAGATAATCTTGCAAGTAGGTATTTAGAAAAGATTAATTATCACCTCTCTCAATGCATATTTTGTACAAATTGAAAAAAAAAAGTAAGTAATTACTACACGTAAGTAATTGTAAACAGAAAATACTAATACTACTACGATCAACAATAATTAATTAATTGCAGTGCCTGGGAATTGCTTTCAAGGGGCATGCTGCTAGCAACTGTGTGAACGAAGAGATGAAAAGGCAACTTCAGTACAGAGAACTCATTGTATATTGGACAGGACTGGAGCTGGTGAACAAATATGAGCAAGGGGATGGTGAGAGGGAAATGGAATAGTGGTGAGCACTGACCATGGAGCCATGAGCCACTCTCATGGCACATCAGAGGACTGTCTACCTTCCTCCACAAAGGCTGAGAACCAGAGAGATGTTCATTGGCACAGCACAGGATGCTTAGATTACATAGATTATTTTTCAGACTTCTTTTGGAAAGAAATGAAAAAGATGACTTCCATGAACAGGGAAGTCCATAATGTTGTTTAAACAGTATATGGACATACTGGAGAAAAAATTGCCAAAATTTAACAAAACAATGAATGGCCCAATTAACAGTCAGGCAGGCAAGATCAGACACTCATTCACAGATAAGGCAGAAGATATAAATTCCACGTAACTCACTACCTTCCAACTCTATTACAAAATAACAGGCAGTGATGGAATGTTAACAAGTCATTTAGTCCTTTCCCTTGCCCCATGTCAGCGCCAACTTGCTTAATTTTTTTCTTGCAGATATCTGTCCAAAAAGTTGAGTAACTCCAGTGATAGGGTAGTGCAACCTTTCAAAGTAGTCTATTGTTATTAAATATCTGCACATTAGATTTTTTTTCAGAATTTCCTCTGCAGAAATTTGTGACATCTCACATCCTCCCTCAGATAAAATAGCACCAAGTATTCCACTTTTGTGGACAGATCTCTGATCGTAATCTACCCCAAAGCTCATGTTTTCTTTGAAAAGTGGTGCTCCAGACTGGACACAAACTCTGACTCTGACTGATGCCTTTCCAGTGCCAAAGTGGTTGGGAGAGCAACTTCAGATGCCTTGGAGTGGTCTCTTCTGCCAGTATGTCCAGAGTGAGGTTTGGGTTTTGGCAGAAATTCAGTGGGATGACTCATGGTCTATTTGTATTTATGTAATTGGTTATTTCTACCTACCTATAAAACTTTGCAATTGTCCTTATTTAATCACATCCTGATCTTTTGCAATTTGTATCGAGTTCCTGAAAAAATATTCTGGGCTTAAATTCTGTCCCTAATTGAGCTTTCAGTTCTTTGCAATGGTTATTATCTGCAGTTGATTAAGATTATGTGTATTAATTTATCAATGTATCTGCATTGCTCTTTTGTTTATGTATTTATACAGCAATGTATATTTACTTAATACACCTTTTTTTTTTTTTTTAACAATGAACCACTGAAAATTGCTCTGTGTCTGGTTCAGCATTTGGTTTTGAACCCAACTTACAGCACCTCTAGGAGGCCATTTCTGTGTTTATTTATGAAAATGTCATATTACACAGTGTCAAAAGCTTTATAGTGTCAAGCTATGTGTTAACTAATGTTAAGCTGTGACATTTACTATTTGTCTTCTTTCCCCATGTTCCTTCCTTCATCTGCAAAACAGATTTGCCTGTTGTAGGAAATCAGATTAGTTATGTAGGGTTGGAATTTTACAAATACATGTCTATTGCTATCACTTTCTCTTCTGTTTTTAATAGTATTTTCTTTCTTTGGTATATTTTTAGGAAATTACTTGCTCCGTTAGTGTAAGGTGACATAAAAACTGCACTGGCCTATTATTCTGAAGCTACCCCTTTGCATCTGTTTGAGAAATGAGCACCATGTTTGCCCTTTTCCAGGCAGCTGGCATGTCACCTGCCATGTCACCTGTCCTCCACAGCTTTCCAAAGATAACTGATAATAACTCAGAAGTTGTATAAACCAGTTTTCAAGGCATCTCTTGGTGCCTTTCACAGGACCCACTGATTTACAAGTTACCTAAGTACTTTTCCTTCCTCATTTTAGCCAATTATATTTTACTTTGTCAGTTGTTGTAGTTGTGTCAGCTGCCATTTTAATGACAAAAGAAAGCAAAATGGGACTAAATACTTGGCCTTTCTTGGCATCATCTGTTGAGTACTTTCCTTCTCTACTGAACCACCTCTTCTAATATCTTACTTGTATATTAAGGTGCCTATAAAATAATTTCATGTTATTTTTCGTGTTCCTTGTTTTCACATTCAAACCTATCGAACACATATTCCTGCAAACCACAGGTTTACTGACATTGTTATGAGCTGTGGTATGTCTGTGGATTCCAGATTACATTGCTACTTTCTCTCATCTGTAATTAATATTACTGTTTCAGATGATACCAGGAGCAAACCGTCAATAGTAGAGCTCTTTCATATCTGAGCTGATTGCTTACGTTTTGGGTTACGGTGTAACTTGGTGTATGTTGAGCCTTTGAGAAACATAAATTCTTTTGCTGTATTTAGATAACCATTGCCTCATCCTTCTACGTAACGTCTGTCTTTACTAAAACCACATCCTCTGGTTGTTGCTCATGTTACAATTAAACATGCATCTGGTGCCATTTGCGCTTTCCTGTTTAGGAATAATTTCTAACATCTTTCCCTCTTCAGGATTTTTTTCTTCCTGCTACTGAAGGATTACCAAGCCCGTGCCTTCCTTCTGTGGTTCTGCTTGTCTGTACTCCTTTCTGGGTTATCTGTCAGCCTGATGCTGTACAGTGTGTACTCTCTCTCCCATGTTCCCCATGTGCTGCTTTCTGAGGAGATATCCCTGCACCAGTGCAGTAACCTGCAATGGCAGCTCCTCTGCTTGTCAGAGACCCGATATTTTGTACTTTGTGGCCTTTCTGGCCTTGACAATTGTTAAAACTTGGCTGGACATCTGGGATTATTCCTTGATAATCTAGTTTAATGGCATCACTAGCAATCAAAGAAGTCACTCTGCATGTTTGGAGACTGCTACTTCAGCACATCTGGCCACAGCGTGTTATGAGAACCTCTGGGAAACTCCAATTCTGTTTCTCAGCGACTCAGCAGGTGAGTTTTGGAATTGCAGTAGAGTCCATTGATATGAGAATCCTTGACTCTAGGATGAGATTAATGAGGCAAATGCAATATTGCAGAGAGCTTTCTAAGGTTTAATACAGTAAGGGAGACCTGGGTAACATGTCTTAGCATTTATGACCTTGGAGTATATCAAGATTAGCAGGCCATTCTTAAAGCAAAGCAGTTTCACATTTTACACTGGAAGTGTTTGACATGGCATTAGTTTTCTTCTTTATGCATGGAAGACTTTGTGCTGGTATCTGTACCATGCAAGCTGGTGAGGCTGGTGCATGGCACACTGGGCGATGAACTGAGGGAGCACAATGTGACACAGAGAGGTGCAAAGAAAGGAGGGAGGTGGGAAGTGAAGAGTGGGAGAGGAAACATTTGTCCTAGAAAATCTGTTTTTTTTCTCTTTAAAGACATATATCCAATATCCACATCCACTGGCTGCATGGAAATACTGAGTATGCAAGGCAAAGGAGTTCCACTGGGGCTCAGGAAATACTACATTTATAGGGAAAAAAAAGCATAAAATTTTCCAATTTGCCTTTAAAGAAAGAATTTGTCTATAAACCATGAATGGTACAGCTCACCAGATGTTTTGCAACAATGGGTTATGTATTAAAAGGTAAGCTACTGTTTTAGTCTTTGAAATAAAAAATAAAATTACTTCTGATTGTTTCTGATGTGCAACAGCATCAGCATATGTTTTCAATAAATAGGAAACAATAGACTCTGCAGTTTCACTGAAATTGTTATTTTGCTGCAAATTTCAAAGACGTTTGTTGCCCTGTTCATGAAATATTTGTATTTCTCCTTATGTTGAAAGCACAATTTTCAGTCTTTGTCCTGCTTTCCCCATTCAACAGGATTTACAAGTTGTAAGTGAAAGGCAAGTTTGTCCTCTTGTGGCTTTCCTGCTATTTTTTTTCACTTGACCCAAAAGCTAAAAAGTAGCATTGAATCAAGCAAATCCTGTGAAAAGTTCTGTATAAAGAAAGCACTTCAGACCACCTACAGTGTGACACTTGGTGAGATGAAAGGATATTAACTTAGGAGCGCCTTCTGCTTTCAACAGAAATCTTGTTCCTTGTATTACAAACAAAGATAACTAACATAATTTAATTACACTCTAATAGTAGTTAAAATGTATATGTCTTTTGGCATAATGAAATTTTTGTTTAGAAAATAAAGGATCTGCACCTAGCCTACAGTTTTGCTGGAATTCCCTCCTGTGGGAGAAATGTTACCAAGGGGCTGTTGCCTTATGCATATTTGCATATACTATTTATGTTAACAAGCCTGGGATTTTTTTTTTCCTCTTTTGAATTGAAATGAGGTTCAAAGGGTTATTTTATTCCTTTCTACTTTAAGACTCAGTATCACAATGTCAAGCCTACGCAGTTCCTGTAGTATGTTTGAGTCTTCTAGCATTCAAATGACAAAGAATTGCCAGAAAAAGAGCCGTTGTAAAAATTTTTGCTCTTAAATTACTGAAAAAAAATATGTAAAGGCTTAAAAAAAATAATCAGAAAATATTCTAGGTCAAGGCAAGAGTGAGGTTAACAGTATCCCTTTAATTTTTGCAGAGTCTCACACATTAACCTGTACCACAGCATTAGCTGAACTGGAATGTATTAAAACCAGTTAAAGAATGTCACACAAATGCAATGAACTCTCTCCTGCCAGCTCCTGTCTGAAGTTTTTTTTGCTAAAACTATTGGGCTACATGGAGGTAACAGCAGTTTGCTGAGTGTTCCAATGTTCCTATTTTTATGTAACAAACAATAGTAATACAAGGTTTTTTTGTCTGAAGGAAAAGCACTTCTGGCTAAGTAAATATTTACACTTTAAATGATTTCACAAGTTGGAATAAATTAACAATTTTCTTGCTAGTAATGTTCATTTTTATGCAAATATTTGCAAATTCATCAAATTAATCTGCTTTTTTAAAGAAGTTTTCAACAAGTTAAAGCTGGATTTATCAGTGATGATTCTTATGCGAACACTAATCTCACACGAACATTGCACTGATTTGTTTCATCGTTTGTTACAAACTTAGGAATAAATTTGCTCAGGCAAAGATCCTCTTGTGGAAAAATCCTGTAGATTCTAGCAAGTAGTAATCACATCCATATACTTGTAAAAATAATTTTAGAGTATTGTCAACTTTGCATAAAAAGCTTAAAAATGATCATGCAAGGAATGTATTTCCCTACTGCTATGGTCTCTGAATTTGAGGTGTTTTAAAGTCATTAAAGTTGTACAGATATGATTAGGGCTTGGAAGAAACCTTCCCTTTGGTGTTTTTCTTTCTAACTAATAATATGACTAACTGTCCCTGCCTCTGATGTATCTGCTACGGCCTCTCTTCAGACTGGCTGCTGTGTTGGAGACAGGGCAGGACAGTCCACCTAGTCAATCCAGGATTAAGTGGGGGTTCTTGTGTTTCCAGTAGAAAATATATTTCTGTACTATCCCATTATATTCAGTTAATACAATATGAGGCTTCCCAGCATCAGAGGTCACAGTCTGCTCCCAGGTTTGTAAGGTTTGCAGATTCAGGTTCCCAGGTTTAAATACTTTCCCTATATAGCACCTTGGGAGTTTGCCAAAGGATAATGTATCTTAGTGTCTTAGCTGACTTTCAGGGGTCACATGCTTTGCATCTGAAGGGGAGGAGAGGGCAGCTGGAGGGCTCTCTGAAAAACAGATCTAACAGCAGCAGCATCTTCTTTTACATAAACTGGGTTTTGCAGAGCAATTCCATACAATATGGAATACTTTGTTTACAGCTTTTGAAAATTAGCTGCCACTCACTGGTCATCATGGGACAGAGAACCATTTAGATTTTAGCCATTTGGTGCCTTATCTTACATAAACAGCATTTTCTTGTGGTTCTTACAAAAAAATGGAAAACAAAAGATACCGAGCTATGAATCAGTGGGATCGATTAACCACATCAACCACATCCTTCTCTTCTGCAGCCAGACAGGATCAGAGGAATATTTCAAACTGCAGCATAACAAGTAGTGTGCTCTCTGAACATGTCTTGTAGCTGAACAGCTCATGCATCTTGCACAGCATGGTGTTCACCAGAGTGTCATGAAAACAACCAGGAGTTGTTGTGGATAGTTAATACTACAGATGTACAAAAGAAGATAAATAAACATGTTATGATATTCATAATTATTTTGTTTAATTAATTTTTGCATTATTTGAGCAATTGTCTCTTTCTGAGACAATTAATGAATTCACATGGTATCTATTTCATTAATGGAATGAACATTTAGGTAATTTTAGATGGAATTTTAGAGACTTCTGCTCTTTATAAAAGCTTCTGAGCAAACAGCACAGCTGGTAAACATGGTTGTCTTTCATTAACCAGAGCAGACTTACACCTATAGCACAGGGTTTTGTCTCTTCTGGTGTACAAGGTTTGTAGGGACAGCCAGAGCTAAAAGCATGAGCTGTTGCTGTGGGACTGACACAGCCATAGCTGGGTACCAAAAGAGCTCATGTTCTTGGTGTCCAGTCAGATGCTGTGTCCCTCAAGCACCCCTTATGGGGTGACTAAGGTGCATCAAGCCGAGGGGTCCCACCTGGTGACCCTGCAGCCACTTGCCTGCACTGTGGTTCTCCAGGTTGTTGTGAGGGATCTGAGTGGCAAAGATTGAAGTGGACGGGTGCTACCAAAAGTGTGTTTGCTAAGGGGATAGAGGGGGTAAAAGGCTTGGGCCCTCAAGGGATTTGTTCTTCCCTGGTGGGACACAGTGCATTGGGATGTTAGATACCCACTTCTCTTGTTTGTGCTGAGACTGTACCTGCTGTTCCTGGGCTGCACCTCTGCAGATCGAGCACTGAGTGGGACTTGTGAGATGTACTGCTACACTGACTACTCATTATATGTGTTACACTGATTAATTCCTTCTGAGGGTCTGTAAGAAAATGTTCCCAAAACTCTTTCCTAAAATGAGTGAAAGCTGATAGGAAATGGCTTGCTGTGCTGGGAGCCATCAGTGAACTAGGTGGAAATAGGTGAATTGCCCTGCCCTAGGCACAAGGTGCACCTCATGTCAGCACTTCTTTCTTTATTGCAGAAGTCCAAATGGGTAAGAGTTTACACCTATATGGGAACAGCTGTACTCTCACATGAATTTCGAAGAAAACAGCACACATTGCAGCATAAGGTTTTTTGTTTCTTTTAATTAATTAATTAATTAATTTCTGTGCTCTCATGATCCCATCATTATATTAGTTAAGGGTAAGAAATGGCCATTTTTACTGACTGATCAGAGAATTGAGTCTTTATGCAGCAGGATCACCATGTGGCAATGGATGTGGTGTGTATATTGCAAGCCTTACTCAACTTGTATGAGAGTATTTTCATTAAAACTTATTCCTGGTTTCTCAGTTTAACAGTTATCTACCCTTTCCTGCCAGGAAACAAAATGACCTGTTTGTAATAATTTAGATACTAGTCTTTCTAAATGCATATAGAAATATCTTACCATAATCTCCTAGTGAGCAGTGTATTAGCTGCCAAGAGATAATGATATTGATGAAATCATTTTAGTGTGCACTCTCTTATGTCTAGCCCTGCCTAGTGACAGTGACAGAGGCTGGAGTCTTTCCATCTCCAGGGCAATAAGCACTACTGTTCACTTTCACACTCTTTCCAAAGAAAGTTCTGGCATTTTTTTAAAGAAAACATATGTATAATAAATGGAACTAGTCTAATTTAAATTTTCATGAGCTCTTTTCTTCCCGATGGCAATATTTGCTCTCTTTACTCTCCTTTCTACTTGTAGTTGCACCCTGACCATAGTGTCCTTGATGCAGGAGGATTTTCATGCCAGTCTCACAGCAGAAGGGGTGAAGTGAGTCAAAATTATGTCCTCCCATACAGTTAATTTTCCAGATTTTGCTCTCTTTCCTGTGATGCTATTATTTTATTTCAGAATGAAGGCACTTGAGTTCTAGGAAGAATTTTTTCCCCACCTAAATTTTTTACAAGTTATGAACAGTCTGTTAGGGTAACCATGCATACATCCATCAAAGAAAATGTGCTTTCAATTATCATGTTAAAGCCTAAATATGATTGAGTCATATCGATGAAGCTATCTAATGGTGGAGGGAAATAGCAGGCCAAGAGATTAGCCTAGTTTATCTAAACATATGGCCTTGTTTTATTAAGGATCTTCAGAAATATATTTTTTTCAGGGACATTTGGACATTGAGAAGTCTCCATTGAGAAGTCCACACTAGAGGGAGTGGAATACTAAGCAGTTCATAGACTTGCAGTAGGGGTTTATAGGGGTTGCTGTCAGGTTTTAGAGGCTAACAAACAAGTACAAATATTTGGAAGCTGAGTTCTAACTCTCCCTTGTGCATTTTCAGCTGGCTGGGAATGCCTTGGGCATCCACTGAAACTATGGACATCACAATGGAGAACTATGTCTCTCACCCAAGGGCACAATCTACATTATTCCTAGAAAATATCTGTCTATTCTGCTCCCAACAATTTCAGTGGTGGAGATTCCACTCCTGTGTATAGGACAGACTGTTGCCTGACTTAAGAAACTTCCTCACTAGAAGGACCTTCCCAGGCTTTTATCTGACTGTCATTGACTTTTCTTTCTTATTTTTCCATGTTGAATAAGGAAGTCAATCTGCTTGCCGCTTCTTTGCAATTACCTTTTTGTTTTTGAAGATGGTTATTAGATCTCCCCTCAGACTTCACCTCCCTAAAAAACACAACTTCAACTGTCCCTTAAGAGTGTGTGCCTCTGGAGATTCTCATTGCTTTCTTTTGAGGTCTTTCAACTGCTCTGTGTATTCCTTTAATTTTATGGCTGAGAACTATACAGAACTTTGCCATTTAGTTTTTTCTGAGGACTGCAGGAAAATTAAGCAAGATAATTTAACAATGTGTTTCAGGGTATTTATTTTTACATCAGCACAATACTGTTCACTGGTGCTTACCTTGTGATCTACTAAGCTGCAGATATTCTTCTAAGGAACTTTAATCTAAATTGCCATTGCCCACCAGATTCTCATGTTTGAGGGATTTGTTATTGTTCCTTAACTCTATAACTCTGCACCTTCTGGAACTGCATCCTATTAAGTCTACTTTCTCCCTATTTTTCAAGATACTTTTGACTGCTTATCCTTTAACAGGCGTGCAACCTCTGCCGGTTTGATATCGTCTACAAACTCAAACATACCTCACACTGATTTGCCCATATCTCTCATGAAAATATGGGGCATTACCAGACTGGAAAATCACTAGTCTGTCATGTCCTTTCATTTTGACAGAGCAACTGCTTTCTGAAGGCAGCATTTCCAATAAAAGTAGCATACATCTTATGATAATTTCCTCTAGTGTTACCCCAGTTTGCTCGAGACCATCCCCTGAAGCAGCTGCAAAGCCTTACTAACAGTAAGGTGTGTGCCAGCTGCTTCTTCTTGCTTAGCACCAGCCCTGACACCTTTCACATCTCGTGGAATACAGGCACTAAACACAAGTAGCCACATTTTCCCAGAGCTCTGTGTTGATACTAGCTAATGCACTGGTGGCCTCTAGCAAGAGCTAGGCAATCTTTAATTACTCAGAAAGCCCCTAGACAGGGAAATTGGGAAGGCTGATGTTGAAATCCTTCCAAATTGCTAGTTTAAGTTTGTATCTGGCACCATGCGGGTGCTGTGGGCAGCCCACCACACAAGCCTGCAGGTATGCAGACCATTTGTATTGATGGCTATAACTAATTTTAGCTTGAAAAAACAAACAGCCTATCTGTGGTTTTATTCAAAAATTGTAGTGGAATTCAATTATGAATGCCTGCTCAGAACCATTTAAATCAGAAGTTGCTGTTTTTGAGAGATATAAAAATGGAGTTGAACATTAGAGCCTGTAAAAGGCAAAAAACAGTTTGTACTTAACTTGAAAAAATAAAACAAAAAAATCCCAGTGAGACCAGTGAGGACATGAAGTTAAAATGAGTCTTTAACAGTCTGCTAACTGTTGTAATCACTTGCTACAGCTACAACAACTTCTTATAGTAATAATCATGCTCACATAATTTTTATTTTTGTTTTGCAGTGGGACACTGTATTGCAGCATAAGTGGAGGCTTCAACAAACGCCTGTGTCTCTACATGCTGATGACTGCACTTTTTGGCTGAAAATTCTCTGCGTGGTTTCAGCCCAAGGGCTTTTTTTTTTTTTTTTCTTTTTTTTTTTCCCTAGTTTGTATGCAATGTATCCAGAAGTTTATGGAAGAAAAAAGAATTCTTTTTCTGCTGTGAAACGAGTAGTCTCATTTTCAGAAGTGTTAAGCAGTCAGAAATCCCACTGAAGTCAAAAGGAGCTGCAGGTGCTGAACACTTCAAATCAAGTTATTCCTTTCTTTGTCTTTATGTGCATAGTCAAAATGACAACATTATAGGCTGAAACTTTCCTCTTAACTAGTCTCTATGGAGGATTAGTCTGCAAGCTGGTTTTTCAACTGAATAATGATTGTGGTGTTTGACAATCAAATTTCACTCCCTCCTATTCGCAGGCGCTGTGGAGGCTGCAAGGAAAGCTCTGTCCCCTGTGCTGTGGGTGCATCCTCCTCTTCTGAGCACTCAAGGCTGCACTTTTCCTGGGGTAGATATTTTGTACAACGCCTCTTCAAACCTGCAAGCTTGGGGTAGCTGCTGTCACCTTATGATTCAACTGCCCATTTCACCCCCACACCTATTTTCTGAGTTGAAACACCAAACTGGGGCAAGGGAGCTGCCTGCCTGGTGCTATCAACCAATGAAATTGGTGCAATGGTGCTCCTGCAGTGACTTTAGTCAAACCTGCCTCTGAATAACCAATTTCACTGTGCTACTCTGTGTAAGGGACACCCCTATAACCACCTTGGGCATATGCATCTGCAGAGCGTTTTGGTACGTCGCTAAACTCAGACATGGCCTTTGTATGTGCCTATAGGAGCAGGGAAGATGCGTCATGATGTAGCCTTCAGGTTAACCCTCTGCAGGCCTCTTTGTTGCTCAACAATACAGTGGTGCCTGCAAGACCTTGCCTTGGTGTTGCATGTAGGCAGGGCTGACTGTTGCCCAGATGGACCTGCTGCTGGGCAGACAAGAGAAACAGAGGGCAGAAAAAAACAGCAGGATGTGATTCGAGTTCAATGTTACTTTGCTACGTGTGTGAGCGATGACAAGATGCTAATACCCATGTTGTGCTCACCCCTTCTCCTTGTGAACCTCCTCGTGCCTTATCCTGACATTATGCCTGGGAATGGGAGTACAGGAAAATTGGGTAATTTGTCTGATTTCACAGAAAAAGCCTGTGGCAAACCCAGCAACTGAATCCAGCTCTCCTGGGCTCTGGTTAACTGTATCTCCAAATTTCTCCTCTGCTTTCAGTGTATGTGTCTTTTCCCACATATCTTCCCATGTCATGGGATAAATGCTATCCAATTGGAGTCTCACAACCCTGATTTATTTAAGGCTGGCTAGCCATTTTGTTCCTTGGTCTGAGAAAGGCTTGGCCTAAGAGGGGTTTAAGGAGTCTGATGATCTTCTTCCTGTTAGCTGAGTTCATGCGTTTCTGCAGTTGTTCTCACAGGAAATCAGGAGAAATTAAAAAAAAATAGTATGATTACTCAGAAATATTTGAAGGTGTGGAGATACTCAGTTAAAGCAAATCACCAGGTACTGCAGGACTCATCTCACTGTTTTAAGGAGATGTAATTTCAATAGAAGCAACAGGTCTAGTCCACTTTTATTTTTTTGAAGTGCCTTCTGTTAACGAGAATCTTCACTGAAGTCAGTCAGAATTTTGAGAAAAAGCTGAGGGAGAGACTGTCTTCTTCTTTACAGCATGTTTCATGCACAGAGCCAGCCTCTGCATCTCCAAATGGCCACGTCTGACCTCCCTCATCATGCAGAGATCAGCACAATACATCTCTGACCTCAGAAGGGTTGAAGCCAAGTAGAAGAAAGAACAACCCAGGGGAAAGCAGAAGCTGTTTATACCAAATGAGTGGACACATGTGATGCCATATGAGGCAGCTTCTGTGTAAAGCCTTTCAAGTCTTCCACTCCAGGGTACTCACATTTATGAGTATGAACACAGTAATCATAAGTTCTATTTTATGTTCCCAATGTGAAAAATGACAGCCCTTCTGTAATTATAAACTGTTATTGCCACTTAAAGGACTTCTTGTTTTGCAAGTTACTTCTGCAAAACAAACACAATAGAGAAATCTGTGGTTTGCTGATTGGTAGGTGAGTCAATGTTATCATCAAAACTGAAAAAACAAGCCTTTATTTTTAGATATTAAAAATGTAGCACAATAAAACCCAGTATTTTACAGACATGTTTTGGTTCATTATCTCTGCAATATGATCACTTTTAAGTAATATAACCTTCTTTATCTCTGTGTGGCCTAAAAAAACTAATCAGAACGAAATTATAAGAGTATTTCTAGTGGCTGGTTATCCCCCAAAAGTTTGAATAATGGCATTTGACTTTTTTTATCATTTTTGGGTGAGTTTACTAGTTCTTTGGGTAAAGCTGTGAAAACACATTTGTGGGTTCCAGTTTGGCTTACAGGAATACAAATGGTTAGCAGCCATGTCCGTGACAGGATTTACAAAACTATAGCAGAATATATCTCAGCAGTTACCTGGTGTAAAAACTTCTGTATTTTGCCAGTGGGCTTCAGAGCTAGGGTGGCACCTGTGAAGATGTTTTTATTGCCACCTTTCTGTATTCCTCATATGATTGTCGTGTCCCTTTTTCACTTTCAGAATGCTGCCAAAGAGTAATATCAGCAGTCTTTGATCTTACCAAGGTATTAGGTGACTGCAGCATCACTTATTTTTCCACACACAGGTAAAAATAATAGTCCTTTTCCCCTTAGGAAAAATGTGCTTTTCTTGACACATTTTACAATTCTAATGCCTTTTACAATTTTTTTTTTTAATTTTAATTTTTTTTTCAGGAGTTATGAATATGCCTTGCCTGCTTTCCATCTTCTGTTATAGCACCCAAGTTTCAAAGCATGGTATATGAAGTGGGTGAAATTGAACCCCCTTCAAAAAGTGCAAAGGAAGCAGGTTAGAACAGGATCCTGGAATACATGAGGAGTGAACGGAGGTGTTTGCGACAGTGGGAGAGCAAAGATAAAGGCAAGAAAAAGGGTGAGGAGGAAATATTACAGACATGTCCTGTGTTTAAGATTGCTTTTATATATATTTACCATCAGTTATTACACCAAATAGCACATCTGAGCCATTGTGCTGGTAGAAACTGTCTCTCAGCTAGTGCAATGAAGCAATGTTTAGCAAGTGTTGATTTTTAGTGGCATCAGCTTTCACACTGGATCTTGTGTGATGGCAGGAATAAGCAGGTACTTTTTAAATATACAAGCAACATATATAAATATACAAGCAGTATATGTTCTCTGTTGTGTTTTGGAAGAAAAGATTTTATTGTATGTACCATGTAGAAAAATATTTTGATTAACCGCATGATATCGTAATCATGGTGTTTAAGCAAGTCAGATTTCACCAAGAGGAAGAAAAAACACACCAGTTTGAATCAGAACAGATCTTCTGATGCAATTTTATAGTGCCTGCTCCTTGCTTGAGCTAAATAAAACACTGTAGTAAAAGTAACTGCAGGTTTCTACTGCCTTCTGCCAAATTCAAGAGATGTTTTGTCTTGCATCTGGAAAAAGGAGACAATGACAAAGGAATTAAAAGTATGGGACTGAAGAATGAAGAAGAGACCTCAAAAGGACCAACATTACTTTCTCTCAGGATATCAGATGCCAAGAGCAGAGCTGGGCAGAATCTAACCAAACCTGTTTAAACATAGCATAATCCTCTACTTGAGTGGGTTTAACTATGGCTACTGCCAGCCTTTAGGAACCTACTCTAGAAGATATAGAAAAAAGTAATACACAGAGAGAAACATTTCTTGGGAATTTCCAGAAGCCCCTGTTTTAGTTTTGGTTCTATTCTTGCACATGGCTTAATATTTCTCATTAATTTAATCTGAAATACCTATAAATCTTAATATGTTTCTCATATATAAAACACCCTCAAAGGTAGCAGTTTTTAAGTAAGCTGTACACAAGCTATAATTCATAGAACATTATCATACCACAGAAATGGTTGCCTTTTGATCACATTATAAAATTAGTTTATTTCTTCTTGACAACTATATGGCTAGTGAGTACAGGCTGATCATACTGGGGAAACACATCCAGCCCAGCAAAGCCTGTCTGCCTGGAACAGCAATGTGGCAAACACTTGTGCCTTTACCTGCTGAAATGTAATGTGCTTCTCAGAGGACATGAGTCTTTCTTGTTTGAAGTGTCAACAAAATACACTTCCGATGGTAAAATTCCAGCATCAGAGTGATCCTTTAACATAAAAGGTACAAAGAAAATGCCACTTAGTCCATACATCAGCCATGCTGTGATCCGTATAGCTAATCCCACAGAATGCCATGTTTCAGGCAGAGCCTTAATCTTAAATGGATGTGCAAGGTTAAACGACAGGAATGCAAACAGCCTGCTAAATCTTAAAGCCTGGGTATTTCTCAGGTGGTAGGACTGCAATTTAGAACTCTCATTTCTTCATTCTGATGACAACCTTGCTGATCTCCACATGATGGATCATTCTACCATTGAGAGGCACGGGATGAATGAACTCCTCTGCCCCTTCCAAAAACATGCAGTCAAAAGAGATTTTTAGTACAATATTACATCTCTAATATATACAGAGCGAAGAGTTTATTTCAGGAAGCTTTAAAAAGCACATTATACAGAAGATTCATTACTGAAGAGTTGCTGTGAGGTTTTGGTAGTGCAGGCAGAAGATATCGTTACAAAATATAAATAAAATTTACTTAGTAAAATGGCAAAGGAACCCTCTGAATGAAATTCCTTCAGTTTAGCAGCCCATTCAAGGTTTATGACCGCTCAAGTTCCACCTAAGCCCCCAGCAGAGTCTTTGAGATTTCATCTAGATTTCAGTGACATGCAAAGACGTGCCCTGGAATCCAGAGACCAGAGGAATGAAAAAAGACACTTCAAGTGCATGGAATTGCTTTTAAAAATACTTTTTTCATCCACTCCCCTTGGTTAGTTTGATTGAATAGTTTAAAATTGCTGATTTACTTAACTTGCTTTGCTGCTACTGCCTGGCCAGTAGTTTTCTGCAGAGAAATTAAACCTTTTGAACCAGAAAAAAACCCCACCAAAACCAAACCGACACTGAAAAAAACCCTTTGGGTCTTTGCCCTGCCCAGCCCCTTTTCAGGAGTTCACCTGTTTGCTTATGTCACGTTTGTTTGTTCTGCAGTAAATTCAGCACTGGGATAGTCCCTTTAGTGAGTTATTTGTATGTTTTGCCACTGTCTGAAGCAGTACTTAGCCAAGGTCTCTTGGGGGAAAGCAATGCATGAATAATTTTTTTAATCCATTACCAATTTTGTAGGTAAAATGAAAAAAACCACACCCTTGCTTAATTGCAAAAAATGTATTTTTTCAAACCTTAGCAAGGAATATTATTGACACTTTGGCATCTACTCTGCTGCTAAGGAAAAAAAAAAAAAAAAAAAGGTAAAATCCAAGCCCCTAGTCTTAACAGACTTAAGTTGCCCTCAGCTTTTAGGAGACAAAATGAAAAAAATTTAAACCTGAATAAGCAGCTCCAGATTTTATTTAACGTCTTGTCTTTCACTGTTTCAAAACAGAATGAAGTAAACTTACAAACAAAGAATTCTCATTTGGGTTAAAGTCTGCTGCCCCTGCTCCTTAGGACCTGGGCTGGCAGTATCTATAGGCACTGCCACCACACAGGGGGTCTTGCTTTCTTCCTCTTCCTCTCCCTCCTACCTCGAAAGCTGCTGTGCGAGATGTTTCCCTGGAGGGCTGTGAAACCCCTGAATAGCTTCCTCAAAATCTGCTCATAAACTCAGCCCACACACAGCACAACCAAGCCACTTCCATGGGGTCCTCCACAGTGGCCACATTTATTT
This sequence comes from Apus apus, assembly GCF_020740795.1. Classification (NCBI taxonomy): domain Eukaryota; kingdom Metazoa; phylum Chordata; class Aves; order Apodiformes; family Apodidae; genus Apus; species Apus apus. The sequence continues at coordinate 19,107,398 of NC_067282.1, forward strand.
GGTCATAGGGGTGTCATATAGGCTATTAATAGCCAGGATGAACATAATACAGAAAAAGCAGAGCTTGGGGTATTGCTCTGAACATAGAGCTTAGTAAGTGTTATGGCTCCAGCAGAACTTGAGTTTAGCATTTAAGACAGTCTTTGCCAAATTGCGTACATTTCATGTCTCATCACTACAGCATTTATTCCTCTTCCCTTTCTCATGAGTGAATAAAAACCAAGAGTGAAGTGTCTCTGGAAGAAAAACCCAAGAAAATAAGTACCACTTGAGAAATTTTTATAAGGAAGCCAAGCCAATCCACAAATACAAAGTTTCTATTTCCCTTTCTTTAGTGAGATGCCAAAGGCTGTGTCTCCATGCCTGGTAGCATGCCTATGCCAGGGACCTGGGCTGAGCTGGATGCTGGCCTATGAAAGCCGAAAGGTGGTAAAGATAAAAAGCAGATTCACAAAGTACTTCTCGACCATGACTTACTCTGAGATTAATGGGAGTTCATTTCAGGGCAAAGACAAACAAGCTGGCTGAAAAAAACAGGAATGTGAGCTTCTCTTGTCCAGGGATGGATGTGTTTCATCTTGACAGACTTTAGCCATCTAAAAGTCAGAGGTCCATCCCAGAATAGTTGTCTTCGATCCCTGCATAGGGAACAGTGAACAGGCATTTCCAGAGGGTTATTCCTTCCATCCCCACCCATCCAAGATGTGTTGTCCTGGGGCAGCTCCTGTCTCCTTCGATTGTCTCTGGGGAGGGACTGGACAGCTAGGTCACTAGCCCTCTTCCTCTCCAGTCTTAATTAATTTGTTTTTAGTTGTGGGTAAGGCTGATGTGGTTTAGATGTGACTATAAGGTGTGTCACAACGCTACCATGGTCTAAGGACTATGCTGAACTGTCCATTCAGAGATTACCTATGGCTTGAATGCTATGTATAGGTTGATCCTGCAGTGAGCTGGAGATTGACAGGGGCTCAAAAAGAGCATGTTTAGTGTACAGCTTTAAATGGCACCAGAGCTTACAGAGTTCATCTGCAAATTTAATCAAATACTCATGCACAGAAAAAAAAATCTGAGTCCACGCTCAACAGATGCACTGCAATGGTAGGGCTGATTTTGCCAAAAACAATAACAAGGTCCAGTTTAAAGATTAATTTGTTTATATTGGGATATTGTTTAAAAATCAGATGGCTTTCAAGTCAGTGAGTGTTCTGGTTTTAGCAGAGATTTTATAGATAGGACTTGCATGAAAAAAAGCTGTGCTGAGCTTCTCTTTAAAAAAATTGTTGGCTTTATGCTCCTTTTATTAAATGGGGTCAGGAGTAACCTCAACACCTCTGACAATATTAATGAAGGTGTTAAGGGTTACTCTGATGTAAAATTTGTAGAAAAATAGCCTGAAAAGAGAGCAGGGACTTCTAAATTGCCTCAGGACCACTTCAAGCATGGTTCAATAGGCAGATTCTGCTGTCACACTGGTCTGTAGTGCCGTGGAATCTTCTTTAGAAATGTAGGTACTACCTGCTCTCAGCATACTGTGGTCAAGGCATTGAAGATATAATGGAGCTAGAGTGGCTGGAGGCTGTCTGAAGACCACACAAGTGAGAGAGGTGGGATTCATTTAATCTAGCATTAGCTGTCTAAAAACTACAGGTCTGGTTAAGCTAGTGGTTTGGCTGCTCTTTAATCAGTGCAAAGAGGGACATCTCTCCAGAACTAAGCCAGCTTAGACATTTAGGATGCAGTGGGATGAACCACATCACATTTGCCAGGGCCACCTGTTTGGATAAGGTGTCTAACTTTTAGAAGGCTGACAGAAAACTTCCCACCAAGATGAAAGAGAATTGTTTCTGGTCCAGAGACTGCAAGTCAGAAGTTGACATGAATGGCTGTCAGGTTGCTAACAGAGTGCTGAGGCAGCTTCCAAATGAGAAAATCATGGTTTTCTCCTTCTTCAAAAAAGAGTGTAACTCCTGTACATAAGCTGAAGGGTTAAAAGTCTAACTCTTGAGGAGACAAGGACAGTGGATTTTTCCACAGGTTTAAGGACTTGGAAAGGGCATTACACTGTTGTCACCTTTTGCCCTCTCCCTTTACCAACTGCTGACATGAAGCAGAATTTGTCTGAATATGAGGATTAATGTAATGGTTGCTTTTATTCCTCAGTACTTTTTCAGATGAAATTTGATCACTCTTCTTCACATTCCTGTTCCTCACCTGCTCTGGGAGGCAAACACAATTATTTGAAAACAAAAGCAGTCCAGGCCAGAAAGCTCAGACAATATTTCACTTGAACTCTCACCAATATTTCCCTAATTAAATGCAGTTAATTCCATACTGTCTAGTTTTAGTCACTGGGAAAACCAATTTTCTCCTGACTTTTTCAATAATGTTTTTGAAAGCATATTTGTTACTTTATTTATTTGTAGATATGAACCACCCAAGACAATACAGATGATATATGTCTTTTGTTCTGGACCAATAGGGATGGCAAAATCAAAGTTTTACTGTACTGCAGCATCTTTGGAGGATTAATGTCATGATGCTGTTGAGGACATTGCTTGAAATCCTTATCAACAATAGATAGGCAGTTGTCCAGGTCTGGTTAGAGTAGGGTGGTGGAAGTTTCTTCCAACATACTCACCCAGGTGTCCTTTGTATGGGAGCTGAGAATCCAGGCAGGGTGGCTTGTTCATACATTAGACTCACCTTGATATCCATCAAATTGAGTGGCTGGAAAGCCCCCCAGCACAGAAAGACCTGGGGGTGTCAATTGACAGCAACACTCTGTTCCCTCATCCAGGTCGTTGATGAAAACACTGAACAGTACTGGTCCCAGTACTGACCCCTGAGGGACTCCACTAGTCACAGACCTCCAACTAGATTCTGTCCCATTGACCACAATGGGACCTGAAAGGAGGTTGTAGCAAGGTGGGGGTTGGTCTCCCAAGTAAGGGAGGGAGGATAGGATGGGAGAAAATAGCCTCAAGTTGTGCCAGAGGAGGCTTAGATTAGATATTAGAAGAAACTTCTTCAGTGAAAGGGTATTTAAACACTGGAACATGCTCAAGGGAAGTGATTGAATCACCATCCCTGGAGGTGCAGATGTGGTACTTAGGAATATGGTCTAACACTGGACTTGGCAGAGCTAGGTTAATGGTTGGACTCCATGATTTTAGAAGTCTTTTCCAATCAGAACGATTCTGTGATTCTGTGAAATTGCAACTGCAAAGTCAAACTCAGCTTGGAAGTGTTCCTACATCCTCCAGTTCAGACATAGCCGAGAATAATTAATATGTCAAATATTTTCCTGGGCTAGAGGCTCTCAGTCTTACATGCAGCTTGGAAAACACTGCAGACTGTTCTTAAAACATTGTATATTACAGAAAACATTCATGGGTCCCACACAGGCTCTCATGTAATGCTGTACTTTACTATCTGTTTGCAGAAGCTTTTGTGTTGGTCTTAGCTTAAATGTATTTTGGAAAGTATCAGTTGCCTCAAAGGTGTGATTGAGGCCTAAAACTGTATGCATACATCAAATAAAGATGAAGGAATATTTTTTCCTTAATATTTTAGTTAGAAGGCCTTCACTGGAGTGACTAGAATCGGTGGCTTTAACAATGAACATATTTTGGAAGCATGTTGTTGAGCAAGTTCTGGAATGAGGATTTGACGTTTGCTGAGCATTTTCACAAGCCAGAGAGTTGTGAGGACTGTAATATCTTTCTTGTAGTTGTTTCTCTGCCCACTCATTTTATTCAGAAATTGAAACAACAAAAATATGTGACACTCCTTAAAAATATCCGTCAAGAGCAGAAAAAACTCACTACTGCTGAAAAACTTGTTATTGCCCAAATAAAAACACATCAAATTACTTCCTTTCATATGTGTAAATACCTACAAAGTTGTTAATCACATGGTAACATGTATTTTCCTAACTGTTACAATATAATAATACAATTTTTTCTAGAAACATAAAAATGCAAGAAAATATGGAGGAACATTATTTGTATTAGAATTCAATGTTATCTTAGTTAACAAGTCAGTTAACAAGATCACGTCCAGAAGATCTTGTTCTCCTTTACTCAGCTCCTGCTGAGCTGAGTATGACTTTTGCTATGCAGAGATCAAGTAAGCACCCTGTTAATTGCACTAGAGGTGTACAAAGGGCATTAGATAGAAACATAATCTGAAAGGAAAAAGAGAGAAGCAATAGAATGGAAACAACTGCCACCCTGTTTATACAGAGTAGTAGCCTGCTATGTGAATGAGAGTGGCAGCTAGGAGGAAGTTTCAGTACTGTCCAAACATTTTATTTTTACAGTGCTGTAATAATGAGCCAGCACAAGAATGACTGTGGTTGAAAACTGAGTTAGCATGAGGCACGAACTCAGGCCAGGAATGCACCAAAGTACATCCCTGGAGCCTGTTCACGGCAGCAGCTGCTTGATGTGTGCTGGAGAATTCCCAGCTTTATTCGCGATTGCAGTTAGGAATTGAAGGATCCTCTTTAGCTCCAATTTTTATCACTCTGCTTTTAGTGCATGGCAGCAACACCAGAAACACCTGAACCCTCCATTACATGAGAGCGTGATATGCAAAGTGCATATGGGGTCCTGTGGCAGAAGGAATAAAGCCAGTGCATGCATTTAGTGATGGACTCAGTTTTCTTCCTACTTTATTGTAGGAAGTTTTATGCTTTGCAGTAAACATGAAAGGAAAGAGTCTGGGGAAAGGTGGAGAGGAGAAACTGTGAGTGTAGTATCAGAAGGGTTTCCAGAGCTGCCATGTTCCCTTGGGTGCTGATCTCAAGCTTTCTGTGAAGTTGCTTTGATAGCCACAGTTAATAGCAGGAGAGGAATATTTGAAACAAGGTGCTAGAGGATAAAGAAGAACATGTGGTCCTTTGAGACTCTGGAGGAGATGCAGTTTCATGGGAGCAAAGAAATATAGGAAGTACAGTCAGTAAAGAAAAACCTACTTGCTATTAAAAAGATCTCCTGTAGCACTGAAGCCTACAACTACCAAACTGGGACATTTTACGCAGTTTAAGCAGAATTTGTTTTTCTTCCTTGCTTGTAGTATCTTAGCTGAACTGGGGTAACCTGTCTACCAAAAAAAGTTTCCTTTAAAATCTCTCAGTGAACCCTGCACCGGCCAGCCTGCTCTCCCACAGCAGAGCCACTCCACTGGTGGGTGTGGAGCAGAATCTGCCCTTTCAACCTTCATGTGTTCCAGAAATAATTTGAGAAATGTGGAAGTTTTTCTTTGTCCTCAGCTCTGCGGTGGTTTGTAATAGAAGCCAATACATGACAGTAACAAAAGGAAGCTGTCAGGTTGATAATTCTGCACTGAACTCAAGTGTAAGTGCTCTCCATCCACAAACAGCTACATTTCGCTCCCATTCATCTCCTGAATGCGTGCTCAGATTTTACTTTGGCTCTTTTGTAGATGCTTGTTTTTGCAATTTGGACAGGTGAAACCAGCAAGTATGCAATTTGTGTAAACTAAGTGTTCTGTTAAGTGAGAAAAACTTTAAAGTGTACTGGCTACAGCTCTGATTTCCACTCCAGCACCAGGACAGGACATGTGGAAGAGTTCTTTATTTTGAAAGCAAGTTCCTTAAGAAAAACAGAGTGATTTTTGAAAGGTGGAGATATATATGAATTATGATCTTTCTAAAAAAATCCCACAAATAAAAAACAACCCAATGACCCAAAACCTCAGTAGCAAAAAAAAAGTAACCTGTGAGTGAACTTTAAGGCTGTTATATTATTTTTATAAAAGTAAGCTGACAATCTGTGTTTCAAAATGAAGACTGTTCCATGGAAGAGATCTATGGCTGGACTACTTTGCTATATTAAAAAACAACCCATCTGAAAATTCTCCTGCTAGATATCCTGATGAAAACCAGAGTAGTGGCCCAGATCCAAAGGAATAAATGGAGATATATCAATTTGTACCTACTGCCGGTTTAACTCTTGATTTTGTATTCAAGATCTTTAGCCTTTAGGGCTACTGCTAAACACTGATTTTCTCTGTGGTAGGATGTAGCAATGGATGAAGCAAAATGCCTTGAAGTAGAGAAATATAGCAAAGAAGATGTGAGAGAGAACTGAGCGCAAGAACAAACGTGTAAGTGGCTTCTGCGATTATCATCGGATGATCTCATGTAGCTGAGAGCTGGACTTGGTTTGCTCAGGTATCTGCACAGCTGGTTCTGCCGTGGGAAGGGAACCGCGTGGCACCATCAATGATGTCATCAGCAGTGACGGTGCTGGGCAGGTCATCAGCACAGTCTGTCTGGGAGGAGGTGGTTTGTCCTGTGGGTAACCCTTGCCAGCCCCGATGTTTTCTGGAGCAGAGGCAGTGAGCTCAGCTGTAATGCACTAGATAGCATAATGACCTGAATATTTTTGTCTGAGGGAAAACAAACAAATATTCTAAAAGTATTGACCAAATAAGCTAATATCATCCCACATAGGATTTCTAAGGAATTCTAGCAATTCTAGAGATAAAGATAACATTAATTGGAGCACTACCAGCTAAAGCAAGCCCAGTTCCTAGTAGTGGAAAGACTTATGTAATCTTGGTGGTGATAAGGACAAGCTGGGAAATGGGTGAAGGAGAAACTGAGCAACAGCATAAATTCAGCCCCCTGACCCCCACCTAATGTGCTCCTTCTTACATCCACCCTTACAAGAGCGTATCTTTAAGCCAGTTATTTCTCTGCTAATGGGTCTTTAAAGTGGCCTGGAAAGAGGAAAGACTTTTATTTTATAATTATTTTTACTTTGCCAGATGATAAGGCAAACTTTGAAGACATGAAGCATCAACTTTGTTTTAGTTATCTGTATGTGATGAAAAGATCTTTATTCAGATATTTGTCTTCTCTCGTGTTTTGGGGGTTGCTGGTGAAGCAGGGATTCAAGACCTCTGTGGAGAGCTGGATGGACTGAAGAGAAATACATTTCTATTTCACAAGAAGGTTTTCAAAGACTAAAGAAACACTTCAACCCAGTGAATACAGCACAGTTGTTTGCAGTTATTATAACACAAGAACAAAGTGCCACTTCTTGATGGGATGATGTCTTTAAAGCAACGGTGACTCCCAAATTCAAGATAATAGTTTGTGGAGGTTTGACTAATGACCTCTCCTGGACACTGCTGGAGGCCTGAACTACTTTGGCTACATTTAGGGTCTGATGAGGCACTACAGAAGATGAGCAGCAAAAGTGTTACCAGATATCTGCTCTTTCCTGTCAAGGTGGAGATGAGCCCACTGTGCATCTCTAGACTGAAAGGACAGGACAATGGGAGAGGCGTAATGGGATGCACAGAGACCAAGATTTCCAAATGCATCCTTATGTACATCAGATGTTAGTAACTGAAGCATGTGAAAAAACAAACAAACACCCAGAAATGGCTTAATTCTGTATTGTGAAGAAAATATCACAAATAGTTTTATTTCAAGAAGCAGGTCCCAGATAAAGAATGTGTCTAGTAGTAACAATTGATTTTATACTCAAGTTTGAAAACGTAACACAAAAAGAAGTGATCGAAGTTCAAGACAGATGAATAGACCAAGCTTCCATTTAAATGGTGTTATGCTCATCTTTGCACATTCCTTATGTTTGCTGCTGATTTTTTTGCTTCCTATTTTGTTGGGCTATGTAAGGTCATCCAGAATCGTCTACATGTATCTAAATGATGGCATGGTATTTATTTATTGCCAGTTATTTCTTTGCCAAAATAAAAAATAGCTGTAGACTTAAAATAGATCCTTGCATTATTCCCCATGGTCTCTGCAAACTCAAGAAGCTGGAGCCATTAATAGAGCCAAATTGAAGTGCATGTGACTGATAAAACTTAACACACACAACAGAAGTTGAATGATACTCAGAGCCTGCAGTTTTAATGACAAAACAAACCAATAAATCATTTCAAATGAATCATACAAACATGTAATAAGAACATCTATTTACTTGTCCAAACCTTGAGAAAAGTCATTTGTTACTTCGAGCAGTGCAGCAGTTGCTGAGTGCTTTACTTTGCCTTCAGATCATGATGTATGAACCAGATCACTGGAAATGCATTGGGTGTTGTAATGTGTCTCCTGGATTTTGACTCTCATTTGGCCTCCCAGGCTGCTTGCAAGGATATTCTGATCATTCAATATGGCTATTTAGGTGTTTAAGGGAATCTTGATTCACCTGGTACTTAGAGTTGTTGGAAAGGAGCATTCTGCCCTCCAACCATCAGTTCTCACAGTAGTGATGACCTGCTTTGCCACAGCCAAAGCCTGGTACAAACCCCACTTTTGTGCATGGGTGTTGTCTACCAGTAAACTTTGTCTCTCTCCCACCCAAATTCCATCATGATGTAATGACTAGCACTTTTGGCAGGTAATAAACATCTGCTCCATCATAACAATAGATAAAGGAAAAAAAAAAAAAGCTACAGGGTGCTTTATTTAGATATGTTACTTAGTCAGAACTTCAGGTGGAATGAAACAGCTGAGGGAAGAATCTCTGTACCTCATCTTTTAATGACAGACAAAACAACAGCTACAGAGAGAACTTTATGTAAACTCACCCCTGCAAAATTGCTTAGGGACACTTTGGGCATCTCTGTAAACTAATACAAAGCAAGAATCTGATGGGTTTCAGAAATGAAATAATATTTGTTTAGAAAAGGACACCTGTACTGTAGGAATGAATGCTGAATACTTTCTTAGAGAGGCTTAGAGACTGCCTTCTCTTTCCTGAGGGCTGTCTGCAGTTAAAAAAATGCTGTTTCACAGGTGTCATGTGTTAAATAAGATGTAACATCTCTGTGTTTTCAGTCTTTGGCTGTGACTTTGCTGGGCTGCAGTGAGGCAGATTGAATTCCCACAAAGGTCCTTCTGCTTGACCACATGGTGTTTTCCCCAGGCAGAGCCACACCTGTTGCTGCAGCAGCTGTAGGAGGCTGCGCAGTGACAATGGGCCCTGCAGATGCTGGTAGAGGAGAAGTGATGGTTTAAGGCTTCAGTGTTCAAGTTGATGGGTGAGGCACAGAATACCAGGCTACTAGCAAAGGCAGGCTGAGCATGTGATTTTCTTATCAATTGTATGGGCACACTCTTGCTGTGAACTTCCAAGCTATTGTCTCCTTTTCAGCATACAGATGCCTTTTCATGGCAGGTAGAGAAAGCAGGTAATAGCTTCCCAAACTGTAAGTGTAGGCTTAAGTCAGAGGTGCTTGTTAGCTAGGTACTGTCTCTTAAATCTCTGTGATAGTCACGTGTGGTACTGATGATATTTTATGAAAGACGGGTTGCGTGTGTCTTTAAAATCTCAATTTTAGCATTCCTAAAGATCTGTGTGGCTTGAGGATAAGACCAGCAACTTATTCCTGCAGATGAAATTATTGGGATCCTCTGAATTGCCCTGTGCTGAAGGATTCATGAAGGACTTTGTGACAGAAGGAAGTGCAGTTGGCTCTGTTAGACAGCTCTTTCAATTTTTTTTTTTTTTTTAAACTTGCCTATTTCTGTTGCATCTTATTCTTGACAATATCCCTGAAGTATTTATGACCAAAATGCTTCACACATGATTACTAACTCTTGAAAAGAGTCTCTTTCTCAAGAGACCTTTAGATGGCTGGTATGGTTGACCACAAAGGCAAGACAGAAATTTCATTGAATAATCAAAGGAAAAAGACTTGAAAGAGAAACCAAAAAGGAGAGGAAAAAGTGAGCTTGAATATACTTTACATGGGCCTATTTAGTTCACATTTTATTTGTACTGGGTACCATGAGAAACAGTACTGAACACTGCAGTGGAGCTCCAGGGACTTTTTTAATTCTTCCCCTGAATCCCAGAATTGATTGTTTTCTGAAAACAGGTACCTCAGTACTCTGGGAAGCTCATTGCTTTTTGCCACATTTTCCTTTGTCTTCACACTGGCAACTCCCTCGTTCCCAGACCCAGATAAACCACATGACTTTTATTCCCTAGTGCATGAACAGACAACTGAGCTGCTGCAAATTTCAGCCTGTGTGAATATGCAGGAGCTGGTTCCTTCTCCTGCCATATACTGCTGTGCTCTTATTTGCACGAGTACAAGCTGATTTTGCTGGAAGGGGCAGGATTTTATGAAATCTCAGAGTTTACATGGTGAGGCAGCAAGAGGATCTGTGCTGGATTCCCCCTATTTAGTCTGTGGTTTCCCACTCAACTTTCCTGTGCACTAGGGAAGATCTATTGATATTCTGTTCTCATTTTAAATTGAAATATTGAAATATTTCACAGTAAAATGGCATTTTCCATCTCTATTCCATACTCAGAGAGGCAAGGCATGAGATGCCTTGTCTTAAGCTTTTGGAGGTCAGGGCAAGAGAAAGGCTGAGACTGTAGAAATCCTGTTGTATTGTGTTACCTGGGAAGATGGGAAAATGAGAGTCAGGCCAGGGCAGTCTCCCTGTGCTGGAAAGGATACTGTAACACAGCCATGGGTGAGCTTATTTACCTTCTCTACCTGCACTCTAACACATCCACATGGCTAAAAAGAAGATCTGCTAAATCACTGTCCTGACAGAGAGCTATGAAATAGCAGTTGCTCTGAAAAGCACCTATCAGAGACTCACTGGATGTTAATATGAGCAGACAGAGCCATCTCCTTTACATACTCATATGGTGCTGGAGAACACAGCTGCCATTGCTTGTAGGAGACGCTGTGTCAGACTCGACTTTCATTTGCATCAAAGTAACTCCATTGATTTTGTATGATTTATACTTGCTTTGCACCACTCAAACTGCTAGGAGGAGTTGTCTTAAGCTTCCTTATTTCCATAATATCAATTCAACAAACTCAAACTCAGCTGGAACAGCCAATGTCTGTTGTCACCCACTCAATCTGCATTGCCCAACCCAGAAATTTCTGCCTTTTTACTGTAGAAAAAACTCCAACAAAGCTGTGTGTTTGCTGGAAACGGTAACATTAAACCCTGGATCAAATACCCAAGACTCATATTAGTTCTGTACAGCTCTTTATAATGGTCCCTGATGAGTTTAAATAAAGTTGGTAAATGCTGAAGTCTATCCAGTGACTCTCAGGGAATTGTATACAATTCCTGCCTGGCAGATGGGCTGTATGGAGTTACAGCAGAAGCAGAGTTTAGAAAAGGCAGCTGGGCATTAACTGGGAGCCAGTATGACATGAACTCAGCTGGTCAACAGTAGAGAAGAATCTAGCCTGAAACTTACAATTTCCTTATTTTCCATCCTTTCAAGGTTAAAGACAGGGTAGAAAATGAGTAAGCCCCCTTACTGATGAGGTAAATGCAGAAAAACTAATGTCTCCCAAAAAGCGTCAGTGTGGTTCTATCTATAGTGAACTGAAGATGCAGAAAGCTATGGGATAACTCTGTCTATCTGAGGGCTCTCAATGTACTCCACACTACAATCTGACTTGTACAATAACGTCAAGCATACGTTGCAACTATCCGGACAGAGAAGTGCTTGCTGTTTCCACATCTGTCATTTTCTGTTGCAGAGTTAATGTATTTTGTGGCTTTCATATTATTGTGGCTTTCAAGTTATTAACAAGGACTAAAACACCTGAATAAATTAATTTTATGTTCAGTTTGAGCAGGTAACTAGCTACAAGAAGAGTATAAAATAAGCTGAGAGTGATTAATAAAATTAATAACATGAATTCCTTATTTTCTGCAGCAGTAATTTGAACCTGTTGGATAAGTTTTGTCCTTCAATCCCATGGAATTCATCTTTCTCCAGTGTAGGCTGCTGTAACTGAGAAGTTTAAAATAGAGATAGAAATTACTCATAACCAAGGCACTTATTCACTACTATTCATGCTTGTTCCCTTAGCACTGTTGTTGCAGTTGTTTTTTTTTCCTATGGTAGCAAATAAACAAATTAACATAAACACTATTTAGTTTGATGCTCTATTTAAAGGTCTTGAGACCATGGAGAGAAAAACATTTATGATGAAAGCTACATGAAGATCCACCTCACACCGACTCTGCATTTCTGTGATTTAAGCAGCCACTCTACACGATTCTCAAGGTTTCCAAAGCAGTTTTGTTCAGCCTTTAGTTAAAGATAATTTCTAGCAATCGACAAGTTCTATTAATCGCTTGGGTGGTCGTATAAACCAGTGTGCTTTGTACACAGTGACTGTAAAACTGCTGCATGTTTTATTATACAGTGACATACAGGCAGGAGGAAAGGCGGTGTGGCTGCAGGCGAGGTGTATTTCTTGGAGCCTGAAGCAGTGAATGAAATGGATACTCAGGATTTAGAAAGAAAATCCCATCACCAGAGACAAAATTACAGTGCGGTGCCGTTTTTCCTTCCCACCAGAGTTCCTGCAGGGAGATTCACAGCGCAGCCTGCAATTCCAGTCCACGAGGGCTAAATATAAGCCCCTGGCACTCCCTGGGTGCAGCATTTCACATCTCGGGGGTGCTGGGGGCCTGTGGGGAGGCCCCCTGTGATCAGCAAGCTGCACCGAGAGGCTGGCACTCCTGCAGGGGAAATACAGCACACTCATAAATTTCAGGAGCAAGGGTGCTGCTCCAGGAGCCCCTACACCTCTGTGCTGCTCCCAGTGCGAACTGGGGGCAGGTGGGGCAGGCACAGGGGTGTTCGGGGTGGCAGCAGCTCCAGAGGGGCAGCATGTTTGTCTGCTTTTCCCTCTGTCTGTGCCTGCCCTGGTGCTGGCACTGCCTCCTTGGGAGCAAATTGTTGGGTGTGCTTGGAGCAGCTGGCCCTAGCCTGATGTCAGCCTGCGTGTACCGGCTATAGGTGGGTGAAGTAAAAACAGCCCTTGCCTTCCTGTTTATGCACTCAGGCTTCCTCCGAGAAGTTCCTGAATAAAAACAGCCAGGCTTGACAAAATAGGCTTTCTATTTATTGTGTTGGGAGAGAGTATGGTGATGGTGAAAAGGGGCTGGGTTGACCCAAATAGCCTGCTTGTGGCTGTGGGTGGTGTGATACCAAGTGGCTTTGCAGAAGGGGGTTGCTTGTGGCCTGCTCCCTGCACCCAGCGGCAGCCTGTGCCCTGCCACACTCCACCACACTTACATCCCCCTCCATAGGAGACTGAGACAGAGAAAATTAATTTCACTGGATTCATGGCATCTCAGGGTCCTTACTCTACCCTGAGGCATTTTTCCACTTGGTATTTCCCAGTTAGGCTGTTAAACTGGACTTTGGCTGTTTATCAAGAGCAGTAAAGAAGGAGAAGTATTTTCAAATATGACTAGGGAGACATTTCTATAGATAGGAAGGATGTTAGGTTTGTCTTTGGAGTCCTGGCTGTGGCTACTGCTGCTCCATAGTGTACTATGGGAAAAAAGACCTAAATATTTAGACACAGGATAACTGAGGGTCCAAGGGACACTGGAGGTCATTGAGCCAAAACTCCCACTGAAGGTAAGGCTAACTTATAGCTAGATTTGATTGTTTGAAGCCTTGTTCAGATGCATTGTGAATATCTCGAGTGACGGAGATGCTACTGCCTTTCTCAGCCCCTGTTCCAGTGTTGCATGACCCACACCAGATCTGGTCAGATTCTCCATTGCTGCAGCTTCTTGTCCCCTCCTGTATTTCTCTGAGAAGACTGTGAATGTGTCTGCTCTAAAATCTCCCTCTAGGTAATTCAAGACAGTGACAAGATCCCTCCTTAGTCTTCTCCAAGGTGAAAAAACTCACTTCTCTCAGTATCTCTTAAAAAATCAGGTGCTCCAGCCCACTGACCTCTGATGGAAGTATCTCCAGCTTGTCAAAATCTCTCTCACACTGGGGAGTCCCCACTTAGGCTCGATACTCCATATGGAGCAGCACAGATGCTAACCTCTTCCCTCAGTGTTCCAGCTACAGTCTTGCTAAAGTAGCTGATGTACGGTTAGTCTTTGAAGGGTGTGCTGCTTGTTTATTTCTAACATGTTGTCCAAGAACAGTCCAGTCCCTTCTTGTGGAACAGCTGCTCTGTCAGCTTGTCCCCAGCCTGTTCTCCTGCATTAGGTTTATTCTTTCCAGGTGCAACACTTTGCATTTGTCATATTTTGTGAAGTTCTTGTTGGCCCTCTCCTCTAGCCTGCTGAGGCCCCTCTACCAGCAGCCCTGGTTTTCAGTGTATTGACTGTTCATCTGTCCACATCTCCCTTGTTTGTCTCTAGGGGTGCTTCAGAAGACTGTGTCTAAAGCCCTGCTAAAGTTGAGGCAAATGGCATGTGTTTTTCTCTGCTTATCCACAAAAACAGTCATCCTATTTTAAAAGGCAATTGACTTTCCAGGGCAGTTTTTGCTTGGTAAGTTTATGCTAGTTGCTCTCAGTCCCCTGGTTCTTCTTCTTGAAAATGGCTACCCTGAGGACTTTTCTGTAATCTTTACAGGAACTAAGGTGATGGTGACTATTCCTTAATTTTTTTGAAGTTATGTTTACCTGACTATAATGTTCTTCACAAATAGGAACTCTTAATTTTTACTAGTCTGGACTAAGATGTAAATATGAGGGCTAGAACTTAAGGGATCCATTAACCATTCCTTAGAGTCATCTGCATTCACTAAAAACTGGCACTTCTGATCCTTGAGTGTTAGGCAAGACACAGCTATGTGTAGAAGGCAGTCTTCCATTTCTTAACTTACCAGAGGCAGGACAACATCAGAGGAGCGGAAAAAATTGAGAAGAGATTATAGTTCCTTAAAATTGTACACCCCAAATGAAAGCTCTAATCATTAAAGCAGTTAAGTGTATTCAAGTTTAAGAGTTTGCACAGTGCAGCTAATTCAAATTTAAACACTTACTAGGGCATTTTGCTGTATCAAGATTTGAACTAAAAATGTGGATCTAATTTTATGGAACAGAACCTCACACCTACAGAAGGACAGCCAAAAGATCAAAACTCTGCCAATTTAACAGAAAGAATACTACTGAGAAAACTTACTAATAGGTCCATTTTTGTGTATATAGGCCAGTCAGGAGAGGGCAACAATATGCTCACTGATTTACGGAAAGTCAGGTGATCAACTAGAAAACCCAAGCTTTTCTGATATATCTGGACCAACGAAAAAAGGAGAAAAAAATAATCCTTCTGCCTCTTCTATCTTAAAGTGTGAGAAAACTTCCTCAGTGCTGCTGGTTTTGACAAATGAATTTCAAGTGTGTATAAGGTGGCACAGAACATAGTGTCCCTGCATGATCAGATGGTCATCCAGTGGGCCAGAACTAATTGCATGGTTGACTCAAATAAATTAAAAAGTGCAAAATATTTATGAACAAAACAAAACCCTACAAAAAACTTTGTAATTTTCTTATTTATTTATTTTTCATCTGGTTGCCGGATTTCATTGTTCATTTGCTGTTGTTCCAGGCATAAGCCATTTGGCTTGCACACATGTCTGGCCCACATTCCTGTAAGAGGTCTGCATTTACTATAATGAGAGAGTCCATCAAAAGAAAAAGAGATGAGAAGAGAAGATTCTTGGAAATCTGAAGACTGGAAAAAATGATAGTTCTTGCCAAAGATTTTTCTGAAGACTGGAAAAAACAACAGGACTGAGACCAGCTATCTGTGGGGTAAGGGAGCTTTTGGTGTTGACGTCTTCCATTCCACTGAAAGACACAGATTCTGACTCATTAATCATTGGTGGGGTCAGCAAGGTCTTCTGTTCTTCACAGCGCATCAGCTGTCAAAAATATTCTCAAAACATTTCAATAGGATACCTTTTTTGTAAAAGGGGAAAACTGGCACGAATATATACGTTTTAAGAGCCATTTGACAAATAAAAATACTTTTAGCACAGCCTGATACTTATTAAGACCTTAAGAAGTTGAGCAATGTATAATGAGAATTATGTTGAGAATTGATAAAAAGCTGAAAATCTTTTGAGTTGCAACACATGGAGCCATGGAAGCTGCTACTAAATCTTTCAGAGTATTTGTTAGAAAAATGACAATAACTTTGTACAGTATGTGGGAACAGACTCTGATTTAAGGAAGAAATTATTTGAAACTATGGTAAGAAAAGGTTTCTGGACACATTTTCTCCTCATGTCATGAAGACAATACAATTTCACCTCTCTCTGCAGGTAAAAAGAAACACTCCTTACCTGACTGTCAAAAAATGAAGACAGTGGCCTTCCACAGATGACTGAACCTCACAAAAGCAAATATGAATTATTTCTCTTCTACCCCTGAGTGGAAGAACTCTCAGGAGCACTGCTGTTCCTATGTGTTCAAGTTATATGAATCAGGCTCTGAAATCATCAATAATCCAGACTATTGCCATTGAGAGTTTTGAGCTTTCAGAGTCTTTTTAAGCATCTGCCAGTAGTTACAAGGTTTGGATACTTTCAGAGAGATTTTCATGCATTCACAGTGTTCATAAAATTTTAGGAGCTGTGGTGTCTTTGGTGGAAAACACCATATATTGCAGTATTTCTGATGAAAGTGTGTCAGTTGGCATGACTGGGCACTGACAGCCTCTGGTAGCACAGTACCATAACCAAGATGCTCTCTGCCATTAATTTCACAGTGCAGGTGATAATTAGTTTTGCCCATAGGTTCTGTCAGTTTAGCAAATGTTTATTGATGCTGAAGGGTGTTTTACTGGCAGACAGCTCCAAATTTGGACTAAACTCAATTTTCTATGATTTTTAGCAAGTTTTGTGTAATTATTTCCTCAGAACCACAATTATTCCATTAAAAAGTCATATATGTATGACTCCAACAGGGCACCAGATATTTTACAGACAGGACTCCAGAAGGTGCTTGCTAATCTTTTCCGGTTATTTTCTTGATCCTACAGTCTTGTACTGCTGAGGAAATGAGAGAGTGAGCCAAAGCCAGCTCCCCAGGGAGCTGCCAGAAAAGATGCTTTGTCCCTAGACTGTGAAGATAGTTTTTCATTTCCTGCTACTGTTAAAAAAGTGGTATCTCTGCATAGACTTTTTATTGGGCCTACTCTGTTTGCAATGACCACAACATGAACAAATGAAGGGAGTCTACAGGAAAGCTGAAAAGGGCCTTTTTACAAGAGCATGTAGTGATAGGTAATGGTTTTAACCTAAAAGAGGGTAAATTTAGATTACCTATTAGGAAGAAATTCTGTGCTGTGAGGGTGGTGAGACACTGGAACAGGATGTCCAGAGAAGCTGTCGATGCCCCATTCCCAGAAGTGTGCAAGGCCAGGTTTTATGGAGCTTTAAGCAGCCTGGTCTAGTGGAATTGGGGCTGGAACTAGGTGATCTTTATGGTCCTTCCAATCCAAACCATTTTATAATTCTATGATTCTAAATCAGGCATGCAAATAAGGTGCAGATAATTGTGTATGTAGCTACTGTATGTAGCATGGCAGGCCTTGCTACATACAGGCCACAGTGCTACTTTCACAGAATAGGGTATCACCTGGTACAACCCCTATGTTTAGGGCAGGATCACCTACAGCAGGCTGGCCAGGACCATATTTAGTCAGGTTTTGAATATCTCCAAGGATGGAGACTCCATAACCTTTCTGGAAAACCAGTCTGGGCAAACGTTTTTCCACTCTTACTGTAAAAAAGCTTTTTTGTATGTTTAAGTGCAATTTCCTGTATTTCAATTTATGTCTATTGCCCCTGTCCTTCCACTGGGTACCACTGAGAAGAGCCTGACTTCCTCTTCTTTACCTACCCTGTCTATCAGGTATTTATATACATTGACAAGCTCTCCTGCGTCTTCTCTTTTCTATGCTAAGCAGTCCCATTTTTCCCATCCTCTTCTTGTATAACAAATGATTCTGTACCTTAACCACCTTTGTGGTCTTTTGCAGAATTCACTCCAGTATGTCTCTGTCTTTTTTGTGTACTGGAAGCCCAGATCTGGATCCAGCATTCCAAACGTGTCTCACCTCTGCTGAGAGGAGGGGAAGGGTCACCTCCCTCAGCCTAGTGGCAACATATTCCTAATGTAGCACAGGATGCCACTGGCTTTCTGTGCTGCAAGAACCCATTGCTGGTTCATGTTCAACTTGGTGTCCACTTTAACCCCTAGGTCTTTTTCTGCAAAGCTATTTTGCAGCTCGTCAGAACCCAGTTTGGCCTGGGGACTGAGGTTGTTCCTTCTCAGGTACGGGATTGGAATTTATTTTTGTTGAAATTCATGTAACTCCTGTGGTTCCAGTTCTCCACCCTGCCAAGGTCCCTCTGAATGGCAGCAGACTCATTTGGCGTATCAGCCTCTCCTTCCAATTTTGTCTTGTCTGAAAGCTTACTGAGGGTCCATTCTGTCCCATTATCCAGGTGTCTAATGACGATGCTAAACACTGTAGGTCTCAGTAGCAACTTCTGAGGTACTCCACTAGTGATTGGCCTCCATCTGAACTTGGTGCCACTGATCACAAACCTTTAAGCATGGCAGCTCAGCCAGTTTTCCATTCATCTTACTATCCACTCATCTTAGCCAGTACTTGTTTGTCAACAGGGATGTTATGTGAGACAGTGTTGAAATCCTTGCTAAAATCAAGATAAATGACATTTACTGCTTTCCCTTCATCCACCAAGCTAGCAATTTCATCACACAAGGCTATCAGGTTGGTCAGGCATGTTTTCCCCTTTGTAAATCCATTCTGACTACTTCCAACCACTTTATGGTCCTTCATATTCCTAAATGGCTTCCAGAAAGATTTGATTCTTCACCTTCTCAGGGACTGAGGTGAGGCTGTCAGGCCTGTGGTTTCAGAGGTTCTCCTTCTCGCCTTTCTTGAAGATAGGGGTGACATTTGCTCTCTTCCACTTCTCAGGAACTTCTGATTGTCATGACCTTTCAAAGATAATTGAGATTGGCATTACTATAACATTTTGCAGATATCATGTTTGCAGATGACACTAAGCTGGGTGGAAGTGTCAGTCTGCTTGAGGGCAGGGAGGCTCTGCAGAGGGATCTAGACAGGCTTGACCACTGGGCCAAGGCCAATGGCATGAGTTTCGATGAGGCCAAATGTCGGGCCCTGCACTTTGGCCACAACAACCCCTGGAAGTGCTACAGGCTTGGGGAGGAGTGGCTGGAGAGCTGCCCAGCAGAGAGGGACCTGGGCGTGCTGGTTGATGGCCAGCTGAACATGAGCCAGCAGTGTGCACAGGTGGCCAAGACACTCACTTCGCCTGAGTGTTCCCTAATCTGATTCTTCTCTACTGAGGATAAGTCTTCCTTGCTCCAGAATTTCCCTCTGGTCTCAGGGCCTGACATTGCTGAGGGCTGTTCTTACCAGTTAAACCAGGGTGAAGAAGTCATTGAGAACCTCCATTTTTTGTGTCTCTAGGACCCATGCGCCCTTCAGCAGTAGTCTCACATTTTTCCTTAGTCTTCTTTTCATTGCTCATATATCTATAGAAGTGGTTCCTCTCACCCTTTATGTCCCTACTTAGATTCAACTTCTGGTGGGCTGTGGTTTCCAAAACCCTGTTCCTGCATATTCCGTGTCTCTGTAATACTCCAAGGTCACCTGCCACCTCTTGTATGCTTATGCACAGCGATAATTTGTGCCTCCACCCTTCCCTTCTACTTCCCTGCAGATTGGCAGACAGATAGCATGGCCACTGCCAGAATTGCTCAACCAAAGATGTAAATGGTTTGTCTGTTTTATAAGGCCCTTATCTTTAGGTGACTACCTCACACTGCAGCAGCAGAACTTCCAGCTGGCCATTGAGTTTTGAGGTCTTGAGTAAAATGACTTCAATTCCCATCAGTGACTAAGCACCAGATTGCATCTTCCCTAGCTTAAAGTTAGAATATGAATGACCATGTAAAGGATACTCTTTTCCTAACCTGAGAGCCTGAATTCCAGATTTAAGCCCCAAATTAATTATTAGAACTTGGCAGTAAGCCCCCTGGTAAAGCTGTGTACAGCAGAGCAGTCAGACAGCTTCAGCTGTGGCAGAGATACTGAAGAAAACTAGTGTGTAGAGGACATAAAATGCATGAATATTTCAAAGACAGTCCTAATGCTGTTGCTGCTTATTGTCCTTTGATACATCCTTGTTAAACTTTGAATAGCCTGTGATTTTGCTGGCAGTGAAGTTTTGTCTTACTAGAACAAGCTGAACATACCCTGTACTGGGGCTGTTCATGTTTTGGAGAGTCTCAGATGATTCTTCCACCAGCTTCCTTCAGAAATAGGAGGCTGTGCAATGAACCGTCTGAATAGTGGTTATGACATTATCAATCTATGATTGTGCTTGTTAATTCTAGAATTATTGCTAAGGTCATTGCTGTAAGTATTTCTACAGTGCCATGCAAAACCTAGCCCATTTGACTCCAAAGATGCCATCATCAGAACAATAGATTGGTTAATAACTTCTATCATATTAGTTTGGGAAAAGCTATCATTTTAATGCAGGTGGAAGAGGCCTCAGATGCAAAACAGACCATCCAGATATGGGTGGGTCAGTCTAGAGAAAAGCAAGAAATAACAATAATAAAGCATGAGATAACAATATAGCATGAGATAATAACAAATCATGAAAGTCAGGGCACAGGTGACTTCATTTCCATGTCTGCACCCCACCTCGGGAGTTGCCTGACCACCATGGCACCCTACATGGCAGTAGGTAGAGAGAGAAGCAGTGACTACCAGGTGTCCCCACCGACTCCAAGCCGGCTGCTTGCCAGTCTGTCTCCTGGGCCAGAGAGATCTGCAGCTCTTGCTGCCACTTCAGTTGCTGCCATCTAGTGTCACCTTGTGGGAGCACAAATAGCAAAGGCTGTGCCTGTTTTCAGTAGGACGAGGTCAGAGATGACCTCTTTTGCCTCCTGTTTTGCCTTGAGAAGTAAAATGATGAGACAGTGCAATTTCAGCCATGGGACAGGCTAGCTTCACACAGACCTTATCTCTATTTTACCTGATAGCTTAGGAGCAGCTATCTGGGAGCCTTGGGCTATACACACTCCTTTGTCCAAGGGGATTCGAACCCATGTTGTCTGTCTCCCATGAAAGTGCCCTCAGCAATAGGATAAGCACTTACTGCTTCTTATTTCTCATATCTGTACTACCGTATGTGATCACACCTTGGTCACTTCTAGAGATGCCGCCACAGTGACTTGGATTGCTTGTCTCAGTTGTGCATTGTGCCGGTGATTTGAGTCATGTCTGAAGAGAGGGTTTTTGTAAGCTTCCCAAAGTTGGCAGGATTTCTGGTGTCGTCTTTTCCTGCAGTGCTCTAGAACTAGGACAGGACCAATCTAGTTCTTGAAGTATTGATAGGGCAATTTATTTGCTCACTCTGAGTATCCAGTTACCGACAACATGCAGGAATGTATTATAATGAAAGAGTTCTCTGAAGCAATGAGATAAGCTACTGTATATAGTCTAATTACCTTAGGAAACAGCCCACACTCTTGATAATAGCATTTTTTTTCTATTAGAATGAGATTTTCAAAGGCAATTTCTTTTTCCTGACCACAGTATTGTACTGATGAAGAACACCCACTTATAGGGAAAATCTGTAGGGTTTTTGCTAAGGTTTTTTACAGTGGGGCTTTAGGACAGAGTCATGGCTCCTCAGGTATTATTTCTGTGATTGACTTTTTTGGGAACAGGGATCCTGTGTGTGCATTATATGTATCTATACGTGTATTGTCTAGGATATTAGCAGAACTATTCAAGCACAAGTAAATATGGGAATGTTATGTTGAAAATCTCAGTTATTTCTAATTGATGAAAATACCCTGGTGTTTATACAAAGCTACACAGTGACTCACAATGAAATGAAGTCACCAAAATACCAGACGTTTTTACATCCAAAACAGAGACAAGTGCCATATGTTCATAAAATACTTTTCTCCTTAGTGAATGTTTATGAATAAAATGAATGGATAATTTCAAAAAAGACAAACTTGTGTAATATTATTTTCAGATAACAGAAGTGTTTTTTATTTAAGATTTTTTTTAATTTTAATTTACTTACTTTCATTGTAAATCAGATGACAAATTAAGGTATCTACTATACCACTCACAGATCCACCACCAATACAGCAAAAAATAATGGCAAAATATTTTTCCCTGAAGACCAGAAGCCTCTGACTGTTACTGTTTGCTGGGTACACAGTTTGGTGCCTGTGGTCAGAGTGAGCTATACCTAGTATATGTTGAGCCTGGTGGAACATGATGTGGTAGACACTTCTCACCTCAAAGCTTGGTCTTGAAAGGTACTGAGATCAATGTCAACTGAGCCCTCTAAGGAGATGGTGAGATGCACTGTTTCTCCTTCAATTATGTGGGAACTAGGTAGAAGCAGATTTAGTCCTGATATTAAATATTTTCTTACTGAGCTTTTCTGCACAAACTGGAATAAATTTTTCTACTTATTGTTCTTTTATTAATGAGGATACTAAGCTGTTGATCAATGTTCAACATATGAACAAGAAGATGGGGCATAAGATAGAGCAAAGCAGATACTATAGGTAGGTAGCAAGTATTTACTGTCTTTTACAATATAAGGGCAAGGAATCATTCAATGAAACTAGTAGGGGCAGTTTCAAAGCAAACAAAAGGAGACGGTTTCATTGAAACAGCTAAACTATATATATTATATGGGTTCAGACACAACCAACTATATTATTGGGAGAAATTGATCTACCAAGAACCATTACATAGATTGGTAAGTTTCCAGCCAAGGAAATCCCAGCTGCAAGATGCTGAGGTCTAGAGAATATGAAGTCTTATTCCATGCTTGCTTTGGTGTTGTACTATTCCCTAAGCATCATTGCTGGAACTGGACATTAGGCTGGATTGACCTGTGGTGTGAATCAGTGTGTCTGTTCTCAGGTAGTATAGCTGCATGTTCTATCTTCTTGCCAATAAAGATGACAAAGCAGCTCTCACATCCCATTCTGAGCAGTCCTCAAAAGCCTGGAGTGGATTCCAGGCAGAATGTAACGAGTGCAATATGATGTGTGCAGTGAGTGCAGTATGATAGCTTTCCTGGGAAATAAACAATGAAACAATGTGAAAAACTAAAACGTTATTGCATTGCAATGGAAGAAGAATTATTCATTTGACTGAGTTGTAGTCCTTCAGGTTCTCTGCTAATACATTGCCTAGTCTTGTATGCAAGAAGAAAGCCACAGAAAAGACCACATGACCTGCGTTCATTCAGATGAATTGCTAGCTTTGAAAATTAAGTTTACCTGGTGCCTGGCTTCACAGACTGCTATTGTAGCTGATCATATTAGTAAAATTTTTATTTGTTTTGAGAGCACTTCAACCAGCCACTAAGCCTGTTTCTTTTTTCTTTGACTTGACTGCATTTTTGACATTTGCACCATGCCAGTTTTCCTATGTCACCATTCATTTGAGCAATATAAAGCGCCCTCAGTTATCTTTTAACATTTGAATGATTCCAGTTGATTTTGTGCTTGAGGGTGATAGATGAGCTTAATACCCTTTCCTATTACACTAGAGATTTTGCTACCCTGGAACATTTGCACAAAATCACATATAATATTCAGAGCTCCTCTGTCATCTGATAACAGGGTAGGAAGTGTGCCGTGTGGGTTGCCCTCTGCTAATTTTCTGATAATTTACCATGGTCTCAGTGATAGTTCTAGCAACCACAATCCATGTTTTATTTGCAATCAGGTTTTTCTTAATTAGCTGGAGAGGTGTACAACCTACTTTTAGCTTTGCTTCACTGACTTGAGGGACCATGCCTGCAGTCAGTAGGTCTTGCAAGTTTTTTATTCCTTTTGTAAATTGGTGTGCTGAAAGTTAGTTTTCATGTTCGTGAGACACAGGAAATGACAATTATTATCTAGCTCCTTTTGTTAGCTGAAGTTGATGATAAGCCATTCATAGTGGGCTGATATTCCATCTACCAACCCAATCTTATGATTCCTTGATATTAATCCAGTGTTTACAGAGACATGGTGGGACAGCTCACATGACTGGAATGTGGTCATGGATGACTATGTCCTTTTTAGGAAAGACAGGTCAGTGAAACGAGGTGGTGGAGTTGCTCTCCATGTAAGAGAGCAACTAGAATGTATTGAGCTCTGTCCAGGGGCTGATGAGGAGCAAGTGGAAAGTCTGTGGGTATGAATTAAGGGGCAGGCTGGCATGGGTGATACAGTTATGGGGGTCTATTACCGACCTCCTGATCAGGACGAGGGAGTTGATGAGGCTTTCTACAGGCAGCTGAAAGCAGCCTTGCAACTACAGGCCTTGGTCCTCATGGGGGATTTTAACTACCCAAATATTTGCTGGAAGGCCTACACAGCCAGCCATTCACAGTCTAGGAGGTACATTTAACATGGGAGGAGAAGCTTTTCTATCCCAAGATAACCTCATGGTACCCACAGGAGCCCATATGCTCCTCCTACTCCGTATGGACATCAGTTAAGTGTATTGGTGAGGACCAAGTCGAGCTCATTAAAAAATGAGGTCAGTGGGTCTACCAAAAGGCTCCATTACAGGGCTAAGGGCTGGCCTCACTCCATGCATTTGTACTTTCTTGCTGTACATTAACCTTAGCAGAGTTTTGTGGTAAAACTAAATGAATCACAATGGCATGGAGAAAAAGAGAGCCTATTTTAATGAGGGTTCTGCAAACCCTCTTTGAATTCACTCTGTACTACCTGAATAGACATACTTTGTGCAACTAAAGTGAGTATGAGAAAGGAAAATTGTCCCCATACTTTTTCTCAGTTTCATATCTGCCTTCCTGCCTTTGGTATCGGAATATGTGCTGAGGTGATATTGGGAAATAAACAGATCTAGCTGGAAGCAACAGATCTGCTTCTTTAGTCTCACAGCACAGCAACACTTGAATAAACACGAAATGTCCCTGGGAAGAGCTACTGCCAAGAGACAGACGGGTGAGTTGAAACTTTGCAATGAGGGAGAGGAGCAGAAGGGTATGTTCATTAATGCAGAGAGCAGGGAGAGCCAGTCTTTGAGGAGGCAGAGGGAAGACTTTATACTTTCTCAGTTACTGAGTACTGCCACTGGGAAATATGGTAGTGTGGTAACAGGATGTTTTCCTGTTTGTGGATTAGTTGCTTTTTTTTTTTTTTTCTCTTTTTTTTTTCTTCCTATTAGAGAAATTTCCCAGTAGCTTTGTAGACGAGGGTGTAGTCATAGCTTTGGCAGGTGTCTGTAAGCCCACATAGTGTTTTCATTGTCTACTGTATGAGAGGAGGGGGAATTTTAAAATTTCCCTACCACATTACCCCTTAGTTTCTACACCTTGTGCTTGCTGTAGGGATAAGGCAGGAATGACCTTACGCAGGTATGTCACTAGAACTCGTATGGCATCAGGTCCTTTTTTTGTAGCAATTGTCCCACACTAGAAGGAAACTAGAGGGAAGTATGCTAAGTATCTGAAAAGAAGTCTCTTATTAACTTCAGAGAGACCTAGGGTGAGGCTAGATCCTGTATTGCAGGTAGAGTTCCTGGATGGCAGTTGGTGAGAAATCAGCCTTTGAGATTTTATTTAAGAAAGCACTATAACAGCAAGTGAAAGAGCTTCTGAGGCAAGAACTTGTGAGAGAAAGATGCTTCTTTTCACTTCCATTACTAATTTTGTATTCCGCTAACTCGCTAAACTTGTGCAGTTCTTGTATTCTGTGAGCACCATATTGCAGCTTTTTGCCCCGAAAAACAAGATGTCGTTATGCTGCAAACCCAAGACTTGCACAGCAGTTATATGTTTAGCTAAATGGAGGTACTGTAATCCTCTCTGAGCATTAGAGATCTTGGACTATTCTAAGTCATGGAAAACCCATTATTTTAAATGTAAGCAAACCCAGATGGCCTGGATGTGTCAGCCCAGACAGCATGGGCTCTGAACTGCTTGCTGTCTTTCTAGGGTAGGTATTACACATCTCTTTTTCCTTCAACATATGCCTCATCAGAAGCCTCATCTTCTGATCTTTTTCATCTGAGGGCTTCTGAAGCTCTCATTAGGAGGCAAGAATGTTGCTGTTGTCATGGTTTCTGTTCAGGGGTGATATTCCCCCATTGGATGCTTTGAAGCCTTGCTGCTCTGAAGGCCAATGGAATCCTAGGTTGCATAAAGAAGACTGTGGCCAGTAGGTCAAGAGAGGTCATTCTCACCCTCTGCCCTGGTGAGGCCACAGTTGGAATACTGCATCCAGTTCTGGGTTCCACAGTTCAAGAGAGACAGGGAACTACTAGAGAGAGTCCAGAGGAAGGTGATGAGGATGACAGGGGGATTGGAACATCTCTCTTATGAGGAGAGGCTGAGAGAGGTGTGACTCTTTAGCCTGAAGAAGAGAAGTCTGAAGGGAGACCTCATCAAAGTATTTAAGTATCTAAAGGGTGGGTGCAAGGAAGATGGAGACAGGTTCTTCTCAGTAGTTCCCGGTGTCAGGACAAGGGGCAATGGGTACAAGCTGGAACACAGGAAGTTCCATTTGAACACGAGGAGAAACTTCTTTACAGTGAGGGTGACAGAGCACTGGAACAGGCCACCCAGGGAGGTTGTGGGGTCTCCTTCTCTGGAGATATTAAAATCCCACCTGGACGCAGTCCTGTATAAAGTGCTCTAGGTTATCCTGCTTCAATGGGAGAGTTGGACTAGATGATCTCTAGAGGTCCCTTCCAACTCCAGCAATTCTGTGATTCTGTGATTCTCTATGCTCTAAATTCTTTCTGTGCTTTAAATAGGCCAAAAAGGACCTCATCACAAGTTAAAAGGAGTGTTGCCTGCTGAATCTTATAGCACATACCTACTCTGTCTGGAGTATCCAAGCAGGATGAGGCAGAAGCTAGGACAGGATCTCCATGGTCTAGACGTGACTTTAGCCCTGTTCAGTTAATGTATACTGAAACGTAAGAATCTGTGAACTTGTGGCAATGCTTAGATTTTTTTGCTTCTGGAGGTTGAACATTTTGTACCTCTGAAGAAACTGAATGACCAATATATATACAAATCTTTGAAATTCTTTGTCCTTTTTTTTTTCTTCTTTCTTTATTTATTTTCAAAATATGTAGATATTGTACTGAAATCTGGAAAGTGATTTTTGTCATTGAGATTTGTGTCTATGGTTGAACTGCAGGAAGAGAAAGGAAATTTTGCTCAAAATGAAGAGGGTGAAAAAGGCACCCCATTTTTTCAGTAGTTCTTGACTGAATCAATAGTTTATTTTAATCCCAAAGGTGTCCATGATTTCACAACAGTTTTCTTCTGCATTGCTGAAGGTCATTTTCTAAGACAAATTGATTGATAAGTTGGCTCATTGAGAGAGAAGACAGATGTGATCTGCAAGAACTAAGGAATCTCAATGGACATCAGTGTGTACAGCTTTGGAGCCCTCAGCACAAGAAACACATGGAGCTGTTGGAGAGGGTCCAGAGAAGGGCCACCAAGATGATCAAAGGCCTGGAGCACCTCTGCTATGAAGGCAGGCTGAGAGAGTTGGGGCTGTTCAGCCTGGAGAAGAGAAGACTCCAGAGAGACCTTTCAGCAGCCTTCCAGTACTTGAAAGGGGCCTACAGGAAAGTTGGGGGAGAGAATTTTAACCAGAGTGGGCAGTGATAGGACAAGGGGTAATGGTTTTAAACTGAATCAGGGTAGATTTAAATTAGACATTAGGAATAAATTCTTCACCAGGTGAGTAGTAAGGCACTGGAATATGTTGCCCAGGGACGTTGTGGAAGCCCCCTCCCTGGAGATGTTGAAGGCCAGGATGGATGAGGCTTGTGCAGCCTGATCTAGTGTGAGGTGTCCCTGCTCATAGCAGAGGGGTTGGAACCTGATGATCTTTAAGGTCCCTTCCAATCTTAACCATTCTGTGATTCTATGATCAACAGATTTTACTGATCTTGTGGGATAGTTCGGGAATAGTTTGCATCTACAATGTAGACTTGCCTGTACAAGGCAATCAGAAAGGATGAATGGTTACAAACTGCTTAGAGAGCTGCACTGACATAAAGAACAGAAACCTCAATACAAGATGTCCTAAGCTGAAAGCCTTACAAAACTGACTTACAAACCTCGCAAGTGCGAGGGTGGGTTATGAGGCAAGTACTGTTTCTAACATGAGAACAGGGTGTGTTCCAATAACAGGAACAGGTGCTTCCAAATAAATTTCATCTCCTATCAAAAATTAATTTGTTATGATGCAAATAGCTGATAGATCTCAGAAAACATTAATATAGAACTAAACACATATGGTAAAGTACAGCTGCATACCATCAGGAATTAGACACAGTTCCCCGTGCAACTGGATCAAATCCCACAGCATCAGCATGGAGCTGAGGCACAACATTGAGTTGAGAGATAATTCCAGAGGAGTGGTATGAAATCCTGCAAACTTCCAGGCCTCTGCTTATGAATAAAAGATGAAAAATTACTCAACAAGCAAATATAGCCATTATGTTGAAAATTTTAGCAGCAATTTGATTGTAGAGCTAGAAGATACTGTATTATTCTATCCACCTGAGATACTCTACTTAGATAGAAAATACCTAAAATAAACTATTCAAGGGTTAAGAAGATACTGAGAAAACTTTTTTTTTTTGAGAAAAATAGTACCTGGCCTAGAAAATTTGAAAATGTCCAAAATAGAGGAAACTTTTCAATGGCATTTTCCCTAAAACATTTGTTTAAAGCTTGTTTTAATTTTAAACCCTTCTATCCTAGCAAAGATTTAGTTACACATCTGGAATTACGTATTTAGACATTTACTTTAGAAGTACATAGATCCTTCTAGCTTTTGGAATCATCCTCTGTACCACTCATGTCCTATGGCATATTCTGTCCAGATGTGGGTAAAGGGACTTGGATTTCTGAACTTCTTGCCACAGAACACAGCAAGATAAAACCAGACAAAAGTAAAATTTTCTAAATGCCCAATTACAAAGCCCTGATATGTACATCACTTCCTCTGTGAAATGCTTCCACAGCAACACTAGGAGCTTTATCTGCTTCAGGGATGACATAGAATTAAGGGGTCTCATCCCACCCTAAAACCTGGTTCTGTAAGAGAGACAAAGCACTCTGGCTGAAGTAAACACCTTTGCTTGTAGTTGGAGAGATGACTGTCTTTTCTCACTCAGACTGAGATAAAAATAACAGTTACTTGACTGATCCTTCTGCATTGCCTTGTTAAATACTTGAGTGGTAGGAGCATATTGCATCAAAAACCTTGGAGTCCAGGGTGAATCAAACTTGGATTCATGCCCCTTGATTCCCCTGGGATCAGTTGTGCTGTCAGGATGGTTATCTTCTGCTTCAAGAATGTCAGCTGTAGAAATATCCTTCAGATGGAGGCTGCATTTCCTTGAACTCATCCAGCTCTGAAACTACAGAGACACAGGTGGGGTTTGAGTTCTCAGGATAGATTGAAGCTCTAAGCACATTGAGCATAATTTTAAGTGAAAACAAATGCTCTAAGTCTTCAAGGGATATTTTGCAAACATGACAAGAAAACAAATTTCAGTTCACTTCACACACTCATTCAGGAGATGACTTGATAACAAAAGAATATAATGAGGGGACGGGAGTGACCTGGCAGAGAAATCTCCTCTGCAATGCTTGCATCAAATTTTTGGCGTTATGTCTTACTGTGAAATATATCGTATGCTGCCTGGCACTGGGTTCCTTTTTGTTGGGCAAAATATATGTAAAATGGCAAGTCCAGATTTAATCTGGAAACACTTCTCTTGTAAAGTAGCCCAACTTAAGCAAACAGCCTTTGAATTCAAATCCTGCAGAAATCAACGACAGGCTTTCAGTCCCTTGCAGAGACCTTGTTTCTGTGCCTGGCTCCTTGCTGCAAGGCGCAGCTGGGAGTGTGTGCTGGGTGACCTGTTCAGGTGTGCACCTGCTGGAGCAGGGCTTGTCCCTCCGTCGGGAAATACTCGTGTTTACACTCCTGCTGTTGTACAAGCTCTAACAAGCCTCCGACACCAACTGGCTTTTCATGGCCAGAGTTCAAACATACCAAATGAACATACTCCATGTATTCAGACTCTTTCTACTCTTTAATCAACATCTTTCTATTACTCCCTTGCTTATTTCACCCTTTTTAATTTAGCATGTAAAACAATTACGCCTTCTTCCTTTCTCTAGTGTACAGAGATACATTTCCACTAATTACAGTCCCCCAATATCTTAAGAAAGATCCTATGTAATCTTTTCAATGACTGTCCCTATCCTTTAGCTTGGGAATGGAATTTCACCCTACATCTGTCACACAGGTTTTGCATTTGAAAAATGGTTAAACTACTGGGTAGTTTATGTTACACTGGAAAAGTGTTGGATTACTCCTAATATTAGGGGTCTAGTCTTCTTTACAGTATGACCACGTTGATAGTAAACAGGGGGTTTAAGAGAAATGGAAATTATACCCTTAAGTAGGATTGCCAACTCTCATGCTATTATTATGAGTCTCACAGCATTTTGCTTTAAGTCCTAACTCCTCAGGGCAGGTGCCTGGGTGAAGGTGTCTCAGCTTTCCTTCTTTCTCTTTTTTTTTTCTTCTTTTTTTTTTTTTTCTTTTCCCCAATTCTAGGGGATATTTCTAGCTCTTAAATTTATAAAGACAAATCTTCAGAACTTCTTCAGTTGGACCTAGCAGGATCAAGAGGCACATAAGAAAAATAAAGTAAAAAAAAGTTTTTTGAACTAAGCTTATGAACTAAGCCTACTTCCAGAAGAAGGTTAAGAACTGACCATATCAAGACAAAGAATAGTCTACCAAGCTTCTTAAGACAAAGAGTTGATGTGAATTTATTGACTGTTGTTAGCAAATGTACCTATTTTAATACCCTTCATCTCAGTCTTTCACTGAGTTCTCAGGAAAGTGACCCTAGCCAGATCTTTGGGTTGATACTGTAATAAAAATTATGTGTAGAGCTTGGTAACACCACCTATAATTAAGGTTTCCTAACCCTCTGTATTTTAAGATCCTGTTTTTGGTTGCATATAATTTGCCAGATTAACTATTTAGACTGAAATTACTCAAGCACTTGCCGGAGATGGAATATTTTTCTGGGTAAAGTTTCATCTGTTGTGTTCAGCTGCTTCCCAGAACAGGTCTAAAGGAAAAAAGTTTTTTCTGACAACAGTTTTCATGAAAAAAATGGAATTGGTTTAGCTGATAATTGCTAGCATTTGTCTGCTTTGCACCAGAGACTAGGGCTTTATCAGGAAACACTCACTGCTGCCAGGGGTGTGCCTTATAGCATGCCTGAGAAAATTTGTTCAGATTTGGCTTGGTTTGGAGCCCCTGTAAATCACAAGGTCACAGATGTTTGCCTAACCTTCAGTTAAAAACCTCTGCTGCTATTCTGCAGGCTCCTAAAGTAGCCTATCCTAGTACTTTACTCAGTTAGAGTGAAAGAGGCTTTCCTAATATCTAGCTAAAATCTTCCTTGCTTTAAAGTAAGCTAAATTCTTCTTGTACTACAGTGAGTGGACATAAAGAAAAACTGAACACTGTCCTCTTCAGAATAACCTTTTATGTATTGGAAGACTGCTATCATGTCCCTGCTCAGTCTTCTCTTTTCTAGACTAAACAAACCCCATTCCTTCAACCTTTCCTCATAGTTCCAGTTTTCTAAACCTCTTATCATTCTTCTTACTCCCTCTCTGGCTGCTTTCCAGTGTATCTACATAGTTTTTTTATTTATTTATTTTTTACTGCTCAGTGCCCTAAACTGGACACAATAGCAGAGGAGCAGAGTAATTACCCCTCCTGCTTCACATACAGCACTCCTTCCAATAAGACCCAAAATAAAGTAAGCTTTTTTTTTGTATCACCTTGAAATTATTACTACATGACCAATTTGTCTTGCACTGTGACCTTTCTCTTGGTGTTATTGCCTGCTCATTTAGTCCTTGTTTTACTAGCATTTTACTTCTCCTTCCTAAGTGTATTATATTGCATTTGTCTTCACTGAATTTCATTTGGTTAATTTTAGACAATTCCTCCAATTTATCAAAGTAATTTTGAATTTTTATGCTAACCTCTTAAAAGCTTTCAGCTCCCTCTACTTTGACATCATCTGCAAATTCTACACATTTTCTCTCTTTTCCATTATCCAAATCATTAACAAAAATATCTGATAGACTAAACATTACAGAACCTGGTAGGACCACACTTGAAATGCCTTCCCAGCATAATATAAAGTAGCAAAATTACTTTTTACACACCCTTGATGGGTGTATGACCTTGTGTATTTGCATGCTCCTGTCTTCAGTAGCAACCGAAATGTCAAAAGTAGAGAATAGGAGGCAGAAATCCTGGCCCAGGAACCCACCCGTCTGCTGCTGCCCTGAGCTTTGTGTAGTGAAGCCTGCCCAGGAGGTGAAGAGGCACATCATGGAGGAGATGCTGGGAAAACAGGGAGTATGGCAGACCAGAGAGCAGAGACAATCTGTGAGAGGCAGAAGTGCTGGTTAGGAACAATGACACACTTTTAACTAGTCTCTGTGGAGATGGTTCGGTAAACTTAAAATCTGCCCAACCTGCCACAGAAGAGCTTCTTGAAGCTGCTGGTGTAGCTCAGCACTGGGCCGAAGGGGTTGTGGAACTGTAGTCTCTAGGCTGCTGAGAACCCCTGAATATGCTTAAAGAACAGGAAGGGTTCTATAGCTGGACAGGTTCTTGTTCAGTAAAACAAACAAAACAACAACCAACCAAACAATAAAACAAAAATATATATAGACCAAGAAATCTGTGGAGGTTGCAAAGTTAAGCATTCAAAACTCACAGATCACAAAAATTAAGACTACTGATGAAAATTTAATTAATCCCCTTTCTGGGGGAAGATGATCATAAGGAAGAAGTACTTAGGTAATATTGCTGCTTGTCTTAATAATTCAATATGTTTCAACATATCATATTTACCACACAGTTGGAGCTTGTGTAACACAGGTTGACAATGGATATATAAACAACTTTATAAAATTAACTGTCTTTTAAAGTATTTAATTTTATATTAGGTCAAATTTGTTTGTGACCAAAACCAAAATGATGTTGATAAAAAAAGAAGAAAACTGAAAAGTTATATTCAAAGACTATGCAGACTATGCATATCTTTACTTAACAGATTAAGATGGTTCTGCTGGGAGAGAATGGATGAAGTTAGAAGTTATTGGGAAAAGAGGACATTTTTTACTATGAATGATGGTCAAAGACAGTGATGGAGGAATCATCATTCTTGGCTGATGCAGAATATCTCTTTCAAGCACCACCTGTCAGCCCAACCAGATTATGCATTTGTGGTCAGTACTCAACAGTCCAAGATCCTGGAAGACAGAAGGAACCATGCAGCTACTGTCCATCAGGTGGACTTGGCTTACAGGCAAATGTGAAATAAAAAAGTTTTTGTCATAGTTTTCAATATGGAAATACCCCTTTTCTAGCACACTTTAGGAGATAGTTATTGATTATTTGATCTACTGGTCCTTCTGAGATTAGAGCGTCCTTGGATCAAGCAAAACACAAATTAGACAGAATTGATGCTCCTCTAGCTGTAGAGATTTTCTTTTTATAATCATGATGTGAAAAATAAAACCTTGTCCATCAGCCAGTAGCAAGGATATCCCTTCACAAGCTGCAGAGACTTTCTAGCATCATGCTAAACTTAATGCTGTCTTACTAATTACATAAATCTTCCCTAGGCAGAGGTATGAACATTGGCACAATACAATGAGTTACAGAAGCTCTGAAACAGATCCAATGCTTGAACAAACTTCGGCAGTTAAGGAGGTGTTGGAATTTAATCCTTTTATACTGTTTTTATGCTGTTTACTTCAGTGATAATTTTAATAGTAGTGTTAATAATGGACATTATGCAGCAGTATGGCTTCCCTCAAATTCATAGATGTGATTCAATCCATTGAATGCAAGAAGTGAGTCTGACTAAATCTTAGGCAACCAGTGAACCAGTCATCTTACAATCTGCTGCCTGAGTTCTCTCATGGGTCAATGGAAATAGTCTGAAAGCCTGCAAAATTTCCAGGCAGAAACAGACACATTTGCCCTCTGGAAGCATTCACAAACACCTACTTTTCCCCACTGAGTATATAGGAAATTTGGCACTTCTTTCAGGGGACAGGTTAGTTATACACCTAAACTGTAGGTACAGGTTAGGAGGTGACCTACACAATATATGCTCAGTTTCTGCTTCACAAACAAGGGAGAGGCACTGTGTGCTCTAACACATGCAGTACATCGGAGAAAGTTAAGGGCAGTGGGCCTTAATCTCCTTTCAGCCAGGTGTTAGCCTGGGGTAACTCACTAATAACAGTGGAGTCTTGCCAACTTAGCACCTGTGCAGTGAGATCAAAACCAAGACCATTAATGATGCATTTAGAGCTGGCTACAGAAAAGCAGTTCCACTTCATGATAACTTTGAAGGTTGCAGAATTGATTTCTTTTCTATATTGGAATGAAAACAAAACCTTCTGAGCATTTTGTGATAATGTATTTGAGTGGAAAAATGCATTGTTGGATTAAAAGATCAAATTTCTATCTGCTCTGTCTCGTTCACTTTTCCTCCAATCTTAGAAACCCTCCTCACCCAACCCCTCCCCCCCAATAACATGGTCATTTTTCTGTAAAGCCTGTCAGCCTCAGCAGGGAAGTTTGGTTTGGCAAGCAGGATTTTCCAGTCACAGCCATGGGTCCATTGCACACAAAGATATAACAAGCAGAGCGTAGTGAATAGGTTAGGTAAAAAAGATACCAAAACCATGATTCCACTTTAATCAAATCCTTTCTTGAGGCTTGAGAAAGCTTCTATAATTGTGCATGTCTTTTTTTTTTTTTTTTTTTTTTTTTTTAATTTCCAATTCCGTTGGCTTGTGTACTTGGGATTTGCAGCTGAGACTACAAAGTAATGGTGCCAAAACACCATGGGAAAGACCATACTTTCTATTTTTCTGACCATACAGTAGTATCCTCAAGAGGAAACCAGCTGGTTCTCATAAAATCTCTAGCTGAGGCCAGGCAGGGTCACACACTAGTTTGCAGTGTTGCCAGCACAAGTTGAAGAAGACAAACAGTACAAAACTCTTCAGGGCAAGCAGAAATTTGGGGCTATTTCTCGGGTTTTTTGAATGGCCATGAAGGAACTGGTCATACTTGCTTTTGGGTGCGGCTTATGTTGGCTGCTGATTAACTTTCAAACATGGTACTCTGGGTAGTGACTGTTGGTTACTGAATCAACAAATCCATTTTATTTCCCTTCTGTCCAGAACAAGAGGTCAGAAAATTGCACTGGCTCTGGAAGTATTAATTCAAGGTTGTTCAATTGCTACTCTGTACTTTAATTGTCAGAAGTATTGTCAAAAAATGTATGTGTCACCTAATGTGTTACTTTACTTAGAAACAAAGAAATACTTCCTAGAGACTGCTGAATGTCACTTATATAAAACGTAGTATTTACCCCTGTTTGACTCCTGCTGCAGCAAACAGAAAAGAATGTTCTTATATCCATGTTTAAGAGCAGCTCCGTGGCCCATTAAATACTGTCAAATTTTGTTATTCTTCCTCTTATCCCTCTCCCTCCACTTTTTTCTACTTAAATGGATCGGACATTCAGAGCATCTCATGCATGTTGGAGGAATTTCTTGATGGTGGCAACAAGCTGATACAATGGCAATCCACCCACAAATAGTCCAGCTGCAGAAGGAGAGAAAGAAGAATAAAGCACACACTAGAGACAGCAAAATAACCAGTGATGCACTAATTCCCTGTAGGTCAAACTGAGACAACTACTAATAATACAAACTATCAATTACACAAAATCTAAATTTAAAACTAACAAGTGAAGAATGTGAGCTATAAATAGTTGTTCACTGATGTTTGTTCTTATGAATCCACCAGCCCATGGGAAAACCTGAAATGCAGGAGCATGTTTCTTCCCCAACATGGGCCTGTGGGAGCCCACAGACACCTCTCCTGCCCTGAACATATAATCTCAAGGGAACAACAGGTTAGGCTGAGGGCCCTGGCTGTGCCTTCAAAAGAGGCACAGTGAGCTTAGTCTAGCTCATCCAAAAATGAGCTGCAGTGGGGTAATGACTGTAATAAAAAACTTCACTCCTGGGGCACAATGAGAAATACATTTATAGCACAAAACTTTTCCAGGCAGGAAAAAGCTGTCTCTCAGGAACCTTCTAGATGCTGTCAAAAGGATCATCCTTGATATTAGGGACTATGTCAAATCACATGTTTTGTAACCTTGTCTGCTTCTTGTACAGAGGAGGGTGGATTCTTAGGTGCTACAAATATTCATAAGCATCTACAACTGAACTGATCACTCTTTTAGTTGATAGAGGAAATGGTCAATGAAATTTTGCCTTAAAATTCATGCCAGTGACACTTAAAACAGATAGGATGATTTGTGCATGCTCTTCCCACAGCCCACTAAACAAACATTGGCTCACTATCTCTGATGTAGACATTTACATTGTAAGCCTGAATTTGGGTGACACAGATTCAACCCCAAATAACATGCACCTGAGAAAATTAAAAGCCAAGCAGTCTCACAAAAAAACCCATAGAGTAGAATATCATGACTGAAAGAGACTTCTCCACCAGGCAATTTCTTCCTGAGAAGACAAAGACAATAAACCATACACAAGGGTATTAATTTGCTTTGACTAACATATCATTAGGAAGTGATCAGATGCACTACAGGTGCAAGGCAGTGTAAGAGCCTAAATGAGACCAGCATGTAGTAGAGACACAGCGAAGCCAGCTTAACTGGAGAGTGGGTTGCACATGATTACATTGGGGAAGGCCTGAAACAATGGAATTATGAAAATCTTTAGAGCAATTAATACAATACATATAACACCAGTTTAATAATAATGCTGGAAATTGGATATTTAGACATGCAAAGCAGTGGGGGAAAATGCATTATATTTTTAAAGAGGAAAGTCAAATGAACCTTTGGGATATTTTAAAATTAAATGCATGACCTGGTAATTGAAAGCTGCACCATAGGCATATTTGATACCAATACAATTAGTTAAACAAAATTACTATTTAAATGTGTGACAGTAAGAAAATATTATCCAACATGTATATATATTTTTTTTTACTAATGATTTATTACCCCAGTGCAAAACAAAGATCACAGAGATGACTCATGAATTTCCAATGGCAATTTTTCCTTTGTTTCCCTGAAATTATGGTCTCATCCAATCCCAAGATCAGAGTATTCCCTTACTATGAAGTCATCTGAAATGTTCCAGAGGAAATGCAGGAGCATTGAATTATATCTTTGATTCTAATAAGAGGTTCAACATCAGCTTTGTTTGTAAATGTAAAGTTTCATAAGAGATAAAGGATATGTATCTAATACCTTTCTAAAGAATCACACAGACTGCATAGATGGTATAGTAATAGCATACAGCTAAACTTCAGCAACTTGAAATTAGTTGACTTTAATATTTCTGTAATTTCTAGCAATTTCTAGTGTTTACAGGGAAAATTTTTAACACAGATTGCCAGTGTAAAAAGGATTTCCAGGGGGAGTTAATAGACTTTGAATTACATTATTTAATCCCCTTTTTCATGCCCTGTTTCATGGCTGGCAAGATGCAAAAGTCAATGCATCCATGTAAGTGGGGGTCAGGCCTCTGACTGGAGGTACGTCCTGAGACATACTAGAGCAAATGCATCTCTTTTTGACAGAGGACATGCAGGGTTGGGAGGACTGGCACAGCTAGCTGTTAAAAATCAAACCTAGCTTCTTCCCTTATTGTTATAGACCATGTCTACAAAGTTCTGCTCCTTGCTGCTCCTTCTCAAGGCAACTCTTTCTGTTCCCTCCAACTTCCCAGGCCTGAATCCAAAACTCCCTTGGGCTGTGCTCGTACACCCTCTACCCCGGTCCCCTGAGCTGGTTGTCGACTTACCAACACTTCCTTGTGTTGCACACACATTCAGTTTTGCAGCAACCTCTTCCATGGGGAAAAAATTCCTTCTGTAAATAGCTCCTCTCTTGTCAGCGATGCAGCAAGAAACCAAAGTCTAGGAACATATTCAATATGCTGGCTTTCCAAGGATCTCTTTGGGAAGTGGGTGCATTCGTGTATGCAGGGAGACTCAAAGGATAAGTACAGCCAGAGAAGAAAATTCTGTTGAGTCTGGTGGGAGACAGGCCTGTGAAATCTTTTCAAAGATCTCTTTTTATGATGTCTCTCACGTGTTTCAGTCCATATTTTTGGTAGCTTGTGGTTTAACTGCACATTTCTATCTTTAAGAGTAATAATTTGAAATCTCGCCTTATCTTTCTGATTGTTGTGGTCAAGGCAGGGCAACTCTGAAACTATTTTTGGAGCAAAGACTCTTCTCTGAAGTTTTTGTTCCAAGTTAGAACTTTATTCCAAACCAGGTTTTAAGCAACCATTAAATATCTGGTTAAATCCTATCAGAGTCTACAGTGCTTCTGGCCTGTATTTCCAACTAAGCATGTGCTTAAATAATGACCTTTAATTCTTGCATCAGGGCTTTAGTCAATTTTTTTTTTTTTTTTTAAATAAACTGGTGTAACATTTCTTTCTAGTTTATATGTTGATATTGAAGTGCCATAATGGTTAGGTTTCCAGCCTCTATTTTCAGATCTTTCTTTTCCTGGTTGATCTGGGATAGCAAACACTGCCTTAATTTTACACGGTGTCTTATCCTGCATGAATGTAAATCAAAGTCAAAACTTCCATTTACTTCTGTTGTGCAGGAATATTTTCACAATATGCTGACAGTTCTTTTGGCTTGACACTGAAGCCCTTAATTTAAGAAACGTGCTTATATTTCCAAATCTCAGACTTTTATTTTCATTTAAAAATACCCTAAAAACCAAGTGCCATTATTTGCAGCTTAAAAAAGAAAAAAGGAAATAATTTTTATCCCCTAAAAACCAAGTGCCATTATTTGCAGCTTAAAAAAAGAAAAAAGAAAAAAAATTTTACCTTACTGTTACAAAAAAACATCCTGTTTTCTGCAAATTGAGCTACAGAGCTTTGGTCTAAATGTGAGGCAAAAAATGGCTTTTGCTTAAACTGATGGTTTTATATAATGCTAAGTATATATATGAAAATTGTTGTCCTTCAACAATGTTTCTGTCAATAGTAGGCATATTACAGTGCACTATATCCTCTCTATTCTGTGTTCATTTATGGCCCTTAATATGATAATCACTGAGGAAAAATTACATGGTATTTCCAAAATTAAATGTAAGGATGCACAATGAACATAAAATTATAATGTCAGACAGCTCAGGGATGAAGATAGACAAATTAAAAATGGTGATCAGACACAAATTTTTAGCATGAGTCTAACAAAATGTGAGCTAAATGGCATGACCCTAAGAAAACATCGAAACAACTCCACAAAGGATATGGCAAGTGCTCCATTTAAAGCTTTAAACTGGGATTATATTTCTAAAAAGAAATCTGTGGTCCAATGGAGTAATTATTGGGTGACATTTCATGGCCTGTGTTTTAATGCAGGATAAAAGTCCACTAAATTGTTATAATGGTCATCTTGTCACATCTGTTATCTTTCACTAACACAAAGGGCATTGGTCAGGACTCTGAAATCCTGCTAAATTTTACAAATGACACAAAGATGTGGGAATCCTAATTACTGCAGATTGCATTCAGAGAGAGTGACTTGAATACTAGTAAAATCAGTCAGAAACCGTGTTTTGATATGGTCAAGGACAGGGGAATAAAGAGGACAGGTAATACCTGCAGGAAGAAGACCATATCCTGAAAAGATGCACCATGGCAAAAATTTCTGTGATAGAGTGATAAAGTAGCTGAAAATGACCTCTAGCTTGGTGTGGTGTGAGTTTTCCCTATGTGACTAGTGGAGTGATGACTGAGTAGGAAAGAGAACATGATTTTACTCCTCTGCATGTTAGTTGGTTGGCCACTGCTAATTGCACAACGTGTACCATCTTGGCATGTCCACGTTCAAAAAGGTGGGACTGCAGAGGCTGCAGCAAAGAGCAACAAAATCCATTGTGAGATACCCTGATTTCAGTGTGTTAGCACCCTCAAAGTAGGAAAATACTGCCTGCTTCTTGATGGAGAGAAAACAAGGACCCTCAATTGGATGTGGAGGAATGAAAAAAAACAGCCTAAGTGGGTTTGAAATTGGCTGTTTTTCTAATTAGTCAAGATATTAAACTCAGTAGAGAGGTAACTAGTTGAAGACTAGATAAAATGTAAGATTTCTCAAGGACCTAATAGTCTTCTTGATTAGACAGTATATTACTTGAAAACAGGGTACATGGACAGCAGCAGAATAAGGAACACTGTTGTGTCCTGACCTAATCCATGCTAATCTTCTCTCTTCCACTACAAGATTTCACCCCAGTGATGCTGAGAGGAAGATAAATTTCTGTGGAAGCCATAACAAAGGGGAGCTTTCCATGGCATAATAGTTAAATCCTGAGCCCTGAAATTCTGCAAGATGTGATGCTTTGGTACACCTGGCTGGTGGGGAAGGTTTTTTCATCTAAAAACTGACTTGAACATCTGTGAGTATCTACTGTGGGAACATGAATTTCAGTGAGAGTACTGTGATAGAATTCTGGAGTGTAGATCCATGAAGACCTACGATCAGTTTGATCTGAAAGGTCACTGTGTTAGAACTACTGCATGTACATATTATGGCTTAGAGTGCTATAGATTACATTAAAAATAATACCAAAAGACTAAATAATACATATCAGATTCCCCTGAAATTAAGGATATGGGTAAATTGGGACATAGATGAAGCCATTTGTGGTTTTGACTATAAAACGCTTGACTGAGGAACTTGCCAGACTGAAATTACCACTTATCAGAAGTTCAATAGGAACTTTTTTGTAAAGTTCAAACCCTGTTCTCTTCCTGCTCATCTCTAGCTCATACAACACCAGCCCTGGCCAGTTCCATTTTCAGTGTTTCTAATACTGATGGATAGGTGAACTCTGTGCACTTAATAGCAGCCCAGTTCTACTCACTCAAAACCCGTGTGAATCAGCCTGTTAATAATTACTGCTGTCCCGACAGACTTATTCCTGCTTCACATCAGTGTGTGTGAGCAGGCCCAGTATTTTGTTATTCTGATGTTTTGAGGCATTTTTACTGCATTCCTCCATAGAACATTTAGTTCTGCTTCCTTTATTTTGATGTTAAGTCATGTTCTAACGTTTTCTTCAATGATTAATGATTGTATCTTATGGTCCCTCAGAAGCATGTATCCAATCATTATGGACAGTAGAATTAAATATTGTTTGGACATTTACTTCCTTCCATTCTGCTTATATTATTTTACTTCTATTTCCAATGTTAACATCTTAAAAGGGAACTTAACTGTAAGTACTGAGCAGCTCTGGGCTATGGAAAAAATAATTTTCTTGGTGAATCTGTTAGTCTTTTAACTTCTGGCTGAATAGCTGGAATGGAAATTATTCCTCTCCACCCCTTTTGAGTTCGCTTTCAATCAAGAGATAGTTGACAGACAAAAGATATCATTCACAGCTCTCTGGATTCATACAGAGAGCTACTGAGGGCTGCAGTGTATGAATACAGGTGGTAAGAAAGCCTTTAGGACTGCTCTCTAGTGTAGTACACAAGAGGAAAGCTTATCTTCTGGGAGTGGTTAAACAAGGAAGGAATGGACATTGATATGTCAATGTGTATTGATACTTCTCCAGTAAGCCTGTGTGTTGGTGAAAGTGGAAACAGCCTGGTGACACATCTGAAGAGTCTCCTGCCATGTTCCCTGAAGAGCAGGGATGGTTGAGGGGCTGTTAGATCTGCTCTGTCATGTCTGAGGCATCTTGGCATAGGTGTCTTCAGTGCAGGAGAGATTCTTCAGTCCAGTTCTATGGAGGGTAAAAATCCTGTATTTAACATTTCCTTTTTCTCTCTGCACATCCCTATATTCAACAAATTGAAGAAAAGTCCAGCCTAATGACTGAAAGGGGAGAGTAGCTGTGTCATATAGAGTGATTGCTTTTCAACATTCAAAATTAATAGTAACCTACATAAATATTGCATTTTCTAGCTGAAAGTGGTTAAGAGAAACCTCATGGATCTTTTGGGCTCTTGTATCAGTGTAGCATTAACATGGTGGTGATCAGAATGGTTATGAAGGTAGGAAGACAAGAAAAGTATTAATACTGTTATTTTTTATAGGGAATATGTGATTAAGTAACAATTTTTTTATTGTTTTATAGTAAAATTAAAAAGTCTCCAGACTATGTGTGTACATAGAAGTTTGTAAGCCATTTGTTCCATACAGAATTAGTCCTGGGTCCTGAAGTCACAGGGAAAGAATAAAAGGCACTTAGGGTTGCACCTGGTATGCTGTTCTTTTTACCTGTTTGGATCTTGGAGCACTTACCCTGTGAGTAGAGAGTGCGAGAACTGGACTTGTTCAACCTGGAGGAGAGATGGCTTCAGAGGGACGTAATAGCAGAAAACAATGCCTGTGGAAATGTCATGTAGAGGATAAATCTGACCTCTCCACAGTGGTACACAGAGGAGAAAGAAAAGATTTCTTGAATTGAAATGGAACTGAAAGGTGGAGGTGGGTCTGAATATAAAGTTGGGGGAAGATGCACTGTGAGGAGAGTCAGTCATTCAACAGGCTGCCTCAGGAGGTTGAGAAACCTCATTTTTGGAGGTTTACAGAGGGCTGACAAAGCCCTGAGCAACCTCATCTGGATTCAGTCCTGTCCTTTCTTTGATTAGGAGATTGGACTAGAGATCTTCTGAAGTCCCCTCCAGCCTGAACAAGTCTGTGATATTATTTGAATGATAAAAGAAAATGTGGTGTGGCCTCCTTAGGCCACATGCTGTTTGTTAAATCTGCTGTATTATTATCATGGTTAGCTCGATTAGGGCTAACCTTTGCTGTTCATTTCATACACCTAAAAAAGAGTATACTATTTCCCTCTTCAGTCTAGTCATCTTGCCTTTTTAGAGTCATGTGTCTCCCATTGATCTTAGCCATAACATCAGCTGACTCATCTTTAAATAAATTATTTACATAATCTTCCTATAGTTACTATATGGAGGTTTTTTTACTGCAAATAACTTAATGTTCGATCATTGTGCACCATTTATCTCTTTCCTGAATGAACGTTGTGTTTGTAACAAAATCAGTCAAGGAGATTCTCTCCACAGGCCCACAAAGGGCTTTGATTTGCAGAGAGTGTGGGCCAGCTTGTTAGTGTGAGAAGATGGAGTAGATTTTCTTGGAAAAATACAAGTTGAAATGGGTTTATATCTGAAAATTCAAATTTGGCTTTCCAGACAGGATGG
Source organism: Apus apus (assembly GCF_020740795.1). Taxonomy (NCBI): domain Eukaryota; kingdom Metazoa; phylum Chordata; class Aves; order Apodiformes; family Apodidae; genus Apus; species Apus apus. Next base: position 19,150,696 of record NC_067282.1, read on the forward strand.
AGAAGAAAACTATCTGCTAAGACAGCAATAGGGTTTACTTACTGATAATGTCTGATATATAAATCTCAAAGAAGCAGCCATTTTCCGCATAAATATTTTCTCTGAACAGTGCTTCTTTTCTTTCAAGATGACCTGGAGCTGGAAGGGAGAAAATTTTTCCTTGATTTTGTCATTTGCAAGTTTGAGTACATATTAATTCAGCCTTGATTTGTATCAGGATTATATTTCTTTTCATATAATCTGAAACATATCAAGAAATATTTATATGAGAGAGACAGGAATAAGGCTTTTCTAAACTTGTCACTTCTAATATTTATTTTGTTTCAAAATATGTTTGCTTCTTTAACTGTCATAGAGGTAATCTAGACTCCTCATGTTACTTACATGTGAGATTGAAGGATAATTCAGGTTCCTCTCTGAGATACATGTAAAAGCATTTATTGGATCTTCAGGCATACATCAAGATTTTCAAACTGAGAAAATTAATCTAATTTCACTGTAATGCCTTTAAAATAGAGTATTTTGCAAGCTTATTTAAACAATCTTAGACTCATAAGCATTAGTGTTTACTTCATTTAGCCTTCCTCTTTTTAATGTGCTACTTTTGCTCCTCAGAAGTTGTTCATGATGTCTGCAGGATTTCCTAGGTGATTAAGGCCATAGGATGCTGCTGCTCTCATAGATCTGACTGGCAGATCACGTGGACTATGAGTTTGAAGGGAGGTGACTCAGGACGTCCCTGTCCTTGGAGCCACCCTCATGATGCCTGGCTAGCAAATCCTCTCTGCACTGGAGTCATGTTGTTGGAGCACAGCCCCTTGCCAGCCACCCCCTCTTCCTGGGCAGGTCCCTGGCACTGGGGGGAGATTGCAGATAACCATGTTTTTCAGTATGGTACTTCCCAGAGCTCTACACTGAGCCCTCTGCCTTCCCACACAGGCATGGGCCAGACTTAGATTTCTGGCTCTGTGGCACCAGCAGGGGAGATCAAAAAGGTCTGTGTGGTCTAGAGTGGGTGTTTTAGGTGCTGTTTTTTTTTTTTAATGAAAGTTTTGTGCATTCTTAATAGTCATCTTGCAGCAGTCTTGGCTGTATCTTTTTATGTTTTGCTTTGCATATGTATCAGATACAGGAGTGAACACTGAGATATTAGACAGATTTTGTTACCAGGACTTTGTCAGGTATTTTGGAGGTACCCACAATTCCCAAGAGTAGAAGAAAGAGGTATTTCACTACCTGTCCATCATGAATTATTATTGGACATTTTTTTTCTTATTGTGAGAAAGAGCTTCTGACCCAGTACAAGAGTTTAACTGGCTAGAAATAGAGTTTAACAGTTATTTAATAGGCTCAGGAGAAGTTAAAGATCAAACCAGAAAGACCTTCTGGTTTTATGCCAAAGTAATCATACTGTATGGACTTCCTATGCATAGGGCATTTCTTTTAGAACCTCACACAAATTCCATAAAAAAAAGATTATCCATTTAAATGCAAAAAACCTTCACATTTGAATGTATTGAAAGTATGCAGATTCCTTTTTATAAAAGGAAAGTCAGGAAAATCTCATTTTAAAGGTTTTGGTTTATATTTCCATAATAATTTAATTAGAACCTCTAATTTGGAGTTGTCAGACCCAGCATTAAATAGGGAGAAATGTCTTTGCATAATGAAAGTGGGACACTAAGTACAGTGATCTAGCTGGATTCCAGTTTGAATAATTACACATGCTTAAATATAATATATTTTGACATTTCAGGTAAACAAGAACATTATTTATCCCCTCCTGTCCTAAACTGAGGAATACTGCTAAAAACCCCTTACATTTCATATGAAAGTCAGCTGCCATTCATGGATGGGAAAAATGAATCTGGGCTTTTTATGGGTGGCCATGAATAGAAAGGCTGATCCTGTGGAAATCAGTGGCAAAATTTCCTTTTGCTTTCTTAAGCAAAGGATTCCACTTGTCATTTCTGTGTCTGGTTTTGCCATCGACCTCACATGAGACCTTGTGTAAATTATTTCACCGCTTCATACAAAAGTTTTTTTTCCCCCTCTAAATTCAGTCTAATGGTGCTTAAAAATTTACCACAACCTTAAGTACAAATAATAAGTACCATATAAGGCCTCTATTTTAATATAATTATCATGAGTAAGGCAAGTAAAGTCTCTTTGGTTTAAGGTTTTCCATTACAAGACTCCATTTTTCAGCTACTTACGTCAACTGGCCTGAGCGCACTTATATTTTCCATATGGGGTAGGGACCTCAGCCTGACGCCTGTTGGAAATTTCATCAAAAAATGGTGTGCATTTTAATTCCTATCTGTAAAGAGGTGTCCAGATTAGGTAGAGTTATGTGTTTCTTGAAACCTGAGTTCTTATTTGCTCAGCAGCGACCTGGCAGAAATTGGCACTTAGGTTTCCTTCTGAACATGCCATCTGCACTGGGCATCCTCTCTCCCACCCTACAGGAGAAGAACATGACTTTCCCTGTAATTTCTCCTCCTGTTGCCATGCACGGCTATGGCACAGCATCTAATAGCAAGGTCTAATATCCTTTGCTCCTGCTGTTTTTCCTTCTGCTGCCCTAGCAATGAAGAGATGGAGGCCACCTGAGGGGAATGGGAATGATGCAAAATCGAGGAACACAGGATGAGGGAAAATCTGCTTAGTGAGACTTACTCAGCATCACAGAAGTCTACTGTGGCACGCTCAAGCATAAGATTTGCTTTTCCTAGAATAATGTTATGGTTGCCAGACATGCTATGTAATATGGGATTTCCTGTATTATTGTCTAAACTTCTGTGTCCTGTATTAAACATACAGGTTACTAATTTCCCTTTATTTTCAGAACTGCACAGTCCTTGCAAAATCTGGAGTCTTACCACTGACTTTGATCTACATCTTCTCTGTGTTTTTTTTTTCTCTGTTTCCTTCCTCAAAGTGCGTGGATAAACCCAATTCTGAGGATCATAACAGGAGGTAACAGCACCTGTGCAGTCACACATAGGATTTATACCACTACTAGAGCACGACATGCACCTGCCTGGCATCAGGATGGGTTGCAAATGGACCTTCAGGAAAGCAGGTTGTTGGGTGAGGCAAAAGTAGAGTGTAAGGCTGAGCACTAACCAGTTTTAATTCTGGATATGGAAGTGGTGAAGGGGTGGGGGAAAAGGCCTTCTGGTGGTAAGTTTTGCCTCTGGTACAAGGGGCAGGCATGGCAAGGAGATCACAGTGATGCCTCTTGCTGGATAGTCAGTTGTAAGACCTTTAGGGTTTCCTGAAAGCAGGTAAGTCCATCTGAGCAACATGGTCTGGATGGAGCAACACTATTCACAGGGATGCTGGAGAATAAACCTTTGTATTCAGGCCTGGTTTTCTAGACCCTCACTCTTTTTGTCCTACGGTCAGTATGTAAGGGTGGTTTTGAGTGTCTCTGTCCTACTCTAGACCCCGAGAGCTTCCACATGAGCAGGTATTCAGTGCTATTCAACAAGTACTGTAAAGCCACAGTGAAAGCCATCATGCTGTGGTTGGTACCAGAACTGGTGGATATGGACCACCTTGAATACACCTGTGCTGTGTTGTTCTGGAGCATGTTTTGGGCACTTCACTGGCCCACAACTTTGATTTGCAGTGGCAAACAGGCTCTGTGGTGTGCCCAGCAAACCCACAGCAGGCCTCAGCAGACCAAGTTATCTAATGACAAAGGCTGCACTGAAGGAGCCTTGACTGTGCTCTCAATTGCAAGTCCTTCTGCCATCTTCTGCACATGAAGCTGTGAGGCTGCTAGGGAGAGCCTAACAGCCTGTGCTAAACGATATTCTAAATAAAATTTTCCTTTGTCTGTTCCTGGTGGCAAATATGCCTAAACACTGCAAAATTTTATTTTGAACAGCTCAGTTGTCATGTTCCTCCTCGGTATCCTTTTTCCTGTAGCATCACATTTCCAGGCACAGCTCCTCTGTGGCTGCAGCTGCTAGGGATCATCTGCACTCACTGGAGTTCCTCTCCCTCCTCCCCTCTCCAACATCTTCATTACAAATGTGCATAATTCTGTGTTTGCAATTAGTATATGCTGTTTGGGGCCTAATTATACTGTATATTCTGGTTTATCTAACACTGCTCATCTGTTGTGTGAAAAACAGTTTAGGAATCCCAGCCTGATTTCTGTGGGAATCTTCCTTCTTTGAAGTGGGAAGATCAGAGTCATGGCTGGGTCAGCACAGAAGGAGTTCTTCTGCCCCCGCTCAGGGTGCCAGGTGTCAGCACTGGTGCAAGATGGGCTCCTGTTGTGCAAACATGGCTGGAGCACTTCACAGCCCACAGTGCAGCCCTGAGACAGTGATAATACTCCACTGAGACCTGTGATAAAGCCACGTCAGAGCCCCTTCCCTTCCCTTCCCTTCCCTTCCCTTCCCTTCCCTTCCCTTCCCTTCCCTTCCCTTCCCTTCCCTTCCCTTCCCTTCCCTTCCCTTCCCTTCCCTTCCCTTCCCTTCCCTTCCCTTCCCTTCCCTTCCCTTCCCTTCCCTTCCCTTCCCTTCCCTTCCCTCCCCTTCCCTTCCCTTCCCTTCCCTTGAAAAAAATACTTTGTCCCTTGCTCATGAGCCACTATTGCAATGGAAATTTCTGAATTATCTGCCCTAGATGATCTTGCTCTGACAGAAGGGTAGGACTAGATGATCTCTAGTGGTCTCTTCCAACCCCTAACATTCTGTGACTCTATGATTCTATGATATACAAGCCTGCTCTTAAATAAGGAGGCATAAATGTTTATTCCACCTACCCTTTCATAGAGAATTGGGAGTAAATACCATTAAAAAAGCTTTACCATCCCCAGCCCCCCAGCCCTAATATCTGTTCTCTTGAATGAAGGAATATATATATATTTAAAAGTTGAACCTGTATAATAAAAAAAAGGCAGAATAAATATTTTCAGCATGTATTACAGGTATAATGTGACCCTAAGGCAGGCTGAGGCCTTTGTTTCTAGCATTCAGTGTTTGAACAGGTTATTGACAGTGTCAGGGGGAAAAAAACTCAGAAGATCTGAGTTACTCAGTGTAATGACAAGAATCAGGAGATGCTTCCATTTACCCACTCTGTCATTAGAGAGTGTAATAAACAATAGTGTGACCAGAGCAGCCAGCCAATTGCTGGTTCAATAAACTTACCCTCCCTTTTGGGTAGAAATAATTCTCCTCAATATTACAAATGCAAAACCTACCCTACCCTCCCACCAGCATTTTTAGCAGGACTTGGGCTACCTGGAGCAAGGTACAATGATAATAAATGGGATTTGCCAAATGCAACAAGTCACTGGCTGAGAAGTGATCTAATGACAACGCAAGCTGACCTCGTGCCACTGAGATGTATTACAGCAACCTAACCTAGGAAAAGAAAGCTGCAATGTGAAACTTAATCTTTTGAATGTGTTAACAATTCATGACTGTGTCTAGGGAGTAATAAGTACATGAGTGAACACAATCCCATGTCTCCCATGAAGACACTTGGCAGAAAAAGAAGACATTGCTCCTGTGTGTCACAGCGCCTGCCAGCAAGGGGATGGTGCAGAGACTTACTGCGTGTAGCACTTGGCACAGGACATCCAGCCACACGCCATCCTGGAAAGCTGACAGATTAAACACAGAAGTAGATGGATGGTGACACCAGATAAGTGTGACATTATGTTAACAGGTTGTGCTAGTGCCATGCTTTGTTTACATGGCTTATGTGAACTCTTCTGTTTTCTAGAGGAAAGGACCAAGTTTAACATGGTTTGTAAATGAAGCATCTGCTCAGGCACACAAAAAGCTGCATGTGTTACATGTTGAGGATTTAAAAATTGTGTATACTATTTAAGATTAACCCATACATATGTGTATGTTACAAACAAGGCAGGATAAAGAGCAATTTGAGATGTAAAGCTATCTTTCAAGGCTCCTCAGTCTGGACAAAATCTTGAGTTATCAGTTTTTATATAAATCTGTGTATTTTTTATATATGGACACACATATCTGTGTATGAATGTGGGTAATTTATACTTATAAAACCACATGAATATTATATAGCCATATAAAATGATAAGCATACAGAAGAATGTCTGTTTTTATAGGTTTCTAATGGTGGAATAAATAATTTCATTACTTCTTCTTCTCTAATAAGATGAAATAAATACATTGTACAGACTACTGAGCACTTCAGGAAGGCTCTGAAAAATCTCAGTATCACATTACAGAATTCAGCAGTAATCTTTACTTTAATAGGATTAAAAGGTTGAAAAACAGAGGAGGAGATGGTTTTCCATGAATGTGCTTGTAAACACCGTAACTGTGTATGATGCACCAAGTTTATGTGGTAGCAGTAACTGTACAAAATCCCTAAGTATTCTCCACACCCTGAATCTGAGGAAAGACAAAGACTGTTTGCTGCAGAAGCCAAAAGAAAAAGATTGCTGTACTGAAGGTTAAACGATGTCTCTTGTCCATTTTAAAATGTGAGCCTCTCTTGAGGAAGGTCTCAAATACCTACCCCACTGCTTCAATTCTGTCATTCATGGTTACACTGAACTTGCAAAACTAAGTACACTCGCCACGCGAGGTGGCATGTGAATTAAAGTGCACAACTTTTGTTTTGCAGAGAGCTAAACAATCCCGCTGGATACCTGTGAGTACCCTGAGCATATTATATACTCAGACATTGGAAAAAACTACCTGACAGGTTTTCAATAAATTATACCTGAAACTCAGATTGATATACTTAGTGTCAGCAAGAGGCAGTATGTCCATAATGGGATAGTCTGGCTGCTGATCTGGTAGATTCACTTCTATCATTGAAATAATATCTTGGTTTTCTCTAACTTTGGCTTCCTGATGGGACAAAGCTGAAAAGATGAGGACCTTGAATCATAACAAGAATTGGAAATTTTGTGGTATCTATTATCACTTGACTTGTTTTAACCACATAATTTTATGGAATCAAGTCACGTTCCTGCCAGAAGACTTAAACGTTCTCTGAAGTCAATGATCGAGCGGTGTTTCTATGAGAAAGGCTGTTTTGATGGTAACTCACTAGGGACAATAAAGTCAACATATACATGGAGTTTGAAATTCTCTCTCAAAAAACCCCAATGCAGCTTATTGTTTATTCTCTTTGAATATGCAGTAATTGGCATCTCTAGGAAGAGCTAATATATGTATCTGTTTAGAATAGGATTTAGGGAACTTAACAAAAAGCCTTATTTGGAGATGTTGGCCTCAGTCCACCTTCTGCAGCTAAATCTTCTGGTCCAAGGTGATTATAGGAAAGAAGATAGATCATGTTAAAGTTCACACAACCAATTATGCTTAAAAAATATTAGAAGAACTATCTGGGATTAGTGAAAATCCTTACTAGGTCTATAAATATCCAGAAATCTTCATCATCTCCTCTTTCAGTGTGAGTTTGAGGGAGGAGAAATAGAGAATACAGAAATTTCCTAAAGAGACTAGACATCATGTGAAGGTGCAGGAGAAGAGGAATAGGGATGATTCCTATACTGAACTGACTTGGGCAAAGGAAAGGTGGGACCAGAAAGGTCCTTCCAACTTACTGAGTACAGAGAACAAACACATCATGCAGTCCCATTCATAAACTCTGGAAATTCCACCATAAAACTGCTTCCCTTGAACATACCTAAAATAGAACCTTTCTCAGACTGACAGTTATAACCATAGAAAAGAAGGCATGCAGAATCTTTTCACTTTTTTTTTCTTTTGTTTGTGTCTGTCCAAATAACAAGGCATAAGGCAGCTCTGATATTTTTCAGGCCTCTGTTATGCTTCACCTGTAACATTAATGAATATAAGCTGTCATGATCAGAAAGAGGTCATAATGCACTGATGACATCTGCAGCACTTTACTTTCCACCGTCTCCTGTACCAGGAAACTTTGGAGTGCGCTGCTGGCCACAGTGTGCAAAGGCCGTCTCTGTGTTTTGTCTGGTGTAAAAGACCACACTCAGGAGTCTAAAATATTACATTTCTAAATGCCCTGGTGAGAGCTACTTGACTGAGCTTTCCACTTGCTATTGCAGCTGCCCAGTCCTGGCACACAGCTAAGTGAGTGGCTTGTGGCTGTGGCTGAGAAATCCTGAATGGATGGTAAGGAACTGGGAATTTTGTGCTGCTGCCATGGGAAAGCATCAGGCGCTTCATGATGACCCTTCTGTGCTTTGAACCCCTGTGTTGGATTTTGCTGCTTTTACTATTGAAATGCCACTACTAGGAGATTAGGGAGCTGGTTTATAGATCACAGTATTTAGTCCCTGCTTTGGTTTAACACTTCTCAGTGTCATACTTCAGTGTTAGGACATAGAACTAAGAGACTATTTGCAGTTTGCTGCAAGCTGTTGAAATACTTTTGGGTTTGTAACCACAGCAAAACCTTCTATTTCAGATTTGGTAAAATATGTGTTCACTGGCAACAGAGAGCTCACTTATTTGACATAAAGAACGCTTCCCCTCTGAGATAATAAAAATGCTTTGAGGTACATTTCTTGAAACAGTGACATTTTCTGTATTTGTTATGATTTTATAAAAGTTTTGCATATTTTTAAAGCATACAGAGAATGTAAGGCTATAGCTTTGTGAAAAAGTGAGGTTCAGGGGTTAGCACATTAAGCTGGGAAGGGAAAGGTGCCACCTTTGCCGACAGCCTTGAGTAAGTTATCTCTTTCCTTGTTCCTTATTTTCTGGTGTAATTAATATGGTGATATCAATGGTTATCTTTTCATTGTCCTTACAGACCCAAGGGAAATGTGATAACAACTGTGAATACTTTTGGGATTTTAAGAAGATGAACCTTCTTGATTAATTCCTTTGAAAATTATGCAAAGGTTTAGGTTTTGCTGGTTTAATAGCTATGAGAACTGCTGAGTAATTATTGGCCTTGAATGAAGGGCAAGAAAGCACTCATTACTCTGAAATCTTTCTATGTGGAGTAGACCTGCAATTTTGCACAATATATTTCCTGAGTGTTCCTTTTTTAATTTTTCTTTTCTTAATGTGGTAACAGTAAAAATAGAAAAGCTTCTGGGTTTATCTTCATATTCTTTCTGGTCATGACTGGACCATGGTGTCAATATTGGAAACTCAGAGGCTTGGAAGGTTTCCCAGGGATAATGCTGGGGCCATTCTAAAGCTGACAAAAGTCAATAGGAGTTTTTCCATTGATTTAAATGGGATCTAGGTTACACAGACTATGTAAGTCTCATTTCACTGTATATTTATGAAGAAACTAACAATTAAGGGCTGAGCTTACAGAGAATGCATAGTAAGCATGCTACCAAAGACCTATTGGATAAAAAACCTCGCTTGCAAAAAAATTAACTTCTTTTTCAGAAGACCCAGCCAAGTGACTGAAGTAACTCTCTCTGCAAATGAGGATGTGCTTTGCACATATGCTAACTTTGGGTTAATCCAAAACAATAACAGATTTTTTGAAAACTATGGACAAAATGCCAGTAATAGCAACAAACCAAAGCATTGTGCTTTGTAATGATACGGGCTTTTTGTTGCCTTCTCTCTGGGACTCCAGAGGCTGTGGATTGAAACAGGGTAGAAAGTGGCAGTCTAGAGCCTCCTCATCTCGAACATGATTAGCTGACTTCATGCTTGGCATTCAGGTTGAAGCTACAAAAAGGGCCATTTAGAATTAGGCTTTGAGATGTGAACAGTCCAGAGAGGTTTTGGTTTATTTTCTGCACAATTAAATCTACAATCTACCTAGGAATAATTATAGCTCATCCGTTGCCTGTGCTGGCTTACCTTGTCAATACTGCTCTGTAGGCACACACCTGTGATGTTGTGAGAAGAAAGAGGGGCTGGACATTAACCCCTCCTCCCCTTTCCTAGGACAAAACCTAACAAGCCCTTGGGCTCTGCCACATATTTCTGCCCTTATGTGAGATTTTCAGAAAACCATCCTGTTCCCTGCTGTCCTTTATGAGTGACCTGGGATCCTTCGAGCTGCTAGCTTGGTAAGCCCACTTCTTCCAACGACTTGAGAACTTTGATATTTCTTTCTACCATTCCACTACCACCTCTGTCCTCTCACCTCCTACACATATCTATCAGATGTAGTTTCATCATGTTCCCAGATTTTCTTAGGATCTGACAAAATCCATGTCAGGGTTAACAATTGCTATGGGCAATAGGAAAATTGATGGTCACCTTCCTTCTTCAGTGTTTCAAGTGTTTGATGTAGGATGGCTACTCATGCTTTGAGAGTGGGAGTGCTCTGGGAATGGAACTACTTCCTCCTGTCTTGAATGTGGTTAGACTAAATCACAGGGCGTAGAGAGCGGAACACCAGCTGTGCTGCAGTGCTGCGCAATGGGGACAGCATCTGCAGCTGCAGTCCTTGGTTTTGGTGACAATGTGAGGAGAATAGAGACAAGCAGATTTTGACTCTTTTTTCTAGGAATAGCTCTGCCCTGCTGATGTACTCTTGGACACAGCTCTATTTCCAGAGAGCTGAATTTAAAAAGAAAGTCCAGCAAAAAAGAAAATGTTCCTGGATAGGTCAGATCCCAAAAGACCTGGTTATTTAAGGACTGACCTTTACGGTTTCAGATCAGAATGTGCACTATATTTCAGCATCACTTTTGTACTGAAGGTAGGAAAAAGCCCTTTCTCGTGGTTCCCCACCTCTTTACCTGTGCTCACTTTTATTGTTGACAAGTTGAAATTTTGATATAAAGGAAGAAGACTGCAAAACAAGAAAAGTAAGATGGTTAGCTATGGAGATACTCCCAGCATCTTATTAAGGAGAGAGGAAAATAAGATTTTCTTCATCAATATAGAAAGCTTTGACATTTGATTCCCGACCCTCTGGCATGAAAAAATATGGCTTTGCATCCCGTGTTACAGGTGATCTGCACTTTTTACCGAGGAAGGGATCTTTGTGCTAACAGCAGCACTCCACACATCAAAAAATAGTCAAAAGGTATGTGGGTGGTACTGAGGGCTTCCCTCCAGTTGATTCATAGCTGTGTGAGCTGCAGGGTCACAGTGGCCTTTGTGTTATGGTTGAGGCAGAGCTGTTTTCATAAATGGCTTCAGCAAACATCTTTGAGACAGGGTATAGGCTGAACATCATTCCTTCTGGATAGTATAACACTTCTGGATTGTGTAACACACCTTTCTGAGAGAATCTCAGTAATCTATTATATTTTCAATACCTGGAAATGTAGTTTTGGGGTTTTCCCCCCCCTTTTTTTAAGATAGCAGTTACTGTCTGTTTGCAGTATAAGTCAACTGAAATCTTTTGTCCAACTAGTAGGAATGACATGGATACTCATAAATAACTTCAAAATTCAGAAGGTCAGAGCCAGATGGTTGACATTTGATGACCTGTTCTTATTAGTGGGATGTGCATTGAAGCATGTGATGGAAAATTTGAGCCTCCCTTGCAGACACTCACTGCCTCTAAAACCTATGTCACTTCCAAGAGTCCTCAAGTATAGTGAGGGGAAAACAACTGATGACATCTACCCGGACTTGTACAAAGCATTAGGCACTGTTGTATGTGACATCCTGGTCTCTAAATTAGAAAGATATGGATTTGATGGATGGACCACTTGGTGGGTTAGGAACTGGCTGGGTGGTTGCACTCAGAGTTGTGGTCAGCTGCCTGATGTCCAAATGGAGATCAGTGATGAGGGGTATTCCTCGAAAGTTGGTCCTGAGATCAGTGCTGTTCAACACCTTTGTCAGAGGCATGGATACTGGGATTGAGTGCACTCTCAGCAGGTTTTTGATGACACCAAGCTGTGTGGAGTGGTTTACATGCTGGAGGGAAGGGATGCCATCCAGAGGGACCTTGACAGGCGGGAGAACTGGGCCAATGCCAACCTAACAAAATTCAAGAAGGCCAAGCGCCAGGTGCCAAACTCAGGTCAGGGTAATCCCAAGCACAATTACAGGTTGGGCAGAGAATGGAATGAGAACAGACCTCAGAAAAAGGCCTTGGAGCTGTTGGATGATGAAAAGCTCAACATGAGCCAGCCATGTGCACTTTCAGCCCAGAAAGCCAACCGTGACCTGGGCTGCAGGGAAAGAATAATGGCCAGCAGGTCAGAGGAGATGATTTCCCCCGCTCTATTCTGCTCTTGTGTACCTCCAGTATTATGTCCAGTTCTGGAGCCCCCAACAGAAGAAGGATATGGAGCATTTGGAGCAATTCCAGAGGAGGGCCATGAAGATGAACAGAGAGCTGGAGCAACTCTCCTATGAAGACAGATTGAGAGAGTTGGGGTTGTTCAGCCTGGAGGCTCTGGAGACATGTCATAGCTACCTTCTGTATCTGAAGGGGGCCTACAGGAAAGCTGGGGAGGGATTTCTTACAAGTGCATGTAGTGATAAGACCAGGGGTAAATGTTTTAAAGTGGAAGAGGGTAAATATAAGTTAGACATTAGGAAAAATTCTTTAGTGTAAGGGCAGTGAGACACTGGCACAGGTTGCCCAGGGGGGCTGTGGATGCCCCCTCCCTGGAAGTGTTCAAAGCCAGGTTGGATGGGGCTTTGAGCAACCTGGTGTAGTGGGAGGTGCCCCTGCCCATGCAAGGGGGTTGGGAGAAAGGGAGTGTTGTTGGTCTCCCAGCTACTGCAGTTCTGTGCTTCTCCTCAGCCCCTGCAGGAATGAGATCGTCTTGGTTTTAAATTGTTAAAAAACCACCGTGTTCTTGGTGAGTATTTGCCCAGTCCTTTTCCCTGTAGGATGGTGGTGCAAGAGAAGAGAGGGCACCTCATGCCTTGAGGTAGCAGAGGTAGACTGGTATTTAACTTCCATGTTGGAAAAGAGACTGAAAAATTTCATCACAAATTTAACCAAGTTTGGGCTGCTAAACCCAGTGTAGGGCAGAAATTTAAACTACCTTTCAGCAGCTCTGCTGTCCTTACTGCATTAGTTTGCTAGTGCAGTTGCAGTTGTTAACACTGTTGCTATGGTCCGACTTACACATTTACAGTAGTACATCTGCTTTAACTGGGTTAACTGCAATGTTGCTCAGCACTACCTCCCTAGATTAATAAAGGGCAGATACAAGTCTTCTGAGGATATTGATGTTCAATTAACATCACCTCTTTCATTATCAGAGGCATGACTGATAAACTGCATGTCTGTCAGGTCTGTGTTACTTCATGAGGGAGCAAGAACTAATTCACAGAAAAGAATTCACATGGAAAAAAACCCCAACAAACCGAACAGAACTCCCCATTCCTCCCCACACTCCCCTCCCCTGCCCTCTTTCCAAAGTGGAGATTTCCGTATTTTTGCGACAAGATCCCTCAAAAGCTAAAATTTTGGTTTGTCTGGGAACAGTTTCAGCTCCAGGTCATGAATTCATGCTTGCTCCTCATAGTTTGGAGCAGCAGCAGCTAGAGTCCTCCAAGGACTGAACCCCATCTGTACAAACATCGCTTGAAACTGTAGAGAGGCTACTGTCAGTCTGGGTGGAATAATGTTTGTGTATGCATTACAGATGAAGAGAGGTCATGCTTGGTGTCTGCAACAGAGCAAGGAGCTGAGCCCATGCTTCTGAGTGCCACTCCTTTGCCTCCAGATAGAATACTGTTATTTGGTTTATATATGGTTCTTTGTGGTCAACAAGAAACTGTTGAGCCTCCTCTAGGACCCTGCTGCCTTTCTCTGCTCTGAGAAATCTTGACTTCTGCATTTTTAGTTTTTTTATTTTTCCTTGGGCTGAAGTCAATACGCTAAGTAGTTGAACAGCAGGAGGACAAGTATGGAGGCAAGACAGTATGGAAAACTATAGTTATAAGAAATCATTTTTCCCAAAATTACATGGAAAAATTCCTGAACTGCTCTATAGTAGATATTAAGCACACTCTGGTCAGAGGTTCAGCTTTACCAATGAAATCATAAAATCATAGAATCATTAAGGTTGGAAGGGACCTTAAAAATCATCAAGGTCCAACCCCCCTGCCATGAGCAGGGAACCCTGCCACTAGATCAGGTTGCACAAAACCTCCTCCAACCTGTCCTAAAAAACCTCCAGGGACAGGGCATCAACAACCTCCCTGGGCAACCCATTCCAGCTCCTCACCATCCTTCTAGTGAAGAATTTCTTCCTAATATCTAGCCTAAATCTCCCTTCTCTCAGTTTAAACCCATTACCCTTTGTCCTATCACTATCTTGTTGGATGAAAAGCCCCTCCCCAGCTTTCCTGTAGGCCCCTTTCAAGTACTGGATGGCTGCTATGAGGTCTCCCTGGAGCCTTCTCTTCTCTAGGCTGAACAGCCCCAACTCTGTCATCCTGTCTTCATAGGAGAGGTGCTCCAGGCCTTTGATCATCTTGGTGGCCCTTCTCTGGACCATCTCCAACAGGTCTATATCATTCTTGTGCTGAGGGCCCCAGAACTGTACACAGTATTCCAGGTGGGGTCTCATCAGAGCAGAGTAGAGGGGCAGAATCACCTCCCTAGCCCTGCTGGCCACACTTCTTTTGATGCAGCCCAGGACACAACTGGCTCTCTGGGCTCCAGCACACACTGGTGGTTCATGTCGAGCTTCTCATCTACTACCACCCCCACGTCCTTCTCCTCAGGACTGCTCTCCAGCCATTCTTCCCCCAGCCTGTATTTGTGCCTGTGGTTGTGCTGACCCAGGTGCAGGACCCTGCACTTGGCCTGGTTAAACTTCATGAGGTTGACACTGGCCCATCTCTCCAGCCTGTCAAGGTCCCTCTGGATGGCATCCCTTCCCTCTAGGGTGTCAACCACACCGCACAGTTTGGTGTCATCAGCAAACTTGCTGAGGATACACTCAGTCTCACTGTCCATGCCTCTGACAAAGATGTTAAACAGCTCTGGTCCCAATACTGACCCCTGAGGGACACCACTTGTCACCTGTCTCCATTTGGACATTGAGCCATTGACCACAACTCTCTGGGTGCAGCCATCCAGCCAATTTTTTGTCCACCGAGTGGTCCATCTGTCAAAGCCAAAAGAAATAATGTCTACAAATTGTTCTCTGTAGCTTGTTGGACTAGTGACAATAACTATGCAAAACACTACTGGAGACCCTGGCAAAAGAACAGGTGCAATTTACTGCTATAAGATTCAGGTGAGGGCATGATGAATAGAAATGGAATGATAGCTCAGTGAGTACTTCAGACTTTTCTGTTACTTTGACAAAGATACTTAAATATTTTTCCAGTTCTCCATCTGTAAAAAAAGAATGATGACACTTTCTTGCATCAACAGGGATGCAGGGAAGGTACATCCAGTAGTAACTGGAAAGCCTTGAGGTACTGCAGGAGGGAGGGTCTAAAGAGGGAGACGTTCAATTCTGTATCTTCCAGTTAACGAAAGAGAATGCAGAAAGATACATTGCAAGGTAACTCCCCCACTCCCAAATATGTCATGTAGAGAGATATTTCTACCATTTTTCTCTCCTCTATTCCTTTTAAAGTATATTCCTTCCTTCCCTTGCGGACAGAGACAGACATACAGCAAAGCAGATGATATCTAAAGCATATGACATTCCTGTATTGCTTCAGGTTTGATTTGATGGTTTTCTAACACCAAAATAATCAGAAGTTTTTTATTGATTCTATTGTGCTGTTTTTTGAGAATTTGATATTTTACCTTGACCAACCAGATCCTTGGAAACAGTCTGTACGATCCGCATGGTGTGGGAGGGGGTGCTTCTGACAATTTTTGTCCTTTCAAAGAGCTGTTTTGTGTGAAGTTATGCTGGTGATTTGCTATCACATTAGTTGAAGTTTTTCTCTACTATGGATTTACACATTTGTTTTCATGTAGAAAAGCAAACAAAAATCACTCATTTCAACTTTAGGAGTGTAGTTTTCTTTGAAACTCAGTTTAAAGAAATAGGTGAGAGCTAAATGCAGACAGCTAAGTTAAAATCCTTTTTCTTGCCTCTGAAAATAAAATATTTTCAGCTAATTTCTCCCCTTACAAATTGCTTATATTTTACCTTGCAATAGGATTAATTTCACTTTAGTCTCCGAGACTTCAGTTTTCTCTATGTAAAGTCAGGCACTTTTGGAACATGTAAGATTTCTCATGTCAGAGGCCATTGCACTCTGAAGGTACTTGTTGCTCACGTTTGACTGTAGAGGAAACCTGGATGTCTTATTTAGGCTGGTTACCTCATTTTCATTCGGGAGGTGAGCAGGCTGCAATGTTTGCACAAATCTGTCACTAACTCCCAGGGCCAGACCCTAAAAAGACCTCCTAATGACATCTTCTGAAGTAGCTGCAGTCTTCAATTGGAAGCAGAGTCATGGGAGTAAAAGAAGACTGTACAGGATGGTAAGCTTTGCTGCTTTTAGAGATAAGATTTAAACTGATATGTGGGATGGGAGAAAAACATAGTATTCTCTTAATCTTGTTCTGCTTTGGCATTTGTAAGGCTCCAGTCACCGTGGCATCTAGGTATGAAAGATACCTTGTGTCAGCAGGATATGCATCAAAGGAGTCTTTTTCTAATGGATAAACCTGATATCAAAGAACTTGAGAAACTGAACCAAAATATACAGGTGTCCTTTGCTTTGATCATTAATTAAAATGTGACTTCTACTCACAGCGTCCCTATTAGAGGACTTGACACAACAAAGCATCTGAGGTACCTGACTATTTCTTGTAATGCTGTGAAGGACAGGTGTTCATTCCTGGGAAAGCTTTGAAGCTAAAAATAAAATAAACCAAAATTAAAACTAAAGGATATTTCCAGGTACATAGTAATCATCTTAATACTTACATTTGAGGGGGTTTTGTGTGTGTGTTAAATACTGACAGAACTCCTAGCTGGAAAGGAATGCAGACAATGAGGTAAAATAAAGCCTTGTAAGTCATTCGAGATCAATTGTCAGAGAATGTGTCTCAGCCATGTCATTATCAGATTAATAGTTGAGTTCCAATTTAAGCTGGAATTATTTGGATAACAGAAATCAAAAGGGAAGTTTTCGCAAACAATTTGCCTTGAAGCAAAATAAAAGTATTAGAAATAGGATTTTTTTCTGATTTCCACCACACCCCTTGAAATTCCATGCAGACTAGATTGCTTTGTGGACAGCCCTGGCACTCTGGGTTGTTTCAGCCTGAAGTGCAATAAGGATCAGGCCACCTGATCTCCCCAGCAGCCAGCCCAGGCACTAGAAACCCAGCCCATGTGTGTTAATGGGCTGTATGGCAACCATATGTGTTGGTGATCCAGAAAAGCTAGTTTAGGTGAGAGATTTGAGGATGTCGTCTTAGGACAGGTTGTTGGCAAGTTAGGTTTCCTGCGGCTTTTATCTCTGTTTTGCTTTCCATGGCAAACTTAAAAAAAAATCTCCCAATCTTGCCATTTCATTTTGCCTCATACTCACTTTTTATCCCTTCATCTTCCTCTCTTATTCATCTTTCATAAGCCCACCGCTTAATATTTAAGTTTATCTCTTGTTTAAAATAGCACTGACATGCCTGGGGTTGAATCAGCGTTTAAAGGCAATACACATGTGCAGGACAGAAATAATCAAAATAATCCTGCCACCCTACCTAAATGTTTAGCAATTTCTTAAGCACTAAACATATTTTATCTTCCTCTCTCCTGCTGGTGACAGACTATATAAGTTTCACTAGCACTGTCTGAGTGGTTGTTGTATCATTTGGTCTTATAAAGATGCTGGAGTGAGGGGACCCAACAACATGCAGGAATTTCATTTGCAAGAGCATTGACTCCTCATGAGGTGTCACACTATACTGTCACCCTGAGGTGGTGGCAGCTGCTGGTGAGTGCTGTGTTGTTTTCAGTGCCACAGCTGAGCATCCACCCAATGTCCGTCCCCAAGCTCATGGTTTTCCAGAGGACTGAGGTGTCAGAGAGAATCCTCCAGCTGACAGTCCCTCCATAATCTACAGGCTCTGTGGATGCTAAAGGCAACTTGTTAGACTTTTTCATTCCTCAAATGTAGAATAATTGAATAGTAATTCCTGAAGTTCTGGAGGCATCCTATTCACTCTGTGCTGTGGTAGGTGTAGTGGCAGTGTGGGAGAAGGCAGCATCACAACAGGTCAGGTCTGGTCTGTTCCAGCTTAAACCAGGACCCCCTAGTTATGATTGTTTCCAGTTGTGGGGGCCAGCTCCTCATTTGGTTTAAATCTTGCTTTAATTTATGCCATCTGAAAAGCTGGCCCACTGATTCTATACCACTTAACAATTAAAACAAGGCTTTTAAGACTGAGCCTAGAGTTTTGCTCTGGGAAATATGTTTCACAAAGTTAGGCTCACCAGGCTGTTTTTTGTAATTCAGGACTTCTATAAAGCATCCCAGGCGAAAAGGGTGACAAACCATGAACAGACTCAATATACAACTATCACGCAAAGCAAATAATGGGTGTTTCTGTCAAACTTTCTGTGAAATGGACAGCCCTGCTAAGTCCTGTATCCCTACGAGTGGGATCTACCTCATTGCACATCCTTGGGTAAAGCCCATAGCACAACCATAGCTGAGGAGCACTCTTCCTGAAGACCTGACAACACCTTAACCAACCAGAGAGGATTCCGCCATCAGGGTTCAGGTCCTGATTTAGCAGAATAAGTGACACCAGAATACAGGGGCATTCTTTTCTACCCCTGCCCCTTTTTTTCCCTAATGCAAGAGGACACCACAGTTTATAATATTTCTAATATCAGATGCCATTTTTACTTTCTCTTTGTCCTTGATGCACCTATAGGTAGAGAGGTCATTAATACACATATATATTCTGTACTGTGGTTGGTTTTTTTTTGTTTGTTTGTTTTTAATCCATGTAGAATGGTCTATTGACATTTCTTTCTGTAACGTATTTTCACCAGATGTGTTATGCCCATTTATAGATACTGTGTCCTGACTCCTTTTTTAATTAGCAGGTTAGCTTTTTAAGCACCCTTGAAAAATATTTCTGTGGATTATGAAAAACTTGCAAGTATATTAAAACCTATCAATTAGCTAGATGAATAACATGAAGAGTGAACAGCGGACTAGTGAGGACAAAACTTTTCATCCTTTCCAGGAAGAGCCTCCCTGATTTCTATTATCATTAGCATCTGCACTCTTAAATTCAGATCATATGCTTGTAAAGAAATGTAAATTAACTCCATATTCCTGGATATTAATTTCTAAACATGGACTGTAAAACTTTACCCATTGTGGCAGAGATGCAGCATCACCCTGTTTACTAATGACCTAAGAGTCTGGAATTTGAAGAAAGGGAAAGTGTGGGCAGTATCCATCTCCCTTTACTCATCACAAGACTTTAAAAGAAAAGACAGTCACCTTGTATTTGTGCTGCTATTGCTGATGTGAAACTTGTTCCAAGCCTTTTAGATTCTACCTTATCTTTTTAATCTTCATGGAAAAGGATTTGCCATGGAAGATATCCCTAAAATAAATTATTTTGATACTGCACTGTAAGGAAAATATGAATCTACCATTGAAAGGAACTAGGAAATGAAGAAAACAGAATGTCAAGGTCAGATGCAGCCTTAAGTGTCAGGTAGAAAACAGAAGGGCAAAACCTTCTCTTCTTTGCAGATCTTTGGCTGTAGTGTGTATGAATTTCTGCAACAGACTTGCAGCTGTGGCTTATTTAATTGTTGGCTGTTACGTGAAATATTGATTATTCCAAAGGTCTGTGTCAGTAAATTCCCAATAAGTCATTAGCCAACGAAGATATGTGTTTTATTCTGAAATAATCTCTGCATCTTTATATATATAACTAAACACTTGAGATATCTTTTCTTGGCAGGCCTTGAGAGAAGGGTTGTATGTAACTTACATATTCTCCTTCCAAGAGTTATAAGAGAAGGAAAGTCTTAACAAGAAAAGCTGAGAAAGAAAATTTGGTGCTTGTTTTAGAGTAAATATGTTCCTAACATTACAAAATTGGCGAGGGAAATAATTTGGCATAGATGGTTTTTTTAATGAGGAGTTGCAGAATGGCCTTTACTCCTGTGTGCTAAGTCTTGTTGAAGGGGTCAAGGGCTGTCGGTAGAATTGTTTAAAAAACTGAGTGAAGAGTTTAGGTGAAATTTAGTTGTGAACTTAGTGCCTGGCACCTATGTCTGTGAGGCACGGGATCTGCCTGAACAGAAGCAGCAGGGCAGATTCATTCACTGTAAATATGTTTCAAATGTATGTGTGTGTGTGTTTGACTCTTTCTTCTGCACTGTGGCAAGCACGACTGGAACAGGTGGCGTTATGAAATATTTGGTATTTCAAAGATCCACACCAGTACGTGTGAGCCATCTAGAACTAGCAGACTACAGTTAAAAACACATACAAATGAAATTTAAAACTCTGAAGTATAACCCAAACACTTTTAAGCTTGAATATAAACAAGAAAAATAATACATGTTTTTATATATGTAACTTCAGCTATAATTTACATATGTGCATTTTCATTTTTTTCAGACAATCACGATTTTGTGGATCTGACTTACAAGAAAATGTGGACATTGTGCCCTGTGTCCCTTCTGCCACCCTTCAGTCATTAATGACATATTAATTATATTTTTTTCCCTATTTCTCCATCAATTTCTGGAAAGAACAATTTTTTATAACTGTCACAGGACTATTTGCAAAACATTTCTGACATTTTTGTTCTTTAGATATATAGGATATTTAGAATGTAGTTTGTTAATTTACTATTGCTGCAAGAACAGATTTTTTTTTTTTTTTTTTACTCAGAATTTCCCTAGCACACTCACTAACCAAAATTCAGATCCATCAAAGAATGCAATGGAAGAAAACTATAGTTCAATAACTTGACTGGCAAGAATTACTACTTCTTCACGAATCAGGGCTCAATATCTTTTCAGAAGATTTTTCTTGGCAAGCCTAAGCAGCTGAGTTCAATACAAGAGTAACTGGATGAGATTTGATGGTTTGAATTAAAGATGATCTAATGTTTTCACATCACTGAGATGGGGATAAGTCATGTGAGTCAAGCTACTTCTACATAAGCGCTTTTAACCATAACATTGTGCTTTATTTCACTAGGCCTTCTCTGAGGAACTCTTCCATTATTACACTGATCTGCAAAGCCAAAATTATGCTTTACAGATATTTGATTGAGCAGTGTTGCTACGAAGGTTACAGCTGAATTTGATAATTGCTGTTATGGACTTTTTTGTATCCTCTGTAAACTACATAGCATAATAATTCCTGAAAGCAGTTGAAGATTGTGGTAACTGAAGATATGAACATACTTTTGGATTACAGCTGTGCTTTTCTGGTTTGAAGCTGTCTGTCAAAGACCGTGGAGAACATGAAAATGTGATCAACCAGAATCATAAACAAAAATCCCAGCCCAAAAACCACATGGAAAAAATAGCCAACTGCAGTCTGGATTACCACAACTGTCAACAAGATTTCCATTCAGAAATCCCCTCTTTGGCCTGTCTTCTAATACTATCATTAATGGAAGGAATGCTCTTAAAGAAGGCAAACTCCTTTATATAGCTGCTTTTGATCACATACCAAACAAAGCTTCAACCAGAGAAAATGAATAAACATCTGTAGGAATTTGCAAACAATTACAGCATGTTTTTTCTGCCTCTTTCTGTCTACCTCAATACAAGTGTGTGTGGACATGCATAACTTTTTCAGATTTGTTTAATATTCAAATATTATCCAGTGACATTTTGCAGTTGCAGAGTTTTTCAACCCATATTGCAATTTTTTTCCAGAGGTTCAAACAAGTGCAGCCAAATTGTGTTACTCCATTCTGACTTGTTCAATGGGGTGTCAAGTTTTCTTACAGCATCTTTTACAGTAGAAATTGCTGCAGTTGCTGCAGTTGCAGGAAAATGTTACAGGACCCATGTATGGTTTATTATGGCTCTGTTTGGGTTACTTACAGAGGAGACTAGAGAGAGCTTTTTCAACACATAGCTTTAAATATACCACTTAAAGGAAAGCTCTTGACTTTTATTCAGAATGCCAAATGACACCCAAACCTCATTTGCTGAGATGCTGGCTTTAATCTTCGGTGAAGAACAAGAAAAAAACCTATAAATTTAGAAAGAGAAAATAAATAACTGTGCATAAAATATATACAAACTTGTTCCAAAGCCTAGAGTGTTATTGATTATCTAGTTCAAAGCACAGGTACTTTTATTAATGGCAAGTCATGACAGCTGGAACATACTTCTTTTATTTAGTGAGTGAAATGAATCACTGATTCTCCCATTACACTGGTCTGTCTCTATAAATTCAAAGATGTGGAACAATGCTGCTATTGCTAGTACTCTGAGCATGGCCTGCTAAATTCTGTCTTGTCTATCTTTTATAGATGTTTGTACATAGAGATGGGCTATGAAATCAGTCACCTCCATTTATGTGCAGCGTAACACTTCTGTTTTCATATAAAAGCTGCAGTTTCAAACGTATTGATATGTGGATAACTGTGTTCATACCCTGCAACGGAAATACGAGGCTGTTTTCACTAGCTGATCCAGCTTTAAACCAGTGGCTGTTTCTACAATGGATTATTTCCGTTATGAAAATACAACTTGAAAAATGGACCATACCCTGCAACTGCTCTCTGTGAGGAGCATGCACTTGCATGTTAATAATCTGGATCAGGGGTATGAATCTGATAAACTTGTTCCATAGCAGCTCCAGGAGTGATTTTAAATGACTTATTCTAGCACTGACACTAGAAATGGCCCTCTCAGCACTGATTTAAAATAATAATCTCCACTGATGCTCAGTGCCTAGCCTGCCCTCAGAAACATCAGTTATTTGGAGACTGCAATTCTCAATCCACCAAAATTGTGATGAAAGTCTCCCTTCTCTTCAAGGATCTCTTTGCCAGGAGCAAATAGCTATGGCAGGCAGATAACAGGAAAAGCATCTCCCAAGAGCAAAATGAAGTTTTACTTAATGTGCTCTGAGATAAACACTGCTTTAAAACATTATTAAGAGAAAACTTCTCCAAACAGTTGTTAAGACATAGACTGAGATACTTAACAGTTGCTTTTGCCACATCAACCCAAAAGCAAAGAAAACCCAGAGGAATACCTCCCTCCATTTCTGTGTCACCCACAAGTTACTGGAGAGGCCACCCATTTCTAAAGCTAGCCTATGTCTAGACACTTTAGATTGTTTTCCTATACAGAAATGTGTGCTTTTTCTCAGGAGTTGTGAATTTTGCTGAACTAATGCCAGAATGAACATTGATACCAGGTGCCTGCTCTGGCAGAATCAAGTGTCACACCTACAGATAAAGTGTAAAATTACGTGTCATGCCCAAGCACCACAGATTACTCTGCCCTTCATCTCAAATAACATGATAACTCCTACTTTGAGACTTCAGACAATACAACCTCAGCAAAAAGAAAACTTTTCATAGCCAAGCACATCAAAACTAATGTATTTTACTGCACCAGAGGGGTTGGCTTTTAGAGAAAATGTATGCCAAATTGAATCTACCTTTGCTGTATAAAGTAAAACACACTGTCTTGGGCAACTACAGTGCTAACAGTGTTTGAGTAGTTTGGAAGGAAGCACAATGCTCTCCCACTTACTGCTGGAGACTCATGTATAAAGGTGACTCAGATACAAACATGCAAGAGCTCACGATGAGAGAAACAGAGGGTTAGGAATGACAAAGTCACCTCCTCTGAGACTTCTTACTCTTGCTTAAGTGTCTGAGCTGTCTATACTTCGTGCTTGTTGCCTTAAGGCTGTTGAGGCTTTGAGAGGAGCAGTAGTCATGGCTGGTAGCACCACACAGACGCTGGAGAGGAGGGTGATGACTCCTGGAACCTTGCAGGCCACCGCTGCTGTCCCAAAACCACAGGCACTGTGTGGGCTGGTGGTAGCTCTCTGGGCATGTTCCCAGATTAAGTGTTCACATTCAACCATTAAAAAAAGAAATTTGGGACTTGATCTCCACACCTTACTTTCTCTGATATCTAATGCACCTTGAAAATGCATAGTTCATCTAATTGACTACAAGCATAGAAAGTGACCAATTAGCAAAAAAAATAATTGCTGAAATTGAGCAGATTTTAATTTTTAATGGAAGATCTGGTCAAATATACTAAACCACCCTTGCTACTGAAAGTGAAATGACTGCTTCCAAAGAACTACACTTGTAAACAACCTCTAAAAACATGACTGCAGTATTTCCTCATAAATATTTTCATGAGGAAGTTCTTAAGTAATGCAGAGCAATGGCTTTTTTGATACAAAAATGCAGGAGTTTGAACTGAGGAATGGATTTGACCTCAAAGAACTGTGGACTGTCAGAAGAGATCAGATGAATATGTACATATTATTAAGATCAAAAGAGTAATTTTCTGAAGTTTTTTTAAATCCACTTTCAAGCAATGGCAATAAGGTTATTCAGGATATCCTGCTTTAAATTGTTAGGTGGGACAACAGGTGACATCAGTTTTTTTTAAAAAAATTAATGGACTAAATAGTTATTACAACAACTTCTATCTTAACCTCAGTTTCCTTTGAATTTCTGAGCTTTGTGCATTTCGCTGAAAAAAAGAAGGTAGGGAAAATGTTGGCAATCCTAAAATAAGTGACTGCTTAGCATATCATTGCTAATATGAGACTGGCTTGGTTAAGGACATAAATCTTTAAGGACTAGGATAATAATCTTTATAGCTTGCAAATTCCTTATTAGCGTGCGGATAGTGTTACTATAAATTCAAGCTGCATATTATGAGCCACACATTTTTAGCTGTTTGAATTAATTCTCTGAATATTTAGTAAGATGTTGAAGGGGGGTGAATGGCATCTGCCCAGCTGGACACAGTTCTAGCTTAAGCAAGACGATAAACTACTAATATGAAGATGGAACTTTTGGATGCTGGCCAGTATGAAATAACATTTCACCAGTGGAATTCCAGTTTAAACTCTACTCTGGAAAGAAACCATTCTAACAAAGCTCATCTCCCTTTTAGGGGCTTCTGGAAAAAAAATAATGGAAAAGCCAAGTGTGTGGTCTTTTGAAATTTCAGATTAATTTGTAAAAGAGACAGAATGGGCAGCTCTTAGGAAAAGAAACAGAAAAAAATGCTGCAAGTTGACAAGAAATATTTGCTGTCCATGAGCTTTTATAACAGCACACATGACCTTGCAAACAGAATTTTTTATTTTTTATTTTTTTTTCCAGCAAGATGCCTAAAACAATGATCCTTAGAAACTTGTGCAGCCTATGGATGTTGTAGTTGATTTCCCAGATTTTATAAGGCAAAAATAATATCACACACAGAAATAGGAAAATTAATGCCGTTGGGACACATGGATCTCTATGTTTATGTTTTTGGGAAACTTTTAGATTCTTATGTAGTCTTAATCCTTAAGACAACTGTTCAATATATCCTTTGTTTTGCTACTTAATCCATTTAATGGCACATGTCTTGGGGAGTGCTGTTGATAATTAAGTCCTCATATGCAGCAAATCTAAGTTAAGGATAAGTGATTTCAATGCATTAAGAAACACTTATTCCTGTAGGTATGGCAATAAGATGGGGCTCCAATAGGAGTGTGCATGATCACAGTCCATGCAAATCTACGTAAGTGGAAACATCTTCAAAACACTGGGTGTTTTACAGCAGTGTCAGATGCAGCACTTTGCAATGTTCAGCAGTGTAACTGTAGCTTTATACTGACTCATCCACCTGTACACTTACCTATGCAACAATCTGCATTCACTCTGAATAAAAGCTGTATCCTTCACTAGTACAAAAATCATAGAATCATAGAATCATAGAATCATAGAATCTTAGGGGTTGGAAGGGACCTCGAAAGATCATCTAGTCCAACCCCCCCTGCCAGAGCAGGGTCACCTAGAGCACATCACACAAGAACGCATCCAGGTGGGTTTTGAATGTCTCCAGTGAAGGAGACTCCACAACCTCTCTGGGCAGCCTGTTCCAGTGCTCTGTAACTCTCACAGTAAAAAAATTTTTTCGTATATTCACCTTGAACCTCCTATGCTCCAATTTCCACCCATTACCCCTTGTCCTATCACTGGTCATCACTGAGAAAAGCCTAACTCCATCTCCCTGACACTCACCCCTTACGTATTTGTAAACATTAATGAGGTCACCCCTCAGTCTCCTTTTCTCCAAGCTAAAGAGACCCAGCTCCCTCAGCCTCTCCTCATAAGGGAGATGTTCTACTCCCTTAATCATCTTTGTAGCTCTGTGCTGGACTCTCTCAAGCAGATCCCTGTCCTTCTTGAACTGAGGGGCCCAGAACTGGACACAATACTCCAGATGTGGCCTCACCAATGCAGAATAAAGAGGTAGGAGAACCTCTCTTGACCTACTAACCACACCCTTTCTAATGCACCCCAGGATGCCGTTGGCCTTCTTGGCCACAAGGGCACATTGCTGGCTCATGGTCATCCTCCTGTCTACCAGGATTCCCAGGTCCCTTTCTCCTACACTGCTCTCCAGCACGTCAGCCCCCAACCTGTACTGGTGCATGGTGTTTTTCTTCCCCAAATGCAAAACTCTACACTTGCCCTTGTTGAACTTCATCATGTTTCTCCCCGCCCAACTCTCCAGCCTGTCTAAGTCCCTCTGAATGGCAGCACAGCCTTCTGGTGTGTCAGCCACTCCTCCCAGCGTAGTGTCATCAGCAAACTTGCTGAGGGTACATTCTATACCCTCATCCAGGTCGTTGATGAAGATGTTGAACAACACCGGTCCCAGTACCGACCCCTGAGGGACTCCACTGGTTCATGTATTCAAAAAATGTTCATGTAGTGTTTTTCTCTCCTGGTGTGTTTGACCTTGAGCTCACTGTTTGCAAGATGTTTCTATAGAATCACGGAATCATAGAATAGTAGGGGTTGGAAAGGACCTCTGGAGATCATCTAGTCCAACCGCCCTGCCCAGAGCAGGATCATGTAGGGCAGGCTACACGGAAATGCATCCAGGTGGGTCTTGGAATTCTCCAGAGAAGGAGATTCCACAAACTCTCTGAGCAGCATGTTCCAGTGCTCCTTATTTTTCCTCATGTTGAGGTGGACCTTCCCACGTTCTAGTTTGCATCCATTGCCCCTTGTCCTATCACAGGGCATGACTGAAAAGAGACTGGCCCCTCCTTCTTGACACCCACCCTTCAGATACTTATAGACATGAATAAGATCCTCTCTCAGTCTTCTCTTCTCTAAACTAAACAGCCCCAGGTCTCTCAGTCTTTCTTCACATGACAGGTGTCCCAGCCCCTTAATCATTCTCGTACCCCTCTATTGGACTCTTTCCAGCATATCCTTGTCCCTCTTGAACTGAGGAGCCCAGAACTGGATGCAGTATTCCAGATGTGGTCTCAGCAGGGCAGAGTAAAGGGGAAGGATAACTTCCCTTGATCTGCTGGACACACTCTTCTTAGTACATTCCAAGATACTATTGGCTCTCTTGGCCACAAGGGCACATTGCTGCTCCATGGATAACTTGTTGTCCACCAGGATTCCGAGGTCCTTCTCCACAGGCCTGCTTTCTAGCAGGTCAGCTCCTAATCCGTACTCGTGCATGGTGTTATTCCTTCCCAGGCCCAGAACTTTACACTTACTCTATACAATAATAGCTATCACCCCCTGTGGAGGGGAAAAAAATAAATAATCAGAATGCTGTTATGGAGTCTGTACCCTTGGACCTACTCAGAAGTCAAATGGACAAGGCTCTGACCAATCTTGTCTGATGTTGAAGCTGATGCTATTTGTAGCAGGAGGTTGGACTATTTATGATTCTATGATTCTATGACCTCCAGAGGTCCCTTCCAACTCAAAAAATTCTTTGATTTTACAGTTCAGCTCATTACTGAAAATTTGTTCTTTCAGACTGAATAACATGGCAGAAACATGTACTACAGTTCTTGCATCATAAATATTCCAAGAATCAACCATATTTCATTGTAGACTCAGATCCAGGTTCATGCCAGACTCAGGCACCTTGACTTAGTCACACAACTGCCCCATCACCTTTCCCAGCCAGTCAAACCAGAGCTTATATAAAAATTTCTGCCTCCAGAAAATGCCTTTCTCTGCTGACTCGATGGGTGACATGGAATACTTGCACCTCTAAGTCATGCACCTTGGTTTGCTGTCTAGCTAGGTGGGATGAATTCATGCACCAGCACCTATTTCCAATTTGTCTCTAATAGTAGGCATTTACCTTCTTTTGACAATAAGCCTCTCAGACGTGAGCCTGACAAAAGAAATAAGCAGGACGCTAAGGAGCATTTTGTTCAAAGGAAGCCAGAGGATTTTCAAAACATAGTTGAAAGTGGGATGCAGTCTTAATTCTAAGAACTATTGTAATTTGAAAAATTAGCCCCACAGAGATCAGTGGCAAGACTCCAAGATATCTTTGAGCCACATAAAAGGAGCTGCTTTTCAGAGTGGTTACTTTGGGAAGGAAATTCAGAATAATCTACAATTTGCATTTGAGATACTTCTGAAATCAACAGCCTCCTTTGACAGTTTTGCTTTTCAAAGACCTGTAAGTTAGTATGGTCAATAGCCATGTTACTGTGCACTACATTTCAGTAGCTGGAGCTGGGGGATAGGCCAGTCAAGGAAGAATGAATGAGATAAAGAGATTTTACAGATGAATTGTTTTTACATGAAGGCAAAGACCACAATTTCTTTTTAAAGCAATTGTTATTTTATCCCACGGATGCTGTTATTTACAGTGGCTCAAATAGTTTACATTCAAGATGAAAGCTCAGCAAGATCAACTTGCTTTGGTACAACCAAAAAAAACATGTTATAACAGTTTACCAGTGAAGCTCTTCTGCTGTGATCACTATGTTATAACACACAGTGCATGCTCTAAACTGAAGTATGAAGCAGTCCATGATGCAATATTTTGGCAAAATTTTCCAAGTATGCAAGAAAGTCATGACAAAAATAGGGTGTCTCTTTCATTTATGTAAATGCTTTCACGTCATGCAAGTCCTGGCAAAAGCCCAAGCATTCTATATAATAATTCATAGTCATTTGTAAAATCTTCATGTCCTTAGCAAGACTGGTGCATAAATAATTCTAGAGAACAGTTCTTGGAAATGATCATCTATAGTAGTAGTGTTTTAAGACTTGTGAGGACAAATTCAGTTAAAGCTTCATATAGTTTCTGTACCAAAGAAATTCATCTAAAGCTGACAAAATAACAGTGGAGAAAACGTTTCCAGCCTACACTAACTTACAGTATGGCTCCTTTACACTGCTTTTGAGAGGTAAAGGGACCTTAAAAGGTTTAAATTAACTGTTAATGCAGGACATAAGGGACATTAGCATAAATGACAATAAGGTCCATAAATATTAGGGAGTTAAACTATTCTCTACATTACTTGACTTCAGAAATTCAAAGAAAGATTATGAATCAAATTCTGACTTTGAAAATTATTAAGCCTTCTCTGCTTTACTTTTTATTCCATCTTTTCTTCTCAACCATGAACTATGATTGATTTTCTATTCTGTGGCTCAGCTTTAGAGCCAGGAAAGGGAGAGTGATGCTATTCCAGGAAATTCAATAGCCTAGTTGCTGGATATCCCCCAAGACCTGCAATTTGTGTTCAGGCTGTGGATTTCAACCCACTCACAGACTAAAAGAATACTTGAACTTTTTGACCAAGAGGTGTGTAACTCCATTACCCCATTTTTTACACTGAATTGGGTGGTATCAGAATGAATCAAGAGCAAATTAATAAATCAGGCTCCTCTGAAGGCTTATGTGGGATTTCCTTGCTCATGTCTGAAATACCAGAAGGTTAGATGCCTTGCTTCCACCTGTCATGCCAGACCAAAGACTTCTTGAATATGTATGAGAATTTGTGTCCTCTGAGAGGTTCAGTGATATTATAGCTCAGGCCAGGAGAAGTTAGTCCTATGACTGGAGGAGTACCTAAGGCAGGACTGAGGTGACAAGACAAGGTGGTACCAGCAGCAGAGATCTGAGGCAGGACTGGAGTAGAGATATAGAATTAAGAAAGGCCTCATCAGTGAAAATGAATTTGGGATGTGTCAGTGCTCTTAGGTTGGGTTAAGTACAGACAGAAAGGTTGGACCTTTTACAATAGTCCTGCAAAAATGTCCTCCTGATTTGTGTGGACTGTATGGATTGGCACCTTTTTTGGAAACAAGATTTTCTCTCATCCCTAAAGTTCAGTTAAGACTTTGGACACAAGACTCTGGACATAAGGCTCTGGACACAACAAATGTCTCTAGTTTCAGAAGAAACACCAAATCCTCAGTCCATCTGGGAATTGATTATTTATTCAGTTACAAATGGACTCAATATCTGGGTTCAGTGAGGTCATCCATTTCTGCCCATCAGATAAAACTTCAGGAGGAAGTTTCTGAGTCCTGAGGGAGACGAAAGGTCTCAAAGACTCAGGAATCAAGAAAGAGCAGTCTGAAAAGCCTCTGTGGAAAGAAAGGTTATTTTGCCATTTAGCAAACACAAACCAATTTCTGCGTTTCATGGAAATGTTTCAGGGTCCACCGGGGTTTGGGCACACAGTTAGGGAATATATGCAGGGTTCACAGGTAGAGCAAAATAAATAGATGCAATGGCATAAATAAATTATGACATTTGATATGTGTGGCAGGAATGGGAGCCAATATTAGAGTCTGGGGACTGTGCTGTTCATTCACCTATATGAAAAAGAATGGTATGCAGGAACCATGAGGAAACGAAGAGTATCAACTTATGGTCAGGTAGGAGACCTGGGATTAATATGAATCCATTCCTGACCTTTGTAGCCTTAAGTGTGCTCTTGGAATGGATTATAATAGTACATTTCTTGGTTAAGGAAATTCATGGTTGCTTTTGAAAGACCAATAGTGTTGGCATGTTGGAATGAGCTATTACTATTACCAAAAAGCATGGAATAGTTTGACTTCTGACTGGCAAGGAGAAGTCAGCACATGCCAGTGGTATCTCATTATTTACTCTGTTGGAAGTAGTTGAAATAACCATGGAAATGGTTATTTTGTTGATCGTATAGAATCGAACAACTCACGTGGGTGAGAAATCCCTCCTGCTCATTGGTACTCTCTCTCTTGAGGCAAATCCATGGACAGACTTCATCTGAGAAAGCAGGAGGTGGACAGCAATATCAAGACATAAATTTTTCTTTTCCAGAGGATTGTTTTTTCAAAGTGTAGCTTGCCTCTGTTAGCCTCTGCTAGGAGACAGTGTGTGTTGAGCTCAAAATTGCACTAATTGCATGAGCCATCCAAATCCTTTTGTACCCTGTGGTTTCCTTTTCCATTTGCATGGTTACGGCTATTGCTACTCTCACTTTTCTACAGTCCCTAAAAATAATGTTAATTCATTTCAGGCATAATTTCACAGAATAATTTTGTGGCAAACAATTTGACTTCTCAGTCTAGCTGAACATCCCAGCTAGAGCTTATTCATGCAGAGTGGCAATTATTAACACCGGCTTCAAATAATTTCCAGAACCAAGAGGTGGGACAGCACTGAAAACCTTGCCATTGGCTCTAAAACTTAGTCTACAGAAGGAGAGATGATTCCTAAGGAGCTGAAGGAGCTGGTGGAGAGACTGCCCAGGAGTTGAGGTGGCAGCTGCAACTTGACAGGAAGCATTTATCCTTTTTGTGCCTTGGGTGTTGCTAATTATTATAGAGGATAACCAGGGGATCAGGCCCAGTCAGCATGGCTTTTTGAAAGGCCGGTCCTGTCTGATGAACCTAATCTCCTTTTATAACCTGATGACCCGACTATTGGATGAGGGAAGGGCTGTGGATATTGTCTATCTGGACCTCCAAAAAGCATTTGACATGGTTCCCCATAGAACTCTCATAAGAAATCTGGCTGCTCATGGCCTGGATGAGCATATAATCTGTTGGATCAAGCACTGGCTGGACAGTCAGGCCCAAAGAGTGATGAACAATGGAGTCAAATCTGGCTGGTGACCAGTCACAAGTGGTGTTCCTCAGGGCTCAGTGTTTGGACTGTTTCTGTTTAACATCTTTATTGATGATCTCGACAAGGACACAGAGTGTATTATCAGTAAGTTTGCAGATGACACCAAGCTCGGTGGGAGTGTTGATCTGCATGAGGATAGGGAGGCTCTACAGAGAGACTTGGATAGATTGGATCATTGGGCTGATGTTAATGGTCTGGGCTTCAACAAGCCCAAGTGCTGGGTCCTGTGCTTGGGCCACAACAACCTCAGGCAACGCTACAGGCTTGGGGAAGAGTGGCTGGAAAGTGTCTGGCAGAAAAGGACCTGGGGGTTCTAATTGACAAGCAGCTGAATATGAGCCAGCAGTGTGCCCAGGTGGCCAAGAAAGCCAATGGCATCCTGGCCTGTATTAGAAATAGTGTGACCAGCAGAAGAAGAGAGGTGATTGTTCCCGTGTACTCAGCACTGGTGAGGCCACACCTGGAGTATTGCATTCAGTTTTGGGCACCTCAATTCAAGAGAGATATTGAGGTGCTGGAGCAAGTACAGAGGAGGGCAATGAAGCTGGTGAAGGGCCTAAAGAAATAATCTTATGAAGAATGCTTGAAGGAGCCAGGGTTTGTCTGGTTTTGGTGGTGGGGTTTTTTTTTGTTTGTTTGTGTTCTTGTTGTTTGGGTTATTTGTGTTTATTTTGTTTGTTATTTTTTTTTTCCAAGAAGAAAAAAGAAATTATGTTCTTTTGGGAGAATCTAAGGCTTTGGGTTTGATTGTGGTTTTTTTTGGTTTTATTCCTCTTTAATGGCAAAATCAACATTCTCCCCTAACCAGTTATTTACCCAGAACACTCCTATAATTGCAACTTATTCATTCTGGTCAAAACCAGAAAACACAATATTAGGGAGAGAGTCTCCTTAGGGCAGTTGACAAAACTGAACGAGGTACTTCTCAGCTAAAGCCCAACACAGAGCTAGAAGTCCATGATGACCTAGGAAGCTTGTCACACTCTATCTGACAAAATGCAAGTGGTCAGTCCTGAAAGACTCAGCATGCAGGTCCTTCTGGGAGTCACAGCTGTGAAAATCCTCCAGGAAGAAGAAAGAACTGAAAGACTTATATTTATAGAAAACAGGAAAAACACCAACAAGAAGTAATTCTGTTATAGAACAGCTGCCATCATCCAGACCCAGCCCATAATCCTTATACAGCATACAGTGATAACAAAAGACAATGTTGTTGTGTTTTTCACTTCACTTCTAGTCCCAGCGGGTCACTGTGAATTATTAAAATTATGATGATATGTTTGATTCCAGGAAAGTCTTTGTACTGAATTAAAAATGCAGTAAAGGCTAATTGGAGTTGATATATCTCATGCTGGGTTAATTTTGAATCTAGTACTGTAATATATTGACATCATTTTAGTGATCAAGATGTTCTCTAAACTTAAAGTGTTCCCCAGGAAATAATTAGAACTTGGAGACAGCAAGAAAAGATTGAAGGTGTCAAGCATTAAAAGCACTAGATATTTTTGTTATGGTTTATGGGACTTACAGAACAATCAAAAGTGCTTGTCTGAGGAATTCAGGAACCTTTGAAAATATTTTAAAATACCATATTACCATGAGATATAGGTGGTGAAAAAAAATAAGTTCAAGGAAATTGCTTATGTTGGGAGTTGGGAGTGCCTCTTGTGTGCTGCAGAATGATGGACACTTTTTAATGCTTCCATAACAAAAAGTATGATGTATGATGTTGGAAAGAGCAGCACAAGCCCACAGCCAGCCCCCATCAGCAGAAGTTCTTACCGTGTTACCAGTCTTGCTCTGTCTTCACCACTCTCACTGCTGCTTTGGCTTCTTTGGATTTGAAGAGAAATTTCCTCCTAGTCCTGAGAGAGTGTAATCAAATCTGTGTTTCTGTTTTTGCTTGTGTAGCAGAGATTTGACCAGTGAGCTGTTCCTTATGAACCCAGTTTTCTTACCATGAACCTGATCTGTCAGCTGTTGACAGCTGAGAGGGTTCACCAGATGTCTGCTTCTTGTGGGCCTTCTGCTGAGCACCTTCAAAGGAACTGTGGCACCCTTCTTCTCTACACAAACACATTGGTTGCCTCTTTTCCCTCCCTACTTTATGGTTTCCAACCTCAGGCCAGGGAAACTAGAAGATGCAAAGAAACAGAATAACTAATTTTAGATAATGTCACTATGGGTGTGTACTTTCCAAGACTTTTATTTCCTGCCTAAAAGTTTAAGATTTTTTGACATTTGAGTATAAATATCACTCTCCTTCCTACACACAGACAAATCCAGATTTCATGTCAGAAAGAGAGAACTTTTAATCTTGTTTGTTTGGGGATGGAGGAGGGCTCAGAGGCATGTCACAGAGCTGGAGGGAGGAGACCTGGAGGGGTCAGGAGGGAGAGAAGACGCCTCTAGCAAAAGCTGTAGGAAAATTGCAAGGAGTGTGAGGATGGTGCTTAATTCAAAGGGACAATTGGAGATGGGGGTACAGGGCTTCTACCATCTCTTTATAGTAAAATGCAATCAAGTGGGAGTTAGACCTTTTTAAAAAACCCAGAAAAGCCCCAAATTGAGAACTTGCATGTATTAAAAAAAAAAGAGAGAGAAAAAAAAAAAGAAAAAAAGAAAAAAATCTAACAGAGTAGCCTGATAGTAGTTTCCATTCAGATTCATGTACTGATAACCAGCAGCACAATCACAGCAACGGACCAAATAAATTTCTTCAAACCCTTTGTTGTTGGTATGGAATTGCTCCTGGGAACATAGTGTCTCTTACTTTTGCCAGTGGATTCTCCAATCACACACTTAACCTGATGGAATTTCCACCACCTTCTCTGGGATTAATTCCACAATCCACTCATTACAAGTTGGCATTATATTTAACTGCAGTGTGTGAAAGACACCTGCATTTGACCACAAACTCATAGTTGACCACAAACTACAGATAGCCACCATTTTTCTCTGCCGTGGACCTGGGATGTGTCCAAACCAGTCAGAAAGGAAAGGTTCTGTGTCCTACAACTAATTCTCAGTGTCTTTCAGCCTCAGCATTATTGAAATATTTTCATTATTCAGCAATATTCTGAATTGAAAGAGGGTAGATTTAAGTTAGATATTAAGAAGAAATTCTTCACCATGAGGGCAGTAATGCATTGGAATAGTTTGCCCAGGGAGGTTGTGGAAGCCCCCTCCCTGGAGGTGTTCAAGGCCAGGTTGGATGAGGCTTTGTGCAACCTGGTCTAGTGGGAGGTGTCCCTGCTCATAGTAGGGAGGTTGGAACCTGATGATCTTTAAGGTCCCTTCCAACCTTAACCATTCTATGATTATATAATTCCATAAATAAAAAGCAATAAGTGAAATGTTAATGGATCACAATCATATTAATAACTATTAAAGATATTTTTCTGTGCCACTTTAAGAAAAATGCTTACCTGCAACTGGGCAATCAAGTATTATCTAAGAGGCTTTAGAAGCCACCAAAAAATAAATGAAAAGCCTCTAAACTTATCAAAAGCATTGGATATTAACTTGTTTTCCCAATTTGCATTAGAATAATCCAGTTCACAGACATGCAAACCAACTGATAATTAGCAAACTTGAACTGAATGTCCCCATTGGTAAATCAAAATTATTCAGCACAAATATCAATTGCAAATTTAGCCTTTTTTTTCTGTTCATGAATATATTTTTGTGCATAAATATTCATCAAAAAGTTTATGAAAACATATTTTAGTCTGTGGTTTGCTTATAAGATGGTTATCATATCTGTATAGTCTTTACTGAGGCATAACAATTAGTAAAAAATTTGCACAGGTATCATCACTTCTCCCTTGAAATGAGATTGTGACTTAAACCCAAAATAATATGGAAAAAGTGTAGCTATAATTGCAGTGTTGGCATCATTTACAGGAACAAATCACAGACATTAAAGTTTGAGGAAAGCATGAAGATTTGTGATTATCATGACAAATACCCACAGCTGCGTGAGGATTTATAAGCAGGACATATTATAAAAATACGAATAGCAGGAACTCTACTTATTTCTTTTATTCACAAAAATATTCTTGAATCACAGCATTATTGCAAATGCCCATTCTCACAATGAAACTATTTCCTGTTTGACTCTGAACAATTGAACAGCATTAATTGTAACTGTTTGTCAGCTTCCAAAAATTGTTAGACAAGATAATATGTGAGCTTTATGTTCACTTGAATAGATACTGCAGTCTGCACCCCCTGTCCTTTTGCTGTCTTCCTTCCAGAGCATCTCTTTTTCTGAGGAAAATGAGACAAGCTGCTTTTTCCATTTTCATTGCTCAGAGACATTCCCCCATCAATAGCTCTGCACCTTTTAACACTTGTGATGTGATGTTGATGGAGCTCCCACTTAAAAAAAATTCTGTTTGGCCATTGGGGAGCTTCCCGGGGTGATAAAGATGACAGAGCCTTTTGCAGGAGGCTGCATTTGAATCTGCTGTTGAGGGGAAGCCCTTGTTGTCTGGCATCTATCAGCATTTGGGTTCAAATGTGAAATCCCTGGGCTTATTCTGGATTCCTTGTGTGGAGGAGGCACAGCCACTGGAGTGCCTGAGAGGGGGCGAAACTGAAAGAAGGAAACTCTCACTTGGCATAAAACCTTGTTTACCCAGTCTAGCAGAACAAACAAGCAAACAAAAAACACTGTCCAAAACAAGCCCCACTGTGTAACCCACTGTTTGCACGCAGAGTTCAGAATATTTGTTGGCTTTGAGTTCAGCAATTTGAAGCAAGAAATTGTAGGAATGCCCTTGGATAGTGACTCTTTCTTCAACACACTAACTATTCCATTACTAAACTTGCTACGGTATGGGACTTAACACTGCTTGTTTAATGATCTTTCTTTGCTAGCACAATGGCCCTCTGAACAGGTGGAGGAGATTTTATCCAGCACATCTTTGGTTGCTAGCCAGCACATTCTTGCTCTTCCAGACATGAAAATATTTACGTATTAGTACTAGGAAATAACATCTTTCACTTCTTATAAAAAATAATAAAATGGTGCACTCTCAGCTTATCATGTACTACTTTCCAGGAAAAATTACTGCAAAAAACCACATCTCCACCTTGCATTCACTGCCATAGCTAACAGGAATATTTTAATGTTAACTCTTTGTTGCTGGGAGTCGATTTTTCCCAGCACAGCACCTAAGTTCAAAATGCATTAGCAAAAATGTCTGGACTCCAAACCCATCTGGCACTAGGAGCTATAAAATATTGCCGTATTTGTCTACAGTAGATTTTAGCAGACTTTCTGGATAATATCATTTTAAAACATTGTTGTGCAATGGAATTAATTAACACAAGTAACATGTAAAACATAAATTTTTATTGTTTCTTCTATACCATAAAATTTCCAAGACAGAAGCACCTGGTAAAACCATACTGTCTGGCTGGGCATGGCATTAGGAATGCCTAGATGGGAGCAGATGGAAAGTCTGAGGATAAAATAAGAACAGATGGGAAGTCTGAAGGTGAAATTTGAACTTAGGTATTTTAAAGTTCACACGGCTAAACATATAGTCCCATTAAATGTGCTCCAATAAAGAGTTAAACTGACGGGCCCTGCTATACCTTCTATTTTTTTGGATTTCCAATGTCACTTAGCTGTCAACAATGTTTGTGGCAGTAGTTAAAAAAGCACTTTCCTTAGCTCTGCCTGCTCATTTCAAAACTGAATTTTTGCCATCCGTTCTGTACTCGGGATTTTACAAAGGCATTACTGCTATAAACATGGAAAAGCATTTTCAGTTTCATACAGAGCTGAGGGTTCTTCCCTATAATTTCACTCCTCTTTGTTTAGACAATTGGGCAGCCAAAGAAAGCTGTGCTGGCAGGGAGGCAAAAATGCACAGCCAATGCCAACTCATGGACAAACCCATGGGGGTGCAGAAGAGAGCACCGAGCCTCACTGAGACCTGGTGTCAAGAACAAGAAGTCCAGCTCCTGCTAGGATAAGTTTGTGCAGCATGCAGTTGGCTCATTTTAATGTGTACAGCCTCTTGGAAAAACTGTCTCCTACCGTTTCTCCAGCAGAACAGGTCTGCTGCAGTTCTAACAGAGAAATATCAACCAAAAATGTAGGAACAAATATGATGGTTACCTGTATATTAGAAGCAAAACCACAAGGCAGGAAAAAAAAACTCTGGACCTGTTCCTTGATGCTTGCTGGAGCTTTTTACTGCCTTATAGAGGATTTGGTGAAAGATTTTTTATTTAAGTTGAATTTCTCTCAGTTTAGTGGGGTATTGTGAAGACTGAATTTGTGTGTAGGACCTTGTGTGAACAACACTAGCAAGTGTGGTCAACTGACAGATAAGTGCCTTGTATTACTACCAAACCAGGATACTTTGTATGAAATTGTTACTTTAAGAACCTGTCAACCCCTAATACGTGACTGCCAGCAGAGATTATGTTTTCCAGTTCTCATAGACATGCAGAATTCCCAGTTTATAGCCCGTCATTCATTGTACCATGCAAATACTGCACTTGGCTCCAGGATTTTAGATTCAAAGTCTAAAGCAGAGAAATATTTTTAGATTTTAAATAGGTGACTCTTTTCACATGTTGAAAGAGGCATGACAATTTGCCACTGGTTCTAAAACATATCTGGATTTTTTTAATTTTAATTATTGCCATCTACTCTAGGATTTGATGATCATGCAGAAAATTATCTGAATGGGGACTGGTTTACAATTCACCAGGTTCCCAGGTCACTTATCTTGTGCACATGGCCAGCAGTGTATCTGGGAGGGGCTGGATGTGCCAGACCAGGAAGGGCACCAGAGTTGAATTTGTGGTGGGCTTCCAAAGCATGGGAATGTCTTTCTCCAGCCCAACAAAGCTCTATGCCACCATCATCAAATCTGTCACCGTTGCCACACCGTGTCCCTTGGGTCTTGAGGAAGGATCAGCATATTCTTAAATTCTGGAAAGCTCTTGAGTAATGGTCTGAAAAATGACAGGCTCCCACATGTCCCTACTGTACTTGAGGAAGCGCGTTTCCTGTGATTAATGGCCTCTCCATGTGCACAATGCCTTTAAGATTTTTTTTCCTGCTGTAAGCCAAACCAAAGAATGTTTCCAGTTTCTCAGGCTCTATTTACCTTCTCTCTCATTAGTGGATGCTCTCTCCCTCGCTTTCTGATGATTGTGCACATACTTAAACCCTTCTGACTGCTTTCAGCTGCTACTGCAGTGTTCCAGAGATCTGCCACAGGGGAACGCATCACCTCGCCGCCAGCACGAAGCAGTCTCTCTTCCCTTGGACTTTTGTTCCTTGTGTTTGCACTCCTGGGGGGTGTCCAGGTAGAACTGTGACCCCAAGGCTTTTGTAGGAACTCACCAAGCTTGACCAGTGTCCCTTGCTTTCTGCCGCTATCCCTGTAGCTGCTTCAGAGTTCCAAAAGCTACAGGATCCTGTTAGAGCTGGCATGAGAGGGACAGCAGCTTAATAAGGACTGGGGTGGGCAACCAAGCAACAGGCTGGGCAGCCACTGTAGCCTTCTAGCTGTGCACCACCAGATCATTGCAGAACAATGTGCTGTAACTCCTTGCTTCATTCTCAGCTGCTCAGAACTATCCAGTCATCAAGGTTATGATCTTGCTTTTTTTTTTTTTTATTTTTTACTATAACTATTCCCTGATGACAAAATAATATATTTTTAGCATAGTTCAAGTATAAGACACTAGAATTATACTACTTCTTACAAGGATTGCCTCATAAATACAGCTTTCTGTTTTCATGGACATTGGCGTGGGTGTTTCATAGAGTACCATAAACAATTTATTTTGTAATGAAATAACCCAGTAAATTATCTTTGGTTTCAAATCATGCTTGCAGCTCCACTGAACTCTTTTCGCTGTGATTTATAAGCCAGGACTGTGGAAGGTCAGCTCTCCCTTGCTCTCTTGCTAAATATAATTGAAAAGCTGAAATTATTTGAGAAAAATGTAAAACATACCAGCTGAACATTAGGAGATCCCAGAGTATTTGATGTAGAGCAAATCCCCTTGCTAGAATGAAGAAACTGTGTTTACTACTTACCTCCTGTGTAGTTTTTTAGTGTTGTTGAGCTCCAGTAAAGAGATGTAGCATCTTATCTCAGGTAGAATCCACCAGTACAGTGCCCTGCTCAGATTGAGGGGATGATGACACCATGAGGCTATGACTGTGGAGGTACTAGACCTGTGCACTGGCAGTGGGTGCCACTGAGAGGGTGAGGGATGTTGAGGAGAGATACTGCTGCTGTAGACATGCCTTCTGTTAATTTGTGTCTCTCTGTGACTCTGTCCCAGTGACCCATTGGTGCAACTCATTTTATTGCATGAGAAGTCCCCGGTTCAGCCAGATGGTTAAATATATACCTCCTCCCTGGAAGTGTTCAAGCCTGGGTTGGATGGGGTTAGAGCAACCTGGTCTAGTGGGAGGTGACTCTGGCCAGGGAGGTTTGAACTAGAGGATCTTTAAGGTTCCGTCCAAGCCAAAGCAATCTCTGCTTCTGTGATTTTATGTGGCAAAGGTCTACAGTGGATCACAGGGTGTTTGAAAGGCAATTAAGTAACATAAATCTGTCAGAATGCAATTACATTAAAAAAATATTATTCCTACTTATTTCTTTGCTCTGTCTCTGCACTGACAGATGCCACTGTTTTGTAAAAACAACAGTAAAACACAGTAAGTTTTGTGTAATTCCTGCTTATTTTTCACTGTTTCAGCTTTCAGCTTCTTTCATAAGTCCCTGTAGTTATCTATGGCTCATTTATTTGCGTTGTGCTATTTAGGGTCAAATTCTAATCCTAAAAGAGTTCAGTTAAAATATCTGCTGTCACAGTTAGTGAAGCCAGAACTTCATCTATAGCACAAGCATTTTTCCACTGCCAATTGTCAGAAGCAGTTCAACCTTTGTTGTTATCCAGATTTTCAGTTGTGTTTTTCTCTTTAAATCTAGTAACTGTTTTGGGAAATAATTCATAGAAATTAGCTGCATTTTGTTCACTTGTAAGACAGTGAGTTTCCAGACATAGTGCTCCACTATTTAAAAAAAATTTTAGCCTTATCTATGAAAGTGTTAAAATGACATGCTGCCTTTTACACTCTTGCTGCTCAGTGACTCCAAGTGTAGATGAGCTGTGTGCAGTAAGAGGTCAGCTGGGCATGCAGGCTTCGGTCTTTACAGTCTTGGTGCTCAACCAACGCCTTATAAAAGTGCAAGGTGGGCAAAAACTAGACACAGTTTCTAAGTTAATTACTTGAGGCCTTTTCCACAACCTCCCTCATCAGAATTTGTATCTCCTGTGCATTATTACATCTAGTCACAGCTTCACCTGTATCGTCCTTCAACACCAGCACCTCGGTGTCCTGTAGCAGTGTGACAGTTTTAAACAGTGCAAAATAAACACTACATTTCCACAGAGAATGTGTTTCATATAAATGTTATTTTGAAGTAGTATTATATAGTAGTCAGGATATGATATATCATAGCAATCTTTTGTTACTAACATGTTAATAGTGTGATAATTAAGAATAGTTTATTTGAAATACTTAAGAATTCATATAGTTGTGTGTCCAACAGGTCAAGTACTTGCTAATAAAATGGCTGTTCTTAACATAACTGGACAAAAACAGGATCTCTGCCGTTTGGGGGAAAGAGTTTTTAAAGCACTAGCAGTCAGATTTGTAATGAAGAGGAAAAGAGGAGCGTACGAGGGCTGCGACGTTGACAGCGGGCAGCTGGTAGATTCTCTGGAAGGTGACCAGTAAGCTCTGACATTGCTCTAAGTAGCATCATGAGAATTGATCCAAGAACTACTCGGACAACTCTTGTGGCATGATTACACTTAAGTTGAACTCTTTTCCTGTTTTGACTATTTTAAATGTTTCAGTGTTGCCATTACATTTTCTGTGAGGAAGATCTCTCACATATGCTGGCTTGGCTCATTTTGGCTATATTTTTTTCCCAGTCAGCTTGCTTTTCAGACCCTCCTCACTGTTCTTTCCTGACACAACCTGCATTTGAGATTTGGCAGTAAACATTGCTAATGTCTACTTAATGCTGCTATGTCTGGCTTGTCTTCACAGGTGTTGGGGTTGAGGCAGGTGTTGGGAGAAAAAAGAAGAAAGCCAGTTGAGACTAGTGCCAAGTTTACTGAGCAGATGTGCCACCTCAGGATGGGGAAATATTTTCTTTTCTTTGTATCTAAATTTTGTAATTACAATCTCAAATACCAAATATTTTTATTTTAAGATTCAAATGTTCAACTAAGTTTTATCAATTGCTGGGAAAAGAAAAACAAAGCACGGGAATTTCAAAAGAATCTAAAACATTCAAGGCAGCAGGGACAGAAAACAGAAGACAAAGTTTCAAGAGTAGCTATGCCAAATGAGAGAGGAACTGAGGAGAATTTAGATTAACTT
This sequence comes from Apus apus, assembly GCF_020740795.1. Lineage (NCBI taxonomy): Eukaryota > Metazoa > Chordata > Aves > Apodiformes > Apodidae > Apus > Apus apus. The sequence goes on from NC_067282.1 coordinate 19,193,133, forward strand.
TGCTTTAGTGTAGTTTAATAAAGGTTCTGTGTATTTACCAAGGAAACAGTGCTATTCTATTGGAAAAAGTAATGCAAATAAGGTGTTGATGGTGTGTAATTTCCAGAACAACTTCAGTTCATTGAACAACAAAGATGTGAAAGCACTTTACAGACCCTATAAAATCTCTGCTCATCAAAAATGCCAAAAAAAATTAAAAATTACTGACACAGAAATGGTGGCAAAGAGTGCATATTCGAATGATGTTGACATTACAGTGCTTTTCTAAAGCATTGAGGATGTGCAAGGAATAGGAGAGATATGGAAATTAACCATGTTCTTACATGGTAGATGTGTGCAAAAATAAGGATTGCATTAAAAGATTTTTTCTGAGAGTCCAACAAGTTAATTCAATGTTCTTTCTTCTTTACAGTTCACTCAGATCACTTACAAAGTGTTGACTTGAAGAAAAGGGAGAACAGTAATGCCACATGCAGTTTCTGGGAAGTAACAAGTACCACTTCTGACTTGCCAAGGCATCCAGGGCAACTCGGAGTTGAGATGGAGGAAGGTGACGTGAAGGACTGAATCATAGGTAGAAATCTAAAAATCCTTATTGGAAAGGCTGTTCACTTTGGAGGTTTGTCTCCTGCCCTGTTCCACCGGGGTGGTGTTTGAGACCTGACACACCCCAGAGCCTGGGCTCTGCACACACTGACCCTGTGCAGCAGCAGAACCACCCCTTGTGCCAGGCTTTGGAGTGAAGATACTGCTTTGTCTTACACATTGAAGCCAAATCCCTAGCTACCTCCTTGCTGACCATTTTAGGTGATTTTCAGGGTTTAGGACTAAAAGAAACAACAAGAAATGTAGTTAGTTCATCTCCTGTGTATTTGCATCAGTAAGCTACTTCTTGAACCATACTTATTCCTTGACCTTGGACATACAATTTTCCATTTAAAACAGCTGTGCTTGGGAAAATGGAAATTTCAGCCAGCAGAGTGCCTGCTCTCTTATCAGAGAAGCTTAGGGACAGAGGACAAAGATGGGAAAGCTAAAAAGCTGATCCCTCCTCTACAAAACTTCCCAACAAACAGCCACTTACAGAGATGTCATAGCTACAACTTTTAGCAGCAGTTAGGGCACTTATATGTCTGCCCTGTATTAAAATGTATTTTATTTCAGTAGATCCCAGCTTACTGAACAAGCAGTTTGCTCTAAATAAATGTCTTCTCCCACTTATGTAATTGTGTTCCACTCTAACTGATCACCAAATGTGTTCGTATTACTACTGATTAATATAATATTGAATAATGTAAGGCATAGTAACAATCTCCAAAGTATCCCACTAGGAACACAGTCTTTTGCTGAGTTTTCCCCATAAATGTTCCAGAACTGTCATTTAGTAATTTCTTATTAAACAGGTGCTGCAGAGATGAAAAATGTTAATTTTAATCAGAATATTGTTTTACTAATTTAAATTACTAACAATATTCCCAAGTAAGTCACATCTGTAAATAATCATTCCTGTGTGAATTTTTTAATCTGAAAGACTACAACCTCTTTGGCTTTTTTGGTTGTTTTATAGCAGCTACCTGACTCACATGAATTTATTCTGAAGTACACTCTACCTTTTCCATTATTTTACCTGGCTATATATAATGCTAGACTAACAACCTGTAGTTATGCAAACTGCTGCTTGTCAATTTTTTTTTTTTTTTTTTTTTTTTCAAACTGAGTATCTTCCAGTCCTTTGAAACACCATTATCATCATCAGGTTTATTAAAAATTAGCATGAGTGGCACAAAGATCACTGTACCTAACTCTTCTAGGACCCTCAATAGATAGTTTTAGAACCATAGTTTGTTTAAAACATTTCTCTGAAATAGGTGCTTTTTCTTTCAGCTAATGTAGTTCAGAGTTTCCTTTAGATTTTTGGAAGTAGTTGTTCTGAAGCATCACATATATTTTATCCTTTGGGGCTAGTCTTTGTTTGAATAGATTGAATGCAATGAGGTCATGATCATTGGTTCCTAGGCAACGACCAGCTTCTACTCCAGTGATTAATTCATCTTTATCCATCATATGAAGTCCAAAGCAAAGTAACCTTCTGTGTCAGAAACTTACGATTTATAATTTTTAGAAAACCTATGACATTTCATTAGTGTCAGACTTTGAGCACACCTTCCAAATGGAAGTTGCTCTCTGTAATCTCTATTTGTTTCTCATTTTTTATCTCTATTGCAGATATTAATATTTTTGCAACAGGCAAATAGGGTAATATTAATCCGCTTCCTTTGAAATACTTTCTTGACTCTGTTTAATAAGGTAGAGATCTGATATACACATTTGCAATTATGAACTATATATTTGGACAGAGAAGAAAAACACAAAAATTTTGTGAGATGTTTTGCATTTATATAGCACGTTCATTTTACCATCCTAAATGGCCTTTAAAAATGAATTAACATACTTGTGTTAGAAGTTTATTTCAGTCACTGCAATTTCTTTTCCTCACTAATGTATTGAGCCTGATAAAATGTTATTAGTTTGATTTCTTGTAAGTAGGGAAATTGAAGGGCAAAGTGGTTAAGTTCAGCATTTGAAATGTGGGCATCTCATCCATATTTAGGCACCTCCGTGGCCTGATTTTCAGAGTTGCTGAGCATCAGCATGATCCCATTAGAGAAACTTATCAAGGTCATGCAAAAACCCTGTGCCAGAAATAGTCCTAACTCCCTGCCCTGTGTGTTAATGATGTGTAAAACCAAAATTAAGATATCAGCTCCTTTATAGATAAGGAAAGGCAGAAAAGCCCAGAGTTACTAAGAAAAGAAGAGACGGGGGGGTGTGTCCCCCCACCTCCAGTTTTATCTCTACCAGCTCACAGCCATATTATGTTGTTTTGCTGTTCCTCAAACTAGCACTAGTCAAAGCACAGAAAAGGTATGTTTTAAACAAGCTCTTTCAGGCTGCTGCCTGTTGTCTTGTTTTCCTCTGGCTATGGGATGTTCACCCTTCTCAAAGAATTGCCAGAGCTGGTTGCAGCCTGGTCCCTCTGGTGAAAAGGTATGCAAGGACCTGTGGGCAGCTCTAGGAGAGGGTGGCCTGAGACAGATTTTAATGAAGCAGTGTAAAAATTGAGAATAAATAAAAATTTCTATAGCAGAGAATAGATAAAAAAGAATAGCAGGAGGCAAAGCAGGATGATGGTAAGGTAATTGTTCACCCTAGATGAAAAGTCCTATGATTCAGCCCCACGAAGCCTGTTATCTGATTGCTGTATGTCACAGAGGTTCTCTAGAGGGCTGAAGAGTGATTGGAATAGAGGCATTAAGGTCTGTGCCACCAGGTGGGCAGAAAATTCAGATGCTGTCAGAGAAGGAGCACTGAAATGAAAAAGTTATGTTTAGAATAAGTTCACTGGAACGTGACCCCATCTGTACAGGACTTCTTTCTTTCCTTTTACTTTCGTTTTTTTGGTAAGTGGCAAGCAGGTTCTGGGTCAGATTCCTGTTATAAGAGAAAAAAGAACCAGAGTGAAATAAAAATTTTGGAAGAGCATTTCACTGGGAAACATGATTGAGAAATGGCACTGCTGACTGCTGTTTACCTCCTGCCCTGCTCTAATGCTCAACGTCAGCAGGGACCAGGAGTGAGGAAGGCAGGAGAGATGGCAAAAAGAGACAAACAGTATCTTCAGAAGGTATTGAGTAGTCTGGCTTACTGTACTCTGTCTGGTGTAGGCTCTTAACTGCCTACCTCTCTCTCACCATCACCTTTAATTAAGTTCCCTAAAGGGTCATCATGAGCATGGGAGCTTGGCTTTTTTTGTTCTCCACTCTTTTTTAAAGTGAACTGACACACTAGCCAGATTTTCCAAAGCACACAACTCCCTTTTGAATCAGATTTTCCACCAGATGAAAGTGTGGAGGGAAAAGAGAGTGAATGTGAGGTGGGGTTTTTTGATTGTTTTGTTTTATTTATTTATTTTTTTAAGCCGAACAACTTTAAATTATGCTTGTTCCTGCTTTGACTGTAAAGGAGCTGATATTACACCTTTCTTTTAAAGCTTGCTAGGTGAGAATTTTCCCCTGTGCTCCCGCAGCTCCACTTACAGGGCTGCACTCAGTCTGGGCTGGCTGTGATGTCAGCTGAAAGCCAGCTTGCTGCTGGCCTCAACAGCAGATTTCCTGGGGGAGGGACTGTTCTGGATTTTATCTTTCGGCTGCTTGGTCAAAGGGCCATAATGGGTGCTGCAGGGAGGGAAGGGGCAGGTGTGTGATGGCCATGGCACCTTCTTCTCACCAGAAGAGCCCCATACAGCCCTATGTACTTTATCTTACACCCTTCTGCAGTCCCAGACAGGGTGTGTTGATGCAATTTCATGAATCTGGCTGTATCCCTCACCTGAATTTTGGGGCTCTCACTATAAGAAGAACCTTGAGGTGCTGGAGCATGTCCAGAGAAGGGCAACAAAGCTGGTGAAGAGTCTAAGACACAAATCTAACAAGGAGTGGCTTAAGGAACTGGGAGTGTTTAGCCTGGAGAAAAGGAGGCTCAGAGGAGACCTTATTGATCTCTACAATCACTTCAAAGCAGGTTGTAGTGAGATGGGGGTCAGTCTCAAGTAGCAATCACTAGAACAAGACAAAATGGCCTCAAGTTGCATCAGGCAAGGTTTAGATTCCATGTTAGGAAAAAATTCTTCACTGAAAGGGTTGTCAGGCCCTGGAACAGGCTGCTCAGGGAAGTGGGTGAGTCAGCATCCTTGGAGGCATTTAAAACACTTGTAGATGTGGTGCTTAGAGATGGTTTAGTGGTGAACATGGCAGTCTTCTAGGGGGTGGACTTGATTATCTTAAAGGTTTTATCCCACCAAAACAATTCTAAGAATCTATTATTTACTCCAAATGAATGGATGTCCTAGGTTGCACTTTCAGTCCACAGTAGACATAGAGCTAATTTTTGCTTTATAGAGTAGCTTCCAAAGAGTCTAATTGTGGATGTAAAGAAAGCCCTGGAGAGTAGGCAGTTTCATGGAAAGCCTTTATCCTGGTGCAGTTATTACTACCCTAGTAGATGTACAGAAAAGTCAACAGGTGTCTTGCTAAAATACAGCCCACCAGAGCTATGTCACAACTGCAAAAGTTTTTGCCTTATTACTTCTCTCACTTACGTCTTCTCACACTTGAGAATTCTTCTGAATGTGAAAATACATATTTTCCATAGCTTGCAACACAGAGATCAGGGGCTTCTTGCCAAATTATAGGCCCCTCAGGACATTTTAGATGCTCTAAGGTAGCTAAGCCACCCACACAGAGCTGGTAGAAAGGACTTTAGGATCCATAAGACACTTACACCCTTCTAAAGCCACAAGTGGAGATCATATCAGATACTCTACAGCATCTCAAATGGCATGAGAGGCCCATATTGAGGCACTTGAGTACTTCCTTGGGAGTTCATGGTAGCTGAAGACTGCCGGATCTAACTGGATTAGAAATGATAAGCACCATCATTCACATGTTCTGTTTTGCATGTGTGTGTGTGTGTGTAGCAAAAACCAGTAGGAAAGGCATAGAAACTACCTGCAGTAACACCCATCTGGCCACTCTTAGCTTTGACTTTTACATTGGTTTTACTTTTCAGTGTGTCCAAATTTGGCTTTTATGGAGAAACTAAGCTTGTCCAGATGAGTATTGCTACAGATTACCTGTAAGCAGTCATAATTGGCTGAAGCAACTGCATTCCCTCTACTGTTAAAAGAGGTGGTAATCCCATGAGCTGTTGGCTGTCTGCAGCATCAAACCTGTTTCAGGCACTCTCTTCTGTGGAGGGGAAAGGCATGAGCTCAGGCAAGGGGGATGAAAGGTTACTACAGTCACGGGACAATCACCCGGCACAGGTAGAATGGGTCAAAGCATCACATCTACCTTACTTACCATTCCTGCTCCCTGTCTGTTTGGGAAAGTGATATTTTCTGCAATCTAAAAGGCTGAAAAAATAATAATTTTCACACAGAATTGAAACTATAGCTAGCTATAAATGTAGGAAATGTGGAAATTTCCTAGATTTCCTACTGCTGAATTTTGTCAGCTTATGAGGCTTACAGTTTTGGAAGAGTTTTCAAGGTTTTGTATATTTACTAGAGCAAAGATTCTGATTTTTGGAGGCTCATAAAATGTTAAAACCATTAGCAATTAAAAGGACAACATTATAAAATCAAAGCAAAACAAAAACCCACCAAAGGGTAACACTGAACTGGAAAAAAATTATATTGCTTCTCTGCAAACCACTTAGAAAGGATATTTATTGACCTGAAAACAGTTAATGATTGATCAGGCTGGTATAGAGCCAGAGCTCAAAACTTCTAATCAAAGTTATTACTATTCCTAAAAGATTCAAAAAGAAATACATTAATTTAATGTTAAAATAAGAAGAGGAATTAATCTCATTAAGCACCAATAAAATAAAATAAAGATTAAAATAAATTACAATTCAAAAATAGCCACGAAGAGCTCATAGAAATTGCACCTCTGTACACAGATTCTTCCAGTATTTTATTGATATTTCACAGATGAAGAGAAAGAGTAGTAGAGTTTCATAGGTAAGGAAGAAATGTGGGGTTAACTGCCAAGAGAGGCATTGACAAAATCATATGGTTTCACCTTCCATGCTTGTCTGCAGAGTGCAGAGTAAGATAGATATAAAGTTTTACTTCTGGATTCCCTGAGTCCTAAGAAGAAGTTGATTTTATTTCAAACATAATATTAGGAATGGATAGAAAGCAAGAAATATTTTGCAGGGTTCATTGTTTGTCAGTGTTCCACACCGTGATCAACCCAAAATCTTTCTGTAGTAAAAATGAGAACTGAAGGGAGAAAATATTCATTTATTTCAATACCTTCCAATGAGTGCCATAAGAGATAAAGTGGCATGGCTGAGGCCTACTTATTACAACTGTCTTCAGGGGTGAAATAAATGGAGAAGACAGATACTGAATTCTCTGCTTCCATCAGCTTGAGTCTTCTGCCCTTTCCCAGGTCTCTCTAGCTTGGGTTGTGGACAGTAGGAACGTTTCCTGGCAAAAGCTTTTTATGAGTTGACATATTTCCAAGAAAAAAACTTCAGTGTTGATCCATAAGCAATTTCTCATTATGTAAATACACAAAATTCTACACTGGCTCTGCTCAGTGTGGTTCCTTGTTAAATATCAGACCAGACAGGCAAATAATTTGACAGAAGTTTTGGACACAGGAGCTGTCTTAGTAAAACACTCAGTTGTGTCCTCAAGTAGAGGTCCGTGACAGATACTGGAGCAGAAATCATCAGACTCTTATAAGATACCTGAGCAAGTAATCCTCATAGAAAGAAAACACACATCTTTTCTGCTGCTGTTGAGCTCATCTCAGGAGGCAGCAAGATTTATGATAGCCCTTGATCTTTTTATCTTGAATGGTCATTTGCAGGTCCTTTAATTATGCATAAGTAGCAGATTTACTTTTTTTTGTGAGGTCTGCAAGCTGCAGGGCTGGCTAATGGAAGATGTTAGCCTCAGTTTCTTTGAATCTTTTTGAAAGCAATTTCAAAATTAGGTAAAGAGCTAAGAAACACCCATTAGCTATGCAGGTGTGACAATCTCTAGCTCATACCCTGAACTGTTTTTTAATGTTTTTCTCTGGAAAGAAAGGTCTTGTTCATATTCCAGGGCTGTTTTGCCCAGGCAGGGGTGAACTTTTAGTTTTACTTTTGTGAGTTTGCTCTGTGGGCAGGGTGAAGGAGTGATGGGTATCGCATAAATTTCAGGAAAGATCCTGTATCAGAATGTTCCATAATACATTTGTATGTGTTACAAGCCCTTATGTTGTATGCAGCAGAACACGGGAAAAAGTTGAGTAATTCATAGCTAGAGATTTTTGCAAATATTCTGCCATGTTAAAGCATCTTGAATTTTACATGATTGGCATCTCTGTCATCCACTCAACCTTTCAATTCGTTAAGAAAGGGTAGCAAAATCAGGGAGGACAGCAGAAAGATGTCACAAGATAATCTGGAAGGTGTTGTAGAAACACAGATAAGCAATAAGATCAAATCTGATTAGGAAAACAGTTGTCAGATAAATATCAACCAAAATAGCAAATTTAAGAGAAATACTTAGAAATTGATTATATTCAGCAAGGGAAATGAAACCCAAAGACATTAGTTTTCAAAGCAACCAGAAGATTTCTAGTTCGTACCTGCATTTGCAGTATGATCTAGAATATTGCCTGAGTTACATCAATTAGCAAGCTGAGATCCTATGCTGACACATGCAATAAAATGCCACTTCTAATTTGGTATTCTAAAAACAAATGCATTCATTAAAGAAAATTAAGGGTTTGTCATACAGAAGGCCTGTGCTGGCCTGTAGAGGTTCCTGTCCCCCAGCTGTTAGGCAGGGTCCTTTATCTGAGATGTGGTAACTGAGCAAGATACATCGCTGCACTGTGTGGAAAAATAGGGTCCATTGATGGTGACTCACATGAAACCTTGTTACTTTGCTTCACAATGGGGTAACAACATGTACATAGAGAACTACTGTGTCTCAGCTGACAAAGTCTGGAGCCTCCAGCTGGATTATGCCCTCCGTATCATGTCACAGCCTTGGAGGCTAACAATCCTGGCATGGCTTATCTGCATAAACTCCACAGAGTATAATTCTAGGCACATAATCTGCAAAGACATGTTTCCAGATCAGAGGGTCATAAGGGAAGAGCAAAATAATAAAACACTTGGTTTATTTTTAGACAGAGAAAATATCTACAGTATAAAAATAATGACTAGGGAAAGACATCCATAGGAATGTTTGAAAGGCACAGATATTAATGAAGGAGTAAACTGTTTTTCAGGGTGCAGACAGACACTTGTAGGAGAGGTTGGAGCTGCATCCTAGAAAATTCTTATGACTTGATTATCACAGAAGCTACATGCAAACAGCCCCCAGTCAACCCGGGAGACCCAGCTGTGTTTGATGTGATCCCATATGTGGCCTAGGGCAAGTAGCTTGGGTTTTTGCATCTCTGACTCAGAACTTATCTATTTCATGGGGGGCTCTTATGAAACTCAATTAACACTTGCAAAGCTTTTGGATGGCAGTTACTGCTTAAGTGTGAGGTATTATATAATGGGATGAAATTAAGGACAGTGAAGTCTGATTATCAGGGGGGAAAAAAAATCCCAACAATGTCATCTGTTAGATTAGGGAATAATGCCTTAGGGGAAGCAGTGGATGACTCATTGCTTGAGTCAATTAAATCTGGGCTGGATGTGGCACCAGCAAACATAATGTAGGGCATAACCTTCTAGTAGGAAAGATATGGTGCACATGACCTGATTTCTATGATCTTATGCTTGACTCTATAACCAACCAAGATTATATGAGCTCATATAAACTTTACATCATTTCTCATGTGTTTCTCATGTGTTTAAGGACTCTCAGAACATTGTTGTGGTCTGTGCTCAATTGATGAATACTTAATATACTAAAGTACTGGAGATCATTAGCATTCCTGAGGTTGTCTGGCATGCTTTGTTTATGCAGCGTGGAAATGGGAAATATTTCTTTCAGCCTTTATGAAATATTGGCAGTGTCACCTCTTATAACCATCAGCTTAACCAGTATTTGACAAAATATGCTGATTATTGAAATTGCACTGTTAATATGCATTTGTGCCAGAATATTATTAGGACCTAGAGCTTGCACCACATGGAGGACACAGACCATGTGGAGGGTGCTGTGCAGCTGCCTGATTCTCCTCTTTCCCTAAATCACAGAATTTGAGGACTATCCTGACCTTGTTAGCTTAGATACTCTTCATGACTGGGCATCAACATAAATTGTTATTCCCCCTGGAACAGCTTATTGCTCTACCCTTGTCTTTGCTAAAATCTGGGAATGGATTGCTAGCTTTTAAAGGATTGCAGAGATGGGGAATAAAGCACTCTTTTTTTTAAGGGTCCAGCCACATATAACCCATCTAGATGAAGTTTCTTTGTTTGAACTCCAATTGTCTTAAAACACGAAAGGCAACACACATGCATGGAGAATGATTTGGATTTTAGGCGTTTCCAGGAGAGGATCTTATCATCACTAAACAAAAACTGCCTTATTTTGGTGCTTGTAGATGAATTTGCAAGAAGTACTAGCCTGTTTCACTGGATGGACAAGATCAGCAGTGGCTATGGGTTATTGGATGTTGCTGATCTGACTTTAAATGAAAGGCAGCTGCAAAGCTTGGCTTCAGTTGGCATTTGCTCCACTGACCTTGTGCAAAAATGAGGTAACGAGGGAGCTACTTGCTCCCCAGAGTTGTACAAAATTCAGACTGCTGGGGCCTCAGCATTCAAGACACAAGGTAAAACAGTATCAGGGCTGGTGGGGCCAGGAGTCAATAAAGGTTTGCTCTGGGGCAAAAAACAGCTGATACTGATGTGTGTGGTGCCTTCTGCTTAGAGCAGCCAAAACAATAGCCAGTACATCCTACCTTTACAGTACTTTTGTTTCAAAAACTCTGAAAGACACCTTTCTCTCATGCACCCAGCTGCACCTTGAGCTAGACTGTGTCAATTTACAGAATACAGGACCTGGCATTAAGTAGGACAGCCACTAGGTTTGAGTGACACTAACACACATTTAACATCTTCTGTTCAGCTACAAAATGTTGGAGTCCATAGCAGTACCACTCAGTGGACTCAAAACAATCTGACACAAAGTTATGTTTTACCAGGTATACCATATATATGGAACCTCTATATTGATATCTATTGATGTATCTACTACCTTGCTCCCTAATAATTGCCATGGCTTTAAAAACTTAACTTCTTCTTGGATAAATTGTCACCACACAACACAGCCTCTTCCAGCTGCAGACAACAAACTCACTTGTACTTGGTATGTTGTCATGGTTGCTTTCACAAACTGATCTGCCTCCTTAGGTTATGCTTGAGAAGCTGCACCAGATGGAGAGGTGATCTTCAACAATGATTACAAAGTAATTTCTAACCCACATACCCCTGACCCATTCCCCTGGGTATGTTGCAGCCAGACCAAGGTCACTGACCAGCCAGCCTCCTGGATATGAACAGCCTGAGGCCAGCCTGTAGCAACCAGCCAGACATGACAATGCTGTTGTTGATGAATGTTTGCTGTGGTGATCTCATGGTGATGTGATGGCATTAAGTTGAACAAACAAAGTAGTGGCTAATTGACTCATCAGTAAACATTCAGCTAAACAGAATTAAATGGAAAGAAAACACTGTGAAATGATTTAATTTAATAGGGAGGTCATGATGACAATATTTTATTAATTATAACTTCACAGTGCCCAGGAGGTACAAAATGAAGACTGGAAAAGTTTCAAAAGGATGTTGGAAAGAACCATCCAAGTTTTAGGAGGGTGTTTTTGCTGCAAAAGGTAATCCAAGCCACTTTGAATGGGAATTTCTAGTTTGTTCACTTATAAGCTGAAATAAAAAATGCATTCTGCAATAAGCAGGACACCAGAAACACTCATCTTGCACATTGCCCTTAGCACTCAGTGCATTGTATACACCACCATTTCTAAAGTACCCAAAATAAAAGCCAAGTCTCATGTAAATTAACAGATTTATAGTTGACAGCTTTCAATTTCTAGTCAGCATTTCAGAGGACAGAAAGCTACATAAAACAAGTTCATTCAAGGCAAATCCTGATTTTATCATTAGCTCTATATGGAGGTGGAAATTTGGCTTAAAATGATAGCTCCTTGTTCATGAGGCTGTTTGAATATAGAACTTTTCACACAATATTTCTGAAAGTATTTTGTGATGACACTATTGATGTTATTGTTAAGAAACATGCCTTGATGAACTAGCCCCACCCTGTAGTAAGCCTTAAAAAGATTATTTCTGTGATGATTCTTTTAGCCACAACTTTGTTAAAATAAATGTTAAAGTTCAGGAAGAAAACTTCCAACAGGAAAAGACTTGTATAATTTAAAAAATGGTAAGCCTCCACTTTGACAGCATCAGCTGCTACTTTAATCTTCATGTTCCCAACGACACCCTACTAAGTTTTATGAGCAGGTGTGTTAGCACCAAACATCTTTCAATGGCATTTGCTGTGAGAAAGCTCAGCTCTCTGCTTCAGTGCAGGCTTGCAGTGATCACACACTTCTCAAAACATGTACAGAGCTGTGACTTCAAAAGTCACTATTGCAACATTGAGCAACTTCTACCCATTCTGCTGGTTTGCTACCAGACTAGCTCCTGCCCACTAGTTTGAAGACACCTGTAGTGCTATTAAAAATTTATCATCTTCCTCCCAGAGAGTAGCACACAATTAAACCATATGCAGATTACTTTTCTTCTTGGTGCTCACCTACACACAGAGCACCAAGGATTCCCAGTGGTCTCTGTGGGAGAATGAACCCAGGAACAATTTCATCCTCTCTCTCAGCAACACTATGCATACTGTGGTTACTCTTAGCGGTGTTCTTAGATTTTTCTCTTTCCTTCCCTGTTCACATCCAAGACCTTACTCTACCTGAGTAGCTCTTCTTTCACATCTCCAAGTTAATCTCTTCCTCTTAATTCCAACTACACAGGTACTAGTGGATGAACCAACTAGCCTCTTCATATTTGTATCCCCCCTTCTTCCCGCTCTTTCTGGTCTCCCACACCTCAGAATCAATCCAGTATGCAGCTGACAAAATCCTTTTCCATTGCTCTGACCTCATCCCCTCCTCCCCTGGACCTCTGCATTTGCCAGACCTTCTTTAGCATCTGTGTCAAGATTCTCCTTGCTGGGGGATTTTTTCATTCTGCCATTACCTATTGATAGCTTCTCCTCACTCCTCACAAATGACATCCCGTGCCAGTCCCACATCCTTTGCATAGTTAGACATCTAATTTTTACAAAGAAAATTTGTTCTGGCCCACCTAGCACAATTTTGTTTCTTTTCTCATTTTGGGGTATAGGCAGTTATGTTTACAGCCCTTTATGGCAAGGACCTATAGTCAGAGTCTACATTAAATATGCCAGGTCATTTATGGCATTATTATCCAGAAGGAGCATATGTGATTTGCGGAGGATAAATTTGCAATTGTAGTGAAGCAGAACACATGAGCTAGTTCCCTAGTCTTTGCAAGCAGATAATTCTTTCTTGGCAGTCAGCATAATTAAGATTACCTCTCTAAACCTTCACAAAAACTACCTGCATTATTTTAATCAGAGGAATACATTTGCACCTTTAAATCTTCATTAACAAGATTTACCAACTATAAAATATTCTTGATCTGTTGGTTTGGAGCACCTTCTGATGGCTCTGTATCAAGCCAAACTAGATCTGTTAAATCTGTGCTAAAAATGCCTGTGACTTGTAGGCTACTGGTTCAGCTCAGGAGGTAGTGAAGGGCTTCGCTGAAAAGCTCAGAGTGATGCTGCTCCATGCTGTTCTGTTGGTTCAACAAGATCAAGTGCTGGATCCTACACTTTGGCCTCAATAACCCTAGACAGCACTACAGGCTGGGGGAAGAGTGGCTGGAGAGCAGCCTGGCAGACAGGGACCTGGGAGTACTGGTTAACAACTGGTTAAACATGAGCCAGCAATGTGCCCAGGTGGCCTGGAAGGCCAATGGCATCCTGGCTTGTTTCAGGAATAGTGTGGCCAGCAAAAGTAGGAATGTGATTCTCCCTCTGTACTCAGCACTGGTGAGGTCTCACCTCGAGTTCTGTGTCCAGTTCTGGGCCCCTCACTTCAAGAAGGATATTGAGGTGCTGGAGCAGGTCCAGAGGAGAGCAATGAGGCTGGTGAAGGGACTAGAGGGAAAGTCTTACAGGGATAGGCTGAGGGAGCTGGGTTTGTTTAGCCTGGAGGAGACTCAGGGGGGACCTTAACACTCTACAACTACCTGAAGGGAGGTTGTTGTAGTCAGGTGGGGGCTGGGCTCTTCTCCCAGGCAGCTAGTGACAGGATGAGAGGGCCTGGCCTGAAGCTGCTCCAGGGGAGGTTTAGGTTGGATATTAGGAAGCACTTCCTCATGGAGAGGGTGATTAGACATTGGAATGGACTGCCCAGAGAAGTAGTGGCGTCCTCATACCTGGATGTGCTCAAGGGAAGGCTGGATGTGGCACTTAGTGCCATGGTCTAGCCCATGTGGTGGTGTTAGGTCATAGGCTGGACTTGATCTCAGAGGTCTTTTCCAGTCTTAATAATTCTGTGGTTCTGTGATTCTGCTGTTGAATGCCCCTAACACAACTTTTTGTTGCTACTACTTCTACCAGTAATCAGCAGTGGCTTCTGCTTTTCACTTTCCTGCTATTGTTATTACAACCTCTCAATCAGCACATTTGTTTCATCCCTCTAATGGTTTCCATGGGTGATCCAGCTTTTTTGGAAGTTAGTAGAAAATTTTTCACACTATCTTAATTTTGAAGAGTTTGTTAATCTTTACTTGGTAGAAGACAAATGATACACTAATTGACACCCTCAGTAGGAAAAGGTGATAGTGAATAGATTTAAAAGAATAAAATGTCTTTGACTAAATTGACTGGAATGTCAGGATTTGCTAGGAAACAGAATAACCTCAGCTCTAGATGGTTTTGTTACTGTCATTCTGTGTATGAATACGAAGTACTTATTTTTTTACTTTCTTTCAAGAATTTCACTATTTGATGAGGAAAACTCATACATGCAAATACCAGGACTTTTACATAAACAGATGAGGAAACTGGATGAACAGACCATCATTTTAGGCCCTTCAATTGAGGAAAATTAACTACAAGCTGTACGTGATTCACAGGTTTCTAAACTGGATAGGAAATATCTATTACATTTACAAATTTCAACTAACAGCTGCTGAAGGAGTCTTTCAGTTGGTCTCACTGGAAATGTCAGTCACTTTAGCTGATTGCTGGAATAGATGAAGGACAACAGCCAGGTTAATCAAAACATATAGACACAGTAGGGCTAAAAGTTGTGCTAAATTGAGAGATGCATTCTGCTAGATTACATGAGCAGCTGTAGGTGTAACTGCTATATATTAGGATCAACCATCACAATGTATTTTCAGGACTCCCAAGGGCAGTTGATTCAGCTGATGCTGCCATGGCTAAATGCCAGTTTTTTCTCTTACCAGCCCTGGTTTTCTGTTTACCTGAATCAATAACCACAAATATGATAATTAAAAAATAAACATAAACTCTAATTGTGTATCTATTTGTCAGCATTGGATTGGTGAGGAGGCAGAAAACTGGTTGGAAACTGTTGAAATTATTTTTCCTGTCTGAGACACACAACCCTTATTCTATAAACACTTCGTTTTGTTATTTGCTTAGTCTTATACAGTGTAGGATCAAATAATGAAATAACATATTTTACTCAAAAGTGCAGGACTAAAGACTAGGTAGGTCTCTACCCGTAAGAACAAATGTACCAGAAAATGCCAGTGGAGAAATGCTTTGGATCTTTGGATTGACATACTGGAAATTAACATCAGCCTCAGCTAATGGGTTTAACAATGACTTCTGCTACTATCTTATTAAATCACCAAAGAGCTCATTGGAAAACTGATTAGATGTGCATTCAGATGTACAGAGAAAAAGAAATCCTTCAGTCACAAATTCTTCTAGTAAAAAAAAAGAGGTTATCTGTCTTCTCCAAAATACGTACACGTTCAAGGTGACATGAAGGGAAACTATTATCTGTTAAAGCCTGGTTTGATGTCCTCCTGGGAGGACTGACAGGAAATCTGTGATAACTTCTTCTAGGTGTGTCTCAAGCTGAGGTAGCAGTGGCTCGAGAGGGATGATGCACACTTTTGTTGCTGCCTCTATGTCAAATGCAGTGTCCTGCTTTATGTCCCTAACAAGGGTCCCTAAGAAAAAGCTTTCCTTGAAGACCATGAGGTGAGACCCAAAGGGTGGTTACTCTCTTCACAGTAATAACTTTAAAAGAAATGGATTATGCTTTTAATTATTTTATTTCTGGGTAGCAGTTTTATATGTTTCATGGATCCACTAAACTGCCATTACCAGCCCCCTCCTTCCTCTCACCCTGGTTTTACAGTGTGCTTAGCTCTGTTTACTGACTTGGGATTTCACGACCAAAGCAGACAAAATTCAGCTTTTTAATCAGAATTAAGTCCAGTGTCCTGTACCATGTTCCTTTGCTATGGGTTAATATGAAAAATTTTAGGCATGGCTAATTTTTGTTCCATTTGTAAAATGTTAACTCATGACATTGAACGTTATTTAGCCCAGCACTTGAAGCACTGAATGTCAATTAGCTTGAATAAATGGAATAACAATTTCAGATAGGCAAAAAAGAAATTCTAGCTGAAATTAACCCTCTAGAGACATTTGTCAAAGATGTGTAATCTGATGGGTAAATGCTTTTCTTAGAAAACACTTTTACAACAGTTTTATCAAGGCCTTTACTCATAAGGAAAAAATAAACTAAGAAAGTCTTGGAAATCCATATTTCAAGGCTGATTTTTATTTTGTCCAGTAAACGACTGTCACTGAAAACATAAGAAGAGAGGACCTGGGATTCTGTGGGTAATACATATGTCTTGGAGTGAGACCCAAGTTCCGGTCCTCCATCTACCATTCACTCATCCTTCACTCAAATTTCCAGAAAGCTGGAACAGTCTCCCCCTGCCACTTCTTCATGACGTTCATTATCTTCCTGGCATAGCAATTTTCTGCATGGCTTCCAGCTTTAATCTGAAGGTGCTTATATGGCTGCACTGTCTAAGAGTAAGTAGATTCTGCCCATTAGGAAAGTAAAGCTTCCCAAAAAGTTTCTACAGATAGAGCTGGTGTCCTCTGTATGTTAATTAACACAAGGAATTGCTTACATAGATTTAAAACTGGTTTGTATAAATAAATGATACTTATTTTTTACACTCATACAGATCTAAAGTGGCTTCTCCAGTTTTGCTGAATCTTAGAATAAACAGAAAACATTGTTTACAAATGAATGCATCCTACAAAACCACAAGTAATGAAAATACAGAGGAGAATATACCAGAATATGGGCCTCTGTATGGTACTTTGCTACATGAATAGCATTTCATTCATAATTCTGCTTCTGGTGGTCTCCGTTTTTTGGGTTTGAGGAAAGAGATGACTGCCTGACAAATGCTCATTACATATTTTTAAAGTTACAGTAGGTTTATTTGAATGTGACACTGTGCCTTTACTGTTTTTCTGTGTACATTCAAGTGAAATAATAGTGTGGTACTTGACAGGCATTTGTTACCTGGGGAAGTCTGCAGTGCGAGCTGTTTAATGTATTGCATTGTATTTTTAATAGGGGTATAAAACGTATGAGAGGACAAATATCATGAGGAGATAGTACTGATTTACAGCTTTCTAGCTAGTTATGTGAATTTTTTAGCCTTGTTTTGAGATGAAATACATAATGTAAAACTCACTTGAGACCACGTGTACTTGAAGTCTTTAGAATGCTTAGAATCAGTCAGCCCAGGAATTAACTTACTCTCA
This sequence comes from Apus apus, assembly GCF_020740795.1. Taxonomy (NCBI): domain Eukaryota; kingdom Metazoa; phylum Chordata; class Aves; order Apodiformes; family Apodidae; genus Apus; species Apus apus. The sequence continues at coordinate 19,210,639 of NC_067282.1, forward strand.
GTAGAAGTTAGCATAAATTATTTAAAAGCTCAGTGTTTACACAGGTCACAAAAGCTGAAAACAGCTGGAGACAAACTGCATGCATTATTACTATTCATGTAAGTAATGGAATTTTGTAAGTAAAATGTACAATAAATAGCCTATTGAATACAAAATATCAGAAACACGAACAATGACAGTAATGGGTTAACTAAAACAGATGCACTTTTGTTCTAAAGAGATCTTGTTAGTTAATGACAGGCTAATTAATTAATGACCAAGATTTAAACCAGGCACATGTGATTTCTTTTAGCTGTGGTTTATACTGGGATGTAGCGAATGCTGATTAAAAAAATACTAAATACTTACTCTAAGATTTAACTGGGTGCCAAATATGCATTTGGGGCCCTATTCTTCAAGCTGCTCAGTGTTTCCTGTGAGGCAGTCATCAACTAGGAGGGATATTGGACCCCTTCTTGAAGGTCTAACTGAGTGCTGAGGGCACAGAGCCTTTGATCTTTTTCAGTTCACAAGACGCCTGAGGCACAAAGTGCTGTAAATGCTTACTAGACTCAATTGTGTAGTATTACTTATGCACAGAATTTGTATTTTTATGGTTTAGATTTCTTGTAAAACTGTTTGGGACTAACAGTACTTCCCACCTGACATATTGTCTAACCCTCCGGACTCTCATAACATTTGTCAAGCAACTGAAAGACCTTTCTATTTCAAAATGCCCTAAATTTCAGAAGTGGTCACTGACTCTCCCATGGCCATTCAAAGAAATCTGGGGCATTGCTAGACCACTCCAGGAAACCTGCAACCTCCCAGTACTAGAAAAAGAAGATTTGTGATCAAGCAGAGATTGTTTCCTTTGCTGAGTCAGAGGAATTGGTAGGTATTCCTACAGTCCTCACTTCTTTTCATCCTCCCCAGTCATCATTGTAACACAGCTCTTTTTCTGTTACCTAAATATCTGTATCCCTTTTGTAGAGCGCCAGCAGAAGATATCTGAGACACTGGATGTTAAATTTTAAGTGATTTAAGTGAAAGTTTGTCACTTTCTTGATGTTCTGCTGCTGAAGCATTCTAACAGAGAAGCCTTTATAAATAAATGAGAAATAGCAAAAGATCTGGTCACTTCAACAACATAATCCAGAAGAATGATATGGATCCCTCAGGAGGGAGCTGGAACTTTTTGCTTACAGGTAGTTCCAGGGTATGTTTAGCCACCACAACCTGAGATGTTTTTCTTGCTTCATCACTAGGGAAAATGAGGAGAGACCAAAATGCAGCCAAGATCCTCCTTTGGGATGTAAAGCAGAAGAAGGCAAGTACCCCTGCCCCACTGAGACAGCTGCTTTCCTCTCTGTAAGAGCTGCCTGAGCTTCTGAGGCAGGAAACAGGCCATTTCACTGAAGCCTGAGCCATATGCTTGCAAACTTGCTCCCTATACTGCAATCAATGCTCACTTCTCTTCTCGGCCCATAGCATCTTGGTGCTTTGGGGATGCTGAGAAGACTACTTCACAGTTAAAGCTGCCACAGCTTAAGACTGCACCCCAGAAAGGTAGACAATTCCAAGTTGTGGGTAAGGCTCTTTGTAAAAATGGGAAAAAAGGATAGTCATCCTCTTGACAAAACTGACTTGTGTCTAGCTTTTAAATTAGTGATAGAAAACATCTCCCAAAGGAAGTGTCTGTGCTTCCTGTAAAGACAATGGCCAAAGGAAAAGCACGTTTAAAAGCCTCCATGAAAAGATCTGTCCTCTCTGAGTATGGCATCTAAGCTTAGGACCTAATTCTTGTATTCAGTTTCTAAGGTGGGTGCATTATTTAAGGTAAGGCATCTTCCTTGGTTCAAGTTAGATTACTCAGACCCAAAAGGTGGTTCACAAGTCATGCAGATAATGCTCAAAGAATCAAAACTAATATTGACTCCCTCTCTGAACTGCTCCCATGGTCTGCACATCTCTATCGTGCATTTCCACTGTGTTCCTTCCCGAATTGTATGCCTAGTGCCTTAAGATAGTGAGGGTCAAAGTTATGTATGTACAGGGACACAGTGAATAGTTTCAAGAGTCTTGTTCTCATTTGTTTAAGGCACCTACAGGTGTGGCTGCATACAATCAGTTATCTCAAAGAGACATAACTTTAATAGTAATTATCCGTTTTACTCATCTGATCACAGATGAGTAGCTGATCACAGTACTGGTTATACAAATACATTTTAGTTAGTACGTTCCACACTTACATTTTAAAACAACTGTCAGTGTGCAAAACAGAAGTGTATGGTCTTCTGATTTCTTAAAATCTGCTGTGAAAAACAGAGATCCATAAAACACCCAAATATCTCAACACGTCTCAGTGGTGTGTTGCCCCTGAGCTCATTTAACACTCACTATGGTGTGTATGTAACACAGTTGGGCTTACTGCAGATTAGAATGAGGCAATGTGTTGCCAGTTTGAAAAGAGTGTTAACAATTAAAAAAGTGCCAATCAAAGTAAAAAGATGAAACATTACACAGCTATTAAAAATATTATTCAGTTCTTTTAAATGATTGCCAATTTAGATACTTTTCTCATTAAATCATTCTTGTTAAGTATTGTACTGAATGCCAATTTTCAAGAACAAGACAGTCCACAAGCTTAGCTCATTAATGAAGACACAACCTGGTAGGTAATTTTATAATTAAAATGGATATTTGGAGGACTAGACTGACTTCTGCTACATGTCCAATCTTCAATTCAGTAAGAGATTTTATGCAAAAGAATTTTCATCCTAATTGTAAGAGCAACTGAAGAGATGAAAAGGGAGGCACAGTTGAACATTTCTGTGACTCTTGTGAGCAGAACAGCCCTAAAATGTTCTGTTTATTAACACAGTGGAGAAAGGTTTGTATAAGGTTAATGTTAGAATCACTTAGGATGGTAACTCCTTCTGCAAAGCATCTGCATAAATTAGAAAAAGCTGCCAGGTTTCCATCTGTTAGCAATACAACTTCAGCCACAAAGACAACTGTCGTGACAACCACACTGAGTTAGTCTTTCAAATAAAACCTGTTAAAAGCTACTGCCCTCCAGCCTCCACCCACTGTAGTTAACAGCATTAAATAGCACTCTAACTGGTATTTATTTTCTTAGGCATTCCTCACTTCTGCAGTTGCTGGCACACTGGCCTTTGACTTAAAATAACCTCAACAGGGTAAGAGTTTACAGTCTCTGAAGGTCATGATGTATATGAAATACTTGTCTGAAAGAAACATCCAACCTGAACTTTCTCAGGCTGATATTACTGGATTCTGTACACTTGTCTCTCACCTATTTTGCATGGTCTCATGTCTGGGAACTGTGATAGTTCACATGATTTCTTCCAGATGATGGCTAACCACAAAGAGACCACTGGGACTGTTCTGGACAACTGGTCTAAGTTTAATGGTGGTGGGAATCACCGTTAGGGCCTTTTTTCGCTCCCCATCTGAGGTCCTCCTGCAGTTTTTGATGAACTTGGGTGGCACAGCAAGTTCAGGCTAGTTTCAGTTCATCCATGAAATCTGTGCTGACAACAATATCAAAGCTATCAGAAAACTCATTTATAGAAGGTCCCTCTTTCAACAGTCTATTTTTTGCTCAACCATTTCAATGTCTCAGAGTAACGCATATACCACCTACTGATCTTTGTAGGAATAGGCTTAATGTTTCTAAAACTCTTCCTGAGATGTGGATACACAAATAAATAGACCTTTTTGTAATGGCAGTACTATTTTTGTGCTGATTTGTCACTGTAGGCATCATGTGGAGGGGACTGCTGCCAGGGACAGTTTACTGGTGGGGCTGAAGGTGCTGGAACCCTTCCCCAATCCATGGGGTGGATGTTTGTCCATCTGCCACAGCAATCCTTTGTCTTGATTGCAGTTGCCTCTAGCACTGGTTATGCCTGTTTACAGGTACTGCACACTTTTATAGTGCCTACACAGCCAGGACAAAATCAAGGAGTAAAAATTATCAGAAATTTGCAACTAGTTATTTAAAAGCACAAAAAAATGTCATAGAATCATAGAATGCCAGGTTGGAAGAGACCTCAAGGATCATCTGGTGCAACCTTTCTAGGTACTACTATAGTTTATATGAGATGGCTCACCACCCTGTTAAGATGAGACTTAAAACTGCCCAAGGCTGGGGAATCTACCACTTCCCTTGGGAGACTATTCCAATGTTTGACTGTCCTCATGGTGAAAAATTTACCTCTTGTGTCCAATCAGAATCTCCCCAGGAGCAACTTGTGCCCATGACCCCTTGTCTTTTCCATGTGACTCCTTGTAAATAGGGAGTCTCCATCTTCCTGGTAGCCACTCTTTAAGTGCTAGAACATTGTAATAAGGTGCCCTTTAAGCCTTCTTTTCTGAAGGCTGAAGAAACCCACTTATCTCAGCCTCTCATATGGCAGGTCCTCGAGTTCTCTGATTATCCTTGTGGCCTCTCTCTGGACCCTCTCCAGCCTGTCCACATCTTTTTGGTAGAGTGGGGACCAAAACTGAATGAAATACTCTAAATTTCTTGTTGGATGATGGAATGCCCAAGAAAATGTGACTGAGTGTAACGAAAGCTTGCTGCTGTTTCTTGGATGTTTAAAAATGGCTTTTAAAAAGGACCACTGTGTGAACAATTTTGCATGCAAAACAAAAATGTAAAGAAGTGATCTTTTTTAGTTACCCGTGTTGTCAGAATTCCAATAAATTATTTCTCATTTACTTTTGTACATAAGCTCCACATTTAGTCCTGTACATCCTTACAGGAGATGAAAATAATCAGAGGTTTCTTTCTCTGGGCTTCATGATATTTTGCAATTTATAGTGGAAGTATTCCTAAGATTTTAGTGGGATTGCATAGGAGCCGAAGGGTATCAGACACCCAAATATGAGATGCCATTTACTTTTAATTAAAGGGACCTTTTCTAAAGGAAAAAGGAAAAAAACCTCTCAGCATTCTATGGTGAAGTCACCTGAAAACATTGAGGAATGAAGTTTCTGACTTTCTTCAACAGAGGATACAAAAATGTCTGCTGGAAAGCACTGTGATGAGGCTGTGCAGTAGCTCTTGATGAATGTAACTTTGGGTTATCTGACAAATACTTAGTACCTGAGTACCTTATGGAACATTTTTTTTGGGCTCAGTGTGCATCCTTTCAGGTTCCCATTTGGACAAGAAACCAAAGACTTCTGATTTCAAATCAGTCCAGATGAACTCTCCTTCCTTGTCTGTCCCTGCTCTTTTTGTGTTGGCAGCTGCATGGAGGAAAAACAACTCACACTGTGTTGTTGAGCTCAGGGCAGGGAGGGGACTCCTGGGAAGAAGTGGGATAGAGGAGGTGGTTAGCTACAGTGCTGCACTCTGTGTCTGCTCAAAATTGCATGTGGGTGAGCCATGTGCTGGTGGTGGAGCACTGCCAGGCAGAGGCATGAGAAGAAACCAGCATCAACCCTCCCTGCAAAACGCAATGCAGAAGCAAGGCAAGATTTTACTGACACTATGTGACACAATGGGTCCATTCAATGAGAAGAGATGATATAGGCTAACACTGGGGTGCTAGGGCACAATTACAGTAATATCCTGGGTTCAACACCAACATCACTGCCCTCTGGCTGGCTCAGGTGTGCTGAAAAGTTAGTCAATAATGACACAGCATCTTCAAAACATTTGCAGCGTTGGCCAATTAAAATTCCTTCCCTAACACTCTTATTCCAGTTTGTTAAGGGTTAGATCAGGCTTTTAACTTCAAGTGAGAAGCTGTGGGAGGCTCTTTGGAGTAATGCTCCTTCCAGCATATCCCTCTTGTGTGGGAGGCATGATGATAATCAGCTGCGGCTCTTTCCAGGACATAGCCTGGGGAGAGGGGAGGGAAGGTGATGCTGCTGCTGTGCAGCAGCTGAGATGTTAGGCAGCCCCCATCTCAGGGTGCTTTTTTCATGGGCTGGTGGTTGACTCCCTCCGCTGCCAGCTGTACCCTTATCTGCCAGGCAAAATGTGAGGGTGGAGGGACAAGTTTTATCTGGAGGGACATAATGTCAAAGGAGTGGGGAGCAGACCTAACCTCTGGTTCCTCTCTCCATACCCAGTTAGCTGAGGTTGCCTGGCCCAGAGGAAGGAAATACACTAGCAAAAGACATTGCAGTTGGAGGGCTGCTTCTGCATGGTTTGAGGCTTTGTCAAAAGCTCTTACAGTTCCTTCAGTGGCAACACTGTGATCCACCACCCCAAGCTGAGCCACAACCATGTCTCGTGGTATTAAATATAAGCTCTGGTGTTTCCTCTAAGCAGTTGCAATCAGAAGTGACAGCAAAGTTCGGCCTGCCTAATGCAATTGCTCTATCTACTGATACAGTAACAGTTAATGTCACCACCCTCTAACAACATTAGCCTGATCTGTAAACAGATAAAACAGGGGCTGCTGGTGATGTAATTTTGTTCATTATAAGATTAGAGATCCTGCTGGTCTTTGTTTGAACCCTTTAAATAAAATCAGAGAGATTAAGTAGAGAATTTCCAGTGATTTTATTATTAGTGTGTAATATGTTTACTTAACCCTGATTAAACAAGATAACTTGGTAAAAAAAAAAAGAAAAAAAAGGTGCATGTTTGCACCAATTCTGGAAGGGATAATCAAACTGGGGAAGCTTTCCAGTACATTTTGGTTACAAAGCAAATGTGACTATTGGTGCAGCAGCCAGCTGAACAAGGATCAGGGGCCTGGAAGAGGAATCATCCACTTTTGTGTGCAAGTCCTAAATTCTGCAATGGCACGAGGCTCAGTCTTTGTGCAGAGTCATTAACAGCAGAGACTGTGAGGATGAATGGGGGTGGGGGGTGTATTCCCTTGGGTTAGGATCCAAAACACAGCAGGTTAGTCTCTTTCTGCTTAAAGAAAGTCTTTCACACTTGAAAAAAAGGTTAAAGCTTGGGAAAGTGAATATAATTATTTATATTAAACTCACATGCCTTTTCCTGACAGTTTTTCCTCCTTACTGGAGGCGCGTATGTTCCGAAGCCAAGCCCTGAAGGCCTTGTTCTGTCTAAACTCCCAAAGAGTGTTCAAGCAGGGACTTTGTGGCTCCTAAGTAGCTATTTCTTCCTGGTAGCTCATTTTTCAGAGAGGTAATATAATTTACTACTTTGAGCTGCATCTTTTGCACTCACAATGCAAATTGAAGATGTTTTTTTTTTTTCTGGTGCGTTCAGCAGAAAATGGCAAGATTTTGTAAAAAAAAATTCAATCTCCAATATTTGAAGAGTACTGGGAAATTTAATTTAAATGTTATTTATTTATTTAAGAACACTGCCCCATTCTCAGAAAAAAAGAAAAACAGTTGAAAATACAGTTCTAAAGCAAATTATCAAGCAGCCTCATTGCCAGGACAGTTCAGTGTCAAAGAAAACACAGCTGCTGGTATCTCTCGTCAGTAGATGCCAGACCCTTCACACTGCCTTAGGGCTCTGAGAGTATTGTGAAGATCCATCTCCAAGCAGGAGGCTGGTGTCTGCATGCTCAGAGAGTGCAAGGACAGCAGCTGTGTCATGTATTTAGCATTTCACTGAGAGCACTGTAGGGCTCCCACAATTTGCTTCTATGAGCTAGCTAAAGGGAGCAGTAGCTGTTGCATTATGGAGCGAAGCTTGTGCTCACTGTTTGAAAGCTGGAAGAGGTGCCCCTTATCCTGCAGGACTGACATATACACTTGCTCAACTCCCAGACCAAATTCATGACCATAAAAACATGGAAGTGCTGGGAAACATAAAAAAATCAAGGTGAGAGAAGGCTTTACTTGTGTCTTCACTTTGAAAAAAGGTGCTACCCTGTCTAGCTCTGCCTTCCCCTGTTTGTAACTGCATGTTGACCTGTGTTTCTTTGACACACAACTTCCATTTTAGTACAAGGGGTGAAAAAGAAATGAAAGATCAGTGACACCTTGGAAGTGGTGACTTCCTGCAAACTGAAACAGAATATTACTAATATAATGACCTGTATTGCACCATGCTGATCTCTATTGCCACTATTAAATGTAATTTTGTGACCTGGATTAGGGGATTCCACTTAGAATATCTCAGGAAAACATTCCTTTGTGGGCTGCAAGGGCATCTTTCTGCCTCTGCAGGTGCAAGCAGTGCCTGGCTGATGTGGAGTAAGCAAAGATTTCCCTTCCGCTGATTTGGGAAGGGTTTTATACATGTCTGGCTTGTAATGACAATGATGTCTGCTAAGCGTTCTGCTTGTTGCCAAGATAGTTCTCAGGAGACTTGGGTAGAAGACTCCTTTACTTAATTTGCTGCATGAGTTATCTTCGAACTCAGACAGGGGAGACTGAGTTTGATCATAGTTTCAGTCCTCACTAGCATCTCTGCCATGATGAGTATGAAGCTATAGGTACAAAGTGAACATTGATTTGTGATAAGCAGTGTGCATGCTGTATGGGCCTTTATTCCACCTTGGGAGATTTAATATCCACCTTTGTCTACTGGGAAAAAAGAAAGCCTCCTGTTATTCCATAGAAAAACCCTGTGTTGGCTGTTCTGGGGTAACTGCCTCTTCCTGGGCTACAGTCTCATTTTAACCCAGGCATAAGTTTGTTTACCTCTTCCTCAGTGCTAACTAGGCCACAGGGACAGATGTCCTGCAGGGAAAGAGTGGTGACTGAGGCTGTCCCCATGGGTTGTGGGGGCACATCGGTGCTTTCTGGCCTGGGAACCTGCTCTTAAATTTGTCAAAATTGTGCCGGGATCCTACATAATAATAGTCCCAGAGGGCAATGCTATGACATGAAGTAAAAATCAGCCATTTCAACCCAAAATGCATCAGTCATCCTAAGGCCATAGACCTGCTTGGCATTTTTTGTCAGTTTTCCAAGCATTTCAAAATTTCCTGAACCAACAATTTTTTGTGAGAATTTTTGACACAAATCTTCTTCTCCCCTGATATTAAACCAAATTTTTTAGGATTTTTTTTAACCATTTGTATAATCCACAAATTTCTTCTGCAGTTGGGCATTTTATTTTTATAGTTTTCTATTTCTGGGTTTTTTTCCTGACAAAATTATTTCTAATATAAACAATGTCAAGAGGATTCTTTTATGACAACTAAAAGTTAGAGGGAAAAATAGGTAAAATTATTATACATTTTGCTATAAATATTTTCCTAAAGCAAGATTTTTTTAGCTTCGGGTTCCTCTGCAATGTGAATTGTTTCTGCACTTAATAGTACATTTCAGCAGAAAAATGTTCTTCCCATAGCTATAACATATTTGCCATCAATATCATGAAGGGGAAAGTGAAGAAGTTGTTCTCTGTACAACTGGTATTGGAGTTTGCAGTCAAGCTCACATTCATAGCTTTGTAATTTGTTCCCTTCAGAAAATATAAACTGTGAATGTTTATGAATTGCAACACAATGAATAACTCAGATGTAAGTGAAACAGAATAAGGAAAAAGAGCGTTGTCTGAGGAATTATATGGACAGCATAAATCTATTTTAGAACTGAAGGACAAAGACAAACACCCCAATTGTGTGTTCATTACACTAGAAGGAGTGTTATTTCAACAAGCAGAATGGGTTATCTTCTGGAAATGCCAGTCTTTCCACATTCAAGACAATTAATTTATAATGAACACTTACATTTCAATGACTACATTTGGGACTAGACAAGTACAGAAGTCTGATGAATAACCAGAGGAGACAAATATTTAAGTAGAAGAGAGTATCAGACATCAGAAAGTCCAAGGGTGTTTCTTCCAAACTGTGCTATAGACTTCCTGAAGGCTCGTCACTGCTTTGAAATCCTACATTCCCAGCTTGAGATGGATGTTACTCCACAGGAGAGGAAGCTTAAATTTAACAGCTGTTTTTCAATGTGGAAAGTAAAAAAGACTGGGTTTTTTGTGCAGGGTGTTACAAAAATAAATTGTTAAGGTTTTGTGTTCTGTTGATAGCAAGCCTTGTTTATCTGATAATGAAAATGGCAGCTGCAAATATTTCTTTATTTGATCTAGTCTGTTACTGTGCTCACAGTGTATTGGTTCTGCAATAACACCATCATATGCAGGGCCATCATTAAGAACCCGTATTTTATTAGGAAGGGCACATGTTATGGATCAGTAAACACTGGCCACAGCAACACAGACTTCTTTTTTTCTGTTTTCCCTCTCTGATTTTATATATGAGGATATTAGAACATAATTTCAAGCACCCTCCACCTCAGCCATTAAATGACCTAACCCAATGTTGTGTGCATTCACAGCCACACACACACACACATGCACAAAGGGTGGAGCCTGGAAAACACATTGTCTGAACTGTGAGGCAGATGAGAGCATTATTCTGCTTTTTTGGGCAGCTGTCACTAGCTGCTGTTCTGGACTTCAGCAGTTCCACGATGAAATTGTTCTCAGAACAGTTCCTTCTCCTGTGATGAGCTTGGCTGGTTCTCCAGCTGGAGCCTGCATTTGTAGCTTCTCAGTGTGCTGTGTCCTCAGTGCCTGGGTGGCCGCACTTTATGTCTGCCAGTACACAAGGACTGTGAGCTGCATTCTCAGTGCTCACAAAGTTCAGATATGGGTTCTCTGCTTGGTCCAGCTATATATTTACATAATATTAATAACAGAAAGCGTATCAGTGACCTCTGAAGAAATACTTGCATTTTATTTGCCTTTGAAACCTCCAGACACGCATTGTGGTATTCTCTGGGAACCAAATATGCACAAACTGAGATTAATGTGACAACATGTGATCATAGGCAAGTAGCTGTACATATCTACACTCTGTCATTTGAACCAAGCTCAGTAAAATGACATGGTCACCTCCAGAATTTCACTAGTTTATATTTATCTGTCTTTTCAAAAGAGACACATTTAGCCCTTCATTTCTAAACAAAGCACTGGGGATTGTGATAAGGTATTTGGCAGCAAAGGAAATGTATGAAGATAGAATCTGTGTGTAATTTCATTAGAATTTTGCATACAATTATCCTTTGCATATGACTTTCCATCTGCAAAGTATTTTACAAACATTTGTCCACCAGTTGATGTAATTCTAATCACTCTAACAGATGTTTTGCTGGACTGTGATACTATGTCCCTGTATCCAGTAACTCGTGCAGCCTGGAACAGCAGTGTAAGCTGCAGCAACAGCATGGCCTTCTGATTTAGATTTGATGGATGTTACTAAAGCTGAAGATAACAGGAAAGCAAGTGCATCTGTGCTTTGGAAAAATAACCATTTGGTGTTTAAGTGGGTTTATTTTGTTGTTCAGAACCCAAGTTCTAATCTAGGAGACGAGTAGTGAGCTGGAGGAATCAGGGAAACCATGTTACTGAGGCTTGAGATAGACGCTAAGGTAAACATGCATGGAAACAAAAACACCAAAGTGTGACGATGAGTTGGAGCTTTTAACATGAGGCAATGGATTTTTTGTGTGTGTTAGAAAACACTTAGCTATATGTTGAAAAGTAAGTGACAGATTCTAGAGAGAAATTCAGGATATTAGCTGTATGTTCACCAGCACCCTTTCTCAGATTCATTCTCATCAGTGTATTTTCTAATACAAGTGAAAGAAAAGGCAAAAATTTTCTTATGGTGCAATTGTTTTGAATGTACTCTGCTATGTGTGGAATGACAGCTGGATTACCTGTCTCTAGATCTTTATGTGCTTCTAACATTCAGAAATGGGTTAGCTATTATACCAGCTCCTCTTCTATCTTTTGGAAATCACTGCTGTTTTCCAGGAAGTTTCATAAAAGTACAAATTTTTCTAATGTTTTTCAAAACACTTTGCAATAGATACGCTTCTCCTCTCTGATACTCCCCTTGTTTCTTATGAACAAGCAGTATAAAAGTTGTGAAACAAAACCAAGGAACATTATGTTTCATTTCAATTACAAAAGACTAAGGTTCCTTGGCAAGCTTTTGCTTTGGTAAATCTCAACCCAGCGCACTAGAACACATACCCATGGGCATTCCACTGCCACACACATATGACTGTGTGTGCATGTGTGCACACACTTGTGATTACCAAAATAAAGTACTCTGGAAGATGCATTCTCAAAGATGACGTGAAAGTGTTTACATTGCATTTAGAACCACATAAATGCTTACCTGAAGTCATATTCAATTTTTAATTTGTTTCGGTGCTATCACTAAAAGAAGAGGGTAAATAGAAATTAATTATTGCACTGTAATTTCCTCCCCACAGTCTTGTCAGCCAAGAGTATATGTAGTGTATACTGGAAACTCTGATGTGTCATCATAGGCCTGGGGAAAACAAATCTCCCCAAAGTCATATGGCAGGAATATTTAATTACTTCAGTTACCTTTCTTAAATAATCACACTTAATAGACTGCACACAAGGAAGAAAACTTCTGTGATGAGTGATACTTTGTAACAACCTGCGTGCACCAGTATTTGTACATTTTTCTCTAAAATGGTGATGAGAAATCATTGCAGAGCTTTGTGCTGCCCTGTCCACTCTGAGCTGGCTTGGACCTGCAGATCCCAAGGAGCAGGTTGGATGATCTGCTACAGCTCAGTGCTACCATCTGCCCCCGCTCCCCTCCTCGCGTGGGGAGGGAGTTTGCTGCTTCAGCCTTTCCATAACCCTCTCTATCACCAGCAGCCAGAGGAGCCCTCTAGGCACAGAAACCTAGGTGTGAAGCATGGGTTTGCATCTGATCCTGATGCTTGGTATTCTCAAAGCTCCTATTCGCTTGCAGCAGGGGCTGTGAGCCTGGCACCAAAGTATAAGCAAGGCAAGAGATGGCGCCGGGGATATTCCTTTCTGCTTTCCACTATGTAGCTGACTTTGTACCAGAGCAATCCAAAGCATGCAGGAAGACCTCTTTACCCCACAAGGGCCTCTGCATGAGGAAGAGGTGAAGCCTGGGAGACGGACAGGGCACCACAGAGGCTGGTGGTCAGTGCTTAGGTGACCACAGGGCCTCTGGGTGGCCCGGCAGGGCAGCCAGGCAGCAGGGGCAGTCCTGGGCATTCAGGCACCTCCCTGGGGATGGGGACAGTCGGAGACCAGGCTGGGCTATGGGTGGAGCCCACGGCCAGGGAGGGCAGGGTAGTGGGGAGCTAGACTGACCCTGCTGTGGGGTTTCTGGGGTAGGGTCAGAGAGCCCCAGGGGCTGACATGGGGCCTGGGCCATGGGCAGGTGAGGGAAGGTCAGGGCCTGTTTGTGTCCCAGGGCCCTGGCTCTCCTCTTGCACAGCCTTTTGCTGTGCATAGTATTCCTTGTCTTCTCTCTTGGAGAAGACCCCTTCCTCACTCTCATGCCCTTAGATCTTGCCTTCGTGATGTTGTGTCCCTCCAGTCACCTTGCCTGTTTCTGCTTTCTCTGGCAGGGGAGGTGTGACAGCAAGCAGGGTGCTTTAAATTCCACTCTTCTCCCCCTTAAAATCCTCCTTACTGATAGCAGGTTCTCCTTGGCAGGCACTCAGCCCCCTCTCCCTGTCCCTGGGAGAGACCTCCATGAGGGGAGTGGAGTGTGCCCATGCTCTGGCTTGGTCCTCATGCCAGCCACCTGAGGTGGCTTTGCTTCACAGCTTGGGCAGCTGCCATGGTGAGAGACACCACTACACCCACCACATCTTCCTCCTCCTCCCTCTGGTCCACACAGCTGGGCTGGAAAATTCAGGGCAGGATTAGGCCATTGTCTCAGTCCTGTTACCAACTCCCAGGGGCTGTGCTTCGTCCTAAGAATGTCAGGGGGGCCAAAAGGCCCCCTCTTGTTCTATTGATTCTTACTTGGAGGAAGAGACAAATCCCCACCTTACTGCATCCTTCTTTCAGGTAGCTGGAAAGAGCAATAAGGTCTCCCTTTGACTTCCTTTTCTCCAGGCTAAACTACCCCTGTTCCCTCAGATACTCCTCATAAGAATTCATCACCAGACTCTTCACTAGTTTTGTTGCCCATCTCTGCACTTGCTCCAGCACCTCAATGTCCTTCTTGCAGTGAGGGGCCCAAAACTGAACACAGAATTCAAGGTGTGGTCTCACCAGTGCTGAGTACAGGGGGATAATCACTTCCCTAGTCCTGCTGGCCTTAATATTTCTGTAGAAGCCAGGATGCCATTGGACTTCTTGGCCACCTGAGCACACTGCTGGCTCATATTCAGCTGCTGTTAATCAACACCCCCAGGTCCTTTTCCCCTGGGCAGCTTTCCAGCCACTGCTCCCCAAGCCTGTAGCATTTTATGGGGTTGTTGTGACCCAAGTGCAGGACCCAGCACATATCTATATGGTGACTAGAGCTCTATTGGGAAGACAGAATAAGGATAGCTGTAATTTTAAATGTTAGAAGCTAAGACATCACCTTTCCTATGTCACAAATAGGACATAGTTTTCAACGTACTAAACTATATGGAGAGTTTCAAAATGTAAATGAAAAAAAAAAAAAAGATATACAACAGACATGTAAGGATCTAAAAGCATTCCTACTTCGAGCATTCCACAGGTTTTATTCTCCACTGAAGTTTCCAAATGGCTCAGTCCCAAGGTCACACAGAAATGAGATCTTTCATCTTTTTCTTGCTAGAACGTAATTAGAGAAAGTCAACCTGCAACTTGAATCAAGATCTGCAGCACTGTAGGCAAGTGCCCTAACCACTAAGCTGTGGTAATTGGAAAGTAGATTCTTCTGTTTGTTATTTTTATCAGAAATTCATTCTTGGTCTTCAGAAGCTTTTCTTCATAAAAATCCTCTGGCATACAGTCAAATGTGAGAAGCATAGCAAATTACTAGTAATATAAGTAATGTAAGTTATGTATCAGTGATGTGATTTGCATTCTCTGCAGACTAAGTTAAGACATTTAAGCAAGTTACCCTATTTCACCTTCAGTGACCTTCAAAATTCAAACCCAGTTTGCCATTTTCTTGCAACATGCAGCCCTGAGTCTGCTACATGCAATCTCTACTGGGGTATTCTGAGTTGCTATAGCTGTTGCAGGCTAAAAAATATTTAATGAAAAATTCCCAAATGGCATTTTAGTTGGAACCATTGCTGGAACAAAGGCAAAAAGAGAGTTAGAAAGTTTCAGTTGGTGTCAAGACTATGTGACAGAAAGAATAGTATCTAAGAGGAATATGAAAGAGAAGAGAGGTTTAGGCAGGGATAAGAGCTTTCCACTAGAAAACGGTGGATTTTTTAAAGACATGTTAACACAGAAGAAGGAAGAGACAGCTTTGGAATGGGAGAAAGAAGAGGAAGGAAAAGCTATGAACAATCATTTTCAGGTGATATGAGAGCCCGTTACTTCTCTGATAGAGAATGATTTCATCCAGAGAGATGAAGTACTATGACAACCTCTGAACACCTAAGTGTAACATTCTCATCTTGAATAATTCAAAATCCTGTCAAGCTTGATGTACTCAGTAATGGGACTCAGGATTTTTGCTCTTCAGATCTTCCTATGGTGGTTGGTAGCACTATGTTGAAAAAATCAGCACACAAAGTTGATGAAAAAAAGCTGTAGAGATTTAGTGTCCTTCTCACTTCTGACCATCAGGCTATGGCAGCTCTCCCTCTGAAACCGAAACATCTGAATCAGAGGTCTTTTAGAAGTCTAAGCCTATTTTCATAGCACGTGCATTCAAGTATGTGTATAGAAAAGTGTGTAGAAACAGTATTCAATACAAATAATGTCTATGGGTGAGATGGGAGGTGGGTAGATCACAGCTGGGTAGATCACAGCTGGGTAGATCACAGCAAATTTGGGGGTGAATGTTTCAGCTTCTGTATATCAAAGCAATGATGCATGAGTCATTGGCACAGAATGACTATTTTTTTCACATCAGAGTAATAGAATGTTCTTGTTTACTGCTTTTCAAACCTATGAATAATACCAAATGAAATTATTCTTCTTTAAATGCTTGCTGCATAACAAAGATACCAGTTCTCAGATAACACATACATAGAGGTCCTAAGTACGCCAAATATGATAGAGAGAAGAAAGATAGAGGAGAGAAAGCATGAGCGAGAAAGAGAGAGAGAAAGAGGGAGAGAGTGAAAAAGAATGAGGAAAGAGGGAAGGAGGGAAGGAGGGAAGGAGGGAAGGAGGGAAGGAAGGAAGGAAGGAAGGAAGGAAGGAAGGAAGGAAGGAAGGAAGGAAGGAAGGAAGGAAGGAAGGAAGGAAGGAAGGAAGGAAGGAAGGAAGGAAGGAAGGAAGGAAGGAAGGAAGGAAGGAAAGAAGACACTCCCTCCTCCAAGATGTGGTAACACTGTTGTGAGACTACTTTCTATACACATCTTACATAAAGATGTGTATAGAATCAGCATAAAGGTTTTTATTGCATATGCTTTTTTTTGTGACTGGTCTCTGAGAGGTCACTGGCCAGGTGTCTTATTATTCTTGCTTAGAAAAGAAGCCAGTTGTTCATTTTTATATTAACAGTACCTGGTAGATGAAGAATCGTAAATATATATACTCAGTTCTTAAATTGACAACTTATGACAACTTCAATCAAAACGCAATGTGAGTATATTACAGTTCACTCTCAGTCCACAAGGTTAGCTACAGTAGGTATCAAATCAGCAGGAATCACTAGTTGTCATACTTGTGGTAACTCTCTAATTAGCTATAACATAGAACAGCCTTTTGATCTTGACCACGTTCTACTAATTATTTTATCTTTGACAACATAAAAACATGTTTCAGCACATAGCCTAAGAAAGAACAAAGTCTAAGTTTTCTTCCAAAGCCTACAAAAGCCAATATCATACCCAAGAAAACAACCTCAAACTTCTCTTAAATCCCAATTTTCCCCCCTCTCTTCTTATTAAAACTGGACATGAGCCATAACTCCAAACACAAATGGGCATGAACTTTTCCTCCTAGGAGAGAATTAATCACATTCAGTGTCAGATATCTTTGAGAAACGTATTTAACCCTAAAGTGCCCTTCGGAGTTCTGCTTACAGTCAATGAAAAGAAACACACTTTTAGATCATATTAGATATTTACCCTAAAATGTGGAAAATTGTACACTAGAGTAGTCTTTTTGATTCACTGACTCTAAAGGCAGGCTTGGAAGACCAACTTGGATTTATATATGTCTGGTAAGAGAAATCTCACCTAAGGCACTTTCAGAATGTACAGTCACTTAGAAGACACTTAAGTGAAAATTAAAATCACTATACAGAAAAATGATCCTGTCCTAGTGCAAACCAGGACATTATCTAAGAAAAGGTATCACACTGCAGAAAAGCCTGATTCTTTCCATAGACTTAAGAGCATGCTTGGGGTTAAATGAGATCAATTCCAGCCTCGCTGTCTTCTATATATTTGGCAGAGCCTGTGTCTGGGTCTGGCCAGGGAACAATGGTTACATTTCACTTGAGTAAAGTAGAAACAGTCTTAGAAATTCTGTAATTTGTGAGAATCTTACCCTGAGCAGTAGGCTTCTGGCTAAAGCATTTGCTGAAGAGTGTTTGGGGAAGAGCCAAGCCCCTGCCTGGCTTGAGAGGAATCAAGGCTACTTAAGGTAGGTGAGTGCCCTAATAATGGGCTTGTGTCTCCTTTAGGGCCTGTTTCATTTAATAGCATTGGATCAGGAAGAAAGGACCTGAATCAAGGCCGAGTAGTACTTCTGGATAGATACCTATGGAAAAACATTTGCTCCTTACATTATCAGGTCACCTCTCACCTGTTGTCTTATTAAGTACGGAAAATCTCTTCACAGAGCTTTCTTAAAATAGATATGGTGCCACCAAATTCTTGGGCTTTGAGAACTAACACATTCTAATGAAAAAGCATGATGTTGTAAAGTCCTGGCCAACAGTTCCAAAAGCCTTCTTTATATATATATATATTTTTTTTTTTTTTTTTTTTTTGCTAAAATTTTGTGACAAACGCTGATGTAAACAAGCAGAACACGTTTTTTTATTTATTGTCCCAACTCCATCTTCCACAAAAATCACTCTGGTCTTACTACTTTATTCTCTGCAAAGAGAAGTCTCTCACTGCTAAACTGTGATAGTCTTTGGCAATGATCAAGAATTCTTCAGTAGCAGCCAATGATTTGAAACACACTTTCGTTCCGTCTACTTGAACAGATAAAGATGGACACCAGCTTCTCTACTCCTTTCTAGTAGTGGCTAATACCCATGCACATTTGTACAGCTTCCAGGCTGTAGCTGTATCAGGATCAGCCAGCTTGAGAAAAATTTTCATTTTTCTGCTCTCTGTCTGTTGACTGCCGTCCTGGTGGCACTTTTATCCCAGACCCTACAGACCAAGTGCAGCATATAGGCACCACAGCTTCTCCTGATTCCTACCTCACTCTTTCTTATAGAGTTGTGCTTCAGATAGGCGAAAGTTTCCCAGCCAAAGGTCTTCTTGAACTTCCTTTGAAAGTTACTAACTTGCTCTAAAGAGAAAGTGCTTTGCTTATTTTTAATATGTTTTTCCCAGCAGCCTTGGCAATGAGTAGTGAGAGGGCAAGTTTCTCACTTGCAAGAATAAGGAAGAAATAGACCCTTAAGATCTCAGTACACTGGAGAAGTGGGTTTACAGAAAACTCATGAATCTCAACAAAGGTGGATGTAAATTCCTCCAATGTGGTGTAGAACAATCACTTGCAACAGGACAGGCTGGGGAGAAGGCAGCATTGCAGAGAAAATATAGGAGTCTTGGTGGATGACTTGAATTAGTGAGAACACATTCTCCAAACTGAGGGAATAGACTGTTCATGGTTCTGCACTTCTGAAACTACATCTGAAGCTCTATGTCCAATTTTGGGCTTCCCAAGAACAAGACCAACTCCAAAGTACTGGAATGAGTGAGTCCAGTGTATCACCAAGGGTTACTGAGATAATTAGCTGCTAAGTACTTGACATACAAGGATCACCTGAGAAAGCTTGATTTGCTCGGTTTGAAGGACAGAAAGCAAAGGACAGATTGTATTGGTGTCTTCTCTTGGGAGTGCACAGCAGAAGCATGAGAAAGGACAGACACAAACAGTAACATAAGAGAATTTCTACTGAAGATCAGGAAAAAATTATTTAACAATATGAGTTGTCTAACTCTGGTGCAAGTTGTCTAGTGAGGCTGTGAAATCTTCATACTTGGAGATAGTAAAAAACTGACATAAAAAAGCCATGGGTAAAGCAATGTAAGGACTCTTCAAACTGATTTTATGATGAAAGTCTCAAATGGAGATCATAGAAATTTTATTTTTTGTATCACCATTCTGGTGAGATCTCAAGTGGTGAATACAATTGTGATAGACCTAAATCTACCTCGTTAAAATGTTTGGATCATAGTTGGATGAGCTGGGATAAAGTCAGTTAAAGAATTAATGTAAATTCCTTAAAAGTACCTAGCTGTCACATCCATATTCAGAGATAATCCTCTGCAGAAAATAACTTGGGTTTTGGGATCCTCTAGTGTTATAATTATAAAATAAATAAATCAGTATTTGCTATTTAGAGTTATTTACAATTATGTTACAGTTATTCGAGTTACATTACTTAGGAGCTAATGGAGTTGTATGATAGGAACTCATGTTTCATAGATCAAAGAGAAGTAAAAACTCTCTAATCATGAAAAAAAGGAATGTTTGGGTTTGTTTGCTCTCAGTCTTTAAGGTAATACAGAGATGTGTAACCATGACATAATAGAAAGACTGTGCAAGATTAGGTTCAACCTATTCCTTTCAGACTTCTAGTTCTGATGTCCTGCAGAGCAAGGTGCAACCCTTGCAACCCCCTGAGAGATAAGCAAGTGCCACTGTTTAGAAATCACAGAGCTTTTGACTCAGAAGCTTTAAGGCAGTAGAGAGCAATACATGCTAACTACTTCAGTATAGTGCACCTAGCTTTTGTTACTCACTTTCTTTTTGCTTTGAGACACCCACATGTAAGTCACACAGTTGGTCCCCGTTGCTGTTTTTTTTACTGCAGTTACACTTTGATTAGTTTGCTATTTCTTGTGACATTTTTCATACACCTTAAACATGAATTTCTGTGCTGTTCAAGAAAAACAATTATTTTGCATAGGTACTGAGGAATTAAAATTTTCAAATGCAGCATTTATGGGGAAGTTCACCTTTGGTTCTTCTATCAAACCATTCTCCTTTTCCCCATTTTCTAAGTGGTGTATCAAAAAAGGTGTCTGACAGAGGAGTCACTGAATTACTTGAAGAATTTGGTAAAATATGCTAACATTTCACTAGCATGTTGGTAAGAGTGTTTTAATCCTTAGAGTCAATAGGAATTGCACAGTTCGTTGATATCATCTGCCTACTCTCCCATGTATTCTGTGAGACTCAGCATCTCTTTGCACTAGTGTAGACTCCTGAAAGGAAAAGAGAGCACAAATGTTAAAAAAGGGAAAAGCTGCAATTGTATTTGGAAACCTCCCAAGTACCCACATCATGTGCATGAGGATTTGTGTTGAATTACTCTGTAGAAAGCAAATGGAAACAGAGGACTCTCTGCATCATTCAGCGTACATTTAGCTTGCTGACAGAGAAGGCCTTATGTGAAAAACAGCAAGGACTTATAAAAGAAGCAAGAGCTTTGAAAATAAGGCAGCGAGAAGAAAATTGGCTTCATGGAGCTTTCATTTTCTTTCTGAATCAATTTTAAACCTATGAAAGATGCTGAACTGACAGATCAAATTCCTTTTTTTAATACACAAAACAGGTGCAGCAAATGGTGATTTTGGAGCTTTCTGCAGTGTACCAGTGTGTTTCAGCCCTGGTTGAGGCGGACCACCTCCAGACAGAGAGGGGAGTTCATCTTCTAAGCCTGTATGTTTTTTTCCCCTGTGCTCACTGCCAACAAAGACACCAATTAGTGCATAGCCTCAGCATTTGAAACAAATGAAAACAGAGACAACAGAATAAAGGGAGAGATGTTTTTTTGCTCCTGGAATTCTGTTTCTACATTTATTTTGGATTTTAGCAAGGCCTACAATCGTTTGCATTATTTTAAGGAAAAAAAACAACAAAACAGTCTCATTACCATTGGATATGATGATGGGAGAAATGGGCTGGAAAAATCCTGGATGTTTGCTGTGCCTTATTCTGGATTTACAAAGAGTAGGGCAAATTCTTTACTGCTGTGCCATTCAGCTATTATGTTTAACAATCTAATTAGAAAGTCTGTGTTGCTTTTCCCCATTATAAAAGCAAAGACAGTGCACACAAGCAAAACCAATTAGACAGCTGTAGTTTACAGAGCTGGGTTGCCTCAAGGCTGGTTTCTAATGAACCCTTCAGTTCCTACCCAAAAACGGGACAGAAGAAGCGCAGAGACAGCACGTGCTGTCTTTCCTGTAATCAGGCACTAATGCCTGGTCTAGTCCAGGGAGTTGACACTTGACATGGCCATTCCTTTCTGCAGTCAAGGTTGCCAGTGGCACCAGAACTGAGACACTAACCTGACTGATAATGCATGTCCCCAACATGGCTCAAAATCATACTAACAGGTGGCAATAAATCTAAAATGTTGCTCTCAGTTCTATGATTGCTACTTTCAGCTCACCAGGGACTTGTCTTAACTTAAGGCAGACACAAACTGTACAATAACTTGCATACGTGCCCTGCTTTTATTTTTCATCATGTATGGCTCAAATTAAGGCTGGCTGTATTGAGTAGATTGCTCACTGCAAGTTAGTCATCTGTTTAGTGTTTCTTACGTCCCACAAGGCAGTTGTGGTTTTTCACAAGTCTATTAATTAGAAAGAAAATGACTAAGGAAACTACTCAGTGGGCTGATGAACCATTCAACCACTTCAAAACTAAGGAAAACATTAAAATGATTCCCCCCTCCCCATTTCTTTTCTTTAATACCCTGATAACAGGTATTTGTTTGAACTGAACTTTACAGGGCTTGTGAAAAAAAACAAGCTCCTGTCATCACTGCATTTAAATGAGTTTTATGTAGAAGAAACTGAGTAATACTGTCTGAGCTAGAATTGATGAGGTCGTGCCAACATTCCAATAAAAATACCCCTATATTCAATGAGTTATGAGTCATTTATAAAAATTTACTCCAGGCTAAAATTTTGCATTATTTGACAGTAATACTTGGGTGAGAGGAGGCAGGCTGGGCGCTTGCAGAGAAGTTGGTATAAATTAGTTTATATTAATAAATTAAAAGGACTTGCAAAACTATATATTCATATATTTATTCAGCTGAAGAGTTGCATTGCTATTCCTGCTGGTATTATTTATCACCTCAAACATGATTTTCTCACTCATATTATTTTGAACTTCTCCATTGGGGAAACATAAATAAGTGCAGAAAGTGTTGTCTTCCTCCTATTTTCACACACTGCCCACCTCCCCTCCCTTTCTTTCAGCATTGTATATAGAGGTGGAGGGGGTTAAAACAAGATGAGAAAAAAGGGAAAAATTTAAAGATCCAGGAGGAAAGAATAAAAATCCAAATTTTTGGATTAACATTGAAAGTTAAGACTAAGCAAATGGAAATTTGAAATGCATTTCAGTTACAACACCAGTGTAGAAAACCTGACATTTTGATTAAATTTTATTTTAAAGTGCATGTTTTACAAGGGGACAGAAGACATTTTCTAACTACCTGTCATTGTTAGAATGTTTTAAAAATGTAATATGAAAAAATTTGCGGTTGGGGAGAAAAGCTGGTGTTGGCAGTAGAGTTATATCTTTAAATCCACACAGACAGGCGCAAAAAATGACAATTAGAAGGGTAAAAAATTTTGTTTGTGGTGCTTTCAATTTATATATCCACTTACTGTTTTTTAAAGGCATTACTTTCAAGGATGTTCAAATGGAGTAAAGATCTAGTTATGAACTTTATTAAATTCCACCCACACTGGCAGAGGTAGCTTAAACTAACCCTGTGGGTGAAGGTTAACACAAAAGAAAGGGTTACCTAGGCTACTGTATATCTGCAAGTACTTGCCAATAATATCTCCAAATGTAGCTTAAAAACCAACCAACCAAAATAGATAATGAATGCTTGTAAGAATTAGGAAAAGTGCCAAAGATAACAGATCAAGGGATTATTCTTCATGGGAAAAAATGTAGGATCAGATTTCTAAAACTAAAGCTAGTGTGAATTCTTTATACTGAGGCAATTTAGTTCTCCAAAGAAAGAAAGTACTTTGGTGAATGGGTGAGATGAAAAGGCAGCTTTTAAAGACCTCTTCCTATGTTTGTAATGGTCAGTTATTGTTTGGAGTAAAACTAGGTCAATTATGGTTGGTTCAAAAAGAGGTAAAAATTATGTCTGGATTAATTCCAAAAGCCCTCCTCTGGCCCCCCACCCCCATTTTGTACAATGCAAATAATACAAAAGATGTATTTTCCCATTGATGGACAGTCTGCTGTAGGATGTCTTCTCAAAACTCAATAATGGCATGTCCCTGTTTCTAGCCCTAGATTAAGAGGAGTTCACTGCCAATGACTTTTACATTTAGTCTGTGTGGAGAAGGAAGTCAATGAGTTGCTTGCTTCACAGTTCATCTATATGAGTGCCCAGGCTCCAAGACCCTTATACCAAGATGGGTATCAGATTTTGTTTTGAGATTCAGCAAAACTAAACCAAGGTGAAAAGATAAGGAAAAGAGTAATCTTTTTAAATGATCTCCTTTAAAACACGTTCCTTACAATAATCTGTATTTATTCACAGGTTCTGTTGTTCTGGGGCCACAAGCATGTTGATAAATGATCTGGATTGTCTTGCTGTTAAATACAACTCCTTTACTTATCTCCCCAGATTGTTTTGCATCTTTGTGCAGAAGAAAAACCTCCTGAAGTGCTGGGCAAGCTTCACACTAAAATCTGGAAAGCAATCAATCCCTGCAAGCATGTATTTATGTATTCTTCACATGTGACTAAGAATCAAATTATGGCCCCATCCTGTGCTTTTGCACAAGGGTTTAAGACACATACACACACCCACTTCTGGGTAGAGCTTCCTTACAGAGTGTAAGTATAGAGGAATTCTTGACCAAGTAAGACTGTAGAGCCATTTTGTGTGTTACTCTGTCTCATATAGCCAGAACCAGATGCTACAAAGAATGACAGAAGTACACTGCAGGAGGCAGAGGCAGAATAATCTGCCTCCACTAACATCTCCTGATCCTACTCACTAATTGTCAGAGATTAGCTTAAGCCCTGAAGCACTAGGTTTAATATCTCTTCCAAAAGTTTTATTTTCTTTAATTAGGATAACTCTGGATATCCATGATATTGATATAATATCCAATCTCTTGATGAATCTGGTTAAGTTTTTGGTCTCAACAACTTCCTTTGGCAGTGAGTCCCACAATTTAATTACACGTAATATAAAAAGGTATTTCCTTTTATCAGTTTTGACTTGCCCACCTTTTAATTTCAGTGAATGCCTTGTTGTTCTTCCTTTCAGAGCCAGAGCGAAAGCCCCTGATCTGCACTCCCTGTGCCGTTTTATATGATAACATTCGTGAAATGTTTTCATTTTGCCTTTCATTTGTCCTTTTACAAGGGGAAAAACTTCTGTCTTTCCAATTGCTTTTCATATGACCACATTTCAATTTCTGTCATTTTTCTGTGAACTCTCACCAAGTCTGTCTTATTGTTTTACAGGACACAGTGTCTGGTGCTGCAAGAAGTATCTGAAGTATGCTCTATCATTTTTATATATAAAGGCATTATGTTTTGCATGCTGTTTCCATTGTCTCCTCTATGCTTCTACAGCATCTGAACGCTGTTAGATTTTTGTTTTGGACCATGAGCATGCTGTTAGTGTGCTGTCTGCAGTGGTACCTACAATTCCCTGCTGAACTGGGCCATTATATAGACTGTAATGCCTTGTACGAGTAATTTCTCTTTTATCCTCTGATATGCTTTACTTCACATTTATCAGTGATACTTGCAGCTAATTTAGAGCTGGCTGTTCCTGACTAACTGAAGAGATTTTGGATGGGGTCCAGTCTCCTTAAGTAAGGTGCTTAACCTGAGGCTGAATTGTAGGACCTTAGTGAGACAACCCTGTTCAGATAAGAGCCCAGTTTTCCTTCCTCAGCTTATGGAGAGGGGTAAATGAAGTGAATGTCTCCAAAGTGAGACTCTGCCTAATTAAAGTGCTTACATTTAGATATGAATTAGGAATCTGCCTTTCTGTATATTTTGGTATGTTACTGCTCACTGTCCATCACTGATCCTCCATACATATTGAAAGCAAGTTTTAGAATGAGACGTGGCTTCACCAGCAATCTTTGACTTTTAAAGAAAAAGCTAGAAATCTCTGAGTAGAAACCTTTGCATTAGAAAAGAAATCCATAGCTATTTAATCCAGATTTGCTATAAAGGTAATTTAGAGAGAGATGGGTTGCATGCTAATCCAGACAGAAGTGGAAGGAACTGTGGCTTTTCTTTACCCTTTTTGTTTCCCACAGACCACTTCATCATGTGCCGTGCAAGAGTGAGGAATTAAGGATGCTAACCTATTACTGACCAGGAGCACTTATGCTATGATAACATCTGCTAATCAAAGTCGAGATCACAACCTGGTTTGTCTTATTCTACAACTAAAAAGAAGATTCTATGATTCTATGAACTTGGCCTAATGAAGCCAAGAAAAAAGAAGCACGGCAAGAAAACCCAAATATTAAGGAAGGTGGAACATAAAATGGGCCAGTTCTCTTTATCAATGATCTGGATGGGGGATTGAGTGCATCCTCAGTAAGGCTGTAGATGGCACTGAGTTGGGTGGGAATGTTGATCTGCTTGAGGGTAGGAAGGAGTTGCTACAGGCTTGGGGAGCAGTGGCTGGAAAGATGCCCAGAGGAAAAGGAACTGGAAGTGTTAATTGACCACAGCTGAATATGAGCCAGCAGTGTGCCCAGGTAGCCAAGAAGGCAAATAACATCCTGGTTTGTACCAGAAATATTGTGGCCAGCAGGACTAGGGAAGTGAATCTCCACCTGTACTCAGCATGGATGAGGCTGCACCTTGAATCCTGTGTTCAGTTTTGGGCCCCTCACTGCAAGAAGGACATTGAGGTGCTGGAGCAAGTGCAGAGAAGGGCAACAAAACTAGTGAAAGGTCTAGAACACTGGTCTTATGAGGATTATCTGAGGGAACTGGGGTAGTTTAACCTGGAGAAAAGGAGGTTGAGGGGAAACCTTATCACTCTTTACAATTACCTGAGAGGAGATTGTAGGAAAGTGGATGTTGGTCTCTTCTTTCAAGTAACAATCAACAGAACGAGAGGAAATGTCCTCAGGTTGTGCCAGGGGATGTTTAGACTGGATATTAGGAAATATTTCTCCACCAAAAGCATTGTCAGGCACTGGAACAGGCTGTCCAGGGAAGTGGTGGCGTCACCATCTCTGGGGATATTTAAAAGACATGCATATGTGATGCTTAGGGACATGATTTAATTATGGACTTGGCAGCACTGAGTTAACAGTTGGACTTGATGATCTTAAAGGACTTTTCCAACAAAAAAGATTCTATGATTTTATAATTACATTGTAAGAAGGGGTAAAAGGGATATGTTTGCATAGTCCCAGAACATACACATTTTAGGTGGATTGTCCTTTATTTTTTTCAGACTTGCTACATACGAAGAGATAAGAGCCATCCTACTGCACTGAACGCCAATCACAATCAAATAGTTCTCTAATCAGCTACTAACCTGTTGTACTTTCTGATAGTTTTTTATAATTAAAACTTTTTTTGTATATGCATTTATTAAACAAAATATGGCCTTACAATTAACATTACCTTACACGTACCTAATTATTCCATCTGTACTCTTTAATTTGAGCCTTAGGATTCACCCTCAACAAAGTTTTTTTTCCTAAAACTTCGTGTAGATTAACAGAAATGTAAAGCCACAGTTAAAAATCAGTTCCTTAGGACATACAAATGCCAGCTGGCGATGTGGAAATATCTTGGGTGGCCTAAGATCTGGCCGGTTGTGATTTTGGGGTTGTCTGCAGATATCTGGAAAGTTATGATGAACCTGTTTCTGAACAGATCTGGCGAAACTGACTTTTCATGCTCTTTATGCCACTGGCCCATGAATGTCAATGTTTGTAATTGGAACCATTGCATAACATTGTGAGTGAAATTCTGAAGCATAACCTTTGGAAGCAGATGGCTTTCATCATATGCACCATGTCATAATGCAATAGTGGGTATGCCCTTCTATGCTGAATTCAACAATATACTGAATTAGAAAAGATTGTTTACTCATTTAGTGGTTTAGTAATAATCAGTAAAATCATGAAGAATAAGGAACTATACATTTGTTGATCTAATCTAGTCACTAGAGGATATTTTTAGAGTTATTTGAGGGTGCTGTCATTTCCATTTTACTTCCAATTTTATCACTCTTACTTGGGTTTTGAATATGCAAGTGCTGTCTTCCATTTTATACACACAAATGCCCAGGCAGACAGGTTGTTGCTTTAAAATGTCACTTCCATGAAGTATCACTTGAGAAAACCACATGACTTAACTAAGTTGGAGAAATTTGTTCAAAAATATAAGGTCAAAAGAGCCCTACAAGGCAGATCCTTGTTTGCCTGCTTCAGATTGCTTCAAAGGAATTACTTATTTGCTTACCACCAAAGCTAAGAATATATGTCAAAACTGCTTAAGATAGGGTTCAGTTTTAATAAATGTGACCTCGAACCTTTCAAGGTGTTTAGGTCTGGGAACACTTACAGTACATCTGTTATTATTTTGGTTCAGCTGAGTTTATTGTTTTAATCAGCAATATTTCAAGAAAGCTGGAATAAAAGAATTAGAAATAGTAACTTGTTTTCCATGTTTACGTTTCTGCCATTATGTAACTTTCTTTATCATGACTGAAGTTATGAGATGACTTGAGTTGTGGCAAAGTAATGCCAAAAGTCAGGTCTGAGTATCCTTCCTAGCTAGAAACTGTGAGACTGCTGCAAGAAGAAACTGAAAGGACTGTGTTACACAGAAATTAAGACTGCATGGGCATCATGGGCATCTCCTGCATAAATCTGTGGATAATTAAAAATTCCATATTCTCTCCTAAGTCTCCTATTGTGCTCTTCCTGCAGAGAAGCTACTTACAGTAGAACTGTTTTGGATAAGTTTTAGGTAGGACTTTTCCTACAAAGTAATCTGATTGAGTAGCCCAGTAACAGTATAAACAAGAGAATAAAATCCAATTTGTATGAGTGATACAGAGAAGGCAGGCTTGGAGCTTCCATTTTCTCCCGTTTGCAGCACCTGACCGAGGGAACACACAGGGAAGCTTGCTGGGGCCAAATCAAAGCTCTAAAAGTCAATGCATTTTTGCAGAGTTGGGTCTATGAAACCTATTGCACTGGCAGGAGGAGAAGATTTCCTGGTTTATAAAAAATGTGTGTTAGAAAGCTAGTTTACATAACAAGGAATATGTGTCAGAGACCTCCTGATGGCTCATTGGCACACCCAGAGCATCCTACAGCTGGACAGACCTACAGATAGATTCTTGATTGATGAAGGACAGATATTTCAGTGGTTTGACCTCAGTTATCAGGGTCTTTGCTGTTGTCCAATGCACCAGAAACGGGACTGAAAACAGAGTGGGGAAAATCCTGACTCCACTTAAACAGCAAAGTCCTATTGATTTCCTTACAGGGGAAATTCTTATCTCAGTAATGATATGATTAAGTATCTATTAAAATAAAATATTTAAAATGGGTGTGCTAATCAACACCTATCTGTAACTAGAGGGATGATGAAAGAGAATACTCATTGCTTTTTATTTTACTTTTGCTAATTTTTCTCAGCACTTAAGAGCAAGTAAAAAAGTACTTTATGAATAAGTGCTGAGGCAGAGAGGAGACAATGAGCTCTTGTCAATTGTCCTGGGAGGATTGCAAAGAGGTTGTCTGAGCAGCTAGGGATCAGGTTAGGAAAGCCAAATCCCTTATAGAATTAAATCTTGCCAGGGATGTTAAGAACCATAAGAAAAACTTCCTTAGCTATGTTGGGGAGAAAAGGACATCCAAGGAGAGTGTAAGCTCTCTCCTGAAAGAGAGGGGCGAGGTAGGAACACAGAGTATTGAGAAGGCTGAGGTCCTCAATGACTTCTTTGCTTCAGTCTTCTCTGGCAAGTGCTCCAACCTCAACACAAAGGCCGCAGAAGGTGAAAGCAGGGACTGGGAGAGTGAACTACCCCCCACCATAGGTGTAGAGCAGGTTCGTGACCATCTAAAGAACCTGGAGGTGCTTAAATCTATGGGACCTGATGGGATTAATCCACGGGTCCTGAGAGAGCTGGCAGTTGAAATTGCTAAGCCTCTGTCCATCATATTTGAGAGGTCATGGCAACCTGGTGAGGTTCCCACTGATTGGAAAAAAGGGAACATAGTCCCTATTTTTAAAAAGGGAAGAAAGGAAGACCCAGGGAACTACAGGCTGGTCAGTCTCACCTCTATGCCTGGCAAGGTCATGGAGCAGATCCTCCTGGAAAGTCTGCTAAGGCACATGGAAAATAAAGAGGTGATTGCTGACAGCCAACATGGCTTCACTAAGGGCAAGTCGTGCCTGACCAATCTGGTGGCCTTCTACAACAAGGCTACAGAGATGGTAGCAGAGCAACTGATGCCATCTACCTGGATTTGTGCAAGGCGTTTGACACTGTCCCACATGACATCCTGGTCTCCAAACTGACAAGGCATGGATATGACAGATGGACCACTCAGTGGACAAGAGATTGGCTGGATGTTCACACCCAGAGAGTTGTGGTCAATGGCTCAATGTCCAAATGGAGACAGGTGATGAGTGATGTCCCTCAGGGGTCAGTATTTGGACCAGTGCTGTTCAACATCTTTGTTGGAGACATGGACAGTGGGATTGAGTGTATCCTCAGCAAGTTTGCTGATGACACTAAGCTGTGTGGTGTGGTTGACACCCTAGAGGGAAGGGATGCCATCCAGAGGGACCTTAACAGGCTGGAGATGTGGGCCAGTGCCAACCTCATGAAGTTCAACAAGGCCAAGTGCAGGGTCCTGCACCTGGATTGGCACAACCCCAGGCACAAATACAGGCTGGGGGAAGAATGGCTGGAGAGCAGTCCTGAGGAGAAGGACATGGGGGTAGTAGTAGATGAGAAGCTCGACATGAACCACCAGTGTGTGCTGGAGCCTAGAGACCCAATTGTATCCTGGGCTGCATCAAAAGAATTGTGGCCAGCAGGGCCAGGGAGGTGATTCTGCCCCTCTACTCTGCTCTGGTGAGATCCCACCTGGAATACTGTGTACAGTTCTGGTGCCCTCAGCACAAGAAAGATACAGACCTGTTGGAGAGGGTCCAGAGAAGAGCCACCAAGATGATCAAAGGGCTGGAGCACCTCTCCTATGAAGACAGGATGAGAGAGTTGAGTTGAGAAGAGGAGGCTCCAGGGAGACCTTACAGCACCTTCCAGTACCTGAAGGGGCTACAGGAAAGCTGGGGAGGGGCTTTTCATCAGAGAAGGTAGTGATAGGGCAAGGGGTAATGGTTTTAAAATGAGAGAGGGGAGATTTAGGCTAGATGTTAGGAATAAATTGTTCACTAGAAGGATGGCGGGGAACTGGAATGGGTTGCCCAGGGAGGTTGTTGATGCCCCATCCCTGGAGGTTTTTAAGGCCAGATTGGATGAGGTTTTGTGCAACCTGGTCTAGTGGTAGGGTTCCCTGCTCATGGTAGAGGGGTTGGAACTTGATAATCTTTAAGGTCCCTTCCAACCTTAATGATTCAATGATTCTATCATTCTCTGAATTAACTTCTGGAAATCCTGAGGGCAAAGTATTTTGGATTATGTGCATGGCTAAAGGACATGATTCACAACGTCATATATTCTTTTAATAAAATTATGAAGTGTTTTAATAAAACCAGTTAGGAAGTTTGTGACCCCTCAAGGATCTCTGTATGCTGATGGCTGATTAACATGAATTTTCCATGTCAGTAATTAATCAGAAAATAACTAACCTCACAATAGTTCACCAGAACCAGTATTAAAACAAGTGTTATTTTTTCCTACTCAATTCATGCAATGGACATTTTGAGCTGCTGTGCATCTTATTGTGTCTGTTCTGTGTCCCTCCCTGCCACCCCCTCCGTCCCCTTGTAATTTATGCTACTTTAAATTATCTCTCATTTTCTGAGATAATTTACTTAACTTATCTGTATATTTTATTTCACCTGCAATCCAGCATTCAGTCAAGCTATGTACTTTTAATGTTTCCTCATAAGTGAATTCCTCTGGCCCGGCCATTCACTACTTCACATTCTTCCCAGAAGCCCCTTTGCTTTCTTTTTCTCTTCATCAAGTGGCAAAAATATGAAAGAGCTAGGAAAGAAGGGATGGGGGCTCTTCCTGTCTCTTCTGGATCTGTCTCAGGCTCAGACATTGAGTTAGGTAAATATGTAATTCTTTTATTTTCAGATTAGTGAACAAGCCATAATCAATACATAAACATTGGTCAGCTTGAACCAAGATTTTTGAGATTTCTTTGCTGCCAAAAACTTTTCTTTTCAGAATAGTTTTAGGTCAGACCATACTGATTTCTGAATTTTTGGTAGAAACTATTCTGAGCACAGTAAATCTTCCAATTCTGCATAATTTGAGTCTTCTAGGAAACCTGTCCACCACTTTGCTGTATTATCTGGTGCTGGATTCTAAGCTATGTGCAAGTGGATTTCATGGAAATAAAAAAGTGATTTGTTTATATTTAATAAAAGAGTTGTCGCTCAAAATGTTTAAAAGGGATATTCTATTTCTCTGCCTTTTCTCATAATATACATTCTACAACTCCACATTCCCTAGAATTGAACACGAATTCTTCCAGACAAGGATTTTTTGTTCTACTTCTGCTTGTAGAATCCAAATTTCTCAATTTCTAAATTCAGCCCATTCAAGCCTAAGATTTTATAGCTTCACGATACTTTCTTGATTGGAATGGAAACTATTCAGGATCTTACTTAGGTTCAAAACCCTGTGCAGAAATCAAAACAGAAGCGTGTTTTTCTGAACCTCAGAAATTTAGCGTGCGATTCTGTGACATTGTTGCCATCTTACAGTAAACTAAGCAAGGAATTTTAAAAAGTCTTAGGATGTCTGTATCTGCTTTGATATTTTTCAAATTAAAAAACAGATTGAGGACATAGTAAACCTATTTTTTTTTCCCAGGAAACAAGGAACTGCACACTATTCTGGATTTTGATAACAAAATAGGCAACACAGTAGCGAACACCACCAGCTGCAGGACTTTGCTACCATATCTGAAAGTCAAAGACTATGTATGTCTGTGAGCTAGGACCCAGACAGTTGGAAAGGCCTTCTGCAGTACATTGGGTTACTGAAGACCAGACTGTTGCATTTTTTTTAAGGTGCTTATCTGAGGTATGTCTCTGATTCTTTACAGAAGGAGTGCTAATAATGAAGAAGGTAAGAGTTTGAAAAAATTAAGAAAGGAAGCAAAAGGACATTGCAGATTGCAGAGATGGAAATTTTTCTAAACAAGAAGGAATAAAGTAGGAGCTTTTAAAGCTCTTTTCACAAAGAGATAAAAATAATTTATTTATAGATTATAGTGTCAGAGATGTTATGTCAAAGTTTTAGCTAATAACCAGCTGACAGATGATCTGTGTTATCCCCCCACTACCCTCCCAGGGCATGATAAAAAGGGGAATAAGGGAGAGAGACACAAAAGTTGGAAAAAAACCTCAACTATTTTTAATTAAATAATAGTTAGTAATAAGGATAGTGAGTTACATAAAAACATATATACAAATAGGGAACCCACACTTCTTGGCTGGTAATTACTTCCTGACCAGAAAAGTCCTAAATTGGACTCTGCAGCAGATGTGGGTGCCTGAATCCAGGGTCACAGTAAAAGTGCACAAAAGCCTTGGAGTAGCCACACTGGCCCTACTCGGGGAGGCAGGAGAGGGTGACCCACCTTGGCCAGCAATGTTCTTCTCCAGCAAGAAAACAGGGAACACCAGCAGCTGGAAAAATAGCAAACAAACCAACCCCAACTCAACCACACACCAGCCAAAGAGGCCAGAAGAGGGCTCCCTGAGGAGCCATTTTATACTGAGCAGCATGGGCAGGAGAGCTGTGACTGGCCCCTGTGGGTCACCTCACCCCCCCACCTCCCCACAGGCACCGCTTCCCCTCACTGCAGCTGCGGGGGGCCCTGCCAGTCTCAGGTCAGTGTGGTTCTAGGTCATTGCTTTTATCCTGGTGTTGTCAAACCAGGACATGTGAGTAAAAAAGGCAAAAAAAAAATATTAAAATGTTTCGCTTCTGTTTTTAATGAAACAGGAGAAATTAATATGGCTTAAATAGCTTAAAACTGGAAGAGGGGACATGCAGGTTAGACATTAGGAGGAAATTCTTTGCTATGAGGGTGGTAAGACACTGGAACTGATTTCCCAGGGAAAGCCCTACCCTGGCAGTGTTGAAGGCCAGGTTGGATGGGGGTCTGAGCATCCTGATCTAGTGGGAGGTGTCCCTGCCAATGCAGGGGGTTGGATCTAGATGATCTTTATGGTTCCTTCCAACCCAAACCATTCTATGATTCCATGAATATCATATATGGATGATAATTAATTTGCTTTTATGACTGAGGAAAATGTTGAACTACAGAAACTGATATTAGACATTTTGAAATACCTGTTTAAAGAGAGATGCCTGAACGGTTACTACTGATTTTTCATAAGTTTTGTAACGAAAAGGAAGTTTCAGAGGGATAGATAAAAAAGCATTACAGTATCAGGTGGCCTAAATGTGCTGGCCTGACACTGATCCCAAGAATAGTTAGAATGGGACTTCAGAAAGGAAAACCTATAGTATGTGTCAATCACAGTGAGTTTATGGATAAGTGGTCAAACATTAGGATTGTTATAAGACATTTTTATTACACAAGGAATTTGATGTCGCATGGCATTTTGGTGGAAGAAAAGAGAAAAAGATAAAATTATTCATAAAGTTAACAGGCAGGTTTAAAAATACAATTGGAAACAGGCAAATCATCATTAGTGTATGTGTTTATCTTTGCAGCACCCTGTAGAGATAAGTCCTTGTCTTTCTTTCATTTCAAAACTCATACTTGTAGCTTAAGTGAAGATCTAAATCCACTCTTAAGAAAACAGAAGGAAAGTGCATAAAGATCAGAGTAGAGCTAAATTATGGTAAGATATTACGGGGGATGGGATTTGCCTGATGTCCCATCATTAGCAGCCATAATGTCAGGTGTATGATTTATGCTGGTTGTACAGTCCTGTAAAGTCAAAAGAGAGTTATTGGCACCTCCAGGGGACAATCCATCCCATGTCATTATCTAAACCAGATGTGAGAAAGTGCCCTCTAGAAGTACCTATGACTTTCCAAAACCTCAAAAAGGTACCTGTGTGGTTAGCATAAATGAAAGGCCAGACTTTGGGGTTGTTTAAAGGTAGGTGAGACACATCTTACCCAGGCTTATCTGTATCACTTAGTAAATCAATTACAAGCAAATAATATGGCCTTTAACATAAAAAAAGTAGAATAACATCCATCATAGAAGAGAAGCAACTGTATTTTGTAAAGAAGGGACTCTAAAAGACTTGAGCGCCATGGACATATGAATGATGAAATATGATGAAACCATGGGCAAAACAGATAAGTGCTAACATATATATAATCAGAAAAACCAGTCAGGATGGGGACAACATTTTTCTTTTATAGCTGGCTGTGTTGTAATGGATTGTTGGGATGTAGAGCTTAGTTCTGGTGTCTAGTCTCCAAAAAACATGTTGAGAAATTGGAGAGGCAAAAGCCACATGGAAGATTAGAGAATTATAGAACAATTCAAGAGGTGCAACCTATTTAGCTTACTGGATATAGCCTGTTATGATGGCTTGCTCATAGCCTTTTACATACCTAAATTGTGAAAAACAGATCTGACGATAATGATGAAGAGTAACATTCATACAGTATGAATCAGGTGTTAAAAAGTGAAGCAAAACAGATTCAATTTAGACTTTCTTGATAAGAAAAGGAGGAAGCATGAAAGAGACATACCATGATATGGCAGTGTGCATCCACGTATTTTTACCTACAAGGAATACACGTGGTTGTCAATCTCTCACTGCTAAAACAGTGAATGGTAAGTCTGGAGTGAATGAATTTTGTTTCAATTTTTAACACTTGACTCCTGCTGTGATTATCACTCTAAATAGACTGCAATTCTTAAGAGAGAAACTCTCATCAGAATTCAAATGCATTAAAGATACCCAACTAATCTGTCAATCAGCCAGGAGGCTCAGAGTCAAAGGAAACTTGTTTCATCCAGTCTGGTACTCATGGAATGACTTCTTTTAAGCAGTAGAGT
Organism: Apus apus; assembly: GCF_020740795.1. Classification (NCBI taxonomy): domain Eukaryota; kingdom Metazoa; phylum Chordata; class Aves; order Apodiformes; family Apodidae; genus Apus; species Apus apus. Next base: position 19,245,973 of record NC_067282.1, read on the forward strand.
CTAACTCCACTACAGCTATTAGAAATGGAGTTAGTAATAAACATGGGAAGACATATGGCATCTATTAAGGAGACAATCAGGCTAGATGACCACAGAGGTATTTTGTGGCCATAGTATCTGCAAGGAGTAAGCAAACATGGGCTTTCCTGTTTATTCATGAATACAAGCAAATGTTATTCTGCTTGGCATGGTGACTTGATTTTTGGCCTTCAGTGACCAAGCTATTAGATGTTAAGCTCCAGAGTAGCTTGTTGGATAAAGTGGTCTGGGATTGCTTAGCCTTTTAAAATTATTGTTATGACTGGGAATGTCCTCTCCAATTCATCCATACTTGGCAAACCAAACCAAAGAGTGACAAGAACTGAAGTTTATAATGTGGTCATGAGACTAGTTGGCTCACTGGAATGGTTTTGTGATGTGGTGACAGTTAAGTAAAAGGCTTCCTTTATTCCTCATGCTAGAAACAGATAGACTGAGGATGGGTTTGATACCACAGGCAATCCTGTCTAGCTTTTTACTTATTTGTCAAAATGCATCAGTCAACCGTGGGGATGCTTTTGATTTGTGACACAGAAGAGTGCAAGGAGACAATGCATTACTGTCTGAGATCACGAGATAATCATGGCTTGTTAAGCATGGTCATTGTCTGTTTTATCCTTTAAGGCTGTGAAGACAAATTAAACTTTTTGTAACATTAATAAATTTCAGTAGGTAATTTCCTGGGTAGCACGGACACAGGACTGCAACCTTCATCAGAGTTGGAAAGAATTTCTTATGTCTTCAGTGTTCAGTCTAGTAACTACCTGTGTGAACACATCATTGCTATGTGGGAATGGATGCCAAAATATTCTTCAGATTTGCCTGTGAATGTAGGAAAATTGTGAAGAGCCTGCCAGGCTGGGCAAGAAATCCTGCTGGAAGGGGATGGAGTTTTCTCCGGGAGCTCTCTGGGCAATGGGGCAAGGGTTGATCAACTCTTGGTTGCTTTAATTCTCCTGGGGGACTATATGGTCAGCTAGAAGATTCAGTTAAGAAAAATACATTCTAAAAGCAAGAATAAAAATTGGAAGAGATGGGAAAGTCCTGAGAATCATGAGAAGATAGTGAAGAAGCCAGGCAAAAAGCTAATGTACATGTGGAGACTGTGACTAGAAAAAAGATGGCACAGCTGGGAACTTCCTTTCCAATTCCTAGCTGCTGTCACAGCACTTTTGTGCTACTGACAGGAGGGATGATTTAAAGCAAACAACTTAGGTTGGAAGATCAGATCAGCACGTCACTAGTTTGGGAGTGGCACATTGCAAATTTGGCCTGAAACTCCCTTTTCACATGTTTCCTATGTTGTGTAATATGCTTTGTAGTCTTAGCCAGAGATCTAGGGCCCTACATGTATACACCATCAAGAAACCATACTGATTCATATCAGACATTCATGAATGCAGACATATTTTATATATACATGTCTTTCCTATAAATGAGTCAATCATCCACTTCCTTGTAGGTGTGCAATGTTGTTCTCAGATAAGCACAGTTACACAGCATGCCCTCAATTCCACACACGTTTGTTGCACATTTGCTAGCAACTGTATTGAAAAATATGTTTGAAAATCACAGTGTAAAATCAACTATATTCTTAATCAGAGTTAGTATTTTGGCAATCAAATCACAGATGAGAGGGCAGCAAGTAGAGGGCAGTGGCACTCAGCACATCTCTGCTTTTATTTTCCTTGGAGTATCTTCAAGGCCAGGTGTGCTCTTTGTTTTTGGCACAAGCAGAGGGATACTTCTGTATTTTTGATGTTGACCTTTTACTGTACTACACAAGTAGCCTCCCTTTCCTTATATTCTAGGTGGCTGGGGCAGTTGTACATACTACAAAAGTAAAGAAGAAAACTTGTTAAGATCAGAGGCTGCTGAGGAAAGATTCTCCAAGAAATATTTATCATCACTGAGCTACTAGCATCAATGAGCTACTAAATTACTATAGAAGTATTGCTAATTTGACTTCCTCTACATAAACAAGCCATGCTACTCTTTGAAGATCTCAGCTAGATCTTTAATAAGTTCAGCTCACAATAATTCAGCTAAAAGCATTAGGTTAATTAATCTTATTTAAAAATCGGTGAAACAGAAGTTAATTAAAATGTAAACAATGGGCTGCATTGTTACTCACAGCTTTAGAAAAAAGAATCTTTGAAATTCTTTGTGTAATGGATTTTACCTGACTGCCCTCAGAGGAGAGAGCAGTTTTGCAGCAGATCACATTACTGGACTAACCTTTCTTTCACTTTTAAATGAAATATATTCTTTGCTTCTCCCAGTGCAGTGCAGCTGCACAAACTGGAGCCAGTCAAAGGCTGTCAGAACCCTGTTTACCAGGGAGGTACTGGCTACTGGGAGACTCCTAGACACAAAACATTGCAAAGAGCTGCTGGAGTCCCCAAAGCAAGCAGAACACGGTGTGTCTGAGAGCACCAGGAGGGGAGAAACAGATGACCTGGAAAGTCAGAAGGCAAAAAAAAAAGTGTCAGTCAGTGAGAAATGATTAACACCCCAGCCAGTTTATGCCAAGGACAGAGGGTTCTCTCATGCATTCTTGTGCAGGATGGCTGTCAGCCGAAACCTGCCAAGGAACAGAAGCAATCCTGTCTACAAGCCTGATCCAGAACTAACTGGACTGAGTAAAAAGATTCAGGGGTTAGGATTGAGCCCCCATTAAAGGATTAGGGGGAAAAAAAAATGCACCACAGCATTTCCCTTTGTGTTTTTCAGGGTTAATCTTGTTATTCCTGCTCTTCAGAAATAAAAGAGAAAGAGAAAAAGAAAAAAAAAGAAAATATGTGTCAAATAGGTGCGGCAAAAAATCTGGAATTTATAAGCCTGAGGGGGGGAAGAGAACCTTGCCAAATTATCTTCTTGCCTCACCAATGAATTATTTAGTAAATATGTGTCTTATTTCAGTATAAGCTCAAAATATCTATGAAAGCATCAAAAGTCAAATTTAAACAATAAACCTTACAGTAGTAAAAATAACATATGACCAGTCATGAGGATAACAATGGATTTTATGTTTGGCTCTTTCCTTTGTGGTAGGTAGTAAGCCAACATAGATTAGCAGGGTATGTTATGCATATTACCTGAAATGGTCTTCTGGCCCACATCAAAAGCTGTGAGGGAAAAAACTGCAACTGACTGTTGCTCTTCACATAGAAAAGTGGGGTTTTCAGTAAAGACATAAATGGATTCACAGAACAGCTCTATTCCCCAGTGTCCCACTAATGATGATGTTTAGTAACTGCAAGTAAGAAATCAGCCTTAGGGACTTTCAGCAGCAAAAACATGTAATTATATGCAAGAAAGGGTATGTTCTCATAAACTATTTTTTTCTCTGCTACACATGCTGACATCACTTGTTTGTTTACATTCTGTTGGTTCAAGGTACAATGCATGAATGAATGAATAATAATAGACAATTATTCTCATCAAAGCATGACCATCACTTTTCAAATTAATCGGCTGCACAGGAATGAAAACAGAGTGGAGAAATTCAGTGGCTTCTTGAACTAAACTCTAATCCCCAGGATGGATTTCCCGGCTATGTGGTTGCAAATGACATTTTGGTCTCAGTATAACCTGTCATGGTCAACACAGCAGTATTGACCCAACTGTAGTTCAGAGAGCGAGACACAAGGCATGAAAGCCCATTCACTTCTAGACCTGGAGTGACTATAGCAAGCAGAGCAATTGAGGAAGTACTAAACCACAGCCAACTTCCTACCAATTCTGTGAAACCTAATTAATCACACTTGTACCCCTTTTGTTTGCATTCCTGGAGAAATTGCTGTGACCAGTTTTCTTGAGCACACAAGTCTCAAGTACAGGATTTATTTGGACTTGAAGGTAAGTGAACCAGACTTCACTTCCAGATGGCTCTGGCCTTAGTGTCCCATGCTGACAGCCAGCCATGATTTGGACTTGAGACATCAATGGTGTTAAGACTGTTGGAGAGAGAGCAGGGTAGAGCTCAGCCTGACTGTCTATAGTTAAGTGACCACACAGCACAAAACATAGTGATGGGGAAAGGTGGGCAGGCCTTTCAAAAAGGATTCACAAGGTGATATATTTTATAACTGCAGAATGTGGATTGAGGAATGTACAGCAGGGACATGTAGTAAAAGGAAGCATTCAGCCTGCCAGAAGGATCAGCTGTATGGCTCACAGAAAGGATGTCCACTGGCAATCCCAAAGTTGTAGGACCAAAGATGAGTTATCAGATCCTTTCTATTTTGAGCAAGAAATATCTTCTTTGCAAGACAAAATATATGGTGCATCCTTTCATGAAAAGAGTAATAGATTTGCACATGGCACTTAATAGTTTATGGACCATCTGTGGCTGTGGAAGGACAGTGTGAAGAACTAGAGTGTTTGGAGCTTTTCCACGATGACTGAAAAACTGTCCTCTTTTGCAAAGAAGGTGAAGAAGGAAGAGTGCACATTTGAGATATAAATGCATGAAACCTAAAGGTTTCCCAAAGCAAATTATATGTAAAATTACTTTTTCCCATCCATTGGGGTGAAGACAAAAAAAATATTGTGGATGATATATCCTAGAAGAGTCTTACGTGCATGGCCAGACTAAATTCTGAGAAAACAAGAATCTTCTAGGTCCTCAAATCCTGGCAGAATAATTTTGTTTACCTGAATTCCACAAGGTTTCCCTTAATCTGAGTTCTCCAGAAATGCCAATAATGATGGCAGACTTCTGGGTGAACCCTTCTGCTAAGAGGGTCATGGCTTTTCACCCTAGGGCTACTGGTAACTGAGCAGGGCAACTATATTAAACAATGTATGTACACATATCATAGCAATATATATGTATATATAGGTATGATGTGTATTGTTAAATGTCATTTTTGACATCTATAGTGATATGATGGGACCAAGTCCACTGTCAAGTTTACACTTGGGGACGAGTGGTAGATATGCTGGAGAGTAGGGCTGCTGTTCAGAGATATTGACATGTTGGAGGAATGGACTGACAAGATTCATTAGTTAAACAAAAAATGCTAAGTCATCATCTGGGAGGGAATAAGCCCATGCAACAGTTCAGGCTGGAGACCAACTGGCTTTGCAGAAAAGGACCTGGGGGTCTGGGGGTCCTGGTGGACAATAAATTGAACATGAGCCATCAATATGTCCTTGGAGCACAGAAAACCAATGACATCCTAATCAGCAAAAGTAACACTGTAGCAAACAGACTGAGGAAAGTCATTGTTCTGCTCTACTTGGCACTTAGGATACTCCATCTGGAGTGCTTTGTCTGAGTTCTTCAGGACAAGAAAAACTCCAGCAAATCGGAATGAGTGCACTGGATGCCATCAAGAGGAGAAGGGGTTGAAGAAAGGATGCACAGGTCTGGCTGAGGGAGTTGGGCTTGTTCAGCCTTCAGAAGAGAAGACAAAAGGGAGACCTCACTACTGTCTTCAACTACTTCACATAGACATGGTAACAGGGCTCTTCTTGGAGTTCCAAAGTGAGAGAATGAGGCAGAACAGACGTGAGTTTCAGCACAGGGAAATTCCTGTTGGATATTAGGGAAATAATATCACCATGACAATGGTCACACAGGTTGTCCAAAGAGACTGCAAACCCTTTATCTTTGAAAGTGTTTGGGACTCAGCTAGACACAGCAATATGATCTATCTGATCCTAATTAGAAAAAGGAGTTGGATTAGGTGACCTCCTGAGGTCTTTCCCAACCTAAATTATTTTGTGATGTGTGGATCTGTGGCTGTGCAATGTTACACAGGTTGGTTAGTGTGGAATTAGAATGCAAAAGTCACTCATGGAACACTGTAAAAAATAAAGTCTTGTGACAAAAGGCTTATACTGGACAAAGAGCTATACTAAGCTCATTTCTGTCTGTATCAGCTGGCAAAACCTGCCTTTATTAATAATTATAGTGATAATAATATAATTTATACAAGACATAGTGTTTTCCACTCTTGTGACATAAAAAGAGACTGTTTCAGTTCTGTGAGAACTCTTGTCACCAGTTACTCTGTCTTAGATGACTAAGATAATATTTGGTAAAGAGAAACACAGCCCAGCTCTCTCACAGGAGCTAGCTGATCACTGCAAAACAAGGCTGTCATAATCTTACCTGTAATTTTTTTTGGTCCACAACAACAATTTTTTTTCCCATCCCTATTCTGCAGGTATGTCTGTCTTTAGTAAACTTTGCTTTCACTGAAATCCAGTTCACTTTTTTTTGCTATAGTGAATTGAAAAGTACTTGCAAATACAGATTCTTTAGGAAAGAACTGTGGTGTTTATGTTTGCACACAGAGCTTAACACATCAGGGTTCAGGATGTGATCAGTACCTCTGCTGCGACTCAAGTGGTAACCTGATTAAATAGACAAAGAAGAAGTGAACAGAAAGCATTAGAAAATATCAGCAAGCTATGTTCAGACATAAGTTTTCACATTCTTTTTAGAACGTTAAGGTAAAGAAGTATCAGACAACATTACAAGTATTAACTGTTAAACATAGTTTTTAACACTTTCTTCAGATTCATTGGTCAGGAAAGCAGACACAGATAGGAGCAAAGAGCTTTCTCCCATGCTTCATAGGGCAGAAAAAACAACAGTTCTGCAGATGTAGCCATCAAGAGGATGGTAAGTACATCTCAGTCTCACAGTCCCTTGAGCACTATAAATTATTTTTTTCAGTCAGCAGCAAACAGAAAAATTAACCAGAAGTAAATGTAATTGAAAAAAAAAAAAAAAAATTATACGCACAATAACAAGTAAACCCTTTTCTCAGTGGGCTACAACAGCTGGTGCCAAACTACGATTGTCTTACTCTTTGAAACTTACTTTATTTAACTCAAATTTAATACAGGTGAAATGGAATAACTGTCTCATTTTATAATGACTTATTTAGGATTTACCCCCCCTGCCCTTGGAAAATGTATTGGTCAGTGCTAAACCAGTTTTATGTAAAGAAATAAATTACACCAAAATAATTGCTTTACCCTTGTTTCAGCTCTGCAAGAGCTTTTCAACTCTCTTTTAATTCAGCCAACCTGACAACAGCCAGTGAATGATCCCAGATGAGTGAGCTATTTTGCTGTCATTTTTGTATCTAATAGAGGGAATGAAAGTTAGTTATGCAGATCTGACTTATGGTCTTGACATGTGATCAAGTATAAATAATGATAAGGCTGCTGGAGAGAGGCTTTTGGCTTTAGATCATATACCTGACCCAGACAATTCAAACCTTTTAAAATGAGCTTTTCTTATGTAGAGATGCTTTTCCTGTAAGACTTCTGGCTCTGGTCCAGAAAGAATCAGAAATGAGTCATGCAAGAGAAAAAAAATGTCCCAAACACTTGAAAATATCAGACGAAGACTGGTTTCAGAACAGATTAAAGGGTGGATGAATTTTCCATGTATGGATGATCAGGACAGCAGATGGGGATTGCATTTCTTCTGGGGTCAACCAAAAGAAATGCTTCTTAAATACAGATTGCATATCAAATACACCACCAGACCTTGAATAGGATGCATAATTACCAAAAGTTTTCCCTGTCTGTTTTGCCATCCCGTTTTGTAAAACCGTCATACTCCTGTATGGACAGGAGAACTCCTGTTTTTCAAGGTTTTTGTGATGATTTGGATGACTTGTCAATTCTGCTTCACATAGGAGATATGCTGCATATCTTCATCAAATATCAGGCTTGATGTGCACTTTCTCTTTTATTTGTAATCTTTATGTCAGACTGAAATCTCAAGAAGTGTTTCAAGACATCGTTAAGTCTCAATGGTTTTCCTTGGACATATGCGAAGAGCTTATTATGATCCAGTTCAAATTTGAATCTGAGGGGGAGCAATTTAGTGATGGAAAGTCTTGTAAAGTACCTTGTGAGAGTATTGCTTGCATGCCAGGGAGGTCTGGAAGCTGTCAGAGAGATGGTCACTTACAGATCATGTAAAGAGAAGTTAGAACAAGGACATGGAAGGACATCGAGTTGAGAAGTAGCTGTATGCCTGGAGACTTATTTAGAGCACAAGCTGGCAGAGGAAGGTGAGAGGAGAAAAAAGGGTCCTTGATTCCTTGGGAAGCTCCACATCAGTTCAGATAGTAGCATAAGAGTGAGAAGGAGGCAGGGAGTGAGTGCAGATACCCATATGCATGACGAGTATTTGGTATCTGGTACTCCCTGAAGTGTCTCAGTCTGCTCTGTGTATCTGCAAATACTAAGCATTGCCCCAGCTTTGAGGATCTGGCATGGATGGGATGTGAGAATGCCTCTTCTCCAAGGAAGTGACAAGCAAAGTTCAGAAAAGCAGGGAGGTCCAAGCAACAGGTAGAAGACAGCATGCATGCCTGCTTCAATAGGACTCCAACATTGTCCATTTCTGGCACAGAAAGCTCTTCCTAGCCTCTGTGCCTGAATGGTAGCACTTTGGGACTGAAGTAAGGCAATATAAGAATAATGAAAATAAATAAATAAATAAGCCTTTAAAGGGAGTTCTGTGTGTGTGGAATAGCAAATGGTCAAAAATGTGTTACAGTGTCACATGTGGTATGAAGCATGTACACAATGCTGGGTGAGTTTAGAGGAAAGTGCTGAGTCCCATCAGATCTGCTGCTAAAACCATGCCTGTCTGCAAGAACATCAGTTCTTATTTGAATGATAAATAGGTAAAGAAAGGTCAGCTTCTGTGCAGAAGTGTGATGAGGGCCATATGGGCACCACACAATGGAAGAGAAAATAGGGAACAAGGCATACAGAACAGAAACAGAAGAAGATATGGAAGACAAAAAAGAAAGGTGGTAGTAGAGCAGGGGGCATTACCCTCCCAATAGCCTGCATGGGTAGAGACACTAAAGAGATCCTAGGGCATAGATGGTGACTTTTTCCTTGATTTATTACTAGGAAATGGGACAGTGGATAAATGCTGAGGGTTGAGAGATAGAATAGATGTGGTGGCTGAAGAAACTCAGTGGCTACTATTCCTAAAGGAAATGAGGGGTGGGTGAAAGGGGAGGATATCAGCACCCTGATGAAAGAAAGGGAGCAAGGGAGAGTGAGAAGTGCTGTTAGACTTACAGCAGCTGCCACTGGATGGAAAAAAATCCCCAAGCAGGTGTGAATCAGCTTCTGGGGAAAGTCCTGAAAAAAGACTATAAATTTTCCTTCAGTCTATAGCTTTGGGTCAGCCACCCCCTCTGTAACTGAACTTGAGTGGGCTAGGGGATGCCAGCATTAATTTAGCAACTGGAAATGAGAAGGGATTTTGTGCAAAGGGTGAGTGAGTTTTGATTCAGACAGGGATACCACAGTGCTAGGATGCTCTGCAGAGAAAAGCAATTGTTTTGCAGCTGCCCAAGTGAGTAAGAAATAGGGGTCTGATCTGAACATTCCCTCCAGAATTACCTAGTAGGAGATATATGCAATGCACTTTGGAATGGGCCCATAATACATTCGTACAACTCTTATTCCCAGGGCATGGGGAGTTCTTGGAATATACAGCAGCTTGTTTGTAAACGGATAGATTGTCAATGTAAGGGACTTGCCTATCATTTACACCATGAATAAAGCAGAAAGAATGATGAGGTTTCTAATAGTTAAATCACATTAAAATCTGAATCCAGATGCCTTCCTCAAACTCTTCTTACGGCCTTAACTTTCTGGAGCTAGCTGGCTATCACATGCCAGTCAGACACTTTCCAGCATGAGTCACTCTGGTTTCCAAATTTGTCTTTCCCAAATAAAAATGAAAAATTCCAAATGTCTTACATTTTTCTATAGAAAAAGGGGATGGAACATCAAGTGCATATAGTCGAATAATTGTTTTCTATTTCCTTTTACATCCCTAGTCTAGACAAGAGGTACTATGATGAACCTTGCCTTTGCTGCCAATACCAACAGCACTTTGTGGTCTTGTTACCTCACGTCTGGCTAATTCCCAGGGACAGTCATAGCTAACAAGAAGCACTTTCAATGGTCATTCCAGCAATTCATTTGGGCTACCCTTTCAAACAGCATGGAGAATTCTTAGGAGAGAAGGTCTTTTGTACTGAGTAATGTTTCACTCGCTGTGCTTAAATGAGAAGGGCAGTCAGATTGTAAAGATTTATATAAATGAGAGCATTGTACACTCAAAAGGAGATCGGTATGTTTGATCTCAGCTGTTATTGATTTACCTTTTACACACGATAACATTCATTAGGCAGGATAAGTAAAGGCTGGTGTGTTTCATTTCAATTATCAACAGTTAAAATACAGACATTAAACAGGGTGGAGCTTCAGTCTAGTTTCAGTGGGCTGATGTGTGAAAACATTTTCCTACCAAGCCATTACATGGGATGTCATGACTTTTTTTGCATCCTTTCCTGTCTCCTCCCCACTCCACGTCTTTTTATTTTTTATGTCTTTTTCATTGTTGTTGAATATTTTTGTTTCTGGTCAAAGGAACTGTTCTACCACTTGAAAATGCCAGGTAACTTTGCCACTCTCTTGTAATATGTGACGCACAACAGCTCTGGTAAGGCCTTGATCATCCTGCCTGACACCACCAGGCACCAGTGTCCCAAAAGGTTAATAGATTTATTAGAGAAACCTCTTTGAGATGACCCTTCTTTGAGCAGGAGTAGGTCTAGAGGACCTCTACCTGTGCCTTCCTACCTCAGCTGCTCTGATTGCTTGAGCCTCTGCAGAAGAGTCAATCTCCCTCCCTTCCTTACAATATAGGTACAGTATAAAGCTGTTACACTGTGCTGTTCCAGAGCACCAAGCACTTTCAAAATACACTTCTGTTGTTTCAGAGGGAAACTAAGAGCAACAACAACAAATGACAATAGTAATATCTCCTCAGAAGTAATTACTTTCTCAATACTGGCTTCACAGGAGCCTAGAGTGACTTACTCAGATTTAGATATGTAACTGGAAATTTCCAGAGCTAAGTGAGATGAACATTGCCCCAAACATTTTAATTTCTGAATTGAGTTAATGAATGCCTCTCCAAACATTCTTTTTTTCCCATTGGATAATGTTTTTAAAACATTAATAAATTCCCATAATAAACCTTAAACACTTCATGTTAGATGATTTGGTACAAAACATATCTTATTCTCACTTATCCCCTTGTCTGAATATGAAATACACTTGTACATACCTGCAGGCACATTTGTGAAAGACTCCATTAACTTTAGGTTCTCAATTTTTCAGACTTGATGAGCATCCACAGCTCCTGTTAGTCTGTGTTGAAAAGATGAATACTCACTTCAATAGAAAACAACTTTTCAAACTTCAAAATATTAGAAAATGTTGTCCTTTTATATTCATGACGTATCCAAATTACTTTGATATTGTAGGGATGACCTAAGATATTAGCATCAGCTTAAAATTTTGAATAGAGATATGTTTCATTAGACCTGTAGAAAGTAAGATGCTGCGTGTGCCACATCATGTAGCTGGTGTCTAAAAGTGATAAAATAATACAGAAATGTAAAATATTACAAGCAATGACTTGTACTTTGACTTAGAGCTGTAGGTACTGAAAGCACAATCTTTCCTTGATTATTTTGCCAGATAGAGAGATGGAAGAGCTTATAATAAGGATTTGCACTGATGAAAAAACCCCTGACCTTATCTCAATACACTTTATAAAAGGAAGCCATTAGAAACATATGCTCTCCTCATCTTGAGAGGAGGCAGAAACTCACAGGCATTCCTTACCAGGCTCCTTTTCTTATGCATCTGCTTTTATAGCTCCTTTTCTCTTTATTCTTGGCATTGTGGCAGTGAGGTGGTGACAGCAAATTCTGCCTCAGTTGAGCTTTCGATTCTTTAGGCAGAGCCAGGCAACAACAGCTTTTTCATAAGAGAAAGGTTATGATGGTGTGCACAGACATGGAGGTGGTAGCTATCTTGGCAGTGAGCAAGCTCATAATATATTTGGCCCTTATTGTGCCCTTTTGACTCTCAGCAGTCCATGCTATTCAAACAGGTTCTGGGTGGGGAATAACACCTTGCCTCCTTCATGTCCTGGTCATCTCACCTGCTCTCAGGCCACAGAAACCAGATGTTGTGTCAGGTCCTTGCAGTTTCTCTCCAAGGGCAGAGCTTTCATTAAAAGGACACAAAGTATCAGCTTTTCACACCCTTCCCCCCCTCCCACCAGATACATTATACTACTGTTGACTATTGTGTACCTGATTTCTAGTAAGAATTTGTCCGTCTTTATACATCTTATTTCATTATGACATTTTCTGTTTAATTGATCTGCTCATGATGACAAATCTCTTCACAGGAGAACATTTTTATATTTTTATATGGAGACAACATCACCTCTTCAAAGTCCTGTGAGATCTGGAAGCATGATGTGTCCTGGATTTTTATTTATTTTATTTTTTTTTTGTGAGAAAGGGAAGTATAGAAGAAAGGTATGATTCATGATATGTTCATATCATGTTCATGATATGAACAGTATGATTTGTAGAATTTACTGTACTGCATTGTCATGCCATGTATTGTCCTGTCAAGAGAGAGTTCTGACTGATGAGTAAAATTAGACTATGGGAAGGAATGACTAAAGTGGGAGTCTTTCAGTTAGTGAGGACTGGCATTTGTAGGAGATGGTAATGTTTTTGCTTGAAGAAACTATGACATTAAGAGAAAGAAGTAAATGTTCAATATTTTTATTGGTGATACGTGCAACATACATTGTTTAGCACTGGTGATGAACAGATTTGAACAGGGCAGGACATGCTCAATGCTTGACTTTTTACCTCAGACACCCTAGCTCCAGGGAAAGACAGTCTCTGGGAATTTTCCCATAATGACCTATAAGCTTTGTTTTCATGTTTCCGCCTGGAAGCTACAGCCTTCTGGGAAAAGCATCAGGGAGAAAGTTTTGCAATTCTCTTTTCACTGAAACTTTTTGATCCTTGGGGTGATGCCGAACTCCAGTGAGGTAAGGCACTTTTCCAGTGGCGTGGACTTGCAAACTGGAAAGATGACTAGTGCTTTTGTGGATTTGTTTTCCAAACAGGTCAATTTTTTTGCCAACCTTTTCCTTGTCCTTTAGACCTCTGGTGTACTAGTTCACATGCTGAGTTAGTTTCATCTGTGCTGGGCAAACTTTTTGCCATGCAGCTTATGATAACTGTAGGGCACCAAGGGTCTCCTGCATTCAGCTACTATATGAGGTGAAACACAGCCCTAGTGTGAATGGTCTTTTGTCTGTCCCTTCTGCAGTGCACAGGGGAATCAGAGAGGCTTATTTTCTGGCTGGGGAGTTATTTATTTTTGTTGAGTCTCTGTCACATATGTTGTGCAATTGCCTTTCTGGCCTTCTTCCCCCTTTTCCAGTTTGTACTTCAATGGAAGTCTTGGCACATCCTGACAATGTGATGGTGTTTATTACTCATGAGCACATTGTCTGACTTTTGATAGAATGTCAGCACTTCTTTGATCAGGTTCCTTCTGCCTGAATTATTTAGGGGAGGAGTGACACACTACTCTGTAGGCCTTGGCTGGCCTTTAGCCTTGTATCTTTGAAAGGAGATTGATCTTGCAATTGAACTGGTGTTAAGTCATGAGGAACTGGGAGGGTGCAGTGAGAGGAGATCCTGATTTTCTCTTGCTCTGTGTTTACTTTAACTGTCTAGCAAAGACCAGACCATGCACAACCTCCAGCAGTTCTCCTGATCCGTGATACCAAATTGCAGGCCTGTATCCTGCTCCAGTAAATGTATTTTTTTCCTTTACCATGGAGTATCCAGTCTCACGGAGAAATAGCAGAAAAAGGGCTGGATGGGTGCATGCCTTTCCCTTTCTACAGTAATTTTTATCTGTTTTTCTTATTTCTTTTTCCTCTCCAGGAATTTGTATTGTAGGTTTAAAAACAGCTGTGATGTATTCTTGAAAATTTTGTTTTGGATCAAGGAAAACTAGCTGTTTTGAAAAGCTGTCAATGTAAATTACTTTACACTAGGATTGCTGTAGGTTGTATTTATTTCAGACATTTAACTTTTATATATGACTAGTGTCAAGTTATTAAACAGTGGGTTCATGAGCTTGTTTATTTTTTTGCACATGGGCAACTGCATTTGAAGTGGTTAGTCTTCCAAAATTTCAGCATTTTCTTGTTTCCCATGTGTTTTCTGTAGTCTTGTTTTTTAAAGAAATCATTTTACAAAGCAAACCTGGCCTATTTCTTTGTTTCATGTTTCTCTGATGGTTAAGAAAAAACATGGGTACATGTACCTGCTGGTGCACACCTGTGTGTAGGCAGGATTATGGCAGAGATGGTGAGTGAAGAAAGTGTTGTGGTCCTTTGTCTCTGTCACTGGTACAAATCTGTAGACAGCACCTCTTTGGTTTTAAATTCAGGCAGGCTTGTTTCTTCTTATTGTGTGGTTTCTCTGAGCTAGGAAAATTTGGAAAAGGGCTTCACATGTCCAGGCTATCTAATATCTCTAGAAAAATATCTTGTTGGTTATCAGGGTGGTAAATCCAGATGGTGGGAAAATGGCAGTCAAAATTCTAATTAATTATTAAAATATGTATATAATTTTTTCAAAAATTGAATCCAGAATAGACCTGGTGATGAAAACTTGTTCTAAATCTGCTCTAGGTGAAATCTGTTGGCTAGCCTCTCTCTTCCTCTAATCTTTTACTATTTAAATTTGTTAAGAATTTTGTTGGTTTTTTCAGCTCTCAAAGTTTAGTGTCAAATTACTTCAGAAATTGAGACATCTCTAATGTCAGACTTTCTTTTCTGGCCTTATCTCCATCTCCTCTAAGTTCATATGTCCCAATGACAGCAACATTGCCAGAATCTGGTTTCTTTTTCCTTTACCTCTGCAATAATCTATTCACGTCTTAATCAGTTTGCATCTCATCTATCCAATTGCCTGCTACTGTGGCATTTTAAGTCCTTTCTTTCTAATCTTCTGCAGTGAAGCTGGTTGAATAACAGGAAAAAAAAAAAGCAAAAAAAAAAGCCAAACTTCTGTCTGCTCTAAATCAATAAAACTTCAGTGATCCCACTGTCGGCACTAGGATGATGCTGACTTTACCTCAGTCTAGAATATCTGACCCAGAATATGTTACAATTCTTCTTTGCATTTTGATAACGGCTACATAGAAACATTTCCTGTTCATTATTTATGTATATTTTTAAATGAATTTTTGTTAGTATCTGTTCAGTGAACAGTGACTTTCACCTAGAAACAGGGACATTACTATGCAGAAAGAAAGAATATTTATTGCTCATTATTCTTAAATTGTTTGTTTTCTCCTGCTTGAACAGTTTCAGTCATGACCCAGAGCTAGCTGGCTACTGCTCATAAATAACTAATAGCCAGTATTCTGTGTGCATAATGGAAAGAGATTTAAATAAATTATGGGACAATTAGCTATGGCAAATTCTCAGAATGAAAGAGATATTTGCCAATGATTCACTGACAGAAAAATACAGCTGAAGTCTTCAGATACTTTATTCACAAAGACTGTTTTGTCCAGTTCTTTCCCAGAAAACCTGACTGCTAAAAATAGGCTTAGCTTTTTTCTAGACCAGCTGCTTGTACCACTATCCAGGTCTTCTGTTCCAAATTTCTTTTTTGATTTTGGATGTCTCTATTCATATTTGGATACTCTCTATTCTCCAAGTCCTCCTCCATGTACTCACTCTGAGGTTTTCAAGGGCATTTTAATGAAGAGATGGATAGTGTTGACATTTGCCCCATGTCAGTTATCATAGAACAGGTGAGGTATGAAGGCACTTCTGTAGGTTGCCTAGTCCAAATCATTTGCTTAGAGCAGGGTCAACTAGAGTATATATGTGTATGTATTTTACTGTCTGGAAATAGAATAGGTTGTGGTATTTCCACACCAGTTTGAATAGAGAGGAATGCATTGTACTTTGGCTGCCTTCATGTTGTAAATTCTGTTAATACAATGCAGCTCTTGGTTTATCTGCCCCGGTCTGCTCTCAACAAACCAAGCCCTGCCAGAAGCACTAACGGTGCTCTGCACTGCCTGCTACCACAGTGGGACTGGGGCACTGGAGCAAGACTGCTTTGGGTGCTCAGCAAGCCTGTGTGTCCACACACAGCACCATAGTCTGTCAGGAAGACATGGCCTGAAGGTGCTGGATGGTCACTCAGATTGCAAGCTCCCAAGTTCACTCCTGTCTTTTTGAATGCTGAGCAGTGCATGTCCACCTCATATTATCCTGTGCATTTTAGGAAGTGTTCAATGGCTACATATATTTTAACAATATACGTACAAATGCACTTGGTGCACAGATATTCTGGGACCAGCCTTTTTAAGAGAGTATACTTAGGCTCTATTTTTGAAACTGCAATTCAATGCATAGTTAATTGCTGGCCCAGCTGATACCACTTACTTATCTCACTTCCTGAATTAAAGGCACAATCAAGTAGTAGGATGTCTAAGTGCCATTATTTGCACATGAGCTTGATTACAGATGCAAAATATAGAAAGAAAAAAAAAATCCATGATACTGTGTTTTCCTGCATGCTTCATATTGGATAATTGAAGCTATCTTTGGCAAGGTTACTTCTGGATCTTCTGGAGAATATGATATTAAGCAAGAACATTAAAAACAAAGCCTCCACAGATGCTCACAGAAAATAAGCAAAGCAAAACAAAATCCCCACTGTTACTTTTATTTCCTATCACCACTAAAGAAGAAAGAAAATAAAGTATTAAAGCAGGCTAATCTGGAATCCTGCCTAGACTAGCAAGCTTGGCAGCTGGCATATTTCATGTTTCATTAACACTAAATGAGAGAATCTCAAATCTTGATAAAAATTCTGCATTTTAAAATGGAATTCTCTTAAAAGGCTCCCATTTACAAACTGATAGAATACGGTCAAATCACTGGATATGCTTAATGAACACAACATCTTCTTGGATTAACGTGGATGGATGTATAAAGAGGGCCCAGATTTCAGAGAACAGTCCTGTTTTCATTACTTTGTAATTTAGTAAGTAGGGAAAGAACTTAATTCTCTCTCCTCCCAGAGATCGCTTTGCTGCTCCTCTGCCTGATGCTTAGGTTCACTTGCTTGACTGATTTTTAAGAATTATATACAGCGGTGGTGGAACTGGTTGTATCTTTGGTTTAGGAAGAAGTAGAAACAATAATAAGAGTTAAAATTGCTTTCCATTTTCCATTTTCACCATCTGTGGCATTCAGAATGTACAGTGCTTGTCTTGAACAATCCAAGAGATAAGTGATGGACTTTGGCACTCAGGATATCTGTTGTCTGTCTTGTGGCATCTGAG
This sequence comes from Apus apus, assembly GCF_020740795.1. Lineage (NCBI taxonomy): Eukaryota > Metazoa > Chordata > Aves > Apodiformes > Apodidae > Apus > Apus apus. The sequence continues at coordinate 19,263,307 of NC_067282.1, forward strand.
AGTTGAACAACATTTGTTGATGGACTAAAGAGATGTCTCAGCAACCCACTCAACTGTTTTGCTTCTCCTCCTGCAATGTGTACCTGAGAACTGGGGAGTTTAATGTGGGACATGCTGAGCTTGGAAAAAAAAAAAAGGATATCTACAGCTGGTGCTGGGAACAGAGTATTCAGTGATAACCAGGCCTGGATATGATATCTCATGAAAACCACCAACTTAGCAGGACAAGACAAAGCGTGCTGGTCTCAAGCCACTTCCTAGGACTGGAACTCCACTGCAATAAACTAATCCTGTGTTGCCAGTTGTCTCAACCTCCTCTTTGAAATGGCTGGTCTTAACACTTAGCCAAACAAAGACTATCTGCAGGACATAGCCCTGGAGCCATACCTACCCCCTTGCTATCTCGGAGGAGCACAGAGAAGATAGCAGGATTTTCTCCCTTATTCAGGGAGAAAAGTGGGGGTGCAGTGGGCAAGAACTGTATAAAAATCTGTGACACTATGGGTGCATTTGAAGCACTTCCCCACCAGGAACCACTTCCCCACCGACGACATCGCTGGACCGTGGTTTTAACTATGCTCTTGCTTGCTGTCCTCTGTATTTCTGCTTTCTCCTTTCTTTTCTGTCTCTGTTTTCTTCCCTGTCCTATCCGCTCTAGGGACTTTGCTGTGTTACTCTAATAAAAGTTTGTTGTGCGTGTGACATCTGACCTCGTTTGCGTCTTAATTTCACCATTTGGGATCACCTTTAATAAAAAAGTGCCACCTATCCGAATACCGGATCGTGACACCATCTTCTTCAGTTGCCATGGGCTGTAATTGACTGATTAACTTCCATCTTGGGTATTACTTGGTTTATTTTCCTGTTTCAAGTTAAAGTTGCTCAAAAAGATGTCAAGGGTGTCTTAGTGTTTTCCTGGTGATAATAACATGTTATACAGACTTTTCACTCAGTACCTCTACTGTGTCTAAGCTTTGGTCAAATTGTTTTATCTAGCAGGCACTGAAAGTGAGATCCAGAATGAATGACTGCTGCTATCTGTTGCAAGCAGATGTAAAAACCAAACCAACCTTAATTTGTTATTGTCTCCCAGAAACACCATTTTCACGTTTGTCAGAGACCAATGCCAGCATCTCTGAAGACTCCATGTGCATCAATCATGGTCCAGGCTGAACCTGCAACTTCTGTGTGGGGCTGTCCCTGAGACAAATTGTTATGCCTCTCAGGGGAGGTGAATGTGAAGCCCTGTCTTGTGCTCTCACGGAATCACAGAATCATCATGGTTGGAAAGGACCTCTGAGATCACCAAGTCCAACCATCAACACACACACACACACAAATTTGTCCCAACTTGGATACAAGAATAGTGAAGGGAGACACTGTTAAATGCCCTGCTAAAGTCTAGGTAAATTAAATCTACAAATCTACTGTTCTCCCCTTGCCCACTAATTCAGTCACTTTTTTTTTTTTTTTTTTAAATTTTTTTTAATGTAAGGCAATGAGGCTGTTCTGGCATTATTTGCCCTCAGTGATTCCATACTGGATGTTTCCAGTCACCTTCTCCTTCCCGTGCCAAGGAATTTGCTCCAAGAGGACTTGCTCCACTGTTTCCAAGGAAACAAAACAAGGCACGCCAACCCATCATTCTTTTTGGCTTTTTTCTAAAAGATATGTGCAATATTAGCCTTTCCCCAGATGTCAGGGAATCTGCCTGAGTTCCACAACTTTTCAAAGGTGGTAGACAGCAGTCTTTTAAAGGCATCAGACGGTTGTCTTCAGACTCTTGGATGCAGCACTTTTGGTCCCAAGAACTTGTGTGAGTCAAGAGCTCTCAAGTACTCCATGATGGGATCATTATTTGCTGCTGATTGTTCTTTCCTTCTAGAACCCTTTCAATAAGCCTGGAGGCCTGAGAGACCTTGATGATGATGACTGAGGCTAGGAGAGCCTCATCCATATCTGCTCTCACTAAATCATCTCCCTCATTCAACAACAGGCTCACATTTTCCTTGTTCAGTATTTTCCTACTAATATAGTAAGAGAAGCTCTCTGTGTTGCACTTGGCATCCCTTGCAAGTCTCAACTGCACTTGACCTTTGGCTTTTCTGAGACTATCATGTACTTGCTGGATTGAAAATACTTATATGAGATGTATCTGAGCTTTGCGCATCTCCTTTGAAGAACATTGTGTCTCCTTTTTAGTTTTTCGGTATCTACTGCAACTGCAGTAGTTATCAAGGCAAAAGGTGAAAGAACAAAAAGGTACAGCTTTAATGTCCTTTAATGTAAATGTAATTTGAAGGAAGAGTCACATAGCTCAGAATCATACAAGTAAAATATGCAATTGGTTGATTTGCAGGTTTAACAAATGCTTTTGATTTTTCCCAAGTGGAGAGGTGGTTTAATTTTAGTTTGAATTTATTATATAGCCTCTTCAAAGTTGAAACCAGCAATTTCCTGACCTCTCAGCTGCTCTGCCTGGGATCATGGGACACACACCTGCAGATCTTGTAGTCACAGTTCCTGTAACTTTCTTTTTTGTAGTGACACACACACACAGAACAGAACTAAACACTCCTACTCTTCTTCCTGGGAAAAAGCTCTATATCCAGAAATATGGCCAAACCTTTTCTTTTTTCACTTGACAGGAAAAGTGTTGATAGAAGAATGAGCTAAAAGATTATTTTGCTATGATCTTTAGAAATTATCTTTCAGCATACTTACAGAAAAGGTCCCCCTTTGGGGATTTCTGTCCCAAAAACTCCTCTCAGCTTTTCCATGTTAACCCTCACAAAAGCCCTTGCAGGTAATTATGTGTTTGCTCTCCTCATTTCACAAGCAGTGAACTGCAGCCATTATTTTAAACTACTAGATTTAATGTTGAAGATGGATTTAGAAATTTTGACTGGGGAAAGCTCACTAGCCTTCCTGCCTTTGGGAGCCACCTAATGCCCTCTGCTGTACAAAAATCCCCCTGGGGCCCGTGGATGTTGCCACCTGCTCCCTTTGCTGCCCACTGCATCTGTCAGCAGTGAAGGGACAGACCGAGAGGTCCACCAACACAGCCATCTCCTGAGGTACCTCATCCCCTGGAGGTTTTCAGATGGAATGAGGGATGATGAGGTTTGTTTGAAGGGTGGCAGTTACGTCCTCCTTCATCCAAGCTGGAGAAGATGTGGACTGGGTACTATGGGACTGTGCTAGCTCAGAAACAAAGGCATTAGTGCAGCAACCAGGACAATATAGGGAAAGGACAATAGAGGGCATGCAAAATGTCTTGGTAAAATCAAGGAGTTGATCTACACACTTGTGCAGGTACATACATGCACATGTAAAAAAATGTCAAATTATGAATATATAAATATTCAGTATTCTAGCAAATTGTCTCCTAGTTCTGTTTGAATTAATTGTACCAATTCTGCTTGAGATACTGGGCCCCTGTTATGATTGTGTTTCAAAGCTACAAGGAGTTCACCAGCGATTTTCTCCTTATTCACAACTTAGTGTCAAAATACAGACTACTCCTTTCTTTTTTTATTCTGAAAACATAGTGGCTAAGCTATTTGAATCCTGGATTTTGAAGCCTGGGAAGGAAAATGATCTTATAATACTAAGAAATCCTTTATCATGTCTCTTCATTTGAAAATTTTTCTTTGACTGGAATGGGGGAACATGAAATTAAGACAACAGCTTATGAAGACTAGTTTACTGCTATTTGTTAGCAATCAGATAAATTCTTCATATTCTGCTTTAAATACCACTTTTATAAAGCAGAAACAGGAAATATTTTTTTTTTAAACCTTTTTTTTTCTTTGTATTTGTTGAAAAAATCAGAGGCCTAATATTTTCTAGTGCCAATCCTTTATTTTTGTCTCACTAGCCTCATTTTCACAGCTTTTATGCTCTCTGCTTCCCTTGCCAGACTTGGAGAGTTGTGTGGGTTTTTTTGTTTTGTTTTGTTTTGATACCCTTGACGCTGAAAGTCAAGATTTCCAGACACTCCTTGCCCAGTGCCAAAGGGTTAAAGAAGAACATTTACTTGCTTGGTAGGTTTTTCCATGCTTTTATGGCTCTACAAAATGCTCATCCAAAGCAGTAAAAACAAAAGGCACTGACATGGAGATTTACTATGATTTTTCCACCTTCGTCATTGTATGAGATTTGCCTCTACACCCATTTTACAGTGGGAGTAGCACAATGAAGACTGCTCTTTAAAAGAAACCTTTCACTGGCAGACCCGAGGCTGATCATAGACATTTTCTGTCATTCTCTCTTCCTGTTGCTATGTGGTCTTTTCTTTAAACAAGGTCTTTTCTTCTGCTGGGTAGCAGAGAATTTTGCAGTGAAGGACAGCTGTTTTTTTCCAGAACTTTTATGTTGTTTTTTTTTTTCATCATGCTATGGTTTCACATCTAAATTCTGTTCTTATTAGCTGGTGTTTCATGAGCCATTTTCATATATGCCTATCTAGTGCCCATACCATTCTATGGACTTGTTGGCAGCAGGTGCCCAGGGGTATCAGCTGCAGTGCTGAGAGGAGGAAAGAGAATGACGAAGTTATAGGGTGTGTTGGCATGTTTATTTGCAATGTCATATTCAATCAAAACTAACTTTTATAACTAAGCTCCTTCATGGCATTCTCTACCTCAGTTGTAAAAGCTCTAAAATAAATATGTCATTGTCAGACAGAAGATCATGACAGCAACTGAAACAGAATGTCATCCCATCTTCAGGTGGAAAATTAAAATTTCCTCATGTGGTTAAACTTGCCTACTCCTGCATTTACAGAGAGGGAAAAAAACACCAACCAATGAGTATATACTGAGTATTAGATTTTGAAATTATGCAAAGTACCTTGTCTGTCAGTAGAAAAATAATGCTCAGTTGAACCCATCTACTGTTTTCATTGAATTCTCAGTCTAGTGCGAGATTGCTGTTTCTGTACAGGCATGTGTATTTTGTAGGCATTAAGGAGAAGGGAGCTTATTTTATTAAATTTGTGAAGCTGCCTGGCTATTGCTAAAGCCAACAGAAATAAGCATTTGGACTCTTTACTTTTATTCCCCTTTTCTATCTGAAAAAGGAGCCTCCTTGATTTTTTTTCTGAATTGCACCCAGTTTACTGACACTCTCCCAGTTTATCCAGTAAAGAAACAAAATAATAATACCAAATGCCAGGAATAATTTGTTAGTGTCTTCAGCAGGTATGAATGTCATGTGTCATTGACATGCAAGAGAACAGGGAAGTGCTCTCTAACAAGATGAAAAGAGGTAACAGAAACAGCTGGGCTAGTAGTTATCTCCTGAGCTAGAGTATACTGCAAACTAAACTAGCTGCTTGAGCATTTAGGTCTCCTCTTGATAAGTGTTCCTAAATGGAAATCCTCTGGAATGGCACCTTTTAGGATTACACACTGCTTTGTGTATTACACCAGATGCCTGAGATGACTGCAGTGTGCTGCCATTCCAGCCCCAAGCAGGCAGGCAGCCCCAAGACACCACCATCCCTGTGCTACAATGCACAGAACAAGTGTTCGGGCACTATAGAAAATAGTAACAAGCTGACAGTTTTTGCTTTTAAGGAGCTGGGTGGGAGCAGAGATACATTAACAGATGTTTCATTGCATTCACATATTTTCCGTATGACAGATCCTCAGACAAGCAGCTGTCGAGTAAGAGAGGGAGAATGATGTTAACATCTATGCCTTGGATTGTTTTCTTATCATTTTGGCTCAGACCTGATTGTGTTTCAAGCAATACTGCTTTTAAAATTCAATCTATCTTCTATAGTGTTTTGAACACATATGTAGGTAGCTTGAATGTGATCATTATTAACCTGCATCAGAATTTATGCTCAACTCTCAGACATAACCTTCAGAAGATGGACCACATTTTTCTCTTCTTACTCTTAATCCCATTGGGACCATGCATCTGAGTAAAGGATATAGAATTTGGCCTCATCATAATGGTTTCTTCCAAACAACGTGTTCTAAAAATAGCTATTGTCTGCATCATCTCAGTCTCCAGCGGCTGTAAATCAATGCAGCTCAATAGCACGGACTTGGACGGAGATACGCTGTTTACTTTGTCAGCCAAGAATCTGTTCCACATATATATAAATCAAACTCAATATTAGTTCCCTTAATTATTGGCATAGTGGTATTTGTGTTCTCAACCTGGTAATTACCTACCTGGGGTGACAACTCTGCTCTTCTGAGTTCAACTTTTCTGAGTTCAATTCAAGAAAGCAACTTTTTAGTAATGAAAGAGAATTTAATAAATATTTTTTCCTCTTGTTTGCAGAAATCTCAATTCAAAAATAACCTGATTTAATATATGTATGAATGACCCATGGTAGTAATTTTTCATTCTTATGAGGCCCCTCTGATATTGTTTAAAGTAATAGCATATGGTAACCCTTTCAGTTTTCATTGCTCATTGGGAAATGAGTCAATGACTATTTAATGTCATCTTATTATGATTCCCTAGTAATGTTAAGTTTAATCAGTGATGGTTACATTAATTGAGAGAGTTCTGCTTATGTTCTGCTTATGTTCTTCTCATAGGGCAAATTTCTCCAGACCAGTAATTCTGAGCAAGCACAGAGTGACACACGCACCAGCTGCCCAGCACACATGGAAATGCTCAAAGTCACACGTCAACCATACTTTGTAGGGTATATCTGTTGCTATGGACTTTGCTAAAGACTTTCATCATACTTCTATTCAAAATAGACTTTACCACATTCTGTCTATCTTTCTTACATTCTGTAAGTTATTAGTATTCTGCACTCTCACATCAGGAAGGACCTGTGGTGCTGTAAGCAACAATCATGGAGTAATAGGCTACCAAATGTTAGCACTGCATACTAAATTGGCTCATAACATTAATATTAGAAATTACTGCAATGCAAGAGGAGTATAAATAATCCCACTCCAGGCTAACAGATGCTGTTCAAATGCTGCCTATTTGATCAAGGGTATAGCTGAGGTGTTGGTTCAGTAATTATGATGCATTTAATGCAGAAGGTACTTAAAAGCACACTTCAAGCACTGGGTTCCCAAAGCTATCATCTCTCAAGTATGTTTTAGTGTGATGAATACAGTATTTAGCATATGATGAGGAAGTGATGAGTAGTTAGGAATATTTAATGCTTATTTTTATTTTCTAAACCACTTGTTTTATACTTTTTATAATTCATATTTATGGAGGTATTGAATGATCAGCATTTTAAGAAGGCATCACAGGTAGGAAAGTGGACCTAATCTGGAACACATAATTAGTATGATGATGAAATTTTATGCCTTCACATTCTGACTTTCCTGCACAATGACCTGCAAGGCTATGGGAAATGTTACTCAGAGCTACTTCTGCTCCATAATTCAAATAGCATTGAGGTAGAAAGTGGCCACAAAAAAATGTGATAGTTGGATGGTGACCTAGCATTTAAGAAATTACTGAAGAGGTGCTTAATTAATGCCCAGCCATGTGACTGCCTCCTTGGAAACTGGAATAATTTTCTATCATAGATACAACACATGCAAGTTCAAAGGCAATAACTGAAAGCTATTAGTTAGGCACTATTATTCATACAAGGTGTTGGGCTTTCTTGGATTAATACTGTGTTATCAAAAAGGATTTAATATTTATGTAATAATAAAGGGACCGTGCTAGATTTAATGAAGTGATTTAAATTAATGTCTATCAATGTTTTCTTCTTGCAAGTCCCATTTTGTTATGTGCTATAAATTGGCTCTTAGTACTTTACTGGAATGATCATACTTTGCAGATCCTAACATACATCAAATCATCAAAATGGGGAGCATAAACAAAGAGAAGAAAATAAACTAATGTATTTCAGCAGTTTTCCTTCATGGCATTTCCTGGAGGAGACATACTGGAGAAGATAAGGGTTTCAGCTCTTTTTCTGAAGAGGTTATATGTCTAGCTTTTCTTGTCTTCTAGCTCAGCTAATACTTGTATTGGGAGCAGTCATAAGCCAAATCAAAGCTTTTTAACTGCTTACCTGAACTGTGGATGCTGCCAAAGGAGAGGTTATAGGATTTATTTTTTTTTGCTCCTTAACCATTTTAATATGGGAACCTCTGATTTCTGCATTAGGAAAAATTTACATTTTCATCATTGACACTATGCTGTAAATGAAACAAGTATTCAGTTACTAAGAAATAGTCAAACCACTGAAAAAGAAACCTCTTCAACCTGGTGTTTTGTTCTAGTTCACTGTAGGAACTTCTAGATCAATGAGGAAACTAATCTGACAATGCCAAAAGGATCCATCACACAGTAATTACGGTGGTTTCGTATGAAAAAGAGAGGAGCTAGAGTATTAATATTAGTTTTAGCTTGAGATAGCTTGATTTTACAGTACATAACTTGGATTTCTTTCAAGACTGGCACAAGGTCAGTTCTTGCATATGAATGATTTTCATGATGGAGATTAAACTCTGTAAAGGATTTATTATGTATGATTATAGGATTCCCCCCATGATGAGGAATTAAGTGCCAGTGCAGTTGATAGGAACTTTAAGTGAAAAAAGCTTTCCTTTTCTCTTGGAAATCCTGGTCAAGGTGTTAGTTTTGGTGCTGCTGTCTTTGCTAAAGTAAAACTCCTCTGGAGGACCACATATTGAGACTAAGAGGTTTTACATCTGTGAAGACTTTGCAGTTGCCTTCTGGTTTAACCTATCATGTAAGGCCACTTCTCATGAACTGTGAGCAGAAAGTGACTTTAGTGAATATTTTAGTGTCAAATGTCCCACTTCATACACTTTTTTTAGTGTGTGTGAAATTCAAAGTATTCCCTCTGCTGTCCTGAAGATCCCTTGTCATAGTCATTATAACAAAAACTGTGGAACTTAGGACTGAGTATTTCCATCTCAGTTTGGGAAGATACTTAAATATTAGCTTAACTCGGGCCACGGGTACATGTACTTTACTGAGTAGGACCAACTGAAGAGCAGTTCACTAATATCAATAAGTTTTACATACCTGCACAAAGGCCTCCGCATTCTTGGCTGATTTACCATATTTCCTGAACTCCATTTCATGGGCAAAATGAAGCTGAGTATTATTAGCATGAAAAGAATGGAGTATTTAAGGAAAATGGTTTTCCTATCATTCTTTTGTCCTCATATTTCTTCTTTTGACAAATGAACATCTCAGCTGAAGCCCAGCACATTGTTGCTATCCAGTGTCTAAGAGTTAGAGACCTCTCCATGATCAAAACGCCTTCTTTTCATTACAAGAGGTTATTTCTCCCCCCCTTCAAAGCCACATTTTCCTCCCCAGCCCCTTCAGCTACACAAACAGTCGGTTCAGCATTTGACACAGCTGAGGGGGATGGAAACCCCACATATGGAGGAAAAGGGTGGGATTATCAGTAATAATTTCCTTGTTGGGGGTTGATTTTTGTTTGGGTTTGGGGTGTTTCTAAAATTATTTATTTATTTTGCTTCTGGCTATGTTTATAATATAGAATCAACAAACCTGTAATCTTATTATGTGACAGTAGGAAGCTTTAAAACAACAGTGCTACCTAAACATTAATTCATTAACGTACTGACATGTAAATAAATAATTGTTCAGAACAGGTCTTGTAAGTTAGAGAGCTCATTCTGTCTTCTGCTTGGTCAAAGCATATTTTAAACAAGATAGATTAATGACAAGTAATTTGAGCCAGATTCTGAAATACCTGAGATTGTCTGTGACATAGTTTTAGATAACCAGGCTGCTTGGCACCCTGGGTTTATTCATTCCTTACCACCTATCATGGAGCATCAAGCCAGCTGAGTTTGTACTTATCACTACAACCCTTAAAAGACATCTGGCCTCAATTGCCTTGTGTTCATCATGGGAACTTTTCACACTGTATGATACTGTAAAACAGGTATAGGATTATTAAACTCTTTCTTTTTAAACTCTTCTGAATGTGCATCTCATTTCCCACAACTACCGCTGTGAAACATTTCAGATCGTATTGGTAAAACAGAATACATTTTATTTTTGCACAGTATTATTTTCAAACTAACCTTTCATCAGGGATATCGTGTGGATAGTTGAAGGTATTGTTAAATGAATGAATGTTCTGCCAGTAAACACCTTTGTTCAGTCAACCCTCCCTTTGGCCAGAGAGGCATTAATTTTTCCTTGGAGGAGAAAGGCAAGCACCGTTAAAGCAGAACAAATGTAAGGCCACATTTTAGGCTAGCTGTACTATTGACTGAGAAGTTTTGCCTTCTGAGGGATGCAAATCACATTCACAGATTAAAGTAATTTTCTGTGGCCTAGAGGGAATTTTCTGGATCCAGTCATTAAATTTTTGTTTAAGCATTTTCATATGTGGAAAATGTTGCTTGCTCAAAAAATGTAAATTTCTACCATGGTCCTTGAGAAACACATCTCATGATATGTCTGGGATTTGTATGTTGGCTGCAAACAACCTATGTAATTATATGAAGTTTAAAAATGTGGAGATCAGCAGAATCTTTTTCACTGTATAACACTTGCAGAAATCCTCACAGTAAGCCTTTGGGACCTTCAGATGAACAAAATTTTTGTTTACATCCTAGCCCTGACATTGAAAGCATACAGGGAAACAATTTTTACTCTGTTGAGGATGAACCATGCAATTCAACCTCCCAACACAGAAAGTGTTATCGTTTATGAAACCTTGTCAGCTGTTACCTACATTTGAGCATTTTACAAACTACCACCTCAGCATGGAATGAATTAGGAGGAAATTGCTGTTTACCAAGTGTTAAAAATGTTTCAGTTAATAGTTGTATTAATACACAGTGGTTTGTGACAGAAGTAATTAGGTTATTTTTCTCCTATCTTTTTCTATGCTGCCTTCAAAAAAAAAGAAATTATTTAGAAATTCCTACAAATAAACACATGACCTTATAAATACTGTTTTTAATACAAAGACTTGTTTCAAAACTGTGAAAACTTACTGACCTGTTGGAAGGAAAGTACCACTTTAATTTTATTTGTTTTAGAAAAAAAATCAAATGGGGAACAACTTTCCTTTAAGTGCCCATTAATAACACTAGTTATACTACTGTTATTTTCTTAGAACAACCTGTTCATCTCCTTTAAGAATTACTAAAAAGCTTTGCCAGATACATACCTTGCTTCTAGAAAGGAAAACCTTCTCAGTCTTTCTCCAGTCTTTTTTTTTTTTTTTTTCAGCCTATTGACTAGGGAGTTAGAGTCATCAAGAAAAAACCTACCTTGCACATAAATAAAGCATCTCTTGCAGTTGAATACCTTGTAATGTTTTTTTATTCTTCTGAGATAATTTTGCTCATGCATTGGAGTATGTAAGAATAGTACTGTATAGTAACACCACACAGGAAAAAAAACAGTGCCCCAGATCGACACTTTTCCATGCACATGCACTGCCACATGCAGTCCTATTGATCCAATAAAAGTTATTTTCTTTTTAAGTTCTCTCAAGCTACTTTGCAGACTTGCCACAGGCTCCTGAAAGCATCTGGTCAACTGCATTTTGCCGTTTTGCTACGTTCTCTGTGCACTCATAAACTTGTCCATGTGCTCATTTGTGACTGACATTGTCTTGCCTGAGTTTTCTCACCTTCCTCCCAGTGACTGTGCACTTTGGCATTAGCTAAGGAGCAGAGTGGTTTTCCTCTTTTCCTTTTTCTTGCAAATTGCTGATGGGGGAATATAAAATGCTTTGCTACAGTTCTCATGCTAGTTTGCATGTGAAATAGCTCTAAAAGTAAGGAGGACATAGAAGAGATATTTGTCAGAGCTGAATCTATTCAAAGTGTCTACAGCAGTCATACAGCTCATGTACTGTACAGATAAAAATGCTTTGTATTTCAAAAGACTCTAGGGAAATATTTTAACTTGAAAGAGGTACAAACTATACCCATTTCTTTAAAATGTCAGAATTTTCCTGCCTAATTGGATTAAGATCAAGTTTATTAAAAGATGCCTGAATCAGTTAAATTTTCTGTGATACAAAGTGAGCTAAAACAAAAACACTGATGATAATAGTCATGGTTTTTATTAACAGTTCACATCTGTAGTTAGCCTGAAACAGATGTGTTTCAATACCAGCCATTGTTTTAAACTTGAATGTGACAATACGTTTTGATGTTTTCTCCTTAATTGTAAAATCATGTAATGAAGTCCCTTTAGTATGTGTGTGGTAAATTGCCAAAGCCTCTATTTTTCCAAAACTCCCTGGTTAAATTTCTCATGGTGCCTTAGTTAAGATTATTCATGACAATCAGATGATTCCCCTTCCAGACCACAGAAGATTCCTTTGGGAATTCTGGAGAGGTCTCAGCAGGTCTGAAAACACAGGCATGCATCTCATAGGTTTCCCTAAGGCTGTGCAGGACCAGGCTTTCCTAAGGGCGAGGGCTCCTGATGGAGCTTCTCAAGAAATAAGTTGTGAAGTATGGCTCCATGATTTCTAATGAGCAGTATGAAAGTATTTGAGGATCATGTGATCATCAAATCAAGTGATAAGGAAAAAATTTAATGAACTGCAGCATCTTTGGAACCTGATGACTAAGCAGGTGATTTTCACAGAACGCAGAAGGCTGAAACAAAATACACTTCATCACCCAACATCAAGTGTTTGTGGCTAGGAAAAATACCTATGGCTGCTTATAATTCTAGGGCAGTTTGTGGTGTTCGGTAGCAACGATGAAGACACGAAAGATAGAAATGGGAAGTCGCAACTAGTTTTAAATCTCCCAACAACAGATATAACAGTAATAAAAGTTACTGACACTTCATTTCGTCAGTAGAAATGTTAAATATGTATTATTATGGAGGACAGAATGAAGAAATAAAAAGCTCTGAAAGCTTGTCCAAAAATCTAAATCCTTGTCAGCTTCCAGAGGTTTAGTGGCTTAAAAAGAAAACAAAGACCTACACTGAATAGACTTGTTGAGCTTAGTCTTAAAGAAGAAGAATGGGTTAGTTAAAATTTGAGGAAACTGGACAGGATTTTCCTGATTCAGAAGCTCAGCTGGGAATTTCAGGCAACACAGGAGCAGAGAAGCCCTCTGAATTATGGAGGATTGTGCTAGAGATGGGGTTAATTAGCATGAAAACAGCTAGAAAGACAAGGACAAGGACAGGTAGAAGATTGTTGTAAAGCTCCTGTGTTGCTTCTAGAGTAAAGGAGATGTGATCAAGCAAATTGTGATAATACTGGTAAGGATGTTACTGTCCAAGTCAGGCTACCAGTACAGTAAAATATGGGTCAGATATTAATTTACAGAAAGAATATTATACCTTGACTTCTGTTATTGTAAGGTCACCTTTGAACACCCATCTATATGCTGCATTCAGACAATAAATCTCATATATGTATGTACATGGAAGTGCGAGAATCAGCTTTTTGCATTTGCTGCAGTAATTGCCTGGGTGAACACTAGTTACAGAGAACAGGACACAAACAGTGCGTTACAACAAAAGTGATATAATTCTCTATTTGTGTTAAAAGTTTTCACCTTTCTGTAGAAGCAGTCCATAGGAGTACATATGACATATGGCAAATGTGTGAGTAATACAGTAGTAAACAAAAAATCTCAGCACTCATTTGGGATGTATAACATTTGCTTCCACTTGCATTGTGGGTAATTGTTTTACACTGCATCATATAACTGTTATGACTTCAGACTGAATTTTTTAAGAGGCAAAATACAGATCTTTGGGCTTCAATGTTTAGGAACAGATTTTGAAGGGGTTAAAAACTTTGGTCACTGTGAAAATCTGCCTGTCCATTTTTTTCCCTCAAAATCTTAGAAAGCCCTGTGAGATGTGTCTACATGTCCTAAGTTATCATAATGACAGGAGTACTTTGCCAGCCCAATAGCCTGTTGACCTCAGCTCAGCATCTTCTCTTCAATAAGGACTGGACAAGAATGTATGAATATTTTCTCAGCCTTTGAGTATTTCCAGATCAGGCAGCTTTTTAAACTGGATATTGATTTATGTTTATTAACCCTCAGTATGTTGCTTTTGCGTGTGTTCACATGTTCACTTCTTCAACCCATGTAAACTAGTAGGAACCACAAAATGCTGTGCTCTTGTGAAGAACATGTACATCTACATTTTTTATTTTCAGCATGGTTTCTACTAGGTCCTTTGGAGACTTCTGGTTCTTATATTCAAAAAGACAATGAAACTCAATGCCCACCCTCATCATGCCACTCATGGTTTTATAATCTCCAATAATATTCCCCCTAAATCATCTTGTCTGTAGACAAGTTCCTAGACCTCTCAGCCATACCTGGTACCATCCACAGCTTTGATCATAATTGTTTCCCTTCTCTGAACCTCCTATTTTACTTGCAGTGTAATAGTGGGACAAGGGAACAAGGACTGCGCTCGATATCTAGGATTTGGGCAGCCAAAGGAACTTCTACAACAACATAATGGTGTTCTCTGTTTTGGTTTCTCTCTCCTAAAACTCTGCAGGTTTTTGTCTGCTAATGTCAACTAATCTGATGTTTTCATGAGCCAGGTATGATGACCCTAAGTCCTTTTTCTGTCATTGTAATATTTTTTTCTTTTCTTTTTACATAAACATCACTTTATATTATCTACATTGAATTTCAGCTGCCATTTGTTACTTACTGAGTCAGATTTGTTTTTCCCAGTTATCCACAGCCTGTTTTGTCCTCAGCTATCCTGAATAATTTAGTACATTCAATGAACTTTCTTCTGGTAAATTTACTACTGGAGTTCTTATGATTTACCTTCATTCTAGAACTTTTCCTTTTCTTGTGCTTTTTGGTTGTTGTGCTTTTTTTGGTTTGGGGTTTTTTTTGTGTGTGTGTGTTTTTGTTTGTTTGTTTATTTGCTGTGGGGTTTTTTTTGGGGGGAGGGGGTTTGCAGTTCATGCCGCTTCTGTTGAACTCTGCATGGAAGAGTTAGGCTTGAGGTGCTCAAGCACTTTCAAAAAGGTTAATAGTGAAAATCAGCTCTTGAGTATTTGGGGAATATCATCTGTTCTGTAAATTTGCAATTCTTGACCCCTATTTCCTTCAGGTCATCTCTTACTGAAGCCACTATATGCTAGTATTATAGATCGTTGGGAAAAGTTGCTAGGAGAAATTCCTTGTATGGGTTTTGTTTCATTTTGAATAACTACTTTTACTGTTTTCAGTATTGCCACTTAGACTTGAGTGCATATGTACATTGGGGTCTCTATTATTCTGGTCCCAGAGCTAGACTTTGTTTTGTTCAAATTCCCCTTTTTTTTTATTCACAAACATGCTAATGACATCTCAGCATCATCTTTGTCAAAGCACCACATGAAAACATCTAAATTATTGCTCCATAATTTGTGCCTCAAATGATACTTCCACAGAATTAACGCTGAGTTTCCGTCTGGGTGAGAATTAGGAACAGCTGAAAGAGGCCCCATAGACTTTTTTTTTCCAGTGGAGTTATTTCATTAGAGGTGAGATCAAGGACTTAAAAAGTACAGAAGGATGGCTTCCTGCTGGCTGGTGTGCAAGAGGCATTTTAGAGGGACCCGGACCTAGTGGTGAGCTGCTGAGCAGGTGAGAGGAGCTCGGAGCAGGTGGACCAGGCAGGTGGGACCGAGGGACCCTGTGCCTATATCAGTCCTGGGGCATGTGAGTTGAGCTGAAAGCAGCAGTGTTTTGGGGGAGCATTTGAAAGTGTTCTTGTCAATAACTGATTACCCTGAATATTCTGTATTCTTAAGGTAAAGTCAAATTGTTTTCCCACCCCATGAACCAGCCTTATCACAGCAATCTTTAACCCTTTGCAGTAGCTTATACACCACATACACCCATTTTGCAAAGGAATAGATAAGGCTTTTCCCTACTGGCAGCCATGAACCCCACCACAGCCTGGAGGTCAAACTGGGTCATTCCTCCCCAGGGGAACATCAACAGCAGTGAATGTTTGGTGGAGCAGCAGAGTAATTCTTGTGCTCCCAGTGCACTTTGTTAGTTACAGTGCCAGCAGCTGTTTAGGCTATGGATAAAAACAACAAAGCTCACTGCCCTTTCTTAAAGCTGCATTGCCTTTGGACCAACCAGGCAAACCCCTTCAAGGAAATGAGTCTGAATTAACTTCTAGACTGGATTCAGGCTGTGGGACCTGCCACTGACCTCCATGGTGGTGACAGTGGGGGGACTAGGCTTCACAGCTCCAGCTACATGGCTGCATGGAAAAGAATGAGCCTTTCTGTCCCCACAGCAAGTGTGGTTATTTAATCTGCTGCACTGTGCCCCTGGAATGCAAAAAGGCTTAGTTCTGATTTCATCTGCACCACTTATTTGGCTGGCAAAGGTGGCACAAACTCTCAATCCCAGCTGTCTTCCCACTTAGTGCAAACCTGTACTAAGCCTTCGTCTAAAGAATATTTAGCAAATTGTCAAATTAATATTGGTGAAGCATTCTGAAGATGGGAAGTGGACCCTCCAAATGCCAAGCTTCTGCTGTTCTTGGCCTCGTTCCATAGTTACAGTGTTTTCTATGCTGATCTTTCTCTGCAAGACCAAGTTACTCCCCTGTGCAACACAAGTAGGGTTTTAGGTTTCTGTTCCTAAATTTGTCATTCATATATTGTGCTCATGTCATTTAACTGCTCTGCACTTTAGTCTGTTAATGTGTACAGTGGTTATAAAAATATCAAGCCAGCTAACAGGAATCGTGAGATGGAGGGACCTAATCAGCATTGTTGTGTATGAGCTCATGTGACAGACAGAAAAAACATGCCAGGTAATCAAAATTTTACTGCCGTTATTGTTTAGTTTGATATTTACTGTTTAGCTTGATGGAAAAACATCACTATAGGATAGAGGACATCTCTAGGAAAGGAAAACCTTCCTCAGTCAGTTTGGGCTCACATACCTTATATTTAGCATATAGTGTACTTGATATGTCTAGCAAAGGAAAAAAGAGAACAAGAGGGAAAATGTGGATGCTGCAATTCTGTTTTCACCAGGTATTGGCCAATAAATGATGTCTAGACTTCGTCCCTCAACCGCTATGCGGAAGGTCTGGACTGAACTACCTATAATAAATTAATTGTGGTGAGAAAAAAATCACAGTGGGAAAAGAAGCAGGGTCTTCATTTCAGCTTCCCATATAACTTCTCTGCCAATAAACAGCTTTACTATGATAGCTCAGCCAACAGGCACTTTTTTGAGCAGTTGTACTGAAGCCCAGACTTTCTTACAATATCACAGTTCACTGACTTGCCAAATAGTTTCTGGGTAGATAGCACATCTGTACCTGGATCCATCCCAGTATTTTCTTATACAGCTAGACTCCATCTGAAGTATTTTACATAAAACCCTCTGTAACCTCTTCTTGTTTCAAGCTTTGAAATCAAAAGAACGATGAAATATTTAATTATCTGTATGTCCTGCCCAGGCTTTTTCGTTAATTACTTATATCTCTCTGTGTGCAAGTGGCAAAAAAAAAAAAGAAAAAAAAGGAAGACATTTTACATTTTCTGAAAACAGACTGGGGGGTCTGTTTTCAGAAAGATCAGCCCCTGCTTTCTGTTAAGGTGCTGGAATCCCAAGTGTCTGCTGAGGGGAGACGAAAGATGTGACACACCTCGGCTGAGCTGCAATTGTGCTGGGCAGGAGCCAGCTCCCATCCAGCCCATGCAGGGCATGAAAACCGATACATAAAAAGCCCTGCGATTTTTTGAGTCTGGTAATTTGCACCTGCCAAATATATGCCCACATTTTTTTGTGGCCACAAAATGAGTTATAGTTGTGAGCCTCAGAATGTGCCACTTCTGCTCTCTGATTTATATTCCAGCCGAGGTATTCAGAGATGCAAACACTCATGTTTTGGCAATGAAGTGCAGATGCAGATTTTCTGACTAGAATGCGAGTGTATCCCACTGCACAGCTTTATTTCAGTAAGATGAGAGAGTGTGGGTCAGAAGCAGGAGAAAATAAAATATATAGCAGTTACTTTATAACCCACTCAGTGTTTATGTGACCCTTTGGTTTTACAATGTAATTGCATTCACTCTTATCTTAAATACAGCACTCCCACATCCATGAGTCTGAGCTGCCGCTGCGGCAGCTGTTGTTTAGTTAGTTGTTTAGCAGTAGGTATAAAGATATTAGCCAAAAGGAATTAAATGAAACAGTGGATTTTATATATGTTTTACTTAGAGCCCCACAGTACTGCCATGATTGTTAAGCTGACCCCTGAGATGTGTCAAAGAGTTTCTGCTCCTCCGTGGTTTCTCCCAAGCAACAGCCTGCTGTCTCTGGAGGCGTTTGCATGACACGTTACCAGCACCCTTTGTTTTTCTGTCCTTGGATGGCTGTGGGTCCTTGCTAATTCTCAGACAGAGCCAGAAGTGGAACCACCATCAAAGCCATCAGTTCTGGCTAAGCCTTTAAAAGATTTTTAAGTATTAGGTTGTTTTCCAGGCGGAGGCTTGGTGAGTTAGGCCAGTGTAGTCATACAGAAAACATCTCAGTAAACAGGCCAGCACAAAACATGAATAAATCGTTGCATGGCAGAGCCAAGTCTATTATGGATACTCTTTGAAAACAGCATTAGAGCCATCTATAAGGCATTAAAACTTCCCCATTTAGTCATTCATAAGCCAGGGAATAATGAAGTTGAGGCATGGTGATTGAACATAAAACCTTTAGTGTGTTATTTGATGTATCATGTCTTCAATGGGTTTTTAATTACCCATTAGCATATTATTTCTCAAAGAATATCCTCTAACTTTCCCCGTGACCACAATTACTCCCATGTGCAGAATTTTGTAGTGCTTTTCATCATTGCATCCTATTTGTTTCCTCTGAATAGATAATTAATTTGATTGTTTTTCTTTTTTAGAGATGCTGGAACATTCACACACCCCCAACATTTTTATAGCTGTACCTTAAAGCTATTTCTCAGAGTAAATTATATACATAGATCTATAAGCAATGTGTGAAATAGGATTTTTTTATTTCTGTTTAAACTTAATCCTGTTTTAATTTAAGTTCATAGCATAAATACATTTGAGGTTAATGATTTGGAATCATATTTAGGAACCAAACTCTCTTGGAAAGGCAAGGAGATTTACACTGCTAATTTTCTAGATCCATTAAAAATCCATGCATATCTATTACATATTTTTAAATGAAAATTCTGTTTTTATGAAAGGTATTATCAATATTTAAATTTTTTAACATCAGTGGCAATAGAAGTGACTCAAACAACTTTCAGGAATAAAAATTGTAGGGAAGAAAGACTCTTGTGCTATAGAAAGGTATAATTCAGCAGCAGCCTGGCTGATACTGCAAGATATGAATAAGCTTGCAGAGACATTCAATGGTTTGATAGGACTTGCTGATGACTAGTGATCTCACTGAGGTTTTTGAGGATGACAGTGTTTGGTGAATCACGGGGGAACTGAAGGCTTAAGAGAAAAGCTGTTAAGCTGCCAGTCTCTGCATGGGATGGTTGGAGCACAAATGGCAGCGGGAACTGGTGTGATAAGAGACATCTTGTGCAGCTCTCCAAGTGCAATAACCAAAAGAGCACAGCAAAGAAGCACTTGGTGTGAGCCATCATAATGTCCTGTAGACCCAACTCATCCCACCTCTGCCATTTATTTTGGCCTTGCAACACCCACTGCATGGGTGTGCTATAGGTTCACCTATTTGGGGGGTGAACAGAACACATTTGGAGGAGGAAGAATGGGAAGGGTAAGGAAGGTTGATCAGGGAGCAACAGAAAAAAGACTCCTAGGAGAAGAAAAACTGAGAGAAAATTTGTGGACAGAGTTGAGTACTGGGTAAATTGTTAGATCATAGAATCATAGAATGTCTTGAGTTGTAAGGGATCTCTAAAGGTCATCTAGTCCAACCCCCCTACAATAAGCAGGGACATCTCACACTAGACCAAATTGCTCAGAGCCCCATCAAGCCTGACCTTGAATGGCTCCAGGGATGAAACCTCCATCACATATGTAGGCAATCCAGTGATCCACCACCTTCATATTAAAGAACTTTTTCTAATGTCCAACCTAAATATACCGTTTTCTAGCTCAAAACCATTACCCCTTATGCTATTGTTACATGCCCTTGTGAGCAGGTCTTCCCCAGCCCTCTTATAGGCCCCTTTCAGGTATGGGAAGGTGGCTATAAGGTACCCTTGGATTTGTCTCTTCTTCAGGCCAAACAACCCCAAGTCCCTCAGCCTGTCTTCATAAGAGAGGTGCTTCAGCCCTCTCATCATTTTTGTTGCCCTCCTCTAGACACGCTCCAACAGGACCACATCCTTCTTGTGTTGGGGGCTGCAGAGCTGGACATAGTACTCCAGGTGAGGTCTCACCAGGGCAGAGTGGAGGGGCAGAATCACCTCTCTCGATCTGCTGACCACACTTCTTTTGATGTAGCACAGGCAGCCTTTGGACTTCTGAGCTGCAACTGCGCATTGGTGTCTGATGTCCAGCTTTTGGTCCACTACTACACCCAGGTCTTTTTCCAGAGGGTTGCTCTCTAGCATGTCCTCCCCCAGCCTGTATTCATATCTCTGATTGTCCCAGCACAGGTGCAGCACCCTGCGCTTGGTCTTGTTGAACCTCATGAGGTTCACCTGGACTCACTTCTCCAGCTTGTCCAGGTCCCTCTAGATAGCATCCCATCCTTCTGGCATATTGACTGAACCATCCAGCTTGGCGTCATCAGCAAACTTGCTGATGATGCTCTCAGATGGTCAGAGAAGTACATTTCAAGTGTTTAGTGAAGGCCTGCAGGAACTCTCACCTGGCTTCTGTGGTGCCTCCCTCATCATTTTGAATGTACTATAACCTGCTGGGTATAGCCTATGGAGCACAGGATGATATAGGATCTGCAAAGGGCTGGAGAATTCCTGAAGTGCTTTCACTCTTGGTGTGAGAGGTTTGGTAACGTGGAAGAGTCATTTACACTGCAATGTTCAAGTTAAATATTCCAGCGTTTTCATACTGGCTTTTATTTTTTGTTTTCATTCCCCTTCCTCCTCCCACAAAACTGTGCTATTTCACCTTCTCATCCAAATCTGGGGCAGAAATATGTGAGAAATACTGGCATCACCATTTGAAAGAAATTTCCTGGGTTTGCTTTTTAATCAAAACTTCTCAAAGAGGAGAATAAGGATGATTGCTTGGAGTGATTTGTGTACCAGTGTGTCTGCAGGTACAACTATAAACCTGGCAACAGACCTGTGCACATAGCAAAACATGTGAAATAAATCAGTGCAAGTTAAGAAGTCTTGCCCACCCATCTTCTCTTTGCTGGAATGAATCCTGTGTATGTTTCCACTAGATCATGCTTTGATTGTCAGGATTGATGAAATATTTTCTACTTTCAACTCTGAGGAGTTGCTTTTAATAAATTTTTAATATTTTATCTGAGCACTATGGATGCTGGTTCCCATCAGTAATTAAATCTGTCCAGTGATGTTTGGATTTGACTAAAAGCATAGAATTTTGCCTTTTTTCACTTACTCTTTTCTTGTGCACCAAATAGATGAGTGGTTAGTGGCAGAAAGACATCAGAAACTAAAAAAAAGCCCACCTAAATTATACAGCCAGTCAAGTCACTGAAATTAAATGGTTGTTATACTATATACTTAGGTCCCATGTGAATGCTTTGGCTGTCATTACCCATTTCAATGCATTAGAGTTATGATTTTAACCAGCTTTTCACAAAACTAGTCAGTGGCCTTTACATACAAATACCAGTTATTACAGAGCTGTGCAGGGTATATAAAAGTGTGTGGGTGGCTGGGTGCATTATATGCATCAAATGTACAAGTAAGCTTATACCGTCTTGGGCACCTGCAAATGAAGAGGGCACTTTGGGGATAAACTTACCTGTTTTGACCTTCCAAAAGCCATAGTTGTCCCCCTCTTCTGTGGCTGATGAAGCCAGGCTCTTCCTGTTTGTCTGTGCATTCTCAGGGTTTCTTTTTTGTCCATGTTCCCAGCAGTTTATTTTTCCCTACTTGTCCAACAATATTGTGTTCAAGCATTTAGGCAAATGCCATCCAGCCCTGGTTTTTTATTACAAATGCCATTGATTGACTTCTTTGAAAGCCTTCTGCTAGCCTCACGTCTACTTGAAGGAGAGGAATTTTCTAGCAGAAGTAACTTTTCTTTTTGCAATTCTAGGAACTGCTGTTTCAGTGAGAAAATCTCCTATTACACGTCCACCACGCAGCCCTGAGCTGCTGGACTGGTTGGTGTATTAATAGCTACTCACTGTGGATGTAGCTGCTTAACTTCTGGATGGTGATCATTCCCAGTCATTTCAGGTTTGTAAAAAATAGTCAGGTTAAAGCAGGGAACCATTATCCTCAAATGACCCATGACAAGTTGAACTATCTCAACAGGGAGATATGCTATGGCAAAAATAGTAGACATAGCAAATGTGTTGCTGATTTGGGTGTTACACTTAACTTCAAAATGGAAATAAAAATGAGTTGAGAGAAGAAAAAAATGCACTTTATTTTGATGATCATGCTAAAGAAGGCTAAGGAATTGGAGAGCATTTGGAAAGGAATTAAAAGACTTTTTAGCAGAGCTAGAACTACTGATTTTAATGAATTAAAGATTTGGGTTAAATTGCAACAGACATAACAAATAGTTAAGGTATTAAATAATGATCACTGGGCCTGTAAGCAGATTTAGAAACCTTCTGACCTTTGAGAAGTCAAGTTAATCTAATTAGTTGTGTTGTTTTTTTAAAAAATTGAAAATCAACTTTTCCCCTTTTGAAATAATACATTTTAATGAAGTACTGAAAACATTTAATTACCCTTTGAAGAGATGGGTGGAGCAAACCCCCCTTTTGCAGCTCAAATCTGCAATAATTTTCCTTCATGAATCCTTCAGCATGTCTCAGTGCTTGTTGAATCCCTGAACAATTTGGAAGAGTTTTGGTGTATCAGGAAGGTGATGTTTTCTTGGATTTAAATAATCATAGGCTTTCAGCTGCTTTAATGCCATTAGCTAACATTTCCAAATGTTTGGTGTGTAGACAGATCAATGACTTTATTAATTTAAACATATTACTCCCCTTACCCTACCCTATTTCAAATCTGGCTTTTGTTTAAAGCACTCCATAACCTCAGCCTTATTCTAGGTTAAATGTGATATTAATCAAGCTGTGGATAAAGGCCACATATATGACTGAAGCTGTGTTTATTAGCTTTAGTGAAGCCTTTGATTTGGTCACACATTCTTTGCGCTTAACAAAGCCTCAGAATAATACAATATGGGCTTTATGTCGATCCCTAAATTGGTTATCATCATATTTAAGCAATAATGGAAAACAAACTATATTCACTACAGTGGCATATGATCTGATTTAAAACTCTCTGGTGCAGGTGTTCTCGATGATATACTTCTATTGCTCTGATTGTTTTATTTAGAAATGTCATATTCAATATGCTTAGACAATGAGAATATCTGCTTTTGTAAAGAGCTCTTTTTTTTTTGCAAACAAATCCCTCCTTTAATCATAAAGTAGACTTTGTTTGTACTTTACAGTTTATGCGGGGTATGTTCTGAGGAAAGGAAAACTGAAGGTGTGCAAATAGTTAATTGTGTACTGTATCTCCATGGTGATATGAAGGGCTATCTTGGGGCTGTGTGCAGGTACAGCCATCCTGGTGGGTAGCAAGATTTCCACCTGCAGGGCTGGGCATCCTGTGGAAATCATTACTGCCTCGATTTTGTTTTTTGGTGTGCTGGATATAATCCCTGCCCAGGATTAGGCACACGGTGTAAACCCAGACTGGATCCCTTGAAGAGAAGACTACGCTTCCAGGCATCATCCAGGAGAGAGGAGCCACAGATGCCACCAATGTGCAGAAAGTGAGAATACTTCTAGTCTAAGAAAGTCCTGGCTGTAAATATCTGCCCTTGTGCTGGAAGAACAGGGACCAGAGGGAAAAAATGTGATATCCTCTTTCAGTACAGTAATATAGCAACAGACTATTGTGCATATTTATGTGCCGACATTGTAACAGATGTGTTAAAAACCATTATTATATCTGTGAAGAATGTGGTCACCAGAGCTCAGTGCAGGGTTGTGCCTCCCACAGAGATAGTGGGTACAAAGGTTAGCCTTCATCCCCATCATGGACAAATTAATATTATGCCTGTAGGGTAAGTTTCAGGACTTTGTTGTGACTTGGTCTCCATGTCCATTTTCTACTTACATGGACAATAATTTCCCAAAATGCAGGGAGACCCAAAGGTTAACATAATTCTCCCTTTGAATAATAAAACCTTGCAATGTATAGCCACTTATGTGGTCCCTGAGGCAGTGACTCAGTCCATTACAATGAGAAAACCTGATTAAGAATATAGAATTCTAAATTACTGACACCTTTTTTTCATTTTGCCTTCCCTTGCCAAGACCCACTGGCTGGGTCCTAAAGGTAGAAAAAATTCCAGCTGTAAACGCAGTCCAGTTTTTAACAGAAGGAGAGTTAAGATCTGGAACTGGCACTGAGAGATGTGATACAGTCATTGGCACATGGACACTTCATGCTTCAGCACCAGTTGGTGCACAAATTGATTCTGTCATAAAAGAAAAAGATGTTAGAAATGGCTTGAACTGGGTCATATTTGGAGGCTGAGAACACTGGAGCTAAATATTTTCATCTTTAGAATGGGTGTTTCGTGGGGTTCCTGAATTTTGTTTTCCTAGCTGTTATACTGTTACTATTAACTAAACCATAAGACAATTCTGTGTAATGTTATTGTTTCCAGTGATGCCTACTACAGTTGTCTGGATCCTTTTGAGAACTGGCATCTGCTTTGATGCCCTCTGTGTGGCTTTGAATAACAGACATGCACTTTTTAACTTTCAATCAAATTATTTTTTTAAAAAGCAGGGGAGGGAATTTTTCAAATGCACTACTTTCCAAATATTTTCTGGAAGAAAGTCTGCATTAATGTTCAGCACAGTTAATCTCTGCAAAATGTAATAGCTTCCATGCAGCCACCCTACTTAGTGGAGCTCCAGAAATGCCTAGGAAAAGCAGTTGGATTAAGAAGTCTCACAATATTGCTATTGTGACATTCCAAAGAGCATTTAGCCAGGTAGTACAAAGCTCTGCATCCAAATGAAAGCTGAAGATACTGGGGGATATTGCAATCTGAATTTCCATTATGATTTTATCTGCTCTGGAGAGTTCTATTGTTCAGACAAATTTTCATGCAATAAGAATTTCTGACGTCATTACAAGTACTACCTGATTTTACATTCTTCAGAAAAAGGGGATCAAGTTATGGCTTTTAGAGCCATGTAAGGTCTTCTAGAACAGGTCACCTGGTCAAGAGCCTGCTCCAGTGATTATGTTTCCCAGCAACCTCCTTAAAGTAGGTTTTGGGTTGCACCTATTGCTTTGATGAGATCAAATCCACATTCCTGACTACTTTTTGAGTGTCCCATGGGACTTTGTCCATCATACAACATAGGCTGAAGTTGAGAAACAAAGGTGTTTTCAAAACACATGGAGGTGGGAGCACCACAGATTTGCATGGCTGGAAATTGTGCCGCTCTCCAGTCTACCTCTTTGGATGGCTTTATTTTACGTATTGGAGGCAGCTGCTTCACGTTAATCAATCCAAATCAGGTAAATGCTTTCTCTACCACTGACCTTCTCTAGCCCATACATGGTGAGGAAGACAGCTTACTGGATGTGTTTGAGCTGGTTTGTATTCCTCCAAGTTGAATATATCTGTTGTGGCCTTCCTTCCAGCTCCTGGTATTTCATAAATATATTTTGTGGGTCATTTATGTGTACATAAACTGAAGAACAAGCAGAAGTGATATCTCACTTCAGAATAAATTTGTTTCAGGTCCTTCACTTTCATTTTTTAGCAGTGACATGATGAGAAGCTACTAGTGTCAATAACAATCAGAAGATAGAGTGGCTCCTGCTACACTTCAGCACATTGTTTTACACAGGTGCATAGGATAAGAAATTAATAAAATAATTGCAAAAGTATTACAAAGCTCCCTCCAGAGAAGAACGCACTGGAAGCAAGTGCAGTTTTCAGAGATGTCCTGGAGATCTGAGAAGTCCCACCTGAAAACCTTCACTCTCAGCAGTGAAAGCCCAGATTAAAAAATGCCATTCCTCTACTGGTAAATCACACACCTCCAGCAAATTTTCCTGGTTGCTGGAGCATGATAAAAGGCTGCTGCTTGAGACTGGTCTCAGCTGTGTGATGACCACTCCAAGTAGCATCTTCCCAAGCAACTTCAGGCAGAGTTTGGAAGTTAGCACAGGAAGGGAGACTTCCTTAAATGCAGTC
This sequence comes from Apus apus, assembly GCF_020740795.1. Classification (NCBI taxonomy): domain Eukaryota; kingdom Metazoa; phylum Chordata; class Aves; order Apodiformes; family Apodidae; genus Apus; species Apus apus. The sequence goes on from NC_067282.1 coordinate 19,289,657, forward strand.
CACATGTGACTATCCAGTTTTCAGTAAGTCAGAGAGTTTAGCTGTACAGATGTGGACCATTCTGTATCAGTCAGCCTCAGTGTTATGGATTTTTTGTAGACATATCCAAATTTATTCATGCAGACTTAGCCAGGGATGCTGTAGTGTTGCTATGCTGAGGACAGGCCTCAGACAGAATCACTCTCAAATATAAAGTGGGCCACTAAGTCCCCTGACTCAGAGTTCAGCGCTGCAGAGTGAATCTACCAATGACAAACATACTGAATGGAAATAAAATTAAACTAGGCCGTAGGAAAGGATGAGGAGATAAATATGTCTGAAGTCACAGAATTGTCATAGTTGGAAAGGATATCTGAGATTACTAAGTCCAACTATCAACATAAAAAAAACCCCAAAAACCCAACTACACACACTCCACCAGAAAACACCCACAAAAAAAACCCCCTACAACCTCAGCCACTAGAACATCACATTCTGCTCTTTTCACATTTTAGGTGTCTGTCTGCAATTCTGAGATATGTCCCTATGTAAAAGGGCACTGAAGTCCCTGGAACTTCATTTAAAGATGCTTAAGCCCAGTATTATGGGCTTGGGCTTGCTCTTTTCTGTGAAAAATGTTGATGGTAAAGATTACAGTTTGACTGTAAGCAGAAAGTGGGTGACCACTCCAGCTGTGGTTTCCAAACTTAGCTTCTCCTCCTCTCAAGAACACCCTGGACATTGCAGCTGCTGGGGAGGCTGGGACAGGGCCAGCCTTTTCCTACCCTATTGAAGTGAGGCTGCTTTGCCAAACAGCCAGAAAAGAGCTATCTGGACTGAACACTGGATATTCTAAATTTTAATTCCTCTGTGAGGTCATCCACAAAAGTTGTTATAGTATGAAGTGGTCTGAAGTATCCTTGTGTAAGATTTGGAAGGTCACTTTCAGACAGCAGCACCAAAACTTTCAAGTCCTGGACTGCTTCTTCCCTCCTGTCTCACTGTCACTTCATCATGTTCAGTGGAATGAGAGCAGCAGGACAGGGTCAGAGTTAAGGTTGGTTGCCAAATTTCAAAGCTTTCAAGACCTCTTTATTTCATAATGCAACATTGTAATAGCACTGCTTTAAATTAGCTGATATGTGTTTACTAACTTAATCTAAGTACGATGCAGGGGCTTAGGGGTCTGGGAATATTGTGCAGCTTTGATCTCCATAAACCCTTATTAGCACAGGTACTGATACAATTATCTGCAGGGTCACTCTACATACTTGCAGGCTAGCAGTCCAGTCAACAGATTAAATTGCCTCATTTATCATCATGTGATCTGTTTCTAATTAGTTCACTCCAGTTAATGGTTTCTTAAAACTGTCTTTTTTGAGTTATTTTTTCAGAAACACATAAACCACTTGAAATAACTTCTCAAGGGTGGCTAAATATATTATTTATTTTCTGGCATGTTGCCAGTTATGTGATTTGCACAGACTTCATTTACTTCATGAAATAGGTCATGTCTTTGCTCTCAGAGATGGAGGGCACAGAATTGTGTTGTGGTGATGGTAGGATCTGATAAAAAGCTTTTTAACACATCCATGACACTGTCCTGGCTCATGGAGTCTGACATTTACGGTTCCGAAATAAGTCTAAAGACAGTTAGTTTTATCTCCTTCCAGGAAAGCAAAACCATGAGTCTTACTGAATGACTAGTATTCCCTGAACAAATGTCAAATTAGATTTAAAAGTGCAGGCTGTACTACTAGTATGGATTGGAGCAAAGAGGAAATGTCAATGGTTTTGCATGCCAGTCATAAATTGCTGGTCTTAATTAAAGTGTAATAAAAATTTTAATTTGATCAATGCATGTAGCACCTATTGTAAGCCTACTGTTTCATCAGGGAGATTTATACCCTTTGCTTTCTTCTCAGTACTCCAGTAATTGCATCTGGTTATTACTAGATTTGTTATTACATATACACTTCTCCTGATGGCCTGTGGGCCAGGATTTAGTGTTATTAGGCCTGACCTGGTTTGATTCCCTGTCAAGGAAAATCCTTCACCCTGAAGACTTTCAGAAACCACTGTGACCAGTGTACCAGCAGGAGTAAAGTGGAATTTAACAATCTGGATATACTGTTGTGGAGACCATGTAAAGAACAGGAAAATATCAGTTTCTGAACAAACCATTCAGTTTAGATAGTAAAGAATGGTTGTCTCAGAGACTTCTAACCTGAGGTCTCATCAAGGACTGAAGTGTTAATAAGTTGTAAGATTATTTTCTGCAAAGAGAGCATTCACTTCTGAGGGAGAGTAAACATGGAGACAAGCCAGGATTGAAAATCTTGCCGCACTGTTGCTCAGATCAAATGAAAACCAAGTTCCAGATATCCTCAGCTCAGTACTGTCTTTTCCCTTCCAGGTGACATCTTAGGTTGTTTTCTGGAAGTTCTTATTTTCCAGCAACATTTTAAAGGGAAGGTAATCTGTGAAACAAAGTGGTAGTTAGCACTGGCAGGTACCTGCATATGAGCTGTGACAGGCTAAGACCTGCAGACACAATCTGTGCCTTCATACTTTCTGTGTAAAATCTTGGTGTCCCAGGTTAAATGACATTTGTGTGTCAAATGCTTATCATGTTAACATAGTTTTTATAGGAAGAAGGCACAGACAGGTTAAGAAAAGGCCAGGACCTGGGGAAAGAAAGAATCTCGAGGAGACAAAGGTTAAAAAAATTTAACTAAAGAAAAGAGAGAGGAAAAATCAGTGTTTTGTCTCATCTAAGTGTCAGTGACTCAGACACTGCGACAGACTCCTTTCCTTGGATGTCTGAGCCTCCCCAGGAGTACATGCACCCCAGAGCACAGATCTCCCAGTCTCATGTCTTTCCTGTTGGATCATTAGAAGGTAGAAAATGAAGAAAATAATAATAAAAAAAAATGAGGCCCTTTTTCCCTCCATTCTGTAGATCTGGAAAAAAAAAAAAAAAAAAAAAAAAAAAGCCCTGTGAATGTCTCTCTCTCAGCTACATCTGTACTATTAGCAGAAATGACATCTCTGTAACGCAAACTTCTGTGGTAAGAGCAGTGTTGACATCCTGCTGTTGCCTGGCTGGCAGTGAGAGCTGGCATCTGTATCTTATGCTTGCCTTCCATTGTAAGGAGGAGTTTCTATTAAGGCAATTATTGCTCCCAAGCTCAGAAAAAAAGAATAAAAATCTAATTTTTTGACACCTTCTTTGTAAAGCTTCTTTATTTCCATGGAGAAATTTTGTGCAAAGCCATTTTTTGTTAGCAGCTGGCACCTCTACTTATAGTTGAGTGGATACTCCCAAAACTGAAATAAAGGTTGTTTTAGCCACCTTTTCGTGTTAAATCCAGTCTTCTCCAGACTTAGAATGAAAGTAGATGAGATTCTAACACATTCCTTTATATTCAAAATGAGCTTATTTCCTGACCTCTTCATTTTATTTCTTTTTCATGGAAATTAATTGGCAAAGTGGGATATGTATGTGTCCTTTTAGAAAAGCCAAGAAATAGCCACAGTCTGACGTCCGTGACAAGGGGTAAAGTTGTTGAAGGTAGATCAGTTTTACCTCAGTGTAATGGATACAGTATTTTCAACAGAGTGAAAGGATATTTTTATAATGTTACAAGGATGATAAATGTGAGGTAATGGTCTCTGTCATAACAGGGTGACTTCTGATCTTTTCCTTTTCCTAAAATTTTGCTGCTGTTACTTCCTTGCTGTTTGCTTCCAGCCCAATGTGAATATGTTAAGGGGCTCTCAAGAAGTTTGTTCAACTGTTTAAACTGTTAAATGCTTCATGATTCTCTGGTTCCAGTGAGAGCTATAAGTCTTTTACAGTCAGTACTACAGAGTACTGTAAAACAAATATTATGTCATATTGGCATATACCATACATTTTGAACCCTGCCAATACTGTGGTTTGGTCTGACCTGCTGCTTCATGAGCAAGGCTCATGCAGATGTTCTCATCCACACCTCCACCCTGAAGTCTCATGATTATCCTAAACTTTCATCATGACTTTTAAAATAATAAATAGGCATATATTTAGGTTTTACCTGCAGTAAGGTGGCACATACCTGCAAACCACAAAAAAGTGACCATTTAAATTTGCAAATATCAAAAAAGCCAGTTGGTGAATGAAAAACAAATGCCACAATATTCATGGAGCATTAATGCCATAGTTTGCCTAAGGAAATGCTAGCATAAATTTCATAGGGTAAATAATAAATTCCTCACAGTGTATCCAAGGCCATCATGCTGAAGACTTACAGCAATGGGTGATATTTTTATTTTACATTTTTTACCCTTCTTTGGTGTGGAAGAAGCTCTTGTGTCATGAGGACTAGCAAGAATATAAATTTCTTCCAGTAAGTGACTGGAATTGTTTAATTTGTCACCTTAAGGAAGTGGGAAAGGAAAAGCATAATATCTGAAAAATATTTGAATTACATATATGTCTTAAATGAGTACTGAGGAATAGTAAATTCACAGCCTGGAACTAGAACCATCTTTATTTTTCAGTGTTTGGGTTTTCCTTTAAGGATGTGGAATTCCTGTTTGCACTCTCATGGAAGTTGTTTTTGCATCTTCACATATGAAACAGTTCTGAATCACATGCTGTAGCATATGTCTAGCCCAGCTGTTCTCTCTGTACTTAGATGGTCCCATCACCATAAATCTCTGAGCAGATCACAAGTAAAAAAAAAAAAAAAGACTCTTGCAGTACCCACAGCTGGGGAAGCATTTGGTGTCCAACATGAGCTAAATTGGTAAATTGGAGAAGAATGTTAAGAAGTGTTTAGTCTCAAATCAAGCAAGAAGTCTCTAGCTCTGTTTGGAGCTGATCCCCCTGCTGAGTCCCAAACAAGGGCTCCTTCTTCATTACACCTTTTTCCAGGAAGCAGAGAATTTGAGTGTGTATTTTCTGAAGTGACATGTATGGACAATCCTCGTGTGCCACTGGCATTTTCAGAGATTAAAAAAAAATGTGCCTGAAATCCTTCATGTTGTGCCGCTCGATGTTGTACTGCCCTCACAAGGGTGGGCATCTCTGATAAAGGAGACTGAAAGCAACTATCTCTGCATTTTTATCTGTCTTTTACACTTTTAGTACCCCAGGGAACCATCAATTTCATACAATTTCCCACACCCTACAATAGCCTGAAATTTAACAGAAAGACCATTTCTAGTACATATATTTTTTTCTGGTTTTGCATACTTTGCTATTTTACATTTAAAAAAAAAACAAAAAGAAAAAAAAAAACTGTTTTCATCAAGGGATTTTTCTCTGATACAGCAAGATGCAATAGTGTAGCCTCACAAATACCTTGACTTTCAAATGCAGAACACACTCTCACATTTCTACCATAGAAGGTGCTACTGGGATATTCTGAATTCCCCTCATTCCCAAGTGATCTGCTAATCTGAGAAGGATGGATGCAGGGAGGGAATTTGCTTGGCCCCAGATTTCATAATGTTATGGTGCACTTGGAGAGCTTCAGGGCCCAGGACCCAGACACGGGGCTAAAGTCTCCTCTTGCACCAGAGTGTACCAGGAGCTGGGCTCAGAGGAAGACCCCAGACTGGCTGAATTAGCATCAAACCACTTCTTAACAGCCACAAATCTTAAAACGCTCCCAGTTCTAACCCAGCCAGTGAACCTCAGCAGTAGCAAAAATCTGCTAGAAGGGAGGAGCACAAGTTTGAGACCTTCCTCAGACTTCACGGAAGAGTCATATTTGAATTCATTATTGGCATTAAATTACATGGAAGAACCCTGTTTTATACACTTAGTAGATAGACACATCCAACAGGTTGTGTCACCCCCGCAGTATAATGCACCGTTGTGGAGACCATCTCATCCCTGGGGTGAGGGGCAAGGGCAGAAGGAAAATTCCATGCACTATGCTCAGCTCCCACCCATGGAAGTTGCCAGCCCAAACACAACCGCTTACCAGAAAATAAAACTACAGAAATAGTCTGATAAAACTTTCACAATGCCTTACACCATTCAGACTGCACTTCTCATCCAAGAAAAGCAATTAGTCAAGCAGTGGGGTAGGATTCAGGACAAGTGGGCTGTCCCAGCCAGGCACCCTTGGTTCAGTAGGTGAGTGAGAGATCATTGCTTTTTCTCCTTGGATGGTCTGCTGAAGCAAACACTGCCTGAAAACAAGTTCTGAGATCTATGGATGTACTGTGTAGTGGATGTTATTATGGTACCTAATCAAGTGTTTATACTACAGGGTCAAGAACTCTGTTCCTTCGACACATGGCTGAACTACTGTGAAGATGTCCTGCGCATTCGATGGTGAAAACTTTCTCTTCAGAAAGTCAGCCTGTCAAAGAACACTGTGGCAAATAATGTAAATAATTGAAAGATACATAATCAACAAATATGGATGGCTGTAATAGCTGCCCCTAGGGAGAGTTTCAAGAAGACGGGTATGTTGCTATCTAGCCAGGAAGCTGATTTTGTTGTGTTTTGGTTTTGGTGGGTTTTTTGTTTGGTTGTTTGGTTTTGATTTGTTTGGGTTTATTCTTTGTTGCTGTTTGTTTTTTTTTGTTTGGTTTGTTTGTTTGTTTGTTTTGTTATTGTTATTGTTGTTGTTGGTTTGTGTTTTTTGTTTGTCTGTTTTTTTCAGTAGTATTCGCACTTAAATAGCAGACATTCACTGTATTGTTATTAATAAGGTTTTAAGGAGCATTGCCCTTTACTTCCTGAGGACTGTGGCATGCAGGCAATACAAAAGCTTTCAAACATTGCCCTGACAGATCCCGATGGTCTTGAAAACAACATTGCCAGTCACAGACAGGTCAGTTAAAAACCTTTGATGAATGTCTTGAATAGAGTCTGATGAACCTAAGAAAGTAATGAACTAAGAGTACACAGGGAATTGGCTTATGTTGTCCAAAAATATTATTAACACAGAATAATGAAATACAGTATGCTTTGCACAAAGATTTTAATAGTGATACTAAACAAATTCAAATTAAGTTTTTCTCTTTGGATATGGAGATTTTTCTGGATAAATGTGTTCTTTACCTTCCTTAATATTTTTATCTGTATTTCTGTCACTGGAGGTGATTAAGAGGGACTGGCAGTAAAAATTGTCTTTTACTGTAGTTAAGATTGAGCTTCTGCACTCCTCTGTGTTCAGCTTCAAAAATGAGCCTCACTGTATCACGCTAGACAGCTCTTGCAGTTTTGCAGTGCTATGGTGTTTGGACTCGGCTCATTGAAGAGAATCATTCCTTACCAAATTTTCCTTTTCTGTCTTCACTCAACTTCTTGAAGTCCCACTTCAACTGTTTTTGAAAAATGTAAGCACATTTGTCTTCTGTGTTTAACTTAATAAAACATTTGCTTTTTGCCCATTAAAAAAACCAAACACAACAACCAACACAACAACCAACATTGACTTAAAGACTAGAATTTAGGCAATACTTTATGCATTAAAAAATGGCATTGATTGGAAAGAAGTCACTAATACAAATAAGAAATATCTACACTGAATGTCATTTTCTTTATTTTCAGATGTGTCTAATCCACACACTTGCCTACGCACCCTATTCACCCTCTCCAGCGCAAAACCAACCTCACTTACCCTGTGAGATGTCACCACTCATGCAGGTATAGTTACAGGTATTTCTGGTATGGCATTGCTCTTCCATTCTCTGTATCAGTGTAGAGGTTGTGTTCAACCTCTTTGTAGGTTGCAGAGAGAGACAGTTTGGTATTTCTTCACTTATGAATGTGTAAAGTGTTTTCATGCAATGTTTGTGTGTTTGAAATAGAAAAGAAAGGCTCACATTCATTTGCAAATGAGACTGGCTGCTAAGGTCAGTTCTATTTGGACTGTATCTAGAATGTCATAGTACCTCCCAGGGTTAAGGGAGGCTCTAACCATGTGCCCTGAAGGCAAAGCTGGAGTACCATGCTGGGACACCGTGCATGATGTGCTCCAGGAGGTAACAGATCTAATGCACAACCTGATGACAAACTCCAGCAATCAGTGTGGCTGAATAGCTGAGGAGGGACAGTCAGTGAGAATGTCTGACTGATCTGATATGTACTTGATTTGAAGGGAGGCAGAACTCTTTGCTATGAATGACAAAAGCTCACTCCTTTTGGTCAATGGCATTTATCTTCAGAGGATCCTTCTTAGTTTCAGAGATGCCTCTGAAAACCATCTTCAAGGCCCCAACTTTATTTGGACACGATCAGAGTGGAGATGGAGGTGTGCTGTCCCACAGGGGTGGCAGCAGTACCTGCTGGCCTTCTGTCAGGTCCTGGGCTGTAGGAAGAGGCATTCCTTGAGGTTTGCCAAGTCCTCTGACAGGGATGCAACTGCAGAGAAGAGGCTTTTCCTCTTCATAGGAAGGAAAAAGGCAACCTGAACAAATTTTCCTTCCTTATTGGAAATAGGTCATGGGACATGAGTGATTCATACTTCACAGGTTGAGAAGCCCAGCACTAAGCCAAGCTTCTCTGTAGCACAAACCATCATCCACTTACTTCAGTGAACTTTGCCAAACATTTATACCTCACTCAAATCTTTGTGTGTTGAGCTAGTCTGAGCAGAGGCAGGGCATGAGCTGTGTGATGTAAGAAAATAGTTCTTGAAAAAGTTTACTATATATTGTAGCTCTTGCAAAAGGTCCTGCAGGAGTCCTAGGTCTCCTTCCTCATTTTTGTACAAAGAAAGGCAAAGTTATGGCAAGAGTACACTCTTTCCTATGCAAGAATAAGTAACAGCTGTAAGTAGAGAAGATATGAAGAGTGTAACACCCAGGAATCTCAGCAACTCCTCTGAGCCAGATTTTTGAGGTTACGTTCAATACATCAACATACCTTTCTTTCTTATGTTAATGAAATATCAGTCAATAACTCTTGTGTAGAACAAATCCTCTTATGTGTATAAGCATGTAGCTGTAACTCAACAGGGTAGCCCAAAGCACTACAGCAAGAGATAATCAGCAAGGATAAGTCAGCTTAGCTGCACTGCAACATTTCCCATTGACATTGAACGAGAACCTGGCTGTACAGCTGAAGGCAGCAGAAATGCCCCAGTGCTGCAGTTTTCTATACTCTTCCTCTTAGTGGTGATTATCAAGAATGTGAATAGTCCTGGCTTTTATAGCAATTCTTGCCTCACAAATTATAGAGTCATAGAATGGTTTGGATTGGAAGAGACTATAAAGATCATCTAGATCAAATCCTCTCTGCATGGGCAGAGACACCTCCCACTAGGTCAAGTTGTTCAGAGCTCCATCTAACCTGGCCTTGAACACTGCTGGGGATGGGGCTTCCACAACTTCCCTAGACAAGGGGAAGGCCGCTATGAGGTCTCCCCAGAGCCTTCTCTTCTCCAGGCTGAACAGCCCCAACTCCCTCAGCCTGTTTCCATAGGAGAGGTACTCAAGCCCTCTTATCATCTTTGTGGCCTCCTCTGGACTCTCTCCAACAGCTCCATGTCCTTCTTGTGTTGGGAGTTCCAGAACTGGATGTAGTAGTCCAGGTGGGGAAGAGTGGAAGAATCACCACCCCTGACCTGCTGGCCATGCTTCTTTTGATGCAGCCCAGGACACGGTTGGCATTCTGGACTGCAAGCGCACATTGCCAGCTCATGTGGAGCTTCTCATCAACCATCACTCCCAAGACCTTCTCCTCTGGACTGCTTTTGATCCATTCTCCACCCAACCAGTATTTGTGCTTGGGAGTGCCCCAACCCAGGTGCAGGACCTTGCACTTGGCCTTATTGAACTTCATGAGGTTGGCGTAAGCCCACCTCTCAATCCTGTCAAGGTCCCTCTGGATGTCATCCCTCCCCTCCAGTGTGTTGACCTCACTGCTCAGTTTGATGTCATCAGCAAACTTGCTGATGGTGCACTCAATCCCACTGTCCATGTCACTGACAAAGCACTGGTCGGAGTGCTGACCCTTGGGGAACACCTCTTGTCACAGTTCTCCATCTGGACACTGAGTCGTTGATCACAGCTCTTTAAGTGCAACCATCCAGCCAGTTCCTTACCCAATGAGTGATTCATCCATTGAATCTGTAACATTCCAGTTTGGGCATTAGGATTTTGTGTGGGACAATGTTGAAGGCTTTGAACAGGTCCATGTAGCTGACATCAGTTGTTCAACCTTGATGGTGTGGGTTCCAGTTTGGATCTAGACCTGTGAATCCCAAAGGAGGGCTGCCTGTGTGGGCATTCCTCCAGGACTGGGCTAATAATGTCTTTTCCAGGATGAACTGTTTTGTATTTATTTTGAGCTTTATATTATGATGGTTTTGAAGTGACATTTACTGCTATATTCTCTAAGTAGCTCTGAGAAATCAAAGATATTTAATTTCCAAGGATTTGCTCTTTCTGAACAGCAAACAGGCAGAACACACTAGAGGTGGCGACAGCAGCAGAACAAACAAACCAACAAAATCTCCACACTATTAAAATATCAACAGTGACTCAGAAGGCCTACAAATTGCTACCCACTAAGTGATTCAAGGTGTCTGAAATAAATCATTTAAACTCAGCATGAACCAAGCATGGTGACAGAGGCCAAAATCTTAATTTGTCTGTTAATAATGGTGTTTGAGAAAAACAATGCAAATTTAAGAAACTGTATTTTATACATTATTGCTATGGAAAAAGAATTATTGGGATTTTGCTTGTGTATTTTAAGCCACATCTAAGTCATGAAGCAGGTTTTCTATCATGACTTGTAAAAAACCAAGCTGCTTATATGTAACCTGGTCCCCAGAAACACGATAAAAATATTTACATAGCTAAATCCAGTGTAACTGCATTTGGTAATGTCATTTGCAGAAGAGACCCAACTGAATTTACTATGTGCTGTAAATTATGAATAGTTTTTCTTCAGACTAACTGATTTATCACAGTAGCTTAAATACAGATGCTGTTTCATAAGACAGATGATCTCTTGAACACCTGATCATCTTTCAGAGGTATACAATAGTAGAAACAAACATCCAGGCTTTGCATAGAAATCAAATTGAATTGGTGTATGGAATATTTATAGCCATAAAAAAAGGAATGAGGGACTATATACATTCCTCTACCTTGATTTCCCTGTCACTTCCAATATTTTTTCACTTAGGGTTTTGGTCAAAATTTTCCAATATTTTTCTTCCAAATCATGGGCACTGTTTCTCTGAAAATTTTCCTGGTATTTTTCTGCTTTGTGTCAGCTTCTCCTGTCACTATGAGCTACTCAGGTTAGCCTCAGTGAGTAGCTCTGTGTGAATATATGGTGGGTTTCTGTGCAAGACGGGGTATATGAACGGGTAAAAGTAAGGATGGAATGGGAAGGAGAGTGTATGTGTAATATGTGCTCTACACAGTGTGAACATCACAAAAAAATACTCCTTTCATTGGAGTGTACAAGTACTTTGACTTATGACAGTGTACATCCTTGGAAAGATATTCTAGAGTGTGTTAGGCTTCTTCAAAGTGGGGCAAGATCTCTTTCCAAGATCACATATTCAGCTCATCAATCTAAGCTGACAACAAGTTGACAACATTAAAGTGATGACATTGCAAGCATACCATAAGTTTGATTTAGCACCTCACATAATTTTCTTAATGTTGTCAACCCCACTTCTCAGATCTGTTCTTTCAGGCTCTGTGCAAACGTGGGCAGGTAAATGATATTTTACACTGTTTTTAGGTTCTGGAAGTATTCTTTGCAGCCACAGTTGTGAAATATTCACTTCAAAAATAAAATCTGAAATTTAGAGGATGTGAAGGGAGTTGGTGGTACCTAGGGCTGAAATAATTCACCTAAAAATAACTTGGCATGTCTTCTCTGTCCCTTTCTGCACCTACGAATGCATTTGGCTTTATTCTGTAATTGTCATTCTTGTGTTTGATGGTGATACATGTACTGCTGTAGAATGGAAAGTCAAGTCTTGGAAATGCTGGGATGACACTGTACCTCTAAATATAGATGAAGAGGAACTGGGCAAGTTGCTAGGTTTATCCTGCATGCGGTGAAGGTGATGGGAGAGAGCTTTCTGTGCTGAGCAGGAAGGTCTGACTGCCTGAGGCACTGAGATTAGAAAGTTGCTGTGTGTGTTCAGGGAACAGCCTGGAGGACATGAAGCATTTGGAAAGGAAATGAAGCTGCCTAAAGGCTGACATCTTTGGCAGAGCAACTGGGGAGAATGGGAACATGCCAATAGACATGAAGTTCTGAATGAGAAAAAGAAGAAACCGAAACGAACAGAAGTGATAAAGGGGAAGTCACTGAATTTATGATTATTGTGATAAGAAGATCTTGCATGAAGGAAGGAGATTAAATGACTAACAGTCATTTCACTTTGAGGTTGTGAAGAGCTCTCAGATGAGAAATAATCTTGTTATGAACAATTTTTTAAGATGCCACCCATTAGGGAAAAAGCTCTGAATACCACTGTAAGTTCACCATTCTCTACAGCATAGATTTCCATTTGTGAGTGCTGCTGACACTTATGCGGCATGTCACAGCTCTGCTACTTAATTAAATTGTGCCTAGAAGTGGCTGTAAGTCTTTAGTTCAGGATGTATGGATCTCATGTTTTTTTTTCAGTGGGAATCCCTCCTTCAGTAGTTTGGAAAGATGACCCATATCCTCAGTGGCTTTAGATCAGCACTGAAATCCATGCCAATCTGATCTCTGTTGCAGGCCAATGTCATGCAAAGATCCCAAAGCAGCCCCAAAACAACAGTTTTTACCCACCCTGCAGATGTAAAGACAAAGAAAAAAATAAAGAATAAAATTGCTGTTATTTGTGTTTGCTTCAAATAATGAAAGAATACTGTTGTATTGTCCTTTCACATCACTGCTCTGCACCTTCAACTTCTTTTTTCCACTTTCACTGAAATCCTTTCCAAAGTGCAAGACTGGAGTTTACAAGAGACTATTAGATGCCAGTCCTACAAATATCTTTGCACATGGTTAACTTCATGCACGGGGGTGGTCTTGCTGATGTCAAGCTAAGCACATGCCTAAGTGTTTATAAGACTTAGCCTTACTTCTGACATCTAAGTAAACAAATGATCATCTTAAATTCTCCAGGAATTTCTATCAGAAAGGAAATTTTATTAAAGACAAAACAAATCTGTAAATATATTTGAATTCAACATTAAAAAAGTACCTTTTCAATGAAAATGGTATTCACAACTTTAAATCTTTGTTTGGTGAAATCACTTCTAATATTCTGAAGTTTAAAACTTTGCCTCTACTTTAATAACAGTTTATAAATTAGAAAAGGTTAAATGCATCTCCATTAAACAGAATTTATTCTAGTGCTATCCCAGTTAAACATCACTCACTCACCTTAGTTATAATTAAACTGATTCATTCTTGTATCCTAGGATTTCCAGATAAAAATCAATTCCAGCAGTGATGAATTCTTACAACATGCACTAGTAATAATTTGAAGGACAGTCTATTATACTTGCACAGCCTCTTCCATCAAGTGATCTCAAGCCACATCATAAACCTCACACAGGCATTCCTAAACAAGATGAGCATTATTGGCCACATGAAGGGCATTATTTACAGACAGGAGTTCTGTGGGCACTTTAGGTGCTGCACTGTGTACTCAAGGATCAAGTTCTTCAAATCTAAAGAGCATTGTTAGATTTCATGCTGCTTTGGTGAGGCAGGAATTCAGGAGGGCTCTGAGCAGCAACAGATCGTGTCACTTACAGACAGACAGAACAGTGGATATTTTGTGGTTTCAGGTGTCCATGGTACACTTTACTCAAAATGAGGACCCAGGAAGGGGCACATTACCAACAGCCTTTGCTTCAAAGGCTCCAGAGGCTGAACAAATAGCTAGGTGATGTTGTTTAAAGCTAACAATTTAGTGGGTAAATTTAGTCAGCATGCTCCATTTTTCTGTTTCTAAATTGGAAAGTAACTGACTTTTCCAAATCTCTAGAAACTGCAGTAGTATTTTTTTGGCCTGTAGACTATTGGCAAAATGGCTTCTCTGACTATTCACTGTTTGTTGATTACTGCTTGTGCCACATGGTTGGTCAGCTTAATGGTGTAGTATTTCTGTTTCCTGATTGCACACTTCAAGCTTTATGAGCAGGAATAATCTTTTTGTTCCTTCTGTGTGAGTTATTCATGAGCACATAAAATTGTTCAATGAACATAAAGAGGTTTAAAAAAAAAATCAAAATTATTTTGGAGAGTCTTCTTAATGTTATTAATCTTGAAAATACTTATTTGATACAGAGCTTTTTCACCCCTGGCCTGTGCACCGCAAGGTTATTAAGAAATAAAGTATTTCATCTCTCAGATTGCTACGATGGGTTTGCACACGCCAGTAAAGCAAGATTTTGTTCAGGAGACTCAGATCTGGTATTGCAGCTGCTGTGTTTTGCCAGATATAAACTATCCATTTCCACCTAAGTGACTCAGATTAAAATAACTTCAGTTTTGGTTTTACCATAGACAAACATGAGAAAACAGCTCAGAGCAGAGTCTGTAGCTATGTAAGAGAATGTAGGAAGCTCTTTGAACTAAAAAGAGATTTTTCTTTCTAGTTTACTACTGAATGAATTTGTATATACAGAAAATGTATCTGATATCCATCAGCAGAAAAGGCAGGTCTGAAGGCATGAAGTTTCAGAACACTTCCAGAGATATTTTAGGTTCAACAAGTAATTACCTATGTATTTTTTATATACATATGCAGAGATTACCAACTAGCTTATACAGCACGTGAAATATAGGACCCATGATCTTGGCTTCAAAAATATACAGCTTTCTTCTTTGAGTGGAAAACCACCTCCATTCAGGGAAAGAAATATGTCATCACATCAGCTCATTTGATGTGCCAAGAAAGGATGGGAATGGTAGCAGTGTCTGACAGGCAGCATCAGCATATATGCAGTGCCCTAACAGCACAACAATGGCAGAAGTTTAGAGATGAAAAAGGAAGGTCAAACATCCTGTCCATCTGCCTTGTGGCTTAAAATTTTACTGTGTGATCTAATGATCTGTGAAAATTATTTTTCACAGTTAGAAAGAAAAACTCACCAATTCACGTCTCTTGAAGTCTTGGAGAGTGACATCTAAACCTGAGACTGCACAGAACTGATTGTACACTTCTTTATACTACAGCCTTGAAAGAAAGCATGTGACTTCACAGTGCATTTTTATATACTTTTAACATGTTGATATTTTGCTAGAACTTTAAAATGAGCCCTTTTCCAAGAGTGACTATGTTATCAAAACTCTATTAGTCTACCTGTGATAAAATTGGATTAAATGTAGCTAGGGCAACTTAATGTGAAAATAAAACCCTTATGGAGAAGTTCTAGGAATCTCTAGGACACAAAAGCTGTGTCTGAATAGTGTTACAGCAGCCTCTGCTTAAAACATGAGGGAAAATAGGTCTGAGTCAACAAAGTGCCCGAGGAAAACATCTTGCCTCCTCACTCTGGCTGTTTTGCTCTGGGTCAGGCTGGCAGAACCGGCACGGTAGCTCCTGTAAACTCAGATCACCTCTTTCCATTCCAGAACAGTGTTCTCCATGCATTATGATGTTTCATAATTAATATGAGATAAATGCTCTTTGCAATTTTTCCCTAATTTCCAGCAGTCCACACATACGCTTTTTCTGAAGAGCCCTACTACAATATTTTCCTTGTAACTCCAGATTTTGCACATGCCCTTACACCCTGTAACCTAGGTGATCCAAATCCACCAGTCTCATCCTGCCCGGATCTCTGCTGCTCTCTGTTCACCTCTGACTTGCTCCAGCTCACGTTCAGACCCTGAAATCACAAGCTTTGTTCCCACAAGCCCAGGCGGAGGTGATGGCTTTGCTCAGTCTTAGCAGATGTGCCACATGCAAGCTGAAGATGCTTTTCCAACAGCTCCTCTGCCTGCCCAAGAGGTTCCCTGTGGTCAGTCCCACAAGATGAGGCCATAATGTGGTGCTTGTTTTCTTGCAAACATGAGGGACAAAGGAGCAATCTGTTTGC
Source organism: Apus apus (assembly GCF_020740795.1). Lineage (NCBI taxonomy): Eukaryota > Metazoa > Chordata > Aves > Apodiformes > Apodidae > Apus > Apus apus. Next base: position 19,305,674 of record NC_067282.1, read on the forward strand.
TGGGGCTGCCAACTTTTTCCCCCAGGGCTCCAGCATTACATTCATGTTGCTGTGGGGGTGTAATAGCCCTTGGGGTGGTCTTTGCCTCACTGTCTATACTTTGGCTTTAGCATGTAAGCGCAGCAGGTAGAGACTTACTCACCTGCTTTCGAATACCTCCTCATGCATAAATCACTGCTGTACTGTCACAGTGTCCTTTTCCCATGCCAGACCTCAGCACTGTGCAACTTCAGGTTTTAGCAGCAGCAGCACTAAGGGCACAGGTGCCAAGCTGTGTTATGAGCTGGCAGAGCAGCTTCTTCTCGTATTTTAGCATAAGGTTACAGCTTAGTGTGTTTGGATTTTGCAGGTTTGTAGTAAAATTTGACATTAAGGTGTCCTGCTCTTTAAGAAAACCCCAAATCCTTTTCCTCTTTCTCCCAGCCCAGCTCTGTTAGACCATTTTAACTGTGAAGAAAGCCATACCACTGACAGTGTCGCTGCTTACTTCTGCCAGGATTTCCACCTGGCAGTAAGTAAAACTCCCACTTCCTGCATTTCAGGAGCTTCTGTGTCCAGTAGCCACTAGAGCTGAAAAAGACAGTTTGCCCTATGATGCATTTTCTTCAACTGTGTTAGTGGTACTTGAAAAATCATTCCTAGTCTGGCAAGCAGTGCCAGCAGCTGAGAGGGGCATATGGGGCTGGGGCTGTGGGAGCTGAGTGGTGCTGGCCAGATGCCTGCACGGCCACCATCTGCCCACCACACAGGAGAGAGAAGGGGCCAGTCACCACAGGGGGACCTGCTGCCAGAAGCACTTTATTTCTTGTATGAAAAAAGTGACTCCCCTTACTGCAGCTGGCATTGGGCCTCTCCACAGCTGCTCACTGGCAGGGCATGGTCCTGTGGGAATGCTGTGTGCCAGCTCTGAGCACCACACCAAGTCCATGCAGGGCAAGAATGTCCCTTGTCCAAGCAGTGCTTGGCAGGGCTTTGCCAGCCAGAATGAAGGAAGGGTCTAGGGCAGATGTGGAGGTGGCAGGTAGAGTAAACCCTGGGAGAAGATGCTGTTTATGCAAGGGAGTGTGTGTGTATTTGGGCGTGTGTGTGTGCACACTTGCTGAGGGAAGGGTGGGATGCAGTGGGGCATCCCTGGCCGTGGGGAGCAGCTCCGCTCCGGTGCGGGTGCAGCACATTGCAGACCTGCAGACTCCTTCAGAGAGGTGGATATGGGCTCATAACTTACGCAGAGGGACTGAGACACCTCCCTTTCCTTGGATTATTTGGTTAAGCCTGTGAAACACATGAGGAAACAAAAATAAGATTAATGGAGTTTTAAAAAATAGAGAATTAGAACAGGTAAACATTCCTATTAATTGAAAGTGTTTAAAAGTCCCTGTTATAGAGCTAATGTTTGGATGTAGGCCTCGGGAACAGAGTGCACATATAGCAGAGGTCCTCCTCAGCTTAGCTGTGTCTGCCCTTATCTTATGCAGTAAATAATAGAGGATAAAATGAAAAATCCCTTTTCGGTGTTCTTCAAAACTCTGCTATCCTTGGAGAAATTATTCAGAAGCATCAACTAATGAGTGTTGTCAAATGCTGAGCTGCTTTTCCTTGATCTCACAGCAAATCACTCATTTTGCTGGCAGGTTCAGAAAGGTCTCAGTTCAAAAAGGCCTCACAAATCTTAGGCTGCCTCAGCTGAAGGCCATGTTCTGCCACTTCTCAGCATCGCTGGTGCCAGCCGCACCATGGGTAAAGCTGCTTGCTAAAGATTTCTCTTGAGTATTTACAGGACAATCAAATGAGAGAAACTTCCATCACCATTAGTAAATCTTCTTATGCTCTTGTTTGTAGTAATGTTTTTTGTGTGGTCTGTTTTAGTTCAAATAATGAATGCTGAAGGATTGTGAAAAGTTCCAACACAACAAGTTTGTATGTTGGTATGTCTCTTTTTCATGACTGGACTAAATTGTTCCTCCCTCTTATGGCAAGCCAAGAAGAGTTTCTTATCTAGAGTGACAGGATGTGCCAAATGTGAGAAAGGTCAGGGAAGTTGGGAATAGGCTCATTTTGGTAACTTTTCTTAAAGAAAACAAGAAGTGGCAGCAAATGCAGCACTTTTCCTTTTCCATTAAATAAAGGAAAAGTAATGAACAAAATCCTGAGATGCGTTTAAATAATAATAAAAAATGCACTTTAAGTAGTTCTTGAGATTGGAAGTCTGCCACCTCTAATGACAGAGCAGGGCCTCAGGAACTCCAGAAAGAAGGACCCAGGCATGCAGCCTTTGAGCAAGCTGTGCTTAGGAGCAGTCTTCCCCAACCACCTGCCAAAAAAACCTTCAGATGTGGCCAGATCCTGTTCCTGGGGCACTCTGCTTATACACAGTACCCTGGCCATGGGTTGCTTTTATGCATCATGCTGTTAAGTAAAAGTCACTGTAAGCTCAGAAGTTGAGTAGCAATTGTTAAAAAGTAGAGAAGTGGTTATAACACAGAATTACTCACTTGGGCAGTCCAGAAATAATGGCTGGAAGGATTTTAAGAGCATATCACAAAATGTAACATCAATTACCCAGTCAGTAAAATTCGTTATTATTGACTCCATGGTCAGAAGAAGTGTAATCTTTCCATGCCTATACTTCTGCGAGTGAAAAAGGAGACACATGATTTATAATAAGCATAAAGAAAAGCACAGATATGTGGATACAAAACCAGAAAGTCTAACATGCAAAAATGAATTTCAGCTAGCACATAAAAAAAAAGGAAGGAACAAAAATTTCTAGAAAGAATCTATAGGACAAAGAACAGTACAGATCCTCTGTAACAGGAAAGGAGAGCAAGACAAACATTGTGTAAAGAAGTCTAAAATAATTATGTTTTATTCTGCTTAACTTTAGTGAGGACTTGGGGGCTTAGGAAAAGTATAGGAGGGGAACATGTTAAAGAGAAGATAGGTATATTCAAACTGTCAGGGCCTGATAAATAGTATAATCTCTGAAAGTTTGGTGAGTCTCTGCAGTTACATGAAAAGATGTAAACATAGTTCTTTTGAAAAAATTGGGAAGTTATAAACAATTCCTTATAGCAGTTCATGGAAAGATGCTGAATTTATTTATTAGGTAAAGAATAAATAAGTTGCAGGAGTATCCTAAAGAGTTAAAATATCCAACAAAGGCATGCCAAGAATATGCTGTGTCAAATAAATCTCAGCTCCTGTGAGAGCATTTGATTTAGAGAATAAAGGAAAGCAGTAAATGGGGATGCCTCTCTAGACAAACTTATCCCACACAGGTCTCCTGCAAAGCTGAGGAAATAAGCCTGGAGTTGTCAACCTAAACTGATTGAGCAGCTGTTTGAAATGCTGCTTTCAAAAACTTCAGAGACTTTCAAAGGCATCAGCGGTTTGCTGGTTAGGTGTGGTTGCAAGTATAGTTTTACAGGAGTGGGGAGGTGGAGAGCTTTTTTTGCTAACATCTTGTCTTGCAGTATAAAGAAGGAATGGATACATTTGCTGAAGACATTGCTAGAAGTATCAAGAATAGCAAAGTTAACCTTACCTGCTTGTAAAAGACAAATGAAAAATTTGCTTGGTGACTCGTAGACATGAACATTTGCATTTATCTACATATCACATATGTATTCACCCATGTTTTCATTTATATCTATACAACAGTCTGGTTTAGCTTTTATATGCAGTAATAGTCACAAATGTTGAAACCAGCATTTATCCTGATGTCCAGCTCTCTGAATTGTTTTCTGCTATTTTATATTATGTGATTTAAAAAAAAATTCCTTCCAAATAGGTATCACAGAATGCTTAGGCACTCTGTGGAGGTCACCTTGTCCAACTTCCTTGCTTAGTCAGGGCGACCTGGAGCCAATTGCAAGGACTTTGTTGAGATGGGTTTTGAATGTCATAGAATCATAGCATATCTTGAGTTAGAAGGGATCTCTAAAGGTCATCTAGTCCAACATCTCACACTAGAACAAATTGCTCAGAGCCCCATCAAGCCTGACCTTCAGTGGCTCTAGGGATGGGGCCTCCAACGCATCTCTAGGCAACCCATTCCAGTGATCCATCACCCTCATATTAAAAACTTTTTTCTAATGTCCAACCTAAATATACCCTTCCCTGGCTTGAAACTATTACCCCTTGTGCTGTTGTTACATGCCCTTGTGAACAGGTCTTCTTCAGCCTTCCTACAGGCCCCTTTCATCTATTGGAACGTCTCTATAAGGTGCCCCTGGAGTCTTCTCTTCTTCAGGCTGAACAACCCCAAGTCGCTCAGCCTGTCTTCATAAGAGAGGTGCTCCAGTCCTCTGATCATTTTTGTTGCCCTCCTCTGGACAGGCTCTAACGGTTTCAAATCATTCTTGTCTTGAGGTTTCCAGAAGTTTTTATACCTCCAAGGAAGAACACTCAACAAGATATGCATGAAGATATAGTGACAGATCTAACGGAGCACTAGAATCTTGATTCTGTGCAAGTGTTAGAAGCCAACTAAGTAAGAGATCCATTGAAAAGCATAGATATATTTAGTTTTCCTTAGTTTTGCTTTTCCAGTTTTTTCTGGAGCATCCTTTTCACCTAGTTTTGTTGTACAGTCAATTCTTGTTTCAGTTATGTGTGCTATATGTATTACTTGCTTCCCTTGTGATCTTCAGCTGGAAAACCCTAGACCCTGGCTTCTGGAAACTCATTTCTTTTCACTCATACATGATGAACAGATAATAAACTTAACTAAGACAAATATTTATTTTAATAATCAGCTTTGTGACTCTCCATTGGCTTAACTGGCACCCTGGCTGTTATAATTGATCAGGTAACTTAAACAGTGTTTGCTTCACTAGATCTTCAATGATTAGTATATTAACAGATCTTCTAGTATATATAAAAAAAATATTATTTATCTTCCTGGAGGTTATCTAGAAGGGAGAAAGGCAGGGAGGAAAGATGGAGGAAGGAATGGAGGGGAAGAGGAAAGGTTCTAGCTGTTCCATTGCAAACCTTCCCCTCTAAAGTTTCTGGTACTTCTGAGCAGCAGCAAGAGAACAAGACAATGGAGAGAAATAAAATCAGAGGCAAATAGGAAATAGGTTGCACTCAGATCAAATACAAGTCTGTGAGACAGGGAATATTTCAAGAGGACCACTGGCTTGCAAGGCTAATGGAAGCGAAGTATTTTCAAACCTCCTGTACTGAGGTAAACTAGTGTACCTCAGCTAAAGTTGGTGAAGATCTGGCCCACATTTCCTCTTATTCTTTATGATTTCTAAAACATCCTAATAAAAGAAATGATATGTTATAACATGTACACAGGCATGTCGTGCATTGGGCATGTGTGACAGAAAAAAAAAACCACAAACCTGTTTCATTCTTTCATTTTTATCAGATCAGTATCAAACTATTACCCATTTTCAAAAATGTAATTTCTGTCTTGTAAAGATCTAGATATGTATTTTACTTGCATTTTTGTGGCTAATGTAATAAATATAATAGCCTAAATAATTGTCCTGTATTTGACTACCGGAACCCCATATGCCCATAATATGAAAAAAGCAAGTAGTTCTGTAAGCAGAGAATTAAGGAAACCAAATTTCTATGTTTTCTGTCAGAGAGAGAGCAGCTATCCTACTGGATGTGCAAAGGCTGCTTTCTTTCTGTGTTTTTATGTTTTTTTACTACTGTCTTTTCTCCTGTAAAGGCAATAAGAAGGTCTCTCTCTTCCACCTGGAACCTCCACATGTGTGGAGTTTCTAAGGATTTAATAGTTATGAATTCTGTCTCAAAGCTGACTGAGTAGGTTACCTCTGTAAAAGTGCTTTAGCAATCTGTGTCAGAGGGATATAAAAAAAACCACTTGTGAGATGAGGCTTGGATTTGGAGACTTCTACTAAAAGCCAGACTCTTAAACTTCACTGAACTGAGCTATGTAGCTAATACACTCAACAATGGTAATATGCTTAAAGCACAAATGCAAGGAAAAAAAATCCTCCTTGCTCCATTCTGCAAGCTTTGTGGTACATGAATGTCAGCATTATCTTGGAAAGGTGGGGAATGAATTTCAAATTTGCTGTAGTCCTGAATATGTCTGCATCTCTCATGGAAGCAAGCAGGTAGAAACCAAGAATTAGTGTGTATTTGTTTAGAATGAAGGGTTCATTTTAGCCATGAATTGGCAGTTCTTCTCACATAACTTCAGATATGCAGAAGATAATTGTCCAATCTGAACTAATTGTCTAGGCAAAGTCTATACTTCAGAGAGATGCCTTGAGATGAGCACCTTCAAAGCACCATTTTTCTGTCTCCATTGTACTCTTATTTCAGGTTTGCAGGAATCACCCGCCCAGGATGCAGGTTTTTGTGTAATTCAGGTAATTGCTGAAAACACTGAAGGGTTTAGGTGCTTTTGAAGAGTGGCTGCCACTGACCACTTTTAGTATGCTAAAGAGGTATAGCAGAATTTACAGTATGATCAGGAGATGAAATATATGAGTATTTCTTTGGGTAACCTTTCAGGTAACACAGGGTCTAGGCTACACAGCCTTCTCTGTAGAAATGCAGAGATGGACTGAGGAAGGTCAGTGTCTCATGCACCTCCTTTAGAATAAATTGTGCTTGAGAAGAAGTTTCTTGAATGTGGCAATCAACTTCTGAAGTACCACTGACCACTGAACCAGTCATCTCACAAAACGGAGTTTTGGATCTCTTGATTAGGTACTGGTGGAGATGGTTATTTAGTTCATGTCACACAACCAGGGGTTGTATATTATAGTGGGATGATGTTTAAAGTGCAAAGCAGATCAACACCCAGGTGCTGTGGATTATCCACATTCCATTAAATGATATCTGTGAAGTAGCATAGTGCCTGACATTTGGAGTTTAACAGAACATACAGCTGCATTAACCTATTTAAAAATAAATTTATAATAACAGTACTCTGGCCTGACATTTTACTGCTAGGTTGAAGGCAGAAGTGCAACAAGAATTGTTTTGTTAAAAAAAAAAAATAAAATTTGTAACTGGAGTGGAAATTTCAATAAAAACTTTACAAAAATGTGCAGAAAAATAATGGGAAGTAAAAGTAGATGGTAGAAGACGCTTCGGTGAAGCAGAATGAGACCTCTAAAGACAGAAACAAGAATAACATGGAAATTAACATCCTGGTTAAAAAACAAGCTGCACTACTTTTGGTAAAGGAATTCCTATCATCCCAGGATATAAAAAAAACATGGCTTAAGAGCGTCTCTCTGATAGTCTCCACAAAAGAGCTATTTTCATAGGGAACTTTCTTTTTGGCAACAGCAGTCCCCTTGAAATTACAAGGATTTGCTCTGCGAGTCCACCCGCTCCTCTGCCTGACAGACTGACAGCTCCAAAGAGGAGGGTGGGATAGTGTTTATAATGGGACATAGTGGAATGCAGCTTTATCCAAAATTGCTATGGATTTACATACATTTAATATCCACATTCCATTAAGTGACATCTAAAACCCAGGGAGAGACTTTACTTAAAAAGAGACACCGGATGATTCAGAGGCTTAGTAATGGAATACAGAGCCATTCACCTCTGGGTCAACTGTCTGAGTTCAGCTCAAGTTATTATTGACCAAACATTTATACTAACTGCAGGCTGTGTGGAATATCAGTGGCTTTACGGCTCTGCTAGATATATTATTTGTCCATGTCTGAGATGTCCATATGGCAAAAATCACCTCAGACTCCCTTTATAGTCAGGGAAAAACAGGTACTTTTAAGGCATAAATCATCTGGAATATGTCTTCTTTAGGATGAGATTAATTGCCACCTCGAAGTATCTATTTCTCTCTGTTGACTACAAAGGGAGCACAGGGTGACTTGCTCTATGTAGATGTTTATACTGCAGGAGTCTAAATTTGGATAAGATGAATACCATACTAAGTGATTTCTCTATAGTCACCCAGAGGGCTGCGGTAGGTCGGTATCATGGATTCACCCACAGAGAAACTCTGGCTCATATCTGCCTTTGGTCGCCTGAATCTCACCCTTACTATGTCTCAGTGTTTTCTGGGAAATAACCAGCAACCTTACCTACTCCTAACAGGAGAGATCAGCCAACCTAGGAGGAGGCACACTTTGCTACTAACAATGCCCTTTTTCTTAATACCTGTCAGCAAAACTTGTTAATGATAGTGTGTGTGGTCTCCAGAAAGGCCGTGGGCTGGGACACGTCTTCCTGTATTTCCACTGTTTTTTCTAGTGCTTAGGACATGTGTTCATTTGAGGACTCTCTGCTGCTCTATCAGACTCTTCTGCCTGAAAAATGTCATAATACATTAAGCTGGCACTTCTAGTTTTAATCTGTGAATGAGTAAATTACTTCCTCCTGCAGCTTTTTTACAAGCCTTTGTTGAATGACTGAAATAAGAGCAGATCGTGTAAGCCTCTGCCAAGACATTTAACAATATTTGTACTAAATAATAACAATAGCATCATTCTCAAGGAAGTGTATGCAGTGGCAGGTTGAGACAGTATGCAGAACATGACGTGTGAGTTAGACATCTTTCTCTGCTCTTGAAACATTGGCTCTGTTGTCAGGGATAATAAAATCAGAGGAAAGTCTTCTGCAGGTAAGCTGTATGTGTATTTGTTTTAGAATCTCTGAAGGTATATTGGCTGCTATATTATCCATATTAGGTTGTGAGATGTTAAATACAGTGGATTTCTGTAAGTCCTAGTTAATATTTGGCAGATGCTTTCTTCAGTAATACCTGTGATGTCTTGCCTCTTACATAGCAAAGTGCTTGTCCACTTGTCTTTTCATTAGCTTGTATGTGCAGACAACTGGACAAGCTCTGCTTTTGGCACGTGCTCTATCATAAAGCATTTCTTATTAAGATGGCTACAAAAGGTTGCCCAGATGTGTCTGTGTGCTGGATGGAAAATAACTTTGAGGTGTAAGCTATGACGCCCCTCCAGTCTGGAGATCTTTTGGCCCTTCCATGAATCATTTAAGCCCTTTGTTTTGCATTGAAGCATATGCAGCTTCTCAAGTAACCTTGACAATTATGGTAGATCTTTGTATTCCAGAACAGATCATATGTTTATGTTAACAGTATTTCTTGCTTGATAGAAGATCTTTATAGTCTATCACATCCATCTTTCATCCCTTCCTTAATGTGTGTAAGAATGAATTGAAATGGTGGAAACAAACAACCCTTCACCCAGTTAAATTGATATTATTTGCTAATTTACAGATACCTGTCTCTTCCCCTGTTCCAGGACAATCAGTTAGTGTTTTTTTTTCTTATATTTATCCAGGACAAATGTTTTTAGAGCTGGATACACAGTGAACATCATTGGGCTTAGTGATAGTATAATACTTAAAATAAGTTAATGTAAATTAACAATAAAGCCCGAGAACCAAAGTCAGAGGAAGATACACTGGAAAATAATTAATTTGGTATCAGCCAAGGGTACAATTTCCCCTTTCTTGGCTGCTTTGCTGGAGCAGACCCTGACTCTCTCCTTCACCCACAGCTCCATGTGTTGCAGCTGCAGGAATAGCTGCCCAGGGAAATTAAGAGCTCTTGCATTGCACTGTGTTAATGGTTTATTGTGTGCAACCATGCATCTACATTAGCTCTCCAGTTCAGACCAGAAGTGAGCTGTTGAATTCAGTCTTCTTACTGTCCCCATTTACTGTTATTTTTGTTCCCTTTCACCATGTTTTGCTTCACTTTGCTGAGCATTCCTGAATTGTTTTGATTAAAACTAAACCAGAGCCTATGTTCCAAAAGTCCTGTAGCTGCAGATAGGTACAGGGAACCAGACCAGAAGTAATCTGAAGCAAAGGCACTATGATATGGCTGCTATGTCCTCAAAAAGCATTTTACTTTATAGAACCTCTCCTACTGGTCCTCATGTCTTGCTATTGTAGACATGTCCTAAATGTTCTCCTGTGCTTTTGACAGTGAGGAAGGTGACTGTGCAACTAGTATGCTCTAAGAGGTCCACATGGGAGACTGGCACAGGGTAGCTGTGGCCTAGTGCAGCTGGCACAGCATGACTGTATTCAGGCTACCATGGCACTGCAACTGAGGACAGGACCCAAATCTGGAGCAATTTAATTTCCTGTCCCTGTGTTACCTGGATTCCAGTAATGCTAGTGCCATTCACGTGCTGCTGCACTAGTAGATTTTGCCTTGATCTCAGTAAGCAAAGTTCGTATTGTGTTCAGTTCAGTCTTACAACTAGGCTGCAGCAATGCTCTAGGACTGTCTATCTACTGCACATATACTGGAATATATCCAATACATCATATTTTAAATTAAGATATGTTATACAAACTAGGCTTAGGCTTTTCAAAGTGGGATGTATTTCACTTAAGTTTAGCTGTGTAAAAATGCCATCTCTAATCTGAGGTGCTCCAGGTGCTTTGTAGAGACATGAAGGATCACTTGGGATGCTGGCTCCAGTATATACATCTAAAGAAAACATTTAAAACACATGGAATCAGTAATCCTTTAACTATTGGATGACTATAGACAACTGGTCTAGGCAAAAGCCTTGACTGTCAGATGGATAATGTAGTTTAGATGACTTCAGACACAGCCTCTGATGAGGCAAAACTTCCAGTGAACTGAAGAACAAAAAGCTCACAACTCGTTCTCTTGAGGTGAGCAACAATAAATACGCTGAACAAAACAGATTCAAAACAAACACATCTAGCCAAATACGTTCCTTTTCCAATAAAAACAAAACTATGAGGTGGTAAAGCTATGTTTGATGGTGACTTTAGTAAAACATCTGTCAGACTTTCTCAATGAAAAAAAAGTGTGCTACACTGAAAATTCTATGCATAGGACTTCATTAAAGCTAATGATAAACAATGACACTCAGTATTGGAAAGGAGTCCATGGAATCTGAAAAAGGAGTGAAGAACACGCTAAGAATAGGGAAAAATAAGATTCAAGTCAGGCTCTGGGTATATCTCACTTATTTTGATACTTATATTCCTTTATTTCCTGGTTTGTTTTCCACCCCCTCACCAGCACCTGCTTTCTTAAATCAGTACAGAGCTGTCATATCACCTAGGTTCCTCTACCAGGCCTCCTATACCACTGCATCCTGTACAAGCAGATTTTATCAAAAGTGATGTACAGATCAGAAGGCATTTCTAAAGGAATTAAATGATCAGAAGGATGAAGGAGATGAGTTCTGAGACAAAAAGGGAGTCTTATTCTGTCAATTGCTTTCAAACAAGCCTGAAATCCATTGCTGTCAGTGCTAGACTGAGATAAAACCCGACATTTGTAAATACTTTCCTTTTCAGTTAACCTTGAGAAAAAATCCTAATTATTAGAAGAAGAGGTAAAAGAAATGAAGCTTACTTTTAGTATCTATATTTCAGTTTACACCACTATTTTCTTCCTTTTTCTGGTGTTTTAAAAATCTTTTTTATAATTGCTCCCCTATTGAGGGAGCATTCCATTAGCTCTCCTACCATGGCAAATCTGAGTCTTCTTGTCCAAATGACCTATATCCATTTACCATCAATACTGTTCCAACTCCAAACTTCCTGACACCACTTTAATGAGAATTCCAGACATTAGCACAGCACTGCAACATTGATCTGACTGATGCTTAGTAATACAGAAAGTGAACATACACAGATGTTGACCAATTTTTCCTTTAAACCCCTCAGATATTTTTCTTGTCAAAATAAATTATTGAAACGTAGAGCGTATTTTTCAGAAGAGTGGGTGCATTTAGTAAATTCCCCATTTACTTAAAGAAATATTTTTTAAAACACTGTTTGGGAAAGTAGTTAAGCATATGCTTAAGTTATGTTGACTGAAATTGAAAGCTATGCCTTCATGTCTGGTGGAGCTTGTTCTTTCTAAATATCCCTCAACCTGAGACAGTCAATCCCAATACACTGGATCTTGTGGTCTCTAACATCTTTGGCTGAATACATGGCTATATTATTTACTCCCTTGACCTCTGGTTACTTGTCTTGAACTCAAGCTTCCTGTCTGCTCCTCATTCCTCTACGGATACATACAAATTGGCTGTCCACTGACAAAAGAGAAGTAATATCTGAGCTTTCCTTTCATCTCCTCTATTCTGAGCTACTTAGGCATGAACCCTTCCAAGATTATAACCATGTGGGTTGAATTAGTCCTACCTTGCTATTTAAATATTCACATCTTTTTCCTTTTATCCGAAGTTCTATTTGTGGCAATGTGAGACAATTTTTAATCAAATTATTATTATTATTGTTATTGTTGTTATTAATATTCCTGCTTCCTCTTGTGAATGTCTTGAAAATACTGCTTCATCAGTTTTGTCTTTTAACTAATAGCAAAGCTGTCATAGTAGTTTGTGTTGCCTGACTTGTTGGACCCATGTAACAAGGACAATCAGCAAATAGTGGACCTCACACTGCACTGTTAAATGACACTGTGTCTTTATAATGGTGACCAGAATTCATATTGTATGGATATTGTCCAACTAATCATCTATTTTTTAGTAACAGCTGAAATCAAGGCTCTTTAAGTGGATCATATCTTCATCTGGAGTAATACCAGATGTACCAACTGTGGACACTTTTATGTCTACATTATACTGTAACCCTCATGGGACATAAACTTCAAATATATTATATCAATGCATTTAAAAATGCTTTATATATACACTGTTAATCTTCTTTGGACTGAGCTCCATTTCACACACCAGATCTTGTATACTTTTCTCCCAGGCAGGTGTGAGACACTGTGGTCACATTGGAGGTGTCCGAAGCCCATGGAGACATGGATAAGAGGGTAATAAACATAGAGAGTTTGCATATTTGGACATGATTGTTTATTGCAGTGATTCACATTGGTCTTAAAAGTAGTGTAATAATGGAAATACCATTTAGAGTAAAATATTTACTGTCTGAATTTTGACTTATTCAGAATATTAAACCAATACTAGATTTTTTTTTTTTAAAGTTCTTCAAGGGCTGGTCCTCTGTATGGCCAAGCTTTCCTTCCATTTCCCTACATGAAATGTGAACTCCTGTCATACTTCATTAGCATAATATATTCTGGTCAGAGAGTAAAAAAGAGCTAGAAAAGTACATAGCCATAAAAAGTTTATGTATCCTCAGTATGTGGCCACATGTGACTATATATTTTGTCAATAGCTCCACAAACAAAATTCCCATTTGCTTTCAATGAGATTGGGGTTTTATTCAGCATTTTCAGCACAATTATTCCACATTTTCAGTATATACAGCCAGTGCGTACCTTTGTCATTACTGGCTGTTTCTGTCAATGAGGTAGGTTACTATACAGAGCTACCTGTGTGGTCTCTCAAAGTGCTAAGCTTGATTTTTCTTCATCCTTAGCTGATTAAGTCTTTCAACATTTCTGATAATTTGAGGAAATGCCTATCTTGTTCTTCCTCATACTTAGTGCACTGAAGTGAATAATATCTCCATTTTAATTTTTTTCTGTCAAGTTGATTGCACAACTTCTCTGAGCTGAGGTTTTTATCTCCAGTTTCCATCTCTTTTTTTTATAGTCTTTGATATTGTACTTAATAAAAATCTGCCATAGCCCTAAACTTTTTATTGTGTGATAGTTCCAGGAGAAGACTGTGAAGGTGGTCTGAGATAGTTTTGAATTGCTTTTCCCAGAGGCCTGTGCATTATGTATACTTGCATAGAGGTACAGGAAATGCTTGATGCTTTGACCAAAGTGATATGACTATCTGGCTATTTATTTCTCTATATTTACTACAGGTGAGAGAATCCATCCAGGATGGATACGCATTAAAGTGATAGACAGCTTGAAATACAGCATTACCAAGGCAGAGAAGGCAGTTTCTGAGGATACCCAGAGAAGGAAGCACTGACAGCAATAGCAAGAGGGAAGGCAATGATCCAGAAGATACAGAGTGTTTCTGAAAGACACAGAGAAAAGATTAGAAGATAGTAATGGATAAGAATTGTAGCAGAGCTGGGGAAAATTTGGAGATAACAACATGCATTTGTGAAGAAAACTAACAAGTCAAAGATGGCACCAAGAAGCAGAGCAAAAAAGCAGGCTCAGTAGAACAACCACGTTCAGGGGAAGTCTTGGATTTTTTTTTGTAAATGAAGTAAGGATAGTAAATATGACATGTAAGAACAGGTAACTGAGAACCCCTTGGTAATGCAGGAACCTGCACAGAGAATTGATGTCATTAGAGTTAGCATGATGGGTGAGATTAGTTAGACATATAGACAAAATGAAAAAGTAGAGGGAACAAGTGAGGAAAGAACAAAGGACACAAGAAGCTCAAATGTTAAAAATTACATATGGAAGTCATAAGCTGCATTTAATTGACCTTTGCATGTAACGAGGCGTGCTAAACCACAGCAGCCAGAGACAGTCAGATAGCAAGGAATTAGATGAGAGGACCTACTGAGATGCTCCGAGGATTGCTGTTCTGCACTGAAATGTACAAAAGCCAAATGAAGTAATAGGGAAACCGAACACAAAATGCTGTTCTCCTGTAGCCAACCTCTGCAGCAGCATTAGGGAAAAGACATGTAAGAATGGTGTGAAATTGCCCAAACAAGAATTTTTGCATGCTCACAGGATATTTTTTCAGACTGTAACTCTTGAGCAGGTAAAAATGTTGGCGAAAGAGAATGCACTGTAATTCTGACTTCTCATAATTAATGAAGAGGAAGGTATTATTTCAATTTCCATGCCACTGTTCCTGAGGAGTTTGAACACTGAGTAGAAAGCATTCCAAATACAAGGAGATGCCAATTTGAGAACTGTCCCTGAATAGCTCTGAGAAGATTTTTTTTCTGCATTCATGGGGTGACACATTTCTAAGAAACTGTTCATCACTTGTTTTTAGCTATTCCCAAGGCAGTGAGGCAAATAAATTGCTGTCAGTCCACTCCAGCAGCAAATGCTCCTGGTCAGTACAGCAGCAAGTAGCAATGCTGCACCCATTCACTGCAGTCTGGTCACACCATGATCCTACACAGCAGGACACACTCTCTAAGTCCTGTTTACCTGACCCTGAGGCTGAGAGAGGCCAGGCGTGGTTGCAGAGCACACCTGCTGTCCTGCACCCCCATGTATCACGGGTCACCATTTAGCCCTGCACCCTGACACTGGCCATAACAAAGGAACTGAATAGCATAAGCTTATTGAAAAAAAAGTTATAAATAGTATATTTATTTTTTTCTTCTTCCGGGTTCAAAAGAAAACTTGTCTCAACTCCAAGAGCATAAAAAGTTAAGTGATGGCTGTGGTAGAGGTTGTAATTTTTGGAAACTGTAAAAGCTGGGATGCTGTTTTTGGAAAGAAAGAGAGAGAGGTTTCCACAAAAGCAACATGGCATTTAACTTAATTAGTTAATGAGATGAAGATATAAAACCTCTCAGAGGAAACATGCAAATAAAGGAAACTTCTCTAAATCATTAAGTTTTCACAGATAGGAAAGGAATGCTCACACAGGAAGGGGCAGGGCCACAAACAGAATCTTTCAAAATTCTGTTTTCAAGACCATGGCAGAACTGCTGTCAGTTGCAGCACGTGTGTTCATACATGGGACAGGCCCTGAGAACAGCAGCAGGGCAGGGCTGCAGGGCATGTCCTTGCTCTTTGAGGCATTCCAAGATGCAGCCAGTGGCATGAAATGGATGTAGCTACTTCCTGCCTGCTCTGGCCAGAGATGATTTGGGTCATGGGGAGTTAAAACGGCTCCTCCAGGGGACTGTATATACACAAATGCTTCCTGTGTTCTCTAGTAATATCCCTGAGTAATTCACCTTTGAAGAATAGTCTCTTAGTAGGAACAATTCACCAGTGCTGGCAGCTCAAGACTGTGCCTAACAGCACTTTCAAAACCACAGTTAGTAATGAGTTTGCTGCCGAAGAGATGTTTTGGAGAGAAGCACAAGCAAACACACACATTTAAATTTCTTTAAAATACAAAATTACTACATAGGACAGGTTTAGCATCTGAGCTTGTTATCAAGCAAGAGCTTTTTTTCTTTTTTTTTCACCAAAACAGCTAAATAGAGACTTCAGTATGTGTAGTGTTATTGATGATTCAGTGAGAGACTGTGACTTTGAAGTCTGTCACCAGCTTTGAATCCTGAGAAGTCTGTTTCTGTCCATGTCACTGCCACCCACATGAGTCTATGTGTCTGTGTCTGTCTGAGGTTTTGCTTTAAATTGTCAGTTTTCCTCACGGCAATCAATGTATCATCAGCAGCACTCCGAAGTGAGCAGCCTGCAGAGCTATGAATAGCCATGCCTTGGGGAGTTGCACCCTGAGTGTCACTGAAGGAAGCAGGGACATCTGCACCCTTGCATTGTGGCTAGCCCTATAAAGGGAAAGGGATTTCCAATAGAGAAAATCACCTTATAGAACCAATGTGCTAGGCACTTGGGCTGTGTTTGTGTCTTCAGTCAGCAGCATTTCAGCCTTGCAGAAAGCCTGAGTATGCCAGCAGGAATCATAACTGATTGCTGGTATCAGCTAACAACATCTTGTATTCTGCATCTTTTTTCTCACAGACCTTCGGGAAAGACAAACCTACTTATATTCATTTCGTAGACAAAGAACTGAGCATGAACTATTTAGTGGTTGCACACAGCATCTTTTAGTTTGTTTTAAGATTATAAAAAATTTGTGTGGAACATAAAATAAAGATACTTAAGTAGTTACATGCTGATACATTAAATACTATTTTAACTCTTAAGAGACCTTAAAAACATTTATGAAGATAACAATATATTGCAATGTTAATATGCAGATATGATACAGGCTAATCTTTTTCTTGTCACAGGATATAGTTAGTTTTATTTGTTATATTGTTGTACTTCTGATTTGCTAGAAATATGAAATACTATTTGCATTGAAAAACCTTATCCTACTAAACTTGGTAAAGTTAATGAAGGCACAAACTCATTTAGGAGGGTGGAAAAAACACTCTTCACACTGATGTTTTTTTCTGACTGAAAACCTAGAATCTGAGGGTGTGAAAACCAACAACACTTCCATATTACTGAGTAGGAAACCTGGAGTAAGTTTTAGACTCATGTAATTTCTTCTTTAGCATCTGTATTTTAGTTAACTGATGAACCTATGTTTAAGCACTTGATTCTGCAAATAGGTTTTCCCTCTGAAGGGTTTTAAGGGCCTGTGTCTTTCTCTACACGGGTAGGACTAGGAGCTTAGAACACAAGTGTGATTTTAAGTGGCCAGGTTGGTGCTAATCTCCACTCACCGTAACAAGTGCTTTCACAGCAATCCACAGGCTGAAAATTCTAGGACAGCAAATGACTATGTTGGTCTCAAAGGAGAGTCCAATACTACAAAAGACTACAGTATCTCTGAGATTTGACTCAGACAGATGGATGATAACAGTTCTCAGGAGTCAGAGACAACTTATTCTTCAGAGCCCTTTCTAATACAGTACCTAATGTCTGTTGACTACTGGGGCTGGTCAGCTGTTTCGTGATGGTTTCTGACCTACTTAAAGTTATACCAGGCGAAATACTGGGGAAGATCTCTTGAGATACTTCGGTTCACTCACAAGGAACTGAAAACTACAGACAAAAGCAAGGCCATCACCAGTGAAGGCTATAAAAAGACAGTCATTTATCTAGAGATCATAGGCACAGAAGTCACTGAAATGCAAAGGTGACATTACATGACAACAATGTGACTGGATAAAGTGAATGGATAATTTCTGCTGTCATGAGAATTGTTCTTGTTTAATATTTTTTCATCAGGTTCGAATAATCCTTTAGCTCCATATAAATGTAAGGACTTGAAGGCATTGAAGTAATGGAATAGTTTAGTTTTAGCTGCTATTGCAGTATTATTTAAAAGGTCGTCTTTTATTACAGTAAAAACTGAAGAAAACATGCTGACTCCTTAAAGACAATTTCCAAAAAATCTCATGGTCTAAGTCACTACATGCAACATTTAGGTATTTTTTTGGTTTTCTGGGAATTCATGACTAGGTACACCAGGCTGAGAGCAGGATCTTTGTTTCTTATGTGTTCATCTCTTCCTGCCACTTATTGGCTTTGCTGTGCAGTCTCACAACAAAGCTTACATTAAGCTTCCAGAAAGCTATTTATACATCATTACTCTGCTCAGGACTACATCTTGTCTTGGTTTTCTTACCCCAAATCTACCAGGTTTCCTATAAAAATGTTCAATGTCTTGGAAAAATGACCACTGGGGTACTTTCTATCCTCTGAAAGTCATTTCTATCCACACAGAGCAACAGCATCACTCATGTTAAGTGTTACTTTACTGTTGCTCTTTTTAAAGCAATTTGTATTGTGCAGCTGTAAATTATAGTGTCACTAGCCATGAAGCTCCAGAACAGGGAGTATTCCAAAAAGTCAAGGATCTGGGTATAGGTGCTGGTGGGTGTCACCAGTGGCCTCTTCTCTGGACAGAACAGTCTCATAAGCAGAAATGGTATAGAGTATTGATTCAGCATGTTTTCATATGGACTTTGAGGTTGATGGAGAAGGCATTAACCATCACCCTTGGTATGAATGACCTCTCCTACTGGAGAGAAACAATTGAAGATTATGGAAAATGCAGCCTCAGAGAGGCTGTTACCTACATTTGGCAGTAGGTCTAGATTCACCTGTATGTTCTGGTTGCTTTGCGTGAAGTTCATGTTACCTAACAGTGGCTGCATGGCAGCTTAAATTCCTCTTAGCTGGTGCTGCCATGGCCACGAGATGCCAGAAGCTGCCCCCTCTAACATAATCACATCTCTGACAGTGTGGCCCAGTTCACTCCCTCTCAGTGTCATGGTGCTTAGCAGTTCCTGACCAGATTTGGCTGAGGGAGCTCAACCACATGTTCATCTTCAGCCTGGGCTGCATCAGCAGAGTGATGCAAGGCAGCTAGACCCTCCAAAGTACATAATGATACCACAGTAAGCTCTGTAGAAATGGAATTGTGATGAGGAGATGTTGTAACTAGCCCTTAAATTTTAGATCCCTGATGAACTAATTCTCTGTATAGCAAAACCAGTGTGTTTAGTGCCACAGGCAGCTACCGCAGACAAGTTATGTTTTAATAGAGTAACATCTCTTTTTACCTGATAGGAAAACCTATTCATAAAATCTTGCAGTGAATCTACTGCCTATCTGAAAAGACAGTATCTCAGCTAGTCACAAGCCTACAAATTATCAACGTTAAAAGCAAAGCAAACCAAAACATGTCTTCTTTCAATTTCCTGAGCAGAACAGAGTACAAGTGAGTACTTGGAAAAATTCTAATCTCTCAAAGTCACTGCTGGAATTTACCCATGGAATATTTCCTGCTTGTGAGGATGCTCAGGTACTATGGAGTAAAGCAGAGTCTGAGATAATAACTAAGAAAGGGAGTGAATATAATGCAGATAGTGACACACTGTCCCTCGTTTTTACTGAAGGCAGGTACTTCCCACTAGTCAAGAGTGGAGATCCAGAGCACTCCAGGGTACTCTGCATGCCATGGGACTGCTCCTTGGTTTTTGTTGCACCATGACTGAAGAAAAATTAATTTGGACGTGTGCCTGTTGCTTCAATAGCCAGAGCCAGGCTGGGAAAGAAGTGGCAATGAGCCAGCTTCTCCAGCTTAGTATCATATGCAAATTCACCTGTAATGGGAAACCCAAAAATTCCACTTTATAGTTGTATTTTTTTCATTCACTGTTAAGCATTCCTCATATTCATGCATTTTTCTTTTTTTTTTTCTTTCTGAGGTAGCTTTGAGGAGAAGTCATACTCTTAGCTGCATTTTGTGCTAAATCACCTTCTCCAGAAGTGTTTGCATCTTTTGCATAGCACTCAGCTTAACAAACCCTTATGTGAGGACAGATAAATTTTAAATGTTCGCATAGCATCTAAGAAACTCTGAGACTTTCAAAAACTGCGGAGGCCACTTCTGACAACGCAGGAGATGGAAAGTCCCAGAAGGAGAAGCTGCTTCCTGTAATAGACTACACTGAGGTTCTCACTGGGTCACAGGATGACTCAGGCTGGGAAGGTGCTCAGCAACAATCTCCTGCTCACAGCAGGTCAGCTCTGAGGCCAGGCCAGGCTGCTCAGGGCTTTAGCCAGTTGGAGCTCAAATATCTCCAACGGTGGAGACTCCAGCACCTCTCTGGGCAACCTCTGGCTCTGCCTGACTGCCTTCATAGGGAAAAAGTTTCTCCTTACACCCCAGCTGAAACTCTCATGTTTAACCTCAAGCCCACTGTGTTTCTTCTTCCAACCATGCATCACTGTGAAAACCTTGTCTTCATTACCCTGATGACCTCCCTATAGGCACTGTTAGGTCCCCTGAAGCTGTGTCTGTACCAGGCTGAACAAGCTCAGCTCCCTTAACCTGTCCTCAAGGATCTCAGAGTAGAAGCAAGGAGAAGCAATGGTTGGCCCATACTATGAGGCCGCTGTGTTGTCAGGGTTTCTCCACATTGTGCCTTAAGGCAGAAGAGAGGGAGCTCTGCTGAAAGGTTAATAGCGTGGTTGAACCTTACATTTTTGAGTAACAAACAACTTCTTGAAGTAGAACTTCACAAAGTAGAAGACCTACACTAAAGCAACCTCTAAGCAAGAAGTGGGAGGGAGATTTACAGTCACTTCATTCTTCTGTAAAATTGTTTTAATAAACCTGGAAGTTTATCAAGCATTTAGGAAAGTTAGAAAAAACAGCTCAATGCAACAAAGCTGTGCTGCTACAGCTAAAAATATATTCTTAAATGAATACTGCATTTTTAAATTAAGAAATTGGACAAAGTCCCACAAATCCCTGTTTCAGGTTTGGCATTAAGCCTGCTAAAATACTTATTATGGTCAGCCTCTGCTACTGAAACATTTATTACTGCTGGATATAGCCAGGCTTGGTCAATATGAAAGATGCTTCTAATCTCCTTTGCTCTTGATGAGTATGTTTTTCACGATGTTCCAATTCAGCATAGTCTGTCTTACTGCAGAACAAGCTCCCCACCCCATCAGATTTTATTACTTAAATCACAGATTTGTATGAAAGCTATTTTTGTTCCTAGAGGGGTGCAAGGAATGTTAAAAAGTCCTATTTTTAGTATTTTTTAATTTTTATTATTATTATTTTTTCCAAATAATTGCTATGCTGGTGTTATTTTTCTGCATTTTATTTGAGATATGTTTAAATTTACAAGTTGATAAAAGCTAGTTTTCTGTTTGATCATTAAATGGTATGAAAATTGCTGAAGTAAGACCACAAAAAGAAATGGTAACATAAACATCTGATACTGCTGAAAAAAAATGCTTTTGGAAAAGTAGGAGTAAAATAATATCTCATAATGATTTCCTCTATGGGGACTAGAGACTGAAGGAGGTCGTATAGCTTCTTGTCATCATTTAGACAAGGTTTTAATTATTGTGTGCCATGTTAATCTATTATGCACTGTATGCAAGCTTGTGATATAGCTTGCGTGAAGTTTAGCTTTCCTTAATTGAAGAGAAGTACCTTAGGCTTAAAGAGTTAGTTGCTGCTTCATGAATGAAACATTGTATAGTCATTTACTACATGCTTCAGGTCCCATTGCCTCACTCAAAATAAAGAAGTCAAGTTATAATAGCCAATTTGATATGTTGCTGGATATACCTTTATGCTTTGAGAAACAGTACACAGATTAAGCAAAGTTATAGTATCTCCTCTAACTTTGCCTAGAACTTTCTATTGTTTACAACAAGAAATGAAATTTCTGCATATTACAATAGTTTTTTGTTTGTTTTTTTTTTTTTCCTCCTGCCATGTTTTTTCTGTGGTTTCTTTTGAGGATAAGACTAACTCTATTATGAGCCTGTTGTTACACTAATGGCTTTCCATATTCTGCTCCTTTTATTTTTTCTTGTTATACTGCAAGGTGTTTGGAGCAGGAAATTATTAATTTGAACAGTGCATCTCACAAAGATGCAGCTCCTCATGGGAACTGCATGTCCTATACAGAGAATGTTCATCCAGTGTCATGAATTAAAAGGAAAACAAAGAACTACTTCAGTTCAAGACTAGCTTTGATACATCTTCCAGAATTAACCTCTTAAAAATTATTTGAAAAAATGTATCAAGGAAGGTGATGATCTATTTAATTTGAAAAAATACAGTTCTACTTTATAGCTTTTATGGAATCGTCCTTCTTCCAGCCCCAGTCCTTGCCCTTGGCTTTCAGGTCTCAGTACAACTATGTGGTGCCACAAAGGCCACTGGGAACATGAAGAAGGTTTAAAGCAAGTGCTTCACTCAGCCTATGTGGCTGGTGTGTGCCTAGTCCAGATGGGAACTTTGGAGAGTATAGATACCCAACTCTAAACTTCTCACTGGATGTATGTGAAGAAAGACTCATTCTTCAAAGTATTGTAAATTTGCCACATATTAGAATCTATTTCTATAGCAACAGCTAAAAGCTAACTCCAACAGAAACCCAGTGTACACATAACAAAATGTTTACTTTTATTTTAGAAGGATGTTTGCAAATCCTTGCAAAAATATAGGAAGGATGGAATATGAAAAATATATACTTTGAAGCTCTGACATGTAAAACACTAGTTACTCCTTAAAAGTTGAATCGTTCTTGGTTCTAAATGATCGGTGTGAGAGCACAGTAATTATTAACATAACACCTGTGTTTGAGTGAAAGGTAGCTTCTCTGAGATTTGTCTTGAGTGCCAAAAAGAGTTGAATATAAACCTAGAGGTTTATTTTAACTTTTTCCAACTTTCAGGCTCATGCAACACATTATTTTGATTAGTCAGTTCATGTGGTTGAGGGTAAATTTTTAGGCTGATCCTTCCAGCTTTTCTTTTCCAATTAAAGCTGGCCCATTTAAACTGGCTTTATAACCGTTTTGAAGTTTCATGAATGGGTGCACACATGCACATGCACACAGGTTCGCCCACAGTCCTTCATGATTTCAGGAGTTCTCCTTAACTTCCCGCATTGTTAACCTTTAATTATCAAGTTTTCATCAGGAACTTCCATAAATTACTGTTGAAATTTCATACATTTACTGATACACTAAATTTTTTACATGTCTTCATAGTTAATTTTGTATTTCATAATTGAATCCCATATGCAAAACATCTGACCAATTTTAACAGAGCTAACATTGATTGCTTAATCAATGTGAAACAGCACAGGCAAATTCACATCATCCCATCTTCCTTTTGTCAGCCTGAGGCAGAAGGAGTTAACTGAGCAGCCCTGTGTTTTTCGAACAGAAAAGGAAAAAGGGACAGAAAAAAGATCTCTAAGTAACAGTGCAGGAGGGCATGATGTTGACTTGTTATACTCCTGAGCAATATAATTTAATACATGAGGAAGACACCCTTAGTTTGGTTGTGACCTTCAATATTTCTGGCACAAATATGGACTTTACACAACAAAACAGCTTGGTCCCAAATTTAGATTAAAAAGTCTTATCAAATAAAAGAGTAGCTTAACAATTACACAGCATCTAGAATCTTACATCAGGAATAGAAATAACCCAGATTCAGAAATAGGTTGCAGGCACATCAGTCAATCAAATAAGGATGCTACTGAAAAAAAAGATCTAAATAGCTTAGTCACAACAAAGACAACTATTTTCAGAGAGGGCTCTGCAGATGCACATTCTGTTTGCAGCTGCAGCTCAGTCCTAAAAAGAGAGGTCAAATGTGTTTGGAGGGAATCCAGACTGAGGATCTAAATGAGCTCTGCAACCTACCCCTCCAGCCGAGTAGGGGCATCTCAAGTGAGCTCAGAATTTTAGTCTGCTGCAGCCATCAGGGGAGTTTCCAGGTGCTCGTGCTGTGCATCTGAGCCATAAAAAAAATTCTGTTTGGGTCAGCAGAGTAAAAATATATGGTGTTTTTTTTTCTTGTTGCCACTGTTCAGAGCACCTCTAAAAAAGAGATATGAGATGATGCTTAAGGGTTAAATGGTGTAAAAAGGAAGTTTTTTTAAACAGCTGAATCGTACAAGGTGATGCCTGAAGGCCTCTTAGGTCCACTCAGTAGCTTGTGGATGCAGGTAGTACAGCATGAGAAACAGGGAAGGGGAAAATCGATGGGCCAGTTCTTCACCTGGTCTAAAATGACATATATACACTGACCTCCTGTGTGTCAGACCAGCTGAAGAGCTGAATAGTTGTGTCAGAAATAACAATAAATAAAAAAAAAAGTAAAGAAATATAGAATATATTATTTAAAGGTTTAAATTTTGATGGTGATGGACATACAGATAGCCTCATGGAAGCTCTGCTCAGATGGACTGACTTTGTGAGCTGACTCCAGTGTCACCCTAGCAGATCCTTCCCAGGCAGAAAAAATGATAACCCAATGGTGTGATTTTTTCAAGGGGAGCAAATGCAGAATGTTGCAGG
The DNA here is from genome assembly GCF_020740795.1 of Apus apus. Lineage (NCBI taxonomy): Eukaryota > Metazoa > Chordata > Aves > Apodiformes > Apodidae > Apus > Apus apus. The sequence continues at coordinate 19,330,070 of NC_067282.1, forward strand.
GCTCTCTCATGCAGGTCAGAGGTAATAACAAGGACAAGCAGGATACTGAAGTTGAATTAAACAAGACATGAAATACACAATTTTTTTAAGGGGAAGAAGATTAAATATAGGGTCACACCATTACAGGGAATGGTGAATTCTCAGTCTTCCGGTGCTTTCAAACTGAGCTGGAAACCTTGCTGGCTGTTGGACTTCCAGCAAGTCCACCTGAAATACCACATATATAATTTAATTACTTCTTCTGGCCTTCATCTCAGTGGGGTGTGAATCTGTGAACAGGGCAGTGGTAAAAGACTTTCAGGAGCACGTGACAGAAAAAATCTTGTTGTAGGCTATAGGCAGCTCCTGCTATAAATAAAGACAAGGCTACCCTTAGTAAAGGGAATCTGAGGATCAGGGAAGTTGGGGGCATGCAGCTGGACTGATTTCTTCTACAGTTTTTAGAGTAAGAAACAGCTGAATGAAGGTCTCTTACTGCTTGGATGACAGTGTATCGTATTGCTTTGAGCCCTTTACATCTCATGCTGTTCATGAAGGCAAAGTTATGTCCTCCATGGTTTTGCTGTGTGAGGAAATGGCTTTGCCTCAATTTAAGCACATCTTTAGCACTCAGGAATAAAAAATCCCATGCTTTGCTTTCTTGAATTCCTTGGAGATTCAGTGGACTTTCAAAGAATTTATTACATCTTCCTTCATCTGATGAAACATCTGCTACTGTGAAGGAGATGTCTTTTCCCTGAAGAATAAATCCAAGTTAGCCCACCAGGAATGGAGCATTTCTGTGGCAGAGCACTCCATGTGCTGGAGAGATCTGGGTGGCCTGTTATCACAGGGGTGCTCCAGTTCCTCCATGTGCCAAGTGGAATTTCTATCAAGATGATCCATGACTCTTACCTATGTATGAGTACAGACCATCCAACACATTTTGAGGAACAATTTGTTAACTACTGCTCTGTGTATCTATCCTTTACTGCTGTCTCTTGGATAAAGTAAGGCTGATCTTTCATTATACATACATCCTACAGGTGCTCCTGGGATCATGGAAGAGCCACAGGCAAATGTTTTACTTTTATAAAAGTATAATTTTATAATGTAGAAGAGTGGTAGGTGCACTTCTGCTGTATTCATGGTATTTGAGGAAGAATTCCGTTTCCCTGAGGCTAAGGAATGACCCAGGGTTTTCTGCTGGGGGAACTTGCTGCTGTTGGGTCATGGATTTAGGATGGTGTAGCACAGTTGAGATCTCTAATATGTAGGAAATACTGGACAAAATACATCTAAAATAGCAAAAAAGAGTCATAAAGAAGGAGACTCAAGTTTAGGCATGGATCAGGGAGGAGAAGATTTGCGTGAGTGTATTAAGGTTTGTAAACTCCTTACTGGGTTCATAACACTGGCTTTCCTCAGACTTACTAGTTCAAACAAGCATACTATCATTAACAAAGTCTGTAGAAGTTCAGGCACAGAACATGGAGATATGTACTTCTGAAAATGTATCTTTTCCCTAGAAAATGATCTACTTAACAGATCTTATAAAAACGAGGAAGACAGGAAGAGGGTCACTGAAGAAGCAACAAGTGTGGTTATTCTCATGAAAAAACCCACACGTGTTAAATATGATCCTGGACAAGCCAAGTGACCTTTGCCTGCTGCCAATTTTCTTCAGCAGAAACTCAAACTATGTTTTAAATAATAAATTAGATTGGCCCCCAAGAACTATGGAGCTCTTGTCTTCCCATCCCAAGTACTGTTACTTGGCACAGCAAGTTAAAATAATTTAAAAACAATAATAAATAATCTAGTTTTCAAAAATACATTTTTTGTTGAGTTATTTGGAATGTATTTACAAGAAGTCTTTTAAATTTACCAGTGATAATGTTTTAATCCAACTTCTTAAACATTCATTCAGCAAAATGCTATGAGCATTGATAATATGGAGAAAAGTGAGGATACTTGATACTTCTTTATCTTAATAAGGTCAACAAAATGGATAAAATGAGTGCTAAATTCCTAACACACCACCACTGGAGATGTTTATACCCAATGCAGGCATTCTCAAAAACTCATGAACAGTCTTGCAGGTGTCTGTTTCTTCTTGTGGGCACTATACTGCCAGGCAGCTTTGGAAGGCAGAAGTGATAGTGAGATTTGCAGATCATACATTCCTGTGCCTTCCTCTCCTGTATGTGATGTTGATGTCGTGAGTCACTTGAGCCTTGTAAGATCTTATGAACATGAGTTTGTATGTGATTGCCTCTTTGTCCTGTTTAATTCTCTAGCCTTGGGGACTGACTGGTAAAGTGTTCCTCTTGGTAGGAAAACTGTCCAGGAGAGCCTGTCTTCCAAATGTGTGTGAATCTCCCAGTTACCCATTGGACTCAAGTATCTTTAAAGTTGTTCCTATCTACCTGCCTGCTTCTTAACATACCACAGAACATGGATACATGTTTAAAATATACTGTTTCTGTGTTCTGCATCCCTGAAAGACTTCTGCTCACAAAAAGAAGGGAACACTCACTGGTCCTTAATTTTACAAAATGCAGCTTCTTGCTAATGCCAGACTTCTTATTGTTCCGTGTTCAACAAAGACTTCCACTGCTCCCCCAGAAATTGTCTACAGAGATGACAGAAAACACCCATAGATTGCTGCAATCTGTGGTGTTTGGAGCATAAATTTATACCTCTTTCTAGCATGGCAGAGTGTGTGTGAGATGAGCCATGGTTCTCAGTAGCTTAGAGAGGATGGGAGTCTGATGCCTTGGTTAGGTAAGGCAGAACCATTGCAATATTGCTTTCTCCAATAACCACTGAGACAGAGGGACCATAGGGGCAACCTATAAAATGACTTTAAGTAGGCTTCTTTACAGTCACACATTAAACTCACTTCAAGCAAAGGAAAAGAAAAATCCTCACACTTCCACATCACTTTTAGGCAAAGGAGGAATTAATTAAAAAGCTAATATTATGACCATTAAAGAAGAATATGGATTCCTGAAGTAAATGGTTCCATTTTCAGTGGTTCCTCTTTAAACTTTCACAATTAATTTACAAGTAGGAACATCTAGGTCTCACTTGGAAATCCTGCGCAGATAATTGTCAAACATAGCTGACATTTTCACACCAGATAGTTTTTTGTCTGGTGTGCATAAAATAAATTGATCCCTGGTTCTGCAAGTATCTGTATCTCACAGGGAAAGACCTTGCTTCCTTTGCGTATCGTAGAGTCACAGTGCATTGGAAAGAGATGGACTTAGCATTTATTTATCCCCCTTCAGCTGAAGACTTTAAATTACTTTGAAATCCTTAACTGTGGTAATTCTTCTGATACAGTATTTCCTCAGTTTGGTTTTCCTGGCTATGGGTAATATAAAGGACTTCTTAATGAACACAGGCCATGTCTGGTCTTGCTACAAAGGAGATTTCCAATGAGTGATAGTCACCCAATGAAACTGTGAAACGTGTTCAACTGATTCGTGTTAAAATGGAACAATGTTAGAGTCACAGGGTGAAGAATAATTATTTGTGTATAGTATTGCATACTTTTGTACACAGTAAAATTTTTATCTTTGCTTGCACTGCCTGTTTTTTTATTGTGTAACAAAATTTTTATCTTTTGCTTGCACTGCTTGTTGCTCTTGTATTGTGTATCTTTTGCTTGCATTGCATGTGGTTTTTGTATTGTATAATAAATATCGGGCAAGTTATTTTTTTAGCATAAATCAATTTTGTTGTTAACCATGAGGTTGTTATAAAGCAAAAGTTATAATGCCATGTAATACTCCTGGGGTCATCAAGGAGACATATCGAGGAAGACTACTGACTTCATCCCTTGACCACCAGAGGGGAACTGAAAAGACCCCAGAAAGAGAAGAGAACATGCGCCAAAAAGAAAAATGCCTATTCTTGGAAATAATTAACATAAGCCAGCCCTTATCTCGAAATAGTAATGAATATGTATCAGTTGAGAAGATATAAGTCAAAGACTGAAACTGTTTGGTGGGGGTCTTGGTGGAGCAGAGACTCCCGGCGCGCCCAGCGCTGTTTGCTTGCTTCTGTTTGCTTAATAAATTACTAATTTGAATTAAGATCCCATTTGGGACCAAGTCATTTATCACAAAACCATCCCAAGTATATGAGTAACACCAATATAAATAGTGATGCACTAATTTATTTTACACTTTTTTCTAAATAGATACTTCTAGGGAGTTGCTCAGTAGCTGCCCCTGGATCCCGGTCTTCCCAGCAGCTGGCATCTAGACATAGAAATCCCTGGGGTCACAGTCCCACTCCTTATTCACACCAATACATACACACCCACCCCCTCAATAAACCACCAGAGCCCATAGCCTCTTTCATAGATGTCCAGCACCTCCTGGTCTTCCTAATAGAGTCCAAGTTCCTCCTTCAGACACACAGCACTCTGGCTCTCAGGCCACCTCACCTGCTTGTCAACTCATAACACCTGATCTTCTTTAACACCAGTTCTCTGATACCTGACCCCAGCCCTGTGTTTGCACTCAGACCTACATACACACATGCACACCCAGAAGAAATTTTTCCTCAGGAACACACAACCAGTCATTTTAATACAATTACCTCACTGTTTTTTCAAGTTTGTTTGTCCTCAATACTATTTTGATACCCCCTTTTCCTTCCTTTTTTTTCTTCTCTAACTATCCTATAATAAACTTTCTATAGTCCCAAATACCTTTACCTGCATCCCATAATAAGTCTCATAGATTCACAGGCAGAAACCCATCTAACTCCAAAAGATGCTCCAGAGACCACCTCCAGAGTGTCTCCTGGCCAGTAGGTCTCAGGGTCCCCGAGGACAACGTTGGGAGTGGCTGGTTTGGTGGTGCTCATGTTCTCAAAGCGGTATTGGTTTTAGCCCACCTGCCATCACTTCCCTGTGCTTGTTCATATGTGTGGAGATGAGATCTTTATCATGTAAGTGAAGAAACTCCACTCATATAAATCACGTGTTTGCACCAATGCTACTGGGATTGCACTAAACCAGCTGCAATAACAGGCTTAAATATGTTTGACCAGAAGCTCTGCTGCTGTGAACTGCCGTAACTCTACTAGCATCAAAGAAGCAATGACAGTTGGTGCAGTTGTGTTGCTGAGTCTGGCAAAATACTCCAGCAATTCTTTCATCCAGTTTTCCTTCCCTGAGTCATCAGGCATTTCCAAATGCAAGTTTTGTTTTGTTCTCAATAATGCTGGAGAGACAGAGGAGAGTAAATTCCATTTTGAGGTCACATGAAAAGGAAACTAGTAAGTTCATGTACTTTCATTTCTATATTTTGTTGCCCTCTTCTCTTTGATTATCCTACATCAGGAAATTTGTATGGAAAGAGAAAAATGCAGGGGAGAAAACAGCAAATGCCTATGCATCACAGCATTGAATATTTCAGATGTTGCATTTAAATTCTTGCTTGATTTTCAGGTTTCTCTTTATGCATTTTTGCAAAGCTCCCTTGAGCTTATGAAGTCACATCAATTTTAAAAACAACTGCTGAAAGTAGTGTGGTTTATTTTCCCAAGGTTTCAAATATTATTTTCCTAGAAAAACCTCACACATTTTTCAGTCATCTTTTCATAGAGATCCTTTCCTGATCTCAGGAACTCAAATGTCTCCTAAGCTATTTTTATAGAAGTAAATATTAAACAGATGCAGGGCTGCACCTTGGAACTGTGGAGGAACATATTTTAACGTCAGCCTTTCACAATGTTTTCATCTGCTCAGGTGGTGAACATGTGCTGTCTTTCTAATTTCATTACATGTATATCAAACAACAGTTTTGAATAAAGATAATACAATAATGACAGCTAACATGTTCCCTTTTGTGGTGTGGAATTGCTCTCTGCTAGTTTGCCAAAAACCTAGAGAATCTAGTGCAAAAAATTAGAAGGTTTTTCAGCACTGTTCTTTGAGTGGTCACTATGGCAGGAAAATTACTGCAGTGATTTGAAAACTGTGGTATGTGAAATTTAATATTCTACTCTTTCGAAATAAGTGATAAACGTCTCTATGATTGCAATGAGATCACAAACCTGGTTGTTTATATTCACATAGGTATGGGTTGCATGATCACAGGTTTGTGTATGTGCACACATAACCCTCCATCCTTCCACTCTTGCCCTCCAAACCACACTTTTGGACCCACAGAAATTAAATTAAATAAAGCATGTTGTTAAATCAAATATGAATGTCCACTTTACACAGTAACTAAAGTGAAATCATGCCCAGAAAGACCCAAAGGAGCAGCGCAGTCTATCAATCACCTGGGAACCTAATCTTAAAAGCTGGCATAAATGACTTGTATCTCCTGACTGGGGTTGAATGGGCTGTGGTGTGCTCCCAAAGAAGCTACAGCCTGGACCATTGAAATTCACTTGTACTTAAAGAATAACCAAAATTATTAGCCAAAATTTTGGCAATCACCCATACAGATAGCATACATAGCACTACTATGTATTAATTTTTTGATTAAAAACCAAATGTTTTTTCATCTATCCATAAATTTGCAAAAAGATAGATACTTCAGGAATTTTTCTCCATAACTTTCTTTACCGTTCCAGCACAACCTGATTGAAGAGTAATTGGAGCCAGATGACAAATGCCAAATCTTTTTATGGCAAACTTGTCAAAGTAAATCCTCATGATTTTTTTTCTTCAGCTTCATCTTAGCTTTCCATTTTTCAAGAATTTCACAGTTCTTGAGCTTTTGTTGAAAAAGTTACAACTTTTGTTCACCAAAGTTGATGATTTTTTTTTTTTTTTTTTTTGTCAGGGGTATCTTGTGTAAGAAACCTGGTGTTTTCCATGACACAAGATAGGAGGTCTGTGTTATCTCTGGAGTATAAGCATAACACATCCCTTCAGCCACAGTGGCTGTCAGCCTACTGCAGTAGTCCCAGGTGAGGGGAGAGGCTTCAGAATCATGGTCACCAGAATGGCTGAGGCTGGAATGAATCTCTGGAGGTCATCTAGTTCTAGGTGAAGAAGTGACCTAGAGGTCATCTTGTCCTCCCTGCTGTGATGACAGCACTGCCTGGGGACAGTGAAGGACATTCAGGCCAAGGGAAGATGAAATCTGGACAACTCAGGTCTCCACAGTGCTGTGAGCTTGTCCCTACAAAGCACCTGCAGTATCTCTTCCAGCCTGAGGGAAAGATGTGCAGAAAAAGTGCCCCTTAATTTTTGCATTCCCTGCCTTTGATTGGGATGGTGAACTTGTACAAGAAAAGGGTCACATGGTTGTTATTCCTTGGTGGCACTAGTGCTTGAGAAGCCCTGGGATGAGGAGGCAGCAGGTGCAAGACCTTCCATTTTTCCTTTGGGTGTTTAATCTTGGCAAAATTTACTTGCTGATGAGTCCTCACTGCCCCATGTCTCAGGAACTTCTCCTGATTGGTCTCATTCTTCTGAAAACTCAACCCATTCTCCCCCTGGTCAGAGGGAAACAACTCTTCAAGAGCAAATGGTCCTGAGGAAGACATATATCAGGTAGTCTGTAAATGTTCTTGAACTTACTAGAAGGTGGACCTCCATTTCACTGCCCAGGTAAATGAGTGAGGAATGTCATCAGGAGATTATGCTTTTATCTCCTTGCTCATAGGTTAATTAATTAACTAGAGTCCAGGTTAATTTCAGCATTCTGGCTTCAAGTTCTGCTGGATGTCTGAATGTATTTAGAGATACTTGTATGCTGCGGTGTTTTGCAGACTGGTAATTTGCCCTGGGTGGTGGTTTCTGTCAATCAGGGGCAAGAAACTCTACTGTATGGGCCAACAGAGAAAAGGGCCAGGATATATTTCAATGGTGAGCAATCCAAAATAGGTTCCCAAACAGCTTGGATGAGAAAACTCTTGTATCAGCTGCAGGAACTTTCAAAATTTTATCCTAGGTTCTGACCCCTTGGACTTAAATAGAAATAAATGAGGAATGAGTAAGACAAACAAGGGGAAAAAAATGTACGAAATAGCAAATGTTTGGGGATATAATCAACGAAAAACCAAACAAACCCCCGTGTGACATCCCCAAATCTGCTTGCCAAACATGTGATTTACATCTTCTACAAGAGGATTTAAAAGAAATGTCCAATAACATACTTGATTCTCTTAACCCTCTCCCTTTTGTTACCTCTGTCCATGACATTTAAGAGCACAGCTGGAGCCCCCCAAGCTAACTGAAGTCATATGATGCTCTGAGGGCAGCCAAACATCCCAGAAGCAGCAAGAGGCTGACAGGCTGATCAGCCCAACAAGACAAGAAAGTGCTTTTTTAAAAAGAAAGGGAAACAGAAAAATGAGGTGGAGAAAGGGGATAGGAGGCAGGGGGGAGTACAGACTGTTTGATGAAATTTGTAATGTCAATATATATATTATTTTAAATGAAATATTGCATGTTTTTATTTGTCTTCTGTTCTGATGGAGGAGTCATACTGAACTATTTGTGGTATGTGAAGTATTAGAATAATAAACCTGGACAGAAGAGAGGCACAGATGTTTTCTATGTTTGATTTAAAAAAAAAAATATGTTCTTGGTCACCACCCTTTGCCCCGGGGAGACAGCTCTGTGAGCCACATACTGAATTTCCTCCTGTATTGTTTTGGGTCTGTGCAGATCAACAGGTGCTGCTGAACCAGGTGAAGAGAGGGCAGGTCTGCTCAGGACCTGCTACTGGAGCAGCCATGCCATGCTACCAGGCTGGCAGCAAAGACCATAGTCTGCAGATTAGTGGAGAAAGAATATTAAGAAAAACATACCAGGTCATCAAGATGTTGTCTGGGAGGAGCTCGTTTAAGAGGTAAGCACATCATGTCATAACATTTCATCTGTAAAGAGAAGCATCCCACATTTCTGGTTATGCTATAATAAGATAAGAGAGTACTAGTGTAATAAATTATTATAAACACCAGAAATATTTTTTTAAAGGAAGTGAGGTGATACAGGGAAAAGTAAAACTAAGGGAAAGAAGGGATGAGAGAGGAAATGCTTCTGGTTCAAAAAAGAAGAGTGGTGGACAGGGAAAAGAGGAGCTGAAGCAAGCAGAGTTCAGGGACTGCAGTTGCCTTGTTGCACCATATCATCATACATTCTGGCAGAAAGGTTTGGTCAACAATTCCATTGAAGTCAATGGAGATCTCAAGGCTGCAGGTTTGTGAAGGACATTAGAAGGTGTCAAGGTTCATGGTCCACCTGTTAAGACATTACATCTGAAAATCTCATTTCTTTCCTGAGGAGGGTCCTCTCTGACTCTTGCCATCATGCACATATGCAGAGTGCTGTGGAGGAGGCCCTTTCCTATCTTTCTAGTGGTTCAAAGCTTCATATGGTATGAAACAAGAATGATGACTACCCAAAGCCCACAACCCCAGTAAAAGAAATCCCAGCCTCTAGACCTCTTGAGAGCAAAAGGCTGAAGTTATAAACAACCTTTTGGGTATAGTTCCTGTTTTTTTAGAAATTTTTTAGAACTGTCAGCTTGCTGCATTAAATCCTGACTAAATTCATGTCCAATGCTGGAAGAAAATGTGGCATCCAGTAAATGAGTATGCACATTTTGGCAGAAGAGAAGTGACTGTGGGATAGCCTACAGCACAATAGCTACACTCAAATTCCCAGAGTAAAACGAATATTCAGTAGCCTGCAACAGCTTCTGCCAAAGCACAAAAACCCACCCAAGTCTTCCTGTGCCATATCCCACCACAGCATAGGATTTTTCCTGGAAGATTTGGAAATACAGTAGTGGAAGTGTTTGTGTTTATGGAGGCAAATTTGTGGCTACATTCTTACTGTTATGAGGTTCGAGTCTTGACTTCCTTGTGTGTAGGAGGGATTTGGGTACAGCAGCATCCTGGCAGCTGTGGTGTAAGGCAGAGGACAGGAAAGCCCCGTCTTCAGCAGAAACTTCAATTCCAAATTGAGAGATATTAGCATTATTATTTTTATGCAGTAAATACGTAGTGGTGACCAGCTGAAATAAGACAGTTGAATTAGGATATGTGCAGGTGATTAATCTTAAAAATGCCTCTTTTTAAACATCTCTTAAAGTTGCACTTTAATGGCATTTGGCATCAGTCTGAGAGAATGTAGCAGTCATCTGTGACAATTTCAGAAAATAATTGGGTTATAGACATGTATACTATATTGCAGGGAATAAGAAACATGATTTGTTTTAATCTCAAGATCGTGTACATGAGGGACACCTCCACTGAAGTCTATAGATATACATTAGCAAAACATACACATGTGGCCAGAAAAATATGCATTTAGATAACTTTATGCTAGGGTCTGTCAGAGAAACACAGAAAGAGTTCCAAGAGAATAATGCAGCCAACAATTTAGTTGATTCAATGGCAAAATACACTACCATGCACAATTTAAATGAATTTTGTGGTGCCCAGATTATCACAAAATAGCAATGATGTGATATGTTGGAGAAACTGGTTGAATGTAATCACAAATATATTGAGTTTGTAGTGTCTTTCCACTGCTAAACCCTGTTAACTGGCAGAATGAAAACTGCAGAACCCACACAGAAAGGAGTCATCTACAGAGGCCAGGAATGTCTTCTTACAGAGGATTTTGAAACATCAAATTTTAATTTAATTTTGATTTTTTGAAAAATACTAAGCATTCTCCACATTCTCCTTGTTCTCTATTTGTGCCATCAGTTTTAACAGGAGAAAAAAAAATGAAGTCATTTTGGAAAATATCAAAACTATTTGCCTACTATGTGCATAGATGACTGAATATTCCTAATGAGCCAGATAAACGAGAAATTCAGAGCCCTACAGCAGTCAGGAAAGGGCTTGAACTTCCTTTAAATACCAGCAGTTCTGTAAGTCTGGTCAATTGATCCTGGATAAAAAGAATGTCGCTGGTATTTCAGTAAGTCAGTTAATGTGAGTTAGACTAAAGCATTTCAGAGGTAATGGGGAAAACTGGGTTAGCCAAAAAATGCATTAAGAAAATATGTTTTTAAAAATGTAACTTTGCAGAGCTGTCAGGCCTGTGTCACGCCAAATGGAACTGCAACATCTTCCTGACAACTTTCAGGTTCCATTAACACTGAGGATGCCTGTGAATTCAGTGTTATATCCATTAGCGAACAATTCATGCACGTCTTTATTAACTGGATCTCGATCCATCTCACAGACAACCTCTGCTTTTCTTAGAATGACACCAGGAAAAACGTGCAACCAAACACCACATCTGAATTTGGTCTTCTTTTGCATTTACAGGACAAGCCATGCTTGAATGCAATTCTTCTCTTAAGAAAAAAAAAGTAACCCATGGATTCATCTGGGGCTAAGCTGTGCTTTGGCTCCAGGTTATTCTGAAAGAGCCACCAGGGTCACGGGTGCTCTTCTCTCCCTCCTTCTGCCTGCTGTATTTCCCACCAGATCCATGAGTAAGAGCAGTCTCTCCATCCAGGGAAGGAAATACAGGGACTGTGCCCTCCTTACTTCCCTAAGGCTATACAAAGTGAGATTTCAAAAAGGTTTTAAGAGCTTGAATTTCAAGAATGCTGACAGCTGGGTGCCTGAGTCCAGACTTCATTCCTTGTCATCCCCTGGAAGTTCTGTGAGTTTGCCAAATAAGAAGTCCTCTTCCTAGGATTTGATGCCTAAGCACTCTCAATATTCATGAAGCTAGAGCAAGAGCAACTTTGAGGGAGCATGATGCTGTAATGGAACAGACATTGAGGCAGACAGGCAATCCTAGGAGCTGGGTTCAAGATTATTCTTTTTTTTTTCATCCAGTAACTTCTTAATAAGGGGAAGGCTGGGGACGGAAGGTCCCCTATTCTGTAATTTATGTCGCTGTTTTTGGCAGACTAACGTTGAACCTCCAGGCCAAGAAGGAATTTTGATCTCGATCTCTTTCTTCTTGCATGATTGCTCTAGTCATTACCCATGTTACAAAGACCACAGCAATGCTACGACCATCTGGGAGTGACTAATATGTCTTACACTGAATTAATTGCCTTGGGATGATGTTCACTCTGCAAGAGAGTGCAGGAGCACACTATTTCTCCTGTAGTCCATGTGCACTAGGAAAAGCGCAACAAGATTGAGGAATGGAGCTATTTACCAGGCTAGAAATACACTCAGGTGCTAACATGCATATGCTGGGAAATTTTATCAATTTCTTACACTCCTGGAGTTCAGGGGCCTGGGGTGGATGATGGGAGGCAGAACTGGGGTTCTCTCTTCTTCCATATCAATCCTCTGCTCAAGAGAGAGGCTATGCCCTGTCATGGGTAAAATGGGCACTTTTCCCTGAAGAGTTAATAGAGGAATTCCCTGAGGAGAGCTTAGGAGGAAGTTTAGCTTGTCCCCAGGGTGGACCTCCCCAGAGCAGTTCTGGGCTCCAGCTGACATGTGCTATAGTCAAATAGCACAGACACATTTTTTCATACTTTGTATTTCAACCAAGTTTTCCAGAATTCCAGAGATGTGCAGTTCCTTTTCCTCCTTTCTTTCTTTCTTTCTTTCTTTCTTTCTTTCTTTCTTTCTTTCTTTCTTTCTTTCTTTCTTTCTTTCTTTCTTTCTTTCTTTCTTTCTTTCTTTCTTTCTTTCTTTCTTTCTTTCTTTCTTTCTTTCTTTCTTTCTTTCTTTCTTTCTTTCTTTCTTTCTTTCTTTCTTTCTTTCTTTCTTTCTTTCTTTCTTTCTTTCTTTCTTTCTTTCTTTCTTTCTTTCTTTCTTCTTTCTTTCTTTCTTTCTTTCTTTCTTTCTTTCTTTCTTTCTTTCTTTCTTTCTTTCTTTCTTTCTTTCTTTCTTTCTTTCTTTCTCTCTTTCTCTCTTTCTCTCTTTCTCTCTTTCTCTCTTTCTCTCTTTCTTTCTTTCTTTCTTTCTTTCTTTCTTTCTTTCTTTCTTTCTTTCTTTCTTTCTTTCTTTCTTTCTTTCTTTCTTTCTTTCTTTCTTTCTTTCTTTCTTTTCTTTCTTTCTTTTCTTTCTTTCTTTCTTTTCTTTCTTTCTTTCTTTCTTTCTTTCTTTCTTTCTTTCTTTCTTTCTTTCTTTCTTTCTTTCTTTCTTTCTTTCTTTCTTTCTTTCTTTCTTTCTTTCTTTCTTTCTTTCTTTCTTTCTTTCTTTCTTTCTTTCTTTCTTTCTTTCTTTCTTTCTTTCTTTCTTTCTTTCCCCTTCTTTTTTTCCTTCCACATTTTGCTGGCATTAAGACTGATGCCTGCAATACTTAATTTATTTGCATTCCCATTAGCACAACACCATGGGGACACCTTGAGAAGGCTGACTTTCTTAATTACAATCATAGGTTTTTTGAAAGTATAACACTGTATATTTATTTCAGCCATAGAAATATGTTGTGCAGTGCAAAGTCAACTCTAAGAATGCCAAGTGATCTGTCATGCTCCTCAGCTGTTGGTGTTTTAACAGAACAGCAGAATGTGTTTCTGTAGACATAATTCCAAAGAGAAATGTATTTTCCAAACACATAGTTTTCTTTGTACATAGTAATATATTATGTAACAACACAAAGTTCACCTGCTGCATTACACGGAGACATCTGAAGAAGAAAATCCAAAAGAATTAAATCTGCACCCAATTTTTTGTTCCATAAGTAAATCAAGACTCTGAGAATAAAACATGACTAAGCATTGTATCTAAAAAAGACAGGCAGTGTAGTACAAATTACAGTGTACCACATCAAAGAAAACCCAGGAACACAAAATCCACAGGACAGCTTGAATAAATTATTTAAAACAGGAGCAGAACGAGGATCTGAGGCTGCATTTTGTGAAATCTTGGTGTATCTGACTCGATGTTTTTCAGGTGCACAGCAAGACTATACAGAGTAAAATATTACACTAGATAAGCAGCAGCCATGGATTCATAAGGTTTCACTGCAGTCTTTATGGGTCCAAAGCTGGCATCCCTTGAAACACTGCCAGGCCACTCATTATTTGAACAGGTTGCTCGAATGAGAAATATAGAAGTGCTCAGAGACAACAGGGCCCACCAACAAAATGTGAAAAGCCCATACCCTGAAATGAGGTACCAAATCATTAAGCACTCAGGTACTTGTGCAATTTGTTTTGAAGGCTTCTGTCTCCCATTTGGGGTGCTGCAGCAGTGGCTGAAGTATGCCTTGCAGTACAGCAGCTCCTGGTCCTCTGCAGGAGTCAGGCTCCAAAGCAGCATCCTTTGAGCCAGGTGGTTACCCAGGCTCTCCTTGACCCATGGAGAGGGCTTGCACAGCTAGAAGCCATCAGGGCCCTGCCACAGCCACTGACTCTCTGAAGCTGTGCTCTGCCCTATGAGCAGTTTTATTCTTAAATCCAAATCTCACACATCAGCGTAAGTTTCATTCTAATGGCAAGTGCAAATAAAGGAGAGAGTAGCCTGCAAATCAGATATCTCATGGGCCATATAAAGTTGTCAGCAAAGTTAATGGTGAGGGATGACCATTTTCAGTCTGACAGTTTACACACCTGTTTTGAGTGCCTATGTTCATTTATCTTCCTCCAGGCTCAGACCAGTCTCTTTCAGAGTGCCTCAAATGCCTGACATAAAAATGCCTCTGCCTGTGGACCACAGCAAAATGTTACTAGGCTTTCAGGGATCAGGAGGAATTAACTTGCTTATTTAAAGTGTTTTCCTCTTTTAAATTAACTAAGAATCGTCTGAATGATATTAAAAAATCATCTACGTGCAGAATAATTGCAATGCGATTTTTCTTATCTGTGCCTCAGACTTCTAAAACACTGAATGTCTGATATGCAAGTACATATGTTACCACACTTCCAGAGAGTTAACAAAAGAAACCTTCCTTTTTGATCATAATTGCAGTCCTTTATGATGAAGAGTATGGTAAAATAACATGTCCTGTAAAAATAACATGTAGGAAAAGCAAGAAAATTCAGTCCTAGATTTTTTTAAATTTAAAAAAAACAGAACAAAGATTGTGATAAACATTTTTTTTTTAATGTTTCCTTCTTGAAAGTGATAGAGATTATTATCTGGACTTCTAGGACAGAGGTCTAGTAGCACAAGTAGGCTGAGAAAGTGAGAGAGTCATTCTTGCTCACCAACTCTTTGTCCAAAAAACATAAGGAACATACTCATATTCCAGGTTAAAAAAAAAAATCAGTGAAGTTTTACATACTTATTTTAAATTGCCACTTCCTTGGGATTCAGGTATCTTCTTCTTTTAAATAATGCTTATTAAGTATGTTCATATCTGCAGGTCTGAATACATGGTCATCACGAAATGTCAGTTTGAGGTCCTTCTTGTCAACACAGCACCGTCCTGGAGCTCGTGCCAGCACTCACTATAGACAACTTCCCCCATGCTTTCCCAGCCCTTGATTAATAATCTTATGCTCTATTGTCTGAGACCTTTAATGTATAGAGGTAAGATTGTATGTATCACTCTGAATCAGGTTTCCATTAATATGGAAAAATCTGAAAAAAAAAGAAAAAAGAAAAAGAATAAAGACAATTTGTTTAAATGAACTCTTTATCTGGATCACTTCAAATACTTTGACATCTATATTTTTATTTGGAAAATGAATCAAGAATAATTAAATGGGAATGGTAACATCTGTCCCCAATCAATATCCTTGCAGTAAAATTAAAATTATTTTTTTTTCTCTGAAAATGCACTTTTTTTTCATCTGATGCCATTCATTGAGATCAGATGCATTTCACTCTAACTGTGTCAGATCTTGGAATTACATAAGTAATAAAGTCCTGAAGGCCAATGGCATGGGAACAATGGAATGCATAACAATATAATCAGCAGCAAAATCTATATTTAATGTGTGGCATTCTAATGCTATAAAATATGATGATTTTTAAACCTCTTTGTTCTTTCTCGCCAGGTTCTATGGCTGCTAAGAGTTTTTAATCTTGTGCCATTTTATATTAGCTGATGCCTTTTTATTTCTTTTTTGTTTCTGACTTCGGAAATTATTATATAAGACACATGAAGGAGACAAGTCAGGGAGTATAAATGGATAAAACAGTCCACACTGTGCTTAGCAAGTGTTAACCAGAGCCAACAACTTTTTAAACTTGACAGTCCCTTCATTTTTTGCAGTGAACAGAGAAAGCCATTTTCTTATTTCAAAAGCTACTATGGCATTCAATAGCAATGATTTTATTGCTGGGATTAGTTGGGCTCTATCACTTCTAACGAAGGTGTTGCTTTGCAAGAAGGGAAAAATTCCAGGATGGTCCAAAATATTTCAGCTTTACTCACTCTAGTAAATGATAGACACAGCTTTTTATACTTTTCCCTTTTATAGTAATAGTATTAAACCAAATGCTCTGCTAAACCAGTGTGAGAAGTATGGTGCTAAGAATATGACAGGCAAGCCAGGAACCTTATAAATAAAGAGGATCCCTCCATCAAAAGACCCTAAGATGGGAGCAGGAGGCCAAACATGGCAAAAGCCTTCAGAAAAAAAATCCAGAACCCTCAGGAAGCAGGATGAGGTTTGTCAGCAGAGGAATTAATTTACTTGAGCTTACTGTAGGATTATGATCTTGATTTGTTCTGATTAATTTAAATAGAAAGAATCAAATCAAACATTGGAACTCTGGGAGAAAATGTCTTAGGGTAAGATTCATCTCACATCAGTTTTGCTTACTGTTAGGCAACAGCGCTGAGCTTGTGTCGGGTCCATCAGCAGAGACATGGAGCACTACATTCATCCTCTCTTTTACCAGAAGCAGTTGATTACTTAGGTTAAACTAACTGCCTGTCTTTTAAGTGTGTATATTAGGCAAACAAGTCCTGTCCCAAACATCTCTGAAGGACTGGCATTTTCTCTTGAGTAGCTGCAGCAGCTGGCAGCTGGAGATGAAAGCCTCTCTGGAACAAGCGCTTGTGGCTCCAGCCACGTGCCTGCAGCTTTCAGAACTGACTGCAGGATGGCTGGGAGCTCCTTCACTCTTTTTTCCTATGGCATTTTCATAGTTTTCAAAGTCTTTAGATTTCTGCCAGAGGTGGAATATTATGCCTTAACCTTGAAATAAAAGTTCTGCTTTTTCAGTGGGTAGATGTTGGTAACCGAAACATCTGCAGCTGTGAGGTACTTTGGATAAAATAGAGTGCCTTGGGGCACTCAATGCAGAAATAGTCTCTGAATTTGCAGAATATACACAAAATGGAGAATCTGAGAAACGGGAGATTTGAAGAAACAGTGGTCAACACAGGAAGGACATAGACCTCTTGGAGTGAGTCCAGAGGAGAGTCAAGGAGAGCTCATAGCAGCCTTCCAGTACCTGAAGGGGCTACAGGAAGGCTGGGGAGGGACTATTTACAAGAGTGTGTAGTGATAGTATGAGGGATAATGGTTTTAAGCTGCAAAAGCGTAGATTTAGATTAGACATTAAGAGGAAATTCCTTACTGTGGGGCTGGAACAGATGGCCCAGGGAGGTTGTGGAAGCCCCCTCCTTGGAAGCATTCAAGGCCAGGTTGGATGGGGTTCTGAACAACCTGATCTAGTGGGAAATGTCCCTGCCCATGCAGGGGGCTTGGAACTAGATGATCTTTCAGGTCCCTTCCAACCCAAACCATTCTATGATTTCACAATTCAACTCTGTGTGACATAGGCATGCTCTCACAGAAGGGAGAAGAGCCAAAGTTTACTTCTACCTAAAATTAAAGAAAAGCTCAAGGGAAGATGAAATGGTAATGGTTATTTCTGATTCTCCTGAAAATAGGTGCTTAGAGGAAACCCACTGTTTATTATGGGCAGATTTGCTTGGGCCACACTGTAGGAGCTTTAAAGCATCTCTAGCTCCCTGTGACATCAAATGTGATTTCAAGTGTTTGGCATTTCTCTGTATTTGGCTGCTTTGAGAGTAATTTTTAACAAAATGGTTTGTGATAACAAAAGTCCCTGCTGTCAGCCCTCTGACAGGTCCTATCCATGTTAGCAAACAAAGAGACAAAATCTGCTTCTTGGCTCTCCACCTAGTCCTTTTCTCCTCTGGATTTATACAGTTTTAAAATCTCCAGAGATCTCTTTAAAGGCATGAAGAAGCAAAGAGCTACCAGCAGTTTGCACTGCCTGTTCCCATCCCTTTCCAAAGAGATGGCCACAGGTCTGTGAAAAGAGATGGAAACTTTGACAATGGCTTTAATTAAAGAGGACAAACGAGAGCAGTGACTCAAGCACTGGTCTGATTTCAGGATAAGACTTTGCTGGTGGTGCTCATAGTCCTTGGGATCATTTCCCCAGCCTGACAAGCTGCTCTCAAATGGTGTGTTGGCACATTCTTCAGAGCAAGGAGAAAAAGACAGAGAGCAGAAAATGACAAATCTGGAACTAAGGAGGAAGTTTTGGGAAGCTTTGGGAAGAGGCCACTAAGTGTGTGGGATTTTTTCCTGGTGAGGGGCTCTTAGAATAGCCCATAATCAGTGGGGAAGGAGTTCCCTCTGAGCAACACAGGTAAGAGGGGAGAGGTGCAATGCAGGTAACTGCACACTATTTGTGCAGCAGTTCATTCCTCCAGTGATTTGCTTAGGTAAGAACATTCCTCCAGGAACACATACTAAACCATCCCTAGGAAAAGCACCATGCTGTTCTACCACCTAGGCTTTTCCACAGTCTGACAGATCATTCGGGCCTTCAAAACAACTTAAATATATGGTTTGCTTTTTAAGGCTTTTCTGTCTTATCTGGTAGCCTGATGGTTTTCCTGTTCATCCACTGCTTTCACTCCACCTGTCTTTGCAAGCCCAGAAAAAGATTGGCAGTGACGTTGCATACAGAAAGGCTACAAGGATTTCAAGCCCATCAAATGTGATTAACCTTAATTGAGTAGTTATTTTTTTCAAAGCAAAAGCTAATACTTAATTCTGTACCAGGTTTCCTAGATGAACAATTTTAACAGACATCCATAAAACTGACTTTTATCAGTGGTCCAATAGATTTAATGTACTTTTTATGTAACATGGCATCTCAGCTATCACCCTTGGAGTAAGTCTTTTCCAGACTGGAAAACACATTACTTACCCATTTTTGTGGCTGTATTTCAACATTCTCTAGATCAGTTTTTTTTGTCTTTCTTTGGCTGCAATGCATCACCTAGCTCACACATGAAAGGAAAGAACATTTCTTCAGGATAACGAGATGGCTGACTAATGCAACACATTTTGGAGCACAACAGGAAGTTCAGACTCTGGATTTCTCTCTGGAATTGAAACAAGCCGTGGGATTTTCAGATGAATCATAGAATCATAGAATCATAGAATATGCTGAGTTGGAAGGGACCCATTAGGACCATTGAGTCCAACTCCTGTCCCTGGGTAGGGCACCCCAATAATCACACCGAGTGCTTGAGAGCATCATCCAAACACTTCTTGAATTCAAGCAGGCTTAGTGCTGTGACCACTTCCCTGGGGAGCTTGTTCCAGTGCTCAGCCACCCTCTGGGTGAAAAATCTTTTCCTGATATTCAACCTAAGAAACATAATAACATAGGGAAGTAGGGAAGGTGTCTACCTCCCATGTATCTGCAGGTCTCAATATGCAAAAATACCCCAAAAAAACAACAAAACAAAAAACCCACAAACCACCAATTGCACAGTTCAGATCTTATGTAATCATTTGCCAGTATAAATTATATTTATATGGTACAATGTTGGTAACTAAGTAACTTGTCTGGCCTGAAGTAATGCCAGTATTACTCAAATGATCACTTTCTTCTTCTCATATGTTTGTGTGGACAAAAGGCTGAAATGATGAGGCTGAAGACCTTGAAATAGCTCTATTTGTATTATAATTCTGCTTTAGAAGAGCCTGTAGTTTCCCAGAGCTTGTAGTCCAGCTGCTAAATCCTATAACTATTTCATCCTCAGCACTGTGGTGCCTATGTTGAAAATGCAGCAATGCTTAAAAAAAATCCTTTTAGCAAATACATACATGTCTGCCACACTTTTCCTCACCTTATGCTCTTCTTATTGTTGGCTTATTTACATGTTGTCTGTCAGCTGAATCCCAGGAAGTGTGAGCTCTTCTGAGCTATGAAGAGCACAATGGAAAGAGGTTGAGTTGTGGGGAGTGCACACTGAGTGTTTGGGATAGGAGCCAGCTCACAAAATTGTAGCCAGAGGGTGTCCAGTCGAAGGATCATTCTCTGTGATCTACACATGTGATCATGATCTGTAAATGTAGAAGAATTATGAACCAGCCTACATAATTCATCCAGTTTTCCAATGGCTACAAAAAAGTGAGGTGTTTCCTAACCCCAGACATTATGATAAGTGCCAGAATTTTTTATTTTTAATTTTTTATTCTCTGGTCTGTTTATGCTAAAGAGTCAGAATGTATCATAGTGTCCTACTTGTGCCCCCGGGTGCTCAGTGTGGATGGCACCGTTACTCGTTTAGTTCTCATGTTTTTGGTGTTTCATGGAAGTGAGAATATAAGCCTAGAATGATCAGGATTAACAAGCTAAACACATCTACTCTCACTTGACTCCCAGGTTTTGTTTTTTCTAGTACTACCAACTTTCACTTGCCTTGATCCATGTTTCTATCATATGCAATGATATTTGACAATATCCTAAATATTTCTGTTCAGCTGCAGCCACACTGAGTATCTGTGGCTCTTCCCAAAATGGCAGAACTGAATGGGATCCTGAAGCAGTCCCAATTCCATCCACCAGCATATTTGCATGTGAGATAGAGATTAGAAGAATGCTGGACTAGAGAGCAGAAGTATAGGAAAGGATGTGATGGGGAGAGAGGAGATTTGTATTCAGACCATTTCATGCAGTCTAGGGCAGTAGTCTGAGCTAACTCAATTTAAATAAATGCCTTGTTCTAGTTTATGAGGTTTTTTTCCTAATAAAATCTTGCTTTAGAAATTGGAAACCCTTCAGTATCTCTTGGTACACTCACTTTCCAGAAGCAGTGGGGCATTCTGTCTCCAAGTCCTGGCCAACTTGGGGCCCCACTGCAGATAAAATCAGAGGTTTGAGGAGGATGGCATGGCAGAACTATTAGCAGCACCTGGAAGATGAAAAGAAATCAGATCTAAAAGCTGGAGCTATGCAGAGCTTTGCAGACTGAGGGTTACTCTGTATGCTGGGTCTCAGATTCTTCTTTTCCACTCAGCTATGGTGTGCAGCCAGATTTTGAGAATCTTCTGCTGTGTTGTTCAGAGGTTTCTCCATGTATTACAAACACTACGTAGCTATTTCTGCATACCCAGAAACCTCAGATCCATCTGATATACATGCACACAGAAATTCTACCACGCCGTTGTGAGACATTCATTAGAGCTATGCAGTTTCCAGAAAAAGCTGGATGGACTTAGGGTACATGCCTGTATCAATGACACAGCACTTGCATACTATTTGCAGTGCTTCCAAATAGTGCTAGATCTACAGCATATACTCTGCAATATAGATTTGCACATGTACAGCCAGTTGGACTTGTCCAGAGGTGTTGAACTTACTGAGTATTTGCAGACCATGAGGAAAGCATTTGCTGCTTCCCAGAAGCACTCGATTTACTGTGCATACAAGATGTGGTGCACATGTCCATATTTTTGTGGGGGAACACCTGGGCAGAACTATGGGAGCAATAAACAAGTTTTCAAGGCAGAAGAAAATTAATGGAGGAAAAAAGTGCCGGATGAATCAAAAGAAAAAGGTTGTGACAATGGCACTTTGGTGGCTGAGACAGTTTGCTGTGTCAATGGGAATGCTGGAAGGTGAGATTGGGGCTCCAGCAGCAGGTTGAGCCTGGGAGCACTGCAGGGCCCTCACACACATTGGGCCATGGGGGCTCGGTGTCCAGCACTCTCCACCTGTGTCAGGGGCCTCAGGGAAGTACTCTGTGCTTTTAGTGCCATGGGGGAGGAAAGGACAGGCTTCAGTGATATTCTGCAGGAAAACAGACCTATCAAAAGCTCAGGTGAACATAGAAGTCACAGGGAAAAGCAAAAGCTATAAGAGAAATTGCACTTTCTTAACTCAATACACTGATTGATTACAGCATGGGACACTTTAGTACACTGGCATTTTGATGTTGTTTGTTGGTTTGTTTTTTTTGGGAGGGGGTAGGATTATTATTTTTTATTTCGTATTTAAATGCATGAACAAATCAAAAGTCAAACCTTGCATTTAGAAAAGAGAGACAGAATTGTTATCCTCCGTGGCACGGGTGCAAGCAGCAAGGTCCCCAGGGCACTGCAGTGGGACACAATGTAAGCCATGGAAAATACACACATTTGCCTGCGAGACCATGGAGTGCCCACTGGAGAGTCTCCAACCACTTCACAGACTCTTGAAGGTGCAGAGAGCACATTTCAGTCTGCACCACAAGTAAAACTCACTCTTGCTGGCAGAAGCAGGTGAACAGTTCCACTGAAGGTATGTGCAAAGAAGATTAAAAGATCAGATTCATAATTTTTATGAAAAGTAGTCATTGCATGTGGCAAAGTCATTTTCACATCTAGTGTCTCAACCATTTGCTTTTTAGTACCCTGAAGGGGATTAGAGCAATTGGACTAATCGCTTAACAAATTGTCTTTGTAAACCAAAGGCATTTTTAAAATGGTACGAGACCAGAAAAGTTTTATTTTCTTGCTCTTCTATAGCTAAAGGTGTCCAAACTAGTATTTTTTTTAACTTTGGCATTATAAGTAAGTCTCAGGCTGAGTTTTTATTTACCAAGACATAGCTGGAAGCCAATTCTGATGTCCAAGTTATAAAAAATCCCTGAAAACAGCAACTTCTAATGGAAAAGCTGAAGTTGCCCAAGCTTTGGTGAGGCAAATGTGCTACTATAATTACACAAAATACCTGCTTTTTTGTATACTTGGAGCCTCAATGCAATCTTTTTGTGAAGAATTGATATTATTGGAGTAGAAGTCCCCAATGGAGTGTGCATTCTCTATAGTATTGATGAATTAAACCCCCTGTTTCAATCCGATGGGGAATTTTTATTCTTGTTTACATATTTTAATGTACTGAACAACCCTTTAAATACTGCATACTTTCCTGTCTTACTGCCAGTAGAAGTTGCTAGTGGTTATATTAAAATTTGACTAAACTTCTTTTTAATGTATTTTCTAGAAAAAGCTTCCCTGCATAGCAGAGCATACACTTTCCTTAATCTTGGCATTTCGCTCCTCAGCTGCCGTCATTCCATCTGAAGCATTTACTTTGAAATGCCTGCCAAATATTTTTGCCCCGGTACCACAATAACAACGCAGCAATGTGGGAGTGATTCAACTCGGTAGGTTTACGACAAGAGCTGCCTGCAGAGAAACAGGCTCAGGAAAGTGGTCTATGCGCGGGGTTCTCCTAGTGAGACCCAGGTCCTAGGCAGATCTGCTAAACGTAAACTAAAGGCCACGCTTGCCTTCTTGTAAGTTATTGTTTCTTCAGATAAACAAGACACCTTGCTTGGGGTTTGTTGTGCACTTTACTTTTAGAAATTACATTCAAAATAAGTACATTCTAGAAAGAGTTGCATTAGGTTATGTCCTCAGTAGTAATAATCTGCATACCTCTGAGATCAGAGAAACTCTCCTGTTTTCCACCAGCTGTCTCCCTGGCCCCTTACTGTAGCTCCTTAACTCTTGCAGAGGTGCTGAGGCTGTTTTGGCAGCACATCACCTGCCCATGTGTTTTCCCCAGGAGAATGCAAAAGAACATTGCAGGCCCTGCTGTTAAACTTTAATGCTGAGGTATAGGGACCATTTTGCAAGAGCCAAGGTCTCCAGGCTTCAGCTCATTCAGATCCTGGCTGCCTTGTAAAGCTGTCTTGCCCCACTTCAGTGGAGATAAGAAGGATTGTCTGCTAGAGGTTCAGTTGGAGAGAGACCACCCAAGTCACAGCTCATTTCACTTCTGCTGACCTCCTCTGATATGCCCATCAAAGCAACGATTAAAATACAGAGCAGGAACCTTGTGTAGTGCAAATGTGTTCCATCAATCTCCTTTTCATCTGGCTCTTCAAATATTCAGACCTGAGTAAGCAGCTGAAAATTTTGCAAACAAGAGTGAGTAAATGTAAAGACATATTTTTTTCCCCTGTTCTGGAGCAGGACGATCTGTTTACCTTTCCAAAGGAGCTGTCAGCAGAGTGGTCATCATGAAATATGAATTCACAAATGGTGCACTCCTAGGAAAACAAGGACATGTAGAAACTTGTTCCTTCTATTTTCAAGACTGTTTTTTTTAATTTATTTTTTTTCCCCTCTGCTATTTGAGTTTGGCAGCAGACTTCCTTTTATAGTTCCAGTACAGCCTTTTAATAGACATTTAGTCGCCTGCTGTAACTAGATGGGACTGAACCTGCAAACATTGTACTCACCTGTTTGGCCGCAGTTGTACAAGCACATAGGTCAGGAAAGTCAAGCAGGTGAATGAGTGGTGGACCATTATGCATTCAGTTTATATGCACTACTACGTGTATAAACAATAAGAATTGTATTATATCCTTTAAACAGTCTCCTATGTTATTCTCCTGAATACTCTATGCTATCACTGTGTTTTCATTGCCATCCTAAGTGCTACTGGTTCCAATGGACAATTTGCCAGACATGAGATTAAATCTCCACCAGAAAAAATAAAGGAGGTTTTTTATGGAACCTAAAGAGTAAAGGCACATTGGTGGGGGCATCGCACTATAGTTTGAGTAGATGGACATACTCCACCAAGCAGGAACTGGTTGCTTCACTTTGAGCGCTGAGGAAAGCCTGACTCAGAGTACGGACTGCAAGCCGAGGTTGTGCAGCCAGTGCAGAGCTTGGGCCCAGGTGTGTGTGCTGTCCCTACCCTCTGTCCGGGCGCTTCACCATTGTCTCTCTCTGTCTGCACACACCTCCCTCTTCCTACAGACACGGCTTGTGGGGTGGTGATATCCTCTGCAATTCCTTATGTAGGCTTTCTGAAGCTTGGTGTTATATATCAGCTCTCTCCTGTAACTCTGGGGCTCACAGACCCATACAGCACAGACACCCATACAGAGAAATGCAACAGAAGCCTCTTGTTTCTGCAGTGTTTTGGGCTTTGCACACCCACACAAGGGCTTTATTTAGTTTGGTTTGTAATCTTTGGATATAGGAGTTTCTTGCTAAATCATCTTCATGTCTAGGAGATACGTACTGGGGGAAATGCAAGAAAACAGCCCTGTTCCCTGGAGTTGGGAAGAGCCATTTTCCCATGTACCAGGAGCTTGTGCTGAGCTCTGTCGGAGGCCTGTACCATTCTCTGCATAGCATCATGGTCTTCTACACTCTTTGCAAAGGCAGAGATCTCTGAAGAGCATGACTGAAGTTTTCAGCCTTCTGATTGGTCACTGTGTGGAGAAGTCTTCGGACATTTCCCTGTTTCGTGAGCACTCACAGAGGTGGCATCTATAAAAATCTGTAAAAGAGCCCTTAACATCCCTGCAGCCCAGCCCCACTGGAGTCAGGTGCACTGTACTCAGTTTGATGTGGATCAGGCCTTTAAAGGCAACAGAGACTTATATGCCTCAGTATCTGCCCATAATTGAGCAAATATGTGCTAATCATATGATCTGAGTAGCACAAAGCTGCCTCTGCTGATGTGCCCTGACTAGTGCCATGGACACCAGCAACACTGAGAGCAAAAGGAGCTACTCCCTACTAACCTGCATGTGTGGAAGGAGATCTCACACAGTCACCATTTCAACTCTTCACCATTGGGCTTGGTTGAGATGAGAGGTGAGGAGAAAGACTACAGGGCACTGTGTGAGAGCGTCCAGATCACTGAGCTTGATTCTTTAAACTAGTAAAAAGTTAGTCACCCACTAATTGGTTCTCTGGCCATATAATCTGGGGTCCCTCCTGCAGTCAGCGAACACAGATATACACCTTCCAATCATAATTCATCTTAAAATGGTTGTCTAGGGGATGCATAAGGTAAATCTTCCTCTGGAGCTGCCCATCATTTTCCATTAACATCAGGAAAAAAATCTATACAAATTGAGACAAAAAGTCTGTAGTTTGGACAGATTAAGTTAGGTGGGACAAATTTGCACCCAGATCCCTTTCAGAACATCTATAAGACACCTTTCAGCTGAGTAATAAGATTAAAAAACAAAGGATTGTCCCAAATAAATTTCAACTCACATATGCTCCCAAGTTAAGGATGTTATTATTTTTCTGTTTGGGAATTTCTATAAATTCTCTCATGTTAGTCTTTGGTACCCTGTTGGAAGATTGGAAAGCTTTGGTAAGATAGTGAAGTCAAACAGTTATTTGCTTTAGCTCTCGTCATTCTCTCAAAGTAAAAAAAGAAATGAGAAAAAATGTTTCAAATGTAAACAGGTATAAATGGGGGATATATCAGAGCAAACAGAAGAATGACTGATATGTGCAGATGGTTGCTGAGAGAAGCTGGGCTGCACTCCATCATTGTTTTTGCAGGTGAGATCTTTGCCTTTTAAAGCTGAGGAAGTCTAAAGACTGGATAGGTTTGAAAGACACATCTGCCTTTGAATTCTATTGTTATTATCACAGAATCATTTTACATAATTGACACCTTCCAAAAAAGAAAAATAAGAAAAAAAAAAAAAAAAGACAGAGTGGTTTGGAAGATATTTTGTTTATACTGTAGCTAAATTCTTCCTGAGTTGCCTAGTCCCACTGAACCATACAGTATATTCATCAATGCATAGTTCTCTTGCATTTCAGTATTTGTTATGAAAAACAAAATTCTTACTCTGAGCTATTTTTGCTGGCAGCACTTCAAAGAGAACAACTGCTTTACTTCATGCCAACCTCTGTAGCACTGGGGAAGAATACCTCTCCTAAGATAATTTCTATCTTTTTAACCTTTTAATGCAGATTTGTCTGAACACATTTTTTTCCTCTAGTACATACCTGCAATGGCAGGAACCTATTTGATAAGACACTGACAGAAGAAGTTGTGTTCTTGTTTAGTAAAAATAAATTGACCTGTGAATCAAAACATACTTTAGTTTCTTTTTTCACTTTTGGCAAAACAAACACAAGAATTTCCAAACTTCAAATACACGATGTCCTACTCTTTGCATGGAAGGGCAGCCATTTTGCAGAGTTTCTTCCAGAGTGGAGAGCGAAGGGCTGAACCTCCAAACCATAGCAGAGCACCAGCAAAAAAGGACTATTCCAGTCAGGGTAGAGCCAAATCTGCCATTTCTGTGTCAGTAGCTCTTCCAGTTATTTCCCAGAAACTTTACCATGCACACGTGCAGGTCTTCCACCCTGGGCTATGCCTTGACTTGTAGTATAATCAAGAAATTCACAAGACCAGCTAAATTATTGCCATCAGATCCCATTTATCTGCTCTTTTAATACCTTCCAGAAAAGGTTCAAGAGTTACTGTTTGTTTTGCAGAAGGAAGGCCTCAGACATGCTTTTGAGGGAGCCAAACTGCTGGAGCAGCAGCCGTGCTGCTGTGTGCTCTGCCGAGGCAGCGCAGGGGCACCACTCCCATCAGCAAGGAGGCTGTGCTGCCATGCTGAGCACACCTGTGTGGCACTTGTCCTCTGCCAGGGAAAAATGAATCACTGCAGGATGTGGCCGGCCATGATCTGAGCACTTAGCTGTGCCCACTCTCAGTGAAGGGAGAAGCCCAGGCTACCTTGCAATCTGCCTTTTTCCAGGGGTTTAGAAGCACATGAGGCCAGGCTAAATCTGTCTGTGCTCAAAGCATGTTACAATACCCCATGCCTCGGGATTACCAACTCACTGAGAAGCATGGGTGAGAGCTAACCTCACTACCCCTACCTGCTTGCAAACTCTGGCAGATGCCTTTTTCCAGATGTTGTTCACAAAGGGCAAATGCAAATGCAAATCACTGCATTGCATGGTGGGCACAGGTCTCAGGGCATTGCAGCAGTCTAGGTCTGAAGTACACATTTGTTTTCCAGTAACTGAAAGTAGAAAATGGTACACGATAAAATGCAGTTGTATTAAATACCATCATAAGTAAAAATAAGACTGAAAGGTAGTACTCAGAAAAGCTCCAGATTACAATAGTTGTGTAATGACTCTCTTGCAACACACCTAATTTTGCTCAGGTAAGATCAAGCCACACTTACCTGTCCAGGATTTCTTCCTGGAACAGGTACATGTTTACCCACAGGTTTTATATCTTAGGACAGAGATTAAGTCTCTTTTCCCTGAAGCTAAACAGAAATGCAGTGCAGACACTTTTTTTTTTTTTTTCAAGTTTTCAGTGTAGAAAGGCTGTGTTCGTGTTCACAACCAGTGAAGGGCAATGGGATCAGCTCCATGGAGCTAAACAGTTGGTGTTAAGGACACTATATACACTACATCCTTTTAAGGTAATTTACTCTAGACTAGCACTAATCAGTTTCCACACACCAGTACTCAAGAGCAGCTGGACTGCATCAGGCAGGCCAAAATGCAGAAAAGGGGGATGAATGGGAGATTTGCCCTGAAAGCACACTTCTGACTGGAGTTAAAGTTTGGGTGCCCTGTAGTGTTAGTGGAGGTGTGCCCTGAGTCTGTGTTCCCTTCCTGGAACACCTTTGTCTTTGATCAGAGTAGACCAGGTCTAAGACAGTTCTTCAAAAGAACAAATATTCATCTAACAGCAACTGTAATACACTTGAGTTGATAATTATATGTAAAAATTTTTATATTAATTAGATTATTGAAAGTTATTGGTGGGTCATTGCAAGAGTTATTCAACAAGAGTGTCAGAAGTACTGCTGTGTGCTATGAGAGAGTGCTCCTTTTGCAGAAATATAAATGTATTAACAGGGAAAACCTGGAGAAACTTCCGAAGCAAAAAAATAATTATTCAAAACTTCTGTCCCCGTTATCTGTAATTTGCTGAACAAGAATACATGCAATTATACCTACCTTGGACAACAGCAGGTAACAGTTAGAATTTATGCATATCAGTGATATGTACATAATAAATGATAATCAAACACCCCAGTGGTTACACACATTGTAATACATTTCTGCCATCATATGTTTTTAGTTACTTTTTAATTCATGTATTTTCTGTTTGTTGTAATGTTCTCTTAAATGTCCCTAACTTATTTTCCTACAGCAACTTCATCTTTCTTTTGCTTGGCAGAGATTGTTATTTTTTCAGCTTACCACTGGGGGCATTAAAATTATTTATTTATCTTTATACGCACAGCGT
The DNA here is from genome assembly GCF_020740795.1 of Apus apus. NCBI lineage: Eukaryota > Metazoa > Chordata > Aves > Apodiformes > Apodidae > Apus > Apus apus. The sequence continues at coordinate 19,359,215 of NC_067282.1, forward strand.
AAGAGCTGCCAGCACAACTTCTTGGAAAAGTTTTATGCTTAGCCTCATTCTGTCATCTGTACAGTAGCCAAGCAGGGCACGTTGTTCGTACTCTGCGAACAATGGGTATTATTGTTATATTAACTTGGTTTCATTTCTTGGGGGAGAAAAGAAAGAATGGCGGATTTAGTAGGAGATAAACTAAATAACAGGCACATGCTCAATTTGGATTTTACTGAGCAACAGAGTAACTCAAGTTAACATCGTGGGGAATGGGGTTAAGCTTTTAGGATTACATCTGTTTCACCAGCTGTAGTCATCCACATGTTAAGATTTCCAACCTCACCACAGGCTCTCCACATCAATGGAGAGAAGCCACAACCTCCTGAGGGGCAGTCAGTCCATCCTAAGGTGCCCAGGAAACGTGTGATGAATGTGCCTCCCTTTGCTGATTGCATCATTCTGCTTTCCAAATTGTTCACATTATAATTTTTTACTGGAGTACCTTGAGCTATGAGTATTCCACAGTGGTGTTTTGAACGTGGTGACTTTCTGCTAGGGCTTGGGCAGCATCTTCAAACTGGACAGGAGCTGGCTTCAGCACACATGGTGCCTGAATTAATTAGCCTTGAAATAGCCAGTCTTTATCACGTTTTCTCTTAGAATCAATAATGCTGTTAGGCTCAAGGACTATTGTTTTCGGGCAGTTTTTCCTCCATGGCTGAAGGCTTCACTCAGAGGCCCCTCACTTCATTTTCCACCGTAATGAATGCAAAATTAGCTTCATATCTGCTCCTGAGTGGTGGAGTCTTTCACTGGCACATTCATTTGCATGTGCAGGATTTGTTAACTGATGTTTACCATGGCTTGGGTGCTGAGGTGAATGGATGGCGTCTTTGGGAAAGCAGAGCTTCCCCTGGCCTATGCTGAGAATACATCTCATTGGGTTCCTCTGCTAACAGGGAGAAATTCTGACATATCAGAATAATGTTATGTGCTTTCTGTGTCCTATCACTGTTAAAAGTAGAACGGGTGTGCCATCACTGGGTGAAACATATTGGATGCTTTTGAGGAAGTCTGAGACTGTTTGCCACCTGTGTATTCCTGAAATGATCAAAACTGACAAGAGCTGCACTGAAAATCAGCGCTTGTTCTCTGTGAACTAACAAGAGCTTGGCTTTTGGACGTGAGCAGCAATAGAACAGACCCTGATGCCTTCATTCCCATATAAACTTCAGATTCTTGTTCTGATCCCCTTAGCAGATCTGTCTGTGGGGCACACTCTGAGACACCTACAGTAATGTGGCAGCTCTAATCCAGATTTTCATGGACTGGAATGCAAGGAGCACAGTGGGTAAGTAGGGTTTGGAGCTGAATTGCAAGCGATTATTCCAATTCAATATAAAATATCTTTACATGACTTTGACAGAGGTTACACTCAGCCTACATGCAGGGTCATTGGCTCTCACACAGCCGGTGCAAGGCTCAGGCACTGCTTCCTGCTGCCCCTGCTGCTGTGGTCACCTCCCACACATGTAAAACACAGCCAGAAGTCACAAATCCCAGTTGCTGCCTAGCTTGGTAGCGTGTCCCTAGCCATGTGCCCCCCATCCCATGCATATAAGCATTTTTGGCCATTGCCCAGCACAGTTCTGCTTTATACATCAAAGGAGAGAACTCTTGGGAAGTCTTTCTGTTACCTCAAAGGGCCCTTTCCATTTCCAAGTTGCACCAGCTCAGACACAGTGTTGTTTATTTTAAGCTTTGAAGAAGTTAAAGTTAAGAGCAGTTCAAAATAATTCTAACTTTAAAGTCAATTTGGAGCACCTGAAGTTTGAAGCAATTTTTAAAATGTTGTAACTGAAAATCAGTGCAGCTCTGACAATAGATGAAGTGTTGAGTGAGGAAGCTGCAGTTTGCGGAAGAGTTTGAAAATATGGTAGAAACAGATTTCTGCCAGAGACAAGGGCACAGCTGATACCTAGAGCAGAAAAAAATTCTGTGGGGTTAGAAAAATAAATAAATAAATCTGAAAGCATTCCAAAACATTTCCCCAAAGACAGTCCAAGTGTTAGTGACAGATGTTAATGATGTTGCTTAATGCTTGACTGGCAGGTAGTCAGACACTTGTGAGCTGAGTGTGGTTTAAGAGCTTACTTGAAAGCAAATAGAAGCTTGAAGTGAGGCAACACCATTGCTGGTTCTGGAAGCAACATGGGAACTGCTGTGAGCTGTGAACACACATCTGTTTAGCTCAATATCCTGTCTTCCACAGTGGCCAGCGGCAGATGCTTAGGGAAAGAGAAGAAATATGGCATGTATAGAGCATTCCTTCCCCTTCTATAATCCCCCAGATCCCGCAGTCAACAGTTTAGGGACTCACTAATGCCAGACATTGCATCTGGACCGTTGTTTTTAATAGCCACCAATGGACTTATCTTCCATAAATTTGACTAATCCTTTTTTGAATCCATTTATACTTTTGGCCTCTGCAGTATTCTATGGCAACAAACCCTTGGGTTGAATTATGTCGTGTGTTAGAAAGAACTCCCTGTGGCCATTTTGATTGTGGCTCTTGGTAATTTCACTGGGTGTCCCAGTTCCTGTACAGTTAAAAATAGTGAATGACTGCCCCTTGCTCAGACTGTTAAGGCTGGCTCATTTTAGATATCTACAGTTTCCCTTAACCAAGCTGAAAATGCTTACTCTCTGAAAACTGCTCTGTATCTTTGTTGCCCTTTCTGTTATACACTGCTTCAGATAGGGTCACCCTACACGATTTAAAATATGAATACACCACATTATACTACTTACCTCATCTTCTGCCTATGAAAATCCTCTCTATATATGTGGACTGTGTTTACCATACACTTGAAGACAAAACAAGTCCTTGTAAAGTCTAATACAATTGTCCCTTCTGTTTCTTGTTCCTCTTACATGAGCTGATATGGTAGGTCCCCAAGGCCATGGATGTTGACAAAGGGAGGAGTGAAATTATTCTTGCTTCAGGTCATCTCCACCGATGATGTGCAGCACCTCTGCAGGGCTGCAGGGACCACCTCCAGCTGGGCCTCACCTCTCCCCACCATGGTTTAGAGCCACCACCACAGTTGTTTTCATGGCTGGGAAGAGGAGAAGAGCATAGATGTCTCTTGAAATCTGACCGGACTGCACTAACCTGCCAGTGAAGAGTCATCAGAGCAGAAGAGTGTGAAAGGTTTTCCAACAGGCTGAGCTCTTCCCCCACTTCTTTTCTCTGGCTGCTGGGAAACCTTTCCTTGCCCTGCAAGCCCTGGCTTCAGAGTCCAGCTGCAGTTACATGACAAGCAATACTGTTTCCTGTGGCCTCCTTTTTAAAGTATTGTTACAGCTGTTAACTTGTGCTTTTTCCCCATCTGGAGTCCCTAGTTCCCATCCTCCCCACAGCACCTTCCACCCTGCAGTGGGAGGATCCACTAGAAGCAGCCAGGCTGCCCTGAGCATCTCAGCCACACGAAGAGAAAAACAGACAATTTCCAAGCAGCTCTTGATTTACGAGTGCTTACCCAGCTAAGGTGATTAGCCCAAAATGTTGACCTAAATCCGCCAGTGGGAGGCAGTTCCATTGCTGTTGTAATTGGGCTTACCTCATACCCTCAGATCAGTATCTGATTTATCACCATAGCAGTTCTGCCCTAAAGTACTGAGCCTAAATGTTCTTCTGCTTCCCGGATGGAGAAATCATAAGGAGATAGGTTTAGAGCCAAATTTTCAGAGCCAGCTTCCAAATGTTTTCATCTCTTTCAGCCCTTGAGCTTTTGGGTGCATTACAACTGAAATAGGTGAAAGCTCCAAAATCAGGAAGACTGCTTCATTAAACACAGAAAATCTTCTTGCCTGCTGATGGACCAGATCCCTCTGCCATTAATATTCAAGTCTTCAGCCACTGGACACTATTCATGAGCCATCCAAGAGTGTTCACAGAGAATATCTGTACAATAATCTGAAAAGTAGGAAAACATGGTAATGGCCTATGGTAGATGCTCCATTGGTCATGTTCACTGGGAGTAGCTGATCTAGCTTTGATGTGTTAACCCCCAACTAGACCACTGAGGTTCAAATATGTATGTACATGTTTTGCTGAATTCGTGCCACACTGCATAAAAATGACATTTCTGAGTCTGATTTTTAAATGTACAAGTACTCTGGCAAAAGAGAGAATGCATGCAAAGAGTTACAGGCACAAATCTGCAGGGCACGTTGAGGCCCTTGTGAAATATGGCCCTGGATTTTTTGATGCTTAATTTGACTTCATAGCCAAAGAGTGGAGAAAAATATATTCAAATTTCTATAGTAAACACATCTAGCAGACCTTAACTTTAGCAGCAAGTCTATTACTATTACCACTTGCATTCAAGAATTGAATTTTTATTCTGTTATGTCATTTATTGCTATTTAAAATGTTTTCTGCTCAGTTAAGAAAAGATGTGTTAACATGTACTACAGGAGAACTTGTTCATGAAATGAAAATATTTGGTTTTAATCCTTGCATTTCTTTGAGGAAGTTTGTACATATTTCCCCAGCTCTAAAAAGAAACTATCCTTCATGTTTAGCAATGGTGAATTTGAAGCAAAAAAGAAATTGTGCATCCCACATGAAAATTGAGCGTGGATAATTGTAAAGGGTCTTTTTGACAGTCACTGCACTGTATTTGGAAGGTCACTGCTAAACTCTGGAGCAATTATAGTCCTCAGAAGAATGGCTTTACTTCTGTTTTACTCTACAGTAACTTAATGAAGTAAAATTGGACCAGTGCCATGACATTAAAGGAACTGTGTTTTGAAGCCTCCTTCACACCAAAGTAATCTGCTGTGACAGGTTGCACATGTCTCAGAAACACATTCAGGGATAAATCATTAAAATGGCCAGCTATCATCGCACTGTAGCTCTGCACTGAGGATGTCATGCCAATATTCCCTCCATTTCCCACCTGCTATGGGAGATGGATATCAGAGAAGATGAACAGCCGACAGAGGAATAATTTAAGAGGTTTGCATTCAGCTGTATTCCTGTGTCTGAAGATACCACGTTCATACTCTTCTTCCCTGCATAAACACTGGAGTGATTTATCGCACATCGTAGCCAGTCATTGCTGGGTGGTGGGAAGTGACACCACATGCACAGTTTGCAGAGTGGGTTTTTCCCTGTGGCTGGAAAGTCTGGGAACATCCTTCACTTTTGCACTTGAATCTGAAAGTCCTGTTTGGTTCAAAGCTGTTTACATGGCACACTTCCTAGACTAAGAACGGCAAGTGTTGATGAAGAGGATTAGCCTGCTGGCCCCCCAAACTATCAGTGGTACATCACTGTGCTCTTTAATTATTGCCTTCTGTTTGTGTTAGGGTAGCCAAATTTTAGCAGTGAGGTTGCCCACAGGAAGACGTTCTGCAAACAAGTGCTGCTCTTGTCACTGTTTTAACTCCCTCAAAGCTTCATTCATGGTTTCTGCTGTGAAGTCCTGGGTAACAATGAAGACCTGCTCACCTGCTGGTTACAGCCAGGCTGGGACCCAAAATGAGAAACTATTTGCAAAATATGAAACATTTGGCAAGTTAGTGTCACCATGAATTGGTTCAGGTTTAGGCAAATTTCCTCCAAACTTGCAAACACGACATGGGGTGGAGAAATAGATGCTGGTAGAAATCTTCTGGACAGAAGGAGACTTCAGCTTTCTTTCACTTGCTGATTTCTTCTCTTGAGATGAGCACTCGAGATTTTTTTATGTCTTCCAGGTTCAGGTCTGTGAACACTTAAAGAAGAATAAAGCCTTAGGAAAGCCTCCAGATTCCAAAAAAGCTAGTGTTTGTGCATTAAATCACTGCCTGACCTCTGAGGCTGCCTGCTGACCATCAGCTACAGAATCAGCATTCTAAGCAAGGAAAATAAAAATGCACAAGCTACAAATACAACCATCATGATACTGGAAACCACTGATTCTCTTTAACTGCTGGCAAATAAATGCTTAGAGATAGATACAAGTCTTTACATCTACCCATATAATCTTAGGCTTTTCAAACACTCTCGCACAATGACCATCATCTTTCTGGGACATCAGAATGGCATTTCTAGCAACCTTTATTTTACCTTTCTACCCACAGAAGTCTTGGTGCTTTACAGTGATTCCCATTCTGCACCACACCATAATTTCAAGGGTGGCTCAAAACAAACAGCAGTAGATCAATTTACATGCCTGAATACTACTGAAATGGCAAGGTCTTTGTTCTCAAGTTTGTTTTTATTTCTAAAAAAACATACATTTTTAAGACAGCGTTTTAAGGAACTGCTTTAAGTTTCATTTTACTTGTCTCAAACCTTTAGTCATACTGTCTCCTTTAGAAACTGAGCTGTTACTTAATTACAAACAATCCTCAATTTCTGATTTCAGTAAATGCACCTTTTCAGCCCTTTGCAGTTGCTGTTAAGAAAATGGAGGAGGAGGAGGGGGAATTCTGCTTAAATTCCTGGGCAGGCTGCAGGTGCATTTGTTTGTATTAAGAGAAATGTCTAACAGAATCCTCCTTTGTGGCACTATAGCAGCTTTTCAGCTTTCTCTCATTAGTTGGTGGTACTTCCTCCTCAATAAGCTACTATTGTGCTACCTCTAACCTGATCTGAGAAACACTGTGGAGCTGTCAACTCATCAAACCTAGAAAACGGATAGTTAATCTTTTCAGGTGACTTGTTTCATTTCCTGTAGCTCATGTAAAACCCAAATATTTAGCTACTACAAACAGAGAGTTCTTCACCTATGTTTCACTGATAAACCTACAAAGATTATTACTTCTAAATTTATCTTTTTTTTTTTCCTATTTTTCTTTTCTGCAGTTTTAAAATTAGTGCCTCTGAGTGAGCAGAGCCTCATTTCTAATGTCACAATAGAGCATTTTATTACAATGGTGTATAATTACATTTTCTGAGCTTTCTATCTGTGTTTGCATGGGATTTAAAAATTCATCATTCCATTTTTCTAGTACTTTCAGATATTTGGTTCCCATTCTGGATATGATGTACAGAGAGCATTAAACCATTGAGTCTTTCACTGACCTAATCATGGGGATGGAGGATGCTTTGTGAAGAATTGGGCTCCCATAATTTCAAATGTTGGGGTGTTTTTTCAAGGTCAGTCAGAATACCACTGTCCAAAAAGATTTCATCACCACAGCTTATTTGCTTATCCTCTTGACCTGCTTTAAGATTGCCTTTTGTGCTTTGATATGGTGATGAACCTGTAATAGTTGAGAAAAGATAGGTTGTGATAGATAAGAGGCAAATGAGGCATTTCCATCTTACTAAAAATAAACCAGAAATCAGCAAAACAGGTGGCATCGGCAGCCGGCTCTTATAAACTCCATGGTGAGACTCCGCATCATAGAAAAGGCTAAAGCAAAAAGATTTTTGCTAGGGTGATATAACACAGAATTAAACGATTTTGCATTGTAAAAGCATTAAAATAAATCAGGAAATGCCTGTCTCTGAAAGTAATAGAGATTTATGTGGCTGGTTGGTTTTCTTTGTTTACTCTCAGATTTTGTTGGGCCTTTTTTAGAGGCTGGTCTTTCTAGCCAGAGCCTTTGAGGTGCTCAGTGCCCTTTGCATCTTGGTGGAAACCCACTGAAACCTGCAGGCTCAGGAAGACACATACAGACGAGACACAGCAAGACAGGGGTCCTGAGAAGCAAAGAGCTACTGAGATCCATGGCAGTGTCTAAAGATGGGACCTGAAGAGAAGCCCAAGAGCTGTCCTCTTTAGGGGTTCACTGTTTAAAACAAGAAAAACTCCTAGATTTCTAAGGAAAAGGAAAGCGAAATCCTGTATTGCAGAGAAACACTTTCAGTCTGCTGGTTTTCCTATTGGAGCAGGGACAGATTCCACCTCAGAACTGGTGGAAAGCAGAGTCAGAGGAAAAGAAGGTTGTCTCCAAAAAGCGTTGCCTTATTCTTTGCAGGGGGGAAAAAAAATAAAAATATTCTTGGAAGATGTGGCATGAAATCAAGCTTCACAGTCTTATGTGGTGCCAGTGACAAGGGAGGTTTCCCCTACAGACTAGAAAGCACAAGTAGGCAATGTTTTTGGAAGGCTGCACCAGAACAAACATTCCTGAAATTTTTAAGTGGACGTACCTGCAGTGTCATTTCACATCCCAGTACATATCTCTGATTTCTAGGCGACTCCTCTGAAAAGTGGGTTATTGTTTAGGAATTTAATGTGCAAAAGAGGACAATAGCGAAGAGGAAAGAAGCAGAAGAGAGAGGAAATTTAGGAAGAAAACAAGAAAAAGAGAATGCAGGATAGGATTTAAAGAGGTAGCTGTGGAGTGATAAAACAGATCTACCCCAGGTCAAGAAAGCTATTTCCCCACCCCAGTTACTATCACACTAGAACATAACCTACACGTTATCACACAGAACTACACACTCCCTAGGTTTGAGCTGTAAATTAACATCTGAACAGTCTGGTAAGAGAGGGTTTGGTTCCTTCTGAGCTCACTCTGACAGCTCTTCCATGTTATAATATATTAATACAGTCATGATAGCCTGGAGATATAACTGTGACAGCACAAAACTTGATGTGCCCCCAGCGAGCTCTTAATCCTTCTGTTTCACGGTGTTCTCACTGCTCAAAAGCATTGCAGTTTACAGTGCAAAAAACCCCCTAGCACATTAATTTTACAATCCTGAATACCAAAGGAAGCATGATAGATAACATTTACATTTTGTTCCAAATAAATTTCCAGTAACAAATATTATTACAACAAATACCAAAGGAACTTAGAATTGCTAAGTTATTTTGGAATTGCTTTTCCATTGACTTTTAGGCACCGCATAATCCTACCCTATATATCAGTTCAGAAACACTGAAGCCTACTTTATCACAACCAGCTGACCCAATCTCAGCTGTTCTTTGAAAATAAAAACACATTTTCTTAGTTACTCCATGTGGAGATCCATTTAGTCACTTTGTTCTGATAGCTTTTGATGCCAAAACTTACAGTTTTATGAAACAGCAGTAGCTTCTCCATAGTTGGACTTGAACCTGGCTCCCAGGCAGGATCCCCAGGTTCATTTCTGTGCCTCAATTATCCCAAATAAGGCCTATCTCCTGAAGTTTTCTTTGCTCTACCTAACACTACAGCAGGGTTTTTCCCCCTGGACACCTGATCAATTTGAACTGAATGTACAGTGCATCAAATCATTCCACCATTCACTTCTGGAGCACTCTCTTATGTTTTTTTGGCTTGTCATACCTTCAGAATTACTTGGCCTGCAAGAGCTAAATATGTTTTGTTTTGTTAGCCTCAGTAAGAGGCTGTGTTTGGGCAGGTTGCATTTAATGTAAATATTTATAAAAATAAACTGACCTTTTGTTGACTCCAGACTTTAGTGCAGCAATGACTTAGCTGAATGAGAGGCAGAAGAACATGGTTTTGCATGTAGGAGAAAGAAATACCAGAGGCTACTGCCCTGGGAAGTGCATAAGGCTGTATGAGGTTGGGCTGGGAAGTGGTGGAGGAAGGGTGCAGGAACACCACCATTTCTACCCCTCAGAACTTGCTCAGCAGCTGCAGGAGGCTGTGAGGTGAGCTGGTTAGACCATGTGGACTGAAGCACTGAACTGCAGATTCACCTGTCAACTCCTCTCCAACACTCTGTTGCCACGAAGATGATACAGACCTCACCAGTGAGAATGGGGGAAATCAGCTACTGACAAATGAGCTACAACAGCCTGAGATTGAAGCAACGCAGAAATGAAGCTGAAAGGGAAAGAAAACCACACAGCAGGTCTGATGGAAGCTTCCTGTCTATAAAAATTGAATAATTTGGGGTTTCTCTCAGGTGTTAAGCTCTTTCAATGCAACACTAACACTGTTTAAATCTCTGCTTTGTGGAAAGATCTCATCCCAACTCGTGGAGTGCTGAGATTTCAGATATTCCTACCTTCTCCCATGGGCTGAAACAACAGTCAGGAAGATACTGATGCTTAGGGATGTCCAGGTACATATCTGAGCAACCCCAGCTGGCACCAGTGTGTAAGCTCAGCCCTCCTCCTTCTTACAGAGTTTCAAACCAAAGCTCATTTGCATCTTATGGCTCTGTTTGCAGTGAATGCCATGTCCTCAGCCACATTTTACTGAACCTGCAAAGGATTGATTGCAGCAGCCAGAATAATACAGCAGTCTCATGCTTGTGGCACAGTGACATAAGCAAACACAAGGTCAAGGCAGAGCAGAGCAGGAGATCATAGTGAGACACTCTGGTTCAACTTTCAAACTTCAGCCCATTAGGCCTCTCCTGGCTTCCCAGGTCACATCTCCAACTTGCCCTGCTGCTGCAGCCACACAGCCCCTGTTGCTCAGCATTTGGAGATGATGTGGTTTTACCAGAAACGGAGAGGGAAGTAAGCAAAGAGAAGAGATCATGAGAATGTTCTGGGAGCTGAAGAGGGTTTTTTGCAGGTGTAGTACTTTGGCACAGGTTTCAGAAGACAGTGTTAGGGTATATCTCTAGTGATGTAGCGGTACAACAGCTCACCCACTTCATGTGGATGTTGGAGGTGTAGCAGAAGATTGTGTCAATGACCTTGTTTGACCTCTTTGCATGTATTCACAGCCCCTGCATTTGTGATGCAGAGGCACAGGTCCTTTAAAACAAGCTATTTGCAGATACAAACAAATCCGATGCAGTGCTTCTTGCTTGCTTTTCTACCTTTACCTTAAAGTCATCTGCATGGTTCTTGGAAGTCCCAAGAGATCTCTTCTGCTGCAGAAATGGCACTGTGATTATAAAAAGATTTGCAAGATTGAGAATAAGAGAAAATGAATTGCCCTTATATGGCACCTTGGGACTGAAGGATGCTGACAGCTGCGTACCTTGAACTGTTCTCCTGGCAGTGGTTCAATATGATAAATTTAGCTTAAGGATGACTGGGAATTCTGAAACTAAGTACTCTTTATCTGAAAAATGCCAATTCATCAAAACTAAAACAATGCATAGGAAATTTCTGTGATTTTTTAAATTGGAAAAACTTTTATCTTGTTTGTTGTTGTGTTGGTTTTTTTTCCCCTAAAATTATATAAATATTTCATTTTGACCTTTGTAAAGCAAAAAATGAATGATATAATCATAGAACCCTACAATGGTTTGAGCTGGAAGGGACCTTAAAGATCATCTAGTTCCAACACTCCTGCATAGGCTGGGACACCTCCCACTAGATCAGGTTGCTCGGAGCCCCATCCAGCCTGGCTTTGACCACTGCCAAGCATGGGGTTTCTACAACTTCCCTGGGCAACCTGTTCCCGTGTCTCACCATCCTCACATTATAGAATTTCTTCCAAATATTTACCTAAATCTCCCCTCTTCCAGTTTTCATTTATTACCCCTTGTCCTCTTACTACAAGCCTTTGTAAAAAGTCCGTCCCCAGTTTTCCTGCAGGCCTCCTTCAGGTACCAGAAGGCCACTATGATGTCTCCCCAGAACCTTCTCTTCTCCAGACTGAACAGTCCCAACTCTCTCAGCCTGTCTTTTAGGAAAGGTGCTCCAGCCCTCTGGTCATTTTCATGGCCTTCCTCTGGACTTTCCCCAGGAGATCCATGTCCTTCATACGTCAGGGACTCCAGAACTGGACACAGTACTCTAGGTGGGGTCTTATGACAGTAGAGTAAAGGGGGAGAGTAATCTCCCCTGACCTCCTGGCTACGCTTCTTTTGATGAAGCCCAGGACATGACTGGCTTTCTGGGCTACAAGCACACATTGCCGGTTCATGTTGAGCTTCTTCTCTACCATCACTCCTAAGTCCTTTTCCTCCAGACATTTTTTGATCCATTCTCCACCCAACCTGTATTTGTGCTTAGGACTGCCTCGACTCAGATGCAGGACCTTGTACTTGGCCTTGTTAAACTTAATGCAGATTGCATGAACACACCTCCCAAGCCTGTCAAGGTCCCTCTGGATGACATCCCTTCCCTCCAGCATGTCAACCTCACCACACACTTTGGTGTTGTCGGCAAACTTGCTGAGGCTGCACTCAGAGCCATTGTCCATGTTGCTGACAAAGATGTTAAACGACACCAGTCCGAGTACCAGCCCTTGGGGAACACCACTCGTCACAGGTTTCCATCTGGACGTTGAGCCATTGACCACTGCTCTTTGAGTGTGAAACAACCTTTTAACTAAAAAAGTTACCTATAGTGATAGCTATGCTTGGGAAGTGGTCTTAACAAAAAATTGGAATCTTATTAAATTACTGAAGAAAATATCAAACCTATAAACAGTTTACAAAGTTTCTTTGATAAGTCTTTGCAAAGTTACAGTTCATGAAGTTTTTTGAGATCAGGATTCTTCTTCCCACAGTGAAAGGAACTGAGAATGAAAAGTTCAAAGTCATCCATGTGTGAAGAAACCATTTCCCACTATCTCTGAGAATGTCTGGGAAACATAAGGAAACCACTGACAATTAGTGGCCACGTAAAATAGTTTGCTCTTCCGTTTTGTAATCATAAAATGCATTCATCTGGCAGCACTGATTTTGAAGGAACTGGTTTAATGGATCTTAGTGTGGCAGATGTTACATTTGCTACAGTAACTGTAAATTCATTCTGGGAATTTGCAGCACCTTCCCAGACAATGCATGTGAATGTGCAAACCCTTTTTACAGGGACCCCTCTTAAAGACAAGGAGTACAACTGCAAAATTAACCGAAGAAACAAACCAGCAATGGTCCATGCCAGACCTGACTTCCATTGGTCTATGGTTCCCACTCAGTACTCTTCAGTTCCCTGGGTCAAAACCAAGTGTAGCAGTAGTCCATTAATTAGTTCCAAATGAATACATTATTCTACAATTTAGGTTTTTAGGGAACTAAAACACTGGCAGACTTACATCTACTTTCAATAAAAACTTAAGACGTGCAGTTTTTCTTTGCTTAAGTTGGCTACGAGTTGTGATATAACACAGCAATCTCAATAAGTTTTACTCCACCTTGTAAGGTTTTCATACCAACCTGTCATAATCAACTAAAATGCTGCAGCAATATGGACAGTTTCTGGACACCCTTACTTCCCCATCCTCTTTCTGTATATTGCTTGCCTGACAAATATTTGCTCACTCTTTAGAGTTTGAAAACTAGCACTCTTCATACTGTCGTCCATGCCCATGTGAAATCAATCATAAATCTTCAATTTCTTCTTGCTTTTTCAAGTTCCACCTCTAAGGTGACATTTTTTTACTGCATCCTTTTTGTCTGCCTTGTTCAGCTTTCACTGCATTTACTGGGTGATATCCTAGAAGGGTTCCTACTGAGGGCTTGACAAGGTGTTGCTTCTTTATGCCTTTCTCACAGGTGCTTTGACCCTGTTGGGCTCTGGTCTGGTGGGGCTCAGGTTCACACTGACTCAGAGTCTGCAGTTTTTATTTGCCTACATGGCTTGAACCTAAGGGCCTCAGTTATTCTGTAAAATGGTGATAAAAACCATGCATTAGTCTTCCTGGCTTAAAATTTACTGAAAATGTATATTGTTTTGTTTTGTTTTTTCTACTTCTTTTGAAGAAAACATGTAATGTTCGTAATAGCTTCAAGACTGACAAGTGTTCCCTTCCTTTTTTCTGGTATTGTACTTCAGGTTCCTGGGGAGTGAAGGATTGTCTCTTGTGGCCTTCTGAAGATGATGTCACTCAGTCTTAATTTTATGTTGCAAATGCTAATTGTGAGATAGTGACTGACTTCCTCCATCCTGTGGCTCCATTATGGGGAAACTGTGACATACAAACTTAACAACACACTCACTGTGTGCTTCCTCTGCCCCAACATACAAATCTATATGCCATAGGTTTGTTTATGCAACATGGGCAGATAAGTGGGACAGAACTTCAGAGAGAAATTAGCAGAGCAGAATACATCAGAAGGGAAGCTAATGTGAAGAAAAGAAAGTAGAAGGTGAGAAGAAGAAACTCAAAGTGGCTGTGTAAGACTGAAACTAAGAGGAGCCATGGCCAGACTCAAGTCCAATGTGAATCATCTGTTGCCATAGTAGTCCAAAACCAGTATTGTTTTATTTTGTTTTGTTTTGTTTTTTGTACTTGAAACTTGAAAACAAGGAAGTATTTGAAAGCTGTGGCTCAGGGTCACTTGTACATGGGAAATCAAGAGTGTGGCAGGGTCTGACTGTAAAAATTGAATACAATTAATTAATTGGGTGTAATCCATTTTACATGTGTTTCAGATGCAAATTCCCAAAGACCTTGACTGTTAGAAAGCAGGCTGTGAATTTTTCCAAATCTCTTTTCATGGCCTACTATGGAAGAGTATCACCCATCAGACATAATTTTGGCTGAAGACAGAGACAGTGCAGCACAAGCTAAACACAAATTTCAGATGGTGCCTCAATGAAATGTGGAAGTGGGGGGTGGAGAGATTGCTAGAAGTTAATCGCTGCTTCTTTTTGCATTTATCAAATAAGGAAGGAGAAGTGTTGATTCCTGGAAATAAAAAGGGTTGCTGTGAAGTTTACTCTGGCTGATGGATCAGATGATGGAGCAAGAGAGGAAGATGGTGTAAATACAGACCCTGTGTATGAGCATGTGTATGCGTGAGTGTGCTGGAGGGGGTGGTGGTGGGCTGAGGCACTGACTCGGTTCTGCTAGGCTGGCAAGACTTTCTTTGTCTGATACTGTCTGACTACAGCTAACAAATCCTCTTGCTTTGATCTTGTAGCAGCAGAAATCCAGATAATGCTGCTATTTTGAAAGCTTGTGGGTTCTTTTCATTATTTCATTACCTACACTGAGTAAAAGAAACAATGTGGTTTGTTTCAAATTAATGTCTGTCCATTCATTACTGCAGTGACTGAATATTTTCCTCTGCTGACTCTCTGTAAGGTCAGCCCCTGATTGTTATTCAAGTGTGGTGGGTTTCACTCAACTTCTGAGACTGAGAGGTAAAAGGAATGTCATTCTCTAACCACACTGTAAATAACTTTCATGGTGGTGGCCAATCTGAAGTGAATCTCTGGTCTCAGGAAGGAGGTCTCAGTAAGAAACATGCCCTTAAACCACCCCCTGGATCACCTTGATATTGAGCTCAGCAGCAAAGCCCCAGTCCCGAGGAGCACAGGCACTCAGAGAAGGGACTGGTTTCCCAGGGACACTCCTTAAAAATACAGCACTCAAGACACAGGGGAAATAAATCTGTTATGAGTTTATTCCCACCTCATCTATACCATCCAATACTATTACTGCTGTTCAAATTTTTACTCCTCCTTCAGATATTTCAGCTACTCCTCTTTCCTTGGTCCTAAATTACTTTTTAAACTCTTTGGAGAAGGGGTGATTTCACTCCTTGCTTTTTTCCTTGCTCTTCATTTGGGCTTGACATAGCTGTTGTAAAAATATTTTCAAAAATAATACAAATCAAATGCAATTGATTTGGTGTCTCTCATGAATGATAAATCTTTAAATATAAATGCTAATTTGGGGAATATCTGTAGCTGACAACATTATGTTTTTTAAAGTCTTAATATATTTTGTTTGTTATACAATAGCATTAACTGAACTAAAAAAATTTGTTGTGCAGAAAGTTGGTCCAAACTAGAGTAAAACCCAGTTTTTCTTCCCTCTTTCTCTCTCTTTCTCCCTGTTACATTGTCTCATGGCTCTCCCAAGCCAAAGCCCTCCAGACTGTAACTCCAGTAAAAACCCTGTGGTTCCTCTGGATTGATGGTTCCTTCTATAGAGGTTGGAGATGAGACCTGGTGACCTGAATATATGTTCCCAAGTCCACAAAGGAGTCCTGAATTTCTGGAGTCCCAAAGCCTCCTGGATGGATCTGGGTATGAGACCCCTGTCCCTGTCATCATGTTATCACTTATTGGCTTTAAGACATTTGCCGTACGGAGTGGTGTACCCTCATCTTCCCATCCTGTCCATGTGTTCTGCACCATGTGGGATGGTGAGCGGGGCCAGGAGCTGTGCAGTCTGGTGTTCCTGGCTGCAGGAGCATGGAGACTAGAGCATGGGGACATGAGCATGCTGAAGCAGCAGAACTGAACTGAACTATGGGCAACTTCAGAGGGCAGCCGGTGCCCACACCGCTGTGCTGGCCAGCAGTACCTGGCTGCTCAGAAGTGTGTCCATGAGAAATGTACTGGCAGTTCTGCTAGGAAAAAAAAAAAAAAATCACCAGCATTTCTGGGGCTTCCAAATAATTTTTTCTAAGGATCGTTGAAACCAACAAGTAGTTTAGCAAACAGAACACAGCATATGGCAAATAGTGGAGACTTGGATACTGGGGAGAAAAAGAAATATTTAACTCATTCCTGCTTCCAGCCTGTGTCCTCAATAAGGAAATTTTGTTTTAGAATTGGAATCCTCTGATAGAAAAAAAAATAATAATAAATCTTGTGCATTAAGAAAAGGAGAGCAACCCAGTGTCTGCATCATCAGGAACAGTCTGTGACACACACAAGAATAACATGGCGTAGCTCTAACTGTCAATGAAAATAAATAAAGTGATACTGGTACAGTAGGGAAATAACCTTTTCTTACACACACTTGCTGGTCCAGTTAGGATGAACGGCCTAAACTTCAGGCATGTGAGTCCTTCTGCAAGTGCAAAAAATGCTCAAACACAGCTCCTGGCTTTTCCCAGCTATCCTTCATTCCCTTTGTGGCTTCAAGATTGTCCCCTTCATGTTAATTCCATACCTAGTATTTGCATTTCAGGTTTTCCTGTTTTCTGGTAATACCAAAGGCAAAAGTTGTGGGTATGGAGTGATTCAGATACACACCTGAAGATTTCAGAAATGGATTAAGGAGATCTGCTTTTTCTCATCTTCTAAATGCTTATAGAGTTATGTACATTTTACATTTTTCTTTTTCTGTACAAACAAGGTCATTCTGCACTCCTGGGCAGGAGCCTGGAAGCTGAGGAAAAGCCCTGGACAGAGCACCAGGACACCCCACAGAGCACACAGCTGGAGCATCTCCAGAGGCTGAAGAGATTTTGTTGTGAGCCTGTCTCCCTTGGTGGAAAGAAAATGAAGCATCTGAAGTTTGGGATTGAAAATAAAAGTGTCATAAAGTGTTACTGTTGAGAAGGCAGGCCCAGCCAGGTTTTTCAAAACTTCCCATATCTTCCCTGCCTTTTGACAGCTTCTCAGATAACTCACATGGTGAGGCAGACATGTTGCTGCAGCAAGCACCAGGTGGAAAAAATCAAAGTAACAGCCTGTTGCAAGGCTCTTGTTAGCATGGCAAGTTTCATATCGACACCTGGTGTGCAGACACCCTGGCCTCCACACGCACACATCCAGCCCGGCTTTTAAAGAGCTATTCGGCCACTCGCCTCTGAGCTCCAGAAATCACTCCTGTCTGTAATCACTTTGTTTCATTCAACAGCAAAAACACAGGGAGCAAAAGAGGTTTTTTAAATGCCAGGGTCATTGGCTAATTTTTCTGTCTAAAATACTTAGTGGGAAGCAGTGCAGTAAAGGTTTGCTCATGAAGTTCTCACTTAGGCTGATAAGCTGTTATTCCCACAAAAAGCTGGAGCCATAGGCAGGATGTGTAGGAGCTACCATTCACCAGGGTATGCCTGTGGCTCATGGTCTGGCAAAAAGCAGCTGTGCATCCTCCTGAGGTCCTGTGGGTTGAGGGGTAATGCCCTAAAAGCTGGACCCAAGGCTGGAGTCCTGTCTGGTTCAAAGAGCAGCTGGTGATGCAACTCCATTCAGCACATTAACATGGTTTTTCCCCTCTGAATAGCCATACTTGTCAAAATAGAAAACTTGGGCTTCATCCTTGCAAAAATAAGGCTTTGATGCACTGTGTCTCTTTGCCAGACATTTAACAGTAATCTAAATAAACGGCCTGGTTCAGAGGTTCATAGAATATGAGTCAAAACTCATATTTTAAGAGGAAAAAAATTCTTAGGATTTCACTGCTGCCATAATTCCTGAGCTGCCAAGGTAGTGTGTCTCATTTTTAGGTATTTAAAAAACCGATTTGGTTTAAAAAGCTTCAGCCATTGTCCTAAACAGCTGACAGGTTCCCACCAGCCCTCCCCGTGCCAGCTGGCTCATGTATTCACAGTCTCTTGGCAAATGGTCAAATACAACACACATTTTAAGCAGCTGGATTAACCTAGAGATTCTTACCAGAACCTTTTCATCTGTTTTTCAGAGACAGACCACTGTCATTTAATTATACTTTAATTTAATGAAAAAACAAGTCAATATCTTATTAATTGGGGTTACAGAGGAATGGCAATGCAGAGCCCTGGATTCTGAAGCACTGCATTTAAGGGACAGCCTTGTTAATTTTAGCTACTTTTGGGATTTATTTGGCGTTTGTTGTTGTTGGGTTTTTTTGCCCCTTCCCTTCCCACATGGAAAACAGCAAACAAAGACACCAGTTCCATGCTTTGATAGGTTCTGTTAGAAAAGAAAAATTGCTGCTTTATTGGCTGCATCCTGTTAAAGGATGCTGGTGTTCTTGCAGTTTTACATCATTTATAGTGCTGTTCACTTTAATTTTTTATCTAAGATTATAATCAAAACAACAGAAGTCTTACTTAAAATTTCATGGTCTACATCATGATAGCATCTGTAGTGTTTTAAATGAGGACCCAAACCTATTCAACAGTTGTATCCTGATGTGGGAACCAGGTATGGAGGACAGCTCTGCTTATGTATTCCAACAGTTAAGCATATAACACTTATTAGAGACAATATCCATCCAAAACTTTGCTGCCACCAAAAAGGAGCACAGGGAGACAAAAGTTTCTTTTAAGACCTGAGTGTCACACTTTCCATCCATATCACTTTCTTCCCTACTACATGAGCCAAAAAATATGCCACTTCCTATGTAATTCTCAAGAAACTGAAGTGTAAAGAGCTTATACAAAGAAATTACTTTATTTCTTTGCCACGTAGTGTTTATACAGATCAGATGAATGATGGAGTAATTCATTATATTGCACCAGAACATATCATCCTGGTTTGTTGTGATTTGCATCCAATCTCACAGCTGAAGGTACTCTTGATTATCATTGGCAGCTGTGTCATATCTGTTGACATGATTAAAATGCCATGAGGTTAATAATGAATTCTTTAATCTTTT
This sequence comes from Apus apus, assembly GCF_020740795.1. Classification (NCBI taxonomy): domain Eukaryota; kingdom Metazoa; phylum Chordata; class Aves; order Apodiformes; family Apodidae; genus Apus; species Apus apus. The sequence goes on from NC_067282.1 coordinate 19,378,346, forward strand.
AATATTTTTGCTGTGAAACAGACATAATCACATAGGCAAATAATGTCTCCTAAAATGAATGAGAACATGAAAGCATGCAAATGAAGCATGGTTTTCCCCAATCACATTACATTTTTTTCTGTATCATTCAAAATATGAGGTTTGGTGTTTTTAATGTAATGAGGAATGGTGCCCTGCTTTGCTCACAGAGCTTTCAACATGTTTCCAGTGGGCTTGCAACCACATTGGACTAACCTTGGATGTGGTGAGTTTTTGTGGCTGAAAATAGCTGCCACCGCAAGTTTTTGAGATAAAGTCTTTCTTTTATCCACTACTAAGTCTGAAAACAACACTTAAGAAAAATGAGTCAATAAAGACAAACCTGGTCAGAGCAACAGGATAAAAAAACCTAATTATTTTTTTGACAAAAACTCTAAGAGAGAAAGTTTTGCATAGGTACAAAAACAGTTTATCCCTCGTGGTGTTGTGTCTTTGCTCCCGCTCTCATGAGAGAATAATGGCGGATTCCCGTGTGGGTAAATATTGAGATAGGAGACAAGATGTTGGATGAAATTCTCTGAAATATTTTTGGAATTCAAATTGAACCCTACAGTATTTGGATTGATGCTTGATGTAGCTTCTGTTCCATGATGTAAAGCTGTACCTTTATTTTCCTTGCAAGGATCCTAAAGGATTTCTCTTCATCAGAAGTTATATGAGCTAGAAAGTGAGCTGAAATTACCTTTTCTTGGTGATCATAATGAGTATGGAGGAACAAAACAAGGAGTTTTAAAGGTTGGATTACAAAGCCTGGATGTGGGGATGTGTGCATTTGAGTCTGAGCAGATGAAGGAGGAGAAAGAGGAAGATGAACAGCCTGTCCTAGGAAGGGAAACAGAGGTGACCTTGCTCCCTAGGGAGAGGAAGATATTTTTGGTAATTCTCATGCAGTTGGTGTAAGAGCTGTCAGCTCTCTGAAACCTGATTGAAGAGCTTTGAGTTAATCTCAGGTGCTATGGCCCTTTCTGGTTCACTGTAGCAGACAGTCAACCCACAGGTTAGCTCATAAGAATTTGCTTTTTTTTTACTTGTAATAATCCAGCTTCCTGCGAAAATGATGTGAAGAAAATATCAACCACATAAACAGATTTTAAAGGTTTCAAAGTGGTATCAAGCCAAGCATGTTCCTCTTTAACAACGAGCCTCACTTTGCATTTTCATGCATACACAATTGTAGCACTGGTAGAAGACTCCAGAGGATGCTAATATTTGTAAAGTGTCAGATCTTCAGTGAAAGGTGCAACGCATTTGTTTGTTTAAGTAAAAAGGTAGGTTCAATGTTGATGACGGGACATGACAGACTTGGTAAAACTCAGAACAGGAACACTTTGATGTTGCTCAGTCTTAATAAAGAGGACATAGACTTTTTGCAAGGGCTTTGCCTGCGCAACTCAGCTGTAGCATCAGGGTGACCAGACCACCCTCTAGTGGGATGAGACTGCATTTCAGCTTGGAACGTGTTCCTGCTTTAGCGATGAAACCGTATTTCTGTTTCCTTTTGCCTTGCAGATCTTTTCAGATGAAAGGTAAGATCAGATGTGTATCTGTGCAAGCAGTGTGGGAGGGCTCCTATCCTAAAGGCTCTTCAAACTTCCCCTGCTCAAAGGGTTTCTGAGTCAGAGCAGTGGGACTTGGTGTCCTGATACAGAAAAATGGAGCTGCCTCTCCCATATCTTTAGTTCTGAGATATTAAAAAAATGTATCTGTTTCTTCTTGTTCTGCTCATCACAACAACAGGTCTAACTGATGGATGCAAAACAACAGTAAGGAATTACCAGACTATGGGGGGAAGAAAAACCTGTAAGAGGCTGGGAGCTGAGCATCTAAAGAACTAGGAAAAGGTTTTCCTGATCAGAGCTGGTCACATGTCGGGGGTGGGGGGGGAGTGCGTGGAATAAATCTACAGGTGAACAAATATTTCAACAACTGAGTGTAGTGGAAAAAATACTATGAGTTATTTAGTTCACAAATATTATTTGGTACTGCCAGAGCTTCCTCATTTAGGAAAAATGCAGGGTAAAACTTCAGTTGACACACCTTGGAAAACTCCTCTGCCCAGACATGAGATGCAGCCATCAGTCTTAGCATTGGGTGTGCCTTGAGCTCATGCAGAGGTAGAAGGCACATAAGCACCATGAAGGCACACAGGAGACCCTTCCAGCAGGGCTCCTGGTGTCCAGTCCTCCATGAAGGCACACATGAAAGCTGCCACATGGCATTTGTAGACCATGTTTCAATCATGGCTGGCTGGCAAGAACAGGCTTTGGCACACAGGGTCTGGGAGCAGGGAGAAGCAGTGGTGCACTGCAATGGCACCTCTGCTCCAGGAGGTATGTGAATGTCTGTCATGGAGGGGTGCTGACTGCAGTTTCCAGTTCAGTTAGCCATGACTTCCTGCTCTACTTCCACTTAATCTTCTCCTAGAAGCACCCTCCATGGAAATGTTCAAGGCCAGGTTGAATGGGGCTTTGAGCAACCTGGTCTAGTGGGAGGTGTCCCTGCCCAAGGCAGGTGGGTTGGAGCTAGATGATCTTTCAGGTCTCTTCCAACTCTTAAGCATTCCATGATTCTATGATTCTATGAAAAGAGACTGTGTCTTTGTCTGCATATGGAAAATATCAGGTTTGTTTCAACACCGTTGCAGCCTGAATAAATTAAAGTATTATGTATAATAGTAAACATATGTTGTTCCTGCCTCATACCCATAGCGTTCCCTAACTGAGGAACAGCCTCCTGAAAACTGACATCCCTGACCATTGCCCTGTCTTCACTCCAGTCACTCCAAGCCCCGCTTCAACCAAGGTATCTGAAAAAAATCAGCTGGCTACTATGGCTAAGTGATGAGTGGTCTCAGGTGGTGCCTATGAAACAAAAGAAAAGAATCACATGCTTTTTGTGTCTCTCTCACCCTTGGTCTATTGTTTGTTTTTGACTTATCACTTTACTACTGTAGCCCCAGAGGCTGGAGATTAAAATCCTCACAGCTAGAGCTGGTCTGTGCTAGCTGCTCTGCATGTGTTCATGCACACACAGGCTCTTTGGGCACAGTGAAGACTGAGCTCTACAGAAAGTAAACAGTCAAGGAGTTTCATTTTAATAGGTCCTGTGATGTGGTCTTTTATAGTCTCATTCCATGCAGTCGATTTAGAAAAAAACCCAACACATTAGTTTTTGGTTGTTGTGGGGTTTTTTTAAATCTTGACTTAAAGAAAAGGGTTTGCCATGATACAAAATAAGCTGTTCTGCTAAGCCTACTGCCATTCTTCTAGAAATGAAAATATTTGTAGATAAATCAGACAATGTGCTGACAAAGATCTGAACATTACAAATACCTTCATTGATATTATTATCTGCATTATAATGACTCAGTATTGAGTCACTGAGGTGCAGCTTCTTTTTTGTTTCATTGCTGGGAAGACTTCGGGTTTAAGCAGTCTGCAGTGAAGAAACACTGATATTATAACAGTTTTGAGGTCTTAAAGAATGTGATACAAAGATGCTTGTCAACTTGTGGTCACCTAACGAATTCCTGGTGGATGTAAATAAGCTCATAAAGCAAGTGATGTATTTTCTTTGTTACCTTCCACTGACCCCTTAGAAGTAGCCCATGAAACCTGGGAAGCTTGCAGACCATAAACCAAAGATGACTGTGCTACTGGGCAACGTCATTGTTTTAGTTGACTGAGCTCAAGTGATTAAAGCTTCAGAGAAGTTTGATTAGTTCTTCAACAATTCAGAGAATGTGAAAGGTGACTTTTTAAGTGTAATTTCTTCAGACAGACTTCAGAGATTGGTTGTATGGCTCTGTGCTTTGTGAACGGCACAGACTGCAGAAGCTAAGTCACAGGTTCCTGCTGTAGCCACTGGACAGTCCTTTCCACACGTGCTGGTGGAGAGAAGCCCCAAGGCTGCTCCATCTCCTGCCAGTCACAAATGGCCAAAGAAAGACAGAAAGACAGCAGAGGGCTGGTGTACCAGACCACACATCTTCCTTTCTGACAGTTATAATGGCAAAGTGTGAGGGTACTGTTCTCTGTCTCCAAAAAGAAGACACTGTACTATGTAATTTTGAGCTTGAGCACTTTCGCACCGGGAAAAAAAACATGGCCTGTTTGAGTTAGCAGTACTACTTGCAGTCATACCCAAGCATTCTTTGGCAGTTTCATGTCTAAGCATTTACCAGATTTGTCTCAACTTAGCTCCAAGAAAGTCTCAGCATCTCCCACTCAGAGGAGGTATTTCTGAAGCGACTCCATGTGATTGATTGCTCAGCCATCCTCACTCACTGAAATTTGGAGCAATCATGCTGTGGGTGAAATAAGTTTTGTATAAATTTCCTGGGCAGTTATAGTTGCGAGACGTGTTAACATTGGTGCTTGGCGACGACAACAAACTATGTGGGCAGCTGACACGCTGGAGGGAAGGGATTCCATCCAGAGGGACCTTGACAGGCTAGAGAGGTGGTCCCATGCCAACCTCATTAAGTTCAACAAGACCAAGTACAAGGTCCTCCATCTTGGTCGGGACAATCCCAAGCACCGATATAGGCTGGGCAGTGGCTGGTTTAAGAGCAGCCCTGAAGAAACAGACTTGGGGGTACTGTTGGATGAGAAGCTCAACATGAGCCAGCAGTGTACACTTGCAGCCTAGAAAACCAATTGTGTCCTGGGCTTCATCAAGAGAAGTGTGACCACCATGTCAAGGGAGATGATTCTCCCCCTCTACTCCACTCTCATGAGGTGCCATCTGGAGTACTGTGTCCAGTTCTGGGGCCCCTATTACAAGAAAGAACCAGGAACATTTTTACCTCCTTTCATGCAATGGAAAAGGAGACTATTTTGTATAGCTTAGATGTTCTACCATTTCTCTTATTCTCCTTCATTGTTTTTCTCTTCTCTCTTTGGCAAGGCTCCAATCTGTGAAAATCGAGATTTTTCTCATGCATGAGACTTGGCAGAATTAAGATGGCAGAAGAAAGGCAAGAAGGAGGTATGTAAGTAACTGTTAAGTGGTTAACTTTATGACTGGGAGTGTTCCCCGTTTTCTCCTTTGTTAGGTTTTTGTTTGTTTTTAATTTTCCCTAGGCTAGACTGGTTTGGCTTATTGGTACCTTCAAACTTTCACTGGAAATTTTTAATTAATTGATGGGTGACTTAAGTGTCATTGCTCTATGGTCAAAGACAGGCTTAATCAACAACAATAGGGTAACAACTGTGTAAATGGGTAGGTCTTTATCATATCCCTCTGAAGGTCCTATCTTTTTCTGGCTGAAAATTCATACCCTTCTAAATTGTTCATGTCTAGAAGCAGTTCCACATCTTTCTTCTAAACCAAATCCCTCAATTTATTTAAAACCAAACCAGACCAAAACACCTCAGCCCTTCCAAAACAGTCTGTTTCCCAGCTTGATTTCCATAGGAAACAAGGTTTAGCAGGAAATTGTGTTGCTTGTCTACCTATTGCTCACATGAGTGTCTAACTGTATAAGACCCTTTGAACTCATAGACTAATTTCAGCCACACTTGATCAACACAGAGAAGGCTCTAATGTTCTAGATTAATTTCATTAAAGTTCTCACTTAGCTCAAGAAGAGAGACTCAGAGTAGTGGTAACTGTGTAGAAAAGAAGGGCAAAATATTGCAGTTTCTAGCATGCAACACAGTGAGCATCTTCACAGTCACCAGCTGCACGCACAAGTAACTTTGGTTGGACAACCTGCATTTGTATCTCTAAGCCTATTACTGTGCAAACTGCCTCTTGCTTGGAGGGAGTGTGAAAGGACCAAGGTGGGATGGGTCACTGAAACTCATGTACTGTATCAGTATGTCTTTCCAGCAGGATAAATGAGCCTTTGGCTGTTCAGAGAGTTTGGTGACCCAGATTTCATCTATACTCCTCAAGGGCTCTACAATGGCAGTATTTTCCTATCTGACCAATATCAAAACAGCTCTCACTTGTTGTTTACAGATGGCATTTTTTTGCAATTTCTGCTCCTCATAAGAAGTATTTCATGCCAGTGAGTGCCATGGAGACTTCAGTAGACACTCTCTGAATGGGAACTACAAAATTCAGCTTGAAAAGACCTTGCAGAATCAGGCCTATGCTAGAACATACTAGCAACAGCTGAAAAGAATGATCTGGCTTGATATCAGCCTCAGCCCCAGACACAAGATACACACTATATTTACCAAAATCCTAGCCTTTTTCAGTGCCTCTAGGTTAAATATTGCTTTATAATGGCTCTCCTTAGCCTAGAGTAATAAAATGTATGAAATGAAGCAGTTGCTGTACTGCATTGAAGTAGCCAAACTCTTCCTGCTAAATTGTCTTGCAACTGCATGTCGCAGATTGAAGGGTGTGGGGAGAGAGGAGAGGGAAATCAACACTTCTTAATAGAGTCCAGCTGCTCAATGAGCTTTATAACCAGCTTGGTACCCTTACAGTATTTGTTTGTTTTTTTTTTCCTAAGTAATTCTCACTTTTCTCTGAGGCTTTGAAATTCCTTAACATGGTATTGAGAAAACCCTGGAAAACCCTAAAAAGTAAGTGTTGCAACGTGTGGTTGTCCTACAATGAACCTAACCTGCAGCCTACAGGACCATGATGTGAAGTTCACTCTAGTATTTTTCTGTCACATTTCGGCTAAAGACAGTGAATAACCTGCATAAAATGGTATAAAACTACAGGCAAATTTGGAAGAGCAACAGCATTATGGGTAAGAAAAAATACTGACAGCCAAATCTCTTTAATACAGCATAGTACTTCAATCCTAAGGCAACTTTCAGTCAAGTGACTCCTGTGGCCATATCTACACCAAACTAACTGAGTCCCACAACCACCAGTCTGCACTTTAGTTATATTCTGGCACTTGTTGGCTCCATCTGTCTGTCTACTTTTTTTTCTCTTGGAACGGTTGGAAAGGCAGGAGGGCAGCACCAGTGTACTGCAGCAGACTTTACCTTTAGCAAACTCTGCAGTGCAGCAGGAAGGAATCTATACAGCAAACGGGTTGGGCTGAAGACCCAGTATTTATACTCCCTGTGTTTCATGGAGGCATTTTGTGCTAGCTGTAATCTGGTGCCACTGACCATATGCCTGTTAGCACCTGGATTTGAATAAACTGCCATCCTGAAGTAAATGTACAGTTCTGAGCCCCTCACTTTAAGAAGGATATTGAGGTGCTGGAGCAGGTCCAGAGGAGAGCAACAAGGCTGGTGAAGGGACTGGAGGGAAAGTCTTACAGGGATAGGCTGAGGGAGCTGGGGTTGTTTAGCCTGGAGAAGAGGAGACTCAGGGGGGACCTTAACACTCTCTACAACTACCTGAAGGGAGGTTGTAGTCAGGTGGAGGTCGGGTTCTTCTCCCAGGCAACTAGTGACAGGACGAGAGGGCATGGCCTGAAGCTGCTCCAGGGGAGGTTTTGGTTGGATATTAGGAAGCACTTCCTCACGGAGAGGGTGATTAGACATTGGAATGGACTTCCCAGAGAAGTGGTGGAGGCACCGTCCCTGGATGTGCTCAAGGAAAGGCTGGATGTGGCACTTAGTGCCATGGTCTAGCTGATGTGGTGGTGTTAGGTCATAGGCTGGACTTGATGATCTTAAAGGTCTTTTCCAGCCTCAATAATTCTGTGATTTTGTGATAAATCTTTCCACTTACTGTGACAGGGCATTGCATTTGTGTGCTCCCAGTTAATTTTCTTCCAAGGTACCTTAAATGGGACACAGGAAAGATTCACTCTAGAAGCAGACTTATTTGTAAGGTAGTGCTAATGGACATGCACTTTAATAAGACTGTTCAGGATAAGTGGTGGATCAGGGTGATGGCATACACAGTAGAATTCACCCATCCCTTCCTACAGATGTAATTAATTAATTCCCTCATGGAGCACTCAGTTTAGGCCATAGTATTTGGCCTTATGAAAATGCAGTAATTTCAACTGCTGTTCCAGTGAACTGCAGCGCTTCAACACTGAACTGGATCATAATTTTCAGTAATACCATTTGGGGTTACTTAAGACCATTTTCCAACAGCTTATACTGAGGGAGGATAACCAGAGTGGGAGATCAGCTGAGGTGAGCATCTTCTAAAAATACAGTAGACCTGAATTCCACTCTGCATGTTTCCTTGCTATGAAAGGCCTTAAAGGCTTTGCTTCTTCAACAGAAAACTGGAGCAGGAACTATACTGTTCTGCATTTCACTAGGAAGGAAAAACCAATGTCAAGAAACTGCTGCTGCGTCTTCTCAATGCAACTGAAACCTGTTCAGAGGACCCAGAAAATGAAGACCCTATAATATAGTTCAAACTTACAAAATCTTATTTTCTGTCTGCATATGTTTCTTCTCTTTGGATTAGAGCATGACACCCCATTGTTGTAGTCATCAGGGCTCATGGGTTCAGCTTGCTGAGTCAGCCTGGAGAGGAGAGCAGGGGATTAGTGGCCCAAAGCACTGCTCTGACAAGTAGCTCAAGTCACTGCTGAACCAAAATTAATTTTCGAATTTTTTTCACAAAACAAGAGGGAACACTCACACTTGAGAATGTCTCTCAACTTTTAAAATTTTCTGAACCTGCATTTTCAGAACTTTCCATGCACAAATGGTTTTCTAATGCTCTTTGCTCGAAAAAAAATTGATAACATAAAAATGTACCTGGGAAAAAAAAATCTGAATTTTGTTATCACTCATTTTGCTTCTGTGCCATGATCTCTTCTCAAAATGGACACTCTTAGCCAAGAACCCTGTCAAATGTGACTGTAATGTACATTTTCCTCTCAGGACTGATATTTACTCCTTTCTACACTGTCCATTCACTTAATTCATTAGGTGTTTCTTTATTAGGTTTGTTATAGCTCTCATTGGTTTTAATCAATCTAATTAGCACAATCTCATATTATTTCCCTGATTTATTTTAAAATAATTTCTTATTAAAATAAAAATAAATTTATTTTTCTTTTCACTGATTCATAAAAATAAGTTATCACAGAGATCCTGGAGGTACCTTCTCCTTAAGGTTTGAAAATTCACCACTTACTTTGCTCTTTTTTTTTGTTTCCGAGACAGTTTTTGGTCCATAATAACACTGGCTCTTCTTCAGCAGGGCCACTTTTCTGTAGAAGAACTGACTGATATTTTTACTGATGGAAACGGCTCACTTGCTAATTTCACAGAGGGGCATCACACCGACCAATCAACCAGTGTGCTGCTCAGAAGGCTGCTCGTCTCCCCACGTTTGTGGCTTCTTGGTGTTGCACCAGTTTAATCTCCTGCCTGGGATACTTTCTTTTTTTTTTTAGAAAAAGTAAAAATCAGTTCTCCCATACTTTCAAGAATGCTTTCAAGAAGTGGCTATTCTATAGCAAATTACCTCCTTTCATTTTCTTTAAACCCAGAATAAAAGAGAGTCTTGAAATGCAAAACTTTCTGAGACATGAGGATTGTTCACTTTCATTCAAAAGGCTCATGCTAATGACCCGGTTTAAGATTTTTCAACATATTATCTGTTTTTATATTCATATCACTTTAGAAGCTCAGTGAATTTCCTTTGCAGAAACTGTAAGAGAGGAGATTTAGTTTAGACATCGGGATTAAATTCTTTACCATGAGGGTAGTAAGGCACTGGAATAGGTTGCTCAGGAAAGTTGTGGAAGCCTCCTCCCTGGAGGTGTTTAAGGTCAGGTTGGATGAGGCTTTGTGCAGCCTTGTCTAGTGGGAGGTGTCCCTCCTCATAGCAGGGGAGTTGGAACCTGATGATCTTTAAGGTCCCTTCCAACCTTAATCATTCTCTGATTCTGTGATTCCATTCTATACAGAACCACCCTATTTATTCCAGTTCCCTGATTTCTATGCCACAAAAATGCTAAGCAAAAGGAGACCACAGTCAGGCAGACTTTGATCCAGCTTCTGGAAAAGAACATGAATGTATATTAACAGATGCACTGTTTCAGAACAATGGTCCATGTAGATGACAGTTTCCAGCAGAGGCCATCAGCGTACACAGATTAAGACAGTGTCTGGACTGAGACACCCCATTTGTCTTTGCAACTACGTGATATAGGAGGTAAAAAGCTTGTTGCAACCTACCCACCATCTGCTTCACACTGCTCACCATTCCAGTGTCCACTGTGTTGCTTATTATGGTGTCTGGGCATCAGAATTACACTGTGCTCTAGATCATGGAAGAAAAAAATAAGGGTAGAAACCTGGTTGTATCTCTCAGTCTATCTTCTTGCAAAAGGAGACGTGCTCCCTGAAGCAAATCTGAGCATACTTACAGTTTTAAATGTCTCAAGTAATTGTGTTTTCACATTTCCCTCACCAGGCTATTCAACACTTCAAAGTAGCTCAAGCTTTTCCTGGCATTCTGTCTAAATATTCCCTTCTTAATCTCATCTCATTACCTCCTAAATAATTGTATTCTGTCCTTGGGGTCTATTCACTTTGCACATTTACAGACTGCTACCCAGTTCCCCTGAGTATAAGCCTCACTCTGAGGCAAATGACACATTTTTACATTGGAAATCTTGCCTTCAAACTATTCACAACTATTCTTGCAACCTCCCATACTAAGGTGGTCTCTACAGATAGATCAGAAGGTAAATTTCTGACTTCAGAGGCTTGCAACCTACCCTGTCTTCTTCCCCCTTTCTTTGAGCTCTTGTCAACCCACACGTATTCATGTGAATGCTCCTTTGAATTCAAATACTCTTTAAATGCCTTGAGTTTTCAAGCCTGCGATCAATACACAAAGTAGAAAAAAAAGGAAATGGAAAGGAAAACACAGTGGGGAAAAAAATTCTCCAGAACTCAAAAGGCCTATAGTCAGCTGTTAAGGGAGATTTTTCAGCCCTTTCATAATCTGTGGCTGCTTTCCATTTTTCAGATGTAGTAAGTTAAAAGTGCTCTTTTTCCCCTTTTGCAAATTCACTTTATAGAACAAAAGCTAATAATTCTTCTTCACTTACTGCCTTTTTTGGCATCCAATTCTGCAAATAGTTCTTTTTCTCCCTTTTCCCTCACCTAAGATTGTCTATGACATGCTTACATGATTGCAAGTGATTTATCTTTCTGGTCTTATTTTCATCTTCCCTGAATGGCTTCCAGTTCATAGTGAATTATTCCCAAATTAAGCAATTTCAGAGCGTGGGGGGCTTCTAACGACTCCCATTATCCCACTCCTGACACCAGATGTCGCAAGCCAGTACTGGGGGTGCTTTCTAACTACCGCCCTGAAATACAGTCCCACGGTGGCTGTTCCTCCATGAGATGCCGCACCACATGTGACCCTCGGTCTTATTCAAAAACCCCTCCACATGGGGGAGGAGTCGCAAAAGTATCCTGACAGCCAGTAGCCCCCCCAGTACCGGCTTGTGACATATGGCAAAATATAATCTAAGCTTGCCATTTCTCTGGCTTTCTAGCAAATAGTTTGCTGAACATGAAATATGGACATACTAGAGAGAAGGAGATGTTGTAGGGTTATGGTGTTCATCCAGTTCCCTGCGGTCTTCAGAGAATGGGTTGGTTTAGCAGGAATGCAGATAGTGGTATTTTTTTGTTTCTGCCAGAATCCAGGCAGTACTGGATCATGCTCTTCATTCAGCTGCATGGCAGGTGGTTGGACCATGTGGCAGGCAGTCCCTGGACAAGGTCTGCTTTCCAGGCACTGCTTAGAACCCATTGTTCCACAGACAGTGAAGACTGAGGCCAAAAGCTTGGACCTCACCATGTACTAAATGATGAGTTAGAGTTCTCATCCTGCTGGGCTGTTGTTACTTGCTAGAGGTGGCCCTTTCAAAACTAACTTGTTTATGGCTCAAATGGATCAAAATACTTGGAAGACTGGAGGTATTTTAACATGTAGAATAGGATTTGGGCACATTTTGCTATTCATATCCAATTTTACACTTGTAAAGTCCTTGAATATTTAGGATTTTTATGTGGATATGATTAAGTAGTACTGCTTCCCTAGTCTTGTCAGTGCTCTGGTTTAAATATTAGAGGTGAATCGCAAAAAATAGAGGACAGAATTACTTTCTATTGCCTCCCCACCCCCCCAACCCTCCCAAGGGAAGATAGAAGGGGAATAAGGAAGAGAGACTTTGGAAATTGAAACTAGAAACAAATTTACTATCACACAAGGAAAAAGGGTAAAACATGGCAGGAGAACAAGTATTTATATACAAATACACAAAACTGATCCTGTTGATGGCAGGGATATGGGACACACAGGGCTGCTCCAGGGGAGAGGTTCACAGCTCCCCACAGCACCAGATGCTGTTGGATCCTGGAGCAAGCATGTGGGAAACCAAAGGAACCAGCAGCAGACCCAGCAGGGAGAAAGGAGCAGGAAGGAAGAAGAGACCAGCTTCCACCTCTTGTGGCCTTTATAGGTTGTGACAGGAAGTGGGTGGGAATACTGACCCTTCCAGTCTTTTAGGGTCCTAAGGACCCTCTCTCTGTATAGGTGTCCAACACCATGTTGGGGTCTCCCAAACCCTAACCGTTAGGCAGAGAAGATGAGAGCAAAGGAAAATGGTAAAGAGAAAAGTCCCTAAAGAGCACAACTTCTCTTCTTACCATAAATATTTGTTTCACCCAAGGTGATTGCCACATGCAACTCTCTTCATAAAATCATAGTCATAGAACGGTTTGATTTGGAAGGAACCTTAAAGATCAACTAGTTCCAACCCCTTTGCATGGGCAGGGACACCTTCCACCAGACCAGGTTGCTCAGAGCCCCATCCAACCTGGCCTTGAATACTCCCAGGGAGGGAGCATCCACAACCCCCTGGGAAGTCTGTTCCAGTGTCTCACCACCCTTACACTAAAGAATTTCTTCCTAGTGTCTAACCTAAATCTACTCTCTTCCAGTTTAAAACCTTTTCCCCTTGTCCTATTGCTACATGCCCTTGTAAAAAGCCCCTCCCCAGCTTTCCTGTAGGCCCCGTTCAGGTACTGGAAGGCCACTATGAGGTCTCCCCAGACCCTTCTCTTCTCTAGGCTGAACAACCCCAACCTACTCAGCCTGTTCTCACAGGACAAGTGCACCAGCCCTTGGATCATCTTTGTGGCCCTTCTCTGGACTTTCTCCAGGAGCTCCATGTCCTTCTGATGTTGGGGGCTTCGGAACTGGACACAGTACTCCAGGCGTGATCTAACAAGAGTGAAGTAGAGGGGCAGAATCACCTCCTTCTATTTGCTGGCCACACTTCTTTTGATGCAGCCCAGGACATGGCGTTCTGAGCTGCAAGCGCATATTGCTGGCCCATGCCGTGCTTTTCATCAATCCACACCCCCCCAAGTGCTTCTCGTCAAGACAGCTCTCAATCCATTCTCTACCCAACCTGTATTTGTTCCATTAGCATTTAAGTGATGGTAAAGGAAAACTTCAGTTGTGTTTAACTGAAGACATTTAAGTTATGTCTACATGAGCCAGTGCAATCCAGCTAAAATATGTATGGTTACACCAGGTTTCATAGGGACAAGTCTGGACCAACTAAACTAAACAAGAGCAATGCACACTGCAGCATCAGTAGCAGGGGTCACTCAGGGCTGCCCTCACCAAAAGCTCATTGCGTGACGGCCTTGCCTGGCCCTGAGCTCAGCTGGATGGAGGCTGTGTGGTGAGAGGACCTCCCAGGAGGACCTGGGCCTTCTTCTCGAGTTAATGGAAGCAGAAACACTGTGGGCACAAGCAGGAAGCGGCTCCCCCAGACCCAGTGGGACTGCACTATTTTACACCAGTTGAGGTTTTAATCTTGTGCACATCCTTAAACAGAATGAGAATAGCACTGTTATATGCCTTCCTGTTTAAATTATGAACTCAGTGGCTGAAAGAATATAAAATATTTATGATTGGAGGAAGCTAACACAGTTGCTAAAATTAAGCACAGTTGAAATAAGGATACAGAGGGAATCTGAGTTCTCCCCTCTTAATTGCTTGAGTTCATTGCCCTAACATTATGATGGGGTAACTCCATTGCTTCCCACTGTTTTATACCAGTGAAACTGCAATCAAAATTAAAACTCCATCTTTGTATAGTCCCTTTTAAACAGAAATCCTGAATAATGACATTTGGAAATTTCTCTCCACAACTTCTTGCCTAACCTTGATCACTATATGGCATTTTGGCCTCCAGCAACTGCCTCAGACCCTAGCAAACCCCCAAACACATCGATGATTTCGTATCAGGGAGTCAGCAGAGACAGGTAACCTACCTCCTGGAAAAGCTCTGCAACCCCTGTCCTGTGGTCTCCCAGGACCAGCCCTGTCAGATGCACTAGTAAATGGTATGAGTAGTCCTCACATGAGCCTTTGAGAAACAAACTCTTCCCAAATAGTTGTGCTGGTTTAGTGGGATTTTTGGTAGTGGGGGAAGGTCACCAGGGGTGGCTCTGGTAAGAAGCTGAGAAGCTCCCCCTGCTCCAAAACCAGCCAAGGAGACATTAGAGAGATTATAGATGCACCTCAGCAATTAACTTATGAAAGAACTGATATAAAACCTGAGCAGACTGAGCACTTGGCGAGAAAAGAAGAGATGTGCTGGAGAGGTGAAAGGCAGTGCTGGGGTTAAGATCCTGGTGGTTGGTGAGGAAGAAGAATGGGAAGAAGGTGCCCAAGCACCAAGGGCCTGGGAAGAAGGGAGGGGTGGGGGTAACATATACAAGCCCTGCTCTTTGTGTTGTATGTGTCCTGTGTGTGTTTGCTTAGTGTGAAATTAAATTATTATTTTTTCATCAAGTTGAATCTGTTTTGCCCGTGACCTTAATCAGTGAAGAATCCTCCTTGTCCTTTGTCTCAACCCATGAGCTGGGACAAAGCTGGGCTTTGTCCTCCTTATCCCAGAGTGTATGTGTGAGGGTAGGTGAGTAAGCAGCCATGCGGCTGGTTCTTCATTATCATGTTAGGCCCAAACCATGACAATAGTCTACAAAACCATCTGTGGACAGAGGTAATGAGGCAGCTGCCTGAAGAACAGGATGTGGGTCAGGATATGCCAGATCATTTGCGTTGCCGCAGGTAAAGTATATTCTGTGCACTGGTACTTCCAGCTACCACTATGCCACAGAAGTCCATAATTTTATAGTTTATCATGATTGTTTCATATTTGCATGCCTTAAAACATCTAAAAAAGTTCTGTCTAACTCTCGTGGCTTCCATTGAAAGCAGAAAAAATTGGACCAACCATGCACTCTGCTAACATGTCAGACCATTCTCTCCAGCCTGCTTTGGTGAAGTCACAGTTCACAGGAAGTGACAGAATAGTTCCATGTCACACTACATGCAACCCATCATTTCAAAGGCTTCATTTTTTGTTAATTTTTTAATGCATTATTTCCTTTTTTTTTTTTTTTTGTTAGTCACTCACATGGCAAACTGAATAAATCGTTTTGAAGCCCACAAAAATTGGATAGGCACCATCTTTCTGCTCTCCTCACAATGTAATGGGACAGCTACTGATGAAAGACTATGCCAATGACTAGAAAAGACAGTTGAAGTATAAGGAATTTTTACAAGTTTTCCAAGATTTCTGATAGGGATTCCCTAGCTAAGAATTCCCTTTCAAAGATTCTGTAGGAACAAATAAGTTTAAGCAAAATGTCATGGCTGAGACACTTTTCTTTCTCTTCATATGAATTCATATTTCTGCATGTATTTGTGGCACAGGATGACTCGGGGAAAGGCTACAACAAAAGATGTGTGTAGGGACACCCACACAGTCTCCTCTCTTGAAAGCCATGCAGGCATCAGAGTGACAGCACAGGGTGCTGTGAAGGGGCACCTGCACCCAGGGTCTGCGCATGTGAGCCCAGGAACCTTTCCTACTAGTGTGTGTACCTGTAGGTTGTGAAGAGTGACCTTGTAACACAAGCAGTGGTTGGGGTGTGCCTGTAAAAACATGAGTTCAAAAGCTGGTGTGTGTCACCAAAACTTCTCTGGATTAGCTGTACAAGGGTAGTTAGAAACTTGCAGATGTTTGTTGATGTTTTGCGAGTGTTTTGTGCTGCAGTTTATTGGTCGTATTGCTGATATTGAAGCTGAAGGTATAATTCACTTGTTGCTCATTAATTGTGCAACATTTATAAATCAGTAAAGCACTTTGGTTCTGATTTGGTATAAACCACGAGCTGGGCATTTTTTTTCTTGTGATAGGTGCACACTGTGTGTGATTCTGGGCAGAAACTACCTCGGATTCTGTTCTCTAATTATAGTTATAATTTAGATCAGATATTACTAACGTAGTATCCAAGACCTCATCACAAATTTAGAGCAGAGCATGTTTTATATCCCTTTTCACTATCTTACTAAACACTACCATTCAGGAAATGGAGCAAAATAGATACATACGTTCCCTGAGGTTCATTTTTTGAATCAGTTACTGCACTAGAAATTCTATCATAGCTCCTGCCATTGCACTGCAGCTACAATTCCTCCTATCCAGACAAGCCAATCAGGACAAGCCTGGCAATTTAAGACAGCACAGATACAGACTAAAAAAGCTGGTTTACTGCCACCCAGATCCTCTGTCCCAGCTAGCAGAGCTCAGGCTTTACCCTCACTCCCACAAGGAGTTTGTTGCACTAGTAAATAAGAAAAATGGGAAAATATAACCAGGTGCCACATCAACGAGAAAGTATGCCATACAGTTTTGGGGGGTCTTGCAGAGTTAGAGATGGAACCTTTGTTATGTGTCATTTATTCTTCATTTTCTTCATCCATTTCCACCACATACTAATCTGATTAGTTGGTCTATTTAGAGCATACGTTTTCAAGTGGACCAGAATCTGCTAAAGTAATTTCCTTTTGATTCTCAAATGTCTATTTTTAATTCAATAAGAAGTAGGATGTGGATAGGTAGCATGTCACATACTTTGCCCCTTTTAATATAACTTTTAAAGTGTAAGAAAAAGCAATTTCCCTGCCCCATTGGGTCTGAAATCTAATTAGAAAGCAGTCAACTGAAAGCTAAAGGCTGGGTGGGTCTATCTCCTTAAATAACCTAGACACATTTTGAACTTGTATCTGCAATTGTTGTTGTTGCTGTTTTTCTATTTTACCTTCCCATGAGTGAGGGCATCAGCAAAGGAGGTTGTCCTGAGAGCATCTTGTCTCTCAGGACAGAGAGAGGTATGAAGGTCACTCAAAGCAGAGAGAATGGTTGGGCAGAAGCGCGATGTGAGATCGTTAAGTCAAAGGAAGCACAGGCCTGAATTTTTGAGTTCTGTACTGGACAAGGCAGTAGAAATAATACTCAGTTAAAAAAAAAAAGAAATAGAATTAAGTAAAGGTGAGTAATGCTTTTCAAACCATTTATAAATTTGTCAAAGGAGTTATCAAACATGAGGAAATGGGTTCCTTGTTGATACCCTGAATGGAGATTTCCCCAAAACTTTTGCCATGCTCTCCTACCAACAAGTGTTAAAGAAACTGAGTAGTCTTGGGAGAGGAGACAAACATCCTTCTTGAGCAATAATTGGCTAAGATATAGAAAATGAAGGGTAGGAATAAGAATTTGGTTTCTGGGGTGAAGGGGTTACAGACCCATAAAATATCTTCAGCATACTTGTAATTAAAATATAAAAGTATGTGAATAACGAGATAGAAAAGTTTTCTGATAAAATTATTCCATTTATTAAAATCTACAGCTCATTTCAAAGTTGCATCAGGATTTCATAATGGTAACAGATTTGACAATAACATGGAAGATGGAACTAAAGGTCAGTGGACATAAACTAAGGCACACAAACCAAGGCATCTGTAATGAAAAATATGCAAAGACGGGAAAGAAATTATTGCCACTAAGGAGAAAATACTTAAGTCCCTTTGGTTCCTGAAAAACACTAGCTGAGTGATCAGTGATCACTGATGGTGGGGGAAAAAAAATAAGGTAGATTGTCAGGAATAATTAAGAGAGGAACTGATAAATAAAAAACACGTAATACCATCATATTGATCTGTGATGCTCTCTCTACACTGCCCAAAAGGATACGTGACAACTGGAAAAGATAAATAAAAATGTCATAAGCATGATAATATCTACAGAGATACTTCCAGAAAAGTAAAAACTGATTAAAAGTGCTTCTCTGCTTTGGAAAGGAAAGAGAAAGAGGAGTAGAAGAGAGAAATATAAAATAATGAAAAAAAGAGGAAAATATTCAGTCTTTACATGAGCCCTTGGGGCATTCAGGGAAATTCCAAGGTAGATGTTTTTTTTGAAAAAAATATGTAGTTTTACACTGCTCAGAATACAATACAGAATTTGTTGCTGTCAGTGTCAAGGCAAAATGTAGGTATATATTAAAAAATAATTCTGCAAATTAGGCAAAAAAAAAAATAAATTGATGGCTGTTATATGTAACAGTATGAATGCAACCTTAGTGCAGGAAGGCCCCCAGCCATTGACATCCAGTATGGATCCCAGGAAGGATTGCTGTGTACTGACCCTGTGTATTTTACTCTCACACTTATACTGTGTCTTATACTTTTTCATTTTTTGAACACTGGGAAAGACTAGAGAGACAGAAAGATGCTCATAGCTTTAAGAAAATATTGCATTGAATCATGTTCCTACATTTATTGTACTTCCCTGGCAGAAAAGTGGGAGCTGAAAGGATGGAAAATTCCTTTTAAGATGCAGGTGTTTGAATGGTTTCTTTGGGCCAAGTTTGACCTCAAGGATTCCTTTGGTCTTATCACAGTCCAGATGTCAGGCGGATGGGGGTGTCTCCCCCCTCACTTCCAGTACTGCAGATCACCCCCAAGACAGTATTATCTCTAAAATTTCAGAGTCATTGGTGACTTAAAAGCACAAAACCATTGACAACTAAGTGTGACTTAGTGATTTACCTCCTGCCTGTCATGCTTAGAGAAGAGCCAGACATGCTCAGATATCTGTTGCAACAAGCCTGCCACTGGCACAAGTGAAATCTGTAAACAACTGCTTTCCTCCAAAAAAACCTCCTTTTTGTTTCTTCTGTCAGTTGCTACCAAAAGCAGCTAATCCTTACCCAGCAAGCACCACGTGCGCTGGCTTCATTTGCCCATGGCTTTATTGCATATCCCACATAAAATTGATAGCAGTTTCCTTTTTGTAGACAAAACATTTACAATTATCTCATTTGTCCTAGCAACAAAAATGATGATGCATACTCAACTTGTCATACAAAATGGTCTGAAAATGCTTTACAGATACTAAAAAAAAATCCAGAAGGGCTGTATGAAAAGACAAAAGAAAACAAATAGGTCTTCCTTGGTTTTTCAGCTGGAATTTCAAAGCATACCACATTTCTTTCCAAACCACATTTTGTTTTCAAAGTATTTGGAAGACACAAAATGACATTTTTCTTCTGGATGTGATATTGCTTTTATAGGGATTTACTTGATATCACTTTTTCTTTTGCCTGATCTTTTAAGGTTTAGAAATTCACCCTACACCAAATCTAATTAAACCTAATATGGTAGAAACAGTTTAAGAGCTTGGAATACCCACTCACATTTTTAGAAGGTTTCTAATGCCTTTTTTAAAAATTATATTGTACTTCTAAAACGTTTTGGTGCTCAGATGGTAGCAATATAGAGATTGCCTTTGTGGAACTAGCCACATAAATTCATTTATAAATACACAAGCTAATTTCAGGTGCAGAAATACAGAAGGTGAGTATGGAAAAACGTGTTTATTTCATACATAACTTTTGACCACTGTAGTATCTTTTTTCCCCCTTGAATAGCTCACACAATTATGAAGGCAGCCTGTGTTTCAGTTACTATTTTACTCTTTGATTTGCTTATGGCTCAGCTGTGCTTTTGTGCACATCCTATGGCAAGAGCTGCTGGGGAGCTGCAATGTCTCGAAGATCTGTTGGTGGCATGGAATAGAGATAAATAGGTTCCTATCTCTGTTCTGCATCACCGTTTCTAACCCCTAATAGAGAAGAAGCACCACAGGGAAAGAGGTCCTGCCAAACACTGTGGGTAGGGGCATGGGGAAAAGAGGACAGGAGGCTCCTCAGGCTCTGCCCACCTGCACAGGAGCACTCTGCTGTCCTTTTTCTGAGCTGGAGGGTTTTCTTGCTTGTTCAAACTCTTTCCTTCTCTCTTGTCATTTACTTTTGCATTTCACATTTCCCTTTACCTTCATTAAATTCATCTCCTCTTTTAAAAAGTCCCCTTGACAGCTGTTTTTCTGTAATTCAGAAAAAAAAATTAAATTTCATGTCAGTGTTTTGAAAAAATCCCAACCAAAAAGATAATATGAAAATACTGAAACAAAATGTTTTAACATAATCCAAAACTTTCTCCTTTTCTCTTTTTGAATTCAGAATTGGTTGTTTAATTTGCTCAAAATTTGCAATTACTTGTGCTCCTCCAAAGAAGCCAGTAATTGCTGTATTTACTGTGGAAAAAACCCTGCTAATCTCACCCTTCACAGTGATTATGCATGACATGACAGGTGGCTTTTTAAAACGGAAATACACTTCACTTTCCTAAAGTACTGGTAGAAATGGAATAAGTTAAAAATCTAATCTCTTCACACTTTAGACTGCTAAATCTCCTGGTGTTTTCAGAGGGCTCAGAACTCAAGCCTTGCATATTTCTTTCCTTTTGCTGGGAGTCTTCTTTCCACTGAAACAAGTAACAAAGGTCAAATTGATTCCACTAAGATACAGATGATGTGTCTTGCATGTACCACATATTTTCAGTATGTTTAAAGGAAGTATTCCTTAGATAAGTGAATTTTCATGATTTTTTACCTACTTCATGCTCAAAAAATATTCAATAATGGTTAAAAGAGACATGACTTATGTCTTTCAATTAACAGTAAACATGTACTGCTGTAAAAATTTAATTCTATGCCCACCATTTCACACAGTAACAATTGGATATGTTGATACAAGACTAACCCAGAAAACAGGAGAACAAAAACTTATGCTGCAACTTTTGTGAACAGACAACTGGGATGAGAGGAGGGTAATTCAGACAAAACAACTTTCTCATAAAATATACCTATGGGGGCAGAAAGTATTTAGACTGTTGTTTGAAGAACTGAGCTGCAAACCTGTAAATATGTTCAGCTTTAATAGGAAGCCAAAACTTTTTCATGCAAAAACATCCATGTAATGTGGGAAGTGCAGATCAAACACCTTATCTCTTTAATGTCTTGTACAGTCTGGTTTCACCAGCTTAGACTCCATCCTCCCTTGATTTGAAAAAAAAAAAAAAAAAAAAAAAAAAAAAAAGTTTGTTTTTTTCCCTGTCAGTAAAGAATTATGAATGTTTTCTTCTCCTAATTTTAGGTAATCAGATAACAGACACAGAATCAATCTGTTGACTGTGAAATTGTATTACACTTACGATCACATAATTATTCCTTTTTGTTAGGTAAATGTGAAGGTTCTGTTAAACATAATCCAAAATGTGTTCAAGATAAAAATGCTTTTTCAACTGTCTTTTGGATCACAGTTTTAGCAATGTTATACCATTGCTTCTTGCTATTAGTTAGGCTTTTCATGGTGTTTTATCATTTTATCATGTTTTAGCATGGTATTTTATCATACGATACCTTGTTTAGTTCTTTCCCCACACCAGAGAGGAATTACAAGAAAGCTCCAAAGTCCAGAAAGAATGGAAAATCAAATTCATTATTTATATGAGAAGTTGTCCATTTAGAGATGAAATGATCATGACCTGGAATTTCTTGAGAAGAAAACTTTGGAGAACAGACAAACTGGATTATAAATAAGACATGCATTTTTAAGAGTGAAAATAACAAAAAATTGGAAGAGCTTACACTCAGAAGGGGTTCTTTCTTTCCTGTAAAAGTCTTTCTTTGTAACCAAAGTGTGAACCTAATGCAGGTGAGGGTCTATGGTGTGTTACAGGAGGATACGGCCAGGTGAGGGCTGAACAGGGAGGGCTGTCACAGGGCCTGGAGTGATCCTGCATACGCTCCATTAAGCTCTAATACTAATGTGCATTTGATACTAGCGATGCTCCCTCCCATATAATAAAGAAAAATTTTATGGGCAGAAAAAATATGAGAGGGAAGAAGAGAGCTCAACCCAGAGTGTTGTGAGCACTGGAAAGTTTGGGAACAGTCCAAATTTCAAAGAGATACTTAACTGCATTCTTCAAATATCTCCGTGAAACCCAGTTACACATCACACAGAAATGGTATACTTATTGTGCTGGGATCATTTCTAACTGGAATTTAGCCAGACCTTTTTAAGCAGAAAGGCGGGCAGGGGAACAATCCTGTCATTAAATGTCCTTGTCATTTTATCTTCATTCCTCTGATTTGTTGCAGATGTTGCTTTGGAAAGTGTTTTAGTGCCTTTCTCATTTCAATTACCATCAGTTCACACTCAGTTCATAATGGCAGAATAATTGAACAGGGGACTAACTCACCTTCCTTGTGGATC
Source organism: Apus apus (assembly GCF_020740795.1). Classification (NCBI taxonomy): domain Eukaryota; kingdom Metazoa; phylum Chordata; class Aves; order Apodiformes; family Apodidae; genus Apus; species Apus apus. Next base: position 19,400,809 of record NC_067282.1, read on the forward strand.
TTTTTGACATCTACTTTGGTTCCTTTATTTCTTTATCTTGCAGCAGATTTTTCCTTAGAAAATTAAATTTGGAAGTGTTTGAACATTTGAAAATAGGACAAAAATTGATTACTTTGGTAATTTTATTCCAATGCTACATTAACTTTTTATGGTTATAATGACAATCCCTAAAAAAAAAGTTTGTAGTTACTCTGAGATATGTGAGTCAATATGAAGTTAGCACAGAGTATAACTCACAAATGTTTTCTTTCTAGCAAAGTCCAGTTAATAAAACATACTAACAATATCATTTTTTATGTAAATGCCGTTAGGCAAACTTTTGGTGCATGAATTTTTAGTGTTTACACTGAATAAAGAAGTCAACTGACCTTTTATTTTTTGTGTATTTCCTTATCCATAATTTATTGAGGGATTTATTGTTAATACATAAATCACATTTATTATCACATTTCTTATTAATATATTAATATAATCACTGAAGAGATTTTGTTTTTCTAAGTGTTGTATTTTTAATTCAAGAATATCCTTTACGATACTTGGCAGACATAGTGGGCAATGTAATTCACTGACCATGATAAAATATTAGAGCAGCAGTAGCAATACAGTTGGTTGTTTATAGTAATTGAAAATTGAAAATTAAATAAGAGAAAAGGTGTTATCAAGATATTTTCAGCAGCATTGTAATTGCTCTTCTATAATAATATTTCTAAATACCAAGCAAAAGGAAGGTTTCTATGGAGAATTAAAAATTGTAATTGCTCAGTTTTGTGATCTAACAGTCTTTTTGGATACAAATCCAGAACAATACAATTATACAAGACTTTCAGAATTACAGTTTCAAAAACTGAGCTCATTTCTGTATCTGGCAGACATTTCTTTGCCAGGGTAAGGAAATGTTGAGGTTTTTGTGTGTTTAGTTTTAAATGAGGTAGAGCCTTGGAGTTGTTATGTCCATATGTTTGGAAACAGAAATGTTATTCCTTGTAAAAGTAAGCAAGAAAAATCACCAAAATGTTCCAGATCAACCATCAATGGATACAAATATTCAAACATAATTTGAGTTTTTGGAAGATAGTTCACACAAGCTTTTCCTAAATTTCTATACATTAATTTATAAATTCAAATTCTCATTCTGCTTTCTCTGTAACACTTCCATTTCGTCTCACTGCACCCCTTCTTGCACAGACACTTGCCCCCTAATCTTTCCAATTCAGTGCCATGGGTCTTTTCCATAGTCCTTCCTCTCCTTCCATAGTCCATCGGCTCAGCCCCAGTAGGATCTTACACTGTTGTGAGATAGGTCTAGGGTTTTGTGGCAAATTCAGCTGTTCCTCTCTGTTTTTCTTTATTTGCTTTTACTGCTGAGGAATTTGGGGAACTTCAGTCATCCCCTCTAGATATAAGAAACAGAAATTTGTCTTCCCCAGCAGGAGACAGGGCTTCAGCTGATTTCACATAAACTATCGTCTAGTATTTCCACTGGTTTTCAGATAGCTCCTGTCTCGCAGTATAAAGCTTCTCTCATACCTGTGTAGATTTTCTGCACGAAGCAAATAGAGTTCAAAATGAGTTCCCTGTCTGCAGTGTTCACTACATCATCATCAGGCTCCTCGTTGTCTGGATTGCAAGTTGGATGAGGCTGACTTTCTTTTTGCCATTTTTTGTTATGTGGTTTTTTTTGTTTGGTTGGTTTTTTGTTTGTTTGTTTGTTTTTTTCCCTATATCCCAGCTTCTCACTCATGCCCAAAAATTCTCCAGGGTCAGAAAGAGTCTACAAGACTTCAGTGAGGAGACGAGTCTTGGATGAGGCAAACTTTTCAGAACCTAAAGCTTAAAGACACAGCTCAGAATTATCTACAAAAGTGCTGAAAAAATGCTTCTCTGTAAGCTAAAAACATTGCAGTCCCATTACCTTTACATTACACTTAGAACATCAAGAGAGATTCGTCAGAAGAAACAACTTGAACTGTATTTCTGTAGTAATTCTATTACTCTCAAAACCCATTTTCACAGGGAGTCTGGTAAGATATTTTAATTCCATATTTCCATGAGCTTAGTATTTACCCATATATTGCAGCCTCCACCTTAACAATTTGCTGATGTTTTAACTATTGCTCATAAACTATCTTATTATCTTGCATATCTTTTATAGATATGTCTATTACTATAGTACATGAGCCGAGACTTTAGGTATAGAAAATAAATAAATAAATATATATATAAAATTATTTGAAATATATATGAAGCCTGAAGAAGAGAAGGCTCCAGGGGGACCTCATAGTGGCCTTTCAGTACCTAAAGGGGACCTAGAGGAAAACTGGGGAAGGACTTTTTACAGGGCTTTGCAGTGAGAGCACAAGGGGTAATGGTTGTAAACTGAAATAAGAGAGATTTAGGTTAGAGATCAGGCAGAAATTCTTCAGTGTAAGGGTGGTGAGACACTGGAACAGGCTGCCCAGAGATGTTGTGGGGGCTCCATCCCTGGAGGTGTTCAAGGGCAGGCTGGATGGAGCCCTGAGCAGCCTGTTCTAGTGGGAGGTGTCCCTGCCCATGCAGGGGAGTTGGAACTTGATGATCTTCAAGGTCCCTTCCAGCTCCAAACATTTTGTGATTCTGTGAATAATTTTTATTTTTTTAAATAAACAATGAGTTCTTAATGCCTTTTCCTGAGTTTTGAACTGTAAAAAAAAAATGTATTTATAGTATATATAGTGAAACAGGGCTATACCCTTTTCCAAAAACTGAAGGTACAAAGAGGCTGTGTGTTGAATGTGCAAAGCAGAGCTGGGAAGGGACAAACACCAAAGAAATATTCATATTCTCTATGCAGTGATACTGCCTGTGACAGTGAGAGTGCCATGGAAAACACAGTGATTCAGTTGCTGGGCCCAGTGCTTCATATTGGTCTGCAAAAGAGAAAATTTACTCACATGAGTCTTCACAGGGAAGTCCATTGTATAATGCACCTGTGTAAAATTGCTCCTGTGCAGAAATAATCAAGTGATTAGGCCCACAGTTTTTAATGAGCAATTCGTAGAAAAACTCCCAGGTGAAATACGGATTTTAAACATTTTGCTGCTCTTTAAGGGCACTCAAGTTCTTTTAAAAGCTTTTTGGCCTATGGATGGAATTACCTCTAGGAAAAAAAAGAAGGTGGTACATACATTATGCACAGATTTTTCAGAGAGTTATTTCATTGACTTATAGGCAATTTACTGACTGAGATTCCTCACAAAGAGTGAGAATTTTTTTGCTGTGGCTTTTTGTATTTATTATCAGTTGCACCTTGGGAGTCCAAGTTATTTTTTAATATTTCTCTAATGTTGCTTCTTTTCAAGGGTGGAGGGAGGATGGGATGGAGAAGATTACATTTGATATTTATGTTATAATTATTGCTGCACATGTGATTGTATCAAGCTGTAAATCCCTCCCTAAATTTTTTAAATCCCTCTGATGTCTGACAAGGAGTTGGAAATACATAAATGTTAAATTTTATGGGTTTTTTTCCGTGTTACCATAGTCTGCAGTTCTATTAGAAACTGTCATCTGTAATACAATCAAAGGAAAATTGGTCAGAAATCTTATTGTAGTCCAAGGAACATTCCTTTTTACATGAATTTACCAACTTTAATAGGATTTGGACTGCGTGGCTCAATCTGGAGCTTTTAGAAAAGCTAGGAAAGATTGAGTTAGAAAAGAAATGTGTTGTTTATGAGGTGTCCCCAAAACTTACCTGGATTTACAGCTGTGAATAATGTTACAAAAAAAGCTTCCTCATTGATTATGAACCTTTTTTTTGTCACTAAAAATTTGTCAGTATCATCCCTAATATACCTTTCTCACTGCTCAGACACTCCTGTCAGGCTGTACCTTCAAAACTTAATAGCGAGTTAGGGGTTGTATAGGTCTCCTTGGCTTCGTTCTCTTTGCTTTCCTGTTACTGCTTGGCTTTCAGACAATGGCACAAAGGAGTGTTTGCCCTGGACCAGGCAGGACACACATCAGGAAGGCATGATTCAAATACAGAATAAAGCTGTTGTCTTTGGCCCAGGAAGCTTACAGTTTTTTAGCTGGAAAGGAGTTCCTTACCCAGTAGCAGTGCCCTGCTCTGGCAAGACCAGCCTCTGTCTCTCCTGGCTGGACAGTGTGGGATGGTAGAATCTGCTGGGACTTGCACTTCTGCCAGGTGCCCAAACCACCAAACATGGACCTCAGAACTGAAGGAGGTTCTCACTCCTGATCTCACCAGGAGGCTGCACATAGCCAGCCATGCAAGGAGCAGAAAAAGAAACCTGGTACTTGTGGTAGGGTACAAACTCAAGAAAAGACACAACCATGGGATCCAGGACCTACTGTCTTGAATGTGCATGTATTTGCCCCAAATCATTACAGATAAAGACAAAGAAACTGAAGAGTGGTGGGGAAAACTGTGTTCTGCCTTATACAGCTGAATGTTCTGAGCATTCTTATTGCCTGCAAGTTAGTCCAGTTTCAAAATGCAAGATTGGGAAGACACACAAGGGAGACCTGCTTAGGGATGCTGTTGTATTGAGTCCAAACCTGGCAATGCTCTAACTACTGGGCTACAATGTCAGCAGTTGGTGCTGGGGTTGCCATTCACACATTCCGTATCTGATGGGGCTAGTGAGATCAGTGAGATGTGAGAGATCACAGAATTACAGAATGGAGGGAATTGGATGGAGAGCTTGCAACATCATCTAGTCAAACTTCCATGCTCAAGCAGGGTCAGCTAGAGTCATTTACTCAGGACTGGGTCCAGATGGTTTTGGAATACCTCCAAGAATAGTGGATTCCACAACCTCTTTGGGCAACCTATCCCATTGTTTGATACCATCACAGGAAAGAAAAAAAAAAAAAAAAAAAGAAGAAAAAATAAAAGTGTTTGCTGATGTTCAAACAGAACCTCCCTTGTTTCTGTTTGTACCCATTTCCTCATCTGGTCACTGGGCACTACTGAGAAGGGCCTGGTTCTGTCATCTGTATTCCCTCCCTTCAGATATTTAATATAATTATATAATATATATGTATATATAATTGTTGGTTGTTGTGTTGGTTGCTTTCAGGGGATCAGCAAAGTTCTGACCCTTAAAGTGCTTCTCCATAAACTGAGCTCTGCACTTAAAATTGCTATAGTAGTATGTGGGACTGAGGCCTTTACTGTATCACTCTGGCTTCTAATGAACAAATCTCTACCAAAAATCCACGTATTAGCATAGAGAGAGTGGACAGAACTGTTTAAGAGAGCAGGGCTCTGAGCAGCCTGATCTAGTGGGAGGTGTCCCTGCCCTTGCAAGGGTGTTGGAACTAGATGATCTTTAAGGCCTCTTCTGACTCAAACCATTCTGATTCTATGATAATTTTTTAAACTTGAATTACAGTAAAAATATAATTAATATCACCCATTGAGACTGAAACTTAATTCAATTTGTTTTTAATGTATTCACATGCTTTTATCCAGTCCCCCTCAAATTCATATGTATTTTTCTGTTACCTTTTCTTATGTGGTTTTACTCTCAATATTTTATTTTTTTGTACTTTGAATAATTAATTTTCCATTTTTATTTTAAATAAAAGTCCTCTACATTTCGATTATCACTATACTTGTACTCTCATTCCCATGGAGTTATCCCATGGCTTCTTTATTGTTTTAATTCTTCTAAACCAGCTAGAGTTTACTAAAGTTTTCTGTATGGTATAATGTAACCAAATTGATTTCCTTTTGATTAGTTCTGAGATTAGCTGCATGGCAGCTAAAGGCAAAATTACATTCCCATTCAAGCCTACTTTTCAGTCCATCCCTTAACATCTGACTAAGCCCCTTGAAATATGATTTGCTGTAAAGAAACTGTTGGAGTAGGACTGGGTTTCTACTCTCAGTTTCTCCTGTTTTTTGCTTCACTGCCTGGAAAGCCAGCAGAAGCTGCCAGCTGGGTTTGCTCTCTGGGAGACTGCTTCTTGAGCAATGGCTTAGATTGAAAGCAGTGGTGTGAAAGAAGGCAGGGTTGCACCACAGACATGGTGGCTCTCAGCCTTGCAAGCTGAATGGCCTTGGAAACCTTCATGAACAAATGGGGTGCCAGGAACAGGAAGGGTGATTAATATGCTGCTTAGAGCCCCAGTCTCTGGGTGTTGGAAGGGAGACATATGAATGACTGCAAATTAATGACGGTGATGATAGCGTTGAGTCCTTATGGGTAAGAATCAGGGGGAAGGGCAATAAGTCTGATACTGTGGTGAGAGCCTGTTGTAGACCACCCAACCATGATGAAGAGGCAGATGAAATTTTTTATAAGCAGATAGGAGAGGTTTCACCATAACTACCCCTTGTTCTGGTGGGGGACTTCAACTTCCTGGATGTCTGCTGGAAATACTATACAACAGAGAGAGAACAGTCCTGGAGGTTCCTGGAGTGTGTGGAAGATAACTTCCTAATGTGGTTGGTGAGGGAACAGACCAAAGAAGGTGCCCTTCTGGACCTGCTCCTTGGGAACAGAGAACTTACAGGGGAAGTAACAGTTGGAGGCCACCTGGGGCATAGGGATCATGAAATCATGTTTTCAATTCTCGGGAAGTAAGGAGATGGGTCAGTAGAACTGCCACCATGGACTTCCAGAGGGAAGACTTTGGCCTGTTGAGGGGACTGATGGAAAGAAGCCCTGAAGGGTAAAGACGTCCAGGAAGGCTGGACATACTTCAAAAAAGAAGTCTTAAAGGCACAGGAGCAGGCTGTCCCCATGTGCTGAAAGACAAGTCGGAGAGGAAGAAGAGCAGCCTGGCTGAATAGAGAGCTTTGGCTGGAGCTCAGGAATAAAAGAAGAGTTTATGGCCTTTGGAAGAGGGGTAGGCCTCTCATGAGGACTACAAAGATATAGTGAGGCTATGCAGGGAGAAAATTAGGAGAGCCAAAGCCCAATTAGAACTCAAGCTAGCTACAGCTATTAAAGACAATTAAAAAATGTTTCTATAAATACATCAACAACAAAAGGAGCACTAGGGAAAACCTCCATCATTTATTGGATGCAGGAGAAACTTAGTGACAAAGGATGAGGAAAAGGCTGAGGTGCTTAATGCTTTCTTTGCCTCAGATTTTACCAGTAGAACTAGTTGTTCCCTGGACACCCAGCCACCTGAGATGGAAGACAGGGAGAAGGGACAGAATCTAACCTTCTCAGTCAATGAGGAAATAGTCAGGGACCTTCTGGTGGAGTGAACTGGATGTTGGCAAATGAGACTCCCACAGAAATCACCCATCTACAAGAAAGGCCAAAAGGAGGATCTGGGAAACTACAGACCTGTCCGTCTCACCTCGGTGCCAGGAAACATCAAGGAGCAAATCATCTTGAGTGCCATTGCACACCACTTACAGAACAATCAGGTGATCAGGTCCAGTCAACATGGGTCTATGAAAGACAGGTCCTGCTTGATGAACCTGATCTCCTTCTATGACAAGATCACCCACCTGGTGGATGAGGGAAAGGCTGTGGATGTTGTCTGCCTGGACTTCCTTAAAGCCTTTGACACTTTCTCCCACAGCATTCTCATGAAAAAAATGGCTGCTCATGGCTTGGATGGACATGCTCTCTGTTGGATAAAACACTGGCTGGACAGCCAGGTCCAGGGAACAGTGGTGAATGGAGCTGAACCAGCTGGTGGCCGGTCCTCAGGGCTCAGTGTTGGGACCACTTCTGTCTAACATCTTTATCAATGACCTCAATGAGGAGATAGAATGCATCCTCAGTAAGTTTGCAGGCAACACCAAGCTGGGTGGGAGTATTGATCTGCTTGAGGTTAGGGACACTCTACAGAGGGACTTAGACAGACTGGATTGATGGGCTGAAGCAAACTGTATGACCTTCAACAAGGCCAAGTGCCAGGTCCTGCACTTGGGCCAAAACAATCCCATGCAACATTACAGGCTGGGGAAAGAGTGGCTGGAAAGCTGTCCAACAGAAAGGAACCTCAGGGTGCTGATTGACAAGCAGCTGAACATGAGCCAGCAGTGTCTCCAGGTGGCCAAGAAGGCCAATGGCATCTTGGCTTGAATTAGAAATAGTGTTGCCAGCAGGTCTAGGGAAGTGATCTTCCCCCTGTACTCTACACTGGTGAGGCCCCACCCTGAGTACTGTGTTCAGTTTTGGGCACCTCAATACAAGGAAGACATTGAGGTGCTGGAGCAGGTGCAAAGAGCAACGAGGCTGGTGAAATGCCTTGAGAAAAATTATTCTGAAGGGTGGCTCAGGGAACTGGGGCTGTTTAGTCTAAAGAAAAGGAGGCTGAGGGGAGACCTCATTGCTCTCTACAACTACCTGAAAGGACATTGCAGAGAGGTAGGTGCTGGTCCCTTCTCACAAGGAAATACTGATAGGACAAGAGGGAATGGCCTAAAGCTACACCAGAGGAGATCTAGGCTGGACATTGGGAAAACAATTCTCTAAAAGGCTTGTCAGGCATTGGACAGGCTGCCCAGAGAGGCAGTTGAGTCACCATCCCTGGAAGTGTTTAAAAGTCATAGAGATGTGGTGTTTGGGAATAAAGGTTAGACTTGATGATTTGGAGGTCTTTTCCAAACTAAATGATTCTGTGATTCTAAGTGTTAGGCCTCCTCAAAGGTGACAAATACAGACCCAGGACCCGTGGAAGACTCATCCCTTCAAGAGCAGAAGCTGGAAGCCAAACAAGATCCCTGAGCGTGCCTGGGTTTATAATAGATGCTAAAAAGGCAACTGGATCCTACTCCCAGATGCTGGATGGACTCCAGCCTGTTCTGACTGAATGTCCACAGCCTGTAGTGGGAACTCAGGCATTTAGCTCATGTATAGACACCAAAATATAAGTGTTTCAAACTACAGCTAAATCCCATCTCTAAAATTGCCACATGGATGCCTTCTCAGAATTCAAGGTCAGCTGCTAGCAATCAGCTGTTTTTTCTTGCCTTGCTTTCTTGGGATTTTTTCTTTTCTTTGGCATAGCCAGAGTCATAGCTGCAACTACAGTGCTAAGAAGCTGTCAGTGATGCTTGCTGCCTCTCACTCTGGTGCACAGCAGAGTGAGCCAGAGGGGTTACTGAGCTGTAGCCCATACTAAATAACAGGAAATAAACATACGCCACGTATATGTAATAAAGATAGGACAAAAAAAAAAAAAGGCAATGCTGGCTGAAGTAACAGTAATCTACAGTACACTTCATCACTTGCTATTCATGTGTGTTGTCCTCAGAGCCACAGGCTTTAAAAGAATTATTGGAGCAGAGGTCCCAAGAGGTGTGGTAAAGTACTGGTTCTGTAACCACTCAAATTGGGTCTGCAATATTTGCCTTGTAAACTTTTTGCAGTGTTAGGAAGAACACTGACCCACTTCAGTTCCATGCTCCTTTTCCATCACATCTACCATATCAATAAGAAAACACGGTGTAGCACTGCCAGCAACATCTGCAAAAAAAAAAAATATATTAAAAAAAAATCACAACACTCACACTTCATGAAACATTATAGTGGAAAACTAAATGTGTTCCAAACCACCTTGGGGTTCTGGAGTTAATTCATCATTAACCATGAGAGACACGGGCACTGCAGACTTATGCATTGTTTCCATTGTGGAAAGCCTTAGATTTTGCAGTCCCAACATGGGAAGCCATATGATCACAATCAGTGTATATTTTAGTTTGTGCATTTATTATTTATCACCTACTTAACAACAAGCAAACTAAAAAACAAAACAACACAGAGCACTAATTTTACAGCAAACTGCTAACCAAAGCCATGGCAGGCCTCTCAGCTTCCCTCTCTGCAAATGGCTCAGCACAGGGAAGTCTTACCACTCACATGGATCAAACTACATGATCAACACTCAAACTAGATAATTATTCTGGCAGCAGTGTGGGTGTTACTTTTTGTGATAGTAGTTGTACATGAGAGAAGCAAGGTTTGAACCATAAAAACTGAGACAAGGATACAGAAAACAATGTTTTTAAAAAGCACTGAGGTGACCCAGTCAGATCCCAGACCACTGGGAAACAAGAACTGAAAGGAAAAAAAAGGGGCACTGCAGTTTTGGCCAGATCTCCCAGACTGTGTTTTTCTTACGGCACAGCAGAACAGTCCTTAGATGTATATGACAACTCTCCATTGCTTTACAGTAGCAAGAACTCGAAAAATGCACATTACCTGGACAACAAATCATGGGGAAAAAATTGGAGACACTGAGCAGGTATGGGAAGACATGTGCCAACAGCAGTGCATCTACACATGCAGTGCATGAATCTGAGGATGGACAGGCTGTGGGATGGCTGCTCCTGGAGATGCTGGCCCTGGGCAGATATGAGCAGATCAACACAAATGGCTCAGAGGGCCACGACCTGGTCCCTACTGCAGGGCGAGATGAGAGATTGTTTATGACCTGGCTGGTTGATGCTGGCTGAATAACAGTCTAGCTGACCTTTGTTTTTAACAGATTGCAAAACCTCCTCTTTTCCAGAAAAGACCATTCATTTTCATTATTCTCCATTGAATTTTGTACTTTAGTTCACTTTTATATCTGGTACAAACTTCCATACTTGACCATGGAAGACTACCTGCCAACAAGACACATCTCTAGTTTCTGTAATCTCTAATTCACAATATTATTTCATTCTTTATCTGGTATGTTGTTCAGGCACACTCTAAATGATGGAGCATTACTGGCACCCAGAAAATGGCAATTCAAATTTTTTCAGATATTTATCACTTAATGTTATAACTGTAGTGAGTGTTTTTGAACAGCTTCTCTCATTAAAAATATTTAACACGGTGATTAATTTCCACTACAGAGACTGGAGCATCAGTTAGACAACTGGGGAGCTGTAGTAACATTCAAAGCATATTTCAAGGCTTACTGTTCAATTGGGATGCCAAGTGGCAGCTCAAAATTTAACGTGAGTTCAATGCACATTCAGGGGAATTGACTGAGAAAATGTGGTTTGGAAATGTCCACAGACACAAGAAATATAAGGAAGTTCCAAAAAACAAGAAGCAGATGGTGTCCAGAGAAGTCTGTGTTTTTCTGCTCTAATGAAAGATGGACAGTTCTCTTGACCAAATGAGAGCTGTTGACTATGAGAATTCAGGATTTTTGTTATGGATTTATTGGCACTCAAAGACCTGGAAATTTAATACAAGTCTTCCAAATCTTTGATTCTCTCCCTTCCTGCAAATAGTCCTTCCTGTGAGAAACAGCCTGCCTGTTATTCTACTGGGTTCTATAAAACCTCTATTCTCTAAGGCATAATAGAAATAAAGCTTTTTCATTATTCCTGGCATCCTACTCAAATGTGATTATAATAAATTCATATGAAAAAACAGCTCAGTAATACAAAGTGACTACCAAAAGTTAGCTACATAGTTTCAAATATCAATATAAGCAAATGGGATTCAATGTGAAAACTAATTCGGATTTCAGTAGGACTGAAATTTCACCCTTTGTTATTTCTGTAGCAAGTTTCCTTTAAAAACGCTTGTTAAAAGAAAAACATGGCTTTTTTTACTCATGGTTTGTTTTCTAAGAAAAATACATTTAAGTTGCTGAAATCAACTTCTTAAATCATCCACAATCTCTTTCTTTCCTGGCTATGCCCATTGAAATGAATGGAACTTCTTGTAAAGTTCAAGCACTACCTTGTCTGAATGAGGCTGTTAGAAAATAAATGATTTCTGGACTACTAGCCTATAGGTTGAGATTTAGCTCAAAAAATCTTTTATGCCAAGTTATAAATTCTCAGACATTGTTGTTTATGGTTGAAAATCTGACATAGTCTTCAGAGTCATGTCTCAAATAAAATGCTATAATTTCTATAGGTTTAAGGAATAAATTTCATTGATGAAACATGGTAATTAATCATGATTCTTTGGTAGATATACATGTAGTTGTCTCTCATGTCAATGACTAAGGGGACATTCATGGCTTCAGCTGTTGAACAATAGAAACCTGAAAATGACTCTGCTTATTGTCTGTGAAACAATGAAAAACTGTGGTAGGTACATTTTACAGCTGTGTCGTAAAACATATCTGAGTAAGAACACATGTTTTTTGATCATTAGTGTTTTTCCAATTGGATGAGCCAAACTGCACAATATTGTAGAATTTACTTTGATTTATATAATGAATCACTAAAGCAATCCCACAAGGCTATCCAATGCAATAAAAGATTAACTATTTCCTAGTACAGAGAGTCATGTTTATGGAGAGGTGCCATGAAATTCTCTAATCCAGGGCAGCAGAAATGTACCACTGACTATATTGTAGATATTTACTCTAATTCAAGTTGATTGTGACACAAAGTCCTGTGTGGTTGCCACTTGTACTAGGTCTTCATACATCACTGTGTCTCAGAAGAGCTAGAAAAAGTTACACTGGATCCCAAAAACTGAACTGAAGCAGGTTGCTGGCCCAATTTAGACATTTTGCCCCAAATGTAAAATGAGTAAATTTTTCAAAAGATATGCAAAAATCATGTTTATTGCAAATAGAAATGCATACATATTTCTTGTGGCTTTACAGATAAAATCTGTTTTCAGGAGATCATGGGATTCTACAGAATCATTCATAGAACTCTTTTTGCCTTCTCTTTGGGAGCAAAATTTCTCTATAAGAGTGAATTTTACCACTTCATAGATTTACTCATTCTAGAAAGAGGCAGCTAAGCTTTCCAGATCACCATGCACACCTGTGACTATCCTGAGAACATTATTTAGAGTTTTCCGTCTCTAAAGTGGCTGTCTGATAAGAATAATGCTCTCTCTAAGGAGGGGATAACGCAGGCTACCTGTAGCTTTGCTAATTGGGGGAGGGGAAAGAAAAGGGACAAGTAAGGCAGTCCTCAGCATAGGAGTGTGGTTTCTTCTTGATTTTTTGCTTGTTGTGTTTAAGTCATGGCTTGAATACATTTAATAAGTTACCACAGAGGAGAGAATTTGCTTTAATGGTCCAAATGAATGCTGTTTTCTTGATGAAACTGGGAGATAAGATAAATTCACTTAAAATCGAGTGAGAGAGGTTTAAGTTCATACATTTTACTCTCCGTTTTTCCAGGTATTCTGTGCACTGGCTACAGCAGAGAAGCCAACATTCATGTGGTAACTTACATATATGTTTGCTCCTGATAGAATCCTTCTGAATAAGCTTAAGGAACCTTGTACACCTGAGTAACTATTATGTGCTACTGCTAAAATGCACTAAGAAAACATCTTTCAACACACTATAATCCAGCAAAGTCTGGCAGTGTTAGATATGAGTTCCATTCCCACCAGAGACATTATTTTTCAAGAACTTGATGTATTATATCTTCATTTTTCATTGGAAGTATTAATATTGTCTTAGTAAAGTAAATGAGGAGAGTAGCAGATTTATCATTCAGCACAGTTTCTGTATTTATGCATACCTCCAGTTTCTATTTTTGGATGGTCCTTTCAACCTCAGTAAAAACTTACACCTTTCTTCTAAAATTTGAGTACCAGATGTGGAATGTGGTCTTTAGTTTGTGTTTGGCCTGCATATTTCTAAAGTTGAAATGACCATGTTATTTTGTTATTTTTAAATGAGAGTTTTCTGGATATTTTCTTGAATTCCAGGATCTGAACAAATGGAAAATTTTGATTAGTCTAAATTCAAGCAGGTGATAGTCTGACTGATACAAATACCCTATGGAAGCTGAGATTCATGCTGTGAATTTTTTTTCATGTCCGGCTTAATATAAAACAAAATAAGATATTTGAGTTGAGCATCTCTATAACCCAAAAGAAGCATGAATTCACAGGAAACCAGGACTGGAAAAAAAAATCAGCCTTCTGCTTTGAAAATGGCAGGGTAATCAAGGCCTTTGGTTGTTCCTATATTTCTTCTTTCATTAAATGACAAACTGTCAAGAATCAAATGCTGTGAATCATCAACAAGTGCTACCTGCAAAATTAAACCACAGGAAGGAGAGAAGAGCTAGTGTTGGGAAATGTTGCACAAGGCAGCTCTTCAGGCCTAAGTTGTGTGGTGAGGAAAAGGTGCCTCCTTCAAATGGAACAGTATTTAAAAATTCCTGAAAAGGTACAGAATTTGAGCCAAAATTCAGATGAAATAAATTGACCCTTCTCATTGGAAACAGAACTTCTCACGGATATAAAGTCTGTATCTTCATAAAGTAAAATAATGGAATATAATTAGAAATTGTTTAACAGTCTCTCTTATGGGCTCGATTTTAGTGCAATGTGAGCCAGCAACGGTAAGTGAAGCAAAGGCTAAGGTGTGCTGAAGAATGTCTTCACACAGTTAGTTGTGTTGGAGATAACACTCAAAGGAAAAAAAAAAAGGAAAAAAAAAAAAAAAGAGAAGAAAACAAAAGAAATCTATTGTGCTGACTTTACTGGGAAAGCAATTAGGTTGACTAAACATTTTTGGAAACTTTACCCTGATTCCTACTGTGTGTGTTTTTGTAGCTGATAAATTATTTTCACACATTAATAATTCATTTTTCCACAATAGTGTTACTTATTGTCTGGTAAGCATATAATTGATTCATTAAATTGTGTAGGTCCTTACAATTTGACCTCTATTGATGTCTCTGCATTTGTGACAAGCTATTTTAAAAGAGCAGAAACATATCACAGCCAGCAGCCTTATACCAGTATAAATATTTTCTACTGTGCTAATGCTGAGAGTTCACTTTCTGGCAGCTCACCAAGAATTTTGCATAGGAATGCACTGAGCTGGAGAACCCTATCTATATAAATTTTATCTGACACACTCAAACATCCACTTTTATTACCATGTCTGATTTTCCCATGGTCATACAATTTAAAGCTACAGCTTCTCCCTTTCTCTTCTTTGAAGAAAGAGTAGTATTTTCAAACAGAATGTCATGAGGGCACATTACCATGAGCACTTTCATCTGTGGAAGCTTAATACAGAAGAATGTATGCTATATGTTCAAAAAAGCATATTCTCCCACCGATCCCACCATCCTTCCACAAATGCCCCCCAAGCAATGCAGAGAGGGAAAGCATATCTCTGTGACATTTGTGCTGTTTATGAGCTGCTTTTTTTTTTTTTTTTTTTTTTTTTTGCAGCGCAGAATAACTGAGTCCTAGTCCTGATGTTCCCAAATCTGTATATGAAGTGAAATAATTTCATCAATATTTGGGGGACTTTGCCCCTTTACTATGCTTTGTCCAGCATCTAATTACTGAGGGTACATATCTAAAGCAAAAGCACCATGTAAGATACCTACAACATTGCTGTGATGAGTTATCAACACAAGAGATCAAAAACCTCATTGCCCATGCCTTCCCTCAGCTAAATGTGACTGTGTGTCACTGCAGCAGTGAGGTGACATCCAAGGAGGGCACTGCTCATCACCTCCCAGCACTCAGGGCCATCCTGCTGATGCAAGTCTTAGAGGTGGTCACAGTATTTGGAAACTGGATTGATACGAATCTTTTGCTGGTGGCTTAGGAGGAAATCAACATCTGTTCCAGACAAGATTTTTAATGCAGTGATTAAATTGTTCCCTATTCCTGTGCTTATCAGTAACTTTCAGCCTTACCTAATGTTCAAATTTTACTTGTTTTAAAGCTATAATTAAAGAACAACCAAAGAAAAAAAGAAAAATAAAAAGAAAATATACACAGGAAAGGAGTCAACTCAGTAAAAAGATTTCAACAGTCAGTAAATTTTTTCCTCCTGGGCCAAATGGAAATTCTTCTGAAGTCAAGGACACCTTGCATTGATTCAAATTAATCTTGCATTATCTCTCCATGGTGTAAATGTACAGCAAAGTCTGCTTGAGCTTTTGAAAAAGTAATTTAATCTAATGCAACATTTTAAGGTTTTTTCTCACCAAGTAAACTGAAGCTGACCATTTGTCTTTGGACAAAATGTGAATGATGCAGAAACTTAGATGATTTCCCTATTGCTTTTCATTATTTATTTTTTCATATATTAACAAGTGTAGAAAAAGTAAAATAGTGAGTGAAAAGTTTTATTTTCTTTTTTTCACCCACAGTTTTTCCCCAAAATAGACAATTTTCAACTGAAATCCACTGGCAAAAAAAAAAATCCCCCAAAGCTACCTTTGTTATCCCATTAAAATATAATTAAGATAGGTTTTAAAGAGAAAAACATTTCCCCTGATTTCACATGCAAGAATCTAGATCTCCGGGGTTTCAAATAGCACTTTCACGGACTCCCAGCTTCTCTGCAAAACAGGTACAAATGAGCATTTTTTGAAAATCTTTATTTGTCATTGGCTCAAAATGTCAGCACAGTACAATGCTTATGAAGCATTTATGCAGATTACAAGATCCTTGCAAGTCAAGCCTTAAATACAGTGTGAACAAACCCACCAATGGGTACCCAAAAAACCCTTCATTACATTTATGAAATTTCATTGTGGTGTGAGGCTGGTAGCTTCTCCATAAACCTGCTAATCTGAATTGACTAGAGTAAACTAATTTGCCCCATAACACAGAGAAAAAACCCTAACAGAGAGAATTCTGTGCTATTTAAGCCGTGATTCTGGAAGGAGACACAGAGGTGTCTGACTGTAATAGTGTCTGACTATTAAGGTGTATGACTATTGCCACTAAAGTCAGCAGGGCTGCTCATGCACGTGCCAAAGCAGAGCACAGTCTTGGCAGAATTCATCCTCTGGCACCAATCCACAGGATTACCAACAGCTTTGAAGCAGTTTGTGCAAAACCAGGAGGTTTGTAGCAGCAAAGGAGCGTTTCTGTGGCGGATGCGCTGCCCAAGGCAGCAGCCTGAGCACAGTGTCTGGGAAAGGTGATGCCTCTAACACCGGCCCCCACTCTACCTACAATCCCTCCTCCAGAGCAGCTGGCTACCATCTTGGGTAGTCTTATCTGCTGTGACTTGTCAAGTCAAAATATTTGTTTAAAAAAGGATCAAATATTCATAGCTCATTTATGCATTCTTTTAAAAGGAGAAATGAGGCTTGTCATAGTAGATAAATCTCAAAATACATGTGAGAAAATGAAAGAAGAAGGGAAAGGAAGGGGGAGAGATAGATTTTTATATTTTCTTCTTTTTCACTTGTAATATTTGTATTTTTCTGCTTCTACTGTCTCCATTTCTTTGCTCAGAGTCCTTATGCTGAGAGTTCAGGGAGGTTCAGCATGATTGCTGTAGCTGTGTAATCCAGAGCAATGCTGTTATCCCAGTCTTGCCACTGGATGTTGTTGGCTTGTATTTTGTTAATTTTTAGAAGTGATTCAGGCAAGTTATTTCTTTCCAGGAAATCCCTAAACTAAAACTGAATAAGCTTGTCAGTCAACACTTTCATATAAAAGCCAATGTGGAGCACAAAATTAGGATTTCATTAAGTAGGGCCTTGTTGACAGACTGGTTGTTGCAAGACAGATTTCCACTGGTTCTGAGTGAATAGAGAGACATTCTAATTTTCCTCCCTCATTTCTGCAATAGCACTCCAAATATCTGAGTTTTTTGAATGCAAAAAGGAAACAGTACAATTGTTTTCTGCTCACCCCAGCATCTTCATTCATCTTTGATCTCCACAGCCTTTAGACTAGAGAGAAAAAACCCAACAAAACAGTTAAGCGTAATTTGGAAATTTTTTAAGTTTCTTATTCCAAATCTCTTCCCAAGAGAGAAAGCAATTAAGCCAGACTCACTTTGCTACTGTAATGAGCACAAAAATAATAACCTTAGAAACATGTAATAAACTGGGCATGTAAAAAATCAATTTTGACCTAGCTGTAACATGTTAGTTTTTGAAAGAAAAATACTGTATTTTCTCCCTCGCAGGCCCATTTAATCATATTTTAGACAGACATGTTCATGGGAAAAATCTTCCTGAACCTCTCTTGCATGTCTCTCTTTTCTTTTCAGAAGAGATGAAATCCAGTACGAAATCATAAAGACCTGAAACAATGCATCTGGTGAAACAGGAATCCACGGCATGATCAACGTACATTTTGTCTCAAAATATGGGCATTATTAGTGCTGAGATAGCAGAAGCTGCCAAGACCACGAATGTTCCCTCAGAGATCTTAAACAAAAAAACACACAAGAAATTTAATTTTACAAAAATTTAACAAAAAAACAGAATGGTAGTTTAATGCTCCAGATGTCAGACACATTGAACCAAATAACAGATGCAAGACAACAGGCTTTTCTGACTCTACTGTGTGATTTTGCAAGACCAGCTTCAGATGCTTAAAACTTTGCCATTGATGTCTGTTTGTACTGGGTATCTGAATCAGGCTCAAAATTGAGGCAGGGTTTGAATTTTGCTAAACCCTTTTTGAAAATAAGGCTAAAGAAAGAGATACATTTTCCTCACTGAGGGATTCTGCTGTGTTTTTTTGTTGTTATTGTTGGGGTTTTTTTGTTCAGTTGTTTGAGGTTTTTTCCAAACCTGTGCTTAGAAGGAAATACTTAACCTTTGACAAGGTGATGTCAGAGCTGTAGTGCAACTCCTTCCTGTTTTCCTGGGCCACAAACTGTTGGAAGCTTTGCATCTGCCCAGCAGAGACATGAGTCTTAGCAATTAGACTCTCTGCAAAGTCTGTAGAGTCTGAGCACACATAAACTTTCTGGGGTTGCTATGAATGCCCAGGAAATACATGTCCAGTTCCCAAGAAGAAATTCCACAGCGTTCCCTCATGGCCAGGGTTACCTGGACATGGGTTTTTTCCTGGGGCTGACCAGGATGCAGGAGCAAGGATTGAGCAGAGGGATCCAGAAAAAAAACAAACAAACACAAACAAACAAACAAACAAACAAAAAACCCAAACAAGCAATAGCAACAAAACAAAACAAACAACAAAACAAAACAAAAACAACAACAACAAAGCAAACCAAAAGAAAACCCAACCCACTTGGGGAGTTTTCCTTCCACAATTAAATAAAAGAAGAAGCAACACAGCCATGAAGGCTTTGAGGCTAGTCCTCCACTGAACAGTCTTCCCAGGCTCTTTTTTGTTTGCCTGTGGTCCACAGCCGGTCTTGAAGTCCAGGCAGCAATGGCATGCTGACACTTGGGCTACATGGGAAAGTCCAATGGGAAAGACCCCAGAGTAAGGAGCTCACCCCAACTACCTTCTGACCGAGCTCCCTGGTAGCAGCAGAGAAGAGCAGCAAGGCTGTTGTGTTACATGCATGCTGCAAACCAGTACCCTCACAGGGAAGAAAATAAACTGCTCATTTAATTAAAGACTGTATAAAAATGTATAGACACAGAGAGTCCAAATCAGTTGAGAGCACCACTGTCAGGGCTTCCCAGCTCTGACACATGGCTGAGTGGTATCTCTGGGAATGGCACCTCTGCCCCCCAAGTCTCAGTTCATGGCCTAATCCTGGAGCTTGACCACTGTTCATCACTTTCAAAATGTGACACCTTCAACATCTCTCTTCTTCAGGTGGGGGTTTCTGGGGTCTCAGCATATCTAAACTTATACTCACTTACACCAGCGACCAGCTAATTTAAAAAAAAAAATCTTATCCATGTTTTTGGAAGACCCAGTTCCTTCAAAACCTTAAGCCTTTGGTTAGTCTCAGTTGACATCAGCAGGACTATTTGTAAGTTCAAAGTTGAAGATGTGCATTTTTTCCCCTATTGCACATGGCTTGTTCACATGCCTAAAATAAAGCAGAGGAGAAAGTGGTGGGGAATTGTGACTACATCTCACAGAAACAAAGTCCAAGAGCCTTTGTTAGGGAATGAATAAGAGAAGGTAACTTGAAAGGCTGAGAGGTAGTTGTGTTTTCTTAGAAACTGGGAAAAATATGAAGGCTGAAGCTATAGAATGGCTGAAAAAAGTTATAAAAGCAAGAGCAGAAATCACTGAGTGCTTTCAAAATGAATAGGAGCAGAGCTGAAGACCTGGAACAGCTGGAACATTTTATTTCAGAGATTTTGTTTTAAAGAAATAAGCACTGCTTGATTTTCAGTGTTACTGCAAATAAAAGTACTGAAAATACACAAGCAACTTTTCTGTTGGTGGTGTTACTGCAGGAGCCCCAGTGCAGCAGATAGCTCTGGGGGAGGATGAGGTGCCTTGGCTCTGCCACTGCCCCCTTGCATGCAGCCAGCAAGATACTCCATCCCCCCATTTGCCCATTTTCTCTATTTGCCTTTTGTGCAGCAGCTACCACACTCTGCAGCCACTGTGCTGCAAGTAGAATTACAACAACAATAAAAAAAATGATAAAGTTACTACTGTGTAGTAACACATATCACAACACATATATGACAAAAGAGCTGTGAAGATGGAAGGACCCTGGGATTTCTACCCAAATCCTGAGCAGCCAAGCTGACTGTGTTTATATCCAACTCTATAGACTTTTTTGCTATCAAAAGACTGAAGATCCATGGCATAACATTGCTCCTTCACTGCCTGGGAAGGGTGGGTTGTGGATAGTGAAAGTCCCAGTGTGTATTTAGCCTTTTCAATATCAAATATGCAGAATCTTAGCTGATGTCCCAGTGATTATGCTATTGACTTGTTTTAAAAAATAAAAATAAAACCAACCCCCCTTCTTCTAGCAAATGGCTTTGTCAGCAATCATTGATGTATTTACAATTCTGTATTCTTGTTTTGTATTTTTGCAATATTT
Source organism: Apus apus (assembly GCF_020740795.1). Classification (NCBI taxonomy): domain Eukaryota; kingdom Metazoa; phylum Chordata; class Aves; order Apodiformes; family Apodidae; genus Apus; species Apus apus. The sequence continues at coordinate 19,421,446 of NC_067282.1, forward strand.
TCAAATTTCATTTTAACTTACGATATGGCAAATTGTTCACCAGATGTGAAGGAACCTTGAGGAATAACATTATTGTTATTGTTGTTGCTATTAATCATGGCCATAAGTAAAAAAAAAAAAAAAAAAAAAAAAAGAAAAAGCAGAAGGAAAAAAAAGCAGGCTTCTGTTTTACTTCAGTGGAGAATTTGGAAAGACTGTGGCATAATTCATTCCAGTTGGATCGATCACCCTTTTCCTATCTCTGTTATTCAGCCTATTAGGCAGTGGTTTTGGTTCAGATAAAATATTTCAGGGCCAGATTAAATCTTGGTTTCATAGCTGTGTTCCCAAAATGTGCAAATATCTGATACATCTCAGGTGCATACTGAGAAACCATCATCTTTCACTCCCTATCTGATTGCTCTGCCAGCTTCTGCACTCTGCTGACCCACCAGCACTCCCCCTGTGCAATGGCTGTTGTCTGTGTAGGGGGAACTGGGAAGGGACAGAGGCAGAACAGGGTGCAACTAATTGGACAGAGCTGCTTCTTCTCTTGTATCTTTTTTAAATGAGTTGCTGACAAGCATCTCTAGGTATGGAAATTTTCTGAGACCATTCAGTTAAGCTGAATGCAGACCATGTGTCCTTCCTGAAACTTGGTGGCATAAGAAGGGAAGGAGGCTAGTAGAGGGAGACAAATATAGTAAAAAAGTAACTTACCCATGTTTGGTAGCTTATATGAGACAGCACAGAAACTAAATCCAGAAAAAAAAAAAACACATTTCAGTTAACATGAGATTTAAGGATAATATTTATTTATTTATTTATTTATTGTTAATTTTTTTTTTTTTTTTTTTACCAGACACCTAGGTTGGCACCTTCAGCAGCACAGTGTTTAGTTTGGCAGCTCTGCAGTGATCTCTGTCCCACTGTGGCCTGGTTATCCACAAGGTCCACACTCTCTGTCAGAGGCCTTTGATGCATAATGAAGCATTTTGTACATTTTTTCCTTCTTGAGAAACCAGCAAGCAACTTGTACCTTTTCAAGCTCAGAAGCTGACTAAAGGCTCAGCTGTTAATGCAATACTAACTTAAAATTATGCTTTTGTCCTCTGTACAACCGTGGTAGTAATTACCAAAGTTCTTGGGAGGTTTGCATTTGATGCTGAATTTACTTTTAACATAGTAGGAGATATGAATAATATGGATCTTACTGATGACAGTGAAAATATGTTATATTCAATGCAAAACAACTCCCAGAAGCAAGACCACACCAAGGCAAAGAAATGCTCTAAGGTATAAGTAGTATAAAGTATGTGGATGTCCACTGTCAGCCTTACTGGTTAGGTAGGTGACTCCAAAGCCATGGCAAGTTGGTTCTACCAGGGAGGTGGGTCACAAAAAGTGAAATTAGCAGTCACAGCTGGTACAGGAGAAGTGATGACATTTCTGTAATTAAGCCACCAACATCATCTCTGCATAGGTGCAACAGAGAATCATAGAATAATAGAATGGCTTCGGTTGGAAAGGACCTTAAAGATAATCAGGTTCCAACCTCCCACTAGACCAGGCTGCACAAAGCCTCACCAAACCTGGCTTTAAACAACTCCAGAGAGGTGGCATCAACAACCTCCCTGGGCAACCTATTCCAGCACCTTACTACCCTGATGGAGAAGAATTTATTCTTGATGTCCAACCAAAATCTACACTCTTTCACTTTAAAACCAATATCCCTTGTCCTATCACTACCATCTCTGATGAAAAGCCCCTCCCCAGCTTTCCTGTGGGTCCCTTTCAAGTACTGGAAGGTGCTATAAGGTGTCCCCGGAGCCTTCTCTTCTCCAGGCTGAACAACCCCAAGTCCCTCAGCCTGTCTTCATAGCAGAGCTGCTCCAGGCCTTTGATCATCTTGGTGGCCCTTCTCTGGACCCTCTCCAACAGGTCTTTATCTTTCTTGTGCTGAGGGGCCCAGACCTGCACACAGTATTCCAGGTGGGGTCTCACCAGAGCGAGTAGAGGGGCAGAAACCCCTCCCTGCCCCTAGTGGGCAGTGTCTATTGATGCAGCCCAGGAAGCAGTTGGCTCTCTGGGCTGCGAGCTCGAACTGAAGGCTCATGTTGAGCTTCTCATCTTGTAACCCGCCCCCCCCCCCCCCGAACAAGTCCTTCTCCTCAGGACTGCTCTCCAGCCATTCTTCCCCCAGCCTGTATTTATGACTGAGGTTGCACCGAGCCAGGTTGCAGGGCCTTGCACTTGGCCTTGTTAAACTTCATGAGGTTGGCATTGTCCCACCTCTCCAACCTGTCAAGGTCTCTCTAGATGGCATCCTTTTCCTCTAGGGTGTCAACTACTCCACACAGCTTGGTATTGTCAGCAAACTTACTGAGGATACACTCAATCCCACTGTCCATATCTCCAACAAAGATGTTGAACCACTCTGGTCCCAGTACTGACCCCTGAGGGACACCACTTGTCACCTGCCTCCACTTGGACACTGAACCATTGACCGCAAATCTCTGGGTGCAGCCATCCAGCCAATTCCTTATCCACAGAGTGGTCCATCTGTCAAATCCATGCCTTGTCAGCTTGGAGACCAGGATGTCATGTGGGACAGAGTATCATGACTTGCACAAATCCAGGTAGATAACATCATTTGCTCTGCAATATCCATCAACTAGAGAGGCTAGTTCTTTGCTTTTAGACATACAATTTTTCAACCAATAGCCTGGTGGTGTTTAAAACACTGGCTATCTCCTTGTTAAAGTCTTTGCTGAGTCCATAAAAATAATGCTGGTAGATATCATGCTGTATATGTCCAGTGGCAACATTATATCATTATCAGTTTCTGTTAAAACATGCCAATGAATAATTGCAAGTTTGTGGACACTTTCACAGCTTGATAGCTTGACCTAGCTAAATGGCAAATAACTGGTCTAAGAGCTATGCCAGCCAAAGGCCAAATTTTTGATAACTCTTTTCTAGTAGAAATACTTCTATGTTTGTTAAGCACTGAAAAGTAAAAAAGAAGAAAGTGAAAGATCAAAAAATGGTCTCATATTCTGCTGTGTTTTCTAGGTGGTGTCTGCAGTGCCTGTCTTTGAGCAAAGAATTCCCAGGCACAGCCTCCTGCACAGCACAGGTACAGACATCAGAGCTGCAATTGCACTGTCTTAGTGCACAGCCAAGAAGTTTTTCAGTTAGGACACTCAACTCAGAAAAAAGAAGAAAGCCACATCTGCCTCCTTATGTATTGCAAATAGCTATTAGTACAAAGCTCTTTGCTTTCTGAGCCTGCGTTTAAAAATATTCTGAATTAATCTGTTTTTACAGAAAGCTTCTCAGAAATAGTGGCTGATTACACTCTCAGACTAGCCTATTGGAAGGAGTGGCTGAAATCAGCACCCTGACTTACAATGTTACTCTGTAAAGGAAAAATCTTTGGGTTGGGATGCTGTTTGCTTACCCTCTTAGCTCTTTCGTAAGATACTAGCTTGTTATTATATGTTGACAGAGTGAAAGCTAAGGAATTTATGTTCAAACACAAGCCTTATTTTCTTAGAACCTATTTCCAAAAGCCTAGCAAACCTTTTTGGCAAATTACTGTAATTATTTTTTCATTCCCTTGTCCATAGCAGGAAGTGCAAGTGTGCAGCATAATTACAATGGGATTTGTCTGCTGCGTAACTTGAGCAAATATCCCATCTGTATTTTCCCCTCAGATGTAGACATTTCATGTTTAAGCCAGTTAAAAAGAGGGAAAATTGTGCCTATTGCAAAGGGCATTGATTACAGAGTTACTGAGACAGTGGGATGTTTCACAGGTGCAATGGACCCCTTAAATTATCTGGTCCTCAGTTAGATGAAAACAAATAATTTTTAATTCTTTCCTTAGTACCAACACAATTTCTTCAGTAGAATTGAAGGGGCACTAAATGTGTCTCAAACGTCAATAATGCATTGTATAAAGTGACCAACAGCCCATGAGGCATGCTTGAGAGGTATATGTTCAGTGCCTTCTGTGAACAATTATTAAAATGCATACCATTTTTTATGATGAATTTAAGGATGATCACTCAGTTTCCTCAAAATTCCTTCAGTGTGCCAGTGTCAGGACATGGATGAGAAAACGTAGGCCTTGGTGAAACGGTTAAATAAACACATCGTTATTGTCCAGCTTTAGAAGAGGATATTAGATTACATACCAGGAGAGAGGGCCATGCCTGTCTTCAGCGTTAAAGTACATCTGAGTCTCTGTTTTCCTGTAGCACTGTGTTGAGTTTTGATTACCTACAGTCCCCAAGTTTGGTTTATTTATCTAAGCATTATTCCAATATAAACTCACTGAGATCAGCTCTGCCCTTGCTCCCACGAAGGCAGCTCAGTCGGAAATGTGACTCAAGTGCTCTAGGACAGAAGTGACTCCATTACTGTTTTCTGAGGTATCTGTCTGTTTATTTTTATGTTCAGATTTTTTTAAGTCCTTTCAAATAGGATCAGCAGCTTTTATAATGGGACCAACATTTATAAAGCAGGTGACTGAAACCTTAATAGGCTTTTCATACAAGCAGTAGCAGCTCTAATGATTTTTAGCTGGTGAGGTTCTACAGAAGATTTTGTATCAGACCTATGTGTGCATATGCATTTAAAACCATGGAGGTTTAACAAAACAGTGACATATAAAACAAGAATAGTCAGATATTTATTATATTTGTTATCAAGATGGTACTGACAAGAATATAAGATATTTAATGTCTATGAAAACAGAGAAACAAATTGGTATTATCTTCTAAATTGCCTTACAACTTTCTTGTGCCACTTCCTCGTGGTCAGTCTAGGTAACCCCATACCTGGTTCTTTGATCTTAGTAGCACCAGTGAAATCCCCATGAGAACTGCTGCAAGGGTGGGCTATACCTGCTGTACTAGTACACTTACTGTCCTCATGGTGCTGGGCTTGGTGCCTCCACACATGCCCTACCAGGAGATCCTGGCACCAGAGGAGTCCCATTGGGTGTGCAGGCAACAGGAGAGAGAATATATGGGGGAAGTGGATGTGGGGAACAAAGAGCAATTCTGGGGTCAGCAGGTGCCCAAAGGGAGGGTTGGGGTAGGAGAAGGAAGGAGAAGCAAGAGGGTGAGTTTGCAAGCTTGGTCAGGGCTGGGTGATTGATTACTGGAAGAATAATAAAAGAGAAGCAGGAATGGAGTGAGAAGAAAATGTGGCCCAGGAAAAAAGAGGAGAGAGAAGAAATGATGAGCAGGAAACCAGATGATCAAAGAGACCGTGGGAACAGAGAGGGAAGGTGAGGGGATGGGAAAGCACGTGAAGAAAAAAAGGAGGTAGGAAGACTGTGGCTAGAAGGAGGGAATCAAATGCCTGACAGAAATAATGTATATGATCATGGCAGGGCCTCAGATAAGCACAGCAACAATGCCAGTGTGGGATTAAAAACAAAAAGTAACAAAAAATATTCTTCAGTATTTAATTCCATGATTTGCTTTAGCTATCAAATGACAGAAAACAGCTGCATTTCATAAAGCAGCAACTGGGCTGCAGTTGTAACATAATCCTTGCATTTGACACTTAGAAAAAAAATATTTTCCCTGCACATGTGATCCAGTTATATGACCAGTACCACACTGATGAAATCAATGAAGTTGTAAACTAAGTTCTTAATAGCTTCTTTTGTCTTCATGTTTTTCCCTTGTGTCTTTTGATCAAATAGAGAAAAGACAGGTTTTAAAAGGCTGGGCATTGTCTTTCTGAGTCGATTTGAACTAGTCTGTTTGTATCATTGAGTCACTGAAAAAATAAAACCCTTACAAAAAAGTTCAGCTAAGGAATGAAAAGAAGCAATAGGTAAAAATTAATAGTAATCTAATTTAAGTGGTTAAACAGTTTTTTCAAGAGCTGAAGACAGGACTGTGAAATCTGAAAATATTTCAGCAAAGCAGTCAGCAAAGTTTGCTAGACATGCTCACCCACTCCTTCTGAATATGCTGCCCAGGGAGGTGGTTGAGTCACCATCCCTGGATGTTTTTAAAATTTGTCTAAGTATGGTGCTTGGAAATACGGCTTAGTAGACTTGGTAGAGTAGCGTTAATGGTTGGACTCAATGATCTCAAAGAACTTTTCCAAACTAAGTGCTTCTATGATTCTGTCGCTTCCCCAGTGTACTGAAACTGATATTGTCTTCCTGAAAGGACAGTGTTTCTATTGTATAATCCTAAAGAGAAAGTCCACCTTGAGGAAGACATTTAAATAAATGAGCTGTTCTGATTTTTTCCAAGCAGATAATGCAGGACATTTGATGCCATTGTATGTATTTATGATGGTGCTTTTCAACCGCACTTACTTTGCAAACATAGTATGAAGGAGTGCAAAGAGCTGCAGTGGGTTTTGGAGTAACAGGCTGCTGCCCACAGCCATTTTGCTGGATGCAGGACAGAAGCGGAAGGAGCAAATATGTCCAGTGACAACATATCTACCTTGCTACCTTGCAAATCTCTGGAGTTTACTCTAAGAAAACTCACCATGTGCTAAATTACATCCCTGCAAAATGAAATACATTTAGGTTATTGTGGTTTTATCTGAAAAAAAAAAAAAAACAACAGACAATATATTAAACTGATCTTTTTTCTAGTTGAAATACTAAACCAGCTCTGAACCTGCAACTTTAAGGATACTAAATATTTCCTACCTGATATTAAGGCCACTTAGCAAGAAGACTGCAGAAGGTAGTTTTTATACTCTCTCCATTTTTTCCCCTCTTAAATAGTAGCATAGGAAAATTTATATTGGTGTGAACTAAAATGGATCAGTTAAACCATACCACACATTTGCAAAAGAATGGCCATAATCTCATGGATTTCACTCTCACTATTTAAGCTGCAAGGCAGATATTATTTCCAGGGTTCACTCCCTAGCTTCAGTTGTTCAGAGCAGTTAAAATGTTGCAGAGTACTGAACCTCTCACCCAGTCGGCAAGCCCAGATTCCTTCCTAAATCCCTATGGTGAGGAGTCCCAGCCCCAAAAGCAGGGAAAACTTGAAGCAGTGTGCCACTTCATAGGCACAAGAAATAAATCCATTGGAATGCAGGAGTCATTAATTCTGATGCTCATGGAATTGCATATTTACCTGTGAAAACTTTTTTAATCTGACATCCTTAAATTACTTCAGCTCCTACTTTGTCCCAAATGAAATCAGGTTTTATGAAAAGTTCTGTAAGTGATTAATTGGTTTCAAAGCCTTCCGAATACACTCAGCATTTCCACTGATATTAGTCTTCTTTTCACAGGAGAGAAATGAGGTTACTGGAAAGCATATTACACCAGCCTACTTCTTCTGGATTAAACGTGCCTGAAATAAATGTCATTCCTTTTCCCAGTCTACAATTTGTCATTTCAGATTGAGGAAATTTATTATCCTCATGTTATCATTGTGTTGTGTAACGTTTTTTCCATGTCATTGTACAAAAATATTTGGCATATTAAAACTGGAAATATACTGCTCAGAGACCAAACTCTGCTACATGCACACTGCAATTATGTGCGACTTTATTAGGCATTTCTCCAGCAGTATCTTAAGGACTTGGAGGCTCATGAAATACAGGATTTAGGTGCCTGAAGAGACATCTATGTCCTTTTGTGGGATTTGGCAAACTAGGTTCAAATCTGCTATCCAGCCTGTCATGCTGAGCTACTACCCATCCTTTTATTCACTAGACTCCGAAGACACCAAAGGATTTAACCTTGCAGCTCTTTAATTGCTTAGAGTTGTTGTTTTGGGCAATACAGGATCTGACCTATTTCTGATAGGGCTTTGCATCTAGCTCACACCTACCAAAATTATTTCCTTCCAGAAACTGCAAGTGAAACTCCTCTCATGTAACCTTAGACATCTACTGTGCAGAAGAAAGGCTGAGCAGTTAAACGAGGCAACCTCCGTGGAGACGCAGGCACTTCTAGAGGGCTGTTGGTCTGATCTATTTCAGTTGTCTGCATTAGGATGTGGGGCACTGCAATGAATCCAGTCATGGTACAGGATGTCTAGGAAGACTGTTTCAGATGTAGGTATTTGCTCTGTTATGTTCAGATCAATCCCCAAATAAGTGTTCTCCCCCATTTTACTTGGCACAGTGGGATATCGCTGTGGAACGTACGAACAAGCTGGCACACTGAGGTGGTGCAGGGCTCTGCAGTACAGAAGTTTCAATTCAGCAGAATTACCTTGTGTACTTGACCCCACAGATGCAATAATACTAATGCCTATCCTGGTAGTACCTCAGGGATTTATGTGCTCTGCAGTACAGAGTGTGTATATTTATATAGTATATTAATATAGTGTTTTAAGCACTATGCAATTTCCCTACTATACCTGGCACAGCAGAAAAGCTCAAAATGTACCCAACACACTGAAAGGATGAATCATGTTATGAAATGCACTTCTTAATGCTTTTGACAAAAGTGTGGTCTTAGCCCCTTTTCTTATCATGACAACTCATGTGTTAAGAGGGAGAGGAGAGTCTGAAAGCATGGAGCACTTTTCCTTTTCCCTGAAGAGATCTGTGGGGCAAGCTGTCAGCAGGAGCCTTCTGACCTTCCTGTGCTGCAAAGATTGCAGAGCCCTGCTCTCTGCAGCTTGGCACTGTCTGGAGGGTGAGCCTTGGGCTCTGGCCAACAAAAGCTGCAGCACACAGAGCTTGAGTCCCAAATCCTGCATCCTTGTACCGAAACGAAGGATACTGAGAACAACACAGAGAACATGGAGATTCAATGAACCATAAAAAATTACCCTCCAGCATTAGGAAAGCTAGCATATGCATTTAGCCACCCTATTATCAGTAAGCCAAGGAAATGTGGTTTTAAGGACACAAATACACAGTTCAGTCTTCTGTAGCACTCAATAGGAAGACTGGCTCAACAATTCATATCTCAGCATCACGACCAGTGTGTTCAGTTCTAACATGACGAACATGTTCAGGTCTCACAAAATTAGATCTTACAAGAAAGCTCATTAGAAAAGTAATCTGTTATGGATATGGCATAGAAATATACTTATAATCTTAGGGTCCTAGCCAGTACATGATAATTTGTTTCAGTAAAACTGTAACTACATTTAATGCCCCAATAGATAGTGAATGCTGACTGCCAGGAAAAAAACCAAAACTCTTGCATGATTGCACATTTTCCGCTGAAGGTTTGTTTAAAGCAACATGACACCATACATCTTTATTAGATCATCACAGGTGACTTGAGAATTTAGGGCTAGATCCAAAGACAGTGTAGGTGGACAGACCTCCCAGGAAATCAGTGGATGCCTTCTTGCTCATCACAGATGATCTGGCCCAGTGAAACTGCATTCCATTTTATTCTGTGATGCTGCTTTATGAGTTTGTTCTGCTTCTTCGGAAAGAGGTGTCATAGCTTGGCTGTGAAGTGAGTGAGAAAGTAGATATTAAGTTCAACATGTATGGGAACTCTCAGAAACTTCTCTCTCCCTGGCCAGGTGTGAAGGTTTGCAGGTCTACTTCTCTAACCTCTTTCTTCAGGACATAGTTAATAGCACACAAGAAACCATTCAGCTGCAAGTTTCAGCAGGTTTCAAATATTGCTAAGTATTTTTTGTTAATTTCCCATAATATTTTCACACTCTGAAAGGATTTTCTTTTTTATTGTAACATATTACTGCACACTGCGTGCTCATTATTACCTAAGATTTCCCTGCTCTATAGATTTATCTTGAGTGTTAATATTAAAGGACTTATTAAGATCCTCTCTATCAGCTTATGGTCTGCAGATATACTTAAAGTGTTGGCAAACCTGGCATAGGATAAATGTCACTTTTAAAATATGTTACAGACAGAGTAAAGTGGAGGTTAAAAAAAAGAGATTAGAGTGTTGAGTAAATGTCATGACTGCCAGAATCAATTGAAAATGAGCATTTTTGCTGGCCTTGGCTGGAATGAAGAGTCTTTTCCTCCCCCAAGCCTGGTCCCAGAGGAGTACAATCAGGATGGTACTAATGAGCAGAAAACTCACAAGGTAGGGGTGATGTTTCCTTCAGAAACACTATATGCATTGGTGCCCTGAGCCCCCTAAGGACCTAAAATCTGTTATTGTTCCTCCTGGGAGGTCCGTTTACACTTAACACACATCTGGCTTAATTAGGTTGACAGCTGCTGCAGGTATTATTGGACAAGGTCCAGGCATCAGAGTGCATTAGCATTTGTTTAATGGTTTAACCTTTCATAATCTGATCTCTACTGTGTAAATGAACCAGAGAGATATCTTTTATTACTTGTTAATGTATGTTGTGTGTGTATGCACATACACACACTCACACAAACATGCAAGCAATCCACATCAAAAGTGTTCCAGCATGCATTAAAAATCAAAATCTTTTCCAACTGTAAACTTTTGATTAAATAAATCCAGCTCCTAATTAAGCAAAAATTAACAAGATTAACAGTAAAGACAGCAGCAATCACCCTGTATATCAAGACAGAAGAAAATTTACTTTCATGCCAGAAAGCAAACACCACATATCCACAGCTAGCTTTTGTATAACTACGATTTTCATGTTTTAATTAAAAAGAAACAAATCAGGACAGAGAAAAAGTGGTTATAGTTTTTGCTGCCTCCATAAACGAAGTCAACATAGAAGGTGGTCCATTGTAGACTCATGTTTGGCAATAAAGCTCATGTTCTTCATATTTTTAAAATTGATCCAATGAACAAAATAGGTCTGATTCTGCCCCTAGTTAAAAGCAGAATAATTCATTCAAAGTCACTGGAAAGAATCTGTTTTCACACTTGTGTACCTGAGGGAAGAATATGGCTCAAATGATTAGGCATATGCTTTGTTTTCTCAAGAGAACCTTTTCCCCGTATCCATTGAAAGCATTTTTTCACTTTTAAATATTCTTTTATGTCTAATTGGCTTCTTTCCACAGTAACTCCCTGTAAAAATAGCCTTTGGCAAGGCAGCCAACTTCAGCACAAGCCCAAACCTTATTGTATCATTGAAAGTAAAACCAAATCCAAAGGCACCCTTCCAACTCCAATCAGCTTGCTTTATACACCAATGTACTCGTTTACCTGACAAATTATTGTTCACCTATATAATGACTCCCAGACTGCAATATTCTGTCTGTTTGGAGATGTTAAACATAAATAAATAAATATTATTTGTATAGTGAAGAATCCCATTATCTTACCATGTGTCAGGTCTTCTCTGTGGCTTGGTCCAGACGGAGGATAGCAGCCTTCTGCAGTTGCCACAAAAAGAGGTAATTCTTTGGCTGAGGTACTGCAGTTCTGTACTGCATCATTGAGGAGTAGAGGTTTGAGCTTTGTTACAGAACTGATCCTAGTCTGTACCCTCATTTTAAGAGATATTCTTGGAATTTTCTTTGTCCTTGCAGGACACTTTGTCATTGCCTATGCTTTGTGTGACCCTTTTAGCTTGTAATGTATCTTGGTGAAGCAGCTCAGGGTACCAGCACCACACAATAGCAAGTGCGTGTGAAGGTGTGATTAGAAAGAGCACATACATTGAATGTCTTTGACTTCCCTATTTCAGGGCAAGACAATAAGGACTCCATTCTCATGCATATCTCATGCATAGTAGGTTTTCACACTCTAATTCCCTCTTAGAAGGGAATTTTGTTCTCTGATGAAGTGAGTAAACTTCTTTATGAGCAGAATAAACAAAATTTCAATGAGAATATTGAGATTATTGACTCTATCACTGTTTCAGGTCCACAAGGCAGCTGCTGACCAAGCATCTCTGGTGCTTACAGTGCTTGTCATTTCATGTGTAAGCTTTCTTAAGCAAACCCTAAATCATGCAATAGAGTTTGGTACACAGAGTCCTGCTCTAACAGAGTAGTGGATTGTCTGGAAAATTCATCCTGGGAAACACAGTCCCATGAGGCCTTAATGAAAGATGTATCATGATATACCCTTGGTCAACTCCAAGGAGTATCAGACATTTATGCTCTTGAAAAAAAAAAGGCAACGAAAGCCAAAACCAAAACCAAACAAATAAAAACAACAACAACAAAACAAACAAAAAAAACCCAAACAAAACAGAAAAAAACCCCACAACCCAAACAAACAAATAAACAAAAAACCAAAACCAAACCAACAACAACAAAACAAAAACAAAAACAAAAACACAAACAAAAAAACAAACAAAAAACCCCAAAAACAAACAAACAAAAAAACAAAAATAAAAAAACAAAAAGAAAACACACACACACAAAAACAAAAACAAAAACCAACAAAAAAAAAAAAAAAAACAAAACAAAAAAAAAAAAAACAACAAAAAAACCCCACATATTGAGGTCTTGAACTTTTTAGGAAAAGTTAAAAAAAAAGTTAAAAGATGGCAAAAAAGATGTAGTAACTTTTTGTTTCCTGGATCATACGAAGTCTGGTCAAAATACATAGGCACAGGATTTTCACTGGGCAAACTCACACAAAGTCATCTGCTTAAAGAGATATGTTTTTTGCTGCATAATGTAGATTCCTGTATAATTTAATATCCTTTTTACTGGCATACCTGAAGGACGCTTTGTGGAAATTTTTTGTCTGCTGTATTTAAACAGTCCCCAGTTCTACATTATATATAATACCTTTAGGACTGATCAGAGTCTCCTGCTGAACCTGTCTGCTAGTATGACAGCTGAAAATTCACTTTCCACAGATATAAGTAAAAAGCTGACTGGGAACCAAAAAAAGCAAAGAAAAGTGGAGTTGGATGGCACAGTTTGATAATGTTTGGCCCCCACAGTTTTGTGTTCAGGGGGAGTTCTGCAGGAAATTGATTTGGGACTATTTAAATGCTTAAAATTAGCTACGTACTTAAATACTTTGCTGAATTGCTGCCTCACCCAGGAGAGAAAACAGCTCGCTGTAATCTCATTGGTATCAGATTTCCATTCCCAGCCTCCCTGAAAAATAAATGTACTGCATGAAATCAATCCCTACACAAAATGTGACTGCAAATATTTTAATTTTTGAAAAAAAGTTGTTTCTAAGAAGATAAAATCGAACAATATTGTGAGACAGCCAAAGTATAATCATACAGTACTTCTCTATGTCTGACAGGTTATCTTGGTTTGCCTTGTGTGCTTCTGCTTGTGTTCCTGGATGATTTTTGGAAGAGGTTTCTGGAGGAATTCTGTACCTTTTACATTTTCTAAGATGTTCTATTGCGTGCATTTAGTACAATTAATAACAGCAACAACAACAACAGTTTTTTAGATTGTTCATAAAGGGGGAATGAATCATTGCTTATGGTTTGCAGGTGGAGAAATGGAGGTACAGAGAGCTGAAAGTACTGTGACTAAGAGCACAGCTGGTAGATGAAGGAGGGAGACAGAAGGATGTCTCCTGAGACTACATCTAGCATTTGAAGCAGACTGCCTTTCGTTAGAAAGCCTGGAAAACCCTATGAGGTGTCACTAACTTTGGTTGGTTATGTATTTTGCCAAGGAAGTACACTGACTTGATATAAACAGGCTATGTCTCTACCATCACATTAACACTCAATTTTTTTCTGACAAGTCTTTTCTTTCCTCTGATGCAAGGCCAGTCATTCTGGAGAACACAGAGTGGTTCGGGACACCATAAGGGTCTGAATTATTTCAGCAGTTCACCTGTCTGTGGGAAAATGCAAAAATCCATAGAGGGTGCTCTTCCACTTTAGGCTAAAGATTGCAAGGCTGTTCAGAACATCCCTCCAAAATAAACCCCAACTGTGGCCATAGAAGTTGAAGAAGATGTATGGCATAACTGAACAATTTATTATTTTTTTTCATAAAATTGAAGTTCATTTCTTTTCTTCATGCCATAGCTAAATTCAGGTAGAAAACTCTGTAAAGTGAGTAAAAAATGAGAAATGGACAAATGACTGGATGTGTGGTACAATAGGGAAGGAAGAACTGAAAGTTATCCCAGAGTATAGAGACCTACAAAACAAAAAGAATTATGGCATTTTGAGAAGTACCTTCTGGAGAGAAAGGCTGTATTTCAGGGACACAACCTTACAGTTCTTGTAAACACTTCTAAGAAGACATTTTCCTCTATTAATGTTGCTAGTTGGCTGCCTCAGTGACCAAAAGTGAGAATCCTGGACAGTTGGTGTAAACCAGATTAGAGACCCTCCTCATTTTTGAAATGGAAACCAGATGGCAGGCTTGAAAATCTCAGTCATGAACTGGCTGTCTCCCCAGATATTTAAAATATTACATTAAAAATATCTCTAAGGGAAAGTTAATAATAAAGATGGTGCTCTGTACTGAAGAAAAATGACATTAAGTATTTCCTGTTACTAAAATCACTTTGCATAATACTGAAAATGCATTTCCAGTATTAGCAAGATATGTGGTATTATGAAATCAAGCAATTTTTCATAAAACCTACAAATGACTGTAAGTTGTGATTCAGTCACAACAGTTTGACACCTCCCTGAGGACTATGGGGTGCTCTCGTAGGGGCAGTCACCAAACATACCCACCTAACTAGCATGCCTCTGGAGAACAAATATAACAATAAACATTTTTGTTTCGTGGTGCCTCCTTTGCTAGGAAGATGAAGGACACTCAGATGCCTGTTTTCTTTGAGAGGCAAGGTGCTGCAGAGGTGGAAGGGTTGTTGCAAACTACTGAGCAGGTGTTTTGCACAGGTCTAGTGCCGTGCCATCCCGTGGACAATCCTCAGTTGTGTATGTTGCCAGTCTCTGAGCGAAACTAAATCACTGGAAAAAGAATTTAAAACCCTGTAGCATTCAAGTAAAAGAAAAACAAACTAGTGGTTTTCCCTGTGAACTAATTTTAGGCTTTAGGCTAAAATACTCCACTATTGAACTTAATTGTTTTCACTTTCCTGAGATGAACCACTAAGCTTTTGAGAAACGATAAATCAGATCTGCTGGTACACTACCTCAGCTCATCACAGTGACACGAGATCTCAGCTGGCTCTTCCCACAACCCACAGTGCAATTTCTAAACTACAAACTAAGATGAGAGTTCCTCCCAAGGCTGCCTTTCCCCATTAATCTATAGGACTGTGTGGGCAAGGCAAGGGTGTAAAGAAGATTTTTAACAGTAGGATTGGTGGAAAGTTGAAATTCCTGCTGCCATTTCCCATTTTCAGTTTTTATGAAAAGGCTTCATGAAGTAAACTTCTTACCACATGAAGACAAGCACTTTTTATAGCTGTCTCTATTTCAGCCTCCTCCTAGATTAGCAGGCTTGCTGAGGCAGTCCTGTGTTCTCCCTGGCTGACCCCAGCAGCTGGTATGGGAAGGAAAAGGGAAATTGTGGAGGGATCTGATTTTTTGCACTGGGGCTATCACCACACACTTCAGTTAAGTGTACAAAATGGAGGGAACCTTTCTTTTTTAGTTTCTGAGATATGATGCTTTGTGGATACTTTCTCTGTCTAAAGGCAACTTACTCTCTTGCTCTGAACTTCTGGCTGTTACTGAGGTTCAGATGTTTCATTACTGAGGTTAGTGCTTAGGAGGAAAAAATTACAATCTACCACCAGAAATACATAGGAAACACTCTTCTATCCATCATGAGACATGGTCACAGCCAAATATGAATTCAGGAATTCAATTCCCTTCAATTGAAAGGTGAAGCTTAGGAAAATATTGCTACTTCATCTCAAAATTCAAAGCAAACAAACAAAACCCCACTATAAATATAATAGAAACATAGAGTGGTTTGAGTTGGAAGGAACCTTAAAGATCTTCTAGATGCAAACCCCCTGAATGGGCAGGGATAGCTCCCGCTAGACCAGGTTGCTCAGAGCCCCATCCAACCTGACCTTCAACACTTCCAGGGATAGGGCTTCCACAACTTGTCTGGGTAACCTGTTCCAGTGTCTCACCACCCTCACACTAAAGAATTTCCTCCTAATGTCTAACCTAAATCTCCTCTCTTCCATTTTTGTTCCATTACTCTTGTCCTCTCACTACAAGCCCTTGTAAAAAGCCCCTCCCCAGCTTTTCTGTAGGCTCCCTTCAGGTATTGGAAGGCCATCATGAGCTCTCCCCAGAACTTTCTCTTCTCCAGACTGAACAGCACCAATTCTCTCAGCCTATCTTGATAGGAGACATGCCCCAGCCCTCGGATCATCTTTGTGGCACCTCTACTGGACTTTTTCCAGGAGCTGCATGTCCTTCTTATGCTGGGGGCTCCAGAATTGGACACAGTACTCCAGGTGGGATCTGACAAGAGGCAAGTAAAGGGGGAGATCAACTCTCTCAACTTGCTGGCCACGCTTCTTTTGATGAAGCCCAGGCTTTCTGGACTGCAAACTCACATTACCGACTCATTTTGAGCTTCTTGTCCACCATCACTCCTAAGTGTTTCTCCTCAGTACTGTTTTTGATCCATTCTCCACCCAACCTGTATTTGTGCTGGGGATTGTCCCAACCCAGGTGCAGGACCTTGCGCTTGGCCTTGTTAAACTTAATGCATTTTGCATAGGTCCACCTCTCAAGCCTGTCAAGGTCCCTCTGGATGGCATCCCTTCCCTCCAGCATGTCAACCTCACCACACACTTTGGTGTTGTTGGCAAACTTCCTGAGGGTGCACTCAATGCCACTGTCCATGTCTCTGACAAAGATGTTAAATAGCACCTGTCCAAGTACCAGCCTTTGGGGAACACCACTTGTCAGTCCTCCATATCTAGGAAGCAATGCATTTAGCTGACCTCTGGGTTTTATTTTGGTCTTTCTACAGTCGAGGAGAACACAGCATGTGATGGAATGAACCCGCCTGATCTCCTCATTGCACTGGAAATTTTGTACAGATAACAGTTCTCCAGTTGACTTTACAAATCCAACAATTACATGAAACAAACACTATGTAACTCTCATTTAGGTAAAATGGTTTAAAGCCACGTGCTTCCTGAGACATTGCCTGTTACTAGAGAGAAAGAACATTATTTCAAGTCTGTTGAATTTGGGTCACCATTTTTAGGACAAGTAGATTTTATCAGCTCGAAGAGGAGTCAAACAAATGTGAAAGATGGAACAACAGATACAAAGTTATCCTCTTTTGCAGACTGTGTTTTCCTTTCCCTTTTGATTTGGCAGCATTACGTATTTCCTCATGTACCATGGAGATGAAAACATTTTTTATGCAGTTACTTAACATGATAGCCTTTGTGGCACTAAAAATAATGCATTTAAATGTGATTTGTGACTACGTGTCCAGTGTGCAAAACCATACTCATAATTTCCTTACACTCAAATTAGGCCTAAGGGATTATGAGTACAATTATGGTGTTGACTGGTTTCGTACAATTGGTTAAAAATGCAAGGATATTTCATCAGCTTTTCTTGAGGTTTATGAGTTATGGATTCAGTGAAACACCCTGTGGAAGTAAGAGCAGGAAGTGAAAAGCTAGTTCAGTGATATCCATTGCTGAAAATAGTAGGAAGTAATAAATATTGAACACCAGAAACTGTCCATGACAGTCATAAAATCAGTTGAAGAAAACTGATGTGGACTTGTGAGGCAAGTGAATAAGATGATGAAGCAAATGGGAAATGCACCTATTTCAATAGATAGGACCTACAAAAACGCAGATAATTTTGGATGCGGTGTGAAAAGATTGAAGCACACCTGCCACATGGCAGTTGCCTTTTTTAGCGGAGTATACATACAAGTCTATTACAGACCTCCTGATCAGGACAAGAGAGTTGATGAGGCTTTCTACAGGCAGCTGGAAGCAGCCTCACAACTACAGGCCTTGGTCCTCGTGGGGGTCTTTAACTACCCAGATATTTGCTGGAAGGCCTACACAGCCAGCCATTCACAGTCTAGGAGGTTCTATGAGGTTCCTCCAGTGCATTGATGATAACTTCTTAATGCAAATGGTGGAGTCAGGATAAAGGAGGAGTTTGCTCTTGTAGATGAGGATTGGGTTAGCGATCGCTGATCACTAATCAGGGATCAGTGGACACCCATAACTCGATGGGTCCACATGGAATACACCCGCAGGTGCTGAGGGAACTGGTGGAGGTCATTGCTAGGCCACTTTCCATCAACTTTGGTAACTTGTGAGCAACAGGAGAGATGCCTAAAGACTGGAGGATAGCAAATGTCACTCCAGTCTACAAGAAGGGCAAGAAGGAGGACCTGAGTAACTATAGACCTGTCAGCCTTACCTCCATCACTGGAAAGGTGATAGAACAACTTATTCTTGGCACTGTCTCTAGGAATATCAAGGATGAGGGGGTCATTAAGAGCAGTGAACATGGTTTTACCAAGGGGAAGTCATGTTTGACCAACCTTATAGCCTTCTATCAGGAAGTAACTAGGTGGATAGATGGTGGTAGTACATGTGGTTTCTCTTGATTTCAGTAAAGCATTTGACACTGTCTCCCACAGCATCCTCATAGATAAACTGAGCAAGTGTAGTCTTGATGGTCAGGTAGTGAGATGGATTGTGAACTGGTTGAAAGGAAGAAGTCAGAGAGTTGTGGTCAATGGGACAGAATCTAGTTGGAGGTCTGTGACTAGTGGAGTCCCTCAGGGGTCAGTACTGGGACCAGTACTGTTCAGTATTTTCATCAGTAACCTGGATGAGGGAACAGTGTGCCCTCAGCAAGTTTGCTGATGACACTGAACTGGGAGGAGTGGCTGACACACCAGAAGGCTGTGCTGCCATTCAGTGAGACCTGGACAGGCTGGAGAGTTGTGCAGGGAGAAACTTGATGAAATACAACAAGGGAAAGTGTAAAGTCTTGCACCTGGGAAAGAACAACCCGATGTACCAGTACAGGTTGGGGGCCAACCTGCAGGACAGCAGTGTAGGAGAAAAGGACCTGGGGGTCCTGGATGACAGGAGGATGACCATGGGCCAGCAATGTGCCCTTGTGGCCAAGAAGGCCAATGGCATTCTGGGATGCATTAGAGAGGGTGTGTTTAGTAGGTCAAGGGAGGTTTTCCTCCCCCTCTATTCTGCCTTGGTGAGGCCGCATCCGGAATATTGTGTCCAGTTCTGGGCCCCCCAGTTCCAGAAGGACAGGGAACTGCTTGAAAGAGTCCAGCGCAGAGCCACAAAGATGATGAAAGGAGTGGAACATCTCCCTTATGAGGAAAGGCTGAGGGAGCTGGGTCTCTTTAGCTTGGAGGAGACTGAGGGGAGACCTCATCAAAGTTTACAAATATGTTAAGTGGGAGTGTCAGGAGGACAGACCCAGGCTTTTTTTAGTGACATCCAGTGATAGGACAAGGGGCAATGGGTGCAAACTGGAGCATAGGAGGTTCCATGTAAATATCAGAAAAAACTTCTTTACTGTGAGAGTGACAGAGCACTGGAACAGGCTGTCCAGAGAGGTTGTGGAGTCTCCTTCTCTGGAGACATTCAAAACCCGCCTGGACACCTTGATGTGTGATGTACTCTAGGTGACCCTGCTTTGGCAGGGGGGTTGGACTAGATGGTCTTTTGAGATCCCTTCCAACCCCTAAGATTCTGTGATTCTGTGGTTCTGTGAACAGTATGCATATATTCAAGGCAATAATGAGTGTTCTGTGGACAAAATGGAAGGATCAACATATAAAATTATTATTTACTTTAATTATTTTAAAAATGCATAATAAATACTTCACAGAGAAATCTGCTGTAATTTCAAATTTTAATGTTTCTGAAAAGGTATTATTTTCTGGTATTGTGCTTAATGCATAAAATACACTGCATGTGTGCCAACATCTATCTGCTTGTGAAAGCATGTGTTTTTAAATTTAAGGTCCCTCCCAACTCAAAACATTCTATGATTCTATGATACAGATAGAAACCATTGGGCTGCAAATAAAACTGGGGTAAAACAGGTTAAATGGTTCAGCAATAGTCTGATATTGTGCTTATAAAAGCAAAAGCAGTAGATGCAATTGTGTTTAATTGACAACTAAAATGAATTTAATACCTTTTGAGATTCTTCTCACAGATTCTATTAAGAAAGTATTTTCTCATTTAAACAAAGAATGAGTTGTCCAAAACCTGATAGGTTTAGGAAAAAAAAAAAAAAAATTCTAGGTATTTTGGTGAGGAAGGGTTTCTCTAGTTTAAATTAGTCATAACTTGTTCTTGGAAAAACATACAAAGAAAGGATAAGTCAAATTCTTCTGTAATATGCATGTAGACAAGAACTGCATTTGAAGATTAATTATCTCATTATTTTGCTAATATGCTGTAATTAACTGAGCTATAGCACTGAAATTACTAAATGTGGGATTACTATTCCAGATTTGAATTAGCTTGTATCTCAGAAATGTTCTTCACTACACCTCAGCTTTAGGACATAAGCCTAATTAAATTACCACTTTATTTGCTGCAGCTGCTTCATAAATTTGCACTTCAAAATAGTTCCATCATTCACCATGTCATTTCCTGTGTTTTGTAATTATTGGCTGGTAAAAAAATTAAACCCAAGGAGTTTAACAATAGCACTGTAGCTTTTTCTTACACTCAAATTAGGCCTAAGGGATGCTGAGCGCAATTATGGTGTTGACTGGATTAGTACAATCGGTTAAAAATGCAAGGATATTTCATCAGCTCGTGGCTTATGCCCAAGAAAATGAAGCTTTAATTTCATTTAAGTTATTTCCATTATTTCTGGGGAAGGGGGGGCAAAGTAGTTATTCTGTAGTTATTTAGGACCAAGAAGGTGGAACAGACTGAATGAAACAATGTCAGTGGGATTTTCACCATTACCTTCAAAGAAATCTCCCTTTCAGTTTAATCTACTCTTCTTGTAATGTAAGAAACATTACATTAGGTTCTGGGGGAGTTCATATTTACTTTGCTGGTGCTTTAAACAGAATTTGTATATTTTTTCTTACATTCCTGTTTCCAGTATTTTACCATTACTTGTGCAACTGCTAAAGGAAGTGGAAAAAAGAGGGATATGAGAGAATACACTTTACTTATACCAAACCTTCTTGAACTTTTGCCTTTTGGAGAGGTTAAATCTTAAAGGGACATATTACCATGGCAGTTTGCCACAGATCATTGCTCCTGTAGTACAGTCAGGTACGGGCAGCTGTGCTTGTCTGGTATTTTAATACCTGACTACTTCAAGTCAGATGTCATTCCAGAGCTATTACCATTACTCAGAAATAGCTGGAATGATAGCTGTAGGCTGTCTACCATTTTCAGGAAAGATATTGGTTTCTGGGTAGTCCTGAAATGTGCAAAGCCATGCTACAGTATTTCTTCTAGACATTATTTTAAATACAGGACCTGGTTATCAGTCCCCATTGGCATTCTTTATAATCATCTGCTGTATGCAAACATGCAATGCCATTAAATTGACATTATTATTCATGAATACATTTGGAAAATCTCATTCATCATACATCCCTTAGAAAACTAAAATAACAAATATAAGCAAGGTCATTCATCTTTCTGGGATGCTGCAAATTGGAAGCATCATGACTAACCACGGTGCTTTCTTATGAAAACACTTATTTTCATTCTTATATTTTGTGGATTTGGGGCCTTTTGAATGCAGTGAACAGAATGTTGCCTCCAACTACCTAAATAAATTGTGGATCTTCTCTGCCTTTCTCCTGAGGCAACAAACATCCTATCAAAATTGCAGGTGGGGAAGACCTCTTCCCATAGCAAAATGATTCAGGATGTTTCTACAGAGGGATTTCTACCTTATAAACTCTATAACTCCTTGGTATCATCCAAAGTTCAAATGGACCTGCTCCATCCAAATGGAACTGAATACATACATTTGGAACAAGTAGGACAGTGATACTGTGAGACATTTCACCACTATGAAATGGAAGAACTATTTTCCCAAACTACAGGACAACATTTCTGCATAAAAGGAAAAAAAACAACCCACAAACAAAACAAACAAACAAAAAAACCCCCCTATCTTATTCTGGGTTTGGAGAGACCTTGATTAAAACCTATGGGATATGCAGGTAATAAGAATAGACCCTTTTAAAGAAATCTGACTTTTTTAATAAATTGTATTAGACAAAATAGTTGTCAAGCTTCAATATTCAAGTCTTCAGTGGCTATCAGTCTTCGTAGCTCCATCTGTTTCGAGTGCCACTATCCCAACACGTATCAGCTGTGACTCCAACCTTTCAGCGTTTGGTTATCAGCCTGTTAAAGAAAGATAAGCAAGCACCCATACAGATATGTATCATCTTGGAGGTAATATTTGGTATTGATGGATTGATATAGGAGGCTCTCAGTGTATTTTTATAGCCAGGAAATCCAGCCATCTTCATCACACCTGTATGGCAAAACAGATGTAGCAAAACTAACTTTTAGTCTTCCAAAGCTGTCACCATGTAAACATATAATCCTTACAAAAATTTGTCATAAAACCCTTCATTTTTCTTGAATAGCTAAAATAATTTCTTTATAGTTAGCATGAATATCATCCTTCACTAAAAGTAAAAAGAAGTAGCAAACATTAGTAAACCTCAGAGGGATTTCAGACTGCAAATCTCCATCTTAACACTAAATCTCTATCTAGCTAAGATAAGATCACAAAAATCCATTTCTGAACACTACGGTGTTTATGGAGTAGTTCAGATCTACTGGATTTCACATTTTAGGGTAGTCTCTTTCAGAATAAATGAAAACTTTTCCCAAAATTGACGTATCATTTAAAAAAAATAAATAAAATGAAACCTATTAACAAGTGCTTCAATATATAGTATTTTGTGATTGCATACTCTTGTCCGCGGGCAGAAAATTGGTCTCAGTGATATGACCAACAGATCTGTTATATTCAGTGTTCAGAGATCAGAACTGCTGCAAGTTAATTAATTCCTGTACCTCTGTAATGGATGTTGCTCTGTTAATAGTGTATTCAGTAAAAGAGGTGATGAAAGAGATGATGAAGTATGCTGGAAAAGTGAAAAATGTTATAACAGTAGTTATAAAAGGTACAGTGTAATATGGTGAATGCAATTTGCTCAATGCTGTTAATGTTGCTCATAAAAAAATCTCATCCTGTTCTCACCAGGGAAGCAGGCTGTGCCCTACACTCTATCTACAGAGTCCTTCAGCAGTTTAATATGACCAAACTAAATGAATTCCCTTGCATCTACTTAATATATACCCCAAAAACATAATTTCTGGGTGGATGGCTTGTATCAAGGCAAAGAAATACAGGAGGCATCCTGAAAAGTAGTAGGCTCGTGTATATAAACACATTCCATAATGTTCAGCATGTAAAGCTTTTTAATTTTGCCTCCTATATTCAAAATTACATGGGAAGACATCCAGCTCCTAATTTATTATTCTTCTTAATTATGCTCTACATGTGCAATGTGGTAGTTAGTGGTTAGCAGTGAAAAACTATTTATGCCTAAAAAACCTCCTGCATAATTGAAGTGAATTTCTTGGTTAGTGTCTTTACCATCCCTAGAATAAGGAAAGTGGGAGGGGGAATGAACTACAGTTATACTGCAGTGTTACGTGTTTCTATGTTTTTCTGTGTGTTAAGTATTTTTTATACTTACTATGTGTCAGCTCTCTAAGATGATTTGTCTCCCATGTCTCAAAGGATGTTAACAGCATGCTGAATCAGCCCGTTAAATCTCAGTGGTGCACATGTTGCCTTTTATCCTCTTCTACCTCTGAAAAACCCCATGCTGATGAAAACTAAAATAAACGAGTGTGTGTAAGAATGGTGAAAACTTGTTAGATGCTGAAATGATAGCAGAAATACATTCAGAAAGGCTCAGCAGTGAGCAGAGGGAGAGACCCCTGTACAGCACACAGCCATGGCTGCATCCTGCAGTCCATGGCATCCCTATCTGTGTTTGAGGAGGGATGGGAAGATCTAAAAGCCCTTTTACCTTCTCCCAGGCGAATCCAGACCCAACAGGCCCATAATTGGGACCAGCGCAAGGACTTGTGCTCATGCCAATCCCATGTTGCCATATGTCCCACTTACTGAGCTGTCCCGTGTTGCCATCTGTCCCCATGCCAGCCCGGCCACTCAGGGCCATCTGTTTCTGCCTGATCCATCCCATGGGGCCAGATGTCTCGCCCTTCTCCAGGCTGGTGTAGCTGCATACCTTTTCTAGAGGTACACAAATTCCTACCAGCCATGGATAAATATCTGCTAAAAGGGGCAGAAAGCATGAGCAGCAGCCTAGAAAAATCAATTTGTTCTGTCTGTATTTCTTAATCAGCGTCTAGTTCAGATTTTGGCATGAAACCTGTTTTTGCAGGTCCTCAAAAGTTTCAGCGCTGACATTTTATTGAAACTCTGAACTCAGGTGGCAGAACTTGAGCTGGGAGACAGTGGGAATTCTATTATATTTTTTGCAGTGTGCCAATTACTCTGATGTCATGTAGGAGCTCATTTGAGAACACAAGGAGATTGCAAATCTGGTCCTGCACCTGTGCAAAAGCCTGGCTTTGTATAATCAGAATTATTAAACTAATCTCAAGTTTAGTACCATTCAAGTGGTGGCATATTAGGAAATAATTTAACCTATTGCCCAGCATTTTGAAAAATCTGAGTCTACAAAGCTATATTTAACCAAGTAAGTAGAAAAAAAGGAAACACTTCTGGATTCCTGTGAAAAAGCTATTCCCTTGGTCACTGCGGGCACTTACCTGTATCTAGATGAAGGATATGGGGAGAATTTTCCACTTTCCAGTTGCATATTCTCACATCGCAGCTCCCTACTGGGACAAAACACAGGCATGCACCAGCTGTCCCTCCTTCTTCCCTCCCACCTTCCCACAATCTGGTTTTCACAGAAAAGAAAACTGGACAAGAGCCACCATTTTTCCTAGCAGGTAAGTCTAGACATAGCTTATAATACCCTTCATACCAATTCTCTTCCCTCATTTTCAGTCTGTAGCACATTTTAACTTACTTATAATGAAATGAGTATTTTTTTAAGTGTTCCAGTTTGATTGATGTGATGGAGAAATCACTGTCATTATTGCTGCAAAATATTTAGGGAGGGATTGTTTCAACATACTTGCTGTTTATCCAATAAAATATTTTCCCTGAAACAGCAGAGGTTAAAATATGAGATTTGAAATCCCATATGCATTGACGTAGATGCTATAACTTTTGTTGATTTCAGTAGGGCCAGAAAGCCACCTGTGGTGAATATTCTGCTCTATCTCTCCGCATACCTAAGCCATTTAGGTGCTTCTAAAATTAACAGTCATGTTATCCTGGTACTAAAGTTATATATATAACTAAAGTTATAAACAGCAATCTGATGCAAATTCGGATGATCGGGTTCCAGTGGAAAACAGAGTATTACTAAATCAGAGACACAAATAAATCTTTTCCTCAGTTATTTTCATAAGGTTCAGATTAGACATCTATGGTTTAAGTCACAGCTGCATACTTACCCCGGACTTCATAGTACAGGTCTTGGGTAGTTTTCAGACATTCTTTTGGCTTAAAGATGCATGAAGAATCTTAAAATTATTTCACAATGTGTAATAAGGAATGATGAGTTGCACTGACAAACTAAAATTTGTACTTTAAACATTAACACCACATGTTGCTAATCTTAAAAAGGAATTTATTCTTTAGAAGAAAATCTTCTGAATATACATGCCCACCTCAAAGAATTAAATTGCTGCTGTCTTCAAAGATTGCTGATGAATATTGGAATATGGCTCTGTATAAAGTTACAGCCATGATAAATGCAAGATTCCATTAAAACCACTGTCTGACCCCAGACTGTGTGTCACTTAGCTAGAGCAAGATGAGTACAGAATTACCTATGCATCAGGATCATCTGTTACAAGTTACTTCAGTAGGACACATTTATATCTGAGATACTTCAGGGGAAATCAGGGAATGGTGAAAGAGTATCTCACTGGACCAAAAAACTGTTCCTCAGCCTCTGGTCGAAATCTGATCTCAGCTGAAGCTGGAGCCATTCTATTTGAAAGTAAAGCCAAGATCCAGCTTCACTTCTCCCAGAGGTGGGAAAACACAGAACCAGCCAGGGACTGGCAGCTGCTCATGGGCCCTGGCGCAGCAGCTACCCTGAGCATAACGTGCACATGAAACATGTAGCAAAGTTGGTCAGCTTACTGACACCAACCCGGTGCATTAGCTGCTTTCTGCATTGGAAAAC
Source organism: Apus apus (assembly GCF_020740795.1). Lineage (NCBI taxonomy): Eukaryota > Metazoa > Chordata > Aves > Apodiformes > Apodidae > Apus > Apus apus. The sequence goes on from NC_067282.1 coordinate 19,447,564, forward strand.
CAAGCCAAGGCCAACAGCATCAGTTTCAAAGTCTGCTGACGGTGTGCAGGCAGTGCTACCACAGGCCAGGATGCAGGGAGCAATGCAGGGAGCGATGCAGGGAACATGTGCTGCCTGCCTGCTGTACCAGCAGCAGATTGCTTGGCCACAGCAAGATAGAGTTACTCACCAAGGAGTGTGTGGTAGGTTTTGATAACATATGAACAGATGCTAATACTTGTGCAGTTTAAGGGAAGAATGTAAAAAAAGGAGGAAGAGGGGAGAGAAAATCCCAAGATGTGATAGAGGTACATTATCAGTCATTTTGCTTTTATGAATACGAACAGCAGGTAGTCCATTAAGCCCAGCATTTTCACTTAACAATAGGAGTTCTGATAGCCATTAGAAGCAGGTCATATTTAATAGCAGTCGACTCCCTCAACTCTTTCTCCTACAGTACATTTAAATGATTATTTGGCAAGTGAACTAAATTTGTTTCTCCTGCACGGGACTGGAAGAGGGGTAAGAAAAGGCATTTATTTTTGCAGAACTGGATCCCTTGCCACCCACTCCTCTCTGAATCTCAACTACTATCTGCTAAGTCAAAATGAACTTTAATAAATGAGCTGAACTCATTAGGTATGTGAAGCTCATGCTTACAGTCATAATGATTTTAAAATGTGTGGCTGCATCTTGAAGAAGAACAGAGCTTGACATAATTTCAGTTATCAAATACTGGTAATTGACACAGAGACAGGCTGTGCTTTACACTGGGTTATAATTAATCCACTTCAGTGACCTCAAAGGCTGCACTTCTGAGAAATCTACCACTTACGTTTTGATTCTTTGTCAACTACTTCAGCAGACATAAATTACAAATGAGGTACTAATGAAGTATTTCATCACCTGTTTACCTTCAGTGATCAGTTCCCTTACCCTAATTTACAGGAGGCACTATTTTTTTTGAAGCTACTGTCAGCTGGAGCTGCCTTTTACTCTGAGCAGTTATAAATTAGCACATAACTGTGCTTACTCTCACCAGCTCTTTGTTCTGGTTTTAAAATATTACAGCATAGGAGGAAATAAGTTTATGTTTAGAAACTGATGGATAAGAAGAGAAAAAAAAATACATCTTTTCTCCTTTCTTTTCTTTAAAGTCTCACTAAATGGAAGGAAATTCCCCACTGATGTAAATACACCAAATCTTACTGCAGTGAGTGTGATTATGTCTATTTACACCAGTAGGGAGTCTGACTCACACAGAAGCTAAATCCTGCCATATTACGAAGCACTTGGTGTAATCTTGAAATACCTGTCAAAGAATCACCTTAGTATGCCGAGGTACTGTTGCTGAAATCCTTACGTTATGTCTGTGATGCCCACGTAACTACCTCTAATTTAAAATGGCAGGACTTGATTCCCATGTGCAGGATGAAAAAAGTGGAGTAAGGGATAATTTGAGGGATGAGTAAGCAACAGCTCAACTTTCAGAGGCTTGCAGGCGAGGCACAGCCGTACCAACTGCCTCGTCCTGACACTCTGCTCTGATGGGGCTGCTCCAAATCAGCTCCTGCTCTTGCCAACAAGTCCCTTTTGTTCCTGCAATACCTTCCCATGGGCTCTGCACCATCTTCCTCCAGGATGAGGGCTCTTTTCTCTTCTAGGTACCAGTGCTTTTATCTGCATCTATTCCACCCAGCATATTGACCGGCTGTCACAACTTCGTCCTTCTGATGACAGTTCTTCTCCTGCTCTTTGTTGGTGTCTCCACCTTCCTCTCCCTTTTTTGGACTACTGTGGTGCCCACAGTAGGTTTCAACCCAATGAAAACTAAATATTCTCCCTGTTTTTAATGAGAGTTGTCGATATTTTATCAGCTCTATTAAGTAATGGAAAAGCCAGAAAAATCTTCTCATGTTTTTTCAGAGACCTAAGACAAAGAGTGAAGAAATTTAATTATGGGGAAAGCTATGTGTAATTTGTGAGTGCTGTTTGATACCAGGCACTTCATGTGGAAGCTGCAACTGGAGTCACAGTTGGCTGGAATTCAGGGCAAACTCACTTTGTGAGTCTGAACCAAACCAGTGAAGAGACTATGTGACAGATCATCTGGATTTCGTTGCATGTTGAGCTGGAACAGGAGGTTGCTTGACAAATGAGAGTAGAACGTATTTGTTTATTTTTTGATGGAGTCCTTAACTGGCTCCTTTAGGGATTGAATTGAAGAAAAGAGACAGAGAAACAGGCTCCCAGGTTCTGGAGAATGAAGCAGTATGCAAAAGGTGTGGAGAGATGAAGGGCAATGCAGGGGCCTCAAACACTGCCAGACATGAGGCAATGAAATGTACCTAAACGTACAATTTCGTCTACACTTTTAAATTCCCTGTAGTAAATAAAGCCATGAGCTGTTGCTTAAAGAAAACAAAAATCTTTTTCTTGGTTTACTTCCACTGACAAACATCCTTGAAAAATCCAAGCTGCAAGCCTACAGCATCACATAACTGGAGATGAGAAGAAAGTGTAATGAAGGTACTGGGGAGTCCTTGGACTCAAGACCAGCATGGTGACCCAGGGCCACTGTAACACAAGGTCTCAGTGCCACCAGGGGAGAGCAAGCAGCCTGTGCCCAGGAGGCATCCCAGGCAGCCCCTGGACACAGACACAGCTGCAGACTTCTGGGACAAAAAAAAGTTCAAAGCACTAGGTCCAACATGTGAGGGTCCAAATAGACCTGCTTGGATGACATTTCTCAAAAGTGGAACTGGACAGACCATGTGCCTTAAAAGCTTCCTCTTGAGCCTGTTTATGCATTCAGGTCTAGTTATCATAGAAAACCTACAGTGTAAGTTCCTACTGCACTGGTAAAATCATATTCTGAAATAATGTTTTTCTGGGTCTGTTTTCCTCTAGGTTTTACAGCCTGTGATGCTCGGGGTAGGAATGGACTTGAGACAACTCTACTGGAAAGCCATGTGCGCTGAACCCTGGACACCCCTCCCCAGACATCTCTGATTTGGAAACCCATTGCTGAGATTCATTGCCCCACGTCAGCCATGATCATCACTTGGTGGAAAATATGGGAAAATAGAAGGCTGTGTTTGTCATTTGAATGTGCTATTTCCTGGACCTCACCACATCTTCTCTTTTCCTCTGTCTCACTCAGTAGAACTAATCACTCTCAGATTGCCCAGGGCTGACCACATTTGTTGCAACAAATATGTCTATCATGGGAGAAACAAACCCTGAACCCAAAAGTGTCAACAAGGCCCTATCTACTAACAATTTCTATAGTTTTTCATAACTAATTACTTTGCTGTACAAGGGGGAAAAGAGTTATTACCATAGCAACGGTCACAATACATAATATTGAGCATTTTTTAAAGTAAGCTGTATTTTTTGCAAGTATAGACACATCATGATGACAAATTTTTTTCTTTTGCACTTTTCCAACAGTTGTAAACAATATGCAAAGAATATAATTTTTTAAACATTGATGGGATGCTGTGTTTCGTGCAGGAGGCACCTACAGCCCACCTCTGTGGGTAAAAAGGAAGCGTTCATCCACGACTTAATTCATACCACTGAAGATGCATCCCGTTTTTCCTTATTCTGCCTCAAGAGGAGGAAGCAGTTGCAAGGCAGCTGAAGTCTGTCTAAAGCTGCCATCTACTTCCATCCTGGCATTGTGCTGCTAATTATGGGAAGTCCAGAATGAGAGGAAGAAAATTACTGACCTCAGAATATGAATTACTTCTTTGCTGCATTTTCCTTTCCCTCAGTGGCCACAGGCAAAAGCCAAACTTGGCCCACTTTGGTGGAGTATGCCTTTCCCTGTGGGCTGTTACACTGTGCTTTGTGCTTCACTTCAGCAGATAAGACTCGTGCAGGCATGTAGGGTCGGAATAGGTGATGGTACGGAAGTGAAGCAGAAGCTTCAATATCCTTCATAAGTAGACAGAGATCTCATGCTATTTTTTTGATGCTATGTAGCTTCTGGATCTACCTTGAAAGAGAGAATTGTAAGAGCTGTGGAGAAGTAGTTAGGGTCATGTGTGCTTCTAGGTGCTTTCACAAGGTTCAACAGCACATGGGTTTCTCATGTTTCTGTGAAATCAATTATTTGTAATTCTCTCTTTAATTTATTTCTTCTGCAGGGATGTGGCCTTGTGCAATGTTTTAGTCTCCATTTTATCCCCAGAACTCTTTGAATTTTAAAAGTCAACAATAGTTTGTTATTGCAGTTTAAAGCAGGAGTCCGAGTGGAAGGAACCTGGAAAATAACTTACCCCCTTTTCCCCAAGAAGCCTACATGGCAAAACTACAAGCAACTTAAGCAGTTTGGGCAAATCCAAAATTGTCCTTTCCTTACCCAGCTCAAAATATTTGAAAATGTTAAAATCTCCTAGAACGACCTGTATACCTTTCTTAGAGTTCAAAATCAGCAAAGGCTGTAAGTCCATGCTCAGCTAAACACATGTGTAAGTTTTCTGCTGAAAGGAAGCCTAAGTTTGTTGTCCCTCTAAGGCCTGTGATTGGTACATATTTTCATTGCAGCTCTGATTAAAAAAAAAAACAACAAACAAACCAACCAACCAACCAAACAAACAAACAAAAAAAAACCAAAAAGAAACACTGCACACAAAAAAAACCAAAACAAAACCACAAACAAACAAATAAACAAACAAAATCCCTAGGAGAAGCCACAAAAAACAGAAGACTGTGTTTCTGTTTCTATTTTAATAATTGCATTCACTTAGAAATATAATTGCATAGTCATTAAATCCCATTCACATAAAATCCTGGCTAGCTTCTTTTTATGAAGTATTTTTTAGTATTGTTGTTGTAGTCTTTTTGCTCCCAAAACTGGCAAATGTGCATTAATTACAAGTCAAGAATTATCTGAAAGGTAAATTTCATACTAATGGAGCTGATGTACTTTCTTTTAAAACATCTTTGGTTATTTCATTGCTTACCATAATTTAAGACTTGGCTGCGTAACGAGTGTTGCACTTTGGCAATTGCTAAAATGGTCTGTGTGTGGTCAAGACAGCTGTGTCTGTTGTTACTGAACGTAATGCTGACTTAAGTAACCAGTATCCGCTTCAAGTAGGATTTCAAACCTTTTTGCTTTCTTTCACTAATACCAGGTTACACAGACAGAGAAAAGGGGGGCCAGTGCTGACCTGTCTTGCTGCTTGTTCTGCAAACGGTATGGCAGGCAGATAGAGCATGAACAGATTGCAATCTCTGCCTTCAGACCTTGAGCAATGAACAACAGCTGAACAATTTCAGGATGTTGTGTTTTGGGGTTCATCTCCCCATCTAACAAAACGCTAATCCTCAAATGACTTCAATTTCCACTTCCAAAATGTTCTGAATAAATCCCGTGCTGTCTGGTGCAGCGCCTTGGTCTTTGAGTTGCACAGAGGTGGTCTGATCCCTATCTCACTGGGAGCTGGGAAACAATGTCACCCAAGTCAACATATAAGTAGTATATACAATATCTAAACTTGGCATGAGAGGAAAATTGCCCCATGATTACACCACTCAAGGAAGTACTTTTAAAGCTTAGAAGAGAGGTGGGGATCAAACAGATATAAAAGGCTTTAGGGCAACCCTGCCAGCTGAGGAATTCATGCCTGAACAGCAGCGGGTGGTAGCTGCTGCCTTCCAAGCCCGGCTACACCTCTGTCCATGTCCCGCACCAGCCGCCAGCACTTGTGTCCTGGGGAAAAACCCAGGTTTCCCGCAGAGCTGGTGCCAAGGCTGCCTCTGCAAACGCTGCTGGCTTTGGGGGTGGATGAGCATCCCCTGCCTCCCCAGGGAGGCCATAGGCCAGGGAAGCTTTCACCACTGTGCCCCCTTTTCCCACAGTGACCTCCCCGCTGAGGGGACTGAGCGGTCTCTGCACCGTATGTTATGTAATTTATATGTAAATGAGATGGAGAATATGCACAAACGAGCTGCAGATACATTGCTCCAGTGGATTCCACTGTGCAGAATCTGGTTTCTATCAGAAGCATACACAGATGGGGCTTCTGCAGACTAAAGAAACCAAGATGTGATTGCTTTAAAAAAATGGGCCTACTGATACAATGCTGAGAGAAAACAGGAAAGCGCTAAGTATTTGAGTCTTAAAATAACACTGCTTTTTCTAGTCATTAAAGTTTCTGAGCTATACCTCCTATTGCACTCACAAACATTTAGCTATTATTCAGGGAATATGACTGGTGAGATTTATTCCAACACATTCCAGAACACCCTTGTAAGATGAGATTTAACATCAAGTGAACAACATGTCCTACATAAACCAAAAAGAAAAAAAAAAGAAAAAAAAAATCACGTCTTGTTTTAAATTAACCTTTCAAGGTCATGTTGGGATGAAGCCATTTAAATATATATCAAAGGAGTAGAGAAATGTGCAGCTTACTGCAATGTGTTCTTATGCAGTAAGAATATGTCCTCATTTTACACATGGCTGATTCACATACAATAAACACATTTTCAAAGGTGACCTTGAGGCTACTATCGACAGGTTTTAAACATTTGTGTTACAATTGAGTCCATGCAAACGTACGTGTGAAGAGTTTTAAAGGTTGTTTGGTTGGTTGTTTTTTTTTTCTCTAAACAAATAATACAAATAATTACTTTGTTGTAAGAGGCATAAATCAGTTTAGTTCTGTTGGGTTCCCTGGACCTACCACAATTTGCACTAGCTGAAAATCTGGCTCTCATTCTTTAATCCACAGATATACTTTGTCATTGCAGCTTATGTAAACATGAGATCAGCTAGTGCTTCCAAACCCAAATGAACTCCTTGATAGTTCAAGCTCAGACTTCAGTTTTAAGTCTGAATTTTACTCTCATAATTTATCTTACAACTAACCACAAGTAGACACAGAGGGTTGCTGGGGTTTGTGGTATGGTTTTGTCTGGAGATTTTTAAATGTAAGTACCCTGTTCTTCTCCAGACACAAAAATTTAAGTGTCCTATTAAAAGTTAACATAGCTGTGTGTACTTGTCTTAATAAGCTTTGAAAGAGCATTCTGTAATAGCCCAAACAAACCCAGGATCCAACAGATTCCCATTGTTTGAGTCAATCCACATTATAAACTGTGCATAATGTCTTTTTTTAACAAATGGGACTGTTTTCAATAGGAATGCAGGAAAGGAAAAGAAATAGGTGCATTTCTGTTTCATTCCATAATTTAAAATGCACACATGAGATTGGACAGCATATAAGTCTTCTTTTAATGTGCAAGGACCAGCCCATAAGAAATCTGAAATAAAACAGTTATTCACAAATGTGGTTTCAAACACTGGTATTTTATACACAGTGTCAGTATTATTAATTTTGTCTTGCATTTCCCCAAATAATTCAAACTACTTTGTAGTCAAAACACTCAGAAACATAAACTTGCCTCACTACTGCACAGCTACATAGGAATGAAATGTAAAGGGCATTTCATGGTGGGTAGCCTTGCAGAACACATTAAAGGACGAGAAAAATACTTAATCCACTTTAAACTATTGGGAGAATTTCAGCTGGCAAACTGGTCATACTGGAATTTGATCATATGCCACCAACACCTATATGAAATTTTCTAAAATGCAGTTTCTCAGGAGTGAAACAGTTGACTACTGTATTGACATGTGGGAGAAGTGTAAAGTAATAAATAGTCTAGAAAAGAACATGAAGTGAAGACTGAAAGCAATAATGGCCATGTTACTATGTACTTTAAAAGTACTTTTTATCTAAGAATTTCAAGTGAATTTTTACATAGCAAATTTACATCACTTGCTTTAGGCAACAGAGATGGTTAATGGGAATGCAGGGAATATAATTAGCAATTCTGTATTATACTGTGCTATTTTAATCACAGGACCTTTTTCTCTCTGAAGTACTTCTTATGCCTTTAGGACCAGATTTGGAAAGATTTATATGAAAATTTGCAGGGAGAAACCTACAAGGATTTTCCAAAGCACTATATACATCCAGGAAGAGCGGGTCCTAAATCACTGTGAGCACCCAGGTCTGAGCCTTGCAAAGATGACCAGTGTTGAAGAACCCTGGGATCTGTCTCCACATCAGCACATCACTGAGGTAGTGGCTACTTCACAAACACAGCCTTCAGTTGATCCACTCTAGATCCACTCAATATCCATGAAATCTTCTCATATGTTGAAAATGAGGAATTTCATTGAGGCACAAAACGTTGTACAATATTTTATTTCTGGGTTGTGGTTCCTTCTCCACCTATTCTGCATGCATTGTCCAGATGACTATCCTCAGTGGTGGTCTAGAAGTTCCTCTATCTCCTAGAAATTGAAAAATGAGATCTACAGAACCCTTCAGAGGCACTCCTATTAATGGAATAACAGATGAGTTGTCATTAAGCATTGGTGTGGAAAGTTGCTGTCAGACTTGGCAGTCCTCACTCCAGAAATCAAGCTTTGAAGTTTTCCTCAGTGTTGAGGGTTTATGATATAAATACAAAAGCAAAGAGTAAGTTTTATAGGTAGTTTACCAGACTAAACATAGTTGTGAAATCTGTTAAAAAATAAAGATTCCAAACATAGCAACAACTCCACAGCGACAACAAAGAAATTTGGGAACTGCTGTCCACTAGCTCCACCACATGGCAAAGCAGTAATTTACAGTTCGCTTGTCAGAAGGAGGAAAATCTAATAAAAACTAAAATCTTAGTGTGCCTCAATTTCCTTAGGACACATCTCTTCAGTGAAGTGGTCCCAGAGAGCAAAACCCTGACAAAGGCATATGCAAAGTCAAAATGGGCTTTGTAAGACTGTAACTCACAGCCTGCCAGAGCTTACAATCTTATTTAGGTGAAAAGCTGTTTCATTCTGCAGGTTGGAAACCATGTTTTCTTACATGTGTGCAGTACAGTAAAGCCCTTAGACTTTTCATGTCCTGTTGTACTTGGAAATGAGAAGAGCATGAGACAGTGGACAAACACTCCTGCCCTGGCCTTGCTTGGTTTACTCTCCCTAGAGATAATCTCTCCCTGTGAAGGAAATGTCTGTGCTCCTTCAGGTCAGGCACAGCCCATATCCTTTGGCTCCATGAGAGCAGAGGTTCTTAGTGGAGAAGGCAGATGGATCTATCTTGTGAAAAAATATGAAAAGCATTAAGTCCCTTATTTGGAGTACAAGTTATCTTGATTAGCCTAAGTCAACCTAGCTGACAAATGAGTGAACTAGACTTTTTATTTTCCTTTCATTTAAAAAATGGACACAGCTACAGCATTTGTGTTTGTAAAATGTAGTCTTAATTGCTGTTTTCGTCAGTGTTAATATCCCTATGGGAATGGTTATATTTCACTTATTTGGAAACACTACTTTGTGACAAATCACTAATTAGTATGTAAAGCCTGTTATGAAATGGACATAAAATGCAGAGTCATCATAAGTAGAAACTGGGTTTGACTCGCCAGCCTTTTCAAAGCTTTGCTTTGCAGATTCCTCATGGCAGCAACAGTAACTGTCAAATTGATGGTCAGTAACTGCAAACTTCTAACTTGCTAATTACAGAAGTTTCTGAAGTGCTGCTTTTGATTTGGGCATTCACTTGGTACGATTTGAGGTCACAAAGCATGGGATTCTTTACTATTATAAAAGTATTTTTAAATTGAAGCACAGCTATGTACCGGCATTTTGTGGCTTTGTAATTTTTACAAATAGCATTTTAATGCATTTTTAATATAATGTCAGAAAGTACATTCAAATTAATTTTTCAAATTTAGAACAAACTTTATTTATTCAGATTGTGACACAAGAAGTATCCTCAACTATTTTCTGGCACCAGAAGATTTGTGAGATAATTCAGACAGTGTACAGAGTTAGTATTTTAAGTAGCATGAGCTTACCAGAGAAGACAGGGAAGATTAGGACTTCTAGATTTATCTTATACAAGGCATAAAATACCTGTATTCACATCCCAGCAAGAAAACTCCGTATGCTGTGTGCCTACATAAGAGGAGGGATGGGTGCCTGGGAGACAGAACATGGTGTAAATTACGAGACCATGGAGAACACGGGGTTTTGATCATTACTTTCCTGACCTCTAGATGTACTAGACTTTTCTGACCAGTTTTTAAACTCTTTCAACAGTCATCTTCTTTCTCTACACAGTGATTTTTCATTGACTAATCATTCACAAGTTACCATGAAATAAGCAGCCTCATAAACTTAACTAATATTTACTTTAAGATAGTGCAGGAAAGCTTTCCTCATGGGGGATGAAGTAGGAATGCGCACACACATTGGTGAAGGTGGGTGTGCTTCCACATCTGGAGATAAGGACTCAGTGATAAAAGTGGCTACAAAACATTGACATTTTTTAAATTCATAATTCTAACTTGCGTATGTAAAGAAAAGAACAAAATCATTTTGGTTCCACTAGAAATTGTCTCCAGGTCAGATAATGCGTTTTACTTCTTCTGAAGGGTCATTTCACTCTGAGTTCCATGCTTAATTTTGAGATTTTTGCTTTCAAATCAAATTGCTTCCCTTTGTGTTTTGTTTAGAGATTCTTCACGGGCCTCCACATTGCTTTGTATGTCCTTTCATATTCTGTCTGTCACCTTTTTCATAAATTAAAAAAATAAATAAATTACTGATTTCACAGTACAATTTATTCTCATAGTATTCCTAATTTATTTTTTTTTTGCATCGGTTCTTTTTAGTCCTATTCTGGGATGATATAAAATCTCATATAATATGGGGAGGGTTTAAAAAAAGAAACTTTGTATTTTAGCATAGCTGTCCAATTTTCAGAGTACAGCAATCACTATGATGGCTGTGGGAAGAGAAATAATGACCTTCTTTGCTTTATTTCTTTTCAGTCTATGAGTGGAAACCATGAAGCTTTTCAGTCTGATCATTCTTCACATCCACCCTTGATAAAATTCTCAGCAGTCAGCACAGATCTGAGAAGGAAAAAAGACACTGTCTGTCTTGGTTTTCAACATTTGGAAAGTTTTAAGCAGTATTGCAGGTGGAAATATGGTCACAAATGTATTTTCTTTTTCAGAATTTCTTTCCAGCTTTTAAAATGAAAAATATAAGGCATATTCTGACATTTTAAAATATTTTTGAGCCCTTGAAAAAACAAAAAGTGAGGCAAAACAGAACATACAAAACATACATTATTTTTGCAGATGAGATTTTTGTGAAATCAGGATTTCATTTATCGTTAACTGATTACAGATGATTGCATCTGCAGTGCTAGAAAGTGGGATATACTGAGATATATTGAAGGGCAGATCCAGAATATTAATTGTATGAGTATCAAAAAAACTAAGAACTGAGACAGGGAAAAAAGGGAAAACACCTGTCAATCTGAGAAAAGGCAGGTCCATGCTTATATTTGTCACTTAACCTACCTAATTCTAAGTCGAAGGGACTGATAATTCTACGTGTCACCCAGGGAAAAATGCAAAGTGCACTTTCAAATGAAAAATGTTCCTGTGGCTATTTCAGTGGATTGTTAGGTACAAGCTGAGCTGTGCCATGAAAAGAGAAAATTGCACTTTTAAGGTCAAATGCTACAATGCAGAAGTTTACCTTTCAGGATTTATATATAAACACAAACAATAAAACACTACACTATAAAAGCAGTGTCTTATAATAAGCTTCCTGAGGTATGTAACTTGCCCGCTGCTGCTTTTCTTTCTTTGAAATGCTTTTAGTCCTTCTCCTGCCAGGAAGTGACAGGCTGGCATTTGGAAGAGGCCTTTATCAAAGAAGCCTGCTGTTACCTCCAAACCTGATGTTGCTATTGTCAGCTATAAAGGAGGCTGGTTACTCTCACAGCTAATTGCCACAATCTGTCATCCCTGAGATTTAGGTTTTGGGTTTTCTTCAAGGGAATCTTGATGTCCCTGAAAGGCCAGCTGTGGGGCTGGCAACCACCTCATGTAGGTCCTGTCTGGAGCCTGCCAGAGTTGACATGGTACCACTGCAGGCACCTTTGGTAGGGCTGGGGTTATCCTTGCCTTGGAGACACAGTTGCCAAAAAAATAAGCAGCTCAGTTTTGACCATGTCAAAGCCTCTGCCACTGTCCTCTCTCTGTCACTATGAGAAAGGAGGTCAGGTAAACACCTGCAAAGGTTCTGGAGCAAGGGGCACAGTCCTGATTGGAAAAGCAGTTTGACCAGTCACTCAGCTAAGCAGGATAGAGGGATTTCACACAGAATCACAGAATGTTAGGGGTTGGAAGGGACCTCTGGAGATCATCAAGTCCAACCCCCCTACCAGAGCAGGACAGATTTCTGTGCAGGATTTGCACAGCAATATTATGGTATTTGTCAATCAGGAGGTAGAAGTGGTTGAGGATTTACCTGTGATGTCTTTGATGACACTTCCTCAGGACTGAATGATTACAAAGGACAGCAGGGAGGGCTTGTCAGCATGGGCAATGCCTGACGGGTAGGGCTTTCTCCTAGAATTTGGGAAACCCAGCACCACAGTCCCCAGCTAGATGAATCAGATCTCACCTAGATCTCTAACTGATCAAATAAATAGTTCTGTTTGGTTTGTTTTGCTTTGTATATGTAATTTAATATTCCTTGGTGTAAAGAGATGGGATTTGCCTTATACAATACAGACATCTGCACCAGAGCTACGATTTCTGCATTAACTAGTGGAGAGGAATAAACACTTAACAGACAATTCATCAGAACTATTTTTAGATGTAGTGGAAATTAATGTATAGCAGTGATAACATTAAGAGAAGTGGAGGCTTCTGGTTCTGTGAGTTGAATGTGGAAAGCAGCTATTGGGAAAGGCAACCTGTCAAAAGGGGCTGGATGATACAGGGAGACCCAGGGAGAGCTCTGTATGATGCTTATATGAATGTCAGTCCATGAACTTCATGTCAGTCCATATTTGCTGAGGAAATTTAATTCCTCTCCAGGTGCCAAGCTGCCAGCCAGCCATAACAATACTTTATCCCCAGTTTTGGGTCTGCTCCAAACTAGCAGGTTTCTGACACATAATATATATTGATGAGCAGAACTTCCAAACAACATCTGAGTAGCCACACTCCATTAGCATGCTAAGCATGGACACAGCTCTGCAGAAATGTGATTGGATGGGAGAAAATTCAGAATAAATACATCAGTAATTGCTAAAACAAGAAATGCAGAGAGAGGGTCTGCTGGCCTTCACAATGGTCAGAACACAGACCGTTTGCTGGACTGACTTCCAGAACTGCTAGCTGGAACTGGAAAAAAGGTGAAAAGAGAGGTGGCTTTAAGCTACGCAAGGTATGAAAAGGTTTTGATATTGCATACAGAAAAAAGAATAATTTCTTTGTGCACAACTGTGGTTTTAATACAAGCTCAATGGATCACTCTTATCAAAGAAGTGGTGAAAGCCGACTGCAGCTACATACTAGCCACATTCTCAAGCAGCATCAATCTCTGAATCTGAACATCTTACATGACTTCAAAGGAAAACATAAACCCCCCCACCCCCTCTACCCGCCCTTTGCATCATTTATAGGGATTTGCTTTGGGTTTTATTTTTTCAACTAAAGGCAATTATGCTGGAAGGTCCACATCAAAGAAAATGCCAACCTTAGGCCTTTTTGCACTATCCAGGATGGGGAGTGCAATGGATATTCTTCTATTTAGGGAATACCATCACATGCACTGGCCAGAGTATGTTCCACAGTATTAATGGTGGTGAGGTTAAAGTCTGACTTTTCTTAGAAAAGCTGGATATCATCATAACCAGCTGTTCTGATTTGCTGACTATTTATTAACATCTTTAGTAATTATGCATGGCAGATTTCATGAGAACACAATCATACAGCTTGTGTAAATTAATTTTCTCAGTAAAACCTGCCTAGGCATATACAGTTAGCTCCTCCATTAAAGTGTTTCTCCTGTTAAAATATTTAGCTATTACAGGCATATGCCCCCTCTCAGGCACAGGCTGTGCATGTTTTCTGTGGTCGTTCTGCATGAGAAACTCTCATTGACCCAAATAAGGGCTCTGTGCATGGGCCATATGCTAAGAATATGGAAATTGTTTTGAGAATATGTTGATTTTCAGTACCCTCACTGTAACTGCAGTGTGGGTGTCACTGCTGGATGTTTGTGAATGGATAAAACTGCTCCACTGGAGTCAGTGGAAGTTTTGTTTCTAAACAAAATGAGAGGATTCTTTTGTAACAATTGCACTTGGGCTGCTCTCAGTTACCTCTGATTCCTCTGATCAAGGGTGTTGTGCACTGTTCTGTGGTCTCTTCTGGGCTCAGATGTCCCCAGGGGAGGGTCATCCCTGTCCATCTGGAAGGATCCCAAAATAATGCTGACTTATTTCCCTTATCCCCAGCCTCTTCACAGCCAGTACTTTAAGATTTGGGGTGAAGCCTTTCTTGAGTGCCTGACCAGGTGCAGCCCAGGCAACATCAATCAATGCATAACAATATAGGATTTATCTCACCTTGCTTTCAATGTCTAAATTTAAGCACCTTGTGAATCAGTTGCTGCTATATGAAGTAAGGAGAAATAAGCACCACCCCAGGGTCATTCACCCCATCTTTGACTAAGAATAACAGAATGTAGCAAAGAAATTTTATTTAGGATGTACAAATACTCAGTTCAGAAATTACTTCAGAACCTGCCTTAGAAAAGGGCAGAGCAAAGCAGAGTTTGGTTATCTGGATATTAATTCTCAATTCAAGAGCCTGAGAGATGTTTGGGTTGGTGGGTTTTTTTCAGTGAGAAGCAGCAATAGGAGAAGACAGTTCTGATGTGAACAATAAAACTAAGCAACATGCTGAGCATTAAAGGGTTGAGCTGGTAGGATTTTTCTTAAAAAAATAATAAAAAAATAAGTTCCTCCTAAAATCAGGCAGTACCAGCATATGTGAAAAAGTTTTTGCCACTTTTCCCATATATTTTTAAAAGTGCCTTAATTTTGTCTAGTCCTGTGGTGTTTCAGGTCCTCTGGTCAGCTGATCCTGTCCATGTATAAGGACTAAAATATTTTCGCACTTGTTTTTGCAAACACTGTTTTAATTTTGTTCTCTCTTATACTTGTAAAATAAATATTCATCAGTTTTTTAAACTTTGCAAAATCCATTAACTATTTACACTAATACTGATGTCACATCCTTTAAAGAAAAGTAGGCTCAATAGAGATCTTATTTCTTCTCACATAACCCCTTTTGCTCAAAGTTCAGTCTGAATGAACCTCTTAATCCCACTTCAAAAGACATTGTTATAGCTGGGATGGTACTATCGTGGTGTAGAGTGTTGAATTATGTCATTGCTTCTTCTCAAACAATACCCATTTTCTAATTCAGAGAGGGTTGCATTACATTAAGCATTCCTTTGTATACAGTTTGCTTGGAGCTCAGGGCAGCTCTAAGCTATACATTTAGCACTGTACTCTATCTGCTGTTGTGACATCTTGTTACTAGCCCTGTAAGCCTACACCTATGGGTACACAAACACATGCACACTTGGGCACACACATTGACAACACGCTGATGAATGTCATCACTGGTGAGCCACTTTCTTTTTTCATAGTAACCCAAATGGGGCAAGATGGCAGACAAGACATATATTCACAGTTCAAGATTTATTGCATGTAACACTGGGGTCTTAACATCTTTAAAGTAGAAGGCATAAGCACAGTCAAACTGTAGGGAAACTGGAAGATTGGAACAGAAGTTGAAGTTAGAACACAAAAGGTATCTTAGCAATAAAATGTACTACTTGTAGTTAGATCAAAAAATAAAGGTTAACCAATAAAATGTTGACCACTTATTGTCAAATTTTATACTAGGCCTAGAACACCAATTATCAAATTTAAAGGATTCTTTAATCTTAAAATTTATTGATGAAAATTACTTAACATTGAGTTTACTAATAAAGAGAATAAAGGAATTAATATCTCCCACCCTTACCCGGCTGCAGCTGGGTGTCCCTGCTTGGACCTTAATCCCTGAGAACTAATCTCTCTCGAAGGTGTCCCCACTGGAGAGAAGATCCAGCAGCCTCCTGGGAAGGTGTACAGGAAGTCCTCTGATCAAAGATGGGACCAGGCTTTTACAGAATAAAGTGGATTAACTGCTGTCATTTAACTGTTTAGCCATACCTCCAACATCTCTCATTGGAGAATAAAAGGAAAGCAGTAGAAAAAAAAACATTAAGGTCCTGTTCTCACCAAGTAAACTCTTTTGTTTATCTGCTCATTCTTACTTTATCTCTGTTTCAGGCCTAGTTGTGGCTGGGCTGGGCTCCATGTTCTTCAACACCGGAGAGCAGCTGGTGTTATGTATGTCGACTTGGCGTCTGTCTGTACCTTTCAAGGTTGTTACCAGTTCAGACCTTGCTAGGCCTTTCCCTTACTCTTGGGAATCTTTCCACTCCAGGCCTGGGCCTACAAAACTGAGACACAAATAGCAGTTGAATCATAGAGTGAAACTAAGGCAGGCATATTGAGAGATGGAGCACCCTGCTACATATAGATGCACCTCAGCATAGCTGCAACAAGGCAGAGCTTCCCAAAATATGTTGCTGTAGACTCTCAACTGTGGCAGTACACAGCTGTCTGAGCCACATGGAGAAGAGAGGAGCTTGTGCTTTGGAGTTAGTCACTGCCATTCTTTTTGATGCATCTGCTGACAGGAGAACCTCCTGGTGCTCCTCTGGCAGGGGAACTCAGTGGGATGGGGACTCTGCTCACCAGGACACGGGCAAAACCACTATCCTGTTTCACATCAGACAATACCAAATTCTTTATGCTGCTACGTTATTTCAGTTTCATGTTTTTACTGACCACAGATTTCTGTTGTCACATACTTCTGCACAAAATGAGTGAAGGGTGAACAGAGAACACAGCAGCACATGTGGTTGCACTCCTTTTGTAGTGATGCAAATGATCATGCACAGTGAAAGGCAAGAGTAAATCACATACCTTGGGGCAGGTTCTGAGCCTTTACAGGCAAGATTGATTAATTACTGACATAAACAGCATGATTAACTTAATAAGATTCTAATCAAGTCTCAGGCCTTTTGTTTGCACAACAGTAAATCAAAAGAAAGTGAAAAGGCAGAAATTAGATCTGTATATTTCTGGATGTCTGTAGAGACATATACGAAGACACATCCCCACAACATAGGTAGAAGAGGAATAAGTATCAGCACAGAAAGCCTGTTGGTTTTCCTTACATTATCAAATGTGTAGACGAACCTCTGATTTATTTTCTGTATTTTGGATGCAACCACTCAATGTGTGCTGTGCAGCTGTGACATAAAACTTCCTTCAAAGAGGGCTAGTACTGAAGAAAGATATTGCAAATATGTGACCTGTGTTCTGGTTTTGTAAAATATTTTTCTAATTTCATCGCTCCAGGATAGAGCTTTATAACTTAAGCCAGAATCGCTGAAAAATGTTGCTGCTTTGCTACTTCAGGCAAAATCTGTACAGCATAGGATTTATAATATACAGAAACTCTCAGACAGTTCCTTTAAACTTACGGAAACTCTTATAATAGAGTTTAACTGAAGTCCAAAATAATTCCTGGCCAAAATTTTTGCTGAATCTGTTGAATTCTAAAGCAGGTCTGGGTCTCAGCATGATTTTCCTACTGTCTCCTGAACAAAAACCACCTTATATTCCACCCAGGAGCATAACCCATAAAACACGCACAATAAGATGTATAGAAATCCATCTCTCCCTGCCTAATGAATTCAATCAAGATCAACAGTTGTGTGAGATCAGTTTTGGCAGAAACTTGTGCAGGTGCAGGTTTCTATTGTTGTTCAGTCAAACCACTGAACAGGAGCTCTCTTGTGCTTGAATAACCTCTACCTTTCTTTCCGACAGTTTAATGAGTGAGCGGTGTATGTTCTTGACACAATTTTGATACAAAGAACACAGACACCGTGACAGACGCTATAGGATTCATGGGGTGGTTTTAACATGAAACTTTTTGAAAGACAATATACAGGCTCTTGTCCTACAGCTGTCTTAGCTCTTGGATAACAAGGATGTAGCTTAGGCAAAGACTGTGTGAAGGCAAGAGAAAAGCTACATAAATGGTTGTCTGAATGACCTTCTTCGTCCACTGTGGATTCACCCGTGTCATACTGCATCCATCGTTGTTTGCACTACCTGAGGAAGGCATTGGAAGCCAGATAACTTCCATTTTCCTCTTTCCTCTTGCCCTCTAGCACTGTCCTTACTTGCTATCAGCATTTTCTTGCTCCTGCTACGATATATCTGAGCCAGTTTTCCAGGTGCAGCAGCAAGAGGCTAGGTTTTGGCAAAAATGCCCCCATTTGCCTCCTGCATTTGCACCTAAATGTCCTAAGGAGTTAGGGGGGCTTCTCTAAAGGGAATTTCCTGTATTTTCTGCTTAATTTTAACAACAAAAAGCACAGCGCAATGCTTTTTCTTGTGGCAATTTCCATTTTGAGGACTATGGCTCCCTCAATGTAACTGCAAAGCGCCCATCAGCTGAGAACACCCCGACTTTGGGGGAGGAACAAGGCTAGTGCTGGCAGACGTACCCTGCATGCAGCTGAGGATGGATCCAGAAACCACCAAAGTGAGTGGAAAGAAGGCCATTGACTCTGGTGAGGTCTGGATCAGATCCCTGTGGAAAAATGTTCTTGCTGTGAACTGTGTACAGGGAAAATCCATTTATAGAGGAGTCAAATTAAATGTTCAAATTGCTTCAATCCATGAACAAATTGCATTTCTACTTATAATGAATTTTGTCTTATAGGCCCCAGTCCAGTCTGGCACTTAAACATCTGTGTATCTTTTAGCTGATGAAAAAACCTCCCCAAGACAGTGTGACCAGGTTGGTGAATCAGAGCAGAAGTGAAAGATTACTCAGTGAAAAATAGGCAGCTTTTGTTTATTTTACTCAGAGATATAGAGGATATGTGTAATTTTGCAGTAGCACTGTGATTTAAAAAATCCTGACATTTTCAATCAAACATTTACTCCCTACACATTTAGGAAATAAGCTAGCTTAACTTTAATATGTAACTGTATAACTTGGTTCTTTACTAGAAATGGCACAATTTCATGTTTTTAAGCTAATATTCTCCATTTTGTTGCATATGTCACACAGTTCTGCAAAAATGTTGTTTAGACATGTTACATTTTATAGCATTTCTTGCTTAATAAAAAATAAGAGAAAATTAAACCACCATTTTATTTTCAGCTGCTCACAGATGGCATCTTACATTGCCAAAGTCACCTAATGTGACTCGCAACATTTTATTTCTTGTGTTCTAAATTGCATGTAATGACCATTTCATTGCCATCTGATAGCTGAGGTTTCACGTTTAGAGAGGTACATTTTTCATTTATTTTTGTCCCTGGACTGCAAAAATTAATTTCAAAACTATTGCCTTGGTTAGTCCAAGTGTTTAAACTTCCCAGTAGCTGCTGCTATATAAAAACACAGATATATATTCAAATATATGCTGCACTTTCCCTGCCCCAGACAGACATCTGGCCAGTTCCCATCTGCTGACTGTGACCTGAAGCATTTTTCTCTCTCTCTCATTAGTTTGGGCTTTTGCTGAGGTTCAGTAGCTCACACATGCTGATCCATCAGTTGTTTTTATTGGCAAACAGGTCCATCATTAACAATCAGAAACTACAGCATCTGCTAATTTAAGTGGGAACCACAACTGTTGTACATTAGGTGTTTAGCAGTGTGGGCATTTATCAAAACAATGATTAAGTGAAATACACATGTGCGTAATACTAAGGATATTTCAGACTATAAATAATACATTTCATTTCTCCTCATCTTTAAAGTAACATATGCATTTTACCATGGGGAAAAATTTGTCTATATCTTTCTGGATAGTTTAACACTGGAAACCTTGGTCAACACAATGCTTGTCTGTTAAAATCATTTGCATGCCTTTTTATGCTGGGTGGGCTGCCCCTACCAGAAAACACAAAAGATTATGAAGGGTCTGAAGGCTGCAGAGCTGCTATAACATATCTCAGTGGCACAGAGCCTGTGTGGGTTTTTGCTTCCAGAAGTTCTGAACTGTAAAGTAATGACTTAACTTCATACAGAAAGGCAGCTTTGGTATCTAACAGCAGCAGAAGCAGCAGCACAAATTGCCCCAAACTTAACAAGTATCCCTAGAGGAAAGGAAATATTTTTTAAAATAAGGAGATTTCCAGAACTTGGCTTGTGAACATACACGTACCAATCTCCATGACCTACCAGTATCTGTTTTCAGATGTAACAGCACACTGCCAGATTTGGCTTTCGTAGATGACATAGATCTTAGCTAGTTGCAAATTAGGTTATGGTACACAAAAGAAAAGATGAGGCTGGTCTTTTTTGTCAATCAGATTATTTACTTACTTAACCCTGAAACAGCTAGCATTCAAAGAAAACTGAAAGAATCAAGACTTAAAAAAAATGCAAGCTTTGAAATCAAATTTCTCCTGACCCACAAGAGCATGAGAAGCTGCAGGAGGCAGTGGAGATGCAGAGGCTGACAGTATCCACCTCTTTACACCACAGTCAACCTGGGAGGAAGGATGGCTGTCCCTGCTCCCAGGGAAGTGGCTCTGGATACCTGCATCCCTTTTAGAAGCTCATGTCTCAGAGTGGGATGGACGTCTATGGCATGCCAACTTCATCAAACCTGTCTGCGTTATCAGGAAAGACAGAAGTTGAATCACATGAAACTTAAGACCAAGCAGAGGCTGGATGAAAAGTTCATTGAAGTAAATGGGAAGACTCCTGCTGGCTTCACTGAGGGATGGATTGGGTCCCAACTTGAGACCTCTGAAAAAAATGCAAAATGTATTTGGATTTGTGCTTTTGAACATAGCTTTATTTTCTAAACAGAGGCCACAAACAGTTATGTGTCTGTTTCTCTGATCCTCTCCTCTTATGAAGTCATTCCAGCTCTTCTATCAGTAAACTTGTTGTAATATATTTCATGCTTAGTCTTCAAAGAAATGTTAACATTCACTGATAAAAGACTCTGTACGCTGTCCATGCCACAACTGTCACCAGGAACCCAGGAATGATGAAATGAGTGGATGATAAATATCCTTACACAAAAAACTATTTTTCACGGGAGCCATAAGCAAACCTTTGTTGCTCTCCCTGTCTGTGAACCGAGGGACATGTCCTCCCGTGATTATGCCTTTGGGCCTGCGGAACAGCCACTGCAGCTCACTGAGGCTGGGTGACAGAGTCAAGCTCCTGCCCAGGCTCTGATCCTGCCCAGGGGAGCGGGCAAGTTGAGCTGGGAGCGCACCGGTTATTGACTCCTCGCCAAAAGCACGCCATCCCCCACATCAAAAAGGCACCAGGAGCCTTCATACAGGTCTGCACTGTATAATGGGCAGATTTTCGGCGAGGGCTCAGAAGACAAATGAAGCTTTTATCTGCTTTCCAGCCATCTGCAATAGGAGTTTATGTTAAAGCCACTTAACTGTCTAGAGTGCAGCCCTGTGGATTACCTGCTTGTGTGAATCGAGTACATTACCTGATCACATGAGTGCTGGGGATAAGTTTTTTATAACTAGCTTTTCTTTGAAGAGATCTTCAGCTACTTCAGGATTCTTACAAAGAAGTGTCCCAAATGAGGCAGGATTAAAAATAAGCAATACTTCACTTTGGCTTGTGTTTCTCAGCCTCATTTATTTAGCTTTACTTACTTGGTCACTTATTTGTGTGTCATAACAGCAAGATGAGGAATAAATCTTTCAAAGCATTCAGCTCGAATAACCTTTACAGCTCCATGGGTTAAATATTACATAAAGAAGGGAGTGAGTATAATAAAAGTAAATATCTCTTTCTGAGCTGCAATTCAAACAATTCTTGATAATTTTATAAGAGTTCTCAATTTAAATTGCCAGAGTTAAAAACATTTTTTTACCACACCTTTTTTTTTTTTTAAGCAACATTAAAAATAATTACTTCTGCAGAACATTTTAAAATTAAAATAACGACAAGGGATGTGTAACCTATTTAAGAACACTTTGAATGATACACCCTTTTTCAGGAAATTGCACATGGAGGCAAGGAAATGGGGAAAGTTGAACACTGGCATTATGTATTTTGGTGGCCTGGTGAGCTCTGCCCCTGCAGGCTTTGAGCTCTTCCCATATGGTGCTGCCTTGGGGTGCCCTCAAACTGTCCTGCCACCCCCCAGTGCTTCACCCCTGGCTGGGGACTTTGTCCCCTTTTTGCTGTTGGGGCACACACCTATGTGTACTGTCCATGTTCTAAGTGGAAAGAGCTTCAAGGGGCTGGAGGGCAAAAGGTCTCTCATTACCTCATCTACAAGGATATCACCCCAACCTCTGAAGACTGGCCAGCAGGATTGTTATATCCCGTTTTCCTAGCAATGTCCAGCAGCCCATCCTTGGACTGGTAGCCATGCTACAGGCTGTTGCAGCCCATTTTTGTTGCTTTGAAAACTATCAGTTTTCTTTCATTACCGACTTGCTCCAGAGAGGTTTTGTGTACTCAGAAACCTCGACTATCAGTGAGTCCATTTTCCTCTTGCCAGCAGCTGCAAGGGGAGACAACTGCCCTCAGTACCACAAGAAGATATTTTGTTTGACAAGAGGTGATGTGATGGTCAGGAGTGGAACTGCTCTCCCCAAAGCCCCCAAGACCTGTGAAAAACAAAATGTGAGAGAAGGAATTATTGGGGTCAAGCTGACTTTATTACCATCAGAAAAAAAAAAATAAATAAAAAAATAAAAAAATGTGGAGAGCAAAGGGATATAAATCCTGAACCTTCAGAGGGTATAAGCTAAAGAGCTTGAAGGGCATATTTTTGGAGGAGGAAAGAGTTAATTTTTCTGGTCATCCGGTTTACTTTCTTTACTGAAAAAATTTAATGTTACTTTATCATGTTACTTTAAATCTGAAAGCTGTCTGGCATATAAAAGTGACTCCAGCACTGTGCCCACTGCCTTGTCCATGCTGAGCAGATGCTTTGTATACAAGAGTCTGTCTTTCTTGGAAAGACATCACAGTTTTTTCTTCCTTGTTGTGTAGTTCTAATAAATTAAAAGACCATTTTGACTGCAAGTTTCTGTATGGAAAATAACATAACTTCTCACTCATCACTGGTAATAATACACTGCCTAAAGACATTCCTTTGTCAAGCCTGTTGGTGATCAGTTTATGCCCTAAAGGATTATACTTATGACTCAGGATAATACAACTTCAGATGATATTTTTATTCATGAAAGTATAATCTACCTTTGAAAGAATCTGAACTACTTACTCCAATTGCATTTTGTGACAATAAGACACCTTCTCTGAGGCGAGCATAGCAAAACTGCAGACTGGCAGGATGGACTGGGTGTGACAGACAGCCAGCAGGGCAGAAGTACAGAGAGACTGAGGAAGAGTGCTACAGACCCCTTACTTGCTCTCTACAGCATAAAATGACACACAGCTTCACTACAGTGTTATCTCTCTATTCTTCCATAGATTTTCATACTTATTGTGATTAAACAAAAAGCCTCACTCCTGTTTTCTGCACTTCCTTCTTTCTTCTTGTATGAATTTAAAAAAAACCCAAATCATACAGCTACTTTTTTCTTACATTGCTTATAGATGCTGCTTCATCAAGAATTTTTTTTCCTGAGAATTATTTCTAGTTATTTGGTAACATTTCATCAACCTAATTAATTAAATAAATAAATAAGAAATATTTTCCTGGGAGAGTTTGTGGTTGCATTATGTAATTAAATAGAAAACATCTGACAGATTTGGCTAAACAATTACTGTGCTTCCAAATGATGATGGTGTAAATCAAACTGAAGGGAAACATGCCAAGTTTTTTCATTTCATAATGACAATGAGGGCCTTTTGTTGCTATTTTATGATTGGATTTGGCTTTAATTCTCTTAATTTTGTCCAAAGAGGGTGACCAAATCTGAAGAGATCTGAGAATACTACAGCCTTGCCAAATTAAGCTGTAAAAAATCTGAGTTGGGGATTTCAATTTAACAGCACTCTTGGCATCGTGCTTATACTTCAATATTTCAGTTGCCTTTGTCAATAAGATGAGAATAACATGTATCTCTGAACTAAACAGCCAGCATTTTATTCTACGGTTGTAAAAAGTCTTTAACTTACATGAAAGCAAAAAGGGACTTTGCAGAGCAATGGGTTCCCAGCACTTTGTGATTCACTTCTGATTTGCACTTAGATGCACATGTGTTGGGTACTCGAGTTTGTAAAAGTAGATGCTGACTTTGGGCCCCGTTTTGTGAAGATCAGGCCCTTAGTACCAAGTTAGTATAGAAAGAGTGAAAATCTACAGACAAAACAAAGATTAGAGCTTGAAATGCACCACTTCTCCCTGAGGAAAGAGTCTGCCAGAAAGCACAGTAAATTTAGTCACAGTACAATGCCCATTACTCTGAGCACATGATTAAATCTGCTTTCTCTTGGACCACACACACATGTAGTCTGTCCCTCTCTTGGGAGAAATTTCTCCTTCTGCCCACAGCCCAGATGAATTATAGTCACAACCACTTTGAAGATTTACAGAATGCACAAAGGGGCAACCTGAAACAATAATGGTATTTCCTTGAAATGAATATCTTCTCAATGAAGGCATTTGCTCGGGAATATGCAAGATGTGATTCTAGTTATCCAAGACAATGCTCCTTATTACAAAGCCATTTCAGAAAGAACTTGAACTTCTCATTGCTCTAAATCCCCTGACTATATAGGCTGGTGAAATCCTGGAGAAAAGGTGTGGAAAGCTGCTTGGTGATAGTCCCTCGGTGACATTTTCTGGCATCATTAATTTGGCTCTGTGACATGGCAAAAAGTCATCCACAGTGTCCCCATGCTGGCTGCATGCTGCTTGTCCTCTCTCCCTTGGCTGAATAACTATGTCCATCAGGGAATTAGTTCTGTGCATGATCTCTTTTCCTGGGAGATACCAGAAGGTTTGTAGATGTGGTGCTTTGTGTCTGGGCTTCTACACAGAAAAATATGTTCACAGAAGGTATTGTGTCCATACTAGCTGTTTCTCTAGGCACTTGAATTTTGGTCTAGCTCATCCATCTAGGGACCTGGGCTCACCTCATATTCTGTTTTATCCTTAGGCTGGAATTCGTCCTCTTTTGCAAGGGCACACAGTTCTAGGATGAGGAGGAATGGTTTCAAACTGAAAGAGGATGAATTTAGATTGGATATTAGGAACAAATTATTTTCTGTGAGGTTGTTGAGACACTGGAACAGATTGCCCAGAGAAGGTGAGGATGCCTCCTCCCTGGAAGTGTTCAAGGGCAGGTTGGATAGAGCTTTGAGCATCCTGGTCCAGTGGAAGGTGTCCCTGCCCATGCAGGGGGGTTTGGTACTAGATGATCTTTAAGCTCCCTTCCAACCCAAACCATTCTGTGATTCAATAATTCTGTGTCAATGCCAATAGTAAGTTTGCATCTTTCTGTCGAAGCTGCAATTGTCTGAGAAGAGATGTAGCACAAAATGGCAGTGCTGGCAGACCTGGGCTGAGGTATCATGCAATGGGTCATAGGTGAATGGGAATGAGACTTTGCCATGGAGAAGCCTTGGCATGCCAAGTCTGCATGCCATTCCCCCCAGTTTAGCCCATCTTAGTTATTTGTTTGGCTATAGCATTATTTGGGAATCTGTAAAAGGCAGCCCTGTAAAGCTGGATCATCTCTACCAGGTTGCACAGGTTAAGACAATGTTGGGCAGCTCTCCCAAAAGCTCTTTGCATGGGCAACTACTGGCAAGTTTTTTCTCTCACCTAAAGCTCTATTTTGCAGGACATCCTGCTCACAGCAGATGACAGACACATCTGGAATTATGGTTACAATTCTTGTTAGGTCCCATGGTAGCATTTTTATTCTCTATTTGGTGTTTTCACTGCAAAGTGTTCAGGTTTCAAATTTTATCACCAATGTCAAACTATTCCCAGAGGAAATAAAAACAATGTCCAATCAGATCTAGTCAAAAGTCTGACAGACAGACTCCCCCCCCTATTTGGTCTTTCAATGTCATTCTTTCTGAATTTTGACATGTTTTGATAACTGATTGAAGTCAGGCCCTTGCACATTTCCCAGGTATTCCAGGGAACAGGTGATGTGGATCAAACTCTCCAGGCCCTGCTCCTGAGGCAGTGGTTGAAGTACCTGAATCCCATCCCCAGCTGCTGGGGAGCCATTGGGTGTTGTACTGAGGCCTGGACCAGGAAAACACTCTAGCCATGATAAAAACATGCCCACTCTAATCATGCATCAGGCTTGAGCTTATTTCTTTCTAGAAATATTTTGACAGATGGGATATTATATTGTTTTCAAGGTAAACCAATTTTAATACAGCAACTGATGTAAGGAATGCATTATAAAAATGTTTGTGAACATTGTGTTACATGTCATTATGAACAGTAAAATGTAAATAATGTTAAAATATCACGGTTTATTACAGTAAATCCACTCATTTTCAGAAGAACTTGAAAAAAAGAAATGTGAGAATTTCCATCTTGTTTATTTTTTTTATTCTCGTCCATCAGCTGAGTCTGTTTAGCTTAGAGAAAAGGAGGCTGAGAGGGCATCTCATCAATGCTTAGAAATACCTAAAGGGCAGGTGTCAGGAGGATGGGGCCAGACTCTTCTCAGTGGTTTCCTGTGACAGAACAAAGGGAACAAACCGGTGAACAGGAGATTTAACCTGAATATAAGAAAACACTTATTTACTCTGAGGATAAGAGAGGATTGGAAAAGGCTTCTCAGGGAGGTTGTGGAGTCTCCATCCCTAAAGATACTCAAAACCCGCCTGGACGTGTTCCTGTGTAATCTTCTATAGGTGATCCTACTTCAGCAGGGAGGCTGGGCTAGATGATCTCCAGAGGTCCCTTCGAACCCCTACCTTTCTGTGATTCTGTGATAGAAAAGAGGTATCACAATTATCAACGGTTTCTCAGTGTAACTGCAGCAGCAGCCCACATCGCTGGGGTTATGTGGCCACCGTGTGGTAGTACACGGGAAAGTTAAACTGGAGTTTTACTTGTTTCTATTTTTTCTGCCATTGACTTGCAGAAGTGCATACATTTATTTTCTCGACGACATTGCTTGAATAATTTCCTCTTTATTTACGGAATTATGTCCCTAAAAATCAGATTAATTACATTGTTTCACCTGAATCCCAGTACAGAATAATATTCTAATGGGATTTCATCTCTCTGCCTGGAAGGCAAGTTCATTTAAGGAAAAAATAATTCCTGTGCAACTTCCAAAAAAACTGAAGGGTAAACAGACAAAACAAAGACAGTACTTATACCTGAATTCATAGACAGAAAATTATAGCATTGAAAAGATATAGAAGAGTGGTAGAAGAGTGGACAGTGAGATGGATTGAGAACTGACTAATAATAGGTCCCAGACAGTACTGATCAATAGTGCAGAGTCCAGCTGCACTATTGAGACATGCAACTCGTGGAGTTCCCCAGGGATCAGTGCTGGGTCCAGTCTTGTTCAACATCTTCATCAATGATCTGGATGAGGGAACAGAGTGCATCCTCAGCAAGTTTGCTGATGATACCAAGCTGGGAAGATTGGCTGATTCACCAGAAGGTCGTGCAGCCATTCAGCAAGATTTGGACAGACTGGAGAGCTGGGCAAAGAGGAACCTAATGAGATTCAACAAGAACAAGTGTAGAGTCCTGCAGCTGGGGAGGAATAATAACATTCACCAGTATAGATTAGGAGCTGACCTGCTAGAAAGCAGGATCTTGGAGTCCTGGTGAATAGCAAGTTACCCATGGGACAGCAATGTGCCCTTCTAGCCAAGAAGGCAAATGGCCTCCTGGGGTGCACTGAAAAGATTGTGTCCAGCAGGTCAAGGGAGGTTCTAATTCCCCTTTACTCTGCCCTATTGAGGCCACATCTGGAGTATTGTGTCCAGTTCTTGGACCCCCAGTACAAGATGGACAGGGACTTACTACAGAGAGTCCAACAGAGGGCTATGAGGATGATTAGGGGACTGGAACATCTGCCTGATGAGGAAAGGCTGAGAAATCTGGGGCTGTTTAGTCTAGAGAAGAGAAGAATGAGAGAGGATCTTACTAACATATACAAATATCTGAACGGGTGGTGTCAAGAAGGAGGGGCCAGTCTCTTTTCAGTCATGCCCTGTGATAGGATGAGAGGCAATGGATCCAAGCTAGAACACGGGAACTTCCACCTCAGTATGGGGGAAAAATTCTTTATTGAAAGGGGAATGAAGCACTGGACCAGACTCCCAGGTTGTGGAGTCTCCTTCTCTGGGGACTTTCAAGACCCATCTGGAAGCATTCTAGTCAGATCTGCCCTAGGTGGTCCTGCTGCAGCAGGGGGGTTGGACATGATGATCTCCAGAGGTCCCTTCCAACCCCTAACATTCTGTGATTCTGTGATTCCATTAATTTGCATCACCCTACAGTTTAATAGAGAGTTGTTTGAGACCTCTTAAAAGTAGCAGAAGGATCCTGGTCAGGCAACTTCTTCATATCCTCATTCATCTTGTTTGTATAAATGGAAAAGTCTAGTTTCTAAACCTCTTTGAATGAACACAAATAATGATGTTAAGGATATACATGGTGATTTGGTTTTGATACAAATAGTAACTAGTATTTATTTCTGGTGCCATAGTGTGAGGGTCCAGCCCTCAGGACCTATACTTGCTGGAATTGGTGTTGAAACCCCATTGTAACCCCTAAACAAAGTCTCATTTGTGTCCCAAAAGGCCTGCCTGGGAGGATGGAGACTGCACTGATGGTCTGCATATGGCCTTAGGCCCGCAGGTACAGTGATTGAGATAAGGATGGAGGGGTGGAGGGGGCAGAGGTCCACTCCAGGTGCTCAGGCTTATGACTCAAACACGCTTGCTCATCCTTGCGAAACAGGGAAACTGCCTATAAAACAGGGGGCTGCAATGGTGGGCTTTGAATGCCTCACTGACACCAACTCTCCCTTGCTGGCTGGCCCAACGTTGGATCCAGGACTGGTGATGTTCTCTTATCTATCTCTCTAAACTTTTCTTCTCCTACTCTCTCTTCCTTCCTATCATCATTAAGTAATGCAAGGCCTAACCATGATTTTTTTCTCAGGTTGTGCAGCTTAAACATATATGTATTGTACTCTTGTGATCTAATTGTCAGCCTTTATGATTGTGCAGCCTAAGATAATTAATGAAGTATCTGTATTCCCTTTATAGCTTTAAGTAAACCTAATATTCAAATACGGACCTTGAGCATCATTTCACCTTAATGTGATCAAGGGGTATTGGACAGTCGAGCATTTCCTTGGACAGTGACATTTTAATCACTCTCCCTGGAAGGGCCAGGTCTGAGACTAAGGTTGGATCCAGCTGCACCCGGGCTCCTCTCTGAAAAGGAATTTAGAAAGCAAGGAGGTCCTATCTGAATCTCTCTGGGTTGCCCTACTTGGGTCGTGACAATAGTCACTTATACTGTTCAACAACTGGGAATCTGGGAAAGAAAATAAGTGAGCATCTTGTGAGGACACAGGAGTTGGGAGGTGAAGGCAGACAGGCTGGACCTGCAGAAACTGTGCATAATCTGGTTCTCCAAGCCACCAAACATATGGTCAGTAATCTTGGTCTGGCCATAGGCAGGGGGGAATTTCTCTGGTGGTCACGTGAGAAATAACACCACAAAGTCAAATGGAAGTTTGGAACCAGTTTATTGCTGCTCAAGTTTCATACTTATCAAATGTCATTGTATTAGCCTCCATAAAAGTGCCTTAGCTTTAGTGATAATTAAAAAAAAAAAAAACCCTAATATAATAATAATAAATAATAATATAAAATATTAACCCAGAACAGAATTTTTCCAGCTGTATCTAGAAATACTAAGTCTCTCTTTGTCCTGTATATAGAGATGTGCTCTGTTGCACCAGCAAACTTCCTCTGGGCTATTGGTGTACTCTGGAACAAGAGGATAACATTTCCACTTTCTGCTGGTTTGGTTTTTTTCTTGCTTGTTTCCATGATAGTGAAAAATAAATGCTCCAGTTTCCATTGCCCTGAGTCTGTTGTGTTCAGGGACACAGGTCCTTGAAACAGAGTTAACGAAGGCCAAGGGAGAAATGCTTGTATGTGCTCCCTGTTAAATATTAGCTTATCACTATGAAAGATGTTTTTTTCATGTTAATGCTCAGCCAACATTAACTTGAACTGCAAATGTTGGCCTAAACAATGGCATTCTGGCAGAGGAATAATCAGTTGCAGTTTTGTGATCTGGCCCCTCCCCTTTAATTTTCCTCCCATGCTCCTAGCATAAATTTTGGGGTAGGACAAAGTAAGACCTTTTTTCCCTGTAAGTGATTTTCTAAATCTTACTCTGCATAGGCTGCACAGGTTGCCTTGGGTGACTAAAGCATTAGGTCTAGAAAGGCCTGCTCCCAGGATAGTTCTTATTTTTGCTTTAGAAGTCCTTTCTGAATGTAAACAAGTCAAATGACCCTCATTGAATGAAGAAGATAGGAATGTGCTTCATGCTGCTTCCATTCAGCAAAATACATAAAATATTTGAAGAACTGAATGTACTTAGGTATGTGGCTATGTGTTTTGCTGACTCAGGCTCTTTATACCTAAATTTCAACCCCATCAAGGGGATGATAGTACTTTAGGTTTATTCTCCTTATTTAAGACCTTTGACATACAAAAGACCTCTCTTCGTATTTTGGAGTTGAACTACTTGTAGGCACTAATGAAGTACTCTAACATGAATTTCAAGAACTCTTATATGTACATGTATACCTGATTTACAATTGTTTATTTGGGTATTTATCCCATCCATTTATTTCTGTGGAATATTTCCTACTGATAAAACCAGGGCTGTGTTTTTTAATTAAACCTTGAAAGATGTGCTTGGCAACAAATTAATCAAAGTAAACTAAGTTTTGTTCCCTCGTGACTAACACCCTTCTGCATTTTGCTGAAAATTATTAATACTTTTAAAACAATAAGAGTAAGGCCTTTATGTGATTAGGTGATGTGTTGCCTGTTAAGTTTTTTCTTATGCTCAGAGTACTGCTAGTTTTGCATTCATTTACTTAATAATAGAACAGAAAATAAAAGCTACAAACAGGAATATTTATGTCTCAGTCTCTGGTTTTGTAGCAAGCAGCTTCAAATGGCAGTGACATGACCAGGTATTTGATGTCTTCCTTCGGAAAGATTGCCTTTTGAAAATCCTGTCAGATATAGGCCTAAACTTTAATTTATCGTCTATGATACATCCCACTCCTCTCCTCTCCCCCACATGCCAGTGCTGGACTCACCACAAACTCCACTCCCTCTTATACAATAGTTCTGTAGAGTATAGGAGTTCTGGCAGCTTCCATTCCTGGTTTTATCAACCTTGCCCTGAAAGCTCTTCCCACCCCCACCGATGCTGTCTTGCCTGATGAACCACGCGGTGCTCTGCTTCCACCAGAGAGCACTATCGCACTGTTGCTGTGTGTCTGTTCTCTTGCTCTCAGCTTTGAAGATTAAGATTAAAATGAAAATATCCTTCACCTTTGCTTGTGAAACATGCTATTGCAGTTTTGCTTCTAAGGTCTACTTATTTCTAGGTAGATATTTTACAGGATACTTCAGTTAGGTGGAACAGAGCCAGCCAGACAATGCAATGACCCTCTTGTCTAATTGCGCATTTGCTGATTTCTCGTACTGTAAAACTGAACATTCTCTAATGGGTTACCACTGAGTGGAAGCTTCCAGGTCCATAAAAGCTGTTTGCGTCCTCAGGCTGAAACTTACCTGTGTCCCCAGATTCTTCCTCCCCATCCAACTCCTCACAACCCCTAACTGAAGTCTGGGATGCACTGTTCAGTCCAGTATTCCTCCATTCAACACCCAGTACTGCAAAAGGAGGTAATATGCATTGGTAAGAGAACACAAAGGAGAAAGTATAGGGCAGAACAGCTGACACTTTCACAGAGGGCTTCGTTTTGAGAGCCCATGAGAAAAGCCTGTTGCTTCCAAGCATAAAAAAATGAGCACTACACAGAAACCTTTCTTCGAAGTTAAGGTTTCTTCATACTGAAAAGAAGATTTAGCTGACTGGCATGTTCCTAAAAGAAAAAATTACACGCATTAATGAAAACCTTTTTTCATTCCAATTGCAAAAAATTTATAATTTAGACTTACATATTTCTTAGATCCTCTTCAGCCACTAAGGGTTCCTTTTTCTGTGTTTTCCTGATGATGATGAGTCTGCCTGTTTATACTCCCAGTCTGACTATTATGTTGGGCTCTTCTCATACATAATTCCTATCAGGACAGGTTGAAGACTCAGGATAGGGGTTAGTGGTCCACACCTACTCTTGTTCAGAACTCATAGAATTTTAACAGCTCATAATAGACACATGGGAGAAAACTACTGCTGCCTTTGGAGATTTCAGGACACAATTGTAGTTATTCGTAACACAAGTAAAACTCTTTCTTGAGTAATGGCAAAGAAACATCTGTATATTTCTTAGCTAATACAAGTCGCTTAATCAGCAACCATTAAAGTGCCTGAGCCAAACTAAAAGCAACTGGTTAAATTTTTCCTTTTTTTCCATAATTTGTCTCAGTGAAAGTGCTCAGGGTAGATGTCTATATGAGAAATGCTTTCTGTTCTCACGACCACATTTATCCAGCTATATCCAGAGCACATTGCTCTCAAGTGAATTATTTTCTAAATGTGAGTAATTTTGGATTTGATAGTTACAGGACCCCTAACTTCCACTAGTAGTTCTGAAGGTGTGAAGCAAACACGTATTTTTTGGTTTAGTCAGTGTTTCGGTTTTACATCACAAAAAGCATGGACAATACTTTCTCTGCTTAGGTCAGCGTGACTAGGAAAGTGGTAGAGCTTTATTGATAACAGAAGTAACTTGACAAAATGAACAAAATTACATTAATTTGCAGCACTGGGTCAGGTCAGGGTCCTCATAACTTTGTGAATTTTCATCTTTCCTTTCTAAATAAGATGAAGCTACATGAGTTCATGGACATTTTGGAAGAATGTAAAAATTGGTGGTTTTGTCTTCAAGTAGAGAAAAGTTATTTGAGGGGAATCCACTGTAAGGATTCTGTTTTATTTGAACTTAAAATTCAGGTGGTACAAAAAGAATTGAAAAACAAATCAAAAACCAGAAGGTGAAAGCAAAGTCAAGGAGTTTATATCAGTTCAGAATAACAAATCTGACTGATCATCCTTTCGTCTGCTTGAAACCAGAGTTATAAAACTATCTAAGAAAAATATATATGTAAGTGAAGAGGAAAATGTTAAGATATAATCTTCTAAAATCTATTTTGGATTTTTTCCTCTAATTCCTTTCTCAGATATCTCTAGCCTAGAAGAGCATTCGGTGGGCATTTTTTGGGGATGTGAGGAGGAGGGAGAAAAACAAGTATTGTAGTTGAACAGCATTAATTGTCTTTACAACACTAATTGTCTCCTTTTTTTTTCTTTTTTTTTTTTCCTCTAAAATGTCTGAACAGTTTCAGTATTTTAACTCAGATTATCAACACATTTTTCAGAACGTATCATTTTATTCTTCCAAGTCCTGCCTTGTGCCAGATGTACCAAATGTCACAGGAAAGAAATCCATGCTTTCCAACTTTTAAATAGGCATCATCTGTCCCCCATGCTATACATTGAGCCAGTGCTCCCATCTGTGACATTAAAGTCATCCCAAGACTCAAAAAAATGTGTGATAATTTTCAGATGGAGTACTTGCTAGGGAAGAGCTCCTGAAAGCCAGAAGCTTTTCTGGATAAATATCTCTTCACTGTCTTTGCAAGCTGAGTGCTATCAAACACAAGAGAAAACTGTTACATAAGAACATTGACAGATTCACAGACTCATAGAATAACTGGTGATGGAAGACATCTCTTGACATTGTATACTCCAACACTCCTGCTCAAAGGAGGGTCATCCAGAACAGGTTCCTCAGGACCATGTCCAGTCAGATTTTGGATAGCTTTGGGAATGGAGACTCCACAACCTCTCTGGAAAGCCTGTTCCAGTGTTTCACCGCTCTAATAGTTGATTCATCGAATCACAGAATGGTCTGGGATGGAATGGACCTTTAAAAGTCACCTAGTCCAACCCCCCTGCATTGAGCAGGGACATCTTCAACTAGATCAGGTTGCTCAGAGCTCCATCCAACCTGACCTTGAAAGTTTCCAGGGATGAGGCTTCTGCCACCTCTCTGGTCAACATGTTTCAGTGTTTCACCACCCTCATTGTAAGATATTTCTTCCTTTTATCTAGTCTAAATCTACTCTCCTTTAGTTTAAAGCCATTACTCCTTGTCCTATCACTACAGGTCCTGCTAAAAAGTTTGTCCTCAAACTTCTCATAGGTCCCCTCTA
Source organism: Apus apus (assembly GCF_020740795.1). Lineage (NCBI taxonomy): Eukaryota > Metazoa > Chordata > Aves > Apodiformes > Apodidae > Apus > Apus apus. Next base: position 19,481,974 of record NC_067282.1, read on the forward strand.
AGTACTGAAAGGCCACAATAAGATATCCCTTCTCTTCTCCAGGCTGATCAACAGCAACTCTCTCAGCCTGTCCTGGTAAGGGAGGTGCTCTAGCCTTCAGATCATCTTTGTGGCCCACCTGATATCTGAACTTGTGCTTTGCTTTGGTCTGTCAGAGTGTTGTGTAATTTTGATTGGAATAAATCTTCGGTTTGAGTAGCTGCCCTGTCTGTTCTGTGTGCACCTTCATGACACTTTCACTTTTGTCGCTCCTTATATTTGTTATGAATATTCAGAGATGGTAAAGTAACAAATCTGCACTAATGTACTGGCAGCCAGGAAGGCACTTCATTTACTCCTTGTTATGATTGTTAGCTCTGATAAAGTGGTCTGTTATGTTTAATACAATCAGGACTTGAATAATAGGAAATGAAGAAAAAAAAAGCTTCTTTCCCTCTTGTCTCAAGATACATTTAGTTAATTTGTTCCCTATAAGTTCCTGAGCAGAGTTGCATTTTCTTTGCCTCCTCAAGCATATACCCTCCTCCAAACTAAAGTTCAGGTTATCACTTTTGCATTCAGCATCCTTTCAGAATCCTTCATTTATCCCTAGGTTCTAGGTTCCTACTGGTCCATTTAACAGATAAAAGAAATACTCCATTGACCTCAAACATCAACTGATAAAAAGAAAACTTCTATCACGTCAATCAGAAGGTTTCTCCTTGCAATTGAGAAACTACAAAGTAACTTTTTCTATGATCGTAAAACAAACTCTTGACAATTTTCTATAATTAATTTCTTGAAACCTAGTAGCTCTGTTGCTATTCCTTTGTTCTCTCAAAGACAAAACCAGACTTTCCCCAGAAATATCTAGTAGTGAGTCAATCAGTACCTAGTGCTGTCTTGAGTGTACATCTGTGAATCTGAGCCGTTGAACACAAAAAACTGGGAGACATTTGCTTTTCTCTTATTTCATCTCCACCCTCTTGAACTCAGAGAAATCTTTGACTACCAGGCTGGTGAAAACGTTGGACTGGAAACCTTGTTACAGTTAGGTGCAATCTATCCTGCTGAGGTAAATAGTATAAAAAAATATTAAAATTCCTTCTCAAATAAATTATTCAGAAGTTTCTATACATCAGAAGGCAGGAAAATTAAGAAACCCATTTTCATATACCTTCCATCAATACTTCTTCCCCCTAAATACAAGTGCAAAGCCGTTCTACAATAAAATCATAGAATAATGAACGGTTTGGGTTGGAAGGGGACCTTATAGATCATCTAGTTCCAACTTCTCTGCCATGGGCAGGGACACCTCCTGCTAGACCAGGTTTCTCAAAGCCCCATCCAACCTGGCCTTCAACATTTCCAGGGAGGGGGAATCCACAGCTTGCCTGGCTAACCTGTTCCAGTGTCTCACCACACACACATTAAAGAATTTCCTCCTAATGTCTAACCTAAATTTCCCTTCTTTCACTTCTAATCCATTGCCCCTTGTCCTCTTACTACAAGAAATTGTAAAAAGTTCCCACCCAGCTTTCCTACAGGCCCCTTCAGGTACTGGAAGGCTGCTAGAAGGAGGGAAATTCATCACATGGTCTTTACGGCCACATCAGGTGTCTTCTCTGCTCATCTGAGGATACTAAGGAAAATACTGGGGAAACTGTTTTCCCCAAGAAGGAAACTTTTTTTGAAAGCAAATAAGGAATCACTGTACAGCATGAGGCTTTTCAAAATACCAGATGTCTATGGTAATTTTATAAATTCTTGAAAGTTAACAAGAACACTGCATGGCAGTCAGTAAGCAGCAATTAAAGCTGGCATATGATTACAGGAAGAGAAGAAGGTTTTCTGGGTGGCAGTTATGTTCTTTGACTACTTGGACAGTAGTCAGACATAGTAAACTTATGGATTCACTTAATTAATTAACTAGTAAAACAACTTAATTTCAAAGAAGTAAATATAATGACTATCAAATTGTAGAAGAAAGGTTTAATGGGTTTTTACTTATCCAGGTTTTCTTTTTTCCATTTGCTGTAAGTGAATTCAAACTTTAGGAGCCTTTACAAGGCTATGGTTAATTAAATGTGTGATTCTATGAATAGCAGATGAATCAGCAGACTTAGGCTCTTATTCTCCCCTGGACTGAATCTGCTCCAATGTCCTTTATTGAGAGAGGGTGAGGAAAAAAAGGAATAACCTATTAGAATTTATGCCTTTAACTCAGTACTTGAAATCATCTTCATTTAGATCCAGGAGTGAAGATCATTGTCCATTTGTTTTTGTGGGTTTTTTTTGTTTTCTCTTTCATTTTTCCATTCATGTATCTCACTAGGAATGAAGAGAGAAAAACATGTAAGACTTCCTGTTATGTAAGTATCCAGCTCTTAGGAGTGTGTCAAAGCTTGTTTTGGACACTACAAATTGCCATCTTGCTTTTCCTCAGATAAACAAAGAAACAGGGAAGCAAATCTGGTTCTTGGAGAAAACATTTTGTGTAGCTCCAACTTAACAGGCTGAACATAGAGCCCAGTCCGTTTTTCACCATGCAGACGGGGAGGAAAGTAAATTAATTTCCATTTTAACAAATGGGGTAATCTGAAGGCTATGTTTCCTTCTTCTGCCCACCTTTCTGCAAGATTTAAGAGTTAATAAACTAAGAGATGAGAGAGTCCCAGTTATATTGTAGCTCAACATTCAGATTAATTCAGCTAGCATTTCTACACTGGGCTTTGACTTCTCCCCAGTTCATTTAATGGTTCAAATTTAACTGAACATGAAAGCCTTGGATCAGAGACAGATGCAGGCTATTTTATCCAATTACTGTATTTTTAATAATGCGTCCAGATTGTGAAATCTCCTGCACCCTGCACCCTTTTAATATAAAAATCAACTAACAAAGTCAGGATAGAGTTTTCAAGTACAAAAGTGACCCCCAGTTTTTCCCATGCCTGTCTGCTGTGTTTGACTTCATCTGCAACTCACTGAGTCATACAGAGGGAGTACAAATAGCATCTTTTTAAAGGAGAAGCGGTAACCTGTACAATCTGAGTTATAATTTCAAGTTTGGGTGATCCCTACTGATCATTCTTGTTGATCTATGTTAGCTCTAATCCTATTTTAGAACAGTTTATTGTATAGGTACTGTACTTAAACCAGTGTTTAAGTAGGTCAAGTCAATCCTTCCCAGGTAGTATAAGTTTCCTGCGGAAAATCTGGAAAATATATTAAAGACCTGTGTGGTTCTTTTTTAAGTAGAACAAGAGACATTAAAAGATACCCTTAAAAATGGTCTGGGACAAACAGTGACTGAATTATTTGAAAACTTCACAACTTGTCCTTACCGGAATAATTTTTGTGCTTTATTCAGAGTTGCTGTAATCAGAGAGGAAGCCAAACTCTGTTGTAAGCAAAAGAGACAGGAAAGGAGCCTTGTAGGCCAAAAAATAGACTGAGAACACTGTACCAGCCTTATGGAGAAGAGCTGCAAAATGTTCAAAATATTCAAAATGCTGTCCAATGGTGCTGGCTGACTGAATGAAGAGCTAGCAGTTTAATCTCAGTGCAGACAAAGAGAAAATCACATGTATAGGTTGGAAAAACAATCATTTTACATAGAGTAGTGGACTCTGAAATGCAGATTATGTTGGTAAAATTTTATTGCATCCCTTGAGGCAAATTAAATACATATTTGTGCTTAAAAAATAAAAAATATTGAATGAGCAATGTGTTGGGCAGAGTCCTATCACCACAAGCAGTTCTGCAAGGAGTCTGCAAAGGTGTGGCATGAGTTGATTCCTCATATATACTTATATACACAGCAGCACTGTGAGTGCTGGCACAGGGTGCCTCAGCCCACCTGGGGTCCACCCCCCAGTGCCAGGTCTGTTTACCGTTACAAGACAATACTGCAGTATTTCTTATCTCATCTGCAAACTTTACTCCTTGGCAGAGAGTTCTTCTGTGCCTTCCATCCTTTCTAGTTTAATCCCTTCTGCATACGGAACTTTTTGCCTTCTGTGTCAGATTGTTCCTTGGTCGCAAACTACCACTGCCAGGCAGTTACAGGTGGAATTTCTCCTTCAATTACTGCCTTGCAAAGTGATCTTAGAAGCCTAACAAGTCTATGAAAATGTCAGCTCAGACCCAAGAAGTGGCCAAAAGCTAATAGAACATTAAGAACTACTTGAAAAATTCTGGAGAGCAAAGCTGTGACACCCCAGGTACCACTGCTTATGTCTGGGATGCATCATTTTCTTAAATATTCCTTGCAGTTCTCATCTTATTTCCCATTTGGAAAGAGATATAGCATAATGGGAAAAAGTAGAAAGAACAATGAAGCTGCCCAAAGGTGGGGAACAGCCCCTACCTGGAAAATCACCTTGGGGATGGGGACTCCTGGGGCTGGGAAAGAGGTTCCTCAGAAAGAGAACATCACAGAGGGTTACTGAATCCTGAGTGGCACAGAACAGGAAAAGTGGGTTGGCTCTTTACTGTTCCCTTTAGGACACAAATTAGGAGGCAATGAATGCACGTAGCAAGCAGGAGATTCAAACCAGGTAAAGGGCAATTCTTCCTGCAGCACACAGTTAAGATCTGGAAGTTTTTGTGGATGCTGTAGTGTACATGAGTTCAAAGTGGAACTTAGTTTTGCTGTTGTGTTATTAAGCACAAAAGGATTTGTTTGAGGGTGTTATATATAGGAAATTTCACTATATGCTTTTCCTGTTCTTATACTCTTTCCAAGGTATCCATTGCTATCTGCTATTTGAGAGAAAAACAGACCTTTTAGATCTTTGGTTGATCCACTACTGCCATTTCTGTCTTCTTTTAGCTAACTAGTTGATGAGACCATGTTCACAGCATGGTACAATCCTGTTTCATGTACTTAATCTAGCACCAAGACCATAGTGTACCTCGGGCTTTTCAGTTTGCCATTTACCACTGGCTTAAATGTTAATATTTGAAATAAAGTGATGAAGAAACTGCACTCCCATTCTTGACCCACATTTATTCCTTTTTTGTAAATCAGGAAAATATTTTGTAAGAGCCTCAAGGCAGCAGAAAGCACTCAGTCTACCTCCAACCACTTCAGACTAGAGCTGCACCAACTATCGTACTCTATGGGAGTCCACAAACAGCACGATTCAGAAGAGAAGACAAGAAACTTTATACTGAGCAATGATGAAATAAAGTGCTGGTAAAGGAAAGTTCTTCCAAATCTTTGTTAACCACAGCTTTGTTTGTGCTCCGAAGAATGAATGTCTACACAGCATGTACATATAAACTGCTGGTTATAAGCACTTGACATAATTCTTTCTGCCCCCCTACCCTGACCAGAGCCTGTCACTAATGCAATTAACACAATCAGATGGATTTATTGGTACCCTCCCAGCTATGCTTGTGAAAGCACACGTGACTGCTAAACAGCTTTTGACACTCTGGTGAACAGTGAGTGGTTAAGTGGTGACAGCAAACTTAAAGAATTGAGCTGGCAGATATATATGGATAGCCCAGTTCCCTGACACCAAGGTATTTAATCAGAAGAGAGAGGCAGACAACACAGCCCATCCTCTTGTGGCACACCTCCTCACCCTCTTATAAATACATCAATATATATGTGTGGTCATGTAAATAGGTATACTTTATTCTTACCTTTGCTTCTTAAAGTTTTATCTTTGTTAATGTTTATTTTATACCGACTTTACCTGGAAAACTAATTTTGAAAGCTTTTTCTGCTAATAACATCCTGCTTTTCTGAGGAATGTAAAAACTGTAACTGAATTAACTATTTTCTTAAAAATCAGAAGTGGAAGAAGTATGGGTGGTGAACTGAAAACATTTCTGGTTGTGGGCTTTGCCTTACCAGCTGTCATGGTTTGGGCCTAACACAACAACAAGGAACCAACCCCGTGGCTGCCTTCCCCCGCATACACACTGGAGTGGGGAGGACAAAGCCCAACTAGAAACTCAGGGGTCAAGACAAAGGACAAGTAGGGTTCTTCACCGATTAAGCTCCCAGGTAAAATAGGCTCAACTTCGGGTGAAACAGTAATTTAATTTCGCACTAGTCAGATGCACACAGGACACAGACAACACACAGAGCAGGGCTTGCATATGTTACCCCACCCCTCCCTTCTTCCTGGGCCCAAATCACTTTGCTCCCGGTTTCTCTCCCTCCTTCCCCCCAGCGGCACAGGGGGCTGGGGATGGGGTTTAGAGTCACTTCACAGGCTGGTGGTTCCTGCTGATCCCTCCTCCTCCAGAAGAAGAAGGATTCCATACAGTCCTTCCCTGCTTCCCCATGGGGTCCCTCCCATCGGACAGAATCCTCCACAAACCTCTCCTTCATGAGTCCTTCCCACAAGGTCCGGAGCTGCTCCAGCCTGGGCTTCCCACAGAGTCACAGGCTGCTTCAGGAACAACCAAATCCCCAACTCCCCTGGGGTCTTCCGAAGATGCATAATCCGAGTCCACTGGCAGCAAATCCAAGTCCACTCCTCTTGGCTCCTTCAGGGAATGTTCCATCACTTTCTTCCATGAGTGCAGAGGGACAACTGCCATCTCACCATAGGTTGCAGGGAAACTTCTGCTTGGGCACCTGCTTCCCCTTCTTCCTCACCAACCACAGGAACTGCTCTGCCCCTCCAGCTCAGCTCCTTCAAACTGCTCACTCTGCTCAGGTCTCATATCAGTTCTTTAGTATGGTAAGGGCAGAGGCACATCTATTGTTCCTCTAATGGATCCTTGGCTGGTTTTGGAGCAGGGGGAGCTTCTCAGCTTCTTGCAGGAGCCACCTCTGGGGCCCCTCCCCCACTACCAAAAAACCCACCAAACCAGCACACAAACATAGATTAAATTTAGCAGTTTTGTTTCTTTTTCTTCTCGTCCCAAGGAGAGATGGTGCTGTAAAGCTCTTGCTGATGCAATTAATCTCACAGAGCAGATTTTTAGGTTTTCTGAAGCAGGAGGGAACTCTGAAGACTTCTCTTGGCACAGGGGTATCTCTACTAGGTAAAATCAAGAATGTAAAGAAAACACTGTCCTTCACAGCCACCACTCAGCTTTGCTGGCTCTCCAGCTGCATTTCTGCTAGCTGGTGCAAGGGAAGATCTGTAGGAGGCTACTGGGAAGTGTAAGGGCTGGGCTGTGGCACCATGCTGAGCTTGTAACTGTAGTCTAACATTTTAACATACCCTGGGGGCTATCTGTCAGAGATCAAGGACCTGCAATCAGCTCCCTGCTGGCTGCCCTTCCCTCTTCATTTCACCCAAGCTCTCCAGTGCAGAGTAAGCCTTTATGTTTGAAGATGTATCTAGAAAGACCACTCTTGGAGTTTTAATAATTAAAGACTGCTCAGATAATAAATAAAGCAGCTCAGATAAAGTTGTTTCTTATATTACTCTGTTCTTTGAAGTTCATTGGAGGAGGAGAGTGAACAACAATAATTACACTTTAATTCCTTTGAAGAGTGACTAGAGCTTTAATATTGACTTTGCAGTTTATATCATATCCCTGACAGAACTTTGGCTGCTTGTGCTTGTTGCTGGTCATAGTGTCTAATTATAGCTTTATTTTAATGCAGATGTGCTGGAGAACACATACTGGCTCTAGCCAGCCATGAGCTAGTGAAACTGCAGATGAGGTAACCCAGAGAAGAAAATCCCCTCTATTTCATAGGTATTAACATCTCAGCAGAAGAAAAAGCTCAAGAATATTGTGTTCCCACTCTTTCTGCTCCTAACTGTGTGATAATGCAGAAAATAATTATTGCAGTAGCATTTTAAATGTGACTTTCAAAGCCACGATGAACTCTAAGAAATAGGTGGAGATGTTTTCACTTATTACAAGGCAAATCAGCTTACCGTATTGATTAAATGAAGCTATGATTTTTTTTGGCATTGTTATAATGCTGAATCAAGTTGCACAGCAAAACTACACCCTTAGTTGTCCTACAATACCACTATTTGAAATATTATGTGATGTGAGAGAGTACTAAATGAAAACAATTTCCAGAAACAATGTATTGTGATTATGTGAGAGATGATAGGAATAAACATACTCTGAGGTTCCAGTGCCTGGAACCCCACAATGAACTTCAAAATATATTATGGAAAAAAGGAAGCTTAAGGCAGTGTAAAGGCAGGTTAAAGTCTTGTTCAAAATCTGATTTGATACATTCTCATCTTTGAGAATCACAGTTGAAATAAAGTATCAAATAAGTAATTCACAGTAATTATTAGTACACTTTCTTTTAATTTATCTGCACTATTTGAAACATCTCAGGTTCCTCATCACATTAAAAAGCGATGAGGAAAATGCCATTCATCTCCACATGTCAAAATTATAAAAGGAATAGACTGGCTAAAAAAAAAAAAAAAGGTGAAGAAATAAAAATCCTGGATGTATCATGCATGTAGAGAGTGATTGGTGTTCTTAAATTGTTAACTAGTTCATGTTTTATTAGCAGCATGACATTAAAGTGACAGATTGCCAGTAAAGAGAGTAGTTATAGTCTGATATTGCAATGTGAACCATTACAAGGTGATGTCTTTAAAAACACTCTTCCTTTGGCTTAGATCATGCCATGGGAGAATGCTCAAAGTGTGAAATAGACAGATGAGTTGCAAGTAATCAAATTTATCCTCTCAGTATGTGTCCATTGCCCCTCGTCCTATCACAGAGTACAAGTGAAAAGAGCTTGTCCCTGCCTTTGTGATGCCCAGCCCTCATGTATTTATAGACATAAATTAGATCCCCACTCAGTCTTCTTTTCTCTAGACTGAAAAGCCCCAGGTCTCTCAGCCTTTCCTCATAAGACAGGTGTTCCAGTCCCTTAATCACCCTCGTAGCTCCGTTGGACTCTCTCAAGTAGATGCCTGTCCATCTTGAACTGGAGAACCCAGAACTGGACACAATACTCCAAGTGAGGTCTCATCAGGGCCGAGCAGAGGGGAAGGAGAACCTCAGTCTGCTGGAGACACTCCTCCTAATGCACCCCAAGATACCATTGGCCTTCTTGACCACAAGGACACATTGCTGTCCCATGGATAACTTGTCTACCAGGACTCCAAGGTCCTTCTCCACGGAGCTGCTCTCTAGCAGATCACCTCCTAGCCTGTACTGGTGTGGTTTTTTGTTTCTTCCCAGGTGCAGGACTCTGCACTTGCTCTCGTTGAATCTCATTAGGTTCCTCTTTGCCCAGCTCTCCAGCCTGTCCAAATCTTGCTGAATGTCTGCACAGCCTTCAGGTGAATCAGCCAATCCTCCTGGCTTCATATCATCAGTAAACTTGCTGATAATACACTCTGTCCCTTTGTCAAGGTCATTGATAAAGATGTTGAACAGAACTGGACCCGGCACTGATCCCTGAGGGACTCCACTAGTTACAGGTCTCCAGCTGGACTCTGCACCACTGTTCACCATTCTTTGGGCTCTATTGTGTAGCCAGCCTTTAATCCATCTCACTCTCCATTCTTTTATCCCATATATTCTGGGCTTGCTCACAAGGATGTTATGGGAGACCATGTCAAAAGCCTTGCTTAGGTTAAGGTAGACTACATCCACTGGTTCATGAAATGTGGCAACAGATACAAGTTCCAGGTCTGCACTGTGAATCATTGAACATACGTGGATTTGAAGGGCCACCACAAGCAGCAATCCATGCACACATTTCACCCTTCCTTCTGGACAAACACCCTGACAGTACACACCCATAACTGGTTGGTGGCTGCTGTGCTTTGGCTAAAACCCTGAATTTTGTTTTGTGAATTTCTCAGCCGCTTGATTTTACTTGAACACCATTTCTCTGTTTCTTAATTGACTTCACATTTAAGGGCAACATTTAAAAGAAAATGAGGGAATGGGGCTGTGCTATCATCCTACCACAGTACAGGAGGGCCTTGCAGGCCCATTATCACATCACTAGAGCTGCTGAGACTTGGTTATGTCATTGAGCACAGCAATATATTAAGCTGTATGGTGACATTATGAATCAACATCTTATTTAATTAAAATCTTGAAACTGTAACATCACCTGTTGCCAGACTTGACAATGCAACCATGACAGAAATTAATTTATAAAACTTTAGCAGGTAAAGATCCTCAGCAAAACTGAGAACATAGGAAAGTAGAAAGACGTTTTTCTCCATTTACAGCTTAGTTATTTCCAAAAAAAGGCCTGCTCTTCTCTTTATTTTTTGGCTTGTGGGAAGGCATTTGACATTTTTAGGCATCTCTTATTTTCTGTTTGACATTTTCAGGCATCTTTTATATTTTTGTGATGAACAGACACAAAAGAGAATGAATACTTACTGCTGACCTGGACGTGCAAGGTTGTCCTACCAAAATAGGAACATTTTCCTGAGCTGGTCTCCTTGTCTATGAATTAATAAACCCATGTTCTTTCTCATTCACTTGTTTCCAAAGTCCAGGGGAAGTTACCCGATCTTTACATGAAGTGCCTTTGCATCGGACAGTTTCCAGAGCACATACCAAAAGTGATCAGAGCCTTTGAAAACATGATGGATGCAGGAACCTTGCAAGAATTAGGATTATTTAGTCTAGAGAAGGAAAGACTGAAAGACATTATAACAGTCTTCAAGTATGTAAACACTTGCTGAAAAGAGGAATGAAACAGACTATTTCTTATGTCAACTGAGGAGATGAAAAGGAGCAAGGGGCTTAAATTTTGACAAGAGAGATTTAGGTTAAACGTTAGAAAAAGCTTCCTTACAACAGGGAAATGGAAGCAAAGGACAATATTGCCTGAGGAGGAGGAGTCCTTATTAATAAACTGGTTTTGAGTGCCCTGAAAATATACCTTCCAGGGGTGGTTTATGTTTAACTGATCTCCTTGGTCACCAGATTAGGTCAGATGTTTCTTCACAATCTTTCTGGTCCTTTCTATGATTCCATACAGAAGAAGAAAGTAAACTCTTTTTAGTAAGCGTAATCAAGTAACTGGATGAAGGTATCTGAGATGTATACTATTGAACTTGGTTTAACACCAGCAAGTTGAAACAGTCATGCAGTTGTATGAACCTTTTTTCTGTTCCCGTTTCTTTTATGTTCTTGACTCAGGCTGTCTGGGTACTTCTTATCAAGCTGTTAATGATCCTCAGTGCCTGTTCTGCTCTTAATGGCACTTTGCTGTTGAAACTGCATTAAGTTTTACACTTAACATCGCTTTCCACTATAGAAATGAAATATTCTTCCAAACTTTCATATTTTAGATACCCTGGTTCATTAATCTACATTTTATTTATTCATTTCCTAGCCCAAGTGCAATTTAAAAAGAGATATTTTTCACAATACTTTATTAGTGTCTCCTAGCAATAGAGCATCCTCCCAGACACTGATCATCTCCACAAAATCCACATAATCTCTGAAGTTACACTGAATGTTTCAGAAAAAAAGTCCGAGTTACTTCTTCATTCTTTCCACTAACTCAAATCTTATAGAAAAATAAAATTTAAATTATACAAAATAAAAATGTAGCTTGTTGATGCTTCAATAAAAAGGAAGTTAAAGAATCTACAAATTGAAAAAATTAGATTGTCAGGCTATGTGTCAACCACCCATAACACCAAACATGAATGCCAGCAAACCATAGGAACCCGTGAAAAATGGAACTGACATTAAAGAGGTTAGACCACGGGAATTAAAATCTCATAGTAAATCATGCAGCATGATAAGTAGAACTGTGGAATATCAGGCTGCTGTGACGATGCACAGGTCATCAGCCAAGACCCAGCAACGTGTTCTCCAGCCACAGGACACAGGGACATTGATCATTCAGTGGTCTTCACAGTCCAGAGCTCATCTGCAAGTTAAACTTTGGGGGTGCACTCAGTTAAGGAATGAACCCACAGGTGCAAAGTGGATCTGGTGATGCAGTCATCTGTACAGAGGACTAACGGACTGAAGTGCATGAAAGTTTATCACCTACAGCTGGTAGTAGCTGGGAGGCCTCCTTGTATTTTTCTTCAGCAGACACATTTTTAGCTGCCACTCTTTGATGCCAAGAAAACCAAAGAGAAGCAGAGGAGACTAGCTGAGACACTTGACAAAGTCAGTTAGGAGCAGCAGAACTGGTGTCCATGATGAGGGTGGCTCACTGCCAAGTGTAATACTAGGCTGAGGAATTAATCCTGCTGTTCTCCAAAGCTGGTTTCAGGAGAAAGAGGATTTGGACTGGGAGCAGGACTTAGAGCTCCGCTGAGAGTCCTTGAGGCCTCCTTCTCTGTCTCATGTGATGTCTTTTGTCCAGCAAAGGCAGTCAGCATGGTCACCTTTGGTGAGGGGAAATCACTGGGACCACAGGATGGAACCTTGCCTGTGGAAGGCATGCTGCAGGCACACGTCGCACTGTGTGTGGATCATGTGTTTTGTGCTAGAGAGGCCTGTGAGTAGGGTTGTGGGATGCAGGGTGCTGGCATTCTCTCAAGCACTGGGTAGTGTGTCTTTTGCTCTAGGGATGGTGCTGGTCCTCAGCAGTGGAGGCACAAACATCTCAGCACCATTTCATTGATGTGTCAGGGACTGCTTTTGGGTTAGATGTCTTTGGCAATGTCAATAGGGCCGTTCTCTCCCTGCTTACACAGAATGGGGTAGTGACCTGCAAACCAGACCTTTGTGTGGAAGGGGACTGGGCAAACTAAGTTTATAACCAGAAGGGAGGTCAGGGATTTTTTTTAAATTAAGGTCGAATTTGGGCAATCCCTTCAGCCAAAAAATGAAAAGATAAATACATGCAGCAAGATTTGTATGGATAGGCAGTATCTTTTCTCTGACTAACAGATGCAGCTGGAAAAAATTAGGCAAAGCTCTCCTACCTGGAATTTGGTCTATTGTTTTCTAACCCTATCAGCTGGCTGAGCATATGACACCCCTAGCCACTGTTTCAAAGAATTTCGCAACATCTGAATATTTTATGGATTTTATTGCTGCAAACCTGTCTTCTCTGCCAAGCTGCTGATGAGGACTAGAGGTGTTTGTAGCCATCGCACCTATTGCATATGATTAAAAGTTTTCTAAAATTTAGACCAAGGAAAGTCTATTTATTCTGAACAAGAACGTTTCAATCATCAGTATTGGAGGCCTCTGGCAAGTGTAAAGAAAACTGTCATAACTCAGTAGATAGATACTGGAAGTAAAAGTAACTCATGTGCCTCATCTGCCCTGAAGCACTCTCTTTTCCAGTGAATCTTACACCTTAAGCATTTTTAATGCATGAAGTACACTTCAGCATATTCCACATGAGCACACTTGGTTCTGGAATTCAACCTGTCCTGAGATTGTGAGGCAATTGTAACCAATTCATTTTCTGAAGTACTTCTTTTTGCATGTGTTGATTTTTACAGCTTGTTACTAAAACAAATAAACGGTACTTTATTACATTTACAATATGTTACTAATATTTCAGCGCCTGTGGTTTCTGTCAAGATTTAATTGCTTTTCTTTGGACAAACAGGGAGGTATATGTGTGATAGAATAGCCACATTTTGCCTCAGTAAAACCTCTCTTTATTTCAGATTCATAGGCATATGAGTAGATCTCAGATAAAATGAAGTAGATTATTTTTTCTATCAGTATGTTCCCTAATGCTATTACAGCACAGAGTGCCAGATGTAAATTTACAAGTTTCCTACTGCTTTATTTCTCAGGGAAAATTACTGCTGTATGAGTGCCAACCTTGAAGCAAGCCCTGCCACATACCACTTAGATTGTGTTGTACACTATTAATATAATTATTCACAATGTTTCTGCCTATAAGTGTGTTTGAGCAGTCTCTGCTACGTTAAATTCCTTGGGCTGCCCGAGTTACCTTTGTGGTTCATCAGCCACCAGAGTAGGGAGAGCAGAGGACTGAGGACCCCTTGCATTCTCTCCTTCAGGACAGCAAGGGCTATGATTTTACCTGCTGGACTGCAGCAGAGGGTATCAAGCACTGCATTACAGACACTGTTTAAACTGTGGCAAGGTTTACTCCTATGCAGAGAATCGTCCTGAGGGGCTTTCTTCGTCTGTTAGGGAATCACTGTTTCAGAGTTGACCTGAGCTCCCTCATCAGGAAATAAATTTGTAATTAAAGAACAGGTGCTGGGCAGAGAAATTGGAATCAAAGGCCTTCTACTACTTTATCTGGACTACAAGACAATTTAAGGGGTTGACAAAAAATAGTAGCACTGTTCTTTTGAAGTTTGTTATTGAGTATTTTTTCTGTTTTCAGACATTTCTGTTTGTTTCTACGATTTGTTTACTCTTGGTGGGTTTTCACCTCTTAAGTACTTGCTGTGCAGACTTGTATGAGGAGTTAAAGAAAACGAGCTTTTATATCATCCTGTTCAGAAGACAATTCTGGCACAGTACTGGCAAGAGAGAGTGCCTGTAACTCAGTGAAAGGCAAAGCAGCAGAGTCATGACTCCCAGGCAGCCCTGGCTGCTGCAGTCTGAGGGCAGCTGATTCAAGGGACAGGGCAGGGCAGCCTGCTCCTCCTCACAGCCTCCACTTCACCTGTAAATGGGAAACCTCAGGCTTCTCTGCACAGGGAGTCACTTTCCAATTGCTGTGGGAGATTTTTTTAAACATCTGTCTGTCAGGTTCAGCATTTGTCAGGAGCAAAACCTGTAGCATCCAATGCTCCATGTGTGGCTGTGCTCTGCAGCCTGATGCCCTCTGTAGCTGAAAGAAGCTAATTCCTGGCTCACAGAGCAGTTTGTGGAGACCTGTGGGCACCTGCTCAAGATGGGTTCGCCCTGCAGCAAAGCACTAAATGGTGGGATTCATCTCATGTAACTTTCTGTGACTCTGACATAAAGAACGGAAGGAAAACGTTCCTATATGCCCCTTACTCTTCTAAGTGCACCGGAGAAGAGAGAAGCCTGCGAGAGACGTGTGCGCAGGACCCTCCTGGCAGAGAGGAGGGAGGATAAATGGACAGGCCTGAAACATAGTTGTTCAGCTTGTGTTCACACCTGAACATAGTTGTTTAGCTCATGGTATGCTGCCACGCTCTAGAGGTATCTCTGCCAAAAAGGAAGCTATGTCATAAAGTACGAGAAAGTTTGTAATGAAAACAGTGTACAGAAATACATGTGAACTAGCTCTGTGTAAATGTGTTCCCAAGTTCTGAGTGCAAAGACTAGGGAAAGAGAAGGAAAAGGCTTTTTGTGTTAAAAGTTTCAAGCGAAGTGTGGGAAGCAAAAACACTGCTTGAGAGTCTCTCATTAGCTAAAAGCCAGTTTAGTTTCCCATGTCACACATGCTTACTTCAGAGCTGAAGTGACAAAAGCTTCTGAAGAGCACATAGAGCAAGCAGGGCTTAGAGGGACCTATCAGAGAGACAACTGCTACAAGGCACAGTCAGAATGGTGAGGAGTAGCTAAAGGGACAAGAACAAAACTTGATCAACTTGAATTAGACCTTGCCATACTATGAGATGTGACAGTCTTCACCAGTCTGTGAAGGTTACTATGGGACAGAGAAACTTCTCTCTGAGGAATCCCCTGAATCATTATTTGCAGAGATAAATTTGATTGCTAGCTGGGGCCAGCCCACCACAGAAAACCTGCAGAGTTAACTTAGATTGGCAGTGGACCGTCTAGATGGCTGAAGTCTAGGCAACTTGCACCAAAAACAGGCTGTACAAAAGCTTCACCATAACTTAATAGTAGTTGTTCCTGAATTATTTTGCCCACAAAGCAGTTATGTGCTGGCGAAGTGTAGTTAACTATGCAAATCATAAGCAGTTTAGAAGCTTAGATGTGATGAAAACTAAACAGTGGTGACTTTCATTATTATGGTCTGTTAGTGATGCAAGGGAAACAGCTAACAGATTGCAAGTATCTTAAAAAAAAAAAAAAAAAAAAAAAAAAAAAAGTAGGTGACCTGAAAATGGAAATTATAACCTTGCAAACCTTAATGGTACAATTAAAGGAAGGACTGGCTCAGCCAGACTATTTATTGATCATTAGTAGCTGAAAGTGAAAACACATTTTTTGACTGCAGATGGACTTTCAGCTATGAAAAAAATGAAGTCCCATTTAAGGTCAAACTCTTGAGATGAAGATCAGGATGGCAGGGACACATTGGTATGCTAGGTCTGCAAAAAGCCTTTAACAGGCTTTATCATGATTTTAAAAGCCATTGTGTAACACTTTCAGTTTTCCACCTTTCCCAAATAGGTTTTCTTTTTTCAAGGGGAGAGGGGGAGTGTTAATGAAGGGGTTCTAAAATGGGTTATATCATAACTGTTCATTAGATGGCTTGGACTCCTTCTTCTGGTAAAAATAATTATGTCTAACATGAATGATTCCGCAGTGTATCAAGCAGGTGTTTAATGCATAAAGCAAAGCTCAGCTCTCCCAAACAGGCAAGAAACAAACAAAAAAACAACAAAAACATGCAACGACTAAACCCCAAGAATGAATAAAATAGAGGAAAAAATATGTTATGCTTATGACATACAACAATTTCAGTAAATTATAAGAGTAACTATAGAGAAATATGAGAAATACATAAATTACAAATAATGGTTTTTAAAACTACAGAGCTAACCCAGCATGTCTCTAAACTAATGTTTAAGAAATGTTTTCTGGAAGTTTGGTGTAAAGATAGTCCTTGAAAAAAGGCTTTTGCCTGGGCATTGCTCCTTTTCTATCTCTAGGCAAGCCATATCTGCCAAAAATAGGACTGTTTGATCTGAGATCCCAGACCAGATTGGCTTTTTAAAGGCCAAGACAACTTTGAGAGATTCTAAACTATTTGTTATCCACTGAGCTTCAGTCAATCAGCAATTGCTCAATGAGAATCACAGGCAGACAGAATGAGGCAACAGTAGATTAAGTTAAGTCAATCACTGGAAAGTCAGTATTTCTCTAAATATTCTCTAGAGTTGATCTATTCACTAGGTAGTATAAGATGGGAAACTGTGATGTCTTGTCTGGATTTTCAGCAGAATTTGAACCTAAAATGTTCTTGATCACTGACCATGTCTCCAATGATAAAGCTAAAAGGAAGCATATTAGCTCACAGAGAAGCTTTCCTCAGCAAAATGTCACTGAAAGTTTCCATCTTTCCATGGAAACGCTGATTCCTATCAGCCACAGTCTGCACAAGCAAAAGTCAAAGATTTAAACCTTTAGAACAGAGATCAGAATCAATTTTTGCTGGTGTGTTGAGTGGTGTGTTTTTTGTTTGTTTTGGGATTTTTTGTTTGTTTGTATTTGGGTTTTTTTATAATGGTTTGACTCAGTGATCCCAGAGATTCTTTCCAACTATGACTTTTTTGTAATTCTGTGGTTCTGTAATTCTGTGATCGTTAACTGTTGGCATGTACAGTTAAAAGCCTTGGCACCCTCCACATTATACAAATATTTAAAGGGAAAAAACAGAAGATTCTTTATTAAAAATATAAAAATCTAAATATCTTTTAGCAATATACTAGAAGGTGAAATAGAGTTTTTAAATTTTATTTATCTCAGTAATTTATTTTGTGATATCTGGTGGAAAAAGTGTTAAACTAGACATGCTTTTTTACTTTCCTTTGAAGCCATTTTCATTCCATACAATTTCTTCCAGTTCCCATCTGAGATTCAAAAGATCCCTCTGGCACTGCCAAGGATTTAGAAAATATGTTCCCAGAGACAATTTATATTCAAGTGGTTGCAAAATTACTGCCTCTCCATGGATTTTTACAAAGACTGTTTTCAATACACCCTATCTACAGCATCTGACCTAAACAGCCAAGCAATACCAGGGAAAACTTCATTCTTCTCTTATCAAGCTTCAAGAGCTTTTAGAGCTGACAGCAGATATGCAACTATGTTCCCTCTATTGCTCTCAGAGATTTCGGGAAACAAATCTGTCCAGTTTGTATTCACACATAAATCCAAATCTAATCCCAACCAACCAGAATATGAATTAGCAGAATGACCTGGGTACAGTTCCTAGGAAAGGCACACCAGAAAAACAGAATGTATTCTGGAAAGTGTCTGGTCTTTTATATCTAGTTTCTGAAACTCATTTATGAAACTTTATAAAAATATTTTCAAATGTCACACTCCTAAAGGCAGCATTTATGACAGAGAAGGTTAGATGCAGAAATAAAATTAAATAGGAAACCACAGAATCACAGAATCCTAGGGGTTGGAAGGGATCTCGAAAGACCATCTAGTCCAATCGCCCTGTCAGAGCAGGGTCACCTAGGAGCTTGTCCAGGTGGGTTTTGAATGTCTCCAGAGAAGGAGACTCCACAACCTCTCTGGGCAGCCTGTTCCAGTGCTCTGTCACTCTCACAGTAAATAAGTTTTTTCTGATGTTTATGTGGAACCTCCTATGCTCCAGTTTGTACCCATTCCCCCTTGTCCTATCACTAGACATCACTGAAAAAAGCCTGGCTCTGTCCTCCTGACACTCACCCTTAAAGTATTTGTAAACATTGATGAGGTCGCCCCTCAGTCTCCTCTTCTCCAACCTGAAGAGACCCAGCTCCCTCAGCCTTTCCTCATAAGGGAGATGTTCCACTCCCTTCATCATCTTTGTGGCTCTGCGCCAGTCTCTTTCAAGCAGTTCTCTGTCCTTTCTGAACTGAGGGGCCCAGAACTGGACACAATACTCCAGATGCGGCCTCACCAATGCAGAATAGAGGGGGAGGAGAACCTCTCTTGACCTACTAACCACACCCTTTCTAATACACCCCAGGATGCCACTGGCCTTCTTGGCCACAAGGGCACATTGCTGGCCCATGGTCATCCTCTTGTCCACCAGGATCCCCAGGTCCCTTTCTCCTACACTGCTGTCCAGCAGGTCAGCCCCCAACCTGTCCTAGTACCTGGGCTTGTTCTTCCCCAGACGCAAGACTCTGCACTTTCCCTTGTTGAATTTCATCAAGTTTCTCCCTGCACAACTCTCCAGCCTGTCCAGGTCTCACTGAATGGCAGCACAGCCTTCTGGTGTGTCAGCCACTCCTCCCAGTTTAGTGTCATCAGCAAACTTGCTGAGGGCACACTCTGTTCCCTCATCCAGGTCACTGGTGAAAATACTGAACAGTACTGGTCCCAGTACCGACCCCTGAGGGACTCCACTAGTCACAGACCTCCAACTAGATTCTGTCCCATTGACCACAACTCTCTGACTTCTTCCTTTCAACCAGTTCACAATCCATCTTACTACCTGACTCCTGGGGCTTTAGGGATCTGGGGCTCCTGGAGAGAGTCTGCAGCAGTAAAGACAGAGGCAAAGACATTCAGTACCTCTGCCTTCTTTGTATCCTCTGTCACCAGGGCACCCACCCCATTCAGCAGGGGGACTGTATTGCCTCTAGTGTTAGTTCTATCTGCAGTGTATTTGAAGAAGCCCTTTCTGTTGTCTTTGGCCTCAGTTGCAAGAGTAAGTTCCAAGGAGGCCTTAGCTTTCCTAATCACCTCCCTACATCCTCTGACAACAGTCTTATATTCCTCCCCAGTGGCCAGCCCCTGCTTCCATGATCCATAGATTCTCTTTTTCCACTTGAGTTTGCCCAGCAGTTCCTTGTTTAACCATGCTGGTCTCCTGGCTCCCTTACTTGGTTTCTTACCCACTTCCAGTCTCCCTCTTCTCTCAGGACCCCTACCTCTGCCAGGTGACGGGAAGGCAGAAGATCCTTTACTTCTCATGAAACCTCTCCCTTGGGGCTTTGTCTCAAGGATGGAAGGTTATTACTCCACCAATCTATTTCTCTTTCCCAATCCTGGATACTCCATAATCTTTCTACCTCCTCTTTCTGCTCAGCCACTGGGCTGAGTGAATCATTCCCCTGGTCACAGCACACACAGGTGCTCTCTCTGCTCTCCTCCGATACGACTGTGCAGCCAGAGACCTGGACAGCTGCGTTCTTGAGAGGGAGGCACCTCTGTCTGGGCTGCCACTGTCCTCCTGGCAACAGTGTTTGCCCGAGTGGATACCATGGCTATGTCCTCTTCAAGGGGGGAGGATCAGTAGCCGAGTTCTTACCCTGAGCCAAGAGGGGGCCCGTGCCTTGCTCCGTGCCCGCCGCGCCAGGCCCTGTTTGCGGCTCCTGGTCGCCGCGCTCCCCAGGGGCTGCTCTTCTACCTGAGGGGGTCAGGCCCCCGTCCCTTTGGCGCTGCCCGCGGTGAGTCAGAGCTGCTGCTCCCCAGAAGCTCTCACTCCCAGGGGACAGGGGCTGGGACTGACTCCCTCCCGCTCTCTCTGTTTCTCTCTCACCTTCTCTTCCTCGGTTTTGCTGAGGGTTTCCTTGCAGTTTAGCCGCTGCAGAAGGGGTCCACCAGCACCATCCCTCGCTCTGGTGTTCCTCACCTCAGTGGCTTCACCGAAATGGCATATTATTCCCTAGAACACGACGTATAAAGCTCATATTTTGTTACTAAAAGTTATATCTGTACTTCCTTCTTACTCCCAGCATAAATTAGTCTCTTGTTCAGACCGTGAGAATTAACTAAGAGAAAACTGAAGTGGTTAAGAGGGAAAAAAAAAAAACCAAACACACACACAAAAAAAACCTACTGTAATGTAATGTAATATACATAAAGAGAAAAAATGTATAGCCAAATCTTTTGTTGTGTATCTATTTGGAGTTAAACTGCATAAGAAAAGGTGGTTTGAGGGTTCAAGGGCAAAGGTTTTTATTGTATATGGCTAAGTTAGAATACAAATTTGAATATAGTGAAACATCTTTAACTATACTGGACTGTGTATATTAAGTCTGTTCCTACAGCAATTCTATTACTTTAAAACCTACTCTTTCAAGAAGACTTGTGGAAAAGTGAAAAATTGCTATGAAAGTCCTCAGAAAAGGGGATTTCATGAACAATATTTATTCTTTCAAAAGAAGGCTTGAATGTTTTCATAAATATTTTAGTTATAGAATCATAGAAGGTCTTCAGTTGGAAAGGACCTCTAAATGTCATCTAGTCCAACCCCCCTACAAAAAGCAGGGACATCTCACACTAGACCAGATTGCTCAGGGCCTCATCAAGCCTGACCTTGAATATCTCCACCACATCTCTAGTCAATGTATTCCAGTGCCTCACCACTCTCATATTAAAGAACTTTTTCCTAATGTCCAACCTAAAACTACCCTTCTCTGCCTTGAAACCATTACCCCTTGTGCTATTGTTACATGCCCTTGTGAACAGGTCTTCCTCAGCCTTCTCGCAGGCCCCTCTCAGCTATCAGAAGGCCTCTATAAGGTCTCCCCGGAGTCTTCTCTTCTTCAGGCTGAACAACCCCAACTCCCTCAGCCTGTCTTCATAAGAGAGGTGCTCCAGCCCTCTGATCATGTTCATTGCCCTTCTCTGGGCACACTCCAACAGGTCCACATTATAAGTAACTCTGTCAGCAAATAAAATGTTGTCTATCTTTTTCTTCCCTGAAAATTTTTCTAAATGTAAAAAGTACATGTTCAAAATCAGGTTTTGACTTAAGTGTCCCTGATCTCTTGTCTTTCCACATTTTTTTGTAGTGCCTAGGATTCTCATAAAATATAAATCTTAGTTACCTCAACAAAGTGAGACCACAAATGCCATTTTGTATTCTGTCATATTTTGGTTCTTGGCTGGCTACTTCTTTTTTAATCTGCAGTTGTATTTCTTTTTTTTGGTGTTTAGGTTTCATTACATCACTGGTTCACTTGCAGAACTGTAAAGATCCCCATATTCATCATTATTTTCCAAACCAATTCAAACTTGCAAATAGCTGTCACAGAATTGTATCTTGTCTCAGTAGCCCAGCATCTTTTACTACGAGAGAAAAAGTAAGTTTTTAAGGTAACTAACCTGAGAGAAAAGACCAGAGGTGAGTGGATGGTATGTAATTTTTAGCACAAATTTAGCTTAATTCTTAAAGTTTAACTTGGTAACTGGAAATCCATTGTTGTTAATAAGTTTTCAACTCAAGTTTAAAATATAAGCCTTTATTTAAATTATGTTTTCCATAATGTGAATAAACTATCCCTGTGTTCCCTTTCCCTTCCTTTTGTGGTCTGAGGCAGAAAGAGGCTGAAATCTTAAATATTACTTGTGTCCATGTCACAACTATGTATGCTACTCAGGTGGCTCATACAGGTAATCTCTTGCTTCTTGAACTCTTACCAAAAAGTAGTCTTCTTATTCCTCCAAGGAATTAATCAGCTGGGTAATTGTACATACATGACAGCATCTGAACCCTGAATCCTTCTTGCCTGAGGCCCTAAGGAGCCTGCCCCAAGGGCAGTCAGTCCACTGTCCTGCATCAAAACCTCAGCAACAACAATTTCAACTCCTAGGATACAAATCAGCAATTTTGTAAAATACTGTAACCCATGCAACATGCAGTGGGACAAGAGCTGAGCCGGCATCTGCTTCAGGGGTTGAGCTCTGCAGTGGGACCCTGGGCAGCATTGGTGGCCTGCACCCTGCAGCTGGATGCCAGGAATGCCTCCCTGGGGCAAATAAGTACCTTTCAGGAGAGCAGGCAGAGCCACTGCTGTGATGTAAGCTGCTTACTTCTCTCATCAGTGAAAAAATGACAATAAAAGCACCTTACTTATCTAAGATAATAATCTGACAGTCAGTTTTCCTAATATATAATACTTCTTTAGCCTCTTATTGCTTTTGTCTGATTCTTCCAGACTCTCTTCAGTTTGTTATCATCCGTTAATAAGGTGCCCAAACTAGGCAGACTACCATCACCTGCATCCTCACCACAACCAAATAGAGCAGAATAATTACCTTCAATTTCTCTCATATGACAGTGCTATTAATACTTCCCAGAATCTGATTTTCTTTTCTGGCATGTGTATCTCATCATTGACTCCTATTGGGTCTGACTCATCACTGAGTCATGTTCAGTTAGCTTTTCCAGTCAGAGTGATTTTAAGCAACCTAATTGAAAGTTAGGAGCAGCTCCTTCTAGAAAAAAAAAAAAAAAACAAACAAAAAAACCCACGCTATTCTAAATTAAAAAAAAAAAAAAGCGGCAATTAATTAGGCAATTATTTCAGAGTATTTGAATATTTTACTACTTTGCTATTCTGTTAGTGAAGAAAAAAATGACATTTATGCACTGAGTCTGGAGAAATGGATTTTATTAAGGTTTTTCAATATGAAAATCATGGAATCTTGGGAGCCATGGACTACTTCAGAAAGGTTTACAAAATATAGCCAAAAAAAGAAAGCCTGTTGTCAGTAAGACTAACTTCACTGCATGGATATGCACCTTCTCAGGCAACTTACATTGGTTGACTAACTAAAATGGCTGAAATTACTCTTTTGAGTAAATTGCTGAATATGATTACTAGGCAATTAGCATGTTCTAGATACTGTTACTCAAATCTGTATATTGTCCTTTTAAGACAATTCAATACACATGGACAAATTTTCAAAGGCAACTGTCAAGTCTGCTGAGCTGAAGTGTCTCAAATATGTGTAATATATGTATTGAGAAAAGAGTAAGAGCATATCTACTAACATGCATTTACAGATGCAGAGTTTTATAGATACAGGAGATACAGGTAGACGCTGGGAAAGATGGCCGAAGTTGTTTAAAGTCTTCTGTAGCTGAGTTGCTAACTGTGGTAAGTGTTCCCTTTGTCCACTCCCTTACCACAGTCACCCCTCTCATTTTGCAATAGTATTTATTGAAGATACATGAAGAAAAGGAGGAGATTGTCTACAAAAATGAACAAATAACAACCCTGAAATTGTAGAGGTTAAAATGCAGAAGTCAGGAGAATCAATATTTAATTAACACCTCTACAATCCATACAGTGAGAGAGAAGCTTCTAATATGTATTAGCTACCAATACAACTTTAGCTGTTGGATTAGTATAAACACCTCACCTAAAGAAGCTAGGACAAATAAGAAGTAAGTCATGTGAAAATGACGATAAAAAGGAGATTACAGGGGTGGGGGTGGGGGGAACGGAAGAATCTATTGTTTCCAGATCTAGAAAGTAAGCCAGATAAATAAGAGAGACATAGGAGAACACAAGGGGATAAAAGGTGCAGGTAAAATCTGGGGTTTTCCTGTGTAAATTATGCCTTCAGATTCTAGACTTTCTGCTGAGCAGATTAATTTACAAAAGGGAACAGAAAGGGCAGGAAGAAACATATTTAATGAAGAAATGCTGTTTTGTCTGTAGAGATTTCCTAGAGGCTGAGAGTATGTTATTGGATTGTGCTGTTTTCTGGGATGGTTGCTTTGTCTTCTAAGCACTAGAAATCACCAGGTGCGAGTTTCTTCATTGTAAGTATTGCTGTTATTTTATTATTGGAAAAATCTTGTTCTAGAACCCCAAAGGGATTGATACATATCCGCATTTGGCAAATCAAAAGGGAAAGGTGCAATGTTACACAAAATGTTACCCAACACACTACTGGATATGCCTGTAGTGTTTTCATATACCAAATACACTCCCAAAGCTAATTGAAGTTAATGGAAACACGCCTGTCTTTGCAGCAGAGGTGCTTCAGGCCTTTGATCATCTTTCTCTGGACCCCCTCCAATAGCTCCATGTCTTTCCCATGATGAAGGCTCCAGAGCTGTACACAGTATTCCAGGTGGGATCTCACCAGAGCAGAGTAGAGGGGCAGAATCACCTCCCTGGCCCTGCTGGCCACACTTCTTTTGATGCAGCCCAGGACACAACTGGCTCTCTGGGCTCCAGCACACACTGGTGGCTCATGTCAAGCTTCTCATCTACTACCACCCCCACGTCCTTGTCCTCAGGACTCCTCTCCAGCCATTCTTCCCCCAGCCTGTATTTGTGCCTGGGGTTGCAGGACCCTGCACTTGGCCTTGTTGAACTTCATGAGGTTGGTATTGTCCCACCTCAGTGTCAAACACCTTGCACAAATCCAGGTAGATGACGTCAGTTGCTCTGCCACCATCCACCATCTCTGTAGCCTTGTCATAGAATGCCAGCAAATTGGTCAGACATGACTTGCCCTTAGTGAAGCCACACTGGCTGTCACCAATCACCTCTTTATTTTCCATGTTCTCTTGCAGAGTTTCCAGGACAATCTGTTCCATGATCTTGCCAGGCACAGAGGTGAGACTGACCAGTCTATAGTTCTCCAGGTTTTTCTTTTCCCCTTTTTTAAAAGTAGGGGCTATGTTACCTTTTTCCAGTTGGCAGGAAACTCACCAGACTGCCAGGACCTCTCAAATATGATGAACAGAGGCTTAGCAACTGGATCCACCAGCTCCCTCAGAACCCATGGATGGACCCCATCAGATCCCATAGACTTGTGTACCTTCAGGTTCTTTAGATGGTCATGAACCTCCTCTTCTCCTACAGTGTGGGGTGCTTCATTCCCCCAGTCCTTACTTTCACCTGCTGTGTCCTTTGCAATGAGATTGGAGCTCTTGCCAGTGAAGAATGATGCAAAGAAGTCATTGAGTATTTCAGCCTTCTCAATGTCCTGCATAGCTAGTTCTTCTGTTTCCTTCAGGGGAGGGCCTACATTTTCATTGGTTGTACTTTTTTCCCTAACATACCTATAGAAGCTTTTGTTATTGCTCTCTACATCCCTGGTGAGATTTAATTCTATCTGGGATTTGGCTCTCTTTACCTGTTCCCTAGCTAATTTCCTTGTAATCCAAAACCTTTGTGCTACAGTTTCCTCCGCAATAAGTTATTAGCATATTGCATTTAATGTAGTTCTTGCTTCTTCTTTTTTTTTTTTTTTCCTCAATGAGAAAAAAAATAATTTGGGGTGTTCCCTCCTTTAATCGGAGTTGACCTCTCTGATGATGCCACCTCCTTCTCTTAGTCAGGGTCTAAAGGGAACTGTACAGAAAAAAGCCAAACCTATCAGCATCAGAAATTTCAGCACTGAGTCATTTAGCAGTCAGTTCAAATATTCAGAGAATTGACCCACAAACATCCTCAGCTGCTGCTACTTGCTTTTGCCACAGCTTTTAATGATTGTTAGAACTGGCAGCTAAGAGCAGCCAGAAGAGCAAGAAAAATGTATCTGTCATCATCTGTACTTCAGGCAAAATGTAAAGCAAAAGGAACATACAATTTAAATTGGAATTTGTAACCAGGCAGATAATTCACACACAATAATTCATTAGATTAATTCAGCTCTTATGGCACATAGAAAAGCACAAGCTGGCTGTGACATCCTTAGTTGTTCGCATTTTGAACACATTATATATAAATAATCACCCAGACAGACTTCAGCAGCACTGCTTATTTCATGACCGATCAGACTGATCCCACAAAATCCCTTCTGTTCTACCAAGAGACTGAGTGCTACAGGACTTTCAGAAAAATTCTTATATTAAAAAAAAAAATCAGAAACATCTGAGTATTCTCAGATTTATCTGTATCTTTCAAACCCAATCTTCCATAAACATTTTGTGTCAGACTATGTCTGGCACACCACAGTTCGTGAAGTCCAGACAGTATTCTTGCAGACCCAAGTGTGCACCACATAGGATGCTGATGCTTAGAATAACTTTTCCTGCATGCAGATGAACTTACTGATGCAAAGCAACAAGAACCTACTTAATACATATGTTTTCCTGCCTGGCATGTATCACCAATGTATTGGTAATACACACCAGTATACAAGGCCAGTTCCTGCAAATTAACCTGAGAGGCATAAGAAAATACCAATTAGTAGCATCCTATTATCCCAAACTTTTGAAAGAAAATAAACTTTTTATTGTCTTGTCTTAAAATTTGCCTATTTACAAATTACTAGTAGTATTTTAATTACATTAATGGCATTTTCTTAAAGAATTCCCTCTACTTTTTTAACAGCAAAGCTACAGGAAGATGCCGGTATCGACTGATAGGAATGTTTATAGTACAGTCCAGCAGGATTTGCTATTTCACTAGTCACAGAATGCAGCAGGGGGTGTGCTCAAGCAGTAAACACAACCCCAAAACCCTGCTGGAAAAATGAGCCCTTACCTGAAATAGCTCAGGTTGTCCACTCTCAGTAACACCCTATTAGTTTTAATCCTCTCTTTAGTTGTCTCACCAGCAAAGTTTTAAGTCTGTTGAAAAAGTATAAACTTTTTTTTTTTTTAAATACATATATTGTACCTTTCATTTTACTTTGACTATTTTATGCAAAATAGTGCTTCAGCATTTAGGAGTTTTAGCCCAGATCTAAAGAATTGTGAATATAATTGAATAATTCTATAGACTGATTTCAAGTACACTCACTTCAGCTATTGACTGGATTTATGTCCCTTGGTATTATATTATGTTGCAATGGATTACTTGTTTATAAACATAGCAGTCCCCAGTGACTGGAAAATAAGTTCCCAGAGGCTGGAAAAAGGGAAAAGGGCTGGAACACCTCTCCTATGAAGAAAGGCTGAGAGAGTTGGAATTTTTCAGCCTGGAGAAGAAGAGGGTCCAGGGAGTCCTTATTACAGCCTTTCAATACTTGCAGGAGGACTATAAGAAAAAGAGGCTCTTTACCAGGACATGTAGTGACTGGACAGAGGGGCAGCAGTTTTAAACTGAAAAAAAAAGTATGTTTTGGCTGGACGTAATGGAGAAAATTTTTATGAGAGTGTTGAGACAATGGAACGGATTGCCCAATGGAGTTGTAGATGGAAGTATTTAAGGCCAGAATGGATGGAGCTTTGAGAAACCTGAACTGGTGAAAGATGTCCCTGTCCAGTGCAAGAGAGTTGGAGCTAGATGACCTTGAAATATCTCTTCCAACCCAAAACGCTATATAATTCTAGGACTCTATGTTACGTAGACATCTCCAGCCTTAACATTTTTAAGACTCATGTATATTGTGCTACACCACGGCTATGTCTGTAATTCTAATAAGATAACTGAAATGCTCTGGAGATAATTTGTTTAGCTCTGCACAACCTATATTTGGTGCTGCAGTGCCCAGTTCAACATTTATCTCTGTTATCCCTGTGACACCTTGATAAAAATTTCCAGAGGATCACAAATTTAAATATCAGCTGTCTGAACATCTTCAAATATCATAGAATCATAGAATCATAGAATCCTAGGGGTTGGAAGGGACCTCGAAAGATCATCGAGTCCAACCCCCCCTGCCAGAGCAGGGTCACCTAGAGTACATCACATAGGAACACATCCAGGTGGGTTTTGAATGTCTCCAGTGAAGGAGACTCCACAACCTCCCTGGGCAGCCTGTTCCAGTGCTGTACACAGCAGACAAAAACAGTGGATAAAAAAAAATATGGAAGTGTCTGATGTTCAATGCACTCAAAGATGGCACATATTAAAAAACTTAAAATAAATAATGCAGCATCCATAGATAAAATGCTTAATTTTTAAGCAAAGCATATTTTGAGGTATTAGAAGATGTTTTCAGTGTAAAATTCTCATATTCTCAATGAAAGCAAGAGATTGGGTAGACATTTGGCTGCTCTTTTTGTGAATATATTTGGATTTTGGACTGCCCACTATCTTTTCACTATCAACTCCACAATTTAACAATATGTTCTGTGAAAAGACTTTTGGTTTTAGCCTCATATTGACACTGTCTATCACTGAGTTCCTGCACTGTGATGAGTAAACATTGCCCATTCACCTCTTTCATACCATAAAGATTTTGTAGACTTCCAAGCCAAAGTGGCCTCACTGTTTTCCTACAAAAACTATTCCATTTTTCTTATTGTATTAGGCCAAATTTAGCATTTTCTCTTTTATCAGTTATGAATCTTAGGACCCATGAAATCTGAATAAAAGTAGCAGATATGATGTAGAATTATAAAGAGCCTATCTCCTGTGGGGAACAGATAATTTAATGAATTCACTTGCCCAGAATGGGTCTCCTCCTTCACTCCTTGCACTTTAGCAGTGCCAGTCCCTTGTAATTAATTTGTTCTTTATTTTTTCATCTATTTTTATCCAAAGATAGGTTCTCTCTTATTCTCTAGCTCCTTTTTTATGTCTTCCTTGTAAAACGCACAAGACAAAATTTTAAAATGTTAGTTTTGGTCAGTGGCTTAGGAAAGGAGATATGGCCTGACAACTGTGGTAATTATTATGAGACCATCTGTTGATAAATATGTATAGATTCACCTTAGATAATTTACCAGTTGTAAAGAGATACACATAATCTTTTCGAGTATTAAACAGGCTGACACCAAATGGATAACCTAAGAACTAGTGAACATATAGATGCTACATGTTTGAGATGTGATTCTTTCATTCACATTCTACGAGATGTGATTCTTCATCATCCTGCGTTTCCTTAAAACAATATGCAAGTTGATTTACCCCTTGGAAGCTGAGAAGTAAGGTTATTCTTTTTATTTTCAGATTTTACATTTAGTGTTAAGGA
Organism: Apus apus; assembly: GCF_020740795.1. Lineage (NCBI taxonomy): Eukaryota > Metazoa > Chordata > Aves > Apodiformes > Apodidae > Apus > Apus apus. Next base: position 19,511,260 of record NC_067282.1, read on the forward strand.
TTGTTTTGACCTACAAGGATTATTTATGATAGCAATAATGCTACTGCTCAGGTCTGAGGGAACTGTTTGGTTTCTTTAGGCAAGATGCCCAGAGTTTTTAATTTCCACTTAAAGGTTAGTATCATGTTCCAGAAAGCATACAGAGGAGAACACTTCATAAATCAATACTTGCACACATGCAAGAATGAGCTGAGTGGCAATTTTTAAAAGCATCATGTAGTCTATGAACTATTCTAAAATAGAAAACTTTTTTTTCAGAAAAATCTTGAATAAAAAAATTCTGAATTGCCATTAGTGTTCCATGTCCTAGAAAAAAAGCCTAATAGCCTCTTGAACACTCTAGTAATTTGAGTCCATTAATGTAATAGGTAGGGATTAAAAGCAGAAGCAAAGAGATCATTAGCTATGAAAGTTAAACACATCTGTTAATATTCAAACATTAAAATGATAAATATTTCATCACTGAGAAACATAGACCTTAGTACAGGAAGATTCAATATAAAATCAGCTCAATATAATGTTCTTCCAAATGTACGTGTTTCTCAGAAGAGGAATTTGATAGCAGCTTCCATCCTATATGCTGAAGAAAAATTCCTACTGCAATTTCACCTAGTGGATACCACAAAGGAACCACACAGGTCTTCAGTGCTCCCTTCATTGCTTCCAAGATGAAACTACAAATTCAAAAGAGCCCATTGCCCTGATGCATCTTCCTACTGTGTTTAAAAAGTAGGGAGAAGCTGATGTCACAGGTGCCGTCCCTGCAGTCACAAGCTGTTTATCCACTGCATAAGACATCAATGTGCTTATGACGTGGAGTAGCCTATTCCACTGCTCTAACCTCTGAGATCAATAGCTCCTTAACTGATCCTTTCTAGACCCTCATCACTGTCTCCTCAGCTCCTGTCTGCTCTGCCCTCTCTCCAGGTCCAGGACATTTCAGAACTGCTCCAAGCTCAGGAGATGCTGGGGGAGTTGCTAGAGGTGGAGGGAGGCAATAGGGTTTTGCACATTCCTGAACACATTTGTATATAATTGTACATATTTTCTTGTATCATTAGTATGTAATTAAAGCTGTCTAGTTTAGTTTTCAATCCATAAAGTCTCTCTCTCTTCATTCTCTCTCTCCATCCCTACCTGGGTGGGAGGGGATTGAGAGCTGGTTTAATTGCCGAACTTGAGTCAAACTGTGACACACTAGCAATGGATATTTCTGTTACTTTTCTCTCTAACCTCTGGAGCTGAACTCCAACCATCTCCCACTCATTGGGAGTTTTAGTGAATTTAATCCTTTGTCATAAATAGAAAAGACCACCAGACTGGGAGAGATGCATTAATGAAGAATACAAGGCTGTAAAGGCTGTTAAACTCCCTGTAAACCAAATAGTTTGAGAATTCCCCAATGTAATTTTAGTCCTTGATCATATTAGCAAGACACCAACCTTGAGACACAGGCTTAATAAAAGTTTCTGGAGTCTGGAACTCTTTTGTATTTCTTTCCTTCACCTTTACATGCCAGTGATTTTAGAGGACTCTGTTACAGAAGGGGAAAGTCATATTCATTAAAATGGGTCTGAACACAGAATTTATTTATTCTAACTTCAACTCTGAAGTGTTTTTCCCATTGCATCAAGTGCTTTGCAAATGTTAAAGGGTGCAATTAAAATAAAAACTATTTATTTAGCTTAAAGTAGTCACTCCTCAGTTTCTAACATCTGACAAGCTGTACCTCTCAAACTCAACTGCATGAAACACAGCTCATCACTGAGCTGGGCAACAAGTTCAAAGCTGGAGACTTTCTGCCATTGTCATCCTGGGTGAACCTAGTCATTCACAGTGTGGGAATTCATCTGTCCCCAGTGGAGAGAAATTCACACTTCTTAACTGATGCCTCTTTTCTTCATGAGATAAGTATCAGAAAAAGTGCCTGTTTCTCTACACTGAAAGTATAGAGAGCTCAGTCACCCACTGAGGTGTAGGCATCTATGTCTTAGATGTCCGAAGCTTTGTTTCCAGGTGAATAGTGAGAGTTATCATGGCTTCCCTTCCTCAGGACGCAGCTCTTATTTGGAAAGAGGGAATTCCCTGGCATTGGTTTGCCCATTGATTAAGGATGCAAATAGAGAAGTTTCATCCATTTTAAGGAGCCTTGTCATTCTATTAGCTGATGGAAAGAGAAATAAGAATCAGAAAATCCTATTGAAAGGGTAGATGTACCTCCATTTTAAAAGACTTATTGTAACTACAGCCATGTAAGAAGTTTTTTAGATAAACAGTGAGAACTTCAACCTTTACAAAGCTCACTATGACTTCAAAAATCCCTTGTTAGTTTTTCTCATTACTTTTCTGTCTATCTCTGGGTCACTCTTGCTCCCAGATGCACTTTTCTATATGGAATCTCTTGTTCCTGGAAACAAAAGGTATATGAAATCTTACTAGATTATATTTACATAAATTTTCCAGTCTGGTAATGCATAACTAAGTAACTCGGATAATTCAGTTAAGTGTCCATGCTATAATCTAAATTAAAACAAACCTAAAATTGTCATTAGATAGATATGTAACTGAATGAAATAACATAGGAAGCCATAATAAATACAAGCCTCCACTGTTTCCATATTATATTTCTGCTGGTCTTAGCCTCAGGCAGCTCTGTAGCAGTGTGCTATAGGCTGAAAAGACCACATCTGTATTCCTGTCTGTCATTTCTCTTTAAAGAATATCAATAACTCAGAAAAAGGCAATAAGCTGAAACCACAGCAGATGAATCCCTTTTGGGAACTGGTTTACCTATTGCTTCTTTTTTTTTTTTCCCCCCTTTAAAAGATTTTAAAAGACCTGTCCCTTTATAAACAAAACTATACAGTGAAATGAAGTATAGGGCTCAAAAGGCTTTGATGCTGCAGTCCCAGTTACGTCTGACATCTCTCAAAGTTGCCTCTCTCAAGCTAGTTAAATGCTAGCTTGAAAGCTCTTACTGCTCTGCATGAAGGTAATTCCAGAATTCCACTGCACTGCTGATTAGAAATCTCCCTCTCATTTCCACCCTAAGCATATTTATGACCAGTCATTTTTTATGTCAGTCCTGCTCTCTAACTTAAGGAACTCTCATCCTCTTTTTCTGTATATACTTCCCAATTTATTTAAAGACCTTACTCCATTTTGCCAAGCTGCTTCATTCATGTTCTTTCTCTTGTCTTACATGCTGAAGTTTTCCCCTCCACCCTTTGACAGAATGTACCTTTTCTGCACTTGTTCAAATGTGAACCCAGTTTTCAGGGAAAGAGTTGAGAAGAATTTACTTAGTGTTCCAGATACAGTCTCACCAATGGCATTGAGCCTTCTCCTGGTTACTTTTACTCCCTAGATGTTGCTTTGAGATTACCCCACAGTCAAATAGTGTACTAGGTCTTTATTTTACTCAGTCACTTCCAAACAATGACCTAATTTTTTATTTTCTTGTTATTGATCTTCAGGTACCTGTCCTTGAATTTCATTTTTCTGGGACCCCTCTTCTGTCATTCCTGCAATCAAAGGAGTTGTTTACTCCTTTAGTGATATGATATAATATAACATAAAATGTTATGATACTGCAAATTTCATGCACACATTCATGATTTTAAGTCAAAATCATTGATTAAAATATTTATAAGATTTGTCCAGAGATTAATCCTTGAGAAAGGCCAACAGTAATTCCCTTCAGTCTGGAATTTCCTTTTCTGATGCCATTATCTACTGTCTCTCTTCAGTCAGGTTCTCATACTTTTACATTTATCCTATTAATTCCTTGCTTCCTTCTCCAAAATAATAATTTGCCAGGTAGCAACACGGTGGATATTTGACTAGAATCTAGATATTAGAATATGAAAAATAGGAAATTTCCCAGTGTTTCTTCTCTAGAATAGATATTTCCTTATCAAATAAAGTTTGTTGCTCTGTCTCTGTCTGTATTTGGGGGGTTAATGCTTCCTTGTAGAGAGCTCAAATCTGATGGAATGGTTTGGCTGGAAGAATTGTCTCTTAGGGTTGTGAGGAAAACCTGTGCTTGTGGGTGGATGTGCAGGTACTGACATAATGAAGAAGAAAATACTTCTCTAGTGTTTGCCTAGCTGAATTTCAGCTGAATACATTCAATATTGACCATATTTTTTGCATTTTCAATCAAGCAGTATCCTGTCTGAAGATACTTAAAGGTGTTATCTTGCTTGCTGGAATTGACACAAGGAAACCAAGATAAATGATAGACAGATATTAATTTGATGGCTTGGCTGTTCAGTGGATAAGGAACTGACTGGATGGTTGCATCCAGAGGGTAGTGGTCAACTGATTCATGTTCACATGGAGAGGGGTGACAAATGGTGCTCCTCAGGGAACCAGTGCTGTTTAATATCTACAATAATAATATAGACAGTGGGATTGAGGACACCCCCAGCAAGTTTACAGATGACACCAAGCTGACTGATGTGGTCAGTACACCAGAGGGATGGGATGTTATCCAGAATGACCTGGACAAGCTGGAGAAGTAGGCCTGTGTGAACCTCATGAGGTTCAAAAAGGCCAAGTGCAAAGTCCTGCACTTGGGTAGGAGCAATCCTCATTATCAATACAGGCTGTGGGATGATGTGGTAAGGAGCATATCTGTAGAAAGGAACTTGGAGGTACGGCTGGACAAATAGTTGGACATGAGCAAACATTGTGCACTTGCAGCCCAGAGGGTCAGTTGCATCCAGGGCTGCATCAAAAGAAACATGCCCAGCAGGTCAAAGGAGGTGATTCTGCTCCTCTGCTCTCATAAGACCCCACCTGAAGTGTCCAGCTCTGGAGTCTTCAACACAAAAGAGACATGGAACAAGTCTAGAGAAGGGTTACAAAAATTATCACAGGGCTTCTATGAAGACCGTCCTTCCAACCCCATACATTCTATGATTCTATGGAAAATTAAAATGTCGGTAATATGTATGAAGACTAAGAAAGCAAATTGGAAAGCTATGGCACCTGTAATAATTCTACGGCAGAAGAAAACTAAATCAATTAGAATTTTAGAAATCCTTTTAAGCCATGTTGTACTTCATTCCTCCTCAAACAGTGATTTGTTATTTCAGGAGACATCCTTCAGATAATAGGACTTTCTTTTAATGTAGAAACAGCATTCAAAATTTAGCCTTCATTTCTCTAATTGAAGGATAGAGACAGTGTCACCTTAGAAATAATTATTTTTATCCATTTATCATCATGCAAATGCTTTTTAGAATAAAACAAAATGGATCATTTAAATGCAGTCTGCTTAAATAGGACATTGTGCTTCTCTCCAAATGAACATTATATTGTAATAACATGGGCAATAAAACTAAAATTTCTAACTAATTCCTAAATGTCAACCCTCTTTTGGAAGACTAATGAGAAATATAATTGTTTAAGGCCAACTTAGATAAAACTTAAGGAAAAAATGTCTTTATGGGCTGTAAGATCTAAGTTTATTAATATCAATTATTTAGTATATTAAGATTAATAAAAAATGACTAGGCAGATGGCAAATTGCTGAGTTTTACTCAGAGCTTTGAAATAAATTATTTTCTCTAGTTCTGAAGCTACTCAAAGAATACAAAACTCAAGACAGGAACATAATCTTTTACAACATTCATTTTAGGTATCTTGCTCGTTTAAATTTTGGCTCAGTTTTTTGCCTTCCTTCCATCCCCTCAACACTCTAATACACAAGAAAAGAGGCCTCCCTGGTTTTACAATGCCAGCATGAATGAGTTTATACATGGCATCACCCAGTAATGTATGCCTGGAGCTGGAAACAGAGCCTCAGTAGTGTCACTTGGTCTTCTGTGATATAAATATTCTTAAAGGCAAGTAATCTAATAATCTAAAAGACTAGAAAATGCTCTTAAGAGTGGGATATGCAGACCTCAACTAAAATGCAAACTTTACTTGGCATGTGAGCTTTGCCCTTTATATCACTTCAATTATAACCAACTCATTCTAATAGGAGTGAGCACGTTTTGGTCTAATGCCTCTTATCTCTGCTAAAGTCCTCCAGCTTCTAATGAATATGCTCAGCTATTTGAAATTCTGTGGTGATAAAAGAGAGCACACCTTTTCCATTCAAGTACCCTTTTCCCTGTAACAAGATGTGAAAATATCCTCTTGACCTATGCAAAGAAAATTGGGCCAGTAAATGTTAACTAGAAGTACACTGAAAGTTCATTAAGAGACAGGCATCCTTCAGTTGTTAGAAATTATTACTTTGAAACTCCTGTGAAGTTTATAATGGATGTGATGGATAAAAATGAAATAAATGATTGACATATGCATTTATTACCTATTTTCCCTTTATTTCAGCCTTCTCCCTAAGCTCCTGCAAATTAGGAGCATGGGACTGCTTTTGTACAAGCCATAAGAGAACAGAGACATTATGTAAATAGTTTCAGTGGATAAATATAGTGGAAAAACTCATTTTAGATTAGAAAGAATAAGTGGTATTTCTTACCATTTTATGGGGCTGAAAACCACTGAGCTTTGCAGATGTCTGAACATTTCCCTAACCTTTTAGGTACAATAGGGAGCAATGAATTTTAGCCAGTCCTTTCCTGGACACAGCATCCCACCTCAAAGAAAGAGAAAGCAGAGGGGAAAAGTTGAATCCAACTCCTGGTGTCTGTAACACATGTACTGTCAAAGAAGACAATCTACTTCAGTGGAACTTTTCTAGATTTAGACCGGACTAATTGGAATGGAATGGAGTACAATACAATACAGTACAATATAATAATTTCACTTGGAAGAGACCTACAATGATCCACTAGTCCAACTGCCTGACCTCTCCAGGGCTGGCCAAAAGTTACAGCACATTATTAAGGGAATGTCAAAGTGCCTCTTAAAAACTGACAGGCTTGGGGCATCAACCACCTCTCTAGGAGGCCTGTTCCACTGGTTGACCACCCTCTTGGTAAATAAATGCTTCCTAATGTCCAGTCTAGAGCTTCCCTGATGCAGCTTTGAACCATTTCCATACATCCTGTCACTGCATCCCAGGCAGAAGAGATCAGCACCTCCCTCTCCACTTCCACTCTCAGGAAGCTCTAACTGGGAACAAAGCTCTGATTCCAGTACTATTTAAAGTTTTTTTGTACCAACTGCTGAGCTCTTTATGAAGTTTCTGTAAGAATTCGTACTAACTTAAAAAAAGGACTCTGTTTCAATTTAAGAGAATCCTTTTCTCCTTCAGAATGTCAAATTTTGTAGGAATTATCAATAAACTATGAAGGATTTAAAAACATTTAGATTGTCTCAAGATCTGGGGTGTTCCTTGCAAGTCATCTGGGGTAATTTTCATTGAAAATAATGGATTTTGGACTAGGTCTGAGTGGAAATACCAGTGGAATTTATTACTGACAGTGTAATTATTGAAAAATACAGGTGTGAATGAGCAGCTACCACTACAGGATTGATTTACTCTGCTCCCACTGAAACTATAGGGAAGATGGAGAACCTTAGCTAAGATGCAAATCTGTCTTGAAATGTTGGCAGAGGCACCAGCAACAGCTATAACATCAGTGTCTTGTGTTTATTTCTGACTTCAATTCAAATAGATTTCCATCAACCACTGCTGCAACTTTAATATCCACCACCCACTTCAATGTCAATGTAAGTGATATGAAAGTAAACTTTGACTTTCTTTTCATTGTTAAAAGGAACTGTAGTAAACTGGCCTTCAGCCAATTATATTTGACTCCAAGCTCATCAGCTTAACCACTATGAAAATAATACTACACCATCATTTAGGGGATCATAATATCATGCAAAGTTATCTGAGAGCACTGTTGAAGTGCAGTTTAATGTATTTATGTGCAGGAAAAGCTGGTTTTGGTTTGGTTTGGTGTTTTTCTTTTGTTCTTGTTTTTTTTTTTAATTGTTTGGTTGTGTTTTTTTAAAAGGTGAATGATCAGAAACAAGGGAAGATCCTAACAGAAAGAATATTGAAAGCAGCACAAGAGAGACTGCAGAACAGTTTGATCTTCAGGGACTGCTTCATCTCAGTTTCACTTCTCTATCCATTTTAATAAGTACTATAAAATACTAGTACAAAAACTATAGAAAGACTCCAAATATGTTGCAGTTACTTCATGCCCGATGGAATAAAGCTAGTGATAAAACCAAAATAATATTAAGTGGCCAATTGTCCCTTTTATGCAACTTTGTTCTAAAAACATTGATACTTAATTTCTTTTTTTATGCAATATCAGTGGGGAAATATGTATATAAAAATGTAATCTGAAAGATTTCTTCATGCAGAAGATATTTCCCTCAGTATAAGCATAATTTAGGATTTCAGTTACTATGATTCAATAATTTAATCTCTATTAATTTTACTCTTTGTACTGGGATTTTCTTAACATTTTTAAATAGTATTAAAGACACTCAGTAACAAAATTCATTCCACACAGCTAAAAAATACTCTCATATAGCAGAGTGATTATTTGTATTATGTTTCTACTTTTAATGTACAATTATTTTACATATTATTTTGCATGTACAAAGAAGTTTAAAAGCAAATACTTCTAATTCTTCCATAAACCAATGTTACAGTTACCTCACTCAAAAATCAGACTTTACCAAAGCTAAGGAAATTTGGAGGGAAGAAGGGGGCAGAGAGAAGAAAAAAAGATGGAAGGAAGAAAACAAAATTGAAGCAGAAGTAATTTCTGCCATCTTCACTTGCAAAGAAAGATTGCTAACATAATTAAAAGAGCTGTCTAACATCCCTACTCTCTTTATTGCATAAACAAAACCAAAACTTGAGTTAAGAGTTAAGGAAAATATAGAACAAAACAAGAAAATCACCTGAAGAGGTCTTTAAGAATATGTTACAATACAGATCATTTCATATGATATATCTTTTTGCTGATGACTTCTCAAAAAGCACTGAAATTTTCTCATTTATTTTTAGTCTGTAATCTGTCTCACACAAACATAAACATTTGTTGTTTAGGGGTGATTTCTAGTGGCAAAATTAAGGACCAACATGGTCAGTTGCTGTTAAGAAGAGGAAGTGCCTGTTTTGAACTTAAAAAATGAAAATTACTTGAAAAATAGTTAGCACCTAATAAAAATAAATGTCAGACAGACCTGCTCCACTAACCTCGCAGAATCTCTTTAATTACACTGGAAAATTTTAATATGGTCCATCCACAGGAGAGGAAGGAACTTTGGGTATTAGTTCTCTTGACCTACATATACAATTGGTTAGCTTAGCAGAAAGGAGATCAGGAAAGTGGGATTCATAATAAGGAAGGGTTATCAGGATATGAGTTACTGAATAAAGCACAAGATGTTCAGCTTCTCAAAAGTGTTTGAGAATTTTTCTAAATTATCCAGTAAATTAGGAAGTAATCATAGTAATCATACCAGCACTTGTAACTCACCCTAGAGATTTTAGACAGGTGGTTAAAAACAGGATTCAGCAGCACAAAAAAGATGAAGGGGCAAGTTCATTTTTGTACTGGTTTCTCTTGTTTATATGTCCTCATGACTTCAGGAGCATTATTGTGAGATGTTTTCCCCTTCTAAGCTTGTTATAGAAGTCAGGGAAAGCAGAATGTAAAAAAGCAACGTTTTTTTGGATGCTACTTTTTCATCCCTGATCTTAAAGACCACTCATGTTGTGAACATTTTCTTCACAGTAGTAATGGATTGTGCCTGTGGGCAGTCTGACTCAGGTCAGCTATGCATAACCATTGGGAAACATGATCTGGCACCTGGAAAACCCTAGAATTTATGAAACCTAATGCTATTCTTAAAATAATTATTTTTTTTTCCCTTTAGTAACCAGTCACTCTAGCAGGGTGGAGGTCAGAAATCTCATTTTGTTCAAGTAAGTATAACAGAGCAAAAACTCATCCTCCTTTATTTGTCATCCAAAGATCCTTTACCTCTTGGAAGGAATAAAAATAAAACTGAGGAAACACAACATAACTTGAATAATTATGTATCAGTTGCAACCTAGCAAGGAAAGAAAAGGATGTTCTTGATTTTAAATCTCCTGGGAGTATTTGTGGTGTCAAATCAACAAATCACTTCTAGTAATCCAGCACTAATATATACCTACGTTGAAATGATACTTACAGAAATTAGATTTGAATGTGATGATTCCCTTATACCACCTTGGAGGTGTAGAACAGTTTAAAAATTACTCCACCTGCACGTTAAAACCCTTTAGCAATACCAGTAATAAGTGAAAAGGCTCAGGTGCAAATGCAAGTTAGACCTTTCACTAGGAAACTGCTCTCTGCATCCAGTATTCTGAGGAGCTGAGTCCCTCTTGAAAGCAGTAGGAATTAATTGAACATAATCAAAATTTACAGGATCAGATTTTACCTTGAATGAAAACTAGTAGGTTTACAGAGATTCTGCAGACAATTCACTAATGTCTAGAGATAATCAGGTATGCAAAGATTAAAATATTCAGAGCTATCTTCAAATTCTGTTCCCTGGGGATGGTGTCTAATATATGTTAAATCTAATCAGTTCCTTTTAGCTTTCTTCCCTGTCACAGTTTTTCAGTTTACTAATTAGAAGTGTTAAGCTGCAATTCCTTTACATCACTTTCTCACAGGGTAGAATTCAGCACCCTCTGAGAATTTAAAAAGGTTACACCATCATTTGTCAAGGTCAGAGCAAGAAAGGTTTTTCATTAGTTTTAGACTGGCAAAGAATAAGAAATACTGTAATTGCTGCATTTAAGCCATTCACTGAACCAATTCTCTTTCTACTTCACAGACAGCCAATTAGGGACTTTATTTAAAATGTATGAATTGCATGACTGTCATTAAAGCTATGGTTCTGATGAGTTCATTTGCTCTTTTTAATGGAAGTATTACTGAAATGCAATAATCTTTCAGGACAACGACCCAATTATTCAACATTTGGTAAACAAAAATGTCTCTCTATATATTTGACCACAGGTGGAGCCTCCTGTAAAATTAGTGCTGGGCAGGCCTGGATCTGTGAGGCACCGACTGGCCACTGTGCGAACACTGACAATCTGTCTCCTCAATGTGACAGAAAGACATGAAGAATTCCCCTGAATGCTGTGCTTTTGTGGTAGGGGAAAACAAACAAACAACAACAACAACCACACAAAAAAATAATAATTAAATGCTCTTCATTTGTGAAAACTGCACAGAGCCATCTCCAAGGCTTGTTGTGTGTTAGTACAGCAAAGCTGGGAACCAGTTTCGACCAAGCAAGAGCCAGAGTAGACTCTTGGGCTCACCCAAACATGGTTTCAGCATTCTCCGTTTTCCTGAGAGCTTTCTTGAATGACTGTCCTTCTCATGACAAAGAGCTACAGTTTGCATGTTCTTTCTTTTGGTGTACCTTGAAAATAAAGAGGCATTGTTTTAGATGGATTTTATTCCTTTCCTTTTCGTGAGATTTGACTCAGGAGAGTATCTCTTTATTTCACATTAACATATTTACTGTGAAGTATTAGAATCTGGGTGGCCTGAGACTGCATTTTGCAGCATCTTTTTTCATGGTTTTTTTTCCCCAGTAAATACATCTCTCAGGTGGTACAGCTCATTCAGACTGTAACAGAATGGGACGTTTATCTTTCTGAGGACTGTATGACTTTGCACTGGAGATACAATTTCCTGTCCTGATTTATACGAGAGAGATATACTTTTTCATGTGATGGTGTGCCAGCCCAAAAACTTACCTTGGGACACAAAAAATCATCCATCATTTTATTTCCTTAGTGAAAAAATTTTGGTTTATGGTTTTGCTTTCTTTTTGAGAACAAAAACTATCCTTGTCCGACTTTTACTGCTAGCCACATATTAATCACACCACATGCAAGTCTTTTACTCTCATCTTATAGTAAATGTGTTTTTCCTGATTCCCCAAAATGGGTGGGTAAATGAGGAGCGTTATTACCACCTCATCTCTCCCCTCTTTTCCGGTCTCCTCTTTTCTAGAACCACAAGAAGAAATAAATTCTTTACATTCCCTTTCCTCAAATGAGCTTTGTTTAACAATGTTTCAAATTTTCCAGGTCTATGTTCTTCAGACCACGTCCAAACTTCACATTGAGTAAAAGCTCAGGTGCACCATCAGGTACCACTGGCTGCATGACCACTGGTGTCACTTCTCAGGGAATGAACCTGGATGCTCAGAGAGCAAAGGGACCCGTGTAAGCTTCAGATTGGTCCTTGATCAGAATGAGTAGGTGACAGGGATTGCAGAGTCTTGCTGGTAATTCCCTCCAGCCCACTTCAGCACAGCTGAGACAGTTCAGTAGCAGCCAACAACAGACTGGCATGAGCAGAGAAGTAATGTCCAGCCAACGTGGTAACCTTCTGTGTTGAAATGTCTGGCTTAGTAGGCAAAGCAGTGGACATTGTCCATCTGGACTTCAGTGTTTACTGAAAACAAGCCAGTAAACACTGAAGTTCAGATAGACAATGGACATTGTCTGCTGAAAGATCCTCACAGAGAAGCTGATGAATTATGGGCTGAACTAGCAGACAGGCAGACTGTGAAAACTGGCTGAACAGGCAGACCCAGATCTTGTTGACCCGTGACTCAAAGACCAGTTGGAGGCTAGTAACTAGTAATCTACCACAGGTGTCAATACCAGGTCCAATCAATCCTGCTCAGCATCTTCAAGATGACAAGATCATTTCCAGAGGCCCTTCCAATTTCAGCCATTCCATGAACAGCATGGGATCCCAGGGGGTCTCAGGGTCCAACAGGAAAAGGGATCCTTCAGTGCTTTAAAGTACAGCAAATACATGGGACTTAATTGCCAATATAAACATTTAATGTTAGTAGAAACCAAAGAAACTCTTCATTCACTATTACGTGCTCTATCAAGAACAACACTTGCTCCTCAGAGACATACAAATTCATGAGAATATTGGATTATTTTTTGTTAACAGGCATTCCTGGTTGAAGAATAATTTGAAATTGCTAAGTAGTTTAAAACTGGAAAGTCAGAATCATGCAATGAAAAAAATTGCCTATTTTTCTTCATTGCATACCTTTAGGCTATGTGATGGAAGGACATACTCCAGGTTTTGAACATTTGAGATAACAAAGCTGATAAAGGATGTATTTTTCTGACAAGCTTCAGAGCACCTAACAAAATCTCCCCCCATGGTACCCTTTCTGCACCACACAATTAAACTGATAATCATAATTGTCAGATATTCTGAAACAAATGATACCTAAAGCACTTAATGGAATGAGGAGTGTGAAAATTAAGACAATCTTAATAATTTCTGTGTTTCAGAGCCTTGGTGACTAAAACTTTGCTATAAGAAGGTGAAAGTACAGAAGAGTTCTCCTAGGTCTGACCTTGGTGAAGACTGTCCTAATGCTGTCACCCACCAAGCTCCTGACAATCTGACAGAGGAAAGAGAAGGCTGAATCAGAGAGGCAGTAGCAGTGACAAAAGCAGCTGAGAGACTTCTCAAGAGAGAGGCTGTGAGAAGGCAACAAGAGCCAGAGGTGGTCACTGATGGAAAGGTGACACTGCTGTCCTGGGGCAGTGTGGTTCCATGCCCTCAGCTCTCAAGACAACAGAAGGGGCAGCGATAGGGAGGGAGGATATTTTACCCTTTGCCCAAGACCTAATTATATGTGCTGCTGACCTTGGCCCTGCCTGCCTTTTGCCTGGAGGGGCATCTGTTTCGAGAGTAAATAAGAGTAAAGAGTTGTGTCTTTGGGACTCTTTCCTCTCAGTAAAAAAATAAGGAACTCTTATTTTTGGTGAGTGCCTTTGACCATGAAATCTCACCTGTGCTACTCAAGTCACAACCTGTTTCAAGTACCTTTTAGAAACAGTCTAATTTAAGGTGAACCCCACTGAAAACAAGTCTTGCATTGGTTGTTCTAAACATAATTAATCACTTGATTGGGCTGCTTTTGTAAAAGCAATGATGTTAAAGTAAAATTAATTTACATGTGACTTTTCTTCCAGGATGTGAATAGCATCAGCAAGGTCAGGGTCAGACTGAAGGGAACTCCTAATAACACACCAGGTGTAGCCTCTCTCTGGAAAATGTGTAAATTAAAATAACAGAAATTAATCAACTGGCTTTGCAAATAGTATTTTATGCATGAAAAGTAAGTTAGAAAAATAGGACGACCTTAATTTTAAAGATGGAACAGAACAGAATAGCATGGCTTAGACTGGCCTGGCCTGGCCTGGCCTAGAAGAGAACAGAACAGAATAGAATAGAATTCAATTCAATTCAATTCACTTGGAAGGGACCTAGAGTGATCCAGTAGTCCAACTGCATGACCACCTCCGGGGTGACCAAAATGACAGCATGTTATTAAGGGCAATGACTAAATGCCTCTTGACACTGACAGACTTGGGGCATCAACCACCTCTCTAGGAAGCCTGTTCCAGTGTTTGACAACCCTCTTGGTAAAGAAATGCTTCCTAATGTCCAGTCTAAACCTCCCCTTGTGCAGCTTTGAACCATTTCCACGTGTCCCGTTACTGGATACCAGGTAGAAGAGATCAATACTTCCCTCTCTACTTCAAGTACCTTAGCAAAGGTACTTAACCTTCTAAATCGTGGGCCCCAGAACTTTACCCAGCACTCAAGGTGAGGCCTCACCAACACTGGATACAGCAAGATAATCCCCTCCTTTGACCTCCTGGTGATGCTGTTTGATGCCCCCAGGATGTGGTTTGCCTTTTGGCAGCTAGGGCACACGGCTGACTTGTACCGAGCCTGTGGCCAACCAGTACCCCCAGACCCCTCTCTTTAGGGCTGCTCTCCCGCCACTCCTCTCCCCTTTTATATTTGTGCCCAGCAGTACTCTGTCCTAGGGGCAGGATGTGGCATTTGGACTTGTTACATTTCACTCCATTAATCACTGCCCATGGCAGAACTGTAAGAATTGCAGTTTGCTCACAGGCAAGTTGGATGCCTTGACCCTCTCATCACACCCAAAGACCAGCCTGGGACTGCCGCACTCAGCCATGTAGCAAGGCTCTTTTCTCCTTGCTCTGCTCCTATGAGCCTCTTCTTCATGCCTCCTGCTCTGCGACCTCCTTTATCAAACCACTGCAGCTGGGTTGATTGTTCCTGTGATTTCAGTGCTTGGCAAAAATGCTTATATTGCTGAGGACTTGTGCAGGTCTTGCAAGACTTTTGAAAAGCTTCATCTGCTTTAAAGACAACATATGGCCCTTGGTTTTAGTTTCAGATTAATTTTTGGACTCAAGTGCTGGTGGTTGTGATCATTTATTCATTTAAGCAAAGGCAATTGATGTGAATTTCCACTATTGCAGTAAGAAACTTTTCTGCACTTCTTTTATGTTTCCTTTAACAGAAATGTCTCTCAGGTAACAAACCAATATATTGAACATGTTTTACATCAAGCAGAAATCCCTTTCATTTGTCATCCATTCTCACTTTTTTTCTTCTTTTTTTTTTTTTTCCAGGCTGTCCGGCCATCCATGAACAGAGAGGAAATGTTTAAATCTTGCTTTAAGGCCAGGCAACTACACTTAACATAAAAATCTGAAAAGCAGTAACAAAAAAGAGCAGCCATGTAAGGAATTAAAACTTACAGCATTTCTGAGTAATCCTGTTTCTTTAAGACTCCTAAGTGACACACACTTTCACAGGTTCCCCCTGTTGTTCAGGTAACAGAGACACTGAGTGTCAGTCCTGTGAGTCCAGTAATACTGCTTTAGCTGGCCAAAGCTTCATTGCACCTCCAAAAGAGCTTAGCAGAAAGAAGCAACTGTTTTGCCCTTTTTTATTTTCTACCTACTACATTTTCAGAAAGAAAGCTGACAAAGAAAGTTGTCTAAAAATGGGATGGGAATTCTCAGGAAGGTGTTTCTTCTCTAAGCTACTTTGCTGTGAATCATGCGTAACACTACTTAAGTAAATGGCATACTCTAGTTAAAAAATGAGGCAAGTGTAAATAAAGGCAAGCTAGGGATACTGATTCACAGCAGAATCAGGTCTCAGCTGTTTCAATACACTACCAGTAATACATCTTTGAAACTCGAACAGGTCCAGTGAACTGAATAATTTTCTATTCTTATCTATGATAATGCAGATACTGCTTCTGCTTGGTATGAAGACCTGAAGGAAACAGTATTTGACATTAGTGGTTGTTGTGTATGAAAAAAGACATAATGAATTTCTGAGTCTTCCAGGTGGAAGAAGTTATCTCCTCTATGGTCAGCTTTAAAGTTTTTGCCAAATATAGATGACTCCAGGTATAGCTAAGAAATTCTCTGCACTACCAACAAGCATTAAACGTTACTCCCTTGCATGTAAAAATGTTTATACGGGAGTTTCCCAATTACCTCTATCTATGAGGAAGTATTAAGTAAAAGTATTAAGTAAAATACCTAATTATTTGGAAGGGTTTTAGTTTTGAGAGCCGCACCTCTTGATTTACTCTTTTGCATTGGTTACATTATTTTAGAATTTAAATTGGATGTTTAACACTTTATCGGTTATACAAAATATATACACAAGAAAAAAGTTTAATTTTGCAGCTTACATTCACTTTTCATGCTCAATACATCAAAAACACATCTTTCAATTTGCTTGCATACTCTTCTGACCTCAGACTATTTATTACTGAGATAGAGCAAGGGAGAGACAACAGTATGAACAACAGTATTCCTTAAACCCATATACATGACTTTTACCTATTTTGAGCTTATTAGCACTGTGAATTTTGTACTTACCTGTTTTTCCTTATGAACTTTTAAAGGCATTTCATTCATTCTATTAAAGCACTGAGATACTCAGGTAAGTATTCTTAAATACTCCTAAGATTGTGGTTCTTTCACATAACATTTCAAGTTTTTAGGACATAAACATTTGGCTAACACCTCCCATAGCTCCCATAGGCTCATTTTGAAATATATTTCATGTGGGAAGCTTGAAATACGTTTTAGCTTGCTGGGTTTCTCTGAAATCTAGAAAACAAAATTTATAAATGTATATGAAGCTGAAGGATGTTTTTGATGTCAATACACTGGAACATATTCTCATAAAAATGTCTTCTGATTTTTTTATTTTTTCTGAGGAAAAATGACAAAAACAGTACTTAGATTACTTTTTTTTCTTTAAAAAGGAACAAGCAAAGAAAAAACTGAAATGGTTCAGTCTGAGAAGTAAGAGCATATACTCCTAAAAATGTAGATCATACTTTTCTCACCAATGGCAGTATAATTTTTTCTATCCTATATGTGATTTATGATCATTGCTGCTGGTGCCCAGGAGGGATATGCTATTTAAAAAGATAGTGTGTGATTCCATGACAACTGGTAGAGCCTTATAAAGCCTTTCTTTGTTGAAAATGTGCAGGTGAGTTATTATACTTTAAAATAGGAGAAATGGAACTCTGGTAGATTTTCTTCAGTGCAGAGAAACCTGCAAATAAAAATAAAATAATAATTTTATACCTGCCTATAGGATTCACAGAGACCAATTGCAAAAGCCACAATGGAAAGTCAAATAAAACACACAGCCCCACAAGCTCCTGTTTAAATATATAAGTGCAATTTTTAGCCAAAGTGCTTTCCTCTTTTGAATGATGCTGACTACAGCAGAATCATGAGGCTGCTTACTGTCCTTTTCCCTTTGTTATCAAGTCAAGAAAGCTTTTTTAAAAAATACAAGAGTACTAACTTGCAGGCCCTTTTCTCTGCTTTTCCTATTGGCTATTTCACTTGTTTTAAACCACTTAATTCAATAAACAGTAAACAGTCACTTAGCATTGCTAGAGTTGAATTTATGTGTTACCTGATTTTCTAATTAGCAAGAAGGAGCTCAACGTCTTGCATTTGTCTGACTTCTGGGATCACTGGTACAAATTAATTTCCCTGTTGCCTTAATCGTCTCAGGAACACAAAAAACTCAGTGGTAATACCTTAAATCAATATCTGTTTCATGTTCTGGAGCACAAGATCTGTTTCCACTTGAACAGCTAAAAAAGTAATTCACAAGAAGACTGGATTCTACATATGCAGAAAACCTAATTTGTAGTGATCTCAATGAGAATTTATGATCTTTTGCAACCTGGAGGATCAGATTTAAATATATCACAATTTTCAGCAGTTGTAAGTATTTAGAACTTGATCTGGTGCTCCCTGAAGTCACTGGAAAGACTCTTATTGTCTTCAGCTTACTTTGGATGACATATTTGGAACTTAAGTCACAACTCTGCAAACCAGAGCAAAGTAAAACACTACAGCAGCTTCTTTTGCTCCCCATGAAGGTCGGTCAGCCATGAAAAGTAAGAGAAAAGATTGGCAAGACAGTGCAAATGAGAAAAAAATAAAGGAGCAACTTCTTTTAATGTCTCAGTTCAATTTTGCAGCACAAAAGAAGGTTTATTTTTATCACTGAAACTTTGATGTGTTTTTTAAAATGTTTCACCTCTCTGAAGTTGAACACATGCCATGATTTTAAGTAAGCAGTTCAAAAGTTTCACAGCAAAAATTAGAAAGATGGAAGAGCTTGATCTGTTCAGTATATCGAAAAGGGCTGTCATAAATGGGAGCTGTTTCTCAGCTCCTGCTCATGCCTGATAAGGATACCCTCAGCACCCGTGAGCAATAACATGACTTTCATAAGCTGTATTAACACTGATTCTGTGTTTGTTTACTTTGTGACTCAGCAAAGATGCCACTACTTTTGGAAATACGAGTTGACATTTAAAACATATTTGTAATTGTGCTTTCAAATCTTTCTCTTAGTGACTTACTGACATCCTGCTGAGAAAGAGTCAGTCATCTGTCACAGAAGAGCAAAAGACATTACTGGATACTGGTGTCTCTGTGTAGGAAACCACACAGGTTAACCATGAATAGAGACCCCTCTGCTTTGAATGAGATATCCTGTAACAGCTGCCCTTAAAATGAGCAGAGAAACCTGTCAGAGGTCAGTGCTTCAGCTCATCTCTCATGGGGCACCCAGGAACTTACTGCCTCTGTGTGACAGCAAGAAGCCTTAGATTTAACTTGGATTGCAAGGGGAGGGTCTCAGCTTCAGCACCACTTCATAAGCACTGTGGTTTTTATTTTGTTTTTCAGGAAAAACTTCTGTGATCCTATCTCAGCTCTGCTTGTCTGGCTTGCCTCCCAAATAACTTACCTCCCCAACAAACACTGGCCAGTGGCACCCAAAGTGGTGAAAGTTGTTGGTTCCTAAAGAAATCTTCCTCTTACAAGTGCCAAAAAGGCAGCCAAGGCAGCCTGTTTAGGGCCTCTGCTGATGAAAAGGCTGCCGTGGAGATTTAACCTTGATTATACATCAGAGGACCCACACGGAGTGAGCCATTATTAATATTGTCAAGAAGTGGGATGCCTCATTCATAGATCTCGCCTACTTAGACATCAAAGTCAACCAACCTCAAAAGAAACCTGTGGGGAACCAGGCATCCTTAGTTCTCATATTGATCTTACTACTTGTTCTGATAAGTTTCTCATCCGAGCTCTGGCAAGGACTGACCTTGCAGAGGGAACGTGACATACAAACAAGGCAAGTGGCTGCTCTTTCCATCTTATTCCTAAAAGTTAACACCAGGTGAATGATGGACATCAAATAATATATTTGAGAAATTTTTTTTTCTAATCTAGTTAAAAAAATCTGAATAATCATTGACCTGTGGCTTTTTTTGTGAAACTTTCAATGTCTGCTGATGTGAATCTGAATTAAAGTTTTGCAGTTGAGCACAAGCTATACTTTTGTTTTTGAGTTAAATAGGAAGTGAATACAATATAAGCATGGAGTCAGCCAAAACAAATTTCAGAATTCAAATGAACCTTCTAGGCAATTTCTAGACGATTATACAACCAGACATAATTACAGGCTAAAAGAGAGTGCCTGGGTGGTACTATCCTTCCTCCTCAAGCTATAGTCTGTCTCAGAAGGTATCTGTTGGATAAGACATTTATTTTGTTAGTGGATCACCACATCCAATGAAATGATACATTACTGCTCTTAAACCACGTAAGATCATTAAAAAATGCCATTATACTTTCGTAAAGTTTGAGACAGAAGTTTCCATCAACTGTATTTATGGAGAGGAAGTATTTTCAAAGAACAAATCTGTTGCTGGACAAAGGCAATTCAGGGAATTACCATGTAAAATGTGCACCTCTTCCTCAAGTTTTACCCAAAGTTTTGATCCTAAATGCAAGCATCAGATCTATTGATAGCATGGAAAAAATAAATGTAATATATAATTTAAACATTTTTTGCATTCATAAGACTTTTCTACATATTACATTTTATGAATGATCCAGAGGTAATCTTTATATTGGTTTACTTTACTTACTTCAATAAAAGTTAAAATAAAATTATCTGCAGTATAAAATGTTTTATTTTAAAATAGTCAAGAGAAAGTAAGTGGGGGAAATGACAAACAAGTCAGCAGATAAGGAGAAAAATCTGTGTAAAGAAGTAATCAAATATTTGTTGCATTCTTCTCAAATATTTTAAGGTTAAAATTAAGTAAATTATTTCATTTACTTCCAGGTTTTTATTGTGTTCTGCCACATTTTGATAGGCAATATTTAATTTTGCAACTTTGATGGTGAAGTATGTAATTATTCCCTTATTTAGAAATAAATATTCTTTTTCTTTCCCCTCTCTCTGGAAAGATGTAACATTGTCCTTTATCTTTCCTATGATGTTATGGATTTATTTTTTCTTTTTTGTTAAAATTCTCCCTATTACTTGGATTTCAACTTGCTTTAATTTTCTATTACTAACCTAGAACATGCTGGTTTACTCAGCATCCTCCTTCTCCACATTGGATCATGGTGGGACACCCAACCTACCAAAGGCTTATCCAGCTGGGGAGACAGCAGCTCCTGCCAGGACCATTTTGGCTAGTAGATGTCAGTTAGGTGCTGAATGGGCAGTGACTCCTTGTTTTTGGAGGACACTGACCTTTTTCACACAGAGCACTGGGCAGGTGCCTCCTGCTCCAGAGTAGGCACCGGCACATCCTGCATTTGGCTTTAAGCCCCCCCATAAAAGAGGAAAATTTATAGAAGCACAGGGCTATGTCCTTATCTGTTTGTCCTTTTATGGGGCACCTAAACTGGTATTTGCAATATGGTAATTTTATTATTTTAATGTTGATGGCACATGTTTATAATAATGTAGCTATTTGATTAAATATGACCTGATAGATTAAATAACACGTTTACTATAATCCAGCTGAATGACTAATTAAAGTAGCAAGAAAATATTAATTGGATTGATTATAGTTTAACAAATATATGAGCATTATATATTAATACTCTAAAATACAGTATTGATGTTGTACCTCATTAGATAAATAGTCCCTCTATTAAAAGCACATTAAAAGTACTTACACTGTCAACAATCCTGGTTCCGATTTTGTGTTACCTCAGCAGTGGTTTATTTACCCTGTTTCCAGATTCCCAGACATTACTCAAAAAAACAACAAAATATAACATTCAGTTCCCAGCTGTCTAACTTCTCGGAAATAAAATGTATAACCAAAAGCTTTATTGTTTTTTGAAGCTACGGTCCAAGACACAAAAGCTCACCTTGAAGTTACCCCAAAATTCCTTTTGAGAGTATCTATGAAATTCCAGCATCTAATTGAAGTCCAATAAAAAGTCTTTTTTATGATCCACATTTTACTAAAACAAGTGCAGCTTTACTAGTAGAAATTCATAAGTTAATGACACTTTTTCATTAAAATTGTCTTTAAAAGATTTTTTTTGGCCCCATACTGGAAAGAAAGGGTGAAGTTCTTGTTGCTTTCATTTTAAAATAACTTGTCTTGGCATGAGTTTGGCAGTTACTACAACTAGGTACTTAATAGGTCATGCTAGTATCTTTGGAATAAGTGTGAGAAATGCATGTGGTATGTTCTTGCCTCTACATCAACACACTTGTACATAATATTTGAGGTTTCAGAAAAAAATTGTCTGACATATGTAAAATGTGCATGGCTAACATATGTAAAAATAAGATCTTTAGAGCTTCTTGTTAAGGTTGCAGTGAATTGCAGAATCATAGTACTTTGGGTTGGAAGGAACCTTAAAGATCATCTAGTTCCAACCCACCTGCATGGGAAGGGACACCTCCCACTAGGTTACTCAAAGTCCCATCCAACCTGGCCTTGAACACTTCCAGGGAAGGCACTGTGTCTAACCAGCTTCACAGTAGGTACCCTAGCTCTTTTGCTTCTGGAAGAGTTTGTGTTTCATGTCCACAAGGCTGCTATTGAAAACATCACTCTAAGGCATTTGAATCGTGTTTGCATTTGAACAAGTTCTGCTTCTCTAGATCTTTTCTAGCTTAGTAATTCCAAATACCACAAGGGAAAATACATAGAATCATGGATTCATAGAATGAGTCTTATCACCTGCCTCCATTTGGACACTGAGCCATTGACCACAACTCTCTGGGTGCGGTCATCCAGCCAATTCCTTATCGACCAAGTGGTCCATCTGTCAAATCCATGTCTTGTCAGTTTGGAGACCAGGATGTCATGTGGGACAGGGTCAAATGCCTTGCACAAATCCAGGTAGATGACTTACATTGCCACCATCCACCATCTTTATAGCCTTGTTGTAGAAGGCCACCAAATTGGCCAGGCATGATTTGCCCTTAGTGAAGCCATGTTGGCTGTCACCAATCACCTCCTTATTTTCCATGTGCCTTAGCAGGTTTTCCAGGAGGATCTGCTGAGTGATCTTTCCAGACACAGAAGTGAAACTGACTGATCTATAACTCTCCAGATTTTTTCTTTTCCCCTTTTTAAAAAGAGAGGTTATGTTCCATTTTTTCCAACCAGTGGGAATCTCACCAGACCACCATGACCTTTCAAATATCATGGACAATTTCCATATGATGGAAAATTCCACTTCCTGCTTCTTTTTCAGGTTCTCTTTTTTTCCTATGCTGAAGCAGTTAATATCTCCAGTTTTTCTCTTGTAGTCTTAGTTTCTTAGTATCAAAATTTTCTTCTGTTTTATCTTCTCTATCTCAACAGCCAAGCTGTCTGAACATTGCTGGCGTTCCTGCTTATTTCAGTGCTGTTAATTTATCAGTTTAGCATTGCCTGCAAGGCAACGCAGATTGCAGACCTTTCCACGTGCCACTAAAGCTGTGCTTACCAAGCACTGTATTTCAGATATCATAGTGTTGCTATCTCAACACCAAGTAATTGACCTCACATCCCTCTTTCCTCTCCATTATTCGGTGGAACCAGTCATCCAGTGAATTGCAGTTCCTCTCTTGTCATGAATTTTCACTATTCTTTCCCTGAAGAATGCACCTGTATACTGAGCAATGCTGACTTCTGTTTTATCTTCCACCAAAAAAACCCAAAACCAAACCTGAAAGTTTAATCCATTCATGAGCAAAGATACCTTGTCTGGTGAGTGATTAAATTAATGTCATAGTAAGTTTTGTATTGTTAAAATTTTCTCAGTGTCTTAGATCACAATAACTTAAAACTTCAACAGCCAATCAACCTCTCCTAGGAAAGTCATGAGGAAAGAGCGGGATCAATCAAGACTAAGATTTTTCCAAATCTTAACCATAAAGGTGATGCAAGAAGCCAGAACTCCTTGGGTAGGGAGGGAGATTCCCATGTTCATTTATAAGCTGCTTTTCTTGACAGATGACAGGGCAGCCACCAGGACCTTACAGTTATTAGGTAGCAGGTGTAACTAAAAGGTGGCCCTGTGTCTATAGAGGCAAGTATTTTTCTCTCTGTACCCTACTGAAACCTCCTTTATATTCCTGACCTTATACTTGAAATTTGGCTCTAACATCCAAGTTTATTCAAATGCTATACTAAAATAAAACTCAATTGGGAGAACTGATTTACTCAAAACCAGCCACATACTAAGTCCAAGACTACCCAGCTGCTCAAAATTACTTCTTATCAGAGGGGAGTCTACACATTAAACAGTGTAAACATATGTTCAGTGGGCATTAGTTCTAATTCACCTGGTCAAATCAAACCAGCTCCAGAGGGGTCTGCTGCCCTAGGCAAACTGCCCAGCCCAACCAGCGTGCGTGCCCAGTCAACCTTGCCAGCTTGAAGTTACCTGTGCACACAGTTTTGCTGCCTCTGGAATTTGGCTGTCCCAGGCAGCCACCTGTTCTTGGCCTTAGGGTAATGCTAACTCTGAGTCCAAAAGTAATTTGGAAATACTGGAAGAATTTCTGTTTGGAGAAAAAATGGATCTTCTCAGGGGTCATTGAATACTTTGCAAATAGCAAACAAACAAACAAACAAAACAAAAAAAAAACAACTAAACAACAACAACAACAAAAAACAACCATGTCAACAGCCACAAGAATGGTAAGAATTAACTTTTATAATGTTAATTTACAGAGGGACTGGCTGCACAGTTTACAATATATGTAATTAGTTCTTGTTTTCCTTTAGTTACATACATGAGTATCATCATCCTGATGTTGCCATTTCTATTACCTTACCTATTAATTTAAGATTCTTTCAGTGCTACAATTGATAGTGTTACTTGCCAGACTTCTGTGTTAAACCGTATTAGACACCCTTGTCCTATAAACTCCTTTAAAACTCTCTAAGTGCTGCAAAGAAAATATTTGTTGCTTTACTGTCCATGGATAAAATAATCTACAGTGAGAGTGTTGGATTGTAGGAACCAAAAGGTTACTCCACACTTCTTCTAAGCTGTAGATGACAAAATGGATCAACAGAAAATTTTATTAAAATGTACTGTTATTGTTTAGCAAAATACAGAACACAAATAACATGGGACAAGTCTAAAGGCAGTTATCTAAAGTAACTGGCTAAATAAGCCTGGCCATTTTCTTGTGTGAACCTAGTTGTAATTATTCTCAAGAGAAATGCCAAATCAAACCACTGCTCCATAAGGGCTTACAAAATGAACAGTCGTGTCACATCTCTCTGCCTCTCTTCTATCTTCTTTGTAAAGGAACAACATAATTTTAAAAGCCAGACTGCTGAAAAATAAGCTCTTGCTTCAATTAGAAAACTTTTGAGAAAAAAAACTCTGATGACACATGCTTTCCATTCAATCCTTCCAATTCTCAAAACATGTCATAGATATACTTTCATTTTAGGGGTGCTGGCAGAACAGAAGCAAATTCTTTTCCTACCATGTTGAATATCCTCATCCTCTGAGAAAGTTGGGGTTGCTTAGCCTGGAGAAGAGAAGGTTCTGAGGAGACTGCATAGTGGCTTTCCAGTACCTGAAGGGGGCCTACAGGAAAAGGAGTTTTTATAAGGTCATGTAACAATAGGATGAGAGGAAATGGTTTTAGACTGGAAGAGGGTTAGACATTAGGAAGAAATTCTTCACTGTGAGGGTAGTGAGACTCTGGAACCAGTTGCCAAGGGAAATTGTGGATATCTCTCCCTGGAAGTGTTCAAGGCCAGGTTGGATGGGGCTCTGAGCAACCTGGTCTAGTGGAAGGTGTCCTTGCCCATGCAGGGGGCTTGGAACTAGGGGATATTTGAGGTCCCCTCTAATCCAAACCATTCTATGATTCTAGGATTCTATGAAGAGCTGCATTTTCATCCTACTTCCCATGCTAGCTGTCATGAATGGAAGATAACACTGTTTCAGACACTTCAGATGTCCTCACTTGGGGACATTGCAGATGACACCAGCTATTTCAATGCTCTTTAGTCTTTCTGTGGGTGGGATTAATCTCACCTCTGTGTCTAAAATGAAGCTGTCTAGACTCAAACCAGTACTCTTTCCATAGCCAGCCAAAGGAAACAGGCACTTCCAGGATACCTTTTGTCTGACCTATTTTAAATGTCTATTTCAGGACAAAATGTCCCATGCCTTAGAAGAGTCTATTTCTTGCTCAGATAAATCCTACTTTCTGCATCTAATCAAGCTCTTACTGCCACAAGTGACCTTGTTTTTCTAATATTTCTAACCTTTCCAAATTAACAAGACTGAGAGTCCTGGAACACATTGTTAAATTTGTTCAAAATAAGTCTATGCAAAAGATCTTCAAAACTGGATCTGGGTCTAGCAGGTTGAGCTTTCCATCCTGTGAGAGCTTTTGAGGTTTTGAAAATTTTCTCTCTAACTAAACAGAACAAAAAGTTTAAATGTTGACATTTTACGTGACTCGACTATGTTAAAAGAACAGTAAAACTCAGCTACAGAAAAGTCTTAACATATTTGAAAAATTCTTTTTCATTTTTCCTTTGCTAAAAAAGCCATCACAGCTCAAGGAAAGCATTAGATAAAATTTGGAAATGTATTGAAATTTCTATTTTAAAAGTTGAAATGGCATGTTTCAGCCATGTCTATACCACATGAGAAGGCTTCAAAGCCTCATGTCCTTTCTCCTATTGAGTTTTGCTTTTGACAAATAATTATTTCCTGACCTCAGGGTCTCACTTAAATATTCCTAAGTGATTGCATGTCAAACAAATATAAATTTTTAAAAATAACATAGATTAAGGCAGGTCAGGCCTACATTTCATATTAGTGCTAGCACATCTGTATTTATTTCATATTCCTCTTCAATTACTGTAGTAAAACTGAGCTGCTCAGCTTGGTTAGCAGTTATCACAGAGGTTTCCAGACTGAGGTGTTATGAGCTTGGTTCAGTGCCAAAGCTTGCTTCAAAGGCATGCTGAAGTAAAGCCATCTGTATTTCAAAGGCCAACACCTGTTTGAGGCAGCTTTTTAAAATTAACATTCTTGCCTACATAAACACGTCACTCAGAGGCACATAATGACACAGGAACGCTGTACGGGATGAATCCTGCCGTGTGGTGTCATGGTGGTTGGACACCCACAGTCACCACACATACTTGGATGTGTCATAGTGTGTCCAGCAGAAATCTATGTAAGAGGTAACGTGATCATGTTGGCAAGCTACTCAGCAGAAACCTAGTCTGATTTTATTCTGTACTATCCAGAATGATGCTTTAGAAATATGAAGCTAATTATTTCCCTTGTTAGTTTGGAAAGAGTTGAATTTTTAATAATTTCAACAGGACTAATCTAACCATCTGTATCTCTTTCAACTTTCATTCTGGTGAAATAGCTGGCCCTGAGCACAAACCCTGCTAAATCTAATGCATATTAGACTACAAAGGATCAAACAGAGGGACTAGAGAACCACCTCTTCTGTTGTTCTAGAACTTACAGCTCTTAAAATCAAAAGGCTTCACTACCAGTAAATTAGGCCATCTGCTTCTCACAGTATCAGTGGTTTTTTTCACTGGGTTTAGATGCACGATATTCATCTTTGTGATCTCGTCAAAGATAGGGTGGCCTTGAGGTTCTGGAAATGTCTTTCTTGCAGTACTTCTATTTCAAACTAAAAATACCTTCCTGAATGAAAATACCTTTAGGCTGAAAATTTTCATATTATTTCTTGGCCCAAAGAACAGATTTGGAAATATCAGTCAATTCCACTTGGCTGCTTGAGATATAATAAACAAAACAAAACAAAAAAAGTCTTTCATGTTTTAAGAACTTTTTTTCAGATGTTATATTTATACTTGGGTAATTGAAAACTAGCATCTGCATATGCACATACACAACTCTGTTTCACCATGGGCTTAATGTTGTTATATTTGCTCACAATTTTTTGTTTAAAAGGAATAATAAAATACAAATGCCAAAATTCTAAAAGCTTTGATCTTCATATGTAACAACAGTCTAAAATTAAGATTTGTTAAAGGAGTCTCAGGGAAACTTGGTATTCTGTGTCCTTTATGCTCTAGGAGAAGTAGCTATTGCCTTCTGGTATTAATATTGCTTAAAACAGGTGTTTCACACTAGGAGGTGCTGATTGCTTATGATACTATTCACAGTGCTATTTATTAGAGCTAGCACTGTAAGCAGAGAAAGCATAGACAATCTTACATCACCTTAGATGCTGGGGACCTGGGTGGTGCAGCATCAAAGAGGACTCTGACCCATGTGCAGCACACCATGCAGACTCTGTCTATTGCAGAGATTCTCTCTTCTCTTCATTCAAACTATGGTAAGATTTTCTTACAGGCAAACAACTCTAGTTATCATTTCCACAATCAAATTATGTTCACCTGAGAACTTCTTGCTGTACTTTTACATAAAGGCAATGTTCCACATGTGGTATAATCACTGCTAACAGGTGAAGGTGCCTGCAGTCTGCTTCATCATGGTAAGCTGGTTGAGTTCATGCCACTGCCAAGGGCTTTGCGTTGCCCAGCACAGGCCTGAAAGCCACTCTGTAACTTCTGTGTGGACCACTAATTGCTACATGTGCAATGGTCTTCTGGTCAGGGTCACTACAAAATAAATGGAGCAATGAGGCAAAATAGTCTTGTTTTGTCACTTACCTGCAATTTTCTCGGGTGTTTCTGTATTTCAGAGGGCACAGAAATGACAGAGGAAATTTGCACTCTTTTTAGACAATAAGTAATACACTTGGGATAAACCCTGCCAAGGATGAAGAGAACCTAGACAACCAGCTTGTATTAAACACCAAGTGTCTAGACAGCAAGAGACAGGCATGATGAATATTATGTCACATGTCAAATACTTGAATTAAAATTAGGGTAAAGCTGTGGATAAACCTGCAGAAAGTTTGATTTAAAAGTGACATGGTAGTGCTGCAATGACTGTGTTTGCTCTTCCCAAAATGTTACAGGTTTTGAGTAACCATCAGACACTGCTGACTGCATGCTAACTGTGACTTCACACGGACTTACAGCTTGTTTAAACTTAAGCAGAACAAATCTCTGTATATTAAAACAGAATAAATAAAGGCTAAAAAGAAAGAACCAGAGTGCCCTCTGAGATGAGAGCAGAGAAAACACAGAGTGCATCTTGGGTGGATAACTCCACAACCTTGAGGTAATTTGTCCCTAACACAGACAACACTGTAGGTGGGAAAGGTACCTCTTCTGAACTGCATAAGAAATACTTCACACATGCAGGGTATTGTCTGGAAAATTACGGCTCAGCAATCTGCAGCCATTTAGAGATTTTCTTCTTTTCTTATTTATTGTTTAAATTGAAGAGGCTGCAGAGGAGGCAGGGACTGGCACACAGTGAGGAATCAGTACACAAAGTTTACAGTCAAGCCAGATTCAGGCATACTCCATGCGTACTTGAAAAGAAACTCTTTTGCCAATAGGGCTTAATCCTCTTAAACATCCAAGGAACAGCTAAATTTTCCAGGCTTTTTGATAAATTGACTATAAGTATCTCTTTATTTTTAAGGAACAGTTTCTAATTAGCACCATTAAAGGGAAGAAAACATGAGAAGCACTAAAATATCTCTACCTAAATTATTTTACCATTTTTCAAGGGTTGTGTAAAAGAGCCTCTTTCAGCAGATTTATTGCTTTAGAAAAATAGTAAGAAACATCTGACAATGTATAATATAGAAAGAAAATATCTGTTTCAGAAAAAAAGAGATAATTTTTCTTATTAATAGGGACATTTTTCTGTTATTAGTAACAATAAAGTACATTCCCAATTTTAAAAAAACCTCTTACATTAAGTGTTTCCTTGAATTATTGTGGTAATCTGGGAAAGAAAACCATGTCTAGAAGGATTTCAGCTGTGTATCATTTAATTATAAGAAGAAAAAAAAATATTTAAAAGGCAATGAAGTATTTAGCCTTTTTATTTTCACAGTTTCTACTACAGGAATGAGACTGTACAGTTCACTCCCATTCTACATTTATTCCAGAATAACTTTGAAATTTGTTAATGAAGTGGTAAAGATTTTGCTATTTTAGCACAGTTGGATCACATCCCACTGGAAGTAGGATCATATCTTTGAGAAACTAAATCTTCTCCACTTGCAAAAATTAGAAGACATTGCTTTCAAATAAATCAGAAGATCACAGAGAAAGATCTTCTAAGGGATGTTGTAAAGCAGTCTGACAGTCAGCTGATAAACAGAGCTGCAGAAAAGTCAGAACTAGGACAAAAGATAAAAATGTCTGCATGGTTCACAAGGATGCTGACGCAAAATAGTGTATTGAGAAGTCACTAATACTAGAGGAAAACAGCATTCGATGACATAAACCACTAGAAAACTTTGGCATACAAAACAATTTCCTTTTCTGAAATTAAATTTGTAACTTATTGGTGGCAAAGCTTAAAATTACTGAGGAGCTAGCTCTTATTTTACATACAAAACACAGTGGTAGGGTGATTTGCAATCTCTAACAGTATATGTTACTTGTGTAGCTTTTATGAAG
This sequence comes from Apus apus, assembly GCF_020740795.1. Taxonomy (NCBI): domain Eukaryota; kingdom Metazoa; phylum Chordata; class Aves; order Apodiformes; family Apodidae; genus Apus; species Apus apus. Next base: position 19,541,518 of record NC_067282.1, read on the forward strand.
AAACATTCTATAAATCGGTCTTCTAAGAAGTGGAAAGAAAATAAATTCTAGAAGTACCAATCTTGCTAAAACAATGTGCACCTTACAAAGGAGTAACATAAAAGAAGCTCTGCTAAGCAAGACTAAGTATTCCTCTAGCCCAGTTTCTTGTCCCTGGCAATGACTAATGGTGAGTGCCTAGGAAAGAGCAAAAAAGAGGACACATGATACCTCCTGTATATAGTCTTCCTGCATTTAAAAATTATGGATCAGAGATTTCCTGAGCCAAAGGTTCAGCATTTTTTTATTCTTGTATTTATTTAATGGTGCTATGTAACTTTTTCTTCTGTACATTTGTCCTACCTTTTTTTACTTAGTGTTAACCTCTGCAAGTTGTGTTCTGGTCTCTCTTGCACAGAAGAGTTTCCCAGCTTTAACACTGCTGTGTGAACAAACACGTCTATCTATCTCAAAATATTCACCTTCTGAGTTCATTTCACTTTTCTTCAAAAAGACAGCAAATATCTCTTTCTCTATCTTATCTTTGCCACATATGATTTTATAGAACTCTATGGTATCCTCCCTCGGCTAACTTTTTCCAAGATGCAGAGTCCTCGTCTATGTTGTTTTCACTTCTCCACAACTGGGATCATCCCAGTTTCCTCTTCTGTGCTTTCACTAGCAATAATTACCAACTTACCACTTGCTCTTTTCACCCTTGCCGAGCACTGAGCCAACCAAGAAAACCTCGCGAGAGGATTCAGTACAAAGCCTGGCAAAACTCTAGAAACCTATTTGTTTTCCAAGTGCATTTTAAGATATTCTAAGTAAAACCTGGTACTTAAATGGTTGTAAAGGTGTCATACTGAGGAAAAAATGAATAATTTATTGAGAGCACTTACTGTTTCAGAGTCCTCAAACTACTGGGAAAAGCCTGAGAGGTATCTGGAAAAGGTCATTTAATTACTCTGTTTGTCCAAAGACAAGGCAACCTACTTTGGGATAGAGTATTTTAGTATGAATAATCTTATGTGCAGCCATCTCACCTGGCCATGCTGTTGCTGGATTGTATAAGAAAGGGTTCATGCAAACCAATTGGTTAGGCTGGAATTTCTCTAACCTGACTTAAATCACATTCTCACATTACAGAAACCACGACTGAATGAAATTAATTGAGGATAAGCAAAGATGAGAGTACATTGAATGATTATTGGAGACTTGCAGACTGACAGACAAAATAATTCTTTTGTTATTGTTCAGTGAATAAAGAGGCAATAATAAAAAGGAGTATTTTATCAAGGATATTTTTTGCATTTACATTCCCTCCAGAATCATTCCAGATAAAGCAGACGATGCCTTGGGCTGCTTGAAATAAGACCATACTGATGCTGACTGAATAGACTAGGAGATTTAAATACTATCTGACCTTATCAAATCAACCACATTAAAGCAATAGTGATCTGAAGATGCTTTAATCTACCTCTTAAATTTCCAAGAGAATAAAGATTACATAAAACTTGCACTGTTAATTTTATTTTTTAGAAATATGAATTCTTCAAATACATCCACAGAACATTAGACAAATAATATCTTTTCAGTGTGAGCAATAAGTAGAGAAATCAGTTACTATTACAAGTGTTTTATCACAAACTATAATCTCAGTATTTAAGAATGAGAGCAGGCCATTGAATAGCCTGGGTTTGTGAGCAGTTCCAAGAGCAAAATACTTGGGCAAAAAAACATTGGGAGTAAAACATTTAATTCAACAGTGCTACAGAAGAGCGATTTTGCTGTTACTAGATGTCCATTGCTATTCCTAGGCCTCATCTGCATTTCTGAGTTTCTGAGTTCCTCTTGACATGTACATAATTAGGGAAAGAGAAATGTCTCTGTCTTAATGTGCTGAGAGACATGCAGGACACCCAGGTGTTCCCCTCCCATCTCATCCTGTAATGTCAGACATCTACTCTCAAGCTAATATTTTTGTTTGTGTTGTGGTTACAAGGTGCCTTACACACTGGACTGTAAAGACAGCAAACCAACTGCACAGAAATGAGTCTTAATTTTGTCTTAATTTTGCCATTACTGTAGCTCTACCCAGTACAGCTGCTTGCTGAGCCTGTGAGTGTACTGACCACAACATGCTCTCCTGGAGTGACAACAGTCCGACCGAGCTTGCCAGGGCCATGAGGAAACTCTGCCCTTTCATTTCACATCTACTCCTTTTTAGCATACTGCTGTCACCTGGGCTGGGGCTTGGGATCCACCCGTACTAAGTCTGCACTTGGATGCTCTTGGTGGCTTGACCCATTCATGGTCATTGTCTCACCCTACCTTCTTGCTCCTTGTAGCAGTCTCTTTTGTGTAACACCAGAGCAGCCAGTTCAGCAGAAACAGAAAGGGTGTGCCACAGTCATAGAGAAAATACAAGTGTTTCTCAGTTCAGTATTCAAATATTTGGGTGAGAAATAATATATCCTATTCATATAATGGAATTGCTATTGCTCTTGAGGTTGGGGTGAATGATTTGCTGGTGCAGACAAGAGCAACATCAATGAAAGCAGATGTACCCATCTGTGTCAGCAAAGAATTTTGCTCAAAGTCTTGAGAGAGAAAACTGAATCCAGCAAATAACTGATAAGGAATGAAAAGAAAAAGCTTTGTATTACCAAAACAACAAATAAATTAGTATGGAGGAGTTACGTTATACTGTACCCTCTAAGTGGTCTGATGCTCTGTTGTGTTGATGTTTGTCAATTACTGTTCACATCAGTAGGAAACTTGTAGGACATTCACAACCCTCACAGAATTAGGAATGTGCTGCTGTGACTAGTATGCATATCAGTAATATGCAAGTACATTAAATACAAATTAAACTGTAAGGGGCTTAATCTTTGTTTTGGAAATGCGATGTGTGGGAACAATTATTAATAGAGGTATCATTCTTATCAGATACGTACATGTATGCAAGTACCTCTTTATTTTGCCTTGAGAAAATGTAAGATGAAAAAGCTCTCTTGACCATTTATTTTTCCCAGAAGAGAGCTGGAGGAACAAGTCAGAAATGCAATCATCTCATCATCAGGTTTCTAAAGTATTTCAATAGGATTATGCACAGGACAATGGGCAATGCTTCTCTTGTAAGAGTGGTGCCAGTATTCTCCACAAGCATTGTGAGGCTGAAATGTTCACTCTTTTCAGCCAAGGTTATTGTAACATTTCCAGGCAAAAAGAAAATCTGAGTAATAATACATTGGAATTAAGTTTCATTTCAGAAAGATTTTGTATGGTTCATGTGATGCAAAACATGAAGTGTTCAGATAATTAAAATCTATTGCATTTGTGAGCTTTAGTGTGCCTGACACTTCAAGGTCTGTGGATGAAGAAGAACTTATGTTCTGGTTTTCAGTTTACTGAGCACAATGCACTTTATTTCCAGGTATAGCCAGCTGATAGAGACTTACAATGGGCTTAACAGAGAAAGTCCTGAAATGATGGAGATAACATTCACTCTGATTTCAGAGAGAACAGACAAGATTGTGTTACAGTGAATTCAGTCCTGATCGAGCAGAACATCTGAGCATGTTCTTATCCTTAAGGTCTAGGAGCCTGGACAGAGGTGCCCTTTTCTGGTCTTCTGAGTGTCTTGGAAATCTTTGAGAAAATTCCAGAGAAGGACGTGTCTCCTGGCCAAACTGGTCTACTGGCCACCTGGGCTACTGATGTAAGCAGCAGTGCTGTTCCAAGACAAGAACACACTACCTAATATGTCTTTCGTTTTTAACTACAGTCACCCTTAGTTTTACAGCTTTCTGCTGCACAGAAGCTGACAACTGCAGCTGGCCATTTATCTCAGTGTAAATGTGAACTTTATAGTATTACAGCTGTGAATACAGAAATACACACATCACCTGGAGCCTGAAATTTTCTAGACCTATAGCTGCTAGTTAGCAAGACTTACTTAGATTTATTGTGAAATTACATGGTAATATCAGCCTATTCTGCTGAGAAAGGGAAATGCTCAAACAGCTTTTCTTTAAGTATTCTTAGCTGTGTTAATGGTTCACCATAAATATATTGTTTACTGTATGTTGCCTTTGTATTTACACTATAAAGCAAATCTTTGAGGAATGGTGATTATATTACTGGTGTATACATATGTACAAGGAGAATAATCTTGACTTAAAGGTCCTTCAGCATTCTGACAGGCAAAAGGCAGTTCTTCCTTTTCAATCCAGGCTGGAAGATGAGAGGCAGGTTTGGAAAATGTCCCAAAGACACAAACTGCTCAACTTCTCTGGGCAACCTGTGCCAAGCTGGGACTGTCCTCATGGGGAAAAAGTTTCCCCCTATGTATCTACTGAACCTCACCTATGCCAAAGGAAAAAAACAAGCATATACACCAATAGGAATGATTGGAATGCCCACAGATGCATCCCAACCGATTCTGCTGCACCTGTTCAGGGCCCCTTACCCCAAAAAAACTTTAAACAATTCATTTATGTACTATGTAAATAATGTAATTTCTCCTCCATCACCCTTTTGATGCTCAACCTGAGATAGTACTTGCTTTGCAAACATGTCCATGACAGTAAAATCCATTCTGAAAGCGCTGCATGGATCTGCCAATGCAATGGTAAGTTTGCAGTGCACATAAGCCCCAATTAAAAGAGGTAGCACTGTTGCACGTTGTCACTTGGAATAGCAGTACCAGTTAATCGCAAAAAGCAGCAAATAGCAGAGTTACAAGGTCCTTTAGAAGGTAATGGCCATTTTTTTTTCTGGTGGTTTTGTTTTGGGTTTTTTGATGTCACAAACAGCCAAAAGTTCTCATTCAGTTATTGAGAGAAAAATATTAAAGTCTTTGAGGTGGATAAGCACCTGTACTTCTCTGCTCGTTACTCCCCATACTTTGGCTTTCATAGCCAAAGTAGCAGAATCACCTCCACTGTTTTTCCAGCATTGCAGACATGACTCAACCTGTGGATGATTTTTGAATAATCAGAAGAGATGGAGAACTAGAGATAAAATATGCAGGAGGACTCTGCTGTAAATTATTTTTAAAAAACACTCTAAGAATTGGCTTAGCTTTATCTAAAATAAATGTAGAGGCAGTAAATACATTGACTGGAAAAATACCATTAATAAGTTTATCGTTCTTCTCATGGTGGCATGTGGAGGGTGACAAATCACTTGACATAACCCTTAATTGCAGTTTATGATTAAGAAAAGGGTGTGGATGGGTTGCTGCTTTTGAAGACTTGTATATCACAACAGCATGTTTATGAGCAACACAACACGATGCTCTCATTCACTTGCAAAGTGAATGGTGTGTACCAGCCAACAGCAGTCCCAAATCTCAGGGGAATCACATGCTACTTCAGCCTCCAGTTTACTGGAAAGAAATTATTTACATTTGTAACAAGCACTGCAAAATTTAAATAAGTGAACAATAAATACATACTACTATTGACCTGAGAAAAACTGGGCCTTTTCTCCTCCAATATCTGCAGTTATATAAGAATTTAATGAAGCATTTAATGTGAAAGTACACTAAATGTTTACTACCATACATTTTCTAAAACAAACAAACAAACAAACAAAACAAAACAAAACAAAAGTAAAGTCCATAGTTAACAATTTTAAATGGTCCAGATACTGGCTTCTAATCCAACACTCTACACAATCCTATCAGTGTATTAGGCTTGCCAGTAGTGTAGGCAGGAGTCCTTTTCAGAGCTGGGCTGCATTTTGTTCCCTGAAGATTCACTTAATCTGCTGAACAGGGTTTCTTTACGTCCTTTCCTTCAACACATACCCCTTTCCCAGGCTGCTTATCCTGTGCTGACCCTCTTGTGAGGAGCAGCAAAGAATTTAATTCAATGTCTCTTTGCCAGCTAACACCTGGTGAGAACAGGATTGACAATACAATCAGGATTTTTCCCACTTTCCACTAATATCATTAATTCTACAACTTACACTCTGAATGAATGCCAGAAGTGGCAAAGTTACCATCTTACGGCCAATCTCAGCAAAGACCTGATAGTCTGACGTGGTGAGACTTACTGATGTTCAGCTCTTTAGTGGCTGTCTTGCACATATGTTCCTGTCCTCTGACAAGTACAGTCCATATGTTGGTAGCTACAACATGGTTTCAGCTCACATATCTGTATTAAAATTGCCTTTATAATTCACACCCACAGTATAACAGCATTTACAGTGTAAATGGCACATATGGACATGATCTTCCTAATAAAATGCTTTATTTTTGCTGTGATTGCCTGGAAGGACATCAGCAGATACGGGAAATGGAATGAAATATAACTCTCAAAACAGTTGTGAATTTCTGCAATCTTTTACTTTCTCTTTGGAAGTAAATTTCTTTGGAAAACATGTCAGGGCCACTGCTTATTTAAAACTCATTTTGTACTTCTGTGTCCTTGAAACACTTTTAAAATGTTTACTTGATTAAAAACTGACCACTCAACCTTGTCAAATGCTTTTCCTGCATGTAAAGACAAAGGAATGCATTGAGCTAGTAAATTATAATAATCCCATAATCCTAAGAGAATGTTTACAGAGTTTTCATATTACTAATTGTCAAGGGAGTTAGGATTTAACTACTTTCCACCATCTCCACACAATATTTTTCTTTTGTCTTAGCTTTTTAGAATATAAGTTTATTATTTTTCTCAAATTACCTGGAAGACCCTAACCAACAAAAGAATTGTGTTTGTCCAGTGTGATGAATGATTCCATTTATCTGTCATCTCTGAAATTAGAATATAATTTTAATCTGTTTTTCACATAGAGATTCTGTGACTGTTCTTTGACAACCAGGTAATTTATTTTTATATTTATTCTGTTTTCTTTCAGAGTTATTAAAGATTAATAAATACATCTTTTACAGCCTTGGTAGCTTTCCAGATAATTTTATTAATTTTCATTCTTACAGCCCATAAAAGCAGAAACTTCACCCTTTCTTTCCTCCTCCTTTTGCTCTTGCCCTAATTCATATCCAAGGCATACTCACATTAAAGCTAAGAAAGGGCTGCTAGAATAAGATTTTAAAGATTACGTCAAAAGTCCTCAAGGCATAAATAAACTGTCTGCACAATATTATTGCTCTGTTTATGCAGGTATTTAATAATTAATGTTATGAAATATCTTTTGACTTCGAATTTGCAAAAGATGATAAACAATTAAAATGGTTGAAAAGGAAAATGAAGTCACAACACTTTGTGGAATAGTGTTCCCTGCACCATTTTGGAACACTGAATTACAAAAGGCTGGCTGAAAAAGGATGAAAAGAAGTTTTTCTGGTGAAAAAAGATAGCATTTTATTTTTCAAATGAACATTATTGAAATACAATAAAAAGGGTGAAGTTTCTGCTTTTATGGGCTGTACGAATTAAAATTAATAAAATTATCTGGAAAGCTGCCAAGGTTGTAAAAGATGTATTTATGAATCTTGAAGCTCATGCTACAAATAGTATTTGTTCAATATTTTCAGGTAAAAAGAGGAAAGACAGATACTTTAAAAATCTTAACTATTTTGGTTTGTATAATGTTTTTAGTCTTGAAATCAACCTGACTAAGAAACTGTTTTTAAAGACAAGAATTTTAGGCCAAAGATTTTTACTTCAATTATATTTGTAAACTCAAATGTATTTTGTTTCCTTGTTTGTTTGTGAGTTCTGCAAATTCTGTTGTTCACACAACTCAGCTGGCCACATGTCACCTAAAGGAGCAGGGAATGCTTCAAGGGAACCCAGCAGTGTCTCCAGAATACCTTTTATTAGCTCTGTAATGCACAGGGCACATGTTGGATTAAAAACCTACGCAGCAGCAGTTACTCATATTTCATCTCTAGGGAATAAATATAATTCTCTCCAGAGTGCATTAAAACATTGTTTAAGCAAAATTAAGGAGAAAACCAAAATTTTCATTCCAAAAGCTAATCCTCAGTTCATTCCAATAATGCTTACTATCTTCAGGATTTTGGAGTGAACGTTCATTATAGCTAATATTCTAATTGTAGGGTGTATAATAAACAGCAGTTAACTAAAACTCTTAATAGAGCTTTTAATTTAAATGTAACACCAATTGACCTTTTAAGTATCTTTTTCAAATGACATCAGACAAAACTGGTTATTAAAATAGTATCCCTTCTTGCTATGGAGTTATTTCAGGAAAACATTTGTGTAATCGCCTCAACACTAAATGCCACAGTGAGAAATCTCAGACAAAACTGTATTGAAATTCCTTTCCTTTAAACTTTTCTTCCCTTCCTTAGGAACACCCTTCTTAGCATTCCAAGTTTCAGCTGCCCAGTTCTTCACTACCTTGCACTTTCTACTATCTTCACTTTGAAGCAAAGCAGAATCATTGGGTATCACAGTAATACTTATAGCACAGATGTGACTCTGTGTCTCCAAGCAGTGGGGGTCTGGGTCGTCTTTATGAGCTAATAATTCTTAAAAATGACATACCATTTTCATAAAGAGAAATTCTTGATGGCTACTTCTCTTGTGCACCTCTGCAGGGATGAGATGCTGCTGGGGCAGCCCCTGTGTTCACTGTATCTCTCTTCACTGCAAGGATGAAAGAATGAGAGAGGATGCCATCATCTTCCAATATTTCATTAGAACTCTGATTTACTGATCAGTAATGATTTTCTGCTTCATAGGAACACAGACCTGACAGCAGTAACAGCTGTTGTTGTACCAGATCACCAGAGATTTATGGAGTTCCTTATTTCCAAGGAGTATTGCTGCAGTGTGGAGGTCACAGTCCTGACAAAGAACCACCGAACAATGTTATACGACTTCCATTGCTGTAAAACTTCAAATCTAAACAAATATATGTGTCCAACGTAATATAGTTCTCTTTTATGTCCTGGGCAAGTCTGCAGTTTCCATGGTTACCGAAGAGCAGCCTAGTAGAGAAACCATCCACTTTTTTTTTTTAAGATTTTTTTTAGAACTATCCTTTTGAAAAGTTAGTACAGATTTAAGCTGTTGTAACACATATCCATGCCTCTTCATTTTTCTCTTTACTTAGACATTTATGCAAAAAGAAATTAACCAATTTTGAACAAATAACACAGGGCAACTTTGAATATTCCTCATTCAGAAATAACATCTCCAGTAATGTGTGTAGTCTAGAACTCCAAAAAAACCATCACTATTACATATTTCATACAATTTCAAAATTATTTTAAACCAACCAAAACTATACTTTTAGAACTACTTCTGTCCACCAGAACGGATCTTCAGGTTTTAACTTCCACTGTTTACAGCCAGCAAATGTAATTGCCTGCCTCTTAAGTAGGCAGCATTCTTCCTGAACAATGAGAAAACCCCAGAACTCAAAGCTGAAGACCTTAAATGAAATGCAGCTCCTTTGTCACGATTCTGATTTGTAAGTTCTTATTTAGGGCTTTTGCAACGATACTTAGTCTTCTAAGTGCCTGGGTCATTTTAAATAAGACAACCTTAACAACTGCCTGAGGCTGGGCTGAAGATTTCACCTTTGGTCTATTTTGCTCTTCATGTTCCAGGAAAACTAGGACAATTAAATATTGTCATTTATTTCTGTGAAAAGGTCCCAGTCAAGAAAATGTACCTAATGTTACACAAACTACCCATCTGGACTCAGGGAAAACTAATTATGTTTGAGTTCCACTTAATTCACTGTATGCTTGTCAAAGCTTTTCACAGTGATTCCCTAAGATGGTATTTAGTCACATTCCAGAAGTTGCCCCAAAAGAACATTGGCTGTTACCTAGCCCAGTTCTTTTAAACTAGGTTAGAATCATAGAACAGCCTAAGTTGGAAGGGACATCAAAACTATCTGGTCCAACCTTTTGTGGAAAACAGAGCTTAGATTAGGCTACCCAGCACCCTGTCCAAAGCACTGTGTCCAAATGCACCTTGAAAACCTCCAGTTTTGGGGACTCTAACATGGGAAGGTTGTTCCAGTGAGTTATTATTCTAACTGTAAAAAATTTTGTTCTTACATCAGGATGAAAGCTCGCCTCATAAAACTTGTACCCATTGCCTCTTCTCCATGTGGCTCTGAGAAGACAGATTTCCATCCTCTTTTGAGTCACATAAGCCTTCTCTTCTCCAGGGAGAAAAGAGCTTATAGGAACAGTTCACCAGTCCACTCATCCTCTTTGTGGCTTTCCTATGGATCCTTTCCAGTCTGCTTCTTTCTTGAATTGTGGGGACCAGAACTGGACACAGTACTCCAAGTGCAGCCTGACAAGCACTGAGGAAAGTCGGATGATCTTGTCTCCATCTCTGCTGGTGATGCCTCTGCAGATGCAGACCAGGATCTGACTTCCCTTTGTTGCTGCAGTGGTGCATTGCTGGCTCATGTTCAGCTTTTTTGTTAGAACAGGGTTAGAAAGAGTCATGAGTGTTTAGTGAGAAAGAGAATCTGAATAGCCACTCTAACAGTGTCTGCAGTTTTCCAAAGTAGAGCTTTCCACTGCTTTTCCAAGGTTTACTTTCAGTACCACACACCCTGAGCAGATCTGCCTGGCATTTTGTATTCTCACTCAGCACACCTGAGAGGATTGTAAAATTTGTAATTCTGTGATCTTCCTTCTCCAGTGTACAGAAAGGAGGGAGGCTGGAGTAGACATAACCCTCAGATTAACTCATTAGCTTGAAGACAGTTCAGCTGTTGCTACATAAGAAGATGAATAAATAAATCCAGCCAGATAATTTGCAGTGTGCCTTTGTTTCCTGAAGAAGATTCAGTTATTACCTGAAATTTTGTAATTATATTTTAACCTACAAAAAAGGAACCTCAAATAGTTTCCTTTCTGTATGCATTCCTCTATTTTAACAGAACACATTGTGTGTCCTGTCATTTGTTCCCAAGACTACTAGATTTATTTTCCAAGTACTCTTCTGATAAAGATCAGGAGATTTTATGGAACCTGAATAGCAGAATTAGGGACTAAAATCTGCTTTTATGGATCATTAAGATTTGACTTTGAAAAGTTTTGGACTTGTCATTAAACTGTATTAAGGTCCAAAGTACTCAGCCATAAAACATGACATTGACATTAATGTTACATACTGAAATTATTAAGATTGGGCTTTAGGCTCACTATCCCATGTGTGTTTAACCATCGTGTTGAATTAAAATCTTACTATACCAATACCAACAATAAAGGTAACAGTGGCGATGATCTTTTTACAAACACTGGGTGCTGACATTAAATGTGTATATCAAAGATTATTCACAGTATTTAGTTTTAAAATGGTTCTATAAGGTCCATTTGCATCTTTGCATCTGCTTTCTCCAGATGGTTTGGAAATCTCAAACTATGGGTTTTAGTCACATGTAGTGTATTAGAGCCCAGTTTTGGCTTTCCAATGTGTATTTTCCTTTTAATATTTATTACTTTTCTTTGTCCTCAAATGTCCATTTGAAAAAAGCTTCACCTTCCTTAGAGAGCTCAGAGAGTAGAGAGTGCTTCCCAGTGATCAGAGAGCTATCGAGGGTTTACCAGGGTAGAAAATCTCAGATCCTGCAGAAACCGCAGCTTAGTTTTTATAAATCAGTGCACATGTTGTGCCCTCATCAGATGAATCTGGTCTCAGTAAGTTAAGCAGCGTTTAAGGAGGCCTCCCATGCCTCTGGGCAGACCCATTAAATGTCACAGTCTTTGATGCCCTCCTTACAGTCTTCCACCAGAGGTGATGGGTCCTATTCTCTTTCCACTTGTTCAACACCCTGTCCCACATTCTAGCTGCATCAGACACATGGAACTGGAAAAGATATTAATATTGTGCAAGAATCAAAAGGTATGTTTTCCAGATGCAGCTGCCTGTAGCCCTCTTAAAACTGCATGCAGAGATACACACATATCTTATAATGATCGTGCATCACTTTATTCTGCCGAGCCATGACCTAACAGAGCACTGCAAACTCTTCTTCAGTAGTCACCTGGCCAGAACAAGCATAGAAAGTTCTTTCAGCAGCTCCTGTTGAAGCAGTCCATTCTCACAGTTGTCTCTGAACTCCATTGCATTTTGTTTACTTCATTCATTTAAAGAGAGCCTCTGAGATCAAGGGAATATTTCAGGAACTGCTCTGATAAAACTGTGTAGTGTGGGACCATCACCAGCTTATTTCAAGCTTAATGCAACTGCACAGGGTGTCTTCCTCTATTTTATTGCTGTGTCGTGTTACAAATTAACATATCATTTGATGCCCACTACTTCCTCTACTTTTCACGTTTCTTCCATATTGATTATCACAGATGATTTGCAAGCAGATCTGCTAGCTTTTGTTAGCCTTTCTCTAATAGGAATCCTGAATTCTCATTTACAAAGCATATTAATACTTCATGTCATTTTTTGCTTTCTTCCCTAATATTATGAAAAGCTCTGAGTTTGGTATCATCTTCAAATTTAATTAATGTGGTTTCTATTTCATTAATAATCTTCTCCAGTAAGCCTGCTGTTGATGTAAGCTATCTTCACACTGAGTAGACATTATAGCTTATGTTCTACATGACTGTGTCCTATTTCCAATACTTAATAAACTGTTTGCTGCCTTTTCTAAATCAATGAGTGCATAGGTATACTGAATAATCTATTCAGTGTTCTTAAGTCTTTAATTTTGTCCAGCATAGATCATCTTTTTTTCTAAGAACTATTAGCTTTGGGTGTCTTGCCTTCATTTAAATTATCACTTTGGCTAAAGAGAGAGTACTTTCACTCAAGTGCTCTTACAGCTACTTTTACAATGTGACACAGACAGACAAATCAGGTACAGAAAAATAAAGTCTAATTTTAATGAAATTAAAATATTTATTGAGTATTTTGTTGAGGGATCCTAATGTCATTATTTACTTCAACAAAACATAGATTTCAAAACTACAATGAACACCTAATAATGCAGTTAAAAATTAAAAATGCCCAAAATGCTACCAAATTTAAATGCTAAGATTTCTATTATATCATTTTGAATACTCAGTTATGTGAAACTGCTCTGACTTTTTCAGCCACTTTGAAATATCACAATTGTGTTCTTCCTGCCAGCAAAGCAGCCAGAAAAGCTGCCAGGTAACCTCTTCAACAAAAGGGTATTTCCAGCATGTCTGGCAACATAGCACATCCTGCTTGATATTTTCATCAGGACATTCACATTCTTCTTACTTCCGAAAATGGAGAAGACACAGTATGTAGCCAGCACTGAGATCTGCAGAGTATGAATTGCTTTCTCATCACTGAAGACAACTATAATACTTCGTTTTTCCTATAGTTTTTTAATCTATAAAACAAGACTACTTTCAAGTGACAGTGAACTACTGCTTAGTAAGAAGACCCCAAGTGGAGGTCTTCTGCTAGTGTTTAAGGTACATCCAAAGTTATATAAGGGTTCAGGGGTATTGCATCACCTTTTTGGACATGACTCCCAGCATTTTGCTGTAGAGAACCCTTGCTACATACTTTGCCTTTGAGCAGGGTCAACTGCAAAGGGGACCCTTGTGATATGGGATCCTCTGGTGAGGAGGTAGGGCCCTGTAGATACTATTCCCTCCATCAGTTCCCCTGTGGACTATGAGCTGGTTCAGCTCAGGGCTGCACTGGGAAAATGACTGCACAGATTCAAAACATCTACAAGGTTTGAAATTAATTGCACATAACAATTTTCAAGCACAATTATTTGAGGACATATATGCTAAGGCTTTCAGCAGCTCCTCTTGGAGCAATCCAATCCTCACAGTTGTCTGTGAACTCCATTGCATTTCATTTACTTTCTTCATTTAAAGACAGCCTCTGAAATAAAGGGAATATTTCAGGAACTGCTAGTATAACTGATATAACTCCTCATCTGTGAATTACAGAACAAAAGGTAAATTGTGCCTTCATATGATACAGGACAGCATCCATTTTTTCCTTCTATTGATTGATACTAGATTTTGGGGGGGTTTGTTTGGTTTGTTCTTGGGGTTTTTTTTGTGGGAGTACAATAAAGGCCAAGGTATGGCATCTCTGACAAATTAGCTTATAACCTCATTTATTTATAGCTTTATGTATTTAGATCTGCGTAAATATTCCAGGGTAGAATATTTCATAGCTGACAGACACAGCACAACCGAGACACTATTTAAAATTCTCTCTTCAACAAAGGAAAAAAACCTTTTAAAGTTAACTGTGTTCACAGTCTTCCATTAGCACCTTATTACAATTAAAGAGTCAAAAGCATAAAGACTCTCCAAGATTTCTCAAAATGCCCCATAAAATCTAGGATGGAACAAACTATGGGAATCCCACTTGGATTAAAATGATGGATCAGGATGGCATAATTTCCAAGAATTTTAACTCCAGATTTTTTCGTGAGACTTAACCAATGCCCTGCTGAATTACAAAAAATATTTGTTTCTGCTGAGGTTAAAAGGAAATGTGAAGGAGATAAGGTTAAGGAGGGGTTTTATCAATGTGTAATCATACCTGCAGGGAGGGAACTAAGATGAGGGAGCCAGAATCTGTTCAGTAGTGCCCAAAGACAGGACAAGAGGCAATGGACACAAATTACAACACATTAAATTCAATCTGAATACAAAATACCCACTTTTTTTTAATATATGAGGATGATTAAACACTGGAACAGGTTGCCCAGAGAGGTTGTGTAGTTTCCATCTGTGGAAATATTAAAAATCCATCTCAACACAGTCCTGGAAAACCTAGTTGAGCTGACTCTGCTTGAGCAGGAGTGGATGGTCTAGGTGATCTCAAGAGGCCCTTTCCAACCTCTATCACCTCATGATTCTCTGAAACTAGTCTTCAGAATAAGCATCTTCTTCCATGCAAATTCTCCTTATTCTGCTCTAAACACTATGCTGGGTTTAAAGTAAACCCCAAAGTCCTACAAGGAAAAAGTGATTATTAAAGTCATTTAGGGAATTGTTGTATTCGCATTTACAAAAAAAATTTGGCAGCTTATGATAACATTTTTTAATCTAAAAGATTCTGCATTCTTGAGAATATTTTAATTAGCCCAATACAAATTTCAAGATCTGCATCAGATTGACAAATATGTCTGTGCTTTAACGCTTCTTTGATTTGTGGCTTTTAATGATGAATTTGTTCGATCTGCGTAATCTCATTTCATTATACTTAAAACGAAACTGTGAATTGTATTTTTAGGCTGATTCCGTTGCATTACATGAATCAGGATTCCTCTGCTCTAACTCATTCTATGACTAAGAGCTCCCAATTCAATTAGAATTTTTTTGTATCTCCTGCTCATTAACATAGAGCGTATTTACCTTTTCTCTGAAGTAAAGAGGTTTTTAAAAAAATCCCTGTCTAACATTACAAAATAGAAAATCTCTTTATCCTTAAGCCTTAACAGTAAAGTTGTTCATATAACTGTCATTTCCCAGATGTCCTATTTACTTGTCCATCTGAAGCTGATGGATGTGCTGTCCCAGGTCAGGCTGTTGTCTCCATTGTAATGATTTTTCTCTCTTTTCTACTGGCAGCTCTGAAGTGATTCCACACTGTTACTTATTATACTGCTAATACAATTACTAATGCAATTTTAATGTTCCAATCTTTTGACTTACATCTCCACATCGCATTATCTTTGCCACCCTTCACATGACTGTTATTTTTTCATCTGAAGATAGGAGGTGTTCATAGGGCAATATATTTAATGATAATTTTTGCCAGCATAGCAGAAAGTAATAGGATAAACACATACTAGAGCTGGCCTTAGCCTGGCTGAAGTGCTATTCATCAGGTCCTGCATAAAATAACTATTTTGTAAAGACCAGTGATCTGAAACTGCTTGTAGCTTTGGAGCAGTCCCTCAAGGACATGTTATTGAGTTGTTGCTCCTTGGGGTCCTATATTAGTGATGCTGGTTTGATCTTTGTAACCCAGTTCCCAAGTGCCATCTATCTGTACAAGAAAGTGTTATTTATGAGTTCAGAAATACCTTTAAATTACTTTGATCTTTTCCTCTTGTTATTGTTTTCACACCTTGCCAGATTAGCTTAAAATGAATCTATTAGCTATGATGTCACAAAAATATATTTGGTTTCTCTCCTGAAGAGCAACGTTTGGGTTCAGTGGCAGATAACACTTGTTTTAAAGGGCTTTGCCCTGAGGCTGCTCTGTATTCTGAGTACTCTGAGGATGTGTCTAAGTAAAATCAATCTTTGACACTTTAACTTGGGTCTCCTGCTTGAATATGGCAGGATCACTCACCCAGTCTCAGATGTCCTTCTGTTTCTCTCTGGCTCTGCAGCACGTTATTCATTGCACAGTCCTGCAACCCAGTGGGACAATTTTATTTACCCAAAGGAGACTAGGCAGCACACCCCACTGTGGAGCACACAGAAGGCTGAGTTCCCCAGCTGTGATGTTTTGCCTTCAAAGAGCACTCTGCCCTCATTAGCAGGGAGGTTTTCAAGTGTTTCCAAATGCTTACGTGTTTCAGAAACAGATATTCTGACCCTTGATGTTGTCTTCCACATGTGAATGCCACTTGCTGATACCACATAAGAAAAAGTTGCTCAGTGTTTCTTTTAATAAATCAGGTAGATCAAATTCTCATTGTACTCATCTAATGGGAGATATTAAGGGCTTGTTCAAAAGCTGATTACTGTAGTCAATTAAGAAAGCCTGCTGATGAACTTGGTATAACTTGGATTAAGTCTGGATTGGTCGATAGCAACAAAATTAATATTATCCCAATATCAGTTGCAGATTGTATTTTTTCTTTAGAAATACTTAATATATATCCACATATCATATTTTATAAAGATAATAATGTGCAGCAGGGATTTATTAAGGAACAGAAAAGAGGAGTTGAAGTGTTAACACTGGAGTATCATTCCCCACCCCCTCTGAATGAGCTTTGCCTGTGATTGGAAGTAAAATTTAGATACGGTTCTGTGGCACTTGCCTCATGCAAGCACAGAGCCTGAAATTACTCCCTAGAAATATGTCCAAGTGGACAGAGACTCAACTCAACTCAGTTTTCAAGGTAGTGTGAATATCTGGAGGCAAATAAGTTGTGTTGACTTCAATGAACAGCCATGTAGCTAAAGCACTGCACAGTACTTTGAAACCAGTGAGTTTCAAATAGCTTTATCTTTCACTGCACAATCATATATTTTTTCATCATATTTCTGTGTATTCCTTTCATAAGAATTATTACATTATCAAGCAGAGTAGAAAAACGAGACATAGAAGTTAGTCTCCTGCAAAAGAAGTGCCAGATATAATAGTTTTATTACACTCGCTCTCTCAGGCAGCCTGCCAGCTATTGTCTTTGAATGAACAAAGCTCTGGAAAGATTTCAGAATGTGAAAATGTCTTTTTCAAGCAAGTTGGTTCATTCAAACTCTTTTTTAATATTATTGGCTGTGTTAACAATAATGTACTTTCAAGTTTACTTATGAGCATCCCACTAGGTAGCCCCCCGGTACCGGCTTGCGACAGTATCTTATCTAATTTACCCCAGATTTATAAAACTAATAGTCTTTTAGCCATTATGGAAGACCTCTTTCATAGGTCTACAGTGAAAAAAATGCAACTTCAAACGAACTTTCTGCTTCTCGTCAGTTTTGATCTGCTTGTTTTGGGGGGGTTATTGCATTCACACGCATGACAAGCTACTTTCCTTCTTCTCCACTGAAATATTTTAGGTGATCAGATTTGCATTAATATCTCTCTGCATGTACTGATTCCTATATATTACCTATATTAATGGATAAATTATCTGTACTTTCTTGGTAGGATCAGGTCTTCGTTTACCTGTTCATATGGGAGGAAACAAAGGCTTCAATAACCACTGTAAATCATCCTGTTATTGATTCAGATACCCCAGAGGACACAGTGCACTTGGCAGTCTGGTTTTTTAACTGGTTAGCCTGCAGGTGACTAGCAAAATATACCCAGACTGCATCTAAATTTCTTGGCCTCCTCACTCTTGCTTTTCTCCAAGGCATCTGACTCTTCTCTTTGTCCGCTCAGGACAGTTCTGAATGCAGCAACACAGCAAATGAGTTGAAACCCCCCCCAGACCTTCAGCAGCTGGAGCACCGATATGAATGACACAAAGAACACATGGCCTTTCACTCCAGGTGCAAAGATTTCCTGGTAACACAGCTTTATTGATCCTTCTCTCTGATTTTGGAGCTAGAGGGATCTCTGCAGTTCCTGTAATGATGGGCAGCCCAACTGGGAGAGAAAAAAGAGTTGGTTTCTATTTTTTCATCTTGCTAAGAGGATAATCTCTCAGATGATTAACTGATGAATGAAAATTATGCAGGTTTTTCTGCACAGCTTGGATCACCATATTGTCCTTAATTTTTGCTGGTCTGTAGGGGAATTTCTAAAGCAACAATGTTGCTTACATAGTGTGCCATGAATTGTGAAAACTCTCGTCTATTAATAAGAATTCTCCTGAAGAATATGCAAAGCAAACTTCAAGAATGATTGAAATGTCAGAGTGATCTAACATTAAATATTCTGTTTCAGAGAGACAATGTATATCTTAAAATTACAGTAATTGCTAGAGATTTTTCGAGTAAGAGGAAAATATTTAGTACTTGTTCTTGGGCATGGAAGACATTAGTCATCACCTACTATGTGTCATAGTAGTTACTTAAAATGCTTATTCTGAGGAAATATCTCTTGGTGATTAGGATTAAAAGCAGCAGAAAGCTGAAAAAAGAGATGCTTAAGATTAATAGGGATTTGCTTATCAGGCAGATGTTCAAAACCAATCAGGCACAACCTGTCACTTTGTGAATGCTTTTTATGTGATTGCACAACACAGTGATTTAAATATCATGCAAATAGACATTTTACAGTCAGCATTTCCAAAGATCGTTGTCTGAATTTGGAGCACCAGCCTCATGTTTAGGTAATTTCTCTAAGAAATACATTTTTCTACTTGCATATTTGCATTTTAAAAAATTACATTTAATTAGTCAAGGCAAAATAATAACTCATTTAAACTAATATTTTTAGTTCACATAGGTAAAAACAATATATTTAAAGACCTAAAGTAGGCTACTTTATTTATTCTATGCTTGAACCAAGCTGTTTTTTGTTTTGTTTCTTAATGTTGTTTTAACAAGGATAAAACTTTTTCTTTCCACAAAGCAAAGCAATTCCTATGGTCCTGACAATGCTATTTAAATGGACAAATGCATTCATTAAAGCAGAACCAAAAAATGTGCTTTATCTTTGTATATTCTGTCTTGCAGTTGTTTTTCACTGGATAACAAGTTGGTTTCATGGAAATAACTTATGTCCATCATCTGGTTGGCAGGTTTTCAAGATTCTCAGACAAAGCAGGGGGACCTCAGAGCAGAGATCCCCTGGTAGGGACACAGCTCAGTCATCCACTCACCTGAGGCGATGGGCTGCAGTGGTGCTACCTGAATCTGGCTGAGGACCATGTCCCCAGGCAAGGCTTGAGGTATCTAAGTTTAGGGGGCTCTTGGACACTACCCTTGAAATTAATCACTCCCCTTGCAATGTGAAGTGTGAGCTTGACAGCATAAAAAGACCCAGAACAAGGAGTAGCAGATGTCCTAAAACTATTTCTGATCACAGTCTTTTATGGCTTCTTCTACAGCTTTTCCATGAGCACAAATAATGGGGATATGCAGAAGGGTCCTGCATCTGTATGTGTTGTTGTGCACTGTAGAGCATGTTTTCCTAATTGGTGGGTGAGTTTTCTCGAGTTTTTTTCTCTCTGTTTTCTCATGGCTGTAAAGCCACCTGGCAACATATTTATTTATTTATTTTTCTGTAAACCATGTAGCAGTTATACCTTGGTGGATGGAATGATGTTAATGATAGAATTTTTCGGTTGTAAAAGACCTTTAAGCTCATCATGTCCAACCATTAACCCAGCACACTAAGTCCACCACTAAACCATGTCCCTAATCACCATATCTACATGTCTTGTAAATACGTCCAGGGGTGGTGACTCCACCATCTCCTTAGGCAGCCTGTTCCAGCACTTGACAACTATAGAATCTTAGAATCATAGAACCATTCAGGTTGGAAAAGACCCTTGGGATCACTGAGTCCAAACATCATCCATACTCTACAAAGTTCTCCCCTAAACCGTATCCACCAACACCACATCCAAATGACCCTTATACACGTCCAGGGATAGTGACTCAACCACCTCCCTGGGCAGCCTATTCCAGTGTCTAACCACTCTTTCTGTGAGTCTAAACCTCCCCTGTTGCAGCTTGAAGCCATCCTCTCTTGTTCTATCACTAATTACCTCTGAGAAGAGAACAGCACCAACCTCTCTACAATGACCTTTCAGGTAGCTGTAGAGACTGATGAGGTCTCCCCTCAGCCTCATTTTCCTCAAACTAAACATTCCCAGCTCCTTCAAGTGTTCTTCATAAGATTTATTCTCTAGGCCCTTCACCGGCTTCATTGCCCTCCTCTCTACTCGCTCCAGCACCTCAATATCTCTCTTGAATTGAGGTGCCCAAAACTGGATGCAGTACTCCAGGTGTGGCCTCACCAGTGCTGAGTACAGGACTTCAACGTCCCTCTTGTAGTTTGAGGTCCAAAACTGTTTTTACTTTCATGTTATTCTTGTATTTTTGAAAGAGATAATTTCATTTTCCCTACATGATCCCTGATTTTGGAACATTAGGCTGATACCTTCAAAGTAAGCTTACACTGTCACTGAGTCACATAAGCATTTCATAATGTTTTCTCTTAACATGTCTACTACCCTGAGCACAAGGAAGAATCAAGCAGCACGAATTACTGCCAGTAATTCTAACTAAAAAGAACAACATCTCAGTTATTCTGGTCTAAAAGGCAAAAGTATAATTTTATTCACATTTAGACTTCATATGGTGCAAAACAGCATACTTGGACAGCAGGAGATGAGGCATCACTAAGGATACAGGAAATACTTTCACCACAAGAAGCACAAATACAAGAATGTCACTTCCTTAGACATTATAGTTTACACAGGGCAACTTAAACATTAATCTTTGTCAAAGCAGGCCAGCAATAAGAAGAGCATAGGGGTAGGTTTTAATCCTAAATACTTATTAATCTTTAAAAAAATCCAAACCACAACATTAGAATGCACTCTTAAAGTGCATTGGGTATCTTTAATTTGCCAAAAAAATAACATGGCTGTGATTACCGCAGATTCTTAAGAGGTGGAGGCTGCCTGTACTAAGCAGGACTGCCAGTCAACAGGATGCTGGGCTGCAGTTATAGGGAAAGCAACAGCTTAGTATGTGACCTTGGCAGGCTACCTGACTGCTACCCACTCAGTATCAATCAGTCCTGCTGGAAAATTGAATAACAGAGTCTCACTGCAAATCACATTCTGTAAGCACTGAATTTCCATGGATAACAACACTACATCATTTTGAAGAAGTGGAAAAAAAAAATATATAAATTTTGCTGACAGCTCCTGTACTTACACTCAGTATAAAATATATATATATATGGGCATCTCAAATGGCTTCTCTAAAAAGAGGGGAATCTAGCTGTGATACTCAGGGTATATCTATGCAAGCACCTAATTTTATATTGAAGGAATGGATTAGGAGACCAAAAGAGATTATCTGAGCCTCCAGTCCCACATAACCTGTGCCTCAGCAATATTATCTGACTAGACATAGTTTTGTTTCCCAGATTGATCATTATTACAAAAGCCTGCAGCTTGAAGCTCTTTGAACGGCCAGACTTTGGATCCTATGTCTATGTGCATTGGTGTTGCAGTGCATGTAACACACCTGGAGGGGAGCTTCCTATTGAGTTTCCTCCAAAAGAAATCCACTCTCCACCCCGCAGAGCTGCTTCACAACTTCTGAAACATGGAAAATGAGGATGCTCAAGGCTTCTCTTTAAACTCACACTGTTCCAACCCAAAGTCCTAATGGAGATGAAGCCACCAGCTCTGAAGGGGAGGAAGGCCGCTGGAAAGATATGCCTTAGGCTTGTAGAGAACAGAGACACACTTTATTGAGCTATTATTCAGTGTGACAATGGTAGATTTCACCTAAGTCTGTAAATCTTGAAAATCTGAGAGACACCATATTCAAGACACATATTACCACTAAGGATAAGTAGTGGTGAAAGGAAAAAAATTAATCTGATCACCAAGAAAAATTCCATAAGCTGGTACTTGTGCTAAAATATTTCCCAGTTTCTTGAATACAGCCAGCTAGAGATGAGGAATGCTGGGCTCCATGGGTGAGGAGAGGACACTGCTAAGAAAACTTATTTCACAGTTACCTCCTACAGCCACATCTCTTTTATGTGATCCCAGGGAAGCAGATCTGTGAATGTTACCACCTCTCTTCTGGTCTTCCTACTACCTCCTTTCTTTCACTTCACAGCAAAGACACAAAAATGCCTAGAGCTGTCATTCTGCTGGGACAGATGTTGAGACCTTCAATTACCAAGATATCTATCCCTCACTGTGCTTAAAACATGAGAATTGATATAAGCCTGTTCCTTTTGAACAGAGAGAGGTTTGTTAAAAGAAATCAATTATTTTCTATTTTTTTAGGTCTTAATTTTGAGTTATTTATTCATGTTTACTATTGTTTTAACTCTCCATATAACACTGCCAGGACAATCACTAAAAAATAACAATATAATACAATCTTAATGAAAGTAGAGTTATTAAAGAAAGAAAGAGATTGGAATAGCAGTTAGAGGGGCAGTTTTCATGTGTTTACAGAGCAGGACTGCATACCTTTTTTTCCTCCTGAGTCTACTATGCCTAAGGAAAAGTATATATATTTGCAATGTTAAATACTATTCAGTGAGATCAGATGCTATAACATTTTCCAGTGGTCCATATTAGTTTTTCAGAACAAAACACCAGAAAGAATTAAATACTTTGCTGGTTTTGTTCTTTTTTTTCTTTCATGCTTACATCAGAACACGGAATTCATTAGTTACATTTCTAAAAAAGTGAGAGAAATTGGAAGCTTTTTTCATCACTAAAAAAATCTGAAATAATAACATGAGAATATTGGAAGGTGCTTCCATGATACTGATCAATAAAGACAATAACATTTGCTTCAATTACATGTAAACATATAAAATTTTAGGTCAAGAAATAAAGAATAAAACCAGTAGTTAGACTGGTACCAAGTTCCTGTGCAGGCATATGAAAGAGAGGGAGACTGCTGAATGTAGTTGTGTTCATGAGGGTACTCCTAGGTACCAGAATTTAGATTTTCAACCATGACAAACCATCAGATCTGACTGATCCCACAGGCATTAGAGATCATCTATGGTTTGTCACATGAGTGTTTAGATGTTATATTCTTTATAGACCCTTCCCTTGCTTTTAAAACTAGAGGTATTATCATCAATAACTATTTTGTTGGCAGAGAATGGTCAGTTGTATCTGAGGTGATTTTGTCTTCAATACAGAAGTTCCCCCTGGACTTGGACCATCTTCCCTGTCCTATCAGCAGCCAAATGTGACTCAGCGATCAGACAATAACTCTTGCTCAGATTCCTTGAGAATCCCAGCTACTCATGTAAGACAAAGGATCAAGCCTCCAGTAATCATTTTCCATTTAAAGCTGTTTTGCTACCAGGTTTCCCAGTCATGGTCTGTTGTGTCATTTGGAACTGCTGAGTCAGTAATTGTGCGCAACGTGAGCAAAAACTGTCTGTCAGCTGTTGGTGACCAGGCATGTCTGGGAATTTGAAGGTAGGACAAACCCCTCAGAGATTACTTTTCTAATACCAAAGATACCCGGGTCATGGTGCATTTTGTTTGCCATCCCTGCTTCACTTTTGTTCCAGACTACTGAGCCTAGCAAAACAGTAAAATTACAGTTAAAAGAGAGTTTGGCTTTGTACTTTGGTTACATTCAAACCAATAAGTTTTTCTCACCTTACTCTGAGTAAGTGAATCAGTGAAAACTACTGGGCAGTGCAAGACCATAGTGACCTTCTTGACCAAGGAAGTGGGGCCTCAGAATGCATTGTTCTGGTGTTTCTGAGCAATTGCCAGATATTTGCATGGAACTAGGAATGTGGCCTCTGTGCATTAGAGAGGGTAGGTTTGGATAAGAAAATATGCCTGGTTTCCCTACACCTACAGAACAGTCACTTGCAGCCTGCTGCCAAAGCTGCATCTCTGTGTGGGAAAAATGGACTTGAGCCATGGCCATGGCATTAACTAACACATGGGAGTTTAGGGAGGGTAAAAAGGAGCACACATATAGGGATGCCCCACCTTTATTTCAGGTGTAGGGTGAGATCCCTGACTGAAGGCTTAGTGCAGCAGCAGATCGGTGCCCATCTCTGCCATGTGCTGAGAGATGAAGAGGGTGCAAACCCGAGTCCAAGCAAACCCCAGCACTTGCCTGCAGGTGCAGCAGGAGGTAGAAGGACCTGTATTTCCTGTATTAAAAGTGACAGGACATTTGCAGATGGTTCCCCAGATATAATCCAGAATGTAGAAACATGAAAGAGTAGATAATTTTTTTAAATACCTCAAACTAGTTTGAAGAAACAGTCTTATAATTGTTAGTGCAAACACCAAAAATATTTAGTAGGTGACTTTGATCTTTTGAGTTCTTGATTCTGAAATATGATAATTTTTATTACTTTGTAATAAATCAAATGGTCACAATTTTTAGATAAACCAGCAAATGAAAATGTTACAAGCTGATAAGTTGAACTTTATGTATTAACTCAAAACAAAAATGTGAAATGGTAAATAAAAAACATGTGCAGTTAAATGATACAGATCATAAGTATATATGGAAAGCTGTTCCTAAATAATTTTAGCCTTTTTATACTTTAAAATACAGAGGGTATAAATGGGTCATTCTCCCTTGTGTACAAAACGAGCTAACTACAAAAGATTCAGGTTACATGACTGACACTCTTTACACCGTGGATAAAAATTTCCGTAGGATCAAAATTACTTACATGAAAGTCACTGGTAATTAACTTTCTTCATTTTTTGCATGCTTTTGAAAATACTTAAGGATTCAGGCTAGAATTTTTATGAGATTTCAACTCACTCCCAGAGCTAGATTTTCAGAAGAGGGTAGCATTCCTGTCCCACTGAAATGCTAGAATAAACAGTCATATTTCAAGAGTTCAAGAGGACTGCAAGTAAAGCTCTGCCAGAGCTTTAAAAGGTTATTTGAAATTGTAGCAAATGCTTCTCAACTATTTTAATTAAAATAAAGCAAGGAAAAAGAAAATTGATTGAGAAGGTCAAGATTAAAGATAATCTTGGAAGATCCTCAAAGCTAAAAGAGTACTTGCTTCACTTGTGAATACAGATAATGATGTTGAATTTGGGAGTGAAAGCAGGACAGATAATGGGAATGGACATTATTTCAATTTAAGTGGGAGCAAAACTCCAAGACATTAGTGAATTTTGATGCAAGATAGCTATCTGCTAAAGCTTTGGAGGAGCTGCCATATCAACTTGCAGATTCTGCAACAGCGTTTCCTCATGATGTATTGTTTACTCTATTTAACAGATGTTTACCATGTTTAACAAAAAGGAAAATCCAGGAAGTCAGTAAATTGTTTCCTTTTATTTGTTTTGTGGCATTTAAAGAATGATGACTTCTGGTCTTTTACTGCAGATCATAACTTTGTTATAAGAAATCATTCTGTCGATGATGGTTCAGGCAGCATTGAGGCACAAGGAACAGCGGTTCTGCAGCTCCTTCTGAAATAAACATCTCATACACCTCTGCCCAAAATTACAGGTACCAGATAGTGCTTTGCAGGTAGCTCCGTGATCCACATCCACTGTCTGGAGAGTACTAAAAGGAACACCCATACTCAAGAAAACAGACAAATGTGATCTGTGTCACTGCAGGACAAAAAACAGAGGACATTAAAGGAGACAGATCAGGAGGAGGCTGCAGCAGGTAAGTGTTGAGAGTGTGCACACAGGTTTCTGGCAGTCTTTGCTCTGGATTTAGATGTCAGCCCTTTAATTAATGTTTTCATTAATGAAACTGGCTCATCTTGTGTTGAAAATTTTGCTAGTGACATAAAATGAAGAGGCACAGTTGAAACCGAGGGGGATCTCCACCACTTACAGCAGGAAGACCCTATGGACAAGGATCCCAAGGAATGGACCAGGTGCCATGTACTCCAATCTGTATCAATCACCTTTAGCTCAGGCACCTCACATCAGGTACTTCAGAAGTCTGCTGCCCAGAAATCAGTCCAAAGAGACAGAAAGAGGCATCTTCAGAGGGAAATTCTGTTCTGAACCCTCACTGGAAGTGTCCACATGTCTTCCTGGTCTACAAAAGGAGCACACAGCTTTAAGACAACTGTTTGGTTGGGATTAATACTTGATTTGCAGACAGGTAAGAGGAACTTGTACTGTAAGCTAAAAGGCAATGAATGGAAATGATCAAGAGGGGAGGTAACGAAGAGTTATCAATATAAAACAACAAAATATAACACTAGGCTCCGCAGGCAGTGAAGCATCAGTGCTGTTGTAGAGGGTGTTTGTGACACCTGATCTCCTGTATGGCACAGAACAAGTCTCAACAATGCTCAGAATAGCACCACTGGGATCAGAGTGTGAAAGGCTTTGCTTGTTTGGCCTGGCAAAATGCAGGCTAAGAAAATATATGGCTGCTTATAAATATACACTCAGCTAAATGCTACGTGCGAATAAAACCATTTATGCTAAAGAACAATGCTTGAACAAGAACAACTGGGAGTAATAAACTGGACACGAGTATCTTTTAACACTGAAGCTACTGAAACAAATCTATCCACAGGCCTGTCTGGAACAGCTTTACAGAAAGAGTAATGAGAACAAAACATTTTCACATGTTTAGAATTGAATTAAATAAGTTTATGAAGGGGATTTGTGTGTCCTATTTGCCTGCAAGGGCAGACAACTGGCTGCAATGACTAAGGAGATCTTATCTCCAGTGCTAAGCTCTTCTCACTATCTGTCAGTGAAAGCAGATGTGAGAGTTGCTAGCTGCTGAAATATCTAGACATCTATTTCAGCTGGGTTGCTGAGCTGATTTAAAATAAACAAACAAACAATCAAACAACCCAAAAACAAACAAGAAAAAACCCACCAAAACCAAGACATCTGTAATTTGAAAAGAAAAGCCTGTATGTATTTGGATATTGAACAAAGATCAGACAAAAATGACAGCAGAAAATATAAAACCTCCTGTGTATGAAGCTCATGATTTCTAGCTGGATTTGCTATTCTAAGGGCTGTCCCTCATTCATACTTGGGAACAGAAGCAGCTTATCATGCTGTTGCAGTAATCTCACTATCAGATAGCCAGCCTGTGATATGCTTTTGCAGAAGTGCATACCAGGAGAAAACTTCAGATCCTTCAGTCTCTGGGAAATGAATTGTATAACCTGGGGACTATGAACAATCTCCATGGACAGCCTCTCCCTATTTCCCATATATTTTGCCCCAAAACAACACCATGTGTTCTTCATGGCTATTGGCTATGATGTGAAGAAAAGAAATTCCTTTGAATTATTAGATAATGATTGAGGCCAAGGCCAATTGTACGAGTTTCAATAAGGCCAAATTTTGGGTTCTGCACTTTGGCCACAACAACCCCTGGCAGTGCTACAGGCTTGGGGAGGAGTGGCTGGAGAGCTGCCCAGCAGAGAGGGACCTGGGCATGTTGGTTGACAGCCAGATGAACATGAGCCAACAGTGTGCCCAGGTGGCCAAGAAGGCCAGCACCATCCTGGCCTGCATCAGGAATAGTGTGACCAGCAGGAGCAGGGAGATGATCCTGCCCCTCTACTCAGCCTTGGTGAGGCTGCACCTCAAGCACTGAGTGCAGTTTTGGGCACTGCAGTATAGGAAGGACATTGAGGTGCTGGAGAGGGTACAGAGAAGGGCAGCTAGGCTTATTTGGGCTCTGGAGAACAGGTCTAACAAAGAAACACTGAGGGAGCTGGGTCTGTTCAGCCCGGAGAAGAGAAGGCTGAGGGAAGACCTCGTTGTTCTCTACAACTACCTGAAAGAAGGTTGTAGTGAGGTGGATGTTGGCCTTTCCTCCCTAGTGACTAGTGATAGGACAAGGGGAAATGGAGTCAAGTTATGCCAGAGGAGATTCAAATTGGATACTAGGAAAATTTCTTCCCTGGAAGAGTGTTGAGACATTGGAACAGGTTGGAACATCCCTGGAGGTGCTGAAAAAACAGGTAGACGTGGTGCTTCAGGAGATAGTTTAGAGGTCACAGGGGTGTAGGGCTGATGGTTGGACTTTATGATCTTGAAGGTTAGATTCTGTGATTCTATGACTCTATGATATTTTCCACTGTAAGAGTCAGGATTTTTGTTACGGTCTCTCTCTGATGGCATTTTTTCATTTTCTTTTGTTCAAAAGCTAGGACAAGGTAGGCAGCATGGATGTTGAAGGAGTTGGAGAGAATAAGTCTAAGTTAGAAGTAGAGAATGAAAAGGTAAATGACAGATGCAGTAAAAAAGATTAAGGATACATAAAGAAATAAGAAAAACTAATGGCTGGTTAGGAAGACCTTGAAGAACTTTGTAGAGTAGGGATGATAGTTGGATTCAGTGATCCCAAGTGTTTCCCAACCTGAATAGTTCTATGATTCTATAAATTCACAGAAGACACTGTCATCAAAGATGTGAACCACAGCCTTAATCACACAGATACCCATGTGCTTAAATCTTTTCTGCAGTCATCTGCCTTTTACCTTGCCTTCTGCCCAGAAACTCTTCAGGACTGTGTCTTTCCAGTGCCATAGTCAGATTTTTTTGATCAGAGTAATTGCATGTTTATAAAATGAGAAAAAATAGTAGAAAATTCATACTTGCCAAATAAATAGCACAGACAACAGTTTTTTATTATGATTTCAGGATTGGTGAAATTTTAGATTACTGTTAAAAGAAACACCTTAATTGCATCCTGCTTCTAATGTAATACTGTGTACTATGAGTCTGAGAACAAATTTTGTTTCATCTAGTAACCAGTTAATATCAGAGAATGGAGAGCTTTTGTTGCAAGAGTGAACATTTTTTAAAAAGCAAACAAAAACGGTATTGAAATTAATTTGAGATAAAAGGAAAGAAATAGCTGCAATTCAAAAATTTGCTAACTTTTTAGCCAATGTTTCATAGCTGCAGACTTTGTATCTATATTCTGCTGCTACTTCATCACAACAGTTAAAACAAAAATTCCCATTCTTATTTGGCCTTAGGAGAAAACTTTGTACTCTGCATGCCGATGTTTTTCTTATGAAATCCTGCCGAGATCTTGTAACTGAAGTGTTAAACTAATCTCCCTTTTTCAGCAGAGACAATAACACTCTAATAAAAAAATCTTATGACAAGTGACTGTATGATTTAGCAATTAGCAACTGCCACTGTAATAAAATTTAAACATCAGCAAGGATAAAATGTGAAAAAATATTTTCTTCTCCCTGGAATAGTTGATGTGTTGAAGTGTTGTGTTCCTGAGAAGCAAAATCTTTGCAGATTTGACTTGATGAAGATATTTTTAAATATACAAATACATTCATTTTATCTTTCCTCATCAGTAGCTTCAAGCAGTCCAGGGACATCAGTAAATTTCTCCAAATTCTGTGTTATTTAAGAGAAATTATAGATTAGACCGTAAATAAAACTTTGCAGCATAGGAAGCACAGTTCAGTTGCAAAATGCAGCTGAAGAACTACTCTCTGCCTAAGACTGTCTTTGTCTTGCTCAGCATGGAGATTCTTTGTCTTTCCCCATTTTCCAGGTATGCTATCTTAAATTAACGAGTACAAATGAAATGAGGCATGAGCAGAGCACAAGAACACAATTCAAATATTGCATCGCCCTCACCAGTTCTGTCTGGATTCCCAAATGCATTTTGTCTATGCTGAAAGCTACATGACACACCAGCAGGAACACGACAAGAAAGACACAGACATCATGGAGGAAATTTCTGCTTCACCCAGTTACTCTCAGGTGCTGGAGAAGAGAGCTGCTGCCTCCCAGCAGCTGCATGCTGCCCTGGGACCAGGCTACTGAGAACCAGCTGCCAATGCCACACCAGAGTGGCTCAAGCCTATGAAAACCTTGATTTCTTTTTGTACACATATGCTTGCTGAAAGCCTTAGCACAAAAAGCAACCATCTCACTGTTTAAATATTTTTAAATTTAAAGCATTCAAAAGCAAGTTGAACCCTAATTATTAAATTTCTTAATCAAGACAAAAGAAATCTCACCCATAGGTCAAGCTCTCTGGTTCTATCTGTCTAACAGTTAGATTTCTCAGATCATTAGCTAAGCCCTGTCAAGGGCACCAAGGGCAGGAGGCAGGCACCCCTGCAGAGCAAGTGGTACCACTCATCCATTGCAGATGGCTGACCTGGGAGAAGACATATCTCCTTCAAAGGTTGTCTGCTTCTCTCCCCTGATTATTGATGAGCCTGAGTGACTAGGATAGATTGCAGGTCTATATGTTAGGAAGGTAGGGAGTATGTTAGGGAATTGGGTAGGAAAAATTCCTACCTGTTTCTGACCCAATGTCAGAGGCAGAAAAGCCTTGTTCCGACCAACATGTTTTAAACTGACTGAAGACTTCTGTCAATAAAAAATATCTTACTTGTCTGACTCTACTCATCATAGAAGGAGCTCCACATGGAAGGAGCTCCATGTAAAAAGCCACAAAACCACCTCCTAATACTCTATCAAATCCTCCCTTTGTTGTGATGAATAATACACTAAGAGTGTCTGACATGATTCAGACTGCCAATGCCCTTAGACGTTTACTAACGTCTACGGTGCTGAGAAAGAGAGCCTCAATGTTCCTGTACTATCCCTTTATTTGTACCTATATACTGTTCCTTCTACACTGACATAGAAATTAGGGGGTGGAGGCAGAGATTAATTTTTTTAAACCTGTGTTTAAAAATATTGGTTTGGTGTATGCAGGTGTCTGTTTATGGATACAGCTTCTAAGTGCTATGGAAATAGAACTACTACATAGGATTAAAAAGAATACTAGGTATCGAGTTGTTTTTCATTGTTAATGAGCAATTTCTATGCCAAATGGCCAGTTTCACAAGCTAAAAGGGATCTCAGCTGGGAGGAAGGCAGATCCTCTGTTCTCCCATCGCTCCATTCTCTAAAAATATTCTCTTCAGAGGCAGATGTTTTCTGATGTTTTCTGCATTACTCTGGTTGGGAGAAAACACAGAGATATTTGCTGGAATGAAGCAGGGCTTGAGTCACAGGCTCTCAAAGGCAATGAAGCTCAGATAGATAGGCACATAGATAGATAAAACCCTGAGAATTGGCATTATATCAGGTTTGAATAACATTAGCTCCAACAAGCCTCTCCAAATAAACCTTGTAAAAAGGAAAGATGGTGACAAGCCCTACATGCACTGAGACATTACTGTTGCTTATGGGAGTACTTATAAAGAAAACTTCCAAACAAAAGGACACCAAAGAAAATGAATTAAGACTCTTCTCCTTTTATTATCTAAGCAGAGATATTAAAAAGGGACCTCCATCTCCTAAGTAATGAGAAAGATTTTCCTGGTTACCAATTATTATTTAGTGCTTCCAGACTAATTTTCAATAATGGAGATAAATAATGTGAGATAAAGTGATGCTATATTAAAAATGGGGGACGACTAAAGACATTTTTAAAAGACTGCTTGTAATAGTTTGTAAGCAAATATAAAAGAGAAGCAAATTTAACAGGTTAAAAACTTGGCTTTTTTTTTAAATTTTAAAAGTGGTAAAAATGTTGAAATAATTGTAACACATATTGCACACATTCCCTATTAATTTGAATATCAGTAATTGCTCCTGGTGATTGAAGATGCAGGAGATGAACCAGTAAGGCAGATACACTAGAAAATTTGCTTTAGTATTAAAGTATAAAAAGGTCATTAGAAAGGTGACAAGAAAGCAAAATATGTTATGTACCATGTTATATTTGGAACTTAAATTGCTTAGAATTAATTGTGACATACTCACTCAAAAATAGAAAATATATTTGCTAGCATGTATGAATTTTTTTCTCACTAATGGATAACCAAGTGTGAAATCTCAGTACTGGCCTCCATTAAAGTTATATTAGGCATCATGTGCTTTTTATAGCAGAAAACTAGCAAATTTACAATGAAGGTGTATCTAGAGGATTTGTGGAAGAGACCAAGGAGGAGACAAAATAATGACACAGATAAAAGTTACTGGGAAAAAAATTTGAGAATCTGCTAATTAAAGAAAGTCTAATCTCTCTAGATGAACATAGGTTGTTCTGATTAGTAAGTTGCTTTAAAGGCAAAGACTGTTAACTCCCAGATGCCAACTGCAAAAGGGAAAGATTTTGAGGGACTTCTCTGCCACAGTGAGAGCCATCAGTGCAGAAAGGCTGAGTTGCCTGATCTTGCAGTTAGCAGACTGGAAGTTGATGTAGGTGAAACAGATTGGTGGCATGCATATTGTCTAACTGTAGATGACTTCAACATACACACTCCTGAGGGGCTTACATTTGGATATTTTGAAGTCATGAAGAAGAACTAACAGCTTTTAGATCACCACAGATCAGACAGGTCCATGACGCTTCTCTTACAAGGAAGAATAACCACTGTGACTAGCTCAGCTGTAGCTATGTGCATTTAATTACACAAGTCCTTCTGCTCTGTGTCACTTGTACTTCATTTTAAATCAATTTAAGTCTCTGAGATACATCCTTTGACAAGTAAACTGGTTTGGGGTAGGTTTTTTTGAGAAGTCAGCATAGTGCTCCATAGCTCATGGTAGAAAACCTGTACAGTTGCTGACGTGGAGAATGTTAGGTCTGCAACAAAGACAAATCCAGAATCTTTTTCAGGGAACAGATGGATTTCTGGATTTCTATGTCACCTGAAAGACGTTCACCTGTGGGCTAAAAAGGATGTGGAGAAGGTCACCACCCTTCAGGAGAAAAACTCGATTCATGTCTGCAGCAGGAAAAGGAGGCACCAATGTCTCCTGGCATATGAGTTTCCTTGCCAGCAAAATCTGTCTTGCTCATAGATCTCCAGTTAGAAGAGAAGAGCTATCAGGAAGAATTCACAACTTAGCTGCTGGTAGAGACAGTGACTATATAACTTCTAAGTAGGGATGTAAAAACAAGAAACAAACTGTGACATGGAGTCAGAATTTATTTCCTAGGAAAATACGTACTTAGCATAGACTTGAAGTCTGCTCCCCATGCAATGAGGAATACGTGGTATGCATAGATTAGAAAAAGCTATTTGTCTCTATAACCCATTATATATATATATTTGTACTTTCTTTTTTTATTATATACATTAGTGTCTGATGACTAGCATGACACACCTTTTACTTTTAAAAAAACTGTTTATAGGTTTCAGTTTGCATTTTCTTGCAGATATACTTCAGTATCACAACAAACATTTCATACTAAACAGTCCAGTGAAATTAAGCAGCTGATTTGTCACTGATCCAGTCTCCAGAAGCAGGCAGCAGCCTGCTCACAGCTCTTGAAAGCCAGAGTAATTATTGAAGCAAATTAATGCAGACCTAACTCCACAGACACTTCCTCCACTCCCTAAATTTGTCTATACTGAAAAACTAAATAGCAGAAATAAAATATGAAGAAGCATCTGTTAGAAGATGCATCCTGTTTAGCAGATAGACCACAATACATAAAACATTATCCTCTGCCACAGAGGAAACAGCAAGTCTGGCAGAATTCCTCTGCTCCTGACGCAGTGGAGCTGGTGCTCACAGCTGCAGTGGCATTTCCACAGAAATATGGAAAAACTAATATATTGCCTACAGCTACTTAGGTTGAACACCTGACTGCACTCTTTCTCTTCTGTAAATGCAGGATGGCAAAGCCATGCTGCAGCAGGTCATCATGTGGGCACACTCCCATAGTTTAGTCTATGTTTAGAAAAGTATTTAATTGTAGAAAAATCCTGATTACCTTGTTCGAATTCCAGTCAGTGGAACAGAAAGAACACTGAGTCACAGGGCAGCAGATTCAGACACCCAGGTCACTTTGCTCTACTAAAAAAAAATTTATACTGACACAGGTGCTTCTTGGTGAGTGTGGAAAGAAACCAAACAGAAGCAGGAGGAAAAAAATCTCCTGTTGCAGAGAACAGAATAATGCTGTGCTGGCTTGCTTTTTTCTTTTGATTTTAAATCTTTTCTACATGAGCATGACAATACTGTTTGTCTCTTTGACAGAAAGTGATGAGCAATCAGGTTAAATATAATCAGCCCAACGTCACAGCTAGCTCTTCCAGTTCACACAAGTTCTCTGGTTCATTTTAGCCCCTCTACTTACCTCCTACAATTGCTGATATTTTTTTCTTTCATCTTCTATTAAAAAAATAATCTTTCTGCTTTTGGACCTCACTGTGAGAACCCAGGAGATGTGGGACAGTTCATGACCTAGGAATAAAATAAGATGCTATTATTTCATTTCAGTATTGGAGTCTTGGGAAACAACATTGATATAAAAAAGTACAGTGTGAAATTTTAGCTGGAAACAACTGATGAGTAGTCAGAGTTTTCTTTCTTCTTTCCAGAGGAACAAGATTTATACAGAAGCATTGCTACCTTCAAATGAGTTCATTATGAGAAATTTCACTCACAGTAGAATGATTGTGAGTGTGGGATAGATAACCTAGCTAAAATTAACTTTTGCCATTTAAAAATATATTCAGTAAGTAATTAAATTTCTGGTACATACAAGTTTTTCTCTAGTTGCCATTTTACCTACTTCTAATGCATAATAATTTTCAGATTTTCAGCTATTCTTAATCACTATGTGAAAGAAGGATTTTGATAATTGACGTGGTTGTTGTTGCCAGTTAACCTGCCTGAAAAACTAATTTAGAGACCCATGCAATTAATAATGTGTGAACAGACCGCTGCATCCTTATGGAGCTCCACTGATGTCAGCAGGACTTCTCAATGTTTTATCATTCTAACAGCATGCTGGTAGATCAAGACCCTGAAAGGTTAAACTGGAGCCCAACCCATACCATTTTGATAATATGGACTACTTTTAAAAGTTTATTGAAAATCTGAAAAAAAATAGAGATTGGGTCAGATGCTGTATTCCATTTGACATTTTGAATGGATAGTGTATAGTTTTTTATTTTTAATTTTTTTTACTTTCAACTTACAAGGAAAAAAAAGCATAATTTGAATAACACCTTGAACATGAATATCTGAATGTTTATATATTCATAGGAATCTTCAAAAAATGGGAATGTTACTGCCAGAGCATCATAGTTTTGCAAAAGGTAAGATTAACAGATCTTTGAAAGTTATCTATATTCCCTGGGTTTTGCAGTGGTGGAAAATGTTGCAGTATATGAAAACAGGAACAGATTTTCTGGTTTTACTGCTGTTCTTATGGAGTTTGAAGTAAGCAGCAAATTAATTTTTGCTAGCAGAATAGATTTAGCTTACTCTGACTGTATGTATGCTACGGATATGAAGAACTTCCCTGATTCATTCAGAGAATTTTTAGAACTTTGCTTTTTCTTTTGTTTTACTAAGGCAGTAAGTCTGGACCCATGTCTGTCACAGAAAATAACATTTGTTTTTAGCAAAGGAAGAAAAATTAAATTCTGTTATTAAAGATATAGGGAGAAAAGGGAAATGATGCTAGCACTTTTTATTAAATGCCTTTTATAATTAATTAGTGCTACTTTGTTTACAAATACTTTGCTATGTCTAACAATGTTTTCCTTGTCCAGCTGGCAGTCTTCTGTTTATTACTGAACAACCCACCAGCTTTTTAAAAAAAGACTACATCTTATTACATGAAACTGTCATCGGCTAACTGTAATTTCAAATTCATATTATATCTGGCTACATGTTCTGGTAGCTGGCAATACTCTATGGACACTATTTTTCCATATTTTGAACTCTAGAACACATTTCCAAAATCTGCAGTCTTACAGAAGATGGAAATTTTCTGGATACAATTTTTACTTACTTTGGGTTTTGCTCTTCGTAACTGACCAAAGCCTCAAATACTGGGTAGAGACTTGGTTCCATATTAATTTCTTATCAAAGCTGAAGATAATTAACAAGTTTGGAAAGGTTTGCTAAGATGTTTGGCTGTTTCTCTGTCACTTGAATTTTGGTGATCAAGGTTGGTGACCCTGCTGGAAGGATGTGTTTCCAGTGAGGAGTTACCTGTTCAAAGTAGGACTCGAGATACAGCTGTGGAACTGTGTGATCTGGGTTGGGCAGCCAGTCAGATCAGTGACCAAAAGTGTCTCGTTTGTCACTGAAACCTGTGGAGAAAAATCCAGCCATTGTTAATAATTGCAATATTCAGAGATGTATGCTATATGTTTAGCTCACTAAGTGAGACCATTTACAATATTTGAAAAGTATATATAAAATTGTATTATTCATTTTATTATGGCTGCATTCCTTAATATTACAGACGTTGTTCTGCTTTCATATGTGGTACTAACCATACCAGAATGTTTCATGTAAATGACAAGCTTAGCCACATTCTGCTTTGGTTTGCAGTTGCACTGAATAAGCATTTTTTTCACAAATTGCTGTATGGAAGTCAGTACTGATTCAAGTTAGATATTTCATGTTATATCAAGCAACATAAGCCACTACTTTCTGCAAAAAGAATGATCACCTCCTTGAGAACAAGGACATGCAATGTTTTATTTATCCTGTCTTTATCCATGTTCTGCTTCTTACAGAATAGCAAAAGCTCTTTATTCTTCTAACCTCAAAATAAGCAGCTTGATGACTGAAGTACAGCTTCAACTAACAAACTCAGGGAGGAAGAGAGGTGACAGGCCAGGTTCAGCCAGGCTCAGGGAAATATGCTACAATGTTGTACTTGGATTATTCAGACCCTTTAGCAGCTGAGAAAGCCACATGCTTGTGTGGATTTCAGGCAGCACAGCTGGTGTCAAGAGAGGTTACAGCACTAACAGCAAGCAGAACAGGAGGTGAAAAAGTGTGTTTCCTCTGCAGAAGCATATCCAGAGACCCTCTGGAGATGTTAAAGGGCATGGTATTTTAACTCTATTGGTGTCTCATGCAAAATCTGCAGTAACTACATGTCCTGTCTAAACAATGTTCCTGGACTCCCACTAGTAGGAAGGGACAGGCACTACACAGGGAATCCTTTCCTTCAACCCATGACAGTTGCTTAAAATAGGTGGAATGGATTCCCACTGCAGCCTTCCTACTCCACAGAAAGGGGCTAAATAACTATTTTAGGGTAGAATTGGATGTTTAAAGTACTGGCCTCAGAACTCTATGTTCCTAAGAATGGCTACATCTTGGCACCTAAGTCTCCAGCTGTGATTAATGTAAACCTCACAAATGAGATGATAAAGAATCAGTAAAAACTGCCTTGAGAACAATTTAGCTATCTGAAAGCTTTGCAACAGCTTCAGTTCACCCTTGAAGTCTAAGGAAATAAGACTGTATGAAGTCTTATTTTTTAATTTAATTTTTTTTTCGTTGAATGAGTCATCTTGTCATAAACTTGTACCATCATTCTGTGAGAAAAATAAAGTATCAGACAGCAAAATATAAGTTCAAAGATGAGCTCTGATGACATGTGAAATTTGATGGAAGAAGCAAACAATTTTTAGTAATTGCGGTTTTCAATTGGGTTGGAAGTTTATTATAGAGTGCTTCATATTCCAGAAAAAAATTGCACTTGATACTTAGTTACTTTATTGTGTCTAGCCACAGAATACTTCATAGAGGTCTCAGCAAATTTCTCAAGTCAATTTTTATCTTACAAGTCTAAGAAAAAAGTTAATAGCTCTTATGCTTGTAAATCACAGACACTTAGTTTGAATTGATCGTATTTATCCCAATTGAAACTGCAAAAAATCTCTGGTTTTAGGTGACCACAGATTTTACACCTGTTGATGCATTCAGTGGTAGGATATTTGGTAATTTATCAATGTGAGAAATACATGTTCCGAATTCAAAGGTCATTTCTGTTGAAGGCCAGCTAAGACCTAAGCATGTTAAAATCCTCAAAATAGGATTGCTTTTGTAAAAGTGTGACTGTAAACCCAGAAATATTTTAACATGGATTACTTAGGATTTCAAATTAAGGCAAGGAGTGTAGAAAATAAAAAAATAGTGTTTTCTTGGTTGAATAACACTCTAAGTGTTGAGATTAAGGAAAAAAATATCTAGGCCAAATTGAAAAGTTATCTTCCATTTTAAAACATTAATGTTGGGCTTGAAAATTCAACCACCAATTCAAAGAAAAACAAAAGAAATGTGAATATATTAAGAAAAAGGAATATAGATAGAAATTCAGGTCAAGAGGCAATGGGCACAAACTGAAACACAGGAGGCAGTCTTAACATCAGGAAAGACATTTTCACTGCAAGGGTAAGCAAGCAGTGGCACAGGTGGCACAGAGAGGTTGTGCAGTCTCCATCCTTTAAGATGTTCAAAACCTGCCTTGCCATGGTCCTGGGAAACCACCTGTAGGTGTCCCTGCTCTCATGAGACCCCACCTTGAGAAATGTGTCCAGTTCCAGGGTCCCCAGCACAGAAGGACATGGAGCTGTTGCCAGGAGTCCAGAGGAGGGCCACGAAAATGATCAGAGGGCTGGAGCACCTTTCCTACAAAGATAGGCTGAGACTTGGGGGTTGTTCAGCCTGAAGAAGAGAAGGCTCTGGGAAGACCTTATAGCAACCTTCCAGTACCTGAAGGGGTTTCAGGAAAGCTGGAGTGGGACTTGTTAAAAGGATAGCTATAGGACAAAGAGGAACAGTTTCAAACTGACAGAGGGTATATTTAGATTGCATATTAGGAAGAAATTCTTCATTTTGAGGCTGCTGAAACACTGGAACAGGTTGCTCAGAGAAGTTGTGGAACCCCCCTCCCTGGCAGTGTTCAAGGTCAGGTTGGATGGGGCTTTGAACAACTTGGTCTGTTGACAGGTGTCCTTAGATCAGACACAGAGTGTGGAAGCAAAAGGCCAGTTCTGTCACAAGTGTGTTGGTAATTCAATAAATCAGACCATAAATGGGAGTAAAAGTAATTGGATTGGAACTATGCTAGAGATAGCTTGGGTGTGGGATGAACCTCTCATTAGGTAACATTAACACTGCTAAATTTCTAAACAGACCTGTCAGGCATGATTGCCTGGAATAACAATGGCCTGACCCTCAATTCAGTTGGTCTCTTGCAGCTCCTGACTCAGCAATGTACTAATGAACAACTTCTCTGATTTGGTTAGTCAGGTCCTCAGAGTATCTCTCCTGGCAAAACTCCTCTTCCATTGTAGTTTTACAATGATACTGTAAAACACTGCTGCACTGCTGCTTGGGTCTACAGTTCAGGCACTCAAATCGCCTTCTGAGAGATAAAAGATTATTTTTACAACTGTTTTGTTACATGATAATATCATAATTATCTATTCTCCAGTTTTTGCCACCAAGACCATTGTACCTAAAGCTTCCTAGCAGCATACCTATCACAATGAATCAGTTTCTTTTTGATGTGTAGATTGCATACATACATATACATAACTGTACATTTTTTAATGTACAAGTTGCTATTGAAGTTGGGCTCAAAACAGACCCAAAGATCTGAATGAAATTAATTTTCTCTTCAGAGAGCATTTTCAGACAAAGACCTTTTTTTCCATTTAAAATTACACAGACTACAGTAAAGTTGTTATGTACAATCACAGTGCCTTGCACCAAGAGAAATTGCCTTCAGGAAAAACGAAGAGCCTCGACAGCCCTGATGATCTCGAATACTGCAGGCAAAGACTTTGAGTAAAGCTGGTGGTCAGATAATCAGGAAATTATTGAATAAAATATTGATAATGCAAAAAGATTTATTGGAATATTTTTAAGTCAGTTAAGTATAAACAGTTTTACAGAGTTTCCTTGTTAGTTGGAAATATCTGGGGCTTGAAGAACATGACCAATACATGTAGACCAGCTCAGGAAGAAAAAAGCAGGATGATGTCTTCATTCTGTTCCTTGTGCAGACCTGGGAACTGTTCCATCGAGGAAAAGAGAATTGCTCAGCAATAATTGTGAACAGATCTGGATGATGGCCGTCTCTGACCTTCTGGGAGCAGAATCATGGCTCTGGTAGACATCACCAAGAAAGCCAGAAATCTTCCCCAGACTCCCACTACATCTCTGCTCACATGAGACTCAGAAACTGCAACAGCTTCTATTTTAACGTGTTTCTTTACTATGGTGAAATTAGCAATTTTTACTCAAGTAATTGTAATATTGAAATGATGTAGCATAATTTCCAAAGAAAACAGGCATTTATCTTTTGTCACCAAATGTTCTGGTCTGCAGTCTATCCATGTAAAATCTTATAAATTTAAAAGCTGTGACTGTTTTTCTTGTGTGAGGGTGGCCATTTAATGGTGGTGAAACTATTTTTAAACAAGATCTGGTAAACCTTTTTATCTGTCAGAGTAATATTTAATGCTTTCTTACAACTGGTGATAAGCTAAACTTTTTGTAACCTCCTGCTACATGTCCCTAGGGCACTTAATAAATTGTTTGCATTGGACTTCTTCCAAGGTTCAGTAATCCCTTTCTCCAAAACAGAAATTCAAGATGTCTTTAAAATGTTCATTTTACTCTTCACTGTTTACCCTTTCCCAGAACCGTATCTATTTTTCCTTCTCAAAATTGACATAAAGTATAACCTAGATTCCACAGAAAGTCTAACAATTTTTCCAAGGATACAAAGAGAAGAATACTTAGCAGTAAGGCTAAATATAAATTATACAAGAAACTTCTGCATTACAATAAGTAAATAAATAACCTATTCAATCCTGCTTAGATAAACACTACTAAAATGCTTACTGGAAAATAATTTTACTGACAAATACGCAGCAAATAATTTACATGTGTGTGTATATATGTATATGTTATTTTAAAAGGCCATGAGTATTTGAAGGTTTTTTTGCTGAATTTTCCTGAGTTTTAAATGGAAATAGGAACATTTTATAAGCATGTGTTTGGCAGTGTGAAACACTGTCTCTCAAAAAGCATTCAGATTTCAAGCATTAGCTCAAAAACCACTGCAACACAACAGTATTCTGAATAGTCAATATAGAAATGCAAAACCTAGGAAGACATCACTAAGTTAATTTGTATTATTCTAGACTACACCATTTACAACATGAATTCTTGCAAGAATTATATGAAAACTTTTTTTTAACCTAGAGATGGTTTTCCATATTCAAACTAACTAGAAGGTTGAAAACCAGACATCCCAGTGCTTTCTAACACTGTGAGTTGAGACAAAAGAATACTGCCTACAGGGCCATTGATAACATCCCATTTGGGAGTGTAAGTTTACCATGACAGATACATATGTTCTTAGATCATGTACCCATCAATTGTGATTCCCCCTGTCAAATTCACAGGACAAGGGCAAACAGCCACAGGTAGCTCATAAACTGCATGGAAAACACTGTTATAATTTTAAAATTAAGAACAAAAAAACATTTAAAAATTGCCAAGTTCATAGGTCCTAATGGAGATTAACTTCAATTGTTGTTTTTTTTCTTTAACTAGATGACAATTAATGAAAAAAAAAGTTGAATTGATGTCTTGGAGACTAAAGCAAAGCAGAACCTAGGCAAAGAACCTTTCCTATTTGTACTCTTTAATTGACTACATTATTTTATAATGCTTGACCCAAAATAAGTTATTTCTCTAAATGCTAACATTAATTGGCTCACAATACTAGATATAATGCAGCAATGTAGGACTAAACCAATGTAATTGGACGCCTTTATTCTGAATTTCTTTCACCTCCTCTTGATCTAAGACAAAAGAAACTGTGGTACAGTTGATGGCAAAAGGGAAAAAATAAATAAATTACTTTCTCTTCCTTTTAAGGTGGATGGCAGACGAGTTAGAGTATGCACTCCAGCTCTGATGTAGGCAAAACTGACCATAGATGTACCCAAGGAGTACTACATATACACAAAAAAATGGCTTCTTTGTGTATTTGCTTCAGATTTATGGCTCTTCAGCAGTAGTCAATCCCCACCACTGGGTTGTAAATTAGTTCTTTACATAAAGCCACTAGCATGTGGCA
This sequence comes from Apus apus, assembly GCF_020740795.1. Lineage (NCBI taxonomy): Eukaryota > Metazoa > Chordata > Aves > Apodiformes > Apodidae > Apus > Apus apus. Next base: position 19,583,639 of record NC_067282.1, read on the forward strand.
AATCCAGAGATTTTTTTTCATTGCATAATATAATAAAATGAGAAATGCTTCCATACAACTGAACAAAGCAGAAACATTCTGAAAAAAATGCTGAGAAAATTCTGAGACCCTGAACAACTGTGTTAGGTGAGTTTTATAATGCAGGTAGCTGACAACTTAAAACTCTTTGTCTATAGTAAGGATTTGGGGTTGATTATTCTCTCATTGTCTCCAATTGTAAAGATGTAATATCTTACTCTAGAACAGGTAATGGGAGTGAAAGTATTTTTAAAAGGCAAAAAACCTATTTTTACCAAATACTTGTTCTCCTTTTAGGTTATAATACTCATTAAGAAATACACTCATAAAAGGAAAATAAATCCTTCAAAACAATTTTCACAGCTACTCTCACTAAAATAATTTAGATTAACTAGCTCATTATATTAATGCAAATTAACTTTTATTATATGATGGACACTTTTAAATAAAGCCTTGCAATTTAAATAAATTCAGGAACTATCATAACACTTCAGGAATGTATGAGTAGCCCACCCTACGCATAGGAAAGGAAAAATGGGCTTTGTATGTCATTGGAACTGAGCAAAACAATATAAACAAATGTAGTTTACATATTGAGTATAGACTGTGTGTAAGTATCTATGTGTAGCACAGGGAAACGACTTGGAAGTGATTCCTGTAGATTTTTTGCAATTTTCTTAGGCTCATGCTTTAACATGAATGCTTAATATTAATTGCTACTATTAGTATCTATTTTCCATGAAGACATCCATGGTCTTTTCTCAGATTAAAAATATATACAATTCTAATCTGAATATTTTACAAAAGAAGAAGTCTTATTTATCAAACAGGCTTTGCTCTATTTACCACAAAATAAAACACATTTTACATGTTGATTTTTGCACCAAATGATTCCCATTTGTTTGATGTTAAGGACTAATATCCATAAGCAGTAAAATAACCATGTATGTCTCCTTTAAAAGCCTTTCCTTCTTGTACTGCTTACGGGGATAATATGAATTATTATAAGCTTAAAAGTAATTGGCAACAATAATGTTTAATTTCAATAAAGCATCTTCTCTCCTAGTTTATTACTATTTCTTTCAGTATTACTGCTACATGATTTTATTACAAGCCTTCCAAGAATCAGCCAAACTACAGTGTAAGGACTAAGTATACTATATTTTCTGTCCTCAAGAACAGACATTTTCTGTTACAGGTAACATTCCTCCTACACATACAAATAATTGCAGGCACAAATGACCTTTAAGACCCATATAATAAAGTTATTTAAAAACAAAGAAACAAATAAAAAAGAGGTTTTAAAAATTATTTTAAGAAAAAAAACAAAACCAAAGCAAAACAACAACAACAACAAAAACCACAACAAAACAAGGAGAGAGGATTTGTACTGAGAAGAGGAAACAAGGCAAATAACAGGATCACAACCTTGGAGTCCACAAAAGTAAATTTTAGTCTGGTCAAGGGTTTGCTTGGAAGCATCCCATGGGAGACCCTCCGGGAGAGCTGATCAGTGTTCAATGATCATCTCCTCTGTGCTCAAGAATGGTCCACCCCATGCACTAGAAGTGGTGGCAGGAAGCCTGTATGGAGTTGGATGGGGTTAGATGGGGTTCTGAGCAACCTGATCTAGTTGAAGACGTCCCTGCCCATGGCAGGGGGATTGGACTAGATGACCTTGAAAGGCCCCTTCCAACCAAAACCATTATATGATTATATTATTACAAGGCCACTCATCTTTGGAGGAGGCTCCTCAGGACTGGAAGAAAGGAGATGTCACTCCTGTCTTTGAGAAAGGCCAGAATCACAGAACCACAGAATCACAGAATCACAAAAGGGTAGGGGTTGGAAGGGACCTCAAAAGATCATCTAGTCCAACCCCCCTGCCAGAGCAGGATCCCCTAGAGTAGCTCACAGAGGAACATGTCCAGGTGGGTTTTGAATGTCTCCAAGGATGGAGACTCCACAGTCTCCCTGGGCAGCCTGTTCCAGTGCTCTGTCACCCTCACGGTGATAAAAATTTTCTTTATATTTATGTGGAACCTCCTATGCTCCAGTTTGGACCTGTTGTCCCTTGCCCTATCACTAGACATCACTGAAAAAAGCCTGGCTCTGTTCTCCTGACACTCGCCCTTAACATATTTGTAAACATCGATGAGGTCGCCCCTCAGTCTCCCCTTCTCCAAGCTAAAGAGACCCAGCTCCCTCAGCCTTTCCTCATGAGGGAGATGTTCCACTCCCTTCATCATCTTTGTGGCTCTGCGCTGGACTCTTCTAAGCAGTTAAGAAGGGCAGAAACTGCAAGGCAGTCAGCCCTTCGTCAAATCCCTAGAAAACTGACACAACAAATACTCCTGGAGGCCATTTCCAAACATATGAAGGACAAGATGGTGACTGGGAACAGTTAGGATGGATGTACAAAGGGAAAACTATGCCTAACCAATCTGACAGCATGCTGTCATAAAATTACTGTTTTGGTGGACAAGGGAAGAGCACTGGATGTTTTTTATCTTGACTTTAGCAAGCTTTTCAATGTTGTAGCCTGTAACATCCTGATGGACAAATTGATGAAGTACAGGATAGGCAAGTAGACAGTGAGGTGGACTGAAAACTGGCTAAACTGCCAGTCTGAAAGCCTTTTGATCAGCGACAGTAAATCCAGCTGGAGGCCAGCCACTAGTGGAGTACCCTAGGTTCCAGTACTGAGTCAATGTTTGATACACCAGATGGCTGTGCTGCTATTCAGAGGGACCTGAACAGTCAGGAGAAATGGGCCAGCCACTAGTGGAGTATCCCCAGGGTCATCAAAGAAGATCAAGAGCATCCTGGCCACAATTAGGGAGAATGCTGCCAGTAAGCTGAGGGAGGTGATCCTCTGTTTCACACTGGTGAGGCCACCTCTGAAGTGCCAAGTCCACTGCTGGGCTCTCCAGTACAAATAAAACTACGGCCATGCTGGAGTGAGTCCTGTGAAGAGCCACACAAATCATTGAAGGGATTTAAGGAATTAAAGCATCTGACAGAGAGCAGATGTTCAGCCTTGAGAAGAGGGTGTTCATGGGGAATTTTGTCCATGTCTAAAAGCGCATGGAGGAGAGGGTAGTAAACAAGAGAGGTAAACAAGTACTGGCACAGGGTGTTCAAAATGGTTGTGTTGTCTCCATCCTTGAAAATACTAAAAACCTGACTGGAGTTGGCCCTGAGCAACATGTTCTAGATGACCCCTACTGGACTAGATTATCTCCAGTCCCTTCCAACCTCAGCTGTTCCTTGACTCAGTGATATTTACAAACATTGGGCTTCCTGCAAAAGCAATCACAAGTTTGAACTTGAACAAGTTGAAAGCCGAACTACATGGTCTAACTGAATAATTCATGGACTAAAACAAAGGGGGATCTTCTCTATTGTGGAAAGGAATGAAGTTAAACAGAAATACACTTAAAAGACAAAAGTTCACACAACCAATTTGTTCCATTCCTCTCAGTCTTATTCCGTCATTACAAGTTAACAAAGCTGTCTTTTCAGATTTAAAATGTGACATTTTCTTAAAGGCTATTCAAGAGCAACAGCTGGCAAAGAGGGTTTAGGGTTCACTGAGTTTCAGAAATTACACATCACAGCTGTGAACCCTGAAAGCCCAATAGCCCCTTCTAATTGTTAATTGAGGCAAGAATATCCAAACTGACATGACACTAAAACTAATAATTTCAGGCACTTGTAGAAGTCTCAGAGATTTCCACTTTAACTGTAGACTCAAGAATTTTACAAGCATGGGATAAATAAAATCTGTCACAAAAGTACTTCAAAAGTGAAAATGGTACTTGATTTAGCAATAGATTGTTTGTGGAATTTGTAGGTATCTTTGTGAACCTAGGGAGTGCTCTTCTTCAACAGCACTACATTTTACAACAATGTTTTAAATTACAGACAATGGGGAATATTTATGGATTAAAGAAAAATCAATTAGAAACTCAGTTCTCTCTCAAAGGTCTTCATGCTACCATAGTTTCAGTGAGGATTAAAGATCAAGATTTCAAAATAATTTGTTCTTTATTTTTTTGATGGATGACTAATGAAAAATGTTAAAATCTGGAGAGTTAATATATTGAGTCAACATTGTAAAGTACCTGAGTTGACTGGAATTTTAAACCAAAACTCTTTTAAAGTTATTTAAGGTCAGATTACTGAAGACATTTAGACAGAGACAGAGGTAGCCATAAGCAATTTACATGTCAAGTAACAAAATAACATGAAACTCTCATTGATCACCTACAAATATTTTCGGTACTATACAGCTATCAAAACACACTCCTTAGTCACTCAGGAGCACAGAGATTTTGATTGGAAATTCAGAGACGTGGAAGTGATTTGAGAGTCTAAACTTCGATGGCAGTCACTGGGACTCAGATTCTAAATAACTAAGTCACCTTGTGAAAATGGGACAGGCTTCAAAGTTACTTATGTGCTTTTGAAAAGGCCATCTTTTTTGAAAGTGAGTTAACGTTTACTCAGCCTGGTCACAGTAGCTTGAAGTACACTAGGTTTTAAAATCACAAGGACAGTGATCTCATCTTCAAAAATCTGTTTAGATATAAAAATTAATGTTGATACGTATTGATCAGTCTGAACACTAATCACACAATTTAAAAGCAATATTAAAAAAACCCAAAACATTAAGGCAGCAAAATTAACCATGCAGAGATTAGAAAATGTTAGAATTAAGGTTTTCCTGTCTAACTACATTTGTTTTCAGGTACCTAGGTGCCTTATTTAACTGTATGGTCATACATATTCTCTGGGGATCTGCTTCATTCAGAGAATGACAGTGCCCACGGAATGAATCAAAGTTCCATACTTAATGAACCTATAATATGATTGCATGCAAATTTATATGCAAATGACCAGTTGTGCATCTAAGTGGCTACTTGTATGTGTCATTATCTGATTTGCATGCATAATCACTGTAATTATACACAGTTTTTTAAAAGTGAGTTCACAGGGTTTGCAGCTGAAAAATATGACTTAACTCATGTATTAATCATTCCTGTTAGTCAATCTTTTACTTACGATGTGTTTACATTAATCTGTTGCTCTTTGCATAACTTACATTGCCACCTTCCCTACAAGATTCATCCTGTTCCTTTTCCCTAATCATCGAGTCTGTCATTCGGGAGGCAGAGACTACCTGCACCTCTGCCAAATAGCAGACTCCCTGTCTTATGGCTGCAATCTGTGATCTATGCACTCTGTACTCAGTTACCCCATATAAATGCAGAACAATTTAAAAAACTAGGACAGATCTGTGCACCAGAATTAGTTAATATCCCCTCTTCCAGGTAATATGAGGTTCTATTACTCCCACTTACATGTAATGAAAATTGTCAAAACCACCATATCAATTCTGAATTTGCTCTCCTCACTGGCTCCTCCACAGTGCAAACCAAGATTCAAACTAGGAGTGTTACAGTGCAGAGGCTGAAGAGTGTGAGGAGAGCATGAAGACATATTAACTCGTCACCAAGCAAACATGTTGCATTTCATTCTTATGACCCATTATTCTAATTTTGTATTTTTTATTCACTACATACTAAATCATCAATATAGACTAATCTATTTTTTCAGTTACTCAAAGTATAAATGGGAAGACCAGATGACTCTAAATTCTCCAGAGAATAGGCTGTTATTCTTTTGTGATCCATATGTCAGTCTGTTCTCCTATATTATGCATCATTACCTGTATAAAGCCTAAATGATAAAGGACAAGATACCAGCAAAACACACTATGCACATGATTTTCATTAAGTCTAGGGAAGCAAATAAAGTATTTTATTCAAAGACTACAAGATAATTACAGCACATGCATTAATCAGATAAAAATGGAAATGGAATTAAGATGTCAGCATTGATCAGCATCATTACAACATCTCTGAAGGCACTATGATGCAGAAAAGTGTTCAGTATTCCATCAGGAAACTTGTGATAGAAGAGCTGTGCTTAAAAAAGGATCTCTGAGGCCTTGAAGTTCAGTAATCAGTCAGACATGACTTTTCATAATACATTAATGTTCCTCTTTAAATTAATCTCAAAACAACAGGCAGGTGGCAGCACACTTCTGTGATGACCTTGGTGACACATCAGTGATATTATCCATCTGAAGCTAACACTAAGAGAAAGACAATGTCATCTGGGAAAACAGGGAGCAACTGCACTGCACTGTGCATCAGTGCTCCACAACTCTCATCATTAAAGTTGGAGCCAAACCCAAAGAGACTGCACAGGTGAGAGAGTTACTATGTGACCACTCGACTGCAAGTCTGTTTTTACTGCATGCATTTAATTAGATTGTTACAATTAATGAGATGGAGCATCTGTCAGGATAATCCTCGTTATATACCTTCTTCAGAATAACAATATTGAGCTGAAACTGAGTACTCTCCCTGTTCTCTTCAACCATTACTCAGAATGCCCAAATTACCTGACAAAGCATATGTGGAACAATTTTGTCTGCACAAGTGCTCTCCTGTTCAATCACAGAAAGATAAAACTAGTAGGGCTGTGATGTGTCCCTAGAGCTAGTAATGCTGTGGCACTGTTTGTACCACAAACATTGTAATGCTAGTAATCCTGCTCCCTCAGACTTTATCTTGTTTGGAATTGGCAAATTCCAAATTTGTAAAAAATACTGTAAAAAATACTGTGATTTAGTTTACTTTTTTTTGACACCTAATTAGCCCTTATAACATCACTGGGAGCTCCTCTGCAAGTAACCATATTCAAGTTATGTCATGGACATGTTATGGAGCCATGAGCTAACATGCATGTAAACTTCATGCAGCATAAAAAGTCCTTGCTTTTTCAAATACTGTCAGCAGAAACAATTTCTTAAAAAATTCTATACACTGCTTAGGATTCGTGTTCCCTTATTTTATCCCCATTTACTTTTCTAGCCTTATTCAAGTCTTCTTCATGGTCCAGGCCCTGTCTATAGCCAATGGAGAGAGATATTAACAGCACAAAGCAGCAACTAATTCTGCCAGTTTAAGAAAAAAGTACTATTTGGTTTAATACCACAAGTACTTGTTGTGCTGAGTCATAGCAAAAATTCAAACTAACACCACTGTTAAAAACTTTCCTGAATGATGGCTGTCTGCTACTCACTCTGAAATGACTGACTACATTACACACATCTCAGACTAGCTTGTATGCTGCCTTCATTCCTTTTATTGAGTCATAAAGGAACCACGTTATCTTTCAGCTCAACTCAAATTAATTTAAATTTCCATTATTCCATCAGTAACTTGATAAAAGCACCCTTTTAAGTCATGAAAAGGTCTATGCAAAGCAGTAAGAAATTGTAAATGCATATTGAACTTTAAAGATAAACCGAAATCATAGAATCATAGAATCCTAGGGGTTGGAAGGGACCTCGAAAGATCATCTAGTCCAAGCTTACTGCCGAGGAAGTGTTGCTCATATGAAAGTGCTTGCTAAACAGGTGGAAGCCCTTAATAAAATGAAGACTTTAAATAGTCTAATTAAGCTGAACGCCATGAAGCAAAGCAAAGCAAAAGAAATATGCACAAGGAAACTTTCACAACTGATTCATAAAAAGACTGACAGAGAGAACACATAGCTCCCAACATCTGTTATGTGAGACTAAATCTATTTGCTCTTCTTTACAAATACACTCAAAAAATCATGTTAATGCAGAGAAGGATCATGAGCATGTAGGTGTGCTGACAAGCAGGTAAACTCAAGAAGAGTTGTTTGTGTGTGACACGGGGCTGCTACCACTGAACGGAGACTGAGAAAGCAAGGCATCTTTGCTTGTCACAACACTAAGAACAGTGTCTCTCTACCCACCTCCATACTAAAATAATTTATACTCAGTTAAAGGTTTTACAAGTTTTTGCTAAACATTTCTGAGGCCTTCCTTCCTCTCCCAAAGATTAGACATTTCCCAAGGAAATCCTGCTAACAATCTGTCTAATGTACCTTCAGAAAACAGCCTTCCAAAATTGTAGGTAGACGTGGCTGTTTTATTTTAAATATTTTATAGATGTTCTTATCTAAAGTTACCACTTATATGTTTTACTCCTTCACCAAACCAGGCACCCTGGCCAGACTCTCCTTCCCAGAAACTTTACATGCTCTATTTGATTATGCTTCTAAAACACTGATCACAAACAAAAATGAAAGGACTTCTTTCATCCTTTTCAACATCTAGGACAGTCATCCAAAACTACACACATTCTTGAGACATTTGGTATGGGAATGGTACTGAGAATACAGATCTTACAGGGTATTATTAGAAAACTTCAGGAAACTTTCCTAACTTAATTGTAGGAAAAACAGTGTTTATTTATTTTTTAATTTCAGGAGGATTTTTGCACATATTATAAAGCAAAAATAGATAAACCAAGTACTTTTGTGCAATTCCTTCAATTCATAAAAATACAGGCATAAAAACAAAACATTACCAATGCTTCCAATAGTAAAAACAATATAGATATACATCCATTGACTTCGTTATCATATGATTTTAAGAACTACTTATTAAAAGACAGAAAGTAAATACTAATTTAAACACCTGCATTTTATTAGGGGGTGATATTCTAATTCTAAAGGGTTTTTTTAACTTTTTACTTGTCCAACAACAATAAAACCCATGTTGTACTTCAATGAGTAATTTCTATTCTTTTACTTCACTGCACTTAGGCCCTTTCCCCCCCCCCATCATTACCATCCTTCCCCTACTCCTTTTCCGTACCTCAGTTAGGAGACTTTTCTTTTCCATGGCATTTAGCTCATAAAGAAATATCAAGCACTACTTGCTTGAAGTTTTGGAACTACATCTAGCTTTATTGCCTAAGATGACTGTTAATTGACTCTATCCAATGCTTTCTTCTCCTTTATTCTGTTCTCTATTTATTTTAAGTATGGGTTGATCCCATGAAACCCATGTGTTGTTGAAGGTATCATCAGCTGAACATTTTGCACTGGCCACTTAATCACTTCATGAGTGTTTCCCCATGCCAATAAAAATTATACTAATAAATCTGCAGACTGAGGAGTGGCAGCTTCCATTCCTTGTTGAAATGAAGAATAAACCTATGAGAGTTATTCACAGGCAATCAAGCTACAGTCAATCAACTAATGATCACTTTTCCTGTGAGCCTATTAAGTGCGTCTCTGCCTGAAAGAGTATGAAATAATGTCACTTACTTTATCTGAGGCAGACAACAGTTGAAGCAAGGGGGAAAAGTGAAGGTAATCTCCCAGAAAAGTATTTTCAGCTTCACAGTGTGTGCTTTTAAAATAAACCAAACGTGGTAGACAAACCTTAGCAAATTAAAATGCAAGGATCTCTACTGTTCCAGAAACCACACCACTATGATAAGAATCTTGGAGATCTTAAGGTGTGCTGAAGGCTTTTATTTTAAATGAAATAGCACTGAAGTACTTGATGGGTGTGCATGAAAGGGAAGTTTTTCTTTCTGATTTAAGTCTCTAAATTCTATAGCACAAATGCTTATCAGCATCACATCCAGTAAGAGGAAAGGACACAAGCCATGTTACAGCATATGATGATCTACCTTCCACTCCTCCTCTCAAAATAATACTGAATATTTCAAGCCACTTATTCCACTTGGTTCTCCAAATAAAAATACTATACAACAATTTCTATGCAATTGTGATTGTTTTAATATCTCCAAGTCTATATATAAAAAAAAAATAAAATAAAATTGGTGGAGCCCACACATGGGTTACATTAGATTACTTCCCTTTGCTTTATTAAAACACTATAAAATTGTCTATTACTGTAGTCCCTAAAGATTCAGTTTACTTTCCTTTAACAGTTAATACAATTAACTATATCCTAGAACCCTACATTCAGTTTGCTAAAACTAATTTGTTCTGTCCCCATGTTTTGATAAGATTGTCACAACGGAATTTTTTTAGTACATTTGCAGATGTTTGCATCAGAGGGCTGCACTCTCACCTGATGAGAGGTACACAAAAAGCTCGCTGTTCAATTAGTAAGTTGTTGCTAGCTGTAAACCACATCCTCAGATTAGATGCTTAATACGTGGGGAAGGAAGAACTAATCAAGAAGAAAGGTCTGCTTGCATGATAAGCAAGAGACAAACTACGATAGGCAGCACAAACTGCAAGTAGAGAAGCAAATCCAAGCTCAGCCTTTCAAGAAGAATTAGATGTCTCTAGATGGGCTGAAGAGAACTGCCTGGGAAACAGCTTCAGATCAGCTTCTAATTGATTTGAATTGGGTATTTGAACTTCACTCTCCCACTCAGGAAAATACTTTATCCATAGTTAAATTCTAGGTTAGGATCAAGAGCCATCAGTACCTTGTGTGGTGGTGCAAACCCCCAAAAACTCTTGGGCTACTTGGTACGTGGTGTGATCCCCCTCAAGCAACATATCAGCCTGAGGCCACTCGGTACTTAGAGAGATCCACCCCAGGTCACACGCAGCCTGAGCCAAGTCCGATACGGACTGTGAAAAGCAACATACCAGAGCATTGTGACACCTCCTTGATACATCTTGTTCCTGCTCTTCCTGTTCTCCAGGGGTAACAAAGATATCTGCATTGTAAGCAGTGGACTGGCACACCCCCTGCATGTGACCAGCTCCCGCTCTCCCTTTGATCAGCTGTAGAGGTGGGATGGTCGATCACGTCCTGACAGCTTGATACATCTGCACTCGGGTCACGGCTCCAAACAGGGTGATACCAGAACTCCTGAATTCATAGCAAATTCTGAGCATACGCAACTGGTGGAAAAGTACCAGAATATTTCACCATCCAAGTGTGGCCAAAATGGAAAAGTGGACAAATACTTGACACAAATTTTCTTGTACCCTATAAACAGTGATTCCCAGGAAGACTCTCAGACCTCTCCTGGATCACAGGCAGCTGTGACCAGCACCTCCCCTGAGCTGGGATGCCTCTCAGGGGCTGTCTGCCAAGAAAGCTGACAGAAGGCCAGGGTAAATTCATCCTCCTTGAGTCTCAGTAATCTCCTGTTGAGGAATGCTGATGCATTGTGAGTATTTACTCCATATTCAAAGAGGGAAATGTTAACTATAGACCAGCTGCTCCCATCCATCTCCCTGTCAATCCAGGTGTTTGAATACACATATTTGCATTCACAGGAGTGGGTGTCTGTATTTCCCTGGGCCCAAAGGGTTCTGTCTGTCAGTGTGTGCTTGTATGTTTTGTATTTATTTGCATATGTAGTTTAGGATAGCATGTAGTAAGTTAGTGTGAATTTTGTCATTCTCAAATCTGTAATTAAGTCACTGTTTTAATCATAACATCTTGTACGGAATAATTTGTTAATCTCTATATTGGTTAATGATTAAATGCTGCTAAAATTCTGTCTTTTGATTAATAAACCTTGCTGTGCTGCTGAAACATAACTGTGTCAAAATATCTCATCCATGACAGCTTGACAAAAAAATTCCCAATTTTTATGCTTTCCTGGCATCTGAGATACAGAACTTCCCGAATGACACCATGTTAATCACAGCCACAGAAATTAAAAATGTTTTAGCTATCCTTGAGAAATGGAAAACAGGAAAGCTGGACCAAAAATGAAATCTCAATAACGGGTCTAATATGGGATCCCAACCTAGGGAGTAAGCCTCAAGCAGACAGTGCCAGCTTCATTGTTATTCCTATTATGCAATTATTCCTATGCAAATTATTACATTTCAAGTGAAATCTTTACATTTTCATTAGTGCAGAAGCTGATACTTAATACTGCCAAACTCTAGACAGTTCTGTATATGCTGAGAGCAGATAGTGGACAGACCTCAAGTAGAGTTTTCACTAGAAGCTCAGGTAGCCTACACTATATGGGTGGTAGAGGGAAAAGGGTTCGGTAACAACAGTTTTCCCTGAGTGTTTAAGGACAACAGTCAGGGCCTCTTTACACATCTAGCTTTTGGCTTTATGCTTCTTTTAATGGAAATACGGATTCTGTAGTTGCTGCATTCTCTTGCTCAGAATGGTTGCTGTGTTTCTCAGGTCACTGAAGGTTGGGTCTTGAGTGCTTGAAGTGAGCAACCTTAAAGTCACTTTTTGCCAACATTTTTTAAAATCCTCTATGTCACGGTTATTATACATTACATAGAAGTATGTATAGCTTTGAGCAGGTGGTTAGCTTCCATTGTCTGTTGCTATGCTTTTATTTCTCATAATTGTAAAAATGATGGCTTTATTGTTTTGCATTTGCCTTGCTAAGTCATGACACTGCATAATTGTTACTGTATAACTGAAATTTTGTAAAATCTTAAAAAATATATTAAATGTCAATATTATAAAAATCTTATAGAAAAGTAAAACCCAGCTGCTAATTCAAAACTTAATGTAAATTTCAGATCTTTGGCACATCATTGTTTATACTCCCTGAGCATATGGATGAAACTTATTTTAATATACTCTGTTTCTCACACAAATTTGAGAAATCAGAAAGGAGCTATGACTAATAAAAATTTTGAGTGAAATTACAATGCCTGCTGAATGCTTTCTTGAGCATGTAGGCATTGGCAAATCAATTTCTAGTATGCTTCATGACAGATGAAAGTAGCTGTGCAATACTTAAGCTGTTTAATTAAACCTTGGCATTTTAACAAAATAAAGGAAAATTAACTATCCTACTTCATTTCCCTATAGCGAAAACAGAGTGCACGACAGGCATCTGTGAGATATATAATTAATCCCACTAATAAAAAAACCAAAACACTTCCAAGTATAGTTATGAAGACTTCAGTTCATATATACAATAAAGTTTATATCCCAAAGATGCTCGTTATGTACCCCTCAAATTACTTAATGAGATGACTTCTTGTTGTATACACAGTGAAAGAGAAATGTATGGCCATACATATCACTATATGCATTATACATACATTTTTGTAACTTCAGAGAGAGATGACTAAAGGGAAGACAGGAAAACAAGAAGTTACTGCACTTAAAAAACCTGGAGAAAAACTCTGCAAAGCACATTTCATGTACTACCAAAACTGGATATAAGGAAGGAGTTGTACTTTTCATTACATTTTTATAAAACATGTAATGAAGTATTTATTCATTGGTTTGAAATAAGCATCCGTGAAGCATGGAAAAAGCACACCATCTTTTCTAATAACACTGAATGACATAAAAGTATGTTATTGAGATGTGATTTATGTTGAAATTGATTTTAATAAAGCATGCAATTCATAATCAAGCCAATTTTCAGCTAAGTCATAATTGAATGGTGACAGCAGGGTGAAACTCCTGTACAGTGGAGACAGCAGAAAGGGGGAAAAGTTTGCATGATATAACCTAAAGTGCAGAAAGAAATTAACATGTAACAAGTTTTCAGCTAGCCAGGAAATGTTTACTGCAATTTGAGATCCTGTAGAGTGTTTTAACTGGCCTCCAGCTGCCACCCCAGAAGGACTGTGAGATTTCTTAATCTCAAACTGAATTTGACCCTCAGAAGAGGAGAAAGAGAAAAAAAAAAAATAAATTTAAAAAAAAAATTGGGATAATTATATGCCCACATACAAATGTCCAGCTTCATTTGACATGTTTTAAGTTGTCCAAGAAACGCGCATGTGGCTGGCGAAATGACAAAGGACATAGAAGGAAGCTGTACACTGTTGGACTTGCAGTTGGCTGCCAGATAAGATTCCCTCAGGGCATTTCAAAGACCACTAGTCCCTACCCAGAGCCAACTGACATGACTTAACATTTGTGTGGGAAATAGATGCCTAAGACAAAACTGTGGCTAAAAAATCTCTCTGGCGCACTTAATGTTATGGGATTCCTGATTTGATGTAAAGCTCTCTAGTCATCAACAGTTCCACACTTACATGTACTCAGAACAACTCAGCTTCTACAGCTCAATGCCAAGATCCCACCCGAGATGAAGTGAAACAGACCAAGCAGTCCAAAGGACCCAACACAGAAGCAGAGAGCACTTTGAGAGCTTCTACTAAATACGCAGGGGGAAAGTGGTTGCTCTGCTTCTCCCAGTATCTTATAGAAGTAAGTAGACAGTTGGCTACTCATCACCTAGGAAGAGATCCAACAATGTGCTTATGCAAAGAAAGTTTAATTGATCAGCAGATAACAGGAAAGATGGAGCCAGACTCTTCTTGGAGGTGCATTGGGGTAGAATGAGAAGAAAAAGACAGATTGGAACACAGGAAATTCTGATGAAACATTATGGAGAAAAAATTTCTTGAGGGTTACCCAGTCTTAGAAGAGGTTGCCCGGAGAGGTTGTCTCTTGACTTGGAGGTGTTCAAGACTCAGCTTGACATGGCCCAAAGCCATCTGAGCTAATTAGACCTCTTTGAGCAGGAAACAGTCTAAGATGACCCCCAGAGCTCCTTTTCAATCTGAACTACTCCTATGGTTCTCTGAAGGTAATTTTAAGCATACAGCTTCAGATATACATATATTCAGCTCCCACTAGAATTCATAGGATTTTGGTTAATTCTTGTTGCTAATGGAGATTCCAGTTCCCAGTATGCAATACAGGAACCTGTATTAGATATCTAAGTCATACACAATGTACAAGCAAAGTTAGGATTCCCGTAATGAAATCCGAAATACCACACAGGTTAAGCACAGAGCTGAGAAACACTGCCCACAGAAGGACATCTAGCCTGCACTTTTCACCAGTTCTAAAGAATGAAACCAATGTGCTCACAAACTCAACAGTGGAAATGCAGATCCTAGAAATAACAAGTTAATCAGGAACTACATTTATGCCTTTCATAACACAGAAGCTTGAAAAGTTGAAGCAGAATTGGGAGTTGTGGGCTTTTACAGGAGATTTTGAAACATTTTTCCCACTTTGTGCCTATATAAGCAAGTCTTACATTTTCAGTACATTCATCCTAAGTTAATTTATATTTTGCAAAGAAAATTTGTATCCTGCCTTAGCTACACTGAAGCAAAACCTATTTATTTGTCCTTTTGGATGTTTTTTAAGAAAAAATATGTTAAAGAATTCTTTGATTTAATAGTGGCTTTCTCAATCACTATTTCATCTCAATTACTGTTACTGAAAATTATTGTATTTTCCTGGAACTGGTCTATAATTTTGCAGAGATAGTTGCAATTCTAAAGTAGCTATTTTATTCTGGCTGCCATTTGCTACAATTCCTTCTCTTTCAGTGGGAAAATATGTCTTTCTCTTCATTGTGGTTCAGAACAGCAGAAACACGAGACTGAGGGCTCTCACAAGACAGTATATTTTCTTAAAAGTCGTAAGTGATTTGTCACACTAGAATCTATCTTCGGAATCTTTCTGAACTTCTGTAAGAACATACAGTAGAAATTTTTCTATGAACACATAAGGGAAAATTTGGAATGCACTACATCTCTCACCTCTTATGCAAGAATACACCTCTAAGTATCCGTGTAGCCTCTAGATTAGAAGGTGAAAATGGCTTTAATTAAGTATAAGCAATTCTTAAAGACTCCAAATTGTATAAGGATTTCATAACACTGCAATTGTTCTTGTTTTAGTCAGGACAGAAACAACAGCACAAGACAGATGGGTACATCACAATTATTTACTTTCCTTGTGCTCCTTTGAGGGGGACATGTGTTATCTGCATTATTAAAAGTAAAAAGTGAAAGAAACATGCACATAACAATAGTAATTAAACTTAAAATTTTATGACAGATATAACACATGATAGCAGAAGGAATTTCAGCACAACTACAGAAGAGTAAAAGAATGATAAAAAATAACACTTCAATGTAGTAATACAGCTAATGCACTAGGTGTATTATTACCATTACTTTTACTCACTACTTGGCACTTTCAAAAGGCAGTGGGTATGCATTCACCTGCATGGCACAAGAACTACTGTGTTAACAAAGCAAAATTATTCCTCTTCAGGACTACATGACATTCTTGCTAAAGTTTGACTAACGGCGTAAAAGAAATTTCAAAAGTAGTAATTATTACTACAAAGGTCCCAAGGAATTCACTTTTCCTTATATAGTGTCCTGGAAGGACATTGTTAGGCTGATATAAAAAGACTTGAAAATAAAATTGTTATGCTACATGCATGTCCACAGCAATTTGGCAAGAGACAGAGTGTAATTCACATAGAAAAAAACTCCACAAACAAACAAAAAAACCTTGTTAACAAAGCTGCAAAGCCAGTTTTTGGAAGGACATTAAAGGGCTTTCAACAACTGCCAGAATACTTATAATAGATTTATCTTCTTTGTATGACTACAGAAATAAAGATTCTAGTAAGTTCAGGAGGTAAATCCATTTTTCAAAAAAAAGTCAAGTAAGTCTCAGTTGTTGTATTTAACCAGTGTCCTACTGTAACAAGAAGTGTCATAATAAAAGGTTATTTTTAATGAATAATTCCTTATTTAGAACTGCCATATGGCATTTACTATCTAATTAGTTTATCCCTTTCTCCACAGATAGAGGGAAAAAAAAAAGATGAAATTGCAACTGAGAAGAAAATAATATAAATTGGTACAGAACTAGTAGAAATTAAAACCGTGTACACTCTGCTAACAGTGAGTTCATACTGGTCAGATCTAAAAGGTACAAAAAGACAAGAAAAATGTGTAGTCTGAATTAATTACAGTAAAATGCCATTGAAGCAGGAAATCTTTGAAAGTTTACATTCAGAACTAAGAGGAAAGAAAAAGCAAGAGGAACAAAGGGGAAAAAAAAGGAAAACAAAACCAAAACCATACAAAAAAACCCAAACCAAACCAAAACAAAACCAAAAACAAACAAACAAAAAAACACACAAAAAAACCCCAAAACACAACAAGAAAGGCATAAAAAATCTGAAGAAATAATTTGGAAGAACTGTCCTAGACAGAATCCTCTCTGGGTTTTTTCTTGGTTGGACCTAGTAGGTTTGCACTGAAAGGAGCCGAGGATACTGCGGCCCTTCAATGGAGAGCATGGCAGAAAAAGCTGCAAACCATAGTTACTTACAAATGAATCCTCAAATTACTGCCTACGCTCCTGTAGAATCAACAAGGATAGACAGGAATCTCTAAAAAGCTTCTCCAGAATGCTCAAGTGACACACTCAGGTTTTTCTAGGCTCTATAAAGACCTTAAACGGTTTTGAGAGACAATAATGGAATCCAGATGCTGTGGAGGGAATATAATTGGCAACAGAAAAAATGAAGAGGAGTATGCCTGCATTCCTACATGTCTCAGAAACTCAGGGTTATAATATAATGTGTTGCTAAGGGTTACCCAGTGGATTCAGTCCTTTGGTGCCCATACCTATGCTGGGTCCTTCTCATGGACACTGTGTCTGAATAAGAAGAAACACCTTGTCATCCTATCTTCAGATTTCAAGAGGGGAGCTATTAGTGATGTGTTACCAAGGAGCTCAGATAAAGCTCTGTTTTCTGGAAGGGGATAAAATGCTGTCAAGGGCTCGCTAAAAGGCAGCTGCTTTACAGTTGGTACAGGTCCTCATGGAAGAAGCAAGTGATGATCCACAGCCTCACTAAAGTTGTTCCATCATTTAGTCCTGAGGTAGACCACCTTGAATTTTTTGGACCTTGAACTTACAGTTTGGATGGTGTCTAGGGTGATGGCCTCATAAAACTACCTAAGATATTTTTCTCAGAAGGAAGCTGATCTCTTAGGCATAACTCCTGAAAAACATTAAGAACTCTGGGGGTTTTGGTTTGTTATTTTGCTTTTGCTTTTGGTTTTGTTTTGTTAGTTTTGTTTGTTTTGGTTTTTTTTTAAGGATAGGGCTATGTTGGCATCTTAATGGATGAATGGCACAGTGAAAAGTTGTACAATAACCCAGAAGTTGCATCTTGGAGAACCATGCACAAGCTGCCACGAGTCAGCTGAGTACAGGTGGATGGTGGATCCATGCTGTCAGTATGAGCTATTCCCAATGCTGACCTTGAGTTTCTTTATTGGGAAAGTCATTTAAACAGTGTTATAGGTGAGTAGGAATCAAAAAAATGAAAATAGCAACATGATCAGTGAGGGGGGGGACGGGTGAGGAAGGAGGATGGTACAGATGCTACGAAACGTAACCAATGAACATGTTGGACGGTTTGTTACAAAACCAAATGTCTTTACATTTGTATCTCACTCATTGCTTATTCCATTGTACAAGCAATCTGTCTCAAAAAAACCAAGTGAATACAGTCACTCAAAATAAATGAGGTTTCTTCAGGGATTTTTTAGGTGCTATCAATAATATGATATTTCATTTTCTACAGAACAGATTCTTATCTACAAGTTCTTACTACTTTTGAGTCTAGGTGATCAACACATCAAATTCTACTACTCTCCCAGTGATCAAAACATACTATGTACATTTTACTTGCACCAGTATTTTTTTAAATCATGCTTTGGAGGTACTAATTCAGGCATGTTATTGTACCTGATGGTTGTACTAATTCAGGTATGTTAGCAAGTACATACTTTATGAAAATGACTGAATTTTCCATTGATTTTGATTTAACTTGCTAGTGTATCCAGGAAAATAACCACCCCTGGAAGTATTTAAAAGAAATGTAGATGTAGTGCTTAGGGACATGATTTCAGCACTAAACAGGTAGATTAGGTTATGGTAGGTGGATTTAGGTTATGGTTGGACTTGATGATCTTCAAGATCCTTTCCAACCAGGATGATTCTATGGTAGATCTATGGTAAAAATACATATCTATAGACAACATTTTAAAATTATTTTTAGACACTGGTACAGTGGCAGGATTGATGAGCCATAAGAAGAAGGTAGAATATGCACAATACAGGGCAAGAAGAAAAATGAAGAGAGAAAACCAAAGGGAAAGATTTTGGATTAAGCAGGTGGGGTTTTTTTGGTTTGGTTGGTTTTTTGTTTGTTTTTGTTTGTTTGTTTGTTTGCTTGCTTTTATCCAATCCATACTCTGTCTCTTTGATTATTGCAAATCACTAATACAACATTAAGTCCTGTGCCAGATGCAAGTTCACTACAGTTCACTACTGTACAGTTCATTCAGCTGTCCCAGAATAGCTGAGATACAAGGGGTTGGAAGAGATGGGAACAAAACTCCAACTGGTAAACACTTCTAAGTATTATAGGTCATGCCAGAAAGCTGCAGGAAGTCAATGGAGGAAGGGGTTATCCCACACATAAACAATAATCTAGACAAAGAGATGAATTTGATGTTCAGCATTTCTTCCTCTCATTTCTGCAGTTAATACTTCAATGACAAGCTTCAGTGTAACACCTGTAATTCCTGCTCATTTCATGAGGAACAGTAGACATTCCTGCACTGCCACCAGCAGTTCAGTTCAGCAGCACGAACTTCCCTTCCCATCAGCAAACATTAAAAGCAATGAATCTACATGTCCATATGTGCTTCAAATTGGGTTGGTTAAAATTGGAAACTCAGCGCTCAATTCAGTTCTCCAAGGGCTACGATGACATGAAGCCTGTAGGCAGTGTTGCTTTTACTGCTGCTCCTGGATGTTTAGGATCCACTTTGCTTTGGTGGTTATAAAGACAAGTTCACTTTGGAGAACCGGAATCCAGCTCTCCACTACGCATGTGGCATGGGACAATTTTCTGGAAAATAACACAATACATTACACAATTCTTACAGAAGAACTTTATGGATGGTGTAATTTCTATTCCACATCCAACCAATACTCTCACTCATTTCCACAAAATACTTCCATGTGTTCCGCTCAGCTTTGCTAGCTCTTTCAAGCTGTGACTTCTTTTGATCCCCAAGTCCCTTCCTATCCAACAGTTCCTGCAGTGCTTCTCTTATTTCCTCCTTTTTCAATGCCTTCATTCATGCATATCTTCTCTAATTAAAATCCCTTTTAAATTAAAATCTCTCAACGGCTTCTTTTCTAACCTCCATGATGAGGCAGCTGAACTTCTCCTCCATATCCATCATCTCAGTTTCACATGCATTTTGCTGAAAGCCCTGTAAAATTTTGGCTTCCCCTAGCCCCTTGACATTCTATTTGCCTTCTAAACCCCTGTCTTTCTTCATTGACATCATACATTTTCTCCTTTGCTGCCTAAACACTTTTCCTATTCCTTCCTCCTTTTCAGTTATCCCATTAGTGTTCACTCCTCTCTGAACAACCTCGTTGCAAATTGGCTGGAAAAAAAAATCTATAATTTATTGTCCCAACCTACAAGTCACTATTCTTCTCTGTCACGGGCAATTTCCCTTTTTCTTCTCCCAAATTTCCTAATCTCGCATTCCATCAACCTCCTCAGGCATCGACCCCCGGATCCTTTTCTGCCCTCCCCAACCTCTGAAGGTTGTCTGGTCCGCAACCACACATTCAGAGCCTTCCAAAAGACTGCTCCCTAACTCGTACCTCCCAGGCTGTCCCCGAACGTCCCCTGCCCCGCCAGGACCCCACATTCCCGCCCCTGCCCGGCGGGAGCCACCGGGACGCCGGGGCCCGGCCCGCCGGTCCCGCGCATGCGCACTCTGCGGAGGGGCGGCCGGGCAGGCCGGGGGCGCCCTCCAGAGGCGGCGGCTGCTCCTTGCGTGCCCTGCCCTGCCCTGCCCTGCCCGGCCCGGCCCGGCCCGGCCCTGCCCGGCCCGGCCCTGCCCTGCCCTGCCCTGCCCTGCCCTGCCCTGCTCGGCCCGGCCCGCCGCCACAGGGCTAAGGGCAAAGGAGGGGAAGGCAGCGCTGCGGGCTCGGCGGGAGGGGCAGCGGTGCTCCAAAGGAGCCCCGCACACCTCCCTGCGTCGGGCCCTGTCCGAGTCCCCGAGCTGCTGCCGGTGGGGCCGTGCGCCGGTTGCCGCGCGATGGGGCAGCCGGCGCCCCGGGGAGCGGAGCTTCTCCCTTCGCTGTGTCCGGGCGGCGACGTGGGGAGGAGGGAAGGAGGGAGGGAGGGCACAGCTTATTTCCCTCCTCCTGCTCGGCCTCTTCTCCTCCCTCCCCTGTTCCTCTTGCCGCCCCCGCAGCGCCGGCGAGGCTGCGGGAGCGGCGCCCGCCCAGCGCCTGGGGCTGCAGCCGTGCCGGGAGGAGGGAAGGAGGCGCTGCCTGCGGGGAGGAAGCTGGATGAAGTCTTGTGCCTCAGGGCGGGCTCACCAGCCCCTCGGGCATGAAGGGGACCGCGGGGACTCTGCCCTGCCCTGCAGCCGAGCCTGGACGTCAGGTAAACGCCCCGCTCGCCTTCCCCCTGCGCCGTGCGCGCCTCGAGTGCCGGGAGAGCGCGGGCGCCGTGCGGGAAGTTATCGTCCCGCCGCTGGCCGGGGGGGCGAAGGGCAGGGCGAGGCGAGGAGGCAGCCCTCGGTGTAGGGTTACTCATCGGCTCATTCGGCCGGACCCGTGCTGTAGAAACTCGGCCGGGCTCCGGAGGTTGTGCTTTTGCCGTGGGGGGTGAGGCAGGGAAGGGCTGAGACCTGGCGGTTCGTGCTGGCGTGTGTGCCGCTGGGACCCCCTGGCCCCGGCGGTTCTGCGGCGCAGTGTGGGGCGGCGGGAAGTTTGCAGCAGGGGAGGGGGGCCACGAGAAACGGGAGAGGGGCCGCGGCGGGAGGTGAGCTGGGGAGGGGGCAGCCTGATGAGGGAGCGGAGCTGGGGAGGGGGCAGCCTGATGTCCGGAGGCGTCCAGCGCAGTTGCCCGTGGACGGTGGCATGAGTGGTGCTCCCAGCAGTTCCCTGAACTGCAGCTTAACTCCTCCGTGCTTAGTTGTCATTTGTTACGGAGACGGTGGTTTTAAGTATCCGTTGAGTTATAATGTTGGCATCTTTAGTGGCCGTGTTTTAGTCTCCTGTGAAATTTACTTACCTCCTTATGTCAGCTCAGATATGTTCAGGAAAAGCAAACAAGAAAGTCTTGAGAGACGAGAGAAAACTGCACAGCAGTACACCGGAGACTTCAGTGTGTGTTGTGTGGGATGGCGTAACTGTAGATACACTGCTGGTCCTCTTGAATCGCACTTTGCTGGGACTTTCAAACTGCAAACTTGTGAATTAAGTATAAAATTTTAGTAGATTATGTGGATTAACAGTACTGGAGATTGAATTCCACTTTAAGTGTTTTATTTTCTGCATTTATTTAGATGTATTATTTTCTTCCCCCTTCACTCACAGTTTGTATAAAGGACAGGATTTGTCTTTTTTGCTTAGTTCTTCTAAAATAATTTAAGGAATGAAAAGGGAACAGAGTACCCCACGCAGGTTGCTACAAAGTAAAAAACTATATTGAACCACCCTCAAGAAAAGCAAACAAACAAAATCTATACCTTCAAAAGCCTCCTTCCTTACCAGCCTGAACAAAGAAGTGTATCTTGCAAAGTCCCCTGAGTGAGAGTTGAAAGATTTACATTATTTCAAATAAGGCAAGATTCCCCTTATAAATGTTCTGCACTAACTCCTTTGATTAAATCAGAGATAATCTACCTTAAAAATTACCTGCTGCAGTTCTGTTTTGCTTCCAAATTTTTAAGAACCAAGGTAATCCCACAATGTTTGTAGCAAAAATCAAAGGAATAACTGAAGTGCAATGAGCTTAATATCATTAGATCAGGAAAGTACATAGCTTTTTGGTTTGGGCTTTGCTTTTGTGGTTTTTTAAAATAATAAAACAAAATTGGAACCAAATTTAGGGAAGCATTCAAAAGCAGAATAAGTTGAGCAACATGCATCTGTTACTGCAGGTAATGCCTATTATCATCCATAGGCTATCGATAAGGCACTATATTTAAGCAGTTATATTCCCTAAGAAGGTCTGTTAAAGTTAATGGTCCAGTGCAGCTTGGAGAGTCCTTTTATGTATGCTCACCTTTGTATTAACAGACTTAGAACATTGCATTAAGCTGAGAGAGAAGGCTGAGGAAAGAGAAGTACAGGCATGCATCAGACTTAAAATACTTCCCTTTTATGTGTTTTGTTCTTTGATGGTGGCTTTTTGTTGGTTTTGGTTTATTGGGTTTTTTTGTCAGCTTCAAATATAACCTCTCTAGCCTTTCATGCAAAGTGGCAAATTTTATTAAACATATGGAAACAAAATCTATTGAATGTTCTTTAGTTCTTACTTCTTAAGAAGATAGATATGACTAGAAAATTACTATTTTTCTTGACAGCATGACAGTTAAAACTTTGTTTGCATAGAATGAACATGTGTAGTGCATTTAAAAGAAGGTGTGATTATAAACTGTCATTGACTAACTTTTCAACATGTTTTTGTGAAAGTGAATATAGCACTTGTAAAATGACTGCTGGGATGTAACTAAGAGGTAAGAGGGTGTTAATGTGGTGATGTAGGGTCTAATTTAAGATTTTGAGTATGGATTCAATATTTGAATGCCTACAGCTTTAGTGCTTGGTCTTGTGAACAGGTATGTGAATTAATTTTCTTCACATCTGCATCTCAGTTAAACTCACAAAAGTACTATTGATGCAGCAGTGCTTAAGCTACACAGAGGTGGAGTGTGGAATTTTGCCTCTTTATAATATACTGAAGCAAAATGCTTTGCTGGAAGCGTTCTGTTCTGGTAACAAGTCCAGATTGTATGTAGCTATTGCTGTCAAAAGCTGTGCTCCTGTTACAGTTAGAAGCTTAAACCTGTCTGTCTGTTAAAGAAATGTTCCGTTACAGCATGTGAAACCTGAAGCAGTGAAAATGGCCAGGTGAAGCAAGGGAAGCATATAAAATGCTATTAAGGTATGGAAGTGTGGAAAGTTTGGTAAAAGGGGAGAAAAGGGAAGGAATTTAGGAATTCATGTTTTTTTTGAACATGAGCTTTTGCTGTAAAAACTATTCTGCTGTACTTTAAAGGCTCCTCTTGAACCATGGTAGAAAATGTCTTACTTGGTTGTTAAACCTATGGAGTGTAATATTTCTGTAGAAGCATGAGACTGATACAAAATGGAATACTGACTAAAGAAATTTCCGTCTTAGTTACAAGCTCAACACCCAGGCACTGCAGAGTGCTTACTATAAATGTGGAGAAAGTGGGGTTAGCTTTTGGGAAAGGATTTCTTCTGGTGGCCACAAACAAGTAGTGTTCCTGCAGAATGAGCAGAGTGATCTTTCAGTTTGTGTGCCCATTCCAAGTGTTTTTCCGTCTCCTGTTACATCTCTACTCAGTCTCCTCTCAACTGAGACTCCATATTCTTTAAGTTTTCCTTTTTACGTCACCTTTTCTAGATCTCTGGTAATTAGTATTTTTTACTGATTCTCTGTTAGAGGTGGGAGGGGATCGAGAACACTGTTGTCACTGGTTTAGTTGCCAATCTTGAGTCAAACCGTGACAATGTCCCTGAGTATCTTAGCAGTCTGAAATTTCTTAACAAATTGTCATTATATTAAATTTGATGTTAAATTTACCTGCTTTCTGTTAATATATGGAAGGTTAGATTTAACAGAGTGATACTGAACATTTAATTATCTTTTTTTCCACATGAGCAGAGAGACTCACCACGATGTTCCAAATTAATATATTTGTCAATATTGCTGTTGAGTTAAGTCACATAGCACGTCTCAACCTCTGAAACTGAGGAATTACTTTTGGAAAATGCAACATATATAAATTATACAAAAATACTCAAATAAATTTCTTAACTGTGGTTGAGCATTAAGCATTCACTGCTTCTGAAGATGAACATGCATTATAAGCAATTCCATAAACATCATAATAACATGTTTGTATAAACCTGGAGAGGCAGCTTCTATTTGTCATCTAAGAGCTGATCTGTGGAATTCGGATTTTGTATAGTGAACACCATTACTTTTTATTGTAATATTACTTGTTATTATAATAAAAATTTACTGGTTAAAACATGTTTCTCTGTGTTGTGAAAAAAGTTGCTAGCTTTTCAAAGTTTCAAGGAAAAGGTTTCAAATTCATTGAAGTGTACAATGTGTACAAAACAAAAGCATGCATTAATTACAAAAGACATATATACTAATTTATGCTAAACCCAGCAATTTATTTGACTATAGAAACAAGGAAGTTCTTTACATAACTCTCCGGCAGTTTTCCCAAAATAAAGTTTCTTAATGAGGAATTACAAGCTAATTTGCAACATTATTTGTGAAAAATGTAACATGTGAACAATCATAGCATAGTACTGTTTCCCTGCCTTCTTCAGACTATGAAGTTTTGCATGGAGGTTTTTGCTAGAAGTTTTGAAGATGCCTGTGTTTTTATATTTATTTTTTTTTTCACAGAGGTGTACAAGCACATAGGTAAGAAGTATTCAGTCTTTTCCTGGTGCTTATTTCAAAACCTGCAAGTATTTTAACCAAACAGCAAGAAAAGGCAATCAAAATTGAAAGATCTGGCTGATAAAATACATTTTTCTGGAATCTCCCACTTTGCTGTCAAAAACAAACTCCCGAAAATAATTTGAGAAAGAAATTAGTAACCAGTCTTGTGAAGAGGATGCAAGCAGCCGTTGTGGAAGTCCAGAGATCGTCTGCCTCCTTTTTATTTGAGCTGACACTAAACCCTTCTGTTCTTTAGAAAGAAGGTTTGCTTTCAGAGAATCATTTACTGTGTCTTGGCACTTGCCAGAGTTGTGTTTTTGTCTGAAGTGTAAGGTCGTATTATTACTTCTCTTGGGACATTAATTGTTGGATGACCTGTGTTCTTTACGAACATAGAACGAACTCAGGAGATCTCACAGTCTTTTCAGGCATGGTTCTGTGATACTATGTTGTTATGAGTTTGCTAAGTCTTGTACACAGTAGGATCTCCTCCTTCCCTTAGTTCACTGGCTGGCTAATACAAGGTCATCCCAGGATGATGTTTAATTGCTTTGGTCAGTGCAAGACAAAAGTGATGACCTTAATGGTCCTGTCGGTGTGAAGAATGCTCTCCTGTTGCTATCAGTCTATAAAATTATTTGATGTCATTATAGACACCAATATTGTGATTCCACCAGATTCATTGTAGCAGCCTGAAACCAGTGGGCATTGATGGTAAAAAAAATTATGGTTGGGGAATTACTTCTGTATGTATGTATGGTATATATAGTAGTGTCTGGTAAGGGTTCTGTATGGTGGCATACATGTTCCTGGTGCTTGATATTCTACAACTTACATTTTGTAGAAAATTCACTCAGGTGGCTTTAGTATTGTCCTTCAGACATCAAGGCTTCTGTTTTCTGGCAGGTTAACCAAACTCATGACAGTATGCTGCTTCACGTTTCCCAGTCAGTGAAAATATGGATGCTTACTGCTTAAGTTAGGACTTGCCTGAATCAAGATCAATGGTCTTCAGAGAAGCAGTTACTTCAGCATTTCGAGTTTTAGGAAGTCCCAAATGCATGCAAATTATTCCTACAGCAACATCAGGGGTTGCTAATGAGAACTGCCCACTCTTGATAGTACTATGTATATTATGTAAACCAAAAAGCGAGGGGAACAGTGTCTCCTTTGTCAAGAATACATGGTATTTTGGATATATCACCAGTGGAATTAACTTTTTATCAGTTATCTTACCAGGGTCCTCAAACTCATGCAGATTAATTCAACAAGGTTTTGTTTGTTGTTTTTTTTTTTTATATTGCTTTGGGGGTTTTTTTTAATAATTATGTCACTTTTTAAACTAGCTTATTTTAGTTTGTGGGTTTTTTTTTTACTCTTGCTGTTTTTACCAAACTGAAAACATTGTATTTTGTCACAGGTGCCAGTCTGGAAATATTTAGATGTAGATGTGTGTAGTCAGGCTAGTTTTTTTAAAAGGAGATTGTAAAATTTTAAAGGAAAATTTTAAATGAAAAGGCTAGAAAAACATGAAAACAATTTTGTTGTTGAGCATAATACAGCTGTTAAAAAGAGCAGATGTTTGTATGTTTTCAAGTGGAATGAGATAATAGAAATTGTGGAAATTTTTCTCCATCCCAAGAAGCATTACAAAGAAAGACTGTAGATTATTTGAACATGTTATTTTGAAAAAGTATTAATACATTCAAAATAAAGTTGAAGATTTTTCTAAAATAAATGTTTATTTCTTTAGCAGTTTGTCCCAGGCAAAAATAATTTGCTTACTTTGCATGTTTTATACAATAATGTCTTAATTTGGCAAAAGTAAGAAATACTAGAATTTCAGTTCTTATGTGGAAGAATAGTGCAAGCACTATGGATCACTTCATATGATATGTGTAACAACTAACTTTGTAATTACAATAAAATATATATATATATGTCTGGTTTTAGCACAGCATTTGGCTTCAGCAACAAGTTTACTGAAAGTTGAAAAAGTGGAAAAGTTCTGCAGAGCAATTCTGACATTCTGCAGGGGAGGGAGGTTTATTTTGGACTAGATGATCTTTCGAGGTCCCTTCCAACCCCTAGGATTCTATGATTCTATGATTTTCTTTCAAGACTGTTTAATGATTTTCATAAGTGATGTATCTGTAAGTGAAAAATACATGTTCTGAGGGAGGTTCCACTTTTAACTGATAGAGCAGAACTATCTCATATGTATTTATTAATCATTTGCTGGTTTTCTGCTGTACGTTGTCACCAGCATCAGCAGGTAAGTTGAGGAGCATCATATATAAATATTTTATATAGATTTATATAATATCTATTATATCTATAATAGACAGGACAAAGGGATGTTTAAAATAATAAAAGCAGGAGAGACTCTGAAAACTTCTTGAATCCCAGTTAAAGATGAATTTTAGCAGCTCCTAACCAATCCTCCACTTAAAGTAAAAATTCAGATGATTTTTTTTTTTCTATGCAGTGGTTTAATAATTTTGGAGGCTCAGTTCATTCTAACAAGGCACAATTTGTAGATACAGATTCCCTACAGAAAACCTTTATCATGTTGTCATCTACTGCTTCCACTTACTCTGTTTAAAGTTGTATTCTAGAAGGACTGGTTTTGATTCTTGCTGCTGTTTTCCTCCTCCTCCATCACATAGCTACAAAGAGTACATGCTTTTTAAAGAGCTGCTTTAAAATTTAACAGAGCAGGCTTTCCAAGTTGCTTGCACCAAATCTGCTTGACATCTCCTTTGCTAGCCATGAGAAGAGGGAACCTATGTGTGTTCCTAATCTATCCATCAAAAGCTTCAGCATACCCACCTATTCCTTGAAGAATGATGTGATATCAACAGTGCTGGAATCCTGTCATAGGAAATAAATGGGTTTTACCTCCTGATATAAATAAAGAATACATGCAAGAGAACTATCAGTTAATTTCCTCAAAATCATCAAAGTATTTAGTACCAAAAATTCTCAAAGATCCTGAGTTGTAGGAGAGAAGATTATCTCAAAGGCAAATAGTTAAAAACCTGGGAAGAGAGAGTGGGAATAAATTGTGGGGTTTTTTTCCCAGATGTGACAGGGTACCAGTGAAGTGTTGGGATAAGAGATACTGAAACCTTTGCAGCTCAGTGAACTCTCAAATTATTTGAACAAGAAAGCTAGTTGGAAATTGAGAGCTTTAGCTGAATAATAGTGAGTTAATATAGGTAATTGCTACTAAACAGCGGCATTATTTCCTGGGCATGTAACTTTCCTTCTCGATAGATGCTCAGTAACTTCTCAAAAGATCTTTGCTCTAGCCCTTGCCCTCAGTCATCTGTTTTTGAATACTGTGGAAACCTTCAAAGAAGAGTAATGGAATTGCTGAATATAACTTTTCAGTAAAGTGGAGTAAATGTTTCTGGTAATTTTAAGTGCCATAGGCAGTCACAGTTATTCTCTTGAAAAAAAAAAAAAAGTTTATAAACAATTCAGAGAAAGGCAGAAGACATGCCAAGGAGGTGCTATACCTTTTTGAACAGGTGATCAAACAGATTACAGCTCTTCAGCTTCTAAAAGAAGTGCTAAAAGGTCATGTGACAGGAGTCAATGACATTGAGTGGCGTGAAAAAAAGTGAAGATGGTCTTATTATTCACCCTTTCTTATTGTGTGATAACCTTCCATGAAATTATCAGTCACCAATAAAATAAATTATTAAATAATTAAGTTGTCAAACTAATTGCCACAGGATGTTGTAGTGGGCACATATATAAAGGACCTCCAAGCAGAGTATTCAGATTGATGAACTGTGAGTTCACTGGTAGCCTTCAGGTGGTGATGGTCCAGAGGCAGTTTCTGGGCTAGGAGTTCTCTTTATATCAAGTGCAGAGATATAGAAGAACATGCCAGTGATGGCAGTGTCAGTCTTTGACCTGTTTCTTACAATTTTTTTCTTAAGCATCGTTTTTGTTAGAAAAAAGACAGTAGCTTGACATACAAAATTTGTCCACTGCTATGTTCAGCCATGTGCTATGGATGCTGTGTTCAGTAATTATACTTCTGAAGTGTCTGGAGTAACCTGTTGACATGGCTTATTTGATTGCTAATACTGTATAATTATGATATATGTATGATTCTGCTCTTTCTCCAGCTTGTACCTACGTTTCTATTCCCTGCTTAGAGACTCTTTTCATGAGGATAAGAACAGATTGTATTTTTTGAAACACTAGCCTTTGAACAGTAAAGGAAGTGTGCATAGATGATAAGGGAATTTTCTTATTCCCATGAGTGGAACTTAACCTTAAAACTGAGACAAATTAAATATCTATACTAAAAGAAAACATCCCTCCCACCCTTAAGTGTAGTGCTGTGTATCTCAATTATTTTGTGGTTAAACCTAATTATAGCTAAACTGTTCTCAGTTTTGGGATTAGTTTTTCCTGTGGTAATCTGTCTTAAGATGGGGTATCTAACATTTTTTCTTGTCATTGTTGCTGTCATTGGACAGTGTCTCTTACACAATGCTGAATTCTTTGGAGTATTTTGAAAGTATGTGTAAATTATGACAAATTCTATCTGGATTTGTATTCAGGATTTTTTTGGTGTGTGTGCATCTGAATGATAGGTTGACTTGCAGCCAGTTCAATCAGTAATTATTTGCTCAGCTGAGCCCAAAAATATGCTAATAACAAATCCATTCAGTCCCCCATCTAGCAAAAAAATGCAGTTGTGCCTAAGCATGCCAGTGAATTCTTCTCCCAGGTTGCTTATACACTTGGCACCTGCACATGTCTGTGAGCATGCCAGACTTTTGTCTGTGGTGAATGCAAAAGTGATTGAAGACCTAACATTGCCAGATAATAATTTCTGGACATGCATGCTGATTCATGTGTTTTCCTTAGTCCAATCATCAAGCTGGGAAACAAGTACAGAAAATTTTTCTGCTTTTTCCAGCCTATGTTTCCAGCAGGCATTTGCTGCATCTGGTCTTGGCTGGCAGGCTTACTTCAAGGTCCCTGCCTATCCAGAAATCAGCTGCTCATGCAAATATGCAAGAGTTGACACCATCTATGAAATCTGGTTCTTATCTCTCCATCATTAGGGTTTATTGATTGTACTGTCATTTTCGGGTATAATCTCTGACTCAGGGTCAGTCTCTTTACCATGAGTACTGCAGCTTCTAGCTCACTGTGTAAATGATGAGCATAAGACTCAAACACTCTTTTTGCACAGTGTGCAGAAATCCTAATTAACAGCAGAAATTACTACACTGAAATAATCTTTATGGCTGCAAACAATATTCTGGTTTTATTTAAATGGTAGGTCCATAAGGTTTTGGAATACCTTGTGGGGTGATTGGGATACAGCTTTGGATGAGCTCACTACAAGCCTGCCTCACAGCTATGTCTATGATTAATTATTTTTTTCCTGGCAATTATGTGTTAACTTATGTGATAAAAAGATAATACTAATGTATTAGTTAGCAGAAGGCTATTACTTGACACCTGCCTTTGTTTTTGCAGATTGAGCTACTATGTGGCTTTTCAGTCTAATGCTTTGAATACTAGACAGGTGCAACAATCAAGCTGATACTATTTATAAGGGCTAAGGAAGCTACTAATATTTGAAAAGATTCAAAGACTATCACAGTGTCCGCGGGCTGAACAAGTGTTCTTTCTGAGAAATAATCTTCCTGTCAGTTTTCTTTTTATTCGCTACAGGAGCAGCATAATTGTCAGTATCCATATTTGATAAATACTGTTCTGGTAGCAGATAAAAACTTCAGGAGCGGATTTCTGTGACTACTTTAAAAGTAGATAATTAGGCCACAGTTCTGTTGACTGAAGATGGGCATCTGGGCCCGATGGTGTCCTGTCTGGTCAGTGGTTGTTGCTGTAGAGGAACAAGAGTCTCCATATTTGGTGGCTCTGTGTAGGTGCCTCAGATGTTCCAAGGCACCTAAAACTGGTTTTTTAGGTGATTGAAAAAGTCTTTCATTGGCAGCTTTGCTACAACCAGGTAAAATTTTATTTTCAATCTTGATTTGAACTGCACTCTGATTTTCCCAAGCAAAATTTATATTTCTTTAAAATTTTCAACAGCAAAATATGCATGTTAATATACATTAATTTGACAAATAAGAAATTCTTGTTACTTTAAATAAGAGCCATGATTTGGGGACTACGTTATAAAAAGTATTTATGTGTATGAGCACAAATATATTACATATCTTGGTCTGTCATCCCTTCTTTATACCTGTATTCTTCTAAGTTTGGAATCTGAGTTCATAAGGAATTTATTCATAAAGGAAATGATTCAATGTTTTTTTATCTTGAAGTCCTCCAGGTTCTGGAAATGGATAAAATACCTGTGCTGCCCCAGTTGGTCCCATTGATTAAAAATTACCACATTGTCTTTTTGTGGTGCATAAAAATGTGAAGTGCAAAAAAGGGAACATCTGTCAATAAAAAAAATGTATATAAGCAATAAATAACCATTTATTTATTGACTCTGATCCATTTTACAGTAGTCTCCAAAGACAGTGACTGTATGAAAGCAGTAAGTTAACTAAAATGATCACTGGGAATATTTTTATTCTTGCCTGCAGCCTTGTGAAAAAAGAAGAGAATGCATACCTGACAATAAATGAATTAAGTTGGTTGTAGTAACAATCTATCTCTGCCATCAGCTGCAATTGACATGACATAGAAGTTGCCTGATCCTGATAATATTTGGAAAGACCGGCATGACTTTCTCTGAATAAGTCTGAAAAATTAATCCATTCTCTCTGCTCATTCTTTTCAATAGCTTACTAATGCAGACATTCTAAAGGAGATGCTGGCACGTCTTTTCCTCCTGTTAGTTTTAGATGTAAACTCATCTAGCATTAAGTACACGAATTACAATTTTACAATCTAGGTCTTTAATGAGAGAAGAAATCATGATAAAATTGAGATCCTTCAGGCTTTTGTCATAAGAAAGCAATTGGTACTGCATGAGAAATAGGGACAACTCATGAGATCTTCAATAGTCACAGAAGATAGTCTAATGAAAATATTATATCTTTCTTGTAACTGTTATACGGTACCATTATTCTCTAGAATCAGTTGACAGGAGCAAGTGAGACTGTTAAACAGAAACTGTTGATAATAGGAAGAACACAAATCTGGTATGTAAAAATGAGAAATACTCAAAATAATTTCATTCATCTACTCATAATGGATATTAAAATAATAATAATTTTCTGATAACAGTTCTGGGAAATGGTATACTCTTACAGTAGGTGAAATAAGTCTCCTTTAACATGGAAGAGATGTCTTTATATCTCTTAAGTGAACAGTATGTCCCAAAAGAGTATGGGATTATACAGGAACCTCTATATCATTGGAGGTAATCATATTAGGAGTTGGGGATAGCTATCTGCATAGAGGTATGTGTAGATATATGCAAGTGCCTGAGTTTCTGCAACTATTGTGGAAATTGTGACTGTGCTGCCAGTATAAGTCTGTTAGACACAGCAAACATAATGCCATGGGAAGATGCCTACACGATCTTGTTACTAGAATAGTTTTAACATGCAGTTTATAAAATCACAAAACTTATTAAATAACTACAATAAAATTCTGTATTTCTTACTTTAAACTTTCATGTTACATATTATCTATCTATTCTGATAACTACTTTAAGTTCAAGAGCTACCTTTTACTGAGAAATACTTGGATTATTACTGAATTTTTGAGTTGGTGCTAAAGCAGCTGAAAAATGGAGAAGTTGTTTTTTTTTTTCTACTTTATGTTTTGATTTTCATTATAATTACTATTTTTTTTTCATGTATAAGGATCAAATGCTTAATTGAATGATGATGACTCCCTATACAAATGACATTTATGACACTTGTAAATGTTCCGAAGTGCTCAGATGCTAATCCAACAGAAAACATTATGCTAGAAGTAGCTGACAGGCTTTTGTGTGCAGGGAAAAGCAGTTTAATTTCCTGTAGGTAGACACAGGTGAGCTCACATATACAAAGTGAGTTTCAAAGTCATTGAGTCTTAAAATGTTCACTATTCAGTCAAAAACTGAAATGAAGTGATTTTTGGTGGAACTGCAGGTTAATACTTAGGTGGTACTTCTTATAGTCTGTGTTGACTTGTTATCTAAGCAAGACAATTTCTGTAGCTTTCAATTTTGAAGTAGTACTATTAAATTTTGCTAGTTAGTGTTGAAATTTTGGTAATTTTAGTAAGCTTCTGCTTATGTAATGGTAAAATGACAGTCATTGCCTTTTTGATTTATCTGATACTTTTAAGTCTTCATTTCTTGGTAATTAAAAAAGTTAATTAAATAAAAACTGTAAATATTATATTATCTCGTCATTTGAGTTATCGTCAGTCATGATCCATACCTATGCAACACAGCTTTATATTAGTTGAGCAAATGGCAATACCAATGGCACTGGCAGGTTGTCCTTCCCACTACTCGTGTTGTTACTAGGCAATTGAAACCATTTTGGCTGGGTTTATTGCCAGTCAGCTGCTCTTCAAAACACTTAAAGATTTGAGAATTTTGAGTTGAATTTCCAATTGTGTGTGGGAATGTGCCCTCCCACCTAGCTGTTTCATCTTCCTTTTTGTGTATTTCTGCCTATTTCTCTGTATCTTATCCTATTTCATTGTCTGCTATTGTTCCTTGCTGGTGTGCTTTACCTGCTGCAGATTGTTTCTGTCTTTTCCACCCTGTCTCAGTCCCTTCCTTTTGTTTGTTTTTCATCCTATTTCTTGATTTCTCTTTTGCATGTTGTTGCCCTGCCGTCATGTCTCCTACTTCTTACAAGCAATATTTTTGGTATAGATAATTTTTTCTTTCTATTCACTGCCTGAGCAGAAGCCAATTGAATTTAGAAAGCCCAGTGGAAAGCTATCTGGCCTCATTTCACAGCAAAATTCCATGGTGAGCTCAAATAACTGGAAGGACAAATGGCAGAGGAAGTCTGCCTAGAGAAGAATTTCTCATTAACCAGTTTCAGGAGGTCATCACAGATTAGTTTTAAGTAAGACAGATGTGAAACATTTTGATTTCTTGAGTTTTCTTGAGCTATGACTTACTAATGAGTCTACAGTGTAGTTAGTGTACTGTAGGAAATTAACACAGTTTTTCTCATCACAGCTGTTATAAGAAAAAATGAGGTTTGCTTCATTGAGTTTGATAGTTGTAAATTTTAGGTAAGTCTTCTCCATCATCATTATTGAATGATGGTCTGTCTAACTAGAAGATCTTTGGACTTCCGTTACAGAAGTGTCTGTTTACAGGCAAGAAGAGAAGATTCTACTCACTAGTGTTGCTTGCCAGAATTAAACAAACGTAGTTAAAGCTCTGTGTTCTGGTGACTTACTATTCTTGAGTAGTTCACTTTTGTCTATAGAAATAAATACTGAAGTAAGTCATGACACCATTTCATGCCATTAGGGATCCCTAGTGTCTCTCATAATATTTGCCTTATATTTTAATAGTAAATCTAACATAGATTTGTTATAAATACTGAGAATACGTAGTAATATTTTACTGAGAAGTTCACTGCAGTTATGTGTCTAATTTTATAATAAAATCATAATGTTCTAACTTCTGTAAATCACAGACTAAATAAAACTCAGCTTTCCAAGTGGATAAATCTCATAGTTTATTTAGTAATGGGAGACACTTGCCATGCCGGGTAACCTTTTGTTCACTAGCAGAAGGTATAGTGTTACTTGGAAGTGTCAGAATATATTGCCATCATGTAAAAATCCAATTATTTTAACTTTTCCTACTTTTTTTTTTTTTTTTATGACCTATCCTGCTGAAATTGTAATGAGAATTCACAGGCTCACTTCAGCAGATAGATGGCAGAATGTACATATTTATAACTGGAAAAAAAGCTGTTTTGTTTTGTCACAAGTCCTTCTTATTGTCTTGTTGACCTTTAGCAAGGTATGAAGAAATGGAATCCTATAATACAGAAAATATTACCTCAGAATAAGCTTCAAGAAACAACTCCCTTTTTGTTATGTGTGTATATTAAAAATGTGCAAAAAAACCTCACAAGTATAAAAGCACACATGCTTTTGTTTACATATTTACTACTCAGCTAAACTTGCTGAAACATTTTGGTATGTAATATTTCCTGTCTACACAAACAACTTTTTCACATTTACATCAAGCTTGAGTTGATAGTGACATTATGGTCACAGTGGTTTTGTAGCTTAACCAGGGAAATACCTTATCAAAACTGCACTATGTCAAAGCAGCTTGACCTTGCATGTAATTACTAATCAAAAGCCATCCAAGCAGGCTGTTCAAGTATTTAAACTGAACAAGAATACTGTATATTTGTTTTCTTCAATAAGTAGCAAACAAGGTCACAGTAACTGGCCAAGGGGAAAACATTTACCAAACTTCTGACGTCTAAGCTTTTCCCTCATATTGCTGCAAAGTTGAAAATGTCATTTATTTATTATTTTTTTTCCACTCCAGGAATGTTAGTCTTAGTAGTTTGTAGTGAGCTGCTGCCATTGAAGATGATTAGCCCTATCCCTGAACTCCTGGAGATCTTTGTGAGACAATAGAAATCAGGTTTTTGTTCCCTTGCAAAGCCTGATTAGTGAGAACTGGTTCATGTCCATTCTTCTCAAGCCTAAGACTCTTTGGAGAGAGAAGCTGCATCCTTGCTGTGTATAAGCAGGAGTGTACCATGGTGCATGAGCTACTTCAGAACACTTTGGACTTTCACAAAATAGGCTTCTTTGGTCTTAAGCTGTTTCCCTCTTGAATGCCTCACAACAGCATCTGTATGTTTATGCAAGCCATTGGTTTGTGGTCATTGCCTAGACATGATATTGCTGTAATCTCCCTTATGAGGAAAGGCTGAGGGAGCTGGGTCTCTTTAGCTTGCAGAAGAGGAGACTGAGGGGAGACCTCATCAAAGTTTACAAATATGTTAAGTGGGAGTGTCAGGAGGACAGACCTAGGCTTTTTTTAGTGACATCCAGTGATAGGACAAAGGGCAATGGGTGCAAACTGGAGCATAGGAGGTTCCATGTAAATATCAGAAAAAACTTGTGAGAGTGACAGAGCACTGGAACAGGCTGTCCAGAGAGGTTGTGGAGTCTCCTTCTCTGGAGACATTCAAACCCCACCTGGACAAGTTCCTGTGTGATGTGCTCTAGGTGATCCTGCTCTGGCAGGGGGGTTGGACTCGATGATCTTTTGAGGTCCCTTCCAACCCCTAAGATTCTGTGATTCTGTGATTTTACTGCTACTTGAGGTGACTTCACTAGCTGTATTCTTTAACATCTCCCCTCAGACTTGTTTCTGTAGGGTCACACATCAAGCACTGCGCCATTCCCAAAGTCTAGGCACTTCTATAATGGGACTTTTCAGGCCACCACTGCTTAATTGATGGTTGGGTAATGCATACCATCAGCTGTTTTTAGAATACTTATGTGAGCCCCTCAAAGGAAGTGGTTTCTAGTCTACGCATATGTTAGTTTGAAAAGGCAAATCTTTCCTATGTATGTCTGCTTCTGAAAGTAAATGATTGAAAGTTGCAGTGAGTCAAAAAAGACAGCATGTATGTTCTGTTCGTGCAGTGTTAGTGAGGCAGGGATTATAGCCTCTGTCCTGCAGGACAAGACTTCAGTCTTTAGTCATTAGGGTAAATACACCTTTTGCTGAAATGCACTTGTGAATTACCCAAGGAAGGAACAGGATTACTGGTAAGGAGAATTTTCTCCCTTGGTTTTGAAAGCTACAGTCAAGAGAAGGAGCTTAAAAAAATGCAACTAAGCAAGAATATCAGGGTAAGGAAGGAATTGGAGGTTTAACAGCCCTTTCAGTTGAGAAGCTATGGAAAATATTGGGTGAGGGTGAAAAAAACCATTGGAGATAAGGTTTATTTCTCTGCCTAGATACAATGTGCTGTGTTTATGAATACTGATAAGAGAATTACCATATGTAATGCTGAATTAGATTTTCACAGACAGGAGCTCAATGAAAACATAATTTATTTTTCTGTCTTGAAGTAAGTCCTATGGTAAAAAGCTGTGAAATCATCTACTTTTGCAATAAATACATAGTAGATAATTAATATTTTGGGTTTATGCTACATTTTAAAATATTTTTGTAAATCAGTTGAAGCACTTGAAAAGTAAACAGGATGTAAGGAAATTTTATCTCAAATGGCATTCAATAGCTGTTCATCAAATTGGATTTTAACATGGAAAGTGAAGTTTAGTTCAAAGACTTAGTGAAGGTGATATACTATTAGAATCTGGGAAATGTAAATTAACTCTCTTTTTAAAACAGCTTTTCTAAGAATTTAAATACCTTTCCAAGGATATTTTTTATTATTAAAAAAAGGAAGAAGTTGATGTCATATTGTAGCTACATAGGATCCTGGTGTTTCTTTAATTGTTCTTATATTGGGACCTAGATTCTAGCAACATGCTGAATAGCTTTTAAAACATGAGAAAACTCTAGCAGGAGGGTTTATGTGGTACCCTCCTTTTAATTATTAATTTAAGTGAAATATTGTGATTGTTTTACATAGTTTCTGATTATTAGCCCAGATTAACACAAATGCACTAGGCAGACTTTTGGTAATTTCAGGAATAATAGTAGTTACATTTTTAATAGAGGAATATGAGTAAGCATGTTAATTTTACTGTTTACTAGGTAGGGAAGTGGGATTATGAATCTGTCTCTGCTTCTCATATTTATTTTCTTAATAAGCCCAACATATTTTCTGTTAATTATGTTGATTTTTCAATTATAAATGGGTGTATAACACATGCTGTAAATCAATATTAATTACATTGACATATTTCCTCCATATTTAAGGCAAACTATAAAATAATCAACAAATTCAAATTACCTGCTTATCTTCACTAGTGTGAGAAGATTGGAAGTGGAGCTCTTTGAGAATGCATAAACCATATGCAAATTATTGTTCCAAATTTTGATGATTGCTTGAAAAGAGAGAAACCTATCTAAGGTATAGGCTTATTTAAGAATATGAGAAGTAGAAATAATAGTATGTACCAATCAAAATCCACTGATGTAATCCATGAAAATCTTACTAATATATTTGATGTATCTTTTTTGAAAGTGGTTTTTGTTTGTTTGGTTGGTTTTTTTGCCAGATATGGACCAAACAGATAATTAAATGGAGTGCAGTGAAAATTTAAATTCATGCTTACACTTATGCTTGCCAGGGATCTCATTGTAGTCTAGGAAATATAAAAAATACAGACTCATTCACATGTGTATCTCTGCAAGACTGTGGCTTGAGAAACCCATTTTGTCACTGTAATTTGGAGTAACACAGTGTAACAACTAAAGCTTTCCAGTTAGTTTTAAGATTATTTAATGAATGTTAAAACTGTTCAATATTTAAGGCGTATGATTTATGGTGTTTTGTGTGACATAGGGTGTAAGCTGCCCATGTGCGGTATGGATAGACAGACTTGTTTGTGTTACTTAGAAAATTCTAATAGATTACTTTAAATGTTATAAAACATTAACATAATCTAAATGTTTTCTTTATATCATTCTTTTGATTGAAGCAAAGGAGATATACTCTAGCTAATCAGAAATTGTTTCCATGTTTCTTTAAAGTCTGTATCAAAATGTTGACATACAGTACTTAGTGAAGACAATTTCATATATATCTCTGTATACCAATCCATGCTGATTAAAATATCTAGATGTAATATATGGAACCTTGTATGGTTTGTCCATTCTAAGCCATGGTTTGAGGATTAACCAAGTATTTACCCAAAATTGCTCACGATGTTATCTCAGATTATTTGAATGTGAGTGAAGAAACACCATCACTGCCACCAGTTTCATTAAGAGGATACAGCTGGGACTTGCCAGATAACCAGTGATTGGCAAAGAGAGATGTCTTAAGTATATTCTCGTGCAGTGAAAGACTAGGGAAGGATAAAAGATCCTTGCAGTATATGAAGATATAAAATACTGCTTGAGCAAAGAAATACAATTAAATGCAGAAGAATCTCTATCTGGTGGCCTCACCTGTAGAGGTTACAGTGTATGATTAAGTAGGTGTACTGCTCTCTTGTGTCATCTTGGGGAATGTGTTACTGGAAAATATTCAATGTGTATGGATTTGTTGCTCACAGAGACAGTCTTCCAAACCTTGAAGGCCATTCTTCTTAACCTTCCATGTTGAACATAAAGAACAGAAGTGGTAT
Organism: Apus apus; assembly: GCF_020740795.1. Classification (NCBI taxonomy): domain Eukaryota; kingdom Metazoa; phylum Chordata; class Aves; order Apodiformes; family Apodidae; genus Apus; species Apus apus. The sequence continues at coordinate 19,623,142 of NC_067282.1, forward strand.
CTGTCTACAGCAGATTGGCTACTAAAACAGCAGTCTCAGAATGCTCCTTCTTCATTCAGGGTCAAGCTCTTACAACAGTGAGGTTACTTCCATTAGTTGATCTCAGAATAAGGTCAGACTTTCCTACATTACTTTACCTCCTGGTCTCTCAATGTATGGCCTTCACAGGAAGAACAACTTCCCTAGCAACAGTGCAAACACATTTTAATTCAACTCCATCCAAACAGTTTCTGAATTTTTAACCTGATGGTGAATAATTGTCTTCACTTATTCGCAGTCACTTTGCAATATCCATGTCATTGCAGGAATAATATTCTTATGTGCTGCTGGATGCAGAATATCACAAATGCAACACCTGATTTCTGTCTTCCCTGACTTCCCAGTCTTCAGAAAAAAATATGCAGGCACCCCGTTGTGAAAATTAGAATGGTTGGAGACAACTTTTCTGGGTATCAAAGTGCCAATCCCTCCTAAATTCAGTCTTTAAAATTTAAGGAGAACACAAGGATCCAAAAATATTAATTTTCTCCCTGTACCATTCTCTGAAGAAAATTTGAATATAGTATTGGCCAGACTTTTTCTTTCTGAGCTATTTCAGTAGCCTATAAACCAACATCCTGTTTGTTTGCTCTGTCCTGTGCCAACCAGTAGAGACTTATGGGGGAATTTTGTGACATACATTTATATACCGTCACATACACCCAGGTGTGTGACAGGCTGTATGTCTGTTTTTAAAATGCAGCTTCATTAATTTTTTTTTCTTCTTTTAGGGCAGCCACAGAGTAATAAATTGTATAAGAAATAACAACTACTAGCTTTTGATAGTAAACTAGTATGCCCTTAACTTTAGAAAAAGCTTAAAATCCAAGTGCATTAATCAGGAAAGAGAAATGCTACTAGGGTTTTTTTTGAGAATATAAAAATTAAGTGGTCTGGTAATGATGTTTTTTGTCAATTTTAAGGATCCTGTGAGGCAGGGAAAATCAGTTAATTACAAAGTCTAAAGACCACAATTAAAGAAAAAGAGCCTCAAAGGTATGTGGACATTCTGAAAAGCTTGGCAATGACTACTTGTATGTTACTGGTCATCCCTTAAAGCCTCTTCCTGTGAATATTCCAGGAAACATCAGGGATACTTTCTGAGAAAATGCTACAAGCAGTACAGATAGATGTATGTCATGGTTGGACTGGGTATGCAGGTAATCATACCGTGAATACAAGGGTCCATTCTATTTAGTGCAGTAGCTGACCAGGGCAACACACTTGTACACTGATTTTGGTGCTTACCTGCTATGAGGGATTAAAAATAGGTAATAGCTCAGAGGCTGTTGGGCACTTCTATCGTAGGAAATGATCAGTGAATTTCTGGAAGTTGTTTCCTGCTGGCAGGGCTGGTCTGTGACTTGGCTTTGTGTTTGTTCTGCAACCATTTGCTAACAGCTAATGGACTCGGTGTTTGCCTGCACGGCCGGAAATGAAGCAGCCTGCCTAGGTAGCACAGTTTTCTAGACAGTGAATGAGATGACCGTACAAAGTAGGATGCAGCTTTCTCACTTTAGCTGCTGCAAAGCCAACTAAGTGTGTGAAATAAAGACGTAAAGTAAAATGGTGTGATGAATAACAGAGAAATGGACTTTTAACCATAACTTGTTGACTGATAATGCTGAAACTATTTCAAATCACAAGTTTACTAAGGGAAAAACTTAGACATTTGTTGATGGTGTATATTGCTAAAATCAAACCAGTTGTCTCCTGTTTTGGACATTGAGAGGAGCTAAGCAGAGCCTCTTTAATTTTGTTGCCTGTTGGGTTTTGTGTATTTTTTCTAAAATAGCTGGTCAGAGTGAGATGCCCAGTTAAAATAAACATTGTTCCAGATAGTGCTCCAGAAAGAACATTAGGCACACTTTTAATTCCCATTTAAGCTAATTCAGCTATTTATTTTTAGAGTATATTCTAACTTAGCTTCACAAGGTAGGGTGTCACATTATTGAAAGCTGCCAAAAATATCATAATTACTACATAATTACATTATTCCCATGCTGAATTTATGCACTTCAGTCAAACATAAAATAGTTTATGATTTATTCCCTGGTTGATTATTGCTTCTTCTATATTATAAGACTACACTTACCATTTACTTGCTTTTGCCAGATAGTAAATTAAGTGTACTCATGTGTCTAATTTTTCTGCTTGCATTTTGGCAGTTAAAATCTCAGTAGGGCCAACAGATTGTTTATTATTATTATTGACATTAGTAATTGTTATTTTTATAGTCTTTACAGTGGATGGTTGCTCAGAAGCATCTGATGGATCAAGGGCTCTGACTTAACCGTTGGTATTAAGGCTCTACTTCTACACAAGTTCAAAACTTCAAACCAGATTCTTAAAAATCATATTCTGTGTACTTCTACTCTTGCTTTTTCAAGACTGTTTGAGTTTATTTCACAGAAGGTCAGAACACAAATTGCTATTTTATTATGGTGGTTGGTGAGAAAACTTGTCCTTTTTCTGTTTCCTTTCTTTCGGCCTTCTCGTTGTCTTCCTAGAACATCAGAAGGCATAAAAACTGCTGAGAATCTCAGCTGAACGCTGAGGTTCTGTTGTCTGCCTGATGAGAACAATCATCTTGATCTAGAAAAGGTACTCTGGATTAGCTACATCAGTCTGCTGTTATCATCTCCATGGCTGATCTTATGAAAGTATCATTTCAATTATATATGTTTTCAATGTAACTGCATTGTGTTAACCAAAGATTGCCCAGGCCTTCAACGTGAGGACAATTCTTTCTGTGAACTGTTTTGGTGGGTTGACCTGTATGGTACAGGTCTAAACTGACCCTAGCAATTTAGAAGCAAGGGACTTAGATTAGGTCCAGAGTGAAAAATGGAAGCGCTATGAAATACTGTATACCTCTAGTTTCTAAAATAATAGCTAAAGGTAGATGTGGTTTAGGCTACTTTATAGCACTAAAAATACTTTTTATTTTGCCTTTTTTCACCCTCCCATTTCTGGTATTTTTTTCCCTGACATTCTTTTAGTGAGTCATAGGGTACAGTATGATTTTGAGTGCAAAATTAAGAGTAATCTACTTCAGAACAGTTTTATGATGGCAGCTTGTGAAATGGAAAATCATTAATCCTTCAGTGTTTTATAGTGTAGTTTTAAAGGAAAAGTAAAATGCTTTGGGAACATGTGTTGTTTTTTTTCTTAGCTACCAAAAAAAAATATGGGAGATAATCAGTATGGGGTAAAAGCTTTTTTTTCTTTAGCTCATTGTTTTACTCAAGTGTAGAAGTTGACGTCCCTTTCTAGATACTTACCATAGTCCTATTATTAGAAAGAGACAAGATCTTGTTCTATCAATAACCAGCCTGCTGTCCTATCCCTTACAAATTTAAAAAGCACATCAAGCATAGCCAACTCAAACTGTGTTGGAGGGAGACAGTAGAAAAAATTGTTTCCAACAGCTCTTGTTTCATGTTACAGCCTCTAGCAGCAGTGGGAAGTTAGGAGAACTGAAAAAATTTATTTTTTAAAAAAAAGGTGATTTTTCTGTAGTATTGTTACTCAAGATCACAGGTGACTTAACAGGTACAAGAAAAAGTATTGAGAAAACTTGGACAATTTCCCTCCATTCCTGGAAGTCCAGAGGAGTGTAGTAAATAATTGTCTATTAAATTTTCTGACCATTAATAAAATTACTCACCCCTGCCTTTATTTGGTTGGTTTTGTTTTTTGCTTTCAGTGATTCTAGTAAATAAATATTTATGTGTGGAGGGTTTTTTCCTTTTTTTTTTTTTGCATTTGTTAATACTATTAGGTATCTATTTTCAGGGAGTTTTACTTTTTTTTTTTCAAATTATGTGCCTTTTTATCATAAACATATGTTGGTTTTGCTGTACTGTTTTACCTTTCTGAACCTTTATCAAGATACCTTTTACTATTTCATATGGCAAAACTTTGTTTCATTTGGAGTTCTACATGCTAATTTTAACTATATTTATTTACTGGTTGTCTCAAAATTACAGTTTTCAGCAGTAGAGGACTTGTATTCTCAGTTAGCTCATTATTAACTGTCTCTGGCAATGCAATTTTAGGATACAAGAAGTTTGGGGTATCAGAGGAGAGCGTGTGACTGACACCAACTAATTTTGGGCCACAAAGAGAAAGATACTGCAAATGCAGTAAAACCATTATTCTAGAACTAACCAGATACTCTTTGACTACACAGATGATCCTAAAATCTGTTTCCTGACTTCAGTATGTAAGCCTCTATAGACACAGACTGCTTTTTCACAAATAATCAGAAAATTCTTTTTTTTCTAAGACAAAATCTGTTTTCCATAGAAGCTAGAATATCCTTCTTTTGCCCTAAATCCCTTTTGCTTAACATGCCCGTATCTCACTTTTTAAACATGTCACAGACTTGAAAATTACCTGACTTAAGGTAGAGAAGTTGACACAGATAGGACCTAATGGCTTCTATGTCTGTTTAAGTTAGATTACTTAGTCAAACCATTACATGACAGTCATTGTCTTCTCCACCCATGTTGTCTTGTACTTTGAGGGATAAGCAGATGTTCTTGAAATCTTATAGGTATACACAGAATTTTTTGTCAAAATTGTAGTTTTTTGCTCTAAAAAAAAAAAAGTTACATCTTTTAATGAGAGAATATTCAAACCACAATTGAAGAGTCATTTCCCATTGTCTTCTCATGGCATAAGCTTGCAACTACTTCTCATTAGGCTAGTGCTGGTATGAGTGGACTCATACTCGATGTGAATGATAAATATGATTGCTTACTTACTTTTCTAGGACTAAATCATCAGTCATTTACTTTCAAAATGCGAGTGAACAGGAGGTTTGCAGTTTTTGGTGAGGAATGGGACACAAGCGCTCTTGAACTGTGAAGATAATTATGTCACTAAAAGAAAGACTTTCTACAGAAAGTTTTTCTACAGATGCATGAAAGTCCATAACTGAAGTAATTGTCACTATACTAACGCATTCTGATGTTAGACTGAACTTTAACATTGCAACACAAATATAGATTTTGAACTGATATTTACTTCTCACTTACTGTAAACTGTACTGTTACAAACATTTGCAGTCCAAACAGGTGTTAGTCCATCAGAGCAAACAGATTTTGGTTCATGACTCGTAAGATGTTGTCAGTTAAAGTAGTCAGGAGGGTAATTCAGGAATATATCTTGGTCTTGGATGTGAGGGCGATCTGGCTGCGACATCTGTCACCCCATTGATCGCCAGGGTTGATTCGGCTGATCTGGCTGGCTAGGCGGGTGTCCCCTTCCTCCCTCACCGCTCCATGTGCGTCCCTCCCAAAGCTGCGCGCTCGGTCGAAGAGGACGACCTTCCCCGATAGAGACGTACCGTTCATCGGTCAAAGGTATACGGTAGCTGCGCTCCCCTGCTAGAACCTCCAAACAAGCTCAAGGTCCATTTGTAGGAGAACGTAGGGTAGTCAAGCTTCCAAGACTGCAGACACATCCAAGTGAGGCACTGCATGGGGCAGTCTGCCATTGTTTTTTTGAGCACGCGGCAGCGCAGAGCGGAGAGCGGCAGCGGCACCGGCAGCGGTGAGAGCTGCTCCTTTAATTACTGAAGATTAGAGAAGGGGCCGGGCTTCCCGGAGACAGCGAAGCCGGAGCAGAGCGAGGAGACCCGGTCTGAGCGGGAATCCTGAGAGGAACAGGAAGGCTGACGTGGCGGGGGTGTGGCTGAGAACGGCGGCAGGTTTAACAGCGGCCATCTCGGCAGCTCCTCAGAGCACGCGGCAGCGCAGAGCGGAGAGCGGCAGCGGCCATCACAGGGAGTGGCGCGAGGGCAGGGAGCGCGAGCACACGCGGAGAGCGAGGGCAGGCAGGAAGCAGAGAACACCAGTAAATTTCTCTAGCATGGTGACAACACGCCCTAAAACCGTATTGAAAAAGGATATGGGAACTCAGACGGAGGTTCTGAGCAGGCACGCAGCTGTGCAGGTCTCTGGCTGCAGCGACTGCCTGAGCCTGGCGCTGGTGCCAGAGGGAGCCAGTGGCACCGCGTGTGTGCGGTGCGAGCAAATCAATGATCTCCTCAGGCAGGTTGTTAGACTGACAGAGGAGGTTGAAAGACTTAGAATCATCAGAGATTGTGAGAGCGAAATAGATTGGTGGAGCCAAACCCTGAGGCAAGGGCAGAAGGAAGAGGTGCTAGAAGAAGTGACAGATCCCCTCCCCTCCTGTTCTCAGACAGAAGGAGAGAACGTTAGGGACATGGAGGAATGGAGGGAGGTCCGTCCTCGGAGAGGCAAGAAAAAACCCTCCCAACTCCCTCCACCCTCCGAATTGCCCCTGAAGAACAGGTATGAGGCCTTGGAACTTCAGGGAGAGGAAAATGAGGCTGGAGTGACAGATTTGTCTAGTGAACCGCCTAGGACTTGTCGCTCAGCTCCATGACTTAGGACTTCTTCAACTAAGAAGGAAAGGAGGGTAATTGTGGTGGGTGACTCCCTTCTGAGGGGAACAGAGGGGCCAATCTGTCGAGCAGACCCATCCCACAGGGAGGTGTGCTGCCTCCCTGGGGCTCACATTAGAGATGTTAAAAGGAAACTCTCTAGTATGGTAAATCCATCTGATTACTACCCACTGCTGATTTTTCAGGTTGGTAGTGATGAAATTACTACAAGAAATGTAAGGGCAATGAAGAGAGACTTCAGGGCCCTGGGACGGCTAGTTAGGGGGTCTGGAGCACAAGTCGTGTTTGCCTCCATACCTCCTGTAAGAATGGGTGGGGAGGTAAATAGGAAGAGTTTACTTATCAATGAATGGCTACGAGACTGGTGCCAAAGGCAGGGCTTTGGTTTTTTTGACCATGGGCTGCTCTATGAGACACCTGGCCTGATGGTGGCAGGTGGGATGCACCTGTCCCAGAGGGGGAAGAGGCTTTTGGGGCAGGACTTAGCAGGGCTCATTGAGAGAGCTTTAAACTAGATGTGAAGGGGGAAGGGGAGAAAACTGGGTCTGTTAGGGACAAGCCCAAGAGAAACATACCAGGGCCTGAAGAGGGGTGGTCTAAGGAGGATTTGGTCCCACCAGTGTGCTCTACTTGCTTCCTGAAATGCCTGCACACCAATGCACGCAGCATGGGGAATAAACAGGAAGAGTTAGAGGTCTGTGTGCGGTCTAAGAGTTATGATCTGGTAGCAATAACAGAGACGTGGTGGGACAGCTCACACGACTGGAATGTGGCCATGGATGGCTATGTGCTTTTTAGGAAAGATCGGTTGGTGAAGCGAGGTGGTGGAGTTGCTCTTTATGTGAGAGAGCAGCTAGAATGTATCGAGTTTTGTGCAGGGGCTGATGAGGGGCAAGTTGAAAGTCTGTGGGTAAGAATTAAAGGGCAGGGTGTTATGGGTGATACAGTTGTGGGGGTCTACTACAGACCTCCAGATCAAGATGAGGAAGTTGATGAGGCTTTCTACAGGCAGCTGAAAGCAGCCTCACAATTACAGTCCTTGGTCCTTATGGGAGATTTTAACTACCCCAATATCTGCTGGAAGACTTACACAGCCAGCCTTTCACAGTCTAGGAGGTTCCTCCAGTGCATTGATGACAACTTCTTAATGCAAATGGTGGATAAGCCGACTAAAAGAGGAGCGCTGCTGGATCTTGTGCTCACCAACAAGGAGGGCCTTGTTGAAGCAGTGGTGGTCAATGGCAGCCTTGGCTGCAGTGACCACGAGATGGTGGAGTTCAGGATCCTGTGTGGGAGGAACAGAATACCCAGCAGGACCAGAACCCTGGACTTCCACAGAGCAAACTTCAGCCTCCTCAATCAATTGTTAAGGGAAGTCCCATGGGACAGGGTGCTAGAAGGTAAAGGGGCTCAAGATAGCTGGACAACATTCAAGGACCACTTCTTGCAAGCACAGGATCAGTGTGTCCCAATGGGTAGAAAATCTAGTAAGGGAGCTAGGAGACCAGCGTGGTTAAAAAAGGAACTGCTGGGCAAACTCAAATGGAAAAGGAAAATCTATAGATCATGGAAGGAGGGGCTGGTTACTTGGGAGGAATATAGGACTGTTGTCAGAGAATGTAGGGAGGCAACTAGGAAAGCTAAGGCCTCCTTCGAACTTAACCTTGCAAGTCGGGTTAAGGACAATAGAAAGGGCTTTTTCAAATACATAGCCAACAAAACTAATACCAGAGGCAATATAGGCCCACTGCTGAATGAGGCGGGTGCCCTGGTGACAGAGGATTTAAAGAAGGCAGAGGTGCTGAATGCCTTCTTTGCCTCTGTCTTTACTCCTGCAGGCTTTCCCCATGAGCCCCAGTTTCATATAGCCCCAGTAGAAGTCAAGATAAAGAAGGAGTTTGCCCAGGTAGATGAGGATTGGGTTAGGGATCAGTTGCGTAATCTGGACATCCATAAATCGATGGGTCCGGATGGAATGCACCCAAGGGTGCTGAGGGAGCTGGCGGAGGTCATTGCTAGTCCACTCTCCATCATCTTCGGTAAGTCATGGGTAACAGGAGAGGTGCCTGAGGACTGGAGGATAGCAAATGTCACTCCAGTCTACAAGAAGGGCAAGAAGGAGGACCCGGGTAACTATAGACCGGTCAGCCTCACCTCCATCCCTGGAAAGGTGATGGAACAACTTGTCCTTGGCACTATTTCTAGACATATCAAGGAGATGGGGGTCATCAAGAGCAGTCAACATGGTTTTACCAAGGGTAAGTCATGTTTGACTAACCTCATAGCCTTCTATGAGGAAATTACTAGGTGGATAGATGATGGTAGAGCGGTGGATGTGGTCTATCTTGATTTCAGTAAAGCATTTGACACGGTCTCCCACAGCATCCTTGTAGATAAGTTGATCAAGTATAGGTTTGATGATCAGGCAGTGAGGTGGATCAAGAACTGGTTGAAAGGAAGAAGTCAGAGAGTTGTAGTCAATGGGGCAAAATCTAGTTGGAGGCCTGTGACTAGTGGAGTCCCTCAGGGGTCGGTACTGGGACCGGTGTTGTTCAACATCTTCATCAACGACCTGGATGAGGGCACAGAATGTACCCTCAGCAAGTTTGCTGATGACACCAAGCTGGGAGGAGTGGCTGACACACCAGAAGGCTGTGCTGCCATTCAGAGAGACTTAGACAGGCTGGAGACTTGGGCGGGGAAAAACCTGATGAAGTTTAACAAGGGCAAGTGTAGAGTTTTGCATTTGGGGAAGAAAAATGTCATGCACCAGTACAGGTTGGGGGCTGACCTGCTGGAGAGCAGTGTAGGTGAAAGGGATCTGGGGGTCCTGGTAGACAGGAGGATGACCATGAGCCAGCAATGTGCCCTTGTGGCTAAGAAGGCCAATGGCATCCTGGGGTGTATTAGAAAGGGTGTGGTTAGTAGGTCAAGAGAGGTTCTCCTCCCCCTCTATTCTGCATTGGTGAGGCCGCATCTGGAGTATTGTGTCCAGTTCTGGGCCCCTCAGTTCAAGAAGGACAGGGAACTGCTTGAAAGAGTCCAGCGCAGAGCCACAAAGATGATTAAGGGAGTGGAACATCTCCCTTATGAGGAAAGGCTGAGGGAGCTGGGTCTCTTTAGTTTGGAGAAAAGGAGACTGAGGGGTGACCTCATCAATGTTTACAAATACGTAAAGGGTGAGTGTCAAGAAGATGGAGTTAAGCTTTTTTCAGTGATGACCAGTGATAGGACAAGGAGTAATGGATGCAAATTGGAGCATAGGAGGTTTAAGGTGAATATCAGAAAAAATTTTTTTACTGTGAGAGTGACAGAGCACTGGAACAGGCTGCCCAGAGAGGTTGTGGAGTCTCCTTCTCTGGAGACATTCAAAACCCGCCTGGACGCCTTCCTGTGTGATGTACTCTAGGTGACCCTGCTCTGGCAGGGGGGTTGGACTAGATGATCTTTCGAGGTCCCTTCCAACCCCTAAGATTCTATGATTCTATGATTCTATGATTTTCACTGTACTCATTAAATTTTTTTCTTTTTCTTTCCGTTCTTTGCATTTAAATAGGACAGCTGCTTTCAGATGATACAGAACCTTCTGTCAGTTGCTCTTGCTTCAGTCCTACTTCATGAGAATTTCAGAAGATACTAACTGAGGTATTTATTTACTCATTTTTAGAATTTCTACATTGAATGTATTAGGTAGAAAAGCAGAAAAAATACATGATGAATCTAGACTAACAGGAGTGATCATACATACAAAATAATACAAAAGTTCCACCCATAAAGAGAGAGAATAGACTGGACTAGCCTAGCCTATTTCGATTGGAAGGGGCCTACAGCAGTCATCTAGTCCAACTGCCTGACCACTCCATGGCTGACGAAAAATTTACAGTGTGTTTTTAAGGGCAGTGTTCTTCCCTGACACAGCTTTGAACCATTCCCACATGTCCTCTCAGTGAATACCACAGAGAAGAGCTCAGCACCTCCCTCTCCACTTCCCCTCCTCAGCAAGCTACAGACAGCAATGAGGTCATCCTTAGCCTCCTTTTCTCTAAACTAGAGACTCCCAGTGTCCCCAGCTGCTCCTCATAGGACATCCCTTCTAGGCCTTTCACCAGCTTTGTTGCTCTCCTCTGGATGCATTCAGGGACCTTAGCATCCTTCTTAAATGGTGGGCCCCAGAACTGCACCCAGCACTCAAGGTGAGGCCACACAAACATTGGATGCAGCGGGATAATCTCCTCTGACCTCCTGGTGATACTGTTTGATGCCTCCAGGATGTGGTTTGCCTTTTGGCCTTTTTCTATAGCTGGGCACTATGTTAGTTTTTTTATAAACTGAGAGATCAAATAATTATAAATATGAAAAAAGGAAGCATATTAAAATTAAGTTAAAATGTTGCTTTTTTATGGTCTTCTATCAAGTTTTGTCTGATCCTCTGCTTTTCTCCAAGATGGACAAAAAGTTTTACAGGAAATCCCTGGACATGATGACCTTATTACATAAATAAAGACTAAATAATTAAACCTTCAAAACAATCTGGTGTTTATAGATTTATTCCTCTAATACTCACGGGAAATTTCAATTAAAGAAAAGCTTTGGTGTTAACAAAAAAGCCCAAATACTTTCATCATAGTTTATCTTTCCTAAATCCATGAGATTAAATATAAAAGTTTTTTTAAAGATAAAGTAAGTATTTTATTATGAAGAATATTTGTTGTTTTTGTTAGATACTAGGGAATTAATTCCTTCATGTCCTAAAGAACTTCTCTATTTGTGTATGTAAACAGAGTCTGATAAATGATTAATGGCCACAGAACTCAAAAGTGGAAAAACAAAGTATCTTGTAAGCCTGTGATCAGCTGGATTTATGTCAGTACTAAATTTATGATTTGCAGCTGTTAAATATCTGATGGGAGCTTCATCATCTAAAGCACGATGACAGTATGAGTGCATAGCTAGAAAAAAGGAAATATTGTGCTTTGAGAAATGAAATTGTCTAAACATATGGATGATGGTTGCAGTGCTTCTCATTGCACAAAACTTTTACTCTGTAAATCTTACAAATGGATGTTTTAATGCAGACAGCTACCAGCACAGATTCTAAAATAGCATGGGTTCAACAGAGTGTCTGTTGGTCATTGTTTGTGTAGTCAGTCTAATGTAAGCAGTGCCAAGCTGGAATTTTGAGAACTCAGAGCTTAAATGGCACTGAGAAAGATGTTGCATAATTTCTATAATATCATCTTAAAATATGTAATATGTGCATTTTTTTATAGCTCTTGGTATTTATATACATCTTTCTTAAATATCAATAATAGCTTAACTTTGTGGAAAGGTTGGTAATTGTTAGTATAGTTACTGTATAAAGGTCGTATGTACTATTATAGGTATAATATAATACAAGTATTTCCTTATTTGCAATGGAATGTACATATCAGCCATACAGATTATAGGATAATGTTAGCATTAAAATTAAAAGTTTTCAGAAAAACTACTGTTAAAATTCAGTTGGATGTTACATATGGATTCATAAGAGAAAGCATCTCTTTTTTTTCTAATTTTTGCTTTGTGTGCTGTTAGCAGCTGCCTGTGTTAATAGTTTTTACATGCAGATTCTATGAAGTGCTGTATATTCTCAGAGTTTAACAAAGCAGATGGCATGATGTGAGGGGTTGGGCCACTTTAGTTTGCATTATGGATTGGTTATGTCTTACAGTGGGGCAGTTCATTTCTGGAGTCAGTGCACAACAATTTTAGCAGTAGAATGAGCCGCTTATGTCACAGATTATAATTAGCTGCGTCTGTATGGCAAAGCAACAGGATGGAATGCAAAGCAGAGCCAAACATGTGAACGAATTTTCTTCCAGTGATATTTGGCCAGGCCTAAAATATCTTCCACTCCAGATTTAAAAGTAGTGGAAAAGTTAGACAACTCTCTCTTAGGAAGGAACTGATTGTAGTTTATTCAGAAGTCTACATTGTTTCAGATCTCTAAGGTAAGCAGTGATTTTTTAAATTTATTTTTATATCTGTACTAAAATGCTAGCATATTAATAATTGAGTTGTTTTTTGTTTGTTATTTACTTACTCGATGGATGTATTGAACTTCTCCTCCATCTGATTTTCCATGAAACATTTCTGGCTCATTCTGTACTCATTTAAGGATCATGTTGCTGCTTGTGTGATTAATTTTAGAGCCTAAATTTAAGTGTTCATTTTTATGTATAAATACTATTTCAGATTCTGATAGCTTAAATATGCTTGTTTTTACAATTAAATATAGTATCAAATTGCATAGTTTACATTTGCACTTGTGTAATGTTAAGAAGCTAACTTTAAAAATCTTTTACAATATCATATGACTATATAGAGAAATTGCTGCAGTTATATAAATACCTGATTTGCAGTAGTAAACCTCTGATGTTCGTAACTCTAAACTTTTCTCAGTTTATCTATCACATACTGAAAGTTAAATTTAGTCAAGAATTAATCTCTGCTTCTGCTGAACACTTTTTGTTATCTTGATAGTGTGATAATAACTTTCCATCTGAGGAACTGTTACCAAAATCAATTCTAACTTCTTTGAAACATATTTGAATTAATATGGAGTGTCCAACTACGTGTATTCAGAACTCCTTCTATGAATTTGTAGTCTCCTTGAATTCAAATACACTTTGTCTGAATGAAATAAAATTGCTAGCTAGGTATCAGTGTGTTACTGACTCGTTATCAAATTATTTATTGGATGATGCTTAGTGTCTTTTCACCAACAGGTGCTTGCGTTGCATGTGTAATCATGCATCAGAATAACCATGTATGTTCCTAAAACAGGATATTGCCCAAGTATAGAAATGTGATTTGACAGCATCAACACCAGTCAGCTGGGCTCCTTTTATAGAGATATAGGTGGTTTCATTATATTTATCTTAAATCTCCTCCTGCTTGAAGAGATGAATGATGTCCTAGAAGTGTCTGCCTCTCTCCATTGCCTGGAGCAGGGACCTAGGTCACTATGGCTGATGTTATCTGAGTTTGATGAGGTGAATTCTGGCCTGCATAGCCACATCCAAATGCAAAGTCCACATGAGTGAACTATAGTAATTTTGTTCTGTAGAGTTCTGAAAGTTGGCAGTCAGTTAAGATTTTGGGAGTTTTGGTTGTGATGCACAGTCAGAACTGATGCTGCTTCAGCTGAGATGGATGTACATTTACCTTCTAACCAAATGTGATATTCACATATTAGATACAGACCTCCTTTCCATTATGTAATGAAGAACAAATGGTCCTAGAATACTGCCAAGGAGGAAGAGTCACTGCATGGTGTTAAATTAAAAAGGTTTAAATTAAGCCCAGCATTAGAGGGGACCATTTAAAATCTATTTTCTAAACCTTTTCACTTTCGCTAATAATATGCTACTTTTTCTTGGTTGAAATCTCAGTGGTTAAAAGCACATTATGTCTTCGTTTTTAATCATAATCATAAGGCTTTAGTAACAATATGAAGATACAATAGTCATCCATACTGTAATAGGTTTGTATTTATACAGTTGTGACTATACTTTGTGTTGAGGATCCTCACATGAACATGTATGTTTTAAGGTAAGGGAAGAGTTTTGGAGGAATAGTTGAAAGGAAGAAATGTATATATTGTATTGTACAAACCCAAACCTTTGTCAAAGGAAACAGAAAAGTTGTCTGGGCGAGATCCTTTTGTTTGTATAGGCTTGTGAGATTCATTCCTTCCTGTGAAAAGTGATGCCTTTTACATGTGATACAAATCTCAAGTCCTGACCTCTTATAATTTTTTAATTATTTGCATGTCTAGGAATTAAGTAATCTGGATTTCAGTGGGCTTATTTCTCCAAGTTGCTTGTCCCTAGATGTTTAACAAGCAGCCGCTGAAGATTTTCCATAACAAAGATGTTTACAAAGTCTTTCTCTCATACAGGTTTTCTTACATCTAATAAGGTCTTCTTGCCCATTACAGTCTCTCAGTGGAGACATAAATGGGGTTTCCTCTTCTGCCTCATTTTCAGAAAGTTTGTAAGAATGTAGGATTTCTGAGACCTCTACTTGTTTGTTGAATTTGGTTAAAATAGACCAAGAAGTTCAAAAGCTATTGTAGGAAGGAGGGAAACAAATGGGAGACAGACAATTTTGTACATAGCGTGTGTTTGCTTTTTTTGTATATTAAACCAGGCTAAAAGCATCGTAGCAGTTTGGTTAAGAGGTTTATTCAATATCCTGGTCAAGTTTTCAACTTGGGTAACTATTCTCGCTATTTAATTCATCTGAAACTTGGGCTACCTGGGCCAGTCTTCTCATTAAACCTTGCTTTACATCTGCGAAAAGCTGTTAAGCAGCTGCTGCATTTCATGCTGCAGCTGGTTGTGTTTCTGTGGTGAATGAAGTACTTCTGTATAAGAATGTGAAGAGGAATAAAAACTACAGTACATCAGTATTTTTTAAAAAGTAAAGTGGTGTGTACTAAATGTTGGATGTTGCTGGATTAGCCATAAAACACGTGGTTTTCACTAAGACATACTGTATGTTTGTTTATTTGTGTGCATGCGATTGTGTATCCTAAAGATTGTAAGGATTACTTAGGTATGTGTTTTCAAGAATGGGATGTACAGGTGGAATAATTTTGTAATAATGCCTGTTAAAACTCTTAAGTTCCTTCTTGTTTATTTGCTGTGTAGTCAGTATTCTGAGAAAAAAAAAAAAGTCTTAGTACCTTTTCTTCACCTTAGCTATTTCCATAGTGTGTGTGGCAGATTCTAAATTTTACACAGACTTTTTGCATTGTTGGCTTATCAGTTCAGGATACCATAGGTTTTTGGAAAAGCCTGGCTGTGTTATGAACTTCAGCCTCTGTTTCAAGCTTCATGGAGGTTCTGCTTCAAATTTCAAAGCTGTTAGATCGGGCTATGAGAAGTGTGCAGCCTCTGTCAGGGATGGCTGCTGGTGGAAGGAGAGATTCCTCAGTTTTGAGGAAAAGGAGATTGAAATGAAAGGCAGTAATAAGTAAATAAAAACCATGTCGTGGTGACTCCCGGCTGCTGAAAGCAGAATAAAATGAGACTGGTTCTTAAAAAATAATGCTCTGGAAAGAAGCTGAGTCAGCAGAACACAGCTATGGCAATGGCCCCGAACTGAAGGCTGGGCTGCATTAGTGAGGCTGTAGATGCCAAGCTACATCCAGAGGTGTATTTCAGTCCAACATTGAACTGGAATAGATGACCTACAGAGGTCGGTCAGTTTGTTTTTTTTTCTGGGATTCTCAGAATTTGTTCAGAAAGATCTTCCTGAATATTCCCTTTATTTATTTACCTACTGATCTTGATTCCTCTGCTGGTTGTCTTAATAGCTCAACAATCTGCAGTGTTTCATATTTCATGTCTACTTTCAGTATGAGGAGGGCATCACAGTTTACCAAATGAGAAACTTCATGGAAGATCAGTAGCCAGCAGTATTCTCAGGTTCCTGTTGGGTCTGTGTAAAGGTCCTATAAATCAGTAAGAATTGATTGCAATATTGGACTTGAATTTTATGTGAAAATACAAGGAAGGAAATAGATGGATTTTAATGACAAAAAAGTAACAGTGAGGATTATTTTAATATCATCATTCCCTGTGAGTTGAAAAGTTGCAGGAGGGTATTTGGGAAACTGGCAGAAAACGTCATAGTTACTGTTTGCCTAAGTGAAAATTTTCATAGTGGGGATAAGAAAGATTTCAGAATGTAGAGGAGGAAGAGGTTGATTGAGGTTTTGCCTGAGTGCCAAACAGGAGCAAGAGAGCAAGGTTAAAACTCTCAAAAGTCAGCATGGATGAGGCAGACAAGGCTGCCTAAGGTTTGGTTGGTGCCATGTTCCTGTATTAATATCCTGAAAAGCATTGTACCTTCATATTACACCTCAAGGCTTCTAGCATATTTTCTGGTTCTACAAAAAGACAGTAATTTTTGAGGGCTAAAGAGGTGAAAGAGGACACCCAAAGGGCACCCAGAGCCACGTTTTATGTAGTGTGGTTGGATGTAGTCTACAGTTTTATGTAGATGGAGCAAAACTTTCTGTAGGATGGACCAGGATAGGAGGTGGTGGACCTATACTGCCTGTGCTACTTTTCAGGCTGTTTTTCTAGACAAAAATGCTCAAACCAGATGAAGGGCCCAGTATACTAAAAAACTTGTTTACTTTTCAGTCCTAGTCTTTGGTATCTGTCCTGGTTTGAGGACACATTTTCTTTTCAGCCACACAATTTCCTTCCCTGTAACATTATTTTTTTAGTTTTGTTGTGTTATGAAAGGTATTTTCCATTTAAAGAAAATACTGAAGAAAACTTCTGAAAATTGAAATCTTGATTAAACATAAACTGCATAATGAAATAGTGTATTTCATTCTGTATGATTTCTTGAGTCATTTAATATATATTCAAAAAGATAACGCTTTCAAACAGAAATACAGTTCTTATATTAATGAAGTTGCATAAGACTACTAATTTATTGTCATAACAGTAGAAACCTGTACTTGATAAAACCCCTGTGTTTATCAGAGTATCCCACATTCTTTTTAAATTGTGTATGTCATTAAAGTTATGTTAATAACAGTTTTTGTGACCCATTAAAGTATGTAATTTTTTACATTTGCATTCATATGTTTTATTAATTTTGCTTTCAGTTAAACACATCTGTTGAACTGATAGTATGATTCACACTTGGTGGTTTGTTTTATCTGGTTTTAATCATACTTGTGGAAGACAAGACTGTATCTCTTTAGCCATATTGAAAACATCTAAAATGCTATTTAAATTAAGAACATTAAAATTACTGTCCTCCTGTGTCAGAAATCCTCAGGTGCCTAGTAACTTATGACTCTAACTCAGGAAAAAAATCCAAAACTGGCATTCAAAAAATTATATAGAAATAAGTTTTGATTTTAAGATTGTCCAATGAGCAAAATATAGAAGTTGCTCAAATGTAAGATAATTAAAACAAAGGCAGCAAAAAGCAAAATTATTTTCATTTTCTTCATCTGAAGATTCCATCATTTGCTTCCTCCTCCTTCTCTTTGAATTTTCTTCAGCATTTCCTGGGCACTTTCTCTTCAAGTTTTACAATCTCCACTTAATGTGTCTCATGTTCCTTTTCCAAGTGTACCCATTACTTAACTTTTTTCTCTAATCCCCAACTGTCTATTCACAGTATTTAATTTACTGTACTTAAATTATACTGTGGAGACTTTTTCTTTTTTCCGTCTGATTTCATGTTTTGCTAATTCACAGCTAAAATGGAATGAGAACATTTACAAGACAGTTTTTTTCATGCTGAAATAGGTTTCAGCACTGTGGTGGATGATTTTAAAGTTAAGCTGAATTTTATCCAGCTTTTTCTTTTAGATTGAATAGATTTTAAAGCCATGAGAACACTTTTTACATTTGTATACAAAAGAATAACAAAAATCTCTTGGTTTTCTTTACATTGAACAAAAGCCTTTCTGATGCATGATTACCTTCCAGAAATGTGTGTTAAGTTGTTCTTCAACTGCCAATTAAGAAATCAAAATCCATCTTAGGCAGAGTTTAATTACCCAGTAGTAGAGAACAGTCCAGACCACCTGCAAACCTGGACTAGGCAAACCTGCTGTAACTAAAATCTAATATCTTTTGTCTTTATTCTGCCATTAGAAACTTGTAGACTTTTCCAAAATTTGAGTTTAGGAAAGCCTAATTTGCAACTTTTTCTCTTCCTGGAGGAATGCTTTCTTGAGAAGACACCACCACTGTCCTGAGATTAGTAAAATGTTCATTTATTATGGGGAAAATTATCAGAGGACTTTGATCAAAAGATAAATGCTTTGCTGCTTGCCTCTGACTCACCATTGACCTTATTTGCCAAAAAAAAACAGACGAGAATGTTTTAAAACATATGTGGGACCTCTTACTTATGCTGTTGGAGAACTTGCTTTTCCAAGTAAAGCAAGTTTATGGGGTGTTTTTTTGCTAGACTGTAAAGTAGGATTCAGGATTAGTGATCCCTACCTGGTGAAGTTGTTCTTTTGAAGCAGGGGTCTAATCCAACCTAAAATGCAGGTAGTAATGATCTGAGCATGCACAAAAGCCACAAAGAATTTTTCTTAACTGCATAACGGAACCAGTACTTCAGCATGAGCTGCAGGTTTCTTTGGACCTACAAGGAACACTTAGGAAACTAGTGTTAATGCCTTTAATTCTGTTCTCACAAACTATGGTTAAAAGCTCTGGAGCTAGTCTGCTGCTCATTATTTTTGGTCAAAACTGCAAATAATGCTGCAGTGGATGCATAGGTAGCAAATAACATACTGCTGTTGTTATTAAACATTCCTGCTACAGTTCTTTTTTTCGTTTTATGATCTGGGTCAGACTACAAAAACTGATTGACATGTCAGGCATTACTGGCTATATTTGATGAGCAAACAATGTCTAATTTTAGTTTAAAAATGCAAGTTATCCTTGAGATCTGTGAGTGTCTTTTTCTGTGTATGCCTAAAGAGGAACTTCAGAAACTGCAGACATACTTCCTGGAGAAGGTAATGTGCTTGTTATTTGATCCAAATATGAATTGTTTTCCAGTTACCCAAATTAGGATCTTTAAAATTAAGAAGTATTAAAAAAAAAGTCTTACTTTTCAGATTACACTATTTGATTTACATCAGTAATTCAGCTTTAATTGAAAGGCCGGTGGTATTCTGGAATGCATTAGGAGGAGTGTGTCCAACAGATTGAGGGAGGTTCTCCTCCCCTTTTACTCAGTGCTAGTGAGACCTCACTTGGAGTATTGTGTGCAGTTCTGGGCTCCCCATTTCAAGAGGGACAGGGATTTACTTGAGAGAGTCCAGTGGAGGCTACGAGGATGATTAAGGGACTGGAACACCTGCCTTATGTGGAAAGGTTGAGAGACCTGGGGCTTTTCAGTCTAGAGAGAAGACAGAGGGGGAATCTAATTAATGTCTATAAATACATGAGGGCTGGGCATCAAGAAGGCAGGGACAAGCTCTTTTCACTTGTGCCCTGTGATAGGGCGAGGGATGATGGATTCAAACTCAAGCACAGAAAGTTCCACCTCAACATGAGGAAGAACTTCTTTACTGTGAGGGTTACAGAGCACTGGAACAGGCTCCCCAGAGAGGTTGTGCAGTCTCCTCTGGAGACTTTGAAGACCTGTCTGGATGCCTTTCTCAGTGATCTGCCCTAGTTTTGGTCCTGCTCTTTCAGGGGGTTGGACTTGATGTTCTTCAGAGGTCACTTCCAACTCCGTATATTCTGTGATTCTGTGAAAATTAAGAATTTTATTAATAACTGCTTATTTCTATTTCAGAATAAATAATTTCTATGAAAAATTCTACTTTGAGATACAAGGAGTATGTATGGTACAGCAAATGAGAGATTTTGCTCTTAGTTTATTTTGGAATTCATACATACTTAACATGTACTGGGTTTTGTTTATACTTCACTTGTTTTTACAGCTAACTGAATAATCAGTTATGTCTTTAATCCAAGAAATGGCATACTGATCTAAAACAGTATTTATATGTTTTGCCACGTTTTTCATCTTCCGTGTTCCTTGTATCATGTTATTGCTTTGCCACTGTTGCTGAAGAAACTTAGAGTCAGCTGCTCTCTGAACAGCTGAAGTCAACATCACCAAAAAAGGCTGCTGTGGGACACGTCTTTTAATTGTTTCCTTTTGTGTCTAATACACATTTAAAGTAATCTGGTTTTCCCCTGTGTAAGGAAGAATGAGTAATAAACCTGTTATGACCAGGACTGCAATGCTGCAGAAGCACATCATTTTGTGTTCACTGATATTTCAAATTCATCAGAAAAGGGCAGAGATTAAAAATATATCATGAGACACGGTGTATCTAGGAAAGAATTTTACTTCCCTTGCTACTGAAAAGGAAAGCAATTTTTTTTATTTTTAGTTCAGCTTCATGGGATCTTTCAAAAAAGGTGCAGTTGTGACTTTCTAGGTGCAAGGTCAAATTAGTCTTCTTTTGTGTTTTCTTAAACATATCTGTGGTAAATCACTTGAATTAGGGAGGGAAGACATGAGGATTAATTTTAATCTCCAGTTTCTGCATCTACTTCTATTTCTTGTTTCCTTGGTGTATTTTCACTTTGCTATTCAAAAAAAGCTTCATGGAAGAGCAGTATAACTCAATTTACAATGTGAAATCATTTAGCAAGGCTAAATTAACAGCATTTCAAGATTGGAAAACACCACAGAAAGGAGTTATCTGTTTTGTAATTGTGCTGAAGTCTGCTGTACGAACTGGAACTATGCCTCTTATCTAAAGAGATAAGATCATGCTACCTGGAAGTAGCTCTTTCATAAAAGCAGCAGCGAGAATAGGAAAATGAGAAAAGGTTATGCCCATTTGTATGCTTTTGTGTATTTAAATAGAGCTGTTTCTTTTTGCTCTCTCAGAGGTTACATCTTCCCAGCACTGAGGACATGAAATACATTTGCTGAGAAAAACATTGAGCATAATGTTTAATGGATTTTGCTAAAAGCTCTGTCCAAGTTCTGTCCTGACATTAGGAATGGTATTTCTGCAAGATATATTTTGGCCTTATTATTGTTGTATGGTAGAAAGGAACCACTATCACACACCTAGAACACAGGAAGATATCTTTTATTAAAAAAAATAATAAATAAACAGGAAAAGATGTGATTTTCTTTTAGAAGTATTTTTTGAAGTATCTAAAATGGTTCTTTGTCTGGTAGACATCCACACAAGATTATGATAGTGGAGATTCTTTCATTTTCTGTCTCCATCACAGGGATTGCTTTCATTTCCCTCACATTTGTAAAGAACTTCAAGCCTTTCAGTATGTTTAACAACCCAAATGAAATTAATTCCTCACTCCTCCCCCTGAGTTAGCTTTGCAATACTGGTACATCTATCCCACTTCTCCAAAATATATAAATACCCAGAAAAAAAGTATGACACATGATATTTATTTATTTATTTAAATGTCATGCCTGCCAATGTTCTGAGATTCCTGGTGTTGTCTCTAGTGGAGAAAAATTAAAGGTCACAAAAACAATTCTTATTTGCATTTAATGGTCTTTAAGTAACGAAATATTGCACACAGAAACCTAATCTTCCCTGCAACTCAAAACAACAAAACTATCATATCCTGTCTGAAAACTTTACTATATGTTAAAGTAAAACTTTGTGGTGTTTCTTTTCTTGAGACACTGTATATTGTTGATAAAGGGAGAACTGAAAGTAATTGCCAGCATGCAAGCAATACAGTAAAAATAAAAGTAATTGATAGCAGGAATTTAAATCCATACAGTGTATCCAATGGATAAAGCATGGGATGTATCCAGTTTTGTCAGCTACTCAAATAAGCTTCTTATCTTAATTTTCATGGCACCAGCTAAGTAGTTAACATGTGTTAACATGCCAGATATGTACACTCCCATATGAACGTTTCTCCTTCACTGGAAGGATTAAGGAGAAAACCAGCTTTACCCATCCCTGGAGCTCCATAGTCCTTAGCAGTATTGTTGCTGCCCATGAGACAGGCAGCAAGGGCTGGATAAGCCTCAGAAGTCTCTGCAGTATCCTATATATGATCACTCAGCAAGCACCAGAATTCCCAGGGCATCAAAGTCTGGTCAGCAGAGGGATGCCTCTGTCTCCTGCTGAGGGAGGTCTCCAGTGACTACCACCTACCAGCTGCCTATGCAGGTTGCCACTCTCCAGCTTTTTTTACTTTGCTGAAGGGCATTTCAAGATTGAATGATCAAAAATGAAAATGGCAGATAAAATTCAGTCTAGGTAGATGTGAAGTTTTCCACATGGGGGTAAAAAGGCCTTCAAATGCAAAGTGATTTTATCTGAACTATTATAACTTCATAGTGAGATCCTGAGGTTATAATAAATGCTTCATTGAAAACACCATTTCAGTGCACACTAGTTGTCAGAAAATGAAACATTTTTTAATTCATGGGGAAATGATCGATATTAAAAGAGAGTACATTGTACATTAGTCACCATCAGAGAGAGGCTATTGAGCTAAAAGGACTTTGGTCTGCTCCAGTGTAGACCCTTTTATGGTTTTAACCTCATAGATAAGATAATAAACATTTTAAATGTTGTTTGATTGTTTTTGTAGGTCAATTTGTTGTTATCAGGTGGGATCTACTGGTGGGATAGAATATAATAACACAAAGCAGCTGAAGCAAAAGTGTAAAAATATTTCTGAAAAATTATTTTAATTTTATCAGTTATTAATTGTCTTAATATTTTCTGAATGTTTGCATTTTTTTTCTTTATCACATGTTCAGTTCTTGTAGGAAAAATATGTGTTTTAAAATATAAATTGTGTAGCAATTAAGCTGATGGAATTCTACTTGGTGTTTGTTTACCTCAGAGTTGCTAAACCCCACCCCCATCTTTTTTGACTTTGCAGACAAATTTGAGTATGATAAAATGAAGCATAGAAGTTTTCAGAGTAATTAAGGTTTTTTCAAGTTTAGTGAAAATTTATTGTGAGGCAATGCCCTCATTAAAGCAAAATTCTGTCCTGTGGGTCAGAACTCAGTTCAAACTAGCTAATACTGGGATGTATTATCTTTTGCCCAGGAAATTTTTATAAACGAGTTGGAGAGAGCAAAAGTAATAAAGTTACTGCATTGATGTGGATCCTTTAAGAACAAAAGGTGCAAATCTCTATGAAACTAATTCTCATTATTTCTGTTTATAGAACAAATTCTTAATTAAGCTTGCTTGGTTTCTTTGCTGTTTTAAAAGGATATTTAGGCACAACTGAAAGGAGCAGCAAACATACCTATACCATCTATCCTCTTTTTGTTCTCTTTGTATTGTCACTAATTTCAGTTTCATCTTTGCTGCTGATATAAGTGGTAAGCATTAACTGGGCTTTCTAGTTTGCTGTTTCCCAGTGCTCCTCCTAGATGAAACACTTAGTGCCAAGACAAATTCTGAATTTGTTTCAGAATGTTATTGCTGTGATCATAAAAGAAGATGTACTGTCTGTTCAAATACCATGTCTACGCTGTTTCATGACCAGAGGTGGTGAGGGACGGTCCTTTTGGCTGTTTATAACATCTAATTCATGTGTTGGATCACTCCAGGATGTCATGCATCAGCTTCAGTAGGTATTAAATTAATATTGGTTGATAGATACAGAAACTGTCTTGTGGTACTTCCTCGATTACTTTAAATGTACCTTGCCAGACCTGAATCATTGTCTTCACAGTGTTTGTTGTTTTTTTTCTCTGTGCATTTTAGCAAAATATCCAGTGAAGCCTGAATAGCTTTTTCAGCAGAAGATGAGCAGAGTTAGATACCTTCCAACAACCTGTTATCATTGATGTTAAAAATTATCAAATACTGGGGATAATATTTTTGGTGTTGATGCTGCAAGTAGCTAACCTGATACTTTACAGGAGCATTTCAGGGTGTGTTCCTGCAATTTACAGTATGCATTCAGTTCCTTTGTTGTTTGTTGTTTTGTGTTTTTTTTTCTATTGACTTGTATTTATTTGTGTATGTTATTAATATACATTTGTGTACTTGAAATATACTGAAGATTTATGTTTTATGTGCCTGAACAGATCTATCAAAAAGAAAATTCCTAAGGAGTTAACATTCATGTTCCCCATTAAGGAGGTCTGGGAAATTTCTGTATGTTGCCCTTCTTTATGAAGGATGACTCTTAAGAAGTGTCCCAAATAAAAGTCATAGAATCATAGGATGGTTTGGGTTGGAAAGGACCTTAAAGATCATGTAGTTTCAACCCCACTTCCTGAGCTGGGACACCTCCCGCTAGATCACAGAATCATATCATGTGTGGGGTTGGAAGGGACCTTTAAAGGTCATCTAGTCCAGCCCCCGCTGCAGTGCACAGGAACCTTTTTAACTAGATCAGGTTGCTCAAAGCCCCATCCAACCTACCCTTGAACACTTCCAGGGATGGGGCTTCTACAGCTTCCCTGGGCAACGTATTCCAGTGTCATATCAGCAGAAGATATTTTGGGACAAATCAGTAAAATTAGTAATTTTTCTGTCGCCGGGACCAGAAGGTATTCACTTATTTTCAGCAGAAAAAAACCTCATTTGTGTACCTTTCTGGTAAAAGAAGCAAGCTAGCATCAAACATGGCTTAATCTTAATTTTCTGCTCCAAGAGCTTCTGATGTATTTAGATTTTGCTAACTGCCTGATTCTAGTTTTGCTTCAACAATATATTCCCACTGTCTTTTCTTCCAAGAGCTTTGGTACAGAGTACCGTAATGATGACAGACACAAATAAATCTTCAACTATTATGCAGTTTCAGTTAGTTTTTGTAAGTAGAGAGAATTTCAGCATTGTTAGACTGAGTAGAATACTCCCAGGCAGATTATCCCTATCTTGATATTTTTAACAAATAAAAGAGCAGTTATGTCGGTTTAAGCCAAATTGTGACCTTCATTCTGTTTATAAATGGTTTATAATGGTTATAAGGGATTTTAAAGGGAGAGTCTAATAAATAAATAATATGTAAAGCAGGCAAACAGACACGATCAGATGTTTGCAAGCAATTGGGGAAGAATGTTTTAAGTTACAGCCCTATAATAGGAGGATAATGTCCCATGAAGTTAGACTTCTGAAGATACTGTTGACAGCTGCCTAGTTCACTGTAATGCAATATGAAACAGTTTTACATTTTGTCTGGAGGAAAGTAGAGTTTTTAATGAATGCTTGAGAACACAGAAGTAGTTCTGTAGAGCAGTTCAGAAGTTAATGGCAGACTCACATGTCCTTATTTTTGGTCTGGCACTTTCTTCCAAATCTGAGTGTATTGCTTTTGCAGGTACAATAGGTTGTATTGTAAAAAATACTTTTCTAGATGTAAGGTAAGAAAATTCTTAGTATAAAAAAATGGGCTACCTCAGCAAATCCAGGACAATATGTACCTGAAAAAGTTTTATGACAGTCTAAAATTCTGTCCAAGAATAACTAATTTTTAAATCCTAAACATCTCCATTAGTTTGGCATCCCTGAGATAAATGTTTCAGGCAGTTTTACACGTTTCTGCTTGTAGTTTAGTTTCTCGCAGCTTTTCTCCAGACCAGATGAGTGTTCCATCACCTCAGAATGACTCAATATACTGCTGTCAGGTATATTGGGATGAAGCACAATTTTTCCTGTGGTAAGTTTGGGTCTGGAAATTGGAAATGAGATGTGAGATCCCATCTCCCATAGGAATCTCTGTTCTCAATGAAATATTTTCCTGTGCCTCTACTGGTGTCTGCAAGAGATGGAGGAGGAACTGATATTAAAGCAGAGGGAACAAGAGCCAGACAAGGAATGTATGGAATCAAGCAGATGGAGACAGGGGGTTGGTACTTAAGAGACACTAGAACTAAGCCTGGTCAGCCAGAGTGTGGAATTTGGAAGAAATGCTGGGAACAGATATGACAAAGAGACTGGACCTACCAATAAATGTGTAGGGTAAAGGACTGGAGCGTCTGCCCTGTGAGGAAAGGCTGAGGGAGCTGGGACTGTTTAGCTTAGAGAAAAGGATGCTGAGGGGGCATAGAAACTGTAAAAAAGCATAAATCTCTGGAAGCTGCCCAGATAGATAATTCCTGAATGGGTGACACTGCCAATGTGTAGCATGTTCTGTAGTTGGGAATTGAGCAAGTGTAGATCCGTGGTTTCATCCTCCTCCATTTAAGAGGAAGTGAAAGTTACACTAAGGAGTCCTGCAAAGCTTAATACATATTACTGATACCAGAGCCCCACTGTAATGTTTCTGCGTGTTCAACTGTTACTGAGAGCTGGAATGGTTTAATCTCATTCCAGCTCAATTTACAAGATAATAATAGAAGCACCTTAAATTAGAATAGTCCCTTATTAGAAGAGGAAGCAGAAAGAGGAGGATATCAGGGAAGTTTTGCATATGCTGTCTTGACTGATTCATTCATTTTTCTAACCTCTTCATTTCCTAGACAGGCAGCTAGCTAGAAGAGCCAGTGTTTAAAGTAGCGAGTTGTATCCCCACCAAAAGGCAGCTTTGGTAAGAATAGCATCATATATGGTAGTTAAACAAAATGGTGCCTTGGAAGAGACAGCAAACTTAATTAGCACAGTCCTGAAGTTGGGGAGGCTGGAAGGGGAAGCAGGGAAAGGAAAGAAAGTTTTAGGAGAATGAAGGTCATGTTGAAGAAAATTAAGGTTGGGATACTTAACTGGAAATCACCATTTTTTCATCTGTATATATGTTAGTAACATGTAAGTAGAATGAAACTTTCTTCAGGTCCAGAAAAAGTGATATTTTTTTATTCTGGAAGCAGAACTTCTCATTAAGCATAGAATCTTAGTAAAGTGAATGGGAATATAACATCTTTCTGTGAATGCATCAGAACCACATTTTAAACTCTGGTGCATGTGTAGCTGGCTCATTTACCTTTTTACCTTCCTTTCTTAGTAAGTCCTGCTACTACACCTGGATTTCAGATCTCCAGGAGCCATATATCTACAATTTTAATAAAAGATGGAAGAAAACAGCATGTTTCTTGACTCTGAATGCAGCTATAGCACAAATAATTCCAGCCCTGTATGCAAGGCAGGAGAAGTTGTATCAGAAGTAGTTGCACCTGCTGTTTGGCAAGTAACTTGGATTTAAGTTGAGTAACATTAGTGAGAATTTATGCCTCAGTATACCTCAGTATTTCCTAAATACCTCACTATTTAGGAAACCTTACTGTATCTGTTTGGCTGGTAGGTAAAGGAAGGCAGCAGCATTTCATGAAAATTGGCCAGTTCAGACAACCAGACACAGGAGAGGGTGCAAGTCAGCAACCCTGAAATCGAGGGAACAAGTAAAGCTACTGAGAGTCTAGAAAGCTAGCAAAGAGGCTCTGAAGGCAAAACTTAGACTGAGATATGGGTAACTGACGACCAGGACTGCCATGATAGCAATCTTTGAGCAGGTTATTGGACTAGATGATCTCCAGGAATCCCTACCAACTTTCATGTTTTGTGATTCTGTGATTCTGTTCTGGCAAAACTGTTGCATGATAAATTAAAGATAAATCTGCCTACGTAAATTGGAGATAGAAGCCTGGGAAATAAACAATAATTATACATGCTTCTATAGCCTCAAAATAAGATAGAAAAATTGAAGTACTTAGCTGTAAGGTAACAAAGAAACTACATGGACTTGAATAGTCATGTTGAAAACATAACAGAAATAAAACATTCAGTGGGTAACACCAAGTTAGAAGCATAAGGACCTGGGGGTTGTACTTGATGAGAAGCTTGACGTGATACGCCAGTGTGTGCTGGAGCCCAGAAAGTAACTGCATCCTGGGCTGCATCAAAAGAAGTGTGGCCAGCAGAGCCAGGGAGGGGATTCTGCCCCTCTGCTCTGGTGAGACCCCAACTGGAATACTGTGTACAGCTCTGGTGCCCTCAGCACAGGAAAGACATGGAGCTGTTGGAGAGGGTCCAGAGAAAGGCCATGAAGATGACCAGAGGGCTGGAGCACCTCTGTTATGAAGACAGGCTGAGGAACTTGGGGCTGTTCAGCCTTGAGAAGAGAAGGCTTCAGGGAGACCTTACAGCAGCCTTCCAGTATCTGAAGGGGCTACAGAAAAGCTGGGGAGGGAAGTTTCACCAGAGTGGGCAGTGATGAGACAAGGGGTAATGGTTTTAAACAGAAAGAGGGGAGATGTAAGTTAGACATCAGGAGGAAATTCTTTACCATGAGTGTAGGAACACATTGGAATAGGTTGCCCAGGGAGACTGTGGAAGCCCCCTCCCTGGAGGTGTTCAAGGCCAGGTTTTGTGCAGCCTGGTCTAGTGTGAGGTGTCCCTGCTCATAGCAGGGAGGTTGGAACCTGATGATCTTTAAGGTCCCTTCCAACCTTAACCATTCTATGCAAGTGGTGCCATGTGTAAACAGAAGTTTACTGTACAAACAGATTGATAAAGAAGTTATATCAACAACTCATCACTTATATCAAGCTATTCATGGTTTGAAATGTGCCATCAAAACATCATCATAATATTAGCAGTTGTAAAAATAGGATTGAAAATATTAAAGGCTGTATTGCCAGTGACCTGATCAGAGTTATACAATGACTGTGTCTTGGTGTAGTGGATCAGAAACAGTATGAGAGGAAATTGTATTTTTTTTCTTTCACTTTTTTAGTATAAATGTCATAATTAAGTCCAACATTCAGACCACATTTTTAGATCTCATAAATTACTGGTTTGGGCAGCAGTTTCTCATTTCCCGACTCTGCACAGTGCACAATGTGTCTTTCATGTTGTTGTCAAGGAGAATATTGTACACAGAATCATCACAGAATGGTAGGGGTTGGAAGGGACCCCTTGAGATCATCTAGTCCAAAGCCCTGCTAGAGCAGGATCCCGTAGAGCAGATTACACAGGAACATGTCCAAGCAGGTTTTGAATATATAGAGGGATGGAGACTCCACAGCCTCCCTGGGCAGCTTGTTCCAGTGCTCTGTCACCCTCAGAGTCAAGAATTATTTTCTCATATTCAGGTTAAGTTTCCTGTGTACCAGTTTGTGGCCATTATCCCTTGTTCCGTAAGTGGACACCACTCAGAAGTCTCTGACCCCTTCCTGCTGATACCTGCCCTTTAGATATTTATAAGCATCGAGGAGATGCCCCCTCAGCTTCCTTTTCTCTAAGCTACACAGACCCAGCTCTCGGCCTTTCCTTGTATAGCAGATAAACCAGTCCCTTAATCCCCACAGTGGCCCTGTGCTGGACTCTCTCCTTGTCCTTCATGAACTGTGGAGGCCAGAACACCAGCCATGTTGATGTTAGAGTAAGCATTTGTGATGGAGTAAAAAGATCTGAAGTATCTTAGTTCTTAACTTTAAAAAGGTATTATGTAAAAGTAAGCGACCTGTGAGAAGTAAACACATTTTTGCATGTGACTGTTTCAAAGTCTATCAGATGCTGAGGCTCAATACGTATATAAAAGACATTGCTAAACCAGTACAGCTAAAAAGCAGGACAAGAGTTATAAAAAACATGTTAGTTGTATCAAATGGGGTGAAAAGGCTCAGAACTCCAATAGGCTAAATGTAATAACACAGTAGAGGAGTCCAAGCAATATTTAAGAACTTGAAAGCAAACATAAATACTTTTTCAAATTGCATGTAAGGCTGCCACAAAAACTCTAGCTGAAATTTAGCAGGACTGTTCAGAGACACTAAGGCTATTGAAGAAAATGGAATTCCTGATAACAGATGGTTGAACCTTTTTCCCAGCAAGTAACCAATTGTGATGTCAAAGTTAACCCTGCTTTGAGCAGGGAATAGGACTAGAGGACCTCCAGATGTCCCTTCCAACTTTCATGTTCTGTGATTCTATGATTCTTTTCTGGGCAGGTTGTTAGATGATAAATCAAAGACGACCTCTCATCACCTCATGAACAATTGAACACAGTAGCACAGGTATAGCACCATTCCATAAAAAATGCCTGTTTTCTGTCACACAGTAGAGGACAAAAAAGCAGATTAAACAGTCACTTGCTTTTTCTGTCTGTGTTAGTTTAAAGCCTTAACTAAAAATTTAAATTACTCATAGTTTGAGTAATTTAGTTCATACCTAGCTTAATTACAAACATTTTGTTAAAGGGCATGATTAAAGAAAAAGAAATTGAAATGAATCCATTCTGGCTTCCTCTTCACATGTAAAGGATTTTTAAGTCCAGGGAAGAAAGAGAGAAGCTTCACATCCAGAAGACCCTACAATATTTTCTGTTCTGATACTGTATTGCAAGACATTATGTATCTTCCATTCTCCTGGTGGACTTGCAGTCTTTTGTGTAAACACTTAAATGATCTTGACACCATTATTGGATCTCAGTCATTCATTGTTAGGTGAAACCAGTGGCTGCACAGATTGCTTTTTTCTCTCTCCTGAAAGACTTAACTTCTAAAATCTGTGTTTGTGACATTCACCTAGATGTGGGTGTCTCATCCACATCATCATTGTCACTTCGTCAGTTTCAGTTGTTGGAAGCTCTTTGTGTTCTTGAAAAGAATTTTGTCTGCCAAGATAGAGTAACATATATGTCAGAAATCTTAGGAAAGTAAATAATTTTTTTCCCCCTGCATTACGGTATTCAAGGTTGCTCAAGGAAACTTAGCTGTAATGGTGAGTGAATTTTAGAGAGAGAAGTTTCACTTTTTTTTTTTTTAATTAAAGCATTTTAAGACATTACACGTGAAAGCCATGGAATTTCTCATACCAGAAACTAGCTACTTCTTAAAATGTTAGTAAGGTATGCAAAAAAATTAAAATAATTTCAAAAAAAAATCTGTCTAGTATTTTTGCTTGGCTTTTTTCTACTACAGGAACTATAATGAAAATTACTTTTCTAATCTAATTAATGTCTTTGGAGGTTTGTGAAAGGAGGAAAGATAAATCAAGTTGAAAGACTGAAAACAAAGTTTGAAAAACATTTTAACTGTAAATGAGGTTCAATAGTTCACAGATATTAGAAAAATAGTAATTTTTAATACAACATTTAATCCAATTACTACCTTTCAGCTATTGCACTGCTACTTAAAATGTGCAAAACTATTAATTGTGACTGTCATAGTTATTATGCAAATTTGCACTGCAGGGTATGCAGACAGTTAACAAGGCCATTTTAATTTCTTTGCCAGTTTCTGCACATAATGCTGCAGGGATCCAGCTTTTGTTGGCTGATGACACTACTTAACAGTTCAAACTGTAACTCACTATATAATACAGAAACCTCAGCAAAGAGAGGTTGGGCAAGATTAAATACAGTATGTTGGAACGAGGGAGGGTTGAAAGGAATGAGAAAATGTTCATCTAGTCATGAGAGTTTGAGTGTTCTTTGCCTTTCAGATTTTGTGTTGAAAGCTTTTCCATATGGATTCCAAAAGGTTCCCTTCTTTTCTATTTTTTTTTTCTTTGAACAGCAAGTTTGCCTCAACTGGTTTTCCTCTGGCAGGAAAATTCTCCAGCTGCACTGATTTCCTGCTTCTGTCACCCACAGACAAAAGTGTGCATGCCTGAATGCCACCAAATGTGAAGTCTTAATGCATTTCTGATGTTCCTAATATATAATAATACCCATCTAGCTCAATGCATTATATAAAAACATTAAGGAATGTAATGTTCCTTGAAGATACTATATGCAGATCATAAAAGTAGTTCTCACTTGCCTGGGTTGACAGGTTGTTATATTTCAGGTTATGGTTAGTTTGTAATGGCACAAGAATTTAGTTTAAATTATTAAAATGGTCTTCCTACTGAATTGTTTTAGTGTAGCACTATCACCTCTTTCATCTCCACACATACTGCATGCAAATAAATCTACTTTATGTAAACAGAGAAGAAGCACTGATGACTGAAGTTCCCTTTCAAGAGAACATGTGTAATATGACCATCAGTGGTGTAAATTTATTAAACTTCACCATTTCATCTTAACTGCTGCATTTTCTGAGTGCTAAGCTTGTTGTCTCTTTGCTGAAAATCCCAACACAGTTGAAACTAGTCCAAAAATATAAAATGCCTAGTAGTTATATAATTATTACTGGAATTATATTTTGTTATTAGTATTAATCAACTAAGTAGTTTTATATTTAAATTATGCTTTCTTGTAGATTATTATCATTATTATTGTTGTTGTTATTACTGTTGTTTTTGTTGTTATTATTATCTTTATTACAACATGACAAAGTACTTGAAGTACTTGAGAGAACAAGAGGTAATGGATCAGAATTGGAATAGGGGAGATTTAGGTTAGACATTAGGAGGAAATTATTTAGTGTGAGGGTGGCGAGACACTGTAGCAGGTTGCCCAGGGAGGCTGTGGATGCTCCATGCCTGGAAGTGTTCAAGGCCAGGTTGGATGGGGCTTTGAGCAACCTGATCTAGTGGGAGGTGTCTCTGACCAAGCATGGGGGATGGAACCAGGTCATCTTTAAGGTCCCTTCCAACCCAAACCATTCTATGATTATGATACTTGAGTAATACAGCTCTAAGCTGTGCATTAAGGAGAGTTAGATTAACATTCAGGAAAATAGCACATCTATTTATGAACAAAAACAGGAAAAACATATTTTTACAATTGAAATAAACTGAGATAGTTTATTTTAGTTGAACTAGTATTCTGTCTCCGTAATTTCTGCAGAAAATTAATTCATTAAAATAATGTGATTAACATGCTAACCTAAATCCAGCAGTAATATTTGTGATGGAGAGATTTTCAATATCTAGAAATTAATATAAAAATCTTCTGGACCTCTGACTCAGGCAAATCACAGAGGCCAGTCTCCCGGGTCTTGCATGGAAAAAGCTGGAATACATTCAAGAAAATGTTCTGGCATGGCTCTGTATTTTTAGAGGGCAGCTTTAGTAACACAATGTAAAGAACATACAGTCCTGCCATTGGCAGCTTGGATGTGTATTCTGTTAGGCACGAATGTCATGCATTACATGCAGCACTTACAAGTAACCCCTGAACACATGAGAAAATCTCACATAATACAAATATCTGCAGTGTACAAGTAATTAACAACTTCTATCCATCATTTAAAATCTATTGTAAATCTCTCAGCCTGTTAGCATTCAGTAACTGTTTTAAATCAGCAAATGGGCAAGAAGTAATTGGATAAAAATGGATCCCAGTAAACCAGATTATGACAATTGAAAAATACTTTCTAATAGCAAACTGCCACCATAGAGCTTGATCCTATGAGTTATGGCCACATATGCAAAAATCAGTAAGGAATGTGTGTGTAGTTAACCTTAATCGTATTTGACTTCTGATTGTGTGGGCCCTTTAGTAGGAACACCAAAAAATTCTATTTCCAATTAAGTAGAAGATTTTGTTATTATTAAGGTACTGTTGACATGTTCTGAATAATACATGTTTTCATGGCCCATTTGAATGATGCCAGAGTTTTCATTCTGAAACTAAATTGCCATTTTATCTGTGCTATAGGTTGCTAGGACTGGTCTAACTCTGTAGTTCATCACTGTGTGCTGCCTCCTTGTAAGAGCATAAAGATAACATTGACCAGTCATTGTTCATTGTGCAGAGTTGCTTCTGCAACTATCTTGTGTACACACAGGTGCACCCAGGGGCTTTCTTCTTGGTGCCTGTTTAGTGTACTCCTACACAATGAACTTACAGCTTCATCATTATTTCATTAACAAATCACATTTTTCATCATAGTTCTAATGATCTGTAGTTTTCCTGCTTAGAGCCTCTCTTGAATCCTGACAGACTTCACCAGCCAACTATGAGATCTGCCTAAAGGCTTTCCTTTCAGCCCAGCTTCCTAAAACAGCCCAAACCTATAAAAGAATTTCTCTCTGAGTTCTCCAGACAAGTCAGATTACTCTCCTGTGTGAATGTGTAATTCAGTAATATAGGAAGTTGATTCTTCCAGAAGAAGCCATCCATCAGTATCAATGTAATTACTTGGTACTGGGCCACTAATTATCTTAAAAATCATATTTTATTACCTAGAAAAGTTTAATCCTTTTCAAAGCAGTCAGTTGTCTAGGCCAGCAATAGCCATTTACTAGAACCAAAGCAATTTTTAGTGGTATTAATAATGCTCAGGAGCAACAGAACTGTTTTCTCTCAGGAAAAAATAATTTATGTAGGGAACAAACTGCACTGGGAGATGTCTCCTCTAGAATTTCTGAAGGGCTGAAAACAATCACAAAACTCATAGGCTTTTTGGTGAAATGCATAATGAATTTTGACCTCGCCTCATTTAACATCAGTACATAATACATTATGTATAAAATCCTCAACTCAGACAATAAACATTTTACAATAGGGTATAAATGGAACAGAGGAAAACAGAAAACAAAGGAATCCTATCTTTATGTTGAATTACATGCTTCTGGAAATCATTCTGGTTGGAATTAATTGGGCCAGATGTTTATGAACATATGGGTAAGTCGTCCCATGGTCGTTTTTTATGGAGAGAAATGACACACATCTAAGGGGCAGCTCATTGGATGCTTAAAATATGCATGTATAATATCAGATAATTAATTCCCAGCGTGGGTAGGTTTATCTCCATTGACCAGTAAGTGAGCACAGGTTGACTGGCTCATATGTTGAAGGCAGAATTGTTGGTATCTAACATTGCAAGATGAATCCCAACCTCAGAGACCAGTGAGATGAGGCTGACATAAAAACATGAAGATCGGAGAATAAATTTACTCTTTACCAAATTGTGTTTCTATTGCAAAATTTACCTTGAAGATGTAGCAGATGGCAACACAAGGATCAGGCAAAGCTTAGATGCCGCAGCTAGACACTTGTTGAAGGCTCAGCCAACTTTGTAGACTGTGCAGTTTCTGAAGAATAGTCTATTTCCCCACAGCCCTGTTTAAAGAACCTTATCTTGTGAGGGGGACTTCTGTCACTACAGAAGTTTCTGTAGCTGTCATCTAACTTGTTAAACTGACACCTAACAAGTATGTGTCGTGAAGGAAAGAGTAAGAAACTCAGAGGATACCCTATGTTAGGGTATCAGATAGTTGTACTATACCCGAGCACGAACTGCACAGGTTATTTCTCCAAGTATATCTGTCCATGTCACCAGATAACACCGCATCCTGTCTTGTAACTCACAATGTTGAGAAAACTGTGGAAGTAAGCAGAAAGGTTTTTCTAAGCATTTTGTGAAGCCCGTTGTATGTATAAATGTATAAATGTCTGCCTTACTTGGCAGAGTGTGGTAAAATAGGTTTAATATAAAGGGCAACATCAATGTGAGTGGTGTGGTTTGTTATACAATTAGTGAGAAAACAGAAAAAAATAGCAGCAAACATAAAAACAGTATCCTATAATCAGTCCCAGGTGCTTCAGTAATACACAGAACTAAAAAATATAATCTGATAATTTTCATAGAATCATAAAATGGTTAAGGTTGGAAGTGACCTTAAAGATCATCAGGTTCCAACTCCCCTGCTGTAAGCAGGGACACCTCACACTGGACCAGGCTGCACAAGCCTCATCCAACCTTGAACACCTCCAGGGAGGGGGCTTCCACAACCTCCCTGGGCAACCTATTCCAGCGCCTTACTGCCCTCATGGTGAAGAATTTCCTCCTGTTGTCCAACCTAAATCTTCCCTCTTTCCATTTTGACCTATTACCCCCATGTCATCACTGCCCACTCTGGTGAAAAGCCCCTCCCCTGCTTTCCTGTAGCCCCTTCAGGTACTGGAAGGCTGCTATAAGCAATCGTAGTTCATATGGTGAATATTAAGTACCCTTTTGTAAATCTACAATGTTTTGCAGTAATGTTAAGCCAAGGTATTCCAGAACCTATGATTCTCTGCTATTAAATTATTGCAGTATTTTTATTATTTTCAGCAGATAAAAAGATTTCTATACACAGTATCATGAGCAGCTGAGACTGATAGCAACAAATTAATTAGAATATTGTCCCATTATGACTGTAGCATGGTTACATTATGAACTGCCAATGACCAAAATTATTTTTTTAATGTAAATAAACAACAAATTAAATATTTTAAATGGAATTGTAGAAATAACAGGAACGCTGCATTTATACGAAGACATAATGCATGAACTTCCATTCAGTTGTAAACTTATATTGTGTTCTCTGCTTTGTAGTTTGAGAGGAAGCCACAGGAAGAAGACATCTTTATAAAGATGAGGGTTAGAACTCAGAGCCATAAGCTTGTTACAGATGCAGGATGGCTCTGCAGAAGACTTGAAGAGAGCTTCTTCAAGAACTTAGGGTCATTCAGCAGCTGGGCAAGGATGTAATTTAATCACATTTTGAAAGCTGTGTGAGCAGAGCACAGGGATCTCATTCCCAGGATTGAGAGGAGACCTTGTGTGAAACCTGGCTGAAGGCACTCTCGTTTGGAAACATCATACCATAGGAAAGTTGACCAGTTTTTGGATGTGAGGTGCCTTTGGGTATACCTGGCTCTTGGGAAGTGCTTAAATGTACAATACCTTTTTTGTTTTTACATCAATGGTTGCGGTTATAGTGGTTTTTTTTGTTTATATCAATGGAAATGAGGTAGATGTTGCCCACTGTTGTTCTTGATGAGCAGCTTCAGCTGGTGAGATTTTATTCTCTTGTCTGAAATTGTAATCTTTAATGAATTATTTCAATTGTTGGTGGTCTCTGTGCTCAAAAAGTGGAAGCTGATTAATAACCTCATGTTTTAAGGAAGTGCAATATGATAATATTTCTTTAAATTTAAAAAAAGAAATGCTTCTTTAGTAACTATAATATAAAGTGAAGGAAGTTGTTTAAACCCAGTGAATAATATTTTTTTTGGTAGCATGAGTGTCTGATAAATTGAAAAATCATTATTTCCTTTACATTTTTAAGAACCATTTAATATCTTTATATACAGATTCTGAAGCTTAACATATTTTGGCATTCCAGGGATACACGGTTGTTTTGCAACACAAAGAATGTGTTTTATTACTGAATTGAGGAAAGAATATGTAGAAGTATTTTTAAACCTGTGCTTACAAGGTACCATTACCACTTGTAACTATTTTTGCAGTAAAATAATGTTATTCTCTGAGCCTCAGATTATTATGTGATCCTATGAAATATTTTGTGATGGGACAAGTAGAATATGATGAAAAATGGAAGGAAAGTGTTGCCATTCTATGCAGGAAAAAATAAATTTAAGGCTCCTGAAAATGGCAATTGATGCAGTTCATATATTAAAACATTTTAAAAGTAAGATAAAAGTGTAATTTGAATGAGACATGATGAAAATGCTTTCCAGGTAAAACTTCATAGGAGTTCCTAGTTTCTAGTAACTTACTGTTGCAGTTGTATCTTCGTATTTCCCTCAGGGTTTTTTAAAAGTATTTTTCATTTAGCTCAAACAACTAAGCAATCCCTTTTTTTTCTTTACATAGCAGATGGTACGTGAACAATACACTACAACAACACCAGGCACTAGCCTAGAGAGGCCGAAGAATGAATATGTCTACAAAATTGGAATTTATGGCTGGAGAAAGCGTTGCCTCTACCTGTTTGTTCTCCTCCTGCTTATCGTCCTAGTTGTGAATTTTTCTTTGACAATTTGGATTCTTAAAGTGATGTGGTTTTCCCCAGTAAGTGTCCTTTTTAATTTTCCATTATTTTCATATTCTCTTCTCCTCCTTGCCTCACCACTTCATTTATTTTTGAAGTACATCAGCTTCTCTGTATGTAGCAGACTGTTCTTTTTAGTTCCTTATTGACTGCAGTTTGTGCTTTAGTTGAAATATATATAAGAAATATCTCTTTTTTATCATACTTCTTGATCTGTAAATTCTAAGTTCATAATAATCTTTAAAATACTGAGGTTATTGATACCTTATGTTGAGGTGAATTCCAACCATTCTAAGAAAATTTGTTTTGCTATTGTCTCATAGTCTGTGTAGTTTAAATTTTGTAAATGAGTTTGTTGTAATTTCATCTCATCCAGAATTCCTTAGGATTAAAATATTGCTGACAGTTGCTCTTTTTTTCTTAGATTCCTTCTCCTGTTTGTAAGCATCTAAAATTTAACAATTTATTTGCCCAATTAATTGCAGCTCAGAGATAATTATCACTACTTTGTGCTTGAGGCTAAGCAGCTATATTATTCCAGAAAAAATTTAATAACTTTCCACCATCATATATTTTAATATTTATAATGTAATTTTGCGTGTAGTAGATTAAAGGATAACTTTCAGAAGTCTGCAACATGTAGCTTTAGTCAGAATGCAATAAAATGCATCAGTGAATAATGAAGCCAAGCTGAT
This sequence comes from Apus apus, assembly GCF_020740795.1. Lineage (NCBI taxonomy): Eukaryota > Metazoa > Chordata > Aves > Apodiformes > Apodidae > Apus > Apus apus. The sequence continues at coordinate 19,661,474 of NC_067282.1, forward strand.
TTGTTCCTAATGTGCAGTCATGATAGACAGATTATTTGAATAGACTTGTTACAAGAAAAACAATAATAGTAAATTACTACAGCTCTTCCCCTGCTGCTGAAGAAAGTGTTATATTAAGGTTCCAAATATCTATAATTATTACACCTCTGTCACTAAATGAAGGCCATTTTATCTTCATAGAAGCTTTTCTATGCTTTCTCTTACTATAGAGAAAGTAGGTTAATTTTAAGTGCTACATACTAGTATAGTTATTACTGCTTGAATTCCCATGGTTTCGTATTCCACATAAGTCCAACACTGTCGCTGTCATACAGATTATGATGAAAACATCTTGTATCTCATATAGTTTTTTGTTACGCAGTTCACATGGAAGATGTGCCCTTAGTGACTGCACATCATGAATCACAGAGAAAATTAGTAACTTAAAATTGCTTTCTGTGTGGCTCAGATTTATATTTGTAGGGGCTTTTAAAAATTACTTTCTGTTGGTTTCTTTGTATGAAACTGGGTATTTCTTCCCTAATATTAGTCAGGAGTAAAAAAAAATGGCATCAGAAACTTCACTTCTGGGAACTCCTATCTCTTGCTACTTATGTGTGAGGAAGGCATCAAATGCCTTGATCTGCTGAGTCAGAGTATCCTTCTGCCCTGGCAACAAGAGCAGCAGAGAAACATCTCAAGTAGTAAAGGCTTGCATTATTTCAGAGGATGGACTATGAATGCCATGGTTATAGGGGTTTACCTAATTCTCTCTTTAAGAACCTGTATTCCTGATATGGCTGATTAAATAATGACTTAACTGCAATGCCTTTATGCATTTAGGGTAATTCTAGGGAAACATCTTTATTTAAGATAAATATCAGCTGTAAGAATATTTGTGCAAAAAGCAAGTGTATGTCACAATCCTCAGCAAAGTATTTGTGAGGTCTGGAGAACAGAGATGTGGGCTTTTTTGCTGAGTATTGTTTTAATAGAGTGTATCTGGTAAGATGAGATTTAACTCTGAAGAGACCAGAAATATCATCCAGACAAGCACTGCTAGCCTCTAAGAAAAGTCTAAGAAAGAGTACAGGAGTTAACAGTATCTTTAAAGTCTGCAAGTGTAATTGAGGCATCACAGTCCTTTCCTGTGCCTCAGGAAATACTGTTTGTAAAGAATGAGGGTAAGAGTCATAGAAATAACCAACACTGTCATCATATCATCAGATTACTTGGGTTGGAAGGAACCTTAAAGATAATCTGGTTGCCAGCCCCTGCATGGGCCCGACACCTCCCACTAGACCAAGTTGCTCAAAGCCCCATCCAACCTGGCCTTGAACACTTCCAGGGATGGGGCATCCACAACGTCCCTGAGTAACCTTTTCCCGATGAAATTAAGCATCTATGCCTCCAAGTTTTTTGTTAGTGTTTGAAAAAGAGAGGTAACAGTATATTCTCAGGAACAGATTTTTAGGATTCTTGAGTTCCAACCTTGACACATATTTGCTTTTTAGGAAATAAGTTGATTCATATATATCCTACATATCCAATTAAACATTCTCATTATTGGAAAGAATTCAAAAGTAATTCTGAAATATTATCCTATGCATTGTCAGTTATCTGGCAAATGTTAGTCTGTCAGCTGTGATGATACTTTTTATATTTAGCAGTTGTGTTCTAGGTATATTGTGTAGAGTTTATACTACTTAACTATGTTTAATATTAATAATACCTATTGCATTTTTAGCTATTACTGTTGAAGTATTCGGTCCTAGTTTAAAAAAAATACATTAAAATATTATCTCTGTTAACAATTTTAGAATATTAATAGGTAATAAAATCCTAACAACTCCATCACTGTAGAATAATATAAGAAACAAGCTGTATTCTTTCTAAAGTGGATAAATAAATTTAGAAAAAAATGGTAAACATTTTAAAAGATATTTTAATAGTACATGTCTCTCTTCTACACAAGAGAATTTATGCTCAAATAAAACTTAGTTGTAGTATGTAGTTTTGTTAGGAAAAGTATTGCAGCATAATGCATAAAAGTTGTTGATGCTTAAGTGATTGACTGGCATAGTTCTATAGCACAGCCTTTTTCATGAGCCAACTCAAAGATGACAAAATTGTTATTTACACCTCAATGTCTATTTTATAGGATTTTTTTAATTATTTTTTTTCTGAAAAGCAACCTTAAATCTTTCATTATACAATAATTTGCAGTGTATTAATTCATATGCAATGTCTAGTCATAGATCCAGATTAAAATAATATTGCAACTATGAACAGAGCTTCAGCGGGCTCTGGCATAGGATTAATCCATATACACATCTTTTGTCTCCACTCAAAAAAACAGACAGCATGATAAATATGAGCAAATTAGCTAAGCTGATAAAGGAGACCATGAACCAGACATAGACATGCTGCAAGATTAATAGATTTTAATCTTGTAGAAATTTGGAAAGATGATGAAAGTCAAAGACTTTTCTAGACTCCATTTTTTGAGAGAGCTTCAGCATTAAATGAACATGACTAAATTGAAAGTGACTTAATTTAATTTAATTTCATAAAATCTAGACTAAAAAGAAACAACCTGAGCAGAGAACACATTCCTTTTTTTATATTGCTCCAGTTGCATAATATATAAGCATCCCCAAGCTGTGCAGATTCATCCCGAGGTGTCAGATATGTCTGTGTTTTGTGTTTGGTTTTTTTATTTTTCTCTCCTGGAATTCAGGGGGACAGGGTCTAAAGGTGAGTTTTTTGGGGAGTGAGAGAAGAAAGTTGTAGATTCTTTGTATTCAGCTGTTTTGGAGAAGACAGTATCAAATAATTATGCCTTGAATTTGGTGAATAAGGGGAAATAGAATTATTTAAAAACTAGAATCAGTTTTGCATTAAAACTTAGAAAGTTTGAAAAATCTGGAGGCTGAGGGTTTTTTTTCCCTGGACATAACATTATATGGAATAATTTGATTTTTTTATTGGGATGGAGGTAACACGTGCTTCACCTGTAAGGTGATTACAGAACTCACCTTGGAGACAGAACTTTCCATTCTAGCTTCTGCTCCAATCAATATATTAATTTATATGAAGTAGAGCAAACTAGAAAAAAAAGAGAGTAAATATTCTAAACATCAAATGAACTATAATTGCTGGTTAGACCGTGAGTCTCTGGGAGAAGTTACGAGATCAGATTTTCCCAGGGAAAGGAGGAGTTTTAATCTAGGGGTGCAACATCCCAATTGAGTCCTGCAACCACTTGTTCGTAGGTAAAAGGACATCAGGGTCTCTTCACATGGCCACTTTTTATCCTTGTAGTCTTTATTTGTCCAATGGTGATCACATAATTTAACTGCAAGAATATTAGTATGCCTAGATGTGTTGGACAAGTGAGGAGGACTTTTGGGGGTCTATATTTAGGAATCTGATTCTTAAATTATTTAAGGATCTTCCATACTTATTGCCCAAGATGCAAATTCCATATTGACAAGACTGTGGGATGCTGCATGACTGGCAAACAAGTTGGAAAAGTTGACTGTGTTAAGCTAATTTGTATAACAATGTTTCATACAACACTGAACATCTTAAAGTTTTACAGAGATTAGCTGCTCAGTGGGAGACTGGCTTCCTGGTTTGTTACACAACTTACATGATTTCACAGCCATAGTCATTTATTTGTTTGGCTGTGGACCAGTGATTCATGGTTTTTTTTCTTTTCCATTATCTTTATATTCATTGGAGAAAACTAGGTTCATGAGACTGATTTTGCATCTTCTGAATTGACAGACTTTCACTGTCCTCGCCTACGGTCACATAGAGAATTAGCACGTGCATCCTCAGAACTTCACCTGTAATACTGATCCATTACATCTACACTATAATTAGTGAATGGTTAAGGTTGGAAGGGACCTTAAAGATCATCAGGTTCCAACCTCTGCTATGAGCAGGGACACCTCACACTAGACAAGGCTGCACAAGCCTCTTCCAACCTCGCCTTAAACACCTTCAGGGAAGGGACTTCCACAACCTCCCTAGGCAACCTATTCCAACGCCATTCTACCCTCATGGTGAAGAATTTCTTCCTGATGTCTAGCCTAAATCTCCCCTCTTTCAGTTTAAAACCATTACCCCTTGTCCCATCACTACCTTCTCTGGTGAAGAGCCGCTCCCCTGCTTTCCTGTAGGCCCCTTCTGGTACTGGAAGGCTGCTATAAGGTCTCACTGGAGCCTTCTCTTGTCCAGCCTGAACAGCCCAAACTCTCTCAGCCTGTCTTCATAGCAGAGCCTCAGACCAAAACTTTTAGGTCACTGTTTAATTTTGTAGGTTGTCATGGTAGTACTCTTAAATGCATGTGTGAAAAATGCACCTGATCAGATTATTACCATTTGTGATGCAATAGGAAATCTTGTTCAGAAATCCCCCATTAATTCAGTAGTTATATCATTCAGCTAATGCTACATTATCGTAACAACCAGGACAGTCCTTTGGCGAGGATTATTCCTAAACTTTTTTAGCTTTTGATGGAGAAACCCATGTTTCCATGGGTTTTCGTGGATACCACAGCTATCACAGTCTCCTGGAGTAAGAAAGGTCAAGGGAATTGTCGTCTTTCATAGTGATAAGGACAGACAGTCATGAAACAGGAGCATTTCCCAGGAAAGCTACTTAGTTGTCTTTCTGCAGTCTGGAGTTTGGCATGAAAGTTTTTCTCTGGCAAAAAAAAATAAAGCACAGCATGAGTAAGAATCAGACAAGTCTTTATACTTTTAGCTGTGCTGTCAATTAAACATGATTTGACTCTGCAGTCAATCCCGTGTTCTTCTGCCATCCATATTAAACCCTATGTGGGCTTGAGTCAGTAACAAGAGGAAAGTCATACCCTAATCCCAAAATTTAGAAGAACCTGTGGATCACCTTGTCACAGCAGGAATTAACTTGGCATAGGGAGGGCCAGGCACATGATCTCCAGTCCATCAGTGCGTATCCAAATGTGATTCTTCCTAAGAACAGCACAAACATTGAGCCTGCTCTCATACCTGCACTTCAGCTGGACTTGAAGATGTAGGCAATGAGAACTGGAAAGGTCTCTGCACGTTTAGGCTACAGACTGGTCTTCCAGGTTCTCTTTTATGCACAGGTATTTCTGGCACTGAAATAAACAGGACAGTTGCTACAGATGAACAAATAAATAGAGCGTTTTCCAAATGTTGTTCACAGGTATTTTCTTTTTCTGGCTTACTTGTAATTAGTGAGTGCTCTACCCATGTACCTGTTGCAGAAACATTACAGACATACCACTCTGCTAATCTTCTTGAGTTCTCATGGGCAATTAATAATGAATATAGACAAAGTATTAAAAATGGGGGTTTTTAGTTATTTTCTGAAGTTTTCTGTAAGACAATGCTGATTTGTTTATGTTCAGTTGTATAAGAAAATGTTGAAAAGCTAACTGTTGTAACTGGTGTTACAACTAATGACTATATATACACATTAGTTGGCTGATAATTACCTAGTCTAGATCTATAAATATTATATGCATTTTATAATAAAATATTTACTTAAACATTTGAAAAATTCAAGCACTGAATATGGAGGGGCTTACTTAAGGAAATAACAGATATATGAAACTAGAAATGTGACCAATTTAGAAATCAAAATTTGTACTGAAAATCAAGTAAAGCTTTCTGATAGTGAAACTTACAAGACTGTGTAATAGCATGCCTTATTAAATTGGAGATGCCCAATCATTTGGAACATTTAAAACCTGACTAGACAGCAATGAAAATGTAAGGTAAAGAGCACTCACTCACAGCAAGAGTTCTCCTTCACTGCAAAGACATACACTAAATAGCTTGTACAGCCTTCCCTGCATTCTATCAATAATAATACATGCTTCATGAAATTAGTTGCCGTTTTGAGAATGCTGCATTTTTAAATACTCAAAATATTTACTTAATTATTCACATATTCTCATCTGAATTTTTGCTAAAATATTTTCATGTCTGAACACGATAGTTTCCATAGTTTCTACTCTGAATCATCCTGACCAGCTGTATTTTGCTATTTTTCTATTAAGTTGAATACAATTTGCCTCCAACCAGGCCACAGTTATTCCCATTGTCTCTATCAGATGGTGAATATTTAAATATTTCATGCAAAGAGTAATAGCAGAAAAGAATGAGTCTGAGATTTCCGTAGAAATCAGTGAGACAGAAAATTAACCCCTGTTCTCAAATGATAGCTCCCTAAGACATACATTTGTTTACGTAATTTATATGTCATGTTTCACATATTATATTGTCTGTGGTGTTAGCACATGCAGCTAATAAATACCTCCTGTGTGTTTCTGCTACAACAGGGCCTTTGTCCAGATTGGGATCTGTGAGCGTCTTAAAATTAGAAAAGGAAAAGAAATGCTGTGTAACAATCAGTTTCCCATTAAAGAGATTTAACCTTTAATAAGATTAAGCCAAACTTTGAAGTCTGCTCTCCTAGAATGTAAAGTTCTGGCTGCCAGAAATACATTAATTGTCTTAAAACTTTCTCCTGACGTTATATGTTGAAAGATTTACTTCATGAATGGATAGCAGTTTTTATCTCTTTTTTTCAAAATTTTCTTGTTTAATCTTCAACCAAATTTTTTTTAAAGTGTCATATCTTTGAAAATGTACAACCAGGTCTGTGTTGGTTTTGTCTAGATAGAGTTAATTTTCTTCACAGTAGCAGGTAGGGAACTATTTGTTGATAACACAGGGATGTTTTTGCTCTGGCTGAGCACTGCTTGCAAAGAGCGGAGGCCTTTTCTGCTCCTCACGCTGGCCCTACCAGCGAGTGGGCTGAGGGTGCACAAGAAGTTGGGAAGTGACACAGCCAGGGACAGGTGACCCTAGCTGACCAAAGGGATGTCCCAGACTATATGGCATCATGCTCAGCAATAAAACAGGGGATTGAGCTTGCTGGAGGTGGGGGGGCACTGCCTGGACACTGGCTGGGCATCGGATGGTCAGTGGTGAACAAATGTTTTCATTCACATCACTTGTCTTTCTTGGGTTTTATTTCTCTCTCTTTATTATTTTCCTTTCCATTTTTGTTCTTACTTCCATTATTAAACTTTTTTTATCTCAACCCACAAGTTTTCTCACTTTTACCTTTCTAATTCTCTTCCCCCATCCCACTGGGAGGGAGGGAGGGAGTGAGTGGCTGTGTGTGCGTAGTTACCAGCTGGGGTTAAACCATGTCAAGGTCTTAGCCACAGTGTAGGACATGGATTGGAAATTGTCAAAAATTTTAAATGTAACCAAAAAAATCTCATCCTTCCCAACTTAAAGCTTCATTTATTTGTTATTGCTGTGATTTGTTAGGTATATTGTATAATTAATGTGTAAGAATACATGTTAAGCTATAATTTTATTGATACATAGCATATATTTATTCCATTATTTTAAATATTATACTGTTGTCAGTACTAGAGTAGAGCTTGCTGAGGTGCAATATAGAGAAAATTGAAAAGAATTGAAAAAAATTGTTTTCCCTTTTGCTCAATAAGAGTTACAAAAATGCACTTATTCATAATGTCATTAGAGAAGCATCGTAGTAGGTGTTCATATTTATTTGTGTAAAATCTCCATGGTCACAAGTACTGATCATTATAGATTTTTGTACTGTGATTAGCAAAGGTAACCAAAACTTTGCTCTTAAACTGTTCAATCAGGAATACTAAGATGAGAGTGGGTGACTTAAAATGAGGTTGAGTTGTTACAGGACATGATCTATTTTTGGTTGCAATATACTGCAGCAGTTGCTTTTAATATGATAAAATCTTTTTAAAATAAATTTGCATGATAGCTGCAAGGTAAAACATAAGGTAAAATATGTCATTCTTTCACACAGAGCTGTAGTGTTCCTCAGCAGTGCTCTGTGAGGGATGCAACATCTCTTTGTCCTTTTTTCATGTCACATTTTTGTCAGCTTGACTATTCAGGCAGCAAATACTGTCAGGGTATTCAAGAAATAAACACCGTGCACTGTTGTTCAGAAGAAAATCCTTCTGAAAAGCTTTACAAAGCAAAGAAAAAGATTTAATTCCATTTCTTTAAGTTGCATAATTATAAATGTTAACATAACAAAATTAATTAGCCAACTTATAAAAACTCAGTTCCTGAATAAATGTGTGCAGTAGTATGTTTTTCTAGTTTTGAGTAAATCAATCACAAAAGATGTAATGCCACATGTAATGGCATTTTTATTATCAAAGTATTGCCCAGCTTTGGAATTCCTGCTTGTGCAGTAAGAAGCAGAGACAGAATTTGGTCCTTGCCAAACAAGAAAATGAAGCTGGAACTGGAGCTATTTTGAGGAGATCTGGAGTGATACCTATTGTAATTACTACCTACCTTTATTTAAGAATGACTGTTGTTCTACCTATTGGGACAAAGAGGACCTGAAAATATCTTGAAAGCATGTATCTTAAATATGAATTTTGTTTTATGAAATAAACCTCATCAAAACTAAGCAAATGTCAATGGTATGGTGAATTTGCATCTTTCATAGACATTTCCTTACAAAACTGTTGAGTTCAAAGTGGCCATCTACTTTTCTAGATCACGGGAGTTTATCTACCCACTCTCTAGCCATATTTGCAGAGGATGTTTTAGTCAGTATCCAGCCTTAAGCCAGGTGAGACTAACATCTATCAGCACAGGAGTGCTTGCTGTTGCTAAGTGCTCTGATTTGTCCAGTGTCTTCAACAGAAAAGACTCCATTGTCATCTAAGAAAAGGAGTCAGATAACCTTCTCTCTCTGAGCCCAGGAAAGACAGTCCTTGCAACAGAAAATGAGATGAGGCATCAGCAGTGTTATTATACCAAGCACGTACTTAGCTCCAAAATAGATATTGTAAGTCAAACAGAGAGTTTCATCAGATTCATTACCACTCCTGTTTTGCTGATTGCTCTTTAACAATCTCTACCCACAGCCCTATTATCTCAATGAAACAATATGCTCTTGTTTGCAAAGCAAGTTCTCTAAATAATAATTGCTGCAAGAAGTACTGCAGTGAAGCCTGGATCTATAAAGCTATTAATTGAAGTATCTTTGGGGCACAACAAATGAAATCTTGGTCTGAACTTGCCAAGGTTTTTCCCTAGGTTGGCCTAAAAGTAGGATGTAAGTATCCTGTAAGTAAGAAAAGGTAATATCTGGATCGAAATGCTGCATCCTATCTAGCCTGAAATTAATTCTCGGTTCCAATCAGCAACTACAGCATGTGTGGACTTCTGATATTTGAAAAATTTGAATAATCAGGGAGCAGGTGCTAGAAATCCAATATACTATTAATTTCTAAGACGGGAGCTATTTTACTTTGACTTGAGTGCATGTTAAAGGTAATGCTTGGATCAACCTGGAGCTTTTACTGTAGTAACCATCCTAACATATGGATACACCTGTCTTTCCAGTATTTGATCTCTTCCCCAGAAGAAAAACATGCATCTTCCTGTGCAGGTATTAGGTAATACATAAATCAGAAGTTTAATTTCCACTGCTTAAGAGGAGTCTGAGGGCTGCGTTTGAGTCTAATGCTGAGAAGGTGCAAAAACAGTGATGATATGGTAGAAAAAGACTGCTTGACCCAGTATAGTAAGCCCCTACATGTAGCAGTTTCTATGTTGATAGGAAAATGCAAGTTGCACTTATTGATTGAATGTATGTTACTAGAAATACTCATCATAAACTGAATGAATGTTCCTCGTGCTTCATCCTCATTTCTAAGGGCTATGTACCTACAGCACCAGACCTCTACTTTTTTATATGGGCTTGAGAGATGTCTTCTGATGTTCTTTTGATTCCATAAGCCATAGACAGCTCTGAGAGCAGTCACTGTGAGTGCAAGAGCCTTAGAGCCACAGCTGCTTACTTCCACTTATGGTAGTCCCACACCAATGTGCAAAGTGCATCTCTTTCCAAGTGACTTTCTTGGTCCTGAACCAGAGCAGCAGATACCAACATGACAACAGGTGAAAGAGGGCAAGTTTTTGCATCCTGTTTTAAGAACACAGGCCTTTATCACTAGCCAAAACTTGCTTTTTCCAATCCTGTCTATATTTGCCTCCACATGGATTTTCATAGCCAGAAGAAGGCAGCCATACCACCAGACTCACTGGTATGACTTTCCAAACTTTTTGGTCCTGATGAAAAACCAGTCCTTTCATAATCCTCTGAAAGAAACTTAATGACTTTTCTATAGCTTGTGGACATACTATACTTATCTACTGGCTTAGTAGACAGTGGAACTACTTCCCCTTTTTACAGAGGAAAATAGTTTACATTTGTTGCGTCTAGAGTCTAAGAGAATGATAAACCATGCAAGATGGTCCTCCTGTCCACATGCTCTGTAACACAATGAGTCTTACCTAGGATCCTAGTAGTGATAGCTACTTATTCCACATGGTTTCGAGTATCCCTATGTAAAGAATAGCTGAATAGCTGTCAAATATGCTTTAGACCATGATTTCTGAATCAAAGAGCCTTTTGCTGGGCATTTATGATGCTTGAACCCACTCAGAGCTTAAATGTCTTGTAGAAGGCCTTGGCTCTCTTTCTACAAGCACTTACCTCCTCAAGAGCATTTTCAAAGGATGAAAAATATTTCTACTGCAGTCAAAGACAATCCTGTTAACCCAATTAGAGTGTGCCTAGCAGTTTTGAAATGAGCACTGGTCACACCTTTGTGAACACTAAAGCTAAATCGCGTCTTTGGTGCATAAGGGTTTGGCAGCTGCCAGCAGTTTCCATGCAGTCAATACCTTGCAGCAATAGCAAAATCTGCTTAGTGTCTACAGAGATACCATTTCATCCACCTTGTCTATACAGCTCAGCCCCTGCCTTGCTGAGGGCTTCGAATAATTAGAAGGCATGAGCCTCAGGTTTGTATGCACAACAGTGTGGTACATCTCAGGACCAGCACACTCATGCAGTGACAGTCACCAGCAGCAGGGTAACAGAAGTCCAGACTTACCATACATCTGCTGTGTTTAATGAAGCACTTTGGTTTTCTACCTAATCAATAGCTGATTCTATAACTGTGTAAAAGCCTGCATCCAACTGACATTGCACACTTTCCTCAAGTCAAGAGAATATTTATTTAAATTACTTGAATGAGAACATAATCAAATCCTTAAAACTGAAAGCACCAAGGTTCTTCATCACTGAAGAAGCTAAAGTACCCAGTAAATAATAATAATCTTCTCCTAAATGGTAATGTAAGAAGCACAGTGGTCGTTGAGAGAACATTATGTATAGCTATTATACTCCTCATTTTTATGGAACTTATCATTGGATCTCAGTGCATTAGGGTGGCTGTTTATCCTAAATCCCTCTTTTTTATTCTATGCAACTTCAGTTTGCCAGCTACAAAAGGGGATAATAGAATTTCCCCATCTCACAGTACTGCATAACTCAGTATTTTGACAACTTAAGATGCTAAGAAAATCATAATTGTTTACAATTAGAGTGGTCAGAGAGGTGAGGAGCACTGCATAAAATCCACACTTTTGCTTTTCTCATGCATTTTACAGAGTTTACCTGTTTGTCATCACAAGATAGTAATTTATGCAGGTTACCCAGGTCTAAATTTCCGTATCTTTTTAACTTCCTGAGTGGTGAATGAGAATGGATAAGGATGTTCTTAATAAAATATGTGAGAATATGAGCTTTGTGTCAATGCTGAAATGAAATATGGGATGAAGAAAATAGGACATACTTGTGGACATACTTATACAAAGTAATCCTACATGATAAGACGGGATTTACTGAAAAATAAAAACTTAGAACTAGGTTAAAGTGCTCAGTTTTGTCACATGGCATATTATTTTTGATGACAAAAAGACATTCCTTTGTCTATATAGCATATTTAGAATAATCTTTGCTGAACAATCTGAATCTGTTAGAAAGAGTGTACTCAGTAAATTGCATAATCTTCTTTTTCAACATCAATTATAGGGGTTTTTTTGCTAAAAATTGATTCCTGGCAAAGCCAAAGGCAGGATAGGGATTGTCACTGAGGAGTTTATTAATTTTCCCTGATTTGCTTCAGAGTAAGAAGCTACTTTTTCCTCTGCCTTCTTAAATTTCAGATTTGTCAGTGTCATTTTTATACGTACTTTATCTCATAATGTTTACTTAGTTCCTTCTATTCCAGGAAAAATATGCAAACTGTGTTTAAACATGATGCTTAATATAATCTACTTTCCCCTGATGGGAAAGGCATGAGATCAGAGCAATAATAAGATCCTAAATTTAGTTAATTGAATGAGAGCCATTTTTTAGTGGTGTTTCTTTAAGAATATCCTGATATTTCATGTCATTTTTTTCAGGAGCATTTATCTTAAAAACTGTGTGATTTTGTGGTGTTGAAATGATCTCTGTTTTGTGTTACAAGTTAGAAAAAACTGCCTATAGTCTTCACTAGAAAAACGTATTTCTAAATCACTCAGTGTTGCATACATGATTATGAATGCAATAGGGGTCTCATCATAGGTATTTTTTTTTTAATTTTGCCTTGTGAGATGTGTTGGTATGTAACAGATACTTTTTAAAAGCTTTGCAATGGTCTAGAATTTAGAAGTTGTATCTGCTTCCACTGAGAAAAGCCAGTACATTATGTATTTCAAAGCAGTAAAATATTTGACACTAAGTACAGACTCCATAAATAGCTATTCCAAAGTCTCTTTCCTGAAATAAATCCTTACTGAGGATGAGTCGCAGTTGTGCTCTCCAGTGGAGTGGACTGCTGGCAGGAATATTTCTTACTTTAAGCAAAGCCTGGTTTTCTCTTTGTCTCTCTTCAAGCCTCTTATAAGACAGCAACTACTGTTTTTCACTGAAGTCTGGTTAGACATGTCATTTAGCATTATATACATATATACATTATATATATATGTAATCTCATTGGTGAGAACATACCATATTTTAAAATAATGGGCCTCTTGAAGTTCCAGCTTTTTTCAGTGGTAGGCAGAATTCACTAGATGAACAAGTTATGGATGTATCATCAGTGTCATATCTCTTCTGCTCTGCTTACATGGAAAACGACTTGAAAAATATTTGGAGTGGAAATACTTTTTGGATTTATTATTAATTATTTAGCCACCTCGCCTACTTCTTGTAGTTTGAGACAGTTGAATTGAAATATTTTCATGTGTGACCAAGCTGTAAGGCTGCAATTTTTTTTCTAAGCTTTCTGTCACATCTTTGGGGGGGAGGGCAGGGGTGAATCCTTTATGAATTAACTGAATACTTGTGAAATTCCTTGCAGCTGAAGCCTGTAAGTCCTGAGATGTACTTACTGAAGTAATTCCTCACTATTTTTCACATTGTCAGTGCTGTGATAATGACAAGAGAAAGTAATAACAATGAGCTACGATATGGATTGGAAAGCACAACTGGGCTAAAACTGGGAAGAAGAAACTAAAGAGAATAAGGATGGTACAAAAGCTGACAAACAGGTGACAGAGAGAAAGGAAGATCATAGAGATGGAGCCTTGACCTATAATTAGAGGAGAAAAAGAAATAAACCATTGAAAAATGAATTTAAAAGAAAGAAGAAATTACAGAAAACAGAGCAAATAAAAATCCCTTTGTCTTAGAATTATTACGTTATTTGTAAAATGCACTATTGATAGAATAAACCTGGAGATGTTAACATAAGATTTGTTTCATGTAAGTACTCGTGTAAAGTCTATTTTAGAAGGCAATTTTAGAAGGCAGGTATGAAGGCTATTTCAGCACAGTGAATACAAATGCACTTCCTAACTTTAATAACTGTCTTGAATGCTACAAATTCTTAAAGAAAAATACCCCTGGAAGAAATGAGGAATTCTCAAAATCTTAACTGCATTAGCCTCGGTATCTTTGTCAATAGACTGGATGCAGGCAGCTTTGGAAATTTTCAGTTTATGAAAATAACAAAAATTAGATACAGCAACAATCATAAAATGTGCCTAATTCTTGCATCTTCTTCTCAGACTGGAATGGGACACCTGCGTGTTACAAAAGAAGGCCTTCGTCTGGAAGGGGAATCGGAATTCTTATTCCCTCTTTATGCCAAAGAAATCCATTCTCGAGTGGTAAGCAGTCTTTCAGTAATGCTGAATAAATGAATGCACTTATGAGCAGTTGAATGTAGGCAAAGTTTAGGCATCTGTCATGGAAATATATATAAATATCTGTGTGTGGATGTGTACGCACACATTTTTTCACACTAGTAAGTTCACACTTTGTCATCTCTAGGACAAGCATTAAATATATGATATCTTTATATATTTATGTATATGAAATCTACAAGAATAAAGGAAAAGATTGAGTATTTAATCTTGTTTGCATAGACAGAAAAATGTATTATTGTTATTACTACTAAGGTAAAAAAGGAAAAACATACTTTGTAAAATAAAATATTTATCTAGCAGATTCACTTTACAATTACACTAAGAATAGGTATGGTGTAAAGATTTTTATTGAGGCAGTGGGAAAACTATGTGCTTAAATTAATTTCCCTTGATGTTGTTTATCCAATAAGACATGTAACTTTAAGACCAGCATAGCTAATACTTAAGAGCTCCCTCTGCCCCAAAAAATAGTTTTGCTATGTTAAGCCGACATTTGTGCTCTTCTAATATTCCTTCCAGCTCTTAATACATTTAGTACATTATAGGAAGAAGGAGGTGTGGCAGCATCTAGTATAAGCTTAGCTATCTAATGAACCATCATAATCATTAGTAGCATGCACTAATTAGAGCCTTCAGGCTACTGCATGTCTCTGCCTCCTATGAACTGATAATTCATCTGAGGTTTTTTGTTTGTTTGCTTGCTCGTTCCTTAAAATATTTGAACTCTCTAGAGGCTTAATTGCCTGTAGCTTGACGTCCTGAGTGCTGTTTATATATTTATTCTCATGAAGCTGCTTACTTGTTCTGATTTTTTTTTCTAAGTTTCTCTGTTAGAGAATTGGGCCACTCACAGCTATCTTAGCAGCGTTGCCTTAATAGTGTTCTCCTTGCAGTCTCCTAACAGCTTTTCTTGCCTAATGAGGTCTCCAAAGTGCTAAGAAAATATGTAGCAGAAAATCTACTTGCTGTGCATCATCTCTGGAGTCTATTACAAGTTTATGTCTTCATTATGAGTCCAACACAGAGTTATGGTCAATACTGTTGCATCTTAGCTAATATATATTAGGTAAAAATGAACATTTATAAATATGTTTAATTTGTCAACAACACATGCTGAAGCTGTAGGTCTAGAATGCAGCTTATTCACACTTAAATTTGATATTACAACTTACTAGCTCATTTTTTAAATCAATCAATAGCAGTCAAATAAATATAACAGAGATGCTCAGATTTTTTGATCATTTAGCATGTGTAATTAAATGTAATAAATTTACTTGATCTTTGTTGACTTTGCTTTCCCACTTCATACTAGCTTGTTAGCATTAATGTTAATTCTATCACACTGCTTTCTTTTTCCTCAGACTTTTCATTACTCGTGTTAATTCTGTTAGATTTCAGTTTTTCCAGATATAATTTACAACATTAGATTCATCTATGGTACTCACAGTGTCTTATTTAGACATAGCTTATCTTCCTACTTGTAAGATATCCTTTACAAAAAAATATATATATAAATTGAACTCAAAACTGTGTTGCTTCTACTGCTGTTACTAGGAAGTGTCTGTAGTAAAATTCTTCACATAAAATGTGTTTAGATTCTCAGAATATCTCATACTCTAAGCATGAAATTAGATCGGGAACATGATTTGGTAGTGATATACAGGGATTAGCCCTTCAAGGTGCTTCATAGTCTCTCTCGAGTCCAGAAAAAGTACCAGAAGCCAAATAGAATCATAGAATCATAGAACTATTCAGGTTGGAAAAGACCCTCTTCTTGCATCCTTTCTTTGGATGAGCTACCTCTTTCACCTTACCTGGGCTAAATCTCTTGCTTCCCGCACCTTCCTGTATTCCTCACACTGCCTGGAATGCTCCTGGATCCTGGCAGGGAAGAGGGTGAGAGTGGAATCAGTTGGTGTCCGTGGTCAGCCTTTCATGTGGCTATATTTCTTTTGCAGTCATTTCAGACTTAGAGAGGGCCTTGCAAGTTGACACATGTTGGCTTTCCTGCAACAAACTAGTTAGCCTGTTGTAGCAGGGGCAGGTGTCACCAGAGGCTTGGCAGTTGTCTCTCAGCTACACACCTCACTCAACTCATCACAGAATGGTCAAAACATCATCCACCTGTTGGTAGTATTCTCTTCTGTGCAAGTGTGTAGTTTTGCAGTTTTAACATAAAATTGCATGCTTCTTAGGTCCTGTTGTACCCTGTCTATGGCTTTCTATTTTTCCTTAGATAATTTTCTAGCTACAGAGTTTTAGAACTGAGACTTATCCCCCTAAATTTCAATGAGAACATGTGATTCTTTAATTGTTTACAGCTCTAATTATTCTGCTGAATCTATTTTTTTTCCCTCCATACATCAGGACTCATCACTGCTTCTCCAGTCTACTCACAATGTGACTGTCAATGCTCGTAATTCAAATGGGGAAGTCACAGGCAGATTAAACGTGGGTAAGTCTGATTTTTTTTTCCTTTGTCACTGTTTTGGAAACTTTTTAATGAATATTTGCAAGGAGCTTGGAGGATATAAAGAACTAAAAAAGTTACTACTTTTTACTATTATGATGATACATAAATAGTCTGGCTACTACTCAATAAGTAGCAGCAGTATATTTTCATTTTCCCAGTTATGCGTTAGTTCTTTAAATACTTAAAGCACTTTTTAAATGCAGAGTTATGCAAGAAAGGTCACTGCAGAAGTTATTCTTTTTTTGGTGTATATATTTCTATTGATAGTTTCAAATCTTTTCCTAATAAAATTCAACAAGAGAAGGTGGCTAGAAAGGTCTGTGTATCTCCTCTTTTCCTAGTACTCCAGAGACTAATACATTTAAGCAAATGTCCGAAAAATAAACCTGCCAGTTCATAACTGGGAAATGTACCTATTTTACCATATTGGGTAACAGTAAGACACATTGGTTTACCAAGTGAGATCAATCAAGATCTAGACAGACGTACATGCTCGTTCTTAGCAGCAAGAATAGGCAGACCTTCCTCTTTAAATTGTATGTTTAAGACAATAATGGCAACAATGTGTGTCATATACAACAGACCTTTCCTTAGTTTTGTTAATATTTTTCAACTGTTACTTGACTTTGAAGAAAAAGAAGAGGAGGTGCTAGAGAGACCTCATAGTGACCTTCCAGTACCTGAGGGGGGCTACAGGAAAGCTGAGGAGGGGCTTTTTACAGGGGCTTGCAGTGAGAGGATGAGAGATGACTTTAAACCAAAGGAGGGTTTAGCTTAGACATCAGGAAGAAATTGTTCACTGTGAGGGTGGTGAGACACTGGCACAGGTTTCCCAGGAAGTGGTCAAGGCCAGGTTGGATGGGGCTTTCAGCAACCTGGTCTAGTGGGAGGTGTCTCTGCCGATGGCGGCATGGGTGGATGATCTTTAAGGTCCCTTCCAACCCAAAACATTCTATGATTCTATGGAAAATGTAAAAAATTATTAACTTGTTTCTTTTGATCCTCATGCAGAAAAAGCATGAATTCGTACTTATTTAACTGTGAGACTAACCTGATGTGCTTAAGTAGTTTACTAGACTGTGACTCAGATGATCATTGATGAGCACCTCTTCCATGTTGATGAGACTGTTTAACTTCTGTGACAATTCCAGTCTGAAGAATTTTTGTATCAATCTATTGAACATTTGCAAGATTTCACGTATAACTCAGAGCTTGCTTTTTCTCTTAACAATGTTAAATTAAACAATTAATCAGAATTTGGTCTTTAATGTTTTCACATACATTTTTTTAAATTCTAGCTAGTCATTCTTGTTAAAAAAATACCCCTAAATATTTATCAAAACATGAGAGTAGCACTTATATCTCATCTGATAATATTTAATGGTGTGAAATGTACAGAACTTCTAGTTTCATATTATTAGTACAGCATTGAACTGTTTGGCAGTAATTAACCATACATTGACCACATGACCAAAACCAAACATGTCACATGATGAAAATTTCTGTGACATGGCACGTGTGCTGTTGGTTCTGTCTGCTTCATATTGTTTGACTGACCAGATGTGGTCATGTCCCCATCCTGCCTGATGTGAAGAAGTTCTCAGGAGGTCGTTTAGGAAGGCAGACCACAGAGCAGATCACTGACCACTCAGCAGATCACTAATCTGTCCAACTTGATCCCTGCTTAAAGCTGAGAAACTTACAGGTAAAATCATGTCAGACTGTAGCTCAAAGGCCTGATTGTTTGACAGGCTGTATCCAGCCTGTGTGACCAATTTTACTGAAAGGAAATATTTTAATTGTGCCAACTGGTGTCAATAGATATTACCTTGGGAAAATGAAACGCGGCAAAAACCAAAAAATCTGAGACCCTTCTTTTTTCTTTTTTAACTTTTTTCTCTTTAGTCTTTCCTTTTCTTCTTTTCACATTCCCAGTAGCAGCATAGTCTTCTGAGACCGTTCACAAAAAGCAGTACAGAAAGTGAGATGGAACTTGCTGTGTGAAATAAGAAGTTAAAAAAACCTGCTCTGAAGGGCTAGAGACACCTAGATTGAAGAAAACTGGAGACCTGATAGACAGAGAAGAGTCAATACAAAGCCATGTTGTAGAATATTTACTGTGGTGTTTAGAGGGAAGAGTTCTGCTGGATGGAAACTGTCTCATCAGCAGTGACTCATTTATGTCAACTACCACCCGTATTTAGTATTTTCCCTTCTTATTGGTAGTTAATTCTGTTTCACCACTTTTCATCACCTGGATTTTCTGGCCTTATTCCCATTAATGTCCAGTTCAGTGTTCTCATACCTTATGATCTCAAGCCTGTTTAACCCTTTCCTAAGTGAAAGCCAAATACTTAGTGTTGTCCAGATGGAAAGTTGTCTGGCTATGCAGAGGGGCTATGTCTGACTTAGGCAATACAGAAGGAAACAAGTGGGAAGGAGCAGAATGCAGACTGCACTTTTCTCACTGCACTTTTAGAAGTGTACCATGTATAGAGGCAATTCAAGTTTGACACTGAAGTGGGAAGGTCCTGACAGCACTCTGGCTTGCTCTGCAAGAAATACCTAGGTAAGAGAGTGAAGTAATTATTTGAGCCTGGGAAAATCAAAACGATATCAAAAGGAAGTGCTGAAGTGAATTTGCATATTATTTGAAATATTTCATGTTAAAGTAATCACTTGTTGACTGGCAGTTCCATTTATTGATTTCACTAATAATTGGTCTTCTGTGCTATCTGGTTTAGTTGGTACCATTGTAAATAATAACATGTAATATTACATTGAATTATAATTTTAAATCATATTAAATTTAGACTGATAGAAAAGTGTTGAAAGAGCAGTAAAAGCTTAATACTGTAAAGAACTCTGCTAACTGCTGAAGATATGGTGAAACAACAACTGGAGTGACAGTCTATTAAAGTAAATTACCATCTATACATAGCTTGATATTTCTAGCCGTTGTCCTTAGCCAGTCATAAAATGCAGGCATGTAAGATGACGTTCCCTTGTAAGAAGTGTGAAAAATGGTGTGTGGCAGATTTACTTCTAAAGAATTTGTGCCTTCCACCATTGCCAGTATACTGGAATTAAGTCTTAAAACTGTAGTCATCTTATAAATATGAGTAGCTGTCATTTTGAAGTGGCTGTATAGATAAGTTTGGGATCATTCCAAAAAGGACAATATAATCTAGTATCACTCATAAAACCATCTTGTTGTGTTTTGGACTGTGTTCCATTATTATACTGCTTTCAGAAGCCTCGCTGAATGCAAATACTGCTTGTCAGGAAAAGAATACTGTCAAAATAACAGGGTTCATAACTATGAAAAAAACAAACCAATTCTGTTCGTTACTCTTTTTTGACTTCAGTGTCCCTCTGGATGACAGAGATACCCATTTTTGTTTGAGTTATTCTTTAAAATAATTTATAACTCACCTATGACCAAAGGAACTAAATATAAAACCATTAAAAAGTTAAAATATTAATGTAATGCAAAAAAGGAAATTGGACATTTTAGTTAAGGAATTATGGGATGTGATTGCTTTGGGAATATTTCTGAGAGAAATGGGACTTAAATTAGGGATGTTGGCCAGCAGATAAATAGGAGGGAATCTAAGCAAGGCACAGACATGGGTAGGTACAGGATTGAGGGTCAGAGGGAAGTAAGAAAGCCATGGAGAGAGATGCCTGTAGACAAGGCAAGGATGTCTACAAAACAGGTGGTAACTCTTTCTTAGAATAGTTCCTGTCTTTAAAATCACAGAGAAGATTCAGATGTCATTGTCACGCTTGCCCATCAACCTGCAATGCTCAAAATATCAAGAACTTTTTTTTATAATCCAAGAAAGCAGTTGAAGAAAGCTTCTAACCATCACCTCCAAGATTCTTGTTCTTACCACTTCAATCCTAGAATAAAAAATAAAAAATAATATACCCTGAACTGTAATAAAGTAACTTAGTGTAAAAAAATGATCAAACTTTTTCAGTAATGAATATTATGAAGAGAGACTCTATAGTCAAATATCAAACACTTAAGAGCAACATTGGTATCAAACAGCGAATGACGCTTCACCTCAGTAAACACATGCTTTCTTATACAGCCAACCCACAGCCAACTATAATACAGTCAGATTTTGCAGTGATGTTACAGTGCCAAATACTAAGAAAGTAGGTGAAGTACAGCATGTTTCCAACTATCTTTTCTGAAAAGTAGGGCCAGTTTTTGCAAAGATCTATATTTCAAGGAACTTGTAAGTAGATTTTAACCTACATGTATTTTCCTGGAGAAAAAAGACCACAAAGGAAAGGGGCATCCAAAGTCATTAAAGGTCTGTGAGAACAGATTCTGGTACCAGGGACTGCTGATCCTCCTCCTAGCTCAATCATTTACACCAAGGAACAGCAACATCAGTAGCTTCAGGTCAGGTGTTCAGTTTAAAGTATTTAAAGCTAGAGGAAATTTATTTAGATAGTTGCATAATGAAGCTGTTATGCACTTTGAAACATGAAATCATCACCACTCAGAAAACATGGGATTATGGTAAATGTCAAAATGTTTTATACAGTCTGAAAACAGAAACACAGTCAAAATTCTGCCTAGAGACTGTTTTCACATCTATTACATTAATCTTAACAGCTGTTTCAGTGAGAGCATTTGAGCTATTCCCCCACCCTGTTTTTTTCAAACAGGAAAAACATCCTGAGAAAACAGATGTGTCAGAACTTAATTGCTTCACTAGTGTTAATTGCCATTTATAAACTACTACTTTCCAATGTCAAATAATTTATGTTTTTTAACAACATTTTGATATTTCATTTTCAAGTGGTGGTATTTTTTCATCAGAGACGTAATAGGAAGAAAACAATGCTAATGAAGCATGATGTATGGAAGAGCTTGTAAGATGGCATTTTTACAGGGAAAACCCTGAAGTCAGTTTCATAAACTTGACTTAATTAATTGTAGAATCATTTATCTTTTCCTTCTTTATTTTTCCCAGGAGGCTTTCATTAAAAACTCCATTTTTGTGCAGATAAGTTCTTACTTATCTTCCAGATAAAAGCCAGAACATATTTCTTGAAGATCTTTGTACTGCAGGAAGATGATTATTTGCACAAGTTTATTTGTACAATGTCCAGCTGGGTTATAAGAAGGAATGATACAACATAGGAGTGATTAATAGAAAGATAAATTCAAAACTTAATTTAAGTATTTTTTAGGTGAATAAATCTTCCTATGATCAAGAACTTACAATATTTGTTACAAGGGGATTAAAGTAGGGATTTTTACGTCCAGAAGTACAAAAAATGTAGCTACCAAGGAATCTGACCATATGAAGACATAGATGCTAGTTTTATCTAAAAGCAAAATTGAGTTGACTCAGATTAGGCAAAATGTAGAGAATGACATCTGGCTGCTAAAACATCCTACAGACTTGTTAACCAACCCTCTTTTCTAATTTCCTGTTTTAATCCATGGCACATGTGTTTCTGTTCTATATTAAATGCACATACTGTGAGTCTTTTCTGAGACTGTTGTGTATTTAAATTGATACAATGTTGAAAAGGATTTTTTTTAATTGCAGAAAATAGTAAAGAGTAGTCAATATTCATATAACTTTAAACTA
Organism: Apus apus; assembly: GCF_020740795.1. Classification (NCBI taxonomy): domain Eukaryota; kingdom Metazoa; phylum Chordata; class Aves; order Apodiformes; family Apodidae; genus Apus; species Apus apus. The sequence continues at coordinate 19,683,719 of NC_067282.1, forward strand.
GATAAGCATATCACCATGACAACCTATTAATGACAAAATTTCATCATTACAGTTATAGTTTAGTATTTAAACTCAAACAGTTTCCTCTTCAGCAAAAAAAATACGATCAATATCTATGTAAAAAGCATAGTAAGGTGCTCCATAGCAAGGTTTACACACCCTGTCCCCAAATGTGATAATCTTTATGAAGAAATGTGTGATAATGTTAGGCATCAGCAATACTGACTTAAGTCAGACTTTAAACATCTTCCATAATTTAATCAGGTAGTTATGTGCATTGCCAACTTACTTAAATACACCAGCATCACAGTTAAGGGGAAATCTAACCTGGCCAAGGGGTTTTGGATCCTATTCTGTCACTTCTCTTCTGTGTCTAGAAGAGAAAAGCAATATGCATAGAAGTCTACAGAATTTAGCTCTAAAACAAATGCTAATGTTTGGGAATTTTTTTTTGTTTTATTTTTATTTTTAAAAATAACCAGATAGTGGATACCTATTCCTCGTCAGAGAGGAGTCACACATCTGCATATCTCTCTTTGTTTCAATGGAAGGAAGGAATTCCCAATAAGCAAAAAACGGGGAATTGTTAAGTAGTCTATAACCTTCTCAACTTTCACAGTCTTCAGGAAATTTGCAATCCCAAACAACATATTTTGGTTTGTATGGTATAGTAATCATTAACATAAGTCACTGGATCAAAATTTGAAGATAATTCTTATTGCTAAATGTGAGGACAGTTCCTGTACTTCCTTCCTTTAAAGTAATAAGATTGAATTATTTGCATTGGTTAATACTACATGAATTTTCAAAAGTCAGCTTAAAACAGCTGAATTTCATTGTGACTATGATCTATTAGAGAATTTGGATAATTAAGTACGTCTAAAATCCTAGTCATTTCATGTGTAACTTCTTTCCTCTTAAAGCTAACAAGACACTTAAGTGACATAGTGGCCAAAAAGAAGCTGCTAGATCCTTATCTTTTTGCAGCAGGTCTGCAGAAGAAGGCACACTCGCCATCCTGGTGGACTACTTGAACATGTATCTGCAGTGTAGCCTTGTGGCAAACAGGTTTCATAGAGTACTGGGCAGCATCACTCCACTCCTAGGAGACTGCATCTGGAATACTGTGTTAGGCAGCTCCAGTATGACAGATCAATGAGCAGACTGAGGAGACGCACTCAGGGTGCCATTCAGATGGTCAGGGAGTGGAAGCAGATGCAGTATAAGAGGATGAGGATGTTGTGTTTGTTTACCCTGCAGAAAAAAAAAGTCTTAAAGGGGGCTTGTAATCTCTGCCTGCTACTAGAAGGGCTAGAGATATGATGAAGCCAGAGTTCACCTGAAGTACCGTGTCCAGTTCTGGAGTCCCCAGCAGAAGGACATGGAGCTTCTGGAGCGAGTCCAGAGGAGGGCCACAGAGATTACGAGAGGGCTGAAGCACCTCTCCTGTGAGGACAGGCTGAAAGAGTTGGAAATGTTCAGCCTGGAGAAGAGAAGGCTCCGAGGAGATCTCATAGCAGCATTCCAGTACCTGAAGGGGCTACAGGAAAGCTGGGGAGGGGCTTTTTACAAGGGTGTGTAGTGATAGCATGAGGGATAATGGATTAAAACTGAAATAGAGGAGATATAGAGTAGACATCGGGAAGAAATTCTTTGGTGTGAGGGTGGCGAGACACTGGCACAGGTTGCCCAGGGAGGTTGTGGATGCCCCCTTCTTGGAAATGTTCAAGGCCAGGTTGGATGGGACTCTGAGCAACCTGATCTAGTGGGAGGTATCCTTGCCAGTGCAGGGGGGTTGGATCTATATGATCTCTAAGGTCCCTTCCAACCCAAACCATTCTATGTTTCTATGATTCTTCTCAGAGGTGCACAGCCAAAGGACAAGAGGCAGTGGTTATAGGTTGCAGTGAGGCAAAATGCAACTGGATAAAAGAAGGGGGGAGGAGTGGAATATCACTGTTTGAATATGTAACCATGGGAACAGGTCACCCAGGGAGGCTTTTGAGTCCCTTTCCTCAGAGGTATTAAAATTCTGCCTGGACAAGACCCTGAGCACCCTGCTGTGAGTAGGAGGTAGGACTAGGTGACCTCCAGAGGTGACTTCTGGCTTGCATTTTTCTGTGATTCCATCTTGCCTTGTCTTCAGCTGATAGTCTGGCAGAGCTCAGGTTGCTTACAGACCCCATGTCAGATTTTCTAGTCCAATATAGAAGTCTTAGATACTCAAGGGCATCTAAAATAAGCTGAAGGCCAAGCAGGGAACACCAAAGGATGTAAAATGGCACTAGCCAGCTGTGTTGGCAACTGAGTCACGCCCCATCTGTTTAATTGGTCCTCTTACATTGTCCTCTGCCCCAGTCCAGTAAGCATGCACAGAATACTCCTGAAACATAGTGCTGGTGTTGACTGTATGAAAATACACTCACGGTTTGTTTCGCATTTGTTTTTGGTGTTGTTTTTTTTAAATAAATAATTGGAGGAAATAAGAATTACCTATTATACGGAAGATAGAGCAGTTAAAGTATTTTAACTTGCTGAGATGCTCAGATCAGCTGTCTTCTCTGCATTCAGGGTATCAGATGATCATGCGTCATCTCCTTTAGTAGTTTCCTTTTCACCTTACCTGCCCGAGGACTGTGTTTCACCTTGTTCTGTTAAAGTTATTCATCATGCAACAAATTCTGGATTCATTAGGCCCCAGAGGAAAGGTGACACGTCTTTTTTTCAAGTTGCTATGTGAGAAACATCATCTCCTATTCCTACCATGGTTTCTACATGCAATAATCCATTTTACATGGGTTCATTTTTTATACTTAAAATAAAGTATTTTATAAGCATAACACCTAGATGGATAAAATCATAGTTACCCAAATGACTCTGAGAGGGTAAGTGCTACCACCCACCCCTGTTGGGTTGCCAGTGTCTGCAATGATCATTAAGAACTGATTTTTTAAAGATGTCTAGACTCGTGTTCAACCATAGAGAACAACAAAGTGTAAGAAGCACTGACAGTAAAGCAGCCTTACTTTGATCTGAGAAGACATAATTGTTGCATCTATTGCATAAAAGGAGAACTGGGAGAAAAAGGGGAAACAGGAGTAGCAAGTGTTCCATTAATGTATTAGAGAAGTTTTTCAAGATGATGGGACATGTATGATATGGACATAAAATACATATATACAACATACTGCATATTTTTTGTAATAATGCATTTGTTCTACTAAAAGATGAGTAAGTACTTCCATGCCATTCTGTACGAAAATGTGACTAATTTTATTCTTTTGAAAGTAATAACTTTACATTTATTAGCATTATATTACTCATTAACTAAATCTGTAGGACTATTACATTTTTAATACACTTTTAATGTGATCTTATTTTAAATAAGGTGCTTTAATACAATTTTAAAAAACCTAAAAAATGAAGCTGCATAGCAGTACCCCAGAGCACTCGGGATGTTGGCTTATATTGAACACTTCAGTGATTCTGAACACTTCAGTGATTCTGGAGCACGCGGCAGCGCAGAGCAGAGAGCGGCAGCAGCCATCACAGGAAGTGGCGCGAGGGCAGGCGCGAGGGCAGGCAGGGAGCAGTGGGTGCCTCATAGCAAGACAGGCAAACTAGTAGCTAGATAGATCATGGTCGCAACGCGCCCGAAAACCATAGTGAAGAAGAATGTGGGGACTCAGACAGAGCTCCCAAGCAGGCATGCAGCCGTGCAGGTCTCTGGCTGCAGTGAATGCCTGTGCCTGACACTGGTATCGGAGGGAGACAGTGAGAACACGTGTGTGCGGTGTGAACAAGTAAACGATCTCCTCAGGCAGGTGGTTGAACTGACAGAGGAGGTTGAAAGACTACGGACCATTAGAGAGTGTGAGAGAGAAATAGATTGGTGGAGTTGTACCCTGAGGCAGGGGCAGATGCAAGAGGTTGAGGAGGTTGAGAAAGTGACGGATCCCCTCCCCTCCTGTCACCAGACAGAAGCAGAGGACTTAAGAGATATGAAGGAATGGAAGGAGGTCCGACCTCGTAGAGGCAAGAAAAAATCCTCCCAACCTCTTCCGCCCTCCCAATTGCCCTTGAACAATAGATATGAGGCCTTAGAAATTCAGGGACAGGAAAATGAAGTTGAAGGAGTAGACTTATCTAATGAAGCACCTAGGACTTGTCAGTCACCCCGAGTCCTTAGGACTTCTTCAATCAAGAAGGAAAGGAGAGTAATTGTGGTGGGCAACTCCCTTCTGAGGGGAACAGAAGGGCCCATCTGTCGACCGGACCCATCCCACAGGGAGGTCTGTTGCCTCCCTGGGGCTCGGATTAGGGATGTTAAAAGGAAACTCCCTAATCTTGTAGAGTCCTCCGATTACTACCCACTGCTGATTTTTCAGGTTGGCAGTGACGAAATCATTACACAAAATGTAAGGGCAATGAAGAGAGACTTCAGGGCCCTGGGACGGCTAGTTAGGGGGTCTGGAGCACAAGTAGTGTTTGCCTCCATTCCTCCTGCAAGAATGGGTGGGGAGGTAAATAGGAAGAGGTTACAGGTCAACGAATGGCTAAGAGACTGGTGCCAAAGACAGGGTTTTGGTTTTTTTGATCATGGGCTGCTCTACGAGACACCTGGCCTGATGGTGGCAGGTGGGATGCACCTGTCCCAGAGGGGGAAGAGGCTTTTGGGGCAGGACTTAGCAGGGCTCATCGAGAGGGCTTTAAACTAGGCGTGATGGGGGAAGGGGAGAAAACTGAGTCTGTTAGGGACAAGCCCAAGAGGAACACACCAGGGCCCGAAGGCAGGTGGTCTGAGGAGGATTTGGTCCCACCAGAGTGCTCTGTTTGCTTCCTGAAATGCCTGTATGCTAATGCACGCAGTATGGGGAATAAGCAGGAAGAGTTAGAGGTCTGTGTGCGGTCTAAGGGTTATGATCTGGTAGCAATAACAGAGACATGGTGGGACAGCTCACATGACTGGAATGTGTTCATGGATGGTTATGTGCTTTTTAGGAAAGATAGGGCGGGGAAGCGAGGTGGTGGAGTTGCTCTTTATGTGAGAGAGCAACTAGAATGCATTGAGTTTTGTGCAGGGGCCGATGAGGGGCAAGTTGAAAGTCTGTGGGTAAGAATTAAGGGGCAGGCTGGTGTGGGTGATACAGTTGTGGGGGTCTACTACAGACCTCCAGATCAAGATGAGGAAGTTGATGAGGCTTTCTACAGGCAGTTGAAAGCAGCCTCACAACTACAGGCCCTAGTCCTCATGGGAGATTTTAACTACCCCGATATCTGCTGGAAGACTTACACAGCCAGCCTTTCACAGTCTAGGAGGTTCCTCCAGTGCATTGACGATAACTTCTTAATGCAAATGGTGGACAAGCCAACTAGAAGAGGAGCACTCCTGGATCTTGTATTAACTAACAAGGAGGGCCTTGTTGAAGCAGTGGTGGTCAATGGCAGCCTTGGCTGCAGTGATCACGAGATGGTGGAGTTCAGGATCCTGTGTGGAAGGAACAGAATACCCAGCAGGATCAGAACCCTGGACTTCCACAAAGCAAACTTTGGCCTCCTTAATCAACTGTTAAGGGAAATCCCATGGGACAGGGAGCTAGAAGGTAAAGGGGCTCAAGATAGCTGGTCAACATTCAAGGACCACTTCTTGCGAGCACAGGATCAGAGCATCCCAATGGTTAGGAAATCTAGTAAGGGAGCTAGGAGACCTGCATGGTTAAAAAAGGAACTACTGGGCAAACTCAAGTGGAAGAGGAAAATCTACAGATCATGGAAGGAGGGGCTGGTCACTTGGGAGGAATATAGGTCTGTTGTCAGAGGATGTAGGGAGGCAATTAGGAAAGCTAAGGCCTCCTTGGAACTTAACCTTGCAAGTCAGGTTAAGGATAATAGAAAGGGCTTTTTCAAATACATAGCTAACAAATCTAACACTAGAGGCAATATTGGCCCTCTGATGAACGAGGTGGGAGCCCTGGTGACAGAGGATATAAAGAAGGCAGAGGTGCTGAACGCCTTCTTTGCCTCTGTCTTTACTCCTGCAGGCTTTCACCATGAGCCTCAGATTCATATAGCCCCAGAAGAAGTCAAGATAGAGGAGGAGTTTGCCCAGGTAGATGAGGATTGGGTTAGGGATCAGTTGAGTAATCTGGACATCCATAAATCGATGGGTCCGGATGGAATGCACCCAAGGGTGCTGAGGGAGCTGGCGGAGGTCATTGCTAGTCCACTCTCCATCATCTTCGGTAAGTCATGGGTAACAGGAGAGGTGCCTGAGGACTGGAGGGTAGCAAATGTCACTCCAGTCTACAAGAAGGGCAAGAAGGAGGACCCGGGTAACTATAGACCGGTCAGCCTCACCTCCATCCCTGGAAAGGTGATGGAACAACTTGTTCTTGTCACTATCTCCAGGCATATCAAGGATATGGGGGTCATCAGGAGCAGTCAGCATGGTTTTACCAAGGGTAAATCATGTTTGACTAACCTCATAGCCTTCTATGAGGAAATTACTAGGTGGATAGATGATGGTAGAGCGGTAGATGTGGTATACCTTGATTTCAGTAAAGCATTTGAGACCGTCTCTCACAGCATCCTTGTAGATAAGTTGATCAGGTATGGGTTTGGTGATCAGGTAGTGAGATGGATCAAGAACTGGTTGAAAGGAAGAAGTCAGAGAGTTGTAGTCAATGGGGCAGAATCTGGTTGGAGGTGTGTGACCAGTGGAGTCCCTCAGGGGTCGGTACTGGGACCGGTGTTGTTCAACATCTTCATCAACGACCTGGATGAGGGTATAGAATGTACCCTCAGCAAGTTTGCTGATGACACAAAGCTGGGAGGAGTGGCTGACACACCAGAAGGCTGTGCTGCCATTCAGAGGGACTTAGACAGGCTGGAGAGTTGGGCGGGGAGAAACATGATGAAGTTCAACAAGGGCAAGTGTAGAGTTCTGCATTTGGGGAAGAAAAACACCATGCACCAGTACAGGTTGGGGGCTGACCTGCTGGAGAGCAGTGTAGGAGAAAGGGACCTGGGAATCCTGGTAGACAGGAGGATGACCATGAGCCAGCAATGTGCCCTTGTGGCCAAGAAGGCCAACGGCATCCTGAGGTGCATTAGAAAGGGTGTGGTTAGTAGGTCAAGAGAGGTTCTCCTACCTCTTTATTCTGCATTGGTGAGGCCGCATCTGGAGTATTGTGTCCAGTTCTGGGCCCCTCAGTTCAAGAAGGACAGGGATCTGCTTGAGAGAGTCCAGCGCAGAGCTACAAAGATGATTAAGGGAGTAGAACATCTCCCTGATGAGGAGAGGCTGAGGGAGCTGGGTCTCTTTAGCTTGGAGAAAAGGAGACTGAGGGGTGACCTCATTAATGTTTACAAATACGTAAAGGGTGAGTGTCAGGGAGATGGAGTTAGGCTTTTCTCAGTGATGACCAGTGATAGGACAAGGGGTAATGGGTGGAAATTGGAGCATAGGAGGTTCAAGGTGAATATGCGGAAAAATTTTTTTACTGTGAGAGTGACAGAGCACTGGAACAGGCTGCCCAAAGAGGTTGTGGAGTCTCCTTCACTGGAGTCATTCAAAACCCACCTGGATGCGTTCTTGTGTGATGTGCTCTAGGTGACCCTGCTCTAGCAGGGGGGGTTGGACTAGATGATCTTTGAGGTCCCTTCCAACCCCTAAGATTCTATGATTCTATGATGATTCTATGATTCTATGTGGTAGAAGAGCGAGGCATACAGAGCAGGTGATAGCCATAGGTTATCAGAAATTATGGATAGCAGAAGAGACTAAAGATCTGAAATTAAATCAGTAATATCAGTATTTGAAAACATTTGTGGATATGTATTTTATGGCAAGCCCTATTTTTGCTAGAAGATTCATTGCCATCTTGTCCTTCCACATTTGTATTTGGCTGGAGTTCACAGGTTGAGTAGCAGTAGAAGGGAATTTATTTAAATGCTTTCTGACTGAAATGGATTCACTAAAGAAAAGACCTTCCTTCTCTGGAAAACCACCTAGGGGAGTCAAGAGTGAGGAGGAGAAACAAAAAGGAAGACTGTTCAGCGGTGTGCTCCTTTGCACGCAACAGGTCAATTGTTTTTGGAACAGTTTTTCATCATTCAAAGTGGCATCCTCTGTGTCAAGAAGTATGTGGTGTGATGATCACATACAAGGTCTGTATCAGATCTGCAGGTGTTAAAGGAGGACGTGTAAAGATACAACAGGCAATTATCAGTCAGCCTTATTAGCAAGGATAATGGGTCAACCTGGGAATTCCTGCACATTACTCAGGACTGCATCCAGGTGAGATTTTAATATCTCCAGAGCAGGGGACTCCACAACCTCCCTGGGCAGCCTATTGCAGTGCTTCATTAACCTCACAGTAAAGAAGTTTTCCTCATACTTAAATGGAGCTTCCCATGTTCCAGCATTTGTCCGCTGCCCCTCATCCTGTCACTAGCCCTGTGGAGTGTCAGCCATCCCTCCCAGTTTGGTATCATCAGTGAACTTACTGAGGATACCCTCTGTCCCCTCATCCAGGTCATTGACGAGTATGTTGAACAAGACTTGACCCAGCACCAACTCCTGGGACGCACTGCTGGCTGAAGACCTCCAACTTGACCCTGCACGATTGGTCTCAACCCTTTGAGCTCTGTCACTCAACCTGCTCTAAATCCACCTCACTGTCCAATTTTCTACAAATCCTGTTATGCCTCTCTTTCCTCATCTATCTGTGGAGATTTTTCTCTGGTTTTCCCCTGTCTCACTATTTTAGGGGGGTACTGCCTTAATTTCTTATTTTAAAGGTGTTCTACCTTGTCTGGAGTAATCAGAGTGGAAGAAAAGAGGAGAGCCCAGGAGTGTGTTCGTGTGGTCTAATGTTAAAAACATTTAGGTGAGAGTGGAAAGGCTGAGTCCCAGTCCCTCTTGAATGGGATCAGTGCCTACATGGACCAGTTTAATTAAACTGATACATATATATATATATATAGCATCTCCATTTGTATGAGTATGGAGTTTCATATTGGACATCATGCCTGAAATTTGCATGAGAGAGGGCAGATGAGAAAGTCAGTCTGCACATCATGTGTTTGTTATCTATGCCTCTTTACTTTGATTAGGTGAGAGAAAACAGAATTTGGTCCAAGGTATGTAAATGCTATTTAGTGTGTATATATTAATCCTGAATTCAAACAGTTAAAGCAGCTCCTGTATTTTATAACTGTTTTCTTTTGTCATGTCTTACCTCTCTGTAGAATATGCAGATTTACAAATTATATTAATTAATTAATGCTGTTTGGGGTAAGTATTTCCTGTTCTTGCTATGAGAAATATGAAAAATCTTACTTTGACAAGATTGCTTGTGAAATAGATTCAGCAAGTGAGCAGATCAAGAGGATAAATGAACTCCTAGAAAAGATCGAGTTAGGCTGATGCCATTCATGTCACACTTCTCCAGTTCTTTCAAAATCATTTTTTTCCAGTGCTTTATAGTCAATTAAAACCTCTATGTCTACCAAGGTACTGAGTAGGAAAGAGCAGAAATGCCACTATTAGGCCCAGCAATATATTTTCAAAGATGACTGCCTTTGTACCAAGGAAGTCAGTAGATAGCATTCCCTCTAAACATAATTTTCATCACATGAAGTATTTTTCTGTGATTGTGTCAATAATTAACAATTATATATAACTTAACAGTATATGTTTCTGACTCTTCTAGATACATTGCTGGTTATTGTTAGCAGCACATACACTTACAGCATTTTCTAATCAGTATTTGAAGGATTACTCACACTGTAAAACCAGCTTAGAAGTGAATCTGTGGGAGGTCTAAAGGCACCTACTTTAAAGGACGTATACCTGAAGTTTAAGTCTTCAGGACCTTTACTCAGTTATTAATTCTTTTAATTAGTAAATATTCTATAGATATATAAAATATTTGCTTTAAGCATGCCAGATCTGCTAAAATATTGACAGCACTGAAAAGGAAAATACGTAACTTTGTCAGAGCCTACAGAATAAGCATTTGTATTTCTATCTCATCTACTCAGTCTAGTCCAGCAGATATTTCAATGGCATGCTTTTTAGAATGGGTTCTGACAATAAGCAGGATCAGGAGAAGAAGAGGTGGTAGTACAACTGTTTTCTCCAGCAGTCCTACAACCCATGTTGATGCTGGAAGATAGAGACTTGGGTTTCTCTCTTCTGGAGGAAATAAAGGGTCACAATAGTACCTTCCTTTTCTATACAGTATACAACATCTTCAACAAAAGAGACAAAGAATCACTCCTAAATCCCTTCCAGCAAAAGTGTGGTATCCTCATTGTGCCTGAGGCACCCGACCTGTATCTTGTCAGGCAGCAGAGGATTTGATTTGTGTTTCCTCTGCTCATTCTGAGTGCTGTAATCATGGTGTTGGATGAATGAGAAACTAGCCCCTGCAGCACCAGTAAAGTTGATAACAGCCAGTGTACTTAGGCCTTTGATTTGTTTAAATAAACAAGGATCTACCTACACTAGATGGCCAGTTTTATTACTGCAGCTGGGCAGAAACAGCAACAAGAAAACACCTTAACCAAGATTTTTTAGGAAAGCATTAATAGGGATCCATCCTTGTCTCACTTATCCAGAATGGCTTATTTTGCTGTAAAAAAAATAAAAAAAATAAAAAAAATTACTGTTTAACACCTTTTCACTGAATGAAGATATTTTCAGAGCTCACTTTTTGGAATATGCATCTCAGAAATAAAAATCATGTGCTTCAGAGGAGCTTTAGAGAAGGGTCAAATTGAGATCAGTCAGAGTGTGGTGGAGTGCACAAATCCAACAAAGTGTAATGTACTACAGAGTTCAGCCCTCTATACTGAGATATTTTCAAGTAGAATCAATTTCGGGTATTATGCCATAACATTGTTGCCCTAGTTGAGGACATTATGGCTTCGATAACCCTCCCCGTGCTTGAAGGGCAATTAAAAGCAACACTTTGTGTCTGTTGAGGGAAACAATAAGCAATTTGTATAGGACCTTCTGGTAAGCATCCCTCAGAATCAGCTAACATGCAGATTTTAGAAAATACCTGAATGTGTTTCTTAGCAGTGTTAACCATCAGTCACCTTAATGCCATTTTAATGCAAGATCTAATAGGAAAAAAAAAATCCTATTTCTTTTGCAAATTGCTACCTGGAATATATTTAAGGTGTATGAGAGTAGGCATGGTAAGACAGGCTCTTTCTGTGAAGGAAGCAGCTCAGTGCCTCTTGGTCCTGTGGATAGTCTGTGAATTAATTACCTTTATTAAATATTACTGAAAAATAATCTTAACTCCTTTGACTGTTCTCTGTAATTTTAATTCTAAACATAGATTTAGATGATGACTCTATCAAATAGACATTCAAACTTATATGATGTGAATTTTTAATTGATCAGGTTGTTAGAAAGGTATTAAGGGTTTGATTTATGTTTGCTTACCAAGCCAATACTGTAGAACATGATGTTTTACTGAATTTAGGATCTGGTAACATGTACAGACTCTCGCACACAATTGTTTTAATTTTTGGAGTACCAGATCCAATTACAAATGCTCTCACAGCTTTTTTGATCTCTTCTAAGAGATCAGTAACATAAGTTAGATATGTGGAGCTAAACTGGCCTTTGTTACTAAAGAGCTGAGAGTCCTGCCCTTGCATGGGATGTTTGTAATTTTAAAGCATTTGAGCCTTCCTAATCATAAGGGGGACGGTGCTTCAAAGACTTTGATAATTAGTTTCTATGTTAGGAAGGGGGAAAAAAAAAAGAAAAAAGAAAAAAAAAATATATTCTAGAGTCATACTGGTGAAAGAATATTAGCAGTTTCAACACTGAGAACATAAATGTTTCTCTTGATCAATTCATGAGGGATTTCCTAAATTCCTTGGAAACCTAACTTGAAAACAGATACAGTTTTGAAGACAAATTAGATCATATAAATAGACTCATCCAATTTCAGTACTTACACGGCCTCTATCCTTAGAATATCTGGGTGCTTCATGATCCTTAATATACTTAAATGAGTGGCTAAATTATTATTACCACAATGCAAATTATTAGCAATTTTATAGAAAATTGAAGAAAGCTGATGTAATTATTCTGTTATTCTACTGTGCTTTGCAGGTCCTAAAATGGTAGAATTCCATGGTCAGCAGTTTCAGATCAACTCAAAGGATGGCAAGCCACTTTTTACAGTGGATGAAAATGAGGTTGTAATTGGCACGGACAAACTTCGAGTCACAGGTTTGTAACAGTTTAAGAAATGCCCAGATACAAGTCACAGGAAAAGCACAATAAAAATGGCATTTTTAAATACATCACTGTGTGTGAACACAAGTTCTGGTTTTTCCTCATTATGAAATGGAAATGTGAAGATATTCTGACCCTTTTTCAATAAATAATCAATGAGAATTTTAACAGCAAAATAATAAAATGTATATATAATGATGTATAAATCTCTGTATGCACGTATTTTATTTTAAAGCCGTTAGTGATTGGAACTGTACTGGTGGGGGTTTTTTTGAATTATTTAATGTTTCCAGTGCACACTGTTAATTTAGGCTGGAAAAATTCTAGATCGTCCAGTTTGAGTTTTATAGAGTTTTATTTGCAAAAACTTTTTAGATGCGCTCTGATATTTTCATATGGTTTTATCTTTCAAAATGAAAGCTTCCCTGTTTCTGCTCTGCGTGTAGCACATGTATCATGGAATGGTATTTGTAGTGTATTTTAAATGTCATCTGTCAAAAGGCAAGTTTATCTTAGGTTATTTCTGCAAATCACCAAAGTACTCATTTACAAAGTAAGATGTCAAAGTTATCGCATGAAAAGCTATTGCCTTTCTTATGACCTGATAAAGGCAACCTTCGGTTTCCAGCTTTAAGGTTGCATTAAAACAGATAAATCAAGGTGTGATTTCTCTTTAAGTGGAAGAAGACATCAAAGGATATATTAAAATTATCCTGTAACTTGTTTTCAATTACCTTTCTAGCATTTTTAACATGATTGCAACTATGATATTTAACTTCTGTTAATTACTAGCCCTCTGAAATCTTGAGGTCTTACTTTGAATGGATATGTTCATATGATTTCGCTGTACAAAACTACAAATGTGGTGATAACTATGCAATTAGTGTTTCAAAGCCAAAGTTAAGTTATAATAAATGTTTTAATAAATTTTGTTTATGCCTGAGGGTCTTATCTTAAGTTTTTTTCTTTTTAACCTAAATGAAATTACAACTCTGTTTAACCAGGAAATCATATCAAATAATTATTGTTTGCCCAAGGGATGCTGAACTTTAATAGAAAAGCATGTTTAACAAAGATATGAAAAACTGCATAGTTGTTAACTGATTAGGAAAAGGTCTATCTCTGCTCAAAGTAAGTAAAAATCATTCATACATGAGTTCAAATTTATGCTAAAACATGTATTCTGACTTGTCTAACATTAATCTTTATACTGCAGGGATAATTGTTTACTCTAGCAAATATTGGAAAAAAGACACATTGCCTATTTCTTTTTTCCATGGTAGTACAATTCAAAAGCAAATCCATTAAAGTCAGTGAGGTTATTTCCTTGTATAATTAACACAAGTGAGAGGAGATTCATGCATACTTTGCTTCAAGTTAATTTATTAGAATTGTGATTTAAATGATACTATTAGCATGAAGGAAGAACTAGTAATACTTTGCATACTGAGATTTTTTTTTTTAACATTTTAGATAGAGAACAAGATCAATGTGAAATAAATTTTGAAAAGTTCATACCTTAAGAAGAAAACTACATCAGGCTTAAAATACACAAAGAACATTTTGAAGTTTTTTATGTGCAGTCTTATGAACTATTTGGTTTTAATTCTTATTTATGTGAGTTATGAAAGCTCAGTAAAAATATGTAACAAAATCTGACAGTTTTTAACTAAAATATAATACTGCAGTGAGCAAATATCTGTGATTTATGGTATTTTAGGAAAAAAATAGTCCAAGAGTAAGCAAACCCAAATGAACACCTCATAAGTTGTCATTTTCCAACAATTTGATATGTTTGACCTTATGTTGTATCAGTGAGACATTTTCTGGCCCATGTGGTACAATAAGGTAGTAACAGACTCTCTCTCTGTTTTCCTGTTACAAGCAAATGCCTGGGGAAAGCCATGAGTGGGAAAGTGTCTCAGATACTCCACAAGGTAACAGATGGGTCTAGATGACTATGTTCAGACAACTGAATTGGACCCCCAGTCAACACAGACAATGCAACCTAAACTGTGAAGAAGACACCAAGATCTGGCACATGGGGAGCTCTTCTGCTGACCAAATGCAGTTGTCTGCTTTAGGATGAGCTCAATAGCTCACTCATCTCCTTTGAATGTAGTGTCTGAGTTAGATGCTTAAACATAGGTGTCAAGTAGTGTTTGAAACACCTTAGGGGATGTGAGACACCACATGGTATCACTGTGCCTACAGGACACCACCTACACGGGAGACACTTCTTTGATCTTGGCAGCTGAAGGCTAGGCAGGATGTACAAGGGTATTTTAGATTGCAGTAGGTACATATGATTAGGCAATTGAATTCTGCCTTTAGCTCATCTGTGACCCCTACATTATAGACACTTAAATTTAAGTGTATAAAGCTGAAGCTCAGTTTAATCCCATATGATGATTAATGGTACCTGAAGGAACGTGTACTCCACTTACCTCCTCTCATATTATTTCAGTAATGATCTGCATCTTCTGCAGACATTTATAATGCTGCTACAAACGTACTGAACATCAGCATTCTGTTCTGGTAGGCTTTTATACATTTAGTTGGCATTGGTGACAGTGAAACCCAACTTGTAACACTGTATTGGCTGGCAAAGAGACTATGGCTATGTAACTAACAATATTGTCATTGGCTGGAAACAGTGCTGCTCCCCTTGCTTGCTCTGCAGACTTGTCAACTAGAAGTCTGATCACAGAAAGGAGAAAATAGGCTCAAGAATATAAAAGTATATACAATAGTAATACAATTAACATTCAACAGATAGAAAATAGTATCAACTACTGCACAAAAAAAAAGCTTTTTAACTAGTGCAAATAACTATATATCATGACTGTTACATCAGGTAATAATTTGGTGATGAGTAGACAAATTAATAGAAGGCAGTTGCTTATCCTCCATTTGAAGAAAAACTGGCAAGGCAGGGGGATCACTATCTTTAGGGAGAAGCATATTGCATCACCCTTTCTCCAGTTTAATAGTTCTTCTGATTGCTTGTCTTTCATAATGTCTTAAAAGTAATTGCTGAGTATTGTTGGTGATTTTCTGATGTTCTGTTCTATGGAAAGGTTTTCAGTTTGGGTAGCTAACACTGAAGTGCAGTGTGAAGGTGTGTGTTTAATTTAAACACTTCTACTCAGAAGAGAAACTAAGGAGGAAACAATTTGGGGGTGTGATTAACTATTCTGTTAGACTTTGAAGAGACAGATGGTCATAGAATCACAGAATCATAGAGTATCTTGAGTTGGAAGGACCCATGAGGATCATTGAGTCCCACTCCCTGATCCTCACCTCAAGCTAAACCATACGACTAAGAGCATCATCCAGACACTTCTTAAACTGTGACAGGCTTGGTGCCATGACCACTTTCCTGGGAAACCTGTTCCAGTCACAGGCCACCTTCTCAGTGAAGAGCCTTTTCCTAATGTCAAATCTGAACTTCCACTGATGCAGCTTCATTCCATTTCCTTGTAGTCCTTGCTTGATGGGGGTGGAGAAGAGGTGTTAATGAAACTTACTGACTTTGATCCTCTCATTAAGAAACTTAAGAAAGTGTTCAAACTTCAATGTTTGATGAAGAATTTTTTCTCACAGGAAGGCAAGGCTTTACTCTTGATTAGAGGTGACAGCTCTAGAATATGTAAATAATCCGTTTCATTCCCTCTTACACCACCACCACTCACTCAATGCTACCTCTCTCTCTTGAGCATTAACACTGATATTTCCTGCTGGCTTTCTTCCATCAGCTCCTACTCCCATGCAAGTGACACTGTCCCTGTTACCACTTACCTGTCTTTCAGAGCAGGGTGTCCATTTTAGGAAGTGGGAGAGGGGCTGAATTCCCTCCTTGGCCCAGGAAACTTCAATCCTGCAGTCCTACCTCGCAGGACAGTGCTCTCTGTCGCTGTACAAAATGTTAGGTGCCCAGCATGAGGGGACAGATGGGAGCAAGCACTCTTGATTTCTGCCAGCTAAGTGAAGCTCTGCCTCTGTGCCTCATTTCTTACTCTTTCATGGTTCACCTTCAAGAAGAGAAGAAGAGGGTGAGATCCCCAGAGCTGTTCACTGCTAAGCATGGCTTGCAGTCTTTTCCAGTAAGGACGGAATGCTCCCATGACAATGCTGTTTTATAAAGGCATTTGGAAAGATTATTTTTAATTAAAATCTTGTAATTAGTGGGGTTTAGTGCTGACTCTAGTGCCCTTGATTTGCACAGGCTTGAGAACTAGCAATACAATCGGGTTTCTCTTGGGAGTTTGGTCTCTCTGGTCTCTGCTCTCTCTGCCTTGTTTCTGAGCCACAGTGGTGCTTAGACCAAGAGACCTGCCATCTGGGACCTAAAACAAGGCTCTGCTTTATTTCTTGAGCAGCCATGATTGCACTCAAGCCTCACAAATCTCTCTTTGTGTAGATGTTTGCTCCACTCCTCCAAGCAGTTTTGCCAGGCTCCTCTTTCCAACATCTGTCTGTGCATATCTGGTCATATTTAACTTAAAAAGTCCAAACCTGGACAAAAATGTAAAAGTTGGACTAGAAGAGGCATCTTATTTATCAGCTCACACCCCTTTCATAGACAGACAAGTAGGTCATATAATTTATAATTTTATCAAGCGACATCTCAAATGCAATCACTTCTTTGTTTTTATATCCCTTTTTATATCACATTTTATGTGTGAACTTCTGTCTAAAAGGTGCTGCAGGAGAAATACAAAAAACTGTATTTAAACAGATCCCAGAGTGAAATTAGGAAAGCCTTTGAGACAGAAGAGTTTCCTTCACTGTTGTGATTTTTTTGTGCCTTGCAGCTCCTCGCATCCCTTAGTAAGACATCATGAGGGCACCTTTGGCACGTGGCTTCCCATGGGTGCTGCGAAGTGTCCCCAGCACTCATCAGCCCACTCGTGAGTGGGCTGCAGATCTATTTTTGAGAATGGCTCTAAAAGTTCCCTCAAGTCTCAGTAGGGCATTCTGAATTGTAGTTAGTTGAAAAGAAGATTTCTGAGTAATAAAGTTTAGGAATGTTGCCAAGGCAAAGCATTTAAGATCAGCAAATGTTACTAGACAAGTTAGTTTGAGCTTAAATAATTGACAAGAGAGCTCATGTGTAAAGAGGTAAGCCTAAACCTGGACGGCCTGAAAAAGGCATATTGGCAAAATAATTGAGATACCCCTTTATTAGTTATTTGTCCTTTTCATTTCTGTCACCTCTTTTGCAGTCTGTCTCAGCTGAAATAATCAATAATTACTTATTTTCTTCCAAGACCATGATAAAATGTTCCATCACATTTGGCCCCACTAGTAACATGCCCCTCACTCATCATTCACTGTTTGCAATTTTAAGACCTATCAGTCAATTTTAATCTATATAATGCATTCCAGGCTGATTTGTGTTGCTCTGATCTCTTAATCAAAATATGATGTGACATCAAAGTAAATGCCTGTGGAAGTTTATTACAGCCGTACTGTTGCCTTTATTGGCCAAGCTTGTAACCTCATTTACAATTCAAAGATATAAATTCATTTAGTAATGTCAATACCCAGTGCTGCACTGCATACAAAGAAAGGTGCAAGAAGTACAAAATATGGTGTTAATTAGTCTGGTAGAGGACCTTTGTATTTTGTTCTTGCCTTTCATACACTGGTACCCCAGTTTCTTGACTTCCACCTGAGTGTATCTGAGAAAGAGCAAAACTGATTTTCCCATGGTTTTCCCTGAATCCACTGATACAAATACTTACAACCTTTAATTTCACTTTTAATTCATTTTGGAACTACAAATCCATATTGATGAGCTGTATTTTCTGTATGGTTTTTTGAAGGTGACAGAGGAATTACATGGAAATCAGAGCACAGAGTAGAGCTTTTCAGGGTCTGCCAATGCCGGTGATGTCTAATGTGGAGACAAACTACACCAGTGAAGTTTTAGAGACACGTCTTTTCCTTTTGAAGTAATTATTTATTATTTTGTCAGTGATAGCAGATAATAGACCATGTTCATGTAGTTAAACTACTAGGCTCCACTTAGCTGTTATTACTCTGATCATCACTCTGATAGCTACATATGCCATTTCATGATTCTGTGAATAACCATTCGTGTTACTTTCTCAAAATATTAATATGCTTATTTTCTTCCCTAATCTTTCTAATAACTGAAACTATGTCATTTATTGCAAGTGGATGAAATAAATAACTTATTTTACACAGGGTAATTGCAGCAAAATTTATAAAAATGTTAAAAATGCTAAGACATAAGACTAGATTTTTAATAGCAGTAAAACTATCATGCCATTAGGTTCTGTGGAGCTGCTCTGGCAGTTTCAATGCTTTCAATGTGAGGACTGTATTTGCAGTAATGACACTCTGACATGCAAACAGTCAAGGTGCTTTACAAATGTGCCACTCAAAATACGTCACTGGAATAGAGGCTCTTCAAGAAGGAGAGGTTGGAAAGGTGATGCAGAAACTGTGTCAAGATCCTCAGTATGTGGCATTTATTCAGATATCAAGAAATGAACACAACGTGAAATTCTACCACTGTAGCCATAGCACATAAGGATATGCAGCAGTGTAGCAAGGCATGAAATTTCAATCTATGCAGTTTCATACAACTGACATTATAAGAAGCTATGCAACTTATCTAGGCATAGGAATGCACTGATATCCTATCTTTGTTATACCTCATCCTATGACACAGTACCGCGAAGCTGGTACTGAGGATTGCTGAAAAATTTTAACTGTCTAACAGAAAAGTCAATGGATTCCAAACCATGCCCAAGTGAAGCAGCACACCATAGAATGTGTGTTGATATAGTAGATGCATGCATGAGCAATAAAAGGAGGGAACTAAAGGAAATTTAAAAACGCCTTCCTAGGTCTTCAAGCCAAGGTGTGCATCCACAACAACATTTTGTTCAGTCAGAACTGCACTTTTGCTACAGATCTGATTCTGGCAATAGAGTGGACTCTTTTTGGATTAAACCAAACTGAGAAACAGGCTCCAATAATGCATTTACTTCTTCAAAATTGCAAATAGGTTTTAAGTCCATTGGATGAGACAAGAGAAAGTCCAAAGTAAAATCCCCTAAATCTGCATAGTCTGCATAGAGCAGCAGATCTTTAGCATCAAGTACACCATTCTATAAATGCACCCTTTTTAGGTCACATTACCTCCTACCACAGACATACCTGAAGACTTCCCAGAACTGCAACTGGAAGACATTAAGATCAAGCTATCTCCCCTGATAAAATCACATTTGGAGATAATTCAAAGTTGCTGACAAGATAAGTCTTTCGTTAGCAAAGGTAGTACTGTGACAGTGTATATTTCACTGAAATTGGAACTCATTCACTGTAATCCAAGATGAAAATCTGAGTGAGGAAACAGTGACATGCTTCTCTTGCCAAGACTTGTCAGATAGGACATAGTGGAATGAAGGAGCATGGTATATTCACAAAGGACCACAATGGCAGAAGAATCACATTTGAGGCAGTACCTACTCAAAGAAAAAATTGAATTCATTGCCACTTTTAGCTAGCAAGTAAACTAAATCAGAAGTTTTACCAGATTAGCATATCTCAGCAAAGTATCTAAGTTGCACCAAATCAGCATTTTCTGTCAAACTTATTTAATTCTCTAGCAGGTCTTTATCTCCAATGTGTAAGGTTGTCACCTTGTAACACCCACCAGCACAAATACAAGAACAAGAGAATAATTACCTGTCTGGCCAGACATTGGATTTTATCTTGCTAAATAATCTTCATGCTAATGAAGAAGAGTTAAAGTCCTGTCTGAATTAATGAATTTTCCAGTGTTAGATTCGTGCCAGATAGCAGATTCCAGAAAGACTCATCTGTTAGTTTCTTATGAGGATATCAACAGCTAAATCAAATTTAAATAGAAGCTTAGAAATCCATGGTTCCTTGAAGTGGTGAAGTGATTTGGTATGGTAATTCTTGTATTTTGTGCACTTCTCTTCCATCTGAGCTAAGATTTTATCCTAAGGAATCATTATTTCAGCTACAGCTCTTCTCAAAAAGCAGTATGTTTCGTACTTTCTTAGAACATCCTGAGGACTTTGCCTGAGAACATTCCAAGAAGAACCTTCACAAAGTGAATGTCCTCCTATCCATTGGGTCAGAAATGTATTAATTTCTAATGACATTTCTTGATTTCACTTTTTTCCTTTACCATGTCCTCTGTGGTTGCCCCCACTGATTTTTATTATCCTTTTCCCTTTATGCCACATCTAATACCATGTCTACACCACCTACACCATACCTTCTAATCATACATTTCCCCTTGTCTTTCCTTCCGTCAGCCTGGTTTTATATGTACTTTTACTGTTTCATCCCAGTCTCCTCAGGTTTTGCAGACAGAACACACACAAAAAGTTTTCTTTGCACATGTATTTGCATATATTAGGTTTACTATTATTACATTGATATTTAAATAGGTATGCATTAATATTCAAATAGTGCATGCATGCATGTTCATCAGCCTGCTGCTCAAGAGGGGTCTTCAGAGTTTTCTTCTCTAGATGAAGTCCAAAGCCCTGACTAAAGACTTTCTACAGCCCATCATTCTTTCTTGAGGGTAACTGCACTCTGTTTTAATTCAAACAGCAGGCAGAAAAGCCAAGTTGAGTAATATCCTACCTATTAAACTGTATTGTCACGCTACATATTTACCCAAAAAGTGCTTAAATGTATGAAACCTATAAGCCAGAGGAGATCACTCAACCCAAGGCCTCCCTAGTTCTGAATGAGTGGAGTGCCTTCACAAAGCAAATGAACAGAAAGTGAGAGCCTCCTTCCTTGCTGCAGCTGGTGGTGTTTAGCTGCTTTATTTGAGCCATCTCTGTTGCTGAGGGGCCTTGGTACCACAGCTAGTTCCCTAAGCCCAGTGAAGCTTAGGCTGGAGATACTGCAGTGATGCTAGTCTTCAGGAGAACAGTAATGGAGATGCTTGGAGAGCATGTCCAGTGGGGAGGCTCCTGGTGAGGTTGTGTGCCTGCCTGTTGTGGGGACAGTTTCAAGCTTATGGTTTTGGTCAGGTTCTTTTGGTAGGGCCTATTTTTAGTGCTGAAAATAGAATGATGCAGAGTAGGGCACTTAAATGATGCCTCCCTGCAGAGGGAAGAGGCCCCTCTGTAAAGCAGCTCTGCACACACGGAACCAAGAGGCTCTGAAGGAGGCAGAAGTGCTACACCGTGTACCTGGTCTGCTGCCTGGGTCAGTGCAGTAGATATTCACACCGATAAAGAGGGCTTGCAAACCAAGTTTCCTGCCTTATAGCCAGATGCTCCAATCATCATCACAGAATTTTGCAAGACTTAGATACTGCTACTTCCTTCTCTTCTGCTGGCAGCTGTGTTTTGAGGGGGACTGGAGGGTGTTAACTGTGTGGAAACTGGTGATATGAACAAGCAATATTTAGACACTTCATTAACTTCCTGACAATATTTTGGTTTTCAATCTGTGTTGCTCTCTTAAACCTCAACACCTTGGACCTAGGTTGGAGACTGACCGTTAGGCTGTTACAGGCAATCTGAATTCCAAAATAAGTTAAATGACCAGGACCTAAGATTCATCTAAGTCCTTATCTAGATTTAGCCTCTAAGCATTCAGTCTTTCTTATATTTCACACTAGAAATTCTCAGAGGAGGACCAGCCTCCAATACATGATGCAGTCTGTGCAATGAATTCCAGTCTTGAAAATTCCTGTCTTTATTATCATAGCATTTCTTGAACAACTTAACTTAGAACCACAGAGTACATTGCAAGAGTCAAATCACTGGATGCAAGAAAATAAAATAAAATAAAATATAAAATTAAGAACAAGGTTAAAAGTAGGTGGACTACCAAGAAAAATTAAAATAATGACTTGTGACAACCAAGCCAAGCACTCTGATTTTCCAGAGGGTACTGGTATTAAGGTGATGAGGTGACATAGTAGCTCCTTTTTTGGGAAGGATTGTATGAACAGAATCTGCAGTCATGAACTTCATCTGGTTCTGGATGTCCAGGCTTTAAGATGTATTTGCCAGCAGCAGCACAATGCAAATAGTCCTTTTGTACTGATGACTTGCATTGCCCCACCATACAGAGTGAATCACTGTTCATTTTCTGTTGGAATAAAGTTACTCTTATTTCAAGGTGTAAACTACCTGGCCCCATAAACATTTCATGTGCAGAAATACCATTTTATTTTCAGCAATTCTACCTAAAAGTAGGGGGAAATCTTTGATGAAGCTGCATGCTGGAATTTGTGCTATGTAAAGAAGAATCTGAAATAAATATTATATAATAATAAATATTAATATATAAATCTGTAATATTTGCAAAGGTTTTGTGGTATTTTTATAGTATCTGTTAACTCTAATGGAAGTTACACTGGAAAAGTCTTATATAAATATTTTGTTGTCCCAAGTAGTTTAAAATTTCTTCAGATTTTTAGATTTCTTTTTAAGAATTTATACCTGTACTTTCACATCAACTGTGTATTGTGTTCTTACAATCCATACTGTAAACAGGACTGTATATTTTCATTGTCGCATTCATTAATATTTGTTTTTGTATCTTAATTTCTAGTATCAAAGTGGCCATATAAGTTGCTGATGCTATATTTTTATGTTTGAACTTTTACAATATTGTATTTTTCTTTTTTTTTCAGGGCCTGAAGGAGCACTTTTTGAACACTCTGTAGAAACCCCACTTGTGAAGGCAGAAGCTTTTAAACAGCTTAGGTAAGAATTTATACATAAAAACATAAATCTAATAAGTAAACATTTTTTGCTATAGATATACACTTTTTTTATGAACAATGGATTTTCAACAGCATTTACAGAGCTACTGATAACTTTTTTATATATTTTATGTGACAAATTATTGCTTTGAAAGAAAATTATACGTTGCTCTGCAATTTTGAAATATATTATGGGCAATTTTTTTGCTGATGTTGAGCATTTAAAGCCACATAATAATATTTTATTTTTCAATTTTGAAACACTCAACTGTACCTTTTGCTACAATAGAAGTTGCTTGTCTGCAGCAGGTCGTAGATCTATAATTAGTGAAGAGTTTTAGACACTAGTATCAATCTGAGGAAACAAGCTAATAATAATTTGGAAATGTACAAAGTTCTGCATGACTAAAGAGCAATTTGGGATGAGAAAATCCTTACAGAGTACCTTGTATGTTTCGGAACTCCATAATTCTGGGACATCATTTATTTGTGCTTTATTTTATGTAATTTTGAGTATCCCAAATTAGTTTATCATATGTTGGTTATGATTAGGTAATAAAGTCAATTTATATTCTATTAATGAACATGTTATGTTTCATTTCATAAGGCAGTTCAAGGAAAGATTTAATGAAAGGGAATCTCTTTAAGAATTATACTTATGTTCTTTCGTACCTGTCCTTTCATACAGTCTGCTGCTTTCTGCCATAATTTCTCTTCTTAGTGTTTCTTCTCCAGTAGAGGTAACTTACAGAGAGTAGCAGAAGATGATTAAAGCTTTCAAGAATACTGTCTGTATCCTGGTGACTGAATTTTCAAATTAAGAATGGAAAATGAGGGGGAGGCTACTGCTTAGTTTAATTTTCTCCTTGATATATGAGGTTTACTTATAGTAAGATACCTTGTGCTTTCACTTGAAGACAGAATGAGCTCAAGACATTAGTTTCTATATGGTGATCTCTGCTTTCAAAGATGTGATTCTTCTACAGTGGTAGAAATTGGAAGTGACAGACTGACCAATTTGTAGGATTCTGCATTGTGGTGAACATTGTCTGGTTTTGGAGAGAGTGGATTAATTATGTTGTAAATTCATAATTTCCTCTGATTATCTGAATTTTTATTTAGTCGGACACTGAATCTTGTAATTACAAAGTCAAGGAGGTCTGTGCAAGTTTTAATTGGATACATATCACTTATTTTCTTTGGTTGTTACTTTGCTCCAAAGGTATAATCAATTAATAATATCTTAGGCTTAAAGCTAGTAGTTCTATCCTACAGGCATTATGCTATATTATATTTTAAGTTCTCATCTGCTCTTAATTTAAACACAGTTACACTGTTTCAGACGATATACAACTATTGTTATAAATTTTTCCTCTGTTTTTGAAATAGGATATTATTTGAAGAAAAAACATTGAGATTAATTACAAGTGTTCATAAAGTTCCCCTGCATGGATGAGTTTCCCTTGTGGCTTATCTCTTTAGTGATTTTTACCACATCAACTATAAGCACGTTTTGACCTGCAATGTTACGGTATGTTAGCAGAACTCAAGTGTAATAGTAAAAACTCCCATTCAGTTCTGTCTTCAATTAAAATAGTGTGAAGTACAAATTCCTCCAAAATTGAGGGAAGTTGTGGGAATAATTGTTATGTCAAGTAAATCCGTACATGGCCTCATCAACACTTGCCCTTGTGACTGACATTGGTAGTGAACACAAATCCAGAGCTGCTGAACACCTGTGCTAGAAACCAAGCTAGCTTAACCCTAAGAAAAACGCTGAATATCAGGGCATGAAGCTGTGCAATGTGTTCAGCACTCACTCATGTCCTAGCAGGCTCTCACCCAGAGCAGTGCAAAAATGCCTCATTCCTTTAATGGTGTTTTGCTGCCTTCACCACCCTCAATCAGTGTCCAGTCTGAAAGCAGAGATGGCAGTGATTCCGTGGAGGGCTTCTGGGGAGGATCAAGAAGAAAATCCATTTGTCTGCAGTCCAGATGCCAAGCTAAGGTGTAGGCAGAGAGAGCATTCTACAAAGCTCATGCTGGAAAAAAGGTTACTTTCAAGGGTAATCTTAGCCATCAATATAAACACAACTCATGCATTCCATTGTAGAGGAGCTCAGACAAGTTTACCAATGAAAGGCAATTTTGTAATGCTCTATAAATATTCTGTTTCATTCCATGTGGTTAAATACAGGAATCTGCCTACTGAAAAATACTTCAATATAAAAATTTAAAATGCAATTTGAAGTATTACTTTTCTATTTTAAATTACAATAAGCTTCCTTTCCAGATTAAGGTAGCGAGTACCAAGTTATAGGTGATATAACATATTTGCTCTCCTCAAGCCTTATCTCCATGCTTTCACCATCTATTAATCTTCTGCTATTTTTCCTCTATTTTTCCTTCAGTGGTTGTGATGTGCCATGTGAATGTGATATGCTGGATGAATGTAATATAAAGTGTCACAGTATGCAGCATTATGTATGGGGAATGCTGCTCCAAGAAAACCCATCCACTTCAAATGGAGTTGCATGTTTCAAGGAGCTGCCTGGAAAGCTGTTAATGCTCATAACTCTTCAGCTTATGTCATATGGGTGCAGGCAACATTCATTTCTATCATTCAGATTTGGAGAAGGATCACAAACAAAGCTGACACAAATGGCCTTCTGAATTACACATTCTGCTGGATTTCTTGTCTGAATGCTGAATTTCAAGATAGTCTGCTCTTCTGGAAGCAGAAGATATGTTAGAACATATCTTTTATAGCTAAGTAATGGAGAAAGAGCAATGCAATTATACCGTGGTCAGTAACTGTCCTTTCATTCTGTAATTTGAAGGAAACAGAGAGTTGTTTTCAGACTAATAGATTGAATTCATGACTCACCTGTAAAGAAAAAGAGATGTGCTTGCACTTGCTTCCAACTGGTAAGAAGGATTATGAAAACAAAATCTACATTTCAAAATTGAAGCTTTCCTGGGTTTAAAGTAACATTGCCCGTTCTTGAATTTCTTTCCTGGGTTCTTATATCTAAAGAAGATACCTAGTTCCCATTTACAAAATTTGTTAAGACTTCAGGAGTTAGTGGAGACTAAAAACGGGGTCTTGTATATAGTAAGTGGCTGGCAAACATCTCAATGGCACGTTTACTGTCAGTGGGAATATTTGGATATATCAAGGAAATACTCTCTCCCCAGACAAACACCACTGAGGAGGTACCAGGTTAAAATCAGCCACTTGTAATCAGTGATAACAGAAATATGTATGGACTCCTGCTGCTCTCTGCCATTCTGTTGCCTGATATAGTCAAGTGCCTACACAGCTTCCAGGTGCAGAGGTGTGGCAAGAACCTGTCTGCTGGGTCACATCTCTCCTTTGGCTGAACCTGTTCTTTATATTCGTGCGAGCAGAGAAGAGCAAGCAAGAGGAAGCACGAGTTATTCTCGTGTTTAGGGCATTCCGCCAAGAGTAGGAGACCAGGGATTTTCCGTTATGATTTAAAAAGTAATCCTGGAAGAAGAATCAGATTAATATCCTGACCACTGGGTTATTTCCTCTTTATTTGCTCTGTTTCTTGCCAGATTACTTGGTTGTATAAAGACTGACACTCAACACAGGGATTGCTACAATCCAGCTCTTTTCTCCTGCCAAACTGTTTTGTAGTCTGGTAAATACAAGTAATGGATACAGGTTTCATTCCCTTCAAGATGAAGAGGGAATTGAACTGATGCTTCATGATTCTTTGTTGAGTTGCAAAATCAATAGGATTGTATAATATGTATAATGCTATATTACATTGAATAATATCAATTATAATTTATATTTGATATTATATTTGGAACATTTTAACGGGATAGAAGGTGTTACTTAATCCGTGGTTCTCCATGAAAGTGGCCACAGCCCTCATACTTCAGTGTGTATTTGGAATTTCAAGAAGCTGCCTCCATCAGATCTCCTGAGGCTTCCATAGAATTTAGCAGCCACTTCTAACTGGATCACAGAAAAGTTTTAATGGAAAACAGGTACCTTGCTTTCCAAAAGAAGGAATTTAAACAGTGTTATAGAAGCTCATGTTCAGACACGTATCTTGTGACCCAAAATGCAAGTGGGAAATCTGTAACAGCAACTAATGGAACTGGCTGCTGTGGGCAGACACAGTTATAACAATTCCCTAAAAGCCAGCTTTTCCCCAGATTCCACGTTGAGTACCAGCAGTAGCTTTTTCTGATACTACGCAGTTTCATGCCAGCAAACATACCCTTTTATACCCCCAGTTATCAAATAACAATCTGTATGTGAAAACTAGTGTTTCACTTTAGACATTTTTCCAGCCTGATGTTAACATGTATTTCAGACCACTATAGCACTTTAGAGTATTATTTAGCATATTGTTCTTTTCCGCTTATATTTTGAATAACATGTAGCTTATATATAGGTTTTTTTCATTTTGATACTCTTCACTTTTTGTGAATTTGCAGTTTTCTTAGGGAAAACAAAGTAACAGCAAGATTATTAAAATCTCAAAAAAATGTTTCTGAACTCAGCATTCACATTTCCCAAACTTCTGAAAATGTGCTCACAAGTGACATCTTTCCATTTATTTACTAACTGTATATTATACATAATGAATATAATGCTCATAAACGAGTACGAGCTTGGTTCTCTTATTTGCCATATATAGATGTCTGACAGCCAACAACTGTGTCTTTTGAGCAAAAATCCTGTGGGAAATCACTTTTATTAGAGTCAGTTTGTGGTGTTTTGCCAGTTCTTCAACTGAGGGTTCACAAAGTGACCCACATCATTCCACCCTTCTTGGGTTTGAAAAGCTGTATAGCAGGAATGATGCCACTGTTCCAGAGAGTCAACTTTTGTCAGACTGTTACTATAAATATCTATATATAATACATCATTTGAATATGGGTGTGTTTAATGGCTACGGGTATATTCAGAAAATGTTTCAGTATTTCCTAGGGAAACAGATATATTTTGAACAAGTGTATAATATTGGCATTCACTGTAATTTTAAATATATAACTTAAGAAGCATTGCTTCATATTTTAATGAAATCCCTATGTGCAATGCTTAAAAGCAAAAAATGTGTATTTACCAGCTTGTGACTTACATGTGCTAGGATATTGCTAATTGGAGGGCATAATTACACATCTTCTAGGTATTTGGTTAAGGTAAATTACTGCCCTAGGGGATTGCTGGCAGACCTCACTTCTCTCTGATTCTTTATGAAGACTTACTTTTATCCTTTCCTTTCCCCAGTGATAATATTGTTTCCTTTTGCACTTCAAGTATTTGGTAGGTTTATGTGTAATAAGACAGAGAGAAAGTCTGGAAAGTGAAATTGTGGGGGGTTACAATCGTATGAATAAGAATTATGAAAGAAATCTAGAAAAAGGTGGATAGAAGAAGCCTACCAGGGTAAAAACCATTTGCTACATCATTGCTTAATCATATTTGTAATACTAATGCTTACATGCTAATTGCTTAAAAATATCATCTGACTAATGGAAGTACAGTGATTATTTTTTGCATTCATTATACAAATCAAAAGCCCAGTCAGTCAGAAGAGAATTAATTACATAACTGAAAAGTAAGTTTACAGTTATGATTCAGTATTTATAAAGCATCTCTGCTTCCTGACTAGTGAGATATTTCTACTGCAATGTAATTTTATGAGCCCAGGCATTAAATTTGCTAGATGTAAATTTGCATTCATATACTTTACTGCATTCAGGTTAACTAAGAACACCATCAAATAATTCTTTTGGAAGCTTAAAGAATTTCATTTCATCTGGTGGACTCAAATCTATGAAAAGGAATAGTTTAGAAGGATTGGATGATACAGGACATCACGTTTATCACCTTTTCAGGAGCATTTCTGACTCAGATATTTAAAAATATCTTACTAGCAAAGGTTTGGGTACTACTTCACATCTTTTATTTTAAGCAGTGATTTAACTTGAAAATATTAATCATAAAGTGAAATGAATTTTCCGTGTACAATCTATTCTCTTTGCCTTGCATTACTACTTATTTGTGTGCAATTTGGTTTACAAACTATACCTGCAGGGCATGTACATCTGGATCACAAGACCTTAGGAGATAGACTTACCTCTGCTGATTACATCATCCTGCCTTCTGTAATTCTGAGCCTGAAGAAAGACCCTGTCCTGCTCTCACTGTATCCCAGGCTGCATCAAAAGAAGCATGACCAGCAGGTTGAGGGAGATGATTGTCCCTCTCAACTCTGCTCTTGTGAGACCCCACCTGGAGTACTGTGTCCTATTCTGGAGCCCCCAGCACAGGAAGGACATGGAGCTGTTGGAGTGAGCCAGAGGAGGGCCATGAAGATGATCAGAGGGCTGAAGCACCTCTCCTATGGAGACAAGCTGAGAGAGTTGGGGCTGTTCAGCCTGGAGAAGAGAAGGCTCTGAGGAGACCTTATAGCAGCCTTCCAGTACCTGAAGGGGCTACAGGAAAGCTGGGGAGGAGGGCTTTTTACAAGGGCTTGTAGTGAGAGAACAAGGGGTAATGGATTTAAAGTGGAAGAAGGGAGATTTAGGTTAGACATTAGGAAGAAATTCTTTAGTGTGAAGGTGGTGAGACACTGGAACAGGCTGCCCAGGGAAGTTGTGGATGCCCCTTCCCTGGAAGTGTTTTAGGCCAGGTTGGTTGGGGGTCTGAGCAACCTGATCTAGTGGGAGGTGTCCCTGCCCATGCAGGGGGGGTTGGATCTAGATGATCTTTAAGCTCCCTTCCAACCCTAGCCTTTCCATGATTCTGGGATTTCTACACCTATGCTGTTGGACTGGGTACCTGACAGTGTCAGACTGCTTGATGAGATTGCTAATGTGAACTTGTCATCAGTGATTCCAGCATACTCCACCAGATCACAAGCTATTGTGAAAATTTCATTAACGATCGTCACAGTTATAGACACCTTGCAGGTGACCACCTGGAGCTCTCTTTTTAAGTCTATGATTGTGCTGTCACTAGTCTACGACGTAACATTGAGCTGGGTGGAGCATCCCTTACATTATTGTCCACCTTTATATCAGTCTGCACATGTATCAAGGGAGCTGGGGGGAAGCATGGAACAGGAGTCAACCTTCAAAAGGATGTGCATTTGGCAAACTCTGGAGGAAGAAAGGAAAGCATTTCCTCATAACAGTATTTCTTCCAAGAGATACTATACATGTGCACAGTCACTACTCACACTCTGTCCCCTCTCCCTCAGCCTGTGTGTACGGTTGTGATACTTCAGTTGTGAGGAATCTGAAGAGAGTGTGGCACATGCAGCCACTGTACTAAGGAATCATAAGAGGAGAAGGGTATGACCTGCTTGTCAGCAAAGATCTCTTCACTTGAGTGTTTATTTTCATTCAGAATAAGTGCAACCTTTGAACAGAACTTACTGAAGAATTCCAGTTACTCTTATTCAACATCTTCATTAATTACCTGGATGAGGGGACTGAGTGTATCCTCAGCAAGTTTGGTGATGATATGAAGCTGGGAGGATTGGCTGATACACCAGAAGGCTGCGCAGCCATTCAGTGAGATCTAGACAGACTGGAGAGCTGGGCAAAGAGGAACCTAATGAGGTTCAACAAGAATAAATGTTGAGTCCTACACCTGGAGAGAAAGGCTAAGAAAACTGGGGCTGTTTAGTGATAAGAAGAGAAGACTGAGAGGGGAACTTATTAATGTCTATAAATATCTGAAGGGTGGATGTCAGGAATGGGCCAGTCTCTTTTCAGTGGTGCCCTGTGATAGGATGAGGAGAAACAGCATCAACTTACAACACAGGAAGTTCCACCTCAACATGAGGAAAAACTTCCTTGCTGTGAGGATGATGGAGCACTGGAACAGGCTGCCCAGAGAGGTTGTGGAGTCTCCTTCTCTGGAGACTTTCAAGACCTGTCTGGATGCATTTCTGAGTGATCTGCCGTAGGTGTTCCTGCTGCTGCAGAAGGGTTGGACTTGATGATCTTCAGAGGTCCCTTTAACCCCTATGATTCTATGATTCTATGATTCTATGAAATCTTTATGCTTCTGCATATTGAAGAAAAATTTGCTTGAGGTATATATAAGTCAAGCATGGCAGATTTCAACCTGGAAGATAATTTTATTGAAATAAAGAGTCATAATGGAAATATTAACCAGATGTTTACAACAGTGATGCAAAAAAAGTGTTATTAATTGAAAGTAAAATTTTATAATACAGTGAATTGTTTTATACTATCATTAAAGTAATATGAAAAAGATAGCCATGCTCGAAACATCTGTGATATGCCAGATTCAATCACAATCACTGGGCCCCTGGCCATTTTTAATTACTTGGAGAGTTAGCACATCATAAAATTGAGGTCATCACAGAGACCACTTTTGAATTAGCTCTGCCTACCACTCTTTATCACAAGTGTCAGTCTTGAGAGAAGCTTCTATTTTAATCATATCTCAGTTCTGATCTTTAGTCTTCGTTCCTTCGACAGCTCTGCATTGAGTGACAATGGACAAACAGAAAAAACCACCTCAATATTTAGGATGGATAGAGAACTAGTAAACAAACAACTACACTGTAATAATCTTATCTGCTATGTTTTTAGTAGGGTATAAATGTCGGTTTTTTTAATTACTTCAAAGTAGCATTAAAACTGGGCACTGTTTTATTCTCTTCTTAAGAGAACATATAAGTGCATTTTTCCTAGAACTCTGAAAATTTCTTTTCTATTGCTTACATGAAATAAGTTCTGTTAATCAAAACCTTGGGAACTGGAAACATCTGTTATCCAAATCTGGCTTTGTAATTGTGCTTGGGCACAGAGATCACCCCTAAGCCATAAGCAATGTTGATGCCCACTGTGCTTACACTGAACAATTCCCTTGAATCCAGAATCTCATAACTGAGCTTTACTGGAATAATCACTTGCCACTCATTTCAGATTTAGAACATGAATGTGGAACACATTTGGAACACAGAATATTTCCAGAAATCAAAGTATGACAAGATTTTTTTTAAATATAAATTAAAGGAAAGGACAATACGCTGAAGAACACATCAGCTGACATCTTCAAGAACAGCAAATACTCCCAGCATTTAAGAATGCCACCCAAAAGGACTGGATTACCTCAGGGACCTCTCCTTTATCCTTGATCGTTTTTAGCAAAGAAAAAGATAAGGTAATAAAACCCCAGCAAACTTACTTATTTAAAAATCAACCACACTTCTTATGTATATGGAGTAGGGTTAAAAAACAAAACAAAACAAACTCGTCTGTATCTGTCTAACACTTTGGCTGATCCTAAATGTCCATGTGTGTGATTCAGCTGATAATTCAGCACCCATTTCTGGTTACCATTCAGCTCTTAAATATTCAGACTGAATTCATATAGCAGACTCCAAACCTAGAGGACCTCTGTGTGCCCAGAATAATCAGATGCATCTCAAATGTTAATACTGATTTAGAACTGCCCTCTCTCTGCAAGCAGAAACACTCATTCACAATTCATTCATTCCTGCATTCATTCATGCATTCATTCACTGAAGTAGGAGGGCATTCTCCCACAAACTACCCACATAGGTGCATTTTCAGAGAGACTAATATACCTGGATCGTGGCCCCAGGGGTTTAAAACTGCTTGGGCAGATAGTTCAGGTGGGATTGATTCAACTCAGACATCTAGAGTGTAGCTAGCTACATCGGATCTCATCACCTCTTTGGGGAAGGCAACAGGTATTTTAGGGCATGTTACTTTTTATTCTAACAGGGGCATGTAAAATAGATCAGATGAATTATGCCCTAGCAGTGCCTATTTCTCTCTATTCATTTGGAAGGGTGCACAGGGGATCATCTGTACTCCATACTTCAGGAAATGGTTTTTGTCCAGAGGAGTTGCGCACGTATTGACTGTGCCGTGTTTGGGTAAGCTCTGATGAAATGAAAAGTCATCATAAGAAGCAAGATCATGCACTGTGATGTGAAATGCTCAAATCCCAGAGTAAAGCTTTTCCATTTGTAACCCTATCTTCCATAAATTCATCTAATTGTTACTCATAGTTTATATAACCTTGTCGGATTAGCAAATGCTGCCAATTACTATCTCTTTTTTAGTTTCAGGGATGAGGTAATGAGGCCTTCCAAGCTAATAATTAGCTTCAAGGCCCTGGCCATGCTAGAACTTTATCTTTTCAGGAAAGCCATGACACCATCATATTTACCTAAAATAAGTGTCTTTTCTTCCTATGTTAATAAAAATCCATAGTCATCATACACTCACTAAAGAATTTGAGAATTCCAAAATACAGTCGTAATGTTTTCATTGCTGTCAGTTTTCTGAATCTCTTCTGTCTTCATATACTTCTGCATGTCTTCTGCATCAAATTCAGACATTTTTTATACTAATCCAAATAATTGTGTATCAGCCTCCCATGCTTGTATTTACATGTATATTTATTATCTTCTACAGTTGTTCCATTGACTCAAGCAATTCTTGCTCTGAGGGTTTTTCTGGGTTTTTTTGCACTGCTCTACACCACTCATCTCCAATGTCTTCCTGTAGTTTACTTCTTTCTTAAAGCTTACAAATCTGCAAATTTGAGTCAGAAAACCAGCAAAATCTGTCTTTTCTTCTAATCTTGGGTCATCAGATTGCCCACAGTCTGAAGCATGAGTGAGGATGAAACAATCTTATCTTGTATGAGCTTTTTTTTTCATGGAGTTCTTAACAATGAAGTCATTACGGGATGCAAGCCATTTTGATTTCTTGGGTTCTTCAGCTCTCATGTTGCAACACTTAAAATTCAGATACCCTGATTCAGCAGTAGAGCAAGTATCAGACTTGACTCCATATCCAAGCTGTTTGATTTATAAGATTGTAATAAGTCCATGGACAAAATAATTTCAATATAGATTCATGGATAAATGAATTTGTTCATAGAATCTGATTAATTATTATTTTATTTCTATCCAATGACTGTCTAATGTACAATACACACAGAGTTGAGGAATTCATTACTGCAGCTGCTCAAGATTATACGAAGTCATTATAAGATTGTTTTAGCTTTAGAAAAATCATTCGCTAAAGGTGAGTTATGCTTAGTTGAGCCTAGTGATTATTTGTGATCTGACTTCTTGGTTTCTCCCTTCCACCACCACATGGTTCTTCATGAAATATTGAGTCCACTGTTATCACTGGGATTTTGTCATTTCACTGTGGCTCCCCTTAATTCCAATCAAGCATAATAAGCCCAGCTGTGTTGCATGTGATGACAGTTCCTTCCCAAGAGATGGCAAAAAGGGAAACATTGAAGTGCTTCAACAGTCTTTTTTTCCCCTCCAGGGCCAAGAACTCAACCCTGAAGCGGTCAAGTAATCAAGTGCCCGCCCTTTAGTCCTTAGCAACACAGATAGCTGGGAGAAGAATCTAATAAACTTTGTGCCCTCCAGAAAAATCTATCTATAAACCTAACAGCAGCTTTTTGAAATATACTATTTTCCTTGATTGTACAGAATCTTTTACAAATGTGAGAGTTTGTTTTTTAAGCTCAGCAACCATACGTTATTAATACTTTACTCCTTGTTGATTTCAGTCAGAAATAATGGGCTTCATCCCAGTATTATTTTCCAAAAGGCATTCTTTTTTAAAAAGAGAGTCCTGCAGCAATATTGTACATGCCATTCAAAATTCCTCTACTGCTGTTAGCCCTCTTGTAACAACTGCTCGTGCTTCACACATTAGGACTGTCAGTGTATGTATGTATATAAATGTCAAGAACATCATTGTCCCAAGAAAGGAGGCTACCAGAAAAATTATTTCAATAATTATTTCAAATAATTATTTCAAAGCATCTTTGCTGTTATTGAAGCATTTGGGATGTTTCAGTGCATTACAATGTGCATTTGTGTCTGTTTTTTAGAGCTCAGAGATATTACAAATGGCCAGCAAAGCCCAGCACATTCTGAGACTTTTCAAAGTGATTTAGGACAAAATTATAGACTTTCCAAAATTACATTTTCATTAATGTTTTTAAGCAATAAGCAGAAGAGAGTCAAGACAAAAGTGACTTTTAAAATCAAATTGCAAAAAGTTGCTCCACTATTTTATAGTTTCTAAGTTGGAACATAGTGCCACTGAAGGTTTTTGTAAAAGCTTCAGGATTACTAGAAAAATTGGGTGCTTTACATACTGCTGCTTCATTCCAGTCAAATATGTTTTCTTTAATGCAGTTCCTACGTATGTACACTTGCATGTAAACAGACACCCTCATATTATGTTCCTCTAAATTCCATTGCATCCTATACATTTCCCTATATTTATTCTGATGTTATCAGATATTTTCACAAGATGCTGGTGGTTTACTTTTTATTATTGGCACAGTAACTTTATTTTGGAGAAGTATTAGCTTTGGCATACTTCAGTTGAAAGTACAGTCCTAATATTAAGCTGTATTTTGTGCTACTATACATTTTCCTGTATACTTATCTGCGATTAAAATAGCCAGATGCACTTAGAAGGAACTGCAAAAAAAAGTTATTTTTTAATTTTACATAATTGCTATTTAATTTTGATTCATGAAAAACTTACTCGTTTGCATATTACATTTTATTGTGGCATAAATAATAGACTAACTTGGTGTTCATTGTATGGGAGCTGTAGATACTGAAATCAGTCTTACTGAAACAGAACACATGTCCTAATGCAGGAGCAATAACCCTGGAAAAATTATTTCTTTAAGCTACAAAAATTGGGACGATATTATTTAACCATTGACCAACTAATGGACTTGACAGGGGAAAATGGATGCTGTTTTTTCGGTCCAATTTTGGAAGACAGCGTCATCCAGATAGGAAGCAATTACTCCAGCTTTACATGAACAAATTCAACATGCGTGATGTAAAATGGGACATGTTAGGAAGGAAAATCAATCAGCATTTTAAAGATTCACAGAAGTTATGTCAAATCAGAATTTTGTGCCAAGGCTTGACTAAGTAACTGCTATGCTTCCATTACTGTGCAGGAAGTGACCAGGGAAGGAGATTTAATGAGTCATTAGTATTTTATATTTTTTGACATTCAGTAAGAGCTATCAGAATTTACTGTTGAATACTAATACCTCTGTGTACTTACTATATATACAGTTGTTGGAAAATTCTCTGAAACTCATCCTTCCTGCTTGCAAGAAGATTTAATTTCAGGAGTCATTCCAAAGAGAATGATTTACAAAATAAAATAGAAATGAGGCATGTACCAAGACTGAGATCTCACTCCTGTTCTTTTGTCCTTCTTTGCCTTTGGACCTGCTGGCAAGCAACCAAAAGCCACAGGGCAGAACACCAAGATCCATAGCATTGGGTAATCATATTCTTGCTACATTCAGATCACCCTCTCCACTTGCCTGACCTCAAAGCAGCAAGCTGCTGGGAGATAAGTGAGTATGGGCAGGAACTGGCAGCCGGCATTGGGGAGTCCCTGCTGCTCATATCCACCTCTGCAACTCCAGCTTAGTTTTCTTCAGCTCATTAACAGGAATCTAGTTTCTTGATAAAGAGAGAATATGGTTTGAAATTCCATATATTGGACCATTAATAAATGCTGAAAATCTCATTTTTCTGTGTAACTAGTGCATACTCTTGGCTGTGGTTTACTCTCTTTTAACATCCAGCTGCATTGCCAGTGAAGTAGACTGCTTTCAGAGTAATCAAGAAACCAAAATACTCCTATGACTCCTTTTAAAGGTTAATATGCATTCAAAGAGCAGAGCTGAAAGCAGACACCTACAGAGAACCAAGGCCAATTAAGCTCACAGAACCCTTTAGGTTGCTTTTTTGACTTTCACAACATTAGTTTCTTGACAGGTTAAAGATTTTCCTTTTCCTCCTTTTTTCTTATGTTTTTATTCCTTCATTTCTTGCCTTTTCTACTTTTTTTTCCTCCATGACCTCCACTTGCTGCCTAATTGACTATATGTTAATGGCCTGAAGCTGCACCAGGGGAGGTTTAGACTGGATATTAGAAATAATTTCTTTACTGAAAGAGTGGTTGGGCAGTGGAACAGGCTGTCCAGAGAGGTGGTGGAGTCACCATCCCTTGAAGTGTTTAAAAGAAATGTGGATATAGAACTTAGCAACATGATTTAAGCACTGAATGAGTAAATTAGGTCATGGTAGGGGGATTTAGGTTATGGTTGGACCTGATGATCTTCAAGGTCCCTTCCAACAAGGATGATTCTATGATTCTATGTTCCACTTTCACCTTTCCAAAGTCAGACTTGAATTCAACAGCATGTGTTCATGACAAGACTCCCTTCTGCATGCCAGAAGTACATGAAGGTTTTTTCCTTAATTAATCATGTGAAAAAGCTGGTTTGGTTGTGTGTCAACAGCATCTGATGCTCAGTGCCCCTTTTTCACAGCCTGTCTCCTGTGCAACCTCAGTGCTTTGCATCTTTGTACACTGTAACAAGCCTTGTAGCCACTGCTCTCCTAACTTTTCTTGTTTCTCTCAAGAAAATAAAGTAGGAATGAAAATGTATGTATCTTCATAATCTCAGGAAAAGACCAGCCTAGTGTTGGAATTAGATAT
Source organism: Apus apus (assembly GCF_020740795.1). Classification (NCBI taxonomy): domain Eukaryota; kingdom Metazoa; phylum Chordata; class Aves; order Apodiformes; family Apodidae; genus Apus; species Apus apus. The sequence continues at coordinate 19,721,344 of NC_067282.1, forward strand.
GCATGGGCAGAGTTGCACAGTGCTCGCTTTCACGTGAGTGCAGACTTGCAGGATCAGATCTTCAGTGGCAAAACTGGCAACCTTATTAAACTTGCTGTAATGGACTTACTTGGTCTTGGAACAGTTTAAGTAAAAGCACTTTATTTTAAAAAATCTTTTCTAACTCTGAGAAGCCATGGAGATTGTTTACTGTGAGGCGGGTCAAACAGCTGTGTGCTCAGAGCAATGGGGGGGATCCTTACCAGGTCATCAGGTTTGATTTTAGCGTCTTCATGGAAGTTCAAGGGAAAGAACAATATGCAAATACACATCAATGGACCAAGTACCATTATCCCAGCTCTTCTGAATTACATTTTCTGTATCTCTTCTTTTTTCTTCAAATTCTTCAGTCTTTTCTCTAATACTGCATTTCCCACACATGCTCCCATATCAATGCTTAGGAACAAGCATGATGCAGCACCTTCAGCCCTACAAATGGCAGAAAGGAAGGGGTGTGGGATCTTTCACTGTTTTCTGCCCCCTTATATTTCTTTGTTCTTAAATCAAACCTGAATATAGATTTTTATTTGACTCTTTTGCTTGGATCCTTTTATTTTAATTATACTGAAGCACTACAGGAAGAAGGCTGAGCATACTAGAGAAGTGAAAATGATGGATTAGTATATTTTATGAACTCTCATAAAAATCAATACCAGGAAGCACAGTTAAAAATTTTTTATGAACAGGGATTATGAAGTAGCCAGCATTTAGGTTCTGCCTGGACCCACCTTATGTGCTTTCAGTGCTTGAAAGGGCTTCACAAAGAAAATCCACCATACAGGTGAACACCAGACCAGTATCTTATTAATGATCTAAACAAACATACTGGTGTGAAATAATCCAATATGAAATAAAGTAAATCAAGTCCAATATAGCTGACATTTTATTTTCTCCTGTGTACAAGGACCCTCTTTTTGATTAAAGCTGAGTCAGGGCTAAAATACATCGGTGCCTTACTTTTACTAATCCAAGAACATATTTAACTCAAAATACTTGATACACTATACACTGCTGAATTCTTTATCATACTTTAACACTACTGCTGTGTTTACATTTTATAAAATCTTTTCAATATGATAAAATTGATCAGGCTATTTTAACAAAAAAGCAAGAGGAAGAAAAAGAAAAAAGAGAAAAGAAAAAAAAAAAAAAAGAGAGAGAGATAGGTGGGTAGCACCACAATTTGAGAGGCAATGCCCACCTACCTGTCCAGTCCACTTAAAATAACCATGGTCTCCTTCAAGTGGGTGCTGGGAGGAATGCATATATGTGGGGAGCTTTTATCGTAAAGTCATACTGAGGAATTCTGTCCCCATTGAATTCAGGAGAGATGCCGACTCATAAGGTGGAAAGGACAAGAAGTGTCCAGAGGGAAGGGATAAACTATTCCCCAAACCCAGATGAGCAGAGCTGGTTCCTCTATCCTGCTCTAAGAGTCAAGCAACCCCATACTGCAGTAGGAAACTTGGACTCCAGAAGACTGTGGTACTCTTTCTGCAGTACTAAAACCAGTTTTCTAATGCACTGTGGTACTTAGGTCAGCAAGATAGCCTTCCTTCTCCTGCCAGAACAGGATGAAGGAAGAGATCAATATTCCTGCAGTATTCACAGGCAGCATCAGCTGCTCCTTTACCACAATGACAGCAAGACTGTCACTCCCCTCACATCCTCCCAAAACAGCCAATTGAGCAATTTTGGTGATTTGGTATTGCCATGAGTTTACAATGTGCTTATAGGAAAAGGTGAGAATCTCCAAGCCTTTAGGTTGTTGGGATGGTTTCAGATCCAGAGTCTGGATGCTGTCTAGGTTCCCTCAGGAGATTTTCACACAGTCTTTCATTAATTCTTCTGCACATGTCAGCACCAAATTTCCTTGGCCGCCCACCAAGACAGTATAGTCAACTTCTGTAACTATCTTACCAACAAGGAAGAAGGCAGGGCTAAAAATTCTCTCTTCCTTGTAATTGGTTGTTTAGTTGCACTGGACTGCTGGAGGACCAATATCCAGCAGATGACAGGGCTATGAAATATTAGCAAGGAACCTTTACACTCCCACTCTTCCCTGCAGCCACTGTGCTGTTTCCCTGCACTTTGCCAACAAATCTCCAGGTGGCTGCAGGGAGAACAAAGCAAAAAACTACTCTGCAAGTGGGCCGAGATATGGTTTCCATGGCTTCATGTTCCATGGATATGTCTACACGAGTGTTTTCATTAAAATTCAGAAGGGGCTTTTGAGGGATATGTCCAACTGCTTGAGCTCCCCACATCTTGGTTCTCATTGTGGAACCATTTGGGGTACAAGAACGGAATGACATTTAGATTAAATTAACCCAAAAGTTGTGCTCTCCTAGAGAACACCTAATGAGCTCCAATGTTTCTGGGCTCCCAGTCTTTGGGGTCAACAGCTAGTCCAGAGTACTCCTCAGAACACATGTAATGGGGGTGTCGGTTCCCTGACATAAAATGTTGTGCCATTCCAGTCAATTCCTCTTGCATCACACCACTTGCTAATAGAACCAGCTATCACAGTACCAAGAAGCTACTCATAAGTACAGAATCCATCTTCCCCAATGCTGTGACAGATGTCTCATTTAATGCAGCACATCACATAGATTCATTCCTCTAAATGATAAAGATCCTCACTCCATTGTTAAATGTAATGTATATGCCTGTAATTAAAAATAAATAAATAAATTAATTAATTAATAATGAAGTGACAGGTAACCATGTATTTCCTCATCATTCTACTGCCTGAATTCAAACAAATACTATGAAATTACTAAAAACTTTAAGACAATCAACTTCTGTCCTCGAGTCTCCAAGCACCCTCCAGCATTTGCATACAAACTAAATTCTTGTTTTGCCAAGACTTTTAAGGAGTACACATTAACATTTTGCTCAGCCCAGTCTATACTGTCCCTCCATTTTTTGCCTAGGGAAGGTCTTGAAACTTTCTCATCAGCCATTACCTGCACACAGTCATGTGTTTTGTTCCTGACTGACCCAGATCTTTCACAGTGCTAAGCAACTTCTTCCTATCCTATATTTTAAGTAGACCCACTGGTCACTGATTAAAAAAACAACCAACCAAAAAACAAACAAACAAACAAACAAAACCAAAACAAAAAATATTTTGATTTATAAATGTCTTCTTAAATCACCACTAGTGCTCTATTCATATCTTTCTGAGACACCCTGAGTTCATAGAAATATCTCCATCTGTCAGCTCTTCTGCTAGGGCAGTTACATCGTCTCCAGACCCTTAAGCATACCAAAGTCCAAACCTGCCCACCAGCAAAAAACTGGACATGTCTCTGGGCCAGAACTGAGGAATTTCAGGTGACTCTAAAGTCATTGTTTAAAGGGAGGAGGAAGTTACATATCTTCAGGACCAAGTGGGGTTGGAGAAGGAACATTCAAAGTCAAGATTCGACTCAGTCACGTCATTTCTACACTAGGTGTTTGCTTGCCTTTTAGTATATCTGGATTTGAGGCACAAAACCTTTGAGTGCTCTATGAAGAAACACATCATTAGTGTTAACAGAACGTTGCCTTTTCTAAAACCTCACACATAATAGTTCCAGAAGGCTTTAAAATCAGTGCTTAAGCTTCACAGCAGTTTCCATTTTCAGGAAGCTCCAATGACTGACTTAATTAGGTAAATCCACCCTTAGTTAATCTAGAAATATGACCTGTATAAACAACAAAAGTTTAGGATTGTGATTAATATAGCAAATGTAATTCTGCCACGTAATTTAAATTTTATTGAAATCATAAAATAAATCTGCAAATGCTTCCAAAGTATGTAGGCTTCTTGCCAGCATTAATTTTGGTAGAAACTAAGAAATGCTCTACAGTGCTTTTCAAACTCCAGGTCTGATATACTCTTCAAAATATCTGTCCCAGTCTGCCTCCTTGTAATATTCAATAGAGCTTAAACATAAAAATTTATGCCTATGTGTAGATTTTATAGTTGAAATGTTTTACAAAAAAATATATATATACAAAAAAATAAATTATTTCAATGTTTAAACTTCTTGCTAAAACAAGCAAGAATAAGAATCTCAAGCAAAAAGTAATAGAAAAGTTGTTAAGTCAAAACCACTGCTTAATAGAGATGACTAATACTATCTTAGACATCTGATGCAGAACAGACTTATACTCTTGCCCTTGTCATGATCATGACAGAAGTTTGTGCCATCTAAGAGTCATGGGATAAGGCATCAAACTGTTTTACGCATATGGTCCTAATATGGAACCATGATGCAGTTATCCATTGTGAGGAATTTAAGTTACCAATCTGGAGTTTAAACTAATTGAAGGTGACTAACCCAGGAGATGTTGGGGAGAGGCAGATCATAGAAACATGAAGTCATAGAATGGTTTGGGTTGGAAGGGACCTTTGAAGATCAAAGAAGATATCATCTTCTGTTACCTCTGGCAAGCAGTGATAAGCCAATATTGCCTGAGTCATTTTCAGATTTGGGGATAAAAAATGAAGTTGCAGTGACTGTGCTTAGCTGTGCTCAGATATCATGGGTTTAGGTTTTAAGATACCAGCTGGATTTAGCTTCTCTAGAACTCTAAGATACAACTGATGTTTCTCACCAGCACAAACTGACTTCTTTTAAAATTCTAGTTTTAACGAAGTAACTGCAAAAAAAAAAGGAAGAACTGAAGCAGTCTGAGTAAATTAAACCCACCAGACAACTACATCAGAACTGCATGTGATACCATTTCATTCCTTTAGCATGTGGTTGGCAGTCAGCATCTAGACTCACTCCATGACATAAACCTACTGAAGAACCTGCTGGGACACAGGCCCCATGCATCCCGACCAGCTGCTGGGCAAGCGCAGAGCCAGCACAGCTTCTGCTGGGAGTGCCTGTGCAAAGGGGCACACAGACACACACACACACTCCCTGCCCTTCCATAAGGCACACTGGGCGTGCACATGCAGACCTGGGAACGGGGCCACATGTCTGAGTTCTTTTATATGTGCCCTGGGAATGTACAGAATAGAGAAGTTAATATGGATGTAAAGTAAACTGAGACCACTAGTTGATTAATTTTCTCTAGCTTTAATATTCACATATTTAATGTTGGCTGACTGATAGTGTAAAATTCAGGCTGGTGTCATCAGGAAGGGTGAGACAATATTCAGGAACAAAACCCAGTAGGTATCAGCTATGATCCTGCAGTGTTCCCAGTGTCTCAAGACAAAGCAGTAATAGCCAAAAGAAGCAATATAACCAATAGCTTGTTGCTTGGCTTGGGCTCTTTCCTTCTTATGCTTTTTAATTAGTAGTTCTGACTGTGCTATTTATTATGGAAATGTTACCAAAATTCTGAAGAAACAAAGCCTTATCTCTTGGGAAAATAAAAATCATTACGCCTGCACAGCTGACTCGATGAGGTGACTACTCAGCTAACGCAGAACCTTCCTGCCATCTTGTGGCACTGTAGGGTTTGCAACATTCTGTTATATTGCATAACTTTTATTTCAAAAAAAGTTACTGATTTTTGCATTTCAGATGCCATCTAGTTAAACAACACACATGCACACTGAGTGAAACCTTGGTCTGACTGGTGGCAGGGTAAAAACTCTTGTTTAAAAAACTTCCAGACTGCATTAACTGTATTGATTTCAATATCTTCTGATGTCAAAAATGAAAAAAAAAATCAAACTAAAGAATGAAAAAATGGGTTTCCATTTTAAAAAATAAATTAGCATTATACTGAAATAATTTGAAGTTCTCTCTGAAATAACACCTGGCATTTGTATTATTAATTCATCTGTAATTTTAATTTGGGATACTTTGGTGGTTTTAATTAGCTACCTACTTTCTTAAATCTGCCTGAACAAAAAAAGAATCTGCATCTTTTATATGACTTCAGGCAAAATCCTTCAAGTACTTTTTTGAAGTTTACTTATTTTTCAAAAATAAAGGAACATAAGAGAATGTGCTACTGTCAGATTTTCTCCTGCTTTCAGGCTGGAATCACCAACTCGATCTTTGAGTATGGACGCACCACGAGGAATTAATATCAAAGCTCAAGCTGGGAATATTGAAGCTCTTTCCCAGATGGATATCAAACTACACAGCAGTGATGGTGTGGTGAGTACAAGCCCTTGTGTTTCCATAACTATGGTTGATCTTGCTGATTATATCTAATTTAATTCCTCAGATTTTAGGAGACAGGATATAAAAATTAATTGTGCCAATAATAAGACTTTATTTATGGGTCAGATTAAATACTGCCAATTGACCCTATCTTGTATTAGCTTAGAGAAATGCTTTCTAGTGATAGCGCTCAGCTCCCCACTAGCACAGTGATCCCTGGGCACCACAGCAGGGTCCTTGGCCCAGAGGTAGACTCAGCCCCAGAGTTGCTAAATCAAGGAGTGAAGCTCTGGAGACATCATTAGGAGCTGCCCCATCAGCAACAGCACACAATACACAGCAGCCTCTTTATCCCCTCTGCAAGGCTGTACAGTGCCAGTTCTTCCACAGAGCCACTCCAAACCAACCCATATGTCCATCCTTAACCATCTGGCATGGCTGCAAGCCTTCAGCAGGGACACCTGGGCCAGGTTGTTCAAAGCCCCATCCAGCATGCGCGTGAACACTTCCAGGGGTGGGGCTTTCACAAGTTCCCTGGGCAACCTGTTCCAGTGTCTCACCACCCTCACAGTGAAGAATTTCCTTCTAATATCTAAACTAAAATCTTCCCCCTCTTCAAATTTTAAGGCATTACCCCTTGTTCTGTCACTTTGTGCCCTTGTAAAAAGTCCCTCCCCAGCTTTCTTGTATGGCCCCTTCAGATACTGGAATGATCTCCCTCAACCTGCTGGACTCACTTCTTTGTATGCAGCCCAGGATGCAATTGGCTTTCTGGTCTGCTAGTGCACATAGTGTCAGCTCATACTCCAGCAGTATCCCCAAGTCCTTCTCTGCAAAGCTGCTCTCAATCTCTCATCGTCCAGCCTTTACCCATGCTGGAGACTGCCCCAACCCAGGTGCAGATCCTTGGACCTGGCTGTGTTGATCTTCATGAGGTCTCTGCTTGGGAAGAGGATGGGCTTATCTCCTGTGTTCCAGTGTCTGCCAAGAGCTTAGGCCTCACAGCAGCTTCATTTGTTCCAAATCTGGGTAGAAAGCTCTTCTTAAACCACCGCCTAGACAAAGTCAAGTTGTTTTATGGCTATTGCGTTTTTATCTGTAACAATCCCATTTGTCCTGCATTCTCTCATGCAGCTTTTGCTCGATGCTGAAACTGTGCGACTGCCCAAACTGCCTGAGGGCACGAGGGGTGGATCTGGTATTTCTCAGGGGCTTTACGAAATCTGCGTGTGTCCAGACGGAAAGCTCTACTTGTCAGTAGCCGGCGTGGGCTCCACTTGCCAAGAATACAGCCGAGTCTGCCAGTGAGGCCCCAGAGGAGGCTGCACATCCCCTTGCCAGACTGAGCTTTATATCCTTGCTAAAGAGTGTTACCGAAAGCAGAATTTTCAGAATTTTAGAAGCAAAGTACTTCAGTTTAGGAAGCAAATCTGTATCTACAATTTTGGACTACAGGGTGAAAGGGGAAGAAGAGCACAAATGACATTTCAACTTCAGAATAATGACTTGAATTAAATTATATATTCAGTCAGCAACACACTCAAAACAGCCTTACAGAGAGCATAAAAAATTAAAAGGAATATGTTTCCATGCTGAACTATTACTCAGTCAGATGATTATGTCATTGTTAATATTTTTTAGTTCCTTGTTTTTTTTCCTCTCACTACATGTAAACACTGCATTAGTGGGTGAAATTAAATCGAGAGAACTACTTGAACAAGGCAAAGACAAAGCATTATTTGGGACATTCAGAAAGTGCCAGCAAATGGTCTATGCAATTTTGTTCTTGCAATAATACAACGTACAAAAAATATGGTATTTGTATAAGTTCTATGTAAAAGGTATTAATTTGCTAATAGCTTTCTATTTTAATTTGGCAACATAATATGCTAATTTGCTTATTACAGAAATCCCTATTAAAAAAAAACTAATACAAAAAACTCCAGGAGTCTTTTACACCTCCCTGTGTCTCAATTCTGTTCACTATACAACAGAGAAATATGTTAGTATATTTTGTAATAGCAATAGTTTGTTGTACTGTCTGTACAATTGTACTCGTTTAAACCCTTTTATATTTTAGGACATGCTAATACAACAAAGCAATTTGCTCTGCCAGCTGGACTAGTAAAATGAAAAAAATCCTTAATGTGGCTCCAGATTGTCTGACATGAGGAACTGTTTGGGCAGTGGGGAAAAAAAAATCCTCTTTTGCAGCCCACAAGATTCCAGTAAGAGGACTATTTCATTTCCATCTGCAGCTGTTGACTGATATTTCTGATCCTTTCAGAGTGTGACTCCATCACAAATGGACAGAGTAAAACTACTCTTTATTATTTTTTACATTAGGACCTTGGATACAAAGTAAATGCTCACCAGAGTTGACAAACCATTTATTGACCTTGTAGGGAAACAAAACTACAGACCCATTCCCCTGTACAATGGCTGCACTGAACACAAATAAATTGTTTGCATACCTCTGGGTAGCAAGATTTGTATTTAATGGCCTGTTGTTTAAACCTCATGGGTTTTTAACTCCTTTAATGCTGCTTTGTATATACCTAAATATATTATTAGCCAGGTAGGAGCTGCTATCACATAGTGCCTTGGTGTCTATTTACAGAAAGATTTTAACTCATTATTAAACCACAGAATGTCCATCCTTTGGAGAAAATAATTATCATCCTTAAAGTAGGAGAATCTAAACAAGGGTAACTTAAGAATATGCCTTTTTTAAAACTTGCTGCTTCAGCTCTGGGGGTCAGGTGAAGAAACCCCCCACGTAGTTACAATCCCTGATACCCACAAGACTGAAAAATTCACCACTGTTTTTGTGGTAAAGCCCTGGGTAGTCCCTGCCTCAAGGGCTGCCTTTGTAATTTATCCAAGGGTCTAATGTACAATACTGAATTTTCCCTTCATTAGCAGGGTGGAGCCCTCAGCAGTTAATGCAAACTAAAAGAGCTTCATTAGAAAAAGGAGAGGTGCTTAAGCTGAGCTTCAGGCAAAGGATGAAGGCAAATCAAGGTCACCTGTGGTATTTGGAGAGTGCTTCCATTGCTAATGTATTGCCTAAGAGAGTAGCAGGAAGCCACAATATGTATCTATTCTACAACTGTATCTCTCAGCTATCTCTCTCTCTACAACTAGGCCCTCAGCTGAGGCAGGCTTTAACAGAAACCTGCCTTCAGCATTCCTTTAAAGACAGTTTAGGTGTTTCCAGCTCCTTTGAAAACCAAATTATGAGCAGACTTAGCTTATTCATTGGACAGAAAGTATGAGTATTAAAATAAAGAACAGCAAATTCCATTTCATGTGTCAGATATCTAAAAACTGCTGCTACAAGCAACCTGGAGGGCTGTAATGTCTACAGTCATTTATAGATGTAGTACAACAGCAAAACTGGGACTTCAAGTCCTTAGAGAACTCAGCCACCATCCAGTTTCAGAGGCATTTGAATTGTCATCATACCTATGCTTCTGACATCAAGGAACACATCCCCACTTCCATGTGGGAACATACTACTCATTCCCCTAATCTAATCCCTAAATTTTAGACAGATGCTGTAAATAAGCACATTAGTCACAACCTGCCAATTCTGATGGCAACGGAAACATGGCATTTTAAGTTGTGTATTTTAAGCTTTTGTTTTGCAGGCACATTTCCAAATGTGATTTGCTGGTTAGTACAGAGCAAGGGATTGAATCCAGGCTTTCCATCTCTCATAAGAGTAACCTAATCCCTAAACTACAGGGTACTTGGAAGCCACTTCTGCACCAGCTTCTTGTGTTGAAGTAGCTCTGTTTTAGTTAACGTTTTTACAAAGCTGTGGTCTCCAACTAGCAAAATCAGTGCAGTTCCCCAGCCAGTAACAGTGCTAAGCATTATGGCACCTCAGTTACACATGGCAATAACTGCTGCCTTTCTTGAAGAGATAAACCTTTCGGACTTGCCTCAGTTCACAGGTGGACTCTGAGTAGTATAGAAAACTAAACAGATCTGCTAGATCCCCAAATCTGCCATCATCAAATCACCAATTTGTCTCTCTTCATTGTTTATATTGTTTAAATGTTGTTTGTCTTTGCAATATGCTACAAAATTGACACTGAAAATAGAGTTGCATTATGTAAATTGTGCAGGTTTTTTAAAGCATGGATAGCATCTTCTTGCCACTGAAGAACATTTTTGGGATTTTTTTCTTTTTAGTTGTAGTTAGTGAAGAAACAAAGTTTATGTTCAAATTACCACAGTGTAGTCAGATGATGCTATAATCTGAATTGTTGTTAATCTCAATATAGTTCATACATCACTGAATTATCATTTCTGGTATCTCCATGTGGATGTCTTTCCATCTCTAATACTTCAAATTAATTGCCTCTACTTGACTCAAACTTAGTAAATAGTTACAGATTAACAGAAACTTACAGCACAGGAATCTGAGAGCAGATACTTCTCCAGTTTATTTTAAAAAATGTTATCCAAATGGGGAAAAGAAAAACTCACTACCCAGCATAGTGAACTATATTGTTTGCTTTTTTTTTTTTCTCTCAAGAATTATTTACAGTAGTCCTTGTAACTGGTTGGGATTGTTACACAGTGTAAAAGTAAAAATATCAAAATGGTAGTAAAATGTTATTGGTGATTGCCCAAACACAACCCTCTTCGTTTCCATTTCACAGCCCTTTAGTACTGACATTTGTCTCTCTTGATAAAGCTTTATGCAAAAGGGAATGATAAGAATTGACTGAAAACTGAATTCTTAAATAAACTTTATACATTTTTTAAGTCTGCTTCTCCTTTTGTGTTCAAATGAAACAGCTTAAATGAATGTTTTCATTTTAAAAACAAAATTATTTCTCAAGATTCTGAAATGTGAAATGTACATTATGCAGAATTATGATCAAAAATCTTGGCCCCAGCTAAAAATTCACTTTCCAGAATTTAGAAAATGCTTTACAATTACATTTTCTTGGACAACGAGAATTCCTGTTTTCATCTGTAGTAAATGAAAGTAAGCAAATAATTATGCCAGTGCTACTGAATTAATTATCCAGAAAGCAAACCAAAGTTTTGATGAAAAACTCATTCACAAACATCTCCATGTGATAAAAATGTGTGTCTTCTTCAAATGAAAACATCTACTTTGGCTGTCAAGTTTAATTATTCTGGAACTATTACCTCTACCTGTGTTCCACAATACAAATCCAACCATTCTTAAGGTGTTCAGATCCAGCAATAGGGAATCTCAGAGTTGGTACTACCCTCCTTTGCTTTGAGTAACGACAACAGATTTTACTAAAGCCTCATTTAAAGGAACCCAAGTACCAAGTGAATACAATCCTTGTTCTGGTAGTTCTTGAATCCTAGTTTTCAAAACACCTTTGTAACTTTATTTTTATTTGAGTACAAAACTGCAATTATTTATACAACAAACTATATATTTTTCTGTTCGTAGTTACCTACACAAAAATCTATTTCTAAAAAAAAAAAAAATAAAAAAAAGTATTGTCACTAATTGCCGAGGCAAGTGACCAGTGCCTTTTAGAATAGGTGTCAATACCATTGTTTGAGAGGAAAACTTTTACAGCGTCCACAAGATAATATTAACAAACATGCCAAGAAGGCTTGTTACAACCACAGTTCCTTAGCTTTAGGCTAGTTAATGTACAGTTAAACCAGTTTCTTGTACCACTGATCTGTGCTTAACCTCACAACTATAATCCTGGGAGATGAGACACTGGAGGTATTCTCTGGAGATATACAGGACCAGCCTGGATGCAGTCCTGAGCAATGTGCTCCAGGGGATCCTGCTTTAGCAGAGGATTTGGACTAGATGATCTCTAGAGGTCCCTTCCAAACTCTGACAATTCCATGATTCCATGACTACTGAAGCTGGTTTTCTAGACACATTGCTTGTACCTGTGGAGATAACTAGGACATATATCTGGCTGAAAAGACATTTTCTCTCATGTGAACTTGTGTAACATGCAGAATTACTTGTAAATTATGTTTTTGTGGAATATGACATGCCAACATTTACTTCTACCAATCATCACATACTAACTGTTCTGACCTTACCTGCATCATCTAGGAGTATGTTACTCTGCATTTCCCAAGGCTTCAAGCTGAAGCCAAAGGAAGCAACAATTAATATGCATTTTTTAATATTTTTTTGCCTTAAAGCAGGGATTAGATGGCACTTGTGGTGGTTTCTATCACAGTATGGCCCCCTAGTGTCATAAGGCCTCGTTCTTTAAACTGTTATGGTGAGTTATGCAGCTTCCACCAATAAGAGACACCACTCTTGTCTGTGTCCATATGCAGAGCCTACTTCAACTGATAATGGTATCAACCAGAATAACAGAATATATAATCAGTTCCTCAGTGTGATTCAGATTTTCTTGCTCACTTTGGTTCAATATTTAAATTAACTTCAGACCATTAGATTTCTAAGAATCTGGACCATTTTCTCTCTCAGTGTCATCACTCAACACTATTCACAAATAAAAACATAACAAAACAGTTTAGTAGTTCTGCAGAGACATTTTAATGATCCATAATAATATTGGGAGGGCAACATAAGTTGCTAACAAAATACAGCTATGCACTCAAAAGATTTCCTTCCTCAAGATCTCACTTAAAAATGGGAAATGAATCATATTGCTCCTCTATTTGTTTCACGCTGTTGTGCTACCTTTACATTTTAGCTTCATTTACACTGAAAAACACAGCGAGAACTGTTTCCTTTTGTTAATAAGAGCCACAAAGGAATCTGTTTAAAAAACCCTGGGAATTAACTAAACTGATAAATTTCATGGCTCACCAGGACTTGTGTGTTTTGCTTACATGCTATTTATTGCAAAAAAATCAGCAAAAGGTACAATTTTTTGGGAAAACTGCAAACATATATCATTGCAAATGAAAAGGATTTTTCCTTTTTAATATTTGGGCAATTATTTAGAATTAATTGAAAAGAGAGCATGTGTTCATCTATATAAAATAAATCTTGAAATAATAGATAAATTTAGTCTAGAAAACCAAAACACATCAGACTGAAACTTATGTTTGCATTTTTCTTTATTAAAATTATGGCACTTAATATTTATAGCAGAAATAATAATAGGGCTTCACAATCAGAAGCAGTATCATTTTCCAAACATCAGATTTCTTCCCACAACAATTTGCAAGCTTTTTCAACAGAGAACAAGTCCTTTACAATTTGCACAAAACTGAAGAAGCCTTCATCATGATTTTTTTGGGTTTTATTACAACACTGTTGCAGCTGTATCAGCCCTGCAAACTCACTGCTGTTTATTTTCCTTTGTATTCTGCAAGTGAAGTTACAGTTTCACTGTGCTGTCAAGTAAAGAATTGTAATAGCATGTCACTGGAAAATGTTTAACATTTATGTTAAATGTGGCTGATCCAGCAAAGAAAAATCCTTCCATTTAGCATTATCTTTGCTTTTTTTTTTTTGTTTTTATTTTTTTCTACAAATACCTAACATTGAACATATTGCATGACATTACCAAAAGTATTAGAAACTATAAAAGAAAGAGTGTGGACTAAAAATCAGACTTCTCTAGGGTTGTAGTGAACAACAAAATAAAAAGAGCATTACATTGCAGCACCTTTAAACATGTAACAAAAACAGTGCTCAGTGTACACCAAAAATGGGTTACTGAATTTTCCTATTATCAATGTTTGTTTGTGGAAATATATATATATGTACACACACAAAGGCACACACTCAGGAAAAACAGAAAAAAGAAACTCAAATGTTTAGACATCTGAAAACTCAGGTTTGGTGTTCAAAAAAAATCATAAATCATCATATAATAAGGTTTACCAATTTTATATCATTCACATGCATTTTTCATTAAACAAAAGCTGACAGCTCTAGGAAAAAAGTAAGTTAAATACATTACTATTTAATAATAAAGTAAATGCAATCAATGCATGACATGAAGTTGCATGTTAAGTCAAGTATCATTATTCAGCATTAAAATAACTGTACCAGTTCACAGGTACTAAACTATCCTTTAAAGGTTCACAACGTGATGCGGCAGCAAATTTATAATCAGATCCAGCTGATAAAAATAATACTACAAGTGACACAAATGTCCACAGAACACAAAAGAATACAGAAATGCTTTGGAGCAACACCTCCAAAGTTATTTTAATTTCCATCCCACTTCCCATTTCATAGTATGTGTCCAGTCTTAAGACTAATAGATTGAAAACTGACAACACAATTTTGAAACATATTGAATGAAAAATCTAATAAAGACTTATAGTTACAGCCTTCATCTAACAGAAAACTAAGCTTTGGTTATATAAAGTGCAGTTCAATAATATGCCAATTAATCATAATATTGTACATACAGCTAATTTTTGCAGCTCAGTTTCCCTGCATATTTTAAAAAATATTCATGTTTTACAGTTTGCTTATACAGCAGGCTCAGTTTAAAAAAAAAATCCTGTTTAAATGAACTTCAATTCTAAGTACTTCACTACCATCCACCTTTGTGTACTACACTACTGAACTGCTTGGAAATGTGTAACCTCTTGGTTGTTCAGTAATCTGCACAATCACATTTGTCTTCCGTTACACAAAATACCTAAGATCTTGACAAAACAGTTCCCTACCATCTTCAAATCTCTTACACTTTTTGTTGTATAAAATTTTCAAGTTTTATTATGATACAAGCAGTACATTCCATCACTCTCATAGCAACTTCTGAAGTAAACCTATCATTGGGAATCTGTGGAAAAGGAAGTAAGTCAGGATACCGAGTTTTTAAGCTATCCACTCCATAAGCTTCCAACGTCTGAACATCATTTGAAAGGCCTTCAAGTTGCTGACTATATTCCTCTATTTTTTGTGCAAGGGCTGCTGGTTTTACATCTTTGTCTGATTTGCCCTTCACAGCATAGTCAGCTGCAATCAAGGCT
Organism: Apus apus; assembly: GCF_020740795.1. Taxonomy (NCBI): domain Eukaryota; kingdom Metazoa; phylum Chordata; class Aves; order Apodiformes; family Apodidae; genus Apus; species Apus apus. The sequence goes on from NC_067282.1 coordinate 19,736,460, forward strand.
AGTTTAGTAGAAAGGTAGCATTTAAAGCATACCCATTCATTGGCATTTTTATGAAGGTCATTCCTTGCAGCTGAAAAGTTAGCTCGGGCCTGCCTAAGCCATCGACGTGCCTCTACAGGATTGCCAACAGACCTGAATGTAGGTGGGACAAAAAAGCGTTGTGAGTAAGATGGCCCTGTGGAAGATGGACACTTTTCTTTATACTGTTGCCGTTCAGATTTGTGGCTTGTTGCTTCCTGATTCCATGAAGTATAAAATCTCTGAAATGAAAATTTATCTGACTGAAATCGAGAAGCAGAGGATGAAAATGGTCTTCTTGTGGCTCTGTCCATATTTTGATCCATAAAGGACTGTTTTTCTAGCCTGTTAATCTCATTCTGTAAATGTTTGAAAACTTCATTGGCTATATCAAGATTGTCTGCATTTTTATCTGGATGCCATTTAAGATACAACCTCCTAATAATCTTTTTTCTTTCAGTCTCTGGAAGCTTCCAAGCCTGTTCAATCACAGATGTCACTTCTCTTAATATTTCTGGCAATGAGTTTGACTTTACCTTTTTTGGAGAGTGATGTTTTGAGGACATTGTTTTATGGCTCTCTCTCCCAGGGAAGAGAGGTGGAATTGTCCTTGGTCCATGTGCTGGAAATTCTGTAGGACTGGTTGGGGTAGAAGGTGTGCTATCCCTGCTTTGAGAACTTTCCTCCGGTCTTGAAAATTTGTACAAGTCAAGAGAACTGACTATTTTGTATTCACTATATCCAATATCAATCTGGTAGATCTTCCCCAGAAAACTGGGACTTTCATCATCTTCTCTTTCTACTTCTTGTACAATGATTGCATAGGTGTAAGTTGGTTGATATGATCCATATATATCACCACCTTCAGCATCAACAAGGTAACCAACATATTCACCAGGATAAAATACATTCATTGGATCCATAAGAAGTGTATAGTGAATTTCAGCTGGTATAGGAGTGCCAGGTGTTGGTAGTTCAAGTTTTGATGGCTCAGAAGAGTCATACTTCACTCCTAAGCTGTCAAGCTTCTCACTGATCCGGTAGATATCATTACATCCCAGCATGGCAATCAAATATGAGGTATCAGAAATCAGGTTGTCAGTTGCAGATTTCAAGGTCATTGCTAATGCTAACAGAAAATTTATGTCTTTGCTGTCAGAATGCTGTATATAAAGCAGTATTACTGCATTTCCATACCTCTTCAGGAAAGCAAATGTTTCACTTTTGCTGTGGGGAATAGGAGCAAAACCTTTAACTCTTAAGGTTGTTTGCAGCTTCTCAAAACAAGAAACTTTCAAACCTTCTCGCAAAGCTTTGCAAAGCCTTATTGCTTTTTCTTCATTAGCTAAAAATGCATTGTCATTTTCATGCTTCATAATCCTAATGAGTCCTGTGATGAATTGTTCTGAAGACAACAGTAACTGTAACCTTCCTTGCAAAGAACATAATGCTCCAAACTGACAAATTTTGGGAGACTCTTCATCCAACTGTTCTTCAAGAATACTGCTAAGTAAGCGAGGCCTCAGTTTCTGAGGGAATAACATTATCAATTTCGTATGAAAGCCGTGGTCTTTGCCTAAGTAACACTGGCTAAGATCAACAAGCATTTGCACACCAATGTTGCCTTGGATTCTGCTTTTGTAGTGAGGTGCATCATCAAAAACTAAGATACTAGACTTTACCAACCTTCCACCTTGACTGGGAAGGTAAAGGACAAAATCCCTCATATTCTCAAGGTCATTCCTAACCTTGACAGAATCATTCTGAAGACTTTTGAACAGGCCAGAAACTACTCTTTTAACTGTGCGCATTTCATTAGGATCCAGTTGCTTTCCTTCTGAGTTCTTGAATATGCGACTTAGAACTTCAACATACTGCTTTGTTGAAATAATATCTTCAGTGCCCAAATGTTTAAATAACTGATGGAAAGTACCAAGTTCTAAAGGAAGTTTGTAAAGATAAGGCTTAAAATCAGATTCATACTCAAGGTTTATTACGACCTCTTCAGGCCTGAGGAGCTTCCAACCCTCCTCCACCATTACAAAAGAAACTCCTCGAAGCTGAAAGCGGAATTCCCTTTTCTCTGTACTAAGAAATTCATAAATGCTTCTTAGGACCTTGGCCCTAGTTTTCACCATGTCTTCATCCAAAGTTGTTATATTGCATATGTTCCTGCAGTTATTGATAACTTTGTCAAGGGGAGGGTCCAAATTAACATTCAGCATAGTTAAAACATGCTCAAGCTGTTCTTGTGCACCAAGACTACTTCCCTCTTGCTCTTTGATACTTAAAGGTGTTGCTTTCTCAGGAAGAATAGGACATGAAGTCCACAGCAACTGCAACACATCAGTCTGTTTGAATTTGGGATTCACCTGTGCCCCATTGAATCGTATAAGAGGAAGTGTCCCATTAACTTCTTGATACTGAGGGTGAAATCTAACAAATTCTGCTGGAGCTCGTTCAGGGCACAGAAAAGGAATCAACGATAATTCTTTCAGAAAATTTCCTGACAAAAGGTCAGTTCGTTCTTGAAATATGTGATGGAGAAGGACATCGACAGTATTCTGTAGTGTTTCTTTAGACCAGTTTTCTGTATTTGCTCGCATGCTGATCTCCTTAGCAAACTGTAGTAACTGTTGCTGTGAAATGATGAATTTCAATCCAATATGTCGTAGAAAAGTCACCCATGATGGAAGGAACGCAGCTTGACTTTTTGGTTTTGTAAGTTGCTCTAGTTTCTTAAAAAAGTCTTGAGGTATGAAGAATTTTTCAGGAAGCATCACTTCAAAGACCTTAACAGTCCTGTCATAAAAATGTTTTGCTGGTTTTAATCTATTCGTTGCATCATGAATTATCAAAATGCTTTCAAGCTTTTCAAACAGCTGTTCTTTAATTTCTGAACTTTCCTCAATGCTAGTTAGCCTGTTCTTTAAGTAGATCAAGTGTTCCAGTTTTGCATCATAAGACAGACTTTCAATTTTTGGCAAAAGATGTTTCAAGTACACTTCAAGGTCATCCACAGAGACACAGCCAAGCACAGTATATAAATCTTTCAAATGAACCTTCTCTTCAAGAAAAGCTGATGAAGTCGACTGTGTCCATCTGTCTACTTCTACTGATGGGATGCTTTTTGTGAGGACATAACATGTCCCATATTTTGAAATGCTGATGTAGCGGCCACTAATCGATTTATAGCAAGGAAGAGACTTTAAAATTTTAATGTCATCCTGAGATGTCAAATTACATAAATTGCAATTGAAGTACATTAGGAGAGCCTCAAAGTCACTTTCTGCTAACTTTTCAGTCCTAAAAGTTGATGTCTGTACCATATATTGTATGGCTCTCAGAATGCTTGAGGGATTATCTATATTTGCTGTACATCCTGACAACAAAGGTACTAAAGCACTGTCCTTTGAGCAAATTTTGTTCAATGCCAGCTGAATACAGCCTGTTTTCATTAAAGCATGGAAGACTTTATCACTCTGAGCGTTTGGAAAAACAGCTATATGCATAATGCTGAGAGGCAGCAAAACATCACACTCTGGCACAACAAGATGATTAGCTGAGACAGTGAACTTCACGCCTGGCAGCAAAGTCCAGTCCTTCAAAGTTTCAACAACATCATCAAATTTTGCTTGCATATCTTCTTGCTCTTCCTTGACATTTATAGACTCACTAATAAAATGCCAGACGTTTTTAAGCCAAGATTCACTTGCAAAGTTTTCCTTCCATTTAATAAAATTTCTAGTTTTATATTCTCTAGGCAGCACGGATGATAACAATTCAGCAAAGCCTGCGATATCAAACACTTTTGCTACTTCACTGTTAAGCAGAATACTGTTGTATCTCAAATACATTGTGTTCATAAAGAGGTCCTTGCGAGATGGAATCAGCTCATGGTATGTTGTTAAGAACTTGGGTCGCTTTGAATCAAAAATTTGCAAAACATTGTCAAGAGTAATAAGGAGTGGCAAGCCCTCAATTTGGATTTCATTTTCTTCTGCATCTTTAAAACAGTAGTCAACCAGAAGTTTGAGACTATGAAAGAGTTTCAAATTTGTCTGCTGAAGACGACAGGGTAACTTTCCAATGTGGCAATTGGAGTCTGGAAAAGCAAATGTCATCAAAAATGACCGGACATCAGCAGGTGTCACATAGGAGACAGGGATATCTGCATCTACCAAACAGTGGTAAAGATTTGCAGTTTCATCACAGTTATATACCAAATTGAATCCAATTTCTAAGAGTAAGTGCTTCAGTCTGTAAACATTTTCAGCCACTGTCTTCCGCGTCGTGATGTTGTATTCTGTGTTTTTTAGATGTTGCAATTCATCCTGTAGTAAATTGTCAAAGAACGGCCTGCCTTTGTTCACCGCAGACATGTTAACCCATGTGATAATAACAGCAGAATGCAAATCAGAACCATCAATATTTGGAGCTCGCATAACAGGTAAAAGACGCTTCAAATCTTCATAAATGCAGCTGTAAACTGCTTTCACTAAACAATACCAATCTGGCTGAATGTCAAGTCTATTCACTGGAAAAAAGGATAAAAATTTTTTTAAAGTGTCTTTCACAACATGAACAGGTGTGTTTTGCAGCACTGATACTGTAGGATCAGTGCCTGGAAAATATCGTTTCTTCAGCTGAATCAGCAGTTCAACATAGGCTGGTGCTATCAGGGCCGTCATTAGGCTATTATTCCAGTCACTTCTTACTCCAACACCATTATCATCACGCCATAGATTTCTTCTTGCAGAATCCAGAGCAAAGTGTCCATTCACATGAAAAGGTAACCCAGTTTCTAAAGACAATGGTAAGAAACAGAATGCTCTGTGGGGTTTTTTGTAGTTATGAGTAATGCAAGCTGCTACCCCACCACGTGGAAAAAGTGTAATGTCCTCATTCTTGTGGGCTGAAACCACACTTTTGGATACCTTTTCCATGGCAGAAAAGCCAGACCTGTTACAAATTAACCAAGTTGTAAGATTTCCCTCAGAGTCTTCAGTATCCATTGTGTAAGTGATCTGTTGTACAGGTATTTCACTTAGCTGCTTTTTTTTAGTTACACTGTCAATTACAGATGCATGGAATTGCTTTCGTTTCAGTCTGTCTCCATCAGTGATTTTGCCTTGTACAGAATACAACACATTCAGTGCTCCTGTTGTTTTTTCTATCTCGCAAATAGAAATTTTTTCCATATGGTTCAAAAACATTAAGAGTTCTGCTCCATCTGTACGCAGCTTATCTAAAAGGTTCTGGACCATTCTATCTGAACATGGTACCGAGGAAATTTCTGATACTTTGGCCATTTCTCCATTTCGAAGAGGAAACCTGAACATTGTGCAATTATCCAGTTTGAAGTGGTTTCCTAAATAGAGGTCCAGTACATCTGAGAACTGTGTTCTGAAATCTGCATCTAAATCTCTAAACATGCGGCCAGGACTTGTTGATGTTGCACCTGGTGCATATCTAGCGTGAGGATCAAAAATACAAAGTATATCATTGCCAGATATGAAAGAAGGGCAATCAGTAATGTGATAAACAGAATTGAAACCTATACCATATTGCCCAGTTTTACAGGGGTTTCCTACTTTTGTACCCTTTCCAAGATTCTGAATTCCTCGAATATCGTCTTCTGTAAAAGGCTGATTGTTGTAAACACACAGGGCTGGTCCTTGAAGCGGTGCCCATTTCTCATCGAATATTCTATCGGCTGGATGCTGTCTAGGATCAAACACAAAACAGATCTCTGTAGCTTTTGCATCATCTGCATTCTGAAGGAGCTCTTTCAACATTTCTTTTTCTGAAGGGTAAGCATTAAGAATGCTTTTAATTCTACTTGTCAGTTTTTCTTTCTGGCCAAATTCTGTTCCAAGGGTAGTAAAACAGATGTTGGATGCGTATCTTTCTAAAGCTTTATGGCGCTTTGGTATTGCTCCAAGCTTTACTGCAACTTCTCTTGGAATATCACCATGACAATATTTAACAGTGGTGTCTTTAACTTTAATCCATGGACAGTCATTGTAACACAAAGATTTTGCAGGGAGAAGTGCAAGACGAGTATCAGGTAACAAAATTTCTCCATACTTTTTCTCACAAAATTCCTGCTTCTTCTCTCTAATGAGCCCCCATATTCCTTCACTAACTATCCTCCTGCAAAGCTGAAAGTTCTCTTCTGTTAGCTGTTTATTCCCTCTTTCCTGATTTATTAATTCCAGAACTTCAGCAAAGTCTTCAACTGTAAAAGCCTGTCTTACACCCACACTTTCAAACAGCTCACGGAAACTATTTTTGTATTTATTAGGCAACTGATAGAGATAGGGCGCTGCTTCAAAATTCAAATGAAAAGACACCTTTGTTGGATCAACGTACACATTCTCAACTAGAATAAAACTACAGTTTGTCAGTTGTTCGATTATCATAGCTTTTGTCGATTCATTCTGCAACATTGCTTCGTGTAGATATTTGTAACAAGCATTCGTGATATTTTCTTGATATAATGTGATTCCATCAAATGACTTTGCTACTTCTTCTAACTGATTCATGACCAATTTAACAGCTGGTTTCTTCAGTAAACCCAAGAACTCTTTGACAGCTAATGACAAAGCACCACAACCTTTAAAGGAGTGGGAATTTTCATTAAGAATTGGTTGCATTAGGCAGACTATATCTTGATGATCTGCAGTGAAAAGATCAGTTGCTGAAAACATGACTTCAGGCTGAAAATCGCTGCCTTTCCAGTGCAGTGAGAAGCCTGCTGGCTTGCTAAGGAAAGGAAGAAAAGGGATGGTTTGACATTTTGCAGCAAATTCTTTAGCTCTAGGGTCCCTAGATTTTAGTTTTTCATCAATGAGACTCAATATAATACTGCTTCTGAGACAAGCTGCAGAATGATCAATCTTGTTAATTTCGGCTACTGATTCTGCACGTTCTATCAGATCTTCCCATAAAATATCATCTTTAGCCATTCCCAACTGAACAAGTTTAACCAAAGTAACAGGGTTAAGATAATCCTGAGTGGTGCCATGAGGAAATCTTCCATCTTCAGCATCATATAACTTCGCAACTCTTCCTTCAGGATGAATCAGTCTTGATGGTGTAACTAATGGATGTCCATCCAATGAACAAGGAATACATGGAGTAACACGAAGAATCCCTGAGAACTCCTCAAGTTTTTCATTGAGAACATAAAGCATCAAAGGATCACGCAGCTCTGCTTCAATCTCCTGCACATTAGGGAAAAATACCTCAGAAAAGAACTGTTTCTCAGAGAAAGTATTCTCCAATAGTATGTATTTGCATCCTGCTTCTTCAAATCCTGTCTTCACCCAGGATGGGAGATCTACAGCACACAGATTTTTCGAACCAGTTTTCTTAAGGTACTTCATAAAGATCTTAAAGGCTGATGGTCCAACATCTGGTCGTTTCAGTACAGAGTCATCTAAAAACCTTACGTTCTTCATGGAAACCCAAGAGGAACCATCAGAAAACACTTTGATCCCTTCTTTGCTTTTCATATGAGCTATGTCTTCATAAAACCCTTGACAAATAATGGAAAAATCATCATGAACTGAATCAGGATCTGGCCACACAGCACAGTAACTGTAGTCAACTAGCTCGCCGTTGATTGACATGTCACGTAAAACACAAAGTGCTTCTATGTAGGCTTTTACAATGACATGCCTCATGAATACTGTGTTCCATCTTCCTTTCGTGTCTGTTTTCCAGATTTCTTTGCGATTTGAAGTAACTGCAAAGCAGCCATTAATATGAAGAGGTAAGCCTGTTTTTATTCGTAGAGGTAAATAGCAGAATACTTCACCTATGTTGTTGAAATTAGGTTTCACCATCCATTTTTGATCCTGGGTTTCAGACAGCAACACTCCCACCCCACCACATGGAACAAGACCTAGTCTTCGTCCACTCTCATGTATTGAAAATTTTAAAGCATCTCCAGTGTCCATGCATGAACATATAAGCCATGTTGTTGAATCTACTGTTTTCTGTGGCAATTCATCAGCTGATCTTTTTACCTGTCCTGATTTAGCCATTTCAAAGAGAGAAGCTGGATCGTCTTCCGTACCTCTGAAAAGCGGAGACTGTAAATCAGCAATCCGCCTAAACACATGGTGAAATTCTTCTACTACTATCTGTAAGATACACGAGGACTTTGGTGTTTCAGTGGGAAGCTTTTTATTACTGCTGCTGCAGAGCTTCATGAGTTTAGCAGCTTCCTTTAAAACGCTCACATTTGGTGCAGTTAAGGCTTTGGAAGAACACAGGGTTTTTTTGATTGTGACAACATCTTGTGCCACCCCAGGATCATCTGCCTCAATTTTCAAGTACTTCAAAACCATTGAATTTACACTCTGAGCAAATATAATCAGTCTATGACCACAGATGCTGAATTCATCCACAAGAGAGTAAATGTCTGCTGTATTGTAAGACGCACTGCTGACTTCACTCACTTTAGCTTCCTGCTGAGTTCTAAAGGACAGCCTGAAAAGCGTCCCTTTGTAGCTGTAAGGAGATTCTACAGTCAGTGGTAGTTGGCAACCAAAAACTCCTATGAATGGCTTAAACTGATTGGGAAATTTTCGCAGCCTCTTCTGTTGTTTACTCCAGTTGATTTTGATCCCAGGGTTAGATTTATCTCTAATATGCTTACTGATATGGTTAACATTTGGATCAAACATTATCATGAACTCCCGGCTCAAAATAATAGGAACATCAGTGATATGATAAACAGAATTGAATCCCAGTCCAAATTTTCCTACTTTGTCAACTTCACTCCTTTTTAAAGACTCTCCTAAACGAGTTATATTTAAGAAATCAGAGTCAGAAAATTCAGAATTATTGAATGACCACAAAGCTGGACCATGACATGCTGCCATTCCTGGATCCAGAAGATTCTCTCTTATATCCATATTTCTTCTCATGTCAATCAGGAAATTACATTCTGTTGCATTAGCATCATCAGCATTTTGAAGAAGCTCTTTAAAAATATCTGAAATGGAAGGGTATTCTTCCAAAATGTTTTTAATTCTTACAGTCAGAGGTTCTCTTTGCCCAGATTGCTCAAATCCCATATTTTCTGGATTAATCAATCTTGTGCTAAGGCATGGGACATTCAACCACTCAGCAGTTTTCATTGGTATGTCTTCATGCACCAAAATTATTGGTTCAACAGAATCTTCAAGCAAATCATTTAAGTCATCAACTTTGATATCACAGTAGCAACACTCATGAATTGGCCTCATTGCAAGTTTGTAAGGAATTTTGCCACTGTATAGAGGCATGGGTGTATGCAGACTTGCAGGAATCTGATTGCTGTACAGCCATCTTATGATGCTCAACATAATGTGAAGGTTTTGTTTACTCTCTTGTTCCGAGAGAGACTGCTCACTTTTTAGATATATTTTCTGAATGACCATAGAAACGTGGTCTGGTGTTAACTGCTCAATTGAACCACAAGATTTAAACAACTGGTGAAACTTCACCATAGTTTTTGGCACATAATGTAGGTAAGGCTGCAGATCAAGATCAGGTACTGACTTTATTACTGCCTGTGTGAGGGAACAAAATGTTTTACCTGTCCAAACCCAGGGAAACTTCAGGGCTTTAAAAGCTTCTTTGCCTTCTTCGAGATGATCATGCATAAATCCATAAATCTCAAGCAGGATATGCTGAAATTGATAATAGTCCTCATCACTGAAGGTTTTAGAACTGTGCCAATCAACCAACACCTTGAAATGCTTTAAGACTGCTTTTATGCTGGGCTTGGTGGGGATGCCAAGTGCTTTTTGTATATCTAACAGCACATTATCCACAAGAGGAACTGAGGAACCAACTAAAATTGCATGAGATACATCACACATTTCTGGTGGCGAACAGAGATTACAATGATCTCCTTTCCACACTAAGGATCCTGGGTAATTTGGAGGTCTTTCCTTACATGCGGGAATCCATTTTATTTTTTTCAGCGCAGTTTTTGTTTCAGGTGACTGAAGTAGTGTATGGTTTTTGTTCAAAATCATCAAGAGAGTTCTAGCTTTTCTTAACAGTAAATCATGATCAGTGTTTGAGTCAGCATGCAAAGTTTCAGTTTTATTTGCCACTCTCATAATATCACTTTCCTTAAGATCAGCCTCATTTTTTAAGCCTATTTGTCTCAGAGAATGAAGAATATCTGAAGATGTAAAAATAGCTGGTGGGAAGCAAATTTCCTCCTCAGCATAAAACAAATTTTGCAGAATTTCCACCTCAGGATCAAAGAGTTCATTTGCTGACATTATCTTTTCCTCTGAGATCTTAATAAACTTTAGTGAAGTCAGCCAATCTATCACATCTGCATTCTCATTTTTCAGAAAAGTCAGATTTTCCAGAACCCATTGCATTATCTGTGTTGTTTCATCGTGTGAATAAAAATCACTCCTAATGTCTTCTATAACAAACTTCAAGCAATCTGTGCTCCTTAGGTGTTCTATTTTCAGCAGGTTAGTTAAGCGAATAGTAGCTTCATCACTGCTGTCAATTATTGGAACAGAAAATCTTAGACCAGGAGGAATTTTGGCAGTGTGGTGTAATACCTTACTACCTTTGATCCCAGTAAAAACAGGGCCATTTTCATCAGATAATTTTTCAATTTTTTTAAATATTAGCAATTCTTGAATAATTATTCTTTCTTTTTCACTTGCATCAGTTAAACTAGCCAAGAATGCCCTAAGAGCATCCTTATGTGTTGATGGGAATGATGCAACCTGACTGCATAGCTTCTGTAAGGACATTTTTTCCATTATTTGTAAAACAGCACTTGGTAATGGTGGATGCACATATTTTTTTAGAAGTGGATGTTGGATAGAAGTATCCAGCTTCTTAAGTACAACTCCACCTACTTTCTGAATAATATCAGCCAAGTATTCCGGGAGCTGAGTCTCAGATTCATCTTCCAGAATGATAGGTGATGGATTCCTAAATCTAACCAGTTCCACTGATGTTTGGTTTTCCTCCAGAGGTGTCTTGGGGATAAGTGGCATGTCATCAAACACACTCAAGTCATCAGAAAAATGTATATATAGGTTCTTCCAGACCATCTTAAGCCAGGAAACTGATGGGTGATTTTTTTCTTCCAAACCTGGATACCACTGTACCACCATGTCTCTGCCAGGCCACACGGTATTCATAACTTCTTTAATGAGCCGAGCAAATCTTTCTGGGTTCAGAAGCTGCAGCTGAGTGCATGGCCTTCCTGAAATTATAGCAGAAGGGCAAAGTCATGAAAATCACAGAGAAGAGTTACATAACAAAGTGCTTTTGGTTGCTGGTGGGGGGAGGGAGGGTTAAGAAAAAATAAAATTAAAAAAATCTAACTTGTGCCCTGCCTTTGTAAAAAAATGTTAAATACAACTGCAGATACCAGCTCCCACTGCTTTTAGGAGTTAATTAAAAGTGAATACATTCCATATTAGTATAAAAATAAAAGCAAATTTAAAATTATCAATATGTTATTGCATGTGTTAGTTTAACACAAGAGTTCTCAGGCATACACTGCAACTGTGGATTCACAAAGTAGAAGCTTCCAACACATTTTTTTGTTTGGTTGACTCTTTACACTACTCATTTGGCTAGCAGTGAATAAGAATCTAATCCATTATTTGATTGTCTACAATCACACACATTCAAATAGATCTGAAAGATCATTTATCAGATATAGCAAAGAGCTGCTGAGGTGCAGATGTTCTCACACTACAACTGACAAGCAGTGAAACTCAGTTGTGAGAGAAGTGCTGAAACTTAAGTTTAGATGGATATGCTTTTATTTCTATTACCAAAGCCCTCACTGAAATAAATATATGTTAACTCTAATCTTAATTATAATTAAGACAGCTTATACTTAAAACTTACAGAACTTCTGAGGGTAAGAAAATAGTACAGAATATAAAAATACCTCTACTTCCCAATTACATCAAAAACACCTACTAGAATTTCAGACCTTTCTTCCATCTAGATAGTACTGCAATTTCCTTAAATTTAAGATACTATCCACTATCCCCGCTCTGCTGGAAATCAGCAGTAAGAAGACATCCTTCAGGAAAAAAAAAGTTTTCCTTACACTTCATGTCTACATAGCTACACATTCTGTTAGTTCTACTGAACAGAAAACACAGGTAAACAGGAAGCCTTCTGAAAGCTAAAAATCCTTGCACTGGTGGGCCAGTAATAAAAACTAAGCTCAAACGCCATTATTTGAGCACAGGTTTTTAGAAACACTCTTTCAAAATCTATAATACAAATATGTATCTATAATCTTAAAATACTGGAAATTTTCCTGCATGCAAATTTATTAAAGTCTATATAAATACACCAATGAAAATCTTGATAGTTTTTATGCAACCTAACTGCAAGTTTATCTTCATCAATATGCATTTCCCTTGATTCTACTTAGAACTCTTTTCATAATCATCCTTGGTAACTATTTGTTGCCAGCTCTATTTAGCAAGTTTTGTTTACAAGAGAACTGGGGTAATAGCTAATCACCAAATTCACGCAAATATCAAGCTTCAATCCAAATCAGCACATCTTTAGTTAATAATCATACCTGAAAATCCCCAGAGAAGCTGTTGGGCTAGAATACAATCAAATCCATTTTTAGAAAATAGCTTGTGAGTTACACATTAACACACTAAATACAGGAACATTTACTAACTAGAAAAACACTAATTTAGCAGAGGACAAATAAGATCTGGTTTCCTTTGTTGAACACTATTTTAAAAATTGCATCACATTTTCTAAAAAAAATTTTAATAGAAATTTTCTATTTCTGCAATTGTGTCAGGAATCTCTCTGATATAATTTCTACAGTTATACAAGGAAAATTCTTGACATGTCAGGTTTCAAAACCCACCCAAAACTCCTCTCATACTTATTATTTATAACACAGTACAACTTTTAGATTACTGCAGCTGTACTTTACAATTGTGCAAGGAATAATTTAAGAGGAGGTAAAACGAAGAGAAAAGTAGGCAATACAATCTTGCAAATTATTATCTAAAAGCCCTTAGGCATTTCTAGAAGATTTAGAAGAATTATATTAATTTGCAAAAATATATTTGTCTAATCAACAAGAGGCATACAACCAACCAAGAACAAGTCCTTAGAAAAATGTCATTCAAAGAAACTGCTAGATGAAGAACAGAGACAGAAGCAAGACCTTAAATTTGATAAAAAAACTTTGTTGCAGAGACCAAGCCTAGAAGTGAAGAACTCAGCAAGGGACTGCTTTATGAATACATAGGGATTTTTTCACTTCAGTCACCTCTACTTTTTTTTGTTTCAGATGTATTAAAGCACACAGTCTGTCAAACCTGCAGTAAGTTTTGTGGTTTTTGCCTTTTTTTTTTTCTTTTTTGCCTTTTTTTTTTTTCATTTAAGCATGGTTTTGGACTGATTTGTGATATAAAATTTGAAGAAATTGTCTAGGACATCTCAAAAGCCAACTTAAGGCTTGACCACAAGGAACTGGCATTTTTCAAAGCTAACATTCCTGTCATCCATACAATGTTTCATCCATCCAATCTCACTGTGGCTCTCTTGATCCCTATATATTTCTGTTCTTTTAAAGTCCCAGGAATTACTAGTGCAGTAAACAGTAGTTCTTTATGGTTCTATTCCAAATTAACAATATTCACTGTTTGGATACACAAGTTAAAATATCCACTACTTTGAACAATGTATAGTCTGTATTAAAGCAAAACAAAACAAATTAAAAAGAGTAGTGGAGGAAACTAACCGTAAAAAAAACCAAACAGGCATATTCTACTGGGACAACAGACACAACACCCATCATATAATATGCCCATAACCCTTTCACAATTCTGCTTTTTAGAGGAAGGTTTTGATTTATAGTAGTTTCAGACTTGCTGTTCTTCATATTCAATGAAAGTCTCAGCACTGGTTTCCTACCTTCTATACAATTTATATAATTTTAAATATTTACACTGTTTGCTCTGTAAAATAAGTCACTCCTAATTCTTTAAATCTTTTCCTAGATGCTTTGCCATGTTTTTAAATGTATCTGTGATTCTGTGATCTTAGCCTCAGAATGATCTCAATTTTCTAATATTTTTTATAATAAAGCAATGACAAAACCATGAAGAAAGGAGCAGGTTTCCAACTGAACAGCAAGAAGAGTAAACAGAGCACATATAAAGGACTGAAAGGGAAAAAAGGTCAGAACAGAGACTGAATAGAGACTGCGACTGAATGACTAAAGGCCATCATAAAGGGTATCGAAAAAAGCAAATCAATGCTGATTTATAGTATTCTATGTCTGGTTCTAGTATCTTCAGTCTAAAAAAGAATTCTAACAAATTAAGCCATTAAAAAAAAAAAAAAAAAGAGACAAAGGACCTTTTTCTGAAAGTACATTTTCTAGACACTGAAGAATAAAACAGCTCACCATATGCTCACACTACTTAAAAATAAGCTGACAAGTGACCTGTTTGCAAATTGTTTTTAAATAAATGACTTCTGAGACTCAAGACTTCAAATTTACCAGTCAAATGCACAATGAAATACAGAGTTGAAAAGGTAAATACAGACAAACTCTGAGTAGACCAGTCAAATGCACCATGAAATACAGATTTGGAAAGGTAAATATAGACGAACTCTGAGTAGAAAATGAGGCAAAAAATTGATTGTGAAAGGAGTAAAACAGAACTATCTTATCTAGAGATGAAGCAAACTTCTTTAACAACTTTAATCAAAATTACAAGCATTTCAGTAGCTCCACATTGACACAATGATAAGCTATGAATTAACTCAGGGAACGCTTGATGAAATTACATGGTCTATAGTAGGCTTGAGGGTAGATGCTTAAGCTAGTTTCATCTGGTTTTAAAAAAAAGCACTGATGAGATCGCTTGTGGCTGAGAGATAAGAGATGATGTACAATACCAAAACCATGACATAGCTATTGCATATGCAGATACTACAAATGTAAAAGATAATTCAGACTGTCTTAAGTGAAGGAATACTATTTGCATAAAATTACCAAACTTGAATACACGCTATACTAAGTAGTGAATATCTAATATTGTACATTCTCATCCTTTTTATCTTGCTTTTGCCTTTTCTCTTAATTTATAATTTTCATTTGTGCCATTTCACATTCAAACAACATTGTGTATCATATCTTAAGTATTTTTTTAAGATCACCAACTTATTTATGTGAATTCCATTTCAAAAACAATATTGCTTTGAACTTGGGTTTAAAACCACTCTGTTCAACCATTATCAATCCATTTCACTATATGAGAATACAAAAGACATTACCTCGGCTTTTGGCAGCTTCTTTCAAAGCAGCTAGAACCTCAGGCTTCAGGTCATCAGAAAGTAATCTTCCTTCCAGGCCAGGAAAGAGTGATCTAAGAACACCATAAAACAAACAAACAAAAAAAATAAACCCAAAGCAGACTTTAGCAAAGCATCTAATTTATTTATGTTGCTGCACAGAAATTACCAGCATGATAATCATCATGGTAAGACAGTCACATGCAAAGTAACTGCCCACATATGCAGAATGGAGCTTTCAGTGGGCATTTTCTTATAAATTAAAAAAATCATACATTCAGAAGCAGAGTGTAGTAAGTGTTTTTCCAACTACTCTTCTTTTCAAAGCAGGTCTAAGCAAGTTTTCTTTTGATAGAAAAACTGGAGTTAGAAAATTATTTTCATCTATTTGTATTCTAAAAAAAAAAAAAGGGTAAAATAGCACCTATTTTATGCCTCTTAAAGATTTTACTTAAAAGCATATGAAAAATACAAAATGTAATTCTAGGATTTCACACAGATTTGCAAATTTCAAAAGATCTGCAGACAGTGGTTAAGGCTATTATAGCCAAGAGTCAGTCTCATCCTGCTTTTCACCTCTCATTCCTTTACGTTAGCACTTTAAACTAAATAGTTGGTTTAGGTCTTCGGTCATCCTGAAAAAAAAACAACTATTCAGTTTAATTCTAACAGCAGATATGTCAATTATACATACACCGACACAGAATCTTTGTTTTTCTACCACAAGCGTTACAAGAAAGAAATTCATAAAAGAATATTTCAGCTTTTTAAGCAGGCTCCAAATTTGAATATGCAAAGAGCCAAACTCTTAAGTTCAAAGTGTTTTAAAACATCTAGCATAAGCCATTTATCATATTTATAACATCAGAATTAAAAATAATTACTGTAGGCAAGAATAGAGGCAAATACAGCATTACTATTTCAAATTTCTGTATCATCATAGCTACCAGGTAGATTTATGCCTAGTACAACAGCTTTTCTATCAGTTTTACATGACTAACCAAACTAAGTCCATTAACAACAGAGCATAAATTGAATAAGATACTGTGGTATCCTTAAGTTATTCTTAAGTATCTTATGACCAGTGAGAAGCAGAACTGTAATGAAAATGTCAGTCTCATAATGGAAATGCTTTATGTATTAGTATACTGGCTTTACTTCTGGAAGCAGAAACTAAGTAAAAGAATACCAAAAGATAAATCACTTCACAACAGATGCTAGAGAAAATTTTTAATTATTATTTTTAAAAAAAGAGACCAGAATCACAGGCTCTGACTAGTGTTAATCCCCTGATAAATAACTTGAATTGTCTAGAACAAGAAAGATCGTAGGTTTAGAACATAATAAAAACAGAACAGCAACAGACTTGAAAACAGCAAACTCCTCTCAAGCAACATGGGGTGACCTGCATTCAACTGCTTTTCTTGAAGATGTGTTGTCTATACATATATTAAAATCACAATTTACATAAGGACCTTACTTGAAGAACTTTTTATAATATCTATACTGGCACACTGACCCACGTCTTCTTCCCTTATGAACAGTCCATAGGACACTAAAAGCAGCAAAGTACCAAATGTCACATTCTCTCAAGCTGAGGATCTGAAAATTAGGGAAAGGAGAAGGAGAAGGGGGTTGTGAACCTATGTATGGGTAACACTTTATAAAGAGGAAGAGCTATAGGTAAGACGTCTGGTGTATGCAAGTGACTTCAAACAGTACCTCGAAAGAAATTACTTGGAGAGGTGTCCAGATTTAACAAATCTTTTATACATACATAAAATCCTGTACAGACATAAAAAAAGTCATGCTGTCCCCCAGTGACCCCAAGGGCACTTACACCATCTAGCATGCTCTTTCTTACCCCCTCCCCAGTGTCAGTGCAAGCTTTTTTGACAAATGAAATGTGAACCAAATTGGAACATTGATGGAGACGAGAAATAAGCAAGGAAAAAAAAAATTAATTGGAGAGGAACTGGAAAGAACAAAGGGCGAGCACATGTAGATGCTAAGCCCATGGTAGTATCTGCCTACTTCCAGAAACCAGTGTTTAGAACTAAACCTTTCATTAAGAGTGCTGTGTTAAAAAAAAAAAAAAAAATGAAAACCAGCACCTGAAGTAATCTCAAGCTTTAAGCTTAATAAAAGCTTTTATCTTTACATGATTTAATGTATTTTCTAGTATGCATATACCTAACCTCCTCCTATTAATAATTCTAAGAAAGCTAATTTGAAACATATCCTGAGGTACTCCCCTAAAGCCTAGAGTACATGATTCTTTCTAAAGTTAGAATAGTAAGTAGATGTCGGGCTTTTCAAATGAAATATATGCACACATACACATATACACAGAAAACTGAGTTCTATCTATGCATTATTTCATTACATTAGTGGCTGCTGCATATCATCTTGTTTGCTGATAAGCAAAGAACAGTCCAAAGCTCTGTTTCAACATTTAAACTAAAAAAACCTCATATTTAAATATTAAGTATACCTGGGATATTCTTCAGAAGTTATGTAAACTACATCCTGTTCTGACACAGACGAGGAAAAAGGAATAAAGTTTCCATTCTGTAATGGCAAAAGCTCCAATCCAATCAGTTCACTGTAGACTCCATCAGAAAGCACAAATTCTAAAAGACAAAGCTTTTCTTCAGCAGGTCCATTGTGTCCAGACTTCCGTAGTACTTGCCGTGCTACAGCAGGAGTCACTTTTTTCACAGCTTTAGAAGTAGAAATCGTAAGATGCACTGCACTAGCAATATTTGCTGGTACCTTGGCAATCTGCTTCCCTGAATTCTGGAGGTAGCTGAGAACAGACTGTGTGTACTCCAAACTCTCATCCATTTCAGAAAAGTGTACCTGTTCCACATTTATCCACTGATTACTCATTGAGTAAATAACTGTATGCTGAAGCAGCTCTTTAAAGAGAGGTACTACAATTGGTTTCCAGGGTACCCTGATTTTGTTCTCATCAGGCCATAACCTATAAATTCTTTCAGCTGACAATGGAAAATCCGAGTTCTTCTCAGTTTCCATTCGTTTGATAGCTTCCAAAATAAGGGTGGTATATGCCTTTGGCACTACGTTTACCACAAGAAGATCATTCCACAAAGCTGCTGGATCTCTCCATTGATCCAGCTCTCGCCATTTGATACTCCTCCTATTGTCTGTGAGACCAAAGAAACCACTAACATGAACCGGTAACCCAGTTTTGCTTTCTTCACCTGGAGGCAAAGGCAGAAAACAAAATGCTCTTCCTGAAAAATCTGCTACAGCTCCTTTTTCCTCTCCATTAGTTGATAAAGACATGGCTACTCCAATAGTAGGAACAAATTTCAAGTCATCTGCTAAACAATCCAGTTCAGTACACATTCCTCGACCACCTACACAATTACATACTAACCAAGATGTTTTCTGTGCGTCCTTAACATTCTCATCTTCTACAACTATATTTACATGGTATGTCACACATGTTATGCTATTGCTTGGAACTCCCTTACAATACTGATTTATTGCAGTTCCTAAGATTTTGATAGAATTGGGTCTTTCGTGTTTCAAGGCTTTGTTCTCACTGGCAGTTACTCTAAAAATCAGCCTCTCAGTTCCATCAGCTTCCCTAACATGCAACGAAACATCCTGAACACTCTTCAAGAAGAGCAATACTGTGTCTGCATCTGCTCTGAAGGATTCAAACAGCTCCAAAACCTTCTGTTTGTCATAAACATTGCTGCTCAGTTGGGAAGGCTGCAGACGAAGTGGGAAACGAAAAAAGGTACCAGGGAAGTTTCCATTCTTAAAGGTTTCCTTCGTACTGCCAAATACACCAATGAAGGGTGCAAATTGGTCTGTAAGTTCATTGATTTCCTTGCTATCTTCTTTTAGATTCCAACACTGGCCTGATTCATGAGGTCCAAAAAGGGTTTGATGGGGATCAAGCATTCCAATCTGGTCACCACTGAAAATACTAGGGACATCTGTATACATAAAGAACAACTATTAGTAATCCTAAACTAATTTATTTTTCAAATACAGTCATAAGGAACAAAGCTTTGAAAAGTCAAGAAAAACAAATGTTATTAAAGTGCCACGAACCCAGTATAACGTCATGGGAAGTGGCTGAGTCACCATCTCTGAAGGTACTTAACATAATGATGTCACTAGAAGAAACAAATCTCCTCCAAAAACTTTCAATATCCAAAGGATACATTATAGAGTTTTAGGAAAAGTGAACATTTCTTAAGGAAACTTACCCAGGGAACTAACTTTTTAAATGCACTATAGAGAAAATATTAACTTTTTGATGAGTGTCTTAAATAATTAGACAATTTTAAACTTCAACACTTTAATTTTAAAATATCTACTGAGAGTACCTGTTATATGATAAACTGAATTAAAGCCAATTCCAAATCTTCCAACTTTCAGGGGATCATCTTTCTTCCTGCTTCTTGCTATTTCCTGTATACCATGCCAGTCCTCAGGGGTGAAAACTGCATCATTGTATGCATAAAATGCTGGCCCTATAATAAATAAACAAGTGTTAAAAAAGACCACAGAAGAAGTGTATTAACTGTTAAAAACTTCTAGGAAATGAACTTACAGAACTGAGAAAGTACTTTTTTGAAGTATGCATGGGGAATTTAATGGGGAAGCTATGACTCAAGCTGGTATCAAATTACGCTTGGTGATAAAAGGGAGATACAGAGTAGCAGGAAAAACGGAAGCAAGAAGATGGATTTATCTCTGTAAATAGTACTTAAGGGATTATATTCTGATGTCGATTCTATTTCTGGTGTCAACATTTTAAAAGAATTATTTTGAAAAACTGAACAGAAAGCACAATCTTTTCAGTCTATAAATAAGATATTTGAAGGATGTACTAATCACACTCCATTAATACCTCCACTGGAAGGGAATACATGACAAGCTATAACAACAACCTGTGTCTAGAAAATAAGACAGACAAACTCATATTAGAAGTCATTATTAGGCTGATTAACAACTGAGAAAAGCTAGATAAAAGAAGTAATGGATCACTGATCATTGAAATCACAACCGAAAGACTTTTGGGATAATTATGCAAACAAATTTATTTGATAAACACAGAGCTGACCTCTATCACACAAAGCCATCTCAGGTGATGTAAAAACCTTAAAGGTTACAAGAGGCTTCACGTGCACACTACAGGCAGCACAGAGTAAAGTTTGGTACAAGGGTGAAAGAATAAAAGACTGGGAAGAAAACAGAACTGCCAGGAGAGTACTGAAATGTAAGGGGGTAGGGTCATCATTACATTAAGAACTGGAGATAGCTCTCAAAAGGTAAACATTAATTTGTAAAAGTCTGCACATTTTTGTTTAATACCCCAAGCATTATTTTATCCTGGGTCTTACTAAATCTTGTTTACCTGCTCTACTAAAAATCCTTTTTTGTATTTTGTGATACTGAGCAAACCCCAGGAAACAAACCGAAGGATACACAGTCACCCTGGGAGAAGTGACTTAACCTTCATGTTCAGCTTTACTACTTCTCAAACAACACTAACTGGAAGCAGCTAGAAAGCTGCTATTGACACCCTGCAAGAAGTCAATGTAAGACCTTCAATACCAAACACCAGCTTTGGAAAATAATTATCAACATTAAAACATAAGACAAAAGATGCACCTAGTAAGGTGGAAGTAGCAATGTAGTCAACCCTATATGGTCATCTCAATATAACAAGTAGAAAAACACAGAATCACACACTTATTGAAGAGTAATAGCCAAAATTAATAAAAATTATTACATTTACCCTGATATTGTGCCATGTCCTTTGACCATAGAGTTTCTGTTCCATGCTGAGTTTCATCATATAAAAACCTAACCTCTGTGGCACCAGCATCTTCTGCATTCTGTATCAGTTCCTGAGACAGCAAAAAAATCAAACAAAACTGAAGTATAATACAGTAATGTTGTACACATTCTAGCAATGGGTTTCCAACTTAAACAGTAGAAAATAAAAAGCAATTATCTCAAATATAATTTGTTTTCATACTTTTCAAACAGAATAAACTTACCCAGTTTACCTGAATGAAAATAGACATCATTATAAAAGGAATACTCAAATACTGTAAAAGTTATTTGAATTAGGAGCTCAAATACCACACACAGGAAGTAGAGTTTAGAAGTAAGCTACTAAATTATTACTGCTATGACTATATTATTCCAAATCAGAGTTGTACAACGCAAGAGGGCAGAAAAAAAACCAAAACAACAACCAACCATACCATAAAAAAAAAGTTTACTGTGAAGCTCACACTACAGCTCTGAGTAAACAGTGAGGCAACAAGCAATAAATGGACAATACACAGCTCTCTTCTTTACATCAGCTGAAATTCATTTAAATTAACATTTTGCAGCATGAACCGATCATTTAAGAGCCACGGTGCTCACTTCTAACACCCCTTCAGCAAACGGCTGCAAACCAGTTTTGACCAGTAACACTGTAAATCATGAACTAATAGATGTTCATCAACTTACCTGTTGATGAAGCCCAGAGACAAGAAAAAGGATTATGTTGTTAATAGCATTACTGCTGGTGAGAGCTGTGAAAAACTCCAATCACTAAAATGTAAAAATCTAGTTCTGTAAAGGCTACCATCACTAACTACACCAGTCTTGTTTACATCAATAGCATTACACACGGCAGCCACATAAGCATGATTACAAATACCTACAGGATTAGAACTTCACACAATGCTCTATTTACACTGAATCACGGAGGTGTATCAGGGCTCCAAAGATACACACTCATACACACATACATAAAAACACACACACATATATGTGCATGTTTGCGTGGATATATGTAATCTGGCATTAAAAAGTACCTCATCTGAACTGAACAGCTACATAAGTACATCACATCCAACCTATTTATCAACATAAGGGTCATTCAATTATGCATAAAAATAAAAGACTTGGTAGCAAGATCAATCTTTACTTGCAAAAAGACATCAATTAGCAGCAGACACTTCAGATTAAGTTGCATTCTAATACACTGTTGACAGTAAAATAAGATCATTGTTACCTAATACTTGGAAACTGTAACCACTTGATTTTTCACATTGTGTGTATTTGGTCTATAAGGCGTAGCACACAAGAAGCAAAATATATTGTTTATATTGTCACTTTACATAATTTTGAAGCAAGATGAGACAGCAAGAAATACAACCACATTTTAGCATAAATAATACTGTTTTAAAGAATTACCACATGGTATTTCATTAAAAAAAAAAAAAAATTATCCTTCTAAAAGAGTAATTACAGCAATCATTCAAGAGGATACAGAAAGATAACCAAAGCCTCTAGAAATATTAAGTAATAAGTACAGAAACCTCCATGTAGTCACAGACTAGTGTTCATGCTGTGACACACAGAGCATCTGCTACATGCAGCTGTAGCAGCACTGTATTTGAAGAACGCAAACAGGGAAATCAGTTTGAACAGATCAGCAAAATTCCTGGTAGTAACCCTCCCCAACAGTCTGTTAAGTATGAATTGCAAACTGTGAAAGAACAATTAAACTTTCAGCCGTTCTCCATAATCTTTGAGAAGTCATGGAGATCGGGAGATGTCCCTGAGGACTGCAGGAAGGCTAATGTCACTCCCATTTACAAAAAGGGTCCAAAGGAGGACCCAGGTAATTATAGACCCATTAGCCTCACTCCAGTCTCTGGGAAAGTCATGGAGAAAATCCTCCTGGGGATTGTGCCAAGTCAACTGAAGCATGTGATTGGGAAAAGCCAACACGGATCTACCAGGGGCAAATTGTGCTTGACAAACCTGGTCACCTTCTATGACCAAGTAACCCACTCAGTTGATGCAGGGTGACAGGTGGACAGCATCTACCTGGACTTCTCCAAGGCTTTTGATATGGTCCCCCACAGCCTCCTCCTGGAGAAACTGACTCATTACGGCCTTGACAAGTGGTCTGTGTGGTGGGTGGGGAACTGGCTGACAGACCATACCCAGAGGGTGATAGTAAATAGTTCCTCCTCAAACTGGCAACCGGTCACAAGTGGGGTGCCCCAGGGATTGATATTGGGCCCAGTGCTGTTTAACATCTTCATAAGTGACCTGGATGTTGGGATCAAGAGCACCCTGATGAAGTTTGCTGATGACGTGAAAATGACTGGAAAGGCTGACACTCCAAAAAGGAGAGCCACCCTCCAGGATGACCTGGACAGACTGGAGGAGTGGGCTAGCAGGAACTTTATGAAGTTCAATCGAGAGAAGTGTAAGGTCTTGCACCTGGGAACATGTAACTCATGAATGCAGTTCAGACTGGGATCCACCTGGCTGGAGAGCAGCCCTGTTGAAAGGGACCTGGGGGTCTTGGTGGTTAACAAGCTCAACATGAGTGAACAATGTGCTGCAGAAGAAAAGAAAGCCAACAGGAGGCTGGGCTGTATCAGCAAGGGCATCACCAGCAGAGATAAAGAAATCACCATCCCACTCTACTCGGCATTTGTCAGACCACACCTGGAGTATTGTGTTCAGTTTTGGTCCATGCTCTACAAAAAGGACGTGGACAGGCTGGAGAGGGTTCAGAGAAGGGCCACAGGGATGATCAGAGGACTGAAGTACCTGCCATATGAGGAGAGGCTGAGAAAACTGGGTTTGTTCAGCCTTGAGAAAAGAAGGCTTAGGGGAGAGTTCATGACCATGTTCCAGTACTTTGGTGGCTACCAAGAAGATGGAGACTCCCTATGTAGGAGGCACATGGAAAAGACAAGGGGTCATGGGCAGAAGCTGGTCCTGGGGAGATTCTGAATGGACACTAGAGGTAAATTTTTCACTATGAGGACAGTCAAGCATTGCAATAGTGTCCCAAGGGAAGTGGTAGATTCCCCCACATTGGACAGTTTTAAGTCTCAGGATAACAGGGTGCTGAGCCATCTCATATAAACTATAGTATTACCTAAAAAGGTTGGACCAGATGATCTTGAGGTCCCTTCCAACCTGGCATTCTATGATTCTGATTATTTCTTCATGTTGGAATCAGAAATTTATATTACTAAGAAGGTCTGAACCTTTAATGATTCAAATGCATCTTGAGAGGCTTGTGCAAACTGCATGAAGTTCAACAAGGCAAAGTACAAGGTTCTGCACCTGGACCAAAGCAATGCCAAACACAAATACAGGCTGGATGGAGAATGGATCGAAAACAGTCTGGAGGAGAAGGACTTGGGGGTGATGGCTGACAAGAAGGTCAACATGGGCTGGCAATGTGCACTTGCAGCCCAGAAATCCAATTGTGTCCTGGGCTGCATCAAAAGAAGCATGGTCAGCAGGTCAAGGGAGGTGATTCTCCTCCTCTACTCTGCTCTTGTGAGACCCCACCTGGAGTACTGTGTCCAGTTCTGGAGTCTCCAACACAAGAAGGACAGAGAGCTCTTGGAGCAAGTCCAGAGGAGGGCCATGAAGATGATCAGAAGGTTGGAGCACTTCTCTTGTAAAGACAGGCTGAGAGAGTTGGGGTAGTTCAGCCTGGAGAAGAGAAGGCTCCAGGGGAGACTTTATAGCAGCCTTTCAGTACCTGAAGGAGGCCTACAGGAAAGCTGGGGAGGGACTTTTTAGAAGGGGTTATAGTGAGAGGACAAGGGGTAATGGGTTTAAACTGCAAGAGGGGAGATTTAGATTAGACATTAGAAGGAAATTCTTCACTATGATGGTCATGAATACGTTACCCAGGGAGGCTGCGGATGCCCCCTCCCTCAAAGTGTTCAAGGCCAGGTTGGATGGGGCTCTGAGCAACCTGATCTAGTGAGAGATGTCCCTGCCCATGCAGGGGCGTTGGAACTAGATGATCTTTAAGGTCCCTTCCAACACAAACCATTCCATGATCAATCTACAGATTCAACTAGTACTGGGAAATACTAAAAGTATAAGCATCCATCCTATGAACAGACATTGCCCAGAACATAGACAAAATGCAGTTTGCCAAAACAATTGAAGATATACTTATCTTCAGCATTCACACTAAAAATAATCACATGCTAGTTCCACAGTTGCAAAGAAAACCTTCCAAGAGACAGAAGGAATTACTATCATCTGTCACCATTTTTATTTGTGTGTCTTATATATACAGATAAATACACATATTAATTAAAACCTAGTATTTCCATATACCAAGGAAACAAATAGCTTAATATCCATATGATGAAGCATTCTGGATTAAAAGCTTAACATCAAACTATGAACTAATCACCCTAGATTCTCTTCAGAAAAAATCAGTCTGGCACTGCCAGACACAAGTATAGGAAGCAACAGTAAATTAAACAAATCATCTTCTACAAGTACCTGTCTTTCCCCTTGACAAATTCAGAATTACCTGTATTTTTTCAGATCATAAAATCATAGAAAGGTGGAAGGGACCTTCAAGATCATCTGGACCAACACCCCTGCCATGGACATAGATATCTTTCACTAGAGCAGGTTGCTCAAACGTCAGTCCAACCTGGCCTTGAACACTTTGTGGGAGGAGGAACAACTTCCCTAGGCACCCCATTCCAGTGTTTCACCACACTCACTTAAAACATTGCTTCTTTATGTTCAATCTAAACCTACCCTCTTTCAGTTTAAACCCACTGCACTTAGTCCTATCACTACAGGCCCTAGTATAAAGCCTCCTTCTTATAAGCCCCCTTTGTATGTTGACAAGCCACAAACAGATCTCCCTGAAGCCTTCTGTTCTCCAGACTGAAAAACCCTAAGTCTCTCAGCCCTTCTTCACAGGAGAGGTGCTCCAGCCAAGTCTAATGCAAGGTGAGGCAAACCGTACCAGTTCACCATCCTGTTTACTGAAAAAAATGTTAGTGCTTAAATCCATGTTGACATGTAACATTCAACTGTGGAGCATCACAAGACAACATGCCCTGCTGTTGCATACTTTAAAGTCTCCTGGATGAATGCTAAAGCACCATCAAGAACACTAACTTCAACTCAGAAAATCCCATTACATTCTTTTGTTATGAAAACCAACTTCTAGACTAAAAATGTTTTTCAGTCTATACAAAACTGATGGCTTTGTTAGTCTTATCAGTCCAGAGCAACTCTCCCAAAAGCCAATCTAAGATTCCTACCTTAAAAGTGTTCTTATTCTAATGATGAAACTTAGTGATACTGTCATAGGTCACTAAGGAAAATACATTTTGTGACTAAGAAATTCCATAGCAAAATCTTGTATTAAAGTCTCCAGCTTATCCCACTTTTACACTAAGATAACCCCTTCCAAAAAATGTTATATACTATTATGTAATTTTACCACACCTTATAGCAGAGATGAGCAATAATAAGCAAAATAAACATTTTTTTATAGCTCACTCACATACAGAACCTCATGAAGTCTCTGATTTAATTTTAACATCTGTATTTTCTTTCTATTTTTTTATAAATTACAATGGCATCTGTGACAAGCAAACTCAGGTATGTTAAACACAAAGAGATAAACCAGCTACAAACACAAAACTCACTTTGCTTTGTTCACAGGAATGGAAACCTCTATATCCTGTACTAGAATGACTATTCAATGATGTACAACTGCAAGATTTGCTGGAGATTGGTAAATAATGGTATTATGCCATGCATATTAAGCAACTGCTAAAAATACCATTTGTTGTATACCTTAAGAATCTGTCCTCCTTCTGGGTATCTTCTTAAAATATCCTTAAGAAAATCAACAAGTGGTGGAGTTGTTTGTCCAAAACGACCTAAAATCAAACAAGCAAACAAATAATCTGTCTATTATGTTACCATGCACTTAATTTCAGACAAAAAAAAAATACCCACTAAACAATTACTGGGAATTTAGAAATTTTTTTATATTAACTGAAGGCCTGACACGGTAAGATCCTGTATTTCCAAAGTTAACTGTAAAGATACTAGATTATAAATCTTTTTATTAAAAAAAAAAAAATCTTAGATGGCGGTCTTGATGTTAATGGCAACTTGCTGTTTCATATCTAGATGAAATAACTTTGGGGGCTAAGCATTTGCATCAGTTATGCATCAACTACTGGATATTCAAACAGAGCAACTTCTAAAGGACAACTACTTCTTCAGTAGCAGGATAGTATTCTAGGGCAGCAGTGGCTCTAATTATTTTATAGCTAGTGATGATCCCTCCTGACAGCCATACACAGGCACAGTATACTTTGACTCTAGAGTATACTTCCTCTCCTGACGTATCACGGTGCTGGGCCTGGTGCCAGCTTTGGTGCTACCTGGGCCTAGCACAGGAAGGTAAAGTGTCTCAGAAAGGTACTGCCAAGCATTAGGAAGCCCTGCTCTAAGAGACTCTATCACAAAATGAAAGGATCAATATGCTTCAATTCAAACTCTAGTTTGAAATTAAAGACCAGCTCCCCAAATCCAAACCTCTAAAACATGTGCTTCAAACTAATATTAATGATGCAATCCCCACAAGGAGAAAAGATTCTACTGATCTATAGCTTCCCTTTGAAGTTACTAATAAAGTAATTATTCTCTCCCTCCCCTTCTCTATATATGTGTGTTTATGAAGCACACAGATTGAAACATATGTGTGATACATATTATGGAATAAAACACTAAACAAAACAAAACAAAAAAACTAAACAAAAAATCAGGATCCCCAGCAATGTGAAAAATCAAGGGGTATCCATAAGAGAGATCTATTTGCTGAGGAAACATCAAGTGAAAACATCAAACATCATCTTGTCATTACAAAATTTTCCTATGGCTCTGTATTTAATGTAAATCAATAGCATCAATGAAAAAAATCCAAGGAATTGCAACTCACAGCTGAAAGTGTGGAAAGTATTTGATAACTTTTGTTATTATTTTTACAGCATATGAAGTATATGAAGGTCAAATTGCAATATGTAAACTTCCATAATAGGGTGAACTGACCAATAGCATGAAAGTTTGGGTGTTTCTTAGGAGAAATTCTCTAAAATCAAGAAACCAATCTTCTCTAAGTCTAGCTTGGGCAGGCAGGCAGAAGTGTTTAAACAACACACTTCACTATGGAAACCATCAAACCACACAAGTAACTTTTATGTGATATGACTCAAGATAGACATTGCTCTAACTCTTTACATCTAAGAGCAGAGCTACTCTATGTCACGAAAATTACTCTATCTTGAGATCATGACTTAATGCATTCTATCAAAGACTGAACTGATTTTTCTTGAGTATATTGTTAAAAGAATATTAATGCTAGCAACCAAGTAACATAATCATTACAGATTTTAAATAGAGCATTTCTGAAGATATCCGGGTATTATAATGCAATTCAAGATATCATACACACATATATGCCTACAATTTTTAATATAAAAATATAACTCAACATACTGAACCAAAATTTTTAAAAATCAGAACAAATAAGAATCTTTTTTACCAATTATATAGCTTTTTACACAGTGGTAATCTTAAAAGATATCCTTTCAGTATCAAAATTGCTTACACGTATTCAGCTTATTTTATATGAGACAACAGCTATTAACACTATTGGAAGGCAAGTTGTATTGATTTCAAAGCATTAAAATTCTAACATTCTAATAGTCTAATTTCTACACATGAAATTACAAAGAAAAAATTAAACACCAGGACACTTAAAAAGAGAAGCTTGATTTTCCTGGAGCAGAATGAAAAGAACAAGTGAAGGGATACCTAGGACTTGGAAGAAAAATAACTACTTCCCATTTAAAGACGACAATAATTTCAATTAACTCCAGATTGCATTAGAAAATGCTTTGACCTTCCATTATATAAACAGTTTTTTCATACCTCCTCCTTTCAACCCTTTTGACTGAAGCTTCAGAAAAACTTGATTTTGAGACTTCTGAAGATCCACAATCTCGACATCATCAGATAACTGAAATATAAGGCAGATCTTGATCAAAACATTCTACAACATCAATAGTTTAGTTTACTATAGCTTCATTTCCTACTTACTTACTCTATGAAGTCTGGTTTTATCTAAAAGTGTACAAATACTCTGAAATATCCTGTATGCAGTCTGAGCAGCACTTTCAGATCATGCAGTCTAGGACCACCACTAATGCTACTCCCCGGTTTGTCAGTAACAGGACCAGAAAAACAGCAACAAACAAATCAGGTGGAAAAAAATGCCTATAGAAGCATATGAACAGCAAGCCACAGCCTCTCATTTTCACATCTGAAAATTTCTATGTCCTGGGAACTTTCTGACTTACACAACTAAAGCAGTTATTGTTCTAAGGTGCATGCCCAGAAAGAAAATAAAACGTACAGGAAGTCTGTGATCTATGTGCTCCAAAAGCTACATATGGGTATGTAATTTCACAGGAGTTTTTAACTAAGTAGTAACAGCTCAAAGCAGTTAATAATACAGAATGCACAGAGACAAGAGCAAGTCACAGAAAGACCCCCAAACAAACTGACAGCCTCATCTCCCCATTACCTCTACAGGAACATAATGGAGAAACTGGGGCAAACTAAGCACCAAATCCTTAACAGCCATTGGGTGAACTATTTAGTAATCACAGCACACGAAGGTTTTGTTGCAATTCTAGTTTGATATTATATGTGTGTCCCAGTCATATACGATGTGATGCTAAAAAAGTCACACATGACATGATGTTACCCTGCATACCACCATAACAAGTGTAGAATTAGAAGTTGTGCTGTGCTAATTAGAAACTTGAGCAATTCCAACTAGTTTCCAGACAAAGACAGTCTTAGTTCACAGCATGTAGTCATAATTTTAAACATCAATAAGAAAAAAATGTATTTAGAACAATACTGTGTTTGTTGCATAGTTCCTACTGAAATGTTACACTTGAGATTATCTTGTCTCAAGATGTAAGGAACTATGAGAGAGAGATACTGGATTTTACTTAACATCTGTAAATTGCACGTAGCAGCATTAAGGGAAAAAAGATTTACTGATGAATATTCTGCTACCTCAGTAAATCAGGCAATAATTTAATCCCCGTAAACAGGAGTTCAAAAGTTTATAAAAGATTTTCAAAATGGCTACAGTACAACTATATATTTTAGATTAATAATTAAAAAAAAAAAAAATCAGAATTGCTATTACAGTCTGCTTACTGTTCCCTGCCAGAAGATAGTTTTCTGTGCCAGACAGGGTGCTGCTCAGGTCTTTTCTTCCAGAGAAATTTTATAAGCGATATACAGATTTCCTTCCTCCCAAAACAGGAAGGCCCGGAGCGAACAGAATCAAGGACACACAAAACCAGACAGGAAAGTAAGAGGTAAACTACATGGGCACTGTTTCAAACCAGGGTACTCGCAGATTACTTGTGCTCCCCATGCAGGGACATCTTTCACTAGAGCAGGTCACTCAAAGCACTATCCAACCTGGCCTTAAACACTTCCAATGATGGGGCTTCCACAACTTCCCTGGGCAACCTGTTCCTGTATCTCACCACCTTCAGCCTAAAGCATTGCTTCTTTATGTCCAATCTAAACCTACCCTCTTTCAGCTTAAACCCACTGCCCCTTATCCTGTCACTACAGGCCTTGGTGCAAAGTCTCTCTCCATCTTTCTTATAAGCCCCCTTTGTATGATCAATGGCTGCAGTAGGGTCTCCCTGGAGCCTTTCTCTTCTCCTTTACGCATTTGTAAGTCCTCTCCATCTAATTAACCTAATCTCCTCTCTCTACACTTCTTGCCCCTACTCATCCCATCCCACCGACCTCCACATTCTCAGCTCCCAAAAGCATGGTCAGGCATCACTACAACAGCGACCCCAGGATTATGTCTTCAATAGAACAAGGTCACTCATTCATTCGACTCTCTCTCCCATACTCAGACCTCGAATTTTAACTTGTAAGAGCTTCCTGTCCTGGCAATGTCAAGTCTGCTGTTGAAGCTGGCAAGCTGGTAGAAAATCAATTAGAGATCGAAAGGAAGCCAGAACAACCACATCAACACTTTCAGGTGAATCTTCTGCCCCTCTCCAAAGGAGTAAGGACAAAGCACATGGATTATGTCAGAAAAAGACACAAAAACTCGAATGGTAAGGACTGTCACCATCACGAGCAGTCCGGGGGTGAGCTGTTTGTCCAAACGACCTCCTTGCCCAGGAGACTCACACCGAAGGCCCCGCACACGCTGCGCTGCCCACAGACCAGACCCGGCAAGGCGCGCAGGGCGGACGAGCGGGGACTTCGCCAGCGCGGCAGCACGAGAAGCAGGGGAGAGGCGGACGCGCCGCCCCCCACCCGCCGGCGCCCCTCACCTCTCTGCCGCGGTGCCACAGGCGCTGCTGGGCGGCGGGGAAGCCGGCCTCCGCCTCCACCCGCGCCTTCACGTCCCCCACCGCCGCGGCGGGCGGCAGCTCGAAGGTCCTGCAGCCCAGGCAGTCATGGAGGACGGTCACCCGGGCCAACCTGCGACGACACGAAAGACACCGGCTGAGGAGAGACACGCAGCGACCTGCCCCGGCGCCCACCCGCCCTCTCCCTCGGGCATCCCGGAGGCCCGGGACGGACAGGGATGGGCGGGCGGGCGCCTGCCTCCCGCTCCGGGGGGAGCCACCGGGCTCCGGGGGGAGCCACCGGGCTCCCGCGGCCTTCCCCCCGCCCCGCCACCACTCACATGCCCGCCGCGCTGCACAAAGGACCGCTATCTCCGGCCGCCGCCGCTCCCCGCCCGGGGAAGGGGTGGGGCTGCCGGGGCGGCGGGCGGGAGGAAGAGGAAGGAGGGGAAAGGAGAGCGCGGAGGAGCCGCCGCGGCCGCTGCGGGAGGGGCGCGCCCGGCCCGGCTGCCGCGCCCCCCGGGCGGGATCTCTCCGCGGAGCGCGGGAGGCTTCCCCGGGGCGCCCTGCCCGGCTGGCGGGGCTCGGGGCTCCCGTTCTGCCAGGGCCCGCGGGGCAGGACGCGGTGGCCCGCGGGGCATGAGGCGGCCGCAGCCGTGGCGAAGGCTGAGATCCCGGGACGCTACCGCGCGCCAGCTCCTCCTGCGGCAGGGCCGGCGGCGGGGAAGCACGCCGGCATTCGCATCATTCCCAGCTTTCAGGCACCACCCCACGGAGCACACAAAGGTACAGCTGATAAACCTCGTATTTCTCAAGGATCCAGAACACAGAAGAAAACCTAATTTTTCTGCTCTTTGTCAGTCGGTTGATCGATCATGGACATCTATTAGCATTGATCTACTTTACAGGGCATATGGTAGATCCTTGTGCTGTTCAAGACTTAACAGAAAGTGCTCTCTTTCCTGAAACTTGGAAAAAAAACTTACTCCCATCTCCCAGCGTTTAGCCAGAAGCAAAGGACATCGTGGTTGTGATTGTTTTAACTCAGCTTCTATGAAAGCTTAGTGATTTCTAATAGGCTAGTTGCAAAAGGAAGTTCTGTAGAATTGAGATGGATGGAAGAAACACTGTAATGACCATGACTGTAAAAAATGTTGGAAGTACTCAGTGTCTTCACAGGCAAGGCCTGCTCCCACTCAGGCACATTTTGAAAAGCAGAGGTGCAGTCAAGGATGAGAACTGAGCAACAACTGAGAGCTACATAGAGAAGCTGTAGATACTCAGGTCTGTACAACCAGATGGGATTCCCCTGAGGGTGTTTTAAATGCAGGCAAATATGACCAAAAGGCCATCTAGTATATCTGCCATCAAGCACAATGATCAGGAGAGTTTCATGGCTAGAAAAAGAGGCCCATCATTATGAAAGACTAAACAGAGGCTGAAAGCAATTAAAGGTCTGGTAAATCTCAGCTTGGTCCCAAGGGATACGGAGAACATCCACTTGAAATCCACTTTAGAGTACCTGAGGGACAAAAGGGTAATCAGGAAAAGTAAATATGATTTATCAAGGGTTGAACCAGCTTAATTGCCTTCTATACTGAGGTGATCCAGTATGTAGATGAATGAAAAGTACTGGGTGAAATACACCTTGACTTTTAGTATGGCTTTTGACACTTTCTCCTAGACCATTACATCTGGAAGCTGAGGAGGTATGGGCTGGAAGTTAGGTGAGTTGAAAGTTTATTGGGCCACTGAGATCAAGAAATTGCATTAAATAGTTCAACACTGAGCTGACAAAACCCAGAGTACTCCGAGGACATATATTGAGTAGTCCTGATACTGTTTAACATCTTCATTAGTGACCTAGATGATGACAACTCAAATTTGCAGAAGGCCCTTGTACAAGAGCTAAGAGCTTTCTCTTGATCCCTGAAGTCTATCAGAGGCTATAATATGATTGGTACAGAAATTAAGTAACTGTTGTGCTGTAAGGTGACCAGCAGATCAGAAGTGAGTATCTGCTTGGTGTTGATTAGGTTGTATTTTAGATATTGTGCCTAGAATGTGATGCTTTGGGCTTACTCACTTCCACATTCCAGCAGAGGACTGCTAGCAGTGTCAGGGGCCCAAAGCAGGTGATCCACAAGGAGAAGATGGGGAAACTGGGCTTTTTTAGTCTGATGAAGAGGAGAGGGGCACCTAAGATGCAGGATAGTAACCTCCCACAACTAACTGAAGGGCAATTACAAAGGGAATGGAACTAAACTCTTCTTGGTATGCAAGACTGTAACAAAGGGCAGTGGCAACAGTCTGCAGCTTGGGAGGTTCACACTGGACAGAAGGGAAAACCTGTCGCTCAGAGAGTAGTGCAGTTCTGTCATGGCAGTTTGTCTAGAGACACTCTTCATACTGGGTATTTTTAAGGCTTAGCCAGGCCAATCTGACCAAGGCTTAGCCATAGCTGACCTGATCCCATATTGGTGATCCTCCTATTGTGAGCAAGAAGATAGACTAAGCACCTCCAGCCAACCACTCAGTTTTGTTTCAACAAGTCCTCAATTCCAGTCCTCAACTGTAAACTAAAATATTGATGACTTTACTCAGGGAATTAAAATTGCCACTTGGCAGCAACAGAGAGCAGAGTTTCTGTCAAAGGCAGAAAAGACACAATGACCCGTTCTGCAGAAAATCTATTGAGCTAAGGAAAGGTAAGCCAAATAAAAAAGAAAGAAGCTTAAAATATATTTTAAATCTAAAATTATGGGGACTGATTTGAGAATTTTTCAATACTACGTATAGAAATTCGTCTGATAACATTTTTATAACCACTCTTCAAGGAGAACAGCATTTATACTTAGATATACATGTGGAAAGTTCTCCTGTGGCTATAAACAAGAGTTCTGTTTGCTTCAGAATGGTGTCATATAACCCCTACAAGAAAGGACATAAGGCAATAAAAAATGTAAAGAGTCTCTGCAACATTAAACTATTTTTATAAAATGAAATTAGATCCATTTTCATAGCAGCATTTCCTTGAAAACAGAAGATTCTGTGTTGCAGAATGACTTCATATTTCCAGTCATTTAAAATAAGTGTGCAGTAGCAGAAAGAGATGGATGAGCCCCTTCCTTACTTACCACTGCACTTAGAAAGGTGGAACAGAGACTGAAAAATGAGTGAGTGGTGTGATAAGAAACAGACATTATTAGGTCACTTATGCACGAGGAAACCCACTGCAGTACAGTAGCTTCCAGTGCAGCAAATAACATTCTGCAGTGCTGGCAGGCAAGTAGCAGTGACTCAACAACTATGTCTAGATTTGAGACAGTGCACACCAAGCACAAGATAAAAACTTTCTGTGACACAGTAAGCACTTACCTTCATTCTTAAATCAGCTTATCAACTGTTTCTAACAGATGGTTTAAACATTACATTGAATATATTTCACATTAGCCAAAGGTTACAGATGCATTGATCTGTAGTCATTCCCAGGAGCTTGCTTTATCCCTGCTTAGTAATGCCTTTTCAAGAAGTTTGAGAACAGACCTACCATTTGCTGATGACACATGTGCTACTCATTGGAAAGCCCCCCCTCTTACTGGGAAGGTTTTATTTGAATAGTGCCATTAACATAAAACAAGTACATTTTTTTCTTAAAAGAAATCACTGAAATGGCTATAGTCCCAGCTAGTAAAAATGACAAAAAACCCCCCTTCTGGCCCGTGAACAACAAAATTCAAACAAAATACCTAGTTTTGCCCTAAAATCTGTTACACAATTTAAGTAATGTACTGAAACTATTTTATTATATATTGGTGCAGTGGGTTTAAATCAAGTAACAACAACAAATAATAACAACAAATAAAATACTTAAGGGCACAGAGGCCAGGAAATGCTGTTTATTCTCAATCTAATGATTTTTATCACTCAGTTATTTGCTTTAATGTTGCAGCCAGTTCCTTGATAGCACCAAGCAAATCGAAAGACCTATAAAACTTGTTTCAATTTATTCTTTGCAAATAAATAGCAGTGCAAGAAGGCACAAATAAATGATACAATTTCAAAATCTTCTCAATTATTTAAGTAAAATTTCCTCTTAGATCTATCTCTAAGAAAAGAATACTTAAGTACTCAAAGAGAGGACCTAATCTTGCTCTTAACTGTAGTACAGAGCCCATTACTCCACAAATTTATATTACTAAGAATCATAGGGTTTTCTACTGTAGTTGATACAAATAATAAAATACTAGTACAAAATGCATGGCATTTCAAAATATGGAAAAGATTAAACCAAAACAGTGATAAAAATAAACTCCTCAGTTACTCTTTAGAGAATTGCATTAGGAGGGACTACAGTGTTGCAAGACATACATTTTTTTAATAAGCAATACATTAAAATTACTGGTGGTGTTTTCTTACAGCCTTTGATGCCAGTTAAAGGACTGGATTTAGAACACCCACTTTAACCTTGAAACATCAAAAAAGCAGAGCCTAAATTTGCAAATTTATTTCAGTGCCTGATGTGGGTTCCTAAATACCATAATGAATCCAGGCCTACGTTTTTTACCTCCATTTAGGACACACAGTAATCAGCTTATCAAAGCTATTTTTTTCATAGTACCTTCAGACATTTTTCTTAACTTTGTTCCAGAGTACTTAATGAAGCTATTATCTTTCTACATAAGTGAGGAAAATCCACTGAATAACTAAAATGAGATCAGCAGCCCCAGATTATACACATTAATCATTTTAAGAAGCATTTCTCCATCTCTATTGCTTCTCCATACAGCATCTAATCATGCTCTAGAACTTCATAATATTTTGTAGGCTTCAGTCAGCAGAGCCCTATGTATCTAGAGAAAAATCAGAATATCAAACAGAAGGAAATACAATCTATGCAATTTTCTTAAATTATCAAAAGCCACAACTTCACGCACCTCCACAGTATCTGTACATCCGATAGTGGATGACACCCAGTAATAGCTTTTCAGATAATGCTGCTGCTTTACCAGCTCTCTATCAGTTTTGTCTCCTTTGTAACAGGGTTTCATACAGAAAACTGTTCAGCCTGGAGAAGACAAAGCCCAGGGGAGACCTTATAGCGGCCTTCCAGTGCCTGAAGGGCCTACAGGAAAGCTGGGGAGGGGCTTTTTACAAGGGCTTGTAGCAAGACGGCAAGGAGTAATGAATCAAGACTGGAAGAGGAGAGATTTAGGTTAGACATTAGGAAGAAATTCCTTAGTGTGAGGGTGGTGAGACACTGGAATAGATTGCCCAGGGAAGTTGTGGAAGCCCCATCCCTGGAAGTGTTCAAGGCCAGGATGGATGGGGCCCTGAGCAACCTACTCTAATGGGAGGTGTCCCTGCCCATGCAGGAGGGTTGGAACTAGATGATCCTAAAGGTCCCTTCCAACTCAAACGATTCTATGATTCTATGATGAAACACAATTAACAACTAATCATTCAGGTAACAGAAGGATCAGTGGCACTGAGGAAGAAAAATGAGCCATATGTAAGGCCAAGTGAGAGGAAGGGCAGAAAAGGGGAAGAAATGACACAGGGCATCCTTTTCTGGGAAAACACAAAGAAGAAGTGGAAGGGATTCCTGGGTTACGTGACAAGTCTAGTCACACAGCTTTAAGAGTTGCAAGTAAACGCCATTCCAAACACTAGCTCATACACAAGAGTTGCAGAATCATTCCTTACAGAATCACAGAATCTCTTAGGTTGGAAAAGACCTTTAAGATCATCTAGTCCAGCACTAGCCATGTTCCCAAGCACCACATGTAGATGACTTTTAAACACATCCAGGGATGGTGACTCAACCACCTCCCCAAGCAGCATGTTTCAATGTCTGACAACCCTTTCAGTGAAAAAATTATTCCTAATGTCTAGACTAAACCTCCCCTGATGTAGCTTGAAGCTGTGTTTCCATGTCCTGTCCTACATAAAGTAGACATCAAGTACAGCCTCCTACACCCCTACTGCATTTCACTTTTCTTTCCAGTTTACTGGTGGAACTTCTTACATAATTGCCTCTTACCCTGGTTCCAATGGTGTTACCCAATTTAACAAATTCTTGCTATTTGAATTGTTTGAGTTACTTTGGCTTATTTTGATGGAGCCAAGACACAAAGCGTGAGTAATCTGTACTATCTTCAGCATGGAGGGTGTGCTAGCCTGTAGCTTCAGCAAGGGGAAGACATAAAGACATCCTAACTGCTGCCAGTGAAGTCGATGGTAAAACCTGAACTAATTGGAGGCAGGGTGCTTTTGAAAATGCCATCAATGTTGTTTACATGTCTGCACATGTGACAGGGCAGACTGAGTGGTTATTTATTATGTTGTGTTCGTATTTACACATACACACTTATGGAAAGAGTTGATTAAGTACACTATTATATTTCATGTAAAATCTCTATTGAAATATGAGTATGACTTAAGTGCAAAGTTATCTAAGCCTATGTTAACTCCTCTTCAGTTAGCCTGCTTGTGCCTATCTTGAACAGAAGCAGCCACATTGCCAAAACAAAAATTGTAGCAATAAAGGATTTCACAGTCAGTGAAGACTGGATTAGCAGCTGATGGGTTGTGGAAACTAAAGCTGTAGGGTGACTTTACTCCCTCCTTCCCATCACAGACCAGTTTTAAGCACCTCAGTTCCCCAAGATTTATTCCCTAAGATAGATGCATTATAAACAGATTAACAGCAGCATGTGCTTAACAGAAACTACAATTGCAGCAAAGCCTATCTACAACATGATCAATGAAGCCTTTCTGGAAAAGTTAATTTTAATTAGCTAAAAAAGTGTGGGTTTTTTTTTAATATTTGGATTGCATATGCACGTTGATAGAAACAGAAATTAGTATGGGAAGTTAAGGGAATTGCACCCTTATTAATGTTAATTAACTGAATAATACCAAATATATATAATGAAGGGAAGAGTTCTAAAACTTAAAAACCTGGAAAAGAAGTTAGTACTTTAACTGCTGGTTTTATATATATTACATAAACTCCACAAAGCTCCAACTGGGAGCACAATCTTATTATTAACCACTGTACAAAAAAAAAAAAACAACAAAACAAACAAACCAAAACATAAAAGGCTGGCCCTGCCCCAAATGCATCTGTTCATAGTGGACTAAAGACATTGTGGAGAAAGGGCATACACCAAAACTTGAGAAACAAACTAACTTGGTGCAGCATCAAAAGGGTCTGCTATAAACTGAGATATTTGCTTCAAAAGTATCTAAAGCCCTAATTTTGCACATAGGTTTGAAAACTGACACGTGACTACCATTAAAAATAGCTAGGTATGATATCAGTATTCAAGTTGAAACACAGGTAAAATACCAAAATCTCTGAGATCTGTAACTTTTTTATAATTGACTGATACTGGAATAAAAAACTTCTACTGGGGATTCTGAAATATCATTACATAGTCTAATGGAAACTCAGTTTATCTGAGACCTACACAAAAAGCATAAGCTGCATGGAACCAAATTAGTATAAATCACTATATAACTGACATGACAGGATATTTGTCATTTATCCTCTTGGTGGAACAAAGCAATAGTATCCAAGAGTGTCAATATTGAAGTATAGAGTTTTAAATTGTTGGCAGCATGGATAATGATTGCTGCAAGACATCTGCTTTTAGCAGAACAGGTTGAGCAATTCAAAAGTCCAAGTCAAGTATGTGTCAGGTCAAGTCTGTTTGCCTCTCCCAGTTCTGAAGCCTGATTTATTCAGTCCTGCTTCTGTCCAATGCACAGTCCCCAGCTTGAATACTGGCCCTTAATCTAGGGCTCAATCTAGGACAATCCATACATTCCAGCTCTTGCTCCTGACTGTTCTGCAGTTTCATCTCTAGTCCAATTTCAGTGCTTGATGCCAACAAAGCTGACATCAGACTAGGTCTTTACAAGAGACCTTCACGTTTTACTGGATTATAGAAGAGCTTGCTGCATAGATAATTTGTGCAGTGTCTAAACCTCAGAGATTTCCAAATGTACAAAATTTGAATTACATGTGCCTTCTTAACTGATCTAGAAGAAAAAAGAGTAATATCCAAACCCCTGAATTTTCTATCCTGTGGTCACCTTGCAATAGAAATACGTAACCTCCATGAATTTTCAGAAAATTACCCAGAAAGCCAGTGGAACAAACCCTGAAACAACAGTCAGCCGTTGCTCACAATGACTTTCTAACACAAAGCAAAGTCTGCCTTAACACATAGAGAAAAGCAGAGTCTGTTTGTTACAGAGTTGCACATGAGTGGGGATTCTGCAGATTACAAGGCTGAGGGTGGAGGCAGTTGTCTTCATGCAGGCCCATTGACAGCAAATAAGAACACTTCTAACTACAACTCAACATCCAAATAAGCATTTATCTTATAACATTTGTTTAGACCCTGTTCACACAAGGAACTTGCTTTGCTTTTTAGCTGTTACTGAGATTACACATGCCTTGCAGTAATGCAATACGTTAAATTCAAAGTTAGGCAAGTGCAGGAAAACTTTCACTTTCTTTTCCAAAAATGCTATAGTGAATGTAGACGGTACATGTAAATTGAAAGTTAGATTATGAATCTATTACTCACAGGAGTGATTAATTTTTTTCAAGTATTTCTCATTAATTTCACAGAGAAAATTAATAGGTAAATGCAACAAAACCAGACACCTATGTATTATTTGAACTTCATAAGTTAATTTCACCTTTAAAAGTAGCGATTTTGTACAAACACTGTACAAGTTTCAGACTCTTCAACTTACTGACCATTAGGGTTTGAGCAAGAACATGCCAATCTAACAGAAAATTCTTACAGGAGTTATTTTTTTTTTACCTGTTCTTATTCTCAGTCTTCATTGTCTCTTTCTCTTTTATATCTTCCCAATAGAAACATGAAGCAGACGTTTGATTTATTAAATAGCCAATTCTTTTTTAATCTTCTTTGCTTGGTGGCTCACCTCATCATCTCTTCAGTGGACACTAGAAAGCCCAAGCATGTGAAACAACTCAGTGTTCACTCCATCCCTGTACTCCCAAAGAGTGTCTGACGATCTGCTACTTCTCCAGTTTTATTTTAAAGTTACGTGCTTAATTGTTCACAGAAGTTCATTCTCTAGTCATCAGGAATTAATAGGATATGTCTCAGAAAGCAAGGAGGACTTGTTAAGTTTCTTTAACTAAATTCAGGCTATGTTCTTGTGCAATTGATTTATATTTGTCTTCTGGAGAAGGAGTGGGATTCTGGAAACTGCTCTTTCTGCTTTGTCTTTTTTCTGGAGGCAGGCACAGTTGGAAGGGTATTTGTGAGGGCCAAAGTCAGACTTGTCTTTTCACTCACACCTGCTAGAAGACGCTTCTTAACAGTAGCTCAGGAGCTCTGGAAGAGACATAAGAAAAGGAGTGGGTTGTTAATACAAAACAGAATTGAAATGAAGGGTATGGAAAAGTCATTTCCTCTGAGGGAATAGTTGCAGTTACTAGTATTAAGTGAGTCATGATACTAATTATAAACTGCCTTGTGCATTACAGCACTTGTAAGCACATAGAGAACTGAAAGAGAGCAGTGAGGTTTCCTGCTTCTCTGCCAGTACAGTACCATATGATCAGCACAATAACAAACACATGTAGCTTTAAGTATACTGAATAAATAAGCAAGTTTTCAGTTCTTCCTTTGCATTGGTATCTGCTTAAAAAGAAATTTAAGAAAAAAAAAAAGCTCTAGGATATGTATTAGAGCCTTGACATAACATTATGTCATCAAATAAAATAACAGGCTGGGCAGAACACTTATGGAGAAGGATTTTTCCCTTCTATTCAAATGGCTGGCAGCTAGGGGAAGATATTAACTGGCTTGTAATGACTTTCCATAAGGAAGATTGAAAGTCTTCTCAGTTAATCCCCACTCCCAGCTATATACGTCAACACCTACCCTATGCACATACATTCAGGAGCTACTTCCTTCAAGCTGACACACAGCATTTTTATAGCATCAGAACAGTGTATAGGTGAGCAACGCATGTACAGTCAAGCAGGAGAAAATGTTTCATTCAATATACATGTTAAGTTACTACCCAAGGAAGATATATTTGAGAGAGCTGGGAGGGCAACAGTGGTATTCTGTTACCGTTCTGCATCTGTGCCAGTGCAAATCTTTCCCTGAGCCTCTGACAGTTTTGGCAAGTCTCTTCATAATTTGCAGTTGTGTATGTCCCTCTTCAAAGTGTAACACAGAGAATTTCTTTCGTGACCCAGAAAGGGAAATAACTATAGCTAAACTGTAAAATGTGAATTAGTTTACCATGGAAGTATGATACTAAAATACAAATGGTATGAAAGAAAGGAGAGTAGAATTTGTGGCTTGAATTTTATTTTTTTTAATATTTAGGATTTTACGTGCTCTGTTGGTAAATTAAATATAAAAGTATATAGACTGAAGATTAATTCTGAATGCATGTTTACCTTGAAAAGCATCACAGATAACGTAACTTAGTATAATGTGCTACTAAATGGCTTCAATATAATTTTTTCTTTACAGATGCTGAGATGTATACCTAGCCTGTAATCCAAATAAAAGTTCCACATGTAAGTCATACTTAAATAATACAGACCTAAACAAAAAGCCCAGCAAAACCATCCTCATTTGCCCAGCTATGACTGATTCCACAGACTTAAGTAAAACCATTTCAGCCCTGCTGTGTAATGGGTTGCAGTTGTGAGGGGAATATTTTGGCTCCTCGCACTCCCTGTTGCAGCCACAGTGGGAAGACCAAGCCAGCTTATACTGTTTCCCCTAAAACACCGTTAGTAAAATGACACATGAAAAATATTTAAAGTTATTTGAGCAGCTTTAATTCTCTTGGGGAAGGAAAAAGAAAAAATAGTTTTATAATAGAAAGCTAATTATTAGTTTAAGAGGCAGCATCTCCATAATTAGAGAGTGACACACTTTCTCAAACTGCATTCCATTTCTAGGCTGGGCCTTTCAAAGATTGTCCTTTGTTATGTTGCTGTGGGGCAGCTTTTTAACTCATTGCAATTTTGTGCATGATTTCGCACATAGGGCTGTACATGACTTGCATGTTGAGAAGAGTCTAGCTAAATCCATTATCTTAGTAAGTCAGTAATTGCTGTATTTCTCCCAGGACACTGAAAAGCCCCTTGTTTCCTGACATCTTACTTGCTCTTGATACTGACACACCCTAGGAAAATAAAAATATCTTCTAGGAATTTTGGCAATGACGCCTTGTCCAGAAAATGAGTAGGTCTAAAGTAGCCAAAAGCAGCCTAATTATTAATTCAATAAATATTTTGCTTAGCAGAAGAGCAAGCTGTTTCACAGCATGAAGTGAGATCTCTACACTGGCAAATCATTCTGATAGTCCTCGAAGGAGCTTGGTGATGCCCATTCGCTACCAGATCGCATTACAATCCTAGAAAGATTTTGACACAGTCATCTATCTCTATGTTGTCTCCCATGATAAGAAAGACAGCCAACTTGGCTGTCAGATACAGACAGACCCTGGCACACTAACTTCCTGACCTTACATTTCTTCAGCACCCAAGGTTACCTTATAACTTTATACATTGAGCTGCAACATCTGAGAACATTCT
The DNA here is from genome assembly GCF_020740795.1 of Apus apus. Classification (NCBI taxonomy): domain Eukaryota; kingdom Metazoa; phylum Chordata; class Aves; order Apodiformes; family Apodidae; genus Apus; species Apus apus. Next base: position 19,779,747 of record NC_067282.1, read on the forward strand.
GTCATTTAATTCATTATTATAGACATAACAGTAAATCTTCTGGGAAAAACAGTTACAGCCATTGCCTACACCAGTTGTCCTGTGGGATGTATTAGTTTTTAAAAGGAAGCAGCTGGTGCTGGAGGATTTTATGTCTATCTTTAATTGAATTTTGGTGGAGCAGGTTTAGTAGTCAACATGTTAAAACAGTCTTCAGTTTTGTGGATGCCTGTGATTAGTTGTAAGGATGAAGCCACAGGCATGGGTGCTAGTTCATAGCTATGCAAATACTTAATTTTGCAAGCAATTCAGGCTCAAAACCATTGATCACAAAACCTTACTTCTGAGCTGACCAAAAGGGCAGCATGACTGGGTCCCTAGTGGGATGTGCACAGCCAAAGGTACCCCACCCATCTCTTGCAGTCATGGGTAACTGTGGCTGTAGCTGCCATTTCTCTTCAAGGTCTGAGGACACACCATGGCCCAATGTAAACAATCTAAAATTTTTAGATTTTTGAAGTGTAAAATTCAGCAGTTAGGAAGGAAGGAATCAGTTGGAAGGGATCCCGTGGGAAGCTTCCATGGAGGGCAAAGGAGCTAGTGAGTGCTAGGAGTTTTTCAAGAAGGCTCGCCTAGATATGCAAAATGAGTTCATCCCGTCTAGTGGCAAGAGAGGTAGGCTGAGCAAGAGAGCCCCTTGGATTAACTGTGAGCTTCTGGGTCTGCTCAGAACCAAAAGGGAAACGTAAGACAGGTGGAAAAGTGGAACATTACGTGTTGGAAATTACAAGGGCATTGCCTGCGTATGCAGAGATGCAGTTAGGAAAGCAAAAGCTCAGCTTGAGCTGCAATTGGCCAAAGATGTCAAAAACTTCAAGAAAGGGTTCTTCAGATGTGTTAACCACAGGCAGAAACAGAGGAGTAACACTGGCCCACTATTAAACAGGAGAGGTGAATTAATCATCAATAATGCTGAAAAGGCAGAGATCCTCAACAACTTCTTCATATCTGTCTTTACCAGTGCTGTTGGGTCCCAGGCTACAAGAACAAAAGTCCTTCACAGTCAGTGAAGGAAGAGTTGGTGTGTCAACTATTGCAGGATCTTGACCCATAGAAATCAATGGGCCTGGATGCCATCCACCCTAGGGTGTTGAGAGAGCTGCTGATGTCATTGCAAAGCTGTTCTCCATAATCTTTGAGAAGTTGTGGAGATCAGGAGACATCCCTGAAGACTGGAGGAAAGCTAATGTCACTCCCATTTATAAGAAGGGTTCAAAGGAGGGCCCAGGTAATTACAGACCCATCAACAAGGGCATCACCAGAAGATATAAAGAAGTCATCATCCCACTCTACTCAGCATTTGTCAGACCACACCTGGAGTATTGTGTTCAGTTTTGGTCCCTGCTCTACACAAAGGACCTGGACAGGCTGGAGAGGGTCCAGAGAAGGGCCACAGGGATGATCAGAGGACTGGAGAACCTGCCATAAGAGGAGAGGCTGAGAAAACTGGGTTTGTTCAGCCTTGAGAAAAGAAGGCTTAGGGGAGACTTCATGACTGTGTTCCAGTACTTTGGTGGCTACCAAGATGGAGACTCCCTATTTACAGGGAGTCACATGGAAAAGACATGGGGTCATGGGCACATGTTGGTCCTGGGGAGATTCCGTTTGGACACAAGAGGTAAGTCTGAATGAGCCTAGACCTCCTCCACCATGGTTATAACAAGGACCAGTGTGCAAAATGGACGGGCAGCCCTTTATGCTGCTACACAGTCAACTTGAACACTGTACATTTATGTGAACTCCAGCACTCTCACTGTTGCACATTATGTACATAGTACCCTGTGTGTATATGCAGAACAAGATACAGAATCTCGTACAGAAATGAACCCAGATGATTACTAATACATATAACTGTACAGTAAATTACTCTCTAGTCTTTTCTTCCTATAAGATTTAAGACAGCCTGAAATAGCTTGCATTCCAGAGGAAGCACCTAAACCTAAAAAGTGTTATCCAAGTATGAAAAATTTGGGAAGACACCTCTTAAGTACAAATAGTTCCTGTCAATGCACGAGTATACTTGCTGGGTTCAAAATGCATTTCTTTCAAAGATTACATTAAATTCAAGGCTATCACACAAGTGCAGGTACCACACAAATGTTCAGAGTTGCTTGTCAGAGACAAATATTCTGCAGAAATTTGAGATGAACCTGATACATTTTGATATAAAAATGCCAGTAAGCTAGAAATGCTAGAAATAAAGCAGATATGTCCATAATGTGTTTGCTGTCTAGACAGTTTTGGTGCAGGAAATTCATCCAAAATGAGTAGTCTAGGTCATCAGCAGGTATCAAGCAATGCCATAAGCTAAGTATATGGCTCTGCATTTAAACTGTTATGCACTACATGAGCTTTCCTGCTTTATCATATAGTTGTAAAAGTGAACTGAATGCTTTCAAAATACCAACACTTTAATACTATTTATACTATTGATAGTGCTAATACTATGAATACTGTAACACTAGTGTTATTAATATTAATATTATTAATATTATCATTAATAAAAATGCTGCACTCCTGTTAATTTTATATAGAGGACGGAGTGATAGTAGCTGTACAAAAGTGATTATTTTTCTAGAGTGTGATTATTTTGATGCCTTTGGCATAGTAGGTATTGTTCCCTTTTGGTGAAACATGGCAAATGTATGTACAAGGATAAAAAATATTTAGCAGATGAAAAACTGAGCGAATTTTGCTTTTTTTGGACCAGGTATTGTTTATGCCTATCCCTTCCAAGGCCATTCCAGCAATAGAAAGAGCAGCAGTTATCCCTCTTAGATCCCATGGAGTAGTAAAACCACTGACCAGCAACTCTATAATGCCATAGGTTCCTAGAACAGCAGAAAGTTTGATAAACTGGAAAATTCCAAGCTAAACCTGAGCTGATGACTATATCCCACTTGGGGAGTGAGAGGGGCAAAATCCACCTAAGACTCTGTCAAGCTAATCACAAATCTGGGAAAGTATTTAATCTTGACTGCATGAACCAAGTGCCCAAACGGGTATTTGAGAGATTGCAATGACAACAGATGTACCCGTGTGTCTTCATTTCCAGCCTGTCTGCTGTAAATAATCTCCAGTGCCTCCAATTAAATCTAAAAATCCTACAACACACAGTCAGAAATCCTATCATACACCAAAAGGATGAAGGGAAGGATACATTCTTCCTGATCCCTGCAGGGACCAACAGAAACTCAGAAGCATGGGGTTTGGAACCTCCTCCAAAACTGACCTCTCAGATGCCAAATATATGCCTGTATATTCTTATATTAATCACTGTCTTTAAATGTATTCCTTTTGACTTCTCTGTCTGCTCAAAGGAAAAATCCTGAAGCAGGATGATTTGTCTCAGAGACTAATTATTTTATTTTATTTTTTCCCAAAAATGAGTACAATACTTGTTCTCAAGAATAAGGCTAAGATAATTGGAACCAAAAATAGGTCTTGTGCCAACTTCATCTGTTTCTTTCACAAAGGGCACAATTCTCAACAAGTAAAGCGTGTGTAACACAAGATGTGCAATACTTCACTTACAGAAAAGGTGACTCAAGAAGCATGACTACATACAACAATATGAAAGCTCTAGAAATTATTTGTAATGGTATGACTAATTAACAGTTTGATCCTGTGGTATTCAAATGCTCTTACAGTAATCATCTGGGACTGTGTGGTTGAACTATGCATAAAGAATCCTTTCATCAAATTCTCATGAAGTAAACTTAAGATACCCAATGAAAATGTCTCAAAGTGATTTCTCAACAATACAGGGCAGCTGCAGAAAAAGGCTTAAAAAGTCCAAAACTGAGGGAAAGAGCTGTGTTGTTAAAACCTCACTGCTGTTCTGCAGAAACTTGGAGATTTTAAGACCCCTCCCCTGAAAATGAAAGCAGCGAGTGCCACATGAAGGGACCAGCAGGAAAACCATTTGTGTGTAGCATTAGTTCTGAACCACTGAATGGGTTTTCCAGTGAAACAGGAAACTGAGGCTGTCCATAATACGGGAACCTAAAGAGCTCTGCAGTCACAGACATATGAACAATGGAGCTATTAAGCTGAGAAAAAAATAGCAGGAATATGGGTAATGACTGCACAATATGATGCCATTTAGAGATACTCAGCTTAATTGATAAGCTCTGCTTGCCCTAAAGCAGGGTAAATTAATTATGACCTGAATACTGGGCTAAATGCAGCTATATAATTTCTACTAGCTGAGCTAGTCTGGACCATCCACTGTGGCAACACAGTTCCATGCAGACTTGCTTATACAAGAGTTCATGAATTATCTAACAGTGGGATGCCAGTCTCATGAGTCCCTGATGAGAAACCAAGTGAAGGACAGGATAGGAACTGAACCCTTGTACCTAAATTATTAACATTTCAGAATAATTATGCCAGCAGCCATTTTTCTTAAGGGCTGGAAGGCTGGTCAAGTGTTCTGAAAATGTGATTCCCTGCGGGGGAGTGAGGACTTTGACAGATTTCCTTCTCCTTGTTTTTATTTTACTAAATTTTGTTTTGGATTGTTAAAATGATACCTTTTAGATACAAAAGCATCTCTTGAGCACCTTTCTTCAAGAGTAACCTGGAAAATTCACAACTTTATTATTGCTTTGCCATCTGACTAGTGACTGAAAACCAAGGAAAACCAAGTATCCTTCATGGTTGCATAAAGGCACTTTACAGTGCTGTACACAGAAGACTGTTATAGCAGATACATGAAGTACCACTTAAGATGAAACAGTAAATTAACTTATTTTAAAGATGAACTAACTTTATGGTAAATGAAGGTAGTTATGCCCTAAATTCTGAATACCTAATCTTGATATCTGAATTCTTTATCTGTTTTGCCTCCTACCTTGTAAGCTATTTACAGGCAGTTCAGGCTTATGTACACTGAATCAGAATACAATTTGTGTTATTTGTTTTAGATAATCACAAATAATTCTTTGTCTATGGTCAAATGTCTAAAGCAGAAAAAAATATACTTAGGAAAAATTCGTAGCTATTAAATAAATCAAACTCCAAATAACTATCATAAGTAATACATGTATATGGAAAGTTACCCTTTGACACCAACTTAAAAAAAATTATTTTTATTTTACCTTCAGGTGAAGGGTTTAACTATATTCAGATCTTCCTACTGATCTTACTTCAAGACTTAACTCAACAGCAGATGGATTCAGATCTTTAGAAAAAATGTCTTCAATGAGTAAAATGAATAGGTGTTTGGTTTAAGCATAACTGTCCTTGAACTCTGTGTAACCAATATGATGGCTGGTCTCACTGCCTTCTCTGACTTAGCATCTTCCTCTTTGATCACCTTGCAGCACAGATGGCCAGCAAGGAAGCCTGTTAGCCTGCTGCTAGGAGCAGTTGTGTTCTTAGTTGGACTTCTGGTCTTCTAAGGACAGTTCAGGGTCTTTTTCATTATTATACTTACGAATGCAGTGAAGGTTGGAAAGCATTTCTTACCACAGTAATTTAAAATTCCTGAGAAGCAAAGCTGTTTCAAGTGCTGAATTATTTTTTTTTCTCTCATTAAATAAGTATTTATTATTAAATCGAGGTTTCCCCCTTTTGCTTACAGATATTTGGGTTTAAGCAAGATTGATAGCCACAAAACACTGGTCTGTAGCAGATTTACATAAACATGATTTTTTTTTTTTATTTATTGTGTGAATGTGTTTTGCAGTATCTCCTACTTAAATGTTTGAGGTAGATTGAAATTCTCAGACCAACAACTCAGAAATCTGCGTTTGACTAACAAATGCCTGATGAGGAAATTTCAAGTGTACACTTACAGAATATTCCCAATACTTTCATGAAGGGGTAGACACTAGCAGCTCTCAAAGGAGCATTCAAGAAACCAAGCCTTTTCCTGATACATTTCCTTTCCTCAATTAGTATTGCAAAGAACCTTTGAATTACTGGAAAGTTTATGATGAGATTATCTTGATAACATCATTAACCTACAAAGTCATTCTCTCCTTCAGGAGGTATGAGATATGCAGACAGCCCAGGTTTGAGGGATCTCCAAGTGAGGCGACTGTGTGTTGCTGACATAACTTCATCCTGACAGAACTGAGCTCTGATTCATCACATCAGGGGCATTCACAGCAGGCTGTGTGCAATGTACCACTTCACGGAATGAGGCATTTCCTACTCTGCAACAGCTTCCAAATTATTCCCGGGCACAATTTAAGATATGACTTTTTACTTAGCTTTATGCACAACCTGTAACACAGGTAATGTAATAGAGGCAAGTAGCATTCCCATTTATTTTTAGCATTCAATATGGGGACTAAGATTACATGGCTAGTATAAAAAAATGTGCAGAAACTGAAAATCCATAACTGAGGTGAAGTTAACTCACTCTAGTTGGAAGAAACTAGATTATTTCTGTCCAAGAATTCTGGAACACAGAATTGCAGTGTTAGTAGGAAATATGTTTAATAAAGCAGAGTTTAGTACTACATGACTGGGAAAAAGTTATGTGGGCAACTACAGATCCTTTGTGCAACACAATAGTGTGCAAGGCTTTAGAAAGGAATGACTAATTAAATACATGAAAGCAAATAAATACAACAAACTATGTAAAGTCAACCTAATATATTCCATTAGAAATATTTTCCAGAGAAAGGAAATGACATAGTTCTCATGTCCTGAAGTTCAGAAGCAATGACCACACTGAAAATTATCAGTTAAGCAGGAACAAATGGAAATTAATACAATAATGGTAGACATAGAACCAGCTCTGTGGCAAATGATAATAAGAAGCTACTGAGAGTTCCCCAAACACATCACTTGAAACTACAGGGATAGCCAAGGGAATCAACAGCCTGTCCTCTAAACAGAGACTAAAAGAAACTGGCCCTTTTAGCCAAAGGGGAGTTAAAGAAAAGATAGCAAAGCAAAGGTGAGATTATCCTTTGTAAATAAATCTATTAGATAAATGAGCACAGGTAAAGAAGTCCTGTTTAACCTATTAGATCCCATGGGCACAAAAATACATAGTGTTAAATTATCCCAGAAATAACTGAGCCTAGAGTGGGGAAAAATTAATCAGAAAAGCAATGAGGTTCTCAGGCAGCCCTTCAAAAGAAGATATGAGCACAGAAAAGTGTCAGTGTTGGAGACGGATCAGCTTTCTTCTCATAGGCTCTCAGCCTATGAAGTCAGAGCACTGCTCTCTTCCAGGAGATCCCTTTCAACCCCACAGAGCTCCTCTATGCACAGCCAAGCCCTGGGAATCACTTGGAACATCTAACCTGGCAGTGTCTAAAATTTTTGTACCTGGAAAAAGGCAACTGGAAAGGGGTGAGGAGAAGATCTCAGCTCTGGAATTCACATCTACCCTCTTAGCTGAGAGCAACTGAGTTCACTAGCCCGTGAGGCATGTTACCAGGTCACTGTATTCACTCCTAATTTCTCCAACAGGACTGAATAGAATTAAATTATCTCGGATTTATGGTTTGGGAATATTTGTGTCGTCAACATAGTGTCAACAAAGCTGTATTTTACAAAAATGTCACTCACGCATCTCAGATTAGCTAAATGTATGGGTCTAAACCAAAAATAAATTGATACATTATGTCAAAAGTTGTTTTAGTGTAGTCTCCTAAAAGATAAGTTTACTCTGTTGTTGTCAGCCAGCAGGGAATTCCAGTGCTGCTGTTGACAATTTTTTTCTGTTTGCTTGCACCCAGGTCTACCACAAGAATGCCAGTTTAAAGGCAAAAAAATGAAACCTTACACTTTGCCTTGCACCCAGACACACGACAGGACTGCCTGATTTAGGGCAGGAAGCAAAATATTTTGTAATAGATGTTTGTTTGGTATAGTTGCATAATAGCATCAAATCTAGAATAAAGGTATTCAATCTGCAACTACTAAAAGGAATTAAGTAATCAGCAACCAGCTTGCAAATACGTTTGCTACCTGAATGAACAGACCAGATCTGAGAGGAGACGAGATACTACTTCAGACCAGACTGGTCCTAACCTATGGAAAAGTGTATATAAACTCCAGCAATACCAAGTGGCATTTGGGGAAAAAAGAAGCCCTCTTTAATCCCAGCTTCCCTCTTTGAAGAGCTCTGGCCATCTCAGCCTGAGACACTAAGCCATCAAAGACTGTGGCCATCAGGACCTGTTAGCAGGAGGTGGAGTTGCCATTACACTAAAGTAGCTGAAAAATCGTCCATTTTTAATACTTCATTACCCAACTAGAGCTCTCTAAGATATTTTTGGAAGAGGATAGTAATGAGGAAAGGCAGGAAGGACATAAAGGCAACTACCGCTTCCTTCCTTCCATTAGTGCAAGCTCTTACAGACATATGGCTACATTATGTGATGTGGTTTCAGACATCATCATCCTCACTTGATTCAGATCAGCATGTAGCAAGTCTCTGAACTTTTGTGGGAGAAAATACCAAGAGGTTCAAATGAAAAAATAACATGGGAACATTAGAGACTGTCATTAGCAGCCAACCACAAAGGAAGGTCAGCTTCACAGTGCTGGAGAAGGGCATGGATGAAGGTGACAAAGGCTTTGAAAGTAGGACAGACAGCTCATGCTTGATGCTTAGGAAAAAAGAAGAATCAATAAAAGCATAGCAAAGGGCAGCCTTTCTGCAGTGGCAAGTCACGAAAACAATTTGCACAACAGCGTCAGGTTCAGTATCAGCAGAGCAAGACTGTAACTACAAAAGCACAGAAAAAGATGCTGTAACATTTAGGATCCAGGACAGACCAAAAATTCACTTTAGGAAACAAGGTAAAGTCAGAGGCAGCCAGATGGGAGAGCAGAATTGTTAAGAAGAGTCCCCATCCTGCCCATAAGCGATCACTTATATTAACAGAAATCTAAATTAGCCTTTAGACCAGCTGGACACTGTCTTTCCATCTTGAAAATACATATAGTGCTTAGACTGTGTCTACACTACCACAGTCCTCTGGCCCCAAAGCAGGACTGGGTCCCCAGTCTCAGTGGTGCATCCTGACTCGCACAGCTCAAGATCAGAACCAGGCTGGATCTGGGCCACAGACACAGTGCATACCCCTGCTCCTCCCCGTGGGACATCCCTGTGGTCTTGGCAGGTTTGCAGGAGTTTGGAGGGAACAGTAGGGTTCTTGTTAGGTCAAAAGACCTGAAATAATGATGGTTGGGTTGTGTAAAAATGGTACTTTTATAGCATGCAGACTTAAGTTACATGCCTCCGTAACTCATGTCACGGAGAGACGCAGATCCCTAAGCAAGAAGTAGGAAGTAACTTGCAGGCTGTCTTCTTTCTCCAGAACAGTCCCACATAGGAGCCAGACAAACCTTCTTGCAAAGTACAGGGAGCTGTTTCAGAAACAATTAAAAGTGAGCTGAGCTCTGATGAGTGCTGTTCATCTACCTGGGAAAGGGTGTTATTCAGACCAATAGACAAACACTTCTGAAGTGTTTGTTGGAAGGCCAAATTTTATTTTCAGTTACTAATATTAATTTTTTTTTAATACTTTTTTTTTTTTTCTTCTCCTCCGTTCTTCCAAGCCTAGTTTTTTATAAAAGTGGCAGGAAGATGCTGTTAAGATCACTACATACTTGTATGGCTATGGATGGAGTTTGACAGACATGCCATTTGTCAGCTAAAATTGATGACAAGTGGTATGGCATTTGCTGTCTATGACTAGTATGCTTTTAAGCAGGGAATTTATCTATATTAATTATCTCTAAAGTTGGACATACTATGCTGAAAATTCTCATCGAGGAAAGCCAAATGTTGCAGAAGCAAGAAGATTAACACTGACATTTGGCTCAACAAGCCAAGACAGTGAGGAGAAAATATTTTAACAGCTGAGAATAGTTTACTCCTTTGCTGATGCTGCAAACCAGTGTGAAAGCACTGAAATGCAGCCTATTTGTTTAGCAGGTGTCATCCACAACAGCAGCCGCTGTTGAAAATTATTCTTAGAAGAACTCTGACAAGATCTGGTGTGTCTATCATTTGACATCTCTTTTTCTTCTACGGCTTCACAACATACATAATAATCAATACTACTTTCTGAACAGGTATTTCTCTCCTTCCCCCCTTCCCCCCCTCCACCCCCCCGAGGTTAAAAAGGTGGCCTAACACTGAAAGAACTGAATATGGCCATTTCAGCATATGAAACAGAAATAATATTATTCAAAAGCAGCTGTATTAAGCAACAGGGGTACTATACAGCTGCATTCCTGAGTGTTTGCAAAGTGTTTTGAACTATTTGATTAAACACCACCTTATTAGTGAAAATTATGATTAATGAGAAGTTTATAACAACAAAGATCTCTCTTGGAGAAGCACATTTCAGATTGGGGTTGCTAAATAATTAGTAAAGGGTATTTGCAAGATTTTTATATTGTATATTTTAGGTTGATCAAATACACTTTTTTCTATTATTTCTGGTTTTTATAAAACTTCAAGAGCTTATTGTTACTCCTCTTAATCAAAGTAGTATTTTACAACATGATGAGAGAGATACCAGAGATCAAGCTGAAAGGCCAAGCAGGAGCCCTGGGATCAATACACTCAACTCAGAGCAATTTTGTTACTCCATTATGTTCCATAAAGCAAACTAGTGCCTTTTCCATCCAGCTATAGCACCAATCCATTAGAGCAAGAGAAGACATGGTCCTTCTCATTTATTATTTATAAGAAAGGGCACGTGCAACTTGTCTGACATCATCCTTGTCACATGAGAAACTGAAATAAATCAGGTTTTGTGGCATCATAGAAGAGATGAAAATGCTCTTTCAGGTCTAGCAATCAATTTTTCTGCAGTGGGAGAGTGCAAGAGTGCTCTCAAACATATGCAACCAAATAATTTATTGTACATAATTGCATATGTCCCAAAGTGATGAGCTTTCCACACCACTACTGCTGCTTGGGGAAAGTCCCCATGTGCATGCATATAGATCATACAAACATCAGACAACCAATATGATTTAAGAAGATGTGCTTAGCATTGACAAGTAACCAAAAGAAACCAGAAAGCACTTTAAGTTCTTTAACTCTAAATGTAATTTGCTGTGGTGGATCAACACTGTTAGGCTGAGATACAGCATGGCACACGACTGCTGGGGTAACATGAGTCTATGCCCACAGCCAAGTGTTTGTAGTGCCAGTCCAATATGAACGTGAAAGTAATTAGGTGAAAATTACTTGTTAGTGCCCAGGAAGAGACTCCACATCACTCTACACTGCAAAAATCACCCTCCAGTGCACAGCCTACTCCATCTCTTGTCCATGGACTGCTCTAGCCAGAGAGCCTGGCTCAGCACATGCTCTCTCTGGAGAGAGCTAAGGACCTGAGCAGATATTTCTTCCCTAGCTCTCTTCTTTAGCAGCACAGATATGGCCAGGCCCTCCAAATTCACTCCTGGGGTGTAGGAGAAACCTGAGATGCTGCCGACATGCGAGATAACGGCAGAGCAGGGACACTGCTGTTACAAAAAAAAAAACTTCATGAGAGTTGTTCAGAAGTGGTAATTCACATAGGAATTGGCCTGGGAAAGAGTGAAGGAACAATATGGAGGGAGACATACGAGCGGAAAGGAAGAGGTTTATAAAGGGGAAGTTTATGGGGAAAGCACAAGTGGCATAAGCAAGGATTGAGAGCACAGTACTGCAATTCCCTTTCTGTCCCAACAGGTTTCCAGACATCTCCTGATATTTGAAATGTATTACATAGTGTGAATTGTTTTATAGAATAGGATTAGGTAACAGCTGGTGCCTGCTTGTAAAGCACACAAGACCACTCTGAAGCTACTATCATGTTCTCCAGGATCTCAGTTTACATTAATTAAAACCTAACAGTAAGATCCACCACATACCATATATAAATAACAAAAAGACAGCCAGGTAAATCAGCCTGTCCTAAAACAAGGCTGGTCCTTCTGCTTCACTGAAGCTTTAACTAAAACTGGTAATTTAAATACTAGCATCATTATTTTCTTCTTCATGAGAGACCAGAGCCTCAAACTCTGACCTTTACTATTTTCCACCAGCTGTCTTATCTCAAATAGGTGATGATTGGGATATGCAACCAGCTGTATCATTCTCCTGTAAGAAAAAAGAAGCTAAACCTTACTACCAAGAGGAGCCTGGGGCACATTCATGCCTTCCTGAGAGGTCCCCAGAGGAGATCAAAACACCTGCCCTATCGTGTCCCGAGTGTAATCATCACATATGAGAAATGCTGCCTTATTTTGGTTTGTCCTCAGTAGAGCCAATTTCTACAGGTAAGTTTAGGGAAGGCAACTAAGCCTCATCTATTTCTAGTCTGACCTTCACGGCCACACATTTTTTTGTGCATAAAGGCACATAGGTCTTCACAGGCAGTGTGAAACCTTCCCTCCTCACACAGCTCTGGTGTACCTCCAAATACTTGCTGAAAATTCCAAACAATGACCATCTTCTAATGAGCTGGTCAAAAATAAGATGAAAAATGCTAATGAACTAGACCACCCCATTTAAAATTTAGCTCAAGACTGCTAAAATGCAAATAAATCCATTAAATACACACATAAAACAAATCTGAATGACATACAGAGAAAACCTACTGTACCAAATTCATGTATGACTTGTTATATTGCTTAGCTAAGGCAGAAATAATTACTGAATAATTGTGTGTATAACAAAAATATTGCTGAACAAATGACCAGGTATTTCTAAAAAGATTAAATCTTAAAAAAAAATCCAAATACTTCAAGATCTGACATGCAGTTTTTCAATTCTATGTGTTATTCCTAGGATTCATACAAACTGGGCAGCTAGACACTCTTTAAACTCTTCAAGAAAATGTTGGTTTTGTTATTAAAGCCTACACTTTAATATATATTTTAACATAAAAACTCATCCAGTATTTTAGAAACTGTACTTTTGAGAACAGGGTCCAAGCACCCCAAACATTATGAAGCACAATGAGCACTGGCTAATTATAGTTATGTGGTATATCCGTTTTGCCAGAAATGCCCCTGTATTTCCATTGACTTTACAAGGATCCTCAAACAAGTATGATCCTAACTTAGGAATTTTAGATCCTCCATGTTATGTCTTCATGAATCTGGGCCTGTTGCCCTGCAGGCCATAAAAATAGTGTCTGAGAAACAGGAAAACAATTAAGAAAGAAGGACGGTGAAAGAAAAGGTTTTTGACTTGGTCCCAAAAATTCACCCCACTGTAATTCTGCTGAAAACAATGCAAGTACACAGGAGCTGAACTTTTCCCACTGTCTTCACACAACAGTAAGCAGCCTACAAAATCATTGTATCTAATTAAATTATGTCATGGTCCTGCACATTTTCAGTATGGGAACAGAAATTACCCAAGCGGGATTTAATTTTTGTATTATTTTTGTATTCTTGTAACACTCACATGCCAGTGCAAATTATTACTTCCTCAATCTTTGGAAATCCTGTTTCCAGCCAGAGATGCTGTTTGGTGTTGGGAGGGTGATGATCCTTACACAAGAGAGGAAGGGAAATGAACGAACACTGACAATACCACAGCCCCAGCTTTCACATTCACTGCTGGAGCACTCCCTAGGTAACAGTATTTTGTTATAAGCTCTCTAAGAGCTAAACTGGGCCACTTACAATGCAGTTTCTGGTAGCAAGCAGTAAATTACTGTGCAAATAAACAGCTGACAGAGCTGTAATACCTCTGTGAATATGAGGTGAAGGCAACTCCAAAAGCAGTAATAGCAAAACTTCCCTGTGGGTTTCTGTGTGTAAGGGAGAATCTGCCTTATGTACCCACTGTGGTGATCAGCATGAAGGGGACAGAAAGGTGTAGCTACTTGCAGGCAGCAGCATGAGGAGCTGCAGTACTGCCAAGTCCCAAAAGAGATGCACAAAAGATGACTCCTCCTTGCATCATCTACTCATCCTCTTCAACATAACAGCACAGGCTGCTGCTCACAACTACCCCGCTGTTACCTTCCCTGCTGCAGGAGTGAGATCTCCTAGTGGTTTCTGCAGCAGCTGAGCAAGTACCACAGAAGCCATCAAATAGGTGATATTCTTTGGTTTAGAGCAAATCACCATGGTCTTATGCAGTACTTAGCCAGAGAAAGCAAATTGCATATTCTCATAAAATAACAAAGAAAACAGTCATTACTTACTTTTTTTTTTTTTTACTCTGCTGATACACGTTTTAGCCACAATATTTTTTTTTTGCCTGGTTACCAAAAAATTTGCTGAGAAACAGTGCTTTAGCTCTGCATTTTTGCTTGGTTTTAAAGCTGTATTAGGTCATTAGGGCATATGCAGAACAAAAAGCATCAAATCCTTTGCCAAAGAACAAGACATTGGATTCCATAGGAATGAATGTTTACATTTAAAAATACATATATCTACTTCAGCTAGAAACAGACCAAAGATAGGAAAATGTTCATTCCTTTGAGTAATAAATCACACTTGGCACTCTCTTTGGGAGAGCTATGTTAAGAACCAGTCTCCAAATATTAACACACAAAGCTATTGGAATTTCATGAGCTTTCTACAACTGCATACATAAGAAAAAATTAAGAATGGAGCATTTGGCATGAAGCAAGCTTGTGTAACAAATCATTCTAGTACTTCTTTTAATCGAGGCAGTCACTGTAGCGTGAAAAAATGTGCTGTGTATCCAGGGCTTGAAGGCAGCACCGAAACTGAGCAAGAGGCCTTTGCACTAGGAGGGTGGTACTGCAGCAATCTGCTAGCACATCTATCTATACAGCGGAGCCCAGACCAGCCATCGGGGAGGGGGAATAACCTCATATGCAAAGTCCTATGCTTCACCCACCTTGCCAGCGCACTGCAGCTCGTCAAGCACCCAAAACGCCTGTAGAGACACAGACAATACAGCTGTTTGCCTAAATACAGTATGAAACGTGTCACAGTCAATGCTTTGTCCATCTGCAAGTGCTAAAAGCATCAGGATACCCATAAAGCCTCCCCCACGAGCAACTGCAGCGCCCACGGCTCGTACTTACAGCGTCGGCCAGGACAAAGATCGGTATTTTAACTATTTCTTCATAAACTGCTTCCACATGCTTGTCTGCTCATTTTGCCATTTCTTCCGTTGGTTGCTTGTGTTTGCCAGCATCTGGTCCGCAAAAATTATGCTTTTCCCCCCTTCTGCAAAATCAGCAGGCTGCGGAGGGCTGCGTGACCGCTGCTGCAGCCCGGAGAACCCAACCAGCCCAACGCAGCAGAGGCTTTAGCTCCCCCTTCCCAGCCCGGGGGTTTTGCTCTTTGTTTGTGGTGTTTTTTTAAAGAGATACGGTCCTGCCTAACCTCAGGATACAGATCTACAAACTACAGGCACGGGGTAGTTGTTACATAGTGGAGGATACCGAGACAGAGGACCAAAATAACACCATCTGAAGAGATTTTATTCGAGACATAACTTGTATTTGAAGTAAATATCTCCTGTAACAGATCAAATTTTGGCATTTGTTCCTCAAATTTACTTCCTGACATTTTGCTGCATTGTTTCTTCACTTTTTGCATTTCTTTCAGCTTATACAATAGAAACAACAGATTTTTCTGTTTATTTGGTGCTTGAACTATCCTGCCGTGGCAAAGAATTTTTGCATTGTAAAATGTTCATTATTTGAAGAAGTCTCCTCTGAAAACTGGTGTCTGTATAGCAGCTTTGGTAAATACCTCTACTGCTTCTGCCTCTCATTTACCACCAGTATGCTATGCTTGTGCTCTTTAGAACTCTCTTAATTTCTCAGGTGCTGATTACATCAAGACTCAGAAGTCAATGTGCTGCCAGTAGTATCCTGAGATTATTTTCTCTTTTCCAGATTGGCACGGATAGTTGTTGGCACCTACTCAATTTAAAACTTAGCTTCATATGTACTTCACATTCATGTCATCAGCCACCCGTAAAGCAGACGTCCAAAGAATCGGGGGTCTTGGATGCAACCTTGAACAGAAATAAAGACTGAACCATTTCTAATATTTTTCATTCTCTTACCTTAGTCACCCATGTTAACCTGTCAGGATGTCCTCCAAGGAAAACAAAGAAACCTTTCATTTGGGAGCTCTTCTAATCCTGGCAGTCTTGCTGCTTTGTATTCCATGTGTCAGTGAGGAGTGCTGTTCATCCTCAGCAGCCCACTGCCACAAACATGTCTTTCCAACCTTTGTCAGTATTCATTTAAAATGCTATATGAATACAGCACTTCACAAGAGCTTCAAAACTGGCCAAAAGGATGAGTTTAGGGATTGCTAGGGAGCTCGGAGCTCTCTTTTCCCTCTGCAGTCCTTGGCTGCATAGAAGAACAAGGAGTGTTATTGCACAGAACTCCTCCATAGAGAACTCCTGGACTTTACTACGACTCTGCTGCTTTTGGTTTAAAAAAAAACAATTTTCCTGCCAAAGAACTGAGGCTGACTTCTCTCATGTTGAAGTTTAAAGTAACACTGCAATACTAAGATCCATCTGTAGCATTGTAGAAAAGGATACATTAATCTTCCAAGGAAAATCAGCCTGTTCCTTAATGTTTCATGTTTAAAGCATGTCCAATAGTAAGTGAAATTATTTGTGTCATAAGGTTTAGAGTGTAGTTACAAGGAATTGACTGGAGGAGGCCAGCATCCTCATATTTAGTGTGCTGATCATGAAAGGTCAGGAGATACTGAACATAAGTAATCAACAAATCTAGCCCTACACTAGTGCTTTTTGTACTGCAAAGATCAATGAAAACACATTTTTCTGGTGATCACGTCTCAGCTTTACTGAAGTTCACTATGGTCACTGTAAGAAATCTTTTCTGAGTTCAAGTAAACAAAAGGGCATTGTAACCAGGCAGAGCAGACTGTTTAGCCAGGAAAACATGCAACACCAGTCTCCAAAACAGTGCCCTGCTGGATAAGCTCCTGCAGCACAATGACCTCACACAGCTGTCACGGTGCTCCTAAGTTTAGCTCCTGCAAGCACGGGCCCCAGCGCGGTGGCACGCTGAGCATGGTGCCCCCTTCCCGAGCAGGGCACCTGTGTGGGCTGTAACTGCACGGGGCCATGCTGGCCATGTACATCAGTAGGCTGGCATCAACCCTGTTTATCAATGTCAGATCCTGAAAGCAGAAAAAATCCACATGGGGAGGTAGGAATGATGCCACAGGTGATAGAAACAGGACAGGAGTGAATGGGGGAACAGGACATTGAAAAGAGAGTACTTTTAAATATTATCCACAAAGTGCTCAAATCCCTTTTAGCCAACAGGCATGAAGATTCCTTCCTAGAGTGAAAAACAAATTGGGAACTCCTAGCATTATTAGAAACCTTCTTATAGAAGAATATGAGCTGAGAGCAGCCCCCTATTTGGAAACTGAGCCTGAAGAGCAGCTGGGTTGCCCGCATGGGAAGCAGGAGAAGGGCAGATTTCCCTTGCAGGGACATTTTAAAGCAAAGGCAAAAATAAGTACTTGATTGATGAATTCACCATCCCTGCTGTGAAAATCAAGTAAAATTAGAATGCTCATCACCACTGCTGAGTTTGGTATGACTTTTATCAGTGCTGACATAAGTGAAATTCAGCCGTCTACTCAAATGGGTCACCCACAAGGCTGATGCCTTATAAAGTTCACTCACCTCCTCCCTAAGCCAGGACCATTCTTCTCGCTTCTCTGTCTCTATCACCTCCCTCCTCTCACAGAACACTTCCATTGTCGGCAACCTCTGTGCCTCTGCAGGGTGCCAGAAGGGAGAGAGGCACAGAACCGCATCCCCTGCACCCCTTGGGCACTCCCTGCCATGCAGCACAGTGGCCACAGCAGAGAGGGGACAGATGGGCTCCCACCAGGCAGCCCTGGGCTGGGGGCAGCCAAAAACACACACAGTCACTCACCCCAGCAGCACATTGCTCCAAGCCGTACAAATGGTTTCACTCCCCATATGCAGCCCACAGTCACTACTATAACAAGGGGAGCTGAAATCTCCCTCAAATGGCAGTGTATTGCATTTATGCAATGGACCCACTTCAGAAGTTATGAGGGAACTTGAACTGCTTTTACCATTGTGGAGAATCTCAGCAGAGGTGACCCAGTCATTATGAGGTAATGAGTCTCATAATCTTTATGAGACTGATGCCATCCGTCTGGATGGCATCCCGTCCCTTTGGCATATGGACTGCATCACCCAGCTTGGTGTCATTGGCAGACTTGCTGAGGGTGCTCTCAATGCCACTGTCAATATCATTAATGAAGATATTAAACAACACTGGTCCCAGTACAGACCCCTGAGGGACACCACTTGTCACCATTTTCCATCTGGACTTAGAGCCATTGACCACTACCCTCTGGATACAACCATCCAGCCAGTTCCTTATCCACTGAACAGTCCACCCATCAAACCCATATCTTTTCAATTTAGAGAGATGGATGTTTTGGGGGAGTGTGTCAAAGACCTTGCAGAATTCCAGATAGATGACATCCATAGGTCTTCCCTTGTCCACTGATGCAGTCACTCCATTGTAGAAAGCCAACAGGCTGGTCAGGCAGGATTTGCCCCTAGTAATACCATGCCAGCTGTCCTGAATCACCTCCCTGTCCTCCATGTGCCTTAGCAAGTCTCCTAGGAGGATCTGTTACATGATCTTCCCAGGCACAGAGCTCAGGCTGACGGATCGGTAGTTCTTGGGGTCCTTCTTTTTAAAAGTGGGCGTAAAGTTTCCTTTCTTCCCGACACCAAGGTCTTCACCTGACTGCCATGGCTTTTCAAGTATCATGGAGAGTGACTTGGCAACTACATCAGCCAGTTCCTTCAGGACTCTGGTATGCATCTCATCAGGTCCCGTGGACTTGTATATGTTCACGTTCCTCAGATGGTCACAATCCTTCTTCACTTACAGTGGGAGGGACTTTGTCTCCCTGGTCTCCATCTTGTGGGCCATTAACTTGAGAGCTGTGAGGAGACGGGTTGCCAGTGAAGACTGATGCAAAAACGTTGTTGAGAATTTCAGCCTTCTCCTCATCTGGGGGTTGGACTACATGATCTTTCAAGGTCCCTTCCAACCCCTAAGATTCTGCTTTTCTGTAATCTGTCATTACTAGTTCACCACCTTTGCTCATCAGGGTGGAGCACTTTCTCTTTAAGCTGCTTTTTCTGGTTTACATACCTGTAGAAATCATTCTTGTTTTTCTTTACATCCCTTGCCAAGTTCAGCTGAAGCTATGCTGTGGCCTTCCTGACCTCCTCCCTGCATAACCAGGCAATGTCTCTATACCCTTCCCATGATACCTGTCACCACTTCCACTGCCCATGTAGTTCCATCTTGCCTTTTAGTTTGACCAGCAGGTCTTGACTCAGCCATACTAGTCTTTTGCCTTCCTTTCCCCATTTCCTACACCTGGGGACTGAGATCTCTTGATTTCTATGGAAAGCATCTTTACAGATCCGCCAGCTCTGTTCTGCTCCCTTGTCCCTGAGGGCTGTTTCCCATGAGGTGCTATTTACAATCTCCTTGAAGAGCTGGAATTTTGCTTTCCTGAAATGTGGAGTCCTGACTATCCTTCTCATCTGCCTCATACCATGGCTGAACTCTCCTGCACACCCTGCTCCTGCTTTCAGCAAGAAAGCCACTGCTTTGCTCTTTGTCGACCAAGGGTCACTGCTGGTTTTGCCAGTTCCTCCCCTCTCTGTCACCCACGTACCCAGCTCCCTCCACTCCACTGCAATGGCCACATTTAAAAGTCCTGTGGTTACTCCATCAACTCCTCCAGCCATGTCAGCCTCTCTCACAAGAGCTGCCAAGTCCTTCCAGACCTTTCCGCTCTCCCATGGGCTTCCCTGGCACAGGGAACATCCCTGTCTGTCTCAGTCTGGCATATTTTTTGTTAGGGCACAGCACTTACCAGTACCACTGCCCCTCTCCTCACTCCTTGTGGTCTCAGTGGAGCTTCCAGGCATTAAAAGATCATGCTTCTCAGCTGTTGGAGGAAAACTGGCAATTTCCTGTTTAAGCCGTCTTCTCAGCCCCCAGCATTCCCAACCTCAAATTAAAAGGGATAAAAATGAAGCTTGGTTATAAACCTACCCACAAAATTCATCTGTTAATGAGCTGCACTAGGTAATAGCAAAGATTAAGTGAGCTCTTTGATGCCAATGAATATCCAATAGATAACTAATTAGTGACATGTAAAGATAAACTGAATCGTTGATAATCTCAATTAATTTCCTAAAATATTAACAACAGTGAGAGGGTTTTTATTGTATGTAGTTAAGTATCTGGGTCTGCCTAAGTTGGATGTTGTAGAAAGATCATGGTAATACTTAAATCAACAAACACTTCAGCACAGCCACTCCAGCTGTCCCAAGTGAATCACATGCAGTTTAAAAGGGGCTGCAGGGAACAAAAATTAAAAAGAAAAAAAGAAAACTTATGAGAAAGAGGTGATCTCACTGAAAAGTGTATCATACTGTGAGCACCAAGACTCCCAAGTTTTATTCTTTTTTAAGTTAAAATAGTGACTTCTGCATTTTTTAGTTCATCATATCTGTGGTAGACCTTGATAAAAAGACAAAAATGTTAAAAATCAACATTGCTAGGCTGTGATCCAGGATGATTAAAATACCATCTTGCCCAGGCTATTAGTGCCATAACAATTATAATGCGAGCAAGGGCAAGTTATTAGTGTTTGGGTGATTAAAATACCAGCTGGGTCTTCTAGAGCCAGAGTGATTAGTACATTGCCAGCCCAGGCTGTTAGCATTAGCACCACCAATGGTGTGGAATTGTGTAGTCCTTTGAAAATTTAATTTAGGCTCAGATTATCCTGACATGCTGCTCTTCCATTAACTACACTTTTCATTATTGAAATATATGTACATGTATTTTAAAAATTCATAGAATCATAAGAAAAGCAAGTTTTCATACATTTGTACCACCATGAAGTATTCACCCTCTAACTAGAATGCAAAAGCCAGCTCTGCCAGCCCATGGCATGCAGCCCAGCCAGAGCTGTGCAGCCTGACTGACCCCGTTTGCCCAGGGCAGCAGAAGTATTAACTACTGCAGTGCACCACTCTCTGCTTCCTTAGGGCAGGATGGGTAGAGCTGACACCAGTGTTCTAATTCAAGAGATGGGCTGCTTCTGTGACTAATACTGGCAACACCAACGGAGGGGTAAAACTCTACATGAAGGGCAAAAATGCTGTGAAAAATGCTCTGGCAGAGACCTCAGTTCAGGCTCCCTAGCAAGGTGGGACCACAAAGAATCACCTTTGAAGAAGCAGACACTTAGGGGAGGCTGAAACCATGTCACAGCAGGGAGTTGGGCTGCTGTGGTCAGACCATCAGTGTAAAACTCAGAACTGCACCTACACTGATTCTTAGGAACAGTGTGAGATTCATACACATACACACATATATACATACACTATGTACTCTCTTTATATATCCCTAAAGGCATATTGATCAGCTATTGCTACTTTTTACTCCCTGTCTTTTAACAAACTATCCATATATCCAGCCAGTGTTATACTGTGACCACTTAAAATTCATCAAAAACTTTGGCAGTGAATTCAAATACCTTTGGATATATAAGTATGCAGGCTTTCCAAGATCCCTATATGCTGATTTTCTCAAGTAAGTATGTGGGGTATGTTCTGCACTTAAAAAATTCATGTCAAATTTTGCCCAGTGTCACAGTTATTCATGCTTTCTCTAATTTATATTTTTTTAGAAATCTTGTGAAATTGCCCTGTGTAGATGATCTCTAGTTCCTCGCTCCCTTTTGGAACCCTTTCTGAAAAACTGATCTCATCAGTCACATTGCAATCCTGTGGGAACCAAAGGGGTTTAAAACAAAAATTACAAGCATTGACAGTCATTCAAATATTTCATTTCTACGTTATTAAAATAACTTCTTTTAGAAAATGTACGGGTGAAACATCTGGCCCTGGTAATTTGTTACTCTTCATTTTATCTACTTTTCTACACATACTTCACTTCAAGGCAGTGAGTGTGTGTAGTTTCCACCTGGAATTATGCCAACATGGAGACTTCCCTGTGCTCTGTTGTGGCAAACAGAGATGCAAATAACTGATTCAGCTTTTCCTGCTATGGGCCTATTTTCTTTGTGTACCATGGAAGGAATTTATGGGAAGTGTTTGAAAAATTATGTAGAATTAGTTTTGTGCCTTTGCAAGTGTTTCCTCTGTAGCCAGCTCAGAGCTGTGTCACTGCCAGTTTTGGTTTCTTTATGAAAGGATATTTTCCTACATGAGAAGATGTTTCACCTAAGCAGTGATAACTAATACCTTCTTAGATGTGATGTTCGCTAGACCAGATTACGCACAGCCCTCACTAGAACAAGCTGCCTACAGAAGTGGTGGAGGCCCCATCTGTGGTGACATTCAAGGTCGGGCTTGATGTGGCTCTGAGCAATCTGTTCTAGTGTGAGATGCCCCTGCTTACTGTATGGCGGTTGGACTAGACCATTATAGGTCACTTCCAACCCAATACATTCTATGATTCTAGGGTGTAAGATAGGCATGAGCTAGCATTAATCGTTCAACACCGAGTTCAACAGTCAGAGTAGAGTCATGTTTAACACATTATTTGTCATGATTTTAACACCAAAGAAATATGCTCAGGAGAGAAAGATGAAAAGACCCTTATGTAACAATTTCCACACACCTCAACAAATGTAAGTAAAGCTGTGGAAAACAGATATCTCATCATTCTCTCTCTGGGATCATGACAGAACAGATGAGCTGGCTGTGTGAAAGGAAGGGTTTTAGACTGGTAGCATGAGTCAGAGTGCAGTGTCAACAAGTCTGCACCCTGCCTCTGTCCTGCAGTATTATAAAAAATTATTATTCATATGATGAATAAAAAAACTCTAAGAAATAAAACATGCATATATTACACATTGTCTGTAAACCAAGTATATACCAATACAATTTAATGTATTTTATTTATACATATGTTTCTTTTAAAGATCTATAAAATTAATAACAATAATAATAATAATAATAATAATAATAATAATAATAATAATAATAATGATGTTTGTTGATAAACAGCTGCTGGTGTGGTACAGCCATGAAGAAGGGAAGAATGATCTACAGTTTTTAGTGAGTGAGACCTATTTGTAAGATTCTAAGTGATCCTGATTTAAACCTGGGTAAGCAGGCTGACAAGAAGATGCAGAATACAGAAGCTCTAGCAATACAGTTGTAAAAACAATTCTTGCCCTGAAGGAAGAGATTAATCCTGCTTAATTTATTTGTCAGAAAGGAAGGTGAGGAAAAAGTATGACTGATCATAAGCAATACCCATAGATAGCCAGGAAACAGAATAAATGTTTAAAGTACTGGACAGCAATAATTTCTTGTTCAGAAATGCTCTAATTTTTTTCATACAGTTTTTTCTTTTTTGTGTGGCTATCCCACATTTCATTTTCGGATTTGTAGCAGAAGTTGATCCTTGATTTAAGAAGTACTGCCTTCTCAAACAACCTTCAAAAATCAGTTTTCACAACCTTCTTGATAACCAGCTTTGCCTTTTACCTCCCATTTCATCTCTGTTGTGCATCAGTGTATGGGTCTTGCTATCAGACAACTCACTCATGGGGAAAATCTTGTTCATCATCTTCTATCTTCTATTTATCTGGATTAAGAGCTACTCCTTGTCATTTTTTAATTTCTCTCCAGTTTCACTGTGTTTAGATCTCTGGGAGAAAACTGATTAGTGAACAATTTTCCATTATAACCTTACAGTGATACTATCTGTCTCTTTGTCATTGCCAAGGAATATTCTTATTTATCATGAAGTGCAGACTCTTAAGGCTTAGATGTCACACAGCATTCTCAGATAAAATAAATAAGTAATAGAAAATAAATAAAATAATAAATAAAACCATAAATAAAACCATAAATAAAATAATGACTGTAGCACCACCCCTAACTCTGCTGCTGTCACAGCCCTGGGGCTGAATGGCAGCACTGTGCCTAGGATGGGGGTGAAATTGATAGACAAGCCCAAGTGCATCTACACTAATGCATGTAGCATGGACAACAAATAGGATGATCTGGAAGCCATTGTGAGCAGGATAGTGATGATGTAGTTGCCATCACAGAATCATGGTGGGATGACTGTCATGACTGGCATCCTGCAATTAATGGATATAAACTCTTCAGAAGGGATAAGCAAGGAAGGACAGGCAGTGGCATGGCTCTGTAAGTTAGGGAGTGGTTTGATTGTATAGAGCCTGATTGTAGTGATAAAGTTGAGCATTTATGAGTAAGGATGAAGGGGAAGGTGAATAAGGCAGATGGCAGATGCTGGGAGTCTGTTGTAGACCACGCAGGCAGAACAGGGAGGCAGATGAAACATTCTACAAGGAGCTGGCTGAAGTCTCACCATCACCAGCCCTTGTTCTGGTGGGGGACTTCAACCTACCAGACATCTGCTGGAAATATAGCACAGCAGAGAAGAAACAATCTAGGAGGTTCCTCGAGTGGATGGAAGATAACTTCCTGACACAACTTGCAAGGGAGCCTACCGAGGGATCTGCCTCACTGGACCTCATGTTCACAAACAGAGAAGGACTAGTGGGTGATGTGGTGGTCAGAGGCCGTCTTGGGCTTCACGAAAAATAATGAAATGGTGAAGTTTTCAATTCTTATTGATGTAAGGAGGAGTGTTAGCAAAATCTCCACTTTGGAGTTCCAGAGGGCAGACTTTGGCCTGTTTAGGACATTGGTTGAGAGAATCCCTTGGGAGACAGTCTTGAAGGGCAAAGGGGTCCAGGAAGGTGGACGCTTTTCAAGAAGGAAATCTTAGAGGTCCAGGAGCAGCTGTCCCCAGGTGTCACAAGATCAAAGGTCAGGGAAGACAGACAGCCTGGTTGAACAAGGAGCTTTTGCTGGGACTTAGGAAAAAAAGGAGGGTTTACCACCTGTGGAAGAAGGGACAGGCAACTCAAAAGAAGTACAGAGATCTCGTTAGGTCATATAGAGAGAAAATTAGGAAGGCAAAAGCCCAGCTGAAGCTCAACTTGGCCACTGATATGAAGGACAACAAAAAAAGTTTTTACAAATACATCAACAACCAAAAAAGAGCCAGGAAGAATCTCGATCCTTTACTAGATGGAGGGGGGTGAACGTTGCAACCAAGGGTGGAGAGAAGGCTGAGATACTTAATGCCTTCTTTGCCTCCATCTTTAATAGTCAGACCATCTTCCCCCAGGGTGTCAACCATTGGCTGAATGTGAGCCAGCAGTGTGCCCAGGTGGCCAAGAAGGCCAACAGCATCCTGGCCTGCATGAGGAACTGTGTGGCCAGCAGGAGTAGGGAAGTGATTGTGCCCCTGTTCTTGGCACTGGCGAGGCCACATCTAGAATACAGTGTTCAGTTCTAGGCCCCTCACTACAGGAAGGACATTGAGGTGCTGGAGTGTGTCCCGAGCAGAGCTACCAAGCTGGTGAAGGGTCTAAAGAAGAAGTCATATGACGAGCAGCTGAGGGAAATGAGGGTGTTTAGTCTGAAGAAAAGGAGGCTGAAGGGAGACCTCGTTGCCCTCTACAACTACCTGAAAGGAGGTGGTATTGAGGTGGGTGTTGGCCTCTTCTCTCAGATGAATAATGACGGGACCAGAGGAAATGGCCTGAAGTTGTGGCAAGGGAGGTTTAGATTGGATATTAGGAAGAATTGCTATACTGAAAGAGTGGTCAGGCAGTGGAACACCCTGCTCAGGAAGGTGGTTGAGTCACCATCCTTGGAGGTATTCAAGAAACATGTAGATGTGGCACTTCAGGGCATGCTCTAGTGGCCAAGGTTGTGGGTTTTTTGACGGGGTTTTTTGTGATTTTCTTTTTTTTGTGTTGATGGTTGGACTTGGTGATCTCAGAGTTCCTTTCCAACCATGACAATTCTGTGATTCTGTGTACTGAGGTGCCCTCCAAAGCTGCTTCATGATGTTCCCTAATAGCCTGTGATTTGACCCAAAGTGAGCCTAGCAGACCCATCCTGTCAAAAATGTCTGACCAAAAACTTCTTTTCTGTTAGTTACCAAAGACAGGTGTATAAGAAAAAAAAACTGATTCCACAGGGTGCAATCTCTAATGGGTGTTCTGATATTTTCTTTCCTTCAAAGGTACTTCTCACTCCAGTGTCTTCTCAGGCAGTCATGGCCTGATGAGTTCTTATCAGAGCTGTGGTGGTACTCAGTGATCTTGAAGGTCTTTTCCAACCAGAGTGATACTGTGATACTGTGAGCTGTTCCCAGGTCTCCTCTAGCACACTGCACAGTGTTCCTAGCTACTCCATAAAAGATAAAACTTTTAGGCTTGTGCTTGCTTTGTTTGTTTAGATTTTTTACTCTTTACAACATCAGCTATGAATGTTTTGATAATGCCCACTCTTCATTATAAATTGCTATGGCTGCAAGGTAAGGGTGAGCAAAAGTTGTATCATTAACCTGGTCATCCCTACAAATATACTGATTATTTTAATATCTGTGCTTTTTGCCAGCCACCTGACTTTTCTGAGTCCAGTTTGGGTGCTCTGGAAGCCAACAGGCATCTCTTCAGGGAAAATCAATTCACCTAATCCTCAGCTTCACTCCTCCCTGAGTAACATCTGACTCCCAACATTGCACTTTCAACATCTATTCAGGTTATCTCAGGCTGGTATCAGGAGCCTGACATGCCCTTCCTTGTTGTATTCCTTTCTGAAGCAAGGCTCCAATCAGCTGCAATGCCAGTTGGAAGCTCTTTCGTGCACAGCTCTGCTGATGTTCATAAGCATTCACACAACCCAAAGCCTGCCAAAAGCTAGGGGAGTTATTGCTAGGTGCTGCGAGGCATATATTCAATGTGCCAGAAATCATGCTGGAAATCACAAACAGTGACACTGTTCTATCAGACAACTGGGATAACATGTCCTCAGTTTTGGGGATAGATAATGATTTCTTTTCGGCTTTCTTGTATGTTAATGAATACTCCCACTTTCAGTTTTCTCACTTTTTTTCATCACTGTGTTTCAATCCACTTATCATGATACTGCATCTTTCAGTCTTGCCAGTTTTTCTTATTCAGGAGCTCCACCAGAGCTAATGGAACATACAGTTTGGTGGACTTAGGTATTATACTCACATGGGATGCTGGAGCAGACACAGCTCAGTTTTCCTGTGCTCTGAACTGAAACAGCTGAAAAGCTATTTAACCATGATTAGCACAATGCTGATCCCAAACTATTAAGCTCTGCCAAGAGGCAAAGTATACTCGCTTAGGGTGGATGCCACATAAACACAAGGGAAAGAGTGAGTTCATGTCATTCCGCAAAAAATAATGTAGCTATATCCATTGCCTATATGCATGGATATATTTCTAATTAAATTTCACAGATGACACCAATTTGGGGAGATTAGCAAATACACTTGAGAGCAGGCCACTCGGGTGGACCTAGAAAGGCTGTAGGAATGATCCAACCTTATGAAATTCAAGAACAAGCGCAAAGTCCTGCTCCTGGAAAGGAAAAGCCCCTGGCACCAGCTTAGGCTCATTCTGCCTGGCTGGGTGCATCTTTGTGGAGAAAGCCCTGAGGGCTGTTGGGCAGCAAGGTGAGCATGAGTCAGCAGCGACTCTGGCAGCAATGAAGGCCAATAGCATCCTGGGCTGTGTGAACAGGGGCAGAGACAAGAGACCAAGGGAATTGATCATCCCCTTCTGCTCAGCAGTCATTAGACCACACCTACATTTCTGCATCCAAATTTGGGGCCCCAAATACAGGAGAAACATTGACTAACTGGATTGAGTTTGTCAGAGGCCACCAAGGCACTGGAGGCTGGAGCACAGTTCCTATGGGGAGAGCCTGAGGAAGTGGACTTCTTCAGCTGGGGCAGAGAGAGCTTCAGGGGACCTAACAGCAGCTCTCAGTGTTGTAGGTCACTGGATAGAAGGAGCTGGGCTCCTTACAGCCATGCAGGACAGGAGGATGAGAGATAAAAGGTATACATTGAAAGAAGACGTATTGAAACTGCTACTACTTCTTCACAGTAGCTTGTATGGCTGTGTTTTTAACTGCCGCTGAAAATAGTGTTGATGACACAGGGATATTTTAGTTACTGCTGATAATTTAGTTACTGAGTTCACCAAGGCCTGTGCTCCTCACACCAGCCCACCAGTGAGTGGACTGGGAGTGCTCAAGAATTTGGAAAGCGATATAGTTGGGACAAGTGAGCTCAACTGACCAAAGGGGTGTCCCAGACCATATGTCTCACGCCATATGAAGGCATGCTCAGCAACAAAATTGGGGGTGGAGGTTGGTGGGGAAGGCTGCTGCTCAGGCAGTGTCTGGGCTTTGGTTGTTGGCGAGCAACTTCTTTCATTTGCATCACTGTTTTTTTAATTGGATTTCTTTT
Source organism: Apus apus (assembly GCF_020740795.1). NCBI lineage: Eukaryota > Metazoa > Chordata > Aves > Apodiformes > Apodidae > Apus > Apus apus. The sequence continues at coordinate 19,808,180 of NC_067282.1, forward strand.
CCCCTCTCTTTGTTGTTTTGGTGGGAAATTTTTCTGACAATTTTTTTAAATTCAGTCTAAATATTAAACTGTTCCTGTCTCAAGCCATTAATTTATTTCTCACTTTTACCCTTCAGATTCTCCCTCCTATCCTACTGGATGGGAGTCAGCAAGCGACTGTGTGGTGCTTAGTTGCCAGCTGGGATTAAACCATGAGAGTTGGATAGAAGTTTTTCCTCATGAGGACACCCAAGCAGAGGCAAGGTTGCCCAGAGAGGTGATGCACTTTCTGTCTTGGAACATTTTCAAGCCATGACTGGATGAAGCCCTGATCAGCTGAACCTGCTGTTTGAGAAAGTTGGATAAGAGGCCTGCTTTGATCCCCTCCTGCCTAAGCTATCCTACAGTCCTGTGATTCTATGATCTTCCATGTCCATCCTCTTGAAAATGTGTCACTCCAGTCCTTTAAAACTGTGAGCAGATATCAATGGCTCCACTTCCCTCCCACAGTGCATGCAGAGTCATCTCTTGCTGTACTAAGTGTTAGTCTGCAAGAGAGCTGAAACAGCTTTCTTCAGAAAGCAGAGTAGGAGTAGCTTCTTTATCCCTCCTTATAAGTAGTTCTTAATCAAACAAACAAACCACCACACCTTTTCTTACTTCCACATAAATAGGTAAAAAAATAGGTGTCACAGCCCCATTCCAACTGAACTGTTCTATTCCAAATGCTTAATAGAATCATAGAATCAACATTCTTCCAAATATCTACTCTACGTCTAACCTCTTTCAGTTTGAAATCGTTTCACCTTGTCCTATCACTTGTAAAAAGTCTCTCCCCAGCTTTCCTGTAGGACCCCTTCAGATACTGGAAGGCTGCTATAAGGTGCCCTCCGAGCCTTCTCTCCTCCAGCCTGAATATCCCAAACTCCCTCGGCCTGTCTTTGCAGGAGAGTTGCTCCAGCCCTCTGATCATCTTTGTGGTCTTCCTCTGGACTTGCTTCAAGAGTTCCATCTCCTTTCCGTGCTGAGGACTCCAGAGCTGAACACAGGACTCCAGGTGGGGTCTCGTAACAGTTGAGTAGGGGGGGAGAACCCCCTCCCTCGACCTGCGTATCTACTGCATAGACCGGTATTTCCTCTACTGGAGTAGAGGGGGACAAAACTTCAAATGTTGCTCTTCAAACTCACAGTTTAGGTGATTTTGAGGGGGAAAAAATCCATAATGCAGTGAGGAATCCAAGAAATATTAAATTAAATAAGCATTAAACCACCTTATGTTTTTATAGCTCCACAAAACTAATATTAGAGGCAGAGGTAAGAAATCGCAGAATTAGTGCCTGAGGAAGCATGAAGGAGCATGTCCCTCAAACTGGGATGAAAAAATCTCTTCCCTTGGGACTGTGGGTCACCAAAGGGACTGAAAATTACACCTACTCAGGAAACCACGAATTTGCATGCAATGCGTTGTTTAAAATATAACCAGGTACCCACGTTTATGCCAGCACTGGCGTCAAGTCATAGTCAGAGCATTGTTTCAGCTCTTCTTGGTAGCTCTCATTATAGTCTTCTTTTCATCTCCCCTCTGCTTTTCCTGCGGGCACAGCTCTGCGGGAGGTGTCGGGGAGCGCAGGAGCAGGGCTTGCTCCCTCGGTTTCCACCACGAGAGGTCCCCCCAGCCCCGCAGGCGGGGTCGGTCGCGCCGTGCCGTGCCGGGCTTGTCCCGGGACACCCAGGGCAGGACGCGAGCCCGGGCTGCACCCTGAGCCGCACCAGCCTCTCGGTCTTCGGCAAGTGACTTCGTCAAACTTGCGTGTCTAAAATGATAACATTCTAACTATCAAACTTGATTTCCGCCCCCCTAAATGAATTCCTTTGGGAATAACAGCAGGCTGCAGGGGAACGGCCAGCAGGGAGCCGAGTCTGCTCGGGGCGGGCCCACCAAAGTGTGCCATTCTGTTGGGAGTTCCTTCACATCAGAAGGTATTTAAAATAATGGCATTTGCAAATCCCTGCTGTGTTGTCTCGTGTTTGCACTAACCCGTCCCTGTGTTTCAAAGGCTGAATTTGTACACATTCTTTTAATGGAAGAGTAAGTTAAAAAAAACAAAACAAAACAAAAAAACACAAAACAGTAAAATGACCGTTCAGAATAATTCAGAAAAATACTCTTGTCTCTGATGAGACCTCACATAAACCCAACTGCTGTCACTTCCCTCCAAAGTAACTTTTAAAATTATAATGGAAGTGCAAATTCCTGGGTGCCAGTGGGAGCCCTGAGCAAGTGGGTGTGCATTACACTTTCTTTTCATGCAGCACTTGCCATGTGCTTTCACTGAAGCATATTTTAAGCTGCATCTTAGTAGGCATCCAGATGACTTCAGGCACAGGTGTGCTCCAGCCAAATTGTTAACATGAATAATGATTCGTGGCAGTGAAAGCGACATGTATCTGTGCAATACTCATCAACATGAAAGGCTGGTGCAGGTGGCAGCATATTAGCCACCCTGTTTTGGTCAGTGCTGCATCTCAATATTTGTCACACATCTTATTTTTAAAAAAAATTAGAAATCACATGAGAGACCAACTTGTTGAGCATTAATCACCATTGCAGAAGGGAATGGCGAGGAACAGGTTGGCCTGGTTGTACAGTTATAAAGAACCAGGGGCTAAATTTGGCAAGACTGCACCCTAGCCCTAATCCAACAAAGCATGTGTTTAAATTCATAAGCAATTCATTGACATTGGTATGGTTATTCTCATGTTCGAAATTAAGCGCTTGTAAAAATGCCATACAGAATTGGACCTATCCCTTCAGCGCCCCCAGAGTGTTCACACAATAGTGCCCTTTGTAGTGTTTGAAAATCTGGTTCCTCAGCTTCCTTTGCCTGCAGTGATATTGCATAATATGAGAAGCAGGTTGTTTTGGGCCCAGTCCTGCTGTGAGCTCCATTTAGGCAGACATGAAAGCAGTAGAAAGTCTCTAGCCCAAGCCTCTTAAAACTTGATTGCACAAACTGCAATGATTGGATCCAAGCTTCTGCTGCATCCTTTCCCCATCATACTGCTTCTCAAACTATGGCAAAACTACTTCAGCCTAGTAGTTCACCATCATCACTGCACCAGGAGAACAGCTTTAGCTTGCATAAAACTTAGGTAGTGCTTTATCGTGACAAAGTGCCCTGTGAACTTAGAGCCTCCAGAATTCTCTAAGTGACTTCTCATTAAGACACTGCAAGAATACATCCAGTGGAGTTAAATTTTTGTTTTACAAAGCTTCCTAAAAATCTTGATAAATTCCCAGATGCAAGATGTTCTGTAAATCTATAGCATTGTTACAAAATGAAAATTCTGAATTAGTCTGAATGCAAATGTACCTGAGTGATGCCTCAGTAACATACCTCGGCAATGTGCAGCCATGCACGAAGCAAAGTGCGTGTATTCGCATGCAACTAGTCATAAACCTTTATGCTTTAGCACTAGATGACCTAGGGGGGAAATAAAGTAACCTTGTAAGTGGCTGATTAAAAGGGAAAAATGTTACCCTGTCATTAAAAAGTGACTGAAGAAAGGAACAAATTTCCAGACCAAAGAAATTAACTGAAAGAATTTGAATTACTTTCTGATGTTAAGTATATCAGGCATTTGGACAGTGGCCATCACTGCAAAACAACCGTGTGGTGAGCCAGGAGTCATGTTTGTCTCATAACTGTCACCAAGAAGGAGTGGGTGAGGAGGGCCCTTCCCAAAGGACGATAGCGCAGCAGTTGCATGGATTCCTGCTGGAGAACAGTCATGTAGTAAGTTAAAACTGTATGAGGTGCCAGCTTGATGCCTTGCAGTAGTGCTTTTAGCCAGGGAACTGGCTTTGTGTTTTGATAGCAAAGAGACAGGAAAAATATTTGTGTGCATGTATATGCATCCATACTTTAAATTCCACTTATAGAGAATAGAAACTGCCCCCTAAAATGGGCTACTGCAGAGATTAGAGCAAAAATTTGAGAAGCAGTTTCCTTGAGTCTGGCTGCTAAGGTTGTACTTAGACACTTTAAATAAAGTTTTGAAAATTACAGAATCATAGAACCACAGAATGGTTTGGATTGGAAGGCACCTTCAAGATCATCTAGTTCCAACCCCCCTGCCATGGGCAGGGACACCTCCCACTAGACCAGGTTGCTCCAAGCCCCATGCAGCCTGGCCTTGAACACTTCCAGGGATGGGGCCTCCACCACATCTCTGGGCAATCTGTTCCAGTGTCTCACCACCCTAACAGTAAAGAATTTCTTCCTAATGTTTAACCTAAATCTACCTTCTTAGAGTTTACAGACATTATCCCATGTCCTCTTGCTACATGCTCTTGTAAAAAGTCCCTCCCCAGCTTTTGTGTAGGCCACCTTCAGATATTGGAAGGCCGCTATGAAGGTGCCCCCCAGCACCTTCTTTTCTCCTCTTCTCCAGGCTGAACAATGCCAACTTTCCCTCTGATCATATTTGTGGCCCTCCTCTGGACTCTCCCCAACAGCTCCATGTCCTTCTTGTGTTGGGGGCCCCAGAGCTGAACATGCTACTCCAGGTGGCATCTCAAGAGAGTAGAGTAGGGTGGGAGAATCCCTGCCCTTGACCTGGGTATCTGCTGGATCTTTCTAACTTGAATGGAAAGTGGAACATACGGTTTACGCACAGTCATAAACTGGGGGTTTGAAGACGACTTTTATTAAACTCTTGGCCATCAAGTAGAAATAACTTGAACAAACACATATGCTTACATCAACTTTGAAGTAAGCTTGTGAAAAATTTATTCATAGGGCACACATTTGTACATGTTATTAAAAATGCATGCATGGAAACACTCAAAGTGATGTAAATAGAATCAGAGTGCATGGCTGAAGCCTCAGTAGCAGAATGTGTGTAGTACACAAACATCACACTGCTGTGGACTTTGAATATCAATGTGGTTTTCACCCACCACTTTATTTGCTTTTTAACCTTCTCTTCCACAACATGTAGACAGTGATTCCAAGCACCAGGTAGAGAAGGTGCCTTCTGTCCTCTCTCTTCACCCTGACACTCTGCACGTTTCTGACTTCACATTCACCATGACCCTCTTGCTGCCTTCTCCACTGAAGTGTAGGGCTTAATTCTCCAGAAATGTCCCGTTATCTTTAAAAAAGCAACAATTCTCTGTATTTGGTCTTTAATTTCAATGGTACAAATCCATCAATGTAGTACAAATTACAACAGAATTTGGCCTTTGCTGACTTTGAAGCAATAAGGGAAAATGTGCATAATCATTAACATCTGTGAATTTACACATTTAGAAGCATGTTTTCAAACAAAAGTAATGTGCTCTCTGAATATGTGATTAGTAGAGTAGGGATAAATCCTACAGCTATATTGAAGTCTGAGGTGTGAATAACAGTAAAGCTTTGATTTCAAATGCTCACGAGAGTTTTCATAAAATATTCTACATTAGGCAGTAGATTTATCATAAAAACTTTTAGGAAAAGCTACAGACCATTATGCTAAAAATGGCACAGATCAGAAATAAATACATAAAAACACTATTTGTAGGGAGAGGTAATGAAGGCCATATTTGGATAACATAGACCATATTACCTCTTTTCATAAACTTTATCTTGCTTATGTCCTTAAATGGTCACTGCTATGTAGCACTGAAGGGAGACGCTGCTTTTAGGCAGGATTCCCAGTTTGAAGTGTCTCTTAATTTTCTTCTTTACACTCAAGAAGTTTTTAAAACATCTAGCAGTTCCTCAGTAACCCACCCATGATGTAGCAGACATCTTTTTTTTTTAAATAAACATCACACATTCCAGAATGTCTAATGAATCTCCTCCATGCCTCTGCATATTGGAAAGGGGGGCTGCACAGAAGTGTTTTCCCAGGATGCAGCAAATGGCTCTGGACAATAGTGGAACTATTCCAAATATTTCCCCTTCACTGTGAGTAAAAACTGTTCCTGTGCACTGAGAACCCTTTGAACATTTTATTTCTGCTAAATGTTTGGACCCATAGAGGACATATTTGCACCCAAGTATTGGAGTTAGTGTTGTAAAGATTGGAGCTTTTCGGTTTTGATTTCTGTGGCTCTGCCTGAAGCACACGTAAGTGCCATAGTGCCCCATCATCTCCATCCACCTCCCTGACCAGCCGGACTGGACATCTCTTGGGGTTTGCCATGGCTCTGGCCTGGCTCACATCTCCACGTGTCCTTCTTATGGAAACCAGGGATCTGGAGAGGGACAGCTGGAGTGCACATGAGTTTCACCCCAAAATATGATCAACACATGGTCTCTGTGCGCGTCCTGACTTAGAAATTCAGATGCCTCCCAGGTTATAGTGTCTAGACAGAGGCTTAGTACTTTTGGGACGTTAATTTACGTTTTCCTGCACATAGGTCTCTCATCTGCATAGTAGAGGTCCACATTGCTTGCTGTCAGTTTGGAGTAAGGACAGTCTCCTGACTTCCTCTTTGAGGGTTAAAATATTAACATCCTGATTTCTATTTAGATCTCTAGCCCGTATTATAATTAATACATGGACAATAATTTGTTGCAAAGTGTTAGAACACCTGTGTAGGGTGCATCATACTACCAGAAATCAAAAGAGCAGATAAAATAGAAGTTTAATCTCTCAATGATACATAATGCATGCTTCTCTGCTATACACCTGAACATGGTGATGACTGATGCCACACACCACATAAATCCAGAATGCTTATAAAAAACATGTGTCTCATCACCTGTTATCCAGCTTCTTTCCTTTTTTTCACTAAAACAACTGCAAGTGAAATACAGCCTTTCAAGCCAAAGAAACTCTTCAGCCAGCGGCCAGTTTCAAAGGGTTCGTATTAAAATTGTATGAAAAGCAATCCGACAGGAATAACTTTGGCAATTCAAAAGCATAAGAACTGGCAGCTTCAAATTCCATATTGGAAGTTGACCTATTTTTAGAGACAAATGATAATTTCTGCTTCACTTTAAATCTATTTTATTTCTGGAGCTCCAGCCAGCTGCCTTCCTAATAAAAATGAATAATAATAATAATAACTACAACATGTGAACACTGGCATCCTCACAGGGGCTTGCAGTTTTTAAAAAAAACATTGCTAACAGTCACTCTCTGTTGCTGCAGCAATCCCATCCACAGCCACACGCACCTTAAGTGAAGGTAAGCTAAATTTTTGGCAGCAAATTTTGAATTAGGAATTATTTTAAGGTAAATATATGCAATGCAAGCTATGAGGAAAAGGATGTGTATCTAGACACCTGTTTTTCATTTATGATCTTGGATTAAATTGATCTCATCCTCAAGGCAGGAAAAGGATCATCTGAATCCATCTGGAAGAAGCTGAATAAATGGTAATTTCACCCATTCCACAATGTGAACTGATGTTTATCCATTTAGACAACACATCTCAGCACCCTTTTGAATACAGGAACAGTAACTGTTTGAACTGGTAACAGCCTCATAGTTAATAAGTAAATATTGTTTTCAGAGCTCAGCTTACTGGGCCAGAAAGAACAAAACATGGTGGGTTTTAATACAGCAAATAGAAGGACTCTGTGGCCATCTAAAGGATAAAGTCTTTTCTACCTGCAAATTTGCTAACTTGGTCGCTTTTACTCAACATGTCATTTGTTTTCTCAGCAAGTGAGAATTGGATTCTGTGCTGGGCAGGGCCGGGTGAGACCTCCTTGACCACTTACTGTATGTAGGGGGTGTAGAAGGCAATAATTTCTTTCATGATGATAAATGGAGATTTGGAATATATACGAATTTTGGGAAACACCTTCTTTGCTGTCCTAATAAAGCCCATTTGGCTCTGCATTCAGAAAGGCTTTATTAGAGCTGAAGGATGGAGGCACATATATAAGAAGGTGCAAAGAGCTGGTACCATGGAACCACACGTATACACACAGTTGCACACATACACGTACATGCACAAAGATGTGTGACAACTTTTTGTCTTTCAATATATGCACAGGCCACAGTTACTTCTTTGAGCTAACATACAGCATCTATATTATGCTGATGTCCTTAATTTATGGACATGAATGTGTCTTCAAACAGTAAGTTTAGCAAAAATAAGTAAATAGACATATAATTAAAATGCTATCAAAATTAGTATCAGTTTTGCCCCAAAAGACCACAAATTACATCCCTAAAACAGTGGAGAAGTAGAATATCCTTATTGCTACATTTTTTTCAATGAAGGGTTACAACTTTCAAGTAAAAACCATTGTCATAAATAGTGACACAATTGTTTCCAAAAAATAAAAATGAAAATAATAATGAAGGCAAATCCACCTTTATGGAATTAAATCTGTATTTCCTTCAATAGTTGAATTTGTGCAGAAAACAGTAATTCTGTTAATGCAAAAAAAAATATCCTCAAATAACCAAAAAGGACCAGGAATCCAAATGGCAAATAGAAAACATTCTGTACTAATAAGTTTCCTGTGTTTCACTGTGTTTGCAACTACACTAATCCTTTTTTTCCCCTCACTAGTTTCTGTATTGTTAATTGCTAGTACAGCCACTCATTTTCATTACAGAAATCTGAACTAGGAAACAAGGGGAATATAATAGTTAATCAAATACTATACAAATAGAAGCACTTGTATCATGTCCTTAAGGGCATTGGCTGATTTTTAGATTGAGACTTTATCTTGCACATCATATTACATAGTGTAACATTTGAATATAAATAATGAGAGAGAGAGAATTAAGTAAGTAATACCAAAGCAACTTCAGCAGCATCTCAAGTCTCATATTTTTGCAAATCAGCTGCATACAGGGCCACTATTTATTTATTTATTTATTTATTTATTTATTTATTTACTAATCTTACCTAGATGTCTTTCTAGTTTACTCAGTTCTGGGAGCTTGTTCCAATTCCTTTTTTTTTTGGGGGGGGGAATATATCAAAGTGAGAAGCCAAATACAACTTCTGACAAGTATAACTCGGCAAGATGGTTTTCAGAGAGAGACCTTTAGGTGGGTTCATTATTTCATCCAAAGCAAAATTTGCAGCTGCTACGAGCTGACTGAAGACCTTCCAAATTTTTCCTTTTTGTTGTGGATCTTCAGATATCATTGTTTTTGCAGATATCTCCCCAACATGTCTTGACAGCTACTTGATCTCATATTATCTGATAAGAGAATGTAGAATAATTTAATGTTATTAATAATAAACTCTCTTAAGTTCTACTTTGCAAACACAAAGTATACTCACATGAAATGAGCAATGTATGAGTATGCCCTGACAAGTTTACCATCTAATACCAAGAGCCCCAGAGAACTCTTCTTATACCCCAAATGAGAGAATACAAGCAAGACAAGAGATCAGGCAACTGCTATGGGGAAGAAGAATGGAAATTAAAAATATCGGGAGGAAGTCTGCTATAGCAAATGGGTTTTAAGAATGGTTATAAAAGAAAAAAAGAGAAAAAGAAAAAAAAAAAGAACAAAGTTTGCTGTTTCATTTGTACTCTTTTGTAGTTTTGCCTTCATTCCCAGGATAGACTCTATTCCTTATGGCTTCACTCCAGCTGTTTCTGGGAAAGGAAAGGTAAAAGGGTGCTGGGCTTTGCAGCATGCCCTGTGCTCAGCCAAAGACACCTCTCCTCTGAGCTCTCTCACACCTTGCATACAACCTGGCTGCTTCAGGCTCTCTCTGCCTCTCAACACCATGCTTCCCAGCACCCACAGGCCCGGGAGTATCCTCTGAGGTGCACACTGGCCTAGGAACAGATGTAATAACAAAAGGGATTGAATAAAAGCTGAAAAAAAGGTAGCCATGAAAAATGGAAGATGAAGCTGAGTCCACCACTCTTCCTACAGCTGCAAGGAGGCTTGTGGGCTTGTCTATATACTTCGGTACCACCAGTTGCACATCTGCCACACCTGTTGCCCAAGCTTGGCAAGCCATGACCCTGTATTAACACAGCCCTGAGTTTAAGGTAAGAAATTTTGCTGCGAAGAAGTATTAAGCAGCTCATACTACACAAGTGTGCTTGTATGTTAGTCCTGAGCTGGGCCTTATCTTGCAAGTTCAGAGATCCAAGTGCCTACGCTTATCCATATATACACAGCATAAAGGTCTGTATTTTTCCATTCTCCATACATATGTAGATACATTCCTTTTCAGTCTCTCACAACTATTTTTTTCAATTAATTTAACACAGCTAGGTTTAAGATAAAGCCTTAGTCTTTTTCTTTTTCATTAAAACAAATTCTTTCATTATGAATATGGATATCAACCTGCAAATCATTATTTCTTTCTCTAGTCTTTATGGATGAAATTCACTTCTGGCACAGATGGCTATATATATGATCCTGTAGTAGATGAAAAGATTGCAGAAAGAGGGGCTGCAGGATCTTGTGTTCAAAACAGCTCACAGGCTTGCTAGAAAGGTCTCAGCTGCACAGCTTAGCTCGTTGCAGCCTCAAGCAGCGACCTTTGGGGTGCATGTTTGTGTGAAGCCAGGGTTCCCACAGCCACCCAGCTGGCCTGGCAGGCTGAAGCAGCAGACACAAAGGTGTAAGTCTGCAAATGCTAAACTGCAGCCTGCTCTCTCCTAAGCTCTCTGTTCTGCACCTCTAACATCGCTGCCTGAATATTTGTGATCTCTGTTCCCCAGCATGCCATTCCTTGGACTTCAGTAACACCACTCACAGGAGTGGAAGCTTGCAAGACAAAAGAAAACCAAACAAGGGTTTTTATGATACAATATTTCAATCTCTTCATGGATTAAGCTGATTAAATGGACGTAAAAGGGGTGTTCGCTGCAACACTACTTCACTTATGAGATTCCTGCAGTTCAGCACTAAGGAAGTTTATCAAAACCTCTGTGTCCCAAGCTAAAACTGATGGAATGAAATGACTTGTAACTGTGGAATGCATTTCCAAATGGAGACATAAGTGTCTAATTCTTTGCCTTAAGATTACATCTAAACATATTTTACCCATCTCAAACCCTTCAAACTTTAAAACTTTACAATAGCATAATTGATTTTAATCTTTTCTAAGCACTTATCTGGTACATGAAACTAGATAGTGCATATTGTGATTCAGTCCTTAGGCTTAAAAATTGTAAATAGTGTTCCTTTGAAAAATAAAATATAAAATCAAATATTATATCTCTGACAGTAATAGGTTTCTCAGTCTATGGCTTTATTACTTGTGCTTGAGGTAGGAGCCCACAATTGTGAGAAGAATATTTGCACAATGTTGTAACATGAAGCAACATTAATAACTGGCTTAACTGAAATACTGTGTAGACTAAGACCTTAACTTTGCAAGCCTGTTTATAAAATATTTTATAAGGATCTTTAGCACTTCTGTCATGACTATGTCATTTTAATACTCATTAATGTCAAACTCCGAGGAAGAGTGAAAAGCTTAGAGCACCACTGGGAAGGGATGCCACAGGTGCTGGGGCACAAATCAAAGTTCATGACCCAAAATTACATGTTGAAGTGTCCGTACTACCTGGCAGAACATCTATGAACATCTACCTATGAAGGATCTACAAATGGGATCGTTACACAGCAGTGCACAAACTGCATGGCCAAATACACAAACCACCAGGAAATGAGAAGGGGAGGTCCCAGTATCTTCCCTGGGGGTCTGAGGGTGCAGCACCATCTGCCAGGTCTGCTTCCAGTCAGCTCCAAGTCTGACCCAGCCAGCACATCCTGGTCTCCTTGATGTACTGTCTCAAACCTCAACAAAATTCCCCAAGTGAAGCCTTCACCTCTGCTGAAGACCATATCCTAGTCTCCCACAGACTAATGACCAGCAAACACACCCAAAACCAACAAACCCCATAGGTGATAACACACAGCTTTCGCAAAATAAATCTCTTCTATGATTCTTCTTTATGTAAACACTAGTATTATGTCAATTTCATACAGTTTTGTATGAGATGGTAAGATTACTGATGCATTCCCTGGGAGGTGTGAGTCCCAACCTCCAGGTCTCTGCCAGTCTGAGGGCATTTGAACACATTTGTCTCACAGGGAAAGCCCAGACTATACATCTGGTGAGTGATGTGTTCCCATGACCAGTACTAAAAACGTATGTAAATGTTCTTTTATTAAAAAAATATATATATAAAAAATTAGTCATTTGAATTTCTTGAGAATCTTGGATTAGACTATCTCATCTTTTGATGAGACCCACCATCATTGAAGCAGAGCAGGACACTTTGAGAAATTAGTTTCAGCTCTCTGATTCCCTGCCTAAATTTATCTTGCTTAGGGAGGCCTGGAAACTGGCTCACCCTTTCCAGGGAACAACCATCTCTTGTGGATCCTCTACTGTGGCAGGGCTGGCTATGACAAAGGCATAAGTGGGGTGGCTGGAAAGCAAAAGGCTTATCTGTTTTTCCAGTCTATTTGGTGGAGAGATGTCAATGAGTTTTCACCACGTACTGCTCCTCTCATCCAGAAATTTGGAAAGTGGGAAGGCAGCAGGAACACTCAGGTGAATGCCTCCAGGGCTCACTTGCCCTGCGCTGGCACAAGTAGGTGTAATTTCGATCTCATGGGTCAGCAGAGGTGAAGTGAGGAAAGGATGTCTCTTCTGCTTTTAGAACAGGAAAAAACATAATTTTTAAACTGAATGTAATGTCTACGGTAAGGTACCTCAGATCCCTTAACATACTTACTGCAGCCCTTAAAACTGTGCCTTAAAATTACTAATCAAACTAGAGACAATGCCTACTTCATAAGGAGCAATGGGAACAAAATCTAGAATATATGCTGAAACACAAATTTGTTTGTTTTCTCCATATTTTTCTCTTTTTTAAAATATTACTCATTTTAATGCAGTCAAGAGTGGGATGAAAGGATACAAAGATAAAGCTGCAGATACCCATTTGAGGACTTAGGTACCACTCTAACATGAGACATTTTAGTTCTGACTACAAAGCATCTCACAGGCTTTAGGACACAGAAAATAAACAGTGTGAAGTGTTTTAGCCCTTCGCCTCTTATTTCACTGTGTTGAACTGGAACAGAGACTGCAGTGAAAATTCCTGAGAGCTGAATTCAATCTCCATCTTGGATACATGACTCTTTCTCTGTTACATGACATTCTCCAGCCTGTCATGTAGTGCTGTCATACAAAACCATTTATAACTTGTTAACAAATTAGTGACAGGGACCTGAATATTTTCCCACAATGGTAATTACATGTTTTAATAAAGATTCATATGTTGATCATTTAAAGGACATATAAATAGTGAGTCAAAATAGCCTTCCTTGACATCTGGAAACAAATGCATTTGCCAGAAGGTGGTGCAAAATTAATGCATAAATTATTTTAACAAAAATTAAGCTGACAACCAACAGCACTGAGAAATGTGCCACAGATTTCTTGATAATTTCATAGCTATTATTATTAGAGAATATTGTAGGACAAACACCATGAAAGGCAGTGAAAACTCAGGCTAGGGTCCTGACACAGACTTCTCATAGGGGAATGTGTGTTGCCTAGTTTCTGAAGGAAAATTCAGTTATGATTTTTATAATGCTCAAAGATTTCTTTTGGCAGAAAGCTGGTCATCTGCAGTGGAGTGTGGTGCAAAAAGCACTCAGTATTCACCTTCTTGACAAAGCCTGCTCTCCAGTCTTCACAGTCCGTTTCCACATGCTCCCCTTTTCTCTCTTGGTAGCTAGGGAGCTTTCTGCAGGGAGCAAAAAAAAAAATCAGCCACAAGGATAAAAACACTGAGGTGGCTTCTCCATGCACCAGAGGAGCCCCATATCTGGCCCACAGTGGGACAAAGGCTTGAAGCTTGAGTTTCTCTTTGCATTTTTTGTTTATATTTTTGAACTTAATTTAATGCTATCTCTTCTTATATCGAGATTTCCTACTATTTTATCTTCTTTGTGGGAAAATTATCCAAATTATGTTATTCATTAATGGGATTTGCATAGTGTCAGTGACTGAAGAAGGTACATTTGGTACATCTTAGTGAACAACTGCAGATGCAAGTCTGGTCACCACGTATAAAAAAATCCTAACAAAAGGAAAAATTGAATTAATAAAGGATCTCTCAGATATAATATGAAAAATTATGAGGTGTGATGAAAAACATAATAAACATTAAATTCAATTTGCAGCCCAGGTAGGAAAAAATAATCCTCCCTAAGAGCTTAGCAATGCATCTATAAAAGACTCAGTTCTGAATTCCTGAGATTAGAAGAAACTTGGCATCTGCATCAACATTTGCAGAATCAAAGTTCACACTGAAATAAAGTTTCCCTCTTTCAACTTTTCAGTTTTCTTTTTTCTTTTCAGCCTTCCTTTCCTCTGCACCCACCACCACACAGTCTCTTTTTTTCCTTGTTTGTTGCCATAATGCAGAAAAGTTCTTTGAGGATTTTTTTCCCAGCCCCACCTGACGAAAAACCATAAAGCCCAGTGCAATGCAAATAAAAATGTCGTCTGGTTTCACATGTTTTAAGTGCCTGGCTTTTTGTTTTTATAATTCAAAAAATTACTTTATTTTAAAACCTCAGACTTTAAAGAATATCTTCATTATGCCCTGAAAACCAGCACAAAGGCAAAAGATAAAGAAAACAGGTTTTAAAATGAACATTTATTACTTTTTTTTTCTCTGACAAGCTTTAACACAAGCAGCTGCAACAGTGAAATAATGAGATGTATGATCCTTAACCCTTTGGATGTCAACTTTAATCTACATTTTTAAAAGGAATCAACATTTTTTTGTGCACTTGCCCTACCTGTCTCCCAGGCTATGCCTTTGGGATAAGTACATTCTCCTCTCCTCAGATGGCCACCAAGTGAAAGCTCTGTTTTCATTTTGCAAGTGTTTGGTTGTTCCAAAAGAATAACTAAGAGGAGTTATGACCATTAGCACTCCTGTGTCCAAAAATGCAGCCTTCAGGAAAAAAATAAATATTGAGATATTATCTACAGGCACAAGTGGGCACTACTAAAAAAAAAAAAATGCAAGGTTTTGTGAATCATGTTCACAACATTCACTGAAGTACAATCTTGACATGACAAGTGTGTTTGTGTGAGCAAGTGTCTAAAACTGAGATGAACAACCATCAGATTTGGCACAGAGGAGACAAGGTGTGGAAATGGATATAAGCAACTTTTCCAGTCCTTTTATCTCCTTTTATTTCCTGATGGCCAAACTAGCCCTCAGTATTATATGTGAACAAACCTGACTATCCCAATAATGCAGAGACAAAGCAAATCAACAAGACAGATGCTGCCCAGAATGGCCCATGTCCTCGGGACGCCCATCCCACAAGGCACACACTCTTCATACTTCAGAGGTCCCAGGGTAGCTCTTTTTTGAGCACCCTGTGCTCCCTGCTATTGCACAAAGGCTGAAAAAAAGACTGCAGGAAGGAACTGACCCTGATTTAGGCTTACATTACTTAAGCTTCCACCTGATTTCTTCAAGAGAAAGAAACTGCACGTGCTTGGAGGCAGAGCATGGCTGGGGCATGAGGAGGGAAGTTCCAGGGACAGCCAGCCCCAGCCCTCCCCACTGCCCTCTGCCCCAGAGGTCAGTTTGCTGCAGGAGCAGCAGACCTCTCCCAAAGCTCAAGTGCCTGCTGCTGCATGGGAGACACACAGACACACAAAAAAGCCACCCATCCTCAGCTAACAGGCAGGCTGGTCATTTCCTTGGGCTATGTTTCCTGTGGCAGAGGAGTGTGACCTACCGGTCTGCCTGTCATGCAGAGATGTAATTTGCTCTCCTTTGCAAAGTAGAAGTGCCTTTGATCTATAGCCTGGATTAAAGTCTTACTTTGAAGATTTGCTCAGTGGTGCTACATTTAAAACTTTCCTGTAAATTAATTTAAAGACCCCACAATTATCTTAGAAAGAGAATTTCCAAGCTCTGCAGCTGTGTGCCTTGTGATCTCCTTTCACAGAAGCTTGGCTTGAAGGAGGATCCCTTTGCAGCTTCCAAATATAGGATCCCTTCATTTTACCTTGGGACACCTCAGGTATGTCCAAGGATACAGACTGAAAATTATTTCCCTAAATGATGCTCTCCCAGAATTGGGTTCAGACAACACAGAATCACAGCCAGGGGTTCCCCCACACAAGCCTGATGCCAGCCAGATGGGCTAATCCCACCCCTCCCAGCGTTTCAAATGTAGCCCAGGCCCCTAAAGAGCTCTCTTACAGAACAGTTAAATTAACCAATTGGATAGAAAACTTGGTCCTTTGCACTGCTTTGGAGTACTGTTTTGGAGTGTTTTAGCAGTCCTTTTGGTTACAGACACTTTAAGACCAGATCAGGCCACCTCATTTCCTTGCCATGCCAGCTCTTCAAACCCTTGGGACTGATAACTGTTACATTAGTGGCAATCCCTGAGAAGCAACTTGCCAAACTAGATTAAGACCATTGCAAATTTATACCTAATAAATACATGTGTATACAAGAAAATATATTAAAATATATTCCAAGTAAAACACATCATTAAAGTGAAAGGAGGGCACACAAGAAAATTCAAAGGTTCAATAATATTACAATCCAACCAAATATATATACACTGAAAAGTTTTATATATGCTGGTCAGCTAAGGAACCATTCAGAATCATACCAGCTTCTTAAAATGTGTTACTATTTTCTGGGATTCCTCTGTAAATGCCATTTGCAGTAATTTATACACATCAGTGACCCGTACTGAGCAAAAGATCACTACCACTCAAATGTATAACATTTAGTACTCTATGTGTATCAATACCAGTGCAACCATACACAGGAGTGTGCTTTTGGAGATTAATATGCTGATTTTTTTTTCCCACTGCCACATACCATAAATAATCTCTGATCGTGCTGTCTTCATGTGTCTTGTATGTACGTTTATTCTGTTCCCTTCAATAGTTCCTTAGAAGCATGTAAAAAATGATGTTTTTTTTCCAGAAGATAGGTGGTTTTACTGCTTTCCATTTTCATGCTCTTTAATTGGCTATTTTACATTCCTGGTTCCTTTTACATCTTTTACATCAACAATTTGTCTTGCAAGATCCCCAGCCACCCATCCAGCCCTTGCTCCTTCTCTGAAATTATCTTTTGTTTAAAATAGTTTGTGATGTATTCTTTGCTTCTGATTATAGCTAATTCTTCTCATTCTACACAGATAAAGTAGGTTTTGTTAGATTAATTTTTAACCAGGCCAGAAGCTGCTGAGATCATCTAACCCAATACTCTGAAAAATAATTGCCACAGGACTGCCTTGAATTAACTCCCCTTTCAACTGGAGACCCCTAGAAACACATGTGAACTTAATTTAAACAATTCCAGTGATGGTAAATTGACCACAAGCCATGATAAACTGTTCCAGAGTTTAATTAACATGTCTATTAAAAATGTATGCTTTATTTGCAGTTTACATTTATCTGCTTCATCTTGCACCAACTGGATGTCATTAAAGCCTAGTTTATTTTAGTTCAAACAGCCTTTTCATAATGAATTTCTGGTTTTGATATAGGTACTTACATATTTGTTGACTCTCTCATCCCGAGGCAAGTTTTTGAAGACTCTGGTCATTCCTACTGCCCTTCACCTTCTTGACATTTAGACCTGAGATCCTGGCACTTTTTTTTTTTCTCTGAGTTCCATAGCCATCTGGAGACACAGTCAACATTTAAGTCTAAACTTTTAGTCTCTATTCCCCTATTCGCAAATCCAAAGATGGAAACTGTCTTTTTCACTAAATTATCATTTTCAGATTATAATCATTGAAGCATAAAATAATCATAGAATGGTTTGGGTTGGAAGAGACCTTCAAGATCATCTAGTTCCAAACCAACTGCCATGGCCAGGGACACCTCTCACTGGACCAGTTCTGGGTTCCCCAGTTCAAGAGGAACAGGGATCTACTTGAGGGAGTCCAACAGAGGCTATGAGGATGATTAAGGGACTGGAACACCTGTCTTATGAGGAAAGGCTGAGAGACCTGGGGCTGTTTAGTCTAGAAAGGAGAAGACTGAGGGGGGATCTAATTAATGTCTATAAAGAGATGAGGGCTGGGCATCAAGAAGGCAGGGACAAATTCAAAACCTACCTAGACACGTTCCTGTGTGATATACTCTAGGTCATCCTGCTCTGGCAGGGGGGTTGGACTAGATGAGCTTTCGAGATCCCTTCCAACCCCTAAGATTCTGTGATTTTGTGACAACCTCTTTTCACTTGTGGCCTGTGATAGGATGAGGGACAATGGATTCAAACTCAAGGACAGAAAGTTCCACCTCAACATGAGGAAGAACTTCTTTACTGTGAGGGTTACAGAGCACTGGAACAGGCTCCCCAGAGAGGTTGTGGAGTCTCCTTCTCTGGAGATTTTCAAGAGCTGTCTAGATGCCTTTCTGAGTGATCTGCCCTAGTTTTCTTTTTTTGGTCCTGCTCTGGCAGGAGGGCTGGACTCGACGATCTTCGGAGGTCCCTTCCAACCCCTAATATTCTGTGATTCTTTGATTCTGTGATAGACCAGGTTGCTCCAAGTCCCATCCCAACCTGCACTTGTACACTTCCAGTGATGGGGCCTCCACAACCTCTCTGGGCAACCTGTTCCAGTGTCTCACTGCCCTTACACTAAATAAGTTCTTTTTAATGTCTAACCTAAAACTCCCCTCTTCCAGTTTTAAGTCATGAACCTTGTTCTCTTGTGACATGCCCTTTGTAAAAAGCCCCTACCCAGCTTTCCTATAGGCCCCCTTCAAGTACTGGAATTCCACTATACTATCTCCCTGGAGCCTACTTTCCTCTTGAAAACTCCCTGCATAGGAGACTGAGACAGAGAGACACGCCCAAACCAACATCTATCAGGGCACCATATATTAATTTAACTTTTACTACTAGTAGCATCAAGCTGTTATTTACTAAAAGCAGATAATAGTATATTCAAGTATTCAGACACATGTTCATGATCCCTCCTTGCTACCCAGCTGGAGCAGCCACACAGGGTTGTTCTGAGGCTGTCGGGGCTTCAGGTGAGTCATCAGCAAGTCTCTCAAGGTCTTGTGCTTCATGAGGATGCATGCAGCAGCCACCCATCTTCCACAATACAGTCCAAATTGTACAACCTTTGTAGGTTTTGGCATGTACTCATAGCTTAGCACAGGCTCTTGGTGGCCTAAGTTCACCTGTTATTATGGATTCCTTAGGACTAGGAGTCTCCAGAGATTTTGTCAGCTGCTGAAAGACTTTCACACTCTGTTTCTCAGTACATCATTCTTCTTTCCTCAGCCTGCAGTTTTCAGGTCACTATTTCTGCATTGACACATGGAGACCCCACAGAGCCCATGCGCACAACCTCACCCAGGAGAGGTGTTCATGGCATATCATCATGATGCTCAAGCCTTCTCCAGAGTCTCTCCTTCCTAGGCTCCTCACCTGCAATTATGGCCTGAATCCTATTCTCAGCATATGGACATATCAGTGTGCCCAAACATTTCTTTATAGTAAATTTCCCAGATTATTCAGGTGATCCTAGATTCACAATCTCTCCTCACTACAATCTACCTCTTCCCTAGGCATGTCAAAACCAGAACAAATTTTCATGTAAGAGTGTTGAGAATACTTTTTACATTATCTTTCACACAGACCATCTTGTTGCTAAATACCAAAATATGCCTGACAACAGCAGAGAAAAATATATCATTGTTTCATTACTTAAAGATTTTTTTTATTTTAAGTATTCTTCCCTCCCCCAAAAAAAGTTGAAGTGAGCATTACATATTTCTGACTCTATTACAGGTGTTTAGTCTCCTTTTATCTTCATCTACTACGATAATCATGGGTGTAAAAAACCCCACATTTGTCTAGAACTCCTTGGAACTTCTGCAAATGTTGACATTTGAAATATATCAAAACTTAAATTGTCTTTAGGTAGTGTATAATAGGTTTTTCAACTGAAAAATATTACTGGTTCATAACATACTCCATAACATATTTTAGAGTATATTCTTTTATAACAGTACATCAAAGCAATTTTAAATTTAGAAACAAGAACACAAATATCCCCAGTAGTAACTTTCTGCTACTTACTTGAATTCTGAACACTTTAGACAGAAACAAGTTAAGACAAGATAACCACTTAGATCCTTACACTAAGTCTACTGAAATCAGCAGGACAGCCTCTACCTTCAGTGTCTTTGAGCCAGTTCTTTAAAACTACGACTGAATTCCCTCATTCAGAGGTTTTCAAAGAATTTAAGAATAAATGAACTGATTTGCAAGTAAAATAATTCACTGATGTAAAAACTAGCTGCTTTGCTTGATGATCAAAAGTTATTAGTTTTAAAAAAAAAAACAACTGAAAATACCCCAAGCAGAACAGCTGAGCTTGGTAAATAGAGGCCAAAAAGTTTATTTAGCAGCTGCCATTTAAAAAATAGTATTTATTTCATGAGAACATAGAAATTCCCATGAAATTGGGATAACCAAATCAGAACTGCTCCTCTGAAAATAAATAAATAGTGGCCTGTGATCTCATTTAACTCTTTTGAACAGAGCAAGTAGAACAGAAGCACTCAAATTTGCCATAAGTGGTCATTAAAAGGGTCTAATTAGTTTAAACAGGTATTGTGTGTTTATGGCTGGGCTGTCTGTAAACAGAGCAGCAGTATCTGGAAAACATACTCCAGAGAGAGCGGTTTTTTTGGTGGTGCCCTTTGGACCTGTGATTCCCTTCTCCTTGTTTCTCATTTATAGTGGATTTGGTTTGGGTTATCTAGGACTTATTTTTAAGTACTAGGACTTTCAAAGGCATGAAAGGTGTCTGAGGTAGGTACGTTTGTTACTAAGATAAATTTTAAAAACCACATGAACCATGTAACATAGATTTGCAAGAAAGCTAATGGCAAAAATGCAAAAGTGAAAAAGATAATTTTCAGCAGGCAAGATCCCACTGTTCTGCACTAAGACGCTGTTAAGGGTGTTGCAGCAGAGAGCTCATCAGACTGGTTTAGACTCTCAGGACACATTCATTTAACCTAATCAAACCTATCTGGGAGCTTGGTGCCTTAGGTGTCTACACTAGTCATCCCTACACCCCATGTGCAGGCAGTGAACGAAGATCCATCACCCTGCGTATAGGCTGAGTCACCCCACCTGCCTTGGGCATCTTGTTGAAGGCAAGATGAAACCCTCCCTAAAAGCCCTTATTTGTCTCTTCAGGCTACTGAGAAAGCTTAAATAGCTGTTTTAGCCCCCAACTTTTGAGCAGCTGAAGTTAGGTGAGATGAATCCTGCCAACAAGAACATTACCCCAGCTTTCAGAAGGAACTATTTGAAGGCAGGCAATTGGCAATACAAGAGCAAACACCATTTCTGCCAGAAATGTACAAGAGAATGTCCTTTAGGAAAAACAAACAAACAATCCAACACAACAAAAAAAACCACTTTTTTAATACCCATATATTTTAATGTAAATTCAAAAAGTCCACAAAAAGCTTTTCATGGCAGTGTTGGTCACACTTGAGATTGATATGTACTTAATGTATAGAAGAATTGAAACACACTAACATATGCTAGCCCTGATTTTTAAATAGTTACATAAAATACCCCTAGATGAAACAACGGTACATGTAGCATTTGAGTGATGGATTACATTTTACTTATCTACCTAAAAAAAATATATATAGGTGAAGGAAAAAAGAATGAACCTAGGGACAGCATTAAAATTTCTAAATCAGAAGTGTTCTAAAAATCAAGACTTTTTTAAAGAACCAAGTGAACATGAAAGAGTAATGGTTGAACTGGATGATCTTGAAGGTATTTTCCAACTTTAATGATTCTATGCTTCTATGATAAAAGAGGCCATGGTGTGAGAAAGAGGAGATGGATATTCTTTTTACAGAGTGCAGATTCCCTATCCAACAGATGAAAATTGATCCTAGTAGTAAATCACTATTGCCCACTGCAATATACTAAGCTTTTTTAATAACTTCTCCCATGTGTGCACATATTTAAAATCAAGCCATTTACTTCACTGAAGAGGAAGAGAAATTAATCTTTCTGGAGACTTTCTGGAGACTAAAATAAATTCTACATCTTGAGTTGCTCTGTTGAATTGACCAACTGTTGAATTCTTCTCACACTTAACTGACCTGGTCTGAGTATATGATCTTTACCAAGAGTTATTCACAAGATATACGGAACTGAAGTGTCCCCACATGAGATATATGGAAAGACAGACACTGAAAATTATTTCCCCAAGTGATGGCACCCCAGAAAAAGTGAGGTCAGACAGACAATATGGCCAGGCCATGCAGGAGTTGTCTCACACAAGCCTGGTGCCAGACAGAAGGGCTACTGCCACCCCTCCCTGAGTGTTTGTAGGATGTAAGTTTCTAAAACAGAGCTTAAGCAGTTTGGCTTTGAAACAACGTGCAGTTTTAACCTGTAAGATAATCTTCCCGCTGAGGCCCCAAGAAGTGCAACTCATAATGTGTTGCTCCTGTTGCAGCCTTTTGTGCTCTGCAGAATGCTGGCTATCATTTTTTCAAGAAGGACCCCAAATTTTACTGTAAATTGCCATAAATCTACAACTTCACAAAACCTCTAAAACTCAGGTTACTGTTTTGATATGAAGTACACATTCAATAATGCTGCTTGTATGTTATCTGACAGTAATTTGTTTTTATTTCATCTTTCAGTGTACATTTTGTCTTTACTACACTGTGGACTTGCCTTTTTAAGTTTAAACAAGCCTGGTACAGAGCAGATCCCATCTCTCAACATTATTATTTCTGCCTTTCCCTGTGACCTCAGGAAGACAACTATAATTCAATACAACCATACAAACAAGACCACTTATTTTCTCAAACATAAGGGCAAGGAACATTTTAAAACTAGGGCTGGGAGATTCTCTGGAAAACTACCAAATTATTCTGGAATACTTATTTCAATAAATTCCAGTAGCTTCACAAGGGTGGACACACCCTCAGAATGGACACAACAATTCTGCAGCAAGGGGTGAATTCCACAACAAATCCTCTCCATAAATTACTACTCCAGCAAGGATATAGCAATTCCTCTTCATCTACACATCTGGCCTTGTTTTTAGTATCCGTCAACAGATTTTTTATGGATATTTTTTATATGAGGGGGTTTTGTCCTCCTTTGTTGTTCTTATGATAATAATTCTAACCTATTCCTTTGTAAAACTGTCTGAAAATCCTCACCTGAAAAGTTTCATCAATTCAAAACATTATCAGAACCACTCTTGTATTGAATTAAGAAGCTCTATTTGCTGTTTGCATGCCAGTAAGAACATATTGGCTCTCTTTGCTATTTTTTTATCAATAGGAATGTGTGCTCTTGTTCTATAACTGTTTTAATTTCCAGCACTTCTGTTGCTTTGGAAATAAATACTTTAGCTATCTTCTGTTAACAGGTAGCATCCCACACCCAGTGTGCTCACCGGTCATAAAAATTTATTTCTGTTCTCATTCTTGATATTTTTCTAAGTCCTTTCAGCAGATTAATTAAAAAATCAGATGCAACAATTTTTTCTTTCTGAAATTGGCATAAACATATATAAACAGAACAATATGACAAGTATGCAACAAAATAAATGGTAGTAATATTCTCCCACATGGTATTTTCATCTACAAGCATGCACATCTGTATGTGCATTTGCCAGTGCATACACTGGCAATTTTGACAGTTTACCATCCCAAAGTTACAAATGCTACTTTCACTGAAGCTCTGCAGGCCCAGAATGTCTCAAGATCATTCTCCTTTGAACAGACTTGATACTTTAGTCAACAATTAGACCAAGTGAAAATCATTTACGCAGTGCATCACTTAGAGAAGTGAATATAGAGAACGTGTATGATCAAGAGGAAAAACTGTTGGTAGTGTATTTAAAGAAGACACAACTAGCTAGCTTTTTATTCCATTATGTAAAAGTATTTTAAGGACTTGCCACCAGGGTGGCTATCCTTTTCCTATAAGCATTTAAAGTCTTCACAGGATCAAAGGCCATGTGACATGTACTACATACCCTGAGATCTGTAGAGCCGGTGAAGCTCCAGGGAAAGTTCAGAGTATGAAGGTGATTAACAGCACAATGGGAATTCATCTATCCTGCCATAATCTGGGGGAGCAAAGAGCACACAACTTGGTGTTACATTTCCTGCTGATATTGGGTCTTCCTGTCTCCTGCTCGTTCACTTCCTCCTGCAGCAAGAGAACACATTATCCAATTGTCCCATGCCAGGGTAGCACTGCTGACAGCTGTGTGCTGTCCTCAGCTCATCTTGGCATGAGAACTGCATCTGAATTGCTTGCAAGTCTCCGCTGAAAGGCTACAAGCTTTATCACCCCAGGCTACAAGATATATGAAAGTGTTTAAACAAATCTTGTTTCAAAGTGCAGATGTCATTTTTGGTCCTGTTCCTTTTGGCTTAAGTGCAACTCTAGAGAGCTGAGTCGCCATAAAGTACAAACACTATAGTGCATTTCATGTATCTTATTGAGTTTCACCACTTAAAACAGTAAAATTAAAGAGCAATCAACCAGAAAATAGTTCTTAATCACTACTCTTTGGTAGGGTGGGAAAGGGCAAAGGAAATGAAACCACTATGAATACCAAACTAGCCAAGATCTCATTAAATGAATATGATCTCCTACAATGCTTAAACTATTCGCCCACCTCAATGCCTTCAGGGAACTTCTCACATGTGGCCCTCTTTACTCCACATCCAAAGCATTCCCTGCCTCCTTTGCAAAAGAGACATTTGAGGGCATCTCTGACACTAATCCCTGTCTCAAGCACTTCCAGGAGAAGCTGTCGTAGGTGGCAGAAGGCAGGGCTGATGTAGCAAGAGTCAGGACTGAGGGACCATGCTGGGCTTCCTCTTTCTGGCCAAGAAGCACCACCCAAGAGATGCTGCAGAGCTGCAGGTTGTTTTCCTTCGCACCGAGCCGCGATGTCCTTATGTCTCAGCAGACAGTCATACACTGGCACTGCAGACTGCAGTGTAAAATAAAGACAACCCCTCTCGCTGGCAGATAACTTCTTTGGACCTCAGCAGCAACATAGGGTGACAGCACAGTACTCACTCCAGGCTAATTTGTCCTGCTCCCTGCACCATGTGTACATTCAGACTGTTTCTAGTGCCTGAGCTAGCTGGCATGTTTCTGTGCTTACTGCAGGGTCTGCACTTGGTTGGACCCCAGAGTAAACACAAATGGAAGGGACTGATTCCCAATGAACCAGGGAGGATATGAGACTTCTGCCCAGACTGAGAGGGAGTCTCTGAGCTAATAGAAGGGCAAATAAATTATTATTCACCTTCACAGACTTTTTAAGGAGATTTTCATGCACGTTTCCTAACTGAGAATATCTCACAGGAGTTTTGCCATGGGAAGGAGAAACCTAGGGCATTTTGATAACCCAGAAAAACCTGCTTCTGACCTTAGGGCATCTGCATGTGCATATCAAATCTTTTGAAAAGGTAGGTGTATGCATGGAACAACTACATCAGATTATATGCACTTCCACCCTCAATGGAATTACATATGCATGCAAAAGAGGGAGGCTGTATGTAAAATGGGGAACTACAATTGTCTCCATCAAGACAGATACAAGTTTCAGGAAATTATTTTGGCACGAGACTTGGAATAGTAAATTAAAATATAAAGATAAAACACGGAACCATGACACATCATCAGTTTAGATAAGGCTGCATAGCATAAGATTCTGTAGGAAACTGTATTCACACCATGACAGGTGGCTACAAATTCCTGCCAGGCAAATGACAGATAACAGACTGCAGCACTTAGGGAGCATAAATCTAACAAATCAGTCGTAATATTCAGAAATTCTAACTAGTAAGAGATGAAGTTACACTATGGTTGGGAAGAGCAAACTAGACTTTGAAATCCATCAGGAAGTACAAGACAAAATATGAGAACCAGTCTGACTGTTCATACTAATTGAAGAGCCCTCTAATGCTGCTCAATGTATCTTCTATCATGCCCTGCTACTGACAGGAGCAGCCCCATCTATGTAAAAGCGATTAAAAAACATGGCAGAGAATATTACAAATATGAGCTTAAATGCCAACATCTGTTGATAAAATAATACTGTAACCATTTTTTACAGATTTGCAATTTCTCATAATGCAGTATTTTTACAAAGGAAATAATAATGTATTTCAAATTCAAGAAAAGTTATCCAGTCTTCAGTATATCCCACAAGTTCAACTCTGCAGCTATGTAAAAGACCTTGTTTTGTCCTTCTTGTGTTCTCTCCCACATATGTCAGTATACTGCAAATGTAAAAGAACTCCATCAAGATGGATTAACTCCTGCATGAGATTATTACTAATACATAGACATACAAAGCAGGAAGAGGTGAAATAGCAGCGAACTTCAAAATGCCAGTTCAGGTTTATCCTCCTGTAACTAGGTAGGAAAGTAATCCCCAGGCACAGAGTTTTGTGGGCTGGAATTTAAAACCTCCTGAGGGATATACAAGCCTGCTACACTGCTGAACATTCATGGTTTGAAATATCAGGAATGCCTGCAGTACACTTTTCAGTTATATGGTAGGGGTATATATCGACTTTTCAACAGAGTGATAATTAGCTGTGAATGAGTAGTACTATAGTGACCCTCATTCATTTCATTCCTGCCGCTTCTGTGAAGGCATAATTAGCAAATTCACAGAAAAGTTTCATAATACTTGAAAATCAGACATAACAATCTCTTCAAGAGATATTCAAGTTTGACAAAACTCCAATTTATTAACAATCCTCCTCACATAACCAACTTTGTCTGTAATAACATTGACTTAACTCATGAGGATGCAAAGGTGTCATTCAGCCATGGCCCTTTCTACTTAAGAGTGCTGAGAAGGCACTTCAGTATATTACTTTGGTGGCTTAACAAACATAGGAGCTCCAACTGTCTCTTACATCTCCTTGAAATAAGTTTCTGCACAGAAGAGTCCTTCAAGAGGGCCTGCAACAAGGCCTTGGCCACTTTTGTGCCAAGTCCAGCATCTTAATTTAATTCATTTTCATGTGCAGCTTGAATTGGTGGATCTGGTTGGAACCCTTTATGCTCCTTTTCTGCTGTCTCCACTAGGAGGATGCAGTGTCAGGTAGGAGTGGTGACCTCCTCAAGTCAGCCCTCAAAATGCTCATGAGCTCATCTCTGTGCTTTTCAGTGCTCTCTCCTCTGACAAGAGGTTGATCTACAACTGCTACCATCTTCCCACAAGTGGTTTACATAACAAATTTGCAGGAGGTTTATTGTCTTTGTTATCCATTGCAGGAGAGAGAGAGGAAAAAAAACCAAAACTTGTTATCTTTGCTACCATCCTTTCTACATCTCCTTGGTCATGCAATATTTAAATTTCTTCCCACAAGGTATCAAACATTATCATTATCTTTAATTACAAACTAACCTGATGTATTTTTATAATTAAAGGGAAGTGAATAACATTTAGTTTTTAATTCTGAGCTTCTGCAGAAGGCAGTGGTTATGTTAAATCACTTATTGCAAGTACAAAACACTATTCACAAGAAAGGGAGACAAAATAGACACAACGACAGGCAAATGTGAATCATATCCACAGTATCTTGTATTTCAAAAAGAACTATCTGCATCATTTCAGCAAGAAGAGAAAGAGACCAGCTGTAAAGAATAGTCGGAGTGATCATATCATGCCATAAGAGGACAGCTTTGAACCAAACAATACTTCTTGTGAAATAGGGATGAAAATTGCTGTTTGCAGACCCTTAATTAAAAGGTAGCTGTCAAAGCCTTTTAAAACAAAGAGATGACTGGCTCCCAAAATATTAAGCTTACCTTCTCCTTCTTCTATATAATCTTTTTCCAACATGCATTTATATTTTCAAAGCTCCTATGTTGAGGAAGAGTCATGTAAAACTGTGAATAACAAATAGCAAGACATGTGCACTGTTAACAAGATTTTCAAATAATTAAAGACTTGGTAAATAGTACAATTATTTATATTGGTTCAGTCCAAATCAAAGTAGTGCTCCCAGTGCTGTAACATGCTGCTTTCTGTGTCTTAGGCTGGAGGAACCAAGCAGCACATAATATGCTGCATATTGCATTTTTACAGGATGAAAGGCAACAGCTGCTCCTTGACTCAGTGGGGGCCACTGTCCCACCAGGCAGCCCACACCAAAGACTGACCCAACAACTTGGGGGCAACACCAGCACGATAGGCAGGACCTCAGGGAGACTGTGCAGGTTGCCACTTGGATGGAAGGATGAAGACCTTCCTGCTGAGCACGACCTGCAGGCAAGCTGTTCCTCAGCAGAGGAGCCAGCACCCCCAAAAAATCTTGGTGTGGTCTTGTCCAGACAACAGTGAGCTTTGACTGGGGCTCAAGTTGCAGGGCTGAAGGAACAGCAGATGTGCAGAGCTAATCTACGTGACATGTTAGTACAGCCCAGAATTGCTAAAAATTAAGTTACTTTTCCATAGTTGCCTAAAATACAAGCTTTTAACACAGTGTGAAAAAGTCACAGTCAATCACGATACCAGTAACTTACTTCTCTTTGCAGCACTAAGGATTTTGAGGGATTCCTGAAACATCATACATTTTCATTTTGTGTTGCAAAAGAAGAATATTTATTATAGCACCTATTATTTGTAATTTTCTCTTTTAATAACTGTAACACTGTACAAGGTCTTACAGATACTTTTCAAGGCTACTCTGCTGCAAATTTTGAAGAAAATGTGGCACTAATTTGTAAACCTCTGTGCATTTTCATAAATATTGGAATATACCTCTTAACTGCAAGTTATCATTGTGGCCATGCACATTTCAACACATGTTCATTAATACTCATCTGTCATTCTGCCCACTAACTTCCTCTGTGTTAGAGGTCTTATCCAGCAGTTTAACATCTTCCACTAGTGCTCATTCTTGAAATAATATGAGGACTATAATCAGGAAAAGGTAGCTTTCTTGAAACTAACCTCTCTATCTAATGGCATTTGGCCTGTGTCTGCACAGTCCCATCAGCATAGAGTCTAGGAAGTAAGACTTTATTTTAAATCATATAATAATACCTCAAATTACTAGTATTTGATACATTTATCCCATTTCCCCCCCTGTTTCTTCTCAGAAAGCACTCCCCAGTCCTCCAGGTAGTAGCAAAATCCTGAGGGTTCCTGAAACCACATCTGTCACCTGTTACTATCTTGAACCCACTTCTGGTTAAAGCTCTTTCCTGACAGCATGAATATCATGAACAGCACTCGGCACATCACCATTCAGATGGGTTTACAGAACAGAACTTTTTTGGTTTAGGCAGCCAAAATTTTAACATCGTCAAGCAACTAGTCTTTGAGTAATTGGATCTTCCTCCAGGTACAGCGTAGAGCTTTGTCAGGCAGGGCACTAGAAAATAGGTTGGGCTCTCTGAATTAACAATGAACAGTTGTCCTGGGCATTTATCTGGAGGTAGTAAGATCCCCCCTTTTCCCTCCTATAGGTGAATCTCAGAGATATCGGATGTCCTATCATTGCATCCTTACCAGTGTTCATTCATGCTTTTCTGTGGCTGATGAAGAGGTATAAAATAAAACAATAAACATTATTTCTTTTTTAATTATTTATATATATTTACCAAGTAGAGCTAGGAAGGGAAACAAAGAGCACATACAAAAAAATGATTGTTCTAGCTGTTCCTTTGTCCCAGTCAGGTGTTTGTCCATCATCAGTGCTTATGCAGGTTGGATAAATCACAGGAATAATTGTCTCACAAATGCCCAGCAACAAAAATTTTCCTTCTCCAACCAGAATATCTTTAGGTAGTGCTTGACAGCCCTGTTCTGCAAGACAGAACTGATGGCCTCCTGCATGTAGTCTGACAGCTCAGTATCAGCTAGCCTGCTTCTGATTGCTGTTTAGTACAGGAGATCATACAGCTATTATAATCAGCACCTGGTGTCAATATAATGCCTAGTTACTGGCCCATGACAATACACAACATACATGTTCTCCCATCAGCCACTCACTGCATTCTCCCAAGGAGAAGCCAAAGCTCTCACCATTGTTTCTGGCCCTTCTGCCTCCTGCTGAAAGAGACACTGCAGCAAAGTGCTGCTCTTGGGCAGTGGCTGTAACTCACGTCACGCAGTCAGGTAAGACTGGGCATAGTCTTACATGTTTTATGCAACTTCAGATGTTGGCATATTAGAAACACTCTCTGATGTGAAAGGAAAAGTCAAACAGGTCCTTCCATAAGACTCTGTGAAGAAATTTGAATAGTGGCACAATTTTGGCTGGCATTTCAGACCATAAGATACAGCTGTAGGAAGCCTAGTGCATAACCAGAGCTGCAGAAGTCAGTGTACCAGTCAGTTCACCAGAACACGAGTGCAGTGTAGCTGTGCAGAGCAGGTACTCATAACTGGTTTGGCTGATTTAGTATTCCGTACTCTTCTCACACAGGACTCTGATCCCTCTGAATCTGATCCCTTTGGTACCTCATTTTTTTTACAGCTACCTATGTCTGGTGCTTCCAGATCACTTTCATTCAGATCAACACTGCAGCATGAACGTGCAATTGGGCAGGAGTCCAATGGGGCACAGGCTTAGTCCATGCATTTGCTGTGACCTTGTGGACCAGGTGTCCAATGTCTCATAGTCCATGGAGCTCTTCAATTGCTAGGTATTAATACTAAGAGCCAAAGGAGACAGTAGTTTCATAACATTGTTTTCTAGGCTGCAAAAGCAAAGACGATTAAAAACTTTAAAGTCCCAAATGTTGGTATGGAACAAATATTCCCAGTTTATTTTCTTGCAAGAACCTGTGGGTATAAAATTAAACACAAAGTCCTCAGGTCCAGAACAAAGAAACAGAAACTGCTTCATACAGCATGATGTTAAGTTTCAGAACAATAAAGGCATTATCATGTATCTGATGGTTTTGGCCATTCTATAAATTTCAGTTCACTCCTTGATAAAAGTATGTGTTTAACACAAAAGTACATACAATTGGTCAGAAGCTGGAATATATCATATAAATAATGGAGTCATATTTCTATAACTCAACATTTTGAGAAAGAGCAAACACATCACACAAAAGGAAATCAAGAAATAATAAACTTTTCATGCAAGGTCATGTTTCACAGCTTCTAAGAAGTGGTTTTCCTGTGGAATTTCGGTAAGCGCTTAATGTACACTAGGTTATAGCCATGAATTTTAGCCATTATTTTTTTTTTTTCCTTTCCTAAGGTAATCTGCTGTCACAGTACTTCCTGGTAAAAAGTTCTGTTGTACCTGCATAACTCTGTCCAACCAAAACTTAAAGCTGTCCTCCCATCACTTATTACTTTGGAGATATTATTATTAGAACCCATTATTGCTTTTCCTGAGTCATGTTCATTTATTTTTTATAGTCTCTTGGCTTTGTATTGTTTTAAATTACTTTTTCATAGCTCTTTGTTTTGTAGAAGAGCAGAAAGATTTTTAAGGTGAGGGAAAGTGCAACAATGTATCTAGGGAAAATATATGAAAGTTTTACAAATCATGAGCTAGGAAATATGTGTCAAACTAGATACAGAACTCCAGTCTAAAAACAGACGAAAGTCAGAAGAAGAACATCTGCTTTTAAAAAGCTGGCAGCAAGTATCAGCTGAGCTTGATCCTTTTTATAACTTCTGCTCATTTGTTTATATTTTTCCTTATTCTTTTGGCATCTTTGTGGCTAATATGGATGATTTCTCACAGACTGTAGGATGCAGCTGCTATCATTTCATACAGGGAAAATACAGTTTATCACCTATAAACACCCCACCCTCCTAAATGAATAAATAAATAAATAATCTGTTGACTCTTTCCAAGTTGAATATGTGAAAAAAAATATATATTGCAACTGGAGCTGCAGACAATTACTTAGGGATTAGATCTAGTTACTATTGCTTCTGAGATGTTGATTCTGTTCAGATGTTTTGTTAATGAAAGTGCTGTTTATCAAAGCTGCCTATTTAAGAGCGCTGACAATTTGTACATCTTGTCTTTAATTTCTTCAGATAAGCCTACTTTTCTCTTGGAAGCCAAACTTGTCTAAAAATTACAAGTGTAATTGTAATTGTAAGAGTTTTGCTCTACAAGTCAGTTACTGTGTCATTTTCTGAGGAAAGGCTCTTTATGCCTGAACCTCGGAAAAATAACACATGGGCTGAGCCCCAGTTCAGAAATACTATACCTCAGTCCTATTGACTGCCTGCTGCTTAAAGATAAAGACATACTAGTGCTTTGCTATAGGGATGGAACTAAAGAAACCTCAACTCTCTATCCCTTTTGAACTTTTCAAGACAATTATCAGCTTCAGAGTGACTAAGTTCAGGCTCTTAGGATTCTAACTGCAGAGGGAATAAGTATCCAGTTTGCAGTCATTTCATGAGGAACTGAAGTTGTTCAGCACAGAAGCTTGGATTTGTGCTTGAAGTAGGTGAACTTTGGAGTACAGAACTTAGAATCCTATACATGCAGTATGGGATTTTACATGAACTATTGAAGTGAGCTACTAGATACCAAAATAATGACAAAGCAGGGAAAGCAGAACTAGCAGGTCTGTCCTGATATCAGTCACAGGGAATTACAGGTATTAGCTTAGGATTTTGAATACTACATTTCTACAAGTTTATATCTTAACTAAATAGGCCACTGCATCAAAAATCTGGCATAAAATAGTGTTTCAGAAAACAATTTGAAATTAAGGAATAATTAAAAAAAAAAAAAGTAAACTTGCTGTTTGTTCTGGATTTTCAGGGGAAAAAGAGTTTGGGAGAGCCACCTCTGCTATGACTGACAGAAAAGAAGGAAAGAGGTGGCATAGGATCTATGAGATAGATTGAGGGTGTTTTATTTAAACGAGGAAAATTCTGAAGTACAAAATTAAAATAAAGGGAAAAAATGAGCAAATGCTTGAAGATAGAAGTGTGGTCATGTGATTGCAGTCTCCTTATGATCAGATGTAAGTATTTATACACATCATTTTGTTTAAAATAAGAACATTCTTTTCAGTTTAAAATAACTTCATGATCTTTTAGAAATTGTTTTGCTGGAGTTGCCTTAAGGGAATCCTTCTAAACATGTGTTTTGATAACCAGTAGGCAGGTGGCCAGCTATGATCTCTACCCCTGATCAGTTAATTGCACATATCAGATTTGTTTCTCCATTTCTTTTCTTCCCACTTAGTCTGCTTTCTTTGTCTCTTCTATAAAATAGTTAGATTTAGAGTGTTGGGGGGTTTTTGTACTGTTTTTTTGCAACATCTAGCACTACAAGGTTTAACCCGGTTGAGAGCTTAACATGCTTTAAGAATAAAAGTCAGATAATAAAGTGTTCTGAAGAGAGAGGCATGATACTATGTACGTAATTTTTTTTAAGTAGGCTGAAAATACAGTCTCTCAAAAACATCTGTTGGTTTCTGAAATACAAATTACAAAATCATGGGTCTATCTTTAAAGTCTTTTCCAAGCAAGGTAATTCTGTGATTCTGTGATGAGCAATATTGCTGATCAAACTCCGACAGCCTTTGTGTCTGCTCAATGCCAAAACTCCACCAGCACTTCTAGAAAGAATGCTACAGTATTGAAGTTTGCATGCTGGTGCAGAGCTTCGGCCACTCTAACAAATAGAAAATCAGTGAACTATTTCAGTACAAGTGAAAAACTTGATGTAAAAGCAGGAAGAAACTTTATATTTTCATTTATTGAAACAATAAGGAACAATTACAAAGACACAAGTCTCATGCTGTTGATTCACTTCTCTAATGTGTGCAAGGGCAGCTAAGGGCTGTGAAACTACACTGCACAGTAAATTGAGAAGTGAACTAGTGCCCTAGGGATGCTTATTATTCTTAATATTCTTCAAAAACACTTCAAATACAGAAACTTTTGAAGTTTTAGAACCAGGTTATTTTGATTTGGAATTAATACAGAATTGTTTCACATTATCTTGAGCAAAATATTATAAATAATCATTTTTACATTATTTTTAAAGAGGTATGAAAACATAGTGGAGAAAACTGGGTGGCCATATATCGTAAACTGCCATTGCTCCTTTGATATCCTTTCAGCTAGACCTTACACAGCTGAGGATCTAACCGAGTGAGAAAAAGTGATTTGCCTCCAGTCATATCCATGTGATAGAACCAGGAATAAAACCGCAACTTCTGACTCCAAATCACAGGTGGATTAACTAATACTTCCTACTGGGTGCATTTACATTATTCTTGAGGACAACCTCAAAGCCAAATTCCCAACCTTCCGCATTATCTAGATGCGGGAATGCCCTTGAGGCTTCCCTTAAAGTGATTCATCTGGTGAGCCAACAACCAAAAATCTCCATTTTGCTTAGATCTTAGGGTACCTGTAAGGGAACCAGTCAAAGCTGGGTTCTATGAAGAACCATGGGAAAAAAAAATGCAGACAGACAGCAATAAAAATTCAGGACCAAAGAGAGGCAAAACAGAGCTGTTTTCTCCTCGAAAGTCATGAGTTGAAGGAACTGCCATTGCAGCACACATAAATGGCAGACAGGGCTTTTCCCCTGAAAGTCAAAAGCTGCTGGGGCTACATTCAAGCTAGTGTGAGCTAGAACAAGTTACTCTGCAATGGCTGCACAGACCGTTGCAGATGATGGTAATTCTGATGACAAGCTCTGTGATAACAGTGAGCCAGTCTTTCAGGAAATGCCAAAAGGTCTTGATTTTTCTGCCTGAAGGTGCCATAGTTTAATTTCTTATGAACCTTATGACTATCAAGGAGATTGCAAGCACTGCAGCAGAGAGTGGGAGCAGGTATCAGCAATACCTGGACTAATAACACCCATGTGATAAGCCAGAACATGGTGTTCTCTTTTATGGGGATGGCAATGCAGATCATGCAGTAGGATGGATTTGGGTGTTATAAAGCATCTCTCATGGAACAATATCACCCAAATACTTTTGGAGGGTGATAGCCAGCAATCCTGACTACAACTAGATTGGGGCCTAGACTGACAACTACTACTTCAGAGCCAGTGCTGATCTGACATAAAATGCTCTAAAGATTCTCTTCTACCTCTATAAATCAGCAGCCCATTGCTGGTCATCAAAGGACAGCTGCCCCAGTAGATGTGCATGAATAAAGTTTGCAACTGCACTGATGTTGTGACATTTTTGATGCCATACTTAGAAAGCCTGTGGTTAGCACAAGCAACGATTGCATGGCCAGTGAGTGGGCTATAATGATGGCATTGTGCTTCCTAGGATGATTTCTGATTTCTTCTCTGAATGTCTGTTGGAGCTTCTGTGGACTCAATTAGAGAAAGGGTGACAGAGGAGGTACACAGGTACAATGAAGTGGTGCAAATAGCATGTATATAAAGCAACATGTTAAATCATTTGATGTGTATGATACAAATATATTAGGCACAGCATGAATACTAAAAGAGCCTTGTTAAGCATGGGGAAAAGGCTTGTATAATCACTGTCAATTGTTTGAGAGGTTTGACTGTTTCTTTCCCAAATATTTTTTCTTAAAATTGTTTATTTAAGAAACATCTCCCAAAAGTTCTCATTTATATCACCCGACTATCTTTTATGGGTTTGATCCAATGAAACACTTTGGGTGTGAATAACAGCCCTGGGCTTTGTTCTGTTTCCCTAGCAATTCCTAAAATGGGAACCAACCTGCCTAAATTAACAGCCTCTTCTAATTCTTCCCTAACCTTTAGGAGA
Organism: Apus apus; assembly: GCF_020740795.1. Lineage (NCBI taxonomy): Eukaryota > Metazoa > Chordata > Aves > Apodiformes > Apodidae > Apus > Apus apus. The sequence continues at coordinate 19,843,924 of NC_067282.1, forward strand.
AAAATGGAGCAACTTCCTTAAGAGCTGGAGGTCCAGTAAAAAGAGAATGGTAAACCCACTGTATATTTCTCAAGGAAACTTCTAAGCTCAGAAAAGTTTAAGCAATGAATTAGGAAGACAGCATCTCCCTCTGCAGGACTTCAGAGATGCCTCTCCCTCTGGTTTCACACAGGAAACACAAGTACTTCTTGTAGAAAAGCTTTTCAGATACCTAAACTGTGAATATAAGCTGAGTACTCAATTTCAGAATTTTCAGGTCAGATCCTACCCCAGTAATTTCAGTGATTAGAGTCAAACATCCAAGGAGTAGTCCAATGGATTTTAATCAGACCACTTGTTCTTCATTGCTTTGCCGGGCTAGTGGCTGCAAGAGGAAGCATGAGCCGATGACCAGTAGGTGTTAGTGAAGCATCATGTTACATAGGTTTTATTTCTGCCTCTGGTACTAGGCTGTTCTGTGCATTACATAGATCACAATCCATATGGATTATCCTCATTTGATGTAAGGAGAAACATTATTATCACCTTTGGAAAAATACTGATTTATATAGACTACTGTGGTTATTATTACACACTTCTGATCAACTTTTGAGGAAGCCATAGAATAGGAAACAGCAGATAGTTCAGGCTTCCAGGCTCCACAGTAAAAAACTGTATCATAAATGCAAAATTAAATGTTTAAGCTTTAGAAGGTTCAATTGGCAATAATTAACCTTACTTCTCTTTTTTATATGTACAAACGAAAGATCAAAGACCTCTAACAGACTTTCAGGACTTGCTTTTGCTTAAAATCCAGAGAACTAAAAGGTGCTTTCTGTGAACAGCACCTTTGAAACAAACAGAAAAAGATTATTCCAGTTCTGTACACTTCATCTGTAAATTTTATTCCAACACAAGCATTATTAGTTTTACCTTAAAAGGAACAAATGGAGTGTTATCAAAAAATCTTCCAGTGAGTAGGGGGAAGTTGTTTATCAGAAGAGTGCAAATTAATGTTAAAATTGAAGTAAGCAGCCTGGATAACTTTATTTTATTTATAATAGATGGAAGTGGAAATTAGAGAGAGAAAATTATGGCTTCTTTGCATATTTTTCTAGCACTGTACTCAGGTAGTTGGATTCCTTAACTGAATGATCCTCCTTCGTACCTGCAACACCTCTCCTCCATCTCCACTACCAGAACACCCCCCAGAGGCCTGCCTGGATTGAGGATGCAAAACATTATCTAAACCATGTGGCACTGGCAGCAAACCCCGCAGTGCAGCCCCCCTCGCCGGGATGGCAGCGCCTTCTGCCCACGTCGATGTCCAGCCACCGCACGGAGCACGGCGCTGCCTGCGCTACCCGCTCCGACCAGCAGGCGGCTCCCTCGCCCGCCCCGCCCGCAGGAGCCGAGCGGGGCAGCGTGCGGGGCAGCGTGCGGAGCAGCGCGCGGGGCAGCGTGCGGGGCAGCGCGCGGGACGCAGCGGGCAGGAGGCCGGAGGGGTGCGGGGAGGGGCGGGCAGCTCCCAGGACGCAAAGGCAGGAGCGGGACACGCTCGGCCTGTCGCTGGCAGGGGCGAGAGGAGGAGGCTGCAGCCCGCAAACGGGGCACAGGCTGCGGCATCTCAGCAAGACACTGACTTTATCGGTCTCGTACTTGACTGTCTGCTGATTGTTTGGTTTTAATGCTCAAGGCAACCGTGATTAGCATATTTCCTCTTTTTACTTTTGCCTTTTAAAAGCATTCTCGGTTACTCGGTGTGCAAATATTTGCAGGAGGCAACCAGCGGCTGCCACTGACCCGCTGGTGTCCCTTTCATCTGCACGTGTGCTACATCCTAAGCGTGGGGAAAACGGTCGTGAGAACTTCAGTGATACCTCCAATATGGCTGATCATCCTAACAGCCATCCTGCTTGATATTTGTGTGGTTTAGTAACAGCCGAAGTACAGAGGGCTGAAGTAACAATCTCTGTGCCAAAAGCAAACCCTGCCTCAGATCTGAGAAAAAGGAATTCAGTTACACGCTTCTTCTGCATTTCCTCTGTACTGAAACAGTGCAAGTTGCAGCAGCCCTGAGAATTCCCCTGCTTTGCAGGGCTGCACAAGACCCTCCAACACTCCCAGGGTCTATGAACTGCAGTTGTACAGAGTGTCTGTCAAGAAACTCTCGCTCCCCAGCAGCCTCACTCTGCTGAGAGCACAATGGAAACCACTTTGCACTTACCCAGTGAAAAAATGCCTTTACACTAAAAAGCTTTGGTGAGTTACTTATGGCAACTTTACAGATCATTTATATAAAGGAATCATGAGCCACAGATGAATCAGGCTCACATAAAATGATTTGCAAGAGGCCACACAGTAAGTAGCAGGGAGGACATGAATCAGGGACTAGAAGCATGCTCCATTGTGCTTGATTTTGCCAGTGCAGAAAAACAATTCCAGTGCACAAAATACATCGTTTCGTCCTCTCCAAACCTCAATGAAGAGACAAACAAAAGTAGTTTTCTGTCATGAATTACAGCTGCCTAGAAAACTGACCTGCACGTCTGTCTTCCAGAACTTTATGGAAAACTGAAACTTCCTGTTGCAGACAAAATTATGAAGCATCTTTTTAAGAAAACCTTATAGCTACACTATTGCTCCTTCTTGGCAGGGAACTTTAACGTAACAAAAACTTTGAAGTGAGCCTTGGGTTTGTTACAATGGACTAACCTGATTAGAAATCATGCAAACTCTTGTTGCTCTTTAGCTGTGTTCCCCCACAGGCTGTATTACAGCTCTCTAACCAGTCCCACAGCATTGAATGATGTCATGGGATCTGCAGCTCAGCGAGATGAAAGGGATAAAGCGGAACCCGCTGGCACTGGGGAAAGCTTCCAACACACAATCCACAACACAGCTTGGGAACTCAAAAGCTACAGATCCAGCCACTCAACTCTAAGCAGCTCAGAATCGTGTGCATTCTCCCAGCACAAGCAAGGGGGGGGGGGGGGGGGCGGGAAACACAAACAACTAGTGATCGTTTTTTAACAAAAGAACCAGAGTACTGAAAAGCAGAATTTAAGACTGCAACTACCTGCTGGAAAAGGAGCTTTTTTTCCTCTCCAAAGCACTGCCTTTGATGTACGGCAACTGATCACTGATCAGATTACAGGCATTTGGTCTCAGTGCTCGTCTGCCTTTGATCTGCATGGTTAATTTTATTTTCCCGGATTTGGAGTTTCGTCTGGGCTTGTGCTGACATACTTTTTTTTTTCTTTTTTTTTTTTTTTTTTTAAAGGAGGCAGAAGCATTTAATACAGAAGCTCTGGCGGCGTGAAATTAAGCTGCAGAAAGCCTAGGCACTGGAAAACTTCGTCAGATAACAGGTACTGGATTTAGTAATTTTTTTCTTTTTTTTTGCAGTTTTGTGTTGCAAGATTTTAAGAAACTTTTCAGTTCACATAAAGAGTAATACTACACACCACTGTGTGTACAAAGTTGGAAAGATTATATATAATTTATGCAGCATTTTATTTGCAACTTTTAGGCAGAATTATATTGAGAATTGACAATCTAGGATATACAGACAATTGAAAGCTGAAGCAAATTCTATTTATTTATTTATTTTTGTTTTGTGTGCATATAAGACCTTAATGTGCATTGCTCATTCTGCCTGTAGTTTAGTAAAGTCATATTTGAATACAAGTATTGCAAGACTTAGAGGAGTATTTATTTTCTAAGAAAAGACCAACCATATTTCCTGTGTATTCTTTATTTGCTCTCAGTGCATTTATTGAACTGTGACTTCTTCAGGCAGCACTTTCAATTCTAATATAGTTCTATACTTGAGGCAAAAAACGTCTCCTCTTTCACAGGTTATTATAAATAAATTTATAAATATAGCATCCTTATATACAAAAGGGAAATGGTTTTATTTCAAGATTGAAGAGGTTATAGTTCAACTATGCCATATGAAAATAAATGTTTATAATAAAAGTAACATTTTAACCTGATGATAAACGTTTTCTTTAAGGCATTTTAATAAGGATATTAAAGAAATATTAAGCTTATCTAGAGCAAACACCTGGTTTTGCTGAACATCGTGGAACTTTTGCTCCTGTTTCAGTGAAGCAATTTCCATTCACAGTATTCTGCATTCTGTTCTTCAAATTCATTTTTATGGAAATGTACTGCCTTCAAGAAAATTTAAGACTTCTGCTCCAGAAATTCATTATAAAGAACAATCATTAGAAGATTATTCACTATACATTTGCAGTTTTAAAGGGCCAGATTTTTGAGTGAGTTTGGGCCAAATACATGAGTGTTCTGTGCCTGCAGCTGGAGCCAGTCTATTAAAATAAGACTCAAGCTTCTTCTGTAGCTATTTAAATATAATTTAGATTTTCAGAAGAACTCAGAGCCCATACTTGGGGCTAGACTTGCAAAGAAGTTCAACATTCCAGACACTGAGCTCTTTGAAAATCTAGTCTCAGGGGCGGGTAGTGAGCTCTTCTGAAATACTGACCTTAGATGTATATTCTTAAATCTAAATGTATGTGTATATAAAGCTTAATTACATCTTTTTATTAAGAAGTTGCAACTAAAAGTCAGCATAACCTAGAGCTGTTAAGCATTATTTGAAAACTATCCTTGAAGAGATTTATCAGTCCAGAGGACACTTATATCAGTTCATAGGACACTCAAGATGTTCCTATTACAGTATGCATCATAGTAACAAGCAAATTCAAATTTTAACAGTCTGCTTACATCAGAATAAGATTAAGTTATCAACACTTCCAGATAAATGTAGTCACCTTTCATTAGTCAGTCTGCAAACTTTGTTTCTTCTAATTAAAAGTGTATTTGTATATATAAATTTTAAATTTACTTAATACCAAGAGGTAATAGGCCAGACACAGATTAACTAGGCCTGACTTGGTATCACTTACATTTCTATACCACAAATTAATTCACATTCTGACTTAACAAGTCAATTTCATTATAAGGAAAGTAATTAGCACTGCATGAATAATATGCATATAGCTGTCAAGAAATACTATTGTTTAAGGCACAGACAAAGCAAAATTCAGTGTTTTTCCTTAAAATACAATGATGTATCAAAATAAGTTTCTGTAACCCTGAAATGATGGTTTTATTTATTAATTCTGTGTTTCACTGATGAGCTTTTTGCCTGTCACTAGTTTTCTAATGTACTTTTATTTTCTGAGGAAACTTGTTTCTAAACCATATCTCTGTTTGCTTTAAAGCAGAAAGAGAAGCAGTTAAAACAAAAATACCATAAGGATTCTTTTTCCTCAGAAGCCAAAATAGCTATGTGAGTGTAATACAATTAAACTACCACTGCAAGGATCTGACCCATCACACAAGTGGATAAAGCTCCACACAGAAGTAACACTGGTTCATCAGGTAGATTACACTGATGAGTAGGACTTGCATATATAAATATTTATATATGCACTATTTAGGCCCTAGAAATGAATTTCAGAAGAAAAGATTTTTTTCATTTTGTAAAAAGTCCCTAGGATTTTAGGTAATCTTCCCACATACTTAAAAACAAATGGGCGTTAACCCACTTACACTGAGAAATATCTTTGTATGTGAGACTGAAATGAAAGCAAAGTATGAGAGGGGAGGATTTTCAGCATTTTTGTTATTTTAAATAGCAGCTCTCTGACAGTTTAGTCTTTCATTGATCTGACTTTTAAAGATTAAATAATAATAATTCTTGGCACTTGTGACTTTCCTTTTACAAAGTGCTGTATAAACATTAATTAATCCTCAGGCTTAAGTCTTCAGAAAGAAAAAGTTTACAATGCTTTTTCAAGCAAATCTGACTAGGAAACTCACAACTATATAATTTATTTATTAAAATACCTTGAGCAATTTCTGATTATAAATAGAGCCATGTGTCTTAGATAACATCACAAACATATTTTAAGGTTTGTAATAGTTAAGACTATCAAAAGACATCGCACAGTTATACTGACATCAGTTTCCAACAGCTGTCATAACAAGAGTAGATCTATCTCACAGCTGACTGGGGGAACTGTGTTAGCATTTGAGATATGGAGATAACAACTTCCTATTGCTGTACAATTTCTGCTTCCACATCAGATATACCATGCAACTTAGTCTTATCAAAGGGGTCAGCTGAAACTAGTTTCCAAATATTTCTTTTCTGCTTTCTCTACTCTACTGAGAGTCTCTATACTTGCATCTACACCAGCTGCTCTAACAGTTCATTTCTTCCATTTCCTTAGAAGAAAAGTCACCATTAAAAAAAACAAAACAAAACAAAACATTGCAATTTTCAGCATTTTTCACTGAGGAATGGAGTTAAATCATCCATTTTACATTTAGAGGAAATGTTTTACATGCTACAACAGGGACTTAAACCATGTGAGTTTCACTGATACAGACTACACGATGCTCTTAATTCATTGTAACCCCGTCTGATAAGAAAGTCTTAAGCTTCTTTCTATGGCAATCCTCAGTGTTTAGTCAACACTTTCAGAACCCTGGGATGTTTTAATACACTTGCCTAACTATACTACTTTTAAAAGAGTATCTGAAACACACCTGCTGACACTACTAAGAAAATCTCGCCTGATACACTTCACCAGTGTCTACAGAAAGCAGAGAGCCCAGAGAGCAGCTGTCTGTCCGTGGGATGTAGCACGCTCAGTGCTGTGCAGCAGCTGCCAGTCACAACAGATGCACCACTGCAGCGTGCCATTCCTCACTGAAATTCCAGCCCCTTGCAGAACTCCTTCTGGCAAGGCTCCTAAAGCAAAACTCTTCTTTGCAGGCCCTTTTAAAGATAATTAAAGGAAAACCCCTGTAATTTCTGAGTTAGTTTTTTTTTTTGTTTGGTTTGGTTTTAAACTGAAAACAATCATTGAATCATTCTCTCTTTGCAGACAACTTGCTGCATTTCAATATGTGCTACTTGTTTTAAAGTCCATGTGGCTGGTGAACTGCAAAATTTTATCTCTGTGAGAAGCTCCCAGAAATTCTGTTTATTTGAAAATACTTTACTGCCAAGTATATCCATTAGTTCATTCTCTTAAGAACCTAACTCAGTTCCCAGTGTATCCATGCTATTTTCCAGACTGTAGTGGTACCATTAATCTTTTTGTTAGAAGTAAAACTAATGACCTGAAACCACTGCAGTAGCAGTTCTTTCTCCAAGGTGGGTTTCATCAATGCTGGAGCATCGACTAAACTCCAGCAAAGATGCTAATTTATGTCACAGTAATAGGAGCAGCAAAGGAGACACCTTCTAGTGCCAGTGAACAATTTATCCCCTGTGAGGGGCTGGATTTCTGAACTCCCATTTGGCATTGATGCTGCCGTCGTAGCTGGGTAACATCAGGGTGGTGAGAATTTTGCACTGCATTGTCAGAGGCCTTTGAGTGGGACAGAAACAAGGGAATATGGTTAGTTACAAGGACTCCTCCTTCTACACTCACCTTCTGAATGGCAGCAAAGGGTTTTTCCCAGTCCGCTTAACAACAGCCCGACAGCCCAGGGACACAACCATAAGCACTTCTCGGCCAGGGCTCCTGCTTGCGGGAGATCAGCAGCAGCCCAGCTGCAGACGAAGGGCACGGCTGCCGCCTGCAGGGGCCCACCTAGGTGCGCACGGCTAGCCCCCGCCATCCTCCCGGCGGGATAAAAGGGACCCGAGAGCCTTGCTTGCGGTTCACCCCGCGTTACCGCCACCGGTACAAGACACACCCCACGCCTCAACACCGGGCACGCAACTCCCGATGGGGAGGAGACCCAAGCGGGAGGCGGGCAGCCCCGCACAGCGCGGTCCGGCCCGGCCCGCTCCCGCCGTCCCGGCCCGCTCCCTCCGCGGCTGCCTCCGCGGGCGCGCGCCTCACCGCCCCGCGGCACGTGGGCCGGGGGGCCGCTGATTGGCTGCCTGCGGTCACCTGAGCCCGGCCCGGGAGGGGAGCGGCGCGGCGTTGCCGGGGCGACCGGGCGGGCCGGGGCGAGCGGGGCCGCAGGAGGGAGCGGGGCCGGCGCTGGCGGCGGCGGGCGGACCCGCTGGGGCGGCCGGCGGGCCGCGGCGTGGCAGGTGGGTGCGTGGTCCGCTGCCCTCAGCCTTGGAGCGTGCCCAGCCCTCCCCTGCCTCAGGGGGACGCCCCCTCGCCCCCTTCCGCGGGCAGGAGGGAGGCTCTGAAAGTGCGCGGAGCTCGGGCGGGTAGCGGCGCCGCCCCGCTCTCCGGGGCTTCGTTCGGCTTCCCCTCGCCACCCGCCGGGGCAGCGGCCTGGCTGGGCGCTGACCCGAGAGCGGTGGGCGCCTGCAGCCCTCCCGGCACCGGCCCGCCCTGCAGGGCTCGCGGGGGGTGACGGTGACATGATGGGAATGACCCTCCGCCAAGAGTGCGGGCTGGGGGGGCAGGGAGGAGGGGAGAGCTCGCCAGATCCATCCGGCTCCGGGAGGGCTCCAGCTGCCCCGCGGCGTCCCGCAGCGGGTGCGGGGGCGGCTCCAGCTGATGCGGGGCTTTGCAGCGCTGCGGGCCCCGCGCCGGAGCGCGGCCAACAAAAAGCCCTTGGGAAGTCGGCTTTCTTGTTCACGGGCTCTTCTCGTGGCTACTGCGTAAGTGAGTTGCTGTTTGCTTCAAACAGTTTTGGAGCTCGAGTTGAAAGAACAGGAACCAGTAACTTCTTTCTCTTGGCTGGTAAGAGGTTAAAAACCCCCAATTGCGGTTCTGTTGAAAAGCCTTTGATTGTTTGACTTCCTTTCCTGATGTCTGTCACCATTAATCTGACCTTGGACTCAAAGCGTTTCCTGATATTCATGAAAAAATCTTGATACTTAATACCTGTTTACCACCCTTACTTAGAACTGCTTTAAATTAATGCTTTTAGAAAATTAACAAAGGGGTCTAGTTGGATTTAATATGAGTAAAAGTGGCAAATTGGTTCAATCTCTAGGTAGGTTTGTAATCTCTCTCGAGCACGCTGTCACCATTCCAGGTAAAACAAGTTTTTTACCATATGAACAAAAAAGGATTTGGGTTTTTCTTTTAGAAATAAAAGTTAACTTATTAGTTCAGTAGTAGATGTTTAAATTGTCAATTAAGGAGACAATAAATTACTTTTTCTCAGTTTCTACAATTTGCAGTTCCAATCCTAATAAAAGAGAATGCTGAGAATGAAAAAGCATCTTGCATCTGTGCTTTTTAAGACATTGCATGCTTTCCAAAACCACTAAAGGGTGACTGAGTAAATGTAACACATTGGCATTGCACCATTGCAATAGTTACTGTATTAAACAGCTCAGTGCTGTATAATTTATGATTCTTAAGAATTAGTTTGGAAAAGCTCTATTAGTATACTTCAGGATAAATGAATTGGTAATGTAATATTGGCATTCTCATTTTATTGTGTTACTTATTAATGTATTTAAGTACAAACATGTACAAATGCAGCTCTGTGCTGAGGTTTCATCTAGCAAACTGGTATATCCTAGAACTAAAGATGAGTGAGATGTGTTAAGCAGAAGGAGCAGCATTTTTATAATCACAGTTTTGATATTGAAGCACAAATTGTTCGTTATTACCAACTTCAGTGGGGTTAGGAGTTCTTGAGTGAATCACAGGTTCTGATCCTCTAAAAAGCTTTGTTTAAGTGTAGGAAAAATGTCTCCACCTTGCACCTTTACTACGATATTTCACTCCAATTTCTAAGTAGTGGTAGTTTGAATATGTTGAAGAATATAGATTATAAACTATTTTACGTATTTTTAGCAGCATGGGTTTGGAACATCATTTTTAAGTAGGAAAACCAGGGCTGAATTATGTAGTTCATTTTCAAGTTTTGCCTTTTATACCCTTTTTGAAACTGGGACAGAATACAGTCTATAGATGCTGTGTGTGATAGTGAACACACTGTAGAGATGCTTCTTTGGGGTGTTAAATTATCATCACCATTATTTCTGTAAAGTCAGGTATTTGAGCTAACGTAAATCAAAGCATATGGTATTCAGAAGGACCACAGATATTTCCTGGCTATGTGTAATCCTCCTTCCCTCCCTCAGCCCCAAAACAGGTATGTTTTTTATCATCAGCCATGTTCCAACTTTAATCTACTATCTCTGTCTTCACAAAGCTAGAAATAAAATCATAGCTGCCTAATTTTGTACAATTTCATGTATGGCAGCTTCTGAAAAACACAAATTTATTCAACACAATGTTTAATGTGATGAAAGCTACATAGCTGATAGTATTTTTATTTTTTTTTTCTCACTCCAAGTCCTTCTCAGAGCGGTTGGAGCAAATGTGGTCAGACAAGACCTAATTGACTTCACAAGGGGGAGGAGCACAAGGGTTGTGGGCAGAGTGTAAAGGGAAGGTGTTCTAGAAGTATGAAACAGATTAACACTAGCTCGTTGGTGGAAATTCTTGTCCCTAACTTGTTCCCTTTGTCTTCACCATTGCAGCAGCATAAGTACTTCTCCTTCTTTTGTTTCATGCCCGTGGGATACTGACTTTGCTAAAGCCATCTGCCACTCCTTGTCTTTTTATTGTATGCAGTTGACAGCTGCAGGTGGGAAATGGGGTGGTTAGAACAGAGCTGGGATCCTTATCTGTTGGGTACCAGGATCTCTTTTGGCAAGACAAGATTATTATATTTTCATCCTTTCTTAACCCGAACTTCTCAGAGTACTCTTGGCTAGTGTTATAGAGAGCTTGCAAAGTGGTCATTGTCAAATCAAATTTTGGAAACTTATCAGATCTGGGAAAGTGAAGTGGATTTGAAGTTGGAACCCTTCAGCCCTTTGAAAGTTTCTCTTAGAAGATGAATGATGTTGACTTCAAAATTTTGATGCTCTCATCTATGAGAAACCTGCTAGTAGGCCATAATTTAATCACACTGCCTCAAGTCTTGAGGCAATACGTCTTTCATGGTGAAACTTCATTTTTTTGGAGAGGAGGAAGAAATATTTTTCTGACAACCAAGTTGGTGAAAAGTCTAGAGAGCAAGTCCTATGAGGAGAGCCTAAGGGAACCAGAACTGTAAATAATGATAGGACTAGGACAAGTGACCTGAAGTTGTACCAGAGGAGATTTAGACCAGATATTAGGTGGAATTTCTTACTGAAAGAGTAGTCAGGCACTGGGACAGGCTGCCCCAGGGAAGTGGTTGAGTCATCATCCCTGGAGGTTTTCAAAATTGTATAGACATGGCACTTCAGGACATGCTCTAGTGGGCATGGTGTGTTTTTTTCTGGGTTAACGTTTGGACTTGGTGATCTTAGAGGTCCTTTCCAACCATGGCGATTCTGTGATGAAGTAGAATGATGATTACTACTACTCAGGCAAGCAAGTAAACATAGGAGTAAATTTTGGAGGACTATGGGTTCTATGACCCTGGAAGGCTGGAAGTTCTTACTCTATTGCATGTTCCTAACGTATGGTTTGATATGGCCCTCTTTGCATATACACATAGTAGGCTCCACACAACCTTAAGACTATGCAACCGTATTTCTCAATAGAAGTTCTGCATCTTGAGTTCAGTACATTACCAATGATGTTTGCTTTTCCCTGAGTATTTTGGGCAAGTCTATTACTGTTAACCTAACAATACATTTGGTATTGTTTACTGACTTCAAAAAACTCTTCATAGTTTTAATTTAATAAAATTGAGGATAATTGAATTCAGCATTGTAAATATCAGTATCTAGACAAGAACAAATGTATTGAACTTCTATTTGGACACACATATTTTAGAGGCAAAACTTCTACTTATTTCTTACTGAATACATATGAGATGAATGGCTTGTGTCCAACAGACATCAATGTAATGCCACTTGATATCAAGAGAGAACAGATTTGCCAAATGGCAACCTATTATTAAGTGCTGCAGTGTCTGCTTTTTAAATAGGGCTTTTAACCAAACTGGAGACAGCAACAGGAAGCAAGCATCTGGCACAGTTGTGTCTCCTTCAGGTCTTTCTTTCAATACAATGAGTTATTAATGTGCCATAATCATTTGCATTATTTTTATCAAAATGTTGTCATGAAAAGAAATGTGAGGGCTTTTTGTACTCTTAACAATGTTGGTTTTGTGGTGTTTTTTTTTAAATTGTACGCTAGTTAATTTCTTTCTCATAGGTTGTAGCCAGCGTATAGTCTTTGGTTGGTAGGAATTGGGACAGTAAGCAAAGTGATTGCACAATACAATACCACAGGAATTCATACATATTATTTGAACATATTTTAGTGGTACTAAACCTACTGAAGTGCACTGAAGTTTAAGTTCCAGAGGCCTGCAAGCTTGATTTTGAAGATTTTATTATAAAAGGCAAATTATCTAGAAGGTATCATGTACTGTATCATGGACCTAACGCTATAAGAATGCATTGTAAATGTAATATTGTAAATGTACACATTTGAAGCTTAGCTAAATGTGTGGATGAGTTGGAAAAATCCGTGACAGTTTGATGCTAGGTCTACAATGCTTGATTTATATTGGGTTTTGGAACTCCTGATGTGTTGGATTTAGCAGGAGTGTTGTAAAGGCAGTAGGTTTTCTTTTAAATAGAAAATATTTCACAGGTGCGATAAAGTTTACTAAGTCAACAAAACATGTTTTAGTACAGCATGCATCTCTGTGTGCTTTCTAGGCTCAAAAAGCCTTTGAGGTACATGGTAGAAGATCATCTTAAACTAGATATGGCTACTCCAAAACTGATACAGGAGCTGTCAGCATGACCAGCAACATTTTGAGTACTGCTTGTTGTTCTGTACTACATTCTGTTAAGAACTGGCATTTGGTTTTTAATCCAATTGTGACCCCAGAACATTACAAACATAAAAGTACATTAATAGCTGTGTTTCAATGTCGATGTTAATAAATTGTTTCTATGCTCAGTTTTCTACAATATTAAACCTTGCACATGGGAAAAAGTGTCTAGGATGAATGTGGCTTCATTACATAAAGTTAATATAGTTTTATTGCAATAATATGGCAAGTGCCAAATCTGCTGACCAGTTAATCAGGCTGTTCTGCGTTTCCTGTAGTTTACCATGCTTCAGGTGACCTACTTTGAAAAAATACAGACTGTTTAGATATGCCACAGCTCTATATTTAGAACATTAGGCTTAGTACAGCTTGCCAATATTGTTTTTATTGATAACTCTACATGAAACTTGACTAAAAATATATATATACAATTATTACGATATTTAATTTATTTTTTTATGTGTCACACATCTATTTTCAGATGCGAAAGTAAATCTTAAAACAAGTTTTTAACCTTATAAAGAATACTATTAAAAAAATTAGTGTTATATAGGTAGTCATAATTACATTAGAACAGTGCTATCTTTGCTTTCTTTAACGATAATGTTATTAAGGAATACAATGACTATAAATTCAGAGGACTTTGAATGATTACTTGACATTCAGTTCTAAGCAACTCAGTTACATATACAGCTTTATTTCACTTGTACATTTATGTTTTATCTCCTGTAGCAATTAAGAAAGCTCGTAAAGTATTTTGTATTTTTCACTGAATAGGATTATACAAAATCAAGAAGGCAATGGGGATTTTTCTCCCAAATCCCTTTTGTTTAAGCATGATTCTTCATATTTAATCAGTTTATACAATTTACCTCTTACTTAGCATTTTAGCTTTGTTGTCTTCTCTGAATTAAGTCAGATTTGTTTAACAGGGTTGCTTTTCTGCAATATTGTGTAGAGTTGTTTATTGTATTGCTATTCTTAGTTCTTTTTTCATCTTTTCATAATATTATCACTATTTAATTTTTTGTAGCCCTCCAAACTGTATAGAAATTGAACAGCAGCATGCTTAAGCCATTCTTGATACTTTTTTCAAGGTTACTGAAGTGCAAAGTCTCACAGTTTGTCTTGGGTATAAATCTAGTTTTGGTTAGCAGATCTTCAGTTGCTGTTAAGTCAGAAGTTATAAGTTGTGTGTGTTTTTATCCATCTTGTTGCTTTCCAAACATAGATGAGAAACATTTCTTGAAACCTCTTAGTTCCCTTAAGGGTATTTTTACTGTCTCTGTCCACTGTTTGTTCTTTGTTGTTACTAAAAACTGTTTTGTTATTTTATATACCTTTTTTTTTTTTTTTTTTGGCATTAGCACTGTCTGCTTCTGATGCCAAGCTTATACTTTTACATCAAATTGTTGTATTTGGGTCATCCAGAATTAATTCTGAGATTTCACATTTCAAGTTTCTTGCTTTTTTTTTTTCCCCCCTTCAGACTTAAAAAGCAATCTATGTCCAGTGCTGTATCTGTATGTCCATAGACGGTTACCATCACAAAGAGAAATAACCATAAGAATGTAGCCTTGGCTTTCCTGTAGAGTGCTGCCTAACAGACCTCTTTGCGTGTTCTGTTCTTCCTAGCAGTTTTTAGCTCATTTTACACTTCAAAATCTAATTTATCATAAAAGATACTGATATTGCCACTGGAGTATATTTTCTTCTCATTTATTTGAATTCACTAATTAGGGTATTCATGCAGTAGAAGGTGAAATTGTGTGTTAGTTATAGTTTATGCTCATTCTGGTTGTATATTTTTGGAAGTGTATTATGCTTGTTATGGCTTGATATTGTAAAGCATTTTGTAACTGTTCTTTTGCTATACTACTTTCTTTACGTTTTGGGTTATGTCCTTTTATTTGTCAGTCTCTTCTACTCTTAAATGATAAAAATTAATTATTTTGTTCTTTAAAACACCCTAGGTAAGTATCAATCCTTAAGCTCTGAAGTAGACCAAAAATGTTTTAAGCATTATTTTTCACATCTAATTGAAAGCAATGACACTATATTACTGTATTTCAGGGTGTACAAATTCAAATGGCGTTTTATGTAAGCTGGATTATTTTTTTCATATTATTATTGTTGCTATGTAGTTATTTCCAGGTAATTGACACAACCAAAAAGTCAGAAACCGGAACTTAACACAAAGACTCAAAGGAAAGTAAGCAGAGAAAAAATATTCTGTTGGCCAAGCACAATATTTTTAATGATTGTGGGAGTGCAGTTCATTGATTTAACAATCAGAAAAACCAAAGCCCAAATTACATCTTCCTTTCTATGACAGTTGCCAATAGTTCCCCTTCATTTTTTAAAATAATTTGTTATCAATTCTTTAGAAAGTATTAAGCAAGGCTTTATGGACTGAACTTTCCTCTTTTGTATGTTGATTATGTACTTAGTTGAGCATCTAACAAGCAAGAAAGTTATGTTAGGGATGTTAGCTGTTAGGTTTACAAACACTGATCTCCCTAATCTAGACTGGTAGCAGTCACTTCTTCTTCTGCGAATTAAGGCTGTAGAAACTTGGGTGTCTATTATCTTGTCTTCTGAAAAATAACGTGACTTTTAAAGCCTATGTTTGTTGTTTAGCTTCCAGGAATCCATCTGAAATATTTTAATGGCATTAACAGATACATATTTGACACGCTGAATGACATGACCTACTGTGGACATACAACTTTTGCAATTTAAGCAACACTGTGAAATCTAATGCGTTTTTTCCCCTTTATATTTTTCTAGGTTGAAAGGTTTAATTGAAAGAAATGGATGCTAAAGGATTACAAGGAGAAGATAAACTGAAGATGCTCCTAATTTTACTAGCGTATTTGGTAAGTTAACTTTTTCCTCTCAGGATGAATGTTAAAAAAGTTGTATTGGACACAGGAGTAGTATCTGTTGTTTTACAAATGAATGCTAGCACTGAAAGCACTAAACATATACACAAACAATTACATATGGATTTTGTCAATGTAGAAGTGAGCACAGTCAATTGATTTATATAATTTCTTGACCTTCCTCACATGGAATTAAAGTCTTTCACCTTGTAAGCCCCTTCATGGAAGAAGGACTGGCCTAGGACAGAAAATATAAGTGAATGTAGGGCTGTGAAAGTGATACTGTATTGCTTCAAAGAGATGACAGGAATTCTAGGCAATTTGCAGTGGCCACCTTGTATGTAGTACAGTATTCTTGTATATATAGTTTAGGAGTCTGGAGTATTCAGTTTATCCACAGGACATAGCATAGCACACAATTACATTGCCTACTAAGTCTTCTTCAACTCTGACTTGCAGAGACAAGCTCTAGAACTAAGGGTAATTGATGCTTCGTAGCTATCAAAAATGCTTTGGTCTTTTTGAAAAGACTAGTACACAAAGTAAGAATTTAGTAGCAGTTGCAGAGGGAGCTTTCTAGCATGGCAGCCTGTATGTAGGCATTTAATTTAACTTTCTGTTGAGGGCACTCACAGTGTTTGCTAATGTTCCTGGGTAAAATATGAGTCATTATATTGAGACTTTGCATGGTTGATATTACTGCTTCTGGTATTTCTCATCACCTTAGTTTCTGGTTTGGTCAGATAATGTACTTAAATGCCTTTGAAGGCAGAAGTTGGATTCTCTCTCATTTGGCCCATTAAATAAAAAGTGATAGTGAAATGTATAATAAATAGTATTCATACAGGCCTGGGGTGTTTTTTAAGTTTCCAAAGAGTCTTAGTGACCTTTTAAATCTCTAGGAATATATTTTTGCTTATTTATTCAATTGTAATAGAACCATGAAAAAACATAAAAAATCACAAATAAACAAAACACAGCAATATAATGGAATGTGTTGTAACTTACTGTCATGAAAACTGCAGTTTTAGTAAATGTTCATGTGGATTTTTCATCATGATCAGTAAGGTGAGGAACTTAAACTCATGTTTAAACAATTGTTTTGACATTACACAATTGTAAAGTATCAAGCAGGTCTTCTAAAAATCATAAAATTATTGCAAGTCACTGAGAACCTTTAGAATTCAGGCCAGTTATCTGTATTTGGATATGTCTGATTAATTTTCATTGCCATATTTAAAGTTTTTTATAAAGCAGAAAGTTATTTTTTAAGGTAGAAAAATAAATTTATTTATCACATTTGAAGTTTATATAAATTATGTTAATCACAGATTAATTATATTTTAGTGAGTTTACTTTTTTTTTCTTAGCTAAGTAGGGTAATTTGTGAGACTGGAGATTGCAGAGAGCAAGAATTTAGGGACCACACTGGAAACTGTATCCTCTGCAAACAGTGTGGACCTGGAATGGAACTCTCAAAGGTAAGTAAATCATGCTGTCTTCAATTTACATTGTTCCAAATAAGTGCATTTAGTATGTGGTTAAAAAAATTCCACATAAATACACATATCTATTATTTTAATGATTTTGAAATACGAAGTACCATGTTTTCTCATTATATGAAATGCTCTGTTCAGAAAATGATGGTGCAATTAATAAAGTAAGCAATACCACTAGAGGATCTGACTATGGGCTCTCAAAATATATATTTTTAAAGGTGAGTTAGTACTACAGAGGGGAGAAAAAAAACTGCAGGGAATTGAGACTGAACAACCTCACTGTGTAGAGTTACAAAACGAATTTCACACTAGTGACTGGTACAGACCACTGAAATGGCCAGGGCTTGATTTTTACAGTGCAAACTTTCAGAATCAGTTCTGGATTTTAGGTGGAATTGCCACTATAGACAATGTTTAAATATTTCCTGTACTACAGCTTGTCTTAACTGGAGGACTTATAATAAAAATAAAGGCATAATCACATAAATACAGAATAGGATCAAGTGAGAACTGAGATATTTCCTTAGAACAGCTGGGAGATTGCTTGGTTTTCACTAACTTACTGATTGGACCACTTTGTATTGGGAAGCTAATTTCATGTGAGGCTCAATTTCTTTCTTTTGCAACTTACTAAAAATGCCATAAACCTAATTCATATCTCTATGCTGTGTAAAGTAATAGAGAAGATTGAGGCCAAAAACATATGGTGATATGTAGAAAGCACATAAGAAGTCCTTGTTAATATCATAGAGAATGAATTATTGTTATGGTGAGTTTTATGTAAATGTTTTTTTCTTTTAGAACAACTGCATTTTTTCCCCCCCAAAAAAAAAAAAAATCCCCATAAACAGTTTGGAATCAGTAGGATTTTTAGGAGTGCAGAAAGGAATCAATGGAGATGAATGTCGACTGGGGTTATGGACTGGGATTCAGTAGAACTAGAAAATTAACTTGGCAAAAATTCCAGCAAAATTCCAAGACTGAATGCAAGTCATGAGGGGGATCTTAGCTGTCTTCAGCACAGAGGAAATAGTTGCTGTGTGTGAGCAAGGGTAGAGAACAACAAAGGAAGAGAGAGTTGAAACGATGGGTGGGGTTGTGGTGGGATTCCTTAACTTGATCACCAGGTATGAAAGAGAGAATAGAATGAGTTAGGAGTCATGGGGAGACTGGATGTTTGGGGTTTTGGAGGAGCTTATGTACCATGCTAGTGGTGTGAAGATGGTCAGGCATAAAAGACAGGGTGCAAGCTGGTGTCATGGACAACAAGCAGGCTCATCCATAGGACTCTCTTTAGTGTCCCAACTACAATCCCTACATCTTGCCCAGTGTTAGAGTGTAAAGCTGTGGCCCAGACTTAACTGTGTGGTCTTACCAATATCTCATAGGTGGGATCTTAAAGCAAGAGTGAAGTAGCTGCCCTGCCCAGGCAGTGCCCTTGCATATCGAAGGGCAAACTCTGTTTTGTGTTCTTACTGATAATATAAAAAGGATGATAAAGGTAGAATTTAGAGTGCTAATTAGGAGGAGTGAAATTTAACTTTCAGGGATGCTTTTGTAGGCAAATATGTTATGCAGATCCTACGTGGAATCTGAAATGTTATTTTGAAACTTTTTTAACACAAAACATTAGTGAATCTGGTGTGGATGTATGTTTAAACAGGGGGAAAAAAACCTCTTCGTTTTGTGGCTTTGTATTTCTTACTTTATTCAGCTCTGAAAAAAAACACAAGTGTTGTGGTTTGTGGGTGGTTTGAAGAGATATGCTGAAACTGGGTGACACATTTTTCCCTATCTCTCCATCCCCTGTAGGTAGTGTTCAGTGCATTAATAGAACACTCTGGTTCAGGTTGCTTTCTGTGTTAGGCACTATTGGTTAAGGTTTAATCATACAAACAATGCTGTTTAAATAGAGATTTGGAGATGACTAATGGTATGGATATAGTTCTGTTTGGATGTTTTGTTTTTTTCACATTGGCTTTAAATTTAAGGACTGGAAGGTTTTAGGGGTTGTTTTAATTTGTAAAGGCACTTGTAAATATGGCACTTTATAACAGTGATCTGACTAAGCAGTGTGATACGTATTGATGTAGCACACTTCCCTAGGTGACGAATAAAAAACTAAAGTAACAACTAATGCCCACAGTAATTACACTTTTCTTTCACTTTAATAAAGAAATGCTGAAATAAAATAGGAAGGTTATAGTTTGCAATAGTACACTATTCAAGTTACATTTTTACTTCAGCTTTTTAGTTTACAATCTGATAGTCTTCATTCTTTGGAATACTTTTTCTGAAAATATTAATGCTTAAGTAATTCCAATGTGTAAGTAATTACTTCTCCCAAACATGGGTAGGGTTTCAAATACCATTTTTTGCTACTACACTAGAAATTAAATAACTGACCAGATTTTGGTCAAACTTAAATGTGAGTGGAAGCATCATTTCCTTTATAAATGGAGGTACAATTTTCTGTGAATCACAGTGAAGGATGTGATGCTGTAACTATTACTGAAGTATGATTGAGAGTAGTCTTGCTGAATTACAATTTAAAGCAACAAAATATGTGAAATCAAAGATCAAAACACAAAGGGAAAAGCTCTTTAATTATGTATTTGAAGTAACTTGCAGCACAGGGGGAGTTGTGTTTGCTTGTTTTTTTAACGTGAGAAGGCAGTGATATAACTATGCTGCAGGTTAATGACAGTTTCTTAATAAGAAATAATGTGTCTGTTTTCCTACCAAATATTTAGTGCTTGTGGATAAAACTAGATATACCGCTGGATGTGTGAGCATGACTGTATGCCTAAGTATATAGTAAGATACAATGTTATATTGGTGGATTTTTTGGTTTGGTTTCTCTCCCAAAGTGTTTTAAGCAATTGATCAACAAGTTTCTTTTTTATGTTAGTAACAAAAAAACTTAGTCTATATTGTTGGATACAAAAGGCCAGCTACTGCCTCATGCAGCAGTGGACCGTATGAACAATTGTTGTAAATATCATGTCTCTTATTTCCTTTCCTCAAAACTCAGTTCAGGTAGAACTTTACTGCCAAGTAAGCTGAAGCAGACAGGTCCAGTTTCAAGTATTGTAGAGCAATGGCTTCTCTTTTACTTACGGGAAACTATTTCATCTTAGTTATCTAAATCTGTAGATTTCTCTCTTGTTATTACTGACTATACAAAAGTAGAAACAGTGTTCATTTCAAAAGCCAAGCAGAGTTCCTAGGCTAAACACAGTTAAAGGGAAATTGGAGTTCATGATACAGGTGGGTACTGTGACTTAAATACATTGCCACTGAATTGATCAGTTTAGAGCATAACTACACTTGTGCATGTACTTTCTTTCTTCTGCCTTTGTTAAATCGGGTACATGACATCATGGGAATAAAAACTAATATTTTGTTACCCAATTGTGATATCTGCTTGGTTTGTTTTTTTTAACATCAATGGGATTTTTATTGTGGATTTTACTATGGGTATAATCCAGTTAACAGTGATTAGTTGTTTCTACACTCAAGGGAAGACACAGTGACACCTGAAGATCAGACTTAAGAATCTTAGCACAGGCTGCACTTAAGGTATGGTTAAGGGCTAACCAGTCTGGTCCTGAGATTCCATGTCACCTGGTACACTCATGTATACCATGGACTTGCATCAACAGTACAGATAAATGTGCAGGGCACAATACCACCTGTACAGAGTGGTATATACGTATACATACACACACACATATATATACACTTATTTTTACAACTGTTGAGTTATTTATATGACCTTTTTTGCTATACTATGTGAGCATTTCATAATACTTTTTAGAGTCAGGGGAATCCTGTTGCCTTTTCTTAATTAGTACGTGACAGACTAGCACACAATTCAACTTGCTCATGGTCATGCAGAAAGCTTTTGGTGAAGCAAAGTAAACAGAACCACCTAGTGGAACAAGAAGATGCAGGTGCCACATAGGTAAGACAAGGGTCAACAGGTACAAATTGTACCAGGAGAGAGGTTTTATCTCTATATAAATAATATTTCTTTTTTACAGTGAGAATAATAGGGAAGGGATTGAAAGCTGTTTCTCCTGTTTGTTTCTATTTGTTCACTTTATTAAAAACCCAAAACTCTTCTCATAAACATGTCCTTGGTAATGTTTGTGAAGCCTTTGAACCACTGAAATAGCTTGCTTTTGAGTGTGTGGGATTTTGGTTGTTTGGGGGTTTTCATAGAATCATAGGGCTTGGAAGGGACCTCTGAAGATGATAGAATCCAACCCCTCTGCTGCAGCAGGAACACTTAGGGCAGATCACACAGGAACACATCCAGACAGGTCTTGAAAGACTCCAGAGAAGGAGACTCCACAACCTCTCTGGGCAGCCTGTTCCAGTGCTCTGTCACCCTCACAGTAAAGAAGTTTTTCCTCATGTTGAGGTGGAACTTCCTGTGTTGCAACTTGGTGCCATTTCCCCTCGTTCTATCACAGGGCACCACTGAAAAGAGACTGGTCCATTCTTGACATCCACCCTTCAGATATTTATAGACATTAATAAGGTCTCCTCTTAGTCTTTTCTTCTCAAGACTAATCAGCCCCAGTTTTCTCAGCCTTTCCTCACATGACAGATGTTCCAGTCCCTTAATCATCCTTGTAGCTCTCTGTTGGACTCTTTTCAGCATATCCCTGTCCCTCTTGAGCTGGAAAGCCCAGAACTGGACACAATACTCCAGATGTGGTCTTACGAGGGCAGAGTACAGGGGGAGGAGAACCTCCCTGGACCTGCTGGCCACACTGTTGTTAATGCATCCCAGGATACTATTGGCTTTCTTGGCCACAAGAGCACATTGCTGTCTCCTGGATAACTTGTTGTCCACTAGGACCCCGAGGTCCTTCTCCATGGGGCTGTTTTCTAGCAGGTCTACCCCTAATCTGTATTAGTGGATGGTATTTTTTCTCCCTAGGTGCAGGACTCTATACTTATTCTTGTTGAACCTCATTAGCTTCCTCTTTGCCCAGCTCTCCAGTCTGTCTAGATCTCTCTGAATGGCTGCACAGCCTTCTGGTGTATCAGCCAATTGTCCCAGCTTTGTGTCATCAGCAAACTTGCTGAGGATACACTCTATCCCCTCTTCCTGGTCATTGAAGAAGATGTTGAGTAAGACTGGGCCCAGTATTGACCCCTGGGGCTTTTTGTTTGGTCTTTTTTTTTTTTCCTTTTTCAGTCAGGGCTATCTTCTGGAGTGGGAGACTAAAATGGCTGTATCAATTCAGAAAGAAGTGTTTGCTTCATGTGGCTCAGTATTATTATATTTCTCATTCATTTAGCAGGAAACAGCATCATGCAGTTAAGCAAGTGATTTCATATCTTTCATTCTTTAAGTGGTTTCAAGTTGCCAGTGCCTGAAGAGTCATTGGTATGGCTTGATAGTAAAAGCCTGTTTTGTCCTTGCTTACCAGTCATGTGTTTGTGTAAATCAAACCTTTATATGATTTATATTTTTATGTATCACAATTAATGCAGAAAAAAATGAACTGCGTTAGTTTGGGTTTCAAGCTTTTCCTGAAAATGTTACAATACAGAAATGAGTCCTTCCAGTCTTTTCCACATAATTTGCTTTTTCTATTAAAAAAACTCAAAAACCAACAAACCTCTATAACTCTCTGTAGCTTCCATGTATTTTTAATTCATATATGAAAAAAGCAATTATTTTTCAAGTCTAGATTGTTTTGTCAACTGATTACCTCTGGGCTTGTAGTTCAGAAACACTGAAATTAGAGCTTTGGCAATAGTTCTTTCCACAGTGCCTTGCCTATGCAGTTATGCTGACACAGTAGATTTTTAGGGTGTACCATGGCACAGATCACCAAAACAATCACTTTTAACCAGGACCCGTCCAGTAGTCAGATTTACATCTCAGCCTTATCATCAGTTGTATTAGTACAGTTGAGGACAATGTATGACAAGGAAGAAAAAACGGAGATGAAAGAGAGAGAGTGCCTTAAGCCAGTATTGCCACCAAATACATGATGATGAATACTGTCACCAAGGGACTGCTACTGTACAGAGAGCCTGTGGGACAGAGAGCTTGATGGTTGCTACAGCAGGGTTGTGTGTCACAGGTTGCTGCCTTGCACCAGGTATATGATGGAGGAAAAGGAGACCTGTGGTGTCGGCTCAGAAAAGGAATTGTGAATTAAACAGGAAGGCACTGTTAAAGTTAATGCTGAATGTAACAGTCCTCATACAGAACATCAAAGGTGGTGTGCTATGTCTGAGGTGTTGTCCCAGTGAAGTCACTGAGAGCAGCTGCTACCATGTTTAGCAGTCCCTTTGTAACTTTTAGAAGCAAGAGAGCTGCTGGTGAGGAGGCCTGGCACATCTCAGCTCAGGAGAGCTGAGCATGAAACTTACCTGACACTATCTTTGCACTTTGTCACAGCAGCTAAATGTGACATTTAGCAGCACACTGTTGCAGCCTGTCCCCCTCAGAGATGCAGCTGATTATCAGATTCTAGGTGGGGCTGATCCACAGCATAAGGTACTTTTGGAAGGTAGAAGTGTCCTATTTAACAAGGCCATGTACTCAAAGGTATCACTGAAAACTTAATTTTCTAGCACCAGTGTAGTGCTGCAACCTGTCATATGACCTGAAATCAATTAAAAGTGTCTTCATGACTGGAAGGCTTTTTCTTGGGAATACCCAAATATTCTTGTAATCATCATGGCCTATGTGGAGCTCCTCTGTGCTGTACTGTCTAGGGACTTACGTAGGTTGTGGATAATCAGTGGAACTAGAAACAAATTCTAAAATGTACTTGCAGATTACGATCTTAATAATGCCTGAAAGCATTTTTTTAAAATGAAATTTGAGGTTATTTTAATTAAAATAATGTTTAAAATCTAATTTACTGTTCATTTACTTTTTGCATTGCATTCAACTTCTAGGGAAAAACCATACCACGTAACTCCATTAACCTTTATAGTCTGCTGTACTTCTGGTTGTTCTGCCTGAGTCAGTGTTTGGGTAGTATATACCTAAAGAAACTGTTAACACTGCCAAGGTAATACTTTAAGAGGTGTGTGTATTATTGTATGCTTCTAATATTTTCAGTCTGAAACAAAGTTCTGAGTTTAGTTAACTAGTTTGCTACAGCTTCCTAGGTGGCCTTGACCAGTCATCTCACTTGATACCTTAATGAAACCCACAACTGAACAAAGTTGTTCTGGGGATGCGTTCATTAAAGGTCTGTAATAATGAAATATTGAATATGAAATGTAATAAAGAAAACCAAATACTGTAATAATGAAAGCTCAGTAAGTATCCAGAAAATAGAAGAAAAATTGAATTTTGAGGATTTTTAAAAAATTAATTTTAATGCAGTTTTTTTTAATTAGTGTTTGGATTTTCAGGACTTGTACTGTGTATCATTTGAGAGAGAAACTTTTCATTAATGTTGCCTGGTACCATTGCTGGTAGCGTTGAAAAGGGGAGTTGGAGAAGGAATAGTGGGCTAAGTGTTATTCACAGTATGCTTCACAATAGGATAAATAAATATAGTGTGTATTTACCTGCTCTTTCTTTCCTGGAACAAAAATTATTTTATTTTTTAAATCTGTCTGATTTAGGTTACAAGTTTGCTTTTTCTTTTCTGCAGTCCTGAGGTGAACTGGAAGAGATGAACCCTTTTTTACAAATATGAGTGGGAGGGTAAAAGGGGTGAGGGGGATTGGGAGTTATTCAGATATCAGCCATGTAACTTGACAGCTTTGTAAACAGAGCACTTAGAAAACTGGTGCAAATCAGTTTTGCACATGTACTGATACAAGATAAACAATCGTTTTTACCTTTGCTGAACTGCTAAGTTATGAAGTCCAAGATTTCAAAGGATTTGAATCCATTGTCTAAATCATACCCTTCAATTTGGGGATTTTGGTTAATTATGGGTACATATCTGTTTGAAGTTCTGCCTGGTTTTACAAGCTTAAATATTTATTTGCACCTGCCAGGCAGTTAACTACCTCAAGTATTATGTGAACATAAAAAGCACATACATAAAGTTGTAGTTGTTGTGGATTTTGTTTCTAGAATTCCTGGCAAGGATTTAGAAGCCATCCTTGAAAAGACTGGATACTGTAAATTCCTTGGGCAGAAGATTTCTTTATATTGCATCCACCATTGTTATAGCTTTAAAGTAAACCATTCCACATTACAAAAGACCACTAAGATGTGTCCATGCATCCAACTACAGCAAAGCAGATCTGATAGATCTAGAAACAATTTACTCAAGCTTTCGTAGTTTGGGCCAGTGAGTTGAAAGCATTTAATTCTAACTTTATCTCTGGTGTTTGCTTGTTTTTAATCAGAAACTTCAAAGGTAGTCTGGAAAGGAAAACTTTTAAGGCTTAAATTAACTTAATTATATTTGAAAGTTTACTAGGACTTGGGAGAGACTGATTCCAAGTGATTTATCTAAAGTTACAAACATGTGGTTTGACTGAGCTTTATAATATATCCTATAATGCTACTATTTGGATGATCAAAACAGAAAAAGTAGTTTTTTAGAAAGAATTTGTCAAGTAATAGTGAGATTCAATGGAAAAGTTTATTTAGACTTAGGAGGACTAAAACCTTCCTAACAGAAGTTAGTCTGGTTCCATTCTGTGGTGGTAATTGTGTAGCTTTGTATGCAGTCTTAAAATTGCATAAATGAAATAGAGTGTAAATCTGAACACAGTAAGATATTTTTAGATGACATAAACCAGAACTGCTAGGGAGCTCTGTTGTTTTGGCATTGATTCCTAGCAGAAACCAATAGGTTTGAAATAAAATGGTAGAAAATTTTCTGTTCCTGAAGTGAATAATAAAATAACCCCATGAAATACTTTTATCCCATTTTGCCTACCAGCTGTATTAGGACAATATGTTACAGAAGAATTGTGCTGTACAGTATATGAAACTGTAGTATGCTTTTCTGTTGTTGTTACTAACCAATTATTCATCTGTCTGCTCCTTAATCTGAAAAATAATCCTCAGTTAGAAACTACCTTTAAGCTAAAAACCCCCAAAATTATTAAAACTTAGTTTTAAAATTCTTAGGTCTAGAGACAGGAAGAAGACTATTTTTAGTGTCCTTTTGTAGTTGCTTTCTTAGAATTGTTCATTTTCTGCATACTTGAGTGCTTATTCTTCTTTAGAGGATAGCAAAGATTATTTTTAACATAAAGGAGAATTGAGAATTGTTAGAATGCCAAATAAAATGCATCTGAACTTGTTCATTGCTACTTTATCATTGCAAATCAGAGGCACTATGCATACATACTGGCCAACTCCATTACAAAGCTTGTTCCATAGATGTTTTCTCAATTCAAAACCTTGGAGAAGTCAGGGTACATTTCTGAGGTTCAAAGCTTTCTTTACTGCAGCAGATTTGCTTAGGTGAGCGATTTTGGAACACATGCGTGTGTTGTGGAGGAAACTGGTGGAAATGTTCTCTTAAGGTGCCCCAGTTGAAGATTTCCTGCAGTTTTCCCACTGGGGAGATGCCCTATTCTTCCACTGAGACCACATGTTGGAGAAGAAGGTCTCCACATTGTGCCTTTCTCACCTACTCCCTTCCCAACAAATCCTTTCCAGCAATTTGTGGTGTTCTATTTTACAGTGTGTCACCAATGCATCAAAACTAACTCTGAAAGACTACAAAATATTAATAAGATACTAAGATGAGGAAAGGAAATAGCAAATTTTAGTAACTTGATAACTCTATTAAATAGTGACAGAAAAATGAAATAGATGGATAATTCTCAATAATTAGTTTGTAGAATTCAGTCCGCAAACTACTTAATTTTTGGATGAAGTGTTTCTCTTTGCAGCCTGTCAGTTGTATTAGGTGTCCTTTTGCAACCGAATGGAAATGCTTTCTTTAAACAGCTATATTTGGTATAACCAACCATAGTGATATTCCTTGTATAATAAAATATTGTGCCTCTCTGTGATCTGCAGAGCTATTAAACTTTTCCAACAGTTTAAGACCTGTTAGAACTGGAGTGGATTGAGCTTTGATATTCTTAATGGCTAAGCAACGTTTCATGCCTAGCTGATGGTCATTAACCAGCTCTGGTTTATTTGGTAACAGAAATT
Organism: Apus apus; assembly: GCF_020740795.1. NCBI lineage: Eukaryota > Metazoa > Chordata > Aves > Apodiformes > Apodidae > Apus > Apus apus. Next base: position 19,871,187 of record NC_067282.1, read on the forward strand.
CTAAGCCTTTGAAGATCAGTGCACTCTCTTTGGCAATTAACTTTGTTCACCTTAGCTATGAACCTTAATATCAAAGTGCTTCTTTGCTGTTTTTGTAACTGAATAAGTGTCTTTATACTTCACTTGTCCCAGTTTCTGCACTTTCACATGACTGACCTAATTAAAACACAGACAGCTCAATAATTCCACCATAAGCTAGTAATAATGAAACTGTGGGAGTCCTTGAAGCCCTTTATCATTCAAATACACAGTGGTTTCATGAATAAAGTGTAAGACTAAGTATTACTTATACAAGTAAGGGAGATTATTAGCAGTGGAAGACACATTTGAACTCGCTGAAATGATGGCTTTTGTCTCGAGAAAGACCTACTCTCAGTGATAATTACACTAGGTCTTCATTTTATCCCAGCATTCTCTTCTTGTTCATGCTTTCAGTGACTGAATAGCCTGCTATTGCTTGTTAATCCCTACAGGAATGCGGCTTTGGATTTGGGGAGGATGCACAGTGCATGACATGCAGGCCAAACAGATTCAAGGAAGACTGGGGCTTTCAGAAGTGCAAGCCTTGTCTGGACTGTGCATTAGTTAACAGGTTCCAGAAGGCCAACTGTTCTGCCACCACCAATGCCCTATGTGGAGACTGCTTACCTGGGTAAGTCCATTTCTGAAAATGAGACTTGAACAAACTCAAAAGTAATTTGCTTTAACATTTGCTTGTTCATGTTTTCTGGATGAGTGTTTTTATCCTTTATGTATGTATGAAGGTTCTAGGTTCTAATCTTGGCCTTTCAGTAAATTACTCAATGGTCCGAGCACATAATTTCAGAATTACAGTCTTACTTATCTGTAAAAATGGTTTGATAATTACCTAGATGATCTATGAGAGTATTGTCTATACAGCTCCTGAGCAAAATACTTAAAAATATTGAATGTTTCTGGAGACTCACTACATTCTTATAAAGAATTACACATTTGGAAACACACACCTTCTTGAAGACTGGTTACATTATTTGGTTGCTTTTTTGCTCCTCCTGAGGTCAGTGCTTAGTAATTCTCATACACATATATCTTTAAGTCAGAAGTAGTGGCTGTGGCTTATGCTCCTGAATTTCCTTCACTGTGTTGATAAATTCATGGGGCATGATCCTGGCTGAGAAGCATAAATGGATCTGAAGAACTGTTGTGAAACAAATTATAACAGTGTGGAGACTCATTGAAGCTGCTGTTACAAATCAAGGCCTGTATTTAGTTTGTTATCCAGTCTTCCGAGATCTCTGTTGCTAGTATTAAGATTTCGAAAAGGTTACTCTTTACATTGTGGCCAAGTTCCACTATTATAAATACCTATCATGAATTTGTTAAAAGGCATTTCTGATACTTTTCTGAGCTGTGGATTAGTAATTTGTTAGGCGTAGGCTGAGAACTCATTTTTGCAGTTGTAACAGCCTTTGTATTTTCAGGGTATGTATTTCCGAGATGTTTAGAAGTTGGTATGTTTATTTCTTGTATATCTCAACCATATATATATATATATATTAATCAAATACCTGAACACTGTAGAAACTCATACAGTTGTTCCTGTTGAGCCAGAAGTGATGTATTTTAATTTAAAAACACTAAAACTTTGGTAACTAATGTTAGTTTAAGTATAAGAAAGTGCAGCCACAGGTGTTAGATGTTACTCACTTTTGATACTACCTGCAGCCACATGGTGGATTATTTTATGCTTTTATTGCACATAAATATGTATGGTAGGGCTTCTTTGGCTGTCAGCAGGGAGAAAATTTTCTTCCTGTGTATACAATACAAGCTAATTTTTGGAATATGAGGAAGGAACAAAAAAGAAGCTAGAATAAAACATGAATTAAGGGTAAATCCAAACTGGGGCACTTGGGAATGCTTCTCAGTATTCTAGTCTAGAATGTATTCTAGATATATGTGTTGAGTACTTGTTAAAATGAGAGCTGTTGCCACAGCCTTCTTTTACTGACAACAAAGTTGGAAACATGGGGAGGGAGTCATGGGTCGGGGAGTCACAGGTCATCTGGTCTGGATGTTTTGGGGAACCAGAACTGTAGAACATGCCACCTCTCACACCTGTCCATCAGTTTCAATGTTGCTAAGCAAACAGAAGATATAGCTAGTCAAACCAAATTACTTAGCTATTGTTTTATCTCTCAGCAATCATATTTACTTCTGTTTTGCACAGGTTTCCAACATGCTATTCCCTGTTTTTCAGCTTCAAAATGCTACAGTGATCATGTCAGCTAAAAACAAATATTAACACATTTCACTCAGAGTAAATTGTGGCCCCTTCAGTCTCACAGCCTATGAATCTGTTTCTGTTCACGGTTTCTTGAGCAGTTGGAAGGCTGTTTGCTTTAGCTGATACAGTGTTCATAGTTCAACAGCATTTGCAGTGCCAGTAATTTAAAATCAGTAGAGTTAGTACCTTTTATTTAATGTCCCACTACCACTACAGAAAAAACTAAATTCAAGTATTCGTCTTGAACAGACAATGGATATTGATTCTAGCTTAGTACTAATAACTAGTTGAGAGAAAAACGGACCTACTTGATTAGGCAACTGTAGTAGGTAAGTTGTTTAGAGGATGTCATATTCTCACATAAATTTGAAATACAACATTCTAAAGTTCTAGTTTTTCATTTGGTGCTCCTCTTGTTCCCTGATTGTATAGAATGTTCCCTGGAATGTAGGCTTCTGCCTGTCATTGTATTCAGTAGGCTTTTGAAACATAAACTCACAGTTATTGAAGGATCTTTAGAATAAAACGTCTCCTTGGGTATAGCAGCCTTAAAATATTTTTGCATTAATTCCTTTAGGAATGAGTGATTGGTTAGTTTGCTTTTAGAGTTTTATTTTATCACTCATCTGTGACTGCTTGTGGCCTCCCATTGCTATTATCTAAACTATCTGATAATTCTGTTTGCGATATCTTTTTTTTTTTTTTTCATACCTTGGAATACTTCTTATCTAGAATTTTTAAGTATACATCGAAATGAGAATATGAAAACAAAGTGGATAATTGGATAATGTACATAGGGACTCATGCAGTCACTTTGTTAATTTGCATTCTCAGTCCATGCATATTGTGATTTTGGTTGCAGGTGAAGATCTTCCTGGAGGAGAAGGAAGAGTCTGAGAGGAGTTGTTGATTTGTTGAAATATGTTTATTTCATACATGAATATAAGATGATAGTGCTATGTATTTGGACTAACAGATTTAGGATTTTTCCTCAATGTACTCTAGGTCTACTGCTATTCTATTTAATATCTACTGTATTTTTGTTTACTTTTATTTTCTTTTATTTCCTGATAGTTTGTGTGGGGACACGGATTAACTAAAGTTTGTTGTTAGAGGATTTTGTTAAAACATCTGATTAATTTTGTGAGGAAAAACAACTGAATTTTATTAACTGTTTTTTTCATTCCTTTTTCTTCTAGATTTTATAGGAAGACTAAGCTTGGAGGCTTTCAAGACATGGAGTGTGTTCCTTGTGGTGATCCTCCTCCTCCCTATGAGCCTCACTGTAAGTGCTCTTTTAGAATGTTTTCTTCTTTAACTTGAAAGCTTGGAAAAAAAATGACAGTCACAGTTACAAAGAATTATTCTAAAGGCTCATTTTCTTGTTAGTAAATTATTTTGTTAATACACCTCAGCAGGTCCAGCACTATCATTGCAAAGTTCCCTCATATAACCAGTCACTTGAGGATAAACATTCCTGTCATACCACATAATTAGGAAGTCTTGAGTCCACTTCGGATGTGGTCATATTAATTTTCATTTCTGTTTTGTGTTAATGCCAAAATAAAGGTACTCTTCCTTAGACCTTCCGCCTACTGTCAGGTAGACTTCAGTGAATATTAATTCTTTTCTGACACTCAAAACAGCAATTTGTTGATACCCTTGAAAATAACTTTTGTACTAAGGTCACAGCGAGAGAGAACAATACAGATAAATATCTTTATAGTACTATATACATTAAGAAGGAAACGTGTAATTAGTTTATCTGTTTGTTTTTGGCCAATGAGAGGATTAGAATCTCATTAAAGGAGAGAACCTCTTTATTTTGCAACAGAAGCCTTTTTACTACTTCTTCCAAGACTACTGATGATCTGCATCCCATCAGGTTTTTAATTCAATAAAAGGAGTAAATTATCCTTGTTGCATTTATTACTTTATAATATGAAAAATAAAATTGCTTCAACATAATTTTGTGGAAAACCTTGGGTTTACTCGTTTGTTTCTGTAATAGTGAATTCATGTTTTGGGAGTTTTTCCCCATTCCAAACAGAAACAATTATTTATAGAAAGAATCAGTTGTCAACTTCCTGAGATGTTTCATGCTTCTTTAGTAAGGGTACACTGTTTCTTATAAACATTCTTTTTTAGTTGTGCTAAATTATAATATAACTAAGTGTATGCTTTTGTGCATTAAAATCCTACTTTTAAATAGTTTTATACTGTATTGAATGTAATAAGAATTTTCGGCATTTAATATATTGCTTAGATAGTAATTTTCAAATGTGCCAGTCTTCCTTCGTTTGCTTCCATGCTACTTTTAGAGCCTTTTAGAGAATAAACTTACAAAAACAGATTATCAGACAGTATCTTTAGTAGTAAAAGTTTTTTACAAATGTGGCTTCCCATGCATTTCTTTTATGGTTGGAGAGAATTTCATTATATACCTGTGAATTTATTTTTTTAATAAAGATTGCAACATAGAAGACTAGTAAATCAGATTTCTGTAAAAAGAACAAGTCAAATATGTTAGTGTTTTCAGGAGTGGCTCCTGCCAATGTATAGTGTAAGCCTAGAAAGTAAATTTAAAATTTTTCAACTCTTTTTGTAGTACAGACAACACTGTTTCGCTTATGGTGATTTTATTTTCTTTTCGGTATATAGCAATTTGGATTTTCTAATTGACCCTAAGCTTGGATCCTAAACTGAACCATTTGGAAGCTACTACTAATTTTAAGTGTGCAACAGACATCCCTGTTCCAGAGCATTTTCTCTGGAACAAGCTTCAATGGTAAATCCAGATTAGAGGCTTTTTTGTTCCCTAATATCATGGCTGTGACAAAACCTATGTCTAAATAATAAGAGAAGTGTCTACAAGTGTTTTCACATTTCTGGTAGCAAGTTGTGATCATTGGCAACTATTTACAGCTTTTATAGAAACAATAATAAGTTTTAAATCATTAAAATGTTCTTAATTTGCATGCTAATTGGCCATTAAAATCTTAAATAATGGGAATCCTACCATAGAGTATGATTACCATATGTCAGTGGTTTTCAGAAAGCTTTTATTTGGAATTTGTGTATTGATTCTTCAGGTCTATAACACGTCTCTGTTTAGAAAAGTGTGTGTGCCTTCCTCAGAGCAGCCTAGGAAATTATTCCTACAAGAGTAGGTAAATGAACTGAAATCTGTTTGAGTTTTACTTAACATCAAATAGGTGGAAATATCTCAGATTTAAGACTAAGTCAAAAACATGATTCTGCAAGGAAGTATAAGTAATGGTTTTTGACAACAAGCTTTTTCCACCTAAGGCCGAAAATGTTTGCTGTTTATTTCAATAATGAATATATTTTGATGGTTAAGATGTTTAAGACTGCATTACTGGAAGTTAAATGGAGACAGACTATTAGGAGTATGGGGAAAGTTCTCAATGATCAGAGGACTAAGTTCTAATTCTCTGCCTTTCTTATCCTTCTTTCTTTCCACTGTGAAACAAAGTCAAATATTAGTGCAGCTAACTCTTACATTACAGATGAAAAGGAAAAGTTTAAATGTCCTGTTTCAATGAATGAATTGTCCTGTGAGGTGTGTGGCAATCTTTTGTTTGCTTAAGAACATTACCATAAGGGCACAAAGGCTCTCAGCCCCCTACCTGGACTAAAGGTTCATGTTAAAGCTGAGCCATGGATGAAGTTCTTTCAGCACTAGTAGCAGTTGATTATTACCCAGTTAGCTATAAATCTAAATACTTGCTTTTATCTTCTTTCTTTCTGTAGACATTTTAAAATAGATCTGGTTTAAATATTTACTCATGAAAAAATGAGTTTGTGAATTGCTAGAGGCAAAGTTGAAAGGGTTCTATAATGAACAAGTAAAGAGAGTATTACAGGCCAGAAGAATTGCTATCACCTTTGTGTAAACTTTAAAGGGGACACAATGACTTATGTGTGTTTTTAGGATGTCAGAAAAGTAAATACACACTGATATAGTTATATTTTAATTTGCTTAGTTCAGGTAAATAAACTGTAAATACCAATCCTATATATAGGGTCAGCATCTAAACATTAGATTAGAAATGAAAGTGTGCTTTTAAAATTACTGCTTCTGTTAATTTTCTAAACTGAAGATATTTTTCTCACCTGAAGACATTTTTTTCTCAACTGAGTGACAGAAAAAGAGTCCTTTGAAGTGGGAATTAGAGTGAAAACCCAATCAATCAAAGATGTAGTTTCTGAAATAGAAGGTAATGTAGGCTGTCTCAAACTGTTATCAGCAGAGAATGTGTGACATAGATACAGTACAATTACTCTTTTTTTCTCTGCACCAATTTAGGCTTGCAGCGTTCACTCTGCTCAGGCTAGTGTTGTGCTGACCCAATGGTTATGCTTGAACTGTTACTGAAGCTCTTCAGTAAGCAAGATTGTGACCCTGTCCATGTTATAAAAAGAATTACAATAACTCCTTTCTTAATACTAATTTTAAACCTAGTGAGTTTTTACCCCTAAAACACTTTGTGGTAGCACAACTGATGGATAAATGTGGGAAAGGCTGACATAGAGAGCAAATGATTTTCCAAAGATAATTGCTTTATTTGATCAAGCAGTATGTTTTCAGCTAGTCTGCCTTAGCAAGTGAACAAAAGACATTAGAAACCATACTCTTTATCTTCCTTCAGTCATAAGAAGATGGCAGATTAAAATTACAGCAATAGCCAAGCTGATAAAATAATTCCGTGTCAGCTGTTCCAACAAGGGGTTCCTGTTGTATTGTTCAATTAAAAATGCAGAACAGCATCAGAGTTACCAGAATCCTTTAGCCTTTGGGCAGGCTTTCTGCTAAGCGGAAGAACCTGTGACATTGAGCTTCTTTGAGCTGTATTAAAAAAATAGTTCCTAGCACTTCCACATTACTGTTCTTTTCTAGACTAATCTGCAGTCAATGGTGCTCCTCTGCCTGCAAATTCAGTCTAGAATTTGGCTGTACAAATGGTTAAATTGGAATAAACTGTGGGAATCAGGGAAGAGAGGAAATTAGCCCTAGGTGCCAAGTGCATTTTGCAGCCAAGCTGCCATCAAAAGAACAGCCTAGTCCTTTTTTATTTATTTATTTTAAATTTTCTGCACTATTATATTAAAAAATAATAATAATAGCACAGTATGTCCAGCCAAACTAATTTTTCCATCTCCAGGACTACTTCTGCTTGTTTTCAAGACATAAAGCAAGGAGCACGGGAAGTTGTGGGGGGGGGACAGGATGGGGGTGGGATACCATTCCATGTGTAGCTTGGGAAACTAGTCTCTACATGTTCCAGGAAATAAATGCATTCTTCGCTTCAATGAAGCAGAAATGTTTTGTTGAGTAAGTCACAGCAGAGGAAATATCTACAGTTTGATTATAACATCATGTGCACTTGAAGTGAAAACTGCACTTGGGTCAAAAATTGCTACTTTTTTTCTGTAAACCATGTTTTGAGATACTGATTTCAGTGGTAGTGGTTTCAAATATAAAGAGTTATCTCAAGCTAGAAAACAAACAGTTTTTACTAAAATGGGTAATGAAAGTAAAGACTATGGCTTGTTGATACAAAGTATTTCTAGTAGATCTTAGAGAAAATATTACATTTTCCTGTGAGGTGTCGATATCTCACCTGCATTAAATTTTGTTTCTTAAAGAACTTCTACAACCCTTTGACTAGCTCCATTAAGATTGATCACAAAGCTCCATTTACAGTTTTCTTGTGTAGATTTTTTCTTTAATTATTTTGCTTCTGTATGTTTATAGAATAGTTTCTCTAAGAATTAAGTATGTGTCCTAAGCTGCAGCTGCGACTCCCTCTTTAAATCTACAGTGTATGTTGTTTCACTAAAGAAAGGTGCTGTTTAAGGAGTAAAATGTGGCGGTATTTCCTTCTTCCTGGTGTTAAAAGTAGCTAGAATAGGAAAATTAAGATTTGGTATAAATCCTCTTATTTAAATTTACAAGATTAGGATCTGTGATTTTGTAAACTTTTATATGAGTCTAAGGGGTATTTGGGGTATGCAAGGACTATACTTCAGAACAAAGAAGATAAAAAGCTGGAAATTACAGTCTGCAGGGGGATACTATAGAGTGACAAAATACATTATTAAAAGCAGGGGGAGTACTGGAAGCTTGCTGACTACGTATGTATTCTGTAAACCACATTTGCTCATGGTAAAAGAGAAAAATGCCCACTGTCTCAACTTTGCTATAGTTTTTTATATTATTTCATTAAGCATAAATACAGCATTTTAACTTGAGAGTAAATTCTGGATGACATTCAATTCCACATTAGTTCCTCTGTTTACATAGTGGAATTTTAATTTACTCATATCACTTTCTTCTTTCTGTTTATAGCATTTTGTGACTTGAAAGTTGTCAGACTCCAGATAATGTTTTTCCAGCTATTAAGTTTTTCAGTAATTTTATTTGGTTGCTTTATACAATAAGCTTTATTACTAATGCAAACCAGCCTTTGAAGGTAGGCTGCTTGTGTGCATATGAGGCAACTGCAGCTGAAAGTATATAACAAGTGAAACCAATCTTAATTATTTGGTTCTATCCCAACCTCTGTGCCTGGCAAGGTGATGGAGCAGATCCTCCTGGAAAGTCTGCTAAGGCACATGGAAAATAAAGAGGTGATTGGTGACAGCCAACATGGCTTCACTAAGGGGAAGTCGTGCCTGACCAATTTGGTGGCCTTCTACAACAAGGCTACAGAGATGGTGGATGGTGGCAGAGCAACTGATGTCATCTATCTGGATTTGTGCAAGGTGTTTGACACTGTCCCACATGACATCCTGGTCTCCAAACTGACAAGGCATGGATTTGACAGATGGACCACTCAGTGGACAAGAGATTGGCTGGATGTTCACACCCAGAGAGTTACGGTCAATGGCTCAATGTCCAAATGGAGACAGGTGACGACTGGTGTCCCTCAGGGGTCAGTATTGGGACCAGTGCTGTTCAACATCTTTGTTGGAGACATGGACAGTGGGATTGAGTGTATCCACAGCAAGTTTGCTGATGATACCAAGCTGTGTGGTGTGGCTGACACACTAGAGGGAAGGAACACCATCCAGAGGGACCTTGACAGGCTGGAGATGTGGGCCAGTGCCAGCCTCATGAAGTTCAATAAGGCCAAGTGCAGGGTCCTGCACCTGGGTCAGCACAACCCCAGGCACAAATACAGGCTGGGGGAAGAATGGCTGGAGAGCAGTCCTGAGGAGAAGGACGTGGGGGTGGTAGTAGATGAGAAGCTTGACATGAGCCACCAGTGTGTGCTGGAGCCTAGAGAGCCACTGCATCCTAGGCTGCATCAGAAGTGTGGCCAGCAGGGAGGTGATTCTGCCCCTCTACTCTGCTCTGGTCAGACCCCACCTGGAATACTGTGTACAGTTCTGGTTCCTTCAACACAAGAAAGATATAGACCTGTTGGAGAGGGTCCAGAGAAGGGCCACCAAGATGATCAAAGGGCTGGAGCACCTCTCCTATGAAGACAGGCTGAGAGAGTAGGGCTGAGAAGAGAAGGCTCCAGGGAGACCTTATAGCACCTTCCAGTACTTGAAAGGGGCTACAAGAAAGCTGGGGAGGGGCTTTTCATCAGAGAAGATAGTGATAGGACAAGGGGTAATGGTTTTAAACTGAGAGATGGGAGATTTAGGTTAGATATTAGGAAGAAATCCTTTGCTAGAAGGGTGGTGAGGAACTGGAATGGGTCGCCCAGGGAGGTTGTTGATGCCACATCCCTGGAAGAGGTTTTGTGCAACCTGGTCTAGTGGTAGGGTTCCCTGCTCACGGCAGGGGAGTTGGAACTTGATGATCTTTAAGGTCCCTTCCAACCTTAATGCTTCTATGATATGTGTTCACCTTATTTCAGTGTTTTTGTGGGGTAACCACACAGCATCTCTCATAATTCTCTTTTCCATGTTGGAGACTATGATAGAAAGCTGTTGGAATATTGTATAAATCTTTCACAGAAGTAATAAAGACTGACAGCTAGTTTAAGTACAGCTAATAGCACCACTAGCTTATAAATATCAGTACTGCTTTGTTACAGAGAAACTAGCTTTCCAGTATCTCATAACTGAAATGTACACTTTTGTAAAAATGTAATAAGTCAGTTTGATATTTTCCATATGTGACCTGATGGTAGAATAACTTATATTCAGGAAGCCTGAAACTAATTTGACCAAGTGTTTCAGAGAGAGGAGAATTGCTATTCATGTCTTTAAAAGCTTTATTACAATTTTATATCTTTCAGTCATCATAGATCAAAGAGAGTTAACCTAGAAAACCTAAATGTCTTCAATTCCTTATCCTTGGTAATTGTGGTACTTCTGACCCATTGGGGAAAGATTCATGTATGAGTTAGATTCAAACAGCTCCTTTTCTTCCTCTTCTGAATTTGCTTTACATGCTGGGCTCCACTCCTAAAACAAAATTTGCAGACAAAGAGAGGGCAAATTTTTCCTTCTTTTAATAACAGAGATGTTACCACTAAAATTAGTTTAATCATTCTGAACTGTTACTTAATGGAGTGGAAATCTAGATTCTTTGCACGGTTCAGTAATTTTCCAGAACTTTCTTCTTGCCTAGTTCAGAATAACCATTTCTTGCCTATGCATTCCCAACCTGCACTAACTTCTGTTGTCTGTACTTCTCATTTCTGTGCCTGTATCTATAAAAATATTTAATGGTGTAGCTTGTTATCATGGAATATGTATTATGGTTAGAACACTGAACTTGTCAGAAATATTTCGCTCATTTCTATTCACCATTGCTTCTCCTTCTCCTCCCAGAAAAAAAATATAAATAAATAAATTGCAGAATGTGCAAAAACACAGTGGGGGCCAGAGGGGGAGGCAATATACCGACAAATCTTCCATAAAAGAAAACTGAGCTCAAAGATGTTGAAATGACCTTGTGAGGAGGTGTTATTCCCAAACCCAGCAGAATTTCTTTGTAGCCAGGGAGACACTTTACCAAGGAATCAAAACTTGGAAGTGAAAGCTCTCAAGCCTTCCATTCAGTCTAAACTGTTAGACTTTTGTCCACTTTCTTCCACTATCCTAAAATATTTTTTCCTATGCAGTTTACTTTTTACAAGGGAAAACTTGTTTTATCAGAAAGATTTTTGATTGCATGTAATACAGCTTAGTACTGCAAAGCTGCAGGTGTGAGGACTTTTCTAACGAACTGATTCACTTCCTAGTAACTTCTGTAGAACAGAAGTACTCAGCATAGCACATCTGCTCTGCTATGAAAGATTTATCATTTGAGTAAAAGAATAGCAGCCCTGACAACCTCAGCAATTCTAACGAGTGTTTGGGATTTGCTGATCTTTGTTGAAGCTCTTACAGTGGCAGTGAGCAGGGGCACTGATTTTGTGCCTGCTACTAAGAGGTAATGGATAGGTGACACCTTTGAAGCTCTCTGTACTCTTCACTGACCATCCCAAAACTTCTGCAACACAGCAGCTATGTGCCCAGCAGGCACTGAAACCATCAGGATCTATAAGCTAATCAGTCTGTCACCCATCTCTGGACAATCTGGTTTATGATATCTTCATATTTGCACGATGAAGGTACAGTTCACTAATGCAGACCTTGCAGTAGCAGTGCAAAGCCAAACAAAATGTGGATGTAATGCATATTTCTTGGTAGTATTTCTTTCTAGAGGCTCTACAGAAGGATGTTCTTTGAATCCCCCTTTTCTGTGTGTTGTTTTTCAAGGAAATTGTTCAACCTTTTCTTTTATTACATAGATGGTAATTATGGTACGTGATTTTTCTTTTGGCAAAACGTGTTTTGTTAGATTGATTTCAAACATGTTGCCATGATTAAGGCTGTCTGAGATGGATTGTGAAACTTCATTCTGGGTCAAACTGTAGATACAAAGTTCCACAGTGAAGAGTTTTTTGTATGCAAAATCTGTCTAGTTGAGGTAGTACTTAATGGAAGAAGGAAGGCCATACTGATACACCAACAGTATCCATCTTTCAGTATATAAACAATATTGAAACCTCACTTTGTCCTGGCAAACATGAAGGTTAGGGGTTTTATGTGGGTCTGAAATACTCTTTCCTTTGATTCGAGGGCAGTCATATAGATATATATATATTTACAATTTATGCAAAATGCTGTTGGTGCTATTAAGTAATAAAGAGGTAGAATACTTGTTTTATTTAAACATGCCAATTAAGACATTGGTACCTGTTAAGAATTCAGTTTACTGTCTCTGGGATGGTAGAGGCTCGTGAAGATCACAACTTCAATTGATAGATGTTGACTGAAGGAAGACTGTATCTCTTCCAACAGAGTGAAAACACCAAACCAAAACAACCCTTTCTAGTGATGTCCTGCTGTTACTTTGTGCAAACTTGTGATGAACACAGGTTGTATGCTGCCATAAAGCTTCTTCTTCCAGAACTGGTGGGCTTGTGTCCCACCCTTGTGTTGACTGACCTCCACAGGCATTCCTGAGGCAGTAAGAGGCTATTGATAGGAAGTGCTTTTTTTCCTGACAGTCAAATGCTTCCTATCATTCTACATCTCTATCATTTAAATTCTATATTTATCACAATTGAGCTGAATTGGCTTCTTGTCTGAACACCTGTCAGAGTGTTTGGTAGTTATCATTGAGCATGTGGTTCATTTCTTTAATGCCTGCATCATACTAGTCTCTGGATCTGTAAAAGCATTTTTCTTCCCAGAAGTTTTGCCTTCTTTGGGAGGAAACTCCTTTTTTCTTCCTGGCCACTGAAGGCCAGGTTTCTGAGAAGAGAGAATTAGTCTTTAATTGTTTTTAACTATTACATGTTTCAAGCATGCTGAATTGTATCAGTAGCCCATAGGTGTGACAATTATCATTTTTGGCTGCTGAAATTAATTTGAGAATTATAAATTCAAGTGTTACTTAGATGTCTTAAGATACGTGATCAGATTAGAATTATGTCTTCTTCAGTTTGGTTTCCTAAGTGAACACAGTATATCACAGAATGACAGAATGGTAGGGGTTGGAAGGGACCTCTGGAGATCACCCAGTCCCACCCCCTGCTAGAGCAGGATCCTGTAGAGCAGGTCACACAGAAACACGTCCAGGCGGTTTGGAATGTCTCCAGGAATGGAGACTCCACAACCTCCCTTGACAGCTTGTTCCAGTGCTCTGTCACCCTCATAGTAAAGAAGTACTTTCTCATATTCAGGTTAAATCTCCTGCATACCAGTTTGTGACCATTACCCCTTTTTCTGTCACTGGACACCACTGAGAAGGTCTGGCCCCATCCTCCTGACACCTGCCCTTTAGATATTTATAAACATTGATGAGATGCCCCGTCAGCCTCCTTTTCTCTAAGCTAGAGAGTCCCATCTCTCTCAGCCTTTCCTCATAGGCAGATGCTCCACTCCCTAAATCACCTTAGTGGCCCTGTGCTGGACTCTCTTCAGTACTTCCTTGTCCCTCTTGAACTGGAGAGCCCAGAACTGCACACTGTACTCTAGGTGAGGACTCACCAGGGCAGAGTAAAGGGGAAGGAGAACCTCCCTCAACCTGCTGACCGAGGGAGGTTATATACAATACTGTTGTAATTTATTATCCCTTTTAAATCCTTTTAACCCTAATAACTAGTTTTTATCCATGCTGACAGAGTAACGGAGATCCTCAGACAAGAAATTCTCTGATTTCATGAAAACAAGTGATCTAGGAGTGAACAGGGAGCTATGTTAGTGCACACAATAAGAAGGTTCTAGCATAAATTCTTAATATGTTCATCAACAGCAGAAGGTTTACAGAAAGGAAAGTAATGTGAAAAAAAGATAATTTCTGAACCTCTTGAAAGTACTCATTTATTATGATTGGAGGTAGAAAAGCAAAATTTGAATACTAGAATTTTGAAACTAAAAAATAATCTACTCAAATATAGAATCTAGAAGATTAGTTTTAGCAGTACCTGCTTGGAAAGCTGTTACCAATACTAATGTTAAATGATTTTCAGAGTGAGCAGATGTAGTGTAAATGGCTTCCATCGCACAGGTGGAAATGACAGAAAAAGTGAGGGATGGAAATGTCACTTTTCTATACTATTTGTTTATAATCTTGGAGAAATGGAAATGGAAATGTCACCATGGGATCTTAAATTGAATCAAATTTAATTTATTTCATGAGTTCACATCACAAGCTCATGCAACTGTTAACAGGAGTTTAGGTAAGTGGTGCCCATCGGCCTTCAAAAGGTTACACTGAATCCATACACCATAATGTACAGGGCAGACTGTATCTTTATTCTGACTCACAGCTGACAACCCTATCTGCTAATCCCAGTGAAGCTTCAGTTTGAAATACAGAACAACTTCTGAGCTTTCATTTGCCTTCCTGCAGATGTGTGGAGCACTGGTGATGTCTTGCTTTTATCATTCCTTTTAAACCAGAGAATGCTTTGTTGCATTACAAGTGAAGATAGGGATTCATTCATGCAATGAATCGTTAAGTATCCATTTTAAGAGCATGTTTTATGTAACAAGAGAAGGCTGAGAGTGACCAGAATACTTAGTTTTGTGTGGTTATTACTTAGTAAAAAATTTGCTGTAGCCACCTCACTTCTTTATTAGGCTAAAAAATTCATCTGTGTAGAATGATGAAGTTTGTAATTGCTGTATTCACTTCTCATTACTTCATCTAAAATATGAACAAGAAGTTTGCAAGCATATTTTTTCTTTTTTGACACTTAAGTACAGTTAGAAAATGAAAATCTCATCTTAAATGCAGAGTATGAGAATTTCAATATGTTTTTTCAAAGCAGTTTACCCATACTTTTGTTTCTAGTAGTAACTTGTGCAACCTTTCATCTTATGAGTCAATCCTATAATTAGTATCCTTCTTTGCCAGAGGCATACTTCATGTTTGTTTTAGGTACAGAATGTCTGCAAGAAATTTAACTTAATCATTACTTTTTAATGTAAGAGCTGGTTAGCTCAATTACACTAGATTAAAGTGAACTTGAAATTCCTAAGTTACAGAGAAGGGGCTAATTGTTGACCTGTACTGAATAAATACTATTTCCTGTAATTTTTTTCTTATGTGTACTTACTAACGTGGCTAGCCCTTTAGCCCAATCTTGCAATGACTATAAGCCATTTTCTACTCCTTGCGTGGAGTGGGTTTACAAAATTCTTATTTAACTTGGCCGTTTGGTTGATAGTTACTCCAGAGGACTGGAATTACGTGGAAGACAGGGGTGTATTTGAAATTGGATAAGATGTGATAGCCTTAAAACAGGAGTTCTGCACTAAGGACCTTAGCAGTAATGATTCATAATAAGTTAACACCTGATGAGCTAGAAACAGCTTAACAGAAAAAAAGACTTAATGTTCCTACTCATCACTTGCATCCTTCCAGTTGTCCTCTACTTTGCTCACTTTTAATTTGTTAGTGATAGACCTCACACATTGTCACTGTTACTGGTTCACCTGTGCTAAAGGAGTGTACTGCCAGCCTTTCCTTTTACAATGCTCCTACAGTGATCCCATGTTATTTTGGGCAGTGACATATGCCTTTGAGGTATCTGCTATGACTGTTTCTTAAAAAGATTATCTCTTTGTTACAGCTTTCTTAAATAAAGGGGTTTATCCACCAGCTTTAATAAAGTTTCAGTGAAGTCCAGTGGTATAATTTTATGTGCATACTACAGAGTGTAATTTATAGTTACCATATGTGCATGTGGAAATTAAAGATGGAATTAATGCACCCTGATTTAGGCATGTAAAAGTTAATGCTGAATACTGAGGTTGACAGCCCAAATTCCCACTGATAAACAGTGGAGAGAATTAGGTTCTTCAAGAATTCAGGCAAGCCAGATAAAGTAAGCTTCAATGACTAACACTAAGCAGTCTTTCAAGCCATTTCAGGTTAATTACTTCTCTGAAGATTTCTATTTCTGGCTCTGTTTTAGAAAGAGAGCCTAAGGAGACTAGCTCTGACTTTGTCTTTAGACCTTCAGACTTCTGAAATTAGTTTAATTTAGATGCCAGTATATGGTTAGATGAAAACTGCAAGTTCAACATTGAATGAATGCATCTCTCTTCTTAAAACCTGATCTTCTTCTTACCTTTTAAATAAATTTTAATGAGGAAAATCAAGTTTCTAGAGTTTAGATTTTTTTCTCTCCTGCTAAATAATTGAAAATGTAAATTTAAGAAAATAATTAAAACATTTCTCTTATGCTTTGATGAATTTTTTTCTTACATACCAAATCCCTCAATCTAAGAAAACTTGCCAAAGTTAGAATGTGTGGCCTTCAACCATAATGAGATTCCTTGTATATAGTCACTCTGGTACAGGTTTTATTTACATTGTTGCATGTGTTACTCCCCGCCAGGACTTTGTCCATTTAAAGCACAGGATAATCAAAATCTGTGATTCTCTGTCTTTTTTTTTTTTTTTTTTTTTTTTTTTTTTTTTGCTTATTTGCTACATGCTATTTTATGTTCCATGCAGAATGTGAGTTACTGATTACCACTGGGCCTTTCTGTGGTTCTACCACTGTTAAGCAGTTGTTACAAATTTCACAGTTGTTACTAACTTTACCTTTACAATGAAGTGATGTGCAATGTATGGTATCTGTTACACACTTAATGAACTGAAACAAAGAAAGTCAGAATAGTTTAAGGCATCCAAAACCCTGCATCCTTGCCTGATAAACCCAGACTAGGATTCCTCCTTCTTAACTGTGGATGCCTGTAATGGCCACAGCTATAAGCTGATGGCTCACTCTGTATTTGGTAGGGAGAAATGTTCAAGAGAGACGCTTAAAACAAATCAGATTAATTGCAACCTAAAAGAGCCTTTCTCCTCCCTGCCCCCCGTACTTCTTCTCCCCCGCCCCAGGGCTGTGTAGAGAAAGTTCAGGTGGCTCTCTCAGAAGCAGATGTTTGCTCTGGTCAGATGAATCTCACCAGTAGTGATTAGCTTTTCAAAGATAATATTTCAGAATGTCTTTTGTATTCTGTGACTAATTCCTGTTGACTTCAGTTGAAGAGGGGAGATGTTATGTTTCAGATGAGGTAATTTAACAAAGCAAGGATCTTGTACACAGCAGTCTTTTGTTCTAGGTGACTTGACTTTATCCCCACAGCTTTAAGTGGTGAATTAAAAACTGCTTTTTATAAGCTATTATTATTTCTGACTTCAAAGCTACAGCTTTTTCATCTATACTATAGTTTTCATGTACGTGCCCACTGTTGCACAGTAGGTAACTTTCTTTGCAATAAATCATGACATTTACTTTGATATTTGCAGTTTTACAATAAGCTGGCAATAAATGTCCAGCTTCTAAAGGTGTTAAGGCTATATGTTATAAAATTATGAAAATTTAATCCCATTATTTCAGATTGCTTATCCCAAAAAAGTTATTAAAACATGCTGACGTTACAAAGTTGAACATTCAAAAGTGGTAAAATACTGGTAGGGTTGGTTATGCAACTCTTAACTTCCACCTTAATTCAGAATCATAATTCAGCCCAGTTTTGTGTATTATGAAACAGTCTTAATTACATAAACACTGTGTTTTCCACAGTACAGACATATTTTCCCCTGGATGGGGAAACGAGGAAATGGCTGGAAGTTATGTTTTTAAAATAACAAAAAAACAACCACCACCACTCTCCCAAAAAACACCCCCCACTGAGAAACAGTTGCATTGCCTGAAGAATTTAACCTGAATTAGTGATATTTTAACATAATTATAAACAGGAAAAAACGAAGTGATGGGCAAGTCTGAGTATGGTTTCTTTAATTTTGTTGCAATCCACAAATCTATTTTGTGTGACTGTTGAATATGTGAAGAGGGGTCCTTACTGCTTCTGCTGAAGCTTTACAACTCAACAAATTCATCTGGAGAGGAGAAATAGGCTTTTACCCAGCTGAGTGTGTAGTCCAGTGGCTAAAAAAATCTCCATGGAGGTGGCAGAGACAAAAATTGAAGTTCCATCTCATGCTTCTTGGTAAAGGGCGCTTAAGGTTTTACAGAAGGCAGAAATCCCATTGTTACCTGTTCTTTCACAAGTTGCATGAGAAAGGTGTTACAAGTCATACTAATTATTTCCCCCCCCTCGATTTAATTTTAAAATAAAATCATGCATTTCTTTTATCAGGAGAGTTTTAAGAGAAGATGAAACCCCCTCTGTGCCACTCTTAATAAGTTATGGGAAGAAGACAGTTTAGTGTCCTTCAGGTTTCTACATCTATAGGCTGAGCATGGTGACTTAGCATCCTGTTACTTGGTGTGACAGCTGTTTCAGTTTGTAGTCTATGTTTAACATTTTATTTGCATTGTATAGGAAGTGTGTGATCTAATACAGGCCTGTAGTTTCCCAGACAGAGACCTTGGATTTAAACATTACAGATTTTAGGGCTTAACTTTTACATACTGAAGACCTGTGCTAAAAGATCAAGCTGTTTGTCACTCTTGAAAATGGATACCAAAAATATAGTGGCATCAATCTTATATTTGCAATTATGTATAGATTATTCAAAAGCTTATCTAAAAGTTGTGTGACTTTTGTATTTTATTTCTTAGTTCAGAAACAAACTTTTTAACGTTTAATGTAATAGATTATTCCAGCATCAAATGTACATGTATGCACACACACACACATCTTTGCAGGTCTCTTTTTAGTACTGATAATTTATTAGTCACATCCTGGAGTTAGGCTCTTTCTGCATGGAATTTCTAGTAGCTGGAAGAATTTCATTGGCATTTATGCTTTTCCACATTCAGTAACAAAAAATGTTAGTATATTCATATTCCTTAGCCAGTTATTTTGTAGATTGATTATAGCCCAGGAAACAACAAGGGAAAGGTACTAAAATGTTATTTATTTTTGTATTGCTGTTGGAATATCTAGCTCTCTGGAGTAGATACGTTATTTGGCCAATTCAAGAATTTCCTTTTTAAGCAAAATAAGCAAATGATCCTGCAAATAATTTGGTGTTCAAATATAGGTCTTGTATCACTCATGTATGTATTTTTTTATTTGAATGTACAGTCTTGATTGTCTAAAGCTATAGAAACTTTGTGACTGAAATTTATCACAATATGCCATATGCCCTGTGATTCTGATGGCAAAGCAACTATCCTAGTCTTCAGAAAGAAGTGTGGTAGCTGAGTACGGTTGTTACCTTCACAAAACATTTTTAAAGCAAGAAAAGAACACAGCTCTTGAAAATTTACTGCATAGGCTGTTAGTGATGTTTACCAATGTTTGTATTGACAGATTTAGGATACAGGCTTGCAGTCATCATGCAAGCTTTTGCTCTGCTCCCTGGCTTTTACCATAGCTGAACCAGGACAACGACGAAAAATCATTGGAGTAGAAAGTGAAGTTTTAGGATTTACTTCTCACTGAATCAGAGGGACACAAGAATTACTTTATGATGGATTTACAATTCACTGCTTGCTTTACTGGGATTTATATAAACATATATCTGTAGTGCTGTATTCATTTCAGTGACTGTGGGTGTACTTGACAATTGCACTTGAAATACTGTACCAGCTGTGCATAGCTGGAAGGGCACGTGTGTTTTCTGCCCAGGTGAGGGTATGAAGTGTCATAGCTACCCTAGCAGCCCTTGGTCCTGCCTACCTGCTCGTACCCTGTTACAGGGTGGAGTTTTCCACACTGTCATGTTTCAATTCATACTAAAAACCAATCCATGCACCAATCTACAAGCTCATCACACAGTAGCTATAAGGTCTTGTTTGAACCTTTTAGAACAGGTCTGCAGCCAGTATGCGTGGGTTTGTCCATGTTCAAGTATACTTTTCAGTAACAAAAGTGAATTACTCTCCAATGGCTACACAAACAACTTTCAGACATGCTTATTCTTATATTTACATGCATGCTATTGTCATTAAACTAGTGAATATATCATTAGATTCTGAAGGTTTAATGGTGTTTCTCTTCTCCTTTTAGAAAAGCGGAAATGGCAGTAGTTGCCCTCACAAAAATTGTGTGCATTTAGGCAATACAAACTCTTCTTCTGCTTATGTGGGCAATGCCTCATATAAGCATTTTGGAACTGAGAGTGATAACATTTACACAAGCAGTAACTGTTATAAACAGACATAGTTGACTCAAATACCAGACCAGGTTGTTTTTATTCTGTAACTGAGTAGTCAGAAAGATTAAATGGGACTGAATATACAGAATATGAAGCAAGTACTTTCTACTTTCATCTTCTGTTGAAAATCATAGCCTGGGTGGGATGGCTGCATTCTGTAGTTGGATTTGAACAAGAGAATAACCTAAAATGCTGTGTTCTTATTCTCAGAACATGTCTGGAAAAGAACTGGGTTAAAAGTACATGTTAGAAGTGGAGGAAAAGGTTTCTTGCTGTACCTAGCAATCTCATATCTTCTGACACAAACTTTGTGATACTGATTTAACATGTTAAAAAACCTGAGAAAGAAAGTACATTTTCTGCAAAAAAAGATTGGACAGCCTCAACTGTCAGATGTGCAGAGTGAGCTTCTAGAAGCAGAATTCAGAAAGGTAATTGCTGGCAACACCACAGGTCTACTTACAGCAATATAGGCTTTGTGCCACCAGATCATGCCCAGTGTTTCTGATTTATGGAGGACAGACATACTGTCTTTTCACACTGATACCAGTTGTGTTGTCGGGGGAAGAAAAATTCAGCAGTGACAGACATTTTATCCCACTTTCTCTGACTTTTTGCTTACTTTCAGGAGTTTTTTGGATTATTTGATTATTCCAGTGATCTGAGGGTTTATCGTCATGTAGCAGTATTTTTAAATCAATAGGCAGTTCTCAAGGTAAAAGTTTTGTGTATGAAACAATGTTGCTTTTGTGTCTATATATCAGTTCAATGTAGCTGACTCTGGCAGTCCCAAGAATTGATATCTCTTCATTACTAAAAGAAAAGCATCTTGCAGAGGTTGACTACACCTTACATAGTCATGTGTATCCAATACTGTGGAGCTCATATGTATTTTAAATTCCCATACACAGTGTAATTGTTCTTCCATTTTAAACATAAAAGGTTGACAGCAGTTGGAGTTTCTGAAAATATGCAGCATAAGATAAATTATCTTGGAAATGAATTAACTAAATTCCAAATATTTTAATTTATAAGCACATTTCTTAGGATTTTTGAACAATGGATAAATACTTGAATAGTCCTTTTCTCCCTTAGGGCTTTTTGGTAAATTTATTTAAAAAAATAATGAAACCACCAAAATAAAGCAAAGCAAAGGAAAAAAAAAAAAAAAAAAGAAAAAAAGTTACTTGTAGGGCACTAATTTGGAAACCAAAGGCTTTAAAGTCAGCACTTGGAGTGCATTTGAAAAATGTGGTTTGACACGATCAACTTTTGGGTGTTGGCCATGCACGCAATGGCTGTCCTTTTGCAGATGTTGGGAGTCTCTCTCTCTCTCTGAGTTTGCCACAGTCTCAAACAATAATATTTAATAAAGTTTCTTACCTCCTACTTGAAAGGCAATCTGCTGCTTTGTAAAGACTCTGAAATGTACTCAGGACAACTTACTTTCCCTTGATGTTAATGCTCAGTAGTATCTATTACTCATGTATTATATATATACACACACATATAGAATAGATATAGTATCTGAATTATATATGCACATATAATGTTTATACATAATACGTTCTTTTTCTTGTTAGGGTCTAGGCAAAGGTGTTACCTTTGTACTTTTAAATGAACATAAACATCTTTTTCAGAATGAAGGATTTTTAAGATAAGACCCATTACTTTGTATTTTCCATGGATCAAGCACACACAGATAGCCACTGAGTTCAGCTGGCAGGCAGTAACTTGTTAAATTACCGTAACTTGAGGGTATGTCTGAGCCCTTAATTCTTGTCAAATTAAGGTTGATGCCACTGACTTGGACCGATCAACATAAAGGCAGTGGACAAACACTTTTTATAATAGGCAAATGCTCCTTTCCCTGCTCTTTACCAGAAATACTGATATTGTGGGAATTTCATAATTTTAATTTATTTTTGTGTTTTATTTTCAATCCTGAATGTAAAAGATGGTTCTCTCTACCTAGTTACCAAGTTATTGCTAAGTGGAGTTTAGATTAGCTTTGTTTTATAGAGTAAACCCTCTTTGTGTTAGCATTGAGTTTACATGGTAAGAAAGAAACCCAAACATAATCCACATTTTATCCTCCTCAACTTTAGTTATTATATTATTTATTATGTCCATGGGACAAACATAAAATGTTGCAAGTTCTGTTTTCACGTTGTTAATCTACCACAGAAAGCTTTCCTTTAGGCATTCTGATTCCAGTAGTGACTGTAACTAATCATGGTTCTGAGAAAATAAACATGAAATAAGTGATAAAGGAAGTTTTCTTACATTTTGTCCTGTTCTGGTTGTTCAGTATAATAAGCTGAAAACTCAACTGTTCTGTTTATTGGCAGAAGTTACAGTGTTACAGCTGGGATTCATATGTTCCGTATTAGCTGAGTGACTGCTATTTATCCATATTGGATTAACAGAAACTTTACTTGCTTTTGAGAACCACACCTTTGCCTATACTGACATTGCGAGGTGCTGTTGGTTAATTAAGGGAAGAACTACTCAAAATTATGCAGGAGGCAGGTTGGTATCTGGGGTAGTTCTTCTTTAGCAGGAGCACACTTCCAGAATATGTTGGAACTAAGAAAATCTATTTCTTAAATAAAATACATCTCTTTTTATTTTTATGATACATAATATATACGTGCTTTCCAAAATCCAAAAACATTGTGCACCTCCTCCCTCCTTGCCTAATATATAACGTCAAATTCACGAAGCTTTAAATTACATATTTAAATTTAATCATGTAATCATACAATAGATGCAAGTACAAGGTTAAAGTTCAAACACTGAAACGGGAGCACTAAGGCTGTGAGCCTGAAAAGAAAGGGTTTATGAAAATGCATACATATCTGAGTAACACTGAAAGCAGAGTTCAGCAGTGCCCAACGGGCCACTTGTACAATAGCAATCCACTTCTGAAGTGTTGGGAAGATGCAGGGAAGATCACTATCATTATAATTAGAGCTACACTACAATGGACTGCTCACAGTAGCTATTCCAAAAAGTTCTTTGAAGGTGAAGATGAGTGGTAGGCATTCTCAGGAATAGAAAATTGCTTTCTCAAGTAAAAGAAAAAAACAAAAAGAAACACAAAACAAGCAACCGAATGAAATAAATCATAAATAACTAGATGACTTGAACAAATTTAATTTTTTGCCATCCCAGCTTAAAATAAAAGGGCTGTATTTCCAGTTTGGATGTGGCTAATGAGTGCTAAAGAAATATATGTAGTTTATAATTTCCCAGAAAATGTAATATGTAATCATACTTGCAAATAGGTACATTTTGTGAGCAAATGAAGACAGACAAAGCTCTAGTAGCTCCACCTCTAATTGTTCTAGTTTTGCTTTCAAAATTAACTATTCTTTTTTCTACTAATGAAGGCTTGATTTCTAAGAACTGTTTAGTACTTTTAGTAGGTACGTTGATACAGGTATCGATATATGTACATACATTTTAAGATATTCTGATTATTTTTTTTAATTGCCTTATTTTTAAATACTCTTCCAGGCTCTATTTAGCCTTCTGAAGACTAGATCAATCTGTTCACTAAAACTGAAGACCTGAAATCAAAGCACGGTTCTTGTTTTCACACCAAAGCCAGCACACATTGCTGTATAGAGGTCTTTTTTATATTTAATTTTACAGCTTCTCACAGAATTGTGTCCTGGAACTTTACATACCATGCAGAAATTTCTGCAGCCTGTTAAAACTGTTAAAACTACAGCTGCAAGTATCCTAGAAACTGAGTGAAAAGTTTCTCTGTGGAAGACTGCAATGGTGCTGCCAAGAGCACTGAAGATGTGACAAAAAGATTACAACACTGGTTGCTTTTTCTTTTAAATAACAATGAAGATCTGGAAAACAGGTCATAGAACTTAGCTTTATAAGTAATAGGAATTATAGAAGAACATAAAGAGAAAGACGAGTAATAATTACTTTTAGAGCCAAAGTACTCAAGACCCTGAGTTGGAATTTTATTCTGTTATCTGGAGCAACTAATAGATGGGCCATCTGCTTTGATAATGAAAATGATAACATTCTAGTGCAAAGACGGTTAAAAAATGTATTTCCAGTTCATGTAGGAGACATTAGCCACTTTATTGACAAGTTTTGTAATCTGTTGTATCTTAATAATTCAGAATCACAGAATTGTTGAGGTAGGAAGGGACCTATGGAAATAATCTGGTTCAACCCTGCTGTTCAAGCAGAGTCACCTAGAGCTGGTTGCTCAGGACCATATCCATGTGGCTTTTAAGCATCTCCTAGGAGGGAGATTACATAGTAACTTGAGTCAATCTGTGCCACTGCTGGGTCGCCCTTACAGTTAAAAGAAGTGTTTCCTGATGTTCAGAGAGAACCTTCTGTGTTTCAGTTTGTGCCCATTTGCTCCAGTCCACGGAAGGGAGCCTGGCTCTGTCATCTTTGCACCTTCCCTTCAAAGTTTTACATGCACTTCTGAGATGTGCTCTTGAGCCTTCTCCAGGCTGAGCAGTCCCAGTTCTCTCAGCCTGTCATCATAGGAGAGACACTCCCATTCCTCAGTCTTTTTTGTGATCCTTTGCTGGACACTCTCCACTAGCTCCACTCTGTCAAATTTGCCACCAAGTTAAAGGATATAAAAAAAATCTGCTATAAATTTACTCTCCACACTTTTGATGTGACAGTGGAACATAGTACAAATGAAAGGTAAATAGAAATATTCAAGCAGATGTAAATGCACTAGCACTTGTTTTTCTTCACAATGAAATCAGGAAATTATCAACTAAACGTTCTCTCTCTGAATTAAAGCTGTGATCTGACCTCTCCACTTTTTTGTATCTCTCTATTAGCCAGCAACTGCATGATACTATAATCCATAAATAACTCATTTATTATTATGGATTCTTTGTTTCCCAGAAGTTAATATTTTCTTTGGTGTAAGAGGTCTGAAGACAGCATTGGATGTAATAAAGTTGGTGTTCAAATACCTAGCTTTTTGGCAATCTGCCCATTGTAACAAAGCAATATGGTGTTGTAAACACTTTGCTGCCCATGTTTGATGTGTGTAGAGGAAATTCCATCATTCTTTGAGAAAAGTGTCCTGAATAATACAATTCCTTTGATTGCACTAAGCTTTTATTATGTTTCAGTTAGGATATTAGAAGATTGTATGTATGTACAATTTGATTAGTGATTTTAATATGATCTGAAGACGTTTATCTCTCAATTTAAACTTATGACTGCACAGACCATTTGTAGTCTTTAGGTTTTAGCCAAAGATTTTCAGGGGGAAATAGGCACGTTTGACTTATTTTTATAAGTTAACAAAATATGGTTTGTGGTTTTGTAAAAAATTTGCTGTCAGAGACATACTCAATGTTTTGTTCCTTTTCTCATAAAATACTGTTGAATTGATGTGAACTTCAAAGTAGATTGAAACAGATGAGCTTTTATAATTCATAAGTTGTTAAAAAAGAATTGTATAACAAAAATAAAGAGTGTCCAGAGAAGAAGAACAAAGCTGGTGAAGGGTCTAGAGGACAGGTCTCATGAGGAGTGACTGAGGGAACTGGAGCTGTATAACCTGGAGAAAAGGAGGCTGAGGGGAGACCTTAGCTCTCTCCACAACTACCTGAGGTAGTAGTGAGGTGGGGGTTGGTCTCTTCTGCCAGGTAACAAGAGACAAAACAAGAGGAAATGGACTCAAGTTGTGCCAAGGGAGGTTTAGATTGGATATTAGGAAAAATTTCTTCCCTGAAAGGGTTGTCAGGCACTGGAACAGGCTGCCCAGGGAGGTGGTGAAACCATGGAGGTATTTAAAAGACATGAAGATATGGTGCTTAGGGACAAGGTTTAGTGATGGAGTTGGTAGCATTAGGTTAACAGTTTGACTTGATGATCTTAAGAGTCTTTTCCAACCTAAATTATTCTATGAATCAATTTTTTAAAGCCATTCATAATTGAAGATAGTTTCAATAGATGTAGTTAAACTTTTTCATTTTCCACAATAAAAAAAAACAATATTTGTCAAAGCTAGAAACATTGTTTAACTCTTTACTACTACTGATATAAAGTAAATTACTGAACTTTGGCTAGGGGTGTTCTCTATATTTAAAAGTATCATTAAACATGAATTAATTAATTAATTAAATGAAAAAGCACAGTCGAAGTCCTAGGTTTGATCCCAGAAATGGCCATGGTGTCATGACAAATGCAACTGAGCAAAATGGTACCTTTCACAGCATCTGAACTTCTGTGGGTGTCTCAGTTCTCAGAAAGTTTCCTCGTTAAGGGAAGTTCATGTATTTGTGACTCCCTCTAGTGGAAAGCTTTCTCAACTGTACACCAGGAAATGGTCTCCATATTAGTATCACCTGACGTTAAAAACTAAGAGGTCTTTGTTTTCATGGTGAAGATCTGATTCCGTTCTTGTGGACAGTCAGAATGCATTTTCGTGCATCTCCACTCATTTTACAATATATTTTTAAGGCTTTTATCATAGTGTGGTTGCTGATGAATCATATCTGTTTATATGTACAACTAATGGTTATACCTTAGCAAATGGAGCATCCTTTTTTTTATTTATTTTTTTTTTCTGTGCAACAAACCTCATCTGCTTCCCAGACTTTCATTTGTGTGATCGTATATTCCTGTGAAATGTTTACAGTTTGCCTTCATCCTTACTTCATTTCATTTCAGGTACCACCAGAGTAAACCTTGTGAAGATCCCCTCAACTGCCTCCAGTCCTCGAGACACGGCTCTAGCAGCTGTCATATGCAGTGCCCTGGCAACAGTGCTCTTGGCTCTTCTTATTCTTTGTGTCATCTACTGTAAGAGGCAGTTTATGGAGAAGAAACCAACCTGTAAGTTTCCAGTTATTACTGTTTCTTTTCAATATTCATGCACCCATATGAGTTTGTCAGATCTCGTTGTAGGTAAGTAAATGACATTTCTGCAGCATTCAAGCAAGTTTAGCACTGAGATGAACAAGTTAGCAGAAGCCCAAGACTAATATCCATACACGTGTGCCAGCTCAGTGTGGATGTTCTTCTACAGGGGAAATGCTGTGCAGATGTCCAGAAATAAGCCAGTTGTATTAGTTCTGTGCCATACTCTTAGAGGGTATACAGATACACGTGGACCATTTGGGATCCAAACATGTGGGTCCGTTTGGGATGTAATCAGAGTTGCAGTGCTGAAGTGGAAATACCATCTTGGAGGATTTGTGCATCCCTTGCCATTGTGAAACAACTTAGTTTGTCAAGATGACTGTGGGCAGTGTAGACAGCAGATACGTCGTTAACAATTTTGGATTTATGGGCATATTCAAGATGAATTAAA
This sequence comes from Apus apus, assembly GCF_020740795.1. Taxonomy (NCBI): domain Eukaryota; kingdom Metazoa; phylum Chordata; class Aves; order Apodiformes; family Apodidae; genus Apus; species Apus apus. Next base: position 19,898,922 of record NC_067282.1, read on the forward strand.
TGCCTAAACCAGTTAGATTTGTAAATATAAAATAAAATCCATAACAGCTCATCAATGTAATTCACAGATTGTTAATAATAATAATAATAATAATAATAATAATAATAATAATAATAATAATAATAATAATAATAATAATAATAATAATAAAATCTGCCCCTTAATTTAAATTAAGAGGAAAATAAAAAGCACTCTAGTTCCTATTAATAATTTTTAAAACTTTTATTTAAATATGTTTATAGCATCTAATGAACACTGGCTATCAACAAGAATTAGAACTAGGAAGAGAATATGTTATTACTGCTTACAGCACACACAGAAATAAAAGGAGTAAGAGAGGCATCGTAAGAATTTTTCCTATCCTAGCAGATGCTTTACAGTCAAAATCTTAAGAAATTCAGACATAGTGAATTCAAACTTCAGTCAGTGAAATTTAATACCTCGTTTGCCTTGGCCTACAATTACACAGATTAAAGGAATTCTGCTGTTAATGTAAAGCTCTTTAAGATAACTTCAGTGGCTGAAAGCTGAATGTGGAAAATTTCAGATGGGAATTGCTGAGAATCATAAAACACTGAGGAAACGTAAGAGTGAATAGGATATTCTCTCAAATCATCAGCAAAATAAGAGCAGATGTCTTCCTAAAAGAGTCTGTAGTTGAACCATCTGTTCGAGGGCTTGTTGCACAGTCTGTGGCTTTCATTATATGAAACCACATGATCATTGTGGATCGTTCAGTTGGAAAATGTATGGAAATATTGTACAGGATGGCATTTAAGTATTCTATGAAGACAGGGGGCTCTGAACAGGAAATAGAGTATAATTTGCTAATATATATATTTATTAATTTTGTCCAAAGGGTCTTTGAGATCACAAGACATTCACTACAATGGCTCTGAATTGTCATGTTTTGATAGACCACGGCTAAGTGAATATGACCACAGAACTTGTTGCCAGTGCCAGAGAAGCACAACCCGGACATGTGGTATGTTAGGTCTACTTGTGACGTTATGGCATGATGAACATTTATCTAACACATCAGCTGTGACATTAAACTTCAACTACAGAGCTAACATTGTCAAGCTACCCTGCGTCCAGGGCTAATTTCTCAATAAGCACAGTAGAATTACTAAGTAGCTATTTGATTATGATTTTTTAAATGTTTTCTTTCTAATGACCTTCACTCAAAAAATAGCTTTAGTCTATGAGATAGTCTATCTCATTTCTTTCTGATAAAAATAGCACTGCATCTAGCTTTAAGACTTTAATTGGTGTGAAGGATTTACCAGACAGTATCTAAGAACATGATGTGAACTCTGAAGGACATTAAAAATCTGATCAATTTATTTGTTGAGATTTTGGGAAGTAGTAACTGAACAGATGCATTTATGATGTTAATAAATACATAATTTAATACAAGAGCACAGGCTTAAATACCATCCTAATATGTTAACTGAGAATGTGGTACTTCCTCTCACATATACCTAATTGAAAAGTAAAGGGAGATAAACAGTCGATATTCATGACTGGCATCTCCGTTACTCCTGAAGGACAGGCTTGGCTTTTATAAGTAGTTCTGCTTTAAAATAATGAATTATTTTTGCAATACAAAAATCTCTTTCCTTAATCCATACCTCCAGAGGTCCCTTCCAACCCTTACCTTTCTATATATTATAATGTAACAGGCAAACTAATACTGATGTTTGAAAGAATACAGAGACTAAGTTTTTACAGAGCTTTAACACTTAACATTATCAAATCAATTTTCATTCCTTAGGACCAGTTCACTTGATTCCATCACTGTGCTGTGATGAAACCTGTAGCATGGAGCATAGCAGTCACAGTTGTGCTTTCCACTCACAGACTACACTTAATGAAAGGTAACCTTTTTAAAAAATGTTTACAGGAACTGTTTGAAGTCGAATGAGGGATTTTGATGAACTGCAGCCATATACTCCTGTTTTGTGCAAAAATGGGTTAATGGTGAAAAATCAATTTTAACTATTACTTAATAAATGTTGACATGAGATATCAGTTTCTCTGATGAAGAAGTAGCTTATCTCTCTCATGAGCAGATAGTCTTACTCTGCGGTACTTCAGAGGCTTTAGTGAACCCCTCTTCTGCTTTTTTTTAGAAGCACTTAATGACTGTGAGATTTGAAATATCTAGTATTTCTTAATTTCTACCAGAGTGTAACCTTTAGTTTCTCCTGATCAGCTGGATATAAATACCACAGTAGTGCGGTTACTTCTACAGCAGTGCCATGAGCTAAATATACAAAATTTATGGTGTCATTCCGAGCTTCCTGGTTAAAGATTTTAACACAGGATGTATTTATTTCTTTAGCTAGAATTGTTTTCCATATAAGGTTTAAACTGGTCTCTAGCTGTTTTGTTATTATGGCCAAATGTAGCAAAAAATATAGAGGCAGCTTCTTGCTAGGTGTTGTTTATGCAAGGTGACTTAGTGACCTAAGTGCAAGATACAAAATACCTACTTTTTCTATAATAACTGCTTTAAATACCAGCAAGCTTAAGTCATCCTTTTATACCACCAAGGCTGACAAATTGAGAGTTATGTACTTTGTGCGGGATCGTTTGGTTAAGACTTTAAAAATAAATGTCATGTCCATGCTATGTGGACATCAAAGCTCCTGTGGTTCCTTCCAGTAGAAATTGAGTTTGCTTCCATTTCCTTTGCCAAAATAATATATTTCCTTCAATTGTGGTGCAATGTCCTGACTTTTAGCCTCATCTATAAAAGTGCTTTGTGTGTATATCAAAGCTATTAAAGCATCATGCTTTGGAAATTAGTAAGGCTACTTAAAATCTGTTCTAGGCAATTTTCTTTATTACTGTGTATCAGGCTTAATATAGCCTTTGTGGCTTTATAAATCTGTAGACAGTTTTTGGAAATGAAATGTATTGGTAAATCTTTTCTGTTTTCTGAATACTTATTTTGGTATACTGTAGTAAAAAACCTTACTGGGCTTTTGACAGAGACAGGCATATATAGGTCACTCAGACATGTCAGTATCATTGTGCACTTTAAACATATCTGAGGTAGAAAATAATGAGTTTCTACTTCCACTTTCTTCCCTTCTATGTAAAATAAAAATAATCCTTGTGAGAATTAAAAATCATCGCCCTACATTAGTAGTCTATCCTTTCCACATAAAAGAGTAAATGTATGTTCGGTGTGAAATCACACAGATAGGAGTCTCAAGTAGTCCTGTTGTCTATCTCCTTTTCCCAGTCTGAACCCACTACATCTTTTGGTTCCATTAGGTATTTGTCTGGCCTGTTTTGTTAATTTTTAAAACTAGTGTTGGAGATACCCGTCTTCCCAAGCATGTCTTGCTGCAATTAAAGCTTGTTATATCTTGTTTTAAATACCCCCACCCACCCCCTCACTGAGAACAAATAAATTCCTTCCTCTTTGCAAGTCTTTGTATCTGAACAGTTCTACAGTATCTTTTTATCCTATTTTATCATATTTCTATTTTTTCGACTTAAATAACCCCAACTGCATTTCGTGTTTTTTAAAACCCTGAATTCACAGTCTGAAGGGCACTAGGCATCCTCTTGGCCTTTAGAAGTGTGCTCCAGAGCTTTCTTCATTTCCAGATAAGAAACAAACTGTATTCCTTTTCAAAAGAATTGTTTGTGCATGGTGCTTCTGGGGTGTTAACTTGATATAACCCTGTCAAACTTTCATGAAATACCTGTAATTATTAATGACAGTAATTGCAACACTGGTAATATTTTCTGGAATGCTTTTGAAACTCTTTTTAAAAATTATTTTGCAGGGCTTCTGATTCTGTTGGAGAAATGATTCCTGCTTTCCTTGGTTCTCTTTCACACTCTGCCTGTGGAGACATTTCAGATGCTTGGCCTCTTATGCAAAACTCAGCTTGTTGTGACAGCATTTCTTTCTGTGAATCATACTCAGAACTGGCTGGAGGATCCGAAAAATCCTGCAGTCCTGAGACTGAAAATGCAGCCAATATTGAGTCGGATAATAACCAGGATCTAAATGAAATACTTATTTCAGCTAAGTCTCTTGAGGGAAACTTTGCAAAGTCATTTGAAATCTCCAAGCATAGAACATGCATAGAAGTTTCATCACTTCAGAACTCAGCAGCAGCTGAAACCCAGCCAAAGACAGTGCGTAATGGAACAGCAAATGACTCTACAGACTGATAAAGAGGTAAAAAAACATAACTACAAAGGAGTGAGAATGAGTACTCAAGGCACATAGAGCTAGATAAAAATAGAATTGTAAAAAAGTTACAGGGTTATATTTCTCCAAAGGTTACACTTAGCTATTGCAGAAATAAATTAAAACTCTACAAGAGATCCAACCATTTCACACTTTTAAATTACTGGCTGGAGTTGTAAAGTGTATTTACTCAAACTTTAATGCTGAGATAATGTGAAACAGAATACAGGGGTAAATGTGCACACCAGTCAGCTTTTATCAGGGTGGGGTTTTTTCATTAAATTTCAGGGGGAAAAAAATCAGTGTGATAGCCTTGTGACCAAACTATTATGTGAGGTTAGTCCTTGTTTATGAGGGAAGAACTGAGAACTTGCCTTTGCTTATTGTAAACAAAGTATAAAATATATGCAAGTGTTCATCCAAAAATATTTACCAAGCCTTCTCTATGAAGGTAATACAGCAGTAACAGAAGCAGGCGAGAGAATCTCCAACACTTTTTAACGCCATTCATATTCCCATGTGATCAGAGAAAACACTCCATAAATTAGTCCATAAAATACAATCTATAAAAGCTCAGTGTTCTCATTCTCAGACAAAATGCAGGTCTGAGGTCAAAATGGGAAAAGGTGATTAAAAAAAATCTTTACTGCATAAAAATATAACCAACACAATAAGTCACCCTGCTACTGCTTCATCATTATATCTTTTTAAATATTAGCCACGCTCTGTATTACTGAAATGGCGTTTTCTCCTATTGAAAGTAACTTGGAGCAACTAGTAGCTGTGAAGGATCCCAAAGTATGGCATGTGCTCTGGTGTTGTTACTCAAGGGTTTTGCAGGCTGTGGCTGGAAAGCTGAAATAGTCTCCTGTGCCTGTACACAGAGGCAGGAACAGAAGCTGTTGCCACTAACATTAATGTATTTAAGAAAATTATGCTATCTGTAATTATGAAAATTTTGGGTCATCTCCAGAAATAAAACTGCCTTCCTTTGATCCTCTTCCATTTGGTTTGCATGCCACTTTCATATTGTTCTTAAACAAGAAGTAGAAAGTAATTAGTATTTAAGAAAAAAAAAAAAGGCATATTCTGAAAGTGTGTGTGTGCAATAGTTAATTCACTGTAAATCAGGCCTTAATTCTTTAGGTGATGTTTTCAAGAGGAGGAAAGGAAGGTAAACAAACCACTAAGTTAAGTTTTTTGTGATTGACTTCAGTGGAACTTGTTAATCACCCTGAAAATCTACTGCTGTCACTGAAAATATCAACCTTATCTAGGTCATAGAATAATCACAGAATGTGTGGGGTTGGAAGGCACCTTTGAAAGTCATCTAGTCCAGCCCCCCCTGCAGTGCACAGGGCCTGCTGGCCACACTTCTTTTGATGCAGCCCAGGAATTGTTCTCAATATATTATTTACAGTAGATAGTTCTGTCTGTAACAATGTCTGGCACTAACCACCCATATGTCAGGTAGCCACTGTCATTTTGGTATATGCCAAATATCCTTAGGTGTTAGTCATATTCTCTAGGCATAAATATGAAGGGACAATCACATGGCTATGGCTGCAGATCTTGACACTGCCTGTTCCCAGTTTTTCAGTGCTTATCAATAGAACTTCAATGCATTCTTGATGTTTTAAGGGAATATATTTCCATATTAACAAGATTTTTAAAAATCAAAAGTTTGTGGGTTTTTTTCCCCACTAAACCATGTATCAACTTGAGAGGTATGTGATTAATATTATTTAGAGTTTTTAGAGATGAAAGGAACCACAGAACTTCCAAATATCACTATAAGAATTAACTTAAATTTCAGCATATTTTCTTACTGATTCATATCTCTATGTAGACATCTTTTCTGACATTTCAAAATCCTGTACTCTGATGGTTTTGTACCATCATGTACTACTACTGAGATTTGTGTATCCTTCTGAATAAGCAGGATGGTTTGGATGGGTTAGCTTTTTCTTCATATTGTTTTAGTTCAATAGACTGTACTGATTCATTTTAGACAATTTCTCTATATTCAGACTCTACACTGCATCATCAGTACATATGCATCTTTGATGGAGAAATTTAAGTAGCACTTGAGGCACAGGACCAGGACTAGACTTACCTGAGATGTATTTTCAGGCTTAATTCTGACCAGCTTTACAACTCCAAGAAAATTATTTAACTGCAGCCTGCTCCACTTTCTTCCATTTGCCATTCATCTTTCTTGTCTTTTTGAAATATTTTGAGGGAAGGGTGGCCTTTTCAGTGCATGTGGATGCACTACAGGCTTGCATGGGGCCATGCTTCATTATTGTATTTTATATGATGAATATAATATGCTGAAATCAGAATCATAGAAGCTAGAATATTTTTATTTATGCAGACATAAATGTAAGGTTTTTTAATGGATGTTTTACTACAAGCTCAGTCTTCAGGTTTAGGTGAATTTTTATAGCACACAGTAAGTATAGCTGTATTTTTTAGTGTTTTGTCAAGTATAGAAGTATATACAGGTTTTTTTGCAAGTTTGTGTAACCACTGCTCTATTGCTGTCTTTTAGGAAACCAAGCTATTTCTCTCAGCACTAAATTTGAATGCTTTTCTGATGTTCCTCTGCTAATTCTCATCAAACTTAGCCTGCTCTTCAATGTTGCATGGTTTCAAAATCAGCTGGAAAAAAAATGGCATCATTTCACACCTTCTGAGAAGTTGCATCTGAGCCATAACAGCTGCAAAGTGAAACTTCAAGGAGCATCCTAGGAGAACCCTGAAAGTGGATTTATGACCTTCTGCATCTCTGAGAAAAAGAACCTTCTGTTTCCTCAGATTCTCAGGAAGTCTAATGGAGTGAGCTTAAAAGTATATGTAAATACACCAAGAAATACAAATACTTCAGTGTGGTTAGGCAGACATCTTAAATATGGCTACAGATGTCAGAAAGCGTGGGACAAGATGTTGCCAGTTAATCTGCTTGCAGATGTTTGCATGCATTAGGATTTTTTTTGGCTGGTTCTAATTTTAAATCCATTTTCTGCTGTTGAAGGACTTAAAAAGTAAACATTTCTATTTATGCAAGGATCATCTATTGATAAACTGAAGCTTTTATTATATATTACTTTATAGCCAATAAGCTAGTTTGGGGAGTTAAAGAATTTGCATGTTACAATATATGTGGTTGAAATCCCCTCCATCCAACTATTCCATTTATGGGAGGGGGCATTGTTTTGTTAAATCTAGCAGGAGATTAGCTTTAAATTAGGTTTAGTTTAATGCAAGTCAAATGTATAGATAGGGGTGTTGTGTTTAATTGGTAGTCTCAGTATTGGATTACAGCACTTGCTGTTACAGCATGTCCATTTTGGATGTTGAAATAAATGTAATCATCTGTCACACCAAAATGTCCAACTAGAGCAGGTGTGCTGTGAAAGTATTCATACAATGATACTGTTGCAAATATTTTTTAGCAATGCCTTTTCAAGGGTCAAGCTTCATGGTGACCTAATGAATTAATTTAGCAGGCCTCTTCTTCTCTTCATGTCACTCTGTCCTTCTTACTGTAGCAGTAAAAAAAGTATTCATGACGTATTAAAAAAAAAAACCCAAACCTCTGAATCAAATCCTCGAAGCTGAGTGCATGCCTAGTAACTCTGCCCTTGCTGCTGTTCTTTAAGATTTTTTTGTAGTTCGTTGCACTACATCCCACAATGACATTTGTTCTGCAGCTGTTTTTAACCTTAAAATAGTTTTCACTTCTGTGAGTAATCCCAGTAACCTCTACTGATTCATTACATTCAGCAGGCTCAGACCTGTCAGTGATGAGCTCCAGCAATTATTCTTTACAGTACACAATGTGCCTTGACAGAAGGGAAGCAATCAGCAAAACAAATGTAAATTTGCAACAAATATTACTCATCTTTCCACACATGGTTTGTGTGGCAATGGCAATGTTGGGACAGTATTCATATTCCATAATGGAAAAAGACTTTTGCTTGGGAGCACCCAGTAGAAGGTTGAACCTGCACAATAAGCCAGTGTAGGCATCCAAGAGAGCTTCCTCTAAAACCAGTGAGATTATTCGTGTGTGCAAAAATCATGAATAACAGTTTTCAAGCTAATTGTAGTCAAATAAGAGTAGTTTTTAAGACGTGACGTGTTCTTTTTCTTTACATGTAAATGAAGAGATGTGTGCTTCTTGTGTATACTTTGTAAATAGAAAAAATCCAATGTGCATTTCAGTATATGGCAAGGTATTTTTAGAACATATAGAGAATTAGCTTTTCACTAATAACAGTTCTTTAAAATGCTATGTTCAAAAGTTTTGCCAGCATTTGCCACAGGAAGTATGATTTCCCATTGGAATTTACACTTTGTATAAATGTTTTTGTCTGGCAACCCTAGAGAAAAATACTCCTTTAAATGAGTCACAAATAGCTTGAGAGTAAATTGGGAGGAAAAAATGAAGGGATTGCTTTTTAAATATGTGTGTATATTATGTATATACTTTTTGCCTTAATTTAACCAAATTGGTCTGTTTTATATTGCTTGTGGCAAGCAATGTTGTACATGCCTACAGAAAACATACACTGCCACTGAGTTTAGACTGCCCACATATCACATCTAGGGACTTACAGGGCTGTTTTAAATACTCCTTTAGAGAATGTAAATTATATCTTGTATAAATAATTTTGTAATACTTTTTCTACTTGTGAATAAAATGTCACGTGAGCTGGTCTTGGTTTGTTGATGTCAAGTTAATCATAGCATTCTGTACAAAGTTAGTGATTGATTCGTTTACTATTTTTAGAATTTCATTATGGTTTAATTGTATTAAAATTATGGTGTGATTTGGTACATCTTTGTCTTGAGATGCTTGCTGTTTAACAGTAGCATCATTCTTGAAGCTGGAGGACCTTCAAGAAGTAGTAGGTTAACATGGGTCCTTAAAATAAAATTTTTGCCTCTCAAGAAAGTAAAGAAAATGCTGGTAAGCACCACAGATTGCTGTCTGTATCATGTCTTTGAAAATAAAACCAAGTACTCCACACAGTAGACTGTTTCAGACAAGATGGGTATGCAAATAATGAGTAGCTGTAGTTCTGAAACAGAAAAGGATGCCCTAATCATGGCCCCTGACCAGCACCCACAGAGCCTGCACTTGTGTTGCCCTGCAGCAGCCAAGGCTGGCTTGATTGAAGAAAGAGGAAATCAGAGGATACCAATAGAGAAGACCAAATAGCCATGATTTAGGCAGTTTTTCAAACATTGTCCAGAAGGTTCATATGTTGAAAAGATTCAGGAAATGTTAGATAAGATGATGTACAATTTAAATTATTAAGAAAGGAATGTCATGGTTTGACTGACAAGAAAGAGTAATTTGATAATTGCATATGATTACATGACTTCTTATGGTAAAGACACAAGAAGTAGTGACTGGAGACTGAATCCAGATAAGGATGGTAGGTAATATAAAGCCACGTAGTTTGTGGGGGAGAATTCATAGGGTTAATTTTTTTAATGAGAAAATTTGAGAGGAATTGAAAGCTGCTCTGTCACTGTAGCTTTTTTTTTTTTCCCCATCATATTTCACACAGCCTCTTGTCTGTGTATTGTTGTTATTTCTCCAGTCTTTAAGTAATTCATTCAGAGGTTACCCAGGGAACAGCTTCCCAGAATAGCAAGATCTTATATGACTGTGCCTGTGTTGCCCTCCTGAGTAGTTTCCTACTTGTTTTCTGCTGAAGCTGTAAAAAATGGCATCAGTCCACATCCCCAGCCCACCCAATCACCCTTCTTCACTTCAGTGCTTTCAAGGCTGCAGTGCAAGGCACAGGAATAGGTTGCCTAGGGAGGTTGTGGAAGCCCCCTCCCTGGAGGTGTTCAAGGCCAGGTTGGATGAGGTTTCATGCAGCCTGGTTAGTGGGAGGTGTCCCTGCTCATGGCAGGGAGGCCAGAACCCGATAATCTTGGAGGTCTCTTCCAGCCTTAGCCATTCTGATTCTATAATGCAGCATGTGGAATGTTTGGTAGTTCACTGTGAGTCAATAAAAGCAGCAAGTCCCCAACTGCTAGGATTGCCATAGTGTGTCTCTGCCAAAAGATAAAAATAAATCAAGAAAAAAAAAAAACAGGCATTAAAAAATTGTTGTCATTCTATTTAATCAGCAAACAGCATGCAGTTTGTAACAAATTACAGATGTGATGATAAAACTTGCATAGATGTTTGATCATATTAGAAAGCAATATTAGCAAGGCTGCAATTTTTTATCCAACTATTTTTCTAAAAGAGGCCTACAAGGAAAAAGGGAAAAAAAGCCACCCCAAAATCTTTTCCCTGCTTGCATCACTTTTCAGTACAACAGTGTTTCCTGCCTTTCCTACCAGGTAGACCAAGCTCTTAGTCCAACACTCCTTGTCCTACCAGGAGTCTGAGATCACATGGCTTTGCCCTTTATTGCCCTTGGTTTCCACTCCTGTGAAGTCCCTCCAAGCAACAACCTTCATGCATTAACTTAATCCGCTGACTGTGGTGATGGAGGTTTAGATCACTACCTGCAGCACATTCCAGTGCAGACACTGCTGCTTTGTTTTGCCCTTCTTAAAAAAAAAGGGCATTGGAAGGAGTGTGTAGTGTTTTATCAGGCATGAGCCAAGCTGAGGTTGGGTATTGCAGAGGGAAGCCACACAATGCACACTTTGTGCTGGCAGGGTGCAATTTTATCCATATTTAGTTTTGGCCTGAGTGTTGGTAAAACCCACCTGCTCTTCACGTTGCTCATGAGCCATTTGGATTACGTCTGATATGGCAGCACTTTCAATAGGATAAAAACAAGAGTGGGTGGATTTGCTCGTGAGCCTCCTGGTTTCCACTCCAGCAACGAGTGATGGGATTAGTGGAAGTGTTTTCTAATAGCTTACTGAGAGGGCAGGTGGCTGGTTGAGAGCACAACGAGGCTTCTAGCAAGCACCACATCTGCAACTGCAGGGTCAGCTGAGAAAGATGGAGACTTTTTCCCCATAATTTTATTTCCTAAATCCTTCCTTACCACAGTTGGCTTTCATTTTAATTTTAGTTTTAAGTTTTTTTTGTTGGCCTGTCAAGGGGTAATTTGGCTAAAAGGTTATAAATGACATTTTTCTAATGCATTGGTGGAAAAGCACACAAAAAAGAATGCAGCATTTAGAAAGTGCTGTCTCTGAACCTCAGTCTTTGTGGTTTTCCATTTCTTCTGCCCACATCCCGGCTTCAGTTTGTGGATGGACAGCTCACATGCTATTCAGCATGCAAAAATCGTCCTAAGTAGAGGAGATGCTATTAGCAAAATCTAGTCTGTAATCAACAGTTTAAAGGAGAGCACTGATTTAAAGCTGGACAAATTTAAACTCCTGTAATTCAAGAAATCGCCTGCCTTGCTTTGCCCAATATTTGTATCAGACGGTTCATTGGAACATAATGACAAAGAAACACAGAATGGATATATGTAGGTAAGGATGTATTCTACAGGGAATAAAGTAACCACCTTCTTTTTTATTATTATTTTTTAATATCATCTCACACGTGATCTGAGGCAGGGCACTTTCCAGCCCAGTTACAGGAACTTTATTCTACATCCTTGAAGATGAGGAAACTACGAAACACTAAGACCAGTTCAGATGAGACCTTTACACTGTACAAGCATTTGTTCTGTATGTGGCTGAAGTCACAAAATGTATCAACAACTTTTTTAAAGAATAGTAAAGGCTCTATTTCAATATTTTTTTTAATGCATTTCAGTCCAGAAATCCAAGTGCCCTAGACATTTCAGAGTTCAATATGGGAGCCTTAGGAAAAAAAAACACAACACTGAACTATTATAAACAACAATGTAAAATATTTAGGACCTAGAGCCAGTACTCCAGGGCTCCATTCCAGAATTTTTAGAGCTGCAATTTCTTGCTCTTCAGTAGGAACATGCTGGAATAGTCACTGTATGAATGGAGTCTCTCCAGTGGGGTCAGTAGCATCTGAGTTCCCTGGCCAGCCCCTGCCAGAGCAGCTGAGAGCCCAGCAGCAGCTTCAGCACCTGTCAGCTGGTGGGGATCTCAGCAGGTTGGTTTGGCGTGGAGACTCTCTGTCCACGTGCTTGCATGTGCTTGCATCCAGTGGACATTTAAGAGACCAATATTGAACAAAACTGGAGCAGTAGAGGTTACTGGTTATGAAAACAATAACGAGAAAAGGACCTCTAGCTGTTGGTGCCTCAAAAAAGAGAAAAACCCCCCATTGCATTGCAAAGTAAGTGTATTTTTAAAACAAAAACTCCAGTCTACAGACAGCTAACTTCTCTAACTTCATGTTCACTTAAGCTCACATAAACTCTGCATCTGCCCAAAACAAAATAAGGAAGGTCTGGAATCAGCAGAATAACAGCATTTGCTGCACCAGTTTTGTTCATACATTGCAAACATGCTTTCTTATAAGATTTATGCTACATATGGTATGAGTTGAACCTTTGGAAATTCAATGTTTGGCCACTTGGTTCACTCTGTTCCAAGAGAAAAGAAAGTTGTTTACCAACCTGATGTGATTTTAAGTGTTAGACCAAATAGTTCTGCTGTTTTATCATTACTAACTCATAGCTTCAAGTTTATTAAACCTAAGGATGTTCAACAATAAAAGTTAACGGGATATCACATCTATGCAAGAGCAAAAATATCTTTCCTACTGAGATAGCAAAACAAACCCATAGTTATCCACCAAATAAGCCTTGGAGTACATGATTTCAAAATTAATCACTTTTTCTGAAATCTTCATTGAATCTTGGAATCATTTAGGTTGGAAAAGATCTTTAAGATCATTTAGTCCAACAGTAAAACTAACACTACCAAGTCCACCACTGACCCATGTCCCTAAGTCTCACATCTGCACATTTTTATACTATGGATAGAAAATATTCAAAAAAAATTTTTGAAAAAAAAAATCACATAATGAAAAAATTCTGTGACATTTCACATCAGGGAGTTTTCTCCAGGAGGGTTTGTGCAGTTACACTTACTGTGAAACCCTCAATAAATTTAAACCCTCAATATTAATTTAAGTTGTATCTTTAAATATGTTTCAAATGTAGAGGATTAGTTGCTTACTCATAGGGGAACTAATCCATTTGTGCAGGCAAATACTTCCTCAAAGTTATTTTCATGCACCAGTTTTTAACTAGCAGGATGGATGGATTCAGGCAGAAGAAATGTCACATCCTTTAAATGATAACATACCTGTTATATTGATGGGTTAGAAGAGGCAAGCCATGTGGGTTCAGCCCTCTCTCTCATTAGTTCAAACAGGTTATGTGATCTGCAGGGAGGAGCTCAAGAATGCCATAAATTACATCTCTTGTGGCTCCCAACAACAAATATTGATAGCACTGGAGTTTACTCCAGGTGTTGGCAAGTACTCCAATAGGGATTCCTGAAAATATCTGTCTGCCGGATGATGCTTCCTAATACACAGAATGTCACTGAGGAGGTCTTGTTGCATTTACAGCCAGATGCTTTTTCTTTTCCTAGAGCAGAAGCCTTTTTATTGCCTTTGGATGGGGGTAGAAGGGAAGTAGCAAAGCCTGCAGAAGCCAGAAGAGAGCAGGGTGCAGCACTGCTACATCCAGTGCACACCACAGCTTGTTACAGCTGATTTCCCTCTGCGAGTCTCCCAGCTGTACAGAGATTGGCTGTAAATGTGCTTGGAAACCTAAATGTGCCCAATGATGCAGTATTGCACCACCTGCAGATGTACCAGTGTGGCAACTGCAGTTGCTGAAAGCTAGAAGTAAAAAGAAAGAAGTATCTTCTGTTAATGGGGGGGGAAGCCTAAAATAACCTTGTCGATTTGGGGCTCAAGGAGTGTTTGCACACTTTGCATCTGGTTAAAGGTCGACAGCTGCAGCAACTCTGAGGATGCTCCAGCAATTCTTACTTGATGTTGGGGAGCAGAAGTTACCTCTCAGTTTCTCTTTATTATACTTCATGCTGCAAGAGCTTGTTTAAAAGCCTGAGAGTCTCTGTTCTTTACCTATTTACCTCATTTATTTATTTTTTTTACCAAAAAAAGCGCATAGACTATATTCAAATTTTGCTTAAATTACATTAATCAGAAGCTGCCCTGTAAGATGACTCCAATTGCATTCTCTCATGGAAAAGAAATGCAGTGACACTAATACCATCCAGAAGACATCCCAGGAATCAGATGCTGATTCATGCTGTTACCAGTGTCTCTCTCTGCTGCTCTGTCCCCCAGCCTAACAAGCAGGCCAGAAAAGTCAAGACACCCCTTTGACCAGAGCAACCCATTCTTTAAAAATGTGTTATTGAATCACAGCTTATGGGTAGTTCAAAGAAAACAAACCAAAACCAAAACAAAATAAAAAAACCCCCAATAACACAAACAAACAAAAAAGGCAGACACAGGAAAAAAACTGCACAAAGAATAATACTGGAGAGTCATTGAGAAAATCCCTATTTACATATTAAGAGTTTAGCTAAATAACTTTGGGCTGCACAGGAAGACAAGTAGGGAGGAAAACTCTTCTGATCTTTATAATTGCCCTGCCCCTTGGGCATACCAGGCATTTTCTCTTCTTATTCTTCATGATAATTTGATCTTGTGAAGCAGACGTGCAGCACACACATACTGCTCACTCTTGACAGAGAAGGGTTTGCTCTCCCCATCCTCTGCCCAGTGTCAGGAATAGTAACACACGACTGGCACTGAAGGCTCCTTCCAGTCATGAGAGGAATGTCTCTCTCTCTTACTCGTTCTCCTCCTAGGTCTTCCCAACTGTTCGGCCTTATTTATCACTGCTGCAATTTTCCAGTATTTCTTTGTTTGCTTTTCTCCAGGTCTGTTTCCCATTCTGTCTGCTCGCCACCCTTCCCCCTGCCCTCAAGCTACTGCCACTCAATGCAGAATTGTGGGTTTAATTTCATGAACCTGGAAGATGTAACACAACATTCATGAGCATCTCTATGGCTTTGCTCTGTTCTTACTTAAAAGATGAGGGAATACAAGAGAAGGAAACAAAGCTACTCAACTGCATTTTGTGAACGCTGGCCTGTGACACACTGGCTGACTTTCAGAAAGGTGGTGAGCTCAAAGTCAAAGCCAGACTACCCAGGAATATATTAGGCTGGATTCCTGTGTGTGCATAGCTGCTTATAAAATGGGTGATAATGGATGAGTGTTTAAAATGGTGATTTTTGAGTACATGCCCTGATCAGGATTTTTCTGCAAGAATCCTCTGTGAAAGCAAGAGACCACAATGGACTACAGCAGCAGGTGAGACAGAGTTATCCATGACAGTGTGTAAAAAGTGCTGATAATGTGCTGAAAAAAATTATCTGTTTGAAACAACACAGACAGGAGGTTTGGGAATTGTGGTTTAAACTGACTGGAAAAAAAAACCTGCCTTTTTTTTTTTTCTTTGTCTGGAACAGTCACTTTCCTTTCCCTGAGATAATCTTACCACAAAATGCTACAGGGAAATAAAATATCATTCATACTTTGCTTGCTCCTGACCTGGTGTTTGACTTAATTTCCTGGATGGGTGCATCCAAGTAGGTTGGGCTGACCTGTAAGATGAGACACAGGAGGGCACTCTCTGATGGGCACTTAGAGGGTTGGTGGAAAACAGCATCAATAAGGCAAAGGAGTTACTGCAGAAAGGATGACACAATTAGACTTAATCTCCTGCTTAGAACTGCTAACTATAAATTAGCTCAAACTATATATAAGTTATTTGTTTTTATTTGGTTCAAAAGAAAATATTTTAATGCTTTAAACCACTTAAAAACAGCAAGATGGACCAGGTCAAATAAAGAATCCAGTTGAGGTGTAAACCAGCAATGGTGGGGCAGGTCCCGGGAGGGGATGTGGGTGGTGGCACCACTGCTGCCATCTCAAACCCTCACCTCTGAACCTCACCAGCTATTGCTGGCTAACACATCAGCCATAAATGGCAGATTACTTTTTTTAGATATTATGCTGTTACAATCTTTACATTTGTTTATAGAAGAAAACTACGGGGCCCTACAAGGGACTTCCAAGAGCCCCCAGAGCTGCTTATTGGAGCTACAGCTGCCCCAGCCCCTCCACAGTGGGATGCTCCTCACCTCCAGCCACACACAAATGTGATGCCATGACCACAGCAGCTCCTCCTTCCATTCCTGCAGCAGAAGCAATACTGATATTCTACTGACATCTACCCCACCATCCCACTTCTTTTGCTAAGCATTTTGTTGGTGTTTGATCAAAGTCTTCCAGCCTTCCAGTGGCTGAATGGATTTGACAGGAAACATACATTACAGTGTACTCTGAAATTTGGTCACAAAGGAACATTTGCACTTGCTCTGTTTGGCTCTGGCTCTTTATTCAGTGTTGGAGTGGGAAACTGCAAACTAGTTTCAGTGAGTGAAACTTAGCACCACTCATGGACTTCCAGCAGCTGAAGGATGTACTCCTGGCTGCAATTAATTCATCAGTTTGCAGTACATTAAAACCCAGATTCAGAAACAGCTGAAAACACCACCACCATGCTGCAAACTCTTGCAGCATCATTCTGGACAGCTCTTTGTTGGGACATCCCAGCTGAGGACCATTAATCTCTTTATAACATCCAACAAGTGGGAGTTGATCCTCCCACTGGCCGAGACAGCTCTGAGCAGAGCCTTGAGCTCAAGCCAGGCTAAAGAAGTCCCTGCCAATGCACTGCCCAGTGGAAAAGCCAAAGAGTGCACTAGGAGGAGATCCAAGAGGAGAAGCTGATGTATGAAGCTGGAAAGCTGGGACTGGACTTGTAAATCTATTTTCTCCTTTAGATTGAGTGGGCCAAGTTCAGAGGTGATGAGTGAAGGACAGAAAAAGCTGCAGACACAGCAAGTGCATCTCTTCTATGAAGACAGGCTGAGAGAACTGAGGCTGTTCAGCCTGGAGAAGAGAAGGGTCTGGGGAGACCTTATAGTGGCCTTCCAGTACTTGAAAGGGGCCTACAGGAAAGCTGGGGAGGGACTTTTTACAAGGGCTTGTGGGGAGAGGACAAGAGATAATGGTTTCAAGCCGGAAGAGGGGAGATTAGATTAGATATTGGGAAGAAATTCTTTGCTATGAGGGTGCTGAGACACTGGCACAGGTTGCCAAGTTGCAGATGCCCCACCCCTGGAAGTGTTCAAGGCCAGGTTGGATGGGGCTTTGAGCAACCTGGTTTAGTGGGAGGTGTCTCTGCCAATGCAAGGTGGATGGATCTAGATGATCTTAAAACTCCCTGCCAACCCAAACTTCTATGAACTGTGGAATGAACCTGCCCCTTAATCTTCCCTGCACAGAAAGGAATATTCTGCAGCCTCACTGACTGCAGCATATGTTCTGTGGGTGATCTGCAGACCCACGTCTTGGTCCTCTCTTCATGTTTACTTGCATACAGGTCTAAGTGAGAAATGCAGCCTCACCTCCTATCCCCACAAGCACCACAGCCACCCTCAGGCATGGCTGCACCTGAAGCCCAAGGCTTCATCCCACACCTGACCAGCAAAGATATACTGAGTGAGCTAACCCAGGTTTCCAACAGCCAGATCTAGCCATATAAAGATACAGATGGACTTTGCCTGGGGCTTCACAGAAGCATTTTGCAGATATATCTTGAAGGTAGTGGAGTTGTGATAAGACACATTCAAAGGAAAAGCCGGGATGGGGACTTTCCTAGATGGGCCTTACCTGACCCTGGACACATACTCTTCGGCCCTTGAGCCACATAAACTGTGCTTTATCCAGAAGAAAATAATCTATCCTTCAATGTAAACATTTTGTTGGAGACTGCCCTGTATAGCAGACTTCAGATGCAACATTAAAGCATGAAGAGATAGAGGTCTGCCTGCAGCTGGGAGCAGTGGCACAAGACCACACCTGTCATTTCCTCCTGTGAAGGCAAATTCTGGGAACTCTTGCAAATCTCCTTTCCTCAGTACTTGGTTTTGTTTCCAGCATCATCCCACCATTCTAGCTCTCATTTCAAGGCCATATCATGACATATGCATTTCATGCACCCTTCTCCCTTTTCTGTCCTCACCCAACCCACCACCTTCCTCCCTGCCACACTGGCCTGAAACTTTTGAGCCCAGCACCTGCAAAGCCAACCCCTCACCCTAATTCAGCCCATTTGGACCTAAACAGCCCTGTGTTTTAGTTCTCCTCTTTCCCACCCCACCCAGGGCTTTCAGCACATCGCTGCTGCAGCTACTCTCCCTCTGGCTCCCCAGCAACTGGTTTTCCACACCTCAATTTCACCGTTTTGTTCCCTGGGTTTCTGCCACGTTCGACTGACAAGCAACATGACCACAAAAAGTATTTGTGCACACCCTGGAGGTGGGCTGGGGGAAGGGCTGTTTTGGAGGACCAGCTGGTGTGTGGGTCAGGACTCGGCAGCTCAGAGAGCCCTGCAACGAGCACCCCTCCCACGGGACCTGTGTGTGGGTTTTGGGAGACAAAGAGGCAGACCAGATTCAGGCCAACAAGAAAAGCCATGGAAGATGTATATGCCCTTGGGACTTTAAAGCTATGGCTGCACTCCTGAGCAGTGAGAGCAGGTCCAGCCTCCACCACGCAGGAGCCAAGTCAACCCACCAGGTACAGCCCTCTCCTAGAAAAGCCACTGATTATTGACATCTTCATCCCCTCCATGTTCCCAATGCCCAGCTACTTCTGAACATCTTCCAGCCCCTGCAGGAGGGACTGCATTTCAGCAGCCCCACTGGTTATGACCCTGGATGTCAGGAGGGTGAGTCCACTCTCTTTTCTGCAGTGTCAGATGGCAAGGGGCAATGGGCACAAGCTGGAGCATCAGAGGTTCAAATTAAACATAAGGAAAAGCTTATTTACTGTGAGAGTAACAGAGCACTGGAACAGGCTGCCCAGAGAGGTTGTGGAGTCTCCTTTTCTGGAGACATAAACCCATCTGGACATGTTCCTGTACGATCTGCTGTAGGTGATCCTGCTGTAGCAGGGGGGGAGTCAGACTAGCTGATCTGCAGAGGTGTCTTCCAACCCTGATGACTCTACGAGCCTGAAAGTGGAAGAAGACATGGAGGCCACAGGTGCTGCCAAACACCCCAGCACTTCTGAACAGTAGGAAAATATGAGTTTGGCTGCCATGTGCCTTGCCAAGGAATGTTACAGGACTATTAATTGCCTCAAGTGACCTCTGGGCATATTAACACCTACTCTTTTCCAAACAGTGGTCACAGCTGGATCCAGTGCCTCCTTCCACTGTGAACAGGTTTATTCACATTTCAACTGCTCAAAGATTCATCTATGGACAGTAATTTTGTCATCTGCCTCTGCAGCTGAAACCACATCTTCTGACCTACTGGCAGATGCCAGCAGCCTGTTGGCAGTGTGCTGGCAGCCAGTCCTTGGACATGCCACATAGGTCTGCTGCAAAATGCTGCCTCCATGGGGATTCAGGAAGCAGAAACATGGATCAGCCACCTCATTTCATCACCTGAGAATGTTGCCCCTGCAGAAATACTCCTCCTAAACACATTGGTACTCAACTGCTGTGTGCAATGTCTAACAGAGGGGACGTGCCCTACTTGCAGTCTGCTCTGGGATGGTCTAAGGTGGAGCACAGCGTACAGCAGCCAGCCAACCTGCTCACCCAGGGTGCATCTGCAAAGCATGTCTACAACTCCTTATCCTTTGCATTCTTTTCTATATTTAGGAGATTCAAGAGTACACGACAGCCAGGCAAAGCATGGGAAGAACAAGGAACTATTAAAACACAAGTTCTGATGAGTTTTGGAATCCCTTGGTATTATCAACAAGTCACAGGGAGGTACATGATGGCAGCTGTAAATACAATGGTTCTGTTCCAAGGTGCAAATGGTTACATACTTTGAAAACTATACTCAAGGTGATTAACTCAAATATGCCTTTAGAAGTCAAAGTCCCACCTGCAGAAGCATCTTGGGAATTAGCTCTTTAGGCTCCCAAGCCATAGAATAATAGAAGCATAGAATGATTTGGGTTGGAAGGGATCTTAAAGCTCCTCTAGTTCAAAACCCTCTGCAAGGGCAGTGACACCTTCCACTAGACCATGTTGCTCAGAGCCCCATCTGATCTGCCCTTGAACACTTCCAGGGATGAGGCATCTGCAGCTTCCCAGGACAACCTATGCCAGTGTCTCACCACCCTCATGGTGAAGAATTTCCTCCTAATGTCTAACCAAAATCTCACCTCTTCAAGTTTTGATCTATTACCCCTTGTCCTATCACTACAAGCCCTTCTAAAAAGTCCCTCCCCAGCTTTCCTGTAGGCCCCCTGCAAATATTGGAAGGCTGCTATGAGGTCTCCTGCTTCCCAGGCTGAACAACCCCGACTCTCTCAGCCTGTCTTCACAGGAGAGGTGCTCCAGCTCTCTGATCATCTTCGTGGCCCTTCTCTGGGTTTGCTCCAGAAGCTCCAAGTCCTTCCCATGCTTGAGGCTCCAGAACTGTACACAATTCTGCAGGTGGGGTCTCACAGTGGCAGCGCAGAGCAGAGGGGGAAATGCAAGAGTCATACAAACACTCCTGCACATGAGGTAAGAAGCTCCTCTCGAGCTGAGTGCTTGAATAAACGACTGTCCATGACCAAGAAACCTCAAAGCAAATTAAAAGCCTGCATGTCATTTATCCCCATTCTCCAGCTGCTGCTTGAGTGAGCTGGGATCTTCTGGGGATGGGAATGAGCTAGAGAAAAGCATGGGCAGCCTGGATACCTGCCGGGGTTGAACCAGGAGCTCTGCTGCAGGGGAGATGCAGCCCCTGGGAGGCAGCCCAGCCCTGGGCAGGGCAGGCAGACCAGCTCTCCCTGAGCTGGGGCCTGAGATGTCTGCTCAGAGGAGCAAGGCACCCACAGGTGCAGCCTGTTGTCCAGCCCTGCAGCAGATAGACACAGAGCAGCTCGGCCACCAGTTTTGCCAAGTTTCCCTTGCTGTAGTTTTGGGTGGGCTTCAGCTGCAGCAGGAAATCTGCAGGGGAAAAAAAAAAGAGTTAAATGTCAACAAAGAGTTAGGATAAGTTTGAGGGGGAAAAAAATAAAATAAACTGATCAATCATGTTCACAAAAAGACTCATCAAAAATTTTAAGAAAACTTCATATTTTACTGAAGTACAAATACTGTTATTACAGTACTTTTTGCATTACCCAGATAGAAATAATCCCACTGAATTCCACCCATCCTCAGTTTTAGGCTGCAAATGCTTCTACACACATAAAATTGGTAACACAATCATGGAATCATAGAACAGTTAAGGTTGGAAGGGACCTTCAAGCTCATCAAGTTTCAAATTCCCTGCTATAAGCAGGGACACCTCACATTAGACCAGGCTGCACAAGCCTTATCCAGTCTGGCCTTGAACACCTACAGGGAGGGGGCTTCTGCAACCTATTTCAGTGCCTTATTACCCTCATGGTGAAGAATTTCTTCCTGATGTCTAACCTAAATCTACCCTCTTCAGTTTAAAACCATTACCCCTTGTCATATCACTGCCCACTCTGGTGAAAAGCCCCTCCCCAGCTTTCCTGTAGCCCCTTCAAGTACTGGAAGGCTGCTGTAAGATCTCTCTGAAGCCTTCTCTTCTCCAGGCTGAACAACCCCAACTCCCTCAGCCTGTCTTCATAGCAGAGGTGCTCCAGCCCTTTGATCATCTTGGTGGCCCTTCTCTGGACCCTTTCCAAAAAGTTTGTATGTTTCTTGTGTTGAGGGCCCCAGAACTGTACACAGTATTCCAGGTGGGGTCTGACCAGAGCAGAGCAGAGGGGCAGAATCCCCTCCCTGGCCCTGCTGGCCACACTTCTTTTGATGCAGCCCAAGATGCAGTTGCTCTCTGGGCTCCAGCACACACTGGTGGCTCATGTTGAGCTTCTCATCAACTACCACCCTCAAGTCCTTCTCCTCAGGACTGCTCTCCAGCCATTCTTCCCCCAGCCTGTATTTGTGCCTGGGGTTGTGCTGACCCAGCTGCAGGACCTTGCACTTGGCCTTGTTGCACTTCATGAGGTTGGCACTGACCCACGTCTCCAGCCTGTCAAGGTCCCTCTGGATGGTGTCCCTTCCCTCTAGGGTGTCAGCTACTCAACACAGTTTGGTATCATCAGCAAACACACATCATCCCACATGCACGTGTTTGCATAAAAAATAGGACTTTATCCTGACCCATCAAGCTTAATACACATCTAATAATTGTCCTATAACAGCATCTGCAATATCCTCACAACTAAATAACCATACAATATCCTCACTGTTAAAATTCAAACATATTCAAGTGGGAAGCCAGGGCTCTCTGAAGCCCTATTGCAACACCTAAGACACCAACCTCCTGGTTGTGCTGTTCCAGTTCTGCTGTACTTCTGAACTGAACATCCCCAACATTTCTCATAATCAGATTACCAGTTAAAAAGTCTTTGATACTCTGTACATTGCTTGTTTAATTTTTTTTAGGAGGGTTTACAGGATTAGAACAGTTATAACAAAGAGATAGATTACAGATAGATGCACATTGGCCCTCCCAGACACTTGCCTACCTTTCTGTTAGTGTTTCTACAAATAGCAACACAAGGAGCGTGCAGGATTTATAGTGTAGGTAGAAAAAAGCAAATAAAGGGTGGGGGAGTGAGATGCCCTTGCAGCTGGGGTTTGTTTCTCTTGGAGGGTCTGGAGAGCACCACCCTAAACCCCAATAGGATTCCTCTGTAGGGTAAGTCAGTCTAAAAGGGGTTAATTTATCTGGGGGATTTCCTGTAACCAGGGTATTCCCAAGAGGGAGGAACTCAGATCCTTCACTGAATGTATTCTGAAAGAAAACAAACACATTCAAACCAAACCTAAAGGGTAAATAAAATACAGGCTTCAGGTCAGTGGAGGGTGGTGAGGAGAAGCAGTAGTATGAAAGGGAAGGCCCAAAGCTGGCTCAGATGACCTGATGTAACGAGGACTTTTCTCCAATACACAGAAAACCAAAACTTTTCACCCCCCCATCATTTGCCCCAACATTACAATTCTGGGACATCAGCCAAACCACCAGCTCCAGCTTGGTATGTCTCCATTTCCACATACATACTGCAACTGTTGTTTTAGATCTAAACAAATAAGCTATCTGAGCAGCTCACACTTTTAACAAAGCCCCTTGAGAAACTGCAGAAGCATCACACAAGTTTTGCCCCTTAAACACTTCTTCAGAGGACCAGGGCTAATAAAACATACACAGGTGTGTCCCTTGGTTGACTGAGAGCACTGACAGACCTTCTACCCAGAGCTGGAGCACCAAAGGGGCCTCTGGCAGAGGATGATGTGACCTCAGACATCACTGCCAACATCAGTACAAGGTGCAGAGTCTCATCACTCCAGCCTAAAAACCTAGATGGATAATTAAAAATTAAGATAAAAGCTCAAGGGTTCAGTTTATTTACACAAGCCTTGCACTTCTGAAGAGGTTGTGCTGAAGTGATCTGTTACCTAGGGTGCAGGGACTGAGGCTTGAAATGCTTTCTGTTGGCATAAAGGCTCCCAATACACAAAGAATGATTTACAAAGAATTTCACTTTTACTGACGATTTTAATTTGTGAAATGCTGTTTTGGCCAAACGAAACTGCTAAAGCTGGAGATGAAAGACAGGATGAGAAAAAAACCCATGAAGCAGGGAAGAAGAAGAAGAAAAAAAATCAGAGTAAAGCCAGTGAGGCACAGGCTTCAGACCAGCTGAACAGATACTTCTGACAGACCCAGCAAAAGGTGTGAAAAATGGAATAGGTCACAGCCACAGTAAGAAACTGAATGTCAAAATAGCTATTTCCCTGTACCCAGCCAGTCTACATCAGTTTTTCACACACATTTGGGACTGTCAGAAACCAAAGAAAGAAAAAAAATAAAAGCAGCTTTTGTTGGAAAACAGATTACAAACTGAACACACTACTAAAACCACTTGGTCTTGGGAATTTGGCTTAAACACCAGATTGAATCAAAGATAACTAATATGATTAAGTAGAACAAGTTATCTAAATCCCTGTTCAGGGGAAACACCGCCAGCAAGTCCTCACTGTTTTGTAGAAGGCCTTCCATGTTACACAGTTCCAGCAAAAGCAGTAGCTACAGACACATGGCACTTCTCAATGCATGAAGGATGTATTCGTTGGGCTGGCACCAGGGCAAGACAACCCATTAAATTTCCAGGAAAATAATCTGCCAGGATGGTGAGGAATGGCGTCTGATCTTACCTGGTCAGAACTTATCTGGTCAGAATCAAAACTTACCTGGCCTCTGACAGCTGAGTTGGGTTACAGACCCTGTCAGTATTGCCTCTTCCTCGCAGCATGTAATCCCATCTCCAATAGTTAGGGAATTCCCTTTTCAACCCCATTGTAACAGTGCCTGCTATTTGTGCAGAAATTAAGAGACAGTGAACCGTAATTCCAACTCTGCTTGTAAGGAATGGGATTTACTATGGCCAGTATGAATCATTTTCATAACACACGTAATTGGTTTTATAGAAGTTTTAGTATGCTATAAAATTGCTGTATCACTGTTATCCCCCCAGGGCTCTCTTATAAAATTATTTTGTTACTACTGTACATTTCTGGGAACTAAATTGTAGACAACTGAGCACATCTCTGTCAGGAGAAGCACTGTGAGCCAAGACATTCAAGGCAATTTTTCTGCCTTTTTAATTTCTAAAATCCATGTGAAGAAACGTGATCTCTCCTGGACTCCAGCATTACCAGCTGTTCAAAGCTGAAGATGCTAATTTCCTCCCAGGCTGTGGGTGAGCTGCCCCCACACAGCTCATGGCTGCCGAGGGCAGATGCTGTGGCACATCCACCAGAAGCTGGGATGGCTGTCAAATGACCTTGGGGAAAAACCCTCAACAGGTATAAATAACCCAACTCTTTAATAACTTCATTTGAACTGTGGAAATTTATCCAATGAGGATTTGGCTGCAAAGTCAGTTAACCAGATTCCATGTTCAAGATGGAGGAAAAGTGGGGTTGGTAGGACTGTGCACTATGTGACACCAGCAGTCCCTTCTGACTTTATAAACATTTTTTCTTTCATGTATATTTTGAAAACCAAAGGCAGGCTGTGATTGAGCCCTTGTTACTACTTTTGAAGGCTACTGCTAATAAACAGACTTTATTTTTAACAACTGCTCTGCTAACCCATTGTGAGTATTCTAGAGGATCTTGATGAGCTTGCTCTACCCTTCAGTTAAGGGATGCTGTAAACATCAGCCAAAGCACAGGCTTCTGACTGGGCTTCAGCAACAAGCCAGCATTCAAACACCCACTTGATAAATGACTGTTAGTTGTGAGGTGCAGCTGCCTGCAGTGTACAGACAGCTGCCGTTCCATGGTGGGCAACCTGAAGGGGCTCATCCATCCTGACTGGCAATGCTTGGCCATGCTTCACCTCCTCAGTGAGTCCCATTCAGGGCATTTCCCCAAGGCCCAGCTCTCCCACCACACCTCCCATGGTGTGGGGAAGGCAGCTGTTCAAGCCTGAGATACACTTTAAGCACAGGCATGTACCAGCAACAGCAGATGGCAGGGTGGGAAGAGCCTCCCATGGTGCCATTCTGACTGTCCTCAGACATGCTAACAACCACCAGGTCAGGGTCACATCCCAAATGGGTTGGAATTTGGGTTGGAAGGGACCTAAAAAATCATCTAGTTCCAACCCACCTGCATAGGCAGAGACCCCTTCCTCTGCCACACTTCCTGCTACCCCATTTGGGTCATGCCCCATCGCAGCAGTAAGAGCAGAGGGAAAAGCAGGGGGGTAGTAAAGTAAAACTCAACTTTTTGAAGGGAAGTAAGGAGGGCTGTAAGGAGTTGGGGATACAACTGCCAAAAGCCACTTCCTAAAAGCCAAGATGTTCTGAAGATTAATTAAAAGCATCTTCTGCAACTATTTTATTACCGTATAACAGTGTGCTGTCATTAACCTATACACTCAGCCATTTATGACAGGCAGAAAAAGTGAATTACAGTGGCCTCTGACTACTGAAAAATGGTAATGCCAAATAAAAGAGTTAGTTTGGTGTTTTGAGGAGTTCTGAATTTAAAATGAGATTCCTAACACTTCTATTCCAGCTATCTGTGTTCTCTCTACAGTTACCTGAGGAACAAAAGGCACGTGCAAGAGCTGGTTCACCCCACCCTCAGACAGGTAGATGTATCCCATTTTGAAAGCACTAATTTGTTTTCATTAAGCGTGAAGGCAGCTGGAATGGTGAGTTCTAGCCATCTACAAGTTTCCTTAGAGGCTCCAGGCTCATAAGGAACTGCTTGGCAAGAGGTATCCCACCCCCTTTCCTCTATGTTTTTAAATCTAAACACCAGCAGAGCACCAGCCAGTCATCCTGTCAGATCTTTGCCGGCGCTTTGCTTCTGGTTTAAGTATTTTGTCTCCAGCAGATTGTTTGGATGCTTCCCCCCAGGAACAAGCCGTAGCGACTTCCTACAACCACGCAGCTCCAGCACGCCAGGGCGCTCTGCTTGAAGAGCCATCTGCTGAAGAGCAGCCACAGCAGACTTAAAAGGTAAACAAATCTCAGCCTGGGGAAGATCAGAAGGGCCGACAGGCAGTCCTGCTGGTGCTGATTTATACTTCCTTATCTTTTATCTCCTTCCCTCTCCTCCCTGAGCACACTAGCTCTTCTCCCACGGTCCTTCTCCCAGGGAAATCCATGTGCTTGCTCCTGCCATTGTGCATTTTCTATTCTCAAGTTCTTTAGGTCTTCTAATTTTAATGTAACATTCCCCTTCTGTTTTACTGCAATTCTGCCAGGGTGAAGCACTCACTTGAACTCGTGCCCAACACCACGTAAATAAATCCCTGGCTCTGGGAACAGAAAATCTCCAGTACTTTGCCCAGAAGCAATGTGAAGCAGCAGATGCACAGTGCCTCCCACTCCACGGGAAGCAGAGGAGGTGCTTTGGCTCACGCTGCTTTTCCAGCTCTCCACTCAGTAACTCCTCCCCAGCCGTGAAGCCATCAGCAGAAGAGTCACCTAGCGAGGGTGGACTTGCTACCCTTGGGGTAAAACTACTTACCAAAGAGACTCTCTTCATTCATAGTTCCTGAGACCAGAAAAGACAGCTGTCCCCCAGTGTAACTAAGGCTACAGGATTTCTCTGAATTAATCTGAACTAGAGCATATTTTGGAGAAAAGTGTCCAGTAATGATTAACACTAATGCTGCTGATCTGCCATCCTCACCACCGTCCTTCAAGTGTGTTCCAGTGTAAATTGTCCCTCCTGTCAAAAAACAACCTAGAAATTAGGGGCAAATTTGTTTAATTTCATTGGTCAGCTACCAGCTCTTGTTAAACACTTGTCAGCTCAATGTTCAACCTTCTAAATTTCTGCTTCTATGTCATGACTAAGATAGTTCAATCTTCTTGGAAACTGCAACACATTTTCTGAGGCATCAATATTGCTGTTGCAATGATCTATCCTCTTCATTTCTGCCTTTGTATTATCTGTGACACTAAGCTGCATTATTTTGATCTTTTTGAACACTCACTTAAGCCTGACCCACTGCACAAGCTGCTGTTTAACATCTTTAGAATTAGAAAGTTTTTTATCAACAGATTATATTAATTCTTCCATTGGGTTTTACACTGAAGACAAAGCAGAAAACTTTTTAACAAGAAAACTTTTCAACAAGAAAACTTTTCTGGTCCTGACAGTGCTGTAATTTCAATTTTAAACATACTACTTTGCAAAGAAAATCCTTCCCAAATTTGTAACTCAGAGGTCACTTAGCTTCTGTATCAATCCTTTTTCAGGCTTGGTTCCTAATATATATTCAATCCTTCCTTGCCCTATTTCCCCTCTCTTCCCTGCCTTCTTAACTGCCATCCTCTGCTCCTGCTATCTTTGTTGCTAAGGTGTTTAGAAAACTGCATGCAAGCGCCAGCTGCATGTATGTCACCAGAAAGCAATTATTAAGCAATATTTTGGTCTATCTTAAGTGAATCAGAAAAATAATCACATCAAACATGGAAAAAAGCAGAGCTGACACCTCAGAGTATCAAACGTAATCCACGTGTGTTCTTCTGATGGGCCTCAATTATGTGTTATTATTTCAGGATTGCATAAGGGTGTAATTTCTTCTGATGTTCACTACTTATTTTCTATAGCAGCTAAAATCCAAAACATAGAACAATTTCAGATTAAAAGCATGAAGCTGAGTTACAGTATTCTAAAACTAACTTATGGATAGCTGGTTCAGCAGCCCCAATGGGAAAATATGGAATGCTGGAAAAGGATTACAGTGGTTTTAACATTTAAGAAGAGTTACACTGCTGGTCACAAGAGAGGTCTCACATTACTGAAAGTACACATATTTGCTGGAAAATAAAAGTCTCTCAAAAAGAAAAAAAAAAAAAAAGGAAAAGGCATCAGAGATTTGAACAGCTTGAAGCATTTTTAGAAACTACCACAAAAGAGAAAAAAAAGCACTTAGAATAATATTTCCCTTTCTGCAGTAAGCATCATGGTGGTGATATAATATATTCTCAAGAGGCTTAATCACGTCTACTGTTCAATCCTCAAAGGTTATTTCATAAAACAAAAATTAGTGGAGTCAACAGAGTTTCTTCACCAAAAAAAATGAAGCTGTCGGTCCAAGTTATATTTATTTTTCTACCAGCTCCAAACTTTTTCAGATGTCCCAGGAGCTACAGATCTGCAACAAGCTCAAGTCCACTGTGCTCTGGCAAAAGAAAAGATTTTCTTCCTTTCTTAGTCTATATCTGATTTCAGTACTAGGAAGATGATGTTCGACGCCACTATGATAAAAACTTGAGAAGATGATTGTTTATAGAAAGATCAAGTGAGACAGTGAATTAAGGAAGTAGTAGCAGCCATGGGCATAAAACAGCATGACTACTACGTATATTTTGATAAAGTATCTACACTCCAGAACCAACATCACTTGAATTTCTTCCCAATTAAAATCTAGGGGCAATCCTTTAATTTAAAAGCTCTGTTTATTCCAACAATTATGATGCTTTATTTTCTTTACCGTAGCGCTCCCAAGGTCATGTCAGCACTAGGATTTCCGTTTGCTAAGTTCTTTTTGTCACAATGAATGTTTCAACATGTGCCAACTCCAGATAAACATTAGTGGTAGCTTGCTCCAGTACAAAAACCAGACAACAAACAACACACACTCCCTTAGCAATACATTTTAATTCCCTTTAAAACATACTTCCATTAAATATTCTACCAGGGCTTGTTAAATTTATGTTTATGAGCTACTGGATCCTCTTGAGTATTCCTCATCTTCTCAGTGTGTTTTTACTCACACCTAAATTTAAATTTCTTTAGTTTTTGTGGTTTTTTAATCACTT
Organism: Apus apus; assembly: GCF_020740795.1. NCBI lineage: Eukaryota > Metazoa > Chordata > Aves > Apodiformes > Apodidae > Apus > Apus apus. Next base: position 19,928,552 of record NC_067282.1, read on the forward strand.
AACTTAAAGCAAAACACCCACCTAGTTTGTTAAGTGAAACTGTGCATTCCTTCCTCATAGGGACCAACTGCACATAGAGAATGTAGTTGGTCAGAAGCCTTGTTGTGGTGCAGGTCTGAAAATATACCTGCTATTGTTTAATCAAAACATTTCATTTCTAAAAATGTCTAAACCCAGTTCTAACAGAATGGCAGTGCTATTCATACAAAACAAACTCCTACCATACAAAACTAGGCAAAGTGAAAAAATAGGGTAAAATATCAAACAGTACCTGATAGTACAAACTGCTAAACATCAGGGGCCAATCATGCAATCAGTTCTCACTCTTATTTGTCCTTTTCCAAACATCCACTTTTTCTAGTTGAGCTTTTTTATCTTTATTCTTCTCTTGCTTCTCTCCCAGCTATTTACCCTCAACTCTCAGCCTTAGTTCCCCTTCTCTCTTGCTTCTTTCCCTACATTTCAGCTGAGCAGGACACCTATGATACCTTTTGTCACAACCTACAGAGGACCTCTAAAAGACAAGGCCATTTCTAGAGAAAAATTAATCACTTTTCTTAAAATACGCATTCAAATACCATTTTTGCCATTTACTTCAGGAGAAGAAGAAAGCCCTATTTATAGCATTTCCTTTATTAATCACGCACAGTACAATCATAGAATCATAGAATTATTTGGGACCTTAAAGATCATCTAGATCAAACCCCCCTGCATGGGCAGGGACAGCTCCTGCTAGATCAGGTTGCTCAAAGCCCCATCCAACCTGCCCTTGAATACTTCAAGGGATGGGGCTTCCACAACTTCCCTGGGCAACCTGTTCCAGAGTTTCACCATCCTCAGAGTGAAGAATTTTCTTGAAGTGTCTAACCTAAATCTCCAATATTTCAGGCTTAATCCATTACCCCTCACCCTATTGACACATGTCCTTACAAAAAGTCCCACCCCAGCTTTCCTGTAGGACCCCTTCAGTTACCAGAAGGCTGCTATGAGGTCTCCTCAGAGCCTTCTCTTCTCCAGGCTGGATAGCCCAAATTGTCTCTGCCTGTCTCCACAGGAGAGGTGCTCCAATACTCTGATCACCTTCTTGGCTCTCCTCTGGACTTGCTCGTGGAGCTCCATGTCCTTCTTATGTTGGGGGCTCTAGAACTGGACATGGTACTCCAGGTGGGGTCTCAAGAGAGCCGAGTAAAGGGGGAGAATCACCACCCTGGCCCTGCTGTCCATGCTTCTTTTGATGCAGCCCAGGACACGGCTGGCTTTCTGGGCTGCAAGCACACGTTGCTGCATCATGTTGAGCTTCTCATCCACCATCACCCCTTCTCCGCTGGACTGTTTTCAATCCCTTCTCCACCCAGCCTGTATTTTACTTATAATGTGCAACCTTAAACTGTTTTCGGGAAAAACATCTTTGTTCTGAATTATTTTTGAACATCCAAAACCTGCCCTCCTATACTTTAAACAGTTCCCCAACACTTGTCCACTCACCATTAGAGGGAACCTCCATGTGAACAAGTGTGCAGGGACCAGACTCAGGCCATCCCCATGCAGTAACGCTGCCAATATATTTAAACTAAAGCACCACTACAGAATAAAATGAACACACCCAGATAACAGATAAAAGGACAAAATGACCCAGTTCATGGGAGATTAGGCCTCAGAAAACACCTGCTGACCCCTGAACACTGAAGCTCAACAGAAGATCTGCAAAAGATAAGCCTGGAAACTAAAATTCTAACCTGTTGGATATTTTTAAAACTACTCATTTAATAGCAAGACCAGTTTTATGACACCGTGTAAATTCCATTCCTCCGTCCAACCATTTTATGCTCCTTATACAGTGAACTGCCCATCTTTTGTAGTTAGCTTTAGTTTGCTATTCTGAAGAAGATCTGCTCGATGGCTTCAGATAACAAAAGATACTATTTTTACTCATAAAAAGGGCTACACGTGTCCCATTGGGTCATCACAGCTACAAAAGTATGGCTGCCTTTCATATTTCCCTCCACTAGGAAACATTTTTGGGACACCTCTTTTACTCCTGTGTCTCTTTTTTTCATGTTGCAAGATATATTTGCCTCCTTAACATTTTCCATCACATACCTGTATGAGCAGTTTTTCTTCTCACATCTTTTTGTTTCCTATCTCAAAACGACTTGATGTTCGTTTCCAATTTCCCCTCCGCTGTGGAAGTTCTGCATTGGAGACACTGGATGGGGATGCCCTAATACTGAATCCAACATTCATATCGAATGACCACTCATACCACTCCACTCACCCTGACGATGAGTTCAATTCCCATTTAATCAGCTGTTCCAACAATACAGAATTTTCTAACAATACATAATAGAGCATTTGTTCTCTCAAATTCCATGCTTAAGCTCCGCTGCAACAGAAAGCCATCATCTTCATAAATGCCACCAGGTGATCCAATGAAATCATTTATTACTGTTCCACCAACATGAAGTGTTGTACAAGCGTTCACTCAGAAGCAAAAGCAGTCACAACGACATTTTACCCACAATTATTAAGACATATGCAATCTTCCACGAAAGAATTATTTTCTGTTGAACATTTTTATGAGTCTGTGATAAACGTTTCGAAGTCCTGGTCTAAGTCTGAAACGAGTGCATCCACAAAATCTTCAACTGAAGGTGATTTCTGAAGCATGGCTACAAAACCAAGAGAACAGACTCTTAGCAAGAATACTAGGACCTTGTAAACTTTGTCAATAATAATGCTTATTGCTAACTAACTTTTAATGTCACAATATGACAGAACCAGCTATTATGTTTGTCACGAAATACATGCAATCATAATGAAAAGGGATTATTTCATTTTTTCAAGCTATCCTTTACACTTTATCACCAAATTGACAGGTTTCAAGAGTGTTAACTGATTTTTATCACTACAATCTTGCTTAAGCACAGAATTATATCCATTTTAAAGCAATGTAACCATAGACTCAGTAATTTCCTAACGAGTGGAATAAATCAGTGATTGAGCGGGTATCTAAATCCTTATCTGCTGAGTTTCAGGTCTGACAGAGCCAGAAAAAACATCTTTTCTCAAAGTATTACACAACTTGAAAACATTTAATTTAGTATTTAAAGTACAAATACACCTGAAACTTTTTGCAAACAAAAGCATTTTCAGTGCACTGCAGTTTTAGTTAGGCTTTTATACAGTACCAGGTCTTAACTTTCATTAAGAATTTTAATTAGTGTATCTGTTAACTTAGCAAATGGCTACAGAATGATGGACAGGGAAATTAGCCTAATGAGGATTCATGTTCAAGTACTTGTCAGGTAATTCTATAAACAGAGCAGCTAAATATCTCATATCTTCCTCCACCAAGTCCCAGTTTTTAGAAAGCATGAGAATATGTCCTGTAAATTATTTTCAGATGTTTCTTTGTAGTTAGCACTACCTTAATGCTGCTCTTTTCACTGTTATTAAAACATTTTCCAGATTACATATGGAAATTTACTGCATTACTTGTACCAGAAAAAAAACAACAAACCACAAAAAACAGTACAGCTGCCAAATAATGTAAAATTTAATCTTCGTACTTCTTTGAAGTGATCTGTTCTTTCTGACAACTGCCAATGTAAATATAACCTTGTTCTGTTCTTTCTGATCAGTGTACCTACTGAACATAACTTTATATTCTTTCACATCCTCAACAATATTTGCTTTCAGTGAAATTATAATTACATGCTGCTAAAAGACCGGAATCTTTTACTATAACACAATGATTCAAAACCCACCAGGAAACAGACCAGCTTGGGGTAATTTTGTTTGAGCGACCAAAAAGAATTTTCTTGCTAAGACCTCACAGAATCCCATTTCAATCTGATTTAAACACCTATTTCAAGTGTCAGCATGAACTGCCTTGACCCAGTAGATTAATACTGAGCACTAAAAGGTAACAAATCTCATCCCATATATGGGCTGACTGAAATGCTGTTAAATGAAGCCTGCATCAAGCTATTTTCAAAATGAAAGAGAACAGAATTACTATTTCCAAATACTTAGTAAACTTGTCATCTACTCTAATGTTAGTAAAATTGCTGTGGAATTACTTCTAGTTCATAGTGAAAAATGGCTTGCTATAGGCTGGGCTGAGAAACAGATGTGTCCAGATACCAACTACTAATCTAACCTCGCCAGAGAGCTGTGGCCTCTTGCAGACTCCCTCTCTCAGGTTCCTGACTGGGCTGGTTGGAGGATCTGCATATCTGCTTCCTAACAGCCTTGGAAACACTCCATTTTAAACTCATATTATTTCCCTGCAGTGTTCTCAGAAGTGGAGAGAATGCAGAATGCCTTAAGAGGGTGACAGGGATGGCAGCCCACTGGAACACCTACTGTCATGCATGGCTACTGGAGCTTTGTCTTAGAGTCAGTTGGATCAGTCCAGTCCCAACGATTCAACTCACTTTGCCTTTTTTTTGTTTCATTTTGCCTTAGACATTTACTAACAAAACTAACTGGTTCTGTTTCTAGAGACTTAACAGTAAGTAGGAAGATCTTCATGGGTGCCACTCCCCAGACCTTTTTCCACTTTATGATGAGATGAGTTGTACCTATGAAGGACCTATTTTTCCCTGTGTCCCAGAAAGGAAACCTGGCTAACTAGGTCAGGTATAAAAATCTGAAGTTGGTGAAATTATTCCTTCCTTCTGTTTTTTAAGATGTGGCTCTATTGAAAAAAAAAACAACAAAAACAAACCAAGAACCAAAACATTTTTCTATAGCCAAGCTGCCCTTTTATATCAGATATCAAATGGAGGGATGACTGTAGAGCTGCACAAACTTTATATAAAGACAGTCATAACAGACATAACCACCATTCCTACAGCCCAAAAATAAAAAGCTCTCTTCCAATACTGACTTCATAAAAAGAAAAGCCATCCTGGATCATGTTAAGCCAATTCTTCTGACACACTAAAATGTATTCTACTGTGGACAATTCTTAGAACTATGGTTATCAACATGCTGCAAAAGAAGACAAGTTAACAGTATAATGACTGGGGGAAGAGAGAAGAGACTAACACTAGGATTTTCTTCAAGTAGATTTACTTACCCTCTTATATAAAAATGGCAAATAATAACAAAAACATTCCAAGCCTGGATATTAGAAAATGAATAAAAGAAACACAATTAACTACAGCACACTTTGATGTATTTCAGTGCAGCTGAATACAGTCTTATCAAATCTCTCTCAAAGCTTGTTACAAATTGCATCCATTTAGAACACATAGGAAAATTCAAAATTGTTCTGGCAGTACTGAAATCAAAATCCTACCCAGTAGTTCCAACTTTTGATAACACAAATATATTTCAGTTTTCTTGCATAAGTGGTCTACTGCTTTGCTACTTTCCCAGCACTGACATAAAAAGCAGACACTAGCAGAATGAGCTTTTGCAAGGGAGAGATGAAGAGTAACAGAAGTCATCGCTGCAGAACTCTTACTGTAGTAAAATGATCGTGCCCTTATGAAATAAATAAATACAGATTTTAGAGTAGACAACTCCAAAAGAAACAGACACTGATGGTATTTCGGTGTTTTAACCTCTTACTCTACAAAGACGTGCTAAGAATGGTCATGTCTCCCTTTAAACTCCATTAAAATATATTGAAGCAGAATCAGCTTTGATATATTCTAAGTACTCAGCACTTCAGTCTAAATGATTTAGTAAGGTGTCCACATGGTCTGATGGTTGCAGTTTTAAAATCTAGGAGTGTATTTTATACATTCAGCCCAACTCTTATTTCAGCTCAGTCTCTCCCAAGCCTAAGGCCACTGCATAGCTTATCTTCTCTGCTTTGAAGTTTTCTTTCACATTACAGCACTGTGGTTAACCACACCCTTTTGAGAGAGGGTTAGCTATAACCTACAATCACTAGAACTTGGGAGAAGAATAAAGCCTGTGGCAAAATCTGGCCTCTGCCCTCTCTGGAACACTAATTATTTTGGGTCCATGTAGTTTGAGTTAACATATGTTGCCATTCACATCACCTTTTGGAATTTATGCATATTTCTTATACTTTCAAAGAGACATACAATTATTATCTGAAGATCTTTACAGCCTCTTCAAATCATATTTATTCTATGAAGCATAATTTGAGGCATGGAAAAACTAATTTTCAAACTGCACTGGAGCAAATGTGTGTTTATTTACAGATTCAGTTAGTTTGATTACTAGGTATGCACACAGCTGGGTATGTCTGTACACAATACAATACACCAATATGAAACAAGGACACAACTTCACATCTATTTTGCATGAGGACTCCTTCAGAGACCCAAAGGGCAACATGACTGCATCAAAACTGCAGGAGAAGCACACTCCGGGACATGTTCCATGCTCTCAGTTCCCAGATCATCCAACCCAGTATTTTTTTCACACTGCAATTCACTTTCTGCCTCTGCACCTGGTTTTCTTTCCACTCAGGGAGTGTCAAGGCAGAGGGGGAGGGATGGTTCACACCTGAATCTTGTTCAGGCCTGCAACCAGCATACAACTGGACCTGGAAGGGACACCTGGGTTAAAGATCTTTAAAGGAATTTGGAAACCCTAATGCAACTTAGTGCTGGAAAGGACAGAGGGCCTGAAAGAGCCATGTGGCCATCCCACAATGACAGAGGAATCTTCTCAAACTTTATTTCCTCTCTAAGAAAACAAAAGCAAGTTCTTGGACAAAGCATTGTTCACGTACTTTTTAATTGCTGCTGCTATCCATGTTCGTGACTATTTCTGTATTTTGTAGATTACTAAAGGACTAAGGGGTACCTTCAGAAAATGTTCAAAATGGTTTCATAAAGCCTTTGTGTTGTTTTGGGTTTGTTCTTTGTTGTTTTTTTTTAAAGGAAACAAATGCCAAGAGAATCAAATCTAAATAAACAAACAAAAAAAAGTATATTGTATTTTCTAATTGAAGTTTAGTCCGAACAGGAAGCTTGTCAGTAACTCCACTGGATGGCAGGTCGGATCCTTTATCTTCCCTAATCAGTACATCTATGGAATTGTGTGGGAGAGAGATGAAAAGCTAGGGTCATATCCAAACACAAAAGAAAGACAATAGACAGCATTTGAGAAGAAAACAATAACAAAGAAACTGTACAATTGAAACGGGCTTGTGAAGTTATCTGTTCTCAAACAATCAATGAAAATGGCTAACTTCACAAGGAGATATGGAAGCACTTCAAGGGTAAGGCTGCATACATGCACTCAGAAGTCAAACCTGTACAAGCTCATTTCTTTAGATTAAAAAAAAAAGCCTGAAAAAACCACCTATGGAACTTCATGTTTTTTAAATACGGCACTAGTGAGCACAGAAACAGAACTGTTTCCCTGAAGAAGAGTAACATCAACAAGCTTTTAAGTCTGGTGCAATCTGTCACGAATCAGGAATCTGTTTGGTCAGCTGCTACGGGAGTGCAGTTCTGCAACTGATGAAAATAAAGAAAAGATGGAAATCAAGTGTTCTGGAACATCCATAATGAAAAGGTAAAAATGCAGCAAAGGGAATCAGAAGCTGATTGAACCTACACAAATTAAAGAAGTAACTGTTCTTACTTTTCTTCTTAGATTCCCAAATTTTGTAATACAGCGCAATTAAGTATAAACATGTAATAAGCTTTTCCATCATCTGTTCTATGATGCAACCTCATATAATCTCAAACAAGCAAATTATTAACTTGTCAAAAGACCTGAGTCACCTCAATTTCATTTTTCAGGTAGTCACTCAAGCATGGTTAAGTTTTGCACTGTCTACAGATCAACATCACAATATACACAGGCAAGGAATTTGCGGATTAATTCTAGTTATTTTTATGATCTTGAATTCCAAACTTTCTGCTGAAAGTAATATTAAAGAAATTTGGAGTATAGAAGTGAAAATCAGAAGATAAAAGTGGCCATGGGGATGTATTCTTGGTGAAAGAAGATCAGATCAGAGAATACTTCAGCAACCTCAGGTCCTGATGGGATGCTGAGTGCTGAGGGTGCTGGCAGATGGCATTGTAAGGTGACTCTCGGTCATCTGATCAATCGTGGCCACTGGGAAGAGAGCCAAAAGACTGCAGAAAAGCAAATGTCACTCCTGTCTTCAAGAAGGAGAACACAGGGAACTACTGGCTAGTTAGTCCCACCTCAATCCCTAGGAAGGTGGTGGAGCAGCTAATCCTGAAAACCATTTCCAGATTCATGAGCAGCAAAAAAAAAAAAATCATCAGCAATGGTCAGCATGGATTTACCATTGGCAAGTCATGCTAAACCTTGTATGATTAAACAACTGACCAGGTTAGATGAGGGGAGACTGTGGACACTACCTACCTAGACTTCAGGTTTTCAAGGTTTTTGACACTGTCTCCCCTAAGATACTCAGAGTACAGGCTGGATGACTAGACAGGAAGATGGACTGAAAACTGGTTGAAAAGCCAGGCCAAGGGGGAGGTGATCAGTGTCAAAAAGTCCAGTTAGAGGCCAGTAACCAGCTGTGTACCTCAGGGGACAATACTGGGTCCAGTCCTATTAAACATATTCTTTAATGACCTAGATGATAGGGCAGAGTTATCAGAGGGTCACAGAATGGTTCAGGTTGGAAAGGACCTTAAAGATTGCCTAGGGCTAGGTGTCCCTAGCATTGGCAGGGACACCACCCACAAGACCAGGCTGCTCAAAGCCCCATCCAGCCTGGCCTTTAACACTTCAGAGATGGGGCATCTGCATGCAACTTGGCAACCTGTGCCAGTGCCTCAGCACCCTCATAGCAAAGAATTTCTTCCCAATATCTAATCTAAATCTCCCCTCTTCCAGCTTGAAACCATTACCTCATGTTCTCTCACAAGCCCTTGGAAAAAGTCCCTCCCCACCTTTCCTGCAGGCCCCATTCAGGTAGTGGAAGGCCACCATGAGGTGTCCCCAGAGCCTTCTCTTCTCTATGCTGAACAACCCCAACTCTCTCAGTCTGTCTTCACAGGAGAGATGCTCCACCTTTGTGGCCCTCCTTTGGACTTGCTCCAAAAGCTTCATGTCTTTCTTGTGTTGGGGGCCCCCAAGTTCAAAAACCAGAAGTGCAAAGTCGTGCACCTGGGGAGAAACAACCCCAGGCACCAACATAGGATGGGGACCACCCAGCAAGAAAGCAGCTTGGCTGACAGGGGCCTGGGGGTCCTGGTGGACACCAAGTTGAACAAAATCCAGCAGTGGGCCCTTGCCACAAAGAAGGCTGATGGTATCCCGGGCTGCATTAGGCAAAGCATTGCCCACAGGCAGAGGGAGGTGATCCTTCCCCTCTGCTCAGCACTGGTGGGGCCACACCTGGAGTGCTGTGTCCAGTGCTCAGCTCCTCAGTACAAGAAAGTCATGGACACACTGGAGAAAACCCAACCAAGGGCCACAAAGATGACTGAGGGATTGGAGCAACTCTCCTATAATGAAAGAATGCTGGGACTCCTCAGCCTAGAGAAGCCTCAGGGGGGTTTCATTAGTATGTATAAGTACCTGAAGAAGAGTGCAAAGAGGACAGAGCCAGACTGCTCAGTGGTGCCCAGTGGCAGGACTAGAGGCATTTTCCACAAACTGAGACACAGAAGGTTCCCTCTAAATATAAGAAAACTCTTTTTCCCTGTGAGGATGAGCAGGCACTGGCACAGGTTGCCCAGAGAGGCTGTGGAATCTCCATCCTTGGAGATAGTGGACATGGACCTGGGCAACTAGCTCTAGGTGGCCCTGCTTGAGCAAGGGGTTTGGACTATATGACCTCCAGAGGTCTCTTTCAACCTCAACTATTATATGATTCTGTGATTCTGTAAAAACATCTTGAAGACTTCTACCATCTTTTGTAAATCAGTGCCTGTGCACTTATGAGCAGTATCACTCATACTAATGATGACACCAAGGAGCTACTGCTGTCTGGTTCTCTTATTACATGTGAACAAACACATAGCAGCTGCACTAGAGCTACTGACTTTAAAGTGATACACAGTTCTGTTTCATGATGATGAATTTATTGATTTAAACAAACAAACAAACAAAATCAAACCATACATAAGATTTTTTGGTCACATCAAAAAAGAACCCATTATTCTACCATTAACCCCAAGTTCACTGTCCTGCAGTATGCATAACTATTCCTTAAACACAGCTCAACCTCTTCAACCCCCCAATTGCACAGCTATCACTTCTTCATCACTCACCATTGGTCCTAAGAACTCTCTGATGAAGTATCTGCACTATATGAACTGAGGACTACGAGCATGAGGACAATGAACATTGAAACGCCTAAAAAACATCTAATTATGGCATTACAAGAGAGAGAAACTTGCTTTCAATGTACCTTGCCATAGTTAATTGCATTTGGATTTCCTTTAAATTAAAAATAAATCTGGAATTTCCTGGACTATGATGCCACTTTTTCAGGTTAATTTCAGTAACAAGTTTTATCCAAAATAACTGATACATACTCTGAACCACAAACTGATTGTGCCATATTCCACTGCGTTCCCACATGCAGGGGGAAAAGCTCACTGTACTTCTATAGATTTCATATATGCATTCAGAGGTGCATTTTCCAAACTTCATTCAAATAATAACTGATTCAAGGGAGCACAATGCCAGCAACTTCAACATAGCATCTAGGACATGCCAGGAAGATTCCGTGCTCAGTAAAATTAAAAATATATCCCAGAACTTGAAGAGATTACAAGCATAAATGGTGTTTAAAAACATTCTTTCTACACCATATGAATTGCAATATAATTGGATTTGCTTGTAAAGATGTGCATTCCTGTCTTGCAACTATTTAATCCACAATCTTGGGCTATAGGTTTTTGAGGTTACAAACACAAGCACTTCAAGAGCAGTAAAGAAATACAAGTTTGCAAAATCATGCTGAAGGAAAAGCAACCCTGTAGATCAGAAATATAAATAGACTAATCTGGAGAATACATAGTTGCTTAATATATGATGAGTCTGTTTATGGAGCAGAGGTTACAGCCTCAAACACAAACAAATGGGTTGAAGAACTGAAATGCTAGCATTATGAAACTGTGCCAAGTTCATGATGAAATACAGACATATTGCCACTGTCTTGCTTATCTGTACAAAAAAAGCCACAACTTCCAGTCCCCCAAAATGCAGTGATCAGAGGGCAGGGCATTTATATTCATCCTTGATATTAACCATTTTGGAGCAAATTGAAGAATGTCCCACTGGATGAAGTACTTACCAAGTGCTTATATCAGCAATAGCAACAGTAATGCAAAATTGTTTGCTTTGAACACTGCAATATTACAGAGGAAACTTTTTATCCTGATTTCATTGATTTGAGATTGACTGAGATATGAGATAAAGCCAGCAGTTTCTCAAACTTGTTTCATTCTTGTGACATTATTTTTTTAATATATGTAGTTTAGTAATTTTGCTTTATGAATATGGTATTGCTAATACCAAATTTGGCATTGAGAATAATAATAAACCATGTTTCTTCAGACTTCCATTTCATGAGAATGTGTATTCAAAGTATTAATACAACCAAAGCTATTATGATGGTGGCAAAATGTCATGGCCAAAACAAGTTCAAATACACACAAAATAAATACACCTATTATGAACTCCATGTATATAAAAGTTTGGGGTTTTTTTAATAAATAAAAAAAAAGTCATCTATCTTCCTTCAAATATGTGATACTCTTATTCTGAACTCTTTAGTCAGTCTTGTAATACAACCCCTTCAACATATCACCTCAACTACTTGTGTGTCTTTTATTCTGTGTATCACAAGGAAACTGTGTCAGGGGCAGTAGAATTCCTTGTGATATACAGAATAAGTATACAAGTTTTTTTTCATAAATCCAATGAAAACTATAATTAAGCTAAGAAGATAAAACCAGGAAATAGAGTTAAATTATTTCTTCCTTGGGCAAGGGAATAAAACAGTTGTAATTTTTTTCTACCTTGAACCATAAGTATGGGCTCTTTTCCACCGCCGTGTGCCAGCATCTCTCGTCGGTAACGCTCACCCATTGCCCTGGAGAAACACAGATGTTAGAGCCATCTGCAAACACAACCTGCTCAGCTTTCCATCAGATTTGCTTCTATGATCTCTACAGAACTCAGAGACAGAGATCGAATGAAATCTTCCACTCTGAAACAATGACTGCCTTGATTCCATGTTGATTCCTGCCCTGGTTTGAGCCAGGATGAAGCCAATTTTCCTTTTACTGGTATTTTTTTTTCCTTCAGTAAGCTTTCTTTTAACTAGCAGCAGAGTGTTCCAGCTAGGAATGATACTGGTGGAATGTTTTTCTAACTGCTGGGTCTTCAAGGTCACATCTTCACTCTGCCAGCTCATACACTATGGGGAGATCTATGACCCCCCATAGGAGGCTGAATTAAGACAGCAAAATTGGCCAGAGATATTCCATTCCATATATCTACCTAAGCTCAGAGGAAGGTCAGAGATCACAGAAGACAACTTCCTTCCTGCTTCTTCTTCCCTTCTCTTTCATCCATGGCGGGTGTCCAGGGAGGACTCCATCCATCCATCACCATCAACCCCCAGGCTCAAGCTCTCCTGACCCTCATCACTCTGTGCTCTCTCCAGCAGGTCCGGGATTTCTCAGGACTGTATAGCTGTATAGTTTAGTTTTCAACCCAGCAAAGTCTCTCTCTTTTTCTCTCTCTCCTTCCTTACCTGGGTGGGAGGGGCTCGAGAGCATTGTTGTTAAACCTGAGTCAAACGGTGACAAATCCTCAAATTTAAATTACATTTAAAGGCAGACTATGAGCAACTGAACAAGACAAATTTTATACACATGAATATGCGTTGGTATTTACAGCAGTTACTTTGCAAATAACATTTTAGCCTTCGTTGCTCCAAGGGGAAAAGTTGCTCTGTTACAATGCTCTGAACATTCCCGTTAGGTATAAGAACAGTTACAATCTGGGATCTCACAATTTACCTTTTAATTTCACAAAGCAAAACAAGTAGGATTGCTATTCTTAGCTTTGAGGTTGGTGACATGAAGCTTGTTTAATACCCACAGATGCTTTTGATGTCAGTAGAAAATTACAAGTGATGAGACATCTATATCTATCTCTAATTACATCTAAATGTGGATTTCAGTGCCTTCTAATTGGCACACCTGTATTTTAAAACATTGACACAGATTTTTTGCACCAATGAACATGTCTCAAAGTACACTTCCTATCTGTGGTTACTTCCTGTTCTGTAATCCTCTTAAAATCAAGAAAAAGTCTACAAACTAACTGTCATTTTAGAAGTCCATCAGCCTATGTGGGCCCATTTGTTTCATGCTTTCCAGAAGCAAGTAGCATGACACTTCATTCAACTTAATATTTTCTCTGGCTTTACCTATCAAATGGATCCTGAGCAAAACACTGTTTCCACACCATGGAGGCAACAGCCCTAGACATGAGGTAGGAGTAATATTTGGCACCATAGCCCACAAGATGACTGAATCGCAGCTGCCAGGCCTGCAAAGAGAAAACAAACAAAAATAATCTTTTAAATCTTTAAGTTTATTTATATTGCTTAAAATAATCTTTTAATCTTTAAATCTTTTAAATTGTTCACCATTTTCTGAAGTATGATGGAGGAAATCTCATACTGTTAATGATGGTTTAAAAAACCTCCACTAACCACCACCAGAAATAAACACATCCTTTCTCACAAGAAGTATTTCTCAATGTGAATACTGTATATCCAATATGCTGATCATCACAATTGAAACTATACATAGTAGGGTCAGAAGAAGAAAAAACTAAGCAGTAAAAAATGTATTCATACTTGATAATAGCTGTATTGTTCTACCAGTCTTGAAAGAAAACCACAATTATGTTATCACTCGTAATACCACATTTCACCATCTTCCATATGGATAAGTGCAGTGTCACACTTGGAAAAGCTCCCTCTATAACTTTTGCCACAAATAAAATTATAATAAGGACTTGCATTTAATAACTATTTAAAATAGAGCTTCCCATAAGCAAAAAAACCTCAGAGGTAGACCAATTACATCCACATGCAGTATCACTGTTCACAGATTTGCTTGCCCATTTTAAAATGCATATATATATATATATCAGATTATAATCTGTAATTATATTGTTATTTATGTATTGTTACTTGGATTTATAGAATTACAGAATCATAGTGTCAACTACGACCCATTCCAGTGACGACAGACTCCATCCAAAGGTCATTTTATCCACCTCTTGCCCATAGCAAAGCCAACTTTGATGAGGTTTCTCAGGGCTCTGTCTGAAGTCTCAGTATCTCCAAGGATGATGATTTCATGCGCTCTCTCGTGCAATGTGGAAAGGCAAGTAGGTCCAAGATGGAGAGACACTTTCCCAACAGATTTGGGCATATGTTTTGAACTGGATATGGATGAACGTATAGATGGAGTGAAAAACTTACTCTGCCCTTTCAGCTCTTTGAGGAAATCAAAGAGCAGACAAATCTCATATCTTATTTGTCTTCCTATCCAAAGTCAAAGCTCTTAACATTCTGGTGGTCTGACTGTTGTCAAGATTTTTGTAGGTACTACCAAACACAGTTTTACAGAGAAAATTTAAGAAAAACAATAAAGCAGCATAACAGATGTTTTACATTTAAATCCGTGGGCTGTCAGATGCTCATTCTTACCCTAGAGTCAATGGCTGAAATTCTGAGGCAGCCAAAGGAAAAAGTGGAGGGGCATTAGCAGTTTTCCAGAATTATTTATCTTCAACCATGATCCTTTATCATACTGTAAGTAACAATTTCCTGAATTTTGACAGCTGAAACAAACTATGTTTCTTTATTCAAGAAAGTGCTGATCTTGTTCTCCATTAGGCAAGTCAAAGATGTATGTGTATGTTTTAAAAAATTACCAAGTGAGAAAGTGGAAAAAACAATTTGACTTTTGATCAGTCTTTTTACCTTAAAAAGGTAGGAAACAGTGGTCTAAAAACTAGACCATTGTGAACAGCTGATGAGAAACAAAGTTGTTAGCTCCCTTTTCTGAGGAACATCTATGAATATGTTCTCAAAGTTAGCTGTAATTCAGCCATTCAAAACCTACTTTCAACAAGATGGTTATCTCCACCCTAAAACAGGTGTTTAAACCAGAATTTGCCATGGGTGAGCAACCTAGCCTCTACTGGTAGCCTACACAGCTAGTGTAGAGTAGGAGCAGCAAAGTGAAAGGAGATGAAAAAATGTCTCCAGTCTTCAGTTTTCCTGTGGGTCCTGATGCATGATGCAAATTCTAAACAACTATTAACTTTTTTTTCTCTTTTCTTTAAAGTAAACACCAACTGTACCATATCTCATTGTAATGCAAGTATGTAAAAACATTCAACTTGGATCCAGATTCCCCAGTTTGCTCTGAGAAGTACTGTAGTTGCTGTGTTTATACTTTACAGCTACAGTTTTTCTAACTAGTCCCTTAATTATAACCATAATCACTAAACTAAAAGCACATTTTGAAACAGATCAAAGAGCCTACATTTTTAGAAGGCTGAGCAAGAAAACATGTCTGTTTTCATTTTATTGTACAGTAAGTTTCCCAAGTTAGGATTAGAAGTTTAAACTTGAAAGTACAACTCTTTCAGGAATGTGGAAATATTTACTGATTAATTGGTTTCACAAACTCAGAAATTTAAATAATTTCCAAATAGATAATTTCAGTGAAAAATCCAAGCTGCTGCTTCTGCTACAAACAAGAATAATTTCTATGAGCTTGACACAGGGAAGAGTATTTCCACATCTCCCATCAGAAAGGAATTATTTTAATTCATCATATAAACTGTAACTAGGACAGTATGTCTTCCTGAACAACTCAGATCACATTGTTCACATCAAATGCTCTTGCATTTAATGGTCTGCACCTAGAACTGCTCATCTGCATTACCAGGATGAACAACTATTCCATTCATCAGGTTTGTTGAAACTATCCAACACAAGTAAGCAAGGAGAAAAGAACATTTTCTTAGCAACTTGTCCAAGACTAAAAGTTTGTTTCAGATTCTGCACCTACAACAGGCCTCAGTACTCTGTTTTAATGTAAGACATTTTGTTTGACCTTGTCATTGCTAATAGACTAGCATAAGAAACTTCACATTGCTTCCTTTCAGAAGATAAAAGGAAAGGATATAGACAGACCAGGGAAAGACCAGCTCGCCTCTCTCCCAGCATTTGGGGAGCCTTTCAAATATGATGAAGTTGAGAATTAAAAAAAATTAATTGGGAAGAGGACAGTCCCCAAAAAAGGAAACAAAAACAGAGGATGAGTCAATTCATCTAAAATATATAGATGCCTAAGACAGTTAAGGTACAGATGAGACTTCATTCATTGGAATACATAAAGAACATACCTTCAGATAGCTCAAGTTATAGGACTACCACCCTCAAAGGCATACTGCAACTAGAATTGTTTTCAAATTGCAAACAACAGTCAAAGAAATCTGATTATAAACACTGCCATTCCCTAGTGAAGTTAGAAGCCCACATTTAATTTTAAAACTTTTTTTTTAACAGTACAGGGTTTCCTCACTCTAGAGTATGAAGAACTCTAGCACGTCGTCATTCCCTGTCGCTACATTTTTCTCATCCTCACCCCAAGTTTCTGATCAGGAACCCCCCAGACTTCAGTATTTCACCATTACCCAGTATGTATTACATTACTCAAGTACATTTTCTGATCTGACACTGTTCTAGCAATTAACATTCCAGAACTGAACTTTGCTACCTGCAAAGAAATACTTAAACATTAAGACACATCCTCTACCCTAATTCACAAGGAGCTTCCTGCTTGCATGAAAAAATATTCCTACTTTATATAGATGAAATTACAATCCAGGCAATAAAATGTTAAAAAAGCCCAAGAATATATAGGTTAATACACCTTTTCAAAAGTTCTATGATAAAAAAAACCCTCAAAAACCCAACATATCATGTACATGTATTTAAAACTAAGTGGTTCACATTTTAACCTAAAACTCCATTTTCATAAAATTAGCTGTAGATGCAAAATTACTTGATTTCTTGTGTTAGTTTCAATGCTGAATGATTTCTCCATATTAAAACAAAATAACAGAAAAAAAAAAAAAAAGACATACTGATTTCCCTTTTGGAAAGGGTGAAGGCTAGACATGTAGAACTAGGGCAGTCTCCTTATTAAATGTTATAGTTTTGGTAAGCAGCTAGAAATGTAATGAAGACTCTGAGCAATCACCTATTCCAAAAAGTTCCATGAATCCATTCCAGGAGTTTATAAAACAGTGCATTTTACAACACATCCCATGGATTATGATAATATGCTATCCACAGGTCATGTTCATGCCTGCTTTTTATCCAACACAACAGACTGAAATAAAGATGCACGACTGATCCACTGCAGTTATTAAAGGGGCCTTTTTTCCACCAACATCATCAATATTCTCTTACAATCATGTCTGAAATATTTCCAAAATTCCATGTGCAGTGGTTTTTCATCCCATTGTGTAGACTGTTAAGATTACCACAAAAATAATATTATACAAAACTCAGAGGTGATTCTAAAAAGGCAAAACCAAAGAAAAAACTATAGGTAGCTTAATATACGCTAACCTGGCTTTTGTTTGAATGTGGGTAATCTTTGTTCCATGAAGCCCCACCAATTACATGGAATCAGCTCTAAAAAAAAACACAACACCCTACTACATCTTTTGGAAAGAAAAAAAAAAAAACCCACTACAGAAATTCTTGACAGTGCTTGGATTTTTCAAAATGCTCTTCCAACAGTTTCTGCAGTGACTTCAGTTACTTAAAAGTATATTTAAGTTAATTTTGCTTTGCACCCTAAGTAAAAAAAGCACAAGTGAAAACCTGAAAAGACCCAACACTAAATTAAAAACAGCATTTTTGACATTTAAGTTGTCTAATTACAAAATGTATGCTACAGCAATTACAGCAATGAGCAAGCTGATGAACAGTTTCCACATGGAACAATATTTGATGGTGATGGTATTTGGGGCCCTCCCCCTTCTTAATTAAATTCTTATTCTGGCAGGAAACACAATATGGGCACAGCCAACTTAGCTCCTTCAGAGGCTACTGGGTGGAGAACCCCTGGGTCTGGCACTAATCTGATATTGCTCCAAATGCCTTTGAATTTAGCTGTCAACACTAGCAGAAAATTCCCAAGTGTCATGAAGAAGCTCCAGGCTTTTGGTAACTTGGGAGCCAGGAGAGAACTGCAGTTAGCATAGAAATCAGTACAGGCTATTTCCCTTTGGGAACCAAGGTTTACCACAGCTAGTGGAACTCCAGGACAGCACTGCCCTAGCATGCTAGCACACACACTGAAAGCTAGCAAAGGCAATGTTTCCTTGGCACCAGGTCACCTACTCATACAGCAGGAGCTGGAGGTGGGATGTAAAGAGCTGCAGGTTTCAGATTAAGAGCTACGAGGCCACTTCTCAGCAAAGAAAAATGGTAAATTGACTGTAGGGTGCAGAGCAGAGGGATGCTCCACATTTAGCTTAGTAAGTTTCCTATTCTGATGTGCAGGCATTGTTTTAAAATATCAAAAGGAAAAATGCCTTTAGCAAAATTAAAAACTGTATTATCTGACAACCAAAAGATCTGGTCTCACTTTTTTCCTTCATCTCCACTATGCATTTTCATCCTTTTCATTCCCATATTCACTCTCAGATGGAAACTGAAGATCACTTTCCTTAAAATTCAAGGAAGATACTCAAGAGGTTTCACAGCACAGAACAGCAACAACATCCAGTCATCATGTACAGAAACTTTCAGTCTCATTCACTGAGTACAGTGACTCTCAGTATTAGCGTGCTAATCAGGCTCTGAAGCTCAAGCTCTGCCACTGGGTAAGTTTATTTTGGGGAGGCCAAATTATTGCATAGCAGAATTTATTCTCCCATTTTTCTGTTTAAACTGCTCGCTTTACAAAATAACAAAAGGATGTTGTCACATATATGCTTTGCAGCTTAAAAGCTTCTCTCTTTCATTCTGAAACAAGTAATAGATTTTTTTTCCTTTTTACATTAGTTTGTTTCTTAAGTTTACAGCATGGTTGAAGACATCCTCAGTCACTCTCACTTGGAGAAACAATTTAATGATTTTTAGAGTGCAGAGATTACAAACTATTTGTGCCACTGGCTACCTCTGGGAAAAAGCCAGAGCAGTCACTGACTGGCAGAAACAATTCTCTCCATAGGTATGCAG
The DNA here is from genome assembly GCF_020740795.1 of Apus apus. Taxonomy (NCBI): domain Eukaryota; kingdom Metazoa; phylum Chordata; class Aves; order Apodiformes; family Apodidae; genus Apus; species Apus apus. The sequence goes on from NC_067282.1 coordinate 19,947,804, forward strand.
TGGTTTGCTCAGTCAACTTACTCTCTGTATTTTTGGCCTGAGCCCCTCAAAATTTTATAGAATTACATCAGCACCATTCTGGAGTTCCAAAATAATAAAATTCCAACAAACACCTTTAAAGCCACTTCCTTTGCTGTAGTCTCTAATCTTATTTAGAATAACAGAAAATTAATTTCGAGAAATCACCTCTTGTGCTGTGCCCCTAACTTGCTTAACGTCACTACTTTTCAGTTTTTCAGTGTTGTGCATTTCTGCATTAGGAGTGGGAGAGCACAAAAAGTAAACCAACTCAGAGACATCACTGACATTTTAGAAAGTGAGTCAAGCAAGAGATTAAGATTTCAATTTATAACACTTCAGTGTTTTTATTGTAAAATGATAAATAAATCTAGCAAGGCAGGGAATGTAAATATTTTTGCAGTTGTTTACACTAGGGAAGAGGAAAGGAATTTAACATGCAATTAACCACTTAGGTGATTCTAGATATGTACCATATGGGTCTTTGAATTACTTAAGTGAAAGAAAAATATTTCATTCTTCTTTATAAATGATTAATGCATATGAGCTGCTACAGCAAAATAATTTAAAACTATTTACTCTTCACCCTCTTCTCTCCTTCCCACAAAGAGCCCAGGGAAAGGGGGACATGGGACATAACAAAGAATACCAAGATCAAAAAACTGTATGTGTGATCTGCATTCCTCCACAATGCTTAAAACTTGGATTAAAAGACACAGAGATATGAAAATTGACTCTGTATTGTGTCCTTTGACTGACATTATTTGGACAAGCTGGGAGACTGATACTTGTAAATATTATAACTAGCCTTTAAAGTAAAATATAAGAAATATGCAAACAGACAATTTTTTAAAAAAACCTTCATGTTGTAAAAATCTAACTCTACACACATATATATGCACATGGAATAAACACACACCATTCTATTACCAATTAATAATAAGTGCTGCCTAATCTTTAATTATTTATAAGCCTGAGAAAACTGGAATCAGATCACCATGGTTTCCTTTGGGTACAGACTCACACTGAAGCCCAAAGTTTTTATTCTACTTTGCCAATTAAACCAAACTTTAAGTACTGACCTATTTTTTAAACAAACATAATGAATGCTGCTTAAAGTAATCTCTTACAAAAACAGGATATATATTTTAAGTAATGTTATAACTGCAAAATATATTTGCCAGTACAACTTAACCATGTAAATGATCTGTATCTACACTGGAAAATGACAAATACTATTTTACAGTAATGATCATTACTATCTTTTGCCAGAGCCATTCCAGACAGGGATTTAGGAGATCATGGTTATAATCCTGAATCTGCTACAAACTGCAACACGAACTTGATGGAAAATACTTTTTCTCCCTTCTCAGTCCAACTGCCACCTCCTCTTAAGTGAGGGTGGTAATACCTCCTCTCCTTTTCTGTTTTGACTTTTTGCACAGAAAGGACAATCTCACACTACATTTGAAAAGCGTCTCCTTTCAGGCCCTCAACCCTGTATTCATGGCAATGGTATATTCAGTTAAACATAGCTCCAGTACCACAATCCTGGGGGAAAAAAAAAAAAAAAAAAAGGAAATGTGAGAACAGAAATACGTAAAACTAAACAAAGCAATCTGCATTTTCTTATATAAAAAAATAAATCTCTAAAGCACATACAGCTATTTCAAAATGTTACAAAGAGATGTATGCAACTACTTCCTGCACTGTTCCTTAGAATGCTCTGCTACATGTAAATACTATCACTAAAGTATGTTTGAGTTTCATAAGGCTAACCCTTGCAAAAAGAATTTCCTTAAAAGTGCTTCATATCTCATGATATCTGTAAACACTCTGCTGCTGTAGATAGTTGCCCAGTGAATAGTGTCATATTACCACTGATAAACAAATCTTCACAATATTTGTTATCAGCATATTTTTTTTTCCATAAAATGACCTCAACTGCAGAAAGACAGAAACCTAAACAAATCTTGAAGGGTGACTTTAAGAGCTTTTCAAAGTCCCAGAGTCTACTTTAATACTGACCTCAGTGGGGCACCAATCTTTCTGAAAAGGCTTTTAGCTATTAATTATTTATAGAACTATCACTTCCCCACAGTTCACTATGCACTCCTTTATTAATCTTTTCCTTAGACCCAGCCTCTTCAATTTGATTTTATAGTGTACTTTCAAGAAGGTTCATATGAAAGCTAATCCAGGGATTTGCACTTTGTGTAAACAACTTCGGTTTCCAACATGGCAAGGTAAAAAATTACTTTGAAGGGGTTACACAAACTTGAAGAGGTTGAGTAATGACATATGACTTCATCTCTCTTCAAAACACTCCAAAAAGTGGACTATGAGCAACATCAGTGCCTCTTCAAGTAATTGAAGAGAAAGTGGAAAAGCAATCTACTATGAAGGCTCTTTGCCTTTATGATGAAATCTGTCTTTGTGATCTATAACTGTGGTTTCTTTAAAACTCCCTGCAAAGGAGATCCTAGACCTACCAGGTGTCTGCTTCCCTCTTCCACAAAGAAAGAAAAGACTGAAAAGAGTTAAAAGATTAGGTACTAACCATAATCACATTTGTTGTAAATTAACCATTTTTCCCCTTCTATTATCTACTTACCCATAAGGAACAAATTACCACTGTCTTAATTCCAATTATATTTTTTTCACAAAAGGTTTTCAATACCAGAATAGACGAACTCGTGTGCCCACATAACTTTCTCTTTGCTAGCCCAATAAGCTCCATTTCCTCAGCTTTCCTCATAGGTCTTATTTCCAAACCTATTACCTTTCCAAAACTGCTTCTCTTTATTTCTCCCAGTTTTGCTACATCTCTTTAAGAGATAAACACCTACTACAGGACACAACACTACCCATTCCTAAGCACTCAACACCAAGCACTAAAGTATATATAAAAAACAGGTATTATTTTATTTAACAGTGCCCCATGAACAAAAGCATGCTCTTTTGGCCTTTACTGTTTTTTAAATACTTATGGATTTAATTGCTTCCCTGATGCAACCTACTTTGGATTACTTTTGAAAGGATAAAATTCTCAACATTTTGAACAAGCCCTCCAAATTCTCTGAATTATTTAAATTCTGCTTTTCATTATTTCTGCAAATGTTGTCAACTGCAGGAGCTTCTATAAATATGATAAATTTTCATCCAAATCATTAACAAAAACACAGAACTGCAATAACTCCTGGACAGAACCTGGTGACTGCCATTTACAATGTCCCAGCTTGAAACTAAGCTTTCACCTGCTCTTTCAGTATGTCTTCTACATTTTTGCCTCAGCCATAGCTCCACAATTTGCTTGTGGAATTATGATTTGCAAGTGTCAGAAAGCTTGCTAAGCCTAGAGTTATGCTATTAACCATTTCCTTCCTATTCCCAAGGTCAATCAACTTCGTAAGAAGAGAAGTGGATTTTTTCCATCTCACATGGTTCTTAACAAAACCATGGTTATTTTGCTCACTTGATTGTTCTCAAGGTACCTAGGAGCTGCTTAATAATTGGTTCTACTACTTCTTGAGTCTGCAGTCTACAGTTCCCAAGTTCTCCTCTCTTCATAAGAATAGCTATCATAATAGCACTACCTCTTTTTCATGAGTTTGTGAGTGATAATTGCTGCAGGTCAGCAACTGCTTTGACAAACTTAAATATTCTGACAAGCTGACTACACCTAATGCAATCATTCTCTAAGTTTTAATTCCTCAATTCTTGTTGTGTTTCTATCCCTCTCAAAAATGATTTGCATTACTTACCTAATCAAAACTCACTTATTTTCAGTCTCTTTGATAACTACATAGTGTCTTCTGAATAACCACACTTAGCTAATTTTCTAGTTCCAGCAAATACAGCAGCCTTCTCCCTGCTGATGCATTTTTTAAAATCATTATTGACTTTTTCATTTTTTAATTGCTTGAAATTTCCACAGTTTTATATTTGGCTTATCAGAGCTTATCCTGTCTTCCATTTTTCTCACTTTTATATGGCTTCTACTTTTCTAGTAAGTCCCCTTCTCCAACACTAAAATGTACAGGCTTTTTCCCCTACTTAGTTCTTTTCAGTATCTTATTGATTGGCACCATAATTTTTTCTCCCTCATCCTCAACCCAGTATAGGTCATTTAAAAACTCTGCCAACAGCAACAAGTCTACCTTTTAGCTGCTCCTTTTAATTTCCTTTAACCTAACTTTCAGTTCTGCTTAAGCTCCAAGATGAAATTAGTTTAACTTAATAAAATCCAAGACAATTTTGGTAAGATTTAGATAAATAACTATGAAGTGAAACCACAGTTTAACAGGCAGCCACTACTCAACCTTCATTACCAATAATTTCAATATTCATGTTCACAACTTGAGTCAAGTTTTCAGGATATAAAACCACTTCAGATTGCTTATTTAATACAGCTGCCTAACTGCTTGCCCAGTCTGACTATTTATTTTCTTTATATGGTGTTACTGATATTCACATGAAATGTTACACAGGACCACAGTTATAACTACACATTATTAGTCACTCTGAAGACCCAACAAGAAATCCTAAGACAACAGATGCCACAATGACATGGACAGCAGATTCAATAAGAAGACGCTTCATTCAAACTGGCAGCCAGCCCTCAGTAGGCTGAGAAACAGGCCTGTTAAAAACTATATTCTCCTCTTCACTGAGGCACCACTACACCAAGAGTGATCATGATCAGTACAGGACTGTGATACAGAAGTTCAGAAACCACAGTCTCCCTTTTTGGCCTCTGACTTGCCTAACACAACTAAGTATGAGGTCAGACCACTTTCAAACTCCTTAAAATAGGCTCCCATAAAGGAAAAAGTCATACAGCTGCTTTTTTGCTTTCAGGTGTTCAACAAAATAAAAAGGGTACTTGCACACATGGAACATGTGATGCAAAAACTACCTCCCCTCTGCAAAGGAGATAGTTCTGTCTCGTGACACCAACTCTTCAGCTGACCAATCTGCCAGATGCCTTTATACTCATCCTGTTAATGAAAACCTTGTTTTCTCAGCACCCGTGGCAAGCCACTTCTTTCTGTAGTGCCCAACAACCTCCCTGAGCAAGCACACCAAATGTTAGGTTGCATCTCATCCATTGATTCTGTTCCTTTGTCAGCAACATGACACACACAATCCTAGCAAGTTAAGGCAAAGTTCTAGGTGGAGCCTTCTAAGGTCAGGATCCCTGTCTGGGCAGAGTCTCCCCAGCTGCAGGAAGAAAGACTAACAACCACTTTGGTGATACACCTTTTTCCATACACTTCTTCCCTCTAGGGTATCTATAAGAATACCTGCCTTGTTCTCTGTTGGCATATTTGGCTGGCTAACATATTTGGTCTCACAGGTGTTTTGGTCTCTCCAACTACTAGCAACCACAGGCCATCAAGAAGTTCTCATAAGACCGAAGAAACGGGCACTCTGGACAAATGAATACAAGCATAATGAAATTTGTAACCTGACGTACATTTTACATCACCAGTAGAGGTGGTCGGTCCTTCTTAACTAACGTGTATTTAACACGTTAGAGCAAAAAGGTATATAGCATATTATTTAGTGTTCCAAAAAATATCAAAAGGCTCCCTACACAGCAACATGTTCCCTCTTATAAAGTGTAATTATAATGACATGTGTGGGTTAATTCCAACATTGCACTTTGTATTCAAATACCACACAAGAAATTTTTGTTTTCTGGAAGACATACTTACTGGAAGGCCACGTAATTTTTAAAAATGCAAAATGGACTATTTGGCAGCAATCTAAAAAAGAACCCAGATTAACTATGCATCACTCTTCAAAATAACTTTTCCTCACAGTCACAAGTCAAATCAGCACCTCCCACCAAACTTCCAGGTTAGAATGAAGGAATATTACTATGATGGGCAGGCACTTAATAAGTAAGTTCATTATTATATTTTTTTATAAGAATCAGTAATTCAAACAAATTCAATTTTTTACAAAGAAAATTCAGGTATGATGATTTGGGCAGCTGGTGCTTATTGTAAAACCACTTCACTATTGGGAGCTCTTTCCTGTAACTGCAGGAGGCTGCAATCTCCTCTATCAATGCAGAGCCTGTTTACCCTGTCTCATTTTTTGTTAAAATATCGAACCAAGACCCACAGCAGGAGATAGGAATTATTATACTTGGCGCAGGACTAACAGTGGGAAAGTAGTTTTCAAGTCTGAACTTGGGGGACAGGCAGGGGACCATGCAACAGATCAGGGGGAGAAACTCTGATCACATCTCAGGTTGATCAAAGGGTCACCTGATACTTTTTTTAAAAGTCTCTCTGGGCAGCCTGAAGACAAAGGTAAAAGAGACCACAAGAGATACTCCAAAAGCAAACAGTGTTATCAGTTGCAAGGCAAGCCTCTCTTGGCTTCACAAGAGATGAGAAATTAGTGGTGATTTGAAGAAGTTTTGAGCAGAAGCAGAGTACAGCATTCCCCAGGGCACACAGATTTCAACACCAAGTATATCCAGGAAGAAATGGGAGGAAAATGTGTGGTCATTATTATTTGCTTTATCTTGCTTTCTTAGAAGAGTCAAAATGAAAAGTGATTGTTTTTTAAAGGCATCACAAGGACTGAAGAATCCCGCCTGTGCAAAATTCTATTCATTTTCCAAACTCAGCAACACAGATCTCCTCTGGCAACAAAACCAGCAGACACTACAAAAAAAGACAAGGAGATACATTTCCTTGCCCCCTGCCTGGCAGTGGTCAGCTTCTGCTTTCAGCAACAGCCTAAAGAAATCCCATTGGAATTTCATCCTCCAGGAGCCAGCAGCACACCCTGTGTACTTTTGAATAGATAAGCAATAGCCAGCCAGAAACTGAGATTTGCATTCTTCAGGAAAACAAAGTCCTATGGAGTGCTGTTTCTCTGTGTTTCCATCTGTCTACAGTCTGCTCCATTCTGCTTTTTTGCCTTGGAGGTGGCACCAGCTGCTGCAACTGTGTGTCAACACAGCCAATGTAAATACTACTGCATGTTGTGCAAACTGCCCTGATGCCTGTGAAACATTTGAATGGCAAATACAGACTTCAACAGCATTTTCTTTCCACTATCCTTCCTACTGTTGGCACATAAGACAATATTTGTGCGGGATGCTGCTTTGGTTTACTTTAAAATAGAATGAATCCTTGTATTACAGTTCTTGACTAGACATTCTAATTCTACATTCTAAAACGTAAGGAACATGGACTTTCTAACAGTTCAAAAGTTCACAGTACATTTTGCTGAAAAAGTTCCAGGCCAAAACTTGCTGTCCCTCTTCATATTGAGGCTATGCTTATATTACAAAAGTTACACTCTTTGAAGGTAACAACTACATAAAAAGTATTTTAATGGAACAAAACCCGTGGTCTAACTTTCAAAGCAGGCAACTGTACCATTCTGCAGACTAACATGTGCAGAGGAACAGTGTAAAACAACACTTATAAAAATGTTACGAAGTCAGACATCACACTCTGAAGACACCTTGCTCCTACTTTTCTAGCTTCACCAGGCCAGCAGAGGCAGTACAGTAAAGGGCTGAAGCGTGGATCTCATAATACCTTTCCTTCTCATAGAACTAAAATCACATTTTTGCTAAGGAGAAAAGTACGTTTCCTGAGAAGCAGAAAGCAGAGAAAGGATCTGGGTATTCTGACTAAAGTGTCAAACAGTGATTTGGGCCGTGCTCCAGCTGGGAATTCAGTTCTGGACAGTCAAGGAAATCCCATGATTTTCATCTATCCAAACTACACCTCTGGATGTCATACAAAGTACAGAACAAATGCATGATTAGTCATGATGAAGACCAAAATTACATAGCTCAGTAAAACTCAAGGCTTTAACACTTTCAGATACCACATCAACGCATAAATAAGTGACGTGCCAAAGGCCACAGCAATACAGTGAGAAAAACTCACTTCCAAGTCCTACTTCACACTGATCTGCCCTCACAGGCTGACAGTGACAGCATACAAACACCATCATGGAGCACAGTGTTTTGTTGCCTTTTACAAATAGTCCTTTGCAAAGCTAGAATAAATCCTCTTTCCAATGTATTGTTTCCAGTGTCTTCCTTAATAAAAAAAGAAAAAGTAATTAAGTTCAGCATTACAAGACTACACCTGTACAAAACTAGGTACATTAATTATTTTTTTACCTTTAGCTGAGTATTTCCAACACCCTACTCCCTGAATAAAGTGGCTGAAAGAAAATTCTTTCAGGATAACAATTCAACAGTAAGAATGTGAGCATGGAGGGCAAGGGGCAGGCAGAGGCAGGGGTAATAATATGCTATAAAAGAAAAGGTGTAGCTTATACAATCAGTATGTTTCTACTCACTGTATTAGGTACATAAGGCAATCCATAAACTTTCTCCTGTGTTTCCTTTAAAATTTCAGTGGTTGAGTTCTTTAGAGGATGTTTCCCATGGTAGATTTGGTCCAAGGCAGCATAAAATACCTGGAGATATAAAATACACGTTTGTCTTTGGCACATGACATTGCCATTTGACAACCAAAAAAGGAAAACAGAAAAGAACGGGAGAGGGAAGAGTTTAAATAGATATGGTTTTGTACATCTTCTAGTTTGAGTGTAACATTCAAGTAAAAAGGTTTTTGTAGCACACCAATCACCACCATCATGACCTATCACAAATCCTTATTTAGGTCACTGAGAACACTGGCAGTACTAAACTGCCTGCATTTTTAATTAAAATTAAGATCTGTCCTTAAGGACCTCCAGAAATTCCCCTTTTCATAAAGAATATTTAAAAACAGATTTAATAAAAAGACTTAAAAGTTATTTGAATGAATACAGCAAAATAAGATATTCCAAGACATGTGCATGCAACCATGAGAACATCACACCAGCAGGGGCGAGTTATGGCCCAGGCAGTGAACAGAAGAAGCTGCACGTGGAGATGCTGATGCCCCCAAATTTCTGCAAGAGCACTCCAAAAGTGTAGAACTAAGGCAGATGCCTCCTTTGCTTTACCTTTCACAGCTGGAGTGATAAATCGCCACAGCGTAAGCTCAGCCTGAGACCACACAGCACTAGGAGGGTGCTATACCACAGAGGCAAGAGATGGTTCACAGAAGCAAGTGAACTACAGGCATGACTAAATCACTGAGGTGTCTGGAGATCAGGAAAGCAGCATCAATAAAAAGACTTTTCAGGCAAAGATATCAATGCAGATTATCTGCAACTTCAATAGCAAAGAAATCAGTATGGATAGAAGACTGTGCCAGGGCTGAAAGTGTGCCATCACTGGAAAAAAAAGGCAGCTTTTTTTTTTTTTAATATGAAGCTACCCTATTCCGTGGAAACACAGCAAACACAGAAGACGACACCACTGCTGTGTAAACACAAGATATTTTTTGAGGAGTCCAATGGATATTTAAGCCAATGAGTTCACGTCAGGCCACCCTGTGGTAAACACATTTCATAGGAAATTATAAAATTATAAACAAATTATAAACATATTATGAACATGACAAATGTGGGGGTTTTTTTCAAGAAAAACTGATGGTTATAAGGAGAGGAGTGAAGACACTGCACCAAATGGCAAACACTAATGAGTACTTTATTTTTTATAACCAAACTTTGCAGGAACTTGAGCCCACCAGAAGTGGGAGTTCTCCTTCCAATTCTAAAGCTATGGGTTCTGGAGCCACTCCAAAGTCACTCCAGGAGCAGCTGAGGGCCAGCAGCAGGGAGAATTGCACAGCACACCCCAGGGGATGGATGCAATGATCCCCCCTTGACTTAATTCTGGAGCATGCCACCTTCCTTGCCACAGGACAAGGGGGCCATGTCACTTGTTAATATATCTATGATTTAAAGTTTTCTCAGTGTTGAAGCCTATTTAGCCCACACTGTCAACTTGGTCTCATATCTTAACAAGGTTTTAGCAAATATGTATTAAAAGCTGAAGGAAGATCTGTCATATCTAAATATAATTGAATCATAGAATGGTTTGAATTAGAAGGGATCTTAAAGATCATCTAGTTCCAACCCCCTGCCATGGAGAGGAACACTTGTTCTAGTCCATATAGGTATTATGGGCACAAGAGAAAAGAACAGGTGCATGTGAAAGCATTTGATCATCACTGGTGGTTACTAGTCTGTACACTGGCAAATTATTCTGTGTTGGTGGACTTCACAACTAGAGGCCCAGCACTAAGCTTGCTCAGTATAAATTTTATTTCAAACCAGAATTGGTTTTTCCCAAAAAAACCTCATATATCAATTAATTATACTCTTGCCCACATTCTTTCTGGATTCTCAGCTATCTCCGTATGAGAACCTTTCAGAGCCAAGAGTGTGCATTTCAAAATCAGACCTGCAGAGAGGGTGTAGTTCTTTTCATGTCACAGAGGAACAGTCTACCCTTCTTGTTCACACCTCCTGCACAACCAACACTGGCCACTGGCAGCCAGCCCTGCACTGAAGGCATAATTAAAAAATCCGTTAAGTTTAGCCAGTGTAAAAACATATGTATACACTGAAAACAGTGTTAAGCCTGGTTTTGATTAGTGTAACTGACACGTACACATTTGCAGGTCCACACTCCAGTATTCTGATTAGCTTTAACTCACTATAAATAACTGCACATAGAAAAATACAAATATTTAAATAAGTTTTTTTTTAAATCAACTTCAGTTAACCAGCGCTATTCATGTTTGTAGACAGGGCTGCAATCATTCGGGAAGTTTTCAAAGTGAAGAATTACAAAGGCCCAATGTTTATATTTGTTTCTTTCCATGTCTCAAGGAGACTGACTACCCTTTATTATGGTACTAGCAGAATTATCTCACCTAAACACTTAGGTCAACTGTAAGAAGAAAAATTTAATTATTCTGGCTTAAGGCAAAAAAAAAGAAGAAAACAAAATCACAAAAATCAACCAGCAGAAGCCTGCAGCATATTAAATGCAGCCAAACTCTCACTGTAAAAAAACTTGGCTGGATTCTAATGCTACTGTTCGCATCTGAGAACTGTTGTTGCAGGACTCAAAAATCCTAAATACCCATTTTAGATATAACCCTAATTTCCTTCACTTCCTTTGAAGAAAAGAGCGCTGACAGTTTGTTTCTGGGAATGACTGATCAATCACATCCACCCACAGAAAATAAAGGTTGATTATTTTAATTACTGCTCCTAACACTGTGAGAGAGCTCTTACATTCTTATGGCTAAGCCACAAATTCTGATGGCAGTAACAAGTTGACACTTTCATACTGGAACTGCAGAAGATGAGAAGCTCAAATCGTGTCCTAGTAAATAAACAATGTGGTTTGACTTTGCTAACATGGCCAGGATTTCTCAGTCCTGCTACACTTTGATGATCCAAAGGTACACAATACTTCCTCTCCTTCAGGTTCTCCTCAAACAATGTGATTAATTGAAGATTAATCTTAAAATCTGATAATTCAACCATTTTCAAAAGCTGTGGTTTCCGTATTTTCCTGCAGATTAAGACATTTAGATTTAGGCAGACAGCACAGAATACGTTCACAAAAATAAACATGAACATTAATACAAAAATTAATTTTCACTAATTTGCATATAGTTAGATCATGTGTCTACATCAAAATAAAAATACATTCTGTAAGTTACAGATAGACAGTAGAGACTAGAATGCGAAGAACATACCTGGAGTTGCATATCAGCTGCAGCACACACCTTTTTAGACTCACATAGCCTCGACACCATGTTTTTTGGTAGTGGCTTGAATAAAAAAATCAGAACATATTTAGAATAGTTGTATATTGGTAAATAGTATGCTTACTATAAAAGGCTGAAGACTCAAAAAAAAAAAAAAACTCCTGGTGATAATAAAAAACATTTGATGTGCTTTGCAATGAGGAAGAAAATCTTACTTTCTAAACAAAGCATTAAATGGGCAATTAAGGTATCTGCAGTAATTTCCATGACAATCAAGACATGACTGTGTCTCAGTGTCTGTTTCTCTATAAACTAATTCTATGTTCCCCTATATCTCTGTTAAAAATATTATGACCTTCTTTAGAAATAAAGAACAGTTGAAGTCTTCTCAGGTCATCCTGACTCATCTTCAAAAGCAGATAACAGTCTCCTGTTGGTCTTTTAGCATAGTTCACTTAGATTTACACAGAGGCCCACAAAACTCTTATTGAGCTGGCGAGGTTTTCGTAACTTCAACTAGGCAAGCATCAGACCTTCCACCCTAACCCACATAAAATATTTGGTCATACTGAACTGTAAATACCTACCCTTTGAAATTTTTTACAAAGTTTAATTTATTCCACATCTATGGCAATAAAATTACCCATGCTACCACAGGATGAACGTCACAGAGACATTTTTCAAGTCATTAAGCAAACTCTTTTTGACTTTCTATCCAGAGGTCTTCAAGTACATCCAAAGACTTTTTAGTGCCTGATTTTTAAGACTATCTGTATATGAATGCTTGACCTTACATTTCTGGTGCTGTTTCCTGAAGCTTTTCAATAACATCTTTTTCCTAGTAAGCATATTATTTTCCTTGCTTGTAGTTTTATTAGCCAACCATATTAAAAAATTGTTAAAATAACTGGATTCTTGCTAAAATATTAAGAAAGTTACTACCAGTAGTACAATGTAATACAGATGTTTGGTATTACACTGAACTCTAGAAGTACACCTGCACTTTTACAATCTGTTCAAGTGTTTAAGAAGTAATACATGAAAGTCTACAGATCCTGATGGCAGAGCCATATGGTTAGATTCTGTGCAAATTATACAACTTCAAGACAAACAATGCTAATGTTCACAGAATAAAAACCCAACTCCAGAGAAGCTACACGTAAGTAAGGAAAATGTTATCAATTAACTCCATGGAATCTGGAAGTTAAAACAGGTATGAAAAACACTCAAGTTGCACAGCTGTCTTATGCAGTAGCTTGCCAAGGCTTGTAACCTCTTCTCCAAGACAAATGTTAGCTGGGTCAAGAATGGGATAGAACAACATCCACTTTTTTGCCTGTCATAAAAGCGCACAGCTGTTACATTTCAACACAGAAAAATGAAGGAATGAACATGAAGTCTGTCCTACAGTCTATCCTCGTTAGACCAGAATTTACCCTTCCCAAACACAAAAATTCTGTTCAAATTACATGGTGATTTTGGACTGCTAGAGTAAGAACAAATGGGCAGATACCCATAGTAATAAAGATTACTATCTTGAGGTTCCATACTGAATTTAGTATTGTTCAAAATACTACTTATATAGAAAAGCTATTAAGGCAAGAAGAAAAGTAGAAAAAATAATACAAATAGTAAAAGGTATTTTGGTTGGACATTTTTTCTCCTGGCTCTATGAACATTTATCTCATTCTCTTACACAGAGTGAGGTATGCACTTCCATTACTTTTCATCCTGGAACTACATCATATGAGACTTGGCAATAGCACAGTTTCAGTTGTTATTGCAAGACACCCTTGCATAAGGAAACCTATAGAAGTTTGAACAGATTTTGTTATTAAGCACCAAAACTATCAGCAAGTTGTGGCTGCATTTTGGAGGCTTTAATTTCCTATTGAAGGTGTGCAGTATGGAATTAAACAAAACTGGTTTCTTCTAAAGGTATCTGTATTTTGGATTCAGATATGAATAAAATACGAGAAGATTGGATGGGAATTCTTAAATTGTACTTTGTCAGTGCTAAAAAAGCTGAACATACAAAAGCTTGGCAACAGCACACAGTTATAATTTAAGAGTGCTAAAGCCAAGAGCACTCCTACCAGTAAGGTCAAACCAGTTATTTCAACATAATGGATTTTCAATTTTGTATTTTGGCTATATTATATGATGGTGAGAGGAAGTTAAGTGCACAGGCCTTCAGCTGGTATACAAAATAAATAGAACAAAAGGCACTAAGACTTTTCTAATTGGCATTTTAGTAAACCACAATCCCACAGATCCTCAAATGAATTTGGAAATCCAAGTTTGCAGTTCACTGGTGGCACAGACCTGCAAGGTTCAGTGATGCAGACAGAATTTGAACGTTCCCTGGGAGAGCTGGTCACATCCAGCCCTGCTCAAGAAACAACTGAAGCAGGTCTAGTTCTCAGCTCAGAGCTAAGCACTTCTTACAGACTCCCCACCCACGTGAGTCTTGCCTTCTTTTGACTGTACCACAGATAGCTGACAGCCAGCCAGAGAAGACTGCTGAACAGGCAGCCTTTGCATTCAACTGTTTCTTACTTCTCTTCTGGTAGAGACATTTATTCTATTCTAAAGGGAACTCCTGAGGGGAGACCCAGAACGATCATTAATACTGTACTTAAGTCTCTTTGTCCAGTAGATGGCTTAGGACCACCTTCTAAAGACCAAATAAAATGTAGGTAATACCAAGAGCCTCCAAGAAAATATTTGTATCTTTTTTGGAACCTCATGAATATCAAACAAACAATGTAGGTGTGCTCTGCCCTGAAGATCAAGCTCTACTGTTTGAGCAGATTAGAATAAACAGGAAATTACAAATCATTCTTATGACAATATCTATTGCCAAAAAGGCTCAGGAGAAAGACATAAATGTTTTTTTTGTTTAAACCTATCAGTGCTACTCACAGACTGTGCTGTGATGATAATTCACAAGCCAAACAGAATTTGGAACCAGAAAAACATCACCAAAATGAGATTAAATTGAAAGAGTGATGAAAAGGAGATAACTTATTTCTCCCAAAGCACCTTCGGGATTTTAAAACTTATGTTTTCAAGGAACTAAAGCTAGACTACAGAGGTTTTTTCAAAGATCACCCCTCCTCTTGGAGGTTTGTTTCTGTGAATGCCAGGCATACAGATACGGTGAGGTCTTCAGTGTACTGAGGAAGATGTACTGTTTCAGGCAGTAGAAACTCTTTCTCCTTGCTCCATTACAATCTTATACAACCCCTTAGTAAGCAACTGAGAGAGAAAAAAAATTCATCAGCATTATTATCCTGAAAGGTGAGCGCTCTGATAAAAGCAGAATCAAACTGTCATCCTCCTCCTAAAGGAAGACTTGACAGAGCTTTAGCTAAAAACTATGTTAACTGAATAACCATTCCTTTTTTAAAATTTAAACACTTACATGCTTTACTTCAGATTCCACTTTTCCATCCTTCTATAATAAGCAACTTTAAGATCTTGGCATGAATTTTTCAGCATGTTTGCCATGGTGGCTAAAAAAAATAGAATTCCTAGCATCCCAAAGGACACTTAACTCCCTGCTGCTGTGTAGTAACTGCGACACATCACGACTGTTTACTATCTGTGGGTTTATTCTTGTAATCATGCAAATACAATACTGCCTTTGTAATTCCATCTCTGTGAAAAATTCAGTCAGTTCAAATCCGAACAGCTGAAATACTGGCCTTTGTTAAAGAGCCTGCAAAGACACACAAGCTTAAAATGATTTAGCTCAACAGACCTACCACATATCTGTGCATTTCAGAAATGAAATTAAACCAACAGTGATACAAAACGGCACACATGCATCAGATTGTCTGGTTAAGCACAGTTACAATCTCATTTGGTATGACTTAACTTCATGAGCTCACCTGAATAATTCAACTTCAGTGACTAATTACAACAGTCCTCTGTATTCCCTTTTTTTTTTTTTTTTTCTTTTTTTTTCTCAAGGGTTTTCTGTTATGAATTATCTTTAAGATGAAAGGAAAACTAGTCTGGCTACTTTCTTGGAACAAATATTTTTGTGCTGGCCAGCTTTTTGAACTAAATTCACAAGACTTGTTCCTTTTGCCAGAAGAGCTTGCAAGCTTTTTCACTTCTTAGTACTCAACAACACAACCATCCAAAATGTACAAAAAGCAGAGACAAGCTTTCTGTAAACTTTCAGGTATTCTGGACCACATCTTCACGATCCACACCTATACGCATGATGCATTCTCATCTTTGAGAGCCTGCCCAACAAATCTTTTTTCTGCAATGCTACCAAAACCCAGTTTTCAACAGTTAATATATTTTAATAATCAAAACAACAGCTCTTCCATCTTCTTCCCATAAGCATAAGCACAGATCCTAAGTGGAAATCCTGAGGAGCAGTCTTTATACAATTGGCTTTTATGGCAAGGGCAATCATAAGCTATCAGCACACTAAAAGAATTAGCCAGGGAACAAGTGAAGAAAATATAAGCCCCAAAAGGATTTTTGTGAAGTTGTACATGTAAGAGAGCTGGGATTTTCTATTCAAAGCACTTTGCAACATATACACAACAGATAAAAGTAATTGCTGTAACAATCACTAACTTTCAACAACAGAAAGGATTACTTCAATCGATTTGTATTTAAATGACAGATCCAGAAATCTGATATCAGATTCTTAAAACTAGATCAGACGAACAAATGTAAGCAAAAGCAGATTTATATATGTTGGATAACATCATCAAAATACATTCTAAATTTTAAAAAAGCAGTTAAAAGAAAGCCACCTAAAGCCCTGAAAAGCCACACAGTAGTTTCAGGCTCTTTTAGTCACCTTCCAGCATAATCCCTTCTTGTCCTCTTCAAGACCAAATTTCTACATTAAATCTCTCTCAATTTCTCTCTGAAAGGGCAAGATTTCACCAGCAATAAACAGAAGTAGTTTATGGAAACGCCAAACGGGAAACAGCGTCTGGTTCTTAGCTTTTGCACTGGAACTAAACATGGTTTAGATTTGTTAAGCCATTTTTAAAATAAAAAGCCATAAATAATGTTTCACAAATCTCTTTCAGATGTTTTAGTCAAGCTCATTCTCTGAACTCATATGCAATCAGATTAACTTCACAATGTTTAAATACTACATGAACTTTATAGGGAACACTAGAAAGCAGTATGTGAACTCAAAACATATAAGTGGTGAACACTCCTGAGCTGAGTACTTCTAACTCCAGTTTTTGGGAAGGTCTGCTTAGTGCAATCAGTTCTGCAGAAATGATTGCTCTGTAAAAGAAAAAAAAATCTGATTTACAGAACAAATTTCTTTGACAGTATCTATTAAAATACAAGTTAAGCAATGTACATTTCTAAATGTACAGTGTTCAGTGAAGGCAAACATAACTCCACTTTCATAATACTGAAATATAATGAAACTCAGTATTGGATATAAAGCCTCAATGAAGTGTTACCCTACACAGTTGAAGAGGCTTTCTTGGTTTTGCATTGATGGGTAGTCTGCTCTTCATTCATGGCATTTAAGTACACCAAAACTTGCCTCACCAGAAAAAGATATTTGCTTTTTTTTTTTAGTGGTTTGCATTTTTGAAATGGCTGTGCAAGTCTAAATCATGCTGTGTTGCCACACGTTAAAGTGACCACCGCAGGTCCCCTTGTTCAAAGAGGGTCCTAAATTACCCATTGAAAGTAGCTCTCCTTGCAACAGACTGGCACAGAACAGCTTTTGTAAAAAAGGGATTAGAGTTGTAATGCAGAGGTTCATGACTGCCAGAATCTAGCTAATCCTAACCTAATCCTAAATAGAGCAGTAAATTTTTCAGCAACAAATATTTCAAGTGTTACCCTACTCAGTAGTAAAAGTGTGAGTTTCCATCAGATCATTTCCATTTATTTCCATGATTTGGTACCCAAGCTTTATTTTAAGACAGAGGTCAGAAAGTTCAATGAAGAATCACTGTTTTTGTCATAACTTACCTGTAATTAAATAAAAATATTCCACATAACATAATTCACACAGAAGTTGTTTTAATTTACTATATTAATTCTGTGTACTGTAGAAAATACCCAACCTTTGTAGGAAAATAAGATTTAAAGTTTGAAACACATAATTAGAACCTTGGGTATAAGGATCTCATATTATTTTACATATTGCATATATCTTTTCAGTAATGAGAATATTAACATTTTTTCTGACTATCTGAAATTGTAATGTAAAAATAATTTCTATCCATTGTTTATGTCTGCTATTAAAATTACTAAAAAATACATGAAAATGGGATTATTTTCCTAATACATCAACTCCTATTTTCAATATTTGACATATTAATTTTCCCTACCTGTCCTGTTTTATAATGCCTTGCAAACTGGTTAACCACTCGATAGTCATTTGCAAAGTACTCCATCAGAATTGAGGGAACTTCAGCAAAATCAGTAGGACATCTGGTTCCTAGAGGTAGAATAATTGTACACATTAGCATTTGCTGTTTTCATTAACACAAATAGTTAACTCTTCCCAAAATGTTTTGCAACTTTCAGTTTGGACTTTTGGTGAACTTCCATGTTCTTTCATTTATTAAGTCAATATTTTATTTCCATAGCATGATTGTACATATTGCCAGAAAAGCTTCATTATAATCCTACACATTTTACTACAAATCACAAAGTAAAACAAAATATTTGAACAGCTGGGTGAGGCACCTTATAAAGCTATGGATCACACCCTTTTTAAACTAAACCAGACTGACCCTGTGTGAAACACCAAATCTATTTAAGTGTCCTAAACCTAAATCAAATTACAATGTAAATAAAACTCTGCCTTAATCCCATTCACAGTTACAGTTTTTAGCTTCCATCTGTTTGCTGATCTTATTTATGCTTTTTATTAACCTTGCTTTATAATACCAAGTCATTCATCCAAGGAACACTCTTACAGACTGAAGACATGTTCTAAGTGCAATTATGTACTATCTTAGCAGTTAGTGTTTTCAAAAAGCACTTTCCCAAAAAGTTTACTTATTTACTCTAATCTTTATTAGCACTTTACACAATGGAAGTTACTAAGAAGTACAACACATCACTAAATCAAAGCTATATTTCTAATTTCTATATTGAAGTTAGGGATGTACAAATTTGTTGCTTTAGTAATGGACCCACTGGGTCATCACCTCTATCCCTGTCTACTAGAGACCATGTTAACATTCAAAACTAGTCTTAAATATAAGTATGGGTTTTGCTTCTACTGTACTTTCTTGAAGACTACTTTTTTAAGTCTCTCATCTTTAAAAATTGAAGAAAGATTTGTAATCTGAACTCGTAATATCTTCACACTCAATGTTTTCAGACCAATACTGCTCTTCAGCATAAATAGCATTTCCCACACTGTATTTTACCTCCTAAATTGAGAGAACCTGTAATATCTCTTGGTTGTCATTATCCAAAGCCAAGATTAAGTCAAAAAGACTACCCACTGCAGCTGTCATCTGAACCTGCTTCAGTTTGACTTCACCTTCAGACCACAGACAAAAAACCATGCCTGGGCACCGCATGAGGTTCCACCAGCATCTTTCTTAATCATTTGAATACTAATTGCTGTCAGATACATCTCTGATGTAATTTCACATTCACTCCTTTTACAGACACATTAGCTATTTGTAGTTCTGCATTAACACATGAAACTGTTCTGTTCTGTTCCTCCACCACTGTTGAAATATCCATTTGATAGCAAAAATTCTCTTTGTATTCTTTAAATGCATGATCTGCACTGTGTAGTTCTGAATTGCATTTTACTGACACTGCAGTACCCAGACATTCAGTTCTTATACAATATTCCACTCCTTCCTTTGTTCCATAACATTAGATTAGCAGTCTTCTTTTTCATTGTTTGAAAATAATTTTTAGAAAGCCTAAAACAAGGCAGGTCCCAAGACAAATGCCTGCAGAACTAACTGATGTTTCTCTAGCCATTTTTGCTTCTCAGTGCTCCTTAATAAAGTGACTGAATTCCTTTAATAACCACTAAAGAGACTCCTGAAAAAATATGTAATCCGAAAGTGAGAAAGGTAAAAGTTAAATACATACACTAAAATGACAGACAAACTTTAAAAGACATCTTAAGGGAAAAAGAAGCCCCAGCCCTGGAAGTGTTCAAGGCCAGGTTAGATGGGGCTCCGAGCAACCTACTCTAGTGGGAGGTGTCCCTGCCCATGCAGAGTGGTTGGAACTAGGTGATCTTAAAGGTCCCTTCTAACTCAAACCATTCTATGATTCTATGAAAAACATACACTACTATCCAAGCTTTGGGACCATTAGCAGCAGAGTGGGCTCCAGATTATTTGGGAATGTTAATCAAAAAAGGGCAGTGGGGGAGAGTAGGAAAGATGTCAAATACTCAGTCCATCTCAACTAGAATGTGAAATTTTTTGTTCCCATAATAGTCTGTAGTCACCATGTCTCCAGACTTTGCCACCTTAGTGTCTCACAAGAGCAGATGGCCCCTAACAGACAGTCCTGGGACAACTGTCACACATTTCAAACCCTAAGATAAAGGGTTCTCTGCAGAAACAACATGACTGACCTCTGACACTGCTTTTGCAATACTAGCTTTGCAATGAAATCCCCTAGGACTCAAGACTGCCTGGAGATAAGACAACTCTGAAACCCTAACTCTGAGCCCCAAAATTAGCCATTTCTTGCCCCTTCAAGACTTGGACATGTAGATGAATAAAATTAATCACAACAGGAGAACCCCACCAAAGCAGTTATTTTGAGTGGACTAGCACTCCCGGAAGTTGAAATGAGCAAGGTCATATGAATGAGACGGGTGGGGGAGAGAAGTTAACCATCCCAAGGAGGATACATATATACAGCATATACATATAGATACCATATATAGAGCTCATTTATTTCAACAATATCCAGAAGTGACATACTTCAAAAAACAGTTCAGTCTATTTTAATTTTAAGTGGAAGACTTAAGACAGAGTATTTTGTCATTCGGTGTAAACTGTCTGCTGATAAACATTAAAAAAAAAAAATCCTTCAGACAAGGGAGCTATGATTTCATCTGTTTGGCTGTGGGGTTTTTTAGTAAGTGTCTACTGCAAATGGGATTTCCAGCACACTGTTATAGAAGATGATATACCAAGCTGTACACAGGAAAGTAGCATGCCAAGCAGCTTTAGCCAGAAAATGCCTTTGACCCATTTGCCACAACTACAGAAAGCCACAGCAGCCTGCAAGCTGTCAGCATATAAACTCACTGCCACTACTTAAGAAGGACCACATGAAAAAGGTAGTATTCCTTTCCTCTGTATCCACTAAGCTGTGACTGTATATTCATTCATCTTCATTTACATTACAATGAAAGGCTTAGCAGTTAATCATGCTTACAAACACAACACATTGTTAATTTATCAACTTTGCTTTAATCAGAATCAACTAGAAAAGGCCTGGCTTTACACATTTTCCATTCTGCCAGTGTATGTTCTTTGAAAGAACTAATTTACTAATTTTCCCTAATTCAATTTCCCAAACAATTTCCAACCAAGAATTCATCATGCTCTTACACTAGCTAGGATTCCTTTTCAATCCTCCAACTATTCCAATATTATAAACTCCACATAAGACAAATTTGCAAGAGTGCATACCACCACTAGAAGAAAGATCACTAGAACAGAGAGAAGAGATACAAATGTCTAATTCTTAATAGGAGAAGAATAATATTCAAGTGTTGTTTGCTTGGGTTTTGGATAATATCTAGGGATCTGATATTGCATCTTCAGGTCATCAAAAATGCAGAAATATCAACATGACTCAAGCACTTCTGGTTCACACTCTTTTTTTCTTTTTTCTTTTTTTTTAATTTACTCCCCTCTTCCAGTAATTAAACATTTAACTAAAACAAAATAAATCACTATTCTGAGTTTCTTACCAGTGACATGTTGGTACCGAGTTCTTCCCAGCATAGAATGCATAGCATGTCCCATTTCATGGAACAGATTCTCCATCATGCCAGGACTCAGTAGTGTTGGTGCACCCCTTGTTGAATGGGGCAGGCTAAGCATAAGGACAACTACAGGCAACTGGTACTCTCCATTTTCCCTCAGCCGGCCTCCACGAACCGTAAAGTGACAGTCCTTTTAAAGATAAAAGCAAACATGTGGACTGTCAATGTCATTATATCAATGATACTAAAACAATGATGAAGTTATTAAATTAAACTATTAAATCAAACCTAAACATATACTCAGTTACACTAGTTGAATTGAAGGATCATTAAGAGTGCTGTTCAGCAGCAGCAAGCTCTCTTTGTTATTTCTTTATATTCATAAGGAAATGACCTTATTCCATAAAGAAAAGACTGTGTTGCTTTTAGAAAATAATTTGTATTTTTTAAAATTATCTAAACCTTTCATTTTTTCTAAAAAAATAATCACTAGCTCAAATAAATTTACTGATGTGTCATATCCATAATTTAAAGATTAAGTTCTCTCCTCATTCTTCAGCAGAACTTCTTTCTAAAACATACTGCACAGCATTCCTATTATATTGTGAAATATTAGCAAAACAGAGTAATATAGAAAACTAATGTAGATTTAAGGTTTGTCCACTTACCACCTCACTAAAATTGATAACTTGCAGATAGTTCCACAGAGTGAAGTGTCTATTGCATTGCATTGTATAGTTAATATACTGGCACTAGGACACCATGACTAAGTGAGCCACAACAGCTGGAACCATCAACAATTTTAAGTAGAATTTTGACTAAAATTAGTTGTCATTACGAGCTTTCACCTTTAGAGAGTATCAAAATATCAGATTGTTTATACTTTTAAATAGTAGGCCAGAAAACAGGAGTTTTAAAAACTCCTGTTATGTTATGACACTTCATAGTGCCTGTCATTCTGTAGAACCAAGAGTCTTAGTTCAGCCTATCAGGTGCTGGTTTTTAAATGAAAGGTTACAAATATATTTTACCTAAAACTACATTTAAAGTTACAGACTTTCCCTGTTTAAATATAATCTATTTTAAATCAAGATAACTTTTACTTACACTGCATGCAAATGTCCCTAAGCCCTACAGTCATTACTCAACTAAAACCCACACTGGAATCAGATCATAAATGTTACCTGATGTGGTTTATCAGGTCGCTGAAAGAAGTCACAATAGATGTATCCTAGCAAACCTTCAGTTTCATGAACAACAGCCTGAAGAAAAAAAAAAGTATCACTTCCACAGTGAAAACACTGATAAAATGTAGGTACATTCTTCTAATCCAAATATTTATAATGAACAATTGAAAAATAAATTAGGAATAATTAATGTAAAATCTGTTGGTAATTTCAGTTGGGAAAAAATACATACATCAAACTACAGCCATTTCTTCATTTCACTCAAAACTAATGAGTAAAAGATTCCTATTAAAAGTCATACTGTCTGTAGCCCCTAAATTGCTTCAGAAAAGCCAAGAGTAACACAAGCTGATTTACCACGGAAATATAAATAGAAATCGTAAGGAGTAATTATAAATGGACCTAGAGGATTTAGAGAATAGCAGCTCTTGTTGGAGGTGGAAGAGTATGAAGATCTGGCACTGAGTACATGGAGGGAAGACAACAGTGTAACCTGGGAACATGATGACTAAATTATTGCCAAATTTTTAACTCTCCTCTAAAAAGAGGGCAGAAAAATAAAGATGTAAAAACCAATCTCAAAGTAAAGATTACATACAGAATACAAAAAAATGAGGCAAAGGCAAGTGACTGCTAGAATTCTGAAACATCTACACCATTCTGTTCATCTGTAAATTCAAACTAAATAAACTAGCAGGGCTTATTCAGAAGGATGGCTTGAGTGGTACAACAATAATCCCCAAACAGAGAACCTACTTCTGACTCAGGCATCCTCCACACGGAGACATCTTATTATAAAGGCCATAAAATACAAAGCATACAAAAGGCACTTAAGAGAGTATAAAGCTCTTGAGGTTTAACTTCAGCTAAAATTAGACAACTAGTGTGTCCTTTTGGTAAGTACTCAAGTAATTTAAAACCAAAATCTGATTCATGGCTCAGAGGAACACACCATCTTGTTGACTTCCCTTTGTCATTTCAGATGCTGGGAACAAGAACACTTACCAACTTTCGAACGTCTTCAGACCAAACCTCTCCTCTCTGTGTCTGTTCAGCATAAAGGGAGATTCCCAGGAGCCGACTGAACAAAGAGTTCAACCCTTCCATGCATGCCCCAAGAGAGAAAAATGGACAGTACAAGCCAGGATCAATGTTGTACCTAAGGAAATACAAGAATCCCAAATCAGTCACTTAGTTGAGCTACACAAACTACAGTCTTCACCTCCAAGTCACAGCATGTGACAAAACGTACCAGATAAGCCTCAATCCTCCTGTTGAGCATGTTTGGCTTTATTTTTCAAATAGTGAAACTAAGTCACAAACTAGTCATGGCACAGTGCTTCAAAGTATCTTAGTTTTTCTTAGAGGATCATAGAATGGTTTGCGTGGGACCTTAAAGGTCATCTAGTTCCAACCCCCAATTCATGGGCAGGGACACCTCCCACCAAACCAGGCTGCTCAAAGTTCTGTCCAATCTGTCCTTTAACACTTCCAGGGATGGGGCATCCACATATATTCGAACTTTTATACCAAATTTAGCAGATGTTGACTATGATTTTCAGATACGTGGTGAAGATGCAGCTTAAACAGAGCATGGCAACACCATGGTTAGTGAGGCTGCAGCTTTTGACCCACAAGAGGCCACCAGCACTCAGGTGCCATTCCCAGGCCAAGGCTGTGCTGTGCGACTGATCAGAAAATGGAGCTGGCTTTGGCTGTGGTATAAGCCAAATCTTCAGCTAGGGCAGGAGACCAACCAGTAATCACTGCTTGTGTTTTGCTGGAGCAAGAGAAACACAGAAGACACAATCACCACCCATACATGAATTACACCTCAAGCTCTAGGACTCTGAACCACGAAGAAAGTATCATAAAGCTTTGAGACACGTTAAGATTTGTATGTGATGTGGAGTTCAAACATGTCCAAGCTTCCTGAGCCTAACATCAAACAGCATTTTCAAGACATTGTAGCCCAGAAAACACACATGGGGAGGAAAACACCATGCATCTCTACGAATACACATAAACTGAGAATGAACAATTTTAAAAACAGTTCAGAGATGTATGCAGCCTATACTTGAGCTCAAACTTCCTGAGACTCTGACCCTAAAAAGTAAACAAACTACAAGTGTATCAAGCAAACAAATGCTTTGCAAACTTAAACCTTCCACAAACTGTTCAGGGCCATACAACTCTTTGGAGATGACTGCAAAACCAGAACTGGAATCTGCTCGCAGTTGTGCATGCACTGCAAATGCCAAAAATATTCTTGCTACCTCATGTCCAAGTGTTATTTATACCATATTCCAGGGTCTCCACGTAAAAACCGTTTAGAGAATCACAGTATCAAAGAACGTTTGGGGTTGAAAGGGACCTCTGGAGATCGAGTCTAAACCCCCTGTCAGAGCAGGACCACCACAGAATCTAGGGCGGTTCACTCAGAAACGCATCCAGACGGGTCTTGAAAGTCTCCAGAGAAGGAGACGCCACAACGTCTCCCCCCAGTGCTCTGTCACCCTTACAGTAAAGAAGTTGAAGTGGAACTTCCTGTGTTCTAGTTTGCATCCATTGCCCCTCATCCTATCACAGGGCACCACTGAAAAAGAGACTGGCCCCTCCTTCTTGACACCCACCCTTCAGATATTTATATACATTAATAAATAGAGAGTGGTGATTATTATACCTTGAACTACCCGGAATCCCTAGTTTGTCTGTTTGTTTGCTAGTCAGTGCAATGTCATAGGAGTTACAAAGAAAGTGGTTAAAATGTGATAATATAAAGTAAATTTAATAATCAGATTCTAATAATCAATAACACACTTTGAAATTAGCATTGGATACTGAAAAAAAGCTACTGGTCCAGGAAGGGGTACATCTTCAAAAAATCTAATCTCTAATCCCAGTCTATACCCACTAAGCAGTAACATTCCAGACACCAAAACATAGATTTCATTCACAAGTTTTGAATTTGGTCCTACCTCATACATAAACTTGCTTTTCACAAATCAAGACCAGCTATCATTGAAGAAAGCCTAGCCCCAGACTTGCACTGATTCCAGGAAAACTTTCTCTTTGGGCTTATTTGGGAATAGAAATTAGCCAAAGCCTCAACTATCTGAAGCTGTTCTATAAGAAAAATCCAGTTCCTGGAATTATTATTAATAGATGATATTTCCTTTCAGTGGCAAGAGCAAGCATATGACTGACTGTTTTCTGAGCTCCCACCTTCAAGTTTCAATGTTACTCGCTGCAGCAAAAAAGGCGTAACACAAGATAAGATTAGAGGACAATGGGGAAAAGGGAAGAAATTAATTTTAAAGACATTAATCTTTCAGAAAAAAAGAATACTCAATAAGCAGAACAGGAAATCCTACAATCTCTACTAGATCAGTAAAACTGAAGTCTGGCAGG
Organism: Apus apus; assembly: GCF_020740795.1. NCBI lineage: Eukaryota > Metazoa > Chordata > Aves > Apodiformes > Apodidae > Apus > Apus apus. The sequence continues at coordinate 19,974,056 of NC_067282.1, forward strand.
AGGGTGTGGGTGGAAGTAACTGGAAGAGTTTACAGACAAACTACATGTTCCCTCACTGAAGGTTCTTGCTTGATTCCAGGCACTCAAATGGTAGCAGCCATTAGCAACTTCATGGTTTCCAAATGACAGGATAAAAGCATCTGTTTGCTAGCAAATTATTACCCAACCTCAGTTATTCACAGCTTCATTACCTTAGTGAAACTGCAAGAAGACATTTCCCAGGAACAGTATTTCAGTGTTCAAATTCATGCTAATCTAAAACACCATACCACAACTTCTTGGCAGCAATAGGGACTGTGATTATGACAGCAAGCCAAACTTCTCTTCCCTCAGCCCTTTGAATGAAACTTCTAATGCTGTTCAGGGGTCTCGGTTTCTATCTTCAAAACACTCTCTGACCTGGGCCAGATTATCTAAAAGACCACAAAAAACTCCAAGATTAAGACTTCTACCAATACACTCCTTTAGCACTTTAAACTGCCCTGTAACAAAGACAGAACTTGTCTGTGTAGGATGCAGAACCTTTTTGACGGCTCATCCAAGACTGCAAAATTAATTTCTCCTGAAGCTAAAGGGGAAACTCAAAGTTCACCATCTTCTGTCCCAGGTGTATGGTGTTTCTTTGATTATTTTTTTCAAACACAAAACCAAGTGTAATTGAAAATGCACACAAAAGCCTCCCAACAAAACCCTACCAAAACAAGGCATTCCACTGCACATTACTTCTTTATTGATAGAATAAAAGGACAAAAACTTTAGTTAATGAATTAGCTGATAGTGACTGACTCCATACAAAAAGGGAGTCGAGTACCCGAAGTACTAGAGCTTAGCCTGCCCTGAACTGCTTACTGGTCAGAGCAAAGCAATCTTCATCATCTACATGTTAATACCTGTTAATGACCCTACTGTGCATATAATTATTTTTATTATACCACATGTTAAAGTATCAGCCATTCTAAGAAATACTTTACACACATTTTTCAAGCTGTTATGAACTGTGGGCCTGGATAGTTGTTTAGCTTTGTTCCTTCTATTTAAAATAAATATTAAAACATTAAAATAAAACTGCAAGAAGCAGCTGCTTTAATACGAGCACACTTTTTCTGGTCACTCTTTGGCAAACTGCCTCTACATTTATTCAGCCAAGTTACAATTTTTATCTCCAATAGGAAATGCATTCAAGTATTTTTGGGAAAAGGAATTAGAAAAGAAGTTACTACAACCCATACTGAACTACACTAACAGGCATTCTGCTACTAGTAAATGGGGTGACTGCTAAGGGTTACCGCTACAAGCAAGAAAGGTTAATGTTTTGGAAATCGACAGCTAAAATCACTGGAGTGCAATTGGGTGACAAAATCTGTAGAGAAGTGCCTAAAGACAGGTTTTCCTGTGTGCTGTTATCTGCAGCTTGCTTGCTGCACCAGCTGAACAGACAGGCAGAATTCAACTGGGAGGATGAGCCACATGGCATACAACGCAGGAGACTGCATGGAAACACGGTTTACAGCACTTCCTAAGGAAGAAAAAGCATTCATGTCAGCTAATCAAGTCATCAAGCCAGGGCAAGAATGAAACATCCTGTATGGATACCCTTTCACTTAAAATGTGAGTTCTGGGCCCCACTGAGGGGATTCAGAGTGCTTCAAACAGGCACTGAGGATGCCTATGTCAGCAAAGGCAGGCAGAAACATAATGCCACTCTCAGGCTTAGCAAGGTACCAACTAGAGCTAACTAGCAGAAGCTCTGAGCTCAGCTACTAGCTTTTGTTCCTCTCTGGAATTTAGGCTTCCTTGACTGTACTGCATGTTGTACACCTGAATCCCAAAAGGATGAACAGCACAGCCTTTCCTATGGGACGATGCCTTTGAAAATGCAGGCAAAGGAGACGAAAAATGGTGGTCTGATGAATCACAACAGAACTTTGCAGACAAATATGTACTCCAGTCAAAAAATATTTCTTACCAAAGAACCTTTTTTCTAGGGTATCTGAAGTAAAAAAATAGGTATGGTTTGATTTTTGTTACTTACAGTGCTACAAAGTTTTCCCAACTACTCTTGAACTTGAGCATGGAAGTTTTCTTAAGCCCTTCTGTGAAACTTAGAGATCTGAATGCACTTCTGGAAGCGCAGGAAAAGGAAATACCAAAATTTCTATGTTACAGACACACACACCAGTAAACACAATTATTAATCTAAAATAAGACTTCCTGAAATCAATAAGGTATTTTTACATGACTAGATACTAAACAATAAGAAAAATTTTAAAAGATTGCTTTTGGTTTAGATGTAAAAAATAAAGGGATCCCAATATATAAATCTCACTCTGAACAAAACAGGAACAGCATAAAGAAATATATACATAAACTCCCTATAGAAAATAATATTTTGCTCTGTGCCAAACTCCCAGTTAGCTACTTAGACTCAAAGGCAAAAAAAAAAAAAAAAAAAAAATCAAGAATTAAAAGTAACCCTTTAATTGTAATTATGCACCTTAAATTGTTTTGTTATTCTTGTAGAATTGCACAATTCATATACTTAAATGTCCAAAACACTGAAAGACTGAGAAGCACAAAAATGAACAAAAGAAGTTTGTTCTGCTTTCATTTTGTCTTAAAATTTATTCCTGTGACTTAATTCACTCTCAATATCTGATCTCAAATGCAAAAAGCATTTGTGTTTATAACAAAGCCCAGGAAAAAATGAACGTTTTCTCATGTACTTTATGTCAGAACGTGAGCTTAGAAACTTTACAAAGAGAAATCTCAGTATCACCATAAAGAAAGCAGAAATATCAAATAGTTTCTTTGATATAAATTCCTGCTTTATATTAAAGGATAAACCATGTTTAAAAATCCCAACACCTTACTTTTACAGTATGCAGCCCAGCACTATTTTTAAAAGAAGTAATGTAGCCAAAGCAATTTTATAAAGAAGTTAACCAACACTATGAGGTTTGGTTATTCTACAAGAATAGCAGGCTTCAAACAAAAAGGCTGTGTCCCTGTGAAGAACAAAGACGTAGTTTGTGATAATAAATAATTATTTCTAAGCTTGCATGACTTCACTGAGTCTAAATAAAATGCAGACTTCTAAAATCACTTTCATTTAAGCTGTATAGTTGGAAGAAAACTAAGACTGTTTTGTGTAGCATAACTTTCATCTATTCTATTAAGAATGCTTTTTATAAACTTGGAGATATTTGAGTAAGAATGACTGTTCTTCAGAACATGAGCATTCAGACTCTTTAACTGCAAACTAGCTGCTTGGCAAGAATTCTTATCAGTGACTATTAAATGCAGTCCCTGATATATCCTGACTTCTTTTTTTTAACAATTATTACCCTGTTATGTCCACAAAAATATAGAATAGTAGGCTATCTTTAATAAAACAGATTCTGTCAAAACTTTCAAAGAAACTTGAAAAATGCTTGTTAGTGGAAGATGAAAGTGAGATGAACCCCTCAGGTTAACTTAAAGAGATGAAGACAAGGAAAACCCCTTCCAATTTTAATTACATGCCAGACTAGGAAATTTAATTCTTTACCTGAAAGGAGACTCTAAGCCATGATTTATAGAAGACTCTGGAGTTCTTAAAAATCATAATGATATAGAAAACCTTTGCACTCTCATCAACTATAAACTAGCACCTGTATATCATGCTCCTTTTTTTTTCTTTTCTGTTACTTGTACTTCATAGAATATTTTGGAGTAGGTCGGGGGTAATTCAGAATATTGGTTTGTTATTGACAATACATACTGACAGTACATATTTTTTAGATTTGACTTGGTTTTCAAATCAAAACCAACTTCCTTGTCCTTCCACAATGTTTTCAAAAAAGGAATAATTCTTGAAACTTGAATTGTGCTTCACAGCAAGCCTTTTCAATCACTTCCAGATTTTCCTCCAGAAAGCTTAGTGACTAAGTTAAGTGTACTTTTTGCACTTAAATTAGTTGTTTTAATAGAAGGCATGCCTTTCCTTGCTTATAAACAGATAGTTATAGAAAGTTTTTCTTCTATATGAGCACTTTGGTTGAAAGATTTTCTGGTTCTTTTAAATTTTGCTTTATTTTTCCATTTCAGCCTTTGAACACAGTGACAGCTTTCTCACATACTCCACAAAGGATCTGGGCTGTTTTTCCATGTAGTGTTCCCAACAAAGAACACGCTTTCGTAAAACTAAAAATTATTTAACAAAAAGCAGCTATAAACAATTTTGTTTACAAGTAACTTGCAAACCTCAACATTAGTTGCAGCTTTTAACAACTTGAGAAACATCCAGTCATTCAATGCCTTGGGTATTGAACCTACCCTCTGAAAACGCAGACTGCCCACTCTAACAGAATAAGAGAATGTTAGGGGTTGGAACGGACCGCTGGAGTTCATCGATCATCGAGCCCAACCCCCCTGCAAGAGCAGGACCGCCAAGGGCAGGTCACACAGAAATGATCAGATGGGTCTTGAAAATCTCCAGAGAAGGAGACTCCACAATCTGTCTGGGCAGCCTGTTTCAGTGCTCCTTACAGTAAAGAAGTTTTTACCCATGTTCAGGTGGAACTTCCTGTGTTCTAGTCTGCGTCCATTGCCCCTTGTCCTATCACAGGACACAGCTGAAAGCAGCCTAGAGTTCCAACAAGAAAGAAGATGCTCAGCTGGTCACCCCAAGATTCAAATGCCTGCAATTGCTGCGGTCGCTTCTCTTTCCTAAGAAGCAGGAAACTGGCTTATTTTGGCACTGATTTGTTCATCCCCAAGGCCAGTCTTAATTACTTCTGCAGTACCAAAGAGACCAGCACAGAGCACATTATCCTGCAAGCACATCCCAGTTAAAAGTTGAATAAAATCTGTGACATTTTGGCAAAAATCCCAAAAGTGAATTATAGCCAGTGAAGTCAGCCCAGCCTAGTAAGCACCAAGGGTTAGGGAAACAGGAGTCAACACCAGATACACTAAGTTCACCACTGATGGTTCTCAAGAACAGCTCTTTGCCTCTGTCAGAACTGGCCTGAGCACAGTCAATCCCATATTTAAGGCAAATACTTGACCTCAAAAGGTCTCTTCCAGTATTTTGGGCTTTTGTATGATCCAGAAGAAGTCAGCAAGGGTACAACGTCCTTGCAAGATCAGGGCTTTGCAAATTATAACTGCAGCTGCACTAACTGAAAACTAATGGGATATAATTAATACTATGGCGCTTGCCTGCACTAAAACTCAACAGCATTGTTTTTATAATAAACATATCAGACATCTTCTTACTTGTCAAGAGGCTGAAGCATGTTCTAGCATTCACTGTTTTATTACCTTTAGCCTGCCAAAATTCTTGAGGTTCTCCTAATTACTCTATCTTCTTTTAAGATACTACTACAATGAATTTCAGACTTTTGTCTCTAGTTTCTCTTAAACGTACATTTGTACTGACAGCTATTTTGTCTGCCTCTGAACCTATAGCTACAAAAACATTATACTGTTGGAAGTGTGGGCTTAAAGCCACAGATACCGCTTAATATAATTAAAAAAAAAAACAAACAACACAAAACTATCCTGTTACCATCAACGATAGACTTAGACTTTTGAAGTAGGATTAAGTTTCCAGAGAAAAGACTTGGTGAAAGCCAACAGAAACAGAATTACTGTGGCTAAGTTTACAGAAAGAAAAAATGAAAAATGTACTCTGTGAATTAAGTCTGGAGCTCCTCCTGCTGTTTAACTTCCAAACAGCAGAAATGGTCAGTAACAACTGCATAAGCAAAGAGTGAAAATCAAGACAGCCTGGTATGACAGGAAATGTTATTAGAATTCTGTAGTCCAAACATTTGTGAATATCCCACATTCTTCAGAAGTAAATATCCAGCTCTTAAAACTAATTATGAGGAATTTAATGAAGGATTTTTTTCCTTAATCCTCTCCTAAAACAGAGTTGACAAATATTTAGAATATAAAATATAAAAATACATTTATAATATACAACATAGATATATAAAACAGACACATTAAAAATACATCATGAGTTTCAGTGTCATTTGAGACAAATTGATGTAGCTGGTCAAAATCTGGAGAACTGAGGAGGAAGTAAATGATCAAATCAGGATCACAGAACCTAATGTCAGCTCACAATATTTCTGTTTGCAAGCATGATCATTTAGACCAAAATGGGAAATAGTAAATCTTTTTCAATAGACACAGACACTGCCCCATCTAATATTCCTTGCACCTGTTACTGGTGCATGTGTGACATACTAGATTGCTAAGTTACTTAATCAAGAACTAAAACCCCTGTAGTCTCCTTTATACCTTGACTTGTAAAGATAATCTGCATTATTATGTATCTGATGATATCTACAAAAATTTGGTTCCGTACATCAACTGGAGCCACAGTGACAAAAGTAGTTCAAAAGAAATACCCAAAAGCATACACTTGCTTCTCTTTCAAGAAAAAAAAAAATATTACTAGGCAGAAAGAAAAAAAATTCCTACAGAAATCCACCACTCAGATGAGTTCTGAGTCCCAAAATAAGACAGACAAAAGTGTAAGCCATGCTCTGTGCACAGCACTATCACAAATAGTGATAGTGATTCTGCAGAAATGCCAGAAGACACAAGTATGAAGTAAATTTCTTCCAAAAAAGGGAAACCTTGAAGAATAATTCATCTAGAAACAAAGAATACTAAGAATGACAGGAATTCATGACAGGTAAATATATCTAGTTCGAAAACACTTTTTGTCATTCCATGATGCAAAACCACAAAATAAAATAGGATCCAATAAGTAAGAATAATTTATTGAATAATTTATCTTAAAAATAAATTAAACCTGATACAATTTTTAAAAAGAAATCAGAAATTATAAATTATTTTCTCAGGAAAAAAAAAAACACTAAACTAACAAAAACAAGATAAGTTTTCCTTAGAGATGTAATAATTGGCTCAGTTAGAGAGGGAGTAACAACAAACAGCCAACAGTCAAACTCCTGCCAGCATGAAGCATGGTGACAGACAGTGTTCTCATCTTCCAGTTACAAGTGTTGAGCTGAACATACCATGGCTTCCAAGGCACATTCAAGAATGGACGTGGTCAAACAGTGTTACGTAGAAATACAAGAAAATGGATAGTGAATTCACATTTACATAGGCGGTAAGTGGCAAATGGAACATGTTTAGCACCCAGATGTGAGAAGGTATATTCCTGTCTGGTTGTTGTATGAATACTCTCTGACTCCTGCCTAGTTTTAGTCATAAATAAAGCCACTGATACTACACAGTGGAGAAGTTTTACTTTCCAGGGCAGATTACCCAGTATCCGGTACCCTATTAAGTACCTACAATAGGGGCAGACTAAATGTAAACATTGTTAAGTCACTAACAGATCAAAAACTTTTCCCAAAACCAGAAAACTATATACAGAAAACAGGACAGTGAAAGACCTAAACCCTTGGGATTTAGCAAAACCTTTACTCGGCAATGGTGAGGCCACACCTCAAACCCTGTGTTCAGTTTTGGGCCCTCACTACAAGAAGGACATTGAGGTACTGGAGCGTGTCAAAAGAAGTGCAACAAAGCTGGAGAAGGGTCTAGAGCACAAGCCTGAGGAGGAGCAGCTGAGGGAATAGGGGTTGATTAGCCTGGAGAAAAGGAGGCTGAAGAGAGACCGCATCACTCTACAGCTATCTGAAAGGAGGCTGTAGCAAGGTGGGGGTTTGTCTCTTCTCCCAAGTTACAAGCGATGAAACAAGAGGAAGTGGCCTCAAGTTGTGCTAAGGGAGGTTTAGATTGGATATTAAGAGAAAATTTCTTCACTGGATGTCAGGCATTGAAAAGGGCCGCCCAGCGAGGTGGGTGAGTCACCATCCCTGGAGGGATTTAAAAGACATATAGATGCAGTGCTTAGGGACATGGTTTGGTGGTGCAGTTGGCAATGCTAGGCTAACAGTTGGACTTGATGATCTTAAAGGTCTTTTCCAACCAAAACGATTCTATGATGCACTGCTGCACACAAAGAAAGCTGCTTTTCCTTCCCTGTTGTGCAGATGCTTGTATACTTGCCACAAACAAGAAATCCATGCATCCACTGTGTGTTCTGGCATTGGCTACTGGGAGCAGACCCAGGAGCTGGCCATCTCCTCTGCACAGAAAGTTCTCTGCACCCTGGACACAAACTCTGCTGCACATGCATAACTCAGTTCCCATTTGAGTCTACAGTAGCTTACGACAAGGCCAATATTAGGGCTACTGTCTCAGAAACAAAGCACAAGAATGCAGCAGAACAGCCAGGCCAACTGCTGGCAATCCTTCCATTCCATGACTATACTGCTATAGCTTTCTGACCCAGAGTAAACTACTAATCAGATACAGCCACTCTAAGCTTGTTTGAAAACCAAAAATCTCTACATCTGCAGTGAAGGAAGATTTTTGCCTCCTCCTCTTGTGAAAGAAGCACAATTTTAAATTACCTTTTCCAACACAAACCTAAAAGGTCACTGCTGCTGATCAAATAAAGGCAACATGCAGGGCTCACGTCTTTCAGAGCTGGCATCTCATTATATGGAAAGGTCTTTGCCCTATTTAAGTCTGTGCAGAGGATTTATTTCCCAGTCTTTGCAGGAGAGATGAGAATGAATTCTACTCATGAACAGTGAAAATCTACTAGAGAAGTTGGTGTTTCAAGTCTATAGAAGCAGATAGTAAGTGCACTTTCATATTTTAACTGTATTTCAATTCTTACTGAAGAGGAGTTGGATTGTATTCCGGGATCAAAATTTATTTTTAAATTTCCTGCAGCTCAGCTAAGAGCTTAAAAGCAAAACAAAAACAAGGATTTCCCAGATGTTCTGAAACTGTTTCATCCTCTTGTATCTTCAAAAAAGGGCCAACACTTCCCCATGAAAAAACAGAGAAGCAAAAAGCTTCTGCAGGCATTCCAGCAGTAACTAAGAAATGTACAAACAACTGCCCCGCCAGATACTCTTTATTTCTCATATTGAAGTACATCTTCAAAGAAGGAAATCCTGTTTACATTGAGGAGTTGCTTTATCCTTATTGCAATGAATGAAATAAGGACATTCATTTACATTACAATCATGAACATAAGAAGCTTACCTCTCAGCACGAAGGGCACCACTGTAGTAAGGGTGATCCCACGGCATCAGCTTCTGAAAAGGAATTCCAGCTTATAATTAGAATAATGGAAAATAAGTGAACGAAAAGTAAAAGGGTTTTTTCCTTTGAACATTTTTGCAGTTTCAACAAGTCATAGAACTTTTAAACATAATGGGAAATATTCAGTACTAAAAACATAATCAGAAATAGCATCCTGTATTTTAACTTTAATCCTGCTTTTTCAACATATGCTTGAAGATGGTACTTTTTATTCCAATATATAATAGTACTTCATACCAGATTTCACAAAACACTCAATTCAAATAAAAAGATAAATCTAGTTATGTAGAGAATTAGAATATATACAACACAGTATGCACACTGAACATGCACCTAAGCTAAAGTCTAGCCTTTATTTTTCAAATTAGTCAATTCATTCAAAAAAAAGTAATAATAACTTTCATGACTTTCTGTATTGATTGTCTCAGTATCACTATGTATAAACTAACAGCTATCTTCCACTCAGTGCTTGGCTTTAATACAAATAGCAGCTAAGCAGTTCAAAAGCATCTGAAGTCAGAAGACAGCTTCTCCTCCTAATTATACCATGTGTTGTACACTAAAATACAGTCATTTTTTCTTGTAGAACTAAATTAACTTATTCTATATTTTAAAAATAAACAAACAAAAAAACAACAAAACACAAAACAGAAAACCACACATGAATATTTAACTTACTGAATTCTGGGGGTTGAGCTTCATTTTCATCTTAGTCATCATTTCAAAATCTTTTTGAGTTCTGAAAAATATTTTTACAATGAAAGTGTTGATGAAAGATTTTTGAGCAACAGAATACAGCACACAATACTACTCCATCCTAAGAAAATACCCATCATCAGAGATTTCTAATACTGTATAAAATGGCAGGCCCATATACTTCAGTAAATGAACTTTTTAATTCTGTCATTCAGGTACCTTCAAATCAAGTCCCTCTTACTCTGACTGTATGCCTCCAAAGCATTTTCTTTCTTTTAACATAACCCATTTATACAGAGTGACAAAACTGTTTTGTGCTGTGTGGAAGTAAGGGAGGCAAGAAAGACAAACAGGTCAATTTGCTTATAGATGCAAAAGATACAGAACTGTGCGTACAGGGAGAAGACCAAGAGAGGTGTTCTTCAACACTTAAATTTGGTCTTCTTGTTTGCTGTTGCCTGCATTTCTTGGCACATCATGTGCTGCATTCAGTCCTGGGCATTCTCTGATCACAGACAGAATTTACTCTAAGCTGAAAGCTCCCCTCAAAACTCTTGAGATCTTAAACCTGAACACATAATAAGCAGCATCGACTAACTTAGTGCACAAGTCCCTCCATTCTTGAAATGAAGAGTACAGTTAGAAAAATAAGTTAGTGAAAAAGACATACCTTTTAGACAACTGGTCAGAAAGCTTCTCCAGAAACTGTCTTACTGTCTCTAGAAGTAAAATGGGAGGGGAAATAGAAGTAATTTCTTCCCTTAAAAGATGTTAAGTTTACATCAAAACTTTCCAAACAAAACAAGCTCCCTTAGGACAACAAAGTTCCTTTCAGAACAACAAACTACTCTCTTGACCACTGTGCCATCATTTCAAGAGAATTTAGTACCACACTTACTTAGTTACATGCTGGGATAATGGCAACTTCATAATCTATGAGTATTATTCTGAACAAAAACACTGGTTCCTACTCAGTGAGTATTGCCACTTACAGAAAGCACCAGTATTGCATACAGCAAAACGTAACTGCAATAAAAAACTTCACTGGAAGAAGTACATCTAAACTTAGCAAAGGAAACTTAACAACTTTTGACCTCTAATCTAATACAAGGCATCTGATTTCTCTCCATGTCCTTCCACACATGCCTTATACCTGGATCTTTGGCCATTGTTCCCTGAAGAGCCCTGTGGGCAAAGGTGTCATACCCAACCAACTGTGCCAGACTGTGTCGGCTAGCAAGCAGTTCTTCTAAACGACTCAACTGCTCAGCATTTGGGTACAGAAAAATCTTGTAAGCAGCTTCTCGCACCTAATAGGACAAAAATTCAAAAGATCACATTACTACAGTGCCATTTTTAAAGGAAACAAATGATGCAACAGGTACTGTTGGAAAAAGGCCTAAATCCTTTTAGTAACAGTAATTACAACTGCCTGAAAATTGTGGATCTTTTATGCATTAAAGATAAAAAGAGGAAATGCAATGAGACAACTTAACAGATCAGACTACCAAAAAGGGTCCTGTTCTCTGCTCCTGTCAACAGGCCCTTCTCTGCTTATTGCCTCCCTCCTTCTGCCAACATCTGTTGCTTCTGAGACCACTGTGGCCTGCCTTTACGCACTAAACTTCCAAAAATAAACCCAAATGAAAGCCAAATTGTTCTCTGCACATCAACTAAGCTGGATTATGGAAGGATCTGATAAGAACCAGAGACAGGGTCAAGGAAGAGAGAAAAGAGGAAGAGAAAAGCCTTATTTCTTTTGAAGTAGCAAGCTATTAGTCTGGCCATCTGCACATGGACAATCAGTCTTTCTCCTACTTCTGGTTTGAGCTTTTTAATAACCCTCAAAAAAATTCTTCAAGCCTCAGAAAATCTGGTAGAATGCTTTTTATGTTTCACAAACCAATTGAAGGTAATTTTTATTTTGTACATACGGAACAAGCTGAAGAAATTCAGCAACTACTTATGTTTGCCTTCACTTGAAATAAGCTTCTGTCTTAAAAATACAACTATAATGATTCACAAGTAATTTTGTACCTGTTGTGTTACACTAAGCTTTCATTTTTTAAAAAAAAAAGCAAATAAAGAGATTATTCCTCTTCCTTGAACATGGTTCAGCAGTGTGTCTTTGCAGCAAAGGCCAACAGCACACTGAGCTCTATTAAGAAGAGCACGGCCATCTGCTGCACGAATATGACTGCTTCCCTGTACTTGGTACTGCCCAGACTGCACTTGGAGTACAATGTCCAGATTTCCACAGGACAAGAAAGACATTGACATACTGGAATGGGTCCAGCATAGGGCCACCAAGATGTTTAGGGGCTGGAGAACAAGACAGAGAATCGAGGCTGAGAGAGCTGGGTTTGTCTAGCCTAAAGAACAAAAAGCTCAAAGGAGATCTTAATCTTTACCTACTTATCTACTGCTCTAGGGAGTAGAGAACATGCAGCCAGATTGTTCTTGGAGGTGTAGAGGAAGAGGAGGAGATGTAACAGACACGGGTTCAAAGATGAAAAATTCCAATTTAATATCAGGAGAAAAAAAAAATAGTGAGGGCGATCAAACAGGCTGCAGAGACATAATGGAATCTCCATTCATGGAAAGTGTTCAAAACTCAACTGGACATATCACTGAGAAACCTGATCTACTTGATCCTGCTCTGAACAGGATCATATTCAAACTGACAAGCTTGAGAGGTCTCTTCCCACCTAAATCATATGATTTCCAAAAAGCCTCTCCAAAGATCTGGCTCAGTGAAGTCATACCTTCAGTAGCAATTCTATAGATCACACAATTTCAGGACAAGAGTTTATAGATGGCATGCACTAAGTTTTGTTCCTTTATTTACATCCTATCAGTGCCATAATTTAATGAATTTCAGTTTCTTACAGAAAATTAACATTACAGCTTGGGTTCTACCACAGTAAGTTTCTCTAATTTTTGTGACAAATAAGATTTCAAATTCATCTTGATTATTTAACTATCTACTAAGTGAAAACAGAATACTCAAGTGTTGTAATACTCTCCTGACCCTAGTGTTTTATCTAAAAGACTAAAGAAACCACTGCCACATTTCCTATTGCCAGGAATTCTCCCTTTCCAGCTGCAAGACTTCGCGTTTGTCCTTCTTGAATTACATAAGGTTCCCACTGGACCACCCCCTAAGCCTCTAGGCCACTCTGAATATCAGCCCTGCCTTTCAGTGTATCAATTATTCCTCCCAATTTGCTATCACCTGTAAGCACGGTAGGCAAGCACTCACTTCTTCTAGGTCATCAATAAAGATGTTAAACAGGAGAGGTCATGGGACAGACCCCTGCAACAATTCTTTCATAACCAGCCTTCCAGTAGAGTACAACACTTCAGTAACTACTCTCTGAATCTGATAATGAAATGAGACTTTTTACCTATCTGACTGCCCACCAATCCAGACTGCAATCTTGTAACTTGGATCACTCCATAAGCTTCCTAGGGATCAATGTGAAGCGAAGCTGAATGTAGCTCCCCAACTTGGGTTTTTTTGGTCTTTCTGAAGGTGGATGGAACATCTTGTTTCCCAGTCACTGGGATTCCTCCCTAATCATCACAGCCTACCTTCACAGCAAGCCTTTCAATGACCATAGGCAGCTCTTTCTGGACCTTTGGATGCAGCCCATCCGGTCCAAAGGACTTCCACAGGTTGATCTGTTAAGTAATCCCAAACTGGATCCTCACCTACTGCTAATTGTTCTTCTCTTTCAGCCCTTTCACAAAGCAGAGGTGGGCTGGGAGAACTCATTGGTGAACACTGAGGCAAATGAAGCAATCAGCATCTCAGCCTTATCAGTGTCTCTCGCCACTAGTCACCCACCTCACTCAGCACTGAGCCCACCTTTTCATTATCCAGTCTTTCAGTACTAATGCAGCAGGAGCTGCTCTTCTTGTTGCCTTTGATGTCCCTTACAAGTTGCAACTGCAGCTGAGTTTTGACCTGACATCATCCCTGCACGTACAAGCAGTATCTCTACTTTTCTCCCTTGTAACTTGTACCTGCTTCCACCCCATGTCTGCTGCTTTTTGGAGGTGAAGCTCTTTTATGAGTACCCTGCTTGCCAAGCCTGGTTCCTGATACATCTGCTTGGCTTTCTAAGGATCAGGGTGCACTGATACCAAGTATCTTAGTATCCTCATATGCTTGCAGCATGCTGTCTTTAAAGAACTACCAGCTTTCTTGAGGTCCTTCACCCTTCAGAGCTGCATCCCACGAGATCCCACCTCCCGGTTTACTGAATGAGCTGAAATCTGTTTGCCTGAAATTGAAGATCTGTATTCTGCCCCTCTTCTTTTTCAATCCATTCAGGATCTTTGCCTCCATTGTTTCATACCTTCTATAGTCAGGGCTGTCACTGATTATTATGTTCTAAAACAGTTTTTCCTTCTTAGTCATAACATCATAATCATAAAGCATATCAGTTTTCCTCAATAACAAGTAAAATAACTGATATTCACTTTTGTTATAAAGTATGCCAAAGCAAACTTGGGGAATACACACCAGATCATCGGGACAATCAGCATGCAGACCAGCAATTTGTAAGTAATTGCCTTCAGCTGTAAAATTATACCGAATATGCTCTGGCAAAATATGCTTGTCAATCTTGTTGGGAAGGTGAGTTCCTGTCAGAAATTCATTACATAAATCCAGTATTTTGACATTGAGGTTGACTGCCTTCTTACGCTGTAAGAAAAATAAAATACAAAATCCATCATCTCTTCACATAGTACAAGCAGAACATAACATTTATAAAACCTTAAAGGACATTTCCAGAAACTGAGTAGAAAATACAACACTTAAGATGAGACCTACAGCATGAACAAAATCTTAACGTAGAGATGAAATCAACAAGATCAGATGCTCGTACAGATTACAGTTTCATGCAGGATTGAAATTTGAAAGAAAATGACTATGTATTTGCAGTAAGAAAATGTACAGTGGAGGTTAAACAGAAATTACATTAGCTTTGCTAGGTGCTTGGGAAGCACTTCCAAAACTACGTCTAATGTGAATGGTACGTAAAACACAGCGAAGAAAAAAAGAAGCATCACTGAGATAGATAGATAAATAAATCCTATTAGCATCCTGAAATAGATACAGAATTACAGTTTTCTTGTTACTCTTTGTATTGCACTGTTTTATGCAGATCATAAAGCATTTATGGCATTTCAGCCTTTCCTTGAGGAGTCTGTGATTTAGGGTTTTTTCACCATCATTACAGTACTTAACACACTTATCCTTATTGTAAGATTTGCTTTCCTGTACTTGCTCGTGTTAGTAGGAAATTCTCTCTGTTGCCTGTGGGGTTATAGCTCAAAAGGCTGAGGGCACAGATACACCATACTTGTAAAGTCCAAAGAATGACAAAACCTGTACATCTCTGTCCTCCCATTCCACCCTTACTCTTTAGAATACATCTTTTGAGTTTTATTGAAAAATGCAAAAATTCTTCATAGCAGAAGTACATTTCAACTTAACAGCAGTGAAGGATTTCTAAAGCCTGAAATGAGAAATGAAAAGGAATACTGAGCAGCAAACAACTGAGGAAAAGTGGAATAGGCAGGGGAGGAAGAAGAAAACATGCAAAAATAATGGGCATTTGAAATTGTAACTGAAAGGAGATGAAGCACCATAGAACCAAGACAAATCAGAAATAAAATCCAGAGTTTAAGTTTCAGACTTGTTCTTTCTACAAAGCAATTGTAAAAATGAATTCTAATAAGCATTTTCCAGGACACAAAACACCATCACAACCATGATCTTCAGAGTAACTTTACCACATAAATCTGGTAAAACAACCTTTGTACAGATCTTTTTGGAGGGCATGACTCAAATAAGCTAGGTATTAACTTTATACAGGAACATGAGCTATGAACAGACATCCAGCAGAGTATCCATACCACAAAACATGGAGAAAGCTGATGGTTTTGGCAAATCCATTGCCAACTACTGCAAAACCATGTAAAAGCTCCAAGAGAGGTAGTGAGACCATGCCCAGACAGTCAATTTTGAACAAGATTTAAAACTTTCGGATATAGGAGCACCAAAGGAGAGCATGGACACACACCTGATCCCTTCTAAAGCACTCTACTTGACTAATCTGTCATCAGCGCACAGAGTGCTGCCTTTCTCCTTCTGTAAACAGGCTGTTCAGACATCTAAGCAGCTATTTTAAATATCTGATGCAGACATCAATCAAAGACAGCAAGATCCCAGGTCTTGCTTTATAACTCTTCAGTACAGACAAAGGAATGATGAGAGACAAGTGGAAAGAACAGCCAACTAATATATAAAAAAACATTAAAACCCCACACTTTAGAAGTGACTTAAAATGCACAAAATTTAATCACTTCTGAGAAGACAAAATTCCACAGAGGACAATGGGATTATCTTGGGGGACAAACCAACCCAGAATCACATTATTAATGTCCCACATGTTTCATTCTCTGGTTTCTAGTATTTAGGCAAATTTCTGTTCATACATTGTAGCCAAAAATTACCTTTTCTTCATCCAAATGTATGCCGCTGATCTCAAAATCAAACATAAAAAGTTCTGCCACTCGCCTAAAAAAAACAGTAAATCCCTGTTAAAACAGCCTCATTTGATAGCAAGTATAATTTCTTAGCAGATTTTGCCCTTAGTAGTTATTTAAGTTTTTTGTCTTTTACAGAGAATAACAACATGGTTATACAAGTATTTTCATTATGCACAGACTTCCTGTGTTTTAAGTCCTAACAGTTCACTCAGTGAAACAGAATTTTCCTTTGTAGTTACTTTACTCATCTGCATTGAAAATATCCTTCAGAATAATTCCACTACATTAATCTAAATGTTTAACCAATTTGTGCAAATTACCATTTTAATTTGACACTTCATTTATTCTCATAGATCTGAAACAGACCTCTTCAAATCTAACATCCTTATTTGTGGGGAAAGACGAAAGAAGGAAGTAACTTCCTCCAACATTAAGCCTGTCTAACCATGTCAGTAAATAAATAATTCAAAACTATAACTGAATAAGCAGCTAATAAAACATTTTACAGCAATCATAAAGCTTTAAATAAATATACAGCTAATATGATTTTGAAAGATATAAATAAGTTTCTATAAACTGAAATAAAGTTATATAATCTGTTCCCTACATTTACTGCTAAAAGCACTGAGATATGCCACAGTACAGCACCTCACTGTAATCAAAATGGTGTTACTGAAGAAAATCTTAAATTATCATTTTTTTGTTTATGCAGATTTCAGTTATTCAGCTTTGATATATCTCGTGCTCTACAGTCAAAGAGACATCCTCCAAGACTGCACAACTACAAACTTCCTAACTCCAGTGCACATAATTTAGTAGTGACTAATAATTTAGTAACAGACCTGTGGTGTGTTTTCCAGTCACATTAATTAATTTAATAAAACATAAAAAGCACTATAAGGAATTACATATACAATCTAAAAATCTAAATCTATAAGCATTAATAAGTACCTGGTTTCTGGATCTAGGGAACCCATAACAATTTCATCAGCTAGCAGACGTCTCAAACTCTGACACAGCTCAACATCTGTATTTAATCTGAAGAGATACAGAGTAAAAGAATCATGCAACAAACACCAATATTTCAGTCTCTTGATAGTACTCATTCAAAGGCAGAGCTTAATATTTACTGAAACAACATCAAAACCCAAGGCCTGTATTTTCAAGACGCTTTTTGGTTCACAACCACACATAGTAACTACAAAATCTGAATACAAAGGATGTGTGGACAAACTGGCATGGAAACAGGTCTTGTGCATCCAATAGGTAAATACTTCTGGGTGGCATTTTGTCACAAATACAAGCAAGTCTACAACCAACAGGTTATATTTTTATGCACAAAGGTAATCATGGTGAGAACATAAAGGTCGGACAACCGTGTTCTAATCTGTATTTTGAAAGGACTCCACTATAGGATATAAATCATAGGAAGACATTCTTCACTATAAGCGTGGTGAGGAACTGGAATGGGTTGCCCAGGAAGGTTGTTGATGCCCCATCCCTGGAGGTTTTTAAGGCCAGGTTGGACGAGTTTTTGTGCAACCTGGTCTAGTGGTAGGGTTCCCTGCTCATGGCAGGGGGGTTGGAACTCAATGATCTTTAAGGTCTTTTCCAACCTTAATGATTCTGTGATTCTATAAAGGAAAATCTCTGCTGAAGTTTGCCATGATATAAACATGCTGCTGGCTGTCACAGATGCAGATAAGAGCTTACTATCCCCAAAACATTTCCAGATGCTCATCACTGTCCTGGTGCCAGACAATACTATGTCCATCAGATTTGCTGGCATGTTATCTACAAGCATGTATGTCGACGTGGACTGCTGGGTGGGAATTTCAGTGAAGAATGAAATACACACATATACATCAGCATAGCTGTGGTGGGGAGCAGCCCTCAGTCTGACAGTCTTGAGCACTACCTTCTTAAATCAGGTGCAGGAAGCCTCATTTGTAAAATGAACTTAGTAACTACCAATACTCAAATCAGAGACAGAAGAAGCATTGCACCATGTCTGTACTTCAGAAAAGGCTCTGTAGAGAAGATGCTAAATGAGAAGTCCAGCACTCTGTCAAGAAGTGGCTAAGAGCAGATATGCATTGTTAGTAGTTCCTGAGGGATACCATTTACCCATGAAAATGAACATTCAACAATAGCTAGTTTTGAGTATTTAACCAGTTTATGAACCTTTCAGGTTAATTTGTGAATGCTTTCTTCTTTCTACACATTGAAATTTTGAAGTGGTACTCAGATATTATGATCATATTGTTACAGATGGTGTTCTCAATCCAAGTCTTGAAAAACCTAGTTTCAAGTGAAAGGTTTCCCAAACACACTGTCAAGACCAAAGCAACAGTTTCTACTGAATTCACAGAATTCCCTTTTTAGCCAGCCGTGTTAGTCACAAGGCTTACCAAACAAACTGATGCACTGCTGTCCTCCTCAGAGTACAAAAGGCTTCACTGCCTCTGCAACTTACTGTGGGACACCAGGTCAACCAGTCACTGCCTCCACTGCTATTAGGAATCTGGAGGGAAGCAGCAGAATCTGGGTCACCTTCACAGTACTGCTTGGGAAAGCTATCACTTCCAAAGGCTATTCCTGAATGCCATGGGAAGGGTAGATACTGAAAGGACACTGTATTTGGAGATTAAATATAAACCCTTTCCACCTTCTCAGCAGCAAGAGCAGAAGAGTAGCAAATCAATTCATTGTAGTCAAAGACCACAAAGGTAACTTTCAGGATTCAGGTTTTAAGATATTTTTTTAAAAAAGGACCACACTTCAGAAACAGAAGTCTTCAAGAACATGTTCTATGAAATTGGGTTTTAAATAATGCACAAGCATTCCAGGGTAGACCAGGCATACAGCATTGCCGTAAACAGAGACATCCTCAAGCACTCCCTTTTAACAGGAGACTGTCCTTTCCTCTTTCACATATCCCACTCACTGATGGGAATGCATAAAATCATAGAATCATTTTGGTTGGAAAAGACTTTTAAGATCACCAAGTCGAACCGTTAATGGCTGAGTCCACCACCAAACCATGTCCATAAGCACGACATTTACACATCTTGTAAATCTGGTAACTCAACCACCTCACTGGGCAGCCCTTTTTAGTGCCTGATAATCCTTTCAGGGAAGAAATTTTTCCTGATATCCAATGTAAATCTCCCCTGGAGCAACTTAAGGCCACTTCCTCTTGTTTTATTGCTTTTTACTTGGGAGAAGAGACCAACTCTCACCTCATTACAACCTCCTTTCAGGTAGCTGTAGAGAGTGATAAGGTCTCTCCTCAGCCTTCTTTTCTCCAGGCTAAACAACCCCAGTTCCCTCAGCTGCTCCTCATAAGACTTGTGCTGTAGACCTGTCACCAGCTTCATTGTCCTTCTTTTGACATGCTCCAGCAGGTCAACGTCCTTCTTGTAGTGAGGGGCCCAGAACTGAACACAGTACTTAAGGTGAGGCCTTTTAGACCAGTGCCAAGTACCTGGGCACGATCACCTCCCTAGTCCTGCTGGCCACACTGTGATACAACCCAGGATGCTGTTGGCCTTATTGGGCACACTGCTGGCTCATATTCAGCCAAGGGGTCAGCAAACCATAAGAGGTATTGTGAAATATAATAGCTTAAATCTTACAAGCAAATTAGCATTTTGTACATACAACAGGTAGTTAACCATCACAAGTTCTAGAAAAACATAGCTTTGAGTCTTTGATGGGTTTCAGTGACATGGAGTCAGCTGATAGCTTAAAAACTGTTCAGAACATAAACTGAAACTAAAATAGAATAACCGTTCATGAGATACTATAATGAAGCTCAATCCTTAATTATCTGTAACAGCAAGATTGACACTTCATTCTCAAGAGCAAATCCTTTCTATGTATTTTTTTGTTGATTGCTGTTTTCATATAGGATCGTACAGTAATTTTCAAAGATACATTTGGAAATAGAAAAACCAAAAAAATATAAATAAAAAGAAAACATACTTCTCTACCACAGTCCCAACGGTCCTGCAAGCTTCTTCAGCAGCCTCTCTGAATGCAAAGTCAGGATGGGCAATTTTCACAAAATCAGCCTGACAGAAGAAGAAAACAGTGAGACAAAAAGACAAATTAAAAAGTATTGAATTAGAAACAAAGTTGCACTCAATAGTTGTTTTTTTTACATTAACATTTATTTCTACAATTCTGTGCAATCTATTTGCAGAACTTGCAGAAGTTTTTCTAAAATATAAAGCTTATTGGAAAACTGTTCCTACAACTATTAAACCAGGCAGTGAATGTGTCTTAAAAAAAAATGTCTTTAATCCATACTCTTCTTAATAACGTTTTTAGTATGGTGTATGTCTTAGAGTCCTTACAACACAGGGATACTCCAATGTATTTAAATGTTATTACAAAAGATTTTTAGAACTAAAATTAACTGTTAAGAAGAAAGCACACCACCAAATGTGCATGGAGGGTTTGTTTTCAAACCCTTTTTACTCTTCTGTATAGACCACCAAGTTATGCTTTCACATCATTGCCTCGTAGTAATATGTGTTAAAAGAAAACCTAGAAGTTCTTTTGGATTCACATCAGGGATTTTGACTTCCAGAATTCTAGTAAGATTCCACATACTTAAAGGAGTTCAGTTAGCTAGAAGGATGCTAAAAGGGAGATGGGGAGCTAAAAGGGAGCTAAATGTTTCCATGACTGCTAACATGAATTCAGGGAGGTTCTGGCATTTAAATGATAAAGAATTAAAGATTAGGAATATATTTAATCAAAGATTAGAAATACACTGAAGACATTCAGCTTGGTTGTACAGAAAGTCCAGGAAAAACAAGATTGACTTTGTTTAACAGTATGATTGCAGTTTGATTGAAAAGACAACCTTACAAATGCTACACTCTTAAGATTTTTACCTCCTAGAATCTCTGTTTAAAATACTGTATAATACTGACAGAACAGGTGTTGAATGGCAGATCCCAAAATCCCTGCCAACAGATAAAAAATACCAAAATGCTTCTAGACAGATCTCTGCAAGCTCTGCATCTTTGAACATAAAAGTAGTAATTTTAACTCAGCAAACTGATACAAAAATATGAACACTAAATTCAGGCATTTGTGTTTTAGTTAAATATTGATTGATTAAGAGAAATTACGCATAGTCTTTATAAAATATAAGAGACAAAATGAGAATTAGTAACTCGACAGAGCATGCAAGTGCTTTCAGAAGGAAAAAGTGACTGGCACAAAAGATGTACTGAATCTAGAATAGAACTGAGAACTGAAAACACACAAAATTTAAAATAGGAGAATCAAAGTAAAAAAATTCAGTGACCTATTTATTAAGAACTTATTTCATTATAAAGGTTGGATCTGTTTCCTTCAAACTAGGAGTGACACTTTAATAAAAGATACACTTCAGGCAAATAGTTTCCAGAGAGCAATACAGAGTTCTCTGTTAACATTTAGTGATACAGAATATCAGACCAAGTACCGTAATTCTGTGGACTACAGACACTGCAATCTAGGAAATACCTGCATTTTGTCCTGTTAATTAAAAGCAATACTTTCATCTGCTGCTTTTAATCTGTAAGTTCTTTATAAACCTTCACCCATAAACTTTCATAACTCAAAAACTTCTATATTGCAACCGTAGCTTTAACTTTGAGAGCAATCTCCCATTTTCCATAACATCAGTGATACTGGAAAGCTGATTTCACTGTTATTTTTCTTGTTGTGGCCTTTATACTATTTTTATTGTCTTAAAATTAACCGAACAGTTTGACAGCATTTGAAATTACCCATCATTCAGTAAAAACCTCTGTAATTAACTTTCAATCAATTTGATTATCTATCTTAAAAACAAAATTTAACTGAGCTGATCTGCTATTTACTGCAGCACAGAAAATCATAAAATGGAACAACATGGTGTAAGGTTATGAAGTCAGTCAATTTAATAGAAATTGCTGCAACTAATAGTCAAAAAAGTAACTTACCAAGTCTGCTACTCTGCACAAGGCATCTGAAAGCTGATCAAAGATCATTACAGTCTCTGGCCCAGGTGGTGTTGAACATGCCTTTTGGACTAGCTGTTCTGATTCTTGCAATGCTTTGTCCTGTGCTTCTTGAAATCCTTCTGGGCAGCTCAGTTCTGGAACACCAAACAGACCCTGCAGTGCAGAACACAATGAAAACTCATCACTATCACCCTCCTCAATTTCTGCCCCTTTGCTTCAGAATGGAATGATCATGACAAAATTTTACCAAAACAACCCTAGTTAGCATATTGTGACACTTCACTAAAACATTCCCACACAGAATCAGGTTGCTTAGAGCCCCATCTAACCTGCCCTTGACTACTTCCAGGGAGGAAGTACCCATAACTTCCCTGGGCAACCTATTCCAGTGTCTCACCACCCTCATAGTGAAGAATTTGATCTAACGTCTAATCTAAAGCTCCCCTCTTTCAGTTTTGATTCATTACTCCTTGTGCTCTCACTACAAGCCCTTGTAAAAAGTCCATCCCCAGCTTTCCTGTAGGCCCCTTTCAAGTACTGGAAGGAGCTATAAGGTCTCCATTGAGCCTTCTCTTCTCCAGGCTCAACAGCTCCAACTCTCTTAGCCTGTCTTCGTAGAGGTGCTCCAGCGCTTGGATCTTCTTCATGGCCCTCTCTGGAATTGCTCCAGGAGCTCCATGTCCTTGTGTTGGGAGCTACAGAACTGGACACAGTACTGCAGGTGGGATGTCACAGCAGTAGAGGGGGAGAATCACCTCCCTTGACCTGCTGGCCACACTTCTTTTAACGCAGCTGAGTTGAAAGCACACACTTCCAGCCCACGTTGAGCTTCTCATCCATCAACCCCAAGCCCTTTTCCTCAAGGCTGTTATCAATCCATTCTCCACCCAGCCTGTATTTGTGCTTGGCAATGCCCTGACCCAGGTACAGAACCTTGCACTTGGGTTGAACCTCATGCAGTTTGCTCAAGCCCACCTTTCAAGCCTGTCAAGGTCCCTCTGGATGGCATCCCTTCCATCCAGTGCGTTGACTTCACCACACACTTTGGCATCATTAGCAGACTTGCTGAGGGAGCACTCAATGCCACTGTCCATGTCTCTGACAAAGATGTTAAAAAGCACCTGTCCAAGTACCAATCCTTGGGGTACACCACTCATCACAGGTTTCCATCTGGACATTGAGCTGTCAATCCTCGCACTTTGAGTGCAACCATCCAGCCAGTGCCTTACCCAATGAGTGGTCCTTGTATGGAATCTGTACGGTTCCAGTTTAGATAGCAGGATGTCATGCAGGACAGTGTTGAAAGCTTTGCACAGGTTCAGGTGGATGATGTTAGTTGCCCAAATAAAATGAAAAACTGCAGATTGACAGCTTGTCTGTAAAAGTATACATTCTTAAGCAAAAGCATCCCTAAAGGAAGCATTTGGGACATTTCAAGCTGTTTTTTCCTATTTTCTTTCTGTCACAGCTGTCAAAACTCCTGTTTTTGTTTTTGTTTTTTTTTCTTAATGCTCTTACTATAAGCTGGTCACCCCAAGACAGAAATCCTTCCCTCACACTTCCCATGTTTTAACTTATTATTTGGGAACCGGACTAAAATAAACACTGAAAAGGTATTTATATATATATATACACACATATACACACACACATATACACACAGTCTATAAATGTGTGCACAAATCTAAGTACACATGCACCACATCACCCTTCAGTAACGGCTGCTTTTTAAGACTGTCTCTCCACTCAGATCCTCTGCCAGATGACACAGTGTCCTGCAATGTCCCAGGGAGCTCCTGGCCTTCCTGCTGCTCTGCATCACCATTCGCACTCCCAGTGAGCCCCTCCTGAGCATGCAGTCCCCTGTGAATAGGAGGCATCTTCTCTTAGAGATAAATTAGCTATGGAGTTCCTCTTCCGCACGACACCAAGTTCTACATAAAAGTTTAAAAATTACCAAAAAATGCAGCATGGTGGAGGTCTCTGTGTTCTTTAACAACATGCCACATGGCTGCTGCATTAGTCTCTTTTCTTGGCATCAGCATTTACATCCTACCTGTCCCAGCCTCCTTGCCAGCCTGAAACACACATCTCTATGCCCAAAGAACTCTATACCCTCCTCTCCATGAACCAAGTGAATCCAGAACTCATTCCCTAGACCAGACTGAATTATTTCCTAGAGCAAGACTTAAAGCAGTGTGCTCACAGAGGCAGGAGAGCCAGAAGAAAAGTTTCCCAAACAAATGCTGGACTATAAACAGAGGTCAGATTTGTCCTCACTGAACCTCAGTCCCTGAGTTCAACAGCTTCACCAGCCTGGGCACCATGGCAGGAATGGCTCTGTCAGCAGCTGGATTTGAGAGGTTTAAGTAATCTGCACACACTGTGTCACTGAAAGCACACATGGTATGCTGTCCAGGAACTCCCTTCCCAGGACTCTTATTAGCAGACACACCTGACTTCCCTTAAAAAGAAATGAATCAAAAAGCCCTAGTGTCACCAACCCAGTAAACAAAGGCTTTTTTGCCACAAGCAAGCGACTGTCAGGAGTGGCATCCACACCCGAGGATGTCAGCAGGCTGGTTCTGAAGCTCTGTGACACAGCTTACAAAAGGCACAGCCAGGGAAGAGCTGGGAGTGGAAGGGGCAGTGCACGTATTCGCTTTTACGGTCTCTGCTGAGGCCCTAAGCAAATGTTACAGCAAACAAGGCCGTGATTTTCAAACTTTCGTGTGTCTAGAAGACAGAATGGTTTGGCTGACGAGCACCACAACAAATCGCTACAAAGGCGCAGCCGTCACACCTCGGGCAAACAGCTCGGCTGTCCCCGCCACCGCGATTCAGAAGTTTTAAAACACAGCGCTAGGCCCAAGGAGAGCCAAGCGCCAGGCTGTGCCCGCCGCAGGCCCTTCCCGCCCCGGCGCTCACCGTCTCCCGGCCCGCCGCGCTGCCCCGCGGCCGCGGCTGCTGCTGCTGCTTCGCATCGAAGGCGGCGCCCACCGGGCACCAGCTGGTGCTGACGGCCCGGCCGCCCGGCCCCGCCGCCCGGCCCCGCAGCGCCCGGCCCCGCAGCGCCCGGCCCAGCGCCGCCGGCAGCGCCCGCCGGCAGCCGCCCAGCATGGCGAGGCGAGGCGAGGCGAGGCGAGGCGAAGCGAAGCGCAGCGGTCCCCGCCGCGCCGCGACCTCCGCGCGTCCTGCCGCCGGAGGAGGAGGAGCAGGAAGAGCGCCGGGCAGGGGCGGAGCTCCCTGCCGCCCGCCTCCCGCCAGCGCGCCCGCTCCCTCGCTGCCCGCCCGGCGGCTCCGGGGCGGCCGTGGGGCGGCCCGGCCCGGAGCGGGCCCGCGGGTCTGCGGGGCGGGCCCGGCGAGCTGGCCGGGGTCTGCCCGGGTCTGCGGGCGCCGGGCGGGCGGCCGCGGTGGGAGGAGGGGCCTCGCCGACTGAAATCGCGCCTACATGTTTTCCAGTTAGACCTAAATCCACTTTAAAGCGGTTTTTTTTTCTCTAGGTGGTATCCTCTTACTGAAAATTAACCCTGTGTTCTGTCTTCGTGTCCTAGTGTTTCCTAGAGATTCAGCCACCATTGAAAGGTGCAGCTGTTTTTCCTGAAGAAATCCACCTTGCTGTGTGATCTGTACTCAGGTTTCAACAACTGTGGGGTGATGTCTGTGTTTCCTCCCCTCCTCGGCAGCTTTCAGGGTGGTGAGAAGCCCATCCTTATGCTCCAACATTGCATCTGCACTGAATTTCATGATGCTGACCCATGTTGCCAGGGCAACCAGAGATACCAGTACAGGCTTGGGAGGACATGCTCGAGAGGAGCCCTATGGAAAAAGACCCGGGGGTACTATTGGATGAAAAGCTGGACATGAGCCACCAATGTGCAGTTGCAGCCCGGAGGGCCAACCCCATCCTGGGCTGTATCAAGAGAAGTGTGGCCAGCAGATCGAGAGAGGTGATTCTGCCCCTCCACTCTGCCCTGGTAAGACCTCACCTGGAGCACTGCATCCAGCTCTGGAGCCCCCAGCACAAGAAAGATGTGGACCTGTTGGAGCGTGTCCAGAGGAGGGCAACAAAAATCATCAGAGGGCTGGAGCACCTCTCTTATGAAGACAGGCTGAGGGAGTTGGGGTTGTTCAGCCTGAAGAAGAGAAGACTCCAGGGGGACCTTATAGCGACCTTCCAATAGCTGAAAGGGGCCTATAAAAAGTCTGGGGAAGACCTGTTCACTGGGGCATGTAACGATAGGACAAGGAGTAATGGTTTCAAGCTAAAGAAGGGTAGATTTAGTTTGAACATTAGGAAAAAGTTCTTTAATATGAGGGTGGAGGATCACTGGAACAAGTTGCTTAGACAGCTGGTGGAGGCCCCATCCCTGGAGACATTCAAGGTGAGGCTTGATGGGGCTCTGAGCAATCTGTTCTAGTGTGAGATATCCCTATTTATTGTAGGGGAATGGACTAGATGACCTTTATAGGTCCCTTCCAACCCAAGACATTCTATGATTCTGTGTCAACTGGCATCTCTGCTTTATTCTCATTTTAAGAGGAGGGAGTGAGAGTTACTTTTTTGAGTTTTAGGGGCAAAAGGAAAAAATGTTAAAAAAAAACAAATCTGAGAAAATTCACAGAAATCCAAGTTTTGTGGCACAGGAAATATCTCTTGATCACTTTTCCAGGATTTCTTCTTCAGTGTCAATTAAAAATTATCTTTCATTTGGGAGAGTTTGCTTTGCATTGGCTAATTCTGAAGTACAGCAGCATTTGCTGCATTTTTGCACCAGCATTGAGTATCTACCCACATCAGAGAATCCACATGGCACTTCCTTCTATCACTCTGTTTTGCTCTGTTTCAGACCTTCAGCTACACAGAGAGCAAAGCACCATATTTGAAAGCTGTAAAATCCACCCAACTGCAACAATACTCACTTGTGCCACAGATCAAGCAGCCCATGTGAAAGTATCAAATTACATGAATTCCAGGTTTAAAAACTATTTTTAAATGGTTGGATGCAAACTAAGGTTCGAGTCCATCTACATGTGCCACCGAGAAAGATATAAGCTGGCTTGGAAAATAAGTGCTGCTGGATGTTTATATAAGATGGCAGGGACCCACAAATCATGATTCCAGAATTTGAAATTTTATCTCTTTTTTTGCTCCACTGTCTTTTAAAACATTTTTCCTTCTGACCTGGCACACACACCCCGGTGTAACTACAGTAAGTGACCAAATCAGTAGTGTGTCAAGCCCAGCACTGTAGACTCTTAAATTTGTCTTCTGTTGTGCAGAAGCCGTTCCTAAAACCAACTGTCATGCAACTGCAGCCATAAGGACGGTTCATGCACAAAGCTGACAACAGTAGATTAGGACAGTTTCATAAATAAACACCTGGTACCTTGTGACTGGGACAAGAAGGCTTTTAATTCAAATTCTTCTGAGTGTGTGGCTCTGAAGCCTTGAGCAGCTGGCCGTGAAAACTTCAGCACAGTAAGTTGTGCAATGAGCAGCTGTGAATGTGACAAGGCCTGGTTTCCTACAGATACAAGCAGAATGATCCTGCACCTTCCTACTGTGCTGGCTGCAGTAACAAAAAAAATTATTCAGCTGTTAGGCAGATGGTTGGTCCCAACCTGCCCTGCTGTCCTGCATCTCCCTTTCAGTTCTTGACATACCTCTCTGGATAATTTCTCTTTTCTGTTGAATCCAGTAGAAACTGGCCAGCAGAGAACAACTTCATTAGGGAGGACTGAAGGATGCATACAGCCTTCATGGATCAAGTGGAGTTACATGGAACGTGGTGGCAGCGGCTCCAGTGGGTCAGAGGTGCTGAACAGGAGGAACCCAGAGAAGGTGGTGTCATCATCACCATCTGCAAACAGCCCATTGAAAGTCTCTCCTTGGTGAGCCTGCAGCCACACCTCATCTCCTCCCTGTAGCTCCAGGATGGCGGCTCCCGAGGCCTGGTCCTCCCCACTCTGGTACCTGTCCACCGTGTGCAGCATCTTGATGCCATTTTTAACTAGGGCTACTCGAACATTCCTTGAGTAGACAGTGATGTGGTAGGTGAAGTAGTAAACACCAGGATATTTACAGGTGAACTTGCCAGTACCTGAGTTGTAGTCATTTAGACTGTTATACAGCACCTTGTCAAACTTGATCGGGCGATTCGGGGGGGGAAACTTGGTGGCAATTGTAAGGCCAACACTGAAAGCACTCCTTGGCAGGACTCCTGGGGCACCTACATTGCCCTTATCTCCTCTGTCTCCTTTCAAGCCTCTTTCTCCCTGAACTCCTGGATTACCCTGTGGCCCCTGATCTCCAGTATCACCTTTAGGACCTGGATTACCAGTCGGGCCAATTGGCCCTGGAAAACCAACTCTTCCAGGATGGCCAATTTCACCCTTTGTCCCTTTTGGACCTATGGGCCCAATGTCTCCTTTTAAACCCTTTTGTCCCTGCAGTCCCAGCTCTCCCTTCTGACCTTTGTAACCCACTGACCCTATAATTCCTTTTGGTCCCAGTTTCCCAGGTCGGCCTCTTTCTCCTTTATCTCCTTTGTTTCCCTTCTCTTCAACAGTCCCATTGGCTCCTAAGTGAAAAAACAAAACAAAACATGTATGTGTAGGTGTGTATCACCACTGTACATACTGTGCTCACTGTACATACAATTTCTTATATATTTAAGTGCAGGATAAGCATAACATCTGAAGAACCTGCTATTGTTATAGAAAACAGATGCCCTGGCTGAGAGCAGCAACAATGTGGCGTGAGTTGTCTACATGCTAATGGGAGCACTGATAGCTCACATCATCTCAGGCGCAAGCAGCATTTGTCCAGGCACTTGTTTTCAGCCTAGACATTTCATTATACAAAATGGATGAGATGATTCATTATTTAATCAGAGGAAGTTTCTATATGGACAAGATCCATAACTTATTTGCCATATGTTTCTGTAATTTCTAAGTGATTGAACTTGGCTTGGTTTACCTAGATTGCAACTGCAGCGCAACTAAAGGCTTTTTGTCTTTGCTATTTGCTACCATGTGCTCTATTATCTGTCATCCACTCTTGGATTGAAGTTCATAGCCTTTGAAAATCCTCTGATTGCTGCACAAGAATTTGAAGGGATAGGTCTTATTATGGGCATGTTAGCAGTCAATAGACAAAAAATATCACAATAATCATATACTCTGTCAATCAGGAAAAGAAGATGATAATTTCTGCATAAGAACCTCTGGCTTCTGGTGGTTGGAATGATGCTGTTTTTACAGTTTACTGTTCTCAATTTAAAACTGAGAGTATTGAATAGCAGCAGCAAATGAAAACGGGTGAGATTGTATGCTGAGGCTCTGGTAAAAGCAACACAGGTCCATCAGGACAAGGATACAGGAGAGGAATTGTAATTTTAAACAGCATTTGTGGCCTCATGTCTCACACTTCTTCCAGGACTGGGGTAATTTCTAATAGACTGGAGAAAAGTCTGAGTGATGTAGAGTAGCTTGTAATTACACCCATGCAATGTGTATACTGTGTTATTTCTCAGGATCAGCTTTGGGATTTTGGAGAATCTGGACACTGCCTCTGGCAGGCTTCCATGCTTTTGAATATATACATTGGCAACTCCAAGGATGAACAAGCAATTGGGACTTACTGAATTACTGAACTCAGCCACAATGGCTGAGTCCCTGCTTTTATTCACAAGTCCCTCTGCACGTGTTCATCCATCTGACACAGGAGACATACTGCATATGCATAGGCTGGCTAAACGGATGAAGTATACAGGATATACTCTATTTTTAGGTGCCTAACTTGTATCTTCTACGAGTTATTGTAGAAGTTCCTTTCCCTGAAGTTGCACACATATATAGGAGCCTCACTTTCCTGAGGTAGCACAGATGTGGTGTCTTCATCAGCAGCTGACAAAAAGGTCAGCGATTGGAAAGGTAGGATAACAGGCTGAGCAAACAAGTTTTAGGGCATCAGAGGCAGTGGGATAATTGGAGGTGCCAAATTCCTCTTGTGTATTGTCAGTATATTTGTGCAGCCTCTACTGCTTCTGGGAAAAAAAGTTTTTTAACCTTCATGGTACTCTGCTACAGATAGAATACATAGCAAAGTCAGTGCTCACAAACACAAGTGCAGCAGCTGATAGACATACAATAAATTGAAACACTTCTCTCTGACCTCGTTCACCTTTCTCTCCATTTGCACCATCTTTTCCTGGACTGCCAGGAAGTCCTGCTTCACCTACAGCAGAAGAGAAAAACAGATTTTTATTAAGCAATTAATTTCCTAGGAAAATTGAGATTAATCCTTCTCTAATCCTTCTTGAAGCTTGGCTAAACAGTCATGTAAAGAGTAGTGTGACAGAGAGCAGAGAAACTCCACTTGAGGACTGTGCTTTTTTGGGGCAGAGAAAATCCTTGGCATAAAGAGGTGGGATTATTGAGATATGTAGAGGAGCTACACCCTGGTCAGGACCACCAGTGTGAAAACCTCTTGTGTTGTTGCTTCCATCTATGGAAGATAACCAGCAGGAAAAGGAGCCAGGAAGCCACATTCAGCAAGAAGCTTTGCAGGAACAGGAAGCCTAGTACTGAAACAATGGTGAACTCCCCTCTCAAGAAGAGACATCTGCAGGGGTTTGGCCAATGGCAATGAAACATTGCAGTGGATGTTGCTGGTAGATCTGAGGAAGGAATTCACACTCTTGACCCCTGTGTCTAGCGTGACACGGACTTTCCACTGCTCTAAAGAGAAAAATTATAGGAATAATTTTTGTCGTAGAGGATCTGGTAGAGGATCCTGCTTATGCCAGCACAGCCACCCAAGGGTGAGTGTCAAGACGATGGAGTTAAGCTTTTTTTCGGTGATGACCAGTGATAGGACAAGGAGTAATGGATACAAGTTGGAGCATAGGAGGTTTAAGATGAATATCAGGAAAAATTTTTTTACTGTAAGAGTGCCAGAGCACTGGAACAGGCTGCCCAGAGAGGTTGTGGAGTCTCCTTCGCTGGAGACATTCAAAACCCGCCTGGACGCCTTCCTGTGTGATGTACTCTAGGTGACCCTGCTCTGGCAGGGGGGTTGGACTAGATGATCTTTCGAGGTCCCTTCCAACCCCTAGGATTCTATGATTCTATGATTCTATGATTCAACCCTGATTCTGCAGCATACACTGTCTGCAGAGGCACATCTTTCTCCAGTGGAGCAGGTGAGTCACCACAGCTTAGCTACCTGATCTGTTAAAGGCAGACGTTTCCACTAGCTTGAAAGACATTGTAGAACACTTTAGCACATCTTAAGTTAATTTCTTTTAGACTGTTAACCTGAGTTTGGTTTATGTACTAGATTATATACTCCACTGTAATGGGCTGTGATTCACAATCCTTAAGATTAGCATCCAGTAGAAGGGTTTGTCTGATAAGTAAAAGTTTGATCTGGATTGATTTGTGCAGCTGAATTAGCCAGGCCCACAATAACAGTGTTTGTGACAGGTTTATGCATTTAACCACAATGCCACCCGCATGATGCCACGCAATAGCTGACCTACCAAAAATCCTGTTGGGGAAAAGTTCTTCCACGTAACTTTGTGCACAAATTTGAAGATGCATATTTGCAGCTCTTAGCCTGTGCTTTGCATTCTGGGTTGTGACATTTCAGATAAAGTGTTATATGTCCACATGCCCATAGATGTATTGTCTTGTGCAACCCTTAATATTCCAGCATGGATACAAGGGCCATCATTATCCTGAGGCTTAAAGTACTATGGGAATTATTAGCTTTAGGATGCTGAGAAGATTACTTCTGCCTTCAGTATCACACACAGATCTCTTATATCCTGTTAGAGCAGACATGAATCCTACACTATTTTTCAATAGTCTCAATTTCTGAACTTCCCTATAGTCGCTCTTGAGTTACAGCACGTGGGCACACTCAGAAGCAAGTCCTACAATTGGAAAGGGTCAATAAAAACGATAAATCTTACCACTGCATACTTCTTATTAAGCCAAACAAGGTATCAGTTGTTGGGGTTTTTCTTACTGGGCTTGAAGGTCTTTACAGAAACATAATTACTATCTTAGAGATGCAGGAGTAGGTTTACAGGTGTTAAAATTTACAAATAGACATGAAAGTATTCCAAAAACAGAAGGTAAAGTCCTTCTTCTTTTGTTTTTATCCCACGGACCTGACCTCTCCACAATATTAGCGATCTTGCTTTCATTGTTAGGTCTTTCTTTATGTTTCCTTCTTCAAACAAGTGAATGACAGATGTCTGAACTGTTTTCTGAAGGCTAGGCAGAATAAAGCCATTGTTGCAGAGTGACTACAGACAGCTTTGAGAACTAGTGGCATTGCCTTTGCTACGTGAAATCATTTATTCTGAACATAGTACCTGTATCTCCCTTGTCACCTTTTGAACCATCACGTCCATCACGACCAGGTGTGCCATTGTGCCCAGGATTGCCGGGAATGCCAGGATACCCTTGGGTACAGACGTCCTGTATTTGTGCTTCTGCTGTGCTGACTACAATAGCCAGCAATATAATCCAGGTTTTCATTCTTTAGATTTGTTACATGAAGTTGCCTGAAAGATTTAAGAAAGCAAAAGTACATCTGCCTAAGTCTTCCTTAGAAGGGGATGCAGGGTGGGGGAGGGAGGAAAAAGAGGAAATGGGTTTTCACCATGTCTATTGTTTTGGTTTGTTTTATTTATAGTTCTTTATGTAGCATTAAGTACAATCCTGGAGACTACTGGGCACTATTACAAATAATAATTTAATTGAAATATCAGCCACAGCATCATTATACATATGAAACATTAACTCATCTTTACACAATTTAAAATGTGCCTTAATTCCCTGTGATTCAGAGCATCAGGTTATGTTTCGTATTTTCTTATGCAATATGACCGGTGGAAATAATTGAATCTGCAAAGAGAAATTTTGATGCAGGTAGATCATGAGCAGCTGAAAGTCACAAAAGGTGTTGGGAGGTTTACAGCTGCCCTTGATGTCCTCAGGATCTAGCTAGCAGACAAAAAAACACCTCAGTGCATCCCACAGAGTTCCATGCTGTTCTATTTGAACCATTAGTGCATTGACAAAGACTAGATTTCACAAATTTGTCTGAATTTTACCCAAGTTTCAAGAACATAATAAAAAGGCAACTTGGGCAAAAGTGATATTTTCTTTTTTCTCCTCTCAGCAATTACAGCAAGGAATATACAGTTGCAGCAGCCATATAACAAAGAACTTCCAGTGACCTGTATTACTCCAGCCAAAACCACGAAACCTCAATGTGTGGCCAGTCTGCAAGAAAGTGTGCTAGTAATAATGTTGTTACTGTCCTAAGCCCAAACTGACAGTTAAAATTTGAAATCATGGGGGTGATTCAGGTAGGACCAGTGATCCTGCATTCCTACACAAAGGTTCCTACAATGTTCTATTTCTCTGAGCTGTAGTTTTGCTTACATAGATAGCATGTAGGCATTCTCCTAGTTCAGAAATCTCTTTGTAAATTTCTCTAGCCAGAACATTGCCCAAAGAGGAGCTATTACATGGCCACTGCTGCTTTGCAGAGCCATGCAGAAGCCTGTCTGTATCTTCCAGCTTCCTCTTTCCTACTGCAGACTTCCTACCAAATGGCACCTTAAGCATTTGGAGTCTGTAAAGAAACCTTTCTCTCTGATCTCCAGCCTTTTGTCAGTATTGGCCATTAAGAACCCAGAATATTTCTATCAGTTTCTTAAGGGAAAAAATCATATAATTGAGCCAGTCAACCAGCTGAGGACCAAGAAGAGAGGTCTTAATGCCTACACCTCCATCTGCATTTGTCCCTGCACCTACTTGTGACTGCACAGTTGTACCTCTCTACTCCCAGGAGTGGCCTCTGGTGCCACAGGAGGTGAACTAGTGCAAAACAACCCCCTAATTCAGCACAAAGCAATCATTTTTTTCTTTTTCTTTTTCTTTTTCTTTTTTTTTTTTTAATTATTATAGTTAGTAATCTACTGGGTTAGTAAGCTGAATGACCTAAGAGAGGGTCAGAGCTGGAGCAGAGTGAGATGATGGCAAAAATATGAGGGATCAAGTAAGAGGGTCTTTTGGCAAAAACAAGTATTTAGTCTGGTTCTTCCCCTTCATGTAACTATGTTATTTAAAGTCCAGCTTATATTTATCCTTTTGTTAGAGTGTACCTCCTATATAATGTCTTTTAACATAAGCCCACTGAAATACATTAATATTTAATCTGCACACAACTGGTTTAAGTGAGTGTAAGATGAATTAATGAGAAGAGATTAGACTGAGGAAGAAAATTCAAATAAGAACAAAATTAATGCCCATTTTATTTGGAATTAGTATTCAGAAATGTCTCATGCACAGAAGCTTGGGCTATGTAAGTTAAGTACTTACACAGGTAAAAGTGATAGAATGAGTAAATAATTTGCTTTTGAATTGCTTCTGTCATTGATGAGAACTTAATACAGAGATCAGTATTCCTTTAGAAATATTGACTAGCAGTGACTAAAAAAATGTCTTCTGTTTAATCTCTTCCCCACCATTTTGCAGTCTTAAGAAACAATGCACAAAAATGCCACGTAGAGAGAGACTAGTGTGTTCTCTGTAAGAATAATTATACCCTGTTAGAAATATTTAACTTCATTTAAAGAGGGAGACCTTAATTTTGGGACACATTCCTTAGTCTTTTCGTTCTGCCTTCAGAAAAGTTCCCCATTTTGCAACTATTATGGGAAATGTGATTTATGGTGCCTTTGCCAATGGTCTAGAGAGAGATTTTGATCACCCACCAGCAAAATCCCACTTCATCTGCTGCTGCTTGTTGGTACTAAGGAAAGTTGAAAATAGATTAAACACTTGCTACTTCTGAGCTCTATAAACATTTGCTGCCTTAGTCAAGGCACTCCAGATGAGTGCAAAAGGAAGAAATGCTCTGTATGATGCTGTTAGGGTATGGTGCACCCCATGGTGAAGTCTGACTGTCCTTGTCCACTGACAGAAGACCCCATTCTCAGTTCTCAAAGGGAGTGTTTCCTGCCTAAGGGACAGAGATTTTGGTCCCCACATATGTGCTTCTCTCTACAAGCTGACAACATCAGTATCATCATCATTACCACTGCCATCATCACATATATAGGATCATTGGTCTTACCTCATTCACTTTGTGCTTGCAGTGTTCTTGGCCATCTTTAACCAGAGTATAAAAGCTTCATGTGAAGGAATGCACACCTCAGATAATGTGCCTTGAGGACAAGCACTTGTTTGGACACTACATTCTCAAAGGTCAGTGATTTAACTTTGAGAGCTGTTCAATAATTAAAACAGAGGTTTAAACTGGAATCTTCCTATTTATTCCAGTATTAAGCTGAAGTGCTCTCTGCTTTGTCTTTCTTTTACCACTGTTATGGGAAAGAAAGTTGTTAAAATGGATTAATAAGGCTTTGATTTGCCTGTTCCATTATACCAATGCATTACACAAAGGTTAGCCTTTGACAGATAGCTTGGATTGTAGAATGGAAGGCATGTCTCAGACCACTATTGTGCTACAAAAACCTGTAATAAAGTTAGTTTCTGTATTGAGCAGTTTACAATAGAACTAGGTACAAAGAGGTTATAGAAAATTAAAATAACAATGCTGTGAATGTGGCATTGCAAATATAAGGTGATTATGGAAAAGAAATAATGAGGTTGAATTGAAGTAAATAAATTGAATGACAAAGAGAGCTTCTCCTCTGTAATTAGCAGGCTCCCCATCTAGACAAGCAAACATCAGCCAAAGCTGTTGTGCTATGAAATTAAATATTATTGGTAAGTAAGTCTGAAGAAGCCATAACTTGATACTTAACTGTATCTTCTTGAAACTACTGAAACTGCTACTATCTAAGGATTAGTGGAAGTAAAGCAACTGAGCGTCTCATGAGCTCCTTTAATGTTGGACGTGAGCAGTGAAGGATGAAACCAAGAGTAACAGGAGTTAATATGTTATCAGAAGTGGCCTTAATTCACCCCTGTTGGTGCTAGTGACTGAAAACGCTGTGTCTGAGAGGGTTCCCACACTGCAAAGATATGATATGTGTGGTCTGCATATCAAACGGCGTATCCTCAGCACAGCTGAGATGAACGGTTTTCACCAAGGTCTTCACCACCACCCTATGGTAAGAAGAGATATTGCAAGCGTTATAGTGGCCTGGTTTCCATCTGGAACGTTGCATCTACTGTACTCTGTGGAAAAGGAGGGAAAATGTGCAGCAATTAGCTGCTCTACTTGAATGACCTTCTGAAGCTAAATTAGCTTCACTGTTCTGCTAATTGAGAAGAAGAAATGAGAGCCATGAGAAACAATCATTTTTGCTCATTAGGCACAATCTGAAATTTTCTAAGGTTGCTTAACCTCAGCCCCCTCTCCTGCCTCAGAAGTTTTAGTCATTAAAAAAATACCCCACCCTTGCCAGCTTAGTTCTGTGCACTCAGTGATCTGTCCTGCCATGCAGAAAACCTGGATTTATTGATGAACTTATTGATGAATTTATTGATGGTTGCGGGGTGCTGGGCAAGCCAGTGGCTCTGGGGGACAGCACTAGGGGCAGCAGGGGTTCCTGGGGACATGGCACTAGCAGTGACAGGGCCTCCCAGGGCAACAGTGTCCTTACACTGACACAGAAGAGGCTTTGAATATTACAATGGCAACAATCAGTCTACATATCCTAATCCTGAGGTGAGAATGACAAAATTCATTAGTTAATCTACCTTGATGGACTCTGCAGTTAGTCCAGTTTGATGCATTTTTAGCAGAGAACTGCTGTAGGAATGACCTTAAGGACAAATATTACCCTCAGCTGCTTTGTAATGTGCCTTGTCTCAGCACAGAATAATGCCTTGGAAATAATTACACAGTAGCAAAAGGTCATAATTTGCTCTTAAAGAATTTCAATTTAGATTGATTGCTGGGCTAATTACCTTTGTTAGGAGCTGAATATGGTGGTAATGACCATGAGCTAGATTGTTAATAAAAGAAGATAAATCTAGCTATTAGCAGAGCATCTTCTAGACACTTGTTCAGTCCTTCATGAGTTAGTATCTCCAAAGTCTGGGGTCTGCTCATAGGGAGAGGCCAAGGTTAACTGTCCCTAGCCAATCTACCTACTGACAGTTTGCTTCAGCATATTTACTGAGTCTTCTGATTTCCTGTGTGCCAGTAACAAGGGAGAATTTGGCATGTGCCTGGTTCTGTCAGTGAAGTCCTCAGGAGCACCTGGAGCTCCTCCTTCTTCCTGCAGGAGTTTCAGCTTTTGAAAAATCACTAGGAGGAACTGCTGATAAATCCTCCATCATATTCTGAGAGAAACTCAGCCCTTGAAGGGCAGTGGCACTCCTTGCCCTGCTAACCTCTGCCCTCTGAGATTTGCCCTTCCGCAGAATCCAGGGATGCAAACACCTTCTAGCCTTCCCTTGTCTGCAGAGTGGTTGGTCCATCATCGCTGGTGGCCCACTCTGAATGCTTAAAATTACTCAGATAAAACCCTGCCCAGATTTCATGTGCCCTGTCCTGTTCTCCCCCCTGCCAAGATGCACAACAGAAATATCAGATGGAACATAAACAGAGGGAGGGTGTGAAGGGAGTGGGTCACTTGTCTGGTGCAACCTGCAGTAGGTGCCAGCAGAGCCATTGCCTGTGCATCCCATATGGAGTCTATAAAAGGGGTGTGTTGGTGTGTGTAAATATGTACGTATGCAAACACACACACATTCACACACAAGCACACAGACACATCTTTTTTTTAAACCAGAGCCTAAATATCCCATAGTGGCAGTATGTGAGTTCTCAGCCCTGGGCACTCATCTGGAAAATGAGAAGTCAGTTCTGACTGCAGTGAACTAAACCTAACACAGACTTAAGATTAAAATAATACATATTGTGCTGACAGTTCATACAGTTTTGACATATTCTCACAATTACTTGTTCTCCAGCTAGTTAGGAAAAGTGAATTTTGAAAAATATTCAGAAACACATTAAATATTTGTGTCCTTTCCACATATGCTACCCGATGGGCTGTTTTCCACTGCTAACTCCATTTCTCCTTTGGCACTGCAATATAAAAATGCCCAAATCCTTATCTCTGTTACGAAGGACAGATCATCGTGTAGCCTCTTAAAAATCTAACCAAAACAAACCAAGAGAAAACTGCTATTTCTGTGTGAACTAAAAGCTCTACCTGACAGATCAGCTCCCAAATAACTTTAACGCTGACGGTATGGAACAATCTACAGGATTCAGCCTGACTGCCAAAGTGTGAAATAAAATGCACAAATGAGCTCATGGCCAGATGAATTACAGTCTCCTTAGAAAGCCTATTGATCCCAATGTCCTACTCCAGTGTTTGCTCAAGGTATGTTTTTCAGACATCCGATCTGCCTCACTAAGTGCTCGGTCTGTGCCTTTCACTTTGATATTGGAGCTCTCAGCACACATCCTGCTGAAGCAGCAGCACTTGGGAGGCCTGCAAAAATCTCAGCTTTGAGGTAAATCCAGAAATACAGGTAAGAGCTTAGACATTAGAAGGAGGAGGGAAAGAACTGGCAAACCCAACTATTGAGAAAAATGTCAGTGAAGTTTGTTATTTTGTTAAAGATAATGTGTCTCAGCGAAATAGAATGTTTGATGCAGCCTGGGCAGGACAGACACACCTTTCAGCTGTGGTCCCCTGCTTGGTCAGAATACTGAGAAATGAAAAACTTCCCTGAATCAGAGCAGTAAATTGGATCTCCAGCAGCATTGCCCATTGCTTTAATGAGCAGGCAGGTATGCCTGTTCACACACATTTACAGAACACACCTTTGGGGTGAACCCTTTCAAAAGGTTTTGCTTTTGCTCCAAAGAAAATTTCATCCTCCTTACCTAAACTACAGTACTTAAGTCACCACCTTCAGTTAGCAGGAGCTTTATTAATACAGAAGCTGCATTTGCATTTACCTCCAAGAGGTACTGTGGGAGCTGTCTGCCAGGACAAGGTAAAGTACAGTGATAACACATGCATAAGGCTGAGACAATAACAAGGATGGTTTTTGTCTCAATGACGAAGACTTCAACCCCAAAATCAGGTTTAGTAATTATTAAAATTAACTTGTGCTGGGAAGTACAGTAGCAGTTACTGGGAAACCAAGACAGGAGGGTGCGATGCTTTTTGTATTAAAAGACTAAAATAAATATAACAATGGATACATTTTTGCATCACAGAGGGTACTTTGTAGACAGTATTAAAAAAAAAAAAAACATAACAATTTGCAAACTGCACAATGAAGTTTTATAAGACACAGCTGAGGAACTTCAGCTTTGTACATTATTTAATTCAAACATGTACAGTAAGAGAAAAATAATGGGAATGTAAGTTTGTACTCGTTTCCAGAAAATAAATTCATTTGACAAACAAAGTTTCAAGAGTAAATAAACCTTGTAATGCAATTACTTTAGAACAAATGCACATCAAGCTACTGCAGTCCTATACATTGTACTTCAGCCGTCACCAGCCAGTTCAACTGCTATGTAGCCAGGAGACTTCACTTACAACATGTAACAGCACACAGATGGCAAGATGCAGAAAGCAGTGTACGTGACATAAAATGTTACAAAACACTTGTCAAAATAATATATATATGCAAGTCGTCCCTAGTATTTACAAGAAATAGTTTTAAATTAGAGATCATTCAGAAGGCATCTTCTACATACAAATGCCACACATGTAGAAAAAAAGTAGAAAGGCAGTCAAAGAAGGGTACTGTGTTAGTTATGGCTAAAGACCTTTGGCTCCAAAACTCTTATAATTATTTTCAAAAGACAACTAAAATGTGGAACATTTGAGTATTCTGTCTTTGAACTCCGTTATTATGCTGACCGCTAAAACTCAACGTGAAATTTAGCATGGCAAGAGCCACTTGTAAAACAGTATTATTATTTTTATACATCAAATGCTCTGAGTTGGATGTAATTATGGTTTGGCATTTTCCTAACTCGGTGGGAACACATTTGAGGACAATTACATTTTACTGCATCTCATGCACAGTCTGAGGTTATCTGCTCAGCAGGCAGTCAGGAAGGCTCTGGCTGCGCTTTATCTAAATGAGGCACAAATGTACTTAGTAGTTGCCCTAGAACTTTTTATAGTAACTTAAAGCATGCAAAAGTGAGAGGAAAGATGTTGCTGTCACACCTTTCTGATCATGTAAGTTTTGTCATCAGAAAGAGGATCAGGCCAAGAGTTGCTAGAATACAAAATTATACATTTTAATTGCAACTCCTTTTTCCCACAGACTCTAAAGTCAGGCTGAACCCCAAGTAAACATTTGTCTTGATTGTTGGATAATATAATTGTGTATTTTCATGTAACTAGAATTTGTTTAAAAGATTTTGGTGTAGTCTAAGTTTGGCCTGTCTTGTTATATTTTATATTATTCTGTTGCAAGGTCAGACTGCAAAGAAAGACACAGAGAATATTATAAAACAGCCAGGTCTATATGTAAGGTAGCATACATAAAACTCTCCTGAGTAATCTGCACCATGAAACATTTGCTTTTCATCTCTCTGAAATACACGTCTTGATTAAAAAAAAAACTGCTGCATCTAAAACTGTATGTGAACATTTCTCTTCATTTTTAGGGCTAAGGCACCAGCACCAGCAATGACACGTCAGAAGACAGATGCAACCCAAAACCTCCTTTTTTTTCCAGCACTCCACAGAACCGAGCCCTGGAAGGAAGTAGGTTCTAGCAAAGACACGTATGTAAGTAAATGTAGATGTCAAAATGTCTTCACGTCCAGCTTGGAAAGTTTCTGGGTCAGCACTGCAATCCAACTCCAGAATAATTTTTAAAAATTATTATTTATTTATTCTTGCATCCAGAACAAGTCTTTCAAAATGCTATTATGGAAAACATCTTCTCCACTTCCACAGTACGTGTATCACTTTGGTTTGCCAGCCTGAACGTGGCAAGTACCCACAAAAATGGGTATGTAAGAAATACAAAAGGGTTACTCATTTAAGGGGAAGGGCATGCATCCATGTCTGCATTTGGAAGTCTGTTACTTGTGCTTAAATTGAGCATTTAGAATTATCTTTAAAAAAAATCTGAACAGAAACAGCCTGTTTTAAGCGTCAAAAGAAAAACACAACCCAGCAACTGTTTTTCAATAACTTTCCTGTGCATTTGCTTTAAGCTGGATCACTGAATGTGTCAGTGCAGATTTCTGGTTCTGAACTGTTTCAGGTCATCTTCCATCACTATGGGAAAGCACAAGCCATGAAGTTCACTATGCAGTGAACAATCTGGCTGAGCATCACCAGACTTTGCATTATTGCTGGGCTATATACAGAAGGCATTTGAAATGTACAGTTGTCAAAAGATGTCATTTAAAATCAAAACCACAAACCTGGGCTTTGCAGAAGTTGCCACCAAGTTATCAAATCACAAAATCTAACAACTAGTGGGCTTCACAACACTGATGATAAATAAAAATATAGAGGTAACAATAGTAGTAGGAACAAATACATGTATAAAGGCTTTTTTACATTGTTGTTAAGTTGCCTGGCCTCTAGCCCCTTGTTTGTTCTTCATTTATTACAGATTCATGACATGGCTGATTGTGTCCATTGTCAAAGAATACCCTTGGATCTACCCTTATCATCAGATAATGCCCCTAATCAGCAGCATAGGATAAAGTATTGTGAAGACATTCATAGCAAATCAGTTCTGAAACTTACGGAGTCTTTCTTTCCTTCCGTATTACCAGCAGTCTTGTCATCCTTAATGAGAGTTATCAAGCAGAAATGATCAGTGCTGCAAATATCAACATACTGTTTCTTCCTGGTTACTTTAAAGTTATTCTCCCAAATCAACTTCATGTCATATGCAAATTGTTGCAATGCAAACCACAGGTTGCATATGCTGGCCAGAGCTGACCTTGACTGAGTCAGGTTCTTCCCCTTCCAATACAGACTGACAACTCTGAGAAAAAAAAATCTATCTCTGATCCATACAATTTCTCTCACCCTTCCAGTAAGGACTTCTCTTTCTTTGTGAAAAAATAATTGGTCAAAACTCACTGTCAATTGACTGGGTATAAGAAGCATGGATCCAGACTGCTTCAATATATTTACATTACCATGCATCCATTTTTTTTTAAGTCAAGCTATATGAACACGAAGTGTGAGAACTATGTAACACAGCCAGGAGCCAGCACATACTATCTCAACTCTGACTTTGTACATTCACATTATCTCCATTAGAAAATAAAAAAATACTTTTTATACAGAGAAACAAGAATATTGGAAATATAAAGAAGCGCCCTCCTAGGCAGAGAAGTGCACAAAAAGTGATATAGAAGCTCTATACTGAAGAGCACATGTGCATGCAGTATAGTATATTGCTGTGACTGAAAGTAACCCATCTGAGATGCCCTGGGCTCCTCCTTTCCACTTGTGTGCAATAAATGCACATACCTTTACGGTTAGTTTCACACTCCTATCATGTTTCTACATGACAGAATAAAATTTCCCTGTTCCAATCTGGAATATGGTAAGGCCTTGCGGGATGTTCTCCTGCCATTTGGCAATTTAATAGAACAAGACAGGAAGGATTAGGGTCCACTACATTCTGCAGCAGCTGGTTAATCACATAGGATGTCTCCACCTGACTTCTAACAGCTGGTCTCTGCTCAGTGCTCCGAAAGGAAGGAGAAAACTCTCCTAAGATTCCTTGCTGATACAGCCCTAAGGAAAAATTCCTCCCTATCCTAGATTTGGCCATCAATATAAAGTTAAATGAAATGTTACAGTGACCTGCTCGATTCTATCACTACTTCAACCTAAGAAACCAAGATCAAATACTGCTGCTTCAGAGTTACAGCGAGTTGTCTTTGTCAGAACTGAGACTGCTCTTCATCAGCAATGCTGACACGTGGCAACATTAACTTCAGAGCACTCCTGAGGAACTTCATTCTTCCTCTAGACAACGGTAGTGTTCCTGGCTTAAGGAAGCCCAAGGTTTTCCCTCCAAAACCGGAGATTCACTGAGCTCCAAGAAACCTAACCATGTCTTCAAGGTCCTTCTCTGGAGTAAGTCTCTCTCCATGCCAATGTCCCCCCTAGGTCCTTAGCCATTCACTTTTTAAAGGGGGTGAGTTTGTTGAAGGTGTGCCAGAAGAGAGACGGCTTCCGCTTGGGTTCTGCCAGGGCAAAAACCTGCTGCTGAGGGATGCTGGTAGGCACAGTGATGTGGCGCTGATGAATAGGGTGCAGGCTTTGGTGTGGAGGAGGCACAGGACACCCATTGTAGCTTACACCTGCAAAGGAACAGTTTAGGAAAGCACATGAATCCGTTGGCAGAGCAACCAACACTGGGAAAACTGAAGCACAGAACCAAGGGACAAATTCAATAGTCAATACAAGCCAGTATGGATTTTTCCATGATCTTGAATGGAAGCACTACTAAAGGTTATTTTTTCTGATGTTAAGCTTTTTAATTGCTGCATTGATTTGGCTTAAGAAGAGAATAATACCAGTAAAAATAACATTACAGAATTACCAAAAATAAGCAGCGGTTTCACATCATCTGGCTATATTGTTAGCACAAGCGAATTCTTGTATTTCAAAGGAATGACTTAGCACAGTAGACACTTGCATTTTCGTCAA
Organism: Apus apus; assembly: GCF_020740795.1. Classification (NCBI taxonomy): domain Eukaryota; kingdom Metazoa; phylum Chordata; class Aves; order Apodiformes; family Apodidae; genus Apus; species Apus apus. The sequence continues at coordinate 20,018,181 of NC_067282.1, forward strand.
GTTTTAGACTAATACTGCTACCAATAAAAATGTTATTTTTTCAATTTGGAAAATACTTGTACAGGCTAATGTTCTCAGACTTTGACCTTTGTGCATTCTGAACAGAATCTCCTGATAAAAATTTTCAGCCACTCCCCTGAAAATACGAACAGATTTTTTAAGTTTCTAGTGACTGATAAAGAAAAAATGCTTTAATATTAATCCCAGGGAGCAGAGGACTACCTAACATCAACTCCTTCACTCCTAAATTTAGGCTTTATCTGGTCCCATTTGCTGAATTTTTTCTCTCAACACACTAGAGATGTACCCAAATTTGACCTTAATATGGAAAAGGACAAAATCACAAGGCATTTTCTGAGAGAGAAAAGGCGTAAAAAAGCTGTTTCCAGAGAAACACTTTTCTAGTCCATCCTTCCTTCTACTCTAGGACAGCCATTTTGAGTGTTGTTATCATAAATACAGCAATACGTGGTTTGCCAAAAGAACTTTGGGATATTTTACACAAAGCACAGAATTGCTTAAGAACAGGCTGTCTCAGTAAAAGCAAAGGAAGGAATCAGTAACCCTCATTTCTAATTTAAACTCTGCATGCACTTTCTTACATCCTTAAATAAACTGCCTATCTCTTGAGTTTCTTCTCTAATAAAGAGAATTACTGACTTGTTGGTCTGAAGGAGACTGGGGAGCTGATTTAGTAGACAGAAAGGAATCTGATCTTAAAATACATGTTAATGGAAATTATTTTAACTCCACGTAAACCATGATTTTTTTTTTTAAAGATTGAAGAACTCAACCATAGCCAGATTGTGCTATTTTCTAACAAAAATAACACTAGGAATGCAAAGCAACTCTGACCACTCACCTTTCATTTTTCCATGCCTTGACTTACGGGCATTTTGCATGGCTTGCTTCTTCTGGTTTTCTGAGATTTCCATTCCTGTGTCAAAAGGTAAATTAGGGCATTGGTATAAAGATACTGTATCTAATAGTTGATTATGTAAAATTGAAACAAATAAGTAAACTATAAACAATTTTTAGTAAATCTTAATAGTAATATACCTGAAGTTTTAGATGTATGTTTTACTTTTCATATAAATGTAAAGATAGCTTTTCACTGGGATGACAACAGGAACATTAATTTGCCTGTAGATTACTGGGGAAAGCTGCTTTCCAGTTCCTGCAAATGGCAATCACTGGAGAACCAACCACACAAAATGTTCCTTTTATAGCCAAGTTCAGACAACAAGAGATTAAAATAATTGTAAACACTTCTGAAAGCCTCATGTCACCAAGCAGTAGATCACAAATGCAGAATCTGTTTCTTTTTCATGCACTATGAGCTAACTTGGGGTAACAAACTGAAGTCACTGCTACTGAAGCAGTACAAGTTTGGGTGTATTTCCCTCCACTCAGAGAAGACAGTATCACAAACTCTGCCAGATACCAAAGCACGCTGTGATGTGGTTGTGGCTGCATCAGACTGGGGTGGATCCCTCACTCCAGTTCCTCGTGTACTCGTCTGCACTCTTGTATGATTTACATGATGCTATAGTATGTGGTCAACCCTGTGCTATTTACTGTCATGTGACTGATCTGTGCTGAGTACAGAGAGGCCAGACATCTGCTATAAAAGGTGACACTAGTGACTGGTCTGGAGCCCATGTATGGGCACTCTAATTTCCTGTCCCTGTGTACAAGACAGCTGAGACAGGCTTATATGTTACATTTGCTCAAGGAGACAACACAGGTCACATGCTGTCACTCATTTTACTCATATGCACATAAAGAACACAGAAGTTGCAATTCAGAGTCAGAATGAAGCATTTGGTTTTGTTCCATTTTGCATATTCCCACTCTTCATTATACTTTTAAAATTCCCTTTAATTTTTAGCCTGAATTTATGAACAAGTTATTACAAATTAGCCTATTAAGTTAAAATACAATCACAGTTCACCATCATTCTGGGGTAGCAAAAGTTTATTTTATTCTGTAGGGTTGTTCTTTTCTTTATAGAAAGAAGGAAACAGATTTTAAAAAATGAAAGCAAATACATCAAAAGAGATCAGACCGTTTACTTAGGGTTACTATTAGTGGTTTGGAGAAGGATTTTCTGGCTGTGGCCTTTTCTTCCCATATATTCATAAAAGCTAAGAAAAGCTAGATATGGTTTGGGAGACGGTGACTTGCACCAAAGTGTCTTTGAAAATAGCAGTAAAATGCTATTTGCAGTTCTGAAGACAAGGGTATGTATTTGTTCCCTGAGTGGTTAGATTAGAGGCTTTGTGAGAAGCCCAGCAAGAAAGCTTACAAAATCAACAAGATAAATTTAAACCCGAGGCTGAGAATACTGGCACCTTTCCACTGGTTTTGGCTAAAGGAAATGTTCAATTATGCCAAAAAAAGAAATTTTAGAAAAGAAGCAGTCTTCTGTGTAATGGAGCAAACATCCAAGCCACCATGACTCACAAAACCAGATGGACATTAGCAACTACAACTGAACTGTCTTCCCTCTGGTTCATGATACCTGTGCCAGGACAGGTACATCAGAATAACGAGTGGTGACACTTGAAAAGCAAGTTTCCAGAGGCTGGATGTTAAGTCTGCAGAAAGATCTCTATGTGCTGTTATCAAAAATAGTTTCTCGTTACACTGACTCTTCTTCACTGTATTGCACAGTACCTGAAGAGTAGCAAGCAGGATGGACCCCCCTGTGCAATCCTTGTGCTCAGCACCATGGGAATTTGTGACCCAGCCTCAAAAAGGGATTAGTTTGTTGCTACTATGGCAAATCTCATTTCTGTCACTGCCACTGACACCACTGTTGAATGGTTACCCTTCTGAATGTCCCATGTTGATTTTCATGAAAGGTCCCAGTAGAATAAATAAGGACATTTAGGGCTGTAGCTGCTACATCTTTGAAATTTCCTTGGAGATTTCCGGAGCTGTGTCACCTACAAGGAATGGTGAAACCCCACTGCCTGCACTTGACAGACCTGCTGCTGCTCAGCACAAGCACTAGTGTGAACCTCAGAAGCATCCTGACATACAGCAGTTATCCTGCTCAGCATACTCTCTTGGTGCTCCATAAAGCAATCACTGCAAGAGGAGGTGTACATACAGAAGAGCTCAAGAATGCTCCTCAGAAAGGATGAAAATAGATGTTCACATTTTATCTCCCTCTGCTCAGTCCTGCTCACAAAAGTGAAGAAGCTGTGATTTATTCCATACTGTCCTTCCGTATCACTGTACTACTGTTTTCCCTGTATGCTGGAGTGGAGGCTTTCTGTAATTTTGTTGTAAGAGGGACTGTTTGGACACTCATCATCAGATCCTCTGCACTGCTTTAGTACCTTCTGATCACCTTCATCCTTTGCAATATCCACTTTATTTTAAAATAGAGTTCTGTTAGGTGAATTAGAAAAGGCAGCCACTACCCAGCCCCATGAGCACAAGGTGACTTGAACAAGCTGTATACAGGGCAACTCATGAAAGCCATCACTGTTGTGCCCCAAAGGACATAATGTCACTCCATTATGTTCTGCATGGAGAAAAATTGCTTTTGAAAAGTTTGGAAAGTTTGAGCAAAGTTTAGCTGTGGCTGCTTCATTGTTTACTGTGGTCTTGAGGCGATCTGGGTTAACTGCAACAGTTGGTGCAAAGAAGAGTTAAAACTGGTTTTAGGGTATGAATTGGAAAACTTAAAAGTATTTTCTTCAGCCCACAGACTACCTACAATATATATGGAGGAGGCCTTATTTTTGTCACATTTCCACAATTATATCATATTTCCATGTATTTCATGCAAAAGAAAGCCACCAAGATCAAAAGGTTTACACTTATAATCTAAGGGTCATTATTCCTGTCTTCCTATCCCTCTGATCAGACATTTTGTGTGAACATGGAATATGAGATTTGGCATCTTGTTTCAATTTTAATAATTTCTGAGTTACATCATTCATTTCACTGCACTTCCACTATTAACCTGCTGTCATCCAAAGAATAAGCCTGAAGTGTGTTATAAAAAGGAGTTCTCATGCAGTCAACACACACAGATGCACTAATATTTCCATTACTTCCTTAGGAATATTAAAAAGTTTTCTTTTTCTTATTAGTTTGCTGCCTTCTTTCTGCATGTTTTGCCAATTAAATTTTGCTGGAACTTTTGTCACTGATCCTAAAGGAAGCAGGAAACTGAAAAAAATTAAAAAAAAAAATAATGGCACCAAAGTTATGCTCACACAGAAGGCACTGTCCTTAGAGTGTTCCACAGGCTGGGGGTCTAAAGCTGATCCTGGATTTGCAAGGTCCTTCCTTTTTTCTGTAAACTGCCCAGTGGTGCTATCATTTGGTCTGTAACTAACAATACTATGCAATTGCACAGATCTACTGGACACAGGAGGTGCCATTATATGACACCAAGAGTAAAAATCTTGAATTACTGCTGCTGGGCTTTACAATAAAAGTGTCCTTAAGAATAGATGTTCTGGGCTCATGATTCATACAGAAGTGCTGGAATTTAGTATGGATTTTTATTATTGGTCTCTGCGAAGTGCATCTTGTCATATCTCATATCTCATTCTGCTCCATAATGCACCACATTTCCATGGGTTATGCTGTGACACGGATGTCACAGCTGACTGCCCTGGACCTTTGGCCCACAGCAACAGAGCAAACACACCTGAATAGGCTTCACTTACACAGCTTAAGGTCATGCCGGGTGAGAAAGAGACACCAGTCCCAGAAGAGAGAGTGCGCATCTGCACAAAGCATAAAGAAATGTAAAGGCCCATTGTTTTTACCCCCATTTAGAGAGGAAATCCATCTACTTACCCATTTCCTTGTCTTCCTGAACTCTTCTCCTTTCACTTTCACACGCTTCCATCCATCTTTTTTTATCCTCCTGTTTTTTTGCACAGAACAAATGAATCTCTTCTGTTGCTCTATTTATTATTTTAAAAGCATTCTTGACATTAATGTTAAAGTCTTTGTCTCTGCCATCTTCAGTGTCCACAATTTCCATCTCATCCATGTCAATACGATCTTTGTAATACAAGATGTCCCTTCTCAGTAAGTCCTTCTTACAGAATACAAGTTGATGGTCAAAAAGGAAGAATGTCCTCTGCTGGCTTTTGCCTTGCTTTGATATTTTGGTCAGTTCTCCTGAGTGGATCAGTTCTGAGCTTCTGGCTAACACATCTGGTCCCTAAGAAGATACATATATGTAGTAAGTAAAAAAACATGCTAAGATCTTGCTGTGTGCCTCATCAGTCTCATAATCAAGATTTAAGTCCATTTTCCTTTATTTTTATTATTAGATTTGAGAGTGTCATAGAATGTAGATAATCTCATACAGGCAAACTCTATGACTGTGATTCTGCTCTACTGTATTTCTGCATAAATCAGGAGGAACCTCATTAATGTCAGTGAGGCAGGTTCAAGTTCTGACAAAACTACCCAAGATCCAAAGAAGATTCTACAGGTCCAGCATTTTGAAAAAAACAATTTTTTCATCTCAATGCAATTTCATCTCAAAGACAAGTGCCCTTGTTAATACAGGCAGCTCTTCCTGATTTATGAGCAAGGTAATCAGTAACAAGAATCACTGCAAATGAAGCAACTGGACTTTTAACAGAGCAATGACCATTTGAAAAGCAGACACCATAAACTACTATGCAGAAAGACATGCAGTTCTGTACACAGTACCTTTGCTCAGGAAAGGGGCGGGCTGGCACTTACCTCCCAGTCTACAATAGAGACTTGCCAACGTGCAATCTTGTCTATGCTTTCTAATCTTCGTTTTCGCTCATTGATCAGACATGCTACATTCTTCATAGCCTCGTATGCAGCTTTTATGTTGTTATAATCACTGTGAAATGTAGGCAGGTTTCAAAGATCACATATCCAATGGATATGATGCAATCACAAACTGACACAGTGCCTGAAGTATTAGCCTGCATTACCCATATATCCCTCTACTCAGGGTACTTAAATAAGAGAAACCTGATTCTTGGCTATCCTGACCTCACATATTAGCCTGCACTGCTAGGCTTCGTCCAGGAGCAAATTATTAACCTGGTGGCAGGAGGCAGAGGAAGTAGATTCATGAATTGCAATACTGTCTCTGCTGAAAACAAGGGTAGAGCTCCCATTAACCTCAGTGATACCTCCATTTCACCAAAGCAACCTGTTTTTCAGCGAGATTTTACTGGGATTTTAGTGAGAAGGGCATTCTTTTAATCGTGTTTAACAACTTTGTTTTCTCCTTCTTGTTTTCTATGGCTGGGTCAATTAATACAAATGGAGAACTCTTATGTGGGCAGAAAAAGTATCAGAAGCAACCTCACACCGGGTGAGCAAGGGACCCAAGAACATGGGCACAGAAGAGAGGAATTAGGGAGACCATGCTGACAAAGTGGCCTATTTTCATGGAACAAGTGTGTGAGAGCCAAGATGGTCACCTTCCCCTGCCTGCTCCAGGTCAAATGCAAGCCTCCTATCTTTCTTCCATTGTTCTGCTTCCCTCCTTCTTTCCCTGAGCTCCCCACATGCTTATGAATCTCCCCAGCTGTAGGAAGGCTTTCATTCCCCTTTGAACAACTTCCATCATTCCTTCACATTCCTCAAATGGAGTCTCTGAGAAGACAGAAGGACAGAGACATACTTCTTGCCTCAGAGTCCCAGAAGTCCTCTTGCAGAAAAGGGAGCTAGAGGCAGAAGACAGCATGAGCCAGAAATAAACCCTGCAAAGGGGTCAACCTCACTGTCCCTTTTACCTGCTTCTGTCTCAGCTCCTATTTTAATCTGCTGCTGGATGCACTTCCCTTCTAAATCTGCCCATTACTCTCCTCTATTTTTATATATGGAAATTTTTTTCTGCCACACTGTAGACGATAATTGAGATTAACAATAACAGGATCCCACTAAGGCCAGGGAGATGTCCCACAGGGTGACAGCAAGATATCCACCCTGCTACTCTTGCCCTTGCCTATCTCAGTTCCTTCTGTCTCTGTTGGTGTGATTGTTATGCCACACCTGCTGCATAACCTGTGGCCTTCACAGCAGGCTTTGCACATGAGATCGTCAAAATTTTTTATGACAACCAAAAAACCCAGTTGGCTGGAGCTTTTCCAAGGCTTCATGTGCATGTAGGCCTGCCTGCTTGAAAGCATCTTGGTACACTGGGCACCTGTCTGTGTTTGTAGGCATCTCTGGATGCTGAGCCACAGCAAACGAAAGCAGGTACTGTGGGTGGGAGGTGGCAAGATCTCACTCTCACTTCAATAGCTCACAGAACAATCCTGCTAAAATTAGCAGCAGTGAAAGAGATACCCATGTTAGTAACTGTTACTGCAGGACTTCCCAGGTAGCCATGGAACTGAATGGAGGCATGTCACACCTGGATGTCTGTACTTCACATCCCCTATATTTTGTTTCTGGCAAACATCCTATGGTCTCCAAGGGGAGTTTTCTCAGGGTTAAAGAAGTGCAGACAGACTTCAGCCAAGGAAGCATTGCCTCAGGCTGCACTTGGACCTTGAGCACAGAGGTCACAATGGAACATTTTTCTTGCAGTTGTACAAGGTAAAAACCCAGATATTTGAAGATAAAAATCTTAATTTAGTCAAAGATTTAATAAGCTCAGGGGTATACTAGAAAAGCTAATAACCTGCAACTTTATTCCTTACTTGTTCCAGGTGAGTATCTAATATCTGGACTTCACTGCAAACAAAGGCAATGTTTATTACTAATACATTTATAAAAAACATTACCTCTAAACTTGTTCAGATTGTGGTTTTTTTTCTATTCCTTCTTTAACTTTTCTTGCATCCATAACATTTATGCAGCTTCCCCTTTTCTTTGGTGGATTTCCTTCTCCCTCATTTCTTTGACATATTGGCTATCCCTGCATCCTACTTCAGCACTTTCTCCCTTTCCTTCATCCTCTTTCACTCATTCCTCATTCTGTCTTGCATCCTGTCAGTCCCTTGTGCTGCGTTTTCAGATGCTGTTTTTGTTAATATCTCTGATGGTTTCAAGGTGCCCATCTAGTAAGGAGCTCCTGTCTATAATGGTCAATGGGAGTTTTGCTCCTGATCTCCAAAGCTTCAGTGCCATGTCACCCAGAAAGCTTGAATAATTAGGTGTTATTACTATTAGAAGATTGTTTCTTTTCATTCTCTCACCTGTGCTCCTGAGTGGTATATTTGAGCAATTCTGCAAGCTGCAGGGGGTATTTGCAGATTTTCTGTACAGGCGTGAGAAGAAAACCATCAATGGCAATGTCAATCATCTGCTGAAGCAAGCGACAGGCCTCAAAGAAGTGACGGTATTTGCCCTGTTTCATCAGTTTGGAAAGTTCAATGCAGGCACTGGGATGATTGTTACAATACTCTGAATAAATAGCAAAGCCTTCTTGCTATTAAAAAAAAAAAAAAGTCAAAACATTAACTAAAATATTTGTCTATAAAGGAGGAAAGGTGTTTTTGTAACATCTATTATATCTAATTAGATTAATTAATCAATTTCCTATATTGTTTCCAGGCTGATCAGCCTTGAAACTATGCAGAAACCTACTTTGTAACTGTCAGAAGTATGTATCTTTTTTGTAAGAACACAGAAATAAAGGGCCCCATTGAGTCAGAATAATCAAACCCACTTTAGGAAGTACTTTCATTTGGGGAAGGCTGCTATAGGCTTAGCAAGTGTCCATCATGAACTCACAGCCTCTCTCCCCACCACCTTCTTAGATTATTTTTTTTAGGAAGTTTTTGCATCCAAATCACTGCAAATAGACCAGATTATCAGCTATCATTACAGTTTTGAAAAGGAAATGTAAAGTTGTGTATAAAGCTACATCTTGCGGAAGATGACGAGAAATCTAAAACATTTAAATAATTCTTTAATTGTAAATTATCTTACACACTAAAATGCTATCTATACATAGTTAAGTATTCGATAAGCACTGGTTATTAAAATCTCCTTTTAAGATAGCAACTTAGCATTTTTTAATCATGTTTTGTTTGTTTCATAAAATAAATCAACTTTCGCAACGTACATGTTGAAGAAAACATGACCCTATTTCACTTAGATGAGGTTCCTCTTTGTTGTACTGTTTCTCAAGATCCTTCAGAAACTTCCTTTGGAACTTGTAAATATCTTCAATATTTCCAAAAATGGTGCTTAACTGAGCTGTGGTAAACATTCCTGTGTGTTTGCGACACTGCCGAATATAACCCTGCAAATGAAAAAAACCAACAAAAACCTGTGAAAACAGGTTCTACCCCGAACAAGCCCATTCGAGCTGGCAAAACCCCTGTGATCTATGGCAGGTGAGTGGCTTCCCAGCCATACACAAACACACAAATGCAATTTCAGATTTGCATCTGAAATGCTTCCATACTGATTCTTGCCGTCCAGTACTGTAAATGAATCAGGGAACCAGAAACCCACAGAGCTGGTAAAGCCCATCTGCATCTCCTTGTTCGACTACGTGCCAAGCTGGAGGTGAGCCTGGTGTAAAGCCCCGTGCATGCTAGTACTTAAGTTGCCATGCTTTTTGTAACAATTTCTCTGTGACATAACAGTTCTTCCCTATGTGGATAAAAACAAACCCTAAAACAATTAATATAAAGACAATTTCTACCAGGGCTAAAGCACTAAAGTACCTCTCCCTCTACTATGCTCCTGTGAGACCCTACCTGGAGTACTGTGTCCAGTTCTGGAGCCCTCAACACAAGAGGGATATGGAGCTGTTGGAATGAGTCCAGAGGAAAGCCACAAAGATGACCCAAGGGCTGGAGCACCTCTCCTATGAACATAGGCTCAGAGAGTTGAGTTTGTTCAGCCAGGAGAAGAGAAGGCTCTACGGAGACCTTATGGTGACCCTCCAGTATCTGAAGTGGGCCTAAAGGAAAGCTGGGGAGGGAATGTTTACCAGGGCATGCAGTGATAGGACAAGGGGCAATGGCCTTTAATTAGAGCAGGGTAGGTTTAGATTTGACATCAGGAAGAAGTTCTTTACTATGAGGATGGTGAAGCACTGGAGCAGGTTGCCCAGAGAGGTGGTGGAGGCTCCATCCCTGGAGGCATTCAAGGTCAGTCTTGACAAGAATCTGAGCAGCCTGATTTGTCAAAAAGGTCCCTGTGCACTGCAGGGGGAGCTGGGCTATATGACCTTTAAAGGTCCCTTCTAACCCCACACATTCTTTGATTCTACTGGTTCCTTAACCAGTAGGTAAGTGGGGCACAGTTTAAGGTAAAGAATCAAAATGAAGAACATATGATAACACATTCAGAATGCTGCTGTTTGGTAAAATCCACATGGTATGGGCAGGAGGTAAAAAATAAAATAACTTTTCCTGTTTTTTCCTCTTTACTTGTAGGAACATCGCAGCAGTCCAGTTCACTTTCTTCAAATCCAGTCATAGAATCCAGTCTTAATACACAACTGAGTCCTTCAGTATTACAGCACCCTAGGAACAAATTGCCCTCTGCCATCAGTAACTGACATTAGATGGCATTGGCATTTGCATAGCTAAGAAGCATAAAGGGGCAGTTGGGGGCCTCTTGGGACTGAAACAGAGCTGCCACACACAGCTGGCACATCCTCAGGTACCTCTCCTACAGAGCTGAGCGAGGCGAGGAGGCTGCAGTGCAGGGCCTGACTATCCAGGGATAGCAGCTGTGCTCATACTCCCGTACCAGTTGTAGTGCCGGGGTAGAGATTAGAGGTTAACTGGTGTGCTAGGGGTTATCTGCCAGGCTCCTCTGTTTGGCTGCTTTCAGGCAGGCTTCCCCCAAATCACTTTGGGAGCAGGCAGCCGTAAAAAGCCTTGCAATTGCTCCGGTGAGGTTTACCAGGAAGCAACCCCGAATATTGCTGGCACTGTTATGAATATTCCTGTCTCCTTCACAGCCACCTGCTCTGAAAGCTGTGCAATGGCTTTGCTGCAAGCCAGCTACCACATTTCCTACTGTTAGGAGGATAACTCCAACAAGGAAAACTAATTCTTGTGCAGCTCTTGTAATGTGGGCTAGAGACACTACTTGAATGTAAAATGTTTTTCTGGATATACTCCAGCTTCCTGACTGCACCAGTCACAGTGATTCATTCTAGTGCAGAGCTTGCAAACTTGGATTACTATCTGCAGTGGCTTTTCTGGCTTTGTCTTACTTTAGCATATTTTTAGGTCCTGCTTGCACCACCCTACAGATTCACCCTGAGGAAAGCAGACCATCTCAACCCCTCATGTTGAGCATGGAGCATCACTTCTCTACTTGGAAAATGTGGTTTTGCACTTTTGTGCTAACCTCAAGAGGCATGCAAGATTTTTAAAAAGTGGTACACAATATATGTATTACAGAAAATCAATTACTAATATCAGTCTAAGAATTACTAGGTCAGTAAAATATGAACCAGAACTCAGCTAACCATCAGAGCATCGACACAGCTGAATGTACAAATTCTTCCCTAATCTTTCAGGCACAAAGTAAAGCTTACTAGCTTAAGTAAATAGTGAATCTAAATGACAAAACTTAGACACAAAGTCTTTAAATTAGCAGTTCTTTTTGTTTTCCCTTTTTTTTTTTTTCCTTCAAAATACATTGAAAAGGCCTGATCTAAAAATAATAATTTAAAAAACCCACTGCTGTCTGGTCTTTTTTGTCATCCATGAACAATCTAACCATGAGTGGTGGACTAAAGGATGACAACATGACAAATATGGAGAAAGATCTAGCAAACTAAGGGTACAAATAATATTTTGGTAGGCTGCTTAGCACCCTTCCAGATGCTAACCACAAATACAAGTCAAATATAGGTCCAATGCATCACAGCCCATGTCAGAAGGGGCAAACTTCAGTGAAAAGTATTAAGAAGCTTCTTGTTCAAGAGTAGGCCTCCAAAAAATTTTGAACAAATTCAGAAAAAAACCCCACGTTTTATGGTTCAAACAAGCAAGGTGGTTCTAAAACACCTTTAAGAATTGTACATAGCTTCTAAGCACCCAGCAAAAACTGTCTTTGCAAATTACTTTCACAAACTTTTGTCCCTTAAGTGCGATTTTATTAAAGTTACTGAAAGTTTTCTATCTAAACCAACTGGTAAAAAGTACTAAATAAACTGGACTTCCTTCTCGTATTATTATGGAAATAGCGTTCAGAGAAGCAAAACACTTTTTCCATGTCAAAAGTGGAATGCTGTTTTTTTTAAAAAGGAAGCAGTGCCCTGTGACAGTTGGCAGAAAGAAAAGCCACAAGAAGGGACTGACTTGACAGCCTCAATTGGGAATATTTTTGTATGAGACACCACTCCAGTTCTCAACTTATATGGGATGTTTTGTTCACATTAGATAGCAGAGGGCCCTCAGGTTAAAGCATGTACCTCACAGATGTCCTTGAGATGCTTGATATAGACTCGTTCTGTGTTCATAATTTCCTGTATAACGTTGGTTCTCATCTGATCCTTGTTTTCAGCTATTTTCTGACGATGCTTGCTAATATCTGCATCTTGTTCTTCATCCTGGATACTACTACAGATTTCTGGCACTTCTTCCTGATTAACTCGCAGCTGCAGCCAGAACAAACAAAGCAAACTAGAGTAAAGCAGCAAATTTTTACAAAATGTTATAAAACTGTTAGAAACTTCTTACAGTTAAGAGCGGACTTGCTACAGAAATGTTTCCACACTTACCTATTTGAGGGTGTTTCTCAACAGGATTTATCTCATTGTACCCACTGCACATTCAAATAAAGTGTTGACATTTTAGGCTGGTAAAATACATGGCTTTTTACTCACAGTATCTGAGAGATACCATGTTGTATTGCCTGTGAATTTTTCAGACTTAAGCTCATTTCTGACCCTTACTAATAGTTTATGTGTTATTTTGGCCAAGCCAGCATATGGGTAAAAATTACAAAAGCAGACAACTCAAACACTTTAAAATAGCTTCCCTCTGCTCCAATTCCCCACTTGTACCATGTGAATAACAGCACCTCCTTTTTCAACTTTTGTCTGATTGCCCATGTTGGCAACAGATCTAGGAAGGGCAAATGCAGGAACCATCACCTGCACTTTATGTAGTACTTCACACACTGTGGCTCAAGCTTTATTACAGGCTCTCAAAAAGTACTTTAAATTAAGTTGTAAAACATAGTTCAATTTTATACCATTCGAGAGTTATACTGTCATTAATTTGGCTGAGTTCTGGCTGGGAAGTTCAGACTGTGAGCCAGATCCCTACACAATGTTGTGGTAATAAATTAAGGCATATTTTACCAAGAAATCCCTGCAGCACAGCTTTCCCCACTCCCTCATGAAAACTGCTGTGTTCTCTCTATATACACTGACTGCTCCTGGTTGAGTTTTCTGCTGCCCTCACTTCTGCTTGAGAAATTCCTTTGGTTACAAAAAGACCACGGAAAGAAAGAAGCCAAAGTAAAAGGCATCAGTGGAGTTAAAGGATCTTGGGGTGTGATTCTCTATTGTTTTTTACCTTGCAAAGTCATTAGGAGTTACACCACTGATGTTCAGATATACAAAGATGCTGAGGTTCAGGCCCTTCATTTAAATGTAGTGTCATGACCACTGCTATTGCACTGTGCTAGGAATCTCATGTGACAATGATGCAAAAGCAAGAGAATTACTCACTCTGACAAAGCTAGCTGGAAACCAGGCTTCTTTGTCCTCTTTTCTTCCCCACCACCAGTCTTTGTTGGAAGCTTCTAGAACTCTAATGACATCTCCAGCTTTGAAGCCCAGCTCTTGATCATCCATAGTCACATGGTCCCAGAGAGCTTCTGCATAGACAATGCTGCCATCACTTATCAGCTGAGATGGGAAGAAAATGAGATTGTGAGGGACAAAAAGATAAGCAATTAACTGTTCATAAATTACTAAAACATCAAAATATCTTACTAGACTGCCCATGATTATTCCTATACAGGATAACAACGAGATCCCTATTCCAGAGCAGTTACAGACACTAACAAGTTACACTCCCAGTAAAGTACTAGTCACTGTGCTCTTCCCTTGGCATCTGCTTGTGGGCTCTGCCAGAGACAGGACACCATGGATGCTGGATTCTTCACCACTCTGGCTACTGCCGTTGCACTTTTTATTAATATGAAACCTCAAATCTGTGTAAAACACCCACCCAGTCATTACAGCAATGCAAGGCCCAGGACATTACCTCATTAATCGCTAGCTGTTCCCCTCCAGGCTGCAGGTACCTGGGGGTGGCTTGGCAGAGCTCCTCGTAACTGTAATCTTCCTCACTGCCATTGTCATCCACTAAGGCCGAAGATTCAGTCCCACCATCTGCAGCAACTAAAACAAAGGTGCAACAGCTGTTTGCTTCATCATTTTTATGATTAAAAAAAAAAACCCAAACAATGCAAGAGGAATCTCTGAGAAGTTGCTTTTGTTGTCACGAATATAACAATAACAGCAGAAAAGGAGGGCAGTGGAGCTCTCAGGAAAACCACTTTTCCGCCATTAGATACTTTTTACTCTTCTTCGTAATTTTCTCATTTAGCAGCCGACAAAACAGAGAAATTCTCCCTTTTGTGCAAGAAAAACAGCACTGCAACCATGATTTATTTCTGTTTTTACCCAGAGGAAATCTCAAGAGGTCTCACTGCCATTTTCCACATGGCAGATGAGAGAGCTCCAGTGAGTCCCTGGCAGTCAGAGGGGCTGCTGTCAGACCCCCAGATGGGTGCCAACACACTGTCACATCCCCACCAGAGATTTTACCACCCAACACCTCCATGCCTGCCCACCCACCCATGACAGGGGTGGGTAGCCTATCCTACAGCCCCTGCTCCCAGGTGCCAGGGAGGCTCTGGCAGCACAGAGATACCTATGGGCAGGCCCAAGGGGACTGGGAGTCTGTAATCACCTGAGGAAAACCTTGTCCTAAGTTCCCCAAATCACAAAAAAAATCTTGGCTTGACAATCGTACATTTTCTGACCAAAAAAAACAGCTTGTAAGGAAGGCCAGAAACAAGATGGGCTTTCATCTTACTGCACAGCCACATAAACCAAGAGAAACACCATGTGAGTGACTGTCACTATGTACTACTGTACTGTCTGCAGCTACTGTATGAAACTGTAAAAACCATTTGGGATACATTGCTGGGTGGCAGATCCTTTTGGTAATCATCTCTGTACTGGCAGACAAAGAGGACTGGGGACTGATCTCTGGACCAAGTAATACTGACTGGCTCACGTCCACACTGCTCAGTGCTAGACCCCTTCAGAGCAGGTTTACCTCTCAAAGCCAGCTGATCGCACAGACCAGGAGGTGAGCTGGTAATCAAGAAGCCTTCATGACCAGTGGCCCAATGCTTGAGTGCATTCTCTGGTCCTTGCTAATTTATCCCTAAAGATTTATTCCTATAGCAGGCCCAAGTTGTGAATAACTAAAGAGTCTGAAAATCACACAGTGCTCAAAAATCCAATAAATAAATTAAAAAAATTCAGAATGGGCTGCTAGCACCTTTTCTAGGGGTTACTGGGTCCCAGATCAGTTGCCCCATAGAACACAGAGCATCTCTCTCACTCCCAAGTGCCTGGGAAGGGACCTTTAAGTGGAGTTCGTAGAATCATAGAACAGTTAGAGCTGGAAGGGACCTTAAAGATTGTAAGTTCCAACTCCCCTGCATGGGCAGTGACACCTCCCAGTATATCAGGCTGCTCAGAGCCCCATCTCACCTGGGCCTTGAAGTTATTTCAGTTATTGAACCTGTAACTTCCACCAAGCAGCAAGGCTGAGCAGCAGGGCCCTGATCCTGCCTCTTCTCTGCCCTGCTGCAAGCCTGGAGACCACCTGCCTGCTGCGCGATGGGCTCCAGATGGCTGAGAGTCAGGAAGAGATGACTCCTGGCTTTACTCCACACACCCACACAACAAACAGGCATGCCACTGACCACCCATTATCTACCTTAAAGGGAGGAACACTTCAGCCCCATCCTTAAGGGCACTCATACCATCACTAGCATCTCTGGTCATTTGGGTATGAATTTGCAAGAGAGATCAAAGCTGATTACTGCAGAGATTCACTAAAAAAATTGCAAGATTTCTCTTTCCTTTAAAAGTGGAAAAATATGGCATAATCTTGATTCAGCAGAACAAGGCTTTTCAACCATTGGCTTCTACTCCCCAGCCTTTTAAATATACACTCACATTAAAATGGTATCATCAATCTAACTATTGTGGATGCTGAATCTGTTTTTAAAAAAATGATGTTTCTTCCCTACAGGCTCATAATCTGAGCACTGATAAAATCCATCTTGTGAAACTTACTGATACCGCTTTATTTTAAAAATCTGCAAATAAATAATCCATTAAATCAATATTTAGCTTATAAAGCAACACCAAAAAAAAATTAATCCCAGTGATCTTTTATACATTTCCACTGTACTATCAGTATTGCCTGTTGGTTTGTTCTGGTAACAATGGCACATCAAAATAACTTAGCTCATTTGGCTCCAGATGAAAAATTACTGCAATTTTGGGATGGATAACTGTTCACTATTCTGTACCAAATCAACACGCTCACATTGTCTTTGCAGTCAGACTCCAACAAAAACCAGTTGCTTGCATTCTGCATCTATTCCGCTATTGTTTGCAAACAGAAATGTAAGAGGTAGGGGTGGGCTTTCCCGGTTGCTCCAACGGGATGCAAAAACTTAAAAGACAACCTGGGATGGATTCTGATCTCCTAGCAGTTTTGTCACTGGTGTAAGTCTGCAGGCTCCGGCAGATGACATGGTATAAGAATCAGGCCCCCTGACTGGCACAGTTTATCAGTTCAATCTGAAAACACTGTAAAAAAACAGCAAGAGACAGAGAGAATGTTCTACTCACACGTACCCGTCTGAAGGCTCTCCAGGCTCCAAAACCGTGCCATTGCCCCCCTGGCTACCATGCTGCCGCCAGACTCGACCCCAGGGCAAGGGTTTGACGTCGGACAGGACCCTGCTGCCGGGTCCCCCAGGGCTGGCAGGGGCTGACACCGGGCTCCGAGCTCCCGGGACGCGGAGCAGCAGCCCCCGGGCCGCCAGCTCCTGCGGCGCCGCCACGGCCGGGCCCGGCTGGGGAGTGCCAGCGGCGCCTCGGCCCGCTCGGGGTCTGCCCGCTCGGGGTCTGCCCGCTCACCGCTCGGCCCCTTCACGCATCAGCCCCCTCACGCATCAGCCCGCTCACGGCTCAGCCCGCTCCCGGCTCAGCCCCCTCACGGCTCAGCCCGCTCCCGGCTCGCTGACATCACGGGGTGCCCTTAGGGAGGAAGTTCCAGAAAAGAAACACAAACCGGGCTGCCTGGCCGCCCAGACCGCTCCCAAAGAGCCCGAACGGCTCGAACGCAGCAAGCCAAGGAGTACATTTGTTTTTCATTAAAGCAGCTTAATGTGATTTCAATCTATATTTATATGACTGCAATTCAAAGGGAAAGGCTATTTGGATGGGAGCTGGGAGTTCCTTGTATTACAACACTGTTTGGAGTATCGGTCTATCTTCGTTACATTATACCAGTTAAAATTCCAGTAGAAGTAAACAATGAAGGTATTTTTTACATGGCTATTAAAACTTCTCTTGCCTCCCTGGCAGATTCCTATATCATTATTTAGGGCACAAGCAGCCGAAGTGTGAAGGCTGCAGCAGACTGCTCCCAGGAAAAGAGGGGAGGATGGAGACATTTTCTTGCTTCAACTACAAACTTAATTCAGATGCTCCAGAAAACAGGGAACAAAGCAGGAAAGCACCCAAACAGTCCAGCTTTCATTGAGAGGGACCCAGCCAGGGCACAGCCTCGTTCATTCACCATGGGCCAGCATTTGCCCCGCTTAGATCTGTGCCATTCTGCAGTGAAGCTGCATCCGTTCACGCAGGGAAAAGGCAGGCGGGAGCTGCTCCCGCTGCAGCCCGCGCTTGCACGCAGCTCTGCATTCACGGTTTGCAAAGCGCCGTCATCTTCATGGCTCGTTCTTTATCTGCAGGCTGCCTTGCTCAGCTCCCTTTAACTGGGGACTGACTGACTGCCTCCTCCAGGGACTGTTCACAAAGCCCCGGAGGCATTTCTGCACACAGCGACCTCTCAACACCCACTGAAATCACATGGTTTCCCCCAGCGCTGCCTCAGAGCAGAAGGAAAGGCCAAACATTGCCCTGCAATATTAATGCCATCTCCCTGCACCAATGCAGACTGTGCTACACTGCACAGGAGACTCACTGGAATCCTCTCCTGAGTTCCCAAACTTTCCTTTTATTTCTTGCTGCAAGGATATTTGTTGGATAGCACATTACAAACAAGCTACTACATATTTTAAGATGTTTATACAGAGCCCCACACATTTTTCTCGGTACAAATCATTTAAAAAAACCCCAACCAACCAGCAAACTGAAATGACACTGAAGTGCTGATGAACCTGGGACATGCAAGTGAAGGCTTCACACTTTTAATCACCCAGAGCACAAGCTCTTGACCATGTCAAACCCCTACTCACAGGGGAAAAACAGCTGAACTGCCAAAAGAAAATGAGATTACACCTCACACGGCTCTTCTAGAAGATACATTAAAAGTTATCTCTGAAAGAGTAATTTTGTTTGATTTTTGCAGAACAGAACGGTCTAAGTGTTTTTGCCCGATGACTAACCCAGTGCCCCCATGGGATGCTGCTGGTGGGGGGGATCTGTTCTCCCTCCTCTGCGGGGGCATGTCTAGCAACTGTGCAGGCACAGACTGAACCACCACAAAAGTACTCGTTTGGTGGTGGCTTCGTGTCCTCGTAGGATCAGTCAGGGACAGGGGGAGGCGCAGGCTGTCCTTTGTAGTGACAGTCCACAGCAACCCTCTCCAAGTGCATGCTGAGCTGAGCTGGCTTACTACCATGCAGGGCACTCTGAAACGGCTGTGGGTAGCACATACTAAAATACTAAAACCAAAAGCTAGTTCATGCACCTCAAGAAGATCCAATTCTAGATATCCCTCTGGTACCACAGAACCCTCCACCCTGAGGCAGACCAAAGGTCCCCCCACTCGCTGCTCTGACAGCAGCCAGTAGCAGATGCCCAGGGAGGAACATAAAAATAGATGAGGCATGTCATGGAATTTTTCTGATGTACTTTCCTGAATTCCAGCTATCTGCAGATCAGAGTCAGATCCCTCCTGGGGCAGAAGTAATATCTTTATGTTTAATGAACTGAATTTTTCAAATAATTTTTTAAATTTCTGTAAACTTTTGGGATGCAAAATATGTATAGAAATTCATAATTCAGTTTTATCAAGTGTGAAAACTATATTTTATTTTTATCTTGCTATCTGATTATTTAATTTGGTGACCTTTAGTTCTTACATTATTGAAAACGGTAAGTATGTTCATTTTTCCTATTCCAATCAGACTTTTATTCCCCTGTTCTCCTTCTTTCCAATTTGCAGAGCCATAGCCCTGCTAATCATTCTTTATACAGAGACACTGAGTAGGTTTTCTTGTCCTTTATGCCTTTCCCTGTATCATCCCCTGGAAAAAATGCATTTTGAGGTGGAAAAAAAGAGATGGCCCCCACATACCACAACAGTGGCACAATTGGGCTTTCTGTTCTCTATTGCCTTCCTACAAATTCCTCCCCTTCTATTTACTGTTTTGACTGTTACTATGCACTGAACTGACACTTTAATTATCTGTTGGGATTGCAGGATCTCCTCCTGAATGGCAATAGCCAGCTCAAAGTCCACACTTCTGCAGGCGTATCAGGCTTGTGTTCCTCCATGTGCACTACCTTGCCTTTATCACCAAATTCTCCTGCTGCCAATGCAGTCAGTTGTGACTCAGTACTGTGAAACCCTTCTGCAACCCTGTTCAAACAACTTCTGCTTTTACTACCATGAATATTTTAGCACACAAGCAAGAACTATACTTTAATTCTAGATCATCTCCCTTACCACATTATATGTGAAGACACTTAACATCCGACTCCACTCATGAGCTCTCTCCTTAAGAAAAGGTACCACTTTCCTCCTCTCCCTTACTTGGTGCTTACTCACTTGTAGACTCCCTCTAGAAGTCTTGGTTCTATCAATTTGTTACTGTTCCTTTAGTTACTCTAAAACCTTTACTGACATTTTGAGACAAGATCCTTATCTAATTTGAGCTCAGGTTGTATTTAGTAGTCACTTGCAAGGCCTATAAACCAGCTGATAGACAGTCTAACAGGTTTTTTAAATAGAAGATCTATAGCAAACTGTTTCTACATTCCTGTCGCTTTACATCAAAATTGCTAGAGGGTTGGGTTTTTTTTGTATTTGGATACAATTCAATAATCTGAAGGATGCCTTTTTTTTTCTCCCGTTATGATAGATTATTTTCTCATGTTTAATGACAGAACCCTTTTCTAGTGTTTCCAAATTCTGTCTTTACAAGTGATGTGAATTTGCTCTAAGCATTTAATATGGTGCCATTTAACACTCTTCATGCTGCCTGCAAGCATTCAACACCTTTTTTCTGCTCCTTAACGTTTCTTTGTTATATAAATGTTTTCTCACTTTTGTTTACTTTCCCTCTTTTAATTAAAACTCGGATCTTTTTGTTCTTCTCACCCCCACAAGGATACTGGCTCGAGTGCATTATGGAACCAGAGGGCAAGGTTATCATTACCTGTCTGTATTAGGTCAATGGACAACACCCTAGATTATCTGTTTCTTCCAGTAAAGGTCACCTACCTTGGCTTATAAGTCTATACATCCCACCCTTATAAAGTAGCTGTTATGTGCGATCCTGCACACACCTCAGAACAGTTTGAGAATGGTTTCCTTTCCTATAGGTCTCCTGATTAGTGGCACCAAGCAGTTTTAATTCATGGTACACATAAAAATGTAGCTCTGTGCCACATTACAACACTTAACTCACACAACAGCAATTTAAGTCTCCTTTTATGACTGTGCTTGCTGCCCTTTAAAGTTCTCTGGTTTCCCTGTTTTGTCACATTTACTATCACCATCCTGGTGATCTCAGGTGGCACACAACTTAATCCTGTCACTATAATTTTTCCTGTTTAGGCATGGCATTCCAGTCCACAAATCCTGTGACACTTGGTGATACAGTCAATTTGTTTATCTGATTTGGCTCTTAAGTTTTTCTTTAATACGTTAGAGACCATCATTCTGTGGTACAATCTTTCCTGTTATTCCTATACAGCCTGCACAATGTGATATGCTGGTTATGCTCCGCTAGTTATCTTGGTTCAACCAAGTTCCTGACATATGCCATCCTGCTTCTTTAAACCTATGTTTATTTCTCCCCTCTTGCTTTTTAAACTTTCACTATGTATTACTGTCAGGGTTGCCCATTTTTCTAAATCCTCTTTAAACAACATTTGTCCAACAGTTCCTAAATATTTCTTCCTGGAGTTTTGTTGGCTTTTGCTCCATCCTTCATTTGAGGATGCAGTGATCATTGACATTGCCTGTAAAGGATGTGCTGTCCTGTGTATTATTTCACCTTGCCAACTTTCCCCTAATTCTTTGTTTACAAACTACTCCATAATCTCTTGATTTGCATGTCAGCAACCTGCTTTTGTTTTGGTTTAGAAAACAAAGGATCTTTCTATTTAAAATGTTCCTTAGTTCATAAATAATCTAAATCTCCCTCTTTTTAATACAGCTTCCTGCATGAATGTGCCTGGAGGTAAAAAGGCCTCTCTGTCTGACACTGAGCATGGTACTGGCAGCACTTTGGGCAATTTTACTGCTGGGCTCCTTGTCTTTTAGCTTCTATCTTGCAGCTTCCATTTTGCCTCCAGCGCTTGTGTCCTGTCCATCACACTCTCCCTGGCAGCACCTGCCACACAGGTACCCACCTGCCCTCTGAAGTCCCTGGAACTGCCTAGGTGCTTCACCTGATACAGCAGCTGCTCCCAAAACACTGCTAGGTCCTGTTGGCAACATCAAGCCCAGCTATCTATGCAAACAACAAGCCCATTAGCCATCAGCATAGTTTTTATCTTTTCCCATCAGTTAAGAGTTCAGGAGCCCCCAAAACGGACAGGACATAATGATGCTGGAGTGAGTCCAGAGGAGGGCCATGAAGATGATCAGAAGGCTGGAGCACCTCTGCTATGAAGACAGACTGAGAGAGTTGGGGCTGTTCAGCCTGGAGAAGAGAAGGCTCTGGGGGGACCTCACAGCAGCCTTCCAGTACCTGAAGGGGCTACAGGAAAGCTGGGGAGGGAGTGTTTACAAGGGTTTGTAGTGAGTGGAAAAGGGGCAATGGCTTCTAGCTGGAAGAGGAGAGATTTAGGTTAGACATCAGGAAGAAATTCTTTAGTGAGAGAGTGGTGAGACGCTGGAACCAGTTACCCAGAAAAGTTGTGGAAGCCTCATCCCTGGAAGTGTTCAAGGAGAGACTGGAGGGGACTTTGAGCAACCTGGTCTAGTGGGAGATATCCCTGTCCATGCAGGAGGGTTGGAACCAGATGATCTTAAAAGTTCCCTTCCAACTCAAACCATTATATGATTCTAGGAGTCCTATCCTTAAAAGTATCCCATAGCCATCATCCTCCAGTCCAGAGGCTTTTCTGACCCTGGCAACACTGAGACTTTTCAGCTCATGGTAGTGGATTATGTCCCTTTGGGTCCTGCCCATGAGTCTTTCTGCATCCCTGAGCTTTTCAGGCAGTTTGGCTGGAGAATATAGCAACTAACATAGAGCTGCTTGTAATATGAGACATATTTCACTCCCTTCCTGGTAATCACAAACACAGCGCCCAGTCTAGTAACCCCAGAACTGCGTTTCCTGAATATTGTCCTACTTACGTCAACACCCTTTTGGGATACAGGAGGAAGGACAAGGTAGCAAGCAGATGGTAGCAAGCAGGGAGCTGTTTTGTCTCAAGGAGTAATTAATAACGTCTGTTTGTTCACTTCTATGACCAATAACCTATTTGGGGTGGAGTTTATTTGACCAGTGATAGGGATGGAGAACCTCAAAATCCCCTCTCTACAGCCAACTTGTTTGCGCCTCATTTCTTGAGTTGTGCTCCACAAAGGCTGAAACCTACACAGTTACCAAACCTTGATAAACTAGGAAAAGCCTGACAATATTGTAACACAGTAGGCAAACATCCAGGACAGGATACTACTTGAATTTAAGACATTTGAATTTATCAATCTAAATGCCAGAATCTGCATTTAAACAAATCACGTAAATCAGCAGGTGTTGGTCACAATTAAAACAGCTGAGAGAGGAAGCCACCTCATCCAAAGGCAGCTCCTGCTCTAACCTTCATTGACTGCAATGGCTGGGGCCTCAGATCAGCTGTTTAAACATAGATCCTTAGTGCCGTTTTAAGGGTTTTGGATATTCCACCGGCCTCCAGCTGCTACTGAAGAAAGGAATAGCTCTCCCATATCTCCTCTGTCATACCTGCCAGCTGCAGGCAGGTACATCCCACACAGATCTGGATCCCTGTGGTGGGTAACTGAATCAAGTCCTAGATCCCCACTGCCTGTCACGGGTGCTCAAATGTAGCTTTTACGTAGGTACCTACATTTAGGTGAATTAAACTTGAGCTGAATCCTACCCCACCTATTCAGAGCCGAGCCTATCTATCTAAACGAGTTCACCAATTAATTTAGCCAAATTCAAGTCCCACACCACAAAATGCAAAAAAGATGGGCTAGTTTTTAAGATACTTATAAAAATGGCTCTACTGTGATAAACAGGTAATCTCTTTAATATAAAACTTGCAAAAGCACACGAGTCTCAAAGGAAATTTCCCTTACATGTTGGCTGGTTGTTATTCTGTCTCCTAGAGTATGATGATTTACTGTCTCATAACAGCAAAATTTACATCTCCAATTCTATCTCCCATTGTTACAAAAGTAGACATGCAAGTAACTAAAATAAGATACCACTGGTTTTCAGTGCCTGGGTTTAGAATTTCTTTCTATAATAAAGGGCTTTTGTGCTATCAAATTTCACTGTACATGAGCAAACAAAAAACTCTCACATGTTCAAAGACAAGGAAATGCCTTGTGACTTTAAGAGAAAAAGGAAAGAGATCAGAATGTGTGACACGAGTCACTTTATTATTTTCTGCTGGAGATACTTAACAGATCTTTGCAACTGCTCTCAAACTGCAAAGTTCATGATATTCCCCCCTTGCCTTCAGAGGTTTGATTTCAGAACCTTTTCCCGTCCAACACAAACAGTATAAACCAGGCTCTGCTCATCCCACCTGCCAATAAATGTTCCTCTAATTCCAGATCCTAACTATATTACCTGTTAACTGAAGATAGCATTGCATGCTAATAGTAAACAATTACAGAAAAAATACACAGGGCATATCAGAGAGTCTGATAAAGGGTACTGCATCTGAAAAGGCAATCTTTTCCAAGAATCTGACCATCATGTTCCAGAACCACTGAGTAAGCAACTGCAACTGCATACAGTTCTCTGAAACAAGCTGCTTAATTATTTAAGACTTGCCTGTCTAGGTGGTGAGCTGAATGCATGGCAAACAGGAAACTAGAAATACATGTGTGGTGCAGCTATGGTTCAGCTATGAACTCAAATGTATTAGACTTTATTTCCTCCATATTCTATTATTATCTTAGTCAAGTATGTGAATAGAGTGGAAAATACAAGAGTGTAACTGGTACAGAAGATTAAACCATAGCAATGTCAAACAGTAAATGTGAAAAACAAGTTTTACATGTACACAACAGGAAAAGCTACTGATGAGAAAGTAATAAACCAAAGCAACTTAGCTGGGTACTACTTTGTCACTGAATCAGTCCGCACCTTTCTGTGTTTCACACTATCATCTACTTCCTGACCAAGCTGGGGTGTGAAGTTGAGATCCAGAAAGTTAAAAAGACTTGCCCATCTTACCATTAGATGTTCTCATCTGTTGCCTCCGTCCAACCCGGTCTAGGCCGATGGGGGTACTTTGTGAAAAGGTGAGTGGCCGGAACCTGGCTGAAACAGCTTTGTAAGGGGGCACCTGGTGCGCTGGAACAGGTGGCCGTGCTACAGGCTACAGAGAGAACAGGAAAATCCAGTATTAGTAAAGCTACCAGCAAGTCCAACTGAGCAAAACTCAGGTATGAAGTAAGGTTTCTTCAGGTACTCCAGCTAATTACAAGGGCAGAAAAATCCCCTACTTTGAAGTGACATTGCTTGAACACTGCATACCACATCCACCAGCATCATAGAAAATGTTTTATTATATTACAGCTCTCTTTTACATTAAAAACTCCTTAGCCTTCTGTAATGACCAGATATGCTCTAAAATTCTCATCTCGTATTACTGCATGCCCAAACACTCTGGGGTCTAACTGCTTTGAGAACAGCCTGCACAATGCCAGCTGGCCTTGGAAACACACACCTGAAGGGAAAAAAGAATGGCCAGAAATGCTACATCTGGAAGTTGTGTTCATTTCCTGGGCTGCTTGCTTTCTTCAAGTGAATGTATTGCTTTTAAGTAAAGTAAGTAATAGTTTACAAGACAAAAACAATCGTCTCTATGATCCTCGGCTCTGAAGATCCCATAAGTCTCAAATAAAATAGTTAATATTAAGTTTACGTATAATTTTATGTAGGAGCCATTTTCTTCAGTTAAATAACAATTTGCTTAACTGCTATTAGAGAACCTAATTTATGTTGCCCCTGAACAACTCCACATTAGTCAGGCTGAATGACCTTGAGTAAATACTCAACATTAAACAGCCAGACCTCAGCACATAAACTTCAGAAAAACTCATCTGCAGCTTGCCTTATTATCCTTTTTGTTGTTACTGTTCATAGGCCCTTCTGTCATGTAATCTGAAAGAGCAAGTTTGGGTTTTTTATTATCTCTTGACACTCTACTATGAAACCAATTATTTAGTCTTGTTTGAAAAACATTTTCTCACACCAGAGCTGTCAGACCAAAATAAAACAAGGAAGGAATTAGCATTACAGTTTTAAAATATTCCCATGGGTTTTCAAAGCTTTTAAGAAAAAAAGATCAGCTTTGAAAGCCCCACAAAGAACACTTCTAGAACACGTATTCCTGCTTCATCCGTCCTTCTCTATATTCCAGCTACAAATTTACTTCCTGAATTGACCGTCAAAAACCTGAGTGTATTGAATACAATTTAACTACAATATCCATCTTTAAACCTCATTTCTTCAATGCTTTAGCAATATACCACTGAATAACACCACAAGAGTCTGATATCTTGCATCGAAGTGATGGCAATTACTACAGGCAAATAACCAGCTGATTAAGCAACAAAGCTATTTATTTCTAGGCAACTAAAATTTTCATGTAAAGCTTCAGTCCAGATCCCTTCCCTGGACAGACAAGGATTTGCTATTACTCAGTGGCAGGCCTGGGAAGGCCACAATTTGGCTTAAAAATCTGGGGATTGCTGCATAGTTTTGGTCTTGTCCACAGTGATCCAGCAATGTGGTAGCTTAACCCCAGCCAGCCCTCACGGCAGCATCAGAGCATGGAAAGCATCCACTTAAATAGTTGCCTTGATACGTGTTCCGTCATTAATAAACTGATGAGAGCAAGGTCTGGAGAGAGATCAATTTGTTTTCAGCAGTAAATCAAGGGCTTGGATAATATTAAATCACTTGCATGGTACAGCAAGGCTTATTTGGGTTGCTAATACTTACTATCCTTTGAAATCCATATATTATCCTTGACTAAGATGACCTAGAATCTATAACAATAGTTTTCCCACCTTTTTTTTTTTTTTCCTCCAAGCTTAGTAGTAACAAAATTCATTTAAAAATATCCCAGCTATGTAGGATTTGAAACTATGGCCTTTGCCTCGGTAAAAGGTTCATTGACTTCAATTGGAGTTTTGTTTCAAGATGCATTTTTTTATCAGGGAATTATAAAGAAAACCATTCAATATACAATAACAATGTTCATATTAAAAATCGCTTTTCACAGGAAACTGAAAATCCTGCCACTGTTTCAGCATTTGATTCCAGTAAGTGGAGTACCATACCCATGAATGATACTGCCTTGAACTTGCCAGCAGGAGATCAAGTAGCATGAGAAAGATTAAGAAGATTCAAATTCAATTAATAACCACTGGAATCACATTTTTTTGGAGGATGAAAAATACTATTCCTTTTTTCTGTTGCTTTATCAGCTTGACAGTTGTTTTAGGTAGGAGTCCTCTAGCTTTTCCAGAAAGTGGAAAACACCTGATTAGTGCAGTATTACAAAAGTCTGTGAGCCTGAAGTTCTGTAAACAGTTACAAGATGGGGCCACCACTACCATCAAAAAAGTAAGTTCCTCTATACATCATACCCACTCAGGACTACCTCCCGGGAAAAAAAAAAGGAGCTATTTCTATATTTCAGAAGTTTTTTCTTTCCAATCAGTATATAGGTACTGCTAAAGTACAAACTCAGCTGCTTGCTATTTTCTTACAGGCTTCCTATGTTCCATCAGGTCAATTTAGTAGAATATAAAGAGGGTGAGGTTTTCTTTCTATATTCACCATTTTCTTAGATCTCTCTTTGTTTCATTAATTCCTTAATTTATTACCAATTTTCTGAAGCTACTTCCATATTCATTTTAAGTATCGTTGCTATGCCAATACCAAGACTATGAACACCACAGCTAATGCCACAAGTTTTGAACAGGTCTGCTTTTTGAGACTCTGAAATGATCAACAAATAATATGCTACTATCATATTGTTTGTACTCCTCTGTTCCTCAGGCCCTACAACCTGTAAGGTGACTAAAACACACAGTTGTATTACACACAAATCAGCTCTTGTAACCAATATGAGAAACAAAATCCATTTCAATAAAGAAATAAGGTTAATTTGCAATACGAAGATTATCCCAAAGACATTATCAGTTTTATTCCAAGACAAAGTAATTAGTGACCAGGAAAGCAGAATTGTAAGTACACAATGTCAGCTTGACAAAAGGGAAGGAAGAGAAGGAAGCATCCCTTCTATTTTCTAGGCTGAAGATAGAGGCAAGGAAGTGAAAGGGTCTTTTGCAGTTTGCAGAGAGCACATCTCTTATCTTACTTGTGTCAGCAGACCTTCTATCTCTTCTGCCGGACCGCTTCCATAGAAATTGACCCCACCTATTACAGAGATGGGTCTTCTTTTTCGCCCTCTGGGGTAGCCTACTGTATTGCTTTGGATCCCAGACCTGACAGAAGTCAGTCCTGGCTGATTTTCTCCATCCGTGCAGTCTGTCTTCTGAGAATCCACCGCAACTGCGTCTTCTGGTATAGAGAAACTTCTGACAGACATTTGGCCATAGTCCGAGAGAGGTCTGGGACGACATCTTTTTCCAGAGCCCCATCTCCTGGGTGTGACCTTCTGTGAGTCTGTCTTTTCTTCATCTTGGGATGGTGACCTCTTCCAGTGGTCATCAGAAGCAACCTTTTTAAATGTGAACAAGTCAAATGAGCCATAGAATTTTCTGACACTTAAAAATTTGTGAGTTTTTCAAATGGCAGATCAACTTAATATTGCTAAAAAGAAAGCATTACCATAACATATACAATAAATGCAACTGACAATTCAGGAAGAGAGTAACTTTGCAAAGGAAAGACATCACGATGCTTGTGCTGCGTAAGGTTAACACCCAACAGTCAGCACCTCTTAGGCAAACATGACTGATAACATTAAAAACTCACCTATTACGTCAGCAGTACAGACAGGCCCTATCACGAACACTGAATTCACTGAATAATGTCTTGGAAAAACAGCTCTGGCACTCATTGGACTGTTTGTTGTTCCTGTGCACAAGCAGGATGCTACTTGTAACACTGGCAACCAACACACTGTGTTTCTGGACTTCTACCAAGGCCTCTGGTGACAGAAGTAGCAATGGTTTCAAAGTATAGATTTAGATCAGATATAAGAAAGACAATCTTTACAATTAAGGTAGTGAGACACTGCAACAGATTGCCCAGAGAAGCTGTGGATGCTCCATCACTGGAAGTGTTCAAGATCAGGCCGGATGAGGCTTTCAGCTACCTGATTTAATGAAAGGTGTCCCTGCCCTGTCCAGGGGGTTGGACTAAATAACCTTCAAATCATTCTATTATTCTCTGAGACTCCTCTGCTTTGCCTCTCTCTATTCCGTGAAGAAAACAAAGAGTGAAGCTGCAGCAGTTCAACTGCTTGCCGACTCCAGGTAAGCGTAAGCCGATACCAGGACGGGCAGTCAGTTGCACCCCTCCTACCGCTCACTCCCACATTCTCACTTGGGTCAGATCTGGAGATTGTGCAGCCATGTGCAAACTGAGTGACTGAGCTCAGCTAGTCTGGAAGGGAAAAACTATTTTTCTATGCACTCAGGGAGGTTACAGTCACACAGAGTAGGACCAGAGACACACTATAACACACGTACAGGAAAAAAGAATGTTTTTAGAGAGGAAGTTTGGAAAATGAGCATGTTGTTCCCATTTAACAGCACATCTGGCTCACAGAGGTTAATGCCTATAGGTATCACAATTGCACTGGTACTGCACGTTTGGAAATAAAACAACCTCAACTTAAATACCTGTTAGAGGTAACACTTTTAAGTATTTCAATGCATTTTGAGTATTACTGCCATAAACTTTTCTAGTTTATTTTGAGAAAAAATACTGCACATTAACATTTACATTAAACTTTCCCTCAAATTTCCACCTTCTCAAAGTTTCCTGGGCTTTTCCTGGCTCCTCTACAAAGAATAGAAATGAAACAGAGGAAGATGGGTTTTTCTGGCTGGGTGGCACTTTGCATGAACCCCTGCCTGATGAAGTGAATGGCAAACTCCAAGGCACTGCTGAGCAAGTGAACCCTGCCTCAAGTTCTCAAACAAATTCTGAACTAATTATGACTTTTTATTTTTTTATAAAAAAACAGCCTACTTCTTTATTAGGAGGGTATCTGTAGACTAGCCAGGTGCATTTCTGACAATGTGCAAAGCTAGTAAGTACTCCACAACAAAGAGTGGCATAATTCTGTCTGTCTCTGGCTATGTTTTGCTCATCTGTTTCAGACCAGATGAAAGCTTTTCAGGTATCGCATATTCAGAGCACACATGCAGCCTAGAATCAGCCTTTTACAATTATGCCTGTGAAAGAGGACTTATTTTCTGTCACCTTCTCTACCTGCTGTTTCCAAACCAGACCAGTACAGCTCCAATGAGCCTTTTTTAGAAGGACAACACAGATTTCACTTTTTATTTGAAAGACAGCTTAAGACAAATTTCACTAAATTAAACCCCTTCAGCTAGTAGGCAGAGTTATTAAGGAGTCAGCATTTTAACATGATTACACCAGTTAAGGTAAGAAAAATTATCAATGTTATACATTGCTCTACATTCAGTTACTTCATTTATAGCATGATATTTGTTTGAAATAGAGCACCTGCATAAATTCTGGTTTCTATGGCATCACACCTGTCACTCAAGCATGCTTAGCTTCACTGCAGATTTTAACTGAAGACCAGTTTTACCAGTATAAGCGATTCAGTACAGGATGACTCCTTGGCCGGAGTACCAACAGAGCTTCAGAAAACCTGTCCCTTAAACCAGTCCCTCCAAGGACAGAGCAGCAAAATCACAGATTAAATAAGGTTCTTACCTCAGAATCAGACACAGGTAAAGGGTCTCCACATATGCAGTGACTGAGAAAGGAGCTCATGAGAGTCATTTTATTTTTTTGTTTTGCAGTCCTGTCCGTAAGAACTGCAAATGTGAACACAGTCTCTGTGTAACCAGTCAGGCGAAGTTCATCCCATGATCCTGTACTTTTAGACTGAGGGAAGGACACGTCACATGTCATCTCCTAATCTGCTTTTTACACCCTTATCTTGAGCAATAACATTTGCAAAGAGAAGTCTGCTCTCCTTGTGCAGCACTCCACCTACAGTAGTGAACCAAATGACTGCAAGATTTATCTCTGCTGTGCAATAAACAATGCTGAAGGACCTGCATTTTTAGGCTTAGATTTATAAGCTACATTGAAGGTTACTAATAAAACTGAAAATGTAGTCCTCTCATAGCAAAAATCAGAGGAAACCAGACTGATAACCTCACATTCCTCTAAGGAGCCTACTCAAGTAGGACTTGATCAAGTGACTGCTTACTAATAGGAATAAAATATCCAGCACACAATGTACAGGCTCCAGTACTGCAACCACTTAAGCATAAGTGTGATTCTTGACATCAGCAAAAAAATTCTGAGGAAATAATTTTGTTCCACTTGTCAACTAGTGCAGCACCATTGACCTCAAATTACCTTCTTTTTATTAATGCCTTGAAAATGAAATCAGGTTTATGTTCTACAATTATTACCAGTAACATATATAGACATAAGAATAGCTATACACAGCACTACATATAGGATGAAAAAAAAAAATGAAATATAGGATGAAAATCAAAATGAAAAATCACTGACTCATGCATTCTAAGTGGTGATCAGAAATTTCAATGAATTTCAAGATTTCTGAGAAGTAAAGGTCTAAGCTGAATCCACATTGGATTTTTTTACATTCACACCTGCTAGCCTAGCAACAACACAGGATCACCAACACCAGCAATCCAGATTTTTCATCTTGCCTTTTAGGCTGCATCCTAGGTTAGATCTCTTCCAAGACTGCAAGCACAAACAGCTCTACTTCTTTATACTGACACAGATGAATTATCGGGACAGACAGCTAAATTCCTGTAACAGCCTATTAGCTAAGTTATTGTACTTCAATAGTTTTCTTTTTTTTCTGACAGCAGTCTATCTACGAATACAAACCATTTAAAACAAACACTTGCTTTGACCCAGGCTACACTTTTAGTTGCTATTGTTTCCATGTAAGATGTCACTTGTAGGGTGGGATTCAGCTACAGATTCCCACATCTAAATTCTGATGTCTGCAATGGAGGTGTCTGCATGTTAGATAGATATTAAAGCTGTCATCGGAGCCTACAGAAATCTGGGGTGAGATTTTACCACCTGAACATAGGTCAGCCAGACCAAATCCTTTGCCTGCACCCAGACTGATTTCCCAATCCAGGCACAGCAGCTTCAAGGACTGGATCATGATCTCACTCAGCTCGACCTGGCACTGATACAACCCTGTTGCATTTAATGGCACATGACAGCTGTTGGCATTGCCTGTTACTCATTAATACCAATGTAAGCAACATCAGCATCAGGTCTTTAACCACTTAAATCTTAGCTTAGCCTTTACAGGCATATGAGAGCCAGGCTCTGCAATTTTACTCAGACTACACTTTCTATTTGATAAATTCAGCACTCAGCTGTCTTCAGAGGGAGTGCTGCCCAAGGAGTATGATCTGTACAGTACTGATAAAATGTTGCTTATATGGATGCAACTTTTATCAATAAAACAGCAAAAAATGGCCAGTATCAGAAATGGCATGGCAGGACTTTTGCTGGCACAGTTATACCAACCATGAATAACCCTTCATCCTATACCTGACCACACTCTCCACTGCAAAAAAAAGCACCCAGATTATAAATTTGCTGGTCAACTTGCTGCTGTTGGTACACTTGTGTGGGCTGACACACAGCTGCCATCATAATGGCAAAGGGAAAACTATCCCTGGGTGATTTTTTATTAACGTGTTGTGCTGCTTTGGTGTGGTGTGGGCTTTGGTAGTGGGAGAGGGGCCCCAGAAGTGGCTTCTGTAATATGAAAAGCTCCCCTGGCTTCAAAACATGAGGCCACACCTCTAGCCAAGGCTGAGCAGTCAGGGACAATGGACGCACCTCTGCAATTAACATATGAAAGAAGGGGAAACTGATGTAAGACCTGAGAGCAGAGAGGATGGAGAGCAGAGGTGGGAACAGTGCCGGTGGGGAGATATCAAGGTTGGTAAGGAGGGGAAGGAGATACCCGAGCAGAGGTACCCCTGCAGCCCGTGGTGAGACAGCAGGCTGTGCCCCTGCATTCATGGAGGAGCACAGTGGAGCATCCTCTGAAGGACCATAGAGGAGATGAAATGCAGACCTGCAGTCTGTGGACCATGGTGGATAAGATATGCACCTGCAGCTGTGGAAGACCCTGCACCAGGGGAGGTGACGGCTTCCAAAGCAGCCTGTGACTCTGTGGGAAGCCCGTGCTGGAGCAGTCTGCTCCTGATGGACTGCACTTCACGGCAGGGACTCATGTCAGAGGGGTCTGCGAAGGACTTTCTCCCATGGGAGGGACCCTGTGGGAAGGCAGGGGAAGACGCCGAGGAATTCTCCTTCTCCCTGAGGAGGAGGAAGGAGTGGCAGAAAACAACGGACTGTGAACTGACTTTAAACCCCATTCCCTGTCCCTCTGTGCCACTAGAGGGAAAGAGGTAGAGAAATTGGGAACAAAGTAATTTGGGCACAGAAAGAAGGGAGAGGTGGATTTCAGCTCTGGTTTTTGTTATGTCTGGGTCCTGTTTGCATCTGATTAGTGATAAATGAAATTGTTATTTTTTTCCCCAAAGTGAGCCTGTTTTGCCCGTGACCATAATGGGTGAGTGAACCCTCCTTGTCTTCGTCTTGACCCATCAGCTTCTAGTTGGTTTTGTCCTTCCCATCCCCCAGTGCAGGGGTGGGGGTGGTGAGTGAGCAGCATGTGGTTTTGTGTTGTTGGTTAGGTCCAAACCATCACATGTGTCTATGCCAGTAAACTGCCTAATGAAAATAAATCACCATTCTAGAAACCTGTTGATGCCTGTGTACATTGCTGAGCCTCCCTGCCCACTGATCTGCATTTCCACCTCTACCGGTATGCATTTGGATTTTTTAAATGTTATTTTTATGTTCTAAACATACTTAAACATGCTTCATAATGTATACATATAGACAAGCCTGGCAATATAAGACAACACTTCAATCTCCCAAAGATTTTCTCTCTACCTGGCAATCTTCTGGGAAGCTCCAGGTAGGCACCTCCTGGACAAGGACCTCCAGCCTTGCTGGTCTCCAGGTGGAAAGAGCATCCTCCTCCTTTCCCTCTGCCAAAGCAGCAGCTGTGCCACAGGGCCACACAGGCAGGCTGCTGCTGCTTGCTGCCCATTAATCCCTGGGAGAACTGGTGCTCTAGGGTATTTCACAGCTGTTTTTCACTAAAGCAACTGTCTTCCTTCTGCCTTTTTTATTTATTTATTGAGCTCCACAGAAATTCCATTACTTCTTGTTTTGGTATCTTTGTCTTTTTGAGTTGCCTGGCTGAAATGCAATCTTGCTAACTATAGCTGCTTTTCTAACCCAGAGAAAGGAGATAATAAAATGTAATCATGTGTTTGCAAGAAATGCATATTCATTTCCAAATGCAAATTATGAAAAGGTATGATAAATTAAACCGATACATCTAACTGAGAATAAATTACAAAAACCTGAGTAGGCTGAGAGGTATCAGAACACAGTTATTATGTCTTTTCATTGAAAACTTCTGATAGATAATCAGTCATGTTCTTTTAAATGGCAAAGCTTAAAAGCAGAAACAGGAACAGTTATAGGGAAAAACCACAGCATTTGTGCTATTTTATGTAGATTTGTCTGTGTTTTGATCACAGGAGGACACATTTATGTGTGTGTTTAGGAGTCTATATAAAAATGTACACATTCCTTATGCTAGCAATCACAGCTAGATGCCAGTTTTATAATTGGCTACTATTCATTAGCTGGTATTTCTATATAACACATTAACTGCCAAATGCTAGGAACTCAGCAGTAATATTAGAATTGATTTTTCAATACATATAAACTATCAAAATTATAAAGGACCAAGTGATCATGACCTAAATTATTTTATCACCTTCACTTAAGAGAGTAAAAGTCCGGACAACGTGTCTCCACCCAAGTACGTGATAAAAGGCAACCTTTGCACTTGTTGCAAAATAGCAGTGGGTGAGCACCAGTTCATTTATCATCACTACTAACTGAGGTCAAAAGCTGGTTTTATATTTCATGGACATGATCAATATTTTTATTTGCAAACTGTTGTGACAGACACAGCCATTGTGAGACTCCAATACAATCTCACAGAGAAAATATATTTATTTCTTTATTTCCAGGTTTTAAAAAAAGGTCCTGAAGTGTTACGAGAGCCTGGATAATCCCTGTTGGTCCAACAGGCTGACAATTTCCAGCTGTGATACCATCAGTGCAGTAGATAACATGGAAATTATTGCTTTTACTGTAGAAGAAAGCACCTATTCAGTCCAGATGTGCATCTTCTATCACTAAACTAACCAGAAGTATTAAACCAATCCAGTTCACTTACAAGCAGAAAAATTTCATCTCTTCCTTTTTAATTAAATGCAAATTGTGCTACATCCTTTTTCTTTACATGCCTGTGCCTCCTCTGCCACTAAAATATTTTCTTTTTAATTAGCCTTTGAGAAGAGTTAATGATTGGACTCAATGATCTTAAAGGTCTTTACCAAACAAAATTATTCTATGATTCTAAGACCCCAAATAAATGAATGGATTAACTATCCCTAGAATGCACAGCGCTATTCAACCTGTGATCTGCAAGACAGGAGAACACAATCTGTGAAACAACTACAAACTGGTTAAGAGCATATGCATTTACACCTATATAAACAAGCAAAGCAAACGAAATGGAAGTAGTACAACCATATTTAAAAATCAACATGAATTTTCACTGCTTGGAAGTTATAACTATTACAGCAAGATAATCAGCCTTTTCTTCCTGCCCCCCTCCTGCCCTCAAATTTGGTGGACCCACAGTTTAAAAATTTGAAGAACTCTGCTAAAGGAATACACCTGCACTATACTAGTATGAGCTCCTAGAATGGATGCAGAAAAAAGTTTGAATTGCCAGAAGTAAAATTATATTACATTACATGACTTGAAACGTGATAAAATCAACCCCATTGGCAACACAAAATTACTGTGGTAAAACACTCATTCTGGAAGTTTTAGAAATGTGAAAGAAATTATATAATCCTGCTCTTGGGTTTTGCTGACACCAAAGCAATTGTGGCGTTTTAACTAACAAATACACCTATAAAACCACATTAAAAGATCAGGAGATATAGATACAACCACAAAAGAAATCTGGCCATGTATTTCTAGAGGCATTTCAATGCAGGTTTGCTTCATTTGACTTAATCCTTGAAAGCCTGCTTATCATAATCAACAAGCACAATGCTTCCCCTCTCAGCAACATGCCTCACCAAGATCAGTGAATTCACCTTTGTGATATCCACATTTCACAGCTAAGTATCAGACACAAAGCAATTAAGTCATGTAAGGTACAGAGGAAGCATAGGGCTGAACTGGAAATGACAAGCGGATCTCATGACTCTCAAATCTGTTCTTCAGCCTCAAGGATTTCCTTCATCCTCTCCTCTAACTCATTTCCAAAATCAAATCAAATAACATTTCCGACTGGGCATAAGGGAGTTTGCAGGAAAATGTATTTGCTTTGCAGAAATAATCTCATCAATCATATAAAAACGCTAGTGTGCTAAAGCCAGAAAATTTTTCTGCTAGTTCTCTGGTGACTGATATTTGGGGATGGCTGGGTGATGCTCTAATGCTCTCTCTTCTTTACTTCAGTATCTGAACTGGAACAGCAAGCATGTAGTGCATAATAAAGGAGTATTTATATCCTCTGCCTCTTTTTAGAAAATGTATAGAATCGTAGGGGTTGGAAGGGACCTCTGAAGATCATCAAATCCAACCCCCTTGCTACAGCAGGAACATCTAGGGAAGATCACACAGAAACAGATCCAGATGGGTCTTCAAAGTCTCCAGAGAAGGATCTCCCTGGGCAGCCCTCTAAATATATTTCTAAATAATTTCTAAATTGCCTCAGAACACCCTAGATCAAGTAACAGGAATAAAAAAATCTATTTTCATTTGGCAAAACCAGCAACTTTTTCCAGGCTGTCTTGATAACATCTGCTGGTGAACCTCAAAAGCCAGATGGTAACTACATGTTGAAAGTGAAACTTTATGCTAACAAAGCAAAACATAAAAAGCCATAGGCCTTCATGTCTTTTCAGTGTGTCTCCAGGCAGAGATCCTCTGGTCCCCCTCTCTCTCTCCACCCTTCCAGAGCAAAGCCTCATCCTCCTTGCACCAGCCAAACCCAGCCACTGGCAGGTCCCAGCAGCAGTTACAAATGCCAGCCTGCATGGGGTGGAGCTGCCCTGGACAACTCAATGTCTGCAAACTATTACATCCTAGAGCATGGAGTAAGGGCGAGGCTGCTGTGGTTGAGCTCAGAGTAGGAAGAGCTGAGGCTGCTGTACTCAGCCTCCCCAACACTGTGCTGGTCTCCCACCCTTTCACAGCATCCCAGCAGCATCCCAGTACCAGGAGCAGCCTCTGGATGCCAGAAAGGGGAAGCACAGGTGGCTCAGAGGAAACTCTGCAGCTGCCTCTGCTCAATTTGGACATCATGGCCTCCTGGCATCAAGATGGACTTTCAGTGCTGACAATTCAACACCTTGCTCAATATGAAAACCAAATTACATGGCCGTAAGTGCTGTTCCACTCTCTGGGGTACTATTACTCCTGATCCCAGGGTGAGCAGTGCCTGGGTTTCAGTGGGGTGTCAGACGAGAGCTACCACAGACTCAGACATTCTGGAAAGGCAGAGAAGCACATATGCAAAATGGACAGGGAGCAGCTTGCCCAGCCTAACTGCAGTGAAGCCTGTTTGAACTCCCCCTTTCAGCACCCACAGATCCTTTTGCAGGGATGACAGTAACTCCCTGGATTCCTCTGCCAGTTTTCAGGAATGACCATTTTTATTGAACACTGCAGTTACTTGGTCTAAAATTTAACCTGATTCAGACAGAATTCAGATTACTGTCACTGTGACTGCCTTGTTTTTCTTCCCCCTAGTAGAGGATACAGCAAAAAATTATTGCAGGCTGTACTGAACAGCAGACACCTCTGCTGCAGTGAGTTGGAAGAGGTTTTGCTGCAGTGGGAAGATACATGTGTCCTCTGAGGGCTCCCTTCTGCATCATTTCAGTGATTACTTTGGCACTTTGGGTTTGTAGCAATGCACAGTGGTTTCTGGTTTAGCTCTGAGCAAGCACTCTTGGAAGTCTTTTTGAGCAGCTGTGAAGGGTGGAGACATGGTGTGAATGTATACTAACTTGTAAAGAGCAGCTCAGAGAGTTTAGCAGTGTCACTTGGTCTAACTGAAACCTCAGTCTGCCATCAGAAATAGTGTTCAGAGCCTGTTGCAGTACTTTTCTGCTCTGTCCCCAGGCCCTGTGGCCAGTGAGACCAGAGTGCCACTGGAGTCTGAATCCTCCCGCCAAATTACAAGCCACATAGGAGAACTCAGAAATAAAAGAGTGAATCTACTCTGGAAAAAGGGGCAGGTGAATCATAAAGTATTCAAGGATATTTTAAGAGCATGTAGAAAGAGAATTAAGAGATGCAAAAGCTCAGCCAGAACTTAATCTAGCCACCTCTGTAAAGGGTAATAAAAAATCCTTTTATAAATACGTTAATAACAAAAGGAGGGTCAGGGAAAATCTTCATTCCTTATTGGATGAGCGGGGGTACTTAGTAACAGAGGACAAGGAAAAGGCTGAAGTACTTAACACCTTCTTTGCCTCAGTCTTTAACAAAAAGACTAGCTACCCTCAGGACAACTGGGCTCCTGAGTTGGTAGACAAGGATGGGGAGCAGAATGCCTCTCCTGTAATCCAGGAGGAAGTAGTTAGGGACCTGCTATGCCACTTAGATCCCAACAAATCCATGGGTCTGGCCATGGTCTAGCCGATGTGGTGGTGTTAGGTCATAGGCTGGACTTCATGATCTTAAAGGTCTTTTCCAGCCTTGGTGATTAGGTGATTCTGTGAAATCTAGTTTAAAAAGTCCCCACCTTTATTTACCCAATCATTCTTCACAGTTTAGCACATTTTCAGTTATATAGATTAAGCCACACTCGAAGTAGCATGTGGATGTATGAGAGGTGAATAAATCCAAACAGCAGAGTTCAGAGAGCTGAAACCAGCCAACTCCCAGCAGGTGTGCTTATGCCCAGTCCCACAGTGCTCAGGACCTTGCAGTAGGTACCAAGGATGCCCATCCTCAGCTCCTGGATGCTATATGGTCTTTATGCATATTGAACATGACCACATCCAGCCACCACCCTTTGATCCCTCACTGTGAGGATGTATTTTTAAGCAAGAAATCAGGAGGATGAACAGTGAGGACAAAGCAGAATCCTCTCTGTATTTCCACCCAGACAGCTCTTCCTCCTCTTCTCCTCCATAAGCTGTCCCTGAAATTAAGCCATCTGCTCAACATGCAGAGCCCAGAGACCTGTACAGGAAAGACCAGCACAGCTCTGCCAACAGCTGAGTGTTTTGGGGACTGCACAGCCTGGCTTAGTTGAGACCACTGACTTTTGCATGCCACAGACATAAATGAGCCAACAGACAGGTCTCTGAGCACTTCAAATACAGTCTGCAAATAAAATGTGACTCAGCCTTAATTACAGCAGAGTTACCTCCTCACTATAATTTATCATTCACTTATAGTCATAGAGATAAGGTATTTAAGTAATAAAAAGTCTGGTGTGTTGTGAAGACAGGTGCCAGCAAGGCAACTTAAATAGCACATGCTCTAAGAGCTTGTGAAAGACTAGGTGAAATGTCAAATAACTTGATTTGTCTTTTCTGCAACAAATTCAGAACAGTGTTGTGTTTAGGCAGCCTTAGTGAATGACGTGCCAGCCCAAAGCAAAGGGTTTGAGTTTTTTGTTATTCACAGTGGCATGAGGCTCTTCTTCAGGAAAATAAAAACTATGTGAAACAATCCAAATACAAACTTGTACTTGATCATTTCCTGATGCTATTTAAAAGCAGCATATTGAATATAAGTTAACAGTGACATAGAGGAGAGACTGGGAAAGCATGGGCTGTCACAGATGAGCTCTGGTGACTCATGCCTTTGTAGCTGAAGAAGTGCTGAGACATGGATCCAGGCTGTACTTAATTAGCTCTTCCCTGGGAAACAACCGTTGACAGGACCAACAACAAAGAAGGCCAAACCAGTCCAAATTTTTCATTTTGCTGAAACCAACCAAGTGTCAGGATCTCAGCACTGCATCATATAGAAAAAAAAAATCCCCAAAACATCAATTCAGGTAAACAGATAGAAGCCCTTTCCTGAATACTGCAAAATCAGCTTTACAACATCAGGGGAATGCAAGGTAGAAGCATTTAGTTTCCACATTAGGCAAAATATAGAGATGGACAGAGTTCCACAGACTTCAATTGCTACCTAATCTACTAGATGATTGGATAGGGGAATAAACTAGATTTGCTTTCAGCTATGGCAGTTAGTCCTGAAAGGAGAACACATTTGAGCCTGGCCACTGAGCACCTTTTAAACTTCATACTGAAATGTATCTCCAAGCCACAGAGATTTCAGTGGCCGTACTGCAATACATACTGGCTTTTACATGAAATCCATACAGAAAAGAAGATGCATGGAAATAGTGCAGATTTTAATGTCAACACAGCGTATTTAAGGTTCAGACAAAGTCTTAAAAATTTGGGATTTGCATGGCTCAGCAAGTGATTGTTGGGAATTAACCAAGAGCTCAGCTGTCTCAGGAAGAACTTGCTGGGTGGGTACAGTTCTGTAACACGGAGGTGTAAGGTAGAGTTAAAAATGAATTGTAGTCAAAAGTTCAAACCCCAATGACCTCATTGTGTGAGTATGTGGCATTCATAAAAGTGCCTGCGGGCTGAATAAACTCCAATTAAAAAATAACCAGGTGTAAGTATCTTTGGTACCAAGCTACCTCCATGCTGAGGGAAGCATGCTGTAAAGGAGGAGGAAACAAGCAATGAAACCCTCCAAAGAACTGACAGACAGAAACCATACCACTCTCCTTGTTTTGCAGTCACTTTGTGCTGTGGCCTTAGGGTTGTCTATGGGATGTGGAGTAGGCATGGAAAAATAAAAAGGACAGAGTCTACACACCTTGCACAGTAAGACAGAAGTCAACCTTGTCCTGCACAGCTCCTGCTTCCAATCCACAGTTAACACCTCCAAAAACTTCGCATTTTTTGTATCAGAAGAGAGGTCTGGATGCAGGTGCCCCACTTGGGTGGCCGTGGTTGTTTTGCAATACACAGAGGGCTCCAGGCAGTAGAGGGAGGGGGCTACAGTCCCTCACTGCTGCTGTAGCAGCCAAGGAGCTCATCCCCTGACCACCATTTCCTTCATCTCCCACAGGTCTCCATCCCACACCTTGCCTGCCCACTACACAGACTCAGAGCTGCCACCAGTGCACACTGTATTTTAGACAACTGAAGTGAGCACTAAAAAGCACTCACAGTTAACCTCAATTATTAAGAGAAGTTTAAATTGCATGCTAGATAATAACAGAATGTGGTGTTAAAACTAAAACTGCAGTAACTTTTATTCAACCAATGTACACGTTCCTTTAAAAACTGCAGTGCTTTCTCGGGAGCCAAGGACAAGCTGAATTTCTCTTGGGTCATGATCACAGATCACCACTAGATGGTAGATGAGTAGCATTAAATCTACTTCCATTTTATTCCCAAGAAATGCAGATGACATTAGGGCTCTGGCCTCCTCTGGCAGTGTGAAAGCATCTCCTTGCATACACTTTTAATTGAGTTTTGGAAGAGATGGATGGCTGTAGCAATTCTGGGGCTTCAGAAGAGGAGCAACCTCAGAGTTCCAACATTTATACATGTTGGGTTGATTTTTCTAATCTTACCATAGCTGCAAGCACTACAGTAAACAAACTGCTTTTCTCTGGCAGAAGGATAATATTGGTAAGCTCTGTAACCATTTACAGTTAGTTTGCAAAAACCTTTCCAGGCTTTTAAAAGTAAGATGGCTTCACAGATATTCTAAGACTTTACAGAACAAAAGGCTGAAGTTTGTGGAGCTGCAACAACTGCCTTTGACTGCCTCATACCAAAGGTATAAAATAATTTTAGTCAAACTGAGGTGGCTCAAAAGATAAGTCAGCATTATTTCGTAACTGTTTTATGTGTTCATTCCAGAGGGATTTTTGCCCCAGTGTGTTTTTCCCAATGGATAGCAAAACTTTTTCTGCTGCTTCATGGTGAGTAGTAGCTCAAAACCACATTTCTCTGTACATTGCCAGGAGGGCTGACGTGAGCCACACCATCTCAAACGGCAGCAGGATACATATGACTGCTTTTCACTAACACTGCCCAATCACTGCAGCTGCTCCAGTGCCAGCTCACACAGCGCTCCAGGTAAGGGCACAGACAGGGTTGTGACGTTAACTCACCTCAGAGGTGCTGCAGCACATCTACCCATCTACTGGGAGTATGAACTCACATGCTAGGTGCAGCAAAATGCTGGTGTCTTCACCAAAATATTAGTAGCAACACACTCAGACCAGCATGTAAAGTAGTGCTGTTTGAAATTTGCAGGCAAATAAATACCCAAAGAGCTTACCCTCAGCTTGGGAAAACATCAGCTTCTTGAAAACATCAGATACAACTGAATGCTTAAACCTTCATGCCGTACCTTTCACACCACTCTGCTCTAAAAGTACTACCACGTTCAGCAAGGCTTTCACAGGCAAAGTACTTGAGTGAATCAACAGTACTTTAACAGATTCAGACTCTTCAGAAACCTTTCAGCTTGGAGGGAAATGCAGCCAGACCCTGCTCAGGCTGGTAAAATCTGACAAGACCACATGACAAGGTGGTACATCTGCAAGGTGCAATAAGCTGCCCTTGAAAATGTACATGAATAGCTTTGCTGCTAAAACTTTCTTTTGACAGTAATGCATAAAGAAAAAATAATTTGACATTAGCATCCAAAGAGAATATATGAAAGGAAATAATTGTCAGCATATTTTAGTAATAATAAGCTTCAATAGCCATTACTATTCAGGTTAGTTTGCATTGTTGCATTGTTTTGCATTAATAAAGACAAAACCTGATAGATATATCTACAGCTTCTAAAGGATTTTTCTTTCTTTCTTTCTTACCTCTTCCTTTTTCTCTTCAGCACCAGAAGCTAAATTGAGGCTCAGCTGAGAGTGGCTGCTTATGCCACTGTCTTCATTTCCATCATCATAGTACACGGTTTGCACTGAATCCTGGAAGCAAACAGGATTCCTGCCCAGCTTCAGCCCTGGTACTTCAGCTCTCTCCTCGCTCTCCGATGAGCTCAGTGACAATGTGCTATGATGGTTTGGGCACCGGAAATTCATATTGCACTTGACCTTCTCTGCAGTGGGACTTTGAGGCTTTGGAGTAGTCGGCCTGACCGGAACAGGAGGGTTTTCAGCTTCACATGTAAACTGCTGGGTAGCTTTTGGTTCATCCGAGTCCGAATAAAACACTTCATTGGGAAATGGACTAATGTCATTCAGCGTAGGGGATAAGATATCAACATCTGGGATACCTGATGATGTCCTGAGGCTTTTGTCTTCGCCAACAGCTACATTCATTTCAGCCTTCTTATCCTGAGCAACAGTAGGGCTTTGCAGACGAGGTGTTCCTGGGAAGGAAGGGTCGGGACTAGACACTGGGGAGGTGCATCTCTTTCTGTCATGATCTGTGCTGCTGGAAACCCTGCGAGAGTAGTCATCGTGCAGTCTGCTGTTTGACATTGTTCTCTGGGACTGCTCGCTGGGAGGAGCAGCACTCTTAGGGCCATCCTTCTTCCATGCAACATCAGTAACGTTACTGACGATTTTCAAAACTCTGTCAAAATCCTTTGCCCTGATAGGGCTCTTCCATCGCTTGGATCTCCTCTCCTGGTTCCCACCAGCTTTGTCCAAGTCAGCAGAAGTAACACTCACAGTCCTTGCTGGTATCTGTTTTTCACTTGCAACCTTCAGGTCAGTGAGGTTTGAGGTGGACTTCCGTTTGAATGAGCTTTTTTTCAGAAAGTTCAAGTTATCCGAACTTTTGCTTCTCCGATAAATGACCCTGTTGTTTTCAGCGTCTTTCACCAAAATTTCACAGATCTTTGTCTCTGCAATGACAGGTGATGTTGGCCTAGTACAGTTGTGATGACTCTGAGCTTTATCTGTGTCTAGCAAGTTTATGCGGCCAGCACCATAAGCCCGCCTGATGCTGCGTGAGCGGTGAGTATTCCTCAGGAAAGACTCATCACTCTCCTCTGCATCAGAGCAATCAGAAGCTAAACCATCCACTGCATTCTGGAAATCAAGGAGAGGCCCCGAATAGGAATACCTGTTAGTCTGAACTCTCACCACTGCCCCATTTGAACCGTGTTTGCCTACACCATTCTCATGTAAGATGTCAGAGCATTCCCTTGTTTGAATTCCTTGGAGAACTGACGATTTCAATTTCTTGAAAGATCCCATTTTTTTGATGGAAGACAAAGCATTCCACGTGGACGAGTTGCCCATCAAAACCAGAGAACGAGGCCTGTCGGAGCTGGAATTAGCCCGTTTCCGAGGGGTGGCGAAAAAGCGCATCATTTTAGAAGGGCTGAGTTTATCCTCTTGAATTTCCTCCTCATTACTGTTGCTGGTGCTGTATCCCCCATTATGCCTAACACAGGCAGTGTGGTTTTGGGGCTCTTTATTATCCATAACTATACAAGTAACGGTGGTGCCATTTCCACATCCATTGGGAAATGTTGTCATGCTCTCGATGCTGTACGCATGGAGATGGAGGCTGGGGTAGCTCAAAACAGCGCTGCTGTCTCTGCCAGCTGACCTCGCTGCCTCTCCTTCATCTGCTGCACCTTGCTTTCTCTTACTTTCACATCGACCGGGTGAGCTGACCTCCTCAGGCTGAACTGCCTGCAACAGGAAAACAAAAGCAACCGTTAGAGGAATTTCCTTACAAAGTTCCCAAC
The DNA here is from genome assembly GCF_020740795.1 of Apus apus. Lineage (NCBI taxonomy): Eukaryota > Metazoa > Chordata > Aves > Apodiformes > Apodidae > Apus > Apus apus. The sequence continues at coordinate 20,063,025 of NC_067282.1, forward strand.
TAAAGAAGTCTGAGCCCCACACTGTAGGAAATAAAGGCGTGCACAAAATGAAGTTATTTTTTGCTGAGCAAAGGTGTGTCTCAGTGGTGAGAAGACATTCGTAACTCCCTCAAAGTATAATTGCATTCATTAGCAATTTAAGTGACCAGAATAATTTCAATATGTACTTGCTTCTTTAATGCTTATTAAGCTAATAAATTCAGCATGACTACCACACCTACGCTGCGACACTAACTATAATTCAAATACACATGTGGAGAGGGAAACCCCCAACAACAGCAATCCAGTCTTCCTCCTCACCATGCTCAGCACCGGGCTCCAAAACACACGAGAACTTTTCATGCATAAAAAAGAGCACATCTATCAAGTGCCATCTCAAACAGTAGGCAAAGAAGAGAAAAAAACATATTTTTTCCTACACTTGCTGCTGCTGGAAGGCTGCATGACACTGTCTTGCTTGTCCCCTAGCAGGTAAAACACCAAGTGCACAGCCAAGTGGTTTTGCCTAGCCAAGGAAAACAAGATTCAGAAGTTTGTAAAGCCAGAAGCCAGCCTATGTTGTCATGACAGCATGATGAAAACTTGAATTTGGAAGTGACCGCAGCCTCTGTGGCTGGCACGTGCTGTACAAGGGATCTCCCCCTGAGCTGAGGGTGGGAGATCCATCAGCCCGAACCACACGCTGGTGCCCGGGAAAGCTGTGTGGGCATGGCTGGTCACACCTCCCCTGCCCCAGCCGGGGGGTCTTGGCCAGGCAGGCAGGTGCTCGCACCATCATGCTACACAGTGCCCAGAGACCACTGGGATGCCCAGTCTGAAGGTGGCACCATCTTAAAAACGAAGGTCATGGCACAGTTCTCTCTTCAAAGGCCAGCAGGATCTTCCCAAACTTGCCACTGCCTGGAGGGGGATTCATCCCCCCACGCTGAAACGAGGAAAGAAAACGTTCATCTGTGCTGGAGGGAGAGGCAGCTCCGGCCCCTTCTTTGTCCCCTTCCCACTGAAGTGGTGGGGGGGCTCCGAGGGCCAGCGGGGATGGGGAGTGGCCCCCGGCAAGTGGAGGGGGCCGGGCGAGGCAGGGGGCTTGCGGTACAGCGCTGCAGGAGATGCAGAAATCTGTCGGGGTTTTTCACCGCGGTGAAACTGGATCGAGCGGGCCCGGGGAGCAGCAGCGCACCCCGTGCAGACCCCTCGCGAAACGCGGGTGTGCTGGTGCTCGTACCCACCGGTTTTAAGGCTGCTCCCTCGGTGCACTTTAAAAGGAGTTTTGCCAGCCTGTCTCTCAGGGGATAGAAGGATTTTCTTGTGTTTCAGCGAGACGCCTGAAACCTCCCTCGCCACGGTTTTTAATCCCCCTCATTCAGAGGGTCTCGGCGGGAGCCCGCCGGGCTGCAAGGCCGAGCCGAGCCCGGCCGAGCCCCGTGCAGCCGAGCCGGGCTGAGCCCAGCCCGGCCGAGCCCCGTGCAGCCGAGCCCAGCCGAGCCGAGCCGAGCCCAGCCCAGCCGAGCCCCGTGCAGCCGAGCCGGGCTGAGCCGCGGCACTCGGAGCCGGACAAAAGCCCGCCGGGCACAGAAACATCGCCCCCCCCCCCCCTCGCCTTGCCGTCTTCTTGGACAGTTCACCCGTTTCCACACGGGAAAAAAAACACACAAAAATGTAACTATGAGAACAAGATGCTGCCCTCGGCAGAGAAGTCCCCCGATAAAGCGGCTGTGGGAGAAGCTGCACCTGAGCAGGCAGAAGGAAGCGCGAGAGAGGCAGGAGAACGAACAGAACGACATGAGACTGGACAGCCAGCTCACAGCGCGGAGTCCACAACAGCTTCCCCGCGACGCTCCCGCTGCCGGGAGGCGACTCGCCTTACCTGGGGGGAGCCAGGGGACCCCGCGGCCGCCGCAGCCCATCCCGCGCCGCCCGCTCCCGGATCGCTGTGGCAGCGGCGGCCCCGGGGCGCGGCGGGCGGGAGCGCGGCCACTGGGGCAGCGCCGGCCGGGGCGGGGGCGGGGGCGGGGGCCGGGCCGGGCCGGGCGGGGCGTCCCGGGAAGCCCTCGGGAACCCCCCGCCCCTCCGGCCGGCCCTGCGCTGAGCCTGCCGGCGGCCCTGGCACCCCGCTCAGGGTCTGCCCCTTCCTTCTGCGGCGGGTCCGCAGCGCCGCAACCTGCTGGGAGGGGACCCCCCCTTCTTCTGCCGTGTGAGACGCCGAGGCTCCGGTAGAAAGTTCCCAGCCGTACAAGGACGATCAGAATGTCTTCAGAACGAGCTTGTCGCAGCCTCAGCGCTCAGTTTGCCTCTCTAGGTGCAGGTGCGCTGCGCGCTGTGTTTGCCACGGGCGCAGGCCTCACGCAGGCTTCTGCTGTGCCCCGCAGCCCTTTGGCCAGCGCACACACCGGCTCTCACCCCTTCTCAAACGCCTGTGTCTTTTCCCAGTTACAATCTGCAGGATTCCTTACCGTCCGGTTCCTTACGCGGTGACAAGGGTCCTCCTAGTAAGCCCAAAGTCATTTAAGAAAGCCTCAGATCATCTGTCACTCTTTTTCACCCCAGCAAAATGTATTTAGTAGCTAGCTGTATATTTTTTTAAAACACCAGTCTGCATCATAGACATCTATTTTCATTAGTATTTAAATTGAACTGGTGCCCCATTGTGTTTGTGGTGCCAAGCAAAAATTTCTTACTGGAGAACAAATCAGCATATTTTCCCAAGTGTGGTCTGCTTTGATAAGCTTAAAGACATAAATGCTGGAAAAGAAGATCTTGCTATCAGCAGGCTCTTTCAGATACTCATGCTTGGTTCCCAGGCTGTCTCTCAGTCCCAAATCTGGACAACTTCTTTTTTTTTTTTTTGCTACTGCTCCTCAGAGTTAGCAACAAGAACAGTATTTTATGCGCAACCTGAACAGCGTTCATAGACTACAAGGAAAATTTTCTGAGACAATGTCTTACAGCTCATATTATGATTCCTGAAAAAGACCTGTAACAATTGGCAGTCCTTGCTCAGTTTATTGTCTAAGATTATTTCTACACTTGGACTGGAGTTCTAGATTTAACTATAACAGTTTTACTCTATCTCAGGTAAAGGGCACAATGAAAATGGAGAATCACAAAGTGCCTGGCAGAACAGACACCCTAAACAATTAATGAAGGCCATCAGCTCCACTGCCTCTCCTCTGAGACTGGTGCGACTGTACATGCTGTAATTAATTCTCTGGAGAGCAGCACAGACATATTCACAAAGGCAAGCTGTAGTTAGGAGATGAGGCAAACAAATGGGCTTAAGGGATGTAGGTCAAATGAGGTAGCAAATAACTTCTGGGAGTGACCACGGGATTCTCCAGCAGTCAGCAGCAGCAGGCAGAAGCTGCCACCAGCCCAGGTCTTGGTGGCCTCAGCTTTATGGTACGTATGCCCATAGAAGGTGAGAGTTTTGAAGAAGTACTCAAATGAGGCAGTCAAGTTATTGCTCTACAGTGTTGGGCATAGGAAGCAAAGGGGAAACGGAGATCAGACTGGAAACGCAGACACAGTATGGAGGGGGTCCATATGGACCAGCTCTGGTGATCTGTGTTAGCTTGGAACTACCTGGGTTAAATTCTCAAGTCAGTGCAGACAAGAATTATCTGCTTCAGGAAAAGTAAATCTCTGAAGGACTCAGTGAGGGCACTGATATGGCCAAGAGAATGACTTAAGCAGCCCAATAAGGGAAATACTATTTAATTTATATGAGACAAGAAGTATATCTGAAGTTAACTTCAAAAGCACTTTCAACAGGTTTTGTAAACTTATTTCACAGCCTCCCTTGTATCTCTAGAGGTCTGTACTGTCTGCTTAAAAGCTTCTAACAGTACTATTCAAACTTGAATTTCAATGGATTTATGTTCCTATGTTCCCGCACATTCCTTTCCATAAATATCACAGCTATATCCATCACATTAATTTCAAATATCCTTTTTAATCCACAAACCCCCTCAGATAAGGGAACTCCCTAGTTCCTCCTGTGCCCTCTACCAGCTAGACAAAAAAGTGACTCAGAAAATGCTATTGACCTGAACTGAGTTGCTAATTAGGGTATCTTCTTTATCCAGGCAACAGTGCTTCTGAAACTTAAGAAATTCTGGTAACTTTGAGATCTGAACCCATCTCTTAAATATATTTGAAGATCCTCAGCAGATTAAAGACTTCTTGAGGAGACAGAAATGACATGAGAAGGTATCAAAAGTCTAACAACACGCTCACAATAACTTAATTTTCTTAGAAAGCCACACAAAAAAGCTCAGTTTGGATAAGTAGGTAAGAATATAATTGTATGTCCCATTTCCTAAATGTCATTACATGTAATAAAGGGAAATACCTATAAAATTGCACTTAGACATAACATTATTTAGTCAATTAGATATTTGCCAACTTTCTAAAAGTAAATAGTATAGTTTGAGTCTTCCAGACTTGCTCGTCATAGATTTTCTACTGGTAGTATGCTAAAACCCTCTTCAAATGTTGCAGCTTCACTGAGTCAGGCTGTCCTTCCACATCTGTGTACTATTTAGTGAAGCCCCGATGCAGCACACTAAAGAGTCTGTCTGAGAACTGGATTAACTTTCTTTACTAGAGACCAATAATTACCCAAATCTTTCCTTAATCTGATTTTTGTTTTTTAAAGGCCAGGAAGTGTATTTAGTGTTCAGGTGCCTTTACACCAAGGTTTAGAAAAGTAATGCAAAACAAAATTTGTCAACAGCAGTGCCATGAGAAAGAAGGCAAATCCCTCTTCTAACTATGAACTTGAATGCTTTCCAGTGTCTTAAGAGTATTTGACAAAAAACAAGCCATAGTGCTTCATCAATGTTACACACCAAAGTTTCAGAAAACTAGTCCTTCATACATAAAGGTTTTTCCACAATCCTAAAAAAGCAAAATGTCATCCAAATTTCTGATGAAAAAAAAAATGTGCATTTTAAGTGTCATTCAAGGCTGTTTTTTCAGGGTTGTTTTTTTGTTATTGTTTATTTCTTGGGAGGATTAATTATTTTTTGCCACTTGACTACTTGAAAAGGTGTAAATGAGAATCAATTCATAGCACTTTCACAGGTATTTCTGAAAAACTGAGCTATATACTGTATTATTTGCAGGCTAATAGTTACAGGCTTATATTTCAGATGAGTAACAAAGGCTGCACTGAACTGAGAGGCAGTGCCAGCATTACATGTTGTGGTTGACCAAGTGCAGTAATTTATTAAGAGAAGAACTCCAAGAACAAATTCCAGATTGGTAGATGAATGAGATTTTGAATAGTAATTTGACAATGGTTATCACACTTAGCACAATAAAAAATGAAATGTTTGGTTTAGAAGCTCTATGTCTGTTATTTAAAAGAGGTTTAATGCACATGTGACAAGGAATGAGAAGGATTATTACAGGTGGGAAAGGATTACAAAAAATGTGGCATGGGAGAAAGAGTTTTAATGATGACAGAACAACACAGCCCCCATCCCTCTCCACCCCTCCACCCCTCCATTAGCTTTCTTAGCTTTCTCTGAACAGCAAAAGGCACATTTATGTAATAAGAAAGTTACTCACTTCAGTCTGGAAAGTTTAAGTGAGAATGGTTCTCTTTGCTTAGTTTAGAAATTCTCTCTTCCACTCCCACAACTCTATTATTTATTTCATGCTTCTTTTATAAATACTTCCTAAAAGTCTATTTTAAAGTAGTGATTTTTTTTTTTTAATGGTACTCTTAAAAGAGAGTAAGACAAATAATTTCAGGAAAACTTAAAACCATTTGTCCTACTTTAACAGCTACTGGGCAAAATGGTAAAGGAAATTCCTCTCTAAGACAAGCTCTAAATTAATGAATGACCAAATTTCATTAATAAGATGCAGGATTACTGAAGTAAGGGATCCTTTTGCTTTAAATGACAGTGTCTTTTCCAGGCTGCTGCATATAGCTAATATGCAGCTCCGGTTCTGCAATTTGCACCTTCCTTTTACATGCCAAGGAAAGACTCTTCTGCAAGCAATTAACCTCCAAGGAATCTTTACACATGGACAGGTCCCACAGGGGGAATTTAGCTGAGTCATATATCTATTGAAGTTAAAGGCAGCTCCCCCACCAACTCCATTTGGAACAGGATCAAGATCTGAATTTGTTCAGTTTAGAAATGAGAGAAGACTAATATGTTTGTGTATGCAAGCTTGAACTATCACAGGCTGCTAATTGTTTTAATCTGTTTTATTTATAAACTGTGTGAAATTAATGTAGGATTTTTCCATGTGTGTGTATCTGCAACTAAATTAGTAATAATAAACTGAAAGGGATTTTCCAAATTCAAGACATTTGTTGTCTTGGCACTGAAAAAATCCATTCCAGAAAATGAATCACATTGCTAAGGAAAACAACTAGAGGACAGCTTGGGTTAAATTGCTGTATTAACTTCTTAATTTGCCCAGTGAAAGTCATCATTGCTCTTAGGTAGGAAGCTGGAAGCTCGTATGCTCCTTCAGAAAGGCCAGTTCTTGTTGGATTTACTTTGCTGCTGATAAAGGCAATTACTGACCAAAGTGAGAAAAGTTTGGCACAATTTGGTCTAAATCACAATGCACAACAAACTGTTTTTCCCTCTAATCTTCTTCTCAGTGTGCTTTGCAGAGGTTGTTTCGCTGAGCTTGCTCAGCTCTGTTAAACACAGAGACCTAATTTAGGGAGAACACAATAGCCCTATGGAGTGACGCCATTAATGAAAAATGACCCCTGTGTACCAGGTTACCATTATCCCATCTCCGAGTTGCTCTTACTCACCCACCTACAGCACTACAGTTGTATGCAACTTAATGATGGCTTCAGCCTTTCAGAGTGCTAGAATGCTATTTACAACACCACGGAGTCTGACTGTGATGCTATTCTTTCTCCCCATCCTCAAGAGGCATTATTCAGACAGCATGACATGAAGAGATGGCTGGTTCTACAGAAGAGCAGTTTCCAATAAATAGATCATTGTGCTTAAACATAAAGAAGACTTCCCATTACCAATTAAGAAGGCTGGATTCCACCTTTATTTTGTGTCTCACAAAGTGTAAGATATAGGAAGGAGAAGGACCATAGAGATGTAAAGTAGACAGAAATGAGAATAAAAAAGAGATTAAGTAAAAAAAAGATTTTTTTTCTATACTATTTATTAAAAAAAAATCTTGAAAAAAAATGTTATATTTTGTGTTAGTTGGGTGTACACTAAAGAGATATGGACTAGTTGGGAGGAAAGGGTGAGTTGTCAGAAAAGGATTTGGGATTGTCCCACTCTGCAGTCATTTGCTTTCTCTTCCTTCCCTGCTCTACTTGCCATCCCTTCCGATGTCACACCCCTCAGTGCAGCATCTAAATGGCCCTACAGCCATTCTATATTTATTTTCCTTGCTTGAAATAATAACATGTAAAAGTGACTATTAAAAGCTCTTGTCCCCCACCCACTTAATTACCCTGCCATCTTCTCCTGTCTATTAAAAACTGCAGCCTTCAAAAATAACTTGAGGGTATGAAGGTGCCTTGTTATGCAACCAGGAGGCCAAAATAAGTCAATGGAAGAATAAATACATAGGGAAAGGGCCTTGAAGAGTCTGAGGGCTGAGGGCCACCTGCAGTGGGTGTTTGCACCACTCAGACAAGGAGCTGAGGAGCTGGTGCACTTCATTAGTTTTTCTGTGTAAACCTTAGCAAGGGGCTTATATGATTCTGGAGAGATGGTGCTTCTCCCTGGAAGCACAAGGAGCACCCAACCCTCACTTTAATCATTCAGCTGTGTTGAAGGGAACTGGGATACATCAACGCTGCAGAGGGACACTGTCCATCAGATATTAGAAAAAATGGAAAGTGAAGGAGGTAGTGGACTACCAGGCCTTTTTCAGTGACAAAGGGGCAATGGGTGCAAACTGGAGCATAGGAGGTTTCATGTAAATATCAGAAAAAAATTATTTCCTGTGAGAGTGACAGAGCACTGGAACAGGCTGCCCAGAGAGGTTGTGGAGTCTCCTTCGCTGGAGACATTCAAAACTCACCTGGACAAGTTCCTGTGTGATGTGCTTTGGGTGACCCTGCCTGGCAAGGGGGTTGGACTAGGTGATCTTTTGAGGTCCCTTCCAACCCCTAAGATTCTGTGATTCTGTGATTCTGTGACTTGGTTAGGAATGATGCCACATCAGTAGAAATTATGTGAAGTTATATAAGATCATCTGGTTTCTAGTGCTTAATATAATAAAATAACAGGTCTCAGTAGAATAATTGGCCTGGCATGATGCAACAGAGATACCCAATTGGTAATAGTGCAGCTGTGCACCTTATTAACTTTGTGCTAGCCAGGGCAAAGAGCCCCGAATAATTACAGCTTTTCATACATTCATGAGGTCAGAATAGCAAATAATTTACTAAGTTTAAAAAAATGGAGAAGCAGGTAGTATTTGGGAGAAAGCACCAGGGTTTGTTCTTGTGAATCTGTGCAGGCTTCTAGGCGGTCTTGATTCATGTTCTTCAAGAACAACACAGGGTTTTTTTCCAATTAGTACCAATACTTTTCTTTGTTTAGTCTCTTTTTACATTGACAAACTTGTTGTCTTTGTCACAGTCTGAACTAAATTAACATTCATTGGCACATTTCTTGTGCCAGAAGATTGAATACCATTTCCACTATGTTTCTCTTCCTTTTTCAGAAAAAAATAAAAAAAAATCTTGTTAATTCTATCTCAAGTTTGCTAGTAACTTCTACTTCTTGTTTGAATCTACTCTATCAAAAACCCTGTGAAATGAAAAAGTTAAAGAAACCAATTTGAACAAAGTGGATACCAGTGAAGTGCTATGAACACATTTATGTGCTGAGCCTTTTCAATAAAATACGTGCTTTGAATTTAGCCTGTCTGAAAACTCCAAAGCAGTAATAAGCCTTTAACTGTTAGTCATCCCTCTCTTTCTCTGGTGGTGTACTAACTAACTAACTAACTAACTAACTAACTAACTAACTAACTTCTTTGTCAAAACTGTAGTCAAGAGTAAAATACAGATGATGATGTTTAAGCAAACTCTCTGTTTATTTTGGCAGGAAAATAAGTTACCTGATTTTGATGCAGAAAACACAATGCTGTTCTCTGGAAAACTTGTCTGGATATGGAATCAGACACATACAGATTTATATATGTTTTTGCTGTCTTACTGATCCTGTTAAAAACAGCCATACATACTAAATTATATATTTTATCACCAGGATAGTAAAGGAAGTCTCTAGCAGCCTGATGTTATTTGTATCTGTAAGATATTGCAGCTGCACAAGTTAGTCATTGAGATACACTAAAGGTGTAGGTAGAGGGCGTTAGGTAGGATTGGCACAGCTTATTTGTGCTACTGGAGACCCTAAAAACTAGTGAACATATGCTCATTTGGGCTAGCAGAGGTTTCCACTGGCTGGCATCTGTGGCTACATTTCTGTTAAATTTCTGGGTTATTTATTTGGATTGTTTGGGTTTGTTTGGTTTTTTTTTTACTACTTCTAAGTGTCACAGCTGACAAGCTATCTGCAAAGGAAAGAAAAGATTCCTCGAGCTTTCTGGTTAATACTCCTCCATGTTATCAGTATACCTCTCTGCATGTTTTATGAAGATTTTTGTGGGAAATCAGAGAAAGATTTTTGAAGATCAGAACGCTGGAAGTAGGTGACTGTCTTCCTATTAGAACAGTGTGGTAGAAAACCTAATGTAACTTGCCTGAGATAGAGTTAATTATGTATAACTTAGATGCCAAGTAGCATAATTGTCTGAAAGGGAGGAGGACTGGAACCAGTTCCCCAAGTGACCTTTATGGCTTATACATCCATATTCCTATGAGTGGAGGTTAAACAACTCTGGATTTTACCAGCCCTGAAAGTAATGGTAAATCACCTGAAAAGAAATTAAGAGTGTAAGGCAAGAGAGATGTCTTTATGACCGAGGCTGAGGAAAAGGGATTCTGGGTTTTCTTCCTCTCTGACCTTGGCAGTTCAGCATACTTTCCTCAGCCTAAGTGCCATATGTGTAGAATAAGCGATGATAGGAGCAGTACCTTATGACCTATGGGCCTGCAAGGACAAATTCATCAGTGCTTCTCTGGCACTTTGATGTTTATGGTGATGAGAACTATAAAAAGGGTACACATGAAGAAAATAATCCATTATCTACCCATGCAGAGGACAAACCCTAAAGCCCAGTTTTTTGAAAGGAGTTCAGACTTAAGTGCCTGTTTCAAGATTCAATTGCCTATTTTGATGATGGTCCATTAATCTTCTAAACCGGATTAGCAGATCTGGCTAATAATTTATGTCTTGTAAGAGCACAGGATAGCTCAGAACCTGAAAGATTACACATTTCCTTACCACAAAAGTTAATTTATGTTGGTGAGCTGTCTTTGCCTAAACCTTGCGAACAGCAAAATGGACCCTTTGGTTTCTGTCAATCACACTGCCCCTTTTTTTAAAAAAGCCTAGTTAAACTTCAGGTTAAAGAAATCTAACAAGACAAACCTTAGCAGCCATTCCCTCAGCATGCTGAGGTACATAACTAAAACACTAAGCTGGAGGTGTGAGCTATATTTCTAGCTGCAGTATGAAAGGGAGGCAATTTGTATCAATTCTGTCCTAGGGTTGTGTTTTGCATAGGCAATACTAAATACCTGAGTCAGATCTCTTACCACCTCTCGCTTTTCATTACATAATTCAGCAAACTTTCTGTTTCTTTGCCAGGAGTGGAAGGCCTGCTTTGCTCTCTCCTGTTGTCACACACTGACCCAGAGAAGCTGTCGCTTCCCACAGACCACCTGCTCCTGATCACATTATCTCCTTCTGTCTATCTGGTCTCTACAGATTAAGGTAGAAGTGATGGCTCCAACCAATCTAAGAACATGCCACCACCCAAAGGGAGAGATTCTGGATATTCCTTCTGCTTTTTCTTGCCAGGTTGAGTGTTGAATCAGCTTCCCTGGCTGCACCCAAGCTGTTGCAGGGCAGGAGGTGGAAGTGAGCATCCAAGGACCGGGAGCAGAGCATAGGAGGGCAAGTGGAAATTCCTCCTTTCACAAGCAACAGAAATCCTAAAATGGCTCCAGACTTGAAATTTGTCTCAGGAGCTGCCCATGAGTGCTGTGAATTGGAAGGTGCTGGGGAAATGTGGAAATGCCCTCAGCTTATTCCCTCTGTGTTGTGTTTCCAAGCTGCAGGGTGCCAGGACCTGTGGGTATGAGGCGGGCGTGCGGGTGGTGGTGCTGGGTGGGTGTCTGTAGAAGAGTTGCAAAAGAGACACAAAGAAGAACAAATTCTGGGGCAGCATCCCAAACAGGAAATACATATTTAACAGAAAATACTTTCTCCAGAAAAATATAATTGAATTTCTCATGAAGTGGTGGCGTGTCAAGTTCAGAGATTAAAATCGATCATTGAGGGAAACAGAGATTTTAATCAGCTTTACACTCAGTCTCTGTTTCAGTTTCAATTCCAGCTTCACCACAAAAATAACAATGTAGTCCCAGTGCAAGGACACGGGGATTGCCCTGTACCTAAAAAACACACTGTTTCTGTAAAATAACTCACTGAAGATGCCATCTAACTCTCTTTTGATGCACTGAAAATTTTGGCAGGTCAATCTATGGTTGATCAGTTATTCAGTCTAACTGGCAGCATGAACACTGTCCAAAGGCAAATCTTTAGTATTATGCTGAAATCAGTTAGTTTTAAACCTGTTTTCAACCAGTCTCGTTGTCAGCAGGGAACAGGGCCTCCCTGTCCGGTGCTGGCAGCCAAGCCATATGCAGCGTATGTTCAGCTGAGCCACTGGTGACACCCCCTGTCAGCATCTGGTAATTTTCCTAGCAGGGACAGAATGTACATGAAAGCTTTAAATCTGAAAGGCCTGAAGAGCCCCAGACAAAAACATTCCAGAATAATTTTTTTTAACCAAGGAGTCAGAGGTGCACCTTTATAACAAGCCAATTTCAGCTGACTGTAGTATCAGCTTTATACTGCACTGTACCAGACCAGGACAAAATGCTTAATTTCTCAGAAATCCTGCTGTCATTCAGCTGATAAACAGCTCCCATTCAATGTTCAGCCCTCAGTCAGATACTGCTGCCTGAGAAACACTGAAATAACAGCCATCCTGCTCCATGCACAACATCCTGTGTCTTGATTTTTCCAACACTTAAGTCAAATACATCATACTTGGAAACTATTTGGAATAGACAATTAAATTTTTCATCATCCTGAATTCTGAAAAAAGGGGGATGGAGGGAGTTCAGGATCCCAGGAGAAAGAAACCCTTCCTAAGGTTTGCAATAAGACATAGCTACTTCTACTAAAACATGCAATATCCTAATGAAGCATATTCTCTTTTCTCACCAGTTGTGCTTCTTTCAATGCTTAGGGCACCAACATTACTAGAGGAAACCAACCTGTAATTTTTATCCAAATCTCATTTTACTGGAAATTCTAAGCTTTTGAGAGCTTATTATTTCAGATTTAACCTGGTATTAAATGAGAAGAGAGTGAAATCCAGGCTTTACAGTGAGTATTAAACAGATTTGCTAACACATAGAATCAAAAGGAATTAGCATACAACCAACTCCAGCCTCATTTCCCCTAAACCAGGAACTGTTTTCCCAGGGAGGATATTCAGTACTTGTGACTACATTCTACTGCAATATTCTTACATGGGATCATGTGATGCCTTCATCCTACAATCAAAGTTTTGGAAAATACTTCATTGGCATCAGCAACTCACTTCTGTTCCCATAAACTTCTACCCATTTCCCCACTTTCTTTCAATGGATAAACAAATCTTAAGTTCTTAGGGTTGCTGGCTTAGCTAATTGTGCTTAAAGTTACACAGGAACCTCTCTAATTTAGTGAAGACTCATAAAACCTCCATTTTGTTTGGGTTTTTTGCTTATTTCCTGGAAAAACACAGCAGCCAACTTGATGGCCATTACTCAGAACACTGGAGGTCGGCAAATTGCTTAATCCTCAGCCTACTTATGTACTGGTTTCATACAGTGATTTCAGTTAGAGCACATCATCAGAGCTGTGATCTTGCAAACATTTTATGAATTTAATTCTCTGCTACATCCTTAAAATCACACTGATCTCAAGAGGTAATTCACACATAAATGTGTGCACAACTGATACAGTTAAACTGTGGGAGTAAGGGCAAAGGCCAACAGTGTGATTGCTTATTTTGGAAAGATACGGTTATTAACACACAGGTGTATTTGAAATCAAGTGAGATTGTTCCAACAGTCACTAGAACAAAACTGTGCCTTGGTCTTTGGCCAACCTTAAGTATAAGTCTGGAAGTAAAATTCAGGTTTAGTTTTTCATTCCTAATTACCACTGTTTGCAGGTGATAGTAGGACCAAAATCAAAGAGCTCTGCCTTGCTTGCCTAGCACAGCAGCATGTTGAACAGGGAGGTAGGGGCTGCCTTTTTGAAAGTAATTTTCCTTGCTCTAGATGGCATTAAACCCCATTACTTAAAGTTTTCAAGTCCTGTTTTTTTCCTTGCAACCAGTGGAAGATTATGGTCTTCAAGTGCATGTAAAACATCCAGGGTAACTGTCTAGGAACAGTATATTACAGCGCTTTTTCTGTGCCAAATACATGTGAATTAACCACACAGACCAATGCCACGTTCTTTCCCAGAGACAAGATTCAGAGAAAAAAGTAATGATTAGTACTGTAGTTTGCACAGGCTACACCACATTGTGGTCTCATTAAGATATATTTGGCCACTAAATATGAATCCTGGCTTCCCAAAATGTAAGCCATGGATCAGCTTTGGCAAAGTCTACCTTTCAAAATGCCTGACTCCAGCCCAGTGCAGTCTGTCACAAAGCACCAATGAAGGCAGCACCAGTGGCTCATCTCTATGGCTGGTTGGGCTTCTGCCCAAGGGGGTCCAGAAAGCTGGGGTAATGCCAGGGGATCTGCCCCCCAATGCCACTGCCAGTGGGATCCCCTTGAAGCCGCAGTGCACAAAGCACCCATTGCCCAGTGCTTAAGTGCAGCTGTGAGTAAAGCCCAAATGGATTTGCTAGCTGAGCCGCACAGATTATCTACAACTCTGAAAACCACATGCACTTTAACAGAGGGGCAAAGCACACTGCAGCCAACACACTGAGGATTAAATATTAGTCTCAGTCAGGGTTTTGCACTGGAAAAACTAATAAAGCCATAACTGTAAAATGTAATTAATTACCACCATACACATCTAAATGTTTATGTCTTCCAGCAGCCATTAACTACGAGATTGGTTGTTCTGCGTAAGATTTAATCTAAACGTGTGAAAATCCAGTGCACAAAATATTGCCCAGTTACTGTATGAACCTTGTTCCAGAAAACCTGTTTGGTTTTTGAAAGAGCCTGTTGTTGCTGGGATTCAGGGCTCAGTCCTGCGAGGTGCTGAGCACCCCATAAGCCCTTACACAGCGCTGGGAGGGAAAGGGACGCAGCACCGTCCAGAAGCAGTTTGTACCTTGCAGGACTGAGTCTTAAGTTAATATATAACAAACGGCTGCACAGCGGTGTGTGAAATCAGCAAGCTAAACATACACTCAAAATAACTGTAACAAGAGAGAAGCAAGTATATTTACAGGGGCATTTCATTAAAATCTTTGTGCTGGTTAGTCTTGTATGCACCACTCCTACTTATTTACCATATGAAAGCAGTTTTGGGGAGTGTTCTGGTGAAAGTAAAATTAAGCAGTCCATGAAGAAACAACCTAAAGTTGCAGCCAAAGACTTCTGGTTAAGTATTGTGTAAACTGTGAGTTGGGTATTAGCAGCTGGAGCCTACCCTGAGCAAGCAGCCCCTGCCAGTGAGGACAAAATGGATGACCCAGCTCAATACACATCCGCAAAAATGAAAATAACCACAAAACTTTGCCGCCCAGCTCTAGTATTCGCAGGTGTCAGCAGCAGAACCAAATGCCCAAAACATACCTGGTGATACCTGGTCATTTGATGTAACAAATGAAAGAGGCAGAAAACAAAGGTATAATTATGTCTTTGAGAGCTGCAAAGCACCACAGGAAAGTAACCGGGTGTGCAGAAGGCACTGCAGGGGGAGAGCCAAGTTATCCCTGTGGCTGAAGAGCACAGTGCAGAAAACCAGATATACACCTGCCGGAAGGACCTGTGCTTCCTTGCTTTTGCTGGCTGGTGTACAGAGGGAGTAGCTACACTGTCCTGGAGACCCATTTTTGTCCCAAGAGCCTGGCATCACATACAGAAATGTAGAGTGCCCCTGGCTTTGTGCTCTCTAATCAGAAGGACCTGTAGAGCTCCGTCCCTGTGCAGAAGAAAAAAGTAATATATAAGAGGAAACCAGACAGAATGTGATTCAATCTTCTCTTTTCCTCCCCAGAAGAAACAGCAACTTCCAACTGCATTTTTTTCTGAATTAGAATAGCAAGATGTGGAGAATAACTGCTATCATGAATGCAAGAGAACACTAATTCAAAGAGAAATTTATTTCTGTATTACATTTCTTGGAGTTATGCTATGAATAATCAGAAAGAGAATTTTCAATGGCAGTATTACATTAATTTCTTAAAAGCAGAAATTCCAACAGATTTCCTTAATAATAGATTTACATATCCAAGATAATTTTCAAAACCTAATTAAGAATTTATAATGAAGGATGAGATTTCATGTGTGTCTCATGCAATAATTTGAAATTCAGATATTATTGGATTCCTAATTATTAGTTACATTCATTTTAGCTGAATGCTCTACTGGAACCTCAGTACCAAGAAAATTAACCAAATGAGAGTATGAAGACAGAACTACAACTCCATGAGGTTTGCCTTACACTCAAAGCCTTCAGTGAGAAAGAGAAAGCAAGTTAATTCTCACAGCTGAACTCTTCTCATGCTAGGCTCAGCTTTTACCATTTGAAGCCTTTAAGATATTATTAAATAGTTTTGGCCCCAGTACTGATGTCTGAGGTACACCACTGGTGACCAGTTTCCGGAATGACTTCATGCCATTGATCACAAATCTTAGAACCCAGCAGTTCAGCCAGCTTATATCCACCTGACTGTCCACTTACCTAGTCCATCATCAGTTTGTCTATAAGCATGTTACCAGAGACAGAGTCAAAATTCTTGCTAAAATCCTCTGCTCTCCCCTTGCCCACTGGTCATTTCATTGTAGAAGGCTATCAAGTTGATCAGGCATTATTTCCCCTTCATAAACCAATGGTGATTACTCCAAATCACTTTCTTGTCCTTCATATGTTTGGAAATGGCTTCCAGGAGTATTTGATCCACTTCCTTCCTGGGGACTGAGCTGAGACTGATTAGCCTGTACCTCCCCAGATCCTCTCTGTTGCCCTTCTTGAGAACAGAAGTTGCATTTGCTTTTTCCAGTCCTCAGAAACCTCCCTCAGTCACCATAACCTTTCAAAGATCATCATGACTGGCCTTACAATGATATCAGCCAGCTCCCTCAGCCCTCATAGATGCATCCCATCAAGTCCCATGGACTTGTGCATTCAGCTTTATTTAAAAACTGATCCTTACTGAGGATGTCTTCCTTTCTCCATGTGTTGCCACTCAGGGCCTGAGATTGCTAAAAGCTGGTACTACCAAGCTAAAAACCAAGGTGAAGAAAACACTGTGTATCTCAGCCTTCTCCGTGTCCTTTGTCTCCAGGTGTCCCTGACACATTCAACAGTAGGCCCACATTTTCTCTAGTCTAGCAGACTTTTACTGCTAATACAATTGTTGAAGCCTTCTTTTTTGTCCTTTATGTCCCTCACCAGGCTGAACTGTCATGGGCTTTGCCTTTTCTAACCCCATCTCTGCTTGCTTTGATAGTGTCTATTCATTCCTCCCAGGTCACCTGCCCCTGCCTCTACCTCTTGGTGGTGGGTTGACCTTGGCTGACTGCCAGATGTCCACCCTGCCACTGTCTCACTACCTCTCCTTAACAGGTGCAGGGGAGAAAATAAGGTGGAAAAGCTTGCAGGTCAAGATAAAGACAGGGAGCTCACTTGTCAATTACTGTCATGGGCAAAACAGGCTCCATTTCAGGAAAATGAATTAAATTTATTCCAATTAAAATAGGTTTGGACGTTGCGAAGCAAACGCAAATTAAAACCACACCTTCCCACCCCCTCCCTGCCCCTCCTCTTTTTCCAGGCTCAGCTTCATTCCTTCATTTCCTTCATTCCCCCCTCTACCTTACCCTGACCCAATGACACAGGTGAAGGAGGGATTTGTGGTCAGTTCAGGTCAGTCCACTGCAGTTTGTCTCTGCTCTTCACACTTTTCTATTACTCCTTCAAGGGCCCTCCCCATGCAGTCTTTCAAGAACCGTTCCAGCATAGGTCCTCTCCATGGACTTCAATTCTTCAGGATAAACCTGCTCCGGCATGGTTCCTCCACCGGCCACAGTTCCTGTTAGAACCTACTGTTGTGTGGGCTCTCGCAGGGCCACAGTTCTTTCAGGAAATAATCTACTTGCTCCAGGTGGTCCACTCCATGGCTTGCAGTGTGGATACCTGCACCACGGTTTCTCCGTGGGCTACAGGGTAATGTCTGCTCTGGCACCTGAAGCACTGCCTCCCCCTCCTTCTTCTCTGACCTTGGTGCCCATGAGGCTGTTTCTCACACTTTTTTCCTCACTCCTCACTGCCCGTGCAATGTTTTGCCTGTGTCTTAAGGATGTTTTCCCAGGGCCACCACCAGCTTCCTTGATGGCTCAGCTGTGTGCTGCAGTGGGTTCACTGTGAAGCTGGCTGGACCGGTCTGTGTCTGACATGCGGCAGCCCCAGTCCCTCCTCAGAGAGGCCACGCTGCAGCCCCTCACTGCCAAAACCCTGCCATATCAACCATATACACTCCTACATGCTTCCACTTGATGTTTGAGTTCTGTCAGGAGCTCATTGTCCATCCATGCAGGCCTCCTGCCACCTTTGCTGCTTGTTGGACTGGACCATCCTTGAGCTTGGAGAAAGAAGTAATTCTTGAAAGTGGACCAGCTCTCTTCAGTCCAGGATAGTCTCCCATAGGATTCTTCCGAGTATATTCCTGAGGAGGCCAAAGTCTGCTCTCTTGAAGTCCAGGGCTGTCAGTCTGCTATTTTCCTGGTTTCTTCTCTCAGGTTCATCACTGTTAGTCTTTGCAGCCAGAGCTTCTCCAAACCTTCATGTTCTGATTGTCAGCCAGATCATTTTTGTTTGAAAGTATAAGGAAGTCCAGCAGAGTGCCTTTCTTCACTGGCCTCTCAGTCACCAGTGTTGGGATGTAACCCTCAATGCACTCCAGAAACGTCTAACACACTGCTAGGACTAATATGTTCATACTGGTGACCTGAGTTTGGGCATGTTAGTAAAACAATGTACATTTCCCATGCTATGTATGTTCTGTAAATAAAAGAACTGGCTTTCAAGGATGTTCATCCACTACTTTTCATTAGCTCAAAGTTCAAATGAAAATATAGGAAAATGGAGTAACAGTTCACCTGCCATCAGTTCACACCAAATCTTTTACTCTAGTCAGAACACAGAAAAACAACAAAGGAAAAAACTGAAAAGAAAAAAAAAAAAAAGAGAGAGAGAAAAAAATGTAGGCACATCTACATTTTGCTGTGTCAGTTACATTAAGGCATCTCAATCTTAACAACTCCACACAATACAAAGCAGGCCCTGTACGAAGGGCAATCCTTCCTGGAAATATTTGGGTTATCAATCACAAAGTAATCCAGGCACAGCACTATTCATAAGACCAATTCATCACTAGGTCATGCAAGGCAATTAGGCCTGGACCCTAGATGCAGAGGTGAGCAGATTAACAACAACCACCTGAAAAGATAATGATCCTGGTTTATTTTTAACTGTATTTTAAAGCCTTTGAGAAGATTAATTCCTCATCCCAAGAGCTGAGTACCTTGATGCTCCTAAGGTAAACCAATGTACTAATTGAGTCCTCAGTACAGAAACATTCTCTGTAGGACTTGGGAGTGATGCTGCTTTGATACTGCAATTGCTGGTACCCAAAAACCATCACTGCCCTTTGCCCTTAAAGTCAGATTTCTTTGCAGCAAGACAAATAAGTTCCTGCAATTTTCTCCCTCTCTCTTCCTCTTTCTCAAGCCATGACACAGAAAACATGCAACAGATTGCATCCCTAAAAGCAAAACCTGTTTATATGTATTCTTCAATAATAAGAGCCTGTTTCATAAGGCAGACTGTAAAACTTTAATCAATGACATTATCTCTTCAGACTATCTGTGGTAAGTAAGGTGCATTTAAGTGCAGCTGATAAAATACAAGAAATTTATCTATTCTAAAAGATATCAGAAGATATTACAGTATTTAAAATATAAACAGATACAATGGAAATGAACAGCAGGAAAGATCCAGGACAAGATTTTGAGACAGATTTCTGAATCTTATTCTCAAGAGAAAGTTGTTAGGTAGGAGCTGCTGCATTACATTGGACCAAAAATCCATCTAGAAAAACTCTGTTGTCTTCAAGTGGTGTAAGGCAGACCAACAAGGAAGACAACAGAAAAAAATTGTCTCTATTTTACTTTCCCATCTGGCAGTCTGAAGCTTAGGGTCTTCCTGAATCAGAGGCTGCATGCACAATACAACATTTTTTAGTTCCACTGGGGCACTTTTGGATTAATTTTCCTGCTTCTTTCTGTTTTCACTAATTCTCTGGCTTCCACATCCTTCTATTTCACTGAATTCCCACGATCAGTTGGTACCCTGGATAAAATGTATTCCCTTTGGTTTGATTTTAATCTCCTGCCCAGGTGATGGCATCTGTTCAAAAACCCTGTCCTGCTGGAGGGTGCTGAGAGCTGTGTGCCTCCAGCCTCGCAGACATGGGCGTTGAAAGAGGGGTGAAGTAACAAACAGGAAGGATGGGTTTCCAAGAGAGAATGAGAGTGGAGAGCACATTTGGCAAGAGGACACAACAGGCAGATATGCAAGCTAGGTTTCTGGATTATTGGCCAAATACTTAAATGATGGTCAGACTTGCTCCTTGTTCCATTAAGAGGGGATTCCTGGTTTTTACCAATCTCAGTGGCTGTAATACATGAATCATGAATAAATAATTCATTCCTTAAAAGTGTGCTGTTCTCGATAATTTTTTTCTAACTTCTCCACATGCTACTCATGTTTTATGCTGTAAAATTGTTCAGGTTTTAAGTACCATATTTAACTCACTAAACTTTTTTACAAGCTGAAAAGTCAGAGCCCTACTGAGAAATGCCACCAGTTCCCCAAAATCCATTGTTCCTCTCTTAGCACCCAGAGGACCAGGAAATATCATGTTCCATGTTAACCTTTTCTCTAGTGTATACACAAGACTGTAAAAGCAAGGTATTTATACAGCTTCGCTGTTTTCTTCCTGGATAGTTAAGCTGTTCCATCAGTAGCATAAAATGTTTTAGCAACATGGCAACAAACCACCCAGCATGCCAAGGAGCCACAGAGCCCTTGGTTCATTGCTGAGAGGTTACTTTTAATTACAAGGTCCTGATTAACACACTGGAACAAGGCAATAGCTTACTTCAGTTTCAAATCATTGTACTTGAAAATACTGACCCTTGTCATAAGCAAGGACAAGTGACAAAAACAAGAAGAAAACTCTTTTATCTCTGAGTCACTTTGAAGTCCTGTGACAGGACTTTTCAGAAACCCAGTAATCTGTAAAAGCCAAACATTTCAAACATCAATTTTGTGGTATCATAAACAGCCAAACTCTTCCCATTAGTCATCCAATTCCTCAATTGATGGTATCAGACAGGAACTTAATTTTAAACAAGGTTTCTCTGCAAGATTTGTTTTTAAAACTTTTACATTTATTTTATTTTTCTAGTTGGTGCAACCTAACTTATCATCATTATTATAATTATTGTTGTTATTATCACTATTATCATTAAGGTTTGAATCTGGTTTATTTTATTTGTTAACTGGCTGAACCTTTTTACTCACATGGTTTGCCCAGAGACAGCATTACCTACTTCCTAGAAAAATCTTCTGGTTGTAATTCAGTCTCTGCAGCAGTATTAATGCAAGGACATATCCTGGCTTCATTGGAAGCTCTTAGCTTCAGTTCTTGCATATGCAAGTAGAACATGAAATTACCATAATTGAAAATACAAGCTGGATAAGGACCAGTTGAAAATACAAGAGAATAATGAAATGCTAAACATGGTAAAAATGAATCCAGGACTTTCTGTAAAGAAGTTTCCATCATTAGAAGGAGGGGAATATCTGACACAGTAGTACTTGGGTTTAGGCTCAGCAGCTGCTGCAGTGTATCTGTCCTGCCTCAAGTGGGTAGGTGGGTGAGCTGTTGAACATCTGAACTTTGAATAATAGAACAGACTTACTTTCTACAGCCCCATGTGCATAAAAGCATTATTTGTTCATCTTAGGAAAAGAACATACGAAAGAAAAGAAATTCAGACTATGTAAACAGTGTTGGGAAGTTTCATCTAGAGACATAGAATATAAGTAAAATAGAAGCCATTGAGATGACTGATGTATGAAAAATGCTACCCAGTTTAATCAGAAAAACAAATTAAGAAAGCTGGCCAAGATAAAGAATGAATTACTTAACTTACTAAATCTAACAGGATGCAGCTGATGCAAATGAACATCACTTTTAGCTAAGGTTTAATGGTCTAGGTCAGTAGGGTGATTTGGGTGAACCAAAGATATGAGCTGGCTTTATATGAGACAGCTATGTCTTGCACACCAAATTAACTCCTACATGATGCTACCAGTGCACACAGCAGTGGGAAAGATGGTCTTCACAAAGCAATGCTGGTTGCCTGGAGCATATGTAAGGTCAGGTCTGTGTAGAAGCAAAGCCAGGTTACAGTGTAGTTAAACTGCTCTTGAATTTGTTTAACATGAGTAATCAAATTCAATTTGTTTTCAGGGAGCATAAAGCATTAGCATAACACAAAGAAATTTGAAAAAGTACAGAAATGCCAAATAGAACATTCTGACTTTCTAGGAAAAATCTAGGATGTGATCAGAGTCTTGCCTTGAAGGTGGCAGCAGTGGTCCCACAGACTCCATTACAACTGCAGGTCAGACACGTTCCTACTGGATCTCAGATATGGAGGAAAGATGTAAGATAGAGACAGAGATCTCTGACCCAAGACATGCTGTCCTATGGTTAATCTCTCTCACCTCCTACTGCTCAGAGCCAATAGGCAGCTTGGAGAAAGCCATACGTATTAGCATGGACTCAATTTGCTCCTGGTTGGACCCAGGATAAATGAGGCACTGCCATTGGGGGTACCAGCCTTTCCCTGCACCCATGTGTAATGAGCACCCTTCATCTCTTCAACTGAACCCAAGACTCAGTTACTTCAGCAAACTGTACTAGAAAAGCTATGCAGATCTGTTGGAAAGCATAAAATAGGCAGGTAACACTAAAAAGGTTTGGAAAAATATATGAAGCAAATGTATTTGTCATGAAATTTCATGCATTTATCATTTTCTATAAAGACCATTAGAACATAGATTTGCAAGAGACTGCGCCTAAAGACCAGCCTCTTGTAAGATCAATGCCATAATATACCAAATATCTGTCAAACATGTGAGTCAACTGTTGCATTCTCACTGTTTAATTAAAGTTCTACTTCTCAAATGCAAATTTCTGCACATACTCATGACAGTGGTATAGTCTTCAGTTTTCTGGTGACTTTTTTTAATGCTATGCAAGAAGTCGTTCTCTGTTTAATGATACTTTGACATGATGCCACCACGCTTAGATTAAAAATACCCTCACAAAACATATTCAAAATGTATTCCAATTCAAAATCAAAGGTTGCTATGGAACCTGTGGTAAGATCAATACCTAGAGACTTCACTGGTTCAAAGATTAAGTGTCCTGAATGGAGTTCTTAGACAAAGCTGAAATTTATTACACCTTTTGGTGTTTTTCATTGGCAAGACATAAAACATACTTCTTTCCTTCCAGTTTCCCACCAAGGAGAGAAAGAAGGGAAACAGACAGAGGAATTTCAAATTATGTAGCTTCTCAGACATATAATTCTTTTTAATGATATAGGTGTCTTCCTTGTTAATTTGGCACCATGTGCCAGCCGTTAAGTACATACAGATTTAGGAGACTTTGTTGAGCAGACTGTCTGTTGAAATTTGCATTCCAGTATCGCTCCAAGCTGGCTTAAAATTGTGTGACAAGTAACTCTTCTTATCATAATGCATATTAATATCTGTTATTATAGCTTCATGTAATGACAATTTGGGGAGCAAAAGTAAGCCATGTTTTGTGTTCCTATTGAACCACTGTTGTATTTGACTATTGTGAATTAGGGGTTCAGTCCTATAAACCATTTTCCTTTTCATTATAATAATTCAATTAGTATGAATGGAACAACTCCTGCAGGACCACGTACCTACATGCAGTGTTAATGCTTTGAGAACAGCAAAACCTAATTCTCAAAAGACCAAGTAATACAAAGCACTGTCTCTCTCCTAGAACACAGTTTTAATGAGAATGAGACATTTCACATGCATTAGCAAGGATGATTAATGAGTATTTCAAATACCGCCCGATACTACAAGACTGAAGAACAGAAAATGCAATGCTTATATTTTAAAAGGGAGGGAGGGTTGCCTGGGCAATAAATCAAGTCTTAAGTCTAACTCTGAACTCCGTAAGATTTTATGGTTAAACCTGAAGGCAAGATTGGTTGAGAGAAAGCTGAGGAGCTTTGCCCCAGGTGAGAGGAATCATCTGTTGTAAGAAGTACAGGAGCAGTAGCTGTGCACTTTGAAAAGACGAAGATTGTGCAAATTCAAGGATCAACCTGGGATCCAGGAGGAAGGAAAAGTGATGTGATGGTGTTTATGGATGTAGCAGGAAGACCAGACAGCACTGAGGCCTGGGGCGATCACTTGCTGTACATGTAATCATGCAGCCCTTTCTCTCTGCAGTTGGGCTGCTGTTCCCTGAGTGACAGTGACTTTTCCTTGCCTTGTGCTTGACGAGCTTTGCTCCATAGGGAGCTGTAGGCCAGGAGTCAGTAACAGAAAACACAGTTACTGTAGCATAACCTTTTTCTATACAGAAAAAAGCATCATAGAGTTTACATATTCTGAGGCACGGACACTTTACCTGCCTGCTTCTTCCTGATACTGACCATTCCAAAATTGGGGGAACTCAGCATTTCTCACAGGTTTTTTTCTCTGTGGACTTTCTTCTCTAGGTAGTACCTAGTCATCCACTACCACCAGATATCTCTTCTCCAGAGAAAGACCTTTAATCATCCTCTGCACTGTAGCTTCTCAATGTGGCATTTTCATCTGAAGTGAGATCCCCAAACCTAAGAGATTTCCCCTTTTTTTTTTTTTTTTTGGGGGGGGGTGGCATAGGAGGGGTAGAGGAGGGTAGAGGGAGGGAGCCAAAAGTTTGTTTCAGTTTGTTTCTTTTTTTCCCTCATGGTTTCTTTTTCATATAGTCAGTATGGCTCAGCTGATGGCCCAAAGAATCAATTTGGCCTGTCTTTTTCCCCCAAGTTCATGAGCAAAGGTTGCAAATGCAACCAAAAGCCAAAAAAGCTTCTGCTATTCCAGCCTCCACCTTGCCCAGCACAGAGCTACTCAACTGGGCCCTCGTAAAGCCCTGAGATCTATGGTCACACTGCTCCTCACACAAATAGGATTTAAAACATAGGAGCTACTAAGGCTCTGCCTTTGGGAAATTCATATAAGGACGATTTACAACCAATAGCCCATTTATCCCTCAGATTTCCATTACCTACCTAGTACACCTACCTGGTGTCCACAATTAAAACCATATATGTGTTTGCACTTGTGTGTATATAATTATCCATCACAGCATTCTTAAGTTATTACAGCGTAAGACATGCATGACATGAGTCAGGTTCACTCCTTGACTTCACATTTGTCTCAGTATTTTGCAATTCAGCAGTATTCCAGGGGAGAACTCTCTTTCCATTTTCTTCAGGAAAAAAAATCGATATTGTTTTAATAAATAGTGCCACCTACTACAGGGTGATAAACCTGTCACATCTAGAGGTAGAAGAGCTGAACTGGAAGATTCAAACTCACATGATTTTTCTTGTTTTACTTTACTAATTGGTCAGTTGTGCTTTCATCGAAATCAGACCAAGAAGACACAAAATGACATTTCAGTTGTTCAGATTATGCAGTTTGGGCTACTAGTTTTACATGGTCAAGGTTTACATTATCTTGGTTAAGCTTTGAATATATTGCCTTAAAAACTGGAGGTCTCTCTATGGGCAGACTATCTGTCTGCAGCCCCAGCAGTGCAAAGTACACACTAATTTTCTTGAAGATGGGGTTGCTTTTGCAAGCTGCAGAAGAGGGTCTTGAGCCTGCCTCTGCTAAATGGATTCATTCTGCAACTGCCATTCAAAAGCTGTCCACGCTCCACAGAGCATATGAAGATAACTGCTGCTGCTCTATCCTGCCGCTGGAGCTCACCCACAGCTGTAATTCTCATCCAGTTGGGAAGCATCAAGGAATGGCAAATCATAGAATCGTTGGATGGTTAAGGTTGGAAAGGGACCTTAAAGTATCATCAGGTTCCAACCTCCCTGCCATGAGCAGGGACACCTACCACTAACCAGGCTGCACAAAACTCATGTTCTTAGGTGAAGGAAGTCAGTGGTCATAATTTCTGAAGACACAGTGTGTCAGTTGGATGCACTTCTCAGGGAAGATCATTAAGATTTCCTTGTAGACTTTGTAAATTCTTTCAAAAATCTTTTGCCTTTCTGTACAATTAGAAAGCAAATAAAAAATTAACAATGAGCAATCAAACAAACTTAAGTCATGAGTGACTAATTGGTACTTGTTATTGTTCCTCCAATTTGCAGTGTCATTCCTGACAGTAGCACTGAGAGTCGTCTTTTCTCAGAGGGGCAACAAGTCTTCTTGGAGAATCTCATATTTTATTACATTATTTTGTTTCTCCTCTCATTGCCTTATTAGCTATACTTGCTCAAATAGTATGTTTTTCCATCCAGAAAGGTAATCTGGAAAAGGAGAAATGGGAGGAATTAGGATTTCTAGGTGCCTACCAGGGGCTGCAATGAGCCAGCGAGACCCTCAGAAATGCTGCTGCCGTGCATGTGCACAGCTTGCACAGAGGGTGTGATGCACTATGGACACACAGCAAGCCCCAAGTTTAGGGAGCACCATCTTGTGCATGAGACAAAATCCCTGTCCATGGGCAGAATCATATGGCTCTCCTACACCTTCCCCAGATCCCTGCATCTCCAACCAGGAAATTATATCAGTACCTGGTGTCTGCACCACACAGTACAACCGTGGTTTTATGACTTATCTTTCCTGTTAGGTCTGGATGCCTCCATCACTGCTCTTTTTACAAGCTGGCTCTAAGAAGACTATTGTCAAATTCTGATCATGGCTACACATGAACTACTCTCACTGGTAATCTATGAGTTATCTCAATTTAATACCAGATACCTTACCCTCAGGTTTGTCTGCCTGATCTGAGTTCATAGGCACATGGCTGTCAAAAAATGCCAAGAAGAAATGTCAAAGGGGAAAAAGGGAACACTCCTTACGTTAAGCTTTGTACAGGCAGGAGAACCAGCGGCCATTTCTACAGCTGTTTGTGTGGAGGAAATGCACTCAAGGCTCTGCATGAATCCTGCATACCCTGCCCTGCAGCAACGATAAAACCCCAGGCATCTCTTTTCCCTTCTACAGAACATCGCTGTCGAGCCTGTGGCTCCAGGGAAGCTTGTGATGGTGCTCAAAGGGAAGGCTCAGGGAAAACACTGGTCCCCCAAGGGGTGGCACAGGCTGGTGAGCATGAGCACACAGGAAAGCAGCAGCAGCGTATGGGTAGGAGAGCAGGAGTGGACCGGACTGGGGCAGATGTGAGAGCGATTTGGAAGAACCACCACACCAGAAGAGGGTGGGGAGAGCAAGGGGGTGGGAGGTGAGAACTGCAAAGAGGACAGAAGAGCGTCCGGGTGGGGACAGAGAGGTGAGAGGGAGCCAGCAAGGAGCTATGCCTTCCCGAGGGATTCCTCTCTCGGCGCCAGGAAGGGAAAACTTGGGAAAATACACAGATTAAACAAAAGAGTAAAGAGCAACAGTAACGTGGAAAAGCCAGGCAAAAAGAGGAAAATTTCACTGGACCAGCTATCATACAGTTTTTTACAGGGTTTCGTTTATTTTTTTAGAATGAATAAAACCAAAGCTGCCCCAGACTTCAGGCTCAGGGGGTGAGCCAGCAAACATGCAGCTCACCTGAGGTCTCTCTGGCCTCGACAGCACTGTGTGGTTTTTATTTTCATATAGAAAAAACATTAATGAATAATTTCTCCAATGCATTAAGTGTAAGCAAGCTTTCCTTTTGTGTAGGTATTTCTTCCTATCCCTGTGATTTCCTCTCCTAAACCAAATATTTTTATGTGTGGAACCACCAAAATAAAACAAGCCAGAGGCTTCCCATTAATTACTGTGTTTCCCAGGACTTCTTGTGCAGTGTTTGGAGCCAGGGTCCCCTGCCACACGTTTTATATTGTGGAGTCTTTCCGTTTTATGACTCTTGGAGCAACTGGTCATGTTTATTGATCTTTCCACGCAGCTGTTCTTTTCCTACAGGAGCACTGAGATGGATTTTCTGTGGCCTCATACATGAGGCCCCATGTGGGTCTCTGTTTAAGTGAGTTTGCTGATGCCAAGTAACAGAAGTGGAGGAGGCAGCAGCTTTCTAAGACTCACGAGTTTGTGGGTGTAAAGGAAGAAGAAAGTGCTACACACTGGCTTCACTTCACTGTAAAAAATGTGCTTGTGCGATGAATTCCAAAATCCTGCGAGCAAACTAGCCCAAATAAGACTAGCTATGATATACGAGGATGGAGTGGGGGAACTGTGAGAGACCTGTGCTGGCAAAGGAGGGATGAGACAAGAGAAAGGCGGTGCAGCATCCGCACGAAACGGCTCCCAGCACATCTCCTCATGTTTCAGACGGCACAGAATTCCCCTCAGCAACTTCTACTGTTCCTCATCCACCCTAACTAATTTTACCTGATCAGACTTGAACAGAAATGACCTCACAAAGATACAAGACCTGCCTCATGCAATAGCAGAAAACAAGCGCTCATGGACCCCAACATAACCCCAAACTGGGGTCAGCATCACTCCACCGTGGGTTGTTTCACAGAGACTCCGGACCGGAACACCCCTGTGGCTGCGGGCGAGGTTCAGGTTGGGAGGGTGAGCCTGCCCGCCCCGACAGCCACCCCGTGTCCGGGCGTCTGTCCAGCAGCGACCCCCGGGACGCCAGCAGCGACCCCCGGGACGCCCGGAGCACTGCGGGTGCAGCGGCACCGCGGTGCTGGCAGGGCTCGTCACTTCGGGGCGGAAGGGGAGAAGAGCAGGAAAGGAAATCTTGGGAGAAAATATCTGTCTTACCGCTCTGCGGATTCCTCAGAAAGCGCAGCAGACGCTCGCATGTACGAATCTTTCCCCCACCCCACCCCCCCCCAGATAAGGATCTCAGCAGCACAAAGGGAAGCAGGGGATGCTCTCCTTCTCCTCCGAAACGCCCCGAGCCCCCTGTGAGCAGCCCAGGTTACCCTCCGTGGGGACCCGCAGACCCCCACGGCTCCTCCGAGCTCTCGGGGTCTCGGCAGGAGCCGCTGCTCCCGGAGCCGCGTCTGTGCCTCCCCTGCTCCCGGGGGGAGGAACAGCTGGAAGAGCGTCAGCACAACACGCTCCATAAATTTCCCCTCAGCTTTTTGCAGACGTAAGTCCTTGAGAAAAATGCCCAAATCCCTTCGTTTGTTGACATAGCAACCACATTTAAGTTTTTTGCCCCCCCTCAGAAGCCATCTGCATAAACCAATTCATTACCAGAAAGATTTATCCAGCCTGCAGCGGGGCTGGTCTGCATGGTTTTCTAAGGAAGAAACAGAGTGAATGTTTATGCACTAGAGACTTCACACCCAGACCAGGGGGTTCCTTCATTACAGCAGTTAGTATTAAGGACTTCCACAACGTTTGAAGGAAGCGACTTACCAAGTAAAAGGAAAAAATCCATTATTCAGATAAGCAGCCCATTTCTAATGCAAGAGAGAACTTTTAAGAAGGTCCCCCAATGGTTTGTATTTTTCTCTGTTTTATTCACGTATCTTTATCAGGTTCCTCCCTAGATGCTTGAAACATCCTAAAAGTTCCCAATGAAGTTTATCAAGCCACAACATACTGGGAGAAATAGCAGAGGGTCAGAAACAAGTAGAGAATTGTAGAATACTCTGCTACTCCAGTCCTATGGAGATGAGCCCTATGGAGATGAGCAGCCTGTGGCAGTGGAGGGGAAAAAGATAAAAGAGAATTGTGCTGCAGGGATCACATGGGTTTTAATGTGTTTTAATGCATCCCCTCATCCAAACTGCTGCCACCGTACACAGATCTGCATTCAGATTTCTAGCCCCTTTACTGGTAATTCAGGCTATGGAAGCAGGCTGGCAGCATGTGGAAAACCACGCTGCCTCAAAGGGCTTTTTTGACCCCAGTTGCAAAACGATGGGGGAGGTGGGGGAGTAAAGTACCAAAACCCGAACCTTGGTACTTGGAGTTGAAAAAAACTTTACAAGCAACATTTCAGTGTTTTAACTCCGTGTTGCCTTATAAAGTTGCCTTTTTTACAAATTTGAGGGCCTAACTGCATATTATTTAGTACAGAAAAACTGACTTTGAGGGGGTTAAATGCATGCTTAAGCTTGGAAATATTAGATCAGCATAAAGAATGAGTGATCTAGCATTTTGGAAGCTATAACATCTTTTTCTTCAACCTTGAGATCCATTACAAGTGACCATAACCTTATTCCCAACACCCAGGCATCATCATCTTCCTCACACTACATAATCTCAAATATTATTATTATTTTTTAAATCAGATAAGTTCTTCATCCACATCTTTTTCCTGGAGTGTAGCTGAGAATCATTACTAGAATTTCATTTAAATGGAAAAATTTTGGGGAAAAGACAAGAGAAAGAAAAGAGAAGGTAAAAATGTGCATTCACAACTGGTTATTTTGGCAGTCTCATCCTCTGGGGAAGTTTCATTAAACTTTTTAGAATCCTAGGGGTTAGAAGGGACCTCGAAAGATCATCTAGTCCAAGATAAAGAATAGATTCTGAAATATAATTCCAGCATCAGTACATGTTTCTGAAACTATGATCAGCTAATATCCTGAGCCAATACCAATTATACAAGTATTATTTTAGTTGTTGTAAATGTTTTAAGAAACCATTAGGTGTGAAGATAGCAAAGCTACTGCACAAAACCATGCTGCTGTGCAATTTACACTTGCTGGCTACATGTGAAAACAAAACATTTTCAGTAGACGTTTGATTAAGTTTTTAAAATATTCTAAAGCAACTTCAAAAGGGTGGAGGACCACAAGCCCCCTGCCCTGGCTCCAGGAATAATTCAGTGAAGTCTATGAACAACTGAAACATATTGTTAGCTATGGTGGTACTGCAGTGGTGTGTGGGAGCTCCACTTCTGGCCAGGTCTTTTTGGACCTGCTGTTGAGCTCAGTTTCACACTGCACCTGATCAGCTTGTAGCTGTGAGTCACAGGCTCAAGGTGAGGGTCCCCCTCACCTTCTTGCATCCCCTCCATAATCTGTGTTTGCCTTGCACTGCACTCATCCTGGGCCCCTGGGGCAGTGGTTTCAGCAAGTGGATCCACTTAAAAAACATATTTTTAAATGGTTTAAAACGGATCCACTTAAAAACCAAAAGCCATAATTTTCCATTTCATCAGCTCGTTAAGCTGACCGAGCTACAGCTGAGCAATTGTTGGATGCAGAGTCAGGCTGTGCAGGCAGATGGGTGGGCAGTGCAGTATGACTGCAGAGCAGCAGCCCCCAGTTACACTAGGTTATATATAAAACTGTATTTCCCTCTAGGCCTTTTTATACCTATACTTTCTCAGTGAAATGGGACAATACTTATCCCACAGATACAGCCACTGAAATGCTATTGCATTGCAGCCACACAGGTACCTGAGGAATATCAGTTGGCTGAGCTCAAAAAGTCTGCTTCAGAAGGTGACTGAGGTACAGTACCTGTGATCTGCACATGGCATACACAATCAGTCATCACAAACTCAAAAACTCAACTTCAGATAACATGCTATCATATAGTAAAAAATGTAAACATCTACAAGAAATAAAACAGATTTATTGCTGTACACTGTGCCTACCAAACAAATATTCTGCTGATAGCAACAGCATAAGTACTAAAGGCTCTCTGCTCTTTGGAAATTGACCCCAGTTTCCATTAAAAAGCTATTAATTGGAAGAACAAATAAACAAACCAACAACAGTGGTACACATCTCAGGGCCTTACCTTCCTGGTAAATATACACAATATAATTTGTGTCAGCTTTGGTTTTCTTAAACTGTTTTTGTCCAAACAGTGAGGATATCCTGCTTGGACTGTTTTCTCAGAAACTGTACCATAATTAGACTGTTTTACCACACACAGATAACTTTAAATTGTAGCAATTGGTCAACAGCATCCACAGGATCTCAAGAGATAACAGAAAGTTGCACAAACACACTGACTAGGACTGCTGTTGAGGATGAACCACTGTACTGATGAGGTGGCAGAAAAGTTCTGCGTCCATTTTTAAAGGTGTTTTAGAAAGTAAAGGGGTGAAGGGACAGGAGAAAGGGGCTCTGGCCCAGAGCTGCAAGCACAAAGCATTAGCAGCTGCTTAGTGCTATGTTTGCTAATGCTCTGGTTCCTGTAGAAACACCTAATCCTTCCTGAATTCTGGCCAGCATTTCTGGTTAAGTGCAGACAGTGAAAGACTGCTCTCGATTACCTGCTTCTTATCTGTATGGTCCATTTTGTGTGACAATGGTTTTTCTGCTAGATTTCAAAAGCTTAATTATTCAGGCCTCGTATTTGGCATCTATTTACATTGCTATGTGGCCAAGGACTTATTTGGTGGGGGCAGCATGCACAGTAGGGTGGGGAAGTTTGTCCACTGCCTTAGCCATAGGGAACAAAACAAAACAGGGAGAACACAGGAAACAATAGACCCTTAATGCAAATAATGATTTTTCTATAGGTGTCCTTGAAATAACCTACAGAATGTAACACTGACTTACATCCCACAATGGAATTCTAAAATATGATTTTAAAAGCATCTGGAGAGAATAGCAAATTGTCAGAAGTGGGGCTGAGAACTCCTCTCCATTTCAAGGCTGACCTCCTCGGCACTCCAACCATAGGCTGCGTTTTACAGAACCATTTTCTTCAGATCCTACTTAATTCAGCAGGATGCAGCCTAAAAGGCCTTCTCTATAAAGGGCCACAAAATACTGAGGCAAACTTAAAAGGCACAACCCAGAGCAAAAGCACACAGCAAAATGAAACAAGGTTTGCAGGCCATTCTTACAAAAGCTAAAGATGAAATTCCTGTTCACTTTGAAGGCACACCCCTTACCCAATTGACCACGCTCATTTTGTGGCTATTTCACTTGATCAAACTTTCTAAACTTTGCTACATGTACCCCTGTTCAGTATGGTGTTCTGGAAAGTACCTTGGCATCACTTTATTGAACTTTATTGAATCTGGGCCCTCAAATACCACAGTGATGGATAAATCAGCTAAAGCCTGGAGAGGCAGGTGCAGTATATTCAAGTTGGAGCACAAGTGCAATGTCCTTGCTCTTAAGGATGAAGCTGTGCCACTCCGACAGCAGCTGCCCTTGAAAGGGCTGTTCTCTGCCCAACTCTATATGCGAAGCTAGTGTTTGTCTGACTCCACCATTAGCTGATTTATCTTACCCAGTGAGCAGAAAAATCTTAATTTTCTTCCTGTTGGATTGTTTTACCCTGTATTAACTCCCTGACCTGCTCACCACAGAGTCAAAACAAGCATCAGTGCCGCTCCAAGGGAAACGGCAGGAGGGCACCCAAGTGGGAACAGGAGAGGGGCTGCCTGGCACTTTGTGGCAGTAGTTCTCTTTTAGCCCAGCTTAAATATATAGCCTGGCTGTACCCTGAGGCCACAGCCAGAGATGTTGTCCAGGCCACAGATGAACAGGGTTAATAGGTTATTTCTTTATCCCTCCCACACTTCCCTGAAGATTACAGTCTCCTTAGATCTGCCGACAGGATGGCATGTTTTGTCCCCCCACTTCTCAGTCTCAGAATGATCTGGAAAAATTCTCCTATGAAAATTATTGAGGCTAATTTAGATCATTTTCACAGAACTGTGCCAAGGAGTGGTGAAATGAGCAATTATATCACTGCACCAGAGGGGGAGGTTTCACAAGGCGCATGCTTTACTTAATGGCTTGTTACCACTGAAACCAGGCAGAGAGTCTCCTCTCTCTCTTCTGGGCAGTTGTCTTCACCTCCACTCAAAGAAGAGCTCTTTCTTGACAGGAACAACTCCCATGAAAGCACTGAGTTGTTTAAAGCTACTGTGCAGCTCCTTTGCCCTTCAGGGCCCTGAGAGCCACCAGCGAGTCCATTCAGATGATGCAACGCTTGTACCTGGACACCTTGTCAGAGGACTCAGGAAGAAGAAACAATAGGAGAAAACAGCAGAAGATTAAATTCTCTCCTTCCATCAGGCCTTTGTACATTTATTTGAATTCCTCCTTTCTGGTTTACCTTGTGCTTCTTGACTGCTTTGCTTGCAAGCCTGCACCAGCTCCCACCCCAGCCCTGGCAGGCTGAGTTCATCTCCCCCCACCCTGGTGACACTCACCAGTGATGAAATACACCTGCACAGAGGAGGAAGGAAACTCGGGGAGTGTCAGGTATCAGTCCAAGTGCCAGCACACCATAGCAGGCTGGTGCAGTCAGCCCTGGCTTTGCTTCAGAAGGATTTGGGAAATGTAATTTCTCTTTGTATTATATTTTGTAGTAAATACTTGTAGGCTGACGTTCTGCCTCCTCCCTTGCTGGCTTTTGCACTGTATAAGTTGCTGTAGCCAGTCAGGCTGCAAAGAAGGCTGAACAATTCTGGGAGTGATTTCAAATTACTTCCTAAATGTCCTGTTTACAGATGGAAATAATATTTTTGATGTTGGTAGTTCACCTTCTAAAAAGAAAAATCCTTTCAAAGGTCTTCCAATACTAGTGTTCAAGTCTCTTCCTCAGTTGGCCCAGCAAGTTGAAAGACCAGTTTTCATGCTACCTTTCCTGACAGCTCTGAATTTGCTTCTCTAGCCATAGTGGCAGGACTTGCAAGCTGGATGGTCTCCCAAGCTCAGCCTTCTCAAGACACAGCATCAGTCAATCAATCAGTCAGTCAGAACCAGAGCATTGTTCTTCAAACACGTGATATATTTGCATGTAGTCCAAAATGTGATACCAACTCCACCATAGCTTCTAGAAAGAATTGTGCCAGAATCTGGTAGGTTTACTCATGCTGGAGAGTCTCTCAAAAACAGTAACATGACTGCTTTTGCTGCTGCTCAGGGGAAAGTTGTGATTTCACATGACCACTGAACCAAGTTAAAATCGGGCTGCCATGGAAAGAAGGTCTTTGCTATCATCCTCTCCAATTCCCCATTTCCATCTGCATGTTCCCCTCTTTTCCTGTTAATTTGTTTTCCTGATTTAATTCTCTGCTGTTCTAGTGAGTTGAATCAGCTCATTCTGTAACCAGGGCAGTGCCACAGCTGGCAACAAGGCAAGCAGCAGCAATACATGGTGAAGAACAGTGGGAGGAAGAATAGGGGAAGAAGCTGGATTTCACTTTTTTGGCAATGCTCAAACTTGAATGCAAAAATGCAACTTAATAGAGGGCAAGAATGCAGGGCAGGGCACATAGGTTCTAAACACCACAGATCCAATGAAGGTAGCAGCAAATCATGCTGTCTGTTCCTCTGCAGGGTGCTATAGGCTGAGACACTCCCAGTGAGCAGCTGTTTTACCATCCTGGTTCATAGAATCATAGAATCATAGAATCCTAGGGGTTGGAAGGGACCTCGAAAGATCATCTAGTCCAACCCCCCTGCCAGAGCAGGGTCACCTAGAGTACATCACACAGGAAGGCGTCCAGGCGGGTTTTGAATGTCTCCAGCGAAGGAGACTCCACAACCTCTCTGGGCAGCCTGTTCCAGTGATCTGTCACTCTTACAGTAAAAAATTTTTTCCTGATATTCATCTTAAACCTCCTATGCTCCAACTTGTATCCATTACTCCTTGTCCTATCACTGGTCATCACCGAAAAAAGCTTAACTCCATCGTCTTGACACTCACCCTTTACATATTTGTAAACATTGATGAGGTCCCCCCTCAGTCTCCTTTTCTCCAAACTAAAGAGACCCAGCTCCCTCAGCCTTTCCTCATAAGGGAGATGTTCCACTCCCTTAATCATCCTTGTGGCTCTGCGCTGGACTCTTTCAAGCACTTCCCTGTCCTTCTTGAACTGAGGGGCCCAGAACTGGACACAATATTCCAGATGTGGCCTCACCGAGGCAGAATAGAGGGGGAGGAGAACCTCTCTTGACCTACTAACCACACCCTTTCTAATACACCCCAGGATGCCGTTGGCCTTCTTAGCCACAAGGGCACACTGCTGACTCATGGCCATCCTCCTGTCTACCATGACCCCCAGGTCCCTTTCACCTACACTGCTCTCCAGCAGGTCAGCCCCCAACCTGTACTGGTGCATGGCGTTTTTCTTCCCCAAATGCAAAACTCTACACTTGCTCTTGTTAAACTTCATCAGGTTTTTCCCCACCCAAGTCTCCAGCCTGTCTAAGTCTCTCTGAATGGCAGCACAGCCTTCTGGTGCAGGTTCAAGCCAACATGGGTGCAAAGAGTCAACCTTTGCTCACTCTCAGATTCTAGGTAGTTTTGGCATGAGGCCACAAGTCCCCAGCGTTCTTCAGTCATGCTGCACTGACTATTCAAGCAACCACAGGAGAAAAGAGTGGTGTGTGGCTGTGGATGCATATCTAATCTGTCCATTTACGTCCCCATTAAATAAGCCCTCTTCTCTGCACAGCAAACCTTGCTCTTTGGCAAAGCCCATGGACAAGCCTGGCTCCCTAGGCCCCTGGGGACATCAGGCAGGAGAGCAAATCCTGGCAGAGACTGCAGCTCTGTTGAGCTCTACAGACCCTGGCTGGTGTCCACTGTCATACTCCCCAGGGCTCTCCATGTGACCTGCCTTATTTGGGATTTCCCATTAGCTGGGCTATCCCATACTGGAGGGCTGATAAGCTCATCTTCTGGGTACCATGGTCCCATCCCACAAGAATGAGAAAAACAACCCCAGAATTGGTCATTTCTCAGCTGCTGTGTGGGAGTGGAGAGAAAGCCTTTGAGCAGCCGGCTCAAAAGACCTAGCGGTATAAATGCTGAGGTCCTGACAAAATTACTTCATATTTTCCTGCCCCAAGGCATATTGAGCAATATGTATATGAAAGCTGAAGTTGAGCATGTTTTTAAGCTCATCAGCCCTATATGTTATCAGTGCCTTCTTAGATTTCCAGCTATGCAAAGGGACTAATAGTTAATTTGGAAGCAACTTGGAAGTATCTTTCTTCTTTTATGCTCACCAGTGTTTTTCCACATTGCTCCATGTAACTACATTAAGTGTTCTGATAACAGTGCTAAGAGCAGTGGAAAAGCCAACATATTAAATAAACTTGGCCACTTCTCATGTTTTACATGCCATCTCTTGCTCACAGCCTGTGGGTTTAAATGCCTGGCAGCTGGAGCCAATATGCGGAGTGGAGAGTCCTCCACACTGGAATTTGCTCTTCCTTGCTTCAGCTGAATCTGAGTTTGTCGACCTTTGCTTTCAGCTGTTTGCCAGGGCAAGAAGCACTGAGCTTTTTGCATGGTGCTTCATATGCTGATCTGCAGCCCAGATGGTTGGAGGCCTATTGGGATGAAAAGAGTGATTTAGACCTACCCTGAAAAGTCTTTGATCCTCAGGGCTGCAGGAAAACTTCAGTACAACAGCCACGTACTGCAGCCATCCACTCCATCCACAATGCTGCTAGGGTGCCAAGAAAATCAGATTTCTTTTTTTCAGGACCATGTTATGCTGAACACATCTTGCTCACTGATGTCTATTTGGAAGTTTACTGCACAGGCTCTGTCACATTTTCTTTTCTGCTCTCAGCTGTCAGTAGGGACTGAGGAATTGAGCTGGCCTCTGGAGCCTGGCAAGGCAAGATGACATGGCCAGCTAGCCCAGAGCAGGTCCACAACTCATCTGTGGGCACTTAAGGGCAGGAATGGGTGTGGGGAACAAGGTGGTCTCTTGCTCAGAACAGAAACCTGTTCCTCTGACATTGGTGACACACTGTGTGTGTTGTATTTACCATTTGTACCTGTACTGACATCCTGCTGTGTGAGTGCACTCAGCAAGTCCAGAATCAAATTAAATTGACTATGTTATTTAAAGACACTGACTCCTACCTGGAGGTGCTTGATTACTTTGTTGATGAGAGCTTTGGAAATGTTAGTCTGTTAAGGAAGGTGAAGCAGAACCACTTACAGATCATAAAAGTTTAGTAGTGGGGATGACCCCTGCAGAGTTTGATCACATCACCAGAGTGAAGACAGCATTGCAGTCCTGCTGCTTCTCTGGGAACTCTCCCTCCATAGCTCCCTAAGGTCAGCAAAGCCAGCACATCCTCCCATGTGTGATCTGTGGAGCGTATCCCATCAGGGTTTTATCTTCTGCCCCTCTGTGAGCGGCTGACGCTGCCTCCCTCTCTGCTTACATCTGCTCACAAAAACCATGGCTCAGCCAAGCCTTTGCAAAGCTCACTCCAGATTGTTGCTTGAATCGTTCTGTGACCACGGGGGTCCCAGTGACATTTTCACTCTGTTTTGCTAAGGAGCAGTCACGGCTCCCAGTTTTGGTCACATCAGGCCACACGTTTAGTTGCCGGTGAGTCAAGTACAGCGGCTGCCGGGTTACAATCAAGCTGGTACTACAAGCAGCTGCCAAATGGCAGTTGACACAGGACTTCAACCTCCTAAAAGCATCATTTTCTGCTTTTGTAGAAGGGCAGCTTTCCGAACAAAGACCTCAGCACATGCTTTTTATAAAGTCACAGGAAACTACACAGAAAACAAACATTTTGTAGGGAAGTGTGTTACTGACAGAGAGAGAAAAAGCATCTTTGTTTTAAAATAACTTTTTTTAAAAACCTGAACTCACTGTAATTTACTTTGGCTTTCTTAGCACATCCTGGGGTGTTTACCAGTAAGAATGAGAATTTACACTGCTCAGGCCCCTCGGAGAAGTGTCTGTGATGTAGATCAAACCACCCATCATTTGCTTACGGCAGTGGTTTCCCCAGAGACTTGTGTTTTGGCTTAAAGTAAACAAATAGCAATACAAGTAGGAGGATGATGACTCAGGTAAAAGTACACAGATCTGTTATATATAACAAACTTTAAATATATTTAGGATTCCTCTGAGACTTTAAAAAGGCCAGTTTAAAGGCACTAAACTATTACCCTCTGAGACTCCAAAGGTTCTCACTTAAACGACTAAAATAAAGTGACTATATTAATTTTTTAAATATAACTGCTCCTATATATTTTGAACTAGGCCATATGGCACATTCCAAAATAATATATTATTACTTTGGGCATAAATAGCCTGAATTTATTGCTGATATTTGCTGATTTCAGAAAACATGACACTTGGTTTGACCTGGGAAAGGAAAGGGTGCAGGGTTGGCAAGCTAACCTCTTTCCCGTTTGTACAAAATCCAAAGCTCTGAGCTGGACTGGACCTTTAGGCTTTTCCATGGGATGAAGGATTCCTGACAATGCCTCCCTTTCAGACCTTTTCTTGGATACAGAGTAAGCCACTCTTGAAATGTTTCTTCCCCACTTACCCTTACTCATAGGGCAGTGTACTTTGTCAAAACCGGGGATGTACAGTGACTCAAAGGACAGGCCATTATGGAGCTATTTCTTTTTGCAAATAATTTAGTATAAAACTCTTCCCCACTTTTTTACATCAGTGCATAGATACATGTTTTGCTTTTGGTTCTATACATCAACAAACACAGCCATTCAAATGACAGCAATGCAGTGACATATATTGGAACACACTTTCGTAAGCACAGCTACCTGCCTGGAAACTGGGCTTAGCAGTTGTCTCAGAAATAAAAGGGAAAACACACTGAAAACTCCCTCCTTTTACTTACCCTAACCTTCTCCATGCTTTCCCTACTGTGTTCCCTCTGTAGTGTTGCAAGGAGATGGAGCAACACTTGCAAGGGGCAGGTCACAGTTTCTTTCCCATCCCTCAGTGCTGCAGGCAGCATTTGCACAGTGAGCAAGGGAGTGGTTGGGCCCAGAGGACAGCTGCTTTTGCTCTTCCTTTACATGCACATGCATATAGTCAGCTTTAGGCAAAAAGGATCCTCAAATTCTTCACCAACACACACTGAGCTAAGCTGGAGAGAAAGAAACCAGTATGAAGACAAATACAACCTGCTACAGACAGACCCATGTGCTGATGCTTCCCTCAGCCACAGGGAGACATCAACTCCCTAACACAGGTTTTCTTCCCCAAACTCTGGAAGGGGCCCCTGGACAAATGAGGGCAAGCCTGGGTCAGTGAAAGGAGGATATAGGTCTTTTAATGTGTAATGAGGCAGAACCTAAAAATCTACTGAAGACAAAGGAAAAGCAGCCAGGTCAATGAGGTGCATCACGTGCAGCCCTGAATCTGCTAGACACTACGATGGGGACAAAGTGCATTCAAGATCCAGACATGACAGGCATTCTGTAGCTGAATCCCAGTCTTCCTTTGCAATCCAGCAAAATCCCAAACCACAGGGCATTGAGCTACTTCCAGCACAGGGCAAGGAGAAACACCTCATTTGTCTTTGAGTCTGTGGTTTCTAGTTTGTGCTACAGTCCTGCAGATAGAAGAGCAGCTCAAGACTCCCTTACCCAAGCGGGGAGGCTTTGAGCTTCTCCATGGACTCTCAGAACCCACCTGTTCCTGTCTGGGTGTCACTGATGCCCTCAGCACAGGGTTCTGGTTGGGGAGTCAGAAGGGGGCATGGGCAAGTGGAGAGAATTAACATTTTTTCAGCAATTCTGGTAAATCCAGGCCCGCCTAATTGTGTTTATGGGGATTAAGGATGCAAAACCTGCATGTGCTGAAAGACTCTGAAAACAAAGAAGGCTTTGAGCTGAAAACCACCTGGGAGATGGTCCAAACCTGTCACCTTGTCACCTTCTCCAGAGTCTGGAGCCTACGCAGAAACCAGTTGCAGTATTAGCAAAAGAAGTATAGATTAGTGCCTCATTGGTAATTTCCATATTATTTTCTATTCCACAGTCATTAAAAGAGCTGAAGCAAATGTCCACTACAGCCTCTTCTTTCTTCATATAGTTCACAGAATCATAGAATACCAGGGTGGAAGGGACCTCAAGGATCATCTGGTCCAACCTTTCTTGGAAAAAAAACAGCCTAGACAAGATGGCCCAGCACCCTGTTCAGTGAAATCTTAAAAGTGCCCAATGTTGGGGAATCCACCACTTTCCTGGGGAGTTTATTTCAATGGCTCATTGTTCTCCTTATGAAATATTTTCCTCTGGTGCCCAGTTGGAATGTCCCCAGGAGTAACTTGTACCCAACACCCCTGGTCTTTTCCATGTCACTCCTTGTAAAAAGGGAGTCTCTATCTTCTTTGTAGCCCCCCCTTAAAGTACTGGAACATGGTGATGAGGTCTCTCTAAGCCTTCTTTTCTCAATGCTGAACAAACCCAGTTCTCCCAGCCTTTCTTCCTATGACAGGCTTCCCAGTCCTTGATCATCTTCATGGCCCTTCCCTGGACCCTCTCCAGCCTGTCCACATATTTTTATATAACAGGGACTGGAACAGTATTCCAGGTGAGGCCTGACAAACATTGAGCAGTTATGTTACTTTGTTGGGCAAAATTGTAATACTTTCAGAAAATGGCAAAGAGAGAGATGAAGTAAGCCAAGAAAGGCAGAAGATGCAACATGGCTGCTGAGGAAAGTAAGTGATACTGATGTCACTAATGCTACATTCACAGGAAAACGTTTATCAGATTCATTGGAAAAGCACAAGTAATATCACAGGCAGAATCTTGCAGAGTGAGGTTGGTCACATATGCCTAGACTCTGCACACCTCATTGACCTATATCTCCAGAATTCCCATCTCTAAGAATCAAGAAATGGAAAGTAGAGGGTGAGATATATGGAAAACAGATCCCTACTGACAATTTGAGAAACGGCTTGCGTGGTATTTTCCCCTCAAAATTTGTCTGCCTGCCCTGAAATCAAAAGTGATCAGAAATTTCCAAAACACCTGTGACTGCCTCACTGGGCCCTTCTTACCAACTAGCACAATCAGTACTGCTCCCAAATGATTATGCATACTAATGGAGATGCTCTTTTGGCATCACTTTATAAATCCAAACACTGCATGTTTTAAACATAAATGGTGTCCTTTCAT
This sequence comes from Apus apus, assembly GCF_020740795.1. Classification (NCBI taxonomy): domain Eukaryota; kingdom Metazoa; phylum Chordata; class Aves; order Apodiformes; family Apodidae; genus Apus; species Apus apus. The sequence goes on from NC_067282.1 coordinate 20,104,580, forward strand.
CTTCACAGCATCTTTTAATCCTCACTAATAAAACCCTTGCTTTCCATTCTGTCATATTTCTGGAAGACTCAAAGGAGACAGGAGTCAGTATTCCTTAAAATGCTGAGCACTAAGCCAGCTCTTCACAAATAATAAGCAATAATAAAGAATTAATTTAGTACTTGGGAGAAGTATCAGACTTAACTGTCCCACAGAGTCAAATTCTCTATTTATCTCATCCAGAAAGCAAATATAATACCAGTAGTGGCAGCTCAGGTACACCCTTGCTGCCCCAGAGTGGCAGCCAGGCTTGGAAAGGTCACTTCTAAGTTCAGTGATGCTGAGATGACATGCTGATACAGTCACTGGCCTGTCACTCTGTTGAGTGGACATCTTCCTGCAGTGACCAATGACACTTTCACCTCATTTGAAGTGCAATTGTTTAGTGCATACTACAGGGACGTGATGCTCATCATGTGGCATCTCAAGCAAATGCCCCAAGAAACCCATGCAAAATCCAGCAGCAAGGGAGAAAAATTAAAGGGAAGGACTGAAAGGCATCCACTTACCTTTTCCTTTGCCCTGCAGCCAGGCAAAGGCATGAAAAGGGTTGTCCCTCAGAGTGCTGGCTTTATTTGGAGCAGTGGCTTGAGCAAGCCAGTCCTGTAGCACTGGATTATTTTAATTATACAGCTCTTTGTGGATTGTTTTTGTTTTTACAATCATATTACTCCCACTTACGTAAGAAATGCTGAGGAAAGGGCACACGGGCTCTCTGTAATACAGTCTGTCTAATTCCCAGCCCCTGGAGCTGCGAATTTTGGGGAACACCTGCAGAACAAGCTGCACTCTGGCCCTGGAAGTGAACAGGGAGCTGCCAGAGGGAACGGAGAGCCCCAGCTGAGCAGACCAGCATCATGTCAAACCACATGAGCAATCACATGAGGAACAGCTCTCCCAGGGCCTGGATAGATATCAGCCAAGCACCATCTTTTCTCAGTAGCCAACAGCCAAAAGAACATGCATGCCTCACATCTAATGGCAAACCATGACATAATATTGACACCTAATGATAATCTGTGCCTGTTCAGAACCACTTTGGCTTTCTGTAGCTGTTTCAGTCCAGAACAGCTGCATCTATGAGATGTGAAAGTGTATTGGAAAAGAACTAGATGGTCTTTAAGGTCCCTTCCAACTCAAACATTCTATGATTCTATGAAAACACTTTATATCACCTGCCACATTTCCAGAGGGAAAGTAGCTACAAAGGAACCCAACATCAAAGTCCTACAGGGACTGTAGAAAGCTAACGTGGAGAGCTGGGTTTCTTACTCTGAATTGAAGATGACTTAAATTAAGTAATCATTTAAAGGTATTTTGGTTAGACATGGTTACCTAGCTATTAAAAGTAAAAAGATCATCTTACCTTTGCTAAGAGTGCATGATAATCTAAATGTCTAATTCCAAGTTCAGTGAATTTACCTGATTATACACAGCACAGCACTTTGTCTTCCGGGCAAATCATTACAACCACCTGCAAGGTACAGCATGGAACAAGAATAAACTCTTTTTTCAGACATCTGCAGGTTGGACAGCTTTTCATCTGTCTTGATTACAGAGGAACAGACTCCTCACTTGCAAGCTTAGCATTAAGTAGTCGACAATAAGAAGTGCTTTGCACCCCTGTGCTCTAGCCCTGCTCAGAACAAGCTGGGAGGGAGGAGAGATCAGCATCCTGCAAACATCTTCTCTGTATGGACCAGTAAAGTATTGTTGGAAGTTCATTCCAGGAGTTAGTCTACTCTACATGCAGCAGTATTTCAAATGCAGACAGCTCTGCTGTTCGGGTTGTCTGAACTGCCTCTGAGATGGCAGTGTGACATGAACAATGTAATTGCTATAATTACAAAAGAAAACAAAATGGCAAATAACTATTCTAAAACTTGTGTCTTATGTTGCTCAGCCTCACCAATGTTGTTTGTCTTTTTCTGTTTCTCAAGTGAGCGGGAGGAAAAAAATGGCCTAAGAGAGTCAGAACACATCAGTGTTAGGTCCCTGCTAAAGCTGTGAAGGTGGGAGCCTGGGAGGCCGGTCACACAGCAGTAGAGAGCCTGTAGATTGTGTCTCTGAGGTGCAGGTCCGTTAACCACAGCATCCTGCTCAGGAGCAGATCCCAAAATGTGGACGAGCTGGGCAGCACCTCAGCTGCTCAGTGCCTCTTAGGCAAGAAGACAGCAGATTGCTGGACCACAGATCATCTGCATCTGGCATGAAGGACCACAGGAGAGGAGGGACTGTGGTGGAGCTATAAATGCATAGATGCAGGAGGGTGGAAACCAGAGACAATTCAGTGAGCTTCACACTTAGCATGAGATTCAACAAATCCTCTGAGGTGGTTTATAGTACTGTAATTCCACAGTAAAAGACACAGTAGAAGAAATCATGTGTTATGCAAACTGACTGATGAAGAATGCACCAAGAGACCAGGACTGCAACTCACACATCATGAGGAAGGGGATAATGCAGATGTGAAAGGGAAACCTACCTTCCTGTACACCAATGTAAACAGCAAGTACAGTCTGGCCATCAGTGAAAACCATAGACCATGGCACAAAAGTTGAGGAGAAAGTCTTAATTGTTCTGCTGTGACAGTCTCTGATAGACTGCTGATTTTGGTGCTAAACTCTGGCCCTTGAGACCCTTAAGTGAAACTTTAATTCTGAAATTATCTGATTTTATTGATTCACAGAATCACAGAATTATCAGAGTTGGAAAGGACCTCTAGAGATCATCTAGTCCAACTCCCCTGTGAAAACAGGATTGCCTGGAGCACATTACTCAGGACTTCATCCAGGTGGGTCTTGAATATCTGCAGAGAAGGAGACTCCACAACCTCCCTGGGCAGCCTGTTCCAGTGCTCTGTCAACCCCATAGTAAATAAGTTTTTCCTCATATTTAAATGGAACTTCCTCTGTTCCAGCTTGTGCCCATTGCCCCTCGTCCTGTCACTGGGAACTACTGAAAAGAGTCTGGCTCCATTCTTCTTGCACCCACCCTTTAGATACTTCTAGACAGTAATAGGGTCTCCCCTCAGCCTTCTCTTCTCCAGGTAAAGAGTCCCAGCTCCCTCAGCCTTTCCTCATAAGGGAGATGCTCCAATCCCCCAGTCATCTTTGTTGCCCTCTGATGGACTCTCTCTAGCAGTTCCCTGTCTCTCTTGAACTGGGGAGCCCAGAACTGGATGCAGAATTCCAGCTGTGGCCTCACCAGGGCAGACTAGAGGGGGAGAATGACTTCTGTAGACCTACTGGCCACACTCTTCCTTATGCAGCCCAGGATCCCATTGGTCGTCTTGGTGGTAAGAGCACATTGCTAGTTCATGGATAATTTACTATCTACCAGGACTCCCAGATCCTTCTTCTTGTAACTGCTTTCCAGCAGATCCCCCCCTAACCTGTATTGGTGCATGGGTTCTTCCTCCCTGGGTGCAGGACCCTATACATGCCCTTGTTGAACCTTATTAGGTTCTTCTCTCTCCAGCTCTCCCGCCTGTCCAGGTCACACTGGATGGCAGCACAGGCCTCTGGAGTGTCAGCCACCCCTCCCAGTTTGGTATCATCGGTGAACTTGCTGAGGATACCCTCTGTCCCCTCATCCAAGTCATTGATGCATATATTGAACAAGACCAGACCAAGTATTGACCCCTGGGGGAGACCACTAGTTACAATCTTCCAACTTGACCCTGCTCTGTTAATCACAACCCTCTGAGTTCTGTCACACAGACAGCTCTCAGTCCACCTCACTGTCCACTGATCTGGCCCACGCTCTCTCAGTTTCTTGGTGAGGATGCTATGGGAGACAGTGTCAAAAGCCTTGCTGAAGTCAAGGTAGATGACATCCACTGCTCTCCCCTCATCCAGCCAACCAGTTATGTCATCATAGAAGGCTAGCAGATTGGTCAAGCATGGTTTATCTTTGGTAAATCCATGTTGACCACTCCCAATAACTTTGTGTTCTTCAATGTCTCTAAAGATAACATCCACGAGTCGCTCCATCACCTTCCCAGGGACAGAGGTGAGACTAACTGGCCTGTAGTTCCCTGAGTCCTCCTTCTTGCCCTTTTTGAAGACTGGAGTGATATTGGCCTTCCTCCAGTCCTCAGGCATCTCTCCCATTCTCCATGACCTTTCAAAGTTGATGGAGTCATCTTACAGTTATGTAAATCAGACTCAGAAGCTTACAGTGATCTGTCAAAAGCTTGGAGAAAAAAAAAATATGAAATCCAGCATTGTCAAATTCACTATTCTAAAAAAATCAACCAAACAACCAAAAAAAAAAAGCCAACAAAAACCCAAACAAATCAAAAGCAAAACACAAAAAGAAACCAAACCACACTAAGTGCCCATTTGGTCATAGGAAAAGCTGATTTTTTTCTTTTAAGACACTATGTACATTCAGTGTATTCAGGTTGAATTCTCCAGGTTAACTTCATGTACAAACAATTTTTTTGAGACCTAGAAGAGATCCTAGGGGTCAGACAGTGCAGACCAGGCAGCCCAGATCTCTCTTTGGGACTCTAGGAATCTAAATAATATGAACCCTGGATGATACACAGCTGTGCTAGGTTTACCCCTGGGATATTTGAAGAGTTCAGAGGGCCAAGGAGATCTAAAGCAACCATGGTGGTCTCCTGATCCAGGGCTAGCCAGGGACTATTTCAGCCCTGCTGAACCCCAGTTCTTCATCACCTGCAGCAATAGCAGACTGGGCAGTGAGGCCCCATCGCAACAGCAGCACATCTATCTACTCCCCTACTCCTTGCCTACCAACTACATTAATTCAGGATCAACCATCGCCTTCTTTCCTTGTGTCTTTAGAAGAGTTTTCTGGTTTTCTGAGGCATTGTGAACCTGATGTATCAGAGGTTAAGAATTGAGCTCTGTGTTTCAAGTGTTTCTTTCATGGGGATTCATTTAAAATGCACTGCACTGACGTGTTTTTAAATTCCCTCCTTGGGTAAGATTTAAATGTTAGTTTGGAAATGGTGTGTACCTCCAGGCAGCTCAAAGTAATTGTTATTTTATCTTGAAGCACAACATCCCATCACCTTAAGTCATATGTGCATTGAACAAGGAGTCATTTAATGATACCTCAGTACTGGGTGAACTAGATATCCCTGTCTGAAGTCTAGCTGGCTGGAGAAACAAAAGATGTAAGGGGAGAAAACCCACACGCTGCTAGTACTACAGCACCTAAACGTGGGGAGCAACATCTAAACCTGAAGAGATGTCTCCCTGTCCTTTTCACACAGAGGGAAGGCTATTAACAAGACACTGTGGAAGGAAAAAAACTGATACCAGGTATCTGATGGAGTCACAGGTGCTAAACAGAAGCATAATGTAGCAGCTGGCAGAGGTAGCTACAGGACCAGCCAAAGCAACAGGAAAAAGAATGGAGCCAGCTGAAGTTACCAACACGTGGCCACAAACTGCACAGGGACACGGACCCACTGGGGGCACTGGGAGCTGAGATGATGCCCTCCAGTCAAGCTTACACCCTGCTGGGAAGCTTTGCCTCCAAAGCTCAAGGCAGGAGGGACAGCCTCCAAATATCTCAAAGCAGAAATCTTAGGGCATCCAGGAAGCCCTGTCCAGGAAAAAGGACCAGCTAGTCCTTTTCTGCCTCTCCTCTCTCATCACACCATCACAGCCTCCCTCTCTTAACCCCTCCTGGAGCTTCTCTCTCCTCTGACTGGCCCCCTCCATGTTATTCCTTCTTTCACTTACCTTTCTGGCTGTTTCATCTCCCCTGAGTAGTGCAACATGGATGGCTTTTGCTGCAAACTCATTGTGAGCTCCATTTGTTAGTACTGCCTCTTTCTCATGGCATGAGCTTCATTTTAGACATCAGTATCTGATGTCACTAGTGAGAAAAAGACATTTCTAGGAGGAAATTAATTTTTATGGTATCTAGCAAACACATATCTGGCCTTTGGCCAGATAAGTCCTATCTTTAATGTCTATTCCTTTTCTAAACCCATGAGGCTGAGCAGCACCGTCTGTCCCTCTAAGTTTGTGCAGTGCCAAGTACAACAACAGTTCTTCAAGTTTAATGTTTCATCAGTCTCATGATAAACATGGTTGATAACACATTTCTGTTCCACAGCAGTGTGTAAAACATTAACTAGACCTCCTTTTTCAGTGAGCATGTTTGCAAACTTTTAAACTAATAATCCTTATTTATGGTGGTCAGCTACATTTCTGCTTAGTGGGGCCATTGCACAGAAATGAAGTGATGAAAAGATTCACGGGGCCACAGAGAGAGAGCAAAACAAAGGAGCCTGACTACATATCTTAACAACCCTACAGTTTACAAGTCCCTGCTCCCAGTACCACTAATGCATTTTACACAACAATTTTTCCATGCAAAATGCATAATCTGTTCCTGCTGCAAAAAAAAAAACCAAAACCAAAAAACAAAATGGAAAAGAGTCACAGAGTTGGGCTCCCCATTGTTTCTTGCCTTTCTCTGGGTTTCTGAAGTCTTCAGTCTTTTCTGCACAATGGCTTGAACACATGGCAGAAGTTCTGAAGTGTAATTCTCATTCCCATCTGATCTCATGCCATGTCCTAGGATGCTGAGGTTGAATACTCTCAGGCTGACCTGGGCCACCCTTCCTTGATGACTTACAGGTTCTTGAAGTCGAAAAAAGAAGGTGCTGTTGCTGTTTTGTGTTAATACTGTCTTCATCTACATAATGGGACACTGTAGAGAAGACAGAGGCAGATTCTTCTCAAAGGTGCACAGTAGAATTACAAGAAGCAATGGATACAAGATGTGACATGAGTAATTCTGACTCAATATTGAGAAAATGCTTTTTTCCATGAGGATGTGCACAAAGACATGGCAGAATCTCCATCTTTGGAGACATTCAGAAGTTGACAGGACAAGGCCCTGAGCAACTTCATCTCATGGGAGGTTCTTTGAGCAGGAGGTTGGACTAGAGACCTCCAGATGTTCGAGAGGTCCCTTCCAGCCTTTCTGAAATAATTCAGTTCAGATAATCCTTTCAGGATAATCCCTACAGTACCAGGGGCTGTGGAAGTATCTGCATTGCACACATGGTGTAGGACAGATGCATTCACATTAAGTGCTCAGAAACCACACCAGACACTGGAAACCAATTTAATTGTGGTACTGTAACAGACTAATTTGCATGGCTTCTTTTTAAAACCTGTGTTTCAGCTGGGGCCTCTTTGTTTCCCAGCTGGCAGCAAGTATAAACTGTACCAATACAGGGTTGTTTACAGTGTGAAGTCAACTACTTTAAAATTACACATTACCGATAAAGGGCTTAGTGGTAAATGTAGAACTTGTAGACCTTTCAATTTAGGTTCTCCTGCTTTTTGAAAGGGTGCTGTATTTATGACAAGACTGAAACTAATTATTTCTTGCCTCAGAGGAAACATCAGTTCTCTGGAGACTTTGAACTGGCTGAAAAAATTTTGTGAACATTACTAGAAGCCCGTTTTATTCTGCCTGAGCTTGTCACCTCTGTCCTCAGAGAAGGCTTCCTGAGAATCACAGGAGCTCCCTGCTTCTCAGAGGCCACCAGGGAGGTTTCTCTGTGAGTGACCACTGTCAGGAGTTAGGCAAGCAGGTATGACCACTTCACAGTCCAAACAGTACTTGTGTTTGTTTACTGATGAATGTTGAAGGAAAAACTGGAGAGGGAAGCAATGAAGAATTATTCTTAGTTGAGTTCTTTCCAGCTCTTCCTACTAATTACGTTTCTTTCAAATAGCAGGCACAGTCAGATTTCTCAGGGTAATCATGCTATCCTGGCTCATTCAAATTGATTAGAAAGGTAACATGCTACTAACTCCAATGGAACCTAAAAGTAAATCCTGCTTGCAGCAAAGATTGACTCAACACATTTGTTGGTTTATTTCTGAATTTCAAAGAGAAAGGGAAGGCGTATTGATGGTGGCACAGGATCAGCACAGTGCTCTGCTGTGTGGAGAGCAGGATGTGGAACAGGTAGCATGGCCAAGGAACAGCACGTGGTGCCAAGTTACTGATGGGCAGAGAAATCAGAGGTTTCTGCCAGGAAGGCAGACTAGGAGTGGGGCAAAGCTTGGCTAGAGCAGGACTGAGAAGAGTTTTGTGTAGGGTTGCTGAGCAGATATCTCAAGAAATGTGTTTGCCTTAATTAATTAGCTTTTCCTATAATAGCTTTGTTTGTATTTAGGCAGCTTTTAAGTGTCCGATGTAACTTAAATTAGACATCCTTTCCCTCTTTTTACTAGGACTCTTACATTTTCTAGGTATTAGATATAAGGCAGATGTCTCAATGTCACTTGTATGACACTTACTATAGGATTTTCCTCAACTAGAGAAGTTTGTTGCATAGTGGAGCAGTACAGTGAAGTACAGCAATAAACAGTGAGATGTTTATAGTAATCTAGATGAGCTAATGAAGGTTGGACAATTGCAGGCAGCCATAAAAAGTAGATTGATATGCTGTAAGCACTGCAATTTTTCTTACACCTGCAGACTGTGTGACATAATTTTAACATAAAAATTATTATTGATTGCTGTGGGGTTTTTTTGTAATAGTTTAATGAACTAATACCACCCAACATAATAATGAAGCCAGAATATTCAGAAATTTGGATGCAAATTAGTCTGCTTTTTAAAACTAGAATTCAACCAAGAGTTCAATTTAATTGTTTTCATTACAGCTACTCATTACTAATTCCATGAACAAACTTACAGAACTGAATAAACTCCATAGGGAACTATCACCAGTGCATCAGATACAATTGAGAATTATCTTATTTTGTAAAGAAATCTAGTATAAAAGTCCCTCCTGCAAAGCTTTTGTGAAAAGCTATGTAAAATATGCAATTATGTAGGCAGTCTCCCTTCACCACAAGGTTCACTGGATTCATTTTAGAATAATGCATCCTAGAAAGGGTTTCAGACTCCTGGCACAACCTTATTCAAGCTCGAGATTGTCTCTCTCTGCTCTATGTATTTGTGTGCTTCCGATTGGATCTGTATCAAAATTTTGCTTCAAGGAAGTTCTAAGTAGTTTTAAGGGTATCTAAGCTGTTTTCTTCAAATTAATATAACAAACTGCCAAAAAAAAGTCTTCAGAAAGGCTGAGGGGCAAGATATAATCTTGTTTTAATTCTTTTATGCCAAGGGAAATTTTTACTGTTTCTCACCCTCCAAATAACATTGTTTGAATAACTTTTACAGATTTATCAAAGAATCTTTAAAGTGGGATGAATCCTGCACAGAAAATGTAATGATTAAAAGATATCTCCATTCCTGTCCTACTCTTCAGCTTTGCTAAACGTGCAAGCTCTCCACGTGACAAATTAGTTCAGGAACTAGCAAAAGAACCATTTCAGAGATTCCCCCAAAACTGACACTATTTGTTCTAAACGTAATGTCCTTTCGTATGTCAGGATTGTATTCGCTTCCATTCACAGATAATGGGATTAGTACATAAATCAGTGCCTCTGCTGTTTTGATAAGAAGACAGTCATGAGATTTAGAGTATTTATTTTCTATGCACTAAGCACACTGGTATTTTCTGTACTCAGTCCCTTGTTGATTATTACCAAGAACATAAAGAGATTCATATTATAGGGTGCACAACGTGATGTTATAATAAAGACAATTTAGATTAAAAAACCCAACACCTTAAGCCTGAGTTCACTACCAGCCAATCAGATATGCAAGACAACAAACTGGGACAATGTTGAGGCTTTATGAGAAAATATGAAATTTACAAAATTCTAGTCTGTTTTAGGTTCAGTCTGGGTGGCATTTGGCAACACAACTCAGAGCAGCCAGTACTTTGCCAGTACATGGCCAAAGCCAATTTACAGAGTAAAATGGTTATCACAAGCAATTACCAGCTGCTTAAACCCTTGGCACAAGAGTTCCAGCCACAAATTTGAGGATCTACCATCTTTCCATGTAATTAAAGACTTATGCATATTTTTTCAGTGCAGGCTGTAATTAATATCTCAAATTAAGCAGTGTTTAGGTATGTATTACATGCAAGTGAGTTAGATGATAATCCGATTAGTTAAGCAGTGGTTTTCCTCTGTGGTTTACAGATCCCTCAGGATCAAGAGACTTGATCAAAGACTTTGGAAAGGACAGCTGTGGGAGTGTCTCATATTACACTGAACCCATGCAATCCCAAGAGGATCCTCACAACAGGCTGCCTGACTGTCCTGGCCCTGAGCTCTGCTGCCTTTCTGGTGCCAGAAGCAGGGAGCAACTGGGGAGCTGTAGGGCTCGGTTCAACTCACTTTCCCAAACGGAAAGTGAATTCACTTACTCCTAGATCAAACAGAAATAAAAAGCAGTAGGAAGTGGAGCAAATGAATGGTGGGATGAGGTTAGAATGTTTTAAGAAAGTCTGTAGTTACTGAAGGTTAAATGTAATTAATGTGAAACCCACAATACTGTCAACAGGGCATATGTGCTCCCTACAAATGGCTCCAGGCCATGAGAGGAAGACATTGAGGTTCTCCAAGACAAAAGAGCTTTTCTATTGAGCTTTCTTTTGTCTCAGGAAGTCTGTAGTATTAAAAAAAATAAGAAAATTAAGGGAATTAGCATAACTAACATGCTACTGCTATAGTAATTTTACTACCAAGTTGCAAAAATGCAAAATATGCCTTTGACTACTAGAAAAGTCACTAGGTCTCAGCATCTCCTGACATCGTACTTCTTCTTTGCAAAATCAGATGCTCAGTTCTCAGCAGCAATATCCTCCAAAGTCATCTTGCACTGCAGAAACTAAAAGCACACCAGAGACTCGGCAGCCTGAAGGAGCAATCATTCTGCCAAGTTAGTGTTAGCCCAGATCAGCAAACAGCACATACCATATTGTGTACCCAGCAAAGAACATGTGGTGATGTCATAGGCCTGAATACAAAATTTATTGTAAACATTTAAAGAAGGAATATAGACCAAAAGGCAAAAAAACCTGTTCTAAGCCTTCGTAAGGCCTTGTCTTAAGTACTCAAAGTCTGCACCCAGTAGCATACCAGACGGATAGAAGATCAAATTATTGTTTCATCACTATGAAATCTCTGAAGAATCCCTTGTCCTAACAGAGAGCAAAATTGAATATTTGAAATGTGAGTCTGAAAATACACATCTGTTTGAGACACAGTCTTTTACTTCTGTGCTCTCAAATCTCAGGCATTTGTGCCTGTGCAGCAGAGACAGGTGTAAATGCTCACCCATCTACACAGAGAGTTTTTGGGGAGTATAGGCCCCCTTTGGACAGGGTGTAGTTTCTTGGTCAATAATAGCTTTTCATTTCCAGAAAATCTCAAGTTCTTGGGCCTTCTTTTTTAACCACAGGAAAACAACAGTGGTTGGGTGAAAACTAAAAAGCTTGTTTGCCACACAAGTGACCTCCTCACTAGGACGAGGTTGAGAGGGGTTGAGCTACATCCTGTTTTCATACAGACAAAGAGGTTTAGAATGGTGACAATCATCCTTTGCTTTGATTTCTCTGTTTTATGCTCAGTCTCAGTCACTGTAATGCTGTATGGGGTAAATGTTCTGCATGGCTGTATAAGAGATGGGTCTGTTACCAACCTTGCCACTGACTGAAATCTGCATGGGGAGAAAGGATCAAACATGGGAAAGTCAGGGTTACAGTAAAAAGGCACTGATGAGAGGGCCAGGGTCCCACTCTTTTCCTCCCACACATGACAAATCTCTCACTTTGTTCTCTGAACACTGACTGACCCGTCCACTTTTTGACCTTTAGCATGTTCCTATTAGGGTCACCCCTCATCTCTGAAGTTTTATTTGTTCTTTCATTTCAAACTATATTCTTTTATACAATACAGCAGTGTCATACCTCATGGATGTCCTGGAAGTGCTGATACAAGACTGTTGAATTATAGGAAGAGTTTTTTTCTACTGTAACTGATTCCAGCTTCCAGAGTGCCTTTCATTGCCATTGGAACTACTTAAAGAAACTTTATGTTGCTAGAGTAACATAAAAAAGACTTTTCTATAAACAATTATGAGCTCCTCTGTTTCCTTGCTGACTCTCCATCCATTTCTAAATGCCATCTCTTGCAAACTCCCTTTCTGGAGAAGACTGGGCTATATTGTCATTGAACATAAGGAGTATAAAATTATGGTCCTATGTTATGATCAGTCCACAGCAGATCTCCCTCAGCATCACAGAGTACAGGCTGTTACTTGATAGCTTGTTTTCCAGTTAATATAACTGAGTGACTACAACGCCACACAATAGGGAATATACACAGAGCATACACAAGTTTTTTATCTTGGTGTAGAGATACTTGTGTCACACTGACAATCCAGTAATTTTAATAGAGTTTCACTGATGTTTTCAATTTCTTACAACTTTTTATAACAAACTTCTGCAGGTAGGTAAGTACTTTATGTTCATCCTTGCCATTTTGCTTTTTAAAAAATCTGACCCTTTAGGATTATCAGTAGATGTCTGTAGAGATAACATATTTCTGAGGAGCAGAATTAGTGCCCTACACTGGATTATACCAGTTTATCTGAGATACTTTTAAAATAATAATTAGAGATTTACTTTGCCCTTTTTCTGCCCCAGCTAAAAGCTTACATTTCAAAAATCACCACTGAGACCTGAATGAATGTACCAGACCTGCTGATATATGCTAAATATTTTATATGACTTGTGTGGGTTATACATTTCTGGAACTGGTACCTTGCTGCTACCATTCCTGGAGGGTCACAGGATTGAAACAATACAATTAAAATAGTTTCAGCTGTTTACTATAAAATGGCACCTGAAGTGTGTTCAGACCAAGTCCTCCTAGTTGATCATTACTGTATCCCTAAAAAGTCAGTTACTCATGAAAATTAGATTTATGTAGGGAACAACTATTAAATCCAGTACTTCTGATACTGTAAATACAGTAAGATTTTGTGCCTGTGGTGAGTCCATGAGCTGTTATAATTCAGGTTGCAGCTCCTCTTTTCCTTGGATGACTTCCCTCTCCCTTCTTCCTTTCCCCTTCCGTATGTTGAGCTGAGCTCAGTGAGCTCTTCAGTGACATTATGATGTCATACTGATGTAAATCATTGCTGCCCGTGTTCTCTCCCATTCTCATTGTGACATACCTGGATTTATGATTGCTGCGTCTCGACCTACAAAGCAAGTCTGCTGGGAAGCCTTCAAACAGCCTATGGCAACACTTCCATCATTGCATTGCTGTGCAGAATATGGCTTTTAAGGGCAGGAAAGTCAGGACTAAAAACTTGGGATTATTGTGCAGCTGGACTTTGGCAGTAGTGAAAGTCCTAACAAAAATGGCATTCTGTCATCAGTCAGGAATTCTCTTAGCAATATACCCTAGTAATGCTCAGTTTGTACACCAAGCAGCCCAATATCCCTGCTCCCTGTCACCTCTATAAACATCTTTTTATAGATGCCATTAGTCCTTATGGGCCATAAATTTTGAAGGACTATTGTTTTACAAATGCATTTCAAAGCACTGGCAGGAAGTTTGGTACTGAAGTATTATAACTTTTACTTCCAGATTTTTTTTTTTTATCCTTTTTATCTTGTATATTAAAAATAAACAGCTTTTAGAAATTCAATTTTCACAAAAAATACCTCATGCCAAATTGGTGTGAGCTCGGAGAGGAGAAAATAGCCCAGGTTTTTCAGAGGATTCACATTATCTACATTATCTAATGAACTTTTCTACATTGGTCTGCACAGTGTTCTAGTAGGTGAATCCCTGTCGCTTTGAAGCACTGGCACTAGACAAGTAGTTCCCTGCTCCCTAGTAAGAAAAGGGAAGAAAGATAGTGGAGAGCAGGATGGGACAGATACTTTGATGCTCCAACACATCATAAAACCAGCAGCAGTTGTCTCAGGAAAATGGCATCAGGGATCTAGCCATTGAAAATCAAATAAATTAAAAAAAAACACCAAACCTACCAAGCACAAGCTTCAAAAGAACAGCAAGACAAGGCACTGCATATTAGGGCTGTGAATTGTCAGCCTATAAAAGTTTGAGGAGTCATTTGGAGTAAAAAATCCTGCTATGGAGCTCAGCAGCCTTTGGAGCTGCAACAAAAAGGCCCTAGACAAGACTATACAAATATTACCTAGAAACTTGAGCACAGAAAGAGCTATAAAATAATCAGAGAGAGTTACAGCCTTTTAAAAAGCTGCCCAGAAAAGCACCTATGGGATATTCAGATGAACTTATCCCAAAGTATCTTCTTGAACATCTTCTGAAAACAGACAGGTTCAAATGAAACACGATCCAAGCAGAAATGCATTGCATTAAAATATGAAAGATCAATTATTTCCTTCCTTCCGGTGTGTCAGATTGAAAGATTTTCTCTGCTGTCCTTGGAAAGGAGCCTGTGAAATTCTCCAAAAAAATGTTCTTGATAATAATCCATATTTAATGAAACTGCACTGTGGTTATATAACCAATGCTGATTTCATAAAGAACCTAATTTAGACTTCATAAAGTACATAGTGCTTAAGCTGGAAAAGCTTGAACATGTTTTACTAGGTCTGAACAGATAGTGTTGTTGGCAAGAGATAAATGATCCAGACAATTTGGTGCTAATGTATCAAGTCTCTGCACAAAAAACAGCAAATGTACCAAGAGAAATACTGCACAAAATTAATCTTGCCTTCAATTTTACTCCTTCTGATAGTCCTGAACAGTAGAATCATTCAGTATTTTAATTACTCAATTCTGTACATTTGTTTCAGACAGTAAATCAGTTGATATAGATCATTGGTAGACTCGTGAAAAGACAAGCAGTACCAGAGAAGCAACCAATATAAGCATTTTACTGCATGCAACTCATGTTCTACAGAGGTGGCCTAAATCCTCACCAACCAAGGAGACAGCTGACTGGGACTTCAGTGGAAAAGAAAAAAAGAGAATGTCAGTACAGTTCTGCAAGTATTTCACAATACAGTTCATAGAAAAGTCGTTGTTGGCTGTGAGCCAGCATTGCAGATACACTTTGGAAATGAACTTTGCTTGTTCCAGGTGGCTGGCTGGTGTGCAGAGCTGGTTTTAGAGGCTTGCTGGTCAGATGAGTATCTGAGATAGAGACAGAATTTCTCTTTTCTGGGGCTCACCTGTAAATAATGTAAATAAGGATCACACTGTGTGTAGCCAGATGCTTGGCGGAACGAGATGTAGCTAGGACTAGGAAAGATCTATCATGAACACAGGGCCAGGTGACAGGATCAGCCTAGCATAATTTATGCCAGTTAGTCAGTCTTCTACTTAAAAGTGTCTGCTTTGGTTTTTCAGCACAAAGACACTCCCTGTTTAAGTGACGTAAGAGGTACAAATTTAAATCAGGTCTCACACCATACCAAAACCAACCAAGTTAAAGAGATTCCCCTGGGATAAACATTGCTAAGATTTAGTGTGGAGAAAACTAAGCAAGACCTGACATTGATTCGGACATAAAAGTGTGAGGATAATACACAGAAAATTATTTGTCTGCATTCACAATCAAACCCATGTTGTGATGGCATTAGGGGAGTCTGTAGCAAGCAGTGCTGCAGCCCGCTCTGTGCCAGGCTGCAGAGAGGGCCCTTATCTCTGGCTTTGTCAGCATGGAGGTTATATAGATTACACGTGCACAGTGCAAGTCACACTTTACAGTAAGCCAAAGCTAACAGGAAGAAGAACAGAGGCACTGCTGGCAGGTAGGGAAGCCTAAGTTTTATTTCAGTACAAATATTGCAGCTAGTCAGTAAGTCAGCCTGCAGTTCAGAGTTTTTTCTTTGCAGAAGCTAAACCCTTCCAAAGGTGCATTATATATAATTCCTGTTGCCATCTCCACCCCAGGGGAGCTGGGAAATTCTGTTGCAGCTGAGTGGCCACCTCCAGCTCTACTAATGGCAGTGGAATGTATCTGGAGGCTTTTGTAAGCCCCAGCAGATCATCTTGAAACACAGAATACCAGGAAGACATGATAAAAAACTCAGCATTGTTTAGATAGTGAGAAAGACTGAAAAATGACTTGACCATAATGCATAATGCTTTTAATGGAAGAAAATACCAAGGAGCAATGAAGAAGAGAGAAAGAGCAATCTGTACATCTCCTTAATGCCTAAGGATGAGAACAAACAATTTTATTTTATGGGGTTTACTCCTGGAATGCCAAGACACTGTCAGCATCTTCTGGAAATGGGATCCTGTCATTTTTTATCCAAATACAGACATTCATACAATGTACACAAGTCAGTAGCTGGAACATGGCAGGGGGGTTGGACTAGATCATCTTTCGAGGTCCCTTCCAACCCCTAAGATTCTGTGATTCTGTGACTCTGAGATTCTGTGATTCTGTATGCTGGCATAATGGTGTCATTTTTCATTTCTTGAATAGCAGTATTTTAATTACTAAATAAAGATTTTGTGAACTAATAATTTGGTGTTTTCAAGAATAAGCAATAAAAAGATGCTAATATCCCCACACCTGTTAATGCTGTAGGCTTATGTGTCATTTTGTCTAGCTATACAAATTTGCCATTGTGAAAAGTAATTCCTCTCCCAAAAATATATTTAAAAGCAGCTTCCAGGCAACACCTGAAAAATCACTATGCATATGATCCTCTCTGTGAAGCAAAGACTTTTCCAGACTGCTATTTTACTTCTGGGTTACTCATATGTAATAGGGTATGGGGACAGAAAGACTTTGCATATGTTTAATAGGAAAACACTGTTGATTCAGACTAGTCCCTTGTCAGTCACAGAATAACAGGTTGCTCCAGGGATGCACTGGGTTTTTGCTGAATTTTTCATGAATAATTTGCAGTTGTCCTGAGCAGACTTAGAATGAAAATTATGTTGAATTGGAAAAGCCACAAAAAAGAACCTCAAAGAATTGGAGATAATGCCTTACAGTAAGAGACTTCAAGGGATCAAATTATTTAGTTTATCAAAAAGTAGTTATACAGGAACTAGGGGAGTCTTTAATTTAGCTGCAGAAGCATAAGAATAAAAGTCTCAAAGCTCAGACTAGGCAAATGCAGAAACAAGGCCTATTTTGATGTCTAAAATGGGACATAGGCATAATTTAATGTGTAAGGCAAAAAAAAGCAAAGCTTCTGCGTCTTCTTAAGCATTTCCACACTAAGCTTCCTGCTCAGTCTGAAAGTTTTCCAGATGCCAGCAATGGCTCATCTGTGGCTGCTGGATGACCTGGGAACACGAGATTTAGCTGAAAGGCTAATCCAATGACCCACTGTTGCTGAAAAGGAAGGTCTTCAACCTCTTCCCAACTTCTTCATCCTTTCCATCCCATCCATTTCTCAGACCTGTCTGCCAGACAATTTAATTCCCATATCCAGCAGGGAGTTATCTGGGGTGTCTCATTTTATCTCATGGATTAGTGAGTTTATGGGTTCACAGGCTGCCCAATGGCTGCTGGGTTTGGCATAAAGTCAGTAGCGGAAGTAGGTGATCTTCTGCCTCTCAGTGGTGTTCATCTGTTAGAACACGTAACCTGTCTCTGGAAACCATTTTCACCTAAATTGTCCAAGACAGCTAATTGCATCCCCTGACCAAGAAGAATTCACATTCACATCTTGTATCTCCTATACATGCCTCAAAACCGTGGGGCTACGGAAGAGGAAAGTAGGACAATCCTCCTAATGCAACTGGACTTCTGTGCCAGGACCTCAGGAGCCACGGGACCTGGAGGGAATGAGGCCTGAGGGTGTCTCATTGTGCAGCCTCAAGTTTGGCCACTCAGGAGGATGCCAGAAGCTTGGGTCCCTCGCTTGGAATCAGGAATGACTTACTTTGGATGCTCAAGGTATAAAACCAAAAATAAAGAAAGGTACCCAAAACCCTTTCCTGAGGTATGTGCTGTAGCTACTGGGCTGCCAAGTCAAGCTCCTTCTCGCTAACCCTCCTTTTGGCCCCAGCTCTCAGGTGCACACAGAAGCTGCAGTATCAGGGTTTCCTATCAGAGAGAAATTTCGGGCCTGTAAAACTAAGAGGCTGCATACCTCTGCTCAACACCGGTAACACCGCAGTTGCACTGACTGTAAAGCTGCTTAGACATGTCTAAGCCAGCTTAAAATGTGCTCTTGCAGGCCCTGGTAGCAGCCCTCCTGCCAGCATGGTGCTCAGGGCATGCTCATTTATCTTGCTGAGACACACTGTGCTCCTGAGACCTGCTCCTTGCACACAGCAGATGTTCCTCGCCCTCCTCCAAGACCCCTCTGTGCCAGCCTTGCATCTTGCCAAGTATCAAGTTTATAATCTCTGCTGGGGGAAGAGACAGTGACACATTGGGCAGGAGGTGGAGTCGTTATGCCAGAAGATGGTGCTTCTAATTTCTCTCATTTCTGTACACCCACAAATATGGCTGAAGTTGTGACACTGCTGAAAAAAATGGAAAGCTGCACTTCCAGTTTTCAGGGTTCCTTCTTTTTTCTAAATTTCCTGAAAATCAAGAGCATCATGCACTTCACTGCCTGGCACTTCCCCTTACTTGCTAGATTAATCAGGGGGCACGTGAGACTTACGTTACAGACAAAAGCAGATGGGTGAAAAATGCCATCCAACACAGCTCTGCCTTTGGCTGGAGAGCTTCTGTCTGCTACACGGCGCAGGGAGAAAAGAGGCTTTGCTCATCAGGCTGGATCTGGAAAGGCTGTCCAGACTTTGGGAAGAATCCCACAGTCCTTGCTCCTGCTCCACTCCAGTGCCATGATATAGACAGGATCAGAGGGCTTCTGGGCCCAAATCCACAATCTTGCAATCTGAATTCTTGCTGTATTACCCTGTTCTTTCTCTCCTGTCACCAGAGATTATTGTCTCTCTCACACTCCTACAGAGCTGATCTCAACTGTGATACACATACTTTTCATTGGCACTCCTCCTTTTTAAGAGACTCTCAAAGGCAGCAACATTTTATATTGAACAGGATATGTTTTATATATACTGGAATATTTTTTAAAACTGAAGTTTTCTGCCAGGATGCAAAGCATTGGTACATACACTTCTGTTGTGACAGAAACAAATACCTGGACCTAAGAATATTGGCAGGATTGATTTAGCGTTACTTTTTATTTTCATACTTTCTATTAATCTCATTCTTCTCTTTAATCTTTTGTTAAATCTGTACATGCACTGAAGATTGTTTGTATAGAAGCCTTCTTGAAAATCGTGCCTATCTTAGGGTTTCTACTGGAGGCAAAGATAATAAAAACAACACACAAAAATGCTGAGGGAGAATATTTTCAAAGTGGGAGGGAAGTATATTTCCTTGGTATTTTCCAAAGTGTTCCACCATACAAGACTATTTATGACAATGTAAATAAAAAAGCCAATCTTCCTTGTGAAGAATGCAGAATCATCCTTAATTAATTAAACTCCTACTGTGAGCTCATAAACGTCAGGATGTTGAAGCACCTTAAAGCAGAGTGATTGTTTTTACTGTTTATTCCAGGGGAGTAAACTAAGGCTTCTGAAATTCACAATAGCAGCAAGTTAAAAACATGATGGAAAGAAACTATACTCAATAGAAGCAAGATGTTAGTCACTATCTCTGATGTTGGTGGATGTGGTAAGTCTGTCTAAGCCCTGCTTTTCCAGGACACACTGATATGAAGATGGGAAAGGGACACAGTGGGCTCAGATCTGGGTGTTCAAGTCTCCTTGTGTGGCTGTGCTGGGAAAGGGTATGGTCCCTTCCTACACCACAAAGCCATGATTGTCCACAGGAAGGTACATTGCAAGAGTTGTCTGGGACATGGGTCCAGCCCATGACCAAGCAGGAGGACCACTTCATCCAAAGGCAGTGCACTCAGGCAAAAGGGCAAGCTTTCCTCAAAACAGTATGGGTGAGAGGGCAAGCAGGTTTACAGGACAAACACACAGAAAAATCTGACAGAGGGATTCAGTTTATGCAGATGTATGTGCCTGGATATCATCAGGCTTAGACATAGTGGTCTGCTAGCCCTGAGAAGATCTCATGTTCCTGAGGTGCAGAAAGACAACAGCAAGATCCAATTTCCTTTACTGTTTGAGCCGTAGGGAAGACATCTGCAGTTTCAGCTGGCTCCTCTTCTAGAAGGGAGCACTGCTGGAAGCAAGAGCAGCTCAGTTCCCAGGAAATCGGTAGAGGCAGTTTCAACTTATTTATTGCTTACTCCCTGAGATGCATGTCTAGCTTGGAGGGAATTAGCATTGGCAGAACCCCTGGAGGGATGTGTTAAACCATCATAACAAGTGTGTCTGAGGAAGCGTGTGTGAACCAAGCCCCTTCCCTGCCCCGGCAGGACCAGCCCTGTGGCAGGTTGCCACCAGTGCACCAGCAGCATGGAAGGCAGCGGGCTCGCCACACCTCAGAGGATGGCTGCAGGACTCCAAGTGATTACACTGGAACAAGAAAAGCCAAAGCCTGGCTCCTCCTTCCTGCTGTGCAGTTTAACAGCCCTTGAAACAGCCAGGGAAGTTGCCCTTGTTGAACCAGTGCAGCTGGTGCAGTTCATCGAGCAGTACTGCTTGGCACACTGGTAGCATCACATGGGTGTCAGAATCATGAAGGCCTCTGCACCAATTAACATAGCATTTCCAGGGGCACTTGCTCAGGACATGGCTTCCCTGGTCCTCTTCCCTCCTGGTATGGCCCTGGTACACACAGCTGTCACAAAGGCCAACAGCTGTGCTTTTGCATTAGCCCTTCCATAATGCCTGGCTTCAATTATCAGAGCTACAAGAGCTTCTCTAGAAATGACCATCTCTGCTGTGCTTAATAGAGAGAACCAAATGAGAGTATTCACTTAATTCACCTGGTTTACTGGAGCTGTTCCCAAACAGCTTTTTGGACAGGTTAATCTTACCTGGAGCACTTCACCAGTCCAGTTTACTGTAAGGCCAGAGACACCTGGGCTAGCTCGGTGGTTTGGCAGCCCTGGAGCAGAAACAAGCACCCGGGATGCAGGAAGGCACCACTTCTTTCATCAGGCAGTGAGAAGTTTTGATAGTTCAAAGTGCTCTTGGAACAACAGTGCAAAGCCCAGAGAGTCAGCACTGTACAGAAACTGTATATTTCAAGTCCTGTGTGGTACTAGTTCTGTGAGACCTGCGGGCATGCGAATGCTACACATCTGAGTAGTGCTCCATCCAACACAACAATAAAACTAAAGCCTAGCTGATATCAGGAATATCCTTATAACATTATTTATGATGCTGATTCCTTATAAAAGCTTACGTTGACTTGTTTTATAAACAGAATTGATTGGCTCGTGTAGCTTTCAAACACACGGTGAGGGTACCTTTTGTAACAATGTATGATTACAACTGCCAGCAGAACTGGTAGATAGCTTGCAACATTCCCACAGGAGTAAAACCAAAACTCTTAAAAGATATTAAAATGTTACATAACTGCAAAACTCCTGAAAAAACCCCAAACCCAACCTCCTAAAAATCACAGAAATCTTATGTAACTGGAACTCACTTACCTCCTTAAAAATTCACTGTCAAGCTAAGGAACTGAGAATTTACTTAAACAAAGAAGTGTATACTTAGAAATACTGTAGGTGAGAAGTATCATTTCTCTTCCAAGGGAAGATGATTAAGGCTGCATGAAGGATGAAGTATGAAGTATGCATTGGAATGCCTGTTAACAGAGGCTGTCAGAAAGTGTGGCATGTCTTGGATTATGTTCACTCAGCGACTGTCAAGGGCAAGAACTTTAATGGTATAAAAGCACTGAGAAAAAAAGCAGAAGTTCTGGGCCTGGAGAGCAAAATACTCTACCAGGGTGTGTATTAGCAACTACCATAGCTTCATCACTGAATATTCTTGCAAAATACACTTCAAAACTTCATTTACACTTCTGATGCTTTTCTATGCCTGATTGCTATCCTTGTAGGCACATTCAAATAAAACAGGCTAATTAAAACACACCTGCTCCCTGCTGGATGAAACTGTCACTGTAAAGCCAAGTGAAAAGCACAGCTCAGATATTACAGCACTTTCCAAGTCGAAGTGAGAAATTTATGTTTTTTTCTGCACTACTGCTATAAAATGACAAAATAAACCCTTGTCTGTATTATAATCGTATTCTAGTGGACCAGCTGGAACTAGGAAAAAGTTGCTTACAAGTTTAACAGCAAGTGAGAGAAGTACCATTACCTGTAAGTCCTTGAATAGCTTTTCATTCCTGTCTCTAAATTGAAAACAAAACTCTGATTTTATGAATCATTAAACCAAATTTTCTTCCATGTAGTTTGCTGCTTTTTAACATTTTTCAAAATCTATTTTTCCATGACATATTTAAAAAAACCCAAAGGTTAACCATATGTTAAGATTATGACTGAGTTAATATGCTGTTGAAAGTCAGTCTCACGTTTGTGGAACATTAATTTTGAAGGGACAGGGACCAAAAGGTAGGATCTGCTTCCCTACAATATATAAACAATGTATGTTAGTGGGCGTCATTTTACTATTCCACTTAATCAAGCTATACTAGCAACACTCAAGACAAGTCTGTCTTCCTGGGGACATGTTTTTGGTTATCTGCAGGAGGAACAGATAGCCATTCACCTCTTGATCCTGCAGCTGTGCTAGCCTTTTTCCATTAAAACTTTTCCAGGGTTCCTGCTACAACAATTGTGCAGTGGAAGGTGAACCGAGTTCACTCACTTTTGCTTGAGAAATAGAAATTTTAGCCAATTAACACAGCCTGGGAGTCAAAAGATGAGTTTATCTGCCTTTTTATATACTGCTAAGATGCCAGTTTCCCAGTATATCCTCACCAACACTAGCAATGGTGAAAAGGTAAAGTGGGCCATGCACTTTTTAGGAATTGCCTTTGTGAATATCATAGAATCATAGAATCATAGAACTATTCAGGTTGGAAAAGACCCTTGAGATCAGTGAGTCCAACCATCATCCCTACTCTACAAAGTTCTCCCCTAAACCATATCCATCAACACCACATCCAAATGACCCTTAAACGCATCCAGGGATGGTGACTCAACCACCTCCCTAGGCAGCCTATTCCTAGGCAGCAGTGTCTAACCACTCTTGCTGTGAAAATTTTTTTTTCCTAATGCCCAATCTAAACCTCCCCTGTTGCAGCTTGAAGCCATTCCCTCTTGCTCTGTCACTAATCACCTGTGAAAAGAGACCAGCACCAACCTCTCTACAATGACCTTTCATGTGGTTGTAGTGACTGATGAGGTCTCCCCTCAGCCTCCTCTTCCTCAAACCAAACACTCCCAGCTCCTTCAAGCATTCTTCATAAGATTGATTCTCTAGGCCCTTCACCAGCTTTGTTGCCCTCCTCTGTACTCGCTCCAGCACCTCGATACCTCTCTTGAATTGAGGTGCCCAAAACTGGACACAACACTCCAGGTGTGGCCTCACCAGTGCTGAGGACAGGAGGTTTTCTAACCTGCCTTATACGACATCAGTAATTAAACTGCCACTGGACTACTTGTAATATCTGGAATATTCAATAAGGAAACAGTCTAAGGCAGATAGAATAATAGCTTACCAAATTTCAAGTTCCTGTTGTAGTCATAGAGGATGTACTTTTAAATCTCCTTAGTAAACAGTAAGCCTGTTATTTTGTCTGCAGTGCTGCTTAGCATTTCCTTACCATCCAGATACCCCTTCAGGAAATGTGTGTAGATCCCATCCTGATCTTCCAACTCATGCAGAATGAACATGTAACACACTAAAGACGAACAATTACATGAAAGGTCAAAATTTTCCAACAAAACTAAAAATCTTTCATAGAAAAGGAAAGAAATTCCCTATTTCTATTATAAATGATCCATGGCTGTCTAGGTTTGGCTCTGAGAAAAGCTGAGGAGCTGCTTCATCTTCTGTGAATCACCCTGATTTATATTAAACTTATATATATAAGACATATAATATATGTATATAAATATTTACATATTTGCTGCAGTCCTGGCATCCTCTTCAGTGTATGATAGCATGGCCTATTATTCTGTTCTGTCTTATCTGGAAGATAAGCATATTCTTGCAAGAGTAAATCTATGGCATGCAATGGAATTTTTCACTTAAATTGAAGTGTTTTGCTTCATCAGGGTCATGTATTTCTTCTCTCTTTGCATGGGAACATAGGGGGTAATTTTGAGTGTGATGAGATTTCAAAGGTTCTGTTTAAGCACTGGGTCCTTTTCCTGGTACTTTCAAACTGCAAAGGGCCACTTATAAAGATGCTTTATCAAAGTTACTAATACTTGAAGACAAATTTCTGGAACAGAGAATATCCTTTCCCCAGTTCAATCAATAAGAAAAGTCAACCAGAACACCCAGAAGAAATAACAGGGAACATGAGATGTTAGGACTAGGAGACAGACAACAGGAAATTTAAAATATTTCCTTAGTTTGAAAGTTTTGGTGTCTGGTTTAAACCCTTTTCCACTCACTCTCAGCAACTCAACAGCTGTGCTGCAAACTTGTCTTTTTTCACCTCCTGTGCCTGCTATGGATGTCCAAATTTCCAGCAGTTACAATGCATCAATGTCTAAGAAGATACCACTGTTCTCCAGAAAAATGAGGAAAATGAATTGTCCTGGGATGTGAAGCTATGGACACAAGCCCTCTGCTAACATCTCTCACCCTTGTTTGCTGGCTAGTAACAGTGGCTGCATACTGCATAATACTGACTCTCTTCTCCAAGCTATTCTCTGTCTATTCTCAGTTTGAACTTTCAAAGAATACAGGGTTTCCTGCACCAAATTAGATTTCCTCAATTATATTTTATGTGACAATTCCATTAAAAGAATAGCAATGACAGTATCTTTGCCACCACTGCCTGTTAATCTGGGAAGAGAATGAAAGGAAAGAAACCCCATATATAAAATATGTCACTTATGTCAAAGACAACTCTAAGAGATATGCAAATGCTATCCTCTCTGTAGGAAATACTTAAAATTATACCAAATAGAACAAAATCATAGTTAAGACATCCTTCTTAACCCAAGATTATTTCAAATCATTGTTCTTTTTTATCCTATGATACTCTATGCTAAATTACCACCTCTCCCTTTGTATTACCCCTTCTCAGAAATATCTGTGCCATTTGTAGTATCCATGTCAGCCTTACTTTCGTTTTCTTCTTAGATATCCATGCAGCCAAAGTCCCATAACCTTTTTACTAGGAATACTCCTCTACTCCTGTTGATATCAAGGGGGAACAACACTGAGATGTGAAGTATCACTAGCTCCTTCTTCAAAAGTTCCCTGCATCATTCTAGTTTATTATCTCATTGGTTTGTATTTTTATTGCACTGCCTCAAAAGCACCACAGTAAAGCTGACAGACCACTATCCATGTACTAGAATCACTGTGTTAAAAGCAAATCTTCTTCTTCACTTTATCCATGTGATCTGATGCTACTTTGAGAAAAGGAATAAAGAAAATAGCATTGAACAGTATGAGAGTACTAATTAATAAAAGCAAAAGACCTCAGTAAAAAAATTACTTTATCCCCCAGCATTGACTCCTCATGGGTTTGGATCAAAATTTTCTTCAGAGCAGCACAGAGCACCTCTCTTGGTGTCACAGCTCCTTTTCCAGCTCACCACATTAATAGTCGAGAGAGGATGTCTGACCTTCTCAGAACACTTCTGCCTGCATTGGCCTTTTAATGGAGCAATAAGCCCATTCACTAACAAACAGAAGTAAACCAAGGCTGGTGGCTCACTCACTCTCTTTAGAGAATTAATTTCAAAAGGTTCAGACTCTTCCTCAGTTTATGCAGCCAGAGCAGCTGTCACAGATCTTCTGAAGTACCTGGAAATGACCATACTTCCTCAGGGGTTCCTGCCTCATTCCAGAGCACAGACCCAAATCACACTGTGGATTTTGAGACTACTTTACAACAAATTTAGAGGGTATTGCAGACAAATATTTTTTCAAACACTAAGCATCTGAGATGATACAAATATTGAGCCAGGTCAATAACCTAATTTTGCTCTTTATT
This sequence comes from Apus apus, assembly GCF_020740795.1. Taxonomy (NCBI): domain Eukaryota; kingdom Metazoa; phylum Chordata; class Aves; order Apodiformes; family Apodidae; genus Apus; species Apus apus. Next base: position 20,130,602 of record NC_067282.1, read on the forward strand.
ACATCAGAAGAGCAATTCTAGGCCTCTACTCTGCAAGTATCTTTCTTACAGGTTTACTTTGCACATATTTCGTAACAACCCTAATTTTAATGGTACTTTTGCAGTATCTGACATGAATTCTACAATTTTCCAAACTGGTAAGGATTTCATGCATTACAGGAAGGTTATTAATAAATCCTGTGACTCTACAAGCATACCACACACTTCTTCCCATAATAAGAATCTTGAATTAATTGTTTGCATTTGTTGAAAAGCATTAATGAGTATGACTCTCTATGACATTTCCAGGGAAGGTGGAACAGGACAAAAAAAGGTCCATTCTCTGTGAACAGACATTAGTTCATAAATAGTTGCAGCAAAGAGAACAGTTTGACCATTCTTCTCCTGAAATGTGTGTTAGAGTTGTCATAGCTAACCCAATCCCCAAGGCTCAGCCCAACTGTGTCACATCACTAAATACATCTGAAAAGTCACACTGCACCCAAGCTGCCTGGTTGGTCTCTATATTTGAGCTGGAAGATCAACAGAGGAAGCCACACTGAGGGAACCAGCTGGAACTCTGGACATCATGATGCCCATGTGCAGGAAGGGATAAGGACAAAGAGCGCAACAACGCCAAGAAGCTCCAGAAAGCTCATAAGAAGTAGAGTCACATTTGAAAAATGTACCTAAGAAGAGCATCATTTCAACTTCTGAAGACAAGCAGAGCTATGAAAACTATCACAGACATCTGACCCAACCATGGACACGTAATTTTATGGATCTTGTGCTTTTTGCAGCTTCCCTTTATACAGTAGTGGCTCCTAAGGCTACATTTATTTTGGTACAGCAGACAGTGGCAGTGTTTGGCCTCTTACCAGGAAGGCAAGGGGCATGGTTTGACCATATCCTCGTTACTAAGTTTTCCTAGCTTCCCACAAGGGGCCTTTATCCATATTGCCTGGGTGCAGGGTGAGTGCTGGCTGGTCTGTGCCTCACCCATGCCAGGGAGCATCCTGACACACTGGCAATAAAGACAATGTGACACTGTACATGAGCCCATTACTTCTTCCTGCTTAAGTCTAATACAGGCATAGACTGTGTGCAAGTTTACTCTGAGGTACTTTATTTCTGTGTGTACTTCATTGAAAATACCCAGGCAAATAAACTCATGTAGAGACATAAAAGTTTTTAGGACAATGACCTGTGTGCATCTTATAAACTATTAAACTACTAAATTACAAAAATAGTAGATTATTACTGTAAAATATATTATATTTACTATTATAGAAATTATAAGCCATTATCTTCCAGTGCCTCAGAATGTGTGTAAGACAGGGCACTTTGGTTTTTGTCAGTCCTCTTGCAGCTTGCCAGAACTTTCAGATCTAATATTTTTTTATTTGTAATTTAAACTTGTCATTGGGAATGAATTAAAAGGAGTTAAGAGGGGGAGAGCATCCTTTACTGAAGAAAACATAAATGGAAAAAATCTTATAAAAAGATAAAGGATATCTAAATAGAGATGTAAGAGAAGAGAAAAAACATCTGGTAGGCTGACTATTCATGAACTTCAATCCACATTAAATTGTCAGGCAATCAATCACACTGTATAAAATTCATGAGGTTGGTAATTCCATTCTATATAACCACCCAACAGCATAATTCATTAGTACAGTGTCAGTGCCCTCCCCAGCTATTATCTGATTCACTCCATAGTCTATCTGAAATGTAATATCTGAGACCAGCTTGCATAAACCCTGCAAAAAGCTATTCAGCCATTTTTACTGACACATAAAGATCTTAAAGCTGTATTTTCTTGTTAGGTTCTGTTTCTACAACTCGTGTAGCAAATTAGTGTGCTATGACCATTACTTTAATAATTGTACTACAGTTGCACTTAGAAATTCCTATCCAAAATGGGCTCAGTGGTGTTAGTAAACAAGCAGAAAGCAGGAGACAGTCCCTGAACCTTAAAAAGTTTACAAGTCAAGGAGATGTGCCAGGAAAGAAAAGAGGAAGCACAATTTTCATATTAAAATGCATACTCAACTTAACAATAAATAACTTCCCTAACAATTATAAACAAAATCAGTTCCAACATCTAGATCCTAGTTTACCACTAAAATAAAAAGCTACTTATGCAGCTATAGAACTAGTCCAAACAATGATATTGAAGTGAATATTCTGGACTTCTGCAGAAAGTGCATTTCAGACTGTGCTTTATGGGAAAACAAATTTTTAGAGTTACAATCAGGAATTAGGGAAGAGAATTTAATACCCCTGGATAGCAAAAAATCACACATGTGCTGTACAGGTTCTTCTCTGAGCTGAGCTCTGGCATGGTAGTGCTGGTCAGGCAGCAGCAGCTGAGCCTGCCTTACTACACCTCTGCTGCAAGGACAGCAGATCACATGCCTGCTGAGCCACCACAGCTACACTGTGAATGACTGTAGACCAGACTATACTCCATATTCCCTCCGTCTCCCCATCCACAGGCACCCCTGAATACTCAGCACTGAAGCACTGGGCAAGAGCTGGGTCCAGGGAAGGTGGAGCAAGGAGCCTGAGCCATGCGTGCACTGCCTGGCCCAGCAGCACAGCCAATCTGAGTTTGGGAAGCACAGAGGCACTGGCACCACTGTCAGATTCCCTCCTGGACCCCAGGTAGGAGCAGAGGGGAAGGGAGGGACAGAAGACAACAACAAAAAAAAGCCCTGCCAGATGGTTTATGGTACAAACCTCCCTGTTCTTTAATCTTCCAGACCTACAGTGCTGCTGGGAGTGGAGGGGGCAGGGAAGAACCATAGAATCATAGAATCATAGAATCTTAGGGGTTGGAAGGGACCTCGAAAGATCATCTAGTCCAACCCCCCCTGCTAGAGCAGGGTCACCTAGAGTACATCACACAGGAAGGCGTCCAGGTGGGTTTTGAATGTCTCCAGTGAAGGAAACTCCACAACCTCCCTGGGCAGCCTGTTCCAGTGCTCTGTCACTCTCACAGTAAAAAAAATTTTTCGTATATTCACCTTGAACCTCCTATGCTCCAATTCCACCCATTACCCCTTGTCCTATCACTAGACATCACTGAGAAAAGCCTAACTCCATCTCCCTGACACTCACCCCTTACGTATTTGTAAACATTAATGATGTCACCCCTCAGTCTCCTTTTCTCCAAGCTAAAGAGACCCAGCTCCCTCAGCCTCTCCTCATAAGGGAGATGTTCTACTCCCTTAATCATCTTTGTAGCTCTGCGCTGGACTCTCTCAAGCAGATCCCTGTCCTTCTTGAACTGAGGGGCCCAGAACTGGACACAATACTCCAGATGCGGCCTCACCAATGCAGAATAAAGAGGTAGGAGAACCTCTCTTGACCTACTAACCACACCCTTTCTAATACACCCCAGGATGCCGTTGGCCTTCTTGGCCACAAGGGCACATTGCTGGCTCATGGTCATCCTCCTGTCTACCAGGATTCCCAGGTCCCTTTCTCCTACACTGCTCTCCAGCAGGTCAGCCCCCAACCTGTACTGGTGCATGGTGTTTTTCTTCCCCAAATGCAGAACTCTACACTTGCCCTTGTTGAACTTCATCATGTTTCTCCCGCCCAACTCTCCAGCCTGTCTAAGTCCCTCTGAATGGCAGCACAGCCTTCTGGTGTGTCAGCCACTCCTCCCAGCTTGGTGTCATCAGCAAACTTGCTGAGGGTACATTCTATACCCTCATCAAGGTCGTTGATGAAGATGTTGAACAACACCGGTCCCAGTACCGACCCCTGAGGGACTCCACTGGTCACACACCTCCAACCAGATTCTGCCCCATTGACTACAACTCTCTGACTCCTTCCTTTCAACCAGTTCTTGATCCATCTCACTACCTGATCATCAAACCCATACCTGATCAACTTATCTACAAGGATGCTGTGGGAAAGAAGATGAGGCTGTGGGTGGGAGATTCACCCAGATGAGGATGGAAACCACTGAAGCAGTGAATTCTTCTTAGTAACAAAGCACAAAAAGAAAGTTTATCTTCAGAAATTGGTACTCAAATAAAATTTGAATAGGGAAGAAATACAATAAATTCATGGACAGTTCAACAGTAAGGGGAAAAAGTTTGTCAGACTTTTAGTTATCAGTCATTTTTTCCTGCTTTGTTCTATACATGCACTTCTGCAAATAGCATTTACTAATTATTTCTGGTCAGCAAGATCAATCACACAGCCTTTGTCTTTTTCTAAGGCTGGCCCTGCAAATTCTTTTAATCTGTAAGTAATTTGAGAAATCTTAATTTTCTGTTATTTTCTGTTAATTTTCTGCACTATAGGCAGGGATATTTAGACTATAAGGGCTGATGCTTCCCTTCAGAGGAATAATTCCAGTTCAAAAATTGCAGTCTGCTGTTGTTCCTGCATGTAATTTTGCAACAGAAATGAGAGTGTGCCTGTTTGAAATCTTTCCTCTGAAAAAGTAAGGTTGGAGAAAGCAAAGTTTGCATTAAATTACACTTTCTTGTCCTTTTAAGGTTCATACCCACAAAGGTGAGGAATAGGCTACTTCCCTGCTTAGCCACGGGTGGTTGTGTGGTTGTGCATGCACAGCCATGCACAGTGTTATTTCTTAGGTTTGTGTATTTTCAAAAAAGAGGCTTTCCAGCAGCAGAGGCTCCCTCTCACTGCACCCTGCACCAGCTCTGTGCTGGGCCCAGCATTCAGGAGCCACCGCTGCCCCAGCCTCCAGCCTGCTTCAGGTTGCAGCCTGAAGTCCTGCCTGCAATAGCAGAGCACATGAACAGAGGAAAAAATTATTAAGCAGATTTTTCTTCTGAAAAATGCATTTTGCAAAAAAACAGGTGAAAGGCTTCACATTTTCTTTAGTGAAAGCCCCAAACAGGAAGGTTTAAAAATCCCAGGCAACAGTTCTGGTGCAAGGAGCTGGCTGCCTGGTGGCAGCTCAGTCCAGTCCAAATCCTTGGTGGTCAGTGAGGTCAGAGGAGGTGTTACATGCCACTCACCAGGCAAGAAACCTCAAGGGGCTCCTTAACTCTGCTTATCTCCTGATATCCTGCAAGCCCATTCCCTGCCATTGGAGCCATTGTTTCTGTCAAGCTGGACCAAATCCTTGTTGAGGCAGATGTACCAGGCAGTCAGATGCTGCATTTACTCACAACTTGTCATCCAAGCAGCTGTGGAGTGTTTTGTTTGTGGGTTAAAATCAGGAGCCACACACTTGAGTGCCATGACTTTTTCAAACACTGTATTTGTGTTTCCAGAGAGGTAAACAAAAAATAACCTCTTCAGCATCTCAACTTGTTGTAACTGGTGTGAGTGACATGCAGCAAAAGCCTGGACTAGCACATGGCAAATACAGAAATCTAGTTTCAGATTTGAAGAGACCAAAGAGTTTACTGTTCTTTGTGAATAAATAACAGAATCAAGAGGTCAATAAATGATTTCTGAAGGAGGCACGTGACGTTCCTGAAAGTGCCATAGATAAGTGTGTTTCAGTGTCATTTTTCTTCTAGTCATATGGCTTATTTATTAAAAGGCACCACAGCTACATTGGTCACTCATTTACCAGTGTAATGCACTGACCAAGTGCCTTTATTCAGGCATGCTCCATCCTTTCAGCACTGCTGATAAACTCTAGTATGCTTTACTGTACCTCTTCATAGAAATCATCCCAGTTAAGTCCTCATTTTCATAAGCACTACTTGGGAGACCATGGTACGACTATGTCAAAACTCCTTTAGTTTTAATCAGCTTCTCAGGCACAGGTTGGCAGGATGCTGCACCTCTATTTTGCATGTCTCTACAAATGCAGAAAAATCTTAACACAGACATTGTGAGTGGCCCTCTGAAATAATAAAGGGCATGGGTAAGATTCCTGCAAACCTTAGGCTGTAGTGGGATGTTTGACTTTCCACCAGGCCCTGAACTTTCTGACAGCCTCTAAGCCATGAATCAGTGCCAGTTGGGAAACTTCTGGAAAGTCTCTGTGCTACCTTTCCCTGTTCCTTCTTTTCTCCCTGTGACCCCCTCTGGGCTAGAAGAGTGCCAGATTAGGTGAATCTTCTCTAATTCATGGTGCATCTTCAGTGCAGATATGTAAGCGAGCCAGAAGCTCTCAGAGCTCTCCTGCATCCTCTCACAGTCACTTGTCCCCATTCCTGCCAGCCACACCTGCTTGTGCTGAATTTCATTGGACCAGCCATCAAGGTACCCAGCATGGGTGGCAGTCTGCACTCTGCTTCCTTAGGCAGCCAGTGCTGCCATAAATCCCAATACAAATTATTTCTGTGGCACATTCACAAATGTTGCAAAAGAACAGAGAAATAAATATCTTTTTTCTTGTCTGAGAGAGCTCCAGAGCCACTTGGACATCCTTCATCCTTAGGATTACACTTCAGGCTTCAGTGAAAGGTCCTTTCTATTAACAAAGTTATTCATGTATGTCTGGCACAGCTAAAAGTATCCCGAAATACTAGAATTTCTTATTTTGTGGACAATCTCCTGTGTTCCTCTGGGATAAATTGTTGTTATCTTTCTAAAAATGTGAGAGAGCAGAGGAACACTCTTCCCTAGAGCATGCAGCAGAGCCTGAAAGCAGTAACTCTGAAGGGCATCTGCCTGCTCAGCACTCAGTGCCACTTCCCAGAGCGTTCTTGGAGCAAAGACTCTACAATATGCTGCCCCTGAGTCACTGGGACCCAGGAGCTGGCAGGAACACACCTAAAACAGACTGCCTTGGATCCTGGCAGCTTTAGGACTGTGCTGGTTGGGAGCTCAGTGCAGGCTACAAAGCCCATCCCAAGCAAGGTAGCAGCTTCTCGCTGAGCACTTTGCTGGCACATCAACCTGAGCAGCAGCAACCAAGCTCACTCTTCTATGTCACTTTGGGGTCAGGGCCATTTACACAAGTTACAGTCAGAGCAGCCACTGCAAGGTATTTGCACCTTTAGGGGCTGGCCCTGTCCAAAGTCAGTGGATGGCAATCCTCTTTTCCATACTCCCCTGTGGGAGACCACGTCTGAGCATGGGGGCTCCTGTAGCAAGTCACCCCTCATAAGATGATGTTGTCTCTTCAAAAATCATTTGGGCTTTCTGACTAATCCTTTCCTCAGAGGATTCTGACAGCAGGGAAAGTGTAAAATGTATCAGCTAAAATGCCTTTTTTTTTTTTCCCTCTGAGGCTGTGATGGAGAGTCCAGTCTCACAAAGTAGACTGATTTTTTTTTTTTTTCCTTGAACTACAGATAAACCTTCAGAGGAAGAATCTGACTGAATGCCCTGGGAACTGAAGTAATCAGCTTTTCTGCATAAACTGAGCTGCTATCATCACACTGGAAGGGGTTTCAGTAATCAAGTGATAGCTTCCAGCTAAATATGACTTGATTAGATATATAATCAGGTCCAGATGAAGCTGGGAGCTCTCCCACTATTTTATTCATGTGATTCCTATAGGCAGGCATTGGGTCACTGATTCTACATTCTGATGCAAAATAGCACAATAAAGATACAGATTGTAAACAGTCAGTAACAGAAGACAGGTGTTCATCTTGATATTATGGGCTGATTTTCAGCACTTATTTGAAAGGCATAACATATGCATATGGGATACCTCAGATGAATGAGTGGCTAAGCAATGTGACAATTTTCCAGAGAAACAATTCCAGAAGGGATCTGACTCATCCACCCTGCTTGGTGCTATAGAAATATTTTTTAGATTTAGAGATGCAGTGCAGCCCAGTTGTTAGGAAATGGTCCAGGGAGTGACTCCCATTGCTTCACATGAGGACACACCACAGTCTAACCCTGAAGTTGGTTTAAATGAAAAAACCTCGGGGTCAAAATCTGCCAGCCATCTTGCTCACACCACTCACCCACAGGGAAAGGTACAGATCAAGGTGAATTAGTGTGACAGAATTGGACCATAAATTAACTGCTGATGTACTAAAATGTTCTACTGTGTAGTTTGGAATTCCTGAAATCTGATGCTTGAATTTGTCTCCAAAGCTTGCCCAGCTAGAAGATCAGGCCTGGTTTAGAGGAAATTTTTTTAATCACCCTCTGTAGGGTTGCTCAAGAATCTTTTCCTTGCCTCCCTCATGATATATTCCTTCATAATATGTGCAGATCCTATTTGGATGGAGACAATAAAACCAAACAAACCATGAAATCTTGTTGAGTTCACAACCATCTTTCCAGGATTATCCTGAACTTTGTGAGATATTATCACAGAACTGCTGCTCTGGCACTGCACATATATATCTCTGGAGTAACAGACCAAAACCACATCTTCTGTGTCTCTTAATTATCAAACACATAGCATCAGACCAGACATTTCCTTGGAAATCAGGATATGTGATTCAAACTTCATATTTGGATGCAATGCTGCAATCCAAGAAGTTATGACAAAATAAAGAGGTAAACAAGTTTTGCAATGAAGTTTGAACTGTGTATTTTCTTAGAAAGTTTTAAATCGTAATTCAGCAATCAGTATCTATGTTAGGTTCTGCCATTCACGTAAATCAATGAAGACCTTACACAGTCTTGATTCTACTGGCATAAATAACTGACTCTCACTGTTGGAAAAAGAAATGTCTTTTACACAGGTGTGAACTTGCCAAAAGATGCTCCAGCCTTCCCAGTGTCATGGCCTGGAGCAGCATGTGCGTTCCAAGCCACGTGCCGTACCCACCGAGCTGTGCTGTCCCATCCCCCTTACTCATGTGTTCTCCATGCTGAAAGGCCTGTGATTTAATGCAGGTTATATAGGAAGAGCTGTACTGGGGGAAGAGGGAGATTTATTTAGTTCAATATCCCATCTCTGGCCAAAAGCAAATGTCCAGCAACTAGTATAAAAAAAAATCCAGGAAGCACATGTGGTGATTCACAGAACACTTTCCAGCCTTCAGGGATTCCGTGAGCCAAAATGTGTTTCCTCAAATTTAACACGTCTTCATGGATTTCTCTTCAACTAACTTTTCTTGCTGCTTCTTGAATTTTTGGTAAACTTGAAACATCCAGAATATCCCATGGCTAAGCTGCAGTTTAAATTCATATTGGGTGAAGAACAATTTCTTCTTCTTTATTCTAAACCTACCATGTAAGCAAAAGACTTGTATTCATCCTCCTCATGGCACTTACTAGTTTATGCATTTTCTTATTTTCCTTTCATTTGTCTGTTATGCAGAGTGAAGAATCCAACCTTATTTGCTCCTTGCACAGAAACCACTGCACAATTTTGACCCTTCTTGTGACCTGCCTCTGGTTCTTCTCCAGTGGCAGAGCATATTGTCGGGACCAGGAGAGCAGTCTTCACAGCATTCAAGCTATAGGTGATGCATGGATTTGTTTCTACAATAGCATCAACAGGTTTGGGGTTTTTTAAAATTCCTTTCATAACAATTCTTAGCATTTAAATGTTTTCTTAATGTTTGGGGTTGGGGATTTTTTTATTGGTACTGAGTATCAACCTGACATTTTCAACAAATCATGTACTAAAGTCCCAAGAATTTGGCCAACAGACAATTTTATAATAACTGTTTAGTAGTGCCTGCAGTGAGGTGCTGGAGGATCTAGGGTTTTTGTGGGCCTCTCAAATACAAACACTTTCCACTCCACAAAGACATATATGTGAATATAGTATATATGGGATGTTACTTAATGTGAAGAAAAACTGAATAGACAGGTATTAGTCTACTTTGCCTTTGAAATATATCTACTATGGCAGCTTGTACATTCTTTATTCTTCTCAAAACACAAAAATGACATGAGACATTTTGAAAAGCTGGTTCACATACGTTTTGAAAGTTCCACAGATAATCCACATTTCTGTTTTTATAAGAAAGCCTTTCTCCTCTTGTTAGCATTTTTCTATGTAGAAAATTCAAATACCTCAGCTTTCAAGACAAGAAATTTTTTGTATTATAAAATACCACAATTCTACTACACACAGTCTATTTTTTCTATCCTTAGAAGAAGAAAAATACTTTCCACAGAAGACAGGAAGGCACAATTGTTTAAAGGGACTGAATGCAGCTATAACATACACAGCCATGAATTTCTTCCTCATGGATTCAGTGGACGTCCATTATCTATCATTACCGAACACTTAAAACCAAGAAGCAGTCCAAGATTTTAAATGGAACTTCAAACTCCTCCAACAAAAGCACCTGAACATGCCAGAAGATTACCTACCTGATTATATTACAGTGGAGGAGACAGGATAGGACACAAGTGAATCAGCACCGAAGTGCTTTTAAACAGTTGACATGTCATTACGATAAATGTGTGGCTGACTACAATATTTCAAAGCAAAGGACAGAGTCTTCTGGTTTTGTGGATGGCAGGCTCTCTTTGATGTCCCACAGCTATTCTCGCAGGGCAGCTCAGAAACCATTCCGTTTTAATCCATTCTGATTAATGCCACAAAATGAGTTTTCCTGACACCAGTAGTTTTGCTCGGCTGGGGAGTGATTGAAGAGGATGGGCTTTCATCCTAGCACAGCAAATCACTGGCAGCCTGCTGCAACAAAGAGTTAACCATCTTCTTCAGCAAATGAGATGAAACTGTAACTTGTTTTCTTTTAATTAACTCCTCACTAGATTGCTCCAGGTCCTCCTGGCACCCCTCAGCTCCCAGACAATAGCAGTGCTCCCAGCTAGGGTAGGATTTTGGAGCACTCAGGTTTCCTGGGAGTAGCCATGCTCTGCATGAGTCAGGTCACGCTTTTCTCATGCTGTCTGAGAACACTTTTGGAGAGACTGATTGTGGGCACAAGGCAAGTCAAATGGATCCGTTTAGACAGACTCAGCGTCCTGGTGAGTCAGGATGACCAGCAAAGATAACATATCAGCAACCCACACCGACTCTGCTGTCCGTAATGAATTCCTTCCTCTGGGTTTAGTTTCCACTGATTACTCTCTTGGTTTTCTGAGTTTAGAAATTACTCCTTTAGGACTCCTGATTCTGCTTAGTTTCTGTCCCTGCGTGGGCTTGGTTGTTCTTTTCCACACATTGTCCTCTTAAACCGTGGGGAGAACTGCAAGTCATATGAGTGAGTCTTTAAAGCACGAGGCTGCCTTGTCAGTATGTTCGTGCCTGACCATATAGGAACACTGCAGTGGTGCCAGGAGTTGGATTCTGACAGGAGACTGTGGTCAGGACTCCAGCACAGGCTGCTTCTGGGCAGGTGTTACGCACGTGAGGTCACTGTGCACATTCAGATCCTTCTGTACACATTATAGAGAGGAGGTTAAAGCAGACAGTGCAAATGCTTCCTGGTGGTGACAAACACCAACCCACATCAAATTAAAACGCAGGAGAGATTTTCAGGAAGGAAATGAAGCTGGATACTGGAGTTCCATCTGTATGCTCCTAGAAAATGTTCAAAAAGCATGGAAAATATGCTTATATGGATTTAAACTTACAGAGGAACCTAGAATCCATGACTTGATGGGTCCGGATGGAATATACCCGCAGGTGCTGAGGGAACTGGTGGAGGTCATTGCTAGGCTGCTCTTCATCATCTTTGGTAAGTCGTGGGCAACAGGAGAGGCGCCTGAGGACTGGAGGATAGCAAATGTCACTCCAGTCTACAAGAAGGGCAAGAAGGAGGACCCGGGTAACTATAGATGGGTCAGCCTCACCTCCATCCCTGGAAAGGTGATGGAACAACTTGTTCTTGGCACTATCTCTAGGCATATCCAGGATAAGGGGGTCATTAAGAGCAGTCAACATGGTTTTACCAAGGGAAAGTCATGTTTGAACAACCTTATAGCCTTCTATGAGGAAGGAACTAGGTGGATAGATGATGGTAGGGCAGTACATGTGGTTTATCTCGATTTCAGTAAAGCATTTGACACTGTCTCCCACAGCATCCTTGTAGATAAGCTGATGATACAGATGATACTGATGAAGTATGGGCTTGGTGATCAGGCAGTGAGGTGGATCAAGAACTGGTTGAAAGGAAGAAGTCAGAGAGTTGTAGTCAATGGGGCAAAATCTAGTTGGAGGTCTGGGACTAGTGGAGTCCCTCAGGGGTCGGTACTGGGACTGGTGCTGTTCAGTATTTTCATCAACGACCTGGATGAGGGAACAGAGTGTGCCCTCAGCAAGTTTGCTGATGACACTAAACTGGGAGGAGTGGCTGACACACCAGAAGGCTGTGCTGCCATTCAGCGAGACCTGGACAGGCTAGAGAGTTGAGCAGGGAGAAACTTGATGAAATTCAACAAGGGCAAGTGTAGAGTCTTGCATCTGGGGAAGAACAACCCCATGTAGCAGTACAGGTTGGGGGCTGACCTGCTGGAGAGCAGTGTAGGAGAAAGGGACCTGGGGATCCTGGTGGACAGGAGGATGACCATGGGCCAGCAATGTGCCCTTGTGGCCAAGAAGGCCAATGGCATCCGGGGGTGCATTGGAAAGTGTGTGGTTAGTAGGTCAAGAGAGGTTCTCCTCCCCCTCTATTCTGCCTTGGTGAGGCCGCATCTGGAATATTGTGTCCAGTTCTGGGCCCCTCATTCCAGAAGGACAGGGAACTGCTTGAAAGAGTCCAGCACAGAACCACAGAGATGATTAAGGGAGTGGAACATCTCCCTTATGAGGAAAGGCTGAGGGAGCTGGGTCTCTTCAGCTTGGAGGAGACTGAGGGGCGACCTCATCAGTGTTTACAAATATGTTAAGGGCAAGTGTCTGGAGGATGGAGCCAGGCTTTTTTCAATGACATCCAGTGATAGGACAAGGGGCAATGGGTGCAAACTGGAACATAGGTGGTTTCATGTAAAAACTTCCTTCCTGTGAAAGTGACAGAGCCCTGGAACAGGCTACCCAGAGAGGTTTTGGAGTCTCCTTCTCTGGAGACATTCAAAACCCACCTGGACAAGCTCCTTTGTGATGTGCTCTAGGTGACCCTGCTCTGGCAGGGGGGTTGGACTCGATCATCTTTCGAGGTCCCTTCCAGCCCCTAGGATTCTGTGATTCTGTGATTAGTAAGTGAAGTGGGGTAGCGGCGTGTCTGGTTGGGCCTGCTGTTCAGTGCAGTGATAGGACTGAGCAGGCAGACTGGGTGTGTGCTGCCGCAGGTGAATACATCACATTTTGGATAAAATTTGTAATTAGTTTATAGTGGTGTAAACATATCTCCCTCTCTCTCTGAAGTGATGAAAACAAAAACAGATGCCCAAATGGAAGGATAACATAAAACTTGTTCTGATAAGAAAACATACAGTTCATGATACAAATAAAATGTACAGTTCATTATACATAAGAAGTTCAGGTAGTGTGATGAATTCTCCCCAAAACACCAGATATAGACCAGGTGTCTGAATTTACTTCTGGAGGTGCATTTCTCTACATATTGACTAGAAAGAGAACCTACCTGATCAGCTTATACTATGTGTCCGATTCATTTCAGAGCTCTGCATTTAGGTGAGATCCTGCACACTGAGAGTAACATCAAGTCCAGCTAAGTCAATGTTATTTTTCCCTGGGCTCTAGAACATCCAATAGAAACCATCAAAATGGCTAAAATCTTATTCTCGCTTGTAAAGTGTGGACTTTAAGATAATCAATATGCAATTATAACTGGTTTCAGAACAATTAGCTGTTGATAATGGGTGCAATACACATAGTCTGTGTAACACATTATCCTTCTATTCAGGTGACAAAGAATGCTTTGTTCTAGTTAGCACCTTTCTCACAACAAACACTAAAATCACACCTGTAAATTAGGCTAGGTATCCTATATAGAAAACTGTTGATGTGCAAAGATGTGAAGACTACAAGCTTGATATCTTTGGCAAGATCATGATTGTATGATTTTAAAATGTTGTAAGAGTTCTTTTATTCCAGTTGCTCACATAAAATAGGCAAAATGGATGTTGTCATAATTATGTTCTCTTTGACATGCCAACACATAAATATTAATTTCTATTAGTTTAAGCAATAGTTAGGCAGTAATTAGGAAAGGATTAGAAAAGAGCATCAGACTCTTCTAAAGGCAGTGAAAAGCCAGGCAGGAGCCTGGTGCTCAGGCACATCCAGGAACCCTTCACACATTAACACCCTGTCCTAGAATCCCACTGGATTTCCCTCACTCCAGATTGAGACATCCTGTCAGTCAAATGGGACTGTCAATCAAATCTGCACCACAAATTGTCTGTTTAATAGAGTGTGAAAAATCAATTTAATCTACACTGTATGATCTCAGTTTACTTTTACTGAAAAAATTGTTGTTGTTTAAAGTAGAGAGCTAAGGATTTAATAAAATATTTTTTAAAAAACTAATAATAGAAAAAGCAAGATGGAAACACAGGCAGAGATGTAATTCTTGAATAATAATTTGTACCAGTTAGCTACTCAAATATTTGAGAAGAAAAACAGTGAATCAATAAAAAACCCAAAGGAAAGAAAGCAGAGCCCTGGCAGATGGCACCTCAGCAACAGCAAGGACCAGATGGTTCCAAAAAGCACTACAGGCCAACTGATGACTGGCTGGCCAATAAATAATTAATAAATACTCTTAAACAGTGTATGTCCTGCTTGCAAAAATGGCTTTGTGCATGGTAAAAATACCTGAACAAACCCAACCACAGTTAAGACGAGTTGCTTGGCTATCTTGGATAGTTTGGGTCTGATGTTAAGGAACTCTAGAAGCAAAGACACTTTTGAGATTTAGCTGGACAGGGTGCTGGGCCTTCTTGTCTAGGTTGTGGTTTTGCCAAGCAGATGTTCCTTGAGGTCCCTTCCAACCTGGTATTCTATGATTCTATTACTCAAATGTTCTCATTCACCCCAAAATTTTAAAAAAATATTTAAAAATCATCACTAAACCCAGGTATTTACTATTCATCTGAACCCTGAGTGAGAAAAGCTTGTGCAAATAAAACAGTGTCCACAGAACCTTCTCAGACAATTTTAAGGGATTTTTTGTTTTGTTTTGTTTAATTTTGGGTGGGTAGTTGGAAGTTGAGGGTTGGTTTTCACTACTTTCTCCCACAGCTCCTCTATGTGCCAGGAAGACTCATAAATCTGCTAGGTGACCAAGGAAGTGTGTGGATACCGACAGATAGGAACCCACAAGGCTGAGCAGGAGCAGTGTTTCACCACGACACACAGAATGCTGCTCTGCAGTCAGAGCTGTGTGCCTAAACCAGGCTCCCCACTCACTCAGTATGGAGAGATCAAGTGATATGGTTGCCACCAGCTCATACTGGAGTGCTGATGCAGCCTTGCTGCCAAGAGTTGAGACAACTTAACTCTGTTTACAATACAGAGTTCATGGCTAAGCAACCACAAAATGTTTTTATAGCTCAGTTCAGCATGTAATCTCAAAGACATCTTGCTGTTTCTGACCTTTACTTACAGAAACACAATGGCAGGGGAAGGCATGGCCAGCTCAGCACTTCCTCAGGGAGTCTAATTTTGGCAGTGATAGGTGTTTCTGTTTCATATATTCTTCAACATTAGAAGAAATGCATGGAAGGAAGAGGACTTTCCTTGAGCCACATGGATACTAACAAGAAAAAAGTCACCATACTTCCAGAAGACCACTTTTGGCATTTTTTACAATGATTAAGAGTGAAATCTGCTTTCCTTGTTTCCTATTGCAAATTGTTGTAAATTGCTTAGCTGTTGTGGGGTTTAACCCCAAAAGCACATATGTTTCTTGTGGGAATGGATTTTCCTTACAGTTTTGATAACACTTTAGCTTTATAATGTGGTATGGGCACTATCTAGATGAAAATTATGAATAAAGGCATGTATTAAAATATTATTCTCCCAACTGAATGCAAAATTTTGGGCAGTGAAACAGGGCATACTTTCAGTAGCACTAGACAACAGTTTATAGCAAGGTATTTAATAACTTCCCTAAAAAGAAAAGCAGATGTGCAACCTGGCATTTTTATAGGTCAAAGCTAATAAACCTTACTATTATTTCAAGTGCTGCCAGTTACCATTCACTTGATTTTCATGTAGCTCTCTGCTCATAACGTTATTTTTTAATCTACAGAGAACAAGTTTGCTGCTTCATATATAACTCTTCTGGATGTGAAACAAGATTTCCCTGACAAATGTGTTAGCTAGTTCCCAGTCAGTGCCTTCAGCAGAGTATTCACTGTTTTCTTAATTCCTATCATAAGCTGCAGCATTTTCCTGACAGACAGCTGGTGTGTTCCCACTTTCAAAATAAGAGGCAGCAAGAAGAGAGTTGTTATGTACTGAAGCTGCAGTCAGTCTCCACTGATATCAAAAGCTCCAGTTTCAGTGTTCTTTGTATGACAGTTCATGCCTCCATTAAACACAGGGTGAGTGAGAGAGCACAGGATCTTAAAGAAAATTCACAATAAAATGTGTTAACAACAAAGTTAAGTAAAACAGCAAAGCATTGTGGAGCTTTTTGAAGTCCCTAACAGCAGTGTGTGGATGCCTAGCTAACTGCCCTTAAAAATAAAGGCAGTCTAAAGTATCCCTTTGCTGACCAAGAAATGAGTTTAGAGGATCTGCATTTCCCCTTCAGCAGCTGTTGGCAAAACAAGTAGTCTTGTGGCGGGTGACAAACTAAATGTCAAAATCTTCCACTTGGTTAGGGCCAAACTGCAATGACTTTCACCAGTGAAAGGTGAAAGGAGCTCAGCAGCCCCAGTTCCTGGTGGAAGCAGTGCCAGCAGGCAGCATGTCATCCCTGGTCACTCAACAACAGGCCAGTTCCCAGCTGATACAGTACCCTGCTCATATATCGTCCTGTTCCCTGCCTCACTGTTGAGTGAAAACACAAGGAAAATAAGCAGTAGAGAGAAATTATTTAGGACAGATGAGAAAACAGACAGTACCCAATGAGAATCAGCTCCCATCTAAACCACTAATTCCGAATGATTGGTGAAGCAGCTGTAGGAGAACTAGTAGTTTCCATTCTTCTAGGTCTGAGCAAACAGATTCCTTGTTTTGGCTTCACAATGGTATGAAGCCGAGTTTCACTTTGAGATCAGCATTCAGAGCAAGCCAGAAGCTCAAAATGACCCTCATCTGGAATCTGTGACTTTTTCTGAGCTTCCACAACACATTTGATACTATGCAACACAAATCCTAATCGAGCAGTCTTCCCCCAGAAAATGGAGAAAAGTTTTATCTGGTCTGATTTGTTTTCAAGCCACATTTAATGCCATATTCTCATTTAATTGTACCAATACAATGGGAGGATCTTGGGTAAATTCAAGTTTTGGTTTCCATCAGGCTAGATTGCAGTTCTTCTAACCAAAAAGTCACTAGAAAACAAAGGGCAAACAGGAATCTAACACTCAGGAACTGGTTTTTCAACTGTGTTTAATGAATTGTTTACACATTTTTTAATACCTTCTTTATAGACTGCTTCCCCTCTTGTTATTTTATTTAGTTTAGTTTTTAATGTTTGCAATTCACTCTTTGGGTTTCTATGTTTGGGAGAAAGACGTTTATGTTGTTTCAGCTTAATGAGAGCAAAATACCAATCGGGTTAAGTGAAATATAAAACGTAATTTTTTTAATAAAAAGGACATCCATCTGTAGCTATTTTGGGAAGGTACATATCTAGTATGTCAAAGAATAACAGTATATGCAGACACTGCATTCAGCAAATCAAATAGTCAGCAAAATTCTGTACGAATCCCAGAAACATTCTGGTTTTATGCCTCATTTTGAAATTGCTTAAGCTATTCTCATTTCAAAGTTTTATTCAATATTAAAACACATATCTGGTGACTTTGGGATGTTTATTCATTTTCCTGTGCAAAATCCGTAAAACTGATACACTTAATAAGTCCAGTTTGTTACCTTGATCCTGTTTCTTAACATACTACTTTCTAAGCATCCTGCATTTGCACAGCTCTTACACGGCTTCCACATCCTACAGTTGCTCAAGCTATCCTACACTGTTCCCCAAAGACTTGCAAACCTGATTTATATTTGATCAGGGTTCACAAGAGGAAGTTGATCCTGCAGCCAAACAGCCAGTGGAAAATATACCCATGAGTTCCCCTTTAAAATAAGGTGGTTGTACAAGAAGTTCACAGAGTTCACACAAGTATGGTCTCTGGTAGTGAAATTTTTCAGTCCTTTGCCTGAATGTCTGCTCAAGTTAAACCAAACATTTTTGTAATGCCTGTCTCTCAGGAATGTACAATGAAGGGAGATACGCTTTTAAAATACTTGCATTCCAAATATTTTCCTAGTATTCTTGCTGCTGTATTACAAGTAGCAATGCTGTGTGATCATCATTAAAACTGTTCTGAACACAGGCAACAAAAGATCAGAAATTACATTCATTCTTTCCCTTCAGTGTTGAATTCTCAGTGTGAACAGATACATCAGGCTGGTGATACCTGAATGTCTGCCAAAAACTCTAGCTGGCCATGAGAGTAGAATTGTAAAGAAAATTAAAAAGCCAGATTTGGACTATTGTAAATAATTCCTTTCTTCTTAACTGTATTATTCCCATATTCCCTCAGAGCTTTCTAGTTATTCATATTAACATCAATAACACTGTGCATCTGGTTAGAAATAAACATGTTTTGAGAATACGAATTTTACATAAGAAATCTTGTTCAGGAAATGTTGCCCATGTGATTAAAAATTAATTAATAATGTTGATACACTGCAAATAATTTACAATTAGTGCTTTTTTGTTTATCTCATTAGGTTCTACAGCTACATGATAGATGTATGCTTGTGTGTATTTTCTGAAATAATTTGTTGCTTCTATTCAGTGATGGCCATTCAAATACATTATGCTAATTTAACTTTGCTAATTGCACTGGATTTACCTTAGATAAGGAAAGCTGTCTTAGCTCTGTTCTTGATGGTGTCTCCAGTATAACCTATTGATTTGCAGTAAATAGCATGTGTTTCAATTTCAGATTCTAGCAATCTTCATCTCAAATGCATGGTAATATTGATCCTCATTTGTGGTTGTTTTGCCCTTTGCTTTCCCCCACAATCTCTGGTCTTGTCACTGAAAGTAATTTTCAGAACAATTTTCCTAATGAGATAAATCCAATAAAGTCATCTGACGATTCAAAGACAATTTAAAATAATAGGTTTTCAGAGTAGGAAAATGTCACTGCACATGTGAAGACCCGTGACTGTAATTTAGAGCTTGCTTCAAGTGTGCAGCTCCTCTAAATCTAAGCCTTTAGATATATTGGTAGAGCAAAGTGGTGATGAGTCTCGCTCCTCCGCAGCAAGAGCCAGAGGAGTTTGCAGTCAGCAGCAACACAGGTACATATATAGGAACTAAAAACTGTACTGGGTCAGAAACTGGCCACCAAAGGGTTCTCATAAAGAACTTAATTTTGGTCCTGTAGGTTGTTCATAGCTTTGCAAGTGGTATTTTTATGCGATTACTGAACAACAAGAAGAAGGATGTTCCTTCTTTGCATCCTCGGCACGCTCATTACTGTGCTCTAGTGACAATCACAGTGTAAAAGTCACTAATAACAGGCAACTATTACTAATAACTTGTGTTGTTCCAGAGATCTTTTCCTCTTGGTGTTTTGAGACCTGACAGGCAAAGACCCTGGCAAAAGATCTGATCAGAGAAAACTGGCATTTAGGCACAATAAGTTTGCAGCTGCCTGTGTGCCAGCATCAAAGCATTGCTTTAGCAAGGCAAGAAAGGACAACAGGTCTGAGTGGCAGGGTGCACTCCTCTTGGCCCCTGTGAGCAGAAAGCCTGCAATGAAAAGAGCTATTATGGGACACTTTCGAGCCAACATTTTAAAATGTAACTCTGCTAACTGAGTCATGTCCTCCTTTCAAATACAGAAGAACATTTTAAAAGCAACTTTATCCAAAATGCCAAAAAAATTGTAGCCTGTTTACTGTTCCAGTTGTTGGTTTCTAAAGATGCCAGAGGGCACAGACACGTTTCCTAACTACTGAAGCTGGCATGTGGTATGAGTCACTTACACAAAGTGCAAGTTTTGCTGAGAATGTCAGGGTGAAAGGCCACAGTCCTGTCCAACCATGTGCTTTGTGGGAAAAATGCCTCATCTTTTCTCTTTCCAATATTGAGTGCTGCTTCAGTACCATTGCTCTGGGGTCAGATACAGTGTGCCTTAGCAAACTTGTTCTGCAGCTCTTGAGGAATATTTGGTTGCTCAGAATGAATGGCTCAACACAACAGCACTTTTCTTTACTAACACCTTGCTCACTGGCCTGTAAGCTTGGCTACTTGGGCAAAGTTTTTAACTAGTGCCACAGGCAGAGACTCTTTGCTAAGTCTCACTCGGAGATGAGTCTGTTTTGTTGGTGTTTGTTCAAATGACAGTGAGCAAATAGCTCCTTCTCTCACTCTCTTCCAAAACCAGGGACCCAGGAAGAAGCAAAGGACTAGTCTTGGCAGCATCATGGTAAGGATGGAATGTATTGGATGAACCAGACAGTTTGTTGTGTGCAGTACTAGTAGTAAACTTCAATCCCTTTCCAACCTGCAAATAAACATCCTGTGTTAAGCACACGGTCTCCAGTGACTCTCAGCAGCAATAAAATGTCTCTATTTGATTTCTAGGAAATGCCAAAACCAATTCATCTGTCACCTAGAACATCTACATGAGACCCCAAACATTTTATAGGACTATTTGGTAACACAGATTGTGATAAAATTGTGAATACCAACACACGAGGAACATTTCTGTTTGGCTTTTGAGGCTTCTAATACAGATAACCTTTGTAAAATGAATAGAACAAGAATTTAATCACCGCAACAGGGTGTGTTTTCTCATCTTCTAGCCCAAGCAAATCCATGGCCACTGCTCACTGAGGACCAGACGTCAAGTCTGTCTCCTAGAAATGCACACTTTCTTGCATCAATTTACCAAACATTCCCGAAATTGCCCTCTGCTGACCCATTCACTGTCTTGCCCTCATGTGTACATGACTGAAGCTCTGCTGTGTTAGGGAGCTGTGAAAAACCAGCAGAGTTATAGTGTGACTGAAAGCAACGGGTGGAGATGGCAGCAGGAGATAACTGGGCACCCAGTGGAGGAACATCGCTTTCAGCTGTGACATTACACGATGTTTCTTGGCTTGTGCTGTTCTGGGATAAATGTCTGTGCTACAACAATGATCTTCACAGGTGGGTTTTGCTACTTCAGTCTCTTAGTTTAGTGCTTTAATACCATATTTGCTCAGCAGACATAGGAGCTGGAGCTCATTGGCACGCTAGTACTAATAGCCAGCTTCTGGGCTGCAAATGACATTAAAACTTACTTGATGTACCTCAAAGCTCTATAGATTCATGCACATACAAATATTTCTGCATTTCAAGCCCAAATCTAACCACTCTGTACAGGTTTTTCTTCTCTAATAAGCAGAATAAGATTAATTTTCCTGCACCAACAAATGCATCTTCATTGGTAAATTGTTCCAAAATTCTCTGATTTTTAGCCAGTAAAAGCAAAAAATCTTGAAGCTTACAAAAGCCTTGTTTATGTTTCTCTTTTCAATATAGTTTTTCTTTCAAACTTTATCTACATTTACATTTTAAAGAGGTAAAAGCAAGGCAAAAACAAACTAAATAGAAGACTTCTTTAATTTTATGTCAGCTGAACATGTGTAAATTAAATGATCCTTTCAAGAAGTAGCAGAAGCAGTGTCCCATGTTTCTCATTTGACTGGAGAACCAAAAACTCAACTCCTTACATTGTTAAACTCATAAGGATTTCAAAAAAACATGGTCCCAAATATGTCTGTAGACACAATACCTCTAAGTCTATTCCCTGAAACAAATTATGAACCATTAATTTAAAAGGTGAACTTTGCAAACATCTGAACTGTGTATGTTAGGAGATGCATTTAATCTGGATTTGTTCATTGCTATACTGCAAATGACCCATTTTCTGAACAGAAAAGCAAACATTTCATAACATATATATTAAACTGAAAATATTTTTGGCAATCGAGGTGATGGAACGCAAAGCATTTTATGGCATGGCTGCTAGGAACATCAGATTTCCATAATTTTTACTTATCTATATAGTTTATAAGCATATGTAAGAAAAATTGTTCTTTCCAAACACTGTTCCTCAAATAGACTAATTATTTTCTAGCAGGATTTTTGAATGACACTTTACTGTGGCTAAAACTAACTAATACAAGTGTGATGAAACCTGCACTATTCATGCAGAGAAGATACATTATTTCCTCTGCATTTCATCAACATTGTTTTTCACTGGAAATTATTATCTACAGGAACATAATTTTGTGTTGGGTTGGATATGATCAACTGTAGGCTAAGTTCTTAATGTTTTATTTTTATTATATCTGATTAGGGATAGTAAAATTCATGGTACACATAAGGTTTTTATCATAAAGCTGACGGGCTATATTCTCAGTTGCAAACTAAACTCTTCAGCTACAGCTATTTCTCTCAAAGGAGCCAATGATTAAACTGAAGGTCAAGTGTAACAAAAGATCTTAACTAATATGATAATGTGTTTGGGGGCACAAGTTATAAGCCCTGTTAAGCATGGCAGAATCTCATTAATCAGCTTTGGAGAGCCTAATGAATTTAATTTAAAGTAAACTCATAAAGGGTACATAGGTACAAAATGTCTTTCTCCTGCCAATGCCCATAAAGAAGTTGCAAGCTCTGTGAATTGGCCACAGCTGCCAATTTCTGACGAAAATAAAATGATCACATCACACCATGTTTTAACAGCAAACATTTAAAATTAAAGGCTTCCCACTTCCTCACTGTAAGACCATAACACAGTCAAATTTTAGGTCTAGACATGCAGATAACACATGCACACAAGGGTACTCTTCGTTCTCTAACTGGCTGAGGTGACAGGGACTCCTGTCAAGGAACAGGATACAGAGGGGATCTTCTTCCTCCTGCCCACATACTCCAGTGATTCCTGTGCCTCATCATACTCTACAGTCCCTTCCTTTCCTTCACTTGTCATGATGATTTGCACCCACTTCTGGCCCTCTTTTTCACCACAAAATCTCTTCATCTCAGACTAGCTCCTCATCCTTCTCTCTCCCTTTGTTTATATTCCCACACCACACTTCCAGGCTTACTCTGCTTACTCATTCTTGGTCCATTCCCAACTCCTCACACCTCCCCTCTCCCTAGTCTCCCTGTATGCTAAACCTCTCCCAAGGCTTCATCTTGCCCCATTCACACTATTCCATGTCCCAAATATGGTTTATTTGCACCTACAGCAATACCCATCCAGTCACTTAAGCATCCAGGCAGGCAAGTAGGCAGAGTCCACTCCTTCTTAAGAGAAGGGAGACAAGCACCTCTTTCAGTAGGCACGTTGTTATAACAAGGGCAGCAGAAGCCACCATCGTTCTGCCTCTAGAAATACTCTGATAGTTTGCACGATAGAAAAATGGAGATAACATTTGAATGGAAGTGCAAAGTAGCACAGAGCAATTAAAACCTTGAACACAAGGAAGAGTAAGATATATGAACTCAACTCTGTATCAGATTTGTTAAATCATCTGCTGCCAGCTACCAAAGGCCAGAGGAACAGGGGGTCCAGTCATCCAGATGCTTCAGAGTCCAGAGCTCCAGGTTATCAAAATAAATTTCTTTAACTGAGAAAATGTGACATGATTCAGTGTTGCTCTTGAATTGTTCTTGCAGGAATGCTGGCATAAAATGGAAGTTTGCCAATTTAAAGCCAGATGACAGCAGGAGTTATTACGGGCAGCATGTTACATCCACATCAGACTCCAACATACTGCAGATAATGAGAAAGAGAGTTCACGAGCAGTTGGGACCCTTTGCAGTGGTGCAGAATTCAAAGTAGGTCGCAAGTTTCACATATGAGGGAGGCAGCTCAGTCATATAATGAGATACATGCATTTTTAATCAGAACATAATCCATGAAAATATTTTGAGAAACAGAAACCTCTCTACTTCTCCACATTTGGGGAACCTCAAGAGGAGGTCTGTCAAAAAAAGACGATTCTTCTGACTCACATCTCAGACTTTTTCTGGAGAACTGGAAAATTGTATGGACAAGAAACTTAGAAAACTGATAGCTGGTGACATTCTTACCAGAGGATGAGCCATTGGGTACTGCTGCTGGCTCCTCCTCCATGTCACAGAGCAAAACAAGCCACTGGACAACCCAAATATATATGCCTTAGGCCTACTGTTACTAAGATGACACCAAAGCTTCAGCACACAGATATCCATTAGATTGTGACAGGAAGAATTGAAAACCCTGAGAAATATAATGAGATAAAGTTGCCTGAAGCAAAAAGATACTCTCCTAAATTCTGCATTTCTAGATATATTATGACCAATTTGGCTGCAAAAATATCAGGTAGGTTTCAAGGATGACTTGGATGTGGTGCCAACCCAGTCCCACGCAACAATGGCCTGTGCTCAGGTCAGAGAGGCTTCAGCAAGCCCTTCTCATAAAGATAAGAAAAACATAATCACATGGAATAGAATGAGATAATGTGTAGACAATGTTTTTGTAACCTAATTCAATTGAACTTCTGAATGAGTACCTGGAAATGGAAAGGAGAGGCAATTCCATAAGGTCCTTTGAGGACAGGAAATCACTGATCACAAGAAGCTTATTTCATCTGTTCCCCATCGCTGTGATTAAGGTGGAAGAAAAGCAAATGATGCAGACAGTATAACAGCAGAATTTGAAAAACTGGCTTTGAATCTGCAATGTCACCCTACAGAGGTTGTTAATATTGCCACCTGAAAAAATGCACCGGGCTCCTACTGTCAGCATTAGCCGAAGTTTGTATTTTCACAGTGTAGCCAGAAGTTTGATGGAAAATACAAGGCTCAGGCTACTGTTGTGTTCAGAGGTTGCCTAAAAGCAACAAAAGTACAAACTCTGTAGAGAGGTCACACAAAATAAATACAGTCCTTTCATTCCAGGGAACAATTTCACAAAGAGAAATAGAAATTTCATTCAGTTAATTTTCTGAGAAACTAAATATTTTCAGAGTGCTTTAAAAGTGTACTAGTACCTCTAAAGCCAATTATACAGATTTATCACTTCCTAGTATGTGCTAAATAAAGGGATCAGAAACAGGTCTTCTGAATTTCAGCAAGTACCAGAATCCTGACCCTTAGGAACACAAAAACTCAGCCCCTGTCTATAGAGAAATTAAAAATTATGCTGGGTTATACCAGTAGATTGGCAGAACATTTGTTCCATTGATCTTTCTTCCCCAGGGTTTTGTGTTGATTCTTAGGCTGAAGCCTTTTGTGCTGGCAAATAGCTTCAGGAGTGAGAAAGGATTCAACAAAGGCATTTAGCTTTTGAAGGAGCCTTTTCAGTAGTTTTTTTTTTTCTGAAAACAAAGAGAAGATAATGATATCCTTTGTGTTCACAGGATATCATGCTACATTCTTCCTTCGGTCTTCCAATTGTTTCAGCTTGACTTGACTTTACAAAATGCAGCACCAAGGAGAAAATAAAATCTGTAACCAATACAATTATTCAATAGCAGAATTATTCAAGCTAATTGGATTAATGTATTGGATTAATTTTGTTTGGCTTTGGTTTTGTTTTTTTTTTCCCCCTAAAAAAAAAGCTGCAAGGGATTGTGTTGTTATTGTTCTGATATTTTCTAACTAATGGCCAAGGAATGTTATGCCGGGAACAAGATGCTTTAGAAACCTGTGACTCATCGGCTCTCCTTTGAAAAGCCAAACATGAGAAGAACTTAATGAAGTATTTATTTATACTGTTAATGACAGGGAAAAAAAAAAAAAAAGTTTCAGAGGTTCTGAAGCAAATCCCAGTTTCACATCTAGCTGTGGTCTAACATCTAGCACACAGGTCTAACGAAGTAGACAAAGGCAGGAGAAAACAAAAGGAATATTTTCTTGGCTGTGCCACCGCACAGGCTGTGGGGCTCTTCCTCCGTGAGGTCTCATTGATGTCTTCTTGGGACCTCTAGCGATGCACCAGCTGACTGCAGCTTCAGGCTTTGTCAGAGCACAGCGATAGCCTGAGAGTCCAGGCCTGCACATCTGTTCGGCATTTTGCATGCAAACAACAACTTCACCTGCACTAGATTAAGGACGCTTAGGAATTGAGTGGGTATTTGAGTTTGATGCAGCCTGGTACAGAGTGAAAGGTCATTCACAAACACTCCATGCGATGAGTTTTTATACTCCTACATGGTGACCAGGGTCATTCTGATCTGTGCATTTGATTTGTGCTTATCCTCACAATGGATGGCAGTTTAATGGGGCTGAGAGAGCACATTCGAATTAATAATCTATCTTAATGGATCATTTGTAACTTGACTTGAAACAGCTATTTTTATAGTGTGGTAGGAGAGAAAGTTTTATATACTGTGTCTGTTTAATTTCCAGTTTCTTCCACACTTTCTGGCTTTCATCAAAAGCAAATGTAGAAATATCAAAACACCTCAAAAATAAAGTGTGTGCTCATTTTTAACATTGGAAACAAAATTCTTGCACAGCACCTGTTCACAAAAAGCATCCAAAACAGTTCCTGAGGGGAAATACTTCAGAGAGGTTATGACAAGTCATTAGATCCTACAGTCATAGCCATAGCAAAAGGTTTTTTATATTTATTGATTATAGTAGCTTGGTGCTTTGTAGCCATATTCCTTGCTGCATCAGTGGAGGCAACACCATTGCAATGCTTAAAGATTCTGCTGCACCACTGGGCTGCAGCAGTTCCCACCCCAATGTGTCCAAATCACCCACACTACCATGAGAGTTCATTGGTCCAGTTCACAAACACTGAACCAACATATCATGTAACCCACTGTATTAAGGACAGATGGAATCAGAGCTGGCTTACCTTTATATGCTAGACTGTATTTCTGTGACAGGAGCCTCTGAGCCATCCCCACTTTGGTGGGGCATGTCATGAGTTCATAGAACTGCACCTCTCCTGAAACAGACCTTGTCAAAGGAAATGTTTGTTTCTGGAGTTCATAAAACTTAATACTAGACCATTCTCAAGCAAGCAATACTCTGTAAGCTTTCAAAGCACATTTACAAAGAGTATGAAAACATCTGGTAGCAAAATGTCTTCTCACCAGAAGTTGAGTAAGATGTCCCTTGATCTTTGCTAATGTTCTCCAAACTTTTCTACAAAATCTGTGCTGCAAATTGCATTCTTTAAGTGTCAAGCTAGTTTTAAAGATCATAAAGGAAAAAACCCACTGATACATTCCTTGCAAAGATAAAATTTTGAACCTGTTGAAGTCATCAGGAGTAGCTACTAATTTTAACAGTTCTAGGGGTTCAATAATAAAATCGGCAAAGTTGACTTCATGTAGGTTTCCAAATCTATTTTTCAAGTACTCTATTTGAAGACAAACTGCAGAAAACATGTTTTACCATCGTTTCACATACAAATGTTATTGGTATAGACATGATGAAACTCAGTCAAGGAAAAATTAGATCCACTAACAATGGGAATTTCCTAAAAACAGAGACCATGGGACAGTTTCCTAAAAGACAAAAAAAAGTCCCCTACATTAAGCCCATTTAAAATTACTCACAGAACAATTTCCCATTCCTCACCATAGACAAGATCTTTCTTGTCTCTAAACTAAATTAATTTGATGGTAGCTTGGATAGCAAGACTGAAACTTGATGATGCAGTCTGACTTTCACAAGAGCTCTCTTTGTGAGTTGTGAAGCTCTGCTAATGGGAACACAGGCATGAGCCTTGCAGTCCCCCAGTCCCAAGTGAAACAGATCTTGGTCACTGGGAACTAAATATATCCAACCACCATTAGACAAGTAAGGCAGTAGCTTATTCAGATCAAGCCTTGGTTTAGCTCAGGTGATTCCTTTCCCAGCATGTAAAAAGTGTTTTAAGTCATTATAGAATAAACATGAAATGGGCTTCAAAAGGCTTTGCTTGCTAAATAACTTCTGTTTAAACTGAACCAGAATTATTGATTTACAAATCCTTTGGGGCAGAAACTCTTTACATCTGCATGAATCATATGTAACAGAATGCAGCTCTATTATGAACATATTTTGTGGCTGTAAAACACACTAAAATGGTAGATAAACAATCAAATTGATCTCTATGTATAGATATGTCAGAAAGCAGCATGTGCTATCAAGGTCAGCATTTTGCCCCAAACATTTTTTCCACCTGTTATCAATGGTGTTATGGTTCACCAGAGCTCATTCTGCAGCTCTGAAGTGAGAAGGGGGTGCAGTGGGGTATCCAACCCTCTACCTACACAAGCATACACATCTTGCCCAATCTGGAAGGTATATTTCATTTTAATATTGCAATATTCAAGTTTTATCTTGTTTAAACTGCAGAACAACTGATGCTGAAGTAGACTAGGTGAGTTCCCATTTGCTTTCTTCTCCTATATTCAGCAGTTAATTGTTTTAAGTCTAAAACACAAACCATATTCTACAGACAGGGAGTTTTAAGGTAGGAGATGACCCAGTCCAAATACCAAAACAGCATCATCCCTGCCTACTTGTGCAGCTACCACTAATGCAGACCTCATATATAGATATATTTCACCAAGCAGCAAAGACTTTC
Source organism: Apus apus (assembly GCF_020740795.1). Lineage (NCBI taxonomy): Eukaryota > Metazoa > Chordata > Aves > Apodiformes > Apodidae > Apus > Apus apus. Next base: position 20,159,114 of record NC_067282.1, read on the forward strand.
AGTGCTGCAAACTGCTGGTTTGGGTTACTGGAATAACAAGGGCACCAGGGAATGGTCCATTAACCTCAAAGGGCTGCACTAACAAAGCCACATTGAAAACAACAAAGGTCTTTAGTGCGCAAGGTGCTGTAGGCTTCTACATCTTCCTCTCCTATAACTAGCTCTGTAACTTCTGGCTCTTTTTAAGTTCTGAATTCACAGCTTTTTAAATGTCCCATGACACTCGGGGTCGGAAGAACAAACGGTCCAACCAGAACATTCGAAAGCTGAAGAAGACCATCCCTTTACCCAAAAGAAAAGAGTGGCCAAGGGACACATTTCTAATCCTTTATGAAGCTTTGTAAGCATGTGTGCTTAAATCAGCTTCAGTGCAAAGGATTTTAAAATGCATTGCAGTTACTACGTAACTTAACAAACTAGATCTCAGCTGCTTGTCTGACACGGCTGCCAGTGAACCAAGGACTGCTGTGGTCATAATCATTTTAAGAGGATATATCTGCACACCCATTCTAATTCTTTGGACTAGACATTATCTTGAGGCCTCTGAAATAAATCTTCTCCCTTTCTGCTTGCCTCAAAGAATACAGCAGATCTTTTGTTATTTGTCTGCATCTGTGTTTTTGTTTGGGAGCCATAACCGGCTTGCCTTGACATTGCATTTGATCTCAAAAGAGTGATCCAAAGCCTGGAAAGCTTCTTCCTGGATTTATAAGGCTTTAGATCAGACCCCACACATCCAGAGCACTGTATCTTTTCACCAGCAGAGACATTCAACTCTGTTCCCATCAGGAGCCATATAAGTTAATGACTGTCAGAGGGTGCCTTTCCCAGCTTAACTGGCTGGTTCAGAATCAAACTTTCCCTCACTTTAGACATTTTAAAGGAATTTAAATTATTAAAATTATCAAAGTTGGAATTCTTTTTCTACTGGGTAAGACTCATTCTAACTCGTAGACACGGTTGCTCTGCTATCCAAAGTGACGTAACAGTAGAGCAGCTGTGGGAGGTTGGATGTGATAAGCTCAGTGCACTTCTTGGAACCTGCTCTTTGTTGTAGAAAGCATATGGATTGAAAAATGGAAAAGCTGCCAAGATGCTGTGAGAGTTACCAACCATATGGGCATATAACCAATACTGGACATCAGGTAATATTTGGAAAACTTGTATAAATTGTTGCATCCTTGCTCCAGCTTTGCACTACCCCTGGCTGGGACAAGAAATCACAATACTTTGCAAATGCATCTTGCTAACACAACTTAGATATGTATCCGTATTTCTGGATGCATGAGAAAACTGAGCCACATTTCTGAGCTTTATGAAATCTGCGGTAAAGGTCATCACATGCTGTGCAGAGTATGTCTGACCAACGGACAACATGAAGCCTTTTTTGTGTTTGTAATAACTCTCCTTGCCTTGGTGGAAACCTAATGAGGAGCCTATTATATTCTCCAATAGTTTATCTCAGTTAATAACCCTTGTGTTACTTTTGGCTGTCAGAATTAAATTTTTGTAAGGATGAGTTTTCAGGTTTGTGGATAGACTTTAAAGTTAATTTCTTTAGCAATATTTGAAATAAGTACTTTCTTTTTAGAGCATTAAAACATACGAGAACGGAGGTTCTGGGAAATCCTAATACAAACATGGGAAAAGGTCAAGCTTTCACAGCAAATTTCCATAATTCATTATGGATTCACTACACACTGACAGGCTGCAGTAAATTGTACTGCTGACAAAACTGGAAAGAATAGTGAATGGAACAAATTGAACAGTTCACAACAGAAGAACAGCAATGAGATCTCTAATTAGAGATGATTAATTATTCTGAAGAGTGCAGCCTGCAATCTTGTATTCTGAGTTTTACAGCTGAAAAAAGGCAAGTGATTCAGATCATGTTACTTGATGCTTTATATCTAAATTCTTCTAAATTCTGAATTCAATAAGTTATAAATGGTCCCATCCATTTAAAGCATGAGTTATGTCCAATTTGTGCAGTGCAACTGAGAGGAGGAGGCAGTAGTGGATTTCAAAAACAGCTGAATACTCTTCTGTAAACTGACTAAAGCCAGGCTTTTATCCTGTTGCTTTAATGGTTTTGCTCTGTTGTTTCTTTACTTCAATGTGGTATAAATGATTCCCTCTTGCTGGTGAGCTTTGGGTGCAGAACTGGGCAGAATCTCAAAGCCTGGAGATCATTTACTAAACCTACATCTTTTCAGACTGGCTAAACATTGGCACAAACAAGAACATTAGTCACTGTCATGACTACTGTTCATTAGTAACATTTTTAAGCTTAGCAGCAGAGATTGTCCATCAGCTTAAGACAAGCAGTCCTTCAGTTACTGGACAAATGAACTCTGCATTGCTCACAGGTAGAAATGTTATTCTCCTTCTGCTTTATAAATCTGATATTTGATGATATCTAACCTGGAATCTGGGAAATCTTCCCACTTCTTGCATCAAGGTGCATTCTCTGGCTGAGCACTGAATGTCTGTTGAGATAAGACTCAAATGTATACCATCAGGCCATGAACTATCACCCTATTTCCACTGGAAAGATATGAGTAGGTGGGATCCACAGGCCAACATGGCTCCCTGTAAAGATGATTGAAGGACCAGGCCTTTTGGGACGCCTGTACAGCATGCCAGGCCCATAGTTTGGAAACAGCCATAACTCTGTCTAGTACGAGAGGGCTAAGCACACACACAGGCCTCCATAGCCTTCCTCCAGAAATGAAAACACCATGTACTTCCTAGCCTGGGTCCTTAGGGATCTCCCTTCATGAGACTCTTCAGTCATTAAAGCCTGCAATCAGTGACCACTTCAAAGCTGTTCTCCTGAAAAATACTGAGAGAATGTTGCAAAGATGCTTTATATCTTGTAAAAAAATCCGTAGATATTCCAAGCACTCAGTAACTGAAGGGAATGATGCATGAGTTACAGGATGGTTAAAGTTTTCTGTAAAACAGGGACAAACCCTGGTCCAAAATCCTCTGAGGTAATGGGCACTGGACCCACTGAGTGCTCTAGTTTCTTCAGAGTACAGAGATTCAGTGTGTTGAGGTGTCACTAGTTAATGATTATAATAGTTTACAATAATTGTGTGTTACTGGAACACTGGAGCTTGTGGATGGCAAACAACTGCAAACAGCTGAGCCTGTTGTTGCTTTCTAATACAGTGATAGAGGTCAAAATGGCAGCTTCTAAAAGCGAATATATGCCGAACCAAACAAAGTATTAAATCCCATATACTTTAATACTCTTTAGCAAAACAAAGTCTGCAGGAAATACACAGACATGATACTCATCTCCCTAAACACAACCTCAGGGCTCTGGGCTTGCAGGAGCCCTGTGCTGTCACCAGGGGAAGGAAGCGGCAGCCACAGTGTTGAATGCGGATGCAACTTCTTTGCTTTCAGAGAGAAGTCAAATTTTGGCACCCCAGTGAAAGAGAACATTTTCTTAAGTGACTATTTTTGCAGCTTCTAGTCTATGTAAATCACTTGATTAATGCATTAGGACCTTAGAGAAGTTTAAATGGCAAAAGCTTCTCAGCCTATCTTTGAGCTTACCTGGAGTTAAAGTGCTCATTTAGAGCTTGGTTATATTATTGCCTGAGGGGTGACAAGACATTAGAGGAGAAACAATAAGAAGTCTGTTGTATGGCAGACTCTATACCCTGGGCTATTCTTTCCCTAAACCTTGTATAAATCAGGACCCCAATACAGTCCTGACTCAACTTCTCCCATCTCTGTGTAATTTCTCCTGATTCCTGTGTAATCACCCCAACCTTGTTACAGCTCATGGCTTGATTCAGCTTATCTAGTGATTTATAACTTCAAATAGAAAACATTTTGCTCACTCCAGTTCCCTCCTTTCAACAGTATTTTTTCCTTCCCAGCACCATTTTACTGAAAGATGTGGCATGTGAGCAGGAGCAGCACATATTTCTTTAATGCCCTAAGTTGTGATGTGATGCACAAGAGCTCTTATAAAAAGTAAAACATGAAACTGTCATCAGTCAAAACTCTTTCAATGCCAGTTAATGTCATACAACTATCATACAACCTTTGCTTCTGCAAATAATTAGACAAACTTCAAAAAGGAGCAGGGGGCTGGACACAGTTTAACATTCAGGTTGTATAAACATAACACCAGAATGCTCTCTTCAGAGGAACTCCAGGTCTTACTCATCCCTGCACCATTTCACTCTCATTTCTCACATCTTGTGTCATGTCTGAATTAAAGCAGAAAGCACTTTAGGTCACGGATCATGCCTTTTTTTATTTTGTAAAGCACCTAGGATGCTTGTAGCTGCACTAAGTCAATGGATGTTGTATAAAGAGGAATTATCACTGCCATAGAAGGAGATTTCTACACACTGCCTGAAGTTTGAGACTGCTCCTTTAATTATAATAATAGTGGGAAAACGTTCAGATATTGTTTAAAAAGGCATGAAGTTTCCAAGTAAGTTATAATAACCCAGGACTACTGCAGTTATCTAGCACTAAAACACCTGCACTAGAACAGAAACTGAATCCCGTGGGCAAAATACATACCTGCTCTATCATTTCATAGTGTTTCACATAAAGTAGGTTTATTTTTTTTGCTCAGAATAAAAAATTTTGCTTCCACAAGACAAATCCTAGATTTCCCCATACACACACCTCTTTGTTTTGGTGCTGTGCCATCATCTTTTCTAGTCTCTGTACTTCTCAAATCAACACTTCATTGTGTTCTACAAAAACCTTGCAATTCCTACTTGCAATTTACTGAGTTTCTAGACATTCTCTTCCAATGACAGCATTGGTTCCCATGTATTTGCTCCTTTCCTACTATTTCGTACCCAGATTCATCTTGCAGGGCTACCACCTCTGTCCTCCTTTCCTAATATCTCATCAAACCAGTAAAATATGACTAAAGCTAGAGCTGATGTTAACTAGTAATTGCACACATTTTCAGTTTAATATTTGAAACAGTGCACATGCTTCTTTACATCTCTACAGCTGTATTGTTTGCATCTGTCTGAACATATCTCCTGCACTGTACTTATCTGCTGAAATTTGGAGGCAAAATAAGCAGTTGTCTGCAGGGAAATAAAACATGAAAAAGCCAGGGTTTGACTTCACATTTTGCATTTTACATCAGCTTCTTGTTTGGCTGCATTTCTGCATTTAGGCTGTGGTTCCATGATGGTTTATCTGAGCACCACGAACAGTGTAAAATTGATCTGATCAGACATGAGCATGTGATTGCATTTCAGACAGATTAAAAACACTATACAGGAGAAGCTGCATAATGGTTTCAAATGCTTCTGTGGAGCCTTCTTGCTGGCTGTGAGAGGGCAGATGTTCCTAGATCTAGCATAAAATGGAAATAAGCAAACAGATTATACCTAATTGAGCACAAAATCAATCAGTACAAAATAGATCCATCAGAGTTTTTGAACAAATTTGAATCAGCAGTGAGTTTATGTTAAATCAAAGCTTGGCTTCAGATGCCTATGGCATTTCTGATGAAACGCAAGGATCCCTAAAGGCTGATTTACCATATTGCCAAACTGTGGTGTCCAGGCCACTAAAAGATGTCATTTTGCAGTTCTAGCTCTCTCAGGTTAGGTGGTTAGGTCCTTTTATGTCCAGGCAATTCCCAGCACATCTCCCTGCCAAAAGACATGGACCAAAAAGTCCCAAGCCAAATTTTCAGTTGTCCCTGGAGCAGACTGATCATCACCTCTGCCAGCAGCACAGTTGTAGGAGACAAAGTCACACTGGGTGAACTTTAGCCCCTGGTTAGGCTGCCCATGGTCAGGCTGGCAGTGTAGCCTGGTATCCTCAACACAACATACACAAATACTAACACCACTGACCAGTGTCCATGGAGCTGAAATAACTCATGCCAGCTGTAGATCTCCCAAAGGAACAGCAGGTATTTTAAATAAATGCAATAAAATAGAAAGATTGAAACCCAAAGGAGAAGCCTGACAACTTCAGCTGAAACCCTCATGTGCATGTGACAAGAGGCAGTGACAGTGACAGAGGTATAGCCAGTCCCACTAGCATTCTCCACTGTTTCCCAGAGCAAGCCACACTACAAAAGTAACAGCACAATACGGTAGTCCAGTTCCTTCCTTTCTATTTTAAAACTTTAACCAAGAAAGATGTTCTGGCACAGAATACAAAAAAACATTTTTACACCCCTTGTTAAGGTTCTGATAACAGAAACAGCTTCTTTGGAATTTTTGGTCACCAATGACTTACTGATGGAGAAATGAGCACAAAGGGAATGCTCTGCAGGACCTGATTATAGAATCAAACAGTATTGACATGAAGGATTTAAAAAAAATAAAATCAAAATCCCTCTTAAGGTAATTAAAAATAGAGGGGGCACACCTGAAAACAGTAATGGCAAAATTTATCCCGTGATTTGCCACAAATAGTTTGCCCAGTTCTGTACTGTCAGTACTGTCTTATAAGTGAAGAGACATTTCCTTATGGGAATTAACACCACAATTTAGCAGCTTTCACTTTATCCTGTCTCTCTTATACATGCCTAGAAACAGCCTCCAGTAAAAATGCCCATCCTGAAGTTTCCATGTCTTCAGTGGAAATACAAAGGGTCAACCTTACACTGGCAGAGCTGACCCAGAGCAGTTTCAATTTTATCGTGCTGCTCTGAATGTTGCTTATTTGCTACACTGCAAATAATGGTCCCTTTTTGTCACCACAAGAACAAAAACAGTGACACCAAAATGCTTCTCATGCCATTCAGTGCAAGTCATTGCAGTGATTTTGTTCTGGCCTCTACTTAACTCTTCTGTCCCGATTACAGCAATATTTCTTGTGGTTTCCGTGGTTGTTCTTCCTTGTTCCGAGTTGCACAACTGCTTTGTTTACAGCTTATTTCTTCTCTCTGGGAACAAATTACTCTGGTAGGGCCTCCAGCCCTTTCACATTCAAACAGGCCCAGATGAAACTCAGAGGGAAGGAGATGTTTGCTACCATCTGCTGGTGAACTAGAGTCGGGGCTCAAACAAGCATCACAGATCTGATTTTCTGCATTACCTGAACGAGCAAGAACGAGCTGATCCATTTGAGTCACATTCGAGGTGTAAGGCTAAGAAAATACTGGTATTTTTGGTGTGTGATAAGCAGGCAAAGGTTTGCATGTTATATTTTAAGCAATTTACAGAGAAAGGGATTTCAGTCCCTTACAGATGAGCAAATCTCTGGTAGCAAGACCTTTGAGGAGACATGTGGGGGCTACAGAACTCCCAGAAGCCTAACGACAGGAAGAAAACCTTGGTCAATCATCATGGCTAGAATTAATAAAGCTTTAAGATTGTTGCTAGAAATAATAAGTCATCACCTCAAAAAGTGCTTGCTTCTATGGCAGTAGCCCCCAAATCAGTCATCACAATCCCAATGGCAATTGTGTCAGGATGCAGTGGGGTTCAGGGCTGCTGAGACAAGTATTTGGGGTCATAGACTGAAACTGGACTGTGAATGTTGTGAAGAGTGAAGGGAATTTGTCAGCCTCTCCTTTGAGTTAGCAAAAAGTGACAAAATCAACTATCAAATATACAAGATGGGATGCATCTGCACTCATGAGCAGAGAAGAAAAAAAGACATCTCAAGTGAGCTTGTGAGCCTTGAGCAAAGTTAAAATAAGCTGATGTACAAATATCTGGTGTATATATTGAGGAGCTCTTAAAAAGCAAAGTGAAAAAAGGCATTTCAAATGAAGACTGAGCAGTAGCTGTTCCTCAATGTCTTTTCAAGGAACTTACACTTAGAAGCATTTAGCAGCTCTATATTTAACAGCTAGAAATCAAGCAGTTGCTGTTCAAGGAAAAATGCACTGTTCTGTTAGCTGAAAACAATGTACAAGTAAAGAATAAAGTTAAATTATTCTCCACAGGTGCTGAGCATCCTCAGGTCCATCATCACCCCGGTTTTAACAGGATCTGGAGAGAAAAGCAGCTCCTTGGTCTAATGCAAGATGTTCCCGAATTCAGCCCTAGAGTAATCCCTAGCAGCATGTGCCACAGTCACACTGTCCTCCTCTTGTTCTCACATCCCTCCCAGAAGCCAGCACATGGGCATGACATTGTCATCACTGCACTGTCCTGCTCACAGTCTGGTCCTTTGCTAGGGTGAACTTTTCTGACAAGGGCCTGTTTCTGCTTGTACTGTGTTTACCACCATGTTTTTTGACACAGAGGTATATTTAGTCACTACTACAACAACGTCATAACAGAGCGTTCAATAAGCTGCACTTACTCGTGCTGAACAGGGCAGGCTATAGCGCTACCTGAGTCTAACTGAGGTTTCTAAAGTAGCAGAGGGAAGGTTATTCTGAGCCAGAAACACTGCATGCTGCCACCTGCTTCCCACGCCTCCCCTCCTGCCTCCCCACCCGCCCTGCAAAAGCAGGAGCCTTGCATTCAGCTCAGGGCAGAAAGAAAACCGAACACTAAGCTCCCCGTTCCTCTGGTTCCCTTATCACAGATACTGCTCCCTTCACAGGATTCAAACATTGTTCCCATATCCTTAGGGAGGAGTTTACATGATTATTTCTTAACAGCCTTTCAGAGGACAAGGTCCCTGCCCCAACGGCTGCAACCGCCAGGGAGAGCGAGAGCCATTGTGCAGCTTTCCAAAAGTTGGCAACAACTGCCTGCAAAGCCGCCCCCAGCTCATTTGTCTACCCATGTCAGGGAGATAAAGTGCAGCATCAGTTGGCAGGAAAGCCCAGCATTAGGTTCATCCCCATCAAGTGAATTTCCTGGCCTTGAATAGAAAGCCACAAACCAGCAGGTTTTGCTGCTTCCCCCACATCCCCTGCCCCAGTTCAGGCAGGATTTGACAAAACCGAACCAGCAACAGGAAGAGAAAATCAATAGGATTCAAGCGTAGCTAATCCTCAACGAGTGAATGTGTTCTTCAACTAAATCTGCTTGTACCGTGCAAATTTGAATTCATTCATCGAAGCAGTATGTCATTTATTTGCAGGTTTAGGAATGAGTGGTAGGAGTTTGCTGGTGTATTGATAGCTGTGTGACCTTGGTATCTGTTCCTAAAGCCAGGTACAGGACACAAAGAGATGCAGCTGGAGACTCCCTGAACATGACCAGCAACCGATTGAAAATGCAACAGTAATTCACGCAAGTGAAACCTGAGAAGGCTTTTGAAGAGGGACTCTGGCCAAGCTGATACTGGCTGCAGTCTGACTTATGTCACCCACGCACACCGCAAAGCACTCAGCCCTCTGCTCTCCCGACCAGCTCCATGCCTGTCCACAGATCAAGAAGTACTAGCAGCCTGTTCTCTAAGGAGCAGGCAAACAGAGGCAGACTAACACAGAGAGCTGGGAGAACCCCTCCTCCAGGCTTTGTAATAAATACGTTTAGGGTCTATAATAAAGACGCTTCTTGCTTTGTTTTTCAAGCACTGGTGCCTATGTGAAAAGGCATGTTCAACTCTGAACCCTTCACACCTGTCATCAGCCTTTTCAGCTGTCACTTGCCCCTAGCTGTCCTGTATCCATACCCTCCCCCACTTCCAATTCAACTAGTTCGTACAAAACAATGGTTTGACAGAAACAGTGGGGTTTATGACCTACAGAGTGTGAAATGTCTGGAACAGTCCTGCCTTTTGTCCTCTAAAATATAATGTAAATTAGTACTTTACATAGACTTAGGGTAGGCTTTGCTGGCATATTTTTCACCAAATTAATTTCTAACAGAAATGAAAACTGCATAGCATAGGGCAGAAAGATAATAATTTGGGACAGAACTTGCACTGTTTCTCCTGGCACCAAGACACCTGCTGCAGAGCTCCCGCATCCTCCTAGCCCCACCACACAGTGCAAGACTCATCTGCTGCTCCTACCACAGGTGTATGGAAAAGCAGAACATCTCAGCATTACCGGCAGGTTGGGCCACCTACCCTTGAAAAAAGATATAGCAGTCTGAAAGTAGATGTCTCTGTCTTCTTTCATCCAGCAGTGATGTGACCTCTTTCAGCTTCAAAGGATTTAAATTAACTTGCAGTACCAATGCTGTTCTAGCTGATATAAGGACATAAGCAAGGTAAGGATGTAGGGAAACAGCATCTTTCATTAGCCTCCTACTGCCAAAATGGAAGGCTTGTGTGCCAGAAATGTCAGATTTTTCCAATTGTAAGAGTTGGTCAATAAAAACTATTACCTCCTTCCACAAAGCTTTCCTTACAATAGCTTAGAATTACTTATGCAAGCTCCACTCCAAAGCCATCTCTTCTGCTGGCTTGGCATCCCATCTTGTTTTTCCATATATTTTTGCCTCCTTTCTCACATATTTTTACTTACATAATCAATAAATGTCCTACATTTCAGAAAGTTCTACTCTACCATAGTTTCTTTTACCTTTTAGTTTTAAGCATTTGCTGATCTTTACACACTGCACGTATCAAATAATTTAAATTATGCAAACAATAGAAGAGTTGGAGAACTGGAAAAGTGTGCCAGGATGCACTTTTCAGTACTTGCCCATTTGTTGCAGAGGGATTTACTACAATGCACTTACATCTAGCAGCCCTCAGCAATGTCATAAATGAGAACTGAAATGCAACACCCAGCTGAGTTATATTCACATCCATGTTCACTGTACCAAGAGCTCATAAGCCAGGATCAGGTAGGAACACTGTAACATGGTAAGATCCAGTATCCCTTTCTTCCATTCTAATCCCCTCTTTTTAGTGCCTTGCAGCCTAAAGACAGAATTCTAAGTCCTTACAACTGTCATATGAAGGTAGAAAAATCTTTAATACACCATTAGCAGGCATAGGTAAGGCCATTTTATGTTATGTTGAAATGATCTTTTAATTAGCATTTAGTGAACATACATGTTTGGGAAGGTAAGTTTTCCTATTAAATAGGGAAACTGAAGCAATATAAATAAACTCCCACAGAGAGAGTGTGTCCAGTAAAATTAATTTCATGTGAATTTTACTCCAGACTCAGTTTGTCCTAGCAGATTTTTGTTTATTGTATGATGGAATAAATAGCACAGGTCTGGGCTGGGGCCACACTGTACTAGGCCCTTTAAAGACCTCCTCATATCAGCTTCTGGGCAGTGTCTACCTCACAGAAATAACAGGTCCAAGACTGAAAAAACAATGCAGTTAAGATGTATGACAGCTCCTAAGGCAGCATAACGAATCATGCATAGCAGAAACAAGAGCTGTTACCATGCTCTGCCACTCTATCTAGTTATTAATAATTGTTTCACATCTGAAATGCATAATAACAGATAGAGGAGAGGTTCCTACAGTAACTGCTCTGCAATATCAGAATCTAAAATTAAGTTTTTAAAGCAACACTAGTTGCTTTAAAAGGCAATGGTGCCTGCCTTCTCAAACTGCACTAGGGTGAGAGCAGGCACTCACTAAAAGATAAAGGTAATGGCCATGGTCCCATCTCATCTTGACAATACTGGTCTCTTCAAGCTGAGATGGGAGCGTTTGCCTCAAGGAAACAAAGATATGAACTGAGTCGTTGAATGGGAAATAGAATTGATGTGCAAAGCAGATCTGACTTCTGCCAAATTTTACTACAACCCCATACCAGGGAAATTGCACATTTAGGGTTTTTTTGCTTCAAGTCCCTTATCATATAGATGCAAATTTTTCTAATGTATCATACCTTGGTACAGTTCACAAATCCTTGCAATCCCTAAGTTATCTAGGAAGCTTGAAAGCTTTCCCCAAAGAATGTCCCTTCCTTATAGAAACGAGTAGCTTGTGTTTATATACTTCTCTTAATTTGCTGTTAATATAAATACAGTGGCATTTCCTGACCAGAGTGAGGAAAGTGATGATGAACTTGCTATTTTTAAAGTCAAATGAGAAAAGCTTTAAAAGGCAATGAATAAGCTGTTCTCTAGAACCAGATCCATTTACCCTAACTCCAACCTGTCATGTGCATACCACTTTGAAGTGTAGTTCCCTTAAAATGTTATTACTCCCTTTTAACATTTTGTAAACGGTGCCTATGGTTGGAAAAACAGTCTAGATATTAATTTTATTGAGCCATCAACCTTTTTACATGATGCATATCTGAGCTTACCTTCCACGTGACGGAGGGACAGGCTGCCAAGGTGAAGGTAACTTTCTCTGTCACTACATTGAAGGTGACACGAAACATGGCTCGTATTCCAGTGGCCTCAGACCCAGGGTAGAAATCTTCGGTGATGGTCACGCTGCTCACTTGTGTACTTGCTGCCAGGCTCCTGTCACTCTGCACTAGACATTCAGCAAATCCATAACATTATGATCGAAGCTGAAGCCTCAAATAGCTGTAAGGATCCAGCTTTTCTCAGCAGCCTTGCTCCTGTGTGTCAGAGCTAATCAGATTAGCTGGTTTTACTTGTCTGAGTTGGGACTAACAGGTTAGCAGAACAGTTTGAGTGGGGGAAGGGAGCAATAAATCAAATTAGGGCATTTACTAAGCAGCTGAGATTTCCTTCCTGCTTGCCTTTGTCTCTTTACAGGACTCACACAGAGCAAGGACAATGCACTACAAAAATGCTCCTTTGTTTTAGAGCAGCTCTCTGTATAGGAGAACTTCTCTAACTTTGCCTTGATTTGATTTGGTTTTGGTTGCCAGTGATCACCAAGAGAAGCGCTCTCCCAGAGCAGCCTGGATGTCATGCAGATAAACAATTCTCAGACAAAAAAGGCATGTATTGTGCTTTTTTCATCCCACACTACCCACCAAGGCAACACACTGGCTGTGCCAAGCGACCGGTCACACGATCTGCTCTGCACAGTGCTAGATAACAAGATTCACAGATGGTCAATCTGAAGATTAGGGCAAAGGGTCAGTGGGACAAGACAAGGCAGGACAGGAAGGACAGGACAGTACAGGACAGGACAGGACAGGAAAGGTACCACTTCATGATCTTCAGTCCACTTCAGAGTACTTTTTCTATCTTTATTACTGGCTGAGGCAGATTTACCCTCATAGGAATGAAAACTCAAAAGAAGAAAATCAAAAGGGAAATCAAGTAGCATAAAAGCACCATTAACTGTGGTTGACTGGATGCATAGACTGTGCTACGTGATGCGGGAGATGCTGCATGTGGGAGACACTTAATGAACTCAGCAGATGCAGTCAGCGCTGATGAAAGCCATCATGTAACAGCAGCAGCATGCAAAGAACAGAATAAGTTGGGCAACTTGTCTCTCATCTGTATTTTATCTTTCCAGAAAAAGGTCTGTAGTTCATTAGTCACCTAATTTCCTCCCCTGGGAACAGAAAGAGATAGGTGGGATCAACTGCCCTCTGAAACTGCCTCTTTCTGGGAGCCTGTGTATTGACATTTCCAAAAGCTGATGTGACTCGAGATTAATACCTCCTTTGAAAACTTCTATTGAGTGTCAAGACTGAGTTCAAAGATAAACTGACTTTCTCCTACTTGCTCTGTAAGTTTTGTCTATCACTCTAGACAGGTGTTCACTACCAAGTGAGGAGGCCGCCAAAATGTCCTGAGTATGTTTCATTCTACTAGTCAGTAACTGTACCATGAGTAACACTTTTGAAATGTTGGAAAGAGACCAGACTGAAACTCCTTTATTCCTGCCAATGAATACCTAACTCATACAAAAGTTGTACTGTCATTAGACAGATTAGACATGCAACAACTCGCCAAGGGGAGTTGTACATGGACAATCTGACAGTAAGTATTCCTTTATAATAGTAATTTAATTCTTGTGGCCCAGAAGAAGCTATGCACCATGAAAAAGCTAAGGAATGCCCCAAACATTTTGATAATGTCTGGATTCCTGTACCTTAGTGCCTACACTGGCAGAAATGAAGCCCACAGTGCTTGAAGGGCACAAAAGCCCCATCACAAAACCATTATTTGAAATCCTAACAAAGCAATCCAAAGTTCAACTCCCAGTACCAGGATCCCTTCTGAGAAGATCAACAAACTAATCAGCCAGTTACCTTCAACCTGAACAAGGTGAAAAAGGAGAATTTTATAGGAAGCCCACTCTGAGCAGCCATACAGATCTGAAGCACACCTTCAAAAGACAGAATGATATGTGCTGTCACTGAAGCCCAGACTGACTGGATGGACAGAAATCTCTTTGTTGGGATTAGGTCATAAGTGTGCTTTGTTATTTTCATAAAGAGAAAATAAGACTCAGCTCCCAGTAAATAATATATTGATAGCAACATATTTTTGTATTTCTGAAGAGACTTGTGCATAGTCAAAGGAGTTTATTTCTTCCTGACAACTGATTTCCTAAGTCTGCTTTCATTTACTTTTCTATTTAGATTCTTCTAGGGCTATTAAAGCACCAGTCAATTAAGTGGAGGCAAAATAATACAAAGTATCTGCTTGCTTTAGTTTTATGAAGGGTATATTTTATTTTCTTCTAAGTGCAGGCTTACTGAGAATCTAAATTATAATGTTTCCTTTGTGAGAAAAGAGAAATGTCCAAGATGGTTTCCCTGTAGGCCATCTTCCAAGTGCCAACTATGCTGTTGCTCCAGTGAGATGGAGTTGTTGCAGGAAGTCACACTCAGGTTGAGACAGGTCCTCTGGTAGTTTGTGCCACACAGATAGGGAGAGGTCTGGAAATAAAAATCTGTAGCATGAAGACAACTGAATTTTAGGCTGATATGGTCCTAGTGTCCCCGGTGCTGCTGGGAAGAGAGATTGATGGTTGTTCCTGGTTTTAATCAAAGCAACAGTCTCCTAACTTCAGAGAATTACAATAACCAGCGTTCAAGGTCATTGCAGATGCAGAGCTTGTTCTAAAGAATTCCCACATCCCAAGAAAAAGAACACATGGCATGTGAGACTGCTTTTGGAAAAAGAAATTTCTGTGATATACTGCTATAAAAAAAAGCAAAAGTATTTACACCCATATAATATTATACACAAATTGCTTCTGGGAGTAGTCTCACTGCATAAATAAATAGTTTTTTAGTTCTAATTAAATAACAAATGTATTTTATTCTGGAACTGCTAAATTTACAAAGTGTCTTTGACATGTAACTTTGCCTACAGTAATTTTCCAACTGTCTTATTTTGGGTCTCAATTATATATACTGACAGTCTGAGATAGGGACCACCTTCTATTTCCATTTTTGCATAGTAAAGCATCTAGTACAAGATCCTCACCTCTGACAAGAGCTACTGAACATTGTCATGGTAAGAAAAATAAGAAAAGGACCAACATATCAAACTTCCAAACTAGGTGTTCTGCCAAAACTACGTAATTTTTCCTCCTCTCCATATCATCCTTCAGCTTCTCCCTGCTCCTTTGCCTTCTCATACTCCGTGATTTATACCTCCTTTTCAGGTCTTCTTCCCATTTTGCACTGCAAGCTCTTCAGGGCAACATTTGATTTCTTCTACGTACAGTCCTAAACTTATGCCTGAGCACTACCAGAGTGTCTTAAGTACAAATGCATTATAAACTCAACATTAAGAAAAGCTAGTGCTGAGATCAGCCAGCCAGAACTAATATTAGCATTTAGAAAAGTTATCCCTCAGACACCTTTTCTCCTCCTGTTAATCCAAAGACACGCATAATACATATTATAGAATCACAGAAGGGTTTGGGTTGGTAGGGAATTTAAAAATAATGTCATTTCAACTGCCCCTGCCATGGGCAGGGACACCTTGCACTAGACCAGGTTGCTCAAATCTCCATCCAACCTGGCCTTGAAGACTTCCAGGGATGAGGCTTCCACATCTTCTCTGGGCAACCTGTTCCAGTGTCTCACCACTCTTACAGGAAAAATTTCTTTCCTAATATCTAAGCTAAATCTACCCGCTTTCACTTTGAAACTGTTCCCTCTCATCCTATCCCTACATACCCTTGTAAAAAGCCCCTCTGCAGCTTTCCTTTAGCCCCTTCAAATACTGGAAAGCCCCTCTAATGTCTCCCTGAAGCCTTTCTTTTCCAGGCTGAACAAGACCAAGTCTCTCAGCCCTCCTGAGCATCATTCTGGCCTTCCTCTGGAGTTGCTCTGTGAGCTCCATGTCCTTCCTGTGTTGGGGGCTCTAGAACTAACCACAGGACTCCAGATGGAGTCTCACAAGAATGGAGTAGAGGTGGAGAATCCTCTGCCTTGACCTGTTGCTTTCAATTCTTTTGATGTGTGCCAGACCATGGTTGGCAAAAGACATTTAAAACCAATATTCTTTTAACATTCTGAATACACTGACTTAGCTAATTGCATAAGACATCACAACTGGGAGTTTAGTGACAAATGCTCATTTATGGCAAATTCAGAGATAACCACTGATCACTGCTTCCCTTTCCTTTCCCTACAACCCACTCATGCCAGTGTGCATTCTGTTCTTCCACGACACTGCATGCTTTTCTTCCTTCCTGAAGAAATGAACAGATCCAGAAGGACATCCCAACACAGCAACAATTGTAGGCATAGTTTCTGAGATTCATTCAGAGAAGCAGATTTTCTATTAGTCTTGGAATACAACTATTAACTGAGACACTGATGTTCTGTGCTAGGATCTGCTCTTCCCATGCAGGGTTTATTCTGTGAAATATCTGTAGGGTTGCATCTTGATAGTGCCTTACAGACAAGCAGTGTGACTCTTCTCTAGAGTCAATGTTACAATAGCAAAGCAAGCTGTGAATAGCAGTGGACAGACTTAATTAAGGTCTTGTCCCAAACAGTGATTCAAAGCTACATGCATACACTCACTCAGAATGTGCCACCTGCAAACCACCAACATTCAGGCTTCTCTCACATGAAGATAGGCAGAAGCAACAGAATCTGCATTCTCATGGTGTAAGCATTTTTGGACAAATATAAAGGGCAAAGCTTATAGAGGGAAGGCTGTTTATAAATCCCAACACCTCATTTTATGAATCTGATCAAGAGACACCTGTAGTGCATAAACATAAATCATTGGACATCTTCGTATCATGTCAGAAAACACTTAACAGGTGTCTGGTGCATTTTGATTGCCAGTCAGCTTGGGTAAGTAGAATTTCAGGATTCATTTATCCTTAGGGACTTTGCCATTAGCTCTCTCAAGTGTTTTGAAAGTCTGTTAGCCTAACATCTCCCAGCTGCGTCCACACTCTCTGTGGTTTGAAAATACATGGCTAAAACTGTCTAAATGGATTTTCCATCTCTTTGGATTTTGTTAGTATTTGATAGTATGTTTAATGAATGATGCCTGAAATTTCTCCAGGAAGCATCTTAAACCCTGCAAAGTCAGTTTGGGTTACTGCAAAACAGAGGATCAGAAAAAGATGCAGACTCTGAATAAAAATTTGCTCTGAGGCTCAGAGCTGCACAGAGCAAGGAAGGCAGTGTGCCTGTTCCATATCCTACTGCTTGCCCTGCTGTACAAGGAATTCCTGCTTTGGAGGAAAGGCTTTTTGAATTCAATAGCTCCTTCTGGTGGTCTGAAAGAAAATGCTTGACTACAGTTGGCTCACAGTAATGTAGCATTAATACACAGTTCATTCAGTAGTTACATGTATCAGCAACAGCTGGAAGATATGCTGTGAGGAAAACAAATATTAACGTTTTGATTCAGAAATATACCATGCAAACTGTATTATACATTACTGTCATAAAGGAGGCAAGGCTTCTAGGCAATTCTCCTTTCCTCCCATTCTACTACATTGCTGTGAATTTTCTTCCTAACTAAAGAAGCACAAAAAAAACAAGTGGCAGAAGTCACAAATTCTGGGCTACAGATCCAACAAATTCAAGAGAGTTCCTTAATGAAGTATTTGGCAAGACACCTCTTAGAGCCAGTGGTTCTGATTTTCAATAAATGATCAATTATAAGAGGGAGATTTGACACAAACCTTCTCTCCAAAGAGAGGGACATCCTTTTGTCAAGCTCAAAAAACCTCCTTCAAGGAGGAACAAATTACAAAATCTTTCTGACAGCAGACCTTGGGATGCTCAAGAGCTTTTGTTTTTTCTGTTTATCTTCAGATTGCCCAGTCTTGAGACAGATACTATCCTCTTTTAGGCTCCCCATTTAAAAGTAACAGCCATAGAGCACTTTACAAGGAATGCATTCTGTTCTAGCCAGTCTCAGTCATGTTACATCTTTCCCCAGCTATCCAAACAAAATATTGTTTTGGGAGTAGGAAGCAGCATTCCCTACCCTTGTTTCTAAATGTTGTGTTGTTTTTATTTGACAAAATTCACTGTCACAGCTCTACGAATGTATTTCCTATCTGATTGTCCTTTTCAGACTTACCCGTGAGACATCAGTGGCTGCTGTCAGAGGGCTTCAGAGAAGATCTTTCACATCCGATCTCCAGCAGGGCATGTGTGATAACTGCACTCTGCTGGATCCCTGTCATCCTAGATTCTGCTTAAGTGAAGCACTGAACAGAGCTTTCAGTTAAACCCAAGACTTTGCAAAACTAATGAACAAGACAGATGTTTAAATAAACTTTAAATTCCAGAATGTGTACCTTTCTAAACACAACTTCACTTAAAATATTCACAATCCAGATTTTGTTGAAAGCCCATACAGTATAAATTAAAGTGAAATCCACCTATTTTTTTCCCAGAAATATGTACTAAGGGCAAAAAAACATAACATCAGAATCTAAACAATTGCTCCATTTTTCTAATCTGCAAGCCCTCATCTTGTCAATGTAAATTTTAGAATATGGCCTAGATGGTATCATCTCTGAGGTACCAAAGGAAACCTAATTTCAAACCTAATTTCACATTCTTTGATTCCTACCTTTTAAGCAGTTGCTGAAATAACTGCTTTGTTCCTTAAAGAGCCTCTGGTAAGGCAGGAACATATAAAATGATTTTTGGAAATTGAGTATGCTGAACTAGCCTAATCAGTCTTTTTTCATACACTCACTGATGCCAGTACCCTATGTTTGTAAAGTTTGATTTCCTAATATAAAGCTGCATTAGCTCTTTTCTTCTATACTGTATTTATTTGTGTGTATACCAACAGCACACCAGTGAGCAGCTGCAAAAAATAAAATTCTGTTTAAGCAAAACAGACAAAACCAGACATCTGGATGCACAGCACCATTCAAACAGGGAGCGGGGGGAGAGCAAAGGCTGTGAGATCAGTAACAGAAGGCATCACAGACTAGAGTTTTGTTCCTCTCCCTATTGCTGACCTGGTAGATGAGCTAAAATAAGCCACTTTGCAACTCTGTGCTTTCCTCCCACTCTTCTTAAACGTCTTTAAAGGTCAGGATTGTTCCTTGCATGGTGCTTTACTGCTGAGGTGTTATGAGGATTGACCCAAGGCCACAAGTTTCTACAGACTGAGTAGAAAGCCTCCTGTTTGTGCATATCCAGAAGACTCATGAGCTATGCCATCATGTCACTGAAGGCAGAGAGACTCACTGGGGGAAAGGGGATTGTGAGGTGCAGACTTGTGCTTTTTGTCAGAACTGCTTGCCTGTGGCTGTAGAGGCAGCCTGTAGCAGCTACAGGAGGTGAATCTAGACACCTTTCACAGCTCAGCTCAGTACCTTCCCTTCAAGACTTTTTACCCTTTCCCTCCACGGTAAGTCCAAGAGTGAACCTGTGTGTCAAAACATCTCTAGTCTGAAACCAGACATCTGCTGTAATGTTCTTAGAAGGTTAGTAATGCCACTAGCAGTTGAACTGAGTTTAAGTAAATGACAATGTATGTGTTAGAAAGATGACTGTGACCCTGTGGAGAATTAGTATGTCAAAGTACATTTATTTCATATCAGCTGAACGACAATAACCAGAAATTTTAACTCTTATTTGAGCGAGTAATTTCTATTAATTCTTTAGAAAATAATTTTATCCTGCTTGCTCTAACATCCCTTTTTCCACTGTAACTGGTAGAAAAGGGTCTCTGGGAACATATTTTTCAGCCAAAAAACATTGTGTTCTAGATTCCTTTAATAAAGAAATTAACTACTTCATTTTTACTTAGTTTGTTAAACTATGATAACATTTAAAATGTATCATAAGGGCTGATTTTCTTTTTGTGATTTGGACTGGTCTACTTAACAAGCTAGCAAAAAGGTATAGGTACATGAAAAATGCCTCTTCTTGAAGTTTACTACAGCTAATGAATTACACTCTAAGAAACTCTGCAGAGTGCTTAGAATCAATCGTAAGTACCCAAAGCCTATTGCAAAATAAGGCACCAGAAAAAGAATTATTAAAATGTATTGAAAAAATTATACATGTGGAAAAAACCCCGACAAACTTCCAAAGAAACCTGGATTGTTGGATAATCAACAATCTCTATTTCCAGAAACCATTCATCAACAACTTCTAGCTAACTTACAGGATTTATTTTCTATTACACTTAGAGTTGTCATTTGCACTTCTTCTGACTCATGGAAGAGAGATTTAAGCAAATGGTATTCTCTGTGATTCAAAGAACTTTCAGTCTTTCCTTATTCAAAAAGGAAATTTTGCCTTCCTCCTGCATGCACAAAATAAGCTAAAGTTAGCCACTCCAAATACACCGCTTCTTAGCCTCTAAATTGGGAAAGAAAAACACAATCTAGCCCATCACCTCTTCACTTGTACTGGCCCCTCAGATATGACTGTGGTGCTCCCTCTTACATGGCCCACTGCCTGGTTTAGATCTTGAACAGCAAGACCTTCATATTGAAGCTGAAAGTGAGGAAGATGAGGTGATGGGGGTAATGCAGGCAGAGAAAAATGTTTTTAAAAAATGTGCATTATAGTTCCAGTTTCTTTGGTTGCAGTTCACATTTGCATCCACTACTGGCCATTTCAGTGTGTCATCTCAGATCGTGCCTGCATTCACAGCTCATCACAGCTAATGCAGGTTTAACACAACAGCACCACAGGTTATATTTGCTCCTGTCCCAGTCAGCTATAAAATTCTCTTCCAGCCCAACAAGTGATTAAACTGCCTCTGCAGTTCATGCCTTCATCAGAGCTTGTCTAGATTACAGGATTAATACATTTTGGAAATACCGTAGGTACATTCTGTTTATCTCCTTGACCAAGTTACTGACATCAACAGACAGAATCTCTCCTTCTCTCTCACTGTCCCACTTCCCAAACACTGCTCAGATATTTGGCGTAATCCTCAGGACTCTCTGTGGCTTGGTCCCAGCTCAGAGATGAAGAATGGAGTTTAAAACTGTTACTGTAATGCAAATTAGGCCCAAAGCACAGGAAGCTTGTATTCAGAATTATCAAATCTGTGGAACTGAATGGCTTGAGACTGTTAACTGATAAGCAGGTAAGTAATGGACTAATGATCAAGATGCCTTTAGACAACCAAAAAACCATCCGAAGTTTACATAAGATAACTTTAGTGTGGCTTATCTCATCCATTAAAGTGTAAATATGATAAGAATAACAGACCAGAAAATACCCAAATGTGAAAATGCTGACAGTAATTAGTTTGGGTGCATCGTTATTACATGGATAAAATAAAATGTCAGCTACAATGTACAGCAAACACATATGGTCAGGTAAATGAAATGCTTAAATATTTACACAGGAACAACTCAACACACAGGGAAGAAATCCTGATAGTCCAGATATCTCTGGGAGCAATTTGATCAGCAAAAGATAATTTTGTTACTCACAGGCTGAATAAAAGAACCTGAGTTGCTGCATCACTCCTAAACTACTACAGATTTCCAAACTGGGGTGCAAGAGTAGATGATTCTGGTAACAGGCTATTGCCCATAATCAGAGTTGCACCAATTTGCTGGAAATGCTTGAGTGCCAGTAATCTCTGGAGTACCAAGAATGCCAGGTGCACCATACATACATATATGTGCTATTTTCACCCCCACTGTGCAGCTCAGCTGGCATTGACAGTCTCAAAAGGCAGACACATAAATACACTCAAAACATTTAAGACCCTTTGATATTCTCTGCTGCTCTTTACACTTGCTCTTAGCTACTCTGCATGGTAGATGTCTCCTTTAGACATCTCTCTCCTATATTTTGTAATTCCACATACATTAGTACCTTCCCCAGCTCTCACTCCAGGGCACATAATCTCACGTACACCACTGCTATGATAAAGAAAAGTCACATGCTGGTACTCAGAGGTCTCAGGCAGGGCTAGGCACAGTACAGACAACTCCTATAGCTCACTGCTTAGCCAAATCAGTTTTGGAAGACTTTACTCTGCCCTCTTACACAAAGAAAGTTACTGAGCTGGAGAAGGAAAGAATTTCTGTCACAGGATCTAACTGTAAAGAAATTCCTGGTACATTTGCTTCTGGCACAAGACAGTGAAACTATTTTGTACATCTGCAGAATGTGAGAGAAATCCCCTTCTTCCCTCTGTCAGTAGATGTTTTGTACTGTTGTTTCCCAGAGCTTGTTTATGTCATCACTCCAAACACAAGATGTTTGTTGTACTACCAGCCACCGTGCTCTTTATCTTCTTTACAGGAGGCAAGCTTAAGAAGGAAATTTAGTATAAAGGTTTATTATAACCCTACAGAACCAGAGAGCAGGACTTCCAAACCTGCTTCTCAGCTTGAGCTTTTCCCTGTATAATTTATCTTGTTCCTTGTTATGTAATTCCTAAAGATCAGGGCAAGGATGCTGAGAATGGTTTGGCAGTCCATGGTCTGCTCTGAATCAGGCCTGGAATTTCCCCTGCTGTTGACCACTGTTGCAATTTTCCTAGAAATTTTCACACCCTCATTTCTTTGCAAAGCCAAAACAGCTGTGTGACCACTTCCCACTCTGCCTTCAGCTGGCAGGAATAACCCATTTGTCTTTATGGTGATAGTTTCCAAAACCCTCCTGTCATGATAACAAAGGAATACAGTTGAGACCAGAAGTCAGCCTTGAAAACTTGTAAGAGAGCTTGTCTTGTTAAGTGGCCCATGAGAATGCAGAACTCCCTCAGCAAGAGACAGCCCTGGAGCCTCACCAGCTCCTGCTGCTTCCACCTGCAGGAAGGACAAACAACCCTTCAGACAGCCCTGTCACTTTAAAGACGTGGCAGCCTGGGGTTCTCTAACCATGCTGGAGGACAGGAACATAATGCTAGCACTGCTGAGCTCTGCTCAGCCACTTCTGTGCCTGTTGCAAGCACTGACTAGAGCACCACATCTTTCAGCTCATTTGTGGTCTTCTGCCTGATCATGTTTTCATTTCTAGGGAACTCTAAAAATGATCTTTTCAAATATGATGCTCTGAACATCTTAAATCTGTCTAAATTATGAACTTCATTTAACTGAAGTTATTACTTGCTCAGTAAACCCTCCCACCCCCTTATAAATGTATTTATTTATTACCCTAGAGCTTTAAAAGCAAACACTGGGTATAGCATTTTGAGGTGTTCTTGGTTTGGTTTGTTAATTTCTTTTTATGGGATTGCATTGGTTCAGAAATACTGTAATCTGAAAAAGCCTAAAAACACTGGAATTCCCCAGAGCTTTCTGGGAATTTAGATCACTGGTAATGCTATAATTTTGCACCATTTCACATCCTGACTAGCTGATCTGCATTGAATTAATTTTTTAAGTTGTTAAATTATGCTAACAGGATCACAATAATTAAAGGAGCTTCAGGGGCGGGAGGATAGAGTTGGGAGTTAGCTTTTCAGTCCCTGTGAGAGAAAAGGTTTGTGTTTCTTCCTGAGCTACTCTAAGCTAGCGATACAAATCCTCAGAGCTCATGTTAATGCAAGCCTGACTGACAACCTCCCATTCAGTGCAACCATCTCAGATTTCTGCAATTAGCATGTGCTCTAGAATTTCTGTTTCTGTAGGCTTGGTCTCTAATTTGCATTTTGAAAAGGCTTTTAAGAATGAAGATGCCAAGACTGAGCAAATTCACTGCTCTTGAGACACATTCTGCATATCTGCAAGTGCAGTAAAAGTGTGTTTCTGTTAAAATCAATAGACTAAGTATCACATGGGAAAAAAATGACTGTTCTTACCAAGTTAAGAGTGCTGATGGCTTTCATGGAGAAACTCTGGAAAGAGACAAAAGAAACTAATCACTGCATTGAAATAGGAAGACAGTGTATTTAAGTAATGCAGAAAGTCCCAGACTGCACTTGCTAATCCCTGAAAATCTCTTCATGGCCTTAATAGCATCTTTTTATATGGAAAAGTGTATATTCATGATTTCTACATACAACTTAATCACAGAAAAAAAGAGGAAGCAGGGGTATTTAGACTTACTGTCCCATCTGCTGACAGTTACTGATTTTTCTCTTTGCCAAGGTTTGCTATAGAAAATGCAGGAAAACAATTATTTATTACATACCCAGGAAGATTTTTTCACATTTTAAGACCATTTCGCTGAAGAAGAGGAGACTTGAAAATGAAACAAAGTCTGTAAACATCAATGCCTAAAAAGTTTTCTGTACTGGAATGCTGAAGTCAGCACACAATGGGTAAAATAATATCAGAGAGATCAGATGCTCACATTTTGGTCATGGACATTAAAGATGTTACACAGCTGAAGTTCCAGCTTTTGCATTCTAGTTTACATGCACCTGAGATACAATTTGTGTTAAGTCAGATATTTAACAAATGCAGATGCAAAATTCCTAGGCCGTTTAATAATTATGTCTTTGTTGTGTGAACTTAGTCGAGTAATTTTTCCAACTATTTTAAACTATCCACTTGCATGGGAGGAGTTGCTTTTTTTTGGTGCCCATGTGAAGTAGAAAAAGAAAGACAAAAAGGAAAATGGCCATTCAAGTAATTGTTTGCAAAACAATGACGTTACCTGCTTTCTGTTTAATTTCCAGTATGCTATTGAATTAACTCAAAGAAGTATCAAGGATTAAACGAAGTCTGAATAAACACATATTATTCCCCTTTACTGTATCTGATAATAAATTAAAATGCTGAAATTTATTATTAGAATATAGGGATGCATTAACATGACTGCGTTTTCCACACACAGAAAAATCAGCTAAAATATTTCCACTTAGATTTCTTTTCTTCTACCTCTTCTATATAGTAAGCTGCCCATCCCTCTTGAGCAACATAGAATAGTTTGGGTTGAAAGGGACCTTTAAAGCTCAAATATCAGGCAATTTCCATCAAAGTTTTAAAAAAAAACTTGACTGGAAAAGGCACTGAGAAACCCAATATAACTTGGAAACTGGCTTTGCTTTGAACAGATGGCTGGATGGGACACCTCCAGAGATCTTTTACAACCTATTTTTTTCTATGATTCTATGTTTTCATTGCTTGCTCTGAATGTGTTTGGAGTGTGAAGAGAAAAATCCCATCAGACTTTCTCTACATACGTTCTCCTACATTCACATACTGATCTGCAAATAAGATCTACCCTTGGATTAGAACTAATTCTAATGTATCTGATTTGAACTGTATATAGAGAAAAAAATTCCCCACCAAAAGAGTTTGCAGACTTAATGTATAATCCAATAAAATGGCTTCTATCAAACAGATTCTGCAGGCCATGGAACCCAGTAGTCATTTGGGTTCCCATTACAGGAGCAAGCAGTGTCTTTATCTCTACATTCACAAAACAGGAGCTCAAGTTACTTGATGTCCAATAGTGCTTCAGTGGCTTCCTGTAGAGCTTCTTCTACCTGCTTCTGTCTGTTCCTTCTTGTATATGTTAGTGATAAGTTCTTCAGGTTGATAATATTGTTCTGCATTTGTGTAACACTGAGCACAGTGGGCAGCAACAGTTGCACCAGCAGGCAAAACAAGGCCAAGGCACAGCTTCAAGATCACCCTATGATCAGCCTGTGAGAATGCTGCTGTTCATTTCACCACTCTGTGGCATGATTTTGACCTAAACAAGCTACCACTTCCATGCACCACACCAAGCACTGTGGATGAAGGTGTACACTTTTGGGAAGGGGGCTACAGAGCTTAGCTGCAGCAATGCAAGACGAACCAGATTATTTGCCCTCCAGCCTGTGAGTCTTGGCTCATTTCATTCATAAGCACAGACGTAACATCAGACCAATAAACACCAAGTTATGAACCACACCTCTCAGCTAAATAATTCCTTAATTAATCACAGCAGGATTTTTATCTCCGGGCTTTAACTCAGCACCAAACAAATTAACATTTTTTTTCCCCACAAAGTAAAAACACAAAAAATAATCTAAGAATATGGAATACACTTTGGAGTTTTAATGGAGAAGCCATGAAATAATCTGATATATCTAAATGCAGTTTCTGCAGTTCAGAGAGAGTTTCAATGAATACAGTGTAGGATCCTAGCTAGTCTGCCACTTTGTTTTTGCAATTTCAATTATTTTGACATTTACACCATATTTCTCTACCATGAAGGACCTGGCAAACCTCACACAATGTTTAGAATTATAAATAGAGGTTATCCCAATAAAAAATTATTATTTCACTGCAATTGCTGAATCTTCTCTAGATTAAAGCTATCATATAGATTACTGACCAGTTAAGCTGCTGCACAGTTATTATTCTTGTCTATCACAATAATGAATTTCTAGTAAATGAACAATAGCAGAGCTGTTCTTCACCCCCTATCAGTGGCTCCCTGCCTGCAGTCCAGCAGCCCAACTTATCTGTACCAGTCACAGGCAGATGTTGACAGTAACAGATGCCAATAAACAATGGAACCAGCAAAGCCTCGGAGACAAGGAGGAAAAGAGAGAGCAATGATTGGTTTTTGTTAAGCCACTCATGAGTTTGAATAATTAAGGCTAATTTACCACAAGTGAGACATGCTGCTATCCCCTGTGCAACCTCTCAGTTGCCATATCAGGGCCACATACAAGTTACTTTCTGGTTTTTAAGTAAAAATAAAGCTACTGTAACTAGACTCAGAGCAGAAATAGGTTCTCAGTAATTTCAGATTGCATACACCATTTTTTTTTTTTAGCCCCCACTGATGCTTTGTGTTTGTAATGCAATGTTTTTGTAGCTTGCAATGCTCCAAGGATATAGACAAGACAATATTTATACAGGCAACTTTGATTGATAGAGCTGGAAGAAAATTACAAGCTCTCAAGCACATAAGCCCTTTTTCAGTTCTAAATCTCCAAGCTAAACTAAGAGCATGAATCATTGCTTGGATTTTAACGTAATTGAATTAGATCTTTTCAAGGAAAAGGACAGTTGGTACCAAGGGAGCAGAAGAGAGTTAGCAGAAACAGAAGTGATAATATTTTAGGCACTGTGGGACCAGTAACCAGGAATTACTGCCTACAGAACAGTGAGCTCTTAATAGAGGGTGTGGTGTGGAGGAAATACAGCCAACCAGTTTTTCTATTGAGTTCACGATTTTCAGTACCCACTAAAGTTGTGAAGTTGTGTTCCCCAGCTAATTTCCAGAGCCATTTTTCAACACTCAATCAAGGATCAAAAGTGAGAGCTCAAAGAGGGGCTTTGGTGAACTCTATTTTCTTACTTTTTGCTGGACATTTCTGTTTTTTTAACAGTCATCGGTGGGAATTAATTCTGCTGCTTAATTCTTATTTCATTTCATTCCTACAGTCTTCACTTGGCACTGCATAAAGTAAATCATCACATCCTGGCATGTAAGATGGATACATCCAAGGCTGAGAAGGGAGGTGGTAGGAAGCTCTATTGCAGGGTATTATTTTCCAAGGCAGTTGGCTTACAGTAAAAAGGGATGCCAGTGTAGGTGCAATTAATAAATGTGGGAGGAGAGCCATTTTGAGCTAGAGTAAGTCTGTACATAGTATTATCTAATGATCCCAAATTCAGATGTGTTATTGGAGTAAGGAGAAGGTTTTGTTTGTTTTTTTTTTTTTAATACATACAATACCTAATCAGCTGCTGATGAGCTGGAATTAGGATCACTGTAGCAATGCTAACCTAGTCCCCCAGTAGTGCAGAAGCTGCCCTGACAGGCACCAGACCCAAGCAAGCATGCGTTTGCTTGATTAGCCTTTAAAAAGGTCCAACTTAACAATCTTGCTAGCTTTTCTGATATTAAACGTATTTTAGTCACAGGAAAGGACATAGAAAAATGCAAAAAAAGTTTAAAGGTTGTGTGCTGGTTTGGTTTGGTGGGATTTTTTGGTAAAGGGTGAAGGGACCCAGGGGTGGCTCCTGTGAGAAGCTGAGAAACTCCCCCTGCTCCAAACCCAGCCAAGGAGCCATTAGAGGGACAATAGATGCCCTCTGTGATTAACATATGGAAGAACTGAGATAACACCTGAGCAGACAGGGACGTTGGGGGAGAAGAGCTGAGTTGGAGGAGGAGAGCGGTGCTGGTGGTTGGTGAGAAAGAAGGGGAAAAAGGTGCCCTGGCAGAAGTTTCCCTGCAACCCATGGTGAGATGGCAGCTGTCCCCCTGCACTCGTGGAGGAAGGTGGTGGAACATTCCCTGAAGACGCCAGGAGGGGTGAACTTGGCCACTGGACTTGGATTTTGTGGCTGGAGGATTTGCTGCTTGTGGACTCTGATTGCGCGGCTTTGGAAGACCCCGGGCCAGGGGAGTTTGTTCGCAAAACAGCCCGTGACCCTGTGGGAAGCCCAGGCTGGAGCAGCTCTGGACCTCATGGGAAGGACTCATGAAGGAGAGGTTCCTGGAGGATTCTCTCCCACGGGAGGAACCCCGTGGGGAAGCAAGGAAGGACTGTAAGGAATCCTTCTTCCTGAGGAGCAAGGCACAGCAAGAACCACCAGCCTGTGAAGTGACTCTAAACCCCATCCCCTGTCCCCCTGTGCCGCTGGGGGGGTGGAGGAGAGAAATGGGAAACAAAGTGATTTGGGCCTGGGAAGAAGGGAGGGGTGGGGTAGCATATGCAAGCCCTGCTCTTTGTGTTGTCTGTGTCCTGTGTGTGTTTGCTTAGTGTGAAATTAAATTATCATTTTTTCCCCGAGTCTGTTTTACCCATGACCTTAATCAGTGAAGAACTCTCCTTGTCCTTTGTCTCAACCCATGAGCTTCTAGTTGGCCTTTGTCCTCCCCATCCCAGTGTGTGTGTGTGGGAAGTTGAGTGAGCAGCCACGAGGCTGGTTCTTTTTTGGGCCCAAACCACGACAAACACATATAAGGCCTCCATTCAGGGAAACACTAGTGGATCACACAAGAAATAAATAGAGGAAAAGCCCATTAATGCCATGAGAACTGTGTGAATGAACCAACATCAGTCAATGGGGCTCATGGCACTGAAATTGCATCTGGGGCAGTGCAGGAGCAAACAAAACATGTTTTGGACGAGGCAAGAATCAACTGCTTTAGAGACGATCAGTGCTGTGTGTACCCAAAGGGAATGTGCCTTTGTTTTCTTTGATAAGAGAATAATAGCTACTATCAGCACTCATTAATCTGTGCTAGGTGTTTAAAACCTTTGAAGAAAGGAAAATTTTAGTCAGGTAAAAAAAAAAAAGTTTATTTATCTGATTTTCCTTCTTTTTTTTCCCGTTAATAATATGCAGAAAATTATTTTTATTTAAGTTACTGATATTTGAGATTACTTAGAATCTGCTTCTAAATCAGTAATAAATTGATAAACTATTTCATTCACCTATTTGATATTTTAATTTCCACACTACAACAGTACAACTATTTACCCTAATGCTTCAATACAGAGACAAATTGCAAAAAATAAATCTGAACACACAATTTGGAAATCGCTGCTGAGCAGTAGTCTGCACAAAAGGTTTATATCTTGATATCTGTACAGACAGTTGAGCCCAAAGGAGTGTGACCAGGCAAAGTTTTTCAAGGACAGGGAACTGCTTGAAAGAGTCCAGCACAGAGCCACAAAGATGATTAAGGTAGTGGAACATCTCCCTTATGAGGAAAGGCTGAGGGAGCTGGGTCTCTTTAGCTTGGAGAAGAGGAGACTGAGGGGTGACCTCATCAATGTTTACAAATATGTAACAGATGAGTGGCAGGGCGATGGAGCCAGGCTCTTCTCAGTGATGTCTAGTGATAGGACAAAGGGCAACGGGTGCCAGCTGGAGCACAGGAGATTCCACATAAACATGAAGAAAACCTTTTTCACTGTGAGAGTGACAGGGCACTGGAACAGGCTGCCCAGAGAGGTTGTGGAGTCTCCTTCTCTGGAGACATTCAAAACCCGCCTGGACACGTTCCTGTGTGATGTGCTCTAGGTGACCCTGCTCTGGCGGGGGGGTTGGACTAGATGATCTTTCGAGGTTCCTTCCAGCCCCTAACATTCTGTGATTCTGTGGTTTATGGAGAAAAAACAACTTCCACTTGTGTCCCACACTGATGCCAAGTATTTAAAGATGACATGAGGCCTCATGTTTTTTTGCTAGATCAAGGGAAGAAATGTTAAACTTATACTACTGTATTGTGTAGTCACTGCCCATGATAAACCAAAGGAACTCAAAGAAAATTATCCCAATTTTCTTTGCAAGAGATGTCTGCAATGCAATTTTTTGTCGACCTGATCATTTCTAAATCCCAGTTATTTCATGTACACAAGTGTAGGGAAGAAAAACATGCATGTCAGACTCTAATATGCAAGACATTGAGTGGAAATAACACCTGACTTTCACTCTACCTGGTATCAGGAGAACAAAAAGGCCACCCTTTAGTTTTGTCACCTGCTTTGAAATTCAATAAAAGGCATCAACATTGACCCCACAAATGCTGTGATATGCAATATTTACAAAGAAAAACTTCCCATGGAGCTTGCAGAGGAAATGGAATACGAAGTTTTCATTGCCTTATCCAAAAGTTGCTGCAAAAGATTATTTATCAGCCAAATGAAAAGTGGAAGAAGGCAATAAATACTCATCATTGTTCTCTGGATTTGCAGAAATCAGTTGCAAAACTCCAACTGACTCAAGCACTTATAATTTCAGTAGGAAGAAAGAGAACGTAGTGTTGGAGGAGGAGCTTTATCCTTTTGAATTTTCATTAATAGTTAGTTAAGCTTCAATAATTTTCAATACAGGTCATAATTGTTTGGAAGTACTATGCTCATGTGATCAGTGTCTTTTGCAGACAATGTTGCATCACAGGGAACAGCCCAAATAATTACACGGCACAGTTTGGATCAAATTAATAGTTCCAAGAGTTCAGGTTAAAACAGATTAGATTTGAAAGTCGTCTAAATCAGGTGCCTAGAAATGTCTCTTTTGTTTTATTTTTTTGTAAAATAAAATAACCTACAAAATTGGTTTTTATCATACAGGGCCACGAACTTTCCAGCACTGCTTGGAGTTAAGTGCTCTCTGATTAACACTGCTCAGAGATATTTCAATATGAATAGTAATGGTCAGAAGAGCTCTCACATGAGTATCCTTTACCCTACAAAAATTCTCTCCCCTTGACTGCTCCCCTCCCTTCTTTACCACGGGCAAAAGAAACTGGCAGCTAGAACTGGTATTGTATGACACTGCCCATCCTGGAAGCCTGTTTCCAGGTCTTCAGCGTTCGCCAGATGTCAGCCACTGAGGTAGAGATCTCCCACACAGGACACCTGCCTCTGACTCAGTTTTTTAGTGTGAAGTTTAAATCAAAACAATTCAGGTTTGGTTGTGGGTTTTTTTTGAAACTGAGATTATGGAAAATTAAAGTCTTCTCAAGAGCTCTTGTTAAGAATCTCTAGCAGCACTTTCTTTGGTAACTAGGCATGAAATTTGGTTTTAGTGAGTTGTCTGGCACCAGGCATAGGCTTTTGTTATTGTACCAGAAGCGAGGACACTCTCTCCTGTGTTTTTACATCTGGCTTTATTGATGAGCTGTAAAAAGCTGGACTTGAGCATCGAGTTGGAACACCTGCCTTATGAGGAAAGGCTAAGAGACCTCGGGCTTTTCAGTCTAGAGGGGAGAAGACTGCAGGGGGGTCTAATTAATGTCTATAAATACTCAAGGCCTGGGCATCAAGAAGGCAGGGACAAGCTCTTTTCACTTGTGCCCTGTGATAATACAAGGGGCAATGAACTCAAACTTGAGTACAGGAAGTTCCACCTTAACATGAGGAAGAACTTTACTGTGAGGATTACAGAGCACTGAAACAGGCTCCCCAGAGAGGTTTTGGAGTCTCCTTCTCTGGAGAATTTGAAGACCTGTGTGGATGCCTTTCTGAGTGATCTGCCCTAGTTGTGCGTGGTTTTTTGGTCCTGCTCTGGCAGGGGGGTTGGACTCAATGACCTTCAGAGGTCCCTTCAACCCCTAAAATTCTGTGATTCTGTGATTCTGAGTAGCAAGGAAAGCAAGGTAAATTACAGGAGGAGAATAAAAGCAAGTGGGTAAAGGTGGCAGAGGGGGCCAAGTAGCCAAGAAGAGAAGGGCCAATATGCCTAGAATGAAAAGCAAGGAGAGAATGGAGAGAAGTTCAAGGCACCTGTGCCTTCTAGAAGACTCCAAATTACTGGACTGGGAACTGATCCTACTTTTCCAAATCGGTGGGACAACTACTTTTACATAACAATAAGCATCTCATGTTTTAAAAGCTGTTGAGCAAGAGGTAGCAAGCTACTAGTATCCTTTACTCCATAAACTCTAGAGATGGAGATCTGTACTGCAAATGTTGGTAATATTGAAGTTTAAGCCAGGACTCAGTTATAATATCAGTAGTTTTTCCAAGGATAAATGTAAACAAACTAACAAAAAAGACCCACAACAAACAACACAGAAATAAATGCATTCTCTCTGTATGCATTAATTTCTATTTGAAAAGACAGGAATATAGAAAAGAGATTGTTTTTTTTTCATTGGGTAATGAGTGATTAGATTTGGCCATGCAACCTTGTTTTGACACAAAAGGCTCCTGAGTGGTATTGCTGACACAGAAAAAGGGAACACCAAGCCCAGCACCTGGATCAAGTCTTCTCTTCTTAGATCTTCCCCTTTGCTTTTCCCATACTTACACTGCTGACACAACTCCTTGGTCATCTTCTTTCCCTGTGCTGAAGGCCTCTAGCATTCCAGTTTATCATAGAAATCAGGGAACTTTCTGTAAGGATTTTTGTCTTCCTATTGTGAATTTAGGGTTATTTGTTGAAATGTTGGGTATCACTTAAATTCTCAAAGCCATTGAGGATTTCCTACCAGCTTTTCTGCATTCCATACTGTCCTTTGAGGTATGTCGTTTTCCTAGTTGTATACATTTTCTTTTTGGTAAAATCTGCATGTCACTGATACATTTGCTGCTGTGTATGCACCATATGCTTCTCCTTCTATCCAAGCAAAAGAGGTACCTGAGTTTAAGTTGGGAAGTTATCCGGTGCAGGATAATTTAATGAGTCTTTCACAATATGAAAATGTTGCTTAGAAGTGTTTTCCTTACAGAATTCCAAGAATTATCCTAACAGGCCTAATTCGAACAGTAAATTAAGTGCAGTGAAAACATACAATACATGGATGACTACAGAGTTCTTAATTAACTTTCAGATAATTAAACCCCTTTCAGAAGATTAACCCAGTTTTAGGATTTGTGTAGATAGTGTATCAAAATACAACAGAAAGTAACAAAACCACTATGAATATTCATTCCTAAATGGTCCTTCACAAACCAGAGTCAAGGAGACATCCCATGTTGTCTTCTGTGGGGACTTGTATTTTTGAGCTTGTTGAAAATATCCTTTTTAGACAATACAAAAAAAACAGCCTTTTATGAGAAGAAATTATTATTATTATTATACACACCAGTTTTTAGTTTCTTATACTGAATCTCTTGTTATCTTAAAAGTGTACCTTCTGCTAAAGGTATTACATCTAATTCAGTTCTGATGTCATCCCCCAACCCACTGGCACAGTGTAATTAGTGAGCATCATTTTTATGTACAGACATTGTAGCAGATGGTGCACTCAGAATCTCTGCACTTTCAACTAGCAGGAAACATTTGATTAAACATTTTAAAAAAATTAAAGTGTGATTTCAATTTAAAAAAAAACAAACACAAATTTGCATAACAAATACTATTCTTGCATGGGAAGCTGATGGTTGGGACACATTTATGTCATCAATGGCATTTCAATACCTTGACAGCAATTTGCTGTAAAGTCTTTTCTCTGAAGTAAACTAGGAAGTGTCTATTTCGCCAAGACATACATCTTATGTTTAAGATAACACATGAAAATATATTCAGTTCTATTGAGGATTCACAACACAAGCTAATGAAATTCAATCCAATAATAGGATCACTAATATTAGGCAACCTCCTTTCCTGCAGCCTCTGTGTCTACTCAAAGCTCAGTTCTGTCATCTTTGAGCTCAGGCACATGAAGAGAATAGAGAACAGAGAAAAGAGAAGCATAAGACAGGAGAAGTCAGGTTTCAGTTGCCTCTACCGCTACAATTCATTTTTACAATTCCCACCTAATTTTGAAAAAAATAATTTAAAAAAATTATTAGCTACATCATTAACACAAATAAGCACTAAAATAATTCAAATTTCCATGCGATTATCCACCTAAAAAGTGATGCATTTCCAGATCTAATAAACTGAAAAGATCACCCCAGAACTAAACAAATTGCAGATGACTGAGACAGTAAACATTGCTGTTACCAGTGAAAACCAGTGAGACAAGCTTTCTGCAGCACAAAGAAGTTACTATGAGAGACAGGCAGAGCAGAACTCGGCTGTGGGTCTTGCAATCCCACAGAAGCAAGGTATACTGACTACATCACCAAACCGAGCTGTTTGGTAACCGTAGTTAATAGGAAAACTGTGTTAATATTTGAAGGGTATTGCTTTTCAGAAGAGGCCTAGTCTAAGTTAATACCAGGCAGCTAAGAAGATGGGTATACAAGGATTTCCTTAGATCAGAAACAATGCAGTTGACATATGACATCCTTCCAGCGGTGCCCATGCTCTTTTAATCTCCCTAACCTCCCTAAATAACAATTACAAATACTTCTTATAATAAACTCCAGGTTATTGTAAGCAGCACATGTCAAATTGCTACCTGAGGAGTACTTCAGCAACTCCTGAGTAGCAGGACACTACCAAACTGTAGTTTGGCAATTACAGAGACACAGTTATCCAAGAGCTAACCAGCAATCCTTTGGTGGCTGTGCTCTTCTTTGCCTCTGAGAAGTGCTCCCTCTCAATAGATTCTCAGGTAGTGTGGGAAGCTCATTCCTCACTTCCATCTACCCTTTTCTCCTGATGAGTGGAGGACAGCTCCAGCATTGCCAACATAAGCATTAAATTGTCTTAACTTTATTTGAACTAGATTTTTTTTTTCTTTTAATATTATTTTCACTGCTATCTCCCTTAAAGATCTGTTTGAACAGGAGAACTGATTAGAAGCCCATATGCCACAGTTTAACAGCTAAATGGAGGGAGAAAATCTTCAATTAGCTGAAAATTATTTTAGTCAGGCAGGCTGTGAAATGTAAGCCTAGTGACCAAAAAGCTGCAAAAGCTAATTTAGCCGTCATAATATTTTCTAATTATTAAAATCTAGCTTAACATCAAATATTTAGTACTATTAATTGGAAAAAAAACCCAACAACAACAAACCCCAGCAACCAATAAAACACAATACAAATACTATGAATTGTTTTAATATTGGAATTGTTTTGATAGTACAAGCACCAGGCTTGCTGAGAAAGTGGGAATGAATCACTGTACTAAATCAAACAAACTGGCCAGTTTCCAACATCAAATAACTGCCTGCATTTTGGACATATTAAAAGAAATACTCTCATTCTCAGTGATCAGTAATAAGCCAGTTTCACAAGCAGTCTTAGAACAGGGACTTTGACATTTTTAGCAAAAAGAGAACGGAGTAGGGAATTTTCAAGACATTTAGATTAACAAATAACCAATAGTTTTTTCAACACCCCAAATATTCCTCCCCTATAAGGTTTATTAATATTTCTATTGCAATAGTGTTTTAAGATTTAGTCATGGCACAGATTCCCTTTATGCTAGACACTGTACACAGGTCAAAAAGATAATCCTTGTTTTGAAGAGCTTACACGTGGTTATTTGCTAGGCAATGCATTTTAGATGATAATTACCTCATTTGTTCCAATTCTGACCATCTCTCCTCTTTCTTAATGGAATCTAGTAATTGACATCACAGTTGCTGGCTACAGAGTATGGACTTACATGAGTCCATATGCACAGCACATATGAGAGCGCTGCAAAGTTACTTTTGAGTTTCTTATTTAGATAGCATATAATTTGCTTGGCTTTGATATATTAATCCCTAACTGACAAGTCAAATATTCCCTGAAAATGTTTACTCAGACAAAGATAATTCAGCTTTGCTCTCCATAAGCATCTGTGCATTAAGCCTTCTGCTTTTAAGGGGAATTTGAGAGGAAAAAAAGGTCAGTTGTCAGTAAAGAGAAGTCAAATGCATTTCAGTTCAATTAAGTAGAATGTAAACATGTAGGTTAATTGAGATACAAATAAATTAAAATAATTGCCTATTGTCACTTTTGAGACATTATGGCTTATAATTTATAAGCACCATATCTGTGCAAGAGTACTATCAAGCCCTGCCAGCAATAGCTGAAAATTGTCATTTTTATTATTGCCTCATGGGCTTTCTAAAACTTGTCCTCAACAAAGCAGCAGAATTTCAACAACATTATGTCTAATCACATTTCCTGACCCTAGTCAAAGTTGAATTTGTCCTGTCCTGTTTATCATTACAGAAGAGACAAATTTGGCCTCCCAATTAATGCTTTCTTTTGTTCTCTCTACCAAATTCCGGAAGCAGATGTAATTGTCTTCTTCAACATAAAATGAAAGATCTTTGTTGCCACCATAGTCAAGAGAGTTTTACAATCAGTTTCCCAGAAGTCAGAATTTCCTTGTGAGACTTAAATGTGACCAAATTTTTGTCATTCCTTTATTTTCTAAATCCTTTACAGTGGAAGACAAATCATTTTTCAACCAATGTTACTTAAAGAGAGCACATATTTCAAAAGCTGATGGCCTCTCTCAGGACATATTTACTCCACCAAGGAAATTCTCCCTTTTGTCAGTACAGAAAATACTACTCACCACTGCTCATCTTCCTCTGCTTTACTATATTCTTCATCAAATCATACTCTCAAATGGAAGTGTCTGTACTGGCACCCTCCTGAGTAATCCTTCACATCTTGTCCTTAAAATTTGCTACCACTGCACTTCACTGTGGAGAAGAGTAAGGTCACAGTAACCTAGGTTTTATGTGATATCAGTTAAAAAACAAACAAACAAACAAACCCAAACAAAACCAAAAAAGCAAACCCCACACCAATGGTCTACACTGTTAGACTTTTAAGTCAGTTTCTGTGAGAAGAAAACCTGCTCTTTTATTGGCTTTGCAAAAAGAATTAGCATGCAAAGGAACGTCATCATCTTTGCCAAGCAAATAGCTGTAGATGTGTGTTAAACACTCCTAAGTCTCTTCGATCCCATTTACTCTCCACCTGTCTTTCAAACTAAGCATCCCATCCAGGCAGAAGCACAAATACCACATTGGGTAATACAGAATACAAATCCGTCTTTTTTAAACACACAGCTTATTGCCCTGCTGTTCCCAGCGCTTGCATGAAAAGTACAAAGGTAGACAAGAGATGGTTAAATATATAACTAGTCAAACAGAATAGGATTCAGCTTAACAAATCAAAGGTATTTACATGTTTTCTGTGAGTTGTTCTCCTTTCAGACGCTCAGACATACAGACAATGCAGAAGTTGAATTATTCTTAATAGTAATTATATGTATTCTTATAGACATATCACTATACGGACATATACATGCTGCTGCAAGCCAGATGACTTTAAAAGCAGCAAAATACGATGTTCAGTACACAATGTACTGAATCCCATCCCCAACCATGGATATATTCACAAACATACATGATGTATTTGCTGCTTGTATGACAAATATTCTACCTGAACAACTGTGCTGGTTTGGCGGGCTTTTTTTGTAGTGGGGAAAGGGCCCCAGGGGTGGCTCCTGTGAGAAGCTGAGAAACTCCAAAGCCAGCCAAAGATTCATTAGAGGGACAATAGATGCGCCTCTGCCATTAACATACGAAATAACCGATATGAGACCTGAGGGGAGCAAGTAGTTAGAAGGAGCTGAGCTGGAGAGGCAGAGCGGTGCTGGTGGTTGGTGAGAAAGAAGGGGGAAAAGGTGCCCTGGCAGAAGTTTCCCTGCAGCCCATGGCGAGATGGCAGCTGTTCCCCTGCACTCGTGGAGGAAGGTGGTGGAACATTCCCTGAAGGCGCCAGGAGGGGTGAACTTGGCCACTGGACTTGGATTTTGTGGCCGGAGGATTTGCTGCCTGTGGACTCTGATTGCGCAGCTTTGGAAGACGCCAGGCCAGGGGAGTTTGTTCTCAAAGCAGCCCGTGACCCTGTGGGAAGCCCAGGCTGGAGCAGCTCTGGACCTCATGGGAAGGACTCATGAAGGAGAGGTTCTTGGAGGACTCTCTCCCATGGGAGGAACCCCGTGGGGAAGCAAGGAAGGACTGTAAGGAATCCTTCTTCCTGAGGAGGAAGGCACAGCAAGAATCACCAGCCTGTGAAGTGACTCTAAACCCCATCCCCTGTCCCCCTGTGCCGCTGGGGGGAAGGAGGGAGAGAAACCGGGAACAAAGTGATTTGGGCCCAGGAAGAAGGGAGGGGTGGGGTAACATATGCAAGCCCTGCTCTGTGTGTTGTCTGTGTCCTGTGTGTGTTTGATTAGTGTGAAATTAAATTATCATTTTTTTCCCCAAGTTGAGTCTGTTTTGTCTGTGACCTTAATAGGTGAAGAACTCTCCTTGTCCTTTTTCTCGACCCATGAGCTTCTAGTTGGGCTTTGTCCTCCCCATCCCAGTGTGTGTGTGGGAAGCTGAGTGAGCTGCCACGGGCCTGGTTCTTTGTTGTCATGTTGGGCCCAAACCACGACAACAAGAGAAGTCAAAATAATGGCAATGGGACTACTCATAAAATAGTTAATTATTTTACATGATGTACCCACACCACCTTTTTCACATATTTTCATACTGCAAATTATATCTGAACACCTAAATTTTTGGAAGTTCTTGCTGAAGCATGTTTCACAGGACTTAGAGTCATTCAAAGTAATGGAAAAACAATGCGATGTGAAGTAGCAAAAGCAAGGTTTTCCTCCTGCTCCATAAGGGCTCTTCTGTTACCTGGGTTTTGCAGAGCTGACTGTACAACTGGCTACCAGTTTTCAGGATTTCAGGACTCCATTCCTGCACCAGCTGCGCCAGGACAATGGGTCTCCAGGCATTCTCCTCCTTCTCCCTACCAACACATATTGGTATTTTTCTGGTGTTGAAATTAACGGACTTAATTAATGGAGAGGTCCATTAGCAGCACTCTTTCTTGCCTATGTTATGGTCTACACACTGAACAGTAGATACTTTCAACAACACATTTTCAACAACACATTGTTAAAAATGCATTTATTAAAAAAAAAACAAAAAAACACAGCAAACCAAACTCCACCCAAAGCCGGTGACTTTATGACTGATTCCTTGCTTTACTCTAGTTTTACATTAACGTCTTAGGGAACCCCACGGCATCAACAGGCCCTGCCAGAGCCTCCCAGGATCCCATGTCAGCCGCCAGGGCCATCAGTCCTCGCACCAGCGCTGCCCCAGGAGCAGGACTTCAGGTCCCCCATACCCTGCCGAGCCATGGGCCCCACCGAGCCAGGCCCACCCCTGGGCAGATGTCCTGGCCCTTCCCCCATGGAGGTGGGCAATGCCCCAGGGTGGAGTGGTGGGACAGGCCCCACGGAGCCAGGCCTTGCCCTGCTACCCAAAGCTGTGCCAGCCCCTGGGGAACCCCTGGCCAGGGCAGGGTTTGGCTCAGCCCAAACTAGGGGACGGCCGAGCTTCATGCTATGTAGAAAATGTTTTCTGCACAGAACTTTTTTTTAAAATATGACCCATACATAGTTCTACCTTTTCTGTGCTTTGAGTTCCAGAAATCATAGTTTTCCTACTATCCCAAATGACTGTCGAGAAGTCTTGAAAATGAAAATACATCTAGCCATACTTAAGGCTTTTCACAGAAACTGCTGTGCTGGCACATGTGTCAATCACCCAAGCAAGACACAGATAACTTCACCTGAGGTCCAAGAGTGAAATAAAGCAGCACCTCACTTGCAAATACAAACCCGTATCAACCAAATCTATAACAAAATGCTACCCATTTATTACAAGCCGTGGTGCTCCATACTGCTCCACTCTCTGATGTCCAACGGTTAATTGCTTAAATCTGAGAGCTGGTCGCACAGAAGCACAGAATAGGTGCAGCCTCCCAGCCGGGGCTGCTCAGCCTTGCCCTGCCGTGAAGCATGGCTTTCACTGGGGCTGTCTGCCGAAAGCACTGGCGGGCACAGCCCTGGTTTTCCAGAGCGGCACAAAGCCACGGCGCTCCGTACCAGGGCCAGTCTGAGCCCTGTGGGCTGGCGGGGGAGCAGAGCCCTGGGACACGGGGGCAGAGGGTGCGGAGTGGAGGCAGCCAGGCTTGGGTCGCAGAGCGATGGGCTCAGGCTGGCCCTTGAGAGCCCCTGCCTGCAAACGCCTGCCCCCGCAGCCCTGAAGCTGGATCAAACTTGCTCTCGGCCGGGAGAAAGGAAGAAAAAAAGAACACCTGGACTACCTGGAGGGGGCTGTCAGCACTGACATCCCACCCCATCCCCAGCCCCAGCCCAGCTCCCTCCAGACAGCCCTGGCGACCTCCGGCAGCAGCAGACACCAGAGAGGGAGGTGAACACAGGCCAGGCCAGGCCAGCAATGCCACCCACGCCATTGATGACACCCAGACCCTTCTGTAGTTTTTATTCCTTTATTTTCTTTTTCCAATAAGTAGATGGAGGGGACTAACGAGAGCCTCCAGGTGCACTTCAGTCCCCACTTCACCAGGCCCTGGGGGCCAGCCTAGGGCTGCTGGCAGCGCGGCCTCTTGCTGGGCTGGGCAGGGTCCTGGGGACCAAGGACCCTCCTCTTTGCAGGGCACTTGGGGGTTCTGGGGGACCCTGTGCGAGTGGCCCCTGCGCCAGCTGGGAGCAGAGGGGCCTGCCACCATCTCCCCTGGCTCCTCCTGGGGCTGCTTCTCCTCCACAGGGATGGGCATGGAGTGGGAGCAGACGGGACTCCCCCCGAGGGCAGCCTCCAACCTGGCGGCTTCCTCCTTCAGGTTAGAGCAGATTTGACTCAAAA
This sequence comes from Apus apus, assembly GCF_020740795.1. NCBI lineage: Eukaryota > Metazoa > Chordata > Aves > Apodiformes > Apodidae > Apus > Apus apus. Next base: position 20,200,182 of record NC_067282.1, read on the forward strand.
AGAGCTGTCATATCAGAACTTGTTAGCTAGTTCAGTGCCTGGTGAAAATAAAAGGCAATAAAAACACCACTTCACTAACTCTGAGAACATGAGTTCTGCAAATATTCATAGAACAGCCCAGGTTGGAAGGGACCTTGAGAGGTCATCTGGTCCAACCTTTTGTGGAGAAGGGAGTCGAGATGTAGTAACATGTCCAGTTGCATCTTGAAATCCTCCAATGACGGGCACTCGGCCATACACATGAAGAAGTTATTTTTGTGAAGAGAGCCTCCATCAATTTTGTAGCTGTGCTCTAAGTACTGTAACACTGGGATGAGGTCCCTCTTGAGTCTTCTCTTCTTGGGGGAGAAAAAGCATAAAGAATGAGTGTCATATTTGCTCACTTTAGCTGCCAAGATTTTTTTTTAGGTAGTCCTCTGAGGATCCAGGAGGTGAACTTGAATATCCTTATGGGTCCCTTCCAACTGGGGGTTGTCTATGATTCTGTGATTCTATGACTCACTATCATGACTCTCCTGTTTTTTTCCTGAGTTCCATCAAAACCTCTCAGCTCAGTCAAGCTGGTTTTCTTCTACACCAGCTGAGCTCTGTGGGCTGGCCAGCAGTGATGAACGGTGGGTCCTACATGCTGTCATGTAGGACTTTGCCTTACAGTCTCCAAAGGGAAGCATGGGGTCTCATCACATCAGCCCTCTTGCTGGAGGTGTCTGGAGATGTGTGTCATGGCCACATCAGGCAGATAGGGCTCTGGAAGGACACGGCCGAAGGCCTTGTTGTCTGGTGTGAAACATGGATGCCGATCAGAACATAAATGGAGAGGGAAGGGAATAGAAAGTGGTGCTGCAGTAGTTCCAAAAATGTGCAGAGGGACACTGGCTGGATGCCTGGGCAGCGGAGGCAGATGGGCCATTGTGGCATCACTGTGAGATGGAGAGTAACGTCATTGAGCAATGGACTGTGACATTGCATCGCTTGCTGCTTGTATTTGGGCACCAGCAGAGCCTAGCCCAGTTTGGCTCGTGCCTGGACTCGTGCCAAGCGTGTCTGCGAGATGTGAAGGGTCGAACGAGGCTTCTCCTCGTGCTGAAAGGTGATTTGGGGGCTGTTGCTGGCAGCTCTCGGTGCCCATCCCTGAGCTATTGCCTGTTTCCCCAGCCCTGCCTGTTTCAGGCAGCTGGGAACGTGGGGTGATCGCAGCAGCGGAGGGGAGCTCTGCAGGGAAATGTCCTCCCAGGGTGGCTGTGGCACGGGCAATGGGGCTTGGTGAGCTACTGACCCCACAGCCTGAGCCTGGACCTGGCTGGCAGGGAGTGCTGGGAAAGCCTTGGTGGCCAGTCGGGTGTAGGGTGTTCTTCCCAAGGGACCGGGGCAGGTCTTCCTCGCTGGGATAGTTAGTGACCCTGGCCTCTCGCTCTCTTTTGCAGCACACAACATCTGCCACTGCGGTGCTGGCAAGAGGGAGCAGCTCCTGGTCCTCAGTGCTCCCCAGCCCACCAGAGTGCACAGAGAGCATGGCTGCCAGCAGTGAGTGGAGCTGCCCCATCTGCTGCAACGATCAGGAAGAGGGCACTTGCCTGTTGCCCTGCCTTCATGAAGTTTGCTTAGGCTGTGCACTGCGCTGGGTGGAGCAGAAGCCCAACTGCCCCCTGTGCAGGACCGAGACAACAACCATCTTGTTCTCGGTGTGGTCAGATGAGGATTATTTGACATTCGATGTCCCAGGCCCCGCAAAGCCGTTGGTTGACTACCAGGCTGAGCTGGGGTCTGCAGGGCCAGTGCCTTGGTCTTCAGTGATTGACTTCCCTCCTGAGGTCTGGGCAGATTTTTTCAAGAGCAACCCAATTAACATCAGGCCTCTGGTGCCATGGGTGCAAAGGGCACTCCAGGTGCTCACCAACGCCAACTGGTGGGACCTGGCTGTGATGGAGGGCAAGGTGGTTACCTGTTTGTGCAACTACGGGCTGGACGAGGAGCTGTTGGTGCGTGAGCTGCAGAGCTGCATTCCAGCAGACACAGAGACCTTCGTCCGCCAGCTGACGGCCATCGCCACACACCTGTGTGGCAGTGAGCTCCGCCAGTACCTTGCCCAGCGCTCCTTCTCTCCCTCGTGGGAGGATGCCAGCCCTGCAGCCAGCACCAGCTCCTGCCAGATGGGCACTCCCGACTCCAGCCTGGCGTCTGCCAGCAGCTCTGCTGACTCTGACCTGAAGGAAGAAACCTCCAGGTCGGAGGCTGCCCTCGGAGGGAGTCCCATCTGCTCCCACTCTGCACCCGTCCCTGTAGAGCAGGAGCAGCCCCAGGAGGAGCCAGGGGAGATGTTGGCAGATCCCTCTGCTTGGGGCTGCAGCCAGATGTAAATACACAGGAGAGAGTGTCCTCGCTTCTGGTACAATAACAAAAGCCTATGCCTGGTGCCAGGCAATTCACTAAAACCAAATTTCAAGCCTAGTTCCCTAGAAAGTGCTGCTAGAGATTTAGTTCCCTAGAAAGTGCTGCTTTATGGCAGGGGGATTTAGGTTATGGTTGGACTTGATCTTCAAGGTCCCTTCCAACCAGGTTGATTCTATGATTCTATAATTCTGTAAGTGGTATTTGACTGTTTGACTTCAAAACACAGGGTATCTTTGGCATCTACAAACTTAAGCAATCTTATCTGAAAGCCTGGATTTAGGAATACAGGGAACTTTTTAATCTTACTCCAGGTTTTGAGGCCTTCAGGGTTCAGTGCCCATTGCTGGTACATGGTTGAAATTGCTTTCCTGAAGCTGTGTGCTTAGTATGGCACACAAGGCCCATAGACAAACATTGTGTGGCCTGAGAACACGGTTTAGTAACTGCTCCTTAGCTAAAGCCAAGTCATATTACAGCTCCTGCTTTCTTCTGACCTGCTTAAGACAGCTACCTATTAAAAAAGGAAGTGAAAAAAACCCCACCTTTTATTTCAGAATATATTAACTTTGGATTGATTGCAATGAATGAACACATATCACTATCAGACTGTTCTTCTCCACTAACAAGCACAATTATTTGGCTTTTTGTGCACAGGTATCCTCTGAGACTGGTAATGTTTTTTTTTTAATTCTGATGAAATCTAAATTCCTGATTACTACACACTCCTTTTATTCCATATCTTAATGTGTTGATATTAGTGCAACATGATTTGTTTAGTGTGAAGCAATCCAAAGGAGGCTGAATAAACCTCTAATATGTTCACATAAAACACGTGGAATCTTTTCTTAGAATTACATGACCAATATCCATGCCAGACACATCTAAAAAACCCTGACTGGTACTGTGTCAGAGAAGAGGGGCCAGGGAGGGTCACTAACTATCCCAGCGAGGAAGACCTGCCCCGGTCCCTTGGGAAGAACACCCTACACCCAACTGGCCACCAAGGCTTTCCCGGCACTCCCTGCCAGCCAGGTCCAGGCTCAGGCTGTGGGGTCAGTAGCTCACCAAGCCCCATTGCCCGTGCCACAGCCACCCTGGGAGGACATTTCCCTGCAGAGCTCCCCTCCGCTGCTGCGATCACCCCACGTTCCCAGCTGCCTGAAACAGGCAGGGCTGGGGAAACAGGCAATAGCTCAGGGATGGGCACCGAGAGCTGCCAGCAACAGCCCCCAAAGCACCTTTCAGCACGAGGAGAAGCCTCGTTCAACCCTTCACACCTCACAGACATGCTTGGCATGAGTCCAGGCACCAATTTTCAGGACTCCATTCCTGCACCAGCTGCACCAGGACAACAGGGCTCCAGGCATTCTCCTCCTCCCTACCAACACATGGTATTTTTCCAGTGTTGAAATTAATGGAGTTAATTAATGGAGAGCTCCATTAACATCACTCCTTCTTGCCTTTGTTATGGTCTACACACTGAACAGTAGACACTTGGGACAAGAGACCTGGAGCATGTGCATAACTTGGCAAAAGACTTTAGGTTTACCACCTAATCTCCCTGTGCTTCTGTCGCCTGTCTATAAAACTGAACAACTGCTTCAGTACCTCTCATGAGTGTATTGTTAAGAAAAACCCATTTAGAGTTTACAGAGCTTCACATGTTATGGGAATAAACACACCAGAAAAGCCTATGAACCAATGAGTATGGACTGGTTCTGCTGATGCCATGTTGTGCTCCTGCCTGCAGTACCTGTCAAATGTAGTTAGTGTCATTAAGGTGCTCTCTGTTGTAACATGACACAGAAAATAAACCTAATACAGTTTGTAGGAAAGAAATGTTCCTTTTCACAGCAGCTGCTCAACCAGAAACTCAGGTAAAGTGAACTGACGGACCTTTCTATTTTTACTTTTGAATTTAAAAATGTAGAACATTTCAGATCACTACCTACTTAACCAGTGCATTTCTCATTTGCTAATAGCAACATTTCTCCTCACTGAATCCAGGATTAATCCTTGTAGTTAAGTAATGAAAATAAAGTGACTAATTTACTTGTGATTTTTAATTAACTTTGGATTAACTATTTATGAGCAAAAGCTAAAAGCAACTATTGGCAATTTCTGTGTGCTTTTCTAGCATGACCACTATGAAAACCAGAACTGTTTGCTTATCCGTTCACACTTGGGAAAATGATATTAGAAAATGGGATTTTTACAAAGGCAGTAGTCCATCATCATCTCTCTGTCTTCTGCATTATTTGCATATGTGAATTCTTCTAGTCCTACATATGCTAAATGTGCAGATTTTTCATGAACCTTTATATCAACTATTGTGCTTATTATTTGATAAGGACTCAGTTGTCACAGATCAAGACACAGAAGCCCCTGTCTCCATCTAATGCAGTCTACAGAGAAAATTAAAATGCACTGGGAGCCCCAGTTCTGTCAAAGGGCAATTCTTTCTAGAGTAGCTTGTTTGATTTTGAATTCTCTTTAATGCCAGGCTTAGGTGATGGGAAAGTCATGGAAGTGGTTTAGGAGAGAATAAAATAAAGCTTCTATTAAATGACAATTAGAATGATGCCTCTGTGATACCAGCCCCAAGAGCCTACCAAACAGGCCAATAAGACAACACGTTCCCAGAAAATGGCAACAGAAAACCTTTGTTTCAGGGAATTCCTGCACTTGCTTTCAAGTTTATTTTTAAAATAACTGCCTCTGGCATCCATCCCATGTTAATTAAGGATTGGTTTCTCCTGAAAGCTGTCACATTTTAATTCACAGGGAACCTTTCACTTCTGAACCTCCTTGCCAGATTTAATTCCTCCTCATAAAGCCATTTCCATCAGCAAAAAAAAGATACTTACAGTTTTCTTATGGAAAACAACATACTGACCACCTTTGACATTCTTTTTCTCAAGAATTAATAACTGATCAGTAGTGGTTTTATTGTGTGCTTCATGAATGTTGTCAATTCTAATAGATCAGCACTTTGCTTGCAGTAATCTGCAAAAGCTTCTACTCTTTGGTTTATTAACATCTACATTACACTTGTTTTTAAGAAAGAATAATCACTCATTCATCTATTATTAAAAACCTTGCTATAAATTGCAAGTGGGGAATAAAAACTGTTGCCAAAGTCACCTCAGAAACTTGCAGAAGTGTAATTTAATTAAGTGGTCAGAGGGCCCTGTAGCTTTGAAAACCAGACATTCTCTCCAGTTGGTGACAGATAAAGTTTTGTTCTGGTCTAAGTGATCTAAGAAAGTGCAAAAGGCTCAAACCCAACCTGAGTCCCTTCCTTGATTACCTTAACACTAATGCACGCCTCTGAGTGCTCTGTACTCCTGAAACCTAACTGCAAAGATCCTTCTTTAATTGTTCGTGGTGAGAATGGAAGTTCACCTGAGCTCAGTTCCCCTCTTCAGCCAGCGTTGAACAAGTTGCTGCACCTTTCTTTGCAGCATGAGAGGTGTTATGGTGACACCTCTTCACTGCCTCTGGATTCCAAAGGCTCAGTGCTGCAGCATGTGGTGGCAGAAGCCAAGGTGAATCCCAGACTTCAGTGTTGACTACTGAATCTAGTGCCTTATGCCTCTGACTTCTTTCCTTTTTGTTAACTGCACACTGAGGCCATGCTAACTATTCCATGATTTTGCTTTAGTTTAGCAATTTTCAATATTTTGAGATCAGTGGGGAAATTCCTATTTATTTCTACAGCAGTAGAATTAGGCTCCATAACTCACCATAAAATAATCACAAAAAATGTAAGTAGGAAACATAAAAATAAGAAGACATGATGATTAAATAGTAATAATAATTAGATATGTTTATCTACGAAAAACTAAATGATCCTGACATAACAGTCAGTCCTCCAGTCTAGCCAGCGCTCAGTTAAGATGGTTCCATCTTAGAACTTCAGTCAGGTATTTTTCAAGTACCTGCAGACACAAAGCATGCTGAAGTGAATAATTTTAACTAAAGCCATACTCTTAAGGAATTGGAATAGGTACAATGTACCAGGAACAGTACAGACTAGTACATAATGAAACCTGGATTTCTTTCTGCTGGATCTTCTCAGGCTGGATCATCTCAATTCAATTCTCTGTATCTGCTACACTTTATCTGCTGAGATCTGTAGGCTCATAGGAACAGGGACCACCTACAAACTGTCTCTGATGCTGTATCTTCAAGCACAAGAAGACATCATATTTCAGTTTTTTCTGAGGCCTCTTAAGACCCACAACAGAAAGAGTAATAATGATGTGGTCCATATTAGGAATGTAGAGTAGCAGTTTATTTTGTTTTAGTAACTGTTTAAAAAATAGGTAGATACTTTTGATTAAGTTAAAACAAGGTGATTTTAGCATGTTTTCAGTAGTGGAAAAAGGTTTATTAGGTTGGGAATTGGACTTGCTTAGCCAAATGCTGAACTGATTCTCTTGATTTGGCATATCCTTTCCTGGCATAAGAATAAATAATAATGTCAGGTGTTATTTTTAATCACTGAAACTCCTACTAACTGTGCAGAGTGAACCTTCATTTGTTCTTCTGCATTTTGTGAAGAAAAGGGCTAACAGAGTAACTTCACCCAAGAAACTGGAAACAAGAATAGTTGTCTTCTGAATAAGCTGTTCTCAATAAAACAAAGATTAAAAGACTCGAAGAAAGAGATCAGGGGTGGTATTGAATACAGCTTTGAACAGGGAAAGATCTGGGTTTGTATTCAGTCCTTAATATGTCATTCAAAATCAAAGCAGAGTGGGATACACGGAAGAGTTTGGAAGGGTGTCTGTATCCACAAGACAGTCTCTTATTTTAAGGGATGTACTGACCACTTGGGAAGAGAGGTGACCTCCACCCTTGGCAGAGAGGTGACCTACATCCTTTGCTTTTCTAGCAGATAATTTGACATCTCCCAGAGCGCAGAGTTTTCTGTAACACTGAACTCCTTAAAATCCCGATTTATGCTTTACTCCTTATACTGGATATCGTTGCTTCAAAAATCCTCCTGATTTCAAAGTTGTTTTGCATAAGATTGGAAAGATGAAGGCCAATTAGTTCCACTTTGTCAAGCTTGAGTTATTCCAAGGCAGTTTAACAAAAGCTCTTTAAGCAAAAGAAATATTCCAATTTCAGGAAGGAGCACAGCAACATTTCCCTGGGTCTCTTCAAGTTTAGAGAACTGCTGGTTAACTATTAACATCTACCGTGGTACACCAGCCTGCACCAGAGTAACACCCAGCCAGGAAAAGCCCTTCCCCCTCCTCCCTCCATGAGTCCTTTAGCATCTCCTAATTAGCACCCTGGAAAGGAGTTGGGCTGTTTTAAACCCAAGGTCAAGGGAAACTCTGTTAACTGAGGAAATCTTGTAGTTGCTTTAGGGATTTTCTGAGGAAAAGGATCAAGGCAGGATCAAGCCAGGCAGAGGGAGAGGGCAGCCCTCACTGGCCTTGGGGCCTCCTTCCCTCCCACTGCCACCCCCCATTAACCCCAGCAACCTGCCCCAGCAATGCAGTGGGGTTTCTGGCTGGTGGCCATGCCAAAGGGTTTCCATGGCCACCCGCTCCTTGGCCAGGCTCCTGGCTGAGAGCCTTTATGTGGCAGTTCCCCATGCTGTTCCTCCCTGCCATCCCACCTCTGTCTGATAGGCTCCCCCTCTGTCTGTGCCCCGTAACTTCTGCCACTGCACACACAAAGTTACCTCTTCTTGTTTTTATTTAATTCCACAGAGTTGTTGTTTTTTTTTAATGGCTTAAAGAAAGAAAACAACATCTTACTTTTCCCAGCATTCCAATGTAGGCTGCAAGGCTGGTCCCTGGAGCATTCAAGCCACCACACACCCACACACAAACCAAACCAAACAAGCAAACAAAAAAACCCCACAAAACAAAAATCCAAAACCAAACAAAAACCAAAAGCCACCACCCAGGGAAGAAAAAAAACACTTGAGACACTGTTTTGTGTCTGAAGCAAACTCTTTGTAGATGAGCTTGTCATTGTCCCCATGGGCAGCCAAATCCCCTGCTGCCATGTCATCTGCATGGTGGGAGAACAGGATCTGAAGGGAACTGTCCCCACAGCAGTGTCCCTTGGAACTCTGTCAGCCCTGGACCCTGAGCCCCAGTTCATTCCGTCAGGGGTGGACACATGGAAAGGGTATTCCACAATAGGCAGCTGGAAAGGGTATTCCACAATGGGCAGCTGCCACATGCCTGTAGTCGAGGGGACATGCCAAGGACTACTCAAAGGCAGGTTAACAGCCTGATTATTTGCCCTCTCCTTACTTCCAGGGCTGATACATAATGCATCAAAAGGTGGAGCCAAGCTTCTTCCTTATTAATCCCTTAGCAATGGGAAACTGGAGACTACTTTTGAATTGGAAAAGGTGCCAGCAGACTTTTGATGAGTAAATTTATCCTGAGCGAACACCTAGAAACAGAAAACCTTTTTGCTGTCTTGCTAATGACCTAGTTTCAAAGAGATTTCTTTCTAGCTGTGCTCCATTCTCAAAATTACCATTTTCAGTGGAACACATTTTTTGAAAGATTTATATGGCAGAAAAAATCACATTTGTTTTGTGTGCTCTTTCTATACCATTTACTATTTGAGTGCATGATGAGACCCATGAAAAATAACCCATTTATCCCAACTTTTCACAAACCTCTTCCTTCATTTCTAAGTACATGTGGCCCCACACTTGCAAACTCCTTTTTGTTGAAATAGGGATCTGTGCAAAACAGCTTGCAGGTTCACAGCTCACAGTGGAAATCCCCTGCCACAAGGTGAACCAAATAAGACTGATGTACCTGAAAATATGTGTTCTCTTGTCATTGCTATTATTGCTGAAGAGTGCTCACAGAAGAACTGCTGTTTTGCAAATAAGATGTAATGCCTGCCCTGAGGAATTTATACTTAAGCCTTTGTAACAGCTTTCATTGTAGGAACTCAGTCCTTTAAGCATTCACAAGTTTCTTCTTGCAGTCATAAATACATAGATGAGGAAATCGAGCCACAAAGAACTGAAGCATCTTCCACAGACCCCACAAAAGGGTTCTGCAGAGTTGCTTGCAGGAGGCTTGGGTCCCAGGCACACAGGTGCTGCTACTGCTTAGGAAGAACAGGGTCCAGCATCTTAGTGGTGCACAGCACAGCTCTGCATGACATCCTGCAGACACCCCAGGGCGTGGGGCACCAAACACTGCCTTTCAAACCTTGTCCTTTCTCCACAGGGCTGCTCTCGAGCATGTCTTCCCCCAGCCTGTATTCATATCTCTGGTTGTCCCCGCCCGGGTGCAGGACCTTGCACTTGGCCTTGTTGAACCTCATGAGGTTCACCTGGGCCCACTTCTCCAGCTTGTCCAGGTCCCTCTGGATGGCATCCCATTCCTCTGGCACTTTGACCTAACCACCCAGCTTGGTGTCATCTGCAGACTTGCTGAGGGTGCTCTCAATGCCACTGTCAATATCATTAATGAAGATATTAAACAACACTGGTCCCAGTACAGACCCCTGAGGAACACCACTTATCATCTTCCATCTGGAGATCGAGTCATTGACCACTACCCTCTAGATGAGACCATCCAGCCAGTTCCTTATCCACTGAACAGTCGGCCCATCAAACCCGAATCTCTTCAACTTAGAAAGATGGATGTTGTGGGCGATTGTGTCAAAGGCCTTACAGAAGTACAAATAGATGAAATCCACAGGTCTTCCCTTGTCCACTGATGCAGTAATTTTAAAAGTCACACTTCTTTGAGAATTATCTTTATCTTGTTCAGACTTTGTACTTTTTGGATTTATGTAGCAAGGTTTTAGTAACATGGGGCTGCTGGGGTGGCTTCCACAGGAAGACACAAGAAGCTGCCCCCACTTCCCAGCTCCAAGATGCAGCCACTGCTGGTCAAAGCTGAGCCCAGCAGCAACACTATGATAATATATTTAAGAAAGAGTAAAAAATGCTGCACAGGAGCTGTGTGAGAGAGGATTGGGAAAAACGTGAGAGAACCTGCAGACACCCAGGTCAGTGAAGAAGGAGGACAAGGTGCTCCAGGCACCATAGCAGAAATTCTGCTGCAGCTTGTGGAGAAGACCATGGTGAAACAGGTAGTCCCCCTGCAACCCGTGGAGGGCCATATTCACACTTCAGCCCATGGAAAACCCATGTTGGAGAAGGCTCCTGGCAGAACCTGTGGCCCCACAGGGGAACCATGCTGGAGCAGTCCATTCCTGAAGGAATGGACCCTGTGGAAAAGACCCATGCTGCAACAGTTCTTGAAGTGTTCTTCCAAAAGTGTTCTGATGCTGCTCCATCAGGTGACCTATCATACAGAATATTCAGCACCAGATACATAACACTATCCACACTGTAACTCCTAAACTGTGAAAAATGCATGGGTGGAGAAGAAATCCTTCTTCTTTTTTTTTTTTTTTGAGCTGTGCTCAGTAAATTCACTTTTAGTGAGTCCTAAGAACTTTGGGCAATATATGTACCTGTGCAGTTCTTTTCTCTTTTTGCATTTGTGTTCCTGAAGGAAAGCCTTCCCATACAATGCACTTAATATCACAGAGAGAACCAAGCATTCTTAAAGCACCAGAGCTGCAAGATTTTTTATTTGATTCTTGAGAATGACACAAAAGCCTTTGCTGACCCTCCCACTGGCATTCCCACACCTGCACAAAGCCAGGAGCATGAGCCATTGTGACAGGCACTTACTCAGTTTCAGTCACTGACTGTCTCCTCCAAACCTGCTTCTCTGCACCACAGGCTCCTTATTTTCTCTCTGGGCCAGAAACAGGAATTTTCTGAAGATGGGGCTGGAATTTGCAATCCCCTGGACCTATATCAAGTTTAAAACTGCCACTTTCCAAAATGGCTTTACTTTTCCCATAAAACTTCCTCACTTTACTGCATCCACAAACAAGCAAGATCTTGGAGCTTTCATCTGGGACCCTTTCTCCAAGAAAAGCTTACTATCAAAGCACTCTGAACAAGTTTCACAAGTTGAAGTTATAAATAACATTGCTTGCTGTGATCTTAACAAGTAAGAAGAAAGAACATCTATAAACTTTCCCTGAAAGAAAGCACAGTGTGTCTCTGCAAGCTGTTCCTGAACAGAACAGCACACAGCAGTTTTCTCCTGTAGCCTTATGAGAGTGTGGAGGTGAAGGTCACATATACCAGAAGGAGTGGTTAAGAAACCACTTAAAAGGGAGCTGCTGAGACACTGTGTCCAATTCTCAATTGTCACAGGAAACTATGACACCATGAGACTTTTTCATAAGTATATGAAGTTGAGTGCTAGAACTTGTTAGGGCTTTTGCCCACATGACTCTCAAAAGAAGGCTTCTCTGAAGTCAGACTGCTCTGGCAGTTAAAAATCATCTTAAAATTTCCTGCAGTTAATACACTTACTCTTTTACCAACTTTAGCCCTGAGTTCCGATAGCTCTTCCCTCTCCTGTCAGGTTTATAGAAATAAATTATATCTTGCTGCAATTCCGAAGGAAACTGTTTCTCACCCCTTTTCCTTCTCTAGCTCCTCCCCTAGCAGTGAGTGAAGATTAGAGACAAAAAAATCAAGGCTGTATCTCATCTTCTTTCCCCTTATAATCATAGACTCTTCACAAACTGTTAGTGCATGTGCTAGGCAGAAGAGTAATCCATTCACAGATCAATCTGTTTCCCTGGGGGAATGACAGCCTTGCTAGAGTCAACTGAAATATCACCCCACAAAGCAGACGTTTGCCAGCACAATAAGGAAAGAGGGCAAACAACTGACAACTAAGTGGTATGGATGATCACAGGACAGTGCCCAAGCCAGTTCTCAGGTGCTGTTAAATCTGCTAATAAAAGCAGCTTCTGGGATCTAGTAGAAGCTCATGCCATAAAACGAATCGTCTTTGTTGGGATGTTATACTTTATCAATAGAAATGTGTTTTTACAAGAGTTGCAGACAGTGCATTTCCTGCATCAAGTCTACTCAGGCTCCCAATGCCTTTTTGTAAATCTAGAGCAATGGGGGCATTTGCTGCTTATTGCTGCTCGTGGGCAAAGGTCTCTCTGAACGGAAGAGAGAAGGCGCTGCTCAAGAGTGGAGGGTGGCCCAGCTGACACATGGCAGTGTGGGACTGCAGCAGTGACCATCAGCTGCCATCTGTGGAGAAGTATCCAAGTATGTGATTCTTCAGAGAAAGCCACCAGCATCTGACTCTCAGCTCTTTGGCTTGAAATATGTGAGCTTGTGCTCAACAACAGTATGGATGAATGGATTCGTTATTTTAACTATCAGAGAAAGTTGCTACAGCCTGTGCAAGCAGGTTGGTATTGTGCACCTGATAAGGGAAAGAAGAATATTTTTAAAATATTATTAAAAATACTTTGGAAGTGTTTGGAAAAAAAAAAAAAAGTAGTTTATGCTATTTTGGCCTCTGCATAGTGCATTTTCTTTTAGTACTTTTGCTTCTAAGATAATTTAGTGCTTTTAACAGACAGGAGTTGACAGCCAAGGAAAGATACCTGTTCTCTTCATTCACAGACCAGGTACACTGAAAGCATCTGGTTTGTTCTGAGCTTTTGAAGATGACTATCCACTTTGAAGTTTGTCTTTTCTGTCAATGAAGCCAGCAGTTTTTCGTTTCTGTCAGTGGAAACCATGAGGTACTTTGAAGTTTTCTTTTTCTGACATTATTAGCAGCAATTAAAACATACAGATGATAAAAGACACTTTTTTGGGAAACATTCTCATTATATGAGAAGATCTGGTGTGTATGCTAATTTTATTTCTTTTTATCAGAGTCATGGCCCATTTTTGCAATAAAGCATGCTCTGAAAGATGGATGTGGCCTGACAAGGCACTTTGAGTCTTGTTGGAATGTAAACAGCACTTTAAATCCATGCAAGAGACTAATAAAGGAATTAATTATGACACATAACAATTAACAAAGGAAGAAAAGGAATATTAATTAATATTAAAAACATAAATGGAACATCCAATAATGTGTTTTTATTAATATATTCCCACATATGACAAAGGAGAGAATGGTGTTGTGTCACTGCATTGATCTAAATTAGGCAAAGCAGACAGTCATGTCAATGGCTAAACCTAAGGTATCATGGCATCTGAGAATAAACTAGAAAAACAAAAAAAAAGAGGTACACATTCAATTAGCCACCTGAAAAACAAACCATATTTCATAATCTAATCAGAACTCTTTCTGCTTGGTTTACTGACAAGGTGCCTTGCTCACAGTCCTGTAAGTTTATGCATCAGGATTTTTCAGTAGTGGAGAGCTTTATAATGTAACTTCTTTTTTTTTTTTAAGAAAAAAAAAAGGGAGACTGAATAACTAGCTCAAAAAAGCCAGTCTAGAAATAGGATGCACTTTATATCAAAAATAATAGCTTAGCGTTTGAATAAGTTAAATCCAGAGAGAGTGCTATGGCTTGTGCAATGCTGAATATAATCTTGAATGATCCTTTTTTGGTCTTAAAACACACTATTCCTAACAACATGCATTGACACTAAAAAGCTCTGGGCTGTTTCTTTCTTGGCGTATCTACCCAAACAGTCATGTTGTGAATAATGTCCCTGCTTCATTGTGAAATCTATCTTGCAGAAGTAAATTAGAAGTATTTGCATGGTAGACTATAGATAGATGGTATTTAGACTATAGACTATGGGTAGGCTATAGCCAGACAGTCTTTGTATCTTTAAAATACTGAACACCTGAGGGTACTGCAGGCTCAGAGCAGTGACTATAAGTGTGATCACATTACAGTATGCTCCATTTCAAAAGCTGTGATCACTATTAGCAGATCAAGTTTGCTTTGTATTATGACTTAGATACAAAATTAGCCCAAGGATATTACAGGGTGTTGATCTATCTGTGGAGGAGAAAAATGGGTTGACTAGTAATGCCAAGACATTAATAAAAACGGAAGGAATAGGTCAGTGTATAGGGACCCAAATTTAATGGCATATCAAGGTCACTCAAATTCTCTAGATAAGATCAGAGCAAGAAATGAATGCAAGGCTTATGCCTACACAAAGAGGCCATTCTTTGCAGAGATACAAGTATTACACAAAATGAGTGGGCAAAGTTTGCCTCCCACATTTCTTTCATTACTCATACCTAACACCTGCTAGTTAACTAACATCCATTTTTCATACTGGCCTGCTCCAGTTCCACTGAACATTAACGTCAGTAAAACAATCTCTCACTTCATGTTACCTTGCACAGATAAAAATGGTAGTGCTGCCAAAGCCACGCAACCTGAATTCGGAGATACTTATCAAGTTTTAAAGTAGGATGTACCTTATTCTCTAGCCCTGCTGGGAAAGAAGGGCTGCCATCACACTAGGGGAAAAAGAAAGCAACTGCCTAACTAAACCCAGCAACAAAGTGTAACTGCATAGGTCTCAAAAAGAACTGTGCAATGGAAGTAAACAAACCTTCAAGCAGAGAGGGTGGTAATTTTTCTGTTTGGGTTGTAAGTAGGACACCAGACTTCATTAGCATTACACTTCCTCATGAAACAGTTATTGTAAATGCAAAATCATGGGTTTACATCTTGCCTGGGAAACATCATATCTAGCACCTGAGCACACCTCCACAATTAAATTACCTTTGCCAGACCAGTCACTCAGAGGGGCTGTTGTCTAGTTAATTGTCACCACCACTAGCTATAGTAGAAGAATATTCACAAAGTCACATGCACAGTTATGGAGCCAGCTTGCAAGGGCTTGGCAGATTGCAGCATGACAGGGACATGGTTTAGTGGTGGACTTGGCAGTGCTAGGTTAATGGTTAGACTTTATGAACTTAAAGGTCTTTTCCAACCAAAATGATTCTATGATTCTATTACCACATGTGGCTTGGGTCACATATTCTAATCAACACTACTCTGATTATTTCAGTGATTTATGCTGTCTCAGAGTATAAATATGTCAATTTAGGGGGTCAGAAAACGGATCAATTTCTATATCTTTCACTCTATGGTGTGGCACCATACAGCAGAAAGAAATTGGATGATGAAACATCAAGGGTTTTATAGCTGCATCTCTGGCTGTTGTATAGAAAAATATGAAGTGATACCTCATAACCTTTGCTTTCTAGTGTGGCCAAACAAAATGTGGTTAGACACATTTATTCTAGAGTCTCAAACCATACTGACAAGACTCTGATGACAGAGAATTCCCCCAAGCACAATATTATCTTTTTTTTTTTCATTGTCAGTGACTCTCCACATAAGCCATCTTTCATGCCCTAATTCTTTATGTTGGTCTGTATGCATTCCAGGCTGTGATGCTTTGACACGCTAATGAATTTTGCTGTGATGTTAATTACTCAAAGCTACAGGACATATATCCTTACCAGCCTGTGTATGATTTTTTTGTCTTCTTGCCAAATTTTAGTCTAGCATTTTCAGCTGGGAAAAAACAATGTCCCGGTCTGGGAGGATAAGTAAGGGGCATTTGGCATGACCCCTGCATCAGAATGACCTACATTGCTTCTGAGAGCTAAAGCATGTGACCTGTATGTTGGGAGTACATGTTTAGCAAGAGCATTAGCAAGAATGTTGACCTAGACAGACTGGAGAGCAGGGCAAAGAGGAACTTAATGAGGTTCAACAAGAGTATGTGTAGAGTCCTGCTCCTGGGGAGAAAAAAACACCATGCACCAATATAGATTAGGGGTTGACATGCTAGAAAGCAGCCCCATGGAGAAGGACCTTGGGGTCCTGGTGGACAACAAGTTGTCCATGGGACAGCCAAGAGAGCCATTAGTATCTTGGGATGCATTAAGAAAGTGTGTCCAGCAGGTCAAGAGAGGTTCTCCTCCCCCTCTACTCAGTCCTAGTAAGACCATGTCTGGAGTATTGTGTCCACTTCTGGCTGCCCAGAGAGGCTGTGGAGACTCTCAAGACCTGTCTGGACGCTTTGCTGTGTGATCTGCCCTAGATGTTCCTGCTGCAGTTGGGGGGTTGGACTTGATGATCTTCACAGGTCCCTTCCAACCCCTCTGGTTCTATGATTCTACGATGCTATGATTTGCAGAATCACAGAATCACTGAATCACCAGGACTGGAAAAGACCTTTAAGATCATTAAGTCCAGCCTATGACCTAACACCACCACACTGGCTCATGGCACTAATTGCCACATCCAGCCTTTCCTGAACACATCCAGGGACAGTGCCTCCACCACTTCCCTGGGCAGCCCATTCCAATGTATAACCACCCTCTCTGTGAGGAAGTGCTTCCTAATATCCAACCTAAACCTCCCCTGGAGCAGCTTCAGGCCAGGCCCTCTTGTCTTGTTGCTGGTTGCCTGGGAGAAGAGCCCAACCCCCACCTGACTACAACCTCCCTTCAGGTAGTTGTAGAGAGTGATAAGGTCCCCCCTGAGTCTCCTCCAGGCTAAACAACCCCAGCTCCCTCAGCCTATCCCTGTAAGACTTTCCCTCTAGTCCTTTCACCAGCCTCGTTTCTCTCCTCTGGACCTGCTCCAGGACCCCAATATCCTTCTTGAAGTGAGGGGCCCAGAATTGTACAGAACTCAAGGTGAGGCCCCATCAGTGCTGAGTACAGGGGGAGAATCACATCCCTGCTCCTGCTGGTCACACTATTCCTGATACAAGCCAGGATGCCATTGGCCTTCCAGGCCACCTGGGCACACTGCTGGCTCATGTTCAACTGCTTGTCAACCAGTACTCCCAGGTCCCTCTCTGCTGGGCTGCTCTCCAGCC
This sequence comes from Apus apus, assembly GCF_020740795.1. Lineage (NCBI taxonomy): Eukaryota > Metazoa > Chordata > Aves > Apodiformes > Apodidae > Apus > Apus apus. The sequence continues at coordinate 20,217,322 of NC_067282.1, forward strand.
ACTCTTCCCCCAGTCTGCAGAGCTGCCTGGGGTTATTGTGGCCGAAGTGCAGGACCCTGCACTTGTTCTTGTTGAAATCACTTGCAGGGAAGGGACTTCCTTTTACTATTTTTTATTGTGTTCCAAGTGAACTTTGTTCTGGGAAGAAGGGAGTAGAAGAAAACCTGTTTGCTGAATGTGGGTAATGCAGGCACATTTAACACAAGTATTGCCAGGTAGCCTCCCTATCCTGCCCCTGACCTGACAGGGAGCTGAAGGAACAGGGCAGCTTTTGTGGCAGCCTATGCTTTCCTTCAGAAACTGCCAGGGGCTCCTGAGTAAGATTTTATTGTTCCCCTGTGGCAGTGAAACTGAGAGCCTCATTTCACTTCTCATGGACCCAGACCCTTGTATCAGTACTTTTATAGTAAGTCTGAACTTTCAAAACAGTGTATAATCATTAACACCAAACCCTGCAGTAGCCCACTGAGATGTTATCACCACAGTTTTCTAATAGGAAGGACATGCTGTGAAGGCTGTGCCCGATGTCACGCAGTGACTTTGGCAGTCATGGTTCCCAGACTGTATTCTTAATGTATTAACTTCATGGTTGACTGCGATTTTGGGAAAATATAAAATACATTTAGCTCAAAAAAACTCCAGAAAATTCATTGAAATGTCTTGCTTTTATTTGGTGGTCGTAATTCTCAAAGAGCTTTCTGATAGAGGTGAGTACTTTCATGCTCATTACAAGAGTGGGTAAGAAGGAGCACTTTGAAGGGGGAGGGATTTTCCCATTCACATTCATTCAGTGACCAGGTGGGATGCATCCAGCTCCTCTGGGTCCCAATCTGTGCACCTTCTCAGGTGCTGTGGTTTTTTGCACTAGCAGTCTCTTAAGTTGCCTCAGCACTGCAAGACTATGACAGACCAAGGTGCCTCCCAAGATCCACAGCCCCATGGGAGTTTGTGATTTTCAGCATGACACAGAGTTAGGTCATTAATTTGAGACTCAGAGTTTAGTCTTTGCTGTTCAGTTTACTGTGCACGGAGCATGAAAAGTGTTTCCTGCAGAATTCAGTGTTCCTCAGCTGCCCAGCCAAAAGGGTTTTTTTCTGCTCCAAGTACTAGAGGAAAATCATTCCATTATATTTCTTCTGTTTTATCACACCTCTTCATTTTCCAGAAATACAAGGTCTCATTTCTTCTCACCTCCTGAGATACAGTTACCTGTCACCCTGATGCACCCCAGCTCCATGCCATCTCACACCATTTCCCATGAGAAGCCTTGTCCCTTCTCTCACCAGTAAGTGGTTTCTACTTCCCCTCCAGCATTGCTGTCACGTGAGTGAAGAGGAGCAAATGAAGAAACACAAGCTCAGGCCAGAACTGTTTCTTGTCTCTGATGTTATCCCATCAGAGAAAACAAAGGCAGAACAGAGATCCAGCAGTGGAAGGATGGAGTCAGCTGCTCCTGTTATCTTGGAGGATGTTTAAGATCAGGCACTGTGCATATTGCTCCTAGCCAGCCTGGTGCCCTCCTTTCAAAACTTCTTCTTCTTCTCTGGGGGTGACAGCCACACAGCAGGAATGGGGATGTGGAAGCCAGATGCCTGGCTCAGTTTCTCAGCCACCACACAGTACCAGGCAGGATGTTCTGACCTTTTCCAGTGCAGGCAGTGGGATGGTGGCTGATGCCAACTTCTATGATCTTGTGACTGAATGGGTAGATGCAGGGAGAGCAGTGGATGTAGTCTTCCTTGACCTTAGCAAGGCTTTTGACACTTTCTCACATAACATCCTTGTGACCAAGCTCAGGAAGTGTGAGGTAGAAGAGTGGACAGTGAGATAGATTGAGAATTGGCCAAACAATAGAGCCCAGAGGGTAGTGATCAGTGGTGCAGAGTCCAGCTGGAGACCTGTAACTAGTGGAGTTCCCCAGGGATCAGTGCTGAATCCAGTCCCATTCAACATCTTCATCAACGACCTGGATGAGGGGTGAGAATGTATCCTCAGCAAGTTTGCTGATAGGAAGCTGGGAGGATTGGCTCATTCACCTGAAGTCTGTGCAGCCATTCAGCAAGATTTGGACAGACTGGAGAGCTGGGCAAAGAGGAACCTAATGAGATTCAACAAGAGTATGTGTAGAGTCCTGCACCTGAGGAGAAATAACAACATGCACCAGTACAGCTTAGGAGCTGACCTGATAGAAAGCAGGCCCATGGAGAAGGACTATGGGGTCCTGGTGGACAACAAGTTATCCGTGGGACAACAATGTGCCCTTGTGTCCAAGAGAGCCAATAGTATCTTGGAATGCATTAAGAAAGTGTGTCCAGCAGGTCAAGGGATATTCTCCTCCCCCTCTACTCTGCCCTAGGATTATTGTGTCCAGTTCTGGGCTCCCCAGTTCAACAGGGACAGGGATTTACTCAAGAGAGTCCAACAGAGGCCAGGAGGATGATTAAGGGACTGGAACACCTGTCTTATGAGGAAAGGCTGAGAGACCTGGGGCTGTTTAGTCCAGAGAAGAAAAGACTGAGAGGGGATCTTATTAATGTATATAAATATCTGAAGGGAGGGTGTCAAGAGGGAGGGGCCAGTCTCTTTTCAGTGGTGCCCTGTGATAGGATGAGGGGCAATGGATGCAAACTTGAACACAGGAAGTTCCACCTCAACATGAGGAAAAACTTCTTTACTATGAGGGTTGCAGAGCACTGGAAGAGGCTGCCCAGAGAAGTTGTGGAGTTTCCTTCTCTGGAGACTTTCAAGACCCATCTGGATGCGTTTCTGTGTGACCTGCCCTAGATTCTGTGGTGATCCTGCTCTGGCAGGAGGTTTGGACTCTGTGATCTCCAGAGGTCCCTTCCAATCAATTCTGTGATTCTGTGAAAGCACCCACCTTTCTTAATCTTCAACTTTAAAAGCCCCTTCAGGGTTTTGCCTGTTGTCAAAAGCCAGTGGTATCATCTCCATGCAGGCCTGAAGGGTGCCAAAACGGAGTAGAAATGCAATGCCTCTGCTTATCAGTTACCTGGCAGGCATCTGTGGCTTTGATTTGCCAGCATTTGGATTTGGCCAGGAGCTGCTACTGTCATCCCTATCTGTGCAGTATTTCCTATACAGGGAAAGAATTTCTTCTGGCTCCCAATGAATTTGCAGCTGTGAAGGTCACGCTGCTGACAGCATTATTTTTATTTCCTTTTTTCTTTTATGACTTGAAATGCCACACCTGACTGAAGGGGAGCGGAGCTTTTGTGAGCTCACAGCAACTTTCAGATGTTATTTTTCTTGGGACTTCACTGCAGTATTGCTTAGAGGCTGTAGAAGGTCCCTACCCCGAAGCATCCATATAATGAGATCCAGTGGATGAAGGCATTAGATGGGAGCAACCTAAGGAGTCACAGCCTTTGTCATGCCTTGTCCTGGCATTACAGCTGAAAGGTGCTAGAAACTGAAATATGATATGCTTGTTTCCTTAAATATGTCTTTTAGATGCCTCTAGATTCTAGGTTAGTTGAGGTTTTTTAATATGAATGTTGAAACCAAGTGAGGAACACAGATCAAAAGAAGGAAAACATTTCAGTTCTAAAATTAACAATGTATTTTTTTTCAGGAATAATCTGAAAAGCTGGAGAAAAATAATTTCATTTTAAGCCATAACAACTAAAGCAAAAGCTGCCACAATAATATCACTAACAAATTGGCAGTCGTGTCTCCTCCATAACTGAGTTACAATTGGGTCACAAAGAAGTTGACTTCTTGTCAGCCTTTGGTACTGACCCAAGGCCTTAACTGTAGTATCAGTGCTTTCTACCTCAGTATTGTCAGTCCCAAGCAAGAAGTCCTTTGAGGTTTTTTAACATAAGTGAAAACAGCATGGTTTCTATCAGTAATATCAACAATGATTAAATCTATTTACACCACTGGAATGTAAGAAGTAGTCTATTGGCTCACAATAAAGGTCCAGCTAGCTCTTACAAATCAGTGTTTAAGGATGAATGTAAGAACAGGACATGCATTGTACCTTCCAAGCTTCAGCAGTCCAGAGAAGCTCCTGATCAAGAAGTTACGGTAGTAATTATCTCTGTAGTCAGCGGGTTTATCTTGTACAAACTCATGGAGTGAAATCATTCAGTATCTAAAACACCCTATGGCATGAGTTCTGCCATTTGGCTCTGTGCTATATGAAAAGTACATAATTTTGACTATTTGGAATGGAAGAGTATTGAACAGAAGCAGTTAATTTTATAGCTATGATATCTGACTTATGAGAAATTATAATTAAAACTCCCTGCTTAATCTCTTCTTGGCACTCAGACTTTGTAGACCACTAAGATACCACCCTCCCCAGGTTGTCTCTCTTCTACTTCGAAGACACTTGGATGTTATTCCTAATAGAGGTGCTATTCCTTTGATCTATTCTGCTTCCTCTCTTTGGCTCTTCCATATCCTTGTTGTGACAGGGGGGTTTGAAGGGCCTACAGTACTCATGGTGTAGATGCATGATGGATTTATTTGGCAGTGTAATTACGCTTTTTGTGTTGTTTTCTATTTTTTTCCTAAGAATCTCTCATTTGAAATAGTTCCTTTGCTTTTCTGCAAAAAGAAATAAAAAAGACTGTGTTACAGGAGTGTCCAAGAACTCTGCTATGGTCAACACTGACACAAACAATGCATTACAATAATACCCTCTTGATGGATGGTAGGATGATGCTTTGTCTGGACTAATGATTAGAAGAGCTGCATTTCCTGATTTAATGAGACACAACGATGTAAGCAGATTTGACAGTGCTTTCCTGAGAGGCTGCCTGCCTCTTGTTGAAGGGCCTCCTTGCCTAATGTTTCAGAAGAGAGAACATCATTTAAGTGGGTGTTTTCCTGCTCTGCAGGCAGCCAATTATTGCCTATCACATCTCACACAGCTGCTATTTTGCAAACACAAGTCCAGGCAGATGTCACATCCTATTTTCACAACTCCAACCAACCAATCAAGGCAAACACGGAAAATGCAATTTTCCAGGCCTTGCAGGTGGAGTCTGCATTACCACTAATTATAACATTCTCCCCTGTGTTATGGAGAAGCCTAACTATTAACAGTAACATAAGCATATAGCTAATGTCCTGCTGAGCAGCAAGGTAAGGATTACATGTGCAAATTCTCATCACTTTGAAGTTTTACTCATAAGTGGAGAAATGGGGTTTATTTCCAAATGCTGAATGCAGAAATGGGCTCAGATGAAAACTTCTAATGATTCCTACAGTTCAAAAAGTACCAATTCAGACTTCTGATCTGAGAGTACCTTGGCTTGTAATCATTTTACTGTACTCTGTAATCAAGTGCCTGACACAGGTACTTCCTTAAGGCCTTGATTATATGTCAGCAGCTGCTCTCCAGCTCTGACTGTGGATGGTGAAGTTCTTCCCACATGTGCAATGCCAATAAATAAAGTTTCTGCAATAGTATCTCTATACTTTTTATAGAATTTGGGAAAATAAAGAACAAGTGGCACTACCAACAGCCTGCAATAATTGTCTGATAATTGACTGGAATCTCAAATCCCTTTCTTTTCCATAGTCAGTAGTTCAGCCTGAAACAAATGGCCAAAACTCACCCTTTCTTGCCAGCCTTCCTAAGCAGCTCTCTGAGAGCTTTTCTAGCTCAACATTTGTGTGGCTCCAAAAGAGCTGATCCCACTGTGCCTCAAACACAGCCCCTGTCTCCCCAGACCTGCACTCTCAAAAAGCTTTGCAGGTGTCCCCTCCCACAGCATCACTGGTGGAAAGGACAGTGGCATTTTCTGCAAAACAAGGAATTAGGGAAATCGAAATAACATATATCATATATATATATATATCCTGTATATATCTCCTATATATGGAGATATATATATATATCCTGCTGCGTGTATCCTTTCCCACATGGTTTGATCAGGAACACATTGATTCAAGTGCAGTACTTAAAGATACGGAGGCTCAGCATCCAAAGGGAGCTGGAGGGATTGAGGTCTTACAGGCTGAGTGCACACACTGAGAAGCCAATTTGTTCATGAACTTGAACTTTTGATTGTTCCACAGGGACAACAACATAAATAAGAGTGGTTTAAGCTATTGTAATACACCCTGGCTTATACTGAATAAAAGGTTGTCTCTGGAGGGCACTGGGATCTGTTCAAGATATGGGAACATCTGCCATACCTCAGGTGGAGTAGCTAAATCACTTTCTAATTTGAACCAAAATGTATCACCACTTATTGTGAAGAAAATCACTTTATGACTGGGTGAATAGGAAAAGTCTGTGAATATATTTCCTTACTGTCATGACTGACTGTTTTTTCCAAACAAAACTTAAAATGTTTCTATCAAAAGTTTTTACAGACATCCTTATAACTAATGTTCACATATTCTGATTTGATCAGAAAATAAAATTTGACCCATAGAGAGATCTTAGACATTATCAAGATAGTATCAAAGTGCAGAGAGTTTGTTTCTTTTTTCTTTTTTTTTTTCAACAATTTATATTCCTTCTACATAAAGATTTTGCCAAGTGGCACAAATAATTCCCATGGCCAAATTAAATTAAAAGGGAGATTAATTACTTTACTGTCTGGCCCCACTGGCTGAGTGGAATAAAGATGACATTAGTTTGTTATTAATGATAACAATCACGTATCACATAAAAGCTCTCTCTACAGAGAAAATGTGATTTGAAGCTTGTTTTTAGATACAGCAAAACAGGAAAGACCATTCAATCCTACCTGCAGTCATGTGCAGAGCCAATGTATCTAAGCAAGATGTGTGGCTGATTTATATTTGTAGTGTTGTCAGTCCAGAGCACTGGAACAGGCTGCCCAGAGAGGTTGTGGAGTCTCCTTCGCTGGAGATATTCAAAACCCACCTGGACGCCTTCCTGTGTGATGTGCTCTAGGTGATCCTGCTCTGGCAGGGGGGTTGGACTAGATGATCTTTCGAGGTCCCTTCCAACCCCTAGGATTCTGTGGTTCTGTGATTCTGTGTGAAACTCTGCTCTCAACTCTAAGGGGATACATGTGTTCATTACCTTTAGATGGTTTTGTTCTATGAACATTTATATTACAAAACTACTAGTGTTGTATATATCAGAAGACTGAATGGAAGTCTCCACATCTCTGACCTAACTTGTCTTTTTGATTACAAGCCTTTTTTTGTTAAACAATACTAGCTGAGGACACCTCTAAAAATCCACCGGAAATCCAGTTGGATCTCAGGACTTAGCAGGATGCAGCTTTTGAATTACCTTCTCTCTCTGCTGCATGATCAATAAGGCAATTTAAGCCATTCTATTAATCTTTAGAGCTTGTGTCACCATGATCTATTGCATCTTCATTAAAGCAAGTAATAGGCAGATCTTTGTAAAATTAGTTGACTCGTATTGTCATAACTCTGGACTAACTCAGTGATGAATCAGGTTACATGTTTGTGTTATAAAGGAAGAATAACAGCACAGCAGTGACTTGTAACTGTCCTCTGAAGCAGCCATGTGTGGTGGGAAGGTGCAGCTCTCATCATTAGGGACCTGAGACTGGGACAGGCAGAAGAATCACAGATGTTCTCCTTTTATGACTACAGACATGCACCTCATGAATTATTATTTTGACTAGACTACTTAGATCTTACATGGATTACTAGAGGTATACAGGGTGAGACCATATTAGCTGTGGTTATTGCCACAGTTAATCACATGGGATTTGATCTTGGGCTGGTGCAAATCTGCCTAGGCTCATTGAAGAAATTAAGAAACACTCATTGATAGCAGCTGAGGAGCAGAAGTGTGTTGTACTAGATAAGAAACTTATTTTGGAAACTATTACATTAATATCCCAAGCTATTTCTATGCCACAGGCATTAATAAAGTCAGAAGATATTAATGTTACAAAATAGAGGCAACATTGGCATGTTTTATATTACATACATTTTTATATATATATATATATATATATATCCAACCAAAAAAATGAAATTGGACTCCTGAATCTCTGTTAACTGGAGACATATGAAGCCTGTCTGTCAGATACCTTGTCCCAGGGAGAAGAGACTATCCTGACTTCGTCATTCTCAAGAGAAGGGCACACTGCAATGACACATTGCAAGACCAGAGCACTTGAGGAGCTCTAAAGGCACCTTGATGAAAAAAAAGGCACCTGGTTCTTCAGTAGTAGTTACAGAAAGCCATCCTGGGGCAAGTAATCCCCTTTGAAGTGGACAGTGTGAGGTACATGGCTGAGGGGATAAACACTGTCATCTAGAGACACGTTGCACTGGTTTTCAACCACAGACAATATCACACACTGTCGGAACTAGTATCTGGTTTGCATCACACAGCAGTGTTTCCAGGACTGTTCCCTTAAAGTCATGGAGAAGAGTAGATAGAATTGCTTCAAATCTCTCTGAAGTGAGAGTGAAAGGCAATGACATTTGCTGGGGTACAGCAAAGTAAGGCAGCTGGTTAGGTCAGAACTTGAAGAAGGGCAGGGCTTGTCAGTGCAGAGCTCAGCAAGTGTATTGACAGTCCTGTCAGATAGTAAAGCTTGACAACATGGTCTAGTAACCATAATAAATTGTTCTTGCAGAAGGGGACACAGACTCAGTGACAATGCCTCGTTTTATGGCTTTTCTTTCAGCAATAGCAGCTTCAAACACACTTTGTCTCTTGGCTTCATTGTGTCCTTTGATAACTGGCACCCTGCTAAGCTATGGGTGAAGCTCACAGACTCACAGCCAAAAACCTTTGAAGCAGAGTGGAACTGTTGAACATTCATCAACTGATGCATATTCCCACTGCAGACTGTCTCTGCTTTTCCTGGGCTTTAAAATGTAGCCTTCACTGGGAGAAATGCTTGCCAGACAGATTTTTTTTATTATTTAAAATAAATCATGCTACAAAATCAGTAAAAATTCACCATGTTGGATAGTTATATATATGGACATTTACAGAAATATGTTATCTTTTCTTATGGGTAAGATGGACCTCTAGTTTTTGTAGGATGATGGAGCAACATGATTTTTCTGAAAGTTTTTCTTTCATATAAGGGAAGTTCTACCCTTGATACTGCTCTCCATTAGGATGCTCTGGAGTCTTGCATTCACATTTACTGGAGGACGCCTGTCATATTTGATGCCACTGCTAAAAAATTACACCTTTTAAAAAATCTGCCTCTCTTTGGAACAAAAACATAGTTTGGAACAAAAGCCTATGGACAAAAAACAGGCTCTAACTGTGTTTTACTGCTGCCATCTTCTGACATCCAGGGTAAATTGCAGGCTTTGGAAAGAACGAAGGTAGCTCATGCTATTTTTTCCTAATGTGATTTCCAGTAAAAATCACTACATCGGTGATAAAACAGAGTAGCATTACAGATATGTGCCTTTGACTTGCACGGGATATTTAGCAAAGGAAGTAATGGCTGCATGATGTACACTTACAGGCTACAGAGACTCCAAGATGGGAAGGCAGGACCTGAATTTCACTGAGCCTTATTGGTTAGATGCACTCCAATAGGAGCATGAAACTACAAAGAAAGACAAAATCTAGTGTCCTCTTCTTTTGTTCTTTTAATTAATAATATGATCTGAAGTTACTTTTTTCATCAAAGAGTTGGGCTCTGGAATACATTTCTAAAATAAACTGAATCCTAGTTGCTGATCATCAACCACTCTCAAAAGCTTTTTCTCCATTAGGAATATAATTTCACAGTAAAAGCAGCTCATCAAACAGAGAAGTATTTTAAAAAGGAGATGGAAAAAAAAGGGGGAAATCCTGAAGCAGTCCTACCACAGGGAGTAGAAAAGTCCATGGATTAACTACACATATCTACTAAAGTTTCATAGTAGTATTGACTGTGTAGGGCTCAGATACTATGATAAGGGATGATGTGAAATCTTTAGACAGGTATAGTTGGTGTGAACTGGCATTACATTGAAGTATGATTCACAATTAGATATTGCAGCAGATGGAGTTGATGTAGATGGAGGCTTTCACAGTATCCATTTCTCTTGTCCTACTCAGACATTTGGACTCCTGGTACTTTGGCTCTAAGTAGATGTCAGGCAATGAATTCAGAAAAAATCTGGGCCAGAGGCTGTGGCCAGGTTGCTCTCACCCCAGAATACTTCCATTCCCTCCTCATGTGATGCATGATTTAAAGCCACTTTGAACACGCCTGCCTTGCAGCGAGCTCAGTTAATGCACGGTTCAGTGCAGTCTGCACTAACAGTTTCCTTTGAATCATTTGTGCTGCAGCCTTGGAAGAATGAGTAGCATGGAATTAATCTGTGCTTCTTAGCAAAGCAGAGCCCAAGACTCATTCAACCATAGCTGTGACCAAAACCTTATAGAGCAGCTGATTTCCTAATAACCTCTAGAAGATAATGTTTGCCTTTGCAAAGGTGGATGGAGATAAGTGGGGACTGTTTAGTTTTCTTTTTTTAAAAAAAATCCTGTTCTCAGCAAAGTTATTCCAGCCTCAGCAATGAGACAAGGCAACACATCAGACATCCAGCAGGCTCTAGTCAACCCTTGCACCAGTGTGGAGGGAGATGGTACTGGCTCACTTCTAGTTGCTCTTCAGTCCTGGTCTCCATGACAAACCTCAGCCTTCCCACTCATTCAGTCCTGTTGGGGATCATGATGTGTTTACTGGGAGTTTGGCTTGCATAAAGTAATTTCTCAGAGGATGCTGGTAAACATCTGTTTACCATCTATGAGCTGTGTCTGGTTTCTAGCAAGTAGTCCAGCCTGGAGTCTCTCAGGGAAAGCAGTTAAAGGAGAATGCTTCATCTGGACACCTGATTACAGCAAGCACTAGCTCTGTATCCTTCATCATACTCATCAGCCAGGTTATTTTAAGGACTCTTCTGACATGTTTGGTCCAGTGTGTTTTTGAGACTCTCTTTTATACTCTATTTTTTACCATGTGTTCCTTCCTACTCGCCTCTTCTGCCTTTCTCCTCTAACACACCAAATGCTTGCTCTCCTTTATGTTCACATTCAATGTCTGTATAAACAGAAAAGAGAATTTTGTAGAGAAGAAATCTATACACATCTTATTATTTCCCACCCTTTTATGTCATTTTATAAACTGCATGGAAGAAACAATCCTTTATGGACTAGTGAAGCCCTTGTCAAACACCAATCCTGTTCGGAAACAGTAAGTGTAGTTTTTCATACATTGTTAATTTTAGGGTTAAGAACTGGTTAGAGATTTTGCAGGGCAAGGGCTTAGTTTTGCTGGAGATTCCTCTTAACTCCTTTGCTTAGCAGAAATCAGTTTCTCCTTTATTTTCTTTCCACACCAGTAAAATCTCTAACAAAGTAATAATCCCACGTGATTTACTGGTACTTTGGACTGATGCCAGCTTTGTTTTAATCCCAGCTGCTGTTTTATCCTCCGGGTATTTCAGTTGGTAGTAAAGTGCAGAGCACAATCCCTAGAATCACATGTGGGGAAAGATTTTAATATTTGTATTCAGTTCCTTTGTTTTGCTCCTCATGGCAGAGCTCTGCTGGTCCTCAAACTTGACCAATTGGATTACATTTAAACTATATTTAAACAGATGCATCCCCTGGGTGAAACTTCTTCCCTGATTAGTCTGGATGGGAAGCATCTGTTTTCCCTCTGGTAATGAGAGTTCCTAAAATGAAAGCACAAAGACAGGCACTGGTCACAACGAGTGGTGTTGGCTGAAGTCCAGCAAGCAAGTGGTTCAGCAGTGGAACTTGAATTTGGGCAGATTAACCCACAGACATGAGCACAACCATCCTAAAAATGCAAAAAACCCCTCACCCCAGGGTAACACACCAACAAACACAGTGATCTCAAGCTGCAGCTTTTATCCTTCCTGATGCGGAATGTATCAACACTACGGTAAATGTCACAATCCTAAACACCTAAAATGCCTAAAACTGGGAGTAGTATTAGTCAAGAGTTGCTGCCACAGCATCCTTGTGCTCCCTTCTGTCCCCTTCCCTGCCCAGGGTCTGGCCCTGCTCTGTCTTGGGATCCACTCGCTCTCCTTGCAGTGCAAAAACGTGCCCAGCTTCTCTGCACCACAGTGGGGATGGGGAGGGGATGCAGCCATGTCCCGCACACCTCTTCCTGCCAACACTGTGCCTTGCAGGATGCCCTGGCACTCCTTTGAGGAAAGGCTGCAGAAGAGTAGAGGCAACTTGTGTCCTAGAGATGTGAGAAAAGTGGGAAGTGGAGAGTTAGGGGTGTCCTGTCCTCCAAGAGGGGATGTAGAGGAAGAAAGAGGATCCTGAAACATCTTGGGTACTCCCCGTGCTAGGTTTGCCACCATGGGGTGATATTGCCCAGGGGCAAGTCTAATGCTGAGGGAAGTGGATGAGTCGAGCAAGAATGTCAGCCCTTGGCTATGGGTTTCATCTTGGAGAGAACCAGTTGGCTTACTCTGGAGCTGCATCTGGGATGAAAATTATATACATGTGATGTGAACTGGGGACTGTCACAGGGCTGTGCAGACATACCCTGAACTTACAGTGAAGAGACCACTGGACTGCATACTCTTCTTTTGACTCCAACTAGGCCTTTCAAAATCACTTTTCCTCTTCACCTCTGGAAACAGGTCAGTCTTCTCTCTTGCAGTGATTTTGTGACTCACAAAATTGGCTCTTTCCTCCTCAAAGTTCCCTCCTGTCAGGTGTGCACCCTCTCCCAGACCAGACAGGCCAATTACCCCAAATCAGCCCTGTTAGCTGATATGCCGTTGTGCTGCAAGCTGGTCCCTGGGGACATGGGGAGGGAGAAAGGTAGCCCTGCTGCTGTGCACCAGCAGCTATGTTGCTTATGAGAAGTGTGAAGGAAGCAGTGCATTAGAAGATTAACATCTTGGTGCCGTAGTGACGTCCTAAGGACATGGACCTCATGTGTGATATCACGTGTGCGGCTCAAGCATCAGGAGGGAGGTTCTGAAGGGGACAAGGGGTGTGTCCCTGCCACCAAGACAAAAGCAAGTATTTATGGATTAAAAAGTCTTGCAAACTACAGGCTTGATTTTAAACCAAGTCCCTTGCTAGGTCTCGTAGCTAGGAAACTGTGAGCTGGGGATTCTTTGGGGCAGATGGCTTCAAGGGCTAATTAGTCCCAGGAGGGATGGACATCAGGAGAAGAACTCCCAACATGAAATTTCACCTGATTTAATTTTCCTTAATTGCCAGGTGTGTTTTGCTGTTGTTACTTAGTGCATGCAGATCTACACCCATGTCCCTGTGATTCCACAGAGGCCTTCTCCACTTACAAGCTAGGATTTCCTGCTACTTGTCTCCTGTCCTAGTTCTTTTGGTTTCCTCTCACATCCATTTCCATGCAGTGTTGAAGTAGTCAGAGAAGAGACAAGATAAGCACAGGCCTCAATGATGTGCAACCTGGGAACCAACCAATAATACCTGCTCTGATGAAAGAGTGAATTGCAAGGAAACTTTCAATACAAAACTGTCATTTCTATAACCCAGAATCACACCAGAGTAACTCCTGAGCAAAGACTTCAAAGCTCTTTTAGTGAGGCAGCATCATGCTCTCTTGAGGAGAGAAAAAATCTGAGGGCAAGGCAACGAGCTGTTCACATGCATTTGGTACAGAGCTCAGCCTGGGAGTTCTCCTCAGCTCCTCAAAACATGAGATTGCAAAACTCTGGGTTGAGCCTGCTGGCTCAAGCATAGTGTGCTGGAGACAAACAATTTTTGGAAAAAAACCCACATATTTTAACCTTGCTGCAAGAGTTTTAAAGCAGCAGCAACTGCCATAAAATGATAAAGGGAAGCAAAAATAATTTTAGTGAACTTGTAAGTGGATACATCCTCTTTCTCTTTGGATTTTTTTTACAGAGTACCTCTGGGGGTTGCGTATTAGTGGGGGCAGCTTTAAACTTGTTCAGCAGGAATAATTGTGCCGGGCATCTTTGTACATCTATTCCTAAGATCCAGCAAGCTGGATGCTCTCATGGTTTGTGTCCCCCTAAAGCCACTTCACCTGAATTACAGAATCACAGAATGGTTTGGGTTGGAAGGGACCTTCAAGATCATCTAGTTCCAACCCCCCTGCCATGGGCAGGGACACCTCCCACTAGATCAGGTTGCTCAGAGCCCCATCCAACCTGGGCTTGAACATTTCCAGGGATGGGGCTTCCACAATTTCCACAACTTTATGACAAAATAAATTTTTAAAAATAAATAAATTAATTTTAAAATTAAAAAAACAAAATCCAGCAGCACCAGGGTCTGAGGAACACGGAGAGAGATTCCACTGTACAAACACATTCCCTGACACAAACACTGTAAGCATCTGATTAAATGTCTGTCACAAGTAGGCCAGAGACAGATGTTGCTGTGGTGGTGACAGGGAATGTCAGTTCCTCTACCCTATCTGGATCAGAGACTACAGATCTTTGCAGATTCTAAATAAATCAAGATTATTTGGAAGAAAAAAAGTTATAACTATATATAAAGAAGGCCACACCACAAACATTTTTTTAGTACTTAAGATGAGATCCAATGTGAAAACCTGAGTAGGGAGTCAGACCCATGAACCAGAGCAGTTCTGCTGGAGACTGCCAGTGCTTCCATGACCAGGTCACTGAGGGTTGGCTCCAGGAAGGCTTCATCAGTGGCCCTGCCCGCAGCATCCCTGCATGCAGCAGAGTCTGTCTTGGAAGTGTCTCTGTCCGAACTCATGATTCCCTCTGGTTTAGCTGCTGCTAAAATCCTCAGGATGCAGAAACCAGGTGGACTGACACCCATGGACCGGACCCCAGCCCATGCTTAGGGGCACAGAGGCACTGCATGTGGCCACACCAAGGAGCTATTGCAAAACTTCAGATGAGATCCTGAGCACCTGTACCTCCAGATACCCAGATACCTTCCAGATAACCATCACCTTGGCAGAAACAGGCACCACGGCTGAGAAGACTACGTTGAACAGACACCCATTACATGACTCATGCACAGAATCACATTAACTTAATCAGATGCTAAGAAAAAAAGCCATAAATTGTGCAAGTTTATTATTGTCTGTGCCTTTCAGAGTGGCTCACTGAGCCCATGCTCCCTGGCACCTAGGGCTGCACACAGCTCTCAGATCGAGGGACAGATGGATTATGTAGATGAGGACAAAAATAAATGCCATGTAGCTGCAGGAAAATGGAGACAGAATTTACCCTGGAGCTGTTAGAATTAATGGACGACTAACAACCAGCATGGAAAACACATCAAGCAAGGGTTTGGGCTGGGAGAATTCAAAATGTATGGGGACAGAGTAGGGCTGCAGGCATTTAATCTGTTTGCTGGAAAACAGCCCCAGAGTTTAAAACTATTGTGATTGCTTGAAATCAACTGCCCTTTTATGGCACTAAAATATTATTTGTATACTGAGTACATGATGACTTGTAGAAACCCCTGTTCAAGTATATGCTTATATATGTATTTACCTTTATGTGATAGTTAATCAGTAGAGAGTGAATAACTTTCAATATGCTCTTCAAGGCAGCTGCCCTGGATTAGAAGAGGTAGCAGTGCTTATAGGAAAGGGAATGTGGATCTTCATCACATCCTGGGAGGGACGAATGTTTACATGTAATCTTCGACAGATGGGGATATTAATGCTTTCATTTTATGGATGAAGAAAAGAGATATTAGATGATTGCTGTGTATCACACAGTAGTGAAAGCTCTGGGATGAGGGTAAAATTCTGGGGTTTTAGGGAGGAAATCTCTTTTCTCTAGTTCAAGTGGAGAGCCTTCATGAACAGGATGATTTGCAGGGGGAGGCAGGAACAACACTGACAGCACTCAATTCTGAGGAAGGACCCAGGAGTAAATTACAGGAGGGGCAGTAGAGAGAGCAGGCCATAGGATACTAATATTTTAGTCAAGTTCATTATTTTTTTAAAAAAGATAACTCTGGGTTTAGAGGCAAGAATTGGGAAGAGCAGTAAAACTTAATCAGTGTCCCAAAGCTACTTCAGATGCTCTCTTTCAATGCAACAAAATGCTGAAACACATCCACACAAGCACATGTTGTTAAATCAATCACTATCATGACCTGTGCCTTGATCATCCTTCTTCCTTCCCCATCATTCTTGACTTCCTATCTGACTACAACTTGCCTTATTTTTAAACTACAAACTCTGCAAAAATTGGAATATGTGTGTGAGGGGAGCTTATAGCCATGGTGTTTATTATTGTACTCAATGTCAATTTATTTCCCCATTCTGACCTCCTCTCTGGGAGTTATTGATCCTGCCAGAATGACTGAGAACAAGTGGGGCTGAAGCCCTACTGTAATGTTGCAGAAATACAACAAATTTGCAGCCTCTGTAACAACAGGGAAGCCCTTTCCCAGGGCTTTTAAAAGAGCTTCAACTCCCTTGAAATAACCAGCAGGAACATGCAGAAGAGGAAACAAATACCAGGGAAGCTCAGTGCTGCAGGCACTAAAGGCTCTTATGGGTACTGGAAACAGGAAACTTAAGAAAACAGTAAAAGGGAAAGAGAAGGAGAAAAAGTGATTCTGGGGGTCAGTGTTCACACACAGCAATTGCTACTGCCACGGCCAACACACCAGCAGACCCAGGAAGTTTATAGGATTTGATGCTGCTGCTCCAAAATAATAAAGTCTTCTCGAAAGCAACGCTGCTAGTTGCTCGGTTTGGTGGTGCTTCTCCTGCCTCTGTGGCAGCCTTAGTTGAGATAAATGAAGGCAAACCAGTCTCTGAGCTGAGCTTTGTCAACCTGGTTTTGTTTGCGTGCTTTGACAAAACTCCTAATCAGGTCAGGATTAGTAGCAGTTGCCGAGATTTAAAAAGCCATTCTGTTAGCAGTGACCTACCAATGAAAACATTAAAAAATGGCTTGTGCTCTTGCTTGTGTTTTTATTTCTATATAAAAACAATGCATAAGAGGATTGGGACTGCTTCTTCCAGCTCTAAAAGAAAAATAAATATAAAATGTCAACTTTGGCTTTCACTATTTTTACTGAAGAATTTGCAGAATGTCTCAGATAGTGGTTGCCCAACTCTTAGCTAAGATGGCAGAATTACACAAACATTTAACAAGAACATATTTTCTCCTATATATTTTTAGGCATTTTAATGAAACAGAATAAAAACCCCCAAAGGACATTAATAGTCTTAATGAAAAGTTGTTACTCATCTCAGAAAAGCAGTTTTCATATGTATCTGTATTACTCTGGTTATCCAGCAAGACTATTAGGACAAGCCCTGGAGTTATTATAAAAATAAAGCAAGATAAGATAAATGGATAATGAAGGAAAAACCTTTTAGGCCTGGTCTGTGCAACATCAAGAAGAAAGGAAAGCAAACATAACTCTCTTCCCCGTGACAGGGAACCCTTAGATGGAGCTCAAGACATTTAGCAGCAATGAGATATGGGGGGAAATGGGTCAGTGCCTGAGAAGAGAAGGGAAAGAAAAAAAAAGTTATTTCCATTATTGTCTGTATTTAGACCTTTGTTGCCTTCCCTCTTACACACAACTGACACAGACGGTCTTGTACCCTGTTTGCAACTATTGATGAAACGAGATGTGTGCCCATAACTGACGCACTGAGATCGCTCTGTGTGAAAATCAACAGGATGCTGATATTGCTGACAAATGGCAAGTAAGGCTGAATATTAAATGAAACATTCATTTAAAAACTCCCAAAGCAAACAATAAATGCTCTATACATCTAGGCTGAATGTGATCAGAGCAGGACAGCTGAAAGGACCACTATGCAAAAGACATAACGTCTGAGAATTGCATCCCAAAACAAGTTAATTCACTCACCTTGACTGACCTACTTCCATGGCTTCCCTCCACCTCCTCTGCCAGGACACAGAGGGTCAAATTCTGCCTATGAGTACCCGACTGGGTTACATTACTGAAATGCTACTGTGGTCTATGATGCTCCTTTGTAATGGAAATCAACAGATAATGGCCAGGCTACCTTTATTTCACCACTGTTTTTTTGTTTTTCAGGAAGTCTACAGATCCTTAACCCTGTCAAGGGCAATCTGCCCACAACAGGCTCACTCCAGCTCTTCACTGCTCCAAAACCAAATGACCCAGGACCTGATGGGCTAAAGAAAAATCCCAAACAAGTGCTGCACTCTGGGGAATATTTGGACAAGAAGGAGCCAAGTTGAGAGAAGTTTTTGGCCCAGTGTGGTCATGAAGTAAAATCTGTGCTCCTGCAAGGCAAGGAAGGGTAGTGTCTGGGGCACCACCAGGGAGCTGTATTCCATTGAGTTTGCATTACAATTGATTTCTAAGCATAACCCACTGATTCAAGCAGACTCTTCTTGGAAGGACATGGCACTTGAGCAGCCTCACTAACAGAGAAGAGGTAGATAGTTGTATTGTTGTATTTCCCCCACCCAACATCCTTCCCTTCCCATCCTCACACCTTCTGCTCCTGCATTGCATCCTTGGCAGTGCAGATGGCTGCCTACAGCAAGGCAGGGCAGCAAGATGGGAGAAGCCACCGCTCTGCACAGCAGTGAGGCAGTGGTCATCACACCAGGGCCCATCACTTGGCCACCCTTGCAACCCCCCTGGCAGAGCCTCTCCCACCCATGAGGTGCTCTTGGCAGGAGGGCTGTCATGGGGTGGAAGCTGCCCCTAGGAAGGGGCATAGCCCCCTCTGTTCACCTGGACTACCTACTCCTCTGTGTGGCTTGAGCATGTCATCAGTCACTCCAGACTATCCCTCAACAGCTGGAAGATAATGGCTATTGATTAATTTAAAAAAAAAAAAAAAAAAAATCAGATTCAGCTTAGAAAACTGAGCCTGAGCCTCTTCCCAGACCTGTGTTCAGTCCTGGGAAAAATCAGTAATTCCTGATCCTAAACACAAAAGACACTGAGTGGGACTTCTACCTGTATACAAATAGCAGGAGTGGGAATTTAGCTGCCAAAGAAACAGAAAAGCTCCAAACTGCGAAGGGTTTAAGAAGATGAGTGGGTTTTTTCCACATTCAAAAACTATTTTCCCCCATTTTGAAATCTATTATTAATTTACCATCGCTCCTCTTTCAGCAGCCATGGCTTGACAAGCCTTTGAACTCCTTCTCCTCCCACCTTTGAGAGGCTCCTTGCTCTGGATACAGCCCTCAGAGCTGCAGAGGGAATGGAGCACATCTGGGTGCAGGATAGGTGCAGGGCTCTGGCAGCCTCAGGAGAAGTCAGCAGCATCACCAGGCCCCATGAAGAGCCAGTGACCCTAGCCAGATGAGGAGATGGCAGCTTCCATGCAGAAGTCCACCTGCCCATGTCTGCTGTCCCTCTGGCCATGTCAACTGCCAAGGGTCAGCTCCTGGGGTCCAGCTCCTGGGCTCACCAGCTGCAGGGGAGGAAAGAAACGCTGCCAAAAGCATTCCCAGGTTACTGGTGGAGCCTGCACACCACAGGGGCACTTATGAAATAACCTTTTCAGTGCTTGAGTATGTTGGGCACATCTGTTACAAGTCAGAACAGTTTTATATGAAAGGATATATTTCTGCCTTTGACTAACAGAAGATGCTGTGGCTTGTGTGATCTTCTTCCTCGACTCAGAGACAGAGCAATGCACAGCTCCCAGGTGGTCAGTAGTGCTGGCACGTGGCAGGGCAGTGTGACAGGGCAGCATGGCCAGGCAGTGAGGGCAGTGCAACAAGGCAGGGTGACAAGTGCACAGGTTGCCACTCCAAGCTGTTAGACGAGGCACAGTTATGCCAGGAGCTACACAGGCACCTCCCTGAGGTTGTCCAGGCTGGGAGCTCCTGTGCAGCTC
The DNA here is from genome assembly GCF_020740795.1 of Apus apus. Classification (NCBI taxonomy): domain Eukaryota; kingdom Metazoa; phylum Chordata; class Aves; order Apodiformes; family Apodidae; genus Apus; species Apus apus. The sequence goes on from NC_067282.1 coordinate 20,237,115, forward strand.
CTATTCCCAGCAGGGATTCTCCACGGGCCACCTTTAGCCAGAAGTACAATGCTGGTAAAGCAGCTTTATCATACAACAGGGTCCTAAAACCTGTTTTCTGTAGTTTTTACATCCAGTGCAGTGGCTCTTCAATGACTTACAAGCTGGTTGAATGGAATCTGTAAGGAAAAAAGAAAACTAGTTGGTTTGATTAGAATATGAAATGAAAGTCATGGCTGACAAAGCAAGCAAGCATTAGATACCTCAGTTCCCAAGGTCCCTGGTGGGACTTGTGAGGTTTAATGGAGACATGCATTTGTATCATCAACTTTTCTGATCCAGGGAATATAGATTTGGCCTTTTCCCAGATTATAGTTTCAGAGTCTTCCACAGGTTTGGGGTTTTTTTGGGGAGGGGGATGGATCCGGGGTGTTCAGGAGAACTGAGATCTGCTGCAGAAATAACTAAAATGTCCCAGGTGATTTTTGTGATCTCTGACTGGGTTTCGTTTACAGGTGATCAAATCAGTAGATGAGAAAGAAAATTTAGATTAAGTCCTACTAACTTGTATGGTTGCTTGAAGCTGCCTTGGGACACGCAGCCCCTGTGCTGGGAACTTCTTGGACAGACAGTGCAACCTTGTAAAACTACCAGTGAAACTCTTAACTCAAGCTCCTTTACATCTGCCATAGCTTTGAAGGGAAAGCAGGTTTATACACAGGACGAAGAATAATATATGTGGCAGAAGGGTGTTGAAAACCATCTCTCACCTGTCTGAGCAATGCTTTCTCCTATGGGATGCCAAAGATTGGTACCAATTTGTCCCCAAAGACACGTCTCTGGAAAAGTATGGCAATGTTTTGCATCATCTAAACTTAGCACCCATGTTAAGGAAAAGAGCTATCAGAGAAAGCTTCCCAAATCAGTGCTCTGATTCCTCTTTAGCTATCTCCTATAGAGTGATTACAGAGTTCCTGCACTCTGGGGAGTGGTTCACATCTCTCAAACTGCATCTAATTAAATCACAAACCTAATTTTCAGCCACAGCAGAAGTTGTCCCAGTTTCCTCTCATTTGTGGGGCTCAGATGTGACTGCCATTAATGTACTATGTCCATGCACATAGTTACCCAAACCACCTGTGAGGGACAAGAGTGAAATGAGACACTGAAGGAAATGCTGGTCAGTGTGGGATGCCTCACTGCTTCCTCACGGAAGAGTTGGTCTGTGATGGTGGCTTGAGCTGACAGGAGAGCGCAGCACTGGAGATTAATTGCTTCTAATGAGCAGCACTGCAGGCCACAGAAAAGGATGAACTCAGGACTGACTCAGAAATTACAGCACTTTAACCCTCTGTGGTATGAGTCCCATCACTGGGCACCACATCCCCACGCCTGGCAGGGAGAGAGGATTTCAGCAGAAGTCTGTTGCCCACAGCAAAGTAAGAAGCAGGATCCCAGCCCAGCTGACTTGGGAGGAACAGCCACAGCACTGTGCAAAATACTTGTCCCATCACAGCCTCCCAAACTCAGCAGGAAGTTGTATAAATCCCTCCTTTCAGGACAGCCTTATTTTCCAATCTTGATGAAACCTCCGTATTCCCTGAGCACCTACCCTGCACTGCTGCAGCAGCTCTGCCAGCCAGGGCTGCTTGCATGTCAGTGGAAATGAAGGGTAACTCTGCAGGCCTTAAGAGGTGCATGCTGAATTTACACCTCTGTGAAAGAGCTTGGGTATCTGCCATCTGGAAGAGCTGTACGAAGATACTTTCTCTGTGTGTGTGTCCCACCCCATTCCCTCATTTTTTTTTCTTTTTCTTTTCCCTTTCTGGAGCTCTTTTTTGTGAATACATCTTTCATTTAAAAAAAAAAAAAAAAAAAGCAAACCCAGAAACAGAATGTTCCCAAGTTGTGGCAGCTACCTGAGGTAGCTGTGAAAATAGCAAACACAGGATAGCTCAGGGTTTTAGATCACATCAGTGGTTCAAGATCAGCCACTGTTTCTCTTTCAGGCAATTTCTGCAGGGTTCATCAAGTTTGCCATCAGGTCCATCAGGATTCATCAGGTCAGTGCACAAAAGTGCACAAACTATTCCTGTGCCATCATCCCATTGGAAAGCCTCTAAGCTTCCAGAAGAAGCAGGGGGAGGAGACAACATGGCTTCATGCACACAGGAGGAAACCTTCAGTCCAGCAGGCATCAGATCCATCTGCAGTTCTCCCACCCCTGGCACGGGGGTTCAGGCCACCCCACTGCTGTGCCAAGTGGAGCCCCGTGGGGAGGGAGGCTGCTGGGCTGGGAGGACCAGTCCTCTCAGTGGCTGTCTGCACTGGGATGAAACGGAAGGAGAGAAGCAAACAAGCTGTAGATTTTCACATAATGAATAGCTGTGGTTTCAGGGGGTACGAGGAAGATCCGAGTGACTTAATCATTTGAGTTAAACCCATGGAACTGCCTCAGCTGGATAAAGAAACTGGGGAAGAAGAAAGTCACTCATTGAATTGTGACAGTTTGGTGGAAAACGACTACGGCTTTTCCAGACTGTTTCCATGTCAGAACTGACCTACTTTTTAAATACTGAAGAGGTGAGAGTGTTACAGAGCTGCAGAAGAGCCAAGCTTTTCCAGCCTGAGCAGAACCATAATTTCAGGGAAATTGTCGGGAAACTGTAGTTGGTGGATCCTGCTTTGTCTTTCGCAATTTGGGCAGAGGATCTTTTCCAGAGAGCAGAGCACGAATGGGTGATGAGAGGGAGCCGGGCAGAGGGAGGTTAGATGCTGCATGAGCCACTCAACAGCTGGTTCTGGGCAGATGTTGGTCACTTAGAGACTGGTGACAATGGAGCCCACTAATTAGGGCACCGAATCATTAACCATAGAAAAGAGATCAATTCACTTTGTGGTGTGAAAAAAGACTGAAGGTTCATGCTGTGCTGCTTATTTGGACACATTCACCTTTCTCTCTGATCAAAACACACAAGTCTAGGAAATGCTTTTCTAGAAATCCTTAAGCCATAACCATTTCAAACAACTTTGACCAATTCACCAGTTGCTCCATAAATCTTTCCTAAGGATTTTGATCTTGGCTAAGACACTTGAGATTGTTGTTAATGCATTTCTGAGAACAGGAGAGGATGCATTATTCTACCTGGTTGTTCTTGTACTCTGAGACCACAGTCCATGGAATGACAGGAACTGTAGTTTAGCTAATCCTTAAGGGTTTCTACTGAACATATCCTAAATCATATAAGCTAAAAAAGTATTCAATGTGGAAGATTTATTGTCAAAAGAATTTAAATAATTAAATACATAAAAATACACGTTTTACTTACTTTATACAAATTTTTACAAATGTAGTAATCATGAGAACAATATTTTAAGCAATTTCAGTGCTTTGGTGTTGAAGTAATTTGACTGCAAGCTGTAATACATATTTTTACCAAGTAATATATATTTAAATTAATCTTTATTCTAATAGAATTATTTAGAAAACTAATCTTTTAAAATAGTTCAAGTCCTTCCTTTAATGATATAAGCCACGTATCTGTGACTAGATCAGTTTGCAGGACACTGTACTTCTGTGTAAGAAACAGCTGCTCTAGAGCATCCTAAGCTCAAACTTATTTTAGAATGTGGTGGTAAAAACAAAACAGATGATTGCATAGGATGTTTCCTTAAATGATGTATCTTATAATACAGTTTCCAAGAAAAAAACAAACAAACAAACAGGAAAACCTGACATGCAAGAAAAGCTGTATAAGGGAGATTTGCTTATTATGTTTTGGGGTTTTTCTCCATGTATTACTGATCAAGAATGTGCTCTTAAGAAACTACAGGCTAATGTGTGGACAAGGGAAAATGTCCCCTACAGTAAATGAGAAGTCACTCATTAGCAAACTGCTTGAATGCTACTATAAGGTACTAGTGCAGCTGGCCCGGTTCCTGAGAACAGAATTATTCATTGCCATGGTTACCCATGCTAGAAATATTACCCTCTACAAGCATTGTAAACAAGGATCCTTTCACAATGGTGTAAAAATTAGAGCACTTTAAGCAATTTAAGGAAATTATAAATTGTACAGAAGATGAAGTTGTGCCTTGTAAGCACTGTAGCTTTTCTAACACCAGAGGGGTTTGAAAACCCTCTGCAAAGATCGGATTCTCTCCCAGCCTACACGCTGAGAGCAGGGTCAGAGCCTAACAAGTGTCACAACACCTTAGCAGCACACAACCCCTTCCATGGGTGGTAGGTCCTCAGTGGAAGTATGCTGTTAAAACCATGCAGGAGGGTCTGATAATAGTGGCAGCAGAGGAAGATAAGAGGTAGGAAGTTATCACATGTGTTGCTGATGAAGCTTTCCCCATGAAGAGTATTGTGGAGCTAATTTGCAATTTGACCTTCAAATCATAAAGGTAGGATGGTCCCTGGAGCTAGTGCAGGCTTGGACAGAAACAGCAGCTGCAAACTAGGCTTCTCTCCTGCACCTGTGCTTGAACAGCTGGAGCAGAAGATACTGCAGCAAGGGACATTTGTGCTGTGCAAAGGCCCAGCTACAAGGTGGGCTGGTTGACATGCAGGCAGGCAGCAGGTGAGTGGGAGAATCAGGACTAAAACTCAATTGTCCTTTGGTCCTCTGAGTGCCTTTTCCACTTGAACGCATTTCCTCAGGGTAGACTCAGTATCCCCAGAGGCCCATGTCTTCTCACCAGTCTATCAGTCCTGTAAAGCCATGAGAGTGATGGCTCCAGCACAGCAGCAGCCAGGAGACACTCTCATCCAGTTGGGGGTCCTCAGGAAAGTACAAAGACATCTTAAATAAATAATACGCTGTTCATATTGGAGAGGTTGCTGGGCTAGTGCTTCACCTTTCATAAAAGAAAGTATCTCTTTGTGGGAGTATGTAAAAGAAAAAAAAGGAAGGTGAGCTGAGGCTTGGGGAAAAGCAGCAGCCTTCAAGTGCACTGTCAGCAGCAGCAGCTTCACTGTACCTGCTGTAAGGAGGTGCACGGAGCTCATCTGGGTCAGGATGTTACTTTGGAAGAAATCTTCCCACCCCTCCCACCATCCCTCCATCACCTCCCAGTCCTCAGCCACCACATACAGTGCAAGAGCTTGTGTGTCCCTTCTCTCCCTGTCGGGACAGCACAAGGTCCCCAGGTTCACCAGGCTCCAGGAAGGCACCCACGCATGTCTGCTGTGGGGTAAAGTGTCATTAGTCATGTGTAAATAACAAGGCTGTTTCAGAAAGTCTCATGGCAATATAATACACCTCATTGGAATGTTCTTCTTCTCTTACCTTTCTTTCCTTTTGAGCCTGCCCATTTTAAGATCTATTACATCACATAGGAACACATAAGGTGTTTGTGGGTTTTTTTGTCTTTCAGTGAAGTGTAACGAATGTGTGGAACTCATAGACACAGGGTATTACTGAGGCAAAGAAAGAGCCACTAAAAGTTAATATTTATGTCTGTGGGAATAACTTTCTTTTGCAGCAAGTGATATAAACAATTTTCACCCAGAGACAAATCGCTACCTGAAGTTACAAAGGTACCCTTTCTGTCAAACAGACACTGCATAATTATCCAGACCATCTTAATCTTTGCAAAGTATCTCTTCTGCTGGTATCTGAGGACAGCAATAGACTGCCTGATCACGTAGGTCACCAGTCCAACCAACTTGTCAGTTCCCACATTGCCCTTTGCCAGAGGCATGGCACCACATCACTCTGCAAGGCTCAACACCTGGCTCATCAAATCCCAAGTACAGCTGCCTTCTGGCTGCACGGTGGGAGCAATGAGTAGCTACTGCTGCCATCCCCAGTGGAAAACTGGAAGTGAGGAAGGCTGCAGAACATCCCTGTATGACTGGTGTTATTTCCTAGTCTGGCATTTCTTTATTTTAATGAAAGCAGAGAGTCTGTGGCCATCAGCAGGTCAAAGCTGTGTGGGACAGAGCAGAAAGGCCATCTGGAGACAAAAGCATCTGTAGTCTGGTCTAAGGACAAATATATCAAGAGGCACAAGATGTTTTAAGCCCCACATCTCTCCTTCACCTGCCCGTGACAGGGGAAGGGTCCCCACCGTGGGGCTTCAGCTGAGGAAGGACTGTAACACCCCCCTCCCACTGCTCCATGATGCTGCCAATTCCCCTTGATGCCATTCCTCTCCAAGTCCTTAATCCCACATTTGCAGAGCCCTGGGGTCACCAGCACTACAGGCGGGGGGAAAGAAACACATCTTCATAGCCCCTCTTCAGCCAACTCCTTACCCTGGGAATTTAGCACTACTATCCCATGTAAAAAATATTAAAAAGAGAGGTTTTTCCTCCTCTCTTATTATTCAGGTTATGGTCACATCTGCAGCTGGTGAATCTAGTCAGGATGGGGGGAATGAGAGTGCGGCTGTTGCACCAGGGCCCTGCCCACATCTCAAGTCACTTCACAGGCAGTGGGGTAAAATCTGAAGGATTTGGCCACACGAAACATTTCCTGCAGAAGGATCACAATCCCCATTTAGAGGTGGAAGAACCAAAGAGGTGGAGTTTTGCACTGAAGGTCACCGAGGACGTATGTGAAAAGATACCACAGCCTGACTCCAATTCCCTGCCCTATTCCACAGCCGCTCTGCTCCTTCTCCAAGCCATGTTAAGCAGCCCTGGAACAGCACTGAGGAGCCTCCATCAGCCCTGCAGAAAAGCCCTGGGGAGGAAAGGGTTCAGTGGTGCAGAACAAGACAAGCAGCCTGCAAACCTCAACAAAGTGGTCCTTACCTCTGCCCTGCAGCTCGGGCAGGGGCTGTCACTGGCACACCAGAGTGATCCTGGCTGCATGGGGGAGCTTCTTCAGCAGGGAGGTCTGACAGGGCCATGGGAGCTGGAGGTTGGTAACCTCCTGAAGAAGCACTAAATCTCACGCTCCTGCACACCATCCGACTGGAGAAAAACAGATGTGACAACTGAAATTAAATCCCTACGGAGAAAGAGAAATCGGGGAGCTTGTTAAGAAGCCCAATGCCATCTGGAAGGCAGGAAGAAGAAGGCATCTGTGAGAAAGTGGCATCTCTGGGGAAAGCCTGGGTGCTTGCAGCTGGCACAGTGAGACGAAAGGATAGGGACTAGCTGACAGGCCTGGCCCGCCCTGGAAATCAGAGCAGAGGGTGAAGGGATGGTAGGTTTTTTTTCATTTTCAGGAGACTTCAGGGTATGTAGCAGAATCTAAAATAATCACCTCATGCTGATTGTTGTCCTTGGCAGGAACAGTAACTTTGTGGCCCAAAGGGGAAATGAGAGCACATTGGGCTCTTGATTTGCTAATAGGAGTCTTTTGTGCTGTTTATTGGTTCAGAGCCATCTCCTAGGCCTTAACCCTTTACTCCTTAGTTGCCATGAAAACGTGTGGTCTTCCTTGGCTATGCATTTTATTTTTCAGAGGTAAGAACCGCTCTTTCTGAGCTTTCAGTAAGCTCCCATCATTGGTGCTAAATCTGGGGCATGGAGAGGGAAGAGGAGACCTGTGCCATGGTAACAGAGGCCTTTGAAATAGTAACTGGTTTTCTAGTAACTGATATTTTCTGTAATTCAGCCCAGTGAACACCAGCTTCACACTGGCCTTCTCTTATGGAAAGGAAGTACAAAAAGCTTTTGCTTTTGGTTAGTCATGTAAATCCTCTGATGAAGCCTATTCTAACAGAAGGGTAGTAAAAGGCTGTGCTATAAATAGTGCTGTGTGTTTGCCTGCACTGAGGCAGAAATGCAGGGTTTCATAGCTTGGATTGAGGGTCTCGGTCGTTTCAGAGCCAGGGGCTGATATTTGCCTTTATGCTTATGCTCTGATGTCTGTTTTGTTTTCTAATACACTCATTTACTTTAAATCAGTCTGAAAAGACATTACATCTCAAGAGAGAACTAAGATCCAACATAGACAAGTGAACTTAACCGTGTAATCAGGTCCAAGTGCTTTTTCATAAAACTTGCAGATTTATAGGGCTTTCTATCAGGCCCTAAGAAAAAAATAATACAGGCAAATTCAGCATCATGTAGGGATGATAGTCATAAATATTCTAAGCCCCTGGTAAAGCAGCAATAGGCAGCTCTGTGAAGGATGCAGGCACCATTTCTGTAGTTGCTGCATATGAGCATTTCCTACTGACTTGAATGAAACTGTTCAGACAGAGTGACTGCGTAATCAGGCCCTAAATGTGGCATGGTGATGACTGGATTTGATCTAATTGGAAGGATCAAAACCTTATTTTGTTAACATGGGAGAAAAAAAGACATCTATAAGCAAAACAGTAGTAGGACTGATTTTTTCACTATAAGCACTGTATTTTTGTATGATTTGTTATCTGTCAGTAAACAAAATCTATTAGTGCAGAATGTGAAGGGTAGAAACTCCAAGAAAGAAAGATGTAGATCTAATCAATCCCTACTGTAAAGATAGACTAACACTAGTTGAATTCTCATCTGTCTATTTTTCATTAAGAAATACTCAGAACAATTCATTTGATTTTTGTCACCTTCATTTTTCTACATCATTTCAGTAGAATAGATGTTTTATTCATGCTCACTTTAGATTCTGGCTAGTATCTTCACAGCTATAATCAAGAGCAGGTTTTTCACTACTTAAATTTGCTAAGAGACATTTACCTTTATTTATTCTAAACTTTTTTTTTTTTTCAAAATCAGGTTGTGTTTTCATCTTTACAGCTGAACAAATGGAGCCGGGTGGGAATAGAAGAGATTTGCTTTACATGATATACAGATTTAGCATAATTTATGCTCTTATAATACTGTTTGGTCACAGGATTTCTGTTTAATTTGCATTCTGCATGTCACCCTGCATGTTCCCAGCTCCATGCAAGGAGCTCAACACCATTTGTTCCCACAGCTAACAGCTAACAGCCTACAGCTAAATGTGTTCTTGAAGCATCATGAGCCACACAGGTGCCTTGGAGCCAACCATCTCCCTGTGAGGCAGGAGAGGACACTCCGGCCCGCAAGGCTTCTGGCTGTCCTAGGCTTAGCTGCCTCAACCTCTCCCACTGCCCCCGTGATGCTGCTGCATTTCTACCCAGTCAACCTCTGCTCATTCAGGACCTCCACCCAGACGATCTTTACTTAAGTTTCTCCTCTGCCCAAAGGACCTAGGAATTTCAAGTGACACTGCCAGAGAAGTTTGACATGGCTGAAGGAAGAGCCTCTCCATTACTCCCACAGTGACACACAGGAGAGCACACCCAGCCACACAATGTTTTTGAGCCTGCCCACTGTGGGTTCTAAAGGGAGAGTAAAATTTTATCATAAAACCTCAGACCATAAGTTCTGAGCAACAACACAGCCAAGAGCAGATTATTATGTTGATCAGGCTTTAGAATCTAGTACCTGCAGCTTTCTCTAAATTATGTCACAACTGGAATGGAAGTGATGAAAGAGAGACTCGGATCTCCCTGGTGTGGACCAGCACTCTGTCAGAAAGCACAAGACTTTCCTCCCCTCTGGTGGCAACCCCTGGCTCCAGGTCACCTCACTTGGGGCTCATGTGGGAGTGCTACACAGAACCACTTTGTGAACAGTCTTTGCATAAGGACACAGCTCAGCATGGGTGGTTTGTTAGTCTTTGGAGTAGCTGCGGGGAGCTGTACCTCAACAGACTCCTTGCATTTCTCTGTTCTGTTTAACATAGTTGCTATGGGTCTTCATCTATATATTTTTAATTTTTTTTTTTTTTTCCTTAAGCTGGAAAAAATACTCATATTGGTCAAGGACAAGAGTCCTTCATCAGTGAGAACAGGAGATCTCGTGTTCCCAGGGTCTAACTGAATATCTGAGCCAAGTGTTAAGGGTCTTTGTGGAGTAAAAGGAGTGATGTGTCATTAGAGATGAAGCAGGTTCTTAGTCCTCAGCTGCCACTGCAGCATCCATAGCTGCTGAAATAACCCTTTGCAGAACCTTTGAGCTTCCTTCCCATCCCCCTCAGGGCACTGTGGAATGGTTTTAATTGGAAGCAGATGTGCAACGTGGTAGGTAGGAGCAGGCGTCTGCTCAAAGCAAGCTCCTACTAAATAACTCTCTACAATGATTTTGAAAGGAAAAAATACCATTATTCAAGGGTAAGGATTTAAAATGAGACCAGTACTCACTCACAGCCAGTTGACTGGTCCATTAGTTTGGCCACTACTCCTTACCAATTATTAAGAGTCAATAATATTATATTCTCTTTCTTGCTTGATAGATTTGCAAATTGGATGTAGCACTCATCTCCAATGAATGGGTTACAGGGAGATTCCCAGGTCATCACTCCCATTGCAAACACTTTTCCAGTAAGAGGGCCATGAAAATCATAGAGATGCACTGTCGGGAATGACCCATCTTGATTTTAATTGGGAAGGGACAATATTAGAAACTCAGCCTCCTCATCTTAATTTCAAAAAGAGTATTTGGGCCAAGTCTCCCAATTTCATGAGACTTTCCGTTTTCTCTGTCACAGTGAATCTGCCAGGTTGCTCTAGTCTGGTTTTGTGCAAGATGTTAACAGCAGCATCACACAGACCTACAGTTATCAAGATTCATGAGGCTGATGTATTTGCCCTGCACTTCATTCCAACTCCTTTGCCCCCCAAAATCCCAGTAGCTATTCTTGGACACAACTAGGTAATCACTGGGCAATCTTCTGTGGCAGGGAATCCTTTAAACTACAACTCTTCTTCTTCCAGATGCACAGGATAAAAGACATGAACACCCAATAGGGGATATGGGCTGTGAAGGCCTGAATGTAAAACTGGTTGTGCCTTCAATCAGTAGGAAAACATTTCTTCACCCTTATTCCAGCCACTGGAAAGAGGAGTTATGCTTTTTGTGAACATAGGATCAATTTATATTGTGTCACCATGTTCTGCTCCTTACTTGCACCATGAGTTTTCTCAAACCTTTTGCTTGGTTTTCCTTGAAAATTTTTAAGCAGCTTTCATTCCAGTTCTTACTCTGGCAAGTTCAGTACCTTCCATGGACAAGTAGTAACATGGGAGGCTTCATGAATCCTTAGCAAGGCAGTGCTACTTAGCTAAGTGAAGTAAAACTTAAAGATTAAACCTAGATTGATGCAAATGCTTTATGCATCTTCCAAATTCAAGATATTCAGAGGAAGTTGCAAAACAGAGGTTCTAATAAATGTCACTTCATAGTCATAAAAGTCAAGTTCCAGTTTTAAAAGTAGGAAATGTAGCTTGCAGCAGACTGCATTTTCTAGCTGTCACACCAAAACTGCAACTCCGAAGTCAATCTGTGCCAAAAGAACTAGTGTCTCTGCTGGCTTCCTGACCAGGAGAACCAAGAAGAAAAGCTGATTTGAAAGACAGAATGAAACTCACTCCATTTCCATTGTCTAAGTGGTTTAAGCAGGGGCAGGGGGAGAGGGAGGAAGAAAAAAGAAAAATAACTTGCTGATGAAACAGAAAACCACAATACCAAAACTCTCTCATTTATCAAAGTCCTCCCCTAAGTAATTAATTTAGTGTTGTTATTGTATCATGTTATTAGTAAAACTACTGCTAAAGGCATTTCTACATAAAAATGAAAATGCACACATGCCCAAGTATTCTCTTTTATGCTATTTTGAGGACTTAATTCCCTCATGCCTTGCTTTCAAAAGCCTAGTATTTTCCAGTGCACTGAACAGATTAGCTCTATCCCTAGCTTGAACATCAAAAAATAACCTTCACATTCATCAATGAAAAGTGATAACTGATTTTATTAACTGTATTCATTATAACACATAATGTGACAGTGGGAATATTTTTCACTGTAAGATTTTTCAATGGAAGAAAAGTGCAGTTAGTCTGAGTTCCTTACATTCATTAGAAGCAAGACTATTGAAACCATCAACATTTACAATGACACATAAGCAAACACCAGAATCAGTGCCAATAAATACACAGAGTACCAAAATAAATATTTACAGAATTAAAAATATAATAAACACTGCTTAGTATATCCTCATGAACTGCCAGGGAAGAAACACATCTATTGCTATCATTTAGGCTGTAAATACATTACGAATACCATGATTCAAGGAGACATATACTCATTAAAGTTTGTAGAGGTGGAAAGAGCAGAGTATGTCTAACAGTCTGTTACGAAAACACCCCCCAGAGTGTTCTGAGCTTTCACTCAGAAAAGTTGGTGCACACAGACTCACCAGATTATTAGCAAACCGTTTAGATAAGAAGAGGGGGGAGTTCTGGCTTTTAATCACTCGTTATCTTGAGCAGGTCATATGCTACCTTACTGGAGGTGGCTGACCCAAAATATACGGGGGAAATTGTAATTAACAGCTATCCGTCAGCTACAACACAATTTACAGAAACAGATTAAGTGACTTCTAACATGACACATCTGTCCCTTTCAGCATGTAGCCCCAAGAGCATCAGTCTGCCAGATGCAGTGTGGAGCAGTCCTTGCTACGTCTTCCTCGGGCACACCATGATATTTAAGCACAACTGGGCTGTGACAAAAGACTGAAGCCATGCTGTGTTTTCTGGACTTACTGAATCTGTATTTTCACCAACCACATTCATTCCCTAATTCAGCAGGGCCACAAGCCTCAACACTAGAGCTTTTCTGAGAGAGACACTCTGCTGACAAACACAGCAACAAGATTCAGATGGGGCCAAATTTTGGGATCTTCATTCAGTCTTAACAACAACTGACACCATTAATAGATCCACAGTTTTCAGAGGGAATACTGGTGGACTGACATATTGTTCAGCTGTTGCAATGTGTCCCACAGCAGAGGATTTACTTCAGTTTTACACAAAGGCAACAGCTTTAGTCTGCTGCCTCATTGAAAAAGCAGGGTATCATTGCTTTCATTAAGCTGTAGGCTGCAGAAAGTTACTTGCACTCTACCTAGGACTTGGTGGTGGTGCTGCTATATGGTGTGTCTTATGCTCCCTCCCCACTTGCCCTTGGGTGCAGCCAGTGCTCACCACCCTGCCAAGGGCTTGGGTCTTCGCATCTCCCTGGCGAAATGAGGGTAGAAGAGCAGTGAGATGCCATGAGTTGGTGCTCAGCTACTGGGGCTTTGTGGAAGTCTCTGTGCTAAAGCCACCTTCAGAAACAGAAGCACTGGGCACTGCTCAGGTGTTGAAGAGAGCAGTCACACTGGCAGGAGCACCAGCATCAGCACACCGAGGTCCTGCCACTCACTCACACAGTCTGGCTCATACTTTAGTGAATCCAACCATCAATGCAAGAAAAAAAAAGGAGCCGGATCTTAAATGCATATATATAACTCTCCTTTTCCACATGGTCCAGAGGTCTAGCCCTTGCTTTCATCCCATCAACCCTCCCACCCCAGCACAGCACCACCACCCTGGCTTTTCTTGCTGCCATGCAGTCTGGCAGACACCTCCACTTGGTGACATCCCGCACCCCTCTGCTGGGTCCACATGGCAGGGTCAGGCAGCAAATGATCCCAGTGACAGTGCCTTGCTGCCCCAGTCCACGCAGTGCAGCTGAGTCAGGGCAGACCTTCCCCTTTGCAGCCATTAACCAAGAAACATCACCAGATGTGTAGCTTTCACATTTTAAGGTCAGGATTAATTCAAAGCAGATGTAGCCTATTTTCTTTTACAAGAACATTATGTTCACGCTTCCAGTGCACATGCATAAAAGGCCCATGGAAACAACCTAATACTGAAATAGCAACTGTTTTGATGCAACATCATCCAACATAAAAAAAATCTGTTAAAAGTTCTTTCCATTCAGTCCCTACATGCTGTTCTCCCTAAAATTGGATTTAAGACCTGTCTGTGAAACAATTAAGGGGAGGCATCATTAGGTACCATATAAAAAACCAAGAACAATGACACAATAAGCAGGAGGTTTAGCACTCTGGGAAGGATCTGCTCCTGTTTTTGCCATCAGAAGTTAAATTAAGGAAGGCAGTGATTGTGTTAGCTGTAATTTAAACACGCTGAGCACTGGATTTATGTGCAGGAGTAGCTGCTTGTTAAATTGAAAAACAACGGAAAGACGTGTTTTGCATTCAGATCAGTGAAAATACTAGCATAGAAAAGCTGGCATAAGCACCTGAATAATGTTCATCTTTTAAAAAAGGGAAGACTTATTCAAGAAATGCTTCCTATTTCCTTCAAGATTAAGAGATAAAGGACCTTCACCAGTTCTTTCTGGAGTCAGTGGAAGCCTTGCCACAGCAAAACTGGGCCACAGAGATTTATCAGACCATGTTGGCAAATGCCAGTTTTCTAACTTTGTGGCCACAGCTGGATTAGCTTCTATTGCAGAGCATTGCTTGGATGGGATGTTAGAGTAGGCAAAGCAATCTCATCTTAGCCATTGCTAGAACAAGCCTGTCAGCCAAGCAGTTTAAACTCCTTACCCTGTGAATCACATAACCTTTTCCTCTCTCCACTACAACTCTGGTTCTCTTTGTTTAAATAAGTGCAGAAATGAGAAAGACAAGCAGTTCTTACCAATGATAAAGAATATCTGGGCAGTCTCCATAAAAAACAGCTTCTGGGCTTTCCTACAAGAGTGACATGCTTCCCTGCTAGATTGGCTAACTGTCCACCACAGGAAAGTGGAAGGATGTATTCCACTCTGTGCAAAATATCACTCACATCCTCACTCGTGTATATTAGATCATATAGCAGATACCTCCATTTTAAGTATATTTTCTGCTTGTTATGGAGGTGGATTAATTTTTTCCAGACCAAGAAGTAGGAGCAAAAACCTCCCGAAGGACACACTGGCAGCAGCTCCTCTTTTCTCGTGCTGGAAGGCTATGTCAGAAGTCTCTTTCCTACAGTATGGTTGAGAGGGAATGAGAGACAGAGAAAAAAAAGGTGGTCCCAGGCAATAGTTCTCACTGGTTTGGATGTGTAAGACCGCTAAGGCAGGAAGAGCTTTAACAAACTGCTTTTGCAGGAGTAAAGGCCTCCAAGGATGTGGCCTGCATGGTTATAGCTCTTATTCCTTTGTATATGGCAAGTTCTTCCATTTCTCTCTACAAGAAATGGACCTAGGAAACACCAAATCAATGCTGACTGTTCCTAGCTGAGTTGCTCACAGGGAAGACAAGACATGAGCTAAGGATGAGCTAAGAAATTCCTATGAGTCAGATTAAGAATCAACTGACCCCTGAAAACAAACAGCGAGGCAGATTCAGATGCATCCTGCTCACAGTAAACAGCATGTGGACTGATGACAAGGGAATCCCATCATCCCATCCCTGAATGGAAGTTAGCTGTGACCAGCTCCAGGCCACTGAAGACAACTGACAGTGTATTGTCAGCACTGAATCTCAGAAGAGTCAGCTGTTGTGCAGTTCTGCATGGACACGTGGGGCTGTCATTGTAATGAAAACATAAAGCAGAAACAACAACAACAACAACAACAAAAACCACACACACACAAAAAAAAACCCCAAAAAAACCCCACACACCAAAAAAAAAACCAAACCCCCCCAAAAAGGAAAAACCTAAATAAATAAATAGAACCCTACAGAAGCTGTCAAATGTAAACTCTGCCAAGACACATTTCTGCAGTGTCTTTTCAGTCGGTGTCAATTTGTTTTTCCAAGACAGAAACCTCAGCCTTTTGTATCAGTAACTATGAAAATACATTTTAAAGCCACCTTGCTTTAAAAAGCCCCCCCCATCATGGCTGTTAGATAACCATCTCCCTTGGAAGTGGCTATTGTCACTGTGAACTGTCTCTTTCATACAATTATCTTGCTGAAAAGCCTTTCCTGAAAGTAGTCCATTAGAGCAGGGGGAAAAAAAAAATCTCCGAGCATGGCCATGTAGCAGAATCAATGGCTCCCTTTGATCTGCAACCTCGGTCAGTACTACAAAATTAAGAAAAAACTAGGATTTTGCTTTGCAGAGCAAAGCCTGTTAATTTGGCTCATCTGCACTTATAGCATCTTCCTGAAAATGCCATCTGTATCAGACGTTTTGAAGACTTTGGTACAATCTTCGCTTAGCTTAGATAAATAATTTAGCAAGATACATTAAAAAATAATCAGGGAATTAATTTTCATGGTGTATGTCTGTGCACATAATTCTTAAAATTCAGTCCTCTACTACCCTGCATGGCAGCGAGGATACTCACAGTGGATGAAGAGAATGCTGGTGATTGATGGAATAAGACTGAACATAGATTTTTCTTATTCTAGTCATGGAATTTCTTCCAAAATCTGTTACGTGTGTTTGAGTCCTATAACTGGCAAGAGCAAAATGCATACGCACTACAGGGAAATAAGACCATTTAGGTCTGTCAGGCCACACATATAGTACATAAAACTTAATTCCTATCATGACAAAAGAAGCCCACAAAAACATCATTTCATGCTACCAAAAGGAAATATTTTGTGCTGATATATGACAGGAATGTATACCACTGTAATCACTGTAGATAGCTATAAAATGCTACACAATACACAGAAATATCCTAAGAACATACAAAATTTACCAGTAGTGACCTGAAAGTGCAAAGAGTACATATAACTAAATGCCAAGTAAGTCCTGATCTATAAAACTCTTTATGAATGACATACAAGCTGATAATTACAATGCATAATTCAGACCACAAAATAACAAAAAAAGAAAAGCATTATTTAAGAAAATCAAAACCACAACATCATTGGGACTGTTATCTTTGGGACTCAAAACACCATTTCTACCTTGATACCTATCAAAACCAAGGAAAATTTATGCTTGAACAGGGTAACATAAATAAGAATGCAAACCACCACAGAATGCCTCAGGACTATTATCTTTGTATGTCTCAGCCTTTAAATCCAACAAGCCATTAACTGTTTGTTCTTAGGCTTCTCACGGTATTTTACAAGGATCTTTCAGGAATTAAATATAGATCTAAAGAAAGCCTTTGAACCTCCTTCCAATGATTGTTTCAGGCATTGTGTGGAGTTGTACAAATATATTTCTATGAAAATTGAAAGCCCTAGTAAACATTAAATTTTCTATTACCTTCTGAAATAAAAAACCCATAGATGGCTTAAAGACACAAGCAAGTTTTATAAATACAAAGTTAATTTGAGCATTAAATTGTATTTTTTGCTCTCACACAACCATCACCCTGAATCAACATGTCAGTATGTTGCAACGATTCAAAATACTGACGTCCTACTACTTTCACATTTTCCTTTTAAGGATATGATTGTCCTTAAAATATGTACATAGCAAGCAGCCAAACGAACCACCAAGAGATTTGCAAAGTGTGCTTTCACTGGGTATGTGACAGAAACCTTTGGAGAGCAAGTGGGGAGCACCTGGCCTGGGCAGGCTGGGCATCCACCCTCCCACCCAGTGCTGAGCTGCCAGCCCTAGGCTCCCCCCTCCATGCTGGGGGTCAGCACCAGGGATGCTGCCTACAAGCATGCAGAGGATGGAGGAAAAACGGGTCAGAAAACAAAGGAGAGAGAGAATGATGGGAAGCCAAAGCATTTTAATGATGATTCGTGTTAGTTGCTACGTGAGAGGGAGCTAGTCTAGTGTCACTATTGATTTCAGGATACAGACATGCCACAAAGCAAACAAAATGCATACGATGAATTATTTGCCACACGCAAGGCCTGTAGAGATGGTAGCTGTTATCTTCCAGCGCTTTTAAAGATGCACCACTCCTACTACCTGCACTTGGTGCTTCCAGTTTTTATGGTACTACCCCAAGCTCATCACATTCTCCCTCCCTCTCAACGTCCAGTACCCTACAGAATCTCTCTGCACAATTTCTCTTCACAACAAAATGGGGCATTATGATTTTTTCTGCAGAGCTGTCATGTGTCCCTTACAGTCAGGCAAAACCAAACTAACAGGAAAAAGAACATTAGCTTCAGTGCTGAGGACCAGGACAATGTTCCATGTTCTGTACTGTATATTCATCTTTTTGAGGGCATTTCATCTTGAACTTTCTAAACTGCACAACCAGCCTCAGCCAAATGCAAATCCCCTCCTCAGGCCAAGGAAATCCTGGCCAGTGTGTTAGGAGACATCCCTACACCATGTCCCCTCAGCCTGTGGCTGTGTGCCTTCCCCCAGGTGCTTGCTCCCTCCCAGGAGGTGCATCCTGACTACACATGCATATGTACAACACGTCTGTCTGAGTAGGCATGTAGGAAACCACACACACACACACACACGTTAGAAAGAGAACATATAAAATAATCTTCTTTGAAGTGTATTAAGGTTCTTCCTCAAACCATGAAAACAGTGGCCGATCAGGAAAACTAACACTTTCTCCCTGTTCACTGGGGTGTTGCAGTTGGGTATTAAATCCTGCAGTTACTTCAAAGCTAGATGCCAATTTCACCCTTGTGACTGTAGTCATTTCCTCAGTGAAATACACATATACATATATACAGTTCTTACTGTTCTATCTCCTGGAATTTTATGGTTTACCTATAACCTTAATATCCTTCAAATGTGTATTCTGTATATTTATTTTCCTTTTTTTCTTTCAATTTAAGAGACAATAAAACCAACTGCTATGTAAGATCAGACCCATTAGCTTCAGCAATGTGAATTTAGAATTCTCTGCATAATATAGACATGTATATTTTTTTTTAAATGTATATTATTTTTCAGATACACTGGAGAATATATTTTATATTAACTGTGGTCTGATGATTAAATACTTCTATCAAAATATTTTGTAAATACACATTTACCTTTAGACTTCAGTGATTTTTTGAGCTTTTTCAGTGTATCATAAAAATATGTCCTCAGGCACATTAAAACCCTATTAAATTTCCTTGAAATGTTGCCAATGCCCATGTACACTAGCCACTATTCAAAAATGTCCTAGCCATTAATACATTTCTCATAAGATCCAAGCTCACCAGAACATTTTATGCACCACTAGCTTAGAATATTTATTTTTCTCTGTTAAAGTAAAATTATTCTGACGTCATTAATGAAAATAAAAAGCAACGAGAACCTAAACTTTCTTTAAATAGTCAAAAACTAATTTTATATATTTTGAAAAATAATAATTAAAAAACGTTTCTTTACTGGGTTCCTTCTCTGTAAGGTTTAAGCCCAGAGCAACTTTGCCTAAACCCCTGAAAATAGAGGTTTACAGTGGCAGTGCTGTCAGATCCTCAGCCCTGACACACGGAATGTGCCACTGGAATAAAATCAGCACTTCAGACTTACTTATCTGGAGATGTATGAGCCCATACAAAAGAGAGTTTTGCTCTAATTTAAGGTACTTACACAAAGTCCTATCATTTTAGAACTGTAAAATCATCTACCTATAAAAACTAACTCTTGCTTAAACTCTAGATAATAACAGACAAGTGATTTTTTTTTTTTATAAAAAACTTGTAGCATTGAGTAAATCTGCTAAAATACGTATGTATTTACACATGGCGAGCAAGTTATTGTAAAAATGTGAACAGTGTGTATATATTGGCATTTAGTAAAACGTTTCCCTGAACCGATGGTATGCAATATTGGACAAGTATTGATGTAAACATCTGAACCTACGTCAGGTGCCTCTGTAACCCATTTACAATTAGACCAGATCAAAACCAACCAGAGAGACAGACAAAAATATGTTTTCCAGTTGGACAAGTTCACCTAACTCCTTAGTTAGCTACTGCACACAAGTCAATCAAGTCTGCTGTTGAGCAGAGCTCTCGTTCCTACAGCAGGTAAAATACCTGTTAGGTTGGTTGTTTTTCAGTTGGCGTTTTCTCCAACATCTTGCAGAGCAAGCACCATTTTCAGAGCCAGATGCCCACCCTCCTACTCCTCCCCCAGAAATGATTAAAAGGTAAGTGTATTGGAGAACCTCTAGTGTCGCTCCTTTCGTAACTCTGTTCCCTTGAAGAACTCATGGCACTGTTCTGCATGAGGAAGGATGCTCATTTAGGTTCATAATCCAGGTCCTGCTTCCAAAAAGGCATGTAAAAATGAACCTCCCCACTGTTCAGTGCTGCAGAAAAAGATACAAATGTAAAAAAAAGTGCTTGAAAAGAAGTTGACTTTTTTATTCAGCCAGTCTAGTAAGATGGGACTCAGAAGTGAAGGCCCATGCAGTTCAGTGAAGTAAGCTGTTCAGGTGCCTTCCTTCAGGTGATGCAAAACTAATTAATTAATTATCTGTGGTCTCCTATGCAGAATTTCAGACACCAGTCTTGCTGTCCATCTTTGTCTCCACTTCTTACTCAACTACTTTTTGGCACTGTCCTGGTACGTGGCAGCTTTCACTGTTGTCCCTGCTAAGCCCCTATTACTGACCCGGCGAACCAGAACTTTAGAGACAGGGATTTTTGTTCTGTGCATCTCACTTTTGGCCAGGTGATGGTGTGCGACGTGATGGCTGTTACTGGCATCTGCTCCATGGCTGGCAGGATGCGATGAAAGGTGTTTAATGCTGATGGGTATCTTGGAGTCCTTCAGTGTGCTTGACGGTGTTTTCAGGGAACACGTGGTTGCTACTGGAGATACAGGTTTGGAGCGTGGCACACAGGTGACCTCTTCATCTGTAGGCCCTGCTGGTGGGTTCTCATCTGGCTCAGCATAGAGGTCATACAGAGCATCACCACTGTAGCTGTCCCTGGGAATGGTCTCCTTCTGGATGCTCGTGGAGCCGTCTTCCTCAGGACCAGGGGTGGTGGAATCCCAATAGCCCTCATCGCTGTTCGGGACTCCTTCGTGCTGCTCCTTCTCCCTGCCCTTCTGCTCCTCTTTGTGGTTGAGGTGAATGGGGATCTGGTGGAGGCCACCACGTTTCACTGCCACCTTGTTCAGAGTCCCCTCAGTACCTCGGTTCTCCTTCAGACCCTCAGGCATCTTTGTCCCTCCTCCACCTCCTCCTCCTTCTGTCTGGGTCTCCTCTGTCTGTGACAGCATATCCCAGAACTCCTGAAGGCAGGTGTCATCCACCTGGTCGGGGCTGGCCATCTCTTCTCCTCCTCCCTGGTAGGCCACCATGGTGGGGTGCTTTTTGGAGGCACCCAGCTTGCCGGCCCCGGGGGTGCTCTTCTCGCAGCCGCCACTCCCGCCGCCCACCTCCTCCTCATGGTCCGCAATAATATCTCCGCAGCCTGTAAGAGAGTCAAAGCTTTTCAGTGAAGTCACGTCAGCAAACATCAAACAAATACGATCAATCGATTGCTCTGAGGGTGGATCAACAGAGGAAGGGTCAGGGGCGGCTGCCGGCTCTTGACCGCTATCACAGTGAGGTTCAACAGGGGGGATAGTCGTTATTGGAATGTCACCTGTTATGGCCGCATCCTTCGCAGTCCCAACCTCTCCGGCGGCCGGCTCCGATCGCTCTTGGCTGAGCTCCTCGGGTGGCCCCGCAGCGGCGGCCGGGTCCTCCCCGGGCGGGAGGCCGCCCTCCCGCGCCTCCGCACCGGCCGCCGCGGGCTCCTCGGCCCCGCCGCTCCGCTGCTCCGCCGGCGCTTCCAGCCCCGCGTCGCCCGCGCTCCTCGCACTTTCAGACAAAGGTTTTGGCGTCTCCTCTTTGATGCACTCCAGGCTGGCAGTCAACGACCCCGGCAGAATAAGGCCGGACGGAATGTCCGAGCTTTCTCCCCTCTCCTCCTTGCCGTTTTTGTCCTTTCTGTGCCATCGCATGCTGCTGAAGATCCCTTTCAGCCCCTTCTTTTGTCTGCCGCCAGCCCGCTGATCCGCGCCCTCCGCCTTGCCGTTCTCGGGCCTGCCGTTCTTCCTCAGCAGGGAGAAGAAGCTGTGCGACTTGGCCACCGAGCTGCCGGGGGAGACGCCGAGGCTGCCGCCCGGCCGGCCCCCCGCCTCCCCGCCCTGCGGCTCGCCCGCTTCCTCCTTCTTGCCGCTCTCCAGCACGGCGTCGGCCAAGCCGTCGTGCGTCCGGCTCCGCACCATCCCCGCTTTGCTGGCGCCCTTGCCCTCCCCGCCTTTGCTCCTCACCCCGAAGATGCTCGGCATGGCGCCCCCGGACTTCCTCCTCTTGAACAGTTTGAAGGCGGTTTTGTTAATCTTCCCCGACGGCTGCTCGGCGGCCGGAGGCTCGGCACAGTCGCAGTGCGAGTCCATGTCTGCCGCTGCCGTCGCCTCCGCTGCCGCCGCCGCGGCCTCCCTCCCTGCCTCCCTCCCTCCCTCCCTCCCCTCCGCCCGCCGCCGCCCCGGTGCCCGGTGCGATCCCTCACTGACAGCCCCGCCGCCCGCCCGTCTCCATGGCAACGCGGAGGGGATCAGCCGCTTCTCCGCCGCCGCGGGCCCGCGCCAGGCCGCCGGCGCCCACTCGGACGCGACCCGCGGAGCCGCCGCAGCTGCCGGCAGCGCCCCTGCCTCCCGCCCTCCCCAAAAGGCCTTACATAACTTAACCCCTCTCCTCCCGCCGCCGCTCCCCCGCGCCCCGCGCTGCCCGCCGCATGGCGCCGGCGGGGAGGCTCCCCCGGAGCGGGGGGCGAGGCCCGGGCAGTCCCCACGGACGCCCGGCCTCCTGCTCCCCCCGCGGGGGGCTGGCCCTGGCGGCGCCGGGGGGACCCCGCTCTTGGCCGGCCTGCAGCCCGGCCCCGGCACCCCTGCTGCTGCTCGCCGCCTCTTCCTCCCTTCTCCCACACAAACCGGGCCCACAGGTTGCCCTGGGAGGGTGTTGCGGGCCCCTGCACGGGCGCCCGGGCAGGCAGAGCTCATCTCTTGTTTACAGAGCGTTTTGCAGCGCTTCTGTGTCCTCCCGGCGCAGCCACGGTGAGCTTTGGAGCACGGGCATGGCGTGACTAGAGCCATGCGGTGCGGGGTGCAGCGAAGCAGCAGCAGCTCCGAGGGAAAGCGGCGGGCGGGGGGGGCACAGTGCGGGTGACAAGGACACGGCAGGGATGGCCGAGGGGAAACACGGGACACCCAGGCCGAACCCGAGAGGTAGATACTCCCGGGGCAGAAGCGAAGAATGCCGACATCCGTCCCCTTTCCTTGCTTTCCCTTCTCTCACCTCACAAGGACAACTCACGCCATCCCCCATGTCCCTGTTTCTCACAGTATCACTCTGGTTGGAAAAGACCTTCAAGATCATCAAGTCCAACCACTACCCTAACTCTGCCTCGTCCACCGCTAAACCCCGTCCCCTGGCACCACATCTGTCTTTTTCGATGTCTCCAGCAATGGCAGCTCAACCACCTCCTCAGACAGCCTGTATCACCAAGACCAACTCCTGCCCCAGAACAGGACAATCCCAAAGTTCACACCATGTCCCTGAGGGCGTTGTCCAAATGCTTCTTGAATATTGTCAGGCTCGGTGCCATTACTGCTTCCCTGGGGAGCCTGTTCCAGTGCTCCACCATTCTCTGGGTGAAGAATCTCTTCTAATGCCCAACCTAAACCTCCCCCTGCACATCTTCCTACCATTCCCTCAGTTCCTATTGTTGGTCACCAGAGAGAAGAGGTCAATGCCTACTCCTCCTCCTTCCCTAATGAGGAAGCAGTAGCTGCAATGAGGTCTCCCCTCAGTCTCCTCCAGGCTGAACAGACCGAGTGCCTTTAGCCTCTCCTCATACGGCTTCCTCTCTAAACCCTTCACCAAGCTCATGGCCCTCCTCTGGACACACTCCAGAAGCTTTATATCCTTTTTGTCCTGTGGCATCCAAAACCACACACAGTGCTCAAGATAAGGCCGCACCAGTGCAGAGTCAAGTGGGACAGTCACCTCCCTTGACGGGCTGGCTGTGCTGTGCTTGATGCTCCCCAGGACTCGGCCCTGGTTTTCCCCAGTGCCCAAGGCCACATGTCCCCCACTGCTGGTGACCAGAGGGGAGCAGCGGCACGAGCAGGGGCTCAGCCCAGCCCTCACTCTGCTCACCTCCCCTGCCAGGGAGGGGGAGCACGGCTGCAGCCCCCACGCAAGGCTTTTCCCAGCCCCTGCCACCACTGTGCACAGGCATGGCCCCCGAATCATGCCCAGGATACTCCGTCACCATGAATGATGGCCTCATGGGGGTGGCTGGTGGCACCCTGTCCGCAAACCTCCTCACTGGCTGCAAATCTATCCTATGTGCAAAGTAAGTTAGGAGAGGAAGAGGGAGGAGAGGGAGAGGAGAGGCAGTTGGAAGGGACCTACAATGGTTGTCTAGTCCAATTCACTTCAGGGCTGACCTGAAGTTACAACGTGTTATTAAGGGCATTGCATATTATGAAAGTTATCATATATTATTAAGTTACAAATGTGTCTTAAACACTAACAGGCTTGGAGCATTGATCACCTCACTAGAAAGCCTGTTCCACTATTTGATCACCCTCTTGGTAAGGAAATGCTTCCTAATGCCCAGCCTAAAGCTCTCGGTGCAGCTTTGAAACATTCCCACACATCCTGTCACTGTGGAGAGCAATGAGGTCTCTCCTCAGCCTCCTCCAAGCTAGACAAACCTGGCCAAATTAACCTGTCCTGAGCTCCAAACTTGCTAGACTACACCTCTGCCTTGGCTCTCACTTGAGGTCAGGTTCTTTTGGCTTGGGGCACTGCTCTGCATCACGGCTGCAGAGCAGAGCTGCTTTCACCAGAGCTGTAATAATGCGTGTGCCCTGGCAGCAGTAGTCTCCTCTCTACAGCATTAGTCTGGCCTCCTCAAAACATAAATGCTTGTCTGGGTTTCAGCTCTAAATGCAAGTGAGAACGACTAAAGAGAAGTCGGATGTGGGCCCTCTGGCTTGAGGCTAGGTTCTGCTGCCTTTGAAGTCAGTAAAAGGTTTTGCCATTGACTTCACTGGCTGGAAGAATTACTTGTGGGATTCTTTTTAACGTCATCAGACATTCATTGCAATCTCCCATGAGAGCAGGTTGAATTATCTGTTGTGAATAATTTATCCAATGAATTTAGTCCTTTTTCTGTTCATGTATAAAAAATGCCATTTGCATTCACAATTACAAACGTTCAATAAGAGCAATCTGAGCACATCATTCAACTTACAGGTCTCTCCTGCCTTCTGCAAGAGACAGAGGAAAGGACAGAGAAGACAGGCCAAGATTTTGGCTGAAGAAGGAGGAGTGAGTTACATTTTACAGAGTGCACTTTATGAATGTGCCCAGGACCCAGAAGCCATGGAGTCAAGAAGTCAGAGCAGAATCTTGACCCATAGGCCTAAGCTGCTCACCTTGACTGTGCCTCCATCAGTTGTGCCACATCATGAGCTTCCCCAACCCCTGATATTTCTGCTGTTTAGACCGATGAATGGAACTTGATAAAAAATAAAAATATCAAATGCTCTTGTACAAACATAAATACACAGAGCCAGACATCCTTTGGAAATTTGGAAGAACACAATCTAGTCATCTATATTGGGGAAAAAATGGGGGAAAATGGTAGTAAGTAAGACTTGGCCACATGGCTGAACTTAACAATTTTTGAACTTTCATACTGGTGCTTTGCTGTATTTCACCAATTCTTTATATTT
Organism: Apus apus; assembly: GCF_020740795.1. Classification (NCBI taxonomy): domain Eukaryota; kingdom Metazoa; phylum Chordata; class Aves; order Apodiformes; family Apodidae; genus Apus; species Apus apus. The sequence continues at coordinate 20,262,510 of NC_067282.1, forward strand.
CACCAATTTTTCTTACAAACACTGAGTCCAAAGGAAGGTGATGGGCACAAAAGACAGAGGACAGATGACAAGGAAGTGATTGTGCCCCTGTTCTTGGCACTGGTGAGGCCACACCTCGAGTACTGTGTTCAGTTCAGGGCCCCTCACTACAGGAAGGACATTGAAGTGCTGGAGCATGTCTAGAGGAGAGCTAGCAAGTGAAGGTGGTGGTGGGTCTAGAAAACAAATCATATGAGAAGTGGCTGAAGGAAATGGGGGTGTTTATTTTGGAGAAGAGGAGGCTGAGGGGAGACTTCATCACCCTCTACAACTACCTGAGAGGAGGTTGTAGGGAGATGGATGTTGGCCTCTTCTCCCAAGTAAATAATGACAGGAGCAGAGGAAATGATCTGAAGTTGCACCAGGGAAGGTTTATATTGGATATTAGGAATAATTTCTGAAAGAGTGGTCAGGCAGTGAAACAGCTTGCCCAAGGAGGTGGTTGAGTCACTATCCTTGGAGGTATTCAAGAAATGTGTAGATGTGGCACTTCAGGGCATGCTCTAGTGGCTGAGGTTGGGGTTTGTTTGGTTGGTTGTTTTTGGGGGGTGTGCTTTTTTTGGTTGCTTGGGGGTTTTTTGTGTTTAAATTTATTTAAGTACTATTTAAATAACCTTGAATTACATCTGGAAATGGATAGTTATCCTAAAATGAAATACTAAAGCATTGAGTTTTGAACATGACAACTGAAACACTCACATTTTTAATTTTTTTTTTTTTTTTTTTAACCTGAAGACACCTCTGGAATCATCATTAACTCATTACATGCTTTGGTCAACCTGGCCTTACACGGCTCAACAGTGAAAGCTTTAGACAAAACATTCACCAGCTTCTAATTGAAGAAGAATAATGCTGAAAGGTGGTTATATTAATGCAAAATAGCTCTTACATCTAGGGATGTTTGAACACCTGAGTGCTGTATGATCAAGGATTTTGACAGAAAATGTTCTCCGCCACATCTGTGGTGCCCATGTCCTCATTTGCAGTAGGAACTTCACGCAGAGAGCTGAGTGGTATTCCCTCACCCTTTTGGTTCTCCCTGATTTCAGCTGGGATTTCCTTCCCCAGGAAACAAATGGCACAGTGTCAGTGTTGCAAAACTGTAAAGGGATATGGGATCAGCTGTGTGAACGGCCTTCCAAGGTGAGCAGGGCTGTTTTCTGGAAAAGCATGGTGAGGAGCTGGATAAAATGGAGCCAGAGACAGTTTCATCAACGTGGTTCCTTTTTATTCTTCCTGATTTTTCATTCCAGGAAGCTTGTGCAAGGCCTATGTAAGCAGTACCTGTTACTGTTTTTTCCCAGAGGTTTGAAACTTAGACCTCCAAAGTGTGGTAGGAATTTCTTTTTGGCTTCCCTTTGTCATTGAAATGGAAGTCTGCATCTGACAGCCCAGAATGTCTTAACTCCTTCTTCCTGGCAAGGCAGAGGAAAGGCTGACAGATACTTTGCAAAGCAAAAACAAACTAGGAGCTCTAAAAGCACAGAGTGACTCCACAGTCAACTGGGAGCTCCAGATGACCTGCAGACAAGGAACAGCTGAGCAGCTGTGGTGGAAGAGCCTTTTCTACTGCATCTCCTCGACCTGGCTGAGCCTGAGGAGCATCTGACATGGAGGGAGTGTTCTCATCCCAGGCTGCACAGCACAGCCACACTGGTGGGCTTATTCCAGCTGAAGGGGACATTAAAAAGGGTCTGTGGAAGCAAAGTTTCTGAAGGTAGGTTTTTTTCATCTTTACAATTAATATGAAGAAAAACAAACAAGAAGCGTAGAATCATAGAGCCATAGCATCATAGAATCATAGCAACATAGAATCATACAATCATAGAATGGTTAAGGCTGGAAGGGATCCTAAAGATCATCTAGTTCCAACCCCTCTGCAAGGGCAGGGACACCTTCCACTAGACCAGGTTGCACAAAGCGGTGTCCAGCTTGGCCTTGAACACCTCCAGGGAGGGAGCATCCACAACCTCCCTGGGCAGCGTCTCACCACCCAAACAGTAAAGAATGAGCAGTGTATAAGTAGATTATTCATAAAGGGTAATTTTTAAAACATACAGCATTTATTGCATATTTGAGGCCACACCTGGAGTATTGTGTTCAGTTTTGGGCACCTCAATTCAAGAGAGATATCGAGATGCTGGAGCGAGTACAGAGGAGGGCAACGAAGCTGGTGAAGGGCCTAGAGAATCAATCTTATGAAGAACACTTGAAGGAGCTGGGAATGTTTAGTCTGAGGAAGAGGAGGCTGAGGGGAGACCTCATCAGTCTCTACAACTACCTGAAAGGTCATTGTAGAGAGGTTGGTGCTGGTCTCTTCTCAGAGGTAATTAGTGATAAAACAAGGGGGATTAGCTTCAAGCTGCAACAGGGGAGGTTAAGACTGGGCATTTGGAACATTTAGTTCACAGAAAGAGTGGTTAGACACTGGGATAGGCTGCCCAGGGAGGTGGTTGAGTCACCATCCCTGGATGTGTTTAAGGGTCATTTGGATGTGGTGTTGGTGGATATGGTGTAGGGGAGAACTTTGTAGAGTAGGGATGTTGGTTGGACTCGGTGATCCCAAGATTCTTTTCCAACCTGAATAGTTCTATGATTCTATAGGTATACAATCTTTTGTAGAAATCAAGAAATGAAGAAAGGACTTTGAGATGAGAGCTATCCCCTGCCTCTGCACTGGACATACTCTACAGCTTTTTTGGGCTGCTTGCTGAGGGTTACTGCCACTGAATGCTGGTCCAGCATCCAGCCTTGACTCCACCACTAACGAGTGCTGTGATTCTCAGGAAGCCACTGCTTTGCTTAATTTCAGCTGAGGGTGCCTTCTCCAATGACCCACAGGCACGACAGTCCTGTCCCTACAGAGTGCTGGAGCCACCAAGGCACCACTGCAGCTGGAGCCATCAGGTGAAACAGCAGCAGCAACAATGACAAAGCAGCAGGCAGAGCCTTTCAGTTCTCCTGGAGACTGCAGCATATGGCTCAGAATGAATACTGAATAAAAATCCTAGGATTCACCAAGTATGAATTAGTGATGGAAGTGACAGTTTCCATCATGCCTCTCATTTTGACAGAAGCCCCAGAGTTTTTTGGTTTTTCAAGGCTTCCTCACATGCTGAACGGGAGCACCAAACACAGGATGACAAGACAGAGGTGTCTGAAAATCTCTGCAGGGATTTTTCATCTCATTGTTCATTTCTAAGTAGTTTCAGCAAGCCCAGAGAGTGAGGGGCAGCTCTCTCAACATAGAACCCAGGATGTGCTCTGTTTTAAGCCGGAGTTTACCCATTTTCTGCTGAAGTGCTTTACCTTCTTTCTTTTTTTTTTTTTTTGGTTAGCATTCTCTACAGCTGTGTTTCTACCATCACATATACTACAGTGTATATATATAATTTATCGGGCTTGAAGACACTACATCAATTTAAAACTAGTAGGTCTTCCTAATGATAAGAAGTGAATCTAAATTGCAGAAAATGATTGCAAGACTTTGCCTGGCATAGTGCCTGCATCTATACCCAGGCTGGTGATGGGAGAAAGTCAGCAGGCTTTTAAAAAGCCACAGATAATTATCATGCCAATATCTAGATTTTAAGGGTGAGTACAGGGAGGCCCAGAACAATAACAGGTTCATAGGGGAAACAGGCCCACTACTTGAAAAGTTACTTTAAACACTGCAGTTTCTTCCTACATTATTAGGTGTGCTACTGCACAGATAAACTCTTCAACACATTACAGGATCAGGAAATGGAAGAGATTATCCTGTTTGCTGGATTACAAAATCAGTGGGCTCATTAAGGAAGACATAAGTAATGTCAGATCTCTGCTGATACCTTAAGATCTGCTTAGGGAGCCACTGGGACTTAAAAAAGGGGAAAAGCTATAAACAGCAAAAAAAATTTTTTTAAAAATCAGAAAAATAAAAGGGGGATTAAAGAATCCCTCTTATATTCCATATAAACCTTCTTGCTGCTGTAACATGTGTCAGTGGGAATGACTTGCTCAGGCAGGTATAGGGGAAAAGTGTCTGGACTTCCGACATTTGCCACTTGTTTGTATTTGCCTCCCAACAGACCCATATCCTCCAATACTGCGGATTTCCTTCTTTCCTCTCCAGCCCATATGGCAGCAGCTGGGACTTCCCCAGGGCCTTCTGCATTGTTACACCACCCTCCCTTTTTCCCCTTCAGATATCCTCTTCTGCAAACCAAACTCTCCCTGGTTGCAGAGGAATAGAAGAGATAACTCTGCAGTCCAGCCTATCCAGAGCCTGGCTGACCCTCACTCTCAGGCAGCTCAAACTGGAGGATGTCTCAGGGAAAAGGTTCCTAAAGGAATCTAAAAAATGTGATTTATGAAAGGAAGAACAAAGAGTGGCAAGTAGAAGATGAGGGATAAAGTGAATTTTCTACACTCCATCTGACTGTCATCTCCACACAGGCTTCATGCTCATCTCCTCCTGAAACTGCCTAATTAGCACATGAAAAACTGTCTCTGGGAAAATCTGGTATCAGTGCAATGTATGGATAGCAAAGATCATCATGACTGGGAGATGCTCAAGTATGGTATATCTCCAGTGTCCTGGGAGGTAGAAGCTGTCATTACTTTGTTTTCTTGTCAGAAGAGCTGCTGTACTGGAAAGTATATGCTGAGCAGAACAAGACCTGTTTCTCAAAATAGAGGCCTAGACTGTTTTCAAAAAATTATGTCTGAACCCCACAAACTTACAGAATTCGGAAGCAGTGCAGTACCGTGCAATTTAAGCAAACAAAATGTCCCCTAAATCTCCAAGAAATCACACCAAATGAGAGCTGAGGTGCAGATACTTGAACAGGTAAATGATCATATCCATCTGCAGCATAAATATGGACTTTTCACATATTTAAAAGCTGCCCCAGTCTAGCCAAATGGGGAAAAGTCCCATTTCATGAACCTGGAAGACTGTATATTAGACCAGAGACCTGCTAGTGAAGACTTCATGAGGAGGAATATTTCTTGTTCTCACTGATAATACCCTTGCAGCAAAGGTCAACAATGCTTTTGCAAGTGAAAGAAATCCTGTGGCCACTGTGAAGTTTTCTTTTATTACTGTCACTCAGCTCCAGCATCTCTTCCAGGTACAATTTTATAGGGAACAAAAATGTTTAGCAAGAAATGGAATTTCAGGTTGAACAAAGCAATCACAGGGTTTCTGAAATCAAGTAAAGAATCTGAGCTGAGAAGGAATGAAGTTACAGTATTTTGTTAAAGGTTTTCATAGGGTTTTGTTGTTGTTGAAACAACTTTTCTGTAGAAACGGCTTATGTTTTGCTGTTTTAAAAAGCAAAATAGGAAAAGAACAGGAACCCTCCCAAAATGGAGCAAAATATGAGTTTGTATCAAAAAAGACAATTATTGAATGTTTTCCAGTTCAGGCAACAGATTGAAAAAATCACTTGTCTGCATACGATCTCTGGTCATCCAGCTGTCCTTCCCAATGCAAAACAAAAGGATTACAGAGAAATAAGGGTGCAACTGAGAAACTGAAAGGGGGAAAATAACCATAATTTCTCTTAAAGCTAAATACAAATTAAAAATGCAAGCAGTTCCTCAAGGAACTGATTTACTTGTAATTAATAACATTTTAGTACCCTAGCTCTCTGTGTTAAAAAACAAACAGCAAACAAACAAACAAACAAAACACTACAAAAAAGCATGAACACAAAAACAAACCCTCTAGACTAATCCTGCTGTAACATTGTATCTAGAACCTCTAGGAATTAACCCAGGCCAATCCCAGATTTCCTTGCAATGTAATTACTGGAAATGCAAAGAGTTTATTTTCTTCCATTTACTGAACTGAAAAGAGAAATGTTAAGAATAATCCATAAAAATGGGATTTTTATGTGGATATACAGCCATTTGCTTTCTTCTTTGGTTGTTTGCAAGACATAATAATTTTATTATTTTTTTTTATTATTTCTAATTGTGCTAGTTAGTATTTTCTACTTCAAAAATAAATGAAAATAAAACTGTGGCTGTGCAGGCCCAGCAGTCCTGACAGAAATAGTACCACAGAAGGGATGGGTCTTGCTCACTACCTGTAATTAAAAGCCCAAACAAGAGTGTAAGCAGATTTGGAGAACAATGGAGAATAGTGAGTCAGAATATGCTTTTCAAGCAGATGAAAATTACTTTTGGAGGATTTTTTGAGTAAGAGGTAAGCAAAAATATTTTCATCTGTTGGGAATGTCTGAGTTTTTTTGTCAGCCTTGTAGTATCTAGCACCTTTCCATTGACTTCAGCAGAAATACTTCTGATTAGTGTTAGTGGAGGCAAAAGTCAGAATCGGGCCCTTAATTAAAGACTCAGCCTCTCTAAATAGAATACCTAGATAGATATGATCATATTACTTGTGTTTTTTAAAAAGAAGAAATAGTTCTCAAATTCACCATCAAGGTTATTGCTAGATTCAACTGCTGCAGGGGAAAATAAAGAAAAAAAGAGAAGAGAAGAGAAGAGAAGAGAAGAGAAGAGAAGAGAAGAGAAGAGAAGAGAAGAGAAGAGAAAGAAGAGAAGAGAAGAGAGAAGAGAAGAGAAGAGAAGAGAAGAGAAGAGAAGAGAAGAGAAGAGAAGAGAAGAGAAGAGAAGAGAAGAGAAGAGAAGAGAAGAGAAGAGAAGAGAAGAGAAGAGAAGAGAATCACAAAAACAAAAAACCCCAACAAACTCATTTTATTATAATTACTGGTAGGTACATTACTAATTATATTTCAGTTCTTTGTCTTATTTTCTTTCTTTTCCCTCCTTTCACTGTGTATAAAGCAACCAGGCCCTGGGCAGAACATCAGTCACAGCGATGGGGTGCCAGAACTGTGGCAGCACATGGAAGTCTTTGGGCTCAGGTGAAAGGACTCAGAGGCCAAATGAGAAAGTGGGAAAAGAAACCTCAGCATGTGTGAAACACAGGCTGCAAGGGTATGACTGAAAAGCTTTGGAATTAAATCTGGGCCTTGGAACATGGTGTGAGAGGATTTTATTGTGACAAATTTCCAAAACTAAGTACAGAATTCACTGTATGGATGTTTTTTCAGGAGCTCCAAAATTGCAGCTACTCCAGTATGAGCTGCTCTTAAGCAGATAGGCAGTATGTTTTTTGTATTTGAAATAGGGTATGTCTTGGTAGCTTCCAAAAGGACTTCATATAAGGTGCTCTACAAAACTTGCAAACCAGTAGGAACAACTAGTTTCCATTGGTTTCAAACCTAACAGGTAGGTTTCGTTTCACCATGCTTTAACCAGCTGCAGGGTAGGCAGCAACATCTCAGCTAGTTAGCTTAAATCCCCTTTCTTTAATGTGGCAAAAGATAGGTATTCTTAGAGTGCAGTTCATTTACCACGTTTTACATGTTAGCTTAAGGATGGGTGAGGTGGATCCTGTCCTAAACACTCTGGTTTTTCTAACTAGAAACAGAGTCCAACTTAAACTTTCATAGAACAGATCCCATGTTTGCTCAGATTAGCTCCCCTCCAAATGTTTCAGCATTCATTGACTTTTAAGTTATTTCCTCCTTCCTCAGAAATACCAGCCAATATTTTTTGGCTTTCATTTTTTCCATTTGGGGGAAACATTGTTACACAGACATAAAACATTTCCCATCACCTCTAATGCAAGCATGTGCATTGCTCCATGTCTGTGCATGTGGTGGTGACTATTTATTGCACCAGGGGAGCTACTAAGATGGTTGGGAGTTTGCAGGACTGGGACTCTGGTCAAAGTTACACCATGGGAAAGGCTTGGTGGAGCCTGGAGTTTGGTTCTGTCAGTCCCTCAGAGCTGTGAGAATTTCTAAAGAAATCTAACCCCATTTTTTCTTTCTAAAAATGATGCCTTGATACACATCAGTGAACTTGTTAGTTGCAGATAGTCATAGGGATGCTGGTAGCTTCTAGAGAAGCTACAAGAATTTCCCACATGGTACTTTCATCAATCTCTTTAATATTTGTCTCTGACACTGCTCTCACTAAAGAGCTTTGTGTGGTACATGCAATACAAACACCAGAGGTTTTTTCCAGAGGGCTTTTTTTGACAAGAGCTGTTGCTCTGGCAGCAGATTGCTCAATCAATTCAATCTGAATGTCAGTGAAAGGACAGCTTTTCAATTTTATCTTTTTCCTCTTTTTCATCACTAAGAAAAACGAAGCAGTGGGTGTTGATTTATGACAGTTTTACCAAAATATCCAGAAAGTACAGTTCAGTTTAAGACTGGATTAGTTCCAAGAGGAATAATCACTGGGGTTTCCACTCATGCTCTTCTTGCTTGGACAAAGCATGTTTCTGGAGAAGCACTATTTGCACAAGAAGTATGTAAAAAATGCAGGATTAGGCCTTTTGAGTTGGCTGGTAGGGTACCTGGGATGCAGAGCAAGCATCCCCCAACCCCTTGGGACAAAAGGCTCTCCTCATGATGTTTACACACACAATATCTGGATTCAGCATCTACCAAGGACAACTGCAAAACTTCTGTCAAGCTCTATAGTGTTGGACCAAGGCCAGGGATGAGCAAACTGGAAACCAGCAGCACAGGTTTGCCTGGTGTCACTGTCTGGTTGGGGAAAGCCCATTTCACTTGACTCCTGGCCAAGGTATATAATCCCCTGCTTCCAGCAAAACCCAAAGGGAAAATCCTGCTCCAATTCAAAAGATGTCATGTATGTGTATCAAATGGGAGAGTCAAGATCATCCAGTTCTTTTTGTGGAGTTTCTCCCTGCAGCTTCACAAAAATAGGCTGACAGGTGGTTGCTGAGCTTTGCCTGAAATTATGGATTACCAGGCCAGAAGGATGCATCCCATGACTGTCAGATCTGCAGTCTTGGAAAAGAGAAGCTGGATAAAATGACCTGGTTTGTTGTTTTGTTGTGTTGTTTGTTTTTTTTTTTCCAGAAACGTGCTTATGGCCAGTCTCTTTTTCTTGCTCACTTCATAACACACATGCACACACATACATATGTATCTAAACACACACGAGTCCCAAAGCTTTTTTTTCAGAGATTCTTCTCCTTTTCACTCTCTAGTTTTATTTACACGTGCCTGAAAGTTTACTCTTTCACTCAAAATAACTGTCTATATTATTTTTTTGAAGTACTGGATCTATGAAACAGTAAAGGGGATAAACGGACAACAAATTGCATCCCTCACAAACACTTGTCTCAGATCAATTGATAATCCCTTGTCAGGCTGATTGCTGTCAAAACCAGGACAAGCAAAGGCATTTTTCATTCCCACCACTGCAGCTGTTGTGTTTTTCTGTTAGCCCAATTAAGCAAATCAAAAAGGAGTAGCACCATATCAGAGCCAGTTTGCCTTAGGATATAAATTGTCATCTTGTATTTGTCCATAGCCAACACTGCAAGAATAACAAAGTGGTGCCGTAAAACTCGACCACTGTGCTGAAAACACAAAGGAACCCTTTTTTCCCCTCCAGCTCACCGTGGCACCCAGCCATGACTCCCCATGACAGGCGCCAGCAATCCCTCATCCCGGTGGAGAGCCGGGAGAGCCCTGTGCCGCCTGCGGGCAGCACCGGGGGGACAGGGCTCAGCCTGAGCCCAGCAGAACCAGACTCCTTCCCCCTGCCACCCTGGGGCCAAGGGTTTTGTGGCGTGTCGGCATGAAAGGTTTTTCCCTCCTCCATACTTGGTAGGAGAGAGCCTTCCACCTTCTGGCTTGGAAAATAAGAGGGAATCAGTAATTTTCTCTGGCATTCGCCAAAAGCCCTCCTGGAAATGAGCTGATGCTGTTATTGTAGAAGTGTAGCTGACTTCTGGTAAAAAAGGCCAAAGAAGTGCATCACCCTTGTGGCTTGTTGTCTACATGGCAGGACACCCTGTTGTGTGCTGGATTGTCACACGTAATCTATGCAAATGCAGTCATTAGCTTCAGCAGATGTTTTTTTTATCATGCTGCTTCAAAATTGAAAAAGGGATCAGCAGAGATTTTTATTTTCTTACTTGGATTTTGAGGAACAGAATAAATTGCAACAAGCTCTCTTAAGTGAGAACGCACCCTTCCTGGTACATCAGGCTGTGCACCTACTTCTACTCTGCATAAGAACATTTTATTTATTGTTTTTCAGCTTCTCGATCTAAATGAAAAAAAAAATAAATCCTTGAAACAGCATTAGGAAACAGGCTTGTGTTTATTGTCAGCCAGTGACACATGGAGACAGATACCTTATCGAGGTGCCAGAGAATCAATGTTAGCAGCAGATTGAAGTTCTTCATTCCTGGTCTCTGCTACCAGGCAGTGCTCCTCGTTACAAAATGCCCTTTTTGTTCTCCTTAGGCTAGTTCATCTTGGTAGGTGCCTGTGGTGGACATCAGAGCAATGGGCAAGGCAGTCTGGATGCAGCCACTTGGTTTGGGGGGTGAGAGGATTTAATGGCACAAACGCGGGCCGTTTTGTGCCTGTTGTCCCATCACCAGGCAGGACCCTCTGCAGAGAGCAGATATAACCTCAGTGTCCCGTTCTTGAGCCGTGGGCAGGCCAGGAGAGCTCCAGGAGCACAACCACCGTCTGACCGTGAGAGCTTGCAGTGGGAATTGAGTCTGGAGCAGGCACCAAGGCAAGACTGACATCAAAGAGGCAAGAAAGAGGGTGAAGCTGAACTAAGAGGATTTGCTGGGAGCTGTGCCAGGGAGCCCCTGGAGCAGCCATATGGCTGCAGGCAGTGCTGGGCACCACCAGCCCCGGCTGCCCCTCTGGCCCTACAAGCAGCAGCTTCTCAGCAGCAGGACAGTGACCCTGCTGGGGTGGCTCTGGGCTCCCCGCCTGCCTTCCCTGCGCTCTGCAGCTGCTCGCCCGGGGCCACCCAGCCTCAGCAAGGGTGGGGACCGGGCAGGGGGGGCTCGGCAGTGGTGGAGGAGGCAAGAACGGAGCAGAGAGCTGGAGCAACCTGGCAGAGCTCTGCAGCCCATGGCACCCAAGCACAAACCCACCACCCGTGCGCACAGATGAGAGCATTAGGCTGCACTGCAGTAATTAACTGTGGATCATGCATGTGACTCCAAGATGTTTAAATGTGAAGCAGTTTAACTCAGTTTTAATTAAAGCTGCTGTGAATCAGCTTAAATCCCTGCTCTTTCAGTTCTCTAAGGAAGATTTTAACTGCAGAGGTAGGGTGCTATCTCATGGAGGCAGGAGGGTTTGAGTGGGTTGATTGTTAGAAGCATGTGAAAACCTAAATTTGCTGACCCAAAGGGAGCTCTTGGAAAGGACTCGACTCAGTGTCCTTAAAAATCAGAGAGCCCAATTGCTTTGGGAACAGAGTCCCACGGGGACTAGAGACATTCACCTTACAACTCTCTGTCCCAAGAAGAGGTATGCCTTCTCTCCCTGTTTCCTCCAATGTAAATACTTTTGTGTATCCTAAAGAAAGTCAACCCTACCAAAGTACTCCATTGCACAAATAAAAGGGAAAGGGTAAGAAAAAGACGAAATCACATAAATTAGCTCCACTACTGAGCAATTGAAAAGCACTTAGACAGTGCTAGGAATGGGTATTAAATAAGATAGAGCAGAATGCAGTATCACAGAGCACTAAATTTGGTGTCACTCCAGCATGTGACGCCTTTTGCACTGTAAATATTGTTTTAAGGGAAAATGCTTTCCTGATAATTATATATAGTACTAATAGAGCATTTCGTTTAAGAGTTATTGTTTGGTTTTTTTACACTGAACTGAACATTATGTATGTTCAATTTTAATAAAATATTGTGAAGTATTTACTTCTAGCTAGGGAGAAAGATTTCCAGAGAACTTTCTCTTTATATCAGAAGAAACTTCTTTACTGTGAGAGTGACAGAGCACTGGAACAGGCTGCCCAGAGAGGCTGTGGAGTTTTCTTCTCTGGAGACTTTCAAAACCAGCTTGGAAAAGTTCCTGTGTGATGTGCTCTAGGTGACCCTCCTCTGGCAGGGGGGCTGGACTAGATGATCTTTTGAGGTCCCTTCCAACCCCTAAGATTCTGTGATGCTGTGATTCTGTGAAAGTGAAAAGTAATTTACCCTAAGAAAATCCATGAATCTGCTACAAGTTAAGAGAGTATAATATTCTCAAGAGATTTCTGAAAATTTTAAGAGTCTTGTGTTTTTCGTAGTTTGTCTTGTTCCTTTTATACGTAATAAGAATAAGGAGAACAAGAATGGCACTGGATACTTTCAAAATGGCAGGAAGCAGTAATTGAACACTTCCATCCACCTTTATTTCACCCTGGTAACATGTTTTTCATACTCCTTGTTTGAAAGAGAAAAGACTAGAGCATGCCACTGTGAATCTCTGCTCAGTCTGTTTCTCTTTACAGAAGGTTCCCGCTATAAGCCTTAGCTGGACAATCACACTAGTGGACTAAATTACAAAGGCAGGGCTTTAAAATTTTATACCACATCTGTAACAGCAGGCTCAAGCAGAACCCCAGGGACCTGGTTGTGTAAGAGAGTAATATCAAAGATGTAGAAGGCTGCACTTTCCAGTAATTTACATCAACACATTGTCAAGGGAGAAGTACAGATCTAGATGGTGTCTAAACCATAACTTGAGCATCTACATTTGTGTTTAAACATTTTAATAAACAGCTAAATGAAAGCACCAAATATGGAAGTTGCAATTAAAAAATACCAGCTGACTTAACTCAAAGCTCAGCCAGGACCACCAAAGCCTGATCCAAAGGCTGGGCTGAGCGGCAAGGCTACACATTTTGGTGTGGGGATGCTGGAGGGGGCAGCTGGGTGCACTGTGGTCAGCCCTAAGTCGACTCAGGAAATGGTTTCCCAAGTCCTGGTTTCCCCACTGCTCCCGTTCCCCATGGCTGGAGAACCCTGAGGAACACCAAGGAGATTGCTATTGCACAGAGCTGGGGAAATGCAGGGTTGGAGGTGCCACACAGAGCCAGGAGAGGATTTCCCTTTCCTGTAGGTCTCATGAAGACTGCAGGAGAAGCAAGGGCCTCTAATCCCAGCCCCTCAGCCCCCTTCAAGGGGAGTAATTGTACATTAGTGAAATACAGAAAGTACTGGCCTCATACGTATCACATAATCTTTTCCTTTAATGTGTGCTAAGAGATCACTATTAGAGATATACAGGCTCCATGTAGTAAACAGCAATTGCTGAAAAGGTACTTTTCCTGTCTTTGTGCTCACTTAAGCAGTTTTCTGTGAAAACTCAACTGGGAATTTCCTAAAGAGACTAATACTGCCAGACCAGTTTAATCCTTGCTTTCTTTATCTGCATTTCTAAGTCTCAAAATTATTTAGTTAGCAACCAGTGTTACAGCACATGTGGATTACTGGCCTATTAAGAAAACATTTTTTTTTAGCACTATTTAAAAAAAAGTTTGCAAAACCCCTTTTCCCTGGCCCAGTCCCCAGCCATTCAGCTGGACAAATGGGGGCCCGTGTATTTGTACAACAGTCTTACTTCTGAGCATATTTGTGGAGTTTTGGCACCAGGGAAGTGCAGATTTTTTAATACCTTTCTGCTGCTCTTCTAGAACACAAAGAGTATCACAAACCATGGTAATTAAAACACCAAAAACAAGGCAGAAACAGTAATATCTCCTGACTTGGTGAATGCTGGGGTTGGCCCACGTGACTGGATACAGCTCCACACTTCCAGAGGATCTGCAGGGCCCACCTGGCCATCAACATCTTAATTTTTGCAAATTTTAGCCACTAATTTTATTTGCAGAAAATGGTACAACACTTGGGCAATTCTGCTCTGGGGGAAAACAACTGTCACAGATATCTCTCATATTTAGTATGATACTTCTTCAATTTTCTCCACATTCCCCTTGAAACCTGCACCAAGCTGTAGATCTTAGCATGAAAGATAACCACAGTAGCTGCCTTCCCCATTCAACAGCAGAACAGCCATTAGTCATCTTGGAGTGGCTACATGCACATGAAGGGCACTGGTTCATGCCAGTTCTTACTGGCATCACTGCAAAGGAACATTTGTGCCTGACTCCACAAAACTTTGCTATTGAAATAAAAAAAGTGCATAAAACCTATTTAGTTTGGAAGGTAACTGATTTTTGGTGTAATGGATAGTGGGACCAGGCTGGCGGTGGCTCTGTAGTCTACTGGGGATAAGCTGGAAAAGAAGCTGGAGGTGGCAAAGAAATTCTTTGGGAGACTGAGATGGAAGAACAGAGAAAAGGTAGACTAAAAAATAAAGACTTTTTTTTAAAAGCAGCAAAGGATGAGGAGAGAAAAAATTATAAGGCCACACCATGCAGAAAATATAGTATGTGGAAATCTTTTCTCTCTTAACACATAACAATAGACTTCAAATCAGCTGGGAAATACCCTGGGCTGCTGCAGCACAAGGTGACACACAGGCTGACTGATACCTGCACAAGCCATGCCCAGGTGGCCAGATCACAGGCCCGGGCAGAACCTGCCCAAACCCCAGTGCCTGTGGGTTTGTGATGGTGTCAGCTTATCAGTTGTACTGAAAAGCAATCTACTGCAAAGCAAAGCTGGAAACATGGCTGGAGTGCCAGCAAGACAGACTGGCAGCAACAACCATGGGTGCTGCAATGGGAGGTCAGCTGCTCCAGGAGTGTCTCACTAGCACTAACACAGATGTGACAAGGTGGTACTGACAACCCTCTCAGATGTTCAGGCACCTCTGAGCTGAAAATACTGCCCATCCTCTGCTGCTTTCCAGGGCAGAGGAGACCCCTTGTTGCTATGGCTGGAGCAGGAGGTGGCTGGAGGGCACGTAGTGATAGGATGAGGGAGAATGACTTTAAACTGGAAGAGGGTAGATTTAGTTTAGACATTAGGAAGAAATTCTTTAGCGTGAGGGTGGTGAGACATTGGAAGGTGCCCAGGGAAGCTGTGGATGCCTCACCCCTGGAAGTGTTCAAGGCCAGGTTGGATGGGGCTTTGAGCAACCTGGTCTAGGGGGAGGTGTCCCTGTCCATGCAGGAGGGTTGGAACTAGATGAGCTTTAAGGTCCCTTCCAAACCAAACCATTCTATGTTTCTATGATGTTCATGCTACTTTGTCCCTGCAATGTATGGGCAAACCTTCCCAAGGAGTCCTGACAGCAGAGGTGTCCCAAGGTGTCCTGCAGCCCTGACATGTCCAAGGGGGCTCTGAGGCCCATACACAGGCCCCATATGGGAAGGCCATTTTTGCTGTCCAGGGCTGGGGTATCACTCCTTGTGCTGGTCACCCTGCCTCTCCGGCAGGTAAGAAGTGACTGGACCCTGACTTCACACCAGCTTCCATACGTGGTTGAAAAATAGGCCAAAAATAATCACTGAAATATCCCTGAACTTGAAGGTAGTGTTGCATGAAGACAAGGGCAAGGGAACAAACCACTCATGCCTTTCTTTTTTGTCTTTTCCAGACAAGGGCAAACCAATCTGGCCAGGATAGTAATTTATAACTGGATTAACCTTGAGAAAAATACCTGTCTTTGCATAAACAGAGGTTATCTTAGTGCTCTCTAACACCCCAAGGGCTCTAGGGTTTGTATGCCGCAAGCCAAATTCCAGCTAAAGTCCTTATTGCCATGTCTGACCAGAGAAGCATCATCATCGATGTGAGCTGGTTAATTTAACAGTTACTGGTCTTCTGGTCCTTCCAGCTCTTTCCTCTATCGTTAAAAGGAAACACTGTCAAGAGAGGAATCTCATAGTTGGAAGTGGTTGAGTTTCACCAGAAGTCCCAGGTAAAACTCCTTCAGCTGACTTTAGTTTCTGATCACTTCCTTATTTGTGACGATTTGTCAGCTGTGTCCTTTAAAAATTCATTGAGGGAAAAATATACCTTGTAGAATTAGTTATCCCTGATACTCTTCAAAGGTTGAGTGTAACACAGATGGTTTTTCACTTCTGTTCTGCCCACACATGCAGATGAGAGATATTGTGTTCAACATTACTTTCAAACACAGACACTTCAGTATTTTTGTCCTCGAAGGTAGCACACACCATGATTTGTTTTTTTTGTTTGAGACAGTAAAGAGAAAAGTAGGAAAGGACAAAGATTTTTGAGGAGCAGAGAGTAAAGTACTGTGCCCCAAATGGACCTGCTATAAACAAACAAACAAGAGAAAAACGAGGACTAACAAGCAAAGGGTAGGGGAGAACAACCTGGTATGAAACATGAGTCTGACTAATGGCTGGGCACAGACATGAAAGAGGCTGGAAAGCCAAGTAAAAGGCAAAAATGGCTGCACTGCTGTGCTACATTCCAAGATGGTTCCTTCAGTTCCTTGGGTGACCTAAAGGAGAGGATCAGGGACATCTGTAACCAAAACCAGGAGCTTCTCCACCATGTGCACCAATGGAAAAGTGGTCACCACCATGCCCACACTGCAAAGGCAGCCACACCATTTCTCTCTGGTGCTGAAAAGGGCATCAGAAACACTTTGGAATTAAATAGCCAGTTTGTCACATACATGCATGCATGGCTTTTGCTTGAGAATATGATTGATTCAGTGGAAATATGTGATTTGAGTAACTGTAGAATTCAGAGAGCCAAAACGATGTGTCTGTGACAGACAATTTAATTCAAAAAAATAAAAAATACAGAATTACTGTTTTTCTTAAGTGACAAAGACTTGGAGGGTCAACAAGGAATTCACAAGAGCTTAGTGAAAAGTAAAACCTCAAATCCAAGAGCTGCCAGCTGACAAGAGCAGCCTGGAATTATTTGTCTCAATTAGTTAAATTTGTGATTTCACTTCCCCCGAGGTGTTTTTTGTGTTTACAAAGTAACTTCTTTAAATCCTTAAATTTTGACTTAACAGCTGAATGTGAAGACACTCCACTTATATTACTGTTTATTTCACCGATTTTGTGGGAGAACACAGGCACATTATTTCAAGACTTAGGTTTCTGTTTCTCCAGCTATTCAACAGATTAGTAATAAGGCCAATTATTGTTTTTATGGTAATTTAGGTTCCTTAACTTGATGGTGCTGTGTAAGTGGAAAAATAATTAGTATGAGACTTCCTGGTACCCACAAAACCCACAGCAACTCTGGCTGTAGAATGTCATTATTTTTTCTTTACTATAGAATTTTTAGGCTAATGTATTGAGACCTTTTTTTCTAGTTGTGATTGGTTTCATCTATGTGAAACCTGTAAAAAGCTGTGGCTGTTTCTTGCTTTCCAAGCACAGAAATACAGTTTGTTCCAGTACAACATTTTTTATATTTCTGTTAGTTGGTGTAAGGCTGTGCCTATTTGCCCTTGGTTATGTGTTTAATTAGGTCTACAATATTCCATAATTAATTTCTTAAACAAGATCTGAAATGGAGATTAGTTCTTGTTAGAATACTCAGCTTACTCTTTTTACTACATTAAAAAGCTGATGCATTTCTCCTCAGACACTGTTAACTCTTCATGATGGTGCCCTGGTTCAAATATTCCTTTCAAATACTTCCAATCAATATTTCCTAAAAGTCTGGCAATCACAATAAAAAAAAAAGGCAGCTAATGGCATTCTGAAATTGGCTGGACTTTCTCTCTGGTCAGGCTCACACCTATAAAATTTCTTCCACCAGCAGGTCTCCTGCATGCCCCTCACTCTCATTGAAGCAAAAGAATAAACACCCTGCTTGATGGCTCTGCTGCAGATTTTCCCCCTTTCCACCCCAGCTCCCATCCTGAATGTGCTTTGTCTGGACTGCTGCTTTGATGTTGTATCAGGCAGCTTTGAAACAATAACTTGAAGACAGCATTAAAGCCAGCCAAGAGCAGAACATCCAGCCGCTACTGTGCAATTGTGCAGATACATGTCATGGCTTTGCAGGGAAGCTGGAGCTGGCCACAGAAGCCCCCAGATTCTGGACCATGGGCTGTCTGGCTGCCTCTTAGAAGGATTTCTGTGAAAACCAGGCAGGAGCAAAGCTTCATCCTCCCATTTTGAACCACTGATGACTCTGAGAGCAAAAAGAGTGGATACAGCCCTGCCAGAGCTGTCGTCATATGTTGTTTTTGAACAATGGAGGATTGAGAGGGGGGAAAAAGTTGTTTGTGTGCCTGCATCTGTCAATAAGGGAGCTTAAGTTAGGGATGAGAGACAAATGCTGGAGAGGTACTCAGGGAGATTAAGTGCAGCAGATTTGTAGGTGAAGTCTGGTTAGCATTGATGCAAAAGGTTGTGGGGGAGATTTTCAAAAGCACATGTGGGAGGATACCACTTGCACACTATTGATTTTCTATTTTGGTGCCTCGCTCTCATCACTGTATGACAGTCTTGCAAAGCCCTGGAGCTCCTGGAGATATTGGAAGATGCCCATGGAACAAGAAGGTGGATGAGTCAACACTGACACCAGCATCCAGCGCAGAAACGGAGAGGGAGTGAACCACGGGAATGAGAAACCCTCGCCCCCCTTATTGCAAAGTGAATGCAGTGCGCTGGTCCCTGCCCTTCCCCCCACCCCCTGTCCCCATTTTCCAAATAACTGGTAGCTGAAGGGGAGGTCAAAGAGGAGGAACATGATCTCCAGCACATGGTCCAGAGTTATCGGCATGCTTCCAGCTTTGCGAGCAGGAGCCATTGCTGCAGCAGGGAGCACTCACAGAGAGGACTGCAGCTCCTGACTCCACTTTTCCTGTAATTAACCCATCCTCATGGGCAGGCAATTCTTTCTGTGTTTCGTCCAAACCTGGGTGATGGCACCAAGCACCAGAGAGACAGGGCTGCAGTGAGTGCCCACATGCATGGAGTGGGAAGAGGGGTGTACAAGCAGGACTGGGTTTAATAAAGCAGGGGCGCTACAGCTCGTTGCTCACAGTCAGGAAACAGCAGCTGCCACTCCACCATGTGCACTTTGTTTTTTTCTGAAAGCAGAGAAATAAAGTAGGTCACTATTTTATTTGCCAGAAGCAGAGATTAAGGATATTAGGAAAGGGCACAGCATAGTGTAAGCTGCTGATGAAAACACTGCAGCTCCAACCTGCAGTTTTATATGTGAACATGAATGAGAAACTCAGTTGCTGACATGAAAAACAGAGATGATATTTCAATAGTACATGAAGAAGAGATGTCAAGTGTGCTAGCAACAGAGAAAATATGCATTAATTAGAGGCTATTAAAGCAAAGATGTAAGGTTTCAGGCTCATGAAAAAAAAACAGGAGACAAAGTAGAAAAAGATTAGCTGTCACATATGTTGAAGAGTGCTAATCGACTCCTTGCATATTTTCCGTAAGAGGTCTCAGTTTCTAAAGCACTGCACACCTACAAAGCCTCTTAAAGTTGCTGAGAGCTGTGGGTAACCAGCAGCACTTAAGATGACAAAGCTAGTGCAGGGAGCAGTAGGACATCATCTGTAGGACCAGCGCTACAAATCCAGAGCCATTAGGCACAAGCAGCACTGTGGCATGCAAAGGACTCAGATGGTTTGCCATTAAATCTTCACACACTGAGATGATAATTGTTCACTCTCCCTGTTCAAGCAGGTCCCATCCAGCAAGAAACAGGGAACACTATATCTAAGAGAAATCCAGTTACAAAGAATTGGCAAATTCTAGGAAAATGAGCAGAGAAAAATCCTTTTTTTAATTATTATTTTTTAATAAGAAAAAAGACAACATTCATTCACAGAGAAACCACAGGAAAACATATGCACAAATTATACAATGCAAGAAGAATTTGTACATAATTCTAACAAGTCTGAATTATACATTTAAGTGAAGTATAAAATTTCAAACTTGGGAGTTCTCTCTCCCTAGACTCCTGTCTTGTGAGTATGTCCACACAAACTTGTCCTTACCCAAGCAAGGAAGCAGCAGCATTTGTTAAAAGCAGTGAAGGTGTTCAGAAAGCACCCCACCAGCATTTGTGCATTGAGACCCCTCTTGAGCAAGCATGTCAAAGAGCAACCAAAGCTTTTGCAAGCAGTCAGAAGGCTGCAAGACCACTATGCTCCTTTCCACTTGAAAAAGGGAAAAAGCAAGGATTTTAAGATTAGACATTATTAAAATGTGTAATGTCTTGGAAACAGACACCACCTCAAAGGAAGTGAGGACAGAGGCTGGAAAGATTAATCCTTAAGTTATTATTTCAGGGTTTTTTCACTTCTGAATCCTTTTTGTTTCACTATTTGAGGAAGAGCTCCTGGAGAGCAGCTGACACTGCAGTCTCAGCCTGCATCCCCATCCGTGTTTCTGCCTGAATTCTCCTGCTACAGATACAGGCTTACTTCCCATGTAAACCAAAACCAGGGCTTTCACAATATCCAGGGCTCACCTACACAGGAGTGAGGATTCAGGCCCAGTTCCCCAAAGCTGAGCCTCCCCTTGCCCTTCCCCCAGCCACACAAGGAACCCCAGGACATGGCAGTAGGGGCAGGGTTGGGGGGTGCCCCCATGTTCTCAGAGGCAGGAGGAGCAAGGGCAGAACAACACACACGTGGGTTTGCTGAGGGAGCCAGTAAAGGCAGCCACCACCCCCAGACATATCCTGGACCCAGGTTTTGTGCTGGCCCTGTGTGTCACCACAGAAGACACTGGAGCTGGTTTAGCTCCTAGGAGACCTTAGTTCTCCACTTATCCTACAGAAGGGAAGAAAAGTTATTTCAGACATGATTTATCCTTCATAGTCAGTCAAGAGAAACTTGAAGTGAGGTAGAGCTCTAAAATAGGTTACATGGATGGCTACCTAGAAACATCTTTCTCTCCATTGTCCACAGGAGAATCCAGAGGACTTTCAAATGCTGTTGCCTGACATCTGGACATGAGCACTGAGATACATACACTGCACCCTTGTCCCAGATACCTTGTGCCCCAGGGAAGACATGACTAAAGCCATGCCACAGGTGGGCCAGGCCAGCTCGAGGAAGGTGCTGTGGAAGGGGCCAGGCCTGAGGGCATTCAACATCACAGCCCCTCAGGAGGAGCTGGCAGCTCCCATCAGCAGGAGAACCAGAACTCAGAATTTTGGTACATGCTTTACCACAGGCAGAGAAATCAGGTTCCTTGATGTTATTTATCTGATTCTGAACAGCTTCATGGAATTTCTTTTATTATTCCCATCCTTATTAACTACTGCTTTAACTTTATGCTTTCCAGTTTCTCCAGAGTTTCCAGATATAACAATTTCAAGTCCTCTGCTTACAAAGGAAAGCCAATGCGTTAGAGCTACGTATTGACCTTCCATTCACCTCAGAATTTTGTTCTATGTCAACTTCTTATTCTTCCTCAGTTTTGCCTCACAAGCTAATGGAAGAGAGAGTTTTAATATCTTGATTTTCATGGGTCCTTTAGCATTTTTTCTTACCTGATAGATCTGCTGTACATGGTACTAAGTGGAAATGCTACTGTTTAGCTTTTACAGAACTTACTTTTTCTTCTTTACAAGCTTTTAAAGACACAATGTTAAGACATAACAAATGCAAGCTATCTTAGAATAAAAACAGCACTTCAGCATAGAATATTCAGGCTGTGCCACCGTTGGGGACCTTCATCTGCCAGTTATATGCTGTTGTTCTAATAGTCTAGATATAATATTGCAATAATAGCAATTTGATTGAAATTTTAAGCAGTTTTGGAGGAATTGTTATTCCTTCTGATTTTAGCATCTCTTCATGGATTAATTGTAGGAATTTTTCAGATAATACTACTAGAAAATAGAATTATCTGTAGATCAGGCTTTGGGGCCCTCAATGAAACTGGGTCCATGTAAATGCCATATAAAATAAGAGTAAACCTCTTTGACCTGAATAGATTGCAATATAAGCAACCCAAAGGGAGAACTAATGAAAAAAGGATATTATCTCAGTTTTCCACAAGCAAACAGGAGTAACGCAGAGATTAAAAGACTTATCTGAGGTCAGACAGAGCCTGCAGCAGGCCCTGCTATCCCACTCACATCTCCCAAAGTTCCACACTTAAATACAAAGCTATCTTCCTACTCTCATACAATCAAAAGAGATAACTGTAAAAAGCAAGAGAATTAACTCTCAGTTTACTACAGTCTGGAAATTATTGCAACATCTCTAAAAGAAATGAAATATCTTTCTCTGAATAATTTATCTGTTAGCAATTTAACAATTTTTTTTCCAGAAAAGTGGGGTATGATAAAATGTTTTTTTTGCTTGCCCTGTCTAATGAGTCTGGCATACAGGAACATTAGCAAACTAGTTGAGATGCTTTGTTGAAAGCAAGTCATGTAAATCACAACAGCTATTTTGTTAGATTTGCCACATAAAAATGAAGTGTTGCCTTCTGTACCAGTTGCTGCATTATTCCACACTTACCTTGAAGTGAATCTCGTTCACAGAGACCAAAACTCATTGGTGACAAGTTAATTCCTTCAATGTATTCATTCCTTCAGCAGCACAGCTGCTGGCCATCCCACAGATAGTGGTATATAACTGTGTTTCCTACTCTGTATATTGAGATAGAAAGGAGAGGAGGACTTCCCATGTGTCCAAGGGAATAAAAGCCTCACAACTGCACAACACGAGCGACTCTATCACCAGTGCTGAGAAACTCAGTGTAGCCAGCACTACAGACCCTGCTCCTCCACCTCCTAGCTCAACGTATGCAACTCTTGGCATCACTTCTTGCCCTCTGACCTTGGTGTACCTATGGTGTCATGGCACATCTGGAACATGCCTTGGAAATAATGAGGGTCCAACAGCAGAATCACTGAGGTCTTCAGGAAACAAAGGTGTGTGGGGAGCTATATTTCCTGGGGACATTACAGGTTAAGCCTACAAAGTTCATCTCCTTCTGGCATCACAAAGCTCTGCAGAAACCTGCTTTACAGTTCTAGCAGTTCCGGATTTCTCAGCAACATATCCACATTACAGCACAGATCCCTTCAGAAAGACTCCCCTGTTCACAGCTAACTCATGCATTTATTTGCATTAGTCTCTAGACTGTTAGGTTCAAATCTCCCTACTTGGGGTAGGGACTGTGGTTCAAAGGCTTTCTCTTATCCAAGTCAGTCTCGCCGCAAACCCTGAGCCCCAGGTGGTGGTCAGAACACTTGGCCAGGAAGTTGAAGACCAGGGGGTTTTATGGTTGTCTTAGCCCAGGTATCCTTTTAGTGCCCCTTTCTTTCCCTTTGCTTCATGTATTTTGATTAGTTATTTTGAGACCAGCTTTGCTTCTCTGGGGATGGAAAGTGCCATGGAGCTCCATGGCAAGCTGCTGTCATCACAGAGAGGCCCAAGGAGAGACCAAAGATGAAGAGGCTGCTCTCTCATGCCTTCTGTTCTGCTGCAACCCTGCTCAGCCCAGCATGGCAGCCTGAGCACCAGGACAGCCCAGCCAGAGAGGTGTCTGCCTGAACCAACCCAGGTCCTTCAGGAAAATGAACAGGGGGCTCCCTTTCACATGCAACTCAACCAGTACATTAAGAGCTAAAAGGCAGCAGAGGAGAGGCAGGATTTGGCACCTGACCTCTTTGCATGTTTTACCAAGCATGCGTACCTTGCTGGCAGTCCCTAACCAGCTCTCTCCTCAGCACACCAGTTTTTGAATCCTGTTCTTCAGTTTCCCTTGCTAGGCAGGCAAACCCATCTCTGGGCTGCAGCCAAAGCTCTGCTACCAGTAGGATGAAACATTACCCTCTGGTATCTATTAATAGTGTCCTGTCTGTCCCTCAACTCTCCATGAGCAGCATCCCGTGTCCAGGTGCCTTGCAAGGCTCTGGAGGCCACTGCCATGAAGTGCTCCATCAAATAACCACTGCAATGTTGAACATCTAGGCATCTTGCTCCTTCACCAGCCTGTACTTTCCCAGGCATATTTTTGAGCTACTCCAAATTCTTGTTAAAAGCAGGGGCACGTGACTCACAGTGCCTGACTTCACACATGACTGAGTGGGTCACCCCAGGCTCCTTGCACAGGTTTGCTGGAAAGTGTGCTTTTCCAGTGTGCTGGAAAGGGTTTTAGTAATTTGTGGATACTGGCTCCAGTGGGAGGAATAATTTAATCTCTTTCTCATTGCTTTTTTATGATTTACAGCTTTGACATGCATTTCTGCACTCCCTCTGTTTTATTAAATTAGTGCTAGAATCTTTTGAGGCAACTTTAAAGTAGTTTGCACAACCAACCTGGCATCATTTCCTTGCTCAGATTCTCATATGAACTTCACTTTTATTCCACACACTTCTTCTAACCTGTTCAAATCTGTTATTCTAGAAATTACTGAGAATTTCAGGATTAACTGTTCAGTAACCTCATCATTATTCTGAAGGTTTCCAGTCCTATTTGTTGTATTACAGGACTTGATTAAAAAAAACAAAACAACAACCACCCCACCCCCCCAAAAAAAAAAAACAAACACAAAACCAACACCCACCCACAAAACAAACAAACAAACAAACAACACAAAGAAAAAAAACAAATATAATCAGTGAACATCTTCTTAAATAAGTTATATGGATGGCTTTCCCTCTCATATTTGTAGCTTTAAATCAAATCTCTTTTCCAGAAAGGAACTTATCCAACTGAGTAAAGTCTGATAAAACAATCAACTACATATTAAAGTCTACAAAAATGGCAGAAAGAAGGTAAGAGGGCAATTACTCTTATCTTTGAACTACAGAAAGGAAAAAAATAATTTTATTTATTGGGACATTAAGCATTACAGCTGAAATTTTTAACGTAACAGCGGCATAATCACATTATGTAAGTAGCCTCAGGCTCTATCCATAGTTCTCACTCAATCTAGATGGCACATAAAAGCTCAGCCAACAAGGACAACTATGAGTATGTGCCTTCGAACTACACTGTGTTTGAATGGCAGTAAAAATAAGGAATTAAACACAGCATTAAGAGCTGCCTCTCAAACTCAGATTAACAGTTGCTAGTCTTTCAAGTTTTCAAGTCACTATAAAGATCA
Source organism: Apus apus (assembly GCF_020740795.1). Taxonomy (NCBI): domain Eukaryota; kingdom Metazoa; phylum Chordata; class Aves; order Apodiformes; family Apodidae; genus Apus; species Apus apus. The sequence continues at coordinate 20,287,402 of NC_067282.1, forward strand.
GTTCCAGGTATTTTATGTTTTATGAACAAGGTATACTTAGCTTTGATAGGGTTTTTCTGTAGAAGCTGTCTTCTACCCCACCCACCCCCATTCTGTTTAGTTTTATGTCCAGAGAGCCAGGATCCCTAAAGAAGAGTAAGCAGCTGGATGAGTGTGCAATTAGTGCATTTCTATGCTGAGCCCTTTATCCTCAATGAAGGTTTAAGTGTGAAATGAAGCTTTATTGAATTGGTTAATATAAACCAGAGTATAAGGGCTTGACAGCTCCCTCTCCTAAACTTCAGTATAATTGAAGACTTACACTTCAGAAAGTGCAATTAAAGTCTTGTGGAGTACATGCCAATATCACAGATTACATTATTTGATGGATATTAATAAAACTATTTCACAACAAAGAAAAAATAATTGGAAAAAGGAAGAGATTGTGAACTTCCTTCACTCAAAACAAGTCAATGCCTCTGCAGAGCATCCTGGTAGGAACATCTTCAAGACAATAGATTGTTTTGAAACAGTCCTTGCAGGAAACTAGCCTGTTCCTAATGAAGTGGCAAATGTTGAGGTCACAGTGCTCTTTATAGCATCTTCAGAGAAGCATGAGTTACCCACTTCAGAGTATGAATTCACTATAAAGAAAAAATTAACCCAAATATCCAGTGTTATTTTCAGAATTAAGTGAAAGGATGTCTTTATTGGGGTTTTTTCCCTTTCTTTCTTACAAGTAAATGGATTAAAAAGATGTTTTATACAAAGTGCTACCAGTTTTAAATTGTTACATTTAAGTCAAAGACTATTCAACAGACACAAGAACATCTTGGATTATTTTTTTTTTCCTCCTATAAATCCTACCATTATTTGGAGCTGAATACAGAATATTGTTTAACCAAAGTGGTTAGTGGTCAGTTTAGCCCAGCCTCTACTAGAGAGCTGGGAGGGGAGGTTAACATGAAAAGTTACGTAAAAGTTAAACATGGTTTAATAATGACCTCAAAAGTCTCTCTGGAGATCCACTGAGTGATGTAGCTGTAGTTCTGTTTAATGGCCCAAACGCTGCTGGAAAACCAAATTCCCTCAACCTTGTAAGAGCTGAGATGCCATTGGTCTTTCTCGGCTGTGTTTACTGATTTCTAAAAATGTTAGTACACCTGCTGCCTGTTTAACTAACACTAAAGGCTTCCCTTTTATTTGTCACACTAATAAGCCTACAAAGCAACACACTGAGCATGAGCAGCAGTTTCAGAACACCTTTTAATTGCAGTAAATCAGAGCAGCTCTCCCTAATCCTTGTGATGACAGGTCACCACTCTCTTCACATCCTCAAGTGCTGATCAGAAGTGTTGCTCTTCCAGCACTTGCCTAATAGTCATTTTCAGAATGGGGTCATGTCTTTAGCTCTTCTGCAGACCTGCCATAACACCAGCTTCCAAAGTACTGCACTGGTGTGACCTGCAGCTCCAACCAAGCATGGTGTACAGCTGGAAGAAATCCCAAATGGTGGCTTTCTACCTTGCTGACTTGGATAGTTGTTACCAAGACAAGCAGCTCAGTAGTAAAGCAGTGACCCTTGGCTGATCTCTGCAGCTACATATGAGCAGCTCTTCTCAGCATCAGTTGCCTTGGAGTCTGACTGTATATAGGCACATGAGAGAAAAAGCAAGAAAATAACAGAAATTACCAGAAGCTGAATAACTATGAGGGTCCAAGCTGCAACAGAGCATATAGGACTCAAATCTGCAGATAAGAGATTAGTCTCTGCCAAGTTATGCTCTTTAAATGAACTTTGGGCATGACTTCAGGATGGCAAAGCAGAATTTTACTTATAGATTCTCATCCTGAAATAGAACAAGTCAAATTGAGAACCAGGAATTTGAATTTTTAGGGCTATATATAACTCAGTTGTAGAGTTACATAAATAGCTTGGTTTCTCCATACATTACAATACCTCAAATACCAATAAGTTGAAGTAGTTCTCATTGCTAACTCTAAACCTTTCTCCACTGCTGAACTCTAGCTGACCAGCCTTTCTCCTGCATCAGTCAAAGTGGGAATTCATTCTCTTACAATCTTGTGGCCCACTCTTGGTATGTGTTTCTCCTCCACGTAATCTCTGTTTGGGAAGCAGCTCTCCTTCTCTTGGTTCATATCAGCAAATACCCAGATAACAGTTATCTCTCTTCTCCCAGGCTGTGCTTTGGCACTGTGGATGAACCTGTGTGCTATGGGATGTAAGCAGCAGCAAAGGAATTAGAGCACAATTCACCCTCATTTCTTTTTTTTCAGCTATCAAACCCTCAAGTGCCCTTTGCTCCATATTTCACAAAATTCGTAGGGATGGTTACATGAAGTTGTGCTCCATGTTCTCTCTTTACATTTTCTTGCCCCAAAACACATTTACCATCCAACATCATCTCACCATAAATTGTTAAGAAGATCCACTAGCTTAATATTTACAAAGCTTTGTCTTGATAAAGCCCCAAGCACTAAAAGTGCTTACTTTTCCTTTTTGAGACATTACCAAGCACACACCTCTGTCATTCTAGCTGCTTTCACACTGGGATTTAAATCACTTGTGAAGCAGAGTTACAAAATGAAACCCTCCTTAAATGTAGATTTAGCATATGCATAAACATTCATCCTTTTTCTTCCACTAATCATTCCTTTTCAGTATGCTTCATAACAGCTGTCAGAAGTCTCCTTTGACATTTCCTGCACATACAATGAGCACTTAAAAGCCATTTTAAAAAATTCTATAATAGTAATTGAAACATTTTTCTTGCTCATGTGCTGTCCTTATCATATTCAAGAGAAAAAAAAAAGTAATCAAAGTTATTATCCTATCACGGTTGTCACACTTTTAACCTCTTGAATATATTGTGGACTACTGGGACATTGCATGTCACCAGATAACCTAGAACATTAGCAAGACAGTGCACATGGGAAGTCCAGCAAGTGAGCAGAAAAGCAAGCATTTGCTTTATTAAGAACTGTTTCTTTCATCAGCATATTATTAAAACCAAGTTTACTAAAAGCTTTAAGTGGGATTGAAAAAGAAAAGATCCAATTGCCAAAAGCATTTTGCCCACTAGAGCATTCTCGCATGAATCTCAAACAGAGCATTAAACTGCAACAGACTCATACTTTCATAGAGGGACTTGGCCAGAGCAGCTAAAATCACAGCTGAGGAACATCTCTGACCAACATCCATGCTCCTGAATATTCATGGCACAGCCCTGTTCTCTGCCAAGCCATATTCTTGCAATAAATATCACAGCCACCTTTAGTGTTCTATCCAGGGCAGCTTCAGAGGGTGGAAAATAAACACAAAGCAAACATCAACATTTTTAGGATCACTCAGTTTTGTGTCAAATTCTGGAACCAATTCTGCCAGCTTCAAAGCCCTCGAGCCACGGCAGTATCAGCCTTTCCTTCCACAGTCCAGTGTGGCCACCACAAAGGTCAAGGAGGACATATCCATCTCCATTTTTGCTTTATGGAGTTTTTATGTCCCACTTGCTTCTTATCTAACCATTCTGTGCAGTTAATTCTCACACATGCTGCCCATTCTTTGCTTAAACATGCACACTCCAAGTAATGCCTAAAAACTTAGACAGGTTGCAGTTAGCAATAAATGCTCCCTGAACTAAGTCAGTAAAATAAATTAGCCAGTCTCTAGGCTATACTAAGAGCTGAAGTTAAACTTAGCTTTTCCTTCCACTTACGTATTTATGAAACTGCACTTTCATGACACCCAGTAGCATCCACACACTACAACTGCATGTGCATGAACATATATATGCACTTCATGTAGCAGCTACTGCCACTGGATGGAGAACCCAAATGACAGCTGTCCTGATTGTTGTGGCACATGGTTAAACCACACTGCTATGGCTTAGGAGTTTTGACATTTTCCTCTAATGCTACTAACCAGATTCTCCTGCAGGGTATCCCAGGACACAGCCTACCCACCTGAAAGGAAGCCACTTGAATAAAAACCTCCAAAGTGAAGAGTTGCATCTACCTATAGCAGGAGGGTCCCATTCTGTAATAAAGATCACAACATGGACTACACATTGCACAGTTCAATGTTCCAGTACATTAGTTTCCATCTCTACTGCAAACAGAAACCATATTCTCAGTGTAGATCAAGATGGAGCTGGATGTGGGTGAAGTAAATACAAGATAAATGCTGCTGGAAGAAGCTTGAGTGTTGTGTAGCAAGTACTAGTTAGGGAGAGCTGTATTACCATGACAAAAAAACAGTTGCTATCTTTACTAAATGAAGAATACTGCTGTATAGTCCTAAGAAGCCCCACAACTAATAATTCAAGAAAACCATTCTTAATGGAAAAGGCACCAAGTTTTCAAAAAGTTATTCCAACTTCCTAAACAGATTTGTTTAGGAAGCTGTTTAGAAGCTGTTGAAAACACTAGTCTGGATTAAAATCCAGATTTTATAGAATCATAGAATCACTTAGGTTGGAAAAAACCTTTAAGATCATAAATTTCAACTACTAACCCCTACTCTACCAAGTCCAGCACTAAGCCACGTTCCCAAGCACCACATCTAGATGACTTTTAAACACATCCAGGGATGGTGACTCAACCACCTCCCTGGGCAGCATGTTCCAATGTCTGACAACCCTTTCAGTGAAAAAAGTTCTTCCTACTGTCTAGTCTAAACTGCCCCTGGAGCAGCTTGAGGCCATTCCCTCTTGTTCTATCACCAGTTACTTGTGAGAAGAGACCAGCACCTACCTCTTTACATCCTTTCAGGTAGTTCTAGAGGGCAATGAGGTCTCCCCTCAGCCTCCTTTTCTTCAGACTGAACAGTCCCAGTTTCCTAAGCTGCTCCTCATAAGACTTCTCAAGGCCCTTTGCCAGCTTTGTTGCCCAAGTATGGAGTCATGGTAAACACAGGGCTCTCTTCTCCAGACACTTAACTCCTAAATTAAGCACCAAATAGTGTTTGTAATAGACCAGAAGCCCATAGTAAAAAACATGACACTGAGCCAGACTCTGAAAGTTACAAAACTGTTCATGAAACTAATAAATAGCTTAAAACTGGAAGAGGGGAGATTTAGATTAGACAGTAGAAGTTCTTCACTATGAGGGTCGTGAGATGCTGGCACAGGTTTCCCAGAGAAGCTGTGGATGCCCCTTCCCTGGAAGTGTTTCAGGAGAGATTGGATGGGGCTTTGAGCAACTTGGTCTAGTGGGAGGTGTCCCTGCCCATGCAGGGGGGTTGCAACTACATGATCTTTAAGGTCCTTTCCAACCCAAACCATTCTGTGGTTCTATGAAATAGGCCAAGCCATTCCTGTACTCTATAGTCTGTATTAGATACAGTTCATCCATAAAATGAAAATTTTATTAGAAGTTTGAAGTTCATATAATGCTATTATAAACAGACTATTTAAAGTCCAGTTAGATTGGCAATATTAAGATAATTTTATTTTAAGTTTTATGGATTTTCAAAACACATACAAATAAAATACTTTTTACAAAATTCCATTTGCTAAAGTTGCTTCAGGAATATACATCAATCATGTTCCCAGACAAATGCATTTAAGCATTTACACAGATAAATGACTTCTATGGGGAGTGTTAACACAGAGCAGTAAAAGCTACTGAAACAGCCCATCTTTCCAGATACATTACAATGAAACCAGTTTTCTTTCCCTTTGCCACGTTCAATATTTGATTTTATTTTCTTTTTTAATAGCAGCCAGGTCTGATGTTAAACTGTGTAAGTAAACTGACTGTGGAAGTCAACAGGCACTCAGAAGCCCTAAAAAGGAGAATAAGCAGTATTTTACAAGTTCACTAGTTCAGGGGTAAAAATCCCTGAGAGACAGAAAAACAAACAAACCAAACATTTTCCTTGATGGGAAGATGTTTTTCAAGGGACATCGCTGACAGATTGCCATAAACTGTAAGACTGAACAGTAAGACAGAGCAAGGAAACCAATCTGTGATGCCAGGTAATGAGGAATGCCTTCATGGGGCAGCAGGGGACTTCACCAAGGCTGCCACTTGCAAGAAAAGTGTTCAGCAGAAATACATGCAGATACAAAGCATGATATGTACGTGCTAACCTTGTCATTAAGATGGGAAACACTTAAATAGTATGTACCAAAAACTATAATGCCACTTAATTATAAGCATTATACTACTGACCTCAAGACTTTAACCATAAACAAGAACAAACAAAATCTTGCAAACCCAATTTCAAAGTCACCACCAGGTCATTTATTACTCTAAGCCAGCAGATTAAGAAAAATCAATTCATATATATTTCTGTTGCTTGATGCCAGTGCTGAGTTGCTCAGCTACACGTTAGTAGACTGTGTCATTGAATTCTCTGCGACCTGGAAACTGATCTCAGAAGCAGCATGCCTCTGACCTGCCCCCTCAAATCCCTGAGCTACTTCTGAACATTGAAACAGGTCTGCTGCTTCTGCATTTGTGACAACTCATACCCCAGCAGGGATCTGTTCTTCGCTTTGCACTGTGACAAGGGTCCCTGACATACATCCTTTTCCTTAAGCCTACCGTGCATACAAAGTTACACCACTGAATAAAGATACTGTGCTAATTTTCAATGCTATTTAACATGTAGGCAGGTCAAGCCAAGTAGATCAAAGATGAGCTCACCCATACTGTTCACTAAGGCTGATCCCAGCCTTCAGAAGAGTGGAAGAAAGTTCCAGTATTTCCAGGTTTCTGAAACATCCAAAGCTTTAAGAAGCCTGTTACACCTGACAGATATCAAGAACCACAATAAGCAACACTTAGAGGAGCTTGTGGCACACACAGTGAAAGCAAGTCAAAGTAGGTTTCAGTCTAAAGATCTAATCCTAAAGCTTAATAATACAGGTTTCACAAGCAGTACACTCAGCCTATGATCAGCTATAGGTTTAGAATTATAAGCAACTAAACAAGAACAACCTTCAGGTTCTGACCTAAAGGTCTATAAATTACCATTGTGGAGAGATTATCTATTTTGAAATCAGATTATCTTTAACTAGAAAGAAATCATCATGCTCATGTGAGGCCTTCATGCTAGCCACACTTGCTTAAGAGCAGGGCAGGACTCTAAAGAGCAGATGTTAATAGCATGTGCCGCATGTTATTTTAACATCACATTTCTTCATTTTATGTATGTCACTTCCTTATGAGGATAGCAGTTAAGCCAAGCTACTCCAGCACCACTTCAGCTCAACTGTGCATCCATTTATGTGCTTAGTTTACCAGAATGGGAGTAGCAAGTCCTCAATTAGTTGCTGATGTATTACTTTATCAAAAGGTCTTAGGAAAACAGCATCTTCAGAGGAAGAACACATCACCTTTCCCAGCCAGGCTTATCAGTGTACTTATACTGAGGAAGAGACACATCAAACTGTCAGTTTGATGTGCAATAGCTTTCCCTCTAGAACATTATATTAGGGCATTTTTTTCCACACAGGAATGTGCAGTTTTATAGAAGGATTGCTGTTCCAGTTCTCTAAACGGACTCCCCAGACTTCAGGCTTTTGCCCTAGATTTAGGTCACTAGTAATTGGACATGTGTGGAAAATGCAGAGGCTCAGTTCAGTGTTGCTTAATTAATTTCTTAGTATGTTGATTTGGCAGTCATCCTATGAAACAGAACAGTTGGATATTTAAACATGTATTGCAGAATACATTATGACAATAGCAAGCATCCCAAAAATAAGCCAAACTCTTTCAGTACTAGCAAAATAAATATTTTAAATTGCCTGGAGTACACAAAAATGAAACCAGTTGTAGTGGCTCAAGTGAGACTATCAGCTTGGTTAATTAAAAGGAATTCTCTTTTATAGCATTCAGATTGGAAAAAGATCAAGTGCAGCACAAAACATAGAAATCCAAGACCTCAAGATGAAGCACAGAATTGACAGGTGCCAAAGTCTTGCAACTGATGGATCAGAATCAACTTTCTATCCGGGACAAGCAACTGGTGAATGCACCAACCACCCAGTAATGCCACCGTGCGACAGAGAAAGCTCTGCACACTATTTCCAGCCATTCTGGACACCCTTCAGTATTTTAACTGCTCTTGGAGCAGCATCTTTTCTTTCTTCATGATGAAGAAAAGCTCATCCACTGAAATAAGAATTAAACCTCTTTCTGCTCCCAGAAGGCCTCTGCCACAGATTTTTAGTGAACTTGCTCGATGTTTTTAAAACGCTTTTTGAAGGGCACAGAACAGCCCCACTGTGCCAAGTCCTGACCATCTTGCCAAGCTTTCTGTAGGAGCTCACTTTGCTACCATCTATTTACTTCACCACAGGACCCATGTGCTTCAGGTAGTTTTGACTTAAGCCTGAACAGCAAATGAGAAGAGACAGCTGCCTCTCTGCAGGAACTTTCCTCACTGGTGACCCTGGGGGCTGAGTTGGCAGAGTTATCTGGACTTTGTAAGACGGCTGCGCTACAAAACAGTCTTATAAAACTCTATTCACATATTAGCTGGAGTAAAATATTTACTTCAGATCTGGCATTTTAGAAGTAGAACTAACACACCTACCTTGATCTAACATAAAAAGGCATCCCACATTCCTTCCACTAAGGAATTAACTCTACCAGCAAAAAGGGCCTGAGAGTGAAATAAACTCATTTTAACAGTACTGAAAGGGAACAGATCTTCTCTTCAAAAGCCTTGTATGCAGGGGCACTCAGAAGGTTGTTAAAGTAAAAACAACATACAACAATATTTGCAGAAAAGCTTAATATAATATTTTGAGTCTATAAACTCTAAACAATAAATAAGAAGAGTGTACATGGCACACCAGAGCAGCTAAATATTAAAACAAACAAATACAAATGGATAACTTACCAATATTATCAGCAATAAATTTGTTTCACTACTGTGATACAATACAATCTTAATATACAAGATGTTTTTGCAAAGGAAAACCACAGAACCAAGTTGATACAGATGGTGAGGGGAAAAGGTAGACAATAAATAACAAGGCACAAAAAACCTCTCTTGCTGCAACCCTGTAAGGCACCACTGTGCAAATGTGAAACTATTGTACTGGAGAAATTCTGAACGTGTTTAAATGACTGGATAATGTACTTTAAAGATGACACTGATTTTATCTTCAGGAATAAAAATACTTACAAAGCTTTATTTACAGCTATAGGCTTTTAAGAAACAAATTAGTGAAATGGGTGAATTATTACTCAAACACAGGAGCCATAGTTAATTTCTACCAGACAGCTTCACAAGTGCAACATGATCATGACCTGTACTGGCCTTGTAAGAGTCCTGGATCCGATATGGTGCACAGGGAAATGCTGCCAATTATGTCAAATTGTGTGTGGCACACCAGTAACTTTAACAAAAGGGATTAGAATAAGAGTAAACTCATTTTCACTTGTAACCAAAAAATATTTATATCCAGAGATAAAAAGTCAGTAGCATTAATCTAAGCTCATAACTAAAGATACTAATACTTCTAAGAACTGGGCACCAGCACTTTTCTTCCCTATTATGTTACCTGCTCAGAAAATCCATTGAGACAATCTTCAGCAAAAACCTTTTCCCTTACTACAAGGTTACAGATAGACAATTAGGCTAACTTAACTTTCCTCTTTTTTTTTCCTTATGTCCCATGATGTCTACTGCATCTTGCTAGAAGTTTTTGCCCTCCCTCCAATTACATAAAAATCTCCATACGTAAAATACACACAGGCTGGACAAGCTTTTACAAAATGAGAAGGGGATCCCACTAGTGACTACAATTTTCTTCTAATGCAAGATTTAGGAGGCACTCAGCTTCTCATGAGCTTCAGACACATGAATGACTTTTCTTTTTTACCATAGCAACAGTGTCAGTAGACTACACTTGCAAAATTTCTGCTTCCATTCTTGCAACTGGAACAACTATTGAGCACATAAACAAATCTGAAGGAACCTCACTATTCAGTTACTGGCTAAGTTTTGTTTCCTTACATGACATGGTTTTTACTCTTCTTACTCTAGACTTCAATAGCTTGCCACAAATCAAAATATTTAAGGTCAGACAACCTGTAGCTTCAATAATCCTCAGTCTACTGAGCTGCCATAAAGGAAAATCAGGCCTTTTTTTTAAACAACAGAGGAAAAATGGAAGAACAGGCTTCAGGGATAAGTTAACATTCATATAGCTATTTGCAGAAAGTCTGCCAGCTTAGGCATGATTCATTCCTTATATTCAGTCCTGTCTTAAGGAAATAAGAATTTGAGCAAAAGCAATGTAAACAGAGCCAGGCAGACTGCAGGAGTGAAGAACAACAATATCATTGATCTGACAGGTTTAAGGCCAACTATTATGATTTTAACTATATCGCACTTTTCCATGGCACTTAATACACTGAAAGTTAGTAGTGTGAGACATTAAACAAGGGTATACATATTCATATAATATATACATGTAGCTTGAGTTCCTAAAATAGTTCAAGTTTTCTTTCCCAAATAAAATCAATTCATGAAAGACCACTTGTGTTTTCCTATACTGAATAAAGTAATATTACTATTTTAATCAATTTAGTGCAAACTGACCTCAGTCCAAAGACATACCATTCCTTGATTTTTAGTCACTACTTACCAAATGCCCCTGTTTCTTTTAAAAGACAACTAACACTTTTGTTTTCCTTAGAAAAACAGCAAACACCTGACAACTAGCATGCTGTCCTAGTGTATGTTAACAAAACTTGCTGATATACAAATCATATTTTGGTCATGCAGCACAGACCCATCCTCAAAATAACCCATCACTTGATTTAATCAGTCTAGAAGAGGACCACAGCGCCGAAATTTAGCAGGTCATCCTGGCCACTCCAAACTCCAAGCTGACAACAGCAGGCTCAGCTTTCGAGAACTCTTCCACGAATTCACTGTAGCGATTGTCCGCTGTGTTGCTGCCCTCTATAGTTCTCACAGCATCACTCACAGGGAGCAGTGGCTGCTCCTTCTTGAAGCAAGGAGGGGTCTTCAGTGCCGTGGGAGCAGGATGTGCAGACTGCTGATGTTCCTTCACAAGCACTGCATCTGACTGCCCGTTTCTCTGCTTTATTTTCTGAAATACACAACAGTTACTAACAGTAAGCATCATTGGTTTACTGGTAATATTCTGCTTTGAAAGGAAGTGAATCCTGCTCTTCCACTGGCCACCTCAACATCTGCAGAATCTTCTATTACAAACAATAAAACTGTTACATACTTAACCTAGGGTATTTAGGCCACTGGATAAGACAATATTCTCACACACACCCCCAGTTTACAGCAGATGTTACGAGCACTACATGCTTAAAATCTGCAGCTGAGCAGAAGAGTTGCCTGTCAATGGCTGTACAAGAGAGGTTCTTCCAGGCTTGCCCCTTGTTTGGTTGCAACCATCATGGGAATACTTTCTAGAGTATGGGCAGAGGGAGACAGACTTCAGTACTATTAGCAAACAGGGAGCTTGCAGGAGACCACAAGTCTCTTAAAAAGCAGTTTTATACCTAAGCCCTTATGTCCTTCCTAAAAACCTTCTAAAAGACTTTTCCTTTATATCTGAAAAACATCAATACAGTTTGTTCAAATGCAGGAAGAATATGCTAAAATATGTCAACTGGAAAGAAAGACTAATAGAAAGAACTTATCCTGCAAGCACTGAGCAAGAGAAGAGGGAAGATTTGGATTAAGTGTTTGTTTTGTTAAAATTCAAACAATCTCACCCAGTAACTGAGAGCTTGAACTAGTTAACAGGACTGATTATATTTTTTTTGTTAATGTATTTGTGCTGGAGACAGAGGCCAGGAGACTTTGGTGTCTTCTGACACCAACTTTTTTGAAGATGGAAACAGCAATATGAAAGTCTACATCAAAATTACAAGCCACTACATCTCTCCATCACTCAAGTGCTCGGGTGTTAACGGGCTCAGGTGAATTTAACACCTCAGAACAAAGTTCCAGAAAACTAAAAACTGAGACTTCACTTTACATCTTGCTTATTCTTCAGCTTGCTTCAACTTGATTTTTCACCTTACTGCTTCAGTTGTATAAAATTTGTAATATACAATTGAGACTTGAAACAGTTTAAGATTAAGTGACCCGTATTCATCACATGATAGTAGAATCAGTTTAGTAAGTATTTCCTTCTAGAAAACCTGTGCCTCCCCCCCCTTCCTCCCTAACAGAACATACAGGACTTGTCTTAACCATTTCTAGCCACATATAGAAGTAAAACCGGTAACTGGAAAACTTTTGCATTTCTTAAAATACATTATTCTTAAGTTTCATCACCTCAAGCAACTATAAAGAAGCACCAACAAAAAGCCACTGATCAAGCCACACTATAATAAAGTGAGATACCCTGTTCAGTCTTTCTGGCTGTTTCCTGTAGCACCTAGTAAAGCTCATTTATAGAAAACTGGTCTCTGGATTTGGCCCTGTTTTCACATAAGGATTACAATGTATATGCTCCATAATTATGGTAAATTACAACAGTATGCACCTGCATACAAAGTTAAAAGAAGGAAAATACTTACTGCTTCCATTCTAGTAGCTATAATGGAAATAAAATATTTTCAGACTCCTTGATTTAGCAACATAGGTGTAGCTCTGATGAGTACCTTGCTATGTAAGGTATGTCACATAAATTTAACCTACATTAAACCATCTTCAATAATGCTTTGACTGTAGAAGCACTTTTATATGATACAATTCATCAGTAGAGTAAAATAAATCATGCATAAGAGCAAAACATTGGCTGCATAGTCCAGCATTCAGCACAGAAGCATACAGTGAAAGTCAAAGTCAACATTACATAAAGTGCAAGGCCATACAGTAGTGACACTCAGGTGAAAGCTAGCAGCATCATTACAGACATTACACACATCTATCTTGTAACACTTACAGCTTCCAGTTCTCTAATGTCTTCCTCCAGTTGTTTATTTTGTTCACTCATGTTCATGATGAGATTGAGCACAGACTGCCTGGGATGCATACTTCGATCAAACTGATGGTACATATTTCTCCAAAACCTGCATGAAGCAGATGTAGGATAAAGACAAAATCCTATGTAGGACAAAGACAAAATTGAATAAGAGCTAGTGTATATAATTTAAACTTACTTAAAATTGAATGACACTGTATTAGGCTCCAAAAGAGTTAGTTCCGGAGAAAAGTCTGGATTATACAGAGGATTCTGATATTTCTTTTGTTCATCCAGAAGGAATGACCACAAGGAATACGTCTTCTCTTTTAATCTTAAAGCAAGAAGAGATCAAGGTCAAGACACTGACTGCAAGTGAGAAACAGAAGCTGTTCAACTCAACATAATAAGTTGATCTTAAGTTTTAAAAAGTTACCAGAAACACTTACAAATCTTTAATTAAAAGCATGCTAATGTTGGATAGAACTGTCAGTTTTGGAAGTACTACTGCTTATGCTGTGCAGATTTTGCCTAATTGTAATAAACACTTTTAAAATACAGTTTGAGACAAAGAAGAACTGATGAAAACTTTTGTAAAGTTTTCCAACCGAAAGCATTAGGAGATACCCTATTAATATTTTTAACTGACAGTAATTGGTCTTGAGCAGGAAAGAGTTTTAAGGTTACTCAAGAACAGTCTGAGGGGGATGAAGTGGTAATTCCAAACTTAAGCTTACCTATTGTCAGAAAAAAGAGAGGAGAAAGAAGCCTTAACTTTCCCTATTAAAAATTAGCATGGGATTTTCTCCCAGAATTAGAAAGACTTTCTTCAGTGTGCAGAAGCATGACAAGCAGTGCTGCTCCCTTATGCAGTTCAACATCATTTTCAGTACTACCAATTCTGTCTCTATTTCTATTCAGAGCCTAAAATTAAGAAAATTCACAGGAGTTCTTAGACTGCCACAATAAACAAAATACACATTACAATACGTTTGCTTACTTCAGCTCTTCTCTCTCTTTTTGGCAGTTTCCAAGGAAGTTACCAAACTGGCATGAATGGACATGTTCATGAATCTGAAGGAGGAAAGCTTCATTGTACTCAAAGGCTTGTGGAAACTGCTCAGTCAGATTCCATACACTTTCTAAAAACTGCGTGAACACTGGTGAGATCTCTTTAGGATCACCATCCAACTGGCCACACCTGAAAAAGATTCCAGAAACAGACGGAAATTGGTTTAAGTTAAAAATCAAAAAAGTCTTAGTTGCACTTGCTTTTAAATTACAGCACATTAATTTGACACTAGCTGTTGTCTGGAGATTAAGCACCTGACTTTGAGAACTAGGGTAAGTTTTGAATAGAAATAAGTCTATATTTAACCTGTTTTTCTGACTTGTAAGTAATCATACATCTGTATTCAGTATTGAAAAGCAATATAAGACAATTAGGTTCCTTTGTGTCTGTTACCTCCATGGTCAACATTTGGACTATACTAGCTAAAAGATCACGAATAAGCAGGAAATAGCAGGCAAGACTATTGGCATAGCTGATGGCAGGCAGAACAAAGCAAAAAACAGAACTCCTACAATACAGGACTTCTAAAGGTAGGCATGACTTCATCATGAAAAGTAAACAAATAGAAACTCATTTTTAAGGATATCAAAACTAAGTGCTTCATATTGCCTAGATAGTTGGGACGTAGCTTTAGATGGGTTCTGCACCACCCATGCATACATGCAGACCTAGCTGAAATCACTGACATCTAAGAATGAGGAACCAGCAGCACTAGAAATTTAGTTTTATAATATAAACTATCCAATAGGTATTTGAATAAATAGCAATACACAAAGTGCACCATCTACTGAAAATAGCTTATGCATTGCAATATTTCTAGCAACATTGCAGTAGTTTAACATCCACTTTTGGTTTTAGGAATACTTCAGTTCACTATATACATTTCAGTTCAGTTCAGTTCAGTTCACTATATACATTTTACTGTACTGGAAGAGTGAACTACCTGTCAGAGAATTTGTGCCCAAAAGAGATCCAGTCTTTCTCTATCAAGACCTAGAGAGTAAAAAAAAAAACAAATCTCATGTATAATGTTACTTAATCTTCTCTCAATAGTATTAACTAAATATTGCATTTTAATTTTGAGTATAAGAAACTATAGTAGGAGCAACTATTTGTCACATTTTAGTTAATTTTCTTTAAAGTCTTTCACAAGATATTTTCAAAGTACAATTCCAAAACCAGTAAAAAATTTTTCAGGTTTAAAATCAGGTAACTGCTGTCAAGCCAGGCCTGCTTTTAAGCATACTAATCTTTTATGACATCACAGCAGGATAACCTACCAACTTGCAAAGAATTGCAAAGTGCAGGGAAAACTTCACTATTGCATTCCTGCTATCATAGCTTACATAGAAACCACATGATGTAATCTTTGTAACATTTTATAAGAAACAAGCTTGTTAGTGTTATCACTGGCTTGTTTTATCACTTCCCTAAAGATTACACACATTTTCACTACTCATAAGAAATGCATTGTCTTCTAAATCCTTCTCAACTTCACTTTTGTTGCTTGTAATATTTGTGGCAGTTAGTTCTAACCAATACATGGAACTAGTTTTATGTACTGTCTTTCAGGAGGTCCCATAACACCCTGTATCACCACTGTAGAACACTGTTGATTTTCCTCCCCTAAAATTTGGAATAATCATATCAAAATTCCTCTTGCTCTCTACAGGAAGATGAAGAGACTCAGATTGCCTGAATACCTTCAGGTCTGCATCACTGAGGGAGTCATAATTTTTAAATTTTAATAATGTTGACATTGGGACAAGTGATAAAAGCACAGAGATGCTCTAATTTTGTACACCTACCATCTCACAGAAGCACTTTGGAATCTTTGTATTTCATAGGCAAGGGGCTTTTTTGGATGCAAAGACAATCATTGCAACATTTCTATAGGGTGCCTAAAGCAGCCTTATTATTGGTATTTCAGTTTTTATATTTTAAATAAATGGCTCTTCCCAGCAGAAAAGTAGTTCTATAAGAAAGATATCAGTAGAATGCAAATCTTACATTTGTAACTCCAAAAATTAAACCTTAGTATATTAACACTGCTCACTTTCACAATTTACATCCTTTGTTTAGTAAAGAATAATACAGCAACGCAACAGCCAGCTTACCATGAATCCTTTGATTGTCCTGTAATAGGAATCCAGTAAGAGAGCTCCAAGAGAACAAACTTGGGAAGTCCTATCCCAGCCATCTGAGCAGTGCACTAATACGCTTGCGCTCTCAACTGCT
The DNA here is from genome assembly GCF_020740795.1 of Apus apus. Taxonomy (NCBI): domain Eukaryota; kingdom Metazoa; phylum Chordata; class Aves; order Apodiformes; family Apodidae; genus Apus; species Apus apus. The sequence continues at coordinate 20,303,635 of NC_067282.1, forward strand.
ATTGCCTGCAAAACAAAGTTGCTTTGTAGTCAATGTTCTATTCTACACTGAAATAAAAAATGAGTAAATAAGTACAATACATTTATCCCAAATTCACAGCATAGACCATTTTATTTAAAAAAGCCAGAAAAATGTTTATTATGACAAAAGGATTTGAAACCTTCAGAAAGCTAGGAATTTCTCTCCATGGCAGTATAAAAGTTTGCTCATAAATTTAAGAAACTACACTACCACCTTTGCACAAGGTAACTAGAACATCTACAGTGGTTCCCAGTTATTCTTCTATGCCTTATAAAGGCAAGCTTGTAAAAGTCCCTTGTGATGCATACGAAGAAAGAAGCAGATTACACATCACAGACCGAACAGGTTAAAAAATAAACACAAACAGACCATTAAAGATACCTACTTGTTCAATATCATACTATACAACAGTTAAGGACTAGGAAATGCTTATTAGCTTCAGCTAAAAATTCAACTCCTGTTATTGCAAATGTTTTTGAGGGGAATAATTCATTTTTACCTAAAGTTAACTCCTTATTTCACCTAGTACAAAAACCAACAAACTAGTTATTTTCTTCACCCAGCCCCCCACAGGTCAGGCCCTTGTCCTCACAGGTGCCTGGCAAAGGCACTTGTTCCTTGGAATTCTTCATAAAAGTGTCCCATTCCCTTGCCAGATGAAGTTAGCATAGACAATTTGGCTTCTCTGCAATTAGTGCTGCAGGAATTCTGTTTTTCAGGGGACACTGAATAGCAGTTTACTCCATGCACCTCCAAACCAGTCACACCTTTTGTAAACCCCTAAAAGAACCAAGAGGCATAAGAACCCCTTCATCTCCCAGGAAGGCAAGCAAACAACAACAAAAAAATCCCAAAGCATTAGCTGGCATATTTAAGATTTCCAGTCAAAGAAACATGTAATACTTAAAACAGTGTATCAGATGAACCAGGGTACACTCAGCCTCTACTCTGCAAAAGGTGAACTGCAGAATTTTACACATCATATTATTAAGTATAATTTTGCCCCATAGCAAGTCAACTTGCCATCAACCAAAGCAGCAGCATACCAGTTACCTTGACTAGGAAGACAGCGGCATCCAACACAGCTTTGATATGACGCAACCATCCTGAATTCTCCAAACCAGACAAAAAGTCATTGACAGACAAACCCTTCATGCCACTGACTGAAAGAAACCAAGAGTTAGAAATCCATAAGCTGCTGCAGCTATCTATACCCTGCAATGGAGAAAGAAAAAAAAATTTATGTTGTCCTTAGTGTGCTATGCTGCAAGTACAAACTTTCAGCTACAAAATAAACAGGCTTTCAGCCCTCAGTTTGTTTTCACCCATGTAGTGCTGTTAAAGTCTGCTTTTTGATCAGAATTTTCAGCTTAGTAGAAGTATTTCAGCACTGGTATCTCCCCCTTCTAGCTAGATTTCTATATTTTTATAAACCAAGACAGAGATAAGAACACATATGTTGAGCCCAAATAATTATTTTCTATTTCTGTAAATTCTAAAAAGACATACTACTTAGTGATGAAATCAAGAAATTGCATTGGCACTTTTTTGACATTTACATGCTATAAAAAGAAAATTTCCAGTCCTTTATGGTGCCTAAAAGTGTCAAGGATGATTTATGGTACCACCAATGTTTAGCTACTTCACAGTAACTATCATTCAAGATAGTTTTGGCTATATGGATTCTATCAAATAGATGCATGTGAGCCCCAAAACCTCAATGTTCCATTGCCTGATTGTCCGTAATACACACTACTAGCAATGCCTCTGGGTGCAATTCAGGAGGTGACTAGAACCAGCAGACTGAAGCACAGTGGATTGGGGGCAGAGATTATTTTTAACAACTAAAAAGAACAATAAACCCCATCCCCATACACACATTCCACATAACCTATCTACAAACAAACCCATTTGTTAAGTCTTCCATCATCAAAATATGTGCAGCAGAGTGGCTATTACTGAGCTTTTTCCTCAAATATTTCATGCAGAAATGCTGTTTCTTGACATACACAAAGCCTTTTTGCTAATCAGTCTTCTCTGACATGTAATACTATGTTTTTTAATATAAAAAATCTGGACTTTAATATCCAGCCACTCTATGGGAGATTCTTTCACAAGTGTTGTACAGATGGGCACTCTGCCCACCATGGGAGCAGAGTCATCATGTACACACAAAAAAACCCTGTTTTTGAAAAGTTTTGTTTCTTTGCATGCAAGACATTTTAAAAAAACTGAATCCAAGATGAAGAATAGACTATGAATCCCTTCACGGGGTGTGGTCCCATTAGAAAAACACGACTGGGAAAGATTATGTCTTACATTCTGCTTGCAAATGGAATCATTAGATGCTGAAGAAAATCAGGAAGGTAAGACAGAGAGTCAATGAGCAGGACACATGCTGAAGAATGAGTAATAGTTGTTTTTTATAAATAAACTGAGGACAGTCCCAGTTACAATGGCTTCTGAAAGAAAAGGATATCAGCATCACATTCCTGATTTGAGAACATTTAGCTCAACAGGTCTAGGGGAAGCTGGTACACAGAAGTTAAATGGCATTTTCCTCACTTTAAGCTAGAAATCATTTTCATAGCATTTCCTTCCTGATCACCCCACTGATGGCACACTTCTATAGGGGTCTGAAGAGCAAGTTGCTGCATACCTTAAGTTTTAAAGGACCTTCCAACCCCTAATGATGCTTCTACTTCTAGACTGGTATTCAGCAAAATTCTAGTGAATCATCCAGACTGAGCAGAGGTAGAACAACTGTGCTCAGTTACCCCAAAATCATACCTGGAGAGCAACTATAGACATTACTCATTATTTGCTTTCAATCAAGCTTAAGTAAGTCAATCATCCACACAAGGAAAAACTAGAACATATTCCATCTTCAATGAAAGCTACAGAAAGATATTGGGTAAGTAGAGTTGGTAGGATAGTAAGTCAAAAAGAAGGAATATGATGTCTGTGAAGTTTAACTGTTTGATGCACACAGACATTCTGCATCAGACATTACCACACAGTAGCAGGCCTCTTAAAAAAATAAGTCAGGATTGATTAGCTAGTGTTCTAGAAAAGATGATATTAGCAAAATAAAGAGGGATTATCGCAACCTTAAGAACTAAATTTCAGGCTCACTCTACTCATCTTTCCTTTTAATAAAGTATGTACAGGAATAGCCAGAAAAACATACGTTAACAAAGCTCAGTGATATTCCACGAGTGCCTGAAGAATAGGCTAGCAGCAGATACAGGCTCAGTGACAGTAAAATAAAACCACACCACTAGTCTGCAAGATTTTTTGACCCGTGTAGCCAGAATGTCTTCATCAAAATAGGCTTCCATACAAGTGTAAGCCTCTTCCATGACAGGAAATGTTTGCCTAATTCTACAAGGCAAACACTTACATATGGATTATTTGTCAGGTGTGGAAGCCTGACTGCTACTACAGTACTCTAATTTCAGTATTAATACTCCACAAAGCGTCTCAAACTTGTATTCAGCTGTTTACGTAAATAAAATATTAACAGAACTATTTAATAGTTCTCTGCACTCTCCACTTTCATCACCATGTGGCAGGCAGCAATATGGTGAAGCGGTTAACTTTTCCCCTGCCCCCCTCCCTACACTGTAAGATGTACCTGCAAGCACAGAAGTGGCTTGCCAGGCCAAGGAGCTCAAGTCTGGTACCAACCATAAGCTTATTGTGAATTTTGTGGAACTAAGTGCTCCTTGAAGAATCAGTGTTCTGTATATCAAAGTGTACATACGGTACAGACACTATTTTGTGCATTTATATTACACACGAGTGTATACATGCAGGTATACTTGGAAAACACAGAAGATTTTCCCACAAACCAGTGACACAGTAATCAAGGTTCACCCAAGACAAATGTGACTCTTAGTTAATTTTCTTCAAAATAACTTTGTTCACCAGGTGTACAGTTTAAAGGTAAAGGTTTAAGGTAATTCATTACAGCAGAGCACAGCAAAGTGGTACTAAACACAGAGCTAGAACAAAATACATAAATATCAATACAGTTTGTGTATGCTATTATTAAAGGCATCAGAAAGATATTTATTCTATTTTCCTATACACTATTATAGTAAAGCTGGAACATACCTTCCAGAAGTTTTTGTAAGCTGGATCTCATTACATGAATATTTTCAATGCCAACAAACTGGAACCTAATGTTAGAGTAGTTGTCTTCATTCTCGTAGCCCTTCCCAGCAGCTCTGTTTGCCATGGCATTAAGCTTAAAAAAAAGGCAAAATAAAAATACTGAAAACCAGTAGTTGAAAAAAAAAATCTCAAATTAAAAACCAAAAGACATGCTATTTCAATGAAATACAGTGGGGAAAAAAAAAACAAACACCACACAAGAGCACATACTATAAACTGATTCTAATAAATTAAGAGTTTGTGGCAAATCAACTTTAAAGCATTCAACTCTAAGAAAAAAGCAACAACTGTACATAAAAAGCTGTATTTAGAGCTGACATATCTGAGTGTTGCATTTAAATTTAGTAATTTCTTATTCTCCATATTCCCACCAACAATTTTTAACTTATTTCCAAACATTTCTGAGCAAAGACACCACAAAGCAATTAACCCAAAAAAGAAAAAAGACCCAGACTTAACCATACTTGCACTTTCCAGGCATACTAAAAATGTCAATTTGGGTGGTAAGAAGCTAATAAATTGCTGCAGTTGTAAAAATTACAACAATAAAAACCCCACAGCTGGCTCAGTTTCAGTCTGTCAGACAGACCTACTGCTGAACCCTGCTCAAAGTGCAGATCGTACAGCACAGGATTTTCAATTTACATCTTTGTTTTGCAGTTCCTGTGCTCAGAGATTTGAGTGAAATGAATACCAATTTAAATGTGGATGGTGTAAGGAGTATTGCCCACCTCTCCCTGGCTAATCATAAGATGGTTTGGGTTGGAAGGGCCCTTAAAGGTCATCTAGATCCAACCCCCCTGCATGGGCAGGGACACCTCCCACTAGACCAGGTTGCTTGAAGTCCAATCAGTGAACTACTTTAAGAGCACATGGGGGTTACACACGTTGCTCAGAGCTCAAACTTCTTGGAGAGTAGGCAAGCATGCAGGGAAAACTTGAGGGAGCAGGGATGGTGGGACTCTTGGGAACCTACGGTCAAAATCAGGGCAGGAGAGCTGTCTTGGAGACCCCTTGAGTCCTCCAAATAAGGAAATTAGCTTTGCCTTGTCTCAGGTTTGTTTTACCCCTGGAGGTTTTTTCTCCAAGGTGTTTAGGTGTGAGAGATGTGATAGTGTGAAGCAGCCTTGTATGAACCTTCTGCTAAGGCTAAGACACACAGCAGGAGCTGTCCTCACTGAACATTTTCAAAGAACACTGTTCTCCCTCCCATTCTAAAATAAACCCCAACACAGCTCATCATTTAATGAATTTAATTTCAAACAGTTACAATGAGTTAGATCACACTCAACTATTCACTTATTAACTACGTTTCAAGTATATTTTTAAATGCATCTCCCCAGAAGTTCACTAGCATACTTAGCAAATTCTAGTTCAGTCCTGAGAGGCGTTCAACCTTAAGAAAGCAAGTACTTAAATACCTGAATTGAGAAGCTTAACTTTACCTTTAAAGAACATTTTTGCCCTTGATTAACATTTAACTCAAAATTTTTCATCATTAATCACAGAATGGTTTGGGCTGGAAGAGATCTTAAGGATTACCTAGTTCCAACACCCCTGCATAGGCAGGGACACCTCCCACTAGACCAGGTTGCTCACAGTCCAATACAACCTCTTCCTGAACACTTCCAGGGATGAGGTCATCCACAAATTCCCTGGGCAACCTGTTCCAGAGCCTCCCAACACTCACACTAAAGAATTTCTTCCTAATGTCTAACCTAAATCTCCCCTCTTCCAGTTTTAATCTATTACCCCTTGTCCATTCACTACAAGCCCTTGCAAAAAGTCCCCTCAGGAAGAGAGGCCAGTCTGCAGAACCTGAAGTACAGACCTTTGGCCTGGTGTCCATGACATACATGTAGCGATTTGAAGGATTTGCTTTACTGATGGCTTGCAACATGTGTTCGTCTTCCAGGCACCGCGCACTGAATCCTGAGAGAGGTTGACTGCATCTGCAAATTGCAGCCTGCCACAGAAAACAACAAGTTAGCACCTGTGTGATCTCTATAGTTGAAAAGCTTTGCGTAATTCTAAAAAGATGCTGAAACAAATTGTTTCGTTCGGAAGATAACAACACTAAGCTGAAAAAAAGTTGGTCTTCCAATTTTCTAAGCAAATCACTTGCAGACTTGCAAAGACAGTACCTAAAACTTAAATCTAAAGGTTTATAAAAATGTTTTTTTCAGGCTTTTCTACATGGGCAAGGTACCAATTTACATAATGGACTTTGGCCAAGTATAAAAATTCCAAAAAAAGTATAGGCTGGAAAAAATACACTTTCGGAAAGCAAGTTACTTTCCTAGTATGAAATAAATTATGGTTGTTTTTACTACTGCAAGTGTAATTTTATTAATTCAATTACAACATGATTATCTGATGTAATTTTTATCATATAATTTTCAGTTATGCACTTCAGAAGGTACCAGGTGCATCTTCTAAATAGTAATTCTCTTCAAATGCATCTAGCAGCTTAACACTCATCCTTCACAAATACAGCTCAGCAAAGTGACAATCCTTTACTCCCTTCCCAAGGATACCCCCTAGCTGAGACAGGCAAATGCTGCTTCACACTATTCTCTATCAAACCCTGAAAAACCTTATTTCTCATCCTCCTCAAAGAACTACTTCTATTCTTTTGCTGGCTTTTTTTTTTTTTAATGCTCATTTTGACCTAACAGATTTTATTATTGTAATACCAAGGAAGATCATTTGACAAAAGGCTATCCTCAGTTATCTTAAGACCAGTTTGTGAAAGCTTTAAGAGATTCAACCAATTAATGAAGGATGTCTTTTAAACTGGCTTAGCTTAACTCAGCATCCTGTTAGACACCAGTAGCATCAGCTGTATTTAAGGTTATAATGAGTTACACCATTCTCATTCAAGCCACTGTATCATCTCCTTCCCTACCCTGAACTTCTGCCAAGTGTTGAGACATACTTTTCAGTACACTTGCATTAAGAGGAAGACACACTATACCTCTTTATTTTTATGATAATACGACAACACTGGGAATCTTCCTTTGCTTCTGAACTTGGAGCTGCCAACAATTATGGGTTTGCTTGCAGTTCTGGGAACATAAAGTTCTCTGGGATAGGTTTCACAAATCTGAAAGGCACAGATACACAAAAATAATTTTATGTACAAGGAAAAAAGCCTATCCTAGTTTTATCAAATCCAATTTGAGAGATATTAGGTGAAATTATAGAAAGGATACAGCTAATGTGTTTTTCTACATACATGTAAATAGCTCAGAGTAAGAGACAAGCCAAGAACAAAAGCAGTACAAACTGATATCCAAGTTACACAGAATCACAGAATTGCTGCAGTTGGAAAGGACCTCTAGAGATCATCTAGTCCAACTCCTGCACTGAAGTAGGATAACCTAGAGCACATTACTCAGGACTGCATCCAGGCTGGTCTTGAATATCTCCAGAGATGGAGACTCCACAACCTCCCTGGGCAGCCTGTTCCAGTGCTCTGTCACCCTCACCATAAAGAAGCTTTTCCTCATATTTAAATTGAACTTTCTGTGTTCTAACTTGTACCCATTGCCTCTTGTTCTGACACTGGGAACTACTGAGAAGAACCTGTCTCCATCTTCCTTGCACCCACCCTTTAGATAATTGTATTCATTGATAAGGTCTCCTCTCAGCCTTCTCTCCTCCAGGCTAAAGAGTCCCAGCTCCCTCAGCCTTCCTCATAAGGGAGATGCTCCAATCCCCCAGTCATCTTTGTTGCCCACTGATGGACTCTCTCTAGTAGTTCCCTGTCTCTCTTGAACTGGGGAGCCCAGAACTGGATGCAGTATTCCAGATGTGGCCTCACCAGGGCAGAGTAGAGGGGAAGAATGATCTCCCTCCACCCACTGGCCACACTCTTCTTTATGCAACCTAGGATTCCATTTACCTTCTTGGCAGCAAGGGCACACTGCTGACTCATGGATAATTTACTGTCTATCAGGACTCCCAAGATCCTTCTCCTCCAAACTACTTTCCAGCAGACCCACACCTAACCTATATTGGTGCTTGGGGTTCTTATCAAATCTATGGGTTTTCTTCTCTGCCCAACTTTCCAGCCTGTCCAGGTCACACTGAATAGCAGCACAGGCCTCTGGAGTGTCAGTCACCCCCCCCCCAGTTTTGTATCATCAGCAAACTTGCTGAGGATACCCTCTGTCCCCTCATCCAGATCATTGATGAACACAATGAACATGACGAGGCCAAGTATTGATCCCTGGGGGACACCACTGGTTACTGGCCTCCAACTCAACCCTGATCTGTTGATCACCACCCTCTGAGATACTGTCACATAGCCAGCTCTCAATCCACCTCACTGTCCATGCATCAAGTCCACTCTTCCTGAATTTCCTAATGAGGAAGACAGTATCAAAAGCCTTGCTGAAGTCAAGGCAGGTAACATCCTCATCTAGTCAGCCAGTAATGATGTCACAGAAGGCAATCAGGTTGGTCAAGCATGATTTCCATTGGGTGAATCCATGCTGACTTCTCCCAATGACATACAACCAAGCACTGGTGAAAATCACTACTATACTAGCATTCACCTCTCAAGAATTCAACTCGTCAGTAGAAATGCTAAGAATATGCTTCAAATAAAATATTTAAATTATTTCCCTCGTTTTTTATATTTGGAGACTACAAAGAAAGATTAAGTTCAGCCTGGCAATCAGCTGCACCACCACAGCCACTGTCTCCTACATACAACACTGCAAATGCTAATGTAGAGTCCTTCTCAGTTGAGAGGTAACGAAGCTGCAGAACAGCAGGATTGTTGGGGCTGGGCTTCAAACAGGTAAGTATACTCTTGAAACAATCCCAAAGAACACATGCATCCATGTGTTCTCCATAAGGCCTTTGAATAAACTTCAGTCAGAAAACTGTGAGGTTGCACATTGATTAAGGCCTTAGCTCTCTCCACATGTTAGTTTTTACTTATGCTGCAAAGCAAGTGATTTCACAGTATTACACTCTTTTCTATAGGACTGGAGCCAGAGGATAAAGCAGAAACAGATGCAGAGCAAACCACATTTCCATTACAACAGTTACCTTATAATCACGATTCGCATCAGACAACTGCCAGTTAGTATTTGGCACTCCCATTCTCTTATATTCCTCTGCTAGATCAATAAGCTGCCAACCTTTGACTTGCTCAGATTCATTTTGTTTTGGATTGTAGGAAAAGGCATACAGGTCTTCATATTTTGCTAAAAGGCAAAGAAAGAGACTATGTAACGACTTGTCCTCAAAAATGTCTGAGTGGAAAAAGGTGGCAGAGTAGACAAGTCTTGAAATTGCCCAAATTGTAGAGGAAGTTTCAGGCTTTAGGATTCTCATAAGCAAAGCTACACAGATACTTGACACACTTGACATATTTATTTCGCAACTATCATACAGTTAATGCACAATATTGTAGATATTTAATTAAGGTTGGTTATGAGAACTTTGTGTGTGCTTGACCTAATTCAGCATGGACATTTCTAAAGCCACAAAGACAAAACTGAAGTCACAAAATGAAGGACAAAATTAAACAAAAGGCAGAGTTAGAGGACTTCAAAAAAGCTAAAAGAACAAAATCATCAGAGGCAAGAACAGAATTTTTGCTCTATAAGCAATATTTTAAAGTTTCATTTAAAGCAAAAAAGCTTTCAAAAATATTTTAATGTTTTTCCTATTACACTGTTCACTTATCACAGATGACAACATTTTACATTGTTCTAAACAAAGCAGAAAATGCAAAAGACCAGACCAGGTGACAGAAGTCTGCTGTAAAACTGAATTGGTAGTGCTATTTTAGCACCAGAACTTAGCCTTATTTTTGAAACTGCATGAAATCAGTAACAAGTTAGTATTTGCTTAGTAGCATTCTATCTGTGATAATCCAATTAAGATAAACTACACATTTATAGTCACCACTTCAAGGGTAACACCAAAAATGCAAAGAAGGACAGAATCCCATATTCTGTTAGTGAATCACTGACCTACAAAGCCTTCTGAATTAGTATGCAGATTAATACTTCATCGTTACAGATCTTTCACATACCAAATCCATTTAAAAGACTTCTATATAATGCACATTTATAAAAAAAATATAAAAGCCATGGATTTCAGTCCCCCACCACAAACCTGTAATACAGGCATACACTGCAAAGTCTTTTACAGCTATAAGTATTACCTGTTCTTGACAGCTGAAGCAAAGAGTTATATATGTCATGACAATCTCTTTCTCTGGGAACAACGAAGTGAACTATCCTGAAGTTCTTGCACTGGATGACGAGGGGGCAGCCAGAGGTGGTCAAGGGAAGTTTTTCCACTGCAGCAATGTGATGATGTAGTATCTGTGGCACACAAGAACTCAGTGTAAACACACCAATGAAAAATGGGAACAGCATCCTATTTGCAAGAGCAGGCATAAGACATTAAGCAATGATAAATATGGATTTTGTAAATAATTTAGGTTTAAGAAGAAAGAAAATTAGAAGAAGAAATCCAAGATGGCGTTTTGGTCATGATACTGTAATTTGTCTAAATTTATGCATTCTCCCTCATATTTTGAAACATTATCTAATGTTTGTAACAGTAAATATCCTAAATGCAAAAGTGAGAAGTAAAACTCCATTGCAGTTGTTCAGACCTCTTCTGTAACTTTGCTAACTGACAAGCACACAGGTAAATAGGTAGGGTCCAAATATGGGTGGTTAGGGGGTTTTTTGTGGTTTGTTTTTTTTTTGGGGGGTTGGTTAGGTTTTTGGGGGGTTTTTGTGGTGTTTTTTTTTAGGATCTACAGGAACATCCGAATTTTCAGGCAAAATAAGCAAGTTTGGGAAAATGACTCAAAATCTGAAAGATACAGAAGATGTTGAAGATCTTAGAATTCCAGTGTTTCATGTCTACAGAATGAACAGGAGGTAAGAAAAAAAATCTCCTGTATTACCCATTGTTATGTAGACATGACAGTCTTTCAGCTAAATGCCTCTCAACAACTTTACCAGAAGATTTTCACAGTAAATAATATACAAAAGCCCTTCATAGATGTATCTGTGTGGCAAATCTGAAAAAAATTCAGGAAAATACATGAGAAAGTAACAGCTATTCAAGCATGGGAAGAAAGCCACAGATACATTACCTCAACTGAGCAAGATGTTCTTGATAGTATTTCAATTACCTCACTGAAGCAATCATCTCCTCTTAAAAATTTATCAGAATCAGGCATAGGAAAACTATGCTGCCAAATATGCATTTACAAGAGACTGTATCTTGGAGACATTATCATTCTATTTAATACTTGCTTTATCATCACAGAAATGTAATATTCAGAGTATAGGCTCAGTTTCCCCAAAATGAAACCTTTTAACATAGTGCACAGGGAGATGAAAGTAATGCATGTGAAGCATATTTTCCCCAGTAACGCATTTTATTTTAAAGGATAACAGTTTTGTTTTCAAAATTATATATTGTATCAAAGAACAAATAATCAAAAAGTAACTTATTGAAAGCACTGTTGAGGCATCCAGTCAGACAACCAGGATACAGGATTAAGGGTAATCTAAAAAAATACACAGGTAATAACCTACAAAAAAAGGTAACCACACACAAGGAAATGGGATTTCATCCTGGAAAATAACAGACTTCAGGCACTGAACTCAGTCAGGCAGCAGCTGGGCTACAGTGGAAGCTAGAACTTGATGACCACATGTGCCACCAAGGCACTGAGCAGAAAAAATATTGGGAGTTTCTGTGCTAGCTAACTTTGATTATACAATGTTGGTAGTGGTCACCAAGAAGCTACAGCCCCTTCTAAGTTATTTAATTCCAGAGATGAATGCTTGTAAAGCAACAGCTGCCTACCACTCTAAAAGCAGGCATGGGATCTTCAGTATTTCACCAAAGCCGAGATATTTGGATTTTGGTGCCTCATTTAATCTAGGAAGGATCTAAATACAAGGTAAGCTAATGCAGAAATTTTAAACATGATGCTTAAACTATGTAGCAGTCTCCCTGCCTCTGAACTGCAGTGCCAGTCAGTTGCTTAAAGAAAACTCCCACACATTCACCCAGTAATACAAGTGAAGGTTATAGAAGAAATTACAGCAGCTTGAAGAGAAGTGAACATTCTCAGCGTTACCTGATTAAACTGCAGAAGCGTCATGCAAGAATTCAACCTGCAAATCATTAACTTATTATGATAAGATGAACGAGGAAGATGTGGGAATAATTTATGCCTTAGATGAACATTTAAGTAAACAAATTCAACCTCAGATCAGGAAGAATAAATGCATCTGAAGAACTGACGCTTTTGAGCTGCAAATATTCATTATCCTTACCCATGTTTCTCTCTGGCTTGAATCTATGAATAACAGATGAGTTGCTGTAAGGTACAGAGTTCCCGTCAGTGACTTATTGCTTGTGCTGAACCTATCTAGTAATTTCACTTGTTCTACCTGTAAGAAAAAAAGAGAACAATTTTTTTTTTGTTTTTTTTGCAGAATGCAGAATGCAAACTGCACAAAAGCTTTGTCAGATTGTGCAACAATTTTGAAAATGGCAGAAAGCACAGCACACATAAGGCCATTCAGGCCAAACTACTAAAAATGCACTAGTGGTCACACAAGCTTTGAGAAGACTGACTAGTGAAAATATTCTGTTTCAGTACAAAAGTGCATAATGAAGGCACAAGGCTAGGCTCATCAGAATACTTACTCCACATACGGTTATTTACTAGTAAGAGAGACCAGGGTATCGAGTTGTCAGGGTTTTTTTAATAATTCAGAACGATGAATTAGTAAGTTTTTAAACTGCTTCCCCAAAGTAGAGCAAACAAGCAAACACACACTAACAATTTCCTGTTAGTGAGATGCCAGCTCTGAATGAACAGCTGATCTCAGCAATGTGCTTTGTTGGCTGCCTGCAGACTCAAAGCCATAAAGATTATGTCCTCCTGACTTCGCATTTAAGTCCCTACTGTCTTTTGTATCATCCTTGACTTTCAAAATCTCAATCATCATAACCTTGCCTCATATTCAAAATAAAATCCAATGAAATGCAAGCATTATACTAATAATTATAACAATGTCCTAGAATTTCAAGGACTTGGCTGACATTCAAAGCAGATATTTCAAGCTGGAGTCCAGCAAGGGCACATTTCTCCTGTTGGATAACATTAACACTGTCATCACAATCCTATGGAAAAACATTTCAAAGCAAGTGATTTCTAGATAGCCCACCTTTTATCTACTGCTCATAACTTTAAAGGCTCCACAGTTTGCTTTATTTGAAGCAAACATTACATGATTCTTTGTGTGCAACAGGAAAGGAGCATGGCAAGGGGCTTATCTCCCCACATTCCTCTTTCTTGGCAGCACTGCCTCATTAGCGCCAAGTCAAAGCTCTTATACTTGAGGCTTGCTGCTGCCATCAAATGCATGGCAGAACTCCAAAAACTTCCACACTACCAGGAACAGCATTCAGATGAGATGACTAGGAGAGCCCATATCTACTGTACTGATGTCAAGCTGTTGGTACAAACTTAATTATCTGCTAAAAGCACATATAAAGCATGAAAAAAATGTCCTTTCAATTCAGGTATTTCTTACAATCTAGCAAGGCCTAATTTTAGTGTTTGAAGTTAGAAGAGCAATTTAATGCATATACAAAACAGAATGGAGGTACTAGAAGTCAGTGCTACTATGATCCTAGATTTCAGTTGAGAAAGCAAAAAAATTGGAAGCTACATGCACCAGTACCTCACTGCTCAGACACAGAACAGCACAAGTCACTGTAGCACAGCCAAAATGCAGAATTAATTTTGGGCAGTTCTGCAGCAGCAATTGCTCAAGTACCCAGCACTGCACCTCCCCAGAAAATTGAGACAGTTGCTGACAGTTCTAAGGCAATTTTAACTTCTGTATTTCCAGCAAACTGAAGTCTGAGGAGAAATAAAACCTATTTCATCACCTTCTCCAAGGGATGACACTTTCCCTGCACAGGAGTTAATTTCTGCAACACTGTACTGCTATTTCAAGCTTATTTCACTATTACTTTAATAAAACAAACTGAAAAATTTGTGAAGTGCTATCAAATTAGAAAAAGTAGATGGGTCTCAGAGCAGCTGGAATGAGATGCAATTTGAACCTACTCATGCACTGAACTTTTAAGCTCCACAGTGCAGGCTATGCTTAAGTATTCTTGGTATCTGCAACTGTAATACTTGTCATTATCACCATCTAGCATATATTAATTTTAACCCACCTGAATATTCAATATTAATGAACCAACTGCTTACAAAAAGCTAAGCAAGCATCACAGTTATAAACAAAAACTAACGCTATTTCTAACCAGGAAATTGATATTTTTAGAATGGATAATTTTTAAATTATTATTATTAATTCTATGAACAGCTTCAAGTAGCAAGTCTTGTATCTTGTCAGTTGTGTTTGGAGCTCATTTCCCTCTTCAGTTATACTGCTACGTGAAGTATATTTTCCCCAGCAGGTATCCTAAACCATGCTGAAACCCAATCACAGATGTAAAGAAGTTCCTGACCTGTAGCCTTTCTAGTCTCAGTTTCAGGTTAGAAACTTGAACAGCTACTCAGATCATCAAGAGACTTTTAGTTTTAGTCTAGTTTATATTTTGAGAATAGCTACTGACTGTAACAATACGATATTAAATAGAATATTAAATTCCCAAAGAAGGAGTTTCAGGTTTATAAGTAAATAGGCTGATAAAGAAACCTTATCTCTAACCTGTCAGCTTGGTGCAAGATTGTTCCATCCAGCAGCAAACTAAAGCATCACTAACAGCTTCATTAGAGACCTTCCTGCCACTTCATAAATACACACGCAAATATACATGAAAAATAAAACTTGCTATACACATTTTATATTAAATTTTTATAAGCTACTACTCAAAAAATTAAAAGCCTGTTCCTTTGTATAATCATTGATTATAAACCTACTATTTGGAAATGAAATAAGACCCCCCGTTTTCTCCACACATCTTTAAATATAGTTTAAAGTCAAACTGCCAGATTAGAGAACTAAACACTTGACAATTCCAAAGAGGGGCAGTCTTCACCAGCCCTTGCAGTCGGGGCTGATAAGCAAAATGAGAAAAAAAAAAAAACAAAAACCTGTTAGAAATTTAATTCTATAGAAGCTGTGACAGAAAAACTTATGGAAAATTATTTTTTCCAAAAATAAAGACTTTTTTTTTTTTTACATCCTCATTGTGGAGGAAAAACAAACTAGAAATAGAAAAAAACAATCAGAAAAGTCTAAAAACGTCAACTACAGCTTAGATATTTTTTCTTTTACTAGCCTAACACGCGGCACATAGAGGGGTGGCTTGCGTTCCCAGCAACTCACACCAGAGTCCTAAAACAACAAAACAAAAAAGGCCAAAAAAGCGCGTTGTTTTCACAACTGATTTGCCTCCAAAGCCAGAAAAAAGCTGCGTGGAACCGCACCCCGAGTGCAACAACAAACTGCGCTTCTCTCCCAGCTGCTCCGGCTGATCCCTACCCCGCATCACAGCCCCTGCAGCACCCGCAGCGGTTTTAGCGACTTCCCCTTGTTACCGAGGCGGTGGGTTCACTCTAACAGGGCCCCACCGGGGCAGCACCCACCGGGGCAGCACCCACCGAGCCTGTGCCCCTTCCAGCCCCTCGGCTCGGAGGGATTCCCGCCGGGAAGCCTCCGGGAGCGGCAGCGCCGGGGGAAGCCCTGAGCCAGGCACCCCCGCTGCCCCACCGGGACACCCCGAGCGGCACGGGCCGCCCCGCAGCCCCTGGCGGGAGGGCAGCAGCTGCAGGATGGAAGGAGGGGGCACAACACCCGCGGCTGGCAGCGGCGGGGCAGAAACAGGCCCTCCCCGCCCCACAGCCATCGGCGCAGCACCGGCAACGCCGCTCGCCCGTCTGCCTGCCCGCCTGCCCGCCAGCCGCCCCCCGTCCCGGCCCCGTCCGGCCGGGCAGGGGGAGCCGGGCGGGGTACCTTGGTGGTGCGGATGTGCTCCATGGCGGCCGCTGCTGCTGCCGGCCCGGCCGGGCCCGCCGTCACCTAGAAACACTTCCGGGGCGGGGCTCACCGCCTCCTGGCGCCCTCTGGCGGCTGCAGGGGGATGCGGCGCCCGCGGGGCCCGGCCTGGGCCCGGCCTGGGGCTCTGCCTGGGGCTCTGCCGCGGGGGGCACAAGGGCCGTGGGGCCGCTGGGGCGAGGGAGGCTCCGGGCCACGCTGTGTCCCGCAGTGCCCCAGGGATTCTCTGTGAGATGTGGAGGGGAGGAAGGAACAGCGTTTGGCAGCCACGGAGCTCGGCGTGAAACCTGGCCTGGCGGCCGGCCCCGAGGAGAGAAGCGTTCCTGGGCCCAGCCGTGGGGTGGCCAGAAGGTGTGGGGAGAACAAGAGCCGTTCCCTGGTTACCTAGGCCTCTGCTCGTGGCATGGAGAGTTTCAGAGTTCTGGGGTCAAGCAAATGGGGAAGTTCCTGGAAGATGGTCCTTTTTGTTGTAGGATCACACAATCACAGAGGGGTTGAGGTGGGAAGGGACCTCTTCAGCAGAGCTGCCCAGAGCCAGTTGTGCAGTTCCGAGTCTGGGTAGCTTTTGAAGGTGGCCAGTGGAGACTCCACCACCTCCCTGGGCACCCTGTGCCAGTGCTCGGTCACTCACAGGAAAAAAGCATTTCCCAATGCTGAAATGTAACCTGTGTTTGTGCCCATTTGCTCTGGTCCTGTCACTGGGCACTGCTGGAATACTCTGGCTCCATCCTATTTTGTGCCCTGCTTTCAGGTATTTATATATATTAATAAGATCCCCTGAGCCTTCTCTTCTCCAGGCTCAACAGTCCCAGCTCTCCCAACCCTTCTTCATTGGAGAGGTGTTTGCAAAGTATGCAGAGCTGTGGCCTCACCAGTGCTGAGCAGAGGGGAAGGATCACCTGCCTCTGCCTGCTGGCACAACTTGGCCTAATGCAGCCCAGGATGCCATTTGCCTTCCTGGTGGTAAGGGCCCACTCCTGGCTCATGTTCAACTCCGTGTCCGCCAGGACCCCCAGGTCCTTTCTGGACAAGAAGCTTTCTTGCTGGGTGCAACCTGAAGTTGTTTTTCCACAGGTGCAAGACTGCCCTTTTCCTTGTTGAACTTTATGGGGTTCCTTTCAGCCCATTTCTGTCAGGGTCCCTCTGGATGGCAGCACAATCCCATGGCATGTCAGCCAGTCCTTCCAGTTTGGTGTCACCAGCAAGTGTGCTAGAGGTGTGCTGTGCCAAACTTGAGGTGTGCTGTAACAAGCTGCACGGGGCAGTGACTCAAGCATGTGGTAGTCGTATAGGTGCCTGTGCACAAAAATCTTGCGTGTGCTGTGCAGGAGTTAAGAGACGTGACCAAACTTAGCTTAAAGGCTGCAGAATGGGCTATTTTCATTGTTATTATCTCAATTAGACACAATTCCAGTAGGACTTCGTTTTACAGAAGTAACCTCTTTTGCTAACCTACAGACTTCACGATCTTGAACTTCAAGTTTTTGAGTGGTGACATTCATAAGACTGTCACGAGTTACTAAAATCCTACTACAAAAGCATCAATTTTTCCTTGACAGCTCCCATTTTCCTATTATGCCAGTGTATCTTATCGCTTTATGGCCTGCCAGATCAGAAAAATTTCTTGACAATTGACTATGAAAATTACTCAATAAATGCCACTTAACATTTCGGTTTGGGGGCTTTCATGCTTCTAAGATGTTCAAAGATAGCAGTGTACCCAATATATAAGTAAACACGGACTAAACTTCACAAATGGCATTTGACTGTGTGACTGAAGCTCTGCCTTGTGTAAAGGACAGCAATAGGGGCCACCACAGATCATCTCAAAGATCTTTTCAGTAAATAATCTCTGTCAGCCATCCATAGTCTCCAGCAGCCACAGCACAGCAGAGAGGGTTTCGCATTGGGATGCTCTGAGAAACTCCAGAGGTGCCACAGAAAACCTTCCTGAATTCCTGATGAATCATGGCGATTCATCTAGACTATCGGGTGGAGTTAAGAGTCTCGTGTTGCCTTTTCCGGAGGGCAGTCCGAGCAGCTCCCGGCACTTCAGCGGGGGCTTCTTCCAGCTTCCCAGCTTTTCAAGGGAGACGTGCTGGGATGCAGTGGCCAGACGGGGCAGGGATGGAGCCATGCACACCGCTTCCCGCAGTGCCCGGTGCACGCCGAGTGTGGAGCAGAACCTGGCGGGGAACCATGAGCAGTAATTAGTGCAGTAATTGTGGGCGTAATTAGTAATTCAGTTTGTGACACTCGGGCGCTGCAGCTGGAGCAACAGCGTTAAAAAGCGACAGGTCCTGGGAAGGCGGGCGAGAGCCACGCGCCGTTGTGCGGGCTGCGAGCCCCGGCCCAGCCTGAAGTTCAGCGGATTTCGAGTTTTTCATGGGGTTTGGCTGGGTCTTCAGCTGGTTTCCCGCTTCCTGGCCGGCCACCTCTGAGGTACCGCAGCCTGCGGGGACCCCTCGAGGGCTGCCGCAGGGAAGCAAGGGCCGGGCCGGGAGCCGGGGCCCTGCGGGGCGGAGCCCGCCCGCCCCCGCCGCCCGCCCCGCCCCCCCCCCCCCCCCCGCCCCCGCCGCCCGCCCCGCCCCCGCCCCCCGCCCCGCCCCCGCCGCCCGCCCCGCCCCCGCCGCCCGCCCCGCCCCCGCCGCCCCCCCCCCCCCCGCCCCCCCCCCCCCCCCCGCCCCCCGCCCCCCCCCCGCCGCCCGCCCCGCCCCCGCCGCCCGCCCCGCCCCCGCCGCCCGCCCCGCCCCCGCCCCTTCCTGCCGCCGGACGGGCCGCCGGGCGGCGCTGCCCTCCCGTGGTGCACTGCGGCGCGCGCGCGGGCAGCGGGGCTGGCGCGCGCTCCCCGCCGCCGCTCGCGGGTTGGAAGTTGGCGCCGCGCGCGATGCGGGACTGAGGGCGGGACTGAGGGCCCCGCCGCCCGCCCCGGGCCCGCCGCCCGCGCCCGCCGCCCGCCTTCTCCCGGCCCCGCTCTCCGGCTGCTCCCGCCGCTGCCGCCATGTCTGCGGGCTTCTCCTTCGGCGCGGGGACCCTGGGCTCCGCGGCCGCCGCCGCCGCCGGGGCGGGAGGAGGAGGAGGCGGGGGTTTCTCCTTCGGAGCCGGCACGTCGAGGTAACGCGGCGTCCCGCACTCCCGCGTGGCTCGGCCCTGCCGCACGCTCCCGGGGCCGCCGAGCCCCGCGGCGCGGCCTGGGCCCCGGGCCCGCAGCGGGGCCGGCGCGGGCGGCACGCGTGTGTGTGGGCGTGAGGGAGCGCTGGGGGCGGCGGGAGGAAGCGGGGGCCCCCGCGCCCCGTGTGTCGGGGCCTCCTGCTGCCCCGGGAGGGCCTGCGGGCCCCGTCCTGCCCCGGCGGCCGTTGGTGCGCGGGTGAGCCGGCCTCGCCGTGCGGGGCGCGGGGCCTTCCCGCCTCCTCCGCTTCGGGGCGGCGTCGTGAACGTAGACGCAGGGGTCAGTGGACTCAGCAGCGGATAGGAAAGGGAGATGCTCTTCTAGGTCTGCTTTGCTTTGGCTTTGTCGTTACCTCGTTCTGAGCGCAGAACGTGAATCGTGTGACTCGAGGTGTCAGCCTGAGCTTGACCGGGCGGGGTGGAGCTCGTCGATGTCGAAGCCCACGCTTTTAATGTTCAAATATGAAATTGCCTTCTTTTTTTTTTTTTTCCCCCTGAAGTTGGGTGCGACCTTATACTTTCTGACACAGCTAACGTTGCATTTGCTGTGCAGTGCTTTGGTTTAACAGAACTCTGGTGCACTTTCATATGGATGTGATGTAGCAAGGTGATGTAGGCTCTGTAATAAAGGCATTATTAGTATTTAGGTTTTTCAGAATAATAGCAGTTTTTGTTCTTGCTGGATTTTCCCCTCTTTTTTTTTTCTTCTTTGCACACAACTGTACTAGCAGAGATTGTTTTTTCTGACCTGCTTGCTATTATGCCTCAGTTGAAGATAAGGGCTGTTGTAGCAGAGCTTTCTAACTGAGTTTTTCCCAAACCTGATCAGGCACAATTGATCACTGTAACTTAAACTAAATGGGCAGGGTGGGCTACTTAAGTGAATTTCATCTGAATCAGATATAAATGAAAACAGTTACCTGAGAGAATTATCAGGAATTAGCAGTGTGAGGGGAATGGAACAGAACATCTCTATCTGGGAGACTATCTCTGGATTAAATGGCAGGGTTGCTTTTTGGCAGCCCATAGTAGAAGGGCCACGTTTTCTCAGTTTCTTCTAATATGCTTAATTTTGTGGTCATAGCAGACAGATGCCATTTTTATTACCTGTTCTTAATTAGTTTTTTGTTCTGTGGTGTCCCCCATTCCTGCTGCTGAAGTGTATATAGAGTTAGTATAGAATTTAAGTTCCTTTGCTTCATGCCTGTTTAATGTAGGCTTCCAGTGATTAAAATGAGCAAGTTTAAATAATACTTATTTATTCAAAAACATTCTTCTAAATGTACTGCCTGAAGCAAGAAAGTTGTTTTCTTGTTGATCTGCACTTACTAAAAGCTACCTGTTGATTTTAAATATTTTTATGGTTTTATTTTTTGCTATTCTAGCCACCTTTAAAAGTTCAAAAAAAAAAAGTTCAATGGGTGCTAATCAATAGCAGTATGGTACTCTGCATGTTTACTCAGGTATTTATTCTTATAAGCAGGACAAGTCTTCAGGGCTTTTGGTCAAGGAGTATCACAGAGGGAGGCCTTTTCACTGCTGATGATTGGTGAACGAATCTTTAGCATCCCTGTGGGATGGGTTTCTTGGGAACGTGTTTGAGACTTAAAAAGTAGCTGTTGTTCTTCTGAGGTGGGTCTAGGACATTGCCAGTTGTTGGGAGAAAAGGGGCTGTATTCGTGTAGTCCAAGCATAAGGATTGTTGATCAGCGTGACCAGTCAAAGATGATATTCTAGTGGCCCAGAGCCTACGTGGTATGCCAGCCTACTTAATTCCTGCATTCTACCCGTAGCAGTTCAGGTACTTGTGTTTTCTCTTTTTGTTAATCAGTGTTCTGTCTAGCATGCTTTAGCCAGGTGCAGTGCTTTGTTGTAGTTTTAAAGTTAAGAGTTGAAGACGTGGGCTCCTCTTCCTTTCGCCTGTGGGAGGAGTAGATAGTCCTTCTGGCACATGCTTTTTCCTACTGGTGAGAACACTGCCATAGCTGTATTTGTACGTTTTGGTTTCTTTGTACCTTAAACCAAACAAAAATGCTGCTTCATTTTGTCTGGAGACTTGCTCTTATGGTGCTGAATTGCTTGTTTTGTACCTCAGCTTTCTTCTACTGGAATTCTGAAACGAAGAATTTTACCTGAAAAATCATTTTGGTACTGGAAAAGGATGAGAAAACATAAGCTCTTGATTAGTGAGAGAAGCACCATGTTATATATTGAAGTTTCCAAGCAGTTAGGTCAGGGTGCTGTTGGTATGTTGAAATTTCGGGAATGAAGAAAACTGAAATGGTTTAGTTCCTGTGCAGTGGGACGATTAATGGGTCTGTGTCCTTCTAAACTTCCTGGCTGCTCTGTTTCCTCAATTGCTTCTTTTAAGAATAACTCGCACCTAGCTTTTGAACTTAAACCAACTTCTGCTGGGCTTGCCAAGATCACTTTTGTAGATATTTTGAAAACTCCTAATGTAGAAGATAAATATAGCTTTTTAAAACAAAACGTTTCATTAGAAAATTACTTTTGTGTTTGTTGTGTCTAGGAGCTTCCCTTCATGCAAAAAGATGAGGGAACAATGTAATAGTGAGAACCTGGAGCATAAAATACTTCTTGACAGCTGTTACCCTGAAATCTAAATTGCGTTTTGTGTCAGTGCTACTGTTGTATGTATGCAAAATGTCTAAGTTAGAGAAAATTGACCTAGTTTCTAGAAAAGTGTTACAAATTAAACCAGGATTTTACTACAAATAAATTATTCACTTGATCTTTTGTCAATTTAAGATAAAAACTTTTAAAGTCTGGCTCCCAGTACCTGTAATTTTTTTTGTTAATAATGTTTCTTGTATTCCCCTATGTTTTGTACAATACCGTAATGCATTTTCTGCTAAATGTAAAGTTTTTTCTATATTTGCCATGACACTTCTAGAATGTTTAGTTACCCAAAATAAGTAAGAAAGGCTTAATTTTCTTGGTGATGACTCATCTGTGATTTGCTCCTTCCTCTCTCTTCCCCTTCATCTATGAAAATAGCTCTGGAAGCTTATTTTTGTAATGTTCTGACATGTACACAGTCAGAAAAGAAAGTATGATAGGCATGGGACTGCTCTGGTTTGCACCTGTAGGGAAGGATGGCCTTTTGGGTAGAAAGTGAATTTATGCATCAGTGTGTTTTGGTGGTAAGGAAGGGCAAAGTTGCACTGCTGATGCAGATGGTTGGGTGTCTGTGCTTATTACTTTAGAATTAAATAAAATAACATTGCTTGAGGTTTCTGGTCAGAGGTGTCTAACTGTACTTGCAACCTGCTTTGAAAAGATGTTCTAGCAGGTTTGTTGTCATCTTCGTGGTGCCTTCTAGCATCTGTTCTCTCATTTCAGTAGTTCAGGGACAATAATTAGGCAGAACTAATGAGATGATTTAATGGAGAGAAGTTCAAATTTCCTGCTGATCTAGCAAGATGTATCAGCTCAGCAAGGAGCTCAACAAATCTGGGAGCTGCTGTCAGGGAAGCTGTGCGAGTTACAGAGCTGTAGGAGGAAAGGGTGAGATAGGCTTCTTTCTCCTTGGTGGCAGCAAACTTGGACTCTGTCTTGTCCAGCTGCATTGTGGTTTGGGAAAATGAATGATGGTGTGGGAAAGAAGCTGAAATAACAGGGGGGATGTTGGGGAAAAAATTATTGCTAATAGTCTTATTTTGTAATAGCTCAACAGGAGGACTTAATTTTGGAACTCTGGGCTCTTCCACTGCTACAGCAACTACATCAGCTCCTTCAGTGGGCTTTGGGAGTGGACTTTTTGGATCAAAACCAACCACTGGCTTTACACTAGGAGGCACCAGTACAGGTAGAAAAAATTCTTGTCCAGCATAAATTTGAATAAACAGTAAAGAAATTTATTATCTGTTCACAAAAACTGGGTCATCATCATGTGATTGCGTTTTTTTACCATAGTTCTGTAGCTCAGACTATTGCTTACCTAGTTTTGTAAAAAGGCTTCATTGAACACATTAAAAGGTCATTCATTGAGACTTAAAGAAATCTGTGCCTGGACCTGTGTGTAGATTGTTCCGTAATTTGAATTGTGTTATTTTCTAGAAATCTGACTCTTCATCCAGGATGCTCAAAATTCCGATTTAAGAATGATGTATATTTTGATCTGAAAAATGTTATAAAACACTGAAGTTGTTAGTATTTGAAATATGATACTTGTAAGCCTGCAGGTATAAATGTTTCTGGTTCTATTGTTTGAGGGTTTTTTTAATGTTAGCAATGTAATCTATTGTCTTCTTCGGTATCTAATTCCAGCTATGAACGTATAGATTCTTACAGGAGTATTGAAGTACAAAAGAATAAAACTTATTTGACAGGAGGGGTTTGGTGGTTTTTTTTAGCCATCCTGAAGACATAGCTTAATGAATTTTATTTTGGCTCTCATAACAAAATGGTCTTTTTTTTTTTTTTTTCCTGTGTGTTTGTATGAGTAGATAGGGGAAGTTCTAAGAACCAATCTGTTAGAAATAAATTTCAGAGTAAACTCAAAGCCTATATTACTGTGTTTGGCTACATTGAGAGCTAAAAGAAAATTACCCCAGTGATTCTTCTGCTCTTCTAACCTCTTCTAAAGAAGGCTTTTAAATATGAAACAGCGAAGCACCATGTTCAAAATAATCTCTTTAAATTACCAGTGGAGCAGAAATTGTAAAGCAAGACTTGGGTTTTTACAAAGACTTTGGACTCTATAATCCTCTTTATTATACCATAAATCTACAGTTTTACATGCTAATGTTACATACTGCCATATGGCTGAAAAAATACTTGCTAAGATTACTAGTTTCCATATTAGTATTTACCTTCATTTACTTAAAATTTCAAACAATTTGCTGTATGCTGTGTTAACATCAGCTTCACTGTTAGCAGATTCTTAAAAAGAAAAATAACATTTTTTCAAGTCAGTTACATTTTGATTTGTGCTGCTGATGCTTACAAATACTGTTTTGTGTTTGTGATTTGCTTTCAACATGCTACAGAAACGACTTCTGCATATTCTCTCATAATATGTTATTTCACTGTTTTGTTTCATGTTTTTTAACTGCTTTCTGGTCTTCAACTACTATTGTTATTCTGTTTGGTTTTATTCTTAAAGCAGGAACAGCAACAACTATTGCTACAGGACTGACACTAGGTAAGGACCTAATTTAGATTTTGGTGTTATACAGGAAAAAAAAAAGAGATAAATCTTTCTTGTAATGTAGAAAGTTAGTAGTCATATGTCAGCTTTTTCCCCATAATAATTGCAGTCTGCTTTGCAGCCCAGATGTTAAGGCTGCAAACCGGAGTGGAACCCTGTAGTTCGGGGCAGTTACTTGTTGTTAAAGGGTTTTTCCATTCCCGTACAACAGTGACAGTGGTCATAGTAGAGTTACGCTTTGTATTTATATCACCCTAATGAGTTTCAACCTTCAGCAGAGGTAGAATACGTTCTAAAATAATTCTTCTTACAGAATTTCTTGCTCTTAGGAAGTCTGTGTGAACAGGTCTGTTTGACAATCACCTCTTGTGGAAGAATAAAGAGGGTCAAACTGCGAAGGGGTCTTTGGAATATTTTACTCCTGTTTCTCTGATCATCTTCAGAGTATTTTTCAGCTGTCATTAGAAATACAGAAATATGTGGGTAGTTTTGGGTTTTGTTTTATTGTTAAACGCCAGCAACTGAGATCTGAGGAGAAATTGAGCTTGAGAGTCAAATGTTGGAGTGGTACTGTAATACAGACAGCAGTCCTAGAACTTAGGAAGCTGTGCTGTGAATAAATAGAAGAAAATGGTGATGGATAAAGAAGCAAATGAAATGGGTAGAAGGGAGGAGCAGCAGCTAACCCAGGGAAGATTGTGTGATGCATAATCATATGTGGCAGTTGGGTACTATGCAGGTGTACTCATTTTGGTGTGCATGTCCAATTGAGAATTTTTAGTCTGTATTTTGGGCATTTAGTTCCGTCTACCAATATTTTGCTGCTTCTATTAGATGCTCTTGGTGGGATATCTTCTTTTTATATTTATTTTTTTTATTACCACTAGATACAATCATTAGTCACTAGGAATCCTGGACAAAAATGCATGTGCAATTTATGTAAACCTTTGAAATTTATCTGAAGGTGCTATGGAGCTATTTTACTTGATTCAAGTGATCTTGTACGGTGTCATGCTCATAATGGTTAAATGGGAATAAATCAGAAAAGAGGCTGAGCACTCGTTCTCAAACAATGTTCTAAGAGTGATCATTGGTTTTTGATTTCTTTTAGGTACACCTGCCACCACATCAGCAGCTACCACAGGCTTTAGTTTAGGTTTCAACAAACCTGCAGGTTCAGCCACGCCATTTGCTTTACCTGCTGCTTCTACCTCAGCGAGTGGCCTGTCACTATCATCTGCGCTTACATCGACTCCTGCAGCAGGTAGGGAAGTGTTTAGGCATTTTGGGTTTTTTTTTCTGGTGTATTTTTGTTTGGGTTTTTAACAACAGAACTTTACCGTAAAGCAGTTCTGCACACTGTTTATCTAGTGTTTACATAACTTTGTGGTACTTAAATGTCACACTTTGACTCAGGTTCGACAATAATGCTCTGGAATGCTCTCGATCCCCTCCCCCTGCCACCCAGGTAGGGAAGGAGAGAGGAAAAGAGAGAGACTTTGCTGGGTTGAAAACTAAACTACACAGCTTTAATTAAACACCAAGGATAAAAGAAAATATATACAAATATGTTCAGATATGTGCACAAGCCTCTCGCCTCCCCCGCCCCCAGCAGCTCCAACAGTATCTCCTGAGCTGCGAACAGTCCTGAGAAATCCTGGAGCTGCTGGAAAGAGCACAGAGTGATGAGGGTCAGGAGAGCTCCAGCCTGGGGGTTGGTGGTGATGGATGGATGGAATCCTCCCCAGACTCCAGCCATGGATGGAAGAGAAGGGAAGAACAAGGAGGAAGGAAGTTGTCTTCTGTGATCTCTGACCTTCCTCTGAGCTTACGTAGATAGATAGAATGGAATATCTCTGGCCAGTTTTGCTGTCTGTCTAACTCAGCCTCCTCGGGGGGGGGTCATAGATAGTGTCTGAGCTGGCAGAGCAAAGGTGTGACCTTGAAGACCCAGCAGTTAGAAAAACATTCCACTGTTACCAGTTTTAGTTGAAACACTCTAGTGCTAGTTAAAAGAAAGCTTACATCAGTAAAAGGAAAATTGGCTTCATCCTGGCTCAAACCAGGACATTAAATAAGGTTTATTGGACTTCACTAGTTCTAAATTTGAGTACCCTAATGCAGATAGATTTATGGTTATGTAGAGGACAGTATACTATGTGATACAGGCAGCTTGTAATAAAATAATTGGAAGTGTAGCAAGAGCTGATTTGTCCTATAAAATCATCAATTTTGTTACTGTTAACCCCACTGAAAGGTTGAAAGCTTTCTATTTGTGCAGCAGAGAAGTCTGGAAAGTGTCCACCTATTTTTAGTTAACTAGTTAACCGTTTCAAGCCATCTAGTAGAAACAAGGATTTTTGCAGTGTAGTTCTCGTGCTGGCCCATGCCTATCATATTTAACTCAGCTAAACTGCACTGGGCATAATGATAATTAAGATTGGAGTTAAATTTTCTTAACTTCAGGAGTCTGTATTTGAGCTCAGCTACCTGTGCCCTCTGTCCCTTTATCCCTGTGGTCTTTCTCTACGTAATTCTTCCCTATCCTGTCCGGAGCTGGGTTGCTTAATTCCAGAGGAAGGCTCAAATTACCAAGGAAATCACCTTGTATAATCAGTCTTGTGTAAAATATTTTAATGTTTCACATAAAGCATTAGCGTTTCAGCATTTTAATACAAAAATTCAATAGCTCTTGTTAGATCCATCGTGTGTTAAATTAATTTTGTAGAGCAAAATCGCATCATTATAAAGGCTCTATGACTTTGGAAAATCTGCAGAAAATAAAAACAATTATTATTATCCAATCATAATAAAGATGCTGTTCAGACCTTTCTGTTATTCCAGGTTGTCTATGGACATACGTGAATGCACTGTCTGCATGAAGTTGATTTGCTTTCTCTGCAGGAACTACTGGCTTTACTTTAAATTTGGGTGGCACAACTGCTCCAACTACAACTGCCTCCACAGGCCTTTCCTTAGGAGGAGCATTAGCAGGTTTAGGAGGTTCACTCTTCCAGAATACAAGCACAGCAGCAACAGGTGAAAGTTACTTTAGTTTTGTCCTCATTCTGTCTCAAAGCATTGACATTTAATGTGTGACTGTATAAATTCATAATGTAACATCTGGTTTATATAATATCATAACACTGTGAAAGTGTGGAAAACACTAATTTTTAAGTGTTACATGTAAGAACAGTGTAGAGCACTGGGCAATAATAATGAAATCTGAAATAATTGCCTTCCTTCTTGTTCTTGAATTCACGTGTACTTAGCACTTCTTTAAAAAATGAAAAAAGGAAAATTTTTGTCATTGCCATGATCAACTTAAGCAAGTTGATCATAAATGGAAGAGGGCCATGACATACAGGTGTCTCTAACTGCAGAGAAGTTGAAAGCTTCTTGTTTAAATGGCTTTTGGTCTGAATAAAATCTGTTAGTATTGTCACTTCATTATTTTCCTGTCTTTTTCAGCTCTAGAGGAGAAACTTCTTGCTCTATGTTGTAGTCTTGCTAACACTGCCCTTAAACTCTAAATGAAACAGAAAGGTACTTAAGATGCTGATAAGTTAGCTATCTAGTTAGCTGCCTTGTAATGTGAAGAAATTACAAAGGTTTGCATACAGTTGCATGAGACTTCATGCAATCTGTTTTCCTCCCTGTTTATTGTGCATATTTTTAAATCCAAATATAGTAAATGGGCACTGAAGCTGCAAATATGATTGTATGTGCTTTTAGTTTAAAACAAGTTTTAATTATTAGCATTTTAAATAAATTCTGTTTGGCTTTCTTGCAGGACTTGGGCAGAATGCTCTGAGTTTGACTCTGGGGACAACTACGACTGCTTCAACTACTGCTAGTGAAGGTCTTGGTGGCATTGATTTTAGTAGTTCTTCAGACAAAAAGAGTAAGTTTTAAAACACTCAGTTTTTTTAGCTAAGAAAATTATCAGCACCACAGCAAAGACACTATTTCAATTGTGTTACGAGTGTGGAATTGAAGCTGGTAACTTTTAACGTCTCCCAACCCTGCTCCCACAAGGCATTTCAGTTAATTTCATTCGTAGATATTGTGTTTGTATAGAAGAATGTAAAGTAAATTTATTTAGAGCTAAGTATAAGCCAATATCATACTTGCAAACTAGGTTCTAAACTCTTAAGCTTTCTGGGAGTGAAAACTCATGGGGCCGTTTGCTGAAGAGCTATGGCAGATTTCTTCTGTACAGCTATATATCAAGTAGCCACTAGAGGGGGAAGCAAAGCTATGTTTAAGTAAAGCATTGCAAATACATTAAGTACTTGTTTGAAACCAGCTTTCCCTACCTGTAACAGGTCTTAAACTTGTTTGCTTTTTTAATTTCAGAGTCTACACAATAAAAGTCCTATTTTTAGCTGTTACTCTTCAAAGCTGTATTTGTGGTGGTGCATAGTTCTGATGCATTCTATCAGGCTGTTAAAACCCGTTTTTAAAAACTACCTCTGTGGTAGCTTTAGAGTATTAAGGGAATATTGGGTATTGACATATTGACACTTACTAATTTGTCTTGCTTCTATACTTTCAGAGTAAGTTTAACTAAAGCTTATTCTGAAATGTGTATTTTCTTTGGGGAATCAGTATTGTTAACTTAATCTCTTGATTCCATTCAGGACCCAAATTTTAGATTAGGTATACCGTAGCTAGAAGAGAAGGGAATGTAGAAACTCCATGAAACCATCTTTGCAAAGTAACATATGTTGTGGAGACTTAGTTTTTCATACTTGTACAAGACGTGGCATATTGACTGTCCAAATTGGAGTGCTCTGCATGATGTTGTTTTGGGGATTATTATTGATACTGGGAGCAATGAAAAAGCTCAGATTCCTGGGTTCTTCTGGGATTGCAATTACTATAGTTAATTAGAAGGTCACAACACTTCCATAATATACAAGTATCTTAAAATGAGGACCAGAGAACCACACAATCTACTTCAGTCTAACATCTCCCAGCTCTTAGGGTAGAAACTTGCATGAGTATCTGAATTGGAACTCGGTGCATCGGGCCATTGCTGTCAGGATGATAAGCAGAGATCCTTTAGCCAAGCAGTGGAAAATGTCAAAGGAGACTGGTTCTTGAGTTTTCTTTTAATTTTAAATTTAGGTTTTAGTTTAGGAGTGTTTCCTGTAGCAGATGGTTCTGACAAATATCCCTACCTGGGTGCTGCTACTCAGTTCTGTCAATACAATTGTTTGTACTGCTGTATGAGGAACTGTGTAAAGGCTAGAGGGTGGTGGTTTTATGGTTTTGGGTTTTTACTTTTTTTCCTTCATGAAGAAAAGGGAGGAGATGCAGCTGCCAAAAACAAGTGTCCTAGGAATCCCAGGACAGATAGGCACTACCACCTTTGTTCTCAGTTCTGGAATTGCTTATAAAAAACTTTTCCTGGAGACTGAAGACTGACTGTCTACTATTTCTTTAAACGCAGCTGCAGGAAAAGAAGCTGTTCTTATGCGTATTTTTGTCATGTATAGCTAAAAAAAATACAAAAAAATTAAAAACTGGAGCACTCACTTGCCCAGAAAGCAGCTAAATCTGATTTCCATCTGTATTTTCTACTGTTTTGTTCTAGTGTATAGGAAAAAAAGTGGCTGGAGAGAACGCAAAGTATAGTTAGTTTTCTGCCTGATGAGGCAGGAGTCCTAAATTCTGGGGTTTATACTTTTTTTTTTGCCACTTCCCCAGTTATGTGTAGAAATTTTTTTGCCTTTACAAAAGGCATAGGGAATGGTTTGAGATTCCAGGTTCTGTAATTGTCCTGGGTGGCAGATCCTGCAGACCATTTAATTAGATGTTGCTTCTAAATGAAGTAGCTTCTACTGGCAGGAGCACTGATTTGTGCAGCCTAAAATGTTTGTGGCATTAGCTACATAATTAGCTGTTTAGCTGTTTTTTGCCTTGTTGGCACTGAGAGGAAAGTGAGGATGTGAATTGTGTCCAGATGAAGATTATGAAGCTCACTTCTTGGGCTTTCCGAGTGCATGTTTCTCCTAGCAGAATGCTATGGTATGGGATGTGGTTGATGGATATGCCCTTGATTACTCAGGGGTATTTAGCATCTTGATCCACAGATGCATAGTTGGGAGTGGGTAGGTAGTAGGTAAAGAGTAACATCTTCAGTTCTGTAAAAACAGATTCATTACCGAATTTAATGCAATAGCAGAATGCTTAGTGAAGTCAAGTGGACAAACCTTAGCTACCTTTGTATTTGAGAGGAAACAGCTACTGCTGACTTAAATACTGAGTATTTTGTGGGTGTAGGTCTGAGTTGTGGCTGCAAAAGCAGGCATAGATTTGTTATGCAACTGCAGTTGTTTATGCATTTCTAGTGACACAAGATGTTTTGTGTTACTATGTGCAAAGAAATTAGCAGCTCGACTGTTGAACCATTGTTCTTGAAATTATTTTTATCTGTGAAGGGGGGTCAAATTAAAACCTGTGGTTTTTTTATGGCTAGCCTAGTCTATTTTGCTTATCAGGAGAAGTCAAGCAGATTGTAGTAACTAGTAAAATCTTATTAAGGTTGTTCTGTTTGTTCTCCAGAGTTTTATTTCTGACCTACAGTTTTTATTTTCTAGGTGACAAAACTGGAGCAAGACCAGAGTAAGTGTTCAGATATTCTTTGCATTCCAATATTGTTAGAAAACAGCTGAACTGAACACAGAATCACAGAATCATTATGGTTGGAAAGGACCTCTAAGATCACCGAGTCCAACCATCCATACACAAAAAGAAATTTGCTTTTCTCCTGCCTTTGGTTTTGAAAAAGGAACAAATGTGAATAAACAACTTGTGCATTACGGACAATGGTGGTTTGTAATTTTAAACGTTGCCATTTTTCCATCAAATGCAATACCAACTTTTATCTGGCATCTGCTACAGGCTGATCATGTCTGAAAAATGGTTTCTGCAAATATGTACAATGCTCACACCATGAGCTTGGACCCTGACATAGTATCTGTGTGCATTAATCCAAATAATTCCTAGTTTTATATTTAGTAGTTGTGCAAAAATTATTGGCAGTACGAAAGCACCATCTAAACATGCATTGTCTCTTGTAGGGATAGCAAAGCCCTAAAGGATGAAAATCTACCTCCAGTAATCTGTCAAGATGTAGAAAATCTACAGTAAGTAGTGGTTCTTATTTATGATAGTGGAATAGCTAAAGTATTATATGCAGTCTGATGCTCTGTGAAAAAAGACCCTACTGCAGGCTGCATGCAGAGTAACCTAGTAGCCCGTGGCCTTTTGGCAGGTTAACCTTGGGAACAGAATAGGCAACTAGTTCTAGTGGCTGAAATCTTAGATTGTTTTTGATTTTTCAGCCTCTCTTTTCCATGCATGAAAAAAATGGGTATGCCTAACAAATATACACACATACTCTTAGAATCTGATCTGTCTCTCCCTGGGAGTATTAAGCCTGTGCCACATACATAGTAAATATTGAAATGTATGTCTGTGTTGCACATGCATTGTGGATCTCATACAGGATAGAGAGAAGAGCAAAAGAGCCTCTCCTCAGACAGGAAGGAGACAAGTTGTAGACTAATCAAAGAGGCTGTATGTCACTGTATTAATTAATTCAAAGTAGTCATCACTTCTACATATGTGTATGTGTATTGTAATACATATTAAAAATCATTTACATATATCTTAGCTTGTCAGGGTTCAGCATAATATGTTTAAACAATTGCCTTTTTTTTTACAGTAAAAGCATGCTAGGTGTTAAGATAACATTATGTTCTATGGTAATTTTACTCTTCAGTACTTAACTTTGGAAAAATTAATTTAATGGATATTTAAATAATGTGACTGAAAGGTAAACACGTGAGTGCTTCAAGTTCAATAATTTGTTTCTTTCCTTCCCACCCCCATCTTTTTCCCTTTTGCAGGAAATTTGTGAAAGAACAAAAACAAGTTCAGGAAGAAATTAGTAGAATGTCCTCTAAAGCAATGCTTAAAGTACAAGAAGACATTAAAGCTTTGAAACAGCTTCTGTCTGTAGTTGCCAGTGGATTACAAAGGAACACTCTTAATATTGACAAGCTGAAAGTGGAAACTGCACAGGTATAATTGAATATAAGTTTTGATATGTAGAGTTTGTATGTTGGTTATTTCATATAGGATAACTAGCCATCGTCATCAGTCAAGTTAACACCTGTCCAAGTTGAAAGAGTAGTAAAAGTGAAAAACTGAATTGTATCTAATCTGTTTGGAGTTCTGGGAGAGACTGAAATCTGTTACATCCATTTTTTCAGATAAATACAAGAACAGTAAAGTTCCTTTTATTCAGGAAGGCACTCCTGTATAGCAAAGGCAACAGAAGGGAATGTGTGCCTACTTTAGCTCATTTTCACCTATGTATTCAGCTGCTAGTGAAGACACATTTGTAATAACATGCTAGATTCTGGAGCAGCAGAAATGCAAGTATGTTTTCTTCTGATGCCTTTTTAAAAAAACAACCAAACAAAAACCACAGCATAAAATTTCAAGGACCAAAATATCTTAACTAGTACTAGTATTCATTTAGTGAACATGAGTCAAATCTGTCCACGAGTCTGCATCTTAATTATGCATCCAGTTTGAGCTCAAGTTTTGATGCAAGTCCTTTTGAAGATAAGTTCTCTACCACTTTTTCTTTTCATCTGGCATGTCAAGAATGCTGGCTATATAAGAACATTATTTTCTTCTAAATTGTAAATGTTGATGATTTTTCTGTATCTTGTGATACCAAAAGAAAATACTTTATAGCTGTGCTTTGCCAACAGTTTTCTGTGGAAACAAAATTCTCATATTTCTGTAAGTGATGCAGTTGAGAGTGATCAGTGAACCAGGCACTAAGAAATTCTTAATGGTAGTTATTAGAAAGTATTAAACAAAAGTGTATGCTGCAATTATCATGCATTAGAAGATTGTTTCCATAGAAAAAGAGGCATTTAACTAACTCATCTTTTTTATAAAATAATCCTTTTTGTTCTGTTTCTTCTCTTTTACATGTCATTTCTTGCACATGACTTTTTTGTTGTTGTTGTTTTTTCCACTTGTCCTCAATAATTGTAACAAGATTTCTGAAGTAAACCAGAAACTAAATGTTATCTCTGACAGTTTTGTACAGTATTTTCTCAACTTCTGAATGCACAATGTGCTTCCAGCAGGTGCTGTTACTTGTTCCTTTCCCAAATTTCTGTTGGTATTTGCAGTTCTTTGACTTTCTGGCAGTCTGTTCCTTGAAGAATTTCCAGTCAGATTCTATCATGGTATTAACTTGAATACATGAAGAAAATATTTTATATGAATGAGTTTTAGCTATTTTTCTATTTGAACACATCATACAGAACCTTTATATTTTATGAATTTTCCCTTTTTAGGAACTAAAGAATGCAGAAATAGCATTGCGAACACAGAAGACTCCTCCTGGTCTCCAGCATGAAAATACAGCCCCAGCAGAGTGAGTTACTGTTATTTGTAAGAAATAGTCAATAATATAACTGGGAGAAGAAAAGGCTCTGGGGATACCCTATAGCAGCCTTTTGATACTTAAAAGGTGCTTATAAGAAAGATGGGGACAAACTTTTTTTTTATCAGGGCCTGTAGTGATAGGACAAGGGATAACGATTTTAAACTAAAAGAGGGTGGATTTAGACTAGATAAAAGGAAGAAGTTGTTTATTATGAAGGTGAAACACCAGAATAGATTGCCCATAGAGGTATTAGATGCCCCAGCCCTGGAAACATTAAAGATGGGTTCGATGGGGCTCTGAGCAACCCAGTCTAATTAAAGATGTCCCTGCTCAGTTCAGGGAGGCTAGACTAGTTGACCTTTAAAAGGTCTCTTCCAACCCAGCACACTTTATGATTCTTTGAACTTCATAATAGGATTTTTTTTCTGCTTCTTGTAACACTTGTACTGAATGCTTCACAAATCAGTATTTCATTTCTACAGTTAATTTATCTTGTAGACATGAGAAATAGTCTTTACTCTTTCCACTAGTAGAGGGATGTCATGAATGTCATAGAACATAACTGTTGCAATGGATTAAATGAAAATTGGCAGTAAATATAGGTCAGATTTAAAAAACAGTGGCAAAGTAGTGAAGTGTAATCACTATTTCATTGTTCTACTCATCCAGCTACTTCAGAATCTTGGTCGAGCAGTTTGAAGTACAACTGCAGCAATACAGGCAACAAATAGAAGAACTGGAAAATCATCTTGCTACTCAAGCAAATAATTCTCATATAACTCCCCAAGGTAAATGTTGCAATTTTGAAGTTTCATACATAAAAAGTAAATAATCTTGTACCTATGAGAAACTTAGTAACTAATCTCCTTTTGTTGTTGACTTTTTGTATTTAATATACTGAAGTAAGTGTTCAGATAGATTCAGCAGTTGTTCAATGTAAAGGTGTGGAATTAAAGGTTAACTTCATAAAGGTTCTTGTGCTTTTTAAGATGGAACCAGTTTTTTAGGTGCAATTTGTAAGCCTGGTTTGTTGCGCATAGAAATCTGGATACCTAGGTTTGTAGGAGCAGAAATCACAACTTGTGAAAAATGGGAAATAAAACAGCATGGTATGTTTTACACTCTTATGTCTGACGCAGGCACCATTCTTATAAAAGAACTTTGAGTTTTCTCTAGATTTAGCTAGGACACTTGCATAGGAGCTGGAAATGGATGCTTGGGTCTCTTAGTGGGCCCAGGGCACGTCTGAGATGTTTTTACATTCAGGTGGATTCTAGTTTTGTGCTACCTTTTCTGACAATGTTGATCCATCTGTATTTTGCTTCTTTACAATTCCTAGTGAGCTCATAAACGTCAAGGGAGGATTTCTACTCACCTCAATATTGCTTGGTCTATTGATGCTGCTGTGCTTCCAAACAGTTTTTATTTCTTTTGCCTTTGTCTATTATTCTTGTGGTTAACCTAGCACTGAGGAAATTTTTCTTTTCACTTTGCTTTCTGTCTTCCTCTATCCCATTCCACTAATATGGCCTTTTCTGTCCACCTGCTATTTTAAGATGAGGTCTTTATACAACAGAGGTAATTACCTATGGAAGATACTGGAATGTCTTCACAGTTGTAGATTATGGATTATCTTTTCCCCCTCCCTCTGTAAACACTCAGAAATGATGCAGTTGTTTGGCATGTGAAGGTCCTTTCAGAAGGCTATCTTGTCAAAAAAGGAGGCATGGGGACAAAGATCACTGGGATATTTTCTGGGAAAGGTGCTCTGTAGTATTTCTTCTATAAATCTCTGAGCTGGGTGGATGATGCTGACAAAATATGGAAGTGAGAGCATTGCCATCCATTATATCCATCTCCTTACCTTCAGCATTTCGCTATTACAAAGCTGATGTCTTGACACCTTCTGTTTTGCACTGAGCTGTCTGATCAGACAAATACAGATGTCATCTCTGCTAGCTCCAGATATGAATGGGAACTTTTCCTTAGTTTGGAGCCTGTTGGTACTGCCTTCAGCTCTGACCCACTGAGAAAATGTAGTCTTACTTGCTGCTGCATCATTCAATCTTGGGACAATCTCTCTGATCAGAGAATGCTGACCTCCAGACAGTCTTCTGGTTGGTTACTGTCCCTGTGGTCACAGACACTTATATGTTTTGGGCCACTTTAGATACAGGTCCTGCAATAAGCAGTCATTTCAAGCAAATGTCTTCTTTGAGCCAAATGGGACTTGAGCATCTTGCCATCACAGGATGGTACCTAGACTCTGGACCTCACATGTCAAAACCAAAAGAACTGTTTAGACCTAGCTTCCAGATGGGAAGATCTGCTGAATCCTGAGAGTCCTCTATCTTTCCATGTGATCTTCTCGCCTGTCCAGAATGTGAGAGGGATGCCTTCACAGATATTTCCTTGGGTTTTTTCAGCAATTTCTGCTATTGTTGGAAGGTTCCTTGCTTGTGTAGGCAAGGCCTAATCTCCTGTGCCATCATGTTAAGGCTGTCAGCAACTGATCTAGTTACCTAGACAACACTGTATTGCATATGTAGGGTTTTACCATAGAGAAAAACCTTCTTTTACCATACAGGAAAACAGGACCTGGAGTATCTTCAAATTTGAAGTATCTAGTATTCAGTATCAATAAGTTGCCTCCAGACTCTTTGGAAACTTGTGGCCAGTCTTCCAAGATAATGCTTCTGCAACCCTGCAGGCTGGCACAAGACTTACTCCCTAGCTTTTCTTTTGCAGAAATATATTTAAATTATAATGGAGAGGCAGACTTTTTCAGTTCAAGAATTATTGCTAGACTTACACATCTTCAAGAACTTCATAGCTACTATTTGCATTTCTGTAGGTTGTAGGCATCCTTCAGAGGAAGCACAAACTGATTATTTTCACAGTGAAAAGACCACTTCAGCACATTTGTCTTCCATTTTGATACATTGTTTCAGTGCTTCTCTCAGAAAAACATTTTTTGAGGGTAGAACTCGCATGCAAACACAAGAAAATCTGATACAACCATATTTACATAAAAATCAATGAGGTAAAATGTTCCTGTGTAATCAGATAAAGTTAAATAATGTCTTTTAGCTTCGCTAAATTATAGGAAACTAATTACCATGTATACAAAAATAAATCTGAGAAAAGAGTACTTTTCAAAATAAAGTTTGAAGCCCTTTCAGAAAGTAGTCCTTGGGTGACTGGCACCTAATTGCTCTCAAATTCTGTATTTCTTACAGACATTAATTTGTCCTCATACAGTTTTTTTGTGCTTTGTTCTGTACGGGTTTTGGGTGGGCTTCTTGCTGTGATATAAACACTAAGTATTTTTTCCTGGTAGTAAGATTTGTTACTTACCAATATTTTGTCTCTTACAGATTTGTCTATGGCTATGCAGAAAATCTATCAAACATTTGTAGCTTTAGCTGCACAACTTCAATCAATACATGAAAACGTAAAGGTATGTCGTTTTGATGTGTCCCTGTGTATTTAGTAGAAGAACTACAAACTCACATTTTGAAAATTATATACTTTCAGGTATACTTTCAGGTACTTTTTTCTATTAAATTAGCTGCTTTTAAAACTTCTCAAACTGTCCCACAATCATTGTGGTTGCAAAATGTTTTTCATCTAACTCCTTTTCCTTTTCAATTGTTCAGCAATTTTTGCAATGCCTCTTTGAGCTCATGCTTGTATGTTTCGTGTTTTGTCCAATGACTTTTTGATCTCAGCAAAGATGATCTAAATCCACTCGTACTTATATAGGTAACAAAAATGTAAGATTACTCAACATATCAAAGAATGTTCATGGAAAGTCATATGTTTAGACAGGTTAAACAACCAGCTGTGAAAAAATTCTAAGGTATCAGAGGTCCTAGTTAGGCTCGTTTTTACATCATGGACTCAGGCTTGAATTTCCTATTTACAGTTTTGGGGCATATTGACAAAGTGTCAATGTTCTACGATCCATAATTTTTCTTGAGACTATCAGAACCCTTCCTGGTTCCAAAAAAAAAAAACACCCAAAAAACCAACCAAACAAAGTAACTTGGAGAAGATTACAAGTGTTTGGGATTGTTTCTAGTAATTAACTTCCTTAATGGGAATAGCTCTGGTAAATTTTCTGCTTATTTCCTTCTCAAAGCTGCTTCTGCACAGTATTGCTAATTCTCTCAAGATCTGAAACTTTTTTTTACCTGAATAAAGTTCAGGAACACGAAGTATCTTGTATGAGCTAGATTCCTTTCATTGCATTGCTTTTGTCAGCATGAACATTCACTGGTTTTACAGCTACTTGCCATCAGATATTTTTGCTGCTTTTAGTTAACTCTGTTTTGGTACCAGATGTGTATCAGCTCCTCCATAATTTTGTACAGAATTATGCAAAAAAGTATCCCAGTTGTGTTTTGGGCTCTTCACTTCTGAGTGTAGCCTCAACTGATGCAGTGGTCTCTGTGATGACACATTGTTGTTCTTCGATATGAAGATCTGGATTAGGATACAAGCATAACCAATAGTACTTTTAAGTATCATTCTATTGCCTGAAACTAAGGGGTCACTTTGAGGATTTTTGTTCCTTTTGGGGAATTCTGTTGTTTAATCTAGTTGAGTGGACATGAAGGCTGGTATTTTGGAAGACACAATTATAACTAAATCTTCAAAAATCAGAAAAAATAATGTACTGCTTGAGTGGATCTGTTATTCAGACATCTGTTTTAGTTTCTCAGCTAGGAGAACCTAGGAGAGGACAGCAGTTGTGAAACTGGTCTGTGCCTTAATTGATGGTTGTGGTATGGTTTGGGAAGGCAGAGCTGTGATCACAATTCATTCCCTTGTCTGAAGCAGGCTTTCTGGTTTACACATATGCTTTAATTCAAAGGTCTGAAGTTACAGAAAAATATGGCCTGAAAGATCTCTGCACAGGGCTAGTTGTTAAATGTATTTATATCATAAATGAACATACAGATATATTCTGTGTCCAAGAGCAGTGAAGAGTAAAATGTGCTTGGGCACAATTTGGGTAGAGAACATAATTAAATCATCGTGCAGAGATTAGCATTAAGAACTGCTCTGTGGTGTCTAGTGGCATTTATGCCAGCTCCTGTGGCAGTCAGTATGGCCTTATATTAAATCTCATCAGAGTTCTGAGGATGTCTTTTTTGCTTTAAAAAACAGAATTCCTGATGTGATGATGAGATCATTCTTTCTGGGTCTATCCTGCTGTTGCTAATAGACTTAGGGTTACAGCTGTTTAAGTTCTGAGTCAAAATTTTTGGGATTTAAGCTATTCTTCTTGGAAACAAACATATCCATGGCGAGGAACACAGGACATAGTATCTCTTCTGTGAAATTCAATTGAACTCTCTGTTCTTTGGTTTTAATAAATCTATTAGGTTTGAAGATTATCTGTTAGAATTATTTCCATCTTCTATCAGTTTTTTAATGAAGCCATTCTTATGTTGCTGAAGATACCCATAGTTCCCTCATTTGTGACAGATAGAAATTACTTATGACAAACAGGCCATGCGAGGTGTGACCACAGTGGGGTTTTGAGGGGGAGAGGGACATGATACAAGATTATTTCGGCTACCTTTTAGTCCAAAGCAGAATGATTTATTGCATTTGCACTGCATTACATCATTGATGAAATGTATCAGAAATAACAGGGAATTTTAAAATTCTGGTCTTTAGCTTTATGCTAAGGAAGACATGCAAGAGTGAAAGAAAGGAAAGAAATAAGGTGATAGGGAAGCGAAAGCATACTCCAAAGGGTAGCACTGAAGGAAGTGTGTGTTATTTTATTTACTAAGTTAGTAATGTGGCTGTATTTTGCCTCTTAGCTAGTACAGTGATAGAAATGGAGTTATGCCGATGTACACCAGCCTTGCAAGTTTTTGGGACCATTCACTATATTGGTGTGTTACACTTGGCTGCTTTGCAGAATTTTAAGGAGCCTATTCTAGCTGATTGAAGGATTCTGTCAGCTAATAGCCTCACTAGATCGTTTCAGGTTGTGAGGGGCTTTTTTTTTTTTTTTTTTTGGGTGGGGGGGTTGTTTGGTAGGGTTTGGGGGTTGTTTGGGTTTTTTTGTTTGGGGGGTTTTTTGTTTTGTTTTAAGGAAATGTTATTTATAACTCGATGATCCTTTCTTAAGGTTTTATGTCAAATACACTGAAATAAAATGGTTTCCTCCCACCCCCTTCAGATGCTTAAAGACCAATACCTTGGCTACAGGAAAACCTTTCTGGGAGATGCCATGGATGTGTTTGAGGCCAGACGAGCAGAAGCTAAGAAGTGGCAGAGCGCGCCACGTGTTACCACGGGACCGACTCCTTTCAGCAACATACCAAATGCAGCAGCCGTTGCCATGGCTGCAACACTTACTCAGCAGCAACAGCCTGCTACAGGTCTGAGTGCATTCAAGTTATAGATTATTAGTGTTACGACAATAGTAAATTTGTGTAAAATTTTCTATGAAGTCTTCCTTTGTGTTAGACTAAAAATCTAAACATTGTGATGAGCAAAGTTACTGATACATAGCCAATAGAAAAATGCAGGGTAG
Organism: Apus apus; assembly: GCF_020740795.1. Classification (NCBI taxonomy): domain Eukaryota; kingdom Metazoa; phylum Chordata; class Aves; order Apodiformes; family Apodidae; genus Apus; species Apus apus. Next base: position 20,344,278 of record NC_067282.1, read on the forward strand.
ACTTAGCAATAATCATACAACAAATACTTAATCTTGTGAATTTACTTGTATTAGTGGTATTTACTGTATTGTTCTAACTTACCCTTTGGAATGTGAGTCTTCACTCTTAAGTAACATCTCTGAATACACGTAGTATAGCCTCTTTCCAGAATTGTATAGTTATAGTAAATTATTTCAAGTTTGTGAGGAGAGAATATCTACATGCATATGACCTTCTTACGTAAAATTAATAATGCATTTTTATATAGCACTTTGGAACTGTAAAATGAAAAATGCTGTAGAACAGGAAGGATAGTGGAGCAAACAGCTGTAGAATAGGAAGGTGAATGCCTGGCCTATTTTTTATAGGCAGCTTCTTTGTCAGAGTGATGTTGGAACAGTTTTTGCTGGCCATCCTGCTGTTACAAATAGATATTAGAGAAAGTAGAGTGGATCAGTGGTTGTGCGTGTATGTAAGAGGAAGACCAAAGTAGAGGAAATGCATGACCCACTGCTAAGGAAGAATGGATACATACGGCAAAGAAATTAACAAGTCACCATAACTGATGTCCTTATACTAACCAGCACTTCTCAGAGAGGGTTCCCTGAGTGTAGGTAATTTAATTTATATTTAATTGTTTAACAGAAATAAGAAACTTCATTTCATTTTAATTGAGTGGGGATACGTATCTATATCAGCAAATTACGAAAACCATAGCTAACTTCATTCTACCATTTATTTTCTAAAATACTGTTTATAATAGATGTACTGGAAGTCATATTAGCACCTTTTCCTTCTTTCGTCTTACAACAGCAGTCATACTTTGAATGGTTTTAACTTGAGGCATATGCAGCAGCCACCCTAAGTTTGACAAATTATTAGGGTGTCCTTCCCTTCTCTGTCAAAGGAGATGGGTTAAAAGAGCACAATAAAAAACGAAGCATTTATAAGTGTTTCTCTTCTAAATTTCCATAATAGACCATAGTCTTCTGTTGCTACTAAATTAATCTGTGGAAATACTGTTGAAGTGACATCTGCAAAAGTCTGGTTTTAAGCAGAAAACATAAGATAACGTTATGTCACACTTCAAGGTTTTAATACATACAGAAGTGTGGCTTGCGCAGCCTAACATGTTACCAAAGTAGTTCCATCTTTCTCCTTGTCTCATGTTGTTGTTTTTTTTGAAGAAAACTCCCTAGGGTCATTCAAGAATTAGCTGGGTATGAAAGTCATACATGTGGGATGTCACATTTAAAACTTTACCTGCATTTTCATGAATTGGGATGAGGGAATTTTCTCTTCCTAGTCCAGATTAAAGAGAACTGCTAATACCTTCAGTAAGTTGATGCCACTTGTGGCATGATTTAGTGAATACTCTCTTAGGGGTAAGAGTGAAGAGGGGGGATGGAGACAGGGGGAAAAAGGGGTAATATACCTGTACCAACATGCCTGAGGTAAGGTGACTTTGTACCTTGAGGTATTTCGTAGTGAAAGGAGCAAATGGGATTGTGTGTAGGTTGGTTTTGGGTGGGGGTTTTTTGTTTGGTTGCTTTGACAAAGTGTTTCAAATGCCAAAAATGTGCCAACTACAAAAATGTTGCAGACAGAACAAAGCCATTAACTTAAGTCAAACATGCCAACAAAAGTAAACGAGTTTGTTTACTACTTAGTTGGAGTATTGTTACCTTGCATACAACTCACTTGAGGACCTGGAGAAACAGAGGTAGATTGATGTTTTGAGTGGCACTTAAAGACTACTTAAAACTCTTAAAAAGCAGGGTTAGATGGAACTTGAAGTCCTCTTTTCTCTTCCCCTAGCTCAAAAACCAGGATTATTCAGGCCTGAACCGTTCCAGAGAGATTTTAAGTCTTAAAGGCTTGCCAGAAAGGAAAATTTCAGAGCTTTCCTAAGTTACTGATTTCGGTGTTACATGTTTTCCCAACAAATTACCTGAAACAACTTAGCTTCAGATTAAGGTTGCCACTTTTTGTCTTACTCTTAGTGGAAAAGGAGAAGAATCTACTCTTGATTTTGTAGGAATCTTTAAATATTTAAAGGTTGTCTCCTCATAATTTCCTTTTCCTTGTTTCAGTTTTCTGATGGCCATTTGCTGCAGTAAAACTGCAAATTGCTTGCATGTTTTAGCATTGTGTTCTAAGAATTTGGTGCACTCTCTGCTAGAAGTTAAAATCATGCGTATTTCTTTGCAAGGTACAGATCCTGAAGAGTGGGTTAGATGCGGGATAGTAGAAGGTTATGAGAAAAAAAAGATCATGAAATGAGGTGTATATAAAAGGAGGGGGGGGTGGGGTGTCTGTGTAATACCTGACCTGCTGTTGCTGAAGATGAGAATAAAATAAGAAAATTAATCTGGGCTTTAAAGTTTTTTACTGAAATCTAATATACGGTACTCTAGTATTGAGGGATCAGGATGGTTAGTCTCTTTTTTTAAAATGAAGTTTACATGGTTATGTTTATTTCATAATATTAATTCAGAGTTAGTTACTGTTCTTTCTTTGGACAAAAAAAATAATTAAATTTGTGTTCAAAAGTCAAAGGTTTAGTAGCTACAATTATGCTGTGGGATCAGGGAATGTTTCTCCAGTTCCTGGGTGTAGATATGCACCCTGTTTATGTTCTCTCTGTATGCCAAGATGTGTCTGGCTTTGATGTAAATAAATAAATCTAGTGGATCCTGGCCATGTGGAAAAAAGGGAGCAAAGATGCACTCCACTGGTCTCCTGGGATGGATAATCTGGACACCAGGACTGTGGTGTGCACACTGAAGCACAATTTTTGTGCAGTTTTTTGAAGCTAGAGTTATTAAAATGATGCTTAAGTCTTGTCTGCACATGGCCTTTCTCCCTAGTTTAGCACTTCTGCTCTGAGCACAGCTTTACTGGTACCAGGGAGGCTGGGCATGCTTTTGTGCAGTAGCAGCTAGAGTTTTAACCAGTGCCTCACGTGCACCTTCCCTGAGCAATCTGGAACAGAGTGGAAGTTAAAATGGTGGTTCCTATTCTACCTGGTTTTATTGATGAGGCTAAAGTAAAACATTTTTTTAGAGGAAATTAAAGCCTAGTGAACTAAGGGCTGTAAATGAAAGAGGCTGAAACTGGTGTTTTTCTGGTAAGACTAAGTTGTCTTAAAAATAAATGCTTTTCTTCAACCTCCTATGAAAATAAATAAACGAAGTAAATCCCCAACAACTTAGTTACTCTCTCCTTAACTGTTAAAGTGCAGAGTTAGTTGAATTATTATCAAGCTATCAGCACTTGGTTATGTTTTGACTTGACTTTGTATGAGATTGAACTGCTGATAGGAAAGGATACTGAAATATTTACAGCACTTACAGGTTTTTATTGTGTAATTTGATAGTAACGTTGGTTAAAGTTAGTCAGTGTGTTACTTTGTCAGAATCAGATTTAAGTTGTGACTCTAAATTTGCTCACTGTTGCAACCAGCTAAGATTTAAAAATATGCAGAAGGCTGCTTCAGGAATCTGGCTGACCTGTCTGGGCTTCTCCTTAGTGGGCCCTACTCATTAAACTGAAATGCTCTACTGAGCACAAAGTTTTAAAATGTTGAAATAGTTGTTAGAAAGAATTTGTCTCATACCTATACTAGCCAGAAGTGCCAATTTTTTCCTAGTACTTTTGGCATTGAAGAATCTTCGTTTCTAGTTTTCTTGCTATTGAAAATTTTTTTACTTAGAAGAAGTCTAAATAGCAGTGATGCCTTCACAACATTATGGTACAAAATCAACAAATATCATATGCTGTTGCTCAATTAAAAGCTTGTTAGCCTAAGGCATAAATTCTTGTTTTGTATAGTCTAAGGTGGTTTAGAATAATGTTTTTTGCTGGCTCTAAAAAGCATGTTGCATTTGTTAAAGAGCTTGCCCTGGAGGACTGTAGTGTTTTGTTTTAATGTCTTCCACTAACAGTGCCTCCTACTGATACAGAAACCTGTGCACTTGAGAAGGAACTGGATATATGTTTTTGGGTTCTTCTTTTAGTTTATTAGGTGACTAACTTGTGTAGCTTTTTTGTTTTTATTGATAACAATTTTCTTATTTTTAAAGAGCTGCTAGGTAGATGTGTCAGTATTTAAACTGGATGTAAACAAGTTTAATTTGAAATGTATGTGAAAATTTGTAATTACAACATCTGGTATACTTTCTTTTAGCTGAAGAAATAGCTTGAGTTTCCCAACTATTCCCTGCTAAGCAGAGAATGAAAGCTAACAACTTTAGTTGCCCTTAAAATTTAGTTTAACACTACTTTTGAGTATACAGATGTAGTTCAGCTTGGATCACATAAGAATTTTGTGTTCCTAGCAAAAATATTACTTTTAAATATACAGTGCCTTTCACTTGATTCAAAATGATTTCTCATTTAGATGTTCAAACACTTAATATTTCAAGCTTTTAAAATCATTTTACATTTAAAACTCTAGATAAATGTTACCGAGAAGGAAATTTGTAGTATGAAGGAAGAAGTTTTGATTGAAAACAAGCCCAAATGTGATAATGCTTTAGAAAAAAAGACTGAAGTAATCTAAGCTTTATAGTAATCTTTAAATAAATCATCACTTTCACAGATACATTACATAAAGTATGTTCAAAGATGGAGAAGGCTATCTTGAGGAAAGGTGTGAATGTCTGTGGATTAAGAGTTTGGCACTGTATTTTATCTTCAATGGTTAAAATTTTAAACTAGTGCACTGAAAACTGTTTGAAAAAGACAGGAATATAAGAATGTACTGTGAAAAATGTTGAAATATTAATTATTTATCAAAATTAATTATTTTAAAATGTGTTAGTAATGGGCTAGCAAGTTGATACTTTATTCCCCAAGGTTGAAAAAAAAGGAACTGAGGCTGTAAATTTCATCTTAGCAGACTGAAAGTGTTTTTTTGACAGTCCTGCGTCTTAGTGTGAATACGCAGGGAAAGCGCTGTCAACTTTTTAAATTATGGGACAAACTCTGAAATTTTGAATGTATCTAATTAATTAAGGTACATGGAACTGTGCCTTTTGTAAATGTTTAAACAGGTGGCTTGAGTAGTTTACATTATTGAATGGTGTTATGTAGCAGAGATTAACAGAACTCAGTTATCACTTGTGTGGAAAAGAATTGAATTGTCATGTTACTGTGTAATTGACTTGCTTAAAAATGAACAATAAATTTAATAAAATAAAGTCATTGTCTTGTTTTTTTATCTTAGTGTTCTGTTTAAATTTGGATGGAATACTTGAGTAGTTTTGATTACTCCTTTCTATTAAATAAATGAACTTTTCTTAATATAGTTTTAGTTACAGTAGTGTCAGTTCTTATGTTTTTTTATTTGAAGGTTTTCCCTAATACTGATTCCATTAATACAGGTGGCAAAATGTTGTTACCTATGAATTCTGTCAGGGTTTTGATTAATATTTTAAATTTTAAGGTGAGACTGGTTAACTTTTAAAAATGCTAAACTATATTGTAGTCACGTTGTTAATGTTGACTAGTTTCACCTTATTACAGTTAGTATTTTCTTAGATTTTTACCAGGTAGACTTAGAGGCAGACAGTAAAGTGAGAAATTTTGGTGAGGTAAAGTTTGGGATCTTAATGGGATTTGTTGAAAGCAATAATGTTCACATTATCAAATACTTTAATAAATAAATAAATAAAATACCTCTTTACTATGAAAGAGTAAGGCAAGTTTGTTCTCATTTTTTTTATACCAGGGCCACAGCCATCTCTGGGAGTTAGTTTTGGAACGCCATTCGGCTCAGGTATTGGCACTGGCTTGCAATCAAGTGGCTTAGGTTCTTCAAGCCTTGGAGGTACACTTTAACTTTTCTAACCTTTCATTGAATTATTATACAGCACATCTGAATCTCTTGAAAACCTTTAACTCCGGTAAGAGGATTATCTCTTTCAGGGAAGGACCTGATAATTTGGCAATCTGCATTTTCCAGACTCCTTCGTGCCTTGCAGAAGGAATTGCTAAGGCTGATACGAAGGCGAATAAGCTATTGTAGTAAAAACTCAGGATGAAGTAATCACACAGAAGTTCTGTTCTTAAAGCTAGGGAAGTGCATCAAGTGCATCCTTTTAGAACTACAACTTGACTTAATTTTACATATATGAAAGTTAGGCATCTGAGACATTGGATCATGCTGTAGCTAATACATAGAAGTCTTTCACTCGTATGTACAACTGCTAACTATAGGGACTAATTTCTGCTTGGATTAAGACAAGAATAAATGCTAAAAAATTACTACAGTTCTGGGATCCTGACTGCTGAAAAATACTTGCTTTAGCTGTCATTCTGTCCCTCAGTGCTGAGGTAGAAGGAAAACCCCTGCCTTGAGCTGAAAAAGCAACATTTGAAAGTGAGGAAAAAATATTTATAAAAATGTTAATAGTGCTGGTGGGGAATATATTCCAAGAGGACACATCAACTGTGAAAGAGTAGGTGGCAGTAAAAAAAATATGATATTTTCATGTAAATATAATTAATTTTCAGTAGTTGAGCTACAAGTAGAATCTAAGTGATCAGTAGGACCTAATCTGCATGTAAATTTCCTAGCTGTATAGGTCAGGGGTTCCTACAGTGGAAGTCAAAAGACGCTAGTGTCTTCTGAAGCTTTTGTATGAGATCTGCAAAAAAAATTTTTACATCTGCTAAGCACAAGCTTATGTTGTGGTTTTTCTTGTTACATCCTCTCTGCAGCCTCAGTCCTCACCACTACGTTTTGCCTCTGAGCTGAGCCTGTGAGTCAGTGTTGCAATGTATTGAAACTAATTAAACATCACTCGGTATTGGAAAGATGTACTTGAACGCTGCATCACTTTTACCTGAAATGATCGCCTTGAAATTGTCTTTAAATCTACCAGTGTCCTTTCTCATCTGATTTTAAGTGTTTTCAGATAAAAGTCTGTACACCTAAGCAGGAAAAAATAACAGAATAATGGACAAGATGGAAAGTACTTCTGAATTTCCAGGTTATTCCCACAATGTTTTGAATACCCTAAATAATCCAATTAAATTCTCCCTTTTCAACCAAAGAGGTTGTAGACTTACAAAGATGATTTGTATATGTTCACCAATCTTGGTAATGGAAATTGAAGAACATTATTCTTTCAAACTGATGGACACTTGCTTCTAGGTTTGTCATAGAGGACCAGCGTGTATTCTTTTTTTGCTAGTTCTCTGCTTAAGAAGGCATTTGCTTACATTTAATCTATTCTGCATTAATTGGAAATTTTTTTGTCTTTCAACAACTCAAGGAGACTCCTGGAGAGAAGCAAGTGTAGAATAATAAAGGAACACGTGCAAAATATCCTGCAGGTGTGCCCTTGGAAACAAATTAGCAAAATTAATACTGACGATTTTTTTTATTTATTTTTTTTACAGGATAACTTAAATGTTGTACTCTTGAAAAACCATTTTAATCAGGGAAATTTGTGCTCTTTCTATGATAAATATTCTGTGAATTTTATCTGTGATAAACATAGAGACTTTTGCATTTGTTTAAGATAAGTAGCATATAGATCCTATGCTTCATTAAATATTTGCAGACACCTTGCCTGACCACTGGTAATTTATTTCAAACTAGACAGGACAAAATATTCTATTACTTAAACTACTGTACATTTGAATTATATTTGCCATTATATGCTCTTAAAACTTACTCAGTTTAAAAATTACAGAAGACTAGAGAGCACTGCTTCATTGTGTGTGTGTTCAATCATTACTAGTTTTAAAATCTAAAAATTATTTCTCTACAGGAATGGTAAAGGCTCAATTTGAAGTAAAGCACAAGTATTTTCCCTGACTCTTGAAACTTAAGATCGGGACATAATTTCCTCAAATACAAATACTGTTCTTCTTGAAAGCCTCTCAAGACAGCCAAAGTCACAGAATATGTTTCTCTTTTGGTTCCTTTTGTCTGGCCTCTATCTCAAATTGCCAATATCAGCTTTACCTTTGACATAATCTTACATTAACCGCAGATTTTGAAGTCTTAAAATGTCATAATATAAATATTTTAAATGTCAATTACAAAGTTAACAGAATGTAATTTTATTACTGCTATATGTTTATGGCTAACCTTTGTGTTTATTTTTCCAATTAAATATTAATGAAATTCTGTTCTGTTTTTTAACCTGTTTTGTGGTCTCCTAGATAAAGCTGGTCCCAACTAACCTGGTGGGGAGAGAACTCTAAAATAAGCCAAATATAAACTTTAGAAAATGTTTCCTCTGTTTTAAGCATAGCGAATTTTTCTGTTAAACTTTGGATGAAGATTGCAGCTTTCTGTGATAGAAGCAATATCACTTGTGTCTGAGTCTTCTGATTTTTGGCCCATTTGTTTACCATTTTCTTGTCAATTTAACAGCAATTCAATAGCAATTTCATCAAGTCTGGTAGTTTACTTGACCTTGTATAAAGCTTTTCCTTTACTCAGTTTTGTATTTTGAAGGAAGTATTTTTCTCCAGTGCTTCCTTGTTTGCACTGTTCTCTTAATACAGTGCTGTGTTGAGAAGAAAATACTCACGATGCAATAATCTTAGGAATAAGACCAAAAACTTGTATGTCTTTAATTGCTGTGTCTGTAATTTTTTTGTTATATGTCTTTACTGTTATTCTATTAGGATTTGGAAGCTCTGCCTTTGGAAGTAGTGCCACAGGAGCATCATCATTTGGGTTTGGAGCTACAACTAAACCATCTGGAAGTCTAAGTGCAGGTTGGTTTGTTTCTCTTGACTTCAAGTTTGTCTTGCAGCAAGTGTTATAATTAAACTGTGTCACTCAGTCCAAGAAAATTACTGAAACAAATGTACTTAAAGTTGCATGTGTATATAACCATTAAAGTAACTGCTTGCTAAATACACATTTCAGAGCAATTTTTAGGTTCAATTAAAAGTCTCCTAGGTAGACAGTATTGAGTCAGCATTAATGTTTTTTCATTTGATAGTATCTGTCTACTTAAGAGTGGAAGCAGGAGATTAGATACATCAGAAGGGATCAGATGCAGTCTGAGGCAGAGAGAAATGCAGTTATTACTGGGATGTATAGACTATACAGTTACTGAGCTAGTTAAATTAGTGTAAGAATTTGCAACACACATACCAGTAATTTGGCTTCCTGTAGTTACAAGTAGTGTTAAAATTCTTTTTAGGAGCCCAGAAGGTTTCCTTAAAACTGTTTACTTGCTTATCCTTTCTATTTGTTTAGTAAGTTACAGGTATTGTATCTCTGAATGTGTCCATAATTCATTGTATTAACTAGTTTGAAAACATTTCTGTGGCAATTTAACTACTCTGAAGTCATTTCATGTTTTTTTATTTAATTTTGTTGGTGATGAGAAAATGAAAATCTGGATGCTGTTGCCTGTCAACTCAGATGTCTGAAATCTTAGCCACTTCTAAGCTTGCATCTCTGTTTAGGAGTTTGTGAGGCAAATGGCTTACTATAGTCTGTCCTGGAGTCTTTCTTCAAGGTCAGAGTGAAGGAGTATCATGTCTCTTGGGACTGGCTTTTGGTAGCATGATTCTTTTTTAAAATGTTTTTTTGGGTTGTTGCTTTGTCTTGATTTTTTTTTTTTAAACTGCTGTCAATACAAACATACAAGAGGCTGTTATTTATTAGTAAGTGCCCAATACATTAGCCTGGACCAGTGTCTTGTTAGTTGCCATACTTGTAGTTTTGTTTTTCCCTTGTTTAGTGATGAGTTACACTGTCAAATTAGGCCAGTAAAGTACGTTAAGCTTTGAATTACAAGGTGGAAATAGCTCACTAAACTGGCTGTGTAACAATCCTGAATGTGTAACACCCTAGTAAATTCTTGATAGAATATCTCTAATTTTGCAATATGCAGTGTCTAAGCATCAGCCTTCTTTTGCTTAATTAGTTTTAATCAGAAACAAATGGGGAACTTAGGCTGTGTATGTTTTTATCTTGTAGCTTATTTTTCCTGAGCCTGAATTATTACATTACCTATTATTAAAATTTATAGAAGTATTGCAGCATTTCAGGCTGCTAAACGACGAAGCACATCATTTAGTTTTTAGTATATTTTAAAATATAAGTAAAAAACTAGTTGTATCGAGTTGGACAACTGGATTGGTTGGCCACCACCGCTAATGAGGTATCAAACCAAAGTACATAGGAAGTCTGTCTTAGCTGTGTTGGTGGTGTGCAGACAGTGTAGGTGTCATTTCACTGTAGTGCTCAATTCAGGCTTTGTCGTAGTGGCAGTGCCCCCAGACTCTCTTTAGCAGCATGGGCGTTGGCCCCAATAAAATTGTTTTCAGTTATCTCAGGTCTCTTCCACATTTTCCATCAGTTTGTTCTTAGTTTAGAGTGAAAATTATAGATCCCCAAATGAAGTCCCACTTCCTGTTACTCATTTGTTGTCAGCCAAATAGGCTGTTTTGAGTCAGATGTTGTAAAGAGCCTTATGACTCCCGAAGTGATGGGAAAAGGAAAAAAATAATTGAATTTATAGAGACAGGGCTGGGGGGTGTAACACACTTTTTTTTTTTTTTTTAACTGAGATAGTCAAGTGGGATCATGGCTGGACATACTCATCCTGAACAAGGTCCTTGTGTAATGATGGGTGGCTTTTAGATACAGAGGCTATAGTAAATCATCAAAGCTGTGCCGGAATACCTCTGATTCAGAGCACCTATTGTGGCGAGGGGCTTGGGGGAGGGAATAGTTTGCCTTTGAGATCTGCTGAACTGCTGTTTATCTCTGTAGGGTTAATATGAAAAAATACCGTTATGGGGAGGTGTGTATCTCATGTTTGGTTACACATCTGAAGTGCTGACTGAAGCAGAGATGCAAAAGCCCAATGGATAAGGTGTACTCTAAGGTCCTTCAGGGACATGCTTAAGCCTTTGTCCTCAAAGGCCAAGTTGTTTACTTTCTGAATTGTTTACACAAAAGGAATATTCATCTCCACAAAGAAATAGTTGATCACACTGTGGTTCAAGACTGTGACTCTTCCCTCTAGAACTGAGCAATTCCATGACTGATTCCCTTTCCTTGCAACAGAAATAAGACTGAACATATACCTCATTCAAAGACTTTTCCTGAAGATTTTTCATTTGAGTCTTCGGCTTTAATTTTGGTTTACTTTTACAAAAGAACTTCATACCATGACCTTGTTATGCTGCCATGACAGGACAAGGCCATTTAGGTGGATTTCCTTTCTGCCTTGGGACACTTGTTCCTGCCCTAAATGGCCCTTCTAACATAATAGCTACTACTTTCCAGGCTATGTCTAAGCAAGCATGTTCTCAGTCTTCTATCACAAAGTTTATTAATCTCTTTCTTATTCTAACATTGCTCAAATGTTAGACTGCCTTCCCTGCATGCTTCAAAATAATCCCTGCATCTAGAAGCAGCTAGGTGGAGGTATTTAATGAACACTTTACCCTGATCTGCTGAACTCCTGACACTACAGATTACATACAACTTTATTAATATTTATTATATTCATTTGTTATTTGCAATGTTTTCTGTAGGAAGCAATGCTTACCTCTTATCTCAGATACATACTTGAAGTAAAAAGTTAACTTACCAAGAATAAGGTTTGGTTATTGAAGATTTTGTTCATTCATGTGACTCCCTGAAGTAGAACAGATCTATCTTTCTAACAATCTTACTTGGGATTCAGAATTAGCAGGGAAATAGAGGAATAGTTGCATCTGCCCTAGGAAGAGAAAAGTTAGTCCACAAAATTTAGACAAGACATGAATGAACAGTATCTTTAGTCATGTTCCAGATCTGCACACTTGTTGCATTGACAATGAGTTCTGCACAGGCACCTGCAGGCTGAAGGATTGCAGTAGCTGGAATGTAGAGAATGGGGGTTTTCTTGACAAGACCATGTGTATAACCCAGGTCCAGATGTTGCAGGAGGAAGAGTTGGATGTTTTGAAGTAGTTTGTGATCCAAAGTATCAGTAACAGGTAAAAGAATAGAAGACTTCAGGCTTGTGAGAGCTGCTTCGGGATGCTGGTTAAACAGCCAGTTGCGTTTTTATTTCTGTGCTTTAAAAATATTCAGATATTGAGCTGAAGGTACTGATGTGACCAAAGGCTTGCTGTAGCTGTTTGAGTGATAATGACCTGTCTTAAGTGGTGTGTATTGAGAATATACTCTTGTTTTTTTATTGTGAACCAGTTCCACTTTTTCTTATGTGGGACTTTTGCAGGTTACCATGTGCAATTTGTATTAAACTATTTAACAAGTATCACTTGAGCAAGTTAATATTTTATTTTTGTATGATTGGTTACCTTTTTCTGTCTCCTGAGAGAACAAAAAGCAGAGTTGTTAAGTTCTGTTTTTTATTAACTAATTTCTGAAAAAAACCTGTAGGCAGATTTTCTTCATCTGAGGTTATTCTGTAGCTGAAGCAAAAGTTCAATTTATTTACCTTATAGATGGGCACAAGGCTGGGAACTCCAGCTTTGCCATTTACCTGCTGTGAGTGAAGTCAGCAGGCCAAGGTCCACGTGAACTTCTGTTTTCCCTCCTACCTTACGTACACATTGTGTTTAGACTGAGAATTTGACTTACGGTTCTTTAATTTTACCATTTCTGTGGTGGTTTTGGGCTCTGCTGTTGTATGGATATTGTATAATAGACTTGCAATCTACGATATAATTGTTTACAATCACTGAAGTAAATTGTATTAGTGCTGTTGTACCCACTTTGTCCTAGCAAGTCCAAGCATGTTGGCAATGCCGCATACTGTTTAGATCCATGTTAGTATAAAGTATTACAAGTGTTGGTAACAAAGTGGCTGGTGCTCATAATTCCAAGGAGAACAAACTTGCAATTCTTTTATAACTTACCTTTTAAAAAATTTTTCCCTCCTTCATAAGGCTTTGGCAGCTCGACTACATCTGGGTTTAACTTCAGCAATCCTGGCATCACAGCATCAGCTGGCCTGACGTTCGGGGTGTCTAATCCTGCATCTGCAGGCTTTGGGACAGGAGGGCAACTTCTTCAGCTGAAGAAACCTCCAGCTGGAAACAAGCGAGGGAAGAGATAGGCACCCCTTTTAGGGAAGGGGAAGTGAATCAACTTTGTTCATCTGAGAAGTCTATTTTTCTAGATTGATGCATTAATTAAATTGCATCCCAGGAGATTTATAAAAATTTTGCTACTTTTCCCTAGTCTGAAATACAAAATGAAATCATATTGAACAGCTATTTTCTTGTGAATAGAAATGCGTTTATGTATTTTTATTTTTGGCCCTGGTTTTAGAACTGTTCTATACTGCATTATTATTAAAGAATCTTGTAAAACCATCTATGATGTTAGTAGCAGAATATTTTTTGTTAATAAGCTTTATACCATATGAATATATGCATATTTGGTTTTTGTACAGATAAAATATATTCTAGTACAAATACTAGAGTTCATATCTTCTGTTCCTGGATATGGCCTTTAAATCTACTTCAGGGTGTTTCTGTGTATATGGATGTAAATATATACAGTACAGTGCACACATCTGTGTGTATGTATGTGTATATATATGTATAAAATACAGATGTGCAAACCTTGCCCCATAGACAGGTCTCCTTTTCTTTGTCTGTGCTTCTCCATGTTGCCCTGTGGTTCCGAATTTTGATGTTCCTAGGAGTTTCAAATAGTGGGTCCCAGGCTCTGTCATCATTGCTTCTTGTGTTTTGTCCTTTAAGACCAGCTGAAATACAATGTTTACTATTGCATAAAGTTTGGTAAATAGTAGTTAGTTTTTAATCTAAGTGGTTGGGTTTTTTTCAATCCTTTTCTCGACCCATTTAGCAGCCAACTCAAAAGAAGGATTTGACATAGGCGTTTCATAGGTAATGTTCCCATACTGCTCTGTTTTGTTTTTTCTCCCAAGCTGAACAGTAGGGCATTGCAGGGTTTTAGCTTAAAGCACCACAAGGTCTGTGTGCAGGCAGAGAGTTGTCAGGCTGGATGAGCTTTTCCCTGCAATTGGAGGAGGCAGGATATGCTATACTAAGGAAAACCCAAGTTAGCTGTTACAAAATGGAATTGATTCACTAGCTTCTCATCAGCACTACTAGCACTGACTTAAAAGCAGTTGCTTATCTGCTTTCAATATGAGGTATAGTACAATATGTTGCTGCTAAAGGATGGAACAGTAGTGTATGAATCATGTATATCGTACAACATCATAGCTTGTGCTGCATCTCCAGTTTGGTGTGCACAGGAAATAGCTGGGAAGACATCTTAAGGTGGAAATAATAGATTAATTGAGTCTTTGCAAATAAGATACAGGTTGAAGTGTGAACGTAGAACTTTGGAGCTTAGTTGCTTTTTATGTAGATGTTTTGTATATAACATGCATCAAGTGAATACTCACAATCATTTTCACAAAAGCACCTTTTTTTGTACAAGTTACAGTGCATAAGATTTTTCTAGTACCAGGTCATTTGCTTTCTATTGTTCAAGTCTTATTACCATTTTATATGTTCAGAAGTGATACCTGCATTCAGCAGCGATTGCTCTTTGACAAATGTTCAGTTTGTCACTTGATCTGATAAACTTAAGGGAAACTGAGCACAGAATTCTTCACTTTTGTACTTGTATGTTATTGCATCTTTGTGAGCAGTCTCTTATGAAGGGATATAATGTGTTTTTTTATGTCTCGGAAAAATAAAGCTTACGGTTTATTTTTATTTCAACCTTTTTTTAAACTTTTCTTGGGCTGCAGTCAAAACCGTAATGTTCATATTCCTTTGTTACTGCTTTTTTTAATAGTTAATATGTTAAACCACTGGACTCTCTTGTAATGTATTAATTTGTGAAAATAATTCTAAATGTGTACTGTTTGTCCATATGTGCAACTTACCATTGTTCAAACAATAAAACAATAATGCTGTGATCCTTGTAATACATATTTACCTATTTGAAATACAATTTCCTGTTGTTCTCCTATGTTATAGGAGACACTAAAATGTCATCACCTAATATGTAGAATTGTTTTCCTTGGAATTTATGTAGTGCAAAATTGTTCTCGCTGAAGTTAGGGCCTTGATCTCTAGATTGAAAGTGGGGGTGAAGGGAGATGCTGTATGATGGGTTTGTCTAGAGCCTCCTCACAGTGTTCTGTAGAAACCTGGATTGTGCTGTAAGGCAGCACAGTGCTGGGCATAGCTTTGTAAATCTGAAAGCAGTCTGAACCTCCCGGGTACCTGTGTTCTGTTTCTTTCCATGTTAAGGCAACAGTTAATTTAGCCTAAGTGAAAAGTGATTATGTAATAGAATAAGCACATGCTGGAGTACAAGCTAAAGATAAAATGGGATTTGAAGTAATTCTATTCCCAGAAGATCACTTGGGTGGTTGAATTTAGACGTGATTTTCTGGGATCAGCCCTGTGTACACTGTTTCAAACTAATGACATGTAACAGAGTGCAAAATAGAGTGCCACATTGAAGGTGTGGCTCGGTGTTCTACAAGGCAGGTTAGGAAGCTGACCTGTACTTAAACACCATGAAATGAAATCAAGTCTGGATTATTTGTTCTGTAGAGAAAGAAAAATACATACTGGAGGAAGGTTGAAGTCATATGTAGAGTGTGTTTCTCTATTAGTTTGCATCTTGTACAACTGTGATGTAAACTTTTGTGCCCCCTTCTTTTGCTAGAGGTAACTTGTTATTTCCTTGCTGTTCTCCCTACAATGAATGTAACAGGTGATGAGACAGTGTTATGCCTTAGATTGCTTGCTTCCTTTTCCTGGTCCAGCATCTCAGAAGTTTCTTTATGCTCACAGTTGTCTCTCTTCCTGACAAGTTGGCTAGCTAGACACTACTACACTTGCTTACTGCTTTCTTGGAGGTTTGGAGGGAGAAGGTTGAAATAAGGTAGAGTTGGACAGAATTTATGCATCTTCCTCACCACAGGAAATCCAATTCCAGCTATACTGCTCTGTCTACATATGTATAACATAACTGCACTTTGAACCTCTGTAGCTATTAGAGCATAATTTTAAAAATGAAAACAAAGTTCAGGATTTACAGGTTTAGTGGCCTTTTTTCCTCTTCTTTGACAACAATGATAATGTGTTTAATAGGTAGAAGTAGATTATTGTAGCAGTTTCATTTTTTACGTAGTGACATTTTTTACTCATGGGAAAAACATTATAAAGTAATTCCAGAGCAAGTGGAATTAAAAAACAACAACAACGAAGTCAAGGAATTCCTATCATGATTCCTTCCAATAGCTCTGTTGGAGAATGTTGCTTTCACCAGGTGGCAGGAGTCTGCCAGTTATATACTGCCACTACAAAGCCCTTGCAGGCATAGTTGTCACACTGTATGTCACCTTTTGTTTCCAGGTCATTTCCATTTTCTTACACTTTTAAAGGTATCAGGATTTTGCTAAACTTCAATATTTTAATGATCCTTCTGATCCACTAGACTTCTGTTATGAGGTTTGCTACTTAATGCTTTTTTACTCAGCCTCAGGAATTTAATCTTTATGGCCCGTCACTGCAGTTGAAGCACCACAGTGAGGAGGTGAGTATGTTATGTGTTCACTTTAGCTTTAATAACTTCCAAATAATGGGTTGCTCCTTGTTTTCTCACCTTTTAGAAGACAATTCTAGCTTACTATGAAAACAGGTTATCATTATGTTTAGAAACTTCTGCAAACTTCTAGAAAAGCTTCTGGGTAGATTTTGTGTTTGGGTATAGATCTACCCCTACCGGGATATCTGGTCAGTAACACTTGCATGGAAAACTTAGAATTCTGTACTCCTGTCCTAAACAGATCCATAGCCAAGCAGGTGAGAGATACTTCTTTGTTCAGCTAATGTCTCACAAACTCATGGGATTTTCCTGTTCTGTTTTGTTTCCCTTCAATGCAGATGTCACTGTGCGGCACGTGCTTGGGCAGGAGCAGAACAGCAGCTTTCTAGAAAAAAGTTACATAATTGCTTCCAAATTCCGATTCTGATTAGAGGCTGGTTTATACCTCCCAGGCAATAAATTCCTTGCTGACTCTGTGTATTTCATACAGCATATTGTGGTAACAGTGCTGCAGAGGGTGATCCCAGTCACAAAGGCAAACTAGGATGGTGAGGTTTTGATCAGACACTGTGGTGTAGAAAAAAGGGAAAGAAACACAGACTTGACAAATATTCAAAATCAAGTATTTAAAATCAAACTTCATGATATTAAACTTGACATTTTGAAAAATATCAGGTACTCTTAAGAAGAAAAAAGTGGATGAGTTCTCATGGGGGGGGGGAAATTGTGACAGGCAGCTTGAGTAGACTTTCAGTTGAGTAAAACCTGGGAGAAACAAACAGCACAACATACAGTTGGGGAGCTAAAACTAATCCATTATTAGGTACCTAAGTAGAAGCTACTCTACATTGAAAAGCATAAAAAATCTTTAGTCCTGAAAACAGTTACCATTTCGTGGCTGTTTGTACCACCTTTATTTATCAACAAACGTGTAAAGGAATTAAATCTTTGGGCATAAACGCTTTTGCTGTTGTTCTGTCCAGGATAAGGTAAAGTACAGGGGTCCTTTCTGGGAGGGGAAAGTCCATTTTTCAAAAAAAGGCTTGGAATGGATTGGTCCAACTGACAGTGAGCAGTTCTGCCAGCAGTGTGGGCCTCATCTCCTCTGCTGGAGGTGGGTGTTGAAGTCATGGTGTATCATACCAGCCTTCATTGTGTTGTGTAGCTGTGCTCAGTGCAGCTCCCCAGTCTGTTGTCTGCTGTACCCTTAACAGCAATGCTGAAGGCAGCTAGGATGGTTCTAATTTAGCCCAGGTTCATGTAGTATCAGGCTGGGAAAAATCAACTGACAGGACATTGGGAGGTAATTCTTCACTATGGAGGTGGTGAGACACTTGAGCAGGTTGCCCAGGGAGGCTGTGAAAGTGTTCAAGCCAGGTTGGATGGGGCTCTGAGCAGCATCATCTAGTGGGAGGTCTCCCTACCAATGCAGGGAGGTTGGATCTAAATGATCTTTAAGGTCACTTCCAAACCAGATCATTCAGTATTTCTATGAAATGAGTCTTGGCAATGCATGTTGTATCAGTTTCAAATAGGAACTATCTTCCCCTCCCCATAGAATCAAAGGATGGGTTGGGTTGGAAAGGACCTTAAAGCTCATCTAGTTCCAACCCCCTGCCATGGACAGGGACACCTCACACTAGACCAGGTTGCTGAAAGTCCCATCCAACCTGGCCTTGAATGCTTCCAGGAAGGGAGCCTCCACAACTTCCCAGGGCAAGCTGTTCCAGTGTCTCACAGAATTGTCATGATTGGAAAGGACCTCTGAGATCAGAGTCCAACCATCAACACAAAAAAAAATCCCAAACACAATTTCACACACTCCACCAAAAAACACCTGCAAAAATCCCTGCAACCTCAACTACTAGAGCAAACCCTGAAGTGCCACACCTACACATTTATTGAATACCTCCAAAGATGGTTACTCTTACCACCTCCCTGGGCAGGCTGTTCCAGTGCCTGACTTTTCAGTATAGAAATTTACCTTTTCAGTATAGAAATATACTCTTTCAGTATAGAAATTCTTCTTAATATCTAATCTGAACCTTCCCTGCCACAACTTAAGGCCATTTCCTCTAGTCCTGCCATTACTGGGAGAAGAGGCCAACACCCAGGAGAGTCTCACCACCCTCAAAGAATTTCTTCGTAGTATAAAATCTAAGTCTGCCCTCTTTCAGTTTGAAACTGTTCCACTCATCCTACCTCTACAAGCCCTTGCAAAAAGTCTGTCTGCAGCTTTTCTGTAGGCCCCCTTTGGGTACTAGAAGGCCACCATAACACCTCCCCAGAGCCTTCTCTTCTCCAGGCTGAACCCCAGCTCTCTCAGCCTGTCTTCATAGGAGTGAAGCTCCACCCTCTTTCCTTCTACCTTTTATTTTGGCTGCTTACTAAGGAAACTAGTGGCTGTTTGAAGGAGCTCCCTGCAGCTAACATCACTACTGCTTACCTCCACGGTAGCAGTATCATGCTTACTCTATAAGAATGGCTTTCAGTGATCAGGGAGGTGTTTGCATACCTCCAGCAGCCAGACCAGAAGCAAACCTTGTCCCTGGAGAGGGCAAGACCTGATGTGGCTTTCGGCTAAGCTTGTGCAGTACAGGCTGCAGGGTCAAACAATCCCCCAGGTAGCAAAGTGAAGTTGCTGCTGAGCACTGCTCTGAGAGTAAAGAGGGAAAGCTTTTAACATTGTTTATGTTGGCATTGGGCACAGTAATGCTCTCTCAGTGCCAATGGCAACATCCTGCTGGTAGCAGAGATGTGCAGAAGTGAATGGGCCGCAGGGAGGCTGAGACAGTTTGTCCAGGTCGCCCTGTGCAGAGCAAGAATCGCTATGCTAAAGGTGTAGAATCATAGAATCACAGAATAGAAGAGTGCAAGTAACATCAGGAATCATCTGGTCCAACTTCTGGCAAAAGTACAGTCTAGACAAGATGGCTTAGCACCCTGTCTAGCTGAACCTTAAAAAGTGTCCAATGGTGGGGAATCCACCACTTCCCTGGGGAGATTATTCCAATGGCAGATTGCCTCATGAAAAATTTTCCACTTGTGTGCAATCAGAATCTGCCCAGGAGTAATTTGCATCCATTACCTGTACTCTATTCCACATGACTTCTTGCAAAATGGGAGTCTCCATATTCTTTGTAGCCTCTTCCTTGCAGAGCAGACTTTCTAGTCCATTCATGACCTTCATGGCACTTCTCTACATCCTCTAGATCTAGTGAAGGTTTAATACAAATGCCTGCTATCTTAAATGTATACTTGATTAGTAACAATATTTAGCAAGAAATGCTTCTCTGAGTAATTTGTCATTTTATGCTTGAGAAGTGTCACCTTCCTCATCAGCTCTCCCTGTGTTTTATTCCCAGTGCCACAGCAGCCAGTACAGTTGTTAGTTGTTCCTCTGTCATGGTGATGCTCACACTGTGTTGGCAACGGGCCTTGCCAGAGCTGCTGAGAAAAACTGGGGCAAAGGGGATTAGTTCTCTCTTCCTGCATTTGATAAAAAGCTCACGCTTTATGCTCTGTGTGGCATAAACTGGAGTGTGAATGTGGAATCTGTACTTTGGGTTGTTTGTTTTTTAATAGGCATAACTTTATAATAATGGTGCCTTGTCAAATTGGCTAGTCTTACTGGGAGGGGAGGCTGTGGGAAGATGGGTTTAGTCCACAGGAAGTAATTATTCCTTTATTTTTGTCCCATGAGGGGAAAAAGAAAGCTAAAATTATTTCCTTTTGGTAGCGGTTGGTTAGGGTGGAAATAATTTCCTAAGGAAACAGCACCCCTTTCAGTGTGAAGATGTGCACATCAGCTTTGTGTCCAGGCTTAAATATATTATAAGAGCAATCCATTGTGTCTGCAGTAAGTGGGAGCTCCAAAAACCAGTGTACTGAGACTCCCAGCAGAAGAACATGGCAGTCACATTGATCATGCCTGGGTAGTTGGGCAACATCAACAAATCCCAAAAGCCCCGGTGTGATCTGTTTGAAAGTGGGGGATGTTTTCTGAGAAACATCCTCCTCCTGCCTGAGGGGTATCTTATCAGTGCTTATAAATAAGGGTGGGTGTCAGGAGAACAGGTCCACTCTCTTTTCCGCAGTCCCTAGTGACAGGAAAAGGGGCAATGGGCACGAGCTGCAGCATAGGAGCTTCAAGGGAAACATACGGAAAAGCTTTACCGTGAGGGTAAGAGAGCACTGGAACAGGCTGCCCAGGGAGGTTGTGGAGTCTCTTTGGAGACACTCAAAACCCGTTTGGACACGTTCCTGCGTGATCTTCTGTACTGATCTGCTGTAGCAGGTGGGTTGCACTAGATGATCTTTCGAGGTCCCTTCCAACCCTGATGACTGTGACTCCTTTCCTTGTTGCAATCTCGCCACCATGAATTCGGAGGGAGATGTCCCCCAGCGCCCACAGAGGCTGCTACCCGCTCACCTCCCTTGCCTCCCGCAGCCCCGCTGCGGAGCCAGCGGTCGGTACCGAGGCGTCCGCGGGCTGTGAGCAGGCGGTGCCAGCGCCGGTGCCGCCGGGCCCTGCTGCGGGCCCCGGCCCCGGGCCCGGCAGCAGCCGCCGAGCCTTGTGTGCTGCTGTGCTCGGTGCTGCTGCCGCCGCTGCGGAGTCACAGCCCAGCCCTTGAGGAGCGTGCGAGCTGCCTGTCATTTCATTCAACGTTATTTTCACAGACCTCTGGCTTTTTTGGTGAGTTTTGGTTGGTTTGGTTTTGGTTTTGTTGGGTTTTTTTTGCCTTGGGTCATCTTGTTCTAATTATTCTCCAGGAAATGAGGGCCAATAAAACAAATCCTTTCTGTTATGACTACACGTGTATTTTAAAATGTAGATATTAAATATGTTCCCTAAGTAGAAATAAAACCAGTCCAGGTTATGCAAGTAATTCCACAATCAGAGTAGCCTTTAAATATCCTGGTGGCGTTTCAATAATGCTCAGCACAGGTATAGCTACAGCACTGTAAAGGTAGCTAATAACCAGGGCAGGAAGAGAAGGAAACCCTACTAAGTTAAGGTCCCATATTCTGCTAACTGTCCTAACCTGGGAATGACATTAGTATAACCCACCGGTAAGGACTGCGCTCTTGATGACAACGGCTCTCCCCGCAAATCCCGCGGCTTCAGCAGCGCTGCCCTTCCCACTCCCTTCACACGGGGGCAGCAAGGCAGCGGGGACCACAGGGAAACCTGGCTTTACCCGAGGAGCGGCTTTGCCAGGATTTCTGACTCCAGGGTGATTTGTTTGTATGTTTAAAAAAAAAAAACAACAACAAAAAAAAAAACTACGAAACAAACTTTTTTTTTTTTTTTTTTTTTTTTTAAGTGACTAAACCCCTACATCCTTGGCTTTCAGATGGCAACTGACTCCATCTTTTTATATTACCAGGAAGAGAAATCTCTCCAGATTAAGTGTCAAGCTGCAATATGTAAGTGTTCAAACTGCAATAAAACCAAGGTATGCGTGGCCAGGCTTTTACATGCCGAGTGATCTAAATGGTAGTACCGTGATGATGAATTCTAGCTTTTCTCTGAGAAGGAGGGAGAAGACTTCAGGTTATGAGTTTTAACTTGCAATCCTGATTTGCGACTTTGTGGACACAACTGTAGAGCTGAAGTAACTCCTGAATCCAGCTTTTCAAGGTTTCTGATGAGGTTGCAAAATTGTTTAAAAGTAATGATGCAGATAAGCTAGAGGAGGTAGATAAGCTAAATAAGGTAGACAAGCTAAGTAAAGGTAGATAAGGTAGCTAAATACAATGAGAAAGCCACAAAAATGCCTGCTGGGGTGCCAGGGCTGGACAATGAAAAGAAGGTAATCTAACTCGTACCCAAGTGGATAAAATCAATTTATTTTATTAGGCTACTAAAATCAACCCAAACATCCCAAAAAGAAAGAGAAGAGAGCACCCATCCACGATTTAAAATTTATCTCCTGTGGGGGGCTGAACAGGGGATAGGAGTTGCTGCCAGTTTTGTGTCTCTTTTACCACTGCGGGAATGTGGCAAGTTGCAGCCCATGGGTTGGAAATACAATAGGGGAAGCAAAACATCCCTAACTGCAGGAGACACACACCCACAGAAGCTCAAGGCAGCTTGGAGAGTTGTGTTGCAGGGTTTTCCTTTTCCGAGCTCTAAAGAGGTTCCAACCAAAATAGAGATACAGAATAAGGTGACAGGTCTGTGTTCCTGCTTTATCTTGGAGAATTTGTAAGATGGACATCCAAGGGAGGGAGACTGCTGTTTCTTACTACTTATTATTACAGCTTTCTCGAATTTGTCCTTTCTCTTCTTTCCTTCCTGTCCAATGCACAAGGGCACAGCCAGCCCTAACAAACATTTGCAGTACCTCACTGTGACTGTGCAGCAGCTCAGACTCCAGGTGGGGTGTCTTCGTTTTTCCCCCTGTTGAAGTGGGAGCTGTTAAGAACAAAAAACAGGCTTTTGTATTATCCCTCTTTTCATTCCTTTCCTGTTTCTGTGTCTTCTTTTTTGTTAATTTAACATGGAAGCAGTTGTATTTGCAGGGAGCTTTACCAAATGAGGCCTGTGCTCTGGAAGCAGAAAAATACTTTTGAAAAGTTCCCATCTGTAGAGGGACTGTGGTAGTAAAACAGAAAAACAGGCCTTTTTTATAATAAGGGCACACTCTGTCAATGCAGTGTCTGAATGAATTTACAAGGTAAGAAGATACTGGTCTTTCACAGTCACTTAAGCATGTGGTGGTGATTATTCCACAGCAGCTTTGCCTGCAAGGATCAGCATCCCAGGCCAGCATGGGTGCAGAGAGCTGCATCCCTGGTACCTGGGTATGGCTCCTGTGCGGCCAGCAAGGCGGCTGGGCACTGGCTCCTGTAAAAGCTGTAACGTGCTTTAAATGTACTTATCCTCTGTGCTGCTGTACAGGTGGTTTGCAGGCCAGGGTGTCGAAAAAGATACACAAAAAATGCACTTTATCAGTTTCAGACAACTAACAAAAGTCCTTTTAACTCTTATTTTCTCTGCTCTAAGTGAGAAGATTTTTTAGGAATATCAGAACAGCTTTTGAGTTCTTTCAAATGACTGAAATAAAACATTGTATTTGCTTTCCCACCATCATGCTTTTGACTTGAGAAGGGCAAAGACCGTTTCTACTGAGCCAGAGGCCTTAGAAAACTGCAGCTGGTATTAGTAGCAAACATTCAGACTTTCAAAAACAAATAAACTTGAAGTCTATAGCCTATGTGACCAATGTTGAGTATCTCTAGGCTTTAATAATCTTTGTCCACTCTAACATATATGTGACGTTTCAATTATATGTAAAAGCTGCAAGATGCCCAGTTTGATGGGACCCAGTGTGTTTGGTGTCCTACAGGACCTGGGGCCTTAGTAACGGAATTAATGAAATTGCACTAATGTCATGAAATTGCTAGACACAGGGAAGTGAGTGAAAACGTTGCCAAGTAGAAAAGACTGTTGCTCTACTTATGTAGTTTAATGTATTTTGGGGTTGGTGTGTTTTTGTGTACTTCAAACCACACAAATATTACCTGGTCAGCTTGTAAAGACAGCTAGAAAAAATATATCTTTCTCAACTAGTCTGTTGCTAAATACAATTCTACAGCACTTTGCAAAGTGCCAAATGTTTTAATTTTACACAAGCATAATGAGGTGCACTATTATCTCTGGTTTTACCCAGACAAGTTGAGACAAATTCTGAGCTTAGATATATAAAGCACCTGTTAACAGATAATCTCTGCAAGGGATCTGGTGCTGGTGTGAGAAAGGCTCTCAGCTGGGAATACCTATGGGCTAGGTAGGTAAAAAGCAGACTATCTTCCTACAGGCTGTTACTGCTATTGGGAGAGATCCACCTTACTGAGTATCAGTGGAACCATTGACTCTAAGGCTGGGTCTGGGAAAGTATTTTGCTTGCTACAAATCAAAGAATGAAGAAGCTGCTTTTTCCTATTATGACAACGTCAGTCCAACCCTGTTTAAATAAAATATTGTAGGGAGACCTCTGTGAATGAAGGCATTTAACAGCTGCTATGCTGTCACTGGGAGCTGTCAGATGCCCCAACAGGTCCCTGACAGGAGCTCTGTAGTTTTCAGCTCCTTCCCCAGACGCTCCTCTTCCCATGCCGTGCCTCAACATGGACCCACAGCACGGGGGTGTCCTGGACACTGGGTTCTCTGGGCCATGTGAGCCCATCATGTGACATCCTTCATCTCTCACAACCATCCATGGTGTGCTGCTCACCCCAAACCCATCGTGCTGGAGCTGATGCTCTGGATAGCTGCTAATCGGGTTTTGAGATGGATCATCTCAAACTCCATCATTCAAATCCCTGCAAGTTTCTTGTTCGTCCAGCTGGGTTGATACAGGCAATGCAGAACCTGTCCTGCTGCAATCCCACTTTCCATCTTGATAACTACAAGCTTTTCCAAAGGTTGGCTCCTCCAGGTTACTAATCCTCTCCAGGATAAGGCACAAGGTGTGTGTGAATCACCTCTGCACCCTGCCCTTGCAGCAGCCTGGCTCTGGCTGTGGGCTGAGCTGGGAAATAACTCCCTGGGCAGAGCAGTGAAGCCGAGAGGCCCAAATGCAATTACCTGGGCTGTAATTTGACCAGAATCTGCTGGTCCCCACTAATACCTCTGTGAAAGCCTGCAGTGGGCTGGGAGAGGCTGAGAGGAGCACGAGCAAAAGAGATGAAAATTGAGGGGGAAGGACTGGTATGTTATTAGTGAAAGGCAGTAATTTTATTGAAGAAGAAAAGCTTGAAAGAACGAGACAAATAAGCTTAATTTTGCAGTCATCTTCCTTGCAGTGAAATGTCTTAGCAGCAGGATTTAAAAACAGCAACAGTTATCAGAGCTACCCCATTCTCTGCCTTTTTGGTAGTATTGGAAGTATTTGGCAGTATTGGAAGTATTTGGTACTCGATCTAATGCCTTGTGATCAAAAGCTCTGGCTGGCAACGTGCGACTTGTTTTTCTCTCCCTACGAAAGTCAAACTTCATTGACACTTCAGTAGCTCGGACGGGTTTGAAGGAGCATCCCTGCCCCTTTCCTTGAGCTGCTGCTAAATTGGGCAGGGAAAAACCACGGCGTGTATTCGGGGCGGCACCGGTTGCCCCCGCGGTGGGGCGGACCCGCAGGTCGCGGGGGTCGGACGGCTGCTTTTTTTTGGGGGGTAGACGGGGGGAGGGGGCTGGCTTCGGTCGCCCCGCCCAACAGGGAGGACGCGGTCCCACCAGGGCTCCGGGAGCGCCGCAGCCCCCGGTCTTCCCCTTCCCCGCGGGGGGCGCGGGGCCGCCCCGTCGGGCGGGGGCGGGGCAGGCGCATGCGCACTCGGAGCCCCGCTGCCTATAAGGGCGGGGCGGGCCCCCCAGCCCCGCGGCGCGGCCGGACGGGGCGCACGGCGGAGCGGGGGCAGCAGCGCCCCGGGGCTCGCTCCGCCCGCCTTCGCCCATGGGCGCGGCGCTGGCCGCGGGTCGGGCCGCGGCGGCGGCGGCGGGGGGGCGAGTAGCGAGTAGCGGCGGCCGTGCCGCTCCGCTGCGCTCGGGCGGTCCTTCCCGGCGGCGGCTCCGCATCCCGCGGGCCAGCCCCGGGCATGCGGCGGCGGCAGGATCGGCGGCGAGACTCCCCGCAGCGCGGCGGCTGCATGTCCCGGGGCGCCGGGCAGCGCTGCCCCGGCGCGGGGGGGCTCTGACGGCCCGCCCGCCGGCCCCTCGGCCCCTCGCCATGCGCGGCGGGCGGTGCTGGCTGCTGCTGGCGGCGCTGGGCTGGCTGCTGCCGGCGGGGGCCGCGGCCAGCGGCGAGTACTGTCACGGCTGGCTGGACGGGCAGGGCGGCTGGCGGGACGGCTTCCAGTGCCCCGAGCGCTTCGACGGCGGCGACGCCACCATCTGCTGCGGCAGCTGCGCCCTCCGCTACTGCTGCTCCAGCGCCGAGGCGCGCCTCGACCAGGGCGTCTGCGACAACGACCGGCGGCAGGGCGGCGGCGAGCCCGGCCGCCCCGGCAAGGACGGCCCTGACGGCGCGGCAGGTGAGGCGACCCCCGCACGGCCCCGGGGGTCCCCGCGGCTTGGGGGCTCCGGGGGAGCCGGCGCGGGTTTGCGGCGAACTTCTCGCTCGCTCCTTCCCCTTGTCCCCATGGCTCCAGCCTCCACCGACGAGTCGTGGAGTGAAATGAACGGAGGTGGGGCCGGCCGAGAGCTTCTGCTTCTGTTAAGCATGGGAGACTGTCCGCGCTTAGATACTTCTTTTTCCCTCCCTATGATATGAAAGTCCAGCTCTGTCTTCTTTAAAAGCCGGTGACACCGCTCTCCGACAGCCTTGGACACGCTGTTTGTCGTGTGCGGCTCTGCCACCGCTCTCAGTTGGCTCCTCAGCCACGTCTGTGCTTGCAATTAAAAAGGGAAGAAAAAAACCCAAACGCGTATCAACAACAAAAATAACATGACATTTCAAAATGACTTCTGGCTGTTCCCTGTTCTAGTAATATATGTTCTTGTAGCTCAGATACTCCTTCTTAGGAATGTTTTCTGCAAGATTGAATTACAAGGATAAACTGAAGCCTTTCTGCTGCTGTTTAAAAAACGCCTCGGTGGGTTCCCAGCACCCTTGCTGCCATCCCTGCGTGCTGAACACACCAGAAGTAGCCTGAAGTGATGTTATAATTAGGAGAGATTTACTTGGAAGAACTACGTGCTGCTGTCTGTAGCAAGTGTGTGCACCTACTCAAGAGCTACAGTAGTGCCAAGCATAGAAGTAGAGACAATTTGTTGCAATCCATTTGTTTTGAAAGTGCAAAAATTATAGGAGAAATGGGATAAATGTGGCCTTTTGGTTAACTCCTCTGTCCTCATGATCAGCCACTCGAGGATGTGCTCGATTTCAGCAGGCAGGTAGCCCCTGCTGCCGTTCTGAGAACGAGGCATTTTTCTTAACAATGAGTATTTAGCACTGATGAGTATTTGGCAGCTTTGGGAGCCATCCCCTGCCATCGCTGGCGCTGGTCAACTTGCAGAGGGGGCAGTTGTTTCCCCTGTGTCCAGGGCAGGTCGTTGGCAGCAGCTGCAGTAGCCTGGGTCAGGCAGGGGTCTACAGCCCTGCCTGGGTCTCAGGCTGCCAAGTTTTAGTGGAAATTATGGAGAGCCCAGGCATGTTGTTGGGAGCGTTTACAGCCACTGAAGGGAGGCACCTTCCCCTCGTTACTCGCTGTTAATCCGTGCAGTTTTCTCACTGAGGCAGAGGAAACAGCCAGTGCAGAGAAGCTGGAGCCCATGTCCTTCCAAGGATGGTGTTCAGCATCTGCCTTGCTGGGCTTCTGACTCCACTGCTGAGGCATCGCCTGTACTTCCTGCTCCCACTGCTCACCCACCCTCACTCCTCCTGCCCTGATGTCCGTTCTTTAAGCCTCACAATAAGGGAAGCTGGTAGGGAAACTTTGGAGCATGTTGCTATCACCTCACCACCCACCCTGAGGTTTCTCCCCAAACTCGGGGCTGAAGTCGAGATCCTCTGGACCCTTGTCCCTGTGGCTGTAGGGTGGCAGGGATGGAGCAGAGACAAGACCTGGTGAGATGCGAAGTGGTGGTTGGTGTGTACTAGGCCGCCTGCAGCAGGAGTGAGATGTCCTCCCTCAAAGTGTGAGCTGTGGCTTGTGCTCCTTAGTAAGAAGTTTAAAGATGATTTTGGAAAGTCCAGCCATTGTTTTTAGCAGCCCTTTTCATCATCCCTGGGTGAAACGCTCTGCTGCGCATGCGGCTTTTAGTGCTCACCCTGCATTGACCTGTGCTGGGGGGAGGTGGACTCGGCTTGGGTGGGAGGAACCTTCTGCCGGAGCTGCTGAGGTTTGTCCTTGTCCCCCAGTGACGATGTTTTCCTTGTTGTTGCAGTGCCCATCTACGTGCCGTTCCTCATTGTTGGGTCTGTATTTGTCGCCTTCATCATCTTGGGGTCTCTGGTGGCAGCCTGCTGCTGCAGGTGCCTGCGGCCCAAGCAGGAACCCCAGCAGAGCCGAGCCCCTGGGGGCACCCGCCTGATGGAGACAATCCCCATGATCCCAAGTGCCAGCACCTCCCGGGGCTCCTCCTCCCGCCAGTCGAGCACCGCTGCCAGCTCCAGCTCCAGTGCCAACTCGGGGGCCAGAGCCCCCCCAACCAGGTCCCAGACCAACTGCTGTTTGCCAGAAGGGACCATGAACAACGTCTACGTCAACATGCCCACGAACTTCTCGGTGCTGAACTGCCAGCAGGCGACACAGATTGTGCCTCACCAGGGGCAGTACCTGCACCCCCAGTACGTGGGCTACACTGTGCAGCACGACTCGATGCCGCTGACCCCAGTGCCCCCCTTCCTCGACGGACTGCAGAGTGGCTACAGGCAGATCCAGTCTCCCTACCCGCACACCAACAGCGAGCAGAAGATGTATCCAGCTGTGACTGTGTAGTGCTGGCGCCTTCTCACCCTCCCCGCCCAACAGATTTTTAGCATCTAAACTGAATGAAGGAGAAATACTTCCTCGGAAAGCAGCTCCCAGAACATCACTTGTAAATAATTTTGAAAGACTCATGCATGTCAGACAGTGTTTATAAACCATTTATTTTCATCGGGGTCCGTTGCCAGAAACTGTAGGATGATATCTCTGAGCGAACGTTGCCAGATACGCTCCCATTCCAGCACATGATTTACAGCGTCAAAGGATTACGCTGAGGATGCATGTGGATTTCAGATCCCTGTGCTCGTGAGATAAATCCTGGAGCCATTAAGTGCCCTTCAGGTATGACATGGTCGGAAGTATTTGCCTAATTAATTCGTAGAAAGAGTTTTGTTACACTGTACAAGACCGCAGTACTTAAGAAACCTCCTTTCTCCTCGCCCAGCTCCTTAATGACGCTTCCTGTTGCTTCACAGACAATCACAAGCAAGAGCTGAACCTCCGAGCCGGGCAGTCCCTGCGGGCCAGGTGCTGGTACCGGCCCTCATGGCTTCCCATGTACCCCGGGTTTGGGGTGAAATGCCACAAAAGGCTTAGGCTTTCAAAGATTAATTTTCCTTCTCCTTGGTATTTATGTAGGAGTTAGAAGTGTGTGAATTACTTGGCTCTTCCAGTGCGTTTGAAACCCTTCTTGATTTGGTTTTGCCTCAAGATCAGGACCCAGTAGTGGTTTGTGCAGACTTTGTGAACTTTTTAACCAAAAACAGGGTACAAGGTGCTTGCTGTTCCTGGTGCTCAGCAAAGCTTTCAGCACAGCTAGCAGTGTCTGAGCTGAAGCTGCCTTTGCAGAGAAGGGTCGTACTGTGACTCCAAACATGCCTGATTTAACCTCACTTCCCATGAAACAGGAAACCCGTGTGAACACACACCAAGTTGTCAGCCCCAAGCCCTGCTTGTGATTCAGTCTGGCTGTAGGAGAATGGGCTTTGTCCCCCCACCAGCCCACCCTGAGTCCCTGATCCTGCCCCACTGAGGGGGCATGTGTTACATAAAGCTGCCCCAACATGGATGTGGAGGGGCTGGCGGGGGTTTGAAACCCATCCCCTTCTTTACTTGTGAGGCAGAGGACTAGGAAGGCACAGCTATATTAAAAAACATCAGGGCCCAACCAAAGGATGGAGGTGGTTGTGGCTCCCTGTGATGCTGGGGGCTCAGGGAGGAGGTGGAATGTAGGGGGCACACTGTGCACTGGAGCTGCTGGCTCCTTCTGGCTTTGCTGCATCTGGGGAAAAATACCTCTCCAGGTTGAAGAGGCAACAGCGTACTGGGAATAATCAGACTGTGCTAATTGTAATACATGACCCTGGATGAAACAAACCATTTAAGGCTGGTTTGGGCACTTAAAAGACATAGTCTGCATTTCCATCCATTTGTTCTTCAGCCAAAACACCCCAACAGAGGACTGAGGGCACATACCAAAATCAGGCAATTACTGTGACCAGACCAGAGCTGATGAACCCTTTCTTATTGTCTGATACTGTATCAGTATGTAGCAATAACTGTGATACTACTATTTTTTGTATGTCTGTTTTTAAACTACGTGTATGTGTGGAAGCATTGCCAAATCCTATGGTTTACTCATCAACATGCCACACACAGGCAGTCTGCAGCGGGCAGAAGTTGTTGGACCACTGACATGGTGAAATGAATAGGTGATTTATCCCAGGGCTGCTGTTCCTGGCTGTGATTGCCCTTTCAGCCTGTAGGACCTGGACAGAAAGATTGGCTTAGGAGACCCAGCTTCCTCTCCAGCCAGGCTGGGTGGCTTTGGGATGGCAGCAGCCAGCTGCTGGAGGCAGCGGGTGACAAGTCTGCTCTGCTCACACAGCTCGGGGCACCTTCAAAGGCAGCATGTGCACCAGAGCTGGGTGCTGCCAGGCTTTTGGAGGACCCAACGTGTGCTTGGGTAGCATGGAGATTTAGTTCTCTACCTGCTCACGTTTCAGCTTGGTCACACTAGCCTTCCAAAGCTGAGTTGGCATCAGGCACAGGGGCTCAGATGCCTTCAGCTGCTGGTGGCTTTGGCAGGAGCTGAAGGTGTTTGACCCCCAGTAAGACCTGGCCTGTTGTGCGACCAGACAAGTCTATCCATGTGCTCGTCATCTTTCCCAGCTGTGAACCAAGTCAGCTCTCATGCTCTGCCAGTGCGCGCTGCCTGCCTTGCGTGTGCCCTGGCAAGGACACCTCCTCTGACCTATGAAATTCAGGTGAATCTCTTTGTATATTGTTTACTTGTTTAAAAAAAATAATAAAAATGAGTAAGTTAAATTTAAGTCTGTAGAAAATAATTTACAACTGAAGGCAGAGAAACCTGAGTTGTAATAAAAGGAAGCTTGTGAGATGTCATGTGTTTGGTTTTTTTAATGTCATGTACAATAATGTAAAACCAATGTTACCATTTGATATAGCTTTTGAATCCCCAAAAGGGCACCTGCTTTAAAGTGTTTCTTACAAATGAAGAAAAAAGGCCCCTTTGTTTCTTAATAAATACTTTATGGTGTGACTTTTTTTTTGCTTTGTTACATATTTTTTTTCTTCAGTGACTGCTTTACTGTCCACTGTCTACAAGAGCACATCTGACCAGCTGAGCTCTCCAGGCCCTGGCAAAAAGCAAAGTTAGGATTTTTGGCCATGTTTTTAAAGAATAACAGTAGAAACAACAACTTAAATGGCTGACACTGTGCCCCCTTGGGGCATGTCTGAATGGGTTTTGTTTAGAGGGAGGGGGAGCAGGGAGAGGGCAGCTACCAGGTGAGTTGGGGATCCCTCACCTCTCAGCAGCTGCAGGGATGGTTGGGGAGCAGCAGCAGGATAGGCAGAAGCTATGGCCCCATCAAGCTCCCCCTTCCCAAATGATGCCAAATACTCTGCAGCCGATGCATTATTTTCAGAGGATTTTGGATTCAGTGCAATTCGGGGTTACCAACTAAGCATTTTGAGCACTTAACTCCGAGTAAGTGACTGTGCTGTTCCCACTTCCCTCTGCACAGGGACGTGCCTCTCACTTGTCTCCCTAAGTAAGACAAAAAAATGACCCCCTGTTGTGCCAGGGGGCATAACTCAGTCTGGGCCGAGGCCACTTGGCTTCCCTATTGTTTGTGCCCTCCAGTGCTGGTGATGCTGCTCTGCAAAGCCAAGTGGGTGGAAGGCTGGAACAGGGCAGAAAGGGCACGGGTAGGAAATTGGGCCTTGTCAGCTTTACATGTTTACAGCTCAAATAAATATGAGAGAACAGTCTGGGAAAAACAGCCCTGGTCAGTCTGTACAGAGCATGTGCCAAACGCCACAGCTTCCTGATGTCCAGGAGGGGCGAAGGAGTAGGGCTGGAAGCAGAAAGTTGGCAGGGCAGGCAAGGTCAGCCATGGCAGAGCAGATGTGCTGAGGTGTCTAGCACTTCACAACAGGAGAGGACAACAGTCTGTTTCAACACTTTTATTAGTATATGGCTTGGTGGGTTTCATTTTTATGTTTTGTTGGGTTGTTTGTTTGTTTTTCCTTTGTGGTGGTTGAGAGGGGGGGAGAGGTTTTGGTTCTAGTGTACTTGGTGACCGGTGTTGACATGGGGAAAGAGCATGGAAGCTTCATGCTAGCAAGTGCAAATGGTGAGTTGTCGGGGTTTGTTTTTTTTTGGTGGAGAGAAGTTGCTTTTATCTACTTTTTATAGGCTATAGTGCTTGTTGAGGCCAAGGTCTGTGTAGTTGCTATTCAGAAGGTCTAGTAACACGTAACACACTGACTTGAAGAGCAAGAACCTGGTTTGGTGCTGCTGTGGGGTGCTCCACTCCTGCTCAGCCACAGGACCAGCTCGGAGCAGGGATCAGACTGGGCATGGCCGCCCGGAGATGCTACCAAAGAACCTGCATCTGCTCTGTAGGAGGGCTGGCTTGCTTTTTTTTTTATTTTAAATACAAGAGCTTAAAATCTGAGGATTAAAAATAAAGTGCAACCACACTTCTAAACCTGCTGTGCAGCCCGTAAGTACATTTTTGGCCTTATATGGCTGTAAGAAGTGATGGAAACACTCCTGAAGTCACTTCACCCCATCCTGCAGCCCTGGCCGAGAGCTCCCCATGGAGCTCGCTCTTCGTGGCAGGTCCTGCAGCTCCGTGTGGGCTGAATCATGGCTCAGGAAACCTGCCCTGCAAGGCCATACACCTTTTTTCTTGCTCAGTTTCAGCCTATGACTCAGTTTCATCTTCCCAGGCTGCTCTAAACAATTCCTCTTTTTTCCTGCTGTTTACACCACTTACATTTATGTTCTCCCTCACTTGCAGTTTCAAGTGCTTTTTCAGAGCCTTTGCCTGAACTATGGCTGCCTGTTTAAGGGACTGAAGTTTTCAGCACTGCCCTGTCCCCCAGCCAGTGTGCACGGTGAGCCCAAATGAAGGTGGGGAGCCTGAATGAGGGTGGGGAGAAGCCAGCAAAGGCTGCATATGCTGGGCTGGCACTGGTTTGTCCATAGCGCACCTCAACATGCTGCTGATGCCCTTGCACAGGGTGCAGTGGTGGGGACCATGGGCCGGGGCTTCCCCCACAGCAGCTGTAGGAAAACCCCCTGGTTCAGGCAGCCCTGCCCCAAGGCTCTGCCTGCACCCACCAGTGCTGGCTCAGAGCAAGAAGAGGGGGCCTGGCAGCCTCGTGGTGCCCAAACGACTGACCCATGAGGGGAACAGCATGAAACCACCACCAGCAACACAACCCCCCCCACCACCCTAACATGCACAGAGAGAACCACCTTGAAGTGCCTCACCTATTAGCTAGGCATGAGCAGAGGACAAATGCCATTCCTCCCCACTAGCAGGGCTTTTGCATGTCCCGCACGGCTGTTCCCAGGCATTTATTAGAGGAAAGTGGAGGTTGGTGCAATTGGAGGCTGTTGCTTAAATGTGGCCCATAATGGCCACAGGAGAGTGAGCTGGGGTTTGGGTCCCAGCTCAGCACATTAACTTCAGCACCTCCCTTTCAAAATATCTAATTTGCTGTTCACTTTCAGTCTTGCTGGAACTCTTCTTTCCCCTCCAGATTTCCTGCTTTCCTGCTCTGTTCCTCCCACTGAAGTTGTTACTAAATATTATTCCCCATATGTATTCCCTTGTATTTTTCCAAGCTGAATCTCATTTTTATTGTTTCCTGCTCATATTTCTTGCTTCTCTGTAGGTCCCTTTGTATTATTTCTGTTCTCAGTGGGGTTTGCAACGTTTTCCTGCCCAGGATCACTCACAAATGTACGGAATGAGCCACTTCAGCCTGTGCCATCCTTTCTGCTCTTCCCCATCTGCACTAAATGCAGCCAGTTTAGTGGGACCCCGCCCTCCCTGGGGGCTCACAGTGTCCCCTGTCCTGTAGCAGAGAATTTAATCCCTGTAACACTATTTCTGTGCAACCTGAGTGGCCAGATAACATTGGTCACTGGTGCTGTAAAGCCTCCTGTGTCTCAGTGTCCACCACGCAGGCCTGCGTGGCAAAAGATGTCAGTGTGGGTTTCACCCATGGAAAGCCTTCACCAACACCGTGGTGCAGCTGCTTCGCACCAGCTGAATGCTGTGGCAAGCTCCAGAGGTGAGACTGAGCAGGGCGATGTCTCAGCACCCCAGGGTGCACCCATGCCCACAGCTCCTCAGCTGGACCCAGCCCTGGGCGCAGCCGCCTCATGGGGAGGCACAACAGCTGTGGCGTGGGGCTGGCATCTCTCTCCTTGCTGCACACATTCCTTTTCCACCCTGACCCTTGCCAGTTAGTAATTTCCTCACAGAAACACTGCTGTATTTGCTTGGCTCAGTTTGTTCTTTTTAACTCAGCACACTGACCCCAGGCTTTTTTTCCACCTGGCTCATGACTCCACACCTCACACCTTCTCCAGCTCCCCCGCACTGGCTTGTTCACAACGTTTTCTCTGGGCCTCATGTCTTCTCCATCTCTTCCTTGCCCCCACACTAGCCCAGGTGGGAGACTATGTGCCCATTTACCAGAGGTGATGCCATCCTCATTTTCCAACTACTGAAAGTAAAAAGGCAAATGTTTCACCAGGCACAGCTGACAAGTTGTGTCAGGGCTGAGTATCCACTTAGTCCTCAATGTTCCTTAGCAGAGGGGAGAAAAACCTCTCCAGAGTGTGAAGTGAATTGCAATGCTCAGCCTGTAAGAGTCTCCAGCACTTTACTGGTTGGTGGCTTTGGAAAAATACGGTTAATCTCATTTACATTTTCTTAATATTTACCAGTTTTGGTGATTATTTATCATAGGATGAAACTACGCAGTTAACAACTCAGTCATCTTCTGCATGGGGCAGAGCCCAGTGGGTAAGTGCAGCTCACTAAGGAGAGATGCAATTTCCTTCTCTTATTTGCAGTGTTGATGGTACATCAGGAAATATGAAAGAAAACTCACCTTAAACTTTGAAAACTCAATCTTGCTTGCCATCTCAGACTCTTTTCACTCACTTAGTAGGCTTATAATAGCAAAAGCAGAATACAAATATTCAAGAAAGGGTAGAAACAGCATCCTTTTTCCTAAACATGGTAATCCTTCACTTTCAGGTAAGCAATCCCTTATTTGCTGTACCTGTTCTTCAGAAAACCTCCAGCAAAATCAAAGCAAACAATGATGCATCAAGCTGAAATATGTTGTTTAATTCAAAAGATGAGTCGCTTTCCACCAAGCCTTCCTTGTGTTTGATGCTGAAGCTCCTGAGGGCATGGCCCACACTGGTTTGTCTTTGTAGGTTAACTTGAAAACAAAAAAGCAGGAATCCTATCAATGCATTTAAGCTGGTGCAAATGAATATAATGTCAGACAGTGGTAACAAAGCAGTGATAAAACAAAACTACTTAGCCATCTTCCAAAATATTGAGCAACATCCCTCAGTCAGGTTTGGAAAGTACTTTGAAAGCTGGTGGGTACAGTCTGGCAGATGTTTCATGCTGCTGCAGCTTGGTGGTGTGGCCACTTGCACCAGGACAAGCCTGACCTGACAGCACATCACGCCTCTGAGATGAGGACACCAGCGTGTTGTGCGGTCTCTGCTATGATTTATTACCTGGATGGTAAATATTAGCTTATGCAGCTGCAAATTCCCTCAGTATTTGCTTTTGAGAGAAAGAATCCTGTTGACTTCACACATCTGACAGTCTGTGCGTGATGGTAAATGTCTCATCACGGGGGAAAAAGTGACTCTCAGTTTACATCAGTGCAAAACAAAAGCAACTGTTGTAGATTTGTGCAGTCAGGATCAGGTCCTCAGTTTAAAAGCTAAAATGCCACCTTCACCATGTATGGTTAATTATGTTGAGTTGTTACACAGGATTTCATTAACATGTACGATAGAGGTAGGCAGTTCAAACTCAGCACATCCAAGTTAACTGACACTAGGGCCATATGACACTTTTTACAGCCAAAAGCAGGCTTACAGCTCCTTCCACATCGTGGATAAAGGAATGGGGGAGGTGGACAAGCACACTTAGAAGAAAGAAAACTGGAAGAAAGGGACTGTGGGTTGCATTTGTATAACACACTGGTTTTCTGAGGGACCAGGAGGTGCTCCTGCTGCCTCTACTAGTTACCAGCAAGTACCACCATTTCAAGACCAACAAACCAGTCTTGTTTTACTGAGGCAACTGTGCTGGATGTTTATGATCAGGCTGTAGGTCAGTGCCAGCCCTAAGCCATCAGACACAAGGCAGTGCGAGTGCTGAGGCTCCCAGGCACTTCACTGCAGGGTTTATGTGCCAAAACACCTTGAAAACTTGCAGCTTCATCACCCAAGGGCCTGCTTCATGTGCTCCAGAAAGCTCAGTGTTCCCAGCACTCCAACAACACAACACCCTCAGGGACAGCACTTGTTACCATGGGAAATGCAGAGGAATAATGACCACCTCTTCTACCATCATCCCACTGTCCATCAGATCAGTCATGGCATGAAAAATGCAATGAGCTCCTCTCTGTCAAGCTTCCTGATGGCATGTGTCCTGGCTGAGTGTGGCCACTACAGCAAGCACTCACCAGCACGGTTCACCGTTCCCCCACCTGGGATGCAGCCCACTCAACATCTGCCCTAGAGCTCCCTAGATGCTCCCCAGAGCAGCCATCAACTAGCAGTGGCTTTCAGCGATGTTTCAAGCCTTGTTTATCTGTGCCCCCATATTTCTGCTGAGGAAGAAGCAAGAGGAAACCCACTGCTCCAAGTTTCTGAGGACCTGCTGTACCCCAAATGTCAGGGGAGCTCAAAGAGGCTGTGCTGGAGGGCTGGTGCTAGGAGACTGGGTACTGCTGCAGCTCCACTCACAGAAAGGGATTATGTTTCTAAAATCTTCTTGCTTAACATTCCTCAACTGGACCTTTCTCAGTTACACCTGTATTTCTTAATGCTCCCATTTCAGACTTGGGTGGGTTTAGGGACTTTGATTCTCCTTTGGTCTGGTATGAGGCAGAGAAAACCTCCGGCAACGGCCTGAACAGCTGCTCCGGCAAATATGTGGCTCTGGGACGTGAGGACTAGCTGCTTTCACAGCCTTGTCTGTCAAACCAGTAGAGGGAAAGTCTCTGAGGTGATTAGTCAACTAATATATCTAATAAGGGGTTTAAGCAGCAATCCATTATATTTAACAATTCTGAGAATCATTTCCCTTTTAGTGCACTGTGCAAGAGACAACAGGCAGGGAGCAGCCGGCTAAGCATCGAGTTCTCCCACCGCCAGCTGAAAAAAGCTTATTCAAGTTTATCATTAATTTTACTTTGGCATAATTGATTGCCCATATGTGTGAGAAGCTTTTACATCCAGTGAGGTTCCTGCTGCTACACGCTTGCAGGCTGGACTGCTGCAAGGGAGGCCCAGGGAAGGAGCAGGCGTTCACCGCAGCACAACAGGGATACACAAGGAGTTCATCGCTGGCTTTTTATTTCTCTGCAAAGGAAAAGCTAGGTCTGGCTTCTGGGATAAAAGTGTTTTGAAATGTGCTCAAGTAAGGGCTCATAAAAGGAAGAGGGGAAATTTGGCTTACACCTCCTTTTTGTTTCCTAATTTAAAAAAAATCCAGAAGTAATTTGCTGTTTTAAAAAAGTCTCTCTGTGCTCTTAAAAGTGGTTCTGTCGGCAACCTAGAAGGAAAAAACACATTCATCAAGTTATAGCACCCTAAGGAGGAAAAGTTTTAGCCAGACTATATATAAATTTGCATTTTGTTCCTGATAAAATCTGTTTAATTCCAGTATCTAATAATACTTGGACAAAAAGATCTCTTTGTTAAAGGCTCATACACTTTTACTTTCTATAGAGATCTTCTAATCCCCCATGGTCACCAAAAATCAAATAAGGCCAATCTTTTCTGCAAATTTAACTTCAGCCGTGGCTTGAGTATCACTCCTGACTCAGTGCACATGACAGGTTTGTTCAGGAAGGATGCTGCTCTTGGCCTTGAGCTGGCTGTGCCCTGAGGGCTTAACGCCCAGGCTTGCCTGGCCAAGCTGCTGAGGCCCTCCAGTGTGCCACCCCAGCTTCCCAGCAGGTCCAGTGTGAGGGACAAGGGAGTTCACAGCTGTGAAAAGATATTTGTTAAATGGAAAGAACATACTGTAGCAGGGAGGATCACAGCACATGTCCCCTGGAGCATATGGATGCAGAGCTACCGGGGACAGGCGAGCCTTTGTGTGGTGCTTCATGCTGTCGGTTTTGCTTGAGGCAAGTGAGCTCGAGAGGTACTTTTCCAGGCAAGGCAAGGTGAGTGAGCTCAGTGGTGTCAGCTGAGCACCATCAGCACAGACTGGTGGTGATATTCCTGATCAGGCAGAAGCAGGTGAGATTCTGCCCAAGCACTCAGGATGGTTTGGAGAAAGGCATCTCTCATGGTCTTGCATCACCTTGCACCTCAATGCATCATCAGACCACTCTCCCCACTCAAACACAAGAGCATACAGGCCCAGCGCCAAAGAAGCCTCTTGCAAATGTAGCTGCTAGAAGAGAAGAAAGGGCACTCGTGTGTCTGTGTGACTTAGCTCGGACAAAAGATTTCCAAGGTTTATTTTGGTGAAGCCTTGGTGAGATCAAATGTAAAATTTTTAGGAGAATATCTGTTCATCTAGTTTATACAAAAAGGTGATTTTTTTCCCCCTGGGGACACTATACAAACACCAGGTACCTGCTGCAAGCTCACCAGTACTGTTCTTGTTTTACCATACTAGCCTTGCATTTGGGGCCCAATTTGAGACCCACTAAGGAGCCCAAGCTTTGTCCTGGGCACTAACAGAAACAGGTCCTTAAAACACACCCGAAAAGTCATGAAAACAGAAAATAATCCACTTGTCAGCTTTGCAGGCTAAATCTCAAACACATTTAACACTGAACCCATGCTGCAAAACTTGTGGTGAGATAAAACAAACAAGCTTCAGTCCATTGGGTTGCCTTAATAAAAGGTTTATTGGAAATATTTTTGTGCAGACATACAACAGTCAACAATGCTGTTCAAAGCTACAAATTTGCTAAGTTTTTCGAACCATCTAAAAATACAAGTAAATGACCTTCATTTGTATTGTCTGGGAGGGAAACAAACTCCACTGTAATGTGACGCTGTATTTAAACTACCAGAGGACATTAATAGGACGTGAAAATGGTAACACTTCTAGAGGAAAAAACCCACACACCACTGCTCTGCTGGGAGCCAATTTAACATCCCCCCACAGCATTACTCCTCTCTGCATATCCAGATTAAAACCTCCCCATCTGAAACAATATTTAAGCAATTTGAGTAGATATGACAGACAAGTGGGCACATGACTTGGCTTGCTGATGAAAAAGATGCTGTTAAAGATCCTGTCACTCAAGCTGTTGAATATTTGACCTCCCAGCACAACGGGCTGCACTTCAGGGGCAGGAGGAGGGACAGGGGAAGGTTTCCAAGTCAGACGAATCTTCCAACACACACATGCACGTACAGTCCCAGAGGCCTTGGCTGCCTCGTTGCTTTATATCTTGAGTCCCTTTTTTAAGAGAGTAAAGAAATAACTTTGAGCAACTTTCCAATCTAAGAGCTCTTGACAGTACGAAGAGCAAGTGCCTGCATTTCCTTTCTGAATCAAAGTATCAACCAGAAGTGCAAAGGAGAGAATATGCACTGTCTGTTAAATTCCATGTTTTCTAAGGAACCCCACAGATGTTTTGAAATTGATTAATTTATGCCAAGACAACATCTGGAACATCTTCGCAGGGAAGCCACCCAGCAAGGTGGTCAGAATTTAAAACAATCACGTCTTTCTGTTAATGTTGGCTTTTTCTCTTGGCTTCATCACTTCATAATTACAAGGGTGCTGACCTCCTGGCTATGCTCAGTGACAGTTTGGCAATATATTAGTCTTTTCGTCATTGTTAAGACTTCTGCACGACTGCCCAGAGCTGGGCTTGCCCACACGGAGTTTGTCATTTACCCACTTCTATTTCTCTTTAGTAGCTACAGAGATGCTTAGGGAGAATGATCCTCTCATGGCAGACTTCAGAAGAATTTGTCTCACCTTTTCATACATAAAGGAAGGCTCTGGAGAAACACCCACACTCAGCTATTTTACCTTCTGCCTCCAAACTGCAAATAAGCAAGCAACAAATCCAAATGAAACAACCACTCAGCTTTACACTCTACCACAAAAAGACCTTGATCCCCTGATTAACAAGCCCCTTCCACCAGTCTAGGGAACAGGAACCCAAGGAGGAGTCCCATTAACTCTCAGTGAAAGATATTCCCTGTTAAGACTGAAGTTATTTCAGTGCTCAATTCCTGTGGGTCCATGAGGCAAACAGCAGCCAGTAAACAATTCAGCTATCTGTCATAACCCAGAAAACCTGCTAGAGGCGAGGCACACATTCCCTTTCTCCAAGCTTGGCATCAGAGAAAGCTCCACTTCAGGAGGTAACGGAGCTTCACAAGCTCACAACACTGCTCCCTTCCTCCCTTCCCAGAGCGGCAGGAAGGAACCAGAGGAGTAAGCCTTATCACAGCTCTTCAGGAAAGCCTGAGGAATCCCTCCCCTTCCTTGCCTCTAACAGCAGTAGCTTTGGCCAAGCTATTTTGTTTCCCTGTCCCTTCACCCCTTCAGACAACCCATCTGAGAGCACATTCCCAGCCAGATAAACCCAGCCAGGCTGTCTGGGCTTTCTGCAGGTCACCGAGAAATTATCACCTCTGGGATTCACTTGTGTGGCCAAGCAGGACAGGGCCCTTTCTGGTTTTCATTTGCCAACAAGGCTCAAAGCCTCTATTAATCTTGCTGCTAGGTATGGGAAAGGTATGGAAAGAATTATTCTTTGTACCCATATGGATTTATTTTGTTATCATCTATAGTACTGACCTGTCCTATGGCCTTCTCCAGACAAACAGCTCTGGTCAGAAGCACTGAAAAGTAGTGGAGGCTCTCTTAGGTGTCTGGAGGATAATGAAGCTTTCAGGTAAGAGGATCTGAGTGCTTTTCCTCCTGGAGCCATTCAGTTCTGAGAAGCCAGTGTGTTCAATATAATAAAACTAGTGAAAATAAAAGGGGAACAGGGCTGTGCTAACTGTGTAATCAACATGAGGAGTCTTGTCCCAACCCCCTACAGAAGGAGAAAGCACTAAGAAAAAAAAAAATCAATGTGCATGTTTTCACCAAGCAAAGCACTGAGCCTTTGTGTATGATGCAGGAAACAGAACAGGTGAAGGGGCTTTTACCTAACAGGAATTGCTTGCAGTCGACCCAGAAAGCTCAGCATCAGGAAGAATAAGCTCCAGAAAGAAACGACCTGTCTGAAAGCTCAGGACATGTCAAAGGCCTGACTTCATCAGCACTAACAGGTCATTTCCAAAGCAGCAGAGGCTGTGCTCCTGGAACAGCTAGTTTTACCCCTGCTGTTGCTGGCAGAGTCCCACCGGCAACTAGGTATGATGGACACCCATGACACAAAGTTAGGGAACAGGCAGCTCCTGAGGACTGCCTCTGGCAGCCTGGCTGGAGAGCCACCCTTCAGAGCAGGATCTGGGACAGAGGTCCTGCACGGAGGGCTTCTGAGGAACAGTGATGTGGCTGCAAAGAAGCAACACGCTCAAGAGGAGTGTAATTGCCTCTTCACTCCCTTGCCAAGTGACACAGTTGCTCACAGAGGGCCTGACTGGTAGGGTGGGAATGGGCCATGTACAAACTGAGTTATCAGATTAATAACCTGCTGAGTCTACATCTTGTGTACCTCTTTACCCTGTCTGCAGTGACAATCATGAGTTACAGCTAGGAACAATACCTAGATTTGAATTAAAAAACTGCACTTGATATGCAGTTGGGCTGTGCCTCTTAGAGCTGCCTGAGGGAGAGCCTCAGGGCTGTGCCCAGGGGACCCTGCAGGTACCAGATAGGAAGGAGGCTCCGGATCTGCTTGGTGCTCAGTATTCTTGAGGAGGTGTGGAGTGCACCATAGACAGGCTCTGGAAGAGATGAGTACAAGGGTCCTTCCTGACAGGACAGAAGGAGCCCAACTGTCTGGCAACTGGGGAACATGCATGGTCAGTGCCTGATGCATCAAGTATAGCACAGACATAGCCAAATTTCCTCCAAGCCACCAGGAACTTCTTATCATTGCCATTTATTGCTAGACTCAAAAAGACACAAAGAGCTCTCCCTGCAAACTGACTGAAGTTTAAGGCAATGATACTGTGATCCAAAACTTAAGTAAAACATCCTCAGTGCCCTAAAACTAGGGAGAAACGTGATAAACCCGAAGTGCTCTCGGGGATGAACACTGCTCAAGGGCTGTTCTGCTTCAAATTTGAGCTGAGGTGTAACAGCAAATGTACAGTCCTCAAGCTATTGAAAAATGAAATTAAGTCAGTATTTATAAAACCAAGGGCGAATGTAAATAGGACATCACTAGTCTGCACTGATGACTGGAGGCAATGCAAAACAGATTGGGTGAGTTAGCCCAAAAGGGCAAAATAAGTCTGCAGGACAGGGACAGGGTAAGGACTGAGCACCTCTCAAGCTTTTGGGGTTGTCCACAGTTAGACCCAGTGCAGCCACCGACCATGGCATAGGTCCTCGCATTTCACTTATTCTGGTCCACCTGAGCTTTCTTGTCTTTATTTACAAGCATTGATGGTTTCCCAGCAAACACACCCCAGTACATGCTGCAAAAATAATGTAATCTTGGTAACAGGAGACTTCCCTGCAGCATCTGCTGTTAGCTGCTAGCTGAGGCACGGGAAGAGATTGCACATTTCTGGCATGCACTAAGAAGCGTGTGGTCTAGTGAAGTGCAGATTAGCGAGGCTTGACTGTTATCTTAATTTACAGCCCATATAGTTCATGCTAACTCCACACACATTTTTAGATACATTAGCAGCTTAGCTTGACTCAGATACTTTTATTGGTTATTTGCCATTTCTCCTTGACAAGTTATTACTGACTTCCCATGCTAGCTCCCTACAGCAAGACCTGAAGCCCTGTCAAGAAAAGAAAATGTCAACAGACTTCTCAGCAGTGCTCAGCTCAGGCTCCCACTCACCAGCTTTAATTTGCTACTAGGCAACCGTTAAAGGAACAGCAGCTTCTATTCAAGCAGCTACTATGGTGTTACAAAAAGAAGCAACCAGATCCAGGTTTAATTCAGGAAAATCACCACTTCCTTCTGAATATTCAAAAGCACCCCCACCACTTTGGTTGATGCAGAGAGCTGACCAAGAAACACTTTTCTGATCAACCCTAGGTAGTTAAGTCTGGACAGTCATGCAGAAATCTCCCATTCCTTCTGCTCCAGCGCCCTGTCTAGTTGATAACACTTTCACAAAGCTCTTTCAAAAGGTTGCTGTTACTGCTACATGCATGTGGGTTAACCAACAAGGAATTCTGTTGATGCAGAGCAGCTGCCCTTCTCCTTTTGCTAACGCACCACCGGAACACACCTCATCATTGCTCACCAAGACAAGCAACTCCAACAGTCAGACTACAGCATACTACAATACATTAACTCCCGTAATGACTCCAAAGTACAAGAAGAATGCCAGGTCTTGACCTGGGTGGGCTCTACAGGATTAGCTCAGCTAGAGATTAAGGCCTTACAGTGATGATAAAGTCTGACCTGCTAGCCCCAGTGTCACATACTGTACAGCCCTGTGACAAACCCCATGTGTAATTCCCATTGAGCTGACATCCAACACATGTACCTCAATCTAAGCCACTGCTCACTCTGGGGAGGGTTTTTTGTTTGTGACACACACTGACCTCAATTTACAGAGAGGTCAAAATGATACAGCCCATAGTCTGCACTAATAAAATAAATCACGTCAGATGACAGCTGCTCCTCCCCAGCATCTCTCATTCTGTTCTGT
The DNA here is from genome assembly GCF_020740795.1 of Apus apus. Lineage (NCBI taxonomy): Eukaryota > Metazoa > Chordata > Aves > Apodiformes > Apodidae > Apus > Apus apus. The sequence continues at coordinate 20,388,636 of NC_067282.1, forward strand.
AAAATTTTGTTGCACTAAGAACTGAAAAGACTCCAGGAACCTTTCTATTCTCTTCTCAACACATTTACTTGCCCTTCTTCATTATCTAGAGATATTTAAAAGCTTTTTTTTTTTTCCTGTATCTTCATGAAAAGCCTCCAAATTGTTTACATACCAATGTTTAGTGTGTGGCTCAGAGTACAAAGACTAAGCCGATCTCATCTCAGTGGGAAGTTAATTTTCCTTGTGTTACAAAAGGAAGAAACAGCAGTTTTGAGGGCAGGCTTACACCACACATCTCCGAAATAGATTTTGTTTCTAAATAAAAGAAAGTGTTTAACAGGTTAGATTAGCGTTAAGATTTAAAAGCTCCTGGGATCAGGTTTATCCTCCCCTTATTTATTCTCTGCACTAGTATTCATGCCTTTAAACAAAATTAATCTCCCAGAAAACACACACCCCTGCTTGGCCCCTTGACACTCATGCCTATGGCAAAATTATTTGCACGTTTCCTTTATTGCATAATTGTCTCATTAGCACTGCAGAAAGAAGGTGACGACTTTTCCCTCTGTGCCACCGGCCTAATTCAAGAGCAATCCTGCGGGTGCTGCAGGAGCCAAATTTGCTTTTTAGCATGGAAGGGGACTTGGAGCCTCCGAGGTGGCACCGGGAACTACAACACTTGAGCACTGGCATTTACTCACAGCCCTTAAGGAAGACTAAGTCAGTGGGCCAGGCTGGCGTTTTCCTTTTCCTTGCTAAGCATAAATATTCATACTCAAATTGCTTTCGGATATATTTAAATCAATAAAAAATTCTGGATGACAGTCAATAGGGCAAAAAACAACACCAACTTCTTAAATGCACAGATGTAGTATATACATTAACCACAAAGCCTGGCTGAAACAGCAATATTTACTTTATGCTATTCAGAAACATGGCTTGGCAACTAAAATTAATAGAACTTGTCTGGAGGACAGCATAAGCTTTCTAAGAGTTCTTTCAGCTTTAACTTATGCCTCAGTTTTTGCTTTTTTTTCAGAATTCCAATTTATGCAGCAGCATGCCTGTTCCACTGGCACAGCGAGGCTGAGGAGCCAGCATTCCTTCCAGGGCTCGTGGGTCCAAGTGTGTCAGGAAGCCCGTTGATGGATCAGACCTAGAAGAGGGACTGGTTTGGCTGAACAAACAAACAAGTCTTCTCTCACAATGACCAGCTCTGTGTGTGTACATGTATGTGCACGCGTGTGTGTAAACTCTTCCTAACTTTCCTTTGCAAGCCTATCCTACCTGGTCAGGGGAATGTTTTTTAGGTTTACAGTATCAGCCTCCTGTGAAGATGCACATCTTTCTGAACACCTGACAAGCTTGTACCTTTTAAGTTCTCCCTGTTTTGTTCTACTGTTAAAGTGGGAATGGGATTATGGAGGCAAGTTCCAGGCTACGTTTCAAGTGCACGTCTGAATACATCATGAAGAGTTACCAGGAGGCACCTATTTGAGTCCACTTTTGGGCACAATGCCATGCTCTCAAGGCAGCTTTCCCTGCTGAGTTCTGACTTCCATGTCCTAGCTTTGTGAGCAAGCTATTAATTGGGTTTTAGAAAGCTAAGATAGAGCCCTAGCACATCCTGTAAGAGGGCTAGAAATATTCTAAGTAATTCACTGCTAACTTGTGTTACTCTGTCATAAGAAGGCAAATAAGCATTTTTAGCTACAGACTATGTTGCAATCAAAAATTGTATGCCACATTGTCTGTTAAAAATTTCAGCCAAATTAGTAAACATTGAATATTAGAGGGAGTAATATCTGCATGCAGCTGTGTGCACTGGGTTTGTGTGTAACAAAACAGAAAATCTCAGCACCCCATTCTAATTAAGAAAAGGCTGATCTCTCATGGAACAAATTTTCTACTTTTCCTCCAGAACATTGTTGATGTTTTAAATAGTGGTAAAACATTGTTTTTAATTTCACATCTCACATAGCACAGTCAAATGCTTCATAATAACATAAACAAAACTTTAGGCAAAGCTTTGCGACTGAATTCAAACAATGATTTCCCCCCACAATATGTACTCAAGGTTTGCAGGGAGAATACATGAACTTGTTGGCTAAGGCCACAGAAATGAGTTCTCTGGTGTTTTGGCTGCTGCTGCCAACCCTAGTTGAGAATGTGTTAACAGTGGATGTGTTGATCCAAATCCCATTATTCCCGCCACCCATCAAGTAAAGAACCATTTATTCTATTTCTCTTCTCCTTTTGGTTGTGTCGTAGGATCGAACAACTTGTGACTGGGAAACAACACCATGTTCTTCTTGTGAAAATGCATACCCATCTGAAAAAGCAAAGGAAGAAAAAAATAAATCACTGGAGTCCAACCCAAGGGCACAGTCTGTTTTTTCAAACAGTTTTAGGCATCACTAAAGCTACATGACCGAGACTGCAAGGATCTGTGTTTCTGTGCTGCACTTCAGACACTTGCAGCTGGGCACTACTTTGCCCCTGCAGCACAGAAAGGACATCTGCTGCCAGCTCTGTCTCACTGTTCTCCTCCCCAGGCCAGGGCAGTGTACACAGTCAACACTTCCCATTAGTTAACCTGACTAACGAGCTACTGATTGATTTGGACACCATGTGTATTCCCATAGTGGCAGAGCTTCCTCAGAGACTTAACAGACAGGTAGAGATTTGCATTTTGGCTCGCCTCCCCTATAGTCTGCTTGGTATCAGCAGTTTCCCTGGGGAAACATGGAGATGTCTAGACCACAACTATGTATCTGACTCATGGCTATCTCTTAACTCCATTCAGGAATTTTTAAAACAAGTTTCCAGGTGACATGTGACAAATCACACCAAGAAATTATAAATTCTCTTGGCCAGTCATCCATATCTTCAATAGAGCAAAATTAAACATATTCTGGAGGTCTCGTATTTTTCACAAGTTAATCCTGCTAGCTAGCACAATCCTTTGGACTCTAGAAATTACTCAAATGAAAATAACCACGTGTCTAATTTCTTTTAAAGTACTGTGGACAAGGCAAGTGGCATTTCTAACATAATCTGCAAAACATGTTACTGGTAAAACAGTCACAAAAGCTAATGGGCCAATGTGGTGAAACACCAAACAATATTTAAAGCAGACATGACCCTGCAGAAAATCCTGAATGCAAAACTGTAGCAAAAGAGAACAGACTTTGTGACACTAAGGAAAGGTGATTATCAGGTGTAAATGGGTAACAGGAAAAGAGAGGCAGATTAGCATAGTTACAAAAACTGAGAATGAGAAAAGTCACAGGCTATACAGAACCAGATAATGCTTTCACAGAATGGTTTGAGTTGGAAGGGACCTTAAAGAATGCCAGGAAGATTCGGCAGATGTAAACACTGCCTTGAAGAACACAAGAATTACACCATGACTAATTCTTCATGAGCAACTCTCCATCTCCTCCAAGCAACTCTGGAAGCAGGAGCTTGTGAAGTCTGAAATCCTGCCCCAGATCCACCTGAGGCTGAAAGACTCGGTATCAGATAAGGATGATGTCCCAATTAGTAGGCACAGACCTAGCAAATGTCTTTCAGAAGTCCTACCTTAACAGGCTCAAGGCGTATTTCCTCTCCTAGATCAAGCACCAAGGTGAGATAAGGCTGGAGCACAACACAGAGGGCTTCTGTGACAGAAAGGCACAAGGGGCTGAACACCCTCTTAAAGCAGGAAGGATGTGAGGCCCATAAGCAGCTTGGTGCTGTAGAATGAACTTGCTCCCCAGGGGCCTGAATGCAGCCTGCTTTGAAGCAGGTGACAGATGCTGGTAGCCAGGAGAAGCCAAGGTGGTCAGAAATTAACTATCCCTTGAGTGAAGCTTGTTAAACCTTCGCCTTGACACCCAAGTCGGGACCATGTAAGCTCAGCACAGATGCTCAAGCACTCCTAGATCTCTTCCTCTGGCTGATGCCTGCATAGGGAAGGTCATCAGCAACTCCTACAGTGCTGTAAGCTGCTGGGAAGAGTGTCTCACAACACTAGGGATGACCATTGTTCAATTAATGTGGAAGGTCTTCTCTCTCACAGAATGCAGGTAAATGTCAGCCCTGAAGCTGCAGGGACTTTGCTGCAGATTTGAGCTCTTCAGGCAGAACACAGGCTCCCTTAGCAGGAACACACACCACCAGCAGCTTAGCTGAGCTGAGTCACACGCATGGTAGGAAGTATTTGCCAGTAAATGGAGGGGATTCAAACAGAAATACATCATCCAGAACTAATTCCAGTCACATTTCCCTCTTGGAGTGATTGCAGGACAGCATGAACTTTGATTTGATTACGTGACTGATCATCCCAGCATCCCATTTTATTTTCCCTGAGCAATTCCATTCCTATATACATAGAGCTACAGAGGTACAGGTTGTTTTTTCATGCCTCTAGCTGAAGGTTCACAGAATACACTCACAAAATGCAGTCTTTTGGAAATAAAGTATGTACATGTTGGATAATTGCAAGGGAAATATGATATACAAAACAGGCTTTCATTTAAAAAAGGGTAGATTCACACTTAAATACCTCCAGTGGGTTTGTTCCACACTAACAGCCAGCATACTGTTGCTTTTTTGGCTAGATCCTCAGTGGAAAGTCAACTTGGTCAAAGACAGCTAGCTTCAGCTCTAAAACACTGAAGCCCATGCCTCATAACCTGGTGTGCATCAAGATGGCTTTGCTGTATCTACTTATCCAGAAGTATCATTTAGCTCAGTGAATTCTTCAGCTGACATTAGCTACTGCAAATCCAGCACTGACCACACAAGGATGTGGAGCCCATCAACCTCAGGTACCTTCCCATGGCCTGCTTGTTTCCAGTGCTAGCAAAGACCTACAAACAGCCAGGCAACCCAAGCACTCTGCAAAGCAAATGCAAAATGCAATCCAATCAATATGTTCATCATTCTCACACCAGCACACGGCAAAAAAAATCAGGCTAAGACGATCAATGATTAACAATACCAGGGGCATCCCTTACATCCTCATGTTCTTGATCCACACAGAAATATCAGTAATGAGGGGTCTGTGTGTACATCATGGGAAAGGCTGTACCTCCCATACTTGCACACTGCCCTACTTAGCTGAAGTTCAACTTTTTGGCAGTTTATTTATAACTTTTCCTATTGTTCTCTGTACAGGAAGATGAGTTCATATTACATTTTTCAAAAATTATTATTCACATTACAACTAAAATTGAGCTTTAAGCTGCTCAGGCAGCTGACTGTGCCTTGTGGAGTCAGAATGCTGTGAATGCTCGAGTCCCATCCACACTCCCCAAGCAGCTCTACATTTCCACTACTTTCAGACCCCATTCAAAAACAATGAAAGTTTCCATCTGCCAGTTACTAGGGAGCTTTTTGGAAGTTTGAACTTTTCCCCCAACTCCAGTTTTAAAACCACACCTACGAGCCTGCCCTGGGAACAAGGCCCTCATTGTTCAGCTGTCCTGCAGCAGCCCAAGGAAGGAGCACATTTCTTTGGGGCTTTCTGGGCACAACCCACTCACGGCTGTTGAAGAAGGAAGGACCTTTGTGCTCAGAGACTTTCTACTAGGGAGGAAAGGTGAACTTTTGAGTATCTGCCAGTGGGGCTCATTTGTTAAGAGGAGATTCACGTTCTCATCAAATCTAAGGTTTCACTCATACCAGAGATATTATCGGGAAACCTACTGAATTTTAAAAGCATCCTGTTGGTTTTTTTGTAAAGCTAATATTCTACTAGAAATTCAGAGTCTAGTCTCCCATTAGGTTTCTAATTTAACACACTCTTTTTCTTTTCACTGCAATGACTACTCTGGTCTGTGCAATGCTGGATTAGTGTAACTGTCTCCATGCATGTGTCTTAAACACAGTAATGATGCACCAGCTCAACAGCCCACACATCATCTCTTAAGACCAGGACGAGAAAGGGTCCAGAGCACTCTTTGTTCCAAAAAATCTGCTAATGGAAGGGCTGTATACAATTTTAATAACTTCTGGGATTATTTTAGAGGCCTCCTACTCCTTGCACTCTCCTCTGATACACCTGAGCTGTCTGTCCCAGCCAGCAAGAGGGCAGCTCTCACTGGAAGCCTGACAGAAACCTTGCCTTCTGCAGCATTTCACTATTTCATACATGCCGTGGTGTTATGGTTTAGCTTAGTCCAAAGTATAAAAATCCATGTAACTATCATGATGTCTGCCTTTGGAGAAAAACACCCAGATTCAAATCCACTAAAGTTAAGCTTTAGGGTTTGGGGGAATGGGAGGTTTTGGGTTGTGGTTTTTGTGTTTTTTTGGTTTATTATTTTAGGAAATGTTGCCTCTCAGATACCAAAATCTTTCTGAAATAATAAAAAACAAGTTAGGGTATCACTTGCAAATTCCCTCTCAGCCCAAGCATCTGATTCTGCTCAGTTTTAAAGGAGATTTGCTATGATGTTGCAGTTCACATTCACCAATTAAACAGTAAATGCTAACTCAGCACTGACTTCTCCAGCAACCCTCTTCCACAGTGAGGGCTGCTTTAAATCTTGAACATTTTGACTGATGCTTACAGAAATCATTCCTTTCTCTGCTGATAAACTATGCCTATGTTTTCTCAAGGACCCAAGAGGAATTCCTGACAAATGGTCTCACATCTCTTCTGTCCCAGATACTAACCTACTGGTATTTGCATGTAGAAAACAGAGCCAGATGCCACAGCATCAATTCTAAACTGGTTATTCCTATTTTTTTTTTCCTTACATTGATTTTAAAATATTGCAACTCCACTTGACACTCAACACATATGGAAGCTGGGAAAAAATATAGAATGTATATTCTATTTCAAATACGTGCCAGATAAGAGGAAACTGAGTTTAAAAAGCACCTCAAGTAGCTACCCTGTTGTTTTTCAAATCAAAATGCACCAGCAGAAAGTGAGAAGAAGAAGGTGTCTGCTAGTGGAAAATAAATGGTGGGATTAGAGCCCTCAGCATGAACACATTATTATTATTTACCAGCCCCCGTACTGTGAAATGAACCTTAGATGACAGGTGCTTTTTCTCCATTGATTAATAAGGTGCAGACCATACGCTCTGCATTCAAATTTACTCTATGCAACCACCATATTCTGTCAAAGGAAGAGGGATTTTCATTTCTAGCATAGGCAATCTGGGCCAAGTGCAGTAATCCTCATTCAGGCACAGCTCTCCGCACTTCAGGCTGAGTTCTGCTGGAGCAGTGCTTAAGGAGAGAGGGATTCAGTTGTTAAGAGCATGCTGAGACAATGACAACTAAATGCTGACAGGGGGTATTCTGAATTACAGGAAGAAAACTGCACTGGTGGGACGGTATGAGACTTCCCTTAAACACAGACAGTCTGAGGGTACCAAGCAAGTGGGGAGCATCACCCTTCCCATTCTGCTGGTGAAGCTCTGGGGGCACAGGTGACACAGGCCAGCCATGCAGGAAGAAAGGGGAGGTCAAGAACCATCTTTTGTGTCTACAGAGCTTGTCCAAAGGAGATGCTACTTTCACAAACTCACGGCAAGAAGAAAAGACAAACTTGGAAGGAGACTTGGAGAAAGCTCACTTGGAGAAAAGCTCATTGCCAGCAAATCCTCTGAGCATGTGTGCTTTTGGGAGCCATTACTTCTCCTTCCCTTGAGTGTGAAACCCACAGCACACGAAAAGGAAGGGTCCAAAGATACATCTGAAGAGTCTGGTGGCACTTCCTGCTCACTTTTAAGAGCCTTTAGAAAGCAGATGGCAACAGGCAACCTCCAGTCACACAAGGCACCTTCACCACAAGCTGTACCAAGCCTGGAGGGCAGCATCATCACTCTTGCCTACAAGATTCCTCTGAGATGGTTTTATGCTAGCACACAGGCTTGATAACTACGTAAAACCATTCCACTAAAGTTTCATGACAATGCCATCAACCAGGAATGTTAAAAAAATAAAAAGATTGTGAAGTTTTCATAAAGCTTGTCAGAAATTATACTGTTAGGAAGGAACCACGTGATCTTTGACAGTACAGTTAGTAGCGAGATTTCTTTCATGCTTCTGACAGCTCTACATGACTCAGGAACACAAAAACAAAGCCAGAGCAAGAAAAAGAGCCATGAAGGTCTTATAGACTATAAGGGCACACCTTTCCAGGTAGACAGGGGCTACTCTCTAAGACAGTCACCCTGAGCCAGTTTCTTTACTGGGAGGAGGCATTTAAGAGACTAACCCTGGCTGGCACCCCTGTATGGCACCGACATGGTACTGGCTGTGCGGCTGTCCCCGACTTTGGAGGCTGGATCTGCCAGAGCCTGGTACTGTACAGAAACATACCAGCCATGCATCCTGTCTGAAGGTCTTGTGCTGTGTTAAAAGCTCCAAAAAGAGCTAAGGAATCAGAGTGAGGTTCTGCCTTTTGACACAGAGCTCTGCAGACTTACCTCAGTTGTCTTTCCCCTCCACAGACAAGTAGTATCAGCCCTGAAACTCCTCATGAGATTTTTCTCCTTCCCATGAAATTGGAAACAGTGCTATTTAGGCATTGTTTCCTCTCAAAAAACTTGGAAATAGTTGTAAAAAAAACCCAAAACACACACAAAAAAAGTGCTAGTCTCAAAGCAGTACTGCACCTTTACAATCTGTGCTATGAATTTAATCCAATTTTCCTTCCTTGTTGGGACCAAGGCAATTGATTTCCTTAAGCCTTTGTCAGCTCCAACTAAACAAACCATTTTCCTGCTTTATATGCAAGTGTCAGTTTCTGAGTTGAAGTCACACAAGCAATTTTTGGAAGAAGTGGCCTTCACAGTCTGGGAACTTGGAACCTGGTGGAAACATATGAACAGTTCAAGACTTCAAACAGAGTGCTTGTACTGTGATTTAAGATATTGGCCCAGGATGTCAAGGCTACTGCCCCATTCATCAACTCTTTGCTTTGAAGATTTCTAGCATTTAGTAAACAGTTGTACAATTTAGGGTTGTGAAAACAGCGCATGTGTTCCCTGGATTTCACATGGCCTTGCACATATAGCAGCTATGCAACATTGGAAAATAACATTTGACAAGAGATGACAGAAGTTTAAAAGAGTCATGGATATGCCATAAAAAGCGTCTTTCAATCCTAACAGCTTCACAATCAAAATTTATGTTCATGTGAAAAACAGGCGGCACTTTGTAACTTGGTCTGACTCATTTAGCACTTAATCACTTGCATTAATATGAAAGCTAGTTATCCAAATTAGCATTTATTTTGATACAATTTTTCTTTCCCAGTAGCTATTCAACTACTAACAACCTGATGATGAGTTCTACCAGACTAGCATGTATCAAGTCTGGCTAGTCACCACTGGTGTATCTCCCGTCTGCACTCTGTTAAGTCTCTACAGCAGACTACTTTGACAGCAATTTATTTATGCACTTTACAGATTTCTTTTACCAATCATCACTTTTGGAATCTCCTCAAAGAGTGTGTCTGCATGCCAAAGCTCTGCTGCCATCAGTATCCCTGGCTCCTTGATGCAAAGGATTAAATCCTGGCAGAAGTACATGGTCCACAGGGCTGCTTTGTGCACTGGTCTCTCTTCCCAAGATCTCAGAAGATCCTACATCCCTTGATAGTGATGGCCTCACAATGACTCTGTGAAGGACAAAGACTAGCAGATCCATCACTGTTCCGCTCCTAGTCAAATTCCCCATGAAAAACAGGAATACCTTAGGCATTTGGGTTCTTAAATCTCAGCCGTGTCTCCATGGCCTGAACTGCAACAGCTATTCCAGAAGATGACACAGCCAGCAATGAGATTGGACTTCCCTAGAATTCCTGAACAGTCAGGCGTGCCACTTCTCACTGCAATGGCAATAGGAAACCCAAATCCTGAGTGCCTGCTCCTTGCCCTGTGTGCAGAAATACTGCATGTTGGAGGGTTATTTTCTTTAGTAAGATGAGCATATTTTGACCACCAGTTTAATCACGAGACTGCATTTTACCACTAGAAAGGGATTGACTGGTCTGACTTTCTGGTCCCTTGAGACAACATGGTCCTTTTGTGTATCTGTCCTACAGGAGCTGTTAGATTATTTTTAAGGCTGTGGAAGCCCTTCTGACACTGACAAAAAAAGTCAGCCACAGCAGATCAAGGCCTGTCACACATTCCTCTAGGAAGACAAAGAAATGGATGACCTCTACATCAACAAGAAATGCAATTTATTCCAAATGGCAGCAGTTGTAAGATGTGACGTTGCATCTCTTCTCACAGCAGAGGACAAAGAAGGGGAGGAGAGAGGCAGCTCTGCACACCATGGCTTTCCTCATCACAAACACACAGAACCTTTCAAGTGGCACAACTGAAACATCACTGTGCTCTCAGCTAAACACAGCTAAAGTGACTTTTCACAAAGAAACCATTTCTGTTCAAGCTAGGCTCTATCACAACATTTATTTTATCCCACAGAGTTTTTGATTTTACAGGATTCTTGAGATTACCAGAATTTTACAGTTAGAGAAACTGCCTATTGGGATTCTGTCATTTGGGCCTGTTGATTGGATCCTAGGGAATTATCCACATTTGAGCTCCACTTGCCTGGGGCCAAATACACTAATTCCACTTCCAAACGTGTATGTCTTGCTTGGCAGCTCAGCCTCTGTGCTAGATTATCTCTACCTACAATTTAATTAAAAAATAATCACCCTTTGCTTCCCTCATCTGGGACTGAATGCTGTGAAACACACACACGCACGATCCACTACTTACGTGACACACTTTGCTGGAAAGAATGAGCACGGAAAAGGCTCGGAGGAGTTTTCCTGCCAAGCCTTTTTAGCAAATGATCACGTTCGTTCACGCTGAGGGAGAGAAAAAATACACCAGTGAGTGACCAGATAATTTCAAGGTAAAAGTCAACTGTATTTAATGAACTTGGCAGCTTTGACTTTGTCAGTATTTAAGATGGCTGTAGGATGAAAAATATTTCTTTCTTTCTTTAAACTGCACATTATCAGGAGAACTCTCTAATAATGGAAACTCCTCCTTTCTAAGGTTATTTTGTGTAAGTTTACATTTTGTTAATCCATCCCTAATATTACCAACATTGTGCTTTCTGAAAGCCCAATGCATATAAATTATTACAAACCATATCAGAAGTCTGACATCAAGTGATATGGAGTATTAAAAATGAGATTTCTCTTTGGTATTATGCACGTGAATCATGGCACCCACAAACTGCCTTAGAGAGAAGGAGCAGAGCAAAGCATTGTGGCTTAGCACATAGTAAAAGGCTTCTATCACACCTGCAAAACAGCCTGAAGCAATCAAAGTTGGGACCTACAGTTAATTCTGTCTTCTAAAGAACACTTTCATTTCCACCTCCCATACTGGAAAGAAAACTTCCTATCCAGTTCCTGATTAAAAACCACTTTGGCTTACACAGTTCCTGTCAAAGGTTTGAAAAATTATTACTGAATTTGCAGAAAGCGAAAATACAAACCTAAGGTGCAAAAGCACAGTATGCTTACAATAGGTTTAACATAAGTATGCAAATCGTTAGAGATACTCTCCACTCATTTTTATTAAAAACACAACCCATTTCATCAAGAACTTTATGCCCAGAATTAACAAACGATGCCTAAGATCCTGATCTTTTACAGCATTTAATTATGTACACAATGCCACTGAGTTCAATGGGGTTTTAAAATAAAGTAGGTGTCCAAATCTGATAGCACTGGAGCTTCAAATAAATGTTATGTATCAGATTATTTTGAAAAAGATATTACAGGTCTATGTTATTTCAAAGTTTATCTGCAATCGGGTTGTTGTTTTTTTTTTTCTATCTCACCCTTACTCCTAACACTGAGATGAAGCCAGGGCACAGAAGGGATCTGTTTGCTAGTGCAGCTCCTTGGACATCTTTATCCCATTTGCACCACATTTACACTGTGCTTCCATTTTCAGTCTGCTTGTTCCTTTATGTCTTTATTCACAAGCAGTAATTCCACTGTTTTTGCTGCAAACATGGATACAGACCTGAATGCCAACACTGATATCTGTCTTGGGTTAGATTACAAATTCATATACATTTGGTATATGGAATGGAAACCCTAGCAAGTACAGCTGCTGCTGTCAACAAGCTTACAACAGCTTTAAACAAACAACTCCCTTTCATTGAAGCAGTTTGCTAACTTCAAACAAGTAAGTAACCAAAGAATCTCTGAGATGCCTGTAATATGTAATCCAGGCTTGTAGGCTTATATTCCACTTAATAGTCCATTAGGGTAATATCCAGGCTCTGGATATCGGAGTCCTCTGTTCAGTGCATAATGAGATGTCCATGAAAGAAACGGAAGAATCCTTCTCTTTTTCCTGTGCTCTGTAAGCTCCAACACCTGAACTAGAAACTTGTGCAGACTATGGACCCCTCCTTAAAACCTTTACAAACTGCCAGCATTTTCAGACACATGGTCCCTTCCCCTCTTTCCCTTGGCACCTCAGAATCCCACCTGCAACAGATTCACCAGGTTGCTTTCCCTGCCAGCAGTGACTAGTAGTCCCTCAAAACAGAAGCTGATAACAGATTTGGACGAAAAACTTACAAACAACAGCAACCAACAAACCAGTAAGATTGATTGACACACTCAGCCAGTATAGGTAGTTTTTTTTCCCCAAATGTCTTATCATCTTATCAACTCCTGGTTTGATCTGCATGTGTTCAAAGAAGAAAGGCTCACAGGTTTCCACTAAAACCAGGGTTACAGCATGGAAGCTTCTAAAAATCTTGTAAGATCCAACTGGCTACAAAAACAAAGCTGGCTGTAAGACAACCAAGTACACACACAAAGAAACTTCCAACAGTTCAAAGTAGGCAGCAAAATAGAAAGCATGTACTACAAAGAGTTACCAGTAAGGGGATAGCAGGCAAGACATGAGGTTTCTCTAACCTTTAATGAGCTTACAAAGTCAACAGCCTGCAGAACCAGTGGTTACCAGTGCATGTGCAAACTAGCAATGCTATATTGTGCAACATCCTGCTGATTGCTGGGACTGCTGGGTAACTAGCATGTACATTGACTGGTGTACGCTGACAGAAGGGGAATACTTCATCTTCTGCAGGTAAAGAACATACAGGTACAGTCTTCCCTGTCTCAGTAGAACTGGAGACCAGACTTGGATAGATGGCTTAAAAAAGGGATCAAAAATACTTGTTTTAAGGGACAAATAAGCAACATCTGTGACAAAATTCTTAGATTGAGAATAGAATTACTCACAGCAGCAAAAGACATGAGGATCACATTCTTCATCTGCTGGCCCACCACAGGCACAGAAGTGCAGGATGGTGTCTGCTATAGGCCAATAATGGTTAGCTCCTCAGGCTTCTACATGCAGTGTGTGGAGAACAGTGTGCTGTCAAGGGACTTCTGACCAGGAGTGACACAGTGCAGCTCTAAGGAAGCCAAAGCTAGACTATCTTTGATATTGGTAATTATAACGAACAACTTCAAAACTGAAGGCACATCTGATTTTCCCCTTTGGGAAATTATACTGGATCATATCTATGCAAAAAAAGAAAAACCCACAGAAGAATTACAAGACTCATGGTTTAAGCACAAGGGATGATTAAATATACTGTAAGTCAAGATGAGTCAAGTACTATAAAATGAGCTCTTAATACATAGAAGTAAATGCAACATAGCTCTTCTGAAATGGATGAGTATTTGATTTATCAGCAGATATTAGATCACCCAATACAAGCCCTGAAAGGAAAGCAAAGTGCATTTCTTAGCTAGATGGAAGTGTCTGCATGGAATACCAAAGCAGTCCCTGTTCTCAGAAAAGGTTTTTGTCTGCTACCAACAGATAAAGCAAAGACCTCTCAGTCTCCAACACACACTGATGCAAAACTAATTATGTCAGATTCACAGGTGCTATGTTAGGCCTTATTCACAGAATCATAGAATGGTTTGGGTTGGAAGGGACCTTAGAGATCATCCAGTTCCAGCCTCCCTGCATGGGCAGGGTCACTTCCCACTAGCTCAGGTTGCTCAAAGCCCCGTCCAACCTGGCTTTGAACACTTCAGGGATGGGGCACCCACAGCTTCTCATGGCAACTTACTCCAATGCCCCACCACCCTCACACTGTAAAACAACCCCAAGCATTAACCACTACCAAGTGTTAATTCTGCTTTCCAGTGACTCAGAACCAGTGCTCAAGCCCAACCACAGGATCTAAGGATAGCATCTTAGGATGGATTGAGGCAAAAGGATAAGAGAACATGAGATCATGCTCTGAATATTGGATATAGCTGTGTTTATAATCAGGACCTCAAAAATGGTCTTAGAATGGAAGAAATCACAAACCCGGACATCCTTATGGGAGTCAGTGACCTGGAGAGTGACAGTGAAATATGCTTAAGATGGTTTGTTAGTGACCTCAGAAGGGGCAAGGGAGAGACACCATTCATCTGTAATTACATGGACAAAGAACACAGATAAAACGCTTTGAACTAAACAAAACAAATAGTAGATTAGAACAAAAGCTATTAAAAAACAACCCAATTCTGAGGGTTACTATGAAAAAACAATTCAAAGAAGTCATTACTCAAGTCATCTAAAAGCAGATTTAGTTGCTATCACTAATGAAGAATACCTTGGGCCAGAAATAACTTTGCAGTGGCTTCCTAAAAGGGTCAAGATGATTTGTCTGCCTGGAAGTCTGCACTAACAGCATCACACAAATTCATTAAGTGAATGACAAATCAAAAGGTAAATTAAAGGCAAGTTTTTTCCATTCCATTAATAAAATGACTTTCATCTAAATATCTGAATTGCTCTAAGGTGTCAACAGAGACCTTAATTTTATTTTTCTGTGTTCTCCTCTTCTCATCCCTCACAAAAGCAAACAGCCCTTAAATCTAGGCAACAAACATCTGGCTTTACACATTCAAATGAGATGCATCAAAACAAACAGAATAATTCAAAGCTGACCACAAGGTCCCACTGGCTCATTTGCTCAAGTAATTAAAAAAATATGAGCTTCACCACCAATTAACCTACTGAGCACTAATTAGCATTAATGAGGATTTGCAGTTCTTGGTATAGCTTGACCCAGAATGTCCTCCCAAGACTACTAATTGGCTGGTGGCAAAAGCAGGGCTCACAAAGGGAAGGTTAAAGTGGAAGCAGGTGTCTCTTAAATTGGATCTTCCCTGAAAAAACACACACATAGCCCAGTTAAAAAAATAAATAAAGCAGGGCCTCACTTCATTTACAAGAACTGAACTCCTCAGAAATGAATTTGTGTTTCTTCAGGAATTACTAGAAAAGATAGAGCACAGGCACACCAAAGGGGGAAAGACACTTAGCTGCCATTGGTTTTAACTCTCTGCCCTTCTGGATTATTCAGAATTCAGCCAGATACACACATATGAAACTATTTTTATTTTGTATCTGCTCTTTCACTTACTAGAAGGAAGAACCGAGTTACTAGTGAAGCCTTACCAGAGCTGCTGAAGATGACACAGAGCACAGAAGTATATCACAGCTGCTCTCCCTCTGCCTTAAAAACACACAATGAACAGTGCAAAGATACCCAGCATCCATGGGTAAGCCCAGAGGGCAAGCAAGGTACCTCTGTCCATGGGTAAGCCCTCAGGACAGGAAAGCATGCAGCTGTTTTTCCTGTCATCTGAATAGCTATGCAACCCCTCTCTCTACTGCCTGCAGGTGCAGTGTCACTATTTCTTCTATGCTATGGTGATGCTGCAGGTAAATAATTGTACCACTTGGTTTGAAACAGAAAATCCACCAAAGCTTAGGCTGAAATTCTGCCCTTAACTCCACAGCCTCACTCCTACCCATATGCATTTTCAGCCTCTTTCTTTCCACTGTCACATACTCCATTAAATATGTTGTTGCCTGAGAAGCCCTGCCTGGCCTATATTCCTTCTCCTGCTGGAAGAAATGTCTTGCAAGGTGTTGTCCTCACACTGTCACAGCAGGGAGGGAGGGAGAGAAAGGAGAAGAAGCCTCTCTCTCTTAGCTGCGGGTTAGATTTTTATGAGAGTAGAGGATACTCTTCTCCCCCTTTATAAAATTTAAAATTAAAACATAATAATGTATTTCTTCTCTACATTCCAAATAATAAATTGTACAAAAGTTTGCTGTTTCTTTGTTGACATGTTTCTGTCACTGAAATGTACATAAAATACATTAAAAAAAACATAAAATAGGAAGAGCAAGAAAAACTGTTCGAAACAGCTTTCTCCAGCTTTGATCCATTCTAATCACCAAAACGTTTATAAACAGACTGTTGATTTTCATTTCAGTCTCTTGGTTCTCAAACTCCATTAAGTTTCTTCTAAAGAAGAACCAGAGGTTTGAGCAGTATGACTTCTCCCAACATGTCACCTGGCAGAGGGGACTCACTGGTCCTTCTCTGGCTGCAAGGACACACCAAAAATTTCTGAGGGTTTATTCACAAGTTCCACCTCACACCTTTCACGCAGCCTTAACACTGATTAAAGGCTTACAGCCTCAGCCATGGTCCTGGCTCTGCATGCTCAAATACCTAGAACAACCCAGTGCTGTGGGAGAGAGGCCTGACTGGCTGAGTGAGCAAAAGTACCTCCATCCTCTGGGCTTTGGAAACGTCACAGTGAGGAATCACCCTCCTGTAAGGGGCAACAGCAGCCTTCTGCTGGTTTCTCTCTTTTGGTCCACAAACGGGAGATGTTATTTTTGGTTATCTAGCACTGGATTGCAGGAATGTTTTACTATGAGGTCAATCAGGGTAGGTGGTCTTTTTTAATTTAAAAGGCAAACAGGCATTACTGATAATGAAGCTGCAGTGTAATCAAAGGAAATCTCCAGAGCATTTCTCAAGGAAGTGTCTGAGGCATATAAACAGTAAAACAAAAATTAGCATTTTCTTTGCAGAGTCAGCATCTCCACACACTGCTCCTTAATCACTCAGGATCTAGCTGAAATAAAGAGACATACAAATCTATGCTCTTTCTGCATTTTTCTGTAAATATTCAGTAAGCCATCAGCAAAGTACCAGACTATAGCTAGAAGACCAAAGGCACAGGCACAAAGTCACCAGGCACAAACCACAGAGCAATGCAGACAGAAGAGTGGCCTGTGGCACTTGCAGGCTGAGAGGTGCAAGAAGTTACCTGTCAGAGGTGACTCCCGCACCAAGACAACCAGGCTTTATGGAGTACCTCATCCTTGTTGAGGCTTCAGCAACAGCCAACTCTCCAGGGAAGCTGGAGGTCTTATGCCCTGCCATGGTATAACAACTCCAGGCCTTGTTTCTTAGTGCAGCAGCTCCCCTCCAGCTGCTTCCCAAGTAAATGCCAGGGCCACAGGGGAGAACTTCCTTGCCCTAGAGAGGAGGCAACTATTTAAGGAACTTTGCCTCTTTAAGAGTTGTATTTGACATTATCCAGCCAAACGTTTGTCTGTTAAGTATCAAACATATCTGGATGTATGGCCCTGCAAGACTGACTTGGACCATACTTTAAGCAGCCATGCAGTGGTGAGGTCACCAAGCCTGCAATGCACTGTACTGAGCTCAGCTCACAGATGGCTGCAAGTCATTTATCCTGCCTAGATGTGAAAAGGTTGAGGGTCACACAACTTCAGCAGCAGCAGCTCCATGGATATCCTCAGTGGTGACTGACTGCTAAAGTGGTTCCTCCCTCACCAACTGGTCAGAGAATCTGATAGTGCTCTCCCCACACCATCCCACTTCCTTCAGCCTGTTTATCACATGGACCCACAAACAGCTGAGCTGATCCAACTGAGGAGATAGGGCAAAGATGGGCCAACATGACCACAGCTAGTAAAGAATAGTCTAGAAAACTCTCAAGTCAGCCCTGCAGCCACATCAACATAACCCCATGGATCCATGACCCTCACCAACCCCCCTGGAAAAACAGTGTTGTTACAGCTTGTGATTTGGCATGGAAGCAGCTTTTCTTTCTTATTACAGGAATGCAGGGCCCCAGCACGAAGAACAGCCTGCAGCCAGCATTCAGCAGCAGGTCCCCTGTCAGGTGCATGCAAGTCTACCCATGTTGCCACATCACCTCATGCCAGTGGCAGAACCATCCTGCAACAGCAGACAGGCAAAGCCATGGTGTCACGAGGTTCAGCCAGCCCTGTGTGCAGCACCTGGGCTGAGTGTAGAGTTCTGGGACCAAATTCTCTACTCCAATCCCAAAAAATCTGCTTCAAGTTACCATATCATAGAATCATAGAATGGTTTGGGATGGAAGGGATCTAAAAGATCATCTAGTTCCAAGCCCCCTGCATGGGCAGGGACACTTCACACTAAACCAGGTTGCTCAAAGCCCCATCCAATCTGGCCCTGAACACTTCCAGGGTGGGGGCTTCCACAGCCTCCCTGCATAACCTGTTCCAGTGTCTCACTACTGGAAGTTGGTCCTTAAAGCTGTACAGCTGGAAACAGGACAAAGCTTTTCCTTCTGGTGACAAGAAAGCATTATTTACATTTTCTTTTGATATTAACAAGGCAGAAAGCCAAACAGATCACTCCTTTTACTCCTAAAATCACTTGGACCATCCATTCAAGCCTTCAGTTTTGAAGCTGTTAAACTTCTTTCCAAGACTACCTTTTTAAACAGAAGCCAGTATTACCAAGCACCTTTTAAAAATAGCATATAAAAAAGCAGATAGTAAACATCACAAGCCTCTCAGAAAAGCAACAACCCTAAGAAAATAATAAATGAGATCTCTTTCTGTTTAGGGTGCCTTCCATTTCTAAACCCTGCAAACATTAAGCATGTGTTTATGCATTTCATTATACAGAGGGGGCAGGCATTATTGTCAGCTGTCCCAAAGCCAACTAACTTGACACAAAGTTAGAGCTGCCCAGTTTTGCATTCAGCCTTTCCAAAATGTGGAAATTGACTCAATATAAATGCCTGAGAAGCAGAAAAGGCTAAATGTGGCTTCCTGCTTTCCAGCTACCCTCCTTTTGGTATCAGTGCTGTTTACTTCTTGTCCGTAAGTGCCTCACTTTGCACTTACTCTAGTGGGTGCTTGGTCATATCCTCTACAGATAAGGTGGCAATACAGCTGCATTTGTGACATTCTTTTCCTACTAATTTTTTCAGAAGTAGTCACCTTGGAGGTTGAAGTTTTCCATGCTTGGTCTCTATGTAAAGTGGTTTGTTCTGTTTTGTTTTCTAAAATCCAACTTTCCAGTTTTAAAAAGTCTACTTACATACTTTGATGGAAGTAAAAATTACTTCTGTGCTCAAAAACTCAAAACTCCCATCAAGTTTTTTCTTCTTTCTCTTTAGGGAAAAAAGAAAACAGTTCAGGGCAACAATAAAAACTTAAACTTTGCAAGTATCTGGATACACCTTAGAGCTAATCCCAGGACATTTGGTTGATCTGTAAAAAAAATGCATTTCTTTCCTTTAAGCTTTTAATTATTTTCTAACTGTCCACTAAAAAAAATAATACCTAGTACAAGTTTGGTTTTCTTCGTCCTTGGTACACATAACTTTGTACCTCATTCTTTGCCACAAATCAGAGGTGTGAATGCAGGCTGTCCTGCCCCTCTTCCCAGACTGGCTTAGCCAGTGGAGAAGCCAAGGCAGACTGCTGAAGCCATTAGGCTGGACTAGCTGTTACGGAGCAGTTCTCCTGCTGTGCAGCCTGGAGTGAAGATTTCTCCTCTCCCCTGTGGAGATCCCTGGTGCCCAACCCAGTAGCTCAGGATTAGTCATCAAGGAGACTGGCCCCTTAATCAGTTTTAACTCTCATTTTATGTTCTCTTTTTTCTAATCTTTCCTTTCAATTTACAGCTTTGTTTTGGCCTTTGTGCTGATACTGTACCTCCGTCAACTCTGGCTTTGCTAGCAGATTTGATCACAGCTCTAAATCCTTCTCCAGGTCACCAAGTTTTAACCCTATTTGTGCACTGGATCTTCCTCAAGGTTATGAGACAGGCACAATCAGGATGTGAAATAATTAACTGCACCGAAGAAGGGGCATGTCAGCTCCAACTGGTTTGCACTAAAAGCTGGGGCACTTGGGTCCCCAGTGCTAGTGCCATCCCACCTCTGCTTCAGCCTCCACACTGCTCAGCTCAGAGCAACATCAAACTTAGTAACTTCAAGAACCTCACACACCAGAGTTAGAAATGCCAGAAATTAAACAATACATATTAAAATGAGAAAACAACATGATGATTCATTACTGACATGGGACAGGAGGGAAAGAGAAAGGGACAAGTGTAAAATAAAACAAAATTATGCGTTTTCCACCTACTGTACACGGATGTTTGCCATATGGAATAAAATAATTTAAAAAAGCCCTACTGATACAAGTTTATATGCTTTTTGCTAGGAAAAGGATTCTAACCTCTTTTTATTAGAAAAGCTGCAAGGAAAAAATAATAAATATGCCAGTCACTTTGTTGTGTATGCTGGTGGAGATATCTTGCCTTTGCTTCCCAGAAATAGTGTGAAGAACATCTGGAAAAACTGATAAAAAGACCCTGAAACCTCAAAACCAAAATACAGCTCTCCCTTCTTCAACTCCATCTTATGCTCTGCTGCACTGGATGGGCCGGATTCAGATCACAGTCCTGCATATCCTGAGTAAATAGGTGGAAGTCAACACATTCATGAAACAAGAATTTGGCTCCAAACATCCAGTGCCATTTAACCAGCTGAAAATTTAAGACAGTTTGTTTCAGATAAGATGCATTGTACCCTCTGATATGAAGGGGCCTTACTGGCACAGTCTCCCTATTCAAGTGAATGCAATTTGAAATGCATCAATAAAGAGACAAAGTGCTTTGATATATAATGAGCCCAAGCCTTGTTTCTCTTGATCTTAATGAAAAAGCTTGCCTCTTCTTCAGGAACCATGAGATCAGACCTTCAGCTCATTCATGGGTTTGTTAAGAGAAAAGTTAAGTCTGTTTTACCATTTCTGCTCCTGTCAGCACAAGGCTGAGGCTCTGCTGCTCTCAGCTCTGCGCACAGCCACAATCCCAACTCAGGTTTCCCACGTTCTCCTCTCACTTCTTCCCAGGGACCTGTGCAGTGAGCAAGTCTCCATCTGTACCAGTTTCAGCCCACTAATTTCCCACCAGGTCACGCAGCTATTGAAATGAGATAGACATCTGCCCTGTTCCACCAAATAAAACCAAGGCTAAGATAAATAAGACAGCTCACTCTCAGGGTGAGAGCTGGTCGTGCATGTTTCACTAAAGCAACAGAGTTAGATTGGTGAAAAGCACTTAAAAGAAAGAATCTCTACCAGTGGGTCTCCTTGTTGAAGACGGCAGCTCTCCAAGGTCTCTCCACTGTGTTTTATGTACATCAAAAACCTGTTTATGAAATGGACATGAAAGAGGTGGCAGTGGGCATCTGAAAACAGCAAGACTGAAGAGGCATACTGAAAAGTGCTGGGCAAAAGTACATTGCAGCCCTTCCTTGTTACTCACAGCTGGACCTTGCTGGTTCTGTAGTCCTTCCCCTTCCTCTTTGTTAAAGAAAAGACACTGCCTCCCAGATTTTTGAATAATTCAAAGAAATCCTTCCCAGTACTTCAGTGATGTAGGCACTTTCTGCAGCACCCCAGACAGGCCCTTCAGCTCATTGGGAAATCTGCATATTATGAAAGTTACATTGTTCTTCAGTATCTAATCTTCTAATTTCAGCCACTGACCGATTAAAAATAGAACAGAGAAACAACCAAAAAGCTACTTCAAAGGCAGCTCTCTGGCAATTCCAAGACAGGGACACCCTCTGAAACAGGAAATCTACTGTCACAAAGAGAGTGCTGCACAGCTTTGCTTGCTCTCCATTAGTTGGGCAGTGGAGCAATAAAGTGACATGAGTTTCCAAAGTAAAGTTTGCTTTGGTCCCTAATCAGGCTTTACTCCACCTGAACTCCTGCTGACTTCAATGAGAGGTTAGATGGAGTGAAAAGTGAATGAGGACTTGAAGATTTGGCCCTTTATGAGCCAAGATTTAGTTGTAAATTTATTTAAAGACACAAAAATCTCTGCAGCTGAACTCAAAGCCACTTTTGAATACAAACCTGTAGAAAAAACAGTGTTTGTTTTCTTTCTGTAAATCTTGCATGTTAACATGATTAGGTCTGCTGGGCAGGTGTCTCCACATGTCCATGTTTGCTTTGGCACATGAGCTGCCCCTCTCACCTCTCCAAATTCACGTAAATTTAGTGTTAAATCCTGCTCTTTGTTACTTGAGAGTGGCAGGGAGCTGCTCTCCCTTCCTGCACCAAGGCTTGCTCACATCACAGCTGGGCTGGAGTCCAGCCCAGCGTGCCGGGTGCCAGGCTTGGGGGGGGCAGTGCAGGTACTCATCTTCCACAAGCAGGCAGGCAAGCATGGCATGGGATCCATCACCAGCCCCTTACTGCACACTCCCTCTGCTTCTCAAGCTATTTGTGGCATTGCCAGTTTTCCAGATACTTGTTTCCCCTGATGAAATCCCCCTGCTCCTGGAACCACCTGATTTTGCAATCATTCCAGCTTACTTTTCATGGAAGTTTTTAGCTGCCACATGAGATAGAGAAATGAGAACAGGACCCTTTGTAGCTCAGAATAATATACTTGATATAACCTCCAAGCCTCACCCTGATGGTATTTGCAAGGTTTTTGGGACTCAGCTGTAGTTCTCAGGGTGCTGACACTTTTGCCTGCATGGACCAGACACTCCCTGATCTACCACTTGCCTTGCTTTTGCTCCCTGCCATGGGAAAGGCAAAAATTGGCACTTACTTTTTTAGATCAATACAAGCAAATTCCATTTTTAGAAACTGTTTCAGGGGGCTAAAATTCAGAAGGATATAAAGAGCACTAGCGAAGACATTTTTTACTAACTTGAAGAAGTGTGTCTAGCAAGAACAGCTGGCAGGGTGAACACCTACAGGTGTATTTAGGTATTAAGTGGCACATGTACATCTCCCAACATTCCTTCCCCAAGTGCAATGAAGACCCAGGTACTACCCCGTTCACATTTCCTAGAAATTCAGCTGAGCCACAGAAAACTGTTGGCACCCTGTTGTGCAAGCCTGGATGCACTCACTGCTTTCTGGCCTTTGTGAATTGCTTTTTATTTAGCAGATTAATCCTAAACATCCAGATCTTGCACCTCATTTTTCTGTCTAAGGTCTAGGCAATGATAAAAGCAATTAGCTCCCTAAATCCTTCTCTTATCTGTAATTGGGTGTGATTTTTTTCTTGTTTGTTTGTGAAGAACACTGAACAAAAATAGCATCCGCGATGTGGGCCAAGAAAATAGACCTTGACGACAGCCAGCTCATCTTCCACAGCTGCCTGAACAAACCAACACCTAATGGATATGTTTTCAGGAACACTTCTAACCAAGAGCTAACACTGTTACTTGGAGGTGATGGACAGAACTGTTGCAGTTTTAACAAACTCTCCACTTTGCAATAGAAATCAGAAGACTGGTTACCTTCCTTTCCTGCATAGGGTCAAATCTCAAGAGCAATGGGACTGCGGGCAGGAGGGGAGACCATCTCAGCAGTCCTCATTTCCACTAGCTTCAAGGAAATTTTTTTAAAAATTAAGAACATGAACCAGAGAGGCTCTAACTGCAGAAAGTTCTCACTCTGCCTCTTTCCCACCCTCACCCTTCCCTTTGGACAAGCACACGATTTCTAGCAGGTGTGAAAGAGCCAAGAGACAAACAAAAGAGATAAAAGACAGAACAACTCTGAAGAGCACTCAGGAGGCCACATCACAAGCACAGCACACCAGCTCCTAGAGGCAGAGGCACTCTACCATTATCTAGTTCACAGATGGACCACCCAGAAAATCTGGGAGCAATTAGGAAGGAGAACAAACAAATGCATGGAAAGAAGGGGGAGGGAGAATGGGAAGGAGGGCCAGAAGAGATTCCTTACATCATCTCCATGCAAACGTTTTGAGAATGAAGTGAAGCTATATGGAGGAGGAATGCAGATGAAAGTTTTCAGTGAGAATGCAATAAAATCAAAGGCTATGAAAACATGCAGTGTATGAATGAATTACAACATGGCCATTACATTTACAGAAAGTCAGGACAGTGTGTAAACAGAGAAAAAACCCATCAAGTTACTGGAGACACACACATGCACATATAAACAGATCAAATGCTAACTGTCTCTCTACTAACAGCATGTCAACCCACCCAGAGACTCATCAGGCAAAAAGCTGACTCATTCTCCTCTTGAGCTCTCAAGAACTGGCACTGAATACTGTTAGGAAAACAAAAATGCTACCAACTAGCACCAATGCAACTTTACATCTATGCATGGATAGGAACCAACAGCCAAGTAGCTCATACTACCGGAGTCGTGTGCCTGGGAACCACCAGTTTCTGCTGGCCTGGATTCCACTCGCCTGGCATCTCACCAGTCTGCTAGTCAGGACCTCACAACACCAAGTTACATATTTCTTGCCCAGGAGGCTGACCTGATTTTGGAACCAAGCACTTTGGCTCCAACTGATTTCAAGGTGACCACTCAGCCCTCCAAAAACAAAGCTCATTTTAAACAAAATGCCTGATTTCAGGCATCTTTGCTGGTTTGAATTGTGGCATAGAAGACTGCATTTGTTGACCAGTGCTGCAAAGTTTGCCTTTTCTTTTAAAATTATTTGACATGCAGTTTGTGACTTTTGCAAGTAAGCACAATTTATAAACTGTGTTTTGTAGGATCCAAAAGTTACAGCAGAAAAATTACTCATAATAAAAACTGAACATACCGAGTGTTTTGAAGTGATCCTAATCAATAACACTGTGTTTACTTTATCTTGGCCTCCAAGAAGTGAACTCTGGTCACTAAAGAAATCTTATAAACACATTAAAGTTCACACAAACATTTTTTTAAAGCTTTTGAGTTTTCTATAATCTTGGTAAATTCCTGTCCTGAAAATTTTCCCTAAAAAAAAAAAGTGCTTATTAACTCATGAGTTCAGCTGAAAAAAAATCTACTATCTGCTCCTCTTAGCAACAGCTACAATATGGCAATTAGTTTACCTTAGAATAGACATCAAAGGCTCAAAGGATGACCCTGCCCCAGAAGAACAAAATCTTTTAAAAGCCCCATTCCACTCAGTTTGCTAGTTTAGAAGGTTTGCTAAAATCCAGTTTAATGATCATGTAGTTTCTTAGCAAGTCATGTGGTGCCATATTGTATAAGGAACAGAAGAGTTAGTTCTAAAACCTTTTTGAACTTGGGGAGCTTTTCCGACCAGCTGATGCAGAACCGTATTCTGAGATGGTAAATGAAACTGTTGGATGCAAAAGCCTCACTATTGTTTTCTTTAGCTTCTTTCAGAAGAGACAAAAGTTCCCACACAACACATACTCTCCCCTTACAATGAAAGATTCAATAATAGCAATATGTTCAAGTCCATATGGCATGGATGTAAGGGAGAGGCACAACGAGAAACTGAGAACTCTGAAAGCAGGGGCCTGTAAGCTGCAGTGGAAAAAAGCAAAAGCATAAAAAAACACTTTAGGTGAACCTGAATGAGGTTGCAGGGTACACTGGATTGGCCAGTTCTCCTTTTAGCTACAGTCTAACTCTCTGCATATCCCGAGTCACGGACAGTTCTCTCCCCTAACATGGTTATCAGATTTTTTTTTTTTTTTGATGACAAGCAACAAAGTTCTTCAAAAACAGTCTGATCCAGTGGCCAGGTAAAAGCACTACATGTTACCAGGCAGGAAACTGACATACAGTTTCTAATACAGCCTCACAGCAATAACCCTGGAGAAATGAAATTGGAAGGGCTGATTTCAGCTGGGGCAACAGACATATATGAAAAGGAACAACAATAAATGAATAGGAGAGAAGACTTCTTATCCCATCTGGAATCAGGTTTCAATGGTGAATGAGAAATAGTAAGGAGAGAGGAAAAGAAGGGTCTGTTTTAAACATTAGCACAGACTTGCCCCACCTCTTTCCATTACTGTCACGAAGCATGGCTTTTCCCAGCTCTCTCGTCTTCGTCTCCAACTCCTGAACTTGCTCCAGCAAAGTTTTATGGTAGGTATGCCTGGCCCTGTACCACAAGGAAAAACAAAACAAAAAAGCCAAGTGAACATTTGTTTTGCTACAAACCCCTCATTTTACTTCTCCTCTGAGAGGCACGGAGCCTTCCCTTGGAGGATTTAGGAAACATGGCACAATGTATGTCAGTCTGGGTTCAAAAAACCTGGGAAATACTACATAAGAAATGAGAAACCAGAAGGACTTCAAATTCAGCAGAACTCAGCTTCCACACAACGCTCCAAGCAAGCAGCAAAGCTGCAGGACTGTGGAGCCCTGACACTGCTGCCGTGGGACTGCTCAGGGCCCAGCGTTCAAACAAAAGAGCTGGGATTCATTGAATATTC
Organism: Apus apus; assembly: GCF_020740795.1. Taxonomy (NCBI): domain Eukaryota; kingdom Metazoa; phylum Chordata; class Aves; order Apodiformes; family Apodidae; genus Apus; species Apus apus. Next base: position 20,415,034 of record NC_067282.1, read on the forward strand.
ATGGCAGTAAAACATGATTCCACTCTGTCTTTTGAGCTATGCATGGCACTCCTCTGAAAACCTGAGGAGAGTCTCAGATGATAATTGCCATTCAAGCCCCTTTATTTTCATTTATCAGTCTCACATGACTTGGAAAGGCACTTCTTTTCCCGCTGAGCTTTCAGAGTGACAGCAACAAGACTGGCTGTGTCCTGTTTTCTCAGCTTGGGAATTCAAAGAGCAATCTGTGTACCACACACACAACAAAAATTTGGACAGCCACGTCTGCTGTGAAGAGACCTGGACCATTTTTTCCCAGTTTCACCTTCTGCTCCAGTGCTAGTATACCTAAATTACCTTGATCTAAAGAGAAAATCTAGTTCCTTCTGTCTCAACATGTACAAAGCAATAATAAAGAACACAGGAATCTTTCTCCAATGGGCAGTTTTTGATCAGCTTCCTCTTTTGTGTCACTCGAAGGAGGACAAGCGTCCCAAGAGATAATATTGATCTGCATGTGACTGCACAGTAAACCTAAAAACAAGATGGACCCAAGTTGGCTCAGACATCACTTGCTTCACGATATTAAAATAACATTCTTCAACTCTAGGGATGGCAAAAACTTCTTTACATGTTTTACAAAAACCTTACATGGAGACACTATAATTTTCCACCAGTGATGTAAAACAACATCAAACTCCCACTAGCAGGAAAATAGCAACTAATGTATACGTAATTAAAATATAATGAAGATGCATTTTTAAAAAGCAGTACTCTTGTTATTACTTCCATAGGGAATAAGAAACAAAGACCATAACATCCTTGCCTATACTATTTTAGATTACTGTGCTTTGATATTAATACTGTTATCCAAGTCCTCTGGAGTTTGCATTGCTGGATGAGAAACTAAAATGAAAACTACCTTTCAAAACACATCTGCATTTAAGAGGAAAGAAGTGAACAACAAAAAACAAAGCAGAGCAAACTCTGGAAGTAAACAGTATCAGGTTGTAGTCAGAAAAGCAGCCTATTAAAACAAACCACCAAAGGTGTGTTGTTTGCAAGGGAATGCCAATGTACTATGATGGAAGAAATCTGTAGCAAGGGTATTTTTTAAATGCCTAATGTTTCAAGAATGTAAGATTACAAATAGCTGCACAGAAGTTAGTTAGATTCAAGTTCCTATAACTAGATAGACTAATGATCAGATTGGTCTCCTCTTTGAGGAAGAAAAACTACAGCAATTAAAATAAGAAAGATTTGAGCTATTAATTCTTACAATCTTTACAGCTGACTTCACTATCACACTCTTTAACTTGAGTAAATACATTGAAAATTTGACCTTAAACTCATATCTTACGTTTTAAAGAGGCTATACCTACTATTGCAAATTTGAACACTGAGCACGTTTGGAACTTGTAAAAATCCTTTATAACAAGTTTTCCCATAGATCAGAACACAAATCCCCAAGATATCCAATCTCTCCCAAGACTGTATGTTCATCTTGCCATCCAGCAGAAGAGATCAGAGATGTTTTCCTTTTCCCTTAGTGTAAATCCTGAATTCAAAATTTAACAGAATAGAGTCTGAGCAACAAAGTCCAATTAGTGCAGCCCAGCACAAGGAAACATAGCACTGGTATTTCATAATATGGAAAAAATACTGTTGTCCTGATGTCAGGGGTACTGATATATTTTGTAAGTAGTGTGAAATGATGAAATATATGGGCTCTGCTGTGGCTGGCTATCCATAAATCAACAATAAACCCACAGGTAAATATTATGCATTGAGTCACTCCTTCACTTAGAAGCAAGAGCATCCATGGAAAAGTCAGTAATTAAATATTTATAAAAGGGCCTGAGCTAACCTATCCATGTGTTTCTCCAAAAACAAATACTGAAATATAGCATTTCAATTGCCTCAGAGTCTGGGCTTGCTCCCATCAAAGACAACTGCAAATATTCCTTGGACTGCTGGCAACAGGATTGGATACTTCATAATTTTTTTCACAACAGCACATTATTAACTTTTCATACAGAAGACGACAGGTAGGAGTCTTAGCTTTTACCTTGTACTTTATAAGCAGCCCTGGATACATGATCAGCCCTCAACAAATTATTAGCTCATGTTCAATGCTCCTGTTCAGCTGAAAGCCAACGTGTTACACGAAGACAAACTCACTTTCCTCTCACAGACTGGGATATTAGATGCCAGACCATAAGAACAGGTAAAAGGTTATCTTTGTATTTTGGGTGGCCCTTTGCCTTCCAAGCCAGGAAAGTGTGTAGCTTCACTTCATTGCCCTAGGTGGATATTTAGGGGGTTCAGGAGGCTGGAATCTGCCAGGGAGATGTGCAATTACATTCATAAACTTTTTTTAAACATGGTGACACCTCTACTCTGGCTCATTAACCTCAACACCATGTTAGGAGTCTTGTGTTCCAGGGACTGCAAGTGTGTGCGAGGATGGGAAGAGCTCCTGGTACCTTCTCTCTTATTCACACTGCAAACCTATCAAGTGCAACATGTCTCTTCCCAATGGTAAAAGTAAAGATCATGAAGATTTTGACAAAAATTTGAAGGCTCAGGAAATTTTTTGCTGTAACACTAAGTATTGAGCCATCAATTATTAATGAATTCTTGCCTAATTTTGCTGGAATATGCTCTGTGTTTTTATGATTCCCACATAGCTTTGTGGCTCAGTTATTTTGGTATTTCCTAGCACCAGTGGTATGTATTCAAGTGACATGTGCCAACTGTGAGGAAGCACTCACCTTATTAAACTCTGCTCATTTCAGTGGTAGCACAACTGGGACTTTTATAAGGCAAAAACCAAAACAAATCCACTTAACTCAGTGTAGTGGACCAAAGCTAACAATGTAGTATTGCAGCCATGTATTAATAATAAGCTTCCTTCTGTTTTTTAAAGAGTTTTCGCATTTCCCCGATCAACTTAAGAAAGAAGGAAAAAAAATAAACCCTGGAGCTGCAGAGAACATGGGAGATAAGAGGTGTGTTGACAACTGTAGCCTGTGTAACAAAGGGATCATGTAAAACTAGCTGTTGCTTCCAGCATTACAAGTTTTGATAGTGGATGCAACACAGCAGTTTACAAAAATAAATCTGTATGGGTTTGAAACACTTTTGTATCCCTCGTAACCTTCTTCCAGAAGAAAACTCTGTACTGTATTTATGGTTTTATGGCAGTATTTTGTACTGAAATTAGGTATGTACCTTTTGGGCTACATGGATGTTCTTTTTGGGGACACATGCTTCATGTCTAAAAGAAACTCAAAGGGATAAATTCCATGACCATGAGAAGTCAGAGCTGCTGGAATTTTATGGCCAAAACCAGATTCTGCTGAATTACAGACAGCAATGTGGTATAACCACTGCTGTGGAAATCTGCTGGCTGATTTCCAGTGTCTTTGGGCTCAAGTTTTCAATGGCAAGCCTCTCGGAAAGGAAACAGACCTCTACTCCTTCCATATGGCAATGCTGATAGTGGTGTCATTTCATTTATCCTAGTTAAAACGTTAATGGTGTTAATTTTTCAGTGATGGGTTAAAAAAAGAAGTTCTGCTCAGAGAACAGATTTTTTACTTAATGTTGATAGGAGCCGCCTGTTTAAAATCTGTTGGGAAAATATCCAGTACATCAATCATACAAGTTTGTCTTGAGGGCTTCACAATCTCTGTACATTCTTGGTCTAAACCACGGAAAGGATTATGTTGCTGAGATTTCTCTAAGAAATATTAAAAAGCAGGCTGAGTCAGTAACAGAGTTTTAAATGAGTAATAGCTGAGGATGAGCCTGCCTTGGTCTGGCCTGTTTTACAATTCTTGTGTAATTCTGTCGAGAACTGATAAGAACAGAGGACAACTTTGGGACATTCAACTATGATGAAAACATCTCAAGAACTAAAGCATAATCTTGGACCATCTAAATATGAGCCGCAATGCTGCAAACAGTTCAGCACCTATTCAGCTTTAATAACAAAAGTAGTCCGACTGGCTTCTAAGCAGGCAATTTTAAAGAATGCCTGACACAGGAGCAGGGCCTGTTATGCTGAACAAATCCTAAGACTTTTTTTTCCAGAGCTTTAAAAATCAGATCACAGACACAGCTAAATATATACATTTAAACATTTTAGCCTCAGCTTTAGAATTTTAAAGTAATTTTCTATTGGAGAATTTTAATGAGTGTAACAAAAAACCCTTTAGTGTGCTAGACTGTTAAGTCTTGGTTTGGCCCCAACAGAAATGTTACACTATGGCACCTAGTTTTAATTTTAGCAGCGTAGCTCGTGAAAATTAAGCTGAGGAATAAATTAGGAAAACATTTAAGAAGTATTTACTGATTGGTAGATTTGCCTACTACCAGTTTAATTTAGCTGTACTATCAACCCCGTAGGAAGAAAAAAATATTTTCAGATATATGCATATGACCTGATTTATCCTTTTACACCTGTGTTTGGGAAACTTCCTGCTTTCCTCCCTCCTGTATTTTCTGCATTTTTCTGTAAAGAAGATCGGCAGAGTTGGCAGTGTTAGGTTTCTGGTTGGACTCTGTGATCCTAAAGCTTTTTTTCAACCAAAATGAGTTTATGATTCTAATAATCTTCACTTAAAGCCTTTGTGACAAGTGACAAGCTAACCCATACTCCCTTTTCAACACCACCTAGGATCTGCCTTTTTGCCCCAGAGTTGGAATGGCCTGGGTCCTCTGTCCTCCTTGCATGAAGTTATTACATATCCATGCAATAAAGCCTTCTTGGTTTAACACAGCTTTCCAAGGGAAAGGATGAAAGCTTTGGTGCTTAAGACACTTAAAAGCAAGCTGAACAAAACATGAGAAGTTCTAAATGAAAGTCATACTTCTGCATTTCAAGTTGCAATGGTAGAGATTGTGAGTTGCTTCTCTTTAAATCAAATTGTTGAAATTGCTTTCCTTCTGCAATGCTTTGAAACCACAGTTTTGAGGGAAGGGGATTACACAGGCTTGTATTTCACAAGGCTTGTTCCTCCTCCCTGGGCAGGGAAGGAATTGTTAAGACTTCATTTCAAACATAGAGTGCAGAGCATTGCTCTTCTCTCAGTTAAGTCCTGGAGGACCCACTGTGGAAGGAGAAACCAAAAAGAAGCTTAAAAAGAACTGGGAGGTTACTGGTATGGATTAGAGTGCAACATTTTTACTTTCTACCTAACCTTAGTCAAATTGAATTAATTATTTGCTCCTTTGTAGAAACAGGAAATCTCTGATGTCTCATTAAAATTTGCCTTCAGCTAAAGGGTACACAACACAAATAATCATCATCTTTACTCAGACAAGACTGCCTCCTTCAGGTTCAGGACTCACTATTAATTCTCTCACATTGCCGGCTGCATTGGCAGGTGAGAAATGACTCTCACTTGACTTTGCTCAGAGATCTTTCAAATTAATATCACCAGTTTGCATTCACTGAAAGGCTTCTTAGCTCGTTACAGAACAATGCTGGACAGGACAACTTGTGCACACAGAATAATTCCTACAACACCAAGAGGACTGGTTTGGGACTTACGCTGTCCATGCCACGTCTTTAACAAGGCACGCAGTGGGCACGAGAAACAAGCCAAACCAGAAGTATCCACATCTTAGCACCATTCCAGCCTGTGAAACAAACAAAAATCATTAGCATATTCAAACCATTACGTGTTAAGTGGTTGTGTACAAGGAAAAGGTAGAGTAATGGCATCAAACAGGTACTGCAGCCATGATCTAGATGATGTTGAAACATGGTGGTGGTAAGTCTCATTAATCCTAGCAGAATTTAGGCATATAATTAACAAACAGCAATGCCATTTCTCATCATGGTAATTCTTTATGTTCTCAAATTCCTTAGAATTAAAAAAATAATTCCTTTGACCAAACTGTCCACTTTTTGGATCCAGGCAGAGATATTTTCACTCATTAAGTGCATCGTAAATATGTTCAGCTTGCACGTTTAACTATCTTTTTTGCTCTTTGCTTACTCTCTTTCTACCCACTGTTCTAAGTCTCAGAGCAGCAACAGACTGACCTGAAAAACACAAACACTTTACACTAAAATGTTTCAGTCATATTCCACTTAAATACAGCACTTCCTGTTCAAACTACTGCTGCCTGAAACGCAGAGTGGGAAAGACTCACTCCTGTCCCACAAATGACTTTTTTTACAAACAAAGAGCTCAAAGTTTACGTTTGCATTTTTCTCATTGTTGTAATGCTCGAAGAAAAAGCTCAGTAGGATTTGAGAAGGAAGATATCTGGAAGCCCTGGAAGTCTCAGGATACACATATAGCTATGGAACAATGTTGGAATATAGCACTATTTACTGCTATCTTAGGTAATTAGAATCTTTTACAGATAAAATAATGATGACTAAGGCCCAGGTTTGCTACAAGGAAGACTTGAGATAGCCTCACCACTTCTTGCATCCACACACACAGTTCCTATAAGAATAATTTAGGTTCTCTACCACATTAGAAATGGATTTATTTTTTTTTTTCTGTAATGACCCCGGCACAGCACACAATTAAAACAGGCACTGAAAGGTGTCAACAGCATTTCCAGTGGTTAGCCACATCTGGTTCCCTTGCCAGTTACAGACACTGCCACATCCCTTCCCCAAAACTCTACTTGGCAATATTTTGTATGTCACATACAATACACATGACTCTACAGACATCCATGTGTGACATTGCTGATGGCAGGGAGGCCTATACCCATGGACGTTGAACTAAAGCAGCTGCCTCCCCAGCATAAAGGCTCAGCTGTCCCTGCAGCACACAAGAAAGTAGCAGTCCATCAGGCTCAAGTGTCAGAGCATTTTACAAACAAAGGTGGTCTGAAAAAAAAAGTTTGTCTCAGCCTGGAGAAAAGAAGGGTCCAGAGGGACCTCATAGCAACCTTCCAGTACCTGAAAGTGGCCTACAAGAAAGCTGGGGAGGTACTTTTTACAAGGGCCTGGAGTGAGAGGACAGGAGGTAATGGATTAAAACGTCAAGAAGGGAGATTTAGATCAGACATTGAGAAGAAATTATTTTCTGTGAGGGTGGTGAGATACTGGAACAGGTTGCTCAGAGAAGTTGTGGTTGCCCCATGCCTGTAAGTGTTCAAGGGCAGGTTGGCTCCAAACAACCTGGTCTAGTAGGAGGTGTCCTTGACAATGCAGGGGGGTTGGATCTAGATCATCTTTAAGGTGTCTTCTAACCCAAACCATTATATGATTCTATGAAGTTAAGCTACAGAACATGGAACCAAACAAAACACCTACTAGCCTTCAAAATACATTGTGAGAAGACAACTTTTGTGATTATACCCTTTGTAAGACATACGTGATAGATCGCAACAGAAGGAATTTCCACCACTCTCTACAGCAAAGCTTTGAAACTGAGCAAAGCCACCACATTGCATTGCCAGGATGACCACCACTAGCAACTAGCATCTTCTCCCAATGATGATCTCTGTTTAAAATTGCCCAGCCCAGCTCAGTCATATTTAGCAGCAACTTGCCCTCAGGTTGCCAAGTAGCGAGTACTTCCAAAAGCATTTTTGGCTTTTGAATATTAAATCCTCCATGTTGTTGCTGGTCTGACAGATCAGTGGTAAATCTTGTACTGAAACCAAGAGCAAACTAGACTGTGCTAAAACATTTATGGACACTTTGCCACCCATACAGACAGTATGCAAACACATTCCAGTCCCAGAATCAGCTCTCAGTTATTTGTGAGCCCTCATGCCTATTTTCATATCAGAATGCCAGTAGTATACAGGCAGTTTTGAGCTATGCTTATTTAAGGAAAAGGATATGCAGGAATAAGAGGGAAATCTTAAACTTACTGTTAGCCAAGAAGCTGAACTGTAATAACACAGTGGCAAAACATAATGAGATTTATTCCCATGCTTTGCTTTTATTTGGCTGTGACCCTGCAAGCACTAGCAATCTAATTACATCAGCATTTCCACTGACCATCCTTCCATCGACTGTGCGATTAAAGGCTCAACACGGCCACAGTGTTCTCAATGCATTTTTTGCTATTTTTGCTTCAAATATTTTATGTTCCACTTTTCGCTTTTCTAGCTGAAAGCAACCCAACACACTTCCAAAGTGCAGAACAATCTGAGTAAGCATTCAGTAGAAGTTTAAATGCTATTACTGTTGTTATAAATGTTGACATCTCGGTCAATGGCTATGAATTTGGACATGTCACATGCTAACCAGCTCAACACCAAAAAAATGTCAAGGCAAATACTTTTTGCCTGCAATTATACATTTTACTACAGTAGAGTCCAAAACCTGCACCGTAACAGTAAAACTATCCATCTCTTCTGAACCCTGTCAGACACTCACTACTGGCAAGTCTTTTTCCACATAACCCGCTCCAAGATTTTACTCCATTCCTGAGCTCTGCTAAAAGATTCCTTCCCTGCTCATCTCTGGTTTCCTCTCAGTTGCATGACTGCTATGCTGCATGCCAGGGAACTGGTTTGTCTTGCATGCACAGCTCTGCCTCTGAACTCTGCCTCCTCTCCGGCAGGGTTCCACCATCTGCTCACGGGACAGAAATCACCTAACACATTCTGGGGACACCCACAGACAGTATTCCTAGGATATTCTCCAACTTGCAGGATAGAGGGCAGGGTTTACGAACAGGAGCCATAGTAAGAACACCTACATATCACAGCAAAGCACTCCTCAGGCTCCACAGCTGTTGCTGTGCTCCATTCCAGTTGTTCAGCTACTCATGAGAGCAGTGAACACAGGGCTGAAGTACATGGCATTGCCATACCCACCCTTCAGCTACCAGTTATCTTGTCCAGATAAGAAAAGCGGAGCTACTGAGCAGGAACCACCACAATTTAAAATCTTTTTTTAGAAGGTCAAAGGGAGGAGGAGAAGAAATAGTTTGTTTTTTAAACAAATTCAAAATTTGACCAGCTCTGTCATCACACAGGCCCCATGATACGCAGCTAAGTAATTTTTACTCTACTGCTGTAAACATTAGTGACTAGCACATCCAAAGCAAACTACCAGAAACCATTAATCACATGGCACCCCAAAACCTAATGCAAGTCCTCCTGCTGAAGATGCCTAAAATACTACTACAATTAGTAGACTGACTTCCAAGCACTGACAAGGCTGCCACAATAAAATCACTGAGGAGTGACAACATTTGTTAAAACAAAATACTAGGAACAAGAAATAAAAAAACCTTTGCTTCAGTTATTCCGACTGAGGAGTGAAAATTTAAGTCCTAGTACCTTTAACCTCTCATAAACTTGTTTTGTAAGGGTAAGTAGTTTCTTTTTTTTTTTTTTTTAAACACAGCAACAAAAAAGCAATAGTACTGGCCCATCAGAATGACTCGTAAGATCTGCTCTGTATTATTATTTTAGAAAGCCTAGGTTAAGTTTTCTTCTGCTTTGTTTGTTGGCTTTAAGTCAAGAACATGCTCTATAAAAGCCTATCAACCAGCAGGAAATAGGTTGCTTCAAAAAATCTTAAATTACAATGCAGAATAAGTTTCAAACTCTTTTCTCCATTTTACTACTCTTTCTTAATATGCAAATATGCATCATTCAAAGTTTACTTCTCTACCAATAGATGGTGACACTATTTTCAACACAACTTGAAAGGGGAAAAACAAGGCCAGAAGGGCTCAGGGGTGGGAAGTCAGTTATCCACACTGTTTTGGTAGCCTTACCATAGCATGGTTGGACAACCAGGGTTCAGTACATGATTCAGACAAACCACACAGGGATCTCAATCATCTTACATAATTCATGAAAAGTGAGATAAAATGTAAATTAATATATTGAATAATAAATACTTTTTATTACTTCATTTTCTCCTATATCCATGCATCCTAACTAATAAAAAATGGATAGAAAAAGCATAAGATCATGATGGAAACAGCTGGCTTTATATTGACAGTGTGACAGAAACTATTATTGCAAGTGTGCCTGGATCCTGATCGTAGCTCTCTCCACAAGGCATGGATAAGGACCCAACAGGTTCCTCAATTATGATGTCAAATGCCACTTTTATACACTAGAGATCCAAGTCCAACCTGCAGTCAAGTGACCACAGTCAGGTCACTTTGGTCCTCACTAGTCAAACAGACAATAGCATGGCACTGCCTTGGGCAGCACTGGGGAAAGAAGACAGGTAGAGGATGGCTACATGATTATTGTGAGGTGTTGACACATGATAATAGCAAAAGAAACATTCACTGCCATCACTGAGATACTGTTGATCTAGACATCTATGACACTGAAGGATCCAGCTGACAACAGATGTGGCTGGAGCTGCAGGTGCAACTTCAGGACTCTTGGTCCTGCTGCTTCATCTGCACTGCCCCGATAACCAAAGCAGAAAGCAGTGAATCATCAAGAGGCAGTTAACCCCACCTTAAGGCAGTCAACTGAGATGCACCTGGTAGACATCTCTGCTAGTACCTCTCCTCCATCAATTCTAGACCAGTGACTCTGAGCTCACCACTTAAGAAGGGCTAAAGCTGGGGGAGGAGGATCCCGGTTGGTGACTCTGCTCCCATCCCATGCTAGGCAAGTGACTTGAAAGCACATTTGTTATTCAGTCAAGGAGTACAAGGAGGACAGTCTTCTTCAAAGCCAGCCTCAGTCCACCTCTCTGATGCACCACTCCTAGGGTCTCTGTCATTTTCCCACTGATGAGAGGGTGCTGCTAGCTTGGGCAAACTATCCCACTCCATGTATCTTGAAGTCCCAGTGCCTCACTTGATGGCAAGGTGTGTGTACAAATATATTACTCTTTGTGATTGGGCATTAACACTGGGACACATTATAGCAATGCTCCTACTTTACTCTGGAAACTCCTTGATTCCTGGGAAAGACTGTCTTTCATTTGCTCTGCAGCAACAGGGTTGATTCAGAAACTGCTTTAAAGGTCCAGAAAATACTTGCAGTAGAAAGTTAAACACACACTAATCTTGAAATTGTTGCTCTTCTAGTGATGTTGTATCTTTGACATCTTTGCTGCAGGTATTGGCTTTTTGTTGTGGTTTTATTTTTTCAATGCTTTTCATGAGTAAGTCTGAAGTCTAACTTCAGTAGGAAGAGGAACAGATTCCACGCATAGAAAAACTATAATAGATATGAATGGTATCCCTGTGCAACCTGCAAATATCTGATGCATTTATACAGTTTGCAGACCAGCACCCAGCCCTTTTTTCCTTTAGGAAATGGCATCCTCTGAGCATTCTGGGTCCTCTTAAGACTGAGGTCTTAAGTGTTTCAGTGCCAGCACTGGACAGTTTTCTTGTTTTAAAACATCTTGAAGTTTTAACTTGAAAGGACAAAAATATTAAATCTTTATCAACCAAGTGGCTGAGTAGATCTTAAGGAAGCAAAGGACTTGCCACACACTAACAACGTAAGCACGTGCCATGCAACAACTGGAATACATTGTGTCATAGAGCAATCTATTTTTCATAAACTATTCTGAAGACATCAACCAGCAATGGATTTCTCCCACTTTAAATAATAAAACAGCATTATGTAGATTCAGTCAAAACCTCCTGTTGTGTCTATCAGCTTATAGGGAATGATCACTATCTCTTCCCCATGATGTTACATTGTACAAAACACACAAATTTTGTTATACTTACTGTATTATACGAGATCCTTGAAGTGCTACAAATATAAGACCTACCTTAAAGACCAAATATATTAAAACCCAAGGGCAGAAAGATGACAAGAGTTTACTCATGGTCACACAAATCAATTGCCCAAGTCCCTCAGTTAAATCACACTACACAGAGACTGCACCTACTGGAGCCTGAGTATGAAATACAATCAATATCCAAGAATGCAGTCTCAAGAATTTTCCTGTGCATGTTGGAACATAATCCAGCTTCGACATGAGTCGGTGCTTAAGAACTTTTTCCCCTAATATAACTGTGACCAGCTCCAGGCTGGACAGATTTACTAGAATCAGGACTGACAGGTGTGATCAACGTATTTACCAGCTCCCTCTTCAACATGCATCTTGGCTGGAAATGTGCCTAAAGAATGACCCCTTTGGATTAGTGGCAAAGCGTTGAAAAAATGAGGCAAAAGAATTTTATTTCCACTCCTGCTTACACCACTGGGATTCAGGAGTACCTCAAATGAAATCAGTGGAGCTCTACCTCTGAAAGGTTGGCTGAATATTTCCATGTCTGAAATAAAGATGTGCAATGTTTTCCATAATGTAAGAGTTTTCATTCTAAAATGACTCAGATGAAAACAATGACCTCACTGGCTGGCTGGATTTAACACAGTGACACATTGGTCCAGTCTCCAACCTATTTCTTCCCTCTCCCAGTCTCCACTCATACAGCCATATCCCCTTGAGAGTAGTAAAAGAGGAAAGGAAAAAAATCAGATCCTTCACTCAGATATTTTACCCCTTCCCCTTTATTTTGCCAGTCATACTTAAAACCATATGGAAGTCTAGAGTAAGAAATCTATCCACTGTCTAGCTTCCACAACATAGTTATCACAGTTATTGGTAATTTTAATGTAATACCTGGATATGTATATGTAGGGAGGGATGACAGGAGCAGTACTTCGAGCAAAAATAAAAATGGCAACACAGTATCACAAAGTTACATACTTTGCCCTCCTAGTAAAGCCCAAAGTATTTTGAAATATGGGTCCTGGTCAAGAAGCTTTTTGTTAAAGAAGATGCTAGCTAAAAGGCTTAAAAGAAAGCACGGAAACACAAACTAAAGAACAGAAAACCCAGAAAAATAAAATGGCAACTCAAAAAAGACAAAAACTTGCTTGATGCTCTTCCATGATCAGAAAATTCCAGTTTGGCAATACAAAGCTACAAAACCAAAAATCAGTATATTCAAAAGGAAAAAGAAAACCAAAACAATGAGCTTCACTTCCGTGATTGTGGAGAAACTAGCGAGAGCTGTAACACTATAGGAGCACACTGCAACCCTCAGATCTTCTGCTTCCTTTTATTTGCCTTGTTAGGAACTGTTTTTCCATAATGGAGGAATATGGAAAGTTAGCAAACTATTTTTATTCAATTTCTTAACGTAATGTACAGAAATTAGTATTTGATACATAAATATATATCACTGGCCAAACGTGTTGCAAAGGGTGTTACTAACCTCTGCTTTGTGTTAGCTAAAACATATTCTACATAAGCAGCCTTGCCTGAGAAAAAATACTGTATCTCATTACTTAATTAGTATACAACAGTACCAACTGAACAAGAAACCTGCCCATGTTACTCTCCATTTTTACTCTGATAGCAGAGAATTAAGAAAATTAATCAGGTGGTGTTTTAATTTGATTTTATGGTTCACCGGCAGTGTAAACTTCAATGCAATTTCATGCAGTCTATCAATTCTTTTTCATTATTGGTTACATTAACCTCAACTAAAAGTGTAAATGAATGCTTCTTCAAAGTCATTTTGAGAAGACTTATGGTTAAAAATTTGCAGTAAAATCATGCTCCACAGAAATGAATGTAAGTGGATTCCTGAAATTTTACTAAAAGTACTTAAAAGTGGATGAAATACCTCTGTACATCTTTAGGGAAATGACACCAGGTGCTAATTGTCCTTCTAGTTTTTTAAAAAAATAAATCTACAAATATCATTCTACACTAGTCTGAGCTAATACATTACATGCTGTTTCTCCTTTTGAAGTAATGTTCAGCATGTAATCACTCTTGTCTGGTGCCTTTAACAACTTCTGTGCCGGTTTTAATAGTAACCACTCTTCTATAGTAGCTGCCCTTATTAAATAACTGTGCCTTTATCATGAAAGCAGTAGGGGAAAAGATTTAAACTTTACATAACCCATCTTTTAATTTAAAATGCCAAAGAAGTAATTATGTTTAGCAGAAGACATTCCTTGCCAATGAAGATATAAGATATTTGTATAACCTGCCAAATTATACCTACAAAGAGGCAGAACCTTCATATTTCCTGGATTTGTTTGTTAAAATCTTCCAACTGTGCTACTGCAACAGCATTGGCTTCTTCACATAAAACACATTTGGTTCAAGATACTCCGTCCTCCCCAGCATTAGCTAAGTAGCATCCCTGAGTAAAAAGGTGCTCTGTTAAGAGCAGAAAGGTAATTTTCAGAAACCCTGGTCTTATTTCATCTCTGCCAAGGTTTCATGGTATGAATTTGGGTATGTGTTTAAAAGTCAGGGAAAACACAGGAAATATGGTAATAGAATCATAGAAGGTTTGGGTTGGAAGGGATCTGAAAGATCATCTAGCTCCAATCCCTCTGCATAAGCAGGGAAGACCTTTCACCAGACCAGGCTGCTCAAAGCCCCATCCAACCTGGCCTTGAACTCTTCCAGGGAGGGGGCAACCACAGCTTCTCTGGGCAACCTGTATTGTCCTATAAATCAAAGAGCACGCTGAATTCTTATGGATGCCAATAGCAGCTGAAAGTACATCACTTCCTTAGAGAGGTCTCTGCATTCTTCAGAACTGCCCTGTAAACTCACTTTTATAGATCTTCATCTGTCTTAATCTGTTATAGCAATGATTGACTTGAATAAGATAACAGTTATTACTTCCCCATGCTATATTCCTCCAGGAAGAATAGTTTACCAGCTCAGTCACTACATACTCACCTAGAATTTTATCTTCAATGAATGGTTATGTTGTTAAAGAATACTCTGAACTCAGTTAGCTCAGAGTTTTCTTCACTCTCAAACTGTCTCTCTTGAAGGCCCTTTACATTATTTTAGCATGACTACAGCTCAACTCAGATCAATGGAATCTTACCACAAATGGGTGTTTTTTTCCATCAAACCTTGGTTCTTTCCTTCATTTCCATTCCCAGGGCAATTTATTTCATTGCTTGAGAACATACAACCTCTTCATACTGCCAACATCCCTTTGAGCCTTGTATCATCATATACAAAGTACATCTGCAATGATTTCTACCACATCCTCTCGGCAAACCCTCCCTTCTTCCTTTCACCCTTTGCTGAAATCTTCATAACAGCAGTATGATAATAGCATGGATTTACATAAATTCTCTTTCCCACATCACATTCTAAATCACAGCTACAGATACAGATGCCTGCTCTAATTCTATATATAGATGAATTGCAGGCAAGACTTAGCTTCCCAGCCCACTGAGAGGCCTGCCAAGCCTCAAGGGTGTCTGGTGTAGTATCTGATGTCTGTAGGGGACACCTTGTGCCACGGAAGATCTTTTGCACTGCTCAGTCCTGGTCACCTTGTGCCACCCCTATCTCTCCACAGATGGCAGATTTCTGAGCAGATGACATTCAAAGCACAAGAGCCAGAGACCAACCTAACAGCTGAAAACAGGTAGCCCCAGAGGAAACATTCTCTAAATCATAAAACATCAACAAAACGGCAAGAAGACCACAAGCACTAGCCTGAGGTGAAGGGGCTCTCCTGGAGGCCCAGTCCCAGGGTGGCAGCTCCTGCCTCCCCAGCCAGGCAGACCCGGTGGCTGCTCCAGCCACGCGAGCAGTGCTATTTCAAGAAAACCATACTGCCAGCTTCTGCCTTGGGAAGAACGCTGCTCACGTACCATACCCGCCGGTGCACTAACTTTATTATATCGATGTACACTTTCCCTTTAATTAAAAATGACCAAAAAACATTTGGTTTTGATTTGGATACTCAAACCCACTGAGACTCCTCAGCGCAGGCCAGGCTGGCCCTGCCTGCGTCTCCACAATGAATGACTTCCGCAAGGCACCGGCCGAACGCCTCCCCGAATCCTTCCCCTAATCCCAGACATCTGCTCTGCATCCCGGCAGGCCGCAGGGACACGCCGGCCCCGCCGTCAGCCCCGCCACAGATGAGTAAACACACCAGTGCCCGTGTCAGGCTGCCCTGTGACTGCAGCTGAGCGCTCCGGACATGGCGCACGGTTCTCATTTACAGCGTTCGTAACATCGAGGAAACACCTGTTAAGAGACTACCCAAAATAAATTTACCATGAGGCTTTCAAGGAAGAGAAAAACCTGACTGACAGCAGTGGTACCAGATCTGACAGCAGCAGAATTCAAAGCCCCATTAAAAACCCTGACCAATTAAATACACAAACAGCACCGTTTTTCATTTCAGGGTAACAGTTACTATTTCATTTCTCATCTTCCACTTAAAATAGATGCTCTTTATACTAGAAGACTCAAGTTTGACCTATTTTAACCCGGTTTATTTTCTTCTGTGTGCAAAAATCCTACAATGCCATGTTGTGTGTAGTTTTAAAATAAATACTCCCATATGGTTACGCTTTAAAATAACATCAGCAGCATATCACCAGTTTTTAAATAGTTTCTGCCTGGCTAATGAAAAAGGTGGATGGTGAAATTCTACTTAAAGCCTGCAAGGTCCAGTAAATGAAAACCAGTAATTTTAGAAGAAGCATTACAATAGTACAAATATTGAGATTTTCCAAAGCCATGTCAGTGACAATGGAAGCAAGCCCAAAGTCTTTCAAGCCTTGAGTATCAGACACAACTAGCATTTTCAAAAGCTTGCCAGTGTTCATCTTAAACCCCTGTTTTCCCCCTCTAGGGGCCCTGGAGCTTTACCTAGGCCAATGGTGGCCTCCCCCTCCTCCCTGTATACACATCTGACCAGAGCTCATACCACAGGCTGATTGTGGTATTTTTCAAGAACACTTAAGCTACTTCAGAGCACAGGTCACACTGATGTTCAAGTACAGCTACATCAAACATTTGCAATATTTTGCACTTCCCAGTTTCTTTCTACCCAGGACTCTCCAGTAAGAACTACGCTGCTTACTAATTTGAGCACTACACCATGCCTATGAGGTAGGAAATTTTATTTCTTGTACTGTAGGTATGGAAAAACAACATTCATAGCAATTAAGACAGCTTTCCTTACATCACATAGCCATTTTTAGGCCAAAGGCAGATGAAGCCAGCTCCTTCCTTTTTGCTATCATTACATGAAATCAACTGGGCAAGACTGAGAGGATATGACACAGCACTGACCCCTACCCATCATCTTAATCTGACATCATCAATTTCTTCTAACCCACTGAGCATGTGCAAGATCTTCTGCATGGTACCCACCGTCTCAAAACAGTGATCATGCGGCATAATTACACACCAGTCCTTTCCCCCTCACTCTTAGATGCAGGAAACTGGGGACCAATGTACTGGGATTCAACCAACTCCTCTCACAGTGAGACAAGGTAGCCACCAGCCTTGGTGATACTTAAATCCATTATGGAAGGGCCACCAAGATGATCAAAGGGCTGGAGCACCTCTGCTATGAAGATAGGCTGAGAGAGTTGGGGCTTGTTCAGCCTGGAGAAGAAAAGACTCCGGGGAGACCTTATAGCACCTTCCAGTACTTGAAAGGGGCTACAGGAAAGCTGGGGAGGGGCTTTTCATCGGAGAAGATAGTGATAGGACAAGGGGCAATGGTTTTAAACTGAGAGAGGGGAGATTTAGGTTAGATATTAGGAAGAAATTCTTCACTATAAGGGTGGTGAGGAACTGGAATGGGTTGCCCAGGAAAATTGCCCCATCCCTGGAGGTTTTTAAGACCAGGCTGGAAGAGGTTTTGTGCAACCTGGTCTAGTGGTAGGGTTCCCTGCTCCTGGCAGGGGGGTTGGAACTCAATGATCTTTAAGGTCCCTTCCAACCTTAATGATTCTATGATTCTTTGACATACTTTCTGCTCACAAAACTACACACTGTGGCCAGCTTGCACCTTACTACTGAAATTGTACTGCAAAGTAAGTCTTCACACTCCCTTCCAGGGAACTATTTATTCCCTTTCCAAGGCAGAGTGAGCACAGCTGCAGTCTGGGGTAAATATTCAAAAGAGTACCATTGTATCACCTCTTTCTTACAAACACACTTTCCAGCATAACTGGGGCTAGCTTGGTATGAATAGGGGTGCTTTGGAGCACATCCTGAGCCCCCAGATCAAAAATTGAAGTCCCTTTCTCTCCAGAGACAGCCACACAGACGAAGAGGATGCTTAGAATCCAAGCTGCACAAGAAAATGCTCACAAAACAAATCCCACAGCCATTCATAATTAAGTAACTGAATTCTTGGCTTACTCAGGTTTATGAGAACCAAAACAGCATTTTAAATGCTTATGTTTGCTCTCCTTTAAGTTCAATTAAGCTTGCTTCAGGCTCACAACTCTACTGAATTTGAGAATTACTTTTAATATAACTGACCTGGAGAGTTTTTCTGCCTGTTCCATCCTTAAAGTATGCCCAAAGCTCATTCGCTTATTTTTTTTTTACCACAGGCTTGACAGCAAAATGGAAATTATACCAAAGACTTTTTTTTTTACTAGCTAATAAACATTAGCTACACCAAACAAGCTTCAACCTCACTTGTTAATTCAAGGGGTCCTCCTGCGACGCTCAAGATCAGGTGAGATAGGAGTCCTGACGTATAGGTTGTGCTCTCCTGTTTCTGTCTCAGCTCTGAAATAGGGGCTTTCAGAAAGGGCTCCTGGCTCCCCACTATAAGCCTATTTGCTACAGGCAGCAGAAGCATTATCAAAGACCTTATTAGAATCATTAAAAGCTGGAGCTATTCTGCAACTGACAGGAAAAATGTGGGCTTGTAGTACCAGCAAATGCATTCAGTAGCTTCTCAAGTCTCCAAACAGGTCAGGAATTTGCCAGGAAAAAATAATCCAGAGTATTTCTGATAAACCTCTCCCCTCCCCCTTCCATAAACTCCTTAAATCATCAGAAAAGTATTGTTGAAGCAGAAAAGATTGTTAAACTCAGTATAGCAACAAAGTAGCACAACGCCAATTAAGTCATGCTTTTTTGCATGGACAAAGTAGTATTATAAACCTGTGCAGCAGGAGAAGGAAAAAAAAAAGATATGAATACAGGTCTGAGGGCAAATATTACAAAGAGGGAAGACTTCTTTTTTAATATAATGTTATCCATTCTAAATCATTATGAAACAATCCAAGAGAAAAAAAAATAAACATAAAGACAGAGCAGTGTGGAAAGGAGGATACAGCTATGGGAAGATTTAGAGTGCCAATTCCCTGTTAATCGTTCAGATCCATTCATATGGGATATGGCTCAAAAGCTCTAGGGATTCACACATCCCTGCCTCAATTCAAGGCACTAATAACCAATCAGTAGTTTACATAAGACTCTATAAATATTTACAATTATTAATCTTTTGAGTGCCAAGAATAACATTTCCCATCATGTCCTTGCCTTTCCCACAGCAACAATGATGAGGTTTCTCATCTGGCACTGCTGGCATCAGCATGACATCAGGTGGTTTTAGTAGTGGCAGTCAATTAACTTTAGAAGTTACATCTAATTGATCCATTTCCTGCTCTGATAAACAGTTGTAAACAAATACATCTCTTCAAAGGAGGAGCTTTGCTCACAAATTAAAAAAGGAAAGGGGCCCTCTGAATCATGCTAGCCATGGCTGTGTCAGGGGTTTTATTATAAACACTATTTTTAGGGCTCTCAATGAGTGATGTGACATTAATGAGCCAAATTCTTTCCCAGTTTAACATGACAGTAGCGCTTCCTCACACAACAGTCTTTGCTTATTTTGTTTTTAACCCACATTACTGACAACAGTGTGTGTGTGTATTTCCATTGTTTTGATTTTCCTAACCCGTATTTAGCCTTTCTCCTTTATACTCATTTTTGGCACAGGAAACTCGCTGCTCCCCTCACTTCTGCCTCAGTCAGGTTCAGTGTCTGATTCCCACGTCTCAGCAGAACAGCAGCCTTAGAAGAAAATCAACTGACAAATCACTTCAGTTTCCTGTTTGTAATTCCTAATACAGAGGGGCACCCACCCCCACCATTTTGATAAGCATGCATTTTGTGGTCCTTTTCCAAGTTTTTAAGAATTGTAGCCAGGGACGAACTTCAATGTAAACTTTAGGCTTTTATGCTGATTTGAAAGAGGACAAGGCACACAGTTACTTGTAGTATATCAACTGCTCCACAACTTTCACTGGAAAGCCATGCTACTGGCTATACCTCCCTCTGTAATTTTGTATCCTAGCCACAGAATAGAAATTGTGATACAACGATCAAGACAGTCACTTGCTTCTAAATTATTTCCAATGCAACAAGAAAGCATGCTACATAAATGCTTATTTTTATTACTATATTATCCTCTGACACAGAGGCTGAAATTCTTAATTTTACTGGATTAAAATTGCAACTATAATTTCATTAGCAAAAGCATTATTTTAAAAGTAATTAGGAGAGGGTGCTCTGTTGTACTTTTACTTTTGATATGGACATGTACCTTAGTTATGGAGTTCAAGCCTACTTTTATTAAAATGCACCACAGACACATCACTTGAGCAAGAAGATCAGGTGAATTATTTCTACATACTGTTAGCTGCTTTGACAGATTTGGGGTGTTTCCACATCCAATTGCTCTGACTAGCATGGTTACAGTCTAAGACAGCTATTATCATGCCAATAAAGCTCCTGCAAATGATCTCAGCCCCATATATCGAGTAGGCGTTTTCAAGTGTTAGGTGCTTTCTGTTAGTTTTCCAGTCCAAACACCCTGTTTTACCTGACACAGTTTTAAAGGCAGGAAATCAAGCCCAAATGCAAACTGGCAAACTAAATAATATAACCTGACCCCATGTGCCATGTGGCAATCAAGGTCCAGAGCATGCTCCTAAGAACAAGGTATTTCCTGTAAGCCTGGAAAGACCATATCCAAGCTATTTTACCAAGGAGAAAAAAGCTGCATCTTACTTACTAATTGGAGAGCTGAAGTATGATAGTCCAGGACTAACACTCTCTGAAACTTCAAGTTCTACACATTCAATACTCATAAGTCTGGAGAGCCAAAACAAAATAGCAGCTCACCAAAAAAAAAAAAAAGTAACTTTCTGCAAAGTGAATTAAAACCAGCAGAATAAAGCTGTACCTATATGTATTCATATACACACAGAATCCATTACGAAGCATAACTAGTCATCAGAAAATAAAGCTCTGAAAACAAGCACAAAAGAAACAAAAAATAAAATTAATTATCAGGTATCAACCAATGCCAGAAAAATAATCTAGGAATGCAACTCAGAGCCTTTCACTCAACTGACAAGTGAAAACGAGAAGACAGATCTCACTGTAGGTTGGAGAAGGTAAAATAGCACCACCATGTCAGGACTATTACAAGTGTAATGCTCCTTAGAGAACAACCAGGGAAGTGCAATGTAGGGGAGCTCACATATTGAAAGGAACTCACAAATGAAAGGGAAGCGAACCTGGAGCTCTCCAAGGCTAAAACAAATACAAAATGCCCAGAAAACAGCTGCTACCTCCTTTAGAGACATCACTGCTCTCAATCCCTGACAAAGCTGCTGCTGTTAAAAACTTACCAGTCTTGAGTACAACTGAAAGTGTCAAGGTTTTCTTAACCTTTCTTAACTTGGGGCAGAATTCAGCACTTGTTTAGATGTCAGATGGACCCTGGTGAGGTCTGTGTACCACACCATTATTACAGTGTTGCATGGAAAGGCTCAAACAAGATCTAAACTAGTTCACTCCATCAACAGAAGCTGATCAACTAAGTGTTCATATGTTCAGCAAGTTTCATGTACCTGAAAGTAGGAGAAATCCCAATACACCATTGCCCAGAGAAGCCAAACTGCCTAGGATCTTTCCTGCCATATTCACTGTTCAGCAATGTAGAAGTGAGTTCCCCTCCGACAGGCCATTCTCCAGCGTGCCCCTCCAACTCCTGGCATACATTGCCATTATTCCCCCAGGACCATGTTACTGAGAACAAGAACTTCTTCACATATGTATGGAAATTAAAAGATAAATGTGGTTCAATTTTTTTTTTTAATGTTCTAAAATGGAAAAAACAAATACAAAACAGAATAGCCCTATTTTCAGCTAAGAGCATTACCCCATTCTGACTCAAGACATCAACCAGACTTTGTAGATCTTTTAAGAATCCAAACCAAGAGATAAGACAGTCCAGCAATATTACGGTCAACACCAGAACATTTCAGAGAAAAAAGGGGAAGATCTGACCCACTGTAGATTTTCTCATCCTTAGAATTCTTCCTGATCCGGCAGCATTAAGCCACTGAAGAGCCCACAGACCAGTAATGGAGCCATAGCTTATTTCAACATATTCCTGACCTTAACAGTCAGGATTCCCTGCAGGATGCTCCCGAGAGCTCATTTAGACACAGGCAGCAAAATCAAAAAATAGTGGAATGTCACACGGCTGCAGTCTGTTCATATTGGGGTATCTCTTGCTGTTCTAATTCATGGGTCACCACTTTGGATTTTACATAAGAGATACAGTGAGGCTGAAAAATTTCCTGATGTAGGACTGAAGTTAATTTGGAAGCTGCTAAGGCAGAAAATGTGTTCTATTTTGACTGTCATGATAAAAATTGAAATTTAAACACACTGCCTAGGATGGGTACTCAGAAGAATTACAGTATGGAGAAGTAATTAGTCTTAGTAACCCAGAGGGGGAAAAAAAAAAAGGAAACAATAAAATAAATTAACGGAGGCGATCAAATAACTGTAAGTGCTGCATTAAAGATGTGGTCTAGAAGGATATTTATAAATTACTCTCCTTTCTCAGAGGGCAACTAAATACCATGCTTCTGAAAGAAATGAAAGAGCAGTCAGATGCTGAAACAGATGTATTAAGAAGAGAGCTAAAACTAATAAACTCCTCATCTGTAGCTTAACAGAAGGAAGTGAATTACAGGTGTTAAAAATGCAAAACCAGAATTTCAGTATAAAAGTCAGAGAAATTGCAGGATATAACTGGCCAGCAGGGCTGGAGAAGTTCCAGGCAAGCCTGGATGCTTCCTGGTACAAAGATCCTGTGGAGAGATATCAGTGAGGCTAAGAGCCCACAGAGCTTGAAAGGCCAACAGAGGAAGAAGGGTCGGAGAAGCAATTAAAGTAATGCAAACACAAAGAGTCCCAAGACCACCCAGGTTCTCAGCAGAGCTTTGCAGTAGAAGACCCAACATACAAGATACACAATCTATACCCATGCTATCTGACATATCTAGAAAGTGCAGAGGTTTCCCAAACCAAAAGTGAGGACAGTCTAGCAGTACAAAAATATACACACTGTTACGAGTCTTGCACAGGCCAGTCTTGTCTCCAAATGAAAAAAACCCAACCCTCTTTTAAAAAAAAGTCCTCCCAAGAAGAACAATAACCATCTTTCCTCAATTTATATGGTTTAAGTGACCAGGCTTCCTATGGAACAAACCATTAAGGCTCATGTATGGGTAGCCAGGAGCTACATAAGCACAGATGCAAACTGGTAGCAAGGCACAAGCAGTAGTACATTTATTTCCATACTAACATGTCTAATCCATTTCCAGGCTGGTGCTCGCTTCTAATTACACTTAGCTGTTGAACCCACAGCTGCTCTACTCAACCATACATAAAGTGAGAACACTGCAAAAACCACAGTAAAGACAACATGTGGCTGCTATCTGTCAAAGACTTCTTAATGCTTACAGGGAGACCTTTTCTGCAAAAGATTTGGATAACACCCCCTGCCTCCTTTCCCCAAAGTTAGCAGAGTGAACTCCACAATAGCTGAACTACAGAGAGAGACACAGGTGTCCCTGCTTTCTTTTGTTATTCACCTTAATGAGTTCCTGTTAAAACAAACAAACCAAACCAAGAAAAACCCAACCCTCCCCCAAAACCCCAGTTCCAATGTAACAGAACACATAACTAATGAAATAGAACATAATTCACACAATCTGATATGCATGTTAAACACCCTCTCTGACTTGCATTATGAAAAATGTGGATCAATTTCAGTAACACATTAAATTGTTAAGATTTCCAATTCTACTATAATTTAAGTAAAAGGCTGAAGTAATTAGTAATTAAACAGCTCCAAGATAGAATGGAGTTTGTGTGGTCTGAATTAATCAAGTTTAAATACTACTAACCTCAGTCAGCTATATGGAATTAGTTTTCCTCTTATGATTTTGAAAATACTTGTAGGATAAAAAAAGCCTAAGTTTTGCTTGGCTATGCACTACAATAGTGGTTAAACTGAAAGGACTGCTAAAAATTACTCTTGTGATCTGGTATATATCAACACAGTTATCAAAAAGCTTTCTAGACATTGCTCAAAATGGAACAATCAGAATCTGCTCTAACAGCAAATAGACTCCTAAGAACAATTATGGCTCCTGAGAGCATCCTTTGGAAAGACAGGATAACCAAACCTACTGAAAGTGACTGGCTGGCACAACTCTGATCACCACCTCCTGGGAATCTTCCTGACCATGACAGTTTTGAAGCAGAGGTTGAATAGGATGTTACATACATATTTCATTGTTTATTAGATCCCCAAGTATCTGAGTTGATGCAAAGAGGAAATTACCAGGGAAATAAATACACATTCTTTGCATGTGGGATTTGTTATAGAGAAGAAACGTGTCTTAGATCTACTAATCCAGGATACTTCACTCTTGTCATCACACTACTTGGGCATGTAATGCACAAGACAAAGAGTGTATAACCATAAGCCAACTCTTCTAAAGTGATAAAACCAAAGATATCATATTAAAATGCCAAATTGGCTTATATCTGAAAATTTATGACAGACTAATGGGAATTTCCAACTGGAAGCTATCTTGTTGGTCACCGAATTCACAAGGAAAATGTCATTTCAAATACACATGAAGAAAGCTTGCTCTGAGAGCTGCAAAGTGCTCTGCTCTGACTCCTGTGGTTCCTGCAGACATTTTGGTTTTTTCCAACATGAAATAACTGACAGTTTGTCACCTCATGAAAATAATTAATTCCGTCCCTCCAATGTAATTTTTTCTTTTCTCTCTTGCTCTACTACTGCTACTATTACTGGAAAGCTGTCCTGGAATTTCCTCACACTGGAAAGCAGCTCCTCATAAGTACTTTTCAGTTGAAATTTACACAGGGTTCATTTAGATCCCAACACCATCCTTTAGCATTACCAACACATTTCCTTATTTGTTGTTCCATCTCCATATAGAGATATATATAAAGTAGAACTAATAATAGTAGAACCATATTTTAAGTAGTATTTTCCCCCTATGTTTGCTCTCTTGCAATGTACAAGGCAAATTCTTAAGTCTCTCTGCCTTCCCTAAGCCTTTGAGTAATAATCCTTCATAGCCTTTGAATTAACTTTACTTTCATGAGACTGCTCAGAATCATGAACAGCATTATAAACTGAAAAAGCTGATACTTTTTCTAGAAAATCTTTTGCTTTCATTTTTCAAACTTAGAGTTAATTGGTTGATGACAGCATCAGATGTGAAGTTCTCATTCATTCAAAGGCAAGAAGTTTACTGGATAGTTTATTTTATCATAAAAGAAATCAAACAATGAAACTGTAGCAATAGTTGTGTCCTTCAGTGGAGGACTACAGTTCCAAAAGCAACTTTCCTCCCTGTATTTCCCATCGTCTTGATTGAAAACCACCAAAAGCACCACTTCCACAGAAAGATTAAGGGGAAAGCAAGTGGTTATGTTCACAAAATAGGCACATCAGGTATATTTGCACGAGACTGAGATGTCACAGAGGAGGAACAGAGGGGAAACATTCAGGGGCTCAGTAAACATCCACCTGGTAGGAAGGCAGAAACCCAAGACCAGTCTCTCTGTGGATACGATGCAGACAGACCCACTAGCAGTACCCTTAGCTGAACTGAGAAACAATATCTCCAACTCCAATAAAAAAGTGTTAAATAAAAGGCAGTGTGAAAGTCCAGCCCACCCAGATGCATAAGTGTATCTGAAAAGCCCTTTCAGCTACCAATTAGAACGTTCTTTATTGACAAAAAACCTGGAACTTTCCATCCTGACAGTCATAAAACTGTATCAAGACGTAAACGGACATGAAGCTTGAGTAACAGGCCTGGATGTGAATCCATCACCATGAGAGGATCTGAGAACACAAGGAGAGTCCTGGAACTTGGCAAATACTTCAAAGGTGTCCAAAACCAGAACAAGCACATCACCAGCCAGCAGGATCACCAGCCTGCCTCGTGTTTCCCACGGCTAATCACCCTAGGCAGGACGAAAGAAAGGACAAGGGGATGCTCCGAGGCAAGGGGGGAGCAGGTTTAAAAGCGGAAATCCCTGCTGCAGAGCCAGAAGTATGCGTTGCAACAAGATCTCTTTGAAGGCAACAACCTACTGAACCATGGAGGAACCCTCCTCCCCCCACTGACTCTTCCGGTATGAGACCACATAGCAAAGCCAACCCTAGGATTTCTTACTGGAATGCACTGTATAATTAGAAGGACTGCTTAAAAGGGGCAGCTCCTCCCACTTGCAGCTCTATGATGACTTTCTACGACTACCCAGTTGCTTTCATGGCAGCATAGTATTAGGAAAATATTTGATATATTTTTAGCTTTCTTTTATTGTAGCTTAGCAGCTGAATTCAAAGAGAGCCAACCCTGTGTGATCAAGCTGACCTGTGTGTGGATCAGTAACACATGCTCTACCAACCAGCCATGTAACCTCTTAGACATGACAAGAAGGGATTCCCAAATCGGAGATTACAGTTTTAGGGTATAAATCCTCATGG
This sequence comes from Apus apus, assembly GCF_020740795.1. Classification (NCBI taxonomy): domain Eukaryota; kingdom Metazoa; phylum Chordata; class Aves; order Apodiformes; family Apodidae; genus Apus; species Apus apus. Next base: position 20,441,646 of record NC_067282.1, read on the forward strand.
ATCAAGGTGTAAGGTGCTCCCCACTGCCACCCAGATTACTATGGCATCAGCAGCTTTTAATGTTTCAGTCACTCCTTAATGGTCCAATTCCTGTTTTTTTAAAAATACTACTCTTACGTGTAACCTGAGAGAAGACAGAACTAACAGGATTAGCGACCTGATACAGCAACAATTTGTATGGCTTGGCTTGCCTTAAATCCTGCTTAAACATTATCCTCTTGCTTAAAGCTGGACAGTCAGTGACCCTCAGCCCACTTGGCTTCTTATGGAAGTGACCAGAGCAAACCACTTCTGAGTAAACCAAATCCCTGCCTGCTGAAGAGACATGCCTTCACTTGGCAAGGTTGAGAAGGGCAGTGAAGAACATGGCTGCGCTCTACGTGGAAATTTAATCTGAGCTGGGGATATTACCAACTGTGGAAACATTTGACTTAGAGAGTTATGTGTTTCCATATATTAACATACTTCCCACACTTGCTCACATCTGCCCAAATAAGCTATGAAATAAATATTTTCCAGACTGTAAATATAGCACATATTTCTAGTGCTCAGTGATACATCACTTAATCAGTCCAGAACAGTGCAAGCCAGCTTTTGCAGCTAAGCCTTTCTGGTACAGCTCAGCAGGCAAGCAAACAAGTTTTTACATAAATGGCAGATGGTTTACTTACCATTCAATTTGCACTTCTCTTGTACACAGAATTAGTTTTATTTTTAAAAAATAACTCGTATCAACACCTTAACAGAGTGACAGGCAGTTTACTCCCCTTCTAAAGGAATACCTGTGACAGGAGCAACTGCCTTGTGCTCACCTGCTTTCTCAGTATGAGCCAAATATCTGATGCACAGAATTAGTGAGATGGGTTACCAGTATAAAAGATGACTTGCAAAGCAAGTCTCTTCACTTCATTACATTCCATTTTAAAGATCTTGATTTATTCCCATTGAACAAAGCCTTTCTGTGATCCTAGTAATCCAATCTCTGCTATGTATAGCCTCCTTTACTATTGATAAATGATTGAGTAGCTCAGATATTTTCTTTAGTGAATTTTTAACAAATACTTCCTTTCTCCAAAACATGTAGTTAAATTTTAATAATTTGTGGGTTTTCTTTTTTGAAATTTGCCTTTTTTAACCTGAAAAATACAGGTGTAATACAGGCATGCTCCCTGAGTTTGGAAATTATTTTATGTTTCTGGAAAATTAAAGATTCAGGGAATGAAAAAAAGACATCCCCTCTTCAAAAGGTTTAGTCAGGCAACATAATTAAATAAGTATTAATAAATGCTGATTTTAAAAGTCAGAATCAGTATGATTAGAAAAACCTATCCATTCCTACTTTCAGAGCTCTCATGTATTGCCAAGACTTTACAAGCCAACATGCCTACCAAGGTAGCCAAGTAATGAAATAATTTACATTGTAAAGGCACAGTATGGAAAAAACCCGAAAACCAAGGAATGTCAACCAATAATATCTGCATTAACACAATCACAATAGGGAACAATTAATTCCAAGTAGTTTTCTGGCATTTTCAGCTTTATTTGCTAGAAAATAAGCTACTTGTAGAAAGCTGAAGCAACATCTCCCATATTTTGAAAATACGTGCTTGAATGAGAACTACTTTTTCTGTCTTTAGAAAATAATCCAATCAGGCTTTTCTGAAGACAGCTACCACAGAAATTGCTCAAGTTTGAAGTCTGCTTGGGACATTGTCTAAAATAAGTACTAGACTATTTATGCAGCTTGTATAGAAGGAAAGGGAAAGACTGAGGCAACTGCCGCTTGGAAACTAGTCAAGGACTGTGAAAGGACTGATGGCTGGAGAATTCCTGTGCTTGCTAAGGCTAGTATAACTGAAGGCCAGCAGTAGTCCAGGATTTCTCTAAACTCGACTGTATAATGTGTAACTGTAATTGCCACACTACAGCTTCAGTTTCACTAGCTTTGTTTACAAAGGAAGCAGCAGAACAAACAGCTAGCCCCTTTGCTAAATAATGAAATACATTCTTGAGAGTCTTTTTTTCAAGACAAATATTCATCCCCACAAGAATTCACAGACTGACCATGCTCTCTCAGCCAGAGTTAGTAAGTAGACCATTTAAAGTTAATACCAATTCACTAGAAATTTTATTGCAGTACAATTAACTTCTAATGAGCCAGTCTCCAAAGAAAACACAACCAAAAATATGTTTCCACAGCAACTAAGTGGTGGCAACGGTAGAGCTATGGCCTAGTATCCATGCTAATTCTGAAGAGAAGCAAGATTTGTGTTCTGATAGCATTGCCTTTAACATTTGATGAAGCAATGCTACACCTGGGCTACCCATCCAGGTAGATGACTCAGTGATGTCCAGCAGCAGACCTCACTACAGCACAGCAACCAGACACAGTGGAGGGGCCACCGGCACTAGACAAGAGCTGCAAGAGGAGAAACACTGGTAATTCTTGTAGAAGGCTGAAGGGAACTGAAATATTACTCTATGCAGACATGAACTACGCATGTCTTCACAGCTGACATTGCAGTACTGCTTAGGTGCACTATCATTGATGGCTTTCTTTATTTATAACAATCTCTCAGTGCATCACAGAGTTGGGGTAGTTTCATCACTCCATGGGAAAGGGCTCTTTCATTAGCATTTTAATCTCATCAAACATCCCCATATTTCTGCACAGTAAGCCAGGCAGAAGACTGGTCAGTTTTCCTCATACTACACAGTGTGGTATTTGTCAAATGCTCTTCAAAGCTTTCTTCTAGGTCAAATAATCCTCTCAGCACCTTTATATGATTATTTTATTTCAATATTATTTTATGCATCATTATTCAACTAAATCCACCTGGAACCCACTTGCTTCTTCTAACTGCACGTCACTGTCAGCTAGTCTAATAGTTCCTCCTGAGAAGTCCCTGACAAATCTCTGCTCAGTCTTCTCTCCCATTCTTCAGTTTCTCTGTTACAGAGGTTCATAAGGCCTCTGAAATCTGCTGTTTTCCCCAAACACTAAATTTTTCTTCCACTACACCAGTCTCAGGAAGAGGTGATTTCTATTCCAGGATCTCCTTCATCAGCCTTCCCTCTGGATAAACTTGACAGAAGCTTCCTCCCTTCTTTTTCTACATCCTCTATCATGTTTACCTTACAGCACTTCTGTGTTTAGGTCACTTCACTCACCTTTTCTCAATCCTGCTTCCTATGTACACACCTGCCTGAACAGTTTTTAATCCACACTAGCACTTGGCCCTGGATTACATGGCTATTTATTTTCCTCAACAGAATCTCAGGAGGGGCATTTTGAAAAGCTTTTCAGAAACCCAAGTCATTTGTCTCATCCATGCTGCCTTTATCTTCCATCAATTTATATAATGCCAATAATTTAAATAAGTACAATTCCCTCACCAAAGTCATGTCATTCTGACTTGAGTTACATTAACCTACTTTTCCCCTTAAACTCTTCATGTATGAAATCTCTGTGGGCCCAACTCCACATTCACTTACATAAAACCGTATCAGGAAAAATTTAAAAAATAATTGATGGAGTTATCCATGGCTACTGCTGTCCTAATAGGAAAATTCATTTCTCAATTTTGTTTCCAAGAGTTGAAGCAAAATTAAGTTGTATCTAATGCTTAGGCTCTCCCTTGAAGACAGACTTCATTTGCATACCTTTAAGGTTTTCAGGAGCAGTTGTTAAAAAAGAATAGGAAAGGATTTTGAAAGTGCTTTCTATGTTCCATTCATACAATAACTATTTTATCAAGGAATTTACTGGGTATGGATTTATTGGTCTGTCTTGTCATTATCTCCACTACAGTATTTGAGTGATTCACTGCACTCGAATTTCCAATAGATCTAAGTTTCTCCTAAAACATTAACATTTGCTAAGGTCAGACACTGATTTCCATTAAAAAATGCCCTTGGAATAATAATTACCCCTTCATCTTCTCTAAAGAAAATATATGTAAAATAATTCATAACTTCCCTGCCACCTCATCATCTACTTTAGCTATCACTCAAGTCTTGGTGCTCCAGAGCGAGGAGCTCTACATTTAGATAAAAGGAAGACAATGATCAGCTGATATTTCTGCCTTCAGAGCACATAGGAAGGAAGATAAAGCCTTATAATACTGATCGCCTTAACTCACTGTGAGTGCCACCTCATTCAAACATCAGAGTGGGCACATCCCAGTCACCCTTACTGATTCAAGCCCCATTGAAAGGGGAGGGAGGAAGGAGGAGAGGAAAAAAAAAAAGAGCTGTGGGAAGGATACAGAAATCAAGGAAGCAAAGAAATCATGATTGAAAAGGGTGAAAAGGAAGGCTTAACTTCAAACAAGGATTTCAACAATATCTGAAGCTGTTGCCCGTTGTATACTTGCCACTTCCAGCCAAATGTCTTCAATTTGTTTGAAGTTAATCCGTGGAAAACACCACCAAAGCCATTTCACTCTCTCCCCTCACTATCCCACCTCAGATCTCCATTTTTCCCTGTCTATGCACTTGCCTCAGTAGTGTATAGATGCCTCTGATTCTGTGCAGTATCGTGCAGCCGCTTTGATTCTTCCTTTCTCTGGTGCTGAATATACACAGCACAACACAGGGATAGAGGTTTTTCCATAAAAAGCCTGCCTTTGTGGCAGGACCATGAAGGCTCTCAGGAGTTCCAGCAGTACGAGTAAGTGCCTAGCTCAGAGATTATAACCACAGAATCACAGAGTCTTAGGGGTTGGAAGGGACCTCAAAAGATCATCTAGTCCAATCCCCCTGCCAGAGCAGGGTCACCTAGAGCACATCACACAGGAACATGTCCAGGCAGGTTTTGAATGTCTCCAGCAAAGAAGACTCCACAACCTCTCTGGGCAGCCTGTTCCAGTGCTCTGTCACCCTCACAGTAAAGAAGTTCTTTTCTCACATTTGCATGGAACCTCCTATGCTGCAGTTTGCACCCATTGCCCCTTGTCCTATCACTGGACATCACTGAAAAAAGCCTGGCTCCATCCTCCAGACACTTGCCCTTAATGTATTTGTAAACATTGATGAGATCGCCCCTCAGTCTCCTCCAAGCTAAAGAGACTCAGCTCCCTCAGCCTTTCCTCATAAGGGAGATGTTCCACTCCCTTCATAAGCAGTTCCCTGTCCTTCTGGAATGAGAGGCCCAGAACTGGACACAGTATTCCAGATGTGGCCTCACCAAGGCAGAATAGAGGGCGAGGAGAACCTCCCTTGACCTACTAACCACACCCATTCTAATACACCCCAGGATGCCATTGGCTTTCTTGGCCACAAGGGCACATTGCTGGCTCATGGTCATCCTCCTGTCCACCAGGACCCCCAGGTCCCTTTCTCCTACACTGCTCTCCAGCAGGTCAGCCCCCAACCTGTACTGGTACATGGGGTTGTTCTTCCCCAGATGCAAGACTCTACACTTGCCCTTGTTGAATTTCATCAAGTTTCTCCAGCCTGTCCAGGTCTCGCTGAATGGCAGCACAGCCTTCTGGTGTGTCAGCCACTCCTTCCAGTTTAGTGTCATAGCAAACTTGCTGAGGGCACACTCTTTTCCCTCATCCAGGTCGTTGATGAAGATATTGAACAGTATCGGTCCCAGTACCGACCCCTGAGGGACTCCACTAGTCACAGACCTCCAACTAGATTCTGTCCCATTGACCACAACTCTCTGACTTCCTCAGTTTATCTATGAGGATGGTGTGGGAGACAGTGTCAAATGCTTTACTGAAATCAAGATAAACCACATCTACCGTCCTACCATCATCTATCCACCTAGTTACTTCCTGATAGAAGGCTATAAGGTTGGTCAAACATGACTTTCCCTTGATAAAACCATGTTGACTGCTCTTAATGACCCCTTCATCCTTGATATGCCTAGTGATAATGCCAAGAACAAGTTGTTCCATCACCTTTCCAGGGATGGAGGTGAGGCTGACTGGTCTACAGTTACCCGGGTCCTCCTTCCTGCCCTTCTTGTAGACTGGAGTGACATTTGCTATCCTCCAGTCCTCAGGCACCTCTCCTGTTGCCCACGACTTACCAAAGATGATGGAGAGCAGCCTAGCAATGACCTCGACCAGTTCCCTCAGCACCCGCGGGTGTATTCCATCTGGACCCATTGATTTATGGGTGTCCAGATTGCTTAACTGATCCCTAACCCAATCCTCATCTACCAAACCAAACTCCTCCTTCATCCTGGCTTCTTCTGGGGCTTTAGGGATCTGGGGCTCCTGGGGAGAGTCTGCAGCAGTAAAGACAGAGGCAAAGACATTCAGTACCTCTGCCTTCTTTATATCCTCTGTCACCAGGGCACCCACCTCATTCAGCAGGGGGACTGTATTGCCTCTAGTGTTAGTTCTATCTGCAATGTATTTGAAGAAACCCTTGCTATTGTCTTTGGCCTCACTTGCAAGGTTTAGTTCCAAGGAGGCCTCAGCTTTCCTAATTGCCTCCCTACATCCTCTGACAACAGTCCTATATTCCTCCCAAGTGGTCAGTCCCTCCTTCCATGATCCAGAGATTCTCCTTTTCCACTTGAGTTTGCCCAGCAGTTCCTTGTTTAACCATGGGGGTCTCCTGGCTCCCTTACTTGATTTCCTACCCATTGGGATGCTCTGATCCTGAGCTTGGGAGAAGTGGTCCTTGAACATTGACCAGCTATCTTGAGCCCCTTTACCATCTAGCACCCTGTCCCATGTGACTTCTCTTAACGATTGAAGAGGCCAAAGTCGGCCCTGCAGAAGTCCAGGGTTCTGGTTCTGCTGGGTATTCTGTTCCTCCTACACAGGATCCTGAACTCCACCATCTCGTGATCACTGCAGCCAAGGCTGCCATTGACCATCACTGCTTCAACCAGACCCTCCTTGTTGGTGAGTGCAAGACCCAGCAGCACTCCTCTCCTGGTTGGTTTGTCCACCATCTGTATCAAGAATTTATCATCAATCCATTGGAGGAACCTCCTAGACTGTGAAAGGTGAAATAGTTAGAATGCTCTCAAGACTTCTCAGGTGTCCTGTATCACTTCAAACTCTCCATTGAGAGAATATGCCCAGCCTCAGTTGGAGCTTGATACATCCTAAAAGTACAAATTAAATTTGCTTCACAGTTCAGAAAATATTTCTAACTGGTGATCACATGATGGGAGGTACAACCAGCTCCCAGTTCCACTACTGCTGCTGTGCTGCCAGACCATACTGATCTGAACAGCTCTTCAAAGGAGACAAAGTCCTTAGAAAGGATCTGGTTGGGTTTACTGGACAAAATTTATCCTCAGGCCTGCTCCTCTCTCCTGCACTGACTTTCTGAAAACACTGAATCTGAGCGACATGTAAGGACCGATTAGAAGGAACAGAGAAGAGCATATTTAAATGGAAAGAGCTTAAGATGACTTATGTGTAATTAATCTACAACATTCGTTTTCCATTCTTACTCAGCTTATCAGATTTTGACTGAAATACTTCTTCTGTTATGCTAAACTGGATGTTGATGCTATTAGTTAAGGAACATGCAAAGCAAGAAGTGTCTGCTTAAAGGAGCATCACATGGGAAACATCTTTGAACTGGAATATTTTTTTATTAAGTATTTTTTTAAGATTTATCATACATCACCAAAAAATATTCCCAAATGATAAAACAGTGGATAAACTGAAATTAAATTCAGCAGGCGGCAATTCCATCAGATCTTATTGCTGACCTTATAAACACAAAGTGCTATTCATATATCACCTAGCCAAGTCAATATTTATTTTCTTGCTTTCTGCATGCTTTGCAGGAGTGACCTTAATCATAAAAGCAAGGCTCTAAAAAGCATGTTTTGGTCCAAAACTTGTTTTGGCAGGCACTATGCAGATTTCCCCAAGTTGCTCTGCCAACATATCTCATGCCAAACTTGCAAACAGTCCAACCTAAAAGGACAAGAGGCCTGTCATAAATGACACTACAAACATTTCCCCCAGGAGCATGCTGTGGGTACAGCCTCTTTCCGTGTTTGCAAGGGGGAGGGGAAGGGATTTTCCATGTCTGTATGTGTTTTCCATATATTTTTGCCAACAGTTGCTGGATTATCCCCAGAGCCTACTTTGAACACCAGGATAACTGCTCTACTGTAGACTGTATTTTCTTTATGAACACAGAGACTTGAGAATAGAAGGCCGGATCTTGATTTCTGAGTTATTCTGGGCACACCAACAAAATAAATGAACCCTGGTTTTACTGCAGTGTTGTTGAGAACAGATCTAACCCCTCCAGTCTGCAGCATCTCCTGGGATTTAGGAGTTGAAATGGAAGGCAAGTCTAAGACCAAGAGAGCAGGCAAAACCATGCTGGATTTGTTTCTTTGCATAAAAACCGTTAGATATTTTACATGTATCAATTGCTTGTTTCTAATAATGTGGCATATTATTCCTGTGCAAGGTTGATGTATGTAATATATAATATATGTAATGCTGAGATACAAAGATACAAATTAGGAACAGACAGTAAAACCCCTCTCATTGTCCCAAATGAAATGATGCTCTTTAAACCCCCACAGACTAGAAGTAGCTGCACAATGCTTGACTGTCTGCCTCATCAGTGAGAGAATCCCTCAATGTAAGCTGAGAAACTACCAACCCAATCCTTTTTATTTCCTCCTTTGTCATCATAAGGATAAGTCTAAAAGCTTTCAGTGCATTTCCTCCCAGTTAAACTCAAATTAGTCCCTTCGGCTGCACTCCTACTGGGACGCCTTGGTCTGTCTCAGGTCCCTTACTGAGAGAAGCTCTTTTCAGTTCAGCAAACCACCTTAGTACCTGCTACTCTGACAAGACGATGCCATTATTTATTACATAATAAGCTCTCGCTGTTGAGGGTCAATTATTCCATTCACTGGGCATTACAATAATTCTTGGTAATTAAAAGAGGTACTTAGGTGAATCTGGATGCATATTGAAAGCTACATTAGTCCTTTTGTTATCTTGGCAAACCCTTGTCCCTAGCCCAGCCCAAGCAATTAGCATCTTTTGGCAATCCCTGTCAACTGGGGTTTGGAAAGCCTGAAAAAAGGGTCACTCAGATGCTAATTTAGATACAATTGTGACAGCCGAGTTTAGAAGGAGCTGCTCCAAAGGCGCCATCAGGGTTTAATAAAGCGAACAGCTTGGGTCCCAGTGACCCTGCAGGGGTAATTAAAAAGACTTCTCTATGTTGCTGTGCCAAATGGGAAAGTGGCATCATGAAGCCCGTCCACAAACCCCATTTTTAAAGGACATATAATCACCCATTTAATCTGCTCATTAAACAAGTCTCTCATGCGGACTTAACAAGAATTAGCACTTTCTAAAAGGCAAAAACTGACAGAGAGCAGACGGTTCAAATTATTCTAAAGGTTGTGCTTCCTAAAGGTTTTCCATTATTATTATTATAAGCTCATTTAATGATAATGTATAATATTTGGGGATATTGGTGTTTAAGACTGTCCTTTTAATGTTGCCTTTACAAAAGAAATATGAACATCCACTTCTGAAAGGTAACAGGGTGTACTGGCATCAGCTTTAACAACAGTAGGAATCCCAGTCCTACAAACTTTGTGTAATGACCCCACACTCAACCCACACCAAATCCTGCACAAGCACAGATGGCACTTTGCTTCCTAGGATGCTTTCCAGTAAGAGCTCTTCCACACAACTGCAGGCTCAACCTCTAACAAGTAATATCGTGCACCTTAATATATCCACCTCTTGCATTCTCCAAAGCTGTAAGGAGTTAGAACCATCAGTACTTAAAGAACAGAAAATCACCTCCCACTGCTTCATGGAAAACAAAAATAAATATAAAAGATAAAAGGTTCCTCTTACAGTCTGGAAACTCAAACTACAGAGACAGTAGGGCACAGGGTAAAGAGCCTTGTCTTGACAATGACCTAATGTATATCATGGACAAACTATTCACCTCCACGTAGAACACAAGATTTTTATTCTTGGAAAGCTATTCTGCTCTGGGTTGGGGTAACCCTACAAAAGCAAAGTAGAAGGAAAACAATAGGGACAAGTCAGAAGGTAATGACAGCTCTTTTTTTTTTTCAGTTTTAATTAGGTATTGAAAAAATTGATCTCTGTACAAGATTTGGGAAAAGATATAGCTGAGAAGTCATCACAGAGGTTAAGCAATTATATTACTCTCTGGATATTTCACATTTCACTAAACTGCATGAAAATACAGCCTCTCAAACACCAGTCCTCTTCAACCTCCTACTAAGGAGAAAATAAACATCAGGGAGGCCAACTTGACCCCAGGGGGGGAAAAAAGACCAAACATTAAGCATTGTAGCATTCTCAGCCCAGCTACTAAACTTTTTCTCAACCTATGAAGCTCAACAGTAGATCTGAGCTCAATACCAACACGCAAAGGTTCTACTGGAAGTTGTTCATTAGAGATTCTAGCATACTTTATACCTCTAGATGCAACTGATGCAGGCACATCTTACACAAAGCAGAGCGTTAAGCTGAAATTACCACCTCAATTCCACACAAGCTAAAAAAAGTAGGATCCACTTGGCATGTCCACCTTATTTGAAAAATGAAAGGACAAAGTCAGTTTGAAGCCTTATGTGCAGATCATTTGCTAGATCAGTGCTTCTCATTCTGTAGCTGTGGACAGATGAACTATGAGACAAGAATGTAATCCCTTTTACCAATTGTTTAGCATACCACAAACAAGATCCATGGTGACTACAGAACAGAGACTGACAAGGCAAGGACTCAGCCACCACTGTTCATTCTTGGCCAGTTGACTTGGTAGAACTGTAGAATCATGAACACAAATTGCTCCCAGTTCACAAGATCACTAACACACTGCAGCCACATGTCTGGCCACTATTATTGACCTTACAACACCTAAATGCACTTTTTCCCTCCTGATTCCTCAGATCTAAAACATTACAAAGCAGGAGAGGGAAAAAACCCCAAACATACAAAATATCTTACTCAGCATCTCTATGTGTCAGAGAATCTCCTTATCACAGATCATTAGAGCTACGGCTCAAACACTTCCACAGCTCTGCCTAAGAGAGGTGACAGGAGAAGCAACATCCTACTTGGGGAATATTATCTTGATACAGAAACACTGCTACAAGGGAATATCTTTTCCTCCTTCCAAGTGGCAGCAAGCAGTATGAAACAGGACGTGTTAGAAATCCTGAAAGACAGACCAGACCAGCCGCCACCTACAGTTCGCAGGACTTGCTGCAGTACAGTGGGAAAGACCATAATTTTGGAGAGAGAACACTAGGATCTTATATGAATAACTGTGCAAGTCCAGTATGTCCCAGGGAATCACCTAAGGAAAAAAGAGGACTTATTCTATAGGAGTATGCCCACAAACAATATTTTTTATTTGCATATTTCATCTAGATCTACTGATACTCAATGATTAGAGCATGCTACTTACTTGCCCATAGGTTGTTCCTAAAACAAGCCACTGATACCAGGAACCAAGCTCATACAACTGCAAAGAACTATTACACCATGAAGCAAAGCTTACATGGGGAGGGAAGAAACACTCTTTCCCACCATGACACAAAAGCTGACAGGGTGCTTGTAAATAAAACAAAATTAGTTTTATTTTAGACTCAAGTTCTTTTTGTTTAACTCAATATAGGGAAGAAGGTGGTGAGGAAGACAACATTTTGAGAAGGAAGAGAGAACATAAGGAACAGCAGGAGAAGAAAGAGGGAGAAGGAAATAAATAATCAAAGCATTTATAATCCCACACCGCCTCACAGGGGAGCAAAGGAAAAAAAATAGACCTTTTGTCTTCAGCATGTTTGCTTAGTATCTCTTGGGAGTGCTTCAGATATAATAGTTGACACCATTATATGTATGTGCAGTTAACCTTAACGTATAGTATTTCTTTTTACCTTTGCAGCTTTATGCATGCACACAAAGATCATATTTTCCTGATAAACCATGTCCACTTTCTCTTAGTACTGTATAGAGAATAACTGCTGTATAAAGTGATTACAGGTCTTAGCATTAAAGTACTCTCTGGTACAGATATTTGGGAATAGCTCTGTCTAGTTCCAATAACTAGACTACACACTCCCTCTGCATTCCCCACCATCAAGTGTATTTCCTAACTCACTTGAGAAAGTAATTCAATAGCCAAGCTACCTACAACTACACTTTCAGGTCTATTTAAAACTGCAGAAACAATGTGTTCTTTCTCTTGGGAGGGCTATGCTACCATTTGGTCAGACAGCAACACAAGTTGGACACGTCTAAAGTAGCTGCGTGCATCACAAAGATTGATGGTTGAAGAGGGATTGAGACAGGGGTGTAACTCCCTGGAAAACACTGAAACCATCCATGGATGACCATCATGAACAAACTCACAGATGCAGTTTTCTGACTGGTTCTGCTGTGCAGGGAGATGGGGAAATTGATACAACTAATACATTTTTTTTTCTTAAACTTAATCTTCATGTCACAAATCGACATGTTGCTTTGCTGCAATATATAAGGCCACTGGTAGTGACCACCTCTGCTACTCTACCAGCATGTGTGACAGTCATTCCAGACATTCCTCTGTAGCTTTTTGTTTTCTTGGGAAACATCTCAAAGGCTTTTTTGTTACTTGTAAAAAAACCCAAATGACCAAAACAAACACATTTTAAAAAAGCCCCCACAACTGTAGAGGATTCATCTACACAAGAGTTTGTGAAAGAAAAAATACAGCCCTGTAACAAACAGTAAGAAGTTACAGGAAAAAGCATTAGTAGAAATCACAGCTGAGGCTGTCCTTTTATTATTTGGAGTTCTATTATTTCATCTAAAAAGTACAGTTGGTCTTTTTTTCCCAAAAAAAAAGTAATGAAAAAAAGGAAACCCACCACTAGAAGTTTTCCTAGTAATAAACATACAAACTACTAATATGAGCAAAAGCAGACCTACTAAAAGCATACTTCAAAAAGCAGCATTAGTTATGCTTAGAGCTCTCAAATGGAACTGCAAGATAGAAGACAATTTAGGAACAAAAGCATACAGGTCAATTTATCCTCAACAATGAATATTCCTTTATTTCTGGTCACTGGGTAAATCTGCTTTCATAATTCCTTTATATAACTATTGGAGGTTATAAAGATATTAAACCAAGATCTTCATGTTAGTAGTTAAAACATAAATGCAACAGGGATATGACTAGTTTAAAAACCCATGGTCTCAATATTTATTTCTCTCTGGTTAAACAATAGAGTCAACTGAAACTTGAAATGCTTTCTTCATTTAGACCTTGTAGGCTGAACAATAAGCCCTGACAACTCTGTCTCAGCTCTCTCAAGGCCTGCATCAAATGAAGCCTAAACTCACCATTCAGCAACTGCACCGGCCACGGGATGTCTGGAATTTGTTGTGTGCACTCATCCTTAAAATGGAACAGCTGTCGTGAAAGTCTGTTACAAGACACCTAAAGGGGCAAAAGGCTCCCTTATCTACAACCTGATATGAACAGCATTTGCTGCTACCCTGCTCCCATCTCTAGGTGTAAAGTTACATGATGTAAGAGTCCAGAGTATTCTGCTCAGTAAAGTCATAATCTGTACAGCCTCTGTTCCTTTTCTTGGCTTAATCCTATGCACAATTAATGACATCTTTGAAATGTACTTATGCAGTTTAACAGATTTATACGCCCATTTTAAATGCACACATTTTAGAAATCTTCATTTCTACCCACCCCTCTCCTCATGCTTCAGTCAAAGCAGTAAGACAGTCTTTGGGCCACATGATGCTTCCCTCCCTCTGATTGACTACACAGCCTGTAGACTAGTTTCATGAGGGGCTCAACCAGGATTCGGCCATGAAGGATCAGAATGCAATAGCAATACAGTAAAAATAGCTCTCAGGGGAAACAGAACTTACCACTGCCAGAAAGAATATTTTTGTAAGAGAAGCATTTGTGTAATTCTTATAACCTAAGGAGTGGAAATAAGCAGCAGTATAAAGACCCAAGGGTCTGAGCTCACATCATAGTCAACAGCAGATTTGCCACTGATTTCATTGGATACACCAATAAGACCAAATGTAGAATACAAAGAAGAAGCAATCAGAGGACAGGCTCTTATTCACAAATGCACTCTGCATCTGCAAAGTTTGTACCTGTGACTGAACTGTGTTCATAAATCAGACTAGTGCCTAGCCACCATACAACCATGGTAAGTTCCAGCTCCGGTGGGAAAATGGTAAGAACTACTTCTACTTAAAAAAAGAAAAAAAAAGCTTCATTTTTTTACAGATGCACAGCGCTGGTCAAAGCCCAGGGTCATCACAAGGTGCACTTTTCCAAGAACATCTCTCTACCCTCCACCTCCACCCTCTCCTGTGCTTGCCAGACTCTGCCATCAAAGACAAGTACTGTTTCTTGCTAAAGTTTCTTTGATATGTGAAAATTCTGTCTAAACTCTATGTTGCAGAAATTAAATAAGTGTGTAAACAGACAATAAATACTTGCCTCTGAAAACTTTTTTGCCTACATAAGCATTTTTATAATTGCATCAGTCCTGCTTCAGTCAAAGCTCAATACAGGCTTGTATAGAATCACAGAATGGTTTGGTTTAGAAGGGACCTTAAAAATCATCTTGTAGATGCTTCTTTCACCAAATCACAACTTGTTATTTGGCTGTGTCAATGAAATCCCATTCTCTACCTCTCCCACATGCCTTTGGGATGTTGGCCAAATCTCCTTGCACTGCTTCCAACAAGATATGATTCTCAGCAGCATACAGTCCCACCTTCTGTGTGGGATGTTGTGACCTGGAGTTTATATCCGGAGACACGCTCTCTAGGGGGACACTAAGAGTTAGTAGCTATTTTCCAAGCCCACAAATAACCTACTCTTGCAGGTGGAGTAAGAAATTGGGAGTCCCAGAACAGTAAGAGTATCCAAAGGAGTGAAGAAGAAAGAAGGAAGGAGGGAAAGATGAGACTAATATGGGGTAAAACACAGCCAGGCATACAGACAGTAGTATTTGCTGCAACAGGGTTGAGAAGAAAGTGATATTCATTATTGCACAGATATGTTCAAGCCATAGACAATATTGAATTCTGCTCCAGAGCTCAGCTTTATTCTCCATCTCAATATTGTTTGTCCCACAAGACACTTGAATGTGAATCATCTTTCTTACTCCCTACTATTGAGCTTTGATTGCTTTGTGTATTTTTGCTGCTCCCACTGCTGTTCTAAGCACTCTTTAGCTTCACCATTATTTCAGTTACCCTACCATCTCCACTGGTATCCAGACACTTCAGCCTCTCATTTGTAGAGATCTCCCAGAGCTGTTTTCATGATTGAGAATTGCTAAGTCAAAGATTCAAAACAGCGGAGAGGAAAAAAAACAACCCCACACCAAACAACCCAAAACCCAACTGGCTAGAGCTCTATCCCTTGATAACAAAAGGGGATGACTTTGCCTACAGCTGTTCCTCCAGCCCTACCACACTGAAATTCCTACTGAAACAAAGCCCTGAAGACAAATCCTGTGAGCTCATTACTCTGTAACTCGAGTTTTTTTAGCTCTGTTGGTGTCATCTGACTGAAATCTGTCCTGTGGAATCCCACAGCCAGTCTCCTTTTCTGTGATACAGCAACACATTGTACAACCACAACACTCACCTTTGGGTTTGTACTGCATTTTCCTCTTTCTCTCTTGTTCTTAGTATTAATCTCCCCTCTTACTTTCTCCTGCACAGCTATACTGGGCTTATATTTCCAGCTAGATAACTGTATGGCAAACCTCCATTTCCTGTCTGGACTGTTTTGTTTGATATGTACTCTGTTTCTTGTGGTTGCCACTAGGCTCATTGTTTGACATCTGCTTGCATTAAAGTGCATTTTCCGCTGAATGACTCAGACACTTAAAAGAGTCTCAAATCCCTCTGAATAGGGTTGCATAAATTCTAAAGTGTTTGCTATTCCCTTCCTCTAACTTTGGTATCATCAGCTAATACTTACTCTGATCTTACATGTGGTGTTCTCATTCCAGTTTTTTATATATGTAGTACTACAAAGATCAGGCCCCTGGAGTATATCAGTAGTAACCTATTTCCAGCTAGAGAAATTATAATTTGCAGACACTGTATGTAACCCATTGAAAGACATTTTTCAAGCCAACACACAATTTTTGCTCTTCAGACCATGACTCCATGGCTTAACCAGCAAGCTTCTTTATGAAAACTTACTTGTGAAAGTGTCATTAACTCACACAATTCCAATTTTCACAGTATTTTCTTCATAACATGGAAAAATAAAACACTATCATGTTGCATTAGGGTTTATTTCTCAAGAATCCTGATTTTCGGTTTATAACATTTTTTCTTATTGTAGCAAAACCACAAATAAGCTATGCAAGGGAATTTCAAATGCAAAACCATTAATAGTATTAATTGTAGTTCTCCAGTCCTTTTTTCTCCATTTGTCCTGCATCAGGGTTTTATTAATTCTTCCTTTAAAATCATCAGCATTTCTGTATCTGACAGCTGGCAAGTAGGAAAGGAAATGGTACTGAAGATCAAATTAAGCAAACTTGATTGAATAATTCAGATTTGCCAAGGGACTCAATTATTTCTATTAGAAACTCTTATTTTTAACAGGAATAAGAAGTTATTTTCCTTGGCATCCAAATAATTATTTCTTTTACTTCTGGAAATGTTGAAGTAGTTGTTTCCTGAGGTTTTACTTGTTAACTCTTTCCTATTTTTCCTGAGGTCTTACCTGTTAACTCTAGCCAGAAACAATCACAGGCATCCCAAGAACAAATATACAGTAAAACAGATAAGGTATTTTCCTCTTTGCTATGAAAAGCACTATATAAATAGATCTGCAAACTGAAAACAATACCATATTAAACAAAAACCTATCAAAAATCTGAACAGGTTCTCTCACAATAGAGGTATTTCTCCCACTTAGTGTAAGTGCATTCATGGACACAATTAGCCCTGCTGCAGAAGGCCTACACAACTGCATGCAATGTCAGTGTGTCGACTAGCTAGATGTCACCACTGCCCCTCTGGAGCAGAAGATCAAGATTGACAGTGACAATGTCAAACTGAGGCGAGCCAGCACCATGTCTAACCGCAGAAATCCCAGGGCCACAATAGCACAGAAGCACCCCCAGATGGTGAGCGCACTCATCCACCAGTGAGGAACTGCTCAGCCCTGCACTAAGGGCTGAAATTCCTCAATCCCAGCCTGTCTGCAGAAGTAAGTCAATCAGGGATCACAAACTATGCTGCCTTTTTCGGCTCCAACTCTAAATACAGTAGCCCAGGAACAGAAAGAGAAAAGCTCTGTGGTCCACATTCATGGCCTTATGCTAACAGAGGACATGCAATTAGAGAGGACACCAATTGAAAGGCCTTATGAATAGCTGAAGGCTTATTAGAAACCACAGTCAACTCTACACAATGTGCAAACTATTTAGAAGAGGATTCCCTGTATCAAAGCTCACTGCAAACCAACTGTATTAGACTTGATAGTTAATTTCCCAGTTAAAAAGCAAAAAACATCCCTTTTGTTTAAAGCCACCCCTAAGGGAAGGTTCCTAAGGAAACTTTCTGTGCAGAAGCTTGCTTGCAATGGCAGAGACACTTGGCTACCCCCTGCTTTCCTCACCCCACCTCTCATCTTCTTGTATTGCCCTCCTCTTCCAGGGCAGGATGTTGGCTAGATGATACCTAGTCTTTAGGAAGTTACATAAAGCACAGGGCACAGAGCTGAAAGGGTTACTGACTTTGCACTCAATAGGTCTGTATACTTCAACAATAAGCCAGTTAAATCCTTTCATTCTCAGTTCTCTGTATTTAAACAGAAGATTTAAGAAAAAAACAAAACAAAACAACACAAGAATCTTCAGATGACTTTACTTATATCTTGCCTGCATTAAGCAGAAATAAGGCCCTGAGAGTTTTAATTTTTGAAGCAGAAACATTTTTAAGTACATTTGAAAGTTTTCTGAGGTTTTACAAAGAATGATAAAACTAAGTATAAAATGCTTTTTCCAAAAAAAGATCTTCAAAATCAATGCAGACTAACTTATAGTTAAATATAGCTCACAGAAGACAGCTGCAGCTAAAGCAAAGCCTCTTGAAGAAACAGTGCCACTAAATCGCTACATCTAACAATTGCCACTGAAAACTCTGCATGAAAAATCAAATGGCAAGATGGAATTGAAGATTAACTCCAGTAATTAACAAAAGACATACTGCTCTGTATAGTGGTGCAGATGACATGTTCCTGAAGCAAACTGATCCTGTTGCTACTGGAGTAAGATCCTACTCTGATTGTAGAAGTGCTCCAGAGATGGTTCTGGCTGCAATTATTATATGCTCCTCTTTACCGTACTGCTGTTCCAACTATTCAGAAAGAAGTGCTTCCCCAAGTTGGGGCACTACTAATAGATTCAGTAACTGAATTCTGTCATACCACTCATAAAAATTCTGTTACACACTGTTAGAAAGCGTAGCGAACACCTCTACTTGAGGAGCAATTCAGCTGGGTTAAATATAGGGAAAGGAACAGGCAGAATTACTCTGTCAAACTGAAAACAAAGTATCCCTCAGACACCCTGTGACTTTTAAGAGCATGCCCTATTTAGAGGTAATAGCTGTGTCCTAAGCTGTATGCAAAGAACAGAATCACAGAATAGTCATGGTTGAAAGGACCTCGATGGTTCGTGTGTCCTCCTTCTGCACCACAGGCTATTGCCCTTGCTTCATGCTTTTCTCCTGGCTCATGCTGGAACCCATAGATTTCATGCACCTCCCAGGAATCTGGGCTGCAACACATTCAACTGGATCCACAATTCAGACTCAGACAGTGATTGTCCCATCCTTGGAGGTCTGTGGAGCTTGGCCTAACTTCCCACCAACATATTTATCTGTAAACAACATGAAGATTGACAGAAAGTCCAGGACACAAGAGGACAAGAACCCCTCAATGCAATTGTGCTTCAAAAGCCATCAAAAGTATCAGTAAAAGTATGTGGAATGTGCAAAAGTTGGGTATTTATCTCCTTTGCAAACCCCAATCTAGAAAGATGAAAACAGTAACAAGGTATGCTGAGGCCAGCTGCATGACAGTAGCAGGGGGTTTAAGAGCATTAATTTCCAGGGATGCAGGATGTTCTCTTCTGGCTGACTCCTCATCACACATCATACTGTCCTGGTGTAACAAAGCGAATCTTAAAACTACTCTGTCATCATCACTGCAAATTGTACGAGCAGAAATTTGTGCCAAACAAGTAACAGAAGTGTCTTTTTGGCCGCTGTGTTAAGGGAAATTATTAGGTTATCACGTCTTGTTCTGACTTCTAAACTTTGGAATACATTGGCTCAATTCAAACAAGTTTGGCAGAAGATCATGTCTCAGCAGTAGCTTACATTCACTTGAATTAAAGTGGCAGAGAAGAAAGGTTCCAAGTGACCCCCAAAGTGCCTTGAAAAGGGAAAAGCTGCAGGGTAGATTCATGTGCTGAACAAATAACCCACAGGAGTATGATCCAAGTAAGAATTAGGGGTTTGACCACACTGGAAATTACATTGGAGGGGATGGCTGGCTCTCATTTGGTATCTGCTACAGCTCCTGTTCAACCAAAGCAATAGCTCCACTAAACCTTACATGAGATCAGTCTATTGCCTTTCCATCTTTGGCCCACAGCTGGCTCGTGCTGGCTGTTTTCTTCTCCTCTATGACTTGATGCCTTTACAAAACCAGTGCTGTTGGTGCTTCATTAGGCAGTATGGCAACGAATGACATTTTTTCCTCTATTAATACAAACAGGTTTTATTCTAGCATGGCTCAAAGCCACCCTTAAAAGCTTAATTGTCTTATGTTAAAGGGGTTGCCTGCCCAAAGTAACACCAAATAACAGGACAGGTTGAGAGAGGTACATATATTCCACGTCTGTCACTAACAACTGTGAAGATACAGGAGCCTCGCCCAAAGAATAGAGAAGTTTCCTTCATGCTGTAGAACATCAGGTGGAAATTTACTCTATTTCCAAAGCATATGAAAGCAGAAGGGATATAATGTGAACTTTGTCCTGCTTCTATGGCCTCCTGAGTGAAAGCCAGGATCACACTGCTTGTAATAAATGGGCAAGAGTTGGCAGCACTAGAAAGAACACATGAGGATCTTGAGAAGGAACTTGAAATTACACAGGGTCTGATTAGTGGGCTAGAAAGAATTTCAGTTGCTGAAGCTTGGAAAGATTGAAAGTATGATTTGGGAATTAGGGATACCAAAACAGAGGCATTTGGAGTAACCAAAGGAGGAAGTAATTAGCATAGAAATAGTACAGCTTTTACCAACACACACAAGGCACTTGCAAATGCATCCTAGAGTCAACAAGTCAGAGTTAAAACTCTTATTTTGCCTCAAGAACGACGTCCTGAATCCCCTTTGAAAATTAATCCTTCGCATTCTACTGTTTTAGAAAGAATAGGTGTGGGAAGTTAGTTAGACTGGACAGGAGTAGCTGGCTGCCAGACTACATCCTTGCTTTTGACTGATTGTGTGTCAGAAAGAGAAATTTTGGCACACAGGATGCTGGCACAGTTCAGCCCATGCATGCAGAGACCTAGGATGGCTTCAGACAAGACCAGCAAGATGCTTTTGTAACTGTACTGGGAAAAGAACAGGACTCTGTCAGGGCAAAAAACATGTTAGGAAGAGGCTGGCACTTCAGAGAGAGGCAGAGACTACGGTTTTACAGGAGAGGAGAATGGTATGAGTGCCAGATTCCCTTTCACAGCTCACTTGAAAGCCCTTTAACTTGCTAGCAGTTCCTGACATAGACCCTTAGTGCCACACTGGAATTAAAGGATTCAGCATCAAGAAAACAATGTTATCAACTAGATCAATATTACTTTTTCAAGAAGAGTTGGTGTTAAAGACTCTGATCTATACAGTACACTGGGATAGTTTCAGCCAAACTATTAGGGCCTACCTAAAAGTATGAACTTTTTCTTAAATTCTTTACTCTGCACTGTCTGCCTCCTGCATTACACTTTAATGAACTACAAGGAGGACCACGATCCAGCTCCAGTGGGGCCGGCAAGCTTGACTAACAGGCTAACCTGTCTTATACTTCTTAGACCAGACTATAATTTAAGTGTGATGGAAATGGCAAACTGTTTTCTCATCTCTTCTGAGCAGAAGAAGATGCAGATAGTCACCAGGATGGACAGAGGGAAGATGAGGGGTGGAGAAGGGAAAGATCAAGTAGGAGAGAAGAGATTTTCAAAAAGAACATGCAAACCCTTCAGGTGTTCACACCTCCTTCTATCACTACCTATATCTCTCATCCCAGTGTAACTGTGAGAAGACCAATAACTAGCAATGCCATATTCTGCATCTACTGCTATTGTGCTGAGTTCACAGTACACATGCTGTCTGTGAGAGTTCAGATGTCTGCCTGGTACAAGCCATGCAAAGGGAGATACAGTGACAGAGACATGGTATTAAAGAGATCAGCTTAAAAAAAAAAGAAGAAAAAAAAGAAAAAAAAGAAAGTGCTTAGTCAGAGCAGAAATCTTTTCTCCAAAGCTATTTACTGTCTTCTGTGCTGGATGCTTACTCATTATAAAATGCACAGTATTCCTTCTTCTCTATCCTTTCTCTACATGTAGTTTGTAACAGTTAGGAATGCCCTTAAAGTTTTCCAAAGTGGTTACAGATGTGGAAGGATGCACACTGCAGGTCACTTCATTAAGAGGATGACATAACTCTGCATGCTAGCTTCAAAAGTAGCTAATTTAATACTGAACTTGCAGACACAATTGTCCCAGACTCACTGTGTGCCTGTTGAGAGTGATGGGATTATAACAGCAGCTGACAGTGCTCAGTTCCAAGAAAGCTAGCAGCATTATTCAGTCTTGAGTTCCCTCTTCCTCTGTGGAGCCATTTGATCCTTAATCTCTTTTATGAATTCTTAACCCTTTTGATGTACTTCTTTAACAAAGTTTTATGCACACATCTTTATACCAAAATATGGATAAAGACTATCAGTAAGATGTCACAGTTGCACATGTATTCTGAAAACAGCTTGTAAGTACTTGTCAGCCATACATTTGCATGGAGAACCATCTAGCATGTACATTAAGAGATTAAATACAGAGAAATAATGTTTTAAAATCCACTGCCCTGCTTCTCCTCGATCAGACTGTGTAACTGGAAGACATCAGCACAATGCTGTAGGGTACCTGTGGCCATGGACTACTCATACAACCAGTTCCCTGTACTGCAGTAGTTAGTATCTGCCATGTGCTCAGAACAAAACATCACTACTGCTTAGACTCAGTCAATAGTTCTGGGAAACTTTTGCTCTGGCCATTACTCTATCACTATTCTGTTGGAACATTCTAGTCAGGACTTGCTTCCCTTTCTTTTGGCAATGTCTTGTACAATTAAAAAATAACAACAACTTGCTCTGTATGATCTGGTTTCTTTCCCATAGGAATGGAGATGGCAAAACACTAACATGATAGCTTAGGACTAGAGGTGTCTTCTGAAAGGAAGATGATATTAGCATTGTCAAAAAACAGACAAAAAAGGCAGTGGCTTGAGAATTAGTCAAGAATGTGCTAGTCTGTGGTAAGGAGAGAATGGAACTGAACTGAAGACACCCTGGTTGAAGAGAAGTGGAAATTGTGCAAAGGGTTACTGACATTACAGCCACTAAAGAAACAACAGGAAAAAAGGACATGGGGGAGTATTTTATGAGGTAGGTAAGAAAACCATTGCTATTTGCTAGGTGTCAGGGGAAACGAATAGCTTATTGCACAAAATAAGGTTAATAGTGCAAAAGAGTTTGAGATGCAGCAAATTACACGGGTTTTTCTGGGGACAGGACTGCTGGAAGAAGCAAAAGAGCACAATGCTGCTGAGAACAGAAAAGAAAAAGTGGCTACATTAGACCTCTATTTCTCCTCTCCTTAAAGATCTTGCAGCAAGTGGAAGGGACTACATGGAAATCAAGTGACAAATGGGTAGACTACAGATGGTTGGGAAAATAACTGGGAATTGAAGCAGTAGTTCAAGTAATTCAAGGCTGGGAAACTGCACAGACAGGGAAAAAATGACCTTGAACTAGTACTGGTGAAGTTCCTCTACAGGAATAGTACTGTACAGCTGAAGTACAGTATTCCAATACTGTCATTAAAATATTTCATGCATATTTCTTAAATAGAAATATTATTCATCACAAGGGTTTCTTTTTAGCCACCTGATCCTGGTATATAGTCCCTTGTAATTCCCACCCCTCTGCTCTCATCTAGTTACTCAGTTCCCACTATCGGAAAATCCAAGAAATCTTTATTGAGTTAGACTTACATACACACATACTTCTCCAAGGAACACATTTTAATAAATTACATGGCAGCTCTGTACTGCACCATTTCTTTGATTTCAGGGGATGATATCGTGGGCTAGAAAGCTAATTTAGATGGGCTTAAAATTACCACATTTCCACACAAATCTTATGTTCTAGTGTTCAGTTTACATTATTTGGTGTTGAATTATATCATAGAATCACAGAATGGTTTGAGTTGGAAGGGACCTTAAAGACACAGAAATTGCTACTGTATTCCCCCCCAAGACTTCAAGGACTATATAGCCTTGCACACAGCACAGTGAGCAGCACTACAAAACATGACACATGCACCCAAGTCGCGAATGAAATGACACTGCACTGCTAGGTATTGTTTGAAGGCAAATTTGCAATTACAGTAGCAGTCATACTGTAAAGCACACATATGATGGCAGAAACAAAGTCATATTAAAGCCCACTCGAGCCTTAGAGGGGCACTACTCAAACCCACAGCAAGATTCTACAGGAAAGCTGATGGCTATTTGGGATACTTTCACCATTAGAATTCAACAATAGGAGATTTGGATTACAACAGAGGGGGAAATCCTCAGCTTTCCGGTGGGAGGTAAAGAAAGGTCACAACCTATTATTCTATAAAATCTCAGCAATAATTAATCTAACATACTAACATTCCCATCCTCACAGTCTTCCAGCCCCAGGCTGCAAATCCAAAATAATCCACCTACCCTGGCAGATCTGAAGACTACTCTTAATGGAATTAATTTTAAACATCCCTATCAAATGTTTTAAACAACATATCTGATAACACCATGATAGAAGGCACATATTGGCCCATGTATAAGGTAAGAATCTAGGAATCTCCTCCTTCTCCCTTGCTATAAACTTCAGCTTCTTGCTCTATGACCTTAAGAGATTTCAAACTCACTGCTGGCTCCAGGTTAAAAAAAATACAATTAAAAATCACTTAATTTGAGTTGCTGGCCAGTATAGATTAAAGGGAAGAAGTTCCACATTTGGAAAAAAAATTTCTTTGGATGTCTGACTTAATATATAAAAATTCTCAAAACAGGCAGACAGTAGGAAGCTGACTGGGCTTTGGAATCTAAACCCTAAGAGCAGAGTGCAGGTGTGGCAAGCAAAGGCTCTGCAAGTTGCTGTGATGACCATGGCACAGCAATGCAGCCACATTTCAGACTATCAAATTGATTTTTCAGCTTAAGACTGTGCTAGCTGCTTTTTATGCTTCATAACTGAGTTCTGGCACAGATGTTTAAACTTTCCAAGCTGTTTAACAGATTACACAAATGGCCAGCAGTAGCTAAGCAGGGAGAAGGGGCTCTAACTCTGTATGTATTCTACTGTGATAAATTCCCTTTCAGTGAGGCCATGACTCCTGTCCTAATTGAGACCCTTCAGAAGAAAAAGGAAAATGGAAGGAACCAAATATAAAAAGAACTGGCTGAAATGACTCTTCAGGGCCTTCCCTGCAGCACTGACACTCAAAGCTGTACCTGGGCTCCAGTAATCTTTTGCCACGGCAACAGTAATTAATGGAGAGAACTTTGGAAAATGCCCTTCGATCCCCAGCTGTGACTGCTGGACTGCTCACAGAACTTCTCCCTCAAGTCCCTTCTGCTCTTTTGAAGCCCTACTGGAATATGCACTACCCAGTCTGGGGTAAGGGAGCAGCTTTCACTGGATGGGACTTTCCTGGAGGCTGTTAATCGAGCAGGTGCAGGGGGCCCAGTGAAGGAGCAGGAAGCAGGACTGAGGCTCAGGGGCCCTGCAAGGAGCCAGTTGAAGAGAAAAGGAGTCAAACCTGGAGTTGCAAAAGTTGCTCCTCGGGTCTTTCCAAGATGTAAATCCAAGATCTTTGAGAAATAAACAGAAAATCTTATCTACAGATTATGTGTGCAATAATAAAAATAATGTCTGGGGGCCCTGCATGCCTCTGAGCACACACAAAAGGCAGGGGGTGGGGAGAGCAGCCCTGGTGAGTTGGAACAAGTGCAGCTGCACCCAGGTCACCTGTGCAGGGATGTCAGGGTGCTGGCTGTACACATTTAGGCAGCAGTAGGTAGGGAAGCTGGAGGGAAGCAACCACATGAGTAAGAGTGTTCTGTGAGTAGATTTTAAACACTGGATGTCTCTCTACATCAACAGGGAAGACCACAAGAGGCGGAATACAAATCACAATTGTTTCTTTTCTAGTCAAAGCTAGCAGCAAGCAGCGACTTCCAAGGGACCTGTACATGTGTTCAGACTCACTGTATGGAGACTGAGGAAAGAGTGTTCCTTATGCTGCTCCTGACAGGAGTAACTGATTAAAATTCAAGTTCCCCAAGACCGGCAAAGCCAGCCAGAGGCTACTGACCTAGAGGCAGCTATTGAAAGACAGCAGGTGTGAGCAGACCTTGCTGCTATTGCTACATCTCACATTAGAAGATGTTTGAAGCTAGTAATGTCTTGGGTGAGCTGGGCTGAAAGGGGCAAAAACAACAATGGATGTAAAACTAGCTTAAGAAAAGGGGAAGATATAAGAAAGAGAAGTCTTAGCAGTTTGCCCTGAGTTTTGACCACCACTGCTCAGACAGATACTGTGCACACTAAAATAATTAGATTTAAGACAAGCTTGTAATTAAACTGTCTGAAGAACTAGTAAACTTCTAGATGTTTTTATGTCACTTTCAACAAAATTAATGCAAGTTTTACGCATGACTGTGTCTATCCTTGTTTGACTGCTGCGCTGCCTTTCCTCAATACCCTGTTTTTCTGACCTACACTTTCAAATATCCATCAGTGCTCCAAATCCAATGGCACAAAAAAATCTCTGATCTGTTCATGTGTTCTTCTCTCACAAAGCAGTAAGAAAAACTTATGACATGATGGTCAATGTGATGCAGCTTTGCCTCTGCTACTGAAACAGCTATTTAACAAAAGAGTGGCCAGTTCAGAATTGTAATTATTAATCTGTTTATGAAACTCCCTGAGTGCTTCCTGGTTTATCATCAGCCATACAAAGGTGCTTGTACTACATCCAACAGAAAAAGAGTACACGCATTTCAAACTTCTATTTAAAAAACTTGCTTTAAAATCAGGGAGTGCTACTGACAACCTCTGTTACATTTAAAAAGTTACAGCTGAATACATACACCTCTTGGTATGCACTAATGTATCTAATGTGCAAAGCAAAAAAGCTACTCCATAACCCAATGAATATCCAAATACTAAGTACCATTATTACTACTAATGTCAAGTTCTTCCATTTATAGCATTTGCTTTATGATTTGACCTTACTACATCTCATTTTCACACAGGCTCCCTTGCCACCACGCATTTAAAAAAATTTCAGATATGCAAATATTTGAAGACAACGGAATTGAGATAAAAACCAAAATCTGTAGAATAGGTGGCCTAAGCTGGATGTGGTTTTCAATTGAGGAAAATAATCTTGCTTTTCATACATCAGTAAAGTAACTATCAAATTTCAAATGTTTGGTAAAACATAATACATAGTTACTTCAAATATTGTTATTAAAATGGTCATCTGCATTTAAAATACAAAGTGCTTCGCTGTAAGTGACATTCTCATTTAAAATCCTAGACTAAAGCTGGCAAAACCAAGGATTCTTCTTTGGTCAGGGACTGTTCATTTTTTAAAATAAAGTACTCAGATTCAAACCAGTTTGACAAACAGCAATGGCTACTACTAAAAACCAGCAAAATGTACTACACAAAACCCATCACTCATTAACTGCTGCAGAACTGTCCCTCTCCCACCCTCAGGTCTGCAGCACCCGATGAGGTATCTGTTCTCTGAGTAGTTGGGAAGCGGGGGAGGATGGACAAATTCTAGGACTATGGGGATCCAATGCAGGAAGAGGACCAAAGACAGCTCCCCAGGACACAAGCCAGTTTGCTTCATGTGGTCAGCATATCCGACTTTCTGTACACAGCACAGTTACATGACCTATAGACAATTGCTTGAGAAACCCCACACTGAGGTTACTCTGAAGACACCAAATGGTACAGCTACAATTCTCATGCTCCATTTTGAGGCTGGACATTTGGAAGGTGAAAAATGCCATTAACCCAAGAGCATTAGGTAAGTTCGATGGTCTTCAGTGACTTAGTTTTTGTCTGCACTAATTTTACCTCCAAATCTGCATGTCTGAAACTCCACACTCTTCAAGTCTGCTTAAAGTGATTACGTCTTTTCAGTAAATCTTGGATTGTTCTCTCTCCTGGCTGCAGAGCTGTCTGCCTGCAATTTCTCAAAAAAGCGCCAGGATTTCACATCCATTGGCCCCTGCATTCCTGCCAAAGCCCTGCAGAAATGAGAGCTGCTGCAGCTGCCAGGGTTTATTTACACACATTCCTGCCTCAAATTGAATTAATGAGCATAATTTAACTCAGGCAATGTCCTCCACAGCTCTTGTTTCTCTTTGCCCCTCTTGACATTTCTTTTCTCTCACACAACCCCTCTTGTAGTCTGTCTTAAAGCAGCATCTGAAGTGATTCTGGAGTAAAAAGTAATTGCAGATGCATTGTATCTCCCATTAGAGCTGATAAACTTGTACATATCTTTTTACAGCCTCTTTATGGAAAGCTCAGCATCCCCTTAATGACTATCCATAAGGTTAACATGGACTTACTTGCTCTGTTCAATCCAATTTTGTCAGTTTAGCAATGAGCTTCCAGCTTAATCACTTACAAAAGATTCAACTTTGGAAAGAGCTCTGATGCAAAAGACAAGAGCAGCTGATGCTACAACGTATCTACAGTTGTTAAAGTTCACATGCTAAATTTAGTAAACCTTTTCTACCCAGGTCTCCAGTCCATTTCTGCTCTCAGAAATCTGAAATTCTGCATCCACAGCATAAGGGGTGCCCATTTTAACAAGCCCTGCAGGTGCTGTATGGACACATTGCATACAGTAAGCTCCTGTTATGCCACTAACCAGACTGATGTAGTGTTACCCACATGTTATGATGGAGCACAAAAATACTTCAAATATTTACACCCATGTGACTACACAAAGCCCATCCTCCCCTCTATTATAATCCTGTACAGTGTGGGTCTCTCACACACTATGTATTTCTATTACATGAGGTTTGAAAGCCTTACAACACAAGCCATATACTTCTACTAGAAGAGCGTGGGAGAAAAGAAACTAAACTTTTAATAAGAAATAGATTTGCTACATCAGCACTTCACAAGCATCATGGACAAGAACATTTCTGCTACACTTTAAACCCCTAGACTTACAGGAAGAAAACAGATGGCTTGGCACACAGCAGTTAGGCCTTCTGTGAAGAATATTCTCTTAAGAAGTTCCCACAAAACCTTATCTATCCAGTTCGGTTGATTCATTGATGGGATTTTCCTTGCTCTAAACAAGGTCCTTAAAAATATTTCAATGAGAAATCAGCATACTCCAGGACTTGTGGTTGAAACCACAAGAAATTCTATGGACCTGCGTTTGCAACCCCCACAAACAAACTATTCAGGTAGTTCCAGTAAAATCCCTAGGGCTGTCTGAGAGACAGCTACTCACCATGATCATAAAGCAGGCAGGAACTCTGGGATGGAAGGAGTTCAAAGGATCATCCCAGAATGAGCTTCTCCTGAAAAACTTACTCTTGGTAAGACTGATTTTGAGGCAGATGTCAATTCTATTTTGCATATAAAGCATCAGAAGAGAACACATACAGAACTTCTTGACATATTGCAGAAAGTAATTTGAAGTGTGAAGGCAGCAGACACCTGGGGGAGAGTGTGTGTGCATCTTTCAATGTTCAAAATTGACATTTCAAACTCTGGAGCAGAAGCCTGTTCAAGCTGCAAGTGGTACAGGTTGGTTGTAAATTTTGGTAACATTTAAACTACACATAAGTGGCATGTCCTGAATCCTCTGACTAATAAAGAGATATGAGACAACACCCCCAATTACAGGAATGATTACATGTTGTATTTCCACATACAAACTATTTAGATGAGGAACACCAGGGGCTTGGGGCTCCATGCCAAAAGCAAGGGTCCAAGAAGAGAAGTTACTGTCACCATCACTTCCTCTGACTTCTGTACTATGAGAGAAACTTAATTCAGATTTGGAAAAGCCTTCCTTGAATGCAGCTTCTATTGAAGCAAAGCTTCAAGTGGTCATGCTTCTCTGAAACAGAAATAGCCTAAAAATAACACTTTTTGGTACATCTCTCAAGAATTCTCTCAGAACCCCATAATAATAATATTTCTTCCACACATGAAAATGAAATGACAAACATTGGCTCGTCTACTGTATGTACATATGCTGTTGAATAAAACACTGCAAGAAAGAACTTACATAAATACAGGAACCACAAGACTAAGAAAAGAAACGCTCAAATAAAACCCATTAAAACCTAAATAATGGGTTGCTAACCAGGGGAGTGGCTGGGAATAGTCAGAAACATCTCCTGCCAGACCTTTAATCAGCCTCTCTGGGAACTTACAGAGCTCTCGTGACCACAGTGTACGAACACCTCTCAAACAAGTTTCTCAACATCAACATTGAGTTTTATGCCTCAGAGACCAACAGTGGCACAAGTCATAATGAGTGGCTCCTTCACACTTTATGGACAACACTTGTATTATTCGCTGTCTTTGTTTCCTATCAATCCTATTGAATCACATGCTACTTGAAATAAAATACAGCTCTCTAGAAGTGTATCTGCTTAGTACCACTGTTGTAATGCTGTTTTTATCCAAAGTCTCCCTTCTATGCCTTCTGACAAGGTTACTGGTATAGAAACACCAGCTCAAGTGATGCATATAACCAAGCTAAAAGCCAACTAGACACAGCTTGACTTCTTGCACAGACTCTCCAAGGCACTCCCAAAACTTAAGAGCATTCAGTTTCCAATTGCTTTTGCTGGCCATGTCCACCAAAAGAGAAGCACCACAAGATCCCATCATTGCCACCAGCTGTGGAGTTAAAAGGAAACCTGTAGGGGACAGCCTGCACTGACTGACCCATGGCAGTGGACAGGTACTTGGGAGGACTGTGCTCCTTCCAGCCTCACTACTCCTGAAGCCTGTGTACCCACATTCGCCTTAGAAAAATATAAAAGGGATCATTTCCAGTCCTCAGGGCTTTTTGGATCAAATTTTGACATAATACAATTGGGAAAAAATGATCTCATGAAACATATACTGTGGGGAGGAAAGGGAATAAAGGTATGTTTCAAATTGATCTCAAAGTATTTTCCCATATGAAATAGCTATTCTTGTCTCTTACAAAAAAGCAGTCCTATCAGTAAGAAATGGTGGCATGGAGAACAAATTCAGCTAAACAAACAAGAAATGCCCCACAAACAAAACCCCTTTATAATAAGGAAATTCAAATAAAAACAACATGACCATCCTGTCCCCAAGGAATGAAGGAAAAAAAAAACACCCAACCAAAGCCCAACTATCTCCTATCTGGGCTTTCCTGCATCCATCAGAAAACAAAGCGACTTAAGTGTGACCAAAGCAAGCTATAAAACCACTAATTCCAACCCAGTCACCTCCTGCCCTCTGGAATAGATCCCATCTGCTGTTCCTCTTATTTTCTAAAGGAGCCACAGCTTCATTGCTATGAGCTTAAATGCTTTTTTTTTTTTTAAAAAAAAATAGCTCTTACATAGAGTTACCCTACTACTTTCCTTTCTTTGTTTCCTAGAGATTATAGGAACAACAGCATATTGATGTCTCTACTTTCATGTCTTCTCTCTCTGGCTCATCTTAGGCAATAAACTCCACATAGGAGCAGGATATCGCTCAGTATCTTCACACTGCCTGGAAATGTGGATGGTTCCCCATGTACAACCACAGACAGGGGTGCCCAACAGTGAACACATGCTGAGGCAGAACCAAATCTCTGGTTGGAGCCTCTCACGTTGCCCTCCAGCCTACCCACCTCCCATGTAGCACACTTAGCCTGCACAGCTGATCTGCAAAAGATGCTACAGAGGCCGAGCGCTTCACAAGAACCATAAAAATTGTTCGGCTACTCTCCACTTCTGCTATCTACCAGAAAAAAAGTTTTTTTCTTCTACTGAAATGCACACAAACCCTTGTTACACACGACAAACCCACAGTGCAGAGCTGTCTCATTTTCCTCCTCAAGTGTCTAACGCATAATACAGCCTGTATCAGAAATGCTCTGATGCAGTATGGCAACTCATACGTTCTTAGTTTGTCCTTGCTCGTCAACATGGCTTACAACACAGACTTTTTTTGTAGACATAACTATTAGTACACACTGCCTCTGGTACAATACAGTAGCTGCTTTTCTGAATTTAAAAGCCAGCTGCTTCTAATTAAGGAAATACTTGAATAGGAAATCTTCCAAACAGCTTTCCACGAGCATGCAACAAGACTTTGCCACTTTTAAATGTATGAAAAAAACGATTTGGGGAAATTCTGAAGGACATTGAGCAATCCTGGACTCCAAACAGAAAAAAAGATGCAATTTTTCAAGCACAGTCCATTAGCATGGAA
The DNA here is from genome assembly GCF_020740795.1 of Apus apus. Lineage (NCBI taxonomy): Eukaryota > Metazoa > Chordata > Aves > Apodiformes > Apodidae > Apus > Apus apus. The sequence goes on from NC_067282.1 coordinate 20,473,525, forward strand.
TGATAATTGTGTCCTGAGTGAAGGAGTTTGTTCCCGGACACTGCTATACCCACCCCACTCCAAAACCAATAAATCTGGACAATCTGCCAATTACACAGAAGTGTAAATGTTCTGTATGTGGCCCTGTATTTCTATTTAAGCTACTGAGCAGCATTTAAACTTCAGGCTACCTGATCTCCAGACAGAGGTTGGCCAGACAGCATGGCTAGTGTCCAGGTTCCACTTCAACACTAAAGGAAAACCAGCTGACAACCCTAGGCACCATCTGTACAACCTGCAGGTAACATTTCTCTCCATTCTCTTTCCTATTGCTCCTCAATCTAACACAGAGGCCTGCTAGCCACAGCTCTTCTGCAGGGCAGGAATAAAGAGGGAAGTGAAGGTGGGCACCTGGAGACTTCAGGGAAGTTTGGAGGCCAGCTGACTGCCTTGCTCTGCACTGCCAGCTCCCAAACCACAATGAGTTTTTATGCTCATGGCTTAACCTTTTCATATGGCTCTATGTAGGAAATGCCAGCACAGCACTGGGCACACCTGCATATACAGTCCTGCCTTAAAGCCTTTACAAAGTACTTCTAAAGGGAAAATAATGTGGGATATCTTTATGATATATTTAGGACAAATTCGCTGCAGAGTTGCCAAACAAGTAAAGTGGCATGTTTTGGGGGTTAGCCTCCAGAAAGTAACTATCTTTAATCTACTAGTTTAACATTCAGAAGTTATTAAAATATCTATTTTCATTTATTTCAATGCTTTTCATCTTTTTGGTGTATGATACCAAACAACAGAATACCAGGGAGATTCAAGTGACAGATTCATTTCTGAAAGCAAATGTGTGGCTCATAAAACCAACCAACCACTCATTCAACAGATGCTCAAAAATGTATGTATGCTTCCTGACTCTAATTTGTCTGCTTAGAGCCTAGCCCAAAACTGCAGAAAAAGTTCCAAAACCACATCAAGTGTCATGGAGTCTGCTGTGCATAGAAACAAACAACAAAACCAAACATGATCAGCAGGCCTTAAAGACCTCAATCTGCAAGCAAAGTCTGGTTTCTGCCTAACAGCTGGAGGAAGCATTTCCACTGACCAAAACATTGACCACAATATAATGCTCAACCCATTGCAGACAAATCAACCACAATCAGAATAGCCAGTTTTCTAAATATCACCAAACTGCAGAAATACGAGAACCCAGAAAGAACAACTGAGACCCCTGGCAGAAAGACTGAAATGTAGAGAGAAAGGCAAAAATATTCTGGAAAGCAAGAAAATGTGCATTAAGCTGTCAATATTTCAGTGTGGATTTACAAGACCAGTAATGTGAAACCTGTTTATTATGTTACAAATTACTATTATCTTGCCTCCAGGATTTTTTTGGTTTGTTTCGTGCTGTTTCCAAATCTTCCAAACCACGCAGGTTTCTCACACACTTTGGCAGTAACTGAATCAGCAAGATTTAAGACAGCTTCAGACTGAAGTCTAGCTACTAAACTCCCCCTGCAACCAGAGTCCACCAGACCTTCTAGATCACCTCCTGCCCTCAAAAGCCAACAACCTAGTTCAATAGCTAAGGTGAACCTGTCCTGCTAATGGTATACAAAGAGAATAATGGAAAGCTTTGCTAAAAGAGGGATAGACAAATCACTACTAAGAATAAGTCCTCCTACTGTCATATTACATAGATCAGCCAGAGATCTCGCTTCCTGGGACCTTTTAAAAAGCACCTTAATCCAGGTAGAGCTGACTTGCAGCTTCCTTGAAGTCTTTGTCTAAGTAGACAAATAATCTAGCAAGAATCTGACAGTTTGGCTGGAAAGAGAAATATCTTCTGTCAAGGACGTGGGCAGCAATGGGAAACTAAAAGCAAGCCTGCCATTAGAGCTGTGAATGCATGAGAATGGTTCTTACGTGTAGCTGTTTCCACTATGCAGAAGCAGAGCTGGTGGTACAACAATTATTTGGATTGTGATTTTGATGAATCTCCTCTCAATTGCAGTTGTACAAAACTGGCAAGTGCAGGAGCTCCAACTTCAATACCTCCAGCCACGAGGAAGCTGGAGGCATCAGATGAGAAAGTGCTTCCTAAGGTCATCCTGAGATCAAAATAATGGGTTCCAAACTCAAACCTATTCTCAAACCCCAGTTCTGAGGGGTACAGCATACAACAAAAGTGTAAAACCTATACATGACTAACCCACACTTTATATTAATGCCAGTGTGTGACCTCTCAATCTACACTTTTACCCTCTCTCCTCCCAGCTGAAAAAATGAGACTGATACTAGTCTTCCTAAAGACATTTCCTTTACTTAATGGTAACAGCAACTAATGAGGCAGAGAAAAAACACAACACTTGCATTAAGGAAAATAGATTGGGGGTGTGGGGGTGATCACAGCTCAATAGTAGCCCTTTCTTCATCCACAACCAATAACAGATGCTTCAGCGGGGTGATGGGAACACCCTTTCCCTGCCACCCCCACTCTCCCTGAATAAAAACACTAAAAATACAGCATTTTAGTACAGGGTGGGGCAGAGGATACCTGTTCTTCATCTTGGATAATGTCTGCATGAAGACTCAAAGTGTGATCACTTTCATACACATAAATAACATCCTCTTGTGTATATAAACATGCTTTCGGGTACAGGTTTCTAGGTATGTCTGTGGGTAGTAATACCTGGACATAGACTGAACTCATACAGTGTAATTTTATTCCCATAAACCTAAAGTATGCTACAATTCCTATGAAGAAATCCACGCAATAAAAGAATATGAGCAGCATTTCACTCATACCACCTGTATGACATATGCAAGAAATGATCACAAATGTTACTGCTCACTGTTCCCCCTTTGGGACACCAAATCACCATCCCCCAGGCAAACAGAATACCCAAGATTGCTTGAGGGCAGGACTATGGCTAATATGCTGGTCAACAAAACACCACTGGGTTGTAAGCCACAAGCCACAGAAGTTGAGCAAAAAGATAATTAGAAAGCACTCACCCCCTTGGAGCAGTGCATTTCTGCACCACCTCTTAATTAACGAGTATCAAAGTGGATAGCACTTTTTAAAAACATAGGCATCTACTTTTTTCCAGTAATCAGTGGTGCTAAGTCATAACTAGGAGAAGGTGGGAAAGGATTTACGTATTACACAAAATGCTGTAATTTGGAAGTGCTCATGCAAAAACAGTCAGCTCCTACACAAGAATCCTGGCTCCAATTGCAAAACAGAAAAAAACAGGCACTAACTTTTCTCAGTATAACTGTTCTCTGCAAATACAAAAAGAACTTGTCTTAAAAAGTAAGTATCCAGTAAACCCATGAGAGCTATCAGAGGGCTTCCTTGGTCTTACATTATTGTTTCTGATATTATTAAAGGAAGATACTATTTGTGTATCTGAAAAGGTTACCCCAAAGCAGTCAGAGAGTTTACCTCCAAACTACCAGATACCATACTATTGAAAAACTTCTATCATTGAGATTGTTACCACAGCTTTGTCTTACTGTATGCATTCTGCTACGAATACTGCAGGGGAAACAGAATATGTTGACTCTTTGACAGCAGAGAATAACTAGAGTTGCTTCCCTATGCCCTCAAGGAGGAAGAAAAACTGTATTATTTTCCCCACGAGAATGCTCAAGACAAAATGGGCAAAAAATACTTAATGAAAATGGTTTCATAAATCCCAGCAGAAACAAAGCATCTTTACACATACTTAAAAGTCTGCAAGGCTCCATGCTGACATTTGATGAATGGATGGAATAAAATGCTCTGCACCAACTGTGCCTTCTACTGATGGCCCAAAGTTCAGGCTGGCACGCATGCTGGATGAGTATTACAGTCAAAAACAGCTCCCTTCACGTGCTGTTGGATTTGCATAGCATGAGGACCTAAAATATTCTGGAGTTCAATTTATTTGAATACACTGGCAAGATTTTACATCAAATCAAAGTAAGCTGTCTTTCACTGTGTCATTTTGCTTATGAAATACCTTGATTACTTGTAAGTGCAGAAAAGAATACAGCAGGACCAAACGAATAGCTTAAGTCTGGGAAGCAGGAAGGCAATTCATTTTACTGAGTAGAGCCTAGCATGATCCTAGCTCATTTCAGCATGAGCTGATTTTATGAGAGCAACTGATTACTCAAGAGACTTCGCGTTAGTTAATGTAAAGTGGTAATCAAGTTCCCTTTACTTCGGGAGCTTTCCTTGCTTTTACAAAAGGATAAAGCAGACCAAAAAAAAAAATCCCCTCTTCTACTGCTGCTCCTCCTCTCAAAAAGACAAGAAAACTGTGATAGAATGCTGTTGTTAGACACACACATTGAAAGGCATATAACAGATTATTTCAGACTATTTGTATTCAAAAAGTGGCTTTCTAGATGGGTGAACTGCAAGTACTAGACTAGACACTCAAAGTAAATGTGTTCTTCATTAAAAAAGAAGTACATTAGATTATTTTCATCTCAGCAAGATATTAGTACCACTTCTCAAGTCACAATGTCAGAAAACTAAAGCATAACAACAAAGTTTAAATAAAAACACTTTCTAAAAATATATATTCAAGCAAAACCAACACCTTATCAACATGAAGCTTTTGTTCAGAGACCTGTTGTTTATGTCGGAGTAAATGTTGATGACCAACACAGTATGAATTTTGTTGCAGTTGCAATTAAAAAAATGAGAGCTACTTCTGAAAAAAAAACAACAACAAAAACGCAGCAACACCAAGATAAAGGTGATAGTCCAACCCTTCTTGTACAGAGGAATAGCTCACCTTGTTGTTTGTGTTTTAGAAGGCAGAACATGCTAATGGCAGGGCTACAAGTCTGCTGTGGAGGACAAGGAGTTTGTGGCTCTGCATGATACTTAAGTCAAATTTCTGTTTGATATGTGAAAGTAAGAATTAGACCTACTGATTCTGTATGTGCTGTGAAACAAAGACCACCATGAAATACTATGAGGAGGGAGGCTTTGTTTGTCAGTCACTTACTTGCTGATGCCAGCCTGTCAGCTGTCACTCTCTCCTGCAAAAAGCTATCCATGAAAATCTACCACAGCCTCCATTATCCCCAGTGTCTCAGCACAAGATAATAAAATATGTATTAGGCCAGGACAGCAATAAAACCCCGACTGCTCTTTTTGAGCACAAGCGTGAGAGTAACCTTGAAAATCTCAAATTAGCTTGCCAACACGTAGCTTTTTTAATTATTATTTTCTAGTACATAAGGGTGATATGAGTGAAATATGCTTACATTTTCTGTTAAAATCATTACTTTGCTCCTCTCCTTTCTGTATCATAAACAGCATATTTGCATTAAAGAAAACTAAACATATCACAAATACCATTTACTGGTCATTTTGACAGTAGTTCACTTGCACAGAGTAACTTTTTACCATCCATTTATTAAGTCATTCATTGTTCATGTAACCCCCTATTTTAAATATGGACAAGGCTCTCAGTGATTTTGACAGGCTTGTGACTCAATCTTCTCACCATGGGTTGAAATAATTACACTGAAGGGAAAATTTCACCACCTGCAACTCAGCTGACACTGAACCAATCCAAAATTCCTCCAGTATTATAAAGGGACCAGTAACAAAAAGCCTCCCTTTTGCTTCTGACCACCTCATTGTATTCTCAAACATATTCTGGTTTATTTTAAACAAATGCAGGAGAAAGACTAACAACACAAAAGCAAAATATATGGAAGAGAAAGAAATCACAATAAAAAGCCCAAATCCCCAAACAAATAAACTAAACTTCTGCCTGGCATTTTGTCAAACACACAAAGTGTTACTAGGAAAGCACTAATGAAAGAGCCAGTCTCACTGCTACCCAAGTGAACCAAGAGTTGTCATATAGTATCCACAGTGCATATAATCACGTATGATGTCACTTTTGGGGAGAAAAAGAGCTCTTCTAATGAGGAGATTAAGCTAAATGAATTCAGGGTTTAAAAAAAGGTTAAAATCGAGTACAAGAGCTCTTACTAGAGCACAGTTCCTTTCCCAGCACTGTGTGAATGTTCAGGGATCAGCCTGCAGCAGTGCTGGCGACAGTGGGATGCTGTGCTCAGCAGCTTCCCCTGCAGCCAAGTGTTCCTACTGACCTGCCCCAGCATGTCGGGTGCGATGGGAAACGTGGGCCAGATGGCTGAGTAGACACCGAAGAACACCAGCCAGAGCAGCATGCTTCCCCAGACAGCCAGGTGACTGAACTGCCAAGGAGAAAAGAAAGAAGCAGAGTCAACACAGGGCACTTCCTCCATCCTTCTAACCTACAGATATTTCTCTGTTCAGGTCTCTGTCAGTCTCACTCAGCCCTGTCTACAACACTTCGTTTCAGGCCAGTAGAACAGGTTGTTTAAACAGCATAAACCAGTTCTCCTCTTTGATCTTTGCCTCACGACAGGGCAGACAGATAGTCTTCTCAGTCACTCTGTCTTACTTGGAGCTCCAAAAACTCACCAGATTTTCTTTGGAACTCTGATTTCTCTCATCTAGCTCCTGCTTCCTGTCGTGCTCATGCCAGGTTCAACACATACATCAACGTAGAAATTTTCAAAGGCTCAGGTTAAAGTTCACATGGACAAGTCCCTTGCAGAAGTGTACGCATACGAGCCATGTGCACCACTGGCATACCCTTCCCTTCCTAGAGGAAGACTCAGCACTGTGCAGTACACTACCATAATCAACATCTACTGATCAGCTTTGCTTTTGTGGGGAAGAACAACCGTTTCCCACAGTGTCCCAAGCTATTTAATGACACGCAAGGCAGTTGACATCTCAACTGTTTCTTTAGTCTGTATACTCAAGAGTAAATACAAGGAGCATCAAGCTGACCAAGTAATTTTTCCTGCATGCTCAGATGATTTAAACTGCTTGGCTTTTACACTGCAGTGGATGGAATCAGTAATTTCAGTTGTAACAATCAACTGAGCTCATTATTGGCTCCAGCCTTTTTGGATATCAACAGCTCCTGTGACTGATGACTTTGGCTCCAGTTCAGAGAAGTACCTGCATAAATCTTAATTACTAATTACATATGGGTTTAGGAACATGGGAATGAATTCACACACAGGTTGCTGTGGTGGGCACAGTGTGTTTGTTTAGTTCTCAGCTTCATACTTTCTATTTGATGACTGTATTTGTTGACTTTTGGAACAGTACATCTGAGAACCAAAGAAGTGTCTGAGCACTAGGTTCTGCCCACTGTGATAGACACAAACTTCTGGAAGGAGAAGACGATTCCTGCTCCTCTGGAAGCAATAAGCATCCTCAGAAGGGAGAACTTTCTCCAGCACAGGCAGTGAAAACAAACAAGCAAGGAGTCTGTAGCACCAGTGCTGACTGGCAGATAGCTGGGAGCAACTGGAGGCTGCCTCACAGGAGAAGCATTCATACAGCAAAACGTCAGAGGCAATGGAAAGAACACTCTTCTAGGCACTTTCAGAAAACTGGAATTTTCTTCAGCCCTAAAAGGTGCTGGACTAATGAGCAGGACATAGGACAGGCCCTTTCCTGCGGAGAGACAGTAGGCAGGAAGATGTGTTTTAAAATTCTGCTTCACCCAGGAGATCTGACCAGCAACTATTTAATTTAAAACAAACAAACAAAACCAACAAAAAACCAAAAACCTAAACACCTTTTTTTTTGTCTTTTAATTCAGCATTAAAGTGAATAAAACTAAGAGACTGGAAGGGTTATTTTTTTAACACCTGGAGGATGGAGGGGGGGAATTCATCCTTTCAGTCTACTTGCTTTTCTGAAAATTACGGACAGTTTGTGTCAAGATCCTAAAATATGGCCCTGTCACAGTAAGGAATTGTAGGGCTCAGCTCCCCAAAGAGCAAGCACTGAACTGCTGCTGCAAGAACTCATGTTTAAGAAAAGCCAGCCTCATGCAAAGGCAGAACAGCCCCAGCACTGCCTTCTCAAAAGGACATGACACCTTTTCACTCTTGAGCGACAGCCTTCCTTCCAAAGAAGTGGACTGAAGACTCAGGATAGCTTGGACTGATGCAAACTCGTGACTTCATGATTAAAACCAGTAAAGATAAAAGCAAGCAGGGAAAACAGTTTAGGACATTCTTAAATTGGTAGGAGGGGTATTTACACAGGTGAAACAACTTATTTTTTTTCCTCCCTCCTGGTTTTTTTCCAGTCTGTTGGTAGGATAGTTTTCAAGTTTTGCAGCTCTTCATCTTGCCCCTTCCAGCTCAGCAAAGACTTTACTCATTTTATGTTGCCTTTATCTTCTTCTCATGGTTATCCCAATCATCTCTACATCTCAGGCTTGTACCCACCTAAATTCCTTCTCTACCTTTAAAAGAACTTCTATTTTCAGGAAAAGTCCTCCATGCCCTGCTCAAAAGTGTTTCTTATATATTCTTCCCACCAACCTTTGCTCTGTTGATTCTCCACTGATCTCTGTCATTTACCCCTGGAGAATTCATGTGCAAAGCAGAAGTGAGTCCATCAGGTGTTAAATAAATGTCAGGAAAAAGAAATCAAGGTGCCCTCGTGTAAAAACTAGATATACTGCATGGCTGTCCTGTGCATCCTATTTATCCAAAATAGTTCATATAGTGGCATAAAACAGTGAAGAAAGCTGTGTTTGGGAACAAGCCTGCTGCAGTGTTCCAGGTTCTAACATGAAGCTGCCCCACACAGCTCCAATGTGCTTTTTTGTGCATTATGTTGCCACTTTTACCAAAGCTTTTCTTGCCACACTGCCTACTGGATATACCAGGCTCCCAACCACTTTGAATGTGCATTATTTATTTGAAGCTTTCAGCTGAACTCCCCATGTTCTCCCAAGTGGCAACATCCCTCTCACACTCAAGAACAAATTTCACGTAACCAATACACTTGATGATGGAGAAGAGGCTTAACTCAATGTTGCACATAATACTCTTCAAGTAACCTAAAGATTTTCTGTCTGTTGATTCACTCACAGCTGAAACAATAGCTGTAGCCAACATCAGACTCCAAGATAATGAGAGTCACTGGTCCAAACAACGGGACAGGAATAATAGGTGTATATATATATATAAAAAAAATTAGTTCTACAAATGACTTTCCTGTGCATAATAATGTTTTTTCTAAAAAATGTCAGCTTTAAAGAACACTGAGACTTAATACACATTCTGGTATCTTTTAAAATAAAATTTAGAAAAGAGAGGATCATTATTATCTCCAAGTGACTGAAAATATAATAATTGCTCAGGGAAGGCAAGAGAAGATGAAGCATCAAATAACTCACAACATAGCAGGATCTAAACAGGTTCACAAGCCTCAAATGCAGAGTTCGATATATCCTCTTGTACATAAAACATCAGATATTTTTGCATTTAAAAAATTTGGGATATAACACAGAACTTACACATAAGCAGCAGCAAAAGAACAGATTTTATTTTTAGATGACAGAATGAGGCAGAAACTATTAGCATCTCCCTAAGAATTAAATAACCCAAACAGATAGTATTTCATGCTTAAAATTCAGAACAGACATCAGCTCATTAATCTTAACAATTCCTCTGTGAGGAATGAAAGACAACTTTCTACAAGTAGCAGAAGCAATGAGTTTACAAGATTTAAGCCAAGCACCTCCAAGAAACTGATAAAATAAGAATGAGAGCCCTCAAAACAGCTTGGTCTTGAGGGCAGTGTGTCTTATGTCATGAAAATTAGAAGTCTCCCATAAGTGTGGAGAAACAGCGATTAGTGTTTCAGAGGGGCTGGCGGAAAGGGAGAAAGGTGTTGAAGGTTCATCAACACAAGAGTCCCCTTACCCTCCCCCATATTCTTTGGAGGTCACTGCCCTGCCAGATTCTGACACCTACCAGTAACAGAGTACTCATTGCAAGTAAACGACTCAAATCTAGGAATCAACATAACTGCTTGACTAAAATCCTTATTACTGTAAGTTTCTAAATAAAAAAATCTCATCCAATGTGAAGTAACTAGTGCTTTTTACTAGCTTCAAAGATGATTTCAAAGGCTAGTTGCTTATCTATGGGCAGCACTTTTCATTCCCTAATGCATTAATTTTAAAGGAGCTACAGAGTACAAAGACTACATTCTTGATCTATTTCCTTAAGCGATTACAATAGTATGTTGATTTAATGCAAAATTGTCTCAATTTAAAGTATTTACAAAATGTTGTCAATATCTTTCTAGTGTTCTCTTCCCACTTGTAACAGGCTGCCCTTTTTCATCACACATCGTGTGATCTACGAGTTCTTTTTCCTCTCATATCCAGTACTTAGAAGGCTTAGCAGTTTCACCCTTACTTGAAAGATCCAATTAAAACACTGAAGCCTCAAATGATTTTTAGTACTTCTGTATTAATACTCATTAGAAAAAAGTGTGCTAATAAAACAAAAGACACTGAAGACTACTTACTCTAGTCCACGCAGTTGTTTCCAAGCCAGCTTTCAGACAAACAGTGACTACAACATACTGCAAGGAAAGAAGAAGAAAAGACAACCTCAGTACTAACACTCTCAAATTCAAAGGTGTTCACAGCCTAGTCTCCCCTATACAACCAAATAGTTACTACCATTTAGGTACCAACCCAGGGCCTTGGCAGTGTGGGACGGGGGAAGGACAGGGCAAAAGATATTGTTGGTGCACGTCTGGAATGAAGCAAAACAAAAAAATTTAAAAAGGGGGAAATCATGCACACAGCGTAAGTCTGATTTTATTTTACTCGTATGTTTTCTTCTGGTTTACACCATTTTCTGATGGTATATAAAACTAAAGAAATTCTACCATTCAGAAATTGCTAGGACACACAAACTTACAGTGTAAACTATGTTTCCAACAAATAAATAGTCAGTTCCCTGGCCATTTGTGAATACTGCATCTGAAAGAAAGAAAAATTAACGTATTTGTTATCAGTTTATCAACAGAATGAATGAAATAACAGATTTTCAGGAAAAAGTAATGGGTCCCAACCTTGTCTTTCAGAACATCTAAAAGCCCTTTTAAAAGCAGTGAGATGCAGAAGTTGTTCTATGTTAGGCCTCAGACATGACCACAGAATCCTAAAATGTCCTCAGTTGGAAGGGACCCCTAATGGTATGATGCTCAGGTAAGAGTGTATATCCATAATCCTGGTTGTCAGGAGCCATCCTAGCAAAACAGCAAATGTTTGCCAGACCCTAATGTGTGCTTTGCCTACAGGAACTGAGGTAGGTATGTCAGCATCACTTTTTCTGTTGCTATCTGTTCTGTACTACTTTTTGACACCTCTAACATATCACCCTACTTGCTGTGCCTGTGAAGAAAAGGCTTGTAAAACACCAGTTGATTTGTAGTGAAATAGAGAACAAAAAATAAGAGCTACTGAAGTTTAATCTATAAAGGACACATGTAACATCTTACTGAAGGTTAATTCAGTAGCTAAGTAGCATTTGGTCTCTACACACCCTTTCTCTAGTCAAGTGTACAGAAGGGTAAGTACATGTTAATCTATCAGTTGAAAGTGCCAACCTTGGCATTACTTCAACTGTATGTTTAGTCTTCTTTAACCCTTGTTGAATAAAAACTGGAACACCAGGAAAGCACATCCAACAGCCACGCTAATGCCAAATGAACTCGTACTCACAGAGGCTTTCAAGCATTACTCAAGTATGGAAAGTATTGATATTTGCACAGGTTTTAAGACAACAGCTAGAGAAATACAGAACCGGATGAAAAAGGTTTAAGATAAAATCTTGGACCTGTTCCTAAACACATACTGCCTAGCACAGTGCTTCTACTACGAGGGTACTACTTTGCAAGATTTATTTGCAAAACTGCATCTGACATTCTTTAAGTAGGGTCATCTACTCAGTCAACTATGCTCCTGTAACGCAGGTCTCTGGGATCAGTGAATTTTAAGTATATAGAGAGGAGTTGCTGATGCCCTGACCTCTGTGATGAAGACTCTGCCCAGCTTACAGATGAAAAGACCATGCATTTAGTGGAGTTAACCCAAGCTACTTGCTATGATTTTCTTCCACAACAGCCAAAACTTTGCTCTTTCCTCTTGTGTAAATGAAAACTGTGAAGAGCACTAGACAAATGAGCCCTCTGTGTCCAATTAACACAGCTGATGCCAGAAGTCAGTTTATTAAGAAAAAGGCATGCTTAAATGCTTATCAGTTTTGACAGGTCCAGAATAAACTGACCTATTACTATCAGTATATTGCTCTAGTGCAACATCGTAATGCACATTTAAGTAACTGAATAATTTTTGGTGTAAGTCTCTTTTTTTTTCAAGTTATATTCTAATGTAGTAAGTTTTGGTTTGTTTTTTTCACAGTGATTTCTATGATCTTCCACTTTGGGAGGCTAAGCAGTCCTGAAAGGAATGATATTTCTGTTAATGAGAACAGCAGGACACTCAGAGAACATTAATTTCTAAAGATAAACAAGTGCCCATTCATGGACAACATGCACTTCACATTCTAAGGAACCTGAGAGGTTAAAAAACATGCCAGTGTGAATGCCACAGTTTTGTCTCTGGCACTGAAATCCCTTTTTCACTTGGAAATACAAAGAAACTTGAAAATTCAGTATTCATTCCTCTTTGAAAAGCAAACTAAGCAACTTATTCAAAGGACCTCAGAAAGAAGTTACCATTTCAGCAAGCATTTCAGTTGTTGAAATTAAAAGTACATTACCTATTTAGGAATTAGTTAGAAAAACATTTATGGAATACTAAAACAAAGACTGTATTATTCTTTAACTGTAATCACAACAGACATCAGCCTAATATTTCTTTAGTTGGATTTAAAGAGCTCATTTCTCATAAAGGTAGTGAAACAGAACAACAAAACCCTCAGATCAAACCAAAACCAAATCAACCATAAAAACCCCAGCCCTCTCCCCCAAAACTGAACCAAGCTCCAAGCCCACATATAGAGGAAGGGGACATCCCTACTTGTAAAGTCCATCAGACAGCATGTGATGCTGCCACTAAGGATACAATACTGATGCTTTACTCAGTCAAGCAGAAAAACATAAACCTGCCTCCCACAAGTATCTTTACCGTCATGTCTCTGACATGAGCATTCATCTTCCCTCCCCTTCCGTTTTCTGTCACCTCCTCCTCAATTAAACCACGCTGGAGCTGAGAGTTGTTCTCAAAAATAGCATTTTTCAGGAAACAATTTCAGTTTTGAAAAATGTATGGATTTAGGTAACTACTAGCATTTCACCTGCCCACCCACCCTATATCACCCCAAAATTCCTCATCTGACCTAGTCCTATTTCTTACAATAATAAAGAAACAGATTCCCCATGGTTTCCCTTGCCTACACAACTCTATTGTAAAGCTAGGTAGGAACCACATGGGATTTAACAGTTCCCTGAAACACCATGTAGCTGCATTACCTTTCACGGAAAGCAAGACTCAGTAAGCCTAATTTGTACAACAAGATGTCTCATTTCCCCAGTATCTCCAATTGCTGATCTGGTCTACTTCCATTCCAGCCAATTCATTTTTTCCACAGTACTGAAATGTATTTTATCCTACATTTTTCAGTACCGTGTTACAGAATGGGAAAGATCCAACAAGATATAAAGCAAATGGTGGTAATAACAGCTGCTGTAAGAACATTATAGAGCAAAAAGTTTAGATCTCAACTCACTACCAAAAAAAAAATAATAAATGAGGCATGTACAGAACATTTTTCAGTATTCCAGTAAGACATTTTGGCAAAGCAGCTGCTTAATTTTTCACATATTAAAGTCCCTATATGAATAATAATCACATTAAATTAGAGTAAGCTCTGAAAGCCACTAGATAACTAGCCAAGCTCAGCAGCAATAGCCTATTGAACTGTCTGCCAGCATTTTCTTGGGACTCGTCATGACCTCCCATTCTGCAAACACACTGGCTCTGCAACAGACTGAACATCAGTTACTGACGTAGGAAATAACGAAGCCCTTACCGTGCTCCAGCACTTTCAGTGGAAACCAGAAGAGAATGAAGGAATGGATCAGGGCATTGATGCAGTGACCCCAGAAAACCTGAGGAAAAACAAACCAAGTTGTCAGTAAAGTCCAAAACTCTTGACCTTCCTCTAACTTCCAACAAACACTTCATTGTATAGCTTAGAGTCAGACAATGTCTGTCTTGAAGTGAAATACCTAAACTTCTGCAGGATCTATTTCCTCCTACAGTTTCTGCTCCTTCACAAAAAACTCTGGTCCAGTTGGATGGTTTTATTCTAATAACTTAAAATATAATAGACAAGCATGCTTGCAATTTTAGATCTTAATCAAAATCCAGCAAAGAGATGGAGTAATCCTTCTTTAATTATCTCAAAGAATTATTTTAAAAGACTGACTCAGTACTGTGAAATTTTTTGTTTTTTTTAAATGAGCAAATACTTTGTATCCCACAACTTTTAACTTGCAGATAATGCCATTTTGCACAAACTTTACCTACTCTATAATTTTCCCTCTGAACAAAACAATATAATTTCCTTGATTTAGAAGTACTTTGAGATATGTCTGTTATAGAATAAAGACAGAATTCCAACTGCCAGCATTCTCTATAGCATTTAAACAGCAAAATGAGGTAAAACGTGTTCTTCAAAACTCAAAGTCCAAATAAGCCAATTCAAATTTTATTTTCCAAAAGAACTATGGAAATAAAGCTACACAAATTGTGAAAAAGCCCCCTAGTAGAGCATTACTATAACTGGCATATTGAAGAAAATGTAGGCTATGTTATCCAGTTCCTATGAAAGGGGTAAACTCATCATTTATCTGTAGCTGTGAATTGAAAAATCACACTCAGATACAAATCTTACTTTGAATCATAGTTTACAGATATTTCAAGACCAGTTTCAGTTGAAACAATACTAGAAAATGCTTATTTAAAAACAAAGAGGTTTTTTTTAATAAAAAAAATTCATCCCTTGAAAAGAACCGGGACACAGAACAATCTTAATCTCAGTGGCTAGCATAAAGCAGAAGTAACAGTGGGGGATGTTTTCTGATGAGAAAGATCCGGAAAAGAATATGCTCATGGTTATTCTTAAAAAATCAGATTTTCCCTTACCCTTGTGTTGAACCCATCCGCATTTTGAGTAATTTTGTATAGCTGTGGAAATCTAAGCATGCTATCTTGAGTACACGATCGTTCAAAAATTCCCAGAGTAAAGGGTGGCAGCGCTGTGAAAATCTGTAAGGAAAGCAAATACTAATTAAAAGCAGCTATTAGTTTCAAGTGGATCTCAGATAGTATTTCAGTATCTAGACAATAGTAAATTTCCCACAGACTTCAGTGAAGACTTATTACTAACTAGCGTGTTATTTGACATAATTTTCTAATGACCAAGTAAGTCCAAACATGAATTTCTGCAATTCTTAACTCCCCAATACTGACTTATGAACAAAAGAAGCATGAAAGGAAATTAATTTAATTAGCTAAAACTCAAAAAGTTAACCATCATTAGTTTCTGATATACCAGCTAATCTAGCAAGGGTAAAACAGACTGCAAAGGAAAGACAATGTGAATTTTTTTTAAAAAGCCTTGTGGGAATGGGTTCAAATAGTCATAGTTGTAGCTGTAATTAAATATGCAATATACTTAACCAAAGCTACATTTACAGACAAAGCAAATATGGAAATCACATTAAAAAAACAGAACTCTACAGAAAAACAAAGAACATTCTGTATTATGGTACTTCGGGAGTTCTCCAGGCAGGAACAAACTGATAGGAACAAATTAACTGCAGTGTCTGTCTGTGCTATAGGCAGACACTTAGATGACCAAGCCTCAGAAGCTTTCCAGGAGAGGCAGAACACATTGCCAGAAGCAGAGTAAATTAGCCTCTGCTGAGTCCCACATTGCTGCTCTTGAAGTGTTTCCAGGCTCTGAGGCAGCTCATTTCAAGCCAGCTTGGGTATCCACATTTCTTGAAGCCTGCAGTTCAGGCACAGAATGAAAATAATACCAGTGTGCATGTTTGAATACTGAGCTTCATTCACTTCCTTTTACATAAGAATTTATATTGGAAAAATAATTTATAATCCTATACATTGATTATATTTTAACAGTTTGAGAAGTGTTCTTGAAGTTACAAAGCAGCATGAAGTTACAAACTGTTTCTAGCATGTGTGCATGCTCCCATAAGTTGGGCTGTGGTTCCCACCAGCAGTGAGCTGACAGTTTGGGACTAGATAAAGACTCACATAAAGGACTAAAGACTAGTGAGAACCAATAAATACACCCCTGGATCCCACTGCGAATGGGCTTCTTTCACCCATAAAGTAACAAACCAGATGGTTAATATGGCAGCAGGCTGGTGGTTGGGAACTAAGACTACTTGTCCAAAACATTAAAAAAACCCCACGTTCTCATACAGCTTTAAGGTATTTCCCCAGGTTTCCTGTGTTCACTGGGGCATTTACACTCTCACTTGAAGTAAATCTTCTAGTATTTTTGTTTACGAAGGTAAACCAGTGCAAAAGCAGGAATTAAAATGCTACTATGATTTCCTATATTAATATTTTAATGAGATTACTAATGAAATAAAGGGTAATCTGCACAGAAGAGAATGACAAAGCTAAAACCACTTCAAAATCTAACCTCTTCAAATTGTGGAAGTCCCTCATCCCACCATAATCCCACTTGATTCTTCAGGAGTCTATGGCACTGGTTCTAATTTTAGAGAATATCAACCTTACAAAACAAGAGTTAATTTCTACTTCATGGATTCTAGAAGATGAGCTTCACCTAGGGTAGGTAGACTCATCAAATCAGGTTTAAAGATAATAGATGCAAATATCTAAACAGGAATGACAGAGACTGAGCAGGAGTCAGGAAATTAGGATGAAGAGAATCAAGGGAGTGGAGAATCCCTGAATAAATATCTTTCATGAAAAATACCAAATCTTATGGAATATGAGGGTTTGTCCTATCAGTTTTGAGATTAATGTGACAGAAGTGTTTCTTTTAATACTACTCAGTGATAAAGGTAACTTGCTGGCTTTTTCTGTATTATCATATATTTGGAATGAGTCTGCTTCAACTAAAAAGTAAGTTTTCTCCCTCCAAAGTGAAATGCAGAGGATTTATCAGCACTGACAAGGTGTCCTAGGGGCTTACAAATCCATACACCAGGCCACTCACCAGAAACATTACAAAGGTAACACTGTTGAAAACACCAGCACATGCTATGTAACTTGGACCCAGAGATCCTCCAAATGTAATAAACATTATTGATTAAACAGCATTATTGATTAAAGTGATAAAGCCACGTGGCAGTGTGGCACTCTGCAGAGCACAGCAGAAATAAAAAAATCATTCCTGGACTGACACATCCCGGTCTTGGTTCAAGTGAAAAATGCTGGTGATACAGTGATGATACTCCCTTTTTTGTACATAACGTAATGTGAGTCAGCTCAAAGAATCTGCATGACACTTACTCTAAGCATCTGCTACAGAGTCTGAAAAAATAAATTCAAAACTCCAAGATTAAGACTCTGTATCCATTTTGAACACAGTCAGCAAAATATTCTGTACAAAGATTGAAGATACTTTCAAAGAAGAAACTAACTCACATCTAAAAGCTGTAGAGTTTCACACAGGTTAGATTAGGCCAAATGTGTATTTTCAAGGCATTTGCCCAAATTTATTTTTGCAATACCACCACCACCCAAAGTGAATCTTTTTATCTACGTCAGAGTGTATTCAAAATAGCTTTTACACATGAAGCCACCTTTCCTGACACACATTCAAGACAAGTTACCTGTGACCAGTGGGACACCACAAAATAACAGACAAATCCTAAGCACCATTAAGTTAAAACATGTAGCACTTACCACATTATACAGACCAATGCACCATCGCTCAAATAAGATCTGCCCAGAAAATCCATTTATGAAAGCAAACCAGAGCTGAAACAAACAAAGACAAGTTACAAGAAGCTTTAGATGACTACTGCAGTACGTGTTTCCACTTACAGTAGAGGATAAGGATTTGGAACACAGACCACCATCTGGAAACAGCTGCTTGTCATGCTCTGAAGATTATTATCAGCAGTGCCAGGCAGTTCTTCTCTTCTGAAGGCCTACATTTTAAATACTGCCAGAGTACTACTTATTTAAAATAAAATACTCAGGTGATGGAGTAGCTTGCTGTATTTGCAGCGTTACTCAAAAAATATATGGCCTCAAACTACTTCAAAATCCGTACTGCTGGCAAATTAACATGCTGTAAGCCAGAAGCCAGCTCAGTTTCCATCATGGTCAGCAATGACAAGAACTTTCAAGGTGTGTTCTGATGGATGCTCTGCTTGACTTCTGTGTCTTATTTCTATAGTCCCAGAATTACTGTGATACCAACCTACCAGTTACATAATTATATTTGTTTTATTGTCTACATGATGTAAACACTACTTTTTAATAAACTATCATTTTAATAACTCAACATTTAAAGAGGCTGCCCAAAGAGGCTGTTTACAAAACCCAACTGGGCAAGTCCTGAACAACCTGGTTTGAATTTAGCATTCACCCTGCTTTAATCAAGTGTTTGGACTAGACACCCTCTGGGTTGCCTTCCAACTGAATGGGACTGTAAAGCCACAATCCCAGAAGATTCCTGTAAGCAGCAGTGTATAGGTAAGCCCTTTCCAGCATTTCCTTGGATCTAGCTGCCTTAAGCTTACTTCTTAGTTTGTTTAAGGAGCTTTTTGAAACAAGAACTGCTTTACTGGGTTGGAACAAAGTTTCCTTCTCAGTCAGGGGGCAATGAAAAAGCTTAGGAAAGAATATAAGAAAAAAAGGAGGGAATTATCTTTTTTGAAACTGGAAGAATAATCAGCAGTTTGTGGGCATCCAAAAACAGATTGCATGTGAATCATTGCACTTAACAGATATAAAAGGATTTCTCTGCATTTATGACTGTATACCCTTTCAAAACCCACAGTGCACTACAGCACTTAATTAAAAATTATTGCAACATTGTGTGCAGGAACACTCTCCCTCCCCAGTCACTTTTAGCTTGTTTTGTCTTGCATTTACTTCACAAATTCCCATTGTACTGGATGCACCAGGTGTTGCAAAATAGTCAAGCGATGTCCATGCCTATTCCCTTTCCACTGTCTTTTTTATTCCTTTTTCACAGCACACACTGCCAGGCATCTTTTCTGACACCACTCTGTCACTCACATATAGCAACACTCTCTTACGAGCTTTATTTATTCCCTTGCTCATCTGTGCAATATTAGTATCCTAACAAAATACCTCAGATAGCAAGTAGTTAACTGTGTCTCATCTGGCCTCTTCTCTGCTCCCACCCAAAATGCATCTAGAATAATTAGGAAAGAGGAGAGAAGATAACACTGCATCAACAGCTACAAGTTCTCTTCATGGGAGTAATATCTAAACGGGCTAGGACTTTTCAGCATGAGACAGAAACAATTCAGGAGAAGATAAAAATATTTACGAAATTGACAAGGAAAAGGAAAAGCTGTTCAAATCAGCACTGTGGCAAGAAATTAGATTAGCAGGCTACGCAAAGTGCAGCGTTTTCAGGCAACACATGGCTGATCTATGGAAGTGCCTTGCAGATGATGCTGTGGATGCAAAAAGCAATTAGAAAAATATCACGGTTGAAAAGATGGGAACCAGATGAGTAGATGAGTCTGCCAGAGACCTACCACTGTTCACAGATCAGAAACTAAGGTTAGTTGAACCTTTATCCTGACCCTATACAGCTGTTCTAACATCTACTATATCACCATTCTTGCTTAAAATTAATCAACATTCTAACGCACTCTCATCTTTCAGTGAGAAACAATGACACTGATCTCAACTCACTTGCTATGCCTTTCACAGTAGGCCAGTTATTTACTTTTTTCCACTACGTTTTTTCTTTTTAAACCTTCAGCTACTCTTTCTGGCAGGGACTTGCTTTTGATTTCACCCTACATTATTCCAAAGCTTGTGTTTTTTTTGTACCTGCTTCCCTTTTTGCAGCCTGTAGTTTAGAAGTGCCCTTGTAAGCTTCCTTAAAGGGCCAGCAGTTTCCTTAAATTTCCATACAGTGGAAATCGCAAAATATTTCTCCACTTTCCCCCAAAAAGATTCTTCCTGTCTTTCACATCAATCACGCATTCATTTATATTAAATAAGCATTTAAGTCTTCAGCTTTGTCCAAAAAAAGGACAGAAGCAAGACACATTCTACATCCCAACTTTTTTCATCACTTCTGCTGTACTGATACCTTGAATGATCACTGCTCTCTAAACCTCACTCTGATGACTCCATTAACGGTCTGAAGCAGCATGCTGACCAGTCACACTCCCACACCTGGAGTGTTTCAACCAGTTGTATACCTCAGCTCTTCAACTGAAAAATATGAAACATCTTGGGCACAAAAGCTTGAGGTCCCAAAAAAACCCTACCATTAATTTGGGGCTGTCAGGTAAGGAAGAAGAACTTGAGGGCTTCTTCTAGGAACAAACAGAACTTTACACAAGCATACTCCCAGGTATCTAGCAATGATGATCTAGCCATTTATCATCTCCAGGCTTCTTGCAATTAATTGCAAGTCTGAATGAGAGCAGCAATCCTAGAAAACAATTTGCTCACAACTTGGAAGTCTTTTTGCCCAGCTGGCAACCTCAGCCTTCACCCTAGTCAGTTTTCTAGATCCCACTGGGCAAAGGTTTGGTAGCAAATGTTGAGGCCTTTTATGACATTGGCTCATGCTACTTAGGAAACCATTGCTTTCTGAAACCATAGTATCCCACAACTAATCCTATCAAGAGGGCCAAACAAAACAGCCACTCTTTCTGTAGCTGGCCCCTGGCTAGAAATTGTCCCAAACCAGGCAAAGCTAACATCTTAGATTCACATTGCCCAACAGAAAATATTAGCAGTAATGAAGACACAATAATATAAAACTTGGAAAAGGCAAAGCTGTTAAGATGTGTGGGAAACTGTCGCAAAAGTATCCTGACCGCTGGCAGCCCCCCCGGTACCCGCTTGCGACAAGATGCATTACAAAGAAGAAAACAGACTGTCAAAGGACATGTGAAAAATATGCTTTCAACAACTCGATTCTTCCCACTCCAAGCTCTTGCCCTACCACAATTTGCTGCTGCAAAATTCATTAAAGACTCTGCTAAAACCACCTTGAAATTAGTCCATCACTACAGGATAATATTCAGATGGATGTGTCTGGCTGTGGTAAATAGATACCTATGTGTGACCATCTTCAGTTTTCTGCAGTATCTTTCAACACTCACAATATTTTCGGCATAAACGTTTTCTCTTTATTTCAAAGCCGGTATGATTTAGATGGGCAAGAAAGCTGAATGTTCTGCTATTTCAAAAGCCAAATTTGAACTACTTTTCTTTTGGCAGGATCTACACAGGTGAAAACCAGAAGTGAGCACATTCCCAATGTTTATGCAGGTCTGCGTGCACCACATGCTCCAAACAGAGAGCAAAAGCTGTTACAGTTACAATGCACTGAAAAATGATGGCTAGACTTGTCTTCTCCACAGATTCACTTTATCAAAGGCTAATCGACAGAAAAAATGGCACATGCTTTCTCAATATCTTAATGTCAAGAGTAAATCAGACAGTCTCTGTAAAATATGCATTTATTTCAAATGTAACACAAGCTGTAAATTGTCACGCATAGTTTAAAGACCAGCTGTTTCTAGAGAGAGTGTGGTATTCTTTAAGGGCAGCAAAGAAAAAAAGCCCAGTGCTCCACCTCAACATTCCTGTTAACAAAGTGTACTAAATATATTTCAAGTTGCAACAGCCCATGCTTGACTCAGACTTGGTAAGCTGGTAGGAAAACTTGCCAAGTCTGCCTGGCTTGCCAAGCTCCAGGGGTTTGCAGGGCTCAACTCCAGTACTGCTATGAACAAATGGACCCGAGTTATTAAATCGCTTTTCTGGCTGAAAAAAAAGAAACATTTTCACTTTAACTATTACCAGGCTGCCAAAAAGCTGGAAAAGCTTATTTGTAACTCAGATACAATGTATATATTTTTCTCCCAAGGAACAAGAGGTCTAATTTAAATGTAAAGAAATTCAGACCTAAGGATGAAATCCGGGTTGATATATTGCTGCGCTTCATTATAGCAGATACTGCAAAGGTATGAAACCAGTGCACAGAGAACATGGAACATGTTGCAAACTGAAAACCAGCCCATGTTTCTTGCCTTGAAGTGTGGCCGCATTCTTTAAATAAGAAACCCCACTGCTGAAGCACTCGATGCCAGCTGTGATGTGGGCACTCTGCCACTAGAGAAGGGGGTTGGGGAAAAAAAAAAATAAAAAAAAATCAGACTGCTGCCTTGTTCCAGAGGTCAACAAAAGCCAACAGATGGTAATACTTGGTTAATATTGACTTGAGCTGCAGGCAAACTGAGGATCTCGAGGTAAAACAGTCCCACACTGCTGTTTTCAGCCACACAGCCCATCCACCTGTTTTAGAGCATACTTTGAGAAAAGATCAAGTATTATATCCAAGAAATACTCCCACTTGAGGAAGATGGAAGGCGATTTTAATTGCATTATTCCTTCATGCATAATTACTGCAACATTAATGCCTGAAATAGCAGGAACAAATTTATTTAAGTGCTCTAAGGCAGAGGGATAGCAAATCGTCTATTCTAAACGTGTACATTTATGATGTCTTGATAACAGACAGCTTAACGAGTACTAGAAATGTTTTCCCAATTCTGCTAAAGGGCACAGAAAGCTAATGTAGTCTGGGTATCAACAATTGCCACAGGCATCAATTACAGCCAGAGTGGATGCCTTTATTATTCAGAAATGAGTTAAATTCTCAAAATATCCTTTCTCAGCATACACACATTTTGCATGGTCTTACCAAACAGGCACATTTACAGTTTGCCTAATAAAGCAGATTTGTGTCTCCTGTGCAATTCATTAATAATGTATCCTGATTAAAAACATCTCATTACAGATCCCTCTCGGAAAGCTGGATTTTTATTCCTACCCAAGTATACACAACCTTAAAATAATCTCTTCATTAGTGAATGTACAGCACCAATTTTATAATATAGGTAAAGATCCTTATTAAGTTCTGACAAAGTAGGCATGGCTGCCTGAAACTCATTTCATTTGCCAAGGCATATTTCCTTTGCTCCTTTTATTCCCCCCACTGTTTCTTAAATCTTTACTGAAAACAGATTGATATTTTTTAATTGAAAAGTGTTTGCTTTAGGCCTGTGCAGCCCAAACAAGTGCCCACTTAAGCTTAAAAATAATCTCCAGTCTTCTACGCTAGTGCTAATTATTTCTAGTTTCGTGCTGCTTTTGTCTCATTAAAAGCCCCTATACATTTACTGCAAAGCTTGGTCGGATAAACAGATATTAAAACAACTGATAAAATAGAGATTTCCTGGCTTTAAATAGTAGTTTATTAAATAAGTCTGAATAGCGGCTATTTCTTCTATTGCTGACTACAGATCCACAGCTTGTATTTCAGCATAGTAAAGAGCACAGTTTTATCAGCTTCATCTTTCTTTGCTTATAGAAGCGGCACATGCAGAAAACTTGATTTCTTCCTTATGAATCTTGTTTCTGTGCTCCTCTTCTCTAACTGATCAACTGCCACTACCTGTCCTCCAAAGCAGAGGAGACATTCAACACAAGAGGCAAGCACAGAGCGGAACAGAAGGGAGAGGAACACGAGCAGCAAGTGGAGCATCACTTCACAGCTACAGAGCAGCAATTCTTACAGTTTAAATCTCAGAATAATCCTGACTTTAAAATTTAATAAAAATTAGCAAACCTCTGTTTTTACCTGTTGTGGTTTGGGCCCAACACAACAACAAAAGGAACAGCCCCATGGCTGCTCACTCAGCTCCCTGCCCCCCCCTCCACACACACACTGGGATGAGTAGGACAAAGCTCATGGGTCAAGACAAAGGACAAGGAGGGTTCTTCACCCACTAAGGTCCCAGGCAAAACAGACTCAACTTGGGAAAAAAACCCGATAATTTAATTTCACACTAATCAAACACACACAGGACACAGACAACACACAGAGCAGGGCTTGCATGTTACCCCACCCCTCCCTTCTTCCTGGGCCCAATCACTTTGTTCCCGGTTTCTCTCCCTCCTTCCCCCCAGCAGCACAGGGGCACAGGGAGTCAGTTCACAGGCTGGTGGTTCTTGCTGCTCCTTCCTCCTCAGGAAGAAGGATTCCTTACAGTCCATCCCTGCTTCCCCATGGGGTCCCTCCCATGGGAGAGAGTCCTCCAGGAACCTCTCCTTCATGAGTCCTTCCCACGAGGTCCAGAGCTGCTCCAGCCTGGGCTTCCCACAGAGTCATGGGCTGCTCCACAAGTGCAGGGGGACAGTTGCCATCTCGCCATGGGTTGCAGGGAACCTTCTGCCAGGGCACCTTCTTCCCCTTCTTCCCCACCAACCACCAGCACCACTCTCCTTCCCCAGCACTGCTCTTCTCCTCCCAAGTCCCTCTTTGCTCAGGTGTTCTATCAGTTCTTTCATATCTGAATCACTGAGGTGCATCTATTGTCCCTCTAACGGCTCCTTGGCTGAGTTTGGAGCAGAGGGAGCTTCTCAGCTTTTTATCGGAGCCACTCCTGTGGCACTTCCCCCCCTACCAAAAAATCCACCAAACCAGAACATTTCCTCAGTGATTACAATTAGATAACAATTATGTTTCTTGCCCCAGGAGTTTTGAGTATTGTGGAAAGATACCACATCTGCAGATGACTGTGCAGTACATATCAAAGGATCAAACTATTAAGGCATGTGAAAACTCTTCCAGCACCATGTGGCTCTGATATATTGATTAATCTGTTTCTTAAAAAACTAACAAAACATACCATGCCATGAAAACTCCTTTTCTTAACAGTGGGGTGGTGTATTTTTTGTTGTTGTTCTTTGAGTTACGTGAACATCTGATCTGTATGGCAAATTAGGTGTTTAATATTTACATCACTGGTAAAATGAACATGCAGCCCATTAGAACAAATGTAGAAGAAAGCTGTAATCTCACAAATTTTTAACCTTACAAAACCAACTAGAGAAAAGGCAAGATATTTCTCCAGCTCTTTTGGTGTGATGTCTTCCAGGGACTTAGTATTTCTTCAGCACATTAACTGCTGCAGAAGCAAGCAAGCCTACAATAACGTGATTAGAAATGGTCTGCGTTGCCCAAGGGCAGATGTACTTGCCAAAAGATGTGGAACTCCACAGTTCCTCAGCACATTTCCCTTTTAGAAAAGAGCTACCTCTGTTCTGAATTTATTTTTCATCCTTCCTTAGGTTTTCTGGAGCATCAAGAAAGCTGACACTGCTCCACTAGGATTGTCTCATCATATATGTATGTAACACCTTAGAGGTGAGAGGACTCATACTGACTTAAGAAAACAACATGGCTCAGGACAGTTCAGTCATGCCCCATCACAAAGCAGAGTTTCAGCACTACTGCATAGTCGAGGGATTCCAAAACCACAGCTAGAACACAGCTGTCCAAGACTGATGACACTGGGAAGTTGCCCATCATTATCTTACAAAGCCACCAGAGGTGTACCAGAGGGTACAGCTCTGACTGGAAGCCAGGCTGAAATGGCTAGAAGATGCCAGCTGAGAGGAAACAAAGCAAGAACTTGTCGGCTACATCCTCCTTCCATCCATGCTTGGGGACTAAGGTGGACACAGCTGCTTGGTTGGCAAGCTGGAAACATCACACCAGGCAACTGTCTGCTGTCGAGCAATGGAAACTCAACAGCAGGAACTCCCAGTAACATCTGCCTTCTTTTACAAAACAAACACTACTCCTAGCGCTCCTTTCCTCAGTGAAAAGTGAGCAGCTATAAAGAAAGGTTACCATTTGCATGGAAGATGTGCTTATGTACACAGCAGCAGTGACTGTGGTACTGGAGCCAATTCAGTAATGGTAACTTCTTTGATTTTTTAAATTTTTTTTTTACCTCCCAGATTCGTGGAATCAACGTCTTTAACTGCCCTTGAATACTAGCCCATCACTATGGAACTAAGTACAATATGACTTTCAATAGCATGGCATATATTAATGAGAAGTTATCTCCTCAACATGTAATCACTCCAGACAGGTCCTGATATAACTGTCATACCTATGTAACTGACCCGCATCTCACATAAGAAGAGATAAGGATGTGCTATTACATGGTTTTAAAGGACCTGCTGGCTTTTCTGAAGCTAAGTGGTGTCTTTAATCAGTGACAAAGTAATAGAAGTGTTTTGGGTTTGTTGTTCCTAGCTTGTTCTCTAGCACTGAAATAAATGGAGAAGAAAAGACATAAGTCTAACTTATTAATAGGTGAGGAAACATCAGCAGTTTCAGATAACTTACCCACCTTAAGTTTTGCTAAGCACTTTGAATCTGGTAACAGAAATTATGTAAGAAGGCAAGAAAAAACAGTATTTTAAATACAAGATTAGCAAGCTAGAAAAAAGGATGCTACTCCCATTATCCAAGTAAGGGCAATGAAAGGGAAGGAAAACACAGAAAAGGCTACAGAGATCAACAGGTCAGCAAGGCTGGTATTGAAAACACAAACAGAAGGAAAGCCAACAAAACACAAACTGCTCCATGACTGCAGCCTCATAATGCCATGAGTGGAAAGTGAGGCTGAACTCACCAAGGCTCTTCACTCTTGGGGTGTGCAACAGGGCTCACAACGACCTGAATAAAACATATCACCCCAGACCTCTCACACTAAAACAAGAACATACAGAAACCAGAAGCTTTAACACAAATCTGTCTCCAGAATTTAGCATACAAAATGTGAAAAAAATCCCCCAAAACAACCCTACTATTGTGTGCATTTGGGAAGAGGATTGGAAATGTCAAAAAACACTATCTAAATACCCACACGGGGACTCTCTATCTTTGTGGAAACATACCTCTGTGGGACACTAGTGGAGTACATCTGGTCACATCCTAGGCAAGGTCATACAGAAATCCAAACTTTTTTAAGATTTCTAAGGACTAAATGCATTCCCAGTACTGACTAAATAAAGCTGATGGTGACTGAGACTCTGTCTGTCACTATTCAGCTCCTGTTTTACAGGACATTTCACTTCAGTATTTTCCCTTCTTACTTCTATTTGCAGAAGTCCCTTATATTATACTTAGAAGCTCAGGTTCACAGATTTTGCTTTTCTTGTCACCACATACAGGAAACATTCTGCAGAGCTGCTGAATTAAGTGTAATAGGAGTTCTATAGTAAGGTCATTTTAGGTCTAGCACCACAGTCCCCTTAGGATTCCCTATTATGGCTACAAGAGCTGCCAGGTTACCCTCTCAAGGCCATTTTCCCCCCTTCCTCCCTATGAAATAAAACTGAGTCTCTGTAAGCCCTGGCATTAAGCTACTTTTATCCAGGAAGTTTATATAAAGTTTTCTGACAGCTTGGATCACAAGGAAAATGGCAGAATTAGCAACAGAAAAGCCAAACCTCTACAGAAACTGCAGCTCATCTTCTGTCATACTGACAAGAGTAAACCTCTACAGCAGTGATCCCAGGAGCAGCCCGTGTTCCTCATGACCAACAACTCTATTAGCATTACAGCACAGAGACAACATCCTAGCCCCAAACTTCCAGGACACATGATGCAATCTAAAAAGCCCCCTAGTACTTAGATTTGTTCTATTTTTATCTATTAACACAACCATTTTCTTGGCCAGTGGGACAATCTAAAAACAGACAGGACTTACCATTTTCTTTTTACACAGCTGCTTTTAAACAGGCTACCTTTACCTAAAGTCTCCAAGACTTGTTCACAAAAGGTCCCTACTCTGCTCTCCTTGCCACTCCTCTCATGAGGCAAATACATGCAATATTGGTAATTGGATCTAAATTTGAAGTGTAAATTTGAAGTCTGAATTTGAAGTCTGAATTTATTTCTTTACATGCTGGCTCAGAGACTTAGATCCTAAACACCTTTTGCCAAAATATGCAGCACATTGTAAGCACGTGCAATCACTTCACTGGTAAATTATTTATTAATGTACTTCTTACTAAAGAAGTAATGCTTGAACTTCTGGAAAGCAGTTAGTTTCACTGCAACACATACAAAGGCATTCTTGGTGTGCCTTTAAAGCACTTGCTGTATCTATCTTCTGATAGAGCTGTGTAAAAAAAAAATCAAAGCAGCTAGAAAAAATACCTTAGACAAGAAAAACCTGGAAGTTCATAGACAGGGGCAATACATTCATATGATTCCTGAATCCAGTCCAAGATTTCATTATGTGGCTTTGGGAGGGTATTGTACACTCACACCCACTGCACCAAGCAAGCAGCAGAGACTGCTTCTATTTATGAATGACTCTCCTTACAAGGCTGGATAGTAAAGGAGACTATGGCAGACTGACTGTGTTTGCTAGAAACCAGTTCTCAGTTTCACAGCATTCTGCAAATCATTATTTTTTTAATTAGAGCAAGCTAACTTGCACCATCACCTGCCTGCTGGATGCAAGAGTGCAAAAGGGGATAAATAGATGTTTTCCATTTGCAAACCAAAGGAATGAAAGGCAGATGACATGCATATTTACTACCTCTTAATGAATTCTTGGGACAGTGAGCTCTTCAGAACACAGCAGAGGCTCCAAAAGAAAAAGACATTCTTCTCTAAGAAAACTATGCAGCATATGAAAATCTAACTAAATCTTAATTATTGTATTCTCTGTAAAGCATTCTCCCCTAATTTCTAGAGAGGAACAGCATACATCTTTAGAAAAGCAGTTCTCCTTGGTGCAGAACGCAGCAAAATAATATCTGAGCTGAGACATACTAAACCCTTAAAAAAAACCCCACAAAACAAAACCAACAAAATCAGCACAGCACATGGTGTGAACTGTAAGGAAAGAACCAGATTAATCAGCTGTACAGGCAGACTTCTCTTCAAGTCATGTGCCTCATCATTTCTTTTCTCCATAGAAGCATGAAGCAGCCCTCCTATGATCTTGGTTTCTGGAGAAAGTGCTCAGCTATCTGAAGGAACACCTCTATTCCAGAAACCTTCAAAAAGAACTGCAGATAGCAAGTCTGTAGAAGAGTATCAGGACAGTCACACCCATCCAGGCCAGTGGCTCACCCCCTCTAGTTGCCTGCCTTTAGCAGAGCATGCCAACCTGGGGAAGTGTACTGACTAGGTGACCCCCAGGTACTTGGCCAGTATTCTCAAGTACCCAGCTCGGTGGATTTTCCAAGTTTCCTTTGTCTTGCCTATGCAGTATACTCTAACAGCTGTTCTCTTGGTGCTTTTCCTGTTTTCTTGTTCCTGCCCCTGTAAACATCTAGCAACAACAACCTTTGATAAGGAGTTTTACATAAGGCTGAAAACAACAAGCTCAAGCCTCTAGATAAGGCAGAAAGCTGGTGAAGCTGAGCTGAAGCTTGGTTTAATTTTAGGACCTGACTAGCAAGGGGAAGGAGCATTATGAACAGGACCCCAGTGAGTCAGTGAGGTTGAGAGTGTCTCTCCTCAAATTGAAACTTGACCAGCAAGTATTCATTGGTTAATATAAAATAACACTTAGCTTTTGCTCAACAGATTTCTACCAGCTCTACTCAGAGAATGGGGATAGTGACCACAACATTTTAAAAGAAGTGGCACCCCAGACCACCTACAGATGCCTGCAGACCAGGATGAGGGGGAAAAAAATACTTGTTCTAAAAATGCTGCTAAGAGGTAAGAGAAGTCATTTTTCATGTGGGCATCAAAGTATTTCAGTAGCAAAAGCATTTAACATATGGTCAGTCTTTTGCTGCATATGGCCCACATCTAGTCTGAAACTTGGCACCCTCACCTCATGCAGTCCTTTAAGCTCTCTTGGCAGGCTCAGCACCCTCAAATATCCTCTTATCTTGCCCTATATCCACAACATGAGACCTCACTAAGGCTAGAAACGCAGACCTCATTCTTCCCAGCACTTCAAAATTTCTAAAAACTCCACATAATTGTTCTATTCAGAGCAAGTACAAAGGGTCACAAGACACACAGCCAACTATTCCTCCAGGTGCTAACACTGACCGATATGGACACAAGCCAGTCCACATCTATAAGCCTGGTAGTCAGCTCACTGGAAGAACTGAGAAACACAGCATAGCTATTGCTCTCTCAAAAGACACCAGAAACCCATCTGAAATTAAACCAGGCAAGCAACCCTCTTTCTGCATGTGGCTCTCCCAGCCTCATTACTCAGGAGCACTTTCTCAGAAAGAGTAATTTCAACTCCAGATAGCATATCGCAACAGACAGCAATTTAGTGTTCCATTTAAGACTACCTCTTCCACAGTGCAGTACAACAATCAATTCAGTTAATTTAAAGTGCAGGTTTTAAGTCTGCAGAACAAACTACCAAGACTATCACTTCAGTTTAAATCAGGTTTAGAGTGCTCACAGAACATTTGGAACCCATTTAAGTGGATTTACAATCACATCACAGTGAAACCACTGTAACTTCCTTGTGTAGGCATGTGTGTATGGCAGGCAAGTGAACATTTGATTATAGCTTGGATGACTATATGAGGAGAAAGAGGATGACAGAAATAGCCTTTGCTTCACTGCTTGGGGATTTCAGCACTGAACGTTGAAAGGTGGGGGGGAAAAGCTTATTTTCCTTGCACAATTCAAGTATTAGAAGAAACCTTAAACTACTTTACATTGGGATCTGTCTCAGTTGCTCAATTCTAACAACAGAAAATGTAACACCACATACAGCCACATCCAACCACTTCTGAGGAAATACATCCAGAATCTACATGTCACATCTTCTACTTTTAGTAAGCTATTTTTCAGGTAAATGATAAAAAAAAAAATCATGGTTTTAACACCATCTTTTAATCTTGCTTGATTCCCAGAAACACCACCCAATCCATTTTCACTGCCATAGTGTTCATTCTCCAGGTAATTTTAAGATAGCAAACAGTTACTTGCATCAGTCATCTTGCCATTCAAAGGCTTTATGCCCTGTCAGTGCTGAAAAGAACACAGAGAAAAAGCCCCAGCCTCAGAACTGTCCTATGTATGATGCAGCTAATTTCTGGGATGCACTAAGCTGGAAGTCCCTTGTATGTGGCTAAGTTTGTTCCTTGGCTCCTTCAGTCATTCCCAGGGAGCTGTTCTCTACCTCGTTTGTCTTATTAGTATCAGGTTCAAGTATGAATATGGGTATCTTTTGCTCAGACACTACCATGTCCTATTTGAAGACTACTGAGTATTATCTTCTTGAAGGGAAGAGGATTTGACAAGTTCGGAAGTATTTTCTACGGTAAATGCTGTAACTGCTGGACTTACATCCTCTCAATTACCCCACAATAAACATACAGTCTTTGGGGTAAAAGTATTTTTCATGTTGCTGAAACAGAGCACAAGTTATTTGAACCTTCAGCTGAAATCACCACCCTGCTCCGAGAACTATCATGCAACCATTTAACATGTTGCATGTTTTCAAACTTCAAGCTTAGATACCAATGCACAAATGGATCATATGTGAGAAACCAGGTGATTTTATTCTGTAAAAGATTTTACCTTCTGCCCAGTGTTGGAAATGCAATCAGACACTTAAAGAAGTGAAGTTGCCATGGCTACTACTGGTAATTTTTCATAAAACAAGGTGCTTAATTTATATGAATAATTTTGAATATTGGGAACTCTTGAGTTTCCTATGATTAAAAAATTAAGAACAAGGCACCTGACATGGGAACTAAAGAGTATTCATTTTATATGGCAAGTTCACAGTATCACATATGTATATACACTATTGAACTGTAAAATCAACTCACCTTCATTCTCTCAGATAAATCTGCAGGTTAAATGGTATTTTAAACAAAATACTCAAAGCTGCTGTGTTAGTTTTCTTCAAAAATTAACAGAAGAGGAAGAAAAATATTGGTGACTACAGGTTTTTAACTACACTCAATGCCAAGGCTTCTCAGATAAGGCATAACATGCACCCCATGGAGAAGTTATTTTGCTTCATACAGAAATCTAAGCATCTGTCAAGGTGATTTCTCATTCAGGAAAATGCTTCTTCTCAACACAGCACTAGATTCAGAGTCATAACCAACAACTCCAATGTCTTACAAAGATGAATTGTATATCTTAAAGAAAATCCAGTGCAGCAAAATAATTTATACCTTGACCAGTTTAAAAAAAAACAACCCATAAGTATGTCACAAAATCATAATGCAAGCTATTTCTCATGGCTGACAGTGTTCCTGCTTGCCCATAGCCATCACAGAGGTATTTCTCTTAGCTTGCTCTGCATTTATTGCCATCAGGTT
Organism: Apus apus; assembly: GCF_020740795.1. Lineage (NCBI taxonomy): Eukaryota > Metazoa > Chordata > Aves > Apodiformes > Apodidae > Apus > Apus apus. The sequence continues at coordinate 20,505,846 of NC_067282.1, forward strand.
GTTAACAATACAGATATTACAGGCAAGTTATTAGATTCCAGTGTTCCAAAAAGCCACGGAAGAGAGTTGTGTACAAGCCGAGCTAGCAGCTCATCTTTTCACTATTTTTAGTAATTCTTCCCACACTACATTAAGGCAAAACAGAACCCTCGACAAACTGATAAACGTTATGAAATAGGTAACATACTTGAGACTACAGCATAGTAAAGATTAAGTTACTACATTTCTGGAATTCTTAAAGTAACCTGTGTATTAACTACACACATCTTAGCTGTTCGTATTTGGAGGCAAAACCAAACCTCACTCATGAAGAGCTTTATCTATAGAAGTAGTTAATTAAATCATCTTTCTCACTGTTGAAAAATTATTATTAAGCTTCTAAAGAGTTAATAACACCACTATCTTCCCATCAGCATCAAAATACAAAAGATAGGGAGCCAGCAAAGCATCTTCACCTCTGAAAAGGTGCATTTTCCCCATCCTACACTCGTATTATATAGAACTTCACTGAGATAAAGAAACCAGCAAAGAGAAGGCACTTTCACTCTACTAGGAAAAAATAGAAGAACATGGGCACCTTGTGAACTTTTTGGGGAAAAAGTCAAAAAGACAATTGAAAAGTATGAGGAAAAAAAAAGGTTAATACACTTCAAAAGGAAAAAGGTCTTGTGGTTAGCAGTGGTTGCTGAAGAGCACACCAAAGTTTTTTACTTTTTTGTTTTTCTTTGTTTTGTTTTTTAAACAAAACTAGCTCATAAGCCTTCTGCAAAGAGTTCTATATTTTAATAATTTAGCCCACGGATGATGCTTTATTAACGGCATGCATCAGACGTTATCACCGGAAAACTGGATAGAAGCCCAGATGTCTGTTCTAACACAATTTTTATTTCCTACATTTTCAAAACATTGCATGGGGCTTGAGCTGCACGACTCAGATGAACTTAATGAGAGTCATGCAGCTATGCCTGCATATGCTGCTTTGAAAATAGAGCAGCACTGTTTTGGGTTCTGTTTTTCTGAAGCTCTCCCTGGAGTGATTTAACAGTTTTTTCCTCTCAGTTTTTTCTCTAAAGGTCTTCTACACTTCAAGTCACCATGTCTGATAAACAGCTGAAAACTTTGGACACTTCATTTTTAAAGACTCCAGTACTCAGAGAGCTTGCATGGTACCATGAAACTAAACAGTAAACAGGCAGGAAATCAAATTCAGCTGATTGTGTTTATGTGCTTAATTTAACCGCAATAGGTTACTTTAAATGGGAACACTGCTATGGACATGGAGCAGAGTTACAGCTTGGTATCAACATATGTCATTTATTATGATTGATTACTACTTACTGTAAACCATTCTAATACCCACATGTGATCAGCCTTAATATAGGTTGCTCAGGTTCAAATATAAAATTCAGTATATATGTTGTATTACACACCACTCAAAATTCTATTGGAAAGTCATGCCATACATTGTAGATTAAGGAAAAAGAGAACCATTTATGATATGTATCAACTACAAACTATTAAAAAAATATTTTGCTATATTTGCGTTGATAAGATGTAGTAATAACTTTACTGTATTCATATTTTTGAATAGTTTTAAATAATTTCCTTTATTTTCTTTAAGCAAGTGCTAATCCTTATCTTTCAGAGCTTATGGATTTTCTATTTAAACAAGAGCCCCCCACATCAGCTGGCAGTTTGCAAATCTGCCTTCAGATCTAAACAGACTGAGCCTGAGCAAGAATCTGGACTTTACTCTAACCTTTCAATTCTGCAGCGACATTTCAGCAAATGTCTAAAGGGGAAAATAAAGATTGGTACTTTTCCATTTTCAGTGCTTGCATTTTATAGAAAAAAAAATTATACAAGAAATCTTGTAAATCCTTAACTTTTTAAGGATTCCTGAGAATGCAAGACAAACAGGATGACTCCAGGGAAACCCATCTAGATCTGAAAACATAAATAGTGGGAAGAAAAAAGGATCACCTGTGGTAGGTCAGCAAGAGTAACTTTAGAGAAAAATCAATTGCAGTGCAAGGATGGCTGTGCTTCATATAGGAAAGATCAACACTACATATTCATAAACTACACCTCTGAAGTGTGTTCATGATCACTAGACAAGCCATGACCCCCTGGAAAACTCCCTCCTGAAATTTAGACAACCTGCTGATCCTGACCAGGAGTAACATGATAGAGACCATCACAAACAAGACAAGTTTGCTTTCCCATAGAGTTTAGCCAGGATGACAGTTCTTCTCAAGTTTCCTGCATTTCTTAAGACCCTTGGGCTCTAGAGAGACTCATTCCAACTAAAAACACACACAGGGTGCATCCTGTGCCACCCCGGTGACAATCTGTCATCCTTCAGGCATTCCCCAGCTGTCAGTTTTGCACAGTGTTGGTTAAATCCTTCAGTGCACTGAAACACATTAGGGAATAAGATGTTCTTATAATCCAGTGCATTAGGTTTTTATACTATTCTCAGAGGAGATTGGTTCCAGGTAAACATTTAAAATGGGGCAGAAAGACAGGCAGGCAGCTCTGAGAAATCGTATGTCACCAGTGCAGAGCAATTTGGAAGAAGCAGGGAACTGCCCACAATCAGATTCCTGCCAGGTTCCAATTGCTCTCCTTCCCAACATGGCTACTGCACTTCTGGACACAGTATGAGCAATTCTGCAGGCAGTATCCTACAGCTGTTCATTGTAGCCCCAGCAATTTTTAATTTTATCCAGAATGCAGATGAGTCTGACTGTAATAAAGGACTATTCTTCTAAATTTAGAATTAGTTTACAGCTGGAAGTTTCCTCGCAATAGTGGTGACCACCCATACCTCATGTTCCAAGCTAATGACCTGAGAAAGAGAGTGGTAACAGTAGTTAAGAAACTTAGACATTTCTGGTAAAGTCCTGTCAAAACAACCTGAACACTCAGAGCTGTATATCATTGCCAAAAAAGTATTTGTTACCTTAATAGCAAAAACTAAGTATCACTTCTGTGGACAACTTGCTTCAGGTATTACTGTTTACAGATAATGCAGGAAAAAAAACATGCCAAGTGGTAGGTACCATATGCCTCTGCATGCAACACATACCTACCAGAGAAATGTCATGGTTGGAAAGGACCTCTGACATAACCAAGTTCAACCATAAAATAAATGAAAAATACATATACACACACACACACAAATCCTCCTTCCCCCCACCCCCAAACCAAACAAAAAAACCCAACCATCAAAAACCCCACAACCTCAGCCACTAGAGCATGCCCTGAAGTGCCACATTTACCTGTTTCTTGAATACCTCCAAGGATGGTGACTCCATCACCTCCCTGAACATGCTGTCCCAGTGCCTGATCACTCTTTCAGTATAGAAACTTTTCCTGATATCCGATATAAATCTCCCCTGCCACAGCTTCAGGCCATTTCCTCTGGTCCTACTGTTATGTGCTTGGGAGAAGAGGCCACACCCACCTCCCTACAACCTCCTTTCAGGTAGTTGTAGAGGGCAATGAGGTCTCCCTCAGCTTCATTTTCTTCAGACCAAAAAACTCCACATCCCTCAACTGCTCCTTGTATGACTTGTTCTCTAGACCCCTTACCAGCTTGGTAGCTCTGCTCTGGACATGGTCCAGGACCCCAATGTCCTTCTTAAAGTAAGGGGCCCAGAACTAAACACAGTACCCAAGGTGCAGCAAAATCAGGCTAAAATCACCATGCTGACAGCCATGACACAGCCATCAAGTTATTCCAGGTATTTTTTACATTAAAAATACCCCAGAAATGATTTACAAGACCTGCTAGATTCCTGGAAGCTACACATGTGAGCACACAGCTACACATTGTGGATATAGCTGGTCTTCCTAAAGAGCACATATGAATAATGTGACACACCATGCTGCAGACTTTGCCTAGGAGCCAGACATGGCTTCTCATGGCAAAAACCTTTAAGAACACAGGTATACTCAAAGTCTGGGAGTAAATCATAGCTGTATCTTCAGTACATTAATCAGGAAGGGCCAAAGGTGAAGCTGAGCTGATGCTGAACTGCTGGGCAACACTGCCCATGCAGGTAAAGACTCAGCACTATTTTCTCAAAAAACCTGTTAACTGTTTCCTAGCCATTTTGCTTTCAGGTAATCAGTCAGTGGATAAATAACTTTACTCTTATTCCAACAAACATGAATCATTTCTAACACTTCTAGTAGTACTGTTGTTCCATGCATTAAGCAAATGACAGTTGCACAGGATGAACATACTTTAGAAGAGCTGTAGGAGTTAGTTCACTGTTTGCTGTTTATGGAGCTGCTCCTTAAATTAGGAACAGTGAGACAGAACTAAGGTCACTCCAATCACACTGCCAGCTTTTCTGCTCTGGCTTGTGAGTAAGAAATTATTGCAATTATAAATCTGACATTTTCCTACTATGTCTGGAACTGTAGTGATGCCTAAAGCCCCAGCTGACTGCTGTTGCCAGCATGTGTCCAAGTAAGAGGAGGAAAGAAAGGAAAGGAAAATATACAGGGTCAAGTCCCCAGGCTGGCATCTAACTCTGCAACAAAGAGCACCAACTTTCACAGGAGCCAGAAATGCCACACTAAACCTCTAGATTGGGAAAGCTAAAAGTTGTCAGCTCATGAAGCAGTATCTTTCAAGCTTGAGTTTTCTCTAAGGAGGTCTGTTCATGACCTGCAGGGGATGTTCTCTGTAGAAAGTAAAACTGGATTGTATTTAGTTAACACTTACCTCAGTCCATCTCATTTTGTCTAGATAAAAGCCTTGCTCTGGTGCAGACCTGGGGCTTTTCACATTTGCCAGTGGCAGTTTTGAATACTTTCTACAATTGGTACTGAAGCTCAATCCACTTGACTTACTCTGGGCAGCAAGAAGGCACCAACACTGCTGCTGAATAGAGGGGCTTAAACATGTTTCATTTAGGTATGAATCATGGCAAGGCCAGCCTTTTCTTTTAAAAGGATAGGGAGATTCCACACTTTATCCAGAAGTGGGCCATAGGAACACGATTATCTGAAACTAGTTCAGTTTTGCTATTTCATAGCAGATCCCACTGCTGCTCCCACCCTTACTGACCCATAGGAGATTTCTGTCTGTTCAGCCATCTCAATGCTAAAACAACCAAGGGGACTTGAATAGTAGAGGTGGAAATAGGAGCAGAAAAGAATGATATAAACAACTCTGCTGTCAATCCTGGCTTTTAAGTATAAGTTGCATACACTCTTGATTTTCTTAGGGGCAGCTCCAAGAACAGATTAAGAGTGATCACAGAAAACAACTGGCACTGAGGGCAGGTTTTCTTGTGTATACCAACAAAGAGGCCTTTCAACAAAATTTTGCCTTCCAACATTAAATCAACGCCATCCCACTCACATGAACACTTGCTAGAAAAAGCAAAATGCAGTATCTTGAGGCTGTTACTGACCTTCTAAAAGTGACAGCAGTTTGCCTTAAAATTTATATTGCTACATAAAGTGGATATCAATACATTGAAGAAATGATCACAAATTATTTGTTGCTGCAAGACCCTGTCATTCTCTGGAAAAAGGAAACAATGACATGATTGAATTTTTAACCTTTTCTTTTCAGCAGCACCAAGTGAGAATATTTTATGCTCGTACCACAAAGGCAATTGATTTGGTTCCATGAGATTCATTTTCCTAAGGCTATAAATACTATTTCAGAAGATTTTATTCTTATCACAAAGTTCAATAAAGACTTAAATCACTGATTGAGATTTTGAGAAACAGTGGCCACAAAATACTAGTTGCAATACCCATGTTCTTCTCTGTTCCTTTTCAATTTTCATTAGCAACTGATTTCATTTTAAATATAAGGGATATTGTGAATTACCAACTCTGACACACTGCAACAATATAGTATCCTGCTGTACATACAACGGGGATTTCAAAATAGTTTAAGAAACAGGTTTAGGCAAGAATAATGGAAACACAAAAAAAGGCTCCTCTTTGAGAACTACATCAAGGATACAAAGGGATGTGTGCATTCAAGTGTGCAGCTTAAGTAAGTCCAAGTGAATCAGTTCAACAAGCTTGTCAGGAAATAGCTGAAACTCATGGATCATTACTAGAATATGGTAAACTATTAATTCTCAAATGGAAGTATATTGGATTTCCAGCTGTTTGGAATGCAAAAAAAGAAACCTGGAAATGTGTTTTCATTTTGGTACTACTACAATTTTTATCCTTTTCCCCCCTACTCTTCCTCCAACAGTGTAACAGCTATGACCAATCTCTTTTATAAAAGCATCCTTTCTGCTTCAAAGCAGACAGAAAACATCTTTACGAATAGTAAAGCAAGACACCTTCAAGTGGTGCATATGCAACCATGTACATTTAATTTGGAAGGCAGTCTTTCACAGACTGGAAGGGAAAACCTACAAGTGCTACAGAACAACACACACATTTCTAGGAAAATGCCTTAACACCTCTAATTCTTCTCTGATTTAGTCGCAATTGGTCTGAGATGATGCAGCAGAGAGCAATCAAACAACGTCGATATTACACCAATTGATTTTTCAGGGATGGAAGTTCCTAGAACACTTTGGTGAAGCCAGGTGATTCAGGATTTTTGCGAATATTTCAAACAAACTTGCACTGTAAAAAGATGCTTTTGCTTTCTATACTAAGCAGTTTATTGCTGATAGAACTGATCAGTTAGATCATATTTTGTCTATTGCTACAAACCAGAAGAATTGAGCATGAAATCTTCTAAGAAGATCCATTACCACTCCCCTTACTGATACCAAAGTGCAACTAGAACTAAGACAGCTTTTATAAAACAAATGTGGATTCACACAGCTTCTGCAACATGTCAGAAGTCTCTTTCTCTTCTGTGATTATTTTTCAAAGCTGAAAGACTCAGTGGTGAGACAGAGCCATGGAATAAAAAGGGATTCTGTATTTTACTGTCTAAGCAGTGATTGGAGAAAAAACGTTTTAAGGAGGATCATCCCCAGTATGGTCTTGCAGGTCCCAGAACAGGAGCCAGACACGTAATAGTGATGGCTTGGAATGAGTCTACCTCTTCCAAAAGATGACATTGCTGCATGACCCAGGCACCCAGCAGAGGAAACTACAAACCCTAAATTTATACCAGCTCCAGAAATGCTGACAAGAATTGACAATACTTTTTAAATTTTATTTTTACAATGACACCTCAAAAGATTGTTCTCAGTACCAGACTCCACAAGGCCTGGAGAGCTTGCTATTTGCAAATGGAAGCAGGAGCCATTTCAGTGCAATAGAAACCCACTTTTTCAGGGTATCATTCTTTGTACAGCACTAAGCAGGCAGCCACCTGCCAAAATTGCTTTTTGGAACTGGATACATACTCACTGCATGAATATACTGTGACTGATGCCAGCAGGGGGAGAAGGGGGAAATAACTGAAACCAGGCAGGAGAAGGTCTGTTTCTCCCCATTTACTAGAATTAAATAGTAATTACTTCTGTTCAAACAGAAGAAAGCAGACATTTCCTGCCCACCCGAGTGGCTTTCAGCTATGCCTCCAAATGGAGAAATATGATAATTAAAGTTTAATCGATCTTCATTACTTTTAATGTGACAGTAGATGTGGGAGCATGGCTAAAGTGTATGCAGCACCAACTCTCCTTGCAAATGTGAAATTTAAACAAGTGCCTGAGCACAACCCCAAGAGGAGCACAGCATATCCAGCATGCGTATCAATTACTGCTACTTGGGGGCTGCAATAAAATCCTGTACATTTGCTTCTTTGTAAGAAAAGGAATAACAAATTTAGTGATGAATCTCAAGTGAATACCAGTGTGGTTAAAGGAAGCATTGAAAACTTCTCAGGAGCTCAGTTCCCCACTGATGCTCCAGTAAAATAAGTAGGAAGAGAGACTCAGTCAAAACAACAAAAAAATCCACCCAGAAAACTCCAGTGAGTCACCAACTCTCAGGTTACAGTGCAGTCAGCTACATGAAGAGTGACTGTCAATGACCAGAGATTCCTCTGTCAAGTGTCAAGTTTCTGAGGAGCAGATCTCAGAAGACCATCACTTACTCATCCAACAATCTGCTCTATAGGGAATGAAGTTAGACTGGGGGGTGGGCAGAGTGGGTGGGGGGAAGCCAGCTTCTAGATACATGTAAAATTCAGGCTGCCAGGCAGATACACCTTCATGCTCAGGAGCAGTTCTCACTGAGTATATCAATCCTGTCAGTAAGCAGACGAAAGTCATAGAAGTAAGTGTCATGCATTAGAAACCATGCAGGTACCACTAATGTATCTGAGTGTCAAAATCAGCATGCTTTAAGTCGAATTACCTTGTGTTACCCTTTTGAAAACGCAAAGGGTATTGACTTCTTTGCTGAAGAGACAACAGGCCTCCACAGGGAAAGAGGTAGGTTAAAAAGAGAGCTTTGCCCCTACCCAAATGCCACCCTTCCCCCCTCCCCAACTCAAGTGACCACCATTATACATTCCCCTCTCTTCACCAAGCCCAAGAACAGAGGGCTTGCCAGGCTCACTTTTAACTTTTTATGTAGTCAAAAGCCAAACAGATTTCTAATCCTAATATAATATTTTAAAATGCTCTAACTTTTGTCTCATGCCTTCCCTAGAATGCTTTCTCAGCAACGTCAGGCAACTTGAAGAAAATGGTAATTCTCATATCTCACGTCCCTTGAAGGACTATCCTGGTTTCAGGTAACACATTCCTGCTTCTTCCCCTAGATTTACTGCTCCCACTTTCTTATTTCAACTCAGCATAAACTAGGAACTGCTTGAAAAATAGTAATAACTGCTTCCAGAGAAGCAAAGCCTGCCAGGACTTTCACTGCTATCATTTTATCACTCCTCTGTTGCAGGAATGCCTTCTATTTTAGCACAAGCCAGCTCCTCCTTGCTACCCAGATGGCCTAATGCACATTCTTAAAGATCCCCCTCCCCCTATATAACACAAATCACACACCATAAAATCCAGTAATTGTACATACATTCTGTTAAGATTATGGTCTCCAATGTATTCTCAGCTTTTGAGCAATCATAGCCTCTGCACACATGAACAACACATGACAGACACGGGGAAAGGGTTTTTTGTTCAGATGTGCCTTTGGGATCAACTACCACTTCTCAACTTCCTTCCTTCTTCCCCAGCTCTGTATTTGGGATGTCTTTGAGTAACAGATACTCAAACAACCCAAAAGGGAAAAACTGGTTGATTCTAAGTCCCCAAGCAGTTATGCCATGAGATTACTAGAGATATAATGAATACCAATTCATAACCTTCACTTGCTCTGCCTCCAAAAATTGTCTTTTCTGCAGTAAAATCTCCCACATCAGCTTATTAAAATACTATGTGTACTTAAGTCTCACAAAAGCCTACACTGCTATCAGATTAGCTGGTTCTACCTCTTGTCCAAGAGCTTCTGTGTACATCAGGAATGTGATCTGGCTGCACTCTAACCATAAACAGCTCATCCTGCAGCTGTGCAAACACTAGTGCCTTGGTAAGGAAGGGGAAAAGGAACATACTCCTAAGGAGAAACCAAGATGAGACTGCCCTTTAGAACGGCAGGGCGCAGTTATGTCAGATGAAAGCACAGTTGTGGATCCAAGCGATGGTGCAAGTACACACCAGCAATGGCTACAGCAACATGCATAGCACAGTTGGAGGGACCTGGACTTTCTAAGGGAAGTGGCACCTTGAAGGTGCACAAAGCTCCCAGTGCAGAAAGCTGCTGGACCCACCCACACAGCATGGCATGCTGCCACCAAGGCTCCCTGCAGCAGGCAAAGATTAATGATGCCACTATATATGTCACATCTTGAAATTCCCTACACATCAGAAATTTACTTATTCAATCACAACACTAAATAAAACAATGAAAGTGAAGGAGCTCAACAGAATCACATTTCTCAGGATGTGGTCAGTGTTTCACATGTAATGACCTCAAATCACAGAATGGTTCCTTCCAACCCCCTGACATGGGCAAGGACACCTTCCACTAAACCAGGTTTCTCAGAGTCCCATCCAGCCTGGCATTGAACAGACTGAATAGATAATAGTCTATCCTTATCTTGTCCACAAAGCAGTATGTATTAACAGGAATAAACATTTTCCAGTAGTACAAAATCAAATGTCATTTTTAAGGCTAATGAATGCCAGCTGATACAAAGAACAGGCTGACTGTCATATTGCTTAGCTGCTCCAGACACCTGTCAATACTTGGCAACAAAAGGGAGAAAAGGTCAAGGCACTGTTCATAAACCCAAAGGGGAGACTCACTTTCCTAACAAAATTGAACTTGACAGGAACCAACATCACAAATAAATGCTGAGACGTTCAGGTGCTACTGGTTACTGCTATCTTATGCCTCTGCTACTGAGTTGTGTATGTATTTTAGTCAGTTAATATTAATAACATCAATCTGCACTGTAATTTATAAATAAAAACAGCATTATTTGGTTTTGGATGAGGGCATACAGTATTAAATTCATTTTCTTACACACAAAATCTGTACAGTTTATATGAAAATATATATGCTTTCACTGAATTCCTACAGAATTTAGACACAGCTAGGGCTAACACAGTTCAACTTCTTAGTTTCCAAATCCTTGATTGCTTTTGCATGAATACAGAGAAAACCAGAAAGAAGAATGTAAGTAAAATAACTTTGTCACGTTTAAAAATTGGTAGAACATGTTTTGGCTTCCTTCATTCTTCTGACAACTTGAAGCCATCAGTGGTTATCCATGTATTTGTCTTGATGGGACAGAACCAGACTGTAACACACACACAAACATGCATCAAGACCACTTAGACCTCTCTTTTCCACAGAAGGTCCCCCCCTGTGCCTTTTGGGGTGGGGTTCTGGGATTTGAGCTCAAGCCCATGATTACTGACTATACTGATATTTACATTCAACATGCAAACATATCCACAAACGTGTTAAGCTTATAGTGGACTCAGCCTTAATGTATCGGTCCCAATTCTCCTCTCCCTTGTGTGACACAGGCCCAGTTACAGTGAACTGTTAATCCTGGTTTCAGAAATACCAAAAAACCACGGCCCAGGATGCTCCTACTTCCAAGCAGCTGAATGTGAACTGCAAGGTTCAAGAAAAGAATCAAGTTCAAAGTAGTGAGGAGGAGGATTAATGGAAAACATTATGGAATAACAATAGAATATCTAGAGAGAAATAATCTTCAACTGATTTATTTCTAACACATTTGCTATTTCTAGTGTGACGCTACTGCATTTTAGTATGTTTTAAACGATTTTGTTGAGAAGAGGAAGGAGATATAAAAAGCAACATCAAGCTCTTTAGAGCATACCAATAACCAAAAGCTGATAAATAGTCCTAGCTATCTACATTTTGCTCAGCATCTCAATAGAGAGTGAAAAAAAGCCTTTTTTGGGCAGGTTACTCAAAGCTGTTACACTTGTGTGCTGTCACACAGTCCAGCGCACCCCAACACCAGCTCAACTGAGTGATGCCTCACAGGAAGGGAGCCTCTTGGGGCACAGAGTGGTAACTCCTTTTCTCCTGTCCCCAGTCACAGAGCTCTAGCTCCTCCCCAGGCAGATACATCCCTTGGGTCAAAAAGAGTCAAACCACTGAAGTGGTTTTACAGCAGAGGAGGCTGTAAAAGCACATTTGGAAAAAATGCCTATGCTGCTCTAGATTTGTGCTGGGAACTGGATAAACCATGGAGGATACAGTGTATTTTTTTACCTCTGACACTGCTGCGATAACAAAATTGGTTCAAGACCTTGAACTCAGGCAAACAAAAACTCAAAACCTATATTCTAGATTATTCCTTTCACAAATGTAAGGTACACTTTACTCTAAATCCTGTACATGTACTTGAACTAAGTTACAGACTGATTGCTTTTACGAATTCCAAAATAAAACAATCTCTAGTGATTAATCAGCAAAACTGGAGAGAGGTATTTTTATCACTAGTGCTCATCCAAGTGAAATGGCAAAATTATTTTCTAGCAGCATTTAAAAATGGAGTCTGCATTCAGTTAAATTTGTTCTCTGACCTAGCTTCTTTAGGTAATGACCCAAAGAAAACAAAAAACCTCAAAATCATCAGGACCATCTCAGTTCATGATGCAGATACTGCAAAGAAAGAAATTTTGTATTCCAAAATCTGGCGATACCACATTTTTGAGCGAGCCTTCAAAAGGTTTCTGTAGTTGTCTTGTGAAGCAATATTAAGACAGTAAGAGCTATGAACTCATTGATTGCCTGCATCTGTACTACAGGACACACTGGAAAATGGGGCAGTTAGAGACTTACATACTCCAGTGGTGCCTTCAAACATACCAGAGAAATGCCCAGATCAACAACTAGAAAGGAGAATTCGACAGTGAGACTGCTGTTGGGCAGGAGCTCAGGTAAGGATGGCTTTTTTGCTTGACTTTCCAGGAAAAAAAGAGACAAAGTACTAGTAAAAAGCTTCAGTATGATAAAACTAGACACCAAAATGCTTCAGTGTTATCACCAAGTTACCCATGCTCAAGAAATACTGTACAGCTGTACAGCTGTACAGCTGATCTTTCTGCTGGGCAAGCAGCTGGCAGCTAGGCAGGCTTCTGTTCAGACAAGTGAAATGCAGCCCACACAGAGCAGCCCACTTCTTGTTCACAAGCACACAACAACAATCTCGGCACATGCCTTGGAACAAATAAATTAATTTTAGTCCAAAGAACTGCCAGAAATGTACAAATGTACTGTACAGAAATGTAAAAAAATGTCTTTAATTACCATGCAGATACTTCAGTGGGACTGCTCACAGGCAAGCCACCACGCATTTCCAGAAGCATGCCTCAGGTTAAATTTCAGACTACTATGGGATTAAATGAAAAATTAGTGGATTTTGTGAAATTGCATGAAAGCATGACTCGTTAATAGATACTACGCCTTGTTTGCCATACGTCCAAATGCTCTGGCACTACAGAAACAGGCTTTACACAGAGCTATGCAACATGAGCTGCAAACCCGTCCTCAACCTAAGCTGTGTTTTTGAACAACAGGGTAACATCTGAGTTAAAACTGCAGCAGATGCAGCTAGTTGAGTAAAAGTAATTAGTCTTCTAGAGGGAGAGAAAAGCAGAGAATCTTTTAGGTTGCATTAAGTTACAGAACAGGCCCGCTTATAGGGCCATCTTAAAATGAGCTCAGAGCTTCTCAACTGGAGAATTAAACTCACTGTTCCACTTTGCCAGTCAGACACTGCAGCCAGGGTCTATCACCAAGGGCCCTTTGGCAAAATGCAGCCTCATTTGTAAGCATATCTATTACCAGTCTCAAAAGCAAGTAAATTGCTGTAGAAATGCATTTGGAACATAGCTATCTAGGGCTATGAGGTAAAAGTGAAAAAGAGAAACATCCCTCACACCTTCAACATGCCAGCCCCATGGCTTCTGTCTAGCAAAAAGCAAGACAAACCCCCCTTCCTCATACATCCAATATCCACAGGACCTTGCTCTGCTATCAGTTATTCCCATTTAAATCAGGAATGTCTCTATTAAAGGAAGTCTATTTATAGGGGTGGAGCCCAGATATAAAGAAAAACTGTACAGGCCCAAAGGATATATTTGTGAAGAGCTGTATTACCATATATTTATGGTATTGGATTATAAAAAAGCTTTCTCAAAATTACCCTCTTCAGTGCAGTAGAGCACACATTGCTAAATTCAGCACAAATGTGCTAAGCACAAGATACTCCCTGATAAGGTTTATTTGCACTATTTTAACATTAATACAAACTTGAAATTCGGCCTTCTCTGTACCCATGAGTAATGCTTTATGTACTAAATTGGCCTATGTGGATGGTAAAGTAGGATCTGTTTCCCCTTATTATTATTAAAACAGGTTATCCAATATTACTGAGTCAGAGCAGCCAATGTTTTTCAAAGTCAATATTCAAAGCCATAAGAAGAGTTACACTTGATATGAGAACTTTCAGCTTTTGGAAAGAAAGTGTGGTTCAAATCAAGAATGATAAACTCTAAAATTTCAAAGCCTGTTTTGTTTGATGGAAAAACCCCTAGGTTTGGATCTTCCTAACTTTCATAATACAGACTTAACTTTGCTCTTCAAAGATTCCTCACATTATGGTATCTCTCTTGTAAACATCAAATGGCTACTTCACTGGTGACAAAGTTGAACTGAAAAAACATTTACTGATGACAGAATTCTGGCTTTAATGAACACATTACTCAGGAGATGGCTAATATTTCACATTCAATAACCTCAAAACATAGAATGGTTTATGTTAGAAGAGACCTGAAAGATCATCTAGCTCCAACACCTCTGCAATGGGCTGGGACACCTTCCACTAGACCAGGTTGCTCAGGGCCCCATCCAACCTGCCCTTGAACGCTTCCAAGGGTCAGGCACTCACAACTTTCCCAGGCAACCTGTTCCAGTGTTTCACCACCCTCACAGTAAATAATTTCTTCCTAATGTCTAACCTCTCAGAACACAACTATTTATTATTGGTTTGCTATAAGTCTTCCAAATAGGAAACTGAGATAAAATCAAAAGTACCACAACACATCTCTTCCCGAAGCAGTCTATTGCAGCATGTACTGAGCCTGGTAGGTATTTCACCTAAATATTTGAGATCACACTAAGGAAACCAGTTTATAATTTATAATACTTGGAATGTTGAAAAATCACAAGCTGTGTTGGTTGTAAGGTGTACTCCAGGCGCGTTCATTAAGAAGTCAGAACAATACTTGTACTCATTCAATCACTTTTGAAAATGGTTGGAAAACACACCAAACTAGCAGTTTTGAGTCAATAGTTGAGTTGATTTGTTTCCAGGGAGAATGGACTGCTCTCTAATGATTCATTGCTCAGTGCATAGCACTAAAAAAGAAGGGAAAATTAGCATTAATTTACCTTTGTGACTGATTCCTTGGAAACCCTTGGGATTAACATATTCAATTAGGAATAAAAAAAACAAGAAGTCAATCAAGGATTAAAGTTGGTGAGAGCAGCCTGAACAAAATCCTGAATTTCTTTAGACAACTGATGGGGTTGAAATATGGCAGAAATAGCCAGTGGTAGCAATATAGACTAGGCACTGTAAATCCTAGCCAAGAAAGAATTAGGATCTATTTTTAAGAACAAAAAAGCAAAGCACTATCTGGACGATTTTGGATTAGGTTCATCAACTGTATTTTATGATATTCCAAGAAGTTTGGCAGGCTATTTGAGTGATCTGTTTTCTGTAACTACTGCTACTAAAGAATGTTTTCTTGAATTGGAGCCTACGACTAGCTTTTTTTGGTGGGCAAGAAGGGAATAACATTCTGTGCTACCTTCAGTCTTCTACTTCTGCATGCTAAACCTGTGCATGAGTCTGGTAAGAAACAGTGCAAGACAAAAATTAGCACACATAAGACCCATGCTTGCAAAAATTATCAAGAGAGATAGTGCTGAGTCTCATTTGCAGTGCCCCTCACACTGTGTCCATTACTGCAATTTCCAGGTTTGCAGGTTCTGTACTATACCTTCTATCAATACTCTGAAATATTCAGCACTTTTTTAACTGATGAATATTACCTAAACTGGGGGGCTTGGATTCCTTTTTTTTTTACATGTTTCAAAAACAAATTAACAACAGGAAAAAAAAAAGAAAAAAGGATTCCTTCACTTTCTGGGTAGGGCTTGATTACCTCAACATAGATCTCTTAGTATGAATAATGCTGTTGCAGCTTCAGAGAGGTGAAGGTCTTTGGCAGGTCCCATGGCAGACCTGCCAGTCCCATACTGCTCTCCACGACACCAGAGCATCCATAAAGGCCATCAACATAGATACTAGACAGCTTTCTCTCAGGCACCTAAATTTAAACCTGATATCAATCTTAAGGAATTCCACCTTTCGCTTATGTGAAACCACTTGCCCACAGAGAATAAGTTACTTATCCAGGACATGCATGCAGGTGTAAGAATTGAAAAGCCAAATTTCCAAACTGTATAAAATGGAAATCACACACACCTTCTTACCTGTTTCATAATGATACAGCATTGTTACAAGCTTACCACACCAACTGGGTATACTCACACAAAAGCAGTGGCTATTAAATGCCTACTGGCATTGGAAGTATTTGAACAGACAACAAAATAATTTGAACACAAGCATGACAAGACAAGCTGTAATCCCTGTTCAAGAATTCTACAACCAGATGTTCTTACTCTTAATTTAACACTGGGGTAAAATACTGCTCTTATCTTTTAACAAGGTTGCTTTTTTATGACAAGTTATTGCATTTCAGTCCTCAACTCACTGCAAAAATCCCCACACTTAAAGTTTTCTACTACCTGGCTGAACTCTCCAAGATGCAAAGTCAATTGGAAACAGAAGGCACAGGGATGTAGGTAAAAGTCAGATTACATAAATCTGGGATAAGCACACAGAAGCATTCAAGCTTTATATTTGTTACTATCATATATACTCAATTCTGCTTGCCATTTGGGTAAGAAGACTAAAATTCCCATGTCTGCTTTCCATATTTTTAAAAATACCTGTTGTGTTTTGACAGCAAAGCATGAAAACAGGAAAACACATCTGAAAGGTCTCATGCAGCAACACTTCATGTGTGCTCACACAGCCCTGTGCTATCAGCTAGTCTGAAGTGATGACCACGAAGAGTGTGTGGAGCACTCCACAGCTCTCATTGCCAGACTTTGCTGGACTCAGAAAATCACCACTTACTTAAAAGTATGTTTATCTAGGCATTGTGTTTACTTGGAGCTTTTAAGACTTGAATTTTCAGCTCCAGAAGTGAAACTATGATCCTGCTGTTCTGCCCTTTAGTTTAGCACATTTATTTTGTTTGCTTAACACTGGTCACATATGAGACTACCTTCTCAGTCTCCACAAAGAAACACCTTTCCAATCTGGACTTAAAATTTATCTCTGGATTCTGAAGGCAGAAGAGGAAAAAAATGCAGCATCAGGGTATGTACACTATACTCTTCCCTGCCCCCTTCTCATTCGTTCCTTTGTCATAGCCCTGCACTACCATAGCTTGACACAGGGACCATCTACTCTCCCTCACCCCCCAATTCTGCAACATGTAATGTAAGAGTGCTTCATATGAAGTACATTTCAGACAAGCAACATGCTAAAGTGAAATACTGAGCCCATTTGTCCCTGCACTCTATGCTGACCTGAAAGCTATCTTCCATGCTACTGTTTCCACAAAACCATTCCCAAATGCCTTGAACTCTTACCTGATATTTCTGATACTGCCTTTGATCGTGCTGTGTTTCTACTTCTCCAAGCATGACATGAAAGCAACATTCCTGTATTCTTTTACATTTGAAATCAGCTATATTTCAAAGCTCTGATGTCATCAGGACAACCTTATATCATCTCCAGTGAAATATATCTACTCAACAGATGTGAAACAGATCTTTTGTTTCACTAGTCAGTTTAAAGTCAGCTACATAAATAACTGAATGAGATAATGTTTTGTAAAGATGCCCAAGCGTTTGTCTGTCAAATCTTTAAAAGCCAGAACTGTCACTGACCTCCTTCAGGATGGTTCTGAACAATTGCCTTTCCCCAGCAATGGCTTTAGTGCACACTGCTACTGCAGCCAGACGTGGGACATATGGGAATGGGGGTTATATAATCACATTTCATTCCTGCAGCCGTCTTGGTAGTTTTCTATGTATGTTCCTTTGATGCTGTTAGGAC
Source organism: Apus apus (assembly GCF_020740795.1). Lineage (NCBI taxonomy): Eukaryota > Metazoa > Chordata > Aves > Apodiformes > Apodidae > Apus > Apus apus. Next base: position 20,523,577 of record NC_067282.1, read on the forward strand.
AGACCCAGCAGGGCCACTTGGAGAGGGCAAGCAGCAGCAATTCCTTTATCAACCACCTCTACAGATGGAAAGTCCTGATTCTGTACCTCTCTGCTGGTGAGGCCAGCAGTGAGGGAACCCCAGCTTCATACCCTGAAGCACCTTGGTGGCTGTGATATGCAAGGGCTCAAGAATCAGGCTAAGAATCACATTGAAAGGACTTGAATTTCCATGACCTGCTTTTCTTTCTGGTTTTCATTTATAGTTCGTTGAGTTTTGTACTTTCAAAAATCAAGGGCGAAAATGAAGAGAATGGCAGTAGGACAATTAGGATGAAATACAAAGGGCAGGAGAGATCAGGTCAGAGAAAGGAGAGTAACATCAAGTGACCAGCTCTTAAGCCAAACCATAATCTTCTTAGACTTCACTGAGCTTTATCACTATAATGACTTAACATTCACCTCTTGAAAAATATTCGCAAGACCTAATAAAGGGAGAGGGAAAATACACTCATATCCATTTCCCCTGCAATCACTAGACTACAAGGATTGCCTTCTGCCATATTGGTTCTCCAGCTGCATGAAATTGTCTCAGTATGGGCACACATTTTAGTCATTAAAGCAGCTGAAAACACAGTTCTGTGTCTCCACAAAGAACTAGCCACTGCTGGACGGCAAGCACCAGCCTTAACCCAGCAGCATCTCTTAGGAATAAAGCTCATTATGCCAGTCACATGAGTACACTTCTCACCAAATCCCAAATTCTGTATCTTAATTACCACTTCTCCTAGAAGCTGAAGGAAAGTGGATGAAATGTAACATTTCAGAGATGCCACAGTTTGGATCCTCCTGCTGTTAAGAGTGATTGGTATCAAGATGCACTTATAAGCTGACTAGAGGTTTTAATACATCAATGTTGAGATGCTAGGAAGGGAGACAGCAGTATGTACTCCTTAAGCATTTATCACTGTTTAATTAAGTTTAAGATTAATGTATGCCTCTGCAAGCAGTGTCTGGACATTCCGTGTGTTAAGCTTGAGTACCATCTCTTGTTTCTCTGATATTTGCAAAATATCAGGGAGTAAAAGTGATTATGAGTAGTTTTTTATTCAATTCTATAAATATTTACAATCCTTCAGAAGATTAACTTAAGAAAGTAGTTCAAGTTCGAATCCCTGTTTCATTATGATGCTGAAAGAATATTCCCCATACACCATACATCCATCAGGAATTTCAGGTAAATATTAAGCTTGTCCAGTGCATTGGGAAGCAACCAGGAACACACCATATGCACAGGCAACAGTGCCAGAGTGCTAGGCATTCATCTACCATTCTCTCAAGCCGAAGGATTTATTCCCTTGTGGAGCTTCTCGTTCATGAGTATCACTCCATACCAAAAACTCATCAGGACTCCTGAGCCTCACAGCAGAAATACAAAACAGCCCAGCTTTCTTTGTGGAAAGCTAAGGGAATTAGAGACCTCTCCTCTCTCTCCCCTGCATTCCTCTGATACCAAAATTGGTGTCTCTTCAGTTTCCAAGCAATTTGGCCAGTTTTATACAGTTTTGGAGGGGGAGTTCCACAAGGCCCCCAAAGCAAACTCACCGAGGGAACAAAAGTCAAATTGAGCTCCTCCCATTACTGCAGGTCTACAAGATTTCTTCTGTCACTCCACCTCACTTAAGCCTTAAACTTGCACCCAGTTTCTATGCAGTGTGAGCACAGAGGGCTAACCCAAGTCCAGGGCTGAAGCTCATTAGACATTATTCAGTATTCAGGTGTTAGATGGAACTGATTCCCACCTTTAGTCATGGACATCAGGAGACACAAAAGTTCATTTGGATAAGTACAGAATGCAAAAAGAACTGAACTCAGACTAATACAGTGAAGAGAACATCTGACCTCACATTTTTGGAGCAGACTTGTATTTTATGTATCATATAGTGATATATCTGGCTAATAAAATCCCTCCCTATTGTAAGATGATTATGTTACCTCAGGCTGGAGGTCCAGAGGTCCCAGGGGCCTGCACCTGTCTTCAAGCCCTTCCACAGCCACTCACATAGGATGGCACAATTTTGCCATGAAACATTTGACACAGAACTTTACCCACTTGTAAATGAAGGAAAAGCATAAACTGCTACAATGGGTGAGAAGCAGGACTTTCAAAACTAATTTTCAAATGGGGAGAAGTATCCTCAAAGGCAATCATTAAGCTGTTAAGCATTTTCTGAACAATTCAGGGAAAACCCATACTCAGTAAGAAACCCACTAAGGTTCAATTTAAAATTTAGGAAAATACCAACTCCTCGTATTGCTTCACAGATCTATCATACTGTTGATTAGTCAGTCGTCCTGCTCTCAACCCAGTACAGCAAAGCACTGCCATTATTTTGATGGGATAGTGTAACTCCTGCAGCATATGGACAAATCTGTATTGAAATTGTAACAGCCAACAACTAATTCAGAAATAGTTAGCACAAGAAAAATGGGAAAGCTTAGTGGAGAGCATTTGTTCTCTAAGAGCCTAACATCATGCATAAAAGATGATCAGACCCCGAGGGAATCAGGTATGCACACACTGACCATGATAAGTTTCACTGAATAGTAAAACATTACCTACCCACTCTCTTGTGTAATTGATATAACTAGCCCCTTGAATCATAAATGTTCTTATTTTCTTATCTGTTAACATCATTCATGTCTGATTAATCGTAGAAAGAAATAGAAAACCTAATAGATACACACAGACACATAAATAGAACAGATGTGCAAATTGCTGTGCTAAGTGACCACTTGATACTCAAGTGACCAATCCATTGAGTTCAAGTTCCTCCCGTGTTTTTAACTAGGCAACAGCACACAATAAACACCCTTTCTTGAACCTTCTTAAACTCAAGACTATATCCCGAAGCATGAGAACTACGCTCCCATCTAAGCAGGCTGAAATGCAATATTATTGTTCATAACAGTACTTAGCGCTCTTGAAGATCCAATTTCACTACTTGACCTTCAGGTAATAATTTTTTCAGAACACTTAGCTACATTTTAATTATTATTAAATCACATAACCGAGTTAATTTTATATTTTCGCTGGCACTGTAGGGCAAAATTATATCCTCTCTTTCCAAAAAAGAAGGCAAACTAACTTCAGTTTCAGCTAAGCTAATTTGGAAGCAACTGCTATAGTTTTTGCCTAGTTTATAATTCGCCTACAGAGTTCTTCATAGTTTTATTAAATGAACTTTTAACTTAACTGACCCCAAAAATAAAGGTTTTATAAGTAAAAGCTATAATTAAAATGTTTTCATGAATACAAAGAAACTTTCAGTAAGAACACTTGCACAGAAGGAATGAACTTTGTGCCTGACATCTCATATCTAAGGCTTCACTGTACCTCCAGTTTTTCTTTCACAAACATCAAAGGATGTAAGAGAACTAACTTATCTGAGAAAAAAACAACAGAATTTGCATTTGTTAAACATGGAAAAAAATATCAGCCCTTTCAGCTAAATCCATTTGGATGAGGAAGAGATGATTTGACAAGTTAGCACTCGCAAGACCCATCCATTTAATTACTCTTACCTCAATAATATACAAAACCACATTCTTGTAGAAGCAATATAGTATGCATTTGGTAACTCGGTTGTAACTCCAAGCTCCATGTACCAACAGCAGCTTCTCCAAGTAGGAAAACTGAAAGAGAGAAAACAAGTTTTTACAAATATGAAGAAATGTTTTTTTAAAAACATAAATTAGTTCAAGTAAAACCTTGCCCTCAGAAATAAAACCTCAGATCAGTTATGAAAGCTGTTCCTCAAGTGCAGTTTTAAAATAGCTTAGCAGAACCTTCATGCAAAAAAACAGACTTAAAATATTTACAGGAAAAGTATTTTTGGTAGCAAAACCTCTGAGTGTTTTTAAGCCATCTTCACTGACTTTAAACAGCAAGAAGTCTTCAATTAGTATGACTATCCTGATAGCAAAATTAAACAAGGTTAATATAATGCAGCCTTGTGGACTGACAATACAAACTCATTTCAGGGTCAAAGACGATTCCTGCGTTTGAGGGCTTACAAGATGCAGAATCTCCTTCCTCTGTGTTAAACGAACAGTCTGGTAATTAGAACTGTCTTGAGCTGAAGTAAAATGCACAAGGGGGAAAACAAGTGGAAAAATAGATGCTTAAGTCTTTCACAGAGAATGAATACTTACATTTTTCAGCCCACAAAATGCACGTAATTGTGTACTATAGAAAGCTCCCGAAATATTGTGTAAGAAAGAAAGAGCATCTGCCAAAAAGGCCAAGTGAAAAACTGATACTTTTAAGTGCTAGTTTGAACCACAGAACTCAAATTCAGCAGTTTTGAAAACGGACGTTTATAAAAACAGTCTCACAATGTAGCCTAGGAAATGCATAATTTTCCAGTCTTGGCTTTGTCAGTGAACCTTTTTATGGCTGAAACATTCCTCTTTTGTCCAGTTACAGACAAGCTCAAACCAGTAACTAGATTTACTATTCACGATGTGTGTACCTAAAAGGTCCTTGAACACTAAGACAGAATCATTATTTGCATTGCTTCCTTTTCCACAAAGTTACTTGCTAGGAAGAGCTTGATTTGCTAAATTTAGAATCTAGATTTGTTTTAACCAAAACTTATTTGAAATTGAAAGCTACAGTAATGAATTAGGACTGTCATGAGATAGCTCTGCTCCCATGATTTCCAGCACTGAAATCACTGAACCACAAATCCTGTAAGAACAGCCTCTCTTCCATGCATCAGTAACTCAGATTTGTTCAGATATGCCAGCAAGGAAGGAGAGAAAATAACAGTGAACCAAGCTTCACGGCTCAGTCTCTGCCCAACTTGAGTAAGGACTGCGAGTGGGATACTCACAAGGGAGTAGTTGACCTGCAAGACACCTAATGCCTTAGTTAACATGCAGCACAGCTACAACCTTCCCATAAAAATTCACTGACAAAACAGATCAGCAGTGATGGAAAACTTTCCACTAAATCCTGACAAGTCACCTCAAACACCCCTTGTAGAGGATTGTTAGACACACCCTGAAAATCCTCTCTGCTGAATCTAGCAAGTGACCATCTTGGATGTAGTCTTTTCTGGAGCTGAAGGCAAGGAAAAAATCCTACCATTAACTGCTCTCACCTGTACTCTTATGAAAATGGGTGCACTGCATAGCACAACAAGGAAGATACTATAACCTAAAGAACACCGTTCTGAGCCTGTTCACACTGGTGAAGAGTCCCATTAAGATACAGCAAGGAATTACATTTATTTTGCTGCTGGTCACTGAAATCATGTGAGTGCACAGCTACTGGCAGACTTGAGTGACTGTAGGGATAGGGCTCTACTAAGACCCTGCCCTTATTTGGGCACTGCTTTATCCACTGAGTTTTCAATCAGAAGAAAATATTATGACTATCTGGCCAGCCTACCTGTGAAACAGTTTCTGTAAGTTTTCACAGTTGTCTCTGTATGAACCTTAGCATAACTTTTTTTTTTTTTTTTTACAGAGATTGCATTTTAGAACAATTCCCCCCCATCTTGACTGAAGGACAAAGTTATGCCATGTTGGGGGTGGGAAGCATTAAGGCAGTGAAAATGTATCCAAAACACAAGCCAAATTTTCCAAAGAAGAGAAGAGAAATGTTAGTTGTTTTTTTTTAAGAAAGACATTCCCCTAGTTAAGAAAAGGAAATAGTCCCTAACCACCAGATGGTCTCTGGATTAAGATGAAAGCCTTTTACTGAATAAAAAAGTTATTAAATTCTACTACTGTCTCTAAACAGGTTATTTGATTTGGGAATTTGCTAAATATGAATCACTGGTACAGTATCATTTCAAGGGAAAGGATGATTCAAACAGATGCTCTTTGCACCTGTGGAAGCTATTTGGAGTAGAGTCAGACACAAGTTGCCTTTTTATTTTTGTTTGGTTTATGCTTCGATTTCCCCCTGGAATCCTGAACAAGCCTGCATAGAGACTTTCTCTTCCATAAGTGCCTACTTCTGGCACCACTGCATTTATAATACCATTTGAACATGAGATGCTACATTATAGTGGTTGTCTTAAATTACTCAATAAGAACATATTCTGCCTTCAAGGCATGCACACACAGTAATGCTTTAGTGGGAGTTATATGTCTTTGCTGAAAGAAACATACCCCATGGTGATCCAGTTTTTCTTTTGAACACTCTTTTTTGAAACACATATTACCATACACTGTTAGTTTCCTTTACAGAAGGGATTCCTTTAAATGTTTTATAACCAGCACAAAGCTCTTCTGCACAACCACCAAAAATACAGTTCCATAGTGTTTTACTAATTTTTGAAAGTTGAAATTCTGTGTGACCAGCTTTTATCTCATACCGAAGTATGAAGATTCATTGCTGTTGTCAATAACTCCCTGACTGGAATTTAAACCAAGAGCAACTTACTTCCACATTCTTCCCATAAACCCAACAACAGGGGATTTTGTTAATGCAGAAGCAACATATGAACATGGAATTACTTCTTCAGATTTAATGTTACTGAAACTAACACAAAGTAAATTGTGCAGGGTCCTCTATGTACAAAATTCTCACTGTTGATGCTTACTTATTAAAATGGCAGTAATAAATTATCTGAGGAAGTCTAAGGAAAGAACATTCAATTAAGTTATTCAGCAGAAGCAATACATCTATCCACACAAGTAAAAGATGAGAAAAATCACTACAAGATACCACAGACTTCACAATTAGGACAGTTCCTGTGATGCTATGTATTTGGAATATGCTACTGTTTATGACAGAATAAAACAGCCAAAATTTTTCAAGATAAATTTTGCAAAAGGTCTCAATTATTGACGTGCTTCATTAGACTGCAGAACAGAGCAACAAGACAAGATCACCACTCTGCTTCACAGAAGGGTTAGCATAATAAACAACGATCTGTGCAAACAGCAGCACTAGCCAATGCCTTTTGAAAACCTCACCTTTTACTGTAACTATTAAAAGATCATGTTTCGTATTACTTGGTAGAGCATATCTGCCTATGCCCTGCCAGCAGGGAACATGGGCTGATGCTCACAGATCACTGAAGAAACAGTAGATTGTCTCTGCTTCTTGTCAGATCCATCTGTTTCGTGCCCTGCAATCAAGTCTCAAACACATACACAGAGAACCTCAACTGTAAATAGTATTCAGAGGATGACCAGCAACTGAAGCATCTCCTTCCTTTCTTATGCTTACTTTTAAATCTTTATTATACAGCTTGGTTTCTTCAGTAAAATAAAGGCCTTCTACTCTCCTCCTTAGCTGAAGTAATCACTGCTGAATTTAATGGGATAGTTTAGGAGTACTCACCCAAATAACATTCAAAAATAACATACCTAAAATGAAAAAAAGCTAGCTAGCTCCCTAGATCTGCGACCAATTCCTGGATACATCACGGTGGTGGAGGGAAATAAAAAAAGAGGAAGCACCTCAAAAAAAGAATTTCCAAACAGCCAAACTCTTACACATCTGGTTAAAATGCCTACTCATAGCAAGCAAAACATGTTTGCATCAAGAGAGATAAGTTACACTTAAAAGCCTGTTAACATAAGCATCATGAAGTGCTTCTCCCCGATTACTGAAGAGCCAAGACACTGTGCAGCTGTCAGGAGGAAACAAACTTTGACAGACAATAGAGCTAAATAACAAAAACATAATAATAAATCCTCAAAATACATCCAAGATATCTGTTCTAGACAGCTGCCTTGACCAGGAAAATGAGCAGAGATGCTCTTAGCTTGAAGGCTAGGAGAAACCATCAAGCACTACACAGCCACACAGCACATCTCTGACAGCAGGATACAGCAGTTGCTCTTTTTGGCCTCTGACCTGTGCAATAGCATAATCTGAGCAATTGGTTGCCTGCATGCCCTCATTGCCACTGATCCCCACTCCAACGTGAGCTGTCTGGATCATTCCCACGTCGTTGGCACCATCCCCAATGGCAAGCGTTATGGCATTGACGTGTTTCTTGACCATGTCTACTATGTCAGACTTCTGTAGAGGAGATACTCTGAAAAGGAGAGAAAAAGGTGTCAGTTTCTCACACGCTGAGCTATGTGCCTTTCCCAAAAGGACAGCTGTCATCTACATTTAGAAGTCATCAAAGGGCAATTCCTGGGAAGTTTCTTTATTCAACAACTAAGCTGCAGAACCTGTGCCAAACCATTTCAGAAGGAAAAATAGTTTCACATTTATCGTTACTGGCTCATATTTTGTGCAAAAGAGGCCAAATAGATACGAAAGGTTTTAAAGCCTTGTTTTCCTCCCTCAGCCCAAACCTTATACGTTTTGGCATACACCAGTGATGTTATACTGGGAACACTTGCAGAAGGGAATTTCCTCTTCCACCACGACAGCTTCTGGATGAACAGTGCAGGCTCCTCCCTGTCTGCTGTCAACAGTGCATCTCAACACAGGAGGTGGAAGACCACTAACACGTTTAGAGAATAAATCAGACACATTTTCAGTGGTGTGGCAAAAGGTACTGCAGGCTTACCTTATTACCTCCTTCAGTTTACTTCTCCACTTGTCAGGCCATTTTCCAACCTCAGGCCACACAGTTAGGATCAGAAAGAGCAAGGCCTCTCCCTGATCTCACATACACCTTGCATGCTGGTACAACTCTGACTTCAGTGACGATATTACTCAATTTCCCATTCCAAAACAAAAGGCTGACTCCATAACATCTGAATATTTTTATCAGTTTTACTGGTAATTACTTTAACCTGATCCTTCTCTCATTTTAAATCGGCTCCAGTTTGATAAAAAATTATGGAATTCAATAGAGTACTAGTCCAAACCAGGAAGAAGTGGAAAAATACTCAGGACTAGGTTGCTAAATTGGATAAGACACCCAAAATGCCCTCTTTTCATAGAAAAGGTAGATCAGATTACCAAATAATACGAGGTATTCTGGAAATACCTACATGTAGATTAAATATTTCCATTCTCACCCCATCTGTACAAACAACCCTAATTCCTTTCCCCATCAGTTTTACTTAAAGTTCCAAATTATTTTATATTCCCTTGAATAAAGTTTCAGACAAAACTTTCCCACATCTCAAGTCAGACACAAAACACTCAACAAAAAGAATGTAATTGATATCTAAAAGCTCTACTATTAAAATAGGGGGAGAACAGGGGAGACAGCTTTTTTACATGGCATTTTTTCCAGAGTCTACATCCTGTGGGAACAGCTTACACAGCCTTTTAATACAGCCAACTAGATTACTGCTGATCAAAAGAAGCAGAGTTATCTTGTTCAGCATTTTGCTTTATGACCTTCATTTTGCTTAGCGTTGACCACATCTTAAAATAGCTTGATGAGTAACAGGGAGAAAGAGTTCCTAAGAAAAAACTGCTGGGCCGAAAATTCACATACCCCCTAACACACTAACCAACCTATGCTGCACAAAAGGTGTCAGTTTATTACTATAAAGCAGCTCTGAATATGGTCTGCATCAAATTTTAACTTCTCTCTCATACGCATGTGCACACACGTGCACTCCCCTCTTCCCCAGCCCAATCTTGGCATGATAAAATACTAAACCATGGAGCAAGCAGTCAACAAGGACTTCAAGCCATAAAATGGGAGCTCTGGAGGAGTCCCTGGAACCAGTTCAGGAATGGGACTAACAAGTGCACAGACCCCCAGTTACCAGCCCCAGTGGCACCTCTAACACAGAGGCCCATATACTTTTGGCAGTGCCGTCATGCAATTATTTCACTGCACCTGAGCACTGTGCACATCTGCAAACGTCCTCCTCAGACAGACACTTCTCTCAGAAGTCCAGTTTGCACGAATTTGCATGGCAATGGAAACAGGCAAGAAGTTTCCTGGTTTTAAAGTAACAGGGGAATGAAAAAAGACAGGTTGTGCACACTACCTCTGATACTGTAGTATAAACTGGCAGCTTGTCTGCAGACACTTGGACATGACTGGAATGCGGCAGAGGTTCTTGAGCTTATTCTCGTGCACCTTAGCTGTGACATGTCAGGCAAGCTAATACTCACTTCTGTATTCCCTTCTGTGTCTGCAGTGTAGGTTTGCCTTCAGATTTTAAGTCAACTTTGACATTAATGACCTATTATTTCTCAAATCAATGAAATGCCCAGATACATATACATTTATCAACTCTTACATAATGTACACGGAGCGTGTTTTTACTGTCTTGACCAAATAAAGTTAATTGTATCCAGTGTTATGTAACACCCAGTTAAAGATTAACATCTTTATATACCTAGTAAGACTAAACAAGCTACAGGAAACACTAGATATATGCTTTAAACACAAAAAAACCCCACATTTCTGCACTTGGTTCAAGATGATTAACTCTAAGACAAAACATCAGCATAAAGTGTTACCTGATTCTGTTTATTCTAAACAGAAGGTTGGTGGTAAGCATCCTCTTTGACACCTCCCCATCAAGTGCATCCTCAAACTCCAGAGAACTTATTTCACTGCATGCAGTATATTAACTACAAAAGTTGCAAACTGAAATGGCTACTGATTTCCTGAGGTGTCTCCCCTCTTAACTCACATTCTCAGCCTCCAAACTCCTTCTCCTTGTAATCTACTTGATACCAACACACTACATTAGATGACATTAATCCCCTTAGCCAGATGATCAGAGCTGAGGTTCATTTCTGCACATTTGATATCCTGTCTACATTAATAACTGGAAGATTAAAGCGCAGGACACTATTAACTTGCAGCTTCTCCCATGTGATACCTTGGAAAGGGAGGAAGAATAGCCAGGTTCACAAAGATTCCTGGACAAATTAGTAAGTTCAAAGTGCTAATAAGAACTAACTAGTTTGAAGAAAATTTTTCAGGTACAGGCAGCTATTTGTAATTATCATAGTGTGGAACTTCCTTGGCTTTCGCTGCAGAGCTGACTGCAACAATTATTGAGATGTAAGCCTTGCCCTTATATACAACCAAATAAGAATTAAAGTGTGAGCAACACATCAGTTGCATAAAAATCTTCTGCTCACTCATGTTCATTCACTGGTCAGACAGCAACTCTTCTTACAAAGGTTCTCAGAGTACAACTCAAAAGAGTTCACTGGAAATCTTCATTTTATTGTTGCTGCTCAAAAGCGTATTTGACAACAGATACCAACAACCTCCTCTATTCTGACTCTGTCCTTTAGGCATGTTCTTGGAGGAAAAAAAAATAGCCCAGAGCACAGCACAGAGCAGTAATACAGCTGTTTTCCACAGAGGATGCTGTAGAGTGGCTTGCCACAGACTTCTACAGATCAGCTCCCAGTGGCTTTAAACCTTCAGTTTGCACTTACTTCTTTAGCCTGGGTACAGACACATATGAGAGAATTTCTTACCTGGTATGTTTCGCCTGTTCAGAAAAGTTGTACTCGTATGGTTTAGTCTTAGGTAGGCCTGCCAGGAGCTGGTTGCTGTGATCCTTACAGGTCCTTTTCAACTTAAGATTGTGATTATACTCAGCATTTTGCTGGAAAGTTTGAACAGGCTTACTTTATTTCTTTTGGAAGAGAATTCAAGCACAGAGGATTTCCAGTTCACTTTTTTTTTCGTCAGGAATATTTATGGGACAACCAGAGCAATTCACAAATTGGTATCAGCTCTGACATCTTTCAGTGAAAGATTTCACAGAAAAAAACCCAAACAGTGGTGATATTTGTTTTAAAAATAAAAATATTTAGAAAGCCATTTTGGCAGAAATGTTTTTAAAACCTCAGAAGTAGAAGCAAAACATTAAAACATCCTTTTTAACTAAGCAAAGCAATGCAATAGAACTTTAGCTTCAATTTTTAATGAACTGCAACTGATTTAAATCAATCAGTTCCTTTACTGCACTTCTTACAATCTGGCAAGGAAGTCATCCCTCTTATTCCCAGACTCCATCTATTATAACTAAAGATGGATGCAGTCACAAATGAGATGGGAAGGATACATCAGCACAACCAGTCCTGTGTCACATAGGTCTGCTACACTCCACAAGACCATATGCACACAAGCAGAACATATTTCTCAATTCTGTCCGTATGCATATCTGTATTTATTGCACAGTTACAGATGCATGAGGGCAACTGATGACCACTGTAAATAATACGACTCACACAGGCCCTTAAACTACAGCTGCATCATTGCAGATGCTTCAAAGTATACAGACATAAACCAGATGGAAAAATATGCAGTATCTCAGGAAATTATTAGTTTTACTTACTGCATTTGAGTCTACAGGACCCAATCAAGAAAAGAGTTCTGCTAGAGAACTAGCAACCAAGACTGAAAATACCAACTGTATATACAAAGAGACATGATTAATAAAGAACAAGATAAGTAAACTTTACTGAAGTCCTTTTATCTATAAGACATCGGCAGAAAAAGATGAGGTAATTTATAAGAGATCAGTTTACATCCAGACTGTCTTACAATGCCATGAAGGGAAGGCAGCCCCACAAGCTCTTCCACACCTAAGCAAGGCACAGCTTGATGCTGAGCCTCAGCACTCCCTATTCACTCTACATACGTCACAGTTTGTGAGGACTTTTTTGTGGGTCCCGTCCCCCAAAAAAAGTAGACTAGAGTACTTCTGTTGAAGATGTATACTCCCCCCACCCCCACATCAACATAAAATACTCTGAGGACATTCTTACCCACACTTTTAAAATTTTAATGTTTATTGTGAGAAGAGGAACGCAAGGAAGGGAGCTGTTTCAAGTATTACCTCCTTCTGCTTCCGTGCTGTAACCAGTATTAAAGACATGAACGTCTTTAACATGAAACATTAATTTGATATTCTGCTTCCTTAAAATGCCTTGTTAATGCAACTCTAGATGCCCTTAAGAGCATACATTTACTGTAGCGGACATGATTCTACCCAGTTCTATTGTAAAATACACTAGTACTTCAAAATGCTCAGAGACCTCATCTTCAGAAAAGGCAGAGATGGGAGACGGTCCAGAAAGAGCTGAGAGCTATCAATAATATTGACATTTAAGCATATGCATTGGTTCCCAGAAAAAGCAGCAAAATAAATGAACACACCATGAAAAGTAATGCTCAGAAAGCAAGAAACGTTACCATGATGTCATATTTAGCAGTTTTTAATTACACATTGATTCTCCTGACACACAGCAGGGAGCAGATTTAAACTATTTATCATCCAAACAAGGGCTAGTTTTGAATTAGAGTCATGGTGCTCTGAGATATCTTGGATAGATTTATAATGATGCAGTAACCCACACAGAAGAAGAGTGAGCAAAAGCACCCACAAGTTGTATTGACTCAAAATGTGCACTTACATTGAATGCTCTTCATTTACCAAGTGCTCCAAATTTCCTTTACCTGCTGACAACCATGATTTCATGGAGACTGCCTCTGGTGCAGTACTTACAACTTTGGAGAAGGCACTGAGTGAACTGATGGATAGTTTAATGTTCACAAAAAGCACCGAAGTAATTCATCCAACTAAATATAAATGCCTGCAATGGAGACATCTCTATCTGCACTAATCACACCATGCTCCTTTTATAGTCAACGGAGAGAAACAGGCGCTTCTGGAGTGCAATTCATCTGGCTTATTTTAGACATGTACTTCAAGGGTATAGTTCATCTCCTCTTACAAATGCCATTCTCTCTCCACCAAGGTAAAGGGGGCTGAAGGTAACTAGCTTACATCAAGAAGCCTACTATTAACATCTAAAATTACACAGGATTAAAACCGTCTAGCATTACTGCAGTGCAAAAATACTTTCAGAATAATCAGGTGCACTCACTCTCTGGGAAGGCAGAATGCCTGCTCCCCCCACACAGGCACCTGATGCTGAAACTGGTTGATACACAACATCTTCCTTCCTTTCTCTTAAGAGTCTCACTTCTTGACTGCACTTCAAGCTCTTGCTAATTCTTCTCTACAATAACCTACATCTCTTCTGAACACGGACAACTCAAAGTATTATCAAACCTCTACTGGCTTCTGCAGAAAACATCACAGCTTCATCACCCTTTGTCATTTCAGCTGCATTCTCACTTCTCCATACTTTCTTTTTTTTCCTGAGCAGACCATCCCCCCAACTCCTTCTGTAGTCCCAAATTTATCAGACTGATTTCAAGTCTATGAATTAATTTTAAAAAGTTTTACATCCTATTTTCCTTATCAGGAGTCTCAAAATTCCAATTTTTCAGCCTTACTGATGTGTTAGTCACATCTGACTTTCTGAGCAGCCTATATTACCTCTGCACTTAGGTTATCAAGAACAGGGTATTTTTGATGCCTAGTAAGGCTCTAAGCCAAAACACATGCATACATCCTTGCATACATGCTTACAGAGCATGTGGCACTTTTAATGTAAAGGTCACCAAAATAGTTCCTTCTGCATCGCTTCAGGTATACCAGAAATTTCTTCTTAATATAAAGCTCTCTTTGGAGTTATAAAGCCACTGAATCTCACACAGTCTTCTGAAGAGGAAGAACTCATTTAGTACCTTTAATCACAAAAAGAAAGATTTTTTTTTTTTTTCCCCTAGTTGTATATGTTCCTTTGGGTTTTTTTGATATATGTATCACTAGAGAATTTCTCCCTTGCATTCCACATTTTGACAACTCATTTGCCATTCACAGTTGCCACTGAAATGATCCCCGGAGGAAAAGGACTATGAAATAATCTCTTCATAAGCTGGATTCAATGTGCTAAGCACTGCAATATAATACACAGCACCCCAGTGAACACAGGGTTAAGTTTCAAATCAGCATCTTCTTCCTCTTTGATATGCCTCCCTCAGTGTTTCTGTCAATTGTCCTTCCCCCAGCCTGATTTATAGGGTAAAGATTAAATAGGAAAAATCTAGTTTGCAAAACGAACTATTTGGAAAATGATGAGTTGGCATAAACACAGTGTTGAATGGGAGACTATTTTGCATTTTTAACTATAATGGTTGCTAGTGGCAACAGCTATTATACATCTTTAAACTGCAACGAATGTATCAAATTAATTTTGAGCTTCCCTCACCCCAAGCTGATTAAGGCACATTCATTTCCATGTTAATCAGCCTGAGCAGTTCTCATGCAGCACAGAAATCTGCCTTTTTCTAATAACAGACAAAAAAAAAAAAATCAGTCTGTAACATGTACAGATTCGTGCCTTCATGACCCTGAGGACCTGCAGAGAGCAAAGCACTCGTGTTTCACAGAGCAGAGTTGTTTCAGACTTTTGCAACACATGGTGAAATTAAGTAACAATTGAGACTAAGGCCATTAATAAGCACTTCAGCCCATTGAGCAAGGCTCTGTCCTGTGGTGCTGCCACCAAATTAAGTGGGAGAGCCAGGGTGAGTCTCAGCCTCTAGAAGCACAACAGCAACACTGCGGTAGCATCAGCCACACCAGGTGGGCAGCTGACAGGTGCTCTGCTCCTCCACACTAATTACAGCTAAGAAATACAAAATACAGCATTGCATAGTAAACAACTGCTTCTTTTAGGATCTTATACCTAAAAAACCCCACAGACATGAAGATGAAGCGAGATGGAGCTAACAGATTTGAGATAGTTTGCCATTTCAGCAGCAAGCACGGGCAGTTTTATTTCTTCATTCTGTCCTCTAATAACTGCTCAGATCTATTTTTCTCCCTCTCTGGGAAACAAGTCCCCTGGAATTTTAAATGAGAACACATCTAAATTATCAACTTGCAACTACATGTTACTGGTCAAAGACACAGGATCTCTGAATTACATACTCCTGGAACAGAGAGACACAATCCAAAGCAGGGTAACTTCCCCAGTAAATATCAGAGGGCTGCAATGAACCAGTATATCATGGTGAAAACTCACTACCCAAAATGAAAGTACTGACTATTCGTACAAAGCAAGATTTCCAATTTCAGAATTATTAGCACACCTCAAAAGTCAGGGTCATATTGTACTAGGAAAGAAAGGTGAGCTTCCCTATGAAATATTTTTTTTGCAACACCAAAGGAAAACAAGCTATTTCCCACTCTTCCCTGAAGTCCAGTCTCTATTTAACAGGAACAAAATGCTTGAGATTAACTCCCTAAATCCTTACACATTTAGAAAAAAAAAAAAACTTCATTTCTGGTTTTCACAGTCTCTTCACAGCTAGGAAAGCTGAGCACCAGGGTGTTTAGAAAAGATACGAAAAATTCAGACCAATTTTAGATAGAAAAGACATTGGCCACTAACAGTCTGACTGCAACCAGCTCTAGTGTTAGTCAGCCATTAAACCTGCACTCTGTTTAAAGCTAGGTTAAGTATTAACCTACAGAAAAAATCACCATTGCTCACTACTCTGAAACAGAAGCTGCAGGAAAGGATCTTTACATCAACCTCTATACACCAGACTCAATACAAGCACCACTGCTAAGAAAAGAGTGGGGAAGAGAAGGAGGAAAAAGGAATCATATTGCAGAGCAAAGGCAGTTTTAAACTAGACAATAATTAATCTGAAGCACCAAAACATGCATCTTGGGTAAGAGAGTGTTTTTGCTGTGTTCAGTGACCACATACACTGTAAGTTAATATGACCAAATTTACATGAAGAAAATTCAGCAGCATCTCCGCCCACGGCCAGCCACTAACACGGCCACATTGCTAAGGTACCTGTAATCCTTGAATACACAGTTCCAACATCTGTGTATCTGGGTGACTGTTTTTACATTCAGAATTAAGGCACAGAAATGCTCTGTGGTTTGTGAGATCACTGGTGATTAACAGCAGCTGCTTCAGTAACAGAGAAACAGAAGAACAGCAGAGCACAATATCTATCAATCCCCTGCACTCCTGATTTTCAAGCACCTTTCAAGCGTGAGGACCCTGCTACAGCAGAGCAGGTGGAACCAAAGTTGCACATCACCGGTTGTCCCACAGGGCACAAGCCCCACCACTCCCTGTAAAAGCACCAGCAACAGTGGGGCAAGAGGAGGCCATCCTTGTCCAGTCTCACCCCTGCAAACTTGGGAAGCAACTGCTTGAGCTGACTGTCCCCTGAAGCTTGTCCAGTCATTTTGCAGCAGTCCAGGCAGAGTCATCAGGTAGTACACTTTAACATTACAGGACTGACAATTACAGTCCAGTGTCTGCACTTACTCCTTACTGCTCTTATTCACAGTGCATGCACAGCCTGAAGTGCTTAGCACAAGAAAAAGCCTCACAAAACTCAACTCCCTCTGTTTTTTTCCAAAATTTCACTCACTTCTGCCTCTTTTCAAAGCCCCAAGCTAGTCACCTTGCTATTATTGAAAGAAGTCGTCAGGGCTTTTGAAAA
Source organism: Apus apus (assembly GCF_020740795.1). Taxonomy (NCBI): domain Eukaryota; kingdom Metazoa; phylum Chordata; class Aves; order Apodiformes; family Apodidae; genus Apus; species Apus apus. The sequence goes on from NC_067282.1 coordinate 20,540,882, forward strand.
AATGCATGAAAAAAACTGCAGTTTTCATTTCCTGCATGGGTCTCAACTCTGAGCTGATTTTCTTTTGCACATACGACTTTTAGTGTTAGTCTCATCCACATTTCTGACCACAGGGATCAGTAATACCAGTATAGAGCTTTGCACAGGACAGTATTTCATAGAGTAAAAAAAAAAAGCACCAATATTTTGCTTAATAGCTCAAACCAGGCCAACAATTTTACTTCCCAAATAAAACTAAAAATTCAGAACTAGGAGCCAAGTCTTCATCGTGACAAACCTTTGCATCTTTATAGAAAGGACACAAAATGCTGCAGTTACAATTTGGTAACATATCCATGCCCATGTTTCACAGAACAGCCTTGGTTTGTGCTAAGTAATAGACGCCAGGACAGATTATCCCCCTTCTACCATCCCCTTTACTAAAGGAGAAAGAGACATTTGAACAGCTACAAATAAGGAGCTTTAGAAGTGCAGAGAGAAGATAGGTGCACTTAAGTTAAACCTTTTCCTGAAGTGAAGAGGACATTGCCTGAAGGACCTTTTTTTCCTGGAGAGAAAACAAGCCTTGAAACATTTCCACAGGCATTATAATTACTTCTTTTCTATTAACTTCTGGTCTTCTAGGGTGAACTGTTGGGCAATTGAGAGGCAGCATAAATTATCAGCCTATTACTAGGGGGAGAAGAGAGCAGATCTCTTCTGTGTCCACTTTTATATCAGACAGGTCTGAAAAGGAGAGACCCTCCCACTGCTAGAATTATTTTAATTAACAGTAATGTTGAACTTGAGCACATCCAAGTTATTAGTGCCAACAGAATCTGAAGTATCATATTGCTAAGGTAATTTAGATCATCCATAGCCCAGGCTACAACTGGAATTAAAAAATGAGTGAGAGCACATGAAACATCTCCTTAAAACGGTACCATGGACCATGGAAACTGAGGAAAAAAAGGAATTGGTAGGAGTTGGACTGTATTCACTAGCACTCTTTATGAAATCAAGACTAAAAGTAAAAAAAACCAAACAGCTGGGAGGAAAAATCATTACTTGCCCAGTGCTGAAAAAGTCATGGGCTCTATAGGAAGGAGGAAAGTGGCTTCTGCGAGTTAGATGGGATACTCTCCACACATACCCGAGCACAACAGTATGGCTAAGTTGATGCTTTTTAAAATCCAGCCATGAAAAGCAAGTCAGCTTACAGAGCATTCTGTCTACAGAAAAGCTAAGAGCCTATCCATGCTCACCTGACTTAATGAAATGGCTTTTGTAGCAGCATGTAGTCTACTCTCAACTTACACAGTAAATTTTATTTCATTTTTTTAGTTACAAGTTAAGACTTGGAAGCCTAAGTTCACATAAACCTGTTTATGTTGGAATTTGTGTATTTAGCACACTGGCAAAATTCAAGCAACAGCAATTAATTTTCAAACACAGAAAAATCCCATAGCCAAACAGGTTATTGACTTAAGAAATGAGTCTCACTTTCAAATATGACATAGCAACTCATAAGCTTTTAAGACATGCTGTGGAAGCTGAAAATAGATGTGATCATGTGAAAAGCTGAAATGTTCAAAGGACTCAGCAGATACACAGTGCCTTCTACAAGCTCCTACTAGCTCCATAAGCCAGGCTGCAAGGCAGGATACCTGGCATACTAACATACATACTATCTTTCAACAATCTCTGCCCAAGAGCAGCCAGAGAAGGGGCATGAGGGGGAGATGGGAATAATAGGCAAGAGGCTGATGATAAGTCTCCCAAAATCAGATGTGCTAATTGTTTTGGTGATGACAACTAGAGTGGCAGAGTTCATGTGGAACAGCTTGCACTCTAACTGCCAAAGCAGCTGGCTGTCTTGCTGGGCTGCCAGCATTCATCTTCAGGGCACTACATTTTCTTAATTTAAGTTTCGAAAAGCCACTTCTTTTTGTATCTATCTATACAAATCTCTATACCCTATTTCTCCAAATAGGGTCACAGGGCAGCCTTGCTGGAAGGCTGCTGGCAGTGATCTGCAAGGTATAGTCAAAGGTTACTACTGCAAAATTCCAGATGGACTCAGCCACTCTGATCTAACATGAAAGTGGTCAAAACACTCAGTTCATGAAGATGGAGAGATATTATATGACCAGCTCTCCCATGAGCATAATGGAAAAATGTCAACACTACAGACTACTAATAGCCTTACACTCACACTTGATCATGACTTACAAATGAAAGCTAACACTGCGGCTTAAAAAAACTCCGTAAAAACAGACTGAATGCCAAAAAAAGTAAATTACTAAATCTTCTGGATGTAAAAAATCCCAAACAATTTACACGGAATAGAAAACCTGCTTACTTTCTGAATGCATTTGGCTATAATAGTACAGTAGATGTGCTGCTGCTTAGTTTTTAGGAATAGATATTTTATTCTCATTCACATTCTTCATATCCAGTACAAATAACACTCTAAATGCAAGCCAACATGTTGGAGCATGGCAGAGTTGTTAGCCCAAGTAAGGATCCAACTGTTTTAATGTATTTGAGACATAACTAATACATTACTCTTTGGATAAAATATAGTTCACAGGAATAAGGTCAAATATTCAGTGTCCAAATGGCACTGGTCAGAGTACTATGAGTATCCAACCTGCTTAACATCAGCTGTAAGCCAGATGCTAACAAAAAGGATACCCTCAGCAAGTCTGCAGAAGACACTGAACTAAGAGGACTAAATTACAAGGAACCACAGGGCTTTTACTCAAAGACACTTTGAGAAACAAGGCATGATCACAACAGTGTGATCAAGTCATCCTGTGTGCTGGGTAGTGACCCAGTACACAAGTCTGACCAGGACAAGTACAGAAGTTATTATCAGCCCTCTCCTCAGCTCAGGTTTAGAGCCCAGGCTGAAAACAGAAGAGAAACTGGATAGAATCCAGTAGAGAATTACTAAGATGGTCAGGAGTCTAAAATACATAACCTGTAAGAAGAGGTATGTCACCTGGGCTTGTGCAGGTAAGGGGTAATTTAACAACAGTGTACTACTGCTTAACATGGAGTTACTTTAATTCATTCACATCTAACAGTAAAATAAAGGCCAATGGTTGGGTATCAGATGTTTTCTTGAAGAAGTTAACAGTGGAAAAAATTTGCTAGAAAGGTTGAGGAATCTCTGCCCATAAGCATTTTCCATTGCTCAGCTACAGAAGTCCTATCTCCCATGATCTACTGAAGATGACAACCCTGCCTTGAGCAGGACTTTGGACTAGGACTTCAAGGGTCCATTCCATCTAAACTGTTCTATGCATGAGTCTCAGTTTAGTGACAGCAGAGGCACTTTCCTAACAAAGGACTGACAATGTTCTTGAAGAGCGTTCCTATGTGGTTCTGCCACACAGTGAGACCTGGATTTCAAGCTAATGTGCTTAGTACACATGCTCCCTTGTGTGCTAAAGGTATCCAATGACAAACAGTGTAACTGTGTGCTTCAACAGAGAAGTGATCTCATCTCTTCCCCCTTGTATGTAGTCATCACCCCATGTTATTGGGGCACCTTCCTCAGCTAAACAGTCTTCTTCCAACCTTACCTTTTCCTCATCCATCAGCACTTCAGACTCATCCCCTTTCTTTTACCCGAATAACCCACTAGTGTTCAAGTTATTCATACATCTTTGTGCATAATTTCCTTAACTTGAGATTTTTGTATTTTAACAGTGGATACATCAGACTTGGCAACTTCATGCTAACAAGGCTTTGGGTAGACACTACAAACATTCTTGGTTATTTTTATGCCACAGGCTCTTCAGGAAAAAAACAAACATCTGGCATAAAAGCCAATCCATCAAAAGAAATAAACAGATCTCTTGAGAAAGCTAGACAGCCAGTGTAGACTCAACAGAAACTGCCCTGATCCACATGGGAAAGATTCTTTCCAAAAGGGTCAGCTCTCAAAGATTTAATTTTTAGACATGCTCTCCACATTACTATTTCCAAATCTAGCAAAAAATAGATCTAATTCTAATGTAAGAAAACTGATCAGAATTAGCAAAACTGACCATTAGCTTCCTTACTGGATAACAGCTGCTATGTATTAGAGTTGGTGTGCTCCTAAACACTATGTCACATATTTGGGTTTTACAGTGAAGAACAGGTTTGACTGAAGACATGGAGGTTCTCAGAAAAGCAAAATCATTTACAGTTGCATTGCACCAGAAGTATCATGATCAATGCTAACTTCTACATTTTCTCAGCCTTTTATATCTGAGAAACTTTATTCTTCTCTACCCCTTCCCATGTTTTTCTACATACATGTGACATATATAAAGCAACATAAATAAGACTACTAGGAAAGCCACAGATATATTTCAGTGGTGCTTTACTCAGTTTAATAGCTGACAATCACTGTGAGCCCAATCTTAAGCTAAGCCTTCCATGGATTGTAATGAGGCTTGAAGAAGGTCCACATCATCAGTCAAGTCGTCTGTAGACTCATTTCTCCCAACAAGTTCACTACACAAAGTTTCCAAGCAAAGTCACACCCATGTGTCAAGCAGAAATCCTGAATATTTAACATTAGTAATTGCCTTTGCATTACTATTCCCAGTACATCATGCAGCAGTGAAGAAATTAACTTAATTGTGCATGCTAACCAATGTATGAAACAAACCACCACAAGAGCCACTCGCTTCCTCTCCCCATCTGTAGCACTTGTTAGTTGCTAGAAAGACTAAAGGAATAAAAATTTTTAAAAAGAGGAGGGGGAGGAAGGAACTTCCAGAACCACATGACCTGAACTTGAGTAATTGCTAATACAAACAGGCTCATTATCAAATATACATGGGTCAGAAATAACAGCACAGCTCAAAGCAGCTGCGGTCACACTGTTTACTCTCCTTTTTGACATAAAAGCCTTTTCCTCTGTGAACAGTTCTTAATGCAGAAACATCTAAATGTATGCTAATGCCCAACAGAGCAATAACTTCCTTTGATTGATTCAACAGTACTGAAAGTACCAGGAAAAAAAGATCAAACCAAGTATTATACAAACAACCAATGTCTTCAATATGGTATGTGTCAGCATGAAAGCTGAGAGGAGTTGAACAAGCCAGCTACTAATGTCTTACACTGTTCTGAAAGTAGCAGCGTTCTTAAGTGCTTGCAGATAAAAGTGTTTTTCTTGAGTTGGGACATCAATTTATAGAGCTCTGTAATATAATGAAAGTGCTTTGATTGAATGTGATTTATGAAGCAAAGGCACTTCAGGTGTCTCCAGAAAAAGCATAAGAGTTTACAATAAATACAAGATAATTAAGTAATTTTGCAAGCACTTACTCTCCTGAAATGATAATTAGGAAAAACAAACATGTACCTCCCTCTTTCCTTTTTATGCTGCTTAAAACTCCTTCTGTTTTTCATTTTACTGACTCACCTTTCTTCCAACATCTTTTCACTGGAGAGCTTCCAGCGACACACTTCTCTGGCATTACTTTTGTGAAAACATTTTCAGCTCTCAACTAGTCCAAATATCCCCTTTTTCTACAAAGCTGCTACAGTGCTTACAGAAGAACACTTAAGACACATGCAGAAAAAAAATCTGAATAAAGGGTCTAACACTCTTCCAAGTGTGTCACAAGAAGTACAAACTCTGGATGCAGTGTGTTATGTTTTATCCTCTCAAGAGTTCAGCACATTTTTTTTTAATTATTTTTTTTTCTGAAGTGCAATCTGTAAGTGGAAGATATTAAACTGCTAGAAAACCAAATCTCTCATTAGATTTAACTGACCATGTCCCAGATGCATAACACATAAGGATAACAGAATTGTTCCTTTAGCTGCAGAAAGATAACTAAGTTCTCTTCAAGGGACAGGGATAAGTCCAGAGGAGATGAAGACACTTTTGCCCTCTGAGTAACTGGTAGAAACAACAACAGAAATAGGATTTAGAAATCAAGATCCACTTCCCTGTCCTCTTTAAGTAGCCCAAGAGGGGGTGGGCAGTACACCTTACCTAAAACTGGTCTCAAAAGAAAAAAAAAAATACAGGGTAGCTATGGTTTTAAGCTCCAACAGTCTAAAGAGGACACTTGGCTTAAGTCTGCCCCATGGGGTATCTTCAGTACATACAGATACTTGTGCTAGCCCTTAAAAGCATTTACACATATGGAGGCCTATTTCATGCATCTCAAATTCTGGCATGAGAGTTACTTGTCAGCTCTACCAAAAGCCCTTTGTCTCAGCGCCTCTGGCCTTGCCTGTGACTAGCTAGAAGTCAGATGCTTACAGACCTTCAGCAAATTAGTTGTTAGGAGTAAGTTTTATTTTTCAGATCTAGGAATCTCAGTTCCATGTAAGGAAATTATTCACTTATGTGTAAAACGAAAATAACTTCATACATCTAGAAAATATAAATTACAAACTCCCTCACTGTACTAGTGCATAAATCCACGGTGCAGCCACTCATATTAGGCAGAATTACGTTTTTATCAACGTAAGATAGAAGAGGTCTAAAACCAGTAAGGCAGGGAAGACCAAATATGTGAAGGTGCTTTTGAAAAAAGATCCTCTAGCTGAAAAAGGCAACTAAAAGTCAGTATGTCAAGAGATTAATTTGATGAGGTGGGGGGGGAAGAAAAGCAAACAGGGAATAATTACTCATCATTTCTAACATGCAAGACCTTTATGACATCCAATAAAATCATCAGGCAGATTTGAAAGCAAAAGGAAATACTTTCTCTGCACATTACATACCACCCTCTGTTCAAGGTGAGATTAGTCTATAATCTCTAATTAAGATTAAACACATTCAGGATAAAAGATCTAAAACTCATGAAATAAAAAAATAACCAAGGATTATGGAAACAGGATGCAGATACAGCTGCTGGCAAGAAAGATCTCATATTTGCTAATTATAGACACATTCCCCAGGCAACTACTACTGGTCATTTTTAAATGGAAAATTGGGTTAGATTGGTTCTGATCAAACACAGACATTAATATATGAAATCAGGCTGAAGATCACTAGCTGACTACTACAAAAAAATGCAAGTTCCTATACAGACTTAACACTAGTCAAAGAACAGCTCTACTGATGTATTAGCCACTCAATTTGGACATATCCTACTGAAAACCTCTTGGAACAGAAAAGTTAGAATCCAACTCATATTCTCTTTCTACAACTGCAATCAGCTAGAGAGCAATTTGTGCAAGAAAACATGATGCATTATGTCAGGTAACTGATCTCTTACTGCTTTGAACTGAAATCCTGACAGCAGTACACCTGCTTTTCTACAAGTTTTTCTTCTAGACAAAAATAAATCAGTTATTAACAGTGTACGATAACAACTTGAAAAATTAGTAAAGGCTTAAATGTTTGAGATTCTGAAAAAACAGTATCTATGGACTCAGAATTCAAGTTTTTTTTCTACCACATTGGGTTGATGTGGCGTGGTTTTGGTAGCTGGGGAGGGAATCCAGGTGTGGCTCCTGAAAAGTTCCCCTGGCTCCAAAAATCCGACCCACCTCCAGCCAAGGCCAAGCCCATCAGTGACAGTGGATGCACCTCTGTAGTTAACGTGTTCAAGAAGGGGAAATGAACTAAGACCTCAGGGCAGAGGAAAGCAGGAGGTGAGAACAATGGAGGAGCAGAGATACCCTTTTGGTGAGGAAGGAAGGGAGGTGGTGCCAAAGCAGAGGTTCCCCTGCAGCCCATGGCGAGATTGTAGCTGTCTCCCTGAAACCCATGGAGGTGCAGATGTGAACCTGCAGCTGTGGAGGACCTCGTGCCAGGGGAGGTGACTGTTCTCAAACCAGCCTGTGGCTCCGTGGGAAGCCTGTGCTGGAGCAGTCTGTTCCTGATGGACTACACCTCATGGGAAGGGGAGGGGGTTTGTGAAGGACTTTCTCCCATGGGAAGGAACCTGCAGTGGAGCAGGGGAAGACTGTGAGGAATCCTTTTCCCTGAGACAGAAGGAGCAGCACTAAACATGTGACATCCTGATCATAAACTCCCTTTCCTGTCCCCCTGTGCTGCTGGGGAGAAGGGGGAGAAATGAGAAACAAAATAATTTGGGTCCAGGAAAAAAGGAAGGGTGGGGTGAAGTATTAAAGCTCTGGTCTTTGTTTTCTTGATGTCCTGTTTGCATCTGATTAGTGGTAAATTATATTTATTTTATTCCCAACTTGAGTCTGTTTTGTCTGTGACCAGAATTGGTGAGTGAGCCCTCCCCTCACCTTTGTCTCGACCCACGAGCTTCTAGTTGGATTTTCTCCTCCCTATCACATGGTGGGGTGAGAGCTGAGTGGCCACACGGTTCTTTCTTAACAGCTGGGCTTATGCCATGATATATACTCACATTTTTTTCTGGGGAAAGGGGGATTTAACAGAACACGAAGTGAGTTTTTTCATAAGCAGTATGGATTAATCTGCTTGGTTTGCTATCATTGTTTAAAATCTTTATTGATGATCTTTATAAGGACATCGAGTGTATTATCATTAAGTTTGCAGATGACACCAAGCTAGGTGGGAGTGTTGATCTGCATGAGGGCAGGGAGGCTCTACAGAGAGACTTGGATAGATTAGATCGTTGGGCTGATGTTAATGGTCTGGGTTTCAACAAGGCCAAGTGCTGGGTCCTGCATTTGGGCCACAACAACCCCAGGCAACGCTCCAGGCTTGGGGAAGTGTGGCTGGAAAGTGTCTGGCAGAAAAGGACCTGGGGTTCTAATTGACAAGCAGCTGAATATGAGCCAGCAGTGTGCCCAGGTGGCCAGGAAAGCCAATGGCATCCTGGTTTGTTTTAGAAATAGTGTGACCAGCAGAGGTAGAGAGGTGATTGTCCCCCTGTCCTCAGCACTGGTGAGGCCTCAGCTGGAGTACTGCATCCAGTTTTGGGCACCTAGATTCAAGAGAGATATTGAGGTGTTGGAACCAGTACTGAGAAGGGCAACAAAGCTGGTGAAGGGCCTAGAGAATAAATCTTATGAAAGAACACTTGAAGGAGCTGGGAATGTTTAGTCTGAGGAAGAGGAGGCTGAGGGGAGACCTCATCAGTCTCTACAACTACCTGAAAGGTCATTGTAGAGAGGTTGGTGCTGGTCTCTTCTCACAGGTAATTAGTGACAGAACAAGAGGGAATGGCTTCAAGCTGCAACAAGGGAGGTTTAGACTGGACATTAGGAAACATTTTTTCACAGAAAGAGTGGTTAGACACTGGGATAGGCTGCCTAGGGAGGTGGTTGAGTCATCATCCCTGGATGTGTTTAAGGGTCATTTGGATGTGGTGTTGGTGGATATGGTTTAGGGGAGAACTGTAGGGTAGGGATGATGGTTGGACTCTGTGATCCCAAGGGTCTTTTCCAACCTGAATAGTTCTATGATTCTTTGACCATGTCCTTGCCTCTGGCTTGGCCTTTTCTACATCTGGCAGAGCATAGGTCAGTTCTTATGCTCCTGTGTATAGGGTCCCTTTCACTCTTGTTCTGTTCCAGGCTTAGCAACTCTTCCATTTTGTTAAAAATACATATCCGAGGGTTGCAGTAACCTCTAGGTATCAAATCTTATAACAGGATAATCTAGATCTACACAAAAATATCCCATGCTAATGATTATTAACAGAAAATTAACTGCAAATACAGAAATTAAAGGATCTAACTTTACTCCATGGCATTTGTATCACAGCTATGTTGCTTCAGTGCTAACAGATTAAAACAAAGAACATGCAACTATCATGGGAAGTTTTAAGGAGAATATTGAGGATTTTACAGACTTTAATGGTTAGTATTAAGGAAATCCTCTTAAGAATAAGAAGCTTGGTAAAAAAAAACAACACAGCTACTGCCATTCCTAAAATAATTCAGACATCTAACAAGGAGAATTAAATTTGTCATCCACATAATTTAGCATTTATTTGTATTTTGCTCCTTGTTTTCTTTGGTAGCAGTTTTTCTTATAGGCCTAATTCACCTAACACCCTTCCAGAAAGCAAACCAAACAGCAAAGACAAAGCAATGGAGAGAACACTTGGAAGAAATAACTAATTAATTCATTAAAGGATATTTTCCCTTCTCCTGTCCAGCTTTGCTAAAAGGGAAAAGAACCTGCATGAAGCTTTTGCTTTCAACACAGCGGTGTGGAAAGCACAAAAAAACTTACTGCTTCCTGAACACAGGAAATAAATACTCTCAGTGTTCCAGAATCCCAAGGAAGCTTCCAGCTGAGAAATAAGACAACTTGATGACTTCTTCAAAAAATGCACCCACACTGTATTTTAGGAAGTACACAGTAAGGCACTAAGGATCAGTTTTGCCCACAATTTTTTCCTGTTCCTGAAAGAGAACTGTAAAGTTTCCTCAATCCAACTTATAGACACAAATGAAGACTCTTTAAAAGGGCAATATATCTAATGCCACAGTGAGCACACCCACATACCCATCATTTGCTGTGTCTGCTGAAAACTCATTCTACTCCTAGTGAAAGTCTTTGCTTTTGAAACAAAGACATTGATCAAAATCAAAGTTCCTCTGAACAGTCTAAGAAAAGGAAACCATACCAGTCCCAAGGGATTAAAATTTGGAGAGACCAGTTTGATCCAGAGAATTGAGTGATCACAAAAGAAAGTGATTATTCCCATTGTAGTATGTTTACATTAGGTTTTGGCCAGATTCCCTCTCATATTTATTTGATTATGCCTGTATAACTAGAACTATTACAAGTCCAATTAGGTATCTTCTACAGTTAGGGAGAGGTGCCTGTAAAAAAAATATTCCTCATTAATGAAACAATGTTTCACAAAGGGTCACTGAAAGAATGCGAAGTCATCTCCACGAAGCAGCTGAACCTCACAGAGCTGCAGGGTTCGGTGAGAATGACCTCAGCTGCAAGCACGTTAATACACAGTCAGCTTCCTTCTCAGCATCCTGTCAATACCACCAGGGGCTGGTCTTATTTCATTTACATATGCCATAAAAATCTTTCCTGGAGAAGAATATTGCATTACCGTATGCAGATTTGCAACCAGGAAACTGAACTTGAGGAGAGCACTCATGAGACTTGGCTCTTTAAAAAAAAAAAAGTCTTGCAGGCCAGGAAAAATGAATTAAGTAGTCAGTAAGCTAGCATACATTTCTTCTGCTTGTTGTGTTGTTTTTTTTTTTAACTTTCTCTTCATAAAGACACTAAATATCTGCACCAAACGGAAAGAAAATATGTAGAAGTCTAATGGTGCCATCTGTTTATTCTGGTACATGAATGGGTAAGTTAACAGCATTCCTCACTGCACCGGCTGTCAGACAGCTAGCTGCCCTGCCAGGAGCCTTCACTCTCCATGTCTGCGAAAGCTAAGCATGATACTCTGCCTGGTTTAGCCCTGGGGCCCCTCCTAGAAGATCCTACTAATTACGCCGAGGTCTGTAAAAATTATGTACAGGGCTCTTTCAATACATCTACTCAGCTAAGACTAACAGCCCTCCTATACTTTCGGTTTGTCAGGCCTCCAAACGAAACAAATGAAAACCAATGGAGAGACACAAAGTGTACCCATGCCCCTTCAGGAACGGATTTAACACTATTGAATTACCGAACAGAAATGCCACAAAGAAATATAGCCTTTCCATTTCCTAATGCACAGTGTCACTGGGTGCTGATACAGCCTGTTTGGACAGCAGGATTAGCCTCCCATAAGCTCCAACCTACTTGACACTATCATCTACAACAGTGATTTATACAGCTGGTGTCAAGAAGTTCATTATCTCCACAGATGGAGCAGAGGGTTTTCAGACTACTAGAAACCTATCTACACCCCAGGGCTGAAGGTGCAAGAAGCTGAAAAGTTGGGAAAAATACAGCATGATATGAAAGGGAAAGGAAAGCAAAAACCAAAGAAGGTGAAAAAGTTGGTGCTGAAGCCTGTAAAATGCAAGTACCCAAAGCAGGAACTGAAAATATCCACAGCTCCAACTGCTCAGGGAGAGTTCAGGAAAAGCCCAAAGACAGGCTGAGGGGCCTTTGTGAGAAAGAAAAGAAGGAAAAACAGGGGAAGGGGGGAGAAAAGGAACAAACTACTAAAAGGTCATGACATGAGACATTGCAGGGTTTAAACAGAGACTGAAGCTATTTCCTGTTTTAAAACTGGAAGTATTGATTAAAATCAAGGGAACTGATTTAGGATAATGTAAATCAAACTTTCCAAGAGTTGAAATGCCAAAAATGCTCTCGCTTTTAGAAAAGGGCAAGGGTTATTTTTTTGGGGCAGGGGGTTTCCCCCAGTAAAAGCTCTGCACAAACACCGGTAGCCTAATACAGAAGTAGAAAACAGAGTGAGATTTTTTTCCCCAAGGGGAAAGACAGTACCTTGGTGTCAAAGATATGATTAAGAGACACTTTGGGATCACACTGAGCCCAAAGACAATTTCATCGTGAAATGAAAAAAACCTCGAAACACAACAAAAATCTCTTCCAGGCAAGTGGTGCTCTATTATTTTAAGTTCAGTGTTGTTTCCTCTTTTTCTTCACCTTAGGTCCACTTGCATATTAAGAAAGAACTAAACACAAGCAAATAACTGTACATTGAAAGTTTTCTGAACACTGTTCTAAACACTAAATTCATACAGTTGTTTTGCATCCCATCCCCTTAGTTTTTAAAAGAATGTGCTGTCTATTGTCCAGCTTTCATGTTATGCCAGTCCTCTTCATAAAACAATGCTTGTGCCCATTTATTCTAGCAAAAGTGATTGCCTCAGTTAAACGTGCTTTGTACTGAAGACTTTCCTCAATCACTACAAGTCACCACTATACACTGAACAACAGCATCATTTTAGCCCCATTCATTTGCACATCACCCCCCACATAAACAAAAAAGAGGTGTTTTGTCTACTCCTCTTCAGTTTAAGAATGTGATTTCATTAACTCTCAAATTTTTCTATATCATAACTCCAGAAGGAGCTCAGAGCCTTGCTACATGACCTGCTAATATAAAGTTAAGGAAACATCAAATTGAAATGTCCCAAAGTAATCTCAGATTTGAGCAATAGGTAGTGCTGTAAGAGAATAAAACAAGCTATGCCTTCATAGTCTAGCTCAGCCTCCAGTCTATCAGATAAGTCACAGCAGATAACTCTCCTCAGACAAGCCCTTCCCATCTTATTAGCACAGTGTAAAACATTGGTCTTGGCAAAAATTACCTCAGCATGTTCACAGGCCTCCTCGCAGTTGACTGAAGTCTCTTGTTCTCTGCTGCTCGTGGCCTGACAACACTTTCATTAATGCATTTGTCACTGTCTCAGTCTTTATCTTGCAGTGCTTTAAGATCACATACCTTATTAAGCTGTTACCTGTTACCAGCCAACAGAGGCTACCAGATGATATGCTGGTTAACAGGGCTTGAACTGAGCCTGTATGAATGCCCCAGTTCTCACAAATGGAGGCAACTTCCTAGAGGAGTCTTGTTTTCCCTTGACACTGCTTCATTTTGATAAACACAGTGATATTTATGAACATATTTGACAAGAATCCTCCTCTCACACACAGTTCTGTGGGCTCTTGCCTTTAATCCCTGCCGTACATCCAACCCGCTCTGATCCACTGCACCTCGAAGCCGGTTTTGGCAGATCTTCATGGAAGAGGTGAGATGTGTTTGGGACCTCTAGTTGTGGAAGCACACTCCTGTCTTGTGCTGTGCAGTAGCCCAACACAATACACCCCACATGAATGTCTGACCTGCACATCACCTCTTCAGTTCTGTTGTTTGCTTTCCCTCTTATTTGCCTCTTACTATTTCCCTCTAAGAATACTTGGAATAAAAGCTTGAGCCCAGCAAGTTTGTCAGACCCAAACCAAACCACCGGTGAACACATTACTTAAGGACACCATGGATCCACATCTTAAGTATGTGGAGAGAAATCTGTTCTTCAGTAATTTGCAGATTTGGGGGAAAGGCAGGAATTCTGTCCAACTTACATCTCCCCTGGCTAATAAGTTCTCTTGAACAGATACATTACAAATACTGCAGACCTAAAAAGGGCAAGTTTCTGATTCCTTAAGTACTTTGGTTTCAGAAGCCTTTACACCTTCACTTTCCATCCCAGGAAGTAAAAAGTTCTGGTAAAGCAATGTTTGTTCCTTGCAAGATTAAATACCTCCTCAAAAAAAATGAAAATAAAACAAAACCCCCACAAGCATTTACAATTCCCATATTCCCTACTGAAATCTCCTTGCTACATTTTAATAGAAATTAATACAACCCTCAAAACACATGCTCTTTGTTCTTCAGCTCTCAAATAGATATTTTTCACACTCACCTGAATGTATTCACATCTCTTAATGTTTCAATCAGGCTTTGTTTACAAAAAAATTGAAACCTCTTTGTCCAACTTTCATTTTTATACATATAAAATAGGGGATCCAAAGCAAGTGGTCCATTGGAACACTGCCTGGTGTTTCATCCAGCCCATCACCCAGGCTCAAGGACTTGACACAGCAGAATACCAAATACACTTTTTCCCCCCACCTTGCTAAGATTCCTCTGGTTTATTTTTTATTGACTAGGCTACCTCACAGCTTTTCATCTCCATCTTTGTGAAAAGCTTCAAATCATCAGTTACAAGGGACACTAACCCAGCGGTGTGAAATTTATATCCTCATTTGCAGTATTTCTGCACAGTTGCATAAATTCTTATCAGCACTATTTGACCCTTCAGTACAGCTCAGACGAGCCATCTGATTGCATCTACCTTCATGAAACAGTGGCTCAAGAATCATGTTCCACAGCTACCCAGCCCAGTCTCACACTATCCCAAAACACCAAAAAGCATAGCAGGATCATCTAGTGAAGCCACAGCTTAAAGACTTACCTGAGTTGGACAGGAGCAAGAAATGGTGAAGATTTGGTAGGGGTCCACTTTGTACCCCACACACACACCCTCCCCCTAAACCCCACCTGTTACATGTGATTTGAAGAAATTAATATGCTAGAAACTGGTGGTAAATGTATCCTAAGAGGGCAGTTTCTGGTTCCAGGCTGTAAAAGTTTGATGAAGGCTATGCTTCCTTCCTTCTCCAAGGAGTTCCTCACCTAGATCCTCCTGGGTGGCAGACTAGGTTTGGCTCTTGGGCCAAAAAGATGACTGAAAAATTCATAGGACCAACACTATTCAATGCATTAAGAGATGCACCAGATTTCTCCTTCACACTACCTCCTGGTTTAACATTTTCCTCCAGCATTTTATGTAGTTACATCAATACAATTTAAGTCTTCACTTTTGACAAGGAGAACAAAATAATTCTATTCTTCTTTGCAACAGCTTTTACACCCCTGAATTCTTTTCTAGACTGAACAGTCTCAATCTTCATATTTCTAGAACCAAATTTTTTTTCTATTGCTCCATGCATCCGCATGCACTAAGCCCAGGAGTACATCCCTGCTTCTGCCAAAGCAGAATCTGTGACTGCTGTTACGGTGCAAAATGTGTTACTTTTTAAAATGGAAAATTATTAGGAGTCTTTTAATATTCCACACTTTTCAAAGCTGTTATTCATGCTCAAGGAAGAAAACTGGTTAGGATATGGCACACAATATGTTCAAAATGTTTTTTTCAACAGAACAGGTAAGGAATTGGCAGACTGTTTCAGCACAAAACAAGGATAAGCTAAAAGATTACATGACAACAAGATACTTAGACTAATCTCTGGTGCCTTCCAAGCTCAGAATGTTTTAACTGATTACGTCCTGTCTTGATCTTCATTAACTCAATGGCATTACCACAACATAAAGTAAAATATGAACTTTTTGGTTTTTTTTAAAAAACCTAGAAGCAAAAATACACAAGTTATTCCAGTTAGGAAGAAAAGGGATAGCTGCTTGTAATGAACCAAGTGCAAAAATTGCAGAAGTAAAAGTTTAACAGTGTAAATACCAGAAGCATCAATGGAGTAACCAAAAACCTAATTTTTAACCACAGTTTATTACAAAAATATTAGAAAGAGAACAGTAGCTACCTTCGCAAACATATTCTAACATATTATTTCCCTTTCCTTTTTTGACCTAGGCATGAGCTCTTTCGTTTGTGTTTCCAGGCTTGTTACCCATATTTGTAACCAGGTATTATTGTACCATAACATATTTCCCCTGCTAAATCCCACAGAGCAGTGCTCTGTGTGTCACAGTGTTTGAGAAGAGTTGTCTCAGACAGATGTCAGTTCTCACATTTCTCAGTATCTGAAGCTGGCACTGAGCATCCCTCCCCTGGCTGGTGGGGATCTTCTGTGTCTGAGAATGCAAGTGTCACAGCAAGGGCAAAATACACATTACATTGCTTTGTGTAAATTGTTCAAATTAAGAAGCAAAACATTTCTGCTGAGGGTTATTTCCCTCAAGGTAACAAAACAACGTTAACTCTCAAGTAATACTTTAATTCCATCTTGGCCATCTCTCAAGCACAGATGCTGTTTTTACTAACTCACACCACAATGCTTGGGGGGGTTCCTTTGGGTTTTGTTGGGGTTGGACTTTTTGAGGGCTGAGGGCAGTGGAAAAAAGGGAGACTGAATTGTAGCTTGTGCTTCAAATTCATTGCTTTGTACTGTGAACTACAACTTCCCAACTAAAGAAAAACAAGCCCCCCACTGTTTCTTCTCACTGCTGCAATAAAATTCAAGTGCTCTGAATTTCATCCTGTAGCATAGAGCTGCCTCTGCTGCATATAAACAGGATTCACTGTCTTCCTTCCCAAAACACACCTTATGAATTAGTCTGTCTCCTCATGGATATAAAAGGGGCCACAAGCTTCCATTATACTAGAAGCAAAGATATTTTCACCATCCTGAAAGGACAGGTAAAAACATGATTGCTTCTCTTGACCTACAAACAACTACTCAAAAAATTCTATTATGCTCCCATAACTCAATACAGTAGGGCAACCAATTCTAATAACAGGTTACAAATAGTAGGAAGGCAGGAATTTCATGCCACATTCTACCTTATTAGTTTAATAACATCATTATGAAAACCGGAGTAAGTTGCTATTAATACAGCTGCAACAACAAAATTCTTCCATTATTGTAATCCACTAAGCAGAATCATCTTTGACTCTCAAACCACTTTTATATCAAAAAATTAGGAACCCAGCCAATCCCACAAGAGAACATACTTAATTCATCATCATTCATGGGAAGAGTATGAAGTGCTGAATGTATTTTTACATGGAAAAATAACTAGATAACTAGATGCATTTATTTTAATTCCTATACATCATGAAATAGCAGTATAGTTAAATCCAAAAAACACAATGCAAGTAATTTTGCAAATATTTATAATCTAAACAGCAAGTACTCTCAAACAAGACAACTGGAGTTTATACACTCCTGCCTACAACAGGATGCTGAAGAAACCTCACCATAAAAGCAATTAAAATATTTGATACCTGTGTAAAAGCCAAGCTTTTGCTTGGCAAAGACATAATATAGTACTAAAACCCATCTTTATATTGCACAGTAATGGAATATAATGGAATATTTTATCAAAGTTTTCCATATCACTAAAAATCTGATGACAAGATAAAGACGGAATTTACAATAAGAAATTGAGCCTATCAGAATTTCTTGGCAATTTATTCATTAACGGATTATAGAACTTTTTGTTTTCTACCAAAGTTACGACCTACTCTGAAGTACAAAATACTGATGTACAAAAGAAAGTATTTATGACAAAATAATTTAAAACTTAAGGAAAAAACTTAAGCAGTACCTAAAGTTAGCTACTGTTGTTGTATGGCTAGTGTCTCTGAATTAGTCTGGTCCTCTACACCACAGGACCCCTGCCACTACTGTCAAGAATGCAATGTCAAATATTTAAATTAAAAGCTATAAGATGAGCCATCTGCTTTCAAATGAGTAAGCAGTAAAGTCTTTAAGGCTATTTTAGGTGGCTGAAGTAACCAACTGCCCAAAGACTGCAGTTATGCCAAATCCAGAAAAGACACAGATTCAAGCCTGCAAATAAGAAACTTCCCCAAATCAAATTCCCATGCTTCTTAGTGGAATATTCAGATTTACCCTGAAGGTGCCCAATGCTTTGCTGTATCTGACCTCAAGGGAAGTTGTAACATCATCTGAAGGTATTCCTGCTTTGCATGCTTATTTTTAAACTGGTGTCCAGAATTTTCTTCAGTAAAATGTATTAAGATTGCTCTTAAACATTTAACCAGATATCCATTATTGCATCGCTTTGACATTTCAATCTAGTGTGACTCATTAAGTTTAGTACACAGTATGTTTGCAAAACCACCCCAAAATCAGAACCAAGCCCCCCCTGGACATGTTTCTGCTTTAGGGAGAAAGGCAGTAAGAGAAATTAACACCAATCTCTTGGACAGTGTAGTATTTACGCTCATTCTGGCTTTTTTTTTTAAACCATGTAACACCTTAGATGCTGAATCAACTTTTACAATAAAGTCAAATCTCATTTTCACGAGTGTAAACACCCTTGAAATTACTCCTGAATTTCACTATCCCTTAAACACTATCTTTTTACCACTTCAAACATTCTACAGAGCCTTTTATCATTGGTTGCTATTAATGAAAGCCTCAGAGGACCATCACTGCATAAACTTAATTTAAAATCCTAATCCCACATTGTGTCTAGTACTTAGCATCTCACAGTAGGTATTTAGCACCTCACAGAATCAAGTAGTAAAGAAAAAATTTATTATAGAGTCTTTAAACCACATCTAGGGTCAAATTTATACCATCAGAAAACATAATTTGACACCTGGTAGGTAAAGAAGAATTAAGTAGAAAATACTAAAAATTACTGGGGAGAAAAAGGAAGGGCAAAGGCACCACCAGGCAATATCTGCTTTTTCCTTCCTTCTTCTGTTGACTTGGTTTAAAACCAGAAGGTATTTTACTACTTTGTAATAGCTCACATCCCCACCACCACTAACATGGTCTCTTCCCCAACACATTACCACCCAAAGAAAGCACAGCTCCGGTGTTATCCACACAGAAGCAAGCGAAGGGCAGAGATGCAGATGTTTCTAAGAGCTTTACTATTCTGAAGATGAAGGAAATTTGAAGCATTTCCAGAGAGAACACAACAGCCCTTACCTGTGCAGACATTTCACCCTGTTTTCTAGTGCAGCAGCAGAGAGGCTCACCTACTCATATATTTCTCTCTATCAGTTACCTTCAGGGAATCACCTTTCTCAACATTCCTTAGACCCTGACAGCTGTAGAACGTATGGAAAACCATGTCTGAGATTACTTCTCAGTGGCTGCAATCACACCAGCATGCATACTAGTTCTATTGAGTTCATGAAAAACTCCTCCACCTTCACAGTATCTTAAAGCTACATGTGGCAAAGACTAACCTTAATAAAGCACCAATTCCTTCACAGCCTTTCAAGTCACTTTGATAAAATCAAAGCATTCTGATACCAAACCTCTTGGGAAATACTTTTGTGAAACTTCCAAAACTGAGTAGCTGCTCTTGTTCAGACATCTGGGAAATAAAGCTAGGTCGGTAGGGTTAAATGACAAGAACGTGGATAAGCAATTTGATGTCTTATGTGATTATATATCAAGATAGATTTATACTTATTTCTTCTACAAAGATGATGCTTAGTACACAAATATTCTGAAAGACACAGAACTTGGGAAAACTGAGCCCAGAGATCCTAAGAAAACAAAGAAATAAAAGCCAAGACAAGGCCAGCAGGAGGGGAGAGATTAATTCTCACCTGTAAAACCACTTCCAGATAAATGCCATGCCTGGCAATTCAGTATACATGACAAGGGTGCCATCCTCAGGGGACTGGGAAGCTACTGCAGCTGACTTCTAGAGTATTCATGCCTGGATCACTATAGAATAACTCATGAAAATTCACAGCTCAAGAATTGGCTAATAAGCAAAATATAAGGATGCCTCAAATTATCTTTCAGTGTTATCTTCCTTAATCATAGTCGTTTTCAGATGTAAGATTAAATTTAGATTGCAGGGTCGTTAAAGCCCTCTAGTCATAATGCTGTACAAAAAAGTTCTCCAGTACATTTCAGAGTACGAGGTTTCTTTAACATGTTGTCTTGACACTTATGTACACAATTCAACCAGCAGTAAAGCAATAGAAAAAAACCAGAAGCTTCTTACTTTTAAAGGTACAAGTAATGCTTTCTCTTTCAACTGCAAGAATTAGCACTAGCATAATTTTACCAGATCAGGGTATAAATGTTACCTGAGTTGGGAGACAGGACACAAGAAATAAGACAATTTGTTCCAACCGTTACTGATACCTTGTCATGATTTGGGATCAGCCTTCTGGGAAGAACCACCCCTTCTCTTGACTGTCCATCACTGATCCAGCTTCTTGCACCACAGAGCTCCTTTCCCCCAAGGCATTCTGGTGCCAGCTTGAGCTGCACTTCTAGTAGCAGACAACTTCATGCCTAGTTCTTACATTTACAGTCTTACACACAAACCACTGGTTTATTTCCTAAAATGACTACTCCACATCTAGTATACCCTTCACACTAAAGATTCTTTTTAAATTAACTTTTTTTAAATTTAAATAGTTGGGTTTTTTTAAAAAAAAAACTTTTGTAGTATGGATGTTTGCTTTTTTATTTCAGTATACAGAGACAGTCTCCGCCACTAACTACTGCTGCTTTTGGTTCAGGAGGGGGAAATGTAGAGACCCCATGAGCTTGATTTAAAAGCTGTTATGCTACTTCTCTTCATGCTGCTTGTGTAGCATGGAAGTTTGAAAACCACAGAAAGCAAGCAAGCAAAACCTCTTAAAAAAGCTGATCACAAGAAAAAAGATGTGCTCACACGCATCGCAGCAGACTGGCTGTTCAGAAGTATTCCACTTCCAGAATTCCAGAGAACTATACCATTTGTTAGAGATAAATTTCCCACCATCTCATGTGGCAACCTCTGAAGCTATTGACACTCAAAATTATCTACTGACACACCAAAACCACAACCATCACCAAAACACAGACCCCAATTTACAACTTAGGATTTACTAGCCAGCAAAATCCAGCCAACAGATCTGATTACAGTCCCAAAACCAATAACCATTTACTGCAGACAAGAGATTTCTCTATGTCAGGCCTTCCAAAGGTATCTGTTGTCGAGTTAAAAAGTTAATGATACAAAAGAAAATGCAGAAATCACAGAGACAGCAGTCTGCGGAGAACTTTCCTTACACTGAGATACTTAAGGAGCTCAGTAATTTTAATGCATCAATATCCATTCAGTTAGTCTTTACACAACTGGACAAGTCCTCTTTACTACTGTATAAGCTGACCACTTTCTGATCTAGGCTGGCAAATGTCACAGCAGAATCACTGTCTAGTTGGTGAAGTTGCATAAGATCTTTTCTTTCTAAGAACAGTAAGTCTAAGAAGGCACTAGAAAGACTTGTTTAAGGTTGTGGTAGATCCACAATGTCAAACTAAATTTTCTCCAAGAGGCTTTCCAACTCAGTTACTCAATTCAGTAATTACTCATCACCTGCACAAGGCTGCATGAAGAGAATGGATAACATTTTGACAGTAAATCCATATTTAAACCTCAATTGTTTTCTTCCTTCCAACTTAACAGGAACACTCGTATTTGGCCATAAATTTCATTTGAAAAGACAAGAAAACTGTGTTAGGCCTGTCCTCATGTGTTGTGTCAGAGAAAAGCTATGTCCAGTGTACAACAACTCACACTTCATGCTCCTCTTGTTGATTCCTGTGATTGATGGTCAGGTACATCTACGACAGCTCCCAGATTGTAGAAACTGGACGTCCCCTATAGATTCCAGGCACAATACTCCACGTAACTATGATATTCTTCCAGTTTGATTTTTTTTTTTACACCCCTGCCCATTGTAAGAGTGTACAAACTAGACAACTGTGGAAGCTTATTCAAGAAGTGTTTGTTCAGCATGGAAAGGTTATTAAGCAGTAGCATGGAATTCTTCAGTTCAAATCTACTCTGGATTCTCAAGTAGGAGCCATACTTAACACCTCCAAGTCTGAGGACAAAATAGGAACCCCTACTCCAATCCTCACAACCTTCCATGAGCTACTGCAATCCTTAACACTTCTACACACCTGCCTTCCCACAAAGCAACATAAAATGGTGCTGCTAAGAAATTCATGATCAAACTACTCATTATCAAACTCTGTCCTCAACTAAGACTCATTTAATTTTCAACATCCTTCCTGGCTTACCTGTTATATCTTGCCTACAAATGAAGTGGCCTACCCTTAACTTCAGCTGTTCATAACTAATCTCTCAAGTTCCCCAGAAGACACTTTGTCTCAGCTTATTCCCTTTTTGCTCTCTGTACTTCCCCATAAGATCTCCGCAGACGATCTACTTTATCCTCCAGATTTTTTCTTTCAGTGCAGCAACCAGTCTGTGGCAATATGCACAGAAAATTTGAGTCATGAAGCATCCAGTAACTAAGGTTCACAACAACATTTGGAGTCATCCTGTAACAACTGCAAGCAGCACAAAACCCACCATAGCCAATGGCTGTCTCTTTTCAAGGATCAGCTCCTTGGCAGAAGTTTATGAGCTGCCTGATGCAACGTTTCCTGCTGGAGCCCACCCAGGTTCCATCCTTTGTTAGCTGAAGGATTTTTCCCTTCTTCAGTACTGGCAAAACTCTGAGCATCACAGTACTGCTACAAAAATTATTGGACAGTTTTTCAAATGCAAGACATTAAGAATTATTCTGAAGATATTCTGAGCCAATCATAAAGCAGAGTGATGATATCAGGATTTAACCAGGAATTTGAAAGTTTTAACATAGGAATAACTCCTCAAAACACTTTGTTACAGGAAGTGTGGAGGGCTTTGAAAAAAATTGTATATAATGTAATTACTCAAAAGAGTAACAACAAATGTTAAGGGTTTTTTTTTCATGTTTGTCTGTCTTGCCTATCTACATTAAATCAAGCAGAACATCAGTGGACTTTTTGAAGAAAGTTGTTCAGTACTTTCCATTAGTGAGGGTAAACTTTTCTTTATACGTAGCATGACCAATTTAAATATTGCTAACATTGGATTTTCTTATTACTACTTATTTTATTAATTTATAAAATAATGTACTCCCCAAGCTGTAATAATATCAAGCATCAGTTACAACAGCATCTAGTAAAATGTTTTTGGCAAGACTGACAAGTATAGCACTATTAGATGCAGAATTGCTCTGTTCCCTGAAAGCTAATGAAGTTCTGAACTGGGGATCTATTGAAACTGTATCAGTGCTCTTGCCTCTACACAGCCTATCACAGAACAGGACGTTAATATCACCTACTTCTTGCCTACAAAGCTGAAGTGTATTGTAATGTAAAAATACACCAGAGATCATTCACTTGCCTCTCTGAAATACCTCACAGGCACCATACACAAACACAGAGATTTCTGGGGAAGGAACACTTGGCCTCTTCCTCCCTCCTCTGAATGCCCTACAGTCAGCATAGGAGACAACTTGTTTCATTGAGTCATTTACTATTAAATATTTTGAAAGACAGCAGTTTGCATAAACATCAAGTCAGAAAAGGCTGAACTACAGCTTAGCTCAGGGCATAAACTGCGGTAACGACCTCTTTGTGAGACAAATTTTTAAAAATGAGTTTTTATAAAGTATTAAATGCCCTCATTTGTTATAAGTCCTAAGGGATAGGGCCCCTCAGCATCTTTGCAGAATCAGACAGCTGTTTAGAGAAGCACAGTCTTTTGAACAATAGCCTCCAATTTGTTACAGTATTTATGACCCAATTTTAATTCTTACCCATAGTCTTCAGCAAGAATAAGAATTCAACACTAATTACAGTTGCCAAAGCACGTCCGTCCCTGAACTAGTAGAGCAGAGGAATAAACACAGCCAGATAAAACATGCTTAACAAACTTCTTTCATATAAAAACATGCCAGTTCTCTCTCTTCACTAACACACATCTTTCTCAGCCTTTTATACTGCCTCCCCTAAGATCTAACCACTCCGTACTTTGTACTCATGTTTTCTTTCCATCTGAGCTTGCAAAAAATCCCCATTTAGTACTGAGTTCTGAATTCACCTGATGAGCTGTTTAGCCTCCTCCTTTAAATCATTAATAAAGATATTCAATCTAACTGACCCCGATACTTACCCTACAAGTGTTTGTTCCCTGCCCTGCAGCTCAAATTATTGCCGTATCCACTATTTTTGCTAAAGGCCCTTCAGCAAGTTTCCAGTCCATGCAAAATTTAGGCAAATAAAGTTTGGGTTTTTTTCCCCAAGTTTTATGTAGAATTTCTTCCAAACAGCTTGATGAAATATTCCCTGCATAAAGTATTCCTCTATCTGTAAAATACTGTAACTTGTTTTTTTAGAAGGAAAGTGTATGCTTTTTGATTTATACATACCAGCAGTTTATCAGTCACAGTTCTATTATTTTCAAGTCTATTAAAGATCTACCTTCCAGTGTCGGTGGTGTTAACATTTTATGTAAGAATGGATGTGGAATTAACATTGAGGACTCTTGTTAACATACATACACAGAGCCAATCTCTTTGCCGCAGACACTCCGGTGAGCAGATACACAGAGCCTGGCTACAGGAGCCTAGACTTCACACTATGTAGTTTATCTTGCTGAAAAAGCTGGTGGCAGCTGCAGCTACTTTCAGCATCTAAGCCAGCTAGATATTTAATTAAATCCA
This sequence comes from Apus apus, assembly GCF_020740795.1. Lineage (NCBI taxonomy): Eukaryota > Metazoa > Chordata > Aves > Apodiformes > Apodidae > Apus > Apus apus. Next base: position 20,565,557 of record NC_067282.1, read on the forward strand.
CAGCCAAACAGCAGTTTTTCTTGTACTTCAAGATACTGGTGCTTTTTCCTATCTGCTACTATCACCTGCCTTTCAAAACCCACTTGCTAATTTTATTAATTCAGTAGCTAATCACTTTTGTTTAAAAATAAAGCTACTCCTCATTTACAGATGTTCTTTCACTGTTGCTGTGAAACAGATTCCCACCCACGTATCTGCAGAACTGCTCCATTGTCTGAAGCCATCTTGGAAAACTGAGTTTTTAACACAACCTCCCATGACGCAAAGCCTGCAGGAACAGGCATCATCACATACAGAACCCTGATTTTAGAGGCCTGAGCTACAGGAAGGCCAGGTGTCTCAAGTCTCCATAGGAAATGTGGAAAACCAATGAGGTACTCAGCCTTCCAAAACAAGAATCACAGATGCAAAGCCACCCAGTTACTTCTGCAGCTCCTTGAAAACTCCTCAGAATGTGGAAGGCAAAAACCTGAAATAGATTTCACAGCCTGTCTCCTTCCAGGTAAGTAATTTCTGCCTCACTACCTGTGCACCTGCAGCCTGCCAACTTCAGTATTACAATTTGACTTTCACATCATTGTTGAGATTCTTTTTTTCAATTAAGGTGTAAGTGACTAAGCCACATGCAGACTCAACCTCTACAAGTTTGCATTAAATTAGAAGATCTAGGCCAACTTATGCTGACTTAAGAGTCAAATATAAATAATTCACAGGCCTATAAAATGTATTGCACTCAGAAATACAGCCTTCATGCTGTTAGCACTTAATGTTCAACATTCCGACAGGATCTTCTCATAATGCCAGAAGATATGGTCCCAGATATCTAATTACATGGCTACAGAGTCCAAGGCAGAATATTCATTCATGTCAGTGGCACCACTGCATGAATGGTAAGACAAAAGCTCACAGTATAGGAATTCCTAACAAACCATACTACAAGATCATCTTTGAAAGAGTTACCTTGCTCTCATACCTCTTCCCACCCCTCCCCCCCCTTATTTTTTAAAGCAAGTCAGAGAAAGAATAATCAACAGTTTGTAGGCAAACACTTGGGCATCAAAATAGATCAAGGCATTAAAAGCTTAACTAAACAAGTAAAACAACTAAAGAATCTGATCTCTGCATGATGCTAACCAAACTATAATTCTAAGTGACTGAAAGTCATGAAGCTCATTTCTTTAACACCACTAGAATGTACAGGAACAGAAGTCCTCTTTTGTCCTGCAGCTTTCCATCCAATAAAATCCCCCATTTGTCTTTCTTTTCCTAGACTTTTTTTCCTCTTGATAATCAGTGCCAGCCATCAATTAGGACTGACAATAGAAGTCTTTTTATGATCTTCAGTCATCACTACATAAAACACTATACTGTACTCCATTCTACACTCAGTTCCTTCTCTTTCTCAAAAAGCAAACTTAAAATAAGTTTACTGGTGTTTTAATCCTTTTCTTGTTTTCAGGCCAAACCCAAAATTCTTTCCAACTCTCCCATTCTGGGCTTGGACTGTGAATATTGAGCATGCACACTGGGCTTGCTGGCTGCAACTTCAGCTAAATTGCTGCTGCCGCCACTGTTCCTGCTCTCCACTATCTCATAAAACATTGAATTCAGCAGTATATACCTGTTAAAGAAGAAAAAAATAAAAATCCATTTTCCACTAGACACAGCAAATTGGCAAACACAAACACATAACAGATCAGCCTGTCAGGTTGGGATGCAAGACTAGCATCCAAAAATGAACTGAAGAGACAACATGAAGGTGGGAAGGTGTATGGGGAAATGGGAATGCAAACAGGGTTTGTGCTACAGGAGAGTCAGACAAGAAAAGAAGACTGTGAATGATGAAGTTTGTTACATCTTTAAAATTCTTACTACAAGGGTGCTACAAGAAAGCAGTATCCTGGATCAGCTTTTCTACAGGACCACCAGTGATGGTCTGTATGATTCTATCACACATCTGCCCTGAGAAATTTTAGCATACACATTGAAACAGTTTAATAGTTACATATACAACCAATAATTGTATAAACAACCAAAAACGCAATTTTAAAAAAAGGATGAGAAAATAGTCAAGGGCTTGTGTAAAATGGTTGCACAACTTAGTGTAAATTCGGAGAACCCATCACAGAATAAAAATGCTCCCTTCTTAAATACAAACCACAGGCAAAGTTTGATGAGGGTCAGAGAGGTATAAGGCCTTGTACATGAACCAAAAACATTTGAGCCAGTATAAAACCTGAGCAAAACACATTTCCCAGGTTGGCTGAAGGAATCTCTTCCCCCTTGCATTCTCCACTCTCAAAGCTCCTTGCTGCGACCCCAGCAACTTATATCTTTTATAAAACCTCCCCAGGCTCTCTGGAACACCCTCTACATGGATCACAGAATCATAGAATCATTCAGGTTGGAAGGGACCTCTCAGATCATCAACTCCAACTGTCAACTCAGCACCACCATGCCAACTAAACCATGTTCTGAAATGCTACATTTACACTTTTTCTGAATACCTCCAGGGACAGAGACTTTCCTGGGCAGTCTGTTCCAATGCCTGACCACTCTCTTGGTAAATCAATTTTTCCTAATAGCCAATCTGAACCTCCCCTGGCACAACTTGAGGCTATTTCCTCTTGTCCTATCACTGGTTACTTGGCAGAGGAGACCAACCCCCACCTCATTTCAACCTCCTTTCAGGTAATTGTGGAGAGCAATAAGGTCTCCCCTCAGCCTCCTCTTTAGACTTAACAGCCTCAGTTCCCTCAGCTGCTCCTCACAGGACTTGTGTTCCAGACCCTTCACCAGCTTCACTGCTCTTCTTTTGACACACTCCAGCACCTCAATGTCTTTCTTGTAGTGAAGTGCCCAAAACTGGACACAGTATCTGAGGTGTGGCTTCACCGGCACAGAGTACAGGGGGACAAATCACCTCCCTAGTCCTGCTGGCCACACTACTTCTGACACAGGCCAGGAAAGGCCATGAAGAGTGTCCAGGAAAACCTGCACTGCTGTAGAGCCCATGCTGATATGACAGACCTGCCTTTATCACATCACAGGACACCTAGGACCACAAGTAAATGCTCAGCCTCTTCCCTGCCTTCACACATCAACTTCATCTGACTCTTGAATGTCAAGGTACAGAGAATGTTGCTGTGCTTCATATACTTTTAAAATAGACTTCTTGCAAGCTGCCAACTACTGAAAGAACAACAAGTCTGACTCCTTGTACCACTTGCGGTACTTCCCATTACACCTTTAAGCAAGGCACTGCAGAGACCAAGTACTGGCTTCACCCCAAGAGATGCCTGTGAAAAAGCCAGAGCTCCTGGAATGCTTCTTCCCCTTTCAGCACAGCCATGAGCTGCACATCAGGAGCCAACCTTTGATAATAGGCACAAATATGCATTACTCAGAGCTCCAAATAACTGGAGCTTTTTATATACTGTAATAGATCCCAACTGTATCAAAACATTAATATTAAGCTCTCAGGACTAAGGATATGGTATTGGGTCCAGGCTACATGCTTTTAAAAGGTCCCTAAATACTTATTCATATAATAAACCACAAAAGCTCTAAAGAAACTGTTGCCATCTGTTTTCTGGACTCTGAAATTTCTATACAATCCTCTCCCTACCCCCACCAACTACTATTCTCTAGAATACCGTAAAAAGGAGACAAAAGAGGAAACTAGAAGCAGAACAATTTAAACTGGGACTGCATCCTTTAGTCTCAACTCTTTCTACATATTGCAAGGATCTCCAGAACTTTGCAACATGTGGTACAGTAAGTTGTGCTGTAGTAGAGTTTGAACTTCAACTCCGCATTTCCTTTTGTCATGTAAATTAGACTCAATTTCTTTTGCATGTGGTTTCTTTTGAGTTTAATGTGAACGCATTTACTACTTGCTGTTTGAAGTAGATGTATTACTGTTTTAAAACAATGATTCAGAGGTGGTGGTTGAGGAGTCAAATTTTAGATTTCCTTTGGTCCTCAAATCTTCATTTGGGAGACTTGAGACAGGCAGGGACACCACTAACCATACTATAGATTAGGTACCAAATACATTTTGTCTGCATCACGTAAAATGTTAGTCTTCTGGATGACCAAAACAATTAAAAAATACCACTATTATGTGTATGTATAAATATATATATATTACTACACCAGCAGTAATTATACAGAACAAGTTTATAAAAACTGAATAGTTGTTTAAGCAGCTCTTTACTTTCTATTTTAAATTGAAATCAATTGAAATCACAAAGCAATGCTTGCTTTGTGGAGGGCTACAACTACTGTGTGATGCTTGAGGGGCTCCCAACCCCTGGATATTGTTTATAATGTCCTTCATCTCCGCCACTTTAGTTTAGATTATCAGCTCTGACAGAGGTAGTTTTCACTCTCCAATCCCATCAGGACATCATGTTAAATGCTTTAAAAATCCAGGTAAAGGCCTAGTAAGTGACAGTAGGCACTGACACAAGGAGCACACAGCACTTGAAGGCAAGTTCATCAACAGACTGCCCAGAGAGGTTGTGGAGTCTCCTTCTCTGGAGACATTCAAAACCCACCTGGATGTGTTCCTGTGTGATGTGCTCTAGGTGATCCTGGCTCTGGCAGGGGGGTTGGACTAGATGATCTTTTGAGGTCACTTCCAACCCTTAACATTCTGTGATTCTGTGATCTCTTAGCCAAGGACAGGAACTAAGTAGTCTTTTCTCTGCAAGGAGTATCCCAAGGGTTGACCTGAATCCACAACAATAAAGATTCACATACCTCCTCAAAACATTTAGTTCAATATTAGAAACTGTGCAGAGGAAGGCAGAGACAGAATTCAACTTTTTAATGCATACAGTTGCTCTCAGCCCAGGACCTCCAAAAGCACAGCAAGCTCAGTGCCACAGCAGAACAGCTGCTGGGTTTACCACCCTCCACTGGCACATGCCCTGCTTTTACGAGGTGTACCAGCCTAAATGGGATGGCTGCATCCTGTCCTTACTGATCTCCAGGTTAGTCACAAAAAACATTAACTGTTATCCTGGTTTGAGCCAGAATGAAGCCAGTTTTCCTTTTACTGATGTTTTTTTTTCTTCAGTGAACTCTCTTCTAAGCAGCATACTTGCTAAAACTAGCAGAAAGTTTTCCAGCTAGTGGACTGATAATAGTGGAATGTTTATAGATACTACTAAGAGATCAAAGACACTTTGCTCTACTTGTTGGATTTGCTACTTCAGTCACTTCTAAAGCAGGACTTGTATCTGCAACCCTCATGTAGGGAGGAGTGGACTAGACAGATGGCAAAACTAACCAAATATTACATCCATCTATTTATGAAAGACTCGGTATAAAGTCAGGGATCATGGAAGTCAAGCCTCTTCTTCCCTTCTTCCATCCATGGCTGGCATCTGGGGAGGATTCCTTCCATCCATCACCACTGATCCCCAGGCTCAGTGGTATGTGAATACCAGTCACCTTGTCATGGGTAGAAGAAATGTTGTCAAAGTTTAAGTGTTACCATACAATGAGGTACTGAACCTTTCACAAAAGCAGTGCACAGTTTTCAGAATAGCTCTTCAGTAGGTAGAAATTACTTCACCGTATCTTAGACTTTCCAAAACACAGAAAAGTTAGTGGCTGCAGTAGTCAATTAAATGACAGAGTCACCAGCTATCACCCCAAGTCCATCATTAGAAGCAGACATGGCCAAAACAGTTCAGTAAGGTTCTAGATGACCAGGTACAACACGACAGTCTCCCAGAACAGCTCTGTTGTTGTGAACAAGCATGAAGCAGGCTACACAGCCACCTTTTTTTATATCATCACTATTTACTTCATTCATTCAATTAGCCATACAAAACCAAAAAATCCCATGGATATAAGAACTCCCGACCTCAGCAATTAAATGAAAACATTCATTAGATCCTTACACTTGGGCAGGATAAAACTTAGTTCTATGCTGCCTTTAAAAGCCTACCCTAACAAAATATCCCTGCACAGCTCAGATTTCCAGCCCACACAAGATGGTTATCAAAAGCAACAGACACAAGAAACAATGAGGGAGAAAGTCTTCTCACACTTCTTCCTTAAAACCAGTTGTACTGAAAAAATAAAGCCAAGTTAGCCATCCAGCACCAGTGCAGGGACAGTCACAACCCAGGGTTAACAGCAACAGGATCAGGTACCTTGACAACTGCTTACAAGTGTTGTCCATTCTTTCCTTCTGAGATGCAATTAGAACTTCTTAACCAACAGTAAGGCAGCTACAAACACGTTGCAGAGGATCAAAATAATCAAGCAGTTGTTAATGGGGGTTGTCCCCAGCTCTGAATTTAAGTTGGTTACATTTTGGCTACTGCTATACCAACCAGTATAAAGACCTGATCTGAACAGCAGAAAATTCAACAGTGCAGCTGCTTTCTATTTATCAGAAATTATAAAGCAAAATCTTGGTCACAAAACATGTCTACATTAACTCTAATGATTTTATGAACTGGATACTACTTTTGTCAGTTTTAAGAATACTATTTGGGGGATGGGAGGAGAACACACAAAGGTCCCACAAGTATCCCTCAACAGAGTCAAGACATGCACCCATCTGCTCCTTGAGCAGTGATCTCAATGTCATCACAGTTCAGCCTTGGTCACACTCATATCCCCAGGGCAGTGTTCAGAGTCATTCCACCTCCTGGACAAAAATCACTGACCTACCACACTGCCACAAGACCAATGAAACAACTCAGACAGGATTTGGATGATCTGGTTTTGTACAACCCAGTCCCAAGGCATACAGAAAAACCCCACCTGCAGGGTAAGGAACAAAGAGATAGGAAGTTTTTACAGGTAGAAAGCTTTGGAGAAACTCAGCACTAACCTGAACACTGAATATCCACCTTCGAAGTACACACAGTTCTGAGCTTAACACTTCACCAGATGAAAGACTAAAGCTTTGTGAGAGACCCCAAAGAGAAGTGCACTACAGCAATACTACATACATCCCAAAGTAACCTTTCTTGAACTGCAGGAAAGGTCTTTTGACCTTCCAGCCTCCAGAGGCTGCCAGATCTGCCTCTCTGCTCAGGATGACCAGCTCTTCAGCCAGCAGCCTCTGAATGCTCAGCACACACTTCTGAAAAATAAGATGATGCTTTTCAGAAAGATGATAGGTATTTGAGTTCCTAAACAGATGTTTTCATCCCACCTGCATCCAATTAGGAGCTTGTCTTCATTTTGAGACCTTAACATCACTGGCTTTTTTTTTTTAAGACTTTTTGATTCTGTATTAGGGCCATAAGTGAGAGCTCTTTCAAGATCAAATGTAGACAGACAATGACAGGTAACATCCTACCCAGGTTTAGAAGCTCTGATCAAAGAAATCCCTGTAGGAACTTGAGATTTTGTTTGTATACAAGAATTATATGCAGGGCATAAGTAAAAATACTAGAAATGCACAGAATGTTTTATAAAGTGAGACACTTCACACAGAAGACTCATGAGATGGAGCAATTCAAAGTTGAAATGTGTGCAGTGACATGTTAAACAGTAAAAGAAGGGGGGATATGAAAGAGCAAGATGTAAAAAAGTTTTAATTTTCAATGCCTATGACTGTATCATCTGGTCTACATATTATGGGAGAAGCAAGTTTAAAAGGGTACAAAAAAAACCCTTAAGGCAACACAGACACCAAAAGGAGACAGCAAACCAGCCTTCCCAGAATAGGGCAGAGGCATCTAAACTTGTTTTTTCAGAGAAAACACCAAAAAGAGCCTAGAGGTCAACACCGTATCCAACAGACCACTGGCGTTTTTCAGAACACTGACTTCTCTTAAGTAAAAAGGTACTACTGGCAAGGAGAAAAATATTTTCATTTTTGAAAGATGAGTTGAGTATTGCTCTGCATAAGGAGAGTGAGCATCACTTACAGAAGACTGCTAGCAAGCAGCAGATTCCAATACATAGGAGATTCTCCAAAGAATTCCTTCTGCTGTTTTTGGGCAACTGTGCCAAGACAAGTCTAAATCCCCCAGAAGCTACCATACCACCACAGCTAGGGATGGCTATTTTACAAAATTGCTTCCAATCAGGCAGCCTTGATTGCCCTGCAAACTGGTGGAATTTACTCACACATCTAAAGAAAGGGCAAGTCCATAAATCTTGACACTTTTCAGGCACATAAGCATGCCAAAAAGAAAAAGGCATAACCCACTGGAGCCAGTGCCTCTTCACCTTTCTGCTCACATGAAAAAAACAGAAGAGTTGGCTTCCTATTCTAGCCTGATTAATCAAATCAGGTTTACTACATTTCCCCTCAAGCATAGTTTTATTTTTAATTACCATTACTTCAGAGGTATGAACAGCAGAAGTTTAAGCTTAGCCATTCTATTCAGTGCAAGGCCACAATTTTCCAAGTATCTAGTATGTTTTCAGCTATGCTCCTACTGAATTTAGTCATACTCCAGTCAGCTTCCACCAACACTAAGCACTTTTGCAACCTTCAACCAGAGCCATTTTACCAGCACACCGTCCCAGGATTACTATGGTGCACTAAAGCTCAGAGTTCTCATCAAGTTGATTCCCAGCAGCACTAAAAAGCTTGCAGAACAGACTGTTTCTATCTCTATAATTTTATATCCTTAACTTTTAAACAATGGAAAATACAGTATACAAGCTGGTCAAGTGGGATGGAGCATAAGACTTTGCTAATCTAAAGAAAAGAGTATCTTGTTTCTGCATGCAGTGCAGCACTACATATTCTTTAGAGGCCCTCATCTTCTGTACATTCACACATTTGGGTATTGGCGAAACTCAAATATTACATTCATAAGACAAAAAAAATAAGTATTTCAAGAAAAGCAATGAGTATCCTCAAATCCTTTCCTCCCAGAAGTTCTAAGATCTTTCAAAACTATTCAATATTGAAACAAGGAAATTCAGGTTCAGAATAATAAGCCATTATCAAAATGAGAATTACCTATTCCCTCAAAACATTCTCCAAACCATTAGAAGAGCACAGAAAAAGGAAAATATTTCCTTGTAGCTGCACCGTGGTGAACAAGGAATTAAGTATCTTTTCTATGCAGTCAGAAAATTTTACAAACCAGTTGCAAGGTTGCATGAAGACACCAGACCCCTGGCCTCCATCCAGCCTGATGGACCAACAGGGAATTCCCTGAGAGGAAACATTTAGTCACTCCCCGGCAGGAAACATACTGTTCCAGGAACTCAGGAAAGGGGCATTTGGTGCAAGAAACAGTAAGAAATAAGAGAACTATGTCAAGAGAGGAATCGTGCCAGAATGCCTGAACTGGAAAAATTCTGCATTAATAAAGTCCAATGGAGAATCAGTGTCTCTCACAAACTTTGGTTTGGTGAGAAGCTTCAGTTGAGACAGGACAGTTAGCCTACATGCTTCAGCATATTAAGAAACTGTTTTTAACAGTTACAGAAGTATATACCATTGAATGTGTTTGTACATCCTGTCAGAGACCATATACTAGATACGCAACTTAAGGCATCTTCCAAGAGCTCAAAGATTTTGATGGCAGTTCAGTTACAAAGTTAATTTACAACTGCACTGGCAAAATGGGGGGACTTTAGTAATCCCAGGGTAAATATCCAGTCTCTCAACTGTAAACCAACAAAATCCCAACAAGAACCACAACCACCAAACAAGAATCCCTCCACCCTCGAAGAAACTCCCAAACCCCACAAATTATTTTTAACTTCAGAAATTTTAAGCCAAAAGGCTTAAACCAAGGCTCACCAACAGTTAGAGCTGGGTTTTTCAAGCAGAACCTTGCTGTAGTATCTCTGGGTAAAAACCTGGCAATCTTCAGCATTCCCACTGACACCCTCACTACAAGCTTTGAGTAGGAAGTGAAGAATATCATACTCCATAGAGAAGGCAGTGGGAATTTCAGTGAAAAGAAAGTAATTGTTCAAATTGGAACTTGGCCAAAACACAGGGGTTAACACACTAACACTTGTGGAAAGAAAAATACACCAGTACTATGAACTTCTCAGGGAACAGAAGGTATTCCAAACCACAGTTTTATCTTTCTTCTAAAACAGCATACGTTCCAGCAGCATAGTGTTTTCTCATGTGCAGTATCTATGGAATGTTTATTTTCCAATTTGGGAAATGTAACACTAAACATACCTTTGCTGGCTGCTGCTGCTCAGAAACTGCAAAGGCTGGTAGCAATTTGGACAAGGTGCTGTGGTGAAGAAACTGATACCAATACCATTTGGAACTCTTTGTGAGAGTTATCACATCACGGCTCAGGATGGAAATTTCACTTGCACTTCATGAAACATGTCAAACAAAATACTAAGATTCTGGTCACTAGGCTTACAATGCAAAAAAAGAAAAAAATTAACTTTAAAAACAACATGTAAGGCAGACAGTACTTGAAGGAGGAACTTGTTAATTTTTATCAGAACATACGGTATTTTTCCTACAAAATTGTTCCCAAAGAAAAATTAAAAGGTCAGCTGCTTTTAGCTGTATTCATACCTTTCCTCCAGCTTTTTCCAAATACATGCTGATAAGTGAATTTTCTAGTAAGAATGGTTATAGAAATAAGAAGTTCAGGTGAATGTAGTGGAACATTTCAGGAACAAATTTTTCGTTCACATTCAGTTATGGGCATGAGAAGTCACTCCATTAGTCATCCACTATAAAACCAAATCCAACAGTAAAGCATGTGCCCAATCTGAAGCATACTAGATCAAAAAAACAACACAAATTAAATTATTTTTCATTAATAACTTCAAAAAAGCCAACATTCTGCCAAATTGTAAATAACAATAGAAACTGGAGTAGTGTTCAACTTAGAGATTACTTCATCTGAATTATTTCTTTATCTCAGATACACAAGAAGAAAATAAAAATATTTCCAAGTATAATCATAGTCACAGTAATAAGATGACATTAAGCAAAAGAAATGTTTGGCCATGTAGAAGGATTCATTTAAGTCCAGGCTGTCAGGCAATGGAATAGCTACTCAGGAAAAAGACTAAAAACGTGCTTCACCTAGTCATTTAAAAACCAAACAATACCATTAAAATCAGTACCTTTAAGTACTTGTTTTAGTGTAAATAAAAATAATCCTAGGAAAGTGATTCACAGATGTTTCTGACTTGATAAGCATTTACTTCCTTCTAAGAGGACTACCCTGAGTCTGGGATATTTACCTTGGTTCATGTATCGAATTGATAGTGCAACATTTTTGAGTAACATCGATGTACTTTGGATTAGAGTCCAGTCTTTGCTTGTTGGGTTCTCAGTTGACCAGACAAGTGACTGGAATTAACAGTATTTTCTTGCCCTTAAACGCTAGCTATGTGTTTCAATGACTTGAACTATGAATGTGAGGCTCAGGAACTGTCCTAGTTCAGGACGTTGATGAAGAAAAACAAAAGAGAAGCCAGAACATTCAGCAGAAACTCACTCTGTCACTCAAAACACAATTGCCAAAATTTTTAAGACCAGCCTTCTCCCAGAGTTTCCCCATATTGACTTTCCAACACAGAACTGGTGGCATTTTGCAAGTTTACCTAGCTCTTGCAAACAGCAAAGAAGCTTTTAGGAAGAGCAATCAGGAGACAGGATCCCAGGATTGCTCTACACACACCTACATACACACTGGACAGTTTAGGCAATCGTTTCTCATCATTTGTAAATATTCTTTATTAAAGAGCAACAGAGAGCATCACATCATGCAATGCCCAAACCTTCCTCCCACTTCAATTATCTACAAACATTAAAGCTGCCAGAATGGTTCTTCCTTCATGGTTTTCAGAATCATGACATGAATATTGCTGTCATGAGTTGTCAGAAATAGAACAAGAGAATGAGCATTGATCATGTAGTAGATGACAGATAAGGGAAAACACAGGATGTACATACAAGAAGACATAACACAACCATAATTTTCCTTGGAACCAATTAATGCTAGAATTGGTTTGCATACTCTTAATCACAACTGTGTTGCAATTTTCTGCCATGAGAATGGAGGTCTTTTCTAATGAAAGCAAACATACACCTTTTTTCATTTCAGAAACGCATTCTGAACTACAGCACAGAAGAATCACTTTGTCAAATAACAGCAGCAACAATATGAGACTTCGGGGCATAAATATTTAAGAGGTATACCAGATGTTCACTTCATGAGCTATGTTATTAATGCTGCTTCTAAATGATGATGGAAGACCAGAAGTATCCAAGCTGTGGCCTTACAACTGAGAGGCAAGTGACAACTTTTCTACTCATCCCTCTTCCTCTTATGTAGCTGATAAAGTGACATTAGCAATTAGCAACAGGCACTTTTCATAGGCTGCTTCTTTCCTTCCTTTCCCCCACTTTTTGTTTTCAGTTTGTGATATCCCCTCCCTTTCCACACCCAAACCGACACATTGTAGTCAAATGGTTTGTCTTTTAGTGTCTGTTCCCTCTGTGGGCTTACGTCCTTACCCCACCCACTATTTTAAACAGCAATACAAGTGGGAAAACAGTTGGGGAGTTTGGTTGTTCTGTGGAGGTTGTTTAGAGGATGTGAATTTTCTGACCTTGTTAATTTCTTTCCTCAGTTCCAAACCATTATCACTACAGCTCCACTATTGCTTAAGGTACTGAAAGCAACAGTTTGTGTCACTACCACCCAACAAGGTAGTTGGTGAAGCTGGGCAGAAAAGTCCTCCAGTCAGTGCTCAGATACTGAGCAACAACTGCACACCTCTCATACCTAAAAGCCAGCAAAATTATGCTGATGTAGTAGCCAGGAAATGGCAAGTGCTGCTGTGGAAATTGCAGACAGTCCTTGGAAATTGTTGTTGCTGGATTTCCTCAATTTCTGTTCATGCTGTGCCACTTCATAGAACTCTGTGGAACAGCACATCTGATAAAAGAAGGGCAGAGAAGTTGAGAGATTGTACAGCAATTGAGACAACTTTTGTGGTGTCCCTAGAACAGCCCGCAGGCTGATGAAGTCATCGTAGCTTCACGGTATTCCCCATGGCTATACTGATTTCCACCAGCAAAACATGAACAGCAGAAGCAGATGAGCAGTGGTTTGGAAAACACACATGATGAATGGGAAGAGGTGTTCCAATAGAGATATTATGCAATTAGTGTAGGAAAAGAAGTGGCTTCATTAACTTAAGGTGGAATGTGTAATCAGATTCAGTGAAGCATCAGTGTCTTCAGAGGGACAGGATAGAGCAAGAGAATTTCCTTGTACAAGCAAATCTCACAACTTGCTAAGAAGTAGCTAAATAAAACTTGGACTGGCATCTGCTTCAAATCACATGCAATGGATGTCTGAGGTGAGTGACTACCATCCAAACACTGTATGCCAGGTGATCTCCATTTAGGAATACAGAAGTTCTGAACAATCAGATGGGGGAAAGTAGAAGGAGATGGGGGTCTTTTGCTACAAAGACCCAAGCCCTCTCCTACAAAGGCATGAACTCACTGTTCACTCCGTTGAAAGGGGTGCAGGATACAACATTCTTGCTCTGTAGATACGTGTTGGAAAGAGTTAACACTCTTGCTCAAACAACATCCCAGCACCATCACCTCAAGCTGTATTGCAGAAAAGGCCAGTGATGTAAGCAAAAGAACAAAAAACACCCTAAGGCAGCCCAAGACGGGATGTAGTCCCAGTCTCAGGCCACACATCTCTGGAGATGCTTATTTCATTGTGCTTCCATCTGTGAGAGATATTAAAGGACTGCTTCTGCTGTCCAACAATTATTTTAAAGTATGGAAGTCCTTATAAACTGCTTAGTTATTTAATCTGTAAGATGTCAATGAATTGCTTCTTCCTGATGCAAGTCTTGTTAACACAGAATTAAACCCATACAAAGGCAGAATCACTGTCACCTGCAGAAAGTTCTTCTGAGCAACAACAAAAATTATTCCCAAAGTATACAAAGTCATAAAAATTTACTTCTGAAACACGACATATTTTAAGTAGAAATATTTCAAGTCAAGACAGCCTCTTCAGTAGAAAATTAAATATTGCTATAACATGCAAGCTACATATTTCTCTGCTACTTTTATATTTAAAGCCAAACAGCCATCTACCTTTCTCAGAGGTATAAACACTAGATGAATGATAAAAATATTATAAAAAACCAAACAAAACTCACTTCTACTCAAGCCTTAACATTCTTCTGCTCTTACAAAACACCAATAAAAACAGGTCCTTTAAAGGAACATTTGACAGCTAGACACAAGCAATCAACAGCACAGATCCCAAATATGAAATCATGAATTCAGCTGCCTTCCAATCAACATTTACTTCCACTGAACAGTAAGCTTTGCTTGCTCTTGACATACTAATATCCCAGACAGTGTGAGGGAAGATATTAAGATCTGTCAGTCTGTACATGGTTTGTGTGGCAAGGTTTTGGTAGCAGGGGGCCTACAGGGATGGCTCCTGGGAGAAGCTGCCAGAAGCTTACCCCATGTCTAGTAGAACCAGTGCCAGCCTGCTCCAAGACAGACCTGCCACGGGCCAAGGCTAAGCTCATCAGTGATGGTGGTATCACCTGTGTGATAATGTATTTAAGAGGATCAGTGAAGAAGCAGGGGGGGAGGTGCTCCAGATACTAGAGCAGAGATTCCCCTGCAGCCCATGGTGAAGACCATGGTGAGGTAGGCTGTCCTCCTGCAGCCCATGGAGGTTAACGGTGGAGCAGATCACAGAATCACTTAGGTCAGAAGAGACCTTTAAGATCATCGAGTCCAACCATTAACTCTACTCTACCAAGTACAGCACTAAGCCATGTTCCCAAACACCACATCTAGACGACTCTTAAGCACATCCAGGGACGGTGAGGTGTCCCCTCAGTCTCCTTTTCTTTAGGCTAAACAGTCCCAGTTCCCTCAGTCACTCCTTGTAAGACTTGCTCTCAAGGCCCTTCACCAGCTTCATTCCCCTTCTTTGGACACGTTCCAGCACCCCAATGTCTTTCAGATATCCACCTACAACCCACAGAGGACCCCATGCCAGAGCACATGGACACCCAAAGGAGGCTGTGACCCTGTGGGCAGCCCACACTGGAGCAGGTTTGCTGGTAGAAACTGTGACCCTGCAGGGTCACCTGTGGGGGTACTCCATGCTGGAGCAGAGGAAGAGCATGAGGAGTCCTCCCCTCATGGGGAGGAGAGGAAGGAGCAGCAAAAACATGTGATGAACTGACCACAACCAGCACTTCCCATCTCCCTGTACAGCTGGGGGGGAAGGAGGCAGAGAAGTTCAGAAGTACAGTTAAACTCAAGAAGAAGTGAGGGCATTCCTAAGATTTGGTTTTATTTCTTATTATCCTACTCTGATTTGATTGGTAATAAATTAACTTCCAAGTCAAGTCTGTTTTGCTTGTCATGCTAACTGGTCATGCATCCCTCCCTGTCCTTACCTCAACCCATGAGCCTTTCATTGCATTCTCTCCCCCTGTCCAGCTGACAAGGGGAATGATAGAGCAGCTTTGCTGGGCACCTGGCATCCAGCCAGTGTCAACCCACCACAGTCATTGGAAGAACTCCTAACAAACACAGCTTTTTCTTAAAGAATTGTTTGGTTTGATTTTGCAAGCTTCACCAAGTCTCCTGAGGGGTTTATTTTCCTCCACTGTGCCAGTGCCCTGTTAGACACTGTAACAGCAAAAGACTTAACCCCATTAGAAGATACCATCTCTCCCTCTTAATGCAAAATGGGGCCAGGTTTACTACAGTTTCATTTTAGAGATTACCCGTGAGGATCAAGTTCAACTACAGTTTATGCCTAAGCTCAGCAAATGAATATACAGTATATCTTAAGTATATTTTTCAAAATCTTTAAGTGGCAAATGCATCTGAGTCTCCCCTGAGAAGATGAAAATGCTATATTAAATTTATGAAATATTCAGTCCCACGAGTTTATGCTATGTTGAGAATAGCAACACAGCTCCTACAGAAGTTAAACATCATACCACTAAGTTTAAAGACTCAGATCCCCCTTCCCAGGTAACATTTTTGTTTGAAGACTAACTCTGTTTAATTTGAAATTTCCCCTTGCTATGCCAATTACATTTAAAAACTTTTTTCCTGTAAAGCTTAAATGCACTGTCTTATTTGACACACAAAGTGCTATTAAAAACTGCCCAAAGTAGGGGGAAAAAAAACGTGTTTTTCTTTCTTCAATATCAAGCACCTGGCAAGTAAATGGAAGGTTCCTGTGAAACCTTAAAGGCTATTAAAGGCATTCCTCCTTTTCCTTGGGGATTTAAAACCCAGTTGTTTTTAGCCCTCTTTTTAAGCCTCTGAAATTACATCATCTTTTTCCCTTTGATTTACACTTTACAGTATTTTTTCTGCATTGTTCCTCCATTTACTAATTCAATAATAATTAAAATTTCTTTTGGCTTGGTCATGAGGTTAACAGGAGAGGAAGTGTCCAGTATTATACATCTTTTTGCAAAACAGGACCATTCATTATATTCAGTAAATTACATATACTAACGCAATATAATGTTAATAACTACAATTTGTTTTAGCTGCATAGGTTTTTGACCTAGCTTGCCAAATTTTTGAGTAATACACTAACAAACTGCCTTGGAATGATCTCTATCAAAGCACTGTGATAGAGTTTGAAAGAAAGGGCTTTCTATTTGCTCAGTGTTTGTTAACTCACCCTCAAATACAACAGCAACTAAGGGTCAATTCCCTTCCTGGGCACTTAGTGCAAAGTTATCTTGGGCTTCAAAAGCACTAAGAGGAGAATGTTGATCTCACTGGCCCTACATCTGTGCCTGATGCATTCAAAAGGAGACTGCTACAACTGTGAGAGCCACCTTTTGTAAGACACTCTTCTTCACTCCCAGGAAACAGTTGCAAAAGTGAGATCCATCTTCTAATAACTCACCCACTCTCCTTCTATTCTGTCCCTCTGTCCCCCCAGTTCAATCAGTGATAGCAAAATAATTGCTACCGAAGGACCAAGTTAGGAAAGTTATTGTAGTCGACAACCCTTTCCAACATGACTTGAGAAGGGCAGAGGAAAATGAGACATTTGACCCCAGCCACAGAATCCTAGAATCATCCAGGTTGGAAAAGTCTGCTGGAAATCAGCTAGCCCAACATCCCTGGCTAAACAAGGTTAGCTAGAGCAGGTTGTCCAGCACCATGCTGTCCAGTTGGGTTTCCATGTCTCTAAGAACAGACTCCACAACCACTCTGGGAAACCCATTCCAGTGCTGAATCATCCTCACAGTTAAAATAGTGAGAGTTTTTGTGCTCAGACAGACATGAGTGTTTTGTCTGTTGCATCTTGTCCTGTCATTGGGCACTACAGAGAAGAGCCTGGCTCCCTCATCTGCATTTCACCCTACTCTGTATTTATGCAAACTGACAAGGTTTGCTCTGAGCCTTTTATTCTCTAGTCCCAGCTCTCTCAGCTTCTTCTTGTATTAAAGATGCTCCAGTCCCTTAATCATCTTTGTGTCCCTGCACTGGACTCTCTCCATTAAACCTGTTTGTAACTTACACTAAGGAGCCCAGAACTGGCCACAGTACTCCAGATGTGACATCACTAGTGCTGAGTATAGAAGAAGGATCACCTATCTCGACCTGCGGGCAATGCTCTTCCTACTGCCATCCAGGACGCTGCTGGCCTTTTTTTGCCGCTAGGGTGCATTGCTGGCTTACGGTCACCACATCACATGGTCAACACAAACAGCATCAAAATCTGCTGTGACCTAGTAAAGCAAGTGGTACTCTAACATAGGGCAAACTGCACTGTTACACACATTTTTGCATAGCAATCATAACTGAAAATTCAAGACAACTTACATTTTTTTCAGAGACCCTCTCTAGAGCTGAATTCAAGTCACACAAACTTCTTACTAGCCAATTTCCATTGCTTGAAAATGACCACTTCCATACCACTCCATCTCATCAGTGTCTACTACACTCAGGAAATTAGATATTATATTTTCCCACCATCTTTCATTGTTTTATAAAACAGTCTCCATTGGGACTGTGTGGCAGAGGGAACTGCATTATTAGATGACACTTAAATTTAGTGCTTCTTCTTCCATAGGAGCAGGAAAGAAACTACCACCCAAGTTTCTTTCCAGCCTACAAAACTGCTTCCAAGAAATAGAAGAGTTCTACCAGCAGCAGGGGACATGCAGCTGATGGAATGCTCACCTTGAAGATGTACACAGTCTACTGCTGCACTGTAGAGCAGGAAGAACTGAAATGTCAAACTTTTGTTAGCCTGTTACAATCAACTTTACAAACACTTTCACTTGTCTGTGGTATAGGAAGAATACCTCTCTACAGTCCTCCTTTACTCCTCCAGCACAGCCTCACTTTATAATAGTTACACAGTAAAAAAATCAATTACACAAACTGGCTCACCACTGCAGCTTGCTTCTCCTTGAATATCACACCATTTCCCCTAATTACCTGCAATCACTATAAGCAGGAAAGCAAAGTTAACATACTAGGTCAAGTTTCACAGACTTTGTACCTCTTTTGTTACCAGTAGTCCCAGAGTTTCTTACCTGCAACAAATGACTGCTTTACAGGAGAGTGCCAAGTCCAGAAAGCTCTGCCTGACTTCAAATGAAAGGGCATACTTCAGTGTGTGGCCATCAATAATCAGAGCAATATCGTTTTCCTTGCCCAGTGACTCCCCCAAACTGGTACAATGTTGAGTCAGTGAGGCTCTTGTTGCCTGAAGAATAAACAGAAATAAATCATGTCTCTTCTTAGTATAAGAAAAGTGCATCCAAACATGAGCAAGGCATCTCTGGACTACACAATGGAGCACAATATACATGCACCCAAACTGGCACTGACATGAGTTAGTGTTTTAACAGGACCTCGAACAGGTACATTAATTTGGGTCACAAATGAGCAAAAGCTGCACTGGCTTGCCTAGAAGGGCATGTCTTGTTTCAGCGCAGACTCTGTCTGTCATCTCCACTACATTCCCCTGCATGATCTATGTGCCTATAGTAGTTGGGATACATCTGCTGTGGGGCAGGTATAACCTAATGCCTTTCATGGCTTCTGACACCATTCAGAGTACTAGTATCTATTCAAACAG
Organism: Apus apus; assembly: GCF_020740795.1. Lineage (NCBI taxonomy): Eukaryota > Metazoa > Chordata > Aves > Apodiformes > Apodidae > Apus > Apus apus. Next base: position 20,584,648 of record NC_067282.1, read on the forward strand.
TATTGCCTACCCTGAAAATATTTTCACTGACAGCTGCCGCTGGTAAAAAAAAAATAAATCAAGTGTTCATGTTTCATTGTCACCCCAAATATTTCAACCATCTTACTGCAGTGAAATTCATGCTTAAAGCAATCTGTTCCACTCCCAGGCAGGTTAGCTTAGCCATCAGTTCCAGCTCAGTTAACCACCACTAAATAGTTCAAGAAGTTGCTCATGCTCTGAAGTGTACACACACTGGACAAAGAAAGCCTTGACACACAAGACATAGGATGGCAGAACATGAAAAGCACACCTCAGTACCAGTCAAACCCTGGTTTTAGGTGACAAACAATCCCTAACTGCTGGATTATATAATTTTTCAGTTTTTCCCCTTTGTTCAAAAAACAGTATCAGTGGCACAGACAAAAATAATTGCTTTCTGTTTTAGCAAATCCCCATCCAGATTCCAGTCTAGCATTATCTCCACTCTTAAACCAACCAAAAAAAGAAAATGCACTCCTGCTCTTCCTAATTGCAAAACCTTGAATTAACTGTGCTCAAGTGCTACACATCCTTCTGCTTATTGATATTTAAAGATACTTGTTTTGCAATCTCTTTGCATTGGCCTAAACAAAATATTTTTTGCCTTTATATAAAAAAAGAAATAAAACACTATAATGGAGCTATAACTGTCAGAAATGAAAACGCTATACCTCATTGCAACCCATTGTTTTATAGGTCCAGATTTCTCTAGAAGACTGCAAAGTGACAAGTTGTTGCTAAGTGATGCCTTTCCTACTTGCTCCAGATTAACAGACAGGTGTTAAAAAACAAACCCAACTAAGGTAGGTAAAGTAGTTACTCTGGACTACAGACCTGCTGGTCCTGAGGAACAGGTTACCTCATTGAAGGCCAGCACTGATGCGGAGTCTGGATTTCTCTCTACATTCAACTGAGTTAGGATCTTTTGCACACAGCTGAGGAAACCAAAGATATGCAGAAACATGCATATGTGAACCCCTTACAAAGATGGCAAAAGTAGTATTTAAAGCTCATCTCTTTCATGTCAAAGACACGTGAGCCAAAAAGCTCAGGTTCCATATCATACTACTAAAATAGTGGAAACGTTTACATTCCTAAAATACTTGATCTTTCCAGCATTCAACATGAAGGAAAGAGATGTGAAAAAACAACACTAAGAGCTTCCTAGTTCCACATCTTAATTTCTTGATGTAAGCTTTCACAAGCTGTTTTTGCACTTCCTTTGAAGAACAGAAAGAACTCCTTTGACCTGGGTGCTTGGAGGGCTGTTCCTCACTTTCCCCTACCCCTCAGTCCTCACCATCTCTGCAGCATTTTGTCCTTTCTTAAATACACATTCCCAAAGGTGCTGCCATCTTGGCTGAGGGGCCCAGCTGTGCCCTGTGGAACTGGCTGTGTCTGGCACAGGGCAGCCCTGGCCTCTCCCCACTGATGCCCCCACAGCTCCCAGCACCTTCCTGTGGACACCCAGAACAGGGAACCAGATGGGCACTACTACAATGCTCAGAGAAGCTGAGATAAATTAATTCAGTGTGTCAAACTGCTGGAGACTGAGAGCTACTCCACACCCACCAGGACAAAGAACCACATGCAGTGGTTCTACACTACAGTAGAAAACCTCACCCATCCCTCCTCCCACCTCCTTCCCCCCCCCCCCCCGGCCCCTTACTACTACAGTTCAGTAAAGTCCAACTGTCAAACTAACCTAAGTTACCTCATGCTTGCTAGAGGCCAAGTGCCAACACAATTATGGCAGCTCAAAAGTCACACAGCAAAGTTTTAAGGTATCCTGACTGCAGCCATCAGCAACCACAACCAGTCCCAATGTCACTTCCGTCACAGTAACAGCAGGATTGCCCCAAATACTTTGGACTTTGACCATTCCAATAACCAGCAACACATGTCCCCCTTTTAAGGATATACATTTTTTTGACAGATTCCTACTACAGGATTATATAAATGATCTTTAGATGCCCGTGTTCATAAGGTAAATTATTTTTTCCTTTATCTTTTTATTTCCAGCTCAAAGAAGAACCATGTTGTTTCAGAAAAACAGCTTCCCAAGTTGAATAATTAAAAAAAATGCTATGTGCATTACAGAGTGAACTTAATCTGTTTTCTATCAAGACAGACACCACAGTACAAACCAAGAAGCAAGATTGACTGTACTGTGGTGGTTAGAGGCTACTTATTTTTTCTAGCCTTGAACCATGCTTCTCGTACAAAACTCAAGAAGTATGTTGAAGTCTGAAATGTATGGCAAAACTGCTAAATATGGCAGCACTTCCAGCCATCTGCTGCATAAAGTTCTGAAATTTGACTAAATTAGTTTTACACAAACAAAGCCAGTAATATAAAAAGACAAAAATAGCCACACTCAAACCAGACCATGTCTGCGGCCAAAAGCAACCAGTTGGGAACGAGTGCAAGAATGCAGCAAGCATATACCAGCACTCCCAGAAGAGCCTCTGGGCCCCACAGTTGGCAGCTCAAGGACCTACTAACACAGGTGCAGGGTCTGTTATGCCAGAGCTCTTGATTCCCAGCTACCATTATCAAATGTGGGAAGCAGATCAAAAAGTTAGCAAGGGGACAGGGGTCACCTCTCCTCTAGAGTAAAGCAGGATGCAGAAAAGCATGTAGGTAAGGAGGAAATCCCAAGAAACATTGGAGATTTAATGAATTTTGGGTGTTGAAAAAGTTGGACATGACAGCAGTCAAAACATCGTTACCAAGCTGAGAGGAAAGATCAGGTAGCCAGAATGACTGAGCTTTCCTGGGACAAACAGGTGGAAGTAGACACTTTCACAGAAAGTGGAGGAAAAAAAAAAGAGGGAGAAGCTGCTCTGTAATTTATTTTCTCTCACCCCACTCATTGGTATGGTAGTCAAAACAAACTCATTGAATCACTAAGAAACTAGCCCCAAACTGGAGGTAAATCTACAGAATAATTTAGTAAGTATGACAGAGTGCACAATTCAGCCATTTCAGACACATACTACATTTTCACCTTCTTCATTGTAAGAGTGACTGCATCGTTCCCTGCTTCCCCATTAAGATGCAAGGGATTAGATTTATTACTTCATGGTATGCTTTATTTGCACCGTACTTGAGAAAGTTAACACAAAGTAGATCATGGAATGGTTTGAGAGTTGGAAGGGACCTTAAAGATCAACTAGTTCCAACCCCCCTGCATGGGCAAGGTCAAATCCTGCTAGAGGTTGCTCAGAGCCCCAGTCCAAGCTGGCCTTGGAACATTTCCAGGGATGGGGCTTCCACAACTTCCCTGGGCAAACTGTTCCAGTGTCTCACCACCCTCACACTAAAGTATTTCCTCCTAATGTCTAACTTAAATCTCTCCTCTTCAATTTTTGATCCATTTTCTCTTGTTATCTCACTACAAGCCCTTGCAAAAAGTCCCTCCCTTCTCCAAGGTGAACAGCCCCAACTCTCTCAGCCTCACAGAAGAGATGCATCTGTGGCCCTCCTGTGGACTTGCTCCAGGAGCTCCATGTCCTTCTTATGTTGAAGGCTCCAGAACTGGACACAATATTCCAGGTGGGATCTCACAAGAGTGAAATAAAGGGAGAAAATCACCTCCTTTGACCTTCTGGCCATGCATCTTTTCATGCAGCCCAGGACAGGGCTGACTTTCTGGGCTGCAAGCACACATTGCCAGGTCATGTTGTGCTTCTCGTCATTACTCACCATTACTCTTTAAGTCCTTTTCCTCCAGACTGTTTTTGATACATTCTCCACCCAGCCTGTACCTGTGCTTGGGACTGCCAAGACAGATGACTATGCTTAAAGCACTACACGGAAAACAAGGCTATCTCTTGGGAGAAGAAAGTTGTTTCATCTACCTTCAACACTACTGTGTAGTGATAAAAGTCACAGAAATCTCAATAATGGTGTAAGGAATACAGTTTGGACATAACAGAACAGAATTTTAACCCAAGAATCGTTGCCCCCATGATCTTAGAGTAAGTGTAATTTTTTTCTTTGCTGCTTCTATCTTGCTTAAACCTTTTTCTTGCTCTCAAATGCAGAATTACCCCCCTTTCCTTCTCAAGTCCACTCACAGGATTAAAAGCTTCTACAACTATTTGAAACCAAGGGAGACAGCACCTCTCCTTATTCATTGTCTAGCCCTTCTAGCACTTAATAGGAAAGACCCTCACTTTCCTGTTGCTTCTCCATCTGACCCAAAGGAAAGTGAAGGACAAGGGCCCAAAACAAACCCTTCCTGCAGAGGTAGACAAGAACCTGAGGGAAGTTCAGGAAGGTTATTCAATTTGTTGCCCAGAAGAAAATGTCGCTTGGAAGCAAAGCCTTACAAAAGGTGACGGTTCTCATAGATAAGACTACTAGTCTCTCCATAGTTTATATTTGTGGTTATGCATAAGCCTCGTGCAGTTCATGTCCTGGTCACTGAACTTACTCATCTTACATATAAGATGTCACAGAATTAGTAACAGGGTTAACAATACCTAGAAAAGCTACAAATCAAGGATTAGAAATCAGGCACCTCACTTAAAAAGCATTTTAAAGAGCATTTCATAAAGCTCTCAACATACTCTTCCATACGCACAGCTAATGTACAGATTAACAACTTATACAGTAGAAAAGCACTAAATATTATTTCCTGTTTCTTCCAACTACTTACAAATAGTATGACTTAAAAAGAAACCAAACTATTGCTTCTGTAGGTCAGCACAATTAAGCAAAAGAAACTAGCTCCAAATTTCACTGGGTATATGAAAAGACTTCCTAAATAAGCAGATGAACAAACATTTTGAAACCGCAAGGAACTACACCCTTCTGTGGGCAACTCATTACTGATAAGTAGAGTAAAAATCTTTATTTTGATACCTAAGCATTTCCTGTGTTAGACATCAATGGATAGGTTTCTTCTTTGAGTCACATCAAGCAAGAATAAATCAATCCTTTACTAGAACAAGCATGATGGAGCAGAAAAAAATGATAAGGAAGTATAGTATCTACTTTAGCCAGATATTAAGAAAGTCTCTGTATAAACTCAGACCTGTGGAATATCCCTGCCATTTTTACTGAGTACCCCTCAGGAGTAAATGGAAAGTCTGTCAGATGTTCTGATGAAAATTAAATATTACAGAAAAGAATATCACAGGCACTTTGCTTACCCATAATAAACTTGGTTTTACCTCCCTCAAGATTTCCTTTAGACATACAGAGCATCCAGCTACTCTGGGGAAATCTGGAGAGGTGCCTGCCAATTAGATCTTTTTGTACTGGCATATCAGGTAAGTTTCCACCAAATATTAAAAAGACAGATACAGTTTGCCTTAAAGGTCAGAAGGTGAATCAACTGAGAAGTCTGTTGGTGTAGTGGTCTTGATTCAGTGGGCTATTCAAATAAACACGGACACTTCATTAGGCAGTAGAACATGAGCACATGCTTAAGCTGTCTGTTCAGTCAGAGCAACATCATCAGTTTAACTGGAGCTTCACAAGGGTTTAGGAATCCATTCATACAAGACCACCAAGTGAATCAAAGCACAAACATTGTAATGCAAAAAGTTAACTGCAGACCTCAAACTGAGGAAGCTTAAGGAAATGAGCTTTTCATTTCTTTTGTATTCTACTCATGCACATTTGACATAGTTGCAGAAGTTGATTCTAAAAATATCAATTCTGACTCACAAAAATGTATTTAAGGGTTAATGTTATGGTCTCTACGCTTGAGTTAAATTCTAGACATGGCGGTATTTTCCATAACAAACCTACCTCACCTGCTCTTCCTGTTTGTTTTCCCATTTCCAATTTAACAAGTCACAGTCCCAAAGGCAAACCCTGAGCAGAGGATTTACTTGCATGACTGTCTTAAAACCAACTCTCAGATTTTATTGTTCTGTGTGAGCATAGTTTCCATCCAGAACATGGAGTCACTTTATTAGTACACTATTGTAAATCTCCACAGCAGAGTGTAATTTGTTGACAGGCAGAAAATAAAAACATCCTGAAGCAGAGTTTGTGTGGTCTTTCTCTGGACTGCACTCTCAAGGTCTTAAACAAACCTTTTAATAGCATGTTTGTATATTCTCACTTCCTCAAGCCTCAGAAAATCACCCTGCTACGCCCAGCTTTGTATTGAAGAAACAAAACTGACAAATTTCCCAGGCTATGATTTTGTAGTTTAACAGAGCAAATACTAATAATTTTCACATATATGCTTACAGTGTATTTGAAATTAAATGTAAACAGAGTTAAATAAAGCTCTGCTAACTTCACTGAAAATAAGAGTTGTCTCCTCACACCGTAATAAAAACATTAGAAACATTATCACAAGCATATAACAAAAAAATAAGGAGAAAGAAGATTGTGTGCCTTTGACTGTGGCACTTTCGGTAGGTAAGGGGGTGTGTTTGTTTTGGGGGTATTTTGTTGGTTTTCTGTTTCTGGTTGTTTTTTTAAAAACAGCAGCACACCATACAGCTCATTCATACCCATGAGAGCTTGTGAAGTTTGCATATTACTGCAAGAAATATTACTATGTTGGGCAATTTGGTATCTACCACAGAACAACAGTATCAGACACTTCCTAAGGCAAAAAAAGTCAGATTTGTAAAAACCTGGAGTGCAAAAGACTTTGGCAGGATAACAGCAATTCCCTAAATTTAAACTTGCAAACAAGCTGATAACCAGAGAAGAACTGGAGAATTGCTGTAAGATCATCAGCTTCAAATCTCCTCCTTCCCCTTCCACCCCTGATTTCCTTTGGAAAGACTCACAAAGTCACTGAGATGATAGTAGGAGAAAAAAAAAAAATGAAGCCGCATTTGTGCAGCAACCTCCCTCATGTTTCATTCAAAGCACAGAGTGATATGTGGCCCACAAGGCAGAAGGTCTTGGGAAGAAAACTAAACAGCAAGTAGCATCACATAGACAAGAAAGCCTCTTTAGCTGAAGGAAATTACTCACACCTGGATCTGGACCTCTGAGACACACACAGTCATTAAGCCTAAATCAGCCTTACGTTCTGGCCTTCTTGGACATCTACATTTCACACACTCTTCTTACATGGCCTTTCCTCCATCTCGGAGGAGCAGAAGAGTGAAGCCCCTGCAGTAAGAGATGTTAAACTAACACTGATGTTAGTTTAACTGTAAGCTGACTCAACTGCATACACTACTTGTTGTAAATCTAGAAGGTACTGCTTGCTTCAGCACTTTAAAGATTTTTCCGAGTCAAGTTCTTCCATCATCCTGTCATTCACTTCCAAACCACTAAAGCTTGGAGATGATGTAAATTACACAATCTGCCAACCTGTTCTGGAGTGCCAGCTCAACCTATTTTACCAATCCAAGAATTTACTTTTTATAGCTTCTGCTGTTTCCTTTCTACATGTGGATAATGTGAATAATCACATGCAACAATTCTTTTACTGTGCTGAAAAAAGTGGTTTCAAGTAAAATACCAGTCATGCCCCCTACCTCCCCAGTGTGAAATAAAAAATATTCCAAGGAGGACTTAAAAAAAGTGAAGACTTCACTGCATAACCCATCCAAGACAGCACTTGCCAGCCCTATTTAAGAGGAAATTTTCCACTGTATCTTAATTGCAACTTAGAAGCTTCACCTCATATTTGGTGAAGTGTTTCACTTCAGACCATCTAGTTGCTCTGCCTGAGGGATCTGTAAGGACATTCAGCAGAAGCAAATTTACAGGAGAATAGGGATAACGAACATAAAGGCAAGACAAACTAACACTTAAACATAAGCTGGTGAAACATGATACAAGCATTTAGAGCAACACCTCTTGGGCAGAAGTTTTCACAATAAATAGCACATGTTCAAGTGCTAATCTTGAAACCTCGCCTGAAACCAAGGAAGAAACACCACTTCATTCCCAGAACAGATACTTACTTTTGCCAACCTTCCAAGTTTTGCATGAAACTCGACTAGGACAGCAAACAACTCCAGTTTTTGAAAGGAGACAAGCAATTGCCAAAGACCCAGTTTTAAGCAAGGGTGCAAAGTACACTGTCATCTTGTGTTCTAATGGTTGAGAACTTCTGTGTAATAGCATGGTCTTACCTTTCCTGTTCAGCTGCATCTGACTTCATTCAGGCCACTGTCTGACCAAATCACTGGAAGACCTAATCCAAATCACTGGAAACCCCAACAGGCACAAGGAACCTCACAGCTTGGTAGCATCTGCCTACTCATTTGGCTGCTAAACAATATTCAGCCAAGGATTGTCCCTCCTCAGCAAAAGACTTTCCTGTTTGCAGTCAATTTCCAAAGCAGTTTTTGAATATACTTCACTTAGAAGCATCTTGCATATAGTGACCAACAGATTACAAACCTCCACAGTAAGATAAGAATTCAAGGCAAAGTGCTCATGTATATTAATGTTCTTCACACAGAAACCTGAAGTGCTGTGCTCTACGTAAGAACTACTTAAGTACTTGTGAAATATGAGTTACCTATAAAAAATGATGCAACCATTCCCTAACACCAATACACATTTCTGAAGAATCTTATGATTGCTCAGCATTAAAAAGCTTTGACAGCCTTCTTGAAAGATTTATTTTTATTTTAAAGATAGTGGATGCTATGTGGGTCCAGATCTTCTCCCATCATCTCTTGATGAATGAACAACTACTTTTAAGAATTTGCTACTTCTACTGTATATTAAATTAAGATTTGTTGCAAATTCTTCTCTAGCTTTCTGGGGTCTTTGCAAAAGAGGTGGCAATGCAAAGGGGCAAGAAAGATATGTGGAATTCCACTTTCAGATACTGCAGCAGCATTCAGATCAGGAGATGTAAGAATGTACAACAGTTAATGTACAAATTAATTCACATACAGAGGATTCAATTCAGGTTGTGACAATATAAGAAGGGTACCAGGAGATTACACAATTATTTTTGTTTCTGAAGTTGTTCTGCCATTAAGTGTTTGGCTCTACATACTTTTTTCCTCCTTTTCCTGGAACTATAGAACTGCAAGGACTTCTTGCCTCCAGATGTTTCAGACCACGTGTATTTTCATGGTTTGACTATCAGACCCTCTTGCACAACTACAGAGTAAATCAGGTGGGGCACATACTGATTAAATCAGTTTTTGTTGTAGGAAGACTTCCAAGTGCACATACCATTTAGATAAGCTGAATGTTGTTGCGTGTCAAGATCAAGTAATGCAGGAATAGTCCTTTTTTACCTATTTGAATGTGAATGACAAAACATTGCCTAAAATGAGAAGAACCATTCTTCCATAGCTTCTTTTAGAAGCAGTGAGATAAAAGACTAGAAAAACAGGAACATGGTGTCAGGTGCTCAGACAAGTTCTGAGAGTCATGAGGGACTTGAAAGTCTCACAAGACAAACATATCTGAAGGCAGAGCAGTAATATTAGCACCTATGAGCAGCAGAGAAGCCGGAATGAGAAATCAGCCTACGATGACTACTAAAAAAGAAGCTTATGCACCAAAATACCTCAGTAATACATGCCAAGAGACACACTACGCAGCTCCATATGAAAACTCATTACCTGTAGGGCTCTTGCACAACCAAAAGCAGAAGTACTAGTGGTGAAGTGGTTTTAGATTCTAGTTAACTGAAAACAATGCTATGCAGAGATGCCTCTGAACATTACACATTTCTAAAACACAATTTTAAGAGCCCATCCACTCTTTAACCTTACAGGAAAAACAAATTGTAAGGACACTCTCCAGTTCCAACACCAAGAGAACTTCCAAAAGCTGGAAACTCTAACTGTGAATACTTGGCCACTTGACATTTCAAAAGAAATATTAAAAGCATCTCCCAGTTCAGGAAGCCTTGAGTACATCAAAATACAGTATTCACTTAAAATTCAATCCGTACACACAAAACTACTCAGCAAAAGGATGATGAGTCAAGATCAGATCACAGCTGACTACCTTCAGTTAACTCAGTTCAGTAAGATCAAAGTTTAACAAAAAAAATGCAAGCTCATCAACAGCTGTTGCTAGGTATTACTGCAGTGCTCAGCCTGTGTCAGGTGCTGACTTGAAGAGGTATGTGAGAATAAACAATTTATGAGCACTCCAGTAACACTTCACACTAGTAAACACTAACTCGATCTTTTAAGTCCCAATTACATGACTTAACCACTTAGAAGCAATCGTCCAAAGAAAGACTGAAAGATCTAACAGTGTCCCATATTCTCTTGCTAATATAAAATAAGCATGATTTTTACAAAACTTCAGCCTGAACTGGTTTAAGACATTTGATACCTGATTCCTCGAAAAGGAGCGCCAAACTAGCTTAATATTCCCAGAGCTTGGTGAGAACAAGAGCTTGTATGTACAAGAGCTGGAAAAAAGTGTATTCTGAACCCTTTTTTACAAGGTCATGTAGTTATAGGATGAGGAACAACAGTTTCAAACTGAAGGAAAATAGATTTAGATACTAGGAAGAAATTGTTTGTTCCAGTGTCTCACCCCTCTCACAGTAAATTGCCCAGAGGAGTTGTGGCTGCTCCCTCCCTGGAAGTGTTCAAGGCCAGGCTGGATGGGGCTTTGAGCAACATGGTCTAGTGTGAGGTGTCCCTGCCCATGCAGGGGGGTTGGAACTAGATGATCTTTAAGGTCCCTTCCAACCCAAACCATTCTATGACTCTACAATTTCTTTGGGTACCATACAGAAAACCAGCAGTTTTCAAATAATTCCCAACAGGATTCCTCTCAAAGCCCCTGGAAGCTTAAATTTAACTGAGTGGTATAAGCTGGTAATTTTTCCAAAATATGTCATTATGGTCATTGTCTGCCTTTCCATGAGAGTCTGTAGAAGCTGATCAAGCAACAGCTGCATTTACCTTTCTAAAGTATTTAATAAGCTCAGATACCACAGTTACACACAAACAGCCCCAGCAGTGTCATCTGTTCACACAAACTCACTTTTGAATAAGCTCACCATGATATTTAAAGAACCATAACATATAAAATATTAGGCAAATACTGTTATAAAGCAAGTGCAAATATCACTAAAAATGTAAGGCAAGACAAGAACTCATTCTTTAAACATGTCAATCAAATGACTGTCACTGCTTCCACACAGCAGTACTTGCTTACTTAAAGCACCATGATTTTCTACTTGATCGTCTCCTACTATGCCAAGAAAAATATCATACAGACAACCCAGAGATATTAGATGGCCTCACTCAGATAATTTTCAAAGCTTTAAATCTAACTTAAACGTGAAATCCCTTCACAGTAAGCTAAGTAATCTAAAACATCTATATACAAAGGGTCCTTAATCTGCATAGCAAGTCTCAGGTTATCACATACAGACCAAATCTTGCCTTAAAAAATTAGATAAATCATATCCGTAACTTTTATGCCTCCAGTGGCAGCTGAAAGTCCAGAGGAATTGGACCATCAAGAGCTATAACAAGAGCTGTAGGTAATTACTGAAGGATGTTTTCAGTTCTGTAACAAACTGATTATGCAGGAGCTGGGGAACTTGGTAAACAGGAAAGAAAATATACCCTGAAGGCATCTCTGTCCTGTCAGCAGTACATTCATCTCCAAGCATGTTCCACATAGTTTAAAAAGAAAAATGACAAAGATCTTTTACAAGCTTGCTTTGATCACAAAAAACTCATCTCCAAACACATCAGTAAGATGAAGCACCTCAAATAAATATCCTGTACAAAGCACTGCAGGTAGTTCAAGATCACAGTGAAGAACAGCACTGAACAGCTGACCACTTAAAAAGTACATGGTTAAGTATTAAAATCAAATTTAATGCAGAATGCCAGATGGCTGCATGCTAAACTTATGACTCTCAATTAAGAAAAGTGGTGTCTTGATCAAGGAATGTCTGACATCCCCTTGCATCCCATAAGCTAAGGCCTCAAGGGGAAGAGGAAGAAGTAGCAAGGAAGAAAGGTTTTTCGCAAATTGAGAGGTAAAACTGATTTGTTCAAGATTTCCCTAACCAGTCATTTTCCATGCTGCAGATTAATATTCACAGCAGTATGTGCTGCCAGAAGTGGTGGTCCTAGTATTGTAGCCTTTTTGATTCCTGCAACAGTATTCTTCCTCATACTAAAGAGAAATACACTGATTATAGGCGTGGCATCTTCAAAATGCCAATCTTCACTGTAAACTCTCATTAAAATACTGAATTTATTTCTTAAAACTCCAGAAAAGTGACATTTCAGCCCAAGTAACTGACATCCTGAGTAGTCATCCAGTGCAACACAACTGCCAAAGGCACCATCTTGAAAGCCATGAGCCTTTTGCAACCCTTCTCAGAGGGCAAAGCTTGCAGCATAAGAAACAATTGTAGAAACAACTGGAGTCAAAGGGACAATTCATCAACATCAGATGTTCTTCAACTGCTATGAAAGACAATACCACATTTGTTCAGTTTGACATTATTTTTCAATATTTCTAACTTTAGCAAGAAACACATGTACCCTGGGAAGACCAGGAATTTCAAATAGTATAGCTAAACCCCTGTTCTCGTAACATTAGGAAAAGGATTAAGCTTACTACATGATTTTCATTTACTCCAGGAATGCTCTACATAGGGCAGTTTCTCTATTGCTTTCAATACATATTAGATGTTTGACCACAGACTAGTTTACAGTACACGTAAGACAGTTTGTAACTCCTACTACAGAAAAGGCAAGAAAGAAATGCTTGCTCTGGACACTAATACATCTGTGTAACTATTTAAAACAACAAAACTAACAAGAGGAAGCAGTCTGTTAGTTTGGCTAACAAACTAGAATGCCTCAGTCTCTTCATATTTTGATATTTTAGCTTTATTAAATTCATTTAACAGAATAGGCTTATTGTTTTATTTCCTTCTACGTTTGTCAAACAAGTCCCAATTGCTTTTTCTCTTTCTAGTATAACAGTCCAGCTTTTCCAGAGCAGGAACAAGCTCTTGTTTAGACCTCCAAGGAGATTATGTTTCTGCTAAGTAATTTCCCAAAGATAAAAGCCAACCTTTCAGCTCACTGGGTAAATCTTAAGATCAAGAAGGTACCACAACTTTCCACTTTAGATCATGAAGATAGATACAGGATTCTGTGTTACAGTGTGTTAACCACATTCTTCTGTATTTTAAGTTGTTAGTACACAGATGCTCACAAACTGTAAGAATTCAGCCAAGAAAACTACACTTGTGTGTGGACATAAAAATCAGCCTGCAATTTACTTCCAGGAAAAAAAATAGTGGTGTTTTCTCATTATATGCATGTAGGGTGCCCTCAGCAAGGGATATCAACTTTTTTGTGTGTATATAAAAAGCCAAGTAATATGTACTTATCTCTATTACAGTACCTTAGGTTGATCTATATAAAATATATTCATGCTGATTCAATGAGATTAGAGTAACTTCTCCTGAAAGGGAGACAAAGACCAGCCAACAATGTAAACAAGACTATACCCAAGGGGCTTTATCACTGCTAGCAAATAAGGAATCCATGTTTATTAGTCTGTAAAAGAATGAACACTAGCCACAACAAAATGCAGACTAGATGGCAGAAGCCATCTTTTCTCCAAAAGAATGCTATATGCAAGAAACAGAGTATTGAGTAAGATTGATTTGTACAAGACAGGACTGCTTCAACATGATTTTCTTAGACTGCAGTATCTTGCCAGTACAGACACACGCTCGTTCCAAAAACAGTGTTCACCAGGAAAAAAATCATTTATTATTCTCAAGTCATAATACATTTGTACCATGAAAAAGTTTTGGTTTTACTTTTTCATATAAGGTAGCATCAATCTGTAAGACATCAAAATAAAGTTAAAAGGACAGAATTTTCCTCTCTATAGATTAATAAAATTTAAAAAGGGCTAGGGAAAGCCAGAGCTTCAATTACTTTTAGTCTTCCATTCTCAGTTTCCTCTTCAAAATCCCTCTTGAAAAAAAGACTTAGCATCTGTGTAGTTAATTGCTCAGTTGCATGCTAGTGTAAGTAACAGAGGCCATACCTCTGTCAGAGCTCATAGCCAAAGTTATTCCAGTACTTTAGTAAAAGGAAACTGCTTTGAGCATTAAGCCAAAAAGCAAACTATAAACGCAAAGCTACTCAAGACAATCCCACGCATGCAACAAGCCAACCTGTCATATTAGTCTTCTTTTCAAGTGCTTGTGTACAATCAATTCTGTTCTCCAAGTGAGGCTGACAAAGTTCCAGAGTGGCTGATTAGCACAGGCAAGCCCTGTAATAAAACTGGCTTTTAAGAAGCAAGTTGCTTTTAATTGAAGTTGTTTTCTTAAAGCCTTGGTTTTGACTTAGACACAATACAGGTATTGAACAGAAATATGAGAGAACTTACAGTTCTTTAAATACCCTTTGAGATTTACTTCTACCTTTAAAGCATGAAAAGCATAAGTTACTCATGCTTCTTGGACTATGTATTTTTCCTTCTTACCCATGGTTGACTAGGCAATAAAGTAACACACAGAAATGCTTTCAGAAGGATCTGATAGAAGCTGTACTCCCATGACCTCACCTCTTTTCCAAGTCTCCTGGAAATGGGGAACACGACCATTTGTTGGCTGGTCCCATCCAGCTGGGATTGCTGTAAGGACTCCTGAGCTCATTTACAGTCCCAGGACATCACTTTGACTCATTAAAGAATTAGTTCAGGCTTCCTACCCTTCAGCAGATGCCCAAGGGAGTAGGCAGAGTGCAAAAGGCTATTCTCACCACTTAGTTTGTGACCTCAGTCCCATCTGTGTCCTCTCCGGACTTCTAATAAAACAGAGCCCAGCAACCAGACCACAAGGCAGTGTCCCCTCCTGCCTGAGCTAACCCCTTCAGCAAGCAACGGGCAACACTGACATTAGCAGAGAATGTATAAAGATCAGAAAAACCGAACCAGTTAGTGCTACGCACATACACAGGAAATAGAGATAGCTATATACTTCTTCAGCTTATACAGGACCCGTAGCTGAACTATCTACAAAGCATTACATCATTAAACAAAAAAAGCACAGCAAATTATCCAACCACTTTTATGCAAGCCAGTCTGTTGAATCAAGTTACTACTTCTCCTCAAGTAAGATTTGTTCAAGATGCCAACTCTTCTGCTACAATTTGATGACAAGATTAGTACTACACAGCAAATAGTATCAAGTAAAACTGTCCAGCTTTAATGCTTTAGTCAGAGGAATTCTGAACAGTGGATTTGCTAATAGAGTTCTACCAAGATCAATTAATGTTCGGTGCTATTGCTTATCTTGAAAGTACCGAAAGAAATGCAAACCTTTTGTCTTGCAACTCAAGTCCAGCAGATTAATGAGCAAGACAGGGATAAAAATAGAAAGCTCTGAAAAAGCAAATACCAACAAGCTTTCTTAGAAGAGCTTATTTTACTTCAACTGGCAGCACACGTGTAAGCAACATCAAATATGATGTGGCACAGCTCCGAATCTCGCCTTCTGCCTCCACTTCTACTGTTGAAACTGGGCACAAGGCAGCCAGTTCCTCCAACTGATCTCTTGCCATGTGGCATGTGAAGAACCAACAGCAGGGCACAGCCACAACCCACGTCTTGAAGTTCACTGTCTCAGGAGAAGTGGGGCCTGGATGTATCGACCAGATCACCATAGCTAGTCTAGAGGTTGCAATAAAATTGCCACAATTCAACTAATATTTGTGCATATTTTTTTTAATATTTTTTTTTAAAAAAAAAAAACACTTTCTACTACCACAGCTTTAACTTAATGGTAGAAGTGCATGGCTGGATGTCCCTAAAGAGTCTGAGGCCTTGTCTGGAGTGTTTTAAAAGAAGCAAAAAAAAAAACAACAAAAAAATTGGTTTAAAAATTGATGATACAAGGCACCAAGGTTTTTCTTGGATATCAGTCAGTAGCCCAAGGTTATTTTATGTTACATGACTCCCTCAAACAGTGTTACATACTTGGCACAGGCTTTACCCTTGGGGAAGTGTGACATGCATGAAGCAGCACAGGACTCCTGACAGAGCTTCAGAGAGGCACTGCCTGCCTGTGGTCTGGCCTTGCAACATCCTCACCTAGTGTGGAAAAGGATACAAGCCACAACGAGGCCAGCTTGGCCACTGGCCTCCTCGCAGATCAAAGGAGGCGAGTGCCTCCATTCAGCTGTTCCCTAGACAACATTCCTACTTATTTTGTTAACTAAGATTGTTTTAAAAAAATATAGTAAAGATTTCAGCATTCCAAGCACCTCCAAGCTGCACAGAAATAAAAAAGGGCCTTTACTAAACAGAGTCCTTCTTAATACTACATAAGGTTACATTAAGGGACATAAAAATTACATTTGCCCTTGCCATCATGTCCTGCAATGGTTAGGCAATTTCTTCACCAGCCATGATACACAGTCAGCACTGATATTTCAAACAAATTGCAAACTTGAAAACCTACATGTGTCTAGCAGACAATTTCGTGTCTTCATATTTTTATAGCTACCCAGGAGGCAAAAATACCAAGTAGCATGTTTGAGATGGATAGAAGTGAGACATTTGCTTGTTTGAGTGACAGAACAGTTCATCCAAGGACTATTTTGTAAGAGCTGTCCTGATGTCAGACACTAATGTCAAATTTAAAATCACTTCACACAACCATTTAAGTAATCCTGAAGTTCCAGTACTGATGAGAATATACGAAGAGCTCTCAAACAGATAATTACTCACTGAGGGAGTGTTAAAATATATAATCTTAACATCATGTAACAACCCATTTCAGCAATTTAATACTTTAGACATAAACCAAAACTCACATAAAGCCTTCTCCCAGCCAAAGTAAATAAATGCTTTACCTGACAAGAATGAGAATTACCTAAAACAATGAAATCTACCACAACAGTTTTTCAGACTGTATGCAAGACCCCTGTGACTCCCAGGGATGCTGAGCCGTCATCTATTGCAGCCTCCCCAGGCTCCAGGCACTGCATGCCTCCAAAGCTGATTCCACTATCTGACAAGGTGATTATGATCACCTACTAAACAAAATTCAATACAAATGTACAATTTCAAAAGGCAGCACCATAAAGATTTTCAGCGCTCTAACGTCAGTGTAGAGTAACACAGTTCATAGAATCATAGAATGGTTTGGGTTGGAAGGGACCTTAAAGATCAACTAGTTCCAACCCCCTTGCATGGGCAGGGACACCTCCCACTAGACCAGGTTCCTCAAAGCCCCATCCAACCTGGCCTTGAACACTTCCAGGGATGGGGCTTCCACAACTTCCCTGGGCAACCTGTTCCAGTGTCTCACCACCCTCACACTAAGGAATTTCCTCCTAATGTCTAACCTAAATCTCTCCTCTTGCAGCTTTGATCCATTACCCCTTGTCCTCTCACTGCAAGCCTTTGTAAAAAGCCCCCCTCCCCAGCTTTCCTGTAGTCCCTTCAGGTACTGGAAGGCCACTATGAGGTCTCCCCAAGCCTTCTCTTCTCCAGAACATCCCCAACCTTCTCAGCCTGTAACAATATTCGTAACTCTAAGAGTAAAATACTCATTCTTATATTGGCTACTTTTCTGACTACGTGAACTGAAATCATATCACATGGTAATTAGGGGATTAGCACAATTACTTTAGACAGAAGCAAGGGCAGAACAGCATCTTTTGGAAGACACTGGCAGAGCTGAGCTACAGCCTACCTTTAAATAATATCTAACAGTAATAATTCTGAGGTTGGCCAATGGTCCTCATTGCTGCGAGCTTCCTCCAGGCCGTAGTTAACCTTTGCTCATAAAACATTATACATTTAAAAAATGGTTAATGGAAAAGAATATTATAACCAGTCCTTTGTACATGTGAGCCTAAACTCAGGACTTACTGAAGCTGCATTTATGAGGCAGTAGACAAGGTCTTAAAACCATACTGACAATTTTTCTAGCAAAATGTATTTCTGTTTGATATCATATTGGAATAAAAAAAGTGGTTTTTTTCCTATTTTAAACCATATCATTTAGACTATTTAGTCCTTAAAATATGCAATCTACTTTAGTCCTTATTAACACCAGGCTTCTGTTAATCACACATATGTAACAATCTTCCCTTCATCGAAAAACAAATGCTAGGATACTGATGACTGCAATAATGACAGTACGTATATGAATAGCCAAAAATCTCCACAAGAAACCATGCTATTTTTTGGTAGACGCTGCTGTGACTGAAAACTAGAGGCAATCCAGGACTTGATGTTCACTGAGCAGGCAGAACCCAGCAGTTAGTTACCTTTCCTGTGTAGGGATCTAAGTTTCTAACACAGAGACTAAGGCAGTACAAGTAGGACTGCTTCATCTCTTGGAAGGGTAAGAAATGTGCTGAATGCACGATTGGTTTTACGTGACTACCATTCACTTTCAGATGCATTTTTAATAATGTTTAGTTTGAGAATTTCCTGTAGGTGACCACCTCAAAAAGTTGTATTGAAGATCTATATTGCTCTTGGGAGATTAATAATTCTATTACACTTTTGTACAACAGCCACAGCAACAACATTTTATTTCCTTGAGCACAGCACTCTCCTAGCATAACGACAAACAGAAATGACTCATTCTTGGCAAGCATACTTCCTAAGCATTTTTTTTAAAACCAGAAAAACCCTTCTGATTTGCAGATTTACTTACTGAAGCTTTATGGGACTCCAAGATACTGGACAAACTGAGTCAAATAATCTGTTACAAGGTCTATTTTATTTGCAACTTCAAGTAGCTAAATAATTTCAATTTCTTAGTTTCATATACTTTCATCATATCAAAACAACAACAACAAAACACCAAACAAACAAAAAACCCACAACAAACAAAAAACAACCCCAAACCTGCTGCCTTTTTGCCCTCTAAAACAAGCACAGTGGATTTCTCCAATATTCTTACTTGACTTCTCCAAAATGCTGTCCACCTGCAACACAAATTCCAATAAAACTGCTAATCAAATTGTTGGGGTTGGAGGGACCTTAAAGATCATCTGGTTCCAACCCCCCTGCATGGGGAGGGACACCTTCTACTCCTTCAGTTTGAAAACATCCTATAACTACTTCCCCTTATAATAGGTCCCTCTTCAGCTTTCATGTAGGCCCCTTGAAGCACTGGAAGCCTGCTATAAGGTCTTCTTGGAGCCTTCTCTTCAGAACCATAGACAAAAGAATATCATCTTCCACATACTCCATACCCTGCCAGACTCCCACAAATAACCCATTCTATGTCCCTGTGCAGACTTGTTTGTTTAGCTATTGTAGAAGAAAAAGCAACAACAACAAAATCAAAATTGCCATACATTTGTTGGCAACTGCTGTTGGTAGGAATTACTACACTGCATGATGCAGAAAGGTCACAGGGCAGCCTTTATGTAGATGCTGATTCTGTTCGACTTTAACTACTCCAATGCATTAGATAAGCTCAGGTGCATCTCTGCATCCAAAACCAGCCAAGTTTTAACATTGCTGATCCCAGTCCTAACAAATAACTGTTCTATTCCCGTATATCGTTCATGCAAATTGACATTTCCCTAACATCCACAGGTATCTCAGGAAGCAAGAGCAGCTCTGCTGCTGCACTGCTCACCATCTGACAGCTTTTAGTTGAATTCAGAGAGAACTGGAAAAAAACTGACACTGTGTAACTGCTGAGCAGCAGAGACACTGGTACCCACTAAACTAAGAAGATGGACACAACACCTGATTCGCTTTCATCCTAATGGTTTCCTGTTCTTTTACTTTTTTTTATTACCTAAGCAAAGAATATAAAAGTGCTATGGAAGAAACCCCCAGGCAAACTTCTCGTTTCTAGTCAAATACACACCATTCCCTAAGGTGAACACTAACTTTCAAAGACCTTTTTTTCCAGAGTTTTAAAAACACACCACTTAGTTCCCTATCAGTTTACCCCATGTGTACATCTGAAGTTTTTATTAAAGTTTATCTAATAAATATGATACCCACTTCAATTACTAAAAATAATTTTAATAAGAAAAGTCCACAAAATCATCAAGATCATATTTCTTTTTTAAAATTAAACCACCAGAGTCATTTCCCTAAAGATTTAGTTGTACAATAGATTTATTTTATTAGTATTTATTAAACCTATTAACTCTATCTACTGAACTGTAGAGTTTGTCTATCAAACTCTGGATAACTATAAATCCCTTGAGAACTTGATGATATTAAAACTAATATAGACAGAGCAATTGAAGTTTAATAACTTGAAAAGAAAGTAGAATTCCTCAAATAAATCAGCTAGTTCATTTTGAACCCACTTTGAATCCCCCTCCCTTACATTATTTACAGATAAACTGGGCAATATTAATTCTATAATAAATACATAAATATTACCATGTCAACCTAGATCTTACAAAGCCCCTTACATATTGTTTTATTCATCCACATTTTCCCAGATGTCTACAGACTACTAAAGTTCACATGCAGAAGTACATGCTCTACTGTCCTTTTTCCCTTCCACAAACACAAAATTCTTGAAGCCAGAAAGACAACTTTGGTCACCATTACACACAAATGGTCCCCAGTTGTTCTGCGGAATTCAGTACCTTTTCAGTGAATTCTCTGTTAGCTAAAGGAACTTGACTTAGACACCAAATTTCTCCATCTCTCAAAACAGATGAAAGCTTCCTTGTGATGCGTTGGTTTTGTTGGACACAGAAAACAAAGACTTTTATGTCCAATTTCTGCCTGAAGACTCATCACCATTCCTCAGTCTTTTGGTGCAATCTGGATGTTAATCCATTATCAATATGATCCTGTGCTAAAACACATTTCAACCTTTATCTGTCTCAGGGGTCACTTTCTCTCTCTGGAATACCACAGCAGATCAGAGTTGAATACTATACATAACAGCCAAAAGAGGAAACAAGTGCTTAAATGGAGAAGGTCTGCAGGAGTATTAACTCTACCCTACAGGCACTGTTAAAAGAGCCAGCAGAAGCCCCAAAGTAGAATCCTCCACAGCTGAACAGTTCTTGCCTCAGACAAGATTTGCATCCAGGGATTTCTCTGAGAGAGGTCAATGCCCTATGGAAACACTTCAAATAAGAGGGACATGCAAACAGACTGAGCTCATGTTTAGGTCACCCTTCTAGGATGAAGTTACTTGTTTTTAAAGTTTCAGATAATTAAGAAAAAGTAAAGCCAACCTGAACAATTCTCCTTACCTGACCAGAAAGGAGCACCAAAGACACATGCCTTTTTGATTTTTGAGGGCTTTGTTATGTGAATTGTCATACTGGATCGCTTAAAAGATTTTTTCCATAAAGCCTTTAATCAAAGACCAGCAACTAGTTCCACATGGAAGAGCATATTAAACGCTGAAGTTAGAGCATAATCAGCTCTAATTAAAAAAAAAATCCATTAATTACATGAAAGCTATAGCTTTCAGACTTCAAGTTCAGGTGAGACAAACCAGCAAAAATGTTTGTTATGAAGCACTGCATCACAAGAAAGGCAGTTTCCCTGAGAAAGACTTGAAGTCCACAGCACCTAGATAATAATCGTGGTTTAGCTTTTCCAGAACCTCTGAGGATACAACTAGACAGACAAAAAGCTGGCCATTCCATGCACATGCCCCCTTCTCAGCTGTTCATAAAATGTGAATATAAAACTCAGCCTCTAAGAGCACACACTGATCCCAAATACCAATCTACTCACTACAGAGTTATTTATTTAAACCCCATTTCTCAGATTTAGAACTGAAATCCCCTAGTTACAAAACAAAGTTTTAACCTCAGTGACATCATAAATTGGGAACATATCAGGAGATCAAAAGCAAAGAACAAACCAGGCTTACAGGGCAGGTAAAATCAAGGCTTTACAGTCATTTTCATAGAACAGCTTTCCCAAAACAGGTTTTCAAGAAAGGCAGGAGACACGCACGAAATTAACTCCCAATGGAATGGGAATGTGTAGAGTGAAATAACTGCACACACTAGAAACATTTTACAGTCTTCATCTCAGCCAGCAGAAGCTATCAATGGTTAGTAATTTCAACAACCGAAAACATTAGTCCTTTGAGAGGTTGCCCTCTGTTTGTGGGATGAACATGTTACCATCTGAACACAATCTGCACCAGTATCTAACAGAAGCCCTGCCACAGGAAGTGAGAGCAAGTTTTGTGCAATTAAAAGAAAACTAATAAAGTTCAGGGCTGTGTCTGAAGAACTCCCCATTGTTTCAACAGCATTATTCTGGAGTAAATAGCAGGAGGATCTGGTGCAGTTTCTCCAAAGCCCATAAGGAATAAGAGCTATTAAAACTGAGCTTGCAACTGACAATTTTGCTCTCAATTATTAGGATGCAGTAAACAACTGTCATGAGTGACTGCACAGCACAGGTTGTCTATGGGTCACTGTACTTCCAGGATATAGGACACCATAAGGACAACACTTTAACCATTATATATAAACTTTTTTTTTCTTCAGACTTCTCTGGGCCTCAATATCCCAGCATGTACCCAACCATCCCTTGAGTACTGGTGCAGTCACACCTTCCAGCAGTCCTACTTGCAGAGAACTCTGTTGTCATCTAGTTTATGGAACCTATTGTGGTTCTACTTAGGACAACAGCAGAACAGTTACCCACAGAACTTGGTAAGTAACTCTGCAAACTGTTACATCACTTCACAAGTGCACTCGTACCTTGCCTGGCTAGTTTGAAAAAAATATATACAACAAGCATATATACCAACAGAACCTAAAATGACGGAAGCTTCAAGACGACATTGGAATCACCTCAGCTCTGATTAACACTCATTCCCAAAGCTCTCCAAAAAAGCATTAAGTTCCAACACTTCAGAACTGTAATTTGAAGCCTGTTTAAAACACTAGTCAAGATAAATTAAAGACTTGGGAATTATATGAAAATGCAAGATACTCAAGTTTTGTCTTTAAACTATGGAGAGAAGATTGCTCTCTTTAACTTCATGCAGCTTATCTCTAACAAATCACTTTCTAAATACAAAACAGACTGAAACTGACTCCCTAGCATCACTACCTCTAATGACTGGAGTTACACGTGAAAATGCATCTTGATGCATTTTTCAGTAAAAAATAAGCATACCTCATTGTTGCAAAGGCACACGAAGTCCAGAAGATCAGAAAAGATTTCTGATTTATTTGACTCTATGCCAAAGGTTAAAAGGCAGAAGGAACACAAACATAGGCAGTTACTAACTTCATACAGCTAGAGGATTGCTTAATTCTAGTTTGACAAACTAATCAGCCCAGAAAAATTAATTGGGAATTTTTCCAGCTTCAATCAAAAATATAAATTCTTCCTGAATTTTCACATGAAAGAAAGTTTATTCCTTTATGTGACGGAGGAGCAAGCTTGAAGTAATCAAACTTCAGCTGCAATAATGATTTTCAGCTTCTTAAGAAAAAGGAACTAATGATCACAAAAGGGTTAATCAAAGTAGTAAGACAGCATCATGGGAACCACAAAAATAGGACTGTAGATACCTGTATTTCTTTACCTTCGTTTTCTGAAGACATGATCAGACATACCCTAATTCTTACACTGAAGCAGTCCACTATTTTTATTAACAGTGCAGGTGAGTCAATCCCATGGGTTTAGACTGACCCCACACCAAGAAAGGAAGACTACTTATGCTTTAAAAACCCACACAAACTTGCATTAACAAGGCCTACAACCCCTTCAATTAAAGGAGAGGATTACATATAAAAATTAGTATATTGACAGAAAAAAGGAGTGTTCAGTTTTGATATAAAAGACAGACCTGAGTTGTTACTACAGATGTGTCCCATTCCCCTAAAATACACATCATCATCATTAGGTGCACAAGTCTTTGGGACCTGATGGGGTCCATCCACAGCTCCTGAGGGAGCTGGCAGATACAGTTGCTAAGCCTCTGTCCATCATATTTGAGAGGTCATGGCAGTCTGGTGAGGTTCCCACTGACTGGAAAAAAAGGAACATAGGCCCTATTTTCAAAAAAAGGGGAAAAGGAAAATCTGGGGAACTACAAGCCAGTCAGTCTGGGTCAACTGCATCCTGGTCTGCACCAAAATAAGTGTGGCCAACAGGGAAGGGAGGTGATTCTGCTCCTCTGCTCTAGTGAAAACCCACCTGGAATACTGTATACAGCTCTGGAGCTCTCAGCACAGGAAAACACATGGAGCTGTTGGAGAGGGTCCAGAGAAGGGCCACCAAGACAACCACAGGCCTGGAGCACTTCTGCTATGAAAACAGGCTGAGAAAGTTGGGGCTGTTCAGCCTGGAGAAGAGAAGGCTCTGGGGAGACCTTATAGCAGCCTTCCAGTACCTGAAGGGGCTACAGGAAAGCTGGGGAGGGGCTTTTCATCAGAGAGGGTAGTGACAGGACAAGGGGTAATAGATCAAGACTGAAAGAGGGGAGATTTAAGTTGGATATCAGGAAGAAACTCTTCACCATGAGGGTAGTAAGGCACTGGAATAGGTTGCCCAGGGAGGCTGTGGAAGCCCCCTCCTTGGAAGCGTTCAAGGCCAGGTTGGATGACGTTTTGTGCAGCCTGGTCTAGTGTGAGGTGCCCCTGCTGATAGCAGGGAGGTTGGAACCTGATGATCTTTAAGGTCCCTTCCAACTTTAACCATTCTATGATTCTGTATGCAAAAACTGCATTATTATCACAGGTAGCTTCTCTTTTTAACAAAAAGCTGCTTTCACTTCTTTATGTATCCTTATGTTTTTATGGTCTCTCGTGCTTGTTAGTTAGAGGTCTATCAGTATGCTGCAGAGAATTCCATCTTTAAAACAAACATGTATTTCCTTCATCATCCAGCTGATGCCATTATTACATTGTTACTTACACAGGACAAAACCAGTCTGGATAACACTCAGAGACCACAGAGAGAAGCCTGCACAGATGTGAAGATCATTAGCAGTTTTAAGAGAAAGAGTGTTTGTTCCCAGTCATATGAGAACTCTTACAAATGAGACAGCAAACTTTAGATGGAATTCAGGGAACACTTTCTTTGCAGTTTTACTGGCACAGGATCTACTGTCCTGTAGCACGGAAAGGCGTTAGCAGAATGAGCACCCAGTAGCTACAGTACCTGCAGCCTAAAGCTGAAAGATCTTTTCTGGGTCTTTGCAAGTGTGATCACTATTAGAATTGAAGAAATTAAGGGAAAATTAACTTAGAAAAAGTGTTTGATTGTGGCTTTCGTGTTGTGGTTTTTTGTGGGTTTTTTTGTTTGCTTGTTTTTAACAGCCCCCTTCCAGCTATGGAAAGAGAAGTAATTGAGAAACCTGGTCTTAGGACCCCTAAAGGTCCTTGCATTCCTTAAGGTCCAAGTGCCCCCACTTCATCCAAACTAATAATCCCAGTGCCAGAAAACACTAACAGAAAAAAACAGCTCCACAGATAAGGAAAAACAGCCATTAATGAACGCTCAAAAGGGAAAGCCGGATGAAACAAAAATACCAGCCCAACTCATTCACCACTCACAGCTCAAACCTATTAGTATTACTTCCTGAAAAAACGGTAATCTAATATTTAAGGTACACAGTCCTGTGTGTACATAAACCTACAGGTCTAGGTAACACCTATATTCTTTCATTTGTACTTCTACACAGTAGGCTCATGTGAAAAGCTGCATTGATTTGAAGAGCTGTGTATTTTCCACATCCATACAACCAACTTTCTATGCAGATTATCAAACACCCAAAGTTCTGAAAGATTCTATTTGTTCCTCAAAAATAAACAAGAGAAAACATTAATTCTCTTCTACCTAATATATTTGAAAATTTATCCGATTACTGGACACTATTCCCCATGTAGCTACTTATTAGCTTGATGTCTGTCTAGATTAAGAAAGACAGACAGGTGAGTATTAAAAAGAATTTAGTACAACAGAAGTGTATTTTTTTCTCTAGTTTTCCTAATTAGCTTCCTTAGCAAATTCCCAGTACTAGACAGAAGGGTTGATTGATTACAATTCCAGCCTAACTTATTAGCCACAAGACACCAGAGGAGTATCCCAGATGCCTCTCTGAAAGAGAGCTGATGGTTGGTTAAAACTGAGCTTGTCCACATTGATCAGTTTTCCAGAACACTAATTCTGTCTTAAAGTATTTGGGCAGATGATAGCAGGGGAGAAAGAAATCCCTGTTTCCTCTACTGCACAACACACAAGATGTAATCCTTCTAAGCATCTACAAGTCATTAGCAGTACAAGACTTGTTCTCACCTTCCCAGCAGTTAGCTGTATACCTTATTACCTTTTACTAGGGCTGAAGTGCAAGATACCAATGCTTTGGAGCTCACAGTAGTCGGTGACTTTGGTTTTAGTCTAAGAAGCTGACAATTACTGTACTCCTATTCCTTGGGAGTAATCAGCATGACATCACTGACAAGGCACAGATGCCCTTACTTCCAACAACAAGAGCATCATGATCCAAAAACAGAATAACGACAAAATAAACAAGTTTTCTGGGTCCTTATTCTTCACCACTAGAGTACAGAACACAAAGCTTCTCTTTAAGACCCAGTTTGGGAAGTCAATACACTGACTACAGACAATACACTGTGAAGTTCTGTCTGTTTTTAAGAATACTACACAATACCACAATAACAAACAGGTTTATCCATGCTCAAGTTGAAAGACGCTCAGCCAAAGAGTGAAGCATGAAAAAGATACAGCTAAGCAGGCAGAGAAGAGAGGGAGGCCAGCTTCTGCTTCTGTGTTTATACTTCTAGTCAGATAATCCTCAGACACCAGCACTGAGGGTTCTTATACTTGAGTATCAGTTTGTGGTTACTTAGATGTCTATGTATAACACAGGACAGTGACTGTCAGTCCAGGCATGAGTTCTACAGGACATATTCACTGTGTAGCTCCACTTATATCAAAAGAATTACTTTACAGCAAAATACTATCCCCAGTTTCAGAATTGGGTCCCTCTGATTTTGCAATTCCACTACCATTAAATACAACCCAGTGTGATAACCAACCGATACAGATCCTAGCTCTTCTTTCTGAAGCATTGCAGAGGGAGAACACACCCAGTGTTCCTTGGCTGTAATACCAACACTTATCTCAGGCTTTCCTGGGCCATCTGCTTTCCCCCCTTCAGCCTTCCCTCACTGCTCTCATAACTCAACATCTACAAGATGCAAGTGAAAGAAATTTGTCCAGGTTAAGAGCTGCACAATAAGACTTTATGGTGTTCCAAATTACTCAGAAACTGAGTCCAAAAATTACACTTGAAGTAAATCTCATGCTCAAAATATTTTCACTTGAAAACGCTTCATTAGGAAAATGAAAGAAAAACCAACTGTGCATATGTATGCATGCAGTTAAGTCTACAAGGAATAAACACTTGCTGATTATGCTAACTTTCTAGAATTCAGCTGAATCAAACTAGGGATTAGCCCTTTCTATTCCCTGTAGTTCCCTGAAGAGAAGAGAAACGATTGATTTTTCCCTCAAGTGCATGATTTAGAAAAAAAAATAGCTCTCAAGAACAAGCCAAGACAGTTGTTCGATCACATCTCACATGCTGCTGCATGCCAAGGAGCAGGAGTGGGGGAAAAAAGTCACACAGGGACTGCAGAAAGGGGAAAGTGTATCAATATTTAAAGGCTCTAAGCTTAACTTGGATCTTGTAAAAATTCATTTTTTGCAGTAACAGATTTCAGAGGTGGAATATATTAATTATAATGCTACAGAACTTCAGTGTGAGAATCTCCTACAGATCAATTATGGGCAAGTTGAACAGAAGTCAGCTTCCATTACAGGTGCAACATACAAAAATAAGTATTACTATGGAGATCTAACTCTGAAGAACTGGCAGTAAACAGCTAAAGACACTTAACTTCAAATTAAAAGAATCAGTGGCAATTATTAACAAAGCACCCATTAGTTTTATATTTACATTTAAGCAAAACTCAGTTCTACATTAAAAATAGTGGTAAAAACACTTGAAAAAAACAGAATCACTTTGGTTTGAAAGTAAGTCTATGTAATACAAAGCATTTGTGCAGAAGCTCCACACATTTGTGCTCCTATTATGCGAAAACACGTTATCTGAGATAAAGCATCACTGTCACCTTCAATAGCAGATATTTCTTCATGATGTACCTTGTAACCACCCATTTTCTTCACTTAAAAGACAAGCAACTATATATCAGTGAAGGTTTTTCACTCATCTGACATGCCATGGTTCTCTATTTCTCTGTTGTTTTTTTTTAATGCTGTGAAAGCTTCCAATAGTTCTTACATTTACTGAAAAATCTTCCAGTGCTGTTGTCTTAGTTTACAGGTGGATTCTAGAACCAAAATCTTCCACACATTAAATTATTTGAACATCTACTAGATGAGGAAAATGAGAACATGCAACACTCATTTTCCACAATGTGGAAAGTGCCTAATGAAAACTGAGAATAAACTAAGAATTGATACGATTTCACCTGCTGCTTTTACTACAACCTATCCACTTATTACTGACTTGTTAATGGCTTTGTACTACTCAAGATGAATCAGCCATGGTTATATGTTTTAAAGGCTACTTCAATTATAAAATCTTCACTTCACAATGAAATGTTCCAAGAATATCAACGCGTGGTACGTCTGAAGTAAATTCTCAACTTTGCACAGGGGATGTTGTTCAGCAACTATCACTTTTCAAACTCAACTCTAACAATAGCCATGACCCCTTCCTTAGAACCCCTGCCAGAAAGGCGTACAGCTGAGATTGTTTGTCATCTCCAGCTCTTATTTATCTGAAGTTACAGGATCAGAAAGATATTCTCAGCTTTTTATAACTGCAAATTTTAAGTGACGTTATTTCAAAGACAAAGCTACATAAATGAAAAATAAAGACACCCATCTTTTACATTTTTTAGAACTGTTATTGTATTAGCTCACATTTTTGGCTCATGAAAAGAAAACCTGAAGGAATGAGCTAAAATGAGAAGGTGTGGAAGATACACTGCTGTTTGCAGGTAGAAACCCTCTATTGTTTCTTCACACTCCCCATTGTCCCACCACTACCTTATCATGTGCACCAAGCACCATGTAACGTGAACCTACCAACTGTTTAGCACTGAGTTCTGCGAAGTATCTTCAGCTTATCTGCAAGAGTAAATCCTGAAGTGTATTGTGATACTAGTGGTCAACACAGTTGAGGCCAAAGTCAAGGCATAAGGCATTCAATTCAACATGAATCATCAGCAACACTAGAAATCCCAACTCAAAAAATTAGGATTAACTGCTATGTTCTCTGTACTCCACAGAACTTATTCAACTACATAACTGGAGATAGCAGGTGAGAGAAGATGATTCTAAAAGTCTCCTCTGCATTTAGGGATTTTGAAGTACGTTTGATAAAAAATTGATTGGATATTTCTTTTCCATGTACACAGAGGTCAGGCAAAAAAAGAGGAGGGGTTTCTTTCTCTGTCAACCCATGTTTGATCAGAGCTTCTCATTCTAGTCTGTCATTAGAGTGAGCCTTGTGGCAAGATGCATATAAAATGGCTTATGGTACTGATGGTGTCATCCTTGACCTCCCATGCTCTACAAGTATGACTATCTGTTCTTATTTAAGGAACAGATCCATCTTACTGGCCAGTATTCTGTAGAGTCAGAAAGTGTCCCATCCCCACACAATCTTTAGAGACAAACACAGAGTCCTCAAGGAATTTAAAATGAGGTCCACATCCCCATATATCCAAAGTCCTTTTTGGCATCAAGACAGCAGGAGACTCCAGTAATATTGTCATATGTTTTACATGTGACCAATGAACCCTCTATACTATCATAGGGTCTGTCAATTTTCCTTTGATTAGTGTTCATAGGGGAGATTGTTAATTAGTTAGATCTGCCAATCTTTCAACATAGTAAGAGAACAGATTATCAATAAAGAGTTTTTCCTTATCTTAATCCATATAATGAAGACTAATACAACCTCAAATCTTCCTAGACAGTTCAGTCCATTCAGCTTGGCAGTTTATGACCCTGTCCAGGTTTTTTTAATCTGTACCCATTTTCTTATTTGTACTCCAGCTGTTTAAGCAGCAGATATGGATCTACATTCCTGCCCTCCCCTTACTGCCTCAGAAGACTTCCATCTGACACTGGGCAACGAATTTCAGATTCAGCAAGTAGGTAGGTAGATCTGTCACCTTTCCTCTTACCCTTCCTTTCAAAAGGAAAGTATTTAGCTTCTACTAACTTGTTTAATTTCTTTACATAGAGGTCCTGTCTATCACACCAAGTGAAGTTTTTGGCACTCTACAGTATTTGCAAAGCTGGCATGTGGGAAAA
Source organism: Apus apus (assembly GCF_020740795.1). NCBI lineage: Eukaryota > Metazoa > Chordata > Aves > Apodiformes > Apodidae > Apus > Apus apus. The sequence continues at coordinate 20,614,933 of NC_067282.1, forward strand.
GCGAGATGAGATGCTTGGGTCAATGACATTTTCCCCCAGTTCAGTTCCCATTATCTACCCTTCATACTTCTTGGCAAAAGCTGAATTTATAAAAACAAAGTGCATATGCTAAGTACAGAAAGGAATTAAAATACGCCTTCAGGTATTTTAAAGTAGAAGAGTCCCTCTATACTTTTTCAGAGTACACTCATTCCTGCCTTTCAGGATTTTCTGTAACCTGTATTCTTTAGCCCTTACTTCTCTCCAGTTTTGTTTTCTCTCTGGTAGCCATTTTTGCTTCACTTTAAAATTTGTTTTGCATTTAGCATATATACTGAGGCAGGGGGTTGTCAACTGAAGATGTCAGAGGCAGGTGACCCTCTGAAAGCATCTCAAAAGAGGGGGGTAAGGAGACTGTCAGCATGCCCTCCCCAAAACCCACATACTCAGCCCACCAACTGCAAGCAGATCAAGCTGAAGTAGTATGGTCTCATGAGTTCTTGCTAAAGCAGCACTTTTAAAACAACACACAGGATCTACTGAATCAAGACCAGCTGTCATAGGCCTCCATTTTCTCATGTGTCAAGAGAGGCACTGTAGAGTGATCCAGAAAGCAGAAGGATCTAATACAACTTTAGAATATCAAGTGCGTAGATAAGCTTTGTAAACCCCCTACTTCCCGAAAGCAATGAAAAACAGAGTTTTAAAAATAAAATGCAGAAGCCTTTTTGGAGTCTAAAAACCCTACAGTAATATATCTAAGTGTATTACTTTGTACTGCTACATGATATGCATTTCAGTGAGTTTATGTCAGTTTTGTAAAGAAGATCAGAGCTGGTTCTGCACAGAGGCCAGGGGCAAGCTGTTCCTGCTGCTGAAGACAGGAAGGGAGGAAAAAAAAGGATTAAGATCTAGGCACATTTTTCTCAACTATTACTTAAGAACAGCCTTTCATCCTAGAAGAGGCAAGGTCATTTTGCATCTTATTGCAAGTCCTTGAATCATTCTACATACACTGCTGTTTGACATGTAAAGAAAAACCCCATGGTTTAAAACATTCCCTATTAGGGCACACGTAACAAGCCATTTCATGATTCATCCTGCCCTCTCATGGTCCTTTCTGCCAATTATTGAAGTCACAATTTAAAAGCAGGTGCTAAAGCTGTTAGGTCGTACTCAGTACAGAGGTAGTCAAAAATCTCTCCCTGTATCACCATACTCAAAACCGGAAGTCATGAAAAGTCAAGTGTCAAGTTAACATGGCTGGAGGACTATCTCATCCAATTTCCAGATGTTCTTGCAAGAACTTCTGCTCCATCTTCAATTTGCACTCCTTGCTTTAGCCATAGAGAATGTTTATTATTTCTGAACAAGCATCACAAAAGGCAAATGGTTTGTTTCTGGAAAATTTAGAGGACCTACTTTTAATTCAGATTGAAATAAAAGCCTTACTTCTAGGGTCAAAAAAAACCAAAAAACACTTCAGAATGTGTAAAGTTTTGTTGTTTGGTTGGTTTTTTTGATTAAAACAAAGAACAACCATTTTCCTTCTTGGGGGTTGACTTCACAATACATTCATGAAAACAAAACAAACACCAAAGTTTCCTTTTTTTTTTCCTTTTTTTTGCAGTTTACTCGGGTGTAGCTTTGGTTACAGCTGTTCCATGCAGTGATCAAGATGGTTTATTATGTTGAAATAAATGTCTCAGCTTGGTTTTCTTTTCTCTTTCTTCAAGGATGTTACTCCTATACCTATGCCTTTAAACCTAACTATACTTCTGATGGCACACTGCAGAATTCATCAGTTGGCAGCAGAATAGAATCCAACCTGTGAACCTAATTACTTCCTTGTTCTGAGACTTTAGTTTGATCTCTGCAGCTTATGACCAGAGATCTCAGGAGTACATTTTGCAAAACCCATCCCTGTTTTAGTAAGAATTGTTTATCTTTCTACCTCTAAAGGCTAGCAAGAGAAAGAAAATTAGAAAGCTCAACAACTTCCCCTTTTGTCAACACCTCTTTCTGTCAAGACTTACACCAAAATTGGCTCACTTACATCTAGTGAATCTTCGTTGACCAGGATGAGAGACATACTCTGTGAAATGAGCCTGCAAGAGTACCCTGTAAGAGAAAAAAACATTAAGATTTATTTTTGGAAAAGGATTTAATGTTTAGCTAAACCTTAAGATAAGCACCTATAGGTCAGGTTCCAATTTATTGTCAGACCAGTTACTGCTATCACGTAGACTACTGAAAAGATTTAGGTATAGGACACACTTCAACTTGACAATGTTACCAGCAACAGGGGCTGAATTTTATCTGCATTTCTGAATGAAACCAAAGAAAACACCATATGAACTACATGCAGTAAATACAGGCTACAGTCCTACAGCAAAATTAAATATTTCTACATCGAAACTTTTTTTAATATACATAAAGGCTGAACAGCCTACAACATGTTACAGGAACAGATCTGAACATACAGGGCCACATTTCTGGAAGCATATGCATTGAATCCACTGGTGCTACCCAGTCCCCTTAGTCCATACTGGAGTTAAATGAGCATTTTTTACTTCCCAGAGTTGAGCGTGGAATGTCCCGAGATTCATCAAAAGCTATACTTCCATGACACAGAGCCCCTACCAACTCCTATAGGCATCAAATATTTATATTGGATTATTCTTAATGTAGGACTGGGGCATGAAAGAACAAGAGCAAATTACCGTAGTCTGGAGCAGGACTTGAAAGGCAGTTTCCTACATTTGCCAGGACATCAAAACTCAAAGCAAAAATTCTCAACACAGAAAAAAATCCTCTTATTTTTCTAATAGTTAAAGCCAGTGACTGCAGTACTACTCAGTGCCACTGAAGTGGTAGTTCCTCTGCCACACCATTGGCACTGACATGAGACAAAGTAATATCCGGGATATATACTTGGCATTTACAGAAGAAAGTTTAATTCCAGCTCATATTAATGACAAGAGACAAATGTAAACTCTTAGGAGACTGACATCATTACATTATCCTAAGAGCTCATGCAAATTCTCTTGGGATTGGCACAGCCATGTAGCTTCATAAAATAGCAGAAAATTAATTTATTTGAAGCAGAAGCCTTTTATTGCTGATCTAAGTTACACAGGAAAAGGAAATACAATTGAATAATTTTGCATTTCTACTATGCCTTTGCATAGAAGTGCATCACAGCAAGTTTAATAAATTGCTGTCATAAAACAAGGTCTCAGTAAGTCTTTTACTCTTCTCAAATGGAGACAGGAAGCTCCTGCAATGTAAAAGTAATATCCCAGTGGTGAACCACTGCAAGGCTGAAAAGCAAAACATTATAGCCAATGTAAAGAGACTAAGCATCTTTCCCCATGTCTCATAACAGCAAGAGAACAATTGAGGCATGAGTTTATTTTCTAAGATTCTTGGTTCCTTAGGAATGCCATATTGGCTCATCAGTTGCAATGCAAATCACTTCCTCAGGCTACAGAACTTTTTATAATTGGGCTACTTTTGTAGGTATAATCCAGTTTGCATGAATGACTTCTGTCATGAAAGCAAATTCCTCATCTTCCCCTGTGGAAGACATGCAGGCATCAGGTTTGATTACCTGCAGAGGTTTTCTTCCATTTTCACTGCCCTGTGGAATATGAATAGCAGGTGCAACCTTGCGGGTATATTTTCATCTTATTTGTATTAACGAGCCATGGTTTACTTTCAGCTTTACAGAACAATACAGAATGACACTGAACTCATGCACACGTGTGGGGAAAGGATTAAATACATTCAAAGTGCAACGTACAACATAAAAAAATCTGCAGATAGCCTCTGACCCTGCCCTGCATAAGTCTTAGGCAGTACTACAGAACTGAGGGATGAAGGTTCAGCAGGTATAGAACAAACACTGACTTGGAAAAAAAGTCAGTTTACCATTTTTAAAAGTTAGTCCCAGACTGAGGAATCACCTTATTTTTACTGAGTAGAAGGACATTATTACAAACTTAAGCACTTCCCTCCATGTTTGGGTTATTCTTTCTCCAGGGAATGGCAACAGCTTTATGCAGTAGGCTGCTACAAATTCAGTAGAACTAATTGAGAAGGATTTTCTTGTAGCATTTGATTGGAATAGCAGCTGCAACAGCAAGCTGTGATTTCTAAGTGCCTGCTCACTGTTTCATTTTACCTCTTTCAAAATGAACAAGATGCTGCTTGACAAGTGAAGGTGTGAATAAAAACAAACCGTGGAAAATAGTTGCTCTGCTGTGCATCTTGGAAGTCATGGAGTCAGAACTACTAATCCTGCAATTGAGGTATTTTTGTGTCCTGTCACCACATTAAACAGAAAGAACAAGACTGGAATAGAAGAATGTAATTCACATCTAACAACAGTTTGTAGAGATCTAGACATTATGTACAACTTCAGGACTATGATGATGTTAATCTAGCACTAGCATAGAGCAGAGTAACTGGCAACTATAAGATTAGAAGTGACATTTATAGTCATATTTTAAAGTTCTATAATAGTTACTGCTGGCAGTACTAACATAGCAAGCAAAAATATACTAAGATCAAGGCCTATTTTTGTCAATGCTTCTGAGCAGAGTGAGATCAACTGCTGGTTCAGTGCCAGGTATAAAATGTCAGTCCACACCTGTAAATTGATATCTGACTCTAATTTAAAAGTCTGACTAAAAGTCCGTGAAGAAGATGAATCGGGTACTTTTGGGACTTATTTCCCTTCAAGTGTCCTGGGAGAAAGGTTGCTTGAACCAGAGTTCAAGATCATAGCCCACAGGCACATTCATATTGCAGGCATAAAGAATCCAGCATCTGAGGCAAGAATTATTATCCGCTGCATTCAGGGAGAGCACATACCATCCCCTGCTCACACTTCACACAGGGATACAGGCAAGCATGCTTGGCAGTGTCCAGTGTGTCCAGTTCTGGGGCCTCTAACACAAGAGGGAAACGGACCTGTTGGAGTAAGTCCAGAGGAGGGTCATCAAGACGATTAGCTGACTGAAGCAGCTTTACTGTGAAGACAGGCTGAGACAGTTGGGGTTGTTCAGCTGGGAAAAGATAAGGCTCTTGGGAGACCTTATAGTAGCCTTCCAGTACCTGAAGCGGGCCAAAAAAGCCAGGTAAGGACATTTTAACATGGGCATATGGTGACAGGATACGGGGTAATGGCTTCAAACTGAAGGAGAGTGGACCTTGAATAGACATTAGGAAGTAATTCTTTACTGCGAGGGCAGCAAGACACTGCAACAGGTTGCCCAGTGAGGTGGTGGAGGCCCCATTCCTGGAAGTGTCCAAGGGCAGGCTGAACGGTGCTTTGAGCAACCTGATCTAGTGGGAGGTGTCCCTGCCCATGCAGGGGAGCTGGAACTAGATGATCTTAAGTGTCCCTTCCAACCCAAACCATTTTATGATGCTATAACTGTAAGGCAGTGCTTGCAGCTATGAATCCATACTTGATTCAAGTGCATGTAGCTCAACTGTAGGGATCAATTCCTTGCTCCAAGAGAGGGATGCAGATCAGTAAATGCTACATGCCCATTCTCAGAAAAAAATGTTACTAAGAAAGGAAAGACATCAGTTCTGATTGTTTGGGAGCCTGCTGAGCACCAGGATGGTGGCAAGTACAAGTCTGCCATGTTGGGGTTTTTTTGCATCACTGAAAGGCAAAGCCTTCAGCCTTCAGATTTTTTATTAAAAGAACGAAGAGAACTGTGTTAAGCCTTCTCAAATTGTTTGCAGACACTGGCTAAGGACATGTTAGGCTGATGAAAGCTGAACACCATGTCATCCTCAAACATGTTTCAGAACCCAGAACTCCTGTTATAGGTAGAGAGTTCAAATGGTTGATAAGTATTAAGGCTTATCAGGAACACCCTCCTCACCTGCAAAACTACTGGCTGGCACCATGGCTGAGTGGAAGGCATGCAACCACCCCACAGCAAGGTCAATCACTAGTCTTCAGAGAAGTCAAGAAAGCAGTCAAGTGACAGAGACACACGCAAATTCTGCAGGCCAAATAAAGAGGAAGCTGGAAGAACAAAGTACCCCAGCTCCTTGGGGCCACTACCAAGTGCATAAATGTCCCTCAATACATATGCATTCAGCAAGCAAGAGTCCATAAGCAAAACCTCCACACATGAGGAAGTGAAAATACATTTTATTCCCCGGATAGTACGCTTACACCTGAAGCATGAAGCGTACATGTAGATTGGGTTTTAAATTTAATGTTTATTACAACTTTAATAGAAAAGCTGGAAGGGTGCCACTTTCAAGCCAACGTGAACATGAAGCTAATTTTCAGAGTACTTGTGTTCACGCTAGTTGCTGCCAGTTAATGTTACAACTTATTTCAGGTATTTATACCAAAAATTGTAGCTACTTTTTAATTTGTTGAAAAATGTTCATTTCCTCAAGTTGACTGCTTTTAAAGAAAGCAAAAGCTGCAGATAGTAATTCAAACCAGGTAACTAGCATTTATATCAAATGTCTGCCTAAGCCATCCACCTTATTTCTACAACTGTATCAGTTCAGTAAGTAATTTCATCACTTAGTACCAACCTTGATATACAAAGATAAATGAAACTTGATTCAGTTTTGATAAGTAAACAAAAATTCTCATCAGTAAAGCAGGCCAAAATGTGAAATTCCACTTAACTAACCAAAGCAAAAAATATTAATAAACAAGCAAAACCAGCAAATACCCCAAGTTTTGCTAAATGTAATTTAATTTCAGCAACAGCACATCAGGTCCAAGACTGGCACAATAGCACAAGTGCTACAAAGCACAAGATCTATTTGTGACAGGACTGAAATGACAGAGTTCACCTCCAGTTCAGCTCAGCCTTATAGTAAAAACTTTGTATTTGACAAATTACAGTTAGAGTTGGGTATATAGATTGATTTTATCAGATACTTTAATGGCCTAAAAGAAAACCATGCTTAAGGGCTACCTGCAACAACAAAACTAAACTTCCAGTGCTAAAAATTCCAGTTTTATGCTACAAAAACAGGAAGTCAAAGAAATACCTATGTCTTAAGTAGGTTATCATCCTATTCTATCAGAACCCAAGAACACTTTTACTTTTTGTTCACATCATTGTAAGGTGTTTTTTGCATTATGAAGAGTGTGGTTTGTAAGTTAAGATGCAAACAAACTTGAGACAAGGATATCCATATTGTGCCTTGATAAAACAACCCCTATTAAACTATCAGTACACTTAACAACAGCAACACTTCCACAAACAATCACAACATACTCAGCTAACAGATGTGCCATAAAGTGACAGCAGGAAGTTACTCAAGCATCCACTTACTTTCAGAGACAAGATTAACAAAAAATTGTAAGCTATATGCTTTGTACTACCATATGTCCCATTATATTCCAAACTCCACTGAAGTCTAGAAAAGGCAGTCAGTAAGAAAAAAAGCTGTAAAAGAGTTTGATATAATGCACACACCACAGTCTGGTTGAGCTCTCCAGTTTTCATCAGAATGTAGTTACTTATATTCACTCCATACAAGAATTGCACTTAAGCAAGGAGAAGTGTCTTTTCTGCCCTAAAAAAAGCTGAACAGCACCTGACACTCAGAGCAAAGACTCTACTCTGAACTTCTCCCTTCTCCAAAGTGAAAGCTACCACATGCCTGTCTGCTACCAAGGAATCATTCTATAAAAAAAAAAAAACAGTTTGAATTTGTTTAAAACTCCACACAGCAGATCTTGTATGTAACCTGCCATGTATCAGACAAATTCAACGTAACCAGAAAAACAGATACCTATATTGAGAGCTGTTTCCTGTTTGTCCCCTGTCAGAATCCATATCTTAATTTCTGCCTTCATTAGTGTGGCTATTGTTTCTGGAACACCTGCTTGCAGGCGGTCTTCAATGGCTGTAGCTCCAAGAAGCAGTAAATCCTGGAAAAAAGAATTTGAGGGATGGTTGTCTTAAGATAAACCTCTGTTTGGAACACAGTCAAAAAGGAATTAAAGACAGTATGTTGTGCATCATTGCTAATACAGCATTTTGACAAGCAATAGACACTACAATAAGATTCTGGTGTGGCTATTCTACTTCCTCTGCATACAATTCACATTTCAAGAGGTAGAGAACAGAACTGTTTCTGATCAGAAAGGTGGCAATGTTTCAAGTGCAATTAATTGAAGTTGCACAACTCCAAAGCTACCCTATAGATGAACATATATACTAGAGTATTCACTGATCACCACAGCAACATGATGAGTGGTCACAGTTTATATATTTAAGCTCACAAAACAAAAGTCACCTGGCATCACAATTTAAATTAAATTCCCTCCCATAAAATGTACATACAGACTGGATATAATCACTCAAAGCAAAATTTCTTGCAATTATTTATGGATATAATCACTACATTTATGTAATACAAGTGGTATGAACATTAATCAATCCAAGTATTCCTAGTCCACATACAGATGTTTGCCAGAAAATCTGGTCTCAGAACAAATTTAATAGTAAAAAGCTAGCCATATTCTTCTGCAATTCTAAAGCAACTGCTTTAAGAGATTTGGCCACGTTACAAATAAAGTTAGGCAGACAAAAATACCTACAAAATAAACCTTATCAAAAGGCACAATCTACTCAGCAGATTTTAACTTGAAAAGCACTTTAATGATTGCCAAGACATGCGAAGATCTTCAATTTAAAACACATTGATACAAATTTACTTTAGTTATACAGAATAATTTCAGGAATTGCACAACAAGAGTAACAGCTTCTATTCTTTGTAGGAGCTATAATTACTCAAAACAAGTGAAAACAGAGGAAGTTAAGAGGAGCAGTTAGGAGAGCTGAGGTTTTTCAGCCTGAGCACAAGGCTCCAGTGGGACACGACTGTATCCTTTCAATATATATAAGGGGCTTCCAAGAAGGATGGAGAAAGACTGTTTATCAAGGCCTGTAGTGGTAGGATAAGGGAAACCAGTTTGAAACTGAAAAAGGGTATACTGAGGTTGAACACAGAGAAAGAACTTTTCTAAGGGTGGTAAGACACTGGAATAGGTTGCTCAGAGATGCTATGGATGCCCCATCTCCGGATGTGTACAAGGCCAGGCTAGATGCAGCTTTTAGCCGCTTGAACTAATAATGAAAGATGTCCCTACCCACATCCTAGAGGATCTTTAAAGGTCCCTTCTAACCCAAACCCTTCAATGATTCTATGAAGAGGGCATTAGTGCAGCTCCTGCCTGTATGCATCTATGTATGCATAAAGAGAAGGTGAAGTTGTTATTCCCACAGGTAGAAAGGCTGAGCATTAGGCTCAGGTCTTGATAAAGCTTAATTCTTGTTATGATATATTTAGCAGGTAAAGGTAGTAGAATCAACTCATTTAAATAATTTACTTTCATAATAAAAAATATCCTCCTGATGAAATATAAGCTAACAACATTTGAAGGTTACAAATGCAATCCAAGTGTGCAAAGTAGATTGACACCCAAGAGGGAAGGGATGCCATCCAGAGGGACCTTGACAGGCTGGAGAGGTGGGCCAGTGCCAACCTCATGAAGTTCAACAAGGCCAAGTGCAGGGTCCTGCACCTGGGTCAGAACAACCCCAGGCATAAATAAAGGCTTGGGGGAGAATGGCTAGAGAGCAGTCCTGAGAAGAATTTGGGGGTGGTAGTAGATGAGAAGTATGATAACACAGCACAGGAAGCAGAAAGCTGGAAGGAGGTTGGAGCTAATACAGAATTTAGGATTAGAAAAATCACACTGCTACTGACCAACACGAAAGATTACTTCAGGTATTTGTTTAAAAAGCAAGACCAAATCTTTCAGCTATTACTTAGAGGTCTTGGAGTTCTGTTACTCTATAAAAGAAAGTTAGCTCCCATCCTAGACTCAACCTCCTTCCCTCTTCGGCCTCAACTAACTTAAATAACCAACAGCACTCCAGAACTTAACTTGTACTAATATTACTAATATTACTAATACTAACTTGTACTAATACTAATATTAATTTTTAAAAGAAACTGAAGTCTAAAGAGAGTTTTAAATAAGCCACTAAATAAAATGAGAGTGAAATAACTGGAGTGGGGGGAAAAAGCATGAAAAAGTGCAGATGAGAAGCATGCCTACCAACATTTCAGAAAGCAGTAGGACCAACAAGTACCAAAGAAACACTGGCCCCCAGTGTTGATGTTCTAACACTTCATTCGGTACTGGATGACAAAGTTTCAAGCTGGTTCTCCAATATCTACTTCTCTCTTCCAGAATTACAAGTTTCACATCTTGCATGGAGAGCAGCTTTTCAGCTTTTTTCAGTCCACGCAAATCCAGGTCTTGGTGAGAACTTCGTTTTGTCTACAGTGTCTACAACAGTCTTGAGAAAACCTGAACTGTAAGTGCTATACAAATAGGAACAGATTTCTCCTCATACACTAGTACATGGGAACTTGATACAACACAGTGATTTTATACATTATATTTACATTAATTTACACAATATAACAAGATAAAAATGTGATAAAATAGTTTATAAGTAGCAATGACCTTTTATAGTTAGCCTCCGATTTACAAACTAAAATTTGAGATGTCAGAACAGGCTGCCAACTAAGAAGGCCTTTTCAATTTTCCATGAATTAAATTAACAGTTTGGTTTACTGTATGAAGCCCAAATTCCACAGGAAATGACACATGTAAGGGAATCTGTATCTGCTAATCTAAGAAGTACACATCTTACCTTTTCAATTATTTCATAGCATTCCTCTAGCTTCTGAGTTCTGTCTTTCAGAACTGTACTGCTTTCATTGTAGACATTCAACCACTCTCTGTAAGAGTTTTCTGACAGGTCTGCATAAGCAATGCACAAAGTTCTCAGACCTACAAAACAGAAGACAACCATTACACAGTAAAATTACACCGAGGATCAGCAAATTATTAATGCCCTAATGAATGATAAACTCTAACCCACTCGCTGAAGCCAACAGAAGCTTTAAATGCACACTCAAATTCTGAATTCCAGAAGAACTCCCTGTACATTTTTTAAGCATTTGGGTTTTCATAACAGTAAAAACATAACCTGGCTCATTTAGGTCGCTAATGTTGGTGTGAATAAAGGGAGCCTAATGGCTTTACCTTTAGTTTCAGTATTGCAGTCTGGTCTTACCAGAGCAGCAAAAGGGTCACCTTCAATCTTTTTAAGTCAAATAGGAAAGCAAGCTTGGCTATCATGTATTTTTAAGAAGATCAAATTAAACAAAGAACTGGCTACATATTTTGATTGGATGTATTACTTAGTCAAACACGCTGCACAACCAACACTTCCTTTTAGACACTTTTTTCCTTCAATGTATGCACATAATTCACACTAATAATGGGAGTTACACATGCACAAAGGAACAGAGAACAGGGCCTATAAACTATGAAAACAATTTTATTAGATCACTGACAAAAATTAAAATACAGAAGTAATGACTTTTTCCTGGCATAAGTGAACAGGAGTGTGTGCCATAAAATACAAGAGTTCAGTTACTGATAATGCGGGAGTCCGCTAAAAAATTAAGAAGCTGTACAAATAATGTTTTCTGATTTAGGAAGAAAACCAAGGGATCATGGTTTTACTATAATACGAATATTATCTGCTTCTGCAGAAGAGGGAACAAAGCCAAGTACTTCACTGCAAATGGAGGTGCTACATTAGTCGTAACAGACACTAGAGACCATTTCAAACTGTTTTTGATGGCTTGGTCTTCCAGGCTTCTCAGCACATTCAGGCTATCATTCTGCTTCATAAAGCCAAGGACTTTACCCTTTGACCACTCAAGAAAAACCACCTCTAACTACAAAGTAACCGAGGTGTTTGGGGTACTAGATCTCATGCCCTGTCCCTTCATCATGGCCACACAGTATCCCACCTTTTCCTTCCAAACTCCACTTCTCTACTCAAAAGCACACAGGAGTAGGGCATGAACTGCCTTAGGCTTAAAATTAGCCTAGAGTTGCTAATGCTGATTACACACCACTTTATCTTCATAAATATTTGGCACTGCAAACATTAGACAATGCAGAATATGCTGCAAGCAATTCGATCAATGGAATTCTCACGGCACGCTATTTCTCTTACCTTCTGTTGCAAAGTATTCAAGATGACACAGTGTTTGCTCCATGTACTGGGAATCTTTTGAAAGCCTCTCAAAAATTACATTATCCTATTAAAAACAAATTCATTACAACAGAGTAAGTCTACATAAGAAGTTCTGATTTTCTTATTTACAAGATCAAGTGAAGTAACTTGAGTGGACTTGCCAATATAAGAACTCAAGACTATATTTACAAGTAACGCATGTGGGTTTTAGAGACTTTGGTTTCAGTAAGTAATCTTGGTTGTGCCCAGTGGCAGAAACACTACATCCACTTCAAATAAAGGGGACAGAAGCACTTTCTTCCTTCATCCCTTCTTTCCATAAAGGGGTCTCCATTGCGGGGTAGTACAGAACACTTCCTAATTAATAAGCAGATATATTGATTTTCACATAACATAAGTCTCTAGTCTTACTCAGTACACAAGCTTCTTGCAACCCTTTCTAGAAAAGATTCCTATTGATGTTAACAAACAGAAGGCAGAAACACTGAACAGGTTCTACCACAAAATCCTCTCTGAAATAACCTTTGTCCTGCAGTGACTTTCTTGATCTCTAAATAAAAGGGCAATTGAAAAGGCACAGATAACAGCTTAAATCAAAAGGCAGCACCATCACCCATGTATCTAGAGTTGATGGATTTTATTCTGCAACTACCACTTGCTACATACATGTAAAATAGATAAAGCCTGGTTTTGCTCAAAAATGTACTCTTAAGTAAAATAAACATGCCTACATCTATCACTGACTAGAGACAGGCACACAAAAAAAGTAATTTATAATGAAAGCAACAGCATGGGAAAATATTCTAACACTGAAGAGTTCATATAGAATAGGCAATTAACTTAGTTTAATGAGTGGTGGATGCAGCAGAACATAAAAGACAAAACACTGTATTACTACTACTACTACTACAACCCTTTTGCTCTTTTAAAAGTCCAAATCTGCTCACATGGAGGGTGGCATGACATTTTTTTACTATAAACTCTCCTGTTCACCATCCCTTCCAGTACTGCACTTCAATAAACTGTGCATACAAGCATGGTATGAGCAGTGACTGAAGATCAACAGTTGAAGACCTGAGCAGTCCTACTGCCACACCGGCGTGAAGCTGGCACACCTTTACCAAATCAGGGGAGTTAAAATGAAGCAACAGAGCAGTGCACCCAGAACTGTATGTCAGGACAAATTCAAGTAAACCACATTCTTACAAAAATTAGAATATAGTTCTCCTAGTGGCAAAAAGCCACCTCCACAGTTTTCCATTGAAATTAGAACCAGTCTCTGTCTGTGGCCCATGCTAGTTTTGCAGCCTTTGTACTTTAAGTTATTACTCTTGTCAGGGAAAACTGAAGCACAACATGGTGCAAGTCACAATGACAAATAGCAGCACATACAGAGATGCAACAGAGCCAGATCAAGAGTCAACCACTTGAGAATGGGTTTTAGTGTAACAGGCTGAGACAACAGCATTTGGTCTCGCTCCTGAACTGCTGCTGCACGGCTGGGTGAAACCCTGCCTTTGTGTAAGTTAAGAGCACTGCTCCCATTTGTTTCGGGATTTCATCGGGGCAGTAGAAAGCCGAGCAATCCTCCTGCCTGCAAAAAGAGTCGGATGAAGAATGACAGATCTTTTCCATCACTTGGCCCTACACAGAAAGCCAACAGGTATTATGTATGAGACATGAAATGCCAGCATCAGTCACAGCTGTTGAAACAGTAACTGGTAGTGTTAGGTCTCCATTAGATACCATAATTACTTACAGCCCCTTTGCAGTAGAGACGCAGCTGTCCTGCTGGAGTTCGAACAATCACTGACATTCTCTTCCTGTTGCTATTGAAAGAAAAATACTCATCACTATGACTAATGAAAGAGAGTCCTGCTCTGCCAGTGAATTTCTTTCAGATGTGTTTAGTGCATCTGAGAGCAGGTAAGATATAACAGTAGTAACTTAAAATCCCACAGTCCTTGACAGTGAGGAGAAATACTAAACTGCCCATTTCCAGCTTCAGCCCTATGGCTCCCATTCCTGAGCACTCAAACAGAACACAGACTTGCACCCAAATGTGAGCAAGATGGTAAAAATATCTCCTTAAAAGAAGGGCAGTCACATTTATGCATAACTTTTCCTTATTCCTCAAAGCAAAATTGTTTTGGGGCGTCAGGTTAGAAACAGAATCATTATGGCTGAATATGTATTTATTATAGGTGTTACAGACATTGAAATAACAACCCACTGACAAGGGCAGTTACTTAATATCTTAACTCAAAATAATGCAGAAATGCCATACAAAGGAATTATGGTATAGACCAGTTCTTTTCTTCCCTATAGGTTCTTTATATTGGTCTAACAAGATCTATACATATTTGGGATTGTGTAGAACAAAGTAAGACGCTCTGAGCAAGGCTGCATATCAAAACAGTCAAGTTTGGGGCATATTTTTAAAATAAAGGTAAACAGTAGCATACTGTACATAAATGATTAACAAAGGAAGGTAGGCAAGAATATATTACTTTTTTTTAAAGATCAATCTTGGCATTGCACTTATCTCTCCTTTAAAAGGGCCAGTGGAAAATGCACCTTGTAAGAGGATGCAAGCAAGTCAAATTTCATCAAGAGAACCTTAAGAATATGTGGTTTCATATTCAAAATAAGTTATTTGTAACTATAATTATTTTCCTTAGCAAAAGAAGAACTCGGAAGCATCCTCCTCCCTCATTCCTTTCTTGCCAATATGATCAGAGTGTGCAGCAATCTTCCTCCTTCTCCTCTGAAGTTGCTCTGGGAGATCTAGCTCCTTTTCAGGGTTCAAAAGCCATGGGTAAGAAATTAAGCTCTTAGCATGTAGGATCAGATAAAATAATCCTTTCTGAGACTTTCTAAAGAAAGTCTGGAAGGAGAGTAATCAGCTCTGCCCAGGTATTCTGCAGCAAGCTAATGACACTGAGAAACCTCCTTGTGCTTCTTGAAATCTAATTATAGGGGCTCCCTTGCTGGTCAAGTGGGAAGCTGCTACACACAGTGAAGAGGTAAGATAGCTTGTTTTCTGCTGCATGCAGACTACAGCTACTATGGACACCAAGGTAGTGGTCAACTTGTTAGAAACCCTAAAAGGTACCCTTCTAACACCTTTTTAAATATTCCCACAAGTAGCCTAAGTAGCTACATTTGGAATGAAAAGGGGAAAGTAGCCAATAATCTTCAAAGCAAGCTGGGACACAAGAAAAGCTGGCTACCCAACTCTTCCCTGACTTCAGTTTTACATACTCCTTTAGAGCAGAACAAGCCAATCTGAAGAGGGCAAAAAACAATGACTTCAAGGGTTGAAGCCACAGAAAGTCAAAAAAACCAGCAAGAAATCCTGCTGACTACCACTACCCAAACTGACAAAACTTTATCAACTGACAAAGACCAAGCACCTTTTATCATCTCCAGTCATTTAAGGGCCCAATTCATCACATAAAGCTTCTTGCTACCCATCCTAACAAGTTAGAAGTGCTTGCAAAGTTTAGTTTTTCATAGCTGGAGTGATTCTTCAGAAGGGGCACCAGGAAGCCCTCCAGTTGTAGATTCCACCTACTTAAAACCAAGTAATCTACAGAAGCACTAAAAAAGTGCAACAGCAACCTCAAACCATGTCCTTCAAGTAGATAAGTGACATACCAGAAAATCAACAGAATGACACTTTCAGGGCAGGAATTTCTCAATAAGCCAACAGAGCTGGAGTGGCAAAGAGAGCTTCACGCTCACATGCCAAAAGCCACCAGTATGTAAGAAGCTCTGTTATAGCCCTATATTGGAAACAAGGAGATGAAGGAGCAGAAAAAAAATTAAGGAAATTCAGCTTTTGTACTGCATCAGCTGAATCTTTTTATTCTCCATAATATATTAACAAACATGGTTTTCTTGTCACCCTGCATTCAGGGTATCAGAGAAAAACTTACCTGGAAAACTCCAGCACATTAAGAATTTCAAACGTTTTTTCTTTTCCGAGCTACAAAAGAAAGCATGTACTATTATAGGTATACTTTGCAGTACGTTCACCCACGTGTAAACATGCAAGTTGGTTAAACATCTTTGTTTACACAGCCCAGGGTAAATAAATGTGCTAATAGCTCCCTCTTCTGGTGAAAGTGATACAGAGCGCTATTTAATGAAAGCATTCTAATAACTTCAAAGTCTAATATCGTTTCCTCCATTTACTATTTTTACTTTCTTTTAAGGAACTAATACCTTACTCTAGACGTACAAGCATGCTCTGAAAGTTAAACTGCATATTTACTTCCTAACAGCTGTCAACTAAGAGGCATATTACAGACTGTGAGGATTATTCCAAGTTAAAATAAACACACTGTCCAGATTTGGTATGACAATAACCTTTGCTGAACTACCTTAATATTTCTTTTACCTGAATTTACAATCAGATGTTATTTTTTGCGGCAAAAAAAAATTGTTAATTGAGGAGTTATTCCTGTTATCATGAACAACTGTTTGCTGGGGTTGAGTGTGAGGAGCCTGAGGAGTGCAGAGGACTCAGAAATGCCTTGCCATTCCTAATGTACAACAGATAGTCGGGGCAATGGGAGTTATTTGAGTCTCAGAACTCCAATATATATGTAGCATGTGGTTAAAGAAAGGGCTGTAGCAAAACCTAATCACAGTACAGAGTTGTGTCCTATGAGGCACATACCAATTAGCAGTATCCCCAAGGACAAAAGCTATTTCCAACCCATGTTGCATGTACTACCACAGATGCAAGACAATGAGGAGAGACAAGAACCACTGGGAGCAACAGCTTTTCTTCTTAGCTTTAAAGACTGAGCATGCTCCCAGCTTGGCCTGTATGAGGAGCACAGAGTTAAGGTGAGGTGTCCCTGGGTCTTCCTGCAGAAGACAGAAGAGCCTAGGTATTTCTAGATTGCACTACTACTCATCCTCAACTCTTCCCCTTAAACTAAGCAGCAGTTTTATGAGTAGTTCTAAATAGTTTATGCCAAGTCCCAGAAAGATAGATGTTTCAAGTGCTTAGCTTGGCAGTGTACCAATAAGCTTGAAAGTGAACACTGAGAAGACAAAAATACATCACTTATTCTTACTAAGTTCCTTACTATGTATTCCAGAGACGAAGTTCTCATACTAGTTGCACCTGTTTAATCTAGAGCCATTTTCACTTAGCCTGCAATTTAAGTCAGAATATGGCCCCATGAGTTCGAGACTGCCAGTGTCAACACTAACCCGTTAGCTACACGTGCCTGCACAGAGCTTGCTAGGCTTCTTCTACTGGAGATCTTATGCAGAAGAAAAATTCCATTTTAATACAAGAAATCAAACATTTTTCAGTAATGATTAAACATAACAGTTAAAAAATCTTCCAGACACATCTGTGCTAGCCACACAAGGGATATTATCTTCAAGCACAACTGCTATCGTTTCCCATATAAATCTTACAAGGAGCAGCTGAGAGAGCTGGGACTGTTTAGCTGGGAAAAGCAACAGCTGAAGAAAAACCTTATCACTCTCTACAACTACCTGGAAGGAGGTTGTAGCAAGGTGGGTGTTGGTCTGTTCTCCCAAATAACAAGTGACAAAACAAGAGGAAACAGCCTCAGGTTGCACCAGTGGAGGTGGGCAGATTGCATATTAAGAACAATTTCACTGAAAGGTTTGTCAGGCACTGGTAGTACCCAGGGAAGTGGTTGAGTCACCATCCCTAGAGGTATTTAGAAGACATGTAGATGTGGTAGTTAAGGATATGGTTCAGTGGGGGACTTGACAGTATTAGGTTAAGGGTAGGATTTGAAGACCTTGAAGGTCTTTTTCAACCAGAACTATTTTCTATTCTGGTCTATGAAATGTACCAGTAAAACCTGCAGCTTCCTATTGCCCGTCCCACACAGAAGGTCAGAGGACTTAAAAATAGAGTAAACTCTTCCCAGTATGAAAAAGCCTTTTGCATGTAGCATCCTAAAGGCAATCTCACAAGAACCACACAGGAGACATTCACACTCTGCATGAGCTTGGCAGCCTGTGTCATGCACATTTACTTACCGCATCAATGATAACTGAATGTGGAGTCCGTGCTGTGAAGACATAACCAAGTTTTTTTGCTCCTTTCACTAATGCCCCTTCATCTGCCAATACAAGAAAAGCTTAAATGTAATCTGGTATGTAGAAGAGGTCAGCAAAACACTTAGATATGCCACACTGCTGAAACACAGAAGGCCCCTCTTCCCCACATACTTTCACACCTTAGGGTTGCTAGAGTAGCTCTGCACACTTTTCTGCAATAATATTCACACTTGAGAACTACCAAGGCCATGTCATACCAACTACACAAACTTCATAATCTGTATAAAACATCCTGTAACTACTGAAGCATTAAACCCTATGGTTGTGGAGGACTCATACTTTTCTACATGAAAAAGAAATACCTGTTCTGAAAGCAAGATCAAAGCTGTGTTATTCTCAGTTTCTACAATAGTCCTTTAATCCATTTCCTGCTGTAAAGGCACTAAGTTCAGGTGCTATAGAAATAGTAATTATCTTCTGGAGACTAAACTGGCCAATGTCTTTAAGAGCTTAAATAACCAAGCTGAAACCAAAGCCAACACCTCTGTCCCTAGTATGTAGTTACACAGCTTCACTAAAGAGCAAGTGGCATTAAGAACAACCACCACAGAAGTGTATTTAGTGCTCAGCTCAAGCAACCATAATGTCTCTACAGCTTCCTTAAGTCTCCTCTCATCAACACTGCTCATCAAATTCATCAACACAGACTAGAGCTACCCTACATGGGCTGCTCACCTAACTCTCCAGACTTTCCATTAAGACAAACAGAAATGCTGCTGCTTTATGACTCAAAACATCACTACCACAACGCTAAAAACATCCCCAGAAATAGAACAAATTTGATGGGGAGCAGGGATAGCCTTCTGTTCTGCATTTTGGCCCTTCTTGTTTTGTACCACTGTGTTGCCTGAAAGAAGAAATGAGTGAAGAGAAGGCCCAAATACAGCCAAGATTCTGCTCTTTGTTGTATAAATGTATTCTATCTGTGTAAAGCAACATGGGAAGCTTCTAGATGAAGAAAAAGTTTGTACTTGTGCCAAATGCAGCAAGTAACTGTTCTCTGCAGAAAAAAAAAAAACCAAGACAAAAACCAACAGTATTTCCATAGGCCAGGTCTATGTAGGAAGACAAGTCACTGAAAGCTTTACTTTTGCTTTTCACCCCTGCAGAAAGAGGCTAGAGTAGACAGTCTCATGACAGCAGAAGAGACCATAAGCCTTGCCTAGCTCTACAGAAACATCATGGATTTGAAAGTTTTGTATGAAGTATTCAAAGGCAGTTGTGTGCTAGTGGCAGAAGATGACAGATCTACTGCTAGCGTCATGGAGGACATCCTGTTTTAAATTCAATCACTTTTAAAAAAATGTCTGGACTTGCTTTTCATCCCCATCCATCCACTTCTACCCCCTCACTCCTTCCCTCCCCTGAAAGACAAGAACAACCAACCTGGAGAAGAGGCCTGGTAAATTATTGTATTTCCTTGTCTCTCAGGAACAACAGTATGACACACGGCCAGCAGAGTCAGGAACTCCTTTATGTGCACAGCTGTGGGCTAGACAGGACATCAGGAGAGTTAGGTTTAGTATTACACACATACTGAGAGGCAGCTGTTCACTAACCTGAGAAGACCTCTTAGGTACCACAGACAAAAAAACACCACAACTCTGTCCTCTATTTATAGTAGCTGTCTTGGTCACAGAACATCAATACAGCAGAGTTAAGGGCCAGCAGCAGCAAACTAGCATGCTAATGATCAAGACCCCACTTAAGCTGCAGAGAGCTGGGAAGCCAGAATATTCACCCACCTTCAAATATAAAAGCATTCATTTTGGAGATCCCAAAACTTCATATAGGCAAAGATGACTGGCACAAGACACTGATCATAATCAAGCAATAGGAAATACTACTTTGGTAGCTTTCACTGCACTCCTAGTAATGAGCATTCAGAACTTTCAGCAGTTTATTAGTCAGTAGAAGGCAACATCACGTGCTCTTCCACAGGCATACATTATCCAGTCAAGCAGAAATTTGATGGTCCCTACACATTTAGCATCATGAGAACACACAATATAAAACATTGTTCACAAACTGCCATCCCAAAGTGCTAAAAGAGACACCAGGTCTACAACTCAATGAAGACGCTACGACACTTAAATCACAGGCCTCTAATCAGCAAATTCTGGTGACTGTAGCTACAGTGACTTGAAACAGAGTCCCCCATCCCATTCTTTCCACCTTTGCCCTTGGCACAGCATTTCCCATCTCACAGCGTCAAGAATGATACTCAGCTGCCCATCTCCCAAACTTCTTTAACAACTTCATCCACAGTTCACACAGATACTTGGCTGAAACAGCTGAAGTGAACACGTTCCCCTTCCACTCTGCTGTATCTGTAGCATCCACAGTTGGTAGCATCAAAATCTGAAGTCACAGCAGCCATTTACTCAGTGACTGAGTCAGACAAACTTAGCAATTCTACAGAATTGCAGAAAGCCTTGGCTGACTTTGTGAACTCAGAATTTTTTTGCATATGGAAATACCATCTAGTTTCCAAAGTTTTCATTAGCATAGAATACTTTATATATACTCTGCCTTAACAGAGCCACTACAAAATCAAAAGCATTACAAGAGCTCTTAGTGCAAGGTCAGGCCAAAACCCCACTACTGTATTAGTAAATTGAAGGTCAGACAGAATATTCTAGTAAAATAGGATCCAATTCTTTCAAACACAGAATTAAAAGATGCTTCTACACAATTTATTTGGCATGTTTCACAACATAAAACGGTTACAATGTTCAAAAGAAACTTTTTCCTGTGAGAGCTACGTGATTCCAAAAATCCTCTTATGTTAGAGACTTGTATTACATACATTTTTCTAGAAATATATGCTGCATTACTACCTGAAATGCACCACACAATCATTTTACAAAACCATTTAATTACACAGAACTACTGAGACATTAAAGACTCCTTCATTTCCCACTTAGAGGGGCACTGAAAATGCAACTTCTCACAGTTAAGCCAGCAGCATCCACAACTGCCTATCAGCCATGTTAATGTTTCTCTTCCCAAGCCAAACTGTGTGACAAAAACAAAGTTTTGGTCCATCTCAGGTCCTATGTCAGGGACAACACCAAGAAGAGGCAAAAACTTGAGTTTGTTTGGGTTTTTTCAATATGGTGCACATAGCATACTTGTAGGACAGAAACACACTCACAACAGCAAGGTTTAATTAGTAGGAAGTAAATTACAATAAAACTACAAAACAATGTCAACCAGCAAGTGTATTAAAGCATGTAAACAAAAATAAAGCTTACCAGAAAGAAGCATAATAAAGAGACTGCAGATCCACTACTTATATTTTTTACTTAATGTGCTTTGACATTAATATTTTCAAAATAACTATTTCACACAGGACCTTTATCTTTGCATACCAAAACTTCCAAACTGTATGCTCACATGCCACTAAAATAACAAATTGTAGCTTTTGACATGCTGGAGAGCAGATGCTGTGTTCAAGAAAATTAACAGAATATAACCAGAGAGTGGCGTGTGAAATGTTAAGTCCACAGCAAATTGCTGGTCAAGAGGTTACTGCTGCTCTATTATTTCCAGTGAAAGTAATGAACGTAACTCCATCTCAAAACGCACAGCCTGCCAGATTCTCATTTCAGCATCCACTGCTCCAGACCTTTGATGTCCTTCCTACACATGTACCACCTAGTCCCATACCCTTTCATAACACGTGTTCCACCAGCTGGAAACAACCTGTCTCCGGTCATGTAATAGATTTTAATCCTTCCTACATACATATTTCTGCTTTCAAGCTAGCAATGTAATTTGTTGCTGTCTTGGTATTTTCACAGCTCACAATGGATTACATGGCAATCTTCCAATTCTATAGCAAGAGATCACCAGACAGAGGCAAAGTTTATCATGTCAGCTCCTCCACACAGCTGTCATTTGTTTCCTTTCTATATTGTTCCAGCACTGACAATATTTCTTGTCAGTGCTGGAATGCATCAGGACAGAGAACTCAAATTCCTACTTCAGAGCTGTGAATAGAAAATTATTAATGGCTTCTATGGCAAAACAGACCAAGCTTAACCACAGCATGAAACAGAAGTCCCACGGGCTACCTGATTCTGCTTTATTACTTATTTTCCTCTGTTAAAGAAAGATACTTAAATTCTTACTGATGGCATCCAAGACATTCCTTGCCTGCTCGTTTGTCAAGTTCAGCTCTATTTCTTCCCACCCCATTTTCCCCTTCTCTATTTATCTGTAGCAGACACAAAGTTTGCATATTTTAGTCTCTTGTTCATCTCTCCACAGGTAGCTCTCGTTCTAAGTGCCTTCCCCATATCTTTCTGTGTGCCAACAGCTCTAAAGCTATTGCTTCTTTCTTAATGTTTTTGCAAAGATCCATGGAACACATGGTGTACAACCAACTATCCCAGGCAACATACACAACTGATTAAACTTACTTTGCACTCTGCCCCTACAAGCAGAGAGCTACAGACACATTGAGACATAGTCTCGTATTTCTGAAAGCAGTTTCTGGATTATCTACAAAATATTATCTACCCCAAAAGCGAAACTCCCTGTCTAGGAGGCACAACATTATCCCTTATCGAGCAAGGCACTGATCACTGGTCAGGCAGCTGTATGACAAGCTTTCATCCCTTTGAGTTCTCCCTTGTTTAAAGGAGTTGAAACTTCTCTAAACTCCTGAGTTGAAACTTGGTCTTTTGGTTAGCAAACTGCACTCTGCAGAGCTACATATCTGCACATTTGTCACACGTGTCCTTATCTGGGCCTCCTCACTGGAGACAGAAAATGCATTATTCTAGCCAGATGTTCACAGCCTGATAAAGTTACAAGGAAGTTGCATGTGAAGTTAAATATATTTATTCACCTCTCCTTTTTATTATAGCAGTATCAGATGAGTGCTTCCATTCACAGTACATGCAGATGAGCAGAAGTGAGAGGCTTTTGAGTATGTGGCCTAGAAATAGCCAATGGGATATTAAGGTAGAGTATAACAACCTGAGCTTACTTATTACTATGAATAAATACAGCACATTTTGGCAGCTAGTAAAATACCTACCTACTTCATTACCAGGAAGAATTATGACTTACTGTCTCAAAAAGATGTGAACTTTCCACTGTTTTGTTCGTTAAAATACCTGAAGAACCGTGTGAGGACACAGGTATGTTGGACATATCTAAACACTGAAGTTGGTAAGGCTGGAGATGATCAGAATATTTCAAGCACAGACTCAATAGCATTTTAAAATCAATATAATTAAATGCAAGTTTATCTTGTCCAAAGACACCAAATTGGATCTACTATTAAAGATATTGCCTTGTACTTGAGCAAAAGTAAATGTCCCATGTGCAATAAGGGCAAAAGTAGAAGACTAAAAAGTATTACTCATCAAGCTATAACAATTAGTCATCTGTAAACCAGTATGTTTTGACAGTTTTCAGGCAACAGTTATTGTTTGAACTGAAGCCTCCCAGAGGTTCTCACCACCTGAGTGTATTTTCCCCCTACTCTATTTTAAATTCCAGTTTTTCATTTTAGCAGTGATATGCTTTTCTTGTCCTGCTTTCCTAAGGAATTAAGAATCAGCAGAAAAGAGCAGTCATTTCAACAAAGCCTGATAAGATTTAGTTCCCAACACTTAATGAAAATAAGCAGAAATATGGGAGATTTAAATGAACACCTTCATTGAGGTAAAGGCTCAACATGAACACAACAGTTACTCCTTCTGCCTGACCAGCTGCTGAACTACTCATCACACAAACTACTGAATAAATTCATGCATCTGTACCTATACAACTTGCTGCTTCTTGCCTAAGCAGTAATTTGCAGGCCACAGAAGAGTTTCTATGTGAATTGGAAATAGAGGAAGTTCAAAGACAATCCAGGAAGATAATAGAAGTCTAGGACAGGACCAAGCTTACTAATTCTTTCACTTCTTGACCTTCTTCCCCACTCTCATTTCATCAGGGTAAAAAATAACCCCACACCAAACAAGCACGCATCTCCATTCTGAGTTTATTCACAGCACATGAGCAACTCTCAAGCACAAGATGAAGACCACTTAACATATTCAGCAAACTGTCTTTTAAGTTTTCGGAATTAACTGTTCTTTTCTTATTCTACTAAGAGTTAACACCATTTTCCCTACAGAAACAAGCCAGCATCATGGTCTTGGCACTTCTGCACAATCTGTTCAACAGAAGCTGTTACAAGGAGAAAGCACAGGCAGACAAACCTGGGTACTTTCTTCCACATTAAAATCCCAGAGAAGCCAAGAAAAACCTCCACATGTTTTTAAGACAAGTTATTTTTCCTTGGAACACTTCCTGCAGGGCAATAATTCTTTGACTGTTAATCAAAAGTGGACTTGGCCATCAGTCACCAGTGGCCCAGAAGAGCTATGAAATTTAAAGGCAATGCAGGATGTTAAAAATCTTCCTAGCAGATGGAAGACAGACTCATGAGGACAAGCACATTAATTTTTATTTTCAACTTGGAAAGAAAATTACTTGGCACTGTGACAGCTCTTAACACTTGTGACTGGATTGAAAAAAACACAATCTTCAAGACCAGAGCAACAAGCACATACTGAGTGATTGTGAGAGAGTAAAGTGACAACTTCAGCTGCCAAAGGGCAAATGTTGAAAGGGAATTCATTGCCCAGCTGCGTACAGCATCATCTGACCCCACAAAGCAGCTTGTGCTAGAACACTTTAGTTTTATCACTTCAGTTCCCTAAATGAGTACAGACTGTCAGACATCTGTAAATGCAACTACCTACTAGCTATGAAAACTAAGACACTAAGGAGTTTTAAGGTGCATAAACTGCTTCCTTATGCCTAACAGCTGACCTCAACACATTGATGCAGTTTTACAAATGGATCTCAGCTTCCTAAGCAAACTGTGACACACAGTCCTTACATTCTTGTGTCTGTGCTAAATCACCACTTGTCAGTGGGTGGCATCCATCCTTCCAGTACAGCCAGACTCCGAAAGATGTTTTTGACCTACACAAGGTACACCTTGAGTCTTATCAGCCAGAAGTTTTCCCACTGATTGTCAAAGGGCCAAGTTAACAGCGTGCTCAGCCCAACAGTCAGCGGTACAGTGACAACAGCATTTCTGTTCAAGTTGCCAGCCAAAGGGAAACTTGATGCATAAGTGCTCAACATGTAAAGAACAAAGACTTCTATCCAAGCTGTCTAGACTATGTGGCACTAAAGGAAGCTACCAAAATCCTTTATTTGCCTGATACAACAGCAAATAGTCCTTCTATCTCCGAAAGTAGAAGCTCTACCCAGAGGAGATCAAAGAACAGTTACCCCAAAGCTAAAGGACCATCTCAAGGCTAGATGAGAAAGTCCATCTCACAGTCCACTTAGTGTGTCTGCTTTCCTAAGTTTATTAAAATGTACCAAAGCACTTTTCTGTGTATATGCCTAAAGCAACAATCAGGAGAAAGAGCTTAAACACACTTTATCTGTAGTCTACCCTTAAACCAGTAGCCTTCCATTCAGAATCAGTACCTGGAGTCAGCAACTGCCATAAACCGTAACTATACCCATATATAAAGAAATAGAACACAAAAGAAACAGCCAACACAAGCCTTGGCTGCAAGTAATCTGCACTGGAAGCACTTCCCATAACACACAATTACAAAAGCCACACGGAAAACCAACACATTGTCCTGGCAGGGCCACCATCCTGAAGGTTTGAGCACAGGAGCCATCTTCAGGCTCTATCTCCAAAAGGAATATGTAGTGACATACAAAATAAATACTCCTTCAGACCTTTACACCATGCTGCACTTCAACTTCTGAAGTACCATAAAGCAAAACAAAAAGAAAAGCTTTGATGCACTTTAACAGTAGGTTCTAACTGTACTTTAGATGCTCATCTCAAACCTAACCAGTCTAGTTAGAAGTTACAGTCTAAGGAGAGCAATCAGCTAATTGAGTTTGTACTTGCCAATACTCAGATCTCCTACTGAGAGAGAAAGTTTGTGCAGAATAGAAGGGTTCTAATTCTAGCAATTGACTTACATTGTCCATTGCCCAGTCAGACCTTCCTAGCTGTATGGTTTCTGAAAAAGCAATGAACTGACATTCTCTTAAGGAATAGGTCCCTCAGGGACATAAGCAGTTAGGCTAAGATCACTAAGTCTCAGGCTAAGCCTAAGCAGGTAATTAAGTCTATCTTACATCCTCTAAGCCATTGAAACTCTCAACATTTGCAGTATTTAAAGCAGGTCTCACTCCAGAACCACCTTGTAATGTTCTGGATTACTTTTTAAAATAGTATTTTAACAGTATGGATGTTTGAACACTCCAAGTAGTTTTTCACTTTAAGAATTGTAATTTCTACCATCATTTGCTGTAAGACACTATCTTCCCTATACACTAGCTTATAGGAAGCTGTTTTGTTGCTACCTGGTACCCATATCTAGCTCATGGTTTCCTTCCAGCAGTAAGACAACTGAACAGAAAGGGGCTGTAGCAGCTACTTTGTTTCCTTTTTCCCCACTCTATCCTTGCATCTGTGATTACATGACACACCATCAGAGCAGACTTGATCACACAACTAGATTTGTTTAGTATCCAGTTTCAAAGACGCCTAGAATAAGGTGTTTAAGAGACATGATATTCGAAGAGTAGACTTACATGGTCATTTTCAATGTTTTGCAGAAGTCTTGGGTCATCAAATTCACATGATTCACTGGTGGAAGGAGGTAGCTGGCTGCAGAGCAAGACAAGCATACTCAAACATAACAGTGGCAAAATTTCCAATCTTAATACTTCATCTATTTTGTTGGGAAGCAAAGGAAAAACCAAGTAAGATTCCACAGTCTTTGGAAGTATTGAGAAAAGATCAAATGAGTAATGCACAAAGTGATGAAAATGAGCAGTTGCTTCTTCAGAACTGCAGCAAGTAATCCAAAATGGTTACACTTGAAAATGTAAGTGAAAAGATTCAAATGTCAACGCACTTCCCAGGACAGAGACAGCAGAAGCTGTTAATCCTACTTGAAATACATGGATTTCAAGTGACTTGCTTTCCAGACAGGCAAAAGATCAGTATGCCTAAGCTCCCTCTAGTCAGCCAGTTCTGCTTTAAGTTAATCCCCAAAAGATTTTGAGTACCACAAATTAGTACATGGAAGAAACTCTTCCACAGAACTGACTAGAAGTGTATAAGGACAGAAAATACATCAATGAAGGAAACAGCAACTACTGAAAAAAAGAGGAGCAAAAAGAGGAGCACCACAGAAATCACATCTCAGCCAAAGTAGCAACCTACTGTCATACTGTATCACCTTCTGAAAAGGTGATCATAGAAATGAGACGGACCAGTGGAGAAGCCTAACTTAATTCATCAGAAAGTGGCTAACAGCAGTCAGTGTCTGTTTCTTCAGTGGGAACTCACTTCTTAACCTGTATTTGCCAAAACCACAACAGCCCTCTCTGGCTCTTCTCCGTCTTCCTACTAATCTGAACACCCTACAGCAACACCCATGTAACACTTCACTCCTTTCTGTAGAATGGGACAGAACCATCACCTCTATTCATTAAATCCCTGAATAAAGGAGAGGTTCTGTTGACATGAGATACCTCCATATCAAGCTCTTTTCCAGCTTAATCATTAAAGCACAGCATTTTAATAAAGAACTTCCCTTTCTTTTCCTTGTCAGGTTTGAACTTTGTGATTGCCAAGAGTAACACTCAGTCTTCCAGCTAGAGGTGAGGTAAAGGAGGTTACTTGTAGCTTGCAACTTGGTTGCCTGCAGTTATAAATAAGCACTACATTAGCATGAATCCTAGCCACCCCAGCAACTGCCTATCCCTCTAACCCCCTTTATCTACCATCTCCCTATGCAGAAGATCCACCCACCAGCTTTGCATTAGACTCCTGCTGGAAGAGCATTTTACTCAAACACATTGCTCCCTTGGGCTTCTTCCAGTTCCAAACTGGAAAGCAGTGTTTATATTTTCCCCACTCTGCTATGCAGAATATAAGCATCTTAAATATCTATTTACCTGAAGTCTTCTGATGAACGCTCTCTTTCTAGCTCAGGAAAGTGGCTGAGGGGTAAAAAAAACAACAACAAAACAAACATTTATTTCACTTTGCAAACCAAAAAGTAGGTATAAAGTAAAGAGCAATGAGTCACACATACAAACATATGCTGAAACCATGGGTTCAGCTGTTCACACATTTGAACTAAGTTCTCTGCCTTTTGAGGTATCTAATTTAGCTATCATGAAACTCAAAGCTTACTTGCATAGAGATCTTAAGACTACCCATTTAAAACTAAGCAAAGACTAAGATTTAGTATTCAAGACTCAAAAGGCCAAGTGCTACAAAACACGCTCTTGCCTCAGAGGGATCCTTTGGACAGAAACAGAAGAGAAACAATAGGGGGGTATCCCTCCCATGCAGGGAATATTAAAATATACAACTACATTTACAGCTACATGGCTGTCAAGAAATTCTGGTTCACCTGAAGTAACAGAAACCTGGATTGACAATTGCTACCCCTAAGCTGCATCTTCTTTCTCTCTGGAAAGGCCAAAGGTTCTTTAGCACTCCTGCTTTAGTTTAATCATGATTAGGTAAGTTAGAAAGCATGCAATTATTTCTCTTTACTTGATCTGAAGTACTCACCAGGTCTGCATGTCATACTTTGTGTTGCACAACATGAAAATGAAAGCTAGTAACTGAGACCACAAGATACTAAAATACAAATCGAAGAACAGAATTGTTCTAATCCTGTCTTGATATAGAAATATGTACCACTAATAAGCACGCATTAAGCTACGGAGTTTCTAAGAGTCATACCTACCCATACGTCACTCCAGCAATACTACATTTCTTAAAGGTCATGATATTGCATGTTAGGGTACCTGTTTTATCAGAAAACAGGTATTTTACCTGAAAGAAAAAAAAAATTGTGATTTTCTATCTTCAAAGTAACAACTCTCGAAGTGGAAAACTGATTAAATATCATGAAAATTCTGAGAGGCATATGGCTCAAGTGTTACAGTATGGGCCAGGGCAGCTTAGTTTGTCTTACAAAAGCTACAGGAAAATAATCAGGAAAGTTATTTAACAGCATTACTTCCTCTTTATTCCTAAATGCAGGAAGGCCCAAATAGAAAGTATCAATTGCCAAGGCTCTAGTGTGGTCAATACAGAGGTACTTGCTTGTGCTAGTGGAACATTCACCAAATGCTTAAATGTACTAATCTCAAACAGCAAGGCTGGAAATTAAAGCACAGAATTTTAAGATTGTTGAAGAAACACTGGAATTTAGCACACTGAGGAAATTGTGTGTTCCAGAGATCACCAGGAATCTGTTGGGAGGCTTTTTCCACATAAACAG
Source organism: Apus apus (assembly GCF_020740795.1). Taxonomy (NCBI): domain Eukaryota; kingdom Metazoa; phylum Chordata; class Aves; order Apodiformes; family Apodidae; genus Apus; species Apus apus. The sequence goes on from NC_067282.1 coordinate 20,644,556, forward strand.
CACAGTGCAAGGCATATCCTAAAGTCTGAGCAGTATTCTCTAGGCAAACACACCCTTTTTTCTGGCATCCAGGTGAACAGTCCTGAAGTGCAAGATGCACCACCACAGTCAGCACTGCCCAAGGTAATCATCCCCAAGAGAAACCAGTGACTTTCAGCTAGAACTTGGAGATGACCCAAACACAGCAATATGACTTCTTGGAGCACTGGCAGACTTAAGATTCCCAACTTCAGTGGTCCACAACAGACCAGTATTAATTACAAATTAAATTCCACACTGTTTTACCTCTCCACCAGGTAAGATTTTAAACCAGCAAGAGGTAGGAAGGGACTGTGATAGCATAGGAGTCCGTCAGCCAATTTAGACACAAGAATACTTTGCCTAGAGCTGCAAAAAAGCTTTCCTTCAATATTTGTTATTCAGTTCAAGACAGAGCACTACATCACTAGGTAAGTGATCCTTTAGCTGTGCACTACACTGCTTCCAAATACAGCACTAACTTTAAACTTGCACAGGCTGCATTTCCAAACTGAATACCTAAACATTTGTAGAACTTGAAGACATTCATTAATAATTTCAGCAAGGAAAAAAGCTAGGATTTCTCAGTGGTACTACAAAATTCCACTGGTAAAGTTTTCTAGTAACCTTTTTATGGGAAGCCCTTCTGTTTTGAAAAAATCCCATTTGCAGAATTTAAAACAAATCTCTTAAAACTACAAGATAACATACAGCTATCTTTATCTGAAAGGAAAATGGAAAAGCTCAGAAGAACACAACCTAAATTTGGAACAGAACTGAACTTTTTTACTTGCATTTCCCGTGAGGCGGTCAGAAATACAAAGAACTAAGAACAGAGAGGCTGAGGCATCTCTTCAACACACTTGAGGAAAAAGTCAGTTTAGAGTGAACACAAGAAATAAAGATTCCATTCCCAGGCTTAAAGTTGCCCACACCACAGGATAAAAGTTAGGGTCATATCTCATTATTTTACTTCGAAGAACTAGACTAACGAAAGTAAAGAAGTTCCATTAACCTGAGCCACAGAGCATTGGAATAAATCACGTTTGTACAGCATGCTCTCATATCTTTAACTTTCACAGAACATAACACAAACATGACACTTAAGAAAATGTTGTCTTACCTGCCCAAGCTCCTCATTAAGGTTTGAGGTCCTGGCCATTGCAGGTGTATCTGTTTCAGGGTAATACATATCTATGTCCTGAAATGACAACAAAATTAGACCTATGCTATCCACTGAAGTCTCCCGTCTTCTTTTAGTCAGTTCCAACTTGGCTTGATTGGTTTAACTCCACTGGGAGAGGTTCTGAAGGCCTGAGAGGCAAAAAGCATCCCAGGCTGAACAAGGGTGCCTCCCTTCCAAAGTTTCTCACTACTACATGTACAGGAAAAAAACCAGATCCAATCAGAGGTAATTATAATTTTCTTCATTGCATCTCTAGTCTAAGAATTTAGTACAGCAGGAATACATTTTAACAGGCAGCAGCCTTGTTAATCATAGGTCTTCAGTTACAACAATGCAATTCACTCAAGTCACATCCATGATTGGAGAGACAATCCAAGAGATTCTGAAAACAACTCCTTGTATTACTATGTTTACTTGGGAGAGTGAACAAAACAGCTACTACATGAACTACAGCAATTTCATAGATAAGCTAGTTAAGCACCTCCAATACATTACAGGCAGTTCAAAGAATAGACATGTTAGACCTTATTTACTTGTATTTTAGAGGAACCACTAGAACTTTACTGAAGGTCCAAGGATTAATGCATACAAAGACAAAATATTCTTCTTGGTTTTGTTCAGCTTAAGAGACATTACTACAGTATTTTTGGTCTGCAACTGAAGAGAAACACACTTTGATGTCAAAGCTGCCTGAACAGAGGGATCACTGTTTTGTTGCATAAGGCACCATCAGCTCATCTCCTTACAGAAATACTATGATTCACACCACAGTTGACCTTTAAGGCACCCTGAGGATTAAGAAAAAAAAAAAGGAAAACAAAACCACCCAAGCCCTTTCCTTCAAGTCTAGTCTTCCCCTCTGCTGTGGCCGAGAGAAGCTACCAAGTCCTGAAGAGCTTTCAAAAGATATTTACTGAACATGCATCAGCTGAGACACCTCCTTTAGCCAAAAGAGCTAAGCCTTTCTTCTCACCCTGAAAGCCTAAAATATACAAGAATTATCATTTGCACAAGGGATCTTCCTACAACAAAATCTTTTCACTTCCTATGGAACACAGGACTCAGAATAAATTCTTAAATCCTCTGAACTTCTTCCTCCCATCCTAGAAGTTTTATCAGAAAAATTTTCAGAAAATCTGATAAAGATTGGAGGGTGGATTTTGTTTTTAATAATACTTTGCACAACTGATGTTAACACATTTATTCTTGTTACTTACCCAATTTATAAAAAGAGCCTGAGTAAACTTGACAACTTCCAATGTCACCAGAAGACTGATTGGAATAAGGTTGTTGTACAAGATTATAAATGTCAGCAGATTGTATCCAAAGTTGACAGACAGCATTTCTGTGGGACAAAAGATACAAGGCATCAGACAGAAGGCAGTCTCAGTGGTAGAGAATAAGGGCCATCATCTTTCTGCAGTTGACCTGATCAGATTTAGTAGCGCTAAAATAATCAGCAAGTGTGTTGAGGCCTAGTACAAGGGCCTTAATATTGATTTCAACAGTACACATATAAAACACCCACAGAACAAACGCCCAGATACACAGCAGATTATGCCAGGTGAAGGGCAAGTTTGGGGAGGATATATATTAGGGAACAAAACACTTTCTGAACCATTTTTTCTAAACAGATGGTGACAAGCATGATATTCCACACTATAACCCAAATTTAGAGATGTATCTGATGTGTCAATTGCCCCAATTAAGAGGAATCAATATCACTAGTACCTTTCAGAAAGTGCCTACTTGGCTCAGCAAAGCTAGAAAACAAAAAAATAGACTAAAATTTGTTCTTCTAAAATCTACCAGCATTGGCAGAATTAAGAAGTTACACTAAAGGTATCTAAGAAAACAAGTTGACTGTTAAATAGACACCTAGTAAATGAGCTAAGGCATCCTGCTTAGGCACAGGACCTGTTACTAATGGTGATGGTGTCAGGCAAGTTGCCCAAAAAATCTGCAAGCACAACTGCTTCTAAATAGAAGGGAAGCATTTACAAACAGCAGGCCAGAATGGACACAGTTCAGCAGAAACACAGGAGGAAGGCTCCTGCTCATACTGCTGCCCACAGCTTCTCTTACATCCAAAGTCTGTGTTCCTCTGTTCTTGAACCTTAGGGAGGCACTTCAGTCAGAATGCAGACCAACCAGCACAACAGAGTCACTGCCCACAACTAAAGGGTTTTCAGTGTTCAAGATAGTAAAAAGGTAGGGGAGCCAACTAGGAGGAGACAGAAGTCAAAGACTGTTGCTGAAGCCTAACAAAAGCTAAAACTTGAAGTTTGGACCCAGGCACCTCTAAGCATGAGCACACATGAATGCCATGTATTTGGTCCATTCGTAGAAAGATTACAAGCACACTTGATTGGAAAAGGTTTCTTCCAATACCATCTTAACAGAAATTGGACATTTAACAAACATTTAACATCTACCTGCCTAGCCTGAAAAAATGCTTTTCCATATGTGGCAGTTACAGAATGGATAGAAATTGTGTGTTCTATTTACAAAAAAGAATTTATTCAGACTACTATGTCATGCTAATTCATTACAGGTAATGTGTATTTTATTAGCATAAGTTCAAGAGTTTGCTCCATTCACCTTTTCCAGTATTACTTCTGTGATTGAGAGGAACAAAAATAAACTGCCTCATTAAAAAATAAAGGGAAGGTAGGGAAGATGCTCTGAAAGTGCTGATACTACTGCAAGACATTACAACTACCAAAAAACCAAACTCAAAGATGAAGTACTTTCATGCTTCTCCTACCAGAATTTTTTTTTCATTACTATAATAATTGCAGTTCTTAAACTTCACCCTTTGCCAGGAGACATGCTTTGCCATCTGTTTTGCAGTCATCAGCAGAAAGACCATTCATGGTTTGTAAGAACTGTTTGCAGATCTGCATCTCTAGATGTTTGTTACAACACATTTTATAGTTAGCTAACAAACCACTCAAGTCACAAGTCTATTGGAGAGCAATATATTTAATCTTTAAGTGTTTGTATAAAGCCCATCTCTGATATCTGAATAAATTCAGTGAGTACAAATTAAATAAACCCCTTTAACACGCATGCTAAAAGATCAGTTTTCTAATTACAAAGTAACAGAAGTCAGAAGTGAAAACAACTGAAACACTACCCAATAAATATGAAATCATAACATTGAGTGTTTAACAGTTCTCTCTACAAAGATAGATCAGCATTTATGACTGAATAAGAGCTAGTGCTTCTTCTGTACATACGCATAAAGCTCAAGTCAGTACCATCAGATTGATGCCTGCTATCCTGCAGTCAGGTAGTTAAATCTGATATGTAAGGCAGCAGTACATGACCTGCTCTGAAAAAATTCACATATGGCATCTCCAAAGAGCTGCAACAACTTGAACACCAAATACCCAAGAATATTTCTTGCCCATCTTCTGTTTCTTAGCTGCTCACTGGGTGGTAGCCCAGTGATATTTACCTAACCTTTAGAAGGTTTTATTAACAGAAGCCTCACTGGCAAGTTAACTTACACCAGCCAAATCTAAAAAAAATAAAAAAAAAATAGGCCATTAAAAGTTATCCACAGGCTTTGTTTCTTGCATTTCTTATTTTATGCATTCATTTAGGAAAGCTAAGAGCCTGGCCAATCCTACAGTCTGATACATCCCCAGCAGGCTGTCTGCATACTCACTGTTGGAGCCAAGGTACCAGGTGACTTCACCATGTGTTCTGTTCCATAATAAGGCACCTACAGAACTCACAAGGGCCATCACCAGGAGAATACAGAACAAAACCAGAATCTGCATGTTGGTCACTTTTTCCACATTTGATCTCTTCAGGGGTGCTTTGGTTGAATTCTGAACAGTAGCAGAAAAAAAAAAAGAGGCTAGCAGTGCCTTATAAAAGAGGAATGGTAAGTTCAGTTTTAAATTTTTAGAGTCCATATAGAATTTTCTACTTCAATATGATGTAGCTCAGTATTGTATGCAAAGGTCAACAAGGTAATAAAAGGAGTCAGTATTCCTGATGACTCGAAAACTGACAGGAGACTGGAGTTAAGAAAACCATTCAATTCTCAAGACCTAGCATGCTCATCTCCTGTCTGTCCATCCCACTGACAGTCAGCAGAAGGAGCACGTCACTGGTCTCTCCAGACACTTTCTGCCATTAAGGCCATACAGAGACAATAGTGTTAACCTCATTATCTTTAAGTGCTAAAATAAGAGGTGGTCATTACTTCAGCTGTTAAACCTCAGTTTAAATACTGTCCAGCTACCAGATAAGTCATTTTTGCTTACATATTGAAATGTTTTGAGACAAATACCTCAATAAGTATTTGTACGTACACACATGCAACCTCAAGTACAACAGTATCTTTGTATTCCTCAATCTCCAGGTCTTAAACAACTATAATGAGTCAAAACATTTCATAAACTCAGGTTCAAAAGACAAGAACCATAAAGGAAAGATGACCATTTTCTATCAGAACATGCTCTAGATCTCCTTAAAACTTTACCTGCATGAGTTTTGTATCATGTCCTGTATACACGACAATACCTAAGACCCACTGAGTGTTTCTCAGTTGTGCACCTCTTAGCAAGACCTGGTCTGGACCAACAGGAACAGGGCTGCAAAGCAAGAAGTATGTGTATCTTTCAGTTCTAGATAACACTAAGTAATATACCTTCCACCCCTACTTACCCCTCAAAAAAAACCCAATAACATCATTAAAAAATAATATAATGAACTTATGTTGTCCACACAACTAAAGAGAGCACAGAAACCTGTGTAAGTCTAACCCCAACTAAAGCACAGTAGGGCAAAGGTTATACAAGGGAGTTGTTCTGGTTACCCAAAACTTGAAAGCTTATGTGGCAGCCCTAAGGCTACTCTGGACTATCTTGGCTCATATGCTCTCTCACTTCAAGGACAGAGAAGCATCACACTTGCAAACAGACTATCCAGTCCAAGCACACTATAACCTCACATATGCCTGTATTAAACAAGCATCTTGAGAAAACTATTACCCATGTGGTTTTCAAGTGAGATGGCAGTTATCTTCTTTCTACTCTTACATCTGTCAGTATTCAGCTCTTTTGCCCAAGGTGCTGTTTTTGTGCATGAAAACAGGTAGAGCAAGATGAAGTCGATATGATCCTACCAACCTTTTAAGTTCTATGAATTCAACTACTAAAACTGAGGTATTTTCTTCCAGGAGTTGCAAAAGATCAAAGTCCCACTGATAAAGACTCCAGATTCAAGGATGATTTTTCTCTATAGATCTGAGCTTGGCACAACCTTTCGCTTTAGTTGGAAGGGAAAGGTTTCCATCAGGTGAAGTCTCTGGTGACTGGAAGAAAGGCAACTTTACGCCCATTTTTAATAATGGTAGAAAGGAGGACCCCAAGAATGACGGACCTGTCAGCCTCACCTCTGTGCCTGGGAAGATCATGGAACAGATCCTCTCAGAAGACATGCTAAGGCACATGGAGGACAAGGAGGTGATCCAGGACAGCCAGCATGGCTTTACTAGAGGCAAATCCTGCCTGACCAACCTGGTGGCTTTCTACAATGGAGTGACTGCATCAGTGGACAAGGGAAGACCAATGGATGTCATCTAACTGGACTTCTGCAAGGCCTTTAACACAGTCCCCTACAACATTCTGCTCTCTGACTTGAAGAGATACAGGTTTGATGGGCAGACTGTTCAGTGGATAAGGAACTGGCCGGATGGTTGTATCCAGAGGGTAATGGTCAGTGGCTCTAAGTCCAGATGAAAAATGGTGACAAGTGGTGTTCCTCAGGGGTCCATACTGGGACCAGTGTTAATATCTTCATTAATGATATTGACAGTGGCATTGAGAGCACCCTCAGCAAGTCTGCAGATGACACCAAGCTATGGTGTGGTGCAGTAAATATGCCAGAGAGACAGGATGCCATCCAGAGGGACCTGGACAAGCTGGAGAAGTGGGTCCAGGTGACTCTCATGAGGTTTAACAAGGCCAAGTGCAGGGTCCTGCACCTGGGCTGGGCCAACCAGAGATATGAATACAGGCTGGGGGAACACATGCTTGAGAGCAGCCCTGTGGAAAAAGACCCTGGGGTACTAGTGGATCAAAAGCTGGACATGAGCCACCAATGTGCAATTGCAGCCCAGAGGGCCAACCATATCCTGGGCTGCATCAAAAGAAGTGTGGCCAGCAGATGGATAGCGGTGATTCTGCTCCTCTACTCTGCCCTGGTGAGACTTCACCTGGAGTACTGCATCCAGCTCTGGAGCCCCTAACACAAAAAGGATGTAGATCTTTCGGAGCGTGTCCAGAAGAACACAAAGAAATTGATCAGAGGACTGGAGCCCTCTCTTAAGAGAGACTGAGGGAATTGGGGTTGTTCAACCTAAAGAAGACTCCAGGGGGACCCTACAATGACCTTCCAATAGCTGAAAAAGGCTTATAAGAAGTCTGGGGAAGACTCGCTCACAAGGGCATGGAACAATAGGACAAGCTGTAATGGTTTCAAGCTAGAGAAGGGTAGATTTAGGTAGGACATTAGGAAAAAGTTATTTAATAAGAGTGGTGGATCAATGGAACAGGTTGCCTAGAGAGGTGGTGGGGGCCCCATGCCTGGAGGTCAGCTTGATGGGGCTCTGAGCTAACTGTTCTAGCATGAGATGTTCCTGCTTATTGTAGGGATGTAGGACTAGATGACCTTTATAGGTCCCTTCCAGCTCAAGACATTTTATGATTCTATGATTCTATTTCTTATGTGTATCCCCCTGTAACAAGAAGTCCCTAAAAACCCCAACCATATCCCCCACTCTGCCACTCTTTAGGTGTTCCTTTTGACTAAAAGCTCTACCGTTCCAAAGAAACCAACCCTCCCATAACAAGCAGAACACTCAACAGGAAGACAGAAATATGTCTTCTTATACTGGGAGATGCTCCAACTGACAACTTCATTATTAGCTTCCTCTTCCATAGCAAATACAAACTTATGACTCAGCACTAGAAGCACACAGGTAGCATTTTTCTTAACCAAATGAATTTATGGCTTTGTCACCAAGTCAATACCTTTGACCATCTAAGCGCAGGTTTCCAGTGAAGTCGTAAAGATGACGGTTGGGTCCTTCACATTCTATCCTTCCAGATACTTTCATCAATTCCTCTCTTGACTGTAGACTAGCAGTTTGAGACAATCCCTGCAGAGATCAGAAGTTTTCTGTCAGGTTGGTTGGTGGGTTTTTTTTTCATTTGGGTATTTTAACAGTTATTTAATAACTCTTTCCTGCAAAGAAGATTCATTATGGACACATATGATGCTGGTTATATAGGATTGGTTTAAATCCCTCTACAAGATAAAGTTATACTACATGATCTCTCTGTAACCAAGAGGAAAATTGCATCCTTCAAGTATGGAGTTGCACATGTGCAGGAGAAAGTAAGAAAAAGCAGCATAAACATGCCTGGCTTTTCTTTCAAAGTGTAGCTCCACTGATGCGTTACTGCTGCTAAATATAGTCACTCCTAAGTGTAGTTTCTCCTGGGTCACTGCAGCCATTATTCTCTGTTCCTACTCAAGGTTAATTATCAATCCATCATACAACTGTACCCTATCATATTGCTACTCCATTCCAGCCCACACACACAACACTCCATTGCTTTTTCATCTATGAACACCTCCACTTGGGTGTGTTCTGGTTAGTGTTTCTTTTGCCAGATTTTGACTGCAGCACCGCAAGCCAGAACAACCTTATCTTTATGTGTTAATAAGAGTCCTGAAGCAATTAAAATCTGACAGAACTCAAGATCTGATCTACTGGGCTGAACCAGAACAGTCACATGTCTACAAAGGTGGCAAACAAGCAGCAAGTGTACAGCTTTTTTAAAAAAAGTAATCTGTATTGCAAAATCCTAATCCAAATTTTTTTGTAATGAAAGAGGGCAAGGATTCTGAACTATTTAAAATAATAATGAACAATATTTCTTCCAAAAAACTAGACACATCCAAATAAATTCTACTTTTTACCACAGAGAGAACTACATAAGGACATAAAAAGGTTCTTTTGAGTACTCCATAGAGGCAGAAGCAACTGACAACTCAGCATCTGAGACAGCAGAAACTGCAGCTCTCATTACAAACACAAATGCTGGTTTTTTTTTTAATACTTCAGTTCTACTTTGACAAAACACGGTCAAGATCTGCTTCATCTGCCTCTGTAAGGTTACAACACTTCCTCCAGATTACTTTTTACACTTGCACATGACACTATTGCTTGGGTTTGTATCTATTGAAAAGAAGCCTACAGCCACCTGGATAGAAATAATGCTTTTTTTTAAAAAAAAAGTACTTATATTGTCATCATGCAGGCTAGACTCTGCTTTGTAGCTAATATCAGATACCTATATGGAAAAAAGAAAAAAAGGTGAAATTAATTTTGGTTTACCTGTCGTATTTTGAGATTCGTCTCCCCATCAAGATTAGCTGTTTCAATATAGCACATGGCTTGTGGTTCACTGTAACATGCATAAGATTCTCACTATTAAAACACAGTACTAGTACTCACTTTACACTACTTTTTCATTAAAATGGTCTACACTTTTTCAAGACACTGCAGAAGACAAAAATCCACATTGGTGATATACACCTATGAATAAGCCAGCTAAAAGTACACATTTTAGAGACATCTTTAGATATAACATTCTTGTCCAAAAATTGATAGTGAAAGACAAATCTAAATCAGAATGTTTACAATAATTCAACAAGTCAAACTCAGATACCCAAAATGGACTGATTGCCATGTTAAAATTGCTTCAGACTGCAAGAACCATAGATAAAATACTAAGTATCAGAAAGTCTAAAAAGGGGGATGTGCTTGAAGAGGGTAGTTCTCTCTGCTATTGAACTCCATCTGTGAACTGTACCCATGAAAGTTCATGGCCAGAAGATTACCTTAAAATTGAAGGGCTTATGGAGGTACATCTAAAGTCACTGCTAATCAGCTGGGTGAGAGGGGGTGCTGAGAATCAGAAAAGGTACATAAGATTGAAACTGAGGGCTGTAATCTGCATCTTCCAGAGATGCTTCTGCCCTTGCCAAAGGAGAGGTGGATGTCTTCCTCACAGAACTGCAAACTTTCCATTCTCTTATCGACACCTAACATGAAGGAGATCTGCTTAAGTAGCACATTTGATGATTAAGGATACCTCTATTGTGGATCTTTTCCTGTCATGCCCCTTTAAGACTTCAAGATTTTGTATGGCACCACCAAAACTGTTTTTCCTGACTGTCTTACCAGGCTGCTAAGGACTATCAGTTTACCATCTGGAACCAAACATGTGCTTCTTCAGCATATCACTTTCCATACTCCTGATATGTTGCTAATTTTTTTTTCCCCCACAGAAACTAATTGCTTTTACAGGAAACATAGTTAATCAGCCAGAGAGTCAGCAATAAAGCCTCCTTAGGATAAAAACTAAGACAGGTACATTTATAACACAGTAACCAACTAGATTTTTCTCTCCAGATAACCTCTTGCCTACTACAGCCTGTCAACTCAGGAGGGAGACATCTTGCAATACAACTCCCTTAATTTCCACAGAAATGTTTAAGTGTCTCCATATGAAGTTTTGTTCAACTTCAAATATTTTTTCCCCTTCATGCAAATGTATTCTCTACATAAAATTCATTTGATGTCACCTTTCTTCTGTGGGGGGGGAGGAAATAATCAAGACAAAAACAACTATTTAAACTCTGACAGACAGCTCAGACACAATCTTAACACACAAAAGACCCCACTCCTTCAGAGCATGCAAAGCCTTCTGGTGAACTGAGGATACTTAATACTATCAATTAAAAGAACCATGGGAATAATATCAACTGTAAAGCAGAACTGTCTAGAAATTGCTATTTACTTCAAGCAAAGCTTCTCCCAATTGAATATACTTTGGGTTAAATTATCCAGTTATGTGATTATCAATGACAGCAGGTTAGTAGAATAACGTAGAACAAAAAGCTGACCCATGCAAGTTAAAAGGTTTTTTAGCGTAATGCATTAGAGAAGTTCTCAGGTAGAACAAATATTCCTCATTGCCAAAACAGCAAGTTACTCATGTCAAAGTATAGCCTAACTGCACATTAAGGTTGGCCTCTGCTTATTTAAAATTTGGCATTTGTTTTTAAAAATACAATATCGCATACAATGCACTGAAGATACCTCTGTTTTTCAACATGTGACAGTTCAAAAAGACTAATCTTCCTCATACAGCTTTCAAAAAAAAAGAAAATTAAGCTTCCTGGAACAGACAAGAAGAATGAAGCAGAAAATGCAGTAGCTTAGAAAACAAGTTCCTTTAGAAATTGGGTCATCTAAGAGAACTGTAAACTGAAGATCAGAGCAACCTGCAGTCACTGTTGAAAAGCATGTGAACAGTACGAAATTATGGAGAAGAGCAAAGTGTCATACGGTTTGACAGAAGAAAACAAAGTTCAAGAACAAAAACTGCACTATTGTGTCTTGTTTAAATCTAATCTAAGTGGACAGTGGTCTTTATTTGGCTTCAATATTTTTAATACAATATAGGATCTAGATTAGTAGCAAAGTACCACTCAAAAGCTTTTAGGAACTAGTGACCAATTTTTGTTTGCCAGTACATTGGTATCAAAGAAATTGTCCCATATTTCACAAAAAAAAATCCAAACTCAACAGTTTACTGCTGCAACCACACTAGAGGTGGGCTATACATGCAGTATATCAAGAGACAAGAAGTAAACATATAAAGTTCAAAAGCTATTTTGCAGTCTAGTTATGATATGCTGGCTGCACTAGCCTTTTTTGAATTACTGTTTGAAAGAAAACTTTCCTGAGGGACAGAAAAATATGCTGGAAACTCAGTGGAATAACTGAAAGAAAAATCTTCCTTAATTAAATGGAAGGATCTCAGAAGGCCATAAAGCAACTGACTGCATGAAGCTTGTGTCCCCAGACCTTCAGCCTTCCAGCAAACTCAAGTATATCCTTTGTGAATTATAGGTAATAGATAATACTATTAAGTCTTAAAGAAGCATTCTTTCTTAAGAATCCACCTACAATGATACATTAATCATTGCCTAGTAAAGCACAAATTTGACATTGTTGAAATTTAGATGTGGAGATTTAGATTAGCGTCATCTGATGTCTGTTTTTATTAATATCAGAGTCCCCTGCACCTCAGTTCATCAGACACATCATTTCCACACCCATTCAGGATACCTGGATGATATAATGATCATGTCTGCTGGAAGATGCTGCCCATTGGTGACCTTCACAATATCTCCTACTGCTACCTGTTGAGTCAGGGACAGGAGTACAGTAGCATGGAAAAGAAAAACAAACAGTTCGCTTGCCTGGAATGTTAGTTTGTTATTTTCTTTCACCCAGTCAAAAGAACAGGATCATGCACAGTACAGCCAGAGACAGTGCTTCTGAAAGTCAAGAGTACTTTTCACTGCAACTTTGGAAGTTTCAAAAGCCCTCCCTTTTCTGAATGGAAAGTAAACAATTATCTATTAAAACAACTCAGATACACTCAATTAGAAGGTGTGAAGTTCTGTGGCTTATTTTGTAAAAATTAGTTTTCTATAATTTTGCCATTACTCAAATTTGAGCTTGTTTTTTCTTCTCTAGTCTTATTTAACCTTCAGAAAGATTTTTTTCCTAATAAAAAGGTTTTCTTAAAGCTTTACCTTCCTCTAGAATTAAGAGTTTCTCCTATTCCTCCTCCATATTACTTGCCTACCTAGTCATCACTATCATTCTCCCTTAGCTCTCTTCAGATGCTCTGCTTGTACTAGTCACTAGTAAGGAGCATTGTCTGTACGGATAGATAGTATCGACCAGTTCTTCCCTAACCTTTAGTCACTCGAGATGTGCAAAGTCTTAATTTCTGGAATACTTAAGACCTAAGAGTTTCTGGCACCTTTAACAGGAGTCATACATACATGGGACCTTCATTCTATGAAGCACCACACAGCACTCTCCAAACAGCCAGGTTTGCCTGACAGGTACCAGGTTGCTTAGCACCAATGCACTCCTGAGAGCCTGAAATAGGCTTGAAATATTTTTAACTCATTAACTTTTCAAAATTGAAACAGATGGCATGTTTGGACAGACAGATTCATTAGCCTTACTCTAATCTCACTGCAAATTAATTCCCTAACAATTTCAGCAAAAAAAACCACCATAAGTCTGCCTTAAGTGCCTTAATGTAATCCAGGTGGACAGCACAGAACTGTTATCCCTAGAAATAAACGCACACCTAGACAACATGCAGATAGGCCAATTCAGTAAGTGCTTAAGGGTATAAGAAAACCATATTTCAGGTCCACCTTTAAATATCTTTCAGTTCAGTGTTCTCACTACAAAGGGGACATGAAACAGTATGCACAGGCATTCAGCATTAGCCATCAGAAGACTTGGCAAACTTAAGTTTCTACTGTAGCCTAACACCAGCAGGATTTGGTTTAGGTCTCAAGGCAGGTCTCCTTTCCCAGAGATTTTAAAAGGCTCTACTTTTTGCTCATTTATCAGTTAATAAGGCTGATTTTCTCCTTTAAAAAGCATTAAGAACCATGATTAGATCAAAATATCCTGAGATACTTCAGCAAGTTCTAGAAATAAAGTGTATCAGGTCATGGCACAGGGCTTCACAGAACACAGGTCTTGAGTGCCTGAGGTTGCAGCAGGGCTTCTGTTCCTTACTTGAGCCAACAGCTTACTAATTAGTCTCAAAATCTAAGAACTTTTTAGCATATGTAGCAGTCTGCTATGACTTCCAGTGGAGGTAAGCATTACAGTGAAAGTTACTCTTCTGGATGTAGGCTGAAAAACTCCTGATTACACCTGGAGCGTACTAACTGTCCAAGCAAGAACTCTTCTAACATTTCATTAGCATTTGACAGAAACATGGTACTAGAATTTACAGATGAGTTCTCTGGTGCCTTGCTCAGGGCAATTTTCACTACTGCAACAGAGAGGAAGTCTCCCACCCCAAGTCAAAGGAAATTCTCACATAGTTTGCATTAACTCTAGCCCCAGAATTTATTCCAGCAGAAATAATTCTTGAATACCTTCTTACATTCCCTCCCATTGCCCATTTTATTTACCTCTTTCCACATGATGTTCTGCCACATCCCATTTCTTAAAACTGGAAAGAAAGCTTAGAGTTAGATTAGAAGGAATGCCCAAAATTTAGAGAAATTTCAAAACAGCTGTATCAGCTGTAATGAACGTTAACCAGAATGAGAACTAACACACGCATCCAAAAAGATCTTTTAAAGTTGGGACCACACTTTTGCCAACAACTGTAGGCATGTGCATCCAACAAAGAGGAAGAATCTGCCCTTAATAGCTAAATTATATAATATTTTTGTCACCCACTAGACAACAGTTGGTGGCCTGATTTCTTCTTGGCATCATTTCACACTAACATGCAGATGGGCAGTGTTTCTTGTTTGTAAAGTGACCTTCCCTAAAACAAAGGGCATTATATTATTGCCCAATGACAATCAATACCAGGAAGCATCTCTACATATGACTTAACCACAGATTTTCACTTCTCACCTTTTCCCTTGCATTCTATTCATTGTTTTGACTCTACCACATCCAATCTCTCTACCATATATATTGGTCTCATAGGGCTGAGACTTAATTGTCAAGCAGGCTCAAAGTCCTACTCAAAAGCAAATATAAGCTTTGGGAGAAGAAGAATCCCAATTGCTGAAGCTCACATTGGAAAAAAAAAAAAGCAAAAAAGGCATTGAAAAAGGCCTTAGCTTCTGTAATGCGCAAGTCCTAAACAATTGTTTTAATGTACTTATTGATAATCTACTTTGCAACATGGTTTTCCACCCAAGCAGTTCCTCCAGATGCTTCTACAAATACTTAATACAACCCTAGCTGCAAGAGTACAGTAAAAAATTTCTGCTTAATCATTGCTGAGCAACTAAATCCAGTCCATGAACACCTAAACAAACTCAAACCCTTCACTGAAAGCAGCTGCAGCCAGTTGTTAAATATGCTCAAAAAGTGTAGTGTTCAACACCTGTAAATTGAAGAGGCCAGCCTAATTTTTCTCCTCAGTTCTATGCAATTCTCACATGTAGCTCACTTGAAAATAATACAAATTCCCAGAAGACAATTCTTCTGGATACAGCCTCAGCTGCCCTACTCAGGTTCGGGCACTTCCCAAGTAGGAATGTAAGATTTGTCAGATCAAGTACAACAAACCCATCTCTAGACTCCTGTCCTCAGGCAACACATTTCAGAGTACTGAATCCTGAGATTTAATATGACAGCAGATGCATGACAGTGAAGTAAACTATTTAATAAAAAAATGTGGGGGCACCAACAGAAGCACTGCTAGCGATGCATCTAAACTGCTGAGCTTCCACCCAAACAATTATAAGCAGTTCAGAGGAAGAACAGCTTTGTTGCACCCCTTCCTTCCCTCTCATAAGCTGTGCTTAAATTGAGCTCTGCTTGATTCAGAAGACCAATGGCCTGAACCCAGAATTTCAAGTGAAAAAGCCACATACCTGCAGCCTTAACTCAAAGCCCAAGCCCTCAGAGAGGAATTGCAACACTTAGCATATCTCCTGTGCCTTGCTTTGAATAGTTCCAAAAAAAATTGAGACATCTCAGAGAACAGTTCGTACTGTTGTATGTTCACATGCAAGGAAGGTATTTTGTAGCTTCAGGTGCCACAAACTTGGTCTTGCAGACAATTTATTTAAGAAATCAATTTAGCTTTCATGCTTACTTAATTTCAAGCAAATTACTGAAGCAGCTGTTATTTTTTCAATTCATAACCCCACAATCTAAAGAGAAACCTTCCATTAGACAAAACTTTCGATATTTTGGCACTGCAATTCTACACCTTCTATTCTGCTTACCCCAGCCTTATAGGAATACTCCAAAGGACAGAAAAGATAGTGTTCTCTAGAATATTTGTAGGAGGGCAAAACTGATCCATTATTCATTGTCAAATGTATTTTATTAAGGTAACAAAGAACCTAAATAGACTGCTCCCATTCAAAAACAAGAGTCTCAACATAAAAAGTCTTAAAGTCTAAAACACAGAGTACTGATGTTCTATATATGGGCCTTAATGCTGTTACTCACACCTATGTGTGCAGGGCCATTTGAAGGGGAAGCATTTCCCATCAGTTTTGTACAACATGTCACTAGCCCTCAGCTTGTCTGCTATTCAAGGGCATTCCATACAGTAGTAAAAGCTTGTGGTTTATTCTACAATTTGACAATGAGAGCATCAATACACCAAAAGAGTTGATACTGAGCTCTCTATGTCTATGTAATATGCTGCTCAGGAGCTCCACTTGGGATTATTACATTTACTCAGGACCTCAGATTCAATGTCATCTCCACATAAACTATGTGTAGCTGTCCAAGAAATGAAGCACTGGCTCAGGGCCTAACACGTTCCAGCTCCTAATGGAGACGTATAGTGCTCACTTGGAGCAGAACATTCAATTTAGTTTCCTCCAAAGGGAATTTAATTTCTACATACCAAAGCCATTCTGCAAAGCAAACCAATAATTTCAATGGGAAATTCAATACAGGAAATGTGCTTTGAAGATACAGTACTGCTCAAAAAACTACACATGAAGATAAATGCGAAGTCCACATGCGTATTGCTAAAGCAAGCACCTGGTCATTGCAGTCAATTTAGTTCAGACCATAGCTAAGCAGGAGGTAGATGTCTACTTCTGACTGAGCTGAACTCTTTGTTCTTGTTGCATTGACTAGACCTCACTCAGTTATACAAGGAAGATAACGGTACTTATAGAACCTAAATTTAATTAATCTTAATTCCAGCCTGAGCATAAATTAGTTTTTCATTCTCATCATACAGGTCTCAAGAATGAGCCTCTTTAGCCTTCCTGTTAAGAAATGTAAGGACAACTCTAAGTACAATTTTGAAAACTATTTAGAGTATTCAAATGTGAAAATAATAAAACTTGAACCAAATAATTTAAAGCATTACGTTCCACTTAAATCTGCAAGAATACCTTGTGTTCTTTAAGGTTGACTCTCCACAATTACTGTGATAAACCTCCCCTGAAGTGTTTGCTAGCACATGTTCTCTAACCACAAATGAATTAGAACTGCCTCTGTGACCTTTGCACAACCAATCTTTCATATTACTTATAATAATGCCTGTTGTGCTAGTCAGTTAATTGCAGATTTTTCATTACTAATAAATACAGTGTTCCTGCCCCTGAAGCCCCTTCCCAGACTCTTGCATACCTTGAAGAACTGGTAAAGCAACGCTTTTTTTGTTTGCATGAAGGAAAAACAACTCACTAAAAATAGTTGTACAAGCATTTTGTCTGTTAACTGAAGCATGGAGCTAGCAGGTTGCTCAGCTCCTCATGATCCTTTAAGTGTTTCTCTAGCTTCCTGACAGCAAAGCTAGATGTGTTTTTTTGGAGGCAGGGGCTCTACTCAAAGGTTAAGTCATTGTGTTTTCCATTTCATTTACACATCTCCAGGAAGGAGCAGTGCAGAGCTGTCTGACACAGGAACAGAGATCCCATGGGTGCAACACACACTGATCATAGGGAGGCCATCAAACTTGTAGGCATTCAAAGGATATCAAATGTCAAATTCTCCTTCAGTGACACTTAAAGAAAGCAAATACACAAAATCACCAGAGTTCTTCCTCTATTTTAAGCACAGCAGCATTTACAAAAAGGACTTAAAATTTCTTTGAAACCAAATTTTAGTGTTTCAAGGGTTTGTTGGTTTGGTGGTTTTTTTAGAGGAAGGGGTGTTTGTTTTGTGGACTTTTTGTTGGGGGTAGTTTGGGTTTTTTAAGAACGATCAGGATACAGTTTGGCAGGGGATAAAATTGCTTGGTTTTCTTGGAGAAGAAACTGTATAAGCTAAGAAACATATAATTTTGGACAACCTTGACATTATATGAACTTATAAGTTCTTATGATCTCCCCCCCCATGCCTCACCCCCAAGTGCCACACTATCAGCATCAGTCTCAAACACTGAATACAGTAAAATCCTAACAAATCAGTAACTATCCAATCCAAAAAGATAAACATTCTCCACTGTCATGACTGTTTAAGCAACAGAATTCCTCCAAAGTGTTCTTACCCACTATTTGTATTAAATAATTAACTTAAGGATTGTTTAGTCTTACCTACTGTTTTCTTTTTATTCACTGCACTGTCTGCCTTATGCCTTTTCTGCAAGGAAACAAAGCATTCCGTTACACTTCACTACAGATTCTAAAAGCATTAAAGCTAGAAACATGACAAATTGCAAGATTATATATTGGGTTATTTTTGCCCTTATTCAAAACAAACAAACAAAAAACCCAACTACAGATCATCTAAGCGGTTTGTAAAAAAAAAATAATTGAACTTGAAAGTGAGAGTCCCCACATTGGCAGTCAGGTTCAAGCCTGATCAAGAGCAAAAAACCTAAGTCTCCAAAACTGATTTTTGGAAGAAAAACAAGAGGAACAGTATATTCAGGTGACAGCTGCACTATCTATGGCATGTACTGGTTTTTTTTTTAGACTGATTTGTAAATTATTTCATTCATCAGAACTATGCAAAGAAGACAGACCTCTTTATTATAAAAGGTATTAAGTTAGTGCATATTTTCCCCAGAACAGTTTGCTCTATGCTAAAGATGCTTCCCTTCCACCCATTTGCAAAATCAACTGAAAAAAATCACCTGTCAGGATTCTACAGTGTAATTTTTAACAAAAGCAATAAAAAAGCTTGAAGAGGTAGAAACAAGTGTCTTGACTTCTACTGTTTCCTTGTTCACCACCTATAGTAAAAATACTTAAACTATCTTAGTGTGCTACTGAAATTTCTAGTTGAGTTCAGAACTTTGAAAGCAAAAATGGTATTTTTACTGTTGTTCAGCAATGACTCAAGAGACTTCAGAGATCCACAACTCTGTGACATGTGGCTTTTTTGAAATGTTGTCTTCAGCACAGCCATCCCCATAACCATACTCACATAGTCTTCTATGATTTCTTTGATGCCAGCAACTGTTAAAATAAATAGCAATGGCACCAAGGTGGTATATCTTCCTGTTGGAGAGACATCTGGAATTTGCTGTGAACAGAGGAAGAAGAGATAACCGTTTTATATTCATAATTACTTTCTAGCAAATTCAGAAATTGTCTCAGGAGAGACAATGCAAAGCTTTAATTTATGCCTTACTGACATCCCATTTAATTGGGGAAACTACCCTAAGCTCTCAGCAGATTGGAATAAAACTACTAATATAAAGTTAGAAAATAAAATTGTTTGACATGACTTTTATTCTGTATCTCCACTCTTCACAAGCAAGTAATTCAACTGATGTAACTAACTGGAAGCAGCGATAATTTGGACCATCTAAACAGTCAGCAGCTTCACAGGAATTCCCACGTATTTCCCAGTATGGTCAAAAGCTTCATGTTTTACAATACTACTTCTTGTTTATACGTCTTAAGAGTTGATTTTACAGACTACATTGGAAAAAGTCTCTAAATTGCCTTCTAATTTCCATTACAAAATATACACCTCATTAGCATTACTACTGATAATATACCTAAGAATTTCTTTACAGTTAGCATAACAACTGAAACAACTTTCACTGCATTACTATTTCATTTTATAAGCAAGGCAAACCAATAAAACAATACCTGCAGTAAGGCAATGAAGAGAAAAAATGCATTTGCAGCTTTTCTTATCTGCTCATACAGGAATCGAGGTAGAAATGTCACCACGCTGTACTTGGCCGTGCTGCAGGTTACAAGATTTTGATTTTAGTACTTCATTGGAAAGTGACATAGGAATTATAACCAAAAAGTTTAAAATAAGCTTCTAAAATCGAGTGTCAGAAAGAACACAGGGTAAAGACAAATACAGAACCTGGAGGAAGTAAGTTGCCTGTGTTATGAGGAAGGTGCTGTACAGAACAAGGAAGGTGTCACATCGACCCAAAAGACCCACAGTCCCACTTTCATCACAGGTACTTTTCGTATTGGTTAAACCACCAGGTAAGTTACTACCCTTCCAAACTTCAACACCACAAACACAACTTTTACCTCAGTTCCAAGCACTTGATCAAGTGCTTACCCCTTAACAAAAGACCACTTAAGTGCAGAGCTGAACATACAAGAAATGAGAAATTCTGCAGTGCTATTTTTAAGATGCTTCATTTCCCAGTTCAGAACCACTCTAAACTGTTACAAATAATCCTCCAGAACAATATACACTTTATTTACATTAATCTTCCCTGGCTATTTTCCCTGAGTAGTTATATTACTATTACTCCTATTTTAAAACAAACAGTATACCATACTAACTAGCCTCAACAATCCATGTAATTTCTTGTCTTCCTTACATCAAAATCCATGATGGTCACAAGTGTAACTTCAGGGTAAAAAAAAGTTAAATTTTGTAATCTTGGACAACTAATTATTTTAATGAGGTCTGTAAGTCACCCCCATGCTGTCAAGTTAATTAAAAATCCTAAAGATTTAGACTCATACATCCAAGTCCTTGCTCTCTGAACACATTAGCTACAACCCAGTCATCTGCATGCTCTGCAGCACGAGGAGTCTCCTTGCATTATCTGAGCAGCATGAGACACTGAGTCTATCTAGTAGTATGTAGAGTTTCATTATACAGGTAAAAAAACCCCAATGTTTAGATTAAGAAGAGCAACACTGACTTACTTTCACTCACCTAATTAGCACAGCAGCTTTCCCCACTATTAATTAATGGGAATCAGCATAAGTTGGAGATCTAAGGGCCAAGTGCTTGCAGTTGTAGTTCAGGTGTCTTCCCCCAGACACTGAATGTAAGCTCTGCAAGAACCAGACAACCTGGGACAGGAGTTTTTCTGTTTTGGGGTATAATTTTGTTGGGGGAGGGGCAGAGGGATCACGGGTTTTCTGGTCTGGGGTTTTGTGTTGTTTTTTTGTTTTTTTTTTTTAAGAAGGCTTATATTTCCAAGGAACTGAGAACCCTAAAATACTCCTCTCAAAAAAAATAAGAAAAATCGTTTCCTGAAGCACTAATAACAACTCCTCAAATACAGACAATATGCTCTTTAATGGCAGTTTCCTGTAAGTGTCAAAGAGCACCTTTCCAATAAGGCTGGTCCTTTATGTAAAACACTTTTTATGTTCCCTCCCACCAACAAGCCTTCTACATCAATTGAAAACCATGGCATTGCTATTTACATACATGAAGGGCTCTACCTAAACGATCTACCTTTCACAGTTGACTGTTATGCACAAAACTTATTACAACCTTGACCCACAGGTGATTAAATTCAGTGCAGTTCTTTTATCTTTATACATACAAGGTTAGAGATAACTGTATTCTCCAAGACCATTTATTTGCTTTAACCATTTTCTTCTCCCTCTCCCATAAATGATATACTGCTGGATCTTTCATCAAACAGCAACAAAGGTTAACATGACACAATGTGTTATATGAAGCTCTATGGACACTACGAGTAGAATCAGTGGGGCAAGTTAAACAAAACTATCAGTTGAAAAAAAATATTTCAGCTTATCAGCCTGTAGTACCTACATTTCAATTTCATCTGGTTTCATATTTGAACAATTACAAACTCCTACTAGGTTTGATACAAATCAGCTATTACTTTAATCAGAGCTCTAAAAACCCCAACATGACAGCATTTCTAGCACTACAGCCTATAGACCTCCTATTGCTGCTACTCCTCAGCATAATCATGTATTAAAATACTCATTGTGGTATTTTACAAAAGTGATAGGTAGTCATACTTCAACATAAATTACACCAGGCCAAGTGAGTGAAAACATGCACCCATGGTTTACAGCATGTAACGTTCACTGTAGGTTGTCAGGCACTGGAAAAGGCTGCCCAGGGAAGTGGTGGAGTCACCACCCCTGGAGACACTTAATATGTGTAGATGTGGTGCTTAGGGCATGGTTTAGTGGTGGATTTTGCAGTGTTGAGTTAATTATTAGACTTCATCTTATATGTCTTTTCCAACCCAAACAATTCTACGATTCTATGTAGTACACTTATGGCATAAATGAAATTATTTCCTTAAAATGCCATTAGTTTCTTCCAACTAAGTGGAGGGGTTTTTTTAAGCCACATTCACTTGGTCCCATGTGTAACAATACTGAACATATTTAAACATACATGTCTCAAAAGCACCTTGTGACTTTAGAAATATGTTAATCAAGTTAATAGTTTAGAGTTACCCTACAAGTGAATTCCCCAAGCAATACTAAATAGGAATCAAGAGTTGGCAGGTACTTATATCAAAACAGTATTCCCAGGGATACCACATTACTATGACTACATTAGAGCAAGAATTTGTTTAATGGCAATTGTGCTGAAACTTTGTTAAACAACATTCTACCATTTAGCAACTTTACAGCTAATCGGTGCAAAAAATATTCTTAATCTAATGACTATGTTAATGTCAACACAATAAGGCTCTTTTGAATAAGCTTTATACATATTAAGTCACCCCCTCCACTGCTTAAGCAATCTGTCAGATGCCTACAGAAAACAGGTAGTTCTAATTAGAAAGGAACATATTCAGCTGTTCCCATGCAGACCCAGAACAGTAATTGTATGTTTGTATAAAATGGCAGTGCATGTTATTATTCAAAAGAAAGCTTCTTATGACAAGCTAAATAATACTTAAGCTGGGCAGTATTTGATTCATTTGGCTGTGAAGAACAGCTCTCTAAAGGACAAATACAATAGTTAGAAATAACAAAGCTTTGTACTCCCTCACAACAGATAGATGCAGATAGACTTCAGGATAATCAAATCTCAGACAGTAGTTAAAATCCACAGGTAGAAAATTCAAGCAGCTCATTCACAGCACAATTTTTGGTCACTAATGATAAATATCTGCAAAGTTCAGCCCTCTGACCAGCCCAAATCAGAGCCGTCTTCAGAGAAGTGCCTGGTACCCAGCTACAAGAACACCAGAGCACTACAGCTCACTGAATAGGTTGCAGCAGGGAGAGGAGGGGAACACATCCAGGAAACCAAACAACTGTTTTTTTCTCAAAGTGACAGCTGTTAACTATGCAAGCCTTGCTTAACTACACAAGCTCAATGTTTAAACAGGTGTGCCAACAGCAGAAAATATGTCTCCTCTATATCTGCAGCTTAATCCATGCAAGCTATCAGGTTACACCGCTGTGCAAGTCAGGAGGAACACGACCAAAGTTTGTTAAATGTGTTTGGATACACATTAGTACAGGTGAAGGAATCTGGCCCCACTGTTCCTAGAGCAATGCAGAGATTTTTCTGAAAGCTATCACCGTATAAATTGAAAGAAGTTAATGTTGTTCACATACCTTAACTCACTACCGTGCTCCTAAAGTACCAAGGATTAGTTCATTATTTTGACATCACTCAAAATAAAAGGAGCTAACAGTACACTGAGAAACTTGGTAATTATCTTCCAGTGTAGTTCCTCCATTTATTAACATGGAATTTTTGCATAGCAACTCCCACAGTTTACATCCTTCCAGTTTCCCCAAAACTTTTCATAAAGTCAAGTTTTACTCTCTTGAATCATCCTTGAAGAGGCAAAATTTGCCAGCAGTATAGGCAGGGAGGTTAATTCCTTGAGAAAGGTGTGCATGCTGGCAACATGCAGCTGAATCCAGCTCTAAATTTTTCTCAGTCAGCCGTGCAAAACACTTCCACCCCTTCCTTGAGAATTAGGATCTCCTTGAGACACGTGATCCCATTTCCAATGACACTAAGTATAACAAAACTGCCCTTTCCTAACTAAACTCAGAGCTATCCTTTCCACTGTTCACATACCTGACATACATCTGAAGAATGAGTATTGCTTGACATTAGTGCTTTTAACACACATTAATTCACAGGAACAATTACTAAGAAAGCCAGGCAGAGACATCTGAACCACAGCAGAGGTGCTGGGTAATTAGAGCGAAGGTTAAGGACCTGAACTCTTCTCTCACCAAGCAGGCTTTGTTTCCATTAACACACACAAAAGATCAGATGCTCTGTAACAGAGAAGGAAGAAAAAATAAAGAACCAAGATGATCTGCTTCAATTAAGGGCTCAAATACTGTTTTCAGTGGAACTGTGTGTGCAAGCTGAAGTCCTGCAGGCACATGACACTTCTTCTAACAGCAAGACTGACATCAGCTTCAGAGGTTCTGCTGTAGCTCCAGACAGTCACCACTGCTGTGACAGGCACAGCAGCAAGCTTTATATATTTCAAGTCATATTTAACTACATTAACTCAAAAACCAACAGGCAATTATTACACTGGGTACACAGAAAGCTCATTCATAGGAACATCTCACCAACAAACACCAGTGCCATGCAGAATCCCAGCTAGGTTGTTACAAATCCAAGCATCACAAACAAAGTTTTTAACAGTTGCATATATGACTGTGAAAAGACACCTACCTCCTTGCACATGCAAAAAATGGTGTATTTTTATCATGAAACTTGCTAGACATAAAATCAACTGTTTACAAATTCCAAAAGAACACACAATGAAGGCTTATAAGAAGCAATTACTTATATGTCTATGCAATTACTGTTGGTTGACTAGAAACTAGGTCCTAAACAACTAGTGTTCCTTTATTACAGAGGGCAGCAATTTCTGCCTGAACCAATGCAGCCCCCAATTTAATCCAAGAGCTTCACTCTGTCAGATGAATCGTTGAGAGTACAGTTCCTGCAGAGGAAGATACCAAACAATAAAGGTTTTACTGCTCTGTACATGGCCTGTACCATACTGTCTGCTGAGAAAACAGTATGTGGTGCTTAAATATTCTAGACAGTTTGACACAGACTCTGAGCAGAGGTCAGAATAGAGTGTAAAAGGAGCAACACTTGCTCTTGCATAGTAAAAAGTGCAAGACTTAAATCCTACAAGATACTATTGCTTAAAGCTTGCCAGAGCAAGGCAAAGAACCAAGAGTCAACATGTAAGGGTATCTGTCACCCAGCTATGGAGCAACCACTGTCTATAGTCCACATGCCTGTTTTGTTTCCATCTTTTCCTGCACTTCTATACAGTTTCTCTATAATTGTAATGACATCTTAAAATGGCATCTTACAAGTTCATATATTGCCAAAAGATGAAACAGGTCGTAACTGTTTACAGCACATTCTTCTCCCTAGCCACTGAAAGAAACATCAAACCCTGAAAGATCTCTCAACAAAGCTGTTACAATACTGTAGAAAAAGGATAAATCTGCTGTCCTAAAATACCCACACAATGATACTGATTAGTAGCATGCACATGTATTAGAATTAAACCATTTGAACTTTGGCAAAAAACACTTCTAGAGGTTTCAAACTGCAACGCCTGGTAACTTGTGAAGACTCTTACACGTGGGACCACTTCCCCACCTTTCTTAGTGGAAGGATTCCTTCATTTATTTTATGAGCTCACACCAGAAGCAATTAAAGACCACCGCATGTTTGGAAGACTCGTTCTTCCCTTGTTTTGTAACAGGAGGGTCCAATCACATCTTTGAATCTCTGAGCCCTCTTTTCTCAAATGATACTATTTGAGGAGAAAAAAAAATAATTTCACATGGATTTAAGACTCAGGACTTTCCAAGCCAGCCCACTAGCTCTTCCACAGGTCAAAGTCCACCAGCACTTGTCTTCCATGGACTAGAGCAGTTTGGGTCTGCTGTAATATGATGCTGAAAATCTTCTGTAGAAGAGTTTACTTTAAGTTAAATTCAAGACCTCATGCCTAACCAAATTAAAGAAGTAGAGAGCTTAATAACCAACCAATGAGATTTTTAAGTGTTTTACACCAGAGGAGATCTACATTAGTGCATACGTTCCAAATATATTCTTACGTAATTTTATAGTAATACACAACTGGTGTCATGTCCTACACCAAAACCTAATAAAGACAGTGTGTCAAGTTCAATATTCATTGATTACCATTGCTTTTGCTGGCAAGAAGTTATCTGCCCTTCATGCACAAGTTTCATTTAAGGAGCAAGACATTTAGGCTGACAAACCCAGCTTGGCTAAGCTATCTGCACTTCCTAAGATGATGCATCAGCAACAAGCTTATCTTCAAGTGCTGCATTTAGGTTGTCATCTTTGTATAGATCACTGTTAAGACAGAAGTACATGAAAATACATTGCTCACAGAAGCACAATAGCTTTATTACTCTATAGTTCAGTAAGATCAACTCCTAACCAGGCAAGGATTTTTCAAAATTTCTAACCTCTTGTACCAAAAAGCTCCAATATCAGCAGGGCTTCTGCCATACAACAGGCACAGAAAGACTGCAAAAACTGATGTAATGGATGTTGCCACAAGAAAGACCTCCTACAGTAGTTACTCATGGCAGTCTTAATCCACAGCAGGCATTAGTACAACTTCTTATGTTTATGCTCAGTTTAACCTGAAAACAAGACCTCGTGGTTGCACTTAATAGAAGTGATAACCATTTTTGCTTCCAAGTCCTGTACCCTCGAGGCTTTTCCTAAAGCATGCAAACAGAAAAGGCCTTTCCATTTGTTCTCTATTCATAAGATACCTACAGAAACAGGAACAGACTCCCGGCTATTTTGCAGTAACAAATACATTAAACAAAGACTGTTTAGAAACAACACTAAAAGCTCTGTAGGCAATATGTTGTTTCAGCATGCTTCAATACTGTCAGGTCATCACTACAGAAATATGCCCTTGCTTTTCAGTAAGCCCTGCTGGCAAACATAACCGCATAGAATAGAGCTGACTGGAACAGTTAACCTAGAAATGCTACTGTCTAATAAAGGAAGTTTAGTACCCCATGCAGTTATTGTGCAAACCCCAAACAGGCTTCACAGCAAACAAACAGCACTGTTACAAGGATGACTGAAAAAAAAAATCTCAACAACTCACCTAAATTACCTAGCTGTCTAAAACCCAAGTGCTAACTTCAGTTTTAAAGCCATTAATTCCAAGGGTGACCACAACTTAAGCAGCTGCTGTTCGAGTGACAAGCAGGGGGTGGTAGAAGAAATTAATATTTTAATTTCTCACAAAAATGAACAAATACCTTCACCCTCCACAGAAACTACACAGAAAGCAGTTATTGCAGTATTTAAGCTCCACTTAGGTCAACTTAAGATAATTTCTTACTTTTCTATAGACCACCAGCAGTCAGTGATGTCTGTAGCACTGAGCAGAAGGCTATACACAACTGTAAACAGCAAGAGACTTCATAAAGTGTGGTCTAGTGTACACACCACCTCCAAGTTCTGAAAGACACTTGTTTTGAGTATGTAGAAATGCAGAGTCACAAGGAAATAGACACTGCTGAATATGGGCCAATATTTATTCAACAAATGTGGGAAAGCAACTTTGTTTGCATGAAGTCAGATTGCATTTAAGCTTCGGCTCCAGAGTCTGAAAGTTGCTTAAACAGTGACCTTATCCAAAAAAAAAAAAAGGATGCAGTTTAATTCTCCTGCTGATTGCTACTGCTGACTTATGAAATCCACTACACTGCCAAAATAAAAAAAAACAATTTCAGGATGCCAAAGAGCTCAGCATGCACCAGGTGGAAGAGCACTAAAACTCACATCTGTTTATTTTCATCCAGACATTTTATCTGGGTGGAGTTCAACAGCTCTGGCCCCAAGAGTAGCACACAGAGACCAAAGATGCACCAACTTCAAATAAACTGTCACAATATGGAAACAAATCCAACACAAGGCACATGATACCAGTTACTTGTAGTGAGCTTTAACTGTTAAAATAATTCTTCTGTAGCTGTACTCAAGCCTTTTTCATTGTGATAGATTACGGAATCAGCAACAGCTCAACTGCAGAAAAAAACAAGTACTTGATGTTTATGAGAAGTCTATAGCATTGAGTATTTCTCTCCAGTTAAGAACAGTCCCTACCCCAGAACTAAAAAGTTAGAAGATTAGTTTAATACGTTATTTCACTTGTACCATTCAGAATATAATAAAAGCTCCCTTCTTTCAAGAATTCCAAAATGCTTTTCTGCAGTCAGGCAAGCCATCTGTTCACATTACAACAGAAGAGATTTCCAGATGTAATAGAAACACTAGTAAAAATGGCCACTGTCTCTCAACTCTACCAAGAGCAGAACTCACCACAAGTAGGGGCAGTTTTACTTACAGAGCAAGAATACATTTTAGTGTAAGAGTAATGCTGGCCTACAGCATAAGTGCAGATAAATGCACTTGCACATAGAATATTATTCACATTTTCAATTGAATATCCCCAAGTAGCATTCACTGTGATCTGCATGTTACAAGGGTCAATACTAATTGGCTAGTGACACCAGCAACTCCTATTTCAGCAAGAGGGACTCACAAAGCATCAGTGAGTACCTCTCCGCATATTCAAAAAGCACCAACTGCTCTAAAATACAAGTGGCTTCTACGGTATCTATGTACAAGCCAAGAAAGCGAAACACTTTACTTTCATTTGTGACACAGAGCTGAAATTAAAGAAGAAATCCAGACTGTGCCTACAACTCTGTCATCAGCAAGCATCCTGCAGACACTGATGGGAGAGTCTGGAACTAGAGATACAAAATAGTGTTTAGCACAGGGCTTGTGGTGCTACTAGAAGCCTTCTTACACCCTTCAGTACCAAATTCCTAGTGCTTCTGTATTGCAAAATTAGAAACTCCTTCTCAGCAGTTTACTTAAGTTTTCACATCTTGTACAGCCTAAAAGTGAAAGCTGAAGGCTTCTCGGTCTTTATCTATCCTCACAGAATTTAACTTTTGCCTGTATGGAATAAAAGTCTCAGAACAGAGGATTTTCTGGATATCAGAATGCACCTTTTGGGACCACCCTAATAAGATCAAGCCACCAAATTCTGCCCTGATAAGTTTTCAACCAGATTTCTGGATTCAAGATACATGAAAAGTATACAAGTAAAATTTTGCCCTTCCTTGACCGCTGCTTCTGCCCCTGACCCTTCCCCTCAAGCCAGGTATCCAGGCTGAAGGCTGGAGTCCTGATACAAATGTAAAGCAGACTTGCACAAGATGTACTACTAGGCTTTGAATTTAAGAATATTACATAAAGCAATGGTTACAAAGGGAAATGTAAAGCACTTAGAAAATTCTAAGAGAACTGTAAATGTACATAAATTTTTCTGGCACTATTGCTCCTCCTGGATCAAGAAACTACAAGTTCCAACTATTTTACATCAAATTTAGTATATATGCAATAAGGTGCTCAAATCCCTTAACTGATGATATTTACTGCATGCACTGGAAGAAAGTTCCAGTACAGTACTGTTGTGCATTCGATATAAGCCAGTAATATCAGAGTTGATTCCTGTATTAGTAAGAAACATCAAGGAATTATATTTACTTGAAAGCCAGATCTGTAGAAAATGCTCACTTTAAGCAAAATAAACTAGTCTTCCACATGCCGTTGAGTGTACTTTAGGAAAACTATTCATGCCCTTAGTTTAGTGATCTCAGAAATATTGTCAGAGCATTCAAACCACTTTCACACCTCATCTGTATTTTACAAGGCACTAGGCATGTTTATTTTCAAACTGTCACGTAAAGACATTTTGAGTCTCCTCCTCCATCATTCATGTAATAACATTATAAATCAAACTTAGTAAATAAAGAGTTATGGTTCAAACAATCAGAAATTCAGGTAGAAAAACAAAAAACCGAACAAAAAAACTTTTCAAGTGAAAACCACTACCAGCCAATTTAGCACTTCTGCTAAACAGTTGTTTTCATACTGTGCTGATCTGGTACATAACAAGCATATGGACTACCATATCACTCACACTGAATCATGTCAACAGCAGAATAGCTAGAGGTTGGAAACAGTAATGATTCACTACCATTTCGTGCTTCACACCTGATTAGAAGGAAAAGCCAGTATTTTACATAAAAACAAGGAAAACGTTTTCTTGGGGCATATTAGAAGCAAGGGGAAAAAAAAAACAACTCCTGGCTGGGGTCTCTATAGAAGTCTGACTACTATCTCACACTGCCTGTAGCCAGGGATGCCTTCAGTTTATGACCACTGTTAGCGGACTTCAGTCCTCAAATACAGAATGTACGAGTAGAAGGTTGCAATCATTGCCTGCAGAGCTGTGTACAGAGTGGCTGGCAATTTTCAGAACAGGGGCCTCGGTTCTTACAGAATTTTAAAATAAAGTATAGAAATGCTCCTATTAAAGTGATAAATATTTAAGTTCTGTATAAGTCAAAACAGGTGCTAGTTAACTTTCATAAAAGCATACATACCAATACCACAACTACTTCTCTGTCGGACAAAAAAAATTGTTCCATTTTTACATATTTCTAAGCCTCTAAAATTGTTCAGCTGAAAACGAAACATAATTTACCTTTTAATAAAAGGTCCAAAGAGTTACAAATACACATAGTTTTTCAAATTGAACACAGTAGGAATAAAAGCAGCTTCTAATGCAGGTAGAAGAGACATGTTCCTACAAGAAGGAATCACTGCTGCAGCACTGTAACAACAAATGGTGGCAGCCAAATATACACACATACGAAGGACCAAGCTAAATTCAGTCTACAACACACAGTTTTAACAGCACTAGGTTTTGAAATAGTTTCTGACAAAATGCAAAGAGCAGGAAAAATTATCACTATTGCTCTACAGAGTTCTCATAATCTCACTTATTACACCAGAAAGCTTGGGAACAGGGGAAAAAAAAAAAACCATTCTCCTTCCTACATCTTCACTCTCACACTTCAAGGCTTTTGGAAGTGTCAGTGTCTTATCCCATCTTGCCCTTCACCCAGTTTTTGCAACAGCACTATATGTATGCTATTTAGAAGTAGTATTAGGGAATTATCTATTTTGCTTACTTCGTCAGAAATTAAAAACCCATTGTTACTTATCAATTTGCTCCTACAAACATAGCAATTCACTTTTAACAGTGCCTCTCTCCCTCAAAAAGTTAGAGCTCAAGGTGACTAGAACATTTTAAACAAAAAAGCCATACCACTGACCTACCTTCCCCCTCTGCACCTCCATTTCTTGCTGTATTTTGCTTAGTTTTGAGCAAGCTATTTCACACTTCTCCTTCACTTAGAAAACTTCACGAACATTCCAATTTCCACTGTTACTCATTCAGAGAACCCTCAGCATCTACCAAAAAGGTGACAGTCAGAAGTTACACGATTTACAAACTGATTTATTCTCTCCTTCAGTTCAGTTTTCCATAAGCCCATATGTACAGGTATTATCTGCTTACACACCACCTTGTGCTGTTGTACACTGAAGCTTCCTATGGAGACAACAAACCTTGAATTCCAATGGTACTGAGAATTCCAAAAGCTGAACACAGTAAGGAAGTCCAAGGGCAACACAGAACTGCAGTTCAAGAGAATCTCCAATACACATAAGCAAGTGAATAAATAGACCACCACTCACATTCCACACAAGACAATCTTACTCGGATATCACAAGCTCAAGTCGCCTTTGCCTTCATTCCCAGTGGGCTGAGGGAAAAAGGCTAATCCCAAGGATGGATAGAGCACAGCCAAAGCCAGTCACTCTTTTAAAGTCAGAGTGATCCAAAGCTTTCTTAATAAGGAGCAGCAAGTTGCTATAAAGTGAACTTAATTTCCAAGTTACTCTACGGAGCTTAGATCCCTCATCAGGTAACTTTCCCACTACAGCACCTGCATTTTATCCTATCCCTCACACACCAAGGGTTAGGGTTTCCAACTCAACTCAAGTTGCCCTTGTCAGAAGGCAAAGCTGCAAGATATTGAAAAACATTTACAGCTACCAAGAGATGGCTTCTGGACTGTGAATCAGACACAGCAGCTTTTTCAGGTATTGGTAATAGCACTAATGGGAACAAGTGAGATCCCACCTGGAATACTGTGTCTAGTTTTGGAGTTCCCAACATAAGGGGGACATGGTCCTGCTGGAGCAAGTCCAGAGGAGGGCCACAAAGATCACAGGGCTGAAGCATCCCTCCTATGAAGACAGGTCGAGAGAGCTGAAGTTCTTGATCCTAGGGAAGAAAAGGCTACAGGGAGCCCTTATAGCTGCTTTCCAGCTAAAGGGGCTACAGGAAAGCTGGGGAGGGAGTTTTTACAAGGGCTTGTAGTGATATAACAAGGGGTAATGGTTTTAAAATGGAGTGGCTGCATTTATACTAGGAAGAAATTCTTCACTATGAGGTGGTTAGACACTGGAATAAAGTTGCTCAGAGGATTTGTGGATGCCCCCTTCCTGGCAGTATACAAGGTCAGGTTGGATGGGGCTTTGAGCAACCTGGTCTAGTGAGAGGCATCCCTGCCCACAGCAGAGGGTTTGGAACTAGATTATCTTTAAGGGCCCTTCCAATTCTGTGACTCTTAAGTTCTTGGTAACAAAGCCACACACTATTTGCTCATAAGACTGAGCCAGACAAGAACAGAACCCCTTCAGGAAAACCTGAACTATAGATTCTTCCAATCCTCTATGCTCTGCTTTTCTTTCTGTAAAACAGAAAAAGCAGAAGTAGTCTATGTACAGAAAATGGTTGAAATCAGCTCAAAATTTGTCAATCAATAATAAAAACAAAGTGAGAAAACATCAAACGTTGCTGCCCACATAGAGAAAAGCAAGGCACTAAGAAAATCTGTCATTTTAACTGCTCCTAGACCACAGGCTTTCCCAGACAAGTACATAGTAAGTCAAAGTTGAGGAGAAAATCCCATGTTAATACAAGCCGCTGCACTATTCAGAACACCAACATCCTTCCGGAGGGTATTTATTCTTAGAATTATGTTTGCTAATACACACAATAAACCAGCTAATGGAAATCACCATCTCAGCAGGATATAAAGTTCCCCTCTTTTCATAAAGACGCTCATTGTGTAAACCATCCTTTGAACAATAACACAAACATCTGCACTAACAAACAGAAGCCTGCTAAATAACACTCCTCAGTCATGACAGGCACCATCTGTTCACCTAGCTAACCCAGGGCAAGTGTGGCAAGCACTGCCACAGTTCACTTGCATTATGCATCCTCATGTTCCATGTTTCAGAGCACATTATCTGTGTTTCCAAACTGCAATAACATGGCATTAATCATACCAACAGAAGTCTTGAACACACACCCCTACAACAAAAGGCTCCAAATGCCAAAGACAACTCCATTTGGTCTTCAACTGAAGAACACAAGTGGACCACAACCTTGTAGGCATGGGGACGTGGGACTGTAAACTCTTAATTATTCTTGTTCTGTTGGAATTACTTTCTTTTCCTCCTTCCTAGTCTACTTCTTTTTTTACTTCATCTAGTTATTCTTACAGCTGGAAGCTGCTGCTGCTTTCCAAGAGGACACTCCGTGGGGCTTACATACTCAATTCTATCTAAATCTCACAAACGGTATTCATGGGATGCCCCCTGTGTGAAAGGTCTTGTTATTAAAAAACCCGGTGGTCCCACCAGAGCCGCAGGTGAAGACCTTTCCGCGCATCCCGCGCACACAGCTCCTCCGAGCTCCAGCTCTCACCGCTGCTGACCCAGGAAGGTTGCCCCTCGCTGCTGGATCCCTCCTCGCTGCCCCTCCCCTGTACTGCTGCCACAACCCGAGCACACACGCCAGCCAACAAACCTCGACAGAAGCTCAACTTATTGCGCTGAAAAGCGGGCCTGGGCCGGGAGCGGAGCCCGCGCTGCCCGCAGCCGCCGGGAAGGGGGACGCAGGGATTGCCCCGTACCTGACCCAGTTGTCGCGGAACTTGCTCTGCTGAGGCTGGTTCAAGTAAATGGTGCGGGCTGGTGCTTCGTCCAGATCCGCCGAGGACGTGGCTCCGGACATCTCATCATCCGCCTTCTTATAGCCCGAGGGGGAACAGACCGGTCCTGCGGGGAGAGCGCCGAGAGGAGGCGATCAGAGCCGGGCCGGCAGCGCCCGGGGCCGCGGCAGCTCCCGGCGGGGCCGCGCCGCGGGGAAGGGCCGGGCCGGGCGGGCAGCGAGCGGCAGCTGCGGGCGCGCCCTGCCCCCGCGCTACCGCGGCAGCAGCTGATAAATAGCGGCCGGCCGGAGAGGGGCGGTGGGGCCCGCCCGGAGTCAGCTGGCAGGGGCAGAGCGCGGGGCCCGCTCCCCCCGCCCCGCCCCGACGCCGCGGGGAGGGGCGCAGACCCCGCACCGCCCCCGGGCCCCGCGGCGGCAGCGCTGCCGCCACCGGCTGTGCCGGGCTAATGCTCGCCACGGGCCCGCGGCCGGTGCCCCGGCCGTGCAGGCTCCGGTGCGGGACAGCGCGGGAGCGGCAGGGGCAGCCACCGCACCGCCTCCAGGGCCGCTCCGCTCCTGCGTCCGAGCCCAAACCGGAGGGACGCTCCGCTCCCCGCGGGCCCAGGCCCCCGCGGGCAGGGCAGGTGACGGGCGGCTCTGCTCGGCAAGCTGCCCTCTGCCCCTGGCACTGCCCCCTGCCCCTGGCACTGCCCCCTGCCCCTGGCACTGCCCCCTGCCCCTGCCCACCGAGCACCCGCACCGCGCGGCCGCAGAGCCGTCAAAGAACCGGTTTTAGACTGAGAAGAGCAACGCATTTTTCTTTACACCCACAGCTTCAAAGCTCAAATCTTCCACTTAAAGTAATTTTCATCTCTAGCTGGTCTGGAGCGGCTTCAGTTCTATGAAACAATGTTCAGCTTTGCCTTAAGAGAAAGCCAAATTACAGGGGAAAGGAGCTAGCCCTTTCCTCAGCCAAGCCTCAAAACGTTACCAAAGTTGTTGAAGGATTTGCTGCTTTCCCCTTCCATTCTGAGCCATGAAGATACTTTACACTGCTTGAGCTGTAAATACATTAGATAAGAATATCAGTTTATTAAACAAGCCATGGATTTACAAGCTAGCATGGGTAGTTCTAGATAAGACAACTTGTCTCATAAGAAGCTAGTTAAAACGTTAATTTAGGGTTATTTGAAAAGCCCACTCAGAGATAACACTGAGAAGCAACTGTACTAAAGCCAAATTCAGCAGCTATTATTTCTGTACCCAGCTAAGATCATACTGCAAAAAATCATGATCTAATCAGTGGCTAAAAAGGACTCTTTCAATGAAGAGGAGGCTTAAATTATGTCTTTAACTACAGGAAAAAAAAAAAAGCCTTCAATCCTAATATAACCATCATATATCAGGCACTTACGTTCTCACACATTAATAGAGACAAGTACCAGTAAAGAGATTTATAGGTCTAAGCTAACATCCTACTCTTCCATCCCAGACTTCCCAAGTGACTGATCTTTTATTGCTAGTGCAAACAGGCTCTGCAACCTCCAGACATCAGCCACTGGAGGGCAACATTACCCATTCATCTTACAAGATAGTCCAACAGAGGAAAAAACTTCGCAATGCTAGTAAAGGGCCACGGCTAATGTAATTAACTAACTAATATGCTTTCAAGAGCACTTTCTCTGGCCCAAAGCAAATTTTGCACATTGTGAATTCATACTTTGGAGACATTAAGCTGAACTTTAAGTGTGGGGCAAATGAATTGATTTTGTTCCATTTCACTTGACACAAATTCAGACAGCAAAAATATGCTCAATTGTTAGTATTTACCTTGTGAAAAAGGACAAATTTAGGAAGTGGAATATGTAAGACTATACATTATGCAAGACTATGCCATTATAATGCAAAATTAGTTTACTCAGCCTGACGAAACTCGCCACAACACAGAGGACCACTCAACCTTGCTGAGTGGGTATTTTCCCCCTCAGAAAAACAGAGCTAAGAGCACTACTGGATACTCTCTGTTCTTTCCCATTGATTTCATGTTGTGTAACTGCAAAGGAGATAAAACAACAGCACCCTTAAGAGCATTAAGTGCAAGGAAGCAGCTTTCATCTGTTTTCCTAGTCAAGCTCCCAAACACAAGTGCAATTATTCTAAGACAAATGCACTGTAAAAACTGTGGTTTTTTTTTAAAGACCTTATTTGTTTCACTTTTTCATTACTCCCTCTCATGCTTGAAATCCTCCTGCTTATTAGCTCTCTTCGCTGCCAAGCATCATGAAGCTGTCCCACAACTTTAAGGATTAACTGAGTCAATACAGCTGATAAAGTTCAGAGGTATTTAGGTTTACTTAAGACACTCTGCTCTTGGCTGCTCTCTCCAAGATAAGTGCCCCTAGTACAGCAGCATTTGCCTTACTATTTAAATATACTAAAATATTTTCAGAGCAGACTTGTAAGTGCATAGAAAACATCTGTATTAATAAGGTCTTCATTTTTCCAAGTGGCTCGAATCAGCTGCTTCAACTTTTACTGGAATAAGCCTCATTTTGGAAGATTATCCTATAATCCTGCCCATCAGGAATGCCTTCCACTTCCCTCCCCTGTTATTAAGCAGATCACACCCAGAAGCCTGCAGGCACAGTGACCAATGCTATGGCTGTAGATGCTTTACTTCCCTGCATTTAGAAACAAGGAGTCCTGAGCTTCTGAAGGGCTCCTGGTGGGCAGCAGTCCCAGAGGCTATGCCACCTTCAAAAGGCATCCCCCTCAAGACCACCCGACCATATATAGACCATCACTTCAGCCACATGAAAGCAACTGCACCTCTGCTCCTTACTTGAGAAAGGCTACGGATAAAGACAGCACACATTTAACCAACTCTAGCAGTGGCGAGACTTAAAACTGAAGTCAGAGCAGCTCTTACTCAGCTGTGTTTACTTCCCTGTATCCAAAGGGATCAGACTCACTGACTTCACTTTAGGGCAGACCAACATTTTACTCTGGGAAGGTTTCTATCCCGTAAGACCTTTATCTCCTGTTATTTGCCCAAGGGCTTGCAACACTATGTAATTTACCTTGGATAAAACTACTGATGCTCAGAAAAGCATATTAATGGTAGACCATTGTACCTCACAGCCTGTTTATTTACTGTGTTTAGCAACATCAGATTTTGGATCTTCCAGCTACATCAATCTTAAGAACTATATCATCTCACACACCCTGCATATAAATTTATGTATTCATTTTAAGACATTTAGAAGTTAAGACAATTTGATAAAAGGAAGCTGATTCTGCAAGAACAACATAGCACAGTTTTGGTGTGTGAGTAGAACAGCTCTTCACTTGAAGATGGCATTTGTCTCAGCTTTTATCTCCAGAGCTCTGGTGTTGGTCTTCCTAGTCCTCTTCCCAGTATTCCTGCCCACCTCTGAAATAATGAAAATCCATCTTCAGTGCCACAACCTACTCTGTTCTCTTAGCTTGGTAACTTGTACCTCAGGGAAAAGGGAAAGCAGAATTTTTGTACTGGCTATGACTGATTGTTCCCACTCATCCTCAGGAAAGAAGCCTTGAAGCATCTCAATAGACTAGAGCAGAACAGATAAAAAAAGTAAACAAGGGAGCCTGACAAAAAACCTGAGGATACTTGCAAGCCAGTTTACCCATAGGTATTCTGTGAAAGTATGAAAGAGCTGGTGGATCAGCATGATTATTAGAATAACACACTATGATTACTATCTATTTTTATGGAACTTAGATCCTTACAGAATTTGAAGTGTCCAATATATTTGGCTTCACTTTAAGGCACAAGATACTTAGTGTTGGAGTCTAATACTGTTTCACATTGTGCTTTACAAGTTCCATAAGTCAGACCTGAGTTATCTACTGCCTTTTATAAAGCCCATTTGTTTCTTCAAGGCTCTTACTTCACACTATTTAACAAGTTTGTTTTCTAAAAAAAGATGTGATTAAAGCCTGACAAAAATGGAGATTTTATAGCTTTCTCTCATCGTTAAACCAGGCTTGATGCCCTGACAAATTCACATTGCATTTGTTATCACTTGAAAGGAATGAATTATAATTTAATACTCTTACTTCACTGGGCCTGCAAAGATGGCATTTTCCATGTATATCTGTCTCCTTAATGTCTGCACAGTAATAATCATAGCTTTTATGATTAAGTAAATAAAGTGGTGTGAATTTTGTAGTGTTTTAATAGATGAGTCACTTTGGATGCTTGCCAACTGTGAGAATTCACAGGAGAACCTTACTGAAATTTTATCACTTTTCTCTTAAGTAGATTAGCCAGCTACTTACTACTCCTGTCTTCTACCCCGGTGAGGTGCTCAATTGCTCTAACATCTGTTCCATTTTTAGAAACAAGTGATAATAGAGCAACTGAGCAACTCACCAAGACAGCAGAGCCACAAGATATGAGAAACAGCAGGTTTGTAATGGAGAAGTTACCAGATAGGCTTCATCATGTCAAGTTTAAAACTTAAAGCAATACTAAGGTATTGCCAAAAATCATGGCACACTATTTGCAGGACTAGGGTCTAACAGAAGAAAGGACACTGATCTAAAGAAGCTGACTGTGCTTGAGCAAAGTTGGACTATGGTCTCCAGAGGTCCTTTCTAACCTCAACTTCTGTGATTCTAAGCTTAGACACTCACAAGTCAAAGTTTAAGCAGCCAGAGTTCCTTGTGTCCCCCCAACTGTATTAAGAGGCAGTTTTCAATAATGAATCATCTGAAAGACAGCTTCCCTCAGGGTGAAAAACAGTCACCAAAAGCCTCCCAACTTTGTAATTTACATAACACATGGTGTTATTGTTTCAGGCTTAGCCTTAAAGAGAAGGGTTAGCAAACTGAACATCTGAGAAGTTAATACCCATATTTAGAGGTGGCAGACAAGTTTGATTTCTGCCTGCCCTGAAATACAAAGTCTGCTCTTAACAAGCCACCCCAGATTCAGTGATTCACCATCACTTTCTTGCAGTAACATCCTTTTCACAGGATTATCTTCACAGAGTGCCAGAAGTTCTGCAGTTGAGAATTGTCAACAAGTTCATATATAAAAAGTGACTTTGAAGCTTGTCTAAGTGAGCTGGTTTTACCTGAAATTCATTCTTTCATGCACTATATCATTACCTGCCCTTACTGTTCAACAGAATTGCACTTGAACCTAAAAGTACATAAAGTAAGAGCTCAAACAGGCAGAGCACAGCATGCTCTCACAAGAGATGCAGGGCATGAACTTAGCTACCAGGTTCTCCAGGAAAGCTTTGCTCCCATCAGAACTGGGATACCTTAACCTTGAGTTATAACCAGTTCATGTGAAAACCTCAGCAGCATTAAGGTTGTTGGGTTTGTGGTGTTTCTTGGGTGTTTTTTTTTGGTTTTTCATTTGTTTGGTTTTGTTTGTTTGTTTTGTTTTTTGTTTGTTTGTTTTGTGTGTGTTTGGCGTTTTTTTTAGAATGTAGAAAAGTTCTACAGAGTTTAACAGTTTAATATTGTAGGCAACTGTTCAGACATAGTCAAGTGTGAATAAAGAAAGTGCTGGAACAATCCAGAGTGGAGCTTTTATTTTCTAGCTCTTCTGTTAAAGGATAATTCTGAACAAGCTTCCTTCTTTGTAGATGTATGTCCTGCAAAGTAAGATGTCCTTAGGTCATCTGCATGCAATAAATATTGCTAATATGTGTTTAGTCTTTTTTTTAAAAAAAAAATATTTGTTTTACTTCAAGCTATTTTCAAATTCTGTAAGCTCTACCATGTTACTAACATCCTTCTTTCAAGAATTTAAAGCTTTCAGCAGGTAGAGCTAAGTAGTCTGATATTCGTTTAACTTTGACCATAGAAACACGAACAATCTTGTCAGTTTTCACAGGCCGTTTAGAAAGCAGAGCAGGAAAGGACACCCTTCTCCTCAGCTTTCCCAAGGGAGTTCCTTGGGCTTTGAGGCCAACCAGAACTCCTGTTGAGGCCATTTACCAAAACCATTCATTTATATGTGATAGTAACAAGTATAATACTTCCACAAGAATGCAAATCACAAGTAGGAAAAAGGAGCAGAGAGGAAAGTACTGTATGAATTAGCCTAGGACTTCACTAGCACTGAGCATCTGCTCTAGGAGTGTCTAATCAAGTTGGCAAAGCATTACCTAAAAAAGGAATAATGTCAGTTCTGATAACACAAGGGCTAAGCATAAGTGGTTAACATCTTTTTAGACTAGAAAACTAACATTCAGTGCTTTGGTCTAGGATAACAAGGAGGCCATGACAAATTCTAGTGACAGAAGATGGTTGCTAGCCACAACATATGTAACACATAGGAGAACACATGTATGCAACCTTCAGAGTATCATCAGGAAATGCTTGCGGTGCTGGACTTAAAAGCTATCCCCGTCTCCTGCCGCTAGGAACCAAGCAACCGGTCTTTTACACTAATAGGATGAAATGTTTACTACCATGCAACACTAAAAATGGACATCAAATTAGTACAGTCAGCTGTCTATATGAGCATTTAGTAACTGGGTGAGTACTCAGATAAAGGCCCTCCAGTTAGCAGCTTGTAAGACAAGCAAGACACAGAAGCAATCCCAGGGAAGGTACTGTTTTTCTTAAAGGCTAGAGACCATACAAAACTGAAAAGTTGGGAATTAACTCAGCTCAGACACTAACTGGTAGGCACATTCTCCAAATGCTTGTAGCTGGTTTTTTGGGGATCTTTTTTTATTTTTGGGGGGTGGGTTTTTTAAAGTAGTTGCATATTTCAGCCCAACAACCAGGATACTGAGTGAGCAAAACAATTTCAGAGTTTTTCAATAAGGTCTTTTTCTTGAAAGTTAACTTGAATTTGTCTGCCAACAGCTAAAGACATAGTGGAAAAACCTTGTGTTCAGGTCAAGCAACTTGAAATTGCTATGGAAAAGTCTTACTACAAGTCAAACTTGGGGGAGGGGGAATTAAAGCTCCCAGATAACCCCTCTGTTCAAGTCTGAATACAAAAAGACATCCATACCTTTGCAGCAGATGTTTTAGAGATGCACAGCACGGAATAAAAGCTATTTCATGCACAGCAGAAAATCGGATTTGAAGATAGGAAATTTTTTCTGTGCTAGATACAGACCAATAAAGAAACCTGAGAATCTGATGAAGACAGCAGCCCCCAAAAGGATATTAAGGGTAAATAATGCTTCAGAAACATGAAAAGAGAGGACTGAGCAAAGGAAGCTTATTTTCTGAACTCTAAGATGCAAGGACAAAGTTGTCATCAATCAAGCTAACCCAAATATTGCAAAGGAAATGAGACACAGGTCTGTAGCTTCTCTCCTTTTCTCTTGATAGTTATGCAATGTGTGTAGGTTATCAAAATTAGCAAGGCTAAGAAGGGTATTGTTGGGCAGCCAATTAATACTCGTGGATTTCAGAATTTGCTTAAAACTCAAAGAGTGTTTGCCTGTAAGAGACTGTGAGTTGTTCTGCAAGAGAAGCTGCCATACAGGAGGCACTTCTATCTGTCATGCTGGAAAGAGGTCACTTGTCAACCTAATCTGAGACCAATTTTAGGGATCATTTCTTTTAATCAGTCAAAAACTCAAGACAGACAACTGGTCACTAGTTTGGGCTTGCTTAGTTTGTAGACTGGAGAGCTACATGCAGTTTAGAACAAGTGTTAGTCTTAAACAGATGCATTAATCTGGTCTTCAGAAACATAAACGTCAAAAATCCCATGTTACAAACACCTAACTATGCACTTCAGGGAAAAAGTGCTGCTGTAAGTTGGGAGCTCAACTAAGCAAAAAGAAAAGCTTGAATATACTGGTCAATCCAAGGAGGGCTGATTTGCCAGTCTGATGTAGCTACAGACAAACTGGAGTGTTATGATAGATGCAGATACTCACAGTATAGGAGGATATTGATCCGTCATGTCAACAGACATGCAACATCAGTAGCTCTCACCTACAGTGGAAAACTAGAACTGCACACATTCATGAAAGATTTCCTGTAGCCCAAAAGCTGAATCAAAAGCAACTCATGAGATTACAGAAATGAGGGGGAAAAACCTCAATTTCCTTGGCCCTGTTAATGTTAGCCTGAACAGGAATAGTGAAATTAAGACTTGTGATGTTAAGTCGCTTCTTTCTTGTGTTGATCCCTGATTTAAGCTAAGGTTCATGACACTGAAAAAGGTCTTTCTGAGCAATCTTAAATTATTAACTAGAAGGTTCTTAACTGCAAGAACTTCAA
Organism: Apus apus; assembly: GCF_020740795.1. Taxonomy (NCBI): domain Eukaryota; kingdom Metazoa; phylum Chordata; class Aves; order Apodiformes; family Apodidae; genus Apus; species Apus apus. The sequence goes on from NC_067282.1 coordinate 20,686,799, forward strand.
GGCACAAAGCACATCTAGTTTTGAAGAGCAGCCTTGATAAACTTTTGAATGGAGTTGCATACCACAAGCAGACACAGCTGGAGCCTGGATTTTTATTAATTTACCCAAATTCACTCAGATGAAATAGGTAAATCTTGCCACTGATGACCAGAACAGATTCCCAGCAGATCACTAGAGACATTTCAGAGCATTAAAAAGCAGCAACCAGGATTATGCTACTGTAGAAGCAGAGTATGCAGTTTAGCAGAAACTATATACAGCGAAGAAGCTTCAAATGCATGAAGATCACACACAAATACTGTGTATTTCAAGAGACAGAAGTCTTACTGAGGCAAAGGATAACAAGTCTACCCAATAAAATTCACTTCCCTCTGTATGAATAGAGGGCAGCCATATTATTCAAAGCAAAAATGAAGCAGCAAAATATATGGGTATGGGAGAACAAAGGTGCCTAAGGCTGCTGTGGTCTGAGTTAAGGTCTCCTTGGTGATTTTTTTTTTTTTTGCTTCTTTGAATGGCTAAGTAAAGGTCTGATGTTTCTACTCCCTCTAACAATCATCATATGCAGCCTTAGTGAGACCACAAGGGGAAGAGCACTTTGTCTAAATTAGCTCTTCTCCATCTCCCAAGTAATTTTGTACCTGATCACAATGTCAAAACCAAGCAGCTTCTGCTGATAACACGGAGCTAATAAAGCTGCATGAGACAAATACAATCTATTTTTATTCTGTCTTATGTTTCATAGCCATAACTGTCAACTAAATTCCAAGGCTGAACCTATACCACTATTAATTAAAAAGAAGTTAGTCCCTTATTTCCCTGCCCCAGCTTCCACGTTAAGTTTATTAAAAAGTTAGGGGCACTAGTGATTGACACCCATTAAAACAAGTAGTTTGTTGTTGCTTCTAGCTTCCCATTCTGGATTGGAAAAAGATGGTCTTTCTAGAAGCTTCACTCCTATTCCACTCTCTTTAGTTGTTCTCCAAACTCACTTGTGTATTTGCTAGCAGCTTGTCACCATAACCTGGACTTCAAGGAGGCTCTTCCTGGTATACAACCTTGTGTCTGATTTATGAGAATAAATGATACATCTGGGGCCTAAAAAAATAAGTTTCAGGCAGCAGATAAATTAGATCTTATAGCCTGACACAAAGTCGAATACTCAGCTTCAGCAGCTACTGTTCAACATCAGAATTTTTAAAAGGCAAGAAGTACTCCAGCAAGCCAGAGGAGCCTTCCAAGCTCTCTGAAATCCTGCAAGTCCAAATCCAAACACGTCATATGCAATAGGTTTTTTAAGAGCTGGTGCAAATTATGTGCATTTCTCAAGAACTTGGATTCAACTCTGAAAACTACCTATGAGTTCCATATATTCCAGATTTCCAACAACTTAGTAAATACTATAAAGGCACCAAGGTATCCTATGGTAAATTTGTTGTCAATTTTTTACAATTAACAGCATGTAACCTTAAGAAGCCACATAAGCAGCAACAAGGCAGCTTTGAAGGTGGTAATGGAGGCACTGGTTCTGTGAGAACTTGATGTATTAGGCAGAATTGTTCCCTGTTTGGGCTTACAAGTTTCAAGATGATTGGTGACGTTTCTCTGCTCTTTTTGTAATTTTTGTTTTTAAACTCCTGGACTAGCATGGCCTAGCAGCTATCAGAAAAGCTCAAAACACATTTGCACTCATTAGAAAGCACTGAACAAGTCTTCAGTGTTTGATACAGTTTGGAGGACATTTCTTATTTAACATCACTTCAGAGCATTTTCTGTACAAGGGAACACTGCAAATGCAAATTCCACTGTGCAAACATATCAAAACACATACTGTGTCCATTCTGCATGCACTTTCAGCCTCCAAGATGAAGATAACTTTACAAAGATGCTCCTTTTGAATTTTCAGCTCAAGGCATCTTCCTATGCGAAGGGGAAAAAAGCTAACAAATATAGCTTAACCGTGAAACCACAGCATTCAACAATGCACAAGAGCAATTCTACTCCCTTCCTCCAGTATTGCTATTTGTAATTCCTGGGATTTATCAGAGATTTGATAGTTAAAGCAATTTTCAGAAGTGAACATGAGGCGGTAAGAGTTACAGCTAAACTGGATTCTGCTGCTTCAAGCAGGAATAAACACCTCCTCTGAATAATCCCACTGCTCAAGGAAGATTGTGGAATTCTAGCACTTGTGTCAGATACATCTTGGATAACCATGACTGGCAATCCTATTTGTAGGGCATGTACATAACTATCAAGCACACTGGATCCGTTAAGTGATTAGTGGAATATTTCAGAAACAGCCATCAGAAATCTCCTTAGCACAACTGACAGTCACAGCTAATCCTCAGAACGGAGCACTTACAGCCTTCCACCCTCCCACTTGTTTCCCTGTATTAATATTGGTTGAAGCTAAAAATATCTTTGGCACATCATAATTCTATTAGTACTCTGGCATACAGGTGCATCTTTCATTTCTGTAATGCATCTGTTCCTATAACAATTTACTAACAGCTCTAAGCTTATGAGCTGCAAGCACAGCTGAGCTTGCTTTCTAAGAGAACAACAGAAATGTTTTCCCATTTATATGCTCATGAGGTAAAGTTATATGTATTCCTCTACTAAAAGCCCAGAGGCCTGTAACACCAGCTTACAGCCAACACTAGATTAGAAAGATTTACCAAATACATACTGACCTTTTGCTCTAAAGCATTCCGCAAGCTGCTGTTCTTACTTCTGTGCACCCATAGTTCAGTGTGATGCCCAACAAAAGCCACTGCCCATTATACAGTTACCTAGAGAGAAGCATCTCTTCCAGTGACGGCACAGAGACATGATGTTCAGTCCTTCTTGTACTGGCTGCATGAAGATGAACAGCAGTAGTCCTTCAAAGTTCTCTACAGCATTAGCAGGTCTCAAAGCTGATTAAAGTGATCCCCATGGTAATCTGTGAAATATATGTTTTGCACTTTCAAACTGCTCTGCAATGGATTCACAAAAGGAAAGTGTGCAGTAGATGTCTGTGTAGACCCATGCACAAAAATACAGCTGTGGCTTTCACTGGAACATTCTAATACATTTTAGCAAAAAGAAGAATTCAGCATCATGTAGTATTTCAGCACTTGAAACAACCATTGACTAGTTCCTGGACTCTGACACCCCTCAGTCACTCTTCCCCCCTTCCCTCCCCCCCATACCAAGTTTCAAAGCACAACTTCAAGTGAAATCCTAGTAGAAAGACACAGTAGAATTCAAGTTCTGTTTCCTCTAGAGATTCTGTGATGTTACAGGTCACGAGATCCACTCATGTTTGCAGGTATAGAAGATTTTTTTTTAAACTTACTTTTCCTTGCCTCTGAATAGGTTTAATAGCAAAGTGGTTTGAGTCTCAAATTAAAAGGTTAAAAATTAATTCAACTATTAAAAATCTCTCTCCTTTAAGAAAGGAGAGAATAGTCTCCATTTTTTTTAACCTGTAGTAACCCAGTTCACATAAGCCTCTCTTTAGACTCACATCTGCTTATACAGCCCTTACAGCAGCTTTTCAGTTGACTTCCCTAGCAGTCTGTCTGCCCCCCTTCCTACTTCCTGCCTCCAGACTATCTACTTGCTTTGTGCATGTGGAACAGAAAAGGAAACAGCAGCATGCTTAAAGCCTTAGAAGAAGGATATATGAGGAAGCAAAGACTTGGCTTTTTGCCCTGAATCTGAAGTTACCATCCCAATGAAGTACTGGATCTGCAGAACACTTCACTATGGCCTTCAGGCCCACTTCAGTAATCCAGTGGCTATTTCTAGCAACAGAGAACAGTTACAACACCTTTGTGCTCTGAAAGGCAGACCACACTAAAGGTCCAGGACCCCCACTGGCTATTAACCACCAACTGCAGCTTGGTCAGTTCAGAATTTCAGCACACTAACATTACACCAGCAACTTCAGAGTTTAGTTTTGTTTATGTCAGAACATAAAGCCAGACTCCACATGAGAGGTGTACCAAGCCCATCTCTTACAACTGACAGAAAGCTGGGCAGAGTATAAAGTCAGAACATCACCTGGCAATTGGCACAACTAAGGTTGGTAAAAGATCATCACATAAAGGGTATGAATTATATATGAGCAAGACAATAACAGGAAACCATGGAAGACACGCGTAGCTACAAGTAAGTGCTTTTTACTCAGGAGAGGAAGGTAACTCAAAATTTTAGTTGCTCTCATCCAGCTTTCATTAGGAAAGTGTATTGCATAATGCATGAGGAAAACATCTGAGAACAATGCTTGAGAACATTATCTATTCCCCACACAGATGAATGCAGAAACAGACAGTAACATATCCATTTGTCCTCTGCATATAGCTGAACTCTTTTTCTTACTAAAGCAGTAAAAGCTCACCATCTGACTAGGCTAGCATAGATTAGCAGGTCCCTATTATAGGTTATTCATATATCCTACCTTGAACCAAAAACTGCTTATCTCACCTTTTCCAGGCCAGTGAGCTCTGGCAGCAGAGACACTGTTAACACAGCCAGAGGTGAGTGAGCTAACAGCACCAGACTGGCCAGGCCTAGAATCAGTCTGGCAAGGCACCCATTGCTTTCTGTCCTGGGCTCTGCCACCTCGCCACAGCCACCATAGCCACCCCTCAATCTACCTTATTTCAAAGGCTCATCTGCTGAAATGTAGTCTCAGTAACAACTGCCTAACATTGTTCTAGATGAAAGCACAACACAAATTAGCCACAGCATTTTTAATGTATTTGTACTGCATGCTCCCTAAAAAAGCCCCCCTCAGATCTTTCAAAACTTCATAGATCATACTCACATCAGACAAGTCCACCTTTGGATCAGTAAGCCTGAGCTATCTATTCAGCCTCATCTGAACACTTACACTGCACTGGTACTATAACTTAATTTTGAAAAATCACTTGTTTTTCCTTGACAGATGTAATAGACAAGTATACTCAGTGAAGCGGCTAGAGAGACAACCAACCATGCTGTCATGATGTTTTCTATATTGACTAGTTTTACTTTGTTGTCCTGAAGACAAGTAGGAACTTGTTACACATTATTTATAAAAACAGCAATAAAACAAGAGTATCTCAACATATACCTAGCAATAACCTCAAGGATTTTTTTTAATTATTCCAAAATTGTACAAAATACAAAACATGTTCTTTCCACCCAAATTGCACAGTACTTCCCATGAAGGACAGTACTGTTGGTGTATTTACCATCAACTGTGAACTGCTGTGTATTAGTATTATTACTGGAAATGATTCCACACATAATGCAAAGTATCAGCAGCTCCAGGCATTGACAAAAATGAGTTGCACAGCAAAACATTACAAACCCTTTTTATTAGGCATCATGATGTTTAGAATCTTGGGGTTTGAGGCTTGCTTTTGTTCATTTAAAAAAATTCATCTTATCACCCCTAGCCCTTTATAATACACGCGTGTCACATTTTCAGGATAGTCTGCAATCACAAGTGGACTGTTCTGCAATGCAGCTTCCCCTCACCACCTGCTACCTCAAAAGTGAGCTGCAGGCTCAACACAGGGCTGATCAGAAGTATCATGAAAGCTGGAAGTACTTGGAATTTGTCTTAATGCTGAAGATAAATTTCAGCCCTGACATAAACCATGTTTTTGTTCTCACTAAACTCCATACACTCAGTACAAGTATTTGAGTCCAACATTTATTCTAGTATAATAGCAAACTTGAAAAGAAGTTTCCATTTTTGTGTAAAATTCCTCCCCAGTTTCTTGTAATTTCAGTATTCACTTACTTAGCGTGCATATGAAAGGACTAGAAGGACTTGATTAAAAGTACAAACTTACAAACAGAACAACAGATGGTTCCTTAGCTCCCTCCTTCCCCAGGGAAACCACTCACACTTGAACAAGTTTATTAACAACCATGGAGAGTGACTGAATACCAGGTTGGTTGCAGTACTATATATACACAATTATACCTGTTCATAAAGCCATCTTGTGATCTTCATCTTGTTTATCCTGATAATCAGAGCTACATGCTAGGATAAGCCAGGAATGCACAGCTAAATTATTTACTGAGGAAGTACCAGGTAACAGCAAATATTTTAAATAGTCACCAGCACAAGCACACCACAAGGAAATCTCTAACCACCTAATTCAGAAACATTAATTCAGTCTCAGCAGGTGCTAATCCTTCTCATATAAACTTTAGTAGTACCTAGAAAGGCTGGACCAAATGATCCTTGAGTTCCTTTCCAACCTTGCATCTATGATTCTATGATTCACCACCAGGTTTCCTTTTTTTTGCAGCCAGGGCATTGGGCACAGCCAGCTAAAGTCAGAATTGGAGCTGGGCAGCACTTCAGCAGCACAGGAGAAATGCCTCACATATCAAGGGCCAGGCTTTTCCCACTTGTTTCCAATATTCCTGCTTCCAAAGAGGCACCTCGTCTTCACACAGTCAGGGGAACACGGAAAGAGAGAATAGCACTGGAAGCCAGACCAGCACCCAGTCTCAAGTATGGCTCAGAACACAGCAAGTTATTAAAAACTTAGAGTTCCACTAAATGAATTAGCAAATATCTCTTCATTCTTTGTACTTCAATGTGGAAAGTGAGTAGATGCATAGGTCAGCTTTCTGGCAAGCCAGTGAGAAGGACTACCAAGTCAGAAACCAGACAGCACAACTGGCTCGAGTGCATTTGTTCCTGCTCTGGTAACTTCCTGAGTACTGGCCCAAATCCATAGCAATTAGCAATTACTTAAGTCTTGTAGCATCTAATGACTTCTGAAGTCTTGAATGTGGTCCTTTGCAGCTCTATTTAGACATAAATTATATTTGTTTTATAAAAATTTGTATTCTCAGTACCTCACAATAGAAATACGTCATTTTGTTTAAGCACCAAGTTGCAAAGCCTGAGTTTTGAGTAATTTCAAGATAGATCCAGTATTGCTGATGTTCCTGGAAGTTTTGCTGGGATGAACTGACAAGTTTTCCACTCATTACACCTCACACTCCCACCCAATATTAGCTTACCTTCTGTTTCATTCTAAATGGTTAAAAAGCTTTAGCATGTTAACTTGAAACATATCAGATTGGTGGGGTTGCATCTGATTAAAAAAGACTTAATCCCTTCTCCCTGAGGCTGCTGTTCAGAGAACAGACTGGTTGAACATTGAAAACACAGGTCTTGTACTGTTGGTTTGCCACACATTATATTCCAGTAATTTAAGCTGATTTTACTGGTGTACCAAACCCCACTGTTTCAAGCTTCATTTTCCCCAATCATGAGATCAACTTTTCAAATGCAGGTAACAGCAGCACAGTAACTGCTAAAGCCATTTGCATTTCAGAGTATTTTCCAGCTAAAAGCTCACTAATAACCAATTTGTTCTTGGCTGGATGTTGCTCAAGTACAGAAATTTTTTTTTTGCCCTCCTCCAGGATTCAGCCCTTCAAGATTTATATAAAGTACCCACTCAAAAGACTCCTGAGATAGCACTTGTATCATGCACCAGTTTTATGTTTCCATGATACACACATGGACAGATGTGCATAGAGCTGCCTGCAGCATCAGGAAGGCAATTCTTCTAACTGGCTTTTTTTAATAATGAAACAGTAGCTGTAGGTTCTCTTTTAAATATGTTTGCCTAGTTTGTATAATAAAAGATTTGTGTTCTCTACCATAGACTGGGAAGGGCTAAGGAGACCACAGTGCAACCTCTAGTAATTTAGTAAGAGAATTTCCTGTTTCCAGTGAATTTTTATCAGATCATCTCCAAGCTGCTAATATCATATCTCAGAGTCAGCAAACAGTAAGCACATGCAAACACATACAGTACAAACAGGAAAAAAAATCAATTTCCAGCCTCTTACTCTGTGCTCTAATGTTATCTGAGTCAGATTAAGGTCTCCAATGATGAGTAAATTACTATTTATGGAACTGTAATGGGAAAAATTGTAACTAATAATTTTGATTCCTCAATTGTGCACCAAAGCCCATATTGCCACAACATCTACAAAGGACTCTGGTTTTAATATTATGTATTTTAAGCAAAGTGATATGTATATAATAAAATCAGTAAACATGAGATTCATCATCAAGTAACCTTCTACAGGAAACCTTCCTATATTCCCTTTTATGCTATGTCTTTGACCTGCAAAAATTACTTCAGATACTACTTCCTTTTCAAAAGGTACAAGGGACAAAGTAATTGCAAGTGTGTTTTTCAGCACAAAATAAGAGCCTTAGAAGACAACCAGGTTGGGCTACCACTTGTTTGTGAGAGAGGCATCCTTCTACAAGCACTTCTGACTGTTCCCTAGACTGCCAAATTTCAAGCGGGAGGGAGACCTGGGTTGCCTTGTTTCTCACAGTTTGTAACACCTGCTGTAGTCTTACATCATCCTCTTCCCTCATTGCAACTCCACTCATCTTTCTGCATGACTTTCCCTTCAGCCACTACTTCAGGCTCTGACATCTAAACTAAGCAGTCAAATCTGATCACAAAAAGCTATAGCTGTGATAAACACTATATGGTTTCCATAGTTTTATGGAATAGCTACAATTTCTCAGGGCAAGATTGCTGATCTTTTTTTCTACAGACAAAGGCTCAATTCAGTCACCCAGATATGTAGTACACACAGCCCAGGAGGAAAAACCCAGTGCTGCTCTAGGTTCTGCTCAGAAGAAAGCAGAGGTAGCCCAAAAGCATAAAATGCATCCCACTGATTTGACAGATGGAAAGAACTACAGTTTCTCCTCCAGTGGAATCACAAAATGGGTTGGAAGGGACCTTAAAGATCATCTAGTTCCAAACCCCTGCCATCAGCAGGGACACTTTCCACTAGAGCAGGTTGCTCAAAGCCCCATCCAATCTCTCCTTGAACACTTAAAGAATCACAGAATGAAGGACCAACCAGAATGTGCAAGACTTAAACATTAAGATTTTTAAGTTATTTAACTGTTTTTATTTACAGCAAAGAGGAAAAGAGTCATGAAGAGAGGCTTCAGGGCCCTGGGACAGGTGGTTAGGGGATCAGGAGGAGAAGTAGCATTTGCCTCTATCCCACCTGTTGCAAGGATTGGTGAGGGGATAAACAGGTGGAGACTCCAAATCAACGCCTGGCTACATGACTGATGTCATCAGCACAACTTTGGGTTCTGTGACCACAGGCTGCTTTACAGGACACCAGGACTACTGGCAAAAGATGGGGTACAGCTATCCCAAAGGGGGAAAAGTATCCTGGGTCAGGAGCTAGGAGCACTCATAAAAAGGTCTTTAAACTAGATGTGAAGGGGGTGTGGGGGGTAAAACTGGGCTTACTAGAGAGGAGCCTAGGAACAGAACACCAGTACCAGGGGGAGGGATCCAAAACTCAGTGATGATACCACCATCACCACTACAACTGATTGGGAATAAACCAGGCCAACCAGAGTAGTGTAAAATACACCTCAGCTGACTCAAAAAATGAGAACCAGAAGATCAGCCACCCAAAGTGTATGCACGCAGTCTGGGAAATAAACAGGAGGATCTGGAGCTCCATGCCCAGTCAGATAGTTATGATATCATAGGAGTACCTGCAACATGGTGGGACAATTAACACGACTGGAGGACTGTGACAGATGGCTATAGGCTGTTTCATAAAGACAGGAAGGGAAGAAGAGGTGAAGGAGTCACAATCTGCATTAAGGAAAACCTTGAATGTGTAGAAGTCAACTATGGTAATTGTGGTAGCCCTATGGAATGCCTCTGGGTCAAAATCAGAGGGGTCTCCAAGGGAGACCTTACAGTAGATACCTGTTACCAACCTCTAAATCAAGACGATGTGACCAATGAAGCTATACCTGGGTCGCTCAGGCAAGCTTCAGGTCAACAAAACCTGGTCCTAAGGGAGACCTGAACTACCCAGACATTTGCTGGAGGAACAACACTGCAGTTCACCTGACATAAATCAAGTTCCTGGAATGTATAGAAGACTGCTTCCCCATACAAATGTGCCAACCAGGAATGGGGCACAGCTGGACTTACTACTACTCACTAACCAAGAAAACCTGTGCTGTAATATCTTGGTTAGTGACAGACTTGGCTGCAGTGACCACAGTATTGTGGAGTTTGGGATACTGCTGAGCACGATGAAGGTTAATTCCAGCACAAAGGTTTCAGATTTTAGAAGAGCAAACTTCAGCTCTCTCAGGGCTCAGTTGGAAGGGATCCCATGGAAGTTTTCATGGAGGGTAAAGGAGCAAATGAGTCCTGGGAGTTTTTCAAGAACACTCTCCTAGATAAGCAAAAATGGTTCATCCCCTCTAAAGGGTTCTCCTCAAACTGGCAACCAGTCACAAGTGGGGTCCTCCATAGATCGATATTGGGCTTAATGCTGTTTAACATCTTCATAAGTGACCTGGATATTGGGATCAAGTTTGCTGACAACATCAAGATGAGTGGAGAGGCTGACACTCCAGAAGGGAGAGCCACTCTCCAGGATGACCTGGACAGGATGGAGGAGTAGGCTAGCAGGAACTTTATGAAGTTCAACAGAGAGAAGTGTAACACATAACCCAGGAGTGCAGTTCAGGCTGGGATCCACCTGGCTGGAGAGCAGCCCTGGAGAAAGGGACCTGGGAGTCTTGGTTGATAACAGCCTCAACATGAGTGAACAATGTGCTGCAGCACCAAAGAAAGCCAACAGGAGGCTGGGCTGCATCAACAAGGGCATCACCAGCAGAGATAAAGAAGTCATCATCCCACTCTACTCTGCACTTGTCAGACCACACCTCGAGCATTGTGTTCAGTTTTGGCCCTGCTACAAAAAAAAAAAAGGATGTGGACAGTCTGGAGAGGGTTCAGAGAAGGGCCACAGGGATGATCAGAGGACTGGAGGACCTGCCATATGAGGAGAGGCTGAGAAAACTGGGTTTTTTCAGCCTTGAGAAAAGAAGGCTTCAGGGAGACCTCATTACAATGTTGCAGTACTTAAAGGGTGGCTATGAAGAAAATGGAGACTCCCTATTTACGAGGCGTCACATGGAAAAGACAAGGGGTCATGGGCACAAGTTGTTCCTGCGGAGATTCCAAATGGACAAAAGAGGTAAATTTTTCACCATGAGGACAGTCAAACATTGGAATAGTGACCCAGGGGAAGTGGTAGATTCTCCCATGTTGGACAATTTTAAGTCTCAGCTTTACAGGGTGCTGAGCCATCTCATATGAACTACAGTATTACCTAGAAAGGTTGGACCAGATGACCCTTGAGTCCCTTCCAACATTGTATGATTCTATGATTTTTATATACACACACACAAAATTAAGATGCACCCAACCTGCAAACCAGCAGAATTACCTCATGCTATCCACACATTCCCAGATTCTCTGTGAGAAATCATGCTGTTATATAAACAAGTTCAAAGCAGTTATTGAGATACTGTCTTATTATATAGGACATTTGACAATGTTTCTGTGTTTGCACATTCCAAAAGGTTTTCTTTCTCTCCCTTTTTGCCCCTGGCATGGTATAACTCACCTTTTCAGTGGTGTCAGAAAATTTGGACTGACAGTTCATAAACTCTCTTAGGTTCGTATTTATCAATTGGTTCAACACCAAAAGCAACTGACACTTCAGTCAGTATGTTTCAAAATACAGCAGCTTGGAGAAGTTTTCTAGTTTCAAGAACTTAGTTCTCCAAGTTGTGACATCTCTGACCAGAAATCCAGCAAGGTACTGAAAAATTAATTCATCAAGAGTTTGACTTCAGGCCTTGATCTTAAGGTTTACAGCAAAGGCACATGCCAAGTCTCACAGAGATAATTCTTTGACTTGAAGCCCCCACAACTTGTCTGAAATAGGAGCAGCTTGCTCAAGCATGATTTTTCACACTTATTCACAAATAAACAGAAGCACACCACAAAATTAAGTAAACAAAATAGCAACAAGAATAATCTTTTCCAACTTTTACCACATTTGTGCTCCTTGCTTACCACTTACTGTGTAAGTATGCATCTCTAGAGGTGTCCTGTGGCACACAGCTCTAAACATTGTCCCATCTATCCATACTCCTGTGTAGGCATCTTTGATAAAAGGCGTTTCCTAAGATACTTGGCATGCAAAGGAGAGAGAATCACCTTTCCATAAAGCCATGTCTTCCTAAATTATGTTGATATTACCTACTGCAAGTACCCTTGATGTTTACAAAGTACTCTCCTTTCCATAAAGAATTATCCATCAAGCAACTGCAGTCAAAATTTAAGTCCAAACCATTAATTTTATCTTTAAGGAAAATCTGTAAGAGGATAGCAGTCACTCATATTCCTGTACTAGTGGCTGGAAAAACTTGAGGCACACATTAATAGTTACCACAGAGTGACCCTCGGTTCTCCCATTACTGCAGAGCAGTCTTCCAGTCTTGAAATGGAGGAGATGCAGGATCACATCTATTCTCACTGTAAAGGTGTCCACATCTGCAGCATTGCCAACATATGACAATACAGGAGCTAGTTGCACCTCCAAAGATGCTTTTGTATTTGTGCCGCAAGACCACCCCAGCTTTGTCAGCTGAAGTAATCTATGGCTTCCATGAAACACATTCAGGACTACCACAAGACAGTTCTTCAAATACTAATTTACAAACACTCCTGGGAGAAAAAGCAAAAACCACCACAACAACAACAACAAAAACACAACCACAAAACTGGCAAATTAGGTCTTAGATTTCACTGGCAGGAAAAGCAACTCTCACTCTTCTTCATCCCAACTGCAACGGTGGAACTGCCCTCCAGTTAACATAAAACAAACGCACAGAAACTAAGACCTTAAGTAAACAGAAGCAATACATCTTATAGTGAACTGTTTTCAGCTTTTGTGACCTAGTATCCTGACACTTGGCTTGTTCTCTGGACCACCAAAATGTAAACTAAAGAAGCACCAGTACTAATATATAATCCTTGCAAACCAGTTTTCAGTGCTTTTGTCTCAATTTTTTAATGCAGTTGCTTCCATATTAAATAGGCTTTCTACTTCAGAAAGCTAAAAATACTGATGGAGATAAAGAAGATTAAGTACTTGCAAACAAGAAATACTATCAATAAAAAGAGCATGCATTTTTCTTTCATCCTTTTACTCTTAATAGCCTCTTGAATAAACATGTAAAGTCAAATATTCACTATGTCCAGATAATTCTAGTTCGTTTTAAGTAGCCTGAAGCCCCTACAGCTTTCTGCATTTATTTGCACTTACACTAATCCAACATTAACAGTGATATAGAGTTGATTTAGTTAATTTTTCATTTCTAGAGGCAAGAACACTAGACTGTAAGAGGAGCAGAGTGGCAACATTTAAATGCGTTCCTCATAACCTGTGGCAGTAGCACTTCACAGAACTTGGCCTACGCCTGACACCACTCCCTTTTACCAGGCCAGAAGAGAACTCATTTACTATCTGAAACACTGTACAAAAATGCCTTTTAAAACTAAATGCCATGCACTAATCCAAAAGTGAGTCCCACAGAGTCCAACCCCCCTGCTGCAGCAGAAACACATCACACAGGAATGCATCCAAGACAGGTCTTGAAAGTCTCCAGAGAAGGAGACTCCATAACCTCTCTGGGCAGCCTGTTCCAGTGCTCTGTCACCCTCACAGTAAAGAAGTTTTTCCTCATGTTGAGAGAACTGCATCACTTCTTGCCTAACAAAGCCTTGTGGCCTAACTTACAGCCTTTGGCCAAAGTCCAACTGAGAAGTTAAGGATTCAAAAATGATGCTACAGTTCTAAGCACAGAAACTGAACACAGACATTTCCCTACAGGTTCTCAAGACAGGTTTGATGCAGCCCTGAGAATCTTCTCGTAACATTTGTAACAATTAATGGATCCATAGAAACTCCTTTATGAGCAGCTCATTACATATCAGAAATTACATATCAGAAACAATTGCTTAAAAAAAAAAAAATCAAAGGAAACCACAGCGGGCAGACAGGTTTTAAGGTGAGGATAGCTATGTTCTGGCAACTGCAGACAATCTGTCTGACCAAGTCTTCATCCCACCACTGCTGACTGCTGTCACTGGAAAGGGCTCAACCAGCAGAAAGCCAGCCATGTCCCAGTGAACTCCGTTTCCTTACTAGTGCTACCAACAGCTGGGACAGAGCCACATCTTGAAGGCTGACCTGAGCTATAGCATGGTAAGGGGACAGCCCTGCACAAAGTGGAACCAGCTTTGGAAGACAGTGGGACTCCTTCAGCACTTAAGGTCAACTCCCAACTCACTGCTACAGAATCCCTCATGTCTCATTTTACCCCCTCATTTGTCTAAAACAGCAACATCCCAACCCCCCCAACCAATCCACACTCAAGAGGATGCTACCATAAAACCAATCTTGAGGAAAACATTTATACAGCATGACCATGTGGGCATACCCTAAGCATGCCAATATGCCCACAAGACAATTAAGGCTGTCTTTTCAAGGGGACATCTGACTACAAAGTTGGGAATTAAGGTTTATACAACTTCCCTTGAACCACAGGGTTTCAAATCCATATATCCCTTATTCTGTAAGGGGGAGGAAGAAAGCCTACCAAGACTGATCCAGAAGTAATCAGAAATAACTGTTTGATCATTAAGAACTGACTGATGAGTACCAATTAAGCAGTCAACTGTAATCTTCCCTGCCAGCATTTCTACAAACCACTTCTCTGCTTGGCAGCTGTGTTACATGTATTGCAGAAGACAACAGGGAAGGATTCCTAGCAGGAAGATGAGACTAGAATCTTCTTAAGTTCATTTTGGCACAGCTGTTGCAGAAAAAAGGCCTAATTTTACCTTATCCTTCTTTAGAAGGACCTCCTTTTCAGTACAGGCTTACACATCCAAGTACTTATCTTTTAGATACACAGATACACCTTTGAACAGGCACGGAGCAGATTCTGCCTCCAATGCTGAAGGGTTTCACTGCTTGCACAAGCCACCAAAATGCCTCTGTAACACACTGATCCTACCCAAGAAGGTACTTCTGCGACATACAGGTTCTGATGATAAAATGTTGAACTAAGAAGAGCACAAAATTAATCCACTATATCCTCACTCCTGCTCTCATAGTTCTGCATTTCTTCAAGTGTGCTTAACACAAAAAAATAGCTATTAAAGAAACAATGGGGAAAAAATTAAGTTATAGTCTGTTCTCCTCACTAAGGCAACATTTTAAAAATAAAAATCATACTAAGTTGTTGATGAAGGTCTTTTAAATCAGATGGAAAACCTGACTGCATGGTAACATTAAGAACACACCATGTACCAAGCCACACAGACTCATGTGGGTTATGTGGCTTATTGTATTCATTAAAGGTTCACTAGAACTGCTAGTGGGACTGTTAATGGAACCATTCAAGAGAGGAAATTTGCAACCAATTCATTCTCACTAATTGCAATATACTTTCAGCTATCTTATGCAGCAGCCAAATGTCTTGCAGAAGAAAGCATCTTTGTAACTGCCTAGTGTAGAAACTAATAAAATCAGGCTATCATGTTCTTATTTAACTCTAATGTAATACCTACTATGTTGAAATTGGGCATAATGCAGGAACAAGATTAATACTGTCTTTTTAATCAGACAGAATATTTTAGCTCTCCACCCTCAGACCAAATACTACTCAGCACTCCCAGCATGGTGGAGAAGACACTCCACATACATGTAAAGGACTGCATTGAATCCCAGAGCCATGAGCAGACCATCTCTCTGATACAAGCAAGAGAAACAAGAAACACCATCATTGGTGCATAGTGAACACAGAGTTGACTATTAACAGCAGTAAGAAGAAATAAGCCTCAGGGTAATTCTTTTGAAGCTCTATGAGTAAGACACTTCACAGAATGACTCTGCTATCCTACATCACCAACACATCATGGATACAGCATGCAGAGAGGTAGCGCATTTCTCAGACTCATTTTTTGGTACTAGCCAATAATCTCTTCCTTTTAAGACACCTTAAAACAAGAGAATTTATGCTGATGTGAAGATTACTAGCCCTCTCCACCACCTAGCAGTACCTAAAAGACTTAGAGGTTAGATTCAAAACCCCACCTCCCCAACAGAAGAGTTATAGCAAGGGGAGGAGAAGTGGGGGTCTGCATTTCATGTTTCTTATATTTGGATGTAGAAAAGTAGTTCCTGGACTCAAAAATCCAGTGCAGAACCACTTGCATTTCTCTGTATCATCAAGCACTAACAGAAAAAGAACACATATAATGTTAAAGGCAGCTTAACAAAGGCATAAATCTGCACAGAGCTCTGGACAGACTTGTGAACTTAATAAAAATCTTCAGTGTATGACAAGATTACTTTTAGTTTAATGGATGCATAAGACAGACTTCCAAAGCAGAATATTCAACAGCAGTTCCATGTTTAACCAAGAAAGAGAAAAGCTGCCTGCCCCCCGCAGGAAGAGAGCACGACTGACAGATCAGAGAGGAAGTTTCACAGTATCAGCCAGTCTTATCTCTGCTCTACAGCGTCAGTCAGATCAGGGATGAGAAGAAAGCCTAATGAGCTAGAACCTTATGTGGATCTTTCCTTTTGAAGCACATGATATGAAAAAATAAAATTACCAGTTATTTTAATGCTGCAGTGATCAGTAGTATTTATCCACCTTCTGTTATGCTCAAGTCCTGTCCTGTAAGTATAGCTGGAAATATTTTCCCCAATAAAATACTTTTATTGGAGAAATCCCAGCCTCTAAAGTCTCCTCATGCTACTTGTTCTGGAATAGCCATCTTGTCTACAGCATCTCTACTGGATGAGTTTCAGAAGCATTCTTTCCTCTTTTTTCCCCTGCCACACTTTATTTTTTCCCCCCTCGTCAAAACACATAATAATCTCAGTGGCTTGAAATCTAAAAAATATGTTGTGGTGCTTAATTTTTCTGGGAAGCCTGTAGATCAAATTGTGAACTGCTGCAGACTGGCAACAGTAAATTTGATTTATGCAGAGCTATGCTGAATGCAGCAGCTGGGGTTATGACCATACAGGTCTTCTGCTAGGGTTCATGCAAGGCTTGTCATTGCCAAAACATTAAGTGTTTGTTTTCTATCAGATCAGGATTAAGCTTGACCTATTCCATTATTGCTGAGGATTAAGTACATTTGTACTGTATCTGCCTGTCACTTTTGAGACATTGCAGTACCTGCCTGCAAGAGGCAGAGTTTTATTGGCACTGCTACCAGAATAAGCAAAGATAAAAATCACAGACCTTTTCAATATTTAATTATCTAGCATTGCACAGGCTGCTGTAGATTTAGAGGAAATTATGCTTATGACTCATATGCTAGTACTGAAGGAGTTTTTCAAAACAAAGTAGCCCTAGGGAGAAGAGGGGAAAAAACCCAAACCAATGAGCCACTGCTGGAAGCTGAACACCACCACCTAGCTGACTCAATTTCCAATGGCCGTGTATCCACCCAGGGACAGAGAACACTGCTGTTTCATTCCTAAGAAAGTCTTATCAGACAGACTTCAGTGACTCTTCTCTTTCCTTCTCTTCAGTGCAGGGAATGGTTTAAGACAGAGTCCAACAGTGGTTCTAAACTTTTCAGGCAAGAATTTAAGACTTTAGAGTGTGCTGAGCCATATCCATTCCTAGATTAGATTCAGGTTGCAAAAGTTTCTCATCCCTTCATGAAGGAGGAAACACTTCCTGAAAGAGAAATAGTCATTCCCACCTCCAGCGTAAGCTTCACTTATTTATTTATTTTTTATCATAAGATGAAAGCAAGCAGCCAGTTTTCTCAAAGAATTACTGGGAACAAATTTCATATAGCAGTTGTTGTTTTTTGTTTTGTTTTGTTTTGCTTTGTTTTTCCAAAAGCCTTCTTTCTTTTCCCTTCACAGAAGCTATTTGCTCATACAAGAGCAGAAGTCCCAACGAGTAAGCATTAGTTTGCTATACCATGTTTAGCAGTCTTCAGAAATACCACTACCACATTATTTCCACATAGCTGATCTAATTTGCTGTGAATAGTAGAGCTACTCAATAGAGAGAAATCCCTTCCATTCAGTTACAGAACAAAGCCATTACAGTAAAAGCAGACATAGGCTTTGCTTACTACAAGACTCCCTGTACTTCTGAGTAGATCTTCCTATCAGGTAAATAGGCTTTCAGCTTTTTCACAGAGGAAAACAAAGAAAATATAAGGGTAGTAAGCATCTACCTCAGAGCACTAGGGACAAAGTGTATTAAATACATTAAAAATAGAATTTTAAATAAGGTCAACCTTTCCTCAAACCTTAAAATAAACTTACCTGATTGAAATCCAAAGCTAAAAGGACAAACCTCCTATATGCTACAGGTTCTCTGACTAAAAGCTCTACAGATATGACCTTCCACTTTCTTTCCCCTCTTTTAAAGTCTTCTTATCTGTGTGCATTATCTTCTGACACCCACAAAGTAGGGGGCTGGGCATCATTAGTGCTGTAATAATTGGCATCAGGTATAACTTGTATCTAGTTAAGCCTACTTTCTAGTAAGAAGTGAAAGCACAACCTATTCAGCTTGAATAGTGACTGTGTTGCCTCACCTGAACACAAATTTTCAGACAACTTAATTTTACTATTCCTTTTTTTAATTCTTTGTATTATTACAGCTGTCTTTTACAGATAGTTTTTTATTTACTTGTAGTAGTATACATGTTAAAACCTGTACCAACAACCCAAAAAAACTTATTTTAGCTTTTTCATATTTTAAAGCTTAGTTCTTGATCTCTTAATTGACTTATTTGAGTCTTCTTTCACAGTTCTTCCTAGTGTGACCTGATTTTCCTTTTTTCAGGTGTATGTAATAATAAAACTCCTTAAATATTTCTTCCTATACTTTGGTCTATGAGACAATTCTAAAGTATCTGTTCCTGCTTTGACCTTAGTTTTAGCCACTTGCTTTTCTTCTGTTAATCCAATTCTATTTTTGGCTATGGCTTCAGTCACAGCATAGTCTTCTAGCTGAAGGTCTGCCAATCTTCTTAATGTAGGACTTCCCCTTCTTCAGGCTATTAATCACTCTTCTCAAATATTAGTCCATAAAACCCGATATAACAATTTTCTAACTAGAATCATTTATGTAGGAGTAGAATCATTGCTAATAAGGTATTTAAATAACATGAAATAATGCAAAAAATACAGAAATATAGCTTATAAAATGCCCTTATAAAAATAAACCTTTACAAGAAATAAAGGATTAAATTAAAGGTCATGCTCTGTTTGTTCCAGAATATCCATGAGGACTTGGTTTCAGGAGGTCTGACACGACCAGACAGATGGCAACTATTAAAAAAATGTAACCCTAATGGCTGCAGACTTTATTGACTAAATAAACCTTTTAATCTACCATCCTCTCTTTCTCTGCACTACACAAATACTGTGCAGCTGCCTGTAATCTTCATATTGACCCTATGAAGTAGCTAACTAAAATTATTGCTCAGGAGACACCAATGACAAAATAATTGGAATACTTGGAACCGAAGTGAAACAGTTTTAATTCCCTGTGAAGACAGAAACCACCACATCACTGTTGTCCTCCACTTCAGTAAATGTTGTGGCTTCTCCTTAGAGTACTAATATTTTATTACTGAATGCTAGTTCATATAGTAATTCTGCTGCAAATAAAATATATGGTTGTTTACAGTTGCATCACCCCAAATTAATGATGTTGTATACTCCCACAGTACCATCTGCCCTGTCTAGACATGAAGTGGGACATAGAAATATAAATCCTGTATCATCTCATCAGTGGGCAAAACTGATGTCCTGATTTGATCTGTAGCCTGTAACAGAATGAGGCAGAAATTCAGCAACATGCTTGTGTGTAAAGCGCTGGGTGTCTTATAAGGGACTTCTTTTTTTTTAAAGGGGTCTGGTAGGAAGGTGTAAGATCAACTCTTGCCTCTGGTTGTCAGTGATCTCTTACACAGGAGATAGCAGTGACAGCCTGATAAAAGTTTAATGCCTCTTTAAACAACAGCCATCATAGCAGGAATAGGAACAGTTAGTACAAAGAGCCGGGGAACTGCCTGTCTAATGAACCAAAAAGTACGAAAAGGAGTAGTAAATTATTTAAATCTCATGCTGTTTAGCACTAACACAAAATTGCATTGTCTCAACGAAATCCTATCAGACCTATTATTACTGCTACTTTATTCCCATTTTTCTCTCTTTGGGGTTTTGGCAAAAAGCCCTCAAAGAAAATGGTTTAGGTAATCAGCAGGCAGGCCAAAACTTCAACAAAACCATCCAGTGTTGAGGACTGCAGAATCTTCTTCTTTGGAGCCCTGGATGAACAGTCTTTCTTGATGGTGGAAGTTTAGGGTCGTCAAGGTCTCTCCTATATTTCATGCTTGGAACACATACTGCTCTCTCCCATGCCATGCCACACACTGTCCTTTGCATCTAACTCAAACTCCTACCACAACCAAGGTGGGTGAGCAAACTTAAGGCAGATGGCATGGAGTCAGTGATGGAAATCGATAGCAACTGAAATGGCAGGTGCTTCTACTGTGAGACAAAATAAGACTTCCTTGTCAGCTGCCTTCAATGGAGATCTTGCAACTAGAGACCTTGTTGGATTTACTGTGGGATCTGGGATTCTGCAGATCTCCTATGAGATACTCTGCCAAGAGAGACAAAATGGTTATGAGGGAGATGCTGTTTATGGAAGATGCTGCACATGAAGTCCCAGCTAGCAGAGACCTGCGATAGAAGGGCTCCCTGGCATGTATTTAGGGAAAGCATCATCTGTGTAACTGGGCAATTTTAGGTTGACAGCATCCATTACAATTCACAGTAGGAAGCTCTTGATAAACTGCATTCAAAATTCAGATCCTCCTATTTCAGATTATTATTTTGTAGCCCTTGACATATACCAATCAAATTCAATTATGAGATCAAGTTAGGCTTCTTTTCCACCGCTCCCTCTGCAACAGTTGTCTGGTATTAAGAAATATGCTTATTACTTTCAGAATAAATGTCTCTGAAAGTTCATTCTTGCACCAGCAATATTCTGTCTTGACAACATACATGCAGAAATTTAACTGTATAGATGGTAAGTAGGCTGACAGAAGCTTGCATTTGGTAGCTGGCAAGTATAATACCAAAAGAATGTGAAGCTCACAGTAAATACAGAAGTGTTGGCCCATATTCTGTCCTGAACAGCTTCCTCACAACCAAAATATCAACAATAGTGGCCTCCTTTGTAATACGGATCTATGTCGTATGTTATGAGACCACACTGCCCTCACACCCTCCAGAAAATGTATTTTAAATCCTTATTATAGGGGCTCAACGCTATATATAAACACCTGAAATTATATACAACTCCAGCTTCTCAAGACAGAACATATCTAAAATAACTCTAAAATAATTAATTAATTTGCTCATTTGCATGTTATTAAATTTACCAATTATTGCACTTTCCTGAAATGTCTTAATTTGGGAACCCAAACCCCAACATATTTTTTCTTTTTCTGTAAGAATTGATTTTTTTGTAAGCAATCAACTCTTTCTCCTTAAATATTTCAGTTCTTTCTAACCACTTCTTTTTCTGAAGACAAATCATCCCCTTTTGCTATCCTAATGAAGATTTGTAGGGTTTACATTCTTTTGAAAGGACAAGCAAGTTTCAGATTTGTAAATAAGATTACTTTCATAAAAAACTGAGGATTAGAACCTTTTTACTTACTTCAAGATTGTGGGAAAACTTCAGCAAGGGTCAGAATTTTTGTTAAAGAGTAGAGAGAGAATAATCCCTGCTCTTCAGGCCATGCAAGATTGGGATGAGTTTGACTGGGGACAAGGAGGGAGAAGGATAGCACTCTCTCCTCCTGTCTGTCTGGTAAACTCTTATAAAAGCTTTTTTCCCCTTTACAACCAAGCAGACAAAAGGCACCAGGATGTCTTCCAAGTGCAGATCTGTATTAGTGAAACTCTGTCAACAAGAATTGACTGCTAATCTGTAAAGCAGGACTGCTCTTCTCCCCAGTCTGGGAAGCACCTGCAAATCTTAATTCCCCTGTCATTCTGCCCCTCCTCAAAACAAGGCACCAGGATTTAGGTCAACGTATTTCAGTTCAGTAAGCACAGGGCCACTGAAGCAGGAACAATGCTGAGCCTTCCCAGTGAAGCAGAAATGTTGAGTAAATGACAACTGGCTTTCAGTAAAAAGCTTCCAGGTCAAGTCCTGATTCCCATCTGTGCAACTGGTACGACAAATAGAGACAAAGCCTCTGTATCTGTTTCAGAATTATGATGGCTGCTGTTGACTTTGCACATGTTCTTTCAGCATCTTTTGCCTCCCTCATTTACAAACAAAATGCATCTAATAAGTTACGGTGATGTTTGCTTAGAGTCTTTAAAAGCACACAAAAACCTGGGGTATTTGCTTCATATGTAAGAATCAGGCTGAAGGTCCCTAGATCTCACAGGCACAGAATGTTAGATTAGCTTCACAGTGCTTCTTATAAATAGACCAAGCAGTGCTGGGTCAGCAGGAGATAACACTTGAGCCCTCCTTCTATTCAAAGCAGCAAATGAGTCAGGGTGGTGTTATTGTAAAGAGATAAACATGTTTGCTTTCACTATTTACAATACCCAGCTATTTAATGAAATCAAATAAATGAGTTTGGTCATCTGCATTCAAGAGATTAGGAATTAAAAATCAAGACCTTTCCATCAGTTTTAAACAAGATGGAAAGCTGCCTTCTCTCCCTAGCAGAACCTATACACCATTTTCAGTAGTGTTAATACCAATTTTCAACACTCTAAAAGAAGGTGAATTCATCAGACCAAACACTTGGCTAAAATAAATTTGCATACTTTGTTGGATTTATTATATATTACAAGTCTGAGCCAATAATGGCTCTTCCATTTTAGTCAAGTGGAATACAAGTTCTCATTCATTTGCACTTTGCACTAATGCTCCAGCACAACAATTTACAACTTGTTAATTAGAACTAAAAATAACAAAAATATCCTATGTGAGACTGGAAAGCTGTGGAAGTGTACTAAAAATATACAGTATGTCTTGTGATTCTTCATCATAACATGAAGCTGTTGAGACTAATTTACTGGCACTTCATGTTCTTTCAAACTGGTTTTAGTGCTTACTGCACAGACAACTACATTGTTAACACCTCTAGCTGTATGAAAACCCTCTGCTGAATGTCATATACACGTATGTGATAGTCTATCTTTATTAGGTCACTTCTCTGAGGGAAATAAGGTGGTTTGATGGGGTCACTCATTAAAATCTGTATCATGTGTAGCTTTGCCTTATGTCTTGGCTCAAAATACAAAACTTAGCATCTGCATTTTCAGGTGTGCTTGCTCCATTCTAGCTTTGGTATTCAAATTTAAAATGTCCAGAATAAAGAATTACTACCTTGGTAAGACATGGGTCTCAACCAGTGGTCTGAGAGCTTCCAAACAGGCCAGCAGTTATCCGTTCCTAAGGCTGGAAAGAAACTGCCCAAGAACTTGTCCAGCAGACTGAATTCCTTCTGAAAAGGTGGCAATAACACTAATCAAAAATCTGAGAGCTTTCCAAACACATACTTGGAGTAACTGTTTGAGTAAGACGTTTTCAATACTGATAATTCATTTTTTATTTTGCATTTAAAAAAAACAACAAAAACCACACACACACAAAAACCCAAACAAAGAAACAAACAAACAAACCCACAACCAAAAAAAACCCAACCCTTTATACATATTTTTTTTTTTCCTCCATCTTCCACCAGGTCAACAATCTTTCACAAGTTATCCTTTGAGTGTACCAGCTGAGAACTGGTTATCTAAAGCTCTTAGATGTCATGTCTCGTATATCTGCAACTGCTCCAAAAGGCTTAGCTAGAAGAGATGGGAGACTGAAAGGAAAACATTTATGTTGATGAAAACACCAAGCCAAACTTAATTAATGGCTGTCCTAGAAGCAGAAAGCCATTGCTGCAGAGATGCTCACTGCCTTTTCAAAGTGTAATACATTGCCCTTCTGTACCAGATATACACAAGAGACATTTTGTGATTAACTGTTCCTTAAAAGAACCTGTCAGCAATCAGGCTCTATAGATATTGTCAGTAACAGATATTGTGGTATTTGTACTACTACAAACTAATTAAAATGTTCCACATTGCAACATGGTGCAGGAAAACAAATATGAAACAGTAATCTATTATAGTAATAAAGCTAACCTAGGCACTTAAGAGTATTCATTCACAAGGAGCAAATCAGTCCTCTCAGATTCAACAATTATTTAGACAACTCAGAGAAGAATGGTCAAAGGGAAATGAAACAGATAACAAGTACCACCATGTAGCAAGTCTACAGAGTATCACTTGAAAACCCTCCAGAAGAGCAGAAACTAAGGACATGGTGGTTTACACGGCACTCGGCAAGTCTTCACTACAATAAAAATACTTTGTGAATCGGTAACTTATTAGATAGTGATCATTAGCTGCCATCAATTTTCAGATGATCATTCAAAACATCATATAGAGTCAATAGAAGCTGTCAGCTTAGAACTTCTTGGGGAGGGAGGAATAATTAATTATTTAAGACAAACACACAAACAAACAAACAAAACCCCAAAACAAAACACACAAAAAACCCCCAGCACTTTAAAATCAGCATAATTTCTGAAGCCATAGATTTCCACATTAAAACTCCCTACAGAGATGGCAGAGATCGAGACAGTACTCAAAGCTCGTGGCAATGAAAATGGAACATTGAACACCTATTCTTTCTGTACTCAGTAAGCACAGTTTAATTGTCTTGGAGATATCCTAGGACCCTGACCAGACAAGCAGGTTACTCTGCAATCATTTTACTGCCAAGTGTTTTAATCCTGCATTCCAACAGCATTACTGCCAAATCACACTAGCAGGGCAGTACTTTTAGATCCACCCAGAAAACGAGAGGGCCTGACTCACAAAGGAAAGGAAACTACACTAAAAGCAGATAATGCTAGTAAACTGAAATCAGAAACAAAAGTCCTGTGGAGAGAGAGCAGAGCAGAGAAGGAATGAAGTAGTTACAATAAATAGATAGTACATGTGTCTGTTTTCAATGGCGTTATGAATACAGGCAAATAACATGAAAGTTCATATATTGGCTATACAGTGGAGTGGAAACTTAAATTTTTCTTAAATAAATTTCATTTAATTTAATCTTAAAAACTGAAAGCTAAATTTCTTCAACTAACTTCTAAATAATTGTGTTCCCCATCATCTGAGTGGTTTGACCTTCAATGGATTTATTAATTATCTCACCTCCCCTGCCACAGAAGTGTTTCTTCTGGCACACTACTTAGGACCTTGTTTATATATAAAATTATTCCACAGTAACTGCACATAGACCTAATTCAGTGTCATAAGCAGATGTATTTTAAATCCCCTCCTATCCCAATAAAAACTAACTCTCACAGCCAGACAAGCCTTAAGTGTGTTACACAAGACAGTAGAAGCTCAGGTTGGCCTCCAGTTAGCCCCATCACTGTCACCACCTCACTTCACAGTTGAGCAAGATCTCACATGGCTTGAGAAGACTCCACTTTGTGCTACTATAAAAACATGGTAAAGTAAAACATGGGGTTTATTGTGATGAGGTTTTGCTGAAAAGGCATAATTGTCATTGATGTTTATGGAAATAGGGTCGGGCCTTTGGTGTGATTGAATAAGCTGCACATTATACTGCGTTATGTGCCAGTTAAACATGGATGAAAAGAAACTGGAGCTCTATAACACTTATATGTAATTACCACCACACAGTCTGAGTGCATAAACACACATCCCTTAGTCTTCACCTGGAAATATTTATCATCGTAGAGTGGAATTTCTATGTGCCAACACTATGGTTGCAAGTGTCTTCCTAGGTATTTCTGTAGCTCTTGGTAACGTTAATTAGCATTTAATTAATTTGCTGAGGAAGTACATCCCTCTGCTTAGTGCCCACTGTCACTGTACCTGCCAGGTACATTTCTCACAGCAGAACAGGGCTTTTGCTCTTAGTTAAACAGTTAAATGTTAATATTTTAGGAAACTGTTAACTCAGCACTGTGCTGACCCCTTTTATAGGGTTTGTTTGCTTAAAAATGCATTCAGGACAACTGCTGATCTACCTGCCAAGTATGATGTAGGTATCCCATGAGTACAGGTGACTTAAGTAAGCTTCAGAGTGAAAGCTTTAGCCTTCACTGTACTTGTTATAATGTCTGAACCTGACCTCCCCAATACCAGAAAACACCTTATTTGAAGCAGCAACAGCAATATATATATATACCTGTGAAATACTAAGTGCTTCGCCTATAGCTATTGTGCGTATTTCATTTATCTATAGGAATTATGTCTAACCTGTAAATGACTACAGATGAAAGCTTTGAGCAAAACAGAAGTGCCTGTGTAAAATTAAAACTGCTCCATATGACGCTTCCCAACAGTTGCAATCATGGTAATGTACTATTGCAACACAAAAATAGGACATAGCCCAAAGAAGTCCATACATAAACATTCCTCTGACAACAGAAAACGACGGATCCTTTACAATCAGAAGGCAGTAGGACTGGAAGAGACAGTCTTTATTCTTAAGACCAAATACACAGCATAAAATGTAGCAAATATTTCAAGGCAAATGTGGACAGAAAAGATATAAAGAGCTTATATCATGAAATAATGTTTATAATTCAGCTCCTTATGTCCTGGGAGAAGATTCTGTCACTACTTTTACACCAAAAATGTTTCTTCTTGCTGATGTGCACCACTGAGCCATTGAAAAAGACCACAGTAAAAGACATCAATATCATTTGTACCTTTAATCCATTCTAAAGTTGGAATTC
This sequence comes from Apus apus, assembly GCF_020740795.1. NCBI lineage: Eukaryota > Metazoa > Chordata > Aves > Apodiformes > Apodidae > Apus > Apus apus. The sequence continues at coordinate 20,713,648 of NC_067282.1, forward strand.
AAATTTTTTTTCTCTAAAAATAAAAATGCTATTGTGTTATCATCCAATGTGTTATTGACAGTTGCTTATTTTTAGTGACTTTAAGGAGACAGGAAGGAGAAGAACAGGTTAGTCTTTGATGTCTGTGGTTCCAACAGTAAAGATCTGGAGACTTCTTTGAGAATAATTTAAATCTAATCAATTTAGCTCAGCTGGTACAACATTACAGCAACAAAAAGATTTAGTTGTACAAAGAAAAAAACAAATCGATTAATGAGAAAATGCATTAAAAAGGACTGATCATTTGAGTGGCAGGAGATGACTTGTCATCTCTATATTCTCCTTTTCACATCATCTGACCTTCTGTGAAGTCCTTTGTACCAGTGCTAAGTGAGTTTAAAACTCTAACAAATAAACCAATTACATTTTACACTGTGCTAGCACATATGAAAGCCATACCACCAAATGCAACAGGGTAGAAAATCACGACTGGATCTGATGTGAAAAGACACAATTAGACCATGACAGAGGTACTGTTCTTCTTGACTAAAGAACATCTATAAGCTACTGAAATACTTCACATAGCATGAAAAGAAATCTCTGTGACCCAAACTGAAAGCTAATACTTCAAGATTACCAAAACTCCCTCAAAAGTAAACAGGACTAGCAAATGATCTACAAGTATTTAAAGCAGGGAACGTCGTCTCTTCTAGCAAGGAAAGGTAGAATGTACTGATACATACATGCCAAGAAATCCACAGTGGATGAAAACAGTGTTACCTGGCCCTAACTAAGAATGACAAAAGGGTGACAATCCCCCCTCCACGCCATTTTCAGGAACGGTCTTCAGATTTTGCAATGCCACCACACAACTACATCTGAACTGCTTTCCAGCTGTCAGTGGCTCCCCAAAGGTGTGCTTTTACAGCTGGGCTCACACAGCCCAGAGCCCCCAGTAAGAACCTGTCTAGTCCGCACAGACAGCAGGTTTGCACACCAAGTCACTGTATGCCATGAAAAACAGAGCACTCCTGCCCTTACGTGTCTGTTCCCTACTGCCATTTGAGAGCCGTACCAGCATGGATCCAGGTGGCCATGTAACCCCCTGATGGCTAATGCTGATGCCCATGGAAATACCCAGGAAGGGGGAAAGCAGGACCCTCCCTCACCTGGCTGGCAGAGAGATTGATTCTAGTTGTCCTAAGCCTCTGGTGTCCTAAGCAAACTACAATCATGTCCTTTAATAAGTCCATGTAATAAGTTTCACAAATCTCTATTATATGATTTTTATAGGCATCATATATACCTATACTAGATATTACTCTGGTATACTTCAGGAAAATATTCTAAATCGGAAATACGTTGCTCAACAACTGAGGAGCAGTGATCTTAATGCTAACCAGCAACCTTCATCTTTCTTGAAAGTATAATTTAATTTTAATTTCACTTATGCAAAATGAAGGGAACATGTAAAAGTCTAAAGCATGTATAGATAAATCCCAGCAATAAGATCTGGATGCCTCAGGCATCTAGAGCATGACTGAGGTGCAACTTAACCACCAACATCCACAAGTACAATTTACAAAAACTGAAGCTTAAATTCCTTATGTATCCCATGTTCAAGATAAACATTCTCCAGGTGCCACGCATTCAGCATGTGAAGGGCTGGTTATGGGTAGGAGCATGTTTAGATTCCAAACATTAGGTTGCAAACAGATCTCAAGAACTGCAACTCTGGGAAAGGAGCCTCAGACACAACCCCAAACTTTGGAGAGTGGATGGAATACGCTCAACTGCAACTGTTTAATCTGAATGGCTTAAACTGAAGATAAGTAAAGCTGGTAATGTGCTAAATCCTAGTCAGAAGCCTTACCATTTCCTATGAGCTACCATTACACATAGAGATGTGTAATCAGGATCCTGCTTACTTCAGCAGCTCTGCAGAGGTCCCTGAGGTTCTGTCCTTACTAGCCAGCAGTGAGGCCAAACAGGGGAATATCAGTAGGGCAATCAGGTTGTGCAGAGGAGCCAAAGGGAAGGTGGCTCCTTCTGAAAGCTACCTCTAGCCTGGTTTCATGGGCTGAACAGCAACAAGCGGCTGGAAGACATCTTCCAGTTCAGCATCATCCAAAGGCAATCCAGCAAATGCTCTCCAAGGTGCTCTGAGATTTAATCCAAAGTATAGCCCATCAGGAAATGTGCTCTAAAAAAAAAGTGCTGAAGGAGCATCATATTGCACCATTACTCACCACAAGGATTGTTGTAGGCACCTCAATATTTTGCACAGGAACAAATGTCTCAGCCGTTTACTGGACCTGTCCCTGAGTCACAGAAAACATCACTGACCCTTTGGAGGTCCCTAAGTAAAACAGGTTTTACAAGTGAATTCTGAATGCACCGGGGTCCTGTTGAAGTCAGTGGAAATCCTTTGGGACTAGAATTGCACCTTCAAAATATTCACTTTTTTTTTTTCTATTTTCTTATGAACAAGTTGAAGAGCGTTTTCTTAAATTGATTTCTTGACAAACCTTACAATCGACCTCTCTGCAGGTACATCGCCTGCTGCTCTCCCCACTCCTGCCCTGAGCAGGCCGGCGGGGTGTGGGGCACTCCTGCCTCCCCCCCATCTGCCAGAGGTATTCGAGTCTGACCACCAAGGAATTCTCCTGCCAGAAACGATCAGAACCAAGACAGAGCACCTTGCCCCCTCCGCGGTGCTGTCACGGATTGGCAGCGCCCGGGCTGTCCGATACCCGCCCCGCCCCGGGGGCTCAGGAAAGGGCCCCCGCAGCAGCGGGCCCGACCCGCGCCCTGCTGGGCCCCGTGGGCTGGGATCCCTGGGGGACGTGGCTGCTGGAGGAGCCCGGGGCACTGTGGGGTGGGTGCCCAGCGGGATGCAAGGGCCCCGGGGGTGCAGTGCCTGCGGCCTGGAGCGGCCCCGAGAAATGCCGTGCTGGGCCCGGGGTACGGAGATGGGGGCAGGATGCGCGGCTGCCCGCGGGGCGCGCAGACCGGAGGGGCAGCGCTGCCCTGCCCCGCGGCTCCCCCGCCGCGCCAAACCCCTCGGCGCGGGCGGCGGGGAGGAGGAGGAGGAGGAGGAGGAGGGGGCCGGGCGGCGGGGCCGGGCGGCCGGGACATGGAGGAGCCGTCTCCATCCCCTCGCGCTTCTTCCTGCGCCTCCTCCCCCCGCCGCTCCCGCTCCCGCCTCGTCTCGCCCTTTCCTCACCCGCCGAGGAGTGGATCTTGGAGGATTTCCGCTGCAGGGACATCCTCAGCGCCGTGTCCAGGCCGGCCCGGTTCGGCATGCTGCGGCCGGGCGGCAGGCGAGGCCCGCGGCCGGCTAGGGCGGCGGGCTGGCCATGGGCCCCTCCGGCAGAGGCTGCGCTGCGGCGGGCGCGGGCACGGCCGGGCTGCGGGGGCGGGCGGGGCGCTAACCCCTGCCGGGCGCCGCGGGGCCGCCCTGCCGAGCGGAGGCCTCGGCGGCGCGGCGGGAGATCCGTCCTTCCCCCCCGCTCCCCGCGGGGCCGAGGTCAAACGCGCCGCCTCAGGAGCGGGGGCGGCCGCTGCTTCCCCGCCCGGCACGGGGAGGGCCCCGCCGGCCGCCCCGCACACCGCGGCTCCGCGTCCTGCCGGGCCCCCCCGCTAAGGCCCGCGGGGCAGTGCGGGATGCGGAGCCGCGTCCCGCCCGCCTCCTCACGGACACGGCGGCGTCCCCGGGCAGGGGGGCCGGCCCGGGCGTGTTGTGCCTGTGACTGACGGACTCGCGGTGGTTCCCCCCTGCCGCTTGTCCTGCAGCCTCGTGTACCCCAGCGAAGTGCTGGCTCTTCTGGTAACAGCGTCTCACAACGCCATTTACCCCCGTGTGAATCATTACATCAGGTACAATAACATCAGGGCCTACGGTTTGTTTTTGTTTTTTTTTATTGTCTGTCTGAAACTAGTGTTTTGCTGACTTTTTAGGCACATAAAGCATCCCAGCAAAGCCCTCGCTGGGATCAGGATCCCTAACTGGGCTTCTTTGTCCCAGTTACAAGGGCATCTTTCATCACTGTGGCATCCTGCCAGCCTCTTCACAAAAGATACCGTTCCTTCTCAAAATATCTGGTAAATCTGGTAAGTCAAGGATAAAAAAAGAAATAGAGGAAAGCTTAATCAATAAACCACTTAACTCTTCCAGCACATCGCCTCTCCATGTAAAACATTTGCAAGCATGATAATTTACCTACCAAGGACAAGCAAAGAAGGAATGAAATTGAGGGGCAAAAAATTAACTAAAAAGAAGCCTCTCAGTCTTTAAAGATGCTGGTCTTGATTAGCCATAGCTACCAGTGGTTGCTACATATTAAGGGTTTGCCTTCTCTGAGAGGTGAGCTTGGGGGTAAGATGGCTTAAATGAGGCAGAAGCTCCCACAGAATGAGGGTGTATTGAATTTTGGGAAGACCTACTGGATAAGAAATGGTCCCCAGTATCCTGAAGGTCTGTGAAAATGGCCCTTAAATCTCTATCTAAAGCACTCTACCATATGGATTTGGCTGGCATACAAGATGGAGAATTTGGGTGTTATTTCAAAACCTGTAAATCATGCTAAACCACTGAATCTTGCTGTACTTTGGTGTCCTCACATATAGTATGGGAACTGATACTTTCCAGCTACAAAGTTGCAAATAGTAATATAAAACCCAATTGCTTTGTGTTTTGTAAATGCAAAGTATTATAGAATTGTGGCCTTTTACACTCACTTCATTGGATGCACCATTATCCACCTGGAGATGTTTGCTTTGGGACAGGATTACTGCAGACACGTAGTTCTTGGCCCACAAGAAGCTTTTACTCTTGTGAATTTTATCACTCTGGGACAAAGCTGGCCCAAGAGCTTTTGTGAATGAAATAATCCAGTAAGGACAATGCTAAATGCTGGTGTTCCTGCATGCCTTTCCCATTTTAAGCCCATGATGTGGAGATGGTTATTTTCATGAAGATTATTTTCTCCATCTGGGCAGCCTGGGCCAGTGTCTCACCACCCTCACAGGAAAGAATTTCTTCCTAGTATCTAATCTAAATCTCCCTCTTTCAGTTTAAGGCCATTAGTCCTTTCCCTATCACTCCATGCCCTTGTCAAAAGTCCCTCCCCAGCTTTCCTGTAGCCCAGTCACAAGCTGATATAATAGTACCTTAGTGTAATGGGAAGTTGAGAGAAGAAAGTGGACTGTAAAAGTGTCTTGTAAGGAAATCAAGTGTGCAGGATAATCTCGGTAACTGAGGAAGACCCTGAGTCCTGCTCAGCAGGCTTAAGAGTAGGACCTGCGGGAAAGCTAAGTGTGCAGTTCAGTGTGGAATGTGAGTTGGCTGAGTTTCTGAAAGCTCATGTTCATTAGTAACCAGCTGACAAGTAGCAGGTTAGCCCTGAGTTTTGAGAAAAGAAACAAGGTTCAGCTGTGCAGGACTCACCTTTGTCATTTTACTATGAAGCACCAGTCTTGGTCATAGTGCTGCGGTATGCTAAATTGTATATTATCAGACCATGAGTAATGGCAGTATGATTCCCTGAGGTCTCTCATAATGGTTCCATGGTTTGAAAGATGTACCAAAAAACAGGAGTTGGTATTTTTCAAATTATAATGTGCTTGCTTTTCTAGTATTTATAGCAATGTACTTTCAAAGAGCTCAGTATGCATAATAATTATTTCAATATAATAAATAAAGCAAACTCAGGAAGAATAGTCCTGTGGTTAATGTACCAGGAGACAGGATATTTTTGTTCTATTTCTAACTGTGCCAGATACCGTCTGGAAGCTTGGAGAGACTGTTAAGCCTAAATTTCTGAAAGATGCATCCTTTACTCCAGTGTTATGCGCAGAGTTTGGTTCTGAAACAAACAAATAAACACACCTTACTCAGAATTTATGAGTAGTACAGTGGAAAACTTAACAGCCCAATCAAAGAACTAATAGGTGAGAGCTAATGATTACAGAAAAAGAAAGAAAAAATGGGAAATAAATTAAAGAATGCTCCTACAAAAAATATCAGAAAAAAATAGTGCAGTTCATTTTTCTGTAGACACACTCCTCCCATCTGTCCTTTTTTTGGTGTTGTGCTCGCCCTTCATCTGCCCCTCTGGGACACAGGGCTGACAGTGCCAGCCTCACTCAAGCAGTGGGTATCAGGGCTTCAGCTGGTCATCAGTGTCATCCCAACAAGTTCTTTGCTGAGCAAAGTGAATTACTATTATGTGACTATTGTTATATGTTTTTAGCACACCTTTACACTTTGCTCTTTTTCATTTGTCTACAGACTCGCATTACATCTAATTTTACTATATTCAATGCCATTTATGCATGTTACATGCTTGTTCTTTTTGTTATCCCTAAACCAGCTTTGCCCAGCTTCCAGGTCTGTTCTGTTTTAGCTGACTACTGGAGTGCTCTTCATAGCCCTGGGTCCTCTAATGCCAAGGCTGTGCCACTATTTTTATGCCTCCTCTGCAGTGTTCAGGGAACTCTGCTGTCATACCAGGCCTGTGTTCATCTACACTACATCATTATGTTAGTTATAAATATCTCATGCTACACAGGGTAACTTGTCACTATTTGTATAAAAGCTACAGTTGTACCATGCAAAGTTAAGCAAAGGTAAAACAGTTAGACATACCTGCTTGCTTGTTAGACAAATTGCTGTTACAGCTAAAGAAAGCAGAAAGAAATCCACAGAGAGGTCAATAAAAGCTCAAAAAATACCAAGTCCCAGTCATCAGAGAAGACAGTGATAGGACAAGGGGTAATGGTTTTAAATTGAGGGGACATTTAGGTTAGATATTAGGAAGAAATTCTTCACTATAAAGGTGGTGAGGAACTGGAAGGGGTTGCCCAAGGAGGTTGTTGATGCCCCGTCCCTGGAGGTTTTTAAGGCCAGGTTGGACGAGGTTTTGTGCAACCTGGTCTAGTGGTAGGGTTCCCTGCTCCTGGCAGGGGGGTTGAAACTCAATGATCTTTAAGGTCCCTTCCAACCTTAATGATTCTATGATTCCTGAGGCCTTGCAAAGTCAGTACAAAGCCTGTGGCCTCCTACCGGCAATGGTGTTATTGAGCTACAGGCTTAGAGTTCTGCTTGTGTAACACTGCTGTCTTAAAAAAAATACAACAGACTGTCTTGGCCTTAAAACAAATCTTTGTGCTGTACTGCTTTTCCCTGGCTTACATGCACAGGATCAAAAGCAGCATGATGCAAATTATTTGCTGAGATACTTGGGAAGTGCCTGTCATTCATCATGACAATTTTAAAAAGGTCAAAAAGCTAGCACTTGCTGTTTCTGGATTCACAGAGGAAGCTACTTCTGGATTCAGCAAGTGTGCTTAGCATCACTCCACTTAAGAAAATTTATGAAATAATTTATGGACTTTCTTCGCCAAGATGCTGAGTCTCTGTAGAGAGAAATGGGATGTGACCAAAGATACGGAAATCTTGATCAGCCATAAGATATTTCATTAACGTGTGTTAATGTATGCATGGCTCACACATAACTTTTTAAAGGATTTAGTAGTCTCCTATACTTCCTAGTGCAGAGGGGGCTTCACTCACTACACTGCTCCTACAGTTAATTATAGTCCACAGATTTAACCTGAATGTGGAAAAAAATGATGATGAATTGCACATGCAATGGGTGCATGCGAGGGAGGTGGAAGGGAGGAGGAATTCACCATTACTATCAGTGCAATGGTGGAAATAAAAGACAAAGATTTGGAAATGTAGGCATCTTCATTTTTCAAGTCCCATTCAATGCTCATTCAAGGCTATACAGTTTTTTCTTCTTATTTCCCGTGGATATTTTCTATCCAATGGAAAATAATCAGCAGCAGGCACATCAGGGTTTTCCAGATGACTTTTGAATAATGACACATGTAAATAAAATTACAGTGAGTAGAATAATCAAATTGATGTTGGAAACTGAAATTGGAACTCATTTTGTAGGAGGAAGTGATCTTTACTTTGCCTGAAAAATACTGACCCTTTCTAAATTGACACAAATAAAACCGGTGAAACTAAATAAAGAAAAACAATGTAATTTTTTTCTAGTATACTCCAGGCTAAGTTCTTATTATTACAGCTGTTGGGACTTTCTAGAATCTGCAAGTTAATTCAGGAAACAAAGATCAGTGTTGTTACTTTACCACAAGAAGTCCAAGTTTGTATGCTTTTAAACATACATTCAAAATGCAGTAAGCAAAATCAGAATGAGTTATTTTGATTCCGTTATAATGGTGTCCACAGAAGGAATTAATCAGGCTGGCAGGTGATGGAAACCTGTGTAGAACAACCCTTACAAATGCTTTGCACAGAGAGGACATACAGGACCGTAAACCATAGCTGAGACCTTCCCTCAGCTTATACTGAGCCGAGTTGATAATGAACTAGTAATGAAAAAAAAAATTGTATTGTTAAGCAAAGAAGAGCAATACTGAAAAAGTTAAAAGCTTAATGAAGAAATGCTTAAGATGAGATTCATTTCCAGAATGGAAATAGTTTTCAGAATGCATGAGGTGAATTTTCATTATTTTCACTCACTGCCTTGTCCCACAGCCTTGTCAGCTAGGCTGCTAGCTGAGGGAAGTCCAGTGTTCTCTGGCCTGAGTAAGTTATCAATACGACTGGTGCAAAGGGAATCCAAGGCATGCATATGACAGTGCCGTGCTGATTTGGTGGTGCTCACTTTGTACTGTTGTAAAAACATGCCGAAAAGCAAAAGTTGGTCCCAATCAGATGTGTTTGGAAAGGCTGAAAGGGAGCTTGAGAAAACTGACACACTTCCTAAGATTAAGCCATACCCTGCAGCAAGTGCATAAATGCTCCAAAATATGTTTTGAACCGGCTGTTATGGCCAAGCCATCTTTTGATGTGAATCAGTTTATAGTGTATCTGTTACTTACAGATTATTTAATATGTTTAGGTATCAGAAAAATTAAAATGCCATGTACAATACAGAATAAGAGAAAAAATAGGTTTTAAACCTCTGCAATATTCTTTAATATAACAGAGAAGCATTTTGTGTTCTCGAGGAACCCGAACTCGTGGCACTCCTTGTTTGCAGCTGTTTGGCTGACTGGGGTAAGAGGCACGTTGCTCTCTGCCCTTCTTGCTGCACAGGAAAGAGGTCCAACCCCTGCCCTGCCAACAGGCTGTTCCCGCTGCTGAGAGCGGTTTCTGCCGGCTGGAGACGGCAGCATCATCATTCCCAGGGAAGAGGAGACCGAGAGAGTGACGGTGATTTCTCCTGGGTGTCTGGGCAAACCAAGCCCAGGCAGGGAACCCAGAGGCCCCGCGGAGCCGCGTCCTGCAGCACCTCGGAGAGCTCCGCGGGCGGGGCGGGCCCGGGCTCCGCCGCCTCCCGCCGGGCGCGGGCGGCGCGGCGGGGCTGGCCCGTCGGCCCTGCTGGCCCGTGTGTCCCGGGGGCTCTGCCCGCCCGGGGGCTCTGCCCGCCGGGGCCTCGGCCGCTTCGCTTCGTGCGCGGTCGCTGGTTGTTCGGCGCGCAGAGGCCAGAGGGGTCCGAGCGCTAAAGAGCAGAAGGAACCTGAAAGCTGCGCCAGCAAAATATCCGTCGGTTGATTTTCCGGTTGGCTTTGCTCAGTCTTGCTTAAAATGCAGTTGTTTTGTTTTAAGTTTATTTCAGAAGCAGCGTTCAGTTAAGGCGATGTTCATCAAACCGGTATTTCCAGCCCCAGAGAGGATGCCGTGTCACCCTCCGCTTCCCCTCCCGCCGCCCGGCCGCGCTGCCCTGCCCGGCACCGCGCGGGCCAGCAGAGCGGGAGGGGAAATGTTGTGTTCCCAAAAATGCTGTTCCCCCCTCCCTTTACAGACGGAGTCGCGGCTGGAGGGAGGAGCAGCGAGGCCCCCTCGCTCCCCAGGGCACCCCGCACCTCCCAGGGCCGTTTCCCCGCGTCGTCTCCCCCTTTTGAGAGGCCGGAGCTTGCTCCTTGTTTCCTGGCGCCCTCTCCTGCCGGCTCCCTCCTGGAAGCGAAGGTTCGGTCCCGAGCAAGCCCCGGCAGCGCAGGGGGGTCAGCCCCGGGCTCCTGCGGGCTCCGGGGCGCGGGGCCGGGCTTTTCCTCTCAGCACGCTTCTGTCCCAAACAGTCTGTCTCGTTCGAATTGTTCTGCCTCCCCCACGGCTGCCACCATCAAAGCCAGAATGAATCACAACACGGGGCTTTCTGCGGGTTTGGGTCTCTCAGCTTGCATTTCTCCCAGGGACGTCTGGCAGGTGGGTTCATATGGTGAGGTGGGAAAGGAGCTGTAACTGGATTCATGTGATGGGCCAGAGCACAGCACGGACACGAGAGAATAATGTAAGCAGAGTGGGTGACAACAGCTGGGACACTAGAATCATTGTTTGAGATCCAGGTACAAGAAAAAAATGAAGTATAAAATTGAAATAGACTTGGAGATGCCTTAAAAAAAAAAAATAAGAGCCAAAAGTTTAGAAACCTTTACCTGAAATAACCGCAAACCTGGGTTTCTACTTCAGTGACACATCTCACAGAAAATGTCAAGAAAAACAAACTAAAGAAACAATATAATCGACCTAAATCGGAAGAAGGTCTCAGCTGTCATGATATTGGAGACAGCCCCCAACTGTAGTGTCTGTATGATGACAGATTAAAGTAGCCCCACAAAGGAACCCAGACCCAGACATGCAGTAATTCTAACAGTCACTACACTATGAAGTTTATATTTTTTCCTTTTGATAACATTATTTTTCCTGCAGAATTTAATATACACACACACACAAATACACAGGACATAACCTACAATGAACATGATTCTTTATTCTCACTGTATGCATGTTCATGTTGGTGCTCACACTAACTGTATGCTCATGCACATATTGGCATTTCCTGTTCTTTAAATGTTTATATGTACACCACTCACCTTGAACAAATGGAATAAACTGCATGCAAAACATGTTTGTGAATCAGAAAAAGAAATGCCAAAGTTCTCTGTTCATGCACCACTCGCTCAGCCAAGGGCAAAACCTGTGTATTAAAATAGCACCATGGTATGCTTTCCTGAGCACACATGCTTGAAGGGGTGAGACATTACTGATGTAGCTCAAACCTGTGTGAACTGCAAAAATAGCTTACAGGCTGCATAAGGTATGGCAAATGCTCAGCACAGTAGAACTAATGTTGCATCAAGAAATACATAATAGTGGAACTGGCCTATATGAAGGTTTAATAATAAAGATAAGACAGAAAAGTTCAAGATAACAAAAATAAAGTGCTTTTCTTGGAAGCAGGAGTAAGGGTTATACTGTATCTGTCTGACATTCCTCCCCTGACTTTGCTTCATAAATGCCTGAAGTTAGATCTTTATAAAGGACTTCTTAAAATAATAGTAGAAAGTGAACTCATATTCCATTATAGCTGTTCAACCTGTAGAAGAAAATCAAAGCTGTGTTTGTTTTGGTTTATTGTGTACATTTCATTCTTGCACTTCAGGCAATTTTACATTACACTAAAGATTAATTTAGTACTGAGATAAACACCTTCTGGAATAAGTGTGAATGCCAAGGAGCAACTCGCACCGAGCTGGTACTTGGTGAACCTGCCCCAAGTCTCATTTAGAGTAGTCAAAGTTCAGTGTAAGCCCAGGGAAAGAAAGAAAACAGAAGAAATTTTGCTTTCAGGTACCTTGTACCTCCCAAAAGTGGGCTAACCCTATTTCCACTGTAAACAAGAGCAGGCTGAGGGAAGACTGCAGGGTGCCTTTTGGTACTTGCCCATTGTTGACGATGTTTGTGTACAAGCTGAATTCAGATTAGCTGCATAGTGTCTCAGGAGAGCAAATGGTACATTTAATTTTAAAGACTCATCTCTGAGTGCTGCACTGTGTGTCCATTTCTTTTGTTGTGTATGTTGCTCTGATCAAAGCTGGGTGTGCACAGCTCTGGAATGACAACCATTGGACAACACACAGCTTTCTGCCATTTGTTCCCTCTCTCCCTTAAAATCCTGCCGACTCCACTGATGTATGGTCACTGCACTCAAAAGGAGGGTCAGGTTTTCAGGTTTCAAAGGCCTTTTCAGGAACTTGCAATTCCTAGAAATCCTCAACCAACTTAATGTCAGTGTTTCTGTTCAGGGGTGCACGTTGAAAGCAACAGTGCTTACATTTTGATGGGATGAGGAAACTGTCAAGAATATTAATTGTAATTTGGGAAACAATTGTCCAGAAATCTCTGGACTTGTGCCCTGCTGTGTGGCTCTTCCCGTAGGTATCAGGGTAGTTAAAGTCCCCCATGGGGACCAGGGCCTGTGAACATGAGGCTTCTTCCAGTTATCTGAAGAAGGTCCCATCCCATCTACTTTTTCCTCATGAGGTGGTCTATAGCAGACACCTACTACAACATTGACCACATTGTTCTGCCCACTAGTTCTGACTCATAGGCTCTCAGCTGGTTCCTCATCCATCCCAGGACAGAGCTCATGCATTCCTGCTGCTTTTACATGCAAATAGCAGCTTCACCCCATCACCATCCTGGATGGCCCTTCCTAAAGAGCCTGTATCCATCCATTGCAGCACTCCAGTGGTGAGAGCTACCCCACCAGTTCTCTGTGACCCTGATGAGATCATAGCCTTGTAACTGCACACAGAACTCTCATTCCTTCTGCTTGTTCCCCACACTATGTGGACTGGTCTACAGGCAGCCAAGATGCTGATTTCCCAGAGAAGGCATGACAGCTGTCACCACCACGCTGGCCTGTAGGCCCTTCTTTATTTGTATGCACACACTTGAAGTTACCCCACTTCAACTCTCTTCTGTCGATAAGGAGGTTTCTTTGTCCACATTGCACGCTCTGCTTCTCAACCTGGTCTACCACTCACTCACCTGGTTGTAGATTGTCATGTCAACCCCCGCATCGCTCCTAGTTGGCCTGGTGGTCAGGTTGGTTTCCTCACTAGGTTGGCTGGCTCTGATCAATCGCTTGGTAGTTACTAGAAGACTGCACAGACTTACTTCAGCAGCAGCTTAGACGTGCGGAAGCAGAATCTGCTTTTAAAAGCAGTTATTTCCCACCAAGGCAAAAGCAGAAAGTGGCAGGATATATAACCTGATATAATTCACCATCTCCTTTCCTATTTCCAACTTTGCACATTGCCAATTGTCATGTTACTAATTCCAGAAAACTTAACTCTCACACATGCCTCTGGTTCCTTTCTGTATGTGTTTACGTATGTTTTATACTGATTAACAATCCACCTAATATTAATAGAATGAGGTGGTGCAGCTCTGCTTGGCTGGAGAATTTCAACAATGTCTATGCCAAACCTTATTGTGATATTTATATTAACATAATTTAATTATGCCTGTGACTTAGCAAGATAACTGATGCCAAAACCAGCCTGATAATCTATCCTGTATGTTCCAGTCAAACTATCACATTTCATGTTCCATTTTCCATTTAGCTATTGTTTTTAGATGAAAAGGCTACATTTATAATTCAATTGTATATCAAACAACAAAACACCTAAGTAACTAATTCTCTCCTTGTATTTCTAGAAATCTAAAAACATAAAAGACATTGAAGTGCTGGAGCATGTCCAAAGAAAGGCAACCAAGCTGGTGAAGGGTCTAGAGCACAAGTCTTGGGAAGAGTGGCTGAGGGAACTGGGGTTGTTTAGTCTGGAGAGGAGGAAGTTGAGGGGAGACCTCGTTGCTCTCTACAACTACCTGAAAGGAGGCTGTAGTGAGATGGGGGTTGGTCTCTTCTCCCAAGTAACAAGTAATAAAACAAGAGGAAATGGCCTCAACTTGCCAGAGGGGTTTAAATTGGATATTAGTGTCATGGTTTGAGCCAGGATGAAGCAAACTTTTTCTTTGCTGGTTTTTTTTTGTTTGTTTTCTTTCTTTCAGTGAACTTTTTTTACCAGCACCAGTGGACTGATAACAACCAAGGGCACTTCTGAAGCTCCTGTCTGCAGCCTCCCCCCACCATGGGGGAGCAGACTAGACTGAAGACAGGATCAACAAATCAGACTATTCCTTTCTCATAGTATTTTCTCTATCTGGCTTTTGGTATAGGTTAAGACATCATGGAAGTCAAGCTTTTGTTTCCTTTCTCTCTGTCTCTTTTTCTGCTGTCACTTCTATCGCCCTCTCTTTGGCTCTATTTTATTCCCATTTTCTTCACAGCTGACATCCAAAGACCCTGTCCGTGTGCCTGGACACTCCCCCTTCAGCCTGAAGTCTGCGAGAGTTGCTGGGGAAGGAGGGAGGGGATCAGGTGTTGCACAACCCTTTACAAATGTATATATTCCCCTATCACAGAATCACAGAATCCTAGGGGTTGGAAGGGACCACGAAGACCATCTAGTCCAACCCCCCTGCCAGAGCAGGGTCACCTAGAGAACATCACACAGGAACTTGTCCAGGTGGGTTTGGAATGTCTCCAGCAAAGGAGACTCCACAAACTCTCTGGGCAGCTTGTTCCAGTGCTCTGTCCCTCTTACAGGAAAGAAGTTTTTTCTGATGTTTACGTGGAACCTCCTGTGTTCTGTTTGCACCCATTGCCCCTTGTCCTATCACCAGACATCACTGAAAAAAGCCTGGCTCCATCCTCCTGATGTGTATTTGTAAACATTGATGAGGTCGCCCCTCAGTCTCCTCCTCTCCAAGCTAAAGAGACTCAGCTCCCTCAGCCTCCCCTCATAAGGGAGATGTTCCATTCCCTTAATCATTTTTTGTGGCTCTGCCACAAAATCATGAATATTATCACTAATAATTAAAATTAATTTGTTTCACTTTTCAACCAAGAAAGCCTCTTTCTCATTTTTTCTCGCTCTTTCCCTACCTTGGGGGACAGGGGGGGATCGAGACCATTATTGTTACTGGTGTGACTGACAACCTAGAGCCAAACCATGAAAATTAGGAAAAATTTCTTCACCGTAACAGCTGTCAGGCACTGGAACAGGCTGCCCAAGGAAGAGGTGTGGTCACCACCCCTGGAGGTATTTTAAAGACATATAGCTGTGGTGCCTAGGGACATGGTTTAGCAGTGGACTTGGCAGTGTTAGAGTTGCTGTTGGGACTTGATGACCTTAAAGGCTTTTTCCAATCTAAACAACTCTGCGATTCAATGAACATGACGACTGAACACTGAGGCAAGCCAAGAGGGGTTGTGCAGCCTCTCATGGCAATGCCACTGCACAAGTTGTAACTTCTTGTAACCATTATTTTG
Source organism: Apus apus (assembly GCF_020740795.1). Taxonomy (NCBI): domain Eukaryota; kingdom Metazoa; phylum Chordata; class Aves; order Apodiformes; family Apodidae; genus Apus; species Apus apus. Next base: position 20,728,854 of record NC_067282.1, read on the forward strand.
GTTAATTCAGATGAGAGTGTCTAGCAAACCTTTGGGGTCACAGCACTGCAAATGTATGTTGTACATTTTGATTCACAGTTCTCTGGTCTGGCTTTTCAGGGTTATGGTGCAGCATAAAGCAAATATAGCTGTTATGGTACAAATATGATACCAAACCAGTATGATGCCCTTGTATTAGTTTTGGAGCTGTTCTGGGACACTCTGTGTTCAATAAACCCTAAAAAACAGGAATGGTGCTCCAATTATCCCAAATTTCATCCCCTTCCTAGACAAGTACACGACTCATTAAATTTTCAGTAGTGCCAGAGGAAAGTATTTTGCAGAAATAGTCTGTTCATAAGATGAGAGAGTGAAAAAGAGCTCAGAAATGGTTACAGGTGTACAAAAAGATCTAAGGAATACAGAAGGGAAGAAAAAGTAAGTTGGAGACAGTCTGAGGAATAGGATGGAATTTAAACAACTCTGCCCAGTTTGCAATTATTTGGTGACACAGGAATCCATTTCTACATCATAAATTATTAAAGAAGAGACTATTAGAGAGGCATATAGGGCCATAATATTAGCTAGAAAGTAAATGATAGCATCACAGATTTAAGAAATGGAAAAACCTATTAACTCAGCCTGATAGTTCTCTACTTCTTTTCAAGTGCCCTGTCCAATCATGCCCTCCAGGTCGTTTTCCACATCAAGGCTTTCTGAAGAAACTCTGGGTTAGTGCTACCAGTTGACCTGGATTTAGTATTTTGATTGAAATAAATTGTTATTTTTAAAATGTCTACCCACACTTTTCTATTTATTACCATAAAAATTAACTACTTTTCTTAATGTCACCAATAAAAGTAATTTTAATTACTCCTTCTAGAAACACAGCTGGCCTGATGCCAGTATCAATAGCTGTACACTCACCCTGGAGCAAATGATGACTAGCAGAAAATGTATATTGGGTATCAACCAAAGATGGCCGAGGACATTTTCTATAGTTTAAGGATACTAAGTTTGAAAATGCTGTTAATCTTTAACATTTCTTTAGTTTTAGCTTTCTTTCATGCCATACAGTTATGTTCACGTAGGCTATATTCTACTAAATACCTCAATAGAAGACAGTCAGATGGAGAAGTAGATACAGCAGAGAGCTGAGCAGTATTCAGCCTGGACAGGCTGGGGACTTGGGCAGAGAGGAACCTCATGAGGTTCAGTGAAGGCAGGTGTAGGGTCCTGCACCTGTGGAGGAACAACTCCATGCACCAGTACAGGTTAGGGCTCTACCTGCTGGAAAGCAGCTCTGGGGAGAAGAACCTGGGAGTCCTGGCGGACAAGTTACCCATGAGCCAGCAATGTGCCCATGTGGACAAGAAGGCCAAAGGCATCGTGGGGTGCATTAAGAGTGTGGCCAGCAGGTTGAGGGATTTTATCCTTCCCCTCTACTCTGCCCTAGTGAGGCCTACAAGAAAGCTGGAGAGGGACTTTTTGAAAGGGCATGTGGTGATAGGACAAGGGGTAATAGCTTTAAACTGGGACAGGGTAGATTTAGGTTAGACATTAGGGAAAAAATTCTTCACTGTGAGGGTGGTGAGACACTGACATAGGTTGCCCAGGGAGGTTGTGGAAGCCCCATCCCTGGAAGTGTCCAAGGCCAGACTGGATGGGGTTTTGAGCAATCTGGTCTAGAGGGAGGTGTCACTGCCCATGCAGGGAGGTTGGAACTAAATTATCTTTAAGGTCCCTTCCAACGCAAACCATTCTTTGATTCTATCAACTAGACTTTGTGCTGCTGACCACAACCCTCTGAGCTCTGCCATTCAGCCAACTCTCAATCCACATCCCTGTCCACTCATCTAACACACACTTCCAAAGCTTACCTATGAGAATGTTGAGAGACCATGTCAAAAGCTTTTCTGAAGTCGAAGTGGACAACATCCACTGCCCTCACCTACCCAGCCAGTCATGCCATCACAGAAGGCTATCAGACTGGTCAAGCATGCTTTCCCCTTGGTAAATCCATGTTGACTGCTCCTGATATAAGTGATCAAAAAAAAGAAATAAACAAGTAATAAAATCTGTAAAAGGTACAGAATTATTTGGGACAAATCACAGGAGGCAGGGTGTGCAGGATGATAAAAGGGCAGAGAAAATGACCTGCACAACACAAAATAATCCAAGAGAAAAAACCAAAACTGCACACAATAGTACACACAAAAAAGCATGCAATAATCAACTCTAAATTTGCAGTTAATATTCTAGAAAGTGACTGTGAAATCTTTTTGTAGAACTTGTTAAGATAACAGCTCAGTGTTGAGCAGCAATCAGAAACAAACCCAGAATTTTAGGAATTATTTGGAAGATCACCAAGAGGAAAAAAGCAGTTGTTATATCATAGAATGGTTTGCATTGGAAAGGACCTTAAAGATTCATCTACATCCAAACCCCCTGCACAGGCAGGGAAGATATCACCACATAATGCCTTGTGCATCCACATCTTGAATTCTGCACAAGCACCAGTTCCCCCATTTCAAAAGAGCAATTAGTTATAAGAGTTTCTGTGTAAAAGGATATTAATTAGGACTTCTCAGTTATTAAATAGAGAATGAGATGAGATGCTAGCAAAGTGAATGGGGAGGTGTTATTTACAGTGCAACTAGAAATCATAATTTAAGACACCAAAAAGAAAGTATAATACAAATACTTCTCAAAAGCCAATTGCTCTGCAATAGGAAGCTGCAGAGATTTGAAACAGATGGGTTTAAAAAGCAATAGGAAATGCATGGAGAATAAATTAACAAGGCTCTTAAACACAGAGATATGATTGTTGGAACATAAATAGGCAAAGTAAAATAGTATTTGGAGGTGTGTGTGGAGAACTGAAGGAGCATCACAGGAACTCAGGTAACAGAAGCCAAGTTGAGGAAAAAATGCCATGCCCCTCCAATGAAAGAGAAATACTTGACAATTCACATGCAGTGGGACAGGAATACAGCAGAGGAGACTTCACATGTCCTATCCAATAGCCTATAGTTTCTACATAAAGCTCTCACTGTACTTATGGATATCCTCCCACAGCAGCTCAGTTACAAGCACCTTGTAATAGAGGATGTTGTCTTGAATCACCATCAGAAGCTAACAGGAGCAAAGGAAAAAAAATTACAAAAAATAAGCTAGTTCTGACAATCATGTTTAAATTTCCTCACCCTTCAATACAGTTAAGGAGAAATTCAATAAAGGTGTCAAGTGCTTGCAAGAATTAGCAGCCCAAATAACATCAGAAGAAATCTTAAGTCATATCCTTAAACTCATCTAAATCTCATAAGATAATTTCTTAGAGCTACTTTCAGGAATAGAAGCACTTCTGTGGAACTCCTGACACCAGTTTTTCACTTGCAAAACTGAAGCAGACATCCAATAGCTTAACACAGGATGTTATAGTTTCCCTTCAAGGATGCCATGAGCAGATGTTTTAACTGAAGCACCTGGCACAGAAGCACATTTGTCAAGGCCAACTGTAGGCAGAGAAAGTCAGTAGGACTTTTTCACTTTCAGTTATTCTTTCTAACCCTCAGAATACACACATGTAAGAGTACTGCACAATTCTGCCTTTTTCTCAGGACTGAGATTAACATTGCTCAGAAGATGGGTTTTCTAACATCCAGCTTACTTCCAGAAGCCCCAAGAGTGCTTTGCCTTGCATTTCTATCTACCATAACAGCTCACACACGTTGTGGAAACAATTACACAGCTGGGGAAAACCAGGGTAAAAATGTGGAAACTGAGACTGAACATCAGGAATGGTAATTCTTACCTATCTACAGGATATAGTGTAACAGTAATTCACACAAAGCCTCAGTTCTTTAGTTTGCAACTTTATTTCTTTATAAGTTATTGGTATAAAGTTTAATATCTAATTATACAGTAACTTGGGGACTTTAAGGGAAGCTTATTTTGTTCTTTTTAGTGTCTTTTGGCATTTGGTTCTCAGGCAGATTTTAAGAGGACTACTATATGTGTACCTTAAATTTCTGTACAAAACCACTTCAAGCCTTTTTTTTTTTTCTGAGTAGGATGCACAAATCATGCATATTGTAGACAATATAATGGTCAAGGAAATATTTCCCTCTTTAAACTAAGGCAGTTAAAAAACCATGAATATCAATTGAGTTAACTGGAAGAGTAAAAAGGCTTCCTCAGTGCTCATGTATTCTTTGAGCAAATATCCTGTTCAGTAAGACATGCCCTCTTGGGATGATTACTGATGTGATTGCTGTCTGCATTGAAAAGACAGCGATTGTCAGAGACACCCTTTAATAATGTACATTTCATAATGTCACTAACCCATCTGCTTTTGAATATGAACTGATCAGCATTAAGCATTGTGTAAAACCACATGCAAAAACTGCCATAGAATTTTTTTAATAGAACCAAATACGCAAGTTTTTGGAAAGGATATTTCAATGTTAAAAAAAATATACTGTCTATTAAAATGAGCACTTCAAGTAACTTAAATATCTTTAGCAAACATGTCCAGCAAGAGACTCTCTGTAACAGAAATTGTTCTTAGAACAAAAAGCTAACGAATGGCTATTTAGACACTAATTTTTCAACACAGTGGTAAGCCTGTGTGAAACAATTTGTAATCTAAATAAAGTGAGTCCATTACGCTGTTAAAAAAAACATACATTAAGCAAGACTGATTAACTATTGCATTTCTGTATTTACAAAAGTGCTTAGCATAACAAAATTACCTAAAAAAATATAAACTTTACTGATATCATTTGGTTCTATGTGTACTCCTAGGTCTGAACTTGGAGAAAAATAGTATTTACATTGCTAGATTTAGACAAGTTTCCTACTCTTTTAAAAGAAGTTTAACAAAACTCCCAACACAAACAAACCCCTATGTAAGTCAATTAATTCCATCTGGCTCATCATAAATAGAGCAGAAGCAAATCCTTGAGCACTGAGCAGTATAAGTGATTCTAGCCATTGTCTGTGGCATTAGACCCCAAAACAGGCTGCCGACAAATTGGACAAGTGGAGTTTTCAGAAAGCCAGCGATCAATACAATGAATATGGAACTCATGCATACAAGGTAACTGCCTTAGCTTATTCCCTGTTACATATTCATTAATGCAAACACTACACGTTTTACTTATTTCATTTTCAGTGTGAATATCCCCATAGTTCCGGGTAGAAAGATTGTCAATCTGCTCTTTGGTTAAACCTCTTAAACGATCGTCATCATCATCTTCATTCAGCAAGAAGAAGTGGGCAAGTCGAAGTATGGGCAGTGTTCCATTTTCCACTAGGTTGTTAGCATCCTGAGACTGCCTGTTATCTTGGATTTCATTACTGCGACCGTAGCGTTGAGTATCATCGCTCTGTCCATTTGTTTCCCTGCTGCCTTCTACTACGTGCCCACTTCTAGATGAAACCTCACTCGGATCACTGCTGTTGTTTGCTGAACTTGAGTTACTCTGCTCTGATTGTACATCTGGTAAGCGATGACCACCTCTTTGCACTTCCGAGTTAGATTCAGTTTCCATCAAAGAACTCAGTTCTCCAAAGCCTGTCATAATTTGTCTAAGGATTGATCGAAGAGCTACTGATGAAGGTTCCCCAAGCCCAGTTTCCGATATCCGACGCAGAGGGATGCGGATAGTGCTAACGTAGGTTCGGATACCTGCACGTTCTGACCGTGATATTGTACGCCGAAATCCCCCGCTGTCACTTTCAAAGGTAACAGTGTTTTCTGCCATTCCTACCCTCGACCGAGTTCTACTGGCAATACTGTCCCGATCTCTGTTTTCTCCAGGACGAATTCTTCTCACCTGAAGATCTAATGTAATCGTTGGATGCCTTCTAACAGCAGCTACTGGCCTACTAGTTTCCTCCTCCTCCAAAGTTATTCCTAAGGATGGGGCTACACCGGAATGCTGAGGAGTCTGAGTGTTACTTCTTGCTTGTTCTTCGGCAGGCTGTGGAGAAGGCTGAGCTGTTTGTCTTCTACTTCTGACCTGCTGTGCATTTCTATCCTGCCTCTGCCCAGGTTCCTCAGAATGAGCAGTATCACCTTGCCTTTGCAGGGGAGAGCGGCTTCGACTACTTAAAGTAGACCTCAGCCGCAGAATCTCTAGTCTTTGGTTTGTATTCATTCGAACACTAGTTCTAGCTCTACCTCTTTCTGGCGTTTCTCTTCGTTCACCAGCAGCTGCAGTATTATTACGTGTTGTGTTTCTTTGGGAAAGGCCTCTCAACTCCCTTGTTCTACTCCTGAGCCTCCCTGAGATCGGACGAGAGGCTGCTTCAGAGCTCTGTGCTGCAGAACTTCTTACAGACCTGGTCCTTGCAGTGCTTGAAGTCTCACTGTTTGCCTCTCTTGCAGTCCTGCTCCTCGTTCGTGGGGTTAATGGACTGACAGCTCTTTGATGTCTTCTTTCTAAATACATTCTGCTGCTATCTATACCCACATACTCCTCACCAGCAGTTTCAAAACTGTTATGCTCATGATTTATGTTGATTTCAAGACTAAATCGAAACTCCCCACTGTTCGGGTTTGTTCGACTCACAGCTCTCCAGGTTTGGTTCCCACTCTGTCCACTGCGAGTGGCGTTTCCTGTGCGACGAAATGTATTCAGCCATTCAAGCAAGGAGTCACCACTTGAGTTCTCTCCAAGAACATCAGAATCTGAGAAAAACAAAGAATTGCAAACATTCGTACAACTGCATGCTCAGGATACTAGGAGGCACTCCAAATCCTCCATGCTTGCTAGGCCCTGACTTCAGAAACGTTCCAGTAGCAGGACCAGTTACCTCGCTATGCTAATGCAGTTTTGTTGAAAATATGCTGTTTGTGAAAACATCACCAATCCTCAGCAGTTCAACCTAGAACTCTTGTCTCACCAGCAGATACACAGAGAAATTAATACGCCCAGATGGCCTCTTCTGAGAAAGTGGTCAGATTTAGGCAGTCCAAAGTCAGTTTTATTTGTCCAGTACCTGTCCCTCACTTAAGCTATCAATTTGAGGGTATCCTAGCCAATGATAAAGCAAGGAAAAGTGTGACAGATCTTGTCCTCTTTTGGAAAACGTTTCAAAAAATGTATTCTGTAAGGAGTGGAATAAATGGTGTGTGGTTTTGACAAATTTGACCTTTTTGTGCAAATAGACCATTCTCCTACTACCATATCCACAGCTCCATTCCCAAATCTCCTCTAGCTACAAGCTCAGTAACAGATAGAATTGTCGTGGTTAGTGCCAACTACGTGTATAAAGAAAGTCAGTGGTCATGATCACAGCGAAGGTTTTCCCTTGAAGAGATCAAAATTAATCTCTTGTAACTCCATCATCTCCCTATTTCCAAGAAAGCTGCAAGAAGTCTTGTACCTTTGTTTCTACATTGCCTCATGCCATTAAAACAAAGTGAAATGAAACAATAAAAAAAACCCACCACAGTGGAGAGGCCAACTATTTCCCAATTATCTCCTCTGTTCCAAGTTCTCTAATACATGATAAAACCTTTTAAAGAATTAGAAGAATGAAAATTATTTTTGTGCTATTAAGTTTACTAGCAAAGGGAAACTAGGAAAAGAGGAGTAAATAATTTGTGGCTGACATCAGCAATTTTTCATTAAGTATTTAAAGTTTGTTTTCTTATAACTGGGATTCCTCTCTTACTTTTCAAACAATCCAGAGGCACAATGAAATAAACAAGACTTGAAATGGCTGGTACTGAAATCCATCAGCATTTCTTTTCAATATCTGTACAGAACAATATTTATGCATCTTGCACTATTTGTACATATATATATGTACATGAACAAAGAATGTTTACCTCCAACAGTTCTACCTTCACCTTCTCTGTTATCCAGATCAGTCTGTGATGCCAGATGCTCCTTAGCCCCTTCCAAGCGTTGCTGTAACTCTTCTGCTGTTATTTCCCCTGAAATAATGTACATTTTGATCATGCTGTTAAACAATAGACATTACTACTGCCTCAACACAGCCATGCAGAAATAAAAATACTTTCTATCTTGAAAGAAAATCTTCAAAAATAAGGTAAAATTAATTAAATCAAAAAGAAAACAGCACTAGTGTGAGACTCTAAGGCAGGTACAAAGATAAAAGAAGAAGTAGGTACTAGGTTGGAGGGGAAAAAAGATGCTGAATGTGTGCCAAGAGTATGCCAAATTTCAGTAGCAACTCAGAGGCCCCTAAAATTGCCACATAACAAGAGATAGATTTCAGTGTACCAAATGTTAATTATTTGGGTTTGAATACTACCTGTCTTAAGGAGATGTTGCATTTGAAAGAACTGCATTTTTACTCCAGCCTTAATACCTTAAGTTGTTATTTTTACTGCATTTCATACATTTTGGAAGGGAAATTAAGGATTTTACCTTTTCAGAGTCACAGACCTAAGGCTCCTTGAGTCACTACCTTTTCAGAGTCACAGACCTAAGGCTCCTTGAGTCACAAAACCACGTGTAGTGTGTCACAGCAGTAGCACTACTTCCCATTACATATTTTCTACTGAAGGTATTCACATCTTACCAGGAGTGCCAAGCAGGTTGTGGTCTCTCATTAACCTGTAGTCTTCTTCATTGAGTTCATTAATGAACTGGTAATAGGCCTCCTCCCTGCTGAGGCGCTCCAGCTGTCGTTGCCTCTCACCCTCACTGTGACTGCGCTCCCGTGAAGGTGCCTGCTCGTGGCCACTTCCCGCGCGGTGCCGAGAGCGATCCATAATAACAAGGCCAGGCTGTCCTGAACAAAACCAGAGGTTAGAACACACAGTAATTACAGTAAGAATTTTCAGTGAAATTAGTTTATTAATAGCTGAAGAGGATTAAGGAGAACCAAGCTACCTGTTATTTGCCAAGTCAAGAGTGTAGCTTACTATGCAATTATTTTGCTTCCAGCTTTGCTGAAAAATATCTACGAGTCCCCTTCACTCACTGAAAGGACGTACCAGTTGGTACAGCAACTTTAAAATAAAAAAGCAATGACAGATTTTGGTGGGTTTTTTTTGCTAAATGCTCTAGAAAGTTGAAGAATTAACAAAATCTATTTTCCTTCTTCCACGTAAACAGCAACATAAGAGTATTTTAAAAGCTAAAATATCACTGAAAATATTGCTCTCTAATTATTGGACTGTAATTATCCAGTGTAGAATTCTGACAACCACAACTACTGCTTTAGACACGACTACCTTTCACTTGAAACACTTACTGATAGGCACCTAAGACTACATTAGTATCTCAGTCAGGGCTACCCCTCACACAGCACAACGCGTACAGACAGTTTTGGCAAAACTGACTCTTTCAACATCCTGATAGAACTTGCATATTTTCCTTGCCCTTTCTAATCCCAAGGATTAGCTAGCAAAGGGATACCCACTCCCAGAAAACTGGTGTCAAAGACAACAGGCTATACCTTACGCCACCGTTCTTCATCACTTTGCAAATACTGAATCCTTGGGACCACACTATCAGAAGGCATGAATAACCTTCTAGTGGCAGAAAAAGGCATCACATCTGTTGGTTTCTCTGACATCACCACCTCTCTGGTTAGGACTCAATCCTGGTCCATTTGGCTCTCAGAGCACTCCCCAACTTTTCTATTTTCTAAAGAAAACTTGTTCTTCAACATCCAATTTGAAAGAAGAGAAAGTGAAGCATTATCCTTTCAATGGGGCTGCTCATTCAGCAAAAGAAGCAGACACCTGACAGAGGAGATTGCTTCCCTAAGAAGTGCATCACCAGGCCAAAGAGCAACCATGTGGAACCATCCTGCTTACACGTGGAGAGGAAGCTACTGGGTAAATACTTTTTTTTTCTTTTGTCAATTAACAAACTTATTGAAATAATCTCAAGTATTAATTATGAGGACAACACAGAACAGCATTTGCAGCACACACCCGATCAGTAATTAGTCTTCACAGGAAAGGTGATTACAGACAGACCAAACCAGCTATTAGACATACATTCAATAACAAGTAAATCTTTAGCAACGCTGCCAACAGATATGAAGTATCAGAAAATGTACTTGCCAACAGCAGAAGCAGGCATACATTCAATATACCTTTCTTACATTCTTTGTGGGATCCGCTCTGATACATTCTTGGTCTCCTCCTTTTCCACCCCATACGCTACCTCTTCCCACCCACAGGTGGCTGCACTTGTAAACAGCCCCCCCCAGTCTTCTCATTCGCCTCCCGTGCCCAATACTGCATTTCCACGTATTTAATAATTCCCTCCGAGCTTGTTAACTCACTTACCTGAAAAAGAAATAAAATCTGAGTATCTGCTCTTTGAGACATGTTCTGCTCCCCTCGTATTTGTGGGAATTTAAAATTTACTACTGTACTCTTGGCTCAGCCTCACAAGCTGTAGGCAACTGCTGTCTTCCCATTTCCCAGGTCACTTCTCATTACACGTCTAAACACAAATTTCTCAGCTAGCTCTTTGTTTTACTACCCCGGTTTCCTCAAAACAAATGCAATTCCCCCCTTCCCAACACACAGGTAGCACTATTATGACCCTGATGACGACCATCACGACTATTATATTGAAAATGTCCCATCCCTATGGCACTGAAGAGTGAAGTGCCTCTGTGCCCGAGTCCCCGATTACTTACAACTGGAGACAAATAAAGAAGGGAAGGGAAAGAGAACAGCTAAAATTCGTTTAGTTTCACATAATATTGCTATTTAGATGAAAGCCTTAAGACAACTAACATGTTGCCTGATAATGACCTTAGTAAGTTAATCGACTTTCTGGATATATTGCTGCACTGAAAAAATGACATATACACTCTTAAGATGAAAAGACCATCAGATGTAGTCCCCATCAACCTAAATTTGAACTGTTGCACAGAAGAGATATTCTTTACTATTCATTTCTCATCCACAGAGAATCTGGAAATCTTCTGATTTTGTGGGTGTTAGAAAAAAGATACTGTTTTGTTGACAACTGTACCGTAGGATGGTTAGTGACTCACTTAGAAACAGTAAGAAGTGTGAAGTGTTCCATTGTCCCATCTATTTAGTGTAATTGCACGGATGACAGCTACTATCCAAATTTATCAAATGCCATCAAAACTAAGTTCTTTGGCACTTCAAATGTTTCAGAGTAGTGAAAGCTGAATAGTATTAACTGCATCAAAATCAGGCACTTTGGCAGGTAAAATATTTCAGAGTACTGACAAGCTGAAGGGCATTAACTACAAAGACATAAAAAACTGAAATCCAGTTATGACTCAGGATTACTCTTCCTTTGCAAAGAAACAGGTGTCATATGCCAACAGTTTATCTCCGTTTTCTAGAATTTTCAATTTAAGACTAACTCCTTTAATTCTTAAATCATAGTTACCCTAGCCCATTCTCAAAGACTTACATTCACTTTTATCTAAGCAAGATATACCTCATGCTTTTAGGTTTTGGCTTCTTTCCATTCATTACTACCCCCAATTCAATTATGTATTCGTTTTCTGAAAGACTACCACTTGACTGCAAGCAAGACGACTACAGAGTTTCGATGAGGAAGCCTCCCTGAGCGACAGGGATATTTAGTATTTCTGTCACATTGCAGCCTCCAGGCGAGATGATCTCACCGAATTAAAAAAATAAAAATAATAATAATAAAAAATTAAGCCCAGAAAACCCTAGAGCCTGGGGAAGGAAAGGAAGGTGAAGGAAAGACAAAGGAAGAATCAGAAGGTGATTCAGGAACAGGCCGCAGGACACCCTGAGCGACCCATGCCCAGGGCCTGGAGCCGCTCGCCTCCCCCCAGGAAAGCAGAAGGGGCTGCGAATCCCAGCCCCCGGCAGGCTGTCGCTCTCTGTCCCTGCCCCACGGGAGGCCAGGGGCCGGTCTGGGCGCCCCCAGGGCGGGGAGGGGCGGGGAGCGCGGCGGGCGCAGGAGCAGGAGCCCCGGCGGGACCGGCAGCCCCGGCCTGGCCGCCCAGACAGCGCCTGTTGCCAGACGCCTGGGGGAGGGGAGTGACTGACGCGGCTCCCGCCCAATCACCGGGCCCGCTCGCGGCCGCCAGCCAATCAGGGCGGGGCGGGGCAGCCCATGCCCTCCCGCCCCGCCCCCCCCGCCGGGCCCCGCACTAACCGCCACCGGCCGGGCCGGCTCCCTCCAGCGCTGCCGGCACCCGCGTCTGCCCGCGCCGCGGGGAGCGGCATCACCGGCTGCGCCGCACCAGGGAGGCCTCCATGCCGCCGCCTACCCCGCGACAGCCTGCCAAGAGAGCAGCCGGGGAGCCCCGAGAGCCCGTCCCTGCCGAGTGTCCCCGGCAGCGGGCCGGCCCCGCTCCCCGCTCCGCTCCCCTCCCAACGGCAGGTGCAACCGCCGCCTGCGCCGGAACGAGACCGACCCCTGGGTGTGCGAGCGGCGCGCTCCAGCCCCGATTGCGGTCCGGGCGGCTGCCGGGACCCGCCGGCGCAGGTTCCGAGCGCGTCAGGGCGGCCGCGCGGGCAGGCCCCGCCCCGCGCACGCGCACGGCGGCGGCGGCGCGGCCGGCCTCGGGCGGGGCGGGGCGCGCGCGGCGGCGGCCACGCGCGCGGGCTCGGGAGCGCGCAGGCGGCGCCGGGCCTGAGGGGGCCCCTGCCCCCCCCCGGCCTGCCCCCCCCCCCGCCCCGGGCTGGTCCTGCCGCGGCCCCCGGGCAGCCCCCAGAGCCTGCCCTGGGCACTGTGTGCTCTGCCTCGGTGGGTTCTCAGTAAAGCTTTGGGGGTTGCTTCTTTGTCGTTCTTCACAGCCCGTCTCCCCTTTAAACACGGACTGGCAGTCGTTGCAGGTACAGCCCTGCACGGGCAGGCCCACTGTCGGTCGGACCTCCCGTGGTCATCCCTGCCCCGGTAGGTGTGAACCTTTGTAGAGGTAGATAAACAAAGGAGGATTTCGCCATAGGTTGCTGCTCAACTGCAGAGCAACCCCAGCATCTCTAACCTCTTCATTTAAATTTAAATGTTACATTTTGCCAAATCAGCATAAGATTGCAGCTTCAGTTGCTTGCTTGATACTTTAGAATAAATCTAATAAGGAATAAGATAATTTTTGTTGTTCTTCCCTCTTAGGCCTGCATTTTTAGATGAGGTGCATTTCTGACTTTTCCATGACTCTCAGACTCTCCTTCCTGTCTGCTTACCTTTCCTTCTGCAGGAATCCCCCTCCACCTTCTCAGATCCCTAAAACAAACCATTAATTGCTCAGTGCCATCACAGAAACTGTTGTGTTTAAAGCCGTGATTTTAGTAATTTCAGTTTTCACATGGGATGTGAGTCGTCTTACAAATTTCACATACGATAATTGCAGATGCATTGGTAGCACCCACAAACTTTATTTCCTGAGTTGCTTCTGCAGGCTGCTTGAAGGTGTGGTGGAAGCTGGCAGGCTGTGGCAGAGGAGCACGTCCCTCATCTTACATAAACTAATTGAATCAGCAAATTGAGAGCATTTCACGAAAAGGATGTTCTAAAAGCACCTCACCCCTAAGATACCTGAACTGCTCATTCTTCTGTTCACTAGCAGAACAAAGTTTGTGTGTTTTTTGTGCAACTGGTCTGGATGCAAAGGCAAACCACTAACAAGTGAGGCTCCAGCTGGTGTCCAGGAAGATTCCGCCACTTCCCACTTCAACTACACACCCCAGGATTTCTTTACTCTGGCTGAGAAATAGAGTTTACAAAAGTGTTGCATTTAAGTTTTGCATCAGTTAATGCTGCTTCTATGCCAGTATGTGGTTTGCATGAGACAGGTTGATGGCTGGGACATGTTCTTGGCACTGAGGCCAGACCAGGGACTACTCCTTCCTGTTCACCAGATTAAAAAATTGGAACCCTCATTGCTATTAATGAGCATTTAAAATATGTCCTTCCTGAACATTAATTTTTCTGTCTTAATAAAAGTCAGAATAAATAAAGCAGGGCTTGGATCCCTTGAAAAGTCCATTTCTTCCCACAATTATCTTTTGTCCTGTTTTTGAAATAATTTCCTCTCATAGTCTGTTTTTAGTAACCATCTTTTCACAGTCAAACACAACTTCTCTGGTATCAAGGCCACATAAGGGCTGCTCATCCAGAAGAAGGTTGTCATGTGTTTTAGATAGATACATGAATCCATATTCATAGAATCATAGGATCGTATAATGGTTTGGGTTGGAAGGGACCTAGAAGATCATCTAGTTCAAACCCCCGTGCAAGGCCAGGGACATCTCCCACTAGACCAGTTTGCTCAAAGCCCCATCTAGCCTGGCCTTGAACTTGTGTATCTACACTTCCCTTACTGCAAACCTTTACCAAATTAGTCCATTTTCTGCTGCCCTGCGCCCCACTGCAGAATTCTGTGTTCACCTCCTGTTCCAACTGATGTTTCAGAGCAGGGCACTGTGAGTACAGTCTTTGTTTATTTTATGCGGTCTTCTTAATATAAAATAACAATAGTGGGTCTTCCCTGGAATATCATTATTTCACTGTAGCAGTGCTTTCCCCAATAACATACTGTCTTTGGAACTGTAATAGAAATCGCCGATGGAGGGCAGCAAACCTCAGGCAATTACAAAGTTTTGTAGTAACTGGAAATCTGTAACCCTGGTTTTAATTTGATCGTTCAGTCATTGAAGTTCTTTAGCAAGTAACTTAATTATACTGTTTTTTATTATTTGATATAAATAAGGCAGAACCTGACCATCATTTTTTTTTAAACTGGTTCTGAGTACGTGCATGTGACACCAAAGACATGATGTTAAGTTGATGTGCTTGAGAGGAACCTTGACAGGCTGGAGGAGCGGGCCATCAGGAACTTCACAAAGTTCCATGAGGAAAAATGTAGGGTCCTTCATTTGGGAGTGACCAGCCCTGTGGGACAATACTGGATGGGGGCTTACTTCCTGTCTCTGGTGGAAAGGAATACAATGCTCAGTTTGGGGGTCTCCAGTAGAACAATACTGATACGAAATTGGTGACAAACTGGAGTGAGTTCAGCCAAGAGCATCAAGCTGGTGACGGGCTGGAGCACTTGCCACATGAGAGAGGCTGTGGGCACTGGGTCTTCTTGCACTGGGAAAAGAGGCAGCCCACCAGTACCAACAAGGAAGCTACTGAGAAGACAGAGCCAGGATTTCTACCAAAAAAGTGCACAGTGGGAGGAGAGACGGTGATCATTAATTTGAAAGAAGGAAGATTCAGAGTGGATAGAAGGAAAAAAAAAGCACTGTCCACCCTGAGGACCATCAGGTTGAGAGGCTGTGGAATCTCCCTCCACAGAAGCTTTCAAGACCCAAGTGGACAATGCCTTAAGCACCCTGAATTTAATAATAGCCTTGCTTTGAGCAGGATACTAAACCAGATAACCCCCAGAGGTCCCTTCCAACCTGAATATTTCTGTGATTCCATTTACTGAAATAATATAAAATAATATTAAATATCAGGGTTTACTTCCCCTCAGGTTGGACTCTTTTTCAATAACAACAGTAACCAGGAGTTCATAGGATGAATTTTCAAGGCCTGTGGTGGTGACTTGACAACCAATTCTCTTGCTTCTTTGGGAGCATAAAACAGTCAGGTTGATGGTTACTGCTCGTGGTCCTGAGTTTGGCAAACAGATGTTTCACTCACTGCAAGCTCAATTCTCTCCTGTACAGGACCTGGATCCAAAGAAGTGATTTATTTGTGTTAGTAACTGGCATTCCTGCCAGAATCTAAACCACCTTGTTAGATCAAGCACCTCATTAGTCTGATCAACTTTATACTAATCGATCAACTTCATAGTAAAGTACATTTAAGTGCAAAATAAAACCAAAACCAAAACAAACAAACCACATTGCTTTACATACAAACTATATGTAGAACCAGCACTTGACTTAACTGCTTTAAGTAAACTGCATTCTTAAATGCTGCCGGTGTTCAGCTAACTAACTCATCTGCACATGAACAACTGTGAGGTTTCTGGAAAAGGCTCAAACTCTGCAAGCATGCTGGCTTCTTTCTCTTTCCATACAGAAAACAAAACAAACCCCACATGATTCACTTGCCTTCAGCTTTCCCCAGTTTAAAGCACAGTGGAAAATCTGTAGCACTTGGCAGGGCTGACCCTTTCTCACTCAGTACCAAGCTGGGAACACCTTAGTAACACTGCTGAGGAGTTGGGATATGGTGAACTTTTAGCAGGTAATGACTCTTTCATGAAAAATTCTCTGAAAAGCAAAACTGTGTTCAAATTTTGCAAATCAGTAAATAGAGCAAGTGGATATTCTAACAGCATGGGGATGTGTTTGAGGGTTGTAGGTTACTCACTTAGAAAGATGAGAAAGCTGAGCCATTAAAGATACACTTTTCTGTGTTTTTGGTTTTTTGTTGGTTTTTTTTCCTATTTATGAAGACTGCAAAACACAGAGTAAGTAGCTTGCTGTAAGCTTTCCTTCACAAACTCTGGTTCTAGTGCTGAAGCTGTGCCCATCAGTATGCAAACACACATACAACAAAACCACCTTTGCTTTTGGTACTGCTGCTCCAGCTTGGGTACAGAACCTGCTTTATCTGGTGCTGGACCTCAACAGGCAGAATCTGCTTATGACCACAACCCAGCTGGTTCTCAGACAAGCCAGGGCTTTCACCTGAAATACAGTTCCCTGCATTCAGAGACATTTAATGATGTGAAACTTCCTTGACTAGTTTCCTCACGGCTCTCTTTGGTAACTGTCTCCAGCCCTCTGCACATTATTGCTGCTAACACACTAACAGTCACTTTCCTGTGGAGGACATGGATTTTCCTTACAGGTGCAGTGATTTCAAACAAAAAATGTAAAAAGTATGTGTGTGCAGGAAACACTAAAAACAACACAGACTGGTAACAGAAAGATAGTGTAAAGTGAGCCGTGAATGTCAGAGGAAAAAAGAGAAAGAGGAAAGCTCCAAAGAGTCCAATTCAGCAGGACACGTTAAGCATGTATTTTCAAATTGATTTCTGATACAGCACAATGAAGGGAGTACAAAACAAACATTAAGAGATAAGAAATCCTATCATTTAAAATGGCTATGGTGGGGACCCAGAAGTCAGTAAGAGCAGTCATGGCCTGGTCATGTCTTATTTTTAAGAATGGACACCAAAATTATACTTCTTCTTGAAATTATATTGTACTGAGACTGATTTTTAAAACAAAGCACAGAAGGTATGCAGCTTTCCATGATACAGAATTAAAAGTTGACCTTGAAGTATCAATATTAATTGCTTAACATTTTTAAAGATCAAGGTGTGCTCTCTGTTTCAAATCTCTTGGGACTTGGGGACCATCTATCTGAATTGATGAAACTGAACATTGCCTACAGTGTGAGTATATGAAGTGAAAATAAAATGAAGAAGCAGCAGATTTACAGCTACACTTGATCTGGAAGACACATAATCCAAATGTTATGAAAAACTAATTAAATAAACATTTGCAGAAAGGCAGACTTCTAAACATTCGTACCAAAGGACCAAAATCTGAAAGAGGGAAAAAGTTATTTCTACTATAGTTTTGACTTCTCAGAGCATATTTATAAAAGTATGGAATTCTTTCTAAGCAGTTTATGTAACCATGTAAAACACAGCACAGGTACTTAGAAAACCAGTCTAGATTTGGTATTTTTGTTTTTATTCATGCCCTCTTTTCTCTCTGAGCAGACGTTGTTCTTCCTCCACACCCTGCAGTGTTTCTGGTCAGGACAGACTAAACTCACCATTAATTACCATGCAATAATTGGATCTGTGTGAATGAGTTTAGATACTTACTGCCTCCATGGAAGAGTGGTTAGTAACGCAAAGAAGAGAGCACACAGTTACAGAAGTGTGGTTATTTCTGCTCCCCCACTCCTTGCTGACAAGGCTGAGGATTGTCGGCCGGCAGGAGGTGCTGAACGTTTGGCCATGCAAGCTGCTTTCCTGGTGTCCTTAGAAGTCCCGGAAGTCGGGTGTACCCAAGGGCAGCCTCGTGCTGGTCTGCTCTGGGCTGAGGTGGATGAATTCTGTGAGGTGGATAACATCTTCCAGACTATTTGACCTTTACAGGCTGCTGGGCTGCCCTGAGCTGCTCCTGTTCGATTAGCAAAGTGAGTCACTATGCAATATTCTTGTATAATTTAGTTGGTTTGCTGAGCAATTAAAATTTAGTTTTGCTGCTTCTCTCAATTGTGTGTAATTTTCCTTACACCTGCCTAATTGCTTTATCTCATGTATGTCTCTTACAATTACAGAGCAACATACCATAGCAAGGGCAAACTGGGCATCTGACATCAGCCTGATTAATGCCAGCTGAGGAGGCTGGCACACCCCTGCCCCTAAGCTCATGAATCAACCTCAATGTGTCAACGAAAACTGGGATTTCTAAATCAAAATGGAGATGACTTCAGAATGTGCCAGAAAAGCCTGTTTCTTCTTTCAGAAGAAAGACACAGTGTGACATTTTGTGCCTAAGTTAGGGACTGGAGTGCCCACTTACCCACATTGTGTTCTCGAGATGCAATGTGAAATGTATGTGTATGGTTACTAAAAATGCCCAAAGCTGGGTTGTAATTAGAAAGATTGCTGTAGCTTTAGTTTAGTTACAAGGTCTCTGTTCTATAAAATGACTAGCTGGCTTGTGTTGGGTTGGTAACCACAGCTCAGCTCTGTCAGCCGAGGAGAGGAACTGGAAAGCGTCTGGTTACGGGTTACATGCAGAGGCCTTGCTAAATATAATAATATAATAATGCTAAATACAATGCTTTTGCACCCAGCATCAGGCACTGAGACCTCTCCCTGTCTCCACAGCCACACAGAGCTGGTGTTTCAGCCCTGCAGCCATCCGTGAGCACCTGTGCCCGAAGTAACGGCATTCTCTTGATTACAGAGACGTTGACAGGCAGGCAGAGCAGGTGAGGCCAACCAGTCTGTTCCCCGCTTTGGAGTTACCTGGGGACCCGAATACTCACCATAACCTGCTTGCGGTGACTGCCGGCTCCCAGGCCCCAGCCGGCAGGCTGCGGGGGGCCTGTGCTGCGCCGGCTGCCGGCAGCCCAGCCTGGGAGGCCTGGTCCCCGGGCCCGGAAGGACCGAACGAGCGCACGCGGGGCCCGGCTCTGCCCGCCCGGCACGGCCCGCGCGTCCCCCCTCCCGCCGAACTACACCTCCCGGCGTGCCTTGCGCGCCGCCCCTCCCGCCGAACTACACCTCCCGGCGTGCCTTGCGCCCCGCCCCTCCCGCCGAACTACACCTCCCGGCGTGCCTTGCGCGCCGCAGGGCCTGCCGGGCCGGGGGCGGGGCGCGGCGGGGGCCGCCGCCTCCCACGTGGGGCGCCGCCCGCGGCCGGGGAGGCGCCCGCGGTTTGCGACAGCGCTTTGCGGCAGTGCGGCCAGGCGCGGCCGCCGCGTTCCGCCCGGGAGAGCGGCTGTGGGGCGGCCGGCGCGGCGGGAGCGGGCGCGGGCAGCGGGAGCGGGAGGGCAGGCAGGGAGCCAGCAGCCCCGCCGCCCGCCCCTGGATGGTCCGCGGGGCGGCTCGGGGCCCTCCTGCTGCTGCTGCTGCTGCTGCTGCCGCCGCCGGGCGGGCGCGGCGGGGCGGGGCGCGGCTGCCGGGGGCGGCTCGGGACGGCGCGGCGGGCGCTGAAGATGGACTATGACTTCAAGGTGAAGCTGACGGGGGAGCGCGAGCGGGTGGAGGACCTCTTCGAGTACGAGGGCTGCAAGGTGGGCAGGGGCACCTACGGACACGTCTACAAAGCCAAGCGGAAAGACGGGTGAGTGAGGAGCGGGGCTCCCCGCGCCCCCCGGGGCCCCCCGGGGCCTCCCGCCCCGCCCGGCGCCTCCCGCCCCTTCCCCCCGGCGGTGCCGGCCTGGGCTGCGGCCCCGCGCCCGGCGGGGGGGCTGCCGGGCCGTGCTCCGCTCCCGCGGGTCCCTGCGGGCGGGCGTCCCTCGGGGCAGCGCGGGAGCCCCGCTTGGGTGCGGGGAGGTCGTGGAGGAAATGGAGGTAGTTGAGGAAGAGGCTGAAGTTAAGGGATGGTGAAAGCGCAGGGAGCCACTTGCTGTGTTCGTTCCGCCTGACCGTCGGCCTCGCAGAACGGGGTTTGGTTCTTTCCGTTTTTTTATAATGCCTTTTTTCTCTGAGTTATTACTTGTAGTCACCATTTTGGGTATTTGTGCTTGCAGCTCCAGGAGCCGAAGTGTGCTGGCCCTTCGGGGCTCTAGTGTGCTTTAAAAAAAGCTTTTTTGCGTGACCAGTTTTCAGCACAGACCTGAGCAAACGAATTTATTTGCATGAACCTTTTGAAGAAAGATTTACTAAACTGTCATTTCGGTTTCCCTCGTCCATGACATGGCACCACTTGCTGAACAGCAGAACAAAAGAAGTAGGCAGCAGGAGAGGCAGGGAGAGGCACGGGCTGCTCTTCTAACAGGATCTAAATTTCAAAAAGCATCCATTAATTCTGTTACAGTCTCATCACAGGGGTACTCTGTGTGCTGTTGTTCAAATAAGGTGTAGTTCAAGTCTGGGTATTATTTTTGCATCTGATAAATAAAAAACCTCTTACAGCGGGCTGTGGTCAGTCATAACTGAAATACGATCCGGTTCTGTTTACATAAGCTTTATTTCTAGAAATGCTTCAGTTTTTACCTGTGGAAGAGTTGTAGTGGGACTCGTTGCACCTTGTCTTGTCTGTGTCTCAAACATGCTGATATTAATTGCAGCAGTTACGTTAGCCTGAATTTTGTTTGCTGGTATGAGCCAGCCAACTACCTTTCTACTGAAATTTTGATCCTTCAACCTGTTCATAGGAGAAATTCTTATCTTGCCTACATTCTGTTTTTTTTGCTGGGAGGAGAAGAGAAAGAAACTGGTTTGAGTGTGACAAGCTCAAATCTTCTTTACATTTGCTGGGACAGCCAGCCTTGGTTTCAGTGCTGATAAGGAGACCTGTAGTAGGAAAATCAGATTGAGATACTGAAAGGTACGAGTCCATTTCTAATCTTTGCATCAGGTTTTGCATCTAATCTTTGCAGCTGTTCAGTGTGTTGGACTGCAGCAGCCTGTAGGGAGCTCAGCCTGTGATTCTGGGGAGGCATATATATTCAAACATGTATTTGGTGAAATCATCAGTCTGCTTGATATTGTTGGGTTGAGTGTGTTTAGAGTGGCTAGTAGTAGTGTTGAGACATTTCAAAGAAGTGGAATTGTGTGCTTTAAAAATGGATAGTTACTCAAAGGTGGCTTTAAAGTAGAATTTCTTCTCAGTTCTTGAGCGGGTATGATTTAAATTTATGATTTTAAATCCTCTCACTCCTTGGTGAGTGTGAGATACTTCATTAGTTTGCAAAAAAAAAAAAAAAAAAAAAGGTGAACAATGTATATCGTCTTCTTCTTCTTTGCCTTGTTCATTTAGTGCTTCCTTTCCATTCCCTTTCCCTTCTCTTTTCTGTCTACCTACCAGATTTCTGAAAACTTTTAAATATGCTGTGTAATTGCCCTTGGACAATCACTAAAATACTTAAAAAAGAAACAGATGCTTTTGTAGATTGTAGTATACTGGTATATATTGCTCTTAAATTATATGGATGGAATTAGGATTAAAGTTAAGGGTTCTATTTATATCCCTTTATCCAAAGGAATCAGTTAAATTGCAAAAGCAAATGTGTAATAACATTTTGTTTCTCTGAAGCTGTGGTAACATTTGGGTAGATGTTATATCTTGCACTGGGGGGAGTATGAAACAGAGTTCAGTGGTTTTGTATTGTACTGTGCAAATACTGAAAAAAATATTCTTTGTTTCAGTATTCTCCAAATGATACATACTGATGGATGAATAACCTGCTTTTTGAGTCGTTTGTAGTATGTATAGCTTTCTTTACATACTGTTTGCCGTGTTTTAGTTAATTTTCACAGTTTTTTTCCTTTGAACCTTTTAAGTTCAAAGCAAACTTTGTTACATGATTCTAATTTTTATTTTAAATAGCACAAGTATTTAAAGTGTGTTAATATACACCATAAATTTTTTAGGGTACTTTGAGGTACAGACTGCAGGACTGTAAATATTTTGTTGAAAAATATTGGGGCAGTTTTTTCTTAAATGACTTAATCTACAAATGTATGTTTCATGAATAGAATAAGCACAGAAAACAACTATACTTTAATAATTCAGTTTGTGCAAAGTATGTTTAAAAGCCCTTGGTGATAAAAATCTAATTTAATAGTAGTAGGAGTTAATGCCTTTAGTATGACTGCAATTTCCTCCCCCCCCCTCCTTTTTTTTTTTTTTTGTTCCTCTTACAGCTGCCTCTGAGATGCAGTGTGGCAGTTGAAAACTAGATAGCAGATGTGTGACCTAATTGAAGAAGTTAATTGTATGTCATTAAAACTATACGGCAGCATTTTGGGGGACAGTGACACAGGAGTCTTGATGGAGTGAAAATCCTCCTAGTGAGTGGAAGGGATGTTCTATAGTCTGGGCTTTAGTGACCTGCTGAGGCTGTGACATGCTTTTTATGCCCTTCTCCAACAAGAAAACCAGCCCAGTCCTGGGGTGTCCTTTGCCACGTGTTGAGGCACAACGTCTGGACTGGTCTGTCTTAGAGGATCACCAGGTACAGCTCCATGGAGGTTTCTTATGTATTTGCTGCCAAAAATGAACGTCAGATCGGCTGAGTAACAATGTCAAGCCTTAAAGCTGAGCTCTACCTTGTGCATTACCCACAGCAAAATTGCATTCCATTCTCAAATGCTTACTTTAGTCTCTCTTGTTTTTAAGTTTGTGGTCTCTGTGGTTGAAAATAATCTTTCTGGCTTTTTATTAAATGGTGGCCCTGTCATTTTTTTCATCAGTGCAACACCTGTAGTGGGCTCTAAAACCTACTTAGGACAAACTGTGTGAATTGATGGGGTATATTTTTATAGCAGAAAGGTGTGCAAGAAGGGAGTTAGCTCTTAAGGGCAGATACCAGGAAGGAAACACAGTCATGGGATGTTGAACATCAGTCTTCAGATAAAGAAGCTGTTGCTCATCTGTACTGCTAGTGTGGTAGTTTACTTCTTTTTGGGCCCAGAAAATATTAGTTATTTCCTGCACAGAATCTGCTTTATGTGCTATTTTGATGCTCCCTCAGGAATGTTGCTCAACCCAGGTATTAAATCTACTTATTTGAGTTATGCTGGACTTGGCAAATTTGCCAGCAATTTTCAGTCTGTTTGGTTAACATACATTTTTGTGTGGTTTTTTTAATTGACCAGCTCAGACTCCTTGAAAGCTCACTGGGAACTGAGTGCCAGGTATGAGCAGGCTGAGGTAGCAGGGCATGAGGGGGCTGGAGCCAGGCTGGACTCTCTGTGCTGACAGTGTGTTAACTGGTTCTGGGCTAACTGTAGTGGTACCCAGTTTCAGTGGATTGATCTTGCTCTGCTTTCTTTTGTTCAGTCTTCTGTCCCTTCTGTTCTTATGAAACAGCTACAGGTTGGGGATCTGAGAGAGAAGCCTATGCTGTGGAGCAGGGCTGCCTTGTCACTGTTTCAGTGCCAATTTGGAGTGTTTCCAAATATTAGTTTTTCCTGTTTATCAAATGTACTTCCGATGAGAATAAGAAACTATTAAATGTCACTGTTAGGCAGCATCTGGCTTCTGAATTACATCAGCAAAAAATTAGATAATTGAAGATCTTGATCTGTGCTAAGACCCCCCAGTGCTTTACTGGAAGATTTTTTTAGTCTCTCAGAAAGTCTGTTGGTTGGGAACCAACACTAAGCAAACTAGTGCTCTGGTAGTCACTCTTGGGAACTGTGAGAGGTCCCAAACACAAGTGCAGTTGGAGCTATTTTTAAATTTTATTTCAGTTAGTATAGTTCTGTGTTGGAGGTATTGCTGTAGGTGCAGGGACAGATTCTTTCGTTTAGACATACTGGCACATTATAATGGAAATGATGAAAATACTGGACTTCATCTTGCAGGCTTTAAACAATCCAACCTATATCCACTTTTTTTTTCCTTGAGGGTCTGTGTGAGTTGTATAAGAAACAGAATGGTGGAAAAAATAGTGGATGTCCAAAAACTACTGGTTTGCTTAATCTCTGATTGAGTCTGTCGTAGTTTCTGCTTACTGGTTAAAAGGACATTACAAGAATCATGATGATTATCTCTCAAAAACTTTTGAATAGAAATAAAACAAAGAGACTGGGAGTATTTCCCTTGGAAAAAAAGAGAGGGCAGAACGTGTTTAAATTAGATATAATAATTAATTATTTGGGTAGTGTAAAAGATGCTGGTGCTATTGTTTCACAATATTTGAAGAGGGGCATGGATTTCTTGTGGTGATCAACTAAGAAATATTTTACTGCAACATAGATAAACTGCATAACCTGTTATCAAAGGAAAAAAGGCAAGAGCTTAGTGTCCATGTGGTCGTGTTAACAAAAAGAGTAACTTCTGGCTAACTTTTAACAAGTTGAATGCTCTTCTCTTTAAGTTAGGCTGCTGTCTTAAGAGATCAGACCAAGCTCTGTAATGCATACAGAAGAGCCCACCTTTGTTTACTTTAGGAATTTAGGTTTCTTTTTATTTGAACACTTGACCTTTCATAAGGTTGGTACCAGATTAGTTCTGGATTAATGAGAAATTTTAATTGGCAAGAAGTGAAACAACGACTCTCCACTTCTGTGACTTACAACTTCTTGATTCATTCCATACCAAACCTTGCAGGTGTTGTATTGTGAAGTTCATGCTTTTAGTTTTCAGAAAAGCTCCTAAACAACTCTTGTCATCTCTCAGCTTACTAGACATAAGGTTTTGGAGTGTTTTGGGTTTTTTTGGCTGAATGTTCATCTGTGTTGATTTTAACTCTTTTGAACGGAAGCAGTTGGTGCAGATCACAGGCAGGTGGTGAGAGCTGTGGAGTCGACATGCAAGCCTCTGGCTTGTGACTCCTGTGAACAATAGCATGGAATTTTTAAATGCCACAGGCTTTATTTATGTATGTAATATGTGGTATTATCTTGTTAAAATATATGCCCTAAGTATTTTTTGGATCCATTACCACAGTAGTTAAAGTTCCTAATTAAACTATATCTACATAATGAGGTATGCATGATGTATTGCATGAAGTCTTGTTCTTCTTAATTTTTATGGTTAACCACTCGCATAGCTGTCTTCCCATCTGCTTTCTTCCCTTCTCACCCAGTTAGGTGGCTCCAAGCCTTAAAGGCTTTTAAGGTCATGTAGTTGAGCAAATCCTTCTGTGGCCATTAGACCTTTTTTTGTGTGTTCTTTTGTTACCTTGTCACAAATGTGTTGATTTATTTTCATAGTCAGCAGCAGAGGTGGAGCTGGCACAGCCAGGAGTTATTGTTTCATTCCTGACTGAAGCCTTTGGCAAGTGCATGGAGGAGGGTGTGAGAATAGTATTGCCAAACACCAAAGATCTGTATTTGCTTTTATTCTGGATTTATAACTTAGAATAATACATGTAAATAATGGGGGCATGTACTGCTGTGCTTGTTTTCCTGGAGGAAATAGGGGATACTTTTTGAAGGTGCTGATTATAAAGGTAGTGAGGTAGTATGTTCACTACAGCTCTTAGGTATTCTTTGATTCTTCTGTTTGAAGTCTTTTAGAAGTTGTTTGTTTTTTTTTTTTTAAACAAACAAAACCAAACAACAACACACCAACAGAGATGTCCTTTATTACCATTGGAATCTGAAGAGCTCTAATTTGCAGATTGCTGGAGCAGAAGCTGTGAAAGATCTCTTGTTTCTTAAGAATAGGTTCTTTTAGCTATGCTGAAATTTGCAGACTACAGTGGAATCATAACGAAGGTACAGTGACTCAGGGTTGTTGTTGCACACTGTTGGAGTACAGCCTTGCCACACACAGCAGACATGGTGATGCGCATTTCAGAGGACTTCCAGTTTATACTGCCTGAATGTGTCCGTTTTGGCATTAAAAGGTGATTGTTGTGCAACTGTGAATATCAAAATGGTGATAAAAATCTGGCTGAACTTTCTGACTTTCAAGCCATTAGTTGGTGTGCCTGAAACAGTGAAGAAGCAGATAATTGAATAGCGGGTTAATACTGAGATGTTTCCATTTTCGACCAAAATAATTTTACACAGACAAGTAGCAGGACATCAATTGCAAAGGTCTGGATAGCAGCATCTTCTAAATAAAATAATGATTTTATTCTTTCTCCCCCCCACAACAGCTTTCTTGGGATTGGGATTCTTTCTCTCTACTGTGGACCCTTATCACTGTGGATTGTGATTACTTGGGAAGGAGACTGTGCTGCTGTAGTTAGATGAATCAAGCATGCTTTGCTGCTGATGTCTCTGTCTTCTTACCTTCGTTCTAGTTAATAGTTAAGTCCAGTTCCAGAAGGGTGCAGTCTCCTTTCATCTTCTTTTATTTGCATTTAAACATAAAATTAGTTTAGTGAGAATTGGAAAACAGGATCGTGAATATTGGTCCTAACAATTAGATACCAGTGTGGGTTTTTTAAGCAAGAATACTGGAGTGCTGGGCTCCAGCCTTGAAAAGAGGTGTCTTCATGTCCTTGACAGATCTCCTTAGTTCTGTGCTGGCAAAATTAGTGCTGTCTTCAGTCTTCACCATTTGTCTGATGTACTTAGAATAAAACATTTGCTGTGTCTGTATTCTTGTGATGCAGCCTGTCTTTCAAGCTTGGCTCCAGTTCTTAATTTTGGAGGATAATCCTTTAATTTCAGAGAATATTATTAATCTGAATTTTCCTACAACAGTCTGAAATATGAGTGATAGATGGACTTCTCTAGCTTCTTCTCATGGCTGCCTTGGAAGCAGCAGAAGTGTGATAGTTATTTTTCATAGTGATGGTCATATAGAGTGTGCTGATTTGGAATGGGTGAAGGGAGGAGGGACATGAATAGCTGAATGGTCTGGTGGTGTCTTCTGTATGGAGAGTGAAAAAAATTGCTTAAATTTTTAAAACAAAAGTAGCATTGGTTACAGACAGACAATTTAAGTTTCTTAAACAGTCCTTTTCCCTCTAGACTCCTTATATACATAAGACAACTGATTTCCAGTGTTGAGAGCCTCATGCCATCCTAGCTTTTGCACACATTAAGTTGATATGTAACTGGATATGAAAAGAATGGAAAGGAAGTGGCTGGTAAACGTGGCTGACTGCAGAATGTCAAGACTGACAGCAAAGTGTAGTGGAGAGTTAGTTCTTGTGTTTGTTTTGATTATTTGTCCCTCTCTTGTGCTAAAAATGAACCCTCATGCATGTACTTCTCAGTATGCAAAAGCTTTTTTGAAGGGCAAATGAATGTGCTAGAAACTATTGTGTTGCATTTCTTAGTCACCTGGGAGAATGATTCCTGTGGGGGTTTGTATCCTGTTTGTGTTCACAGACTTCTGAAAGATTCAGAGGGAACTTCGGGGCAGAAGGGACTATTCCATTTCCTTGCCTGCATGAAGACTGCATGTAGTCATGAGCAGTGCCTGGAAGAGTGAAACTGGGAATGACAGTATGCGCTGGAAGTTGTGGAGGTGAAAGACAAGCATGAGCTATCCATTGATACCAAGATGTGTAATGGCATGCTAGAAACAACTACTGTTGAAAATGTCTGCTTCTGTGACAGCAGTGCAGAATGTGTGCACCTGTTTAGTGAACTGAAGCAAAGTGGTGGATGTTATAAGTTGTCTGTTGTTAAGGAAGTGGAGATGAACCTGCAGTTAAACAGTTGTTCAGGTGAAGGTGAGAGAAGAGGTGAGGTTTATGGGAAGCTCAGCAGGGTTCAGGAGCTCAGAGCTTAAACATAATATCTGCATGGGAAAGCACCAGTTTGTACAGCAAGACTAGATGTGAGCTATGACAGTGGGTTCTTTGTGTTAACAAACAATCTGGAGACACAGAAAAATGTCAGACTTGGGAAGTTTCCTGGGTGTGAAAGTGGTGATCAGCATAGAGCAGTATTTGGATTCATTCTCAGGGGCAAAGAAAGAGGGAGAGTGTGGTGGTGTCCTCTTCTCTTTTAAGGGTGGTGTCTCCCTCTCTTTTAAGGGTGTGTGTGATGAGATTGTAACACCTTTCATGCTTCTGCAGGACCTTTGGGGGCTAGTACAAATTCTAAAAGAGTAATGTGAAGTGCATTAATATCTGGATGTATTCTTTAACCTTTCTGCTGACTTTAAACAGTGTTGCTCGCGGTCTCTGCAGGGGATGACTACTCTATGGAAACTACTGCTTTCAAGTATGTCTGCAAAAACATCAGATATGTCTTAACCATAAGGGGAAAAAAAAATAAAATTGATTTTATAGCTAGCCATACCAAGGACCTCTGTATTTCTAAAACTGTTAAAACACAGGGAATTCTGATGCTGTACAGAGTCCTTGTATGAAGAGATCTGAGATATTAGCTGCTTTTGAGATACTGGAAAATTGAAGATGGACTTGCACCCTTGCTGTCTTACAAGTCACACAGGCTGAAATAGTTCTGGCTGCAGCTTTTTGTAGCTTGCATAGTAGTTGTGTGAGTAATGGCACTTAAAGAACCTGGTTTTATTTATTCTCCATAAAAAGCTGTCTGTTTTATTGTGGAATTATCCACTATATAAATGCAAGTTCAGATTAGAAGTGTACTTACAGCTAGGGTTCTCTCCTAAGATGAGATAGTGTGTTGTGCACAAGTTATCATCTATGTGTCATCTGCTAGTCTGCTGCCATGAAGAATTTTATATTTGATCAGCTCAAATTATTTGAAATAAAAATGTTGTGCTTTCTGGGCATGTGTTGAGGGAAGAGGAACTGCCCGTTTCTAGACATCTAAAATATATCATAGACTGGTTTGGGTTGGAAGGAACCTTAACGTTCATCTAGTTCAAATCCCCCTGCATGGGCAGGGACACCTCCCATTAGAGCAGGTTGCTCAAAGCCCCATCCAGCGTGGCCTTGAACACTTCCAGGGTTGAGGTATCCACAACTTCTCTAGGCAGCCTGTCTCTGTGTCTCACCACCCTCACAATCAAGAATTTCTTCCTAATGTCTAACCTAAATCTCCCCTCTATTCCAGTTTATAACCATTACCCCTGTTCTATCACTACACACCCTTTTTAAAAGCCCCTTCCCAGCTTTCCTGGCCCCCTTCAGGTACTGGAAGGCTGCTATGAGGTCTCCCTGGAGCCTTCTTCAGGCTGAACAACCCTAACTTTCTCAGCCTGTTTTTATAGCAGAGGTGCTCCAGCCCTCTGATCATATTTATGGCCTTCCTCTGGACTTGCTCCAAGAGCTCCCTGGTCTTCCTGTGTTGGGGACTCCAGAACTGGACACAGTACTCCAGGTGGAGTCTCAGGAGAGTGGAGCAGAGGGGGAGAATCACCTCCCTGGCCCTGCTGACCATGCATCTTTTGATGCAGCCCAGGTCGTGGTTGGCTTTCTGGGCTGCAAGTGCATATTAACAGCTCATGTTGAGCTTCTCATCAACGAACACTCCCCAAGTCCTATTCCTCTTAACTGTTTTCAGTCCATTCTCCACCCAGCCTGTATCTGTGTTTGGGATTGCCCTGACCCATGTGCAGGACGTTGCACTTGACCTTGTTGAACTTTAAGAGGTTGGCATGGGCCCACCTTCCCAGCCTGTTAAGGTCCCTCTGGATGCCTCCCTTCCCTCCAGCGTGTTGGTCACACCACACAGCTTGGTGTCATCAGCAAACTTGCTGAGGGTGCACTCAATGCCACTGTCCACGATGTTGACAAAGATGCTAAACAGCGGTAGTCCCAATAAATATTACAGAAGTGCCCAGGCTAAAGAGATGTCAAATCTCATTCAAAGTTGTCCCTTTGGAACTGAGTAAGTGTGTTAGGTTTGTTTAATCAATATATAATCGGCTGTTTCTTTTATACCTGTTTTAAGTATTAACTGAGACAGCCAGTTTGTTTTGTAATATTTTTAAATACTCAAAATGGTGGATGCTAACTTTATATAGATGATGGTAATCAGTTCACCCTCCTCTATTAATTTAAGTTTTGGAAATTTCCTTTAAGCTTCAGTACAGCCAAATTCATCTAAGTATGTCCAGCTAAAGTAATGAAGCTGAAGCAGGAACATCAAATTACTTAACTTTGCTGCTAAAAAAAAAGCTTTTTCTGTCTGGTCTCCTTTCACTGTAAAGCAGTCTTGAGTTTAGAGAAACCTGTCATGAATGGGTGGGAATAAGGTTTCAGTTTCAGACTCAGCCAGTGCTCTGACTCTCGTGCTCTCTCCATCCCTCTGCCCTCCATCTTTTCTTTGTGAGCTTGGCAAGTAATGCTGCATGTTACTGCTATGTGCAGGCTGATAACCATTCAGGAGGGTTTTGTATTCTGGTTAGCTAGCCTGCTGTTCTCGTCTCCTCAGAGGCTCAACAAATGGTTCCTGAGAGCTTGTCAAGCTCCCATAATAGCACATTTGTAGGTTACAGCATAGCTTTATTCACAGCTACAATTTTTTGTTAAGTACAAGGCCACTTGTGAACTAGTTGCTAATTTTTGTGTATTGCAGGCTTCCCATTTTAGAAATAGCTATTTGAATAAACATACTGAATTTTACACAGAAGCATATGAAGTCCTTGAGGAAAGGTACTGCATAGACAATTCAATATTTTGCTTTTTTACGGAGAATGCTACTGATGCTGCCCTATTGTGTGTGTTTTGCATGTCCTTGTGAACAACTGGCTTAAACATAGGAAGATTGGGATGCTGAAGAGTTGTCGTAAAGTTGTATGCAATACTTGATCAAAAAGATACTGCTGTTAAGGCAACAGTTTCTCTTCAACTGCATCTTAACTACCTTGAGTATTAAGTGCTAGTATGGCAAAACATATTGTGCAGTCTGTTTAGAATGTACAGGAAAAGAACTATAAGCCAGGATTAAAGCTGTAGATATTTTCTTTAAAGGACAAAATGTTCAAGAGAACGTAGTGGTTCTCTCAAAAACAGATGATAACCTAAACATCCAAAATTAAAATTAGTCTTGAAAAAATGCACATTTTGTGAACAGGGAGGAACACAACTAAAGGTCACTGAAACAATCTGCCTGTTTTTCTGGGAAGGCTCTGTGCTTTGTGCTTGTAACACCTTGCATACAAGATGTTGACATTTGAATAAAGGACACTTGAGAGTTGCACTGAAAAAGAAGACTCAATTCGTTACTGTCTGTGTGAATAATACTTGTGGTTGAGAAGTTGGAACACAAAAAGCTTTGAATTGCAGCAAACCCGATTCCACCTTGTGTTTCTGGCCAAGGTGTGTTTTCTGGGAGAGGCATAGCCTTACCCTGTGAGGAGAAGCCTGAGCTGCAGGTGTGCTTTCAATTACAAGTTTGCATTCAGACACTGGGTAATTGCTCAACCAAGTCTTGGGAAGTCAGGTTTCATCAACTGGGTTTTTCTCACGGAACTACTGTGCAAGATGCGTAACAAAAACAATGGGAGCAAGCTCTATCTGGATGGACTTCAGAACAACAAAGTGTGGAATTTGTCCCCAAGTGTAATTTGAATCTTATATAACTTCTGGTACTTGAGCTGCTGGGAGTTCAAACTCTCTTTGAGTGAATGTCAGATGCCAGATGACTGTCAGATACTAAAAGACTCGAAGAGTAGATATTGCAACACTGAAAGCTCTATGGGTAGAATTCCAGGCATATGTAAGGGGCAAAAGTAATGTTAGAACTGCATTTCCATCTGCCTGACTAGGTTGCCTCTGCTGTGTGAGATCAGAGAGGCTACTAAGCAGAAAAGATGGCAATGAATGGCTCATTAGCACCATTTCATTTGGGTGGATGCTCTGTCAAGGGAGAAATGCCAAGGTAAAACTTCAGGACAGTGAGTAGCTACTTACTGAAACAGCTACTCAGGACACCCACAATGGGAGGATTTGAATAACAGGGTCTGAGATGAAAGAGCAGATTCAAACTTTTACTACTGAGGGCTGTCTGTAACAGATGTGGTTTATACTTTGCTCTTGGAGTGATGCTGAATCTATATAAAGTTAAGAAATCTGAAGTACCACTTCAGTTAAAAAAAAAAAAAAAAAAAAAAAAAGGAAAAAGGAAGGTGGTGGTAGGAGGCTTTTTAAAGTTGAAAGAAACCTGAGAAGGTAGAATGTTGCAAGCTGCTTTGGATCCATCTAAGTCAATTAAAACTCTGTGATGGAGTTAACATATGGGTTAAGGTAATATAATTGATGTAACCTGTCTAGATTTCCAAAAGGCATTCTGTGAAGTTCCCTACCAAATACTGAAGCTGGACATAGAGACAGTCTTTCTCTGGATAGAGAATCTAGTTAAAGATGTAAGTTGATAGTAGGGGGTCATTAGTGGTATTTCTTGGGAATCTGTGGTGTTCAAAAGTTTTGTTTGGAAATCACTTGTAAATTGTTGGGGAATAGGTTTGCTGATGAGAGTGAGTTCCTTGGGGTAGTGAAGGCAAGGAGTGATTGTGAAAGCTTGGCCCTCAGTATGGCAAACCCCTTTTCCCAGTAATATATCATGCTCATTGATGTGAATTGGTGAGTATGGGAAAATGATCCTTTGTTTACTCTTACAATAGTGGATTCTGAATTTATTATTACTTAATAAAGAGGTTTTGGAGTTTATAGTGACAGTTTTGTGACAATACCAGCTGAGAGCAAGTAATTGCTGAAAAGCAGAGATGATTGCAGGACTTGCTGGCAGTGGAGCGGAGTGCAAAGCATGGGGTCATTTTTGCTGTGAATCCTATTTTCATTATTGTAGGCACTTCTAATCCCTTAATTCCAGGCATAGTATAATACATCTAAGGAGGGCCAAGTAGGATACTCCAACACGGAGCGGTGTCTGTATAAAAACTTCAGTTGTTCTCATAGTTGAGGACTCCTTTGTGTCTGTGAGGGATGAGGGAAGTCTCTAAAATCCTGAGTGTTATCAAGAAGATAGCAAACAGTTGTTCAGTGACTGGATAAATGAATGAAAGATAAATTGTTCAGGGCTATTAAATGAGAAAATAATTATCTGTGAACCTTTAGCACCTACAGTAGTATCATAGAATCATATAATAGAATCAGAGTGATCTGGGTTGAAAAGGACCTTAAAGATCATCTATTTTCAACCCCACTAGACCAGGTTGCTCCAAGCCCCATCCAACCTGGCTGTGAACACTTCAGGGAAAGGGCATCCACAGCTTCCTTGGGCAGCCTGTGTCAGTATCTCACCACTGTCACAGTGAAGAATGTTTTTGTCTCTTAGGCAGATTTGTGACTTGAAAAGCTTCTCATCACAGAGTTATTTTTAAAGCAGCAAATAGGTTGTTTACTCAATGTAAGCCAAATGATTTCATAGATTTGATTACTGAAGAAAAATGTACTAGAAATAGAAGTTACCCAATGAAATTATGGTTTTCTGAAGTTTAGTGCTTTGGCCCTATTTATTGTTTGCTTGCTTGGAAATGCTGTATAGTCTTTATGCAGCTTCTAGTTTCTGAAGTGGTATGAATATTGAGGTGACTCCAGATCAGTTTGAGAGAAGAAGGAAAGTGCAAATGAAATACATCAGTCTTTTCCTTTATAGACAGTTTGTAGAGGTACCAACTGTACTGCTTTATATAAAAGTACCAGTAAGACAGAACCACAGAAAGTTAGGGGTTGGGAGGAACCTCAGAAGATCATCTAGTCCAACCCCCCTGCCAGAGCAGGCTCCCCTAGAGTAGCTCACACAGGAACAAGTCCAGGTGGATTTTGGATGTCTCCAGAGAAGGAGTCTCCACAACCTCTCTGGGCAGGCTGTTGCGGTGCTCTGTCACTCTCACAGTAAAGAAGTTTTTCCTTATGTCTGTGCTCCATTGCAACCATTGCCTCATGTCCTATCCCTGTACATCACTGAGAAGAGTCTGGCTCTTCTGTGTCCATTAAATAAAGCAGCACAGAGCTTTAAGTCTGGAGTGGGTATTGCTGTCCATCAACTACTCTCCTCATTGGAATGATCTTCATAATTTTGTGGTTTTAAAACTTAGTTTTTAGACTGGCTGTCAAATTAGAATTTTGTGGGAGATGGGAGGTGTAGATGATAAAATCCCAGGGATTCTTCTTGCTTCTGTGGAACTTCCCTACTTAAGTTAATTGCTGGGCTAGGCATGTGGTGGTGGTTTGGTTTTAATTTTTTTTACTTCTGTTTGTTCATTTTTTAAAATTATGCCCAACATGCTCCCTGTGGTTTTACAACCACAAAGCAAAGAGTGAAGTGAGCAGCATCTTGCTTTTTCTCTTCCATTTCTCTCTCTCTCTCTTTCTCCTCTCTCCATCCCTTCATTGTCTTTTCCTTTGACCGGGTACCTTGGTGCTGGTTTTGATACTCATCATACTCCATTGGAGACAGAATTTTTTAACTCGGGGAAAAAAGAAGTGGGTAACTTTTTGCCAGGTGCAGGTGGTGAACCACGCCATGAAGAAGCGTGGCACAAATCAGAGCTGATGTAAGGCAGGATTTTCTGGCTAGGAGCAGGAAGGCAGAGATGTCAAGAAAAGGCTTTTTGTTTGACAGCAGCAAATTTTTAGATCAGAAGAACCACATATACAGTCTGTCACTGCTTTGAACTTGCTTTGAACTTCTTGCCAAACTACATGTTGTGGTGAAAGGTGTTAATTTAAAAAAATCAAAGAACAAAAGGAATAAAGTGAATCAGTAATTGCCACTTACCACATAGCATCAGCTGGCTCAGAAGTGCTAGTGTTTATTGGCTTGCTGTTGGTGGTTTTTCCTCCAGCTGTGGGCAATGACCTTTTCTTTACCCACAACAAGGTTTGATTACTGAAGGATTTGTTCTGAACTAGAAAATACTCTCAGCATAAGCCTTGCTATCTGGTAAGAATAATGATGCTCTTCTGGCACAGTAATCTTGCCATGTCCTGTGAGTATTTGGGGATGGCTAAAATATGAATGAATAAGTTAAACCCTTAATAAATTCTGTTCTGTTAGTGTGTCGTCCCCTGCAATAACTTCTTTGTGTTAACATTTTGGTGAATAATAGGGCTTTTTATTTTCACATGACACCTTGTAAATTCAGATCCTAGTCCATGAAATGTGTTTCAGTCACAAACCGTGTTCCTTGTACCCTTCTATCCTTTTGCAAAGGGTTTTTTTGTCTTTTTCTTGAAGGACACTATCTAAAAATCTTATACTAAAGTGTTCTCAAGACTTAGTAATGCTAAAGCATTACTCTTCTTTCAGGATAAAATTAGTGTTTCTGAGGGGGAAGGCTAACAGCGACAAGAGAGAGCACACTGGCTTTTTTTTTTCCTTCTTGTGAATATGCTTTCTTTTACCTGTTTGCTTTTCTGTGCATCATATACATATCTTTAAAAGGGAAAAAAAAAAAAAAACCCTAACCATGCAAATTCTTTGAAATGTTACCTTAGAAGTAAATAATTAAATTCTTTCTACTGCTAGGTTTTTCAGTACTTCTATTTATATGTGATCGTTCTATTAGACTTTCTTTAAATTAAATTTCAGTTCAGCTAGAAATTATTAACAAACTTGAAGGTAAATTGCTGCCTAGCAGTAGGGTAGTATATTTTTGTTACCCATCTGAAAGAAAAAGAGGGAAAGGAGAGAACAGCAGAGTATTGAAAATTAAATAGGAAGTTTCTCTCTGAATTCTACTATTTATTTAAATTTAATGATATGACTATGCAAGCACTTGCTAAGGCTCACCAAACTTAGTGTGATCATACAGCACATTGATTGAAATGGTTCAGTGTAGCTGTAATCTATGACATGTCTGTAAAATTAAGGGTTGTATTGATTAAAGGGAGTGGTTGCTCTGGATCATAAGGAAGGTCCATCCAGCTGTCTCTGACAGTGAACTCAGCAGATCTTTAGGAAACGAAGCAAGACTACAGCAGGCATGTAGCACTGCTTTCCTGCTGACACATTTCTGCTTCACCTGGTATCTAGAACCTCCTGTCCTAAGGTGAAATTAAAATTTGGGGTTCTGGTTTCTGTTGTATTGTTCACTTGTAGTTTTTCTTGCACTTTTTAAACACAAAGGAAAAACAACCTAATGGCATCAAGGATGTGATGCTTTTTTTTTGCCTTACACTAATTTTGTTCTGCTTTAGTCTGTCACGTTCTCTCTGTGACACCAAGCAAGATGTAGCTGATCTTCCTGATAATAGTTAATACCAATATAACTTGAGAGCCCCTGCCCAATAGCAACACTTAAGAAAATGAGGACATGCCCATGGAAATGTGGCTGTTGGAGAAGACAGGAGCTCCTCAGGGGTTGTGCTGCTATGGGTGTAGACCAGCGCTGACTCCTGAGGTGGTTGCTGGAGTTGGCAGAGGACTGCGCTGGCTGCTCCTTCTTCCCAGCCACTGCCTGGGGTCTTTGGGAGACCTGTGTGCCAGCCCGGCTCTGCGCCTGCTTGTGCACAGACGTCCCGTGTGGCTGGGGTGCTCTGTAATCTGTAGGCCCCAGCTTGAGCTGATTCTACGCAGCTGCATGCTATGTTATTTTTACACATACTTCCATGTATTTTTTTTATTCATGTTTTTCTTGCATATCTCATGTTTGAAGTTAGATAAAAAGTAGGTAACACTTATTACTGTAGAAATATGGAAACGCTCTGAAATTTTCCCTTTGGGAGTGAGCACTGTTACAAGTGTGTGAAACTGTAAAGCATGTACTGGTGTCAGCAGCTGCATTAGAATGAATGCAGGGCAGTGCTTGTTGTGGCAACCATAAAAATATAAGAAGTCACGCTACCTTATGAACTGTATTTATCCTCATCTGCAGTTTAACTAGTACCCATTGTTCTTTAATTTATTTGTCCTTTGCTGGAAAGTCTTCTCAGGTAACTTTGTAGAAGAGAGAATAGGTGTGAACTACTGTTATAACCTGAAATCCTTGACAAAGTACATTGGACGCTCAGCTTTTATGGCTGGGTTACATTATTCATGATCCTTCCTCATTTATTAATACATAAGAGGCTTTCATGACAGAATCTGGGTTTTCGTCTGATTTTTGGCAGATTTCTTCCATGAAAGGAACAAGCCAGAATCTCTGATGGGATAAATTTTAAGCTGGTTGTAAATACATTTAAGTACTCTGGGCTTGAATAAATCCAGACTTTTGAAAATAGGCATGCTTTGATGGTGCAGCATGCAGTTTATAGTAAAGAAGATTGTTAACCTTTTTTTTCTAGATTTAATGCATGTTTTAGGACCACCTCCTTTTTCAGAATGTTCTTAAATTCCGTTAAATGAAGAAGCAGTAGTTTGAGCTAATGTTTATCTTCTAGTCTTGGTTCATCCAACTTGTTTTAGCCAATGAAACTGAAGTGTGTTTTTTATTTCAAGTATTTTTAGAGTAATCTCATTTTGGAAGTTATATATATATATAAAAATTCATAGAGCATCAGTGAAAGTGAAGTAACATCAAAGTGACCCTCAAAGAGCTAGAAGTGAAGGACATCATTCTAGTTTATGTATTTTTCATATTTTGGAAAAGTCTACTACTTTAGCTATGGGGAGGTTCTCCAGTGAACAGGCTTGTTTCTGCAGTGGTTGTAGCGCTTACCTGCGGCTTTCTGGCAAAGATGAATGTACTGCATCAAGCTCACATGGAAAGAAAGTACTTACTAGGAGATAAACTAACTTCACCCCCAGTGTGGACAGAAACTGTTGTGTCTCTGCTGTCTGCTCTCTGCCTTTAGATAACTCCAGTGAGCATTCAGCAGGTCACTTCAACTTACTAGTGTGTCAGAAAGCATACCAAACAAGGCTGGAAATACCTTTCCATTCTGTGAATAAGCTCATCTGCATCTGCAAATAAGTTTCTGGCCTTCTAGCATGAAGGATAGGGGTATGTGTGAGGATGAAGATGGGGTCATTTGAGCAGCAAACTGTTGACTCAAAGCTGTTGTGCAAAGCTTCACTATTAGCTTTCAGTTCTTTTAATACACATAATTGTAAAACATTTAAATGTATGAAACACAGCAGGTTTTTTAAAACTGGAATTACAAAAAGATTAAGTTGTTATTGTTGTATCACTGTTAGTTCATATTTATAAATTATTCTCTAAAATCAATAAATAGATACTTCCTTTTAATAGGTTTACCTGAAGGTCAGTGATCAGACCTACTGTGTATACTAAATAGTTTGACAGAAGTTTTGGCTTATGTTTGTCCAGCTTTGTACATTTAAAAGTATGTTGGACTGTGACTATAAGCCTGAGTAAACTTAATACTTTGCATTCTTTGGTTATCTGGGCTATATCTTGGATGTGCTTTTTGAGGTTTAACCCTGTAGGCAACTCAGCCCCACACAGCTGCTCACTCCCTGCAGTGGGATGGGAGAGAGAATTGGAAAGTAGAAGTTCAAAACCTCATACTTTGAGATAAAAACAATTCAATAGGTAAAGCATGAGCTGTGCACACAAGCAAAGCAGAATAAAGAATTAATTACTTCCTATCTACAGGCAGATGTTCAGCCATTTCCAGGACAGCAAGGCTCCATCACATGTAATGGTTATTGAGAAGACAAACACTGTAACTCCAAATGCACACCCTTCCTCCTCCTACCCACGGTTTTTATTGCTGGGGATGACATTTTACAGTATGGAACATCCCTTTGGTCAGCTGGGGGCAGCTGTCCTGGCTGTGTCCCCTATCAACTTCTTATGCACCCCTATTCCACTTGCTTGTGGGGCAGTCTGAGGAGCAGAAAAAGCACTGCTCAGCTGTAACTACAAAACATGGGTTCCTTATCAAGACTGTTTTCATCACAAATCCAAAATATAGCTCCATAGGAGCTACTGTAAAGAAAGATAACTCCATCCCAGCCAAAATCAGTACAGTGCTGTAGCAAGTCTGCTGCTGGAATACACTGATCATATCATAGGGCAGTGGTCTTTGGGGACAAAGTCAGCTGCCTTTCGCAGTGAAAGGGTCTCTGTGTAAAAGCTCAGAGCTCATGGGTGAGTTTGTGGAATCTGTGTGAGATCTGTTGAAATACAGTGGGTAGAAATAATTCATTCTTGATTTGGGTGGCATCCATACAAGTCTGTGTTAAGATCTGGAGGTTCAGCTACCAGTGTTTATACTCTTAAGTCTAAATACAATTATAAAGGATTATTCATTTTCATACAAAATATTAACCTTTGGGTTTCTTTTTAGGAGACAATTAACATTGCACACATAGTAAATACTAGAACAAACTCTAAATACTGAATAAAGATTACTGTTCCATTAATTTCAAAGTTGTGTCCTTACAGTAATCTAAATTATATTGAAAGTGTGAAAAGTTTTAAATCTCTCTATAGTAAATCATCCTCAGAGTTATGTACATAGGCATCCACAATAGCTCTGTGTCTTTTCTAGCTAAGTTTTGGAAATGTCAGACTTGAAAAACAGCATTAGGAATAACTGTATGTCTTGCAAGTGTGTAATAAATGTCGTGCAGAGCTGTGAAACTAGTTACAGTTGAATTATCAACAAAGTAGTACTCTATCTCACAATCCCAAATAGAATATTTTAGGTTGGAAGGGATCTCTAGAATGCATCTTGCCCAACCTTCCACTCAAAGGAGGATCAACTTTGAAATTGGCTTGGGCTGCTCAGGTGCTTATGCAGCTGGGCTTTAAGTATCTCTGAGCGCCAAGAATTCTAGCAAATCTATTCCACTTTTTGGCTGCCTACTTTTTGTCTTTATGATATTAAATTGGAACTTCTCTTCTTGTCATTT
Organism: Apus apus; assembly: GCF_020740795.1. Taxonomy (NCBI): domain Eukaryota; kingdom Metazoa; phylum Chordata; class Aves; order Apodiformes; family Apodidae; genus Apus; species Apus apus. Next base: position 20,768,559 of record NC_067282.1, read on the forward strand.
GACTGTTGCTTCTCATCAGTTTGCTAGGCACCTCCAGGAAGAGCCTGTCTCCTTCCCTGCACGCCTCTCTAATTAGCTAACTGCAGGCAGCAAAAGAATCCCTTCTTAGCCTTCTCTGAAGGCTGAACAAACCTCACTTGCTCTCTCAACCTCTCCTTACGTGTCATGTATTTCAGACTCCTTGTGGTGCTCTGCTCAACTTGCTGAGTATGTCAGTGTCTTTCTTGTACTGGAAGGCCTAAAACTGAACATGGAACTTGAGGATGTAGTTTTGCAAGTGCTGAATATGGAGGAATTACTGCCTTCTTCCACCTGCTGGGTACAGTCTTCCTAATACAGCCCAGGATTTGGCTGGCTGCCTTTGCCATAGGAGCACATTGCTTTGTCATGTTCAGCTTCTCCACCAGGATCCCCACATCTTTCTCTTTAAGGCTACTTTTGACCCATTTGACAGTGTGTCCGCTTGTGTTGGGTTATTTCAAATTAGAGACAGGTCTTTGCACTTTTCTTTGAACTTTCTGAGCTTCTTGTGTGACCATTTTTCCTATCTGTTGAGGTCTATCCAAATGGCAGCTCAGTTCCTCAGTTCATCAACCATTGTCCCCAATTTAGCATCATCAATGGATTTGCTGAGGATGCCTTTCATCCTGTCATATCAGCCCTGGTATCTGCCCCTGAGGCATGTGCTAGTAACTGGCAACCTGTGGGTTATGTACTGTTGATTATAAGCAATTAAGTCTGGCAATCCAATTGATATGTTGTTTTTTTTTTAAATCTGTAATTCAGCTGTCCAAGCTCTCTGTCTAATTTGGCTACAGATGGACTGTGAGATCACGTCAAAAGCTTTCCTAAGGTCAGGGTAATGTCCAGTGCTTTTCCACTGTCCACAGAGCTAGTCCTTTCATTGTATAGGGGACCAGCAGATTGCTCGGGCACAGCTCATGCTTGGAAAATGCTTGTGAGCTGTTCCCAGTCATCTGTTTTCCTTTGTGGGCCTGAAAACAGCTTCCCAGGAGGATTTGCTGCATAATCTTTTTAAGAATTGAGGCTGGATGATTGGTGTATAATATCACAGAATCTCAGGGGTTGGAATGGACCTCAAAAGATCATCAAGTCCAACCCCCTGCCAGAGTGGGATCCCCTGGAGTACATCACACAGGAACGTGTCCAGGCAGGTTTTCAATGTCTCCAGCAAAGGAGACTCCACAACCTCTCTGGGCACCCTGTTCCAGTGCTCTGTCAACCTCACAGTAAAGAAGTTCTTTTCTCACATTTGCATGGAACGTCCTATGCTGCAGTTTGCATCCATTGCCCCTTGTCCTATTACTGGACATCACTGAAAAAAGCCTGGCTCCATCCTCCAGACACTCACCCTTAATGTAGTTGTAAACATCGATGAGGTCGCCCCTCAATCTCCTCCAACCTGAAGAGACCCAGCTCCCTCAGCCTTTCCTCATAAGGGAGATGTTCCACTCCCTTCATAAGCAGTTCCCTGTCCTTCTGGAATGAGGGGCCCAGAACTGGACACAATATTCCAGATGTGGCCTCACCAAGGCAGAATAGAGGGGGAGGAGAACCTCCCTTGACCTACTAACCACACCCTTTCTAATGCACCCCAGGATGCCATTGGCCTTCTTGGCCACAAGGGCACATTGCTGGCTCATGGTCATCCTCCTGTCCACCAGGACCCCCAGGTCCCTTTCTCCTACACTGCTCTCCAGCAGGTCAGCCCCCAACCTGTACTGGTACATGGGGTTGTTCTTCCCCAGATGCAAAACTCTACACTTGCCCTTGTTGATTTTCATCAAGTTTCTCCCCACCCAATTCTCCAGCCTATCTAGGTCTCACTGAATGGCAGCACGGCCTTCTGGTGTGTCAGCCACTCCTTCCAGTTTAGTGTCATCAGCAAACTTGCTGAGGGCACACTCTGTTCCCTCATCCAGGTCGCTGATGAAAATATTGAATAGTACCGACCCCTGAGGGACTCTGCTAGTCACAGACCTCCAACTAGATTCTGTCTGAACTCTCTGACTTCTTCCTTTCAACCAGTTCTTGATCCACCTCACTACCTGACCCTCAAGAGCATGCTTCCTCAGTTTATCTGTGAGGATGCTGTGGGAGACAGTGTCAAATGCTTGGGGGAGGAGGCAGGGAATAACATCACAAAGTGAAAATGCCAGGGTTCCTATATGTCATAATTTGCTGTCATAAGTGTTTTCATATTTTAGCCTATACCTCTGTGTTTTGCTATGTTCTCCTTCCATCTCAAATCTACATGTGGAGTAAGTCCGTGTCAAATTTTAGTAAAATGCATAGGGGAGGAAGGACAAAGGAAACTAGTAAGAATACCACAGTTTCTCTCCATGTTATCTTTATTTTAATGTGTAGTATTTGTAAGTAAGCTATTATAAAACCTCTGATTCATCTATTTCCTTTCTTAATGCTCTGCTAGCTAATAAAGCTTTAATATTTTTTGCTTACCTGGCTACTATAGCTCCTGTCTGTATTTTGCTGTTAATAGTGAAGATGAGATACTACTCAGGGCTTGGAGTTACTCAGTGTTCATCTAAGTGAGTTGTTCAAAGCTAAGGTGCTCTACTGCACAAACTCGTTTTCAGCTGGTAAAATCAAAATGCTGGTTTTAATGTCTTCAGAGAATTTTGAGTTAGTGCTGCGGAGGCTGAATCACTCCAGCAGTAGTGTGACAGTTGTACTGACTCAGGATGTGTTACATTCACTACTATTGATGTTAATGGAATTCTTAAGGGTAGAATTAAAACAAAACCAAAACCAAAACCAACTCGTGTTTTATTGGTAAGCTTATATTTTAATTATCAGGATTTTCATATTCTTTAGGGAGTAAGAACCATAAATTATTAACAGATTCCTTAGACTTTTCTGTAGAAAAGATGCTGCATTTACAGTTCCCTGTGATAGTTGTAAACCTGTAGAGCCTGTTCCCCTCAGAAGTTTAACTGTGGTTCAATTTTGTTTCCTTGTTTATAATGACAAAACTGTTTCTAAATTGTGACCAGCTAATTTTGAATTTGAGATATTTTTTCAACTGTAATATAAATTTAGAATTATGACTACTGATTTTAAGGTTTAGGTACTTTATTGTGCTGTTTTTACTACTCAATTGAATTTTAAACTAATCAAATGAACTGAATAAAGGTTATATTGTAACACTATGCAAATTCATTTCTACAGAATTTATTATGTGTGAGATGAAATACTGGGGTTTTTTAACTGTCTTTTATGGAATAAGCCTCCTTTTTATCTATGTGTAGGGTGTTTTTTCTCACTTGCTGAACAGATTTGTGCTTAAAGTATCCTTCTAAATGAGGAGTATAAATACCAGGCATTTTAATACTGAAGCTTTGCCATGTGCTCACATCTAGCAGGCATCTGTTCCTACTAATTTGGATATATTTTTTATTCAGATAAACTGAATGTTTCTCATGATGCCATTGCACTTCCAAATTTAGTAGAACTTAAAGTAATATTAGGGCATCCTGAAGCATTAAAGATGGCATTTTTTGTTTTAGTTTATTCCAGCTGTAAGAACAAAACTAGATTTGTTTTTGTCATTAAGTGATGTTGCAGCTACCCAGCTTTTTCAGGCTTTTGCCTCTGATGTTAGTGTTTTCCCTCTTGAGCAAATGACAACAAGGTTGTGTAGTTTGCCTGTGAATGCAATAAACTCAGCTATTCCCAGCAGCTGTGTACCACAAGTTCTCTTACTGCTCCCACAACTGACTGTTACTGGCAGGGAGTATTACGGTGTTGAAGAGGCAAGCACTTAGTGCAGGAACATATGAATATATTAGTATGAAAATAAGTTTGCAGACTGACCAGGTTTCAAAGCCTGCTATTAGGTGGAGGATTTGTGAAAGTTACTTAATGCCTCATTACCAGGTAGCAAACTGGACAGGACCTTTCAACAGATAAATTTGCTTGAATTATGCATTGTCTTACTTTACCCTTTATAAGTTCATAACTTAAGTTGATAAGTGGCTGATGCTAGTGCTCAATTAGCTGTGGAAGATGTTGATAAACAGTTTTTTTTTTTTCTTTTTTTCTTATTTTTTGCTTTTCTTTTCACTGAACATGTCTTTAAAGAAGGAAATTCCCCATATCCAAAACATGCAGAAGGCAAGTGTTATGATGTAAACAGGCTATGGGCAAAATATTTTTGGAAGTTGCTTAAACTAAGCTTGATTATTCTGGCCTTTTGTGTTACCAGCTCAGTGTAGAACAAATGTTAGAGAGGGTTAGAAATTGTTTTATTACTTTGTATCTGAACTGTGCATGCACAGGTCAGAAGATTTAAGCCTTGAAGTCTGGTTATTTTTCAGATTCTGGAGGAGAGGGTAGTGTGGTGCTAAAATGTGGTTGGTCCCTATGTTGCAGTTTCTTTTCCTTCTTTTCACCATGCTTAGATTTCCTCTAAACTGCTTGGGTGGGTTGAGGACAGGGCAGAGGCCACTTGCTCTCTGAGTTCCTTCATGCAGTGCCTGCGCAGAGCAAAGGAGCAAGTGGTTAATTCCCCCACAGCGCTGGGTTGCTGTAAGGGCAGAGCAAGGCTGGGCATGGGGTCTCTGGATCTCAGTTCTTTAGGTACCTCTTAATGTGAGAAGATGAATTTTCAGAGACTTCTTATTCATTGTTTTGAGGAGACTTAATGGAAGTGTGGCCAGCAGGTGGAGAGAGGTGACTCTGCCCTTCTACTCTGTGCTTGTGAGTCCCCCACCTGGAGTACTTTGTCCAGCTCTGGAGTCCCCGACAAAAGAAGGACATAGAGCTCTTGGAGTGAGTCCAGAGGAGGGCCACGATGATCAGAGGCCTTGGAATACCTTTCCTATGAAGACAGGCTGAGAGAGTTGAGGCTATTCAGCCTGAAGAAGGGAAGAGTCTGAAGAGATCTTATAGCAGCCTTCCAGTACCTGACGGGGGCCTACAGGAAAGCTGGGGAGGGGCTTTTCACCAGGATGTGTAGTGATAGGATGAGGGGTAATGCTTTTAAGCTGGGAGTGGGTAGATTTAGATTAGACATTAGGAAGAAATTTGTGACTGTAAGGGTGGTGAGACACAGAGACAGGCTGCGCAGAGAAGTTGTGGATAGCTCAACCCTGAAAGTGTTCAGTGCCAGTTTGGTTGGGGCTTTAAGCAACCTGGTCTAGTGGGAGGAGTTCCTGCCCATGTGGGGGTGTTGGAACCCAAACCGTTCTGTGAAATGGTATGTTCTTAAACCATGCTGTCAAATTTCAGTATTAAAGCAATGGTTGTAAAAGAGTTGACATATGCAACTGGAAGTGTGTTCTTCCAGTTTTCTTCTATGACAGAGTTGAAGTATTTTTTTTCTAAAAATTTCCAGAGAAAGTCTGCCATCTGGTATGGAAAATTTTAGTCCAGACTTAATTTGGCAAAAACTTGATCAATTAAAAATAGTAATAGGATCTTAAATGCAAGACGGGCTTCATTGTAGACAGTGCTACCAGAAATGCTTGTAACAATACCAGTTGTATGGTAGTACTTCTTGTTATGCTGAATTCACCTTCAAGTACCTGAAATCTAAGCAGATAAGCAACAGGACAGTGATTATAACCTTTGGTCTGACCCGTTTGCTCCATATTTTGTCCCTGCTAATGTTCGTAACGGTAGCAGTTGTGTGGTAGCACTTGTCATGAAAAAGGATCTCTCCAAACACCTCAAAGACTAAGTAGATGAGCACAAAGGGGAATGAGAATAACCTCTGGTCCAATGCATTTTTCTTCATGTTTGTGTCCAGTAATGGCCATGAGCCATTGCTAGCTAAGGCAGATAGAAGGTAAGATGATTTTTAGCTGAGAAAATTTCCCTGTATCTATCAGCAGCATAGAAAGTCTCTATGCTGGAAACCAGATTACGGTTATGTTCAGTAGTTTCTCATGGAGTGGTCTGTAACTTCCCACGTAACTCACCACAAATTTTTCTTATTTGTTTTGAAATCTATTTATACTTTTGTTCCCTATAATATTGTGTCATCACGAGTTGTGCAGTTCAGCTTAGTACCCTAATGGTTTCTTGTTTTCAGGCTTCATGCAACTTATTTTTCTCTAAAGTGAGAAACAGAGGATTGTTGTTGCCTATCCCCACCTTGTTTTGTCCATGTAGAGAGGCCGAGAAAACTGGGGTTATTCAGCCTTGAGAAAAGAAGTCTTAGGGGAGACCTTATTGCCGTGTTCCAGTACTTAAAGGGTGACTGCCAAGAAGATGGAGACTCCCTATTTACAAATATAATAAATACAAGGGGTAATGGGCACAAGTTGCTCCTGGGGAGATTCTAATTGGACATGAGGTAGATATTTCACCATGAAGATGGTCAAGCATTGGAATAGTCTCCCAAGGGAAGTGGTAGATTCCCCCACATGGGACAGTTTTAAGTCTCAGCTTGACAGGGTGTTAAGCCATCTAATATAAACTATAGTAGTACCTAGAAAGGTTGGACCAGATGGTCCTTGAGGTCCCGTCCAGCCTGGCATTCTATGATTCTGTGTATGAATTTGTGCTCAGCATTTACTCCTTCTCTTCCAGACAAGGAGGTTTTAGGTTTTTTTCATATGGAGGCTTTCTAATGCCTTGTGTTGTTGTGCTCCCTAGGTTTTTGGTGTGGTTTTTTTTTTTTTTTTCCTGTTTGTGATAGATCCTGTATCTTTTTCCTCTTTTATCCTACTGAATCCACGTAATTGCCGTCTTACTGAAATGTGCTCTCTCCCACTTGCTGTTTCATTCTTTCTGCTCAATAACTGTGTTCAGATTTTGTCCATTAATCTCCCACTTTTTCTCTCTTTGCTGTTTTGAAAGGTTATTGCTTACAGTGGGTTGCCTTTGAACCTTATGAAAAAATCTATTAGGCAGACCTGGTACTTTGAGGCATTAAATAAGTAGTGATGAATAGGGGAAAGTGTATGTTTCAGGTAGGAATGCAGCAATTCAAAGCCACGCAAATTTTTCTCGAGAGCCGGTGGAAACAAGTGCTTATATTTTAATAGCTTAACTACAGTTTTGTTTTATTTGCCTTTAGGATGTTTGAATTGAAGCTTTTTCAGGCTGGCTCTTCACAGCTGTGAAAGCTGGTTTCATTAAAAATTAATAAGGATTTTTATGTAACCTGGAGATTTGGGGCTTATAGAAGTACTCCAAATATTGAAGGCAATACTGTTAAATGCCATGTCCCCCAGAAGTGCTGAGGATGCCAGACACAGGTGGAAAGGTCGTGCACTCCACCTCTTTGAAGTCTGAGCTCTTTGAGGCTGAGGATGGCCGAGAGGTCAATGTCTTCTTTGCTGCAATGTATCTCTTCTTAATTTTGCTTTTGGTAGCTGGAATCATTAATAGGCTTGCATTTTAAATAAATGACTATAAGGTATATGCTAGTTAAAGTATGGGTGGTGGTGTTTTTAAGTGTTATACATGTTTAAAGCTGAACAAACATTTCTCTGGGTTATTCAGCTTGCACAGATATCTTGTGATATTTTATTAATCTTGGTAGTTTTATTAGTTTGGTAGGAACAAAATTTTAGGGCACTTTTTGTGACCTAGAGGAAGGAAAAGATGTGATGCTGCTTCTGGGCTACTAAAGAATTCATTAAAATATAGTGAAGACTTACTGTGTCCCAGAGTAATGTATTTATGGGAGCTGTAGTCCTAGCTGGATTTAATTCTAGTTGGTACTAAATGTTTGCATTGTTTTCTTCTTAATAAGAGAAGGAAGGAATGAAAGGAATGTTGGTAATTGCAGTAAAAACCCCACCCTCTATGTAGTGAAGGGCAAATTTATATTTTAGCTTTATCAAGCTTACAGTTTAGGTGGGTATCCAGCCATTAAAATAAGATGCAGAATTTGTATTAATTAGAAACTGTCCTTTGAATGGTGGTAAAGAGCTCACTTTGAATTCATGGTGCAATTTTTAAAAAAAACTTATTTTCTTCTTTCACAGGAAAGATGATAAAGATTATGCTTTAAAGCAAATAGAAGGTACTGGAATTTCTATGTCTGCATGCAGAGAAATAGCAGTAAGTAACATTAGTTCTTTCTACTAGTAAACAGACTTATTAATATTGATTTGAGTGCATGCTGGTTTTTGTTTCCTGAATTATGTTTTTCTACCATGGGTGCTATATTTTTATCATGGAGGTATAAAATAAGTACATGTGTCATGGAAGATTTTGTGCACCTGTTATGTTTGCTGTCTAAAAAAGACTTCTTTTAAGTTACAGTTTACTGTCTGTCTTTGGACAGATTAACTTTGAAAGTGGCAGTTTAAAAACATTATTAGAGTCAGTGGCTTAAAGTACATGTTTGGCCTGATCTTTGCATTAGTACTTAGGTTATTTTCCTAAAGAGATTAGTTCTGATTGGCTCATAACAATTAAAATGTGTTAGATTCTATTTAAGTGAAGATTTCAAACTAAACTGACGTTGTTGCCTCGGAGTCTGTAATACACTCATGAATATTATTCAAGCAGTTTTTTAGGTTATTCAGTTTCATATTTGCATAATCGGTGTTCTTAGAAACTGATAAATCATGTGGTCTAGGTATGGTTTGTGACGAGCTTGCAAAGAAATACTGGTAAAACCCACACTGAAGTTTAACTCTTATGGTCATATGTTATGCTGATGCTTAGGTTTATTTTTCTTAATGTTTCAACTGGAATTGCTTACTAAAAGGATATGCACTTAACTTATGTGTATGTGGGAAGTGAATAGTTCACTTTCAGTATGTATTCCTCAAGAGTGGAAAATGAGATCCACCCCAATTTCATTTTTATTGATTGAAGTGAGTACCAGGATTTCCTACTTGATCAACTTGCAGCTGTCTTTGTAATTTCAAGCATGTTAGCCTATGAACTGAGTGAAGTGAAAAAAAGCACAAAGAATATGATTCAGGAGAAGCTCTTGTCCACTGGTTAAAGCTGAGCCTCCTTGCCATTGTGGACATCCACAGTGAACTGAAGGAACTGAAAACACAGTCTTAAATTTTGCTGATTTCAACAATTTTGGTAGAAAACTTCCAAATACTGTGGCTCCTTCAGGCTGAATGTTTTTGGGAAGTGTTAGCTACCATTTCAGAGGGATTTGGGAATTTTTTTTGTTAATCATTTTGCAGTGATTTACCTAAAGAGTTTTGAAGAGTTTATTCTGCTTGAATTTGACAGGAGAAGCTTGGCCAGTGTTAGGGAGGTGTCTCTGCTCTGGATATGACCCTGACTCTATTTCTCTCTATTGAAAGAGGACCCCTAACTTGGCTGATGGTCAGGAAGGATTTGGCCTCATTGCAGGACTTGAGGAGTGTTGTGCGGTTGTTCCTCTTGGGCAGCAAGGTCCCCAGTAGTGGTGGTGGAGGAGCAAGAAGCAAGGAGGCTTTCTCATTCCTCTGAGTTGCTGCAGCAGCACCCTTTTAATATAACAGCAGTACAATGCAGTACTCATGTGGAACAGGCTTAGTGGGGAAAGGGAGGAGAATGTACAAAGACACCAAAGATGCCAAGAAAAAAGGCACCAAGAGAAAGAGGGAAGTGGAATCCAAAAGCAAGTGTAGGGATCAAAAGAGTAACCTGAAGCACTATTTCTTGAGCTGTTGTTAACTTTGCTTCTGGTTATGCTTTCAGGCTTGCAAGTACTGATACTGTGGTTGAATTTTCCTTGAAGTTGAATTAATAATTCACCGTGGACTTCTAGGGTTGGATTATCTTTTCCTTACTGCTCTTCTGCTGTTGCTGTTTGAAGTTCATAGGAAATTTTTTTCACTGAAGTGTATTGTTAGTTTTAATTCTATTAAATAGATCTTTTTTTCCTCTTTCTAATAATTAACATTGTAAAGGGAAAAAAAGGTACCTCTTATGGAGCTGGATCAAATTGAGGATAGTAGCCATACTGTTTATATTATGTGAGTATGTGTAATGTATACATGAAAATGCTACAGAGTTAATCAGCAGTGTTGTAGCTTAAAATGTCATATGTACATCTAATTAATAAAATTATTTGTTGTCATGTAAAAAGGCTGAATGCCAGACGTTGTTACAACATGTTCTGGCCTTCCTCGGTTAAAGCATTTTGTGAGCAGGGTGGTATTAAAAGGAACCAGGATGACTTTTTTGCATAAGAGGTGAATGGATTTAATTTTCTCTGGAGAGTTCAAGCTTGTCTATATTACTCTGTGACTATGTGGAAAAAATGCAGTTTGATATAAATTCCAGTGAAACTCTCCCTTGTTTTTAAAACTTTTGTCTTGTTTGTGACAACTAACTGCAGTTTTGCACTGTTGAGTAATTTACGTGTTTTAAAAGTGCCCGTAGCCTACTCTTCTAAGACATCTATTTGATGCAGACACCTAAGCTGAAGAACAGTGTCAGATCTTGAGAAAAATAAAATCATTATTGAAATACATCAATTGCAGGGAAAGGCTTGAACTGGGTTAGGGACCTGAGTTGAAGCAGCGAACTCAATTATGGGGTGACATCAGCATATATATGTGTATGAAAGAATTCTGTGTTTCAGTACTTCCTGTAGTATGAGAACTTAGAACTCATGTTGAAGAACCTAGCTAGTCTTTCACACTCTATTAAAATTAGAGGGTTTTTTCCCCATTATTTTATGTAAAACATTTGTTTAACTGGTAGTATTAACAATTACTGTGCTAATTGTGGTAATTGAATCAGTATTTTTATTATCAAGATAGTTACAGTGTGATTATCCATCCTCATCTTACCCTGATTCATCCACCATGGTAAGTATTTGTGAATCCTGCCTCTTCCAGAACGTTAACTGAACGTTTGGCTGCTAATCTGTTGTTCTCTGCAGATTTGCGTATTGCCTGGGATATCTTTTTTTGTGATCTGTGCTTTCACTTCTGAGGATTTAAGCAGACACTGAAACTGCACACTCATCAAACTGAGAGATGGATTTGTATTAGGTGGGAGATCAGAGGGACAGAATAGTGAGAGGATGTGTGTAAAAATTTACAAAACATACAAGCCCAAACACTCGATTCTTCCTCTTCTAATTTAATCACAAGGAAGAAAGTAATTAAAGCCAATGCACCTGAAGTAGTGCAGCAAATGCTATTTCACAGTTCACAAAGCAGGAGAATTCTTCAAGGCTGTAGGAGGCTGGAGTAGTTAACTGGGCTTCAGGATTTTGAGTTGGGCAGTTTCCTATACAGGAGTCTTAGGTTTTAAAGTAATCAAGTGACTTTCTGACAGTTTTAATTAGCATTTTCCATTCAACTTTTAACAGTACCTCACTTGCCTGTGCTTCCTTGGGTTAGGGAGAAGTTGCTTGGGTTGATTATTTTTTTGTGTTTCACCTTGCATTGTTTTTTTTTGGTGGTGGTGGTTTTTTGTTTGTTTTGTTTGTTGTGTGGTTGTGTTTTGTTTTGTGGTTTTTTTTTTACTTTTTTGCAGGACTCCTATGTAGCTTTGTTTTTTGATGCCTGGTTTGGTTGACAGAAATATCCCAGGAAAGCTTGTTTGTATGTAAAAACAGCAGATAGTATTATGTGATAGCACTCAATTTTTGACTTGGCTCTGGAGAAGTGCTAGATATGGTGGCAGACACTGACGGAAGTGCTGAATGAGACAAAGCAGAGCTGGGGTGGATGATGCTGTACTCTGGCTGTCTCCTGACTGTGTAGTGTCCTTCAATCACCATAGTCGGTTGGTACAAGCTAGAACAGCCTTCAGTCTGCCTGGCTTGGGACAGAAAACTACAGAATAAGTAGCTGTCTTCTCTGATCATTTCCACTCCTAAAGTGTGCCTTGGAGGCATTTGAGCATTCCTGATGCTGATGGCATGTTAAAAATTGGAATCATTAGGAGTCATAATGTTTTCTGTGAACAGCAGTATTTGACATCCAGTATCTGTCTCAGCAGGGTTCTTCATCTTCTGACTTTCAGAGAACCTTTAGTAACACCTCTTTTAATACTTTGAATGTGTTTGCACATAAGAAGTGCTAATAAATACTGACTTGTATGTGTGATCATGTAAGACTCATTTGTGTTGGAAGCCACAGAAGTTAAAGCCAGAAATGTGCTTGCTTGTTTTTTCCCCCGCTTGAAATTTTGTATTGTCAGGCTTCTTTTTTGCAACATTCAGGACTTCAAAAATAAAAACAACAGAATAAAAGCGACAATTTCACACGTTGTATGTCTGAAGAACTGGAGTTTCAAAAATGTACTGTCAGCTTCATAATAAATTCGTAGTGAGCAGTATTGTAACTTCTTCTCTTACATTGCTTTTGTCAGCTTTCATGCTGTTTTCCTTTAAAAAATGTTCAAATGAACTTTTAACAGGTATATGGTTCTTTTTTGATACTGTGGAATATCTGACTGATGAGAATATAAAACTGTAAAATCATATTTACATTGAAAACAGATCTTGAGTCTACTGGATAGGAGTTAAGTCAACTTGGGTTTTAAGAACTTGTACTAGACTAGATGATGGTCTGGGACGATTCTGTCCAGGATTAGGACTCTAGTGTTAAGGTTCAAGGGTCTAGGTGTAAACGTCTAGATTAAATGGTCTAAGGTTAAGGTAAGGGTCTACTGTAATAAGTCTATGGTTAAGCGTCGAGGGTAAATGATCTAGCTGATGTGTTGGTGTTAGGTCATAGGCTTGACTTTATGATCTCAAAGGTCTTTTTCAGCTTTGGTGATTCTGTGATTCTAAAAAAAAAAATTTGTATTTTTTAGAAGTGTATGGATGTAGAATTGGATTAAACCTCTGGAGTCTTCATATTCTGCTCCCAATCTTGCAGACAAGCAAAGTACACTTTCAAAATTTTAGCAAACTGTAAATTAAACTTGTAAGAAAAGAAAAATCTCTGAAGGCAGTTCCTGAATCTCATTCTAATAATGACTCTATAAACATGATTCAGCCTTTAAGCCAAAAGGAATCATGACTAATTCATACTCATTTGTACTTACGATAATATTGTCAGTTACTTAGAATATCTCTTCTCTCCCTCTTTCATTTTACAGAGAGAGACTGTTTCTTTCTCTGCCTTTGTTTTGTCAGGGTATAAGGATTTTGGCTTGGCTTGTCAGTTTCCTGTTGTCCACTAGGCCCTCCCTTTCCCTGGGTGTAGGCTTGGCCTTTCTTTGCCCTGTTGCTGCTGGAATTAATCTTCCCTGAATTGGCCAGAGTTGCGCATAGCGTTTCAGGTAATGTCTCGCTACACTGCTTATAGTCATCTGTTGGAGCAGTAGTTCCCCTGGTATCTTCTGTGTTACAGGATGACTAAATCTTAATCAGTTGACTTCTGGATTGAAAATCACCTTTTTCTCCATTAAGTGCCATCTACTTTCTGTTCCAAGTCCCTATTTGCCCACTTGCCGTATTAAGGCCATGGTAGGACTATTAATACCTGATTTATTTGTTGTTCCACTTGGTGGAACTGATGCAAACCTTTTTGAAGCATGAGATGATCATTAGATTTTGAATCTAGCAAGATGACACTATAGTGGTTTTTGCTTGATGTAGTGTTTTTTCTTGATGCTGTCCATGGCTTTGTGTCCACCCAGATTTCTGTCTGTCCTAAGCTGTGGGAGAAACATGTGTTGCTTCACCCTCATGGGAAGGCAATAAGAGCAAGAAAGCTGCCTTTTCTAAAATAGCTAATGTCCTGAGACAGGACAGCAGAGAAGCTCCTTCAGGAGTTTCAGGTCACCTGGCCAATTGGTCTAGCTAGAGAGTCTGTGCTTGATTATAGGAGTAAGAGTGGTAGTATTGCAACACTAAGCAGGTTACATTTTCTGTGAACCCCAAGTAGTAGCAAGCATTGAAAGGGGGGGTGGAATGACATTGGCAGTAGAGCTAGAAATACTCACTTAGGCGAAGAGTGCAGTCTGTTGAACCTGCTCATTCAGTGTGGTGTCTTGGCTCCTGAGAAGCACCTTTAGTGGTGGAGAGCTGCAGAGGAAATGAGAGAATAACACTGGAGGAAGGAGATCATGTTCACCAAGACTGATGCTGAGTTTAGCTCATATTTTATGTGAAAGGTAAGTATTGTTAGTGTCTTTGTGCAAGAAAAGATTTGCCTTAGTCCTGCAGCACTTTGCCAGGCTGCCTTAATGCTGCAGTTGATTATTTAATCATGTCCTGTCTTACTCCACTTTGTCCCTGTTTGCGAAGCAGTTTAACAATTTTATGCATTGATAGGGTGCTTTCATGTAGTGCCTCCCCCAACAGCCTCATGGCTGTGGAATGATTATTTCTGCATTTGAAGAGGGAAATAGAGGAACCTTAGTGTGAACCCAGGACTTGCACATAGGGATGCTGTTTTCTTTGCTGTGCATTGTACAGTATTTATGAAAGTGAGGGCTAGACTAGACTGGGGCAACATGGGGTTATAAGACTTAAGTCAAACTAGATGAATCAGCGTCTTCATCAGTTGCTGATTCCTGTTTTTTTTGAAGGTGAATTGAGTGACCCTTCCTTATAAAGGGCATCTAAGCCAGCTAACGTAAGGGATGCCTTTTTCTGACTGTGGAATTGCTCTTGAATCATTGTGTGATACGCAAATAAAAAGAACAGTATCTAAGTGAGAGCCAAGTAGTTTTGGTCTCCTTTCTTTGTTTTCTATAGAACTCAACTAAAGTGGAGAGAAGCAATTAGATATCAGAGTCACTAGGCCAAAGAGTGCTATTTATGATTAGCAGGCATATACTGATGAGGATACTGTGTTTCTTGTGGTCTGCTTTGTCTCCAGTGAACTCTGGTCAGCTGTTGGACACAAGGCAAGTCATCTGGTAGGAAAGGCATGTGGCATATGGACTAGAGAAGCCTGGTTCATGGAGAGTGAGGCTGCTGGAAATGCTGTTTACAGCCCATGTAATGTGTTATCATCTGCATGAGCTCTTTCTGTCCTTGAGACAGTGTTTGAATTTGTATCACTGTCCTGGAGCATTTCAGCTTTTCCACGACAGTGATTCAGGGATCATCTGTCACCACTGCAGCAATCATTTCCTTATTTTGATGGTTTTGCTGATGTATATTAGCTGTCCTATTCACTGGGGTGCTTGTGGCTGTCTAGCTTTGACCAAACCCATCAGTTTTTTTAGGCAGACTTCAACAAAATGTAGTTAACGGTTATTCAGCATAAAAGGCAAAGACCAGCAAGAATGGTAAATGGAGCACAGAAATGCACAAGCCACAACAGCTCCTATCAGTGACCTAACAAAGGCTAGAACCTCCATAGGTCTGTAGAAGCAGGGTACAGGAGAGACGGAGGTGAGGAGATAAATACTCACACAGCTCTCCCTGGTAGCTTATTTGTGTGACCTACTAGTGAACTTGAAGCAGGCAGAACCAGTAAGCAGAAGACTGAAGTCTGGAGAGACCCAAGGCCAGAGCTGGAACCTGGATGAAAGGGCCTGATGGCATTTGCACTTGGATATACAGAATCACAGAATTTTTTCACTTGGAAGGGACCTTAAAGATCATCAAGTTCCAACCCCCCTGCATGGGCAGGGGCACTCCCACTAGAACAGGCTGCTCAGAGCCCCATCTAACCTGTCCTTGAACGCTTCCAGGGATGGAGCCCCCACAGCATCTCTGGGCAGCCTTTTCCAGTGTCTCACCACTCTTACACTGAAGAATTTATGCCTGATCTCTAACCTAAATCTCTCTTCTTTCAGCTTAAAACCATTATCCCTTGTCCTTTCACTGCAAGCCTCTGTAAAAAGACCCTCCCCAGCTTTCCTGTAGGCCTCCTTCAGGTACTGGGAGGCCACTATGAGGTCCCCTTGGAGTCTTCTCTTCTTCAGGCTGAACAACCCTAACTGCCTCAGCCTGTCCTCGTAAGAGAGGTGCTCCAGCCCTCTGATCACTTGTGTGGCCCTTCTCTGGACATGTTCCAACAGGTCCAGATCTTTCTTGTGCTGGGGGCACCATAGCTGGATGCAGTATTCTAGGTGAGGTCTCACCAGGGCAGAGTAGAGGAGTAGAATCACCTCTTGTTCTGCTGGACATGCTTCTTTTGATACAGCCCAGGATGGAGTTGGCCTTCTGGGCTGCAACTGCACGTTGGTGGCTCATGTCCAGCTTTTGATCCACTAGTACTCCCAGGTCCTTTTCCACAGGGCTGCTCTCAGGCGTGACCTCCCCCAGCCTGTATTTGTATCTTGGGTTACCTTAGCCCAGGTGCAGGATCCTGCACTTGGCCTTGTTGAACCTCATGAGGTTCACCTGGTCCCACTTCTCTAGCTTATCCAGGTCCCTCTGGATTGCATCCTGTCCCTCTGGCATATTGACTGCACCACCCAGCTTGGTGTCATCAGCAAACTTGCTGAGGGTGCTCTCATTGCCACCATCAATATTGTTAGTGAAGACATTAAACAACACCGGGCCCAGCACTGACCCCTGAGGGACACCACTTGTCACTGTTTTCTGTCTGGACTTAGAGCCATTGACCACTACCCTCTGGACACGACCATCTAGCCAGTTCCTTATCCACTGAACACTCTGCCCATCAAACTCATATCTCTCCAATTTAGTGAGAAGGATATTGTGGGGGACTGTGTCAAAGAATCATAGAATCCTAGGAGTTGGAAGGGACTTCTAAAGATCATCTAGTCCAACCCCCCTGCCAGAGCAGGGTCACCTAGAGTACATCACACAGGAAGGCGTCCAGGTGGACTTAAAATGGAACAGGAAGATGGAAAGGGGAAAATTGTTATTTTATGGAGCTCTACTAGTGTCTGCTGCTTTGATCTAGGAATAATCTGTTGTGTCTAGTGTGGGAATGTCATCAGGCCTCAGGAAATCTCATAACGCTTTGGTACAGACACGATTGCTCAACTGTCATGCAGTATTCTGGGTACTGTTAATTAATCAACATTTTTAGCATGAATTTAAGCTGTGAATTTACAGTGATTCAACAAAAAGTCCTTTGCTATAAAGACTGGTTCAATATATCCTTAAAACCTGTGGTCTCATTTGCTGTTAAGAGGCTGACTCCCAGGGTCTGGTGCTGTACTGTGTCTGGCTGGGATGCAGTTCAGCCTTAAACCTTGACACCAGAGCAGCCTGTATGGTGCTGTGCTTTGGATCTGTGACTGAGGGGTGTTGATAACTCACCACTGGTCTGGAGATTGCTGAGTGGTCTATGCTTTTTCTCCTTCCCACTCTGCCCTCCTCCCTTTGGGAATGTAGCCTTGCTGGGATTACCAGCTGGGCTGCTACTGGGATATGGGGAGTGATTGTATCACTTTGTATCACTTGTGGTGGTGGTTGTTTTGTTTTGTTTTTTTTTTTTAATTCCTCTTTCCTTCAGTTATTAAACTGTCTTACTCTCACCTGCAAATTTTCATGGTTTTTTTTGCTCTTCCTGTCCCATCCGACTGAGGAGGTGAGCAAGGGGCTGTGTGGCACTTAGCTGCTGGCTGGGGTCAGTCTGCTGCAGGTGGTCCCCACCTTTTATTGTTAAAAAATGGTAAATAAGCATTTATTGGTTTTTCCCCATACTGATTTTATGCCTTGTAGGGATTACAGGCATTTACAAAATTCCACATTATTTCTTGCATGTTCTGCCTCAAAATTCCTCTTGTAATGCTTTAATAAATCTTAAGAGATTTAACATGCTGAAAATACTACCTTCTGCATTGATTTGTAATGTTGCGTTGTCTCCTCAACTGTCTGTCTCCCTGCATGACCTCATACTTGAGATGAAAGTTCTATGAGGTGGTAGGTCCTTGCTCAAGAAATGCCACACTGAAGACTCGTCAGTGAGTAGGGATGGGCAGCTCTCTCAAATGAAATAGAAAAGAAGGAAACAAACATGCAGATGCCCACTCCAATTTTGCAATCTCAGTAGCAGCTCAAATGTTGCCACTTGTGACAAAGGTATCACTAGAAAGGAATGAATGTTTCTTCTGTTATGTAGTGGGAACACTGTATTTTATTGAAAATAGAGTTGATCTCAGAAATAAAATGTTAATATTCTATTCTGTATTCAAATAGTAGTTAAAATTGTCCTTGGCTTTAAAAACACCCCTAGACATTTCTTTTATTAAAAAGGTCACAATTTCTGGCAGACTGAGCTTGCAATAACTCATTTAGTCTTTCTTAGCAATTATGTGAGTACAGTATAGTTGTAACATGTCCAGTAGAGCTCAAATAGACTGATGCTGTCTGCATTCAGTTTTTGTGCTGTTTTCCTTATGGTGGTGGTTAAAGATACAGTTTCTAAAGCAGCCAAACTGGTTTAATGGCTGTCCCTTGTTGAAAGAAGTTCTTGCTCCTGGCTGTGTCCGTCTGCTAGTACTTGGTCTGCTGTTGGTGCTGTGAGTCATTTCAGCTCAGGAGCTCAGCAGAAAATTAATGCTTTTGTGTGGGGGGGTTAGTTTTCTCTTGACCTGGGAGCTGTTTCGTGCATGGCTTCTGTGAGTGCCACAACTGGTGTAATATATGTTGTGGGAGGGAGTTGGACCTTCTTCTGTAGGTGGTGGTGACCTTGTAGAGCAGCTGACTCCATCTTACAAATGACATCTTCATTTAGCTGACTGCATTGCCAGGCTCTGAGTGAGTCATCCCACTCAGCCTTGAATGACTGCAAACAAAATGCAGGGTTTTCATGTAATTGGGAGTCAGGAGAAAATTTGACACTCCGAATGGGTCTATCAAAGATTACAGCCTATGGGAAAGGGCAGATGCCACAGCTGGCTGTTTGCAGGGTATTCTTGATCCTGGATAATAGTGAGGGTTACATAGACTTCAGCTTTCAGGAAATGAATAGGAAGTAAATGCCCTATGGGTGTTATGACCTGCTTTCAGCTTTGATTTCAAACTAGTGGCTGGTTTTTAATTAGAAAAATGTGCTGTTTTCCATGACTTGCAGATTTCAACTTCTTTTGTTTGTATTGTAGAGTATGTAGCAAAGACTATTAAAGTATTCATCTTTCCAGCCCTTTCACAGCTCTGGATGTGTGGATGTAACTGTTGTGGACTTTCTTTATTTTGCAGTTGCTGCGGGAACTCAAGCATCCAAACGTCATTTCTCTGCAAAAGGTGTTTCTCTCTCATGCTGACAGGAAAGTGTGGCTTCTCTTTGACTACGCTGAGCATGACCTCTGGGTAAGGTGATTTTTTTGTAAGTACCAGGCTTAGAATTTTACTTGGAGAAAAGGGGCAAGGTCAGGGAAGATGCATAAGAACAGGGTAGCCTTTCACCTCATGTTAGTTGAAAGCATTTTTGGTACCAAAGGAAAAGGAATGGAAAATGTTGGGCGAGCACACTACACAGTTTATCTGTGACTTCTTTAAGGACATAAAAATCTACATTCAGCTCTCAGTGGCTAGAAATGCAGTTAAATAAAGGCAGCTATAACCCTCCATTACAGCTAAAGTAGGGTGCAGGAAAATGTAATTGATTATGCAGGTAGATTCCCTTGGAAAAATTACAAACTTATTTGCTGGATACGGCAATTTGGAGTTTTAGTTACATTGCATGTTGTTCATTTTGAGCATTGCTCTCAATAGAACAAGTATCTTAATACTAACCTAACTTTAAAAGGTATTCAGAAGATTCAGATCAAAGGATACAACAGAGGCAAGTTGGAATGAGATGGAAATTTTGATGTATGTGTTCATGTAAGATTTGTGCAGTACGATTCATGAGTTGGTTTTTCCTCTGCGTGTAGTTCAGACAGACAGCACAAACCAAAGTAAAAATAATTTATTTTGAAAATGGTATTCCTTGCAGTTGGGAATAATTAAGCAGTGTTTGCCTAAGAACTAGTGTGTCAATTTTCCATCAGCTAAGCTGAACTGAAGATGTTATCTCCCAGTTGAGTGTCTTGGAAGTTCTGATACTTGGTATTAAGATTTTGTTACCAAAATAAAATTAGAGGGGAAAAAAAGTTACTGAACAGCTGAAATGCTGAGATGTTCTAAAGGCTGATGTACAAAACCAAAGAAATAAAATATTGAGGAAATGGAGTAAAAGGTTTTATTAATGCACTTTTTAAAGCGCATTCTTTTTTTTTCACTGCTCTGCCATATTTGTTATACAGGAAGCCATGGAAATTTAGGAATGTTTTAGTTTGTGGTTTCTTGTGACTTTTATTTTTTTTGTATTTCAAAATGTGCTGCAAGAGTTTGTATTTGTATGATTGTGACTAATAGTGACCTGTCCTTGTGTGTATTTACACATTTCTGCATTGCTTCATACTTAACTAAAATCACTGCAGAAGTATTTCTGTTAATAAAGCTTTGGCTTCTATGTAAGGGAATGACCTTCAGTTTTGACCTTTCTATTTACATGCACATACCTGTATAAACTCCAGAACTCCCTAGCTGTACCACCTTCTGTTTTTTTCACTGTATCTGGATGCAAGAGACTTTAAGCTGCAGTGACCAGGCTGGCTCTGTGCCCTGGAGAGCCGGCTGTGGACCAAGTCCTCAAGTGCTGAGCATATCTAGCACAGCAGGTCTCAAACAAGAGTGGGAAAAGGACACAAAATATATTAGAGCAGGAACAAAAAGGTCCAGTAGAGCCATCTGTCTTTCTGTCCCTGAAGATTCACTTTTCTGTGGCTACTGCATGAAAAATGATGTTTGCTTTGGAGTCAGTGCAAGTAGAAGGTGAGAGGAGGTGAAACCTATGGCCCAGGCTGGGGGATGCTCATGCACGTTGTGCTTGGCTGACTGGGCAGGGACTGTCACCTTTTCATCGATGTTTCACTTCTCCATGCAGCTCCATTTTTACCTTTGGCAGAGCAGGGATGTACTTTTTCCTCCCAGGAAAGCCAAGCTCAGTGCCTGAAGCAAAGGAGGCAGCAAGAGGGGAGAGGCAATTTCCAGAAGGGGTTTGAGTTGTCAGGCACCTAATTGGCTGCCAGAATATGAAAGCTCAGGAACATAGGGATGAGCATGTGGTAGAAGTTTAGTGCCAGGTGTTAGATGGACAAGATCAGGGCTGTTTTGATGATCACATGAGTGTGAGCCATTACAGAAAAGAACTGTGAATGCATGAAGAAGTTTCTTCTAGAAATTACCTCTCTCAAAAGGAGGCAAACATGGAAATAGCTACCATGACTGTGGCACACCTTTGTGTTATTCAAGTTAGTGGCACCTGGGACCCAAGTGCTAAAACAACGTGTCCTTTTGGACTCCTCATTGTTGCTAGATGTCATTGCCTTTGTACACACTTCCAATTGTTAAGGGACTTTTCTGTTTCTGGCTTGGTAGCTGACTTTCAGATAGATGGATTTATAGCTTTGCTCTGTCAACAGCTTCTGTTTTGAGAGTACTGTCCTTTAAGGGTATAGTAAATAAAGAACAAATAAATCTGTGCTTCTAATTTAAACATTTAAAACTCCCAATACAGTTTGTAAGAGTTGTCTGGTATTAGGTGTTGAATATTACAATGTCGTAATTACTCTAGGAGAAAACCAAAAGTAAAATAATATAGGAGTTAAGTAATTCACTTTTATATCCAAGATTATCAGCCTATCTTAATAAGAAGAACCCCTAAACAAAAATAACCCTAAAACCTCCAAGATCAGTGATCTTCAGGGGGATATGCTTTGACAGATTTCTTGGTTTTTTTCCCTCATCCCACTGTGGGAGAGTGAGCAATTTTCTGTATGGGGCTTAGCTGTCTGCCAGGGTTAAGCCACAGCAACAGCTCATTTAATTTTTGACAGATTTCCTTGGGTCAGTCATCACTTTACCTCATATAGTATTTTATAAGTACTGAAGGTACATGTTTCTAGTTTTGAAAATGAATTATAAAAGATTTAAAATAATATAAGAAGTTTGTACAAGGAATTGCTGGCAATCTTTTTGTGTAATGCTCTAGATCAAAACATTACCTTTTTAAAATTTTGATTTCTTTTTCTCCTTTACAGCATATAATCAAGTTTCACAGGGCTTCTAAAGCAAACAAGAAACCAGTTCAGTTACCTCGGGGAATGGTGAAGTCACTGTTATATCAGATCCTAGATGGTATTCACTACCTGCATGCTAACTGGGTGTTACACAGGGATTTGGTAAGTGGATCCACAATGGGTGTTAGCACTGGGTTGATGATTGAGGGCAAGGATTACTTTTTATACAAATTGCTGGGAGACAAAAACATTTGTGCTAAGGGCATGTACGAATAAATATATAATTTATATGGCAGTGAGACAGCCTTGCTTAATAGAGTGAATTTTAGAAGTTGGCTATGATTTGATATGCTTATGACAACAAAGTATATCAAATGGCTGTTTTCCTTTTTTGGTTTTCTAAATAAGCAATTTTTAAATGTGTTGATTTAAATAACAGGCATGCTGAGGTACAGAAAATGCCTCTGGTAGTATCACTGTAGGCAAGATAAATAACTAAATACAGCATGTATGTAGGTGGGGGAGAAGATGATTGGCTGTATGAACTGCTGAAAAAATAAAAACTCCCCAAAATTATCAGTTTTACTTACAAAGATGACTTTTTAAGGCCATTATCTTCTAACATGTATAATGTATCAGAAATATAGCCATGCCAACTTTTGAAGATTTCTGCAAGTAAACCAATATTTATCCAAAATACAGTATAAATAGAATATTTTGGACCTGAGTTAGTGTTTCTTAACCAGCAAATTCTAGTAAATGTTTTAAATAGGTGAGATTCACTAATGTTTATATATTTGCCTTTGAAACCTGCCCATAGCTGGCTGAGTTGATTTTATTGTCTTAAAAATGGGTAGTTTTCCTGACCCGGTTATTTGTAACTCTCGTTCTTAGAAGTAAATTGAAAAAAACACTATTGAAGTATGATACTATCTATATATGATGCTTCTAATTACTGAATTTCATTAGTGCTTGAGAATATCATTAGTCTGACATTTCATTCCCATGGGTCAGTACTACCAGTGCTATTCTATGCTTGGTGCAGCAAGCCTGGCTTCCTGGTTACTCTTCCAGAGTCACTTTTTGTCTTTAAAATAGCTTTAATAGTGTTCCTGGAAATGTAGTCAATAATTCGTTACTTGTCTTCTATTTTCATGGCCAATAAATGGTTTTACAGAATGCCAGTCTCTGTTTAAACTGTTGGGAAAAGATTTGTCTTTGATAAATAGCATTTTCAGGACCAAAATACAAGGAAGCATTGCTTTATTAAAATAATTGTATGGGTATTGTTTCTAATTTGCTCCTGGTTTTAGAAATGGAAGAAAAGTCACAGCACTGAGGGACAAAGTCAACAAGATTGCGGTGGCTTTGTCATGACTCATGAAACAGTGGAGCATAACATAATGTAGGAATATATAGTGGTTGTTACTGCTTAGACATACTTAGTTTTAAACTGAAATGTAATGTCTTACTCTAGTGTTCTGCCACCAATAGTACTCTTCAGTATATTTTTAAGAGGCATACAGAAAACAAATGACCTGTCATCAAGAATCTAAATTTTTCTGATATTTTACTTTATACAGTTTCAGCAAATTTATGAACTGAAACATAGTTGAGTTTAAAAAAAAAAACACGTTCACGTTGTTAACTGGATGGCTCAGGAGATTGGTAATTTGTTACAGAGCCTTTCACATCTAGGTCTGTAGCTCAAATACAGTTTAAGTTGGCAACTGTGAAAAGCTATTACCATTTCATTTTATGACCTATGTGAAATGAGTTGGTGGTCTCAGTCCAGCATAAAGTTTTCTTCCAGCAGAAAAACCACCATCACAATTGGCTATCTTTCAATAATCTGAGGAAGAGACCAATAGCTTGTGGCAGAGTTTTGAGAGGTCTTCCTGCCAGAACCTTGTCAAGCCATGTTGGTGAGACTCCTATAAAAGCTGTGCAGGGGCTGCCTGTGCTGCCTCCTCCATGGAGACCTTTGTGTTTGTAATCTTGACAGCATTCCATTTAAGCTGAATTTAGAAGGCACATGTTTCATGCAGGAAAAAGAGTTGTGTCAGTTGCATACTTTCTTCCTTTTATCAGTGTCCCTGGAAGTAGCCTCAGTAGCAGAAAGGATTCTACCTGGTGTTTTGTCTTAGCAAGGCAGGGGCATATGGTGCAAAGTTAAGCCTGCAAGTTGAGACTTCACTAGCATGTGTATTCTGATCCAAAGCAAAATAACTGATGTTGGTATTCCTAGCCTCCAGGCATAGTAGTAAAATCATACATTTTAACTCCTGACTAGATGGCTGGACAGATTTATTATGTTTCTCCTACTGTGCCTTTAAGATGATAGGTGTAGTTTCTGCATGGTTTATGTTTCCTTAGATTTAGGTGTGCACAGATACACATACAGAGCTGCTAAAGTAACATGCTTGCTTTAATTTTATATTCTAGCTATTGTAAGAACAATGGTTCTTGGGGTGGCAGGAAGCTAAAGAATGTCATGCCTTGGCAGAAAAATCTGTTCTTTGCTACATCTCTCTCACAGGAGAGGGATTTTTTTTTTTTGAAGGGTAAGAATGCTCATCTCTTGGGCAAGTAATTGTCCTCCATCTAAGTGCAATGCTCTGTTTTTTGGGTTTTGTGGGGGTTTTTTTGGTGTGTTTTTTTTAAGATGTCCTAGTGAAATTAGCTTTTAGGTAGGTAATGTTGGTGTATTTTAAGACCTTGAATTTTATAATCAGAAACAAAATAAGTCATAAATACATCCTTGCTAGCACCCACAAGCCAGGCAGTAAAACTTAATGGCTATTAAAATCACAAACTTAGGCTGAAATTTGTCTTCATAATGGTGGAATGGAGGAATCTTAATTCATTTAACATTTGTGCAAAGTGAGTATATTCTGTATGAAACAGCAAAAACTGTAGGAAGACAGTAATAGTCTATTGTGTTTTTTCTAATCCTGGTTTGTCTTTTACAAATCTTAGCAATAACTCACTTATTTAAATAATTAATTCCCTGCTGTTTTTTTTTCTATCACTGGTTACATGAAAGCCAATTCACCATTTCCATCAGAGTGAGAGATGTTGATTGTATTTGTTAGCTTTGCAAAGTGCTGTCCTTGAGCACGTAGCTTTTCCATAAGTCTTTGAAACAGACCAGTGAAATTTTTCAAGAAATAAATGTCAGTTCTTTTAAAACTTCTTCTTTGATTTGCATATTCTTCAGCTTTTTTTCATTTCATGACTGAGAGTGATTGAAAGCAGATTGTTTATTCATGCTCTGACTGTAGCAGGAAGGAAATAAGAACACTCCATATAATTACCATAAAATGCATCAATTATAGTTTTAATAATATTTTGAATTTAGTTATCAAGCATGCTTGAAACATACTGCATTTTGCTGACTTCCTAGTGTTTTTTCTACTTTATGATATCCAGCTATTGGACTTCTTCCTTTACTCCAAGTTCTTATTCCACACTTAAAATGAGAATCAGCAGAAGACTGATCTGTTTTCATCTATCTGCAGCTTCAACAGTGAGAGAAAAGAGAGGATGGACTTTGCAGCGTACTTGGAAGATTTCTTCAAGTTATGCACTTGAAACAGAGGTCCCTTTGCATGGTGCAGCAACTTCTATGCCAGGCTAGTTAGCTTTTAAAAGTGCCTTTTTATTAATATTGGTTTGTAGCAGTCCTGTCCACATAGTCAGGATCCAGTCTCATTTAAGAGATGAGCACCACTCCATTAGTTTTGTGTGGTAAGATTAGTCTGCAATTTAAATTAGTAATATTTAGCATAATATGCAATAATGTATTTTGCACTGAACTACTTAAAGTGCTCATGTGGTGCAGCAATACTTAAAAAACGTACCACCAGCTCCCCCAAAAAACCTCACTCGAACAACAGACCCCAGAGGACATCTCACAGTTTTTTATTTATAATACTGCAGCTGAGACACTATGAAGAAGCATCTTCTGTTCTGAAATTTTCATCTGAAATTCCCTGGTCTATTTCTTTGTACACAGTGTGAGTGGGTGCCTAAGAGATGAATTGCCACTTGGCAACCCAGGTATGGAGCTGGGCTCCTGCTTCCCATTTCCCTCCTCCTATCTCTTGCCAAAGGAATGACAGTCTTCTAGCCTTTGACAAGTAACATCCATGTCCTACTTAGTCTGGGATTGCGTTGCTCTGGATATGAGCATTTGCAAGCCAGTGCTAGCACAGGATACTACTGCAGCCTATTGAGTGTGTTCCTGGTGTGCAGCTCAGCTAAACTGCTGCTGTGGGATGAGCACTGTTTTTTAATAAGCTTTCAGGCAGATAAGCTCTAATACAGTTGGAAGGTAGCTTCCTGGGACCTGGACTCTTCCCAAGGGTACCTGCTGCCAGGTTCGGGATTAGCAGGAACATTAAAGATATTCTTTTAACAATAAATGAGCAGAAGCCACTGCCAGGGTGATTTTTTGTAGACAGCATCTTTCCAGAATCTGGCAGTGAATCACTCAAGTACGTGCTTTAGGCAAAATTAAAAACATGGAACTTTTACTCTTCCGATTTACTTTTCTCCACATTTAGAGCTCTTGAATCCAAGGATTTCTCCTTCATCAGTATTGAAGGATTACTTCAAAAATACAGGAATGCCTTTCCATCCTGCTGTAGTGCTTACAAAACTGTGGTCAGTGAAGGAATTAACCGGAATGCTTAAAAACAATAGTAGGAAAAGCTGTGCACATTACTAGAAAGAAGTTTCCATCTTTTGAAAGCAGAGTGGTTCTATATTCTGTAGTTACATTCTATAGTTAAAGTAAAATTATCTGGCATTTCTTAATGCAATCCCCTCAGTTCAAGAAGGACAGGGAACTGCTGGAAAGAGTCCAGCGCAGAGCCACAAAGATGATTAAGGGAGTGGAACATCTCCCTTATGAGGAAAGGCTGAGGGAGCTGGGTCTCTTTAGTTTGGAGAAAATGAGACTGAGGGGTGACCTCATCAATGTTTACAAATACGTAAAGGGTGTCAAGAAGATGGAGTTAAGCTTTTTTCAGTGATGACCAGTGATAGGACAAGGAGTAATGGATACAAATTGGAGCATAGGAGGTTTAAGGTGAATATCAGAAAAAATTTTTTTACTGTGAGAGTGACAGAGCACTGGAACAGGCTGCCCAGAGAGGTTGTGGAGTCTCCTTCTCTGGAGACATTCAAAACCCACCTGGACGCCTTCCTGTGTGATGCACTCTAGGTGACCCTGCTCTGGCAGGGGGGTTGGACTAGATGATCTTTCGAGGTCCCTTCCAACCCCTATGATTCTATGATTCTATGATTCTATGCTTCCATTTACAAGGAACATGACTACTCCCTTGCCTGCTTTTCAGAGCATTTTATCTATAGTTTAGATTGACCTTTCAAACCAGTAACTAATCAAAGTGTAGAAATGATCAGAAGAGACTGTAAAACCAAGTATTTGATGCTCATGCCAGTGACTTTTACAAAAAAAAAAAAATCAACCACAGCCCCAGAAAACCAAAGTAAACGCTTTGTTGTTTTTTTTTAAGAACTGCTGTGGAAAAGAGAATCCATGTGGGTTGCTTTCTTCTTGGACGTTATTTTGGCAATGGCCTGTTAGGTCGAGCTCTTGATTGAATAGTGTCTGTCAACTTTGTACAAATGCAGATTTGAAGCTAGAAATACAGTGTGTATTGCTGCAGTACTATCAGCCTTTCACTCACAACAGTAAAAGGTGTACTGCTTAGACATCTTTGAATTCACTGTAGAGAAGCCTACAGAGATAGATAAAATAATCTGCTTCATATAAGCAGATCACTGTGAGGCCACTTTCTTTGAAAGGTCATAGCAATCAGGGGAGGTTCCTGAGAGGAAAAAAGCAAATGTCACTCCAGTCTTCAAGAACGGCAAGAAGGAGGATCTGGGAAATTACAAGTCAGTCACTCTTTCTTTCTTCAGTGGGAGGCGATGGATCAAATCCTCCTGGAAGCCATTTGAAAGATATGAAGGTGACTGGGAGTTGTCAGTGTGGATTTGTGAAGGGGAGATTATGCTTAGGCAACCTGAAAGCCTTCAATGACTAGCTGGATGGATGGGGGACGAGCAGCGGATGTTGCTTACTTCAGTAAGACTTCTGACACTGTATTTCATGACATCCTTGTAGACAAACTAATGAAATACAGACTAGGTACGTGTACAGTTGGTTAAATGGATTGAAAACTGGCTGATTTGATGGGCTTAAAGGCTTGTGATCAGTGCTACGAAGTTGAACTGGACACCAGTCACTAGTGGAGTGTCACAAGGGCCAATACTGGGTTCAGTGCTGTTTTTTATCATTAAAAACCTGAACAGTGGGACAGAGCACACTCAAGTTGACAGAGGATTTCAGGAGGTGCCTTCCAACCTCAGCCATTCTGTAAATGTGTTGTATCTTCACCATTTGGTCTGTCTTGAAAAACTCAGTTACTGCTTTTTCAAAATCTAAAATCCGGCTCATGACAAATCAATAGAAGAGAAGCTGTGCGGGAGGAGAAAAAAAAAGTGGGAGCAGGTGTGAGTAAGAAGAACATGAAAGATCAAAGGGCTCATATGGAATTAGGAACAATGTGAAGAAAGCAGTGAAATATAAAACCTTTGCAGTGAAGGACATTTTTGCTATATATCTTGATTGCAGCTTGATGGGAGCGAGGATATGGTGCCATTTTCTTTTCCCAAGACCAAGATAAAAAAGATCATGTATCTGCAAAATTTTTTTGGAAGCTGTGTGGTCATAAAATGAAAGATACAGCTCTACTTGATCATCAAATTGTAACCAGCTTTGGTTATAAAACACTTCTGTAACTGCAGTATGTCTAGAAAGGAATACCCAAGTCTTGAGGGATTTTTCAATTCTATAGGATTGAAGTTTAACAAAGATTCATATTTTTAGACCTATCTTGGATTAGTCCCACATCTTTTGTTCTTAGTTAGAATACTGTCCCTATCGTGCTAAACCGCTGAAATCAACTGGAAGAGCTAAATTAAAATACAATATTCAGTCTGCTTCTCCAGATCTATTTGAGTCTTCATTGCAAGACTTCCTGGTGATTTTGTAAATTGCCCATCTTTAAAGATCGTGAACAGATTTTTTTTCATTCACATAGGCCATCTCCATTCAAGCCATTCTTGAATATTAATATAATCTTTCATAGCTTTTTACAGGTTTATTGTCTTTAAGCTCCGATCTTCTAAGCAAGTGCAAGGTCATTAGCCGTTAATGTGATCAAACCTAGGCAGACTTGCTTTTAGACTATTACTGGCAAGAGGAAATGCAGGTAAAAGTTTCTGGATTTGGAGTTCCATAGGGACTGAAAACTTTGTGAAAGTAGTACAAAGTGCAAAAAAGAAATGGAAAAAGTAAGGTTACTTGTTTAACCACCAAGTGTCTTAGGAACAAATGACTGCAACACAGGTGAGTATTTGGAGACATGAAGTTACATTACATGATTATTGATACTTTAGTGAGATTTTTCACTTACCTGCTGCAGAACGGACACAAGAAGCAATGGCAGCCGAGTACTTTTTCCTGACATTTCTGGGTCTTTGTAAACGGAATAATTTTTAGCCTGTGATCTCGGGCCAGTTAGTGGGTAGTGAAGAACTGTTGCAAAATGGGAACTGCAAATCTGAGGCTGAAAATGACTTGTACTTTTTCTTCATATGGCTATAAATGCTGTTGTGAAGAGGACTGCCTTTTTTTCTCTCCTCCTTAGATGGAATGTTTCATGACTGGTCTTTATAACCATTTGCATCTTGACCTTACAGGGCATCAAATCAAGGCAGGGCTTTTTGGTGCCTTTCATCAAGGATCAGTGTCATTGTAATGGCTTTTGAAAAGTTTGTCCTTGTTTGGTGGAACATTTAATGCCAGTACCAGAAAAAACATCTGTCCACATATTGCATAGGATTTCTAAACTGAAAACAAGATGGTGCTTTAGAATTTTAGATAGGAGTAATGATACTGACTACTTCAGTCTCTAGGAAAAGTAGCTGAAAAAATGCAAATGGTGTTGCCTGTTCCACAATAAAAAACCTTTATGTTAGTCTGCTGATACTGTGTGTGCATAACCTGGCTGCTTAAGGAGACACATCTTACCTGGACATGCTGGTTTATTGCTAGTTCCCTCCAAAAAGTTGTTTATCTGTTAGCAAATTGCTGATATGTTTCATAAAAACATATGGTATCAAAACAGTAAAATTATTTCAAATTTCATTAAAAGCAGATGGCAGATACAGGAGGACAGGCGTTCTGGGAGAAGTGTACTGAGAGTTGCACTAAGGCTGTTTTCAGTTGGGTTGGTTGGTACTCTATAAAGATAGTGGTTCACTGGTTATTCCTAGTGCAAGCTACTTCTCCGCTGGCCCAGTGCGCTTGGGCATCAGAACAGATGGCAGGTGGAAAAGGAGCTTGAGGATTTTGAAAGTGGGAAAGAAAGACATAGCAGGGAGTTGGAATATGTGCAGTGAGAAATGCAGAAGGAAGATCGAGGACTTAGAGGCTGAGGATGTGAGCTTCAAAAGCTGCACCCATCAGAGAACATCTCGTCTTGTTAATATTCTGCAGATGGAAAGATTTCGTGATAAAAAAGAGAACCAAGGCATTAATAACACATTAAGTAGGTAAGAGATTTTTAAAAAATACATATATTTTCAGTGAATGCGTTTAACAAATATTTCTTATCTTTGTTCCTTATTGAAACCTCACAAGTGCCCTTTAACCCCTTCCCCAAGAGAATAAGGGCTGATCAGACTGTGATATCTTGGTGCCTATAAGATTAAATCAACTCATCTTACTTAACAACTCCTGTTAACAACTCCTATATATCTGTATACATACAAGGATTTTTTTTACAGTATTTTGAATCCGTTTTTATCTTTTTAATAGCAAAGATCCTGCCTGAAGTAAGTGAAGCGTTTGGGATGCAAATTAATTAACTGATGGGCAGCCTGTACTACATTTCTTTCTTACCTATAGCTCTAAACTTGTTTTCATGTTACTAGTCTGATTTTTAATATGCTGGCTTTCCAAGATTGCCAGATACCCATTTATGGCCTGGAAAGAGAGTAACATAAGTAATCCTTCAGTGATCTGATGCATTGTTGCACAGTAGTGGTAGGTAAAGGTAAACTGGCTGAAATAACTCTCATATCCACATACATTAATATAGAAGCAAGACTTACACAGAGGAGTAACATTTTAGAAACTTCAGGTCTAATTTCTAGTAGCTCTTCCATCAGAAAGGTAATGAGCTGTACTAGCCAGATGGAAAAGTATCAACATAACTCCTAATTCTGACATAGGAGAGAGACGGAGGACCAGAAGCTCTTTGATCACTAATGTACCTTTGAAGTAAGCTTAGTCAATAAAACCACTGCAGTAGGATTTAGTAAAAACCCTAGAGTATGATTTTAGAAACACTTGGATGCAGTTCTTTTGGGGTTTTTTTAGTACTAGGTAACTTGTTGAGTTTGTGGCAAAGTTGTCCACTGCATTAAATGCTGTAGCAGACATGAATATAAATTGTTCAAAGTACAGGAAAAAGCCATAACAATTTTTTTTGCATCTTGCTGTAAGGAAGAACATGCCATGATCTATAGGAATGACCTGTATTCATAATCTAGAGGCTAAATTGGCAAGGTGACAAGAAAACAGTCCTTTGATTAACCCTAAATCTGAGCAGTTTCAAAATAGCCTGTGAAAAATTCACTCTATACGTAAGGCACATTTATCCCTTACAAAAGCTGACTCTGTCTGAACTACCAGCTTTATCTGACTTCCTCTCAGTATGAGTGACACAAAGCTTAATCTTTGGGGTGTTGTTTGAAATACTATGTGCACGAAGGTGATCTAACAAGTAATCAAGAACAGAGCCCAGGCAACCCCTGGGAAGTGCATAGAAATAAATTGCTTAGGTTCTTCACCTTTTTATTTTTTCTGCATCCAAAGCAGGAGGAATTACATATTAGTCAACAGTTCCAGTAGGGTGATACGGAAGAGATGGTGATGAGAATAGTATTTACATGAAGGAGAAAAATAAAACAGGGCTGTTAAGGAAGATGATATGGGCTGCTGCAGCTGCGTGCAAACCACAGAGTAAATATGGCAGTTTTCTTCCTTTGACTGAAAAAATCAGAGTGAGATTACAATACTGCTGAATGCCTGTCAAAATGTGGAAGCTGCTACAATAAAATAAATGAGCAAAAAAGATAGTTGGTGTTTTTGTTACCCATTCAAAATCCTCACTTTTGAGGCAGAACTCTGAATTGAAAAAGAAGATAAAATTATATTCGTAATAACCTAAAAACCAGTTTCAGTGCACACTCTCCTCTTGCATTTGATCCTGCTGTGATCATGTGTCCCCAGAATCCAGAGTTGTCCTGACCTATGAACAGAGGAATTGCTCATGTAGCAAAACACACAGGAAATATACTTCTGCAAGACTTTTTTTTTGTTATTTATTATGTTCGTTATGACACTCTTAAATGACATATTAATGATCTTTGACATGCTAGCAGATTTTCCTGCAGAGTTGCTGTAAGTTTTTGCCTATCGTATTCACCTTTCCTTCCTTGAACTTAGTACAGAAAGCCATACCCTGCAGCTTGTCCTGATACACTTTTTTTACAGAGGGGGAGATTTGGCTTGTAAAGTGTAACTAGATTTTTTTCTTTCAACTCTTAATTCAGTTCCACTGGAAGTAATCGAAACCCCTGTGTATTAGGCTATGCACAGACTTTAATAAGTTACGTTGCCCCAAGTTGGCAGTAATTGAGTGACAACAACTGAAAGAAATTCTTGGAGTGTGTTTAGAGCACAAGAATGTAAGAGCAAAGCCAACATTTCATCAGGCTGGAACAGAGATAGTATATGATGGTAGTAACTGGCAGAAGGTGTTCCTGGCATGGATATGGCATCCCTCTATCTTCTGCCCTATCCAAATACTTTCTGTCCTTTGAAAATTTTTGAGCATGTGTGCTTTGATAAGTTAGGTTTTTGTTTGTCTGGTACTGGTAATTTTAATGGTTCCTGATTTTAATGAGAATTTATTTAGATGCTTGATTTTTTTTTTTTTCAAACAACCTTGAAATGGTCTTTATAAGAAGATAACTAACATTAACTATTACATTAAAATAGATTTTTAAAATTTTCCAGTGCTTTTTTGTTTAATGTATTTTTAATTAAAAATAAGACTTTAATGTTTAGATTTAATACATGTTGAGTTCTGCAGAGTCATCGTTTTCACCAGTGTTTTTGGTGGTCTTATTGATAACTTAATTTAAACCCCAAAATCAGCTAATAGATGTGACTGAAATTAATTTTTTTAATTGTGAATGCACATCTTTGAATTCAAGGAAATAAATTAACTCCAGAAAAGTACTGGAGTATCATTTGTATATGGAGCTGTTGGAGTGAGTCCAGAGGAAGACTGTGAAGATGATCACCTCTTCTATGAAGACAGGCTGAGAGAATTGGGGCTGTTCAGCCTGAAGAAGAGAAGGCTCCAAGGAGACCTTAAACTACCTTCAAGTACCTGAAGGGGACCTACAGGAAAGCTAGGAAGGGCCTTTTCTGAGGTCATGTAGTGATAGGACAAGGGCTAATGGTTTTAAACTGAAAGAGGGGAGAGTTAGGTTAGACATTAAGAAGAAACTCCTTAGTGTGAGGGTGGTGAGACACTGGCACAGGTTGCCTGGGGAGGTTGTGGAAGCCCCGTCCCTGGAAGTGTTCAAGGAGAGATAGGACGGAGCTTTGAGCAACCTGGTCTAGTGGGAAGTGTCCCTGCCCATGGCAGGGGAGGTTGGTGTAGAGGACCTTTGAAGGTCAAACCCGACCCAAACCGTTCTTTGTAGATCTATGAACCTGATAATATAGCCTCTGTTTTTTTAACTTCTTTATTTGAAGTTAGCCTGCTGCATAGGATTTCTATTTGTGCTTTGCAAATAATGATTAAATTAGAATTACCGAAAAGTATTTCAGTGAGGATCTTTGTTCTCTCTTCAGTGGTACTAGTTATTAAATGCACAAGATTAGGATTTGTCTGGGAATTGCACAAAGAGCCCTACACAACCAGATCTAGGACAAATGTAATGCTGTGCCGTGGTCAAAAGGCCATTCTTCTGTGAGAATTAATGATTCTGTTGCTGCTGAGGTGGGGTGTTCGGGGCCAGGTTGGAGGGTGATTGTTCTTCAATTTTGTTCTTTGGGGTTGTCAGAAATTTGTTTTCTTGGTCTCTGGAGTACATAGCTGTACATCACTGCATGGCTCTTCACATTTGATTTAGGAACAGAACAGCTTTCTCATTTGCATTTGTCTGGCACAAGCAAATTATTTTACTTGAAGGCAAAAGTAAATATGCCTCTATTAGAACAAAAATGAGTAACTTAAAAAAGTTGTTAATTTGTAGTTATTAAACTATAGCTGTTTTAAAAGTAGTCTGTTTTCAGAACACAACATGCAAATTGCTGGAAGATTTTTTTTCTTCACTTGTTCAGCCCAAGTTATTTGAATAAGCACTTTAAACTTTTGTTTTCTCTGGATAATTAAAATTAAACTGGAATGTAACAAAGTAAAATGGAGCTTGTCCAGATTACTCCTTTATTTTTTAATGACTGCTTATTTTTCTTGGCAAAAAGATTTCTAGTATGTAATGAGTTGCCCAAAGAAACACATCTGGGGAGATTTTTCTTTCTCCACATGGTGGACTTGAGTCAGATGTCTAAACATGGGTCAGGGTTTCTTGTTAGATTTTTTTTTGCTAGTGGACTTGAATGTTTCTCAGGTAGTCCTCAAAATGGCATGTTTTAGGGACACCAGTACTGTCCCTGCACTACAATCTGATAGGTACTCCTCTGTTGAACTTAAATTCAGAATAAGACATCTGATTTTAATTTTATTTTTATTAAATCTTTAGCTGTGATGATGTATCTCTTTACAGTGATGTGACTATAAATATTGTTGTCTGTAAGAAGAATCTTCTGTTTCAAACAGAGTTGTTTCAGTGAAAGGTCTTGGATTCTAGAAAAGAGGTGAACTGCTGTGAATGGTTATTCCAGATTGATTGAGTGGTTTTTGGGTTCTTTTTCATTTTATGGCTTTGCAAGACTCCTACACAGATTTCTAAATTGACTGCATTTTAAAACATTTTATGTAAAGCCTGGGAAGAAAAAAAGAATCTCAGTGTGAATGAAGCTGTTGGTACATAATTTGCTAACCAGTACTGTGTCATCTTTGTGCTTTCTCTTCTCATCTGAACCTGCCATGAACTTAGGGTAGAAGGTATTTGAGGCAGGAATTATTACCTAGTGTTGTGCTGATTAATCATCTGGCATAGTGGAGTGAATATGACTTCTTGTCCCTATCAAAATCCAAGCAGTAAAAATATTCTAAGGTTAAAATATCATGAGGATGTTACAAGCATTTTTGTGAAGTATTATCAACCAGTGAAAATGCAAGGGGGAATCTTTAAGTCAATGTTTTATCTATCTTAAAGATTTTAGTGCCTGTGTAATATATCAATTCTACTCAAAAAGTATTAATTAGGTATGTAGCTTATTAATATCCCAGATAAATTGAAGCAGCTTTTGTAAAAGATATGCATACTTTCTCTTTGGGTCACAGCACAGCAATAAAATGGTTTCTGTGGTGAAATGATGTGTTTTCTTGCCTAGCAGTTTCAGTTGCTTTACACTTCAACATTAACTCCGAACTTAAAAGATTTATGCTACTTACTTATTTCTAGCACTTTTTCCAGAAACAATCAAAATGGAATGCTTTGTGAGCTGTGCTCCCACATACTGCATTTTTTATGTTGAAGCAAAACAAAAAGGAGTGGTGGTGGTGTGAAATGATTTTCTGCATATTGCTGAGCTAATGCAGCATAAGTAGGTTATGTTGTTATGGCCGTTGGAAAGATAATGAATGGGATTTATCTTACTTCTTTGAATATCGTCAAGCAATAACATTTTCTTCCATCTTTAATCTGCTCTCAGAGAAGAGATGGAACACCTCAAGTTCCTTTTACATTTTTTGTAGGTGGATTCTACAGTTTCAGAAACCCATGTTGGAGCCTTTCATAAGTATTAAGTTTCTCAAGGAAGTTTTCTGCTAGATTATTAATTTTTGCACAGTATCAATTACTAGTAGATTGGTATCAGATCGTGGTCTTTTGTCTCTTTGAGTGTGTTACACCAGAGCCTGATAGATTCAAGAAGACTTAAGAATTTCCTAGAATATATGATTGGTAAATCACACTAAGACATTAGGATTTATTGTATTAACTTTTAGGTAGCCTAAACTATCTTGCTGGGCACTTTTTTCTTCAGGTCAGTTTAAACTGGAAAAGCAAACTAAGAGCTGTAATTCAGCCTTATTGTAAATCTAGCAGTTCACAACTGAATAGGAGCCCCTGGTCTGTCCAGGATTTACAGTATAACTGGATAGATCTAAACTGCTCAGTTTAAAAACAAGTCTAATGTAAATTTTCAACTTTAGTTGTGAGTTTCTTTACTTTTTTTTCCCCTCAAAACTAGCATTGTGGGTTTGATTTTTTATATAAAAAGTGTTAGCATTTGAGGAATCTTCTGACTGCAGATGCCAAGAATGTATTATGAGAAACAGGACAGCAGAAAATACAGGATTAAGAAGTGAGTGGTTATGTTTCTAGCCAGCTGAACTCTAGCTCAATTTTATAGCTCACCTGCCTAGTAAAAGAAAGAAAGGGAAGATGGAGGGAAAAATAATGAAAAGGTAATGTGTTCTAGTTTTGCAGCTGTCTGAATTGGTATACACTTGTAAATAGGAACAATATAGATGATTTTTCTCTCCAATATAAAGCATTATGTTAATGTTGAATTTGTATCTCACTCAGGTATTTTTTTTTTTTTTTTAAATGAAAAATGTGTCTGCAAATGTGCCTATTGACTCTGGGCAAAACATTGTAGAGCTGGCTTCCTGTCTGGTGCTGGGGGTGCAGGGTGGTGGACAGCAGCAGGACTGCCTCCTGCCAGAGGGATTTAGGGCAGTTCTGATAGAAGTCTTGGTGGCTCAGCAACTGCCAGCTTGTGCAGATTGAGGACAGACACCAGGGTGTCAGTGAACATGGTGCTGGAACACAGAAGTGCCAAAAAGAAATGTGAAGAGGATGCAGTCAGGGAGAGCCTGTGTCTGGGTCCTTGCACAGCTTTACTGTGACAGAAAAACTTGTCATTTTTATCAAAACAAAGTTGGTTTAAAACTGGCAAAACAAAGCGTAACTAACTTTTCAGAGACTAATGTTTAGGTTTATCGTGGTATATGTATTGTGTATTTATTTTTTTTTCCACAGAAACCTGCTAATATTTTAGTTATGGGTGAAGGTCCTGAGCGAGGAAGAGTAAAAATTGGTATGTTTATATCTTTGATAAGTCCCAGTGTAGCATTTAAGCTAGAATGTTCTGAAGGTGCAGTTGTACCACCTAAAATAGTCACTGTAATACTAGTATGTGCCCAGGCACATTGCCTAAATGCTGTTTTCTGAGTGACTGGCTTGTTGACACTAGCCCCATGCACCAGTTCTGACGATGAAATGCTGTAGCCTCATCAATGAAAAGTGGAAAATGTTATTATATTTTGTTTAAATGGGTGTTTGTGTGGGGTGGGGGTTTCGATATGGGGACAAAGCTGAGAGCTAGCCAGGGGACAGGAGGATAAAGAAATGGGTTTTTAAAATTTCCTCCATTTCCCCCAGTAATGCCATGACATTATATTGTTGCTGCTTATAAAATCTAAATAGGGAACTACTCATTGCTGCAAACCTTAAATTTTATAATGGAATCAAAGGTGGCTTTTAGCCTACAAAATATTTGTGAAAGGGTAGACAGGTCCCTTGGAGATAAACACAAGGGATCTTTAAAGCTCAGAGAGCACCGTAATTCAGCCAAAATGCTTAGTTTGAACTACTGCTAAATGCTCATACTGGGGTGTACCAGGGTAGGAAGGACTCAAGACTTTCCCCACTCTTAACTTTTTCTGGTGGGAGTTAATGTTCCCTTTGAGAGGATAATTTGTAGAACTTCAGTTGTTTTAAATTAAAGCAAATAAATAAATTAAAATTAACTGTAGTCTTAACAGTAATAAGAAATACTGTGCTGTGCTTCAGCGTGGCAGTACTTTGATAGCAGACTGCTAATGCACAGCCTACTTACATTTCTTGTGGTAAAGCATCCTTGTTTGGAAGGGTTCTTTAAAGCTAGTTCATCTTTTTCACTTCCCTCTGGCTTTCTTTGAGATTGTTCTGCATTGTTGCTCTGTACTCTTACTGTTTTGTTTATCTGAACTATATTGTTAATCACTAGTATAACAATTTGGGGTAGGATTTTCTCAGGGCGTTCAGTGCTGCTCTGGTGCTTCC
Source organism: Apus apus (assembly GCF_020740795.1). NCBI lineage: Eukaryota > Metazoa > Chordata > Aves > Apodiformes > Apodidae > Apus > Apus apus. The sequence goes on from NC_067282.1 coordinate 20,806,854, forward strand.
CTTTGAAATCCAAGGAGCAGATGGGCCAGGGCTGAACACTTCTGCAGATCCTACCCTGAAACCCTTCTGAGGTTTAAGGCTGACAATAGCAATTGAGGTCTTTGTACAAATCAGGTACAGCACGGACAGCAGAAGGGCAAACCTCTTCCTATTCCTTTATTCTTGACAGAGCGGTTGCTTCCAAAATTGATAATGTGGGTCATCCTCTCTGGGCATGTTCATGTTCAACTGTGGTGGTGATATTTGCTGTATACAACTGCTTGCTAGTAATTGCACTTAGACCACCCATTTCTTTCTTAATTGATAGTTTTGAATTAATTTGGGAATAAATTAGAGCACAACTAAATTTAGTCGGACTCTATTAATGGACAGGTGAAAGATTCTGTATCGGACCACCAGTCCTCTGAGCCATCCGTTCCCAGTGGGGAAAGAGGGAGGGGGACCCTGCATTTCTAAGTGTGTTCTCAAAATGTAGATTTTTAAATTTATTTTATTAATATATTACCACAGCAGGAAAAGAATACAGAAGTTACACCCATACCAAGGGCTTCCAATTTTTCAGTGTAACTGATTTTTCTAAAAAATACATAACTGGTATTTAACTTAAAATAATTTTATAGGCTTTCTGTGTCATTTTGAGTCATAAATTCACTTTCTGTCAACAATTTTCTTTTTTTTATAGTTCCTATTGACTTGATCATATCTTGAGTAATCAATATTTTAATGAAGAAAACTGTAAAATGTTTCTCTTTTTAAATGCATTAAAACAATCATAAATAGGAATGCATATGAAAAAAAACCCACATTGTGTAGTCAAGTTAGAGACCCATATTTACCCTGCAGTTTTCCCTCAACCAGTGAGCTGTAATATATAGGACCTTTTCCCTCATCTCATTCCATTTGAGTCTTTCTCAACATGTGTATATTCCTGCACCAGAGGCCCTTTTCTTGGGATTTGGGAGTGGTGGGTGGGTAAAGAGATTTGGTGGGAGAAAGTGCATATTTTAGTTGCTGCCCATTTTTTTTCCCTGTGTCACTTACATTTGGCGGTTCAGACAGCTTGCTAGGCAGTTGTATTCCACCATTTCTAAAAAAGTTTTTAATTATATAATGTCCCCAAACAGAATTTTAAAATCATACCCTAATTGGTATTTAGTGCTGGTATCTACATACTGGAAATATGTCTTGACAGAAAATTGGCAGGGAGGCAGGTGCTGTAGGCTCAGTTGCTTTTTTGAGTGAAGGAAACCTTGCTACAGCTAACTTCTTGAGGAGGAAGCTTTTGTGATATGCATGTATGTATTATAAATCATTCTAACCTTTGCAGAACTTGCGCTTTGCTCACATTTAAAATGCTGCTACTTGAAAGACCAGCCTGTAATGACAGAGTATTTTACCAGAGAATATTGGGTAAAATGAGCCAGGATTTATGAGTGTCCTGAGAGAAGTGAGTTGATGCGCTTTTTGAGAACAATGGTTAATTCTTTGTTCTAAATGGCTCATGTTAGTAATGATTTATAATGATATACTTCATAGGTAATGACATCCAGTAACTTCTACAAAAGCTTTAAGAAATCTGCTTATGGAACTCATATCTGCTACAGTCTGCGTTTGTGTTTTATTTAGCACAATGATGGTAGCACTAACAAGTAAACTCAATCAATTCATTTTAAAAAAAATGTAATAGTTTTCCTAAAATTTTGAAGCATCTCTCTTGAATTTTTCAGCTGACATGGGCTTTGCCCGATTATTTAATTCACCTCTGAAGCCTTTAGCAGACTTGGATCCAGTAGTTGTAACATTCTGGTATCGAGCTCCCGAGCTGCTGCTTGGAGCAAGGCATTATACCAAAGCTATTGGTAAGTAAATTGGATAAAAATGTACTATTTTGTTCTTTATGCAAAGTGTACCCAAATATTGAAGCACTGATAAATAGCACAAAGGAGCTACTCAACTTTGGCAAACTGTTTAGCACATTATGGTCTCTGGCTAAATATAGGAATGAAATGTTTACAAGTTTTGACTTCAAATGCCCTGTGATGCAGTATAATTTTGTATGGCTTTCACATAAGATTTTCATAAATGCTGTTAGAGGTTATACCAAATTTAGATGCATCTTCAAACCATTAGTAGAATCTGTGTGATCATGATGAGGCACAGTGTGTTAATTTTATTTCAGCGGTATTTACCTGATGTAATAAATACATGAAATAAGGGATGTACAGAATGGACTGCATACTGGCTGCACTGAAACTAGACTGAAAATAAGCTGTATTGTAGCTTTTCTCTGTGTCTTTTTCAAAGCACAAGTGTGAACAGGAATTGCTTGAAGTAGTGAGACGAGATCAGGGTCACAACTTAGCAACAGGCTAAGCTGTGAAGCTGCAGTAGGCATATCCAGAAAAACAGAAGCCTCAGAGAATGCAGACACTGTCAAGGATGGCGTTAGTTACATCAGCTTAAAGCTCCATCCTCCTCACCACTTCATTCATTCTTACCAGACTGAATTTCAACGGCTTTGGCATGGTGCAGTTGGCTTTGCTCTGCCAGTCTCTACTCTTGCCAGTTTTGGGGTAAGAGATCACTGATGGCAGGGGCGGCTGTGGCCGTAGGATGTGGGGAAAAACTGGCTGGGTGGCCGAGCCCAGAGAGTTGTAGTGAACAGAGTTAAATCCAGTTGGTGGCCAGTCACCAGTGGTGTCCTCCAGGGCTCAGTCTTGGGGTCAGTCTTGGTTAGTATCTTTATCAATAATATAGATGAAGGGATTGAGTGCTTACTCAGTAAATTTGCAGATGACACCAAATTGAGTGGGAGTGTTGATCTACTAGAGGGTAGGAAGGCTCTGCAGAGGGACCTGGACAGGCTGGATTAATGGTCCAAGGCCAATCGTATGAGGTTCAATAAGGCGAAGTGACGGGTCCTGCATTTTGGTCACAACAACCCAAGGCAACGCTACAGGCTGGGGGAAAAGAAAAGCACCAGGGGATGCTGGCTGACAGCCGGCTAAACATGAGCCAGCGATGTGCCAGGTGGCCAGGAAGGCCAATGGCATCCTGGCCTGTATCAGGAGCAGTGTGGCCAGCAGGAGTAGGGCCCCTGTGTACTCGGCACTGGTGAGGCTGCACCTCGAGCACTGTGTGCAGTTGTGGGCCCCTCACTACAGGAGGGACATCGAGGTGCTGGAGCAAGGCCTATGAGAAGACGCTGAGGGAACTAGCATCGTTTAGTTTGGAGGAGAGGAGGCTGAGGGAAGACCGTACTGCTCTCTACAGCTACCTGAAAGGAGGTTGTAGAGCCTTTCCTCCCAAGAGAATAGCAGTAGGGCTAGAGGAAATGGTCTGAAGTTGTGTAAGGGGAGGTTTAGACTAGATATTAGGAAGAATATCTTCACCAAAAGACTCGGTGACCTTGGAGGTCTTTTTCATCCATGATGATTCTGTGATTTTGAGAATAGCCCAGTAGCAGGCTGGAAGGTGGTTCATCTTCAGTGGATGTGAACAGCTTTGCCATGGAAGGGAGAGAGACTGTAGGAAAGTGCACTGGGAAGTTTTTTTCATGCTGGCTGGTTTTAAAGATACGTTAAAGCCTGGCAACCCTTTATGGAGAAATAACTTCCCTTGCAATGCTCCACTTACTTTGCACAGATGTGGAGGTTGTATGTCAGCATGTATGTTATAGTTTCTGTAACCTGAAATTCTTTCATCAGACCTTCAGCATTATTTTTTTAGGATCATGTCGGTGTTTTTGTCAGAAATGCGAACATTTATGACTTAAATGTATTTTCATTTACTTTTCTGTTAATACAAAAACCACTTTTTTGTTGTGTTGACACTTTCTTTCACTTTACAAGCATTTTCTTCTGTCTGCAGCATGTGGAACTGCATGGATGGTCATAGCCTCGAGGACATAGAATTTTTCAACATAGATAAAAAATTACTATATACAAACACTGAGTAATGGGGCTGTGCTCTCTGCATCGTTTCCTTTTGTCCTTGTTCATGACCTGTTCTTGTTCATTTAAGGTTCAGTGTAGCATTATTTCATGTAGTTTAAAAATTGCATTTGTATGTACTAGAAAAATGAGAAAACAACTGGGAAAATTCAGGCTATCTGGTCTTTGCAGATTGGGACAAAACAGTTAAAACAGAAATGGGTTTGTGTTGTTCTTTGGTTTTTGGTTTTTTGTTGTTTGTTTTAAAAATGAATGTTACAAAAAAAGGCTGAGGTATGTGGGCATGGAGTGATTTTCTTGTTGCTGACTTTCTGGAAGGTTTTATAGATAGCATTTAGCATTTGGTTTCTTCTACTATCATGGCTTTAAGTTTGCTCTTTTTGTTGTTGTTGTGGTTTTATTTGTCACTTAATACTTATTAAATCCAGTGGCTGATCAGAAAGGGCACACTTATTCATTGGGACAGTGTAGCAATGGATGGGCAGGATGTTGGTGGGCTCTTCATTTGTATTTAATGCATGGACAGTTACACAAACAGTTTGCTTTGATTATTATTTTTTAATCAAATTTTTTACAGCACTAAATGTTAACTACACTTTAAAAACCCCACAAACACTTGTATGATAATCAACAACCCCTGTAGCTACTGAGTTGTGTACCTCTATCTGTAGATACAAAGGAAATTGAGGAAGTGTTGCACTTCTATATCAGAAACTTGAAATTTTCAAAGGGACCTTATCTCTGATAAGCTAAAAAAAATAACATTCTACGTCACCAAAATGCTTTTGGAAAGATTAATTTGATTTTTTTTGTTATGTCTGTTCTCCTTTTTTCAAGATATTTGGGCCATAGGGTGTATATTTGCAGAGCTGCTAACATCAGAGCCAATATTCCATTGTCGACAAGAAGATATCAAAACTAGTAATCCTTATCACCATGACCAGCTGGACAGAATATTCAATGTAATGGGATTTCCTGCAGGTACATATTTTTTTAATCACTGCTGTTCAAAGAAAGATACCTTTATTGGTTTCTTTGCATATAAAGGTGGCAGCTGATCAGAGTAACAAAGCTGTTTGAACACAACCTTTATTTAATGAGTTATGAATGTAGAATCTAATGGTCATACTAGATATTTTTTCCAATTATATGACTGTAAGGGTTATCTTTGCATGTATATGTACCAATACTTTTTAATTTTAAAGGATCATGTTTAATGGTGGGTGATTAAAAATCAGAAGGAATGTTTCTGCATTTCTTCAGTACTGACTGTAGATTTGGAAAGTGATTTGTATGGATGATTGTATGGAATCAAGCAAAAATCTGTGCAGTTAGTGAATATTATGCAGATGTTAAAATCATGCTAAATTAAACACAGCATTTGGAAGCAGGGGAGGTTGTTTTGTCTTTCCTCCCCCTCCCCCCACTAATAGGAGGCTTGTGATATGGACGAAATTTCTTTATTCCAAACCAGAACAAAGAACTGATTGCATGAACCAAAACAAATCACAATGTGGATATCACTTGTTGCATTTTCCCCTCAGTGTTGCTCATATCTTGTTTTTCTGCAGGCTGTCTTGTATCTTCTCAGTTAATGCTTTGTCTTCTGGTGTTCACATGATTGTGGATGTCAGAATAGTGGGGGCCTTATTTTTACTTTTTGGTCATCTTTCTCCTCACTGCTTGTGTTTCCTGCTGTTTGTCCATTCACTATTAATAACTTTTTTCTTTACTATTCTGGTGGTCTTTCTTCTTCCTATCACATGAATTTTGTGGTCTTTTTGTTTGTGTGATTCTAGGATTTTGTTACTAAATTCACTCTTATTTTCCCCTTTGACTTATTTTTTGTCCTCTATGTACTTCATTGCTTCTATACTGCTGTATGAGATTGGTGGAAGGGTTGCTTTTGCATAATAAATACGTTTATTTTCTTGAAAATCCCTCTTAATTTTTCTTATTTAAGAAATATTGTCCTTTTCTGCTTTAAGTCTAGAATTGTACACTTTTCTTATGCTTTCCTTACTTCATTTGGGTTTTACATTGTCCTTGTGTAGCTTACGTAAATAGATGATACTTAAAGTATTATTTTCTGATTGGTTTAAATAATCCTTTCTAGTGGTCTACATTTGATTTTTTTTTAACTCTTTGGTTCTTACAAAGAAATAAATTTTTTTTAATTGCAGCAAGTTTTTTCCTTTTTAGTTGACGCTTGCTATATTTGAAGCAGTTTACCATGTCTTTGCAATAGGAGGTAGAGAAAGGAGAATCTGAAATAAATAAACTCTTTTATTTATTCACTTAATATTTCTAAGCTCCCAGTGTTCTGCAGTTATGATAAGACTTAGTAAAGATTTGACTTGTATCAGTCTACTTGCCTGCAGAGCCTTTTCAGGAGTTACAGAGTGCAATACATTTGAGGTTAAGTGCAGGTAGTGCGTTTCTTTGTTTTATTTTTAAATCCTTTTCAGGCTTTGCCTACACGGAGAAGTTGAAATATTCTTTGAGTATGCACATGTTACTTTTTCTTAGCCTTTTGTTGGCTAACAGGAGTTTAAACAGTAGACATTTTACACAGTACCCTTGGGCATTTTTCTGTAACTGCAGACAGTGCTGTCAGAGTGGAAGATCCCTTAGAAGCAGACAGCGTTTGCAGGAGTCTTGTGTACTCCTGTCCCAAGATCACAGCTGTGCCTGAACAAATCAAATAATCCAGAAGGGGGCAAGTACAGTGGTTGACGTGTTTTTCTTCCATGTTGTCTTTTGGGCACATGGTGATCTTCACTGTAGCTGGCAGCTGTTTTTTTGAAGTTCTTGAGTCAGTCAGCACACACTGGAACCTCTTAGATGTTGGTATTGGAAAAATCTGTTGTAAAGAGATGATGAAGGAATATGAGCAAAGGAGGCATGGGGGAAGAAAAAGATTTAATAAATATTGATTTTGCAGATAAAGATTGGGAAGACATAAAAAAGATGCCCGAACATTCAACTTTAATGAAAGATTTCCGGAGAAACACGTAAGTCTGCTTTGAGTTGAGCTTTCTTAAGAAAGCATATTTATTTTTCTCTACTACCCTAAATTTCTTGTAGCTCAGATTGTTTTCTGTGTAGATGCCAAGCAAGAACTATGAAATGGTTATGACTTAGACTGTGGGGATGGAAAAACAGAACAAAACTAGGGTTGTTTCATAGTGGTGAGCTTGGCCTGTTTGAGGTAGTGTGAATCAGAAGAGTAGCCAGAGATAAACTGTAAATGCTAAGGTGGCAGGTGTGAAATGAGCAAGACCCCACACACCTCTGAACATTGCTGAGTGTAGTTTGTCACAGCTGGTTCCAAATCTGTGGTACTGATAATTATTTTTCTGTGATAGCTGCATAAAAGGGATCTGATAAGCTTTTACTGTCTCCAGCAAACTGTGTAATTGTCAGGTTTGGTGTCTGGAGTAGCTTATGAAGGCTGAAGAAAATAATGCCTTTCAGTTTTCCTGTCACGTTGCTGGAGTGTAATACCTGCACTTAAGACCCTATGCTGTTGCTTTGTTTCCATGCTGAGGGATTTGAGATTGTACTGTTACATTTCTTGCATCTGCCATGCTATTGCAACCATTTAGAAACCTTATATCTGAGCTTCTCTGCAAAAAGTGAATTCATGAATGTTCTTGTAGCAACCTGTACATTACAGGAGAGTGTTAAGATTGGCTTAGTATTTATCTTCCTGTTTTCTGTTAATAGAAATATACAGAATGAAACTGTACAGTAGTAAAATTGCTAACAGGCAGTTTAAATCCAAGGAATAGTTTGGTGTCTGCATGTGGGTTACAGGTGTGCTTTTTGTGTGATTGTGATGTGGTTTTACAAGCATGTGAGGGAAGTAGATGCATTTCTGTAGTGTTTGAATTATTTTAAGCAATACCTGGTATTGGCATTCCTGTGTGATCTGCCCTAGGTGTTCCTGCTGCAGCAGGGGGGTTGGACTTGATGATCTTTTCATCAAAGAAGATAGGGATAGGACAGGGGCTAATGGTTTTAAACTGAGAGAGGGGAGATTTAGGTTAGATAGTAGGAATAAATTCTTCACTATAAGGGTGGTGAGGAGCTGGAATGGGTTGCCCAGGGAAGTTGTTGATGCCCCATCCCTTTTAAGGCTTTTAAGGCCAGGTTGGACGAGGTTTTGTGCAACCTGGTCTAGTGGTAGGGTTCCCTGCTCATGGTAGAGGGGTTGGAACTATATGATCTTTAAGGTCCCTCCCAACCTGAATGATTCTATTATTCTATCTTCAGAGGTCACTTCCAGCCCCTATGGTTCTATGATTCTGTGATTCTATGATTCTATGGTAGTTTTGTTTTTTCCCTGCTTAGTGGATTAGCAATGGAGACTCAAATAATATTACCAATGTTTCATAGCAACTAAGAGAGCTTTACCCCATCAGATTTGCATATTAGAAGTGTCACATTTTTTCTTTCTCTAGGTATACCAACTGCAGCCTTATCAAATATATGGAAAAACATAAAGTTAAACCAGATAGTAAGGCATTCCACTTGGTAAGTACCTGCATGCATAAGGAATCAAAACAGTCTTGTAAGTTACAGATATTTGAGTTGAGCTGGTGTCAAGTGTTCTGTGGCTAAATTTATAAATATTATACCTTCTTTTATAAATAAAGTTAGGAATAACTGATACTCTCTAATCTGGAAAGTGCAAAAACAGTTTATCCTCTTATGCTGATAAAGAGTCTTGAGTGTCATTCACTGGATTAGTTTCTGTATGGAGTATATCAGAAGTTTTCAATCTAATTCATGTTAAGCTTGTAGTTATATTTGCAGAGTTGCTGCACCTCTTACCCATTTTGCTGCTTTGTTGCATACTTTTAACAGGCTGGTGTTCTATAAAATTATGCAACTGTGTGCATCAGTACTTAACTTTCTAACTCGAGCTTCTTTGAAAACAAACATGTTTCTTGTCACCTACAAAATTGACTTGTGACATAATTGGAGTCTAAAGCTCTCAAAATTAAGCGTATGTTGCTCTACAAAATCCAAAAGCAGCCAATTTATCACTACTGGTGAGTAGCTGAGAAAACTCAGTTCTGCCTATTTAAATCACATGCATTAGATTTTCATGTAGTACCTAGGCAATCTGAGGTAAAATTATTTTCTCTGCAACAACCTGAATAACACAGCCAGAGACTTCATCTTCAAGTAATAAAAGTACTTTTCTCCTTCTTTGATTCCTTAACTTTCTTTCTCACTTACTCACCAGTCTTCTGGGTTAACGCCAGGCTCAGGTCACGTGAGTAGTTGAGGCTTTGCTGTGCACCTTGGTGGTCAATGAAAAGGCTTTATCAGAATGAATTAGCTTCTATTATGAGCTGAGCAAGAGGAGCAGAATGGGAGTTTGATTGTGGACCTCTCACTGAACACACTTCTCAGATGCTGCCTCACCCTCTTGTTTTGCTTTGGACCTCCACCCACCTCCCCTTGACAAAAGTGATAGCAAGAGAGCGAGCTTTGCGCGATTGGCAGGGTGTCGGTCAGTGTCACACGAGCTAAAAAGCACAGTATTTAGCAGTGTAGGCATAGCCATGTACTTTTGTATATCCCACAGAAATGGATTGTGAGGGAAGTACTCTTAAGTTCATAGTTAATTAGCTTCTCAGTTTTCTGCTAACTGCTGTCTGTCAGAGCAATTTACTGAAAATCAAATCACTTTTAAAAACCCTGATCGTTCTGAAGTAACATCTTAAAACACTGTTCAGGTGCTGTCAAAAAGGAAGGTTCCTTAGGTTTCCACTTGTGTTATTTGAGGTGAGGCAGAACTACAGATTAATTAATGTCTTGGGCCCCTCCACCAGAACCTGAGCAGATTCAATTAATCTCTTGGTACTGGGTCTTCCAGAAGTACTCCAAGATCTTGCTCTTCCACACCCTGTGTGGATTACAAATCTATTTATGTGTACTATTGTAAAATATGCCAAAACTAATAATTCCAGAACTAGTAAATCCAGATATTGTTGTCATTGCCAAAAAATAAATGTTTTGATTTCTCAGATTAACCAGAATTTTTTCCCCTTTGCTGATATTCATGCGTATTTTCCTTTTTCACATGCAGAGCTGATACGTTAACGTGAGGCAACTTTAGCCCCATCCTGCTTTAGCAGCTTACTTTGCCCCCCTTTCTGGATTTTTTTTCTTTCTTACTTGTTTATGCCCAAGAAAGTGGGTACATAGCTGCTGCTCCTGGTTAATTAAGTGATACTTCATTTTCCATTTGGTTACTTTGGTTCCAATGAACTGCAGTGATTGTCCCAGTCACTGATGTTTTGTAAAGTTTACTGCATATTTTATGTCATTCAGCCAGATGATATTTTAATTGAACACTTTTTAAAATAGAAAATACTTGAATAATAAATCAAATATTGACTTCTGTTGACCTGAACAAAGGGGCAAAATTAGGAGTTTGTTCCCCTGTGGGATAATGGTTATGCAATCATTAAACTTACTTGTGGTTTCTGTTTTCTGTTGCTGATTATGACCAAGTTTGCTCACATCTTGTCAGCATGTGACAGACAGATTTATAAACTAATTGCCAGAAATGATGCCAGAATTTTGCAATGTTTTTTCATTGTGATGTTCTTCAGCATTTTGGCAGATCTTTCTCATTTTTTTCCTTCCCCTTTTCTGGCTCCTGGGATTGCTTTTTGAGCTGTTTGAGAGAACAAGAATTGTTCTTTTCAGACTGATATGCTACAAAGACTACATGCAGACTCAGAGAGCTAAAAAAAACTTATTTGTCCTTGTTGATGATGTGAAAAACAAAACTGGATTGGTGATAATACATATTTATGCTCTAACCATGCCATTAAAACTGGAGGCTGAGGGGAGAAAATGCACTTTCCTAAGTTTAGCTATCTGCATCAGAAGGTGAATTTAATCCCATGAGAAGTATGAATAGCAAATGTAAAATTAATAAGTGCATATGTAGTCTCTACATATCTGGTTAGCCCCCCGGTACCGGCTTGCGGCAGACCCATCATAGAAAAAAGCTATAGGATGGAAGGTAGTATTTTTTTAAAGATAATTTCTTTTTACAATATGTCGTGGTGTAGTTTTGCCTTGGACACTGTATCCTATGGTGAAACATGAAGACTCGCTATTTTAATTTTTCTGTGTGGCATCTGAGGGCTCTTACTCTGCCCATATATGTATTGCTTGTCCAGCACAGCTGTTTTCCAGAAAACTACTGGGTGGATGAGGAGAAGTATATGTGTCTACACCAGACCTTTGGAGTAAGACACACTTATTTTAGAATGCACCACTGCAGTTCAGTACTAGACTTAAATAAAATCATTTTGGTCTGCTGTTCCTAAAACAGAGGAAAATCTTCAGGCCCGTGGAGACTGCATGTTTCTAGTGTGTTTTTTGTTGAAACTCACTGTTGAGATTCAATGATGGTGACAAATGTATAAAGTCCAGCCAGCTTCTGAAATGTTTACATAAGTGCAAAATGAGAGTGGAAGAGAAAAAACAGTACAGTCAATAAAAAAGGTTTTACAATTATCTTTCTGTCTTTTATGTTGTCCCGTATTTAAACTTCATGTCTGTTACTGATATTTGAAGTTACTGAAGAGGAGTTCTTGACTATGTATCCTAAGTATTTAATGGTGTGTCCATCTAAGTAAGAATATTTGTAACTTTTTGTATCAGTTTTTCACTTGGCTTTGGCTAGGTCAATTTTATTTTCTTTTCATCTGTGTATTATCTTAAGATTTTTGCTCTGCTGTTACTGAAACATCTTGGATGCCTTTCTTTTAAAGTTGGGCATCAGGCAGCAAACACCTTGTGTGCTTCTTAGCCCTCAGTTAACACTTCCCTTCAGAGTCAGCGATGCATTCTCGGAGGGTAGGGATTTGCTGGATTTTTAATTGAACTGAGTTCAACTGTTTTGTAAAACATTATGATTTGCCTTGTCTCCTGCGTATTTATACTTTGTGGTCATTTTCATTGTCTGTAACCAACACGGGCATTTTGGAAAGATTTTTTTTTTCCATGTAGTTAATACCTGATTTGTCAGGTATTGTTGTGAAGGTCTTAACGCTGATGGTGGAACAGCACTCAGACTAGATATGCTTACAGAGGAGGCAGCTTATTTTGTATCATATCATTTTGTATTTTGTACTGTAAAAAAAATGAACAAAAATTTGATATTGCACATAACTGCTCTTTTGAAGAGCAGGTAGCACACAGCAGGTGTGTCTGAGCTCCACAGACACATACGCAAGCGGGTGATAAAACGTTATCTGGCCAGGTGGGTTTTTTGGGCGTGCTGATTGCTACTTTGCTTTACATCATAAAGACTTTCTAAGGAGTGATTTCATGTAACATCTTTAAAATACTATGGATGACATAGTACTGATGGAGGTGTACTAATATGAAAATACTAAATGAGCAATAACAGACACAGAATCACTTTTGTGTGTTCATTGCTAAGAATTACTTGAATTTAGATGGATATTATGTTGCTTCCTGTTACGTGCAGGGTAGTTCAAGAAACCAGGCTAAATATATTCATATTAAGTCATAGTGTGGGAGGTGAACAGACCATTAAAGACAGAAGGACTTGGAGGTACTAGAGGATGAGAAGCTCAACATGAGCCAGCAATGTGCCGTCACAGCTCAGAACTGTATCCTGGGCTGTGTGACCAGCAGATTGAGGGAGGTGATTCTGCCCCTCTACTCTGCTCTTGTGAGACCCCACGTGGAGTACTGTGTCCAGTTCTGGAGTCATCAGCACAGAAAAGATGCGGAGCTGTTGGAGCAGTTCAGAGGAGGGTCACAAAGATGATCAGAGGGCTGGAACACCTCTCCTATGAGGAAAGGCTGAGAGGGTTGGAGCTGTTCAGTCTGGGAAAGAAGGTTCCAGGGAGACTTCTTTAGTGGTCTTCCAGTACTTAAAGGGGGCCTTAAAGAAAGATGAGGACAAACTTTTTAGCAGGGCCTGTAGTGATAGGAAAAGGGGTAATGATTTGAAATGAAAAGAGGGTAGATTTAGACTAGATATAAGAAAGAAATTTTTTACAGTGAGGGTGGTGAGACACTGGCACAGGTTGCTCAGAGAGTGGTAGGTGCCCCATTCCTGGAAACATTCAAGGCCAGGTTGGATGGAGCTTTGAGCAACCTGATCTAGTTGAAGATGTCCTTGCTCATTGCAGGGGGGATGACCTTGAAATGTTCCTTTCAACCCAAACCAGTCTGTTTCTATGATTAAAATTCCTCATACGTTGTGGAAACTATTTGAATGTTTTTGTTAGCATTTTTGTAATTGGAACTGAGTGTCTTGGACTTTGCAAGTGAAAATAGGTGTTCCTCAATGGGAAATTACTATTTTAACAAGAGAGAAAGAATAATGTGGTTATGCCATTTATGGTTAGGGTTTTAAGTTCAGATGCCTTTGTATCAGCTCATCTTTGAGGGATAATACAGTAGAGTTTTCATAAATGGTTTTAGTAATGCATGGCTTTTTTGTCTTTTATTTTTGAAGCTTCAGAAATTGCTCACTATGGATCCAATAAAGAGAATTACCTCAGAACAGGCTATGCAGGATCCCTATTTCTTAGAAGATCCTCTTCCCACATCTGAGTAAGTGGTCAGTTTATTAACCTATCTGCACATCCAGAGATGCTTTAAAACTTAGTGCTTTCTCTCTACCATAAGTATGTTTGTGAATATTAAGCTTAATACTTACTGTCTAACAACCAAAGAAAGCTATAACCACTAAAATGCCATTTGTGGTTTTTAAAATTAAGTAGCATTCTTATTAATCTCTTGCTTTATGGAACTTTGATCCTATTAGTCACAACACTAATCTCGTTATTCACTGACAGGTCGATTATGCATGCTACAGATCTTTGTAGACAACTGCTAAGTGCCTGCAGGTCCACTTCTCTGCTCCAGAATGCCAGATGACACTAATTAGTTTACATATTTCTGTCTTGGGCTTTGTTGTAAATTCAGTGGGTGGGGGAAGTCAACTTTGTGTCTCTGTGCTGTCGTCCTTAACAAATTACATCAATTTTCTGTAGACACTCCTGCTTTTTTGTTTGCACAGGGAGATTTACAAAAGGAAGAAAAATTAGGGACAGTTAATTGATTTTGTTAAAAATTAAGCTCCCCTCTTAAAAGAATAGCCAGTAAGCATGACCATACACCTTTTTAGGAAAGCTATTAGTTCATTCTATTTATGATTCTCTACCATTATCTAGAGTAGAATGTATAAAATATGGTATGTATATATGTAAGCAATTAATTAAAAATGAAGTTATTTCACTAAAACCTACTGGATTATTTATAACAGCTCCTGACTATGATTTAATGCTGTCATGTGAATTATTTATGTTTGCAAAAACTGCTTTTAGGATCTTGTTTGGCTCTTTTATCAACTTTAGACTGGCATTTTAATGTGAATTCACAATAAGTAAAGCTAACAGAGACTTCATTATAAACAGGTTTTACGGATTAAGGGCAGGTAAATATTAGCTTGCACTAGCAGTAGCAAATTCATGTGGACCATGAGATATGAATTGACAGATGAAATGTCTAGTTATTTTTGAATTTTGGTTCAGATGGTTTTCTTAGTACTCAGTGGAGTTTCCAGGAGTATTTTAAGTTACTCCTGAGACTGAATTACACAACAGCTGGATTAAGATAGTGTTTTGTGCCATTGTGGATATCTAACAGGTGGTATACATTTCCAGCCACCAGTTTGGTCATCAGTTACCAGAAACCATCAATACTAATAGGAGTTTAAATGAGTGTGTAAGAAGATCAAAAAATAAGTGTGAATAGGTTTACTAAGTTTAGAATATATGAAAGTAAGACAGGGAAAACTTCCTAATCAGTTACAGGTATTAGATTTAGGCAACTTAAACCTAGCGTGGGAAGTATGAAACTTACAGGTCTAACCCTCCTGTTCAAAAACAGTGATAAAGAGACTTTTTTGGGGGGCAGTGTTTTTGCAGGTTGTCAAATCCCTTACCCAAAACGGGAATTTTTAACAGAAGAAGAACCAGATGATAAAGGAGACAAAGTAAGTACTGGAAGAACAGTATCATCATGCTTTACTGGCTTTCACACTATTTCCTGTTTTCATGTTATTTCATGTACTGCTTTTGAGTTGAAATTTTTCTTTGTGTTTAAACAATTGAGAAGAACCAGCAGCAGCAGCAGGGCAATAACCATACTAATGGAACTGGTCATCCAGGGAACCAAGACAACAGTCACACGCAGGGACCCCCACTGAAAAAAGTGAGAGTTGTTCCTCCTACCACTACCTCAGGTGGACTTATTATGACCTCAGACTATCAGGTATTTGTTCTGCTTATACATTGTGAATTTGTTTCTCATGTGTACAGAAATGTTTCTTTAAGCTAAGGAAGTATTTTTGTAAATGTCACTGTATTGACTGGAGGCTTTTTGCGTCTTTTAGATCTGTTTGTTGTTTTGCCTGTAAATTGATACACTGATGCTCTTCAGTTTAGCAATAAGGAGACTAGGATCAGAGATTATTACAATTACAAATGTATTGCCTTCATAATAGGAAATACTGATCGTGGACCAGGAGCCTTTTGTTCTGTCACCTAAAAATGCCATTCCTTATTTGAGCAAGCCTGTAATGGTAGGAGGCAAAGGATAGCACAGAAAACAAGTGGTGAAATAAGAAACTGAACAAGAGTGTTAGTTGGGCAAGTGGGTGGGAATGCAGTATTTTGGATTACAAACAGAAAGACTTGACATAATCCTGTCATAATCTCTGTTTTGAAGACCAAGGGAGACTCCTGGTTGAGTAAGCCCAGTATTACAGATCTGAAGAGACAGGTGAGATGGTGGCATTCGATGAGTGAGGAAGATGAGGAGCAGTGTATGAAAAAAGCTTGAGGAAAATCTGAAAACTGTGTTCTAGCCTTCTTGCATTTGAGCTTGTGGTCAAACATTCAGATTTCAGAAGAGTCTTGAGCAGAAGAATATCTGAGAGTCATTCCAGGGAATGATACCCTAGTTTGTGGGTCTGGATGAGGTTACTCCTGGAGGATGGGGAGAAGAGACTTAAGGACAGAATCTTTAGTTGATGCAAGCTAAGAAATTACAAAAGAGGAGCAAGGAAGACTTCAAATGGTGTGCGTAGGAGCAGTTAGAGAGGTGGCAGATTTTGGATGCCTGGGGAAGAGAAGATTTCAAGAGGAGGCATGCTGGTGGAAATGTTAGCCTGCAGGGACTGTTACATACTGGTTCACATAGAATGCATAGTACAGAAGGCAAATTGGAAGAGAGCCATGGATGAAATAAAAAGATGGGGAAGTCAGAAATTACTGATGATGTTTTCAGTCAAAGATTAATATCTACATCTGAGACCCTGCTGTTAGAAACACACTTAGCTATGCTTGTATTCTATAGCAAAATTTAGGGAGGGTTGAAGAAGGATGTCAATAAAAGTGCTGCTGTCAACTTGCTTATCAGTTTGACAGTGTTTCTCCATAAACACCAATGGACTTTGAAATCTTGCATTTCTGAGTTTGTTCCTGAGAGTACCAGCTATCTTCAAAAGCTGCTTGGGAGCATTACCCTTACCCTTACAGCATTGGCCAAAACTTTAAAGTACTAAAAAACGTAAAATAAGGTCATTTTCAGGAGCTCTATTGTGAGACCCTTTATGTAGTCCTCAAAGTTCCTTTGCTCAGGATATCAATAGCATATCAGTTTTCAAGTAATTCGCCTTGAACAATGTAAATTTTTAGAGCTGTTTGAAGCAGTGATCAGCCTTAGCTACAGTGTGCAGTGTGGGATGGCTCTAGGTATAAACACCATCGTTCTTTTAATTGGATTATGCATCACAGACCACTCTCTTACATGAGATCCATCCCTTTCCATTTGGCAATCTGCAGCCAATCACTGTTTTGGCCTTTTAGCTGGCTCTTTCTACCACTTTTTCTCTGTGTATATATTTAAGAAGGCAAATGCAGATGAAAAATCTCCATCTTCCCCTCATGCTGAGTCATATCTAAGGAGACTGACACGGAGGTTGCATGTTCTGTGTCAGGGAGCCCCATTTACATGCCCTGATTAAATGCCCTTCACCTCGTTTTGCTGCAGCTTGGCATTTTCAGCAAACTTCAGTTTCCACTTGTGTGAGCAAGAGCTGAGGTTTGCGTGTTGAGAAGTCAGAAGACTCAAATTGCCTCAGCATGAGCTGATGCTGGCTTGTTTTCAGCTCATCCTCATCAAAATTTTTGTGCACTCAGATACCCATCCCAGGATTGTAGCTGGGGACAGCCCTTATCAACAAACATAATTTCAGAATAGCTTTGCCTTAAGATAGTGATAACAGCTACCTTGCTATCTTAGGAGCTCTTACTGGTAACTTGGCTGTTCCTGACTAATCTTTTTCCTGTCTCTCTAGGAGGCAAAATGCCTGGTTTTTAAAAGTAGATAAAAAAAAATCTTCCCCCCAGTCTTGCAAGAAGTTTTTTTTTCTGATTAAGGGACCTGGAAAATAGGTAATCAAAGAGAGGAGACCTGAACTTGATGGCAGTAGAACTTAAAAAGCACTTAAAAGCTACCTACTGGTGGTTTCAGGTCTCCCTGAAAAAAATTCCTCACATTTTTTGCTTCTGATCCTGCAACTTGAGGAAATGGCAAACAAATATTACAATGCAGCCCTCTGTTTCAATCAAACACCTGTTCCTTTGTTCTTCGTTTAATTTGCTCAAGTTCCCCATATAAAGCCTGTGAAGAAGGATTGCCATCTCCTGGGCAAGGCATACTAAGACAGTTTCTCCATGCACTCAGAAGTCAAATTACTTTCTGCAGAGCAAGTTGACCTTGTATCCTTTCCTGTCATGCATAAAATAGTAGGCACATGGCACACAGACTTCCTTGCCTTCTCATTTAAATCTGCAGTGTGACACTTCCAAAGGCAATGTGACTAAATAGGCTGGAGCAGTTCCACTACTTCAAGCTTTTGCTTGTCATAACCCTCTGGGTGCTTAATGGCACTTACAAAGGACTGGATATTTACATATGTTCTTAAACAAAGCTATTTATTGTACTGGGAGTCATGAAAGAGTCTGGTGGTTTTTAATTGACTCCATCTTACAGTCAGAGCTGTTTTAGAAGTCAGCATGCAGAAGGTGTTTACAATTTACATGATTGGTCAGTTTTTAAATGGTTAAACTTGTGATAGTTCCCTACATACAGGAGCCATGCTTGGGCACAAAGAGCATTCAGGGATTTTAGCTCTCTGAAGTACATCCTAGATTTGTTACATGGTGAAGGGTGACCCAGAACTGTGGTGTGCTTCTGTTGACAAGTGACTTAGTCCATCTCTCAAGACTGAAGGCACATGTCACAAAAGCTCAGTCACTCTGTTAACGGTGCAGTTCAGCAGTGCTGGTTTGTTCCCTCTGGCATTAAGTGCTGGTCCAGCCATTTCTGTCACTTTACACCCCAAGAGAATTAGCTTAGTCCTGTGAGCTTATGGTAACAAGTAGAGTTTGCCTTTTTATTTCTGCAATCATCTCGGCATCCTGGTTATAGCTTCTGTTCTAAATGCTGAATGGCAGGAAAAAATGGAGTGGTTATTTATTGTTTTATGTTGCAACTGATAAATTCTGTAAAGCTATTTTAATATTTTACTTTTTCAGGATGTTAGGTTACCATAGTTTTGCATATTTAGGTCTCGATAGCAATACCCTAGTCCTGGCATAGTCACCTTTGAGAAGTTTCAAGACCTTTACTTGAAGCTGCTTTTGCCACAAATACTGATTATCATGCAATATGAAGAGTTCAGAAGTTACAGAGCAGTTTTTAAACACTGCAGAATTTGTGTGTGTGTAAATCTTAAAATAAATGTAAAACAGCACAGTAACGTACCAAAGTTTTGTTATTTTAATTAAAAGTTAAATTCTGCTAAATGATCGTATGCTTAGATTGAAAATCTCACATGCAGTCCTTTTTTTCTTTGTGATGCACAGCATGTAAATAACTTTCAGCTTATAATTGAAGTAGGCAGTTGCTGGTTTGCTCAGAGCTTCTTGCAATGATGAATGCTTCACTCAATAAGTAATTGTAGAAAGGGGCCTCCGGAGACCTTCTAGCCCAGTCTCCCACTTGAAGCAGGACTCTTGCTAATGCTAATTCAGGTCAGCCATGGCTTTGTTTTGCTGAGTCTTTAAAAACTCCATAGATGGAGACTTCATAGCCTCTCTGGGCAAGTTCTTCTAGTGCTATTCTGGCCTCTTTGTGATTTCCTCACACACTCGTCCTCTCTCTCCCCTCTCTACCTACTCCCTGCCAGTGTCCAACCTGAACCTCCCAAGTCACAACCTGTGGCTATTTCCCCCTGAAATAGCTGGTTTCTCTGAGAAGTGTGAAGCTGTTCCATAGCTCTCCTTCAAATATTTGTAAGGCTGCTGCTAGATGACACCTTAGCCTAACTAATCACAGCTCTCTCAGCATTTACTCCTAGGTCATACAGAAGGGTGGCAAATGCACCCTGTGTATAGGAATATCTCCAGAATAGTGCAGAGTGGCTCACCAGTGGTAGGATGCACCATTTGGGCCTCCACTGCAACACACCTTCTTGTGTGTTGAGCAAGGGGAGAAGACCACTGCCATGAGTGGTGTTAGCCTGGTGTAACATGCAGGTGTGTGTACCACAGCCATCTGCAGGGTTGGCTGGAGGTTTGACTGTGCTGGATGTAGATTCACAGGAGGTATTTGGGATGGACAGCTGCAGGGTGGTCACTGTCACTTTCTTATCTGGTATTCCTGATGTTCGTACCTGCATCTGCTGTAATCAGACTAAGTGAAAGGAAGCCTGGAAGTGAAGCTGAGTTGAGACTGTGTGTGCTTGGTACCTCTTGAAGAAACAAATCAGTACGTGACAGTGTCTTGCAATGTACGCGTTACAAAGGATTGTGTTTCCTCTGCTTTTACCCCTCTGCAGCGTTCCAACCCCCACGCTGCCTACCCCAACCCCGGACCAAGCACATCCCAGCCCCAGAGCAGCATGGGTTACTCAGCTACCTCCCAGCAGCCGCCACAGTACTCGCACCAGACGCACCGGTACTGAGCTGCAGCCCCAGCGTCCATGCACTGTTGCTGATGCTGCAGGACTGGCCCTGCCTGCCTGCAACCCGGCCTGGGCCACGGGATGCCCTCTACAACCACCCCTCCAACCCGGCCGGTCGCCACGACCCACCCCCTTCCACAGAGCGGAGCAGTGGCTCCCAAATTGTACCTGTTGGGGTTAGACTTGAAGAGAAAGTGCTAGCACGGTTTGTGTTGTGGATATGCTACTTCCATAGTTTACTTGACATGGTTCAGACTGATCGATGCATTTTTTTTCAGTGACAGTCTGTAGCAGTTGAAGCTGTGAAATGTGCTAGGGGCAAGCATTTTTGTTGTCGTATGTGGTGAATTCTCTTGATGTAACAACTTTATCTGACCAATAATACACAACATCTTTGAACTGGTACTTGAAGCATACACTATATGTTACCATGGCAAAAAAGCAAACTAACCGTGACTCCGATTGAGACAATTTTGATAGATGTTTATTTTTAGTGACTTTTGTGGGTTGGCTCATTTTCCACTTAGATCAAATGTTTTATGACCGACATGATTGCTATGATGAGGGTTTGGTTTTTTTTAAGGACATGAAAACATTTGTATTTTTTTCCAGCAATTACAAGTGTCCCAAAGATTTATTTCCAACATATTTTGTTTTGTTTTTAAATCTATGACTTGACTGGTATTAAAGCTGCTATTTGATAGTAAAATAATTATGTTGTCATTGATATAAACATGTTTGGTTCAGCAAACAAACGAAAATGATTGTCATAGACAGTGTTCTATTTTTTTTTCCTGTTGGTGTTAATGATTTGTGAGCATGCTTTGGGATTTAAAAAGCATGAATGATATTTCCTAAAAAGGTTTGGCATCCATTCAGATATTTCGTCATGATTTTGAGAACCAGCTTGGTGTAGTGGATTTTAAATTTTGTTCAGTTAGTTGTTTTCTTTTTTAATGTTCACACATTGTTTAGGGGTGCCATTCCTACAGCAGAGGATCAAGGTGTTAGGAAAGCCTTAGAGTTTATGAGGAAAAACTTACATACAATGTACTGTATCAAACTATTTTACATGAATGACGCAAGTATTCTGAATAAAAAAAAAAATCAAACATTGTTAAAACAAGGTGTTATGTAATAAATTTATTTTTCATAAATCTGCATATGACCTTCGCCTGTATTCCTTTTTATCAACACCACCATCCTGCTCCCCCATCATACATCTCTGTCTGGTTGTGTCCTGAGAAAGTGTCTAACATGGATTTTTCTTGCAAGTGGACAGGCTTCCCTTAACTGTTGTGAAGGATTTTTTTTTTTTTTTTTTTTAAATAGCAGGAAAAGCCAGTGCCTTGGTAAAATGTCATTACCCTAGTTGCATACATGTACCTGATCAGCTGGAGATACACTGAACGTGGCTTTATTATTATCTACATTTTGTAGATCAGCTGGCTCCTTTTCATCTGCAAAATTTAGAGATGCTCCTGTCTGAATAGTTCTTCTAAGGTTTCTGTTACTCATTTTTCTCTTGGTATCTAATATCACACCATAATTTTATGACAAATATATGCAGGGTTTTTCTCCTGCAAGTGTTTCATGTAGCGTGAGTATCAATTAGTGTGAGTCATTCAGATGCACTGAGCTGCTGATGGGGACAAAAGAAAAGCCAAATTGGTAGCCAGCCTGTAACACAAACCAACATGTGTGAGGTGAAGATGAAATTGTCTGAATGAAATAGAGGTTTAAGTACTCAGGAGACTTAAAACTAAACAAAAAATGTGAGTGCAGTTAATGCTGCTTCAGTAATAATGTCTGATAATCAGATAATTTGACAGGGGTGTTGTCAAAATCTGACTTTCCTTAGTTTCTGGAATAAAAATTAATATATAGGTGGGAGTGCCTTAAATTTCTTTTTGGTTTGTTTTTCAAATGAAAGCCTTTTTTTCATCCTTTTCTTAATTTTTATATATACACTCTGAACTTTCCTGTTTAGTATTTCTAGACTCTTACCAGCTACTGAAATTGTCAGAGTTGGAAGGGACCTCTAGAGATCGTCTAGTCCAACTCCCCTGCTAAAGCAGGATCACCTAGAGCACATTACTCAAGACTGCATCCAGGTGGGTCTTGAATATCTGCAGAGAAGGAGATTCCACAACCTCCCTGGGCAGCCTATTCCAGTGCTCTGTCACCCTCAGAGTAAAGAAGTTTTTTCTCATATTTAAATAGAGTGTGACAAAAGTAACTTCTGGGGCTAAAATACTGTTGGTCTTGATTTTTTCATCTCTTGATGCTTATTCATATTAATGCATAATAGTTAATATTATTTGTATTAATGCAAACCTTATTTGATACCAGTATATTGTGATGTCTCCAATACTTTGTTTAAAAGTAGCAGACTGGCTTTAATTTTGTTTTTGCAAAGGGAAATGCGCCCAACTGACAAAAAAAACTCTTGCCATTAGTTTGCACTTGAATTTAATTTTCCTGTTAAGAAGGTATTTGAGATGGAGACACAGCTGATCAACTTATTATAATAAAACTAAATTATATTTACATTTAGTTCTAAATAGCCTGCTACTCCGTTTGCAGTAATTTCATTCATTCTACTCCATTTTTAGTAGACATATTGCAGATTACCTTAACAGACTGAGCTCCTACAGGGAAGTGAAGTTTTAATATTTGACTTGTTCTGGTGTCTGAGTCAGCTGGTCCTTTGGGAGAAGGATTTTTTGGGTTTCTTTCTCTAGAACTGCAGAAAGAAAAGGTTTTTCAGTGCTTGGTATAACCTCTGGTACCTTCAAGATGGGGTATAATTTTATTGCAGATAAAGGTAATCTTGTCATATTAATGATAATTACAAATGATCATCTGCATCAAGTAAGTTTTTTAATACTGGTTTAGGAATACTGAGGGCAAGGCTCTGAATGACTATCCTGAATTGTTAAAAAAAAATAAAATAATCCTGTTCCTTTTTTCCTCTGTGCTTTTTAGGTGAGGGTCACTGAAAGGGGAGGAGAAAGAAAGCACCTTTGAGAACATTTCCTAGAGCAGTTGTAGATTCCCATGAGGGAGCTGGCAGCTTGGGATGCAGCGGCCAGTGTATGAGCTGAGCCTCTTTCCTCGCCTCTCTCAGCTCTTGTTACTAGGCTCAAGGACTTCAAAGCTTTTCATTTTTCACCAACTGTTATC
Organism: Apus apus; assembly: GCF_020740795.1. Lineage (NCBI taxonomy): Eukaryota > Metazoa > Chordata > Aves > Apodiformes > Apodidae > Apus > Apus apus. The sequence continues at coordinate 20,830,113 of NC_067282.1, forward strand.
TGGACCAAGCTGAGTGAATTCCAAATAGCTGGAGTCTGGGAGCCTGTCTTTGTTGCTATGATTAAAGAACACATTGTTTTTCTAGAATAGGCTTATGTTGAAAATGGGCTACAAGCTTAACTTAACTTGATTGTGAGGATAAATGTGCTGTGCACTTTCACCTTGGCATTCCCAGCAAGCCTAGCTTGTGGCAGCTCTGAATGCATTGTACTTGATAAGAACCCAGCTTATTTAAGGAGACGTGAGTAAGTTTTGCAGTCATAGAATACCAGGTTGGACGGGACATCAAGGATCATCTGGTCCAACCTTTCTTGGCAAAAATGTGATCTAGACAAGATGGCCCAGCACCCTGTCCCACTGAATCTTAAAAGTCTCCATTGTTGGGGAATTCACCACTTCCCTGGGGAGTTTACTCCAATAGCTGATTTTCTCATGGTGAAAAATTTTCCTCTTCTCTCTAATCAGAATCTTCCAAAAAGGGTTTTGGCATTACTGGTGGGGAAGAGCAGTCTGAGGAAGGAAATGGGACTGATTGTGTCCTTCCCTGTGTATCTATGTAAATCGGAAAGTGCTCACTGAATAGCCTGTGGTAGTGCCCAAGCAATGCCCAGCTGAGGGGCAGGCTGGTGATAGTGCAGGTTTTCCTTCAGCTTCCTTTTTCCTTCTTCTGAAGCCACTGCTGGGCAGTCTCTCCTGGGTCTGGAGTGATTGACCTCAAGGTGGCAAACTCCTTGAGCAGTTAGGTTGGCCTGAGTTGGAGAGGAGTAAACAAAACACATCTCTCAATTCCTTTTTACTTTCTTTATGCAATACTTAATTTATATGGGATTTTTGTTTCCATGCTTTGTTTTCTCTGGGGAGATACTTAATGCAGGTGGCAGGGATGTGCCATTGCCTGTTCAAACACTATTGCAGCCCTTGGTGTCTCTTTTTTGCTGGATGGGCTCCTTTCAAAAAAGAAAAGCAAGTTCCTCTGTGTTCCTTTGCTGAGAGCCATCGGCGTCCCAAATGTCTCATCAGCTACCATGCCCGTGGTAGCTTTGCACAAAGCTTTCTCCACAACATGGAGCAGGTATTTCTGTGAGACTGACCACTAGGATATTATTTTATCAAGTATTATTTTATTAAATGTTGTCAATTCTTGTCTTCCAACTGAAACAAGAAGATGACGGTATAGGAGACAGCAAAGCATGAGTGGAGTGTGTGTGAAGCATGCAGGAGTTAGCCATGTCACACGAGATGGCCTTAAGGCTCTGTCAGCAAAGATCTTGGAAGCTGTTCCTATCTTTTTCACATTGCTCTACATCTCTTGCCTGTTCAGAACCCATCAGAGGTGGCAGCTAGTGAGAACAAAGGTTGGAGTCAGTTGCAACTGAAGGTTTTATGTGAAGAAATTACTTGTGCTGTTCCCTGGAGTCCATTGATTTCTTTCTAAAATTGCTCTTTAAACGATAAGCATCTCCTGTTGTATGTCCCCCACCCCATCCTGGCTTCCCTACAAGGCAAGCTGTAATCTCTGCCTTTCATGTATAATGGCTGTTGATTTTATGAGCATGGTTAAGCAGTTTGCCTGCCACCGTCTGGGATAATGGCAGTGGGAGGGAGCCTGCAGGATCTCTTATTTGTTACTGTGTATCAGAAAAGAAAGACAGATTATTTCTTGGAGCCAGTGGGAAGTTGCAGACCTGCCATTTGGACTAAATGTTGAGCCTATTTTCTGCAGAAGGACTGAGTAGTGTGGAGCTCCCTACATGCTATTTTAGTTACACCCCTAAATAGAGCAGCCCTTTTTTGTTGGGTAGTGCATCTGTCTCAGCATCTTCCTCCAGGCTGAGTGGTTTCAGTGCTTCAGGATGCCAGTTCTGAGACAGTTTAATAGCTAGTGTCCCTTGAGACCAAGGCAGATGAGCTTAATTCAGTGTAATTTGCTTGTCACAGCTATGGATAAAGAACACTTCATGAAATGGTGTGTCAGACATCTGAATGACAGGCATGTACAAACTGCTCAAGCAGTAGAAGAGGTAGTGGGAAAAGGTGCTTGCATTTTGAAAGCAAAACAGAAACAAATCTGTTCCTCCCATCAGGACTCGTGATAAGTTTCTCTGCTTGAGGATTTTGAGCAGCCTTTATCTTGGTGGATGGCTTGAATGTTGGCAGAAAGCAGTTCTCTCCAGAGGACTGTCTTTAGAAAAAAGGATCCTGTGCTGTAGACCTTGGCACTAGCACTGACTTCGATGAAGCCGTTGCCCTAGGGTGGTGCACACCAGCTCCAGCCCAGGGTGGGAACCTGGACAAGCTCCATCACTGCTCTTTTCAGCCTGCCAGGATTAGGGTGTCTTTCCTTGGCCCTCCCTCTCCATTTCTGGTTTTACTTAGGTGGGCTGGGTACTCCACCTGAGCCAGGTGAGATGGAGAAGGAGCTGGTTCAGAAGTGCTTGTTATTTAAGCAGCACAGCACATCTTGGTATGTAACCCATAACAAGATGCCCACAGAAGCACCAATGATAGCCTTTACAGCATCCACTTCAAGGAAATGTTTCTATTTCCTGAGCCTGGGATGTGGGAAGGCCACCATGTGCCCTTGATTAATATTTGTGGGAGCTTTGGATTTTTACAATGCTTCACCCACTGGCTGAGGAGCAGCAGCCTCTGCCACCCCACCAGCTACATAAGCAATCAGCTGACTGAGGAAGGGAGGGAGATGAAATAGGGATTTGTGTGAGGAGAGGTCCTAGGGAACTGCTGAGATCACAGAAAAGCCTTGAGCAGATGCTTATGGAAGGCACTGTTGTGTCTTTCCTAGAGGCATTATATGAGAGGCAAAGCAGTATTTTCTTACCCCATAAGGTGTAAATAGCACTCCTGTCTTATGGGACCTCATCCCTCTCCAAGTCACTGTGCCAAAATCTGACCATGTCCTGTGTTTGTGTTTCTAGTTTATGCAGCGTTGCCTTTAATATCCACTGGCTGGTCTTCCCCCAGGACGCTGGCAGGGTCTGCACAGAACTATTCTTATTGATCAACTTTTTAAGTTCATATTCTTTTAATAGAACCATAGAATAATTTAGGTTGGAAAAGATCTTTAAGGTCATCAAGTCCAACTGTTCCCCCAGCACTGACAAGACCCCACTAAACCATGTTCCTCAGCATCACATCTGCACATATTTTAAATACCTCCAGGAATGGTGATTCCACCACTTCCCTGGGCAGCCTGTGCCAGTGCCTGACAACCCTTTCAGTGAATAATTTTTTCCTAATATCCAATCTAAACCTCCCCTGGCACAACTTGAGGCCATTTCCTCTTGTTCTGTCTCTTCTTACTTGGGAGAAGAGACCAACCCCCACCTCACTACAACCTCATCTCAGGTACCTGTAGAGAGAGATAAGGTCTCCCCTCAGCCTCCTTTTCTCCAGACTAAACAACCCCAGTACCCTCAGCTGCTCATATGACCTGTGCTCCAGATCCTTGCCCAGCTCAGTTGCCCTTCTCTGGACACACTCCAGCACCTCAATGTCCTTCTTGTCGTGAGGGGCCCAAAGCTGAACACAGGATTCGAGGTAAGGCCTCACCAGTGCCAAGCACAGGGGGACCATCTTTTGCTGTTTACGGTGTTTCTGAAATGTATGTAGGAACCTGTAAGGCTTCCTACACAAGCCAAGTTCCACCGTAGTGAGCTCTTCCCGTTAACTGGGTAGTGAAGACAATAGAATAAATTGTTTGGCATGATTCACATTCACTTCAGCCATGTATTTCTGTAGATCTGGATCAGAATATGGAGATTAGCAGCAAGCTTTGAAGAAGGATTCCTTGGGGATCAGTTCTGAGTTTGGGTGGCAGGGATGGTCATAGGGGCAGCTGTGTGCTCTGAGGCGTGCTTATACAGAGCCATGGCACTCCTGATGTCCTCTCTGCACAGGCTTCAGGCTTTGCCATGGCTCTCTGCCTTGTCCTTCCTTCAGAAAATCAAAAAAAGGTGAGAGGAGTATCATGTCCCACCCCAGGAACTTAAAAATCCTGATATAAACTCCTGATAAATGTTCCACTGCCACCAGCCATGCAGGTATGTAAGATACCCACACAATTTAATTGCACACCGGACAAAACTAGCTGGTTGGAAAACCCCACCCCAGTTGATTTGGAGACTCTTCTGGGGTGGGATTTTCTCTGGGACTCTCTCTGCTGGCAGAGCCCTGCAGGGACTTGCGAGGTGGAGCAGCCTGTGCCTGCTGAGTGCCTGGGGCTGACGAGGAGCTGCTGGATTACATCTCATCCAGCCCTTACTCCCTGGGTGAGGAGCTGGGGCTGTCACGCTTCTCCGGCTCCCCGGGAGGCGCGGGCGTCACTGGTGGGGTCTGAGGGAGGGTGGTAGCCACAGAGAAGTGCTGGTGAGTTGTGCTGGCTGACCTGCACCCTGGGGCACAGCGGGATGGCCACGGCTTGAAACACTGCAGGGACCCACTGGCAGAAGGGCCAATCTGCTGGAAAACCTCATTTTCCCCAACTGGGAAGTTGAAGAGCACGTGGATGCTCAAAGGCAGATCAAACTGCCCAGAGGGGGACTCAAGGAGGAGACCACCTGATGGCCTACAGCTGGCTGGCTGAGCATCTGCTTGCTTGTGTTGCTTGAAGTTAAGAGTTTCCTGTGAGCTGCAATCCTGTTCTCAGCCTTCATGCCCTTGTCTGGCAAATTCTCAGGAGTGCAGCACCCCAAATGTGTACAGTGAGATGGAGCCACTGGGGAAACTGGTGACACAGGCACCAAACCTCGCTCTGACAAGCAGCGAGCAGGGGTGTGTGTGTGTAGGATGGAGAATGGTCAAAGTATGAGAGTGGGAGTTGGCTCTTGGAGTGATTTTAGCTTCCACCAGGAGAGAAAACAGTGAAAATGAATCAACATAAAAGACAAACATGAAGATTTGTCTGCTGTATTGGTTTTCTTTGGGGGTGGGGGGTTTAACAGAAATTTGAAAGTATGAAATCAGTTCATTTGGAGCAAGAAATACGGTAACTGAGGTTTAATGAAGTAACTCATATGATGTCTATAAACAGACAACATGCACATACCTCAAAGGAAGGGGGAAAATCCAAGCTGGAATCAATCACAGAATCATAGAAGGCCAGGTTGGATTGGACCTCAAGGATCACCTGGTCCAACCTTTCATGGCAAAAATGTGATCTAGACAAGATGGCCCAGCACCCTGTCCCACTGAATCTTAAAAAGTCTCCAATGCTGGGGAATTCGCCACTTCCCTGGGGAGATTACTCCAATAGCTGATTGTCTCATGGTGAAAAATCTTATTCTTGTGTCCAACCAGAATCTTCCCAAAAGAGGGTTTTGTGGACAGCAGGCAGTAATATATAGATGTCACTGTTATCAAATTTACAACTTACTCCTTAATTAAGGGCATTTTCAGACAAAAAACGTTAAACATCCACACTGAAAACCACTTCCACTGGAAACCTAATTCACTGATAGTAAAAATTACTTTCCTTGAGAGGGACAACTTACTTAAAACAGGGTAGTTCATGCTCCTTGCATTTACAAATTCACCTGTGTTGATCCTTAGCAATACTTAACAATACCAGGATTTTAAAGTCTTGATTATGCTAGTTATTTATACAATTTTCATTAATATCCAAAAGCAATTCAGAAAAAAGTCCTGTGCATAAGGAGCGGGGATCCAGCAATGCTACAGTGAATATGCCTTTTCCTGAAAGGTTACTTAGGTTCATGGTGATGTATCAGGGCAAATTACTGTATATATGGGATTTTTCCTTTTTGTATTTCAGTGAACCTTTTATCTGAAAATAATTCAAACTTTGACCTACTGAAAATAATGGAAAATAGGAGGATTTAGCAAAACAGGATTTTTGCAGAGATTTTGGTCGTTTCTCAACAGGCTGAAAAACAAGCTAAATGCATCTGTTCTAATCTGAGGCCACTGATGGTTCCTGTTGAGTTCTGTACCTGGACAGAAACGCACCAAAGGGGAGGTAGTTCTGTGTTGCTTTCCCTGCAGAAGACCAGCACCCACAGGAGAGACTGTGCACACTCCTGGCCAAGTTGTGGGGGATGATGTTGTACCTTAATCTCACAGGCCTCAGGCTGAAGCTCTGTTACCTTACAGCATCAGTGGATTAGAGTCAGCAGATACGGTTTGGGATAAAACATCATCAAACTCCCTCAGACTTCCAACTCAGGGTGATTGCTAGATGAAAAAAAATCCGCTAAAAACCCAAGACCTGTCAAACCACAAGGCAGGGACAGAAATGTGCAGGTATGATGAAAATACCAAAGGTGAGGTAAGAGAAATTAAAAGGAGTGTCAGCATGAAAATAAACTAGAGAAAAAGGCAAATGAGTGGTCTGGAGATGCTCTTCAGGTGCACGAATCCAAGGGTGCTGCAGGGCAGGCAAGAAAGTGGCATGGGCTGGTGCTGGGCAGCACCAGGGTCTGCTGCTCCCCACCATGCTGGGGGCTGAGCATGCAGCCAGGTCCCCTTCACATCCCCAAATAACTTCACCATTTCCCAGTCCTCCACCCCTCCCAATCACACTCAAATATCTCACAAGGACAATCACCATCTCTCTTACAGCTGGTGAGTTGTGGGGGCAGTGCAGTGCCTGGCAGGGGCACATCAGTAAGTGACCCCAGGGAGAACATTGTCCCCCCGTGCCAGGGCTGGGCAGAGGCAGGTGTTGAGGATGGGTGGTGACACTGCAGTGTGGTACCTCTGGAGATCATCTAGTGCAACCCCCCTTCCCTTGAGCAGGTTACACAGGATGGCGTCCAGGTGAGTTTTGAATGGAGACCCTACAACTGCTCTGGACAGCCTGTTCCAGTACTCCATCATCCTCAGAGTAAAGAAATTCCTCCTTATGTGTAGATGGAACTTCCTATGTGCAAGTTTGTGCCCATTACCTCTTGTCTTGCCACTGAAAAAAGGCCAGCATGCATTGCTGCTGGATCCTGCACCATATGAAGGAGGATCTGGTATCAACAAATGTAGCTCAAGCTCCATCTCCAGCTCTTACATTCAAGTCTCATACAGAGGGTGTTATTCCTAACAAATACTTCTGGTAGTAGAGCTTCCTTCAGAGAGGGCTGCTGCCCTCCCCTTGGTGCCTTCTCCAGGGGAGAAACCCGCTTTAGCTACTTCAGGTATCCAAGCACTGATATATAGTATCTGTTCTGTGGGAAAATGCCTCAGGGTGAGATGTGTTTAATAGAGAGAGGCCAATATGTGAGTGATTTATCTAATTTTCTGAAGTTCATGCCTGTAATTCAATAACCCCATGAGCTACACTTAACTGTATTCAATAAAGATGAGCTAAAGGAGATGTTTGTGCAGGTGAAGGATGCAGGAACTGAAGGAAAGGATGTTATAAATAAGTGGGTTTGAAGTAAACAGGGAGCTCAAGCAGAACCCTTCCCCAGGATAGATGGCTTTAGGATCATTAAACCAGTACAAATGGTTCTGTGAACTGCAGAGATTTCTTCATCTGAAAGGAAAAAGCTGTGGGAGAGACTTTCATTAGGGAGAAAACGCCACCTTGCGCTCCATCCATGACCCAAATCCTGCAGCAATCCTTTGTGAGCTGTTATCTTGGGGAGCATCCCTGGCAGAGTGTGCCGGATCATCTTGAAATAAGGTGGTGTTACAAAGGGCACAGGCAGGTGGGTTTACAAGCAGCCAGAGGACAGAGGTATAACAGCCCACAGCTTCATTCTCCACCTGCTTTGGAAAACCTTTAGACACACAAAGTGCTTCTTTACAGACAGTGCCACATGCAAACTATGTGATGGCAAGACAAGGGAATATGGTCTTTAAATAGATTCCCAATGGGAAACTTTCATGGAGCAATTTCTGCTATGCCCATGCATCAGTTTTAAACAAGGAATGCAGGAGCTTCCCTGTGCTCAGGTAACTGTGTTGTTCAAAGAGTCCAGGGCACCTGGGGAGGTCCCACTTAATGGTAAATATTCAGAGAGAAAAGCCAACCTAGAATAACAAGAATTCACAGTGAGACTGGCCACATTAATTGAAACAATCAAGCTATCCCCTTTTTGCTCTTCACACCTTGTGATTTTCATAAACATTATGAATGCATGACTGGTTGCTTTTAAGCTGGACAATTTGTGTCCAGTTAACACCAGCAGCACCCAAAAAGGGGGTGTGAGAGCAGTGCTCAGCAGCAGCCTGGGGGGACTCACAGGTGCCAGAGCCTCACACACTGGCACATGTCCCCTTTGCAGCTCCTGGCAGACTTGCTGCCCCTCCACAGAGCTCCTCTCCCTTCCCACCTCCCATCCATATCTCCTGCAGCTCAGCTAATGTGACAGCTCATTAAATACACTACAAGCCAGGTGCTTATCCTTTGAGATGGACCTGGGAGTTACTCACAGGTTGCTCCTGCTTCCCAGCAGTGCTGCTGGCTGGTGCCAGGTTTCATGGGCTGCTCCCATGTCCAGACCTCATCTTCAAATTTTGCCCTCAGATTAAATCACCTTGATGCACTGCAGCAGCAGTGAAGAGGAAAAGCTGAGCACAGCTGAAGCTGGGTTTATATTTTGTCTGTGCCATCCCTTCACAATCCCAACTGGAAGGGTGACCGAGTTCTCTGATGCTGTTCATTTTGTTTAGTTACATCTTTACAGTGTGAAGGCTCCTGACCTTGCTCAACAAATCACCAACAAATGTAATTAATTTAAAAGGATATCCCAATATATATGATGTCTTCCATTTACAAGTTTTCCCTAATTATTTCCCTTTTTGCAAAAGTGAAAGCTGCTGTTCTCATGCAATGGCATGGATTTATGGGCTAGGAAAAGCAACCTAGCTCCTGAATTCCCACGGACACAGAGAACCAGTTGGGAGCTACTCACTTCCAAACTGCTCAGGTACCTCCCCTCTGCTGCTTCCAGGAGAAGCTGTATATGGTCACCCCTACTGCCCTGGCCCTACTGTTCTCTTGGTGAAATCCCTGGGCCCAGAGACATGTTCATCACTGCAAAACTAGGGCAGGAAGCAGGAGATAGGTGTCTATAAATCCTGGAGCCTCATTTGTAATGAATTCTTCAGGATCCCAGTGAAACACCAGTGTTCACTACCACGTGTCTCCTGCAGAAGAAAGGTCCCCTTTGCCAACTTTGCCACGTATTGGTTCCCCCATGCCCTCTGGGGGAAGGTTATACAGGACCTCTCACTTACTTGGTACAGGGTACATCCCTAGTCACATTCCATTTATAGGGAAATGGGAGGGGAAAAAAAGAACCTTGAGAATTTATTTGCTGTTCTGGAATAACAATCCCTGAGATGGTTGAAAATAAAATGGAGATTATGAAATTGAATGACTGACATAGGAAAGCAAGCAGAGGTAGACATGTCCTACTGAAGTTGTAATTTAACATGGGAAGTACGGGGAAAAAAAGCTTAAGGGAAGAGCAAGAATGATACCTACTGCTAAGGGAAGGTGGTGATGGAGAGGGAGGAAAAATACCTGTAAAGTGATTTGTGAGAGTCACTTGGTATTTTGTTCACACTCCATGTCCTATCCACACTGGTGGCAAATTGCCTCTCCCAGCTGCTTTGGGCTGTGGCAGCAGCCACGTGGTGTTGCTTCTGGACACTGACTGGGTGACATTTAATTTGGTATAAATTACAAGTGTTACAAGTGAATGAGCAGTTTGAAATTCATGGATTCATAAACTGTAAGGCCAAGGGGGCCATTACCATCAGCCGCTCTGACCTCTGGTATAAAACCAGCCATAAAACCACAGCTGGGAGCTCCCACATCCAGCCTGGCAGTTTGTGCCCAAGTGGGAGTGAATCTGTGAGAAAGACACTCGGTGTGGGTTGCTGAGGGACCAGAACTCTTTAATCACCCAGCATTCAGGATTTTATTATTCTACATATTTATAGGGGTTGGTTTATTCAAATCCGTTGAGAGAGGGAGAGAGATTTCCCATTTTTACTGTGTCTTTCATATTCCCTCAGGTTTTTCCTTTGCTTTGGACTCGGCTGGTGCAGGCAACTGGGGAACTGCTGCTGGGGGCAAGTGGGGTGACAATAGTGACAATAGTGTGTGCTAGCAAAATAGTGAACAGAGATGCTAAAAAGGCAAGTTTAAAGTACCGAGAAGAGGATCAGTACTGGATACAACATGCACTATTTCTGTGGATTTTGAGTGAAAAGGCAGCTGGGACAAACATTAGGGGGTTGTTTTACATAAATGGCAGCTACAAACATTTCAACAACCAAAGAGAAAGACAACCAAAGGGAAAAAAACTCTCAGTGAGGTACCTTCTGGAAAGACTGAAGAGCAAATGTGACCTAGAAGAGGTTTTCTACCCTCCAGGGACTTTGCACTCTCTTATTGTTTCCCCTCCTGGTCTGTACAGCTTTGTTCAAAAACCTATTTGGAAACCTTTTGGGAAAGCATCAATGCTAGTCTTTGTTTGAATGAGCTGAGAAAAATGTACTTTCCAAACCATTTGTGCCAAAAGGCACAAAAATTACCTTGGGAGGTTGTCCTGGGCCCAGGGCTCAGGCAGACTTGTTCGTTTGCATTTAGCTGTGGTGCTGTAACATGTCCCTCCAAATTGTACAGTTTCACCCCACCCAATTGAGGATGTTTGGAGTTCTTGCTGAGCTGCTTGGCTCCTTGGATTGGCTGGGCCAGGAGGTGTGGGATGCCAGGGCCAGGCATCTCCTCCTTCAGCCCTGGAGAGGACCAAGGGGCAGGGAGGCTGCCGTGCAGCCCACGTGGGGTGAGCCATTTGGCTGCCCTTGCTGAACCTTACAAACAGATGAGCTCAACGCCAAGGAAAGTCCCTTCTAAAAGTGGCCAGAAAAACAAAAACTGACAGCTTTGTGCCACATGCTTTGGAAAATCCCTCACAGTGCTCCAGTCATCACAAGAGCTCTATCCCAGACAAGCTGAGCATCTGTCTGTGCCTCAGCCCAAGCTTTTGGTGCCAGCTCCATCTGTGGCAGTGATATGTTGGAACAGAATTAAGACATACAGTTTCTTCAGTACATCCTCCAGCACTGGCTGCTGGATCTTTGAGAGGGCTGTGGGCATCAGAAGCACTGGAGCCTCCACAAGGGCTGAGAAGACCTGGCTTGTTTATTCCAGTGACACAAATACTGGGGAGAGAAGGAAGAAACAGGACCTGGTGCTGTGTGTACCACAATGGGTTGCACAGGTGGGGTGCTCTCCCTGCTCATCTTCATCCTCTCCTCCATCTGCTCTCCTTTCTGCTGTTGCCAGTTCTTGTTACAGCTCCCCAGCCCCTTCCCTCCAGTGCTGCCCACACTCTTGCCACACTGCTGCCAGCAGCAGGAGCTGCGCTAGAAACAGCAGGTGCCCCAGGGGCTGGGGCACCTTTGCCTCTTCTGTCCCCTCCTCTAACCCTGCTTGGTGTCTCTGCTCACTCACTTTGCTTCATTGCTAATTTTTGAATCTTTAAAGATTTCAGCTTTGATTGTCAAGGTGAATGGAAACAAATGCATCTCACATCAAAAGGCTCCAGCTGTGCTGCTGTGCTGCAGGAGTCGGGGGGGGTGAGCACAGTGTGTTTCTCTGCATGTGGGTTGGACAGGTTGCAGCCACAGGGTGACCTTCATGTGGTGGGTCAGGGAGAACTGCCCCCAGCCACATGAAACTTCCTATTTTAGAGGAGCAGTCACCCTTGGCCAGACCAAATGTCCCTCCAACCCCACAGCTTGTCCCTACCAGCAGCAGATACCATGGGAGGAGAGTGAGGACTGGGTGAACCTGGTGCAGCACCACCCCAGCTTCTCCTCCCCACCTCTAGGGACCCAAGTTAATGTCTCTGTAGGCAATAGCCTTTAGGTTAATTTTCTTTCAATATTTTTTCCTGCCATGTTCTGAAGCTGTGGTCCAGCACTGACTGTCTCCTGTGGCTGAGCTCCATCATGTAACAAAGTTATGTGAAAGCACCTCTCCAGTTTGAAGCTGCTTTCACTTGACATCTCCAAGGCATTCACCTGGAAGAGGCAGTGAGTGGTCATGGCCTATTTGCCATTCCCAGGCCTCCTCCATCACCTCTTCTGGCTTTGGGAACACAAAAATATTCAGGATGTTCATAAAATGTGTTATAGACAAATGATTTGCTGAGTCCTCATCTAAAAGGGGTCAGTGGACACTTGTAGCCCCATTAAGGGGTACACAAAAATGCATTAAAAGATCAGAAGACAAGGGTGAGATGAACAAGAAGATTGACCCAGGGCTGCTGATGGAACAAACTGGAGACAAAACTGTCTGGCTTCTAGAAGCATGGAAGATATTTTTAGACCTAACTTTGAAGTGCTTCAGGTCTGCAATTGGGTGACTCAGCTGCCAGTGCTGTTTACTTTTGTTCTATATTCAAACTGGGCAATTACAGCCCAGATTGGTGCTGAAAAGCAGGATCAGCCTCTGTGCAAGGCTGGTCTGGGATGGCTGTGCTGGGGGCTCTGGGCAGGCAACATCAGAGCACATTGGCAGCCCCAGGCAAGGGGCTCTAGGCAGGACCCGGGCACACACCGGCTTCTCTCCAGGCTGGGTGCCACAGGAGAAGAGCTGCTTCCCTGGCCAGCTGGGAGCTGCAGCATTTCCCAACCAGGCAGCTGGGTCTCCTGGAGTGACATGGGCATGTCCCAGCAGGCCAGTGCAGACCCAGCCTTCTCTGTGCTTCTTGGTTTGGCAAGTTTGGTTGGGAACTTCTTCCCAGAGCAGACATCAGGTGGAGATCTACAAGGTCTGCTATGGTGATCACAAGAGGTTAGAGCTAGCAAGACCTGTACAGGATTTGTAAGACACTGTGGTGAAGGTACCACCACAGCCCTGAGTCCTGCCAGGCCAGTGTTCGCTTGTCTCATGGGCAAACAGACCCGTGCTCTCACACCCCTGGCATCTTCTCCTGGAGGAGGGACCACATGTCCCAGCACTGCCACAGCCAGCACAGCTTCAGGGCAAAGGAATGTTTTTGGATTTGGTGTGTAAAGCACCAAGTGGGAGCTCTGCCTCACTGGTTCCAGTCCTCATCAGCTGCAGGTGATCAGCTCCTCCAGGTTCACTCATGAACTGAGCAACCTTGTCATCACCTTCCTGTCCTCCTTTTCCTCTGCCGGCAGTTATATCCCCTTCTAATTTCCAGCCCATCCCCACTGGAGACCTCCTCATCTGAGATGGTTTGGTGCCCATGTGTCCTGCCTGCTGCCCTGCCTGCCCCGCGGGCAGATGAGCTCCCACCGCTTTGCTCGGCATTTCCAAGCGCCCGTCGGGGCAGCAAAAACGCTGGGGAAGCCGGAGAGAAGCACTCGGGTGTAGTACGGGATCGCACCGTCAGAGGGAGATGAGTCCCTGTGGATTTTGCGGGGGGAGCCGTAGCCCTGTGCTGAGCAGTGGGTGCCCGTGGGAAAGGTGGGCCATGGCGGGCACGGAGGTCTGGCAGAGAAAAGAAGGAGACATTGCAAGATCCCTCACCTGAGGAGCGTGATGTTGTTCTGTGAGTTTATCCCGGGAGGAGGTTGTCAGTGGGTCTAGGAAAGGCTGCTACACCCCCAGGAGAATTTCAGGTATTCCAGTGTGTTCCAGAACAAAAAGGGTTTTGAACACTTCCAACCGAACTATTTCAAACATGATTCTCTGTGAAGCCAGTCTCTAATAGCCCAACAGCAGAAAAAAATTAAAATTGTCACAAAATTAGCCTTCCTCCTCCACAGGGAGGAACATTTTTCGTAACATCTGAAGTGCACATTTTGAATCATGTTAAACTTGAACTGAATGAAAAGGGGAAAAGGTTCAACCAAGAAGTAGGTACCAGTGCAGATATCTTGCATTATCACCCTGTCACCCCTGGCTGTCTCCTGCAATGGCACCATGTTCCCCAGTGTTCATTTCTGGAAGATTTGAATTCAGGGACAAGGTGTGAGACATTCTGAAAAACGTTCATTAAAGTGCTGAACTATTTCCCACCTCCTCCTCCTCTTTCCATCACACTTCTTTTGTTTGGTTGGTTTTTTGTTTTGTTTTGTTTTGTTTTGTTTTTTTCTTTCTCTTCAAGCCTTGTCTCAAGAGGGTAAGGAGCAGAATAACATGAACTGCCTTTTTCTTCCAGCCCACATCAATCTCCTGAACTGCAGACATTGATCTTGCCAAGACTGAAGCTGGAAAGGCCCTGAACTTGGCCAAGTTCAGAAGTTTCTGCAACAGCCCGAGAACAGGCTGTAGTGTCCAACATGGGACACCCACCTCTCCGCCCTCTGCACCCTGGCACTAGCAGCAAATGTTTGCAGCCACTAAAAAGCTTGCTTGCTGTTGGCTGCTTGGCTCAGGGTGATCTGCATGGCCTCCTAAGCCTTGAGGAACAGGGCAGAGGGAAGGAGAGCAGCCTGCTGCAGTGGAAACCTCTCAGCATCTCTGCTGGGCAAGGGTTTAGGGCTTCCAGGCCTCTGGGGGGAGGCAGCAGGACAATGGAGACTTCAAGAGATGCTGGAAAAAATCAACAGGCCAAGCAAGCAAGAGGGATGGGACTGGGGAAGTGCTTGAGGGTGGGACAGGGAGGAGAGAGTGGAGCAGGTCCTGGGAGCCTGGGATCTTGTGCCAGGAGGTTGCAGAGTGCAGCAGGTCCTGGACAATGAGAGATGAGGCAGTGATAATGTTGCAGCCCTTCAGTTTAACATGGAGCACTGGTGGGAGACTGAGGGATCTGAACAGGTAAATTAGGTTATGATTGTACTTGATGATCTTCAAGGTCCCTTCCAACCAGGATGACTCTGTGATTCTATGATTCTCTCAGCTCTCAGAGTACATTACTGCAAAGCACGAAGTGGAGACTGAAACATTGTATCTGGCAGCAAGTTTGCTCAGGGTAACAAAGACAAACTCAGAGATTTCTTCCAAGGGCTTCACATGACCCTGCAGCTCCTACGTGATGTAACGGAAGTGGCAGCAGACCAGAGACACCAGGACAGCACCCACAGCACTTCACAATTCTTCTGTTGCACCTTAAAAAAGAACAATGAAAGAAAACAACAAACGAGGCTGACTGGAGCAGCAGGACAGATGGAAATAACCAGCAGTGACAGCATGTCCTCATCTTTCCCTTTCCCTGAGGTAAGAGTGAGACAAGCCTAATCACTCCTGAGAGATCCATCAGCTACAAGTATTCCCCAAGCACTTTGGCTGTCACAAGTGGTGAACCCTGCAGGAAAGGTAAGTAGTTCAGTGTTCATTGACTTGTCAGTCAAGTGAGACTTCTGCACTGCTTCTCCTGGTGCTGCAAAAGAAGAAACAGAACAGCTCGAGGATGAGTCTAGGAACAACCACGCTCCAAGCAGGACATCACATGGGACTTCTGGAGAGCAAAAGGAGAGTGACTAGCAGTTTCCCTTGGCTCTTTCTCAAACAAGACAAAGGAACAGGAATTGTAAGTGTATTTTGCCAAAAAATGGGACTCTAGGTAGGATTCTTCAAAGACTCTCAGAGAGAAGAAGCTTTCCAGGATACTCCCACAGGCTTTGCAGAACATGCTGTTAATCTGTTCCCTTCATCAGATTGCTCTCCAAATGGTTGCCATCTCCCTGCAGGAGTTTCACTAGGTCACAAGAAGTTTCTACTTCATCATGTTGGGAATAAATCAGCAAAGGGCAGGCCTGGACTTGCCTTCTCTTTATGGGCAAGAAGGCAGAGTTGTGAACATACAGCTAAAAACCAAGATCCCCCGAGCAGTGCCACTTCTAATATCTCCCTAGAGAAAGTGGCAGAGTGAGCAGCCTACTGGGAAGTTTCTGAAAAGGTTGGATCACCCCATTCCTCTAGTAAGCACCTACTCAGGTCAGAACTCCTTTATGTTAGATGCTTTGCAAGAGCACAATTGCTTTTCCAAAGAACTGCAGTTCCTCTAGGCAAGACAAAGAGATGGAAGGACACTGGCCTACATCGCAGATGGTGTTTCCAGACTTACCAGGCTCCTCCAGGGAGCTCCTGAAGCTCTTACCCCTCCTGGTTTATCTCAGCAACCAGTGATGAAGTGGTGTCAAGTGGTCTGAGTGAATTTCCCTCCCTTCTGGAAGGAGAAAATAACGACTGTCCCCTCATTTGACAGTAGAGACCTATGCAGAAGAAGGACCAGGACATCAGGATTTATTAGTCCCATGGCTCACACAATTCCTTCATTTAAGTGATTAGAAAAAATATTCTTGGCACTCCATGGTCTGACTGGATGAGGTAACAAATCTTTAGCTCTTACTGACTTCACTTTTGTATTTCATTTCCATGGCCAGCTGAGAAAATCCCCATTTTAATTTTTATTTTTTAATTCAGTAAAACATATTCATTATGATTCCATGGAGTAAGAGCTTGCATCAGATGGCTTGCAATATCACCTTCTGCTTTCTTCTTGTATTTCTTTTTGTATTGCTTTCTGGGTTCCCATCTGGAAAATAAAAAAATAATATAAAAAAGAAACAAACAGACCACCCTAAACTTCATGGTGTAAAGAGTTGCTGCCTATGCTGAGGTGCTCACAGTACGGGAGAAGCGACAACACACAAACACATTCCAGGGGCCCACTGAAGAGCCCCTGATGTGGGCCATGGCTGGGGCTGCCTGGGAGCTGACACCAGCACCACGTTTCTCTCTCAGAAACACACCATTTTCCAAAACACGTGGCCAAGATGGAACTGCTGGTCCAAGCCCTGGAGAGGACCTGCCCAGAGCAGCAGTGAGAGGTGGCAGCGCTTGGTCATTCTGCAGAAAGTTGAATCATCTGGATGGAGGAAATAGGGGTGACTGACCCTTCAGTGCAGGCAGAGCTCTCATGTACAGCCCCAGCACCATCTCCCTCTGGCAAAGGGGGAGAAGGAGGATCTCCCCAGCACCCACACAGATTAAAAAAATCTAAAATTCAACACCTATTGCCTTTTGACATTGAATTGCATCTTGGGTGGAGATTAATTTCCAGTGATCCCAAATAATTTAATTTTCTTTTCATGAGAATGTTCTCATTTTAACTTCCAGAGGAATATCCATTGAAACTTTCTCTTTTCCACCAAAAAATAGGCTGGAGTGACAAATTTTTGCCCAGAAATACAAGGGAATGAGGAATCAATACTTCCTCACCAAGCTGCAGTGCTCAGATCAAACTCTCCTTCCCAGCTCTGCCCTTGGCCGAATTAAGGAATGATGGGAGCTGCCCATTAGTCTGGCAGCTGGACCAGGGCTCCAGTGACCGTGGCCTTCATCTCCTCTCCATGAGGCAACAGTCAGGTCTGCACTTGCTCAAGAGCCATGAGGTGCACAGGGGCTTAAATCCACCCTCACCTCATGTGCCACTGACACCCTGGTTCAGGTTTGTCTTTTTTGCCATGGTCACACACCATTAATCAGACTTCAGGGCTCTTGCTCAGGAAGAACAAAGTTTACTTTCTTCTAGCATTGAAATAGCTTTTTTATCAAGCATTGAAATTCGACAATTGTTTGTCTGCCTGAAGCTCCCCCTAAAACACGGAGGAGGATCCTGGGAGGAGTATTTAGGTTGTTCTCAGTGTCCATGAAATCTCCTTGTAACTGATCAAGAGAATCACTTCTAAAGCTCGTTCATGATCCAACCAAAACATCAGAGTGGACATTTGTTTTGCAACTGCGAAGCATTCAACTTGGATAAGCTAATGTCTATTTTAAGAGGAGTAAAATCGTCCTCAAGAGCCAGAGAGTGCCTTGAGCAAGCACCTTGCAGGGGAACACCCAGATGCCATAGTCCTCCACCATCCTGCACACACCAACACGCTCCATGTCCCTGCACATGCCTGGGCCAGGCTGTGCTTTCAACTCATCCTTTTGTGATGTATATTTTTCACCATGAGGACAGTCAAACATTGGAATAGTTTCCCTAAAGAAGTGGTAAGTTCCCCCACATTGGACAGTTTAAAGTCTCAGCTTGACAGGGTGCTGAGCCATCTCATGTAAACTGTAGTAGTACCTAGAAAGGTTGGACCAGATCATCCTTGAGGTCCTTTCCAACCTGGCATTCTATGATTCTATGATTTTGTGCACCCACAGCTTTCACACAGAATACACCAAAGCTATGCATCTGCAGGGATGCAAGATCAGAACCAAACACACTCTTCAACCCTCCAAAGACACCATGCTGCACCTGTGCAAGGCCACTGGATTCCTTCCAGAGGAGCTGAGCTCTGCAGGATGGTTTTCCTTGCCTCCATTCTCCTCATTTCCCATGGAAGAGGACAGGCTTCTCAATGAAGCTGTTTGAGCCTTTCACAGCCTCAGACGGTGGCTAGGTCCATATGCCCCGTGGACAGTGTCAGCTTCACTTGATGTCTCTTTGGAAAGAGTCGTAAAGATACAAATTGCTCTATGGCCTCACAAAAACATGAAGAGATGCTGTTTGCTACCTATGATGGCCAAGTAGCCCAGCAAGCAGGGTAGTCCCATGTCAAGGAGCAGGTCACAGGCTTTTTATAAACTTAACAACAGCCATGTCTGGAGGAGCAATAATCTGCCCAGAGCTCCTGTTTGCTTGTTGAGCAGTAACAACAGTTGTCTAACAACCAAATGACCATTGCCATAGTTAACTGAGCCTTAACTTTGCTTTGTGCAAGTGTGTGCAACATCTAGTGCTGTCTGATGTGTGATACATTGTCATGGCTAAGGGACAGGAACATGGAGTTGTTACCCTGTGCTGAGTGAACTCCCTACAACCCCATTTGGCTGCAGAGCTATTGTGTTCTACATAGGTACAGGGTGTTTGTCTCCATAGCAAATACAAAGCAGAACTGGTCCCTAAAAAAGAGAGCTCAGGACAGAGACAGAAAAGGTTTTTTTAAAAAAAAATGTGTTTGTAGACAAAGATAAACCAAGAAAACTCTCTGGAGTCCATTAATTAGCAGCATTACGGCATCTATGAGACTGCAGGAGATGAGTACTGTCTGTTTTCTCAGCATCACAGCCTCAGCGGACTGTAGTTTTGCTTTGGTTGAGAAAAAACCCCCACGTTTTTCTAGGGTTGCTGCCTGTTAATAAGGCTTCTGCTGCTGCACTGAACTGGGTGATCTAATTATGCATGTCTTTTGTTTGAAAGTTTATGTAACTAGCAAGTCTGAGTTTCTTTTCAGAATGCTTGAATGGTATCTCTTCCAGAAGGCGAGGGAGGAAACTGGAGATAATAAAGAAAGAAACAAATCAGAATCAGCTGCTTTCAATCAGCTTCCAGGGGTTACAGTAGCTTGAGAATGTTTTAGGAATGGAGGAATTTCTCAGTAGCCTGAAACTGATGTAGTAAAAGAGGCAAAGATACAGGAGGGAGCTTATGAATAGAAACAATAGGTGCTGTGGTGGCTGCTGATAATATCTTTGCAGAATTAGGACTTTATTCTTCCTGGAGCTCAAAGCTGGTTTTTGACAAAGAAGCCGTTCTGTGTATTTATTCACTTAAGTTTATAGCCTTGCTGATGGGCTGGGCTTTCTGTTGTCCCTCTATCTGCATCAAGGAGAGTAATATACCATATAGCCCATGAAGCTTCTTTCTTTAACATAGGGCTAAACACGTGAGTGCTTTTAAAATCGTGGAATCAGTGCTCAAACTAAGAGCTAGCAGGGAATTTCACAGCCATTAGCCAGCCTACAGAAACCGAAGCAGTAAAACACCCAGGCACTCAGAGCCTGTAATTGTCCAAGCAGCATGTTATCCAGGGGAATTTATACACATTTACCAGGGAGGTGTCAGCCAGGAAATTTATTGTGTCTTTTAGAACCAGCCTTTTCAAAACACAATTATCTGTATATCAACTGTGCAGAGAACCGAGGCGCAGTTGGGTGGTGCTGCAGGAGCTCACTGTTGCTGCAACAATGCTCTCCTTTCTGCCTCCTCTCTACTGTCCTACCCTTCCGGAGCATGGTTCTCTCCATCCTTCTCTTCCAGAGGCTTCAGTGCTTGCCCACCCAGTGTACATTAACCCCACTGGGTCAGCAGGAAACCATTCCCTGCTTACTTTGCCTGTGAAGACTGACTTTAGAGCCTGGAAAACAGGAAGAGCTGAGGCCTGGAGGTCTGACCCATTTCATACCATCATTTCCAGCTCAAGTGACCTAGAGATTTCACCCTGAGGTGTTAGCCAAAGCTGACCCATGTTCATTCAACTGGGTTAATTCTCCTCCCTGGCAATGCTTTTTAGACACAGCCTATTGATATTACTTGGGCTGCTTCATGCTACTGGAGAAAAACAAGACCTTCAGAAGCTCTGCTGTGCTCGCTGTGACATTTGCTGCAGGGAGAAGGATAAACATCAGGCAATATTTAAATGGGCATCTGAGCTGAAATATGCAGCAAACTACATAAGCCTCACTTTTTTTTTTTTTTTCTGGGATGAATTACAGGTAAAGTACATGACAGCAACGTATTATGTTGTCTGTTCCAGAGAGCAGAGGAAAGATACTTTGTAGATACTGAAGGTAGTTTTAATTTCCAGCCTGAATGCTAAATATCCTCCTCAGCATTTGCCTTTTTACCTCTGACTCCAGTCCTAAGGTCTATAAATCAGCTCCATGGTGGGGAGCAGGTCTCTGCTTCTGCACAGCAGAGGAGATTGTGCATTCATCCTTTTCTTCTGAGAGCCAAGATACGTCCTAGGCAAGAGAGTCTAAGCAAATAAACACATTGTGTTGCAGGGCTGAGATTAAAACTGTATTTATGCTTTGCTGGCAATTCAATTTGCAGTCTTCTAACATAAACCTGACCTTATCTCTGGGTGGGTAAATGTGGCTTTGTCTTGCTAGGGAGCCTGTGTTTACTCTTGAGGTGGGCTCGGATGAGGCTGGTCATGTGAGGGTGAGGTGCTGATCTTCAGATTTCACAAAGAAAGAGAGATGGGAAGGAGCCTTCACCCTGAGATGTGATCCACCCCTAAGGACTGACAAAATATCTGCAAAAGGCTGTTCCTAGGGCTGATATCTCTTAATGCTGAGTTCTAATGGAAACCTGTTGTCAGCAAGCAGAAGCAACATCTTTCCCAGCCTCCCTTCTTCATGAGGAGCTACTCGCTGAAATGTCTCCCACTGTTACTAGCAAGCCTGAACTATCACCCTATCTAACCATGTCACACCACATTCTCAATCACGGTCCCAGAAGTCAGCAGCCTGTGAAGCAAGGTTTTCCAGAAGCCTGTGCAGTCCAGTCTCAGAAATGTGCACAGTGCCATTCTGAAGGTCTCTCTGTGTTCCACTGAGACCTCGTGTTGCATCCAAGACCTGCAATCTTTATTCACATAGGAGGTGGAAATCGCAGCTTGTTGGTCACCAGAAGGAGACTGCGTGTGGCCTGTCATGCAAAGATGAAAGGACAGTAATTATTCTGCAACTGGTGTTTTATATGTTGTTCATGCAGGTTCCACAATGTCTTCTGCTGTTTCGTGCTGCTTACTTAACTGATGAAAGATGGACAATAGTCTGGACATAAGGGCTGCCAAAACAGACCTGGTTTCCCACAGATGTCTCATGTGGCTCTGTGTGCTACATATTCCTGAAAATTACAGACACCGTACCCTGAAAAAACAAAGGAAAAGTTCTATTTTAGGACCTGGCAGAAGTGCAATAAAACATACTGTATTTATTAAACTACTTTAAGGTATAAATATTAATAATAAAAGGGGGAAAAAAATCACACAGATGATACTTCTTACTTATGTCACATTGCAATGCGACAGAGGCTGGGTAACACTTCTGCTAGATTTACTCCTGGCCAATCAAACATAAATTACTGACCGAGGCTACAGATTTCTTGAAGAAATCAGAAAGCAAAGCAAGCATTTACTGTTAGCAGATTTTTAAGCACTCTCACAAAGCACACTCTTGGAGCAGTTTCTCTCTTGTGCAACTGCACTTCTTGTCTTGGCAGAACAAGACAACAATGCATTAAAAATAAAAAACAAAAGAGCCAACGAATTGTTCTGATAATATGACCTTTACTCAACATATTTTAATTTTTATTTAAAACTATAGAACATTATCTATCCACCAAAGCATTTGAAGAATTTTATAATCTTGATTAACTGTGAACTACCTTCTAATTATACTCCATCTATATTTAACATCACAGAATCACAGAGTCCTCGAGGTTGGAAAATACCTCTAAGATCACCGAGACCAACTGTCCACCCAGGAGAAAAAAAAAACAAACCAAACCAAAAACAAGCAACAAAACCCCACACAAAACCATAACTGCACACCCCACAAAACCAGCACCACCACACAATGCACAAGAAACCCACCATGCCCACTAGACCATGCCCTGAAGTGCCACATCTACATGTTTCCTGAATACCTACAGGGATGGTGACTGCACTGCCTCCCTGGGCAGGCTGTTCCAGTGCCTGACCACCCTTTCGGTATAAAAATTCCTCCTAATATCTAGTCTAAACCTCCCATGGTGCAATTCAGGCCATTTCCTCTAACCATTTACTTGAGAGAAGAGGCCAACACCCACCTCCCTACAACCTCCTTTTGGGTAGTTGAAGAGAGCAATGAGGTCTCCCCTCAGCCTCCTCTTCTACAAACTAAAAAATCCCATTTCCCTCGGCCTCTCCTCACAGGACTTGTGCTCCAGACCCTTCACCAGCTTAGGATCCAATATCAATAGGATCTGACATCAACAAACATGAGCCCTACAGAACCTTACCAAAATTGTTTTTGATAAGTAAATCCAAATTGACAAATAGCATATCAACTTGACTGCCTAGTCAAAGTTCATTCCACTTAAAGAAATTATCAGATCCCAAGCTTTATTGACTTTGTGTTCAATTAAATGTAGCTAATGATTACTATGAAAGAGATAGATCATTCATACTCCTGTTTCTCTTTTACCAACTGAAACAGTCTACTATGGTGGTCTCCCAGGAGCCCTGTTCCTTTTGATATGTATTACTTGAGACAGAAAAAACTTTTATCTACTGAATAGAGGACATGTGTAAGAGTACAACTCCTTAGCTACCAGTTTGTGTCAGTTCTTGATAAAGTAGCTGAGTGGTCTACCCTGTATGATTCCCTCTTTCTCGTGATACTAAGGTGAGAAGAAAGACATGGGGTACAAGGCAGTGGAATTTACATTTTATTAAAAAGTGGATTTATAAACCCAGAGGGTAAAATCATATTTAGGCTAAAACACAGGCTCTTCAAAAGGAAGCAGTAACACTCCAGAGGATACCTTGGGTACTGATGCAATCCAGAAATACAGGAATAATCTGGGAGCAAAGTACAATGTCATGGATCCTGAGCAATTGCATATGGTTGGTGAATAACTGCTCTGCAGCAGAGCTGAATGATCCTCCTTCCTCAGGAGGCCCTTGGTGACACTAAATAATTGTTCTGGGAGGAGTCCTAGATGGGAAAACTCAACAAGACCAACATCACAAATCAAAACAAATTAAAAAAAACCCAAAAAACCAGCCAATGTAAACCCCTTGGTTTTTGCAAATCTGAATCCTTTGTGGATTTACTAGTATCATAATTAGAAGCAGACCTCACGCAGCCTTTAGCCTAAAGAAACAGCAAACCCATCTGCTTTGAATCCTGCCTGTGTGATTCCATGCAGCAATTCTCAGTACACACCCCCACCCCCACTCAGAGGTAAGAGATGATATGTATCTTGCCTGGGAAAGCTGTAAAATGCAAATTCTTTAGCAGATAAATGGCCTATTGTTGGGTGAGGCTATGCTTTCCCAGTCCATTCAGTGCTGACACAGACTATACACTCTTAGCTGAGCCTCAGACTGCTTTGGGTAAAGCCCATCCATTTAATCCAAATCATCTTCAGACAGTTTTATCAGGAAAAAGCTTGGAGATGTGTAATGGGAAAGTACCTTTTGAAGCAATAAAATGCAGGTCTCTGGTTTGCTTGTTAAAGCTATTTATACCACTACTTGAAAGATGACACACAACAAGTTTGAGTCACTGCTGAACAGCTGAATTACAACATTAGTAATCTAAGGACTAATTGCACTGAGGGTTTATTATGTCAAACTTTATTGGACATGTGGGGTTTATTTGTTGCCTGATACAAGCAAGAATGATTTTTCCTGTAACTACCCACTCATACCTTGTACTTACTGCCACTAGGGACTTAAAAAAATAGCTGCAGTAATAAAATTTTAAATATTCTTACTGTAATCTCCTGCTTGAGGGGCTAATGCTGCTCATCACAGAAGGCTTTGGAAAGCATGATGTGTAATGAAGGAGGAGCTACAAGAACGGAACTGAGGGAACCATACCATTATCACAAATTGCAAACTTCTTCCCAGTGATGTTTGGCAGTAAATTACAGGCTGTTTGTGACTTCCTCTCTGCAGCTGTGAGATGTTTATGCATATGATGAACATGAAACCTTAAATTAGAGGGCAGAGAGAAAGTTGGGAAATGCAAAGAAAATGCATGAACATCATAAGAACACATACATTGTATGTAGGGGGTTGCTCTCCTGTCCCCAAAAACTGTTCTTTCCTCACTCAAATACCTCTTTAATTCACTTCTTCTTCAAATGATTTAGGTGCTAATCTGCCAATGTAATTTGTTTTTAAACATATTAATAATTACACTTTTATTCGAAAGCAACCTGAAAATCCATATAGCAGCCAGACAGGCATCCTCTTCTCCAGGGGGCGCCACATCTCTCAGAGCATTATTCTTCCATTTCATTCATTCACTGATATCCTCTCTGGTTTGTAGCCTGTTGTTTTTTTTCCTTGCTGTATTTTCAGAGACACTTGCTTTCTGCTGGAGCTCCTGTTATTGAGTGAGACTTGCAGGTAACAGCTTTGGAAATTCAATGGATTACCATGATGATTCTAGAAGGAAAACCTGACATTTAATCTCCTAAATTAATCCAATCTGGGAATTTCTGAGCAAATGTCGGAAGTGCTGAAATAACCAGGAGAAAAGCAACTCCAAGTAGTCAGTAGTAGAGGCAGGAGTATCCTGAGGAGTGTGAGGTAGTTCCAGCAAGGTTGTGCTTCCATCTAGATACTCAAACCCCTTTGAAACTCCAGGTCACTGGCCTCATTTCTTGGTGATGCTGCACCTGTTTTAAATTGCTCTCCTTGAGCAGAATGACCATAAAACCAGCACAGGTAAAAGCTGACTGTGCCTTTGTGGGCAAGAAACCAGTATAATGAATCCTACACATCCAATATCACCTGGGGCTTTCTTCTGCTCTGTGATGCTTGGCTAAATATTGTCTTAATAGAATCCTACAGCTCCTTTGTCACAGTGCAGAAAAAAAGATACTGGGAGTGATCTCACGTTTTTCAGGACTTCATTCTATCATACTCAGAAAAGCAGGGAGAGCACATTAAAGCACATAGCACAAAGATACGAGGAGGTGATGGGAATTACCTGCATGCACTGCAGAGTCATGTGAAAGAGTAATGCTTCTTGCATTTGGAATTAGAAATCCTTTATACTAAGGCAGTTGTGTAGGGCTTCAGTGAAACTGCTGCTCTGGCCGAGTGGCTGTAATGGATGCTCTGCGACTGCTGAGTGTCTCTTTCCTGCTCTTATTCACATTGTTCTGGGAGAATGGTGGGACTGTTAGTGCCTTCAGGTGTCTGGTGTGCATAACTGTTAATAGAGAGAGAGAAATCAGAAATCACCTTGGTCCCCAAAGCATCAGGGATTTATTGAATATGTTAAGCTCAAAATCTTGTTATGGACAAAAAAAAAGGAAACACACTTCACATGTAGAGCTAAGAATCTACCGTTAGCATAACTGAAATCTAAATGATCTAATCAAATAATTCTTACTAATCTAGATCTAATTTTTATAAGAAAATAAATAAATAAAAAAGGTATATGACTATAGAAAAATCTTGAATAATAACAGTGCAGCTAATGTTGTTACATCCAGTCCTAATCTCTGGTCTTTTTTCCAGTGTTTTGCAGGCCCTTCTGTTGCCCTTCTGGGTGCTCAGATTGATGGCTTCAAGCTGGGGGGATGGAGGTGATGCTTCAGCACCCCTGAGTCCCTTGCCAGGCTGATTGTTTCTTCCTCCTCCCTGGGATCATTCCTATGAGTTTGCTAATTTGGTTCACATCTTGATTTGCCACTCTGCTTTGCAACTAAATTAACATATGTAGTACCTTCTGCTTCTGGTAGATACTTGTTCTTTTCTCTGTTTGCTACCACTGAAACATGCTTTTTCCATCTCCCACATCTTAATTTATTTGATTGACCATTGATAAGTAGTTTATAGCCTTGGGCTCTGCCATGTCAGCCTCTGCACTTTTTCTTATCAGCCCACTCCTGTTTGCCATGTCCTGTGTCCCAACGTTCAAGGCCTCCACTATCATGTCCAACCTGCCTTCCCCTACACCATCTCCTCGTGTTAGGCATGAAGGTTTCATTCTGCATGAAAGAGCTATTTGTTGCTACCATCAGTGTAAACATTATGGTCATAGCATGCAAAAATAAGCAAAAGGACAGCAAATCAAGCGCAGCTGCCTGGATATTAGAAATAAATGCAGATGCAGTTAATCAGGCTTAAAACAAAGCACCAGGCAGGTTAAGACAAGTTCAGACAAAAAAAAGCCTGATCAAATTCAGTCCTGAGCCCTTGCAAACTCAGCAGGGCACAGAACAGGTAGTTACACGCAGAGGCAGAGCTGTAATTACGTGGTTACAAGGCTATGGGCACTGGTACTTGAAATGTGTAAGCCTCTCAGGAAAGCTTAGCTCTTGTTCTTCGTCCTCAGCTTCATCATGCTTTGTGACGAACAGGCAAGCTCTTAACTCCTCAGCATGTGGACATTTGCTTTCTGCCATGATCTGCTGCCTCCAGCCTCACTGTAAAGGCAATTTTCCCCTTGGTAACACCAGGCTCACTTCCTTGGCTGTTCCCCTTTTCACTCAGCTGGGCTCCTTGCAACTGCCTCATCTGTGTCTCCTTGCTGATGTCAGCTTCTGCTCTGTATAGTGGCCCCATATTCCCAAAATGTGTGCTGTGATGACTGCAGACATTTCCATGTGAACTGCATCCAGAGCAATCCTTGGACAGGCAAGCAAAGAAAAGAGCTCAGACCAAATACAGAGTTGAAAGACTCCTCTAGTCCTTGTAGATATATGGGATGGGGGAGGCTACAAGTTCGGAGTAGAAAGGCCCTTGCAGACTTTGGCTAAGAAAAAACAGAGAAGAAAATTTTTAAAAAAATTAGTGCTGAGCTACTTTGACATCATCACTCTCCCCAGCAAAAGCTGACCCTCAGGATCAGTCAGGTGCAAGAACAGCAGTATCCCACATAGACATTTATAACACAACCATCTAACAATAACATTAATAAGGAAAAATCTCATTATTAGACACTGAAGAACCCAGGAAACCTTTATAAAATAAAAATGTGTTAGTAATATATTTAAAAAATCCAAAGAGGAAGAAATGAGAAGTAGACTAATCATTGAAGTGCTGAAGGTGTAGAAAAGCAGATTTTTTACTAACAGAAAAATCAGTTAAGGAACACAAATGAGAAAAGGTAGTTATCTTCTCAGCCACTGATTTGCATTTCTGAAGCAGCTAGCTCAAACATTTCTCAGTGCTTTGGTAGAGGAGTGAGGACAGCATCACTGGAGATCTCAAAGTGGAATTCACAAGGTCTAATGTCAGCAGAGAAGTTAATGAAGAAGTAAAGGTCTCGAGGACAGTCTCAGAGAGCTCAGGTCAGACTAGCTCTTCTGCAATTTGTACAGAAATGACAGCTGATCCAAACACAGCATTTAAAAATTGATGGGATACTCAGCACTGGCTGAGAATAGACATTATATAGAGGAAAAAGGCTTCTGGGAAACTCTGGGAACTTGTGTTAGAGCTCAGAGTATGATCTTTTATTCAGGTTTCTTGCAGAAACCTATAAAACCCAACACTCAGAGGGGCTGGCTGAAACACAAATATTTTCTTCTCTCAGCTGGTCATGTAATTCTTGGTGACAGAATAGGTTAAGCTTTGCAAGAGTTGTGTTGGCAAAGCAGAAATTGCCAAATGCTGTGGGATCATTCCATGTTCCAGGAGCTGGCAGTCAGCTGTGCTGGGCCTGAGGGCTGGACTTTCTCCCTAATACTTCATGCTGGGAAATTTGGAAGTATTTTGGGAAAAAAAAAAAAAAAAGGGTAAATGCAAACCTGGGTAAATGCACCCTGTGCTTCTCTCCATGGCAACATGTGGCACAGCTGGGCCATGTCCTCAGGGTGGGAGGAGAAGCTCCATTCAGGCCTTTCTGAAGCAATGCTGGCAGTGAGAGGGCACTTGGGTGGCAGGCAGGGAGGCACTTGGCTGAAGACAAAAATCAGTATTGAAAGGGAAGGCAATTATGGAGCTAAACTGGTAGGAGTGATCTGGGCTTGTGTTGTGCTTTCTTGGAAAACTTTCAAACCCTTTTAAAGTAACTGGCATGAAGCTTTCTGCTGGCTATAAAAACGCCTTTTGACAATCATGTCCCACTTGTACTTTAACAATTCATGCTTTTAATAAGAATATTGCACCCATTGAAAGCACATATGTCAGTGGTTTGGGCCTAACACAACAACAAAGAACCAGCCATGTGGCTGCTCAGTCAAACCCTCCCCCCCCAACACTGAGATGGGGAGGACAAACCCAGCTAGAAGCTCATGGGTCGAGACAAAGGACAAGGAGGGTTCTTCACCGATTAAGGTCACTGGCAAAACAGACTCAATTTGAGGAAAAATACTAATTTAATTTCACAATAATCAAACACACACAGGACACAGACAACACAAAGAGCAGGGCATGCATATGTTACCCCACCCCTCCCTTCTTCCCAGGCCCAAACCACTTTGTTCCTGGTTTCTCTCCCTCCTTCCCCCCAGCGGCACAGGGGGACAGGGGATGGGGTTTAGAGTCAGTTCACAGGCTGGTGGTTCCTGCTGCTCCTTCCTCCTCAGGAAGAAGGATTCCTTACAGTCCTTCCCTGCTTCCCCACGGGGTCCCTCCCACGGGAGAGAGTCCTCCACGAACCTCTCCTTCATGAGTCCTTCCCACGAGGTCCAGAGCTGCTCCAGCCTGGGCTTCCCACAGAGTCACGGGTGCTTCGGGAACAAACTCGCCTGGCGCCGGGGTCTTTCACAGCTGCATAATCCAAGTCCACTGGCAGCAAATCCAAGTTCACCCTTCCTGGCTCCTTCAGGGAATGTTCCATCACTTTCCTCCATAGAATCGTAGAACCATTCAGGTTGGAAAAGACCCTTGGGATCACCGAGTCCAACCATCATCCCTACCCTACAGTTCTCCCCTAAACCATATCCACCAACACCACATCCAAATGACCCTTAAACACATCCAGGGATGGTGACTCCACCACCTCCCTGGGCAGCCTATTCCACTAAAGAGTCTAACCACTCTTTCTGTGAAAATTTTTTTCCTAATATCCAGTCTAAACCTACCCTGTTACAGCTTGAAGCCATTCCCTCTTGTTCTGTCACTGATTACCTGTGAAAAGAGACCAGCACCCACCTCTCTACAAAGTCAGGCAGTTGTAGAGAGTGATGAGGTCTCCCATCAGCCTCCTCCTCCTCAAACTAAACATTCCCAGCTCCTTCAAGTGTTCTTCATAAGATTTATTCTCTAGGCCCTTCACCAGCTTCGTTGCCCTCCTCTGTATTCGCTCCAGCACCTTGATACCTCTCTTGAATTGAGGTGCCCAAAACTGGACTCAATACTCCAGGTGTGGCCTCACCAGTGCTGAGTACAGGGGGACAATCACCTCTCTACTTCTGCTGGTCACACTATTTCTAATACAAGCCAGGAAGCGCAGGGGGACATCCTGCCATCTCTCCATGGGGGTCGCAGGGAAACTTCTGCTTGAGCACCTTCTTCCCCTTCTTCCTCACTGACCACCAGCACCGCTCTGCCTCTCCAGCTCAGCTCCTTCTAACTGCTTGCTCTACTCTGGTCTCATATAAGTTCTTTCATATGTTACTTGCTGAGGTGCATCTATTGTCCCTCTAATGGATCCTTGGCTAGTTTTGGAGCAGGGGGAGCTTCTCAGCCTCTTACAGGTGGCACCCCTGGGGCCCCTCTCCCACTACAAAAACCCCACCAAACCAAACCAGCACAACAGGCTTGCTTCATGGCCTGAGGGAACGGAGTTCAGACCCATCAATCTCAGTAGGTGCCTTAGCATTATTTCTGCCCTGCATGTGTCAACACTGCCTTGAAGAGAAGTGCCTTGAGCTGAAAAAGCATGCCTGCTTGTAGGGCTGTTCCCATCCTCTGCCTTGCTGCTGCCTAGGTATGAAACAAACCTGGGTTATGGTAGTCTGATGCTGATATCTGTTCACAAGGAGCTGCCTATGGTCAATAAGCAAATTTCACCTGAATGCAGTAAGGTTAGATGACTATGGTTCTTGGCTGGGTTGAAGCCAGCAGCCATGACCATGAGGCAGGAGGCAATCTCAGTGGGAAAGTACTTGTGTGTATGGTACACTTTACACAAGTTTCTCCACTGAAGCAGATATGAGTTCAGTGTGTAAATGGGAGCTCCTCTGAATAAAGATGGATTTCAGTGCTTAGTTCAGTACTTCTGAAAATGCAGTTCTAGCCATGGAAGACTACAGGCTTCATTTTCTCTTTCATGATGCTCTGCACCACTTGGTGGAAAGTTGCCTTCTTAAGTTACTACTAGAACTACCTACATCTTGGGGATAAGGAACCAAGTCATCACAGAATGACAGAATTGTCAGAGTTGGAAGGGACCTGTAGAGATCATCTAGTCCAACTCCCCTGCTACAGCAGGATCCTCTGGAGCACATTACTCAGGACTGCATCCAGGCGGGTCTTGAATATCTGCAGAGAAGGAGACTCCACAACCTCCCTGGGCAGCCTGTTCCAGTGTTCTGTCATCCTCACAGTAAAGAAGCTTTTCCTCATGTTGAAGTGGAACTTCTTCTGTTCCAGCTTGTGCCCATTGACCCTCGTCCTGTCACTGGAAACTACTGAAAAGAGTCTGGCTCCATCCTCCTTGCACCCACCCTTTAGATACTTGTAGGCATTTGTAAGGCCTCCTCTCAGCTTTCTCTTTTCCAGGTTAAAGAGTGCCAGATCTTTCAGCCAGATCTTTTCAGTCTCTCATAAGAGAGACTCTCCAATCCTCCAGTCATCTCTGTTGCCCTCCACTGGGCTCTCTCTAGTTCCCTGCTGCTCCAGCACCCTCCAGGATGACATCACAGCTGGAGCACAGGGCTTCCCTGTGCTGCAGCAGTCCCAGAGTGTCCACCTGACTCCTGAGGCAGCTGAAAACACATCAGAGTAGGCCTGAGACTGCTCTGCACAATTTCAGTGATCTTTTTAGGTAACTGGGTTTCTTCGGAACTCAGCAGAGAAAGAGTAGGACAGTAAGTTAGACCCCTTGTCTGGCTCAGTTACAGAAGATGCTGATGTTTCTCCATTTACAACAGCAGGACTCTAACTAGGCTAATCTAACTAACTGAATTGCTTAAAACTGTGGTATGAGCATCCTTCCTCTGCTCCCAGATATGCTCTTGTGCTCAGTCCAGCTTGAATAATCCAGACTTCTATATACCATTAGCAGTCCTTTAAGCATTTCAGTCTTCTCTTTTGAATGTAATGTATTTTTTATACTGCACACGTGAGTGTGTAATTCAATGCATATGTTTCGGGAGTGGGGAGCCTCTGAGAATGCCAAGCAAATCAATAAAGGTTTAGCACATCATTATTCATTGTTGTGATGCCATGAGACATTTATCTATGTATGACCTTTAACAGAGAGGGGGGGAAAAGAGAGAAAAAACTGTTATATATGTGTAGTAAAATTTTATTTGAGAGAAAGAGTTTACATCTGAATTGCATGAAGTCTATTAAAATGTTGGTCTTCTTTAGACTAATAGGATCACGCCATTCCCAAACTGATTGTTTCCAAGCAACGATGCAGATCCTGGTGTCTGTTTGCTTATCTCTTTAGTTTGCTGCTAAACCAGAGAAGCTTGCAAAGATAGCTGCAAAACTGATGATATCAGGTGTTATACATAATTTCAAGGCATTGTTTTGAAAACATGATCCATTTATCCTCTCTTCGGAAGGTGATCTAAGGAAGGAGTGCCTCAGGGCTTCTGTAAGGCAAACAGCAAGTGGTGGGTTTGTGTTTTGTTGTTTGGCTTTGCAGGTTTTGTTTTGTTCTTTTGGTTTTTAAAGGAAATGACATGCACTGCCACTAGCACCACGTGCTCCAGTGTGTCATTTTCACAAACATTTTACTGAGGTCAGGGGGGATTGTCCTCTGCCTCTGAAGAACAAATCACAAGTGGTATCCGTGAATAGCAGAGCAAGTCTTCAGAAAGGGTGGCTGAGCAAGGCTTTTCAAATGTTCACAAGTGTGGCTGTCTAAAGGGCCAAATCCTCCTTGCTTTACTAACTGAAAGCTCCCTTCATGTATTATAAAGGAATGCACAGCTACACAGCCCTGTATACTAAATAATGAATAGCCAGTTGCAAATGACATGGCTATTTTATATTCAGAACTGTCCAAATAATGTGGAGATTTTGAAAGGTGCTTTAAGAGGAGACCAGCATATTTTATCTCCTTCCTGGCTGCCTTTGGATTTGAGGACATCAAGGAATTGATATGATTTAGGAGCCAGTGCTAACTATTTTGACGTTCAAAAAAAGCTGCCTGAAGAGCTCTGTTGCTAAAATTCATTCATGCATTTTCTTTAGAGTAAGAAAGTTGTGCATTTTTACATAATTTAACACAAATAAAAGTTTGTTCAGTGATGACTATGTAAAGAACATAGTGCAGCTCTGTATATGCGTGAATTTCCATGGAAGGCCACAGAACAGAAATACATCAGCTATTTAGTGGTGTAAAGCAACAAAGGACAAAGTTTAGGACCATAAATGAAAAATACTATTATTGGTGGAAATTTCAGAAGGAATTTATTATGGCAGAATGTAATTACCCAACTAGATGGAGTGCTGTGATTTATGTTGGTGCCAGAGTAAAACGTTTTGAGATGATTCATAACCAGCTCAATCCTTTATACTCATAACAACACTTCTGGCACAATAGCACTCTAATGATCTGTCACTCCAGATATTGTGTTGTTGGATATATAAGATCCCCTGCATATGGCAAGCGTGGAGTCTTGGGGCTAGTGAGAAGGCAGATGTAGCTCTCTTACTATTTGCATTGCAGTATTACCAGAGATCTAATAAGGGCTCAGAGCCCCGGTGGGCTAGATGCTGATCAGCACTTGAAATGAAAGATGGCTTTCCCTTTCAGGGTTCACAATTTAATTATGTGATGGGAATCAATAGATAGAGCAGAGAGGGAGGGCTGCATCATAGGAGTTGTTGCACTTCATGTATTAATCACCAGCCAGAGTCAATCATCTGTTTGCATCTTTACAAGACCACCATTTGATGGACAATGAAATTATCTTGTGTGCAAGTTGAAGACAGATAGTTTCCTCTCATTTGTGCTTCTGCAGCAGCCAAAGATCTATCAAGATTGTAATGTTCAGAGTTTGACTGCCTGATGAGTTGCAGTCGAGGTAAATAAAATATATGAGATACCCCGTAAAACATCATGTAGGAGGGGATGGTATCCACACTAGTTTGGCTCCCTGGATTTTTGAGGCACGTGGATCTGTGGGGAAAAGACAGTGAGGCTTGAATGTTTTCTTCTTCCTTGGCTGGTTTAATAGTCACTACTGCACAGTCACTAAACAGAAAAACAAAGTGAGAGAGATGCACACAAGTGAGAATAGGGTGGAGCAGGGGGAGGCAGAGACTGACATAAGGACAGTGAGGCTGAGATTCAGAATTTGCAGGGGTTTGTGAGAAGCTCATAAGCAGAGGTGGAGAGTGTCCCAAGGCAAAATAGCAGTGTAATGACTCCCTGTGTCTGACAGTCTTTGGAGACTGTTTCTTGCACTTGTTTAAGCCAACCTGGCTGCCTTGGCCCTGAGGCTGGCTCTTCCCATGATGAACAATGGGATTTGACATTTACAAGAAAAATTACTTCATTTCTGACAGAAGTGGTGTCATGGTCAAGATTTCCACTAGGCCAGTGAAAGTAGGTAATATTTGTCAAATAAAGGAACAATATAGTGGAAGAAGAGGGGGAAAAAAAATAGCTGTAAAAATAATATGTTTAGTTTTTTCTTTTATAAAAACAACGAGGTTAATTTTGACCTCTCTAGCACTGGAAAGAGAGACCAATGATACTGAAAAGAGACACCTGGATTTACACCAGTGTCACCGAGGAAAAGCTGACTGATGTTCTCCCCCTCAGAAGACCATAGTTTTGAGTAACTGAGTGGTTAGAACAGAACAGAACAGAGAAGGGAAGGGAAGGGAAAGGAAAAATGATAGGATGAGAATCATAGAATGGTTTGGGTTAGAAGGGGCCTTTAAAGGTCATCTAGTCCAACCCCCCTGCAATAAGCAGGGACCTCTTCAAATAGGTCAGGTTGCTTAGAGGCCCAACCAGCCTGACCCTTGAATGGTTCCATGGATGGGATTTCTACCACCTCTCTGGGCAACCTGTGCCAGTGTTTCATCACCCTCATTGTAAGACATTTCTTCCTTATATCTAGTCTAATTCTACCCTGAAACCAGTACCCCTTGACCTATCACTACAAGCCCTGCCAGAAAGTTTGTCCCCATCTTTCTTATAGGCCCCCTTTAAGTATTGAAAGGCCGCAAGAGATGTCTCTGGAGCCTTCTCAACAGAAAATAAAAAGAGGAAAGAAAAACGACAGAAAGCAAACTCACAACCTATTTCACATTGCCCTTTTCAAAGGGCATGGCAAGCTATGGGAAACAAAGCCCCGGCTGTAAAACCCACGCGGTAAATAACGACGCTTGCTGCCAAGCCTGCTGTCCCTCTGGGCCGGCTGCCAGCACCGGGAGCAGGGGCCATGCCCGGGAGGCCCGGCGGGCTCGGGGGGCAGCCTCGGCGGGTCCCCCCGCGCCGGCCCGGGGCGGCGGGCGGGCCCCAGCGGGGTGGGGGGGCCGGGAGCGCGCTGTCCGCGGTGCTGATGGGGCCCGGGAGCGCGCTGTCCGTGGTGCTGATCGGGCCGGGAGCGCGCTGTCCGTGGTGCTGATGGGGCCGGGAGCGCGCTGTCCGCGGTGCTGATCGGGGCCGGGAGCGCGCTGTCCGTGGTGCTGATGGGGCCGGGAGCGCGCTGTCCGTGGTGCTGATGGGCGGCTCGGGAGCGCGCTGTCCGCGGTGCTGAAGGGCGCCGAGCTCCACGCACCGCGCCCATGGCGCGGGGGAAGCGCTTCCCTTCAGGTTACGTAGGCTTTTACCTTGCATTGCTGCTGTCTGTGTTGTGCAACAGATGTTTGCCAGCCTGGATTTTCCTCTTTTAGCCATCCTAAGAAGTCAGGGAGATTAATTAAAGCCAGAGTCCCCATAGGTGAATGGCTCTTCACATGTTCAGGGGCTCGCTCACTTTTCCTGTTTATATCTTTATCAGTTGCTTGTGTAAGACAGAGAGTGAGATCAACACTGAAGACAGCCTCTGCTTTCATTTGTTTATATGTTTACTTCTAATTTTTAGGGTAACTGCAGAAATAATGAGAAACAGCAGAGAATGGGAAACTGATTGAGACTGATCTTTTCATGTATTTGTCTTGTGATGACCTTTGGGGAAAGCGGGTATTTAATTTTTACTGCTGTTGTAAAGACACAGACAAAGTCCTGACCTTTCTGATCCGGGGTGACCACTATGAGCATCCTACTGAGAATTAATCACAATTGTCTGGAATGTCTCCAAGAAGCATTTATTAGAGTACTCTAAATGTGGTAAAAGCCATCAGTGTGCCTGGGAGAAGCTATTCCATGTGCCTGCTGTGATATCTCAGAGAAGCTCAGACTTGTTGGCTTGTTTGTTTTGCTGTTCATTAACAAGACTGAAATACGAGAGACAGCATTAGAACTCCAGGGTGAGCATTTCCCATCATTCTGTTCTCTACACAGACATTTCTGTATTAGATTAAGGCACAACAGAACTAGACAGAACAAGAATCAAATGTCTCCTCAAGAGACAGGACACCATGCAATTCTCTTTCTCTACAGAGCACAATATAAAAGCTTCTTCTAGTAGCCTCCTAGAAATGGAAGTGAACAGAAAACTCCACACAAGAACTCCATACAAGGAAGTATGTAAAATTCAAGGTATGGTACGATGCCATTGTGCTCCAGCATCCAGCACAAAATGGGCTATTAGTCACATGGGAGTTTGCAGTCCTTTTCCCCAGAGATCATTCTAAATTGGGAAAACCAGTGATGTGTACAAAGTTTAGGCAGAAATATTTAGTATACGATATGATGATTTTGACAGATACCCTGCCAAAACAACTGGAATCGAATAAGGAGGTTTAAATAAAAATTGTAAAGCCATCTAAACTTGTTTTGGAGAAGGATTTAATTGGGAATGATGATGAAAAAGCCAGAAATGTGGATTAACCTAATACAGGAAGGGTAGCCAAGCTACTGCAGATAGCTTTTTCTTGTTCTTTAAGTGCCTTATAATGAAGGAAATGTGCTATGAATGCCAGTTGGTTCTAATCTGACTCTTTTTTTGGGAGTTAGGGGAGGTTTCCCATGAGGCATTGGTTGAAAAAGGAGAATGAAAAAGACATAGCTGCAGACAGGCTGTATTGAACTGTTTATGTTCCGGAGTTCTGGAGCTCAATTTGATGTATGGTTGGAAAGACAGCCATCTCTGATTCCAGCTAACACTGAATGAGCAAATAGCCTCTATTTCTCCCTTCTGCCTTGCCTCCCTGAACATCTA
Source organism: Apus apus (assembly GCF_020740795.1). Lineage (NCBI taxonomy): Eukaryota > Metazoa > Chordata > Aves > Apodiformes > Apodidae > Apus > Apus apus. The sequence continues at coordinate 20,866,955 of NC_067282.1, forward strand.
CATTGCATAAGGGCTCTGCCACTCTCTTCCTCTCATAGAGCCTCCCAACTGCCCTTTCTGTGGGTTGGTTGAGGTTTTTTTATTCTGACGAGTTTTTATCCTGTCTGGCTGTAGCTGCTTGTTTCTCTTCTGTGTCAGTTAAGAATTCCTTCCCTAGTGCTGTTATTAAAACAACAGATTTTCCTAAAACTGAAAAGCTGCTGTTAAGATTTACTAAAGATATCCCCCTCATTCTGTATTTTGATTCCTTTCTACCCAAAATAGGGCTGAGGTGGGGGGGAGGGAGGGAGTGAAGGAAAACAGAAGAGACAGCCTATTCTATATGACATATGCTCGATTTCCCAGCAAGGCTTAATTACCGTTGGGAGCTTGCATTCCTGTTCCTTTTGACACATCAAGCACTCAGAGTGCACTGCAATGCCTCTTGCCTGTTCCAGCTTGCATGCACATGGATAAGATTTGCTTGTGCATTGGGGCACTTGTATATGAATTCTATATGAGAATGGAGACTGTAGACATCTTCCCTGAAGACTGTAGGCATCCAGACTTAAGACCCACAGAAGATGGTACTTTTCATGCTCTTTTAATATAAGGTTTCATACTGCAAAGAAATGAGCATACTGATGCAGAAAGTACGGGTAGAACTTTTAAAACCCCACTTAGCTCAGCCAAAAGGTCCTGCAGTAACACCAGGGCAAAGGAGCTTTGCAGTCAGCAGGACTGAATGCATGACTGATAGCTGAAGAGACTCACCCTTCATGCTCTGTGAGTACACAAGTGTAATTGGAGACAACAGGAGGCTCAGGATACAATGTGCAAGATGGAAACCTAACACACTGATTGCTCTTCAGCATTGCATAATGAAATGTGCACTGTGTTTTGAGGAAAAGCATTATTTGTCTTGTTTTCAAATGTAAACCGTAGATGAATTGCATTAACTTTAGCCAAAAACAAGAATAAAAGGTAGAGAATCCATATGCTGAAGCTCTGTTGTTAAGGTCAATTAAAGAATATGCTTCACAAAAGAAATCCTATAAATATAATACCTCCAAACTTCATTACAATGAAATCTTGTAGTTTTCAAGATTAAAAGTGTGTCTATGAAAAGAAGCCTTAATTCCCCTTCTGTTTTCAAGCTCTGCATATTAAAATATCAGCTGGATCTCAGCTTTAGCTAATTTCAGTAACACTACAGACTCCTGTGGAAGTCTGTCCTGCCAGAAAAGGCAGGATTAAATTGGTGAAATTATCTTGATAATTGAGCAGTTTAGCTTTATATTTATTTGCTGAAAAATACCCCAGTGACATATTAATTATGCATAAAGCTTTGCCTTGAAAAAAAGTTGGTCCATTTTCAAATACCCATCTCATCTCTATTTATTTTTAGAGCTGGTCTTTCAAAGTGACAGCATTTCAACTATTGTAGTACTTTGATGAAGATACAACTTTTGCTCTGATTATTTTTCAAAATTAGTATCTAGTGGCTTTTTTGATCAAGCTAAATCACAGTTACTTCTGAAGCAGGAAATAACTTTGCTTTTAATCTTTGTATTCATTCAGCTCTGCCTTAATCAAGGCATCTTCTTTCACCAGAGGGCTGCTCAAAAGAGAGCTCAGTCTGTAGCAGCTGGAGAGACCAAAGAAGGAAACCTTTGGAGGGCTTATGGTGGAAAAATATATTTACAGCAATACATCTATTTGAGGGGGTAGGCTGGGTATCAAAGCCCCTTGAAGACAGCCAAAGTCCCTCCTTCTCATAGCAGGTACCACGGCCAGCTTTTACCATGATAATATTATACTGCTAATAAGGTCTAGGCAAAATTTTGTAATATTATCTAACTCATTGCTCATCTTTAGGCTAATATTTTCCATGAATGCAATACTGCCAGATACGGCACTGAGGAGTACTGGAGAAGCATAGGGAACTGACCATTTGCAGCATCAGAGGTGGAAGGAGGCCTTCTCATCTGTGTAGCAGGGATGTTGACCCTCAGCTGTATGAGCAAACACTCCAATATAAATTATGTACCAATGCTCAAAATCTAAGGACCTTACATGAGTGAAAACCAAACACTTCCCTGCTTGGTGTCCAAAATGCCCAGCCTTCACTGGCAGTTCTGAAACACCATTTGGTGTCTCCTGCACAAATATAAGTGTTCTCTACTAGATACAAAAGATATGTAATCAACTTTAACATAAACATGAATTTTAAGGAAAAGTTTAATTTCAACTCCCTTGAAAATGTTGGTTTAGATAGGGTTTGTTGCTTTTTTTTTTTTTTTTTTTTTACTATGTGATGTGTCTCAATGACATTCTTTTACAAAGCTGGAGAAGATTGTTTGGAAAGCAGTAATCAGAGAATAGTTACCAAAGGTTTGTTGTTACAACAGAAAACTGTGAGCTGATATTCTCCAGGAATGTGTCCCAAGTTTGGTTATGTTTTATATTTATTTCAGTGACCTGGATGATGAAGTAGAAAGTATGTTTAGCACATTTACAGATGTCACAAGCCTGGTGGAATAGCAATCAAAATGGTCCTGACACATGGGACAGCTGGTAAAAAATACCAGAATGAACATCAAAAAGGAGAATGCAAGGTCTGCTCTTAATCAGGAAGAATCAAGTGCATTAACACAGAATGGGAAACAGCTGACTAGGCAGAAGTTTTGCTGAAAAAAGATGTTGAGGTTACAGTGACTCACAAGTGGAGTATGTATCAACAATGTCAAACTATTACAGTAAAAGCAAACATGTGGCTTTGCTATTGAGCTCTGCATGTCTAGTTCTGAACAGTGAACTTCTGCAAATGTGCAGGCAGTCCAAAAGAAAGAAAGGAGAATGACCAGAGGATTAGAAATCATGTCCTATGAGGCAAGAATGAAAGAGCCAGGGGTATTGAATGAGTGACTGGAGAGACGTGGGAAGCCTTCAGATAAACACAGGCTGTCATCTGTTCTCCAAGCCCATTGTGGACAACACAAGAAAAGAATGTGCTAAAATTACATCAGGGAAGAGTTACATTAGACCTTAGTAAAACTTTCTGACAATAAACACCAGGCAACAGGGCAGGAGGAAATTGCGGAATTCTCTGCTTTAGATTAAGTACTTTAAAATAATAAAATATACATCAGTCCATATTCTTGTAGCTTTAATTTATACAGCCTTGGCACAAAAGAATGGAGGAAGAGACCTTTTGATGTAACTTTCCCCCCTTTTTCTGTATCACTACTCTCTCGGTTTAATTTTGGTGTGAACTTTTCTATTTGTAGTTTATTTACATTTATTTTTAAAGGGTGGTCTCAAGACAAATCTGCCTCATCTCATCCAAACTATATGATACTCTTGAATGTAATTTTCTTCCGGTGCTCTCCTACTTTTACCTCCATATCTCAGTCATTTACATCTCAGTTTCTTCTACTTTGTGACACCAGATGCCACGTCTCAACTTGTGATCCAGCTGTGTCTAGCAGCTGGGGTAAAGGAGTTGGAGAAGGGCATCCCAGCTGGAAAATATCCTTGTTGGTAAGGTGCTTGGAGGAAAGGAGATGGTCTTGCCAAGTAACAGGATATAACAGTGCACTTGCCATAGGACTACTAAGAAGAGGCCTCATACATTGTGCCAGGGAAAGTTCAGAAGCATTTTGTGCTCATTGTTTTGCAAAATTATACACACATTTGCTCTCTGCCATGAAAAGACTGTAACCTAAGAGCTGGCTGATAAGTGGCTGTGCATATAGAGAAGCTGATTCCTGTGATGTAGACATTGAGGTCAGTAATTAAGGTGTTCCCCTGACAGTTTTATACTGATGAGTTACATACACTTGTATGGTAGAAAGACTGGGATGCTTTCATATTTTTTTATATCTTTTTTCATTTTTGACTGTAGTCCCCATGTTTGTTTGTTTTGCAATATGCCTCCCAACAATTCCAGGAGCACATATTTAGTGGCACCCACTGTGATTTTTTTAGTTGAATTAAAAAAAAACCACCACCAACATAATTTAATGTAACTAACCCTTTCATCACAGCCATCTCCTTCATTATTCTTCCCTTAGCCTACCTTACACCCTAGACTGCAGCTAACATTAGGCCAAAGATGTGGGATGTTTCTGAGACACTCCAAGATCTTGAGCAAGGTTGGGTTTGGTTCTGAAGTTTTGCACATCCAAACTCATTCCAAGTATCTTCATATCTATGGCAAAAAAAGAGAGGTTCAAATATAAGCCAAAGCCATATGATGGACAGATAGCTTATCTTCATGCTCTGGTTGTGTCTGTTTCCTTGGCTTCCTGAAGTCAAAGATGTTAGTGGAGTACACTTTGATGCACTCAGTCTTCTGTGTGCTTCTGTGGAGGAGAAGAGAGATTTCTAACGACACTCAATGGAACTAAATAATAATCTCTCACTGGAAGTCAGGTGCAAATGGATAATTACAGTTAATGTTTACTCATGATGCTACAAAAGAGACCGACAAATCAGATACAGTGACTACCAGTAACTACTGGACATCAGGCTGGGAGCAACCAAACATAGTTATCATAAATCTTTCAATATCCTTGTCTGTTTATGGACTCATTAGAGTGAGAAAGCAGCTAGGGACTTCCCAGAACTTGACTACATAAATCTTTTGACACTGAGCAACATGTTGCTATTCCTTATTCTTTTATTTTATCCAGATGAGCCTGTTTTTACCTAGCAAGAAATTTTATTTTTCCCCTTGACATTATAACTCTGTTATGATTGGTGTCATATGACAAGGCACAGATGTTTAGGAAAGGACTGCTGGATCCATAAAAATTGTATGGCTATAGTGAATCCAAACAGGAGAATAAAATTCATAGAATCATAGAATCACTTAGGTTGGAAAAGACCTCCAAGATCATCAAGTCCAATTAACCCTACTCTACCAAGTCCAGCACTAAGTCATGTCCCCAAGAGCCGCATCTAGATGCCTCTTAAACACATCCAGGGATGGTGACTTAACCACCTCCCTGGGCAGCCTGTTGCAACCCTTTCAGTGAAAAAGTTCTTCCTAATGTCTTGTCTAAACCTCCCCTGGTGCAGCTTGAGGCCATTTCCTCTTGTTCTATCACCAGTTACTTGTGAGAGGAGACCACTGCCCACCTCTTTACAAAATCCTTTCAGGTAGTTCTAGAGGGCAATGACGTCTCCCCTCAGCCTCCTCTTCTTCAGACTAAACATCCTCAATTCCCTCAGCCACTCCTCATAAGACTTTTTCTCAAGGCCCTTTGCCAGCTTTGTTGCCCTTCTTTGGACACACTCCAGCACCTTAATGTCCTTCTTGTATTGAGGTGCCCAAAACTGGACACAGTATTTGAGGTGTAGCCTCACCAATGCTGAGTACAGAGGGACTGTATGACCCTCCTGGTCCTGCTTGCCACACTGTTTCTAATACAGGCCAGGATGCTGTTGGCCTTCTTGGCTACCTGGGCACACTGCTGGCTCACGTTCAGCTGCCTGTCAATCAGAACCCTCAAGTCCCTTTCTGCTGGGCAACTTTCCAGCCACTCTTTCCCGAGCCTGTAATGTTGCTCATCCTTAGCTGACGGAAGAGTTTGGTGCAACACACTTTGAAGCATTTCACACAGTCCTGTTTGTAGAACCCCAGCTATCTACGTGAGCTGACCTTCTCTTCTCACAGCCTAGATACTCACTCCATGTTTCTTGTTCTTTACCTTCATCCCATTAGTGCTAGCTGTGCCCTGCACTGTACAACTGCTAAGTCAACAGTCTGTTACTAATTACAGCATTCTGTATATAATTATTTAATCTTCCCAGGAACCTGGAATCCTGTCTTTTGTGTGTTTATTTTTAAAAAGGATGCTAGCTCAACTGGTGATGCTGTAAAACCACTGAGAGACTATGTCTGCTCCCACTGTAGATCACCAGTCCCAGCTTTGTAGGATATCCTACTACACTGCTCTACCAAAGTGTCAGAGCCAGGAAAAAAAAAAAAAAAAAGAGTGTTTGGCAGAGCAAATATTTTTTATGACTTACAGTTAATGGACGTTACTATTAATTGGCAGAATTACAACTCTTGCTGAGTCGATGAAAGTAGCTGTCTTGAAAAGTTATTAGGCTTCCTTTTGTACTTGTTTGCCTGCATTTTTTTCCTCAGGATTGATTACACAGTGCCTCTTTGAACTTATATTAAATGTTTCCTTTGAGGATCTCCTTGCATCTTGGTTTCAGATACTTTGCTATCCTTTCAGTATTCCAGTGATCCAGGGATATGAAAAGGAAGACAAAAAAAAAAGGTAATATATTTAATAGTATCAGGAAAATATTACTGAAAAATATGAATAGCATAGAAATATCAATATTGAAAATACAAAGAGTATAATAACATAAATAATAGTTTAAATTAACAGAAAATGAAATCCATTAACAGAGACATAATAACTCAGAAAGCATCTGATGTTGTGCATTGCATGTATCCACTCACTGTCCTGAATCAATGACTTCAGTCAAGACATGGTTCCCCTTCCTCTGGGGTGCGGCTGCAGCTAGAGGAAAAGCAATTTGTTTCAAAAGCTGATTCAGCAAGACACTCTTGAAGGGCCCATCAATGTCCCATTAATAATCAGAGATGCTGCAATGATTATCAGTGGTGTTGTAAATCATTTGTGCAACGCTATTTATTTTAACACTATTCAGCAGTTCCGTGTTTTCTGAAAGACAAAAAGATTTCTGTATCGTGAAATATGCTCTTCAGTAGGAAGCAACAAGCACTATGGAAGACTTTTAAAATATTGTTTCTTCATATGCTGTACCTTTTTTACGAAATTAACTGTTCAAGAAAATCAGATCCTTATAGATTTGACCTATCTTGGTGATATCAGAAGCAGTTATTAAGAAAATGTCATGCTTACTTCCACTAACTCGGCTTCAGTCCTCTTTTCATTAACCTCTGAAGCCTGATTCTGTCCTCAAGTGAAATTAATAGGAGAAAGATGAATCTTGGACATGGGCATCTCTTGGTGTATTAGTCCAAACCTGGATCTACTGCCACAGAGGACTTTTCCGAAGCACGATTTCACTTAAAAAACAAAATAATGGTTCCAACAAAAACGGATTGAATCACTAGTTGCAGATAATTTAACTACTTTTTTTTTTTTTTTTCCCCCCCTACCTCCTAATAAAAACAGTACATACTAAATGCAAACAGGTTTTGCAGGTTCTAAGGCAAGGTCAAAATGACCATAATAAAGCTCTGCCTGAGATCTTTTTTTACAAGATGTAGGTAGTAGTAAAAATAGCATTAAAAATGTCATGAATACAGAGGAGAAAAATGAAAGCTGAAAAGGAATTCAAAAGCCTGGAAAGCAGCTGGAATGAAATAAATGTTCATTAATACCTCGCATCACATGGGCTGCTTATTTGAACTCATGGAGCAGAAAAAAATACTGGTAGTGATAGGTCTGTTTGAAATTAGTATTTTTTCAAACATCGAGATCTCATTTTCAGTATGAAAAAAGCATCACTGAATGAGCACGAATGCAGCTGTGTTTTAAGAAAGCCAGGTCGTTTTCCTCCGTTTTATTTTACAGTCTCTGAAGAATTTCCTCTTTCTTGCTGCATACACGTTTTAAGGGAAAATCCTCTTCTTTTGAATAGAGTGACTTTTTCTCAAAACCTAGGGATCATTTTCCCCGTACGATTTTTGTCCTAGTGGGCTCTTACGCTGAGGAAAAAGACTGCCACTTCCTTCTTTTAGGGTTATGTTATTTAATGACTCCTTCTCTGTTTGCTTTGCTAGCCATCATAAAGCTGTCACCATCTGCACTTCAAAGTGTAGGAAAGCCACATGGCTGGCTTGCTGCTCCCTGCCCTGCGACTCTGAGCGATTGCAGCAGTGGTTCTCAGCTGCTACTTCTTACCACGACCGATGCTGGTGTCTTAAATACACGTAATTTTTCTCAATCTAGTAGCAATACTGCATACTATTGTTTTGTGAAAAAGAGGTGCCTGTGGGCCCGAGTCTTTGCTTCACTCCCCCGTAAGTAAAGCGTGGTGAACTGAAGCCAGTGGCAGAACTGGGTTTGAGTTCGGGAAACTTTCAATTGCCAAAGGTGATGGACTTCAGACGGCGTTCGGCAGCCTCTGCTTTCAGCTCTGACTATTTATTGAAGCGCCTTGGGCCATTAAAGTCCGTCCGGCGATTGTCCCACCCTCCCCCAACCCCCCCTAAAATCTCATTCACATGATAAAGTCCGACTGATTTCTTTCCTGAAGGCTTTGCGGCGAGCCACAAAAGCCCGGCTGGCAGGGATAACCCCCGGGGAGGAGGGGCTCGGGCTCGGGCTGGCTCAGCAGCTGCGGCCCCCGCAAACACCCCGCCCGGAACGAGCCCCGCCGAACCCCCCAGCCGGAGGGTGGGTGTCTGCACCGGCCTGGGGGTGGCTGGAAGCGGGATGCAGGGGGAAGCGGGTCGGCAGGGCAGGCGAAGGGCAGGAGCGGCGGCTGCCGGCGGCACCTGGCCCTGGCGGGGGCACGGGGGAACGGGAGGGGGAGCCCGGCCGGCCCCCGCTGCCGCCCGGGCTGGACACGAGCGTCCCGAAGCGAGGGCGCTGGGTCGGGAATGGGGCGGGGGGAGCGGTGTGGCGGGGCGGCAGCAGCCCGGCCCCGCAGCCCTGAGAGAAGGGGGTGCCCGCTGGGGAGCTGGCGCCGGGCTCAGGCTGCCGAGCCGCCTCCTGGGGAGCGGCGCCGGGCGGCTCCTGAGGGGGCACGGAGACGCTGGGGGGGCGGCCCCGCTGTGGTGGGGCGGCCAGAGCCCCGGGGCAGCCTCCACACGCCGAAGGCTCCGGCGGCCGCGGCAGGCGCGGGGCAGCCAGGCAGGGGGGGGGCGCCGGGCCGGGCAGCAGGCGGGACCTCCCCTCCCCCGCGCCGCCCGCCCGCCAGCCGCAGGTAGGGGCGGCCGGGCAGCCCCGCCCGCCCTCCCGGCGCCGCCATTGGCTGCCTGCCACGCCGATCAGCGGCGCGCGGCGCGGGGCTCGCGCTGCCATTGGCTCGCCTGGCCCCGCCCCTCCCGGCGCGAAGCCAGCGGCGGGGCGAGGGGGCGGGGCTGGCGGCCGGGGGGGCGGGGCGGCGGCGGGCGCGCGGGGGCTGGGGCGCGGGGCGGCGGGAGCGGCGCTGCGGGATGGGACGCGGCGCGGAGCGGAGCCAGGTGGGTGCGGGGCCGCGCTCCCGCCTCGCTCGGCTGCTGCGCTGGCGAGGCGGGGGCCGCGCTCGGGGATGTCCGTTCGCCCCCCCTCCGGGAGCCCGGCGGCCGCCGGGAGGGGCGCTGGGGGGGGAGCGGCCGCTTTTTGATGGTCTCTCGCCGGGCGCCCGCGGGGTGATCCCGCCCCGCCCCGGGGAGCCCCCTCGGCGCGGCGGCGGCTCTCGCCTCGCGGCCGCGATGGGGGCAGCGGCGGGTCGCCCCGCGGCTGCTCGCTCTGCTTCGGCCCGAGCCGAGCGGGGCGGCCCAGCCGGGCGGGGGAGCTTTGTTCCCAGCCTTCGGGCCGGCCTCGGCCCCTCGGCAGCCCCGGGGCCGCCGGGCGCCCTCCCCCTTCCGCTCTCGGGTGGGGGTTGCGGAGCACCCCCCCCCCGTGCATGGGGTCGGGGAAGAGGCCCCGGGGTTTGCGGCTGCGGGGCTGTGCGCCGTGCTCCCCGCAGCCCGGTCGGGTCCCGCCGACCGCTTGTTTGGGGGCCTGTCCCTCGCTCGGGTTGCCCCCGCGACTGGCCCCGCACCAGCCCCGCGGCTTAGCCCCGGCGAGTCTCTGCGGATGTTCAGCGGTCTTCGGGTACTTAAAAATAATCGTCTTTGGCTTGGAAGGGCGCTGGGAGTCCTTGACAGCTCAGGAACTTTTAAACACTCCCCCCTTTATTTTCTTTTTCCAGATTTTTTTTTTTCCCACTTCTTAAGTGAACGGGTCGCTGAGGAGAAGCTGGGAATCTGAGCGCAGGCGTGTGGAGACAGGGTTTTATTGCAACTGCTGAACGTCTAATGCTGTTTCGAAAACAGTTAAAACAATTGTTATTTTTTCTTTCCTGCTTCTGCTACAGTTCAGTACGCGTTGCAGATAGCTAACAGGAGTGACAGCGTGAGCAACTGTCTGTGGAGTGGGGCCAGCTAGTGCTTGAGTGATGGGTTACTGGATGCAGTTGTTGAAATTCCTTGATAGAAAATGCTTAAAAGCACAAGTGGTTTAGTTTGTGTGCTGTTTGTGCAGGAGTAAGAAAAAGCTGTCTGGCTGCACTTCTGCAAACTGCAGGGAATGCAGCTTCCTATGAGGAAAAGATGGGGCGTGTTATGAAAGGAGGCAGGAACTTCAAGTGACTTTTAAATCTGGGGATAAAGAGGAGGTTGTTTTGCCTTGCCTGTCATGCAAGACTGGCCTTTTCTTCTTCTTCTTCTTTTTAAAGCTTTACTTTGGGAACCAGAAGTATTAAGTTTATAGGAGACAGGCTGTTGTTTAGACTTTGCGCGATAAAATATTTTCCGCGGTAGCTAATAGTGTGTGTGCTTGAAGAAGGGAATGAAGTCATGGAGTGAGGCTGCAGTTGGTGTTCTCCAGCCTGCTCTCCAGTGATCTGTAGCTCAGATGTGGCCTCTGAGATACAAAGGTTGACATAAGGAATAATTATGTAGACTAATATCCAAGTTGGAAACACGTTAGATAAAAGTTACAAGTTACAGTGCTTGCCTTCTTTAAGATTCAAGATTAAACCTGGTATCTGAGCTGTGGAACTGAGCGTTGTTAGGTACTACGTTCAGTTATAGTTTACTTTTGCCATTAAGTTCTTCTTACAAGAAAATATGCTAAGATAGAAGGACAGTTACCCGTCTACACTAAAATAAGGGCCCTCAGTCATTCTTAATTGGTAAGAATGGAGCTTTAAGTAAGTTCTGTAAGAAGGATGTTTTATCTGCAGCTCTTCAGTTGACATCAAGACCACATCATGTTCACCTTGAATAATGTGGAAGCTTGATTTATTTCCAGCTGTATTTTGGGGATGAGTTGTGCCGAGCTGACTTTTCTTACTGCATACTGGAGGGTTAGATTTGTGTTTGTGTTGCTAGCAGCAGTGTGAATGTAGTTATTGGGAGGTGAACACAGAGGTTTTGCTGTACATGAAATAATATGTAATTGAGCCAGTCCTCTCTGTTCTCCTTTTCAATGGCTATTTTCTTCAAATAAAGAAAAAATAGGAAACACTTTTTAATCAGATAGATACTGGAACAATAGTCTTGATTATACACAATAGTTGCTGAAATTTTATGGTCTTTGCTAATCTTCCTATTTTTCCATGGAAGTAATAGAAGATGACTTTGTATGTCAGAAATAGATTTGCTTGTGCTTTAAAAATAAACTTTCATAGCTGTAATAAGTTACTGAGGCTTCATGTTTGATTTATATGATACAACACATGTGACATTTCATAGTTAATAACATCATAAACTTGCTTTTCAGTATATGCCTTACCTGTGCAACACGCCTCAAAGGATTATCATTTTTGGAGTAGTAACATAAACTTACAGACCAGCTGCTCTTTAGTGTGACTAGCTCAGGTTTATTTACTTTATTCTTCAGTAAGAAGGTAAATGCTATATATTTATCTGAAGCAAGAATAACCTTGTTTGCAGACAGTATTTCTGTATGGAAGAAAGAGGAAGAAAAACACTGTGTTACAGAGGATAGGAATATTATTATTGTGTTTTTTTAATATACAGGGATTAGCAGGACAAGAATTCTAAAAAACAAACTAGAGCAGATACTTCAAAGAATTCTGGAAGAGCTGACGGTAGCTTAGTGTTTAAGTCACTATGTCAGTGTCACCTGGACAGTGAATTAGCTTTCATGCCTTTGCAAGTCTTCCCTTTTTGGTTAAACTTCTTGCATGGGCAGTTTCATCTTGGTGTAATTTGTGGCAACTGGAGTGGGAAAGAGCCTTGAGAGAACCGCAGGGAGGACTCATGATGTAAAAAGATAAATACATGCAGTTATATCTTTGTTTGACCCCTATAGCACTGCCTTTTGGAGCCTTCTTGACTGTTTTTAGTGAGGAATGAACAAGAAATATTGTTGCAGTTAATTAAGCTTGTCTTTGGTTGGTCTGGACCTGAAATGGTCTTATGACTGAGCTTACATCTGGTAGGTTTTATAATCCAGCACTTTTTGGCCTTTTTAATCCAATAATGTCTTATTGGTTTCTTTCTGATTTGCATGCCACTCCAAGTAAAATGTTTGGACTTCTTGTTGTAATTTCTGTAACTTTTTTTATTTTTGCTTGCATAGGATATTGAGCTACATGCTACTTGTCAGGTGAATAACACTACTAGCGTAAGTTACTAACCAGGCTATACGTGTCCAGTGGGTTATGATACTAAATTTTGTGAATTACCTCAATAGCAGAGAGACACTAATTTGCAGTACTGATGGGGAGAAATTGCTTTTATCAAGCTCATTTCTTAGTTCTCTAACCTTAAGCCATTCAATATATGAAGATCATTAATAGGATCAGATTACAAATATGTCTTCCCCTTTTATGTACATTGCCTCAGAAACTACTTTGTGTAAGGTAATACAGATTGTAGCTGCTTATTCACTTAACAGATAGAGGTAGCAGGTGGGTGTTAACTTCTCCACATATGGAAGACTTGCGTACAGAATACCCCGGAGAAGCTGCAGGTGCCTCATCCCTGCAAGTGTTCAAGGCCAGGTTGGATGGGGCTTGGAGCAACCTGATCTAGTGGAAGGGGTCCCTGCCTGTGTCAGGGGAGTTGGAACTAGGTGATCTTTAAGGTCCCTTCCAACCCAAACCCTTCTGTGATTCTATGGAAATCAGTTACTCAGCTAAGAATTGAATGTGGAGGCGTTGTGAGCCTTGGCTGTGTAGCAGAACTGCTACTTACGTTCCCTCCTGAAAACTTACTCTGCTTTTAGTGGTAATAATGAAAGTAACCTGAAATTACACCAGATTTATTTGTTCAACTTTGTCCTTTGAATGCTTTTCTTCATACTTACTGTTGTTTCTTCAGAAGCCAGCCTGTTGTAAAAGCTGTTGAAATGTTACGCTGGGATAGTTTTTACCTGGAAAAGCACTGTTTCTCACCCTTCTTTTGAAAACTCGGATAACTGAAATATTTTTAGCTGCTGATAGCTGTAATTTTTTTTTTCCCCTCTGCTAAAAGGGGAAACAAAACATTTGGTAAGAAGTTGAGAAATCTGTGTGTAGAAACAGCTGGAGATCAAAATGGAAGTCTTTGAGCTCATTTAGGGTGTAAACTAGGAGCTTACTTTGCTTGATTTCTTTGTTTTTGGCAGGTGAGATAGTTGGAGAATTTCTGTTGAAGGCTTGTTAATGTGATAAACAAGCAAATCCAACAAATGTTAGTTTTTTTTTTTTAATAAAAAATTATTTTTCTTGGGGATTTATAGGTGTTCTGAATGTCAACACATATTTTGCCATTAAACTAACAGTGTTTTCTGGGTGTAAAAGAAATCACTGTATGTGTTTGGGATTTTTTTTTTTTGGTGGACTTTTCTCCATTTAGCAGAATTTTAGTTACTCTCTTTTTCAAGATTCTAGGAGCTCCTTCCTACCTGTTTATTAAAAATATAATCTCTTTATTCTTACAGAGATTTGGTAGCCAAATACAGTGATGGGGACAATGTGTGTTTCTGTTAAGCGCAGAACATTTTTATGCCAAATTTGTTTAATATTATATTTTTAAATATTATGTGTACTTGTGCCACTCAAACATGTGCTTCACCACTGAGTTAATAATCTTTTGTATTTTAAAACATATATTTTAGAAGGAGAAAAACTGAGTGCTATTTAGATTGATTGTGATTGATGATGTGTTTATTGTTTTTAACTGACACCTGTGTTTAAAGCAAACAATAAAGCAAAATATTTCCGCATGAATTGTGTACTTTCAAACAGATTAAACTTAAAGTGTAGGTTTTCTTCTAAACATTCATAACTGCAAACCTCCTTGCAAGAGTGTTTGGTAAGAGGTACTGGAAAGAACTGACACAGACTGTTGAGTTCTGAATTAAGAGAATTGGCTAAGCATTAGTGAACATAATAATGTAACTAAAATAAGTCTCTTGTACATGGCTGGCATGCAGATAACTTTACTGTAGCTTTAGAATTAATCTTGCATTTCGTAGATGCTTAGGTTTTATAATCGTCAGAATATGATGTGACCTTTAAAATGCTGGTAATTGACATAGATAAAGTATGTACAGATATTGGTGGGAATTTGATGTGTTCAGAATTCATATTTTACAGTCATCATAATTTATGTAAATAGATATAGCCTAAGCTATGGCAGTTTTAACTTCCATTGATCTGTCAAAACCATTGTTTTTGTTTGAGTTAAATGTATTTTTCTCCAGGACAAGAAAAAATGAAATTTTCAAATGTTGTGCACAGAATTACAGCCTGGGGTGTCTTCTCTCTAGTTCCATAAATCAAAACTCTTTCACCCTTTCTTTGGCATGAGCTTTTGTTGCACATGCCCATTGTTGAAATCTGCCCAGTATAGGAACTATAGAATAATTTATTGTGGTAAAACTTGAAAAATATCAAGCATTGTTCATTTACACAGCAGTATGCACAGATAAATTCACATGGATTAAAAATATATATCATTATTAATTTTGAATGAGACATACTTTTTGAAGGCTTATGCAGTGGTTACATTTCCTCCTATGATGGTGGAAAAGCGCGTGCTTTGGAGTTCTATATATATCTTGCTGTGATTCTCAAGTCCCCTTTCAGCCTTGTATTTGCTGATAGAACTTCAAAACTTGCAAGGAAAGTTTAAATTATAAATGGTGAAAATTCTGTTTAATGCATGATCTAAATGAAATTGATAGAGAAAAATTCTTCAACTTTGTAGCAAGTGCTGCTAGCAATTGCAGTTTTTCAGATGTTCAAAATGTTCCATAAGCCTATTATTTCATACTTGTCATTAGGTGAATGATTTAATTCATTCTTAAAATTAGCTCCTCCAGGCCTTCTAAGGTAATGTTGTCATGTTTTCAGGTGCCTGGTCTGTTGGTGAGCACATGCAGCTATTTCACGTATATTCAAGCTGTTTGCTAAACAGTTAAAGATGAAAACGGGGTGCTGGTTGTGCTGGGGCAGTGCTAGGAAGGTGTAGAGGCTGCTGCATCTAGGGGAGTTGAAGTGTGCTGTCTGGATGGCCACGCTCAGAGGGTCCTGCATGTGTTTTCCTCTTGGATTACTGGAGCAGAAGCCCTGATTTTTTTAGAGGGATGTTTCTTAATAGTGAACGCTTCCTGTCATACTGATAATACATTAGGGATTCCTCATTCAGGAAACACTTGTGTTTCCTTGTTAAGAGTTGGGATGATGTATTTTTCTTGGAATGCTGTAATTTACTGTTTCTCGTATTTGTTATTCTTTAGTGTCTTGTTCTTTAGGTCACTGGGTAATTATTTGAATCCTAGCATACAGTAGTATTTATGGTTTAAATTAGCATGCCCTCTTCATGACTTAGGAAGCCTGATTAATTTTCTTAATGTATTGGTTGATCATGAAGACAGAGGTAATTGAAATAAAATATACCAACAGTTTTGGCTCCACAGTGTAAAAAGGATGCTAAAATATTAGATTGTGTCCAAAGGAGAGAAACAAAGATTGTGAAAGGACTGGAGGACATGACTTATGAGGAGCAGCTGAGGATTCTAGGTTTGTTCAGCTTGGAGGAGACTGAGGGTTGACCTCGTTGTCTACAAATTGCTTGTGAGGGGGAGCAGAAGTTAAGCTGCAGATCTTGTCTCCTCATGAGGGAATGACTTACACCTGCATTGGGGAAGTTCAGGTGGGATATTAGGAAAATGTTCTTCACTGGAGTGGTGGTTAAGTGCTGGAACAAGCTCCCCAGGGAGGTGATCTTGGCCCCAAGCCAATCAGGGTTCAAGAAGCTTTTGGACAACACTCTTGAGTATCTGCTTTAACTTTCAGGTTGTCCAGTGTGGAGTCAGAAGTTGGACTCGATCCTCATGGTTATAACGTAATAGTATTTTAGAGGCTTTAGAGGACTTGAGTTTAACTGACTGCTTAGAAGATAGTGTGTGATAAAATATTGCCTTTTATTGTTCATATATTTGTAGAAATTAGAAGTGAGCAAAGCACCTTATTGGTGAAGACTGAACAGCATATATAATCTCAAAAAATGTTTTATTCTAGTCTAGTTGTTAGTGCCAAAATAGTACAATTTTAAGGCTGTGTGTAAAGGACAAAGCTTTAAGGTCAGGGGGACAGTGGTGTTTGTGTCACTGTTGTGTTCCTGACTGGAGACGCTGGTAAGAGCAAGTGAGCAGCATATAAACCTTGGATCCATTACTTCATTAAAACAAACAAACAAACAAAACAACAACAAAGTTTGGTAACAGTGTGAACAGATTTTTTTCTGCATTCCAGTGACCTGGAAAATGAAATGGCATTAGGATATGTACTTTCCTCATAGCCAGAGATGTTAGTTCTTTAGCTGCAGTATCCCAGGTTTTTTGTGCATCTTTGTGGTGGCAACCACTTTGACTGTAACAAGTAGTAGTAATAGTTGGAGAGCCTCTGTATGTAATGGGTGACAGACATATCAAACACAGTAACAGTATTTCAGTGAATGCTGGAATTGATTTCTTGATGTTTGTTTTGAAATCCCATAGTGGAAAAGGTCAGTATTCCATGATGCTGAGGAAAACCATTCATCTGCTGTGGTCTTGGTTTTGTCCTGACAGAGCAATGGACAGCTGTGGGGACTAGTGTGCTACAAGACAAGGCCTGGGAAGCTTGTTTTATTTTGAAACTTCAAACAGCCTTTTGAAATACCTCTTTGAAAAGTTCTGCCTCATTACATGTGAATGAAGAAATTAAGTTTGAACTTTTGAATTAGAAGAGAGGCTTTATTGAAAATGTGACTTTTTAGTTATTCCTCCTAAAGCAGTTTCAGCTCACTGCTGAGTTTTTCAAAGAATGTTGAAGTTCTCTGGATCTTGTATCAGCACAGTTTTATTGTAGAGTTATTTCCTGGGAAAGTACTGTTTTTCTTTTTAAATCTTGTCTGCTGCTTTGAATGCTTAAACAGCTGCAGACATGGAGGAGCTAACAGCTTCAGATGAGGCCTACATTTGATTTTGTGCTGAATTTGAAGACTATTGTACACGTGTTACTTTTTTTTTGCACACAGTTTGATTATTGAGGTTCTGTTTAACCTTTGCATGCCAGTTCAGGAGCTGGAGTGTGGCTGCAGTTAACTCTAAATCATATTTAAATAGGATGTCTTGGTAGAGTTACACAACTGGCTTGGTTACAGTTTCAGGTTATCTGTGTAGTGGGAAAAGGATATTTGCCAGGCTGAGCTAGACAAGAACATGTGCAAGCTCTGTGCTTTTTATCCACCCTTCCTTTTGCAGAAAGAACAAGGAACTAGCATTTCAGCAGCTTCATTTTTTTTCTAGATGGAGAGGCTCCTTTCTTCTTCAGCTCAGTCAGCTTGCTTTTCTCTGAAGCTCTCCATTCTTCAAATCCTACAGGTCTTGTACACCTTCACTGCAGCAATCACTTCATATTTATAGCAAGTAAAGAGTTGTAGAGCTTGTGAATGACAAGCATGAAATACTTGAATGTTGAAGTGAATGCTGTCTAGAGGAGTGTCTGAGAATGCACTGAGGTAGAGTCTTCCAGCCCTCTAATGAACATTTGCCTGTATCGTCAAACACTGCTCATACTCCTGTAGGAAATTTCAAGCATCCTTCAATGGTGGGTGATTCTATGCAAGCATGTAGATAAAATTAGGAGTGACACCTAGTTACAGCTCAAGCTGATAATGCTGTAAAGACAGACCTCTGTCTAGTTGCTGAATTTCTGTGATGGATTTGCACTACTAATGGCAGGAAAAGCATCCATGTTGGTAGACTAAAAAGCAGTTGGGTTTTTAACTTGAAGGTTTTTCACTAGTCTGAAATAGCTGCATCTGAAGTATTACTGTAAGGTCGTTGGGATTCTGACCTTATTTTTAAAAAAATATTTGCTCTTCTACTGGAAAAGGTATGTGCTTTGCAGTAATTTTCTGGTTGCCATACTAACAATTCTGAAAGCATCTAAGCTTGTAGGGTATTGTTTTCTTTTGGTCACACAGTTGGCTGAAATGTTGTGTTACTAGTTGGCTTGATGTTGGATCAGGTTTAGCAGCCTTCAGGAATTTCTGTAACTTGGAGAGTGATGGCAAGGTTCTGATCAGTGGGGTTTATAACTATTTCCAAAAGCTGCTGGGAAGCAGTAAGTAAAACTCCAGGATTGGGGAAAATTCCAGAACTTCTGTTGTCTTAGACACTTTCAAGTCAACTAGATATTTTACATAAACTAGTAAATCGGTCTGGTTACTATTTCTGTGAGTTATTAATTATGAAGGACAAAGTAAAATATTATAGCAGATCAAACCCTTGTCTTAAAATTGTGGCTTTCTGAAATGTACAGAAATAAGTCTTACACTGTATGTAGCCCAGTTTGCATGGTTTATTACTTCTCTATCAGTCTGAAACTATTGCGGCAGCAGTGAAATAACCACTTTTATTGGGCAGGTAGTCTTCTTGCTACCTGTGACAACAGCAGCTGAAACCCCAAATCCATCTCCTTCTCTCCCTGTCCTATGTTTTAAGATAAAGCTGTTAATATTCTTAGTTGTGTGCTACTTCCTCATTTGAATTTCAGTTCCACTTCCTCCTCCTCCAAACTCTCTCCTATGTGTTTCTTCTGAAGTCTTTTTTATACTTCCCTTTCAAACTCTCTTTCTTTTATATTCTGGTATTCCCAATAGGAAAGAAATGTGTTGTGATGAACTTCTGCTATGTGTCATTTCTGGTGAAACCCACAGATGACTTTTTTTTTTTTTTGAGAGTGAAATACTTGGAGATGTAAAAAAGCCTAAGCCTGACAAACCACAACAAACCGCTCCCTTCTGCCACGTCCATCCCCAAAGAAACTTAAATTGGAGGGAAGTAGATGCAAGACAAGAAATGTAAATCCTTCCTCAATTGAATGAACTGCCTACTATCAGATTTCTTTAAGCCACAGAATGTGATTTTTGGCAGGAACATCTGAAAGAGTATTCTTTTTTTTTTTTTTTCCAAACAGTTGTCGTTTGGAAAACAAGCATATGTCTGGCATCATCATGGATTTCTAAAAAAAAACAAAGTAAAAAAAAAACAAACAACTGGTTTTATTTTCAAAACATAGTAAAATGGTATTTTCAGCAGAATCAAATGTTAAATGCTTTTGGAAGTATAAATTTAATGGTGCGTCCTTATGGTTGGTTGTCAAGGTTGAAGCAACAAGCACAGTTAGCCCTTAAGCTGCTAAGTGCTAATCATTGCTTAGCAAGTGTTTTTGTCAGCTAAGTTACTGGGCTACAGAGAAGCTCATAGGCAGCCTGTAATCATTTTCAAAGTTTTTCAAAGCGAAACTGAAATGCTGAGGTTCTGATATAAGTAAACAAGGCTTCATTTTATCTTATGTTAACTGTTATGTTAACTGTAAGACCCATGGCTGTAAATCTGTAGTTTAAATATCCCCACTCTTGTTTGTCTTGGTAGAATTATGGCTTTGCATAAATGCAGCATTAGAAAATACATTGAAGTAAGTTTTGTGAACATAAGGGCTGACAGTCTGAACAGTGAACAGCTTTGATTTGTTGCTTGAAGATAACTTTAGTTATGTCTCAATACAGAACAATAAATACAGCATAGAACCATCCTACCAAAGAAGTTCGTCAAGGTTAATGCAGTTGCAGGGATAGGCGAAGCATGGAGACAAATCATGTGCTTTAGCACTTGGTGGGAAACCTTAGGGAGATTTAACTGTGAGGGTAGGAAGTATGGGTGGTGAATCTAGAGGAGTAACACCAGTGAATTTATTTGAGGGTTATTGAAAGTTATTGTATTATCTTTAGGGTGTTCAACCTGATATTTTAGAGCTAAAATATATGGAGTAAACCTTGAAACAAAACCTTGTCTAAAAGACAAAGCTTGAAGGACAAGTATTTTTTTATGACAAGTGTATTTTTGAGTCTTCTAAATCCACTTTGAACAAAATACTAAAATAAATGTAACTGTAGAAAAGATAAGACTGTAGAAATAATTAAATTCCACCATGGATTAGTTAATTTGCATGATATTAGTAGTGTTCTATGAAATATGTCTTCCATGCTTTTTTGCTCGTTTCTGCAGGTGTATAATGAAGTGTTGATCCTCTCTTCTGGTTCAAAGCATGCAGGACTTGCTGATTTAAATCAGATTCTTATTGAGTGTTAAAAGAAGAATAAACTTTGCCAAAGTGGGAAGCTTGAGTATTACGTTTTTCTGTAGGCTTGAAACAACTGTTGGTGATTCTAAATAGAAAAGATCTTGACCTTATGGAACAGCTGACCCCTAAGGATGCAGCTACCCTGTCCTCCCTTTTCCCCTTAAACAAATAATGCTAGTTGGAACTGTTGCATGTAAGATTGGGATTCACAGAATTTTTATCTAGGAACAGATACTGATACTCTAAAGGCTTAGGAGAAAGTGAAGTTCTCTTCCTTGTGGGTAGTTTCTGCTAGATAGATCCTTGGTAGCCAAGAGGAGGCTTTATAAATCACTCATGTGATCTGGTAATAGTTTTCACCTACTCTATTATTTTTAATACCTCTTGTTCCTAATGCATAGATACATTGCTGTAGAGGTGGTTGTGCTTGGGGATGAAAATTATTTACTGTTCATAGCATAGTATCACTGCCAGCCATTAGATCAGTGTTCCCCTGTTACGCAGAAGGAGATGGCAAAGAATTTAAATTGCAAAGGGGCATGAAATCTGAAAACGTGCCTGTTGTATGTTCTCACGTGCTTTTCATTGGATTCTGGCTAATCCCTTTTATTTTGCTTCTTATTTCTTCAGAAGTGCATCTAGTACAAGATGAAATGTTAAACCTATAAGTCTTATAAGTCTGTTTACTATTTAATAAACTAGAACACAGTAGAGAAATAATTAATACCCGTGTTGCAGTTGTATAAGAAATTGGAAACTTTAGCCTTTGTTTAGGCCTAGTTAGTTTTATCTTAGTTTACTGGTCTAGGTTTTAAAAAAGTGCTGTAATTCCTCTAGAGGAAAAGAAGGGTTGTTCCAGGGAGGAGAGGTCTTGGTATTTCTGGGAATAGGTATTGTGAGGGTTCCCATTGCTGGTGTGGTATCACTTGGTGTAATAGTGTGTTTTGGGTTAAATTTCCTGAAAAGAAGACCTGACTTTCCTTCTGGCAAGTTTATTTTTCAAAGATCAAGAAGTGGGCTGGGGAAGAGAGAATTCTGCTTAGACCTGTAATCCCATTGACCTCTTGTCAAAAATTTGGTGTGATATCGTGGTACATTTTGTTATTAGTCATATGATGTTATCCATTATAGTTAATTACTTGAATAAAAGCAGAAAAGAGTGACTGTCCTGAAGTGATCAAATGCAGGGAGTCTGATGGAGAAGAGGGTTTTAGATTAAGAAAAACACCTAATTTTGCAATCCAAACAAAAGGTTTTTTTTTTTGTTTTGTTTTTTTTCACAAAACCAGTGATCTATTTGTCCGAAAAATGGAGCAAAAAATTACCAGTGGAGGATCCGTGCTGATGCATGGTTGGACTTTTTATTCTACTTCAGTTTCTTTTGATGTATGTTTAGGTAAGGATATCACTGTTTTCGTAGCAGTAAGAGTATATCTAGAAAGCTGTCTTGCTTCAAATTGTAAAATCATAGACCTCAGTCTTTCAGTGGGCCGTGTGTGGTCAGGGATCATTGTGTGGATACCAGTTGTTACTGGGAAAAATACCCTCTCCCCATGACTGCATATTCAGCCCCGATGGCTGATTAATTGTTTATTTTTTAAGCACTTGAACATAGATATGCTCTAATAATGCACTTTAAAGTTGCAAGTTTCCCTTTTATAGTAGTAGTATTGGTGCAGAGCATTTAGTTATTTACATGTTAATCTAATAATAGGCTACTCCTAAATAAAAGCCTTTCTCAAGGGCAGGGTATCTCTGTACTGTAGTCATGCTTGAAAGTGAGATAGGTGGAAGGTGTTGTTCCCTTTGGTTTTCTTCTGTGTATGTTAGCAGCATGGCTAAATCTCATTTTCTGGAACTCTTGATGTCTAAAAAAGACATTAATGATACATATTTAGTTGACTAGTGAAAAGCAGGCATGTTTAAATGCCAGATTTACATTTCCATTACACTTTTTAAAATCTGCAGCAAGAGTTAGTAAAATAAGAAAGCCAGTGTGCATCTGCACTATGCTGGAAGAGAAATGATATTAGGTGGGATGAAGTGATACTTCAAAGTGGTTCCTCATAAAGGCGACTTGCAAAAAACCAACACCAAAGCCCAATCTCCCCCAAACCAAAAACAAAACAAACTCTCAAACAAGTTTTTGTGCCTTCTTGGGTGATGTGTTTTAATTCCGTGTACTTGGTTCAGAATTTACTGGAAAATTTGTGACCTTTAATAACATGAGTCATCAGCTCAGATGGCTGTGGAGCTTATACCACCTCACCACATGTTGGTCATATAGGTCACCTATGAAGAACTACATGAGCATTTCAAACCAAGGTTACTTGTGGTGGAAGAGTAAAGATAAGGCATCAAGTTCTCCATCTGGTGTGCCTTTACTTGCTAGCTTCCACACTTGCAATGCACAAACTTGTGTTCCTTGAGCAAAAGCCTAACACACTGAGTATCAGTAGTTCTCAAACTTTTAAATGAACATCTCTTTTTGGTAATAGTTTGTTCCTGTACTGCTCTTTTGGCAGCACCAAGCAGCTGTTAAATGAAGAGGGAAAGAGGAAGCTATGTGTCACAGCTGTGCAGCTCTGGGTTAGTCCTTTAGGAAGAGGAGCAGGAGCCCCAGAGCATTGCACTGTTTCTGCTTTCCTATATGGAGTTTACAAGAGGTGGATTTGAAGTTGAGCCAGGTCCCCCACTGTCCCTTCTCTTTCTTCCCCACCCAGGTCAGAGTGGTCAGAAATAACCAAAATATCTGGTTACTTCCATTCCTGACCATAACCCACATACTGCTTTGGAGCTGTCAGCTGCTGCTTGGGCAGGCATGGCATACTTCCTTTCCTGTGATACAGTCTGTGCTTCTACTCCTGTCTACACAGTGTTTAAAGAGAACAGCTTCTGCTCTTCAGATGAAAAACTACTGCAGATTTCTTGGCAGCTCATGCCTTTCATCAACCAGTTACCACTGTTTCAAAACCCATAAGGGTTTTTTTTTTCATTTTTTTCTTTTTCTTTTTTTTCTCTCTAAGTAGGGATATTTTGCATCTTACATGAAGTACACCTCACCTGCATTTAGTTCTTGAAAATAACCTACATTATTTGTAGTTTTCAAAATGCTGAATAGAGGAAGGCAAAGTGAGCAGAACTTGAAAATATAGTTGAAATGGGTATTGTTATGGTTTTTGGAAGACTGAGGAAATGACCATAGACAAGAAATTGATAGAATAGGATGATACACCTGCAATCACATTATTATGAACTGTTAAAGAGAGATCTGGGATGTGTATATATCTATACACACACATGCTGTATTGTATGTATTAAGAAATTCAGGTTTTCTCAGACCTGATTATCAGATCAAGATTTTTTTCACTGTTTCAAAATCTCTTAATGGCAATTGCTGTTGCAAGATGCTGCATTTGTGGCAGCTGACTGCCTTCCCCCCAGCAGATGGTAGCAATCATGGCTGTGAAAAGATACGGAAGTAATCTGAAGAATAGGATTTATTGAATTTATTTAGTGGCAACAGGCAGATCTGGTCTCTTGAGTTAATATCAACTTCTCGGTGTTGAGTGCGATGGTAAATCAGTAGATAACCTGAATGGGTTATGTGTTTAGGATTATGAAGTTCATGCTTTCCCTTACCCATATTAAGCAGTGTGAAGTAGTTTTAAAACTCTGTTTTATGAAAACAGGCCTTAATTAAAACTATAAAAATCTCATGGTAACAGCATGCATGATGGCTTTAAGCCACTTCAACTTTCTTTTTGAAAGAAAACGGAACTTTGTTTCACATACTTCTGGATTTCTGTGATTTATTTGATCTTCCTAAACTGCTAAGCTCATCTACATTGAGCGAGATTTGAGGTCACACATCCATGCAAAACTACTTCCGTTGAACTGGCTTAAAAGTAAAATTTTAATAGCAAAATAGGCCCAAAATAAACAAACAAACCTGCCATTATTACCTGGCCCTTTAAAAACAGGAGGAGGGTGAGGAAAAACTCTTGAGAAATTGGGATAAACTTGAGCCATGTAGTTTAATATTACAGTATGCTGATCTCTTTCAAGAATAGCTCTCCAGCTGGGGTGTAAAATGGAATAATTAAATATGTAAGTTTCACCTGTAAAAATGCTTTAATTTCTTTACATTCCTTCTGATCCTCCTCATTTGTTTACATAGTGATGTCCTTAATTGAATCCTAAGGGGTCAACTGTAAGGAGTCACTCTTTAATTCCACTGAAGTTTAATTTTATAAATGGTGACTCTTTAATGATTAATTTGTACGATAGCTATGTCTGTCTAAAAACAATTTAAATGCTTTTTGAGGCTTTTAGATTGGGGAAAAAACATGCTTTTAAAAAATATTTTCCAATGTGAGTCCTCCTGAACCTTTATAAAGCTTTTGTTTATATATAGAGATAAATATCTATTGATATGAAAGGCTTTATAAATAGTGAATATATCCACATGCATACCTAAGTATGTAAATATGAGAGAGAGCTGTTGATAAGAACAGAATATTTCAGTTGGAAGGGATGTACAGAAGTCATCTGGTCCAACTGCCTGACCACTTCAGAGCTGACCAAAAGTTAAAGCCATGTTATTAAGAGCAATGTCCGAATGCCTCTTAAACACCAACAAGCTTTCTAGGAGGCCTGTTCCAGTGTTTGACCACCCTCTTCACAAAGAAATGCTTTATAGTGTCCAGGCTGAACCTTCTGACATAGCTTTGAACCATTGCCATGCATCCTGTCACTGGATAGCAGTGAGAAGAGATCAGTACTTCCCTCTCCACTATTTCTCCTCAGGAAGCTGCAGAGAGCAATGCGGTTGGTTGCCCCTCAACCTCCTTTTCTCCAAAGTTGACAAGCCCAGTGTCCCCAGCTGCTCCTCTCAGGACATCCCTTTAGGCCTTTCACCAGCTTTATTGCCCTCCCTTGGATGCATTTAGGGACCTTAAATTCCTTCTCTAAATGGTGGGCCCCAGAACTGTGCACAGCACTCAAGGTGAGGCCGCACCAACACTGGATAGTGGGATAATCTCGTCTTTTCACTTCCAGGTGATGCTGTTTGATGCCCCCAGGATGTGCTTTGCCTTTTGGCAGCCAGGGCACATGGCTGACTTGTACTGAGCCTGTGGCCAACCAGCACCCCCAGATCCCCCTCTTCAGGGCTGCTCTCCTGCCACTCCTCTCCCCATTTATACTTGTGCCCAACATTACTCTGTCCTAGGGGCAGGATCTGGCATTGGGCTTTTTACATTTCATCCCGTTAATCACAGACCAGTGCACCAATCTATCTAGATCCGTCTGCCTGTTGTTCCTCAGAAGAGTCAACACCACCTCACAGTTTGGTATTATTATTATCCTGTGTCCAGTCCACAGAATCACAGAATCTTAGGGGTTGGAAGGGACCTCGAAAGTTATACCACTTCTTTTTTTATACCACTTCCTTTTTTTGTGTGTATCCTCTGATAAAACAGTTACTTTGTAATTCAAACTAAGCTTTGGATCTCCATATATGAAACCATTTTAAAACCCCTCCCTTCACTCCAGAAAGCAGACTTTAAAATAAAATCCTTTTTTCATAATTTTGATGATGCCCTACCATTTGGGTACTTTTAATCCTCAATCTGTATAAAAGTTATGTCTGGCATTAAATCCTTATGTGTTTTGTTGTGGGTTTTGTTTTTTTTTCCCTGTGGATTTCTGAAGTAATCCTCTGTGTGCCATAAAGCTTGTTCTTTGGATAGCCTGCATACAGGCTCCTCATTTCTAGAAGTCCTGTTTAGAAAGTTTTAAAACACAGAATTTAAACAGAATTCTGCTGGATACAGATTTCTAAAGATAATTCAGGGCTGTATGTTTTGCATTTCTAAAATCTCATCCCATTGAAACTGTTCAGTACTTTCTATAATGTAGTCAGTGAATATGGGTCCAATGGGGCACTTGGTAGGGGAGTCACTGATGTACTTGTCAGTGAGTAAGAATGTTCTTATAATGTCTTTCATTGGGATTTCTTTCCTCTTGAACACTTTATGGGAAAGAGAGAATCCATTCAAAAATTCAGATAATCTGGAGCACAAATCTGATGAGGAGCAGCTGAAGGAACTGGGGTTGCTTAGCCTGGAGAAGAAGAGGTGGATGGGAGTCCTTATTGCTCTTTTGAGCTACCTGGAAGGAGGCTGTAGTGAGATGGGGATCAGCCCCTTCTCCCAAGTAACAAGCAATAGAACAAGAGGAAATGGCCTCAAGTTGTGCCAGGGAAGGTTTAAGTTGGATATTAGGAAAATTTTTTTTGCTGAAAGGGTTGTCAGGCTTGGGGAAGTGGTGGAGTCACCGTCCCTGAAGTGTAGATATGATGCTTTGGGACATGGTTTGTTGGTAGACTTGGGAATGTGCTCAGTTAATGGTTGAACTTGATGATCTTAAAGGTCTTTTCCAACCAAAACAATTCTAAGATTCTAAAAGGTATATTCGCAGTTATACCAGTAGGTGGTTATTGTTGGACAGTTAATCATGTGCTGAAATATATTTTCCTTTCTGTATCTCATGTTGCATGCATCTGCAATATTTTTTCATCATAACTGTCTCTTGAATGTAGAGCATGTGGTGAGAGACTCCAGCATTTCTTCTCTGGATTATCCTGGGTCTTATTAAATATTTTACTTAAATTAGATTTTTCTGATTATTATTATTTTTTTTTTTAAGATTTAAAACTGTTTGACTTTGGCCATATCTTTCTTTAACCACATAAGGATTTATACTAACCCCTGGGATATATGTCAAGGTAGTTGATCCCATTTCACCATGGAAACTGCAAGAGTCTCACCCTCGCCATTCATGCGATGATATTTGGCTTCCTTCCCATCCCTGTATAAGGTTTGCATATTGCTGACCTGAGTGGAGATTTCTTTCATCACAGGATGGATTCAGGAATCCTGTTTATGTAGTGCAGCACTACAAACGTTGTGTTGATTAACTGATGGAAATAGTGAACTGCAGTGTGTAGACAAGAACGAGTCGCTAATGTGGGGAACCAAGAACCTTTAAGGTGCCTTTGCTGCTGAGGTTACTGTGATGCATGAATGTATCCTCAGCCACCCTCATAGTACTAGAGGCTTTGAGTTCTATATAAAGTTCCAGTGACCTAGGCTAGTGCTTTGTGGCATCTGTTCTCTAGTGTTTTTCAGTGTAGTGCTGCTGGTTGCTCTAAAGCAGATTTACTGTTCCTGGAGCTAGAGGTATACACTGTTGGTTCAAATCACTTTGGTTAATAGGATCCTGTCTAACATGATTTTAGTCAGGATTGTGAAGCAGCATTTGGAAGGCACTTTCTTCCCTGTATGGTACACCTGTCCTGGTGATAAGATAGGGATAACTCTGAATGTGATGAGCTATATGTACCTGAGCCTTTTATAATGTGTAACTCCAGAACAGTTCCTTCTGTAAGCATGTGAGGACCAAGGCCTTGGCCAACTGGTACATCTTGGTAGCAAGCTAACTAGAGGGCAATATTATGTTTGAAATAGGTGGCCTCTGCACCAGTGCTTACTGGGAGCACCCTGTTGTTAAAGCTCTGATATTTTGAGGGAGGATAGTGACAGCAAACAAGAGGTGTTGTCTAGGACACTGATAGTCTTGCCTTTGAGAAATCTGTGTGCAGTGACCTGAACAGTGTCGTGCTCTTCTAGATGCTTTGGCTTTGCTATAAATCCCACTTATAAATGTCCTTGAAATAGGGAAGGTTTTTTATCTCTCTTGTAAATTTTTATTGTCTAAAATGTCTAGTCAAGTTCTATCAAGGAGTTTGTAGCAGCAGCCTTTAAAAATATGGCTGTAGTACCAGTCTCTTATGATCAAATGGTCTAGTTTAGAACTCTGTACAGTTCTTGAAGAAAGGGCAACTATGTCTCAACTACCAAAACATAATTTATTAAAAAAATCGGTGTATGACTAAATGTTCATATTTAAGTCAGAATATTCCCTTGATGATAGGATCTATATAATGTTCATGGAAACAGCTCAATACTTAATTTTTGCAAGATACTCTCATTGACTTTTTTAGTGTGTTTTGTTTTAGTGGGTTTATGTCTAGTAATATTAAATTTACTGTGAAGTATCTCAGTGGGACTCAAATCTGGAGTTTTATTATGCTTTACTATAGGCCATTATCTTAGATTTTTCTGTCTCCACAGTCTTTGAGTGTTTTATTTTATAAAATAGCACAAGCTGTTTTCTTACCTTGAAAAACTTAAGCTGTAACATGGAATAATGATTAGCTCCAAACAGTTTAAAGTATATCTAGATTCTACTCATGCTTGTTTCAGTAGTTTTTAAACTGATCACTGAACCTGATTTTTTTATTCAAGTTATTCTAATTAGTAATTCTGTTTGTGAAAAGCTAAATTGAAATTTGTCTTTCTGTTTGCAGAGAAAGCTACCTGAGTGTGCTAGCAAGTTACAGAGCAGCTGATTTCTCAAACGTGTAAACGCGAAGGATATTCTCTACTCCCCTTTTTAAATGGTAAGTGAGCTCTTATGAACACCCCTTGTTGCTTACTTTGCATTTATGTGAATCTCTTACAAATAGCTTTGAAAACTGTGCTAAGTCCCTAAACTGAAGACTAATGAAACTTGGAAACTGTCCAGAAGGTTTTGAGTTAGCATCGAGAAGATGGTTTACGTTTCTGTGATGATGAAGATACGCTGTAGTAGGCCCTGAAGTACTGCTAGCCCGAGAGACTAGTATAGTTTAAACACGAACCTTATTCTGTGGAAAACAGAAATAAACTCACATTGTTTGTGGTTATGATGTATTTGCTTTATAAATTTGTTTCTGTTAATTACTTATACTCTGTATAATCTGTACTTTGTTGATGTGTCATCTTAGAGATTTAAACTAAATCTGCTGAAGTTAAATGTTTGAGTCTTTGCTTCTAAGTGCAACAGATAAAATGTTTATATTTATTGGTATTAAACTAGCTTTGTGGGGAAAAATCCACCTGCCCCCCGTCTGTCTTGGCTGCAACATGCACTTTCCATTGAGGAGCATCTGTGTTGGTGGAAGAGTATGAAAACAGCTGTGTAGTATTTCTTTTGTGGGCCACACTGGGTGCTACTAATGAAGGGCCAATCCCAAAGTGCAGACAACTCTGTTAGAATAAGTAAAGCTGATTTATTTATTTTTTTTTAGGGGACTGCAGCTTGTCCGCTTCAGCATTGGGAAAGAGAAATTTTTTGAGCAGAGGAAGAAGCTGTAGAGGTTTGTCCTTCTGAGAGGATAAGGAGATTGAAAGTAGTATTAGCTGCTTGCAGGAGGGACCGCTTTTTTCCTGTGTTGCACTCCGTGGTGCCACCTGTGGCAGAAACTGCAGCCTCTTCAGAGGCTTCAAAGCCTCTGAAAGAAGCAAAGTATTACAGCAGTGCTTTAGGATACTGTTGACTTTGCTATATCCTAGAGCTCACTCTGGGTGTAACCCTGTCCCCTCAGCTGAAATTCATGTCTGCATATTTTAATTTTAAATTCTGATTATATGGTTGATGATATTGAAGTTGCTTATCAGCATATATGTTCTTCTGAAGAGGCTGCACCTTAAGTCAGGAAAAACTCAGAGGAGTTCTGGAGAACTCTTATGTATGCATGCATTCACAGTGTCAGTTAAGAAACTTTTTATTTTGAGGAATGAAGGGATCAAGGGAAGCAATATGATGCACACAGAAATGTGAAAGTTATGGCAACAGCCTTTGAAAGAAGTAGGCTGAAAGAAAACCTGTTTTTTCCCTTCTGCTCCTCCTGCAGTTCCCATTAAATAGTAAGATAACTTGATGGTTATATACTGAAATTGGAAAAAAGATCGCTTGCTGTAAATTTTGAAGGTGGGAAGAAGTGTGGTAGGGAAAGTAGGTAGTCCCCAAAAAATAGGGTAAACCAAATTGACATTTCAGAGGTTGAAAATATGCTCAACTACTAGATGGTTAGATTAGCATATTGCTTACTATTTAATGCAACAGTGAGTTTTATTCCTCTTACTATATGTATTTACAGGTGTCCTGTTGTCACGTAAGTGTGTATGCATAAGAGCATGTGAGCAAAGGTTTCTCCAGTGGCTAATCCATACCTGTGATCACTTCAGTGGCTGACTTTAGGATCCTTGATCTCTCCAGTATCTGGCCCTCAGACATCTGGTGTCTCTAGTAGCTGGCTTTACAGACCTCTTATCCTGCTTTTGAGATTAAAAAAGTCACAGCTGTCATGTCTTAACTTCCAGTGTGGGTTTTCTTTTTAATAATATAAACTTAGCAATTTTTACAGCACTGTTGTATTTCAGTTGCATTTCATGCTGCATGAGAGCGTTGTTGCTTACTTTTATTCATGGGAGGTTGTAGACATTAATCGTTAAAGGAATATTTTAACTATGTTGTATTTATTCATCATGCTTCAAAAACTATTTTGAGATACTTGCTGTTAATACTCAATGTAGTATGATCAAGTATCTTCTGTTTCTTTGTGCAGGTTAAGCACAACTTTATATATAGAGTTTAGTTGAATGTATCTAGTGTTTAATAGTCTGGAGTTCAATGTAGCTGAAGGGTATTTAAAGACAGAATGTTGAACATACTTGACAGTAACCAGCCTTTGATTTAAAAAAATATTAAAACTAATTTTAGAAAAATAAATTCCAATTCTTGGTTGAGCACTGATCGTTCATGTATCACAGACATACACTTTGGAAACTCTGGTTAATAAAATAAGCTTGTACTTAAAAATGATTTCTACAGAAATGTTGTATTTTTCTTTTTAAATTTCTGCTTTGAAGAATGATAGAATCATAGAATAGTTTGGGTTGGAAAGGATCTTAAAGATCATCTAGTTCCAACCCCCCTGCATGAGCAGGGACATCTCCCACTAGTTCAGGTTGCTCAGAGCTCCATTCAGCCTGCCTTTGAACACTTCCAGGGATGTGGCTTTCACAACTTCCCTGGGCAAGCTGTTCCAGTGCCTCACCACCCTCATATTAAAGATATTTTCCTAATATCTAACCTAAATCTCTCCTCTTCCAGTTTTAATCTATTACCCCTTGTCCTCTCACTACAAGCCCTTGTAAAAAGCCCCTCCCCAGCTTTCCTGTAGCCCCTTCAGGTACTGGACAGGCTCTATAAGGTCACCCCAGAGTCTTCTCTTCTCCAGGCTGAACAGCCCCAACTCTCTCAGCCTGTCCTTGTAGGAGAGGTGCTCCAGTCCTTTGTGGCCCTTCTCTGGACTTTCTCCATGAGCTCCATGTCTTTACAAGTAATAATAAAAAAATTAAATGGTTTATTTAATCTATTTTGCATACAGAGAAAGACATTTTAATTTTAAATCAAGTAATTAATTTTGTTACTTGGATTAGAATAGTGTCTTGCCTTTTCTTGCTTCTCTGGACTTCCTAGTTTGTTTTACTAATAAAAATGCCCCCAATGTTGTCAAATTGTTCAAAATAAAATACAGTTATTATATGTTTACAAATGCTGCTGATTCCTTAATGTACCATCCTGTGTGAAGTAGCATGCACTGGTCTAGGGCATCTCTGCTTGGATTGGCAGATGGCACAGGGCTGTGCTGATGTCCCAGTGCAGAGGTGGTGGTGGAGAGTTGTCACTTCCCGGCATGCACTGGCTTTTCTAAACTTCCATTGTAGTCCTACAACACTACAAGTGTCACCCACGAAGAAAGTCAGAGAGCCTGTAGTAAGGAAGGAAATACCAAATGCAGGGGTTGAAAAGGGACCCCTGTGCTTACCAGCCCCAAATGCCAGTTCACTAGCCCAACTGAAGAACTAACTCCTTTGTTATCACACACGAGCAATTCTAAGATCCCTGCATTCATAGTTCAGTGCATAAAATGCTGCATATTGAGTTACATATTTTGAGGACAGATTAAAATAGTGTTAGATTGCTGTGTGGGTAAGACTGCTCCAGTCTTTAGAAATTCTTTTATTGTGAAAGCAACTTAGATATTTTATTCAGGGTTAATTATTTATTCACAAAGACTTTTGCCTCTGCTATCTGAGTCTTCAGTCACGTAACCTGTATTGTTTGTGGCTGGCAAATTATAGAATGATTTAGTAACTTACTGTTTTAAATCAATAATTTAAGTGTAGCGTACTGCCCCTGGGGAGGAATAACACCATTCACCAATACAGATTAGGAGCTGATCTATTAGAAGGCAGCTCCATTGAGAAGGCCTTTGGAGTCCTGGTGGACAACAAATTAACCATGGGACAGCAGTGTGTCCTTATGGCCAAGAAGGTCAATGGTGTCCTGTGGTGTGTTCGGAAGTGGGTGTCCAGCAGGTCTAGGGAGGTTCTCCTTCCCCTCTACTCTACACTAGTGAGAACACGTGAAGTATTGTGTCCAGTTCTGGGCTCCCCAGTTCAAGAGGGACAAGGATATATGAGAGAGTGTCCAGCAGAGGCTACAAGAATGATTAAGAGACTGGAATACCTGCCTTGCAAGGAAAGACTGAGAGACCTGGGGCTGTTTAGTCTGGAGAAGACTGAGAGGGGATCTTATTAATGTTTACAATATCTGAAGGGGGGTTGTCAAGAAGAGTGGGCCACTCTCTTTTCAGTGGTGCCCTGTGATGGAGAAGAGTCTAGATTTAATTAGGAGGTGCACATTTTTTGTGAGCTCTTCTTGTTTTCTCTGTGATACTAGAAGAGGCTGAATATTTGGGCTCAACTCTTGCCTTTCTTGGGTTAAACTCTATTCAGTGTACACTGATTTGCATTTTAGACTCATTTGTGTGGACTTGAGGGACTTTATATTTTTAAATTGCAGCCTGGCAAAATGAGTTTGATGTTAATACACAAAGAGGAGTGATTTGGTAAAACCAGCATCTGTGCTGTGAGAGCCTTAACATGCCCATACAGAAATGCCCTTCATGCACGAATGCATACAGAAACATTCTTCATTATCGCTGTCTGAGACTGTGGGAGATTTAGTGCTACTTCAATACTGCAAATAAATGCAGTCATTGGCCTCTTCTCTGAACTTTTTCTGATTGGCATCATACTAACTTCCCTTCTGAATTATGCATCTAGTGCATAGGGATCTACTTGGAGATGAGGCTTAAATCTTGGTTGCCTGTGCAATGATTAACTCAATCTGTTGCTAAATTTAGCTGATGTAGTTAAATTGCTTCTTGAACTGTGTGTAGTCTCTGATGGCTTGATTTTTTTTTTCCATACATGCAGCTTTGTAGATTTTCATACATGTAGTCTATGTATATTATTTTGACTATTTTAAAGTGTTGTTGATAGGTTAGTTACATAATTTGGTGGCATGTGAAAGATCCGTGTAATCATAGATAACTTTAAATCATAGAGTCTTGAATCATAGAATGCCAAGTTGGAAGGGACCTCAAGGATCATCTGAACCAACCTTTATAGGTAAGAACATGATTTAGGTGAGGTGGCCCAGCACCCTGTCAAGCTGAGTCTTAAAAGTGTTTGTTATTGGGGAACCCACCACTTCCCTGGGGAGATTATTCCAATGTCTGACTGTTCTCATAGTGAAAAATCTTCTTCTTGTGTCCAATTGGGATCTCCCCAGGAGCAGCTTGCACCCATTACCCCTCATCTTCTCCATGTAACCCCTTGTAAAATGGGAGTCTTCTTGGTAGCCACCCTTTAGGTACTGGAACATGGCAAGAAGGTCTCCCCTAAGCCTTCTTTTCTCAAGGCTGAACAAACCCAGTTATTTCAGCCTTTCCTCATAGGACAGGCTTCCCAGTCCTTTGATCACCTTTATGGCCCTTCCCTGGACCCTCTCCAGCCTGTCCCCATCGTTTTTGTAGAGCAGGAACCAGAACTGAACACAGTACTCCAGGTGTGGTCTGGCAAGTGCTGAGTAGAGTGGGATGATGACTTCTTTATTTCTGCTGGTGATGCCCTTGTTGGTGCAGCCCAGCATCCTGTTGGCTTTCAGCACACTGTTCACTCATATTAAGCTTGTTCACCAGGATCCCTAGGTTTCTTTCCACAGAGCTACTGTCCAGCCAGGTGGATCCCAGCCTGTCCTGCACTCCTGGGTGATGTTTTCCCAGGTGAAAGACCTTGCACTTGTCCCCATTGAACTTCATAAGGTTCTTGTTGGCCCACTCTTTCAGCTTATCCAGATCTTCCTTGAGGGTGCCTCTTGCTTCTGAACTGTCTACTTTCCCATTCAAATTGGTCTTTGAGACTAGAGTCAACATCTTTGTCCCTAGTATTACCCTATGAGTCCTTAAAAACTCTGGTCTCTACTGCAGTTGCCCAAGTTTTGCTCAGTTTGTGATTCTTAAATAGCCTCAGCTAGTTGTGCCAACAACTGCAGTGTTGGCTTCTGGAGCACTGTCACAGAGGTGGCAATAGCAGTCCTCTTTTTGCTCAGCAGCCAGCTGGTTTCTTGCCTTAGGCAAGGAATCTATTCTTCTTAGATTGTGGGATCTTATGAGCTCAATGGGATTTAAACTAATAATTTCATTTCACAGGAGACTTTTATCAGCAAGATAATAGTAACAACAGTGCTGAGATGAGGCAGGTTTACCCTAAGCTCAATTCAGAATTCTGCATCTTTGTTTCTGTTTAAAGAAAAACAAAAACATCCCAGACATCAGCATGTTAGGTTCAAAATCTGCCTACTGGTGTTATGAACACCTAGTTCCAAGAAGCTTTTTTGTTCAAAACAATTTAATACAGATCAGTATTGAAATTATTTAGGTCCAAAGTGCAAAATACTTTGAAGCAAACCCATGGGCAAGTGGGGAAAAGAAAAAAAAAATATTTTGGAAATAGGTGCTGAAGTTAATTTCAAACTGCATTATTTAAGTTCACAAGAGACTGCAGTGATCATCAGGATCTAGATGGATGGTTCCTCTTTAACTTCAGGAAGTAAATTAAAGCATGTTTTATAAACATGTATATGACTCATTGCAGTCATATACCTTTTCTTGTAAATAAAATAACTTGTACAGCTTCCTCATTTTTTTGTACAGCTTGGGTATTTATAGGATTAAACAGACTGCCCCTGAATTCCATTCATCTGGTTGCAGCTACATAGCATCTTTATGTTTAAAACAGTTTAAAAATATAAGTATTAATGACTTCTTACACTTAAAGAAAAAAGTTGAAAAAGGCCCACAGGATCTTTGCAGGCAGCTGCCTGATCTGAAGCCTGCCAGTGTTTTTTAATGATTTGTCCTTGATTCCATCTTACACTGTTGGAAAAGAAAAAAAGGAACCTTCACAATTCATCAGGATCTAAGAGGAACTGATTTTCTTGAGATGTGATACTGCCTTTCGTTAGACTGATGGCTTGTTGCTCTTGAGAAGAGGTTACCAATTTTTTGTTGAATTTCCATCCACCCTCCTCTTTCAGATCATTGTATATTTACTTAAAAAAACCCCTATCCTTTAATACTTCGTGCCTTTAAAATTAATTTGATCTTAAATATTTGTGGGTATATGCTGGTTTTTATTTTTGGTGAACCACAGAAATTGATGTATACCAAGTTAGCATTCAGCAAAAGCATCTTTTTATGGAAAAGATGAAAATGATGCAGGCTTTAACTACTGATGTGGCTAAATTTGTAATGCACTCATGAGGTGTATGTAATACAGTCCTTGTGACATGACAGATGCCTCTGTGAGCCTGAGGAATGAATATATAAGAAATATCTATTTCTTCTATTCAGTATGATTCTTGTTGACTGTCTCAGAGTTTGCTGGACTTCTGCCTGATTTTGGGAAACACAGCAGTGGAGGGTGATGGAAAATTGCAACAGCTCTGAGCTCTTCAGTCTCATAGTTCTGTATTCATGTCAGTAAGATGGGCTAGACTTAAATCCTCCTTCTGTGACAATATTGATGCAATTTCTTGTAGAAAGCTGTTATTAATCTTTCAGGTCTAGTTACTGCATTTTAGGTGCCTACCTTGGTACTCACCTATGCAACTTAACGCTGTAACTGGTCTTTTGGGTGCCATGGGGTTTTTGTTGATATTTTCTTTTTCTTTGTACTGAAACAGATTAAGTGCCCTCACTGTCACTTACGTGGTCTCAGCTGTAAGGGCAATAGTTCCATAAACTGCTTTGACTTCTTTCCTCCACATTTTCTGCTCACTTCCATCTTTTTCCAGCCCTGGAAGCAGCTCAGCCAGGAGCAGCAGCTGTAATAGCAGAAACGTTGAAACAGGGAATGTAGAAAAGAATCCGTTTAATTAAATCAAGAGGTGGCTGGCTTACAGCTGTCTTACAAAGCACAGCTTTAAGGGGAGTGGATCCTAAGGCAATAACTGAGTTTTCAGAAAGAAACAGAACTAATCTTGTGGTTGAAACATTTGTTGCTAAGTATTGGTGTGATCTAGGTCCAAATTTTATCCTTCTATGGGCCTTGTGTGCTGGCCAGTGTCAACAAAGACTTTGTGCCTCTCAGCTGTATAACTGAGATGCTGCTTCTTGCTTTTCTCAAGTTTGGAGTGTAAATTTAACATCTAGGTGTACAGATACTGTAGCAACACGGTGTTATGCAACCTCATTGTAATAAGCTTTCTGTGCTAGTTTTAGGCAGTCTGTTCCCCATTCACCAGGTTTTAGTTGTCTATACCACCAGGAATTTGGGATGTGGTTAAATGCTAGGTAGATGGGGACAGGAGATCCTTCCCCAAGTTTTGAGTGGCTGAGCACATTATAGGAAAGGAGAGGACAGAGGAAACTGACTTACCTGCAGAGTCTCTGTATTCCCTCCTTTCCCCTGGAGCCTTCAGTTGTAAGTATTGGAGGGAGCCATAATTAAACAATACTCTGTGACAGGTTTTCAGCCTGGTTATTTTTTTTTTTTACAATGAGTGTTTGTTTTTTTCCCTCCTCCTTAAAAATTAAAGCAAATAAAAAATGGAACAAAATAAAACTGTCCTTTTTCAGCCTTTATGTAATGAATTAAACAACAGGCATTTTAGAAGTGCATTATGCTATTGGTTTAGTTTGGATCCAGGAGTATGTTTATGATGCAAATTCCCCCATTGTTGAGAATATTAACTCTTTTCCAATAAGTCTAAAACCAAAAGGTGCTTACTTAAGAACATATCTGATGGTGTTAAGCATCTAATGAGCCATGAGGCTGGGGCACAAATAGCCCTGCTTCTCTAATTAAAAAAGAAAAGTAAGACATCTAGAGGGTCACCAGCTATTCTGCTCTGCAGGTCTTTCTGCTCCTATTGTACCACACAACTTGCTAATTCAGTCTTCAAGGTTAGTTACTGTTTTCTTAATTCCTTTTGAAGTCTTTGAACATCCCAAAGGTCCACAAGTGGACAACCTTTCATGAAGGGTGCCGCTCTCTTTCTTCTGGACACCATGTATTTTGTTCAGTTCTGCTTTTATTATACTATGTAATACTATTACAGTATTTTTTCCTCTCAAATCGCCCCCACTTGGCATTCACCCACGGTTGCCATTGACTAAAAGAGCAGAATTATAGAGTTAGCTTTAAATCAGTACAATACTTGCAAATTTTCAGTGTTATGTTCTGAAATTTCATAGGCCTTTAAAAAGCTACGCTTAAAGTTTAAATGAAGACAAAGACATGTTTACAAAATGTTCCACGAAGGATATTTAAATACACAGATTTGAAATGCTAGAATAAACCAGACTTACACTTCTTTAGTGTTATCATTTGTAACCTCTGCATCCCCAGTAATTTTAGCTAGAATTGGATGATTTTAACTGAGAAAAAAAGTTGCTTAAGCCTCTTTTTAGCAACTGATTATACATGGTAAGAATGCTTTTTTTTTTTTCCTTCCTTGAAGCTGGTTTCTGGAGCACTTGTAACCTGCCAGCTCCATGGAGATCTGTTGATACAAAGCCAGATTTCATGGAACACGGCTTTTCAGCCTTCAAGGTCTTGAAAGGGGATTTTTAGAGAAGACTAACTGCTGTATTCAGTCTGAGACTCACTATGTTTTTATAGTAGCTTACTTGTCTCATAATGGGGGTTACTGTATGTGTAACGAGGAAATCTCTTTAATGCTGCAAATAAGGTTTTGTAAGCCAACATCACTGTATCAAAACATGTTTCTTTTATTTAACCCCACTTCCCCCAAAAAAAACCACAACCAAAAAATGAACCCAAACCAAACCAAAAACCCAAATCACAAAACCACCACCAAAAAATAAACAAACAAACACAAACAGAAATTAAAAAACTAAGGCAAGGATTATACATTTAATTATTAGGAAGTTAATGCTGGGCAGGATTTTGTCATCTGGATTTGGAGTTGCTAGTTAAAGGGAGGGTCCGTCACAAAAGAGCCAGAAACACCAAGGGAAAGTAAATGCTTTGTATTTGAGGAAATGAAGCTGCTTTCAATCTTGATGTGCTTCGTATGTAAATAAAATATTAGATAAATAAAGTGTATTCTGAATTTTTTTTTTTTTACTATAGTTATATCTCTCTTGATACTCTGTTCCTGGTGAGAAGTATAAATGGATATCTGTCCATGTAAGTTAATTTTGAAATATGTTTTCAGCATTGATAAGTCCGGGAAAAGGGGTATCATCCATCTTGATTTCTGCTGGACCCTGTATTACGTGCCTGTGATTTAGTTGTTGAGGTCTATGGAGCTCCTGTACTTCTGCTGTGCCATCTGTAACTATTACTATTTCATGTTATGAACTGGAAAATTATGCATTGCTGATTTCTTGTGCATGAAACATGAATGATTTCTGTGATTAACTTGAAGATGTTAACCACATGTAAGAGAGAAAGATTACCTCAGAGAGAAAAATTGTGTTGTTAGAGCTCAGGTGACCATACACAGGCAGATTGACACATAGGAGAGATGTGAAAAGCATTGTTGCTGGATAAGGGAAGAGAACTGATGTCATCTGCCTGGACTTGTGTAAAGCATTTGACACTGTCCCACACAACATCATTGTCTCTAAATTGGAAAGACATGAACTTGATTGATGGACTACTCAGTATACCAAATTGGCTGGATGGTTGCACTCCAAGAATTATGGTCTAAGTGGAGATCTCAAGGGTCTGTATTGGGACTGGAGCTTTTTAAACATCTTTGTCTGCATTGTCAACAGTGGAATTGAGTGCAGCCTGAGAAAGTTTGGTTATGACACCAAGCTGCGTGGAGTGACCGACATGCTGGAGGGAAGGGAGATCATCCAGAGGGACCTTGCCAGGCTTGAGAGGTGGGCCTAGGCTAACCTTGTGAAGTTTAGCACGGTCAAGTGCAGGGTTCTGCACCTGGGTTGGCATAACCACAGACATAAATACAGAATGGCTAGAGAGAAGTCCCTAGGAAGGGGACTTGGGGGTGGTAGTAGAGGAGAAGCTCAACATGAGCCACCAGTGTGTGCTGGAGCCCAGAAGGCCAGCCCCATCCTGGGCTGCATCATAAGAAGTGTGGCCAGCAGGGCCAGGGAGGTGATTCTGCCCCTTTACTCTGCTCTGGTGAGACCCCACCTGGAATACTGTGTACAGTTCTGGGGCCCTCAGCACAGGAAAGACATGGAGCTGTTGGAGAAGGTCCAGAGAAGGGCCACCAAGATGATCGAAGGCTGGAGCACCTCTGCTCTGAAGATAGGCTGTGAGAGAGTTGGGGCTGTTCAGCCTAGAGAAGAGAAGGCTCCGGTGAGACCTTATAGCAGCCTTCCAGTACTTGAAAGGGGCTACAGGAAAGCTGGGGAGGGGCTTTTCACCAGAGAGGCTAGTGATAGGACAAGGGGTAATAGTTCAAAACTGAAAGAGGGTAGATTTAGGTTAGACATCTGGAAGAAATTCTTCAATGTGTGGGTAGTAAGGTGCTGGAACAGGTTAACAGGTTGCTCAGGGAGGTTGTGGAAGCCCCCTCACTGGAAGAGTTCAAGGCCAGGTTGGATGGAGCTTTGAGCAACCTGGTCTAGTGGAAGGTGCCCCTGCCCTTGCAGGGGAGTTGGAACTAGATGATCTTTAAAGTCTCTTCCAACCCAAACCCTTCTGTGATTCTATGATCACCACCCTGGAAAAATGTCTAATCAGACTGTAGCCCTCATCAGGCACCAGAGTGAAATAACCATGACACACAATGCTGCAGAATACCTGGCCACAGTGGTGCTGGGCCTTAGGCTACTTCTGTTTTGTGGTGGTTTTTTTGGGTACTGGGTTATGGTTTCGGTTGAGAGTTTTGGTTTTTTTTTTGCTACTGTCTTGAGTGTTGCACTCTTATCACTCGTAGTGTCTTGATTTATGCAAGTCCTTGATCACCAGGCACTTTGTGATAATGCTCTATGTAATCACCAGAAGTTGGGTTTCATGGGAACAGATGGCATGCTTGGCTCAGGATGAAAATAGTCAGGAATTTTTATGTCTGTTTGCTTAGACTGAGCTGTTGGAACCAAACACAAAATATTTTGTTCAGTTT
This sequence comes from Apus apus, assembly GCF_020740795.1. Taxonomy (NCBI): domain Eukaryota; kingdom Metazoa; phylum Chordata; class Aves; order Apodiformes; family Apodidae; genus Apus; species Apus apus. Next base: position 20,907,734 of record NC_067282.1, read on the forward strand.
TTCCCACAAATACACCCAAAATAAATCTGTTTCCCTACTCACAGACTAGGTGCCATTTCCAGGTTTCTGATACATAGGGAAAGGAAAATGTTGGTAGTAGTGTCTGAATCAAGATGACTGGGGAAATCCTGAGTTTCCTGCTGAAAGTCTGGTGGTGTGAGTGGTTGGGAAGCTCTACCTTGAGGACTTTTAGGATTGATTTATTTTGTATTAATTTAAATCTTCGTTGGCTGTCTGCCTGTTTCCTGATACATGCCAGGAAATTGCTGCTGCTGTCTCCAAGAATCTCCTTCAGGTGGACATTGAAACTCCTTGACTGCAGGGTATTTTAAGGTTTGTGGTACACTGTGATGGCCTGATAAAGCATCATTGCAGTTGTTTCCCAGTGGGAAAGTCTGTCCTGCCCGGTGAGAACTGGGAGTGGAGGAGGCACATTGAGAGTCAAGACTGGCAAAGATTAACACTGAATTATCATGGTACAAAGTGTTTTTTTCTTTTGCCATTTGACCTGTTATTTCTGTCTTCCATCATCACGGAGCACCATATGTATAATAAATGTGTATTTATCTGTGTGTATGTATCAAGTATATATGTACACATACTGTGTACTTGTGAACATATGTATGCATATATGATTTTTTGGAGGTTTTTTGGTATGGAAAAGAATTAGAAACTTTCTTATGACATTTTATATTTTGTATTAACTCAATTGTGAGAAAACTTAACACTTCTTTATGACATTTTACATCAGCTGCTGTGGGCAGAAGAGTTTAAGAACAGATTGTCTTTTTCTGAAAACGGCTGTTCTGAAGGGATTTTAATGGTAAATATTAGATAAGGGAAATAGGGAGCACTGTGTATTGCCATCAAGTGGGTGTTATTGGACATGAAGTGGATCCTTCATGCCTTTGGTACTTTTCCCTCCAATTTAGGGTTAATGGTAGTTCTGAGAAACAAATAATTGAATTTGTTTCTGGTTTAACTTCAGGTAATTTAAGGATCTGAAGGGTATGTTCTCACTGCATTCGGGCTTCTGGGCCCTTAGCAGGCTGCCTTTATCACATGGGCTGTGACCTGGAGCACTTTAAATCCAGTAAGACTGTTAAATGGGATCAATTGAAGTCCAGCAAGGCCTAGAGCTGCAACTCACGTTTTCTTTAAGTAATCAAGGCAGTTGCTGCTGACAACATTTCTGTTTGTGGAAGAGGAAGGCTGGGACAAATGCTTTTAAAGTGGTCTCCAAGAGCTATTTGTGCATTATTATAGCCTAAATGTTAAGAAAAGGCTTGTTTATAGTTGCAGACTTTTAATATTATGTTACAAGTTCTCCCAGTAGTATAAAATATCATATAGTAAGCTTTCTTGTGGTACAGAGCTATTCAATTTCTGTAATGTAGACAAAATGTGACTTTCCTTAACTTAAACTAAGCTATTGGAAGAATTTGTGCTAGATATCCAAAACAGATTTAAAGTAAGCACTTTAAGATGTATAAGGCCATAATTCAAGAGACCACATTGAAAGAATTGCACTTGAGACAGTCTCTCAGTAGTTTATAGTCAAATGGGAAACGAAAAACCACTCTGTGCCCTCTCATGTTAATTTTCAGATGGAGGAAGAAGGAATTTGTGTTTGTGATGGTATCCTTTGGACTGTAGTCTAAAAAGCTGGGTGGTGAACAAGAAACTTCCTTTAGGTGGAAAATGTCCTGCTATGGTTGATTGTTGGTTAAGTAATAACAGTATTTCTTAAACAGCAATGATCTTTTTTTTGCCATTTTTAAATTTCATTGCCTCATTGTATTACTATGCTAGAAAAACGATGAAATACTGAAGAGCTGGAACTGCACAACAAAGTGTTTGAATCACAGAGTCTTAGGGGTTGGAAGGGACCTTGAAAGGTCATCTCGTCCAACCCCCCTGCCAGAGCAGGAACAACTAGAGCACATCACACAGGAACGTGTCCAGGCGGGTTTTGAATGTCTCCAGCAAAGGAGACTCCACAACCTCTCTGGGCAGCCTGTTCCAGTGCTCTGTCACTCTCACAGTAAATAATTTTTTTCTGATGTTTACATGGAACCTCCTATGTTCCAATTTGCACCCATTGCCCCTTGTCCTATCTTTGGATATCACTGAGAAGAGCCTGGCTCTGTCCTCCTGACACTCACCTTTAACATATTTGTAAACATTGATGAGGTCGCCCCTCAGTCTCCTCTTCTCCAAGCTAAAGAGACCCAGCTCCATCAGCCTTTCCTCATAAGGGAGATGTTCCACTCCCTTAATCATTTTTGTGGCTCTGCACTGGGCTCTTTCAAGCAGTTCCCTGTCCTTCTTGAACTGAGGGGCCAGAACTGGACACATTATTCCAGATGCGGCCTCACCAATGCAGAATAGAGGGGGAGGAGAACGTCCCTTGACCTACTAACCACACACTTTCTAATACACCCTAGGATGCCATTGGCCTTCTTGGCCACAAGGGCACACTGCTGGCTCATGTTCATCCTTCTGTCCACCAGGACCCCCAGGTCCCTTTCACCTACACTGCTCTCCAGCAGGTCTGCCCCTAATCTGTACTGGTACATGGGGTTGTTCTTCCCCAGATGCAAGACTCTACATTTGCCCTTGTTGATTTTCATCAAGTTTCTCCCCGCCCAATTCTCCAGCCTATCTAGGTCTCACTGAGTGGCAGCACAGCCTTCTGGTGTGTCAGCCACTCCTTCCAGTTTAGTGTCATAGCAAACTTGCTGAGGGCACACTCTGTTCCCTCATCCAGGTCGTTGATGAAAATACTGAATAGAATCGGTCCCAGTACCAACCCCTGAGGGACTCCACTCGTCACAGACCTCCAACTAGATTCTGTCCCATTGACCACAACTCTCTGACTTCCTTTCAACCAGTTCATGATTCACCTCACTACCTGACCGTCAAGAGCGCACTTCCTCAGTTTATCTACAAGGATGCTGTGGGAGACAATGTCAAATGCTTTACTGAAATCAAGATAAACCACATCTACTGCCCTACCATTATCTATCTATCTAGTTACTTCCTGATAGAAGGCTATAAGGTTGGTCAAACATGACTTTCCCTTGGTAAAATCATGTTGACTGCTCTTAATGATCCCCTCATCCTTGATATTCCTAGAGATAGTGCCAAGAACAAATTGTTCCATCACCGTCCGAGGGATGGAGGTGAGGCGGACCGGTCTATAATTACCTGGGTCCTCTTTCTTGTAGACTGGAGTGACATTTGCTGTCCTCCGGTCCTCAGGCACCTCTCCTGTTGCCCACGACTTACCAAAGATGATGGAGAGTGGCCTAGCAATGACCTCGACCAGTTCCCTCAGCACCCGCGGGTGTATTCCATCCAGATCCATTGATTTATGGGTGTCCAGATTGCTCAACTGATCCCTAACCCAATCCTCATCTACCAAACCAAAGTCCTTCTTCATCCTGGCTTCTTCTGGGGCTTTAGGGATCTGGGGCTCCTGGGGAGAATCTGCAGCAGTAAAGACAGAGGCAAAGAAGGCCTTCAGTACCTCTGCCTTCTTTATATCCTCTGTCACCATGACACCCACCTCATTCAGCAAGGGGCCTGTATTGCCTCTAGGGTTAGTTCTATCTGCAATGTATTTGAAGAAGCCCTTTCTATTGTCTTCAACCTCACTTGCAAGGTTTAATTCCAAGGAGGCCTCAGCTTTCCTAATTGCCTCCCTACATCCTCTGACAACAGTCCTATATTCGTCCCAAGTGGCCAGCCGCTCCTTCCGTGATCCTTAGATTCTCTTTTTCCACTTGAGTTTGCCCAACAGTTCCTGTTTAACCATGTGAGTCTCCTGGGTCCCTTACTTGTTTTCCTACCCATTCGGATGCTCTGATCCTGAGCTTGGGAGAAGTGGTCCTGGAATGTTGACCAACTATCTTTGAGCCCCTTTACCATCTAGTACCCTATCCCATGGGACTTGTCTTAATGATTGAAGAGGCCAAAGTTGGCCCTGCAGAAGTCCAGGGTTCTGGTCCTGCTAGGTATTCTGTTCCTCGTACATAGGATCCTGCACTCCACCAAGGCTGCCATTGACCATCACCGCTTCAACCAGACCCTCCTTGTTGGTGAGTGCAAGATCCAGCAGCGCTCCTCTCCTGGTTGGTTTGTCCACCATTTGCATTAAGAAGTTATCACAGATGCATTGGAGGAACCTTGTAGACTGTGAAAGGCTGGCTGTGTAGGCCTTCCAGCAGATATCCGGGTAGTTAAAATCCCCCATGAGGACCAAGGACTGTGTGAGGCTGCTTTCAGCTGCCTGTAGAAAGCCTCATCAACTCCCTCATCCTGGTCAGGAGGTCTGTAATAGACCCCCGCAACTGTATCACCCATGCCAGCCTGCCCCTTAGTTCATACCCACAGACTTTCCACTTGCCCCTCATCAGCCCCTGGACAGAACTCAATACATTCTAGTTGCTCTCTCACGTAAAGAGCAACTCCACCACCTCGCTTCACTGACCTGTCTTTCCTAAAAAGGACATAGTCATCCATGACCACATTCCAGTCATGTGAGCTGTCCCACCATGTCTCTGTTATTGCTACCAGATCATAACCCTTAGCCCGCACACAGACCTCTAACTCCTCCTGTTTATTCCCCATGCTGCCTGCATTGGTGTGCAGGCATTTCAGGGAGCCAGCTGAGCACGCTGGTGGCACCCTTGGGAGGCGGGAGGCCTTCTGGGCTTCGTTAATACTAGAACAATGCCCGACTAGTTCAAACCCAGCTACAACCCCCTCCCAGTTCGAATCCAGTTTAAAGCTCTGTGAATGAGCCCTGCTGAGTCCTGCCCTAGGACCCTTTGTCTCCTGCGGGACAGGATCTATCTATCCAATGCCAGCAGGCCCAGTGTCCTGGAAATCAAACCATCCAGGAGTTCTGTCCCCTACCTCCTTCAAGTTTAGTTTAAAGCTCTCAGTGAGCCCCGCTAACTCCTGGCCAAGAACAATGATTTACTTGATTCATCTTAGCTATTTTATGGGAATACTTGCCCTGGTTGTTGAAAGAGTGGCCTGTAGAAACTTTCTCAGATATCTGGGCTGTTGAGTTTGGCTATGGAGAGCGAGAACTGTGAGGCTGTATCTGCTCAACCAACTCATGTCTGGTAAGATCTAAGCGTGATAACGTCTGGAAATATTTTGACCTGCTAGTGAAGGCTTGTTCCTGATCTGATTATCTTGGCATTGTAACTAACTGTCTGCTGCTTTGTGATTTTGCTCCTTTTAGCCTTATCTAGTTTTCACTTGTCACTCAATGTTGCCATTTAGGTCCTAAAGTTTACAACAAAATTATTTTACAGGATGCCATTTTTCCAGTCAGTGTTTCAGTACTTACAATTTTTCTTGTATGTAATAATTTGTTATTCAAAGTAGAAAGAGCTGAATAATTCAGCAGCTGTATGGTTTGCACATGTCAAGATGATACAAAAGGGAGGGATGATAAATCTAAGCCTTTTTTTCCTGTGCTGTACGACAAAACGCTACTTCTTCCTCTTTCTTAACTCTGCACAAAGTTCCTCCTCCTTGTTCTGGCTGAATGTGTCTTTTAAAGAGATGATATTTTTAAAGGGTAAATGTTATTTGAGTGGTAGACTGTACACTGTAGTAAGATTAAAAAATATTTTTATTAATTTCTATCAACTCTGCTTAAAAACCAGAAAGCTACCACTATATCTGTATATGCACAAGGAAAAGATTTTTGAGTTGCTGTGTAGAACTGTTCAAGTAAAGTTCAAGCTTCAACAAATTGTGTCTCTTTTCAGTAAAGACCAATAAAGCTAAAAGGAAACACATGGTGACTCGGTTCGGTTCTCTTTGCTTGAGTAGGAGAAAGGACAACAGTAAATTCTTGGAATATAATGCAAATTTCAAGACTGGTCACATGAAAGAAAAATGTGTTTTCAGTGCAGCATAAGTACTTCCTTATTGAAACAAGTCTGTTCCTAAGATAGCTAAGCTAAACAAATGCTCTTATTGTGACTTGCAAAACATTTTTCCTTTCTCATGTAGATGCATAACTTTTACAGTATATTTGGTGTTAACTGAGCAGTATTAGGTTGAAATAGTAAAACTGTTAATGGCAGAAAGGTTTTTGTTGTTTTCTTATTGTATCAAAGTGGTAGAGCAGATGTTCAGAACAGTATGGAATGTTTCTTCTTGCCCCCACCATCCCTTTCACACTGAGCCATCTGGAAGGGACTACGAGCAGGATGAGCAGCCATCATGCTAAGAACAAGATTAACGTGTCAGCATCTTTTGTTGATACTTTAAACTGGTCACCCTTCAGTGGAAAACAACAATGTGAGTTGTCATTGAGTGTGTGTTTACATTATCCGCCTGGATATGGAAAGACAACAGAAGTGATATATATAGAACAACTAATAAGTTTAGTGGTGGTCAATCTGGATGAGGACTCATAGGGGTACATACCTACTTTTTTTAATTCCCCCTTCAGCACACTATATTGATGTGACCTTTTACCCTTAATCACAGTGTCAGGTAACATTGTTCTGTTTAACCAGACTTGAATGTACTTTTTTGGTTAAAAGCTTCCGTTAACATTTTTCCAGATTTTTTATGTCCTTGCTCTTTGTGTACTTTTTAATTTTTTTACCTTTTTATTTCTTACAGCAGCAAGGGTACCGTGTGTGGGTATCTTCCAGTTTAATCAGTTAGATTTCTTTAGTAACTTCTAGCTCTATATTTTTTGAGAAAACGTGTTTAGTATTTTGGCTTAATGAACTAAATTTTTGTTTAAAAACAGCTTATGATCTAGAAACAAGCAACATTACTTATTTGTGACGGTGTCCTGGATCATCTGTGTTCTGATACAGGATGAGTAGAAAAAGGGTAGGTGGATTCAGTGCTGGCAGAGTGATGGGTTTCAGTAGAGCAAACTATTGTTTCGTGCAGTCTGTGAACCTATTTTATATTTTAGGTAAGCAAATCTTAAACAGATATCTTAGCAAATTTAAGTGTACCAAGGAAGTTTAAAGTGTGTCAGTGAAGGAGAAGTCTTACTTAAAAGCTTAACAAATAGCTTCAGTGTGACCACAGTGTTTTTCTTCTACTGTTTTGAGTTTCTTTCAATTAAAAGAATTTAAAGGAACGGGAATCTGACATTAGATTCAAGAAGGGTACTTGAGAATGAGATACTTAAAGACTGAAAGTACTACTACTGTCCTGTGGTAAGCTATTCTAAGTGAGAAGGTGAGTTAGAGGAAAGGAACACAAAAAGTCTGAGCTTTCAGAGGAAAGGTAATAATGAGAAAAAGATGAGAGGTTAAAACTTGCTGAGGGATATTCACAGAAGTTCTGTGTTCAAAATAAATACTTCATTTAATTACTCCATTTTTTCATGGGTTAAACCTAAGTACTTCAACATGGAAAATACAGTGTGCGTATGATTTTCCATATTTTTATAAAAGTCAGAAAGCATATTTAGAAATTATAAAGATATAAGTGACAGAGGGGTAAAAAAAATTCCAAAGTAATTTATCAGAAATTTTTTTGCATATTGGGCAATGTGACAGAAAACTGAATATGAATTGCAAATTCCTTATTTTGGATGATGAGAAAGCAATGCAGGAAAAGTTTATCTTTGTAGAATGGTTTGGGTTGGAAGTGACCTTTAAAGGTCATCTAGTCCATATTCTATAGTTGTGTCCTATATTCCATAGATATGTTTTAGTTGGGCCTGAAAAGAACTACAGTGGCATACCCAGACATGAAGCTAAAACAATGCAATAACCTCTGGCTACTGGTTGTACACTTGCTCGAGCAGAGAGAATGAAATACTTATTTCTTCCTTTAACAGTGATGAAGCCATTGAATTGGATGGCATGTATGATCTTTATTTTGGAGCAGAAGATGAAACCTTATTGTAATCCATCTGTACTTCATAATGATTTCTATTTCCTTAGAAACTGCTGGGCAAAATACTGTGATGAAGAAAAGTTAGTGTTTGGATTGTAGAATCATAGAATCATTTTGCTTGGAAAAGACCTTTAAGATCATCAAGTCCAGCCGTTAACCTAGCACCTACCAGTCCAGCACTAAACCATGTCCCTAAGCACCACATCTAGATGTCTTTTAAATCCCTTCACAGATGGTGGTTCCACCACTTCCTTGGGCAGCCTTTTGCAGTGCCTGACAACCCTTTCAGTGAAGAAATTTTTCCTAATATCCAATCTAAACCTCCCCTGGCACAACTTGAGGACATTTTCTCTTGTCCTGTTGCTTGTTACTTAGTAGAGGAGACCAACACCCACCTCGCTACAACCTCCTTTCAGGTGGTTGTAGAGAACAATTAGGTCTAACCTCAGCCTCCTTTTCTCCAAGCTAAACAATCCCAGTTCCCTCAGCAGCTTCTCATAAGACTTGTGCTCCAGACCCTTCACCTTCTCTGCACACACACTAGCACCTCAATGTCCTTTCTGTAGTGAGGGGCCCAGAACTGAACACAGTACTTACTCAAGGTGTGGCCTCACCAATGCCGAGTACAGGGGGATAAGCACTTCCCTTCTCCTGCTGGCCACACTATTTCTGGTGTAAGCCAGGATGCTGTTGGCCTTCTTGGCCACCTGGGCACACTGCTGGCTCATGTTCAGCTGTCTGTGAAGCAACACTCCCAGGTCCTTTTCCTCTGGGCCGTTTCCCAGGCACTGTTCCTCAAGCCTGTAGCATTGCATGGGGTTGTTGTGACCCAAGTGCAGGACCCAACTTGTGAAGAAGAGAATAACTTTAAAGGTCTCCCTCAGTCTTGTCCAGTGAGGCATGCTTATTGGGCTGTGAACTGTAGAAACAAGTACTTAAGCCGAAGTAGGTGAGGCCTTTGACATTATAACAGCATGGCAGATGCACAAGCACTTCTTGAACCATGATCAACAAGTACTACAAGGATGGGATTGTAGAACAAAGGCAAAAAACCCCCACAAATCATCCAGCAAGCTTTAGAGAAAATAAGGCAAATTTCTGACTTGTCTTCATAGTTGTTTAAAACCTCTTTTCTATTACAGTCTACATTTTCATGGAAAGAGTAGCTACTTTATTTCAGGTTAAATCCTTCTCAGAACTTTTTTTTTTCTGCTTTATGAATGTCATCTTGCATATGCTTGTTTTGAGTGGATGGTAGTGTAAAATTCTAACTAAATTTAAGGTAATTGTAAATGTAATTGTTCAGTGCTGTGGATATCCATTTTATTTTTTTCACTCCCAACTTTTTAATTAGAGGAAATTTCTGAATTAATACTTTTACCTCTTAATGGTTCTGTAAACTTTTTGTGTTACAGGCCCACAGTGTTAGCAGAGATAATTATTGATTCAGATTTTTTACCATGCTTCTTGCAGGGTTTTAGGAGATGTGGAGTGTTGGCTAGAAAAATGTAGGTCCATAAAATATATTTGGGTTGTAAATAAACAAAACCAAATACCATCTTCTCCTGTTGTCCTTTCTCTTGCAATTGCTTAATGTCTTGATTTCCTTCATAGTATCACTGAATTATAAAATCTGCCCTCAAGAGCTCAGCACAAACCCAGTCAAATTAAAAAAACAACAACAAACAAACAAAAAAAAAGGAAACAACCCTCCCATTTGGGTTATTTCCCTCTGAAGGGAAACCTTCAGAAATAACTCATTGCAACAAACATTAAAATAAGAACTCTGTTAAAGAAACAAAATGGCTTTAAGGATTTCTGTGTCCATCACACCATTGTTAGTACTTAGGTTGGTAAAATGTGAGAGGAAGATGAAAAGTGGTTGTCTGATGTTAAGGACAAAAAAACTGTTTTTATTCTAGCCTTGACTGTCATGTCTTTTGTGTAGACCTGGCATTCTGGAGGAAGCTCTGTGGAAATGATGTTGACAGAGTTGGCTGTATGTTAATTTTTAGCTGTTTTGAGGTGGACTTTTTCTAGGCATTTCACTGTTCACCCTTGTTGAAAGATGTAGGTTGCTGCAGATAAGAAAAAAGTTGTTCTTGATTTTTAGTTATCCCTAAGGAACAGAATTTTATTAGACTTTGTGCATACTTCTAACAAATGCCTGTCCTTGCTTCAGCAAACTCAATATAAAAATCACAGAGTCACAGAATTATTGAGACTGGAAAAGATCTCTGAGGTCATTAAGTCCAACTTATGACCTAACACCACCACATCAGCTAGACCATGACACTCAGTGCCACATCTGGTCTTTCCTTAAACACCTCCAGGGATAGTGACTCCACTACTTCCCTGGGCAGTCCATTCCAATGTCTAATTACCCTTTCTGTGAGGAAGCGCTTCCTAATATCCATCCTAAACCTCCCATAGCACAGCTTCAGGCCATACCCTTTTGTCCTGTCACTAGCTGTCTGGGAGATCCCGACCCTACCTGACTACAACCTCCCTTCAGGTAGTTGTAGAGAGTGATAAAGTCCCCCCTCAGTCTTCTCCAGGCTAAACAACCACAGCTCCCTCAGCCTATCACTGTAAGACTTCCCCTCTAGTCCCTTCACCAGCCTTGCACTCTGGACCTACTCCAGCACCTCAATAGCCTTTTTGAAGTGAGGGGCCCAGAACTAGACAGAGTACTTGAGGTGAGGCCTCACCAGTGCTGTGTACAGGGGGAGAATCACATCTCTACTCCTGCTGGTCACACTATTCCTGATACAAGCCAGGGTGCCATTGGCCTTCCAGGCCATCTGGGCACACTGCTGGCTCAGGTTCAACCAGCTGTCAACCAGTACTCCCAGTTCCCTCAGCCTGTAATGCTGCATGGGGTTATTGTGGCCCTTTGGACAATGGGCACCCAAAATCAGGTGCTCTTCAGAGATGAAAATTTAGCATCTTCAAGTGTTAGGATATCAGGTATGGGAACTGTCTGCAAGCATCTGAAGTGTTGAAATGCCTTGGGCATAGAGACAGTGTGATTAGAAGGTAGTGTAACTTGATTGCGGGGCTAGAGGTGAGGAAATCAACAGTATTTATCTGGTTTTGATGAGGTGAAATTCAGTTCTATACTCAGACCTCTGGATTTAGGTGGGTGCATAGCAGAGCTTACATGTGGTATCTGAGCTCACGTTATCATTCTTGTATCTATCTGTCAGTAGTTGTAGTGATTTAATTACTTTCAAGGCTTCTGCTTAGCTCTCAAGAAGGATATGGACACTGAGCTCATATCTATGTAGTCATACAGCTTTTGGTGCTTAATTTTGAATGGAATTCTGTCTAGCACATCACTTATGACAAGCTGCATGTTCAGTCCATCTCTTTATTTTTCTTCTCCATAGAAGGATAACTGTGGTAGTTTCTCTCTTTTTATGGAGGTTCATCAAAGAAAAGCTATGAAGTTCCTTGAAAATAATAGAATATATTCAGGGAGATTTACAATGGGTGTATGGGAGGTTCTTTTTCATGGTAACAATCTTCAGCTTTGTTGTATTTTAATAGAGGATATAAGAAGAAACCTGTTAAAGAGTTTAAAGAAAGGATTGGACAATGTCTTGGAGAAAACAGAATAAACATTGACAAGGAAGAGGGGCTATATAAGGAATTGGCATTCATTTTGTGGTATTAGTGAATATATGAAGAACTTCAATATTAAAGAACCATGAAATTCAGCTACATATTCTTAGCATTAGTGTAAATTACAGTGCCTTTTTGGGGATGTGAAAGGCAAAAAGGCAGGTTTGGGGAACAGCTGTTGCATTGAGTTTTTTGCCAGCTACTCAAATTCTAGAAAACAGCTTGTCTCTTATAATAGCCATGCTCTGCTGTTCTTGGAAAGATTGTACATTGTGTTTGCCATCTTTCATGTTTGTTACTGTACATCTGCTTTCTGCTTGGGTTTTTAAAAAGCAAATTTGCCAAGGCCATGTCAGACTTCTTGCCTGCAGTTTAACAGCTGTTGTCCAGAGGAAGGTGGTCTAAGCTGACCTGGGGCAATACTCCCACAACTGCAGGGGAAGCATGGAAAAAAAAAAGCAAAAATGCTTTGATTTTCTCCTTTTGTACCCTGCTTGCCTCTACAGCAATAACTGCAGGGATAAGTGCCTTGTAATTTTAAAACAAAAGGCAGTTACACAAGTTGTTATGAGGGGAAAATGAAAGAAGAAAAACAGAGGTGACAATACTGAGGGAGCATGCCTAATGTGCATTTTTAATGGAGTGATCTAAGCTAATTCAAGCTTCTGTCCTTTCAGAATGTGCATGGGAATCTAGTTAGGTTGGCTGTGCAGTTGCTGGTGCCTGTAGGGTCTGGAGAGCTGTGTCTGTGCTCCAGTCAGAGTTCAGTCCAGGCAAATATTGTGACTGATCCATGTCCAATGAGGCACGCATGGATTTCTTTCTCTTGTTTCTTCTTGCATGCTTGACTCCTGCACCCACTTTTCTAGTCTGATGCTACAGCAAATTTTATATATATGTGGTACAGCATCCTTCTAGATCTTTAAGCTCTTGTGCCAGATGCAGTGGATGGTTTCATGGCATTGGTGACTCCGCACGCGGAGCAGAGTTGGACCTGTGTATCTTAGCTGTACGTCTATATCTGTATTGCATATTTAGGCAGGGTAAAATATGTAAGAAAATGAGCAACTGTTATTGGTCCCAGTCTTCTGAACTGGTACAATTTCTGAAAATAGTAACAACCTATTTGCCTTACATTTTCCATTTATTTGGGGATGGAAGGGAAGAGAAGTTATTTAACCTCTGTGTTGTAAAATGGAGTATGATTTACCAAAAGTCAGTGTGTTTAATACAGTGACAGACTATCACAATTAACATCTTGACTAGTAAGAAACTGGGATTGAAGGGTGACTTGAAACACATGAAAGGCAGTGGAACTGCCATTGCCAGCTCTTTTTTTTCTGCACCTGGTAACATACTATCCTTCAGTCTGGTTGAGCGTAATGAAGTCCCTCTAATTCAGAGGCTGATTTTGTCTTGATTTCTTGTTTAACTTCTTGTTACATGTATTTTGAAAAAAAAAAAAAATTACCCTCACTTCTCATGATTTTTCTTTAAAAAAGATTAAGTTCACCTAATGGTTGTATGTGGTGCAGAAAAGGATGGTAGTGCTTTAGAGGCAAGGACATGTAATAGAGCTTTTTTTACTTGCTACTGTATTAGTAGCTGAATAGGACTGTAAGTGTTTGATTCACGTAGTTGAAGGTTTTAAATACTGTACTCTGTGCAGTTCTGGGCCCCTCACTACAAGAAGGATGTCAAGTTGCTGGAGCATGTCCAGAGAAGAGCTACCAAGTTGGTGAAATGTCTGGAAAGTAAGTCCTGTGAGGAGAGACTGAGGTAACTGGGATTGTTTAGTTTGAAGAAGAGGAAGCTGAGGGGAGACCTCATTGCTCTCTACAACTACCTGAAAGGAGATTGTAGGGAGGTGGGAGTTGGCCTCTTCTGTCACATGAATAATGACAGGACAAGAGGAAGTGGCCTGAAGCTGCGCCAAGGGAGGTTTAGGCTGGATATTAGAAAGAATTTCTTTACCAAAAGAGTGGTTGGACAGTGGAGAGGGCTGCCCAGAGAGGTGGTGGAGTCACCATCCCTGGAAGTGTTTAAAAGAAATATAGTGCTTAGCACTGAATGGGTAAATTAGGTTATGGTAGGGCGATTTAGGTTATGGTTGGACTTTATGATCTTTGAGGTCCCTTCCAACTGGGATGATTCTATGATGCTATGAAATGGGAATAAACTTCTAATTGCAATTGCAGGCCTTTCCCTCTTCCCCTCTGATCAGGAACAGTGAATGCATTGTTTAATCTGCTTATCAATGTCCAGTTTATCTTTTGGAATTAAACTTCACACTGGCATGAAGTGGATATTTAATAATTTATGTCATTCATTAAAAAATGTAAGTTGTTCTTTCCCTCACCCTCAGCACTGCTTTGTGTTTTAGCCTGCTCTTTCAAGAAAAGGGATGTCTTGGGTCAATCTTTTTTCCCCCCTGCATAAAGGATTTATGAGAAAATTAAAAAAAACAAACTGCAGTTGTATGTTTTCTTCAAATTAGTTTTTATAGGCAAGGAAGAACATGATGTTTAGAAGGGACTTAAATAAGTGCTCCTGGTGAAAGGTATGTTGATTATACTCAGAGTGGTAGGTGTTTCAAGAAGTAGCAGGCAATTAGAGGGGGCCAGCTCTAAGAATGTTAGAAAGCCATGGGAAAACATGCTTTATTCTGCTGGTCTTCTGGCCTTCTCATATAAGAATTTAAGTAAGGTGTAGCAAAAAAAACGTGTAGCAAAACATATTTCCAGTAATTCTCTTCTAAAAGCAAACAAATAAAGCCCCACAAACCCCAAATCCTGTAGAGTGGATGTCTTGTTCACCAGAGTGTTTTACTGATGAATTGCACATAAAAATTAGTTCCAAGGAAAGACAATTTTGAGATGCCATCCATAGAGATCTTGTCAGGCTGGAGAGGTGGGCCGATGCCAACCTCATGAAGTTCAGCAAGACCAAGTGCAAGGTCATGCACCTTGGTTGGCGCAATCCCTGGCACAAATACAGGCTGGGGGAAGAATGGCTGGAGAGCAGTCCTGAGAAGAAGGACTTGGGGGTGGTAGTAGATGAGAAGCTTGACATGAGATGCCAGTGTGAGAGCAGTGAGGTTGCCCAGGGGTGTTTTGGATGCCCCGTCCCTGGAAGTGTTCAAGGGCAGGTTGGATGGGGCTTTGAGCAACCTGATCTAGTGGGAGGAGTCCCTGCCCATACAGGGGGGTTGGAAGGTTCCTTCCAACCCAAACCATTCTACAATGATTCTATAATATAAAATAAAAGTTGTTCCTATCTTACCTGCCATGTATTGTTGAAAATTTAGCAAACTCAACTGTCATTAAATTCTGACTTACTCTAATAAGCTGTCTTGTATTAAGAAAGACATGAAGTATAATTCAAGACTACTGCTTAGAAGTCATAAGCTTATTTCTTTTTGGCCTGTTCTGAAATCACCATACAGTTGAATACTTTGCTTCTTGCTAATTACTTAAAAGTTGTTAATTTTTAAAAAATGTTCTTGAGAAGAAAGCATTTTAAGCCTTGGAGGGGGAAAAAGTAATTACAAAAATTACTATGCAGTGTTTGAAAAGCAAAAAGGTCTTTTTAATTTACTAATGCAATTTTAATTAGAGAAATTGAAAGGTTTCTATAATTGCTTTAGTGTAATAAAAATACAAATTTTCCTTTAAGTCTTTTCTAAATGAACTTATGCCCTTGATAACTGTAACTTCTCATTCCAGAGAATTTTGGTGCTGTATGGTTCTTAGGCAGAATGTTATTAATAAGTAGTGCATGGACATGGAATTGTCAGAGTTCAAAAAAGTTAATCAAATTGACTCGTAATTGTATTAATGACGTTTTAGAGAAAACTGCCTAAGAAGTTTTTATAGTATATGCCTCATTTTGCTTTTGGGAGAATTCTGTCCCACTTGGGCATCCTTGCCCTCAAAGCTGCTCCCTGGAGATAGTGTTTTCTGTGCCATTGTGACCTTCTGTTATGCTTTGAGATCTCTTTTTGTATGTGTTCTCCCTGTCCTGGTTTCTTCTATTTTTCAAAAAATCCCAGCTCTGACAGCCTTTGTTTTCTCAGATAAATGTCTTCCTGCATCTGGCATCCTGCCCAAATTTGATCAATTTATGCTCTTAACATAATTCAGATTGTCACTCAGCACCACCTGTGGAAAACTATCTTCTTCCTCGCATTGCAGCTTTTTCCTTGTTCTCACCCAGCCTATTTCTTTGAGGCCTTTGCCCTTATCTGTCAGATGAGTTTATTGTTCCAGTTGAAAACCTGTCCAAGCAAGGGTAGGTCAGTGTCTGACGTAGTCAGGGGGCTGTATTGCATAGGGAGTCTGTTGGTGACCAGCTTGCCAAGGCAGCAAGCCAGCTTGCTCCAGACAGTGATCTTTCCTGCCACTCCAGTGGTGACTGCCAGTTTTTATACATGCAAATGTGCACTAAAATCCAGTGATTCCGGTACTGAAGCACAGGTCTGTGTAGACAGTAAATATTACACTTTTTGCCTGGATTTGGTGTCCATTATCTACATGGACTGCATTCTCTGTGCTTATCTGCAGTGCTGTTGTCATGTTGAGTGCAGGACTCCAGTGCCCTGGTATGTATTGTACAGTGTCTTATGGTAGGAAGGCTGAAGCAAGTGCTTTAAAAGGGGGAAGGTGAAGGGTATTTTGTAGAAAAAAATGAATGCGTGCTGCTCAGATTCATAGCTTTTATTTTCATTGATGTAAATATAATACATATTTTTCTCTAAATTCCAGGTTGTGAGCCATGCCTTTGGTGAAAAGGAACATTGAACCGCGGCATCTCTGCCGAGGAGCTCTGCCAGAGGGAATTACCAGTGAACTGGAATGTGTAACGAATAGTACCCTTGCTGCTATCATACGCCAGCTAAGCAGCTTGAGTAAGTAGCTGTAACTTCCTGTGAGTGTGTGATTCCTGATGAAAACTGAATAAATGAAAAACTTTCAGCTGGCTTGTTTTAAATAACAAAATTACGATACAGGACATTGCCACATATGTAGTATAATAATACAGTAGTGCTTCACTGCTTTTATGCTCTTCTGTATTTTAAAATTTATACAAGCAGAGGATCTCTAGGATTTACAAATGTAAAAAGAATGAACCAACCAAAACTTAGGCATAGACAACTAGGAATTTTTCTAAGGTGAGAGAAATGGGTGTAAGAATTTGATTTATTCCTGGATTCAAATTGCAATTTTGATTGAATGAGAAAAGAGATTTCTTCAGAGTTTTCAACAGTCAGCAACCATTGTTTGTGCTGGTAACTCTCGTGGTAGAAAATAAGTTATTGCTTCATCAGTTTCTTCACTTTGTAAATGGAAATGGTTTAAGAATGTAAGGAAGTCTGTATGGAGTTTAGATTCCATGCCCCACTAAGACGGGTGTTGAGTTTGACAGAATCACATAATTTTTTGAGGTGGAAGGGACCTTAAAGACCATTGAGTTCCAACTCCCCTGCAGGGGCAGGGACACCTTCCACTAGAACACCTTCCACTAGAACAGGCTGCTCAGAGCCCCATCCAACCTGGCCTTGAAAACCTCCAGGGATGGAGCCCCCACAACATCTCTGGGCAGCCTGTTCCAGTGCCTCACACTGAAGAATTTGTCATGATAGGAAATAGCCTATGATCAGCGAAAGAGAACAAGAAACACAGCATGTTCCCCTTTCTAGTAGTCAGTGATTTAGGGATTTTCTGAGCTGCTATGTAATGAGCATTTGTAAACATATTGTCTGTGGAATTGCTTATAGGTGTTCAAATAGGGATTGCACTTTTTTCTTCATCAATGACCTGTGGCAGAACATCCCACAATAGAAGTTGATAGAAGTCCTGTTGGTACTTTCTAGTTCTTGAGTAATGAAAAATAATGAAAGGTTATTTCAACTTGTGTATTTCCATAATAATTTGTGATTTTATTAAATCTTTATTGTGTTCTACTAGTGATACCTTTTTCACATTGGAGTGTCCTGATCTGTTAGCACTGTTTGGATGGAAACCATTTTGTATTTCTGATCATTGTTATTTCTGCTTTGGATATGTAAGTTAGAGTATGTTGGAGTCTTTTTAAGGTGGAGTGTTGAGGACTTCAGATTGTAATAAAACCAGACTTCTTCTGGTTTATCATTAGTTCCTTAATAATTTATAAAATTTTGATTGCTGCTAAACATTGAGTTGATATTTTCTGAGAAGTTTCCAAGTGATTATCTGATCTTTCTTGAGTAGTAGCTGCTGATTTAGCAGGTAATGTTATTTACAGTTAATTTGTGTTTGTATTATCATTGAGTTTAATTTACCATTTTATCAGGCAGTTGTTCAGTATTGGCATCCTTAAGTTTCAGAAAATTGGGAACAATGGTTAATGCATCCTAATTACATTCCAGGATCTCTGATAAGACGTCCCTTTTCTCCCTTGTGAGGAAAGGCTGAGGGAGCTGGGTCTCTTTAGCTTGGAGAAAAGGAGACTGAGGGGTGACCTCATCAATGTTTACAAATATGTAAGGGGTGAGTGTCAGGGAGATGGAGTTAGGCTTTTCTCAGTGTTGACCAGTGATAGGACAAGGGGTAATGGGATCAAATTGGAGCATAGGAGGTTCAAGATGAATATTCAGAAAAATTTTTTACTGTGAGAGTGACAGAGCACTGGAACAGGCTGCCCAGAGAGGTTGTGGAGTCTCCTTCTCTGGAGACATTCAAAACCCACCTGGATGCCTTCCTGTGTGATGTGCTCTAGATGACCCTGCTCTGGCAGGGGGGTTGGACTAGATGATCTTTCGAGGTCCCCTCCAACCCCTAGGATTCTATGATTCTATGATTTTGGTATTGTACCATGATTGCCAAAATGTGGATAATACACTTTTCACTGATGTGACTTGTTAGGAATGTCTATTACTTGTTTCTCCAGATTTGGTCTTGGTACTAATCTCCCTGTTACACTGTGTAATCAGATTCTGTTACAATTGTTGCTGAGGAACTGGCTACTTACACAATCCCTATCCTGCAGTTTTCCCTTAGTGGATTTTTCAGGCCATCAGAAGTCTCTGTAGACAGCCCTAACGTACTTTATTGATGCCAAGTTAAAGATCTATGCAAAGAGATGACATATCCTTTGTTTTAACAGATGGATTCATGGTATTTAATGAGGGAAGTCCACCACCAGGCTTGTCCACAGTCTACAATCTGTCATGTTTGCAGAGGGTTTTTTTCTGTAGACAGCGTTTATTTTGCCCGTGTTTCAAGCCAACTGTAAGCAAGGAAATTACCATAGAAAATTCTGTGCTGGAGCTAATATTGTATGTCCTGCTGCCAGCATCAGAGCTTGTTGGTGTTCCCACAGCTTGCAGTACAGAGAGAGCAAGTACAGGTCTAGCTTGCAGTCACAATGATTTTTAATGTTGCTCTGGGAGTTCAGTGTGGATTTTAAAAGCTGGCAGGTCTGTGCTGTTGTGTACAAATTTGGCTTGCTTCTGCCTCTGCTCTTTTCAGGAGACATGAACAAGTTCCTTTCCAAAGGGAATGTGCTCTCAGTGGAGCTTTTTTTCTATTATGTCTTCAGTTTTGGGTTTGTTTGCAGCCAGCTGGCTTGGAGCACAGGAAGAGTGAGCAGCATTCTCTATGAAACTGTGCAGTTTTGTATAAGGCAAAAGCCTGACTAGCAGATTCACCTCCACTTGGAAGGGGAGACTCTACAGGGTGCAGGGCTGGGAGCATTTGCAGCCTCTACCTGGAAGTACCATGATGCTTCACCTAGTAAACACAGTCATGGAGCAAAGGCTTTGAAGAAAACTTCTATTAAAAACACTCCCTTAGTTTTGGCAGTGAAGTTTGGTCTGACAGCTGCAGAATCTCTAGCCAGTGAAAAAAAGCTGCTTTCTGCAACAAGATCTGTTGTACCATGAGTTCCTGAGTTTTGCTCATGTGTGAATATGGGGAAGTAATATATCTGATTGTCACTGAAGACTAAATATCAAAACTTCAGTATTGAGCTGTTCTTAATTAGGTTCAGTCTGTATGATAATACTGTTTCAAGCTGTAACACCACTTAACTTCTTTCCTGTCTGTGATTCTTTAAGTATTTTGTACTTTTATATCTTGGCTTCTCCATTCATTCAGATACTATGTGTCAGACTCAAATGTTATTTCCAGATGGGTGTGAACCATCTGTACATAGGTAGAGAGCTTTCTTTCAACCATATGCAAGTGATACCAAAAGGTTTTTGCTCCATAAAATGGAGGAACTGTGATCTGTAGAGAGTTGGAAGACTTTTTTTTTTTTTTTCCAGGCAGAGAGCAATGTCACTGATTTGCCTCCTAGTATTTTCTTGGGTAGATTGGCCATTGTCTCAGAGTTCCTCTAGTTTGCACACAGGCCTGAGCATGCTGCGTCCAGCTTTGTGTGACTCTCCTCTTTACCACTACTAAATTGGGCAGAGTTGCTAAGTTAGCTCTTTTGGCATTGGGTATCACACTGGAGGTACTAAAAGGAGGCAGGTAAGAATCAAGAACCAGCCAGGAACAGATTTCCTCTTTGTTTATTTATTTATTAAAGGGGTGGGGAGAAGTGCGTTATTCTAATGCTAATTAATCCAGTTACAGATGGGGAGGTGGAATAATTGTTTTCTGCTCCATGTTGTGATAAAACGGTCATGTCCTGGGTGAATTCCAATTTACAAAACACCAGCTAGTTCTGTGGGATGTTTCAGTCCATATCTAGGACCCTAAGGACAGAATTGGTGCAGCGCTGGTCCCTTTGGGGCAACCCTAGTGTCACCTTTCCTTTAGTGTCTTTTAGATCAGTCACCTGAATGCCAGGTGATGTCATTATTTACCTTTTCTCTTTGATAATAAATGTTCACCATGTGAAAAATTGTGGCCTCTTCAATGTACTGTAAATCTTACTGTTAACTTGAGTGTGTTTTTCCATGCACTTGTGCTGTGGAGCCAGGAATGCAAAGGAAAGCTTAACTTCTTAGGCTGAAATATGCAAAAGGAAACTAGACTAAGTAATAAACACTGCTGGGTTTCTGGTCTTTAGACAAACCAGCATCATGGTTGGATTCCTCTTCTGTTACAGCACTGAGTGCTTTGCTGACAAAAGATGCCTTTGGGGCAATCTATTCAATGTCTTAATGCACACCTTTTTGTGCAGTATGTGGAAATCAATTATAATAAATTCAGGTGGTATCTAGTCTGCTAGCAGTGTTACAAGCTGATGTGGCAAGATGGTATTTCAAATAATTACTGTGGAACTTGGGAAGAGGTATTATGATTTCAATTATTTGTGAACTACACAAATCTCTAGAAATGTCTCACGGTGCTTGGAAATGTATTTTGTGATCAATCAAAAACAGCTCTGTGAAGATGGCCTGTGGAAATGCTAGAAAGAGGCACTTCTCTTAATTAGTATTAAAACCTGCAGAGAGCAGGGATTTGATGAGGCAGCATCATGACTAAATTTCCCCTCAACTACTTCTGTGGTTGGATAGAGCCTTAGAAGGAAAGACTGCATAATTCCTTTGGTGTTTGTTTTTCTTTTTTAATTGAATATTCAGGTTGCCTGTTATGTTGGGAAGCACCTTATGTTTTTAAGTTGTTTTCTTATAGTACCAAAATCAGCTGTTAAGTTGAAAGATATGCTTGTAACTTCAGATATGGTTTGAATTTTTTTAACGTATTGTTAAAAATCTAATTAAAAATATGCTAATATAGAAAACCCTAGAAAAGTATTACTTTATTTCTAAAACTTACTACATCACATTAATCAGAATAGCATGTTCCAATATTGCTGTACCATGTAACTGTTTTTACTGACAGGAGATTGACAACTTGTCTTTCACTTGTTTTAGAGTAGCAACTGTTTGAAAAAATAGAAAGGAGAACTCAATAGTAAAAGAAGTAAGTTCCCACAAATCAGCTTTATGAGCTAGTTTGCTTCCTGTGAGATAACTGACAAGCACTTGTCTGCTTGACTTCTCTAGGTGTGATGTGTTTAATCACAGAATGATACAGTCCTGTGCTCAGCATGCTGATCTCAATACATTAACATAAACTAACATCCATTACAATTTATTGATGTTTTGAGCTCTGAATACAGGTAGCTTGTAATACCTGCTTTATTTAGCTGAAGAATTGAAAAGTTTGTTTTATAGCTAGGAATAACCTGTTGGTTTGCAGCAACTAAATCACATGGAGATTATAATTGAATCTCAACTACCTGCCAGGAAGGACTTAGAACTCTTCTTACTGTGAAGGTGGTTGAGCATTAGCACGGGTTTCCTGGAGAGTTTGTGAAGCTTCCATCCTTGGAATTACTCAGACCACAACTGGACAGTCCTGGGCAACCTGCTTTGGCTGACCTCCCTTTGAGTTGGACTAGGTGATTTTCAGCCTCAACTGCTCTGTGTTTTGTTAAACTTAAAATGTCAACAGTTGCTGTTGTTTTGGAAGTCATGATCATTTAGGTGGTTAATTCCATATTTTTCCAACTACTAGACAAAGTTTCACACAGAATAGACTATCTCAGTTGGAAGGGACCTGATCATCTGGTCAAACTGCCTGACCAGTTCAGGGGTGAGCAAGTGAATGTATGTTGTTAAGAGCATTTTCTAAATGCCTCTTAAACACTGACAAGCTTGGGGTATCCCTGCATCCCAGGGAGAAGAACTCAGCATCTCCCTCTCCACGTCCCTTTCTCAGGAAGCTGTGGAGAGCAATGTGGTCACCCTTCAGCCTTCTTTTCTCTGAAATTGGCAAACCGAAAGTCTTCAGTTGCTCCTCACAGGACATTTCTTCCAGCCCTTTCACCAGCTTTGTTGCCCTCCTGGATGCATTAAAGGACATTGACATCCTTCTTAAGTGGTGGGCCCCAGAATTGTTCACAGCACTCAAGGTGAGGCTGCACCAACACTGGATGCAGCAGGTTAATCACCTCTTTTGACCTCCTGATGATGCTGTGTTTGCATCCCAGGATGAGGCAGGTTTTAATGAGCAATTGTGTTTCTGATGGCAGTAGTTCAGCTATGTAAGGATTCAAATTTGAAATTTTTCCTGTTTTTCAAGCAGAAAACTAACCAGGATGTCCAGGAGAACAAACTTCAGGCAGTGCTTGTGGATATTCTGAGAGTTTTGTACAAGTCTGTTGCCTAAAATTTTGCTGAATGACTAACTGCGATCTTATAATTCTACAGCTACTGTGTTTTGTTATAACTTCATGATACTGAAGCCATTTGCCTTGTGTTTTGTAAACCTTCAGCAAAGGGATTTCCCTGTCTGTTTTCTTACACAGGCAAACATGCTGAAGACATATTTGGTGAATTGTTTAATGAGGCCAACAGCTTCCACATCAGAGCAAATTCCCTTCAAGACAGAATTGATCGCCTTGCTGTCAAAGTTACCCAGCTGGATTCAACAGTAGAAGAAGGTAGGTAATTGCATGAAAGCATTGAGCCAGAAGTGATGTTGACAAGACCACAGTATTTAATTACACAGCAATCTCTCTTTTCAAAGTAATCCTGAACCGATATTTCATCTTGTTTTCTCAGTGAGACAAGCTGGGAAAAGTCATGTTAGAGGAGCGAGAAAAAATAATCTCGAGTTGTAGAACTGTCTTCATTTTTTACTTGGTGTTACTTCAAGAAGCTCCTGCAATAATAGAGTCACTAAGCTGCCTTTTTCACAGGGAAAACTTTTAGTTTGTGAGTGTAATAAATCAGGAGTGATTAAATCTAGACCTTACTGGCAGTAAGTCAGAATAGTTCACAGGAAGGCCATGGACTTGTTGGACTGGGTCCAGAGGAGGGCCACAGAAATCATCAGCGGGCTGGAGCACCTCTCCTATGAAGACAGACCAAGAGAGTTGGGGCTTTTCAGCCTGGGGAAGAGAAGGCTCTGGGGAAACCTTATAGTGGCCTTCTAGTACCTGAAGGGGCTACAGGAAAGCTGGGGAGAGGCTTTTTACAAAGGCTTGTAGTGAGAGGACAAGGGGTAATGGTCTTAAACTAGAGCAGGGTAGATTTAGACTAGACATTAGGAAGAGATTGACAGCTGGCTAAACATGAACCAGCAGTGTGCACAGGTGGCCAAGAAGGCCAACACCATCCTGGCCTGCATCAGGAATAGTGTGATCAGCAGGACCTGGGAGGTGATCCTGCCCCTCTACTTGGCCTTGGTGAGGCTGCACCTTGAGCACTGTGTGCAGTTTTGGGCACTGCAGTATAGGAAGGACATTGAGGTGCTGGAGAGGGTGCAGAGAAGGGCAACTAAGCTGATTAGGGATTTTGAGGACCAGCCCTATGAGGAAAAGCTGAAGGAGCTGGGTCTGTTCAGCCTGGAGAAGAGGAGGCTGAGGGGAGACCTCATTGCTCTCTACAACTACCTGAGATGAGTTTGTAGTGAGGCATGTGTTGGCCTCTCCTCCCTAGTGACCAGCGACAAGACAAGAGGACAATGGGGTTAAACTCTGCCAGGGGAGTTTCAGTCTGAATATTAGAAAAAATTTATTCACAGAAAGAGTGGTGAAGCATTGGAACAGGCTGCCCAGGGAGGTAGCGGAGGCACCATCCCTGAGACGTTAAAAAAGGGGTAGACATAGTGTTTCGTAAGACGATTTAGTCTTTAGGAGTTGTAGGGTGGATGTTTGGACTTGATGATCTTGAAGGTCTTTTCCAAACTTGACAATTTTATGATTCTATGCTATGAGGGTCATGAGACACTGGAACAGGTTGCCCAGAGAGGTTGTGGAGGCCCTATTCCTGGAGACATTCAAGGTCAGGCTTGATGGGGCTCTGAGCATAAAGAGGGATTGGACTATATGACCTTTAAAGGTCCCTTCCAACCCAGCCTATTCTATGATTCTACTGGAAAAAATTTGAATCAGTAGATCTATTTATTTATTTCAGGGTAGGGTAGTCAC
The DNA here is from genome assembly GCF_020740795.1 of Apus apus. Classification (NCBI taxonomy): domain Eukaryota; kingdom Metazoa; phylum Chordata; class Aves; order Apodiformes; family Apodidae; genus Apus; species Apus apus. The sequence continues at coordinate 20,932,202 of NC_067282.1, forward strand.
AAACTATCTTAGTAGTGTCTGTTCTGCAGTCATCTGAGATCTTACAGTACTTGCTAGCTAAATGAGGCACTGCATGTTAGCATCAACTAGGTAAATTCCCTAGGGGTTTCTGGTCACTAGAAACAGTATTTGCTTTAAAGTGCTGTTACATCCTCTTACTTGCATGTTTGGTCATTCACTTAATAAATATACACATCAGAACAAAGGCTTTAAGTAACATAATGGCATTGTTTGAAAACACTTATTTGGGTAAGTGGAATATGGTACTTTGTCTAGCTCCAAAACCTGTAACTGGCATGTTTGCTTAGCTGTGCAGTTACATGTTTGTGTCAGCCACTGCATGTAGTCACTGTTTAGATGATTCCTTCTGTCTTCCGGAAAATAAAATTCCTGACAATTAGTAAAATGTAAAAGCTTGTTACATCAGGAAGGTAGTGTAGTATTTACTTACTAATAGTTACTGCTACTTGTGATATATTTAATAGTGCTATTAATATGGTCTGTATAATACATTTTATATTAATTTTGTATAATTTATATATTAATGCTAATATTAATGCCAATATTAAATGCTACTGTTAATATTCAATAGTGTACTATTTATTTAGCCTTCCACTTTTAGCTTGCTACTGTTTGAAAATTATTATATGTGTGGTTTTTGTTTGTTTTTTTTTTCTGGTTTTGGACCATGTTGACTTGTAGAGTATCCCAGTTGATACTAGCACCTTTCTTTTTCTGTCTTAGAGGTCCTTAGAGGTCACCTTACATGTAACCAAGCCATTATGGTGTCACTCTTCATCTTAGTTTTTGGGGCATGTTGTGGTGGTAGTAAGAACAAATTAGATGATACTCATTCACTGTGCTTGTTCTGTGCTGAGGTGGATTATGTCAATCTTGATGGCTTTCAAGTTCAACGTGTTTGGAAATGCAGTCCTCATCAGAAGTTGGGTCTGCCTTTGTTTCTTATTTAATGTCTCATTTGCATTATGCGGTACCTCCTGGCCAGTTTCCAGAGTTTGCAGAGTAATTAAAACCAGCCTCTTGGAAGGAGAAACTAGTGTATGGACTGAGAATGTAATAGTTTTTTAATTTTAATTTAATATGAATTATTACTCTTGCCTTTCTAATTTTTGTTCATATTAATAAGCTATATATAAAAACTGCTGTCACTTTAGTGTCAGTAGGATATTTTATTAGCTATTCAGTTGCAGAAGTAAAAACCTTTATAATTCATTGTCCCATCTCAAATTCTAAATGTATTCCTGAGTAGCTTAGGCATTTAAGTAAAATATAAATTAGACGATCTTTAGATTTAATTGCATCAGTGATTGCTTACATTTGTAGGTATAACAAATATATAGTGTATATCTAAAATATTTTTTTATATAATACTACAGTTGAAAAGACATTTTAAGATAGTTGAAGTTAAGTTTTCAAAAGCATGTAAATAACTTAGACTCAAAAGCCCCATAAAAATAGGATTTGTGCTCTTTTGAATGTCTTTTCAAACAAGAGTCTAACAATTCAGATCTGAAAAAGCTGTCTGAATCACCTTACTGGTTTACTTATAGGCAGCTTTAAATAGAAAGTAACTTCTCAAAAATAATACTTTAATACTTCAGATGACCTAAGTGCAGGAAGAGGTTGATTTGGAATGAAATAATCTGATTTTTTTGCTATTTTAAAAACTACTGGAAAATCTAAGTGGTCTTGGAGTAGGAAGCAAGACTTAGCCACAGACAACAAAAATAGCTGGGTAGAGAAATCTGAGTGAGATGTGGTTTCCATCATGATAAAGGATAACAGCGTACCTTACAGGGGCTGTACCAAACTTCATGCCTTTCTGGTTTTGCAGGTCATCAATATATTAAATTTTTGCTTGTTACTTCTCAGTTACTCTGTGAAATTCTCAGAGTTTTTTCTTGAGACACGTAGACTAGATGAATGGACAAGAAATATTAAATGAAATGTTAATGGGAATAAAAGAAAACAAGGCAGTTAATTTTCTTTGCACTATTCCTGCATCTTACACTGTTGTAAAGCAGTTGGATCAGTTCAAGAAATGGTGAGTGTCACTGAAGACAAGCCAGTGAAGACTTCAGAGCTCTGTTCAACTGTAGTCAAAACCTGTATTTCAGGTTGCCCAAGAAAAAGATCATGTGGAGAGCTTACTACCACACTTAAATTGTAATTGGTATTATCTGGATCTTTTAGCAAGGCTCACTCCATCTCAGGAAAATCTATATTAAGAATGAAAGAAAATCTTGTGAGAAGTGACAGGAACAATTAAAAGCAACTTAAATATTTCATTTGAAAAGGAAGAATGGAACAGATAGGAATTCGGTTTCCCCCCAGAACTGTGCCCATGAAAAGATAAAATGGAAGGATGTTACTGGGCTGTATAAAGACAGTAAGTACTCATCTGTAGAGAGATGAGAAAAGCTGAAGATCAAGGGATGTTCAATTATATGGAAAGATTTTGGAGCTGAAAGATGGTAAAAAATGTAGAACTCTCTCACAGGAGGCTGTGAGGCCTTGTTTTAAACTTAGAATGAAGTTGAAACTATATAGATACCACACGTCATTACAAAACATGCTGTGTCAGAGGAATACCAGACCTTGCATTTCAGGCTTGGAGCCAATTTTTCTGCTATTAGACGTTCAGGTTAAACCTCATAATAAGGGGAGATCACTGGACATCTGCATGTGACAGGAGTCTTGCTTCAATCTTCTAAGAAACAGCCCATGCTCCCATTATTTTAAGTGAGATTCTGGACCAAGTAGGACTTTAATCTGATTTAGTATGATATTTTTTATATGCCTTTGTGCTTAAATACTATGATTATCCACTAAAGAAAGATCTTTCAAGTTTTCTTCTACATTTTGCTGAAAATTTTTTAAATATCTAATTTAAAATGGAATTTGTTTATCCACTTTATATGATACTTGCAGACCTGTGATAAATGTTTTTTTGTTTCTAACAGTATCATTACAGGATATCAACATGAAAAAAGCATTCAAGAGCTCAACAATTCAAGATCAGCAGGTAGTTTCAAAGAACAGCATTCCTAACCCAGTGGCTGATATTTATAACCAGAGTGATAAACCACCACCTCTGAATATTCTTTCACATTATAGGTATGGAAATATTGTTTACATTCTTGTAACCTTGGCCCTTTGTTTCTTAGTTGTATGCAGAGGACAATTACAGCAGAAAATTACAGGGAAAAGCTGCATTGGTTATTGAGGTTTGTATTTTTGAGGACTTCCCTGTTCAAGGAAACAAAAATTCCTGTTACCACACTTGAAGTTGTAAGTTGTACCAGATAAAAAACATTGTATTTCAGCATCTGTTACATGGCAGCACAGGATCAGAGAGCAAGGGCCATTGAATGCAAAGAATCAAAAGAAAATTAATAATATACTAGGCTTTTTTCTTTGGTTCGTTTATCCAAAAAGCTGGATTTGTTACTTTTCCCTTCCCTCTCTCTATTCTCCCATCTTCCCTGAACATACACATGTATGCACACACAGTCTTTACCTCTTCTTTTTCTGGTTACTTCTTTGTGAATAAAATAGCAGCAAGCAGGACTTAATTTCCTGTTTTCTTTTCCTGTTTCCTTTAAGTTTATTGTTGTTCATGAAACAAATATAATTTGTCTCTCTGAAGGGTTGTGGACAACGTACTTTCACTGTGTCCTTCAACTGTTGAGAGGTACTAGATGGGTTGTCTATGTAAAGCAGACACTCCAGAGGCAGTAAATTATTTTAGGGCTTTTTTTTTAGGAATGACATAGTATTTGTAGTATGTTTTATTTTTAAGAGCTTTCACATGGAAGGTAAAATTATTAGATTTAGAGCTGGTTTATTTTGCCACTGCTGCAGACAATGCTGATGTTTGATTGTTTACAGGAATCCTGTTAGTAAGAGTTGTTACCAATCAGCTGTTCTGCACAGCTATATCCTATGGGATATCTGGATGACAGTGTCAGTGACCTGTATTGTTACTCCTGTTTTATTAGAGATACTTTAATGCAATGTACTTAAACTATATTTCTTGGTAAGTCTTACAATTTCTGAATTTAAAATTATTTGTATTTGCCTTGGACGAAGTTTAAACAAACTTCACATTGTAGTCTGACCAAAGATGGAGGGGTGGAGGAGTAGCGTCAGTAGCCCCTTCAGTAGGTTAGATGTTTCTAGTCAGGAGGTCTAGCACACAAGAATTTATGGCTCGATGACCAGTCAGTATCCAGGATCTGCCTTCTGTACCCTGCTGCAGCAGTTGTAAGGTTCCTGTGTGCTGATCTCCATCCCACTTGATCTTGCTGGTAGAAATTAGTGTTCAGCTGCTATCAAAATGTACCCAGAAGAAATTAGGATCCACACAGCCTAAGGTACTGTGAAGGACACCAGTTTATCAAGCTAGACTGGGATCACTGTCATATGCCAGCCACTCTTCCATGTTGATTCCCCTCTACACCCCATTAGTTTTCTAGAGTTTAGGATATTAGAAGATTCTCCATTTCCAGGTCATGGGGTCAAATTAGGATTCTGTAGCATACCTTTTTTTCTGGTGTATTCATCTGGGTGACCCTGGCTTCTCCCATCAGTTGAAGCTGGCAAGCCCAGATCAGCTCTGTCTTGGATCCTCCTAAAACAGCCTGGAACCTTTCCGTTGCCACCCTTGTCCTCATCCTTCTCCTAGTTAGGGGAGTCCCACTGAGAGCAGTGACTGTCTTGTGCTTCCTGTCACAAGGGCAAAGGTACTCAGACCTACCCTATTCCTAAATTCAGATATTAAGACATTTTCCAGTTCTTTTGAGGCAGTTGAGTTCCATTTTTACACTCCTCTGTCCCCCACACATCCTGTCTTGGCACTTATCTTGGCACAGCACCAGTGATTTTCCCTCCGCTGAGCTCTGATGAAGCATAGCCTGGGAAGATGCCTTCCGCAAGACTGTAGATTCTACCCTTTTTCCCTGAAATTCTTGGCATGAGCCAAGTCAATTGTGAGCTGTTACTATCAAGACTGGTATTTAATGCACTTGACATGCTGTCATCCTATAATGCAGAAAAGATGAAGCTTGGATGATCATCGAAGGTGAGTTTTGTTGCTTAAAACAAATACTAATTAATGTTTTCTTAGCTTTTCTTGTACTGTATTTCCAGGGATGATAAGAAAGATGGATTGAAGTTCTATACTGATCCTTCCTATTTTTTCAATCTTTGGAAAGAAAAAATGTTACAAGATACTGAAGATAAGCGAAAAGAAAAGAGAAGACAAAAGGTAAAAGCAAAAGCATAATAGCAAACGTATGTACTACAATTTTGTGTGTGGTTGTCCAGGCATAAAAATTGCTAGGTCATAGTTTTTGTGCATGGGAAGACTGCTCTTCTTTATACATGGCTGTAGATTCAGCTGGTTCATTTTTTATAGCTCATACAGTCTATTTTAAGAAGTTGGTAAATTGAATTTTAGGAGTACTGTAGCTATCTTCTGAGATACATGCTTTAATCCTTTGCCAATATTTGCTTATTAGTGCTCAGCAAAATGGCCCTGTGCTACTTCAGAAAACGATACTGTGAGTTTTTGGAGGGTGGGGTTGCAAGAAGGAGTTTGAATTATGGTTTCCTTTATTTTCATAGTTATTTTATGCAGCAGCATCAACTACTGTAGCAAAACATGAGCTTACCCGGAAGTAAATATTTTCTTCAGTTTTTTAATTCCTTGCTAGTAACTCTTCACTTTTCTAACACCTGTTACAAGTTAGCAAGATGAAAATACACAACAAAATTATCCTGTAATTCAGCAACAAGAGAATATTAGTTTTAGGAGTAACATGCTTTGTTTCCTCTAAGTTTAAAACAAACAAAAAAGGCTTTTTCATAGAAAAGTGTCTTCTGTCATTCTGGAGTATCTTCAGCAGTTTGATCCAAAAATGTGTATTCTGATGCAATCAAGATTTTCTTAATGGATTTTAGTTTTGAATGAAGACATTAGTTTTAATTCTGCTGCTTCTTTCCTGTTGATATTTTTAATCAAATCTGAAGGCTTTAAGATTTTTGTAGATAATGCTGAAAGAAAGTGAAGAGGGAAAGTTTGAGGGAATGACTGCTATTTCTTAGCCGGCAGAAGGTGCCTTTTCAGATAGGTTCAGTGAGAGAGAAGGGATTGAAAATGAAAGGAATCCAAACAAGGTGCACAGACTACACAGAGGAAACAGGAGTGTTGTAGTTTTAAGCGCATACACACATGTATATACACATACACATGTATGTGCATGTATGCATATATATCATATATATATTAGCAGACCTATACATGTGTATACATAAACAGGTATAATATGTCAGCATATATATGCATGTATTATACATGGGTATATACATAATGTTTAACATGTGACTATACATGCTAATGTATATTTGTGTATATACGTCATGTGTCTAATACATGGCACAAAGCATTTGACACCGTCTCCCACAGCATCCTTGTAGATAAGTTGATCAGGTATGGGTTTGGTGACCAGGTAGTGAGGTGGATTAGGAACTGGTTGATGGGAAGGAGTCAGAGAGTTGTAGTCAATGGGGCAGAATCTGGTTGGAGGTGTGTGACTAGTGGAGTCCCTCAGGGGTCGGTACTGGGACCGGTGTTGTTCAACATCTTCATCAACGACCTGGATGAGGGTACAGAATGTACCCTCAGCAAGTTTGCTGATGACACCAAGCTGGGAGGAGTGGCTGACACACCAGAAGGCTGTGCTGCCATTCAGAGAGACCTAGACAGGCTGGAGACTTGGGCGGGGAGAAACATGATGAAATTCAACAAGGGGAAGTGTAGAGTTTTGCATTTGGGGAAGAACAACACAATGTCCCAGTATAGGTTGGGGGCTGACCTGCTGGAGAGTAGTGTAGGTGAAAGAGACCTGGGGGTCCTGGTAGACAGGAGGATGACCATGAGCCAGCAATGTGCCCTTGTGGCCAAGAAGGCCAATGGCATCCTGGGGTGTATTAGAAAGGGTGTGGTTAGTCGGTCAAGAGAGGTTCTCCTCCCCCTCTATTCTGCATTGGTGAGGCCGCATCTGGAGTATTGTGTCCAGTTCTGGGCCCCTCAGTTCAAGAAGGACAGGCAACTGCTGGAAAGAGTCCAGCGCAGAGCTACTAAGATGATTAAGGGAGTGGAACATCTCCCTTATGAGGAAAGGTTGAGGGAGCTGGGTCTCTTTAACTTGGAGAAGAGGAGGCTGAGGGGTGACCTCATCAATGTTTACAAATATGTAAGGGGTGAGTGTCAGGGAGATGGAGTTAGGCTCTTCTCAGTGATGACCAGTGATAGGACAAGGGGTAATGGGTGTAAATTGGAGCATAGGAGGTTCAAGGTGAATATCCAAAAACATTTTTTTACTGTAAGAGTGACAGAGCACTGGAACAGGCTGCCCAGGGAGGTTGTGGAGTCTCCTTCGCTGGAGACATTCCAAACCCACCTGGATGTGTTCCTATGTGATGTACTCTAGGTGACCCTGCTCTGGCAGGGGGGGTTGGACTAGATGATCTTTCGAGGTCCCTTCCAACCCCTAGGATTCTATGATTCTATGATAATACATATGTACATCTGTGCTAATATATATGGTACCTGCTTAGAAATCAAATTGTAGGGCATGACTGGAAAGCTTAACTATTCTGCTTTTGTAAAATTCTGTCAATTTCTTGTTCCTGTTGCTTGACAAAACTTTCTGACTACAACATTTTTAGGTGAATGTAACTGAAATATTTTGTGAATTCATGAGTATAAAAGTTTTGGAAGAAATACATCAAGTCATCTTTTTAGGAGTATGAGTCAAATGTTTTCTATTTTGACAGGTATCTTGGTAGTGAAATACTAATAGGAGTTTAAAAAGCTGAGTAGACTTATTCAGTAGAAGTTACTGTCTAAAGCGAAGTATTGGAAGATATTCACTTGGTTATTTGTATAATTGTATACAAATGTATATGCAAGGTTATAATCCCACTATATTCTCAGTATGATAAGGCACAGAGCTGATTAAAAAACTGCAAATAATTTAAAGCAGCTTTCATTCTCTAGTTTAGTTGGTTTTTCTTAAATTTCATTTGCTATTTCTTTATGAAATATATATATAGGGCTAATTGCACCCTTTGAGATTTTTTCCTCCTACCTTTTTCTCTTCAAATTTAGATCTTATCACAAGAGAGATAAAAAGAAACTAGCAACTGCTGAATTTTTTGTTTTGATTTAATATTAAAAAGGAAAAAATAAAGAAGGTTTTAAAATAAAAATCTATAACAAAATATTTCCTGAAATCTTTTGATAGATTTAAGGAGATTTTTACAAAGCTATATATAAATTTGCTATTTGTATTTCATAGAATCATAGAATGATTTGGGTTTGAAGGGACTTTAAATATCATCTAGCTCCAACCCTCCTGCATGGTCAGGGACACCTCACACTAGATCAGGTTGCTCAAAGCCCCATCCAGCCTGGCCTTGAACACTTCCAGTGATGGGGCTTCCACAACTTCCCTGTGCAACCTGTTCCAGTGTCTCACAGTGAAGAATTCCCTCCTAATGTCTAAGCTCAATCTCCCCTCTTCTGGTTTTGGTCCATTTCCCCTTGTCCTCTCACCACAAGCCCTTGCAAAAGGTCTCTCCCCAGCTTTCCTGTAGCCCCTTCACGTACTGAAAGGTCACAATAAGGTCTCCCCGGAGCCTTCTCTTCTCCAGGCTGAACAGCCCCAACTCTCTCTGCCTGTCTTTGTAGGAAAGGTGCTCCAGCCCTCAGATCATCTTCGTGGCCCTTCTCTGGACTTTCTCCAGGAATTCCATGTCCTTCCTGTGTTGGGGGCTCCAGAATTGGACACAATATTGGACAAGTTATTTTAGGCAACACATCTCACTTATTTCCATCCATGCTGTATTTTTCTGTAGATTTTAATCATCTTACTACAGTCTACAAACCAGATGTAAAATAAGCTCAATTCCAATCATTTAGGATTAGAGCCCATATGTTGCAGAAATACCCCCTTATAAATTCTGCCTGAAGTACTATTTGATTTTATTAAATACATAACCAAGACCAGCTAAGAAGAAAGCAGCATCAGTTACAGATTGCATGGGTAGGTGTCACTTCATGACAGAAAGAAATCTGGTTTTAGCTTTCCAGAGCTAGTGTGCAAAAGAGATTTTTGTCATCTGGAACTTTTGGAGAGCTGGAGGGTTAGGGTGTCCTGGTTTTTAGCCAGGATGAAGCCAATTTTCCTTTTACTGATTTTTTTTTTTTTTTTTCCCCTTCAGTAAGCTTTCTTTTAACTAGCAGCAGAGTGTTCCAGCTAGGAATGATAACGGTGGAATGTTTTTCTAACTCCTGGGTCTTCAAGGTCACATCTTTGCTCTGCCAGCTCAGACACTATGGGGAGATCTATGACCCCCCCAGGAGGCTAAGTTAGACAGACAGCAAAATTGGCCAGAGATATTCCATTCCATATCTCTACGTAAGCTCAGAGGAAGGTCAGAGATCACAGAAGACAACCTCCTTCCTGGTTTTTCTTCCCTTCTCTTCTATCCATGGCCAGCCTCCGGGGAGTACTCTGCATCCATCACTGTCGAACCCCAGGCTCGAGCTCTCCTGACCCTCATCACTCTGTGCTCTCTCCAGCAGCTTCAGGATTTTTTGGGGCTGTTCACAGCTCAGGAGATGCTGTGGGAGTTGCTGGGGTTGGGGGGAGGCGAGAGGCTTTTGCAGATATCTGAACACATTTGTGTATAATTGTATATATTTTCTTATATCATCAGTGTTTAATTAAAACTGTGTAGTTTAGTTTTCAATCCAGCCAAGTCTCTCTCTTTTGCTCTCTCTCCTTCCCTACCTGGGTGGGAGGGGGAGGGGATCGAGAGCATTGCTGTTGGATCTGAGTCAAATGGTGACAACAGTTTGTTGGCGCCCAACGTGGGGCTTGATTTTAAGCCCAGATTATACATTTTCATTAATTGGGAGTGTTCAAAATTCCATCTCTGATGGGAGGAATCCCTCAGATAGCAATGGGTGACAGTTCTGCTGAATTTCATGACGGATTGAAAACTGAACAGACCCTTTCTGCAGTGAATCTACAGGACCTTTTGCCCAACATGCAACTGTACATGTGGTGTGCAGCCGAGAGCATTCTGCTCCGTGTAGCTGCCCTTGTGATTGTTTCATGGTTTATTGACAGAGCTGTAGCCATAATCAACCGTATAATCACCAGCCTAGTGATGCTAGGGGTTATGATACCGGTCTTTACAGGGGCACTGTATGTGTACAGTTATGGTACAAATCCTAAAGTGAATGGAACGGTCCATGTTGGTAGTACCAGTAGCAGGTTCAATTTTACCTCTCCATTTCCTTTCAAGCTGAATCTCCCAGCTCTTGATCTGGATGGCATCGTTGCAGTAGGGATGCTTCTGCTGAATGTTTATAAAGTAATGTGGATACGTAGGGTGAGGTGTTGCTCCACTCACTGCCAATCCCCCACAGGCAATGCTGCTGCCACTGTTGCGGCTACCACCCATGATGCTGCCAACACCACTGCTGCTGATACCGCCACTCGTACTGCTACAAAACCAGCTGCTTCTACAAGTGCTGCTACAAAAACAACTGCTTCTACAAAGATAAAGTCCGCTCCCTTTCGAATCAAGCTAGTTCATCCTGTGACCAGGAGCATGGCAAAACCAAAACACTCCTCCCCTTTCACCCACTCCCGTCTGAGACATCCAGAGTTTCTTCAGGCAATGATAGAGACCGAAACTGAGGAAGCAGAGGACTCTAAATCAGTTGATGGAGCAGGTACCTCTCAAACAGATAACAAATCAGACCACTCTCAAGCAGATAGGACAGCAGGCCCTCCTCAATCAGATGATGATGATGATGATGTTGTTCAGCCTTTCTCTATGAAAGAACTGCACCTCATGAGAAAGGACTTCACCCGCACTGATGGTGAGGGAATTCTGCCATGGTTGCTCCAATGCTTTGATAGTGGAGCTGAAACCTACAACGTGGATGAGAGAGACACCAAGCAGTTGGGATCCCTGGCCAAAGATGCTGGTATTGACAGAGCACTTAGTAGTAAGATGGGAACTACCACCCTGTAGGACCGACTTCCTTCAGCTGTGAGAGAGAGATACCCCCACAAGGGTGACATCAAATGGCGCCAAAGCAGAACACCCACTCTTGAGAAAGCCATCACATACTTGAGAGAGATAGCTGTGCAAGAGGTGATCTATGATAAAGATGGACTTACAAATCCTGATGATGTTCTGTGTGACACACAAATGTTCCGGAGGTTTGCAGAGGCTGTACCAGCAACACATGCCCATATACTCTCCTTCATGGGATGTTTTGTTGATGATGCAAGACCAACTGTACGTGAGGTGGCTTTCAAAGCACAACAGTATGGAGACATAATTTCTGATTCCCATCAGTTCCACACCTCAGCCATTGAAAAAATGTCTGACAGAAAGAATAATGAGAAGGATGGAGCTCCAGAACACCTGTAGTACATCGATGACATCACTGTGTGGGGTGACACACCAGAAGAAGTTTTTGAGAAAGGTAAAAAGATCATCCAAATTCTTCTGGATGCTGGTTTTGCTGTAAAAAGAAGAAAGGTCAAGGGACCTTCACAAAAAATCCAGTTCTTGGGAATAAAGTGGCAAGATGGATGTTGCAGATCCCAATGGATGTGATTAACAAAATAACAGCTATGGCCCCACCATCTACTAAAAAGGACACTCAAACCTTTTTAGGGACTGTTGGTTTCTGGAGAATGCATATTCCATGTTACAGTGAAATTGTGAAACCCCTCTATGAGGTGACCCGAAAGAAGGATGACTTTAAATGGGGCTCTGACCAACAGAAAGCTTTTGAGCAGATAAAAAAGGAGATTGTGCAGGCAATGGCCCTTGGACCAGTTTGAACAGGGCCAGACATCAAGAACGTGCTCTACACCGCAGCTGGACACAACGGTCCCAACTGGAGCCTCTGGCAGAAAGCACCAGGGGAGACTCGAGGTCGACCCTTGGGATTCTGGAGCTGGAGCTACAGAGGTTCTGAGGCCAACTACACAACAACTGAGAAGGAGATACTTGCAGCTTATGAAGGAGTTAGAGCTGCTTCAGAAGTGATTGGCACTGAAGCGCAGCTCCTCCTGGCGCCCAGACTACCAGTGCTGAGATTCATGTTCCAGGGTAACCTTTCTCCTGTCCGTCATGCCACCAATGTGACTTGGAGTAAATGGGCTGCTTTAATCACCCAGCGAGCTCGAATAGGAAGACTTAATTGTCCAGGTATTGTAGAAGCAATTACAGGAAGTCCACCACAAGAAGTGGTCATCTACCAGTGACTGAGAAACAATTTGCTCTTTTCACTGATGGCTCCTGTTGTCTTGTTGGGAACTGCCAGAAGTGGAAAGCTGCCGTGTGGAGTCCTACACGACTGGTTGCACAAGCAGCTGAAGGAGAAGGTGAATCAAGTCAGTTTGCAGAGGTAAAAGCCATCCAGCTGGCTTTGGACATTGCTGAGCGAGAGGGGTGGCCGAGACTCTTATCTCTACACTGACTTGTAGATGGCAGCAAATGCCTTGTGGGGTTGGCTAAAGCAGTGGCAGCAGAACAACTGGCAGCAAAAAGGTAAACCTGTTTGGGTGGCTGCGCTGTGGAAAGACATTGCAGCTCAGATAGAGAAACTGGTGGTAAAACTGGTGGCGTCATGTAGATGCACACGTGCCTCTGAGTCAAGCCACTGAGGAACATCGACACAACCAATGAGCAGATGAGGCTGCTCAAGTGTTCCAAATAGACTTTGGAATAGACATTTACAATAGACATTGCAGCCATCATTGTCCCACAGGTTACTTAACAGTCTGTCATTTTCTTTTGTTCTTGTCCTTATCATAGCAGTGACCAGGAGTGAATCCAGGGTGTCTATTAACATTTTGTGGCTGAAGTTGTATTTTGAATCTACTAAGTGGGAATTCCTTAAGCAATTTGTAGTCTACAGCAGCACAGAATATCGAAGTTGTTGAGAAACTGTGCAGGTGAAAGAGATGTGTATGATCAGCAAGTGATAAACTAGACATCCAAATGCAGTCCTACTCAGCTGATCAGGTATTGTTTGTTTTTAGCCTGACTTTTTCAGGTGGTCATTGAAGCCTGAGAATACTCCTTGCACCAGAGATTTGGTTTTCCAATGTTATTTTGGTAATTTGCCTTAAATGCTTGAGTTGTTGCAGCAGAAGCTTGTGAGGAGTTTAATTATCCTGCCTTCAAATATTATAGCTATTTACTGTTTCTGTATTCAGTTAATCTGGAGAAATCTAACACAGGCTTTTTCTGATTTGGCTCTTTCAGGTGAACATTTTCTCTGAGGAAAATGGTAGTTTTTATTCTTTAAGTTTAAAATCTGTGGTGTATTCTCTGTGGTATTTGGGTTGGTTTTTTTTACTGTCAAGCTTCCAGTAGATCCTAAGAGTTAGTTTTTACTTTTGCATGTATCAGTAGTATTCTGAATTGAATGACTGTAGTAGACCAGTTGTTAATCTTTGGTTAACCAAAGGAAAGTTGTTCTACTCTGCATTTTATTATTCCCCATTTTTTTCTCAGGAAATATTAATTATTTAATTAAGTAGAAATCTTTAATTTTTGAGAGCTTGCATTTCAGAAATCATTCTTGATGACTCATGATTGGTAGGATCTTCTAGATTTGTGAAGTCAGGAAAATACTCTAGACCCGTGCTTCCAGTTTTTTGAAAGTATTGCAAATTCTTGCTGAAACTACTTGCTGTTACTAGCTCTGATTCTTTATTAAGACGCTTGAAAGATCATTTGCTAACTCTTGATGCAAATATCAAACTTAAAATTAACTCACCCTGTTTAAGGGCTCTAATATGTTTGTTGTGTTTGCTGAAATCACTTCTGCCAGCAGCTGGATGATGTGCCTGTTTTCTGGCTTAACCTCCAACATCCACTAGTCTGCCACAGCTTCTGTTACATTTGGTTAAAAGAAGTAACTCTTTGTAATGCTGCTCAACTTTTCTAAGAAACATTTCTAGCCTAATTATTTTTAATAGCTTCAGCGCCCCTAGAACTCTGTTGTCATTGCCCGAGGTACTAAAACTAAAGCTGTCACCATTATTTGTCAAATAAATGAAAGTATTACTGGAACAACTTAAAACTACTTTACTAGAGATATATGCAATTAGAGGTATATATAGTTTTGACAGCTGCTAATAACTGGCCTGTCCCAGTGTTTTGGAAGAAATTACATGTTTTAGAGATTTATGTATATAATATTTAATAAAATAAATCAGTATCAGTAGGGTTAAGTATTGTTTGAATAGAAAGGGTTCCAGCATATTTCTGCATTAGCACACATACATTAATCAAAAGGTGGATATTTACTTTATCTAGAAACTTGCAAATACTACATAGTTGTGACCCTTAGAGGGTGGACTTGCTTGTTAATAACTGAACCAGGATAAACATCACAAATTAAAACAAATTAAACTTTGCAGCAATCAAATGAAGAAGAGAGATGTAAAGCCTTTAACAAGCATATCTTCAACCATGGCAACTAGCAAAACATTCTATATTTAAGATAAAGGATGACTGAATCTGTCTCCCTTCTGTTGCAATTCCTGTGTTGGGTAATTTTGATGTGAAGAAGTGGTATTAAAGGAGAAAGTAAAGCCCTGCATAACCTGGATGAAAAAAGAATGTAATTCTAAAGTTTTGGGAGGAAAAAGACTATATGGGAAGTAATTAAAGAACCAAGGTGATGATCTCTACTTAACATGAATCAGATCAAAAATCTGCTCACTGCAGAGGCCAAGAATGAGCATGTGTTGTCAGAACATTTGGATGTTGAACTTCAGTGATGACGACAGTAGAATGGTGAGACAGTGGAACAGGTTGCCCAGGGAAGTTGTGGATGCCTCCTCCCTGGAAGTGTTCAAGGCCAGGTTGGATGGGAATTCAGCCTGGTCTAGTGGGAGGTGTCGCTGCCCATGTAGGGGAGTTGAAACTAGATGATCTTGAAGGTCCCTTCCAACCCAGACCACTCTGTGATTTGAAAGAACTTTTCTTAGTCATTCTTAATGTTAGCAGGTGTGGATCATCAGGTCCCTCATATGGACAAGCATGAGCAAGCAAGAGCTCCAAAACAAGGGCAAGCAAGCCATTTTATATGGGTTGGGTTTTTTTTAGCTGTATAATGCCAAGGAGATGATTTCAGAATTATTTACTCAGTGCTGTTTGACAGTTTGAGTAAAACACCTATGTTCATCTGGGATGCACCTTTTTTTCTTTCTCTTTTTGGTAAGACTGGCTTTCCAACTAATTATCCCTTCTTTTGAAGGTAGAAATTCCACAATAAAATGCTTGTACATCAGCATTTTTTGAAACTCTTCTCTAAGTACAGTTGTATGTGTGACTGCAGTCTCAGAATATCAATACAATTGTTTTCTGAGAAGCTATTTTTCTAGCAGCCAAAAGCATAATATCAATTTATTAGTAGATAAAACATGTTTAACCTAATTTTTAATTAGTAGCATAAGATGTGGGCTCTAGCCCTGGTTTAAAAAAAAAAAAAAAGTCTAGTGCCCTCATAATGTTGAGAAAAGGAGAAAAGAAATGTTGAAACTAAACAGACTGATTTGTCATGAAGCTACCAAGCTGTAATATATTACTGGTCTGAATATTACTGACACATTGCAGAGACGATTTTTGTCATTCATTATTATATAAGGTAGTGGGAAACAGTGATGAAGAAAAACTAGGAGGAATTTTGGTAATCAGATCTAAGAAGGGAAGGGAAATGAAAACAAGACAAAAAGAGGTGTTCACACAGGCTGTGCAATAGGAAAGTGTTTCTAATTTTTCCCTACTTCCCCAAGGCCTCAGGTGACTGTGACCCAAACAAACAGCCAGAGTAACCCTGAGCATTTTTTACACATTCTCATCAGGCTGATTTGCCAGAGCAGCAACTTGCAAGTGCTTCAGGATGGTCTACATAAATGACAACTGATGTCAGAAGAAGCTGAACTTTGTGGCTTTTAAAATCAGTCACATTTCTGTCTGTACAGGGAAGAACATTAGGACAATACCACACTAGCACATGCCATACAGAAGGGCAGAAGAAGGGCAAAGCAGCAGTCTTATTACTAATGAGGTTCATAGCTTAAGGAGATATTCCCATTTTCAGTGCATAGAAATTTTATGAAGACGTGGCTTCATCTGTAAATCTGATCTTATTTTCGTGCGCTCTAACTGCATTTTAACCAGCTTTTTTTCCTTTCCTTTTTTTCTCTCTTTGCATGCTTTGTTTCTTTTGTTGGAACATTAGGAGCAAAAGCGTATAGATGGCACCACCCGTGAGGTGAAAAAGGTTAGAAAAGCCAGGAACAGACGCCAGGAGTGGAATATGATGGCATATGACAAAGAGCTTAGACCTGACAACAGGTTGTCTCAAAGTGTGTACCATGGAGCATCTTCCGAGGGATCACTGTCCCCAGATACTAGGTCTGTTTACAGTAAAGCTGTTTGTTATACCACAGTTGTATGTTCAGAAATACTGAGTAGAATTAGGTGTTTTTACAGGCTGGGAGTAGTGAGAATGGATGAAACATATAATGCATGTTTTAAAGTTCTTCTCAAAATTATTTTAAAGCACAAATAACGTAATACATTTTGTAATTAATGAATTTTTTTATTCCTCAGCTTCAGATGAGCATTCTGTTATAGTGATGCACTGTAGTGAAATAAATGTTTGCTGTATACTTTATATTTCATCTTAAGTAGTTGTAGCTGTGAACACAGTTAAGTGTCTCTACTAGATAACGTCAGTACCTCTTCCTTCGTGTCTAGTTTATTGTGTCTTATGCTCCCTATAGCTTAATAAATATTTTTTGTGATCAACTCAGACATACTTTTGCTTCTAGCAGAATGCTTTAATGAGGGAAGAGTTCAGCTTTATCAGTATTAGTCTAAAAAGCAGCGTACAAAACCGGATGCAACATTATTGCTTGAAATAGCAAAAATCTCTGCTTAGAGACACACAGAGGAATTAATCTTCCTTGTCTGAGATTCCCTTTGAGCTCCGTGGGAGTTACCTTCTTCTAGTGGGCATGGAAGGCTGAATATATTCACTAAGCTGGTCTCACTAGAGGATTTTCCCTCCTACATTATTTCTCTGTCATGGTTAATTGCTAGCAGTAATGTTAGGAATAAATAGAATCTGATGGAAGAAGTGTGTGACACTTTAAATTGTTGAATGCCTGTGTTGAGGAAGTAGCCACCACTACAAGAAGTTTGGACTGATACCTTTAGTCAGCTGTCTAGTGGAGATTAATTGAATATATATATATTTATATGAACAATCTGTTGTGAACTTTGTGAAGAGTAATCATCTTGTAATTGAAACAAATGCAAAGACAATTGCTACTGCTGTTTCAGTAATACATTCAGACTCCTTCCCTCTGTTTAAAATCCTTTAATCACCAATTTATTTATTTTTTCAACAGCTTCTAATGCAAAACCTTTTCTGTTTGTCAGTCTGTCATGTTTCATTGAGACTGCTTTCTGTGAGTTGATCTGCTAACATGACATTGGTGTACAGCTGTCAAGTGCAAGATAGGAGATTTTTTCATCATGAGTTCTGTGTTTCACGTATTTGGAGTCTTTTTCTAGCCTTAACACTTTGCTTCCAGGAATTCCAAGCTTAAATACTCATATTGAAGTGATGTGTTTTTCTCTCCCAGCAATGTCAATATGTATTTGTATGTTTGCAGATATTCATTAATATTTACAGTGTGCAGTATTTTTTAAGCAGAAATTGTTGGATGCCATCACTGTTAGGTGTAGATGTTGTGGTATGACAGTTAACTTGTGCTTATATAAGCTTTTCAAATTTTACAGTCTCTGGAGAGCTTAAAATTTCAGAGAATCAGTCATTGAATCCTGAAATCTGTGCTTTGCGTACATGAAGGGTTAATTTTGTGAGGGGTATTGAGACAGAGAGAAGGCTTTCTGTTTTTTTTTCTCGGGGTAGTGTTAGCTGTAGGAACTAGGCAAAAGAAAACTCCATGCATGTAGGAATAAGGACTGGTTTCAGAGACATTTTTGTGCCAACAGCTACAGCGTGAGCAGTGTTTAATAAATAAGGTCCCAAGAAAGTGTATTTGGCTACAGTGCAATTTATTTATTTTTATTTATTTATTTATTTATTTATTTTTATTCTAAAGTTAAAAAAAGCACCAATGTTTCTTTTTGTTTGCTAATTTTAAGACTTACACATTAAACATTGACATCCAGGTGTCCAGACTGTGGCAATTTACAATGTATATGTTATACTTATTGCACTTTAGAGAGAGAAACACAAGCTGAATCCAAACAGAAACCAGCAAATTAATGTGAGAAAAGTAAGAACAAGAAGAGAAGAGTGGGAGAGAAGGAAAATGGGCATTGAGTTCATGAGTGACGCAAAGAAAATGGAACAGGCAGGAAGCATGAAAGAGGACAAAATGCCCAAAGGGTTTGTGATTCTGTTTTACTCAAAGCCCTGGCTTTTTGTTGCTTACCTTGCTTCCAGTCTTACAGATAAGTGCATCAGTTTACTGTGTTCACTAAAAACCAGGCTGCACGATTGTTCATTACTAAAACAACTATTTGCAGTAATGGGATGAAAAGATCCTTTTGCTCCCTCTCTTGGGCTTATTTGACAGAGCATCCTAGACTTTGTATCTTTATGAACTCTCTGCTCAACTAATATTTACATTTCCCAGTTTCTCTAAGCCTTTCCAGCAAAATTAATTGTGCAAACAAAATACAAAGCATTTTCTAACTTTTAAAATTGTTTTCTCTGCTTTGGTAAAATATATTCTTCTGCATAATTGTGACTGCTTGTAGTATTGCTTTCCTTTTTCTGCTGCTGTTAATTTAAGGCAGACCTGATAAGTATTACAGTTTCAAACAATGGACTGTCAGAATCATTGAAAAAACAAACATGTGCCTCCTAAAGAACTCTCAAATTTGGAGACAGCCTTTTTAAAAAGTCTGTATTATAGGAGGACATTCTGCATGCAGCTACTATGCTGGAATATTGAAAACATTCGATTTTAGTCCTTGCATACTGACTTGTCAAACTAATTTATTTTCAAGTTGTGTTAAGCTGAACCATGACTTTTTGTTGCATTTGTTCTTTTGCTTTCTGTGGACCACAAGGGAATGGTGCTTGATAATCAGGGAGTCCTGTTGCAAGAAAAAGAATTCTGATTGCATTCTTCTTAGCTTTTCTTGTGAGCTATTTACATATACCCTGTTTCACTCACACACTTTGTTCTTCTGCATCCATTTACTTTCATTTTAGGTCCCATGCATCTGATGTTACAGATTATTCTTACCCTGCTACTCCGAATCATTCCCTCCATCAGCAGATAGCAATGTCTTCCTATGGAGCAGGGGATGGTCCACAGTACATGGCAGCATCCCAAAGCCATGAGCATGAATACAGGCCACCTTCCACCACTGTACGACATGCTACTTTAAACAGACCTCAGCAACCACCTCCACCTCCACCCCAGCCTTCAGATGGCCAGCATAGCTCAGTACCTGTGGTACCAGCAGAATATGGGTAAAACTCCTGATTTTTTCCAGTGGATTTTTGACAAAACTAGAGGGATGTGTGTTTTTCATACCCATCATAACATAGAGTACATACACACAAAAGGACCCCAAATACATTACTTTACTCACTGGGGAGAACAGAAAAAAGAAAAAAAAAAGGTATAATTTCTTATGTTGGAACTGAATTTCAGTGAAGAAATGGTGAAAGCAGAAATACTGAACTGGGTATTGAATATGCTGAAATCAATATGCTTGTAAAATATTAAGGTTTCTTAATAGAATATTAAAAAGGGAATAATTTTCCTTTAAAGTGGAAAATATTTACTGCAAACTTGAATAATATTTTAAACTTCAGAAAAGGTGTAGAAAAAGTACCCCTAAATGTGATGCATGTGGCAGTCTGTGTTGTATTACTTTTTAAAGAAGCTGACAGAACTGGAAGGGATCTCCTTAGACTCAGAATCAAGTTCCCAGCTGCCACAGACAACTCCATAATTCAATATATGAATTTATCAAATTCCTGTGTAGATATTTTGCCTGAATACAGTCTGAAGGAAGGCTTGCTCCAGGATACTGGCTCTCCAATAGCAAGAAAACATCTGTTTCCTAATCAGTCTGAGCCTATTTGTTCTTTTGCTTAAATAGCTTAAACTTCCAAGTTGTAATCACAGGAAAGTTGTAATCATTCTTGCCTGTGCCATTTCAAACTGAACAAGTCAAGGGTTTTCAGCCTCACTCGATGCATCCTGTGGTAGCATTTGCCCGATTGATGACTGTGTCATGCTGCAGATGACTCAGTTATGCTATGGTTGACTGCTTCAACCTGCATTTTCTGTTATTTCCAGTTTATAACACAGATACTTGTGCCTTGTCCTCAGGTACATGGCCATTGTCACTGTATCACAGTTGTCATACGTTGACATGTATCACTGGATGCCATCAGTAACTTGCCTTCACTCCTGTCTTCTAGATGTAGTTCTTAATATAATTAATATGTTAATAATATAATTAATATACTAATTCCCACTCTTTCTGCTTAAGAATTCTTTTAACTACATTTTAATAAAGGAATTAGCTCTTCCCTGTTCCTCCTCTTTATAGTATCAATCAAGTCACAGAATCACAGAGTCACAAAATTACCTTGGTTGGAAAAGACCTTAAAGATCACCAAGTCCAACCATCAACCTAACACTGACAAGTCCTTAACTAAACCATACACCTGAGTACTATGTCTACAGTACTCCTAAGTACCTCCAGGGATGGTGATTCCACCACTGCCCTGGGCAGCCTGTTCCAATGCCTGATAACCCTTTCCGTGGAGAAGTCCTTCCAAACATCCAACCTAAACCTCCCCTGTCACAGCTTGAGGCCATTACCTCTTGTCCTATCACTTGTAACTTCTATCAGTTTAATTAAATAGTATTTAAATTTATAAACTTGACTAAAACAGCACATGAGATGCATGATATACCTGGTAAATCTTTCCATTCATAGTTTCCACTGTCCTCCATGCCTATCTCTTTTTATTATCTCTTAATATTTGTTCTAACATTTGGTCTTCTGTGGAAGTGGTATCTGTGGTCCCTTCTTCATCATAGGCATTGTACTTAATATTCTCACAAAGTAGATCTTTAGTAACAAATACAGCTTTATACTTAACTAGGCAGGAGTAATGTAATAAAATAAAATCTCACTTTGTGGAGTGATGAAAGGACACAGCCTTTAATTTCATCTGGCTTAAATCTCAATGTATTATTAATATTTGACAATTCTTATGTTTATAATCACTTGGCTATTTAACTCACCCATTTAAATTATCTTTGACTTTTAGCTGAGGTTGAATGAGAGCAGTTTAAGGGGTGGTGGTTCTGTAAGTCCTAACTTTCGATGCATTAAATGTTTTTGTTCTGTTTTATATAGGATGCTTCCAGCTCAGATGGTGGATTATTACAATCCTACAGGTCCTCCCCCTCCTCCTCCTCCCCCTATGATTCCTTCAGCACAAACTGCATTTGTTAGTCCCCTTCAGCTTCCTGTGCCACCTTCCCATTCTGGACTGGTGACTGGCTCTGCATATGTAGCTACTCATCCTCCTCCTTCTAGTGGGCTTGTTGTTACTGCTCCTCCTCCCCCTGGCCCACCTCCTCCCCCTCCAGGCCCTCCTGCTGCAGGTTCCTCCCTCTCTTCCTCCCCAGTGCATGCTCCTCCAGCTGCTGAGGCAAAACATTATGAACCTGCACAGCCACCAGTAAGTGACGCACGGAGTGATCTCCTGGCTGCAATTCGAATGGGTAAGTGGACACTGGGTTTGAGCTTTCTTTCCTCTCCTCTCTCAATGAAATCACTGTGTTTCAGGTGATCTGAGCTCATGGCTTCTGTTCCCAGCTGGGCAGAATGTCATGAAGATACTAGTTAACCATAGGTACCACACACCTATTCCAACATCTCTCAGCCCTGTCTTTGGATCTGTTTCTAACACCTGAAGACGTACAGCTTTGTCAAACATGTTCAATTTTTGTGTGGTCGTAATGAAATTAAAACAGGACCTGTGCGTTCATTATGTAAAGCAGCCAGTGGATGTACTTGGACTTTTGCTTCTGCTCAGAAGAACTGTTCACCAACACCAGGCTTCAGCCCACTAATTTTTAACTAGTGACTAATGGCTCTTCCTGATGTTGCTTACACTATGGAACTGTAATTTCAAACACAACTGTGAAAACTTTCATCTTCAGATTAAAA
Source organism: Apus apus (assembly GCF_020740795.1). Lineage (NCBI taxonomy): Eukaryota > Metazoa > Chordata > Aves > Apodiformes > Apodidae > Apus > Apus apus. The sequence goes on from NC_067282.1 coordinate 20,954,609, forward strand.
GGGCCTGTACAGTAATGCATATTTAATTTTAACCAATTGCTGGCAATTTTAGAAGTCTAGAAGCATTCAGTCACTGAGAATGGACTCCATTCTGCCTTTTTTTGGTGCCTTCCTTGCCCAGGGAGGCTCTCTAACTCAAGGGTTTGTTTTGTTTTTTTTTTCTTCCTCCTCTTTCTGAATATATTGTTAGAATAAAAAAACCACCAATAACAATATGAAATTTAAAATCTCCTGTGCAGAAGCTTTGTCTGAGAGTACTTGTCTCTACAGGAATACAGCTGAAGAAGGTGCAGGAGCAACGTGAGCAAGAAGCAAAGCGAGAACCTGTTGGAAATGACGTGGCCACCATCCTTTCAAGACGCATCGCTGTGGAATACAGTGATTCTGATGATGATTCCGAGTTTGATGAGAACGATTGGTCAGATTGAACCTGGTCCAAACCCAGTGGCAAGTTCATGAAATACTTGGCTTCAGTGATTGCTTTCCTAGCAAGATGTAAAGCAGGATGTTGACATGTATTAAGGCTAGTTATTGAAGTACTAACATTGACTTGGTATTATTCCGGATGCTGTAGCTTAGCAACTCTGGTGATGATGATGTGATTATGCTTATGCAGATCAGAAACTCGTCTTACTTTCAGTATTTACCACATAATACTTAAGTGCCAGTAAATGTAGCAAATCATGTGCTGCGTGCAAAATATGCTGCAGTTGTTGCACTCTTACAGAACCAGCATTTTATTTTTCTTTCCTGATCTTGAAGGGACAAAATATATTTTTTTGACTTGACATCTTATTCTTTTAATTATGTAAACAACTTAGGTACTTGTGAATTGGTCTGGTTGTTAGTCTTTGAGGGCAGTTAACTATATGACTGAGCTCCATAAATATGACTTAGCTTTTTTATTGGTTACTAATTATGCCCACCTTAGTCTATTTTTAATCCCTTCTAGGCTTAGTTGTTGGGTTTTTTTCATAGAGAATTGAATTTATATAACCTTTCTTTTTATCTTAAAAAGGTAGCAGGTAATGAAATGTATGCTTTGGAGAATGAATCCACATGATCCAAAATGAACTAGATAAGTCTGTGACACTGCCAGCTCTAGGTTGCTGGCTGCTTGTTGGGTGGAGTGCTGGGGTGGTCTCAGGCAGGTAGTGGCTGCATGCCCATCTTGCAAATGGAAGTTCTAAAATACCTGTCGAGTTTTATGATGCAGATCAACTAGACACAAAGACTTCAGGGTACACCTGATTGAAGCCATATGGTTATTGAAGTGTCGAAATGTTATTCTGTTATTACTGAAGAGTGGAACTTTTTGTCAGTCCAGCTCTAGCAATCAGATGCATTTCACAAGTATTAATCTTGGTCTTTCTGCCTGTAGGTATAAATGTTTGTAAATAAGTTTTGTTGTTGTTGATTTGTACATGTGTAGCCATGAGAGTTTTCCATTTCCTGTAGCACATTTACTCAAAACTACTTTTACTTTGAATGTACTTCTTTCCTAGTACATCCTATTGATATAACATTGGCAGTTAAAACAGTTTTAATGGCAGTTTAGTTACTATGCCATGTATATACACTTGTTTTCACCCTTCCTAGGAACAGTGCTGCCATACAGTCTGCTTTGGCTGTCTCTGTTTTCCTTAAAAAGAATTCCTTTCTTTTTTGCAGTACCATATTAAAATGGTATTTTTGGGTTTGTTTTTTCTTTGTTCTGGACTAAGAGTCAGGCTGCTGCTTTACCTAGTGAGGTTTTAAAAACTGTATTCATAGCAGTGGAAGAGTTCTCTCCTTACCAGGTGACAGGTTTGTTTTAAATCTTTATAAATGAAGTCTGTGTAATTCCAGGTCTAACATTTGATAAAGCTCCTTTGTTTTGTGAGGCCCCTTCCCTTCTTACCAAAAAGTATGTAAAATAAAACCAGAAATGGATGATAATTACCTAACTTGTGTTTTCACAATTAACAGTTTTAGTCCTGAGAATGTAACAGTCTAACATGATGTTTGCATGCAAACTATTGGCTACTTCATTGCTGGTTTACTCTGCGTGTGATTTTTTCCAATCTGTGGTGGCTGTCTTTATGGTAGGGTGGTAACATGCTGCCTCAATGTTGGTGCTAAAATTTATCCTATAAAGTACGACCAGTCTCTGCATAATGGGGAACAACTAGAGCTCTGGTCAATTGGTAGCAGCTGAAGGGACTCATCTCTGCTTCACTTGGAGCTGGTTTTGTCTTTGCCTTAAAATACAGAGCCGAAGTCTGCTTTATGTTGTGTCCTGGAGTCTGAGGTCTGTGTGTCCACCACAGAGGACGGAATTTAGGCCATGGCCTGATGGTGTTTTTCACCAGTGCATGAGAGATGGTTTGTTCTGATCATCACTGTGTGGTTGCACAGTGGCTTGTGGTGTGATCCTGTGGGTGGGTGGGCTGGAAGTGCAACTGGGACTGCAGCGTTACATCCCTCTGCAGACAGGGAGGGTACTCTCAGTGTTCCTTTAATACATGCTGAAATTAAATGTCTCAGCAGAAAATCCTTTCCAAACTACTGAAATTTGATATGACAGAAGATATATTTTATGAGCACAGAAGTTGGGTGTGTCAGACATTTTGTAATTTGTGTTAATTTTAAATAATAAACATTAAACAAGCAATCACTTGTGACCAGTTAAAGGTAGCGTAGATTTTTTTAGTCAAGGTAGCCAACCTGTTTTTCTGAACCTGCAATGTTGTTATTTTCCTTTTGGTATTTTATTAATAAAATGTGAATTGAATTTAGTTATGTAAACTAACATTATTCTAGGCTGTTTTTATCAGTTTTATCATACTTTGGGTTGTGAATAAGTAACAAATATGAATAAAATCTCACTTTTGAGCCTGTCTTTCTTTCCTTAGATTAGTAAGATTTTGCTATTAATCTTAATCCCTCATTGATAATTAATGGAAATGAAAATGTAAGGCTTCCGAATGCTATCTGTGATCCCAGGAGCTACAATTTTACTGGGATGGAGGTTGGACTATAGAAAACCAGGCTCCTTTAAGGTACTGCTGCTTCTCCTACCAGGCATGCTTATTTGTTCTTTTGCAGCCTTGATTCAAGCTCCATGTTCTTACCTGGTGTAAACAAGCATTAAGTCCCTTACAGGTAGTTTTGTTTTTTTTTCAATGAAACCCATGGAAACCCATGTCTGCCTACTACAAACATACCTGTTTAATTTACAGCTACGTTACCATATTGCACAATTGGTTTATCTAGTTCTTTCCAGTATGACATGATAAACCAATTGTGTAGTATAGTGGCTGAATTGTAAATTAAATAGATGCATTTATGTATCTTAGGCTTGGTTGTTCCCTGGAAAAATGAATTCCTCTTTATTCCATTCAGCTAAAAATTCCAGTCCCTCTGGTGCTCAGTTCTTATTTCACTGAAATTTTCCATCTTTGATTTGAACTTCATTCAGGTAATTTAGAGCAAAGGCACCAGTTCTACACAGAAACTGAATATCTGAGCTTGCAATTTCGTTCAAAGGCTGGTTTAGTAAAGCATTTATAACTGCTCATTTATCAGTTGGGATTGGAGTTAGGACTGATGATCACTTGTTGTGCTACCTCTGCAGCTTTTATGGTTGTCTTTTGAATGTTAATATTTCCACGTGACTAAACTGACATCAGTTGGATTTTTAAATATGTCAGGTTTCTCAGTACTGAGATGAACTGCATGAAGGTGAAAAAAAAATAATCTTGTAAGAGAGGTGCATGCTGTTTAGAACAAGCTCAAAATTGAGCTTGTTTGTGGTATCCAAGTGGAGTTGGGAGGAAGGGAAATGACTCTTTGGGAAACTAGTTCTACTTGGATACAGCAAACATGTAAAACTCACTGTAACATCAAATGAGTATAAACCCAATGAGAAAGAAAAATCACTAGAATCTCATGACTGGAAGCTGAAGTTGCATGAATTCAGTCTTGAGCTGAGGTACTATTTCTTAGCAGCAGAGTAAAATGTGTTAGAACAACTTACCCAAAGATAGCTTTGACAGTGGGTTGTTTTTTAAATTGTTTTAAGATGACATTGCAGTTTTTCCTCCTTAAAAAAACAGCAAACAAATCCAACTTGCCGCAGGCTGATTTGGGGAAGGTTTCTTGCCCTGTGGGGTGAGGCAGCCACCCTGAGCTGTTAATTCTGAGTTTGAGTTGTTCCTGCTGTCAGCACATACATACACACACGTGCACACATGGAAGTTCAAGGATTTTCAGCCTCTTCAGGCAGCTCAGTATTCATGTACTTAAGCATTGTCAGTGTGATTGGCGTTATACAGGGAGTGAAACAAATTATGATCTCTGCTAGAATCTGTCAGGCCCTGGCCTGTGCCACAAGAGTTGGGAGTGACTTGAGCTTGGTACTGAACATCCTTCCCAATTTCCTTGGACTTTAAGGAAGAATGGGAACCCTGGAAAGACAGTAGGTTTCCAATCAACCATTGTCTTTCATTAGAGGTGAATAGAAAGAATGGGAACGCTGGAGTGGGAACACTAAGCCCTTTAAGTACAAAATAGGGAGAAGGAATTTCATAGTTTGATTTTTCTAGTAATAGGTGGCAACAGAGCGGTTTTCCATGTACTGTCAAGTGTCTGTAGGTTTCTGTGGAGAAACGTGTTCTCATCTAAGTGACGTAGGTGTGTACTTCTGCTTGTAGAAAGCAGTCTCAGATGGTTGTTTTGGACTGGGCTTGTTTTCAGCTGAAAACAGGTAGCCCTGAAGAGATTCTTAGCTAAATATAGTGGTCTCTTTGGAGATTAATTCTTACTGCTGCAGATAAATAGAGAAGTTCTTATCTGATTAGCAGGGAGTACTTGTGCGCTTTTCGCTTGGTGGGAGGTCACATGCAGCGTGCTTTGGGGATTAGAGCTGAGGGCAACAGATTCTGAGATGTCTCAACAGCTTGTCTTAGCTGTGTTGCCTTTCCGAGTCACTCAGCATTTCCAGCGGCTCACACGCCGTCCCACCACGTGCAAACCAGCTGCATGTTCAGCAGCCGCTCACGTTGCCAGTGCAGTGTGTAGGGTAAAGGCAGGAAGGGGGGGCTGGGAATCCAACGGAGTTACCCTCATACCAGTTAATATTGGGCAGTCTGACCTGTCTTTGAGACAAACCCTAAACAGGAATCCTACCAACTGCACTGAAGGAGATGGAGACTGTCAAGGTGCCCTTTGCTTTATAAAATGATTTAAGAGCCATTGTCATTCTTTAAATTGACAGTCTGTCTAGGAAACTGAATTTAGGTCTACCGCATGCTTTAAGTAAAGGATGCTCCAGCCCTCTCCTGTGGTGCCCCTCCTGACCTATATTTCTCACTATGTTTCTAGAATTTATATGAATTATTTATTTGGCATGATAGACTTGCTTTGTACTTTGCCAAAAGTGATGGTAAATCCTCACTTTAGGGATTTTCAAACCTAGTTAAAATATATCAAGTTGTGAGGAGGCTGCTAACAACTAGAATTATTTGAGATAAGAGACGTGGCAGTTGTCTAGCTGTAACGTTGCTTCTTGCTTGCTGTGTTACAAGAGAAAAAACATTTAAGTACAGGATGCCTCACTTAAATGGAAAGAGTAACACCACAGATCTGTGGCATTCTTGTCTCTTCAATGGGAGATGATAGGAAAATAGGAATTTTTAGGATAAGGATGGGGAGGAAGAGAAAGGCCAGGATTTTTTCCTGTGCTAAACAATAGGAAAAGATATTTCAGTGAATAATTTATGATACTTCTCTTTGTGCTTGTTTTGTTTTATCTCCATACAGGAATGCCCTCTAAATGGGTGAGATTAAGTCTTAACTTTCTCCCTGAAGATCACCTTATCTATTTTATTCTCTTCACCTTATCAGTTGCAGTATATAATGACCTTTCTCTTCGATTCAGCCATCTGTCTGCTTCAGCTTTTATTTCCTTCAGTGATCAGATGAGACATGAGAGTACAAATGGCACTGGCAGAGCTGTGACCTCCATACCCAATTAGGATAAATAGACTTAAGTTGACATTCAAATAGTCAATAGGTATTTTTTAAAATTCATAACTACAAGAATTATTAAAGGACTCTAGTGAACTGGGAATGTTTTCTGTTCAGAAAGCAAAACAGGAATATTCAGGGGGTATGATATTTAAGGAACGTGTGGGTAAAGCAGACTTCTAAAGTGCAGCTCTATTTTAAGGCTTCCAGGTGTGACCTTAGCACAACTGCTTTAATTACCAGCCTGCTGCAGGTATTGCTTCTTTTTGGGTTTTGGGGAGCAACCATTGATCCTCACTCATTGGTTTGAATGCTAACATGGATCCCAGTGCTGTGGAGAGGATGTAGAAACATTGGTTGGCTGAGGAAGCCTCTGTGGGATGAAATGGAGAAGTAGTGGGATGGAAAGAGTAAGTTTCTCTCTGAGAACATCGGGGGTCTTGGCAGGGCAGAACTGAAGTTGTCGGAGGCACCATTAATTTGTTAGCACAGAAGTTAAAGAAAGTAATGTAGGACTTGAAAGTTCTAGGTCTTGAGAGACATGGCATGGGGACTGTCTCACCTCATCAGATTTTTTTCCCTGATAATGTTGTTTTCCTTCCTCTGGAATTGCTTTGAGATTTATGAGTGGTAGTGAGATTTGCTGGACATAGGCAAAACTGCAGCCTCAACAGCCATGATATGAAGTAGTTGGTCAGACCGTGTCCATGTTACTTAGAAGTGGACCTCAAAGGGATGAGTCTGTAAGCCAGAGAGCAGTGGGTGTGGGGCAGCACTGGCCAGGGTGCAGGAGTTGAACTGAGTGCCTGCTGCTGCAGTGAGGACAGGGCTCAGGCTTAGCTGTGTCTGGGAAGCATCGTGTTCAGGTGCTGCTCTGTGATGGGAATTAAAGCACAGCAGGTGGGAATGAAGAGATTTGCGTCAAAAGTGCTTCTGATCCGAGCTAAAATACCACTATGGACAGTGCTTAAAGAGTGGCTGTGACCTACACATGACTGTCACGCAGCTCTGTTCTCACTGCTGGCTGCCCTTCCCCACTGGGCTCCCTTCCTCCTGTCCACTGCTGCTGTCATCCTTCAGCGTGGTTGGGAGAGGCCAACACCTGCATCTCTGCAGCTCCCGAGGTCTGGGCAGTGCGGCGGCTGCTGGAGAAGCGCTGCTGGGGATGGGGGGTTCTGAGAGCAGGGGGTGCAGCACAGCTCCTACCCAGCCTGAACAGGTGCCTTTTCTGGAGCTCACCCTAGCAAACCAGCCAAGTAGGATTAACTAGGTGGTAAAAATATATCAGCTGGCAATTATGCTTTACTGTTTGATTAAAATACAAGGCCAGATAATGAAGGAAGCAGGAAAATGTTTGAACACGTTTATTCATCAGTTAGGAATTCCTGCTCAACCTCATGCTGCATTACTGGAGAGGGGAGCTGGGCAATCGGCTCCTACAGCACTGCAGAGGTGGCAGGAGAGCTGTAGGAGGAGCCCTGGCAGCCTTTGCCGTGTTCGAGCGACCTGAATATCTGGGAAAAAAAATAAATTTGAGGTTTCCTTCAACTCCTTGTTAAAACCTTAGGTTGATTAAAACCTTAGGTTGGTTGAGACGGGATGTGCGACGAGAGGTCTTCCTTTGCTGGTGGTGGACCTGTACCAGGCTTCTGTCTTCTTTTTGTACCCGAAGCATTAAAATCCTGTGACAGTCAAATGAGGTGCTGCTGAGTTCTGTCCCCTGCAAAACACACCAGCTAAGAGGGACTGTCTTTCTGTAGAAAGATACTGACCTCCAGTGGACAAATGGGGCAGTCATAAGAGTTCACCCGAATTAAATTTTAGCTGTGTGTGAACCTAGACAAGAAATGAAGAAGTGCAAGATACAGAGATTCATGAAGAGGAGAAAGCAAATGTTTCCCAGTGTCTAAGGGAGGAGAACGTAGGAAACGGCCTCTCTGCAGTGGCACTGACGACCTCCCGGGCTTCCCAGGCGTGCTGTCTGGGGACAAGCCAGCGGGGGTGTGTGGAAGACCTTTGTGCATTTATGCTGCTGTTTCACTTTCTCTCTTGCTCCCTTCTGGAACCTTCTCCAACTATTTGAAGGATTTGAATAGTTGGAAGACATTGGCGTCTTCCTCTGGTGAGGAAAGGGGATAATTCTTCCCCTGGGCCAGTGACAGTGAGGGATGCTTTTTGCAGCATCGCTGTGTACACCACTGCTCCTCTCAGAAATCCATCCCAATTTTTCCTTAGGATATTTGATGATGTGTCTGTAGATGCAGATGTTAATGTGCAAAGGCCTAACCAGGTTTCATTAGGTGGGTTATTGCCTGGAACTTGCCAATAAGTCAGCCTGCTGATATGAGAATAGATCAACGCTTGAATGACAACTAATCTATATTGTGAAATGTATTATGGGAGCTTTAATTTACATAGAGATGAAGTCTGCTTACAAGGAGTGGAAATCAATAATGGCTTTTATATCATCCTCTGGGCGGAATATTAAATCTGAAACTCCTTAATATCTAAACTGCATCAAGAGATTACAAGCCAATAGCACTAATAGCATTAAAAGGATAATTTCTTCCTTTCTCAATAAACTTGATATATCTGCAGTTTCTAGTTGAGGTGTTGTGGTTTTTTTCTTTCAGAATACAGAATGTATTGCAGGTGGTGCCATTTTATTAGTGTTTGGGGTTATTAGCAGAAGCTTGTGATGCCAGGTGGTGTATAAACACAGAAAGAAAAGGTGATTCCTGCAGTCCAACCTGAATTTGAGGAGTAGTTGTTGGGCTGCTACATTATCCTTGGGTTTTTCTTAATTCAAAGCCCCACCTTCCCCTAAGAGCAGAGAGTTGTGCCATGAACCAGTCTGTACTCAATTTAATGCTGTAATGATAGCAAGCAGGGAGTGGATTCTGATGAAACCCAGCCACCTCAGCAAAGACCATGTTGCCCGTGTGTTCCTGTAGCATATGGTGTGATCCCCAGACCAGCTTGCTTTGGGTCCAGGTTGGCCCATCAGGTCACGGCAGCATCTGTCTGCACCATGTCTTGGAGAGGCATTGCTGCTGCATGGTTTTGTTGTGCTTTCCTTCTTGTTGTGCTTTCCTGTGAGCTGACAGGAGCCGAGCCGTGTAACAATCTGCTTCAGCCATTCTGTTCCTCAGGCTCTATTTTTCTACAATTTGCTTTGATCTTGAATAGATGGGAAAGGTGGCAATGAAAGAAAACATTTCCATCAGAACAATGTCTCTTCCCAAAGGCTTGTCACAACATGAAATACAATTAAAATTGACTGAACGCCCACAGCTGGTACATAAAATCTTGTGCTGTGCAGTTTATGGTGATTCACAGTAGCAGAGCACAGTGAACACAATGTGCTGGAGTTGCTGATGCTCCCTGGCTGGATCTCTGCAGCTTCTGCAAGTCCATGTTACAGGGCTGTTTCTTCTCCCTTCTAGATGCTCTCTCTTCTTCTGTATGATGAATGCAGTCATTAGTTCAAGATTAACTTTATTCAGACCCTTTACGTCACTTTTTCCTCCTCTGGTTTTAATCAGCTTTGCACAACCAAGTTAGGTCTGTCTGTCTTAAATCTGCAATACTTTAACTTATAAAGATGCAGAAAGCAGCAGCAGGTGTGAGAGGACTGAAGTAGGGGGAGGAGGATGACAAAACTGTGGGAGTGGGAGGAGAATAGGTCCATGATATGATGGGAGTTGGGTTGTTTGCCCAAAAAAGGGATGGGGAACAGCTGAGCAAGGGGGCTACAGCTGGGAATGAAGGGGCCTGAGGGGTTTGAAAGGATGGAGTTAGGATTGCTGGTACCAAAAGTAGAGAAATCTAGTACAAACAGTCAACAAAAGGACAAGCTGCAAGTGGGGCAAGCATGGTGTGGGGAAGGTAGGCAAAGGAACAGGGTGTGAGGGAAATGGGCATGGGTGCCTGTGCCTTCCAGACAAATAATTGCTGTGCCTTGATCTGGAACCCCAGATCTTTTGTGCTGCTGGGAGATGTCTTGGGAACCAGAAGCAGAGCTCAGTTCTCCATTTCTTCCTCGAACTGAAGACGGTCATTTGTTGCTATGTGTTGTCCATCAGCTCATGTTGAAAAGAATGTTGAGATTGCAGCTGAGCTTGCCCTTGGGATGGTAGTGCTGGGCATGTGATGAAATTCTGGAAGGCTGTTCAGGTAAGCAGTTTTAATGGCTTGAAAAATTACCTTTTTCAGAGTACTTACAATGGTTTCCAAGTGAATTACAACTTTTCTGGACTAGGGCTTTCTCAGAATTTCTTGGAGAATAGAAATCAAAGTGTTAGGCCAGCTTGGTTAATAGCCAAGCAGCTTTTCTGCGTGCAGCAGATACATAGAATCATAGAACGCCAGGTTAGAAGGGACCTCAAGGATCATCTGGTCCAACCTTTCTAGGTAAAACTATATATGAGATGGCTACATGTACAGACAGGCTTTTACTTCTGTAAAACTATGGCTCTACTGCAGCATTTAAAGCCTACATCTACTTTGCATTCCTTGTTTCTTATGCTGTTATGGGGAAGTAATTTGATTTCTTTGGTTGTGCCCTATCTAGGCAAATAAAATACAGAGAAAAGTTTAGATACTGGAAATTCCATTAAACAGATGGATATTTTATAGAAAAGAGAGCAGATTCTGATACTACCATTTAGGTTTTTTTTAAGATGCAGCACATTTAATTAGTTATTTCAATGAATTATTTCTTTCAAGGCAATTTACTTCATTTTATCCAGAGATAATTCTATTGAAGTGCCTAGAGTCTGCAAATTGTACAATTATCATATCTTCCTATCTCTGCAGAGCTCTAGACAAAACAAATTCCAGGGCTGACATTTTAATTTGTATTTGCATTTCAGCTCTACTAGATGACTGCTGTTTCTTGAAGTGAACCAGACCAAAAAAAGCCTCATGTGAAGAGGTGGCGAAAAATAGAGCAGAGAGACTTCTTTTCATAAATCTGTTCCTAAATTACCTTCCCAATAATTAATCTCTTTTAGGATTTGGTGTGCACATGCTGTGCTGCATATATGCTCACTTCTGGTGAAGATCCACTTTATCTGATGAGAGGCTGCCCTGCATTTGACATCCATGGCAGGGTACTGACTCTTCCTGAACCACTAATAATTTTGACAATTCAGGATCAATTTAAGAGTGGACCTGAAAAAAAGCTTGTTTACATAAAAAGTTGGGAATTTCACTTGTAAGTACTGAAGGCTGGAAGTTTCAGCCATGGAAGCAAGGCTTAAAAATAGGCATGGACAAAAGGGAAGCCAAGAGCAATCTGAAATGTTACAACATAATCTGAGCTGTTACAGCAGAGATCTGAAAAGCTCTTAGCATTTAGCATCCACTGAGAAGATAACTGCTCCTGAAAAATCTGATTTACTTCATACATTATGGAAGTGTCTGTGATCATCAGCTGCTGTATTATTAACTTGCTGGTAAAGGGACGTGACACTGCAGAGCTATCTGGTCTCTAAAAGCTGATGATTTGTTATCATATTGGTGATGCAAATACACCACAAAGCCGAAAATGTGACTCAGCACTGGATCTGGTATGAGTTGTAGCTCTGGGCAGCAGCACTGGCTGCGGACAACAGAAGGAGGAGTGTGGAAACCAAACCTGCTGCACCTCTGGAAGAGGGGGAGAGGGTTCCAGAACGACGCCCTCTGCCAAGTGGTGTTTCAGGCACACGCATAACTACAAAGGGTAGATGGCACAACTGCTGTACATTTCTTATCACAGTACCTTGAAGAGGGTTTTGGGGCTTTGGTTTCTTCTCTGTGTGACACCTAATCTTGATGCTCCCTGTGTCAGTACTGAGCTTTGACAGCCCAGGCCTACTGCCTGTTCAGCATTTTTCTTTTCCGTTAATTTTTAACAACCCTGTAGTCTTTCCAGGTGTTCCTTCAGCTGTTGGCTCTGGCTGTGCCACAGCTGCCACTGCCAGGCCCTTCAGTGTGAGTCTCTATGCTGCTCACTTCTGGTAGATGATGTTCAACAAGGCCTGAGAGTTGCCTGTGAAATGCAAATTACTCTGCCAGGCAGGAGAGTGAAAGCAATGCAAATGAGGGTGTCTTCTAATTAAATGTACTGAGAAGGAGGCCAAAAAGCATCTCCTGCGAATTCCTGAACTATGCTGGCAGGAGGCAGAGAGGAAGTAGACACAAGGGAGGAGATGTGCCAGAAGGGGCAAAGAAGAGAAAGCCAGGACAAAAAGGGAGGTGGCACCACAGCTTGTCCTGCACAGGCCCCCGGGCTTTGGTGAAGTGCTTCTGCCCCCCACTCACCCCAGCTGCCTCGCAGCAGCTCTGGGGTCCTTGAGCTCATGGTGCTTAGCTTCTCCATGAGAGCTGCACAAATAGTACCTGCCTCTGATCGGCAGGCACATCTTTCAGACGAGATAGCTCTGTTACTAGCTGCTCTGGTTTTAATCTTTTCCTAATTCTTGCAGGAATATGCATCAGCCAAAGACAATTTTAGTAATGTAGTTTCTTTAATTCCTTTTTATTAGTGCTGTAGAGCTGAGGAAAAGCCCTACTGTCCTGGGAGCTGTACTCATAGTGACTAATCTTCTTTCAGTTTATTTCAGTTTCTTTGTATTTCAAGTGACACTAGACTCTAGTGCATCCCAAGATGGCTTCTTGGCAGGGTGAATTAGCTCATGCAAGGTTTCATGCTACACCAGAGGAAGGTGGCAGGTTCACTACCCCCACCTTGTGTGCATGCAGCTCTGTTGGGTGTATGTAAGCTATACCTAATTTTATTGCATGGACCCCACTTGGGGAAATGTGAACACTAAGCAGGCTTCCCCAGGAACTCCTCCTCAGCCTGTTGCACCTCACTTGTTTGTCCACTCCACATCCCACTGGGGACTAGAATGGTGATGGATGGGCTTCGCCTTACGGATAATTGTACGTGTGTGTGTGCTGCTGTTCCTGCTGCTCCTGCTGCTATTCCTGACTAGTCTCCACTGTGTATACAGCAAGGCTCTTTGGGGTTGTAAACTACACTCCCCACAGATGGGACTCCTCAGACACCCTCATTTCCACAAGTATTCAGGAAGTCATGTGAGCACACACCCCCAGGCCTCACTTTCTGTATCCTCCCAGGGACTTCCCTCCTACACAAAGCAAAAGAGGTTTGGTGGCCAGGAAAGAAGCCCCGGTCAGAGCCCAGGTTTCAATGGCAGGGAGGGACATTTTTTACACTCTTTTGTGCATGTGGTTTTTCCTTTTCTAGATGAAAAGTTATGAAATAATGTTTTTCTTTTAATGTAAAACTTGGCAGAGCTTACAACCCCCATTCTCCTGAGTACAAGCCTCCCCCCATCCTCCCTCATCCTCAGGCTGAGCCATGAACCTCACTGGCAGCCTCACACTCCTCCAAGGATAAGTTGCAGAGTTTGGTGTTGAGCAACTTCCGTCATGATCCAGGGTGGAGAAACATGTTGCTCAGGTGTTAGTACCCTGGGTTTCCAATGACTGCAAATGAACTGGGAAAATGTTTTTCTCCCAGTCTGATGGAGGTGGAAGCTGCCAGGTGAGCAGGTAGGATGGTGGTGGGCCTTTTGTAATCAGTTCAGGCAGCTAATGTGGAGATTTCCATCTGAAATTTTTGAGTGTGAATTTCATTTTTTTTTTTAAATGCATGTAATAGAAGGCAGGAACAATGTCTTGTTGCATATTCAAGGCTTTCAATGAAACTTTTCAACACAACAAAAGCCTAAACTCAGCTACAAAAGCAGTTTAAATAGGGCTCCTACCAAGTGGTTTATACAACTATCTGAGATAGTGACAAATGAGCTGTTACTTCACTTAGGTGGTTTGATCCATTTTCAAGCTAGAGCAGGGAGCAGGAATCTCTACAAACTGTGGACATGTAATATTCTATTATTGCATCAAAATTATATCTAGAGAGATAGCACCAGAAATAATATGGAAAATAGTATTAGGGAACAAATATTAGTTTAGCAAAGCACCAGCTGCTGTAGAAATTTTTTTTTTCATATGCATTAGGACTTGATTGGTAATGTTGGTAGGGGCAGGATTTTCTTCCTCCATTTTTATTTTTTCTCTGTGACTTCAGTGTCTTCAGTGTTTTTGAATATGTCATGTTGGTAGTCCTGGAGACTGGAAGGCTCACTCCATCCAGAAATTGTGCAAGCTTCTCCTTGTGCCTCAGTACTAGGGAGAACAGGATGTCTCTAAGTTACTTATGTGCTCTGGGTTCTTCTCCAGTCTGTGAATAAAAGAGCAATTATGGGTCAGTCACCACCAACTAGTCTCATATCCCCAGATTATTTCAAGTAGAGAACTAAATCATGATGAACTGATAATTGTGATTTATCTTTATATTTTTTAATTTGTATTAAGCATAGGTTATCTGTGGTTTTAAGTAAGGTGTGTTTTGCCAGGTGCCCTACAGACATGAAGTTCTGCCTGAACTCTTTCAGATGATCTTGGCCTGAGGACTTGAAATAAGCCTACAACTTGGGCTGGAGCTGACAACTGTGAGCCATTTGATTTCACAAAAGATGCACTTTTCATGGTATTGGGAAATTTTTTTCCCACTCAGAATCCAAATGCTAATGATGCCTCATGCCATCACTGATCTTTCTCCTGCTCTGGTCTATCTGTTGAGGAGACTGACACACAAGTGTTAACTTTTTCTTTTAAATACTATTTATGCCTCTCATATGACATAAACATATTGTGGGCCAAGGAACATCTTGGTGCAATGTTAATTAGTTTGATTTCCAAAGCTTATGCCCAAGGCAGGCAGTCTCCTGATGGGTAAATAGTTTCTCCTTGTACCCAGTCTCAACCTCACTTGTTTCTCTTTTGCCTGTTGTTTCTCATCCTCTCATCACACACCACTGTGAGGATCCTGGATCTGTTGTCTTGATAACCTCCCTGTGGGCACTTTCAGGTCCCTATGAAGCCATCTCTTCTCTAGGCTGAACGAGACAAGCTCCACCAGTGCCTTCTCACAGGCTGTTGTGGAACCACCTATGACTTACCTGTATTGTTACCTTCACACATGGGTGTGCTTACAAAACAAATCCCTTTAAGTAGTTTGATCTTGGTTATCTTGATGACAATTTGGATATTATAAAGCCTCTGTAGGATAAAGTACAGATGTACTTTATGTACATTTTATGTAAATGTCAAAGCTTCCCATCAGTTCCTCTCTATTAATCTCAACTGCTAAATTTGATTTTATATACTGGTATGATGTTGGCTTCTGGTACCTCCAGGACTGTGCCCTCCTCTCACCACCTGTTTGCCCTTCCTCCATCTCAAAGCTCAGGCATCAAGATTAAACCCTTTCCTCCAGGATGGTCCAGGCTGGGTCCCCCTTAGCTGCCTTGCTGGCTTCCCAGCTTCTTGTCTCCAGTCATCTCCATACCTCACCAGCTACCCAGACCTCTGTTTCTCATGATGGGGAACCAGAGGGAAAGCAGAGCTATCAAGAGGTTTCCATGTTGCTTCCTGATTTCTTTTACAGTCTTCCCCATAGAGAGGACGAGCTCTCACATAATACAAGCACCAGCAGATTGCCCCATTTATTTCTGAAACTCCATATCCTAGCCATGATGCTCTACACACAAAGCACAGTCCTGCTCTTCTACTTACACATTTGCTCTGGTTTTACCATCAGCAACAAACCCTTAATCTCTCCTGGGCACGATTTTGTTTCTAGTTCTGGTTCTTGTAGTCAGCTGCAGCCCAGGGGTGATTACAGTGCTTTGCACAGCTGCTAGGTGGTTTTTAGCTGGAGTTTTAAGGATTGTTTTTTACTCAGAAAGCTGCAAGTGGCCTGTGACCTTTCTGCAGGAAACAGTGCCTCTGCTATAGCTGAACCAATGGATGCTGGTTGCAAAATACATCTTGGGCTCTGTCTTCACCAGCAGAAAATCAAGCCATTCTTCATCTGTGTTAGCAAGCATATTGGAGATGAGGCTTTTTGTACCTTTTAATGGATCAAGTAAAGCTTAGGCTTCTTGTAAACTTTAACCTGATACATGGATCAGAAACTCACATTTGCTGCATCTTCTCTTGGGTTTTCACTGGTTCAGACTGGAGACACATCTACAGTGCAGGAGAGGTTGGCACACAGTGCAGAAAGCCTCACAGACTCTATGAAGTATCCACAGTTTTCCCCTATCCTGTTGCCGAAAGCCTTTCAAGTTACCAGCTCTTTTTCACACTGCTATTTTCTTCTGCATCACCAGTGCAGTTTTACACTGTAAGCTTGACAACATGGTCATTTTATGTTAAGCTTTACAATTTCTATGTGCTGATGCACTCTTCCAGATCATATAAGCTGCTGACAGGGAGACATACAGGTAATGTGGTGGAATCTAGCTTTTTGCAGGAAAGGAAGTGGAAATTGCAAGAAAATGCTAAATTCACTGTAATAATTTTTTTTAGGCATGAATCCTGCAAATGCACAGTGACAGCACTAGTCTTATCTGCCACATTCTCACAGCAAGCACTTAGACAGGGAAGCAAGAAGGAAGAGCAGATGATGTCTGTATTTGCTGCGTGCTTGATATGATCTTCCTGCTCTCATTGCCATCTGCTGTGAAGCACTTCTCGTGTGTTTGCCAAGGCTTCTGTATTTTTGAAAACAATACTGGTACTTTATCATACACTGCCTGAATTATTCTTTATATGGCCCTAACTTTCTGGGTACACTGACATCTTTACAGGTGCTTTGCTGCTGTTCAGGATTTTTGCTGCTGATTTTGCCAGTGAAGGTCAGAGCCCTGCTGATTTCTGTCTCAGAATATGCTTTCCAAAGGGAAGCACCCTCCCCAGTGCTACAACAACATGCAAGCTATTCACGGGGAAATTTAACCTAGGGCTGCAGCACAGCTGTGTCTGCTGTTAAATATGGAATCCACTGATATTTTGACACACAGGAAAGGCTTGTGCTCAGTAAAGTCCTTTATCATCTGATTAAGCTGTCAACTAAATGGTGTTAAAAAACCCCAACAAGTTCTAAGCAGAGGAAAAAGCAACAGTCTTTGCAAATGACTGGGGAAGGTGAGATGATTGAAAGGGACACAGAGCAGCATTTTGTTCTGGTTTTTTTAACTTGACTAAAACAAAGCGCTGCATCATTTTGTGAAGCAGCGGAAATGATGGAGATTCCACTGCTTAGATCTCTGGAGAGAGACGCGTGTGTTTAATGAGTGCTCATTAAAGCAGCTTCTAATAGAATCAAGTAGAAGCTGAAAAACACTAAAGAGAATAGGGGGAACTACTGGGCTCTGATGAATGTGTTATCTCATCTCTGAAGAAGGATACAACATTCCCTGCTAAGACAAATGAAGTGTAAATGCAAGGAAGACACTGAATTGATAGGAGCTGGAAACAAAAAAGCTGCTGTGGGTTGGCTGAGTACATACTCCCACCAGGCCAGCCTAGCTGCATGTCCATGGGACGTCTGGCTTAGGACACATACCCATCTAGCCTGGTGACTCTACCCTCTAGGAGATGTACTATGGATGTTTGAGCAGCAAACATATCCCAGACAGGTAAATGTCTAGTCCTGCACCTGCTCGCAACTTGGTACCACAAGGGAAGGAAAATCAGCCTCCCTGACCAGTGCCTGTTGCTGTTTGTCCCTCATGGGCAAACCCCTCTTCCCAGGCTCCAGAGCTGTAGCAACCAAAGCAGCAGCAACCAGCACCCCAGAAATGCTCTCTTGGCCTCCCCTGCTGCTAGCAGAACTGACCAATCTTAGCAAATGCTCTGCAAGGCAGAGATGTAGGTCACTGTCACCATCTGAGGAAGGCTGCTGCTGCTCCTGGGAAGGTAGACAACTTGTGAGAGCTGCCTCAGAGCTGATATGCAGCTACTGAAACTGATGGCAGATACAGGGGTTTGCACATCTAAAACCAGACACACCTATTGGCAAGGCTGACTGTGTTTCTGTAAAGGCTGTGCACAAGCTGTGGCTGGATAGAAAGCAACCAAACATTGTCCAGGGGGAACACAATGAATGAAACGGACCAAGACATTAAGGAGTCACTTCTTCCTAGAAGGTAAGAAAACCCCACCCAAAATCAATCTCAGCACAGAAAACTCCAGGGACTGAAAATATGCTGTTTAACTGAAAAAACAGCAACAAGAAAAACAGATCTGCTTTATTAGTTCTCACAGGAAGCAGTGTGAATGGTTTGGGAATCCAGCATCGACAGTAAATCCTAAAGCCCATTTCAACAAGAAATTAGACTGCAGAAGGAGCCAAAGTGTTAAGGGAGAGATGAGCTGCTGCGTGGCCCTGGCTCAGCGTAGCATATGCTTCCCTGCCAGGCAGTGAACTCAACCGTATCTGCAGAGTAATGGAGACAAGGCACAGTCTGCAGGCTGTGCAGGGACCAGCCCCTCCTCTCAGATACTCCTCCCTGCCTCTTGCTCAGTGGGAGCAAAGTGGAAGCTTGCCCTTACTTCTCTCTCAAGAGGACTGGGTCTGTCTGATCACTTGCTTGGTTGTGAGGAAGGAAATATTTTTCTTTTGCGTTCAAATGGCAAAGGGCAAGTGCTTCCTTCTCCTGCCTGATGCCCTTGAAGAGGCATGGTTTGGCTGACAGTAATTTCCCTGGATGTTGCTGCACTGCACTGCCAGCAGCACCACTGCAGAAGATACCCTTTTGGAAAGAGCTAAATGGGAACCAGAGGCTGCAGCAGTTTGTCATGTAATAGAGAAGCAAGGGGGAGCTGAAACCTTCCTGAACACCAGACCTCTCTTTGTCACCCCTGTTGAGTAAGAATACCCAGGAGTGTGAGGGGAATCCTTAGGCTAGTTCAAGATTTTGGAATCCTCTCGCTCCTGACTAGACCTGCCTAATGCCTGAAAATGGAGTTGTAAGGCTTCTCTCTCACCCTAGCTTTCCCATCCCATCCTCTGCATTCTCCTTGTAAGCTGAGTGATTTGGAATGCGATGCTCCTTGTCCTGGAAATTGTGAGAGCTTGACAGCTCAAAATTATGATGATGGCAAACTTGATGCATCTTAAAAACATATTTATATAGGCTGTCAAGCATCATTTAAATGCTACACAACATGATAAGAAATGAAGAAACCAGCTCTGCTAGGCCACTGGTGGAAAAACAGTGTCCTGGTACACTCAAATACTTTTTGTTGCCAGATAAAGTATGCCCTGCATTGAAAGACCATAATCTCTAAACTGAGCACAAAATAAAGAGATGAAACACTTTCATAGATTTAAAAGAGCAAAACCCCAGTAAAATCTGCAAGCAGATGATGGTCAAGTAAGAGCTGATGTGCATGCAGTAACCAAAAGTTGGTTGTTACAGCACTGGGTTTGCACTGGGTCAGAGGAATGCGAAGAGTAACACCCCCAAGGAGCTTTAGTTACGAGGATGACATTTCAATAGAAGAAATAATAAAAAACAAACAAACAAACAGCAAGTTAGATTTGAGCTGCTAGCTTTAAAAGCAATTCTAGAGAAAAAAAAAATAGATCCTAGATTGTTTCAAATAACGTTAAAAGTTGCATATTATTTGGAATTTTTAAAAGCCTGAGTAGCTGCAAATGAAATTGTCTTTGCCATACATGCCAGATTGATGATACTTTCCATACAGCGTTCAGTGACTAGTGTAAAATATCCATTAACTGCCTGGGCTCTCACTTTGCACAGATACCAAAGTCTCATGCTATAGGACAATGGTGAAGTCATAGACACTCTTTGATAAGTAAGACAATAAGAATTTAGTAAGGATGTAAGATACACTGCCCTTTGTCCAAATGCCCATCTAACCCAGGAGCTCATCTCCAATGTGATCCACAGATACTCAAGAACAGGCATGTGCACCTGAAATGCTTTCAGCCAAGCCTCCTTGAACCAAAGAGTAACACTGGAATACACTCTCTTAATTTCCACTTGTGTGCCTCATAGAAAAAAAAACCTTTCTTTTGCTTACTGCAGCATGGAAATTAAGTATGTCCTGAAAGTTTCAAATATTTTCTCCTTGTTTGTGTCCATCTATTATTGGCCACAAGTTTTCTGTTGCACATCCATTATTTAAAAAATCAGCTGTTGCCATCTGCTTAGTTCCAGACATAGTTAACAAAAGTATCTGATATTCAACCATCGTGCATAAAGTACTGTATGTTTGGCAGAAGGCACAGAGGAGTTGTTACTGTGTGGTCTAAGCATTGCCAATGCCTGAAGTTCCCAGTTAATCCAAAACACTGTTTCAGAAACAGTGCTGTATCTGGGCTTGTGATACTGCTGGATTGCTTTGTGAGCAGAAGAATGTCATCTGCACTGAACAAAACCACCACCAGGATACCTACGAGTTCTGTAAGACCATTAATGCTTCCACCATTTTAATAGGAGTTCCTTTACAATTCTGGCTATGTACCATTAATTTTTGGTAGGTTTAAACTATTCTGTTTACTGATTTGGTCAGCCGTTTTGCCCTCCAAATCATATTTCCATCTGAGACTGCTAGGAAGCTGTTAGGTTGATGCTACTGCTTCTTCAGTGTAGAAGTGGAACCACCACAGCAACATCAAGACGCTTGATCCATCTGTCCCTGCTGTTCCCTGCTCCTTCCTGGTCCTCCTTGACTGCAGAAGCAGGTTAAACACACATTGTATGGTCAGAACAGGTTCAGTTTATTGTTCAACTTAAGGCTCCAGCAATTATGCTCAAAAAGATCCCCAAACAGCCCTGGCCACATGATTTCAATACTGCCTTCTCTGTTAGGTGAAACATTTATTTCCTCTCCTTTCTTTTTTTTTCCTGTAAATTTTTATTAATTTTCCAGTTTAGTAGATTGGATAGCTGATAGATCCTAAGGGTCTACACTGTGTAAGTGCAGTTTATGTTTAATTAAGCAATACCTATTAATCAAATACATCCTGATCACCATTGTACTCTAATAGTTTTGGCTGTAGTTTAATTGCAGGGAGACAAGCTGGGACTCTACCCCTGCATCATTATACCAGTTTCTTCTTCTTTAGATAAAAGTAGCTACTGCCTTAATGTCTGATGTGAGAGGTGGAGAGGACAGCTGTGTCTGGTAGAAGCAAACATCACTGTGATCTCCTCCAGGATACACCTGAGCTGCAGGACTGTAGTCCTGCAAGGTATGAAGGAAGCAGCCTCACTCTCCATTACCTACCTGGATACCTGCCAGTCACCAGGAAGTTTCTTCCAGAAGTCGCATCTTCACAGGCTACGGTGCACAACAGTCAGTTTTATGGTTAGAGATGTAGCTTCTTCTATGTATTTACGTCCCTGGAAAATAAGCTGGGTATTCAAGAACATAATATTTTCTAAAAGCTTAAATTTGGAAAAGGAGACAGCCCACCATTTTCTTTTAGCCTATAACAGTCAAATTGGAAAAACAGAACTCTAATCATGCATCTGATTTTGCTGTTACTTAATTACAGGATCAGGAACAAACTTTAAAAAAAACACAACATAACCCATCTAAGTTAACATGTTTCTTTCACCTCTTAACTCTCCCAGTTAACGATCATTAACTCAAATATTATGTATTTTCATGCATTTAGCAAGACCCCATGCAGATCCTTTTATACATCCATATTGAATTTTGTTTCTCAAAACTGGGCCTATACAATGATAATAAATGGCAGTGTGTCAAAGTGCAGTGCAGTCAAGGTAAATTAACTTGGATAAGAAAAGGTGCTCTGGCTTGCATTTACAAATCTACATTCAAGAATTCCTGTTAGCTCTTCTTTCAGACTTTTTACAAAACTGTAGTGCCTGGTATTTCCTTCTGCAGTGTTAGTGGATGCAGGGGATCTACAGAAGTTCAGCTGGAGTTTGCCCATCTGAATTTAATCCACCAAGCTTAGTATCATCTGCCATCTCTTTGTACTGGAACTTATTTAATTTCACATTTTCAGAAAGAATATTGTTTTGTTATTTGAAAAATAATGTGAAATTCAATGAAATTAAACAGACAACCATGCTTTTTTTAGAAAGGAGAATTTATTTATGGTTACATATACCACATATATAAAATTAACATTTCACTGAAACATGTAATTGTTTCAATCATATATGACTAAACACTTACAATGTTGACTACAAAACTGTACAGTTTATATTAGTAACCAATTATTACAGCATAGTGCAATTGTAACATTTTATAAACAAAATAATTTGTGCCTTTTTTTAAATAAAGTGCATTAAATTACTATCTTGTATACAACAAGAAGCTTTGTAGTTGCCATTCAAAGCTTTAATCTTAAGGGAAACTGAGGCAAAGATGTTTCACTTCCTTTAAACTTTTTTTCATATACTGGCAAGCTATGGTTCAAACTTCAAACACAGTTACATGAAAAAAACCCCACTAAATTAGTATAAGAAATAACCACAGGCTTTTATGTACTAAACCAGTAATGGGTTCTCGTATGAAAAGCACAACATGCAGAATTTAAATTACTGGTTTAAAGCCATTTGGCTCCTGATGAGATGTGTTGCACGAGAACTAACCCCATTCAGCTGCTTCTGCTAAAGCTTTTAGAATTCAGCATGGAACCACCTGCATCAGCAGTATCAGGAGTTTACATTAATTGTATGGTATTTCCTAGGAAGAGTTCACTCTGAAATTTTCATGAGATAAGCATGGTAAACCACAGGTTATTTTTAATTGCATTTGGCAATTAAAAAAATTAGTTAGCAAGTCTAGAAAATTATGAGTGGTTCTACCAGGCTGCAGTATTCCGAATCTCATGGCCTGAAGCTAAATACAGAGTTTTACAACTTTATTTCAGAGGCACAGTTATAACATTTTATCCTATGAAATTTCTTTTTATTTGTAAACACATTAACAATAAACTTTTGTAGATTTTGGCGGTGACAGTAAAGCTGAGACCAAACAAAGGTTGACATAACTGTAGATTTTAGCCCCAACGAGTGAAAAATGCTGACATACAAAGCAGATAAAGGTCTAATGTGGCTCTTTCTATAAATAACAACAACAACAAGAATGCCCACTTCCTTCACGGGGCTCTGGCTGAGGCCCAAAGAAAAGTCCATATTCTTCTCTTCCTCCATACATCCATGGGACTGCTATCAGCTTCAACAGAAAATATATTTGAGCACAGGCAAGTAACCCTAGAGATTTCCTGAGTGTGTTGCTGTTTATGTAATCTAGGCAATCTAACTGCCTCTCCAGCTGCAATACCCATTCCATGCTTTTGGCACAAATCACACACGCTTCCACATTTTGCTCCTATACATTTTAACCTATGGGACCAGCCTGAGTTCAGAAGCAGGTTACTGTACATTCAGCCGCTCAGCTCTGGGACGGCTGCCGGGTAAAAAGCTGCACGCTGGAGTGTGGTCACTCCCAGTTATTCCCCTCCTCCCAGACCAAGGACAGCTTCTGCTTACATTGAAAGGAAACACAAAAGAAAGGAGCTGAAATTTGGCTGGAAAGTGATGGAAGAAGGCTCACTATTTTCTATCATGTCTTCAGAAAGCTCTGCTGCAAGGGGAGCTCCCTTCCAAACCCAGCATGCTCTCACCCTGCAATCAACACTGCAGAAAAGCCTCACTCTGTTCTCCTGAGCCCTCTGGGGCAGAGGCATGACAAGGCTGACTGCGTGTTGCTCATATACTGAGGGGAGTACGTTGTCAGAGGGCAATCAAAGAGCAGCAAAACAAAAACCCATCAATATGGCACAGCTCCCCAAGCTCCACAGGGACACAACAGTACATCCCCATCAGGACTGAATCATAGAATCATTTAGGTTGGGAAAGACCTTTAAGATCAAGTCTAACTGTAAACCTAGCACTGCCAAATCCACTACTAAATATGTATGTGAGTATCTCAATTTTCAAGAACCAGGTCATGCCACTTTTATTTGCACACTGTAAAATATCTCTTCCCTGAAAGCAGTGGAAGCTGAATTCCTGATTATTTTGATGGCTGTCATCTTGGCGAACGCTGAAGTAAGAAGAAAATGCTATGGGGACCACAATTAATCAATGCATTAAGAGCTTCATACCTTGGCCCTAAATCTTGTGGGTCCTAGTCCCTTTTCCTAGAATACCCCTGAAGCATAAGATTTTTCTGATACTGTAATATCCCCCCACTTAGTGTCAGCCAGTGCCAAAGGTGCACCTGTGCCACAGAACTGTGTGGATCTGAGCAGTCCTGTTACCAAAGCATGTATGAAAGATGGAGATAACTGGGAACACCATGCACAGGAACATATAACTGCTATATAGGCTCATGTTAGTAATAAATATCCTTCTTGTATTCTGTCCCAGATGTAAATATATAACATATTATTGTAATCCCAAAGCTGGCAGTAGGATTTGTCCAGACTAAAGCCATGAGAATGCACCTCCCTTCCAAAACCTCTGGATTGCCTTTGTTTGTTGAAATACCAATTACTTACCACCAAATCTTTCAGTGTTTGAAACATTCATAAAAGTTTGGCAATATTTGTCTTTAACCATATGAAACTATCTCAGCAAATAAGTTGTACTTTGACCATTACAACACTGAAGGTAAAGAGCATGATATCTAGAATATCATACACACAAAAAATAATGATAAATTATGTATATATATTAAAGTATGTAAGCATACTATTTAACTATGATAGCTCATAATAATTAAGTTAATGGAATACCAAAATACTCTAAGAAACTGTTTCTCTTTCCACTGAGCATGTAATATAACTAGTACATTAGTTCTTTAAGTTAAATCTGTACATAGGTATTTCCTTTTAAGAATTAGTTAATACTTTTTTGAAAAAACAAATCTGTTTCACTGGCATCTATTCCTTAAAAGTGGAAGGCCCCTCCATTTTCTAAGGCAAATCCTTGCAGGTTGTGGTCTTCCTTATGTGCAGGTAGTATTTGCCTGCTTTTATTCTTGAGAAACCAGGACTAGGCCTGTGCTTAGACATTATGATAGGTCACATGGTTGGGATCAAATGGTTTGAGGAAAAAAATATTCTCACCAGTGTAAAGAAAACAGTAGCAGTTCACTTGCTTCCCTCTCCACTCCACAGATGAACCACATAAATTTCCAGTCTAAGGCCAATGCTCATCAAAGCTGATATATTTGAAAGGGCTATAACAATGTAAAAAATATTAAAGCCTTTGTAAATAAGATTCTTCCTAGAATGCAGCACTGTGCTTATGAGAGGCAGGTTCTTAGATTCATAGAATCATTTAGGTTGGAAAAGACCTTTAGATCATTGGGTCCAACTATAAATGAGTTTGCCTTCAAACAAAAAGGACTGTGCCAGACATCTTACTACTGGGGGGAAAAAAAAAAACAACAAAAACCCAACTCCATAATCATAGGGCCCTCACCTGAAATACTCTACAGCAGTAATTTAATGAAGTTCCCAAACATGCCATTGAGCATCTGCAGGATACTCTATAAGCAAGGTCTGTTTTACTTAGAGATATCAGATAAATACATCAGTTCACTAGTTCTGTAACACAGAAGTCTTCCCTCCACCTGGGAGGGGGAAACCTGTAATATTATCTTGTCCAGTAGAATATTTAGTGTCTCAGCAAGGGTTTATAAAAATTGCCTTAGCACTGTAGAGTGCAAAACAAAAGTTTTGGGGAGGTGAGGACAATCTCCTCAAAAGACAATTCAAAGAATTTGGGATGCAAGTTTGACCTTTGTTTTAAAATGAGTTTTACTCTCTCAACACATTTGCAAAAAACTTCCACTGCAAAAATGTCCCCTTGTTCTTTCCATGGCACTGAATTAGTGTGCATCACAGCACTGACACAGTAGTTAATTAAGATATGGTTTCATCTAACCTACATTCAGGTTTGTTTTTATTCATTCTCTTCCAGAAGAAGTCTGTATAACATAATTAAATATGCGACTGTTTCTTCTTGTCTGGCTTACAACTTGACAATAATTTTGAAAATAAACTACTGCATGGACTTTCTAGTGCAAGGACACACTGTTTTCAAAGAGTAACTGCAAAGTTACAGACTCTGCTGCTCCTCAGAAGAAAAAGAAATTCATCATGACTTACTCTAAAATAATCTGCTGTTGTTTCTACTTTTATATTTTCAGTATTTTTCCACAAAAAAAAACCAACCCCAAAACCCTCTTCAGATTTCAAGTGGAGTAAGACTGTGCTAACAAGACAAGTAATAACAGGAATAAAACATAAGAGGTCACATTTTCAAGGAAGGAGGACTTCTGGTTATATTTCTTCCTTTCTGCGCTCTGGGCACCATTCAACAGGAATAGCAATACTGCCAGCCTCAAGGACATGGGACTGCTGCTCTGCACCCCAGATCAACAATAGTCTCAGGGTCCCTCTCAAGAGCTCCTTGTACATTGAGTAAGGTTCAAAATAACCTTCGCACATGTTTTATTCAAGCATCCTTCCAATCCAAGCTCATGCACTGAGGACCTGGCTGACTCA
Source organism: Apus apus (assembly GCF_020740795.1). Classification (NCBI taxonomy): domain Eukaryota; kingdom Metazoa; phylum Chordata; class Aves; order Apodiformes; family Apodidae; genus Apus; species Apus apus. The sequence goes on from NC_067282.1 coordinate 20,981,082, forward strand.
CCAAGCCATAAAGACTTCCATCCTCTCATCTTTCATCATCCACCTAACATGTAAGCAGATATCCTTGCAGTTCATCCAGATTTTCAATCCATTGAAAGTAATCACAAAATCCTAGTCTAAAGAAGCCATGAGCACCCAGTTTGATGGGGTAATTTCCTTTTGTACCAAACAAGTATTTTCAGATAGGCTGTCTTTCAAGTCTGACGGGAGTCCCATCATTCTTTTACTGACAGACAAGCATGCCCAGTTTACCTTTCCTGTACTATTGCTTATTCATGACATATAAAGCATGTCCCTTCCTTTTAGTCCACTCTCTGTAAGCAGAGATTGAGGGAACTTATTTTTTCTCCATGGCACATCTCCGGACTACCAGTAAGGCAAAGTAAATGTGGCACTGAAAGAAGGGGTAAACCACTGCTTTATATAATTCTTTCAAAAATCAGAAAAAAAAAAAAATTCCAAACCTCAGGAAACAGAAATACAATTTAAAATTGTGTTTTCCAGTTACAGCAATGCACTGTTACATGCCCTGGTCCTTTTTCTTTTTCGCTTGTTTAGCACTGCATTTCACATGCTTTTGAATAGCTCTGCTGCCTAATACCAATGAAGTTACAGGGCTTCTTGCTAACATGAAATACAACAAGTGTGCAATACTCTAAAAGCATGTGAAAATCTTGTTTTTCTTAGCTTGCCACTTAAGTTATAAAACTGTTTTTATAAAGTGGCTTCTTGTGGCATTATTAAAAAGATGTAGTCTAGTTGCAGACAACAATTCTGACTGCAAATTGTAATTTGTTCCTTTTCATAAATATGTAAAGATTATTTACTGTATTTAATGTATGTTCTGGAGCAACATGATTCTGATTCTTGGATCTTCTCCCAAAGAGATGTGATGAGTCTATGTGTAGATATTTAACATTATCTTTAATTACCTGTTTCATAAATCTAGCTGTGTTCTCGATCCTCCTCAAAAAGTACACCACCATGATACCCTTTCCCAAATAGTGGGCCAGTAGCACTTTAAAATATTCTTGAATTCTTACAACAAAAGATCCACTGAAAGCTTGCAGCACAACAGTTTAAAGAAATCCTTTGAATCGTTCACCTCTTTCTGCTGCTACTCCTGTACACCTAGGACTTGATCTGTCTACAACTGGTGTGCAGGTGTACTGTTCTTGCTCCCACTCACAGCAGAGCTGTTACCTCAGATTGTTTTGAACTGGCAACCATGCTAATCCTCCTACTTTTGCTACAAAGCTTTTACACTGACTTGTGGGTATTCAGGAATTTCTATGAAGTTGCCAGCATGGTTTCTGTTTCAAGGACTAAGAACCACTTAGTATCTCAGATTATGTGACAGAATAGCTGGTGATTTTTGAAATTGTGACCACTCTGCCCAATTTCTTTATTGTACATACAAAGTCAGACCATATACATTTGCTCTCCATAAAAGGGCCAACAGTTTGAAAATATGGTTCTGAATGTTACAGAACTACATTTTTTAAGTAATGAGAGCATGTAGTTACATTTCAGGGGCTTGATTTGTAGTAATGATACTTCATCCCAACTTCCAGTCACACTGCAGGTTGCATTTTTCTTTTGAGAAATGAATCCTCAAGTATCTTATTTTTAAAATCTAAACAATCCCTAAGATAATGAGGCAACAGAAGATACCTCTTTGGGGACCAAACAGCTGCTAGTCTAAGCCAAAGCTCACTGCTCCTCTGCTCTCCTTGGAGGGGTTTCAGTGACTCCAAGGCTGGCCACTGAACATGAAGGATGGATGAAGCTGCTTATGTCACTGAGAGTCAGTCCATGGTGGGGAGATACAGCAGCCACAGCAGGCCTTTCAGCTTGCTTTCAAATACCCTGGCTATTGGCAGGGGTTTTCTTCAATGATACCAGAATCATGTTCTTTTAAAAGCCAAGCTGTCTTCAGAATGGACTAGCACCATTTTTCAAATCCATCTTGATGAGCATAACAAATTCAGGTATTCCCAGTTTTGTTTACAGTGAAGAGTATTCTCAGTATCAAGTTGCAATCAGAAATTCCAAACACAGTGAGTTTATCCATAGAATGCTGTACAACTAAATGCCAAACAAGAAAAAAAATGCCCACTGCAATACATAACCCTCTCTTGCAAACAGTATGAATTCAGGATCCAAGAACTAAGATAAAAGGTTATTGCTGAGTAATTTTATGCAGGAACTCAATAATTGTAACACAAACCAACCAGAAATAACATCCCACATCAGTTCAGTAGCAACTTCTTAACAAAGGAAAACTTCTGCTTACTTAAAGTCCTCATGCAAGTTACTATTTCTTGTCCAAAGAATATATTGCTTCCTCTCTATTGCTCTGAGTTTACTCAGCCGTTTATAGAACCTGCAACACAGAGGATTTTATTGCTCTTGGCTGAAAATGTATTTCCCCTTATTGCTGAAATCTTACTGTTAGGAGAAATGGCTAAAAAAAAAAAAAAAAAAGACAATTAAAAAAGTCCTCCCTCAAGCTTTGAGGAAGAATATATGAAAAAAAACTACCTACAGGAAATTTCACCCATCAATATACAACCTGTTCCTAACTTTAGGTCTGGCATGTTAATAAATTAAAATGAAATTCACTTCTTTAAATTATGTGTAAAAAAAAAAGTCTTTGTCATTACAATGGAGATATAAAAGACACTTGACTGTACGTAGAATGGTGAATCTAACACTCCTGGTCATATGCCTGGGTGTTGTTTGATGGAACACCAAAATTACGAGCTGGCTAGATTTCTGCCAGTTTCAGAGAGACCCCGGATTGATACTGACAGAACCAGGGCCTACACTGTAACTCTGAGGTGAGAGCAGAGAGTTGCTTAATTCTGCAAGGTCTGAAAAGCGGCTGCCTGTCAAGCATTACATTTGTGCATGTGAGGTAAGCAGCTTTGCACCCATAGTTCTGCCCCTCCTCCCAAGAGTTCATTCACAGGTGTGTTATACAGCATCTCTCCAGTACTGCATGAAGTTTTGCCTGACAGCTGTGGGCAAACCTATGTCATTCTAGAAGGATTTTCTGGCCTATGCTGCACAGCCCAGATTTAAGAACATAATTCTGGAAGAGACAACATCCTCACTAGAGGTCACAGCAGTAGCTGGGGAGGAATAATAATTTTTCTCATCTGTTTGTGGTGAAAGGTAACCATGCACTACTCCTCAAATGAGGGCAAATCACATCCCTAAGAGCTAGCTTTGTGGGACTTCTATAATTAATTCTTCTTTTTCTCCATTTGACTTGCATGGCTTCTCAGGAGAGGAGCTTCCAATTACAAATCTCTCCGCTCTGGCACAAGGAAAAGGTCGGCTCCCCTGGCACTCTGGAGAGCCTCTGCGGATTTGAGCAGCCTGTGGAGCGAGGAAGATGACAAGGACACTAAGTGAGATGAGGGGACAGCATTATCTCCCTCTGTGCTGTTCTCTTCTGGATTCCCTACCACCCAGGTGTTGTGGGGAGAAAATCACTAGTGCTTGTGAGGTAATCCAAGAGGATGAAAACAGCTCTGCACAAGCAAAAAATAGTTGCCCTCAGGACTGAATTTTGGTCACAGGTGTAGCTGCTCATCTTTAGGGATTTGATACAGAAGAAGAAATAGGGGAAAGAGCGGGGAGGGGGGCAAACTTTGCATGACTTCAACTAATTTTTTGCTTTTAGAAGTGCCATTCTTCATTATTCAGCTTCTGTGCATTATTCAGCTCATGACGTTTACTGCCATTTATTCCCAATACTTTGCATACTTGCAAAGCTGCACACATACATAGCATGGTTATTTATCAAGTGATTATTTCTTACACAAAAATTCATAACAAAATGCAATGACCAGAGTTTCATTAGCATTCAGAAGTAGATAAAGAACACCAATATCCTACACTGAGCAGGGTCTAACTGTGCTGAGCATCTGTAAATTGCAGTGAAGCCAAGGGAGCTGCAAGTTCACAGCTTTACTGGACCATGCCATGCAATTATTAAACTAATCAGATTACAAAGTAAGAGCCAAATATCATGACGGCTGAACCAAGTAAATAATGGAATTTGAACCCAGCATTGCAAATAAAACTAATTATTGCTCATAAAAATCTCTACAGAGCCTTGTTCACAGACAACTCATTCACATTTGAGATTCAGCTTTGTGTATAGCATATGATTCTTAATATCACAGAAACTTTGCCACAAAAAACTACAGTCACCCAAATGTCCATGTGAAAAGGACAGATTCCATTTGGAAAAATCCAGACCAGCAACACAGTTGTCTCTACTATCTCTACTATACAGGTATATTTTTTCATTGAACTGTAAATATTGCTATTTTTACATTTTATTTTCTTGTTTGTTTTTTTTTTTTTAAACTGTAATGGAAGATACTGAATGCAGTCTGCCAACTTTGACATCCAAGGGAATACAACCTCCTACTGATGCCAGGGCACTAACACACTGAGCTCCCACTGACACTAATGGAAGTGGTACTGTGCACTCCCATGCACTGACATTAGGGTACACCTTAAATTTCTCGAAGACATCTGCCAGGAAGATTTTTCTCTCTGGCAATCAAGTCTTCAAATTAGAAAACAATGTTTTATTTCTAGTGCATTCTAATTCGGCTTCAGCAAAAGGTTAGAAGTGGTTTGAAATGTAACCATTCATGAGAGGAAGCTCTGCTTGTTAGACCAGAACTGACAGGTGCACAGTGCACAAGAATCACAATCTCTACTGGACAAAACTAACAGAAAAGAAGAAAATATTTTTCATGTTGCAGTTCTGGTTGCACACAATTATGAACCACATATGCTCTGAGAATTTATAAACACCAATATTTAAAATGATACAGCAGAACAATGGAAACAAATGCTAAGACTGGTAATAACAACACTTAAGGGGAACCATTTCATGTAGATGTTAAATATGTGTTGCAAGCAATTTGTAGGCTATTTTATTAGATATTTTCTTATTCACTTCTGAAAAGATAAACTTCTCTGGGAAACCTAGTGCTGCATCTGTAACAAATGCATAGCCAAAAGAGACCATACTCTTTCATCCATTTTGAAAGTCCCTCCGAAATTCCTTTTAAAACTAATAGGACAATGAGCTCTGATGTCCCATATCCAAGTGAAAGCATATGGCTGACTTTTGAAAAGGAAGGCAAAGTATATTCTCTTTTTTTCACATCCAGCCAGAACTCAAGAGTACAGGTAACCCTTTAAAACCCTTTAAATTATCAAGCTAATTCATGCTGAGACCTGAAATTAAAAGCTATACAAGTACTTCCTCACTTAGAGCAAATTTGTTGCACTAAGATTATTACAATAAATACCATATAAACCAATACAATTGGCCATTATTTTGAAGAGTATTCTGATGATATATAACTGGGATAACAGGACATGGGTTTTCTTTTTTCTGTTTTAAAAATAATTAAAGAGGGAAAAATTATCCTGACAACAGACTGTAACACACAGTATGACTGAACTCAAGCACATGAACAGCTTCAAAGGAGGTATGCTGTTTCAATCTATTTTTAAATAGCAAACAATGTAAAATCATAGCAAACATGGCGAAGTCTGGGTAACACAACAAAAAGACCCTGAGCAACATTATAAATCTGTAACACTGATTGTTTTGATTTTGGAAACCTCCCTTAAACCACTGGATTCATTTTGGCCACTGGGGTTTTCTGTTTACAAGAAGGTCAGTGCATCCTGTGGTTTTTATATGAACCCATCACACACCATTTAATGAATGCATCTAAACCAAAGACAGTGTTGCAAGAATGTCTGGAAAGTAACATGTTAAGGAGCATCCTGCTAGCTGCCAATCAGACATCACTGGGTGATCTTGCCCTCTGAGACAGGTTAGAAGGAATACAGCCACAACAGACGAGCCAAAGTGCTTTCTGTATCTCCTGGTTTCTAAAAGCATAAATTACAGGATTGATGATGGAATTGTAGGTAGCTGGCAGGAGGGTGGCATAGGTGTATATAGAAGGATAGCTGTAATCTGCTATTAAAGAATAGAGTGTAAAAGGCATCCAGCAAGCAGCGAAAGTCCCCAAAATAATGGCCAAAGTAGACACTCCTTTTCGGGTGGTCACATAGTGGGAAGTGGCCAGGAAATGGTGTTGCAAGGCAATCTGATGGGCATGGCGCATCACGATTTTACAGATCTGAATGTAGAGCTGCAGCATGAGGGCAAACATAAGCAAGAAAGAGACCGAAAGGACAGCTGCATTATTTTTAGTGAGTGGTCTGATAACACTGCAGGTGGATTCATCTCTGAGGCAATTCCAGCCCATTACAGGCAACAGTCCAATACAGATAGATGCTCCCCAGAGCAATATGAGCATGACATAGGTAAAAGTGACAGTCCTCTCTGAATTGTAAGTCAAAGCGTAGTACAGGGAGAGGTATCGATCAACAGTAATAGCCAGCAAGCTGCCGACAGATGCTGAGAAAGAGGCAACAATCAGTCCAATTGTAACCAGTTTCGTAGCTTCTGATTGCAGAAGGTATGCAAAAACAAAATTGATGATCAATCCAATGCCCGCTAAGAGATCTGCCAGCGCCAGGCTGCCTATCAGGAGGAACATGGGGGCACGAAGACTGGGATTATGGAAAATGATAAGAACCACAACGGCATTTTCGCAGGAGATAAGAGTCCCTGAAGTACACAAGACAATGTCCCAGGGGTTTACCAAAAGCTCTGGCTCTGGGTCTATGACAGGAACCAGGGAGGAGCCTGTGGCCGAGGCATTCTCGGTAGAGCTGGCTTCTACATGATCCTGAGGCAGCCAACTCAAATTAACCTTCAGATCTTCATTCATTTTTAACCCCTGTCTTTTTTAACGGAAAGACACGGTTTTTAATGTCGAGACACAGCACTGGATACAGCACCCCAGAGCATGCAACACCCTAGACAGCAACACCGACCGAACGTGCGGGCAGGCACTTGTTACATAAATGTGACAATAAATAACCCAAACGAACACCACCCCCCAGCCCCCCAATCGAAAAAACAACAAAAACAAAACAAAAGAGAGGGGGGAAATATTTAAAACTGCCCGAGACAATCTGCCAAGCGACCGGCACACGGAGGCCGAGTGATCCTCACGGTGATTCCCTTCACCTGCGTAAGGAAGGCACAGGAACGGGAGAGACCCCACAAAACAGCTACCGCCCCCCCCCCTTTAAGCGCTGCAATTCGGGGTGCGGGGCGACGTAAACCCCGTTATTCAGGAGCCACGATTTTCAGGCGGGATTATTTCTGGCCACGGAAGGAGCGGCCGGGATCAGAGCGGGGGGGGTGGGAATCCTCCAGCGACCCCCGGTGAGGAAACCCCGCCCGGGCTGTGTGCGTGGGGGTGGAAGCGCGGGTGGAAAAGGAGGGGAAATAACCTCTGAGAACTTACAAACTCGCCGCAGACACCAGCCCCAGACACCCCGCGCCCCCCCGGCGCTGGTCACCTGGGCTTTCCCGCGGCGGGTCGGAAGGAGGAAGGAGGAGAAGGAGCAGAGGGTTCAGGCCGTGGTTCCCTTCCAGGCGGCAGCGGGACAGACAGACCGACGGACGGACGGACCGGCCGCCCCTCGCGGCGGGGCCGAGGGCGCAGCGCAGGTGCGCGCCCCCTGCGCGCGCAGGGCGGGGGGGGCGGGGGGTGTTCGCCTCCTGCGCGCGCGCCTGCGCAGGTGCCTCCCGCCGCGCGCGCGCGAGGCGGGGTGGGGGGAGAAGGGGGGAGGGGGGGGGGGCGGACCCTCCCCCCGCGCGCCTTCCCGCGCCTCGCGCCCCCGCCTCGCGCGCCAGCGCGCCCCCGAGGCGCCCGGTCCCCCTCGTCCCATCAAGGGGCCTTTCGGTCCAGGGGTGGGAGGAGGGAGGGATGGATGGGATGGATGGGATGGGATGGGATGGGATGGATGGGATGGGATGGGATGGGATGGGATGGATGGGATGGGATGGGATGGGATGGATGGATGGATGGGATGGGATGGGATGGGATGGGATGGGATGGATGGATGGATGGGATGGGATGGGATGGGATGGGATGGGATGGGATGGGATGGGATGGGATGGGATGGGATGGATGGGATGGGATGGGATGGGATGGGATGGGATGGATGGGATGGGATGGGATGGGATGGGATGGGATGGGATGGATGGATGGATGGATGGGATGGGATGGGATGGGATGGGATGGATGGATGGATGGATGGGATGGGATGGGATGGGATGGGATGGATGGATGGATGGATGGATGGGATGGGATGGGATGGATGGATGGATGGGATGGGATGGGATGGATGGATGGATGGATGGGATGGGATGGGATGGATGGGCTGGGTGGATAGAGTGTCCGTGCATGTGAGGTCTCTGTACAGGTTTGGTGGGGGCTTTGGGGAGGGTCCGGGCACAGTGAGGTGGGTGGCGACGGGGACAGAGATCAGAGATCCTGAGTCTGTATTCCTGAATTGGTGGCTGCTGGTGGCTGGGTGTTCACTGCGCCTTGGTGGGGAGGAGGGCCTGGGGGTCACCACAGGGCAAGGGCCTTGCAAGAAGGTGATGCTGCTCCTAACAAGCCCCTCGCTGCTCTCACAGGTCAGCTGGCCTTGCTGCAGGGCCTGCTGAAAATGGCTGAATGCAAAATCATCTGTATGGTGAGGGAGGTCGAGTGCTGGCACAGGTTGCCCAGGGCGGTTGTGGGATCTACACCCCTGGAGATACTAAACACCTGAGGACAGGGTCTTGAGTGACCTACTCTGACTCTACTTTGGGCAGCCTGGCTGGACCAGACCATCTCTGGAGGCACCTTAATGCCTCAGCCATCCTGTAGTGTATAACCACATGCCAATGAAAATAGAGCAGAAAGGATGTAAAGGTGCGATGGACAGTATCAGGTCTAGAGCAGGTAGCACCTGACAGTGTGCAGAGAACCTGCTGAGGGAGCCTGGGCATGGCTGTTGGCTTCAGCGAGTGACGTTAGAGACACGTGGCCAAGCTGTTGTGTATTGGATAGTGCAGGCAGGCCAGTGGGACTTCTTGTGGGTTACAAACTGACCTTGCATAGAAGTCACTGGCTGAAGGAGGAGCCACACCAAACAGTTTTAGACACCAGATGTAGGAGTTCTTGTGCAGAAGATAGCCTCCCAAGGTCCCCTGTACTGTCAGTGAGGAGATGTGTGTGTCCTCCAGGACATGCCCATATAGTGGATGAGGTGGTCTTTAGAAGAGCCTGGGCAATTTTAAGAAAGAATTCTTTGTTCTTATTTACACCACCATATATCTAAAGCACTTTGGAAAATCTGACCCTGGAGGACAACTGGAACCTAGAGAGAAGCTTTCCTTCTCCCTTGTTGGGTACTGCATCCAGCAAGTGTGGTGGTTCCATTTTTCATAGAGGTCTACCTCAATCTTTGTGCCATTCAGCCTTTTGAAACTTTGCTGGATGATTAAAGATGATTCATTCATATTTCTGATGACCCTCCTACTTTATAACAAGGATTAAAGATGGGTATCACCTTGCTGCTGGTTGCTGTCTTCCTGATTTATCCCGACTCCTCATGTGACAGTGTAGCAAACACTATCCTGTGATCTAGACTGAGTGTGTTTGGTGCATTTCAGCATCTGTCTGTCACTCTTACATTTAGAACAGTTACATTAAAAAATGCAAAAGCTTTTCTTCATCCCATTAAAACATTTGTTTCACAAACGGGGAAGACCAGCATTTCAATCAGAAATTTTAATTTAGGACTTTGGAGATCTGTGCTTATTTACTTACTTAATTTGTGAATTATTTCCATTCCAATTACAACACATTATAAACAAGCTAATGTTTGTATCCTGTGTTGATAGTTTGTCACTATTAGTGAGGTGGTGGACTGTCTTGGTCATTAGAGCAGATGGCACTGGCATGGATTTCACCCTGTAGTGCTACAGAAGAGCTGTAATTTAGAGGAAAATCTCTTTTTGGGCACCGTGAAGATTAACAGATGCAAGAATTAGTGATGGGTTGTAGTTAAAGAGCTCTTGTCTTACTGCTGATGTCTGTCTCTGTCTCATGAGCATACTGGTACAGAAGATGTTTGCTGACCCTCAGGCTAGCACAGAACAGCCTAGTGCTGGAACAGGAAAGCAGAGGTCAGGCTGTGCTGGCTTTGGACCCGAGTGAGGATCCCTGTCTGACGCCGTGACTGCCATGGTGATGTACAAAGATACTCTGGCCTATCTCAGGTAACACAATATGACTGTGCATCATATTGGCATATCCTGAGGCATCAGCTGTTACCTGTCTGAAGCACACTTTGGAAGTTACTCTTCAGGCACTCTCCGGCCTGCTGTGTCCAGGAGGTCTGGATGAGTTCAGGCACATGCACTTCTTCCCTTCAGGTAGCTGTGACTGGCAATACATCGGAACTGCTCCTCCAGGTCTGTGATCAGCTATGTCCTGACTGGTAGGTCTCCTTCCAGGAGCCAGTGTGCCACGGATGGGAAGCCTATTCATACAGCCTAGAGATGAAAAACGCCCAGTCCAGTGACTTCCTGATCTCAACAGCAGGAGCATTAGGATTTGGGATGCATCCTGATTTACCCAGTGAGTGAGTATGGACCAGCAATAGAAACCAAACAGCCCAATTCAAAGAGAAAATAGAGATCCTTAAGAAGCATGTTGACATATTCTTCACCTGGAGCCTTACTAGCTAGCAGACCTCTCTTCAGAAAACCCAGCAGGGCCCCATGCCTCTCATTCCTTCCTAAGCACCTTCTCTGCTTAATCCTTTTTTATAGGCTCCTGGGCTTTAAGCCATATAACAAAAACGACCCTGAAGGAGGACCAAGACCAGTTACAGTCCTCAGTACTCTCTTACCTGGAGTTATTTTTCCATTTGATATTTCCCTATACGTAGTAACTTAAATAAAAATACTAAGAATGTCACATTCTAGTAGCAGTTCTGGTGAGCTGTGCAAAATACAAACTCAAATATATGACAGCAACCTGTGCCTTTTAGAAATGGCTTTTGTTAGAATTTTCTTTCAGGAGATGTAATATCTTTAAATATCCACAGTGATATTAAATATGAATTTTAAATTTCAGAAAAATATTTAAAACTTTGAAAGATGAACTTATTAAGTGTAAAATTTATTGAAAAACAAGTATTGAGTAAAGCAGTGAAGTAACATACAGATGAATTCCATTTATATGCAAATGTCTAGTTACTGTATTATTTTTTCTGTCACACTGAGACAGTTACACATAGTGTTGAAGTACCTAGAGCCCAGTTATCTTGTTCCTGAACTTTTCTCTATAATTTCTCTATTGCTGAGCATTAAGTATTTTGGATAACAATAAAAATGTGGGTAAGTTTTACTTTCAAGTGTGCATCCATCTTCTCTGTGAATGCCCTCTGCCTAGCTTAGGCCTGTCTGTAATTACTTCAACAATTCTCTCCTGCAAAGTGAGAAGAGACTTGACGTTTTATAAATGTGTTTGTCCCTTCTTTTTGATTCCTTCCATTTTGCCAATATTTTTATTTTGACAGCAAGCTAGCTTAACATTGATTTAACTTTCTGTCTGACATGAGTGTCACTTAGACACTCAGACCATGTAATGAGTCCAATGCTGCCCATGCACAAGATTGTGCAATTATTACTGACCTTTCTGAATCTTGGAGCTGGAATACCCAGTGCACTGCAGAGCCCATTACCTTTTTTTTTAACTTTCTTTTCTTTCCTCCCATTGATGAACCAAATGTTAAAATCTTCACTTATTTTTTCTCCATTGCTAGGTGAGCTAAAAACATTTAGAAGCATAACTAAAGTAAGGGTTATACAGAGAATGCTTTGGGTTTATTCCCTTATCTCAAATCAGTCCTTTGTCCATTTCTGAAGGAGAGAAAGAATATGGAGAACAAAAGAATACCTGCCAATCTATATCAATTTAATAGAAAAGTCCTATCACACAGACATTATGTTAGTACAATGGGAAGATATGTTTTGTTCCTCCACAGATGTAGCAGATTTTTGAAAGACACTTATCTTATCAATGTCATTATAAGACAAGTGCCAATTTTCATTAAAGTACATGTGGAGGGGATTAATACCTGATTTGCTACAACCTCTTACAACACTAGCTTCCTACAGAGCCTGTGTCAGACTCACAGTCATTGAATAACCCACGGGAACACTGGCAAAGAAGATGAATATCACGCTAAATTAATACATGTAGCTAAATGCATAACTATATTTTAAATAAGCGGTGATACAGTTGTACCTACATCATGGGAGACTGCATAGTGGAAAGCATCGACTGTGCACAGGAAGAAGTTGGTTGAGTATGAGTTCCTTGTGCAGAGCTGTACAAAAGAGGGCTACTGTGATAGGAGTAGAATCATGAAAAGAAACAGGGAGGTAGTATCACTTCTGGACAGGGGACTTACGAGATCGATATTTGAAAGCTGGGTACAGTTCAAGTCAGCATGTTTTACAAAAGAACTGAGAAATGAGAGAGAATGCAGGAAAGAATCAGAAATCATACTGAAGACCTGAGAAAATGTCTTATAGTGAAGGATTTATAGAAGTTACCCTGTTCAGTTAGTCCAAAATCAAGAGATCACTGGATCACAGCAGCATACTTTACTGGGGTTTTGCAAGGCTCTTGAATCTAAGAGAAAGGGTGTAATGTCTTGGAAGCTGAAGTCAGAGAAGTTCAGATCCAAAATTAAGCTCAAACATTTAATAGCAAGACAATTCAGCACTGAAACAGCATATCCAGGCAAGCAATAGTTCAATTTCCTCCTAATACCTTTTTGGAAGATGCCTTTATCAAATACAAGTTCTACATGTGCACAAGGCAGAATAAAAACCTTAGCCAGAAGTGGTAGCAATTGAATTTTTTCATTGTTGCAGGTTATTACAGCGAGGAACATTTTCTTATAACTCACTGTCCTCTTCAGGTAAAAGAACGTGATGCTCTGATGGTTGCAGATGTTTGAAAACAACCCCTTTTTTCTTGAGTGCCAAATGCTCTCAGCAGTTAAGGCTGCTCTGAGGAGCTGTTCTCATCCAGTCGTCTCCTTTCCTTCCTGTCTGATAAATGGCTTGGTATTCAGGGTCTTCAGAATTGTCTGTCATGGGGAGATGTTTCCTGCATGTACATTTCATGCTTTTTTCAGTAGCTACTGTGTCTCTTTCCTGCTTCCTTTAACAAAACATAGGTATTTTCTTTTATTTCTTCTACATGTGTACTTTAAATAACTTTTTTTTTTTTTTTTTTTTTAAATCATTTATCATTGCTGGATTATTCTGGAACTGAGGACAATGCCTTCTTTTTCTACTCTTTTGTAGCTTTTGGCTCTTTTTTTATTGCATCTACATAAAGTGCTTTCATGCCAGTATTCATTTACTAAGTGGGAACAAAGCATGAGATGAATTTGAGAGGCACTGAGCTTCTTTAGGCCACCACAAAGTACTTGAATTTCTTCAAAAGACCGCAGAGGATACTGGTGTGCTCACTTCTCAGAGTTCTTAGAACAGAAAACAGGACAAGCACAATAAAAATAATTAAAGGTATATATTATCCTGAGGAAAGTCTGTACAACCAACCATTATATTGACCATGCTTAAGTGGAAAGTCTGGCTTGCAGCTGTATTTGGTTGCTCCATTCACTGGCAAACTAATATCCCACAGTTGAAAATGATTCAAGGCATGTTGATAATTTTAGTTATATTAAATGCGATAACAGGCATCGTGGCTCTTAAAAGCATGGGGAGTGTTTCTGAGATCACTTCTGAAAAGTCTGTTCAGTTATAACAGATGAGATGACCAGCTTCTCTGACACCAGGGCAAGGGACCATATTGATGTGACATATAAACGATGGTTTAAATGCTCATAGTTGCACCTTGGTGAAAATGGTGGTAACAATGTGTAAAGAGATGTTCTCACATTTGAATGTAGGAACTAGCAACTGTGGTAGGCAATGCTGTCATGGTGTCTTAACTAACTGTATCATCCCTGTGATAATCAGGCTGTGAAATAAAGAAATGGGAGTTACACAGATTTATGATCTGAGCGTGATACCCCTGAAACTGTAAAGTCACAAATGGAATAAAAAAAAATATCCAAGTGAAATGTATTGCAGTACACAACATGGGAAATGTTAGCTGTGTGAGGAGCGTGGATGGAGGGATTGCTCAACAGGATACACTTCTCATGGGGAAACCTTAGTTTATTGTCTGATGACTACTTAGTATTATGTGTGTTATTCAGTGAAAGGGCTTTAACTGTGAGCTTGGTTGATGACAGAATCCATTGAATAGAAGAGTTTGACTCCTTTTTTGTATCACAGAGGAAAATATCTTAGAAATTCTTCATGGATCCAACATGTATTTCATAGAAGTGTGACTTGTATGAAAGTGATGCTCCACTTTAATCCATATAATCAAATGAAAGTTAGGGTTTGATCTGGGACAAATTCACTGGAAAGAAAAAGTTTGCAGTTACACTTTGGGATACACCCTGAAAGGCAGGCACCTTTCTAAATTGCTCATTTGCTAATACAAGTGTCAGAGATCTGGGGACTGCAAGTGAATAATAGCACAAGTACAAGTTAGGACAGGTCAGACAGAAGTTTTATTAACTATGATAATAGTTAATGATGTGGGGAAGTGGGGAGTTGGAAACAATCACTGTTAGTTTTTACTTGAAAGGAATGTTCTTTTAGTTACAATAAACTTCTTAGCCAGACCTCTCAAATCTTAATTATTAATAATTTTACCACCACATCAGCAATGGGTACCATATATTTATAGGGAAGCAGAAAAGCTTTTGGATTTTCTGTCTAGACATCACAGCAAAGACAAGCCAAAGTTTGTGTTTTATTTTACCCAGTCATCTTGAAAAGAAGGGAAATACTTAAATAAATATATTTGTGCGTGCTTGTGTGTGTTTGTGTGTGTATGTATTCTCTAGGGACTGTGGGAGTGAAGGAAAGAGTTCTGGACAGGAGCAGCAGGTTTTCAGTCCACTTTATTAAAAGGGAGCACGTTTAGTAATGGTGCAAAACTGCTGTAGAATGACACTGCTGGTCTCCCCTCCTTACTTGACTTTCCCATTTACTTCCTGTTTCAATTGCTGGTCACCATTGTACCTGGTCACCAGCTGAGAAGTTATGTGACTTATTTAGCTTATGATCAAAAATAATTAAATGGCATCATCTTACATTTTTTCATGGTCCAAGACGGATCACGTGGGCAACTCACAGAGGTTTGGTGGCTTGTTTATGTTAATAGTTTGTCAGAGAATCTAAGAGGTTAGAAACCCTGAAATCAGTCACGGAATCTAATTGGCTAGAAGGGCCCTTTGGAGATCTCTAGACCAAACTCCAGCTCAAAGCAGACACAGTTATACAGCCTGGTCAGTCAGGGCCATGTCCAGTTTTGAATACCTGCAGAGATGGAGATTCCACTGGCTCTCTGGGAAACAAACTATCAACTGGATTTCACTGAAGTTAAATATTGAAAAAATATAATAAAAACAAATAAAAAATTAGAGTGGGCTTTTTAGCATGTTAAAGCAGCAAATGTTTCTAGGTTTTTTTAGTGCCTGAAAATATTTTTTTTAAATTGTTCCAAGTGGTAAAAAATGTAAGACACTGCTAATAAATGTTTGGGGTTGAGAAGGGAATGATTTATTTTTTGTTTAGAGTAATGGAGAAGTAATACCTTTAGCACTGACCTAAGAATGCAATAATTAGGGGTGCATTCATAATGAAGTTTTTGTAGTTCACATCATGTACATTAGAAGTAGAGACAGTAAAAAATTAATTTAGATAAGGAAGTTACTGGATATATTACTTGACATTTGTTTTTCTTTTCACACCTCTGGGAGCAAAACAGTTACAGGTCCATTTGTTAACAGTTACATGATTTGATTTTGGTTTACATGCTAATAATTACTGGCTTTCTCTTTTAGACATTATCGTTTACTTTCCTGCACTATCAAAACATCCACTGATGTTTGCTGAGGAACTGCATATCCATGGAATTGACTGCTGGGCTCAAGTATTTCAGAATAATTGTAGTGTTAGTCATACTGATAATGATTAACTTATGCTGAATTTCACTGTGATTGCAGCAATACTGAAATTTTAAGAGCTAGGTTTGTTGATGCATTTTCTTTTGGGATGCCCATCTTAAATACTAATAAATAATTTATTAAAAAATGTTCTAATTTACAGACAAATATTAATCAAGTTGTTGGACTTGGCATTTAAACTCTATGAGCTGCAGAGGTCTCTAGAGCAATTCATGTTTCAGAGGAGCAAAAGAATGATTTTTAATATCTGTAGGGCTATCTATAGCCTGTGATGAATTATAAACTAGATCACAGCCTTCTAATATTTTATTATCTGGACAGTGACCTAGAACAACCTCTTTCTGTGGCCATAAAAGTGACTAATATTCATGGCTCATTCATCCATATAAACATATTCAGCTATGATGACCATTTGCTGTAATGAGAGTGATTTTGAGATACGGATTTCTGAAGTTCACAGTGAACACAACTACAACTACAAATCAATTATTTGTAACCAGTGTCAGTTCTTATTGTTGCGTTTATATGCCCACATTCTAGTTATATACTCACTCATATTTTTGGTTCAGTAATCATGCTTATAATTCAGGTTTTTTATACTAGCAACAATTCTCATTTGAATTTTAAAATGTTTTAAAGTGGTGATCTTGAATCATTTACATTAGGGTTGAAATTAAGGGTTGAAAATTACATGCTTATTAGCATGTGTTGTCTAAAAATGAGTGCATGGTCATAACTTGAGGGAGTTGTTATAATGCTGGAGTTTCCCTAAATGTCAAATGCTTTATACATCTGACATTTAGAAACTGTGACGGAAAGAGAAACGGTAAAATATGTGACCATGGAGCTGATAATTAAAAGCTGGCCTTAAGAAGTCCAATCTTCAGGACTGTTACCCTGGTCGTAGATCCAGGAGCTGTGTGATTAAATATCTGAATCTGTGAAGATTTATAAGAGCAATCATTATCCACAGCAGTTATATGAATAAAAAATAGCACTAGAAAGCAGGATTCAGGATCAGGAGGGAAAGGGTGATGAGCAGAGCTGGTAGTTCATCATGATTTCATTTACACAGCTATCCATCTATAACCTCTCTATGTCACTTCTACATATTTGTGTTCAGTGTCTGACTGGTATTTGATTATCCCACAGTTCTGGAAGGGAACTGGGGGCTGATACAGCAACAGTGTAAACAGCACAACTGTACAACTGTTGTACACACATACAACTGTATGTCCTGTATCTGAGAACACTGGGCTGCGTTGGCTTGCCCTAACGGAACAGTGAATACGTGTGTTTCTATTAAAATAAGGTGCATACAGGGTTCTTGCCCACAGTGTGTGCTTAGAGTCCTTCAGAGGTCTCTGTCCCTTGCCTTTAAGAAGAATGAATATTTAAGGCGTTCCTGAGGTGAAACAGTTGTGAGAATGATGCTTGATTATGATGAAGGCTCTAACCTTCAGTCTGGCGGTTTGCGGTGTAATTTCATCCGCTCATTCTGTTAAAAATTGCTCACTGGGGAAATCACAACCACTAAAAGCATTTGGGGATTTGAAGCCCGGTACAATGAATTTTCTCTCATTCTTTCTCTCTCTAGCAGTTGAAATACAGCACTCCTTCCCAGGGCTGAGAGGAAAGGAGGGTGGGACAAAAGCAGTCCAAAGTGGTTCTCCTGGGGGCCTTCCCTGGGGAAAGAACAACTTCTCAATCTGGAGTATTGCTGTTCCAGTGCCTTGGTATAATATTAATCAATACTGATAGTTTAACAATCTGTAACAAACACATTCATGGCAGTGAAGAATCTAGCCTTGCTTTTTATATCTTTGTCTCTTATTTTAGCTCTGTTCTTTAACAATCTTGCTACAAAGGCTGCTATAACCCATTAGGTTTCAGCTGATCCCAGGGGAACTGCTATACGTGCCAATAACCACCCCTGAAATGGCCTGAACAGGAGCTATAATAATCCTCTGGCCTCATTTATGGATGCTGACTGATATATTTCTTTCCATCTTTTACTTTCTAAGCCTGTGTGGCAGAGTGATGGTTCATAGCACATGAAACAGGACAGAAGATAGCTAAGTGGCCAGATGGAAGAAGTACAATGCTCATCAACTGCAACTTGAGAAGTTTCTGAATTCCTGTATGGTGACTACTGTATGAAAAGGTAAATGTACCTTTGCTTATGTCCTTGCATCTGTAACGTTACTATTGCAGAAGTACTCCAAGCCATGAACAGTAGGCATTCTAATCTAAGTATTCCTTCCTATTAGATGGTTTTGAGTAATTCCATTTATTGTCAGCTTGAGACCAGCCAGTTTTTCCATTATTACATTGTGTGCTAAGCATAAGTTGTGAGTACAGAAGCTAGGAAAGCCCTGAGTGAGACAGACACAGGTTAGATCTGTAGCCATTTTGAGCAGTGAATCCAGTGGCAGGACCTTGAAGTTATTGCTGCTGCTTGTCATAGCACTCTTAAAATTTAGATAGGTATGTTGCAGAAGAATATATTTCTGGGTGTTATAATCTTTGTAATGTTTTCTCTGAAGTCTTTTGGTATCGGAGAAGTTTTTGGAGAAATAGGGGATAAAATAGGTTGAGCAGAATTAGCTTCTCTTGTTGTAGGCCGAGCTAGTTCTCAGTGACATACTGACACAGTGTTGATCTACAGCAGGTTTCAAAAATGGTTAAGCTGTGGTTTTATCTGTTTGCTGAGTTGTCATGGTTTGGGCCTAACAGACAACAAAGAACCAGCAACATGGCCACTCACACCACCCCCCCACACACACACTGTGGGATGGGGAGGATGAAATCCAACTAGAAGATTGTGGTTCAAGACAAGGACAAGGAGGCTTCACTCACCAATTATGCTCACAGGGAAAACAGACTGAACTTGGAGAAAAACTATAAATTTAATTTATCATTAATCAGTTTCACACAGGACAAAGACAAAGAAAGGAACAGTGTTTTAATACTTTGCCCCACCCCTCCCTTCTCTTTTGGCCCAAATCACTTTGTTCCCAGTTTCTCTTCCTCCTTTCCCCCAGCGGCACAGGGGGACAGGGGATGGGGTTTAGAGTCACTTCACAGGCTGGTGGTTCCTGCCCCTCCTTCCTCCTCAGGAAGAAGGATTCCTTACAGTCCTTCTCGGCTTCCCTGAGGGGTCCCTCCCATGTGAGAGAGTCCTCCACGAACCTCTCCTTCATGAGTCTTTCCCATGAGTCTTTCCCATCAGGAACAGGCTGCTCTAGCACAGGCTTCCCACAGAGTCATGGGCTGCTTCAGGAACAGTCACCTGCCCTGGCTGCAGATCCAAGTCCATGGACTGCAGGTGCACATTTGCCCCCACCATGCACT
Organism: Apus apus; assembly: GCF_020740795.1. NCBI lineage: Eukaryota > Metazoa > Chordata > Aves > Apodiformes > Apodidae > Apus > Apus apus. Next base: position 21,000,549 of record NC_067282.1, read on the forward strand.
GTGAGGGGATGTTCCACTGTGTTCCTCCATGAGTTGCAGAACAGCTTGCCACCTCGCCATGGGCTGCAGGGGAACTTCTGCTCAGGTACCTGCTCACCCTTCTTCCTCACTGAACTCAGGATCTCCTCTCTGGCACTGCTCTGGCCTCTGCTCTCCACCTACGCTCCTCTCCCCGCCTCTGCTGTCAGGTCTTATATCAGTTCTTCCATGAGTTAATTGCAGAGGTACCTCTATTGTCTCTCTAATGGCTCTGGCCTTGGCCAAGACAGCCGGGGAAGCTTTTCAGCTTCTTACAGGAGCCACCCCTGGGGTCCCTTCCCTGCCAAACCACACCAGCACATGAGTACCAACAGGACAGGGAGCTCTGGATACTTCATTAGCTCCATCTGGCAAATGTGAGGCATGTAGGCTGGTCTGAAAGGCACCCCAAATTATGACTGTAATTAACTGCTTGCAATGGGTTCTTGGAAACATGGCAAGTGTAGTTAAGTGAGACAAGAAGATACAGTAAGTGCACTACTAAACAAAGCAGTGAGTTAGAGACCACATGGTCATCCCTGATACTCAGTGGCTGTTAACGAATAGGAAAATGTACAGTATGATGTGAAGTAGCAGTAAATACATGTACTATAGGAGCTGGAATGAGCAGTTGTTGGACTCAGACTGTTGGATGGGTCTACCTCTCTGTCTGCATTTTGTTTCCTAACTTGCCATGCTTTCTGAGTATTCTTTAAGTGATGAATCTTATCTTAAGTTTAGTCTTTGTTTCAGGATTAATTCAGATCTGTGGCTAGTGAAAGAGGAAAATTCTGGACTACTCAGTAGCTAGACTAGAGTTGGTAAAAGCCCTACTTACTCGAGAAAGAAACTTAGCAATCAGTAACAGGCCCAGTGTACCTTCATTTTTGTTTCCTTGATTTTTAATTTTCTGGTGTTCTTGTTTGGTTGATTGTTTCTTTTTGTGAAGTTCAGCCTTCTAGATATATATATATATATATATAGATATAGATATAGATATATATATATATATATATATATATAAAAGAACAGGAACATAATATAAATCAGCAGCACTCTAGACATAAATGGTTATAACGCCCTTGCATCTATTTTCAGTAAACAAATGTCCACTAAAGAGAACCCTCCAAGGACACACCCACTGACTTGCACTATTTATGAGATATGTATTATTTATTTGACCTGGATATTCTCCAATGGCTTCCAATCTTGTAAAAGCAAGCCCAAAAGTTTGTATGGCCAGTGTATTGACAAGCTGCCTGGAACCACTGGTCTAAACCATAGGAGCTCTCTACTATTACCTTTTTGCTGCTATGGTGTAGTTGTGTATTCACTCCACAGACCAGCTTCTTTGTTTTGTTTTGTTTTGTTTTGTTTTTCAGTGCTTTGACATTTCATTGCCTGTGTGGTATATAAATGATGGTTACCAGAGTCAAGGAATGTTTGGAATATATTTATTTTAAGCATTTCAGTCCCTCTTTAAGATAGTAGATATATGATTGGGCTAATTAGAAGTGAATCGGTCTGAATTTCATTCAGAATGAATACCAATGTTGAAAACCAGCCAGGTTTGGAAAAGAGAGGAGGGGAGAGGAAAGGAAGGGAAGGGAGAGGAGAGAGGGGAACGAGGGAGGAGAGGGGAGAAGAGAGAAGAGGGGAATAGGGAAGGGGAGAAAGGAGAGAGGGGAGACGAGGAGAGAGGAGGAGAGGAGAGGGGAGGAGAATCTTCCTCACAGATTTCTCAGCATACCACATATGCTGTACCACAGCACACAAAAACAAGCCCAGCAGAAGCCTGAACTTCATATGAAATTAATGATCAGTTGGTTTGGTTGTTATCAAACTGCTGCAAAAGTGAAATAAGTAAAATCAGTCACTATGTTAAACCCAAAATACTTTGGCTGCAACTTGATTTCCAGAATGTGGAATACATTTAATACTAGTTTGAATAGACCTATGGTTTTGCAACCCCCTATCTTTCTGTTCTAAACACATGTTTTCATTTAGCTGTATAAGACAGACCAAAATTCAACACTAGGTTTTCACTCCAAACAACTTCACTGAAATTGGCAATAGCAGTTGATTTTGAATATAGTCCATAGTGTCACACTTAGTTTCTCCTGGGAAAAAAAATATAAATGGAAAAAATACAGTGTAACTAGCCAAAGTGGTGGGATTTTTCAAAGATGACTCTAACAATTAAAACTGTGCTCTTGTGGCTTCAGTCTCTGCTTTCTCTTTGGATGCTAGCTCACTTTCTCCTGCCCTTCTGTTCTTTGAAAGCTGTCACACTTTGTGCAGAAGCTCTAGCAAAGACAGGGAAATATTTTAAGGAAATAGAGGCAAAGTAAGGGAAATAAAGTAAAACAATGTTTAATAAGCAAACCAGATGGTTCCTTAAATATGCAATATTAGTTGATTGGTACATTTTAGTCCAAAAAATCCAGATTGGCTTTTGACCTTACTTTTTTATTTTTTGTTCAAAAGAAAAAACAGCTGCATGATCCATCTGTATGTTTGATGACTTGCTGCATGCATTCTTGAAAAGTCATTTGGAGAATTCAACCTTGTCACTAGTTCTACCATTTTAATATGTAATATTTTCCTCATACAACATTGTACCTATCAAACACTCAAACATGTCCTTTGTAAATTTTTGTTTTTCTTATTTTTGTAGGAGACAGCATGGAAGGTGACTAAATCAAACATCTCAGTGTGAATCATCAAAGCCAAAGAAAATAATGTATGAAGTGGCAAAACTGATGGTAACCTCGCTAGTCTCCCTTCTGCATGTTGCTGTTCCAAATAACTTCCTCTTTGTGTATGTGGGAGTGGATCTGTGGTAAATCTGGGCTGTCTGAAACTGGTTCTTCCTCAAAGTGACTAGTCCAGACTGTGTGTAGGAGGTATTGGTGTAGTGTGCTTCACGGGTGAGCACACTCCTGCATATGGCATGGCATGGCATTCCTGATGCTGTGTCACTCGGCATTGTGTCACTCCTTGCTCTTCTTGTCTTATTTCAGCTCAACTACTGGTAAGTTTAGGATTGATGTGCAGCAGTAGCTCCCCATGGAGCAGGTATTTGAAGCCAGTATTTCAAAATCAGAATCCCATAGGCACAAATTAAACCAAATCTCTCCTTGCAAGTTTTACAGCTCCTTTTTTGATTAGCAAGAACTAGGCGTTGTTTCCTGGAACGTCAGCATTGCTGCATCTCAGTAATGGTTGTGACACTAATTAAAGAAAGCAGAGGAGACAAAAGCATTCCTGATGTAACTTTAGCAAAACCACAGGCAAATATGAATTTGACCCTAGTGTTGCATTTTGGATACCTGCACAGAGTAGTACTTGTATCTGTGCCAGTATTTTGCAGAGCAAGTTACTTCTCTTTTATGTACTCTCTTTTGTGTTAGGCACCTATTGGCAATGTCAGAAACATTTAGCTACTTTTTCCATGGAACAAGCTGTGTGACTCAGAGAAAACACACTTTTTTTTAATGTGCATTTTGTTATGGAGCACTCTGCTCTGTTGTCTTTACCATGGGAATGAGAGAAGTTCTGAAAATTTCGAGTTAGAGCCATTACTCATAAGAAAAGTAGTGGAAATCTGTGATATAAATCTGATGGAATGAATGAGAAAAGAGATATTAAAAGCCTGTATTCCCTCACTAATCAAAAGAAAATTATCTGTACTGCAACATTTCATGAAGGTAGCATCCCGTTTCTTTATAATTAGCTACAAAAAATTTTTTGAAACAACCAGGACTTATAGAGAGGGGACCCTGACCCACCTAGCTTCTCTTGTTCAGCAACACTGACCTAGAGTTGTCAAGATGTAAACTGAACTTTGAAAAGTGCCAATAGCTCTGTATGAAAAATGTAAGCATGTATCACAACATTGCTGTAAGGGAAAATTCACTCAATCCTTGGAGTCTGGAGGCACTTTGTTTCATCCCTTCTCTTTATTCTGTTTTGAGCAGGTCCCCTATGAAGTGCTGCCCTAGAAATCAAACCCAAGAAAAAAATGAGTATTTTTAATTATTAAGGTTGTTTGGATTCAGTGCTTTGGATAGGCCTGTACAAGATGGGGAGATTAAGCATTGCAGTCAGGCTTATTTTCCTGATTATGCAGCTTTTATAGGATACATTATTGAGCTCATAAGGGAGAAAGTAACTGGGATTTACTTGGCTGTGTGAACAGCTGAAGAGGAATGAAACATTTGGGTGTACACAGGTTCTAGGAAGCTGCTGTGTTTTCATAGAATCATACAATCATAATAGAATTATTTGGGTTGGAAGGGACCTTAAAGGTCATCTAATTCTAATCCCCCTGCCATGGGCAGGGACACCTCCCACTAGACCAGGTTGCTCAGAGCCCCATCCAACCTGCCTTCAGTTGAACACTTCCAGGGTTGAGATATCCACAGACTCCCTGAGCAACCTGTCACAGTGCTTCACTGCTCTCACATGAAAGAATTTCTCCCTAATGTCTAAATCTCCCCTCTTACAGCTTTCCTGTAGCCCCCTTCAGGTACTGGAAGTCCACTATAAGATCTCCCCAGGATGTGGGAGACGCTGTGGATATTGTCTAACTAGATTTCAGGAAAGCCTTTGACACCATTTCCCACTGCATTCTCCCGGAGAAACTGCCTGCTTATGACTTGGATGGGTATATATTCTCTGGGTAAAAAACTGGCTGGATGGCCAGGCCCAAAGAGTTGTGGTAAATGGAGTTAAATTCAGTTTGTGGCCAGACACAAGTGGTGCTCCCCAGGGATCAGTAGTGGGGCCAGTTCTGTTTACCATCTTTATCAATGATCTGGACTAGGCAACCGAGTGCACCCTCAGTAAGTTTGAAGATGAAGTCAAGGTGGGAGGGAGTGTTGATCTCCTTGAGGGTAGGAAGGCTTTACAGTGGGACCTGGAGAGGCTGGATCAATGGTCTGAAGCCAATTGTATGAGGTTCAATAAGGCCAAGTGTCAGGTCCTGCACTTGAGCCTCAACAGCCCCATGCAACTCTACAGGCTTAGGGAAGTGTGGCTGAAAAGCTCCCCAGAGGAAAAGGACCTGGGGGTGTTCATTGACAGCTGGCTGAACATGAGCCAGCAGTGTGCCCAGGTGGCCAAGAAAGCCAATGGCATCCTGGCCTGCATCAGGAATAGTGTGGCCAGCAGGAATAGGGAAGTGATCATACCCTGTATTTGGCAATGGTGAGGCCACACCTTGGGTACTGTGTTCAGTTTTGGGCCCCTCGATACAAGAAGGACATTATGTTGTTGGAGTGTGTCCAGAGAAGGGCAATGAAGCTGGTGAAGGATCTGGAGCACAGGTCTTATGAGGAGTGGCTGAGGGTACTGGAGTTGTTTAGTCTGGAGAAAAGGAGGCTGAGGGCAGACCTTATCTCTCTCCACAGCTGCCTGACAGAAGGTTTTAGCAAGGTGAGTGTTGGTCTCTCCTCCAAAGTAACATGCAATAGGACAAAAGGAAATGACCTGAAGTTGGGGCAAGGGAGTTTTTGATTGCATAATAGGAAAAAATTCTTCACTGAAAGGGGTGTCAGGCACTGGAACAGCCTGCCCAGGGAGGTGGTAGTGTCAGCATCGCTGGAGGTGTTCAAAAGACGTGCAGATGTGGTGCTTAGGGACATGGGTTAGTGGTGGACTTGGCAGGGTGCTAGGTTAAAAGTTGGACTTGATGATCTTAAGGGTCTTTTCATACCAAAATCACTTCATGATTCTCTGTAGAGAGATTATGGGGTTAAAGATTTTGTTCACTTCAACATCACTGCAGTGTTTTTCAGATTGTCTTCTAGCTGGTGTCACTCCTGGTTGTCACAGCATGCTTATTACAGCATTGCAGGGAGCTGTCAGCACTACAGAGCAACAGCAAACCCATCTGTTGTTACCTGCCAAGAGGTCAGTGCTTTACTGATTAGTGCAGGAAAAATGTATTGCTGTGCAAATAAAACTGTTCAACACTGTCTGCAATGGTAGAAATGGTTATTTGTGCCATGAATAAAATTCCTGAATACATAAAGTGCAGGAATAGCAGCATTTGTTTCCTTTAGGCAAGTACAACTGATTCAAGAGACAATTGTGCTGGGCTGAGGTACTGTTATTATCACTCTGCTGCTAACTTTGTTAACACCTCAGTGCTGGCAGGTGTCATTTCGTGCTAGTTACTGTAGGAAGATACAACACAGACCTTACCAGTGAAGACAGTGGAAGGCACAACAGGTGGATGGAGGAAAAAAAAAACCTAAACCAGATGTGCCAGTGAATAGGTGGTGTGAGTGAGGAGGGATGAGATGGCAGTGCAGCAGGTTTTTATAAACTTGCTCATTAGTTGTTCACATGTAGCTGTACAATGGGCAGCCTCAGCTGCCTCAGCTAGAGTAGTCCAGCCTCAGCTAGACTACATAAAGAGCTCAGTCTTGAGGAATTGAAGCCCATAGTGGTTTGGTGAGGGAGGCCTTATTTCATGTATGATGGAAAGAATCTGGGCAAGTTCTGACAGGAGAGAGAATTAAGCTTTCAGCCAGGTTTTACCCTGTGAATTCTTGAGATGTATTAGGGTAGCAAGGAGGCAGTGAATGTAACTTCCAGTTTAGGTGGTCAGGGAGGTTACCTTCACTCACTACAGGCCTCTTGCTGGGTCATCAAGCTGTCAGCTTTCAGTCTTCTGTTTTAATGTTCAATTAATTCCATAGATATTTAATATGGAGATTTATTACACAGCTTGACTTGAAGCTGCAGTTTCTTTTTTAACTTTTTTAATTTTTTTTACACATTTAGTGCTTATGTGGCTTTTCCTAGTAATGGTGTGTTCTGAAGCAAAGTGCACCTACCTCATCTTAGCTAAACAGCTGCCCACAAGACACAGTGTTAAGCAGCAAAGGTAAAATAGGGAAAAATGAGGAGAACAAGGGGATTATGAAAAAATGCATGTTAGGAACCTTTTTCAAGTCCTAAAACGAAGATATGTTCTTCTTTTGTTCAGCCAGCCAAGAAAAAATTCCTGAAGGGTAAGAAGCAAACAATTCCCACCATAAATGAACTGTGAATTATATTTGCAAATAACATTTTTAGTTATGCTTGGCACATCTGAACCTCCTGCTGGTGGGAGCCCAACGCAAGAGCCTGTAAACCAGAAACCAATGAGTTCAACATTCATCGAGTGTCTATTGTCTACTGTTTCAGGTTACACTGGCAGTTTGTTTAGCCATTGTCTAACAGTAAAAGAGGTGAGAGCTTTGCTGATTCATACTTTCAAATGTATAGTTTTTAAGGGTGGAGTTCTTGACACATGGCAGAATAATACAGTGGAGACCGTCCATGATGTGTCAGCTGCCCCACACAGAGGCAGCAGTAACAAAATGCAGGGGCAAAGTCTTGAGACCCAAATGTTTGAAACTGTAACTCATACATCTAAACCTCATAAGAATTGCCTGCATGATACAAGGTGGGTTTTTGCTCACCTTATTTAATAATAAATTGGTGGTGCCCTTTTTGCCCTCTGCCTTCAACCCACTAGGATTCACAGGAACATGCAGTCCACCTTTGTAACATATTTGCTGGGGCTTCAAGGTACAGCATTGAAGTTGAAAGTGCTGAAATTATGTTTCTGGTGAAGTCTCTAAAGTCTCTAGCTGTTTAAGTGTCTAACTATCACTATTTTCAATGGTAGATAGATGACCAAGAATTCTGAGCCCAAATACCATTATTTTAAAGGTGATGCACTGAAGCAGAGAGATCAACACAATCCTTGCCTTCATTTTTCTTATTAGCTGTAGTTAAGACTGTCAGCTGTATGATACAGAGAAGACTGTCTTCATCTATATTGTACCTTGTATTATACAATGCCACCAGAATATAAATAATAAATAATAAAAAATAAACAATGATAATATACAAATTCAGATAACTAAGTAGCTGCCTTAGCTTTTGTTGCTTTGACAATCTGAGATCTTCTCTTTAGCAAGAGAGTAAGGCAGACATGTAAAAACTGAAGCTTTATTTTTGCAAGGAAGCTTTATGCCTTATGTTTGAAAGATACAGTTGTTATTAACACCCCAAGAGAAATTAGATTGCTCAGTTTGAAAAATTGCTTCTTTGGGTATCCAGAGCACCAGTGCCAATTCCAGAAATTTTGTTGGTGTTAGGGGAAGAAAGGCAAGCAAACAAAGATTCTACTTTGTACTGGGAGACCAAAAAACCCACAACGCATTACTTAAATCTCACAAATATAGAAGATTTGTGAGCTGCTCAGAAACAGTCTATTTAAAGTGATCACATTTCATAAATAATCCAGCAAATTCTGGAGTGTGCATCTTTCCCCATCTATTGTCCCCCTGGGGCTTTGCTTGGTTTAATCTCTGCTGTTGTATGCAGCCAACTTGATTAAGACAGTGCTGGTGTTTCTGTGACCTGCCAGCCAGCAAGGTCTAGGGACAGCATTTTTAAGAAAGCTGGATAGTTTAATATGTGAAAGACATGTCCAAATCACTTAAAACATTGCAGTGAAAAAATCCAACACTTTCATCCAAACAGCTAAATTGTGAATGTGAAACACTGCACCTTGACCTCCATGTCATTCAGTGCAGATTTGTTGAACCCTCTCGTGCTGGTTACCAGGATAAATACAGATGTACTGAATGCTTCTGTTTGTATCTCTGTTTTTATCTGGATCTATCTTTTTTTCCCCTGGTGGAGCTCTCCTTTGACCCAGACATTTTCATACTACAAGGAAATATCTGCAGGAGTTATTTTCTTGTTGAAACAATTTATTTCCTTATCAGTGAAAGCATTAAATAGATATATATGGTGCACAGGCTCTGAATATATGGGATCTATAACTATATAGTTATATAACTATATAGTACTGTAAGCTTTGAAACAGTGTAGTTGTACAAGGCCTTTCATATAGAAAGAGCAGTAAAATAATTTTGATCTTTAGTCTCCTATTTTATTGTACTATCCTTCAAACAAGAAGAAAAAAAAAAAGAAGCTAAGCAAGGGTTGTTTCCCTTTCCCTCTTTATGCATTTTTTTTGGGAGTGAGCTGAGTGGCTTCTTTGAAAGCTTTTTCTCTTGTGTTGAGTCAATGCCCTCAGAACCACAACCATACCATCAGCTATTATCTTTTGGCCTCTGTTACCCTAATTTTCCCTGCTACCCTGAGGAACATCTGCATGATTTTTCTCTAAATACCCCCCATCTTTCCACCCCTCCCCAACCACCAAATCACAGCCAATGTTTCGTTCCCACTCCATGGGTGCTTCCCTAGGCCCTCTGTGCAGCAGCAGTGCTTCCCTAGGCCTCCTAGGCAGCTGCTGTGCAGGGAACAGGCATGACTGACCTCTGGGAGGGCATGGGCATAATGGAGCAACAAAGCACCACAGGCCCTTCTCTGGACCCTCTCCAACAGCTCCATGTCTTTCCTGTGCTGAGGGCACCAGAGCTGTACACAGTGCTCCAGGTGGGGTCTCACCAGAGCAGAGTAGAGGGGCAGAATCACCTCCCTGGCCCTGCTGGCCACACTTCTTTTGGTGCAGCCCAGGATGGGGTTGGCTCTCTGGGCTCCAGCACACACTGGCAGCTCATGTTGAGCTTCTCATCAACTACCACCCACAAATCCTCCTCAGGACTGCTCTCCAGCCATTTTTCCCCCAGCCTGTATTTGTGCCTGGGGTTGTGCCGACCCAGGTGCAGGACCCTGCACTTGGCCTTGTTGCACTTCATGAGGTTGGCACTGGCTCACATCTCCAGCCTGTCAAGGTCCCTCTGGATGGTGTCACTTCCTTCTAGGGTGTCAACTAGTCCACACAGCTTGGTACAATGAAGAAACTTGCTGAGGATGCACTCAATCCCATTGTCCATGTCTCCAACGAAGATGTTGAACAGCACTGGTCCCAATACTGACCCCTGAGAAATGCCAGTCATCACTTGCCTCCACTTGGACACTGAACCATTGACCACAACTCTGTGGTTTGATTGTTCCCACCTCCAGTCCTCACTGTGTTTCCATCCTTTGAGTTCTGCTGAAGGCTAAGCACAAGTTTTAAAGTGATAAAGTGAGCCCTTGCCAATAGTTTTCCCAGTTTTCTTTTTTTTTGGGGTAATTTATGACACTTTTAGCCTTTGTATACAACTTGAAAGAAACTGATTTCTCTTTCCAGTTCCATTTCATTTTGCTGAAGTTTTCTGTGGCTACCTTTGCATTGAGAACACAACAGCTATAATAAAACAACTGAAGGGCTGCTCTTTCCCTCTGATGACAGGGCATTGACCTCACATTGAAGATCCCAACAAGCCCTAGTAAGCCTGTTTTCAAGTTTTGCCAGAAGGATTAACTTGCTGCTCTGTTTCTGAACCCATCAGAGCAGATTGCTGTCTGCAGGCAATGCACTGGTGATACTTTTGTTCAGGGTAGGAGTGTGCTTTAGGAGCAGCTGTCCCTTTATTGTGTGCTTTGATTCACATCAAAAAATGGTCTTGGAGCACACAGATTGGATTCCCTTTGAACATAACTAAACCAAAAGATGTTCTCCAGGAGCAACCCCATGTACTGCAGCTGCTAGGGGGTTGCTTGTGGTGTGGTACCAACCTTCACTTCTGTTTCATTCTATAAATCCAGTCCTTTTGCTCCTCATTTTATCATCTGCAGAGCCAATAACAAACCTTCCTAGAAGTTTTCCCTCTGGAACATAATTTCTTTTTCAAGTTACACCTGCAAAACCAGAGGTTTAGGGAAGTACCTTAACTGACAGTCTTAACTGAGAAGTCTCATCTATGATTTTTAGTGCAAGTGTCTGATTCACAACCACCTTAGGAGAGGAGGAAAGAAAAACAGTACTACTTTTTTGATAGGAACTTTGTCATTAGTGTTGCTAAAGTACTACAGGTTGTTTGGCCTTAACAGAGAGGAAAATTAATCAGAATGTTAGTGATAAATTACTAACATTATGATAAATTACTCTTTAGCATCAGGGATGGGGACAAACCTATGGAATAAATAAAGGAAATAAAGGATGTTCTGTGAAGTATGAACTGGATAATCATCTACCTGAAGATATCCTGAAATCAGTTTACTGATGTATAGACTCTGTAAAGTTTACAGATTCACCTTGAAGCCATTTCATTCAGTCTTGCTAATTTTAGTTAGGTTTCTAGCTCATATCTAACTTGCCAATGAGCTAATTTGTTTTTTTTTCCCCAGTGTCCCAATTAATTTTGCAGTCAGCTGGACACTGTGCAGTTATTTCCAAAAGCTGGCAACAATGTTTATTGTATTTTATCATTCATCTTCTTATTTCACAAAACCACAGAATTGCTATGGTTGGATAGGACCTCTGAGATCACTGAGTCAAACTATCAGCACAAAAAAAACCTCCAAACAAACAACAAACCAAAACAAACACAAACAACCACACAGAGTCCACCAAAAAACCCAGAATCACAGAATCACAGGACCACATAATGTTAGGGGATGGAAGGGACCCTGAAAGACCATCTAGTACAACCCCCCTGCCAGAGCAGGATCACCTAGAGCACATCACACAGGAACACGTCCAGGTGGGTTTTGAATGTCTCCAGAGAAGGAGACTCCACAACCTCTCTGGGCAGCCTGTTCCAGTGCCCTGTCACTCTCACAGTAAAGAAGTTTTTCCTTATGTTTGCATGGAACCTCCTATGCTCTGTCTTGTACCCTTTTCCCCTTGTCCCATCATTGGACATCACTGAGAAGAGCCTGGCTCTGTCCTCCTGACACTCGCCCTTAACATATTTGTAAACATTGATGAGGTCGCCCCTCAGTCTCCCCTTCTCCAAGCTAAAGAGACCCAGCTGCCTCAGCCTTTCCTCATAAGGGAGATCATCCACTCCCTTAATCATCTTTGTGGCTCTGCGCTGGACTCTGTCAAGCAGTTCCCTGTCCTTCTGGAACTGAGGGGCCCAGAACTGGACACAATATTCCAGATGCGGCCTCACCAAGGCAGAATGGAGGGGGAGGGGAACTGAGCACTGAGAGACACCCCTGGTGACTGGCCGCTGACTGGATTTGACCCTGTTTACCACAAGTCTCCGGGTTTTGCCATCCAGCCAGTTTTTTATCCAGTGAAGAGTACAGTTGTCTATGCCATGATTCGTCAGCTTCTCCAGTAGAGTGCTGTGGGACCATATATTTGTCTATATTGATATTATGTTGACATTTTCTTGCTGTGTAACTTAGTTTTCTTTGATATGCTTTGACATAATTTTGTGTTTTCCTGAAAGTACCAGGAGATCCCCATGAATTCCAATTAGTGTGGTTTTGAGGTTGAGTTTATGATGTGACACAGATGTTGTGACAATGCTGTCATCTTTAAGGGAAAGTAAATGAAGATGACTTCAGCTAAGCAAGCATCTACAGCTGCTGTAGCCACTGCTTGAAAGTCAGTCTTTGCTCAATATGTACCACTGACACCAAGTATTTCTTGTCCTATGCTTAAGAAATGAGCATGAGTTTATGGTTACTAATAATAGCATTGAAGCTTTTCAACTGGGAGTGCTATGCACTGAGGCTGCAGGTGAAGCAGGTGAGGACCATACTCAAAGACAAGTTGAAATCATTTTGATGTTACCAGCCTTGAATGCCTTTTGCTGCACTGCAGCTTTTAGTCATCCAGAGTGTTATTCAGACTGAAGCTCATTTGATGCTGTTTTATAAATGTATTCCATTAGCTTTTGCAATGGTTAAGGTAACAAAGCTCTGTAGGAGGTCCAGAAGGGGTCCCATGGAAACCTATCGGACAATTCCAAGTTTGAAGCTATTCACTCTTAGGTGCCTTTATGGAGTGAAGCCTAAAATCACTTTCATAACTTCTATAATTTATTATAAATGTAATCTCTCTTTAACTACTAGAGACTTACATACTTTGAATATCTCCCATTAAATCTAAATTTAAAGGCAAAAGACTCTTTATTTCATTGATAGTGATCCCCAAAAAGTTCTCCGACTGCAACAATTTTAGGAGTGTGATTTCTTTTTTTGCTAGGAATCACTGGATAAAAATCTCTAGCTTACACATAGAGTGGTTACACAAGAGATAATACAGGCTAGATGATGCTAGAAGTCCCTTCAAGCTGTAAAATCTATTAACCTACTGGATAATTTATAAATGGAATGATTTATGGAGTGAGAATCTGTCTATTTTACATCAGGAAGGAAACATTAAACCTTGCATCATTCATTCTGATAGAGACTCTGTTTACACAGTGCCTGCATGCTTATTACAAGGGAGCAAGAATAAATTAGTGAAGGCTGTTGAATGCTAATGTAATTCAGGCTATCCTTCTTTACTTTTCATATTGCTTTTTAATGAATTCCTTCTGCAACAAACGCAGCAATGTGGAATGTTAAAAAAGAAGAAAAGGCAGTGACAATGAAATATCATGGGTTGAACGGGATGAGAACATTGACAAATGGAAGTAATTTGCAGCAGTGGTAAAGATTTAGAGAATTGCAGTAGCCTACAGCTCTGCAGTTGGGATTCTTCATAGCAAACCATTCTTGTAGCTGTTTTCAAGGATCTGCTTATAGCTACAGATTTTTACATTTTTAGAAAAGGAGGGCAAGAGGCATTATGAATAAGTATGAGTTCTTCCTGTTAATTTTAATGAAATCTAATAAAGCTGGAGTGCCTGAATATTTAAAGCTAAGCTATTTTCAGGTCTGTGAGGGCACTAATAGTCTCTATTGGCACCCCCTAGGGCCTCCCACCACCCTGCCCATGGCCCAGGACTCCACTCCAGCCCCCTGGGGCCATCAGTCCCTGCTCTGATGATGCTGCAGCAGTGTGGGTCTCCAGTTCCCACAGCCCTACCTGTCCACCCAAGGGCAGTGCCTGATCCTGGTACCCTCACTGGGCCTGGCCCTGACCTGCTGGTTGAACTTTTTCCACTGCTGCAGAACTAGATAAATAAAAGGAAATATTATCCCAGTGATTTCATCTGCTCAGTCTCGTGTTACCTGAGCAGCCAGCCCATTTCTTGAGCTCTGCTTCCAGGTCTGCTCTGAATGCAGGTGTGCATTAGGCAAAATTTGGCTTCCAGAGTGAGTCGGGGGCAGACAGGTACTTTCTGAGAGGGCTTAGCCCAGTCCAAGACCTGAATCTGTCTTTGGAGGTTTCTTTCCTTCACCATGGACTGTAGGTCTCCAGCATCGTCCCAGAAGTGCCTGCAGTTAGGTCTGGTCAATACAGCTCCAGAATTAGTTTCCAGGTAGTTCTAGCAGTGGTTTCCATGCACTGATTTGCTCTAATTAGCAAAGGCCTTGCTGACAATTTCTACCTAGAGATTAGATCACCTTCCTAAACAAGACAGTTTCTAAGTCATGTCCAAATAAACAGTATTAAATACTTCTCTGAGCATTAGTTTTCATGGTAAAAAAGTTGCTGCAGTGACTATACAGATAGGTTTTGTTATCCCAAGGAGGAAGAAAGATATGAAATGGGAAGGAACCTGAGAAACAGTGTATTTCAATTGTCTATGCTATGACACATGCTTGCTGCATGGATCTGAAGCATATTATGCCAGATTTGGAAGTAAAGCAGGTGCCAGTGTAAACTGTATGTGAATAAAAGAACGACATTTGCAAAGATGGGGTTACAGAATGGCAACTATAATAAGTTATCCACACATCATCCTGTAAGAATTTAATTTATTCTGTTTTACTGCTGCTGACTGGTTGCTCTTACTGCCACCATCTTTTCCTTCTTCTCGTCTGCATGGCAATCTCTGTCAATCATTTACTTGGAGTCTTGCACTTCGATTACCTCCAAAATTGTCTCCCCAGAGCACTGATCCAAACCCCTTTCAGGTCAATGGGAGTTTTGACATCAGCTTCCTGGAAGTTTGGATCAGGCCCAGGTAGCTTCTTGCTGGCACCCACCGTGGGCTCATTGCTGAGTTACCCTGGAGGTGGTGCAGTGCTCCAGGTGTAGGCTAGGACCATGGCTTTTTGCACCCAGAGCCTTACTCATAGTGAAGTGTGGTGAGAAATGAGGTTCCCAAGAGGTGTTGCAATCCTTGCCTAGGTTTGGACAGCAGGTGATGAGCTCCTGTCCTGAAGGGTTCAGTCAAAAAAGAAAGAGAAGGAAGGGTTCTGGTCAAAGGGCAAGGACAAGCAAAACCTCAATTGTGTTGGAGAGCAATGAGAATGAGGATAAATGAGGATGCAAGGAGAAGGAAAATGAGCAATATAAAAAAGAGAAATTGATCCTTTCAAAATAATCACATGCCATAATTTTAATTACACAGAGAGAATTTTGGTGACTTTAGCTTTTTTAAATGCTAAACTGTCAATCTTGTTTCTCTCTTTGCTTTCTTGCCATTACTCCCAGACTGTCACTGCATCTTCATCAGAGTAGATGTTGGGGAGCTCTGAGTGGCACGTGAGACATTGTGGGAAGTGGCTGATTGTGAAACTGGCCAAATGCTGAATACTCTCTGCCAATGTGAATGCCAAACCCCAGCTCAGGGCTGTCTGTACTCAGCCCTTTATTGCACTCTAGAGAGCTTTCCAGAGTATTTTTTCTTTAGTGAAATGAATATCTTCCACTTTGACTTCTCTGGGTTATGCTCAAAAGATCTTGGCATAATTCAAACCGAAACTGGAAAGTAGACAGTTCCTGCTTAACATTCAGCCTAGAAATAAAGACATGTGGGGAAGTCTGAATAAGGATATGAGTAGCTTTCATTTGCTAATGCATTCATCCAGTGGCTATGACCCTAAGCTTCTTCCACTCCTTCCCTAACACTACTGTAAATTAAATTATGCAGGCCTGATTTTGCAGTCAGATATTGCTACCACAAACCCTTGGAGACTGGCTGTTCTCTAGAAACTTTGGAAGTTTGCCAGTGCTGAATCCACCTGGTCACTGGAGCAATGAGCAAGTTTAAAGACCTGTCCTTCAGCCTGGATTTAAGTCAGTGATCCTTGCCAGAGGAGCCTTTGTGCCTGGTGACATGAGCCTTTGGACAACATTTGGTAGGTTGGCAAAGGAAGGTAAAGACAAAGAGCCCAGATGAAGCAAATGTAACTATGGATCAGGTAAGTGGGAGAGCTCGATGTAGCCATGGTACTGAGGAAGGTGGTTCCACAATGGGAGCTGTTCCCTTGTCACACGGACCCAGCTGCTGCTTACCTGATGTCTTTGTTTCTTTGCCTGTAAAAGGGGACAGTGATACAAATTATTAAAGATACTGAGCATAGAAATGGCTCTTGATTTCTTTATTAAGAATGGGCACTTCTGAAAAGCTGCCTACCTCTGAAGTGACTGCTGAGGGAAGACTGGAACGACTGCTGAACGACATTAGGTGGAAGATTCCTGTGTGGAGCTCTTGCTTATACCAGCAAGTACTGGGGGAGACAGGGAGAGGAGTGAGTACCTTGGGGACTGTTTGGAAAAGGTGAAAAGGGAGCCTCAACAACAGATAGTTTTTTTCCCTTCTCTGTGACAGTCCTGGGGGAGGTGGTCTTGCCTTGTACGAGCTCATACGGCATTTGTGTGGTTTTTTGGTACTGTGATTCTTTTACTGGAAAGGTAATTATCCGCTGTCCCAGAGAACGTTATTGAGGACATACTTGCCACAAGAGCAACCTATTGCTACAGGAACCCAGCCGTCCCTGTGGGCTGGTGCCAGCATAGTAACAAAGCTGTGTGTTTAAATTATACAGCGGTGGTTAATGAGTTTTCACCTTGTCAAGAGAGCAGTCCAAGGTTAAAGAAGGATGTGTCCCAGAAACTGTAGTGAGAAAAGATGAGTTTTGAAAATATACAACCTGCAGGGTGAGCTTGTATTTTAAAACAAAACTTTTATAGGATTTTCCTTTTTATGGAAGCAAAGCACAGCATTACAAAAAGCAGGAGAGGGGCACTCTGATTCTAAGTGCAGTGTGGCAGCTAGAAAATCTTTAACACATTATAATGCTATCAGTGGAAGTGTTTAATGAGATTTAGTAGATGTTCCCAAAGCTGTCCTGTCATGTTTATTTATTCAGATAGGTGTTGTATGAAGTGACCTGTGATTTATTTGGCTGGCAAGCCAGGGCAAAAGCAGAACTTCAGTGTTTCGTGCTACCTCTCATCAAGCAAATCTAGTTTAATTTTTGCAGAGATTATAAACGTTGCAAATGAAAGGAACAGAGCACATGCAGTTTCTTTAGATTCTGGAAGCCATTTGTATTATTTGCCACTTGACATTTTGACTGCAAGGGTAGCTCTACACATAATCAAGAATGTACATGTTCAATAGATTAGTAACCAGTTAATTGGTGGAGGCTGAAAAAAATCGTATTTACCCTAAAACAAGGGAGAGGGAAAATTTTGTAACTACGAGAAAAAGCTTTTGGCTTTTTGGTGGGATTCCTTCCCTTGCTGTGCCATGTCCTCAAAGCCGTGCTTCCTGCTTCACTCATCCTTTGCATGCTTGCATCTAAAGCTCCATCCTCCTCTCTCACACCACACCCACAGACCAGAACCCCTAATCAATGTTCCCACTATCCTCATTGCCCTCTTTCTCTACTCCTGATAGCCTCAGCTTGGTAGTCCCTGTCTCCACAGCCCTGACTGCTTTAGATCCACTTTTCTAGTCCCTGGAGTGCGGAGCCTGCGGTCGGTGGCAGGCTGGGAGCGTCTGCCACATGCTGGCACAAACTTCTGTTGGCTGCTAACTGGCACTCGTTGCCTGTGTAAGAGTTTGTACTCCCACTCCATTCACACTCCTGCTCACTTTATTTCCGTACTTATCACAGTTTGGTTAATTTTGGTTTTGTGACAGCCAGACTCCAGCACACATCTCTGGATTGCTTGGATTGCTCATTGGAAGCAAGACAGGAGTAGAGTATAAGATGCATATTTTGAAGTAACATTGCTAGAAACACCTTAAATTGTGTTGAATTTGCACAGGTCTAGAGGCCTGTCATAGGAAATCATCACCAGATTAAAGTGTCTCATGGGAGTCTTCAAGTCTCTGTACAAGACCCAGTACTACGCAGTATTTTTAGCACTCAGCTCAAAGTCAGAATAAAACTTGCAACTCACACAAAATCTGTAGGAAGGCTCACAGAGATAAGGGGGCAGGCCTATGGACCTTTCTCCTTGCAGTGCTAAAGTCTGGATGTCATTTTTTTTAAAGTTATATTGAGTATATGTATAAAGGCCTGAGTTTAGCTGCATTGTTAAGGGACATTTTGTTTTAACTCTTTAAAGATCTCTTCTCCTCCTAAGATGTGACAATGTCACTTTCAAGTGACACACAAGATTACATGCATACACCACCTCCTGCTTTGTAACCAGGATGGTGAATCTGGCAAAGCACTGCTCTTTACAACTCCCTGAAAGGCTATGCACCTACACAGCTTAATATTACTGAGATCTCTTGGTATTTCTCTTAAGTGTGTATTCATCATGTCCTTCAGGGAAGCCTAGAGATGTTTTTTTGGTGCCACAGAAGGAGAGCAGGGTTGGAAACATGTTGCTATTCACTGCCTCTGTGCAGCTCCCTGCTGCTGAGAGGGCATCCCAGCATGAGGCAACCAGACCCACAGAGCTCCAGACTCCACCTGGAGGCTCAGGATGCCTGAGATAGGGATTGCAAGGGCATCTTATGGCAACTTATTGTTAGTGTACTTTTTCTAGGATCTGGACATCAGTGTCTTTGTGCTGTAATTTCTCCTCTGTATAATAGTCTGTGAAATAACAGGGGTAGCATAAGGTTAAATAAGTTAAGATTGTTAAAATATGTTAATTTGTGAACTATCTGGGTGATTCCATTTGGTGATGGGGACCTTGCCAGTGCCCTGGGCAAACAACTCCTCGGATCTCTGTGGCACATAGAATTGTGAGTCAGTGTAGAAGAGAACAGCCAAGGAAAGAATCACAGCCATTGTGCCAAACTGCGATGGAAAAAAATCCTCCTAAGGTCGTGCTGACAGCTTTGGTTTTCCCTTCAGAAAATCTTATAGATTTCATGAGTCCAGCAGAGTCACAAAGACAGAAAGGTTCCTGGAAGTGCTTGGCAGTGGTAAAGCAAACATGTAACAGTTCTGATGGAAGAGTGGATGGGCCTGGTGTCTTCTCTGATTTCTTTCCCTGCAATGATAATTAGTGTATCTTGGTTACTGTCACCAAAGATTCATGGTCAGACAAATGGGGGAAATTGTGTGTGTCACTACTAATTCCTCTAACTGTATCCCTGGCACATAACTGTCAGTGTCTAAACACTTGTATCCTACAAGACAGCATTCAAACTGGAGGGAAAAAACACAGCTCCTAAATACAGCCCACCCTCTCTTGATTTATCTCTGCATCCAGTTTCTGCATTTTAGAGTACATTGAGTTTTCTAATTGTTGTGATTTTACAACACCTTCTTTAATACATAGTCTTTTATGATGGTGCCTTACAAATTGATTGTCAGTGACCTCAGAGCTGTTGCAACACTTAGTTTTGACAGTACTGTTATGGTTTAGTGAAGGCAATCACGTATTGCTTTTATAATCAGTTTTCACTGTTCACATTTGCACTAGTTTGTTTCATTCCCATGCACATTTTCCAGCTGGGCTTACGCTGTTTGCCAGGTTATGCTTGTAGATACGTTAATGAAAGTTTACTTTGGTGCCTGAAAGGCAAGTGAGGTGCATGATTTCTCCTTACTTTCCATTAATATCATAAGCACTTGCACTACACAATACCATGGGATATATTTGAAAGGTATGTTGGATTTGCCAAGTGTTGTGGTTTTTTTTCTAATGAGAAGGTTCAGAAAGCTTTTTCTTATGTCTTCAGAGGGAATAAATTAGAGAAAAGCAAGTGAGGGAACTGAATGATTTGCCAAGTGTCCATAGATGAAGAATTGCAACTGAAACATCAGAGACATTTCTGGAGCCCACTGACACCTTGCTACAATTTTGGCTGAAGGCATGGAAGCACAAGTTAGATTACTACATATGAGAGAAGTGTTGGTTCTTAGAAGTGTATTCTGCAGTCAGTAGAACTTTACCTGTTTTTTAAGCATCCCATTGAAAGCCAGCAACCACCAGGGATTCTCTTCTTACATTTGTGTATCTTTGTCATGTTCCTTCTGTCTTGCAGATGTTAGGAAGTTATTGCCACAAAGAAATTACCTTTCTATGTGGTTCATTTAGGAGATGATAAGCATCCAAAAGTGTACTAAACCTCTAAGTGCAATGAGGCTAAGAATAAACATTCACAGCTGAACATCTTTATTTGAGCCTTATGTCGTGTGCACATTAATATGAGTGAAACTGGGATTTGAGTTTGTATTTTGCAGTATTTCACATTGGGCTGGAATAATAATGTTAGAGTTCTCTGTTTGGCTTGCAGATGGTTCCTCTGCAAAAAGGTTTATACATATGGGCAGCAGTTTGGTTTCCATATCATTGGAGTCAAAAGCAATTAATCATGTGGCATTTATTTCAAAAAAGAAAAGCTGGAGTCTCTCTGGTAAATAAATAGTCACAGGACTTGAGCCTGACTAGTAAGTGCAAATCAAATAACATCCCTAACACACCAAATTCCATGCTTGTTTACAGGTGAGACAGGCTGTTTAATAATCTGTTATTTCAAAAGGGTATGCTGTCTGTGGCATTCAGCATCATTTAAATAGGTGAGGGGAGATTTCAAAGTGGCTTGCTTTCTAACTTGTAGGGAAATTTCTACATACTGTGAAGTTTGGATTTATGGGAAAGGGAGAGAGCTAAAAATATGTTTTATGCTCATTATTTCGGAGCATTCCCACTCAGAATATGTCCAGGTCTTTCAGTGTTCCTATTACAAATTATTTGCATTAATCAATAAAAGCCAAGACTTACAGCTCACTTGGGCTGGAACAAAAGAACTCCGTCTCATGAAGAAATGTTGCAGTTCCAAAATCTGGTTTCATTATATGTCAAAAGGAAACTGCAAGCTGTTCAAAATATATTCAATGAGAATATATACGATGAGATGTGTAATGACAGAAATGCTCTGTTGGGGTTTCGTGTGTATACTTGCCACTGCTTCCCTGATTCAGGCACAGGCAAGGCTGGAACCTGGGCTTTGTGTCAGCCACGTTGATTACTGATTATTCTGGGCTGTGGTTGAGTTCTCTCTGCTATGGCATCCAGAGGCCATTTCAGCTTTAACACTCATGATGAACAAGCAACATTCAGATCCTGCAAGGTCAGATGAGGTCTTTCTATCTCTGGCTTTTATTAGAACATCCACCCTTACTTGGACTTCTCGCAGGTTTCTTGAAATAAATACATGTCTGCAAAATCCCTTTGTCTTGCCAAACTGGAGTTCTCTCCCTCAGCTCTTGATTTTCTTCCATGAATATCTGACAGCTTGGATAAATCACTTGTAAAATCTTCCAGCAAGTAACTTCACATTTTCTCCTCTGGCTTAAGAGAGGATATAAGAGAATTTGTGAAGTTACTTATGGATGATTACTTGCTGAATGTCTTCCTATACGTGTGGAGTTGCTTCAGATAATTAGTGGCCAAGTTCCCTCACTGCTTGCATTCAGATTCCCCAGTAAGATCTTTCCTGCTGTTTTCAAAATTGTTAGTGCTGGTTATACAGGGGTGGGTGGGCTGTGGACAGTCCTAGAGCTGGTTTGTTTCTCTCCGCTGTTTCTTTGTCTGCCAACTGTACCTTCCTCTTGTGCCTCGTGTGCACATCCCAGGGCAGGGGCTGCAGCATTTTTAACAGACTCACCCCAGGAGCCTGCATGCTAATCATGGCTTTCACATGAAAATGATATGTGTTTGGGAGTCTCAGCCTAGTCTCTCTGCCAAGTTTGACTGGTTTAACTGAGTAGAGAGAAGCTTTACTAGGGTGAGAGAACAACACACCTGATTTACATTACAAATTAAATCCTTACCCCAAAATATCGTGTTCTGTGGCAGGGCTGAAATCTAGATAAACACAGCCTCAAATATTTCACATAACCCTAGTCTTTATGACTGTCTGTCTGAGATCCAGGCAGTAGGTTTTGGATCTAGAGGGAGTTTTTCTCTAGGTCAAACTACCAAGCACTATCATTTTTTTTGTTTGTTTATAGTCTTTTTTAGGGCCCTCTCAGCTGTATTACATAATAGACTCTGTTCCTGCAGAAGCCTTAGAAAAATTATATTCTTAATTTCTTCTAGTTTTGGGGTGGTTTTAATGTTTGCTTTATTTTGTGCATGCACATTGTAATTTTTTAGTCTTTTATATGAAAGATCTTAAGTTTGTTGGAGCATGGTATAGCTTTTTCTTTTTTTTTTTTTAATATATGGCTTGTATTTGTCAGGTCCACCAGAGTGGATGTTATTTATACTTTGTTGTTATGCACCTGGGACTCTCCTTCTGTGATTCAAGCAAAAAAAATCAATAATTTCATCTGGTCTTTGGCGTCTTGCAACAGCAACAGGCAAATTGTATTTTTGTACACTGGGAAGAGACATTACAACAGATCAAAGTGTTTGGGGGCAACAGTGAGGACAAGAGATGAAAAGTGAGTAATAAACAGGACCACTCATAATTCTGGAGGGGGTTCGGTGTGATTCATCTAATACGCAGAAAAAAAAGAAGTAATGAAGATATCATTATCTCCTGATGTGTTCCAAATTAACCCAGTGAAAACCTTGCCAAAATACACAGATTTGAAACCTGACTTATTGCCTCAGTGTATACCTTGTTGAAAATCTGTGGAAAAGGACGATGGATTTTGTAGGATCTCCTCCCTCCCATATTTCCACAGGAAATGTGGGAAAAAATGAGGAAAATCAGCTAGACTAAAACAAAACCAAAAAAACACAATGAAATAAACCACAAACCACTGTATTTCCTATGTTGATATTTGTAACCAACTGTGTATAAATGCAATAGAGAGACAAAGAGCTGGAGGCCTGTGAGTAAGACAGTGGAAAGATGAGTCCAGAGCTTCTGCTCCTGCCCATCCTTGGGGTACCAGTGTGTTTTGGGGAACAGGAACCAGGACCTCTAGTTCCTCCAGGTTTGGGTGCCTTGATTCCTAGGCACAGGTTCATGCTCTGTCTTGATTAGTGTCTGCTTTCCTTTCAGGCACCATTGAATGTTTTGCTGGCCAGAGGAGTAGAAAAAATGACGGGAACACCACCACGGATCACCCCATTTGGAGGAGGTGAGAAAATCAGAAAGTCAGAAATCAGAAAAGCAGAGGCCTGTGGAAACCCATGGGTAGCAGCAGGTGATCTTGGTGCATAGGGAGTCCCTGATCCTCCATGGACACACTGCACCTGATGACACTGGAGGAGTGGGCCTGAGCCAGCCTGTGGGGAGGGGCTGTGCCCTGCAGGCTGCCAGCCTGGGGGCTGCTTTCAGACCCACTTGCTGCAGCTAGAGATGAGACAGGGAAAAACCGCTGCTCTCTGTAGCTTGTGAGGAAGAATTCACACCTGGTGCTAAGCCAATTTGTAGGTGTTATTTCCTTGTTCCTGTTGTTGCTAAAATTGCACTCACGGCAAAAAGCTGAAGGGATTGAAAAAGTCAGAAGTGTGAGAAAGCGCCGCAGACGCCGAGGTGGGCATTTGAAGGGCTTTCTTCTCCTGCATCAATCATAAAACTGCTTTCATTTCTATTCACCGATGGGCTCAGGATTTATTTTATGGCTGAGAAAATAAGTTGAAATTTTCCTGCTCAGTGGCTGGTTCTGCTTCCCCCATGTGCAGAGCAGTCCTGTTGTCTTTGACAAGGATATTACCTGAGAAGGGCACTGGTTGTGACTCCAGTGTCTTGCTGTCTGCCCAGCTACTTGCAGGGTTTGTTTCTTAACAGATTCTTGTACTCTTGAGATGCAGCTTTTCTGGGTAAATTAATCATGTCAAGAAAATAAAAATCAACATTCAACCTTTGCAAAGGCATTTTCATGCTTCTGTGTTTTTGGTCTTTTTTGTTTGTTTGTTTCTCCTTGAAGGAACCAGCTGGGATTGGAAGTAGATGATTTGAGATTTAACAAGACACCGTTAGCTCTGCTACCCTTCTGCTGCTTTTACAGAGCAGCCAGTTACCAGAGAGGGAGGGAGGAGGTGAGCAGATGGGGGTGATGCAAGGTGAGAGCTGGGGGACGAACAGCACTGTCAAGCTCTATGTGAAACATTAGCAGAGGGGCTGATGTGTAAGGGAAAGGTTTTGTGTAGGCAGGGACCTGTGCTGGAGTGACAGCCTTGTGCACATCTGATAGGTAGCTGAGAGGAACAGCAGCAGAGCAGAGAAGAAGGGATGGTGGTGGGAAACATGAACCAGACTTGGGTGAGCAGAGCAGCTTTGGTAACTGCTGTGATTGTGAAGGTACACCTGCCCTCCTGTAGAGCTATGGATAGATAGGGTGGACCATGAAGAAGGAGAAGTGTTGCCACAGGAGCAGTGAGTGGAGCAGGAACATGTGATTTTACAGACAGTTTATCTCTGGAAAGATCAGTCTCATCCCAGTCCTCTCTGCTGGCCCAGCTCCTGACCATGTCACCCTTCCACAGCACTCCATGAAGGATTTGGAATGTTAAGAATGCAGCAATTTCTGTTTCTTTCCTCAGCAGCAATTAAGATCCCCAGTTCAGTGTTCAGCACATAGGCTAAAACTGAAGTAAACACATTTCTGACCTCCAGCCGTGATGGTGCAAGGACTCTTGCTTCCTCGATGGCTCTGTAGATCCATCCCTCTCCCTTTTCTAATTTGGCAGCAGCCTCAGGAGACCTGTAACATCTAAAGATGTGTTGAAGCTGTGGTAATTGATGAAATGAAATAATTGACAATCTGGCAACAACATTTTAACCTTCTTAAAATAGTCATACGCTTTAAAGGTATCCAAGGTTAGCATGCCACAGAACGTGTGCTCAATGCTAGTTTTGGATGTATAGCCAGGCTATTTCTCTGCCAAGATTTGTGCTCTGAAACACTGCCAGTATTTAGGTATTCAGGTGGATGAAGGACATTCTAATGAGACAACAGTTTAGTCACACACTTGTGCTTGTAAAATGTCTGAAAGTTGTTTACATAAAACTTTCAAAACCAGAAATAAGTTTAGAACACCATTACATAGAAAATACTTCATAATCTGTAAAAAAATTGATTTTACACAGTAGTAGATGAGAACAAACAATAAGTCTTTTTCTCTTTTCAAATCATCCACAAAATGTGTTTTACTTCAATTTCGTATCACTTACTCTGAAATGTGATACAAATTTATGGGCTATGGCTGAAAACCCATTGGTTTTAGTGCAGCTATCTTTATGGGCAGACATAGTGCAACTGGTTTCTTGGAGACAGATTTGCTTGTTCAAACTTGTAGATGTGATTTTTTAGACCTGAGCTGGTCCCCTAGACTCCACTTAGAGTTAAAGCAAAGAAGGCAGTACTTTCAAGCTATAGTTCACCTCATCTTGAGGTAGATGAAGTCCATTAGACAAACCTTTCTCTGGAAGTGATGCTGCTGCTCTTGTTTTTTAAGTTTTGAAAGAGCACCCCTTTGGCTTGGACTGTCTCCAAAGAGTTTGTTCCTGCACAGCTTCACCCTTGGAGGGTCTCAGCCACCTTGGACACCAGGCAATTTCAGATACCCTTGGAGCAGGTCACAGAGTGCTTTGATGGTAGAAGCCTGCTCCCTAGGTGCTTGTAGAGAGCAAAGTGCAATTTGGAAGCTACTACCTTTGCCCACAGTGGCAGTGCGAGATGATGTTGTGTTCTCCACCAGGCTGGGGTGGCAAGTCCAGGCATAATGTGATGCTGGCACCCACACAGGAGGTGATGAAGTTACATTTAGCCCAGGCTGCCTGCCAGGGTGGGACACAGCCTCTTAACAACTGGGGCAATGAAGGAGAGCAGTCTGATCACACTTTGCTAAGTACTGAAATAGCTGCTCTGGAAATCAATGCTATTCATGCTCTGCTCTGCCCTTTGAATGGTATCGTTTACTCAGAATATTGCATTGCACCTGGTGCTGCATCTTGCTGTCATTGAAGCATTCCTCATTGTATTTCTCAGTGCAAAGCTAATAGCTTCCAAAAGAAGAGGAATCTGAGACCTAAAAGTAAAAGAAGAAGAAAAAGGTGACAATCTTAGTAAACCTGCCAGTTCAAAGTTATATTTAGAATATGTTGTAACAAAAGAACCGTAAAACTGAAAACGAAAGGCTTTGCTTCTCAAGGTTTTACGTGGCCACGGTTCATGGAAGTGAGAATACAGCAGGACATTTTGGCTTCACCTACACTCGAAAATTAAACACATTGAAGATTGTCCTCTGGAATGCAGGTCAGCTCAGAAATTCTTCAGATAAATTATTTCGTCTCCAAAACAGGTTGGCTACCTGAAAATTGCCTACGGGGGATGGTTTCTGGCAGGAATAAAGTCAGTCCTTTAAAGCCCTTCCTCTGGCTCTCTCCCTAGGTCAAGTCCCTGAGTTTACCATTGAACAATTAGAGAATCATTTAGGTTGGAAAACACCTTTAAGATCACCAAGTCCAACCTTTAACCCTACTCTACCATGTTGACCCCTAAACCATATCCCCAGACCCCACATCTATACAACTTTTAAACATATCCAGGGTTGGTGACTCAACCACCTCTCTGGGCTGCCTGTTTCAATGACTGACAACCATTTCAGAGGAAAAAAAAATTCTAATGTCCAGCTTAAACCTTCCCTGGTGTAGCTTTAGGCTGTTTCCTCTTGTCCTATCACTATTTACTTGTGAGAAGAAACCAGCACCCACCTTTCTACAATGTCCTTTCAGGTAGCTGCAGAGAGTGATAAGGTCTCTCTGAACAATGGTAAGTTCAATACCCTCCTGTGCCTGAATTCCGGTTACAGCCCAGTTATCAAAGAGGTTTACTTCCTGTGCACAATTGCCAGTGTTGGGACTCTGCTCCACATGTCTGTCATGGATGTGTCTGCAAACACTTGAGCTGGGATTGCAAAGTGGGGTGGAGCAGGTATCACCCAGTCCTGGCTGGGCCACATCTTTCCTGTCTTCTCCAGGCCATGTTGAACAGGCAAAAAGCCAGTCCTCCTAATCAAGCACTGGTACTACCTCTGCACTCAGCAACTACAACACTGATCTTTGGCTAGCCCATGAGAAATTAAAAAGAAACTTAAGAAAATTTGGAAAATAACTGTTCACAGGGGGAGCAAGCACGAAGAAGAGGGATTGTTTAAAAACTGATAAGCAAATCTGTTCTGCAACCATTTTAAGAATTGACAAAACCTCGGACATTACAGAAGAGATTTATGTTAGCCAAAAGTGCCGCTGCTTTCCAATCTGAACCTTTAGATGCTTGATCAATTAGGTAGTGTGCTGTATATTGAAGAGCTACTGGAGTAAGCAATGATTTTAGCCAAATCTTTTATACTTTGAGGTAAGAGAAGTTGCTGGCATAAGCACAGGGGGAGGCAAAGAAAGTGTAAGGTTTGAGATCTGCTGTGACAACTTCAGAGTATCTCAGTTCTCTGGATTTCCAGTAGGTTCTGCTGCCACTCCTGTGGCTCAGTGGGATGTGGAGGATCTCTCCCCACCCAAAATCTCTTCAGATGAAATCCCAAGGACAACTGTGCAAGAAAAACAACCAGGTTCACTCTCCTGCAGTGAGGATACTGCCAAAGAAGGTGGATGGACTCACACCCTCTTTTTCTGGAGGGGTGATGAAACAATTTTCTAGGGACAATCTCATATCTGAGAGACTACTGTGGGAGATGAATGGGTTTTTGCTACACTGCTTTTCAGGCTTTCTGTGCCATCCCTTAATTCTGCCAATAATAATTATTACTATTATTTTTATTGGCATTACTTTTCTTATCCAGAAATCCATAAATGGAGCTAAAACACTGTGATGGGTGCTGTGCAAAAAAGAACCTAAGTAACGAATGATTATATGCAAAACCATTTCTGAGATTAAGAGTGTCATTTATTTACATGCATATTCAATAAATTAATATAAAACCAGACATTTCAGACGATTAGGAAGATTTACCTGTGCTGCTCACCTTCTCTTCCTCGCAGTGTTATCCATTGCTGAAAAATACATGTACAATGCACCTTTTCTCATCTATTTTTCAGGTCCTTCTCTGCCTAACGAGGCTTGAGAGCAGACAGCAGTTTCTTTTTACAGTAAGCACTATGTCACCAAAAGTTTAATTGCCAAGTGATAAAATTAGAAATATTGAAATGGACTAGCTCTGTAGATTCTAATTAGTTATGGACACCAGTGCTATAATCAGCTATTGTTCATTGGGTAATGGAGATATTTGGTTTCCGCTGGATAGTCTTTCCCCTTCTGGTTTCACCCATGCAATTTCGAAAGGCTGAACGGGGTTAACATGATTCAGAACCAGGAACAACTTCTTCCCTCTTTTATAATCAAACTCACCTTTACCTTGTCCAGATAAGTTGTGGAAGCCCCATCCCTGGAAGTGTTCAAGGCCAGGCTGGATGGGGCTTTGAGCAACCCTGTTTAGTGGGAGGTGTCCCTGCCCATGCAGGGGGGTTGGAACTAGATGTATTGAAGGTCTCTTCCAACTCAAACCATTCTATGATTCTATTATGCTGTGCAATCACCTCCTGGTAAGTGTTCAATTTGTCCAAGCAGCTTGTTTGATGTTGAGCACATTCATCTATCTCCATGACTCAGTTAGGTATTATCGTGATCTTCAGTGGACTTAACTATTACAAGAGCTGTGCCAGGCTGTGTACATACCTCTTCCTGGTGGGGTGGAACACCCGCATGGATGTGTCATGTCCTGTTCAATGGCATTCATATATTTGGGGCCTACTTACAAGCTGGTTGAAACAAGATTTATATTCCATAAAGGAGGCACTGAAACAAAGTGCAGGGAAAACACTTCACCAGGAACAGAAAGCGGTGTTCAAGTCCCAAAATATTTCCTGGCCTTTAGCTGCTCTATTATTTGTGCTCTCATTTAAGGGCAGAATTTAGTAAGTAGTGCCAAGCAGACTTTCACAGCTTGAGAGTCCAAATGGAACAGAGAAGCCAAGTTCCACTGAAAACACTGGCAAGCCCAGGTCACCTCCCCGTTGGCTGCTGTGTCTTCTGTGCCACTGTCACAGAAGTTTTATAATGCATTTTCATACTGCCTGAGCATGTATAGCTTCCCAAATAGCAAAGCTGTGTTATAATAAAATATCTTTTTTCTCAAAAGTGACAAATAATTGAGTTAAATGCATTTTGATCTGAATCAAAAGCCTCTGCTCTCTTAATTCAGTTCAGCCTCCCTCTGGATGTTCTGGCTTCAGCTGAGTCCACAATTGCAGAGACATCAGGCCATCTCCTCTACTAAGAATATTTTCAGTTCAGCTATACCCAAGGGGTAGTAAAACTCTTGTCAAAAGCCAAAAATAATGAGATTTCCAAGCCAAAAAAGGTTTTGACAAGTTCAGCTCTTGAGCAATTGGCTGTTCTCCTGTAACCACCTAAAATCAGAAGTAACAATTTTTTTTGTGATTGAAAGTAAAAGTGACAGGAGATTCAGTACTATGTCCCCCAAAAGATTTAAAAACACTAAGTTTGGCCTGATTTCCCAGTTCAAACTCAACTGAGTGTGGGGTTTTTTTTTCTTATTCCTGCAAAAATCAGTGTTGTGAGGAATGGTAGAGAATTAAAACACAGTACACATTTCTATTTTTTTTTTCTGTACATAGCTGGGTTATAAAGCTAAAATATTAATTATTAACAAATAAAGAAATGTGTAAATAAACATATGATGTTAATTTGCCATATGACCTTTTTTTTTATATACCTGAGAACGAAGTTGTCGTTTTGCCATGGGATGGTGATACATATCTTTTTCATCCCATTGAGCTTGGCCTTTCTGTGCCTTTCTTAGCAGTGTGTAGTTGAGGAATTCCTAGAATACTGCATAAAGTAATAAAATGCATTTTTACTCCAAGATACAAAGAAGCACATTCAGTTTATATTGATTGGAGACGCATGGCCATCTTCCAAAGTACTTTTTTTTTTTTCTTCATTTGTTATGGACAGGCAATTAACTTTACTAGCTTTAATATAAATTTGAGTTTAAAATAGCTGCTTGGGTTCCTTGCCCTGGAAGGTGCAATTAATTACATCTTTTTAAAATACATTACCTAGCCAGACATTTGAGATATATCTGGTATCAGACACAATTCTCACGGCAGGCTATTTCAAATGCAGCATATATAATAAGCCAAAACCTTTCAGAGAAGTCTCAAACACTTATACCTTATACCAGGAACTGGATTCACAGGGGGAAAACCAGCCTTTCTAGGTAAGGCACTGGCTCACCTCAGCAGAGGACTTTTACAGAGCTTGCTGGAGTGAGGCAAGATGGTCTGTGCTCACTCATCTGTGCTGAACACAGCTCCTATAGCTGTGGTGGGGCAGAAATAGGATTTTAGCATGTGAATAGACCAGCTTAGTTTGTGGGTATTTTCTTTACCTTTGAAGGTTTTATGAGTTCCACAACTACTTGCTACTGCAGACAAATCAGAATAAAGCAGTAGCAGATAGCACAGGTAAGATTCAGCAGGAGTTAGATGTTCAGGAGAGATGTGTCTCTCTACACCTGCCTATGATATATCAGATTTCTGAGTTTTACACAGGGGAGCAATCAGAAGAGTCCCAGGCTAGAGGAAAGAGGGTGCATTTGCACCTGGGTAGATGCCCACCAAGTGAAAGCTGACGTGTGAACTGGTCATTCCTGGGTCCCAACACAGAAAAGTGGAGTTTTTGAAGGTGTAGCTCTGCTCACCCTGTAGCAGACGTCAGGTACCTGAAGTAAGATGGGGGGCCCCAAAGGAAAGGTCTGAGCAAGCAAGCTGAAGCTGTGCAGTTGTGAGGACTGTAACCCCGCTTTCTTCACTTGCTGAATCCCCTGAAGAGCTCTGATGGCCTTTCCTGATCCTGCAAGGATCCTTTTGCTGCATATTCTGGCTGCCTGTACAAAGAGCAGTTGCAGCGTGGCCTGACGAGGCAGTTCAGGAGGACCTCATAGCCCATCTATGCCTACGTAGTGTCCATGCCCTGATTGGGAGTGACTTTGGCAGAGGCCTTGAACATGCCTGACTATCCTCATGATGGGGTAAAACTGCAGCCACCACTTGCAGCCTGATGGCTGGTGGTGCTTTGAAGGCAATGTGAAAGCAGCTTGGAGAAGCTGGACTTTTCCTGGAGGTGTCCTGAGCTTGCACAACTTGGTACGTATAGTGGGGAGATGATGAGCGGGTCTTGGCACTCCTGAGCTACTTGTCAGTGGTGTACTAATGAAAAGCTAGCATGCCAAACACAGAGGCATGCCCTATCTTCTTACCTTCCTTCAACACTTACAGGAGTGATGATGAAGTTGTAATTCAAGGCTAAGTGCCCAGGGATTAAAGACATTAAACCACAGTTCGTAGAGCTCTACCTGGTGCTGTTATGGTGGTGCTCACCAGCCTGTCCCCTAGTACAGTGAAGAGAACAGAAGGGAAGCAGACTGTGAGCCTGGCTCTCCCTCCACAGACTTTATTTTGGGCAATAAATGAAGGGAAATTCTTTCTTGTGAT
Source organism: Apus apus (assembly GCF_020740795.1). NCBI lineage: Eukaryota > Metazoa > Chordata > Aves > Apodiformes > Apodidae > Apus > Apus apus. The sequence continues at coordinate 21,032,156 of NC_067282.1, forward strand.
ACTTGTAATATGCAGTCTGAGACAGGGATATTCACAGCTATGGAGCTGTCTTCACATGGAGACATTTTTAATTGCAATTCATCCTTTAGAAATGAAATTGAAATTGAGGACTGGAAAGCAAATGGCACACCTTTCCCTCCCAGTCTCAGACAACTAAAATACCCAGAGCTCCAGAGGTGATAACTTTAAAGGCATGGGCTGTTTCAAACCGGATTTCTTCTTTTAAAAATCAGATGAGTTAAACATAATGAACGATATTCAGTTCCATCTTCTCTTTCAAGGGTCTGAAATAGACAGCTCCGTGCAGATAAATCACCCAGTTCCCCACATGAATAGTCTTTATTTGGAATCTATCAGTGCCACAGCAGCCTTCCATGCTCAGATCTGCAGTGATTGACACGGTGTTACCACAGCTACGCCACGAACTGTGGGGGCTTTCTCAAAGCCCTATTCATGACACCAGTGCTCTCAAACCCATAAATTACATCATTAAAAAAGAGAAACCATAGAGATGTAAATTAAAACTGCTAAACTGAGAATTTCAGGTGTTCTGCAGGCTGCAGAGAGCTGGTAGTCTGGGGAAATCTTTTCCACAGGTGGTTGAGAATGTGAAACATCTACAAGCAGGAGGCTCTGGGCGTTGAGAAAGCTGTACAAAGGTACCATGCAAACTCAAAGACACTCTCAGTCTGACACCAGTAGCACACATTTCATGGCTGACAGTTGGGCCAATAACCCATCTCAGGGTGTTACATTTCTCAATCAAAGCCGCAGCAGGTGGCTCAAGAAAAGTGTTTTTTGCTTTTTCTCTGTCTCAGGCTTTGAATAATAAAACAGGCAGATGTGTTCTTGGGCAGGGAGGATCTAGTATGCCGTGTGCAAAACACAGCAGTGCAGACTAAAAAAGAATAAGGGGTTGTAATGCCTGAGGCTGTTCTCCATCACGTGTCCCTTGGCAGCAGGGTGGTTAGTTTCCTGCACCTGGAGGAATTTCCTCTTTCCTCTCAGGTTTTCTCCCTCCAGGAAGCTGGGCTGGTTGGCTTCTTTAGTGTTTCTGTGCCTTGGAAAGATACATGAAATTATCTCTTTTAAGAAGATTGGTTGTATGGGCCACCAAGATGATCACAGGCCTGGAGCATCCCTCCTATGAAGACAGGCTGAGACAGTTGGGGCTGTTCAGCCTGGAGAAAAGAAGGCTCCAGGTAGACCTTATAGCACCTTCCAGTACTTGAAGGGGCTACAGGAAAGCTGGTGAGGGGCTTTTCATCAGAGAAGATAGTGATAGGACAAGGGGTAATGGTTTTAAACAGAGAGAGGGGAGGTTTAAGTTAGATATGAAGAAGAAATTCTTCACTATAAGGGTGGTGAGGAGCTGGAATGGGTTTCCCAGGGAGGTTGTTGATGCCCCATCCCTGGAGGTTTTTAAGGCCAGGTTGGACAAAGTTTTGTGCAACCTGGTTTAGTGGTAGGGTTCCCTGCTCATGGCAGGGGAGTTGGAACTTGATGATCTTTGAGGTCCTTTCCAACCTTAAGGATTCTATGATCTTTTGAAAGAAAGAAAATCTACCTTTACAAATGTTTTGTTCAGCCAGGTCACTTCACAGAGGTGGTTTAACGTGCACAGCTGAGGTTGTGGTTCAGAGATATGGTAAATCTTCTTTGAGCGCTCCCAGCACGAGCTGAAAAAATTAGAGAACATGTTGTCAGGTGCTCCTCTGGGCACTCTGCCTCTTCAGAAATATTTAGAGAACCTGGAATGGATTGATTTGCACCCATCAGCTTTGTGCCAGCCTGAAGTCTTGGGTTGTTGTCAGAGGATGTAGGGAGGCAATTAGGAAAGCTTGGAACTGAACCTTGCAAGTGAGGTTGAAGACAATAGAAAGGGCTTCTTCAAATACACTGCAGATAGAACTAACCCTAGAGGCAATACAGGCCCCCTGGTGAATGAGGTGGGTGCCCTGGTGACAGAGGATATAAAGAAGGCAGAGGTACTGAAGGCCTTCTTTGCCTCTGTCTTTACTCCTGCAGACTCTCCCCAGGAGCCCCAGATCCCTGAAGCCCCAGAAGAAGCCAGGATGAAGGAGGAGTTTGCTTTGGTAGATGAGGATTGGGTTAGGGATCAGTTAAGCAAACTGGACACCCATAAATTGATGGGTCCGGATGGAATGTACCTGTGGGTGCTGAGGGAACTGGTGGAGGTTGTTGCTAGGCCACTCTCCATCATCTTTGGTAAGTTGTGGGCAACAGAAGAGGTGCCTAAGGACTGGAGGATAGCAAATGTCACTCCAGTCTACAAGAAGGGCAAGAAGGAGGACCCAGGTAACTGTAGACCAGTCAGCCTCACCTCCATCTCTGGAGGTGATGGAACAACTTGTTCTTGGCACTATCTCTAGGCATATCAAGATCATTAAGAGCAGTCGACATGGTTTTACCAAGGGGTAAAGTCCTGTTTAACCAACCTTATAGCCTTCTATCAGGAAGTAACTAGGTGGATAGATGATAGCAGGATGGTAGATGTGGTTTATCTTGATTTCAGTAAAGCATTTGAGACTGTCTCCCACAGCATCCTTGTAGATAAACTGAGGAAGTGTGCTCTTGATGGTCAGGTAGTGAGGTGGATCAAGAACTGGTTGAAAGGAAGAAGTCAGAGAGTTGTGGTCAATGGGGCAGAATCTAGTTGGAGGTCTGGAACTAGTGGAGTCCCTCAGGGGTCAGTACTGGGACTGGTGCTGTTCAGTATTTTCATCAGCAACCTGGATGAGGGAACCGAGTGTGCCCTCAGCAAGTTTGCTGATGACACTAAACTGGAAGGAGTGGCTGACACACCAGAAGGCTGTGCTGCCATTCAGCGAGACCTGGACAGGCTGGAGAAACCTGATGAAATTAAACAAGGTCAAGTGTAGAGTTTTGCATCTGGGGAAGAACAACCCCATGTACCAATACAGGTTGGGGGCTGACCTGCTGGACAGCAGTGTAGGAGAAAGGGACCTGGGGGTCCTGGTGGACAGGAGGATGACCATGAGCCAGCAATGTGCCCTTGTGGCCAAGAAGGCCAATGGCATCCTGGGATGTATTAGAAAGGGTGTGGTTAGTCGGTCAAGGGAGGTTCTCCTCCCCCTCTATTCTGCCTTGGTGAGGCCACATCTGGAATATTGTGTCCAGTTCTGGGCCCCTCATTCCAGAAGGACAGGGAACTGCTTATGAAGGGAGTGGAACATCTCCCTTATGAGGAAAGGCTGAGGGAGCTGGGTCTCTTTAGCTTGGAGAAGAGGAGACTGAGGGGCGACCTCATCAATGTTTACAAATATGTTAAGGGTGAGTGTCAGGAGGATGGAAACAGGCTTTTCTCAGTGATGTCTAGTGATAGGACAAGGGGCAATGGGTGCAAACTGGAACATAGGAGGTTCCACATAAACATCAGAAAAAACTTCTTTCCTGTGAGAGTGACAGAGCACTGGAACAGGCTGCCCAGAGAGGTTGTGGAGTCTCCTTTACTGGAGACATTCAAAACCTGCCTGGACACGTTCCTGTGTCATGTGCTCTAGCTACTCTCTCCTCAGAATTCAGCAGATCTTTCACAAAACTATCTCACTCCAAGACCTGTTTCCTGAGCAGCTAGCTCAGAATTAATCACTATGTCTGCAACAGAAGTGTTATTTTTTTTCCGTGTGCATTTTTTTCTGCTTATCTGCATCGATTTGAATCTTCCATTTTATTATCCTTCAGCAGTTGCTTTTGTATGTCCTACATGAAAGAACACTGGGAAATTCCTGCCCCTGCTCTAGATAGCTGAGGAAATGGTCCATAAGATGAACCACCCCTTGCCTCCCTGTACAGTCTCTGGGAAAGACTGAGTACTAGAAACCATTGGCTTGGCCTGAGTCAGACAGCAGGGAAAACGCTGAGGACTGATGCACATATTACATCTCATCCTGGCAGGGTTTGGGGTATGAGAGGCCTCTCCCTCCTCTTGGGATGGAAAGTCAGAAAACTGATGAAGTGTTTGAGTCCAGGCTTGAACAGGGGCTGGACAGGAGGAACTCCACAGGTCCCATCCAACTTAAATTATTCTACAGTCTGGAAAAAATTCGGGTGTGTGTTTGGAGAGGGTGGCACCTTTTAATTTATGCATTGACTATCAAGTTAATCACATTAATTACATTTATTTGTTATGCTGTTGAACAGTAGCCCTAATAAAGCTTAGCTGGGGGAAAAGGAGCAGAATGAATTGATAGTGCTTGTGCTTTTCAATATTATCTCTCCCATCACTGGATATTATATACTTTACAGCAAGTACCAAGGGGCACCTGAATAGATGATACAAGTAAAATCACTGGTAAATACTTTTGCATCAAGGCAGTTTCTAGCACTGCCTTTTTACCTGCATGTGGTTTTCTTTGCATGTTATGAGACATGACCCTGGAAAGCCTTTTTTTTTGCCTTTTTTTTTTCTTTTTTTGGGAGAAGCCCAAGGCCGTGCTCACTCAGCAGCTACCCTGCAACATTTGGCAGCAAGCTGAAGCACCAAACCTCCCAGCAGTAACTGCTGTCAGTCAAGCTGGAGGGTGTTCACCAGCACTATCTGAGAAGCATCTGCCCTTCAACTTCACACCAACGTTCTAATCTAGGAATATTTATGTGGATTCCTTTGTAATCATAACTGGGTTTCTATTTAATGTCTTGGTGATTTCACATTTAACTATGGATTTTAGCTCCTCAGGGAGTACTGCAGAGGAGCTGGCTGAGCTTTTCCATTTCTCCTGCTAATATTGATTTAGCATCTGGACTTTTTGGGGTCACTATACACAGACTTCCAGGTGGTAAGTGGTTTAAGATATCCCGGTGTGGCACATGACTGCAGCCACTTCCTCTAAGGCCTGCAGATCCCTCTGCCATCTCCATCCTCCTGCTCACTGCCACTTCTGTCCCAGACTGTGACTGCTCTGCAAAGGGCTCCTTGACACATCCTCAACCCTGGAGCCCTTCCTCCTCTTTCCAAGTTGTTCCTGATGCGTTCACTCAGTGCAGATTATTTTACAATGCCAAGCAGGTTCTCCTATAGGATCATGTCTCCCAGTCAGGGATTTCCTTGGCTTCTGCCCACAGCACTGCCTGTCACTGCCTACAGGCAGGAGACTTCTCACTTCTGCTCCACCCTCAGGTACTGCCTCTGCAAAGCCTTGTGATTACTGGTACAGACTCATGTTTTCTTCTCATGACAGAGTCCAAAATAAGAGAAAATCAGATTATTTTTGCACCTTGGGTGTTGGCCATGCACTTAACAGACCTGAAGTGAATTTTTTGCATGTGATTTTCTGCCCAGCAGGTTGATCTTGTGGGCGGAAACAGCATTTTAGTGTCCTCTTTTGAAAACTTGCAGCTTAAATTACACGTGAGTGACAGGTCTGAAGCAAAGGGGACCTGGCATTCTCAGCTCTCATTCATGAGTTGGGCTGCATTTTCTAGCTTCTAGTACTGAGAAAGAGAAGGAAAGATAAACTGTTTCCACAGCAGAGCGCGTAGAATTCAAAAACACTTTGTTTTCTTGCCACAAAAAAGGGTACATACATATGCAACACTTCCTATATATTGAAAAGAACTTTGGTTGGAGAGTGGTGTGGGTTGCTCATTCATGTGCTTTTCAGGGTCAAAAGTTTTTCATGCTATGCCAGAACTCCTGGATGCTGTCCCCATGGTTTAGGCTGTGTTGTCCCCTTGCTGATGTCCCACTCTGCTCCACCATGGATGGGAGCAACCCAGAGGGTTTGTGTGCCTGGGGTGAGCCCCACCAGCAGTGGTGCAGAGGTTTTGCAGCTGGTGACAGCTGCCTGCAGACACCCTATTAACGTCCTGAAAGTTGAGCATCTTCTCTGGGGTGTTGCAGATTCTGGTGGGTCTCCTTGGTGAGGCAGCAACACTGCCTTGTGTAGTGAGGAGGGGATGCTGAGATGGGGAGTGCACAGGCATCAAGGTGAGGCACTGAGCAGGTTGGATTAAAATTGTCCCCACTCTCACATTTTTTTTATGAAATTATAGCTACAAAGAGCAGGTCTTCTAAAATGCTTAAAACAGCCCTGTTTCCATCAGGGAAGGTGTGGGGGATTCAATGGGAGCAAGACCCAGCAGTGACACTTCCAAGGGGATGATCACTGCCTGCGTGGGAAGCAGGGGGGTGCTCAGAAAGAGCTGTAAAGGGCATTGGGAAAAGAACCTCCTGGAAAGGGAGGGGAGCAGCTGGGGCATTGTCCATCTGAGCTGCCACGGACAAGGGGAAGGAGGATGTGGGGAAGCCCAGTTGCAGAGGAATAAAGCAAATGGCAGGAGCAGGAGATGGGTCTAAAAACACTTCTAGGACAAGAGCAAGGGCCCTGACACTTGCCATAAACACTCTTTAAAATACATAATAACAATTGGCATTTCATAATGCTAATTCCAGTGGCTAATTGGGCAGAAATAAAAACATTTGCTGCATCTGAATCACCCAAATGCATAGAAAAAATATATTTAACTCCTTCAGGAAGCACAGATTTCACATTGATGCTGTCTCTCCAACACCTCTTCTGTGCCCTGCCTCCCCGTGGAGCACGCAGGGAAGTTTCTTAGCAGCACTTGTTCTCCCTGTGTGTCAGGGAAAGGAAAGCCGCCGGGAGCCCTGCTGTCCCCTCCCCATCCCCCTGTCTTGATGCTGCCCTATGGCCCAGAGCCCACCCAAGGCCCAAAGGGGCAGCAGGGATGCAGGTGCCTGTGCACATCAAGGGGAGTAGCTTTGTCTGGTGTCTGCTTGGTAGCTGCTTCATGGTAGCACCCTCCCTACAAGATTGCACTGCTTTGTGGTGGCTTTTTTAAATTATTTTTTTCTGTCAATGGGAGTAGCTATAGCACAGGGACATTGTGACATTGGCACTTGATGGCATTCAGGCTCCAAACCCTCCTGCAGCAGCATCAGGATCCCCATCATTTTGCAGGGCTAACAGATGGCTTTGCAGAAGACCCGCATGGGGGTAAGGAGTGATCTGCAGAGGTTGCTGATGGAGTGAAAACAAAGTTTTACACATGTCAGGCTGGGGCTCTGGACAAGGTAGACCTGATTCTTATCCTGGTGTTTTAGCAGGCAGAACAGATACCAAATTACAGTGCCTGAGAAAACCAGCAAAAATCGTGGGGGGAGTTTTACATGACATTTGCTGCTTCTTGGTTAAAAATAGCATGTATAGGTTCTAAGAGCAGCTTCAGAAAGGCAGAAGTTTGGAGTGAAAGGTAATGTATTTTATTAGAGAAACATATATAGCCGGAAAAAGGGCCAAGCTCTTCTCAAAGCTGTATTACTGCTGTACCATGATTCATTTATTGATATTCTTGCAATTTGAAAGGAGTCTGTTCAAGGCCCTCTGGAAATTGATTTGGATTTTGCCATTATTTGTGTTGGTGGTTGCTGCCTTATGAAAATACTTGATGACATTAGCCTTGCTCTTTAGTTGAGGACTGACTTCTTTCAGAAGGAAGGTGTTTCATGGCTGATTATACATGTTCTTTTGCACCAAATGACATCTGCTGTCATAATAGCTTCCATTTTTATTGCAATGTAACACAAATGATCCTAAATTGCTGAGAGATTTATAGAAGAGAACAAGATGTTTTTAAAACCTTATGTATGAAGTCTGTTATTCTGTCTTCTTTTAGAAAGTACTTTTTTATTATTTAATTTATCTCCTTGAAATTAATGGGAATATCAAGCTTTTCTGTTCATTGCAGGGGACCACTGACCAATGAAATGATGGACATTAGGTGGCTTCTTTGCTTCTCAGAAATGGAAAGGATGCAATTCTAAATACTTGGAGAAAAGCAGAGTCCCTCCCTCACCCTGCAAGTACAAATTCCAAAGGAGTTTAAAAAAAAATAGTTAGGTAAAAAAACACCTTCTTAGTCTAATCACTTTTTGCTTTCCTGGTTCCTTCATTTTCTCACTTATTCGTGGAGCTTTCCAAATTTTACAAGGCTTTGATTTTCCTAGAAGAAGTGAGAAAATCTTTTTGCCTCCCATATGAGCTTTATGATAAATCTGTCATACTCTGCCTGATGCATCATAAAGAAATGACACAAAAAAAAATTACAACCCATTCAGCACATACTGGCAGCCCTGGCATGAATTCAATTTGCCCACAGGTGGACAACTGAGTAACATAAAGCAGAGTTTATATATGCTCCTGACAATAGTTGAAGGCTCTCCTGGCACAGCCTGAAGGTTCATGACCCATAAATATTTCTCTCCTGGCAATTGCAATCTCAGCCTCCTGCTACAGCTGAACTTGTAAAAGCTGTAGACAGTCTATTGCTCTCCTGGGACTTACAGGCTCCCCTTGCAGATTTTTAAAGTATCAATCACAGGCATTATCTCATAAGGCTTACAGGTTACCAGCTGGTCTAAAGTGTAAAAGTGCTTCTTGTAGCTCTGGATAATGTAAATGCCAAGATTTTTAACTATTTCTGTTTATAGAATATGCAAGAAAATTACATTTTTATCCTTTAGAACTCAAAGTTTCTGTTAACAGGGTGTGGATCTGATCAGAGGGTCACCAGGCACATGTAAAGTCAGATTCTACCTACCCAAGAGTTGTTTTCACCATGCTTCAAACCTCTTGGAGAGGTTTCTGGTAGAGCTGACACTCCAAGAGGTGACCAGGCACGTGCTCCTGGCAGCAGGTGGCTTCCCTTAGTAGAACAGGCACCAACACACTGGTCTAATGGAAAAGGCAATGTAAAGAAACCCTGGCTTTTTTACAGATCAATCGGCTTATTTCAGATCGGTTGGCAGAGCTTTTTAAACACCCATCTGTTGGAAAGGGAACGAACCCTTCAATATGGAGAGCTTGCTATTCCACATTTTTAGTGTCTTTCATTTTGGGTCTGTTCCTTGCATTTGGTCTTGGCAGATTGAGGCTGCAGAGACATCTGTGACTTCAGTGTATTTATACATAGGAAATAAAAAGTCTTTGAGCTCAATTTCTCCATATGTCTCTTTCAGCTTTCTATTATTAGAAGGCAAACATCTTGGATGGGTTGCCAGCTAGCTATGTGCAGGGCTGCCAATTGTCCGTATTTCATATTCTAGGTGGCAGATATTTTCAGGCATGTATTTTGGTATCTTTAGGAACTGTCTGGTGAAAAGAAAAGGTCATTATTTCACTATTGGTTTATATGAATGAGTCATTAACTTTGATAAAACACATGGAGAACAGTCTGATTCACCTCTTGTCCTATGTCCTTTCAAGGGAAGGCAGAGAATGTTTTAATGCTCCTGACATTAGAAAATGTGGCACCTTCCTATGTTTGAAAGGAAAAAAAATCAGATGCTGATGTCCCCCCCCCATCATGCACCCCCAAAAGTAATGTTCTGCCCCTGAATGTGCAAACAGGAAAATGAGAGTTCGGGCAGGGGAATCTGGTACCTGTAGAGACTTTCCCAATTTATACTGCCTGTTCATATCCAGACCCAGAATGTTCCTCTTACTCCCTCTCCGAAGAGAAGGCACCATGTAGCCACAGGAGCAACAGCCCACAAAAGGAAAGAAACCAAATACCAATCATTTAAAAGATACATGAAAGTTGTATGGTAAATAATAAACTCAAGTACGTCAACTACCTTACCAACAAGATTTTAGGGCCTTACTGGGAGCATGAGGACACTGTTCCAGCTCTTGCCTTGGTATTTACTGTATCCAAAAACTGAATTCACACAAGAGAACATAATGAGGAATGTATCACTTGATTTTCCTTAGGTTAAGAGCCAGCAGACCCAGGATACAAACAGTGGTCTGTCAGTGTCAGAACAACTGTGCCATGTACTAGAAGTACACCAAGTTCCCCAACCTGTGCCATGCACAAGTGCAGTGAGACCTTCTATTAAAATGATCTTTCAAAACCAGGCAGTCTTTTAAAACTCTGTATTTGGCTTAAATTCAGTTCACGTGCTGAGGCTGAGCTCTTGGGGTGCCCTGGTGTCCCCGTGCTGCAGAAGGGCATGGCCAGGCACTGTTCAAAAGCCGGAATGCTGCAGCCCTCCCCTCTCCTCCCCCTCCACACCAGAGGCATCTGGTAGGGCTTGGAGGAGGGTTAAATGAGCTTTTTCCTCCTGAGAAAGCCTCTCCTTACTAAGGTAATAAATCACTGCCTAGCAGTGACACTAATGCACAGAAAATGCACTACTTGTGTGTTTAGGCATTAAATACTGATTCTGTGAGAACTGTGCTACGAGGATGCTTGAAGGAGCAATTTGAGATGAGGATTGTCCCAGTGACAGGTGCTGTGACATCTCAACCTGCCCATGGGGCTCAGGGGGTGAAACGGGTGGCAAAGGTGGAACAGTATTATTTCCATTTTAACAGTAATGCTAATGCACCATCTTGCCCAAGTTCACCTGGGAAATTGAAAAGCACTGATGGATAAAAAGATAGGCAGTGAGCTGATTTTGTGATGAAAATGTTTGCCCTCTGGAGCTAGATGCCTCTGAGACCCTCCAACCTCCAGTGCCCATGAGTGCTCCAGGTTTGTCTCTGGATCTCTGGATTAAAGCCTCTATCTCCTCTCTCTCAGTTCAAAATGTTGGCTGATTGACTCCTTTTTCTTCCAGCATAAATTTGATAGGAAATTATGCATCAAGCTCAGCAGAAGCCTTCTGGTTCCCCCTGGGATGCCTGCTGGATGTCCCAGCAGGAGCAGAGAGTTTTCTGCAGAGATGTATAGAAAGAGGGAATAATTGCTGGAAAGAGCTTCCATAAAAGAAGCACAAGGCTCATCAGAGAAGGTGGTTGTGAAATAGTCTAATGTGGCCCAGAAACTCCGGAGCCCCTTGCTGGGGGACCAAAAGCAGCTCCAATCCAGTGCTGTAACACACCCACACATCTCAGGTGTGGAATGCAGAGATGGAGGGGACTGGCCCCAGGCTGCTCCTGAAACAGGAGGTACTGTGTACCACCTGAGGCAGGCTCCTGGCTTCTCCTGATAATCTCTAAAGAAATGACTGGTTAAAAAACAAACAAACAAACAAACAACAATATCATTGAACCCCTGAAATCTTTGGGTTTTGACTCTGGCCTACTGTGGGTACTGCCAATGGCTCCTTGCTTTTCTAGAGGGTTTATACACTGCTTTAGCCCCAGGACCACTGCTTGGATGTAGTGGATCTGCAGTGCTGTTTCCTTCCCTTTGCAGTGCTATGTCCACAGCCTCTTGCATATCTGAATATAAATACAGACATAGCAGTGAGTTGACTCATTTCAGCTGTTTTCCTTTAGCCTTGAAATATAAGCAAATAAGTATTCTGTTAGTTAAGACCGAGCTGATATGGCAGGAGTGAATGTCATGCTCTTTCACAGTGCTGTTGCATCTGCAGAGCCCTGGACAATGAAGGAGGTGGCAGACTTTGTGATTTCCAGAAGACCAGGTGTCCCTGCGTTCCCATGTGAAGGACTCCTGCACTGATCAATGAAGTGGTGCGAGACTCACCCTGAATGTGTGTGTGCTTCAGGTTTAGGGTAGTGCCAGGCATAGCCCATGCCTCACAGTTCCTCTGCATGAGCTGTTAAACTTTGCGTGGAAGTTCAGCACCTCAAGACTTGCCACATCTGATGCTTGAGTGGGCTGCCTGTGAAGGCAAATAGGCAACGTATGTGCCACACAGTTCGTCTGCAAGGCATCCAGATGTTCTACACTGTGCCTGTTGCCTTCAAATTCCACCTCCCCATGGGTGCCCCCTCCCTGGAAGTGTTCAAGGAGAGGCTGGGTGAGGCTTTGAGTAACTTGGTCTAGTGGATCTTCAGGTGTCACTGCTGAGGAAACCTGGGTGACATGACCTGCAATCAAACTGAGCTGCAATTAACTAGCAGATTCAAAAGTCACCGTGGTGTGTACACTAGTGCCCTTCCTGCTGCTGGGCAGTGACCAGCCAGAGCCACCCCAGCATATCTGAACAGTCCATCTGAACAGGTGAAGGGGTGGGAGTATGAGGAAAGGTGCCGGCAGTGGTGTGTTTTGGGTTTTGGAACAAGAGGAGAGGCTTGCCACACTGTGGGGACACATGGTGGGGGGACCAAGGATGTTGTGATGGTATGAATAACAGATGGGTTTATCAGACTGGGGAGTTGTAGATGACAGAGTATGGAGATCCAAGGGATACCTGCTTTTTTAGGTTCTGCTCTGCAAGGAAGACCTGAGAAGTCCATTATGCCAGAAGAGTCTGCACAGATTACAATGATAACACAGACAATTAATACAAGCCCTTACCTACTAGTAGTGCTTAATAATGAAAATATCCTACTGTGTGCACTAATAGCATCTAATAGTAGTAAGTTAATAACATTCGGGTTTTTAATAGTAGACTAAGGACATCTGATTTATAATCTGAAAATAGCTTACACCCTGTTGCTTTGTAACATCTACTGCTCACACATGTCTGAAGCTGAGCGGAATATATTTCTTTTTTAGCTTGTTATCCTTGGTGGAGGCATGAGCAAACACAATGAGCTTCCTAATACATTTAGTAGTGGCCATATGGTTTAATAGACCAAGGCCACACATCTGGTAAAGTAGAACAATTGAAATGGAAAAAAGGGTGGAAAAATACCAGCCAAATAAACAAACATGCCATGTTTTGGTCTGCTGAGGAGGGATATACTCCTGAAATGGAGCATCAGGCTGTTCTCTTTGAATTCAGGATCTCTGCTCATCCTTCACTCAGGTGCTAATGCACTTGGCTGCAGAAGGTGACACATGTCCTGGGCCTTGACATTTGGCCTGGGCTTTTGCAGTGCAAGAGGCAAAGAAGCCTTGGTGTGGGAGTGGAGGGTCTCTGGCTCTGTTCATAGCTGGTGGGTTGCCATCTGCAGGATGTGACTTCCCCTGCTCTTCTGCAAGATGTGACTTCCCCTGCTCTTCTGCAAGATGTAGATGGATTCTCCTTGTCAGCTGATGTCACTCAAGTTTGTTGCAGTTCATGGCCATGCACAAAGGATCTGTGGGATGAGGTGTCTGCTGGACACCAGGACCAAGGTGCAGACAGCCCATGGGGAATGCCTCCTCAAATCTTTTCACTGTTTCTAGGGGGAAACAAGTGTTCCACAGCTCCAGTCTGCTTTTATGTCCCCATCCCTCCTATGGAAACCATAGTGGGTGGGTGGATTGGAATATATGCCAGGTTTGTTTAGGTAGGGGCCAAATTATAATGGAGAGATTTCTAACACCTTTCAGGCTGGAAACATTTTAGTCTCCCAACTTAGAAACAGCACAGTGATGTTCAGCACTCTTTTCCCCTGGTATGGAATATGGGTCTCAGTAAAAGATGCTGTTGAGCTGGTTTTGAGATGATGCAGCCCCTGCTGTAGCTGAGATGAAAGCCTCTCCTACATCCCTTCAGAGACCAGCCTGAGCCTTCTGAGGGACTTCCACTGGTACAGATGTGGTCTCTGCTACTGGTGGTTTTTGTCAGGGAAACTTTGTGAGATGATCTGGACTATAGTAATTCCACCTGCCAGACATGATAATGGGTCCATTGCTCTCGTGGTAGATGTTGAAATGATCCAACCTTGCCCACTTTTTCTCAGCCATGTTCAGTACAGGCCCAAAGATCTGCTGTGTTGCAGGATGACCCCAGGGTTAACTCTCCTGCACTGGTATGATGCACTGAAGTCAGTCAGACAAAGTCATCAGCAGTCCAGTCCTGTCCTCAAGCTGAAGCTACTGGTTCACTCTGCTTTTTAAACATTTCTGTAGCTGCAGCCACTGCTTTAGGCTAATTAACAGCTGGGACAAGATGCACAATTAAGTATTTCCCAGCTATGCCATGCCACTATATACTGTCTGTAATGTTCAGTAATTGTGACTAATTTCTCACTCACAGAAGGTACATTCAAGATTTGCAGCAAGAAGCAAAAGGTAACAGTCCACCAGAAGCTCTGTGGTCAAATCTGCAATGCTTGTACGGATGTGTTATTGTATCATACTTGATTTTTCCCTTTCCTTGGGTGGGGAAGAGAGCTTTGTTAAGCTAGTTTTAACTTGTAAGGGGCTGAAAACCAGATAGCTTGCTTTGCATTATGTGGGCTCAGTAGAAGAATAAATGTTATTATGACCTTGAAAAAAAACAGTGGCTTCTGTCTGCTAGGTCAGGAAGTACAGTAGCAGACCAAAAATAATCAGGGGACTAATTCTCCAGCTAATTAAAGACTTGAAAATATAATTTCATATTGTGATTGTTTGCAATTAGCCACAGATGCTACTGATCACTTGCTGTGTGATTATTTTTCCATGAATATACTAAGAAATGCATTTTAAAGTAAAATCAGCCAAAGGCCTAGAAATTAGGGTTAGATTTGATGAAACTCCAGCTTTCGTGTATCAAGAACTATCAACTAAAGAAAATTGTCTTGAATTTCTTCAGGATGACACACATGTTGCATATTCATATGTTTTATGGTTTATACACCACTATGTCTAAGCTAGTACTGACTTCAGAGTTCTAAAGCTGGTGGACAGGAACATGCACTTCCAGGAGGGAATATTTTCATCCTAAGAGAAGTGGGAAAAGACTCTCTTGGTGATGGCTGTTGGTCTGCATCAAGCTGCCCTAGGGCCAATATTCATGCATGTGCAATCACGTGAAACAGTTCAGACGTTTGCAGGCGAGTTGGTAACTTCACAGGAATTTCAAGAGTAAGATCCTGAAATAATTCCTCTTCCTGAGTCCAACCCTTTCTCCTCCTATTAAGCTAATGAAGTAGCTTAACAGGAGTCAGATGGAGAGGACCAAACACCTGGTAGAACAGAACAAGCCCAGCCTGAGTGTGTAAAAGCACAGTGCAGTTGCCATTGTCTTTCCCATCCTCTGTCGTGGTCAGGCCATGGCCAGACCTCACTCTCTGTGTGCAGCTTCACATCAGCAGCAGGACAAGGCACTCCTGACAAACATGCTTCTGCGGGGCAATGAGCACACTTCTTTCTATTCTTAGGACAAATAAAGATGATACAGATAAAATATTTCACTATGTAGTTTCCTGAGTGATAAAATTTCATCCCTAAGCTTAATAGCACAGGTCCCTGCAGAATTGGCTTGGCACAGAAAGTCAATAGTGACAAATGTAATACTAGATCATTGTTGCAGGGGACAAAACCCTCCATCTGGAGGGGAAAGACTAGATGGTCTCAATAGGTTTTTCACAACTAACTCTTCAGATTGATTGTAAAACGTGTCTCTAGACACTGGCTTGTCATCATTACTTAACATTACAGAATTAACTGCATATATTTGCATTTAGGTCTTTTGGTTTAAAGGAGTAGGTAGGTATACAAAAGCATGAAGTAAGATTCATAGCAGCTGTATATCCTACATGTGACTCCAGGGTAATTTTCTGTCCTTTCACCTTCAAAAAATTCTCCATGAATCTGGAGATTCTGGTAGAGAATATCTGTCTTTAATGTTTTTAAATTTTTTTAGAGACAATTTTCTTTCCTTTCTGTGCTTTTTATGTTAAGTTTTACTCATCTCTACTGTATTTGAAAGAAGTTATCCATCTTCTGTGGGCTTCTATCAAGTTGTTAATGTGACATTCACCTGAACAAAATGTAGCTCTTCTAACATTATTGTCATGGCAGACCTTGGGGAGAAACTTCATTATCCTCTATGCACCAGCTGAGTGGACACTTTTCTCTTGGGCTGATGGTGCTGATATTTTCCAGTAGCAGTTTTCTAGATTAATGGCAGTGTCTTGGAGGCAGAGGGACTGCTGGAGCACGGTTACATTAATGAATTATGTCATAGGTAGTGTTAAAAAGCCTTCAGGATACAAATTGTTGGTAGCAACCAGAACTAATTTGGTGTCCTAAGAATAATGTTCCTATGGGCTCTGACCATTGGTCTGAGGAAATAACATAGGAGAACAGGGGCCAAACAAATATCTTGCTCCTGGCAAAGTTTTCCTCAAGGCAGGAAAGATCAGAGCATGGTGCTAATGCAGCACTTCTGCTCCTGGCACCTCAACTAGCTTAGGATAAATGCCAGTATCTTCCCACCTCCCTCCACTCCACAGTATCACACAACCACAGACCTATACTCACTTCTCACCAGCGATGGAGTTTTCAGATGTTTCTAGTCCTTCCACAGCCACTGTTGCTGCTGTGCTGGTGGGATGAGGTCTGGATGCTGTTCCTCATGGCGCTGGCCCACAGCCTGGTGTTCTTGCCCAGGCTTCCATGTGTGTAGCAGTCCAAAACCTTGGCAGTGAGAAAGAAACCTCTCCCTGGAGGTTACAGCACTTGATGAGCAAGCTGCATGGTCCCCAGCTGCCATGGCCACCTGATAGGTGTGCCTGTGGCCACCCCTCATATCAAGGAGGTCACAGATTACACCAGTGCTTGTAAGTTCACAGTTGAAAGGGGAAGCAGTGAAGTGGAAATTCTCCATGAGGATGTGAGGCTCTTCTGACTCTCTAGCATGAGCACATCACTCGCTGCTAGTCTAAGAAGGGGAAAATATTTGTATAAACACTAAGGGTTATGACTTGCATATTTGCCAAAATACTAGTTACCAAACTTGCATGAGTGTCAACATTTTGAACACGTGCTTTGCAGACCAGCTGCACTCCATCCATGCCAACCTTGCACAGCCTGTTAGTCATCACCTGAGGGCAAAACATGGGTCACTGGCCAGGAGAAGTGAGTCTTTGTTTGCCTAATGAGATGTATGAAGTGGTGGCTCCCCTCCTGGTTTGCCCGAGCTGTGAGGCGTTGTGACACCGTCCTGCTCCAGGCACGGTCCATGGTGAGGCAGAGAGAGACTGTGCTGGGGAAGCGAGTAGAGGCAGACAGGGAGAGGAAAATACAGCAAAGTGGAGCAAGACAAAGGACATGGGGGCATATGGGGGGGAAAGACAGAAGGAAGAGGGGACAAAACGAAAACAAATTTTGGGCAGCCATGGAGAGGAGGTGAAGGCAGATCTGGGACACATGCGAGGCAATTAACCAACCACAATATTGTTAAATCTGAGCCTTAAGTGCTTTCACTGCTTTTGTGTGTTGTGCATCACTTCTGGACTCTGGAGATGACACCAGTGTTGCTTTATTGTCCCAGAGGCCATTTTACTTTTTTCACTTCCTCTCTTCTCCCCCCACTCCTGGATTTTAAATAGGCCAAGTATGACTATTGATTAATGGGGAGAATGGAAGGTGGAGAACCTTTATGGGCTATTAACCTTAACGAGGGTAATAACTAAGGGATAAGTCCACGCATGTTCTGCAGAAGTGAGTGCCTGAAAGCTGCTCGATATTTCACATGTGACAGAGATGAAGTCGTGAGCAGCATTAACATGAAATAGCTCCAACACAGCTGGGTCAGGGATAAATCTGCACACAGCAACATCCAGTACAGCCTTGCTAACCTGAACACACACTGACTGGTCGTAAGAGGAAAGATGAACCAGAGACACTGACAATTACTTAAGTAAAAATTGTCCCTGTGTGGGTAAAACCCTTTGCTTAAAATGCAAACAATTTGCAATTCAAATAAACAAGCAGCTTTGGGGCACATTAGCAACATCCATATGCTATTCTACATTACTGCCAGGACTCCTTGCTTAATAAGGGTCGAATGGCCACAGATGTTGGCTTCATTTTAATAATGTGCAAAAGCCATTTTATTTCTATTTGCTTGCATGGGTTAACAGATTTTTAAGATCTCCTACAGCATTTTCAGCAGGACTTGTGATGTGTTATTAGGATGGAAATAAAACCCTGGAAAAAATCAGACTTTGCATTCCATGTGTGCTTCTATGAGCTCAGCTGGGTTTTTTTAGACATATATAAAGGCAGTTTTTGCTTTTGTATTTACAGTTCTTAATTTCCATCAAAGTAATTAGCTTTATATCCCATTGAAGACACAATGTAATTTACCCTGCAGGAAGCAGGGAAATAGGAATATTCCTAAATTCTAGTTAAGAATTTATCATGGGAAGACCAAACAACAGCACTGTTGGGCATTAGTGCTGTTTCTTTAAGTAGCCATGTTCAGTGTTTTGGTTGGCTTGTAAACCTTGACCCATCATGACTGAGGCAAGGTTGGCCCCAGGCACCCCATAAGCAATGGGGTGACCCAGACACCTCCAGGGACAGTTCATGGTGCTGCATCATGGGGCTACACTTCTCCCCCGAGAGCTGTGGTGCATCCCCTGCCTGCACCCCTGGTACCACAGTCCAGGTGCCTTTCTCAAGCTGCTGAACCCCTGTTCCCTCACCCAGACCTGAATGGCTGGTGACTGAATGCCTGCCCTCTCCTGTGCAGGCATAGGTATCCAGGAATCTGTCTTCTCTGAGGGGCTGCCTTTCTTACAGGAATTTTGGGTTAATTTCCAGTGTTAGGTGAGATGATGAGCAGTATCATCATCCATGGTAGATCCTGCTCTTTGATGAGCTTTCTACTGTGTGTAGTTAAATAAGTTTGCTTTATGTAATTAAATAGGTTAAATATCTTACAACACCTTGTTAGCTTGTTTTCCAGCTCCTGCTGTGGCAGCTGGCAGGCACAACATGCTGTGCATGCAGCGCTCAGCTTAAAACCAATCAGAGTAATGGTGAAAATGACACAAAGAAAATGAGCCTCGTTGTACATTTGTGCATCTGATCCGCTTCAGAGACTGTGTAAAGTTGCTGACATGTCCCTAGGATTTTCTAAGCACAAGTTGTCCTGACCTCCCTTGAAAAACTTGAAGGTTCTGTTCTGTTCAAGGTGCTCCCGTGAGCTGAAGACGCCTCGCTCTGTCAGTACACGAGCTGCTTCTATGCACCCTGGCCATCTGTTTCCTAATGATTACGTCTAGCCTGGGTTAGTCTGCTCTTTTAGGGCACGTCACAATGGGAGAGCCAAAGTCATAACACGGGCTTTTCAAAGATGGTTTCATGGCTACTATAGCCAATAGCCAGACCCACAGAGTCTGGGCTAGCTGTCTACTGGGAGGCTGGGAGAGCAGGGTGGGAAGCTCCTCTTACACCCTGTGCTGCAGGGACCTGCACTGCTGTAGTTGTGCTAGGAGGGAAGAAATTGCTTTTCCTCCCTATCTTTCCCAGTCTGCAGATCCACAACACCCTCCTGTTTCTGAGTTTAGGGGGAAAATGATATCTAGGTGCTCAATTTGCTTTTACTCGTAAGTCCTTTTTTCACCATCCTTTTTTACCAGCTGATGATAAATCATGATGGGATGAAGATACATGTTGTCACTCCCCTTCTCAGGTGATTCCCTCTCCCCATGGGGTAATGAGCATAGCCAGCAGTGGTGCTTTATCCTCACTCTGTCTTCTGAGATTATCTTTAAAATCAATCACTTTACAAGCATCTGAAAAGCAGCTCATCAGCTCTCTGTAACCTGCCTAGCACCAGGTGAGCAGGGATTGCAGAGTCATGCCCTAAATTAAGATGATTTGCTTTCAAATAAAATCTCACTAAACTGGAGTGCATAAACTGCCTGGTGAACTTTGGATTCAAATCTTGAAAAAGCTGCTTCCTTAATTATACTGTTAACTTATGATGCTTTAATTTTCCAGGTACCTTATTTCTGACACCGAGAATGTCTAAACAAGCCTCCATTCACAGAAAAAAAAAAAAATTCCATTTGATTTTTTTCCTGTAGGTAATTTATTTGAAGGTTCTTAGAGTTTGTTTAGTTCTATCAGTAAATTAAATAAACCCTATTATCTTATTTGTGGTTTATTAGCTTTTTTTAATTTCTTTTTTTAAATTTCTTTTCGGTCTAAAAATACCTGCTTCTAGGTTATACCACAGTTCATGAAAGAACTGAAATACATCAGTAATACACCCTGAGCTTCCCAATCACACTGGGGTTTCAGCTACCAACCTGAGTGGATGTTGAACCTCCCTTTGGTAGCTTCTATTTGCAGGTTTAATAAAACACCTAGGACTACTTCTGAGAAGGCTGAGCAGGATGTGGTGCACAAAGAGTTTTCCAAGCAAGGAGCATGCAAGCACCATGATCCAAACCCATGTGCATCTTTTATTTAATGGAGAGACGTTTTGTGCCCCACCCGACGTGCTCTATTGCTGCCATCAGTGCTATTTCTTCTAGACACTTTTGCTCTCTGTTTAAGGTCATCCTTGCCGTACTTGCTGAGTTTTACTCCTCTTCCCCCTCTGAAAAGAGGAATACAGCAAAGTACACGAGACAACTTATAGGAGAGCTTTTGCTACACCTAGTGGCAGAACCTTCGAAGGGCCTGGAAAAATAAAGCAGTTTAGCAAGTGTCTGTTTACTTTTGTTTTTCATTGCAAAGCTCTAATATTATTGCCTGGTACGGCTTTTCTAGGTCCTGGCTGCCATTTGAGACAGTAATGGTCTGGACTGGCTGAGAACTTGATTCAGACAAAATTACTGCTGAAAGCAGAGAAAAGATAGATTGGCAGAGGGTGGAGGGGAAAACAGCTCCAGAACCCCACAGCTTTCATCCATCCCAGTGCAGTGCCCAGGAGGCATCCAGGAATAGTGAGAATTCACCCAAATTGCAGGAGGTTTTGCACCAACCCTTCCCTGCACTTAGGCAACTGCTTACAGACCACCATGGGTGGTCATGCATCCCTCAAGAGGGGAATGGAGAACATAAGCGTGACTCCATGTTTACAGCAAGGATGTTTGCTCAGGGACTGAATGTCTGGATTCCTGTTCTTCCCACCATTTTTGTAGGCAAACTGAGGAGCACACGTGGGGGACTGAGAATCACCTAGGACTTGCTGGAGGAGTGAAGACGTAGGGCCAAATACCACAAGGCTGGGATGTGGGCCAGTCCTAGCCTAATGCTTGCAGGTGAGATGTAGAACATGGACCTGTTTGAGTTAGTCCAGTGGAGGGCCACAAAGATTATTAGAGGGCTGGAACAGCTCTCCTACAAAGACAGGCTCAGAGAGTTCGGACTGTTCAGCCTGGGGAAGAGAAGAATCGAGGGAGACCTCATAGCTGCCTTCCAGTACCTGAAGAAGCTACAGGAAAGCTGAGGATGGATTTTACAAGGGCTTGTAGTGATAGAACAAGGGATAATAGTTTTAAACTTGAAGAGAGGAGATGTAGATTAGACATCAGGAAGAAATTCTCTACTGTGTGAGTGGTGACACAGTGGAACAGATTGTCCAGAGAAGCTGTGGATGCACCTTCCATGGAAGCATTTAAGGCCAGGTTGGATGGGGCTTTGAGCAACCTGATCTAGTGGAAGATGTCTCTGCCCATGGAAGGAAGGTTGGAACTAGATGATCTTTAAGGTCTCTTCCAACCCAAACAGTTCTATAACTCTACAATGATATGATTCTATGATTCACCTGCTCCTGGAGCACAAGCCAGCAGACCAGCCACAGGAAGAGAGGATGTGCTGGCAGCCTGGCTATATTTGCTTGGTTACTTGGTGTGCTTTTCCTGCCTGGGACTTAATGCAGGTGGCCTCATTGAGGTTCCCTTGCAGCAGCCTGCTTGGGCTGTGCAGGCTGGAGGACCTCACCCTTGTCAGGGGAAAAGCTGGGGGAGAGACAAAGACCTGGAGTAAGATAGTGAGGCAGGAATATTGTGAAAATGGAGGATGAGGTAGATTTCAGCTCCAGCAATTCATACTTGCACTATTGTTTCAGTTCAAAAAGATCCATGACGGACAGAGTATCCATCCCTGTTCTTTACCACCAGTGTGAAAACAAAGGAGCAGAAAAAGATCTGTAACTTTCTTAAGCTACAAGTTATGATTTGAGAAGATAAGGTTTCTAGTGTCAGGAATTATTTCTACATGAGAAGCCTGATCTGATCCCATAATATATGGTGAAAATCACTCCATTGCTCTCAGAGCTCTTCGATCAGTCCCATGCTGGGCAGCCTCTCTGATGCCTGGAGTTCACTCCAGAGTAAAGAGGTTGTCCAGAGATAACACCCTGTCAAAGTACTCTGAGGAGCATTAGAGGGTTTTTTTTAGAAGCAAACATTAAAGAGCTCAGTAGCTCTTACAAGCAAAAACATTTTGAAAGGAAAACAAACCAAATGGAGCATTAAAAAGGTTATTTTTCCCTATTTATTTGGGTCTGCTTCTTTCAGGTGCTTAAGGTTTGGCATAAGCTGCAATTTTTTAAATGATGGTTTGTGCCTCATTTCTATGCATGAAATACGAGGACCAGACACGTATCCTTTGGAAAGGAGACCTACATTTGCTGCCTACATGTTAACTACCTTTTTAAAAATGTCACTCTATTTCATGTCTCTCTGCCCTGTGCTGAGGTTGATGGCCATGTGTGGAAAAGAGATAACTAGTTTCTCCAGTCTCCAGATTAGCACAGAAGATTAAACATGTCTGGCTTATAAAGGTTTCCCAGCTTCTTCCCTGAGTGGCACGAGTGCCTTCCCAGCCTTCTTGGAATTAGGGCTCTCTGTGCATTGCTGCTGGCCAAGCGGGAGCTCCAGCCCAGAGCAGCAAGCAGCACTTCTCACCACCTTGTGCTCCAAACCTCCAAGCAAGCCTGGACAACCTGGAGGTAAAAACACAACTGGTTGAACAGGAAGAAAGGAGAAAATTCAGGACAAGCTTAAACCCTTTTGTTTACTTGTTTCTACACTCATGACTTGCTAATTCTCCGCCATCTGGCTGCTGGGACTCTTCTGTGCTAGCTAAGGCATTTACCAGGTATTTGGGGGATAATTAGGAAAAATTCTTGGTTTTACTCAAAACCTTGTTCACTTGCTTCAGTGGTCATTTGAAATGTAATTTAGAACTATCAAAGAGGCATTGGCATAGCAAAAATGGCAATAGCAGCTTGTTGGGTGGCAGGACATTAAGTTATTCAGGTTTTCTTTCTAAAAATTAGGAAACTAAAAGTAGAAAATAAGAGAATACAAAGGTTCTGTACTTTTCAGTTACGTTAAGTCCTGTAAAAAGTAAACCACTACTTTTCATGATGCAGAAGAGGGATAGGATAGTATAGGATCCATTCATTGCCTTTCTGCCTTTAGTGCTTTTGCTAGATGTAAGATAATCTAATATAGAATATAAAAATGATGCCTTTTAAAAGTAAAATACATACTTAGATAATTTTAAAATTCCCTTTGGCCTTTATGCTACCTTCAATCACTGATACCTAACCAGACTATCTCAGACCCAGTTCCCCAAATCCAGAAGATCGCTGCTGGTCCAGCTGCACCATCCCAGGGACAGACTGACATCTGTCCAGACAGTCTGAATTCTGGCATTTCCTAATTCCTGAGCACTTGATGTTTCAACCTTAGCTATCTTTCTAGCATAAACTTCCATACATGTAACATGAGATAATTTCTATGAATGTGACTGCCCCAAAAGACACATATAGTCCTTACCACTGTAGAAGTGCACACGAAATCACCGGGACTGACTTGGCAGAAGTCCAGGAGAAGCAGGACAGGCGTTCCTCATGTGTTCTTCATGCCCCCAAGACAGATCACCTCCTCATGTCTTAAGCAGCTGGCAATTTCTCCTCCTGGTTTTGTGTGTAGCGATGGAGCCATGTGGCCCCATCTGACCATCTTCTAGGCAGTGTCATCATCAGGAGACATTGTCCTGGATGGGGATTGTGAATGAAGATGATCACTGTGAGGAAATCAGAAGGAACTGGTATCCCTAGGGAGCAAGTTAAGAGAGAAATTGGTCTCTGCTTCTGTTTATATTGCATAACCCTATGTTTTTAATATGAGGGGTTTTTTTTTAATTAGGTCTGCCAAGGTTTTTCCTTATTAACAGTATTACTTATCTCAGAGCTTGAGTTACTATTAGCAATTTTGTATTCTGCAGTTGGTACTTTTCTTGGCTATCACTATCAGCATTTTTATTTCAAAATCCTTCAGGATAATCTGAGATGCTGGGAAAGACATCTGGCATTCCCTTATGTCCCTCGAGGGAGGTTCTAGATTGCTCATTTTTGTTTTAATTGCTATTTTGTAGCCATATATTTCTAGATTACTTCCTATGGACCTATTCCCATATAATAAAGTCATTCTTGTAGACAATCCAGGCACAGTGGTACAGTACAAACCAGATCTGCCCAGAGGTTTATTACTGTGAATAAGAAGTGGAGAAATAACAGCGTTGTGGTTTGGGCCCAACACGACAACAAAAGGAACAGCCCCATGGCTGCTCACTCAACCTCCCCTCCCCCCACACACACTCTGGGATGAGGACAAAGCTCCTGGGTGGAGACAATGGACAAGGAGGGTTCTTCACCAATTAAGGTCCTGGGCAAAAGAGACTCAACTTGGGGAAAAAATAAGAATTTAATTTCACACTAATCTAATACAAGAAGAGGACACAGACAACACAAAGAGCAGGGCTTGCATATGTTACCCCACCCCTCCCTTCTTCCTGGGCCCAAATCACTTTGTTCCCGGTTTCTCTCCCTCCTTCCCCACAGCGGCACAGGGGGACAGGGGATGGGGTTTAGAGTCAGTTCACAGGCTGGTGATTCCTGCTGCTCCTTCCTCCTCAGGAAGAAGGATTCCTTACAGTCCTTCCCTGCTTCCCCACGGGGTCCCTCCCATGGGAGAGAGTCCTCCACAAACCTCTCCTTCATGAGTCTTTCCCACGAGGTCCGGAGCTGCTCCAGCCTGGGCTTCCCACAGGGTCACAGGCTGCTTTGGGAACAAACTCCCCTGGCCCGGGGTCTTCCAAAGCTGCGCAATCAGAGTCCACAGGCAGCAAATCCTCTGGCCCCAGAATCCAAGTCCACTGGCCAAGTTCACCCCTCCTGGCGCCTTCAGGGAATGTTCCACCTCGTTCCTCCACGAGTGCAGGGGAACAGCTGCCATCTCGCCATGGGTTGCAGGGAAACTTCTGCCAGGGCACCTTCTTCCCCTTCTTCCTCACCAACCACCAGCACCGCTCTCCTTCCCCAGCACCAATCTCCTCCCACTAAGTGCCTCTCTCCTCAGGTGTTACAGCTGTTCTTTCATATGTTAATGGCTGAGGTGCATCTATTGTCCCTCTAATGGCTCCTTGGCTGGTTTTGGAGCAGGGGGAGCTTCTCAGCTTCTTACCCAAACCACTCCTGTGGCACTTCCTCCACTACCAGAAAACCCACCAAACCAAACCAGAACATACAGGCATTTATATATATATGCAAAGCCTTAATAGTTAATCATGTTTTTCCAGGAGCAGAGGGACTAAAAATAGTTTCTGTGGAGGAAGCTCCCTCACAGCCACCTCAGGTGCCCTCCCAGCTCCCACATCATGCTGTCCACCTTGCAGCCCACCTCTATGTCCTGCCCATGTGGCAGCAGGCGCTGGAGATTCTGTGGAGCAACATCTCTTCAGATTGCCCAGATGGTGGAGATGTTGCCTCAGCTGCTGGCCGCTGCCTCTCGGGAGAGATGGGTCTGAATTACACAGGAATCTCCGTCTCTGCATGCACCAGTATATCTTTCCAGTTCCCAGGCACTGACCATCAGTAAATTTGTGAGATTTAGACCTTTAATGTCTCTGTATAACTATGGAGTTGGATTCCAAGAGGCTGAAGGTATTGAATGGCTACCTGGAGGTCAGAACCCACCTGAAGTTGACTGTCTGAGCTCTGAGTTCCCTCATCAGCACAGAGAAAAAAAGAGGCACTTCTAGATGCCTGCCTCAACTCTTGCTCAGCATCCTTGTTCATGTACCAGAACCACTGGATCCAGTGACCATCTTTCAGATGACTGCAGTTCAGTGAAGCAACACCTTGATGAAATGCATGAAATTCCACCAGGCTCATCCTCCATGTGGTTTGAACTTGTTTGAACACATCTTGTTTGAATAAGTCTGTTCCCCAGGCTCCAGGAATCATTTCTGCGGTTTGAGGCTCAGTTTTTTTCCTATGATGACAGATTTTATTCCTTCTGGTGTGGAGCCTCTCCCTTCCAAGCTGTCTTTCTGACAGGGAAACAAATATCAGAAGGAATGTTGATGTTTTGTGTTCAACAACCAGACCACTGAAAATAAGCCAAATACTCTCCACCCACTTCCTTTCATTTCTCAGATCTTTTAGTTTTTACCCTTTCTCCTTAATCGGCCTCTGCTGATCCCACTGGCTCCGAAGAGTTGATGAGAAATGAAGCTGTGGGGCAGCCCAGAAGCGCTTTGACAAGATTGCAAAGTGGTTTCAGGACTGAAATAGCAGCAGCTGCTTCAGATCAGGAGCTGCATTGGCTGAGGAAGAGGAAGGGTTATTTTATACCTCCACAGTGGTTCAATTTTCCAGGCTAGGACTGTTCAAAGCCAATATAACAACTAAATCCTACCTCTGCAGCAGCTGCATCCATCAGCACAATGTCCAGGCTATGACCCTGCAGAAACACTTCTTAACCTTATAGAAATACTGCCAGGGAAAATTAATGTCTGAGAGATGTATTTGGTATCAGTGAGCTGAGCTTGGTTGTGTTGATATATGAAAGAAAAGCATTTGTCCAGAAAGGTGATAATAGCTTAACTTGTTGGTTAGACAGAAAAGTTAAAGTCATGTTATTTTCTATGCATGGTTGAGTATGAACAGTGGGGATGTTGGACAGAATTATTATTTTTTAAATGACAAAGTGGTTAAGGTTAAATTATTATTTTTTAAAATAACAAAGCAGAAGGTTAATTTATGAGACAGTGTATCTTTGATAAAATTATAGCAAATGCTAGAAAAATTATAGCTTAATATATCAACCCCAGTAGTTAAGGAATGCTTGGAAATGAGGCTCTAAAAGTGTGATGGAGTCTAAATCTAATTTGTTGAACCTCCCCATGGAGGGTGTTTCTGGTTTCTCCACCACCTACCTCCTACCAGGTACCTTCAGGCAGGTGGGACTGCCCTGTATTTAGCACTGAGGAGGGTCTGTCCCTTGGTCCTCATGTAGCTGCCCTGGCATGGGAATCAGCACAAGAGGACATGCAGATGTCTTAGTGTCCATGATGGCACTATCTTTTTGTCTCCGAGGGTTCCCAAGGCTTTGCTTGGGACTGGCAGATGTAGAACAGGACTTATGGAGACCCATGCTCTTGGGGGATGGTGACTGGAGGGCTGACTGGCCACCACATGTCAGCTGAGCCCCTGGAGAACCCCTGATCTATCATGGGAGAGCAGAGGACAGGTTAGCTGGAGATACTTGCTTACGTGTTGAACCTCCCAGCTGACCCCCTGCACTGGGTCTGGCTGTGAAACAGTTAATTTTTTCTATAGCATCCCATATGGTGGTGAGTTCTGGATTTGTGAGTAAAACAGTGCTGATAACACTCCAGTGTTTTGGCTGTTGCTGAGCAGTGCTCGCACCACCTTATTCTCTTTTTCCCACTCAGCTCCATTTGTGAGAAGGCTGCAAGAAGATGGGAGGGGGCACAGCCAGGACAGCTGAGCCAGGCTGACCAAAGGACTATTTCGACACAGCATTGTGTGCTGCAGTAAAAGCTCGTGGTTATGGACATTTGTCGTTATGGCATGTGTGTCCCCAAGTAACCTTTACATGTGTTGAGGCCCTCCTCTCCAGGAGATGGCAAAACATCTGCTGTCGAAGGGACATAGTGAACAAATACCTCTCTTTGCTTTGCTTACATGTGCAGTTTTTGCTTTACTTACTAAACTGCCTTTATCTCAATCCACGAGTCTTCACACGTTCCTTCTGTTTTCTCCCCATCATGCAGGAGAGGAGAGAGTGAGCAGATGTGTCGATGCTTGGCTGCTGGCTGGGACCACCCCATCATAACCCCACTCCCTGTCCTTGGTAACAATTTCAAAGGATGGTCAGGAACTGAGTCTCACAAAAATGATGTGTGTTCATGGACTCCCACTGAGCCCCCAGCCAACAATGTGGTATCAGAAACCAAATATGGGCAATAGGTAATTTCTTCTGCACTTCACCTGAACTAGCAGCTTTTTCTTGGCAGCTCCCCTGAAGGGAAACACAACAGAAGACACCGAAATTGAACTGATGTGTGGTTTTGTTGTTCCTTTTTCTTTTTCCTTTATAGTCACATTTTCAGTATCAAATATTTGCTCTTGGTAACCAGAGTTCTAGTCTAAATTGGTTGTACCCAGCTGCTGCAGTGCTGCAAGACAGAGAGTATTCAAGAGACACCTGAGGTCCACGTGCTGTAGCCTGTCCAGTGGTGACAAGATCTCCATCTACCACATCACAATATGCCATTGCTTGTCATGGGACCAGCCATGCATGAACTTATATGGTATTATATAGTATATGGGTTATCAGCACTATCTGGATATTGTGTCCATGTGTAATGCTCACAGCTCAAGAAAGGTGCTGAGTAATCTGTGTATTCAAAGAAAATACCACAAGAAATAAGTGATCAGAGCAAGAAAACCTAAACAGCTACTGTCTAAGGCTCTGTGGAATAGGTAGGTAGAAAGCAGATCATCAGCCAAACTGACATCTAAAATCTGTCCAGTGAATCATATCCCAAAGTGCTTGTTTCTTGCCTTTGATTATAAAGGGTGTTAGAGAAGTCCCTCAGGGACAGATGCCTTATTGTGGTCACCTAAATTCAGATTAGATGTCTGACCAGTGATATGAAGAACGTCACTCAAAGTTCACCAGGCCCTGGAAGGCTTTTCCCATAATCTATATTTAACCCTGTGTTTGGTGATGTTTTACTGAACAGCTAGGTTCTCTGGAGCTGCAGTGATCTGGCAGAGGATGGCTTGCTCTGGTAATTTTAATTAATTCAATTAATTGCAAACTTTGTTGTCAGAGAAACACAGAAAGAGACAGAAGAAAGACAAGGAAAGAGATTGTGTAAAGTAGAGGCCAAAGGGCAAAAAAAAATGGTGAAGGTCTAGCCTGAAATGAAATGAGGGGAAAAAGGTAACTAGATAGTTTAATTAATTCTGGCTAGAAAGAGAAGAGGAAATAAAAAATGAAACAAAGAGCAGAACACTTGAGAGAGAGGGAGAAGAAAGATGCTGAAAAGAAAAATGCTGGGGAGAAAGAAGCACAGTAAATTAACCAAAACAGAGAAATATTTGCAGCAGAGAAATTCTTTCAGCAGGCTCAGAGAATCTGTCTCCATTAAAGTTTCATAGTGAAGGCTCAGTGGGATTTTCAATATTTTACAAGTGTTTCTGAAGGTAGCCAAGGGGAGATGCACTGGTAACTCCTGAAAGGCTAACGCATGACATTTGATTATGTCTTCATATAACATGGGACAGTGTCTAACTCTGGGTTGCTTTAAGACAGCACTCATGCCTTGCTGTGCTCCCTCCTCTCGTTAAAATGTCCCTGCTATGAGTGTTTACATCCTCTGCTTTTCTCTCTTGTGATCACTGGTGAAGATGAGACTGGAGCAGGAGGATTGAAGACAGAGTCTGGGCATTGTGGGGCTGCTGAAGGGCTGCTGGTTCACCCCCCCACAGCCCAGGGTGAGACCTGCACACCCTGCAGACAGGCAGAAGTAGAAATACAAAGTCAAGCCAAAGGGTTTCACCATGTGGTTATTGATGCAGGAAAGAGAGGAAAGAAGTTCTAGTTGTGCAGACAGATGTGAGATACCACCCTAGTGGCTGGTAGGTGGTAGCTCCACCTGCCTTGGCATGGGACACAAAGTTGCTGGACAGGGACAGTTTCTCCTTTCTTGAGGCCATGTCTATTGAGGGGGGAGTGAAAGGCCAAAGGGAAAATAACTCACAAATGCAAAAGCTTTCACAGACAGGGCCATTTCACTTTTGCCAGGTGCATAGGCAAGAATTATGGAATTAAGAAATGAATGAAGTGAATGAAACTGAGATGAGGAGCAGCAGCATGCCAGAGGGGCAGGTCCCTGCTTGGAGGAGCATCCCTACTCCAGAAGCAGAGCCCACATCCTTGCCCCTGGTTTGGTAACAGGTGTCAAGCTCTGTGCTTCTTCTTGTGCTCAAAATACCAGTCCAACCAAACAACCGCTTGAAAGTGATACAACAACATGGTTCAGTCTCGCGGCACACCCTTCCAAGCCTCAACTTTTAGGGGCTCCCCAGGCCCCCGGGATGCCATACATCCTGGGCACCCCGTGGCACGCTTCCCGGGGTGAGGATGACACGAGGAGAAGCGGTGAGGAAGGTGGCCCCGGGCAGAGCAGCCTCAGCCGGACGCGGCTGCCCGCCTGGTGGCAGCACCGCCCCGCCCGAGCCCGGCGCCTCCGCGGCTCCTGCGCGCCTTGGTGGCCCCTCCTGCGCGCGGGTCTCACCTGCGGCTCCTGCGCGCCTTGGTGGCCCCTCCTGCGCGCGGGTCTCACCTGCGGCTCCTGCGCCCCTTGGTGCCCCTTCCTGAGTATCAGTCACTCTGAGCAGCGCTCTGGAAATAACGTTACGTGTGTCGTGGTGCTTGTCTAAACAACCTCTCCTGCTGCCCGAGGGTCTGCTGCGTTGCAAGGCACGTGGTGCAAGGATTCTGCCCGGCAGAAAAGGAGCTGGGGTGCAGGCTGACAGCCCGCTGAACGTGAGCCAGCAGCGTGCCCAGGTGGCCGAGAAGGCCAACAAGCATCCTGGCTTGTATTAGAAATAGTCTGGCCAGCAGGAGTAGGGAAGTGGTTGTCGCCCTGTACTCGGCACTGGTGAGGCTGCACCTCCAGTACTGTGTGCAGTTCTGGGCCCCTCACTACAGGAAGGACATTTTGGTGCTGGAGGGTGTCAAAAGAAGGGCAACAAAGCTGGTGAAGGGTCTAGAGAACAAGTCTTACAGAGAGGAGATGAAGGAACTGGGGTTGTTTAGCCTGGAGAAAAGGAGTCTGAGGAAGATCTTATTGCTCTCTACAACTGCCTGAAAGCGGGTTGCAGTGAGGTGGGGGTTGGTCTCTTCTTCCAAGTCAGAAGCAATAGGACAAGGGGAAATGGCCTCAAGCTGTGCCAGGGGAGGTTTAGATCGGATATTAGGAAAACATTCTTCACTTAAAGGGTTGTCAGGCACTGGCATAGGCTGCCCAGGGAAGTTGTGGAGTCACAGTGCCTGGAGGTGTAGATGTGGTACTCAGGGACATGGTTTAGTGGTGGACTTGTCAGTGACGGGTTAACGGTTGGACTTAATGATCTTAACAGTCTTACCAGACCTAAACAAAAATTCTAGGATCCTGTGATTCTATTATCAGACTCCAAAAGCTTTTACGTTGAGTAACACTGACATGAATTATCCCTTTTTTACAATAATTTAACCCAAAACTAAGACACCCAGGTGTCCACCTGCACATGAAGCATGTAACACATCTATCATCCACAGAGATCTTGTTGTTGTAGGCTGTTGAGCTCAACTGGTAAAATGGAGGACTAGCCTGTTAGCCTTAGGGTGGGCAGCACTGCTCCCCTGGCCACAGCACTGCCTGTAAGGGGAAATTAGGGGCTGGGCTTGCATGTTGCTACCTAAAGTCAGCCTGCTGAATTTAGAGGGGTTCACTGAAAATTGAATTGCTCTTCCCATGTAGCTACTTTGGGAAAGAGTTATGCCATCCTTTTGCAGCCAGGCAGAGCAGGGATGTAACACAACACAGTCCCACTTGGCTGGCATTGAACCAAAGGTGGGTGTCACTCAGCCAGTTTCTCAGTTGATTTAGAAAATGAGAAGTGATCTTTCAGATCCAGCCCCAAACTCCATCTACCACCTGCCTCTAGCAGATGCTGTTAGTGGCAGATGCTAAGGGAAGGCTAAGGACTGACAAGTGTCTGTAATACCTCCCTTGACTGACCCCTGCTTTATTTTAATCTCAGAGGCTTTCCCTCGGCTTGGTACCCCTCAGAAGACCCCTCTTCCAAGTGTCTGTCTGTGTAATGAAGACAGAAGCCAGGCAGTGTGATGGGAAGGAAGATGTAGCACTGGGTGCTTTCTCATTACTTGTTTGGCTGCAATGTGAAAGAAACTAAGTTCCGTCCTATAACTTCACAAGAAAAAAAAGATGGTAGCTCAGAGGCAGAGGTCTCCATTTGGCACATGTGTAAAACCAGGTGGGATGAATCCCTTCCTTACTGAGTCGTGGGCTGGAGAAAGTCACCTCCTGGTGGCCAGTCTGCTTTGTGCTGCATATTTCCCTATGGCTGCTGCTTATTACATATTTTTTCAGCGAGAAGATATGCAAAATGTTATCTGTTTAATGGATCACAGGGAACTATGAATGCTAAGAAAATAATAAAAGTAATGAGTAATTGTTCTTAGAAAATGTTATCTGATGCTTGTGTGAAAATGTAATTATCATGATTGAAATTCAAGCAAGATATTGGACAAAACTTGAACTGAGACAGCAGAGACCACTGAATGTGTTTCAAGCTATTTTCATCATAAGCCACATGTTGCTCCAACCTGAAACGTGTTCTCTTTTGCATGACTTCCTTTCATGTGCAATTCTTTCCTTTGGGTATCTGTGAAAGTAGTTTTGAGGTATTTTATGTCCCTTTCCCTGCCAAAAAATCAAGCAGAGGCATCTTCCCAAGCCAAGTGTTACATGTATGTTTCTGCTGCCACGAGTCTTTCTCTGTCTCCCAGCCAGCTGCCCTGCTCCAAGTTTTCTTCCCCAATGACAAGGATACAGAGACAGAATGTAACAACCCAAGAAACTGGTCCTTATGAGGGAAGGACAGACTGCCACCCTCTCCCCCAGCTCTCTTTCTGCTCCAGGGCTGAGCTCACCCTGCTCCATCCCCATGAGGCTGCTTGGCTCCTGCAGCACCAGCAAAGGGGCATCCAGGCTCTGCCCTCCTGCAGAGCTCAGCACAGACATGATGAAACCTCGGCCAAAGTTTGAGAGTTTCAGTTCCCAAATGACTAATGCTGCTTGAAAGTAGAAGTCAAGATAGGAGAATGTAAAATTATTTGTTGCCTGCCCCAACAGCAGGGCAGGGCTGTCTTTTCTCCCTGATAAACGGAATGGTTTTAACCCAGATTATAACCTCTGGCTTGAATTTAGAGATAAGTGTGGTCATATCAGGCTTGCTCCGAGGCGCAGAAGCAACTCGTGGCAGTGACGCTGCAGTGTTTCACAAGGGTGGGTGGGCCAGAGGAGGCTGCAGGATCTGGGCAGATTGGTCAGACAGATGCTCACCTCTGCTCCACATCTGGAGCAGCCCGGGCAGGGGACAGTATAAACCCTAATGAAGCTGTAGTGCCAGTGGCAGGAACAGAGCTAATTCCAGGTACTTGAGAGTTTACAGCCACGACAATGGATTTAATTATCACTTTACTGGGCTTTAAGTGAGCTGTAAGACTAATCTAAATTCAACTGGTATTACAGGGTCGGCAGTCTCTTTACAAGCTTCCTTAACAGACAAGTGTCAAATTAGGGCTATATCAATAGATAAAGGGGGAAAAATAAAGCCATTGATGGCCACAGATTTCCCAGCTGATATCTTTATACTCTGCTATAAAAGCCTATCACCCTTCTTTTAAAGAAAGTGAAAATTGTTGACATCTCTTTCGAATGCTAATCATAGGAAGCAAATTGATCTAAATATAATTAGAACCAAATATTATTCACCTTTTATTGAGGAGTAACAACACTCAGTATCTTCTGCTATTTACATCTCCAGATAATCTGAGTCATTAGTTTGGGAGCAGATGCTGGAGCCTCTGTGGCTGCTGCAGACCTGTGCCTTTGAGCATCACCCGGTGCCATCGGGACCCAGCGCTGTGGCTGGTTGCTTGGTTTACAGCTGGTTTTGAAAAACGCAGTGCTTTTCCTGGGCACAAATGCTCTCCAGGGCAGAGAGAGCTCTGCTCTCGCTGCCTGCCCAGCACCAGGGCAGCCCTGGGTTCCTGGGACCTCACCCCTGGGCGCAGCGGAGCCGCCCGGCCGCGGCGACAGACCTTTGTGCCCCATAAAGGGGTGGACTTTGGCAAAACCCTGCCCTTGGACTTTCAGGCACCTGCACCTACTGACCCAGCTAAGAGGATTTTTGAGGTGTTGGTGCCTGTGAAACGAGTTGGGTATGTGACTCTTCTGGAGGGACCCCTGCTTTGGAGGACAGCTCTGAGCAGTGAGAGCCCCATGAGGATACCCAGCCCCTGCCTTAGAAGAGGCCATCTCCTGTCCCGCTGACCTGTGCTGCATGAGGCCTCTTCCTAGGCTCCCCCAGGCAGTGGGAGCCAGGGACTGTCCCCCTGATTGAGATCCCTGGCAGGCAGCCACAGGAAGACACCTGCCTGCACCATGGCTGGGACTCCTGAGTGGTCACCCTTGTGTTTTGCTCATGCAGATCTTTCCTGATCGTTTCTTTACTGGACAGGACACTATGTCACACATCCAGTCCAAGCCAGACTTGGATCTGTGTAATCTACAGAGAGAGTCAGGTGCTCCCAGGTGTTCTTAAACCTAGTCTCTGATGAGCTGTCCTCAGGAGATGCCTGGCTATCTACCTTGCTTGCTCAGAGAGCTCAGATGACCAAGCTTAAGGCTAAACACCTACATTTTGCAAGACTGAAATTAGCCATCTAGTGAGATTAACCATCCACAACAGTGGAGATCACTCCCTGACAGGTATCAACTACACAGCTCCTGGAAATAAACAGTTTAGCCACCTTTATAGATACTCTTGTGTAAGAATATAGCTAAGCTGAGCACACAGCATGCCCGAACTAAATTATGTGTTTCTTCCCACCACCTCTTCATCCCAGACAATTGCTACCTGTTGTACTCTCTCCATAATTTTGTTCCCTTTGCAGAGTTTAGAGACCACCCTGAACTACCCTGGATGCTTAGCTACAGGTTCATCACAGAATAGAGATGCTGGTGTTGCCCTGGATCTTTGCAGAGGGGCAAACCTTGCCCACCCTGAGGATCTGAAAAAGCTGAGGTTGCAGGGAGTTCTCTCTTCTTCCCAGTTTCTTGGGCGCTGGAAGTGGAAATTCCACAGCCCTGGCCGGAGGAATGGCCTCTGGGTGAACCCTGCGCTCTGCATCTATTTGCATTGCTGAGAAGTACTTCTTATCTTTTGGACTTTCAAACCACAGAGTTTAAAGAAATACTGTGGTGAAGTTATAGCTCTTGATGATTAAAGCACTATATTTAGGCTTCACTGTAACTTAAACATCAGAGTATGAACTCCAAAGTATTTTTTACATAAACTCTCCCCCCATAACAGTAAGGTAAAATATCCAATTTGTTCCATTGACTTTCAGCCAAGCACAGCACAATTCTGGTTATACATTAGATCTCGGGGACAGCCTCAAGCCTTGAATTAACCAGGAAAATAAAGATAGCCAGAAAAAAATGACCAGCATATTTTGCCTCCTGATATGTCGCTTGTTATGAGGAGCCAGCTGGCTTCAATCAGCCTTCAGACCGTGGGGTTTGTTGATTTTTCCTTCAGAAAGACCCCACAAAATTTCAGTCATGTGAGACCCACCACCCAAGGTGAAGTGCCTGAGTGGAAATCTAGCTTTGAAGGGATTTAGTCCTGAGTCGCGAGTAAATATCTTAAGGAAAACAAAGTGGGTAAAGCCCTGCTGAGACAGCTGACCTTGGGGGAGGCAGACAGGGTGGTTATCTGAACTTCACTTATCTGAAGTCTTCTGTTGTTTGAGGTGGGTTTATGTTGTCCACCTCACACCAAGAGAGAGAATTCTGTGTACTGAACAACCTAAGGTACATGACCCAGTGTCCACAGCTACATCTCAGAAAGGTGAGTGACCCTCTTCTGGAGAACAGCATGGTTTAGAAATTAAAAGCCCGTATGGTTCAGGCTGCATGTTTCATATACAATCATGAAGGGGAAAAGCACACAGAGGAAAGAAAGCTGGAATGATTCTGGGGAGACGCTGAGCTGAGATACAGTGGTGAGGCAGTGTGACACCCTCAGGCACTCGTGAGGTTTACATGCCTCCAGTCTTTTCCCAAAGCCTCTGATAACTGCTACAAAACACTAGGACGGGTATCTTGGACACTTTTGTGATGAATTTTTACCCATCATCTCTTAAAAGCTTATTTCTTCTTCACTCCATAGGAATTGGGAGCATCCTGTACCTGTCACCATCCCAGCTTTCTGTAGCTATGCTCAGCAGAACAGCTCCCCCCTTGGTGAGCCTGAACCTGCCGCATGCAGTGGCTCCATCTAGACTGGCACATGAAAGGAACCATGGTGAATCCTTGGTCCTTGGGAGCAAGTATCATGAGTGGCTGGAGCCCATGTAGCTAAACTCTCTGTCCCATCAATACCTCCCACTGGGAAATGCTGAAGTGCAAAGCCTTCTGCATGCTGAGAGGCTCCAGTTACTCCAGTCAAGATTTCTTATGTAGTTGGGCAGCAGATGCCCCATGCAGACTGTTCACCTCCTCCCCACGCCCATCTCAGGCCCCATCCTCCCTCCCTTGGAAACCAGAAGTGGAAAAAAGTCAGTCATCCCTGACTAATTAATCCTCCCCAGTCAGGGAAAATAAAAATACATGACTGAGGACTGAAGCTGGAGTTCCCAGTATTTCCAGCACAACAGTGTGCCTCCACTTGTAGGTGTGATGGTCTCTCATGTTGCACCACTGACAATAAAAAATAATAATAATAAAAAAAAGACCCAAACCAAAACACAGAAGAATGCTAAAGAATTATTCCTAATCCCCTTTTGCTTCACAAAATAAAAAATAATCTAATAAAACCTTTTCACACAAGCAGCAGTGAGAGAAACAGCATGGTGTATTTACAATTAATTCTCAGCTTGTGAAATCACCTTGAGAATGAGAGTCAAGAAGGGAGAAAAGATAACATTAGTGAGGGGAGAGCTGATTTATATAGTGTCTGCTGGTTGCCTTTCATTTGCTGAACAGCAGGAGGAGATTAATGATATTGTCACAACAACATTAATGATGCTGTAAAATCATAAGGACAAAGAGAGCCAGGATTTGATAAAAGTGAGGTTTACAACTGCATCAGTCAATTTAATTATCTTTTACTAGGCTTAAACTAAGCAGCAAGACTAATCTCCATTTAACATGTTTTACAGGGTCTGCAGGCGCTTTACAATCCTCCTCCATTCAGAAGTGTCAAATTATGGCAATATTGATAAAAGAGTGGTGTAAACGGTTGTCTAGTCAATCCCCAAACCAGTAAATATCTTTCTTTACTGCATTGTAAAAGCCTATTACTCTCAAGTTTTGGAGTGAAATTTGTGGACAGTAATCTGAGTTGGTAGTGTTTAGAGAACAGGCTCGGGGAAGATAAGGATCAGTGTCCACCTGCCTGTGCTTGCTGTGAAAGGAGATGCTGGCTGCTTCTGCACAGGCTCTGCTGCCTGCCCTCCTGCCCTGCCAGCCCCGCTTCCCTGCTTTCCCTGCAGCCTCTCCCCTGGGAATGGCCTTCCACACCCTGTGGAGAAGCAGCAGACCCAAGCAACGCCAGGGCTTGGCATGTGTTTTAGCATGGGGTGCTCTGCAGCCCAAGGTAATGGCTCATGGGGAGCAGTGGTCCTTCCTAGCATTCCTTTTTCACTGCTCCCTGGAGCAAGGTGGGACCAGGTGGTGGTGGCCCTATCAGCTCTGCTCTGCTGGTGCTCCTTCTGTCACAGGGATGGCAACCACACTGCCAAACCCCATGCAGAGTCTTACCTCTACTTTCCATAGCAGTAAACAAGCATGGGGACTAAGTAACTGGAAGCAAAAAAAAATTAACTAATTGTATAACATGGTATTTGTTCTCATTACCTTCTACAAAACCATAATAGGTTATATACATTAATTTTCCATGTACTGTTTTCAAAAACCAAATCCCTCGGGTGCTTCAGGACACAAGGTTTGATTTTTGCTTTCCATCACTTTGTGCGGTTACTTATACTTCCACAAAAAGGGCATTAAGCCCAACCATGCCTGCTCAATGGGCTGTTTTATGGCTGCCAAGCCCCACTTTTCTCCAGAAGTGTCCTTCTTTGAGCTATAGAAGAGCAACTTCTAGCATCAGGGACAGAGGAAAAGTGCTTAAACTTGCGCTTTTTAAAACATTGGATTTTCAGTGAGACTTAAGAAAACGTAAGTCAAACCAGACAGCATCTCTCCTCAAACTGCACACTTTGATCCTGGGGAGTCCCTGGTTTGTCCAACTGTTGTTTGACATTTTAGAGCTTGAGAAAATCTAAATCTTTACTAATGAGATAAAATTCTCCTTCCGTGCTCTACAAGCAGAATAGCATCAGGCTCTTTCTGGTCAGGCATGGCTGGCAGTGAAAAAAACACATGTTCTCCAATTTTCTTTGGGCTCTGGCTCTGAGAACTTGGTGATGGAAATTTAGATCCCACTTTATGTATTTATTTCATACTGTTGCCTGTATTTCAGTGCTGTGGGCCAGCCTATTGCATTGAGCCATCCTTTCTGCTTGACAAGTGGCTCTGAAGGCAATTTCAGAGATATTTTGGTCTTGCTCACCATATAATTGAGGGTTTTTGAGTGAGGAGTCAGGGTTCCTGGGAAACAAATTTCAGGGTGCAGGCATGTCCCGTGTCATTGAAGCACAGTTGCTCTGCTCTTGCATTGCTTTAAAAGGTCAACAAACACACAATGACTAAGCTCAGTGTTTCTACAATATCTTAGTTTTAACTGTCTCAAAAAAGTGTTTCTACTAAAAATGAAATAATTGACTAACAAGGAAAGTATTTCTCTTCCCAGGCAAGGAGAAGAGGCATACATTTTTTTTTTTTTTAAATTAACCAGACAGTGTTCAGCAAAAAATAGTAACAGAACTCAACTCTTCTGAATTCTAGTTATGTTCGGAACACATTGCAGCCCTGCTTTATCCTCTGCTTTCTTTAGCTTGCTAACACATTTAATGTCCTAAATCATGGCAGGTATAATGTGCTCTGACAGCACTGAGTTGGCCCCTCACGTTGCAGCCTTTAGGTCCTGGGACCTCAGTGCCCAGCCTGAAAGTCAGTGGTCCTGATACAGGAGGTGCTGGTGGACACACCCAGGAAGAGATGGGAGAGATGTGTCATTCTGTAGGACAACTCAAACTAACCCCAGGACCTCGCTGGAGGATGAAATGTTAGAAAATCAGATGTGTTAAAATCAGACTCGTGTGTGGCAGCAAGGCTTTTGAAGGGCCTAGAGCATGAGCCCTATGAGGAGTGGCTGAGGGAGCAGGGCTTGTTTAGTCTGGAGAAGAGGAGGCTGACGGGAGACCTCGTTGCTCTCTACAACTACCTGAGAGGAGGCTGGAGTGCTGAGGGGGACAGCCTCTTCTCCCTGGTGACGTGTGATAGGACCAGAGGGGATGGATGCAAGCTGTGCCAGGGGAGGTTTAGGTTAGATATTAGGAAGCCTTTCTTTACTGAAAGGGTTGTCAGGCTTTGGAATAGATTGCCCAGGGTGGTGGTGGAGTCATCATCTCTGAAGGCATTTAAATGGCATGTGGGTCTGGTACTTAGGGACATGGTCTAGTGGTGAGCTTGCACTGTAAAGCCTAGGGCTCCACTGGATGATCTTGGAGGTCTCTTCCAGCCAGGACATTCTGTGATTCTGTGTGACAGGCTTGGCCAGCTTTGGTCAGGTAGCACAAGTTCCCAACTGCTCCCTCCACTGCTCAGCAGATCCCAGCCCATAGGAACACATACAGGAGTGAGCCATAGCTCTGCAACAGCCAGAGAGAGGCTTTGTGTACCAGAGCTTTAAGAAATTGGGAAGCTGGCAATGCATGGTGTCTCCCATCAACCTGACCCCACAAAACCTAAAGATATCCTCAACGTTCCTCTGTCCAGAGACTCTGAAGAAGGGTTTTCAGTCAAAACCCTAAATCAGCAGTGGTCTCAAACTGTACTCCCCATTTCAAGGAATCTCCACTAAGCCTAGGGGAAGAGGTGTAGAAATTGGTAGGAGTTGTTCAAACAAGGTATTCAGGATTGATCCTCTGTCAATAAGTCCTGGAACGTGCTTGTCCGTGCAGGAAATGGCAAAAGAGTCAGTATGGGATTCTTATCCATCTAATCTTACCAGGGTGGTAAATCTGGTCTTTGATCTTTTGTCAACAACGCACAAAGTTGGAGGCAGCTGCCACCACCCTCCTCAGCGATGCAGTCATCAGGGGCTCATAAAACATTTATGAAACTTGTCATAAACTGGCCCGATAAGGAGCAGGACATTGAGTTTCAGGAGTCAGCAGCTTCTTGGGGAGGATCTTCCTTCTAACTCCAAGGCTTCTTTGTTTAAATAGCAAACAGAAGTCACTGATTGCACCCTGCCATAAAAGCTTGAAGCAGGGAATTTTCACCAGCCCTGTGTTTTTGTGTCAGGTACTGGCCTTCACCATTTGCCTTTCCCTCTTCCAGTCCTAGGGTAGGAGGGAGAAAAGGGGAGGAGGAGAGGAAATTAATAAAACTATAACTGAAGAACAAAAGAGAAAGAAAGTTATCTATACAAGGATGGCAGGACTGTTTCCAGAATAAGGAAGAAATGGAAGTTTGAGTAGAAATTTTTTTGTTCTTTCCTTGATTAATGTTGTGAGATTCTCTGGGTTTGGCCCTACGTCTAAGCATGGGGTAGGAAATAATGAAACCCACCTTCTGTTCCCACCTTCCCCAGTTACTGCAACTATGACTCTGGACAAGTCACAGTCCCTGCCTCTTTCTTACTTTCTTCATAGGAAATAAAATTGACCTCCTTATACATTCTCTGTGCATATGTTTGTTTGTTTGTTTCCCAGGCCACACTTTTCATGCATATTCCAGCTGTCTTTGGGATCTTTTCAGCAAAGACACAAAATAACGTATGAAATATTGCTTGGAACTTGCAGGTTTCTTCCATCTGAAAACTCAACTCTTCTCTTCTCTTCTCTTCTCTTCTCTTCTCTTCTCTTCTCTTCTCTTCTCTTCTCTTCTCTTCTCTTCTCTTCTCTTCATTTTCTCAGAAACACAAAATATCTGGCCAAACACTTGGCTCACAGGTTTTCTTTTTAATTTGCTTATGTTTCCAGTGATGATGTATTCACAAAGTTGGGGTGCTGACCTCTATTGTTTCTGATATCTGATTTCATAAAGATGCTTAATTATTTCTTATAAGGAATTTAAATTGTATGGTCTATATCCTACCATAACAAGATACATTTACAGCTACATATCTATTTTTTGTGTAGCCTCCATGAGATAAGCAGAGCAGCTGTGTTGTTCTAATTGGTATTATTGTATTATTTACCAGTCAAACTACTTGGAAGTTTGGTGGTCCAGCTGCATGTTCTCTACCTGTTAATTCAATCTTGTTTCAGGTCATTGAAGTCACTAATGATAACAATTGCTCAGTACTAGCAAGAACTTAATGTCAGAACAATTCCAAACAAAAGAGATAGATGCAAAGATTCCTTAATTATGTATGTGTTATCAGTTGCTTATAGTAATAAAGCACTAATTCAACCCTTGGTATAACCACAGAACAACCATAATAAATTTTAGATTTAGTAATAAAACACTACTGTATACCTTGACTAGGTGATAAAAAAACAATTACATTTTAGAAATACATAAAAAATGCAAAATGCTTCTAATCCAAAATATTTTTTGCATGCGTGGATAAAGGTTCCAGGTTTACCAGAGATCTCTCCCTGTGTTTTCCCATCGGTGAAGGTGACTGACACAACAAATTGCATTGGCTACCCTGTGTCTCATGCCGTTTAGGTGACCCAGCTCTCTTCCTTGCTTCATTGCAAGCAGACTCGGGACAGAAGAATCTCTGCTTGCTGCAGTCAGATGCAATTAGTCAATTGATTGATCAACCACTGTCACTTTGTACCACCTCTTAATTGTGTGAACTTACTTTGTCCCAGTATCAGGCTATGTTATGCGATAGGCAAAAAAGTCTTTAAAATGTCCACACATTATTTAGCACCACTCAGAGGGATACAGACAGCTCACTTACTCTGTCATGGGGTGGTTTACAATTGTGGTGTTTTTGCACACTGGTGCAAAGTCATTGTCCAGCATCCTGCATGGGGAGGCCTTCTGGTGAGCTTCCGTGCTCTGAAGGTGCATGAAATTGCTGTTCCAGGGCTTGCTTTGGATTTGAGTAAAGGGTTTGAATCAGCCAAACTAATGAGGAGGACCAGAATCTCCCATTCCAAACAGCAAGACTTCAAGCAGGGACTTCCCCTGGGGATCTGTAGGGTGTGGGACCAGTTCTGTAATATGAGGGTGGTGGATCACTGGAACAGGTTGCCTAGAGGGGTGGTGGTGGCCCCATCCCTGGAGACATTAAAGGTCATTCTTTATGGGGCTCTGAGCTCTGGTCTAGTTGGAGATGTCCCT
This sequence comes from Apus apus, assembly GCF_020740795.1. Classification (NCBI taxonomy): domain Eukaryota; kingdom Metazoa; phylum Chordata; class Aves; order Apodiformes; family Apodidae; genus Apus; species Apus apus. The sequence continues at coordinate 21,074,369 of NC_067282.1, forward strand.
GCTTATTGTAGGGGGGTTGGACTAGATGACCTTTAGAGCTCCCTTCCAACCCAAGACATTCTATGATTCTATGATGATTCTATGATTCTGTAATAATGTTAAATTGTCTGCATGAAAAAATCCTGTGTACCATAGTGATGAGACATGCACAAAGACCTGCACACAGAACAAGATGACTGGAAAACTTCATTTAAATAGGTACAAGTTCTAGACCACACACACCTGCTGCATCAGCATGCCTTCTCATGGCAGGAGAAAGGGTGGTGCTGAGCTATGGTGCAGGATCTGCCAAGGTGCCTGCTGGAGTTCTGTGCCCTGCACCAGGAACGAGTCAGATCCCACATGAGGCTGTACAGCCATGGCATGGGTGCTTCTGCACCATGACTGGGCAGGTTGGGAAAATGAAAGTGCTGTGTGACTAAGCATTTATATGGGACCTATAAATCAGAGGACAGGAGATACTGCTATCTGTTCTTAATTTCTCTATTCTTTTTAGCATTTCTCCTCCCTCCCTGTTCAAAGCAAACTGCTACCTAAGTTAACCCTTATGCTCTGCTCAGTTTCTTTCACTCTCTTCTTCCAGACTTTTCCACTTCTGCACTTCTTTTTCTCTTCTGATTCTCTTCACAATCCTGCATTATCCTGTCAGGCCTTTGTCTCTGGTATCACTTTTCCTACCTTCTGCCCTCACACCCTTCACAGTCTTCCTTGCCTCTATCCTATCTTTTTACACTCTGGGCTGCCTTTAGGTGGCTTGCTCAAAGTGCCTCACTTAAGCGTTGCCATGACAGAGGAAGGAGACAGTGTCTGGCAGCCCTGGAGAGCAGTCTGGATGGCTAGTCACCTGCTTGGCCTTCGATATCATGGTGGTCACAGTAACTAAGCTGGGTATACACAGGAGAAATGTGAGTGCATCTCTGCACCTTGTGTTTTGGGGTATATTCCTAGAGTGCTCCCTTCCTGGAGACAGAAAAAAGCACAGGCAGCATCGTGCACTATCCCCTCCGCTAGTAAAATGCACCAGTGGAACTGTTGCGTCCGTACAGATCTAGACCAAGGGGAGAACAAACCTGCATTCCCCACACCCTCTAAAGTTCAGCACAGTGTAGACTATCTCCTGCTTTGCTGCATGCCCAGAGGAACTCTGTGCCAAAGCCTAGTGAAAGCTGAAGACAAATGGTTAAGGTACCTGGAATCAGTTTGGTGTGTTGTCCCACTAAATGCTAGCCCAGGTGAGTTGGGGTTTGCAAATATTCCAGGAATGGTCCATTTAAAAACAGAATTTGAAGATATTTGCAGAGAATGCAGAGCTATCTGTTTAGACCAGCTCGATGAGGACACAGTGGCCATTCTGTTCTGTTCTCGCACTGCATGAAGACTAGGAGATTAGGTGTTACTGGAAAGAAGCAGCCTTTTCATTCAGTTAGACCTGGGAAAGTGTCCCCACAGGGATTTTTTTCACAAAGATTTCACCTTTCTGTAGCAGGGGGGTGATCTGAACGCTTCCTCCACAGAGCAGAGAGATGCTGGAGGTGAGCTTTGTTCTTGCATTCATAAAACAGCTCTTTATTTCCCTAAATTGTTCTTTCCTGGGCACACAGTGCCTTCCTATCTTATTGATTGCAGTAAAATAAGACTTTACTGAACAGGTATATTTTATACCTTAAGGATGGCTTCCTGTGATGTAGTTGGTAAAATGGAGTGGAACTACATCTGAATTATGTTCATTATCCCTAATGAGTAAAATTTGCTTACTGCAAACTCCAGTGTAATTCTGAAGGAGATTATAGATAAATGCAACCACAGTGATTCAGCCCCCAGAACTTCAAAGGTGCATGGAGTAAGCACCCAGGCAGCTGTCTGTAACTGATTAAATGGCTTTTGTTGATAGGGCACAGATTTCATTGTACCAGTTTGTGCCAAGGGATTTCATGCCACACAGAATTGTAATTACTGCAAAGTTTCAGGATTTTAGCTGGTAAAACGTTAGAGGAGGCTCAAAATTACCCATGAAAAAATCAATAGAGCCTTTTCTCATGAAAAAGTCACAACTTTCTGTGCTTTGAAGAAAGAAGGATCATAGTAGACAGCTTCCTGATTGCAGCACACACTTTCCTGCAAGGGCTCAGCCTCCTGCAATCATATAAACCCCTTTGATCAGCTCCAGCCCCACTGAATGTGAACATCAGCAGCCAGGATCCCGTGCTCTCTGGAAGCTTCTACAAGGGTTTGATTAACTCAAGCAGACTCTAGCAGAAAGCAAGTCTGCTTGGCCTAGCCAAAAGGCATTGCTGGTGTTGATAACAGGTTTGCTGTTTGTTACTGTGTGCTCATGCTTATCCATAGCTCTGTGCCTTAGCTAGGTGGCACACAAGGCAGTGGATCCTAAAAGCTGGATGTATGGAGATATGACAAAACCAGCTGAAACTTTACTGGGGTGATATTTACTTAATTTAGTTTGTGATAAATGTAAAAGAATTAATCTCTTGGCCTGAACAGTTTTGTCGCTAGTCAAGAGTAGAGGGAACTTACTCTTCTGAAGGGCAGACAAGCACTTGTTTTGGAGATAGATAATTCTGCCCCTTCCTTTTGACCCCATTGAGGTGCCTCCTACATGATGTGGCTGATGCTCTTTCTTAGAATAAGTGCAGTTTATTCTAATGAGTTTCTGGTACTGAGAAGAGGGAACCATATTTTTATTATGACCTCTCAGGAATGTGTCCCAAAGTGAAGTTTCTCTGAGTGACTGCATGGTCACACACTTCTTGTAGTCTCACAAGCCCATTGAATATTTCGGGTTGGAAGGGACTTCTAGAGATTACCTAGTCACAGGATCAGTCTACTGGGTTTGAACTACAAATTCCACTTCTTTATGGATTTTTTGCTGTCTCACTTACATGGAATTTGAAGCAGATGTCTATCCTGAGAGTCACCAACCAGAAGGTTATGCAGGAGCCAGCAAGACACTAGCTGATTAAAATCATTAACAAAATGGTTCTGATTCCTCTTTCTTTGAAATTATTTACAATTTTGGAGAGTGAGAATAGGACAATACTTAAATTCTGGTTATATTCAAGACTGAATGAACTTCTTTCTTATGTTCAAGGCTTTAGTAAATCACCAGCAGCTTCAGGAAAAGCTTCCAGAGTCATGGAATAAAAAGAATAAAAAAAAAAGGATGGGACTGAAAGAAAGACCTCTAGGGAAAATCTTGTCTCTATGTGTGAATCTTGGAAGATTTGAGCCTGAGATATCATGTGTTTGGAGCAGCCCACTGAAAACAGCAGCACTCTTTGCACTATCCCGTTTCATCTGACTTCTCTTAAATCCTGAATCCATTGTCCATTCATGTGACCTCATTATCACTCAAGAAAAATTCACTCGGCTGCTTCTTCCTTGCCCCATGTCCCTTGGGTCACCTGCTCCCCCTTGGCTGATGGAAGCTGGACTTGCTACCTTTTCCCAAGAGGCCAAGAAGTGCAAGCAGGCTGTCCTGCAACGCTCTGTATCGCTGAGCTCTGAACTGCAGCCAGCTGGCTGGCTGTCAGCACGCAATCCAAACACCAGCCAAGGCTGAGCTGGCTGCAATAAACCCTTCAGGGCTGCAAAACAGGTCAGAGATCTCAAAGCGTGCAGCTCTGCTTCAGTAATGATTAACAGGATGGTGGCAAAAGTCCCCGAGGCTCTGTATGTGTGCATGCACACATGTGCATACACCAAGGGGAAAAAGTTTACCTGTCCCAAGCACAGACAACCCTTTGGAGGGACAAAGCTTCCTTCCTGGTGGGCTCTTTGCTCAACCCATACCATGGCCCAGTGTTCCAAATTTTCTCTGCTTGAGCAAAGAATTCACTGCTGTTACATCTAAAACCAAGAGCAGAAAAAAGCATGAAGAATCAGGCAGGGTTGCCATTTCCCTAACTTCTGTCATGGACGAGTGTGCAAGATCATATTCCAGTCTCTGGTTCGTGGATGTAAATATAAAATTGAAAACAACTGATGTTTTCTTAAATTTCAGACCTCTGACAAAGTATAATCTGCAAATCTGACCTGAATTGTTAGAATATAGTCTTGAGTGTTAAGTATCATTGAATATCCTAAAACCAACTGGTTATCTGTTAAATTGTTAATTTCCAAAGCAATCTACCTTAACTGTTACTTGTGGATCCCATGCAAATTTTTCCTTTTTCTTAATTTCTACTGTTTTGTGGTTTTGGAATCATAAAGTCTAGGATTTTTGCCTGTGGTTTATAAAGCATGCTAACTTAACTCTTTGGAAAACAGATGTCTAAAAAACAGTCAACTCTGCTACATAAACTGGTTACTCTCGATGTCTAACTGTGTGTGTCTCTATATACTCATAATGGATGTATAATGGTATGTAGTTGAGTTATTTTTTTAGCTGGACAATTAGAAACAATATTCCTAATGAGATCAGAATAATTAGAAGTAGCTATTGTCACTCTCCCTATTCTCCATTGTATTTTAAACCTGTTCCAGAGGGTGAAACACTGCGAGTGGGTGGTAGGAGCACAATGGAGATGGAGTTCCCTCAGACCCTTCTTGGTTTCCTTTTGGTCGAGATGTCAGAAACCAGACACACAGAGACACTGCTGCTGCTCAAACTCAGCACGATTCTGCACAATCAGAAACACTTTGACTACTTCTTGCAGCTGAAATTGCCCAAGCATGGTCATAACAGACAGTCTGCAAGCTACACCGGACACCCTGGACCACCTTGAGTCTCCATCCTGCAATGCTGAGGCTCCTCAAGCAGCCAGCAAAGGGGCAGCAAGCTCTGCAATGGGGCAGGGAGCTCCATGAGGAATGCCAAATCAGGTCCCTTGTAATCTATGGCTGTTTCCTTCCTTTGACAGGATCTTGAGTGGCAATCTGATCTCTGCCTGAGTTTCCTCTATCCCAAGCCAGTGTCAATAGAAAAGCAAATGGATAAAATGTAAATGGAGACCACAAAACTCCTGGGTAAAAGCAGATAACATTCCTTGACCTTTCTTCTCATAAACCTGCAGTACTTCCCCCTCTACAATGAAGATTAGTTGTTATATAGTATTTACATTAGTTTATAGGGCTACATCCTCAAAGCCTTCATTCAGCTAAGTGAGGCTCTGCCAAAGCCCAGGTGCAGGTTTGCAGAGGCAGTGGGAGCTGTGGCCTCCCATTAACACGGGCAGCTCTGGCTCATGCTCTCACTCCTGTGCTCCTGAGAGGGACTGGAAGTCTGCAACACAATTAAATGGCCAACTCTTAGAAAATGATTGCTAGGCTGGGTGAATTCAGCCCCGTGAAAACCCACTTCATTTAGCTTAGGGAAAACAGTAGAGGCGGGAGAGAAAGGCAGCTGAAGCCAATTTCAGAATGTTTCAGTGTGTACTGTTTAAGTCTTCCATTGTATGCAGATGAAAGAGGAAGGCAATAGCTGAAGGAGCAATCACTGGAATTAGGACTCAGGCTCTCTGAGTGCTTACACCAGCTGAAAAAATCAATGCTTGTGAAAAAAAAATGAGCTGATTTTGGTGTAACACTGGAGGGAAAAACAAGCCTTCCAAAAGGAAGTAATGCAGCCCTTCCATTTGTTCTTCACTTGAAATACAAGGAAATATTTTTTTTCTGGAAAAATAGATTAAAGACTGTAACAGTTTCCCCTTTTAAATAAGCCTTATAGTAGGGAGCTGATTTTTTTTTTATATACATCTTTTTTTTTAACTCTGCTTACTAGTTTATCTCTGGGAAGATAGTTAAATTTTCTTAATGATATTACTTAGATTAATTAGCTAGTATTTACATGGCACATTAAATATGTAGAGAACTATAAATGCTCATGCTTCTTATAGGAGTCATTGCATGCAGCTTGGAGCACTTTTGGGGTATTTGTTATGAAAGGCTAAAATGTTCTGGACTCCATTCTTTCCTTTGTGGAGGCTCAAATAGATGTTTCAAACACTCTTCACTGACCTCTTAGTATTACTCAAGAATGACAAGGGAAAAATACGTAATGCTGCCTCAGACATACTCCATTCCATGTTTACCCATCCCACACCTCTCCTCTAGCCTTCCAGAAAGATCCCTGAGAAGAAGGTGAATTGTTTCTTTTTATTACTTGCTTTGATTTCTGCTTTGTGATTAAAATATTTATTGATGATAGCACCAGGGTGTTAGGCCTTAGATAAAAACAGCTACGGGATCTTGCTAAAAGAAAGGTTTTAAACCTTACAGTATCTGGTTTCAGGGAGCTGGGAGCACAGCTTCTTCCTTCCATAGCTGTGCTTGTTTTCCCTTGCTACCTGTATTTTGCATTTTCCAGCCTCTTCATTTGCTTCTTAGCAACACATTTTCAAGGTGACAGTGCCTACACTTTTGTGATTAAGCCTCAATATTAATAGCATAAAGACACAGCCACACAGGTTTGTGTTTAGCTGATCTCTGTGTCATGGCAAGGGAAGCAACCAAAGAGGAAGCACCAGCTCATCAAGGTGCCAGAAGGGAGTGAGGCTATTGGTGGAGGACCAGAAGCAGTGACCCTGGTCCATCCATATCCCTGTCTGATTCCTACCAGGTGTCTTCTATACTGACCTCTTCCTCTGCCTTCCTTAAAGTCAGTCTGCTGGGGCCCTGGGAAAGGGCCCACCTGGCCAGGCAAGGGTGCTCAGTGAGGAGCCTTGGGGTTCCTCCTGCAGCACACTGCAAGAAGCAGTCCCACCTGGTGTACAACCGGGCTCTACTTGGAGCACAGATATCTGCAACAGTGCAGAAAAATCCCTCCCTAAGGAAACCCTTTTCCTCTTCAGGTGCTCAGATGACCTAGAACTGTTTTGTTGCACTCTTGTTTCTCCATTACCTATAGTGACTGGCTGCATTGCAGGCAACGCAGACCTCTCCTGGCAAGCTGAACTGCAATGTGTTCAGGCAGGGACTGAACTCACACCTCTGTCATCCTTGAGGTGTGTGTGCTGGCCAGAGAGCTGGGCAGGCAAAATTTGGCACAGCATTAGAGGTAGGTGCTGTGATGGCTTGGTCTGCCGTTTGTTAATGATGGTGTCACAAAGACACCCTGAACAGCAGATGCCTCTTTTAGCTCTAGGAGGGAATAAAGGGCTATGATTTGGGTATAAAAGAGTGTAATCTTTTATAGTTATATGTTTCAATGACAGCTATTAAAGGAAAAAGTCACTTCTCCAAGGACCACATTAAGAATCTGGTAGGACCCTGTGTTAGGATCCAGGTTGTCACATCATACAGTGAGACCAGACTCCACTGCGCATATCTGAAGACTTCTCCTTGTATAACCCAGACCCCTCTTGGAATTTAAGGCAGGTGTTTAAATATTGCTCTCACCTGTAACTGCCAGCACAGGCTCTTTGCATTTCATTGCACACACCTGGAGTCTGCAGAGGGGCTTAGCCCTTTGGCTCAGGTTGGTCTCCCAGTGCATGGTTCAGGGGAGCCCTCAAAATGTGGTTTGTCATTCTAAGGATGTGTCCAGCTCCTCCTACATTTAAAACATCTTCCTCCAGGGATTCAGCAGGTATTCTCCAGTGTTCAGTACAGAGATTTTTGCCTGTTTTAAGCTGTGGTGGGATGCTGTGTCCCTGTAGAGATGAGAATTCATTCATGGTCCTACAGATACTCCTTTCTTCCTTCCATGCTGGTCTCCACTATGACCCATCTGCTCTGAAACCATCCTACCATGCACAGGGACATGCTCTGTGTGCACCTCAGTGTTGTGGGGTTCACACACCAAATGCCAAGTAAGGCCAGTGTGTGCCATTCATTAAGGTCAAAGTTTTCTTTTGAGCTTAATGAATGCTACACACTGGCCTTACTTGACATTTACAGGTGACTGAGGATATTGTTTATGGCTAGAAAGATATGGAGAAAGCTGACAAAGTTAATCAAATGTACAGAAAGGCTTCTGTATATAATAAAAGCAGGTAGAGAAAACTCCTTAGCCCAAAAACCAGACAAGAAGATCATAGAATCATTGAGGTTGGAAGGGACCTCAAAGATCATCAAGTTCCAACCCCCATGCCATGAGCAGGGAACCCTACCACTAGACCAGGTTGCACAAAACTTTGTCCAACCTGGCCTTAAAAACCTCCAGGGATGGGGCATCAACAACCTCCCTGGGCAACCCATTCCAGTTCCTCACCACCCTTACAGTGAAGAATTTCTTCCTAATATCTAACCTAAATCTTCCCTCTTTCAGTTTAAAACCATTACCCCTTGTCCTATCTATATCTTCTCTGGTGAAAAGCCCCTCCCCAGCTTTCCTGTAGCCCCTTTCAAGTACTGGAAGGCTGCTATAAGGTCTCCCTGGAGCCTTCTCTTCTCCAGGCTGAACAGCCCCAACTCTCTCAGCCTGTCTCCATAGCAGAGGTGCTCCAGCCTTTTGGTCATCTTTGTGGCCCTTCTCTGGACCCCCTCCAACAGCTCCATGTCTTTCCTGTGCTGAGGGCCCCAGAACTGTACACAGTATTCCAGGTGAGGTCTCACCAGAGCAGAGGGGCAGAATCACCTCCCTGGCCCTGCTGGCCACACTTCTTTTGATGCAGCCCAGGATGCAGTTGCTCTCTGGGCTCCAGCACACACTGGTGGCTCACGTCAAGCTTCTCATCAACTACCACCCCCACGTTCTTCTCCTCAGGACTGCTCTCCAGCCATTCTTCCCCCAGCCTGTATTTGTGCCTGGGGTTGTGCCAATCCAGGTGCAGGACCCTGCACTTGGCCTTATTGAACTTCATGAGGTTGGCACTGGCCCATCTCTCCAGCCTGTCAAGGTCCCTCTGGATGGCATCCCTTCCCTCTTGGGTGTCAACCACACCACACAGCTTGATATCACTAGCAAACTTGCTGAGGATACACTCAATCCCACTGTCCATGTCTCCAACAAAGATGTTGAACAACACTGGTCCCAATACTGACTCCTGAGGGACACCACTCATCACCTGCCTCCATTTGGACATTGAGCCATTGACCACAACTCTCTGGGTGTGGACATCCAGCCAATCTCTTATCCACCAAGTGATCCATCTGTCAAATCCATGCCTTGTCAGTTTGGAGACCAGGGTGTCATGTGGGACAGTGTCAAACACCTTGCACAAATCCAGGTAGATGATGTCACTTTTGAAAGGGCTGAATGCTAGAGCCTGGCACTCTACAGTTTCAGGAAAACAGAATGAGATTTATTCCTATACAGTGTGGAATTTATGCAGTTGCACGGTGTTTAAATGTGATGCTCCCAGTGAGAGGACATTATGAATGCCAGGTAAATGTGCATGTTTTCACATATGTTTTGGAGATGAAAATCCACTGTCAGGAGGGAAATCCACATAGGGAGGTAAAAACAAGTGAGGTGTCTTAGATGCAAAGGCCCCAGAGGCCCCTGAGCCATAGATTGCTGTGTGAAGGAATAGGTTTTTCTAGAACTCTCCATATGGTTGGTCCTTCTACTTTTCCTTGGGCCACTTTTGTTGGTTTTCTCTATTAACACAATATTAATAAAACTAAATAGCCTCCACCTCTCATCAGCCATCTACTGGGGACAGGTGGGCTGGCTGGGGCCATCTTGGTATGGCCACTTATGCATTCTCACCATCATCCTTGTGCCATCCTGGTTTAGTGACTAGCAGTGCTCTTCTAAATATTTTGAGAGCTGCTCAGGAACTGGATCAGGTAACTCCCATCATACTCCAGCTGCTGGATTAACACACAGCTAATTGCTGCTTCCCTGTCGAGGGTCTGGCTGTGCTCCTTGCTCCTGGGGGTGCTGAGGACTGGGAAAAGGAACACAGCCCCCTTCAACCTTCCCTCCTACCTCCTCACCTCAGGAAAAGGAAGAGTGAGTTTCTGTCTGTGCAATTTCACCTTTACCTCTCCATCACCTGTTTTTCTCATCCATGCTGTGTTTCAAGACAGCCATGCACACCAACAGCCATAGCAGAAGTGGCACCCACGGGCAGGATGATTTTAGGAGCAGATGATCACTGACTGGTATCAGGCAAGATAAAACTCCTGTTGTTCTGCCCAACTAAATCAGCAGCAGAGAGTTGAGTGCTGTTTTCTTTCTTTCCCATTTCCCCTGAAAGCTGATACTCTTTCCAACACCAGCAAAATGTCAGCTACCCCATTATTATTTTACCCTGGCAGCAACCTCTGAGCACAGAGCTCCCAATTATTAAAGCCACTTGTGCTTGGCTGCTGGTGCTGGCTCTGCAGCCCCACTGCTTAGTACAAACGATGGGATGTCATTGCTGCTGTGCCTGAGCAGCCCCAGCACAGCTCTCACTGCAGCTGCCAAGTGCAGTGTGGCAAAGCAGTCCAAAAAAAGCAAGGATGGATGCTCCCTATGAAAAGGGGACTCCTGTGACAGCCATGACTGTGAACAGTCCATCTGGGACCACAGTGGCTTGGCTTCTAAGACATTGTGGAAGGAGAAATGACTACACCATGGAGAAAAGGGCAGAAGGGTTGAGAGACATGAGAAGAAGGAGGTGAGACCTCCTTAGCATGAGACCTGCCTTAGCATAAATGCTGAACATATCGACTGACAGTGGTGGGCAAGGACGTGCTGAGCTGGACAGAACCCAGACCATGTGTCTGAAGGGGTGTAACAGCCCATTAGGCTTCCCCAGCTACATGGGACACAACCTGGGCCATAAGACAGTTCTTACTCACCTGGGCATCACATGGACACCTTGGGAGCACAGACACAGCCATGGAGCTGGGTTTGCTTCATGTAGGATTAGGCTATTGTTTGCAATACCAGCCACGCAGCAGCCCACACATGTTGGCCAACAGAGCTCTTGACATCATTGCAGAGTGATAATTTCTGCTTTCCATTCCTTTTGACCAATGTGGTGCTTTTGACCCTGTGCAAGCTGGGGCTCTCCACAGCAAAAGAGGTGAAGTGGTGGTGCAGTGGATATGGAGCTGCTTGAGGAGCTGTGCTCAGCCTTGGGCCTCCTGAAGCTGTCTGCCTACAGACCTGCCTCATGACTGGCTCCAGCACTAAGGCAATAGCACCTGACTCCAGTTCTGCTTTTAGCTGGAGGGTTCATAAAGCTCTCCCTTGTGTGGGTTCTTGACAAGCCCAGAGCTCAGCTACAGCTGTTTGCTCAGCAAAGTTACTGGAAAGGGTCCTTGTGTCTGTCTGGCTCTCCACTTGCATGACATTTATACAGGCAGGATTTTCTTTGAAAGCTCTGTCCTGCTGCCAGGCCAGGCTGAACCCAGCCAACATTTACACTCAACGTGAAGGGGACGCTGCCAGCTCAACTGCCCTGTGCACTCAAACCAGACAAGGCTAATAAATAGTCACCAACTCCCCATCTTCGAGAACATGTGAAGAGAAGACTAGAATGTATCTGCTCTGATTAGGTATTATTCAATGGGGTAATTGATAAGACAAGGGGTAATGGTTTTAAACTGAAAGGGGCTAGATTTAGGTTAGACATTAGAGAGAAATTCTTTCATTTGAGGATGGTGATACACTGGAACAGGTTTCCTAGAGAAGCTGTGGATGCCCCATCCCTAGAAGTGTTCAAGGCCAGGTTGGATGGAACTTTGAGCAACCTGATCTAGTGGAAAGTGTCCCTGCCCATGCAAGGGGATTGGAACTAGATGATCTTTAAAGTCTCTTCCAACCCAAACCATTCTGCAATTCTATTATTTAATTATTAAGGGGCTGACAGAGTAAAGGGTACCTTTCTCAAACTGGTCCATGTCAGCAAACCAGGAGAAGTGCATGAGAAGATGGAATTAGGATGTTGTGTGGTGTGAACTGAGTGCATACATGGTGTGAAAACAGAAAGATGAAAATCCTGTAATATAGTATGCAGAGTTTAACACTCTTGAAGAAGACACCTGTCAGAGATATGGTAAGAACCTTCAGACAAGAACCAGATCATTACAAAAAGTCCAGCAGCCATATTATCTATTTTTACCAACAGTAGGACAATAGTAACCTGGCTTCTGTGGCAACCTTGGGGTATTTCCCAGGCTCTAGAGCCCTATGCCATGTCCCAGCTGAAGTTTGTAATAGAATCTGAATGCACACCCCCTTCATTCCCTCATATCCTGATTTTGGAAGGATGGCCAGTCAAAAAGGACAGGGACAGAGGTGTCCCATGTTCCAACAGTTCCTCTGGTGAAAGCATTGACCACACTGTTCACACCCAGCCCGGTGTGCAGTGAGGCTTTGCTGCAGAGCAATTTGCTTTAGAACCTAAGACATTTTTCCCCGGGTACTGACAACTCAAGGGAAATAGTAGAATCCATATGCAGATTACAGAAAGCCAGCTGGAAACAGACTAGATAAAAGTCTGTCACAAAGCATCCAAGTGGACAACCTACACTGAATTATCTCCTTCAGTCTATTTTATTTCATCTCTAATCAATAAAAAGCGAAAATCTCCACATATTCTCTTGCAGAAAGGGGCATTTATTATAAGACACACATAGAAAATCGAGCTCCGCTACTTTCAACTTGCCTTTGACTTCAGGAAATCATGGTCAGCCTGGGAACTTCTATGTTGATTCTGTCAATGCTTGGAAACCAAATACCCTGGGGCCTTAAAAATGCCATCATTAACCTAAGTAGGCTAAACAGGTAAATAGATGTTCATGAATGAGAAAGGTGGCAGGATGCATTGGGTAGAAAAGTATTCAAAAGATATTCTCTTTAATAAAAGACAATTATTACTAGTGACCATAGCAACAGTGAAGCGAGATGCAGAATGGGAGAGGTAAATATTCCCTTTAGCAGATGGATGGCTCTCCTGTCTTCCATAGAAATTGTATGCTGAAAGGCTAACATCAAAGATTTGCTCAGAAAATCATTATCTCTGAATCCCCTGCACACACACAATTCCTCTGAGCCTCAGAAAACCCTATTTTAATTTTACAACGTGCATGTTATTTCATGGGGATGCATTTGGATTAGTTTTTAGAAAGCAAGCCTGGGAAATCTAGGGGATAGGAGGGCTCCCTCCTGCCTGATCTCCTTCATCAGTGGTGCTGGGTCTCCTCTTTATCAGCAAGGATGGACCTCTTTCCAGTAGCTTTAGCAGTTTGACCCATAAATCTCTGCTTACCATCTCTAAGGTGGTGTTACAGAGTGAGGTTATGGAAACAGGGAAAGGGAATTATTTCAGAAATAAATAACATAACCTGCCTGTTTTGGTCTCTGCTGCATTTGTTCTTCTTTGAATGACAGAGGACACTGGAGTTTCTCTTCCTTCTGAGAACCAGCCACCAGCCACGAGGCTTTGTCCACCATGGCCACACAAGCAGAGGTAAACTGTCCCACTGGCAAAACAAGGTCCTGCAGGCCTTTGATTTCAGTATTTACTCTTCCCTTTTGATTTCCTGCATGAAGTATTTCCAGGTGACCCCGTGTGGGTCAATAAATAATATATCATCCCCTGATGAAAAAAAACCTAGTTACGTCAAAGGCGCCTTTCAGTCTGAGGCTGGCTGGAGTTTATCTCTTACCTTCAACTGGCAGTTTAGAAACATGACGACAATCAGATAACCAGAAATGAATAAGCACTTCGATGGTTCAATATCTCACTCCACAAGTGACAATAAAAAGCTCATGACTTTTCCAGTGGCACATTTATATGTGCAGCAGGCAGGGGAGGCAGAGTGGCAGGGTCTGCTGACCCCAGGGAGGTGGCAGGCACTGCCCCACACCCACCTTACACATCTGCCACTTCAACTAGAGCTCAAAAGCAGAGCTCTCCACAAAATGTTTAGGTCTCACCTGTAGAGCTTCAGACCATGCCTCCACAGCCTATGTTTTTTTCCCCCCTGAGGACCTCATTAGGCTGCAGAAAAAAAACGGCTCCCTTGTTCTTTCCATTTTGCAAGTAGGAACACTGAGAATAACATTCAGGTGTGTCAGGACAAGGTAATAATCCACAATTTCAGAACCACAGTTCAGCCCCTACACCAGTCCTGAGTTTGTCCCTCCAGCTGACTTCCCATAGGACCTACAGTGGGAGTTCTATAAAGTTATTTTCTGCTGGAGGAACTTCATCTACACCAGAGGAGCCTTTCAGCTGCTTTATTGCTTGTGTCTTGCTAACCCTACTCCAAGTCAATGGTACAGAAGGAAACACTGTGCAGATTCTGTAAGCAAAGACTCCGCTTTTCAAGTTTTTTCAATGTTTCCAACCCTTTTGAGGCTTGAGAGGTGAGCACAGTTGATAGCTGCCTCTACAGCAATGGGGACCAAATTTTTCAGATCCAGATCCTGTCCTGCCAGGCACTAGTATGGACCCAAGGCTGAGTCATGGTTGTCTCCAGGTTGATGGGCAGGGCTGATAAACTGCTGTGGTTTAAGATCTATCCATTTGACACAAGTATGTGTGTCATGTTGCCCAGTGTTACAAGACCGGCTGTTAATGATGGAACTTTAAGTGTCCTCAGGGCTGTGTGCTCAAGTCCTCAATTTATGTGCAGGAGAATGTACTGACTTTGACGGATGGAGGTAGATTTCTTCACAGCAGCTGGTATGGTACCATGTTTTGTTTCTGTGCGGAAAGCGTTGTTGATAACATCCGGATGTTTGAGTTGTTACTGAGAAACTCACACAGTGTCAAGTCCTTTGCAGCTCCTTATGCTGCCCCGCTAGCATGTGGGCTGGGGATGCATGAGACACTGGGAGGAGACAGAGCTGGGTCTCCAGCTGAACAGAAGGATGTCCCATGCCATATGACACTGTGCTCAGCAGTAAAACTGCGGGAGGGAGTGGAGGTTGGTGGGGGTCTTTCTGGTACTGGGGGGGCTGGCTGAGCATCAGCGGTGAGCAATCGTTTTCTTTTGCACCCCGTGTTTTGGCAGGGTTTTATTTTATTCTATTTTTTTTTTCCCTTTATCAAATGTGTGTTATTTATGAAGGATTAAGGTGTCTTCACCCCAGCCCTCCCGTTGGCGCCCGCCCCGTTTCCCCGCAGCGAGGCGGAGCACGATGCGCCGCCCGTCCCCACCAGGGGGCGCTGCGGCCCCGCCGAGCGCGCAGCTCCCGGGGCTTGGGGGGGTGGGGCGGGGGAGGGCTTGGGGGGTGGGGTGTGCACCTACCTCGTCCTGCCGCTGGTTCTGTGGGGGAGCAGAGACCGACCCCCCCACCTTGCTGCAACCTTCTTTCAGGTAGTTGTGGTCTCCTCTCAGCCTCTTTGTTTTTTTTTCTCCAGGCTAAACAACCCCAGCTCCTTCATCCGCTTCTCAGACTTGCTCTCCAGACCCTTCACCAGCTTTGTTGCCCTTCTCTGGACACTCTCCAGCACCTCAATGTCCTTCTAATTGTGAGGGGCCCAAAAGTGAACACAGTATTTGAGATGCAGCCTCACCAGTGCCAAGTACAGGGTGACGATCGCTTTCCTGCTCCTGCTGGCCACACTATTTCTGATACAAGCCAGGATGCTGTTGGCCTTCTTGGCCCCACGGGCACACTGCTGGCTCATGTTCAGCCGGCTGTCAACTTCTTGAGGACCCTGATTGATTTTCCAACTGAGTGGTGGGGTGGGAGGTGGCTGTGGTCATCCCTTGCTTGAGGGGCATCTAGACCAGTCTGCTGGAAGGGCTGAGGTGTCCAGGACATGATGCTTACAAGCAATTTGCTGTTGCAGGCTGGTCTGTGCTGATGCATCAGGAACATGCAGGGCACACCAAGGGCCAATCTGCTGCAAGCAGAGCCATGCTGTGGAGACTGACACCATGATGGACCTGAAGTCCATGTAAGCTGGATGGTCCTGCTGGCACAAGGAGGTCAATGATGGGCACAGCATGTCTGCAGAGGTCTGTGCACCCTTCTTGGGCTCCCAGTCAGCATGTTGCAAGTCACTGGCACGGGGGACCCCCCTGAAGCAGGGTGAAGGAACAGAGAGTGAAGGTTTGATGGAGATGATTAAGTGATTTAGGTGATGCTGGAGGGCAGGAGACAGGTGAGAAGAGACAAGCCTGTAAGTTTGGGAAGAATAAGGGTGCTTGAATGGGAGACTGAGCAAATAACTGAGTACTGGGCCAGGGGAAGAACATGGATGCAGATGTGCACACTAGCTGATTAGATGGTGAAGGAGGAGAGGCAAAGCCAATACCAGCTTTTGCAGAAAGAGAAGTGTTAAGAAGGAGAAGAGGAAGAAGGAAGATGTGAACAAAAGGGGAAGGCAGAAAGTTTTCCAAGTGTTGGTAGATCTGCCCTTCCAAAACTACTTTATGCTCCATGATGTTTCTTTGTCAAAACAAGGTTCCAGGGGGGCTGATATGTGTGTAGGGACTGAGACACTCTTCTGTTACCCTCCAGGCTGCACTGACACAAGACTAGACCAACACAACTGCAACTGGGTGTGCTTGAGAGACCCATTTTTTATTCTCTGGAACTGGGAGTCTTTTCTCAAGAATCATAAAAACTTGTTGAAGACTGGGGGATGTTACAGTCTTTCTGCCAATGCGAATTATTCTTAGAGCACCTTCCTACACCTTTACTTAGCAACATTTTAAACAACCAGCAAAACAAATTCATGGTATAATCTGTCTTCCATAAAACTGTGGATATACAGCTTAAAATTTAATTTTGCAGCTCTCACAAGCATTTATTGTACTCTTTTTGTTGATCTGGGCTTAAGTTTAAGCAAGGCAGGAACAAAATAAGGAGACTCAGAGCTCTCAGTCAGTTTGGACTTCTACTACTGAGAAGACACCGCTGTTGTTTAAGTTCATTCTGGTGCAATAACTGTAGCTAACATAAAGTAATATCCCTAAAAACATTCACTGTTATAAATACAAGCAATAGGAGAATGAGCAATAAAAAAAATCAGTCATACTCTGATTCTCAGGTTGGTGCTTCTTTAGAGAACTGTCTATTAGCATGGAGATTGCTCTTCACATAGTACATGATGTATCCTGGACTTTGAAAAGCCTGAGAATAAATGGGCTTAAACTTGAATAAATTGAGGCTGGCAATCAGAATTGGAGGAGTGCTGTGAAAAATGAGAGCCTGGGGCAGAGTCTTTCTGAATAAAGAGGGAGATCAAACCCAGGTTGTCTCTCTTGATGACTTGAATTACTCATGGAAAGGATGAGGAGTTTGCTAGCCATGACAGCACGGGACATGCTGTAGGCCTCCGCTCCTGAGGCCACTTGGGTTTGCTCTTTAAAGCATGAGGTTAACTCAAATGAGGAATAAAATGAGAAAGGATCACTCCTACTCTCTGATGAATGGCAAGCAGGTTGCATAGATGCTGGTACTTCCCAGGTGCTGTCAGTTCTCAGTGATGTCTTCCCTGTCTTTGCAAGTGGTCTGTAGGACAGCATCATGCACAGACCCTTCCTTCCTTCCTTCCTTCCTTCCTTCCTTCCTTCCTTCCTTCCTTCCTTCCTTCCTTCCTTCCTTCCTTCCTTCCTTCCTTCCTTCCTTCCTTCCTTCCTTCCTTCCTTCCTTCCTTCCTTCCTTCCTTCCTTCCTTCCTTCCTTCCTTCCTTCCTTCCTTCTCCAGAGCCTCTATCAGCAGTAATTCCCCTCTGCTGAAACCCAGGGACCTCACACAAGCTTTCAGTGGGGATGTGGCACCTTCGTGACTTTGTGGCCAACAAGCTGCTGCAGAGCCCAAAGGGGATGTCTGTGTGCCAGTGCTCGTGCATCCTGACTGCTGCCCCACTCCATCTCCACCAGCAGAGATGTTGCAGGTTGCAGAGGAATGTGAAGACTTGCCAGTGCTGGGTCCTGTTCCAGGTTTCAAGAAAGGAGTGTGCTCTACTGGTTACTGGCTGTTCTTCCTATGCTTATTCCCCCCCAAGCCTGCTTGACCCCTTCTGCCCCTTCTGTCTCCAGTCTGTCTGCCTCCTAGTGCCCTCCTCCCTCCCCATACCTTTTATCCTTGGATGATCTTATTTCTGTCTGGCATTCGAACAAAGACACTTCCTCTCCCTCCTTGCTTCTCTGTGCCAATGGGAGAAGTAACAAAAGTGGAGGGCTGAGAGGCTTTCTGAGCTCTGGTCCAAGACACCCAGCAGCTGAAATAAAATATTGTTGAGGAAGTCCTGCTCTGACGTTGACCTGTGGATGAAGTGTCCCCTACAGATGGCCTATGTGCAGGATGGGCAATGCACCAGAGATGTGCCAGTGCAGAGCAGGCTCAGCCCTGACATAAAGCATCCACAGAGAAGCAGAATTTGGGGAAGTCTCCAGGAAACAGGTGACATCTGAGAAAGCAGTGGCTTATAAGTTTCAAAAGCATTGATGATTTGTGGCGGTGTTTTGAGGCCAGAACTTCTACTGTTGGGTCTTGTTATGTACAAAACAGCAATCTGCAAAATATTTCTGCCTAATTTAGTTCTTGGAAACAGCTGAAACACCACAATCCTGTTCCTAATAACAAGCTCAAGGCAGACCACCAGCATGGGAAAACTCAGTTCAAATGGTGCCTACTTGGCAAAACCGTGAAGCCACAAAAATCACAGGAATGGTGTAAATGGGAGCCTAAGCTAGAGGTGGCACCATGTGGAGCATACTTTGAAGTGATGGTTACAAGTCTGCCAGATATGCTAGTGCCATTATGCTCCCTTCATCCCTGACATCCACTAGCAATGAGTCAGTAATAACAATTATTTAAATAATAAAAAAACCCAAACCAATTAAACAACCTTTCATTAAGTCATCAAAAAAAGCACATTTTCCCAAGCTGAGTCACCCCAGCATGACTGTCCCTCTGACTAATGAGGTTCTCATGCCACGGTGCCTGCTCCAGCATCCCTGCTCCACCGATCTCCCTGCTGCCTTGCTCATCATTGCTGTGTCCTTTGCCGGCTTTCATCTGTAACAGCGCCTCAGGCGAGGCCGAGGGAATGATCTGCCTGCATTTAACACCAAACATGGTGTGGTCTGTCCCTGATCTTATCAGTTGGGTGAGGTACATTTTCTGGATGGAAGTAAGAAAGAAACAATAGAACGAAAATACACCCAGTGTGAGCCTATGTGTGGATACTACTCAAAGGTGAAATCTGGCACAGCTGATGACTTCCCGAAGGAAACAGGACAAAGTGGCATTGCTCAGTCTGCAGCAGTGCGATTTTACTTATGTTCCTCCTAATCATTTAAGGGGAGATGCTCCAGAGCCCAGTACAGTCCTTTTAGGTAAGGCTGAGTCTTTCCCCACTGTCCAGACACTTTCTGCAAGGAAGGTTTTATTTGTGTCTAAGTTTATCAGCTTTAACTCTTTGCTGGCTTTTCCAGGGTAGGTATTATCTTCAGGTGGCCTTGGAACAGATTGAGCCAAAATTGCTCTGATCTATTTGTGAGCATGAAGTAAGGAGAACTACCGTGGTTTTCAGCATTAGCAGCTTCAGAGGACCTGCTTCTGGAGAACCGTTTCCATCTCCAAGGCTGCTGACCTATGTGACTGGTGTCCCAGGGGTATTCACACTGCTTTTGAACCTCGTGCAGCTTTGGCCAGCTTCTAAAACTCAGTCAGCACTTGTCTGGCAGAGAAGTCTCATTAGTCCCCATCTCCTTCCTCCCTGAACCTGGCATGTTCACTCACATCTCCCTGCATGGCTTCATCTCCCTCACATTCACTCACAGCTCTGGTCTCCATCCTGCTCTACTGGATTGAGCTCTGAGCCAGCAGCTTCTCCCTGGCCACCAGTGACCCTCCCAACTGCTGCTGCTATAGGAGAGAATGGCCCCAGTGCTCTGTAAGAGCAGGATGGGTGAAGTAGCTGAATTCAGAGGCAAGTGGTGCTGGAGAGCTGGGGAAAGCAGGGCCGGTGGGGTGAGATAGGCAGAGACATCCAGGTGATGCCTGCTGGCTTCTCAGGAACTGAGATGCCCTTATGTGGGTTTGGTACATGTTGTTTTTCCATAACAAATTTTCCCAAATTATCTCTCAGGGTATTTCCTGTAAGGCCTGAGAGTGGTGAGCTGAGTGCCCCTTAATAGGACCGGCTTTTGAAGGGATAAGATGTACTTTCAACTAATTACCTGTGTGCTCAAGTTTGCTCCTCATTTCTCAACTCCTGGAGCAGCAGCCTTATCAAGCAGGCAGGAGTACTTGTCAGAGCTTTCAGGAAATGATACAGAGAAAGGACAGACATTGTTACCATCCACAGAGAAAAATCTATTTAAAAGAACATCATTAAAGGCCCCAGTTACTAATTACTCTTTATTAGTTGCTGGATATGAGTTTTCTGAAGAAGCAGCATATGTAGAGTTATTGCTTATACCACAGCAGGAAGCACTACTAGGAATATTCTGTTCCACATTAAATGAATGGCTGAAGCTTGTCAGCAGCTACTTGAAGGTGTGGCCTTTTTTGCAGACAGGCAAGTCTTGTTCTTTCTCCATTTTTCCCCCAGTTCAGCAAAAACATCAATGGCAATGAAGGATACGGGCACCAGGGGCTGCCTGAAAGTGATGGTAAATCTGCTGCAAAAGAGACAGTTGGTTACTGATTGTATTAAATAAGCTCAGCTCAGGAACCTCCCTCTTTGTCTGAGTTAATGGTAATTTCCACACAAGCAAGAAGTGTGCACCAATAGCCTGCTATACAATCCCAAGCGCTTCTCTTTGTTTGCTTAATGCTGGAAGGCCACACCTCACACCCTTTGCAGGAGCTGTGCCTGTTCACCTGCGGGAAGGCTCATGGCTCAGGGGGGATGTGCTCCCCAGCTGCTTGTGCATCCCTTATCTTTTCCCCAAGGGCTGATTTGGTGGAGTGAGAAACGGGTGGCTCTGGCTCCTGATTCCTGCAAGAGGCTCATGTGGGATTCTTTCTTCCCCAAGGAAATTAGGGAGGAGATGGTGTGGAGCAAAGAGAGATGCATTCTACTAACAGCCCCTGCTCAGCCCAGCCCCTGCCGACTGATGGCAATCCCCATCATCTGCACCCTCAAATATGTACCCTACATGTCCCCCTGATCTGCTCCCTCCCTGCTGTGTGCCTGCTGCCTGCGACAGAAGTAAATTTGCCAGCACAGCTTTGAGCCAGCTCTGACATTTCTGAAGCTGCTGAAATACAGTTTCTTACTGAATACATGTGCTTATGAAAGCACATCTGGATCCCTGAGATCCAGGAGACACAGGCACAGGTTAAAGTCCACTGACTTGTGAGCAATGCCCTTCACACCTCCAAAGAATGTGACTCTGGGCTTATTTCTGAATGCAGAAAGCTCAAAGGAATATTTTCTACAGCATCATATTGTTGAAATCATCACACACACCCCTGCTTGGTCTTTGCTAATTCTCTTCTGTTTGTTGGTGAAAATCATTACTTAAAATGAGATTTTAAAAAATTATTCTAAACAGACTAATGGAAGAGAAGAACTATCCATGAGAGCAGCAAAACAGATACTCATAGACAGATATCAAAGGGGTGCTGCCTTCAGCTACATACTTGAAATACTGCTGACGTCAATCTGGGGCACATTTTAGCCTCCTATGCTTTGCATTTAGGAAGCTGAAGCACATTACATATAATTGATTCCACCTACATACAATTTGTTGAGGAGAAAAGCAACAAGATGCAGGTTCTCACTACAACTGTAGGCACAAGGCATGTTCCTGACACCCCAGCAGCTTTCCTGCAGACCATCCTCCAATGAGCGCCCACCAGGAGGTGCTGGTACGAGCTGCTGCAACTCCCAGCTACCACCTCCTGGTCCTCCCCAACTCAACCTGCAGACAGGGACTGACCTCGCTGTGGGCACAGCAGGGACCACCGTCCAATACCACATACAGCAGATGATGAAGGGGACACAACTTTTTACCAGGGCCTGTAGTGACAAGACTAGGGGTAAGGATTTTAAGCTGAAAGAGATTTTTGGTATAGATTTGACAGAAGGACTAAGTGGGTAGTGAGACATTGTAACAGGCTACCCAGGAAAGCTGTGGATGCCTCATCCCTGGAAGTGTTCAAGGCCAGGTTGGGTGGGGGCTTTGAGCAACCTGGTCTAGTGGAAAATGTCCCTGCCTGTGGGCTGTCATGGACTAGATGATCTTCAAAGGTCCTTTCCAACCCAAACCATTCTATGAGCCTGTGAATTTTCACTTGCATTTTTAGCCAAGGAGCTGAACTGGTGCTGGGTAGCACCAGCACAGATAGGACAATAAAATATTGATATTGCTGAAGGGAGTTTTTCCTCACAGCTGTCCCAGTGCTGATGGCACTGACATACTGACTCAGATGGGTGCTAGAAAGCACCTGTAGTGGACACAGGCTGAAGAAGACAGCAAGTCCAGAGAATCTCAGGTTCCTGTGACTCAGCTGACAGCATTAGCAGTGAAATAATATATCGAAGGACATGTCTATGAAATGTGTGACTGCTGGCTTGATCACTTTGCTCAGAAAACAGGTTCATGGAAATAAATATTTCTACAGTATTTATAGCTGCATTAATGCTATCCCAGCAGGCAGGTCAGGATCCCACGTGAGCAGACAGGAGTACGCTTCTCCTCTGGTGGAGAGGAGAAGGGACTCCTTGGCAAGGGCCTTGCAGTGAGAGGCTTAGTGCTGGCAGGGAGCTGGCAAAAGCTTTGGCTGGCAAGTGCCCTCACTCTCCTAGGAGAACAGTGCATAAATGTTTCCACACCACTCTGGCACCCTGCAAAGTCTCCCCCTGGGCCCTTCAGCAAATTTATGTGGCAAGAGTTATTGGCCCACTCTTGCTGTGCTGCCTTGTACTCCCCATGAGGAGGTGGTAATGTCAGAGAGTTTCATAAAATCCTGCACACTTATCTGCACATTTTGAAGAAGCAAATGCAGAGTTCTCTGAGGTGATACCACTGAAGTCATTCCCCCAGAGAGGTGGGGGATGCTGAAGTGGACTGTAGAGAGGTAGCATGAAGACTTTCTGTCTTCCCATTGCTGTGCTGCTCCTATGATTGAGTTGTAGCAGGATATTCCACTCATATTGTCTCATTTTAAGGTGCTCCTCCTCTTCCTCCTTTTCAGTTGCTGTTATTACCAACCAGAAGAATTTCCAGGGCTTCTCCAGCCTTCCAACAGTGATTTTCTTGGAACAGACACTAGCGAGGTGACTCAGGGAACTCACAGGAACAAGCTGCCCAGGTGGTTTGTGCAGTCTCTTTCCCTGGAGCCATTCAAAACCCACCTAGATTCTGCTCTAGGAGATCCTGCTCTAACAGGGGGGTTGGACTGGGTGATCTCCAGAGGTCCCTTCCAAGCCCTACGACTCTGTGATTCTGTGATTCTGTAACTCCCAGAGATACCTGTTCTGAGCTGACAGACCCTAGGGTTTGCATGTTGTTTCTCTGAATCATTCTGTGATTCTCCCCAAAAAATCCCACTGTGGGCCACGGTTGCATGGCAGCCATCAGGTCTCATGGCATTCTAGCCAGCAGATCTTCTTCCCTCCCTGCTCCCCTCCCATGCAGACACACACGGGGGAGCACTCCTCCACCCTTCACACACATCAGCTAGGCACAACCTGCCAAAGAGCAGAAGAACAAAGGACAACCCTGAATCAGTCCTTGAGATGAACCCTTTGCTCTGTAGGGATCTCACATAACAACTGATTTTGGGCTCTTGCAAACCTACAGAGAAGAGACTGTACATGCAATGTACCTGAGCTCTGGTTCTTAATGCACAGCAGGAGCTTCTGACCTTTGTTGAAGGCAGCGGCAGTACAGGTAGGTTGGACGATGGAAAATCAGATATTCTACTGTTCAACTGTATCTAAAGGGAAGTTGGCCTATATCTCAAGGCAGCAAGCAGAAAAGAGAGGAATGAAGTTACATTTGTGTTCCATTTGACCTACTAAACCACACAGCCCAATGTGAGCCTGGCAGTGCAGTATCTTCACCTCCTACATACTTGGATTTTTAAAAATGGTTTTGAAAACCTTCCTGTAGTTCTTTCTGAATCTTTTAGCTGTCTGTGCCTTAAAATACATGTGCTGCTTTAGCTAATCCAAGCTGGGTCTGTCTGTCTCTTTGAGGAGATTCCAGCTGACCCTCTAAAAGGGAATGTTACCTCTGCCCAGTCTACTCAGGGACAAGAACACCCTTGTCCCATGAGAGCTTGGCTACTGAGCTGTGCGGCCAGGGTGGCAAATGAGGCTCTGCAAAGCTGTAGGGAGATGCCTCATAGGTGTCCACCTGGAACTGAGCTCTGTTGCCCAGCATTGAGCTCCTCAGGGCTCCCATGGCTGCAGGCAGCACCTCCTGCTCTACCCTGCAGCACCACGTCCAGATGCTGCTCTTTCTTCACTTACATCTCTCATGTAACACACCTGAAATAAGGACATTACACATGAAATGGGAATAATTCACAGAGAAGTCTGGTAAGTGACCAAGGCAGTTGCAATGCAGGCTTCCAGCATCTGTCCCCTTCATCTCACTTCCCCTACTGAAATAAAATACACTTCACAGCTGCACAGGCAGAGCAGAGCAAAGACACTCACACCAGGCTCTTGCCTTCTGAGCTGGGAGCAGCACCCAGCAAGCCAGCAGAAAATGCTGGAGAGAGCAAGTGACCCAAATGTGCTGTCTTTTTCCAACACTCCTGTCTCCAACCTGCAAGTCAATGCTGATGTCCACACATGGTTTGGTGCTTGGCCAAGGGATGGGAGCCTGGCTGAGCATGTGGCCTGAGCACTCCTCCTGCTGAACTGGGCACAATACAACAAGTAACGCAGCACAGAGGTGGAAACCAAGAAAAGGGAAACCTTCTTATACCCAAAAGGTGGTGTCCTCTCAGATGGAGGGATGGGAGTCCTGTTCTTGGTCTCTTTCTATGGTTTATACATAATAGGCATGGGTAGAAACAAATCTGGAAGGGAGGCAATGGTTGCCTTTAGCACTGCTCCCTGCAAAAAAAAACCTGGTAAGGCTCTGGGGCACGGGGTAGGAGTACTTTGAGGTGGAGACCCACTTCATGCCCATGGCCTAGGGCTTTTCACCTCATCCCAGGTCAAACATACCTCTGCTCAAGTTTCCTGTTCCCCTCCTCCCTGCTGATGGCAGTGAGCTGACAGACCACTTGTCCTTCCCCTGCCTTAGTCAGATGTACTCCAGGGGCTGACGCAAGCCCATCACCGAGCAGGCTGGTGTAAACTGTGCCAGGAGGGATCCTCACACATGGAGAGTGAGGACTTCTGACTGTAAGTCCAAGTCACTGTCTACTCCAGACAAGCAAACTGTGGCAGAGTGGGTGAATAATTCATATTAAGCGCAACCACAAAACCCTTTCCATGGGTTTATCATCAGCTCTCAAAA
The DNA here is from genome assembly GCF_020740795.1 of Apus apus. NCBI lineage: Eukaryota > Metazoa > Chordata > Aves > Apodiformes > Apodidae > Apus > Apus apus. The sequence continues at coordinate 21,099,617 of NC_067282.1, forward strand.
TATGTCACCGCCTACTCAAGTTCTTGCTGCCTTTGGTGACAGCTGAAATATCTGTGGGACTTGAATACCTACATCTAGTCTCAAAGCAGAAGGTGGGAGTTAAGGGCTCAGAGGAGCACCTAAAGAAATGCCAGTGCTGTTTGGGCTGTGCAGCTCTGGATCACTGCTCAGTGCAGCCAGGTGGGGAGCGGAGCTGGCTCTCGGCTCGGGGCAGAGCTGCAGCACAGCAGCACAGCCCCCTGGACTGCTCAGAGGCAGGGGGTCTTGTCTCAGCCAAGGTGTTGAACTTGGCTGCAGGTGCTGACCTTAATTTCAATGGCATTGTCCACAGCAAAGGGCTTGGAGGTCAAGTCAGCTGCAGACTCCTGGGATATTTGCTTCTACCAAGGGTAAGCCCTAGTTTAAGGAGTTTCTAAGAGAGTGACACATCAGCCAGGAACTGCAAGGCAGGTTGACTAAGGCCCTAGCACTGGTAGCATGGTTAATATTTTCACATCATACTTGGAATCAAAACAGCCACCATTTAACTCTGTCACACCTCTGACCAGCTTCCCTGTGCTGAGGTTTGAGGGCCCCTAATGGAAGCTTTTCAGAAAAGCCCCAGTGTGAACATAATGAAGGACTATAAATAATCACCCAAAATGGGTGCTGACTTGTGTTTGGATAAAGCTATTGGAGGAATACTTTTTTTTTTTTTTATATGGAAAATACAAACTGGGATGGAAATAAAATTAGATTCAGCATAAAAATATTGCATAGTCCCCTCTGTGGAGGGGAAGTGCTGTAACAAAAACCTGAACTATTTGAAGAGCTTGGGAGGGCAGTGATGTTAAGGAAACACCCCTGGGATTTGGAGCAAAGTCACTGACACTTGGCAGGGAGCTGATTTTTCCATCTTCAGCTCTCAGAGTGGATTTTCACTCCTCACTACCTAAAAAAACCCCTATAAAACCTTTAAAATAAACAACTAGTGGAAATATTGGTTTGGTTCTTCTCCTTTACCCATCCGCCAGCATGCATAAATTTTGGAGAAACTTCATGACCTTTGAGACTCCTGTGCCTTACTCAGGTTTGCTTCAGAAGTTACTGGAGAAACAGCATGGAGGGAAGGCTGTGGATAAGGAACAAAATTCAGGGGGAAGCATTTCCATAGTAAGGTCTCCCAGGTAAGGAAAACCACCCTGCAGAGAGGCGGAGCCACTGTGTGCAGAGGATGAGACAATCCTGCAGAGCCCACTGGTGTGGCAACCGGCACCTCAGCACATCACTGGGGGACAAGAGCCCAAATCCCACTCCTCTCTGAAGCAAAAGTAACCCATCTGCTTAGCTCATCAGATTCCCGGGTTTAGCACCTCTTGCCAACCTCTCTGCCTGCACTGATCTGAATTTTGTTCTTTCTTCTATGGTAAATGTCAGAGGAAGACGTAAACACCTTCCCCTCTAGTTTCCCAGCCTTTAAAGGTCTGGGAAATGTACTCCTCCCCCAGGATATGGCTGGCAGCAGCAGGGACAAGGGGAGAGAGATCCTGAGCCCCTGGCAGCAGGAGCCATGGGCAGGGACGCTGAACAGCCACAGCCCCCTTAGACCTCCCAGTTAATCCAACCTGTTACCAAGAAATACAATGCCAGCCACCAGAGTTTCCATAATTTATGAATTTTCGATCCATTGGGAATCAGGGATGAAACCTTTCCCTGCAACTCATGGTGGACTCTCCTCTAGTTTGGGAGACTCGATTAGCTGGGTCAGGATGTCAACCCAGCCCCCCAGGAGATACTGGCTGGCAGGAAGGTTCTGGCACAGCATCATCCCAGAACCAGAAGCCTCCTGAGCATCCCCAGTGCGTCACAGATCTCACTTGCCAGGCAGCTTCAGTGCCAACTAGCATCTCTCTGCCCAGCCTGGCATTCACAGGGGGGAGTGGGGGAGAGGGGGTGTGCGTGTGTAAACACAAAAGATGAGACTGTGATCAAGGCAGTGGAACAGGCTGCCCAGGGAAGTTGTGGACTCTCCATCTCTGAAGATATTCAAAACCCTCCTGGGTGCTGTTCTGTGTACAGTGCTCTGGGTGATCCTACTTTGGTGGGAGAGTTGGACTAGATGATCTCTAGAGATCCCTTTCAACTCTAACAAGTCTGTGATTCTGTGATTATGTGAAAAGAGATTTTCTAAAGCAAAACAACCTCTTTCCCTTCCCCCAAGATCTCAGCAATAAATATGGACTGCTGGAACCCTTTGCATCATGGTTTATCAAAACCACAATAAGGCACGATTATGGATCCCCAAATGACACCCACTTCACAGGAAATTTTAAAATCTAAAAATTAGTGTGTTGAGGCTTTCTGACTCAGGAAGTTTCCAAAATTTGTATATATGTTCTCAGCTGGGATAGAAAGGAAATAAAATCCAAATATCAACATCTCCCACAAACTGGTAACATCCATTTTGTCCAGGGCAACAACCACCTCAGCAAACCAAAAGGCTGTCAAAAGTAGGACCACTGTCAGACATCTTCATCCTACCTACAAATTAGAAAGTGCTGTGTGTTTGTCTCTGCTTAAATGAATACCAGGTAATTAGCACATCCCTATAGTAATGCTGCACAGGCACCAGCTGGAGGGATATATTACAGCCTGGGAGCTGATTTCCCAAACAAGCCATGGCAGGCACACAGAGCAGGCTGGGGCTGGAGCCTGGCCAGGTGAGGAAGCGGCGCTACTGCCATTGGCTGTGGGGAAATAACAAGTGCAATTTTCAGTAACTGCTTATAAAAAGATAGCAATGTATTTTCATGTTTCAGTGCAATTAGAATAAGTCCTCTTGACTTTGCCAGAGACTGTTCAAGTGAATGGGTTTTGCCATAACTTTAGGTGATTATAACCAAATGTCACTTTATCTATCCATCGAGAGGGATTTGTCAGAAGAACACCGCATTTTGAATTACCACTGGAGAGAGAGGTGCAGACAACTGTGCTTAGGGTTTTAGTACCTAATCAGCAGCATGCCAGAACTGCACCTCCTCTCATTACTCCTGATTACAGACTTTTGTAAAGAATTAGTGTGATGTTTATAAAACCCTTCCTCGAGAGTTTTGTTTCTGAGGTTTTGTGCTTTGCTACCAAGTTGTTCACCTCTCCGGGGAGGGGAGACAAGAGCTGATGTTTTGACAAGGAAAAGGAAGGCAGAGGGTGCTGGGGAGACAGGCACCCTGAGGCAGTGGTCAGCAGTCCTGGGGGAGCTGCCCTAGCAGTGGGCTGGAGGGGCAGCAGCAGCATCCTGTGAGCAAGTGACTGGGAAACTCCATCTCATCTTCAACAAAAACCAGTGCATTGAACTGGAGTGTTGTTTGGATAGTAACAGCTCACTCCACATCATGTACACGAAGGCACAAATTTTCAGGGGTCCATCCTGCATCTGCTCATTATTTGTCGACAGAAAACCAGGAATTCTCAGCGCTGGTGCTGTGCTCTCTGCCAGGCAGCAAGTGGTCCTCTGGCAAGCTCCCTTTGTTATTGCAGAAGAGCTGAGCCAGGCTGGCTGCTAAACACAGCAGTGCTAAGACAGCCGTGCACAGAAAAGCTGTTCAAACACACAGTTTGGTTTAGTGCAGCTTTTCCTCCTTGCCTTACCCAGCATCTGCTGGGTTTCAGGGTGATGCTGCTTGGGCAAGCTGCCCTGTCCTGAAGTCAGGGATCACAGCAGGACAGCCAGAGCACCGTGTCCACAGTGCCCCTCCCCAGGATGCCCCCAGCGTCCAGCACTGTAGCTTAATTGCAGCAGCAGGAAACCCCAACGTGCCTGCTATGCGGGACAGAACATGAAAATGGCAATGCTTTACATGGAGCTGCAAAGGAGTCCTACAGCAGGTAGAAATCACCATCACCACCACCAGCAAAGGGGGAAAAAAATAAAGGAATTAGAAAGAATATTGAACTAGTATCATCACTAGATAAAAACGGTAGTTTCCATCACTGTCACAGGCATCGGTACGGGGGCAGGTGCTGTTCAACATCCGTGTCAGGGCCATGGGCAGTGGGATTAAGCACACACTCAGCAAGTTTGCTGATGACATCAAGCTGTGTGGTGAGGCTGACACACTGGAGGGAAGGGAGGCATCCAGAGGGATCTTGACAGGCTTGAGAGGTGGGCTCATTCAACAAGACTAAGGGCAAGGTCCTGCATGTGGATTGGGACAATCCCAAACACTAATACAAGTTGGGTGGAGAATGGCTTGAGGACAGCTCTGAGAAGGACTTAGGGGTGTTGGTCGATGAGAAGCTCAACATGAGCCGGCAATGTGCGCTTGCAGCCCAGAAAGCCACCTGTGTCCTGGCATCAAAAGAAGAATGGTCAGCAGTTCGAGGGAGGTGATTGTCCCTCTCAGCTCTGCTCTTATGAGACCCCACCTAGAGTATTGTTTCCAGTTCTGGAGTCCCCAACATAAGGACATGCAGTTGTCGGATCAAGCCAGAGGTGGGCCATGAAGGTGATCAGAGGGCTGGAGCACCTCTCCTATGAAGACAGGCTGAGAAAGCTGGGGTTGGGTTCTTTATCCTGGAGAAGAGAAGGCTCTGGGGAGACCTTATAGTGGCCTCCCAGTACCTGAAAGGGGCTACAGAAAAACTGGGGAGGGGCTTTTTAAAAGGGCTTGTAGCAAGACGACAAGGAATAATGGATTAAAGCTAGAAGAGAGGAGATTTAGATTAGATATTAGGAGGAAATTCTTTAGTCTGAAGGTGGTGAGACACTGGAACAGGTTGCCCAAAGAAGTTGTAGATGCCCTGTTCCTGGAAGTGTTCAAGGCCAGGTTGGATGTGGCTTTGAGCAACCTGGCCTAGTGGAAGGTGTCCCTGCCAATGCAGGGGGCGTTGATCTGGGTGATCTTTAAGGTCCCTTTAAAGTAATTCACTGGGAGATATAAATGGATGTGAGAGGTTCAAATTTAAATTTAGAAAATAAGAAAAGTATGGTATTATTAGCATCAGACATAGTACATCAGATGAGTTTACAGGTGAGTTTCAAGGACAATTTTGCTTAGGAAGAAGATCATGAAGTCATCTTGCCAATGCTTTTAAGGTTATAGTTGACTAAATTTTAAGTAGAGAACTCGAAATGAAGGAAAAGGTGTTGTTACTTTGCTAGGAAAATTAAGCTGACATGGCTGTCCAAGCCGGAGTGCAGGTAGAGATGAGGAGCAGACCACTGATAGATAGCGAGTCTTGGAACTAAAGCATGTAGCTTTTGTATAGAACAATAAAAACACTGCACAGGAGAGGGGTTTTCCAGGCTGAAACCAGAGTAAGCGGTAGTGTCCTCTCTGGCAGGCATCTTTGCTCAGGCCCTGGTAAAGGGTAACCCCTTGTTACACAGACTACAACCATATAATCCCAGAATTGTAACACATTTGAGTTGTGAATCCACAGGTCTCAAAGGTGGGACTCACAGGTCATAAGCCAACTGCTAGGGTTGGAGGTTAGACTTGAATCTGCAGCAGAAGCATCCTGCTGCTGAGCCCAGGTAAGAGAAGCCAAGCAGTTTAAGTCTGAATGCAGAGGGAGCAAGTCTGAGAATGGCACCAGAGCAGGAGGGAGAGAGATAAAGGGTACTACAGGACTGAAGCTGGTGGGACGAGCCAGGCTGACATTCAAGGGTGAGGAAGGCAGAGAGAGAAAAGGAGAGCAAAACAGTGTGGGTGCTGACTTCTGCCCTGAGATGCAGGTAGCATTGGGAGGTCATATGCAGGGAGCAGGTCATACGCAAACTGAGACTCACACACACAGAAATTGGACCAGAGTCAAGGAGAGCGAGAAGAAGGAAAGACGGGGAGGGAGAGACTAGTCAGATGGGAAAAGGCTGGTTCAGAGTGACATATGAGGTAATATGAGAAGCGTGAAGGCAGCAAGAGAAGGGTATCAAGCTCAAGTAAGTAGCCTGGTTAGAAATGCCAGCAAGAGACACCTTAAATGAAGAGTCATGTACCACTTAGAGGTGTCTCACATGAGCAGCAGGATACACAAGATACACAAGAAGTCATATTAAGTAAGAATAGTTCAATGGGGGTTGGACTAGATGATATTCCAAGGTCCCTTCCAACCCCTAAGATTCTTTGTGATTCTGTTCTAAAGTATGGAAAATGGAAGCCAGGTTATTCTCTGTGGTACACGGTGGGAGAACGAGAGACAAATGTCATAAATTGAAGAGAGAGAAGTTCAGACTTGCAAGGAGAAAATTCCACATAGAGAACATTATATCAGTGGCACAGGATGGCTGAGCCAGTATCTCACTGGAAGCTTGCACAGGGCTCAGAGCACCGAGGTGTTATGCTTATTGAGGAGTGAGGTTTGGTAAGTGGCTCATTGCATGCCCAACAACCTGGAAGTTCTCCAAAGCTCCCTCCTGCAATCCCATTGTTTGCCGAAGCAAATTGCTGGATCTCACTTTTGACACCAAAAGAGAAACATGTTTCAACATAATTAGGTTCCCTCTTCTTACAAAGCTGCTCGAGCAGTCCTGCTTTTAAAACTGACATGAGCAGAACTGCTTTTCCTCACAACAGCATTATAAAGCAGAAAACCCTAATACCCAATTAGTCATCAGTGAAATTCTTGATGACAATCAAATACTTAGCACATATCCCACGTGGAGCTGCTTTAGGGAGGACTGGTTTAGCAAGTGTTTGAATTCTGTGGCAGAGTACGTTTGTCCTCCCACAAGACAGCCAGAGCCAAACCTGGAGCCCAGGTAACAGGGCATCCTGGTGGCACTGCCTGCTCTCTCCCCTCAGCATGGTTTCGGAGTCACCAGAAGTTGAGCCTTCAATTGCCCTTTCACGAAATCACTAATTTGGATAAATCTGTTCCATAACCACAGTGTGTCAGTTGGCCCTGCCCTTGAGTAATATGGGGCAACACTAATCACAGTTTGTATTAATTGGAGTACATGTATTTTGTACAATGCCAGTATTCTCATTTGCTTGCCAGTTCTAATCCAGCAACAAGAACACCTGATTTAGCTTTTATTCTCAGGATTTGTTGAAAAGAGCACAAGACATATATTAGGGAAAGGCCAATATTTATATCCAGCAACCAAGGCATCATTTACAACACAAAAAAACAAACCCTCCAGTCAGCTGGCCATCCTATAACTCAGAATTACACTTGATTAATCAACATCACCATCAATGTTTATTTTTATATTTACTCAATGACATACACCATTCCACAGGAACACACATATATGTTTATATAGTTTTGGAGGTTAGTTTATTGCATGTTATTGAAGGGGGCTTTTCTTCTCAAATAGCACATATGCTTATTAAAACCAAAAAAGGTAAGGTGTCTCTTGCTGGCATTTCTAACCAGGCTACTTACTTGAGCTTGATACCCTTCTCTTGCTGCCTTCACGCTTCTCATATTACCTCATATGTCACTCTGAACCAGCCTTTTCCCATCTGACTAGTCTCAGAAAACAGATTAAGAACAGTACTTCAAGTATTACTCAGTTCTGAAGATGTAAAATTCTATGTGTAATAAGAAAGCCATTAATGAACTGTGAATGAACTAACTGTAACGATGTTTGACTGCATTCTTCAACTCAGTTTTAGTTTGAAACTCATTCATTACAATTTATAAAGGAATCCAAATTTATTGTGAGTGTTTTCTGCAAGCCCCAAATGGTATCTAAAGGACACTAGACCCAATTCTGGAGAAAGATTTGTGCAATTAACTGGGCACAGTAAAATTATAAGCAAAGATTGTTTTCAGAAGACTATTTAAAGAAGATAGAACTCTCCCACACGGAGTATGTGAAAGCTCTTGCTGTTGGTGTTAGTATTTTTGTATGAAATTAATCATCCATAAACACAAATCTGTGCTCACAGAGGTTTGAATTTGCTAGGCTATCACGCCACACTTAGAGCACTCCTAACACTTTGACCACTGCTATTACTAGCTCCAGTGATTTTAAGAAAACTAGGATTTAATAAGGCAAATATTTCTTTCCAATTATGTGGAGCTGTAGATTTTCACCATTGTCTACGAGATGGATTCTTAAATCAGTCCAAAATTGTCAACTGTGTCAAAAATTAGGCTTCCAACTCTCTATTGGGCATCTACATTAAAATTACTGTTCCAAAGACATTGAGACTATGTAGCTCCTTTTCATTTTAGGACACTTTAACCATTGGCACTGAAAAAATATTCAGAAAAGAAGTAGAATTTTAATTCATATTGAGGCAACTAGCCTCAGGCACTTGAGTTTCAGAATTTAAAAAAAAATATATAGCCTGTTTTCCAGTGTAAAAGTAGCAGTTTGAAAGCATCTGTAGTTAGACACTGTGCAGTGTAAGCATTTGTATGTCTACAGTGAGCTTACATCTGCATGAGTATGTCAAAATGTCTTTAAATTCCTCCTCATGCTTTAGGAGAAACATTCAAGAACTGACAGATTTGTAGGAAAAAACCCGCAAGTTGGCCATTAGCAAGAGTCAGTGATTTAAATATAATCATCTAGACATCCACAACAGACCAATCTGCCAAATAAATGGAATGTTAATGTGACAAGTGACTTCTAATGTCTAGGTCTTCCTTACAGTAATTAAAAAAATAACAGCAACTATGGCAAACCAGCACTGATATAAGGTGACTTGGAACTTTAATTCACCCAACTTAATAACCTATGAGAAGTATTTCAGTAAATTATTAATCACAAAACATCAAATTAATTTTCTATGAAAAGCATCTCAAGCCTTAAAATTCACAGACATTGCTTACAGACTGGGAAAAATGCTTCCTTAATTTTTATTTCACCAAAAAAGGTTAAGTCATTTGCTTTGAATCAACATCTCCAAGACAATGCTTAGGGAGAGCTATTGCATTTTGAGGGTCCACAGGCTCTTATGGAGCACTTGGAAGGTTTGTTCTCTCAGATATTCAAGACCACAAACTTTCAGCATTCCTTGTTTCCACAGGCTTTTACACGATGCTATCTGTGGTCCTTATCAACAAAGGTACTTAAAATACATAACTCCTATTAAATGTAATGATTAATTGGGTTTTTTAATCTCCCTGCATGCTGACCCCTACAATCTTATCCAGCCCTTGAGAGAACAAAACAGAAAATGCTGTGCTGCTCTTACTGCTTATGTAAACAGCCATGAAAAAATCAGGAAGTGCTTTCTACCCATAGTCTGCCAGCAATGGAAATAGAAGTTAGATCATGGTTTAATCAGATAATCTTCATGAGCAGATGCTACATGTCCCTCAGTTAGGAATCACTAAATAGAGCAAGTTAGAACAAGGAATGGCCTGAACGTGAAAACCACCAAGGATATGCATAAGTCCTAGAAAGTACTGAGACACTATTTTCGCGTTATTCCTTCTCAATTTCCGAAATGGAATTTGATACTTGTGTAGCTAAAGACATTCATATGCCTCCTGCACCTGGGGAGGAATAACAACATGCACCAGTACACATTAGGAGCTTCCTTGTTAGAAAGAAGCTCTGTGGAGAAGGAACTTGAGAGTCCTGGTGGACAATAAGTTATCCACAGGACAACAATGTGCCCTTGTGGCCAAGAAGGCCAATGTCATCCTGCTATTTTATTCCATTAAGAAGAGAGTGTCCACCAGGTCGAGGGAGGTTCTCCTCCCCCTCTACTCTGCCCTAGCAAGACCACATCTGGAGGGATTGTGTGCAGTTCTGGGCTCCCCAGTACAAGAGGGACAGGGATTTACTCAGGAGAGTCCAATGGAGGCTACGAGGATGATTAAGGGACTGGAACACCTGCCTGATGAGGAAAGGCTGAGAGACCTGGGGCTTTTCAGTCTGGAGAAGACTGAGAAGGGATCTAATTAATGTCTATAAATATCTCGAGGATGGGCATCAAGGAGGGGCCAATCTCTTTTCAGTTTTGCCCTGTGATAGGACAACGGGCAATGGATGTGAACAAGAGCACAGAAGTTCCACCTCAATGTGAGGAAAAACTTCACTGTGAGAGTGACAGAGCACTGGAACAGGCTGCCCAGGGAGGTTGTGGAGTCTCCTTCTCTGAAAACTTTCAAGACTCGTCTGGACATATTTCTGTTTGACCTGCCCTAGGTGGTCCTGCTCCAGCAGGGAGGTTGGACTCGATGATCTTCAGAGGTCCCTTCCAACCCTTAACATTCTGTGGTTCTGCAACTACTACCACTATGACTACATTCTTTCTGGAAGTCTATTGTATCGGCAACTGTGTCTTCTCATGTATGTAGATGCATCTGACATACAGTGTCAACACTAGGAGATGCCATTTTCTAGGACAGGCAGGCCCAGTGTAGGACAACAATCTGTACAGTACAGACTGACCCTAACAGACTGCACAAACAGCTTTCTCTTCCTTTTTTCCCCTTCCAGGCAGATAGAGTGGTCAGTTTTTAGAAGATGTCAGAGCTCTGAGGCCTTTTTTCATCTCACTCTAATCCTTAGGAATAAGCTTTGAGTATGTGACTTAATTTTATTTTTAGAAGTTACCAAATCTGGCCAAGAACAGTTTCACTGCTTTTTACATTTTTTAACAATTACTATATTACTCACTGAAGCACAAAATTATTATGCATTGTATTTTTTTTAAATGTCCAAGTAAACCTTTTTCCCCAAAAATAGTCTTGCACACAATCCCATAATGAAGAAAAACAAAAGACAGCTACAGTAACTTTTGTCTTGTTTCTCCCCTGGTGAATTATTAATTTTTCTATATCTGATATGTAGAAAAAAGAAGCAAACTGGTGTTGTGATCCATGTGTGGAACGTATTTCTTGATCTCAACCTGTAGTCTCTCCCACTAATATTCTATGATTCAGAAAAAGTTACCAGAATTTTATTGCAAAAGAAAATAATAAATAAAAATAGCCTATACCTATTAAAATTGTACCTTCAAATTTGTCTCCCTTTTATCCAAAAAAAGGTAATGGAAAGGAGCACTGGCTAGTCTCAGAGCCTTGCATATGATTAGCAAGTACATTCCTACTGAATGCAGTTTTTTTCAGATATTCACTGAAGGTTCTTGGTGGCTGCTCCGTAAAATTTGGGACCCGCTAGAACACTCCGGGACCAGCAAACACAGTGATACCTCCTTGGTATCCGGCTCCTAACAGGTGTTAATACAACCTGCTGCTCATTCTGATAGATCTCTGTGTAACACCACCACACCTCCACCCTGAACTCTAAGAAAACTCTGTAGGCTACCTTCTATAAAACGAAAGTTTCCTTTCTCAGATATGCTTCTGGTCGTGTAACAGTCTTAGGGAGAAATGTTGAATGTCTTTCAGTTTCCTTAAGAAGAGGAAGAAAGGGGTACATCAAGGTTGTATTTGTTCAATCCCATTATTCCAACAAGTGGTTTTGATACTGAAGAGTACTTTCACCAGAGAGGCATGAAGGTTAGAAGACAAAAAGCTCCACGTATTTTTCACTGCAAAAATCTTAAACATTGATCTAATCTCTGAAACATAGCACAGTAATTTAGTAAACACTGCCCGTAGCTGCATATCAGCAGTCTTCCTTGTCATGAAGGATGCTGAGAGAAGACTGACGTGACATAACATTAGGATAATCAGCTTCTGGAACACAAATAAATGTGCAGGCATGAAAGTATGCAACCTCAGGCTGAACATCGTTAGCACATCTCCTGAGAGCTGATTAAAGCAGCCATTACAATAAAGCAACATTGACTGAAATCGAGTTGAAGTAACAATCACAGCTCAAAGTCATTGATGTGTATCAACTTGTTATGATCTGATGGCATTAAAATTCTGAACAGCTGATACTTGATTGCAGCGAGATTTTCAGGCATCCATGGACATTGAATCACTTAATAATATAACACGCTAATAAAATATTTGGAGATTTTTTTTTTTGTAACTTAAAATCAGTAACAGAAAACACAGAAATGAAACCTAGTGAACAGATGAAAATGCTTTTCAGATCAGACCATTAAAATATTATATTTAAATTTGATTGACAAGTATGCATAAACTGTTTCTGAAGGAGTACTCATTTAATACAATCATATCAACTTAACAAATTTGTGTACAGATGGAAATTTCAAATATAGGCTTAAATAGCAAATTAAACACATGCACAAAGGCATGACTCTGATAAGGAACAAAGGCCTAGCATGGCAGGATATTTTGAGCACTCCCTAAATTCTCCAAACACCAGAAATCTACATTAAATGCAATATTTTTTTCTTTTTGAGAAATGCTGCTTTTATATCTACTGTGCTAGGAAACAACTGTAATGCTACTTCTCCAGATTTTCTGATAGATCCTGCTGTGCATTCCCTCTCCTGGATTACACCACCTGCAGAATGCAGATCAAGGACATGTCTGATGATCCTTCTGTAATTACAAGCTCCCTAATGCTGCCAACACGAGCTCTATACAAAGAGTTAGGTAGAAAGTACCTTGCCCTTCTCTGAGCCCTTACAATCTATTATGCAGATAGCAATCACAAGTCATTGGAGGGAAAGAAATAATATAATTTATTTGTACTTTTGGGAAGAGACTGGAAGATACTACTCAGTTCATTTCAAAACTGGTGATGTCTAAAAACAATCCTCCTTATCCAACACATTCTTACACAAGTTCCCCCAAAGGGATTAATCAACAATAACAGCAGATTCTTAGGTTTAGCCTAAAAATTAACTGACTTAAGAAAAAAATGTTAAGAGGCAGACAATTTTTCAGACATTTTTGAACACAGACCAAAGAAAGGTTATTTCTGCCTCACCACACTCTGTCATTAAGACTGTAAGCAATAGATTCCAGAGATGTCTGAATTTAAAAGATGATGCCTGTGTTGGTTTGCATGGTAGTTGACTTGGGTACTTCATTTATAACAATCAGTAGCAAAGCTGCTGCAAAATCAACAAACCTTGAATACAGATTAGGTAGAATATTAATTTCAGTAATAATTGAGTACTTGGGGGCTTGCTTGTAAAGATACTTATGTATTATACATCTGATGTTATGCTTAAGAGAGGTTAGAGGACTTTGAAGCCTGACAAGACAGAAACACGTGCACATTGCATTATCAACAGGATATATAAAGGCTGAATTTCTAAAACAAAGAAACTCAAGATCAACCCAGACAAATGTGTGTGTGTGGAGAAACGGACAGCTCATACTGTAAAGCTGCTCTTTGAAAGGAAACAAACTGTATCTACCTTACTTAGGAAAAAAAGTCACAAAAGTATCTGCAATGTAATAATGCAACCAACAGATTATTGACATGTACTGAAGTCCTCTCCTCTTACAGATAAAGACATACATGTACTGCTGGCTTAACCTACGCATACATTTGAAGGGATGACTAGCTAGTTTCAAATAACTGCTCCCAGACAAAATAAACACACCAAACCAACCCGAAAATGAAAAACAAAACAAAAAACAACAAGCCAAAACACATGAACAAACCACCACTCAACCCTTTTTTGCATCCTCAGCTTCAACACTTTCTGACTTTCCACTCTCAGTCTTTCAGTCCAAGCTTAATTCTGTAACTGAACAAAGTCAGCAGTTAAACAGAAAAAAAAGAGGTCACCTCCTTCTGTGCATAAGTAGGCAAGGCTTTGTGTATGCGAGAACTCATCCCTGTTCTTCTATAAGTAATGTTGTGGAGGTATACTACACTTAGGGACAACTACTAATTTTGAATAAACTGTTATGAAGAAAATGATGAGAATCTGTTTGACACTAACTGTACACAGGATTTTTCTGGTAAGGGCAATTGGAAGTTTCTGAAGAAAGAGGTAAGAAACAAAGATAAGTAAGTTCTAAGTGAGGACTGAAGACTTCACACATCACAATCTCTGAATCTATACATGATATTCTTAGACCTACAGCTGAGAGGTTAGACCACATAGCACCAGATAAAGTTCCCCTTATTTAATAAGGGAATTATGAAAGTAACCGGAGGCCTCAAATGCTTCAGGTTTTAAACTTAACAAACATCACCAAAAAAACTAACCAAGCAATACAGTCATTCATCTGTATATGATCCAAATAGCACATATGGAATAGGGCTTGTGGAAACACTGAGACAGACGGGGAAAACAAGCCAGGTTGTCCTGTCTGGCTTCAAGCTGCTGCTCCAGCAGGATGCAGATCTTCTGTGCATCTTGTGTTATGCCTGTCAGTCCTACACAGCTGTCAAAGGCTGTGGCAAAAGGTTTGAAGTCTGAAAACACAACTGAGTTTAGCTGTTCAGACATGTACCTGAACACCCAGAAGTCACTATTTTCATGCAGTGAAGGGCTATGGACATGGGCATTGCAGCTGCAAATACGGCAGGGTATAAACTGGTTGTAAAACCCTAAGTACATGTATTCGTTACAAACAGTAACATATATACTGCAAGAGAAGAATGACTTGATACCAAATCATACATGGATATTGTAACCAGCTGCACCTTTTTTTTCTGATGCTGGACTCCCATTCTTTGGTCAGTCTCTCTCTGATGTTTGAGCTGTAAACATTCCTATCTTTCTTTCCTTCTGTTTTCCCTCCCACAAGGCGGCGATCCAAGAGACACTTAGGTAACCTGGCTGCATACTGCACAGCAAGGTACAGATTTGTTTTTAGGAAAGCCAAGAAAGAACAGTATTTCAAAACACTTCCTTCTCCTCTACCTCATAAACCAACACCTTACCTAAAAACTAATTCTAGGGAAGCATACCACCAAAATTATGGCTGCCACCGAACTATTTTCATAAGAACACATCTATGAAGATATATATTGAAACACACTTCTCCCTCCACAGCTCAGGTCAGTGTGATTAATACAGGAAATTTCAGAGACTTCTTCAATCTGAAAACACTGGAAGGCACAAAAGGCAGCTGGCCAACCGTTCGGGCTCCACAGAGGACACAGAACTTACCTTTTTGAGAACATACTTTATTTAATAGAAGTTTTTTGCTCCAATATACAAAATAGGGGACTGTAGTCCCAATTAACATTTACATAGTTACACAGCAAATAATTTCCACCATTTACAACAACTGACAACTTTTCCACACTCCCCACTGTATTACAGCCAAGAAAAAAAGCCTATAATGCTTTACATACCAATCAGTTATATTTTGTACTTCCCTGCCTCTTTTCTTTTTTTTTTTTTTTTAAGTTGCAGTTTCTGATATCAGTATAATTAAGAATTTACAATTATTTCAGCTGCACTAAAAGAAAAATGAAATATATAATTTGGAATACTATCTCAAAAACCCTATACAAAATAAAAGTCAGTATCTTATAAAAATACATTGCAGGAGTAAAACCAGGGATACAACAAAAATGTTTTACATTTTGTTAGGGTATAAAATGCTTAGCAACTAGCCTCAGCTTTTAACTACACCAAAAAAAAGGAAAAAAAAAAAAGGAAAAAAAGACCAAACATTTTCAATTAGCAAAAAGTAATGTGACAGTTCTTTTACAACACTGTACCTTTAGTATGCAAAGGACTTCATCCTTCTAACATGCACCATTATCTGATTGATTCACCCCTTAACCCTTTTCCCACTGAAAGCTGAAAAAAGGTTTTAAAATTATTTTAATCTTTTAAGAAAAATCCAATAATATTTTCTGCATCTTTCACAATATTTAAGTTTTCCTTTACAATGCTGGTAGTTAAATAATTATACATAATTTTCTATAAAAGAATCTTGCCAAACCAAGGCTTTAGAAACTTTGCATTTTACAAAAGCAATTTGTTACAGCATGACAGTTGCTAAATAGCCCAATTCACTTTGTGACCCTGTTAAAGATTTGTTCAACTGAATGAATAGGTGAAGTCATTTCCTGAGCTAAAAGATACAGGTAAGTAAATAGTCAGTTATAGCAGCAGACAGGAGACATTCATTTAAAAAGTTGTAACAGTATCAATAAAATAACCTTAGAAAATTACAGTAACATAAGAATCACTAGCTGAAGAGAGAGTGACAAGGACATTAAAGACCTGATTGCCATTATCTGGAATGCACATCCCATGACTTCCCAGAAATTACATTCAGCTACTGTCAAACAACATACTGGTAAGTGAAAGAGTGTCAAATCACAATAGTTCACATTTCTCACAGATCAGGTGTTTTGTCAAGATTCAATTCTTAATGCTGTTTCATAAATGTAAAGCAAGGTAAACTGCTTAGTTTCAGAAACTGTCATCCTACAGGACTTGAGAATTCTTATTATTATTAAGGAATGTAGTATCTTTGGTCTCATGAAATTCTGAGCCTGTTTCTTTTTATTACTCACACATAACTGATACTTGAGACCTTGAGTGGTTTTTAAGATAGTTACCCATGCCACAGAAGTTGATCCATATTTAAGAGAGTAAATATTTTGAAAATGGTTTATTTTGCTCCAAGTCATTCTAATTTGCTTAGAGTATAAAACAATAACAAATTACTAAAGAACTAGAAAGACGAGTATACCACCACTGCACCATCAGTTCCTTATGATATGCATTCCTAAAGTCTTCTATGTAATAGTTTGATAACTATTTTTGTTCATTAATGGAACGAGGATATTCTAATATAATTAAAGTACCTCACTTAGATACCAGTTCCTCCAGAAGGAAATCTCTCTTCTGTATTATTAATTTTTTACAGACATTGTAGGCGTTGTTTTTAGAATTTGTTTGCTCTTCTATAACATTCAAACATAATAATTTTTAATTCAAATTAATATATAAAATTTCCAATACCTGTTAGAATAAAGGACAATACACAAGATCCTAAGTTACAATAATTTATAAATAAACTATTACAAACCAAATCTTTCCCCATAAGGAGATTAAAATCTTGACTGACTGTTCCCGATCATATACTATAAATAACATAAGCTTCTTCAGAGAAGAAAAACATACTTGCCTCCCTGACACCCGTTTATATCTTCAGTTAAACTACTACCATCAAGAAGGCAATTGTGTTGGGCCCAGCTATATCTTCTTGCTTACATGTTAAAAAACCTCCCAACCTCATTCTTTTAAACTTAAGCACAGGAAACTAAGTTCACAGAGTCCTTTACATTTTATGCACAAAGTCTGTATAAAATACAGTTTTCTAATGCTTCTATTGCACCAATCTGGCAGTGCAGTTCAAACTCAATTCAAATTCCACTGAAGTCCATGAAAGGTTCTCCAATGACCTTAATGGGCTTTGAATTAGGACCACAGAGTATTACCTAACAGAAAGCTCCTGCAAGAGTGGCTGGTATCTCTCTTTTTGCTTATGGGGTGCAGTGGAGATGTGTAGTCAGCATGATACCTGAGCAAAGAAAATGCAAATGATACAAAGGTTTTAAGAATGCCAAACTCCTTCCCTAGTTGTGTGCAAACTCTGCTACTGCCCATGGAGCTCCCTGCCTTCCTTTTTTTCAGTGCTTGCTCCATTCCAAGTTAGAAAGATGTGAGGCATAACCATCTCCCTTCGCTACAGTTCCTCCTCAATCCCGAGACTGATAGAAGAGGATGTAACCAGACTCTGAGTTCTTTGAGATGTCTGATGTTAACCCGTAGAATTCTTCAATAGCTTGTGCATCAATTTTCTGTGTAAAAACCCAAATATTTAAAGTATTAATATCTTCCATAACATATACATGGCATTAAGTTTCACTCTAAAAACTAATGTAAAACAGAAGTAACTTTCACATAATTACATAAAAGTAATAAAATCCAAATAAAATTTTAAACTCGTTATGTTTCATTTTCCCCTCTGCCATCAACTGCACAGAGGGCAGTGGATATATACACTTCACATAGACATTTTATTAAGTGAACCTACTATGAATGCAACCTTATATGCAGTGCTCACACAGGTAAGTTTTAAATACAACAGTATCCCACTGAGTGAGAACTCCTGCAAGTATGGCTAATATTAGCAAGAATACCACTGGAGGCCAAAGGCTCTCATTTCAGGAGCCTTTTAAGTTTTAGGGCAAAATGTCAAAACCCCAAAGTTTCTTTCTATTTTGATATTTGTTACACCTTTGTCTGAAACAATCCAGGACAGTCAATAAAACAGGTTACCAAACTGATCCATTCCAGGAAATCATAAGCTCCTACAAAACATGAGCAAATGGCTTGCTCCAAAAAACTGCCCTCAGAAAAGAACTGCAGTAAAATCACTGTATCTGTATCTTCATTTGCCATACTTTCTGGCCACAGGAATAGCTTATTAAACAAAAGGGAAAGACAGTGGCCATAGAGAAGCTAATTTTTAAAAGTATAAAAACCAAAATGCAATTCAAAACATTGTACAGTCAAATTGTAAAGCACAGCTCTGCACTGACAGTTATTGCTCATTTAGAGTCGAGTTGAACCCCCCTTTCATTAGCACACTGGTCCTTTTCCTTTAAGTAATAATATACACAAAGTGGTGCATGTGCTCTGGTTGATACCAGAATAAAGTCCAGGGTTATACAAAGCTTACCTCCACAATATCATCATCAAAAAGCAACCAAAAATCATGACTTTTCACTATTGCAATATAATGTCCTCTGTTTGGGCCACTGTAAAATAAAATAAAAAAAAAACACAGAAAATAAAACACATGTATATACAAATGTATTTCATGTATATTTTTTTTCTTGTAGAAAAGCAATACTTAAGAGTAATTAGAACAGCTACCAGTACAATTTCTATTAGAATGTTTCTTTTCTTTTTCCCCATCCACTTACATCATCTCTATAATGATGTCTTACTTACCTCTACATTTAATATTGTGCTATGAAAAGGATTAAAATTTCACATGAGGAATAAAGACCACAGCCATTGAAAATATAAATGAAATTTTAAAAAAAGAGAAGTGAAATCAAGAAAACATTCTGAGGTTTCATAGAGACTGAACAGATACCAAACTATTGCTTATCTTCAGATAGAAAAAGTTCTGATGTTCATTTACAGTCTCAATCAGGAATATTTTTATCTGGTCCACCATAAACAAAATTGGCTTAAACTGGCAGTTTAGGAGCCTCAAGAATCCTCACAGCAATGACAAGGGCCTCCAATTAAACTGAAACTGTTATAATGCACAGCTCCAGTTTATGGCAGAGAAGAAATTTCACCACAACTAAGACAGAAAAACCACAAAACTTTTGAAGTGTCCTATTTCTAATCAGATTTCAGAAAAACAAAGAATACATTTTCTGAAACAGCTGAACTTTAACAACTGTATGTGAACAACTAGGCAAAGTAGTCCTGGAACTGTCTTAACTGGCTAAAAGCACAATTTTTATGTCTAGATCAGGGAGGGAAGGTTGCCACCTGTGAGGGGCATGTCTGTGCCCCAAATCACATAACCCAATGACAACAGAGTTTATCACTCTCCACAGCTCTGAGAACGGGTAAGTTTCCAAGACTGCAGCTTGAATGAAGGAGAAAGAAATGGTCAGAACTGGACAGAATAGTCAGAAATAGACTGGTTCTGTTTCCCTAAAATGCATAACAAGGGTGTCCCAGAAGACTATGGCACAAAGGCTTATTTCCCAAAACTGTCCTGACTAAGCTGAGATCTACCCATCTACTTCTTGGCCTATTAAGGGAGGAATGGGGGTGGAACAAAGGGCAGTAACTGGCAACTAGAGGTCAAGTCTGACATTTGAGGGACTTCAAAAAGTTGGAAGAATGGGCTGGTAAGAACCTCATGAGATTTTAACAAGTACGAATGGAAAGTCTTGTGCGACACTAACTCCAACCAACACCACCAGCTGCAGAGCAGCTGTCTGGTGCGCCCAGGAAGCTGACAAGATGAGCTGTTAGAAGACAGCGCATCATTTTGGTGACAGGGCTGAGTGTATGCGGGGTTGTACTGTAAGAGCAGAGCCAGCAGTGAAGTGATAATCCCCACCACTCACCATCTGGGTCCCAGAACTGGTCATGGAATCCCAGACGTGACTTTGTCCGTTTAAGGAAAAGACTGATAAACTGGGGGAAATCCAGTGGCAGGCCACTACATTTGTGAGAGGGCTACAGCACCAAAAGGATTAAGAGAGGCTGAGGGAGCTGGCTTTTTTCAGCCTGGAAAAGTCTAAATGAGGAATCCAACTGCTGTCTTTCACTACCCAAAAAGGAAGAGTTATAAAGAAATCAGAACCGGGCTCTTCTCAGAATTGCACAGAGAAAGGACAACGAGCAATAAGCAGTGGTCACAAAGTGCAGCAAGGGAAATTCTGACTGGATATAAGGAAAAAAAACAAACAAAACCACCACAACAAAAAAACACTGAGAGAACATTGCTGGATTGGAACTAATGGCTGAAAGAGGCAGTGAAATCAGCACTCCTAGTTAAGAAACTGAGCACAGTGCAACCTAATCTAATGTCAAAGCTAGCGTTGCTTTGAGCTTTGAAGTAGTTGACATCACAATGTAAATTATTCCAGGATTCTAGATGTTTAATTAGCATTTTCCACTTCAAGGCTTTTATCTATCCAATCCGCTGCTTGTAGAGCAGCCTTGATTTTAAGATATGAAACCATAAGAACATTTGTTGAACATAGCAAAATGAAATACAAATTTAATAGTCATATTTTGGAAGCAAGAAAATAACGTAATTGCAAAAGTCATAATTTATGGATATATATCAGAAAATGTTGCTCAAACCTCAAAAAAAGCCCACCCTAAAGGAAATGCCTTACAAAGGAATCTATTCTATCATCCTTCCCTTCCTAAGAAACTTTTTAATGATCTTTAAATATTATTAGTTATATAATACCGCATAGTTCATGTTTTTTTTTAAATGTAGTTATGTTCATACAAAGATCCATCATATGAAATACACTGTCACGATTTTCCACAAATAACTATCATGGCAAAAGCCATATGTTCCATCAGGATTGGTAGCATCTCCCTGCAATGCTTACTTTCCTAAGAAATTATCCTTTTAAGAGACCTTTATATGTAATTCCAGTTATTAGATACTGCATGTTTTGGTTTTTAAAACATAGTAACTTATTAGCCCCTTGTGCAAAACAGAGTTATTACCTTCCACAATGAACTACCACAGCAACAAGGTCATACATTCTGTCAGGATTGGTGGCATCTCCTGAGGTGTTAAATAAACGCAGCTCTAAAGGAAAAACTACTCTATAAGAGAGTTTTGTGTATCGATGCAGCTGATCCATGTATTTAAATCTTTTCAAATGGAGAGCTAGAATCATAGGCAGCTTTTTTACTTTCATCCTAAAAAAAAGAAAAACAAACAAACAAACCAACAGTATTTCCAATATCCAGCCAAAACATTCAGTTGATATCAATAAACAGGAAAGCTGTCTTACTGAAGTCTGTAAAAATTTTTTGCGAGCATTAAAAGAAGCTCAAATAATCAGCCAGTTAACAAATACTGAACACAAATATTGTGTTGCTAAACTAAAGGTGTATTTTAACATTTGAGTGAATTGCAAATGTATTTTAAAAAATAAGCTAGAATATAGAATAAGAAGAACAGCCACAATGAACTCACATAATAATTTAGCCATGACTGCCTAGCACAGAATTTAACTTTTAAACAGCTCACCCCATAGCTTTCTTGAGCTCCCAAAGGAAACCTCAGATTCCACTTGGTATACAGTGGAGGCTTTGCAACAAAGTTCCTCCAGAGATCCTCTTCCAGTTGAATTTCTCAGTAAACTAGCAAACTTAAACAGGCTTTTTAAAATAAGCTTTTTTACACCACTTTGTTACATATGCATTACTTCAAGTTTTCCAACCAAGGCATTCATTTAACACTGCCAAGGGATACATACAGCCCACAGCACACCTTACCTCATGCTGCCCAAACAAGATAATGCTGTGCACTAGCACAGTAATTTTGCAGAAACGTTGCAGCATTATTTTATGGCAGTCAAAGCTGGAAAGGGATAATCTAGTTTTACCCAGGGCTCACTGGCCCCTTTCCCTAATGCGAGGTATTGAGATGTCTCATCAGTGCCTACAAACCCTCACCACAGCCACAGCCGGCCTGGCAGCAAACCACTCTCTGGGCTGTAATTTGCCCATACTAACAGAGCAACCCAGAGAGAGCACTCTGCTTGTTGGTCAAGCTAATTGCCTTAGATCAGCTCTGTGCTGATTTTTTCGAACTGCCTTCAGCCCCAAAAAACAGTCTCAACAACACAGTCAGGTTTCAGAAATGCCTACTAAGACTGTATTTTCAGAGTGTCAGGAAATATGTTTGTACAAGACAATCCTTTTCCAAAAGATAAGAGGCTGGGGATAAAATCCATGAAAACTCATCTTCCTTTTCTTTTTTTCATTAAACTTAGACTGATAGTAAACTGCAGGAAATCCTGCTAGACTCAAATTTTCCCCATGGCTGGCAAGGGAACTAGGAAATGAAACAAGCTAGAGAAGAGCAGAAAGATATAAGAAACAACTATTTTTAGGGAGTTTCATTTTTATTATATTACTGAGATATGGATATTTCTTCTGTATTTCTTTTTTCAAAATAAAAGCCCTCCTCTTCTTATGCAACTGTGTTTGATAATAGGAGCTCTTTCACTGGAAAAGAAATTCAGCATATCACCTTTGCTAGTTGAGTAGACACTATCACAGATAAGCTCCATGTTACAGGCATAGAAGAAAATTATGACCGTAGTGTAACTGAATTTAAGCCCAACATGAAAAGCAAAACATAAACAAAATCTGTGTTTTGCCAATAGGGCAGTGCCTACAGTACAGGTTTATGAAAACACAGCTTATATTGGTCAGAGATCACATTACCTCTCACACAGAGAAGGAGCTAAGGCAACAGAAAACAACAGGACAACCCTCTAATACACACCAATTAGTAAGCTTAGGCAACGTGTGAAGGCAGACTTTGCAGATGAGAATGCCAAAAGCCATGTGCTGAATCTACGGTAAACCAAATAACCACAATCAGTAGTATAACCAGTAGAGCATGTTAGTGTTCTCATCCCTTCAACGCATCTATAAGCAGCCAAATACTTTCTCAGACAATAAATACCACACAGTACACAAAACCAGAGTTGTTTTTTTTTAAAGATGTAAACAAGACTAGAAGAATTATAAAGCTGACAAGAGAGTTTTTACACAAAGTGAACTTCAGGCTTCCACAAAGGTTCTGGTGCTTTTCAGGAGCACTGTCAAGCAGAAGTTTTGCACAACTAATTATGCACTATTAAGAAACCAGACACACAGTTAACAAAAAAAGTTAGAAGCCTCCTTCTGACTGAATCAGAAATAAAGTGCTATCAAATTGATTCTTACAGGAACCAGAAATATTATTTCATTATCAAGACAAAATCAGTGACTTTTCAGCATTACCCCTGTAATCTTTGATTAGTCACTGTAGCTTTGTTTTAACTTGTCCTTTTAACTTTTTTTGTCTTAACACCATTCTCCTTGTTTGTAAAATAATGATCAAATGATCCCAAAATGTTTTGCATGGATTCTCATCACTCATGGATATAGGTTCACTGAATTCAAGCAAGAGGAGGAATGCAACCAAATTACTTTTAAAGTGAAAGAAAAGTGACAAAATATATGGGAAAAAGGAAGTTCTCTCCCTGCCTCATACGCACACACAAGGACATACACGAGCATTTTCATTAAATGTATGGGTTATTTTTTTCCCTTCCTGAGCCTGTTGTACCTTTTATGTGCTTCTTGCTTACTGCGACATTCTTCACAGTAATACTTGTATTCACTGCACAGAGTTTCTGTATTGCTGAAACCCCTGAATAAAAAAAAAAAAGACAAAAGATAAATGCTATAGATACAAGTTTCTTATCTGAAATATACACATGAACATGTACAATATAAACAGAATTTCATACTCTTAAGTCTACATAAGCTAAAATTTCCTAAGCTTGTGAGCTTTTAGTTTTAATTCCTGCTTTTTAGGTAACAGATGAAACACAAAGTATGAAAATTCATGTATTTGCATTTACCTTAAACAATGAGTGATTGAAGTATTCTGCTCCACATCAACTGAAAGGTCTAAGAAGTCTTCATCTTTGCTGCTTATCTGCAAGGAAAAAAGAACCAACGGTTTATAGTTAAAACTAGTTATACTAATTTGAATCATAGAATGCCAGGTTGGAAGGGACGTCAAGGATCATCTGGTCCAGCCTTTCTAGACAGGAACACAGTCTAGATGCAATAGCACTCCTGGATTATGTTTTCCCAGGTACACTTGTCCCCACTGAACTTCATAAGGTTCTTGTTAGCCCACTCCTCCAGCCTGTTCAGGTCTTCCTGGAGGGTGGCTCTCCCTTCTGGAGTGTCTACTTCCCCACTCAACTTGGTGTGGTCTGCAAACGTCATCTGGGTGCTTCCAACATCCAGATCACTGATGGTGACACTAAACAGCATTGGCCAGTACCAATCCCTGGGGGACCCTGCTTGTGACCAATTGCCAGTTTAAAAAGAACTATTTTCCACCACCCTCTGGGTACAGCCTGTCAGTCAGCTCCCCACCCACCACACAGTCCACTTGTCTAGACTGTAATGCAGCATTTGCCTCTGTTTTTCAGTACCATTTGCTATTGACAGAATGCATCCTTTTCCTTACAACAAACATTAAAAATTGTTACAAGTGTTCTTTCTTTTTCAGAGATTTCCTACATCTCTATTTCCAATTTTATTCAGAAAGAGGAAGAGGGAACTGTGTATGTGACTGTGAGGGTATATAATGCCAGTTGTCATTAAGCTATGACTTCAGCTCAACAATGTTAATGCTGAGTTCCTTCTACACAACCCTCTCTTCAAAACAATACAGTCACTGGGATTCTTCTATTTAGTGCTCTCACCTCTATTCTTCCCCTATGATTCCCTCCAACTTAAAGCTACATATTTGTATATCATATGTCCCTAATAAAGTACACATATATTTTTAATCTTCTTCCTGGCTACATTCATACCTTTAAACAAGAAGGAGACAGCAAATGTGTTGGTAAATGAGAGCCTGGGACTTGGTCT
This sequence comes from Apus apus, assembly GCF_020740795.1. Lineage (NCBI taxonomy): Eukaryota > Metazoa > Chordata > Aves > Apodiformes > Apodidae > Apus > Apus apus. The sequence goes on from NC_067282.1 coordinate 21,124,582, forward strand.
GATAGAGGCAGAACAGTGCATGGCCATAGAACAATTAAAGTAAAAAATAAAATCCTAGAAGCAGAGAATAAACTCCATCACAAAAATGGTGATGGACAAAATCTTCAGCTCCCCTGAAAATCAGCTATGATATTTAAAGGTTTAGGAAACACCAATCTGCAATCTGAACTTTTGTCAGCTAGTGTTTCCACATTGTATTTAGAGATATTCAATGCCACTGATGAGAATGTCCTCTGACCTTTACGACTCCTAGTTACTAAGGCAAATGCTTCTAGAAAGGAGGCGTGGCTGCAGTTTCTTGACTGAAAATAGGAAAAGTTAAACAGCTACATGAGCACTAGTGTAAAGTAATCTTTAAAACTTGAGATTTATGTTCCTTTTTCAACTCAGAATAAAAATAAATTTGCAAAGTTGTTCTCTGATCATTAAGATATGAAAAACACACTGTTTTTAAGAGCAGCATACAGGGAGAATAAGAAAAATACAGGAGGTCAAGACAACTGTTTTTGAGAATTAATACCATTGGGCAAATAAAAAAGCTTATTAAATTAGATAAAAGCTTCTATTAATATCTGTGAAAGCACTGGGCAAGGATTCCTCTCACTCTTCTGTAGCTAATCTTTCCAAGAGTAAGTGTACATGTTCAAAAATATGTCATTATGTCAGTATAAATCTACTACATCATTTAGATCCTGAGGTGTCATGTTTATACTTTTAAAGGGATAACAGAACACATAAGGAAAAATTCCAAGATGTTTTTAGGGTGGGGGGAAAAAATTCCATCTTCATTTTTATTGTGCAGTGCACATTTCCTGTTTTCAGGGATGTACTACAGTTTAGGTGTGTGGACAATTGTTCAAAACATCCCATTATAAACTGCTTTTGAACTTGAATTTGTAACACTGAGAACTCTGGTGGAAAGAAATAATTTTAACCTCAGGATTAATAATGGCTCAGAAAAAAACAACAAACAATTCTAGAAAATACTCTGCTGCTCTCTTCAGCTCTGACAGCTGGAATTAAGGAGTCAAGTGATTAGTGTTATTTAGACATGCAATCCTCTCTTGGCCTAATAAAAGAAAATGCAATGAAACAGTAAAGATTTCATAGGCAGCTTTATCCCACAGAGAAGCTGTGGGAGGAGATGGAGAAGAGGAAACAGAGATGCTGTACTTGATTAAAAAGGAGATCAGTATGGAAATTAGAAGTCTGCAAAAGGATTTCTTCCATTCTTGGTGGTAATGCTGCCTTAAATAACCTCTCTCAGGTTAGCCAGTCCATTGTGCACCTAGGATCATGAGGAATCATTTTTATTGAAAGAATAGCCAAATGTCCATCTATGTTGATAATTTAGAAACTGCTATTCTTAATTTGTAACATTTTTAAACATTAGTATTTGAGCAGTACCTTTTTTTTCCCAGTATTAACTCATACATTTTTAAGAAAATAAAAAAAGAAAAAATTATTTTAAAAGTCACCATCCACTCTAACCAGGCTGTACTGGTTCTGTTTCAAATAAACATCACTAAGTTCCTTAGACTGAAGTCACCAATGCTATTTATTTCACTCATCTATAGGATTAAAAAAAGATTGACATGGTCAAAAACGTCATCATTTCCAGAATCAAGCCCTTCAAAAAGCCATTTGAGTGCTCCTAATACTTAGAGTGGATGATGACTTTTACAATAATTTTGCATTACATTTTGCATCCAAATAATGGTGAAGAAGTTGGGTGTTCTGGCTAAAGGGTATGTTGGTATGATGTTCTCAGTGTGGTCATGATCTGCACCCACACAGCTCAGCTGTACTCTCATGACCAATGCCACAGAAAGCAGAAACCTCAGAAGACTAACATGGCATCTGTAGTTCCTTCAGTCTGGAATTTCACAAGCAATGTGAATCAGCTCACTGACAGAAAAGCTTTTTCAACTGTAGGCTCCCATGCATGCTAAGACAGAAACTATTTTTAAATTAAGCTGAAACAAAGGGCCTGATTTATCCTGGTTTTGTAAAAAAAAGGTGGGTGGGGGAGAAGTAGGGCACAGTTTAGGCTTCTATAGTATTTCTGTAAGAGAGACCACTGAGATTTTCCTTTTTGCCTTTCTCAGTCCAAAGTAGAATTGACCCAAACAATTCTATGGCTTGTAGAGACATTTGAACACAAGAGCAAGACTATCAGCTGGAGAAAAACATTATTGATATGTTCGGTGCTTTTGATCCAAGACAATTTCCTGTGTTTCTTGTAGAAGTACTTAGCCGTTTCAAATTTAATTTTAAAGAAGTCAATTATATTGTTTTTTGGTTTACTGTTATTCTTTCCTTAAATTGTGAGGGAAGTCTGTAAAACCAATTAATTTCTAGATTATTTTTATCTAACCACAAAAAATTGTAGTATTTACTTCATCATAATACCTCAATCAAGGAAGGGGGAAAGCATGATAACAAGAAATCACATTGAAAGCATGTAAAGACAACTTACAATCTATTTTGTAACTTATGTATTTCATAGTGTGATTTGATCCACAACATAAATCTTTGTTGAAGAATCATATCTGTGTTCTTTATATTTCACTGTCCATACCTAAACTGAGGATAAATCTTGAGTCAGTTAATTTTTCATCAATGAGCCAAGAGTGTCTTGCAAAGAAGCTCTTTTCTATAATTAGGACAACTGAAATTAGAATAAAATCTTGCCGTGCTGATTTTAGGAACTTTTAGTAGGTTCGGCCAGTTAGCTGATCATTCTTACACAGAGCAAAGATATTTTATGCTTTATATTTAACTATGCATTAAATTCAAAATTTAAATAAAAAGTATACTAAAGTTACTCTCTTGTCACTAAGAAGCACTAATTCATCCTCTATTGCTGTCTCCTACATGAGCTATATCCAAGTACTCTTGACATTTTAAGTTATCATTCTAAACACAGAAAGCTTCCAATAAGCAATAGAACAGATATGATTGTTATATTTGAAAATAAGCCACTATTCACAGTAATATTACCAAAAGCCCATTTTCAGGTCACTGTACTTTAATTAAACACAAGCTGATATATAGAAGAGACAGACACTGATAAAATAGATTCCAGATTATCAGAGCTTGGAAAACAAAGTCCCTAATATATTAGAACAAGTGTATTAGAACACTGAATTTAAAATTCAACTGACCAAGGAGGCCCAGTGTCAAACAGACACAGCATATCCTGTTAAGCAACAGCTAACTGAGCAGTATTACAAATACTCTCAAAATTGTGATAGGCTGAATAACTAATAAAATATGCTGGCAAAGAGCTTGGCAGTATTTTAAAATTCCATTAAGGACTATACCTAGATTAAAATTTGGATAGTGGTGATTCACTATGCCATCGTGAGGACAGGTAACAAAGTCAGCCATGTTAAGAAACTAAGATAAACTCATGTTTCAAGAAGAAAAAAAATAAATGCCAGAACGAAAAGAGAAGCAATTCACAGTTACCATGAAAGTTATTAGGGAGGGGAAATCTATCAGAAAAGAAAACATGGTAGCTAGAAATCAGCACCTGAATTACTCAAAGTACTGTGACTTACTGAAGTGTTCAGTTGAATTACACATTAGGAAGCTATTTTCTTTGAAATAAAAGAGAGGTGGGTATTTCTAGAAGATCAATAAATTTCTTATTTATACTAATTTCATTTATTATTTTTTACTATTTTTATTTCAATATTTTGAGATGTGAAATATATAGATTTAACCTGATTAATTTCTCCTCTCCAGAAGCATGCTGAACTAAGTGCATTACCTAATTAAGGAAAACAGGTATGAAGAGTCATAAAAAAATAGCCATTTAGCTTTTTACAGTATCTAAGGCACAGACTACGACAGAGTTACTGTAATTTTCAAATTGCTCTGCTTCTTCTCTTTCTCAAGGAAGTAAAGTTCAATTATAAATTCTTAAGAAATACTTCCTTCCTCTTATTGTAGAAATATTCTTCAAGAAATTTTTTTTATAGCTTACTCAAAGGAATTTCTTTCTTGGGGTCTAGTATTAGAATAATTTCCACAGACAGACATTTAGGAGAGAACACTTTTCCTGCTGTCCTGCTGTAGTGGTCAGGGCGAATCAAAAAACAGAGGACAGAACTGCTCCCTATAACCCCCCACCTGCCCTCCCAGGGGAAGATAAAAGGGGAATAAGGAAGAGAGACTTAAAGGCTGGAAATTGAAACTGGAACAAATTTACTGTAACACAGAAAAGGCAGTAAAATGTGGGGGGAAGAACAGATACATAAACTTATGTAGATGTGTACAAAACCGATCTCAATGATGGCAGTAGGGGGTTAAGAGTCCTTTGCGCAAGGCCGCTTCAGAAGACAGGCCCACAGCTCCTGACAGCACCTGAAGGAGTTGTTGGGTTCTGGAGATCATGTAGCGCGTTGAAGAACCTCTGAGCAGCACTAGCAGCGAAGAACAGAGGCTCAGGAAAAAGGCGGCAAAGCTTCTGGTTCTCCTGGCTTTTATAGGGTATGGCAGAAAGTGGGAGGGAATACTGTCCCCTCTCTGTTCCAACCCTCCCAGGTCCTTCACAGTCCCAAAGACCCTCTCTTTAGTTCCTCTTACAGGTGTCAACAACCTGCTGGGGCCAGTTAAACCATAACACCTGCACGTTAAGTTATGTTCTTTTGGAATTCCAGTCTACTGCCTCAGTGCCAAAAGCCAAACATAGTATCTTGATTTCAGTGACTTTAAATTTAAAAATTAGAAATTGGTGGAAATTGATTCAGAATACTTATTTATAGAATGTATCACTAAGCATGACATTATGGTAGGAAGACATTCAAGTAGCAGGGTTCATTGCTCTCAGAATTTTCTAATCTAAACTTTGAATTTGATTATGATCACACCAACAAAAATTTAATTGGGCATTTTCCTAATACTGAACAAAAGCCTTTTCCTACAACTCATGCATCAGCTGCTGAAATTCTCTTCTTAACAAAAAAAAAAAAAATCACAAATGTTCACATGAATGTAAGATTTTTAAAGAAAGAAACTAATTTAGTATGTTAGTCTGTTGAGATAGATTAATCATACAACATGAAGTTCTGAAATGTGGAAGAATTCATTTTACGAAGTATGTACAGACTTACAGTTTCACATGTAAGACATCTGGTTTCATTAGTTAATGTTCCCTGAAAGATTTCATGAACCCAGGTTGGGTCTGGTGGGCTGTTATTTTCATTGTCGATGTTGCCATTAGGTAGACGACCATTTTGTTTCTCTTGTTTTCTTTCTTCTTGCAAGATATCCGCAACTGTATTTAATAGATAGTTTAAGAACTCATGTGCATCCTGCTGCATGTAGTTATCAAAAAGCTCTACAAGATAAAACAGAAGATTTTATTAATCAGTTAGTGTTATTAAAAAAAAAAAAAGTTATTTAAAAGAAGCTGAATTTCAAAATAGTCTTAATTTCTCCTCTTGAATCATTCATGACAATACAACACCTTCCTAAAAAGTGTACTTCACAGACTAAGCCAAAATATAGGATGTGGGAAGAGGAGAGGGCAAGTCAGCTTACATTCATGGAAATCTCTCAGCTGATCAGAGTTAACAGAAGAGTGACCCATTCACTCTGCAAGAAAACTATGAATTATTCTATTACCTAAACCTAGATGTACATATAGTGCCACCTGATATGTTATAGCTTATGCCATTCAGATGCCAGATGCCAGTCCACAATGATTTGGATCTCGTACAGGGGCTATGCTATTTCTGACAAGCTTAGGTCAATGTCTTAGATAATATAGGGTATCTCAAATTACATTACGTGTTGACATTTTCCAGAAATAAACAGAGCACTTTTGACAGGAAACGTTTCATCATCTATGTGTTCTATCACAGGAAGAACATGAACAATAAATGTTTAAAACATTGCTTTATTTATTTTCACTTTTAGGGTTTTAAGTCCACTGCTGCTCTGTCATAAGCACAGTGTCATCAATATTAGCAATGAAACTAAGAGTAAAAGATACTGATATTTATCAACAACTATTTTCTTTCTCAAAGCTCTTTAAGTAAGCCAGTATTTGTGAAAGCCATGTCAAAAGTTCTAGCCACAGCAAGAGCAAACAGGTTTCAAATTAAGACCTCAAGTAATAAACTGGCACCTTTATTTCTGGTTTATTACTTGTTGGATAGAAATAATGTATTTACCATGCTTCCTGCTTCTTGTCCTCAATTTGTCAACATTTTTAAGCATAATTGTTTTAGGATTAATTCAGTGGAAGGGGAATAGTTTCACTGGCACATACTTGCAATATACAGCAATGATACAGATTAAAGTGTAAAGCTGAACTCTCTTACAACTCTACTTGTTTATGGTCAAATGGGTACTCCCTCGAAAATATTGTTTAGATGTACAGCCTGGGATATCAACCTGAGAAATCCTCTGCTGCTACAAATCCTTACACTAGGAATGGACTAAGGAAACCATAAAGGCATTGAATAAGATTTAGTAATAGTTACATGTTCTCTCTCTGACCAGGAGTTGTTACGAGGAAATTTACCTGCCAATTTAAAAAGCATTCTATATCACACAAGTCTTTTAATCTGCAATTACTTCAATTAATGATAGCTTGCAATATGCTTGTAGTACAAGAATATATTAATAGACTGGCCTTCAGCAGAGGGATGATTCCCAGGACTGGAAAGGTGAATGAAAAAGATACTCAGTGAAACTAAAGCTTTGAAGAGTGAAACAACACTACGCAGAAGCTTTACAACAACATCCTGGAGCAAACTTCACATAGAAAAACAGTTATTAGCAAAGAAGGGATGACTTGATGCTAATCTAGATCGTTTGGAGAGGTTAAGTAGTGCAATAGGTCAGCCAAGAGTACGAACCAAGTAGATTATTTAACAACTACATTATTTTTGAGATGCAAAAGTAAGTTCAACTCTGAATCTAGCCAACTGTAAGGTCTTTACTTAATCAAGTCAACGGAGAACAAGAGCTACAAATCTCTTGAGGTAAAACACTTCAGAGATTCTTCACACTGTTACATTATAAACCTCTCAGGGCTATATGCCCAGTCAGTAAAATAGCATTAAGTACAACAGAAGTACAATAAAATGTTGTTCATTTTATAATTAGAAGAAATGTAAGGAAACATAACAGTATACCTTCAGCTGACTTCAAGCCAGCAGCTTCTTCCCTGCCAGATAAGCTTTAAGGTCATTAATACATGCATGTTGCATTAAGACTGAAAAAAACTATTGAATAGCAGAATTGTAGTCTGGAATACATTATGTTCTTGGTCATCACCCTGGTAAGGTTTGATACCGACTGGAGCCAAATCTAGACTGGTGTTGCATACCTACCTGATTCTTTAAATATTCTTTAAAGCTCAAAATTATATACCTTTACAATAGGCACTTAATAGCATATATAATGTCTATGTGATAACTGCCTGACAATTTAGCAATTTAGTTGTACAAAAGGTGAGATTATCATCATTTAAACAAGACCCCAAAAGCCAACAAGCTCAAGTTTCACATCTGATTTCTCTATTGAAGATTTTCCAATTGCCGTCTTCTGCTTAGAATGTTGGTGTCATGACATACTTAAGCATTAAAAAGAACACTTCTAGAAAAATTTAATGGCTCCTGTCGTCTGCCTTCTCTCCATTTGAACCATTCTCCATATTTGTCCTAGTCAACATTCATTGACATAATGAACTACTTCTGTAAATGCATCAGCATAGAAGCGTACTTATTCAAGTACATTTACCAAAGAACTGAATATCAGTTTCCTATTCTGCATATGAAGTGACTGTACACTACCTGAGAGCTTTTTTAAAAAGATGTTACTACAACTCATGGTGTGCCTTTGCTGGAGAGGTCACTTCAAATTAGGAATGTCATTACAGTATCTTAGTTTCTGTTTTTACTACAGAGATGGACATAATAATATTTAAACACTGTTTTAGTCTTGGAGAGATTACAACAGTATGAACATGTCTATTGCAGCAAGTGTTAATTATGGTACCTCACACAGTTTATTTAAATCTAGGGGTTATTTTTTAGAAAATTTTACATTATGTTTTTATAGAATTGTATCCAAATTCAGTGGCAGAATATAATATTTCATTCATATTTTACCATCAAATTGTCTTCTAAAACATTCTGACCAATTAGCTTTGCAGATAAGAAACAAGAAATATTAAAAATTCCTGGAAATCTCTTGAAATTACATTAAAAAAATTAGCCAAAACTACTAAATTATTTTTAAATTAATCAATCCTTTAAAAACTAGGTCAAGATAAGTATTGCATAAATTCTAAACTAATTTTAAAATTTCTGAGTTTTCAACCTAGAATCCTGCAGGGAAGTCTTAATGTCTTTTTCCACACTCCCAGTTTGGGAGACTGAGTTTGCATTCAAAGAATGTTTTTTTAAACACAGACCAAAAGCTTTACAGTGAATTTTGATTACAAAAATACAATTTATAGAGAGGCAAAATTAGCAAGCACTTTCCTAAGCAGCCACTGGCAATATACTCAGTTCTACATGAAGAGTGAGAGAGACAAGGATTCTTTCTCATAACGGCTCCAGGGTTACACCCTTATTCTAGGGTCACCTCTTTATACTGCAGGACCAAGAACACTTTCCACGTTTAACAAATATGTGGCTATTCCACTATGTCACCTTCAGAATTAAATCATAATTGCTATGATTACTACACAAGAAGAAGGAAAAAAAAGTTACCGTTTTCTTTTCGTAATCTTGTTATAAATTTCTTGGGAGGTATTACTCCAACTTTTTTCTTCTGGGTGGCTATACTATGGAAGAGATCAGCTAAGCATGTAAGGAGATTCTCTTTTTTCCTTGGTTGACTCTTGTATGCTAGGACTTTGTCTCGAAACGGTCGACAAAAATAAAGTGCCTGAAGAACTGAATTGCAGTAGCATGTATTTCCAAACTGTAAAATAAGACAAATACTTATCACTTTACATTGTATTGTTGTAGTGAGGTAAAATTAAATCCAAAGTATAAGAGAATGCATAAGCATAGGCAAATTTTCTGCTAGTCATTTCTTCTTAACTAGGATAGTAAAGCATATTTCCAATTTGCAAAAGATTAACAAGTACACTGTAAGTAAGTGCACGAAAAACCTAGGTAAATTTGAACAATAGATTACATTGACTAATTTGTAAATTTGTAAGTAATATTTTGCATTTACTCAGGTCAAAATGTTCAACAAATACTACTATAACAACTCCCAAAATGTGCCCAGGTAAAAATATCTACCCATCTCCCACAAGTCAGCCACAACCGTAAAGAACAGGCACAGCATGACCTCATACTGCAAAGAAATTCAGCTGTAAATTGAGAGCTTCTCAGACACTTCAGAAACTGGTTTCTCCAAATCTTATTAGTTGTGATCAAAGTCAGAAATAACTGCTTTAACCTGTTACTACATTTTCAGTTTGCATTTTAGGGTGACAGGCTTGGCATTCAGAATTTCTCTTAACAAAACATGGCTTATTTAGGATTCAAAGCTAAGGCACAGGTGGTAGTTTCAACTCAAGACTGAAAGGAGAAAGATGTACAATCTGGAAGTGTGTATTTTGAAGAAGGCAAGCCACTGAATTGGTACAGGGCAAGCAGAGTCAGCAAAAAAACATCTGTAACCCACTTTGCACAGGGGCACTCCAGATGTCCCTCTTCCCCAGACTCCTTCCAGCTCTTAGGCACCTGAGAGCTGTGATCACTGACACTGTCTCCAGCTCACCCCAACACTGCACACCTCCACATCACCTATGTGCAGGCATCATGAGCTGTCAGTGGATAGAGCCATTCTCATTTTATGCTGCCCTCCTCCAGTGAAACCTGCTATCAAACACTGAAAGTAATCCAACCTTTCACCTGCAGTCACTCAGCCTGGAAATTGAAGCCCACACCTGCTACACACATTCTGTAAAATGTGAAAATAATGTTCACATTTATGTTTTATATAAAAATAGTAGCATACACAGCTTGCAAATTCTCAGACTATATTGTGACAGGGAGACTGTTATATATAGCAACAGTGCATTTAGAGATATTTTAAGAGCAGGTTCTTTAAACAAAGAACTAAAATCTTTTACCTCTTAGGAATAACAAGGAAGTAACTCGTTTTTGCTCTCTCCCGATTAAGACAATGACAAACTAGAGTACCAATTTAATCAGAAAACTGGAAAGTAAATTTTTGCCTTTATTTTAAATAAATGAAATATAAATAACTACATTCTAAATACCCAAGACACACTCAAAGAATGAGTAAGAAGTGTATTTTTACAAAAATACATTAATAAGTCTTTAGATCTCCATATTAAAAAGTGAGAAAATTACCGCCCAGTATTTTTATTACTTTAAACTAAAGAAAATGCTTATATTAGCATCTTTGTGGTGCAAATCTACACTAAAACAGGTCAATTAACTTAAGCAGAAACCCAGGGCTTTTTTCCTTACAAGGAGCATATGAAATCACACAGTAGTTATGTCAAAACATTTAATATTGTAAGTTAACTCTTTATGAGTTTGTAACTAGAATTAGCTATAAATGGAAAACTACATAAAAATGTTAAGAACATTCTTAAAATTAAATTAAATGGGAAAAGTGCTAAAATTTCTACAGCAAGTGTCAAAAGATGAAAAGGCACCAGATGAGAAATTTAATAACATTTCAATTTTAAAAAGGAAGAGTCTGATGATGAATTAATTATAATGGCAAACATACAGTGAGAGACGACCAAAATATGATGCAAGAGAGAACTCAGAACACTCAACAAAATTCAGGAGATTAATTTATTATAAATGCATGTTAACCTACATGCCTGTGGATAGAAAGTAAATGCAAGCAGACTGAGTTCACGAAAGGTTTTCTTCAACCTAATTCAGAAAGACAGGAGACAACAGAAGTTGTCTGAAAAAAAACTCCTGAGCAATCTTCATCACCTAAAATATGTTTAAAATTAAAAATTCCATTCCTTAAAAAATTTTACTTGTACAAGTACTAAAGAACAAGGGGGTAAAAAGGGTGGGGAGGTTTCTAGACTATGTAAATGAGGAATTTGTTACACGAATAAATGCGGGTCTTACGACCATTATTACTTTTCTTCCCATCTTTGACTCCAATACAAAAGCACACCTCTCAACTCCTCCCACCACCTACTCAACACCTATTCTTCACTCTCTAATTCTCCTATCCTTCACTCTATAATTCTGACTCTTCAATACTCCACTCTCCTGCTAACCTGGCCAACAGACACCTTCCTTTCCCCTCACTGTACAGTTGGCTCTGCCGCAAAAGCACAACACTTGTAAGAAGTTGTGCAAGTGCTGCACTGTATAAGAAGACCTGGAGGAGGAGACAGAGCGTATCCTAAGCAAGTTTGCTGATGATACCAAACTGGGAGGGGTGGCTGACATTCCAGAGGGCCGTGCTGCCATCCAGTGTGACCTGGACAGGGTGGAGAGCTGGACAGAGAAGAACCTAATGAGGTTCAACAAGGGCAGGTGCAGGGTCCTGCACTAGGGGAGGAAGAAATCCATGCACCAATACAGGTTAGGGGTTGACCTGCTGGAAAGCATTTCTGAGAAAAAGGATCTGGGAATCTTGGTAGACAGAAAAATATCCATGAGCCAACAATGTGCTCTTGCTGCCAAGAACACCAATGGAATCCTGGGGTGCATAAGGAAGTGTGTGGCCAGTAGGTTGAGAGGTCATCCTCCCCTTCTACTCTGCCCTGGGGAGGCCACATCTGGAATACTGCATCCAGTTCTGGGCTCCCCAGTTCAAGAGAGACAGGGAACTACTAGAGAGAGTCCATCAGAGGGCAACAAAGATGACTGAGGGACTGGAGCATCTCCCTTATGAGGAAAGGCTGAGGGAGCTGGGACTCTTTAGCCTGAAGAAGAGAAGGCTAAGGGGAGACCTTATCAATGCCTGTAAGTATCTAAAGGGTGGGTGCAAGGAGGATGGAGCCAGACTCTTTTCAGTAGTTTCCAGTGACAGGACGAGGGACAATGGGCACAAGCTGGAACATAGGAAGTTCCATTTGAATATGAGGAAAAACTTCTTAACAGTGAGGGTGACAGAGCCCTGGAACAGGCTGCCCAGGGAGGTTGTGGAGTGTCCTTTTCTGGAGATATTCAAGACCCATCTGGATGCAGTCCTGAGTAATGTGCTCCAGAGGATCCTGCTGTAGCAGGGGAGTTGGACTAGATGAACTCTACAGGTCCCTTCCAACTCTGACAATTCTGTGATTCTGTGAAGTTTGCAACCATGATCTGTATGTTTTGTAGTAACAATGTAAACACTCCAACACCACTCTGAAATATCAAAATGCACGCACTGGAAGCCCCTCAAACTATTCAAATCTAGATGGATATTTAGCTAGCTTCTATACTAGCTAGCTTTTTTCAAAATATAATTGTAGGAAAATTAAATGCTTGTGAAGTCTGCCTCAAAGTAACAGTAGAAAACTAAAAAAGACTGTCACTGTAATTTTATACCTTAAAATGTCAGCCTGTACAGGCTACTGAAATTCTTCAACCTCATTCAGGGAAGGCAATAGAGACTATATATAGTAGAGTTACTTTAACTTTCCTTGTTTCTGTGAGGAAACGTGCCTATCTAAGAAAAGTAAAAAACATCAACGATGTTGTCTTCCATATGCTTCCCATAATTGCCTTTTCTTAATTCTTCCTCTACCTCTCAAATTGTTCTTGCAGCTCATCTGCTGAATAATCCCTAGATTTCACCACAAAGATGGAGAGGAGATAATATAGTGCTTCTGCCTTCTCTTCTGTTATACTACCTCTGGACATTTAGCATTGACAGATCTCTTATTTCAGAACATTCACCATGAACTAAAATCCTGTCCTGCATTCCAGACAACTCAAATGGCTAGCTATCACACAGTTAGAAGAGAGCTATTGATTTCCACATTATGTCAGTTTCTTGTAAAATTAGGACAAACAAAATCAATAGACAAATTAGAAAAATTTAGTAGCAAATGTTAATGAACCTCTAAGAGCTTCACTTCTTGTAACTGCTATAAAACAGTTAGAGAAATCAATGAAGGCAAAAATTGTGATTTCTACTACTTCTGAATCTAATAGTAATCTTAATGTGTTATCTAGTTAGCTATTATTTCTTTTAATTATCATTAGCACTGCCGTTCTTTCTGAATGGCCATAGTTTGCTAATGAAGAGGTGATTACCTTTCCTCTTCCTGATAGATTTAAATTCTGCAAGCTTAGTACATGCTGATGACATATACATATGGTGTAAGCAAACACAATCTGCACAACTAAGCAACAACAAAACTGAATTTCCTTAGCCAAACACTGTACCTGAAAAACACAGAACCAGTGTGATATAGATGTAATGGAAATCTATTCTACTGTTTGTTACCATTTAAAAAAAATTTAGTCCATAAAAATTTTTTGTTTGGAGTTAAAATAAGCAACATTCCTGTACTACACAAAAAGTTAAGAGCACTCTGAGGTATCTTAGCTGCCTGGCTCATATGTTTATGGTTGAGGGCAGTGACTTAAAGACAGACATCCCCTCAAATTTCCTACTCCCTCTGGACTACAGAAAGCCAGAACTTGTAGATATTTCACTATATACTAGTAAGATTGTCCTTTACTGAAATCTTCCTTAAGGGTACAAAATATGTAAAACTTCAGGAATAGGCATACAACACAATCTTACTGTTAAATCTTAAATCCTTTCTGGACTTGGAGAAGAAATTAGGAAAACAGGTTATCTGTCAACAGAATAACAGATTTAACAAAAGAACAGTCTTGACAGAAAGCCTAACCTCTGCTATAGATCTAACAAGTATTAACAGTTAAGCTACTGTGTTTCCTATTTTCAGAGAAACAATGTGTCGTTTTGAAAGTACTTCAATTTTAATGAGAAAGGAAAAAAATTACTCATTTAAGTCATGGCATTTGAGACAAAAGTAAGTCAGCTTGTCAGCAAGAGCATTTACTGACTGCACAGCACATAGTTTCATTGCAAACTCTTCAACCATGTCAGTGCTAAGAACCTAGAGGCAGAGTCATATGATATAATAGCTGGACAGCATTACAAGTAATTAGTTTCATTAAGAACATAAGATGATACCTCGTGTTAAGCCAATGTGGTTTAAATCTTTCTTTCTGAAGCTTCAGTAAATAATTTGATATTTCATTTCAGAATAATGCAATTTTTACCAACATATACTTTTCATTGGTAATACTAAAAATGAAAATTTAAAATACTCCTTAAAGCTAAGGATTTAATCGAACAATTTAGTGTATTTTTTCCACCACTGATTTCCCTCTGGGATCAGTATTTTTAAAAAAATCTTAACACAACTACCAGATATGAACATTTCACATTACCAACAGTCTTTCAGATTTTTTTTCTTTTACTATATTTATTCACTCTATTCACTTGGATTGGCACATTATGAACTACAAGCTACATATTTGAACAGGTGTTTTTTTTTTAAGACTTACACATTTTAATAGCAAGAAAGTGATTTTTATAAGACCCTAAAATTAGTAAAATTAACTATTAAATACAGAGTTCCATTTCAACAATTATTTCAGTAGCATATTTCAACAAGTATACTGAACACTGAATTACATTCAATGACTGTATCTTCCAGTGTTTTAATTATTCATTCAGTCACAGTATGGTACTTTAATATATACACTCCTAGCATTTTAAAGCAATGAAGTTATAGACTCAAACTTACATTAACCAAACCAAAATAGTGCTCATTGACTGGAAATTGTTCCGGACCAATCTCTTTCTCCAAAGCTGAGGCATTGGCGCCCTAGAAAAATCAAAAACAGTAAAATATTAGTGTTGCAACTATATACACAGTGAATTTAACTAGTTGAGAAAAACAACTGAAGTTTTTTAGGCACAGATAAATGACCAAAACCAACCAACAAAAAAAACCCCACAAAAACAACCCAAAACCAAACACCACCCTGGTCACAGTTAGACTTGCTAACACCTAACCAGTATCTTCAGATCTCAGACCATAAGCTTACAAAACTTACTTATACTGAAGCTCTCTCCAGTCAGGAGGGAGAAAACCAAAAATAATTGAAAGACTAAATATTGAAAACAGATTAAACACCTTCCTTTCTCTACTATGAAGGGTGATGAAAGTTGAGTTTGCAATGCATCTCAACAATAATACATGATAAATTAACCAAACTTGTTTAGTCTATTACTTAATGCAAATACAAGCTTGTAGGCAGGATAATATTAGATATGAATACAGAAAAATCTGTCCTTTGAGTTCTCTGTTGATTTGCACTCTCAAGATGTTTAGATTGTCCACAAAATCATTTCACACAGCTCTTAAAGCAGACAGCAAGTCTTCCATGCCATAACTTCATACTTACATAGTTATAAAAAAGAACCTAACACTCTTCCACCACAAGAAAATTATTTCAGCATAATCCACAACACCTTAGAGATTTGTGTTTCCAAACCCGTTTTGTTCAAAAACATTTCAAAGTAAGTTACATGATTTTCAGGTATTTTTCTAACCAAAATACAGCAAAAGATCCTGTAGCCCCACACTTGAGACACTACAGTTCTGCTTCATGCATGACATAGACCCAGCTGCTTTTTCACCAGTCCTATCCCCTGCAATTATGACAAAGCCTCTCCTTTAGTGGGTTTTGTCTGCAGGGCTTGCTACTTTAGAAGCTGTTCTCCAAAGACACTGTTGGTGTAAAGGGGTGTAAAGCCTTGCTTAAGATTAAAGCACTCCACAACTTCTGAATACTTAGTCTTGGAGCTTTGCTGAAATACACCCACAAGCTCTGGTAAGGTGGATACTATTTACAAATAAACTAGAAAAAAAGGAACCGTGAATGTCTTTTTATCCTATTTTTAAAATCTCTACTTCCTTAAAAAGAAATAAATTCAAGTGCAGGTTTTAGGAAATTCTCTTTTCAAAGCAAGGGTGGTGCAGCTGCTTCATTCTGTCTTTGGAAGGAACACTGTTACGGTATAAAATTTGATGTTTCTGCTTTGTATAGACCTGAACACTGGATTTAGTTTTCTGGTGCAATGAAGATCCTGACCTGGCAATTAGAAAGACATGCTAAGATACTCCACTATAGTTATGGTTTTCTGATTATTCAAGGCGGTTTGATTCAAGGCTTAGATTTTCATATGATTTGAAAGCATGACATTACCCATCTTTGAATGCAGTTGTTTATGCACGTTTTATTACTACAAACCAGCATGAATGTTTTACAACAATACAAAACCCCTCAAGCTACTTAGACTTCCCTCTACAGCTCCCTTTTTGTCTGTCATAAAAGACGTTATTCCTCCCCCCCCAAGTTATCATTTATACTGTACACAGTGTGCTAGTTGCAGAGAATGAAAACATATAATGCAGCAGGGGCTTGAAAGTGTAATCTAAAATGCATGTTCACACCTGACACACACAAGCTATTTTAAACCCCAACTATTCCTTGCTACAAAAGGTTTCCCATTCAGCACTACAACACTCAACTACACCCTAGCTGACCTTTCCATTATGCAGTCACAGTTGCAGAGGGGAAGCACTGCAACACCCCATTATGGTACTGTATCATCTTCTGGACAAGAGGACAGCAGAGGTTTAAGGCAGAAGGGAAGCCTGTTTCTTTCCATCAGCCAAGACGGACTTACTGGGTTTGGGACATAGACCTTTCTTCCTCTGCTTACTTTACTGGGATGTGCAAAGGTGCCAAAATGAACCTCTCTTTTTTGTGAACACTGAACAACCCATACAAGAGGTGCTCAGTCCCCAGACAGCAACTTGGCTTTGACACCATTAACTTTGCTAGTTCTCTTCTCTTCCTAGCAGAAACACACAAGGCCACTACCCAGTAGTGTGAGGAATAAAGTCCAAAGAAGCTACTATTGCAACAGAACTGACATTTACCAGTTTTTGCATCATGTCAGTATAAAACCTATAATATACCAATCATTGCCCAACATTACCCCCCTTCCAGCACAGAGATAATTATACAGCATACAGAACAGAATGCAGCTCAACTGTGTTGCTTGATTTATTTTCCTCCACAAGGAATCTAATTTGTGCATTCTAAGACCACTCCAAGATGCAAACCAAAGTATGATAAATCGGGATGTCTGGAAGAATCACTTCAGAACTGCATACACCTTACCTGAACTACAACACTAATGAAAATGCACCCAGCACTTGACTAAATACCCAACTTGATTATCTAACTATGAAATATTTGGATAGCTTCAGTTCATATTTTTAAAATACTTACAAATAGTGTTTTATGTGCTTAACTAACTAGCTTAAGACATAGTCCTGTATATTCTAACCATGAGCAGCTAAGACAAAAGGTTTTTTTATTGAGTATGAAGTAAAAACATCTCTGCAAGGAAAATGATAGCACAGCACAAAATTACCTTCTCTTCACATTTGGTATGTCTACCACACCCATCCTCTTGAGCCCTACTGAGCATACACAACATACTTTCCTTTAAAGCAGCTAGGTACAGCCATACTTCCTCCTGTTTTGAATACTGAAGTAAAAGACAAGTTACTCTCACGTAAGAAGCTCAGAATGGATCTTCAAAACATGAAAAGACATATTGATGCTTCTACGATTCTTCTCCAATTGCTGCCAGCCTCAGTCGACTAGCCGCACAATACAGAAGGAAATCATATTGCTAAAAGACAAGACTGCCAACACATCGTATTTATACTGTATAGTTCCAGAAAATTCCTGGAGTAATGTTGTTAATGGTATCAGGTGCCTTTGCTTCAGTTTCTTCTGATCAGATGGACTTTCAATAGCATTGGTGCAACATATCTCATAACAATACTAAGTGGGGTCCTGAAAAGATCAAAACTACTACTTTCAAAGACTTTTAGTAAAAGGTTGAATTACACTAGCAGACAAGATAGGAAGTCTGTGAGATGGATTAAAGAGAGGATCTGATGTTGACTTTAGAAAACTTTCACTGCCTACAAAGTACAGAGGGTTGCAAGCATTATATTAATCTTTTAGAAAAATCAGAATAATCTAATCACCCACAATAAAAGGGAGAAGAGGGAGAAGAAATAACAAAGAAAAAAAGGAACAAAGTTGCTTAACTGCTTTTGTTGATAAACGGCACACTGTGGCATGTTTCACGTGCTTTTTTAACTCACATAATTCCTGTTTCATAAAAAGTAGTATGCTGCTTTTTATAATTTCCCATTTTCATGGAATTACAAAAACAATTTGAGTTTATGAAAACCGGTAAAAATGTTCTCCAGTTCTGGTCTACTACGTAGAGCCATTCTGGTTCTATGCCACAAAAAGATGTTGAAATTTCTTTTTTCCCTCAACTTAAAAATCAGACAGACCTTATTGAAATCAACAATTTGTTAAAAGCATTTAACTTTTGCAAACTTCCTAAGCAGAAAACAAAAGCTACCCCCTATACAAGGCTTTTATACACCATCTTCGCTTCACCAAAGTTGAAAAAGGTGCCAGGAGGGGTGAATTTGGCCAGTGGACTTGGATTCTGTGGCCAGAGGATTTGCTGCCTGTGGACTCTGATTGCGCAGCTTTGGAAGACCCTGGCGCCAGGGGAGGTGGCTGTTCCCAAAGCAGCCGTGACTCTGTGGGAAGCCCAGGCTGGAGCAGCTCCGGACCTCGTAGGAAGGACTCATGAAGGAGAGGTTCCTGGAGGACTCTCTCCCGTGGGAGGGACCCCGTGGGGAAGCAGGGAAGGACTGTAAGGAATCCTTCTTCCTGAAGAGGAAGGAGCAGCAAGAACCACCAGCCTGTGAAGTGACTCTAAACCCCATCCCCTGTCCCCCTGTGCCGCTGCAGGAAAGGAGGGAGAGAAACCGGGAACAAAGTGATCTGGGCCCAGGAAGAAGGGAGGGGTGGGGTAACATATGCAAGACCCGCTCTGCCTGTGTTTCTTCAGTGTGAAATTAAATTATTACTTTTTCCCCAAGTTGAGTCTGTTTTGCCCAGGACCTTAATTGGTGAAGAACCCTCCTTGTCCTCTGTCTCCACCCAGGAGCTTTGTCCTCCTCATCCCAGAGTGTGTGTGTGGGGGTAGAGGGAGTTGAGTGAGCGGCCATGGGGCTGCTCCTTTTGTTGTCGTGTTGTCCCAAACCGACACATATTTATGATGAAATATTGTCCTGATAAGAACTCCAACAGATGAGTGAACCTCCCTACTGTGGTTTTAGCTCTTACCCCAGCTGTTTAATACATACTTCTCCAAATTTTATGTGCTTGCCACAACAGAACACGTGCCTGAACTCTCCAGTCCACTGATCAAGGTGGATTCTGGTGATGACACCAGAGTGAAATCCAGTGGCTGCGACAGAGCACATGTTCTATCTTGCCAACTCTGCCACATGGGCAAGTCAAGACAGCTGGATAAAGGAGTACCATAATACTGCTGTTTTCTCTGTTACTTTAGTTCTCTGCTTTATTTTCTACCACCTCCTCACTTTGAAGCTAATGTTTTCCATATATTTCCTTTACTTGCTGAAACTCTCAATTCTCACTTCTTCCAGCACAAGTCTTCTATATACTCTTTCCTGCAGAATCTGTTAACCTGATCATCAATGTTTACGTATTCTAATTCATGCTTCAGAGCAGACAGTGCAATTACAAGGAACAGGAGTGACTACATCATATCCATTTCTGGCCAACTGCAAATTCTGGCAAACATCAATTTACATTAAGTGCAGATTTCACAATCAGGTTGAAAACCTTACTGTAAACAAATCATTATTTAAGCAGTAATTAAGTCCATATATGTATACCTGTATCAGAGCTAGTTGTAAAACTTTCCTGCAATTGTTTTCATAAAGCCTCTCTGCTATGACATCTGAGGTACGTGCACTCCAGGCTTCCCTCAGCTGGGCATGAACAGGGTCTGTTTCCCCTAAGATGTCTTTTTGCCCCAATATGCTTGCTTGAACATGAGTAACTGATATCTCTTCACCCTCGTCAAATGTGCCTGAAATGGGCCAAAGGGTACTGGTGACAGCACCCTTAGACAGGAGACAGGAAGGAAAAGGACAATAGCCAGCCATTCAGCATGATTCATCAAGTTCTACTCGTTCAAAAACAAACCAAAAATTTGGATTGCAAGATATATAGACTTCTCATGTTACATCATACAAGCCACATCTAGCTTCAAACTATGTACTTGATGTCAGTGTTGAGGGGACAAATCAATCACTGAAGACATTCAGTGACACTGACCCTGTATGTAAGATGCTAAACTGGCAGAGAGAGAAGCGAACACAGACAAATACCTGAAACACAAAGAAAAGATTTTCATATCTCATGCTACAACTTCTAGATTAGCATTATTTTTAAATTTCATTACACTTTTTCAGGTTGTGCTACCTATTCAGCCAGTTTCTAGAAGAAACTGAAAAACAAGTACTACTACTACTACAACTTCCTTCTGTATGTCTGAGACTGATGTCTTTGTAGCTTTTTGTAGACTTAAAGCTACAAAGATAATTTCTATCTTCCCTTTACTTCAGCTACTGTAAGACTGGATACATTTCAACTTCTAGCAAGTCTTTGTTTGATTCTAGACAACAGAAGCAAAGGACTCAATACAATCTCCATTTTATGGCGAGTGTAGTTTGAGGCACATCTTCATTGCAGTTAGCATGGGTTACTTTACCACTTCTCAGCAATGCATAAAAACCTGATATAGTTCAGTCAGGTATGCGTGGAAGAGAGTAGAAGACTAAGTTCTACTTTTACTGCAAAAGAGAAAGCTTTAAAACAAACAAACAAAACCCACTCTTTCAACCTCATCCATTTTGCAAAAAGAACAGTGACTAGAACACGTAAGGGCAAAGATATTTTGCTGTGCTTTTCCACAGTCTCCAGCCATGAGCACAAGGAATCACAGGAATGGCGATGAAGAGCAAAGAAGTCCAAGGTAGCTCAAAAGGGGTACAACACTAGGAGACACCACTACAGGAAGAGCTCTGCCACCACTAGTATCAACACTGCAATATAGACTAATGAAACGATGCATACAAAAAAACCAATCTTTTGTAGACATTATGTGCTCTTGTAAATTCATCTCAAAAGACACCATGGCTAACAAACAAAAAATACTCGATATCACAATTCACTGTACCCACACAGCCTGCCAGTACTCGAAAATGTAAGATTGCTTTCTCATACTTGAACAAAGATAAGATGCATAAAATAGAATTGAGTCAGCAGAAGTGAAGCTTAAATTTGGATACAGTCATGAAATACACCACGATGTATGAAGAGCTTCTTCAACATAGTTCCAGACTGCTCTGTTATAGATTGCAAGTGTACTTGGATGTTAGGTTTGTGTAGGCATGAATGGTCTTTTGACAAAAACTGCTTGTTACTGGTTTCATACTAACTAAACACAAGAAGAGAAGAAACAGCCTGAGAGTTCTTGTAAGAGGCATGGGGAAAGGCAAGAAAAACTTGCAAGAATTTTTAGGAAGTTGTCTGGCAGTTTATCAAAAAGTGGACTGACACTAAGAAAAATTGCCAGAAAAAAAAATAGTATTACTCAGCAGTTAGATTCCTTTTTGGTTTTGAAAAATAGATGCTTAAACATGAGTATATTACTCTTGTTAAAATTAAAAATATCTGCATGACCATACCCACATTGTTCTAAAAAACTCCACAGTAAAAAACAAGTGCTTCTTCACACTATCTTTACTGGAATATTTTAAGCACAACTTTATATTATCTATAAAGTGTTGAAAAAACTTTTACAGCAGCTGTCCTATGCTAGCTGTCCCATCTCCCAGTAATATCAAAGCTCATGCATCAGAAAGGCATGGAAAAAATTTTATGCCTGGAGTTTTTCCACCTGAGTGCACACGACTATGATTGGACAGATAATACCTAATTGGCATCAGAATTTCAGCTTCATGGATATGGACACTTTGGTTAGGCAAAAGATGATTTTTAGTTGAAAAAAACTGTTTCAAGATTGACCTAAATGTCAATGACAAAATAACAATATTATTTCTAATGACCATACATACAGAATAATCTTTAACTAGCTGCTTAGCCAGTCCAGGCCTACAACTTCTATGCTTTCAAGAAGCAGGAAAATTAGGTCCCATATTGGCCCTAAATCAAGAGGCCCGCACTGAATGGATGTTTATACAAACTGTGGGTGAAAACATGTTAGCTAGAATTGCAACAAAACAAGATTGTTCTAGCTCAAGGATCAATCACATTTATTCCTCAACAGTCTGACCTAAAAGCTAACAAAAATACCTGAAGTACATGGTGTTTGTCCTTCAACATTTGGCCATATAAAGAACTTGGTATACAACTCATTAATTCAAGTCAGACCCTCCAATTCCAAGTGAAAATATGTGAACTCCCACATCACAAAAAAACATTACTCCAGTTGATCAACAAACTAAGTAATCTGACCCCATGGGCTTACAGACATTCATTCAAAATTGTCATGGGCCACCTCTGATACGTCTGAGATGTTAAAGCTTCTCTGCAGCAATATTTATGAAAACCATAAAGCTGCTTCCAATAATATGAAATGTGTTACTTGCTGTTTGACATTATGGTATGCAACAATCCCAATTCAGCAAATTAACAAACTAGACGACAGGGTGCATTTTTCCCCTTTCCCCATGAAAACAGATTTAGGAACAAGAACTTTAATTCAGCTACAAAATAGACAGAAAACAGCACAAATGCAAGATCTCCAGCGATGAACCCTCAACACATCTCTTCCATGGCAAACAGTGACTTCTACTGAATACGGGATATTTCCTGCCTTGAATTCAGCATCTCTCCATCAGTGAATCTACTGAGCTCTCCGCCCCTCTTTAAAAGGCCCCAAGACAGCTCTATCGTATCTGTGTATCTGCTTATAGCTCTAATTCATCAACAGAGAGAGTAATGAAAAAGAAATCACTGGAAGAAGCCTCCTATCAGGACCCGGATCGATGCAAACAAGTTAAATTACACGCCAAGGCGCGGAGCGCGCTCGGCTGAGCAGCTCAGGCGGGATGCGAACACTTTTCCGGGTAACCAGAAGAGCACTCGTCTGCTAATAAGCAAGGCAATTAACCGCCCCACCACTTGAGTAAAGTACTCGGAGGGCTGGGGACAATCACCAAGTCGATCGGCAGAAGGAAGGCGCTTCTAGAAACCCTGCCCTACAAACAGCAGACCTGCAATAAGCAGCCCCGAAACCGAGGCAAACCTCGAGCCCCAAAGCTCTCCCTCCCCGCGTTCCACGCACTGAAGAGGACAAGCACGTCTGTGGCCCTCGCCCCCAGCCCACCCCAATCCCATCAGCGTCTGCACCAAGGCTGAGTCTCCCAAAGCCGATTAACCCCGCTCCGCTCCCGCTCCCTCCCCGCCGCGGGGCCGCTGCGCAAACCCGGCCCCCTCGGCCCCCGCACGCCTCCCCGCAGCCCCCTCCACCGCCCCGCGCCCCCGGCAGGGCGGGAGCGGGAGCCCGCCCCGGCCCCTCGCTCACCATGGTACAGATGGAGGCGATTTTGGAGACTGTCATTAGGATTTCCATCCGCCCAGCGCCATCTTCCGCCCAATCGCAGCGCCGAGCCGGGGGGAGCCGGGCTGGGCCGGCAGGGAGTGGGAGGGGAGGGGAAGGGCGGGCAGGCGGCGGGGGCAGCCCGCACCCGCACCCGCGCCCGCGCCCGCACCGCCCCCGCCAGCGCCCGCCGCGGGGCGCGCGCGGCCCCGACGGCCCCAACGGCCGGGCACGCGGCTCCCACCGGCGCCACGCACGGAGCCCCGCGCCGCTCGCCCGCGCGCGGCCAGCGCCCCGCCCCCCGCGGGTCCTCGCGCCGCCGGGTCAGCAGCCCGCAGCCCGCCCCGCCCCGTCCCGCCCGGCGCGGCTCCGGGGCTGGCTCCGGGTCCGGCTCCTCCCGCCCGGCCCCCGCGGCGCCCAGGGCCGCCAGGCGGGCATGCGCGGCACGGAGCGGGCGGGGCGCGGGGCCGCGCGCGGGCGGGGCGGGGGGGCGGGGGCGGTGTCTCGCGCCCCGGGGGGGGGGCCGTGGCCGTCCGGTGCGGCGGCGGGAGCGGGGCTGGGGCCGGGGCCGGGTCCTGCCCTGCCCTCAGCGCTCAGGCCCTGCCTTCCTGCTTCTTGCTGCCGCGGGCAGAGCTGAAATCCCGCAGGTGGCCGCGGGGCGAGCGCGGGCGGCGGGAAGGTGGGCGGGGCGGCTGAGGGGAGCGGGGTGTTTAGCCTGGGGAGAAGGGGGGCTGGGGGGAGGGCTCCCTTGTCGCTCTCGACAGCTGCCTGGCGGGAGGTTGCAACGAGGTGAGAGTTGGTCTCTTCTCCCGAGTAGCAAGCAATAAAGCCAGAGGAGATGGCCTCAAGTTGTGCAGGAGGAGGTTTATACTGGATATTAGGAAAACTTTCTTCACTGAAAGGGTTGCCGGGCACTGGAACAGGCTGCCCAGGGAAGCGGTGGGATCCCCATCCCTGGGGGTACTTAAAGGACGCTTAGACGCGGTGCTTAGGGACATGGCTTAGTGGTGGATTTGGCTTGTGCTAGCTTAATGGTTGGACTTGATGACCTTAAAGGTCTTTTCCAACCAAAATGATTCTGTGATTCTATGTTTCCTTAATGCAGGTGCTTAGCTGCTTCAAGGGACAGGGTTCCCTTGCGGCCTAGAGACCTGAGAGGGAACGGGCATAACTCTCAGCCAAACGATAAAAGCAAACTTAAAAATAGAGCCAAGAAAGCCTCTTCCTTCTGTCACTTCAATCACTCTAATGCCAAACTAACTTGAGAGTGATTACTGATACCTGGACAGCAGTCGCCTTGCCAAAGCCATTCCTCCAGGGTCCCTCCGAGGAAGAGGGGGATGTAGAGAGGCTCCAGCTCTAGATTACCAGCTCTTTGGCTTCTCTGAGTCTGGGATTTGCACACCCCAGCCTCAGCCATCTTAAAAAATAAAGCTGGCCTGTGTAGCAGTAATTTGTATCAACAACTTGAGGTGTCTGCTTGGGAATGAGTCACCCAGATGTGTCTGTTCATCTGCAGACTATGGCAGAAATCTGGATGACTTGTTCAGGATGTTGATGTCTGCATTAAAAAGCATAAAGCTAGCTAAGATACAGAATCACAGAATTATTTACATTGTAAAAAAAAACCCCAAACTGTTAACCCAGCACTGCTGAGTCCACCAGTTCACCATGTTTCTAAGTGTCACATCTATGCTTCTTTTAAATACCTCCAGGGATGGTGACTCCACCGTGTCCCTGGGCAGCCTGCTCAGTGCTTGACATGGAATGTCCCAGCCTGTATGTTTTTCACAGATGGGAAACATCCAGAACATCAAGATGCATAATTATTAAGAATAATGTCTATGCACATAAGGCCTCGATTAAAAATGCATCATTTAACTGTAAAAAAGATATTGTAATATCTGTATTATGAAATAATACTTTATATGATTTTCAGAAATAAGCATTCTTTAGCAACTAAATTAATAGAGGTATTTCATATCTGTGGTCTACAAGTGTATATGTCAAAAGTGGAGTATTTGAGAAAATTAATGCCTCTTGGAAAACTACGCTCAGAAACTGTTGCCACAGAAACCATGGGAGAGGACAGCATCAGGAGAATGAGAAAGTATAGGAACAAAAGAAGTGGATTGGTCATTTATACTCAAAAAAGTCTAGTCTGGCAGGCTAGAAGTGTCAAACCGTCAGATAACCAGTAGTTGATCTACGGAAATACAACTCTGTGAGTTCTATCTGTAACACAATTCCTTACAGCATTAATCAGACATGCTACAAGAGATACTCCTGTATAATCCAGAGTGGACAGCCTTCAAAAATGACATAAGAAAAATACAACAGCATGCTGTCTCCCCAAAGCAAAAAAAACACAAAAAGCAATTGCAGTACTGCAGAAGCTTGTAAGATTATCTGGGAGACAGTTGAGTTTGGAACCAATTATGTGGCATCAAGAGGAACAGGCCATAGAAAACTGCAGGTATCTTGAAAGGCACTCAAACAGAAAGTTAGATATTGCCTTGAAGTCTCTTCCTACCAATAAGTTAGAGAAAGAAGGCAAAATACACTTGGTGTGAAGTGCCCTTTCTGTCTGTAGTTCCAAGGAAAAAATTAGATATTGTGGAGTATTAGACCACAATTAAAAAAGAGTGGGGGATGTAGAGCTATTCTGCCCTGTACCTGACAGGTGTGGGCTCACTGTGGCTGGAGACTAAGCAGAGCAGCTGAGAAAATGCTAAATTAGTAACATACTGGACACCAATTGTTTGAAATGCCATGTAAACTGAGGTATTATGAGCCAACTGAACTCATGATGCAAAGAACGAGGAAAATAGAAATGCAGAAACACTTTCTATGCCATCAAACATTACAATGAGGTAAAATATGAGGGAATGAGTAAGAGAATTGGAAATGATCACTTATTTGTCATTATTAAGCCCCTTGGGGTGATTTGAATTATTCACAAATTAAGTATTCCAGGTATATGACCAGCTAGAGAAAAACAGGGTGAGTAGACCAGGATTGTATGTGTGTGTGTTTGTGTACACTCGAGGAGACAGAGCTTCCAAAGCAGTTACTGAGTCACTGTAATGCATATAGATCAGTGTGGTAACTAACCCTGTCTGAAACAAGACATCAGTCATATCTTGTATCACTGGGCAGTGACAAGATCCACCTGACAAAATGCAACAAGAGCATCTTTGCCATCTGGCCAGTCAACCTGCTGAGGAGAACTTTAACAAGGAAGTCTCTTGATCACAGACCCCGAGTTTTGGGGCAATTTCAGTCTGCTCAACATCTGCTACAAGCACCACACATCAGAATGCAAGGAGATTTCTGAAAGGAATCAAGGATAACTTCTTGATAGTGGATGGGCCAACCAGGGGTCATCACAGCTGGATCTGTCCTTCACTAACAAGGACGAACTGAGGGATGTGGTCATCGATGACTTGATTATCAAAGCTGGGGCTGTAGTGACTGAGGAGTGGATTTTATGATCCTGGGGGGAGCTGAGGAAGGAGAGAGTAGAGTACAGATCCTGTCTTTAGGGGAACAGACCAGTTTATTCAGGAAATTGGTAGGTGGGAGACAATAAGCAGCAGCTCTGAAGGGTAGAGTTGCTCAGGAGAGCCCAAGGATCCTAAAGCTGAGAAAAACAAATAAATGCATTAGTATTTTTGGCAATGAGAGAGCAAAACTGATGGGCTGTGAAGTGAAAAAGAGTGGCTAAAAAGGAAATAAAATTTAAGGCTGGGGTCGTCTTAAGATCTATAGTGTTTGGTAAATTCATCCCATTCAGATACAGTGTATTTGAGGCTGGAGAAAATGTTTTTGAATGGAAAGACTTAAAGAGCACAATCTGTTTGGCCTATCGAAAAGAAGATTGGGAAGTGGCTACAATAATATTTCATCTTGCACTGTGAGAGGTGTAACAAGAAAAAAATAAATATAAACTGAAATAAACCAAATTAGAATTAGAAATTACACACATTTTTCAACAGTGCAAGACATTAATGGTTGGAATATGCTACCACGAGAAATGGCACATCTGCTATTTCCTAAGGGCTTCAGTTAAAGAATACATGTTTTTCTCA
Organism: Apus apus; assembly: GCF_020740795.1. Taxonomy (NCBI): domain Eukaryota; kingdom Metazoa; phylum Chordata; class Aves; order Apodiformes; family Apodidae; genus Apus; species Apus apus. The sequence goes on from NC_067282.1 coordinate 21,152,268, forward strand.
AAGGAATATACATTAGTTGAAGAGATAGAATTAATTCCCTGCCCTGAAAGTCCCTCAGAGCACCTAGGTGTTGTTATTACATAGTATTTTAATTGCCGTAAGACTTAGAAACACAAGAAAGAGGCCAGAGCTCTTCGCCTCCTTAGTCACTTGGTGAGACATTAAGAGAAAAGCCCATTCTATCTTGTGAACTTATGCTCCAACTGTGCAGAGGCACCAACAGACACAGAGGAGCAAAGAGAAACATAACCAGTGAAAACTGCTGCTGTTCATCCTGTGCCTCTCCTTGTTTCACAATCTTGTGGCTTGGCAGGAGCCCAGTTTACTTTGGGGTGTGGGTAGGCTGGTAGGCTGGCTTTAGAAATTAAAGAGTAGGCATGAGGCAGGTATGTTTGTGCCTGTATCATCTATCTGTGACCACAGATGGTTTTGCTGAGTCTGGGGCATGTCAGGGTTTTATTAATGTTGCTTGACAACAGAATTGGTCCCATGAATCTGTTTACCTGCTCCGCTAACCAGTCAAACCACCAACTGGTCGGACTATTGCTGCAGTATCTGAACACATACCACATCTCTTGTTGGACTCGTACACACTATGATTGCAAGATCATAGGATAATTCAGGTTGAGCAGGACCTCTGGCAGTCTCTAGTCCAACCTTCAGCTCGTAGTAGAGTTAGATCTGAGGACAGAACAGGTCACTTTTGCCTCTTTCCTTGTTCCGGAAATTCTTAAATTTGCATCCAGACATAATAGTGGGGGGGTTTGGTACTTGAAAGAAAACCATCTGAATTCACCATCTCTATTTTTATTGACACATAAGCCAATGGAGTCATCCACTGTTCTCACAATATGTTAACCAACCTTGCTATGGAAATTAACCTTGCTTTGTGGGCAACGGGTGTTGCAGGATTTGTGCTATGAGGTAATAGAGAGTAAGGCATAAAAGAAATTTCCCTTAACTTGTATTTCATAATTCCAAGAAAACCTGCATCAAATTATGCATAACTGGAATCTTAACATATTATGTAAGTGAAACTGGATCCTTTTGGGGAACAGAAAAGCAAACAGGAAATATAGTTAGAAAGTCATATGATCCAAATTGTCCTGTACTGACTATCAGGTAAACATCTGTGTTAGTAAATTAATCTTTGAAAATTATGTTGATGGTACATTTTCAGAAAATGCAACAATTTTCAAAACAGTTGTACATGCTGTCTGGGAGCCATGACAGAAGGTGATGGTAGACGAACTGCATATGGGAGGATCTGAGCAAGGAGTTAAACAAGGGATACATTTTAGTCATAGGTTCAAAAGACTAAAGTTAGTGTTAGTTGTAATCATAAGCAAGATGTTAATAAATTATCATCACATAAAACTATAAAAGCTTTTAAAATTATGGTAATTGTACAATAAATACTATTTTATTCCTTAGCATTTTTCCTCAGTACATGTCAGAATATTTTACAAAGAGGTCTGAGAAATAATAATTATTAGATCAAATCTGCAAACAGAAAAAATTAGGTCAGAGTTCTCTGACAGGGTAAAATTTGCTTATTATCTTTCCCTTACACTCATTTTGGAAGATCAAAGATTTCCTTAGTAAGGGTGTTGGTTGTTGGTTTATGTTTGTTTTGGTTTTTTTTAAAGCAGAGGGTAATACTTGTTTCTTGCAGAGTTCACACATGGTTTTGATTGTTCCATTTTCAGAGCTCAGCTGATACTGGGCATCTTGCCATATATATATAGCTGGCAAACAATTAACCTGTTGTTACACAGAGGACTATCAGCATCTGAAAAGTTAAAAGAGAAAATGAAAAAAGTTTTGCACTACTAAACTGAATACAGACTTTCTACCAAGACTGTAAAACATAAGAATTTAGTTGTCCTGAATATAACAGATTTCTAAATTATTACCACTGTTTGAGTCACTAGATGCCGAAAGCAAGTGGAATTCTAACTGAAAATAAAGTTACAGTTTTTAGAAAATTAGTCCATTTATAAAAATGTAATTATTTTGAAAAATGTCATTGTATTCTGCAAGAGAAATGTGCAGTTTAGGTCTCAGTGATCTCAGTATGAAAGGACATGAGCTGGGCACAAAAACAATAACTGTGACATTGGCTATTTGACATTGTTCTGAACATAATATTTTGGAGAGACAGGGCCAGAAATATATTTAGAAATAAGGTAGTTTAATATTGTAATGAAATACTTTGAATAATAGAAACATTCTTTAAAAAATAATGGCTTTGGTCCATGCCACAGGCACTAGGGAAACTGTTGTCTCAGTTTCTCTTTAGTATGAAAATTCTCAGGAGTGAGTAGCAGTGCTCTAACACTAACTTGGAATATGTATTACTAGAAGTGAGAAATCCAAGATGCTTCTTCAGTCTCTGTGTTTGCTACCAGAATACCAAGCAAAGCTTCCCACTGCAGTCAGCAAGATAGTATTTTGGCGGTCTTCACAGCAGTTGCCCAAAAGCAAGATTAGCAGTCGTGTAATAACAACAGTGACGCATGTGACAACAGGCAGCCTCCAGGTGAAGAGTCTGTGTGTCATTACAGTCTCCCCCCACTAATCCACTAATCAGTTCTCTACAGTATCAAGATACAAAGGAAGCTGAGGAGGAATATGTAAAACAGCATGCAGATAGCTATGCAGTGGGGAAAAAATATCAATAAGAAGTAGAAAAACTACTGGAAACAGCTTTGTGGAGATAATAAAATTGCTGTAGAGAATTTACTGTTAATAGCCTGGGTTTTTCATTACACTAATAGGTGGTTAATTATTTTTGTTTTAACTGAAACATGTGACAGCAACATTTTGTGCTTCCGCTGATTTAAATCTAGTGTTCAAGTGCATATTGCAATCAGTTCTCAAACAATGCTCTCTTTGTTAGCAATACAGAAGTAGAATGATTTTGATTTCTTCTCTTGCAAGATTTATACCCTGGAAAACCCACCGGTCCCCTCTGTACTTGCAGATGGTCAGTTAAATACTCCCATCTGGTTATATTTGTTTTTCTCTGGTTATACTTAGTTTTTTCAAAACAAAACAACACAACTGCAATACAAAACCAAAACAACAAAAAAAAGGGAAAAAAATGAAACACAACAACCCAAACCAAGCAACTACAGCTTATTCCATGAGCAGCAGAACTAAGAAACCTCAATTTCCTGTGGATTTGTGCCCTGTGTTTTTATACTACAGTAACCCAGGCATCACCTCTTTGTCCTGTACAGCCTCGTTTCCTTCTTCCATTTACCCTGCAATTTAATTTCCTCTTCTTCCCTGCAGCACTTCTTCTTGCCATTTGCCCTTTGTTTGTTTTTTCCCATTTTGCCTCTTCACCTGCACTGCCTCTCTCCCTTGGATAAGCTGCAGCTGCCTTGGCGCAGCACATAGGCTCATTAGCTCACATGACTATTTTGCATATTCCATGAAGGACTCCACAGCATGTCACAAATATTAATTAATCAACCCTTACATTAATTAACCCTCAATAAACAATAACCCTGCTCCATAAATGTGTACTGTCATTAAACCTATGGTTTAAAAGTTGTTCTAGTTTATCCTTGGTTGGTTGTAGCTTGGTCAATTTTATCCTTTGTTAGTTCTCCATTTCACTTCTTGACTGACCATTACTTTTTATTTTCTGGCTGTAGTGTTTGTTCAGAGGAGCTGTTGTCTCATTGACAGGGGTTGTCAGAGCGTAGCCAACTCATTATTTTATCGCAAGCCTTGTGATATTTGATAGTTCCCTTGCAACCACAGTTCTGGGCTTCGGTGATGAGGATTACTTGACAAAAATTCTCCTTTTGCTTATTATAACAAGTTTCTGGCTCAATAAGCGAGGAAACTGAAAAGTGTGATGGCAGGACTACAAATGTTTAAAACACGGTGAAAATAGAAGCACACGTGTTTTTAAATAATACAACTATTTTAAGGCATCTCTACTTTGTGATGTCATGGGGTCTATTCTCAGGTTCATAATTTAAGATACTGATATGTGTAAGACTACAGAAGCTACAGACTATTTCCCATCTCGAAAAGAAGGCTGGCCTGCGAAAAGCAAATCACTCAGTGAAGGCTGACACTTTCTGACCACAAAATCAAACTATGCTTAAGCACCTAGGAAAGAATATATGCTTTGGAATTACAATCACATGTGAAGTGCTTTACTGCAGAGAACAGTGGACTTTTTAGTTCCGTAGTTTGTGTGTTTGATTCTCCTTTTCTTTCAAAAAGACACTGTGAAGGCAGGATAGGATTTTCTTTTAGCATCCAGAAGGCACATAGAATTAAATAGTAATGCATACTGAGAGATTGTTACAATCTGCTCATTACTTGAGTTTGTAATAACTCCTGTTACTTCATGCATTATTAAAAAGACCATTTTGTAGCACTATTAAAATCATAAACATGCTACTTTGTCTTTATGTACTCATATGGAAACCCAAATTTAATTTGGCATAGTTTGAAGATAAATTTCAATTTATGCTTGCTGGAATTCAGCTAACACTAAGTAGAAAACAATCCTTTACTTGAAATAAAACTAGCAATATTTTATTATAACCCTTTACTTCCAGTGAGGTTCTTGGCCATTTAATAAGCAATTAATAACAATTATGTTAGTGGTTCTGATTAGAACAACTAATGAGAAATACAAATGGCTACCTCAGATACCAGTATCTTAATGTAATACTATAGAATATTTCTGGAATAGAGAATTATTTCACCCGCATTTTTACTTTATGTTGTTGCATCCATCAGGCATGCTGCCTTTTTAAACTACAGCACCTGATGTTGAGGAGTTGGAATCATAGACTCAAAACAATCTCTGGGACCTGTGGAGGTCTTTAGTCCAATCCTCTGCTCAAAGCAGCCCCAGCTAGATCTGGTTGCTCAGGGCCATGTGGGGTTTTAAATAGCTCCAAGGATGTAAATTCCACAATCTCTCTGGGCAACCTGGTTGAGTTTTTGCCCACCTTTATGTTAAAAATATTTTAATTGAGTCAGAAATTTCCCATGTTCTAACTCGGGTCCATGCCTTTTGTCCTTCTACTGTGTGCCCCTGAGGGCGTGCGTCTCCATATTTTCTGCACCCTCTAAGAAGACAGTGGAATATATATATATAATTTCTTTCTTCTCTTCCAGTTGAGCAAAAGCAAGTCTTTCAGCCTCTTCTCATATTCCCAGTGCTTCAGTCCCATGACCATCTGGGTGGCCCCTGACTGGGCTTGCTTCAGTACATCCATGTCTTTTATGTCCTGGGGATCCCAGAACAGGACACATACTCCAGATGTGGTCTCACAAGTGCCAAATGGAGAGGAAGAACCCCTTGCCCTGATGGCTAGCCTCTTGCTAATACTGTCCTGAATGTAGCTGATTCTGCAGCAAGGGCATATTGCTGCCATTCACCAGGACTCTCAGGTCCTTCTCAGCAAAGCCCCTTTCCATAAAGCCAGCTCTCAGCCTGTCCCGTTGTATGGGATTATTCCAACCCAAGTGCAGGGCTTCATGTTTGCCTGTCCTGAGCTTCAAGGTCCCTGTCAGCCCATCTCTCCAGCCTGTTGCAGTCACTTTAAATAGGAGCCCTGCACTCCAGTCATTTGACCGCTCCCAGCAATTAGCTATCTGCAAACTCACCTCAGAACATACACTGAAAAAATTATTTTGTAATATAGTTTCTCAAGGTTTCATCAGTTCAGACTTAGTGTGCCACTGTAATAAACTGTTCATATACACATTACATACTCAATCTCAGCAGCAAAGCTCGTATTCAGATCTACTTAGAGCTAAACCTCTCTGCCTTCCAGAGTTAAGCCTGTCTTGAAAAACCAATTGGCATAGGTTGAACCTCTGTTAAAATTATACTTTATAGTGAATTAAATAGTCACATGCTAGAAATCAGATAAGGTAAAGGTCAACTAAGCCTGGCCTTTGCCAGTCTGCAGTTTTCCCTAGAGTGTATTTTGTCTTGGCCAATAATTATTTTAAAGTTATTAAAGATGGATTCTGTCCTGTTTATTACCTATAGACAAAAAATCTTTGAAGACACTGAAAGTTTCAGCTGAGCAAATTCATCAGTGTATAAGAACTAACTTTGTGCCATTGGTGTCATTGAGAGGCCTGCCATTGTGTCAGTGTTAAGATGAAAAAATTACCTCAGCCAGAGAAACAATTCGACCTCAGCAGCTTCATGTTTCGTGGATTGTGATCATCTTCAGTAATAACAGGAGGTATCTCAGAAATAATCAGTGCATGGCAAGTAAGCTAACTTGGACTGTTGTGTACAAATGTGATCATTGAAACTCAAGAGAGATATGTGGGAATGGGAACAAATGCACAGAGCCTTCTGTGTTCCTGGAGGCTGCACGAGCCTGGATTGTTTAGCTTAGTAAAACTAAGGTGTAAAGGGGTTATCATTCTTCTGTGTAAATAATTACAGAAAAAGAAAAAAGGCAAGCATTGTTGTTCTTCCAGCTAGAAGTACACATAGGATCAGACATAGAAATGAACAGAAAGTAGTGGTATGTTGCTAACCATTAAACCAGTTGTTTCTTAAACTGTAGTTAATAGTTTCCAAGCGGGCTAGCAAAGGGCTTAAGGGGGATTGTGAAAGATCAGATTTTCAAATATATATTTTAAGATTAATCCTATACTTACATTCAATACATTATCAAAACAAAATCCCCACATTATGCAGATTTACTGCTGGCAGCAGCTCAGCTCCTCCGTAACAGAGGAGCAAAAAGTTACCAGCTATGTCAGCCAACCAGTGGCTAATCACCTTTGGTCAAAACAACTAAATATACAGCAAAGTTGATGGTGACAATATGACGAGTTGTTTATTGCTGGCTAGGTGGATTGGACTCAGGGGAGGTTACAAAAAATCAGGTGACCTAAAAAAAGTAGTAACACTTGCAAGATGTTTGAGAAAACACTGCATGGATGAAACCGGCCTCCTGAGAAGCTGCTCCCTTACTAAAGGCAGAAAGGGATATTAATTGCTTTTGAAATGAAGTTTGATAAATCTGAAGTTTGATAAAGGGCTTATATTATTTGGTACCTGTGGAAAGCTGGTCACAGTTACACAAGAGCTTCTTTGCAAGCTCCTGATGACTACTGTATGGTCAGTAATGCAGCATTCATGCAGACGTCCATACACAAGTAGAAACCCAAGTTATTCAAACATACAGTTGAATGACACAACTTGTTGGTATTTTATGTGGCAGTTGAGATGATGATGGAAAAGGCCGTTTGGCTTCGGTGTCAATCTACCTGCATCTAGTGACATGATTAATTAGCACTTAATGTGCAAGTAACGTTAGTGTAACAAAAATTTTCACCCTTGTGTGACAGGCTGGGCCATATCACAATTCTTGGTCTATACAGGTTTTGCCTTTTCATGTTTCTCAAAGGCACACTGTCATTGTTTTCCATTCCTCTCTCCATGAAATACTTCTGCCATTCCACAGTGAACCCATTCAAGGAGTTTTTCTGTACAGTAATTTTTTGGGGGTGACAGGTTGATTTGACATACATCTTAATAGATTTTAACTCACATGAAATGAGGCTCGGGCTTATATTCACAGAATGCGTTTTGGGGATGAGGAGTTGAACTATGAAAAATTTTAAAAAAAAAGTTGTTAGAGTTAGAAGCATCAGGGAGCTGAAGAGACCATAAAAGGGGACACAAGCATGTCTCTGAGATGGCACATAACAAGATCCTTTTTTGAAAGAGTGAACAATGGAACAACAGGGTCAACTTAAGAGGTGACACAGATGACTTTGGTCAGTAATTTATTGATCAGAAGTGCAGGGTAGATGCTGCTCTTCTATGGATGGGAGCCTGCCATGGGGTAATCAACTTCACAATCTTGCTTTTCAATTTAGACTCGGTTTTGCAGCTTTATCACAAGAGGGACTTCAGATTTAAATCCTATTTATTTAACACCTATTCTCAGTTACTTGTGTTAAAATTTTCCTCCAGCCATAATCAGCTATCTTTTCTTTCATGTAATGAATGTATTATGTGAGACACAGGAGACACAGACCCTACTGAAGGGGAATATTTTTCATTTTTCACCTCAAAGCCCTTTACAAACTCTCATTAATTTAAATTCCTTCCACACCCCTGCTGAATAACTTAACACAAGTGGAATGTCACACTCAAGATCTTTGTGTCTCACTTGGTTCTCCGAGTTTAGGAGTAAGCCAGATCCCACTGTGCATTAAAATTTCAGTGAAGGATTCCTGACAACCCCATCTGCAGAATGGTCATAGCCTACTTACTCTTTAGCGAGAGCTGATGTCCAAACAGATGCCGCAGAGAAGTGCTGGAAACAAAACGGGGCTCTCCCAAAGATACCAGAATTGTGACTATGGGAACCTGGGGACTGGAAATGTGGGGTTTTTTTCAGCATTGTAATTTACACTCAGAAAAACAAAGTGATGTTTATCTAGTCCCCACTCCTTGGACTTCTAACAAGTCTTCCCTTTCAAGCTCCTTTCCCCAGCAACTTTTGAATTCGCTCCCATTGAAGCTGCTTTCCCTGTCTTGCTCTACCTCCAGTCTCCCATGGTACAGTGAGATTTCCAGAGGACATTAATGGGTGGAGCTCCAGCATGGGACCTTCACAGGGGTTTAGATCTTCACGTTAATCTGGGTGTTGCCACTTGTGATCACCCCAGTCTTGAGGAGGTGGGGCTTCTGAAGCAGGACCAGATGTGGTGTTAGCTGTACAGTGCAGGAGAAACTGAAATCTGGAGCCTACAATGCAGCTTGGTCAATGAAAGCTGTTTAGGCTGGGCTTCTGAGATGAGGTAGGGCAGTAAAGGAAGCACCTGCAGTCTGGAATGTTGAGCTGCAGGTCTCCCCCACATCTTCTTGGCTGCTAGCTCTGGTTTCCAGAACTCACCCCACAACTTGTGCACCTTTATCTGCTAGAGACAGCCATTATTAAGAAATCCTTTAGTAAGCCACATACAAAGGCTCTTCGGTCTTTAAGTGCTCAGTAGGCCACAGTTTTGGAAAACTATATAAAATGTTGAGAGACAGCATGGACTTCTAGATCAGAGCAGACAGCATGCCCAGTGAATTATTCAATTGAGACAAACTACAGAACATTATTGTTTCTGTGAAACGTTGAGCTAAAGAAGGTTCCTGGGAATGTGCTGATCAAGATAAATTTTATGAATCAAAACATTACTGAATTTTTAAATAAACCTGTCATGCAATTTATTCAGGAAAAAAAAAAAAAAGTAGCAAATCCTGAATGTCTTACTTGGCCTCAAATAAAGAAAAGTTAAACTGAGTTCACAGTTACTGCTCCCTTATGAATTACACTTACATGCTCAATATGTGGACATGAATTTCAACATATAGATTTTCTTCCTCATTCTTTCCTGCTTGATGTGGAGATTTGCCCTCTGTGTAAATCACTGGCAAGAGTAAGAAGTTCAGCTCACTGACAATGCCTATCATCCTTTATTCAATTATGCCTTTTATAATTTAGCTTCCTCTCCTTCCATTGCTTGATATCCTCCCTGAAACCTATCTGTTGCCAATATGCTGAAAGAAATGCCTCACTGAAAAGCTGTCAGGCTCTTAACTATCTCCACACTTGGAAACCTCGGCTGAATGCATATTAAGGGATACAGATTTTCTCTGCATAGGTATCAGGTGCTGTAAATTCTAGACTTTTCATGCTGCAGAGCTGGCATACAGACATATTTTTTCTAAATATAACACTTTATTCCAAGACTTTTCCTGTGGAGACAGGACCTCTGTCTGTCATAACACGCCCTACCAGCTAGCTTTGCAGGCAGAACCTGACAGCATACTTAATCCTCCGTGTCCATTCCTGGGATCCATAAATACTAAACTAGCTTTAAAATGACAGAAGGGGCTTAAGCTTAAGTCTTGCCAGGCAACATCAGAATAACTGTGAAGTTAGTCAGAGGATCAAATATGTTTTTGTATGCCACTTTAAGTAATCATCCCTCCCCTAAATTAAATACATGCTCGTTTCACTGAAAACAGAAACTCCTGCAGGAGGGCAGCTTCTCGCAGGGACAAGTTTTGAACCGTCCCTGCGTGTTTAACTCAGGGAGGGAGGTCCTGTTTTGGCTGGCTCCCGCCTGCAGCCAGCTTCCCACGAGGATCCCCGCCTGCAGCCAGCTTCCCACGAGGATCCCCGCCTGCAGCCAGCTTCCCACGAGGATCCCCGCCTGCTCTCCCGCTGGCGGTGCCGCTCGCCAGCCCGCCTCACTGCGGGGCACCGCACCTGCGGCGGCATGCAAGCTCCCTCTGCGGAACCCGCGCTGTATGCGTCTTTGTGGAAACGTCCGCCACGCAAACCGGGGATGCTGGTGTTACAGTCAGAAGACAGCCCGTCACGACAGCAAAACCCGCCAGGCTGTTCACGGCTGCTGCGGGTTTGCCCCTCCCGCCGGGCCGCGCCCCCCGGCCCGGAGCCACCCGCCCCTCCGCTCCCGCAGCTGTGCCGGGGGCGCCGAAGCTCAGCCTGACCCTACCGCAGCTTTTCACTTCGGTGTCCTCCTTGCGCGTCGTAAAACAACTCCCCGGCTGCGTACGTGCTACACGGCTACGCGTAACTCCCTACGGGCGGCGGGGCAGCCGCTCCCTCCCACCACGCGCGCCCCGGGGTCCCGGACACGCACCTGCCCCGCTTTCCCGCTTCCCGCCCCAGCCCCGCTCGCAAACCTCGCCACGGCTCACGGCGCAGCCACAAACCCCACTGCCTGTCCCTGCTTTAGCCAGAGGGCAGCTCCGTGGCGGCTCCGAGGGGCAGCACGCAGCCCCGACCCGCAGCCCCGACCCGCAGCCCCTGGCGCCGGCGGGCAGCGGGCACCGCGTCCCCGGGACTTTCTGTCAGGCGCGGCGCGGGCAGCCCCGCCAAGGCCCCTCAGTTAAGGGGCGGCGGCGGCGCCGCCTCCTTCCTTTCGCTCCCCGCCGCCATTTTGTGGGCACGCACCGGCAGGTACGTCCAGCCCCGCTCGCCGGCCTCAGGTGCCCCCGCGGCTCCCGGGGGCGGCGGGAAGGTGGCTCGGGAGGGCTGGTCTGGCGGCGGGGTGGGCGGCCGGCCGCCACCTGCGGCTGTGGACGACAGGGCCTTGCTGGGACGGGGGGCTAAAGGCGCGGAGAGGCCACGGCCCGCAGGCTGCGGAGCTGGGCGCCGGGCTGGCCAGGCCAGGCCAGGCCGGGCCGGGAGGCGACAGAAGGATGGAGGGAGGGAAGGAGGAAGGAAGGAAAGAAGGAAGGCATGCGGCAAGCGCAGAGGAGCGGGGCTCTGCCGAGGCGGCGGCACGTGTTGGCGGGCCTGGCCAACCCCGTGGCCGCCGAGGGGATGTCGGAGAATGGTGAGCGGCCTGCGCGGGCCTGGCGGCTGGGGCAGCTTCCTGGGACTCAGGCCCTGGAGTGAGGGCCGCTGCGTGCCGTGGGACTCGGGCTGCTCTAGCGTGGCTGGTGGCTGGCGTCTCTGGTGGCCTGCGAGGTGTGGGAGCCCCGTGTCAGATGGCCGATAAATCTGGCACTGCAGATCTTAGCCTTTGGATGCCTTGTGAGGAGAGACTGAGGGAACTGGGCTTACTCGGCCTGAAGCAGAGGTGGCTTTGGGATGCACCTAATGGTGCCGTTATCAAGAAGACGAATTCTAGTACTTGGCAGGTGCACGTGGCAGAGTACGGATACGAATGGCTTAAGTCAAAATGAGAAGCTCAAGGTAGATGGAAAAAGGTTTCTCTTCGTGACACCAGCCAGGCCCTTAAACAGACTGCCCAGGGAGGCTCTGCAGTTGTCTCCATCCTTGAAGAGTTTCAAGTCCTGACTGGGCAAAGCCCTGAGCAGCCTGTTATAAGCAGGAGATTGAGCTCAGTGGTGACTTCCTAGCATCAAATCAAACCAGTTAGCCAGTTGGTCCTGTAAATGCTGTTTTCTGTGAATGGCTGTGCTAAAAGCATTGCTTGAATTGACCCAGCAATTTGGAAGTGGTGTCATTCTGAGTAGGCTCAAGGACTTGATTTTTCTGGAATGCCTGAAAATGCCATCAGTCAAATGTTTAGTGAATGAACTAGTAGTTCTGAATAATTTGCAATAATTTTTACAGTAATCCACCAAAATGACGAACACAAAGGGAAAGAGGAGGGGGACACGTTATATGTTCTCAAGGCCCTTTCGCAAGCATGGTAAGTATCCCTCTAGGTAAAGCACTGCATGAAGTGTTCCCTGACTAGCATTTGTAACAGGATGGCTTGTGTCAAAGCACACCTGACAGCTTGGGCTATAAGCTATAGAAAAGATATGCAAGTAAACCTGAAGCTCTTACAGCTTATACGTTGGTATTCTAATTGCTTGACAGTAGTAACAATGCTAATTCTATCAGTGCTTGAAAATTAATTGGAAGGTGAAGAAAATACATAAACAGTTACTTAAAATGTGCAGTTTATTACGTGTTAGCATTGAGCAGTGATAATGGCTATTTTCACAATGAGGTGGTAAATAGTTGCAATACCTTTTCAATTTCTGTATTGGTAATGAGATTAAAGCTGTAATTTTTCCTTAGTTGGATTTTTTAAAACTGGGTGTGTGTGAAGAGGTAATTACTGCTGGGGGGAAAATAAATATTTGATTTCTCATATTTACGTTGTTTAAATTGAATTTAAATTGGAGACATTTTAACAAAAGCTTTATCAAATTCATTATCTGTGTCCCGCACCCCATTTGGTGTATGTGGGACTATGTGTGTCTCTGTGTGTGAAATTGTGAGCTTTGTAAGTATCCAAATTTGTGTGTTTTAACAGGAGTTGTCCCTCTGGCTACCTACATGCGCATCTACAAGAAGGGTGATATAGTTGATATCAAGGTACTTTGTACAGTGCTATGGAATTGAAAGCTAAAGTGGTGTGATACATTAAAGTTTCCAGTTTCATGAGGTCAATGTTTCTGTTAGGTGGGTGATGTCTGTCAGCACAAGCACCTGCTGCTTGCTTTTGAATCAGGAATAGAATGATAATGCTGCTGAACCAATAATAATGCTTCAGTGTCACATGCTCCTTTGCATGTTTTTTTTAATATGTGTGTATATATATATAAATCAGCTGTGCTCTTTTACTGTGTGTTAAGCTGATCAAAACAAGTGAAAGTTGCCATATCTAATCCAGCTGTGTGGTGCCTACCAGCACTACTGTCAGAGGGACCCCAGCTGTCATGTTCGTAGATGTTATGTTTTGCCTGATCTGCACCTGCTGTTCAGAAGAGCCATATTTAATGGTCTGTAGCTGTATGTGTCTGTATCATTGTAGGACTATACTTAAAATAAGTATGTGCAGGGATGATGATGGCAAAGCCACGTTAAAACTAGAAATCAAGAAACAAATGTAAGGATACATCATATATATTAAAGCAGTGGGGGGGAAAAAGTGGCATTTCCCATCACTTGATATTTTCTAGAACTTGTACTTTCAAAATGAAGTTGCAGTTAATCTGACAGCCTTTCACCAAGGATTCCTACTTTGTTGAATCCTTTAGTTTCATTTGAAATGCAGTTTTTGTAACAATCACACAGATGACAGTGTGTATTTTGCTTGTTTGTTACTTGGCTTATAGAGAACTGCACTGTTAAAGAGTTAACACTTCTTGACACACTGGAGCTTGATGATGATTGTCTCTCATGATTGCTTGCTAAAAGCGAAGTGATCCATCATTTCACCGACACTGAAAGCAACCAGAATTGTCATAGCAGAATTTGGCAGTGTTAGATATAAAATGCATGATTATAAATTCTAATGTAGAAATAAAATAGGAGTAATTTTAAATCAATCTCAAGTAATTTGAAATTTATTCTTTAACTTTGGAAATAAAAGTTCTTGATGTTGGTTTTGTTGTTTTTTTCCCCCAAGTTAGAGTTTACGCATTATTCTTGTTTCATCTCTTATCAGGGTATGGGTACTGTTCAAAAAGGTATGCCCCACAAGTGTTACCATGGCAAGACTGGAAGAGTATATAATGTTACTCAGCACGCTGTGGGCATTATTGTTAACAAGCAGGTCAAGTAAGTAGTGACATTCTGTGTATTTAAACTTTGTATTTGGGAAAGTTGATTTGTAATTGCACCCTCCTTTCACTTTACCAGTTAGACAGTTATTGTCTTGATTGGTCATTCAAGGTGGGTAAAGTATATATCCTTTTTATAACCCAAGCAAATGATGCTCATTTGACTTGGATCCTGTCAGAGGAAACAGTTTTTATTTTTCTGAGCAGCACTTAGTGACATTACCTAATGAGGATTTTCGGCCACCTTTCACACTGATGCTGAAGCTCTTTTTCAATATTTATTTGTAGCTGTATTCAACTGGGTTTTGTGTAGTTTAGTCAGAAAAGGACAAGTTGTTTTTCTTACAGTAACTGGACTGGAGTACAGCGGTAATACGTTTCTTCATCTGTATCCTACAAGGTTAAAATGACCTGTTCACCATCTTAATCCTAAATTCTCAGCATACTGTTACATATTAATAAGCTTTTATTTATTTAAGTTATATCTGATTTGCATCTGCAGCAAAATATATTGAGTGATTGTCCTTTAAAGAAAAATTACCTGTTACTGAGCTTACAGAGTTATTCATTTAAGGGCCATAAAACTAGCTTTGAACTAGTCTTTTTGCAAGTGCAGTAGATTAAAAACTGATGTCTTTTCTTAGGGGCAAGATTCTTGCCAAGAGAATTAATGTGCGTATTGAGCATATTAAGCATTCCAAGAGCAGAGACAGCTTTCTGCAGCGTGTGAAGGAGAATGAAAAGAAGAAGAAAGAAGCAAAAGAAAAAGGCATTTGGGTTCAACTGAAACGACAGGTAATATTTTTAATGTAGTTGACACATTGTTGATGCAGTTCACCAAAAAAACCCCACCAGCTAGCACCAAGCCAGTTGAGCAAAATGTTATCTTCTAAAACAACAGTGTTACACTGTAAACTGAACTTTGTCTGTCTTTTAAAACAACAAAAAAAAGCACATTTCATTAATGAAGCTGATTGCAGCATTCTGAAAAGTCCAGGTCTGGCAGATTTTGCAGAAGCTGTCTTGGTACCACCCTTGCACAAAGGTTCACAATCTTTTGCATGATTTTTTTTTTTTTTTTTTTTAAGAGGAGAATGGCAACATGCAGCGTGGCTGCATCTGAGCTGTCTGCTATGTTTGGTGCCTAAACAGAACAGCTTCCTTGCTGGATTGATATTGTAGCTGTGTTTATCAACAAGGTGATGGATGCTTTCTGTTCGTTGCTGATCTGCAGCAGCAGCTCTGGCTCATTTCTACAATCAGTACTGTGTTTATTTTAGCTGAATTTATCTGCAGGAGTTTCTATTGCAACAATTTAAGAAAAGAAGAGAGAGGAGATAATGGTGGTTGTGTCTGGACCCTAGGGTACATGACTTTATGATAATTTGGATTAGTAAATTGCAGAGGATAAAGTGATGTTTTATCATTCAGCAACAAAAATAATTTTCTAGCAAATAATTTACTTACTGTTATTTTTTGAATAAAATTTTAAGAATAGGAATGTCAAAAGTGCTATAATGTTTTTAGAATGTATTAAGTGGTTGCCAAAATGAATTTTGTTTAAGGTTTTGTTTGAGTTTTAGTGGTATAAGTTTTGTTTTTGTTGGTGTTTTTTTTCTGTTTACAGCCTGCTCCACCCAGAGAAGCACACTTTGTGAGAACTAATGGCAAGGATCCAGAGCTGCTGGAGCCAATTCCCTATGAATTCATGGCGTAATGCACATTTTAAAAAAAATAAACTGAAGATCTGGTTTTGGACAAGTGTATGTGATTGTGGCTGATTCCTTTGTTTTTATGGAACAGATGCTTTAGAAAACTTAGTTTGTTTATTTATCTTACCTTACATGGTGCTTGGTCATTGAAATGATTAATGCACCTTTTGATGATCAGCCTAGTAATTTACATAGATAAAAATCCTGGGAAGCCTGAAATTTGCTGATGCTTAGTGAGGATCATCTTCCTTTGATTACTTAATGAGGCAAGATGAGAGCATGTGCAATATTTTGCCAACAAACTTGGTATATACCAAGAGTTGTACTGTGTCACCTGAAGGTTTAAATATTTTTGTGGTAAGAGGGATAATGGGTATGTGAGTTATTTGATAAAAGCTTTTGGTTAGGAGGTCTCAGATTAATAACAAAGAAAAACTGTGGATGGACTTTTTGAAAGCAATCTCTTGAAAAATGCTTCTGGGTGGATTTTGGTGTTTCCCCATTGTAGCCTGTAAAAAAAGAATTTTATTGATAATTCACAAAAACACAGTGCTACCTGCCCAGCGTTATGTGAATGGAAGAACACCATCAGCCAACTGCTTACTAACCAGTGCTGGTTTTGCAAGCTGTTTAAAACAGTGTGAGGCTTGCTGAAGAAATTACTGAAGGTATCATGCTTAGTTAGCCAAGTAAGTAATGTAAAACTTAACTTCTACATGTAGAGAGTGTAAAATGCTAAGAGAAGGTAGTGACCTTAAGCAATTTATAGGTACTGTTGAAAATTATTGAATAGTAAGCTGTAGGACAGCTAGGAAGTTTGGGAATAGGAAGTTGAGAGGAAATGAGGTTTACTTCTCCCCTTAATTCTGAATTGCCTTAGGCAAAAGTGTCAGACTGTGCACAGATTGCTTTTAACTTGAGGGATTAATACCTTTTTGCATTTACCTAATGTTTGATTGGGGTGTGCCCATTTTTTGGACACCGAAGTAGTTAATCGGCGTGGCCTGGTATTTAAAGGTGACAGGCTTTAGGCACTGGAGGCTCAATGTTCCTCTGAGCAGATACTGCATTTGAAGTTTCTCCAAGCTCCCATGTTGGAAGATGGAGCAGGCTGTATAGTTGGAATGACTTTGGAAATGTCTTGAAGATGGAACAAAGCTTACCCATCAACAAACTGATATATTAATACTGTATTTTTGACACCATATGTATTGGGCTTGGGGTGCACCACCATCTCCTGAAGCAAAGTTGATGAATCTACTTTAACTTTCACTGTTGCAGCTTTTGCACTTAGCTTTTATGATCACGCCCTTTTATGGGGTTTTCTTTTTTGTGAGACTCTGACCTGGATTGTCTAGGGACGTTGTGGATGCCTCCTCCCTAGCGAGGCCAGGTGAGATGGGGCTTGAAGCAGCCTGGTCTGGTGGGAGGTGTCCCTGCCCATGCAGGGGAGGGTAGAACTAGATTACATTAAGGCCCCTTCCAAACCAAACTTGAATATTTCTGTCATTCCTGGAGCAGCTAAATCTATGTACTAAGCCTTAGACCTTTAGTAGCTTTTTTAGCTTGTGTATTTCCAAAGCAATTTTAAGTCCATAATTGACTCCCAAGATAAGCATAATTTTCCATTAGGCTTTGCATCTGAAGTGGGAGGTTTTACTGGGTACAACTTGGGTATTGAATGCTTGTGTAAGTTATTTTGGTTCTGTGTTTGTTTTGTACTTATCTGTCAAGACTGAAGTGGATTAGCTGTAGTATCATGACAAAATGGTTAACAGTAACTAAGTGGTGGGTAAACATTTGAATTTATTTTCCACAACTTGGAATAATAAGACTAGACTATGCAGTGGCCTCATTTAAGAGCTGTGCTTCCGGAGGTGCTGTGCATTGCAAAAATTTTCAATTTATTTAGTCTCCATGTTTTTGAGGTCTCCATGCTGACAGTGGATGTTTTTAAATGCTTATTTGGAAGCTGTGTGTGGGCTGAGAGGAGGAGGGAATGCTTTCCTTCATCAGGATTCCCAGAAATGACTGAAACTGCATTTGTACAGGAAGAGAATAGCCTTGTTTGGTTTGTTGTTTTTGTTGTTTTTTTTTTAATGTTTGAAAACAGGGCAGATTAACTAAGGTTGTCTTGGGTTTACAGCCACTGATTACCTTTTAATTGCTCTCAGTGTAGTAGTTTTCCTGGTGTTCCCAGGTTTGCAGAAGCACAGCTCAGGTGTTCACAAATCTCTGTATCTGCTGTTGGACTTCGCTTCCTGTGTGTTCAGCTGCCCTGCTTTTGCACAGTTCTGACAAGAGAGGGAGATCTCTGAATTGAGAAAAGTTGTTGCAGAACTGCCTGTCTGGACATCTTCAGTCAAGAAACTATTGTCTAAATTGAAATGCATCCTTCTTGATAGAAAGAGTTTTAGGTCTATACAAAACTTGCAGAATACTTGGGAGGGATGGGGGATGATTTTGACAGCTAGGCTTCTGGGGAATATTATACCTCTGGGTAGAGGAAGAATGTTTCCTTATGGTGTCTGGAGCTGCAAGTTCCTCTTTGACTTGCTTTAGGAGGTTCTAGGCCAATAAGCTGATTAGTCAGCTAATCAGTTCTTTGCAGTCCTATTCTGAGGCATTTCCTAGCAAGCAAAACCTAGCAGCAAGTGTGCCAGGTACAGGCTAGGTGTCTCCTCTCTTCATACCATGAGAGAGATGAGTTTTGTTCTTTCCATGATGCTTTGAATTGCGGAGAGCAGTTGTGAAATCTGTAGGTTTCCCATATAACGGGACATACCTTGAGCTTGCAAAATTGAGGAATTCCCAGTTTAAAAGCCAGTTTTGCAGAATTTCAATATTGCGCGTTACCTGTCTTCCAGTCCCCTTCTGGTGCAGAGACTTCATTATCTCCGAGCTGGTGGACAGGCTGTCCCTGTACAACATGCAGATAGGGAAATGCTTATGGATTAGCACAAGCAGTTACACTTGGTTGTAGTGCTTTTTCTCCATTCCATGGAACTTAATTAAAAGGTGAGGGCTGAGCTGTCTCTTCCTTGCCAGTTTTTGCTTCCTCCAGCCTAGGCAGCTGGTTCCCTGCCAAAAGCCTTGCCAAAATCTCATGTTGTCTCTTAGAGAAGAAGCAAGGAAGCCTTCTCCTGAACTGTCAGCTTTGTTTTTTTTTTAGTGTGTCAGTGACACCAAGACCTAAGGTTTCCTGTAGCTTGTATTGGGAAGGTCAGTGAAAGGGCAGAAAGGACACAGGAGGAGGAACCGTGCCCGTGCAGAGGGACTTCAGGCTGAGGACTCCAGAAGGGAGCAAGTGAAGCATGCCTCATTCCTTGCAGGGAGGCAGGTGAGCAGTTGTGCTGAGGACATCCGAAAAATTAATGTGTCTGTAGTCTCGTTCGTATTGTATGGGGGAAGCAGTCTTGATCACTCCTGTATCCTTCTAGGTGCAGTCTTGGACTTGGCTCTCCTGATCAAAAGAATGGCTGGCATCCCAGACACAAATGCTCTGCTGGGGTGTCCTGACTGGTTCAGAGGATGCCAAGAGCTGTGCATACATCTGCCATAGAAAGTGATCCTCCTCGTCCCAGCACGTGTCCGTGCAGAGACTGCAGTGTGCCATTGGTTCCTGTAGTTCAGAGGGTGTGGTGAAAAGGTGTGGTTAAACTGGGCTCATTATTGTCTGAGCACCTCATGACTCAGCAGTGTGGGTAGTGTCTCCCATGGTGCAGAAGCACTGCTGCTGCAAACGTCTTCTCCTTGCATGGGAAGAAGGTAGCAGCTGTTGCTGCAATGCTGAGGGTGGTGGTATGGAAGACACAGATGATGATATTTTCATGTCCATGCATCTACGTCAGTGGATGTACTACCAAGGTGTATATAGGAGTCAAGTTGTAGCTGCTGGGATTTATGTAGTCATAACCATCCTTCCTCAAGTGTTGAGTAGAGACGTCGCTCCTATCAGCAGCACCCATACAGCTCAGGAACCCAGAAAAATCCAAAGCTTTGGTTGAGGTTGCTGATTTCATTTTCCACTAGTTGAAGGAAGAGGCTTTGGGTGATGGCCCCTTGCCCCTCAATCACCTTTTTTGGCCATGCCAACTCCAAACGATTGGCACTGGTCAGCAGGCATTGGGGAGTGTAAGGAATAGCTGCAGGCTTGAATGTGGGTCTGTGCTCCTGAAAGTTCATAGGAGAGTGGTGAAGTCATGCCAGCTCACAGCAGAGGTTCTCAGCAGTGCTTCTCCACCCATCTTTGTTCCTGGGGCTCGTATCTCACGTGGTCCTGCCAGTCCTAAGCCCAAAGCTTGGAGCTGACTCTACAATATTAGCAAAGATTCCAAAGAAAACACTGCATTTTGTTTCTTAGAGGAGAAAAGGAGCTCCACAGGCTCTTTGGATATCTTCCTTGCCAGAGCCACAGGAGTGAGCCACCTGCTCCCTCCCCCAGAAGTGCCTGCTGTTGAATGTTACCAGAGCTTGGAACAGACAGGTGGGTCAGGTTGCACTGAGGTGTCCCTGGGACTCCATGTGATCAGGAGTGAATGGTGTTGCTGTGGGAAAGGGGATAGTGATAGACCATAGGGATGGTGGCATGGGCCATCTGCATAGGATGGGTGAAAAGTACAGCCTGAATCTTCCACGTAGGACCTGCAGCCATGAAAGGCTCCTTGGAATAGCTTTGAGGCCTGTACGTTTATGGGTTTGCTCAGTCCACAGAATCTGAGCGACCACAAGTGAGGAACCTGAGCCCCAGCTGCTTCAACCTACTGAACTGCTCCTGTTGCACCAGAGTAGGTGTTGATGGTGAAACAGCCCGTTGCTCTCTGCAAGTCAATTCCTTCACAGGGTTTGCCACTGGCATCTCTCTGTTTGACCATAACCATTTCCTCAGCAGTAGATGAGGCAGCATGAGGTGTTTAACTGCACAGAAATGGGGAGTTTTGGGGATGGTGGTTGTTTAATACCGCTGCTTTCACAGCTCAGCACCTCTTTCATTGTTTGCTTGGAATGGACTCATTTCAGTAGTGTTCTTCCAAGGGCACACTGAATGTGCTCTGATACCTCTTTTGTCAAGAAATGTATAAAAATAGCCTGTGTTGGCACTGTGAGCAAGGCTAAAAACAAGTGGTGGTGCATGACAATGGAGCAGATGACAATAGTGTGAACTGCTGGAAACTAAAAGCTTTAAGTGATGCAAGAGAAATCTGGTTTACAAAAAGAAAAAGCTGCACTGGCATGATGGGAAGTGAAGTAGAAATTCTAAAGGCAACCAGTTTTTGAAGCTGAAAGGGGCCTTGGTGAACTGTAGGGGTTCTTAAGCACTAAAGTAGCACAAATAATCAACAGCACTTCTGCCACCATGCTTTTCTGCAGCCACTACTTTAACTGATGTTAATTAACGTGGTGTTAACTACTGTGACGTGTGTGTGCACAGTCAGCGAAGAGCAGAGTGAAATCCTCTGTGCCTACAGGAAGTGGGAAGGAGTTCCTCCCCATCCTTGCCCCGAAGGTTGACTTTCCTTGGGAAGGCCCTGGCTGTGGTAGAGTAGAGCTGGCAGTGTTAACTGGTGCCGTTGTTCTGAGTTTTCACGTAGCTGGAAGGACTGGGGGTGAGGATGTCCAAAGAAGTGCATAGCAGATAAGGGTACCTGGACTCTTGCATGGTTGTAGGGAGGAAGTAAGAGGGAGGACATGAGGAAAGGGAGGACGTGAGGAAAAACATGACTTCTTGTCACTATGTGCATCTCCTGAGGGCTGTCGTGGAGGGGAAGGCCAGTGTCACCAGTGCACAGCCCTGCTGTGCAGGTTCAGGGCCAGCTGGGCTGCCCTTGGGCATCAACCCTGTAGCCAGGGCCTAGCAGCTCCTGAAGTGGCTTGTCCTTGTGGGACCACAGACCCCTCCCACTCCTTTAGAGCCCCGACCTGCTGGCATCTTCCATATCTTCTATGCCTGCTGGCATCTTCCTGGCTTATTTTTATTTAAAAATCAGCTCCTGAATGGGTTGTTTCTCTAGTAGACAGATGCTTGCAAATCAGTGTGCTGCAGAAGTGGTTTTGCAGGAGCCAGAGCAAGGTTTTTCAAGACCAAAACATCTGTGCAGCTGTTTGCAGGTTTGCACATTTAATGGCAGCCTGTGGTGGGCACCATTCTCTGAAACTTTCTTCTGCCTTAAAAGCTCACGGGGCCTGATTCAGACCTCAGGACATCAGAGGCTGCTTTGGTTTCAGGGCTGGCTGATGCTTGATCCACAACGCTGGGATGTGAACACCAACTGCGGAGGCATGGATCTGAGTGTGGGTTACAAAACGGCCTGAGATAAAGGGATAAATAGGATAAACTATTTCCCTTCTCATGACTCGAGTCCCTCACTGCACAGAGCAGCAGCTTGTTGCCGTGGTAGGGGCTGGTTTGGGGTGTGGAACTGAACCCTCACGGAGACTTGTGCTGCCGACTGCCTGCCTCGGGGGAGGGTGGTGCCCGCGGTGCCCACCCCACACCTGGGCTGCAGGGCACACCGCCTGCCCGGGCTGTCTCCCACCCCCTGATGCCTGCACCCATCGGAGCCACTCCGCTCCTTGGGGACGGAGGAGGTGGGGAGGAAGGGACAGGGATACGTCCAGGGTGGCCAGCGGGTGAGTACAGCTGAGGGGCAAGTAGGGCAGCCAGAGGGTAACTGGGGAGAGAGCTGCGGGGGGTCTGCTGGGCGGTGCAGCCGGGGAGGGGGCGGTGCAACCGGGGCGGTGCAGCCAATGGGCGCCCCGCTCCGTGCGCGCTGCGGGGCGGCCCCGCTGCCGCGGAGCCCTTAAGAGCCGCCGCCGGGGCCGGCGCCGGGCGCTGCTGGACGAGCCGAACCGGGGGTTGAGCCGAACCGGGGGTTGGGCCGAACCGGGGGTTGAGCCTCAGCCGTTCGCAGCTGAACCCGAGCCCAGCCGAGCCCGCTGGCCGCACCTCCCATGCGCCTGCCGAGCATGTCCCAGCCCTTCCTGCTGGCGCCCATCGCCGAGTGCGCCCCGGGGCCGCCCGGCTCCCAGGTCCGGCTGGCCGTGCTGGGCGCCCGCGGCGTCGGCAAGAGCGGTGAGTGCGGGGAGTAGCGGGGCGGTCTGCCCGCCCCTTCCTCTGTCTGTCCTTTCCCCCCCTTCTCCTGCCCGTCCGTCCCGCCTAACGTGGCCGCTGTGTGTTTCAGCGATGATCGTGCGGTTCCTGACCAAGCGGTTCATCGGGGACTACGAGCCCAACACAGGTGAGGCGGCGGGCGGCGGGGACCCCCGCGGCGGGCACCCCCGCGGCTGAGGCTTGTGTCTGACGGCTCTCTGCTCCCCAGGCAACCTCTACTCCCGGCTGGTCCATCTGGAGGGTGACCACGTTGCCGTGCAGATCCAAGACACGCCGGGGTGCATCCAGGTATGGAGGTGCTTTGGATCCATCTGTTCTTCTCTGCCACCTGAA
Organism: Apus apus; assembly: GCF_020740795.1. Lineage (NCBI taxonomy): Eukaryota > Metazoa > Chordata > Aves > Apodiformes > Apodidae > Apus > Apus apus. The sequence continues at coordinate 21,175,507 of NC_067282.1, forward strand.
GGCTCAGCTTTTGAGCCCCAGCTTCCCACAAAGCCAGAATTAAGTCTCCTAAGAGAGAGCTCAGGCTTCCCTTTGGACCTATATAACGATGCTGTCTGTGATACAGGCTCTATGCTTTACTGACCTAATGTCAAATTCATGCTCTCTGTCCTACCACAGGTGCAGGAAGACTGCGCACAGGTGCTGGACTCCTTGTCCAGGTGTGTGAAATGGGCAGAGGGCTTCCTCCTGGTGTACTCCATCACAGACTATAGCAGCTACCAGTCAGTCCAACCTCTCTACCAGCACATACGCAAGATCCACCCAGATGCCAGGACTCCCATCATCATTGTAGGGAACAAAGCAGACCTCCTCCATGCCAGGCAAGTGCAGGCAAAAGAGGGACTACAGCTGGCAAATGAAGTAGGGAGCCTGTTCTTGGAAATCTCCACAAGCGATGACTCCCAGGGGGTCTGTGATGTTTTCCAGTATCTTTGCAAGGAGGTCAGCAAACTACAGCATGCCAGCAGTATGGATAAGAGGCGATCATCCATCATCCCTCGGCCCAAATCTCCCAACATGCAAGATCTAAAGAGACGTTTCAAACAGGCTTTGTCTTCCAAAGTCAAATAAACCCCCCAATGAGATTCTGCATGACTCAGTAGACTTTATTTTTGTAAAATAAAAAATAAAACCCTTTATTTTTATACTAATGCCACCAGTATGGAAGTAAGTATGTTGAAGCTTGTGATTTCCTCCCCATTCTCTCTTGTTTGGCTGGTTGGGTTATTTTTAACAAAAAAAAAAAAAAAAAAGCTGCATAGCAACTAAATAGAGGTAGTTGGAGAAGGGGATTTGTGTCAGGAGGTTTTGATTTTGTTTCTGTTTTGGGTTGGGATTTGTTGTTTTATTCTGCTCAAATTACTTTTTTGGGTCTCAGTTTCCTATCTGTTAAAGGGAAATACTGATAATCTAACACTAACCTGCCTTTATAAAATGCTTGGAAAGCCTTTGATGGAAAGCTTTATATGGAGGGGAGGGGAGAAAGCTTTATTAAACATGAAAATATAAAGCTGCCTGTAAGCATTCTGATTATAACAGAATTGCTGTCCTCCCTCAACAACTGCTGTTATGCTTGCACATGTTAATCACCTGAATGATGATAAGCCAGTAGGAATTATTTCCAACTTCTGATGTGCTTTAGAGATCCATCCTGCAAAATTAATCTTTTGAGCTGAATGCATGTAACAGGAGGGTTGGGTTTCTCCTACAGATTACCATGGGACAAAGTGCTGAGCAATCCAAGTAGAGGAGTGTGTGGGATGGTTGTTCCTTTCTCTGGAGATGTGTGTTCGGAAGAACTTATGCGTAGGTTCCCTTAACAGAAAATAGCTACACTTAAAAGGAATTGCATCTCTATCTTCCCCAAGGCAATTTTGTAGCCATTGGAAACAGGTTAGACTTCTCACTCTTATTTCACATAAGTTCTACACCATGTTAAAATGGGTTTCATTAACTGTTTGATGGATGTCTAAGCATGGAATGTGGGTTTTGCACTTCAAATATGCCTCTGAAGTTTGTGTGGTTAAAAATAAAGCTCTGCTCTAGGCTGAGTAGAAAGTGTGGAAGTAGAACAATCTGTACAGGAGGAAACTCATCCCTGCTCACACACAACTCTAGTAAGATTTTTTTTTTTAGTATTATTTTATTTTCATAGGTTAAGTACAAAGACCCTTTTCTTTTGGCTTATGTTAGGAACAGCAGGTAACTGCTGCATATGTCTCTTGTAGCTAGTGGTCAGTGTCTGTTATTTCTAACCCCTGGGACTTGAAACTTTTTGGGACACATCTACTGCAGATGAAGGTCTTCATGATGATGGTACCTGAGGGAAGGGTGACTGACCAAGATGATGCTCTGAAAGGAAGCATCTGAAAGGAAGGGCCCATTTTAGTGCTGGGTAGGGAGGTGGGATGCCAACAGCACTGTTCCCATCCAGGGCCATGTGCACAGCTGAGTCCAGGCATGTTGCCTGTATTGCTCCTCCCTGAAGGCCCTATGCTGCCCCACCAGGAGCAGGAGAGCTGAAGGGAGGCAGCTCCTAACCCACAGCACCAGACTGAAACTGGGACTGCAAGCTGGGTCCAAAACTCTTGAATTAATGGAAGTGCAAAAGCACAGTGACAGCCTGGACAAAGAAAAGTACTGTTTAAAACACATTTTAAGTATTTCTTTACTGTGAGAATTGCTCTGTTAGGCCTGGACTCTGGGCTGAGAGCTCAAAGGGAGAAGGATGGAGTTGATGAGAATGAGCACGTTCCTGGCAGATCTGAACTCACGATGCAGGCCACACATTCACAGGGACAGTTGAAGGCGATTTTGAAAAATCATGAGTGGGATATTTATGCAGCATTTCAATGCCCTGGAGTCTGGGATAACAAATGGTTTCCGAGACAAATTACCATCCTGGTATGGTTTTGGTAAATTTTTTACCTGTAGCTTTTGTCTCTGGAAATGATGAAGCTTGATATCCTACTCTTGCATCTGGTACAGATTTTCACTGAGCAAGTTGCTAAACATATTGAGCTCAAACATGGGAACAAAATATGCTCAAAGGGCAGGCAACATCTACTGGATTTCTCTGCAACTCACCATGGTCATCAAAGGCAATTGAACAAAAAAACAATAGGCACCAACCTCTGGTTCCTCCTGCTGCCCCCTTGTAAGCCTTTAAAAGCCACCAGCAGCTGTCCTGACTGTACAGTGGCAGCAGGGGAAAGTTTGGGCAGGAGGCTAATGGGCACATGAGGGGGAGAGATGGGCAGGAGGGTAAATACAGTGATTTTCCTCATCTCTATCCTATGGGGAGAACCTGAACAGATGTCCCTTGTTACTCAAGCGCCTATGTTTAGGTGGAGGTGCAAACCCTCCTGTCCTCTCCCTGCACTGTGGGGTGGGCTTGGCCAGGTGCTGGGAGCAGGATGAGGTCCATCAGGGATACAATGGGGAATCTAGCTGGCTAAAGCATAGTCAAGACAGGTTGAGAGCACTGCTCTGACCTGCCTCCAGTCTAAGGCATCAGCTGAGCTGGGGCATTTTGGGTAATGCTTTCAGGTGCAGACACATAAATTAGGCATTTAAGCTGTTTGTCAGAATTTGCCTCAGCTGGCACGGATTTATCTTCCTCCAGAAGTTTTTGGCCAGCGAGATCCTGAGTTGACAGGCAAAGCACCATAGGAGCCCTCTGGCTCCCAGCTCCTTTTGCCCTGGCATTTTCTGCTGTCCTGCTTGAGCAAACAGAGAGGGGCACACTGGGACAGGGGAGGAAAGCCATCTCTCAAGTGCTAGCAGAGGAGCTCCACAACCTTGTTGCTCTTGGACCACAGCCACCTGTGCCCTCCATACTGAACAGTTATCATCACCAGTCTCTATGCTTTTCACCCAGAGGCCAGGGTGGCTTCAGGAGAGTGAGGGGGTGCATGGCCTGGCCTTTCTCCTTGAACAGAGGAAAATATGTGCCTGTTTCCTTCCTCCCACCACCCCCGCTATGAAACAGAATCACAGCAATTTTCCCTGGCAAGATGGATGAGTGGGTTTTCAGGAGCAGGGATGTGTGCAGCATCATGCACTATTATGGCGGCTACTGCATCAGCATCTCCCTTCTGTTGGGCTATTTTGTCCAGTTATGTCCTAGCACTGAAATAATCTAATGATGCTTTAAGACTTCAAGAATTTTAAAATAGCTGCTGCCATCAACCTGTTGCATGTGTGACAGAGATAGGGATGTTTTCTTCAGAAGGCTTTACAGATGTCCCCTTGCTTTCTGCCCTGCTTGAACAGCCCACACCCAGGCTGTTCCCTCACTGCCCCTGGCAGGGCCACATGCAGTGACCAGTGTCACAGGTCTGTGCTGTATTTCTGTGTTTGTTCATCTGAAGGACAGTGGACAAGAAGGGCAGCACTGACACTTGTGGGCAAGAGCTTGGTTCCAGCTTCAGAAACAAAGAAAAACTGGTCAAGGCTTGGATGGATGGATAACCAGAAAAAAATCTGCATCCTATGCCTGGACCTCCTATAAAATAATTTTAATCATGTGGGACTTCAATAGCTTTTGGTGGAATTGCTGTTTGTTTAGGAAAATCCATATAGATTCAGAATAAAGTCCTTTTGCAGCAGTTGTTGCACTTGTCGCATGACTACTGGTGATTCATGCCAATAAGGCAACAAGTTCTCTTCAGTTGCTCCTAAAATCAGGATCCAAAGCCAGTTTACTGTTTAGGAGTAATATCTCCAGGCTTGTTGCTGTCACTGCATTAGGGTGCCACACAATCCTTCAAAGAGCTGTCTTCCTGAGAAACATTTAGAGTGACTTCCTTGGAAAGCTTATTATCAATTAGGTCATGGCTCACAAAACAGCAGCTCAGCTTGGGTTTTGGGTAATTAATGAAAATTCAGACTTGTAAAAATCCCCATTGAGTCTCAGACTTGCTCTTCTCACTGCTCCCCACTTTCCACCTATCTAAAAAGGAGAAAGCAATGCCTTTTTGTTGAAAATCTTTTTCTGATTATTGGTTTATGAGATATTCATCCTACATTTGTTGCTTGATGCTCTTGACTGAAATAAATGTAACTACATATTGTGACTTGTTATGCCAGTGTATGTTGTGGAGCATAACTATAACCAGTTATAGACGATATTCCCAAACTACCAAAAGAAAAGTTAGCATATTGAAATTGAGCATCCTGACCTATGATGCTGGATTTACGACTGAAAAGCTATGTAGTAAAGTTTGCATAATGGTTATAGAGCTCCATAGATGCTACAGCTGTGGGTTTAAAAAATACACTTGGTTGTTTACTATCCATGCTTTCCCTTTTGGACTGAAAACAACCATTCATAGGAAAAATCCTCACTCAGAGGGCCTCATGGTGTGAGTTGCTGTGTATAGGTGGCTCCTTCAGCCCCATGCCTCATCCTCTGCGTTTTAATGGATAAATGCTTAGACAAAGGCATCTGCCCATGTTCCCTGGGTTTGCCAAGCCACAGTTCAGGGAACTGTATTTTGCTCTTGATCTGTGCACAATATTGCAATTAAAATGTATCTGTCCAGGAAATTGCATGAGGTTACTTAATAGTCAATCTGCGTTACCGGGAAGTGGTAATTAATTCTTAAAGCTGGAATATTTCTCTTCTGAGGTATTTGGCTCATTCCCCATTACTAAAAACATCCTCTTCTCAGGTTTCAAATGGTCCTTGTAAACATTTCATAGGAAGTTTCCCCCTAGTGATGGTAAGCCAATATCAGAAAATATTGTTTCTGGGCGCAGCTCTGAGAAGAGGGAACCCAAGTCTTCCCTGGCTGGGGCAGGGAGGTGGATTACAAACTCCAGTCCTGCAGCTGATACTTCCTTCCCATCCTGCAAACAAATCCCAGTGCAGGCAAAGTAATGCTCCTGCAATCTGGGGCTCATGGCCCTGAACCTTTCCAGAAGCCCTTAAGTACATGGTGTGATCTGAACCATGCTTAGCAAACTGACTTCCCACTGATCCTGTTTCTTTTGATATTAAGAAGTTCGAAGGTCTCTTTAACCCTAAGAAACAGAACTGGCAGAAGCCCAAGGAATGCAGAGATCATGCAGAAATGACAGCAACAGCAGCATGGGATTGGCAACCCCCAGGGATCTGAAGCAGCTGAGGAGGTGTTGCCATCTGTACGACAACAGCAGGCGATAAATATGGATGTGATTAGGCTGATTTGGGTGAAAATAGATGGGTTGCACTCAGCTGCTGAGCAGAAAAAGGCCTGGCTGCCACCCTGTGATGCCCAGTGCCAGTGATGGGGACAACTGTCCCCTGAAGCCCCAGGAGTTAGCCCTGCATCCTGCCCAGCAGCTGCAGGGACTCGCCTCACCTGAACTGAGGAGGCACATCTGACCTTTTTGCTCCTCCACCGAGAGGAACTATGCTGGGTGAAACTCCCATCTTGGGCAGCACATCCCTGGTCTGTGAACCCCAGCAATGAGGAGAGAAGTCCATGGTCCAGATTTACAGTATTTCACCATTCTTCATAATCTTTGAGCAGCCACATTTTCTCCATGTGCCTCTGAATTGAATTGGAAAAAAGCTGGCCTGGGCTTTAGACATGAAGTAACTACTCCAACAGCAGAGGCAGGAGGGATATTTGAAGATTTTATACCAGAACTAGGATTATTTATATATATTTTTTGGCCCTTTTATGTCTCAGACACTGTATACATGCTTAACCAGAGAGCTTTGTTTGGGTTCAGTGTGTTCTTCAAGGTGCCCAGTGTTCCATTCAAGTGGCAATGTCCCTGTAGATCGAGGGTGCTAGAAACACAACATTGGTCACATCTGTCCAAGTGCTGCTCACGTAGGGCTTATTAAAAGGTCTCCTAATGGACTATTTTGTGGCTGTTGCACAGCAAGGCTGTGACTGTTATTTAGAATGTGCGGATGAGCTACAGCACCCGCTCTGTGCTAGGGACTCCCCATCCCTCAGCCACGCACCATGGGGAAAGATCCTGTATCATTTCAAGGACATCAAGAAAGCACTGGTGCTTCTGGAGTGAGCTCAAGCAAATGCAGGGAAGTTTGACTCAATATTTTCCTTCAAGCAGGTACCAGCAAGTGGTTTGCTGTTAAAGAGATACATATCATGCAGATGCAGTTTTATGTAGTTTACCAGTACATAGCAAATGGATGCAGATGGCGAATGACTTCTGCAGTCCCTTTCATATTTAAATAGGAAGACACAAATGTAAAGGATAGTCTCAGTCTTATGGGCCTACCTCATGCCAATAATCTTGGTGTAGAAAAACCTACATGTAAGTAAGGGCTACTGACAACAGGCAAAGGTCTGTGCTAATTCAGGCTCATACCTTAAAGATATAATATGCATATGATTGTCGAGCTGCCTGCTAATTTTAGCTCTGTTTTTTTGAACAATGGAGTAGTGTTATTAGTCTCATGTGAAACTGTCCATATTTCTTATGTAAAATTGCCATCTCAGTAGTGAAACAGTCTACTTGATTTTGCCTAGATACCAAAGAACAGTGGACAATAAATATGCATGCAATTAGGCTAGTTGGAGTGAACAAAGAGGTATTGCCTAATATAGCTAAAAATTCCAAGAACTCATGCATCAAGTGCGATGAATTGTTTTCCCTGGCTTTTGACTGATTCATGGATTTCTGAGCAAACATGACTTAGAAGACATTATAGTCCATTTGCTTTTGTTAATGAGAGGATCAGATATAAAGCTGGTAAAAATAAGCAAGATCTGTAGCAGAACGGAGTTATTTTAATCTGGGTAATGAGCTCCCTTGCTACCTGCATTGTCCCCTTGCACAGTGAGGAGAAAACAATGGAGGAAACTGACATTTCCATGGGTCCATCTCCACATGGACACAGCAGGGAAGAAGAGGTAAGGAGAGGTCACTTCTGCTCCCCACCACGCTTCACAGACACTTGCCTCTGAGCTGTACAAAGGAAACTGTAAGAATTATATTATAAATAATTATAAAAGCTTCTTACCTGCTTGGAGGTAACACGCTGGGCTCCACCTTTCACTCCTTGTGCCTTCACTGGTCTTCAATGTCCTGCTAGCAGGAAGCTGAGCTCAGGGAAGTGATTTACAGCCACAAGAGAGGTTCCTCTGGCTATCGACCTGAAGTTGTGTCTATGTCACCAGCTGGAAGAGGGCTGGTGACTAAAACCCAGCCCCAAAACCCTGTAGACTGGTCTGTATCTACTCTGCTTAAAACTAATTTTCTCTAGATTAGCCAGGTCTACATGAAATAACATTCAGTCCTGGGTCTCTTCTGGGTCTTCTGTGATACCCAGGTCCCTAATGGCAAATTTTCCTTTTTGTTTTTTTTTTTTAAATCCTGAAGTTCAAAATACCCAAATTATACCCGAGCTAGGTTTGAGTCCATGAGAGTGGCATTTTTATGATGCAAAACAGGCTTTGTGTCGCATGCCACAAGGTGTAGCATGAGGCTTGTGGAGATGTTTTAGGGTGTAATACCCAATAGGATCCTGTTAAAGGTCATGTGGGAGGAACCTGGCACTGCCCTGGCCATGCTGTCTTTTGGGGACAACTCATGGGAATGAGCTGTTCTCAGAGCAGCGCCAGGGCACTGGCTCAGAGGGAGCTGGCTGAGGCCACCCAGGGCAGAGCTAGGCAGTGAGCTTTCAGCTGGAGTGAGTGGCCAGAAGTCCACCACAGAGGTCCACTCAATGATCCTCTTTCAGGCCCCTGAAGAGACAAACTTGTTTGCTTCAGTGAAGATCAGGATTTTTCTGTGCATCTCGCCACTGATGCAGACAGTTTGGCTCCGTTGTCTATGTCATTCCCCCTCATGTAGGTGCAGGCTGGTTTTACACCTCTCCTAGGCCATCTCTTTGACAGACTAACCCAAACCTACGTCCCTCAGCATCTCCTTGCAGATCATGTACTCTGACGATCTTGGCAGGACTCTGGTGAACTTTCTCCAGTTTCTCAAGGACCTTTTCAACTGAGGGTCCCAACATGGCCTAATATTTCTGGTACAGCTTCACCAACACTGAATAGAAAGGGAATAATACATACACTGACTGCCAGTCACATTGCTCCTAACTCATCTCCAGTACATGTGTTGCCTGATTTGTATTAAATTCTTGCTGGAGTCTCATAGTAAAGCCCAGGTCCTTTCCTGCATGGCTGTTATGTAGGCAGTAGGATGCCATCCTACAGCGAAGTACAGGGTCTGCACTGCTCCAGTTGAACTCTGAGGGACTTCCCTGACCCAGGTCTCAAGCTGCTCAAGGTCCTTCTGGACAGAAGCTCTACCAGCTTTATCAAATGGAGATGGATGTTTTTGCTTCTAATCTATTACCATCTGTAAATGTGCTGAAAGTGCCCTCTGTGTCATCAGTTTGGTGACTGATGAAAATATTGAACAATATCAGCTCCTGTGTCATTCCCTGGGGACATCTGTTCATTACTGGCTGCCAGATGGCTCATCACAACATTGATTACTATTCTTTGACCTAATGGTCCAGCTAATTTTCAGTCCATCTAAAAGTTTGTTCATCCAACTCATGTTTGCTCAGGATTTTGCACAAAAATGCCGCTGAAGACTTACTGGTTGTCCGATCTGTCCCTGATCACTGTGAGTTTCTGATGACAGACAGCAGCCATGAAGTTGCATCAGCACCCACAGGTAAATATCATCTGCTTGCCTGGATCTGAATGCCTACAGCTTCTATTGGAAGACCTTCATTTATTGCTCCTACCATTGATTTTCCCTTTCCTTCCAATCACACAGGACATGTAAGATATGAGAGTAGGCTCTGTCAATGAAAACCTATGCAAAAAAGCATTGAATCGTTTGGTCTTTTGCTTATCATCTGTCAGCAGGTTGTCTTTGCCACAATTTCTCAAGATTTCCTTTGGCTGTTAACACAGATGTAATATCCTTGCACTTTTGTCTTTGTTTGTAGACAGTCTAAGCTCCAGCAGGGGTTTGTCCTTTCTGATTTCATCCCAGAGTGAATGACCAATACTTGCATGCTCCTTTTTATTGCTTGCCCATGTTTCTGGTTCTTGTCATCTCTTATTTTGCATGTCAGTTAATTGAGAAGACACTTGCTTAGACAAACTCCTGATCTTTCTGCATAAGGGGATGGTTTGTTCCCAAACTGCCCTTTTCACAGAATCACAAAATTGTTCTGGCTGGAAAAAACCTTTGAGATCATCAAGTTCAACCATTAATCTAACTCAACCAAGTCCAGTGCTAAATCATGTGCCTAAATACTACATCTACATGTCTTTAAAACACCTCCAGGGATGGTCATTAAACCATATCCCTGGGCAGCCTGTACCAGTGTTTGATAACCCTTTCAGTGAGGAAGTTTCTTCTAATATCCAGTCTAAACCTCCTGTGGTGCAACTTGAGACCATTTCTTATTGTCCTATTGCTTGGAGAGAAGGGATCAACATCCACCTCACTACAATCTCTTTTCAGATAGTTGTAGAGAATGTTAAGGTCTCCCCTCAGCTTCCTTTTCTCCAGACTGAACAACCCTAGTTCTCTCAGCTGTTCCTCATAAGACTTGTGTTCCAGATCCCCCTTCACCAGCTTCCTTGCCCCTCTCTAGACTTGCTCCAGGACCTTTTCCTACCCTTTGGGCCACAGTTACTATTCTCTGACCTCCCAGGCCCTCAGCAGGGCTTAAGGCATGAGGTCACAAGCATTCCTTCTTGGGATCCCACCTCCAGACTGCAATGCCCCACTTTGAGCCCATGGCACCAGCTCAGACCTTACCCTTTTTCTGAAAAAACACAAGCTTAATGCTGAGGACTCCTCCTGGCCTCAGGCATTTCCACAGCTCAGCTCCCTCTGCAGGGCTGTCTTCTCTCCTCCACATCAACTGTAGAGAAGACAAGAAGTAATGGATCTAAGCTGCAGCACAGGGATTTAGGGTAGAAATTTGGAAATAATTTCTAACAGTCTGGACAGTTAGTTCTGGAAGACAAACACAGCAGTCCCATAAAATCTCACCATTCCGAATTTTTAAAAACAATATAGACATATATACAAAAAAGAAGAGGACAGTAAGGTTACATGTTCCTGCTCGAGGGCTGGTGAAGCTGGATGAGTTCCTGAGCTCTGCTCAGGCCCTACTTTCTGGCATCTCTTCAGGGTACCATCTGCTTTGTTCAGCTGTGAGTCCCTGTCCAGTTCAGCTCCTTTCTCTACATGACCAGGTTATGGGACCAAAGGCCCTCCCCAACTTCCCATTTTCTGGGCTAGGGAAATGCATTTCATTCCTCCACTATCAGGAGCTCCATCTCTACATGTTTTGAAAAACAATGGAACCGTGCATGTGGGTGCCTGTGAAAGCAAGAGGACATTGGAGAAATGGCCTGGTATCCTCCTCTGGAGAGCTGAAGGCTGACCTGTTAACCCACCTTTCCGGAGTATCCAGGGAAGCATGGGAAGGGTGCGCTGCTCAGCGTTACCTAAAAGAATAAATCAAAGTTTTCCCTTGGCACAGCTGCCCTTGGCTGGCATTAGAATTGCTGCTGGGAGGGATGGATCAAGCCCCTTCCTCTGACAGCTGGGACAGCCATCTCAGGGGGAACCCATACCCCTGAGTGTGACCATCAGCTGTGGCTTGGACATTACTGAATGACTTAATTTAGAGAATCACTTAGCAAATACCAGCAGAAATCTGGTTTAACTGTCAGAATTTCCAGTCTCAATAGTATCTTCTTTTCAGTCTCCCCATTGTGGAAAAGCATCAGAGCTGTGGTCTGTGATCTTGTGCTCAGGACACTTTCTCCATCACCAGTTCAACAGTGTAACATGGAAACACTGAATCACCTAATTAATCATTACCAAGCATGGGATGGGGGGCTCTGTAGTCACTGGAGAGGAAAATCCTGGGGTTCCAGGTGCAGCTCAGTTCCCCAGGGGAGCTCTGAGGGTGGCCACCCCTATGAGGGCAGGACCTGCCCCACCTGTGCTGCCCACTCCTCTTCCCCAAAAGCTTCAGCTCTTTACATGAGCATGTGCATCTCCAGGAAAAACAGTGGCCTTCTCCTGCCCTTCTACAGGTCACATTTGCCCCACGGGAGCCACAGTTAAGGACATTTGCTGCCATCCCAAGCCACAAATCAGTGTATCTGCCCCGCTTACCTAAAGCCAGACGTAATAAAAGCAAAACCAACCCCAGACTTCCACATTCCTAACAAAATCAACCTGTTCCTTGGAGCACTTGTGCAATCTGCAGTTTCATAGCTCCACAGAAGTGGTTCATAAAAATACTAACCCATTGGTGTTCATTGCTTTGCTTTAATTTCCAGTGAACACTCAGGATTTTACTGCAAAAACTATAAGCAAGGTGGGGTCTAGTTTTGGGATGGTATTTTGCAAAGGGTGATAGAAAGAAAGGTGATGTGTTTTTTTATGGGGTGTGCACTCAAGCAAGGGAATGATGGACCCTGAAACATAACTGTTGTAAGTGTTTACAGCATTTAATCAACACTTACAATGAGGAAACCTCAGGAGGCCTCTTGCAGTTTGTCAACAACAATTTCTGTCCTAAGGACACTTTAGAGCAGCAGACTCCTTAATGAAAGATTTCCCAAATGGAATGGAAACTCAGAAAGCTTGTATTTGTTGTATTTCTTGTATTATGCCTCCTTTCTGTTCCTGGCCATGAACTCTGTATAATCTATCCACAAGCAGATGAACTGAGTGAAGATTTTATTACTGACAAACACTGACAGTGTTTCTCCTGCCTGAGTAATACAGATAGATTCATGTAGCTGTTGGTGCTGCTCTCAAGAAAATGCAGCTCTCCTCCACAGAAACCCTCCACAAAGGCAATCCAGACTTCTTTTCTTATTAATTTTTCTAAGTTATTTCTAATGTTATGCATTTTTTTCTTCACAGTACAAGTCCTGTGGTGTGACTTGGACTAGATAATTGTTGTAGGTCTCATCCAACTGAAATATTCTATCCTATTCTATTCTATTCTATTCTATTCTATTCTGTTAATTTTAAAAACAGAGTTTTACTTTAAAACCCTCAGATCCTGGAGATTAAACTCTGCTGTCATTCATGGCAAATTTCTTGCCTTCACATGTGAAAAGAGAAGTGGTGAGCTAGGATCTAATGTGACCCAAAGGCTCAGAAAATGAGAGGGCAACCTGAGCTCCAAAACTTATTTTTCAAATGGTGTGATTTTTAAGTTAGTCTACTGATGTGGAAACAGAAAAGGGAAGGAGGGAGGATGGCTTGCAGTGGTTTTCTCTCTTCTCCAGCTTTTCTGTACTTTAAGGAAATGGCAATGCAGTCCATGGGAGGGAGCTGGGGAAGGGGTGCTAGCAGAAGTCATCGGCTCATAGAACCCTGAGAGCTTTAGCTTTCAAGAGGACCCTCTTTGGAGCTTCATATGGGCAGGCTGTATTTTGGGAAAGGAACCACTGATTACTGTACATGCTCTGCTTGCTTTCCTGTTGCCCTTTTCTGCCTTCAGGGTTGCTGAGCCCCTTGATTAATCCCTTATGCTTGGAGAAAATGTTGCTCACTGGGGACTTGGACAGCTTTGTATAATCTTACCAGGGCTGTGCTCAGAGGCTTGAGCAAGCTGTTACTAGCAACAGCTCCTGGTTGCTATCAATCAACACCAGGCAGAGGGTTGTGCTCAGCTGGGAGAGCCAGAGCAGGCGGTGGAGGAAGGAAACCTGCAGGAAGCAGAACCTTGTGGTTCTGAGCTGGAGGTCACTGTCTGGAGGAGGCTGCATGAAGGACAGGAGGTACCAGCACTGTCTTAGCAGTGACTCGGAGAAATAAGCCTCTGAAGGGGATGGGGTGTCAGCATTAGTCCTGTCTCCTAAAACCAGCTCAGGAAGCACCATAGAAATCAATGACAGGGGAACAGCTGTGAGAGGCTCTTACCCCCAGTCTAGTAGGGTGCATCCCTGCTCAGAAAAGTCTTTTGAAGTCTTATTTGCTTCCATGCACAAGCTAACACCGAGCCCAGGAACCACAAGCTGCCTGAGGAGGATGTATCACTGCAGCAGGGAGTACCCTCGGGGTACCCCTGAGCGGGGTCCCAGGGTGGGGATTTTTGAGAAAGGTTTTCTTAGTGGAAGGTGTCCCTGCTCATGGCAGTGGGGTTGGAGCTAGATGATCTGTAAGGTCCCTTCTAACCCAAACCATTTTGTGGTCCTATGACGATTTTGCTGGCTCAAACTCACAGAGGCCAGCATACAGCAGCACAGACCAAGCACAAAAGAGGGAGCACAGGAGAAAGTTAAAGGGTCTTTTGTAAGGTAAATGCTGATATTTTTTTCCTGATTTCCAGCATGTAGTAAATAAATATTCTCATCTTGTTAGCTTTACCTCAGTAACTCATAGCTATACAGGTTTTATGTGTGCAATATCATTGTGTTAAACATCTGTTGAGTTCTACATGTGCACACCTTCTGCTGAGCTCCTCCACAAGCAGAGGCACTGGCTCCAGGCCTGCTGAGCTCAACCTCCTGGTCCTCTGTGGCAGGATGCAGGATGGTGCAGTCCAGCTGCACTCCCTGCCTGTCCTTGTCCCCATCCCTGTCCCCACTGCCCTTGCTGGGGTGCTGGCTCTCCTGCCTGCTCCCTAGTAGTGCCAGGAGGGTGGGCAGCACCCCTCCAGCCAGGGTAGGGCTGGGTGCTCTGTCCTCCTGTCATTCCCCAATGTGATCTTACGGGGTGATGGTGTTTTTGGCTGTGTAGGTTGATACCGGTTTTTTCCTGGAGAAGGAGAAAAATGGAGGGGTTCATGGATCAGCATGTAATTGGATTTGTCTCTGCTGGCCTAAATGGGTGGCGGGTGATCCAGCCAGGCAGGAATGAGGTGCTGTTGTCCCCTGCTAACACATACCCTGAGTTTTTTTCTTCAGAATTTCCAGTAGTGTTAGGCTATCTCAAACATGGCATTTCCAGTTCCTTGTGTGTGCTTGACTCCTCCTCCAGAGTTACCTCTGATACATAGCTGCTGCCTGCTTTTGGCAGGGCTGGGCTTAATGCCCACAGAGCCCAGACTTGTCTCTTTCTGTTAGCAGGACACAATGGCCCACACTGCAGTGTGGCCTGGGATGTTTCAGTTTGCCCTCCAGATATTTTCACTAGTCAGATGAGGAAAGAATGTGAGTAATATGCTGGTTTAACTTCCCACAAATTACTTTGAAGATACCAATGAAGTTGCAGCTGGCTTGTGGCTTCTAAGAAAACTGTTAGATTTCTGCAGTGTGATTGTTGGTGCTTGGCTGAGCCAGAGAAACTGGGAGAGAGACTGAGACAAGTGGGGAAATGTTGCTGTGGGCTATTTTCACCATCTCTTCCCTACAGAGGTAAACACAACATGTCCTCTGACCTCATTGCCTACTTCATCTGCCCACCACAGCTGTCCTGCGAGGACATCACATCTGATGAGTGGCATTAGGAGAAACTTTTTCAGTTCCTGAGCTCCCCTCTGCCATCCTTTGCTGACTAAGCTGCTGCCTGGACTAAGTGGTGGAGATGGCACCAGTGACCACAGATGCAGGGGGATGTGTGACCATGCCAGTTCCCAGTGCTCTCCATCCCCCACGCTGCCTCCTTACACAATCCTTACAGAAGATGTTTGACGCACTTAAAACAATGAAACAGAGTCTTGATGACATCATTTGCCAAGCAGCTGCAGATAAACAGAGTGGGTTGTTTTGTTTTGGTTTGGTTTTTTTTTTTTTTTTCAAAACCAGGATTGCACATTGATTTCCTCCTACCAGATTCAAGCATACCTCGTGTGGACACCATGCTCAGTGCTAGGGGAGCTGAGGGTGCTCAGGGCATGGAGGGTGTGCCGTGCATCTCTCCTGGTTGGTAATGTCAGCAATAACACAGCTGGTGTGCTGGTACACCCACTTGCTGCTGGAGGATTTGGCTTCTTTCCTTCTTTCCCGTAAGAAGTGCAAGCAACTGGTTGAACTGGATTGTCAAACCTGCTTCAGTCTGCTTCTGTTTGCAAAGAAGAACCTCCCAAACACAACCTATGGGAATGATAATTAAATATCAGGAATGGGTCAAGGGGTCCTGGGAAGGTATTTTTCACAGCTTTTACCTTCTATCTGTTGAAACTTTGATGCTCCTAAGCAGATTTTTTGCCTTTTCGACATCCAGGCAATTTTGGTATTTGGGCTGCTAAAGTCAGAGTCAAGTACTTTCCAAAACGGTAGAGAATTGCTTCAGTCACCCTGGATTGCTCAGCTTCTCCACCTTCTTTGCTGAGCAGGCAGCCTCTGAGCTGTGATGCCAAACTTTTGGGGTGCAACACCTTTAATCCTTGAGGCTCCAATAGGCTCAGCAGAGAGATGGTCTAATGGTATTTCATCATTCCTAAAAACTGTTCTCTGCAACAAGAGCAGAATTATCTTAGAGCATCAAATCTTACTGCTTCTCAAGGCTGCTTGACAAGTAAGGCATTATTTTACTGACCGTGGTATCTGACCTTTGGAAAAGCGCAGAAGGTTGACTGATGGGCAGGAGCCACCGTGAAGACCTAAGTGCCAAAATGAAGGTTTTATTACAACTGTATTCCTAAATCTTCTGTAAAAATGTATCTTTGTATAGACAAAGAGACACTCTGGTTTGCACTTAGTGTGCTTTCTCATTTCTTATTATTTTCAGATTACTCCTACATGCAGTCTGACAGCAGTGTCTTCTTGCAGTCACTGGCTGACTGCATCATGACCATCTCTGTTTTGTTCACAGACGTGCGTAGAAGTGAACTGAAAAGTCAGGGTTTGGCACAAAGGCATCCTTGTCACAGGACAGACACATAGCTCAGCTTCTTCTTCCTTTTCTTTCTTCTTCTTTTTTTTTTTTTTTTTTTAAATTTCTGGTAGAAATTGCCTTCATTTTTCAGGAACAGCAAAGTGGCAATGGTTCTTTTATGAGAATACAAGTAAAAACAATTTCACTGATTATGGTTAGGAATGAGACCCAAGAAAAATAACTATTAAGCATAAACCTCTTTTCATGCTACTGCTCATTTCACAAAAGCTTGCTGAGTTAGGTGCTCTTTCTGGCAACCTGAGGGGGAGAGGGATTACATGTTCCACACCAAGATGACAGAAAGTGCTTTAATGTTTAGCTTGTTTTGGTTGCTGGTTTGTTTGTTTGTTTGCTTGGGGTTTTTTTCTGGGTTTTTTTCTGCTTTTTTTTGCCTTTTTTTTTTTTTTTTTTGAGCGCAACTAAATCTATATTGATTTTTTCTGGAGATCAAAGCTGAACATACATAATTGGAAAGAATAGCCCCAGGGAGAGCAGGAAAAAATGCATGACAGTTTATATTGATTTAACCATTATGTTCTACTGGACAAATAGAATACATCAAGAAAAGCCATTACACATAGTTGTTCCCTAAGGTGGCCTTGATATTTACAAGTACTTACACACAATTACAGCTTTAAGTACCATATGAGGTGGTAGAGCTCTGCCCTTCCTTCTTTATCTTTTAAGTCATAAAATTACATACAGTTCTTCTTAGTCATCCAAAGGATGCCACAGAGGTGGGTAAAGCACCACTATGTTCCTTTTTGTAAGGTAGGTACTATAAGAATGAGAGAAAAAACTCTAAGCAAACACAAAGAAGGAGAAAAGCTTTTCCAGGCAGAAGAGATGCTCCTCTGGGTCTTAATGGCTGCTGGCAGATGAACTTTCCAAAGGCCTCTAACTCCCAGTTCCTGGGGAATACACTCAGGGTACTGCCTGAGGCACCAAAGAAGAGCTCACGGTTCACATTGGAGTTTGCCATTTCCAGCCCACATTTTGGGCAGTGGAGCATGGCCAAACCAGCCAGCTGTTGACAAATTTCTCATGAACACAAGAAAAATATGATACAAGGACTACCTAAGATTCATCCAGCAATTTTAGAGAAAGAGTCACAACCAACAGATTCTCATTTCACTTTTTGTTCCAAATGGAGGAGGGACAAACTTAACTTGCCTTTCACTTAACAAAAATATATTCAGGGGTCAGGGATGGGAAACACTGCACACATCTCCTCAAGAACAATACATTTGCTTTCAGCCCAGAAAACCCGCTCTATTTAGGACTGAGACACTGCTTCTCAAACTTTTATACTCATAACCTCATCTCTGTTTGCATTTCTTGATTCATTTGCAGGTTTTAAACTCTATCCTTCCAGGATCATGAGTGAATTTCACAACCTACTTCATGTGACCATGAGCCCCTGTTTGAATCTGGAAGTCTAAGGATATGCTAATGGCCTGAGGATAGACCAGCTGTCCATATTCCAAGTACCCAATGTCTGCATGCAAAGTCTATACTGCTGAACACAGTGGAGACTAGACTTGCATTTTTGGAGGCTAAACACTGCTGGGGACTGACCCCAGCCTCAATGCCACATTGCTCTGGGTTTCACACTGCTCAGGGCTAGAGCTCCTGTAGGAGATTTCTCTAGGAGAGAGCTAGTTGAAGAGATCCAAACTGGAGCCAGGGAGTGAGCTCAGAGTGTGGACAACCATGGTGGGGATCCAGTGCTTGAGCTTACTGCCCTGACGCTCTTTTACTCAGTAGTGTAGGTGCATCCTTTAATACTGCTCATTCTTATGATTTTAGTAGGCCCTGGCTAGCAAAGACACCTGTTTTTTAGATAAAGGCAGCAAGTTCTTACCCTAGCTCCCTTGTGCATGGTCATGGACATGGACAGCCTGTGCTAAATGTAGCCCTGTAAGAGTCAACTGCAGCTGAGTGGAAGTACCACTGAGGCTCACATTCTGTGTCACCTGCAAAGAAAATGGGTGGAAGTCAGAGGGGAAGGGAGGTCCCAGATGACCATGTGTTGTGTCTCCTGACAGACCCTATTCAACTAACACCTCTCTGTAGACTATACATGTGAAGGAAGGGATGGATGGATGGACAGACAGATGATCTGCTTGATTTGTTAAATGCCTGAACTGCTCTGTGCCCTGGGTTGTTTTCTGTCCTTCCTAGCAAATCTTTAGAACAGAGCAGCAGAAAAACAGTAAACTAGAGCTGTCAGAAACTGGGCAGAAAGTTAGGAGAGCTGAGGTAAAGTCAAGTCATGGACTGATCACAGTCATCTTTGAGGTTGAAAGAGATCTCACCAAATGCATGGCATGACTGGAGTAATGCCTGGGTCCAGTCTCCAAGACTTTCTGTCTTTTGAGCAAGACACACCAAATTCCACTTGACTATGTAAAATCAGTAATTGCTGTCCATGGCAGTATCTCATTGCATCCACTGCTTTGCTGCCAGTACTTCCACAGGTATTTCTTCGTAACATGCCTGTGTTGCACACTTTCCCCCATCTCTTTGCCAGATACCCCCTCTCCATAAGCAAGGCATTAGGATTGGACCTCTGCTATAACAATACCAACTTGATTCATTTTGGGGACATTTGCAGGATGAGCATCAGGACCCTGGGTATCACCTCACTTTTGCTCAGGGACTAGATTCAGGCTCAGGCCCTGGCCCTGAGCTCCTCTGTGGGCCTGCTCTATCCCACAAGGAGCCTGCGCTCCTCCCTGGCAATGAGGGCACCCGCTCAGGACACAACACCAACAAGAGGATCTTTTGACCTGTTTGCCTGTTTGTAAACCTGTGGAACAATGACTCATCCTACACTTGGTCTCCATAATGGTCCCCTTCAATTAACCACATTGGATCCTGTGACAGCTTATGCAATTGCCTGAAGGCTTAGCTGCAGGGCTGCAAGCCACCGAGCTGATGCTCCTCTCCCATGGTCCTGGAATCCTGTTTTTGTTGGACTGCAAAAGCTCCATTCACTCTCTAGTGCTGTTGTTCCCTTTCCAAGTGGCTCTTATGTTTCCTCTCCCTTATTGCATTGCTGCAAGATCTTTGTTATGGGGAGCTAAAATAGAATGAATTCATTGCTTGCTAACATCTCCAGCATTTGGGAGGCAGCTGTACACTTACTCTCTGTAAAATAAAGAATTTCCATCATTGTTTGCCTGACTTGGCCCTCTCTGGGGCCAGTAGGACTTTGTTTTGATGTGTATTAAGCTTCAGATGCTGAGGCTGGTACCAGTAAGTAAAAAAGAACAAACCCACCTTTCAGAAGTATTGAGTAGGGTAGAGAGAAGCACTGTTGCTTTGGAGCTGGGTCTGGGGCATTCTGGTCAGTGGGGCTAATCTTGCTGTTCACAGCACTGGGCTGCTCTCCCAGAAGTGATGCTGTTAATTAGCACATATTTTCCCTGCTGGAAGCCATTCTCTGCTGCAGAAGAGCCACAATGCAGTTCATGAGGAAGCAATTGTACCTGATGTTTTATGAAACTATAGTAAATTTATCATCACAGCTCTGCTGAAGGAAGTATTGGGCAGGCAATGGCAAGGCCAGAGGAACTGCTTGGTCTGATTCTGCTAGACAAAGTATGTGGCTTAACTTCAGCTGCTACAGATGGTTTTGGAGTTGGTTCCCTCTCCCAACAGTGTCACCAGCTGCAGCATTTCTATGCTAAGCTGTCAATCCCTGTTGATTTGGATGGCTGGCCACTGCTTTGGGCAGTAATGTCCTGAGTTTCCAGGCGGGCTTCCCAGGCTTCTGGATGTCCATAAATTTCAGATGAATTGCCTTTCTGAGTATATAATGGATCTGCTGCATCCCTGACAGTGGAGAACAATTGTGCCAGTGTTGGTTACTGAATGGTCGGAGAGGAGGCCTTAGCAGTTTTGTCTGAATTTTTTTGGGGTAGTTAATAAAGCTGACCAAGTTTTGGGAAGGACATCTAGATTTCCATGAAGTTTTCAGTTATTTTATCACACTTAAGTGTACTTTACTGATTGCAATGCAAGCCAGTTCATTGACTGATTTGGCCTGGTTTCTGAGTAGAATGTGGTTTTGGAGTGACCTCTAATTTTTAAGGAATAGTCTGTGTTTGATACCTTCTCCTAGGCTGTGTCCTCCAGTCATGGTTATTATACCTGCACCATTTGGCACTTAAGGAAATGACCCAGTGACTCTTGGACAAGGAACCTGTCAAAGTTTTGCTCTCAGCTTCTCCAGTGCATCTCTGCCCACACGATATTTTTTTTGCAGTAACTAAGTGTATTTGACAATAAATATCTGCTCAAGTATAAAACAATCACCTACCTCATGAAAGGTCTCCAGTTAAATTGCTCATGTTTGTGTGGGAGTGTTTTCTTTTCCACTGGCAAAGAGTCCTTATAAGGAGTAATAACATTGAAGAAGCTGTTGAAGAAAAATGTTTATCAAAGGTTTACTATTTCACAGGTTTTACTGTAGAATCATTTACGCAAAGCTGTGAGTCACAAGCTGAAGTTAGGCATCTGAAATTTCTGGCAGAGTGAATGAATTTTGTGCATGACAAAGAGATCAGTAATCTGCATGCATTACAGCAATTCATAATTGCTTTAAAATCACATGGCAAATGATTATAATTAGGATAGGAGCTGTTAAAATCAGGAACAAAAGAAGGCCAGAACCTGAAGCTATTTATTGCTATGTTTCTCCTCCTTGAAGGTTTATGAAAGACATCCTAACTCCAGAAAGCACAATAAAACTAATCTGTACCCCTTCCAACTGCTGCCATGTCAGTAAGTTTGGCAGAAGTGTCTGTGAAGTGCAACATCTACTCATGGTACATGTTGCAGGGACCTAGGCAGAAAGACTCAAAATAGACAGGCCTTGACAGCAATAACTTCATTGTCCTGCCTGGATGGTTGAGTCCACCTAGCAAATTGAAATGACCTCTGTCTGTGTCCAGGGTGTGCAATAATCCGTTAATGCAGACCTCACTCTAAGGCATTTCTCTCTAGTAGCAGGGAGGAGAGTTGTCTGTGTGTAAAGGAAATATCTCCAAAGGTCAAAGATGCCCTGGGAAAATACATGTCACTCTTGAAAGAGGTGACTATCCATCAGGCCCACAGACTGGAGGAAGTCTGAGACCTTAGCTAAGTGACTAAGGAAAACAGAACAGGATGAAATCTTGGAGGGAGATATTTTGGTGATAGAGGCTAAAGCCAACTGACTCACCCCCACAGCCTGACAGAAATTTATTACCAGTCAATGGGTTTAAGGTGATATATGAGAATGAACTCAGCCTGCACACCCAGCTGTGAGCTCTCACCATGGCCCCTGTCTCACTGGTGGGGCAGAGGCACAGTGCCTTCCTCCCAGGTGCTCAGTACCCCAGGATATGATGGGAGATGGCAGATCTCTTGGCAGGCTGTGGAGTTGAGCAAGACACTGAGACAACCTTGAGCACACGTGAGGTGGTGATGCAGCACCTCAGCAGCTGAAATGTTGCCTGGAGTTTTGAAACCATCAGAGCAAAGACAAGGTTTGAAGGGGGACTTCATTGCAAGCTGTGGCTGTTGCCTCTGGGTATTGTTTTACCCACACAGGATGGGCAGGGTGGGAGGCAGTGCCCAGCAAAGGGTGGGCTGTGGGGCAGCATGGCCCCATTGCTGCCCAGCAGCAAGCTGCCCCAGCCCTGTGGGGGAGGAGAAACTTTCAAAAGATAGCTCTAGCAGAAGAGAGATGCGGACTTCAAAGTGCGTAGGCATAACTGAATCAAAGAATTGAACTCACCCAGTTTGCACAGCTGGTACAGATCATTCTTTAGAGGAATCAGAGCAGAGCAAATGCTTCCTGCCCCATAAATCCAGATGAATCTAATTAATTCCTGGGAGATTTTTTATCAAGAGATTGTATTTACTCTTCATTGGAAGATTTGTTTGAGGGTCTTTTTTTGGCAAAGTCATGTCTGTATGAGGCAGATCCCCATATTTTCCTAGAACTAAGAATATTCTTTGGATGTTTTGGTGGAGAATTTAATAACCTTGTATAGCACAAGGAACCCCAGGGCCTGGAGACATCATATTTAATGCTAGCAATCAAGCACATTTTCATGCCCAGATTTAGCTTCCTTGCCAGCCAGACAAGAACTAGCAAAAATAAAAGATTAGCAGTAGGATCAGCACATTTTAATTGATTACAAACCCAAACAGCACAAGATCTACACTAATGATCTTTCAAGAGGCATGTGCAAGTCACTGCAGCTGTTCCAAGGATGTGAAGTGCTTGGAGTGATGCCCAGAGGTCAAGGTGCCTATGCTCTGACTCAGCTCAGCAGCAGTGAGGCTGTACAATGTGCCCATCTTGGCAGATACAGCTTATTTGATGACTGTGAAGACAGTGCTGGTTAGGAAGAAACGCGTGTGCTCTCAATCACCAGTGTAAAACCGGATGTTGCAAGCTTCCTATTTGTGGCAAGCAGCCTGATCAAATGACAAATCCTTCACCTGCAGGAATAAGAAAGTTTGATGCACAGGTCTTTCTTTTGACATGGCAAGGAAGAAGGAGGTCATGTCTCAGTTAAGTGCAGGATAAGGTCAAGGGACAAATGGGCCTGAGATCAAAACCACTAGGTACAAAGAGGCAGTTTAGATTCCAGCTGCTTTGAATTCGCGAATTTGTAAATAATTGAGGTGAACCTGAAGGGACTGTGATAGTGGTTTTGAGTTCCCTAGCTAAATACAAAGCAATCTGGCAATCACTTCAGCCTTTGCAGCACATATCATGCTCTGCAAAACCTTCAAGTGCAAAGCCAGAAGAGTTCTATGCAAAGTAAGTCCCCTGGGACAGCTCAGGAGCAGAGTGGTGGGCACAAATGTGAGGATCTGGGCATCAACTTACCTTTCTGCAATGAAGATGATCTGTGGGATCTGAAGGTAGTTCAAAGTCACATGTCCAAAAGAATTACTCTTGAGGTGGTGGTTCATTGCTGGGATCACATGGTTGTCACTAAAGACTGGAAAGGCTTTCTCCATCATGGTCTTATATGTGTTTCTCAAGCCTTTCCTGCAATCCAGACTTGGCTACATGATGGGCTACAGCTCTTGTGTTTGTTTCTTCTCTTCTTTTCTCCAGGTCTAGAAGAAGTTTAGTCTCCAATGAGGTGTGGCAGTTCTGTAAAGAGAAATAGTAGTCTAGAGCAGCTTTAATCTAAACCTCACAAGCTTATATTTGTTCTGTTAATCTCTTTCAGTGCCCAACAATCAGCAAAACAGACATAGGCAGTCAGTTTTATCATGCTATCCATAACAGGCAGGTACTTGTAAAGTCCAACCATATTTCCAGCAGGCACTTGGAGGCATTGGACTTTTGCTTCTTTCCAGAAAAGAACACTAATAAGCACTATAAATGAATGGGATGGGCTAACTACATCCTCCACGACAGCATCTTACCAAAGGTTCAAAGGGGCTTCTTACAATTCCAGCTGCATCCTTCAAGTCAGTTCAGTGTGGCTCAAGCAAATTAGGAGAGGGTGGTATATTATTATTCAAAAGGATTTTAAGGCTGTGATGAGCTGAGGAACAGGGAAGGAAACAGCTATAAATGCTATGGAGCACTTTGCAGCAGCTGAACCCTGAAGATTGAATCTGATTATATTCCCTGACTTTCTTTTAAGTGGGGAGAAGATGGCTATGAAAATTAAAGCCAAAGGAAAACCACACTGGAAGAGGTCTAACACTGTCCATAGGACCATTGGATATCAGAGTGCAGTTGGACTTGTATTGCCAGAGAGGGGGAAAGACATCAAAAGTCATGGAGACACTTGACAAGGATCACATGTCTTGGAAAATTATCCTGCAGGTGTTCCTAGAACCTCTTAATACTTGGCAAGTAGAAGAAGATTCCTCAAGGATATAAATTATAAACCATCTAATGGCACAGACACTCAAAAGGAAATTCCCATCTGGAGCACCTTCAGTCATGGAGGCAAGTAAGAGCCTAGTTGTGTATTCAATAGGCAGATAATCAGAAAACACACACTGCTGAAATAGCTGGGCTGCCTTCTGCAGCATCATGCATTATGAGTTTGAGTCACACGGATGTACAGCTGACTCCTCTGCCTCCTGCCAGCAAGCCCTCCAGACTCACATACCAACACAGTTCACGTGCAGGGTAGATTTGCTGAATTTGTCTCAGCTAGCAGCTACCCAGACTCATTTGTTTTAGTCTTACTTTTTCCTCGGGTGGTAAAGGCACAGATTTCTAAATTTTTGAAGAATATTTAAGCGATTTCCAGGAAATAGATGTGTATCTGTACGTGCTCCAACGTTACCTAAATGGTCATTAAGAAACAGGCAACAGATGTTTTAAAACAGAAAACCCCAGCATTTCACAAACATTCTCAAGTTCTGTTTATTTAAAAAAAACCTCTACTTAATAAGTCCATTGTGAGCATAATCATAAATGAAGGAAACTGGATGCATTTGCTATGACACTTTTAGCTGGAACTCTTCCGGATTTTGTTTTCTTTGGAATCCAACAAGAGCTGAAGACCCAAAAGGTGACCTTCATCATTCATTAATCATCACAAAACACTTCCTTGAGGGAAAGAAATATGAAAGGTATGTGCAGTGCTGATAGAGGGTGGCCTGCTTCACAGGAGATCTGAAGAATCTGGGCTCTGAGCCATAGATGATTTTTCTTAAATAAATGGTCCGCTCAGCCGCTGTGTGCATGGTGGGTCCATCCAGTCTGGTGTGCAAGGTCATTTCCCCTCTGCCCAGCCTGCTTCTCCCAGCCTGACACCTCCTGCTTGCTCTGCAAGGGTCAAGACTCATCTCTTTCAGCAGCTCAACTGAAGTGGATGGGATGGTGGTTTGGCTTGTTTCTCCAGCTAAGGCTTAGTTCTAACCTCCATCAGAGACTGTACTTGCCCTGCTCTTCATCAGCCACTTTCCAGCACAGCTCCTCTCCTCCTGGATCTCCTTTTGGTTTCTGGCTATACCTATGCAAGTAAACTGGAAAGGGATAGGACACAGACTTTGATCACTGTCCTGCAGCTGTCCTGGTGGGGTACTTAGCAGCACACTCCTTGGCTTGGTTTTGATCCCTGGCAACTACCTCTCTATGCAGCAAATGCTTGGGCACAGTTCAGCTCCCAGTAGAC
The DNA here is from genome assembly GCF_020740795.1 of Apus apus. Taxonomy (NCBI): domain Eukaryota; kingdom Metazoa; phylum Chordata; class Aves; order Apodiformes; family Apodidae; genus Apus; species Apus apus. The sequence goes on from NC_067282.1 coordinate 21,201,015, forward strand.
CAAATCTGCAATGCTCTGTATTGATCAACCCCCTAGCTATGGGTGGAGGCAGGTTAGCCAAGCAAATGCAAGCTGTGTTATGTCACTTGCCCTCAAAGGCATGGACAGGTTCACTTCCCATGTATAGTTGCAGTCATTGAGGTCCATTCTTCTGCACTCCTCTCATACTTTGTTGCTCTTTAGACAAGCAGAAACAAACTATTCTGGTACAGAAGAGTCTAAAGGAACAATCAGGCATCCCAAAAGAAAATTTATTTGGCCACTTGGGCTTAATAACACAAGACTTGTGACATCTCAACTCATGATAAAATAAGCCTGATGGAAGACCCCAGATCTACCATCACCTTGGAGGTGAAGCTGCCTTTGTACTCTATATGGGTATTTCAAAGATACGAGTAAGCTGCCCCACAAGTGCTTGCCAGCAACAAGCCCAGGTCTCCCTACCATGCAGAAAACTATGGCTGCTCTGGTTTGGTGAGTCCACATGCCATCTGCAGCTGGGGTGGAATGACAGATCCAGCAGCACAAACCATTTTTCTCCATAGGGCTGTTGGGTGTCCTTCGCTTCCCCCATGCATTTTCCTGCTCTCTGAGCCACGCTCATGGCCACTTCACTATCTGACTAATGCAGATGAAGCCTGTAGTGAGTGTTGCAACTGCTTGTGTGCTCTTCTGGAGTTGAAATGTACTGATGCTTTTTTTCCTTCACTCCACAGATGTCACATCTCCAAGCTTTTGGTATTTGAAGCAGTCTCCAGTATCTGGTTACCAGTGCTGTACAACCAGATGTGAAGAGGCTCAGCTCTTTGTTGTAGTTCATGTTTCATCAGAAAACATGGACCAAGCTATAGATCTGTAGAACTAGTGAGTACACTCCTCAGTTCATACTTGGACATTTAAATAAAGCAGAACAGTCTTTAAAGGCACTTAGCATCACAGATCTTCCTAATTTTGTCAAGTTGTTCACTTAAAAGACATGAAAATGTAATTCATAGAATCACAGAATGATTTGGGTTGGAAGGCATTTTAAACATCATCTATTTCCAACCCCCCTGCCATGGGCAGGGTCACCTCCCACTAGACCATGTTGCTCAAAGCCCCATGCAACCTGGCCTTAAACACTTCCAGGGAGGGGGCAGCCTCAACTTCCCTGGGCAACCTGTTCCAGTGTCTCACCATCCTCACACTAAAAAATTTCTTCCTTATGTCTACCCTCTTACAGTCTAAATCCATTCCCCCCTTGTCCTATCACTACACGTCCTGTTAAAAAGCCCCTCCCCAGCTTTCCTGTAGCTCCTTTCAGGTACTGGAAGGCTGCTATGAGGTCTCCCCAGAGCTCCAGAGATTTAGGCAGGATAACCTGTGCACAGGGGGTCCTCCTCTATGACTGCACTATCAAACAGTGATTGACATGAGCCAATGTGCCCCAGAGCTCAGCTTTTACAAGTTCCACAAAAATAAATGGCTAAGTATAGGAGAAAATGAAACTTGGTGAGTGTGGGGAAGCAGTAGAGAAGGACCAATGTCTTTACAGATACTTGGGATGCTCTATGGGAGAGGTATATTAGGACTACCTCAGTCACTGGAAAAAGTCCTGGGGTTGGCAAAAAATAATGCAGTGACCCAGCAGAACCCCCCAGGAAACCATCCCTACACTGCCTGCTGGCCACTTCACCTATGTTCCCACCTTAAGGCATATTTTTTCAGAGTAAGCCCATTGTCACAGCTATTTTCTTGCCCACCACCCTCCCTCCACTTGTCCAAGTGCTCTTTTTTAAGCGAGACAGGGGAAAATGAAAACATTACTTGGCTTGGAGGAATGTGAGCTCATTGTGGAAATTATAAAACCCCAAATGCTTGTAGGGAGGAGAAATGCAGATATGGGACAACATCTGGACACACTGAAGTGATAGAGGACAGAGAATCAGTCAACTACTTGCAAGAGAACACACCCTGGATTCCACTGACATAGATGCATTATGTTACAGGAAAATGCGTGAAAAGTCCTTTTTTTAAATGGGCTTGATGTAGAATAGACAGGAGAGCAGCTGAGCAAGGCTTTATTTTAAGGGCATCTGTAATCTCACTGAAGTATGTGGGATTACTCATGTGCTTAATGTTAAGCACAGGTTGAAAATTGCTTCTCTGGCTGTGGGCCAGGGTGCTTACCATGCAAGTCAGCCTTGCTGCCTTCACAGCCTCTGGGAGCATCCACTGAGCCCTGAGACCACTGTCTTGGGGGGATGAGAGAGTCCAGAGTGAAGCCACAATGTTGGGAGAAAACCAGAGTGATCAGCTTATAAGGGACAAACATAAAGCTAAATAGGGTCTGTCTGAAATATAACACAGTGTGTGGGCAGATGTGAAAATAGTCTGTAGATATCTGAAGAGAGTAAACACTGTTGATAAAGAGTTGCTTAGGCAAACACACTGGCCGTGTAATTAGGGTAAATATGAGGAAATTAAGAAAAGGAAAATTCAAATTAAACATTAGGAAGATACTATTCATGAGAGAGTTTATGCTGTGAAACTGCTGTCTACACTTTTGCTATCTTCTGCAGTTCTGCTCCTCATAAAGTCATCAGGCTGGAACTGAACAAATTAGCATTAGTGCCGTGGATTTTTCATTCGTTTTAGTTTTAATTGAAATGTCCTTGCATGGTTTGATGTACTTCTGTTACACATCAGACCACTCAATGCCACCTCTACAGGAAAGGAGATAACGAACCAAATTATGGTGTGAATGATACCAGTATCAATCTCCTTTACCTTCACTGGTTTGGGGCAAGTGATGTTGGAAAAAGGGAGATCAGATGCTGTCCCAGGCTGCTCAAGTTTAGGTGATGTAACACATTTTGGGTGTCTACCTTTTTCCTTTTTTTTAAGCCTTTCACTGTTAAAGAGCTTGTTATGCCTTCATGTAATTACCTCTATGATCTAAAAATAGTTGACATTTCACAAAATTATTCACACAGCTCTTTTGCATGGTGCAGCAAACTGCACACTGGGAATTTAAGATGAACAGTCTGCCTAAATCTTGTGTGTCATCAAGGGAGAACTAAAAACTGGTCCTGATGCCACAGCCAGTAGTGAAGGTGGGTTTGACATTCCTTGTGGCTTGTGTTTCAGATAGCTGATGGATTTGCTTTCACAGAAGACGTGTTGCTGGGTTGATTGACCCATTGGATCCTGATCCATGGGACAATCTGATCCCAGTGGGAGGGATGGTGCCTGTGTTTAGCTAGATGATGGTGTTTAGAAGAATTTGTCATGAAGCCATCCTCCTCCAGCAGTGTTGCCTGGGAGCTGCTGTGCAGGAGTGAGGAGACAGCCCAGCCCATGCATGTGGCCCCCAGCAGTGTCCCCAACCTGTCCCAAGGGCAGAGGAGTGGTGGGTCCCACTCAGCCAGCAAGGGTGCAGAGCAGGGCAGTTACCCCAGAGCTCTGCAGATACTCCTCCTCCCCTGGTGGGAGTTAAGAGGCTAAAAGCACAAAGTGTGTTTTATGGCTTGATTAATTGCTGCCGTTCATTTTCTCTTCTCTTTGCCTCCTTGGGGTTACTAGAAGAAGCTGCTACGAGAGCAAGGTTTGAGGCTTTGTTTTTCTTCCATGGTAATCCTTGGCAAAAGTGCCTCCCATCTACACAAGCAGCTGGTGGCTGAGGAAATACTGCATGTGCCCCTTACTGTAACTCTCCATAAACACTGGTGTCACTGCGAGATTGGACGGCAGTTATTGCTGTGTTTCATGATAAACACAGATGGTGTTTATGTTTAAATATGCCAAATGTGGTAATGAGAGCAAACTCTGGAGGGATTTATTTTGATGTTGTTTCCATTCTGGCCTCTGATAATTAAGACTACTGTGACCTGCCTTTTGGAGGAGGAAAATATACTTATGCAAAGCTATTCAGGTTTCTAAAATAACTCGGGGAGGTTTTCTTTGGTTTTTGCTGAAGGACACTGAGCTCCTGTTTCCCTGGAGGTTTTATTACCCTATATTGAAAATTGTAGACTGAAGTTGACAGAGATAATCCAGCCATTGACTTATGTACATCTTAACTGTTTCTAAAACATCCTTTTAAAAATCATTGTTCTTTTCCTTTTTTTTTTTTTTTTTCCCTCCAGAAAAATGAGGCTAATGTAAGAGTTGGAAAAGTTTTACTCTATTCTTATCCCATGCTCAAGCAGTAACATTGACCAGTGATGAGTGTGCTCAGCTGTGTATCTCTCTTCTGGGGCAAGTTTCTTCTCCCGTCTCCTCTGGAGGTTGTATCGGGAAGGGAGCTGGTCTTTTCTCTCTCATAATGAGCAACAGGACAAGAGGAAATGGTCTCAAGTTACCCCAGAGGAGGTTTTTAGATATTAGAAGAAACTTCTTCACTGAAAGAGATTCAGCTGCCCAAAGAGGTGGTTGTATCACCATCACAGAACCATAGAATGGTTTTGGTTGGACGGGACCTTCAAGATCTTCTAGTCCCAACCTTCCTGCAGGGGCACCTTCCACTAGGCCAAGTTGCTCAAAGCCCCATCCAATCTCTCCTTGAACACTTCCAGGGATGGGGTATCCACAACTTTCCCGGGCAATCTGTGCCAGTATTTCACCACCCTTACAGTCAAGAGTTTCTTCCTACTGTCTAACTTAAATCTCCACTCTTCTAGCTTAAAACCATCCCCACTTGTTATATCCGTACATGCCCTTATAATAAGCCCCTCCCCAGCTTTTCTGTAGGGTCCCTTTCAAATACTGGAAGGCTGCTACAAGGTCTCCCCAGAGCCTTCTCTTCTCCAGGCTTAATAGCCCAAACTCTCTCAGCCTGTCTCCATAGCAGAGGTGCTCCAGCCCTCTGATCACCTTCATAGCCCTCCTCTGGACTCATTCCAAATGCTCCATGTCCTCCTTGTGTTGGAGGCTTCAGAACTGTACACAGTATTCCAGGTGGGGTCTCGCAAGAGTGGAGTAGTGGGAGAAAATCACCTCCCTTGACCTGCTGGCCACACTGCTGTCTGGAGGTGTTTAAAAGACATATAGATGAGGTGCTTAGGAACATGGTTTAAGCACTGGACTTAGTAGAGTTAGGTTAATGGTTGGTAGAGTTAGGTTATGGTTGGACTTCAAGGTGTTTTCCAACCAGAATGATTCTGTGATTCTGTGTTGGGTAACCTTGTTTCAGATAAACACTGACACATACAAGAACACACACAAGTGTTTATGCTACAGGCAAGATCTAAGAAACAAGTCCTACCCTATTTGAAGAACGTGATGTTATTTCCCAAAGCATCCCTGCTCTACTTGTTCCTGAGGAAAGCAGCTCCTTTTCCTGCAGGGACAAGCTGGGGTTTCTTCACACACATGTTGCTACCAGCCCTCTTTGAGGAGGTCCTGTTTCCCTGCAACACAAGTGCAAGCTTCCTCCAGATTACGGTGTTGAAAACCTGGACTAAATACATGTGAGGTTGCTCTGAAAGGGCAATCTGACTGCCTGAGCTGGAGCAGAGAGCACCCCTATTTGTCTTCTACCTTCAGGGTAGTTCGTGGGAAATCTTTCAGAGCTAACATGCTTGTTAGCTTGTGTCACTGGCATTGCTACTGGATGCTTGGACTAAAAGAAACAGGCTGTGACGTTTCAGTGGTGTCAGTGTGGAAAAGATGCTTATGTGCCATATCGAGCAAGCTATGACAAATGGTTCCAGAGATGCCTTTCCTCCAAGGGCTCTGCAACAGCCATGGTGGTTATGGGTCCTCTGGATTTAACTTTTCATCCTTGTTATCCCACTGTTTTATTGCACTAAAGGTCACAGATTTCCAGGCACCTCTTCTGCTATCAAATATAACCTGTAGACGAGCCTCATACACTGAGTTCTTAAATAACTGTGCCTAAATGTCACTGTTGGTACAGAGCTACCGTAGGGACAGCAAACTAAGCAGAGTAAAGGGAAAAAGTATAATTCCTTTTCTTTTCAAAATTTGAAATAATCTTGAGGTGACTATATAATGCAAACAGCTTTTTAACCTTCTGAACTTCTAAGAATACTGGCTTCAAAAGGAAAGCGAAAGTCTCACGGCATATTTTGTGTGTTTGAGATTTTAAAAAAAGTACCTTTTTAATCTTTATTCTGTCTTCCTGTGGCTTGCAGATACAGTGAGGAAGATGCTGGGTGGTTCTTTTCTTCTACAGTTGTTGCCATTTGAATTGTGGCCAACAAGAGCTGTGTGACTGCTGCTTTCAGGAGTCTAAGACAGCAGCTATGTTAGACAAAGCTGTAGCTGTTTTCTTCTCTACTTCAGCCTGGCTTCTATAGCTGTATTTATAGACTTGCACAAGAGGCCTAATTTCCTGCACTGCTAATCATCTTCCTTCAGCATCAGTTTCCACCTTTGAAAACAAGCACGGAATAGGGGACTGAAGACTGGAAGCAGGAAACATTGACTTCCATGGCTGCCTCAGCACCACAAAGTCAATTGGCAAGACACCCAAATGCAAATCACAGGGCAGGATCTGCTGATCACACCTCTTCCTTTTTCAGTGCTACATGTAAGTCTATAGGATGTTACTGGTCTGTTTCACTTAAAAGCTGACCCAAGTGAGGACGTTAACTTACTCTTCTAGGGTCAGTGCACAAGCTACTGCTGCAATTACTGTGTCACTGAAAGAAGGTGGTGTAGGTAGGGGGGTCTTGTATGCATTGAGTGAGTAACGAGTGATGAAAGCTTGGGTAAAGGTTAACTTTTGCATCTCTGGAAACCAAGGAAAAAGGCCCTGCAGACTGGTGACCCACCGGGGTGAGCTTCAAATCAAGTCCAAGTTAGTTGTTAAGAGTAGCTGCTAGACACTCCAGAAACTTCACCTTTCAGTCCTGGTTGACCAGTGATTCACCTCATGCTTGATGTATATCACCGATCTTCAGGTCTTCAGGCTCCCTCTGGAATCAATAGATAGAGAAAGGCACCTCAGAGATACTTCATTTGACTCACCTCCAGGAATACATCTTGGTGGCCTCTGCTAAACTGCCCCTGGCTGATTGATGTCTTTCCTGTGCTGGGGAATCCAAAACTGGATACAGTATGCAGATGTGGTCTAGCAAGTGCTGATTAGAGGGGATAATGCCTTCCTTTAATCCACGTCAATGTTTCTGTTATTTCAACCTGCATGAGCAAAGGCTGAGGAACAGTCTGTGTGCTTCATTCTTTTCACCAGCTATGAAGTGATGTGGCAATAGGGTATTTCCATGGCCCTGCTTTGACATCACGGCAAGAACAGCTTGCTCCACTACACTCCACTTGCTACACTCCACTACAGCTCCACTCTACATGGACATCCAGGCTTCCCCACAAAAGTACAGATGAGTTTAATGTTTGTTTTCAAGCAGGACTTAATTTTACATCCAGTCGCAAAGACAGGAAATCTGGATGTGAGCAACACCTGCTCAGCAGAAAGGCTCTGGTCCATGCTGCCATCTGGGTCCCAACATTTTCCTTTGAGAAGCCCATAATGATAATGCAGAACTGATAACAACTGATGTCTTAAAAGGAATATTGGAATTCAGTTTGATTTTGCTATGACTAAGTAACAAAAATAGTCGCAGCCAAATATTAATTCAAAAGAAATGAGACATGAAGGATTAAGATGTAGAGATCACTAGATTTTCCATGTCACTTGATTTTAAACAGTTGTTAGAAACCAAGGGAAACAACAGAAGTGCTTGTCTTTTTATAAAAACGAAATTTTTGAGAGAATGCCAACTGCCCTGCAGCATCCTGAGCTGTTTCCTAAAATAGGCTGTTGAAGTGCAGTGACGAGACATGAAGAATATTTTAAGATTACTTGGAAGGGATTGGAACTGAAATCCTCTCCTAGAAACAGAGAAAAGGGCTCCCGGGAGCCTTGTTTAACCAACCCTGACGACCTCAAATCTGGCCTGTTTCTCCGGGTCCGTCCTGCCCTTGCTTCCCCTGACTGCTGGCACCATCTCGTGGCATCTGAAAGAACATTTATTGGGAAGGAGCGAGCTCTGAAGACGAGCCTGACCGAGCAGGGGCTGCCAGGGCAGCCAGTGCCCAGCCAATTCCTTCCTCTGCAGGGATGGCAAATGCTTCAAGGGTAGGGATAAATCAAACCCCAAATAAATCCTATTCCGGCGCTCAGAGCATGATTATTAGGAACTATCAATCAAAGCAACTTGCCCTAACCTCTTTCTTATCCAAAGCAGTCACGTTGCACTTAAATCCAAATTCCTGGCAATATCATATCTAGGCAGATTTCCAAGATTTTCAGATAACTGGTGTTTTACAAAATACTACTGACATTTATACAGCTGTAAATTCCAAAGGACTTTAAAAGCAATAACTATAAGGCATCATTAAATAGTCTCTGGTCTGGAAGATGTCAGCTGGCTGTAGGTGAGCAGAACATCTAATGGAGAAAGTGAGAATTTTGCCAAAGAACTTCTGAGTTAAAACATATTGTAGTTTGTTTGCTTTTTTTTTTGTTGTTGTTGCTTTTTTTGTTGTTTTTTTGGTTTTGTGTTTGTTTGTTTTTTTTTTTCCAAAATACAGCACCTTAAAATGCAGCTTTCTTATAGGTGCTTTCCTTATGGAATCTTATCCAAAAGAGCACCACAAAACAAGCTGCATTAAATTTCAGCCAGTCCAGCATTTGACATCAGACATTAAAGCTGCTAAACACTCTTCTTCCACATGGTTGAAAATCTGAACAAATCATTTTCTGCATAATTTCCACTCCTGTGTCTCCAGAAGGAGTTTATGTTATAATTCACAAGATGAAACATAACATTACTCACATGTAAAATATATTGTGCTTACTTATACATTCCAATTTTTAGCACCAACTGCTAGCTGTGGGGGAGCAGTGATTAATGGATGAGCTAACACTCTGCTTTGGAGTGTAGGGAACGTTCCTTGGAGATCAGATGGAAATAATCTAGAGAGATTTAGATTAGAAAAAATATAAAAGAAGTAATAAATGCAATTTTACTGGGCTTAGCAGCAGCAACTAAAACCTATCCATTTGCAGAAGATACAGAATCAAGAAGGACTAAACTGAGTCTACTCAGAAGGACCATGGGAGACTGAAGAAACTCTGGGCCCATTTGTTTGCATGTCCATGAAAGGGCTGAATAATGACAGTCAAGGAAGTGGATATAAAATAGGAATAAAAAATAATGTTACTGTACAAAAGATAGGTCACACCAGATAAACCTGCCACCTCTTCATAGGGGAAAAGCAGTATTTAATCTCTGTATTCAATTAAATCTCTCTCTAAAATAAGTTAAGCTCTGTATCTGACAGCATCTCAGTGGAAGCCCTAGGAGAAATTGGCAGGCAGCTTTTAGAAAATGGGATCCAGCATGGCACATATATAAGGACAGGTTAGGGGCAGCAGCAGATAACTTGCAGCATTCTTCAAGGATGGGTCTTGGACAGAATCTCCTCAGCGGTCAGGTCAGGTAGCAGAACCCTGGAGATGCTCTGTTGGTGAATAGGAGGATGGAGGCATTCTAGGGGAAGAACTGGCCTTGCAAACTGGATCAGCAGCAGTGAGGTAGAGCTGAACTGTACCGAATAAAAAGGCACAGTCCTGGGAAGAGATGCTGAGAAATTCATAGTAATTGAGTGCTCATCTTCTGGGAATGGATGACAGTGAAAAAGAAATGTTTAGGGCTGATTTTGAAGCTGCCTTCTCCCAGCCTGAACCAGTTCTCCTATCCCCAGCTCACTTATTAACCCATGTCACAGCTGGGCATGTTATTCTTGCTGGTCCTCCAGTAGGGCTCCTCCTGTTCTAGACTTGTGCTTCAGGAACTGACTATAAATGTGAAGAGATAACAGAGGAATGGGGGATGAGCTGGATTAACATTTATGGCATTGCAGATATTGCAGCTGCTCTAAATGCTGTTACACTGTGGGAATGCCCAAGTACTGCTCATACAGTCTCTACAGCAGCCTCACCTTGCCTAAACTATCACAAATTATGTGTCAGGTGCCAGGATAATGAAAAACTTAAAAATCACAATATTTGAAAGAATAAGTGTTGGTTACTTTTTATTCACCTTCGAATCTGAGCCTTTAGGTACTGTGTTTGCAGCTTGCTTTTTTTTTTTCCTTTGTGACTGCATAGGTAAGAATTTGCAAGTAAGCAAAGCAAGGGTCATGCAAGAACCAAACCACGAAACAGTGCTGCTCCAGTTCCAGCCCTCTGGCTGGTCTATGCCTATAGCCAGGCCCTTGGTGACCTGTATCCAGCCAGGGCAATTTGCTGAGGGTGGATCCAAGTGTTATTACCTGAAGCTTACATTGTATCACATCAGAAGCCATCAGTTTGAAACCGCTTTTTTATAAAGGACCCAGGAATGCCCTTTCTGCAAATATTTGTTGGATTAATTACTATTCTGTTTTTTGGAGGCTGTTAGGCATTTGCTTTTTGTTAATATTACCTTCTCCTTTTCAAAAGGTAAACATCAGAGAAGTGACTATTAGTTTGCCATTTTTTAAATTAATCCTAGGAGCAGTGGCAGCATTTTTCTGTAAAGAAAACTTCACTGGTTTTAACTCACATGTTTAGTTTTGCTTTGGACTAGTTGTGAATTTTCAATTAAAGAAAGAGATCCAAAATCTAATCTTAATTACAGGGGAATAAATCTTAGGGAAATAAATTACAAGGGAATAACCTCCATTCATGTTTAAAGACTTCCTACAGCTTTGCACTGCTCCAGTTGAAAACCAAGTCTTGGCCTTTTGTCAAAACCTAGGGAAGGGCCCTGACGTGGGGCACACAGCCTTTATGCAGTGATAAAAATAATGTATTGGCTTGTACTCTGGGGCAGGTAAACGAGCAGTTACAACAGCACACAATCTCGAGTAGTGCTTCCTTGGCACGGTTTTATTTAGTCGTAAAAGCATAAAATGAAGCTGAAGATGCGGTCAGTAGATGTCACCCATGCACCAAGCATGCAAACCCCCACAGCCGCCGAAAAAGCCACCTTCCCACTGCAGGCAAGGGCTAAGAAAAGAAGGGGAGGCTTAAGTCGAAGGTTTACTTCAAAAGCAGCCCACGGATGGTGTAGGGATGTTCAGAGGACAGCCAGCCATGGAAAACTCCTGTGACCTATGTTGGAGGTGGGGAGGGCACCCAGACTTCTGCCCCCACTGCTGGTCCCTGTGCAAGGGGAGAGCCCGAAATGGAGGAGGTGTTGATGTCAGCTCTGCTGGGCTCAGGGAGCCCAGCCGCCCGAGGATGCCATTCTCCAGGGGAGCTGGTCTCCACCATCACCTCGTCTTCTGTCCTGCCACCGATGCGGGCAGTGGGGACAGCGCTGGGGATGTCCCCGGCAGTGTCACCCCCTGCTGCCCCCTGCACTGAAGGGCTCCTGCTCCTCAGTGTGACAGCTCCAGCCTGCTTGGTAGTCCCTGTTACTCCTCTTCACACACGTCTCATGAAAACGAAACTTCCAGCTTGACTTTTTCCCCTCTAAAAATCAATTGAAAGCAGCCTGGTGCTATTCAGCTTAATTATTAATGAGTGCTGAGCTGGCTAATGGTGTTTGTTCAGTGTTTCCACAAACCATTTAAAAGCAAAACCCCACAATCCCCCCCCCCCCCCAACAAGTCCCCAAGAGTCTCATTAATCCCAGACATAAACATGCTGCTCAGCCCCTGCATTTTTACTGCAGGAGGTTTAGATACAGCCAAGCCACCACTCTGCTCTGCTTATCGTGAGGTGCTTTGGGCTTGGCCCAGGGTTTTGCTGCTGCTGTGTTCTGGCAGAAGGCAACTGCTTTGGCTCAGCACCTCCTGCCTTGCACCAGCTCCTGGTGCTAGATGTGAGCTTTGCTGTCTAACCAACCCCCACGTTTTATGGACTAATGGTGATTCCTGAACAAAATGTTGGAAACTCCCTGCCTTAAGAAATGCAAACAGTGTTAGTTGAATGTCCCGATGGCTTTGTCTGTCACCTTGGGTTTCCTACTCAGAGCTCCTGAGTGCTGAGCAGAAGCCTAGGGAGCAGAATCTCCCCACAGTCTCTGTGGGGCTTTGTGTTCTGGTGTGCAAAATCACAGACTTCTTGAACCACCTCTGTAATTTACAGTAACCCAGGCATTGAAACATAGGACACAAAAATCCGAATTTAAAAAACCAAATCAGCTACACAGCGTGAGATGTGCTCATCCCTGATTATAGTGAATGGATCAAAGAACATCGCTGATGTTTCTAGGGTATTTTGTGTGTCAACCAAACAGAAAGAAGATTTTGTACCATGTTGACCCTAGCTAAATAATCCCTCCAGGATCCCTGATCACACATGTTGAGGGTAGCACACACAGTTACATCTTGGCTGCCCCAGGTTGCTAAGTGAAATTATTTCAAGATAGAATAACAGGGTTTGGAAAAAACCCAAAGTATTTTTCTGAGTCATACAACAGACCTAGATTTAATTTCCCATATCAGAAGCTCTGGAAGGGGATGAGTTAACTTCTTTTTTTTCTTTTTTTCTTTTTTTCTTTTTTTCTTTTTTTTCTTTTTTCTTTCTTTTTTTTTTTTTTCCCCTGATAGGAACAAGGAATTGTCAACAGAAATCAAATTAGCCTGACAGAGCAGATTCAGTCCTGCAGTTCCTCACGTGGACACAGGAGCTCCCAACTGATGGTGCTTTCTGTGGGATCCACCAGATTTCAAAGCTGCTTACCCTGCTGCTCTGCTGCTGCCTGGCTTGGTTTGGTGTCAAGGGGTACTCACCTCAGGGGGTTGTCCAGGAAGAGAACAAGAATCGTCTGTTGTTCCCATCCTGCTTTATGTTTGGATGAAGTCGGTAGAACCCATCTTCCCTTAATACAGGTGGGAAAAAGAGGAGAGAGCCCATTCTATACACAGTAATGCAGCAAACACCTGGCTTGAAAGAGATGCTGACTTGTCTTATCCTTCTTGCTTGCTGAGCAGCCCCCCCAAGGCAGTGCTCCCACCATGGCTGACCCAGCTGTGGGTAAATCCCTTGGTCCTCAGGTCTTCTTGGCCTGATGCCCTCCTATTGCTGCCCAGACTAATCACATAAAAGGGCATTTAATTGTTCTTTGCTTCAATGAAAGATGCTTGGCCTGCCCTTCAACCAGCTGTCTGACTGTGAATCAGAAACCTGCTGTAACAAATAAAACCTTTTTTCTTTTCCCATGTGCTGCACAGTTCATCCTGAGCTAAGGGAGATCAAGACCCAGGCCCTGCCCTATGCCTGCCCTGTGTGCCTGTGGGGGTGACATTGTGCTGTGACTGACACTGAGATAAAACCTTTGATTAGACTAATCAGTGTGGCAGCAGGTATGATGTGGGGCACAAGATCATGCTGGAACTCTGTCTTCAGCTATTCTTGCTCTCCTGAAGGCATCTCCAGCTTCTCCCACTGAGGGTGATGGTAGTGGTCCTGGAGGTGGGAAGGGAGAAACATGGGATGAAATTTTTATGGGATGGTGATTCAGGATACTCAGTGTGAGACTGCTCAGTGTCAGCCTCCTGAAAGGTGCAGGTGCAAGTGCTCAGCACCTCTTGTCCCTGCAGTACAGCCCTGGAGATAGCTCAAATCAGCACGCAAAGTTCAAAGTACCTTTTACAAACAAAAGCACTGAGCTAGTGCTTGGACTGGGCCTGTGGAAGTCAAATCCTGCCATGTCCTGAGCACATTTCCACCCAGGTACAGAACATGTTTGGTCAAGACAAGATGCTTCATTCAACAGGGTTTTCTTAGCAGGAATGATCTGCTTCAGGGGGCAGGCTCCCAGACACTGGCATTTTCCCTATTTCCCTGCACTTGATACGAGTCATGTTAACATCCCAGTAAACATGTTTTCTTTTCAGCTACACTGCTTGTAACAGTATTTGCCTGAATTAAAGTGAGTTTGCTCTGCAAACTGCATTTACCTTTCCCAGATACAGAGCAGCTGTTCCCTGGTACATTCTCGCAAGGTCCTTGTTTGCACAGACTTCTGTCAGCAAATACACCCCCCTGAACAAGCCACTCACTTCAGCCTTCCAGCACTGATAGGGAACTTTTGAGCCCTGCAAGACACCTTCATCTTCTGGCTTAATTAATAGGCACCTGCCTTCGAGATGGCACCAATGAGGTTTTGCTCATGCTATCAATCATGACTCTGGGACTGACTGAGTCTTGCAAAAGTGTGAAAGAAAGAAGCAGCCTTATCATTCTTCCTTCAGTGAAAGCTCTTCTGTCACACCATGCTGACACTTGCTATGTATCTCCACCAGCACAAACACAAAGGTCACCAGCTCCTGAGTCAGTACTCAACAGAAAGCATCAACCCCACGCCTTCCCACATGGATGACAGCATTTAGTGCAACTCAGGTGGAATCATGGCCTGTGGAAAACACCAAAGCAGTGGTGCCTGCCGTAATGATCCCCAAGGAGGAGGGATGGGGACAGAACCAGGTCTGCAACAGCACAGGCAGTTGGCTGATGTTCAATCTGAAGGAGTCAGAATATGTTGAAAAATACACTAATTTCAATGATGCTTGGACACTTGTCCATCAGGTATGATTGTGAGATGCTGCCAACTCGTCTTGCAGGCAGTGAGGCAGCCAGGACTCCTGGGGTCTGCTCAGCCAGGGCTGGCTGTGACTGACCTGGGACTTGGTGGCTCTCAGGGCTTGTGGACATCTGTTGCAGAGCTGCAAGATGGAGCCCGGGTTCTGGGGAAGGTAGAGCTCTGGTGTCCAGGAGAAACCACCTTGATCTACAGGACTCCTGGAGAAGGCCTTCTTCTCCCTCCAACCTCAAGTTCAAGAACTGCTGTTCTGGAGACATGTTTAAAAACCACCCTGAGTATGGACACAAGTAAAGAGTCTGTACTGAGAAGAAACATTGTTCTTATACAGTGAGATCAAGTAATGCTCCTGACTGGCCAGTGTCTCCCACAGCTGGGGATCTGGCTCTAATCTTCCTAGTCCTGAAGAGGTCCATGCTTACTGCTTCTGTTCTCAGGGACAGATATATAGATATGCACACCTGTGCTCTTCTGACTCCAACCAGAGCTGCCAGATGCTCAGACCAGCTCACAAAGTTTCTTTGAAATGTAGTTAAAAACCTAGTCATCATCAAAGTCCAGTCCTTGCCTAAAATGAGAATGCACTGAGCTAGGTAGGTTGGATAGAGCTGGAGCTGGAATCCAAAGTAATTTCTCCCTGGATACTCGAGGTTCAAAGCAACTGGAGTCAATAGAGAGGGATATTTCTTTTGCTATCTGATGAAAACAGAGTAACTTCAATCCAGTTCCCTTTGGGCACATGTCTACGACCACAGCTAACATCTGCAGGTGATCCAGCTGGCTCTAAGCACAGGTCAATTACTTGTAGAGGCCTGTAGCTTGTAGCTCAAGCTTACCTGAGTCCCCCTCAGGGCTGGAACATTTTAGCAAAGACTTATTCTTGTTTGCATATCTAAATCTGTCAGCAAAGAAGCAGCATGGTGAGATTGCATAAAGGTCATGTGGCATCTCTTGCTCTGCTGAAAGGTTATCTCAGCTGGAAAGCTCTGACTTGATGCATTTCCAATGGATATTCTGTGCAGCAGTTAAAACATTCCACTAGGTGTAGGCATATTTTCAACACATTGGTGCCTTCTCAAGGAAGCTTGAATGCAGCACTAAAAGAGATCCCTGCCCATCTTCATCATCACTGCCTTCTGACTATTCAGGCCTGTTAAGTTGACAAAGCACCAGGGAGACTTTATGCACAGAAGACCATGCCAGGGAAATGGAGTCAAACATAGTTTAAAGCTGTATCACCTGAATCAAGCAATCTGTGAAAGAGACCTGCTCAGCATGTTGTCATTTCTTAGCAGACTGGGACTTGCTTTTGATACAACTCAGTTCAACACAGTAGTCAACGTTGAAGAAAAGTGGGGTAACACGGGGATAGTCACATTAGCCTGGAAAGGCAATAAAATACTAGAATCATAGAATAGTTTAGGTTGGAAGGAACCTTAAAGATCATCTATTTTCAAACCCCCTGCATGGGCAGGGACACCTGCCTCTAGATCAGGTTGCTCAGAGCTCCACATGAATCCAGAAAAGAAGAAAAACATAAGGAAGTGAAATGCGGAATACGAACAATTTGCATAGTCTTTAGGAGAATTATATTTACTGAATAATCTTGGTTATCTAATGCACATGAGAAGGGCACATCTCTTATCACGTGTCTGAACAGCAGCTGTCAGAATTACATGGAAATATTATTGATTATAATTTTATATTAATGACCACAGGTATAAAAACAGTGGAAGAAGTTTTCTTCATGCCTTCACAGGAGCAAACAGCAAAGTTTAAATTTGTTATCTGCAAAGAAGTAGACAGAGTTCAAAAGAACATACGGAAATTGTACAACATTTCTGTTAACTTACAGCATAACTGTAAAAAAATGAAGATATGTACCACAAGATTCTGCAAAGACAGAAAGTATCAGAAATATTACTAATTGTTATTATTTTCTCGGTTTTGTATAAGTAATGCCAATTAAAGGCAGTGGCTATCAAAGGATGTTTCAAAACCATTACAAGGACAATACATAAGCTCATCTGTTGATCCGTAGCAGCAAAAATGTGTGGTTACATTTTTATAACATATCTTTTTGAAACTGGGAAAAGCTTTACTGGGTTTTCAGTAGGGGAAGAAGTGTAATTGCTGTGCATAGATTTGCCCAATCTCACTGTTTATGACTGAGTTTTCAAGCACTCTTACCTAAAATCTTATGGCTGGTACCAAAATAAGGCAAAGACACAAATGAGAACTTTGAGCGTTTAGGACTAACTAAAGTTAAAAATCAAAAAACTTAACATTTAATACCCTCCTCCTTCCAACTGCATTATTCTCAGATCTGCTGCTTTAAAGAGAAAAACACCAATCTGAATGCAAGAAGAGGTGCAAAAGCCCTTCTAAATACAGGATTGTATCTATTTGTTTTCCTGTGTAACAGAAGAAACAAAGTAGTGCTTGGGTGATCCTCTGGATATAGTCTAGGAAGATGCTTTGTAAGAGAGGGAATTAGATGATGGAACACCAGGCTGTTTGTGTATGGTTGCTACCCGGCAGACACAGATGTGCTGTTTACGGCTGGGAAGAGCCTGCATTCTCTCTTTTATACAAGAGCTTAAAAAATCTAGGTGCTGAATCTCACCATCTGGACAGCGAATGAGATGGTGGCAGCCTGCAGTGATTGATCTGTGCTGAGAGGCAGCAAGAAAGCAAGCAGTGCTCTTCTATTAATGGCATTGATTTCCCTCCACAGAGCTCCATTAGACACCTTGGAATCAAACACTATTTAAATATCCTGCTCAGATGAAGGACTAGACATTTGGCAGTGTTTGCGTACCTGTTCCTAGGAATGTGTCAATCTGTCTGCTCAAGGGAGCTGTAGGGAAAGTCCTCTCTCCCAGCAGAGCAGAGCAGGGCTCATCCAGTGGCTCAAGCAGAGCTGCTTCACCCAGGCCATGAGCTGCAAGGGGGGCTGAGCAGGTCACATTGCAGGGAACAGCCACTGATGCAGTGTTCCTTTCCTCCCTGCTCACATGCCTGGCTTTCCTTTGAGAACAAGCTGGAGTGTGCTGGGAACCCACCTTTGGTCCTGACAGCCATGAATACCTAGTGAAAAACCAAGCCCAGGACCTAGGAAAGGGGGCTTTGGCACAAGGTGGGTGGCAGTCGAAGCCTGCCCCAAAGCACAAAGAGGAATTTGTACACTGGGATTTTCACAGGCAACATCCTCAGCTTCAAGTTAAGGAATAATCCCTAAACTTGAAGGAAAAGAACCTCGGGTGACTGGGGTGGGAGGCAAGAGGAGGGAAAGAAAAAGTCTTTTCATTTAAATACATATGTTGTGTTAGCTGAAAGGATGATAAAGGCAAACTGTCACCCTGGGAAGACAGCATCACAAAGGCTTGCACAGGCATCCTTCTCCAGGGGCACTTGCTGCATGCACGAGGTATGAGAGGGGCACAGGGCAAAGCAGACCCCAGTGCCAAGGACTGGCATTGATCATGCAGCATGGGCACTTCAGCTCATCTGAGCTCCCCTGGCAGTCCACAGGTGACACAGAGAGAATGAGGCACTTCAAAGGTGTCACTGGTCTTGGGTTCATCACATGGATGAAGGGTAACTCAGGTGCTTATTCCATCATCTGTGCCTGGGTTGGTCATTGATTTTATTTTTTTCCCTTTGGGTTTGTTTTTTGTTTGGTTGGTTGGTTTGTGTTTTTTTGGTTTTGGTTTAGTTGTTTGGTTTTTAAAATAAATAAATAACTAAATTAGTCAACAGAATTGTATTTCAGAATTGCCTGACTCCTCACTGTCCTGGTGACTGCACGAGCATCAGCTGCTCAGGCCAGTAGTAGCCATCTGTTTTCAGGCTGCATTTGATGTGCTCACCTGAGAACTTAGGGACAAGAAAAATTTTCTAAGTGATATATGCTCAGGGACATCTCTTTATTAGGGACCATAAAGCTTTGGAGCTGGTGTGCTTCAGTTTGGTGTGTCAAACAAACCATATCCCATCACTGAAATCCCCATTCATACTGATCTAGGGAGAGCATCACCCTTACTGCTCCCCACTCTCCTTGGTAATGATGTTCCTGCACTTTTCTTTATCAGAGCTCCAAAAATATTCAAGAACTGGAGGTTGCTGTGAGATACATCAAGTCAGCTTGGCCCTGCCAAGCCACTTTTTGAGCTGCTCTGACCTTTCCCTGGGAGAAGTCACAACCACCTTTCACAGACTTTTTCACCCAGGGCAACACCTTAGGAAACAGGTTTCCTCTAATATACACCACCATAGTGTACACAAAAAGAGACATATAAGCCACATAGAACTAGGATAAATGAAAGACTCCTATACATCCAGCTTCTTTAGATGAATTTAATAATTTCAGAAGATAAAGTCAGTTGGATGAGCTTGCCCAGAGCAACCAGCATGCAAACAGCCTCTGAGTGGCTGAGGCAGACCTCATGGGTCAGCAGCTTCACCACCAGCCCTGCCAGCCCACCTGCAGCAGCTGCGCTCTGCTCCAGTGCCTTTCCTGATTCAGACCTTGAGAGTAAATAGTTACAAACAGCTGCTAGAAATGGAGTCCTCACTTAATGATGCTTGAAGCTATGGTCACCCAGAGTGGCAGAAACATGTGTTTTGGGATTCAGTGGGGGTTTTTTGTACTCAGTGTTTGCCAGTTTGCAGGCTTATACTGTTCAGTTCATAAGGGGACTGAGGCCATTGCCTGTGATCTGTGGGGTGCACTGTGGGTCCTTTTCCCTCCCACACTCCCCACTGCCTCCTCTGAGCACAGCAAGGCTGGAATTATGGTCCCACACACCTTGAGGAAGGGCAGGCAAAGGAGTCATGCCAGGAACTGGGCACAGCTAAGCACCTTGGTGCCTGAAGATTAAACATTCCCCTTCCTTTGCAGAGGGAAGGGCAACAAAGCCAGTGGAGAGTCTAGGGCACAAGTCTTAGGAAGAGCTGCTGAAGGAACTGCTGTTGTTCAGTCTGGAGAAAAGGAGGCTGAGGGAAGACCTTATCACTCTCTACAACTACCTGAAAGGAGGTTGTACTGAGGTGGGAGTCAGTCTCTCCTGCCTAGTAACAAACAACAGGACAAGAGGAAATGTCTTCAAGTTGCACTAGGGGAGGTTTAGACTGGATATTAGAAGAAACTTCTTCAGTGAAAAGGTTATCAAACACTGGCACAGGCTGCCCAGGGAAGTGGTGGAATCACCATCCAAGGAGGCATTTCAGAGACATGTAGATGTGGTGTTTAGGGACATGGTTTAGCACTGGATTGATTGAGTTAGGTTAAAGGTTGGACTTGATGATCTTAAAGGTCTGGTTGAGTTTAGGCCACTCTACAGAAAAAAAAAAAAGCAAAAAAAAAAAAAGCAACATTTCAGGAGGCCACATAGGGCACCTGTGTAGGAGCCTGGCATGGTAGCCAGGGGTGAAGTAATTTCCCTGAGAGAAATGGAGGGTTTCTGGTATGACTTCTGTGGATCTGTAATCCTCTGAACGTGGTCTGCAGCACTGAGGAACAAGGCACAGGGGCTGGGCCTGCAAATAGTTGCTTTAATGTAACCTTTGTGTGCCCTACCTATGGTTAAAAAATGGTAAGGATACAGCACATCACCAAGAGGAGGTCATTTGTTCTGAGTAGCCCTTGTAAAGCAGAAGGCAGTCCTGACAGAGGTCTTGACAAACACTGTGAAGACTTGTGTTCCACTTTCAGACTCTCATGCACTTGCTTGAAACCACGGGCCTGAAGTTGAAATGAGGGTTCAGAAGCTCTGGGCTGTACTGTGCGGGTCAGGCTGGGTGGTCTGCAACATTTGTCTGGCCCTCAAACCCCAGCAATGTGTCTAAGGAGAAAGGTGGAATTGGGGTTTGTCCAATTCATTGCACAAAAGCAATATGGTGGTAACTGTAGTAACACCACAGTTTGCACTGACTGATGCTCAGAGCAGCTCAGAGCTGCTTGTTACGAGAACCTGCTCAGGAGCCAATTAATGCCAAAGCAACCCTCAGCCTGCTTATGTGATGGCAGAGAGGCTGCCCATGGCCTCGTGCCCCCGGTTTCTTCATGATGCCTTTCCTTGTATTCACTGGATCCATTTTATCTGAACTGTTTGCTGCCCTTGAGCAGTGGTGAGGAGGCAGGAATGCTAAAGATAACTCTGTAAACAGAGAAGGCATAGAGGGGTCAGAGCCCAAGGGAAGGATCAATATGCTGGCTTAGCTGAGAAGATGAATGAATTGTACCTGAGGGCCACACAGACACCCTCAAGAGAAAGAGCAAGGGTTTTTTTCTGTTTTCAAGAGAAATCACAGGTTATTTTTTTGCTTGTATGAGACCAAAGTCCAGATTCCTGGGAAAATTAGGAAATTATAATAATAGTAATAATATTAATAGCAGTACTATCAGTGCAACTAGTAATAATGGCAATAATAATAATCATGGTAATAACAGTAACCCAGACTGTGCACCTACAGAATAGGTGAGCGGGGCAAGGCCTCAGGCTGTGTGTTGCCTTTGGAGTTGAAAAGCAGGGTGTGCACAGAGATCTGCACTCCAGGGGTGTCCCCTAGAGCCTGCAAAGGGCTTGCACAGGCATAAATGCCAACTTTCTGCAGTGCCCAAATTCCTCATTCCTTCATCTGTTACCTTCTCATCAGATCCATCATCACTGAGAAAACAGGCTTCCCCATCAGCTGTTTCTGGCTTTTCTTTCTCCTTTCCAGCCCCATTTTACCCTGTTCCTCAGCATCTGTTGGACCCCTCCTCTTTATCCTCTTTGCTGCCTTTCCTTCCTCTTGCAGCTCACCACCCCCTGCCCTGGCTGGGTCCCACAGAATCACAGATTCACAGAATATTAGGGGTTGGAAGGGACCTTCGAAGATCATCAACTCCAACCCCCCTGCCAGAGCAGGACCAAAACAAACTAGGGCAGATGACTCAGAAAGGCATCCAGGCGGGTTTTGAAAGTCTCCAGAGAAGGAGACTCCACAGCCTCTCTGGGGAGCCTGTTCCAGAGCCCAGGTCTTTCAGCCTCTCCTCATAAGGCAGATGTTACAGTTGACTTAATCATCCTCGTAGCCTTCCAGGCCATCCCCCAACAGCCATGAACACCATCCATGATTAAATAGTCAATTCTGATACCATTTGAGGTTGGAGAGGCTGCAGGGGCCAGGGAAGGTAACCCTGATGCCATGCAATCTAGGGTGCAGGGTTGTCCTTGTGGGGAGAGAAGGGAACAGAAAGGAGAGCACAGCAGCAGGATTGGAGTGTTCCAGTCTCACTGATCACCTTCTGGGACTGGGAAACAAAACATCCATTGGTTGGGAGAGCAAGATATGAATTTCAGGTTACTTTCTTGGTTAGCTGGCTGCCAAGCAGCTCTGCTCTCTGGTGCTCAGAAAGATTGGGTCTGCCTGGGTTAGTCTTCATCACAGGGTTCTCTGCCTTGCACAGGATCTGCTCCCCAGGGTGGTGTCCTCAGCCTCATGACCTTTCCCAAATGTCATTGAAAGCATTCCTAGCGCTTTCCTTCACAGCCTCTTCCTGCAGTCAGTCCCCAGGTGCTCCTCTCCTGCCCAGTACTGCCACCCGTCCCAGAAAGCCTGATGGCAAGGGAAGCACGAATGCCCTGGGACACTGACAGTGGCCACTTCCCAGCTTATTTAGCCACCACCAACCTATACTGAAATAACTGTTTTAATGCCAAGAGGATCTGGGTGTTGTGTTTTGCATTTAAGGACCTGACAAATTATCAAGGTAACAAGTGGCTGGTCTCCCTCATTGTCTGGCTGTGCATGGACTCTCAGCTATGAAGCTATCCCCACTGTTCTTGCTGCCAAATTTCCAGCTGCTTCTTCATTTTCTCCCCTACCCCAATACCCCATACAACACAAAGTGAGATTTTCCACCAGGAGTTTCCGCTGCCTGTCTGTCAGGTCCTCCCTCCCCTGCCTGGTTTGATTAATTGGCCTGGGACAGGCACAGGCAGTGGCAGATACCCCAGCTACTGACACAAGCTCTTTGTTTTTCTGTCCTCTGCACTGTAGTATAATACTGGTAAAACAGTTGTGGGTATAAAAGCAGGTTATGGCTCCTTTCAGATAACAACGTGCTGTTCTCCCTTCCCACATTGAACCTGATGGGAGAGGGTCCCACTAACACAGCTCCAGGAGGTTCACAGTGATGAGAGGTAGGAGGAGGGACTGTCTTGCTCTCAAGGCACTCGATAAGTACCCAAAAAGGCTGCGTCTATCAGCTCTCCAACACTGGCTTGGAGAGTCACCCAGGTACACAATGCTGCCACTCCAGGCTCCAGTTCCCCAAAAGGGGAAAGATTTTCTATAAACACACATCTTGCCTGGTTGAACTCGTTGATACTGCCTGCCTCAAGCTGGATGGAGAGCCTCAGCACTGCATCACAGCATCCTGCATTGCAGGACTGTGGGTGTGGGCTAGTGCATGTGTTGGTGCCTATGTTTCAGCGTCTGGTCAGGAGAACCTCTCCAGGAGATCTCCTGGAAAGGAGCACCCTTTCCCCTCCTCCACAAACTGTGGGAGGAGGGAGTGAGCTGAGGGGACCTCAGCCCTGGCAAAATGCCTCTGCATCACGGCTCACAGTGTGGCAAGGTTGTGTGCCCTGACTAGGAGATGAAACTCTGCAGTGGGGCCTGTCAGAGGCTGCGTAGCCACCGCTTGGCTAATACTTAGCTCTGAGCTTGGGGGGCTGCAGCCACGTGGCTGGGATCTGCACGTAATCCTCGTGCAGTTGGAGAGTGTAAAGACTTCATTCACCTTCAGACACCTGACAATGCCTCCCCAGGGAAGGATGGTGAAACAGAGGGGTATTTTAGATGAGGCAAATGCTTCATCTGTTAAAAAATTGCAGGTCTTCCTCTGTTGGAAAAGGATCACAGGCGGGGGATTAAAAACAGTCCTACCGCTTTTAAAGTCATCTGGAGGCAAGACAACTACTTCAGGAAGGATTCAAGGGGGCCTGTGCAAAAAAAAAAAAAAAACAACAAACAAACCAAGGGAAAATGGACAGCAAAGGGCCATAAGAAAGACCAGCCTTCAGTAAACACAAGCGAGATACGGGGCTGTTTGCTTCCTCAACAGCAGTGGCTGCACTGCCCAGAGCATCCAGGTGATTCCAGCCCTGGGAAAATGCGGACGTTTATAAGCCTCTGTGTAAAAGTAGCGTCTATCTTTGCTTCCCTTTTAACAAGATTAGTCTTGCTTTTCTCTCCCTCTTTCTTTTTCTGTCTGCCGGCCACCTCCCTGCTCTCCCACTAATGTGATTAGCGGTGCATGGGGACCATACTGGCAGCAACTGTCACAAAGATCTCTGCTTACTTGAGTGCACCTCTTTCCTCACTGAAACATCTTGTGTTTATGGTCACAGGGGGTATTGTTAACTCCTGGATTCAAATAGAAAGGGATATTTATGACCCTCCCATAAAAGTTGATTCAGGGAGACATTTAGGAAAGAAAGGGACAGAAGACAGATGTGTTTCCTACCACAGATGCTGAGGAGGTTCAATTGTTCTGCATATGTAATGACTTTTTATGGTTCCTTACAAGTGCTCTCCACACTGCTAGAAAGGTGCCAAAGTCAAATACATATAGTCGCTTACAGAAGACAATGTAGTGACCATATAGGACACTACAACTTTATATCTTGTGAAATATGTTGGAGGTGGACCTCACTACTTATAAAACATGAAGGGGAATCTCTGCCTGCACCAAGTCACAGATGCTTTGCTGCCTTGCCTGCTGCAGCTCTTCTTTCCTTTAGTGCTTCTTGAGTCTTTCAGAGCATGTTTACTGTCATTCCCATATGGTTAACACTTAGAGCACCTATGATTTTTTTTTCCAAGTGAGACATATTATTGGTTTTACATCACCAGCTAAATTGCTTGCAATTTATGTCTCCCAAAAGAGCAGAAAAAGAAGTTTAAGTCTTCTTAACTGGGCAAACAAATAAGTACTTGTAGGTGACAGGACCGGAAAAGTTGCTGGATTATAGGTCTGAAGAGAACAGATGACCAGTGACTAACGCATAATTACAGGCAAGAGAAGAGAAGGAAGGTGGCAAATTGCTGTGTTATCCTAACAGCTGCCCGAGGATGCTTGGTTATGTGTCACTTCTGGCTGGATTTACTCTCTGATTTTAGCTCCCATGGTACAACAAGAGGTTTAAGGTCAGTATACTGGAGGAAATATGTATCTCAGGTGGTGAAATGAGCTTGTCACTATTTACAGTAGTGTAAAATGTGGCTGAAGCCACTCACTCTGTGCTCCTGTGGCAGGAATAAAGCCACTTCACAAGAGTTCTTACAGCAGAAAGTTGTGCAAAAAGATGCTGTTCATTGTAATTCCTGCAAAGAATTGCAGGTCATCCAAGCTGCACCTACCATCATCCAACTGTCATCCCAGGGATCAAAACTGTCACTGGCCGAGGACAAAGTCCTGCTGTTTGGACACACACAGAAGAAAGGGAAAAAAATGGGCAGCATGAGATTATCAAGAAGCTTGTGATCCTCCTTTTATGCTCAAACACAAATATTGCCAGCTGGCCTGGGATTTTGCAGGGCAACAGAGCTAAGGAGGGTTTTTATCAGGACTGGTTCACACTTTTACCAGATAATCTATGAACTTAAAACTTAGGGCAGGCTGAAGTTGGGATGGTTAATTTTCAAATGTTCAGTCTGAGTCAAGACTGTTATACTAAAGACCTAAACTGCCATTACTTGGGCAGTGCCATCACAGTGAGTGTAGCTGCCAGTCTGCCTTCCTGCAGTGTGCAGTTCCATATGGAAATATCATAAAAAGGGTTGTACCTCATTCAATGCAGGGAACAAGCAATTTCTAATTATTTTATATAATGCATCTTTGTCTAACCATCAGGGACACCAGCATCGCTCCTGCATTCTCATGTCATAAGTGGCCCTTCCTTACACAACCACCTCCTGTCCACAAAGAAGATAAAAAGCTCCCAGATGGGGAAATTTTCTTTCTTTGGTAAGTATCTAACAATGAAACTACAAGCTGCTACTTGTCTCATATGCTCATACCACAAGTGGTACTTTCTTTACCTGTGAATGAGTAAGATTAAAACCTCATGGGTTAGACAGCATGTCTTCAAAAGCCAAGCCTCACTTGCAAGAAAAATCAGGGGAACAGCCAAGCTGAGTAAAGGCTGGAGTAAAAAAAATGTTAGAACTCACGGAAATCCCTACTCAGGGGAAGCCAAGCTCAGCCATGACAATCACCTCTCTCTGCTCAGGTGTGCTCCATTCAGATTTGAGCTGGCCTGGGGTTTACCTAACCATCCCAGCTACTGAGGGCAAGACCAGAGGATTGAAGGCTACCTGCCACGTGAAGTTGAAGTGACACCACTGAAGCCTGGAAGAAGGTGAAGGCCCTTTGCAAGGAGTGCCAGCCCCTCTTCTGCCAGAGACACAGCACTGCCACCAATGTAGGCTTTGTTAATGTTCAACTGCCTTGTGAGAAAATAAGTTCTGACACATGCTTCTGGTTCCCAAGGTTCTTGCATTATTCCCAGAAATGTAAGGTCTTGTCATGTTCCCCAAAATGCTGCACTTTCATTACTAACCGCTCCCACTGCATGTTTTGCAGGCCAGATCCTAACATTAGGTCCTGTACCAACCTCAGTGAGTTTTTAGAAAGTATTTGTGAATGTGTTTCTATATGTCCTTCCTTAGTATTTGAGCAGGAGTGCTACATTATGAAGTATCTGCTGATAAGGAAACCTCTGGCTACCAGTCCAGGGAAGCTGACATTAGTGATATCAGTGACAGCATCTGCAAACTGTGACTTTTGCAATGGCCCAAGGAGAGGACCACACAGTGCAGTGCTGGACCGTGATAATCAAGATGGAAGTCCAAAGACCATGGTGTTTCTCTGTGTTTGTCCACAGTCCCAGCCCCACATTGATGGAGCCTACTCAAAGCCACTGGTGTTCTGCCCAGGCAATGCCTGAACAATGCTGGCTGCAAGAGCAAGCTAGCAGTTATTACCTAGCCCAGATTATCCCTGTTTTAATTAATGCATGTTTTTAAGTCCCAGCTCTCTGCTACCTCAGTCGTTTGTGTTGCCAGGTCTGAGCCCAGGATGCCTCCCTGAGTGCCGGGGGGGCTCAGACCTGCCATAAACGGGGACTGCTGCAAGCAGTGAGGAAATGAAGCCAGGAACACTGGGAGTTCTCTGCCATAAAACACATGCTGCAGGCTTTGTCTTGCTGGGCAGTGTTAGCTCCCAAAGTTGTTTTCCCTAGTTGTTGTCATAAAACTTCAGTGAAACCACCTACAAGCTTTGGAAGCTGCGTGGGGGAGGGGATAAACATTGAATGTCCATTGTTAGAGCTTACAGAGTCTCTTCTGCTTAAACTGGCTTGTACTGGTATTATTTCACTGGGCTCAGGGGAATGATCAGCGAGTCAGATCCCAGGAATCAATAAATCATAATTTTCTTCCTTGAAAACAGATGACTGAACTAAGAGAATTTGGAATAAAGGTGTTTGTGCTGAGCTCCAAAATCTTGCTCTTTCATCCCTTTAATGAGAGACCTGGGGTCTATTTAGCAGGACTGTTTCAAGTGTGAGGTAGGGCTGAAAGCTGCTGGTCAGTTGATGTCCCAAAATACAGAAAAGGAATAAATGAACTCAAGTGACAGGCATTTTTACAAGGGTAGTTGCAAACAGTGGCAGCACATCTCCATGCACACGTAGAGCAGCACAGTGCCTTTGGAATATGGCAGATATGTAAATGTGCCTTGAAATGAATTCTTAATTGAACGATTCATAAAGAAATGAGGAGTGAGCACACCCAAACTTAACCCCCTGCCTATCATTACCTAATTGATGCAATCTCTCCTTCTGCCTGCAAGCCATCCCCCAGCAGATCACAGTTCCCCGTGTTAGCATCCCTGTCAGAGAACATTGTTCTGATGGACACACCAGTGGCATTTTCAGATGACACAAGCAATGGCAATAAGCAGGACCAAGGGGCAGTACAGTCAAAGGAGAAGTGCAAGAGAGAAAAGATATGGTCCAGATGTGCTGATTATGATTAAAATTTATAAAGAGAGTTAGTTATCTTAAGGAGGAAAGGAGATTTCTCCTAAGAGTCTGAGTTGAATGACTCAGCCCTATAGGGCTCCCTCCCACCCCACAGTCTGTTACAACAGGGAAAATCTGTGTCCCACTGGGGCAAACAGGGTGGATTTAAGAGTCAGTTGGCACAAAACCCATCAGAGGGGGGGCAGCCACTCCCTGCAGGGCAGAGAAACAGCTTTCAGGTGGGCAGGAAAGCTAGAGCAGAGAGGAAAGAGCCAGAGTAGATGAGTAAATCTTGATGACTTATCATCCAAGTCATTTGTAGTCATGGGCTTACTAACAGATATGAAGTAGGATTGTGAAAAACAGTTATTTTCGTCAGCTTGATGCAGAGTTGAGGAAGGGCTTCATTTTTCTCTTTACTGTGCTGGAGAGATGGAAACTTTTTTTAAAAAAAGAAACAAAACAAACAAACAAACAAAAACCCACAAGAAAACAGAAAGCTGTTTTGCTTGGAATCCTTTGCAGAATGCACAGTGTATGTTTGTCCAGCTTCCATCAGTTGGAGACTCTGGTGGAACGGCCTTCACAGACAGCCTTATGTTTCAATACACTCAGATCCAGACTTTTAAATTAGAGATTGACCCTGGCTATAGGTCACAGCCAGCACTGTGAGCCAGCTACAGGCTTTGGATCTGACTCTAAAGTGATTACAGTGAGTTGAATCAACTAACTTTTTTCTCTCAGGTTCATACTTGGAGTAACAACTTCAGATGAGAGGGTAAGGGAGAATCATGTGCCATTAAGGCACTTGTGCTGTATTTAAAACAGCCCAGTGAAGGACTGGAAGCCCTACTGTGCTGAGTGCTGGACAAGCATGCAGCACAGCCTCTTGCTCCAGATTTTAGTAGGCAAATTTATGAATAGACACAGAATGTGGGTTGATTTTTCACCCACAAATAGCCAAAGGGAGCTGAGAGGATCTGGGAAGTGGAATTCCTAACTAAATGAACAAAGTTAAGTGTGGCAGAAATTGACCACAATTAGGTAATAGTGAGAGAAGGGAGTTATTTTTTTTTTACATTATAACGCTGCACAAAAGCATTTTTGCTCCTTTGATGACTGTATTGTCCTTATTATCGTTCCACAGCCTTCACTCTGGTAGCTCATTACATCCACTCATTTCACCTTGGCTTAATTTAAGGATGTTCAAAACAACCAGGATGCTAGTGATGAGTTCCTGGCTGGGACTGCAGGTACAAACAAATCACTAAGTAGAAAATGTCATCTGATAGAAAGAAAACTTTTCTGTGGGAACAATGAAAGGAAAATTTTGGCCTCTTATTTTCAAAAGGAATTGGAGGCTAATCCAAATGTGTAGGTTGACCTCAAGCAAATTGCTTTGCTTTGGGGTGTTCTGTGGTGCAGCCAGTGTTGGTTTTGTCATTCTGAGTCAAACCAAACTTGGCAGGTGGAATTTCTCCACAAAACTGGAGTTCAAATACCTCCCTGTCCTGCTCCTGACACAAGGTAACAATCCTGTCTTTTGGCCATGAGGAAACCTCATGGGATAAGAAGACCTAGGCTTGAGTGCTGTGTGGTTGGGACACAACAACTTTGCCCTGGGCATCCAGCACTGAGCTACATTAGTACAGCTTAAGACACCCTAATGGGCTGTGTCTTGGCTTTGCCAGAGCTGCCTTTGGTCTCTCTCTAGCCTGGGGCAAGCGGCCTTACCTCTGGGCCTCCAGCAGGAGAGTCCCTTCCTTCCCAGAAGGAGACCTGGATGATGCTTGGAAAGGCTAACATAAAAGCTATGAGGGCTACCCTATTTCCCACTCCACACACTAAGACGTGTATGGAAATTACTCAAAGAATAAAACCTGCTAAGTAGCCTCATTAACCTTTTCTTTGGGGAGTTTACTGTAAAAGGGTAGGCTTTGGACCTTAATTTACTGGGAAGTGCAGTAATGTAATTAGCTAGACTGATAACAAGCTGAGCTGTGTGAATTCTTCAAAGGAGAGGAGGAATTTGCCAGACAAAGAGAAAAGGAAAAGAGGGGGAAAAATAACGTTTCCTTTGCCAATAATTATTTTTTTCAAAATATTAGTGGTATAAAATTATAGAAGATTTTTTTGATCAGAGGCAATGTTATTCTCAAATCTTTCCATATTTAAAGAGGACACAATCTCTATAATACTATAATTATTTAAAAAAAATAAAAATAATGCGTATTTTGAAACAAGGTATTTTGATTTTTTCTTTCCTAAGAAGCATCTCTCCTGCCCTGATTTCTTCCTCTTTTGGTGAAAACAGCTCAAAAACAGCTTGGGGAAACTCGTCCCAACACCATTTGCTTGCTGTGCAGCTGAGGCCAAGCTCTGCCTGTGCCTGACCCTCCCCACTACCTGCAAGGCACCACAGGGCTCTTCTCAAAACCAAATCTTGTTGATGGTCCAAGCAGCCTTTTTGCTTGTCACTGCCATCCCCCCTCACAAAAGCTTTGCTGAGGGCCATGTGAAGCTCTGGCTGCTTGAACCTCATGAGGTTCAGCCATGGCCATCCCTGGGGAGTGGGCTGCCCATGCCTTGTGGGCCCAGCTGTCCTGGCAGCCAACACAGGCTTTGAGGGCTTGTGAAGACCTTTCACAGCATGAAATTAAGAATGTATGTCACTAGATGGCTCTATCTGCTTTCACTAAATGCACATGGTTTTCTTTTTATGGCCCCATATAAGCAGCAGCCCTACAGCTCTGCACTAGTGGGGTGGAAAAAAAATCACCTGTTTTTTTGTGATGGTTTTCATTATCATCTTGCTAACATCCCTGAATAAAATGAACATGGTAGGAGAAACCTCATGGTTTGAGATTTGTATGAGATTGTCACCTCTGGGACAAATTCTGGCTTTTCACCGCAGACTCCTTCAGCAGGTATTGCACTCCAGCCTCTGTGCAGATTTGAACTAAAAAGGGATGAATTTGGCTGGCTGCTGAGTTTTTAACTTGGGTGCAAACTGGTGAAGAGCCAGGAACTTCCTTTTCTTTGTCCTTCATTAGGCAGAAGCCAGCACACACCTAAGATTACTCAAGTTGGTGGGACGATGTTTTCCAGACTCCTTGTTCACCTCCGGCCACCCTCAGGGTCACCTGGCCCCTGCCCAAGGGATGCTGCACCCATGCCAGCAGCTGCCATCCCATCAACACTCAACATGTGGGACCAGCTTCTGTGCTGCAACTTCTTGAGGGCTGCAGTGTTAAGGCACAAATTTACTTTTTGAAGATGTTCCTCAGGGACAGGGAGCTCACTGCCACAGCCCGGGCACAGCAGCCCGGGGAAGGTTTGGGGCAATGGGGACCATGAGGTTTGCAGGGAAGCCATCGTATTGTTTAGCCCATAATGGCAGGGGGCACTCTCCTGGGATTTTGGCTTGTGTGAGGTGGAGCAGGCAGGCAGCTGTGCTGGCTGGAGCAGAGCCTGCAGCTCTGCCCACGTTGGTGTTTAAAGGAGGGGAGGTTGCTACAGGAATATGCGCAGGAAGAGCACAGGGGAGCTGGATGGGACAGCACACCCTGGCTGTGCAGAGGGCACTGAAGCCCTCTGGATGCCTGCAGCCTCAAACCTTTATGCTTAAAGCCACATTTTCAGGTTTTGCATGTCTCTTAGTAACTAAAAAGCTACCGTGGGTCTGAATCTGGAAAAGAAAAAGTATCAGATTGTTCCTTTCCCCAGAAGAAAAACTATATTGAAAAAAAAATACAATATATTCAGGGGCTCCACTGGCAGTATTGCCTTAAGGCTGAGTATTTTATCAGCTGCCAGATCTCTCCAGTGTATTTGAGAGATGTTTGAAGCAAAATTCCTGCCTGGAAAAAGTTACTATCTGAGAATATAATCCAAAGCCATGAAAGACTAGGAGCATCTTTCCACTGATTTCAAAAGGATTTGAGGCCCTGGGGAACGAGTCTGGCATCTCTTCCTCATATCAGCAGCCTCTGCACTTCAAGGAAACAACCCGTGTAATAACAACTACTTGCAGAAGCATTTGCAAGATCACAACTTCAGCAGCACAAATGATACCAGCGGAGAGGCTAGTGACCACGGTGGGAAAGGAGGCCAATTTGCTTGGTTAGTCATTTGATACAAGTGTTGCTATCTAACACATTACTGACAGAATAATAATTCTGTCTGATGAAGCAGAAATTACTACAATAACACCACTAAAATAACCATCCCTCCTAGCCATTGCTGCCAGGAGAGGATGGGTGAAATTGCATTTCTCTTTCTTCCAAGTGAACAGACTACATGCTGGAGAAGTGCCTTGTGAGGCTCATCAGGAGAGGAAGGACTTGTATGGCTACATATGGCAGCTTCTGTTGCAACCTGCCTTTGGAGGATGTCTTGGTTTTATGGCCCCAGATAGCTGCAGGCATGATTTTGCACCTGCAGTTTTGGTCAGATAGCTAACTACTGTCTTTACTGACCCATGTAATGTGATGCCTAGAGAGGCCAGTGCTGCGAGCACAAATAGTTGTGACTGATTAGGAAAGGCACCATTTGCAGGGCAGACACAATGCTGGGTGTTTTGTCCCTTCTGAAATTCGGCTCTGCTGTGAGCCAGGAAGGACTGATAACCCCATCAGCATCCTTCAGGCAGGCAGCTCCTTCCTGGAGTTGTCCTGGGGGACTGAGACTTTGCTCCCTTCAAGGGACTACAGTGAAATGGTGAATCAGGGCTGGTTTGTGTTAACCTGGTCTTGTCTGATCCTGTCCAACAGCTGGGTGAGCTGAATGCTTGAGTAAGTAAATCCCTCAGGGCAAAGACAGTGAGGCAGGGGCAGGAACTGGGGCAGGAGGTGTTTTCCAGGAGAGAGGTCCCCCACATAGGGGCTGTGCCCAAGCCTTCCTTGCCCCCATTGCATCTGGAAAGGGCTTTGGTGGATCCAGCTCACATGAGTGCTCACACAGTCAGGTTTCTCTTCTTGTCATGCAAGCCATGGGAGACAGGTAGAGATACAAGACCCAGGCAGTGATATTAACTGGCTTCAAATAGTGTAAGGAACCTGGGACCAGGCTCTAATTCGGCTTGTATAACATGCAGGAAATTTTATTTAAAATAGGCAGGTCAGGATAGCCGATGGGAGGGTTGATGGGGAGAAGAGGGCTCTGGGCACTGCTTGGCACAGCTCTGCTATGTAACTTCACCATCACTCACAGCCTGTGTCTCCTGCAGGCAGGAGAAAAAAATCACGTAATGCAGATTTCTTCTATTTCCTCCCTTGGAGGATCAGCCTACTGAGAGATTCATTCAAATCCACTATAGCAGAGACAGAAAAACATCACCTGACCAGAAAATGCTCTTATGGAGAACAAGTCTTTGATAGCTTTACATGCTTCTTGAACACAGGGAAAGCCAGTCAATAAAGTTCCTTGTGGCCTAAAAGCAGAAACATCTGTTGGATGCAGCTTGCTAGGCTGAATATAGCAGCAGGAAAGCCCAACTGATTAACTCCATCCTCTTCCTAACATGTTTTTGTGGTTCCCAGAAATCCCTAGAAAGGGCTCCTGAGGACACTGCCACCATTACAGGCCAGCTATAATTCTGTAAACAGAGAGATCAAGGAAACCTTACCCTAACTGCAGTTCACCTCTGGCATCCAGTTTGCATAATTCACACGTGCTTCATCTGCTCTCCCTTAGACATGGGACAAGCTTGCAATTTGGGAAAAGAGGAAAAGCCCATGCCCTGGTGAAGAAGAGAAAAAAGCCATTATTGTTGCAAGAAGGAAAAGTGAGTGGGAGGGTTTGGGTCCATATAACCTTGCAAGTAGTCTAGAGCTGGGAAAAATGGCAGGGATTATTAGAGCAGTAATATAGTAGATGCAGAAAGCACTGCCACTGATCATTCTCAATGCAAGTCTCCATCAGGGCCCTTCTCCCAGCCCCACCCTTCTCATCCACATTCATCTCAACAAGGAAAGCAGCCAGCTTTCTGGGGTTTTCTCTCAATTGCTTTTTGCATTTTGGTCTTCTTTCATTTCTGTTTATAGTAACTGCACAGGGTGAAAATGCTTAAGAGCAACAGCCTTTTCTAGCCCCCCCCCCCCCCCCCCCCCCCGCATCAGCTTTTGTCAAGATGTGATGTGACTGGACAGGGTGGCAGATAATCATGACAACAGGACAGGGGGACAGACCACCTCTGCTATGGGATCCTGGGCAGCAGAGACAAGTCCATCTGGTCTGCACATGCCTGAATTTTGAGGCAGGTAGTTGGAAGCAGGCAGCAGAAGCTGGTGTCTGACTCTAACCAGCACCACACAAACCCATCCTCTCCCTGGGCAACACAGGGACTTAAACCAAAACTGCCTGGAAAGACTTTGCCCCAGGACGCAACCTGGCACCTGCAAAACCCATGTGTTGATTCTTGGAGAGGCAGCAGAGCCCTGTCCCCCAAAACCCCAGAAGAGCTGCTCTGTGGATGGACCCAGAATTTTGGATCTCCTCAAAAGTGGCTCTCCTCTGGCATGTCAGAGGACTCTGCACCAGGCAGCAACAGGGGTTTGTGTCTGGCACATAGATCCATGGAAGAATTTTGGCTGGAGAGTTAAGACTGTTAAGTCCAACCATTAACACAGCACTGCCAAGACCACCACTAAACCATGTCCCTGAACACTGCACTTAAGCATCTTTTAAATATCTCCAGGGAGGGTGACTCCCCCACCTCCCTGGGCAGTCTGTTCCAGTGCCTGACAACCTTTATAGTGAAGAAATTTTTCCTAATATCCAATCTAAACCTTTTCTGGCACAACTTGAGGCCGTTTCCTCTCGTCCTATCGCACGTTACTTGGGAGTAGGGACCGACCTCCCCCTGGGTACAACCATCTCTCAGGTAGTTGTAGAGGGCGACAAATTCTGCCTTCCCACAGCCTCTTTTTGAAGGTCCCTCCCCACCTGGAAATCACAGAATGTTTGGGCTGGAAGGGACCTTTAACGGCCCAACACCCCGCAGTGAGCAGGGACCTCTTTAGCTAGACCAGGTTGCTCAGAGACCCATCAAGCCTCACCCTGAATGTTTCACCACCCGCAGCGAATCGCCCGGGCGGCCCCGCGCCCGCCCCCCCCGCCGCGGGGACGCGCAGCCGCCGCGGGGACGCGCAGCCGCCGCGGGGACGCGCAGCCGCCGCGGGGACGCGCAGCCGCCGCGGGGACGCGCAGCCGCCGCGGTCCGCTCCGCTCCCCGCGCATGCCCGTGCCCGGCCCCGCCCCGGGGCCGCGCTGCCGGCCGGGACGGGCCGCGGCGTTCCCGCTCGGGGCGGGCTGCGGGGCTCCCGCATGGTCGGGGAATGTGCGGAGGGCAGCGCGCGGGACAGCGGGGCAGCAGCCGACGGGGGCGGGAGGGTGGTCCCCGCCCGCGCTTTCATCTGCTCCTTCCCGGACTGTGAGGCCGTCTTCTCCAAGGCCTGGAAGCTGGACGCGCACCTCTGCCGGCACACGGGCGAGGTGAGCCGGGCGGCCGGGGCGGGGTTTCCGCTGGGGCCGCCCCGTCGGCGGGGCAGGGAGGTTATGCGTGGCGAAGGAGCCCGGCGGGCCGGGCCGGGGCCGGTGGCCTCGGGGGATCGGGCAGCCTGCCTGGGGCACCCCTGGCACCGCGGGGGGCTGGTGGGTTGTGTCTGAAACACCGCTGGGTCTCCCCGCTGGAGGCAGCCCGACCGGCCGAGCCCTCGAAGGGGCGGTTCGTCGTGCCTGGACACCGCTCTCGCTGTCCCTCTCTTCCAGAGGCCGTATGTTTGCGAGTACGAAGGCTGCGGTAAAAGCTTCACGAGAGATTTCCACCGCGCTCGACACCTTCTCACGCACACAGGGGAAAAGCCGTTCGAGTAAGGGCCGAATTCTTTACTTCTCAAAATGGGTGACGCTTGTCGCTGTGGAAAGGGAGAGGAGTTAAAACTGGTGCGCGGGTGGTGAGGAGCGTCGCTAGCCCCGGCGTGCCGAGTGCTGCCGGAACAGCGTGCACACAGGGTAGGGTGTGGGGAACCTCCTCAGCCTCCGCCCTCCTGACTGGTAGTGATCTGGGCAGATCCCTAGAATACAGAATTAAAATAAGGAAGGGCAGCTATCTCCTATTACCAAGTCCTTAATAGCTACGTGTCATGGATTAGGGAATAGGAAAAGATATTTAATTAAAAATATCTTCTGTTACATTTTCATGTGGCTTTTGATTGTAACTTAGCTTCTTGTTTCTGGTTTTGAAGCAAATTTTTATATTTGGGTTGTGAGTTTTGGTTATTCTTTGCGTACTCCTCTTGTCCAATGATTTCTGTACCTGGTTAGAGAACAAGTCATGGAGAGTGATAATAAAAAATGCAGTTCATTTGCAGGTGCCCAGCTGATGGTTGCAACCAGAAATGTGGAACAAAATCCAACTTGAAAAAGCACATTCAGCGCAAGCATGAAAATCAGCAAAAGCAATATGTGGTGAGTAACTACCTTTGATACTGTAAAGTGGAGGCTAAACAAGCTCCTTTCTGTGTATCTAGTGAAATACTTCAACTTGTTATTGTATGAGTTCAAATACCGTGATTGGGATTTCACCAGACACATGTGGACTGGGCTTCTAACGATAACATCATTTCCTAAATAGTGCGACTTTGAAGGCTGCAACAAGTCTTTCAGGAAACATCAGCAACTGAAAGTTCATCAATGTCACCACACCAATGAACCTCCCTTCAAGTAGGTGGAAAATTTTAATGATGAACTTACAATTCCATTTAAACACTGTAGATGAAAACAGATGCCTTTTCTCAACTTCTTCCTTGATGTGGCTTTTTTTTTTTTTTAAATGGCATGAGTTTGTAGTTCTGGCTGCAAATACATTTCATGTACTAGTCCTTTGTTCAGAAGTCTCTCTTGAGCAGCAGTCTTGGTGCTCTGTAACTTAAACATTCCAGATGTTTGCTTAGAATTTATTACAGGTTCACAGGAAAAATTTTTCACAAAAATTTTTTCACAAAAAGCCCAGTTTTGAGCTCACACATTCTGAAAGGCAAGCCTAAGAACTTGTACAGTAAAAAAATGCAGCTACCTTGGCTTTCCAGTAAAAAGCAGTGACTTGGCTAAGGCTGAAGTGAGTAGTAGCTTAAAAAAAGAGGCGAGAGGCTTGGACACTAATCTGAGAAGCTGTGCATTGCAACTCCCTGATTTGCGTGACACATCAGTATAGATCTGATGAAAGCAAAGTTTGGTTTTGTATTTCTTGCAGGTGGAGCACACTTTGCAAGAGTGTTCCACTTTAGTGGAGTGCACAAGGAGGGCTGGGTAACAGGCACAAAATACTGTTAGTGTCCTGCTGCTGCTTTGGCTGCTAGACCTGTACAAGCCACTTAAACCTTCCACTTTGTATCTCTGATGTTTGAAGAGCCTACTGTGTATGGATGATCTGAGCTTTAGCTAAAGCTTAACTTAGTCTATAAGCATCTATGCTGTATGAAATCATGCTATAATTTTAACTCTCAAGAGGATCAGAGTCTTCTATTAGAAACATCTTAAGGAATTTACTTTTACAGGGTGGTAGGGGGACACAACAAATCTCTAGGCAGGGGGAAAGTTTGATTATTTTAATGTTTCTTGACTTAAAGAGCAAAAAATATGCAGATGCAGTGAAAGACAGTAAACTGGTGTACTTTGTACCTAGATGTAATCATGAAGGATGTGGGAAGTGTTTTTCTACTCCAAGTCAACTTAAGAGGCATGAGAAGGTACATGAAGGTAATGCAGTTTTTGTTTCTGCTTCAGTTATGTTTTAGCAAATTGAAAAGGAGTTGTTGTGGTACAGCAGGAATACATGACAGACATGGAAGTCTTCTGGGCCAAGTGATCCAGGAAAAACAAGAACGCCAGTTTTGAATAGTCAAAAGGGATACAGTTGCAAGACAGTGCAACGTTCAGTTACCATGTACTTGTGGCAGGCTGAACAGAGCTCAGGATTCCTTCTTAGTGTGCTTCCTTGTCAATAATCCATCTTCTGAAGATGGGCTATTGGTTCAGGCAATAGCCAAGACCTCCAGAGGCTAGGATCAGCTGCCAGTTCCACCACAGTTTTCTTATGAAGCCTTGGCAAAACCATGTAAGTTTGCATTTTTACAGGTGTTAATGTGCCTGTGTGAAAGGTAGATCAGGAGGGGTGTATGTTTGGGCTAATCCTGCTACACTCCTATCCATTCTTTCAGTACTATTGATAGCTAACCTGCTTTACAGTGCTAGAATAAAACAGAACCAAAACTAAACAAACCTGAGGGACTAGAAAAAGTATCCAGAAAATTGTGATTTGTACTGCATTCCTTTCTTAAGACAGAGACTGGTTCGTAGTTGTTTGACCTTTCTAGTCATGGGATTTAAATAGTATTGACTTTCTGTGGTTCATTTAAAAACTATCCTGGCTGCTTGATAAAATGGTAGAGTCTCTTTAGACTTGATGGAATATTACTGTATGGCCAAGATCTTGTTTTTTTAATATGTAATACAAATATTGTTGTAGAAATAACATATATAATTACAGTTATTTTCATTTATTTGGGTGAAAGTGTATGGCTGCTGAGGAAGTAGTTTTACTGAAGCAAGGAGAGGTAGAGTTTCATAAAACCATTTAGGTTGGAATGGACCTCTGGAAGTCATCTGGTCCAACTCAGCTCAAGGTGAGGTCAGTTAGACCAGGTTGATGAGGGTTGCATCCAGTCAAGTTCTGAATGTTTCCAGGAGCAGGATTCCATAGCCTCTCTAGACAACTTATGTCAGTGATACAAGGTTTCTTCTTTAAACCTTTTAGAATTTTCTCATGTTGTAATTTGTGTTTGCCTCAAGTCCCATCAGGATGCAGTAAGGGTGGAGAGGAGCAATACTGGCCCTTAATTTTTAAATGCTATAAGAGGAGTTCCTCCTTGTAAAACTGGACTGTGTTTGCCAGAACCTTTCTGATTGTAAACATCTGTCCTGTCCAACAGGCTACGCGTGTCAGAAAGAAAACTGCTCGTATACTGGAAAAACTTGGACAGAGCTTCTGAAGCACAATAAAGAAAGTCATCCAGGTAAAATTCAAATGCTTTAGCAAGTGAAACTTAACTTCTGATACAAATAGGAAACAAACTGCTAATCTGAAGAGGAGTCCTTGCTGAGTTAGTTCATCAACTTCTCACTGTGTCTAGACAAACCTGTTCACTAACACTGTATTGGTAACACGATTATCACTCTGGCTAGACCTTTAACTCAGAATACTACTCATCATACTAACTTTGCTTTGTGAACCAGTTAACAAGAAATTGTGTAAGGTAGGATTTCAGATCTGGATAACTCATTCTGCATTATTTTCTTCCAGTTCCTTGCACTTCATGTGAGTTTTGGCATTGTTCTAGAAGACTATTAGGGTTTGGTTCTGAGGTCCTGTCAGAAGCTGTTAATTTATACTCTGCCTTGTCTCCCACTCAGAGCCACTAGTTTGCAGCGAGTGTTACAAAACTTTTAAAAGGAAAGATTACCTCAAGCAGCATAAAAAAACACATGTGGTAGAGAGGGAAGTCTTCCGATGCCCAAGAGACGGATGTGGAAGAACTTACACAACTGTATTTAACCTTCAAAGCCATATTCTCTCCTTTCATGAGGAGAAAAAACCATTCTCTTGTGATTATCCAGGCTGTGGAAGAGTGTTTGCAATGAAGGTATGTATTTTTTATATTGTCCTGATGTGAATCACACCGTTTGAAATGCTAAATATAACCTTGTTTCTTTTTCCTGCTCTTTGTAACTGTAGCAGAGCCTAGCAAGGCACGCAATTGTTCATGATCCTGAAAAGAGAAAGCTGAACTTGAAAGTAAGTTACACTCTTGAAAAAGTCCTCTCCACTATGCCCTGTCACTTCAGAGGAGGGTAAAAATTAAGTGGTTGAGAATGTAACTTCAAGCAGGAAAACAGGCCAGTTGTCTACTTAATTTGGGAGATTCTTAATTCCTGAAGCTCCTTTAAATAATGCAGTGCTGGCCTACTAATTGATTTCTTCTCCTTCCCCCCCTCAGTAGTCTTTGCTCCATTTATGTGTTAAGTTGCTTATTCTGGATTTATTTCTGCCAGGCAAAGCGTTCCCGTCCCAAGAGGAGCTTGGCCTCTCGTCTGAGTGGCTACATTCCTCCTAAAACACAGACAAGAAGGGATGTGGTGGTGACAGAAAGCAAGATAATAGGCAAGCGCAAGGAAAATGAAATACCAGCTGTTGAAATTCTGACTCTGCAGTAGAGGTTAACTGAGACAACTTTCTTCATGGAATAAGCAGTGCAAAGATCAACATGAACTTATATTAAGTTTATAGTATTTTATTTTCATGAGACATTGTTTACAGCTTTTCATAAAATCAATGAGGCAACTCACTTGACTTCAGATCTTCATTTTCTTTCTTTGCTGTACTGGTTTTCTGTTTTTCCATTTTCTGGGATGCTTTCAACTCTTTTTCAGACATGTGTCTCAAAATACAGGTACTTACTCCTTCTCTGGTAATTTTTGGCTTGGAAAGGTAAGTGGCTTTCTCGGAGACAGTCTCTAAAATCTGATCAAAAAGCACGAACTGAAAAGAAGGAGAAAAACAGGAACTAAAGGCACAAACACAGGTAGATAAATATTTCAGGCTGTTCTGTAGTGACACTTATTTTCTGCTTGTGGTGTAGCTATTAGCTGAAACCAGCTAGTTGTTAGTCCTGGGTTGAGCAGCTTAGTTTGTCCTTTCCTAGCTCTTTACTCATAAACAGGTTTAGAAAATTCACCCTTGGCATCAAGCCATTTCCTAACATGTAGGTTGACTTCCTGACTCATCCTGTTTTGCTCTCTAAAGTTATCCATGAAAGTGATGGCAACTGCATCTGTCTCCTCCCCACCCTCCTCTTCCACTAGATCTGAGCATATTATTATGGGGCTTTCCTCTCCAGGGGCAGTATTGTTCTAAGGTTAGCAGAAAGTGATAGTAACGAATTGTGCATTCATATAAGAAACTGAACTCTTTAAGTTAATAATTAAGCTTGTAAATTTAAAGACAACCCTAATCTAGAATGTATCAGGAAATGTTCTGCTCCCTCTCATATCCAGTTCCTTCTCTTGCTACCCTTTCCTAGTCAACTCAGTTCCTTTTGGATTAAGTGGTATCACAATTTTTTTTCAGCAATTTAGTAGACAGAATCATCAAAGAAACCTAATTCATTACATGCATAAAAGGAAAAAAAAAAACCACAAAAATCTTACATGGAATCTTTGTCATTTGCACAAATGGGTTTTTAATAATGAATACAAGTCTCAAGGCCCTGTAATTATACTGTAAGTTGCCACCAGCTCCCCAACATTTTTACAGGTTTACTTTGCCAGTCTTGGAACATCATTACAGTAGTTTTCCACACAGCAGTGGAAAACTAACCTTAGCCACAGTTGTACAAATGCATCTTCAGAAGCACAGTTTGGTTATTGAAATCATATAGCAGAATTTTTTTAAACCTTACTGTTAGAACTCTTCAATGAGTGAGCTGGCTTAAGGCATAGACAGGAAAATTTCACCAGCCCAGTTAATAAGGTGGGGCAGTTAATAAGCTTCTGCTGGGGCAACCATTACTTTAATGGGACCTAGACCTTTGTTTTGTGGCAGTACTGAGTAGGGGAAGTTAATACAAGCACAGCTATTTAATTAAACTGATTGGTCCAACTTCCAAGGAATCCACTTACCATGTCTGTATTGCTATCTTTTGCTTGCCGGATGGTAATTTTAACATGGTATTTCTTTTCAATCCACTGTGCTATCTGTTTAGTCTTGGTTTCTAAGTCATTCTTGGCAATAGCTGAAGAAAAGGATAACTCCTTCTGAACCATTCCTGTTTAAAACAGAACTAAAACTGTTGGCTTAACATCTGACCAAGTTGTATCAGTTCCTCTCTTTCAACAGTCTATGATGCTTTGCCTGCCCAGCTCCCTTCCCTCATGCTGCTGTCTCATACACAGAGCATCACAGTGTCACAGTCTCAGCATGCACCAGTCTCACCTTAGAAGGTGGCTGCTTGATTTCTCTCACTGCCATGATTGGGAGACTGCGTGCATGTTTGAGGCTTGCAGGGAAGTGTCTTCAGGGTCAGAGGCTTAGAGTATTTTTATTTTAATTACAGTTTTGTTCACAACACCCACAATGCAGGTCCATCAAAAATAAACAGGGAAGCACTGCATCTGGAATTACAGACTTGGTGTGCAAATTCCTGCATTCTGCACATAATGTAGCTTAATGTAGAAGCTCTGAAGTTAGATAGCTCTTCACCTTGAGCCCAGTTGCCTCAATGGTGAAATGCTATATTAAACTGGAAGTATGATGCCTTGTAATGTATTTGAATAACTTGTGCTCTCTTCCCCCTTAAAAGATTGTCTAAAGTAGTTAAAATTTGAATAATGTTTTTGCAGTTTCTTGAACAGAAAAACTTGCAACCACAATTGTGCTGCTCTCTAAAATCAGAACTCTACCCAAGGCACAGATACCTTTGTTAGCCTGAGGGTAAGAAAAGAGGATACAAGGTCAGATGCCTTTTCTAAAACCTCTTTGCCAAACTCAGTTTGTTAAACTCCTGGAGTAGGCTGACTTAAAAAACAACACAAACCATGGAAAAGTATTCAATAATGAAAAAAACTGTAGAAGAAATAGGTTCAGACTTTGTCATATAGCAGCAAGCTAGGAATAGAATATTTCATGACTACTGGTGACTAAATTATGTATTGGTGTATCTGGTGTTCAGTTTGTAAAAAATGCCAGTCACTTCATGCCTTAGTAAAAACAGAAATTCAGTGAGTCTTATGGAACCAGAGTCTAGTTATACTCACTTTAATAAGATTTTTTTTAAAGCCAGAAGATACAAAAATAGTAAATCCCAAGAAGGCAATAGAAGGCTTCTCTGTGAAAGAAGACTAGAATAATCCAAAATTTTATTTTCACCACTGAAAATCCTTAATAGCGTGGACTGCAGTGACACTGATTTGGATTTACACAAATGCAAGTAAGAGGATTTAATCTCCTGAAACCACTTTTAATGCAGCATTTTCCAAAGTACTCAGTGTTGCAGTGTAAACAACATACATACCTGGTTTTGGACTTCCTTTTTTCTTCTCTGCCCGTTTAAGCTGTTCTTCGTGAATCTGCTGCCCAGTCATTAGTCTGTATACAGGAGGTTCTACATTCTCATGAAGGAGAACTAGTTTCAGGTCATGTTG
The DNA here is from genome assembly GCF_020740795.1 of Apus apus. Taxonomy (NCBI): domain Eukaryota; kingdom Metazoa; phylum Chordata; class Aves; order Apodiformes; family Apodidae; genus Apus; species Apus apus. Next base: position 21,243,919 of record NC_067282.1, read on the forward strand.
ATCCATAAGTTTGAGTGCCTCTGCTCGGTGCATGTTTCCTAAGCTCTCTCCATCCTGGTTGATTACGTGCAAAATCCGGTAGGGAATTCGTCGCCCCACGCTTCCAAATGTTGCTTTCTTTTTTGGCTCTGTGTGAGATTTTTCAGCTGTACAAAATGGCTGAGTAAGTCCAAACACAGCTGACTTTCTAGGGTCAGGTACCACCATCCAGAATGGAGAAAAGGGCCTCTTTTGTGGTGTTTGTGTCAGAAGAGTACCAAAGAATCTTTTTGCATGTCTATTCTCATTTCTAGTTGCTTGACATAAAAGTTTCATCATGCAAAAGGCAGTCATTCTGAGGAAGCAGGGAAGAAGAAAAAACAAGTCACTCCCATCAGTAAGAGTCATCTAGTTATATTAGAAAGACTTGACTCCAGCTCAGTAAACCCTAGTCCATAAAACTACTGTTTCAAAAAGATGCATAGTGTTACTCCACAGAATGAGCAATCAAGTCACAGAGGGCTTTAACCCAGAGAGGAAATCTGACAGAGGAACAAGAGTTATGAAGAGTTGATGTTATCTTCAGTATTTTAGAATTTGAGCCTGGACTTTTTCAAAGAATCCAAAACTTCCAGTTCACTCATATGCCTAAGATCCCAACTTGCAAATTAAAATTTAAATAGTTACAGACATCTATCCTGGCATGGTACTTATCAAGCTACAGACTTTCAAAACAAACTTCAACATATGCCAGTGCTTGAAATTTGAGGACTAGAGAAACCGAAATTGCTTCCATTCTATTTTTTCCCCACTCCTCCTTGGTTCATGGAATCCCCCTGTCAATTTTAGTGCACTTAACAGTTACTTGCATTTTCTTCAAAACTTTAGAAATCAGCCAATTTTTAACAGCTGCAAATACTTTACAGGTGAAGAGCATACTGAAGTATTATCTGCAGTTTGGGTATTCCATATTTAAAAAGCAGCAAGTACAGGGAAAGCCAAAGATTATACTGGAAATGAAAAATGTGCCATAGCAGAGGAGTTGCCAAGAGTGTGACTTATTTTGCCTATGAAGGAATGTGATTCTACTCTATAATCTATATATGCATACATATATATATATATGGAGTCAGAATTGTTTTGGTTGGAAAAGACCTTCAAGATCATCAGGTCCAACCATTAACCCAGCACTGCCCAGCCCTAAGCACCACAACTACACATCTTTTAAATGTCTCCAAAGATGGTGACCACCACTTATTTCCCTGGGCAGGCTGTTCCAGAGCTTCAGTGTATGTGCAAACAAGTATCCATGTACCTGCATATACATGAAGGTACCAACAAGCAGCAAGGATAAGAACTATTTACAATTCTATATAAGCAGTCTTGGCCCATAAACAAGTGAAACTGCCTCCCTATGAACAAGCTTAGGCTAAAAATGGGGACTAAACACCAATTGCCAACACACAAATATCTTTGCACCTCATCGGTGCAGTCACCCAAAACCCAAGAAGTCCTTATTTTTAAAATGGTTTCATAAAGCTGCTGCAGATTGTGCACTGCAGACTTACAGACTGTAATCTTAAGTATTATCCCTGGTGCATTACAGAAGACTGTAATTAAGTTTACCTGGCATTCAGAGGAGCCTGGCTTGCCTTTGTCAGTTACTGACTTCCAAAACTAAGTAACAGTATTACAGCAATAGAATAAGTCTATTTTAAAGAAATGTTAAGTCTTGCTCTGCTAAATACAAGGTTTTCCCTTTATTCTCCTTCATTCTCTGTTGCTATTTAAACCTAAGATATCCTGCCTTAACTGTATGAGAAAGAAAACGACCCTTTTTATAGAAAACGACCCTTTTTATAGAAAACTTAAGTCACACGAGCGTGTTTGGCTGTCTGCGCCTCCCCCAGCGACACGGCCCGTGCTGGCAGGGCCGCGGGTCTGGGCTGAGCACAGAGCGGGACCCGCAGCCCCAGCAGCTGCTCCGCACTCGCCATGTACCCCCGCATCGAGTCACACGTATGCGTGATTCTCCCGATCCCACTCATGCGTATATACTTCCAGCTCCACCCACGAGTGCGGGGAGATGTTTTGCACCTTGCAGGTGCTGCTGCCCGGGGTTCTCCTGCGCTGCCTCACGTCGACGCGGGCTGAGAAGACGCGGGTTTCGCGTTCTGGGCGGGTCAGCGCGGGGCTGGGCTGTGCCCCTGCCCTGCTGTGTCGCTGTTCCCGGTGTGCGTGGCGGGGAGCCCGCCTGTGTCACCGTCACCGCGGCTCTCGGCGGGGCCGGCCCCGCAACCCGCTGGGCCTCCCCGGCCCGGCCCGCAGCGCCCTCCCCCGCGCCGGGCAGCTCCTCCCTCCCTACCTGCCGGCCGGGCCGGACCGGGCCGGGCCCAGCGGACCCGAGGCGAGGCGGGCCGGGCCGAGCACGGCCGGGCCAGCGTCCCCGACCCCCGCAGCAGCCGGGGAACAGCCCCAGGCCTCCGGGGGGTGGTGACTGCCCCGCCTCCCCCCTTCCTTTTCCTTCTCCTCCTCTTCCTCTTCCGCCTCCCGCCTCCCCCACCTGCTCGGGGCGGGTTCCGTACCCGGGTGTGCTCCTGCTTGTGCGGGCGCGTGCGGCACCGGCTGCGGGTGCAGCAGCGCCCGCCCGTCCCTCCCTGCCCGCACCTGCGTGTCCCGCGCCCCTCGGGGACACGCAGGCCTCCTCCTGCACGTGCTTGTGTGCGTGGAGAGTTTCTGTCTCGGGGTGGGTGCCTGCGCTTCGTGCGTTCCTCTTGCATTCCCGCGCCGACGGTGTGTCCGCCCGGTGCTGCACGCCCCGTGGCTGGGTTGTTTTCCCGGGTTGTGCCCTTCCTGGGACGTGCTGCTTGTTTTTTCCCGCACCGGGGGGCGTCAGCTGCCTGCGGGCGCGGGGACGGCTGTGGGAGGTGGTCCTGGCGGTGCCCCCTGCTCCTCCCGGCGCGGCCGTCAGCGGCTGCGCCCGTCGAGGAGGTGTCCGCTGCCCGTCGGGGCTGAGCTCCTGGGTCACCGCGGTGCGTGTCCCAGCCCCGCATCCGCCTCCCTCCAGCCGCTGTCACCGCATGGGCAGCGGCCCGGGCTGGTGTGGCACGTCGGGCTGTGTTTGCTGTGACTGCGGGGGTCAGCAGCGAGTGCCGTCAGGCTGTCCGACCGCCGGGTGGCTGCTGGGGTTTGTTACCTTCTTTGGTAGGATGCTCTGCCTTCGCAGAGCCTGCTTTGCACGCTCCCGCTTCCAATTCGGAGATGGAAAACCTTGCCCTTGAAAGAGAAGCTGGAGTTCATGTGCAAGCCCTAGGTCCCCAGGTGTAAGCAGCAGACTGGATGTGTAAAAACGCTGAACAGCCGGAGAGTTTGCAGATCTCCTGTTGTCCTGGTGGGGCAGCATGTGTGTGGAGAACGTTCTCTGAGAAGCTGAGGTGTTCGTCGATTAAGGGATGCTGTTTGGCCAGCTAGGCTGCAGCTGAGAACAACGTCGGGGCTGAAAGTGCTTGTATTCAGAATGTGAAGCCATAGGAAGCAGCTGGAGGGGAAACTTTGTCCACTGTCTTTCCTGCTTAAAAAAAATCAGGACTTCTAGGACTTCTTCACTTACTTGCTTTGGGCCACGACTAAGTGACCCCTCTTTCCTCTCTCCCTGCCCAGGAAAGGGAAATGCAGTGAAAATTTGAGCTTTTTCTTTTCCTTAAAGAAAAATTGAAAACTTTCTCTTCTTAACTGTGGTCTCAGAGTGCTCTAGTGGCCCGTGCTGGTTGTTTTGGTGCACTCATTTTGGTACACGTGCAAAGAAGTCTGTCGTTGCTTTGTGCTCCCTGTCTTCACAGAAGACATCAGATGGTAATTGTGTGCAAAATCAGGAAACTTCACTGAATCAGTTCTCGATCTAGAATTCATTCATATCACCTTATGCTCATTAAAACTCCTTGCCTGCAGTAATGAATAGAGAAAAATGCCATTAGCAGAATTAACTAAGTAGATGGTGAGCTGTATTAACAGCCTGGCTGACAGCCATAGCTTCACCTGTTCTGCACAAATGGTGCCTGTTTTTTCCATCATGCCCTTTTGTTCATTTCTTGATTTTGCTCAGGCTTTATGCCTTTACAGTTGTAAGCTCTTGGGGAACAGGGATAGCCCTCTGTTGTATCAGTAGAATTCCTGAGAAAACTGGATCTCTGTTTGGGTGCCCTTGAAACATAAATTTTTGAAGTTCTACAGCATCCAGTTGTGGAGAGTGAAATATTCCACAATAAGAAAAGGCGAAACAGACGTGTTTTTTACTGCTCTTTTCATGGTCAGGAAATCAAGTATGGAATTTAAAGAACCATGAAAGGAAGCTTTGGCAGAGCTGAAGCCTGGAGAGATTTTTTAAAAAATTTTATTTTCCTCCTCAGCTCTGCAATACACATTAGAGAAGGGCTTGTCAGTGGCCCAGCTTGCAGTTAGCTACTATGGCCTCTCTGAGAACCGTCCCTGTAAGACAGATAATTTTCAGCAGTGTTAGTAGGAGTAATAAAGCTAAATAATCCTCTTCACTGTGATAAAAACTACCTGGATGAAAGCAAGGTACTTTGGAGCATACAAGTTGCATTCCTTCTCGCTAATTCTCTTCAGTTTAAAGCTAATGTTTGTTTTGCTTCATGCATTTCTAATTAAATTTAGTGTGCCAAGAAATAGTGTAGCCTTCTTATGCTGTTTGTACTCAATTAACTTGATCTTTCTGGGGGTGCGTTGTACTCTTTCTCCTTGTCCTTTGTCTCATGTCTGTTTACACTGTAATTGTCCAGGAACCATGTTTTTATATGTGCCTGTCACAGTGGGACTGCAGTCTTAATTGTTAGAATGACACTGTAAAAATAAATGCTGTTAATAATAACTTTCTCCCTTCTATTTGCCTGATGCACATACTCTCAGTTATCTATTTGTTTTTTAATTCCTAAATCTGCATCTGTCTTTTTTTTTTTTTTTTTCCCCCATTTCACATGTAATTTCCCAAGCTGGTTAGTCAAGGTTGGTTTGTTGGTTGGTTGGTTTGTTTGTTTGTTTGTTTTTTGGGGGGGGTTTGCTTTTTTTTTGTGGTGCCAAATCACAGCCTGTTCTGTTAGACATCATGCCAAATGGTAGATAACATACACCCCAGAGAATTTAAAATGCAAATGTATGAGAAAGACAAAGGATGGTGGACAGAGAGATTTCTGACCTTCATACATGACCAGTGTAGTGATCCAGTGTAGATGTTGTTAATGTTACTAATTAATGCAAGACTCAAGGTGCTACTGAGAAGCTTCCTGCACAGTCACAACCAGCCTATGAGGGACAGTTTGATTGTCCCCTGAGGATGCTGGAAACTGGCTCCAGTCCTGCATTTTGGGGTTGATCTCCCCCTGAAGGTATTTGTTCTGCATACAATAAGCTGCTTGTAATGCTCATCAGAGAATGAGAGTGCCCTGAGCTGGATGACAAAGTGCTCACCTGAAGACCCAAGACTCTAGCTTACTTTAAATCAAACTCCATCCTTCATTTTGTGGAAGGAGGAAGCAAGCTGCTGAAGTGCCTTACACCTGTGAGGGGCTCACACCTGCTGGCTTTGGGCGGAGGACAGGTCTTATTTGGGTCCATGATTAACATCTTGTTGCTTTCCAAACTGGAGCTGAAGCTCTCAGTATCAACTCCAAAATATTTCAAGTGCCACACAAGATCATCAGGAATTTATTACTGATACTGCTGGGTTTCTGAAATGCCTGGAGCTTTTGGTCATGAAACAGCACCAGTGAGTAGTACAGCAGATTTATCCAGTCTTATTTACCAAAGCTCTGATCAGTCTTCTGCGCACCTAGGCTTGCAAAACTGTTGAGCATCAGGAGGGCCATTTGCCCTGTGCACCTCTGCTTCCCTGTTTTTCTGTGTAATACCCTCCTTTGCAGGGTGTTTTCTTTGGGGAAGACACTGAGAGGCTCTCCTCCGCACTGCTCATTAGCAGCAGCTGGCATGGTTCACCTCCACCTTCCTGCTAGTTATAACCACTGCAGTGGTTCTGCAGTCCCCTGGTTCAGAGGGGCCATTGCTTCCCTGAAGTGCTCCTTAGCCTTCCTTTCCCCCTTAGTATTTTCACACATAACTCAGATGAAAAGCTCCCTTGTGCAGAGCTGAGCGTTGCCGTATGGCAGAGGACAAGTCAGAGTAAACAGGTATTTAAAGACATGGAAATTCTGGCTATGTAGTAATTCCAGATTCCTGGATTCTGCAGTGGCTCATTTACTCCTTTTCCATCCCCAGCATTTGAAAGTTGCTTCCTACACGCACTTCTCTGTATTTATTCTAGCAAGAGACAGCAAAAAATTAAAGCAAGCCCAAAAATTCTGTGGAGTGGTCAATGGTCAGTGCTGATGGATGCCCTGCACAGAATACGCAAATACAGTTGAAACAGCTGAAGTTCTGCTTGCTTTCTAAGATCTGCCCCTGTTATAGGAATTAAAGCAAATCTTTTGAAGATTCATGCTCTGCCATTAAATTGCTTGGGCTGTTTTACAGAATCCAGGCAAATAATTGATTTTGCTCCCTGAAAAGCAAGGCTGACTGAATTTATTAAAATGTTAATCATAAAGCAAGCCCGTGGGTCCCTGGGGCAAGACACAATTAAAGTTAAAACTTCCCAGTATAGAAAGTTTTTTAACTGTCTAGTTTTACATCTTGACTGTAGGGAGAGGAGTTTCCACTGTACATCTAAGACATTGTTCTGCAGCTTTTGCAAGTTGCTGGGTTCAGCTGCGAAGATTTTAAAAGCTGCTTTTGTTGGCAGCCTAGGACACATCCGTGACCTTATTAAAGTGGAAGTGAAAGCTCTCTCTCTTTTTTTTTTTTTTCTTTTTTTTTTCTTTTTTTTTTTGCAACAGTAAATCTACTAATTTTACAGTCAGTTGAACAGCAATAGATTAATTTGTTTAAAGTCTGTATTCACAAAGAAAACGTGAACTTCGCTGCCTTGAATACCCGAAACTACAGTGCGATATTTAAAGGGTAGAAACTATTACAACTTGCCCTAGAATGGTCCAGGCAGTTCCCTGTCACCTGCTTCTCAGCACAGGTGCTGACCTCCCCGTCTATTCTATCCCTCCTGACAGACTAGCAACGAGGCTGGGGCTTTGTGTGCAACAGAGAGAGCTTTTCCAATGACTGGGCCAGTTTTCTTCAGCAACCACAGGAAGCAGAATAAAGAAAAGGTTAAGGGCCACCACAAGGGTCAGAATGGGTTAAATTTAGTTAACATCAGAGGTTATAGCTTTTAACAAGAGCATGAAGGAAACTTATTCGAAGATGCAATTTGTTTCTTCTTTGTCAACCATTATTTTTTTTACTCTATTGATAGTGACAACTTAACAAAGTTTTTATATGCCAGGGTTTTCATCCTTTAGAGGATAAAGAACTGTGATGCAAAAAAGGGATGCAGGTGGAAGACTTTATAAAGCCTCCATGATTTTCAGATTGAGGGTTGAAAGTAGGCTCCCTGCGTGGCTAAGTCAAAAATAATTTGTAAATGTTAAAAAAAACACAACAAAAAAAACAACAACAAAAAACCCCCCCACATTACAGGCAGAGGGGCTGCCTATTTTTAATTTTATTTTGTTTTTACCCCAGTGCAACTTGCCAAGAGTAGTGTTTCATCAGAGGCCTTGCCATCTGATTGGTTTTGTATGTATTTTTTCCCAAAGTAATCTTATTTTCTTTTTTATCTTCCTCTAAAGATGATCAAAGTCAAATGCCCTTAACAACAGTCTTCATCATCTCCCTTCAAGGTTTTTTTAGTGTGTAATGTGTGAAGCTAATTTTTGAAGGTTTTTTTGTCCCAGTTTACGAAGAAGCAAAAATTAATAAATGCACTCAGTGGGTAGTTCCACCATGAATTTCTCATTCAGCTTCTTGAAAAATAAAGATGAGGGAAGTTTAAATCTTTCTGAAAATTATTGAAGAAAAATTATTTTTAGAAAGTTCAGTAGGATCTTTCATGTATTTATACACAACAGCTCATCTTTTGCCAACAAATCAAAATTAATTAATAAAAATTACTACTTTGTTTTTTGTTTTATCATGGTGCAGAACAAAGAACTGAAATCAGAATTTAATTAAGTCTGATAAGAATTCATAAGTACAAATAATGCATTTTGATAGTTAGGGTTTTTTTCTTCTCAACATGTTTTCTTAAAGAAAAAAAAGCTAATGTGATCATCCTATCTTCCTGTCCATCTGTCTTTCTGCAAGTTCTCTTGGCACAGTTTTAGTCTTTTGGACACTTCAGCCCAACTTGGCAAAGAGACAGGAGCCTCAAAGATATTGTACCTTTATGATAACCAGAAATATTTATGTTTCTAAGAAGTTTTGTGAAAAATTGGTGCTTAAACAGTGGAGAGACCCTCAAATTAATGTCCTGTTCTGGCCAAAGAGTTTGTTCAGTTGGTCAGGCAGCGTATGTTGTGGGCTCCCCAGTCACCACACAGGCATGAGCAGATCAGCTACAGTCTGTGGTGCTTTTTGCCTGGCCAGCTGCCCAGGGAGCTGCCCAGGGGATGTGGAAGGCTGAGGGAGCACTCTGGGGCAGTGGGATTTAGAGGTGGGAGAAGGAGCTAGGACATTTTGAGGTAGGGGACATGCTGGGGGGATACTGATATCTTTGATTTTGGCATTTGATATTGTCATTCTGTTGTAAGAGATAGGAAGAAGAGTGGGAATTATTACATTGGGAACTGAGGGACAACACAGTCCTTCACAACCAAAGTTTTTGTTTTTTTTTTTCAGTGCTCGTAGAACAGCTTTTCTTTGCTTACAGGAGGAATTTCATCTGCTTTGTGGTGTCATTGCAATCTGTGTGACCAAGGCTTGAAACTTTGACTCCGCTAGGCTAGCGCTGGGTTCCTGGCTGGATGACTGAGAGCTGATTTTCCTCTCCAGAGGGCTGGATTAGTCCTTTGAAATCAATTAATACTAACTTTGTTGTCAGTGTAGAATAAATTCTTCCCAAAGGAACAACTAGCAGATCTAGAGAAAGTCTGTTCAGCTCACATTATTTGTACTGGCATGGCATATGGGCATTGACTGGCAAGGGACTAGAGCAGGGAACTAGGAAGCTGGAAATACAGTCCCTTATTTCTCAAAAAAATCTGATTGAAGGAGTAAGTAGCCAGCCACTCCTCTTAGACACAAGGGAAAATCAAATTATATCAGGCTGTTATTATTTGACTCTGTGGGGTAATGGGGGGTATAACACAACTTCTTTCATGAAGCCAGGTATCAAAATGTAACATCTTAGAATCACAGAATCACTTTGGTTGGAAAAGACCTTTAAGATCATTGTGTCCAACCATTAACCCTACTCTACCAAGTCCAGCACTAAGCTATATTCTCAAGCCTCCTAACAGGTTATCCTGTGTATCCATGTGTGTGTCTTTATGCACAATTCAGTTTAGAAACTTTGTTAGTTTTTTTCTTGGACATCCATATTGATTAAAACATTATTTTTCTTGATTAATTTATTAGAAAAACATATAGTTTAATCTTGTGATTTGTTATAATACTGTTAATCAGTCTTAATGTACTGCTACTTCAAATCACACCAGACCCATGGTTTTGTGTTAAAGCACTAAGCTGAAATCCCTACACTTAAACTCCTTAGCTTTAAACCATTGACCAAGGCTGGAACTAGGAGTGGATACAGCTGCCCCTAGACTCCTCTCTGAGAAGTAGTTTAGAAAGCAACAGTGATCCACTTTGAACCTAGTGACTCAGTGGGAAGGTCTTCCTCATTCTTTTCCCTGATCCCTGTGCAAATCACTCCAGCCTGTTCCTGACTCAGTCTCCTCTATAAATCATTTCCCCTGATCCCTGCTAGGTAACTCTGATCCAATTCCAACCCCTATACACCCCTTCCACATAGTAAGTACTAGAGTGAACCTTGCCATGGAATTCTGTTGCACTTCCATAAATCTATTTTAAAATCACCTTTTCTTGATGTCTCTGTCAGTGATCCTTTAAGGGATCTGAAGATCTTCCACTCTCATCTGCAACAGGGGCCTTCTCTGTCCCCAGTGATCAGGAAAATGGCACGGTGGGGTTGAATAGCAGAGGGCTGTGTATTCTCTCTTTGGTCCACACATGCACAGCAGCAGCCTCTGCTGAGGAGGTGACTTCAGGCAAAACACAAACAAGACAAAATATGGCTCTCCACAGCCCAGACAAACTGGCTTGGAAAAACACAGCAAAAATTCCTACTTACTATTCTGCTCACAAGCTGCTCCCAAAACTCAGCTGTGAGGAGAATAAGAGCATCTTTTTTAAAATGTAAAACTGAGTTGTTCGGGTTTTTGTTGTTATTTTTTTTTTTCCTTCTGAGCTGCTCTTACAGGCTTTAAAGCATTAATTTCAAAAGCTTTCAAAGGCAGCAGGCATCAAACAGTTCATGCTGAGCAGAAGCTTGGGGAGGAGAACTGCAAAGTAAGTTGTATGGGTGATGGCTGCAGACACACCAAAGCAAGGTTACTTGTTGCAAGTCAGTGATTGTGCTTGCTTTTAATGGTAGAGCAGCAGAGAAGTAAAGTTAGAGCAGCCCAAAGAGCCCTGGATTCACACAACCTAAATTTCAGATTAATCTTTTGCCTCACTCTTCTGTAGGTTGGGTGATTCTTGGCTTTGGAGTCAGGAGATGCATATTTTGACTGCAGTGCTGCCTTGTGACCTTGGATAAGTCACTTCATCTCCATGCTGCTCCTCTCATCTTTTCAACCATTTAAACTGAATCTCTGTCCCTTTTTCCATGCAGGGTCTTTCCCTGAGTGTACATCTGATCCACACCTAGCACAAGGGAGCTGTGCTCTCAGGTTAGATGCTGCTATAATCAGAATGAACAGTAAAAAGTACTGCACTCCTGTTATCTCAGGTCTTCACTAATCACCTTAATAAAATGAAAATCCTTAAAAAGACTGAGCATTCCTGCCTACTGCCCAATTGCTTGCTTTTTGTGTACCATCTTGAACATGAAAAAATATCAATTATGATCCCTGACTTGTCAGAAAATAATAATTTATAGTATTTCATTGTTCCTGAATTGTTGGTAATGTATTTTTTCTTCATTAAATCCCAGCAGTAGCTTCAGTACTTAATTGTGCCTAATTACCAACACACCTCTATATATCTTATTTGTTTTGATAGGTTTTCCTTAACTTTGCACTTTTATGTGCAGTTCACATATCTGAGATTAGGGACAAAGCCTCCTCCAACATCAGTTACACAGTACCCCTGAAATGTTCTCAGCAAAATGGGGTGTTTTCTCTAAGATCAGCTTTCCCAGTAGATGCTTCTCTACCTGTTTGAAGATGTCAACATCTTAAAAAAAAAAATTCTTCTACCCTCAGAAAAAAGTCTGTGTCCTTCAGCAGCAAAGCATTCACATCAGTCCATACCTGCCCTTGCTGATCCTTCTGTTCAAACCAGAATTTGGACTGGATTCTTCCAGGAGATAAATATGGAAGACTCATCTTCCAGAGTTTTACATTTGCACCCTTTCCTACAATGCTCTGTCTTTTGTCTTTATGTCAGATGTGCTCTCAGAGAGCATCTACAACAAACCTCTCACAGCTAGGCCAGCTTTCAGTGTCTTGTGTAAATTGTCTGATCACAGACTTTGTACACTGGTGACTTCCAGACCCTCACAGTATGTGATCTACCTCATGTTTAGTTCCAACATTCTCCCTCCCCTTCCCTTCTTCTCTCCCTAGGGTTATAGGAACAAGTTTTGGGTCCAGGAGGAATGGCTGTCAAAGACAATTTACTAGAGGTAGAGGTGTAGAATTGGAGAATAATTCAGGTTGGAAGGGATCTCAGAAGGGTCATCTATCCCAGTGGCATACAAAGAATTTTGGATTATGACCCTAACTTGGTGAAAAAAATCCCCTTTTTTATCTGTGAATCACTTCAAGAATCAGCAGGACTGAAGAGATTTTCAAGTTCTGCCCTTTTATATTCCAAGAAAGGATTTTGACCTTTATGTGTACATTTTCTTAGAGGCAATTGCAATTCTAAAAGCTCAGTCCATTTGAAATATTAGGAACTAACCTGTATTTGAGTAGAAAGTTGGGAATTTGTTTGTTAATAATTTTAAAGCACTTTATTTGTGCTGAGACATCTTTACATTCCAAGCAATTTATGTATTTATTTGGATTCATTCACCAGTGATACTTACATGGTATTAGACCATAAGCTATTTACATAAATTAAACATGTATGATGGAGCCACAAGAAACAGTTAATACTTTTTTCTATGAAGAGCAGCAGGAGATAATTTTTTCAATACGAAATTCAGAAACCAGCTCTGCATTAGCACATAGAATTGCAATAGAAATCAAAAGAATTATTCCCATACTCAGCTAAAATCAAGTAACTCACAAACATAGATGGTGTTAGAAGGACTGAGCAGAATTTATTAATGCTGTAAAGGCTCACAGGCATTCATTCTATTTACATTTGGCAATAGAACATAATTCTGCAAAATGCACTAATGAGAAGTTCTGTAAGTATTGTTGACCATAAGAAGATCCTAAAAAATATTATTTACTAATCTGCAGCTTGATAATGTTTCCCTGTGTTTAATGTTGTATAAAATTTGTGCCTGATCCTAACAAGGACATGAATTAGCATGTGTAGAGAAACTAAAGTTGCTGGTTTGTCTGCTTGTTTGCAAGGAAATAAAGCAACGTAGCTGGAATTATTTTTTAACACCTAAACCTCATACTTATTCATCTGAATCAACATGTTTCAACATGCCACTGAAAAGATAAGAGTTCTTGTTAGCTGTTTCATGTCTGGGTAAGATAAAGTGGGAAAAATCTCAGTATCTTTTCTTAAATGGCCAAAAAAGGGAAAAAGTTAGAAGCAAGCCTTGAAAGCTGGCCAGTTGTTGCTTTATTTAGTGGTTCTTTTTCCATTAGCTCACCCTGCTTTTGTAAACTTTGGAGAGGAATGCTGTGTTAGAACAGTAACATTTGCTTTGCTTTTACAGTTACACATGTGGGTAATGAAAAACAACTGTACTTGGTGAGCTTGGAATATAATTAAGTGATGCTCTAAAAGGTAAATGTTTTTTTCTAATTATGTCTAAAGCACAGCTATGAGTAAATGTAACAAATTTCTGAAAAAATATATAGAATTTCCTTGTGATTTTAAAGGTATTAATCGTAGATCCTTTGGAATATTTTCAATAAAATTAAGTTTTTGGGGAAAACAAAACAAAACAAAAAAAACAAACAAAAAAACCCCCAACCAACCAAACAAAAGAAATATCCAAAACATTTCATTGAAGCCAAAGGTTTTGCTTCTATCTATCTATCTATCTGTCTGTCTGTCTGTCTGTCTGTCTATCTATCCACTAGATACATGAACCTGGTTTTCCACATTTCTGTGCAGTCCTCCCCAGCCATTTAAAAGTTGACTGCAGGATGAAGAGAAAAAGCATTAAAAATGTCCAAGTTTGGATATTTTCAGTGAAATTAAGTTATTTGCTTTTGGTTGGCATTCAAGATATTTTTGCACAGTGAATAATGCTACTATATCTTTTCCTTGGCTTTCAAAAAAGATTTTGTCAAATTACAGACTTGACTGCTTTGGTATGGAAATGCCCTGAGGTGCTTCATACCTTCATTGCCCTCTCTAGCCAGGATTTGCTAGTCAGACTAAATTTCACAAAGTACAACAATTACTAATTTAGGTAACTTGTGCCTCAGCAGGTAACCTGAGACATGAATGGAATGGAATGGAATGGAATAAGAGGAGAGGAGAGGAGAGGAGAGGAGAGGAGAGGAGAGGAGAGGAGAGGAGAGGAGAGGAGAGGAGAGGAGAGGAGAGGAGAAAATTTCAGTTAGAAGGGACCTACAACAACCATCTAGACTAACCAGCTGACTTATTCAAAGCTGACCAGAAGTTAAAGCATGTTATTAAGGGTATTGTCCAAACCATTAAACGTTGCCAGGCTTGGGGTATTGACCCTCTCTCTAGGAAGCCTGTTCCTGTGTTTGATCACCCTATGGAGGCTCAACCCAAAGGATCCCCACTCTGAGTTCTGCTGAGTGTTCAGAATGGCATGTCCCTGTTGATTGTGCTTTGTTTGGGTCACAGCTCACTTGGCTGGAAGGGCAGAATATTCCATAGACAGAAGACAAACTTTCAGTAAAAATCAAATGCTGTCCAGTTTTGAATTGAAGCTTTCCATAAAAACAGATTCAGTGGAAAGTGTTTGGACAAGCCCTAAATAATAACCACTCCCCAAGTTTGCCAGGAAAAAGGGCAGAACAACGTTGTTTATTGACCATATAAGCACTTGTCTTTTTTGAAGTCTATATGGGTTGGAAGCATCTATGGTAGACTGAATAAATGTAGAGTCTTAGGGTGTTGGTAGTTCAGTCACTAGAATTACATCATGTCATTTGCATAATCAGTCTCACACCAGTAACTACCTCCACAGCTATGGTGATAGTTTTGTTTCATGCATAACGGGATTAAAGAACCTGCTTCTCCTCCAGTCTCAGTTCCTTGTCGTCAGGGAAGGGGCCCATTACCTGGGGCAGGCACCCAGGGATGCACACTTCAGCAAAGGGTTATGGTCTGTGTTCATTACATGCAAATTTGCTAGAGCATTAATCTGCTAGGCATTAACATAATATCAGTTGATGCATCAGGGTAACTCTCATCTGATCCAAAACATTTCTCACGGAAGCAAAACAGTTGAGCTACAGAGAGAAGTGATGAACTAATTCATTTTGGATCTAACCATATCAAAATTAGCAAATAGGAACCAGAGTTGAATATGACATGATTATATGTGCAAAACCTTACAGGCAGCTTATTTATTTAAATAATACAATTAAACAAGATAATCCTAGATGCATCTTGCTGAACTTGATTACTTAAATGAGCAGCCATCTGGCATGAATGACACAGATAAAGTTATTGCTTAACTTTTTCTTCCTCTCATTTTTCCACACCAAAGCTGTTTTGCACCTTGTGCTTATTTCATGTTACTTTTCAGCTACAGTATCTTTACATGGAGACTGGGGGGAGAAGTTAATTGAAATTATAATACAAGTACAAGCTGAACTCATTGTCTCTACAACTTGATACTAATCAGCAGAAGGGAGTACATTAGCATCCCTACTTATATAATTTTTTTAGCCATGGGAGAGTCCATTTGTTGCTAGAGGAATACAGCTTAAATCTGTCAGGATTAGGAGGCAAGGAAGGATCATAAAAAGGCTGAGTAAAAACTCTACCAAATTGAAATAAACTGGTTCTCTATTTGAGGTCAGAGTTCTAATTTAATTAAAAGTCTTTGAAAAAGAAACACTTTGCTCTTCTTTATTAAAAGGAAAATGCTATTGAGATTACAAAGCTTTACTGAAGTTCTGATTCTGAAGGTATAAGAGCTGCTTTACACATAGGGACTCTCCTACTGACTTTGAAGGGATAAAAGCCTCAAGAAAAGTTACATGTGCAGGAGAGTGCTTAAGAACTGGGACTGCTGATGGACTCATTGGTAAGTACCTCTGCATGTCTTTGCTTAGAGCTTTAGTTAATTATAGTTACAAGAATCACTACAGTAAAATTAGTAAGAGCAAATCATGTTTAATTGGGCTGGAATGTTTTTTTACAGTGACCTCCCACTTACAAAAGTGTCCCATGCTTTGCAGTATTTTGAGAAGAGAGGAACCTCAACTTTGGTACTTGTGTAATATATGTAGGAGCAGCATGATCAGCAGTTGATTCCTCTTCCTGAGGATGCAGGCCTGTGGAGCTGGACCAAGTTTTCAGCTCACCCATCAATCCTGACAGTTGGGTCTCTAAGGCATTCCAGTCTTATCTTTCACCACACGCCTTCAGATCCCACCCTCTTTGCTAGGTACCCCTGGGAAGCCCACATGTATGGGTGTTGCTGTGGTATTCACACCATGCGTGCCCTGGTGGTGTCAGCTGGACAATGTGCTCATCTGCCAGCTGTGTTTTGCTGTGTGAGATCTGATTGTTGCCATTACTCCCTTGGCAGGCAGAGGACTGCCAGCCTGGAAAGGCTGTGGGCAGCGCCGGCAGGAACAGCTGTGTTGCATTCACACTACAGGTGTGTGGTGAAGGAGAGTTGTTAAAATATTACTTTTTTCCTTTGGGTCAGTGTGCAACATTTGGTGAATTTGTAAAGAAAGGAAAAAAAAATGGAAGATGCTTAGTGTGGGCAGCTGTGTGTATGGTGACAAGGTAGCTCAATGAGGGGTTAGGTTTCCTGGGTTAATATTTGCTTCTGTCTACCCTGAGACCTTTAAAAGTAATTTCATTTCTCCATGCTGCCATTTCCCCTCCCACCTCTTAGTGGTTAGGTTCGCTAGCAGGCTTCCTGAGGTGTTTTCACTGTGTTTCACTTGATTTTCATACAGTGACATTCATGATGGGGATTACAGCTACTGTGACATAAAAAAGGACTGTCCATCAATTGGGCCATAGTCCCTGACTGCACAGCTACCCCTAACCTGTGGGGCACATGAAGAAATCTTTTAACATAAGCCTCAATGAAAAAGGTTCAAGTTAATGCAGTTGATTGGTTTTGGCACACCAAGAGTTTACCAAATTCCCCTGACTTGTCTCACTGAAGAAACTGAGCAGCAGGTCAAGATAAGGGAGGGCTGGAGCACCTCTCCTATCAAAACAGACTGAGAGAGTTGGGGTTGTGGAGCCTGGAGAAGAGAAGGCGCCAGGGAGACCTTATAGAAACCTTCCAGTACCTGAAGGGGCTACAGGAAAGCTGGGGAGGGGCTTTTTACAAGGGCATGGAATGATGAGTCAAGGGGACAGAACAGTTTTAAGCTGAAAAAGGGTAGATTTAGATTAGGTATTAGGAATAAATTATTTCCTGTGAGGGTGGTGAGACACTGGAAGAGTTTGCCCAGGGAAGTTGTGGCTGCCCTTCCCCAGAAGTGTCCAAGGCCAGGTTGGATGGGGCTTTGAGCAACCTGATCTAGTGGGAGGTGTCCCTGCCCATGCAGGGGGGTTGGAACTAGGTGATCTTTAAGGTTCCTTCCAACCCAAACCATTCTATGACATGATTCTGTAAACTCTGTGTTACATCTGAATCTTCCTGTCCAGCCAGGGTCTCTAGGTGCTGCTGTCATACAGGCAAGTAGGAAAACATCATCAGCAAGGAAAGCTGTAGAAAATGAACTGAGTAGTATCACTACATGAATGCAATTTACGTTTCCTAGGTCCAAATACACTGACCATCACAGAGTTCTGTAGGAATGGCTAACTAGGAGACTGTCTTGTTCTTTCTGGTTTATCAGCTTCAGAAGATTGCTGCCACGTTTTGAATATGTTTTTCCTCCTGCAGCAAAGTTTCCAATATGGAAGGAAAAGAAATATGGCAGATTTATCTCATTCCAAAGTTATTCTGACTTTATCGACTTGATTTTAGTGTAAATGTAAGAGTGAGGTATCCTTTCCATTATTAAGTTAGAATGACCTTCCCTCTTCTCCAACTTGCACATACAAACACATCCTAGTGCTGCTAGTTGTAGTAATTAGTTCAATGTGCTACTGAGTTTCCAAGGAAAACACTGGCGGGATTAATTAATGGCTGAATTTCAATTTAATAAATGTATAGGCAATTTTCTAAATGCAGATGGCACCATCCACCCTGACAGGGGCTCAGACTAGAGCTACTTAATACAGTAAGTGTCTGGGGAAAGTGGTTAATTTGTAATATGCTTCATGATCCTGATTAGAAGAGAAATAATGCTTATGTTTGCTTCCCAATGCATTATTCATTTCTCAACAATCTGGAATTGTGGTGTCCTTTTATATGTTCACCTTTTCCAGACCTGTTCATTGAATCACAAGAAAGGAATGAACGTGCAGTGTCATTAGAGCAGAGTCTCCTGTGTTTTTCCTGCTAGCCTGTGCCTCCTGTCAGTCACAAGGTTTATTTTGTATCATAAAAGGAAAAGATAGCAATAGGACCCTCTCTAAGGGTCTAATATGGGCAAAGCAGTGTGACATACATTAAAAAATTTGATTGCAAACTCCAATCCTGCCTTTGCAGATCCAAGGAAACTTAGACCCTCCTGTTGTTTACTGGTTCTTACGGTCCAAGCTCCTCCATGAACATGGTATTTATTAACTTAATTTTGCCATACAACATTCCCAATCTTATTAACACGAACAGAAAAATGATGTTCTTACCTGTCAGACCCCACTAGATTTCAGGATTTTGCAATTCAGTTTCCTTCTGACAGAGTAATCAGCAGTGTAGCCCGTGGATCACTTTTTTACTGTGCCTTTCTTATTTACATAGAGGTGCTGTTCTTCCAACAGAGATGGTCACAGAAAAATGCACATTCTCTTTCTGAATGCTCAAGCCAGCTGCCAGTGTCCCAGTGCCAGGTACCTGCTGTATGTGAAGAATCAGCTGTCGTCAGGGACCTGAGGGCAGAGAACAGTCCATGACATCTGCAACAGTGATCCTGAAAGTAAGGGAGGGACATGTGAGTGAGTCTTTGGAGAGACTGGCCCCTGGCAGTGACAGTGATGGGTACTTAGAGAAGGATGTACAGACAGAATAAGTAGAGGTTCTTCCTTGGTGTAGCCTTCTGGCTTAGGAACAGTTGTGTTTGTGTGCATTCAGGTATATGTTTATACTTACACACCCATTCCTGCTTGCATACTTGTCGAAACATACGTTTCCATGTTCTTGAGCTAGAGGTTGCATTGCCATCTTTGTTTATAATAGCACTTGATTTATTTTCTTATTGGTATCTAACCCCTTTTGCAACTCATCTGTGCCTTTATGTATCTCGTATCTTGTAACAATGTTTTCCAAAATCAAGGTAAAATAGTGTTTCCTTTTCTTTTAAAACTCTTTTAAAACTCACTATTCTTTGAGAAGTAACAAATAGCCATTCTCTTTTGTTTTCTCAATGTCATTAAAAATTTAACATATAACTGTCTTCACTCTTTTTGTAAACTTCAACGTCCTTATATTTGCAGTCACTTCCTGTAAAAGTAATTCCATACTTTTAGTATCCTTACCTCAAGGTTTGTCAGGTCTAGCACATGCTTTTAAGGTAGGGCCATCAGAGCTGCATGCTGTATTCAAGCTTTGAGTATATCCATACTACGGCATAATGGTGTTTTCTATTTTATTTTCTGTTCTTCTTCTAATAACTCCTGACATCATATTTACCTTCTTGACCACCACTGAGTAATAAGATGGTATTTTGGAGAGCTATTCAAAGATCTCTTCCCTGGTGGTAATAGCGAGTTTAGAGCCCATCACTGTGCATACATAGTTAGGATTGTTTTCCCCCATGCACATTATGTAATGTTTATCAATGTTGGATTTCATTTTTCATTTTATCCTCAAAGTCACTCCACAGCATAAAATCCACCTGCATAGTCACTTGTCATTGCTACTCCCTGACGATTTTGCAAAATCAGCAAACTTTGTCATCTCACTGTTCGCCCCTTGTCTGAAGCACTTATGAAAACATTGGCTAGCACATCTCCCCAGTGGTTATCTCCTTCATTGTGAAAAACTGTCTCATCTTTTCCACCTTTTGTTACACATCTTTTAAGCACTTTGGATTAGTTATTAATCCTCATAGGAGGATCTTTCATGACAGCTCCATTTCTGCAAGAAACGCACAAGGGACCTGAGTGAGAGCTTTTTGGAAAGAAGAAGTGTGTGGGGGAGGGAAGCAACAGTACAAAGTTCTTTGTGCACAGAGGAAAGAGTCCTTTTGAAGGTGGGCAAAGCAAAGCTCCTACTGACCTCACTCTACTTGGAGGGGGTGATGCAAGCGAGAAATGAAATATCTGAGGCAACTCTTTGGATGAAAAGATGCTCCTTGGAGCCAAGGTGGTCTCTCAGACAGCCAGGGAATCTAGGTTCTTGCAGAGCTTCAGACTGTGACCAGAGAAGGCCCTAAGAAACCTGATCCAGGTTTCAAATCATGTTTTCCAGTAGTCAGTGCGAAGTCCCAAACCTTGATCCACAGCAGTTGTAATTGGATATTTAATTTGTCAAGTTCTCCTGTCGCTGTCCTGGCCAAAGATAGTGTTGGTCTAACCTGTGATGATCCCCATGTGCAACCCAATTCAGGTCTTTGAGCAGCTCCTGCTTACAAAATAATTTCATGTCCCTTATTTCAGATAGCAAATTACCTTTCTCCCACACAAATCTGATATTAATTGTCATTTATTACCACAAATTACTGTAATTAGAGATGGTTTGTTACTATCAAGCTCTAGAAAAGTGAATTGCTGTTCAATTCAAGCTGCCATTTTGTGATTTAGTTATGACTTGCCCATATCCTCCAGACTGGCAGTAAATGATGTATGAACTGCTCTGTCTGGAGAGTGCAATGAGGTCCCAGGTGGAACTGGGGCTCAGGGGTGCAATTCATCACCTTGGTACACCTGGTAATGGAGAAAGTGATTTATTCCTCAACTGAAAGGGCACAGCAGTGTGAGCAGATAGGCCCACTGAGGGAAGAGCATCAGCTCTTCTCTGATTCTCTCCCAGTTTCCTGTGCACCCATCTCTGCAATTACTACCCTGAGCTCAATGCAAGACCCTGAGCCAAAAGTGGGCAGCTCTACATCTTACTCCTCCCTGGGGGCCTATCACTGCCCTCCAAACTGAAAGCTTTGCTCAGGCTTCAAAGACGTGCAGTCTCAGGGGTTAAAAATATCTAAGTAAGTATTCCATCCTTCAAACTAAAGTGATAATTTTCAAATTTTCATTTACAGAGCTTATTATTTATTTATAGAGTTTAATTTTGGAGATAAAGGTCAAGGACCACGACATCACAAAACAGTTTATATTCCATTTCTATCTCTTCAGTCTTCATCACAGAACAAAGTGTGGCAATGTGCATTGCATACTTCCTTTTTCATACCAATCTTAAAAGAAACTCAAAATCCTTTAACAAGTCTTACATCATCAGCAGTTCAACAGATTGCACAAGCTAAGCTAAAAGGGGGTGTTGAAAAATGTTGTAGTTACTGTTGTGAAGTCTTTTGTGGACACATACATCCTGCTTTGGTCCTGACTTACACTGCTCAATGGTGTTACTGTATGGAGCAGTCTCAGCAGCTGCTGTAAATTGCATTTCTCTTGTTCCAGCCCATGCTATTCATGCCACCCTTTGAATGGTGCAGGAACTGTATCTGTGCTGTGAATCGTGACTGAAAAACTGAGCTGGTTTAAAAATAAATATTTCACAGTGGGTTTTGTTGGGGGTTTTTTGTTTGTTTTAGGGGTAGTTTTTTGTTGTTTTGTTTTGTGTTTTTTTTTGAGGGGGCATTGTTGGTTTTTTTCTAAGGCAAGATCAAGAGCCCTAATTCAGTTTACAATGTGGCTGCAAAATGGTTGCTCCAGAGCCAAGAGATAACATGGTACCAGGTGGGCAAGGGAACATGCTGCAGAAGGGAAGGGGCAGAGATGCATTGCTGCTTGCCACAGAGCCGCAGACTCGTGTGGCAACAGTTCTCCCACAGCCACTGCTCTCATCTCCTTTCCCTGCCCTTTCATTCCCACCCACCATGTTACCACCTGTGTTGTGCTGGCACGAGCAGTTTTGTGACTGCTGAGCCAGACGGCTGAAACAGATGAAAAATGACTTTGCAAAAGTGTGGGTTATTTTTCATCCACGTAAGTACACCTGGTCACCCTGTGTTGCACAAATGACTGTGCTGGCACAATTGGTGGGCAGAGTAGACGCAGAAACAAATGCTAAAGATGGATTTGGAAGGAAATATGGCTTGACTGCCTTGTTAGTGGCAAGGTAGAAATATACACTATACAAATACCTTTTAAATGTATACAGCCCAAGAACCAGGCTCTATGCCTTCCATGCCCCCTGTGGTCCTGTCCTGCCATGTATGCTACACACAGACACCAGGTTCCCTCATGCAGCCCTGCCCCACCTTCACTCTGATCATGGCCATGCAGGGACAGGTATTCACCATCAACTGCCTGGTGGTAACACCCTCAGTGGTGGTATTGGCTTTGTACTGGTGAGATAGGTGACACTGTCGAACTCCAGCAATACCAAGAATGGTGCCTTGGTACCACAGCAGTGTCACCAAGGTAATGCAGAAGTGTTTCAGGTTGCTGTGGGTGGGGACAGGGAGCTTGTTTTTTCTCCTGACTACCCTGACACCTGATGGTTGAGGCAGCAGCACAAAGCAGAGCCTGTCTCCTGTGTCCTAGATATATGTTGCTGAGACTGCCACAGCCTGAGGGGCCAGGTTGGTAAGTATCATCAACATCTGGACTCATGATACTGCGAGGGTGTCAGTGTGCCCCTATCACTATCCTGTAGCCCAAGGAAGATCCCAAACACACAGGCAGAAAGAGCTGGTGGCTGCTCCTGACATCTGAGACTCTCTGAGTTCATATAGCTCCATGGGTACACTCCATGGCTGTTGTGTATTGAAACGTGCAGTTCAGACAGCACAGTGACACACCAGTGTGTTCATATTAACCCCTTTCCCCCTGGTCACCACCTCAAAGCTATTTCCAGGATACAAGACACAAGACAATAAGCCAGTGTTGCTTAGCAGTTTCCTGTGTCAGCTCTCATTGTGCCTCTTCTCTCTTCGCTGTGGGCCAAAATAAGTCAGTGCTCCAGCCCTCCCTGTGAACTCAGGGCATTCACGACAGGAAAGCTGTGGAAGCTGACAGCACATGGTTGCCTCTGAGTCATCTGTCTTGGTAAGGTGACTGTCCCCTGGGTGCATGCCACCAGGGCTCTGCAGGGGTAGGGACCAGCAGGTCCTTCCAGCAGCCCTGGACCAGACAGGTCAGGGTCCCCTCCAGAGTGGTGGGAGCTGCTCATCTCCCCACATGCAGGTAAATCAGAAATCTGTATCCCTAGACAATTTTTGTTCCAGTTCCTTTCTTTAACCTGCTGAAGCAAGCAATACCATCCCCATGATACCCAGCACTTCTCTAGTCTCTTTGACCAAATAATTTCTCAATTTGAACTGGCTTGTTCCAAGCTGGTTGTAAATTGTGCAGGTTGAGTGTGTCCTTCTCCAGATATCTCTTGAGCCAAGAACACACAGGTAGATGAAGCAAAATCCTTGAGAGAGCGTGCCCAGCCCTGACAGCATCTACCATGATGAAGTGCTGGGACATCCTTGGCATGTCTTGGCCACCAGAAGCACTTAAGCTCTACGTGATAACAGGGCACTGGAGGGAGGCTCAGACAGCCCATCTCTGCTTGTGCACACAGGCTTAAAAGGAAAAGGCAGCCTGCTGCCATCCACCTGACATGAAATATGGTCCACAGCTAAGACTTTCCAATACACCTTCTCATGGGGGCAGCAAATATGGACTGCAGCCTTCTCAGGGCACTTCTCTGGAGAAGGTTGTGCAGAGCGCAGGAAGAAATACTGGAATTATAAAACTCCGTCAGTGCAGTGACACTAATTACTGGTAGGTAATTTGTTCACTGGGGGGCAGCTGTGTTCACTAGTTGCTATACTTAGTTGCTACAGTGGAAGGGCACACAGTTTTGTCCATCTTTAGGACAGAATGGTGGTGGATTTATCCTGGGGGAAGGAGAGATACTTAGAATTAAGAAAGCTACAGCTTTTCCATTAGTACAACCTGGCACACCCTGTGCTGTGGATCATTTTCCTGAGAAAGTGGCTGTGCGTCTGCACCCAGCCTGGAGAAAGATGTAATAAGCAGCTATTAGCATCATGGCTGCAGGTTGCTGAGCACTGCAGGGAGCTGGTTGTCAGCCCTGCACCAGGTTCCCACCATCTGCACTCTCTTGAGTGCAAAAGTCCTTGAAATCCATATGTTTCTTAAAATAGAGAGATTTGGTCATATGATCAAATATGACCTTCAATGATGAAGAAGTTCATCTGACAGTAACTATGTAAGATGACCAGTCTCGTGTTTGGTTTGCTAGTATACTCATGTATTTGTCTCTCTTTGTATTGTGCTCCCAAGCTTCCATTTCCGGTAAGCTGCACATTGATTGCTTTGGATTTTGGTTTGTTGCTCCCTAAATTACCATGCTAGCCCACGCCTCAGAGTGGCTTGTGCCAGGCTGCTTGCAGAGTTTTAAGACAGTCTCTTTGCTGTGATCTTAGTGTGCTTACATCAGGGCTTCATACTGTCTCTGTAATCAAGGGGAAAGGAAAAATACTCACGGGGATGGGTGGAGGGGATTTCTTCATCACTACCCAGTTTATGCTTCTGGGACGTAGAAGGGAAACAAAACTCCAAACTGAAAAGTCCAGAACAACCTAAAACAGTGACCACATGGTTTTCTGGGTTACTTGGGCAGGGGTCTGTTGCAAAACATCAACTTGATAGACAGAAAATCTGATCATGGTTAGTGTTTTGCTGGGGCTTTTGGAGGGGAGCAAACACAGGGGCAGGAGGGAAGAGCCAGACATGGTGAGGTTGCTGCCCTGGATCTCCTGCTAAAGCATGAAGAAATGGAAAAAAGCTCTGTTCTCTGCTTCTCTGTACCCTCACCAATGTGCCTGCAGCTTTTCCACCATCTGTGTGTGTATCTCTTTCCTTAACACACATAAAAACAGTTTTGGCAAGAGGCAGGATGAAGGCTCTAAAAATCTAAATTCCTTTCCTTACTTGGGTCTCTTCTTGCAGAAATATAGTGTTAATTTTTATTACGATGAAGTAAAGTAAATGCTGGAGAGCCTCCTTGGAGGAAGCACCAGAAGCCAGGCGGGTGGTGGAACAGCTGAGGTGCTAGACAAGGGGCTGGTCTCCTGACAAGTGCTGACGCTTTCTGGCTGGGTCTGCTGTTCTGCTCCATGGGCAGCTGCCCTGTCCATGACAATCAAAGCTGGAGCTGACCTTGAGCTGCCTTTGTCAGAACCAAATTGGAGTGTGGATATCTGTGGGGTTTAATCCTTTTATAGTGGTATGAGAAGAGTTGGTATTTAAGGATGTAAGTGGCTCCAGTGATAAGTTGCTTCCTTCCTACCTCTACCACACTCCTGTGCAAGCAGAGAACCTCACAAAAAATCCTGGTTTCTCAGAAATGTCACAAAATAAATATTTTATTTACAGAGCGTAATCTCTGGAAAAATGAGCAAATGTGCTACAGTTCTGCTGTTTAAGCACTTTCTCCATCACAGTCCTTTTTAGTGTGTATCTCG
Source organism: Apus apus (assembly GCF_020740795.1). Classification (NCBI taxonomy): domain Eukaryota; kingdom Metazoa; phylum Chordata; class Aves; order Apodiformes; family Apodidae; genus Apus; species Apus apus. Next base: position 21,269,136 of record NC_067282.1, read on the forward strand.
GGTGTGTGTCCAGATGAGCTCCCCTGAGCTTGATCGAGCCTGATCAAGCTCACCAAGCTGCTGGTGTGTGCTGGCCACTGGGCTCCAGCTGCTCCTGAAAGATCTTCTAGGTAGTGGCAAAGTGAGGCAATGGGTATCGACAGGGAAAGAGGCCCAGCATGACCATGATGTCTCACATTCCATGAGCAGTGGGGAAACCTGAGTCAGAAAATTGCTGCAGCCCTGGGAGATGGTGTAATCTGGCCCAGCTCAGGGGTCTGAATTATTGCCACCCATAGCTGCTCCAGCATCTCATACATCAGGCCCCTGCTCTCAGTGCTGAAGCACTCACTTAGGAGGTTACTGTAAAAACCCATTAAAAATCATCCTGGTGCAAGAGCTCACAGGACCTTTGCTCTTGCCCATGCACCCCACACAGCCTCAGGATCTCCAGCCTTCAGAAACAACTCTGAGCAAGGGGGAAGGTTCAGCCCGCCCCAGACTGAAGAATGCAGAGTCCATTGCAAGGACATTGAGCCAAATTTGCACTGATGCAAATAGATGCAGCTCCAGTTCAAAACCAAAGCTGAATTTCAGCTGGACTCTCTTTATTCTGTAATAAATTCCTAAATGGATTGTCAGATTTCATATTCTCTCATAAATGTCTAATTAAGACAAAAGCAAACCTCTGCTTCATAAAATCCCTGACTGATAGTACTAGTGAAATGTCATAAATGCAATGAATGTTGTGATCATACTTTTAGAGACTAATTGCCTTTCATTATCGTTAACACAGAACTGATCAGCACCTAGACAAAGATACTGCTGTGCTGTGGTGGCATTGCTGGATGCAGGACAGGGACTGGCCAGAAGGAAGAGAGGAGGGGGTTTTGTGTCAGCAGCTGCATTTAGTATTTTCCTCACCCATCCCTGGGCTGGAGACCACCTTGCAGCCCCACCAGTGGGGAGCCCTGTCCCCAGGCCCTTGGAAGCTCACTGGCACAGGCTGACCCCATGCCTGGTCTGCCCTCTGCCCTGAGGAGCATTACACTTTTGGTGGGGAGCTGAGCATGGGGACTATGGCTTCCACAGCAGCAATCTGGGGAGCCCTCAGCTCAGCCCTTCAGCTGTATTTGAGGCAAGGATGAAGCTCCTGACCCAACTTGCATTCTCCTGGGTAGGGATGCAGGCAGAGCTTTTCTTTGTTGCTCTCCTGGCATCACACCAGCGAGTTCTCCCTGCATCCCACATCCTCCCCCAGCCCCCAGCAGTACAGGGGCTTTAAAGGTGGAGCTGGTTGTGTGGAAATTATGTAAGTGCAAATATGCAAATTATTGCATTATGTTGCTGGCATGAAATGGCACACACAGAGCAGATAAAAGCTTGCCAGCTACAGAAATGGGAAAACAAAAAGGAGTTCAAAGAAGGATGCCAAGTTCCCTCATTCTCCTCTTGCCCTCTGTGTGAGTGAGCTGGGGGAGAAAAAAAAAGCCTCCAGGCTGGCCTGGGAAAGCATGACATCTCCACCTAGCTTTCCATGGCTACCTCCCTCATGCTTGGTTACTGCAACTGAACATCAACTCTTTGGCTGGAATCTATTCACATGTGCAGAATCCAAGCACCACTTGCAGTTTGTATTCTTCCCAGCCTCATTCAGTAAATCAATGTGGCAGAGAAAAGGAGGGACCAAGAGCTTCTGGGTTTTTTATCTTCCAAAAGGTCAAGACTGGTAGGAAGAAAATACTCTTTTTTTTTTATTTTTTTTTCATAATTTGTTGTCTAAGGCAGCAGTGCTGCGGGTCAGGAAGGGTTAGGGCCGTACATGTCCTATCACCTGGACTTACAACACCGAGGAAGTTTTGAAAGAATATGCTTCAATCATTCTAGCCCCTGCCTGGTGTTGGTTGGGTGGCTGTACCCATGCAAGGCTGGAGGCTCTCAGCATTGACCCAGCATCACTCTCACCCCCAGCACCACAGCCAACCCGGGAGTTCCCCTCCTCCAAAATCCTAACCCTGCCTGGCTTCTGTCAGCCATGCCCCACCTCACCTCAGAGCCTGAGCAATTAGATCATTTAATAAACCATCTCATTTTGGGCTGTTTTGTGTAAAGCATTTTACCTGGCTTTATTTTTCACATTGCTTTGTATTCCTTCAAACTCCAACCCTGCAAATCGAGGGGGTGCTGCTATTGTTGCCTCTAAAATGTTTACTCCTGGCTCTCTTTAAGACCTAAAAGGCTGAAAACTGCATCGTAATTGCCCAATTAGTCCTAATGCTGCGTAGTGTTGACTGTTTAGTTACCATATATTGTGTACTGAACTAATTGTGGTGAAAGTAAATGAATGTGAAGGAAACAAACAAGCTACTAGAAAATAATTACTTGGAGTGTTTCTTTTTAGTACCTGTACAGCAGATTTCATTATAGTCAACAGCTTCTAAAGCTGCTTGAAATAGCGGTATTTGTCATTTTCATAGAAACTTGATAATGACATTAATTTATCTTAATGGTCTGTTCTATTGTTATAAATAGTAAAATTAGCTTAAATTGTCTTGCTTTTGCTGGTTTTGGATGGCTCCAAAGGGCCCCACAACAGCAGATGAGTAGATAATTTGGTGTGCTTGACAGATTTCCAATAATTTGTTATGTGGAACATGAGGTAATGCTAGTACCATTAATGTTCATTTTCCTCTAAATTCATTACTGCCCTTTTCCCTTTTATCTTTTTTAATGTCTGGGCCATTTTTCTGTATTTCAAGTGGAGCTACAAAGCCTATTCATATTCAGCTATAGTAGCTATTAACATTCTGCACATAGAGAACATCATGTAGAAAAACAACTCTTTATGAAATGATGAGGCTGGTTGCTATTTATGCTGGAAAGTAGGCAAAATGGGTTGTTTGCTGGTATTAGGGATTGGCTGTAATTAAGTAAAATGTAATTTTAAAGAAATTTAAATGTTTTCATTTGTATAGTCAAGGTAAAACACAATTCAGGGAAAGTCTAAGAAGGTGTAAATGCATTAATAAAAACTATTTTCCCAGTTTTTCTGCCACTCCTGTTTAAACTTCACCAAGGATTTTATGCACAGCCAGTTATTTGCACAATATTTTCTACCCAATTTAAACCTAATTAGTCTTGGGAAAGTATTAAAATGAACGGTGCTTCTATGTGCATTTGCTGATATGGTAATGATCTGAACAAACAGGAGAGCTTTCCATCAAGGAAGAATAAGTTTGCCCTCTGCTTCTCTTTTATTTTACTTTTGTATCTAACTAACAGCAGCATCCTTTCCCCCCCCAGGTGTAGAGAGGCAGAGCAATGGAAGGGGAAGAAGGGGATGAGGCTTCACTTACCATACCTGGCCAGTGTGCACATAGTGTGTATGAAAACCCAAGCAGAAGCAGAGAGACGTGAAGCTGGCTGCCACAGGGTGACTATGGACACCACAACCATGTCCCCATCATGTGGTGGGGGAGCAGGGGCAGGCCAGGAGGGGAAAGAGGCTTTGTTCTTGGGGGGGAGATGCCCTTGATCCAGCCCTGGTGATGCCTTGCTTGTGAATAGTGGTGGTGGTGAACCCCTGTTCAGCCAGGTGGGAGGGGGGTGACCCTGCAGACACCCCCTTCCTGCTGGAAAGCTCTCAGTGAGCTGTAGATCTTGGCAGGTCAATGTAAATGTTTACACCAAAGCATGTACTTTTGATGAAAATTCAAAGAGAAAGCACTGCTGAGTGATGAAAGTAACTTTGAAAATTGCCATTTTATAAAATCTCAGAGTTGTCTCTCAAAAAAAGCTTAATGGGAAACGTTCTTAATTTTCATATTACTTTTGGTTTTTTTTGGTGTTTACAGAATCGCAGAATGGTTGAGGTTGGCAGGGACTTCTGGAGTTTATTTAGTCCAACCCTGACCCTGCAAAAGCAAGGCCACCACAAGCTGTTTGCCCAGGACTATGTCCAGATGGTTTTTGGGTATCTCCGAGGTGGGAGCTGGTATTTCTTCAGTTTAGATGTATAAGGCAACATGTGCCTCTGAGACACTATAAATTAACAGTAGTCAAACCAATGCATTATTTTAAACTTGTCTGTAAAATCAGTTGCTGCTTATGCCTGATGTGAGTGTCTACCCTTTAAGTCCACATGCCAGCATCATGGCTTGGGTGTGATGGTGTGATGATGTCACCCCCTCAACAGGGTTTAGCCACACAGAGGGACCCTCAGCTAATGCTCTCATCAGTCAGGTGGCATGAAAGGCTCCAGGGCTGGCCCAACTCTTGCTTGTGCAACCAGCTAAGCAGGTGGCCCTCCCCACAGCTGCCAACAAGCTGGATGGGCATTTTCCCTCTGTGATACTGAGGATCCCAAAGGTGGATGCCCTAACACCAGCTGGCATCACTGCCCAGCTCCCTGCAGCTGACATCGGCAGCCAGCGAGGACCCAGCAGGGGGGGCAGCTCATTCCTAAGTTACCCAGTGTTACCCCTAAAGAGGTCCCATTTCCCTGGCAGCCCTCAGACCTCAAGTTTGGAGCTGGGTTTTGTCTGAGATGCATAATTTCTAACCTGGGAGTACCTTATAGGAGGTGGCTTGAGGTGATGGCTCCCCCAGCATGGACCTCTCTGAGTACCTCACTCTTTGGGATCCCCTTGAGAGTCCTATTTTTTTGTCTTACTGTGTGTGCTTGAAGTTGCTTGATGCCACCTGCATCCTGGGAGGGGACCTGAAATCTTCATTGCTTATATTTTCTCAACTGTCCTCAAAACCAGTCACTTGAGGAAGAGTAGCTTGGGTGAAAAGGACCTGGGTTTTTTTGTCGACAGCCAGGTGAACACGAGCCAGCAGTGTGCCCAGGTGGCCAAGAAGACCAACAGCATCCTGGCTTGTATCAGTAATAGTGTGGCTAGGAGGAGCAGGAAAGTGATCATACCCCATACTTGGCACTGATGAGGCCTCACCTCCAGTGCAGTTCTGGGCCCCTCACTACAGGAAGGACATTTTGGTGCTGGAGGGTGTCAAAAGAAGGGCAATGAAGCTGGTGAAGGGTCTAGAGAACAAGTCTTACAGAAAGGAGTTGAGGGAACTGGGGTTATTTAACCTGGAGAAAAGGAGTCTGAGAGGAGATGATATTGCTCTCTACAACTATCTGAAAGGAGGCTGTAAGAAGGTGGAGGTTACTGACTTCTCCCAAGTTACAAGTGATAGAACAAGAGGAAATAGCCTCAAGTTCTGCCAAGGGAGATTTAGAACACATATCAGGAAAAATTTATTTACTGAAAGGCTTGTCAGGCACTGGAACAGGTGGTCATGGAAGTGGTTGAATCACCATCCCTGAAGGGACTTAAAAGACATGTAGATGTGGTGCTTCGTAGTGGAATTTGCTGTGTGCTAGTTTGGGCTTGATGCTTTTAGACGTCTTTTCCAACCAAAAGGATTCTATGATTCTATTATCTCAGGGACTTTATATCTGATGTATTGGAAAAATCCTAGTCCTGCCTAAGGTAACATTTATCTAGCCACCTTTAGACACTATTGTGTGAAGGTCAGTATCTTGGCTGCTCATGCCCGCCCCCTTTGAAGTCAGCGGGGAAAAAAAAGCCTTGCCCACAGTTTGAGTCATCTGATTTATTTTAGACAACTGCATAAGGATGAGATGAACAGCACCAAAAAGTGTCAATTTCTCTCAGTTAAGGAGAAAGGGAGCTCAAGCTCCCTGGTATAAACTTAAGGTATAAACATGACGGATATCTGTGTCTGGGCAGAACATTTCTCTCCTCATGCCTCACATCCAGACCATCAGCAGGAGAGATGCCCACCTGGTGAAATTCTCCATCCTGAAGCTCTTGGGTAGCTCAAAGACCGCACAGTTACTGGCATGTTCTACTTCAACGTATGGAAGCACAAGGTAATGATGCACTGTAAAGTCTGTTTGGACTTCCAAGGCTTGTGCTTATTTCCAAGTCTGAGCTGAAGCTGACCTGCAGGCTCCCCAAAGGTCCATTTTGCTTTCCTGTTTTTTATATATGAGTTTTAAATGGTTTTGTTCTGGTTTTCTGTTGTGTTTTTTGTTTACTTGTTGGTTGGTCTGGTTTTGTTTTGGTTGTGTTGGTTTTTTTGTTTGGTTTTGGGTTTTTTGGGATTTTTGCTATTGTAGTTGGTTTTTTTGTTATTAGTTGTTGGTTTTTTTTAATATGTTCTTGTCTTATATTTAAATTCTAGGGATGTAGCTGTGCTCACTGACTTTTAAGATAATCCTTTTTGTCTGTTGTTGATCCTGTACTGAGAAATATATTCACTCAACTGAGCATTTACAATTAAAATAGTTGATATTTCAAAGCTTCCAAATACTCACCAAACAACAGTCAGACACACCTGGCTGAAGCGGGAAATGGCACATTTCACCTGTTGTTTTCAAGTGTCTGTCACAACATGCCAAGTTTGCTCCTTGCTCCCTGGTTAGCTTTTATCTGTTTGACAAGGAAAAATAATGCTAAACAAAGAGGAAATTTGCATCGTTCTGTGCTCAGCCTTCCATCTTTGTGAAGAAGTCAGCAGGGTTTTCACATTAGCATCACAACCAATACAATTGGTTAAAAAAAAGCCCAGGTGAGGAGCTCCTTACTCCTCTCTGTGAATGGGAGACTGCGAAAGCAACACAGCATCTGAAGGGCATGGCCGATGGAGCATTTATCCTGATCCAAGGAAGATGTTAGTCTGGTGGTTCATTTGTAAAATAAAAACTGAAGGATGATCTGCAAGCCTCACAGCTCATTCACGCTGGTTGACTTTACCTGGAGTCCCCGTGGTGGGTGCCCAGGAAGACCCTGCCTGCCTGTGGCACCTAGTGACCTCTATGAGACCACCAGCATCAGGTGATGGCCAGGCCAGTCGTCAGAGTGGCTCTGAGCAGGGAGCTGTTGGCATTGCCACTAAACCTCCTCTGGCAGAGCTTTGACACACGTGTATAAAGGTTGATTTTCTCTAGGGCTCTGCACAGAGTTTGTTTAGGGAGCAAGACTTTGATTTTAGTGTATTTCAAAAACAGATAACTTGAATGCTCCAGCCATGCTCACCAGCAAAAGCTGAGGAGCTGTGGCTTCTTGTGTTGACACAGCACAAATGAAGGCAAAATCAAGCAGATGCCTCTTGCCAATAATCCATGCACGACGTGGTCATGCAACCCATGAGACCGCAACACATGCAAAGACCTGGATATAGCTGCTAATAGAATCAACCAAGTCTAGAAATAAACAAAGGGTTTTCTAAAAGCAGGTGAACTTAATAGGCTTTGTGAGATTGGGGCAAGTTTTTCCCTGCCTCAGGCAGGATGGGCATGTAGCAGCAGCTGTCTGCCAAACGACATTTCTGCGGTGCTTCTTGATGGACTCCACTTCTGAGAAAATCCCAAACAAAAATAATGAGACAGAAATAAAATTGAATCAGTGCAGGCAGAAGTGTAGCTGCTGGATGCCTTCAAATCTTATTCTGGGGTTGAACCACCTCTCCTGGCTGGAGCTTGCAGCAGCGGCTTGGTCTAGAATGGGTGGGTCAGTCCTTCCTGGGTCTTGGTACTTTGGGAACGGTATAGATGGTATAAAAGGTGAAGAGAAGGTGAATTAGGAGAGAAGAAAGCAAAGGAAAAACAAGTGTGGTTTGTTTCAGTTTTTTTAACCTAGCTAAGACTGATTTACAGCAGTATAAGGAAGCAGAGCCATGCCTTGAGGAGCTGCGAGTCTGGAAGGAGAACAACCACAGGAAATCCAGTGTTATCCGTGCCGGGCCATGTTTAGGTAATTATAATTTGTTATCTATAACATATAGGCTGTTATAGTTAATTATATGGGTAATTATAATATATAGATAATAGTAGCGTATTAGCTATAAAACATGCAAGACAATTACCTGAAATTTCCCTGTCCTGGGTTTTGATTGATTATACACCCTCGTTCCTGACCACCCAGTCTGGCTGGGAAGCAGGATGCTATCAAACCCATCCTTGTGTAAATGCTGCTGTTGCAAGAAGCTCTGGTCCTAGGTCAGGGTGTTAGAGCACGTTGTTGGAAATTGGTGCCACCCAACCTTTGAGAGGATACCTGAGGAGCCTCCTGCAGTATAGGGTTACACACATGGCCATTGACTGAGAGAGTATTATCCTATGATTGTGTGAGTCCCAGGAGTCTCAGGGGATGACAAATATTTTTCTATTGTTGATGAGACAGGCTGAGAGAGTTGGGGCTGTTCAGCCTGGAGAAGACTCCAGGGAGACCTTATAGAAGCCTTTCAGTATCTGAAGGGACCCTACAGAAAAGCTGGGGAGGGCCTGTTTACAAGTGCATGTAGTCATAGAACAAGGGGGGAACAGTTTTAAGTTGGAAAAGGGTAGATTTAGGTTATGCATTAGGAATAAATTATTTCCTGTGAGGTTGGTGGGGAACAGGTTGCCTGAGGACCTTGTGGATGTCCCATCCTGAAAGTGTCCAAGGCCAGGCTGGATGGAGCTTTGAGCCACCTGATCTAGTGGGAGGTGTCCCTGCCCATGGCAGGGGGAGTTGGAACTAGGAAATTTTTAAGGTCCCTTCCAAACCAAACCATTCTGTGATTGTATGTGTCACTAGATTTCTGGCAGATGCTTTTGGATAGGCAAAAACAGATGAAGTGTTTCACTCAAGAAGTTCCTTGTGAAATATGGTTTATTTAGATTACAGTTCAGGTTGCTCTGGACAGCTGACTGATACACTCTGAAAACAGAACTAATTGTAGAGGAAGTACTAAACCTTGCACAGATGATGCTGTCATCCAGGGGAAAGGCAGTACACCTGGTAACACTGACACATGAACCCCTCCCCAGCAGGACACAGCATGTGGGAGTGAGGACTGACCCAGCACCCCAGGGGGACAGCCCGAGGAGAGGACTTTTTGGGCAGGAGGCAGGTGTGCTTGGGGCTCTTCCTGCCTTGCTAAATGAAGGAGGACCAGGGAGCCAGCCCTGGTGCCAGGCTGCTGATGGCACTCAGCACCTGCTGTGCTTTAGCTCCTCAGTGCAAAAAGCATTCACTGGATAGGAGATAAAAATATGGATGCTGAAATGCTGCCCATAGAGAAATAAGGAACAGGGTCACAGGCTTCGGAGAACACTGTGGAAGGTGCTGAAAAACAGCAGGTGCATCACAAGCTGATGGGGATCACCCAGTTCAGCATCTGCCTGTGCAAAGGCCAGTGCCAGGAAAACCTTCCCGGTGACAGGAGACTAACATTGACTGAACAGGCTGAGCAGCTACTCATGGCTGTTACCAGAGTGAACTTGCTGACTGGGAACCAAAGGTGTTTCTTGGATGAGCACTGTGGGAGGGGCAGGGCTGGTGGCACACAGGTGCTGATGGGGGAGAGGTGTACCCTGTGGTACACCTGCTCCATGGGGAAAAAGCGAGGTAGCTTGCTACTGGTGGTTATTTCCACAGCTCTGGACCTCTGGTATCCCCAGTGTAGAGGAGCAGTGGGACTGGTTTCACTGTGGGAGGTACAGAGTTGGATCCTGGTCCATCCTCAGCCCAGTTCATATGTAAAAGGCACCAGGCAAGGAGAGGCTGCTCGTTTCTCCACTCATCTGTAGAGTGATGTGTTTGAGGCACCTCTGCCCAGCAGGCAGGGAGTTGTGAAAGGAGGCAGATGCAGCAGAAAATACGTGAGATATATCACATATCTCTCACAACCTATGGGACAGGTTAACTGGGATGTAGGAGGGGAACTGGCTGCACAGTTGCAACCCACCAGCAGCACTCCAAAATCTGCCAGCTGAGATTAACTGAGCTCAGTTGAAGATGAGGTAACTGCAGTTCAACAGGTTTCAGGATATTTGCTGTTCTGCCCCTGCATGGATTCACACAAATCTACTTTTCAAGGTTTATGGTAAAACTAATTCATGCAGCTCCAGCCAGGCTGAAGCTCATTTCTGCATAATTAGTTCCTTGGCTTGTTTTTCTTTTTCCAAAGTTCTCTGCAGGTCATTCCCCCCCCTCAAGTGCAGTGAGGGATGGAAGAGCATATTGAACTCATTATTGATAAACAGTTACATCTCAAAGCTACACAGAACCATTATTTCACAAAGATGTGAACAAAATGGATTTGCATTGTGTGAATTATTTTCCTATTTGAAACATAGAATGTCTCTCAAATAGCTTTAAAACCCATATTGTAGTGAAGCATCTAGTTTGTTCCATTAACTACTCACGGAGTCAACTGGAGAACCACTGTTATTAATTTCAGTGGAAAGCTAAAATTCAGTTCATTTTCTGTAATTGCAGGCCCATCACCTAAAGACCCAGGAAAAGCTTTTAATCCAAGGCATTTTTAGAAGGGTATGATTACATCGCATATCTTCATAAGGTGCATAATTACCAGGGTGTCAATCACAAAGAAACACAAAGAGGCAAACCTTCAAGGCTGATACAGAGCAGTCCCCTGCCACCACCCTGGGGACCACTGGTGTGTGGGGTGGGTGCTGAAAGTGGGGGGGCCTCTCTGGGACCCAGCTGGGTTACTTCTCATGTGGTGGGGAGCAGCAAACCTGTCAGCTGTTCCAAGGCTGCACCTCCAGTGACAATGGTTCTGGCCCAAAGCACCCCTTAGACCTCCCTGAGCTGCAAACAGCATGCTGCTTGTCAGAGGACAATGCAGAGACTGTGAGCTTGGAGGATGCATTGGTGGGCTGGAAGATGTCTTGGAAAAAGCAGCACTTAAAGGGTTGTAGGGAAGTGGCCGAGCATGAGAGTGGGACAGGGACCAAGCAATAAAAGTCATAAAAAATGATGCAAACCTCGAGAAGAAAAATCTATGGGTAAATACTCTTTAGTTTAAGGATGAGAAAGACTGTGAGGTACAGAATATTCAGGAGAATAAAATTTCACCCCAAGGGCACAGGAGAAGCCACCACAGCTGGAGAGCTGACGCAGGGCCCTTGGGTGAAGGCTGCAGCAGTGTGGTGGCTCCTGTCCAGCTGCCCTCCAGGACATCACCCTGTGCCACGCTGCCAGCTGTGCTGGCGCGGCAGCCAGGGGGACCGCACGTGGTAAAGTCAAGGTCTTTTTGCTACCTTGAATCCATTAAAACAAACCAAATGGCATAGCTCCTCCAGCCTGCCTGTGGGAAGAGGAAACTCCAGCTGGAGAGAAGAAAGGAAAACTTTTGGGTTTGAACTATTGCTTGGCCATGTCACTCCAGGAGGGAGAGCTGTGAGCGCCTGCTGCGATTCCAGACTGCTGTGGCCTGAGGTGTGGGCAGCACCAGCAGCCACCGGCAGAACTTCAGCTCAACGCCACCATTTCCAAGCGGGGTCCTTTGTACTCACAAATTTGAATCAAGGAGGAAACTCGGATTGGTGGAAACCCACAGATGCCAGAAGATGGAACCACTTAAATCAAGCATCTGACCTACATTAATAGCCCCTTTCCTTTGGCTTTTGTCTCCAGTCCACTCCTGCTTTAAGCACTGATGGACACTGAGTGGTGGCTGCAACAGCAGAGGTGTGACAGAGATGTTGTTTCTTTCCAGGCCTGCTTCACCAGCAGAGATGAGCCACTTCTTGTTATGTCCCACAACAAGGGACCCTCTAATTGACTGCAAAAAGAGCTAAGTGTACTTAGCACCTCAGTGGATGAGGACTAAGGTGGGTAACGGTGGCAGAAGTAGCTGTTTGGGAAGCAATTTAATTAATCAAAAAGTAAGAAGCAAAAAGGTCAAGCCTTGCCTCTGCTATGCTGCAGTTAATCTGCACATGTAGTCAGGACTTCATGCTCCTGAGTGCTGTTTGTTTTTTTTTTTCAGCTGGCACATTTCCCCAAACACAGGAACATTTTTTAACTTCAGTGGATGACATTTTGTAATATGTTTAAGAATCTGTAATACTTTATGCTTGTAGCTTTTTGTGATTGTTGTTCCAATATGGCACTGATGCCTGTATTAAAGTTTAATATGATTAGAAAGCTCAATTGTATAACTGCAGGGTTACACTCTTTATCTATTCTAATCTGATTAAAATGCTTCTCTTCAGTAGCTTTCTGCAATCGCTTTATAGCAAAATCCGGGAGCAAAGCCACCAGCACTTTGGATTGTCCCAGATGGAAACAAATACCAAATGGGTTCCTTAATTGCGTATTTCATTTGTTATGGTACAAAGCAGGGTCCAAACGGCAAACTCGGCTCCATTTAGCTGTAGTGGAGCTGCTCACTGAGAAAGGGCTTGCGCTGCTGTTCACTGAGAAAGGGCTTTGTGAACTGGTCTGATGCCCAGGCTCACCAGGAGGCTGGTTTTGGTTCCACACCAACCTGCTCTGGGAGCAGGAAAAAGGCATTTTGGGTCTTGCTGCCTGGTGCCGAGGTTGCTAAGCAATGAAGGCACTACAAGTAGCTAATGTCATGGCTACATCTAAACCCTGTCATAGCATTAAATTAATAATCCTAATTAAATTCTCTCACTGCCTATGATACCATCTCCCTTACATGATGTATCTTGTCCAGTCTAGTGGTAAACTAGTTAATGTAAGAGAACACATCCACTTCCAATTTGCATTGCCATTCACTGCTCATATGTCACAATTTATTATCAACCTGAAGGGACAAGACAGAAAATGTGCTGCAGAGAATGCAATAGTCTATTAATAGGAAAAAAACGGAAGAAAGAGCTCTGTTTTTAGTAAAACTTACCTCCTCTCCTTCAACTGCTCCACTAATGATTACCAACACCAGCATGGCAGGAGAGCCGTGGAGGACCAAACACAGCTGCTGAAACAGTGGTGGTTTTGCACCACCAGACATTGTGCTTTGGGGGCAGAGCAGAGCTGCTGGATGAACCCTTCACACAGCACAAGTTATTCTCTGTGCTGTGGATCAAGCCCATGTGCTATGGATTGCAAGATGCCTGAGAGGGAGCCACCACAGAGACCAGGACCCCTGCCTCTGGCATAGCCAAAGCTGGCACCCACCACCCTGCCAGGCTGTTGTGGGCTGCAAAGGGGCTTTGCTGCCACTGCCTCTGCTCTCTAAACCTCAGCCATGGTCTCCACTGCTGGTTACTGTAGCTAAGACAGGGTAGGAAAGATCTGGGAGTTGAGGTGTTTAAGGTAGCTACTACTACTTGGGAAAGAGAGTGAAGAGGGACAGCCCCTCCTAGATGCAATATTTGCCCCTAAGAGTCACAGAAGAGGCTCTCCCCTTCATGTCTTGCCAGTTCCTCCCCCTCATGCAATGGAAACAGTTTGCTCTCATTCCTTCTTTGGAGAAACAAACTTGGCTTTCCCCACTGAGGAGTGTGTGGTGTCTGCTTGGCTGTGCTTGCAGCCCACAGATTCCTCCAGCCAGCCTCCACCAGCACAGTTAAACAAGAAAAACAACCCCTAAACCCAAACACATTCCTTCTCTTTCTAAAACAGCTTCAGGCACAGTGAGTGCCACAGCTGATGCCAAGAAGGCTGCGCACCTTTGATGGGACTCTCAGACCTTGTTAATTTCTGCGTTCTCTGAAGTTTTTTGCATCACTCCAGGGAAGGAAGCTCATCACCATCACATCAATTGCAAAGCATCACTGACACAGACATTGCATCTATATTGCACTACTAATATTCAGGGGACCCAACTATTTGATAACAAAAAGGACATGAACTTACAAGGAAGCTGGAAAGGGACTTTTTGCAAGGGCATGTAGTGATATGACAAGGGGTAATGGTTTTAAGCTGAAAGAGAATGGATTTAGATTAGATATTAGTAAGAAATTATTTCCTGTGAGGGTGGTGAGACCCTGGAACAGGTTGCCCAGGGAAGTTGTGGATGCCCCCTCCCTGGAAGTGTTCAAGGCCAGGCTGGATGGGGCTCTCAGCAACCTGGTCTAGCGGAAGGTGTCCCTGCCCATGCAGGGAGGTGGGAACTAGTTGATCATTAAGGGACTAGATGTCCCTTCCAACCCAAACCATTCTATGAACACCATTTAGGTAGAATTAAGCTTTCCTACCCATATAACATTACTTTAATTGTTCCAGAAACAAAAAGCCTAAGGACTTCTCCATCCTCTGGGCAACAAGTGATCTAAGAATTGTTCTTCAGTAGCTAGACAAATTTATATCAGGTGTGGTGAGGCCATTGCAAATAATTTTCTGTCTCTCCTTTTTCTATGTGTTGGGGGAGATCTCCTTTTTAGCCAAGTAAGCTTACCTAGAAGTTGCTTGAGACACTGGGATGAGGATGTTTGCTGACCTTCTTGGGTGTTTCATCATCTTCTTGGGTCGTGTGTCATCCAACATGTGTGGTCTTAACTCCGTGTTTGCCACCATTGCTTCCCTGCCTGACATATTCATTCTTTTAACTCACCAGGACCTCATACCTTAGTTTATTAAAAAATCATCATGATCTATTAAAACTGCATCACAAGTAAAGGGTTACATTTTTTAACTAAAAGGGGCATCCAATATTATCTGTGTCACACTATATCTGAGAACAAGGCTTACATTTGCATTATACATGCCCAAATCTATTAGGGAATCTGCAAATAAAGAATTACTCTTTTCTGCAATGTTGAATTTGCCCCTCAGTTGTAACTGACTCCGAATAGAAATTTAGATCAGCAAATTAAACGTCTTCAGATTTTGCTTCATTAGCATGCCATGAAGCAGAAGAAACTGTTTTATGTTCTTCATGGGGGACCACAGGATTGTTCGAGGAAGGTGTTCCTCCCACGAAGTTCCAGCACACAGTTGACTAGGTCCCATCACCTCACACAACAGCTCTGTGCACCTTCAGCTGCAACAGTGAATTCATTAATCTGTCTATAAATCAAAACTGATGGTCTGTCTCCCTTACAGGAAGTAATAGAGCTAACAACCTACTGCTAGACATGGCAGGTTTCTTCTGTGTTTCTGCACATAGAAATGTGTTTTTTTTTAAGGAACTTGTCTGTTCATAGCCCACTAGCTCCTGCAAGGAATAAGTAGCCAGGTTCTCAGCAACTATACTGCAAATGATTAAGAAACTGCTTTTAGACGCACTCCAGCTTCGCAGACATCTAAAGAGGGAGAATGCTTGCCCACAGGAGATGGGGACTGATTACCAGGAGGCTCAAGTTTCAGCTGTAGAACTGATGTTTCCAGCAAGACTGTCTCCTTGCATCAAATCTATGCTGTGAAAACATCTTCCAGCTGATCAGTACCAGCTGGTGTTGAGGAAAGAGGAAACACTGCTTGTGACAAAGTTCCACAAAGCACAGACTTTACCTCCTCTTTAGAAAGACTTTTCAACACTGGAATTACTGGTTAAATAGCTGGTAGATTTTCCTGGCTAGATGAGCATGCCCTCAGACTCTTTTGGTACATTCACTAACTGTAATTTATGACAAATCACAGCAGAAAAGAAATATCTTTAAACTGAGTCTGCACTGAGCCACCCATAATCTTTTGTAAAGAGCAAGACAATACTTTGAGTTATCACAATGGGTAGAATGAACTTTTATTTTCATTCATCCTTCATTAATACCATACAATTAGATAGCAATATCTGGAAAAAAATGTCTTGAAATAATTTCAAACAGAAGGCACAGAAAACCAAACCCAACTACGCAGCTACAAGATAAAGAGGAAAAATTATTCAGGAAGGGAAATAATTCAGAACAGTTTTATCGCTAGACTTTCTGATCAAAAGCTACAGCACACAGAAACAAAACCACACAGTTTAAGCTAACCCACTCTTTTGTTACACACACATATAAAAGAAAAAAAAAACAAGGAACCCTAAAATTCTGATTTCTGCAGTTTTGAATGAAAATTGTAACTTTAAAAATAATAATTAAAAAACACTAAATCTAGTACGTATGTCAAAATCATCCCTAAAGTCTACTCAAAGGTGTACTTTAGAAAAAAACCTGCATTAAGAGCAAAGTAGAGAGTTAAACATCATCTGGGGATGGGAGGAAACTTGTTCTCAAATCAGACTATCAAAAAAGTTTGGTGTTTGCTTCAGAAAGATCCTCAGTACAGTAATATACTGTAGAGGACATTCTTTTGTATTTTAATATTATGAAATTAAATTGACAGCGTACATTACAGAGAGGAATAAAATCACTCCATTCATATAAGATTTTAACAATTTTTTTTGCAAAAGAGAACTTTATTTCTTTTGAAAACAAAGCTACTGGAGTTAATGACATGCAATAATATGCCCTGATATTACATCGGTTTGGTCTGAAAACAAAATTCATGCTTCATAATTGAAATATGCTGTGATTCTCAAATACATTCTCTGGTAATTAATAATACAATACAGAGGTCATTCATAAAATCAGTTCAGGTTGGGAACCTGGTTTATAAATGAAGCTCTTTTTCAAATATGTAGAACACTGACTACACTCAGGGTTTGCTCCAGGTCAGCACACTTCTTTCTGCGCTCCACCCTGCTTTTCTTAAACAAATGGGTGCTTAGCCTGCAGGTATAATGGAAAGGCAAAGTCTAGAAGTTACAGGTTCATTTGTAAAAATACTAAATACAATCCAAGATAAATAGTATTACTCTTACTGACAACTTAATAGCAGGTCCTCTCTAAAGGAAAAATATCCTGAAATACAGGAGATCGTTTCAGCATTTGATATCAAGGCATTTGCACATTTGTCAGATGACAGAATAAGAGTGAACTTTGCAGCTTACTTTGCAGTTGGACTTGAATTCAAAGAGCTTTCCTTCCAGCCTGCATACCTGTAAACCATAACCTATGTTTTCTTAATAGCTTGCTTTTTTTTTTTTTTTTCCCCTGGAAATAATGCTCTCATTTAGAAAGTACAAGTTAAATTATTGATTCCATACATGAGTAAAGAGAGCCGACAACTACAATAGAAACAGTAAAAATGATTTTTGTAAAAATGTTCATCAAAATTCTCCGACATAGCAAAACATTAATTTGTAAACTCAAGTCTAATACTGCAAGTCATTCACTCAAAAGCGACCTCGGGCACGTGTATTCTTGCCAGCGTTGCAACAGTAATTACCTCCATATTTCTTGTCATTATAGGATACAAACTCTAAACGTATTAAAGTTTCCTAACAAAGAGTCCAGTTATTGCACTTCATAAAAATTCCAGTAATATCAGGCTTTTGTCCTACTTTGCTATGAACTCTGATGCCCTGCAAGAAAAATTTGGGGGATCAAGTAACTTCTGAGGAATAAGATGGATTTCTGGAATCAGTCTGAAATATTGACTCAAAAATGGAAAGGCTTACAAAACGAAGAGACATACCTTTGGAAACAGATTTTCATTTATAGTAGCAGCCAGATGTTTCACTGCCATACTGATGCATGTTCTCTTTGCAGGGAAGAATGGGCACCAGGCTATTATGTTTATCTATCACACACAACTTGAGGACTGTGCAGAGACACCCAAAGAACCACTGAGTTCTTCTGCTGACTCTCCAAGCCTGATGGGGAAAGCTCCATGACAGCCATATTGGAGTGGGAATTTCTCTGTGAGCTCATGTATATTTGCACTTGCATCAGCAATGGATACAGCAAACAGAAATGGCTATTTCAGGATGGAAAGACATACCGAGTGAATCTGAGAGGCTCATTAAAAAAAAAAAAAAAGAAAATACAGCAGTTTTGGCCCTGCTTATAACCAGCTGTATCAATAGGGAAAAAAAGATAAGAGGATAAGAGGAGACTTTTTTTGCCAGCTACCTAGAAAAAGAAGCTGCTTCAGCTGAAGTGATTCACAAATCTATATGAGGCTTCCAGGCCAGCAAATCACCGTTAAAGTCACTTTGTTCCTCTGCTCCTTCAGCATGGGAACCAGTGCAGAATGGCTCATTCCAACTGTAGACAGTCCATTTACAGCA
This sequence comes from Apus apus, assembly GCF_020740795.1. Classification (NCBI taxonomy): domain Eukaryota; kingdom Metazoa; phylum Chordata; class Aves; order Apodiformes; family Apodidae; genus Apus; species Apus apus. Next base: position 21,286,971 of record NC_067282.1, read on the forward strand.
ACAATCATATCACCACACCTAAAAACACAAGAAAAAAAAAAAACACAACCCAAATGATGACTACTGCTCTGCAGTAACTAGTACATACCAACAAAGAGCACTTCACCCCTGGGGTGACAGGTTTCCATCAGGTTCAAAGTGTAGCTAAAAAAACCCCAGAGGGTTCAATTTTAAGGCAGTTTTACTACTGAAACTCATCTGGAAATTTCCCAGATCACTAGGATTCAATTCTAGTACAAAGATAGTTCTACATTAAGAGGTGACCTGTACGGAAACGTGAGAAGAGAGTTGAAAAGATCTAAAGAAGTCAAGAGAAGATAATGAGATAACGTTTGCATGACAGAAACATTTGTTTGTTTGTCTGAATTATAACACATTTACACCAAATATGTCTTTACTGTAGGAGGTGTAAGTAAAGATACTTATGGTTACCAATCTCATTCCAACTGAGAGCCTTGTTTTCAATGGCTTATGATTTTGTAAAATGTAACCATTTGGCTTGAAATCTCCCTCAGCAGATGGTTCAACTGAGAAGCTGTAGCAACTCTATTTTGAAGCTGGGAATAGAAACTCGGGAAGGTGCTGTTTGAGAAAATTGACCTTAAAGGGTTATACTTCAGTTTTAACAAGCTCAAGAGAAACTTCAAAAAAGCACCTAAGTTCTTCCTACATTAAGCATGCTCCATCTCCAAGCATCTCTTCTCTGTAACTTGAGTGTGTATTTGGCATCCCCCAGAGCAGTGGGAAGTGACTCTGAACTTTTCCTGAAACTGATCTCCCCAACTACTAGGGGCACCAAAATGAATGGCAAAAAGATGCTCTCCTGAGCTTTCCTGGTGCCTTGGCTGGCACAGAGCAGAGGAAGAAGAGGTGGCATGACCAACACCAGTCAAACATGGATTCAAAAGCCTTTATCTGCCTGAATCAAGGTACCCCATCACCCAAACCACAATGCTACAGTTCACTGAGCCTTTCTGCTGAAATAATTCCAGCTTCTATAAAATGACACCAGACAGATAATGTAGGCAGAAAACTGTTAATTATTGAACAGGGAGGTTATTTTCTTCCTTCCTCTCTAGTCTAACAAAACATTTAGATAACTTAAACAAAACAACTTCAAAAATACCTGCTGCACAATAACTCATGGTGCAGATTCTAAGGAGTTCTCCCTTGTTGATGGCTCATTTATAAGTCCATATTCTCAGTTTACAATATCACACAAGAACATCTTTGCCATTCCTTAAAAAAGGGCAAGTGTGACCACAACCACACTTTTTCTCTCTTCTTAGGAATGACGTTTAAATTTCCATTTGTGTAAAGACTTCTAGTGATTCATTCCCAGATCTGAAATTATTTACTTTAGGCTGAACTGAAATCCTTCATTTAATCCAAACTGTTTCACAGTTGTCCAAAAAACTGTAATTTTGTGTTCAGCCAAGCTATGTTTTTAATTGATTTATTTAGTCATTGAACTGAAAAATCAGTTACTGGCAAGTAATTGATATGTCTACAATGCTGTAGGCATAACTACATTTTTTAAGTTACTTTTTAAGTAAATCTACATGTAAAAATCATGGCATAAAACTTCAGGTTACGTATTCTTTGCTGCCACCTTCACAAAAAACAGTTTATGAACAAGAGAACCTTTAATAGGAATTGGAAATCCTAATTCTGAAATAACCCTACACAAGGCTAAGATGCATATATGCATTAATAGACCTGGAGGTTGTGTCCAAACATAATATGGAAGTAGAATCATATAATCTTTAAGGTCAGAAAGGACCTTTAGTCCCACCATCTGCTCAAAGCAAGGTCAACTGCAAGATCTGATGAAGTCTCTCAGGGCTTTATCTAGTCAGGTGTCAAAAATCTCCAAGGGCAGAGACCATGCACCTTGTGCCACTGCCTGACCATTCTCATGGGGAAATAGTTTCTCCTTATAACCAGCCTCAACCTCTTACACTCAACTTGTGCCTGTTGTCTCTTGTCCTCTTGCTGTGCACCACTGTAAAAAGCCCAGGCTCTGTCTCCTTGATAATCTGCTAGTAGGTACTGGAAGGGGATGTTAGCTGACCCTGAAGCCCTCGCCTAGTAGGGCAAGTGCTCCAGCTCCCACCATTTCAAGGGCCTCTGCTGAACTCACCTCATTTACCAGTGTCTTTCCTGCCAGATAATGAGTCTCAGGGAACTGGCCCAGGGACTCCCTTTGTTAACAATCTTTTCAGAGATCTTTTTCACAGAATCACAGAATTATTGAGGCTGGAAAAACCTCTGAGATCATCAAGTGTGACCTATGACCTAACACCACCTCATCAGCTAGACCACGGCACTAAGTGCCACATCCAGTCTTTCCTTAAACACTTCCAGGGATGGTGACTCCACCACTTCCCTGGGCAGTCCATCCCAATGTCTGATCAGACACTGTCTGTTTTCATCTGCTTTCTTGCCCTTCCATTAAAGCACCAGCACCCATCTTCAGTACCAGAGTTTCCAGCACTGACTTCAGAAGACTATATGAAAGGATAAAGCAGTTTTCCCCACTTCACACAAGTAGGTCCTAATTTCCTAGTGGTTCTCTAGGAAGACAAATATGTTGTGCACTAGCCAGTTCTACACATATACATTTTGCAGTGTCTCTTGACCTAAAGAAAGAGGGAGATTGAGACAGTTGGTGACACCAGCACTGCAGCTGGGAAGGAGGACAGGAGATGGCAGAGGTGCCTAGGGAAAGACACCCTCCCCCTAGCAATTAGTTGCACCAGCATGTAACTATTTAAAAGTTGTTGTTGCTATTACTACTACTACTACTACTACTACTACTACTACTACGACTACGACTGTTATTTTAGCTTACTTTAATCTTCCATCAAAGTATGCAGGAGTTCCAAGAACAATTGTTTTAATGAAGAAAGGCTGGTTGGTGTGGTTCTCCTCGTAGCCACCGACAATGCTGAAACCCCAGCTCCCTAAATTGCTCCGCCGCAGCACGACGTCGTGGCAGCTATGTAGGCAGCTGTGGAATGGAAGCACAGGATAGCAAGAGAAAAAACGCTGTGTACACCACATATAGATATTTTTATAGTAGGCACAACACCTGCTGTCTCATCATTACCACCACGCTAAGCGTGGAAGAGAAGGGGAGGGATGGTGATTAGACTTCTGCTCCCACAGCAATTTCGCAATATTCAAACCAATTATAAAAAAACCTCCCACAATCCAGAGACAGAGAAGTGTTTTAAAAGAAATAAGGCAGTGCTAGAATAATTACTTAGCCACAGTTAACTCTGCAAACTGACAGTAATAGAATGGCATTTTAGGGATTTCACAGGTGGCAAGAATGTGGGTGGAAAACGGATACCCAATACGTCTAGTTTGCACGTCAAAAATGTGGTGTGTTTCTCTTCCACCCCCAGCCAGTTTATGCTTTTTCTACTTTAAGTAAAGATCTAAAAATCCAAGTATAACCTTCTCTACCTCTGATATGATGCATCACCAGTAATGAAAGCAGAAATGATTAACCAAATTCATTACAAAGAATGTAAAAAATCCAGATCATGCTTCACTAACTGTACTAGTACATGTCATCTCCCCTACTGAAAATTAACTCTTGCCAGTGAAGTTAGCAATAACTGTAATTAAAAAAAACCCCATCAAACCCACATAGAAATTAACTTTTGGGTTTAAAAGATGCCTAATTCTTTACTGATGTACAACATCCCTTTAAAGAACAGCAGCACAATGCATAGCATAACTTTAGGAGCCATGCGTGGGCATCTGTAGTGTATAAGGATTAAATAACTGCTGAAGCATGAAAAGCAAGTTCATTTACGAAAACTGAGAGCTGTTTATTGTGATTAGGTAACTCATTAATACTTAAATGGAAAATAAATTAACTGAGAGCAAAACTCAGAAATATTAAATGAAAAAGTGTGAAATCTTTGGAGGGTCAACCCATGGTTCTGGTGCCTGCAACTGCAATTCTGCTGACAATATGCCTGGTTGTTCTTGTGGTTTTATGCTTGAACTACTGACCTGAGCCTGGTAACTCTATCAGAGGGAGAGCAATTAACCTGAATGCCCTGACTGAAGTTAATAACACTATTTGCTGTAGTGGGAGCTGTTCTTGCTAACAAGTAATGCCAGAATGAGTTTATAGCTGTAGCCAGAGGAGAGTGAAAAATAGGAGAGTAAAAATGAAACATGGTGATGTGCAGCAGGCTGTAGGTTAACCAAGAAGAGGGAGCTCACTGCAAATCTTGAACAGTTTTTGTGTTTGGCAGAGACAGTAGTGGGTAGTTCTAAAAAAAAAATTTTTTTTAAAATGAGGATTTGTAACTACAGGTTGATACATGTGCATGAGACCCATGTCCAGAGTCTGTCAGAATGGCAAGTCTGATCCAACATGCTAAAATTATGTATTTGGCCTTGTAAATTTAGGTAGCAGACTAGCAAAACAGACACATGGGCAAATACTTCCTGTTTCTATTAATAACACACCTGGTTTTGGATATTCTACTGGAAGTTACGATATGCTTAAGCAATAGAAAAGATGACTTGTTTTCAATGAGAAGAATCCATGTGGGTAGTTACTACAGTTTGTGAAGGGATAAACCAGTATATTCATCTTCCAGTTTCCTAAGGAGACACTGCTCCTGTTCACAGTCCACTGGGCAAGCCCGCTGCCAACTGAATAGAGTGGAGATCATCAGGCAGGCAGAAATGAGGGCAGATGTGCTGCAACTAATAAAGTTCCTGCTTTTGTCACTCTCTTGGGCTTAGCTTAAAACTGTTAGCTAATTACTTTATCAATCAATTCCATACCTTGGAAGTCCCAGCCACATGACCCATGATGGTGACCAGCTGGCATCATACTCATTTTCACTGATGGTACTCAATTGCTCTTCATTAGCCTGGGGCTGTTCTTCTACAATCTGGACTTCCAGGGCTTTCAGGGCGACCACCGAAGAGGCAGCACTAGCTTTCAGCATGGCCACTGCCTCACTGTGACTTAGGTTAGTCAAATCAATGCCATTGATGTTCAGCAGCACATCACCTGTTCAAGGGCACATGTGAGAACATATCAGTCTGTCAGAGCCACTCCTAATGACAGCACTTCTCTCAACAGGGTCTCCTTTAACACTATTTTTTGGAGCTGAGACAGTCTGAACTAACAGCCTGGGAAGGTTCTGCAACCATATACTGCTGGTTTGAAACATTAATGTATTGAATTATTAAGCTGGATCAATATAATTTATTTCCACACAGTGCATCAAATGCTGCAGTTTCCATGGTATGTTGCTTTGAAAATTTGAGGTAGAAAATAGGTAAGCACGTCACCCCCTTGGCTGCAACTGTTGTTGCAGATGCCACAAGATAACAGTTGCCAGTGGTGGATCTTAGGCCCACCATAAATTTAAAAGGGAAGGAAGAATGAAGGAAGGAACAATACAGGCACCACAAACTCAGAGAGTAATCATGGTTGGAAAAGACCTCTAATATCATCTGGTCCAACCATCCACTCGGGAGGAGGGGGAACAACACAACCCACCCAAACAAAGAACAACAACAAAAAAACCCCAAACCACAACCACACACCCCACAAAACCAATAAGGCTCCATAGAGTGTTTTACATCTGCTTTTTCTAACATGTTACTTGGGAGAGCAAAATGGAATTAAAAAACTAATGGAAAGGTTGGTACAAAACCCAATCCACTAGAAGAAAGAGAGAACATCTCTACAAACATAATCTGTAAAGAGTCAAAGCCACTAAAAAGACTGCCACAATTTTTAAGTTATTTCAGATTATTTTTTTAAAGGCCTCAGGATGAAAACAAGAATGTTATTTACTATCCAAGCAGTGACAGTCTCCTCTGCCATGCAATGTCTCACTGATGAAAGCCAGAAAAAGCAAAGCAAAAGTGCAAACACCTGGGTCACATTTGGGACAAAACTCATTTTTTGAAAGCTTTTTCCTCTCAGGGAAAGCTGAAGTCGAGGTGCAGCTTAACTTGAAATTACTCTGTTGCTGCTGTGGCTACTTTAACGTTACACAATGAAAGAGCAATTGTGACTCTTCCATTGAGCGTGTTTTTCGTAGTAGTACAGAAAAAGAAAGCAGACCCATTGGTATGTGGGTGTAAATCTCCCTCAGAAGCATACAAGGATCTCCCACACTGTTCTTCTTAAATTTGTTATCTGTTAAGCTGTTTTTTTTTCCTAAGTTTCTCTCCTAAGACAATCTGTAATGCTGTGAATTCCGAACTGCAGAGACCCCACAGGCAGTCTTTGTTTCACATACAGTGCAGTATGTTTTAATCCTCAAATGCTTTGCTATCGATCAGGCAGGATTCACCTACACTGTCTCCATCTCCTTCCCTTTTCCGAAGCCAAGGACTGCAGATGGGTGCTGCAGCACCCCTGAAGACTGGGGAATGCAAGCTGTCCTAAAGGATAAGAAAGCATTCAGGAACCAGGGTCAACATCAATGTAGCTTCTGGGGTAAACTCAGCTCGGGTGATCTGTGGCCTGTCATCAGAGCATCTCTGCTGTTCAGATAATGCACTGACGAGTGGAAGTTCCTTGGACAGAGATGGGGCCCAGCCCACCACATTAAACACAAAAACAGGATGCGTGTGCTACAGTACAAAGCATCACACCAGACCCTCAGCTCAGGGGATTACCATAAGCTTTCAAGAATTTAATCAGACATTTCCTGGTTTTATCCTCTTCCCCGGCTATCATCCTCAAAACATTCCTCTCCTAGAAAAGGTGGAAGTGTGATACTAAATACTCTATTTCCATTATTGAAACGTGAAGAAAAAAAAAAAATCCACCAGTGCTTCCTTACAGCTGTGAATAGTCTTTTTGACACCGCCTGACTCCAGAGAACATACTCATCAAACACCAACCAGAGGTCACCTGTGCCACCAGGAGAGCCAAGCCCCACCTCGTTTAATCCTGCCGTCTCTTGCCAAACACCCGTGCGGCTGCACGCTGGTCACAAAGATGGGCAGCTCGCCACTTTTGCTGCCTCTGCCTCCTGCCACTGTCATTCCCAGAGATTCAAGGGGCTCTTTTTTCACCGTAATGTGCTTTTCTTGGCATGTAACACACTGGGAGAGATCCTATTTGACAAAGATAAATAACATTGTTAAAACTTTAGGAAAAAACAACAAACCGGGACAAAACACAACTAAATACACCCCAAAGCTGTACTTTGGCACTTTAACAGGATGGTATAAAAGGACTAAGTGCTGCAAATTGGCTTTGGCTGGATTTCCTCCATGTCAGAAAAAAAAAAATATTAAAATAAAATCAAAAAGCCACTCATGTAGATTCTTAAATATAGACAGAATGTTTGTAAAGGCCCATCTTGAAAATCTCACTCCAGCTTTTCTTAGCATCCTGCATAGGAATAGGTGAAATTTTAGGACTGGACTATAAAACCTCATGGTCAGAAGAGTGGACACAAGCCAGAAACAAGTATTTTGATGTCTTGCTGAACATCAGCATTACCTTATTTGTCAGCAGAATAACTACAAAAAAGCTCCTAAGAAATGAAAACACATGTGCTTTCATGCTGACAAAGAGGGACCATTTAAAGCCCTTATATGTCAAGGTTTCTTTTGTAGCTGGCATCTAGAATCTCCCAGAGCACAAACTGACTAAGGCTAGTCAATGCCATAGGCTGATAATGGGTCCCTTGTGCAGCCTCCCTGATGGTTACAATTAAGGCTCAAACTTGAAGCTGTTTCTATATTTAATTTTTCTAACAATTGGATTGTAAAATTTAGCCTGTATTTAGTTTTATCCCATCAAAAGACTCTCAACCTGAATCCAAGAATACTTTATTTGCTAAAGCTCTTCTTCTGCAGGATATTTAGTGATACATTCAAACCAGCGCACAAATACCTGAAGTAGCATCTTAAATCAACAGAATACTTGCAAGGAATCCAAGACAATGGAAGAAATAACTTGGGAGATTCTTCCAACTACAAACACTTATTTATTCTGCTGACTTCTGGAAAATGGCAACATTGCTCTCTTTGACCTCCAGTGCCACATGTTTCTTCTTACTCACTCTGCTCCTTACACATACATGTTAATCACATATGTAGCTATACATATGCTTATAAAGACAGCCTCTTCTTAAGTCTTCAGGCTTTAGGCCTCACTGGTTGGTGACAAACAATTATATAAACATTTTTTAAGCCACAAGACTTCTAACCCAATGGTAGGTTAATGAGACAGAGGCGAAGATAAAAGGTATGAAGCATGGGAAATGTCCACTTGTGGCTCCATGGGACCTCCCACTTTGAAAGACCCCATGGTTGGTATTGACACGTGAGGGAAATCAGCTCAGCCAACAGATCAGCTTTTGAACTGTGTCAACCCATGCTGGCATAGATCTACATATATATATATATATATGTATATATATGTATATAAAGCTCTGATATGGATTGAGCTGTAATCATGTTGATAAGGCCTAATCTTGTGTCAAGTACTAAGAGCTACCAACTGTATTCAGGAGCCTCACTTTTGCCCCTCAGAAGGCAAACAAGCTCCCTAGAGCCTCAACTGTTGATTTCTAAAATTATCCAAATTTTTATAAGAAAATACTATCAACTCATGTAAATCCTCTCAACAGAATCACAGAATCATATAATGGTTTGGGTTGAAAGAGACCTTAAAGACCATCTAGTTTCAATGCCCTGCCATGGGCAAGGACAGCTCTCACTAGACCACATTGCTCAAAGCCCCATCCAACCTGCCCTTGAACATTTCCAGGGAAGGGGCATTCACAACTATCCTAGGCAACCTGTTTCAGAAGTGTGACGGTGAACACAGATGCCAATCGAGCAGACAGGAGGAAAATGGCTTGGTTGACGTGGTCAACACCAATAACACATGAGCCACTGTCTTAGACACGGTCTAACAATTATGGCTGTATGAGCTCAGAGAACTTGCTGCTTTCACTGCAGTCAGCAAATCCAAATATTGCAAAGCTGGTGCATTTATTTTTTTTTCCCCACTTCAGACATGATACAGGACTTGAGTACTTGGAAGTTGCCTTTTTTTTTCTTAACTTAAAAATAGGTAAAGAAGCAAATATAACCCATTCTGCCAATCTTGCCTTGCTACACATTTAGACCACCACAGGACTGAAACTATGTTTATACCTCTTAGAAGGAGAAACACCAACCTTATGTGAGTTGGGTCTGCTGTGAAACAGCTGCTGGGACTGGTGTTGGTGTGGGTTGCTATTGTGAGTCCCCGTGTCTCGGATAATACTGACGGTCTGTGACTTCAGGGCTCTAGAGACAATCAAATTCACTCTCTCCCCACTAGCCTGTTGAATATATAAAACAAAGTAATGAAGTTGATAGGATATTGATGATTAGCACCGAGGAAGGAAAAAATGAGATGAAAGATGTAACAAGATAATAGCAGAACTTGTATTCCGTTCCTGGAGGTGCATAGACTGCACAGCCCCTTACTTGTTTCTTGCTGCAATTCCCTCCAGAATGGAGGGGATATTAACACTTCTCCTTTTCCCCTGGTGTTACATCTGTATTACCTGGAAATCCACTGCAAAAAGGACTGTTTCTCATTTTGTGTAAGGAAGCCTCAAACATTAAAAATCACCCAATTCCACTTGCAGCCTTTGTGAACTTCTGCCAACATGTAGCAATAAAAGAAAGAAATGCCCACACAATGGCTCTAGGGCCTGTGGATTTTGGTAAAAAGTCCCCAGTACCTCTAGTTTTTCCCAGAGTGACTTCTGAGAAAGTTGTATATGAGCAGACCATCGAATTACGGAGTTTGGGCAATATCAGGAGACTCAGGTACCAGATGCTAAATTAAACATCAACTAGTTCTATTGCCACAAAAACATAACTCGAGATAAAAGTTACCCTGTGCAAAACTCTGACAACCTCATTGTATCCAAAAAGTGGGAAACTGAAATTACAGTCCCAAAGATCATTGTTGTTTTCCTTTAACTGTGATAGAAGCTGTTAAAATGATAACTGAAACAAATAATAGAATCAAAGTATCACAGAATGGTTAAGGTTGGAAGGGATCTTAAAGATCATCAGGCTCCAACCTCCCTGCTATGAGCAGGGACACCTCACACTAGGCCAGGCTGCACAAAGTCTCATCCAACCTGGCCCTGAACACCTCCAGGGACGGGGAATCAACAACTTACCTGGGCAACCTATTCCAGTGCCTTATTAGCCTCATGGTGATGAATTTATTCTTTATATCTAACCTAAATCTCCTCTCTTTCAGTTTAAAATCATTACCCCTTGTCCTACCACTGCCCTCTCTGGTGAAAAGTCTCTCCCCATCTTTCCTAGGCTCCCTTTAGGTATTGGAAGGCTGCTTTGGGTCTCCCCAAAGCTTTCTCTTCTTCAGGCTGAAATATTTACTACTCACTTGTATTGCAGCTCTCTGTGTGCTGCGTTAAACAGAAACAACTGTGCTAGACTGAAAGAACCCAAAACTGGTCTATTCCAACTTTTCCTAAAACCAGAACAATTTCACCAACATCCCATCAGCAGGAAGCAGCAATGTCCTGCAGCTGTTTCCTTACAGACTGGGAGAGAGACAAGGAGTAAAGTTTTTCCTGTGGGAACAGGAATGGTCATATATCAGACTGCATCAAGCTTTGGGTAATATTTGTGTCCAGAGCAGAGCCAGATATTTGAAATAGCTCTTTCTTAAACACTTAGAAATGAGTTTTACTACACTTTTGTATTTTAACCCCAATTCCATGCACAGGCAAATCAATACAAAACAAAGACCACTTTTATCGAGCTTAGTGAGAGATTAAAACTACAATACATGCATAAACATAATAATAATAATCCTATTTATTTTTTTTTGTCTGCTAAGCTATAGGCTACGTGGTACACTATTTGTTCACATGAGCAGTCTAAGCTTCAGGCTGTATGCCAGGCTGTATGCTAAAGCACTTTTCACTTCTAAGGAGGTGAAGTTTGTCTGCTAAGTGTCAGAGCAGAACCTGCTTTGCAGTATTATTTCTAGAACAGAAATCACAGTAAATTGCATGGCTGCAAGCTTTCAGGTGTTACACAAGCTGCTCTATCTGGGACAGACTTTGCCCAAGAAACAAAGCTGAGCCAAGGACTTAGGTGGGGAATGCAAATTACCTGTATAACCTGAGCAGCAAGCTCAGGTGTTCCGTGCTTCAAGTCATGTCCATTGATGGCAAGGACTCGGTCATTGCTGCAGAGCCTGCCGTCTTGAGCAGCCAACCCCCCTTCCAACAGGTCGAGGATAAAAACTCCCGGCTCATCTGTTCTGCGTACAAGTTTAATGCCCAGCTGCTCGCTGGAGTCGCGCTTGTGCAGGGTGACTTGGAAGCTGTCTTCCCGCAGGGAGCCGGCGCCGTCCGCCTGGCCGTGCGCGCGGGGCCCGAAGCGCCGCTCCCGCAGCACCGTCAGGTGCAGCACCGAGCAGGGCTGCGACAGCACCGCTCGGGCCTGGTTGTGGGACACGTTGCTGATGTCAAAGCTATTCACCTGCAAAACAGCAGCAACAACGGCCAAGTCAGAAGGGTGTTTTCGCGTGTTTCGTTGTTGCTGGTTATGAAAATAAAGTCCTTTCGAAACTAAATTCGGAGCTCACTGCAAAACCAACCTTGGAGCAACCTCTGTATCTGGCTCTACCAGGCTTCCTCTCTCATCCCTCCATCCTCTACAGCAAACCTACTTTGGCTGCTCAGTCTACAAACCTACATTTAGCTTGGAAAAGGCCCTTAAAATCATCAAGTCCAACCATTAACCCAGAACTGCCACGTCCACCACTAAACCACATCCCCAAGTGTCACATCTATACATCTTTCAAATACCTCCAGGGATGGTGACTCAACTGCTTCCCTGGGCAGCCTGTGCCAGTGTTTGACACTGGTAAATATTTTTCCTAATCTCCAATCTAATCTAAACCTCCCCTGCTGAAACTTGAGGCTTTTCCCCACAAAGGTGACAACATCTCTAACAGTGCATAAGTCCAGGGTTTTTGTTCTCCTGGTCTCCTAGACTTGTCTTCCTTAGATCATGACACTATTTTTTTCTCCAGGACAAGAATTTTGCCTGTGCTTTCAGTGTTACACACAGAACCACTTAAAACTATAAAACAATAGCTTAAAAAGAACACATCCAAATGTCTGAAGAAAGCTCATGTCTAACAATATGCAGTACTCATATGATGTGAAAAAATCTTGAAATCCAGAATAATTAATTTTGTTCATTTGTAGAATAAGATGTTTGGACTAGCTCTAAAGTCTTGGCATGAACTTGGGAGATTTTCCATATACTTCAGCTAGGTCAGAGTTTCAGGCTTATAACCTGTCTCACTCAAAATTCAGTTCTAAATGAAAAACAGATTAAACTCCCTCCCTGTTAAGAAGCATTTTGTTTGTTAAGTGGTCCACTGATAGAAAAATCAGTAATCTTCAGTAATTTCTTGCACTATGAAGTTAAAGATCAAAACTGACAGTGCATTCCGATTTGGCAGAAAACAGGAGAACCACAAAAACCAGCACAAAAGCTGTATTTTCTCTTTTCTATAAGAAGGAGTTGAGAGCTAACACTACAACTCCATCCTTAGCATGTACTATTGTGCTTTGAAGGAGGAACCCTTGCCCTGTAACTTCAGCAGATAGAAACTAGCACCAAATGAATTATATTGACCTGCCTTTTAATGCTCCCCATTGCAACCTAATTAAAAAAATAAACTTGCAACTTTCACTGTCTAATAGTAATATTAACACTTAAAAAAACAGGAAGAGAAAGGACACAGAAATATATGTACAACAGCCACCACGTTTACATCAGGCATCTGAGCTGAGGTGCTCTGAGAGGTCAATGCCAAACCGTTTGGCCACGGTGGTTTCAGCAGGAGAAAGGGCAGCTGTGCCCTCGCTGAGCCACCTCCACCCTGATGCCCAGTAGAAAGCCTCGGCTCCTGGCAGCACCATGAGCTCCAACACTGAACCACGGCTGTGTCCTGCTCTGCCACTGCCCTTGTCCCAAGACAGGCTGTGACCTTGGGTGGAGGGAAAAGAGGCACAGCTAGGAGAAATAACATTTAGAGCTGTCACCTGCAAAACCCACCAGGGGTCATCTATCAGAGCCCTTAAATTAAATCCAGTTTAATTTTTAGCTGTTGCTAGCTGAAGTAAATACATAAAATATGGAAGCATTCAAAGGGCACTGAAGAATATATGCAATAAAACGTAACTCTTCTTTCCACGAGAAATAAATTTTCAGAATAAAACAGCCTTAGCATTTCTTGGGCAGAGAGATTCTCATTAGGACATGTTTACATGAATTACAGTCACAGCTCAGCATAAAAAAAGGGACAATTTGTAAAGCACTTTGAAAACGTTAGGCACCTTGCAGGCAACACATACTTTTATGTAGCTGTTACTAAACGTTGTTCCCTCAGATCTTAAAAGGGTAATACTTCTTGTTTGACTGGGCAACAAAGTGCTGAGTTTCACTTCACAGTCCTTTCTGGTTTTCTTTTAGTCCTGCACTGTTCATAAAAGGCTTTGAAGACATTTTGAGAAATGTCCTTGTGTCCACGCTGAACTGCATCTAACTCTGCACTCAATTACAGCCAGCAGAGACCAAGCCTGGTTATTTTAATACAACAGCTCAGGACCTGCACAGGTAAACTCAAAGCAATAAAGATACTGTATCTTCCAAGAAGTTTGGCTTTTACCTTCTGTACCTCTCCCTTGGCATGACAGGAGGGCAGAGACCCCCATCTGACATCCCCAGTGCCAGCACACTTACAGGGAAGACTCACTGCAGCTTATAAATCCTATTTATAGTCAATTTATTGCCATTTATGGCTCTGGAAACTATAATTGACCCTTGTTCAAACAGCAAGACTTTCCAAAGCTTCACTGGAGCTCAATCTCCCTATTCTGGCAACCAATGAGAACCTTCGAGTATCAAAATAAGTTAGGCAGCATTCAACCAGTGTTTGCAAATGCTTGTTAAAGAGGCAACATTTTGGAAACCTCTTGGGTTACTTTCTTGGTCAGTCACTATGCTAACGCTCCAAGCAAAGCAAAAGGCACATTTCTCAAAAGGGACTTTATTTTCTGAAGTGCAAACTAACTTCATTCCAAGGATAACTACAGTATTTAAGCTACTTCTATTGGCTCAAATTCAAAAAAGTGAAAAGAAAAAGGCTGCTATTATCTTTTGGACTGAGGTTATAAGATCAAAAGTAAACATTGTTACTGAAGTAATTTTGATATGATGGTAATAGATTAGTTTCAGGTTAAATGATTAAAAACAGAAAAAAGCTGGAGAACTGTCTTGTTTATGTAGAACTCAGTTCCTGCTACTCTTACGAGTCCTATAAACACCCCTTCCACCTAGTATAAAATTAAAACTTCAAAATTAATAGATTTTGATCTTTTTACACTGTCTGTGGCTAATTACTTAAAACCATAACAAAAAGATGTACTTAATAATAACCAATTTAAATTTCAATGGACTAATTTTTTAAAACAATAATTAGAGAATCATGCCAGTGGAGAACATCACTGACTCTTTTACACATACTGAAAGATGCAGGTCAACTGTCTAGGCCACTGCAAGGTAACATCAAAGCCAGATTAAAATAACACTTTAGATTAAGTCAGCCTTACTTCCACTTACAAATCCACAAATTGCTTTCTACATAGGACAAATTACACCAGCTTATTATCCAGTTAAAGTTCATATAAAGACCAAGTCTCACAACATTTAAAAACAGAAAAATAAACTCGTATTTTAAACATTGATAAGAGATGCTAAGGAGGTAAAATAATTCCAGGGTCTGGTCTGACAAACAACATAAAGCACCATAGTCAAAAGTGCTAGAACAACAGGCTCTGCTCTGAATATTAATTTGCCTTCCAACTGATAATTGCAAAGCTAACATTTACACAACATAGTCTGACAAGTAAAATCTCCCATCTCATTTAACAGGCAGTTCTGCAAGGAGTCAATGGAAAGCAAGCAGACAGAATACATGATTAGGCTCCATACTTGAAGTATCTGGTCTCCAGCAAGAAGTCTTCCATCTCTGGCAATGATCCCATCTCGATAAACCTCTTGAATGACGATGTTGATCAAAGGCGTTTCATTGCCACCCACTATGCTAATTCCTAATTCGATATACGGATTGGATCGATGAATTTCAATAGTAGTGATCTCTCCTTCAGGCAAGGTAGGTGGCTGTTGATTTGCTGCCAATTATTTTATAAAAAGAAAAATTATTAATATCCTTTATACCTCATTCACTTTCAGTAAAGCAAATCACCAAAGGACAATGCAGACAGGCCAGACAACAATGGTTTAACAAACTAAACAAGTGTAATTGGACTAGTTCCACTACTTGTTGGAACACCTAGCTCATCAAAAGCAGCTCTCTAGTGACTTAGTAGCATCCATGCTTCTTGAAATGGGGTTGTTTGTATTGGAAAAGGATATTTTGAACCTTTTTGATCCTGTTCTAATAAATTTCAGACACTTCTTTTCCAGTTGGGTCACTTGTGTATTCACAAGTGATGTGATGATGATATAAATGCATTTTAGGGGTTATCCCATGATGACTTGGTTATGCCTCTCCATTAGCTGGTCTTACAGCTGCTCTAGGAGCTGCGAGTAAGATACTGGGTCAAGAGAGTGAGTCCATTTCTGAAGCATACATGGAGACAACTAAAGAGGAAAAAGGGGGATACTAAAGGATGGCAAATACAGAGAAGGAAGGGGACAGGACCACCTTCCTCTATGGTAAGGCTCAGTGCTTCCTCTCTAAAATCCCAGATGCTAGAGATGTTACTGCTCATTCAGCGCAGATGGATGCAGGAGCTATTCAGCTGCCTTTTCATTTGAGAAGGACAGCACTCCATGTGTGGCAAGGCTGCTGATCCGGGCAGCAGAGAAGGGGGAAAAGAAATCTCATCTTAGAAAACAACCTTTGTAATTTTACAGAAAATACACTCCTTCCATTTCTGCTGCAAGGCCAGTGCCACTAGTAGATCAACATGAATTACTGCACCATGATATGATATGATAAATGATGACACAGCACCATGATATCCAGCACACACTCCAAGATGTTTCTTCCTAACTGTGACCTTAAACTAGTTGTATACTTGCATTCAGCAGAAATCCACTAATATTTTTCCAGGAATTGCAAGAGAAAAGAGCAGAAGATGAAGACGCGCGTTTACAGTTGGCAAGAGACAAGCTCTGACACCACAAATGTTTCCACATCTGATAAAAGGGACTTGAGAGTGCAAGTGATGACATACTGTCTGCCACTGTGTTCTCTTCAAAAGATGGATTGTCGATGCTGGGCTCATCTGTCCATGAGGGAAGAGAAGGTGAGGAGAAGTTCTGCTCGGCTGGCACTACTCCCTGATCTGCATCCGGAGACACACGGCCAGGCTGCTCCGTCCCACCAGGACCACTCTCTCCCTCCACTTCTGCTTGCAGCCTGCTCGTTTTCCTTCTCTCCAGAGCTACCCTCCGGTGAGAAGCGCCAGGACACCTGTGAAGAAAACATGGATACCATGCTTCAAGTCTGCAGTAACATTTGTAGCACAAAATGCCCAAGTACTCCATCAAACAAAATCAGTCTTAGAAAACCATAGAACGGTTTGTGTTGGAAGGTACATCTAGTTGAACTCTTTCCACGGGCAGGGACACCTTTCACTAGATCAGTTTGCTCAAAGCTTTATCCAGCCTGGCCTTGAACACTTCCAGGGAGCTCTTCTTCAAAGCCACAGCTTTAATCTAATAATAAAAAAATTTAAGTATGCTGGATTTCAAAGCCAAAATTTGTTTTTGTGGCCAGAACCCCCCCAAAATACGGCCTTCTTCACAAAACTTCTACTGCATAGTTTTTTGGCCATAAACCAGACGTGCTGTGTAATGTGGACTTCCTGTGTTATGTACATTCCAATTTCTGGAAGATATCCTTGCTGAAAACATTAAACAGGACTGGCATAAAACTCCACATAAAAGAAGCCCGCTTCAAAGACACATCTGGAAACCCCCTGAAGCAATCTACATGCACCTTAGTGAGCCAAGAGAGAAGGAAGCATCGTATTTTCCTGGGCTCATTCTGGGGGAAGAAATAGAGCTGAACTTTTTAGCTACACTGCCAGCAAAGAGTTAAAATATTGGGGAAAAAAAAAGTATGCTTGTCTAGAATTCATATGAAAAATTTAGCAAAAGTAACAGCTTTACTCATAATCTCTTCTTGAACCTGTAGACTGTGTTTCATTGTCCTCCTGTCTCTCTTTTTTCTTCCTGACTTCACACAAGAAGTGCAGGTTTTTTGCTTTCCCTCATGTAACAATGCTCCATCAGCATTTTGCTCTTCTCACAGTAAATTTATTTTTGTGTGTTCCTGGGGTTTTTTCCAATGATTTTTTTTTTCTTACATTTAAAAACCTACAATAGTTTATTGCAAAGAAGGGCTGCAATCTTGCAAATTCATGGAAAGCCTTTGTTTATCAAATGGTCTTACATTTATGTGCAGATAACTGGATGTGGACACCAATCTTTCATCTGCCTGTGTGACAGTTTTGCCAGCATCTGTTATTTGCCTCCTTAGAGTATTCAATGGCCTTCTTCAAGTTCCTGCTTCTGGAACTGCTGACCACCTAAAGCTGCTCCTACTAGAGCAGTGTCACAAAAAAGAAACTGTATCCTTGAAAGCACTCTCTGTTTGGGAACTGGACAGATTGTTACAGTAAAGGAAAAAAGGCTTTATTTTTGCAACAGGAGAAGAAATGTGTTAAAAGAGAAAAAGACCAGTGAAGTCTACTGGTGTCCTAACTTGTTAAACCAGAATGTTTTCAGAAACACAACTCTGTTCTGACATTCTGTGAAGGGGATGGGATAATTGCATGGTTAGACTGTTTTGCCATGAGGGTCTTTAAAGAAATGTTAACCAAGTGTTCAGCTCCAAAGAATGTTGATAAAGACACCTGTATACCTTTTGTGACCCCCAGCAATGTTACACATACATAAAATTATATATCTATATAAATATAGATATAAATCATCGTATGTATGTTTAGAAGAATAGCATAAGGTAACCCAAATGTGCTGTGAAATATACATAAATCAGAGATTATTTACATTATGAAAAAACATATTTAAGAAATAATTTCTTGAGGTATTCCCCAAGGTGACTTCTTGGTCTCCATGTTCTTCAAAGTTAACAAAGTGCAAGCACGAAAGCTGAAAATTACTTGAAAGGTTCCAAATAGAACTTTTTCTGATTTTAATGAAAAACAAACAAACAACCCCACTTCTTGGGTTTGCTCAAGTAATATTTATTACATAAAATTTTTGGCACAGTGGAACTGATCAGCTAAGAAATATCATAGAATCATAGGGGTTGGAAGGGACCTCGAAAGATCATCTAGTCCAACCCCCCCGCCAGAGCAGGGTCACCTAGAGTACATCACACAGGAAGGCGTCCAGGCGGGTTTTGAATGTCTCCAGTGAAGGAGACTCCACAACCTCTTTGGGCAGCCTGTTCCAGTGCTCTGTTACTTTCACAGTAAAAAAATTTTTTCTGATATTCACCTTAAACCTCCTATGCTCCAATTTGTATCCATTACTCCTTGTCCTATCACTGGTCATCACTGAAAAAAGCTTAACTCCATCTTCTTGACACTCACCCTTTACGTATTTGTAAACATTGATGAGGTCACCCCTCAGTCTCCTTTTCTCCAAACTAAAGAGACCCAGCTCCCTCAGCCTTTCCTCATAAGGGAGATGTTCCACTCCCTTAATCATCTTTGTGGCTCTGCGCTGGACTCTTTCAAGCAGTTCCCTGTCCTTCTTGAACTGAGGGGCCCAGAACTGGACACAATACTCCAGATGCGGCCTCACCAATGCAGAATAGAGGGGGAGGAGAACCTCTCTTGACCTACTAACCACACCCTTTCTAATACACCCCAGGATGCCATTGGCCTTCTTAGTCACAAGGGCACATTGCTGGCTCATGGTCATCCTCCTGTCTACCAGGACCCCCAGATCCCTTTCACCTACACTGCTCTCCAGCAGGTCAGCCCCCAACCTGTACTGGTACATGGCATTTTTCTTCCCCAAATGCAAAACTCTACACTTGCCCTTGTTGAACTTCATCAGGTTTTTCCCCGCCCAAGTCTCCAGCCTGTCTAAGTCTCTCTGAATGGCAGCACAGCCTTCTGGTGTGTCAGCCACTCCTCCCAGCTTGGTGTCATCAGCAAACTTGCTGAGGGTACATTCTGTACCCTCATCCAGGTCGTTGATGAAGATGTTGAACAACACCGGTCCCAGTACCGACCCCTGAGGGACTCCACTAGTCACAGGCCTCCAACTAGATTTTGCCCCATTGACTACAACTCTCTGACTTCTTCCTTTCAACCAGTTCTTGATCCACCTCACTGCCTGATCATCAAACCCATACTTGATCAACTTATCTACAAGGATGCTGTGGGAGACGGTGTCAAATGCTCTACTGAAATCAAGATAGACCACATCCACCGCTCTACCATCATCTATCCACCTAGTAATTTCCTCATAGAAGGCTATGAGGTTAGTCAAACATGACTTACCCTTGGTAAAATCATGTTGACTGCTCTTGATGACCCCCATCTCCTTGATATGTCTAGAAGTAGTGCCAAGGACAAGTTGTTCCATCACCTTTCCAGGGATGGAGGTGAGGCTGACCGGTCTATAGTTACCCGGGTCCTCCTTCTTGCCCTTCTTGTAGACTGGAGTGACATTTGCTATCCTCCATATGGCTGGTCTTAGTTTATTCTAGTGGTCAAAGGCATCAAGTTCCATGTGAAACTCAGCAGAAAGTTTTTATCATTGACCACTTCATAATGCCAACCTCAAAATAAGAATCCCAAAAGGCCAATAAAAGGAGAAATGTAATCCCTTCCCTCAGAATTTCTAAAATAACTTAACTTGATGGGTCAGCCTCAAATTCCTGCAAAACTTAGCACTGGCAACAGGGGGAAAAAAATGAATAAATAAAAATGACTGATCTCCAGCATCACTCACTCCTGCAGCAATACTCTTGCACAGGAAATCTGTCTACTGGGAAGCTCTGCCAGATATGCTTTCCCATACTGATCTACAAGAGTTTAGGACAAAGCCAGCCCAAGCTGCACCTCCTTGGTCTCCCTGAACTACTCTGCTATAGAAGAGGTAATTTTCAGCAAAGAAGTGAATGCTCAAAAGTGATGCTGTCAGAGGACCATGCTTCAACACCCCCAAGTCCAGCCTTACTGGACTACTTCTGTGAGCTTCATACTTCCTTAGATATCTTCTACCAAAATACTGTGCTGCTGAGTCTTAGCCAGTTCACGAGGCTTGTGGATCCCAAAGGAGCTGGTGGAGATGGCAAAGCACACTTTGGAAATTTATTATTTTTTAAACTGCATGAGACCAGGATGGAATAAAAATCACCCCTAGAAGTGTCCTATTCCTGTCAAAGCCTTCCAAACCCCAGCCATGTCCCTTCCCAGAGCACCTTCCCCCATCATCACCTGGCAGGTGTGTGGCATCATGTGAAATATAAATAAATTTGAGGTTTATTTTTGCCAGTGATATTTAATTACCATTTCAAAGACTAATATCAAGAAAAGTAAACTACCTCCTGAGCACACCTACTCAGCCTCAGCTGAATCCCTTTTGTGCAGCACTCTACAAGGCAAAAAAAGGAAAAAAAAAACCCACTAACAAAAACCAACAGAAGTAACACACTATGACTTTCAGCCTGGTGTAGTGGATCTGCATTGCCAGGAAAGCAGTTGTCTGAGGGAGATACTAATTCACAGGATGCCAATTCCTTGGTCTTTAAACATGGTATGCCACCTTACCAAGCCACAGAGCCCAGTATTGGTATTTGAGCCCATCTATAAGGAGATTTTTCATTTCCACTTGCAACATAAAAATATTTTTATTGGCAGTAGGAATGTATTATTCACAAACAGCAAAACCATACAGCAGTTGTAACATTTAACAAGTGCCAATAAATCTCTAAAGGTGCACACCTCCGCTAATACTGTTTTTGCCAAATACCTGGGATAAAGAGCATTTTGGACTAAATCTTGTAAGAAGTATGCAGATTTGCATACCAGGATCTAATCAAGAATTGAAGATTGTTTTTACAGGTACAGGAATCCATTCTCATAAAAAAAATTGCATAAATAAGGGCTGAAAGTGAGACTGAACTTTGTCTTACAGGAAGCGATATCTACCCTACAATGCCAGAATATCTTGGCCACGAGCTAGCAAAAAAGCAAGCATGTTTTTTAGAATCCAGAAATTATTTAATTTCTTTCACAGAATCATAGGGGTTGGAAGGGACCTCTGAAGATTATCAAGTCCAACCCCCCTGCTGCAGCAAGAAACCTAGGACAGATCACACAGGACTGCGTCCAGATGGGTCTTGAAAGTCTCCAGAGCAGGAGACTCCACAACCTCTCTGGGCAGCCTGTTCCAGTGCTCTGTCACCCTCACAGTAAAGAAGTTTTTCCTCATTTTGAGGTGGACCTTCCTGTGTTGTAGCTAGGTGCTGTTTCCCCTCGTCCTATCACAGGGCACCACTGAAAAGAGACTGGCCCATTCTTGACATCCACCCTTCAGATATTTATAGACATTAATAAGGTCCCCTCTCAGTCTTCTCTTCTCAAGACTAAACAGCCCCAGGTCTCTCAGCCTTTCCTCATATAACAGATGTTCCAGACCCTTAATCATCCTTGTAAGCCTCTGTTGGACTCTTTCCAGCATATCCCTGTCCCTCTTGAACTGGGGAGCCCAGAACTGGACACAATACTCCAGATGTGGTCTTACAAACGCAGCGTAGAGACAGAGGAGAACCTCCCTGGACCTGCTGGCCACACTGTTCTTAATACATCCCAGGATACTATTGGCTCGCTTGGTCACAAGGGCACATTGCTGTCCCACAGATAACTTGTTGTTCACTAGGACCCCAAGGTCCTTCTCCATGGGGCTGCTTTCTAGCAGATGTTGAATAAGACTGGGCCCAGTACTAAACACTGAGGAACATCACTAGTCACATGTCTCCAACTGGATTCTGTACTGTTGATCACAACTCACTATGAATCAAGATGAATCATGAATCAATAGCAGAGATACTGAAACAACCAGCTAAAGCAACTGAACAATGTATTTTATAGGGAAACCCAAAGGGCAGTTGCTCCTGGGATGTCAAATAAGCTTCTGCTTATATTCATTGACTCCCTCCTCTCCTTCCTTCAGCACCAGCTTTTGCTGAATTCTGGATGCTGACAAAGCATAACTTTTACCTTCAACTTCTCTTAATCCATATCAGACATAGAAGAAAGGTTTGTTTCCTGGTTTTGGTTTGTTTTTGTTTTTTTTTCTATTACAGCTGAGTCTGCTGGATTTCTCATTTAAAAGTTGACTTCTTGGAACACTAGCAGCAATCCCTCTCTGCAGATAAAAAGAGCTTTCATACAAAATTAAGACGTAGTTTACAGAGTACTCCATGGAATAACAGTAGGGGCTCAAAAACACATTTGCTCACTGACTACAGAAAAGAAAGATTTCTTTGTAACTTATGTCACCATCTTTTGCCCAGCCCAGATGGTCGATAAAAGCAAACACACCAAATTGCCTCAAACCAGTTGCACTGAATTGTTTTCCAAGCAGGAGCTGAATTCAAGCAAAGACTGCAGAGAAGGAACCCAAATGTCTTTGCTGTTGCTTGTAAAACTCTGCCAGAAAAGTGACCTAAAGCAGTAATTCTGGTAAGATTTACAGCTGCAATTCGGAGTACAACACAGTGCTGCTTTGGAAAGTTAAGTGTTTGGGTCTTGGTTATTCTTTTGTCAGACAAAAAATTAAAAAAAAAACAACAAACAAAAATAAATAAAAACAAAGAAAAGGAGGCACTAGGAGTTATCAAGATCTGGGAATCAGAGAAGACTCAGGAAAAAGAAAAAAAAAAAGTGCTTTTGTTGCACATTTCTCTCTCATATCCAATGATCTAAGGAGCCTACAGGGAGATGAGTGGCTTTGAAGCAAAGAACCACCACAGAAAGATCCTGCACCTTTCCAGCAAGGAGAGAGTCCATAGGGCATGGAGAAACTGTGAATCTGCTGTCTATCCATGATTCAGGTCTAAGAAAAGATCTGCCAAGAGAGTGTTAAATCCTACAGATTCTCTTCATTTCTCTTTGAGCTACAAAAAAGCAGGGTAGGGACGGTGCTTGAGCTAACATGGGGCCAGGGGGGAAGAACAGGACGCAGTAGCACTGTCATAAACACCAACTGGGATTGCCAAGAGTTTGAACTATAAAAGTTTGTATTTATACAACTATTGTTGCTCTGGAACTTGTTAATCTAAATCCATATATTAAGCATGTTGACTCACACAGTGAATAGCTCAATAATTTCTTCAGCTCCACAAAATACCATCCCATATAAAGTTCAAACCTAACTTGACATAAAATTGGCTTCAGCGTTGGTCTTAACATCAAAAATTTGGAAAATGTTTCCATCCAAAATAACTACCATGGCTGAATACAGGAGGGGAAAATTGAAGCCCAAGTCAAAAGTAATACAGAAAAGCAGTATCTAACCCTTGTACTAAAAAGTTGTACAGATTTCAGAATACATTTTTGTACAATGGAGTTTTTACAAGTCTGAATAATCCACAAGAATTAACTAAATTAAAATAATACACAGAAAAGTTAAGTAATTTTTTGACAAGTTTCCTTCTGATTAATTACCTTTGATATTTAGAAGTGAAATTGGCATCTACTTTAATAAGCATTAGCTATTTTCTAGACCAAGTAACTGGGAAAAACAGTACAACTCAGCACTACTCGTATTTTTTTTTGCTTTAAATGAGATTATGTGTACTACCTTTAACTTTAAAAAACAGTTCCCCAGTGAATGTGATGAAACTGAAGGACTGATAAATCAAGAACATTTTCTTTATGCAATGTTCTATCACGGAGTGCAATTAGTCACCGTGAAGTAATCAAGTTTGTGTCTTTTGCTTCTTATCTCCTTGCTGGAGAAGCCTGCAGTAACCTTACACTCCAAGATGTCTGGTGGATACGGTGACATTTTCTTTCAGCTTTTAGGCTCAAATGGAGACAATTACAGCAATGCTGGAAAACCCAAGTGTGAATGTTTTCAGACAGTGAAAACTAACCAACCATACTGAATTTCTTAGAAATACTACCTCATGTAAGGGCTTGCTGAGACTGGTTTATATTAACCTATGCTGAAAAATAATAATACTGAATTTTATATTTCTTTCCTACATTTAACGATCAGTAGTAAAAATTTTACTGGATTCACCAATCCATATAAGATACAATTCAGACTATGCAGTTGGTGCCATCCTTTATGTCAGCAGTGATTATTTACAGGTGTTCAGAGGTTTGCAAATAAGCTTAATTGAAAACCGTAAATCACCATATACTCAAAATGTGTATCAGCATCCCAAGACAACAGAGGGAATTGAAGATGAGCGGCTTTTTTCAACTGAAAGCTTTTTTCCAGCCGACAAACAGGAAAAGCTAGTGACTCAGCTCATTCAGATTTCATAACAACCTTGTGCATTAAGTAAATGAATTTTTCATATATACCTGAAGTGAGCATACAATAGTGTTCCATGGACAAATAAATTGTGTGAACCTGTTATAAACAGCCCTAATATTACTCAAAGGGATGCCAAGCAAGGAAAACTGACTTATATGGTGAGGGAAATGACAATGCAAAACCAGAAGATGAGCCAAATATGTAGAAGGAATCTTGCTAACATTTTGCCTTTTATTAAAATCTAGTCAGCTTAATACGAGGATTAACTGAACCAAAAGTTAGGTGGTCTCACCACCCCCAAGTCATCATATAGATCAGAAATTAAGTTTCCTGGTGGAAACAAGCCTAACCTCCACATGGGAACCACATAGAGAAATAAAAAAATGGAAGTAAGAGAAAAAGGCTCCTCATTAGTCCCCATACTTCCCTGACATAGGCACCATTCATGCTGTGGGTACAAGGAGCAACAAAACCCAGACAGCTCCTGGACCACCACAGTCCATTGGGTTGCTGCATGTCCTGCACGCCCAAGGTGCTCCCCAGCTCCAAGTCCTTGGAAGCCTTCAGGATAGAGGGAAGAAGGAAGAGAGCATGCTAGAGATACACAGATGAACCAGCTGCTTCCAAGGCAGGCAGTCACTGCTCTCTTCCCCTCCTCTGCAGAGCACCTGCCCATGCACACACAGGCACAACATCTGGCTGCCAAGCAACCTCCTTCACCATGTCACCCTGCACCCCAAGATGGTCTCCAAGAGTCTCTAACTGGCACAAAGACCTAGACTTGGGATGACATTCATGGGGTAGATTCATGCACCTCTCAAATAAACCTTTCCATCTGGATGGCCACCAGTGTTGCACACAGCTAACACCACTCTCCTTCTGGGGAAAGACATAGGAAAGGAAAACACTCTCTGTCCCACTGCAGCCACCAGTGTTCCTCCCTCTGAGCCAGGGTTTTCAATCCCAATGGGGAGGGCTTTCTGCCTAAAGAGCTGGCACAGTTAAGACTACCAAACCATGATGAAACATCCTCATGGTACTTGCAACTGCTGAAGTTTACATTGGCTGCTTTAAAAAAAAAAAAAAAAAAGTATTGAATTGAAACAAAGCAAAGCAGGTAAGAACAAAGCCCATGATGAAGTATGAAGTCATGGAAACAAAAAGATCTCATTGCAGCTGGTGACCAAGGAGACCAGAAAAGTTAGGACTTGCACCATCCATTTTCACACAGAGTTGCCAGACAATATGCTTGTTTTTACAAATGCTGCTGACAGAAACTCTCACATATTGAAATGTTATTTCACTAGTGCCCTTTGTCTGTGTACAATGGTTATGTGCAATGCTTATTCTTCTGGCTCTCATGCTTTTTTTGCAGGCACAGTTACATAATTTTCTGAAACCTCTTTCAGCATAATGAACATAGGTTTTCAAATAGCATTGGGTTGTACACAGGGAATATTTTCTGCTAGCAGATACAATTCACATGAACTAGATCCTTCAAAGTTAGATGCATTTCCTTTGAATTTTTTTTTATCTATGTAATTCTTCACTATGCTCCTCTTATAATTTCTTAAATATCTGAACAGTTTAAAGTTAGTGGGTATAGATATGCATAATATTTTTTTAGCCCTGACTCATTAATTTCACCCTATTTTAGCTTTAACATAAATGGCCTGTCCAAGTTTTTGTTCATGATTCATGCAGTAAAATAGTTGATGCCTAAAAAAAAAAAATATTTATTTCCTGAAAATATTCTCCAACCTATAGAGGAAAAAAAAGAAGTCAAATGTACCCCTCAAAACAGGTTTAACATTTTTCCATTAGAAAAATGGAAGAGAGGAATGACACATCATGTAGCAGGGTACTGCACACACGATACAGAGGCAACTCCTTTGCTGGAAGAACAAAGTGCACTGGTCTGCATTATATGAAGTATAATTCTATCTGAATTTGATAATCATAGAATGCCAGGTTGAAAGGGACCTCAAGGATCACCTGATCCGACCTTATAAATAATCTTATTTCCCTCTTTCTAATATGGGCTCCTTTCAACATTTAAATAGTTTGGGTAGGACAGCATAAAGCAGAAAGAACTACAAGAGACTAAAGACTATGAAGAACTATAAAATTATTAATGGTTCAAAATAAGGTCCTAAACATTTAGGTGCAAGGAATATGGAATGTATCTCTCTGACACAAAATCACTTATGAAAGCTGCACCAAGACTTCCCACTAGTGTGAAGTGATTAGTTTCTACCAAATTAAGAGGGTGTTGAAAGTGTTTTATAAGCAATCAAAACAAATAAAAAAACAATCCTAGAATATACAGCACTTGACATACCATCAACTTGTTCAGTAAACAGATATTTTTTTTTTAACACAGAGAAAAACAGGCCTTGCAAGAGTCTCAAGAGATACCCATTCACCTGCCTACCTCGAAGCAGAATCCATTCTGCAGTAACCATTCCTGATAAAGGCTGGTTTAACATCTTCAGAAACACTTCTGAAAACAGGGAATACACAACCATCCTCAAGTAAACTGTGCCAGTGCTAGACCATTCTAAAGCTTTTTTCCCTAAAATTTGAACTAAATCTCCTTTATTCCTATTGCACTATTTCCTTCCTCTTTGCATATGTGGTTTGTATGTCTCTTATTTTTCCCTTCTGTCAGCCTTTTTTCCCCTACCATAAACAACCCTGTTTTCTTCAGCCTTTTCTGCTAAATCATGTTTTTCAAAACCTTGAATGAATCATGTCTTTCTCCTCAGGACTCTAAGTGCTCCTCACTATTCTTGAAGTGTGATGTCCAAAACAGGATTCAGGGCTCCAGCTGTGCACAGTTACAGACTCACCATTTCCTGTGGTATTCTATTGCAAAATTAAAAACCACCAACAACCCTCTCCCCCATCCTGTGCCCAGTTTCTACTGCTACACAAGGGGCCTACCAAGCACGTAAGGAGCATGCAATGCAAGCACCTGCACCGCTCACCTGTTTTTGAGATGTGCTGCCAGGTCACATCGCTGCATGACTTCCTGACACACAGAAGAGAAGGGGCACAAAACAAATAGCTTGTCTAACAGTTTATGAACAAGAATGCTGGATTTTTTGCAGAGTTTAAAATGCAGTCTCTTTCGATCTAGTGGGCAGAAATCCTTCTCCTGCAGAAAGTTCCTTAGGCACTTGTAGCAGAAAGTGTGTCCACAAGGAGTGTCCAATGGCTGCAACAAGGGCTGAAGGCAAATGTGGCAGACCAAGTCATCGTCCACTTCATTCTGGTAGTTGTAGAGGTGGTTCTCCCTTGTCCAGTGCTGCTGGCCACACTCAAAGCACAGAGGGTTCAAGGAGGCATTCTGCTCCACAGAAGCCATGTCATCTCCAGTAGTCCCCATTGTACAGCTAAGAAGGCTGATGGATCCTTCTCCTGCTAGGATGGGCTTGCTCAGGTGAAGCTCAGAGAGAAGCTGCTTCTTCCAGGGTGACTTACACTCTTCAGACAAGTCTCATTCTCTGCAATAAATAAATAAAAATTTTTCATTTTGCATTAATTATGAAAGACCTTGTCCGAACTTTTGACTTCTGGGTTTACCAAAATATAGCAACTAGATAGATTAAGAAGAATATTTCTGTTTTCTGTAAAGCTGTCATAGAAAGCAGCAACAAAAAAAACCACCTGCAAGTACAATTCCTTTTACAGCATAAACGTTTTATGGCTTCATAACAGCTGCTGCACTGCACAGCTTTCACCTGCAAGATGACCAGTTTGTGAAAGTAAGGACACCACATTATGCAATGTCACACTACAAGGATGCAATTAGCAGCTAGCACAAAAAAAATACCCTATTGTGGAATAATGATTATATGACTAAGTAATTAAATGTGTTCTTTAACATGAGATTATGATTTTAATCTGGTCCTACTTTATTTTTTTGGATTTTGACTATTAATGTAGAATATTCCACATTACAAGTCTAAATATATCACATTAAAAAGAAAGCAACAGACCGATTACCCCATTCTCTGCCATTAGTAATATTGCGTATGTGTCACCTCTTACTTTCAAGTCTTCTCTGTGGATTGGTACACAGTAAGAGGGACTGACTCTATCCAATACACCACATTCGATTTAGTACAAAGGTCAGTAATAAAAATATTGAATAAACTAATCATATGAAGCTATTGGTTCCAAATGACTCATCTGTTTTGCTTTTTATTTAAAAAAATTACAGCATATTCAATGTAAGGATAATCATGTCAGTCAAAGGATGGTAGGTCTGTCCTCATGGGATTTATTTTCTACACTTTGTAAGCTATTAAACTTTGCCCCTCTTAAAATAGCTACCTGGCCAGGAAACTGTGCAGCCATAAGTCTGCAATTTCAAACACTAAATCCCTACCCCTCCCAACCTTATTTACCCTTCTCTCCTTTACAAAATCACATTGCTTGACACTCGTAACAGGATGATTTAGAAAATAAATCAAGTTTCCTCACATTCTTAAGAGACCTCCTAATTTGTTAGTTTTGGCAAATGTTCTCATCAGTGGGGAAAAAAAAAATAATCAAATTTAAGCAATGCCTACTTTGTGTCTTAAATTCTTTACTGCTATTCAAGAGGCAAGACGCCTGAGAGACACTTACTGTATTCTAGCAGAGTAGTAGCAAGCATATGGAGAAATAAAAACTGCTAGTGTAGGTACCAGCCCATCATCTTTAATTTTAGCTGCTGAAACATAGTCATAAATATATTCTGAAACTCATGTGGAGCACATGCAGTTCACCATGTCTTGCTTTTTAAGAGAATCTCTGTTTTGGTGTTTCTCCCTTAACCTCACACAGCCAAGCACAAGACTTAAAGCACATTTTACAAGGATTATTATATCCTTTGACGCAAAAAGGATTAAACAGTAATTTGTAATCCAGGCTTCTATTCTGCTGTGGAAATTGATGCTCATCATTGCCCTGCCTCGTAGTAGATAATGTGCACCTTCTGGAAAGGATTTCACGAGGGAAGAGCATAGTGGTTCTTTGTTACTGGAGACTAAGAATGCAAAATGAGACCCCAGAAGAGATTACTCAAAAAACAGTCTAAAACGTATTATGTAAGAGCTGCAAGATTGGAGAGCAGATCAGGAGAGCCATGCACGGGGCCCTCACGCTCCAAGCACAGCTCTCCTGCTCTGCCTTCATGCTGCTGGATTAACAGAAGGGATGAGACCCGTCTAATGGTCGCCCTTTACATAACGCACAATAAACCAGACACACGTTCTAGAGAAACACTCCACTGATTTGTGACTTTACCAAATTATTTTGCTTCCTAGGGCACTAGGAGAGGAACAGGAGGCACACGTCCTGTTGTACCTGGGGGCTCTGGCAGCACCATCAGGCAGGGCAGAGGAAAGGGAAATGCAGAATGGAGAGAAAAAGCCATTTTAAGTGTCTTGCCCAAATTCTAGACCCACTCCTACTATTGACTACCATTGGGATTATTCCTCCTCCAAGTAACCCAGGTCCCAAGAAAGGAGCAGGTCCACATCAGCAAGGTTTTGGAAACACATGGAGACCATTCTGCACACTGCAGTTATGAAGCTTCAGATACAGACGTATGACAGTGACCATCCTGAATTCCCCTTCTTGAAGGCTTCTGGCATTACTTTGAAGTCTATAGGGCAAGCTGTTTCTGCAGGCTGCTGACATTGCCTCTAGCCACTTCTCAGCACTGTCAGTGCCCTGTTAGCTTAAATCATCAACAAATACCATATAAACTAACCCCACCACCTCTTTTGCAGCTGACATGGCCACCCTTCCACTGCCTGCTGGCAGAGCTGCAGGAGATCTAGACAGTTGATTAAAACATAAAGATTAAAAAACAAACAAACAAACAACAACAAAAAACCAAACAAAAACAAACAAAAAACCCCAATAACCCACTGCTACCCCCCAAAAAAACCAAACGAAAACACAACAAACCCACTACCAAAACCCCCCCAAAAAACCAAAACAGAACCCAAAACCCAACAACTTAAACCCACTGAGATTTCTTCACTTTGGTGCTGCTGCCTGCATCCTTGACTGCTGTGCTGCATTTGGGGCCAGCCTGTTCCATGACTGAAGAACAGTCACCGTGATTTGTATTGATTATATACCAGAGCTGCCTAATTATCAATTCCAAGACCTTTCACAGGCTGTTCCCAGTACAAAACATCAGCTGATTTACAAAGCCCATAAACACAATATTTGTTGCCTGGGCTACAACTGGGATGGCAGGCAGGCTCTAAATTTCACTGATGTAAAGCACAATATCCCTGAAATCTACAATACCAGAGCACTGCCATTTATAATACCCTACTTCAGCTCTCCTTATGCATCTCTTGTATTATCTGCTGTATCTCTTATCATTGCAGATCATCAGGTCCACAGAACGGTATCAGCTCAGGAAGCTGCAAGCAGGAAAGTAGTCAGAATTACAAAAAAAAACATAAAGAGGGTAAGAGAGCCAGTCAGGCCTGTTATTCAAGTCATGTAATTCCCTAGGAAATAATTCTCCCAAGACTTCATTACAACAATAGAGCAATGCAGGTAGTGCCCTGCTTTCAGTTTTAAATCACAATCCACTTGGGAACTGAGGAAGTCTGGACATCCAACTGTAAAATTTATTTATTTATTTATTTAAAGTAGAGTGTGCAGGAGAATGATTTTAGACTGAAAAAGACAGTCTTATTGTTAGGCCTCCTCTAGTTCTGACTTATTGATTCAACTAACATTCTTTGGAGAAGCTTAACACATTTTTACAAAAGCATAAGATGTCAGGCTTTATACTGACATCAGATTTCACAATATTTACTCCTTCTGTCTGAATGGGCACTATTAAAAAAAAACAAACCCAAAACAAAACAAAAAAAACTCCACAAGCAAATCAGAAGTGTAGTAATAACTCAGCCCTTTTATTGTGGTTGTCTTTTTTTTTTTTACGTAAGTCACAAACAATTAACACTAGTTTCAGATTGAAATGAATGGAGATATGTATTTTGCAATTAATGCTGTCAGAGATTTAAATAATCTATTTCTAAATATGGCAAGTAGTTTCAGAGAAGTTGTGGATGCCCCACCCCTGGAAGTGTTCAAGGTCAGGCTGGATGTTACTTCAAGCAACCCTGTCTAGTGTAAGGTGTCCCTGCTTATGCTGGGGGGTTGGAACTAGAAGATCTTTAAGATCCCTTCCAATCCAAATTCAATGATTCTATGATAACAGTTACAGCAAAGGTTTCATATGACTCTAAACTCAGGCAGTCCCTTCCTGTTCAGTCAGATTTGTACTTGCAAGGGAACACATAACATGTATTGATCAGTAACTCTGAACAACAGTATGGTCATCATCCTGGATTTCAGGAAAGACTGGCTTAATTTTAAAATGTCACAAGATTTCTGAAGTCTTTTCTCCATGGCCACGGCACTTGAAGCTAGCTAGGAAAAATCTGGGGGTTCTCAAATTCCTCTGCCTTGATCAATTGCTGGGGCTGTGCACAGGATCTCTTAGTAGCCTGTAGTCGATCAACACAATCCCCAGGAGAGAGAAACCAGACATTGGTTACATTGTTAAAACTACATCATAAGAGATAAAAAAATGAGTTCTTAGTTCCCAGTCCAGCATCCTTCACAGAAATCAGGCTGATGATTCCTAACTGTTTTTAAAGCAGACCTTAGCTTGAGTGGAAGAATAAAAGACAGCAGAAACTGTAATAAAAAACATGATGAGAACAAATAGCTGATGCACAGCACTAGAGGGGAAAAGTGTTATTCCACATTTTCCAGTAAGCATGACCTAGCTCATTAGATCCAATCTCTGCTTTAATATTAAAGCCATACAGCAAACAAGTGAAGCAGAACTAGCAACTTGTATTGACTTTACAATATCCATGTTAATTATACTGGTATCTGAAGGCTGCACTGTCTTCAAACCCCAACTCAGTTCTAGACAAAGTTTATGAGAAAGTAATCCTGTTATGACTCTTCGTCTTTTAAAAACACAAAGACCTGACAGTGTTGTCAAAAAAATGTCATCTGGCAGCTCGAAGTCAGGAACAAACCCGCAAGAGATGGGCAGAGCACAGCATTTAGACTGGGACAGATTTAGGCTAATGCTGCAGCCACACTGTCACCGCATGCCAATTATTGTATGAATTTGTATGAATGAGCAACCCTCTTCTGTGATTTTTTAAGCTGTTCAGCAGAATGACTGGAATTTTTATGTTCAAACTAAATAAAATTGTGCCTGAACAGTGACTTGGTTCCACTGAACCACAACCGGGCAAGGCTGGGCTCACAGTTAAACAATCTCTCCACCGATCATTTCTTTGCCGCTGTGCTTGCCTTTGCACTCCATCAAAGCAATGCCCATCCAGCAAAGGTGTCAGCCCTATACCAGGTGTTGACATGGCACCATCACTGTAAAGGCAGTGGGTTGCAGGTGAACCTTCTCCTTCCCCACCTCGGGTGTGCTTTTTTATACGCCACATCCTAAAAAAGCTGTGCACACGCGCTCCCCTTGCTGGGTATTTCTGGAGAGTGGCATTTTTCCAAATTGTGGAATGAAACCCTGCTTAACCCTGGTGAATAAGGAGTGTTTGGGAAAATTAATAGGACCATAAGTTGCGTTCGTTATTTGCGGAGTGCTGTGTTTCCGTGGCGACAGGGGACTATGGGCTTTAATTACTGCCGCAATGTCAAGGGCCCCTGCTGAACAGCAGCGTGTGCGAGAGACGCTCTGCAGGGGGGACCGGCGGGAGGGACAGGCGCCTGCACTGTCCCCTCTGACCCACGGCTGCTTGAGGAGGTATGGGGGGGTCTGAGCAATGATCTCAGCAGGGAAGGAGGAGATGTAAAGAAAGGGGAAACCAAGGGGAAGCTTAAGACCATCTGACCAGAGAAGAAGGATGATGCTCACCTCCCAAAACCAGCACTTCAAACTAAGGGATGCTCAGCATCAGGGGATGACTGGAGGAAAGAGAAGGATGCGGAGGATGGAGATAAAACAAGTGGCCAGAAGGTTTTGCTCAAACACAGGAAGATCATCCTGCAGCCATTTTCTACAGCACAAACAGAATGGCTTCTATTTTGGGACCAGGAGATTAAAATAGCTTTACTTCAGTCAAATTGGTCTCAAATGAGACAGGCAAGATCAGGACTGTGACCCTACAAAGGTCTATGCAACAAAATATCCATTCTTTATAGCAAATACAGAGCTATATCTGACAAATCATCTCAGAATAGAATAAGACAAGAGTATGAATCTTTAACAAAGACACATCTATGCACCTGCAGATTAAACTTTGCATATTCCTACTGAACAAGAAGTGCGCTGAAAAAGGAAGAGGTAAAATGTGCAGGGCAAGCTAAATGGGAGCTGCCCAGGTTTGTATGGCAAGGCTGCTCTCCTGGCCTGCAAGAAACCTGAATTTCCCTCGAGGAGAAAGGACCTGACCTTGTACCCCCTCCTCCACAAGCACGGCAGCTACTGCTGCTCTACGTGAAGCCTCACTCACAAAGATTTACCCTTCTCTGACATTCTGTTTCACAAGAGAGGCAGTGGCCACCTTTACAATTTGCAAGAAGATCCATTTTCTGTGGGTAAACTAAATTTTCTGCTCAGTGAAAAAAGAAAAGCCTGTTTTGGGGGGCTAACTCTGCTTGGTTTCAGAAGCTGCCCCACTGCAGGAACCCCCAGAAGTGGGACAAGGACCTGGGGGCTTGAGATTCACCCAGGTCTCCCAACAACCAAGCAGGTTTGCAACTTTTAGGCCTGAGTGTACAAAAAAATTGCCCTCAAAACCTCCTTCAAGCTCCTAAAACCCTTTTGGGATTTTGCAGCAGTGAAAAAAAAATAAATAAGAAGCGAAGTGAAATGAAAGTGAAAACAACCCACACTTACCTGCTGGTAGAGCCAAAGACAAATTTCCTTCCTAGTGCAAAGAGCATAATGAAAAGAGTATCTCATTACCACTGTGGTAAAAGGTGGGCTTTTATATCCCGTGGAAGTAAAAAAATAACCCAACAGTCAAAAATCCACCACAAGGACACAATTAGCAAGGCTTTCTTCTCACTGACGGAGCAAAAGAGAAAGGTAAGAAAGAGTAAAACATTTGCTTCTCTGCCATGGTTATTTTCTGCAGTGCAATCTGTCTACCATCCCTTGCCATATGTGCCACCCTTTCTGTTTGGAGAGATGAAGGCTGCAGAAAGCTGTCCATCAAGATGCTAAACCCTCTGGAAAGCCCTCCCCTGCCCACTTTGTTCTGAAATGGGGACTTTTGTGGATGAACAGAAAACACTTAACTAGATTAAACGTAGCTGGTTCCCGGGTATGCACAGAAACTATTTGATTTGATTAATTCAAATTTTAACGAGCTGAAGCGATTCAAAGAAAAAGAAGGAAGTGGGGAACTATGTTCTCTTTTTCAGCTCTTCTGTACAACAATCCCCATCCCTATGGGTGTGCATGGAGAAAATTCAGGGAGATAACACAGCACTTGGATTAATCACAGCATGGCTTTGATGACAGAGAAACTAAGGGTAAAGAGATAGAAAGAAGGATAAAAGAACTTTATGGGTAGTTACATTGCAGGAATAACTATTTTCAGGGAGTAACACCAGCCCCATCTCTTCCTTCAGGCTTATGCTACCTAGCACGTGTTACAGCTTGTTTCTCCCATCAACCACAACCTGAGTGATGGTGGAAAGCTATTTTGAAAGGTAAACTATGCTGTTACTAAGCAGTTCTTTAACTCAGCCACACTATGAATAAAATTAAGCCATCCCTACTAAGCTAACAAAAAAGTGTGAGATGGACCCAAGAGGACAGGCTTTAGAGATGACTCTGATAATGGCAAGCCATATGCTGTCACTGCTCTGCATGAAAGCAGGTACAGTCCCTTGCAGGACCAAGTGTTCATCAGCTGTGAGGAACCCACGACCACCTATGCCCAGAGGAAGAAATCTGAAAGTAGAGAAGAAAGAGTGCAGGGGACGGTTTAGACAGGTTTGTGCCTTCAGCCTCCAGCCTCAACTTGCCAAACAGCACCCTGGCAGCTCAGAATTATCACTTGAAGAGCAAAGGCAATCCCCTAAACCAGTCTGCCCAGCCTCAAAATGGCTTATTTTCTCCCTGATCAAAGAAAACAAGTATAACCACATCAGAAATCTTCAAAAAATAGGAAAAAAAAAAACTTCTTGAGTCCACAGTCAAAATTATGTTTAACTCAGGCTACCTACCTGCAGGCCATATTAGCCAAGAGACATGGGTTGCTCGTGAGCAGGGGTGCCAAACGCAGAGTGACCAGTTCACCTGAGAAACCATCTCACCTGATCTGTTGCCCAGTGTGACCAGGCAGCCGGGAAAGCTGTGCCAGCTCCAGCCACCCCTTGGCAGGCAGGGCACTCGTCCTGAGCAGCCCCTGCCTGTGCCTGGTTAGCATGCTATCTGCTAGCTGTCACTTGAATTAACTCCAGGATAAAAGGAAATTCTTGGATTCTTAATGCTTTAGGGCTATGACTGCACCTCTCCCTATTAACTCTGCTGTACACATTTCACTTTGCCGCTGTACATAACATAATTACACCTAATTTCCAAGGAGGACTTTTCTTCTGATCCATGTCAAAAGGTTCTCTTCAGAGCCAGACACCTGACACAAAACACGTTCCTATTGTTTTGAAGGACACTTGTCAAAAAATTAAAACTTCACATTCAGATCTTCGACTTTTGTCTTCTATATGTAGGTGTACTGTACCTCATACACATGTATTCTGTACAAAGACACTGAAAACAAATGGCTTCATTCATCATCAGACTTTACATAACAGGAACTTGTTAGATCTAGAAGTTGTAGTCTTAAATATACAAATATTACCTTAAATAATTTCGGTATTTTGTATGTAAACAGGTCTTTACAGTAGACTAGTACTTGACCTGGGGCCTCCAGACAGGATTCAGAGGGGGAAGCAGACAATGAGTTGACTATGTAAAGTCAAGTCTGGTTATACAAATTTGACAGAGACAAAGAATATGGAAGCAAAGACAGCACTGCATTTGTTTTCAGTCCAAATGTAGGAATCACGTACTTTCTGCTTTGGCCCTTATAATGCCACAGTCACCAAGAAAGTGTGGAGACAAAATTTGTTGAATAAAAACCCTAGTTGTTTATTTCAATTACTTTCTTTACTTCTTTACTTTAGTTTGGCTCACTGAATGTTAAAATACCTACACATATGTATATATTTAAAAATCAGAATTTCAGCACCTATTAAAAAGGAAGGCTTTCACAGTACAGTTATTTACCTGCCTGAGGTGCAAAGTTTGGCTGCTGAAGTGTCCCGCCTGAATCCTGTGAGTGTTCTTAGAAACTACATCAGTAGGACTGTTGAAAAGCAGTCCTTAAAGATTCAAGTGAAAATCTTAGCAAAGATGCATAGTAACACACAGTAAGCCAACAGGTCCTGGTGTGTGTTATCAAAAGAGTGACAGGGCCCAAATATTAAGCAGCAATCTTCTACCTTCCCCTTGCAGAATGAATAATGTGGAGGAGTGAGCGCTGAACTGCTGTTATAGCATTTCTCTCTGCTTTCCTCAGTAGTCTTGTTCTCTTTGTTTAAAAACAAAAAGCTTCCTAAACAGAGGCAGACAAATGAAAATTATTACCTTTTAAGTGAGTAGTACAAATTAAATAAAATAAAAAAAATTACACTAAAGACACATAACTGGTAGCACCGACGTAAAACCCCAAACTGGTAGCCATACACAGACATTATATAGAACATAATATATTTATATAACTATAAAGAAATAAGCTAGAATAAAATTGTCCAAGAAAAGCACAAGAGGGCTAAGTGTTCAGACATGGATACTTGCCCTACAAGCAAACAGAGGGAAGGATCAGGAGAAGTTTGGTGGGGTGGGGAGGCATCAGGGCTCCAATTGCTATGCTTGCCTAGCAAACAAAAGCTGAGTTGTTAAAAACATGAAGACTAAGATTTATGAAAGAAAAATGTATTTCTGTTCTCAGATACTTATTCATGAATTTGCAAAACGTATAGAAGACATTTACTCACATTAGTAGGGAATTCTGGTTCACCACATTTTGGGAAGAGAGTGGGAAAGGAGCGATGCACTGAAGAGCCCCACCAGGTAGGACGTTCCTAACTTCAGGCACCACTTTTCTGTATCCGTGGTCAAAATGGCTCCAGCAACAGAGGCTGACAGAAGCATGCTACATTGGGAATGAGCCAACCTTCTCCTCCTCCTCCCTGTCCAATCCCTTCTCAGCATGCTGAAATTTTGCATTTGAGATTCTGTGGGGGTTGATACAATTTTCACTTCCTCATTTATTCTATGTATTCAACCCTTAAGAGCTAGCTCTTAAAATACCAGTCTTGCTTTGAAGGATATTACTTCATTAGCATTGCTTTCAGAAAAAGGTCTTTAAGACGCAGACGATTCAGCCTCAGGAGTGCCCATCTTTTTTGCACTCCCTAACCACAATGCTCATTTTCCCAAACCAAGCACTTCTCAACAAGTTAGGTTAGGTTCACAGACATAAAAAAATTCAAACTCTCATTTATTTCCATACTTTTTTTTTCACCCCTAGCCCATGCTAAATACTTTCACATGTTTTATGCCAGATCCTTAGATGAAACATTTTTTAAACTTTATAAACCTTGGTTTTTTTTAAATTGCTATATTGTCCAAGAGCCAGAAACCATCACAGACAACACTCCTACTCCACTGGGAGCTGTGCAAATGAACCCAAAAGATAATGCTGTCTCCATGAGATAAAGACTCATGTTCCCATGAGATACATCTCTTTTTCATAAAAAGGGACAAATGCTGTGCACCAAGATGATGAGACCCCAGAAATGCTACACAAGGTCCAATGCTCCTGTAGACACTGGCTTACCCTTTGCACAGAAGCAGCAGCAGTAGCAGCTGTGCTGGTAAGGCCAGGTTAATTTAATGCAATGGCACTGGTATATGATGGAGCATTTGGAAATAACATTTCCAAGCTAATCTGCTCCTCTCAAACTGCCAGTTCATTAAATCTTGTAAGAAATGGCTCAACTTTACTATCAAGTTCAGAGCAGTCCAGCCATTCACAGGAACAGGGTTCAATGAGTCAAAGAGACTCTGCCACAAGTCACCCTCACCTGGCAAAGTCACTAAAAAGCTAAGGAATACCTAGAAAATGAACACGCATTTAATCCTGAGACAGCTCCCTTTTGCATCAAGCTTGTAATGTGGAGAAGTACAAGGGAATAAACACAAAAAACCTAGTCTGATCTATGGTTATTAGATTCCAGCTAGATGTAGACATTTGGATCAGAAAAACATGTCACATCTCTCTAAAGATCTGTTCAGTATTGCAATAAAAAGCAGCCTTGATTTTTACTGGCTTTGAGAGTAAAAAATCTAACCATTACAATTTAATGAACAAAGAAGTGGGCAAACAGGGTCATTAAAAGCCTTCATCCTGTCCCTTCTGTGTGCAATCTGAAAACCAGAAGTGCATTAAAGAACATGATGTGATTTTCATTCAAAGGAGACATCTTACTGTAAAAGCAGTAGACTTAACTATAAGCAACACTGTCTCTTATTATCAGTTATGGGATGAGACCAGAGAAACAATAAATAAAATCCCAGGCAACCAGTCTGCCTCCACATGCTGAGTGAATGTAAAGAAAACATTCAGGGAAAGGAAAGAGTCCTGAAACGACAATCCTAGCTGAACAGTTTCAAGGTGGAAAAGGTAAAAACCTTCACAGAACATAGAAGTTACACTAGAAAATTACTGCAATAATATAATGTAATTTGGCTAAAAGGAGTAATTTGCATACATTTCCCTTTATGAACTTCAAAATGGGAAATATATGAACTTGGATTTACTGCTTGTCCACACAGACCGGTTTAACTGAACACAAAGCTTCACTAAAGTTGAATTCTGAACTGATACTTATTTAGTTGTTAAAGCACATTGCGTTACTGTAGTTTCAGCCAATCCCTACTACTAAATTGAAATAAATATATACTAAAAGAGTTTACAAGGAGTCCTGCTTTTCTTTTTCCACTAAGTATATGAAAATAAATCATTGCAACTTTCCCACAAGCAATACAAGATGGATTTATTTATTTTTTTTTTGTATGCTGGATTTGGAGAACAGCTCATCTGCTGAGGCTCTGGCTGGCTGGAGAGGCACATTCTCTACTGCCATCCTGACTCCCCTTCAGACTTGTGAATGAAACTGAGAGGACACTTTGGCTCAGAGATTCCTATTTACCTGCAAACTGGGGTCAATGCATGTGACGAACTAGCTATAAAACACACAAACAAAACTGCTGAACCTCACCAATGATTTTAAATCTTCAATTAAAAAAAACAACTCCCAACAGCCAAACCTGTCACCTCACTTGCTCCCCCATTTTTCTCTCTCTCCTTCCCCTCCCCAAATCCTGGAAAAACAGCAAAGCAGGACTTACTCTTCTAGGACAAACATTTCCACTTGAAAACATTGAATACAGTTATTTCAAAATACCTACACACTAGAGATCTTAACTTTTGTTTTTCCACTAAAAACTCTTGAAAGCCAACAGATTTAGTAAAAGGAAGAAACAAATGGGTGAATGATCTTCTGTTTCTCATTCTGTTTTTAGAAGAATATAACCTCTATTTGTTTTTACAGAAGTCTTAACTGGAGGACTTGTATTACTTGAAGTCTGCATGCACTGCAGAATGTCCAACAAAATGAGAAGCCTTTTTTGCAAGGTGGTTATAAATGCTACCCGGAAGTTTACCAGGGTTTCTAGGATGCCTGTTGGAAAACCTTAAGGATAACTCTACAACTATTACTGCATACGTATCCTAGGAGACCAAAGAGCTTTCACATTTAAGAGATTATTTCCTAGCCATCCTCTTGATACACATCTCATGCATTTATAAATAATACAAATAGCCATGAAATAGGAGGACATTGGTTTAATTTCAGCCAGAACATACACTGACCTCTGCTTATGTCAGCATAAGTGTTTCATTTTATTTCACTACTTCTTTCTCACCTTCTGACTACCAATATGGTCAGAAATCTCATGTAATTCATTAAATGCATTTTTAAACTTGAATTTTACAACTGAGCAAATAAAAAAAATAAAATAAAAAATAAATATACATACATGCAAACCACCAGAAAGAGCCTTTGTGTTCATGCAACTAAAATCTAGATTCCTGACTACAACATTCTGTAAAACATCAACCTGTTAAATCCAATGTATCAGAGAACCATGTAATTTAGGAAAAAACCTCAGAATGAGAAAGCAAAGAAAGAAAAACAAGAAGCACAAACCAGCTCTTTCAAGAGAGAGTCACTTTACACTTCAGATTAGAATAGCCTATGCATTTGGAATAAGCCATATCAAAAGCATTCCCTTCTTGTCTGTAATTCTTATTACAGGGTCTAGCCTGCAATTAAGCACTCACTGCCCAGCCTCTGAAGAAGAGCATCTAAAAAATGTCAAGCAAAGCCCTAGAAACACCCAGGTACGATTCCTCAGCAGTCGGCACAGAGGATCTGTGACAAAACCTGCAACACAGAGCATGACAGACCCTTCCCTTCATCACCTTTTTAGTCTACATTTCTTACCCTTCTGTGCCAGTGGAGGTGAGGAGAGAATACAGCATACCTGCCCAACATAAAGGAAAAGAAGAATATATTGTTGTTCTCCTGGAGGAGGGGTTATCACATGACAACAGGGAACTTCAAGGAAAAAGGCTGTCAGCATGCCATGCCGGGATACACAAATTAATTCACCGGTGGGTAATTCAAACAGGACCAGCCCCTCCTATAATCACAAAGCAGCTCTTGGGGTTTGCTTTATTTAAAGCAGTAAATTCATCTAATCACCTCGCATGAATACGAGGGAAACCCTAATCGCTGTGGCTCAGCAAACAGGAACCGGAGCAGGAGCCAGCATAAAAGATCTGCAGGCACTCTCTTCTTACACCGTGTTCTTTTCAAATCCTAAACCTAACACTAAAATTAACCGCAGGCTAAAATGCCGCCAGCAATTTCTCATTAACGCGGAATGAAACGGTGCTACTACATCTAGCACATCACAGGTCTGTAAGCACACCCAGGGAGCATGTGCAGGAGACACACACGCAGGAATACTTACGGTAACTCCACATTATATACAGTGGCTTTACAACATATACAGGACATTTCAAGCCCCTGTCATGCTCACTATGTGCTATATTATGTAAAGCAACACAAAATTTGCAAGACAAACAACACATTCGATTAGATAAGGTTATTTTTCTTTCCTCCCCCCCCCATTTAAGAAAATTCTTTTAGAAAAGAAAATTAAAATGAAAGGTTGAAACTGTTACCAAAATGCACATTCTTCTGAAAACATCTCAATTTCTGTATAGTTTTGTAATTCAGTATCTCAATACTAGGGGAGCATTCAGTGCAGAAAATCACTTTTACATCCTGAAATTACTCTGCTTTTGTCAATTAAAAAAAGAAGTGTGTGGGGGGAAAAGAATATTCTGTTTCTCTTTCAAATTAACTAACTTCCTGGGTTTTTGAATACTAGATATACCTTCCACAGCAGCTTTCATCAAGTCCAGTATCCTGGAACTTGAACAATTTTCAAATAAAATATTTAAGTATTATATTTCCATTATACTGGGCATAAAAAAAAAAAAAAGACACACAAGAGATTCTACAGTGAACACCACCATATTCCTCAAGACACTGTCCTCTCCCTTTACTTACCATGATGTGGATGAGAAACCTCATTAACCTACAAACACCACCATAAATCAGAAGTAGACAAGTATGCTCCTGCAGCGAAGGGTTCAGTTTGAGGTCTCAGTGAATGCTTCCGAAGACTTCAGGGTGGTCTTTAGACCACCCTTCTCTTGAAAAAACATGATTGCAAAGTAAGTTACTCATCTGAAAAACTACCAAAACTGTTTTTCTTGACTCCTCTTGGCTTGGCATGGTCTTAAACAGACTTGGATAAACAGTGTGATGAAGAGGACTGATGCCCATCTGGTTCACAGGACAGCTGCATGGCCTAGATGAGACATCACCCCTGGTGAGACCACCAGACCAGTTAAATAAACTGTCTGGTCAGAAGCAAGACCCATTCTGCTCCTTCCCATGAGAGAAAATCCACAATGGTATTCAAAGACCTAAAGAGCATTATGGAAACTTATGACATCTACTAGACACTTCCAGTGGTGCTAAAATGACAGCGCCAATTATATTTATGCTGGGCTATGGGCACTTTCTTTGGGTTTGAGCATTTGCCAGTAATATACCATTTCACCCCAGGAACCAATATAAACCAATCCTGGCAGAAGCATTCCTCTGTCAGCACACCTACGTTGCACCTACATGGGCCTCCTCTAGTACACAAGTGTCATTAATTAAAACAGAAATAAATTCATTGCTGGAAATGGCATTTGCTAAGATACCAAGATTTTTAGCACAAAAATCTTCTCCGTACTGCAAAAGAGGATGGTGGAACTCCAGACAGTAAAGCACAGGGGTAAAATCAGAGCCCTTGCCCTGCAGTATTGTCACAGTTTAACGCTGGGCCGGCAATTAAACAACTGACAGATGCTCTCTATT
Source organism: Apus apus (assembly GCF_020740795.1). Taxonomy (NCBI): domain Eukaryota; kingdom Metazoa; phylum Chordata; class Aves; order Apodiformes; family Apodidae; genus Apus; species Apus apus. The sequence continues at coordinate 21,330,306 of NC_067282.1, forward strand.
AACCCCTCTCCACTCCCCTATAGGAAAAGGAGGGAGAACAAGGGAGAGAGACTGAGGGGTTGGAAACTATACGACATCTTTAATGAAACAGTAGTGATGAAAATAATGAAATATGTACAATTATATATAAATATACACAAAACCACTGTCATGTCCTGTGTCCCATTTCCCCCCCCATAACACTCACATCACCACCGAGGCTGCAGGCAGGCCCTGGAAGAGTCCAAGACTTGACTCCCGGAGTCAGCAGCAGATGGGAGCTGAATGCAGGAAAGCACGGATTTGGGAATGCATGGTTTGGGATCAAAGGCAGATGAATGGATGGCATCCTCCAAGGACGCCATGGATGAAGAAGAACTTGACTCTTGTGATGCCTCAGATTTATACCAAGTATGACACATACAGGATAGAATACTTTGTTTGGTCAATTTTGGTCAATGTCTGGTCTGTTCCTCCCCAAAGGAGGGTCACAGGTATGACCCCTTTATACTCTTCTGATTTCAGAGCATAAGATGTTTTTCAGAACCAAGCAGTGGCTTTGGTTCTGCATACCATTGTCTAGCAGTAACTACAGACATCAAACATTAACAGTCGTGGAAGGAGACATTAACTGAGAAACATGTCGTTAATTTCAGCAAGTGGAGCTACTTAGAACAGACTTAACTGAAAAGTAAAATCACTAGAAAGAAAATTGGTTCTATCCTGGCTCAAATCATGACAAGCATAAAAGCTGCTCCCCACTCCAGCCCTGCAGCCACAGGGCTCCCTCTGAACCCCCAAACACCAGCACTGCTGTCACTGCTAATTAAGGTGGAGTAGAACAGCCAGAATCTACCTGCTCAGCCAACAGGCTGGACCAAAATTCAGGATTTGAGCCCCACAGTTGCCTTTGGGAACCATGTCTTCAAAATAATTAAGCATGTTCTCCTCCTGAATGATTAACTTATTCCCTCCATCAACAGTTTTAGCAGTGCTTTGCAGAAGGAAAATAATGATTTTTAAATTGGATTTAAACTAAGCATGCACATGATCTCAGTGAGCAGCTGAATAATAAGATTTCCTTAGAAAGAAGGAAAAACCCACCACAAAACCGCATATTATACTAACCTCAAGAAAAAAAGAAACAACAACAAAACATATTTCCAAAGGAAGAGGTAAATAATTTTTACCCTCATTAAAAAGTTGAGAAGTATGCACACCACCACTAAAATATAATTAATACACAGCCTTCAGAAAAGTCCGAAGGAGTCATTTAATTAACCACCCACTGATTTAATAAATGACAAGAACACACAAAGGTAATGGCACCTTATAATTGAAAATGTCCTGTTCATTTAGCAGAGCAGTTGTGCTTTTCTATGTTGTGCATAAGTATGAGGTACCATGTTTTGAACTGGTGACACTAACTTCATAAGCTGTGACGGAACAATGCACTGCCCATGACACAGTCACTGTACACTCCACTTACTTAATGCATCTACCTAAGAACCTCAAAGTCAATGACTACCATAAAGGTCTTAATCTTTACAAACTCTCTAGCGGGTTTTGTCCATGCCCTCTTCAAAAACACAGAAGAGTTGGGAGGAAACAACCCAGTGTTTTATTGGTATGTCACTTCAAAGTATTGCCTCATGTATAGTTGTAGCTTATACCTATAGTTCTCGCACTTTCATAGAACAGGATCCTCTGTAAGCCCCATGAAATATTTTTATTGAAGATCTCGAAAACTCATTTTGAAATTTCTCATCCTTGTCCTTCATGTGGTAAAAGCTTCCTTTCAGCTACTACATTCTTTATTAAAGCTGAAGAGAAGCAGCTTTTACCAAAGTAGGAAAACAACGTAACATGATATGTAAAAGGCTTTTCTTCCTCATTGTTTCAACTGGACTTTTCAGAATAAAGCTGAACTGAATTAATGTTCCATCTTACATTCAAAAAACACTCAGAATGCCTTTGTGCTGCTACATTACAGCCATCAAAGTCTATTTAACTGAACATGAAACAAAGCAACATCTGAATTTATGAGCTGTCCATCTCTCTGCCTAATAGACACAACAGGAGCATTCATTTATACCTGCTTTGGGGCACACATAATTTAAAAAAACAGACTGAAGGGATTCGTCAAGCATAGCAGTCTCCACTGGAAAGCTGATCACCAGACTAAAAGACTTTCCTTACAGGACTCAACTACCTCTGTGGTCCAACACTGCAGCAGCACTGGCATGCAAGGATGGATGCTGCTGCCTCACACACTGGCCTCAGGATCTCTGGTCCCATCTGCCCCCCTATCAGCAGCCCTGGGAATACTGTAATGACTTTTCATAGCCTTGTCTACCTACCCACCTACTACAGGAAAAGCATTCTTTAATAGAAGTTGTTCCATGAAGTGCTGATCCCAGCAGCATCACTGCACGATGTATCTAGCTGAACTGATTAGTTTGTGTGTACACATTAAATATACATTTCTGCAATTCTGCATCCAACAGTGAAATATTTACTTATTGGTATTAGCTAGTCATGTTTACTGTTCCTGAGGGCTTCCCATCCTTAAGTTTTTATGATATTTACTTAGTCTGTAGCAAACCATTAGCAGGCCTACCTAGCTGTATTAGCTGCCTGTCAGCAATGCCATCATAAATGTAAACATCTCTTTAAAGTGATGAAACCTCTCATTATTTTTATGCACTACAGTTTATTTACCAATTAGATGAGGAAAGCAGGGTTGCTGAATAAATACCATAAAGCAGCCTCTAATAATTTTGCAACTTTTAAAAAGTCTTTTCCGCTTTCATGATTTAACTCTTTAAGAGCATTCACATCAGAAACCAGCAGGTCCCAGGTACCACCTGTGCCCCCTACTCCAGCAAAAGCCACTTTGGGTTCCTTGTTAATATTCCCTTACATATCTTTCCTTAAAGGACTCCCATGCACCTTACCACAGAACTGAACACAGAGCTGTTTTGCAATGGTTAATCACAATGACTGCTGCATGTTTCCAGGATGCATTCACTCTGAAAATAGTTCTGATTTTCTGCTTCTACATGTTACAGAAAATACATTGCTTAAAAATTGAAATATATCATTCAACTGTCATCACTTCCAAAATTATCTGGACTGCTCAGTATTGCTGACTTGTTTCTAAGATTCACTATTGCATTGAATTTCATCTGAAACACTTGCCTTCTTCCATGTCACTAATATATTTTGAAAGAAAACAATGCTCCATGACTCCTTGAAAGAACTCCATTTACCCACCACATTCCTAACAACTGTACTTGAGGTTTCTCGAGGGGTCTGGTAAGAGCACATCCACACCATGCAGATTTCCCTCTGCTAGGTTAGCAAAGTAATAAGCATTATTTGTTACCAATATTTGTTACAAGTGTCATGTCTAGTGAAGAAAGCTCTTAAAGATAAATTATGCTTGAGTAACTCACTAAAAGTCACCTCAGATATGGGAAAAGGAACGGGAAGACCTCAGCAGTGCAAGAGAACTCTGAATTTTTCACAAAATATCAGACCCTGCCGTTGAAGAGAACAGAAATATCAGATCTTAAAGATGACCTTCCTCAATATCTGCCTGTACAAATTCCTGTTCTGCTCAAGCTTGCTTCTTTTTAAACAGGTTAAATGCTGACTCTTGTCTCCTACTGATAGGCAGATTATTTTTTTTCCTCTCCCAAGTTTGGTGCTACAGAAGTTTGAGGAGACAGAGCATAGTGGTCTGCAGCTTGTTTTTGAATCTGGCCCTTCTTATCCCTTCCAGGCAGCCTGGAGGAGCTGGAGGCAACAGTCAGACATTCTCTCTCCTGCCTCCTGGCAATGCCTGGGCCCACTTCTATGGGGACATGGTTTGGATGCAAGGAGGTAAGTTATTAGGTGATCAAAATACATGCAGAAAAATAATCTGGCTTACATATTACATGACGGAAGTAAGTAGCTTATTAATTGCATTTTCTAGATTAATTTCTGCTTCCATTAGGTCATGGCACAGTGAAGTAATTTAAATCAAGGGATTTACAGCATTTTGAATCAGTTTAATAATGCTAAAGCTTACTGTAAATATTCAAGCATTTAACTCACAAGAGCTACCTTTTTTCACTATTTTATAAAAATAGTTTAAAAATCAATGTATTTCATTATAATTTCTGGTAGAGAACCTTATTTACATTTTACAAGAATAATGCAAATAAACAATACCATTTCATGTTAAAATATAACTTAAACCTTGGAACTTAAAAGTATTCACTTAAACAAACCATACTGCTTATCACTACAAAATTAAGATTCTTTCAGTGCAGTAATACTGCTTTTTTGCCTTCCTGCCCTCTCTGCCACCAAAGAAGGCATATACTGAATTTCTACCACCAAAGAGCCCTTCCATTTGCTGGTATTTTGCTGCAGAAGGTAACTGTGGAAGTGGTAGAATCTTGCCTTGTGTTTGAATTATTGCCACCAAAAATCTCGTATTTACAAAATATCCTTTGCATCCTCAAAACTAGGATGAATAGAAAGTAAAGTATGGTCAAAAGTTTTTCCAGGTTTTTCTGCATATCAGCAGCTCAACGACCTCGACACGGATGCCTCAGCACAGGACCTGCTCTCATGCAGCCCACTCAGAGTCTTCAACCCAGTAGCTCAAACAACATTTGTTGTCTTATAGCAAATACCTGCTACTGCCTATTTGCACTTCACAGGCTTTCCCATCACTTCTGGTTGCAAGAGCAACCTTCAGGGTGGCTCTCACTAGCACTATCTCATTTCACATTTCAACAGACCAAGAGAACACAAATGCTCAACTTCCAGGGCTCAGGCAGGTAACTTATATCTCACAAAACCAGAACTTCTTATGCCATCTCCTTACATCTCTACTAGCATGACAGAGGGTTATTTTTAGAATGCTGTATGCACTACATGTTTTTAATGAAATAAAAAATTCTTCAAACATAAAACCCACCTGGCAAACAACCTCAGAATTCCTTAAGGACACCAAATGTCCTTAAATGGAGTTTTCTGAATTGAGAGGAATCAACTGTACTGCTACCATTTCCTAAGTAATTTCTTAGACAAGAAATACATTAGGAGTTAAGGTTCTTTCCATGTTGAAACCTGCATTCACTTTGTGGCTTTACCAACTCCAGAATTACTAAATACATGTAAACCCCTTAAATAAATCACCAAAGCACTAGGAAAATTTTTCTTCCAGAATTACTTTGCAGGGTAACTAGAATGGTAGTTCTCCTTTGCTGCAGTATTATGTTGTGGTACTAACTCAAAAGTTCAAACCATTTTCATTTTTTTATTACCAGTAGCAATCTAGGAAATGCTTCCTTTAAAATAGTAAATCTACATGAAGTCGCACTCCCCTGGTGCATTTTGTGCATAACAATCAGTTCATAACACAATCTTGTGTTGTTTAAAATTCAGTTTATTCTTCAATTACACTGCTAGCTCAGCTCTAATTTATTATATTTTCTGGTACATTTGATTTTGGATATTATGACATCCTGGCTCATGCCATTAGAGAGGAAACATAAAATGGCGAGAATGTCTATGGACAGCTGAGAGCAAGATAGCAACAGCCTGGAAAATTAACAATATCACCCTCTCTAAGCTCAGCTAGACCTCTCCTGCATTAGAGCTAAAAAAAATTTGGCTGTATTTCTCCAATATAGGCTTGACACCCAGGAATAGCCTCAGAGGCATCATAAAACCTCAGCTAGTGTGGCAGGCAGCTCAGGTGGTGGGGAGGGCAGACAGCAGCCTCTGAGCCCACTGGGACAGCTGAGCTGCAGAAGAAATGAAACACCAGCCCTGCTGCTGCTTGGAACCCACCAAAGAAACAAACCAACGCGGTTCTAAATGTCATTGGTTCTATATACATGGATTTATTTTTCTTTAGCTTTGCAATGCCTTGATCCTAGCTACCATTTGTTTCTGCCAGTACACAAGGTGAAATGAGAGGCAGCAGCCAGAAGCCTTCTCAGAGCATCTTTCTTGAGAACTCTATCAAAAGGGAGGGCTTCTCCTCCTCCTCCAGCTTGGTGACTGACTACATTAACCTTCAGGGCACACTGCCAGCCCCACCTGCTTACTCAGGCTTATGCCAGCAAAGTAAGCTCTCACTGCACTGATTCGTCCTTTGAAGATGCATCCTCTTTTGCTTACTTCTTACTTCTGCTACTACACTTGGCATTTGAACTCCTTCATCCAGAGAATGGAGGGGCAGTCCTGACTGGGACACATCAGGCTCCTGTAGTCACATATGACCTTTTCCCCTACTACAGATTCTTACAACTTCAAACATGAAAAATCCTCATGCGTCTACACAGCTTGCTCTGTCCCAAGAAACTCCGCATTGGGTTTTGAAAAAATACACCTGAATTTCCCTTATTTTGTCTGTTCTTCAGAAAGCCTGAAGACAGCTTGCCAAAGCAATAGCTGAGACCAAAGGCTTTGCAAGGACAGCCAAGCAGCTGGACCACTAGAGGCTGTCAGCATTGGAAAAAACTTGCAGTGGAGGAAACCTTTCTGGACCCAAACTCTCAATGATCATTTTCCTCCAAACCACCCCCCCAACAGACTACTCTTCCTCTACAGGTTAAAAGCTTTCCCCTGTCTCTAAGCTGTCTTGTACCTCAGGCAGTATTGCCACCTCCTTCTAAACCTCAAAAGCATTAAGGATTTTAGTAAAGATGTAGTTGCTGCAGCCGGTGCAGTAATTAAAAAAGATATCAAAAATTACATGTAGCAATGTCAAAACATGATGATTCAGGTTACAAGCTAATTTACAAAATTAAGAAATGCCATTTTTTAGCTTGCCTGCTGGCTTTCAGTTTTCTCCATCCCTCCTGAATCTGTTTTGCAACCCAGTTGCTGGTTTCTGTTTGGAAGCTTTTTATTTTCCAGCAGCCCAGTCCTGTGCAATGGATGGACACAAAAGGGAGTAGCATGAGGGATGCAAAAGCCTCCATCCAACGTCAGGTTGCTTCATTTCACACTTTAAAAAATCTCACTGAAAGAAAGTTATTAGTGCATGAGAAATCCAGAGTACAATTTTAGCTTGTGAAGTCTGATGAAGTCAGAGCAAATCAGATCAGGCCACACTTGGGTGGGACAGAGATCTTGGATAGACAGGCTCTTCTCCCCTGTTAAGAGTTATCCCCTGCCCCAGTGTAATGAAGTGTCACCACCATGACGAGAGAAAATATCTTATTTTGGTGTACAGGTACCAAGAAAACACATTGACCAAATCATTTAAAAGCACATGACAACTTCAGCTCCAACCATTTTCTCTTCTCAGTCCCATATACTCTTAAGTAACTTGTCTGTGCTTAGGCTGCAAATCAGTGCTCCTGTGTGTCCCTGCACCCGCTCTCATGACTCTCAGTTTGAAACAAACCATGGATTGAGACTGGAGACTGGATTTCACTTCCCACCGTCCACAGAATAATCATCAATAATTGATATCCATCAGCTTCATTTGGAGCACTGCCTTGGGCATGTAATGTAGACTTGCAGTATGCACCGAGAAAAGGAAGATTTGTATATAAAATGATTTGATAATCTGAAAAAAAATCCCTCAGAAAAGAAAGTTCACACATAATCGTATTAAAGATTAGAGTTGTTTTACAACAATGCAGAATGTATTTGACAACATCTGGAAAGAAACAGCAGTGTTAAAAGCAAAACCTTGGAGGAAAATGTTTTACCCCCTCAGACAGACAGCAGTAATTCACTTTATTAAATCCTAATCTTCTTCAATTCATGTTAAGGCAGAGCTTTTTTTTTTCCTAATAAAGAGTTTAATCAACCTATTTAAATGTTATAAATAAATACTTAAATGCATTTAAATATAGTTTTAATATCTGATTAAATTATTGGTTATTCCAGTTTTATTGATTGCTTCGATTTTACTTCAAATTGAAGCAGGCTAATTTTAAGTCAGAAAACTGTGTAAGCTTATTATTAAATAAGACTAGTATTTAACCTCTGGACTACAGGAAAATACATTATATGCTGATAGCAAAAGCAATTTGATGTCTGTCTTTTTATATGCACCTACTTAGCAGAAAAATGAAGAAAAGAACTCCTTCTACCTTATAAATATTACTTTTCCACCACTCATTTACTGTTTTCAATTTTTTTCTGTGACAATTTATGTGAAAATCCCCCAGTAAAACCCATATGTTATACATGATATTTTCTATAATCAGTGCTGCTAATCAATAATAACTATACAAATCTTCTATTTAAACCACACATTATTGAAGCTCCTCACTGCTATACTGCTGACAGCGCCAGAAGAGTAGTTACTCCCCAACTATGAAGTAAAAGCAAAAAACTACAGAACTGAACAATAATTAATTATGGATAAGAACACATTGGATCAGATTTCTAAATCATCTTTACCTACTGTTTCAACTTCATTCTTCCATAAAACATGCTTAATGTTAGAGCTAAATTTGGAAGGATTTTTAAGTTAAGATCTGAAAAGAAAGAAATGAGAGAGCAAAAAAAAAGTGTTAAAAGGAAAGAATAATTACAGGGTTTGTTTTTTTTTCCTTTTTATAGTGTTTTACATATTTATATATAGAAAATAATATTTATATACCCACACTTATGTAAAGTAAGTTCAATGACAAGTAGAATGCTAACCAGATTTGCATCAGCAGCAATAGAGCCTTAGCAAAGGAAGCCCATCAGGGATTTGCTCTATGTGCTTTGCTATAACCACATCATCATAGATGTGGTGAATTCAACAAGTTCCTCAGAAGCAGAAGCAGGCAGGACTCTGATGCCCACAAAGGATCCCATGGAGCCACCACTGCAGATTCAACTGCACAATCAAGCCATAGCAATGGCTAAATAAGACACAACATGTGATACATCATCTGAAAAATATCTTATACAGCATAGCAATTGCTCCTAACATTTGTGGGTGCATTGTACTGAAGTCTCTTCCATCCTACATTTCAACTTAACCTGCTGAGCAGGTTTTCAGGTATACACGACCTCACTTATATCAATGTTTTAGAACAAACCATATTTTTATCCTTAAAACCAGTATTGCAACTAGAACAGAAATCTTTTCTTTTTGACCCTTGAGGAAAAAATAATTTAAAGAAACCAACACAGCACAACGTTGAGATTACTACAGGAAATAAGTTGCCTTCACTAAACTTGAGACTTACTCAAAGACTAATGATACCTAATGTGGAATCCATATGTTTCTGACCATTTGTAGGAAGTAATATGTCAAGCTGTACCCAAAAGTTCTTCACCAAATATCTTCCACTTTATAAAGGCATGACACTTAGTTATAAACATTTCCTGCTTTTCAAACTATTCAAAATATGACTGAAGAATGCATTACACTTCTACAGCACTTCTCCAGTAAATGGCATACAGCCCTCACCGCAGAAGAAAAAACTGTAAGAGTTTCATTTCACACTCCAGTAACCCAAAATTCTGCATTACCATTCACTTTAGTGTTAATTTTCCCATAGATTCTCTTTTTCTGCTTACATGGCAAGACAGATCAGGTCAAGTGCACAGATAAGCTGTGCTGCTGATTCTCCTTTTTACCACCACTGAATCACCTTCACTTTTGCTTCACTGGAAAGTTATTTTCCCTGCAGAAAGCAGGAGAGCCACAGTCAATAAATAAGTCAGCAGCCATCAGTCAAAATGGATTTCAAAGTGGGGGAAAAAAACTCCTGACAACTAAAACGGCAAGTATGATTTATGCAGGACCATGTCCACTATGTGTAAATACACCACAACAAGTATATATGCTGCCCTACATGTGATGAAGCCAAATTCAGCCTGTGTCACTTCCAGCTGCAGACAGACAGGGATCAGAAGCTACAAAAAATAAAAGTATCAGCACCAAACAGGCATGCTGAGCCATCTCCCAGATAACAAGAATGAAGAGTGGTTATTTTACCAGATGAAGTAGAAAGATGTTGTGTTTTTTTTTTTTTAACTAGTGATCTGAAAAAGAAACACATTTGGTGATCGTTGCTGAATTCTTAAGAAGCTTTGCAATATGTATGTAAAGATCTAACTTACATACCTTTTTAAGCTCTTTGGATGAAACGCATCACAGATCCACAAATACAAAAACATATCTGTATTTTTAGCCTAATATAACCTGGATGAGATTAACCTTACCTTCAGCATTTAAAAGGAATTAAACCAGTTAAGAAGCAAACCTAAATTCTGCAGGTATTCAATACTGGACAAATAGCATTTTATACTGGCTTAGTAAAAGTCAGGAAGGAAATCCTGTGATTTTTAAAGCTTCATTTTTCATTAGAAGCCGCAATGACATATAAGTAATGGACTACTTGTAAAACCAGTTCAAGAATTGACTTGTACTTATTTTTAATTAACATAAATGCAAAATCTAGCACAGACACAGAACTATTTTACTAATTCACTGGGTGAGCCCTCATTAGCTTCTGTCTGTAACAATAAATGGCTGAGGAAACCCTTCTAAAGCAAACAAGACATAAAGACAGGAAAAAGAGGCCAGACAGAAGGAAACTCTCATCAATCTACTTGGAGGAAGCTTGACTGATAAAGGGGTTTTTTAAAGTTTGAAAAACAAGTTATTTCAATTAACAGTCAGGGCAACACCAGGGTGCAGTGGGGGGGTTGGATGATGGCTCTGGTGCACAAATACTGTACCAGCTGTTGATCAGAATGGGGTTGATAGCAAACTCCTTGCATGTGACCAGAAAGTTTAAAGAACACATTAGAATCTATGTGGTCTTGTGACGTATTGATCATCTTTCACTTACAGTTGTTTCAGTCTGGTTACAAACAAATTTTAAACAACTTGATTAAAAAAAAAATAGGAGAAAACAATTATATTGGGCAGTGGAACAGATTTAACGAAGAGGCAAGAACACAAGGAAGGGTGAGCTACTAGTAAATGCACAAAGCTGGAAATAACAATAAGGTATCCTCCTCTGCATGAAGTGGCCATCACTGTTACAGATTTTTTAAATAACTTTTAACCTCCAAATGTATAGAAACAACTCAATATACTCCATATTTAAGTATTTAATCTATTGCAGATATTCAGTGCACCATCCACAAGGCACATACAGATACCAACATCTTCAGTGTCCTCCTTGAAATGTAACTTCCTCTAATTCTAGGCTACCCAGCTATGATGGACTTTAATTGTTCTGTTATGCACTGGCTCATTCCAAAGGCAGTGGAAGAACCAACTGTGGTGAAGTCAAAAGGTGGTCATCTTAAGAGCCTTGCAGGGATTGTGGGTTCTCTTCCTGTTGTTGCTTGCTTTTGCTAGTGTAGCAGGTAGCAATGTCAACCAGGGGAATGATTTGGATGACATCGCTGCACCCACAGAAAACCCCACTATAGGTTCTATTCTCCTGCCATAAGAGTATGTCGCTGATACAGCTCATTTCATCAGGGGACTCATACAAGGTATGCAGACAAAAGCCCATTCATGTTATGACAAAGTAAAATACATTAACAAAGAAGGTTCACGGATACCAAGTGTTTTTGTTTTTTAGTGAAGACTTTGTTCAGGAAAGTCAGTCAAAATGTGAGTCAGAAAAATCACGACATGCCCAGATTCTGAAATGTTGCCTTGTGTCAGAAAAAAAAACAACCCATGGGTTGAGCCTTTCAAAGCAAACACAACATTCCTGTGGCAGAACACAACAGCTTATCCGAGCGCAAGAGCAGTCACTGAAAACTGCTTTCCACGAGTTGGTTTCAGAGTAGAAGTCAGCAACATTTTACCTCCGTTAGCTTCGCTTGAATTTCCATTTGCTTCTGTTGTGCCAAAAACCTCTGCTGCACCAGCTTTCTTGTTCTATGTATGAATTCAGAAACAAGGATGAGCACCAATCTGAAGAACAAAGAAAGCCACGGGAAGGTAAGAGCTTAAAATCCTCTATCACTAGTATTCTTTGGCCTTTCAGGGCATTAAGAGAAGGTTGTTAGTGGAGGAGAGCTTGGATTCAAGCAAAAATTGCATGCAAAGAAAACAACCTATAAACGAGTACTACTGCCAAGAGTCAATAGAAGTGTCAATGCATAGGAACACCAACTTGAACCCAATAATAAACTGTTCTTATTCTCAATCCTTTTCTAACCAGCCAATCTTCAGGAATGCACAACGCCTTCCTGACACCTTCCACTGGGCTTGTGCAACCTCTTCAGAGGTCATGGGAAACCCCCTCAGTGGGTGCCATCTCAGGTGTTGGGGTAGGGAGCACAGCATATGGCACTCTTAAAAATCACTCCCACTGCAAAGAATGGACCAATGCAGAGGGAGGCAGCTTGTCCCACATTTTTCCCCCCTGTGCTGAATAATATCTGACAGCATGACACCACTCCAGGCAACCTGATCCAAAAGCCCTGCTTTGCCTTTCTGCAACTACTTGGTTCCTCCCTTTGTCCAGACACATCCGAGTTCTCCTTTAACACACACCTGTGCTCTATCGCTTGGAAAAAAAGATCTAAAAGTCATAGTTCCTTCTTCTTCATTATCTAGAACTACTTATTACTACCATTTACAACAATTTAAAACCAGATCAGGTCATATATTGGATGTACTCCTTGATAAAACTGCATTTTCCTCTACAAACAGGGGTTCTTCATAAAAAATCTGTACACTCCATCTAACAGTGGTTAAGTATGACAAATTTCTGCAATGAAATATAAAAACACATTCTTTTCTCTGGAATGAAGGAAACACAGCCAGGCAAAATGCAACATCTATCACGCCACCCCAAAGTAAACCAACACTGTCTGGGCAAAAATTAACTTCTATGTATATGGAGCTGACACATTTATAACCTCACAATTACTTTCTTATCCAATTTGGTCTGTTTTGCTGTGATGACAGCAAGAAAATTGTAGACATTCTTTAAAAAATACCATAACCCCAGAGCAATATCACAACTTGCTTACTTAAAAATGAGACTGCAAATATTGAGCAACTTCATCCCAAGGTTCCATTATCAAAATAAAAATAGCTCCCACGAATTGGGTGGGAAATCAGAGAAATGTGAAACAACTCAAATGTCTTGCAAGTTCACAAGTTACCTGACTTTATATCAAACAACTGCATACTTAAGCTTTTCACTTCACCATCTAGTCAACAGCTCTGTGTGACAGACTCAGCAAGAGACTTCCCTCCTCTTCCAGCTCCCAAATTGCTTGTAAAACTAACATCAATTGAAACAAGCATGTACAAGGATGTAAAGGATTGACAACTATGCACATTTATGTCAGTAAAAACACTCTGGAAAGCAAAGTGATGTCTGTAGTACTGCAAAGCACACTGCAAAGATGAAGTTGGCTGAGGTACTCACTGTAACACAGCAGCAGGGCTGGGAGCATCTCTTCATGTGTCATTAGATAAAGCAGCCCCAAATTCCAAAGCAGAAGTCAACTACCTACGTTATCTCATGCAATATACAGAACAGTCAGTACGAAAACATGACAAGTTTATCCCATGAACTTTGCAAACATAAATCCTGACCCTGAAAACATTTACATGTAGGCTTAACATTAAGCCTAAGAACAGACCTACTCATTAAAAAAAAAATACTTTGGTGTTTAAACATCTACACATCTACAGAATTGGGACCATGAAAATCAAAAAGCACATGCTCCAATATTATTATTTTTTATTGCTCTGTAGACATCACGACCCAACAATTACATAATTCAATATGGATATTTAAAAGTATTTATCTTCAAAAGGCACTACAATTTCTAAACAATAAACTCCATTAACCTAGTAAAGCAAGTAAGCAGCATGCAATTCACATTAAAATTGCTTCTGGAAACCAAATCAGCAAAGAATTTTCAAATAGCAGACACAAGCCACTAGTGTTTCAAACCAGCAACCAGTTTCCTCTGGTGCCTTTAACTCCAAGGAACATTTTAACACTGAATGACTACTGTTTTCTTATTAGTTACAGCTCTTAATATCTAATAGCTCTTTAAATCTTTTTGATGGTTTATGACATCAAGTTATCTTAATCCTTACGCATTTTCCTTCGATATTGTTGGTATCGCTTCCTCACAGTTGTTTTCAGCAATATTAAGACATTTTTAAGAGTACAGAAAATGGGATAAAAGAAGAACAGGGTTTTTTAAAGTATTTTCAAGTAGACAGTTCTAACTAGAAGCTAACAAACTTCTGCTGGATTTTAGAGATACAGGCCCACAAATAAATACCAAGATTGAGACTGACACGCTGTTCAGTGCGCATAAAGCCTTACGAAAAAACAGTTTCACCAACATCATCAGCACTTCTACAAGAGCAGACTCCAAACAAATGCCAAAGCTTGCAATGTGGAAGCCAACATTTTTGTAATTACACGTGACAAGTTTTAGTAAGCTTATTTTTTAACCTGACTGTCTTAAGAGAACAGCACTTTTCCAATCAACCGTCAGATTACATCGCTCTTGCAAAGTTTCATCCCTAAATTGTAGCTTGTTTGTTTATTATTATTATTTTATTAAAATAGAATATATGAGTCCTGTGTTAGGAAATCATGCTGTGTTTGCAAATCTAAGACCTGAGTCCAAGGCCCTGGGCTATCTCCTGCTGAAGTCACTAAGCAAAGTTAAGGGTCAGTACAGTTAGAAATTCAGTACTGAAAACTGTGATTGTAAAATTATGGCTTGGTGGATTTTTTGCGATATCCAGAGATTTTAGAATTGCAATAATACAAACAGTTAAAAACACAACATTATAGTTTTATTTTAAAAAAATCTAATTGGAAACAATCATGCTCTCTGAAGCCTGCTGAACGTGAAGTTAATCACTTCATATAGCATTGTGTTTGGTAAAGAAGATTCCTCCCTCTGTGAGCTCACCGTTTAAAAAAATAAATAAATGAGTAAATTATAAGGGACCCTATTAAGTCATGGTTCTAGCAAGTATGTTAATGTACCTTGTTTCCATTTTGAGGAAATTTGTTTTAATAAAGTCAGAGCAGCATATGGTACTAACATGTTTATTTTCCAAGTTCTAGGGACACTAACCAAAACCATCTGATGTTTCTTTCTAAGCCTCCTTGATCTGCTGCTGGATTGCAGCTTAGAAAAAAAGCATCCCAAAGCCAAAAGGAATTGGGTAGAGTAAAAAAAAAAAATCACTAAAAAAAAAAAAGGTATTTCAAAGTGTTTATTTAATGAAAGCCAAGCTCAGAACAGTTTCTCTTTCGAACAGAAGCTCAAATACATTTATGAGCTGAAATTTATTTCCAGAAACTATCAAACGTACCTCAAAACTAATCCCTAACAGACATTTTGTATTTTGCATAGAGACAAAAACAAACACAAACCTACAGTATCATGTAATTAGAAAAGGAATTAAACAAAGCTCAGAAGTACTTAATAGTGGATTTCTACAGAAGTAAACAATCAGCACTATGCATTAGGAACATGGCAAGAAAAGTCACAAGGGACTGTCAGATTTGTCACTATCACAGTTCCAGCAACGGGTTTTTCAATTAGTTGACCAAGTGCTAACATTCTGTCAAGACCAATGACAATTCTGAAGTATGCCTTGTTAAAGTTAATAGAGACAAGGTTTTAACTCTGTAAACCACGTTTTCAATGATAAGAGCTAACAAATGGGGGAAAAAACAGAGCGCCAAGGACTAGAGTTAACCTTTTTTAAACAGCTGCCAACTACCTCGGCTTCAGAGACATTTCACGTACAGCTCCGAGTCACTCTGGCGCAGCTGTAAAACACACAACCTGAAACCAGCTCCTGTAGCAGGGTTTGCTTGCAGCTGTTCTTCTGCCTCCCCCTCAGGCAGTAAGTAATTCGACTCCTTTTAAGAGAGCAGCTTCTTCAATAAGGCTACACGAGAGACCTCACGACCAGGTGCCTTTGGAGCAGGTCCTCGGCGCCTGAGCTCCCCTCTCAGCTTCGCCGGGAGGTGCCGGGCTCGGGGCTGGCGGGCAGAGCCCCGCTGGCAGCGGCACCCGCGCTCCCGGAGAGGCCGGCAGGAACCCTGGCTCCCCCGGGGCCGGGGCGGGCCAGGGCCGCGCCGCTCCTCCCGGGGCTCCCGGGCGCGGGGCTCCGCTCGCAGGCGCAAACCCCTCAGCCCCGCACGGCGGCTCCGGGGCCGCAGCCTTTCTCCCGGACTTGTTGCCCTCCAAGGGCGGCCCACCCCGGCGTCCGCAGCAGGCCCGGCCCCGCCACCCCCGCGGGGAGCCCCCCACCGCCGCGGCCGAGGGGAGGAGGAGGGGCTGCGGCCGCCGCCCAGCCCGGAGCCTCTCCCGCCGCCGCCGGTGCCCGAGGGCAGGCTGAGCCGCCTGGCGCGGTGGCGGGGCAGAGAAGTTACTCACCGCCGCCGGCTCCGCGCCGCGCTCTCCTCAGCCGCCGCCGCGCCCCTCAGCCCGGCTGCGCCCGCCCGCTCCGCCTGGCGGGAGCCAAACTCCAGGCAGCACTTGCCGGAGCGCGACTCCGCCGGGCCGGGCCGGGCCGGTGCTCCCGCCTCCGCCCCCCGCCCCAAGCAGCGGAGCGGCCCAAGTGACAGCCGCGCTCCGCCACTCCGGCTGCAGCCCGGGGCGCGGGGCCGGGCGGCGGGGCGGGCCGCAGCCTATGGGAGCGGCGCCGGGGCGGGCCGCGGCGGAGCCCCGGGCCGGGGTGTCCCCGCCACTCGCCTGATCGCAGCGG
The DNA here is from genome assembly GCF_020740795.1 of Apus apus. NCBI lineage: Eukaryota > Metazoa > Chordata > Aves > Apodiformes > Apodidae > Apus > Apus apus. Next base: position 21,347,008 of record NC_067282.1, read on the forward strand.
GGCCGGGGGCGGCGGGAGGGGCCAGCGCGGAGGAGGGGCCGGCCTGGGGGGGCTGCCGGCCTGGGGGGGCTGCCGGCCTGGGGGGGCTGCCGGCCTGGGGGGGCTGCCGGCCTGGGGGGGCTGCCGGCCTGGGGGGGCTGCCTGCGCGGGTCATGCCGCGTCCTGCCCTGCCTGGAGACCTGTCCCCGCCCGCCCGAGTCCCGCGGCCTTGCTGGCCCGCCAGAAGGCCCCGGTGCTGGTGGGAGGCGGCAGCCTCTCCCCCTTCCCGGCGCTGCCGCTGCGCTCTCTCCCGCCCGTCCCCGCTCGGCCCCGGGCGAGGGAGCGGTGACAGCCCCACACTTTCTTCCACCGCAAGCTCAAAGGCTTATGACGGGCCCGCTGGCGTGCAGCGGAGCTGGCAGGAGCCCACCGCGCCAGCTCCCGCCCCGCTTCTCCCCTTTAGGGTCTCGGGGGACCCGGTGCGACCGCCCGCGGCCGCAGGTGCCCGGCGGGGTGTGGCGGCGGCCCGGCTCGCACCGCCCCGGCTCCTCCCCCGCCGGGGTCCTCGCCGTGCTCTGCGCTTGCCCCAGCGCTGCGCTCCGCCCTGGGCCGGGCCGTGAGCGGGGCATGGCGCCGGCCTTCGCTTGAGAGCTGGGCCGCAGGAAGGGAGAGCGGGCCCCGCCGCCCGCCCTCGCCGTGCCGCCATGGAGGAGGACCCGGAGCTAGAGAGGTGAGGGGCGGGCGGCGGCCGAGCGGCTTCGGGAGCTCCCGGGCTCGGCGGGGCTCTCCCCTGAGCAGCCCCGGGCAGCGCTGGTCCGGAGCCACACGGGACGGGCTCCCGGGCTCCGCGCAGCACAAGTCGTGCTGCGGGGCCGGTCGTGGGCGGCCGGGCCCCAGCGCTGCGCGGCGGTGTGTTCGGAGCCGGCTGCGGCCGTGGGGCCGGCCCCTCCCGCCTGAGGGCCTCGGCTGCCGGGCGTGAGGCGGAGGTTGGGCGGGCGGGGGCGCGGAGGGAGGGCCCGGGCCCGGCCCGGCCCCGCCGGCGGCGGTGAGCGGCCTCGGGGGGGTGTGCGGCCTGCAGCCTGTGCCCCTGCCCTCGGGACAAAGCTGGGAAGCGCTTGCTGAGGGAGGTGCAGCCGGAACAAAACCTTCCTACGTAGAGAGAAAAAAATAAATAAATCTGTTACTTTGTAAAAAAAAAAACACCCAGTTTTTCGTGTGATAGCACGTAGATGCCAGTTAGAAACAAGACTGACAATCGTTAGGTGGCTCCTCTCTCATCAGTTGGAAACTGCTGATTACGTGTACTTGATAAAATAATAAGTAAAAGGTTATACTTCTGCTCTTACTAATTGTGACTTTGAGTGTTGGAGTTGTGCCAGTTGACTAGTTGTTGAAACTGCCCTGTTATTTGTACGGAATTATACAGAATGCTTGCCAGTTATTTTAACAACGAATGAACTTGTTTTTGCCTTGCCTTCTGTTGGGACGACAGGACTCATCTTGCTGCGTGTACTGAGCCACAGTGCTCCCAAGCAAACGCCGAGGGTTCAAATGCAGATTTCTGTGTTTAGATGCTCAGTCAAAGCAGGCATCTTGTTTTCAAAGTAGACTTTAAGTATTTATATCACAGATTTGGGGGGTAATAATCCTGTTTGTAGGTATTGGAATTTTTTTATATTTTTTGCAAGCTTGTTTGTGATTAATTGCATCTTTCTTGTGGTTGTTTAAAACTGTTCTGGTGAATCAATGACCAGAACCTTTCTGAACTGTGCTCCCTGTGGCTCTTTCCTTTAACTTTTAAGAAACTGTGTCCAAGAGTGCTCATTGAAAATAACTTGTACATGCTTATATCTGGCAAGTATTTTAAATGTGACAAAAGCCATGACAGTGGCATGGTGGAAGGGCTAGAGAGTGTGATGCTTTCTAAGAGGCCTCTAATGCTTGGTAAGCTACTTCTGCTCTTGGATCATCAGTTTTAATTATTCAAGCTTCTTTCTATATAGGCATTATTTTTACTACTGCCAACTTTACACCTTTTTTATTCATCAGGAGTTGGAGCTTTCTCACTGTTCTTCCTTGCTGTTTGGCTGCTAGTGCTGTGCTGGGGACTTGGGGTCCTCCAGGCAGCCCAGGCCATAGCCACTCACTCACAGGTTATAACTGACTGCTCCACAATCTCCTTGTGGTGTTCTCCTTCCCAGAAACCAGATTTGAAGTTTTATCCTTTTTATATAGCTTCAAGCCTAGTTAGAATTTGTTACCTCTTTTCCATGGCAGCATGGTAGATAATAAGGATGAAGCTCAGTATTACTTATTAAATGTGGTACACGGTAGAGTTTAGCTGTCCAGTGTCTTCAACCCATGCTACTGTTCACCTCCTTATGTGTTTAATTGTCTCTGAATTCATTGTAAGTACAATGTACTGTACTTCCTTCTGTCCTGGATCATTAGTTACTTTTTCATACCCTCAGCTTTCGTAAACAGCTCACTTTGCTAGCAGCACCCTGAATTTAGTACATGCTACATGCATTTGGATGTCGTGTTTGGCTCTTTGTTGCTCTAAACATGCTTCTTCATACAGTCTTCAAGAGTCTAATACAGACCTTTTTTTATCCTTTTCCTTTGTTTTGTGGACATTAATCCTCTGTTTCATAATCACAGACATGTTGATCATACTTTCTTGTAAGTAGCACAGCAATGGTAGTTAGGTTTTATAATTTTTAGGCTCTTCATAAAGAAAAAACAGCCTTGGTATACAAATAGTGGCATTTCTGTTCTTTAGCCACAGTGTTAACTCTTCTAGGTAGATTTTGAGTGTTTAAAGATGTTTTCATTTAGAATTTTGTCAGTAGTCTCTCTGAATTTAGGCTTCTCTCACAATACACAAGTCTTAAATAACAGCTTAATTTTTTTGTATGTGCATTTATTTAACCTGCCACAAGGGAAAGAGAAGCATAACTATTTTTATGAGCGTGTTTTGAGCTCTGAAGCAATTATTTTTGTCCCAGCATTCTAAACAGTGAGCTGTGAAGACAAGTCAGTCATGCTGGCTTTCTCTTATTATCTAAGGAGAGGACTCTTCATCTTGCTTGTTCTTTTTCAGCCTTATTACCACATTTTCCTGATACTGTTTTTCAGTTTTACTGTTTCTGACTCTTGCTTGACCTAGCGTTTGATGCTTTCCTCACTTTAATAGGAAGTGATAGTTGCTATCAAAGCTGAATACTAACTCCCAAATTAACTTGTGACTGTTGTGTACTCTGAATTTTAAAGCTGTAAATACCACAGGTGTGTAAAGTAATAATTTTGTCTACATTTTACTATTTTCTGCTTCATCTCACCCAATTGCCTTTGAAAGTATGAACTGACATTTTTTCCAGAGAACTTGCTGGTACGTCAGAGAAGACCCAGAGTCTTGAGACACAGTGTGATTCTAAGAAAATTCTTGGCTGAATTCTGTTATTATATAGTTAACTGTATTGTGAAAATAGACTCAAGAGTGAGTAGAAAAAAAAAAAGTTGGCTACTAGGGTCTGTTCAGTTTGCTTTCCCACAAGCTTATGTGCCTGCTTTTCCTGCTTAATTTCTACTAAATATCATTTGCGATATTACAGAGTTTGCCATTTTCATCCCTATGCAAAAAAAAACCCAAATGAACAACTTTTTTTTTTCCCCTCCTCCCCTTCTTAACTTGTCTTCGTGGTCTTTCTGTGTGTTTGAATCACAGAAAATACATTGCTTCTCTGAGAATGTAAAGGAAGTGGCTTCCTTATAATGTGTGTCCAAATCCTTCCATAATCCCTTCTGTCTTTCAACAGCTATAAATATTTCACAACCTTGGATACCATACTGTGTTAGAAGTGCCTACCAAGCTTATTTAGAGCATCATTTACTTGGAATTGTTTCCTAGGGCCGTGCTGCTCTGAATCACAGGGAGTGCTGTAATTCTGTAACAAGAGACCTGTAGTTGAGAATCAATGATCTAATGTTTTTGCTGTACAGGCATCCCACTTAGACTTTTTAACAAGTAAGCTTTGTGCCTTGAAGAATGTAATTTATAGTTCTTGTTTTCAACAGTTAAAATCAGAGTATCAGGATTCAGTATGCCATTCTTTCTCATTCCTGACAAAAAAGTGGTCTGCAAGCTCAAGTTGCTGTGTGAAATGGAGTGGTATGTACAGTACTTAAGCTGATGGGAATATCAGCACAGAGATGCGCTGCAAATAGCACTCATGGCACTGACAAATAGAATATTTAAATGAATAAGAAACCTAATCAACAAGGAATGAGAGCATTCATATGCCTGATGTGGAGTGTCTTTTCCTTTGAACAAACATTAGGAAGTTTGTGGCATAATTTTTACCTTCTTTTCATTCTTGCTTTATATGATGTGGCTTAGACTTTATCGCTTTTCATCAGTTTTCTTAGTAAGTGTGAGCAGATAGGATAAAACAGCTCACAGGAGTCAATTATGAATAACACTGACCTTCATTACCATTCCTTTATTGTAGAAGGCAGTATCTTTAGTCCTTTACTTGACTGAAGGTCTTGATATTAATTATTCAGATGTAATCAGAATACCAATAGCCACTTCTATTTCCAGTTTTATGTGAGGTTAAAAATAAGTTGTATAGTCAGCATAAAATTACTTTGAGAAAATTGGTTTGAAAAACTGCTAATTTTTTTCCTGGCCTTGCAGCCTGCTGCCAGGACCTAGAGTGACTCAGGAAATAGGTTTAAAGCATGATTTTGGGGATCTCAGTAGCTGAGCAGCCTGGCCTTTGAACTTGAATAGTAGTGGTATAGACTGCAGTTATTAATGCTGTGGAGGTCTTTCATGAAGATGTGCTTGATAAAGATGTCCCTTCTCTGACTCTGGAAGATGTTGAATGTGAATGCTGCCCTCCTGCTCCAGGCCTGTGCACTTTCGTAGCCAATTGCTTGCTGTAAAGCAATTTCAGTAGATATTTTTTTCAAAGAAGTTCTCATCAGGATCTTTAATGAGATGATGGCATGGGTGGAGATGTCAGTTTGGTAGGTTACATGCTGAAAGCTGCCAGGCACACCCACAGAGGTCTGAAGAGAAGCTGGAGCCTTTCTCCCTCATGGTGTCCAGTGGAGCCCAAATGGTGCTCAGCCTTGGCTTCTCACAGGCCTGTCGCAGGAGCCACCAGGCCATCAGAAGTACATCTCCGTGAGCCCAGAAGAGCACAGGGACACAGTGGCATGTGGGAACCCATAGTAAGTACTCAGAGGAATGAGCATCTTCTCAGGGCCCCTCCCAGGGCTGGTCCCAGGAGACAGCCCAGGCCTCCAGGCATAACATCCATCAAGATGAGTCAATGCTGGAGCACCTTTGGGACTTAAGGGTGTTGCTGCCTAGGGGTGTGGGATGCGTTATGGGGTGCAGAAGAATAGTGTTTTGAGATTGCACAAGATTTATTATGGGATATGTAGGGAAGGAACCAAAGACAGGGAAAGGGATGGGTTCAGGTGATTTGAGGAGAAGCAAGACTGGAAAAATTAGGAACAAGGGAATAAAAAAGTTTGGTCCTGTGTAAATAGGTTGGTGGCTGGTACACTTGACTGACTGTGCCCTGCAGTGTAGTATGTCCTGTCTTCCTGTTAAATTAGTTTCTCACTCTTTCTTGGACTTCGTTTGAGGGGAGAGGATGTGCATCTCAGTGCTAGCAACTGGAGTTGAACCGGGAGTTGTAGGGACCAATTGTCCATGGTGTCAGCAACTGGAGCAAGTGCAGGTCTGGATGCCAGCAGTTGGGCTGGGACCACAGGCTGGAGGATTGGGTGGTAGTAACTGAGGAGACCTCAGAGGATGAGTGAAACTAAGTGTAGGCCACTGGAGTGGGACTGAGTACCCATTTATCTGTGCTGCAAGGCACGGTGTGGATGAGTGAGAGACCATGTGGCTGCTAGTGAAGATCCAGTCAGATCAGCTGGTGAGTGGGTGAATAAGGTGGGAGGGTGAGTGTTTGTCTCTGAGGGCAAGACCACAAGAGGAGCTAGGTGTTGGAGGCAACAGGGAGTCCTGGACAGTTGCTGGAGAGACTGTAGGGCTGGGGGCTTTCCATATATGTGGAAAGACATGTATGTGCCTGTGTCTACAGGCAGGAGTGCAGTGGGGTTGGGTGCTGGGGAATCGGGGGAGTCACAACCAACTCTGTGTGAGGGTCTGTACTACAACTGGAGTTGGACTGAGGCAGTGGGGTGCCTCTGGTTAGAGAGAAGAGTAGGATGAAGCTGTTGGTGCAGATGCCCTGTGTGTCTGTGATCAGTGTGGCCAGCAGTGTGTGTATACATGTGGTGTGTGTATGTGCCTGCTGGGAGTAGATTTTCAGCCTTGCTACTGGATGAACCTGGGCATGGAGCTGTCAGGTCTCTCTCAATTGTCAGATCCAGCATGATAGGTCTTGTCCTAATGGAATGGTCTATGGTTACAAACACTGGGAGGTTTCTGTAGTGATATGGTGTTTTCATTGCTTTTAACTGTATCAAATGTACCTCTTCACTATCAGTTATTCATTCTTCAGTCTATCTGTTGGATCTTTCAGAAAAAATTATGAAGCTCTTTCCCTGAGTGAGGAATAGAAAACATCTGTTTTTTCCTCACTTTGGAGCCTTTAACATTCTCACATTCTTTGGCGTACATTTATGTTAGGGTTTATGCAATGGGAGCTATGCTTGTAACCTTAAAATATAGAGGAAAAAATGTAATCCCTCAGAAATATAAAAAGGTCTTGGCCCATACTCTTGAAGATAAAAAACATTACTGTAGTTCTGCAGCTAAGCTCGATTGCTCAAAAAAGATTGCCACAGCAAGTTTTAAGAGAGGCTTGCTATAAAAGGTGCCAGAACGAGGAGAGTGTACTTTAATGTGCCCCTGTCCCTAATTTTCCCTCCTATCAATCTGGTCTTCCAGAGTTTGGGTTCTTCTCATGCAAAAGTTGCATGCTGCATTCCCTTTGCTCATGCCTACTGCTCTTAGAGTTGAAGCTGACAGCCACAGGACTGTTTGTATTGTAACCAAGCTGTAAAAATGAAGAGAGCAAGGAATGCTGAGTCCCAAGAGGCCTCTAAAAGCAAATATAAAAACCTTGTTTGCATAGCTTTCAAGCTTTTGGCTTACTTGTGTAGAGGATATAAGTTCAGTGAGTGGAAACACATTATTTCAAAGAGGATCTGAGCATTTTTTCGTTCATTTGCACATTTCTCTGTGCAAGTCAAAAGGGCTTTGTAAAGGTGCAGTGAATAAGAGTGATGTTGAAAGACCAATGTTAGGAAACAATGTTTGATAAGAAAGGAAGATGTCAACTAGTAAGGCTGCCAAGATGGATGCCAAGTCAGTCTGATCTTTGATATAACTAGTGCAAAATAAATGTCTCACATCCTTAATTGCTTATAATTCCTACCTAAGTTAACAGAATTGGTGTCACCATATCAATTTATGACAGTGTTTCCTCTAAAACTGAATCATAGCTGTTTAAAAATGTGTATATGTGTGTTTTATTAATGCTTTGTAGCTCACATAGTTTGGTTTATGATTTTAATTATAATATAATGACAGATACAGTGGCTTTAAGTCTGCCTCCTAGTCAGATTCCTCAAAACAGAATCATTATGTTTGGTATCTGTTGAGTAAAAGTCAGACTTTTTTTTTCTCCTCTTTCCTCCTCTTCATGTGACATTGCTGTTTGCAGGCTCAGGACGAGCTTATATAAAGGCCATGTGTTCCCACTGTCATCACTCTGAACTAGCTCAAGCTGCTCAGATACCAAATTCTGGGTCTAGACCAAAAAACATTATGAAAAAAAAATTCATGGAGACCTGTGCAACATATCCCATGTTCCAGTGACAGAGCCTGTGTTTCTTACTGGGTTGGTTTTTTTTTTGTTCTTGGCAGTAGCTGTCCCGTGTGGCCCACTGCTTCTACCTGGGCAGGCAGCAGGAGCTGGCAAGGCTCCTGGCACTGTACATAGCATCTAGGTGCAGGTAACTTAAACAAGTGACAGCTTACCTGGATAGATGCTCAGTTTCCATGAGTGCCTGTGCTATTACAGGATATGCAGCATATTCTTGCAGTCAGATACATGCTTAAAAAAGGATTTGAAATAACCCAAACTCAGCTGCTGCTGAAATCATACTAATGACCTTACAGAAGAGAGAGAAACCTTAAGCCAATGTGCCATAGACTAGTGCATGGAGAATCAATACTACAGCTTTGGTGTGTTTCCCTACTATTGGTTCAGTGGGAATCTAAAATGCTTTCCTTTGCAAAACCTTTCAAATGCAAATTCTCAAAGGAAAAAGCTGACCTGTGAGTATTTGCTTGTGTGTCTGACGCAAATCTCAGCTTTTGCTGGATGAAATGATTGCCCTTTGGATAAAGGTATCTATCTATCTGTCTATCCTGATCAATATGGAGAACTTGAGTGATTCTGGACACTTGATTAGGAATCTTTAGCTAAGGTATTGCTTCCTGGAAATGACACTAAAGTGAGGAAGTAGTTCCATGATAGCTAGCTGTAAGTATAAAAAAACCCCTGTTCAAGTAGAATTGCAAAGTACCTGTAGAAAGTGTAGCAACACCTTTGTATATGTTACACTCATTTAGCACAGGTTTTTTTTTTCGGTTACCAGGGAAAAACAAACGGTGCCCAAAAGCAATACAGACAGAAGAAAAAGTTCTGTGTTTATAAAATGTCACCAACCTATCCTGACAAATGAACAAATTCACAATCACAAATGTGAAGAGAGGCAGTAAAGGCTTATGTTAAGGTCGTAACAAACTGAAGAAAGTTAGACGTAGACTGACAGATGTAGGCAGCTATGTAACTGCATAACATTTTCGTATTAGCTACTGAAGGAAGTTCTATTCAGCTTATTTTCATTCCCTGTTGTGCATGTGCAGTGTATTCATTTAAAGCTGATACCTCTTGTGTTTTCGGTGTAGACTTTTAACAGCCTAAATGGTGATAAACCACTCTGTTAGATGTTTAGAGCCTTGTTAGATCTTCACATAGACCTGCCATATAAATTGCTTCTTTTTCTTCTCAGACATGTTTCTGCTATTAGATGATGACTTCTCTAGTCTCAGTTTTGGCTTCACAACAAAACTGATACTCAGGCTTTTTTTTAACCTGTGGCAAAGCATCAAAATCCTGCTTTGTTGATAACACTGTAACAACATGATGGGACATGGCTTCCTTGAAGTTCGAGTTGAACCCTGTTGTTGGTTACCTTTTTTGCACAGTCTATGCACTCATACTATCAAGATAATGATTGTGTTGTTCATGTAGTCCAAATGCCAGCAGCCATTCTGGCACATCATAGCTGGGAGAGCTAAACAATAAATAGTCTCTTATTACCTCCTACTTTCAGTTCCTCAAGCTTTCATTCTTACTGTGTCAGTGTTGTTAATGCTTAGCTTCATATACTGGGTATTACAGCCAGGTGCATAACTTCCGTATTCTGTCTTGCAGATATTTTTTGTTGAGATATATAGCTGTTTAGAGTTAACTAACAGAATTGTTAGTTTATGCATTCAGTGTATATAGTACATGGCTTATATTATCTGCTCGGTTGGTTTTCCCATTAACTTCAACCATGTACTGTAAAGCAGTTACTGAAGTTTTATTTGAGATTGAAATTAACTTGTAAAGAGAACTGGAAGACTTGTCTTTGCAGGAGTTTTCTATAATTTTTATAATTTAAAGTCTCCAATGACTTTTTATGTGAGCATAGTTATTTAATTGTCTTAGTGTTAGCCTGGTCAGATTGTTCTAGAAAATGCTTATAATATAAAGGTTGGTCGTTTTGGATGGTAATGGGTCATAGACAAAAAGATGAACCCTCTGTTTTATGAAGCTAGTGCAGTTTGACAACTGGTAGTTGCAGTGATTTTACTGTAATCTGACTGCTTGCTGTTTTGCTGGTGGTGTTTACCTGAGCTCAAAGTAAGTCTGCTGTGGTTGAAAGACTTTAGGAAGAGCCTAAGTGAAGTGACAGCAGGGAGGGGCACTGGCAAAGTGAAGTGACAGGAAGTGTGCGTTTCAGGGTAGTACACCAGTGTTACATGCTTGATTTCTACTCTTCAATTCATATTGCAATTGTTATATTTGCAACAGTTTTAATTGCTTTTAATATATCAAAATGTTTAATCTTGGTGCATAGGAAGCTGAATTGTCTTACTAAGAAAGTCCAGGTGATTCTGGTAGCCTCTTTAGTGCTAAATTCATTGCAGCGGAGAAGCTCTCCACCTTATTTACCTAAGTGCAGAAAGTGCCAAGTTCTTGTGTTCCACAAGTGGTAACTTTTTTCTTTTACTCATATTTAGGAAGGCTGTGGAAGAGCTGCTTAAAGAGGCAAAACGTGGGAGAACCAGAGCTGAAACAATGGGAGCTATGGGCTGGTAAGCTGTGCCAAGACGAAATGAATGCTATGACCAATGCCAAAATAAATTTTACATTTAATGTGTGACAGAAATCTTCTCTACCTTTTAATTTGCTTAATGTTTAAATAATTTGTCTTTATCCAGATACTAATTTGCCTGGGCAAAAATTTGAGTCCAGATAAAAAAGAAGCTGAAGTAAATTCTTGCTGCATGAAATTGCTTGACTGAACGTGTTGAGGTCAAAGCAGTTGGAGAACTGGTAGTAGCTTCTGTAATAGTGTTTCCTTATAATAGACTGAATTGCAAAGTTTGGATTGAAACCTCATGAGTCGTTAAAACAGTGGGTAACTTCAGGGTGCATGCTGGGTTGGATTATGTTTAAGTTAAAAGAACTCATGGCCTGACAAAGAAACCTAAACCCTTAATAAAACCAATAAATTATCCTCCAGTAGAGAATCCATGTGTAAATTGCAGCCAAAAATGAACTCAATGTATAATCCGATTTTGGAAGGAGATATTTTTAAATACCAAAAAACCCTGTTAAAACACATGGGCTAATTTGTATTTAAATCTTACATGAAATACGGTAGTAATTCTTCAGTGCAATATTTCAGTTTTTACTGCTAGATGATCATGACATGCAATGCATGTAATTGCAATTGACAAAGTAGTAACTTTCTGAGAAGAGTCATTCAACTTAAAATACCGTGTATGACACTGATGAGAAGCTAGTGGAGCTTGAGATGTTTACACAAGTAGTGCATCAGTTGATTGTGTTAAACTCCGTTGTAGATATGATTTGTTTTCCTCCACCAACAGTAGTAAAAGATAAGCATGCACAGTTAGTGAAGTTCTTGCCTGATTTCTTGGCTCTGAGTGTTTTAGTAGCTCTGAAGAGATTCAAATGGTGTCATGTTGAAAGCAGTTAATTCTTTGTTTTCTAAACAAGTTTTGGGATTTTCATATATTTTACCCAGTATTTCTGCTAGGATTGCTGTTTATACTCTTTAATGTTAAAACAGTTACATTGACTTAATCCCCTTGAGTGGTTATAGCTATACTCATACAGCAGGACTTTACCCTGTCAGCTTTGCCAAATGGCCAGGGAAGCCAGTGCAGATAATCAGCACCAGGAGATGTTACGTGCATCCAGTTACTGTGGATTTGCAAGTTACTTCCGGATATGGAAACTGAGGATTTCTGTTGGGAGATAACCAGGTGTCCCTATGCAACTTCTACTGCTGGTTGTGCAGTCAGGAATACCTGCCAGGAGCGTGTATGGACTTCCACTCCTGGCTTTGGCTACTTCTTCCTTGTCTGTAAAAGAGTAGTGGTCTGCTCAGCAGGCTATGATGATCAGCTCAGGGTAACATGCAATTTGCTAAAGCCTGGTGTCCAAGACCTGCCAGAGGAGGGGATAGCCAATGGTGATCTGTTCTTCAGAACAGCTGAAGATTTCACTAGAGTGAAAGAGTGGCTGGCTAGGCCAGGGTTGTGCTAGCTGTGTAGGATGAGGGGATTGTCAAGAAGCCTTCAGGCAGAGGAATACTGTTTATATAAGGATTGAGTGATATCCTGAACTGAGACTGTTAAAGTAAGCATCCTTTCACCTGCAGTGGAACATGAGACTAGCTATACTGGGTCAAACAAAGGATCCATGTCTGCAATGTCCTGTCTCCGTCAGTGGTCAGGGAGGAAGTGACGAGAAGTACAACACGGTAGCTGTGCTTCCTCCAGGTGCTATCCCAGCTTTGGGCAGTCTGCAGCTCAGGATATCCTGCACTCAGAGATTATTTTTTTAATGTATGATGCTTCTCTAGGGAGTTTTCCCTTTCTGAATTTAGCCTTGGAGAGACTGGTAGTAATCTAATTTGTCACAAATCTGCTGCCAGAGAGTTTGGCATAGGTTAGTGTACAGCTGGTGTGTGCGGCCATAAAGAAGCTATAAAGCCCGCCATAGACAGGCTGCCAATAAGTCTTTGTTGTCTAGTTCTGCAAGTGCAAGAGACAGAACAGCAGCCAGAAGCCTACACTTGTTCTCTTCCCTTTAATATTTTTCATACCCCATTATGCTGTTCTGGTCCTTCTGAAAGGGCCCAACAACTAAGTATTGCATGTACACATGAGAGATGACATAACCCGTAAGATATTTGAAAGGAGTTAAGTATCACACTTCAGCAAAATGGGAAAACCTGAAGGGCTTTAGTAGTTAAATCTAGGACTGACATGTACCCTTGCAATTGTAAACTACTGTGAGGAAGGTAACTTCTGTGAGCTTTGTGGATACCAAATGAAATTAGCAGAAAAGTTAGTTCATGAAAATGTATGTTAATAGACCCAATCCAGAAAAGCATGAAGGTAGAAGCAAAGAGACAAGGTCATCATCAGCTTGGCTAAAAGCAGTCTTAACAGGTAAACACAAAACCTTCCTTCCTTGCCAAACTCGAAATGCTTGCAGGTGTGTTTCATGAGGACTTCTGGGATTTCCTCAGCCCTTTGTCAGAGGAGTCCTGGAGAAGAGATGCACAAACCCTGGAGACATCTAGTGTAAGGCCATCAATCCTGCATTGGCACTGGATAGTTGAAGCAACTCGGCCTATGAAGAAAAGATTTGTTCTGCCATCTGTCTTTGGGTAAGGAGAAGCAGAGGCTGCTACTGCTCATACTTCACTGATTCCAGTTTATGTTGGGCACCAGCCATTGCTGGATACTGGGAAATAAATTTTTGAAGTCAGTGGCATTTCACAGGATTTGGTTAAAGGGAGGTGTGTGGGGAGGTGGCATTCCCTGGGAACAATATTGTGCATTCCATTACAAAGGAGTAGTGTCTTCTGGTGGGTGTTGATGGAAGCAAAACCTTAGCCAGCAAGCCTCTGAACATGGTTTTGGGACTGCTTTCAGGTTCAAGCCACTGCTTCATTACTGCCCAGAGCAAGTAGTTCTCCATAGCTTGAGTGCACTGCTTGATGAAGTTCCCCAGGCAACCCTACCTAACTTTTTGTTGTCTTCTTGTGCGAGATGGATAGTCAGCTGCTGTTTGAGCCCAAGTTGCAAGCATCCAAGCTAGCCTAGCTGACAGGTACAGAAAAAATATACCAAGTGGTCATCCTTTAGCCCACAGTCTTATACAAAGACTCAGCCTTGAAATATGGGACAGTGTTACTAGTATTCCAGTTTGGGAATGTTTTACCAGTGTTACGATGTCTTCCAAGTTTGCTATAAAGTACATGGGTAGGTGCTGCAACAAGTAGGGATTAGATGACGGTAAAAGGCAGGCTTGTCCCAAACAGGGAGAATGGTGGTGATACCAGGCAAGAGCATCTGCAGGAAGGGAAATCACCTGAGACTCTCTGCACCTGGAGTAACTATCAATATTGCCATTGGGCTGCATGAGCTCTTCATTGATTAAGAGTCTCATTGGCCTCCATGCTCTCAGGACTGCTTAGATTGGCAGTTATTAGGTTCATAGCAAGTTAATCCAAGAAATACTGGATATTCCTATTTGTAGATCTCACAATATTGCCTTTCAGGTATTGAGTTGTTCCTTGAATGTCCTCAAGATTCTGGCTCTCAACACTACAGTATTCCTAGTTCCTCCAGTGCTCCGTTTGTATGTACTCTCTGTCCATAATGATTCTTGTTGGGGGTCTCCCATATCCTTATGATCCCACATGATGTAGATTCTGATTATGATGTTTCCGTTTCAAGTGTTGGTGGAGCTAATTGCAAGTAAGAAAAGCTATGAGAGATGGGTAAGGAAGAATCCTCTTCTTGAAGTATCTTAATCCTGCAAAAGTTGAGCAAAAGAGAGCAGAATCTGGGGCTAAATCTTGGTGATGCTGGAACTTCTGAGATGAGAAAAGACAAGAGAGCAGCTGTCAGAAACACTTGAAGGGCCAATTGGATCCAGGATGGGAGGTGATGGACAGATAGAGTAAGAACATTTGAAACAGATAAATATGTCCTAGATTCATCAGATAGACGAAAGCTGTAAGGTATTGGGATTTTTATTGTGTGTCTAGGCAAAGTCAAGCTAAAAACTTTAATGGAGAAAAGCATTTAAAATGCCACACAAGAGCTACTGTGTGGACAAGTTCTAGAGGTGTTCCCTGCTCCCAACCCCCCCAGTGTATAGGTCTGATCTTCAAAGATTTGGTAGCAAGTGAGCTAAGGCTGAACTAAATGTAATCTTCTTGGCTTTAAAAGCTTACCTAAAATAAGATATGGAAAATGAGATATTTTAGGATGGTTTGTTCATCTCTGCATTGCAAGATTAGATGAAGTTGCAGAAAGAAGATAAAAGTTGGAAGCATTAAATTATTTTTAACCCTATTGTAAAGTAATCCTAAAATTGCTTTCATTCCTATAAATAACTTTCTGTTGAGTATCAAATATGTTAGTCTGAAGTAGTGCAGAATACAAAATAACAAAGGTAAGGCTGAAGGGTGTGAGAACACTGGAACTGCAAAATACTGTATTGAATCTTGTCTTTGAATGGGTGTTGCATGACTGTGCAGAAATACTGCACTGTGATTCCACTATATCTCTTTCATTTGAATGTGGAGAGAAGGAGAAACTGAAATCTTGGAATCAGAGCACGGTTCCCATCCAAAGTTCTGCCAGCTACATCAACTGCCAAGACCATACATAAAAGCTTTCAGTGTCATCCCAGGCATCTTCTTTTGTGAGATCCCCTGTAAAAAGATAACAGCCCAGATTAGCTGGGTTGGCAAAACAACCTCTAGCAGCTCTGTTTGTTTTGCTTTCAGTCACTCTTCTGTTAAGTACGGGGTATTTTCCGTGGCAGTTTGGAAGTGGTAGAAATGTACTTGTAAATTCTCACATAATGAACTCTTGTTTCCTGGAAAGATCTGATTTATGCTGTGTGCTGAGGCTGACTGTGCCAAGCCTGTTTGATGTGTCCAGTTACTCAGAAGAGAAGAGACTGTGGCTCATGGCAATGTACTCTTGTGCCTTAAATGGTGTCAGCATGTTTTACTGTTAAGAGCTTGTGTGGTACATTCTCTGCTAAACTGCACTACTACTCTTGGTAACAGGTATTGGCTGGAAATTCTTTTATTGCGCAGAAGTTGGCTTAAAATGTCAAAAGTAGAGTTAAAGTTTGACCTGTGTTTGCAATAACAGAGTTAACCTTTTTTCTTGCTCAAAATGAGATGGTGACACTTCGTCATTCCATTCTGGAGAGATTTTTGGGGTTTGTGGGACTTACCTGTGGGTAAGAATAGCTTGATTTAGCTTACTGAAGCATGCAAAGCAGAAAGTGAACCCTTACATTGAGTGAATACATTGCCACAGAACTGAAGTTCATTTTGTAGAGAAGACTGCACTAGAATTGCAGGCTGCATGCTTGCTCTGGTCATACCTGCAGCTGGTCTTCAGGCATGCTGCAGTTTGGAACTTTAGTGTTCTTATAACATGTGTTTTAAAAATATAATAAAGAAAACCTGTTCATATCTGTACTGTGGCACTGTTAGCTAGTCAACAGTATTTCAGTCCACTTTACATAAGCTGATCTTGCCTCCCAGCCCTTCAGAACTTACAATGATGGCAAAGCTATCAGAGAATCATAGAATGTTAGGGGTTGGAAGGGACCTCTGGAGATCAAGTCCAATCCTCCTGCCAGAGCAGGACCACCTAGGGCAGGTCACACAGAAACTAATTTAGATGGGTCTTGAAAGTCTTCAGAGAAGGAGACTCCACACCTCTCTGGGCAGCCGGTTCCAGTGCTTCATAATGCTCACAGTAAAGTTCTTCCTCATGTTGTGGTGGAACTTCCTGTGTTCTAGTTTGCATCCATTGCCTCTTTCCTATCACAGGCACGACTTAAGAGACTGACCCCTCCTTCTTGACACCCACCCTTTAGACACTTGTAGACATGAATAAGATCCTCTCTGTCTTCTCCAGACTAAACAGCCCCAGGTCTCTCAGCCTTTCCTCATAAGACAGGTGTTCCAGTCCCTTAATCATCCTCTTAGGGGTGTCTCAAGTAAACCCCTATCCTTCTTGAACTGGGGAGCCCAGAACTGGACACAATACTCCAGATGTGGTTTCACTAGGGTAGAGAAGGGGGGGAGGAGAACCTCCCTCGGTCTGCTGGACACACTCCTAATGCACCCCAGGATACCATTGGCCTTTTTGGCCACAAGAGCACAATGCTGTCCCATGGATAACTTCAGGGCTTCAAAGTCCTTCTCCACAGAGCTGCTTTCTAGCAGGTCAGGTCCTGAGCTGTACTGGTGCATGTTGTTACTCCTCCTCAGGTGCAGGACTCTATTTGCTGAACCTCATTAAGTTCCTTTTTGCCCAACTGTCCAAATCTTGCTAAGCGGTCACACAGCTTTCAGGGAGATTGGAACAGAAGCTAAGGTTAGAATGCAAAAAAGGTAATCTTAACAATAAAATATACTACTTGTAGTTAAATTAAACAGTAAAGGATAACCATTAAAATGTTGGCAACTTACTTATTACTAAGTTTTTTATACCAGGCCTAGAACATTAATTATCAACTTTAAAAGGATTCTAGAATCTTAACATTTAAAACTTAACTATGAACAATTGCTTAATATTAAAGTGCACTAATAAAGACCATAAAGGAGTTAATATCTTGCACCCTTGCCCAGCTGCAGCTGGGTGTCCCTGGGTGGGTCTTAGTTCTTGAGAATTGATCTGTCCTTCCCACTGGAGAGAAGATCCAGCAACCTCTGGGGAAAGTGTATGGGAAGTCTGCTGATCAAGGATGGGACCAGACTTTTACAGAATAAAGTGGATTGACTGCTGTCATTTAACTATATAGCTGTATCTCCAACGTCTCTCATTGGAGAATAAAAGGAAAACAGAAAAAAGCCCAAAGACCCTGTTCTCATCAAGCAAACTCTTGTTTATCTGTTCATTATTACTTTATCTCTGTTTAAGGCCTAGTTGTAACTCCGTATTCTTTGACACCAGAGAGCAGTTGGTGTTATGAACGTCAACTTGGTCCTCTATTTATACCTTTCAAGGTTGTTACCAGCTCAGAGCTTGTTATGCCCTTTCCTTTCCCATGGGAATCTTTTCATGCTAGGCCTGGGCCTGTAAAATTGAAAGACAAAAAGCAATTGAATCACAGAAGGAAAATGAGGCAGGCATATTGAAAGATGAAGCATCCTGCTACACTAAGGTCTAAGAAAACCAACAGGATGCTGGGTCACATGAGCAAGTTCATCACCAGCAGAGATAAAGAAGTCATCGTTCCACTCTCCTCAGCACTTGTCAGACCACACCTGGGATACTGTGTTCAGTTCTGGTCACTGCTATACAAAAAAGATGTAGACAGTCTGGAGAGGGTCCAGAGAAGGGCCACAGAGGTGGGCCACAAAGGGCTTCAAAGGACTGGGAAGCCTGCCCTATGAGGAAAGGCTGAGATAACAAGTTCATTCAGCCTTGAGAAGAGAAGGCTTTGGGGAGACCTTATTACTGTGTTCCTGTACTTACAGGGTGGCTACTAAGAAGATGGAGACTCCCTATTTACAAGGGGTCACATGGGAAAGACAAGGGGTAATGGGTGCGAGTTACTCCTGGGGAGATCCCGATTGGACGCCAGAAGAAAATTTTTCACTGTGAGTTGGACATTGGAATAATCTTCTCAGCGAAGTAGTGGGTTCCTTAATATTGGATATTTTTAAGACTCAGCTGGACAGGGTGCTGGGCCACTTCACCGAAGTCATGTTCCATCCTAGAAAGGTTGGACCAGATGTTCCTTGTGGACCCTTCCAATCTGGCAATAGAAATTCTATGATTAATGATTCTATGACTGATGTTTGTTTTCAGTGCTGTAACTTAACTGTTGCTCTGTGAAAGCCTGTTGGCTTCCTTTTGTCACTGATGGTAAACTAATGGCATGTCTTAACTGACTCTGAAGCCCTGCATTTCTCATCAGTTTTCATTCTTAGTATAGCCCAGGCAGTTCTCATTGTGCTTAAGCAAGGTGAATTTATTTAGGACAGATTGTCTCATTCTGGTGCTGTATATATTAGTGCTCAATCAGTGCGTTGCCCCTTACAGGGCAAGATAGCAAATGAGATGTATATGCACAAAACCAAAAGTTACTGTAAGTAGTAGAAGATCTTAAAAATTGGGCTAAAAGGCATAAATCCGATTACCCAAATGTTAGGATATTAAGATAACAAAACAATAAGGCAACCTAACAAACAGCCAGATAACCAATAACTGGTACAAAGGCTAATTGTTTGAGTGCTAGCAACTTTCTTAATACTCTAGAGCAGTGATAAAAATAATACCTTAAGGCAATGTTTAAGACAGTGATTGCAGTCTTCTCTCCTAGAGTCTTAAAGTTCCAAAGTTTAAAAGTTAAAGCTTTCTTTAAGATTTAAAACTAGTTAATGTAGATATGAATAAAAATTCATATATTAGGATCTGATATTTCTTATCCTTCCTCTGGGTGTGCTGGGGTGTCCCTTCCAGCCTCCTAAGGAGTCACCACTCAAACAGGCTTCCCTGCTGGAGGAGAGAAGGTCCAGCACACCACCTAGGCAAAGCGTGCAGGAGTCTCTCTGATAAAAGATGGAACCAGGCTTTTATAGAATAGTGATTGACTGCTGTTATTTAACTACTTACCTGCAAAATCCCTTCTTGGAGAACAAAAGGGAAACACAGAGAAAAAATGAGAGAACCTTTTTTCTCACTTTTCTTGGTTGTCTAGCCATTCTTGTTTTGTCTCCCTTTGGCCTAGCTGTGGCTGAGCTCTGTGTTCTTCAATGCAGGAGAGCAGCTGGCAGCACAGACAGCAACTTGGCCTTCTGTTTGTACTTTCAAGGTTGTTACCAGTTCAGACTTTGCTATGTGCTTTGCTTTCCCATGGGAACCCTCCAACTCCAGGCTAGGTGCAGTGAAACTGAGAGACAGAGATCAATTGAATCACAAAGGGAAACTGAGGCAGGCACATTGAGACTGAGCCCTGCTACATGCTTTAGCTCTTTAAGAAAAAGCAAGAGGAAAGAGACAGAATTGAAACAGCTTTTGCCTGGAAAACTGCCCTTCTTGGCAGGAAGTGTTGTGGTACAACAGTTTAATGCTGGCAGAAGACATACAGAGGATGTACTTGTTGGCTCATTTGTGTTGTGTCTTGAGTGGAACCTGTGCCATGGCATGTTCAGCACCATGTTCTAGCTAATGTACCTTGAAGTAGAAACCCCATTGTACTAACATATGTTAGCCTTGTGTTTTTCCTTAGTAATACAGTTAATGGATAAATGCTATCTCCCCACTTTACAAAACTGCTATATTAGATACAGATCTAGACTTTTAAAGTGGGGTATTTTTTTAATTTTTTATCAAGATTTGAGCAAAATGGTGTAGATTTATGTGCAGACAATTTACATAACTCTGGAACTAGTTATGCTGTAGGATTATGTCAAGAAGTACCTAATGGAAATAAAACAGTGTGGCTGGTTAATGTATACTTCTGAACTGACTCCTAAGTTCTTTGAGGATTTAAGACAAGAACAATCATCAATAATACCTAGCAGGCAGACATGAAGCAAAACACCACAGTAATTGGCATGTCCAGTTAAAAGTCATCAAGCACGCTGAATAACCAGATGAGATCTTCATTACAATTTTCTTCTTGGTCTGATACCTCAGTTCTTCAGAGGTGTCCAAGGATTTTTTAAATGGCCAGAGGAAAGTTTCTATGCTTACACAAAATATTTGAGTAGTTGATCTTAACGTTGTGGTGTTAGGTTTCTTTGGCTCCATAGTTGATTCAGTAAGTGGTACTGTGATTTCCAACAGCTCTGCTTTTTTACAATAATCCTGTAATTTCTCCATTAGCATACAGACTCAAAAATGTTGTGAAGCCAAACACCACGGTAGCTCCTACTATAAACTAAGTCTTCAGAGTGATTTCTGCTTACTGCAGGAATATATTGAAACTTATTTTTCTCTCAGTCCCTTCTTTTAGACATGATAAATTGGGAATAAGTAGCATACAACTGATACCAAATAGCTAAATAAATGTAGAGTAATGGTTTACTAAAACTAGCTAATAAATTATGTGCAGAAGTGTTAAGCCACAAGAGGAGAAGGTTAGAAACAATAGAAAAGAGTTGCATAAGTATCCTTTCTGTGTGAGAAAAAGAAAATATTTTGTTTGTTGGTTGCCAAAGATAAATTAAAATCTGTATGCCTTGTGTCTTGTTTTTTACTACAGCTGATTGGGTTCGTCATGCAAGTGTATTTTTTTTTCCTTTCTAAGTATTTCAGTTTATGAAATAATGCTGACTTTAGCAGATAATCTTGTAGATCATTCTGATTTAACTTAGAATATGTTATTAAATGTTATTCCCAAATACCTAAGATAAGCACTCTCAACCTTAAAATACATAATATATTGTCATCCTCTGCTTCCCTCTGCACACACTACCTTGTGATAATAATGTGGATTTTCACTGTACAGAAATAAAACAATTTACATAGAATCATCAAGGTTGGAACGGACCTTAAACATCATCAAGTTCCAACCCCCCTGCCGTGAGCAGGGAGCCCTGCCACTAGACCAAGATGCATAAAACCTCATCCATCCTGGCCTTAAAAACCTCCAGGGATGCGGCATCAACAACCTCCCTGGGCAACCCATTCCAGCTCCTCACCACCCTTATAGTGAAGAACCTATATAATCTTATAAAGAGTAAGATAAAAGGAGATTGGAGACAACCTTGAGCATATCTTTCTGTACTGAGAGTTTACACTAGGTGGCATGCAAGGAAAGCCAAAAGCACAAACCTGTCTTAAAATTATTGAAGTTAAAAATCTCAAGAGTTGTTTCCGGATGTTTTTATTTTGTGTTTTGATCACTTTTAAATGTCTTTACAGGTTGAAGTGTCCTCTTGCTGGTACAAATAAAAGATTTCTTATTAATACCATCAAAAACACGTTGCCGTCTCAAAAAGAACAGGACCAAGAACGTGAGCAAAAGGAAGACAGTAAGGAGCCCGAGCCAAACAAAAGCAGGAAAGAAGAAAAACCAAAGAAGCGCAGAATTCATCCGTACACACCCAGCTTTCAGTCCAGAAGGAGAGTCAGCTACTCTCCTCCGAGGCACCGAAACAGGAACCAGCACACAAAGGATAAGCATGAAAAGCGATCAAGCAAACGATGAGGAGAGAAGAGTGATGAATGTGTTGTTCCAAGCCAGGAATGTTATTAAGCTTCAGACTGCAGGGATGTCTCAGTTTGTCAGGAAAAGTTGCTGTTCAAAATTGAATTTTGAAGCAAGTGGCTTGTGTGAGAACTTGAGGTAGCTTTAGAAAACCTTTCTTTGGGACCTTCAAGGGAAAAGCATAGTGCAGCATAAATCTTTTCAGTTGTTTCAGAACAGACATTCCTCTCCCTTTACTCCATTCCTCTCTCCCCTTCTGACTAAGCTTAAGGTCTTGGTGATGGAGCATGATACATGTGTCACTGTCCAATACAACTCGTTTAGTCATGCCTCTTTTTGAAATAAATTTAAATTGAGCAGAAATCTATTTATTGTATACATTGGGCAGAACTTCCTTGCTGCTAACCAACAGAGAAGTTTTGAGTGTTTGGGTTAGTTTAGTTTTACAGAATCTAGAAGGGAAAGCTGGTCAGTGCCTGGCCAAGCTCATGCATTTTGTATAGAATATAAAAGTTGCTTTCTTCAGTATAGAAAGAAAAAATTTAAAATTTGTTAAAAAGGATAATGCTAGTTTTCCTTTCTAGGAGGAACTACCAGGATGTACTGATTCTGCTTGTTATTGTATATTCACAAACCTGTTGTAGATAGTAATAAACATTACCCCTAAAAAGCCATAACTGCAATAATTGTCTCTGTTTAGGCTTCCCTCTGTAAGGAAGTAGTTTGAACAGTCTGTTGTCATGGTGCTTTCAAAACAAACCTTGAAAACAAAATTATCTTGTCCTCTTTCCATTGCTAGGAAGTTTCCAAGTAAATGCATAATACTAGAAATGCAGAGGTGATACTTAAAAACAGTCAAATGCTCACTTTTCAAGCCTGTGTGGCAGTTCTGTAGTGGTACAGTTCTTAAACTTGTGATGACTTGGAGCACATATAAAACACATCAGCATATTCTGTGTCTCACTTCTGTTTGTGTTACAGTAACAACCTTGTGTGTGAAATACTTTGTATTTCAGTATTCTCAAAAAAAATTGTTTCGAACATAGGTTTCTGGTTTTAAGTGTGTTGAAAATAAAAGCGAAAATGTTCATGAAAAGTGTTTCGTGGAATTAATGCTTTTAGTGGGTTTTTTTAACTGACAGGGTCTTTCTCCTGTGAGGGACAGAGCTTCAGGGCCCTTCAGTGTTGTGTCAGGGCAAGAGTGCCACCTATAGGCTTATCCTCTCTTATCGCCTCGTCTTGTTATCCTGTCCTCTCGGAGGGATCACGCTAGCTAAGAGATAGGGAGACCAACGTGGAGATCTGCCGTGGCTGAATTTTGATGCATGAGCTGGGAATTACTCTTCTGAATAATGGGAAGACAGTTAAGCAGACGCTGAGGCCACTCTTGGCTTCCAGGATCAGCACATCCATCAAAGTGAGATACTTTCATATTCCCACTGAGGAGCTGTGGATAGATACTCTGTTATCCTGCAGGATCCATAGCACTGTAATAGAAGTCCCAGTCTTTCGGAAGATGTCAAATTGAGTGGGATCAAGGAAAAAGTAGTATTTTTGGAGAATGTGGGAGTATCTTTGGTTTAAGTGAACTGATGTTGTTTGCAGTCCTTATTTTGCAGGACACTGACTGTGTTCTCTTTAGTCTTTTGGAAGGACAGCAGCTATAGTGCCAGCCAGGTTCTGCTGCAGTGGCACCACTGGATGGATGTGGCTGTGCAGCAGAGAATTCATCTTACCATTGGTCAGGATTGGGGTTGGAGATGTTCCCTGTGAATTCTTGCTGGTCTGGTTTGCAGTGACAATATTGTGTCCTGAGAGCTTTCTGCGCTCAGGCCTTCAAACACCCTATTAGGATAAGTGCTGCTCTTGATTCTATATTAGTTTAAGCCAAGGCTTTCAGGTAGGGAAGGTGATTAGAGTAAGCTTTCAAAATGAGTCTGGATTGTTGACAGAGTGCTTCCATACTAGAAATGCTCAGCTAGAGGATCTGACATGACCTAAACCAAACAGCTGGAGAAAGCCTGACTTCATCAGTGGTGGTAGTTTCAGATCTAATTCCACTTTTTTCTGACTTAGTGAATTTATGAGAATTACTGATCTTTCATTGGTTCATTCCATATTTTTAGTGCTGACATTTGTAAGTATACATAATAAAAAACAACTGCTGCTTGTTAACTGTTCTTAAAGCAAGTCTTCACCTGCTAATCACTTTTTAAATAAAAAATTTTGTTCATAAAGCCAGGTTTGCCTTGCATCTGCAATTGCTCATGTTGTGCAGCACACACATCATAGTTATATCTTAAAAATAGGATTTTAACCCTGAAGTTTAAAGCTGAATATGACTTTGCCAAGTATGTTTTAAACTCCTGTAACTTAGAACAGTTGTTACTCGTTAAAGTGTCTAGTCCTTAAAATAGGTAAATACATAAATAAATAAGTAGTATATTTTTGGTCTCAGCTTCCCACAGCAGCGTGTTGCAGCCTATTTGCTCACGTGGGAAGGAAATGCACCTGATGTTAATGTTATTGCAGTGATACTCCAAAGGTGTTTATCTGTGAGCTACTAACGTTCTCATTGTTTAGCTTCAGTGCACAATGTATGGACAGCAGAGTTTATTCAGGTAGGGCATTCTCCTGCCATAGCCACAAGAACTTGTTAATTACACATTATTATGTTGGACAGGAATCTTTCAGAATTGTGATTTTCATCAACCTGATAATGAATATAGATCATAAAACAATGTGAAAGAGGAGGAGAAAACATTTTATAATCAGGCTTTATGAAATACTTTTATTACTTTTGACTGTCAGGGATTATAATAATGTGCAGTTCTTAGTCATTGTACAGCCTCTCCTCTTTTGTAAACCAGTTTGAATTATTTACAATGAATCAAGAAGGTCCAAGAAAATCCCAGCAGATTTGATGTATAACATAGCTTAAAGGCAAAAACAGACCCTGTTTTTTAGATTGATCCAAGTTTGCTGCAAACAAGTTTCTTTAGGTGCAGTTTTAAGAGCATTCCTTAGTGATTTATTAAATTTCTACGGCAAACTAGTTAACAAAGGAGATGTAAATGTTTGTAGATCAATGGAATAATGTAGCAGGAGGGGGTTGCTTTTCCTGCACAAGCAGAACTGGTTTTTGTATTGTGGCTGCGAGTTGATCACTGAGAAGCATGTTTACTCTCCTGCCCCATCAGAGCTGTCATTAATAATTATGTGTTTTCAGTTAATTAAACTGGAACAACACAAAAATAGACTTGCTTGGATAAGTAGTAAGAAAACATATTTGGATGGTGTTTGAAGAAGGGTTTTATTCATTTTATCAGTAGAGTCACTGATCCACTGTATCTTTATTCATGTGAGTGATCTTTGCACTTGCAAATAATCCTGTTGTAGCTTACTATCTATGAATGGACCTCTCGTCTGCATTAATATACTTTGTTTTAGCAACTGTCAATAGAAAATAGTCAAGAGTAAATGCTAAAGAGGGCATAGCTCCATTTAAAAAAAAACACCTTACAAATTTTGCAAACTATATTTATCCACACCGTTGTTTCCAAATACAATAGTCTTAATACAGAAAACAAACAAACAAAACCAAAAAAAAGAACACTCAAATACTTTTATGCAAAATATTTAGCAGCTTCTCACAGTCTCAAATGAACACTGTGGATGTATCTTCCTTATTTGTTACATATGTGTTCAGTGTTGCTTAGACTCTGAACTTACCGAATGCGGTTTTGGTAACTCTCAGGCAGCTGCCTCCACCTTGTAAGTTGTTTCTAGAAGGCTCCATCCATACTGAATCTCAAAACATTGAAGCTCCATCTCTGTGCAACAAAAATAAACTTCTGTTTGTATGGGAAAGGAAGAAGATTATGCTGTTTTTACAAAAAAACTGCTGGTCTAGCTGCACAGGGACTGTGTGGGAAGTGACAGGGCACCCTGGAGAGGGGCTGCAGTGCCCTGTCATGTTGCTCTGGGTCTCTGGAGAAAAGTTTAGTTCCCATCTACTACTTCCTTATAGAATCTTAGGCAGGTTTTCTTGTTCTAGGCACGTCTGTACCATACAGAATAGGTTTTGCATGGTCATAAGCACCATAGGCTGTGTTTCTCAGCCACACTCTGTCCTCTTGGCTGCTCTGCAGATGACCATCAGCTTCCCAGTGTGGCTGTGTTTGATATGGTAACAGGTTTCTGTAGCCAAGTGGACAGTGAGGTGGATTGAGAACTGGCTGGATGGCAGAGCTCTGAGAGTTCTCTCTCAGGGTTCAGTACTGGCTCCTGTCCTGTTCAACGTACTCATCAATGACCTGTACGAAGTGACAGAATGTACCCTCAGCAAGTTTGCTGATAACACCAAACTAGGAAGAGTGACTGGTGTACCAGAAGGCTGTGCTGCCATTCAGTGAGACCTGGACAGGCTGAGGAGTTGGGCAGAATGGAACCTAATGAGGTTCAACAGGGGCAAGTGTAGGGTCCTGCACCTGGGGAGGAATAACCCCATGCACTGGTTAGGAGCTGACCTGCTGGAAAGCAGCTCCATGGAGAAGGACCTAGGAGTCCTGGTGGACTTGTGGCCAAGAAGGCCAGTGGTATCCTGGGGGCATTAAGAAGAGTGTATCCAGCAGGTCAAGGGCAGTTTCCTCCCCCTCTAATCTGCCTTGGTGAGACCACATCTGAAGTCCTGTGTACTGTTCTGGGCCCCCCACTTCAAGAAAGACGAAGAACTACTGGAGAGAGTCCAGCAGAGGGATACAAAGATCATTAAGGGACTGGAGTATCTCTCTTATAAGTCCTCCTGCGTCCTCCAGACCTGCTAGCCACCACTGTCCTGCGTGTGACTGTGGATGTGGGCAAGCCAAAGCTACAATGGCTTTGGCAGTGAGCAGGGCAGAACTTGGGGCCTAGTTTCTTCTCTATAAATGGGGATTTGAGATGTGAAATACCCAGCATAGATACATAAGGATGCTTTGAGAGGATCACATCACAGCCTCATGACAACAACCTCAGGCAATCTGTATCACCTGTGAAGCTCCATCATGTCTGGAGTATGGCATGTCAAACAGACTCATGTTTGCCATCTCTGTCATTGTGGACTGGGATGTGGGCACAAAAAGAGTATTATAAGGATATGATATTACAGTCACAGAGGCAAACATAAAAATTTGTCAGAAAGTGAAGGCAACAGCATCTTTAATGGTGTGGATGAGAATAAGCTGTCTAGACCATGGTAGGAAAGCAGTGTAACAGGATTTAATTGGACTCTTAAGTCTGGAAGTACAACCCCAGTGAGCTGACAGAGACTCTTGCTAGCAAGCAGAAAGGAAATTCTGCTGCCATCTTCCCACCTGCACTGGTTCTGCTTTGTGTAGAAGGAGCCATGGCATCACACCCAGTTCAAGTTCCCCTGGCTGGCAGACACAGGGCAATTAAAGTCTTCCTTGCTTTCTCATTGGTCCTGACCTGTCTCAGGTCTATGCTGAAGTAGCAAAGATCCTTAATGTTTGTCAGCTTTAAGGCTAAAGGCACAACCCCTGCAACTTCGTAGGGTTGACCCAGGTGCCTGTAAAAATTGTATGGTAATTGGAATAATAATAAAAAACTAGCACGTACTGTAGCTACTTAATCACTGATCTATTTAAATTGTTCAGGAGTTTCAGCTGAGTTCACCTTGTGGAGATCGTTCCTTGGTTTGTGCCTGCATGGCTGCAGCTTGAGCTTGGGGGAGTTCCATTTTGTCATAAGGACCTGAAAGAGGAGCATGAAAACAGGAACATGGTATGAGAGGGAAAGTGCAGGGATGTGGCCTGGTGTTTGCATAGGCAGTTGGCAGCTGAAATAGTCTTAGCTCAGTGTCACTTCTCCCTTCTGCCAAGTAGGACCATGCTTGATCACCTCCAGCCAGACATGTCCCTGGTCCTCTGCTTGCCACGAAACCCATGGCCTGGTCAAGCTGTCTGTGCTTTCCTGGGGCACACAGACAGGAATGAGGAAAGATTACAGAAAGTGCTACAGGACCAGTGTTACCTGCACCTTCATATCAACTGTGTAAACACAACACAAGTCTGGTTTTGGGAAACATGGGCGGGCATTCTTCTTGAGACTCTGTCTTCTGAATTCCTCAGCTTTTCCTGGAGAGGAACTGCCAGCGTCTTTTCAAACATCCCACAAAGTTTGCCCAGCACTAGTCATTCAAAATGTCTCGGGGAGAGAAAAAGGCCAGCAAGCAGCTAATTCATCAGGAACAGCAACAACAGACAGCTCTTGTCAACAGTTCTGTAACAAAACTCATTGTTTAACTTCAATAATAAGAATATCAAGAAAGGAGTATAACACAGGAAGAAAACAAAGGCTGTATGTGAGCTTTTGCTTTGTTGTAATTCTGTATGTTATATTCACATGCCATCTTCTCTCCCTACCATATTAGCAGACACTAGAGTAATAGCAAATGCCAAAAAAGAAGGTAAGCAAAATAGTTGGCCTAGTCAATCTGGATATTTAAACTTGGGCAACTCTGCCCACAGCAGACCCCTAAAGAAAGCGTCGCTCTTCGGTGTAATCCACTGTGCTGCTAAAGCAGCAGAGACAGGATGTTGCTGGGGTTTCATGGCATTGCTGGTTCAGTTTCTAATCCTCCTCCCAGCAGCGCTGTGTGGTTAGTGCTGCTCTGAACCCCACCACGCATAGAAAGATGGAATACATTTTGTCTAGAAGTGTTTGATGCTGAATGTTGCCTCCTTCTTTCTCTCCTGGTCTCAGTTTGCTAAGCTGGGGGACGCTTTGAGGAGAGGCAGGTGGAGTTTCCCATGGGCTGGCCCTGTGCCTCCCTCCCAAGGACCCATGCAAGATGCTGCATGGGGCATGGCTACCTCAAGGACCCTGTTCATGTCAAACACCTGAGACTGTTCTGGTTAACTAAATCTACGGGAAAAAGCATAGGCTTTTAGGAAAGTGGATGGTGCTATGTCCATGGGTAAATCCGTGTCTGGTATGAACCAGTAAAGTTGTGCTGCCATCAGCAGAGCTGGGCTGGTTAGCACCATTCAAGGCAGGAACTCCCCTAACTACATGGGAAAGAGACTGCAAATGTGTTTTCCCTCCCTGTCACTGGGCTTATATATTCAGGTTGGTTATTATCTTACTGAAAATTTTGTATCTATAATGTGATTTGCAAATGTATACGAGGGATTGCAGTCCTCTGTGCTAACACTTGGCTTTAGCAGGGTGTTGGGCCAGAGCAGGGTGAAGCAGCTCAGGCTTGGTGCTGCACTGGCTCAGCTTTTGGTCTACCCTGAGCTCCTGCACACATCCTGCCTTCCAGAAGCCCTGCAGGTAGACGTGCAGCTCCTCGTGATGTCTGCTTGGTGAAGGGAATGAAGATCAGCTCCACCACAGGGGAATCCCTTCCCAAGGATGGCTCTGTGCCTGCCTCACCAACAGGTTCCGTTTGGCCTTGGATCCCTGCAGGAATCTTCTGGCTACAAGGAAGGGACTGGAAGGCAAAGCTCTACGTTTCTGTAGTAGGACCTATTGCATCCTGCCTAGTAAGCTCCCTGCTGTATAAGAAATGAGGTAAACTAGCAATAAAAGTCCACAGGAATTAATTTTACCTAAGTTTCATTTCTCTTTGCCTGCTGAAAATAATTTCCCAGCCACCTCCATCCTTGGGAGGGAGCAGAGAGCCCCCACTGTGCTCTCATTACTTGAGATTCACCTTCAGCCACCGCTGCCAACTTTTTTTCCTTTTTTCTCCTTTCAAGGTTGAGGTCTTTAGTGATTTTGTGTCTCTTTCAGCCTGGGCTCCAGCCTGGGAAAAACAAACCTGCTAGCCTGGCGAAAGCCAAACCCACACAGCCCAATTACCAGCTTCCCCACTGTTCCTTTGGGCTGGCTGGTATTCTCCCTGCCTTTGTTTGCTGCCTGCTCCCTGCCTCTGAGCAGCTTGCTTTGACTCCGCTCCATGCAGCCAGGCAGAACAAGATCCAGCAGGTAAACTGAGGAAGGGCTATTGTCCAGCAGGCTCTCGCCCATGGACTGCTGTGGTTTATCTGCTGGCAGAGCTCCACACAGGCGTACCTCTATGAAGAGCTGCTCTGCTTTTTAATTAGGGGAAAGCACATTGTTTCTTTGCACTTAAAATACATGTGCATAGGGAAGGCAGCACTGACGTGTCTCGGTAACAGCAGACTACGTGTCATGCTTTAGGTGCTGGGTGTGGGTTGGGTTGCTTCATCTCTGCATGGTTGTTGTCTGTCTGGCAACCCTTGCCTTGGCTGGTCCTGGTTCTTGGGAAGAGCTGGAAAGGATGGATGGGTCTCCCTCCACAGCCATGTGTTCCCACAGCTTTCCAGGACAAGGGAAGGTGTGTGGGAGCAGTAGTGTTAGGACCTGGCCTGGCTGTCCTGCGGTGGGGACAGGCTGGTGCCCATCATTACCTGGCAGCACAATTTGGGATATGGGAACTGGCAGAGCTCATGCCACTGCCAAGCCAAATTTTGCCTTCCGTTTTAAAGGAGGGCAAACTGTTCCTTAAACATGCTGCACCAACTGAGGTCCCCAGAAGAGCTTCTGGGGATGAGGAGGAAGAGTGGCCAGCCCTATGTTCCTTTCTCAAGCAGCACCAGCTTGTCCTTCTGCCCCAGCTACCCCAGCTTACCTGAGCACCCTGGAGCCTTATACTGTCCAGGTGATGAGGGCTTGTGCTGAGGACCAGCTCTCCACAGTTACATCTGTCCTAATAAATAAAACAGGGCAGGAGTGGTCCTCCAGCCCCAGGGCTGCTGGGTCACATCTGACTGGCAGCAGTCCCTTAACCCAGGGAAGCTGCCTATGCTGAGCCTGGGCACCCTCCACAGTGATGCTGGAGGGGCCAAGGCCATGCCAGGGTGGCACTGACCAAAGGTGGTGCCAAAGAGAAAAGATTGGAATTAGATGGGTTTCTCCCACCGAGTTGGTGGAGTAGCATAGAAATACAAGGTGTGGGGCATGCAGCTGGGCATTGGTACCAGTCCTTGAGAGCAGAATGCTTCAGGAGATGCAGTGGATGCCCTGAGACAGAGTCCCTGAGATGTGCAGCAGCTGCACAGCTGCTTTTTGAATCAGCAACTAAAAATCAACTTTGAAGGGTGAGAACTGACCGGTTACAAAATATCTTCCCTGTCTTCCATTAGGATGGCTGCAGCTGCAAATGTGCTTATTCTGCTCAAAGGATTTACAGTTCCTGAAGGATTTGTGTGTGGAGAGGGAGCTGGCGAGGGGAGCACTGGGGAGAAGCTTAGAAGTGAATTGTTAGAACATATCTCTATCTCAGTGCTCAGTTTATAAAACAAATTCTTCAGGCAGGTGCTTGAATTCACAGCCTCTTTAGAGGGACTTTATCAGCCCAAGGAATATACTGGTTAAGGAAAAAAAAAAACAACCCACAACAACAACAACAACAAAAAAAACCAATCCACAACCCACACCACAAAACTATCAGCATCAGCTGCTAGGAGGGAAAAGCTAATCATCTAAACTTTACTGCGGGAGAGGTGCAGCTGTCAAAGCAATAAGGTAAATGAGTCTGAGGCTGAAATGGTTTTTGCAACAGAACTCTGCTCCCTGCTAAATAGGGGAGATTGAACTATAGCACCATTCCACTATTCCCTGGTAATGCACCATTTTGGGGCTGACTGGGTGGTCTTAAGTCCATTGCCACAGTGGCTATATCGCTGATACCAATCAAGGCCCCGCAGCTGAGACCCTGAGTGACCTGCTTCAGCAGCTTTTTTCAAACCCCAATTCACTCATTTGTGTGGGATGCTTTTCTGCTACTTTATTTATGGGATTACATAAATGAGCCATTAAAAATGTAAATCTTCAGAACAGTTGAATAATAAAGATTTAAACAATAAGCTCAGGGCGGTACAGTACAGAAACTTCCCTGAACCAGCAGTGCTGCACCATCGTGGCTATGGCAACAATAGTGGGTTAAGGGAAAGAGAGAGCAAGGAGGAAAATAAAACGTCCCAGCATTGTTACAGTCACTGGAACCACAGAAAGATTAGGGATTTTTTTTTCTTTTTTCAGAGTATGAGAACAATAATGAAGATGTGCCATTATGCACCACAAAGGAGACCATGCCATCCCTCACATAGTGCAGGTGTCAAAACAATCAGGCTGGCCACAGATTTGTGTTTAAGTGAAGTTTGTCCCACCTCACCACAAAGTGTTTAACCCTTCCTGGGCCAGAGCCATCTACAGACATGCCGTGGCTTCTCCTCTCTCCTGTGCCATTGGACATCTGGTCTGAGCATCTTTCTGCATCAGCACGGGCAGTGAAGCTGTGTGCTATGTACCTCTCTGATGAGGAGTTGACTGCAGGTTTTATTTGGCTTTCCATGTGTTTATATCATCTTTAAGTACCTGGCGAGGCAATAACACAAGGAAAGGTTGTAGTGAGGTTTAGTTAAGTCCCACTGCAGCCTTCTCTCTGCAAAGGATAAATGAGAGTAGTAGCTTCTAAGCACTGCTGAGCTCAACATTTGTGAGACAAAATAGCAGTCTACTGCTATGGAGTCTCACAAAAGCACTTTACTGCTATTTCATCTGACAAATTTTCAGCATAGCAGAGCTGATTTTCCCTGTATAGCTGTGTGTTTTCGGTGTCCCATAATAATCTTCATACGATAGCTGTAGTGAAGGAGACTGGTATTTCATCAACATCTTACATGTGCACACCTGGAAGACAAGCTCTGAGACATGTCAGTGCTCCCCCTAGAAGCAGATTACATCATATGGTGCTCTACTTGAATAAGTTTTTCCTATCTATCAGTTCTGAGAACTGCATAGGGGTATTTTGTAAATAAGTATATTTGGGAGTTTATTTGGGAGAGTACATTTGGGAATTTATATAAATGACATATTACCTTCCTATTTCAAACGTCACCATGCTCTAGATTTTCATATTTCTAACCTAAAGGCAAACATAGACCCCTACCACCCTAATTTCTACACTGTAAGAAAGGCAAGGCTGGGGCCCGGCATCCATTGCTGCCCAATGAATCATGACTCACAGAGAAGACAATGATCCCAGCAAGCCTGAGCTCTGTTTATGGGTCTGAGCATGATGAGAACAGCTGCATTCAGATACAACATTTCAAATCATGTGGGCTTCTAAAATGTATAATAAAGTGCCATGTGAAAAAGAAAAAAAAAAAGTTCAATTATTCTGCAAATAATAAAAGTAGGCAGGATGGGACATGACATGTGAAGTTGCCTACAACAGGTTTTCATGCATCACTGTATTTTAATGACCTTTTAAAATTTTTTATTTCAGAACTGTGGGACTTGGACAAGATTCCCATCTTACATCTGTGCAAATCCATAGACATCAGAAGAGTCACTGAATTCATGCTGGTGAAAATTAGAAGTGAAGCTGTTTCATAGTCTGTCTTATCCTTAAAGATCAACATCCTTTGTCCATTCTTGCTATCTTTACTTTCTGAAGACTGTTTACAGCAGTGTACCAATCTCATAATGAGATTTTAGCAATATTATAACAGCTAGCATTCAACATAGCATCACAGAGAGTCTGAAGCTGGAAGACACCTCTGGAGGTCACCTGGTCCAATCTTCTTGCTCAAGTAGGGCCACCTAAAGCTGGTTGCACAGGACTGTGTCCAAACAGCTTCTCAATGTCTCCAAGGAGTTATGAGTATCTCCAAGCATACAGATGTTACATTATCATATTGTGATGATTTATTACAGGTGCAATTTCTATTGACAACAATAGGACTGATTTCACTTTGTGTAGACAACAGACACCATAAAAACATGGCAGCCCCCTAAAGGTTTTTACCTGCAGTAAAGGGAGAGGAAGAATTCCTGGTACAGGAAACAGGAAATATTTAAAGAATACAGTATGTCTAGTGTGATGTCTAGCATGATGAAGCTTATTCTCTAAATGGTGTGCCTCCCAATGGGATCATATGTTTGGGTCAAAGGAAGGGAGAGATGAAAAGGGAAAATTGATTTATTGGTGAAGTTAGAGGTCACGTGAATGCAAGATGTAGACAGCTTTGGGTTAATAAAGAAAGTCTTCTTCTGGGTTGCATGAGAGACTTTTCAAGATCACTGAATTTATCTCAGGGCAGAATTCAGATTTTAGGATGGATAGATCCTGTTCTTAGGCAGGGTGGTGAACTTGGTGGTACTTCCAGATGCTTCTGCCATATAGTGTGATTCCCTTAGGTACAAGTGGTTATTGGGTTGTATGACTGTGGGCACTAAGAAGGCAGGTCATGGATTGGAGCCCCAAAGCAGAGCAGAGTCCTGGGGCAGAGTGACCGGCCATGCCTGCTCCAAACCAGCTGCCTGTGCATGGCAGGAGTGCTCTCTCATGGAGCAGGAGGAGGTGATTCACATCTGAAGCTTATTCTTTGTTGCATTTAGTTTCTACATTCATTTGCCACATTTGAGTCTCAAGCGAGCGAACCTATGCAATGGGAAAGGGATGAGGTTGCTCAGAGCCCCATCCAACCTGACCTTGAATGTTTCCAGGGATGGGGCTTCTATCACCTCTCTGGACAACCTATTCCTCCATCCTCATAGGAAAAAAAATTCTTCTTTATATGTAGTCTAATTCTACCCTCTTTTAATTTCAAACCATTATCCCTTGTCCTTTCACAACAGGCCCTGATAAAAAGTTTGTTCTTGTATTTCTTATAGGCCCCCTTTAAGTACTGAAAGGCTGCAATAAGGTCTCCCTGGAGACTTCTCCAGGCTGAACAAACTCAGCTTTCTCAGCCTGTGTCCATTGGAGAGGTGCTCCATCCCAAAAATAAACAACATTCTAATTTGATTATCAACATACCACTCGCAGAAAAATTCTCTCTTTGAATCACCAGATTTGGTTACTGATAATTTTGAGTATTATATCATTGCTTCAGTCTCTGTAAGAAAGTAAATAATTTTATTTCATTTCCAAAGTTAATAGAAAGATAACTGCTGTCTTTGTCAGTTTTTCTGACATCTCACTGGTGATCCAGGAGCTGGACCCTGAAGATATTAGGACACCAGGCTGAGGAAACTCTGATATACACAAATGGCAGGTTTACAAGGTGGAGTGCACAAGTGATTAAAGGTTTCCCAGTAGTTTATGTGTCTAAGGCAGAATGTGCTGATGTTTCCAGTAGCACTCCTTTCTCGCACCCCATCTTGCTTCTTCTCCAGGCAGCTGTAAGGCTGTAGAGAGAATCCCCTGCACCCAGGAGGAGGCTCCACCAAACTGCTTCACACTGCTGTCCTGGACTGGGGGAACTCATAAAGATGAACTTCAGTGGGGGAGAAAGATCAGTGTGTCTGTCTCCTCTAAGAAATATTTCAGGGAAAAGAAAAGCCAAATCTCACATCTGGCTTCATAGTAGGAAGACATCCCATACAGCCTTCCCAAGGTGCCAGACTTTAGGTACTTTGGCTGGCATTTAAGTGGAGCTGGAAGTCTGCAGGGAATGTGGAGTCCTAGATTGGAGATGAGTCAAGATAGGTCTGGGGGTCTCTCGAAGCTTTGCTGCAGGAGCCAGGACGTGGGTAGAGGAGGTGTTGGGACACATGGGACTTGCACCCATGTCCTGTGTTCCTTGGAGACTTCAGGACAGCCCTGGCCTTGGGACTAGCTCTGTGAAGGTGGGGATGGGGAAGGAAAGCTGACTCCCTTCCCTGCACAGAGTTATGGTAGCAAACTGCAACCCTGGGCCTGATCCACGCTGGCCTTGCTCCTTTGCATTATTTCAGATAGGACAGCAATTGCTGCCTGACTGAAACAGGAATGTCCTCTGCTTACCTGACGCCAGCATGAAGGCTCACCAGAGCCAAAGGCCGTGAGACTTGCAGCTGCAGAGCTCCCCCACATCCTCTGGGTGGAAAACTTGCTGCCAGGGTCAACATCCTCTCTTTCCCACTTGCTTCAGTTTAAAAATGCAAAACAATACAACAGGCCCTTTTGGGGGGATGGAGGATTGAAGGATGAGCCTCATCACTATTTCTCAGGTGAGTCAGTCCTTTCACCCCTGAGGTGCTTAGCAGAAAGTGTGACCATTAAGTAGCAAAAAACAGAACTCCCCTTGATATTGATAGATTGAAGGAATCTTTCCATAAGCCATTATTTCCCCCCTCCTGCCTACATTAGTGCATCTGTGTCCAGTCCTCTGCTAGGACCCATTGCAGAAGGTGGCCAGGAGCTGAGGTCAGCAGAGCCATTGCTGCTCAGTTAAAAAAAGCTGGGGGGCTTTCAAGTAGCAGCAGTCATGGCTGGGATGGCCTGGAGGTGTGCATGGAAAGCACCATTTTCAGAGAGAGGTGGTGTCTGCCACAGCCTGGAAAAACAGGAAGTTCTTGGAGCAGCATGTCCTTCTTCTGACCCAGAAAGGAGACAGAAACCTTCTCAACCTGAAGGCTGCAGCTCCTGTTTCAGTTCTGAAGAAAAGCTCCTACGTCTGAAAGTCTCCATTTCCATTGGTCTAATAAAAACCTTTCACTACACTGACATAAGGTGCTTTCTCTGCTTCTTTCTCCTTCTTAACAGGTTTACCCCTAAATGAAAGTCTTAACTTGACACCCCAAATAAAGCTGGAATTTCCCCTGTCATAAACTGTGAACATATTTGCAGGAACAATGTTGCCAATCAACACACACTTCAGAAAAAAAAAGAAAAAAAAAGAAAAAAAAAAAAGAAGACTCCAACAACCAAAAATAACCAGTGTGAATTCCAAGTGAAAATGAATGGAGTCTGCCTCATTCATAAATGTCATACGAGACTTTGGTTAAAAAGGCAAGCCTGTCATCCCAAGGCCAGCAGCTGTTGTTATGTTGAACAAAATGGATACAAATGGGTATTATTTTAAAGCAAAATGCTTAATCCCAGGCCTAACAAGCCCACTGTCCTCTCTGTAACCCTGTGTCATACAAGCCATGATCTCCAGTAGAGGGCTTGATTGCACAGGAAATAAAATTCCCTGGCTGTGCCCTACCAAACCAACAAACACCCTGGCAATGTTTGAGTTACTATGGCAATCACAAAATAGGAAGGCCTTTTCTTCTTTTCCCCATCTCTGCATGCAGCCGCAGGCTGCTCCTGAATAGCTCACATCTGCAAAAAGTTTTAACACGGTACTCAGATAAAGAAAAGGATCCCAAAAATGGGCACTGACCCGTCTCAAAAAATGTTGCAAATTTTATATACAAGAATTGGGGAGCTGTGCCACTTTGCACAGGTTATGTCATAATGTGAACAAAAAGGGATAAAAGCTGATGAAGGCTTTTGCTGTCAAATATGGAGAGAGGGGAAAAAGCAGAAGTAAATGACAGCTTTAATGCAGATGTAAGAAGAAAAGTCAAAGATGGGTGACAGAAAGTTGCTGGTCAATGAATAAGGGAAAATTTTCAAACACAAAAACCAGACAAAAGGATAAAATACAATAAAAATCTTGCTATAGAGAATACTGAGAAAAGTCCCAAAAGCACAGTGAGCAAAATCTTGGAGCTATCAAACCATGTGAAACGGACATGTGGTTCTTTAGAACGGCCCATTTCAGGCATTAATAGCTCCCATTATAATGGGGGAACCTGATCTCTGGCCTGGAAAGCTTTCAAGAAGCAGACTTTTTACAACAAAATTGAAAAGCAAAACAAGACTGAACCTTTCTGCCTTACACAAATTAACTAGGATTTTGGTCTTTCTAGACAAATTCGATCCTGCATAATGAACTCTTCCATATTTTACCAGTTTTTCTTGGACAAATGCTTTCTAGTAATGGAGAATAATTGTGTATTTAAAGGGGATTTGCTTTCTGGTAGATCTTATGATCATGCACTTTCTGACAGCACACTTCCCACAATTTAAAATTAAATTTATTTATTGTTAATAGTAGAAACCACAACCATCTAATTTAGATGCCTGTGTAGAGTATATGAATGTATGTTAAGTGCTTGATGGTCTCACGAGGCTATTTAATCCAAATGAGAGGAAAGGTATGAATCTGGAATTAACATGCAGGTCTACTGTTCTGCACTGGTTTTGCCTCAGATGTCTGGATCTGTGGTGTGGAGCTGGGAAGTGCCACCACCACCTCCACATATGTTAGCTCCATCTTGCAAGAAGATTCAGCAAGATTAAATTTAGCCTTAATTTGTTCTTAATCTTAGGTTCGATTGACACGTTATAGCTTCTGA
The DNA here is from genome assembly GCF_020740795.1 of Apus apus. Lineage (NCBI taxonomy): Eukaryota > Metazoa > Chordata > Aves > Apodiformes > Apodidae > Apus > Apus apus. The sequence continues at coordinate 21,384,786 of NC_067282.1, forward strand.
AAGTATCATTGCACTTTAAAAGCTCTTACTGACAATTCACATTAATCACTAGCATCTGAGAAAGGCTTAATGTGGGGAAATGAATGAAAATGGTATAAACAGTTCACAGAAAAAGTCCAAAGGGCCAAAAGAAGCCCCAAATCCAGTAAAAGTGGGACTGCATTATACATTCATTGACTCTTGTTCTTTTGGGGGTGTTTTGGTATGAAAAGAAAGAGACAATAGAAGACAATAGCGGTACCTTATCAAAGTTCATTCAAGCAGCTATTTCAAATACTTTTAACGGCTTGTCACTGGGTCTTGCAAGTCTCAGAGAGTCTAAACACTCTGTCACATTTGTGTACTAACCACTTAAAGTGCTGCTAAAGCCTTTTGACCTGGACTGACTCTCCTTTATCTAGGTCAAAATGCAAGGCAAAGCCTTTGTGTTTCAGGGCCTTCATTAAATTCATTGATTTGACCTGTATTTTAAAGACCAAAAGTCAAATGGAATGGGAAGTTAAAGTTCCCATACAAAATCTTCCACCGAGCACTTCACTGCCTCCTTGAACTATGTAACATTCAGAAAAGGCCATCTCACGGCCATTTGAAGTGTGGGCTATAGCTGGAGTGGCAGTTTTGTCCATTTTTTTTTTCAAGAGCACTGAAGGGATTCATCAGAGCTTTCCCTCTCTTAAATGAGGACAAAAAAGTTGAAGCTTGCAGATAGTCCCACTGACCATTTTTTCTTGCTCCAAATCATCTGCTCAACAGGGCATAGCAAAGGTCAGGGGTAGATAAATATTATTTAAATCTCTATAGCATGTGGACAGGCAGGGGTGAAGTTTGTTGCTTTACATTGGACCCTCCATGTGCTTATGGTCAACTGTACTATCAAGGAAAAAGAAACAATCAGCATTTATGTGTCAAGAAATAAACTCTCTTCTGTGTTTGGAGAATACATTTCAGAACTTGTGTTTCCTCCTTCTGTGAATGCAGCAGAAACTCCAAGGCCTTTAGAAAACAAGCTTAGGGTTTAAGCCTAAATTTAGTTTGCAACTAGCGTTCACTGCAGGTGGGTTGGACTGGATGACCTCAAAAAGGTCCCTTCCAAACAAAACTGTTCTGTGATTCTATGACTCAGATGTTGAAAAGCTTGAAACCTGGGGGTTTCATTCATCCCTAGTAGAGTACGGTCTTGGACCAAAAGGTTTTCCTGCATGTGTTAGGTTCAACAAGGCCAAGTGCCGGGTCCTGCACTTGGGTCACAACAACCCCATGCAATGCTACAAGCTGGGGGAAGAGTGGCTGGAAAGCTGCCCAGTAGAGAAACACTTGGGGGAGTTGGTTGACAGCCAGCTGAATAAGAGCCAGCAGTGTGCCCAGGTGGCCAAGAAGACCAACAGCATCCTGGCTTGTATCACGAATAGTGTGACCAGCAGGAGTAGAGAAATTATTGTTCTCCTGTACTTGGCACTGGTGAGGCTGCATCTCCAGTACTATGTTCAGTTCTCGGCCCTTCACTACAAGAAGGACACTGAGGTGCTGGAGCATGTCCAGAGAAGGGCAATGAAGCTGGTGAAGGGTCTGGAGAACAAGCCTTACAAGGAGCAGCTGAGGGAACTGGGGTTGTTTTTCCTGGAGAAAAGGAGGCTGAGGGGAGACATTATTGCTCTCTACAACTGTCTGAAAGGAGGTTGCAGTGAGGTGGGTGTTGGTCTCTTCTCCCTAGTAACAAGAAACAGGACAAGAAGAAATGCCCTCAAGTTGCACTAGGGGAAGTTTAGATTGGATATTAGAAGAATCTTCATTGAAAAGATTATCAAACACTAGCACAGGCTGCCCAGGGAGGTGACTGAATCACTATCCCTGACGGTGTTTAAAAGACATGTAGATGTGGTGCTTAGGAATATGGTTTAGCAGAGTAGTCAATAGAGTTAGTTTAATGTTTGGATCTGATGATCCTAAAGGTCTTTTCCAACCAGAACAATTCTGTGATTCTATGTGGCTGACCCATCCAATGTTGTGGGTCTGAGAAGGATATGCCTTATTAAAAGTTAAGTTTTTGCCCTGAGAACAACTGGAGGTTAGAGACCTCTGTAAACTGTCAGAGGCAATCCAGGTTGACCCAGAAGGCAGGTCCTGCCCTGTGGGAATGTGGATGAGGCTGCAAGGGCCCCACCTGCCCTGGGGAATGCACTTGTGCAAGGCTGAAGCAGGCTGGTCACCTTGTCTTGCACACACCTTTGGCTGAGGTTCATGGCTTATCTACACCAGGAAGAGTAGAATGAAAGAAAAATAAATTACAAAGATGAAAGTGAACTTTAGCCAAGTGACAGGCCACACAGATATTCAAAATAAACAACTTGCCTTGACAAGATCTGCAAGCTTATAATTTCAATAAAAAATATTATCCATGATCTAAATGTTTTGTGCAGATTTCCAGAAACTCTTCTTTTCATTGACAAAACCCTTCTTTGGCATTAGGAGTGGGATTCAGCTGCCTAGAGGTGTTAGGTTATGTGGTTAAAAGCTCACTGCCTAGAGCTGGGGGGGCTCACACATCCAGCACATGGAGGGACTTATGGGTGGGATGGTGTGGGATTAATACGTTTCAGAAATGTAGGTGATCCTTCCTGCTGAAGACATCAGCTGGAACCTGAAGAGGGTGGGTCTCAGAGTATATCTACACAGGATCTGGAGAAGCAGATTTTATTTTCCACAGATGTGACTTTTACTTTTGCATATCTTTCCTGCTTGAACCTTGAAAGCTTTTTACAGAAATGAAGAAGTATGAAGTTAAGAGATGCTAACGCAGTGCAGAACCCAGAGACATGGTGGTGGTAAGATGGCAGAAGGAATAAGAGGAGGGAAAAGGTGTGAGCCAGTGCTGTGTTTGGATTCCAGCTCAGAAAAAACGCATGGAGAGCTTTCAGTGTTGGGAAGTGACAGGATGTCACTGTATAGAAAGACTGGCTGGAAAAATGGAAAAATAAAGGCTTTAAGATTAATTGTCCTTAAAAAGAAGAGGCCTGTATTTCCCAGAAAATCAGTCTTGCATCTTCTAAGGGCATAATGCTCTTTCAAAAGTAGCAATTGCAAACCTTAGAGAAAAAACAAACCCAGATCCAAACCAGCCTTTTGAGACATTATTTTATGTTATTCCAATTTTGTATGGAATCTAGATTCTAAAAGCTATAACAGGACTCTTAAGCAAGGTTGGCTTGTTTGACATCGTTGTGTTTGCAAAATAATCTGTAAAGGAATTTTGCTTGTCTTATTTATTATTCACCTGTATTGATTTGCTCAGCAGTTGTGCAGCCTCTGGACTGTCTGCTGACTCCTTTTCTATTGTTTTGTGCATTCCTAAGATGTTTTTTTTTAATGTTTTGTGAGTGGGTCATAATTGGTAACTTAGAGACACTTTTTTTTCTGATGTCAAATTGGGCAATTCCTGGAGCTTTGAAGATTTACCAGATGATCCTTTCCCACTGTGACTCTTCATGGAGGAGCATGCTTGCCAGAGACTCTAAGTCCATGAATATCCTAGTAAACCATATTCTCCTCACATCTCTGGAAAGGAATGCAATGAAGAACGAGCTAAATGCCACCAAAGCAGACTGATTACTTTGTATTTGGGAAAACGTTTGCAAAAATCTGTTTGGAGTTGGCTGTAAACAGAGTCACTCTAAACCAGCATCTCTATTAAAGGGTATTGTTCCCGGCCACCAAAGCAGAATAGAAGTAACTCCAGGACCACATTCAGAGATCCATCTAGCCCATGGCACGCTCCCCTTTCCTGACAGCCCATGGTGGTCTCTTTGCAGTGAGAGTTTTTTTTGGCCTCTGAGGAGAGCAAGAAGATGCTGAGGGAGAAACTGCAGAAGGCGAGCTTGAGAAACACCCTGCTGGATCAGAGCAGTGGTCCTCTGTCCCCCAGCTCTGTCTCCATTGGTGGCAGCAGGAGCCTCTACAAGGCAGAGCACAGGAGTTTCACCTCTTGCTGCTGTCCGTTTGCACTGCTGGGAGCCCCCAGCCCTAGAAGTGATGGATGTTAGTGGGAGGTAGCTGTGCATGCACCTGAGTACCACCTCATGGACTTGCTGTCCACAAATGTGTTTAGTTCCCTAGTGAACCTGCTGATACCATTCACCTTTACAGCCTTCCATGGATGTGATTTCCAGATGTTTGCTACCATCCAAGTACTGTCATGTGTCTGCTTTAAACTGATCTCCCCAGTTTCCCTGAGTGCTCTCTGGTGCTTGTGTTAAGGGATTTGATGACCAACAGTTCCATGTTTGCCTTACCCATCACCCTCAGGATTGTGTGAACTTTGTACATATCCCTTCAGCTTTCTGTCATCTAAACTGACTCTTTTTAGTCTCTCCACATGAAGTGACCAATTCACCCCACATCCATTTTCATTGCCTTTTTCTATATCTTCTGACTTCACTATGTCCTTCTTGAGATGCAGAGACCCAAACTGCACCAAATGCTCCACACATGTATGTGAGACATGAAGTTTTCAGCCTTCAGGAAACAAAAAAGCATGCAAAAAGCCCCCTTGAGTTAAATGTAAACCACACTGTATACTAATTAAAGAGGATTATTTTATACCATGAACACCACAGTAACACACTACACTGATGAACAGCCTTGGTTCAAACAAGGCTATCCCAGTGGGCTGCATTTAAGGCTCATTTTACACATAAAAAAACCCAGTCAGAACTAGAGGCATGTTATGCCAATTGAAACACATGGCAGAAAATATTCGCTGCTTGAAGAACTTACAACCAAAATGGGCAAGGGAGGAAAAGGGGGAGCAGGACCAGCAAGGTGAATGATGGTGTGATGTGGGGTACCAGGAAGATGTAAAACCTGGCTGATTTCTTTCCAGGTTTATAGTCTTGAGAGGAAAGATTTTTCACACAAGGGAAGTATCTTCAAATGTTCCTACCATTTTTCTCCCTGTCCCGCCCTTTTCATCAGAACATCTTACAGCTCTTAAGAAGTGCACCTTTCCTCTCGTAAGTCACCTAGTGAGTATCCCACAGTTTTTCCTGCTCTGCAGAAACACCCAGTGAAATCACTCACTTGGGGCGGAACTGTAGCTCAGGCTGCTAACACCCTTCACCCAAAAACGCAGCACTGCCAAGTCCAGTGCCCAGCTCCTGGGCTCAGTCACCACCCCAGCACAGGCTGGCATGGCAGTTCAGCAGTGAAGTGGCTCCTGGCCTCAGCAGTCACCCCTCCACTCTGCTGGTGTGAAGGCAAGGGTCACCTTTTGAAACCACTCAGCACTTCCTGTGGGACCCAACATGGCAAACAGCACAGGAGACCACAGTGGCCGCTGTCACAGGGGTAACAGCAGTGTGTCTGGGTTTGCTGTGGGCTTGTACTGGTGTTAGCAGAACAGCCTTTTAGCCTTTTACAGACCCATAGAGCTTTCTCTTTCTCCTTGGTTTCACTTCTCTCTTTGGGCCCTCTCCAAAAGTTGCACTTCTACAAACTCATACAAGCAGCAATCAGCTGTGTACAAAAAAAGGCCTCTCCTCTGCAGTGTGACGACACACGATGGAGTAGCTCATGTTTTCAGTGCAACAACAAAGTAACAGTGCTTGAATGCAAATGGAAGCACCTGAACCTTTGTTCTGGGCTCTGCTGCCATTGTGGGAATTCCCATAGCTCCAGCACCCCATGCACATCCTCCCAGGCAGCTGGGATGAAACCCAACAGGTTCCGCAGAAGCACAAAGCCTGGTTGTTTTAACTTTGTCACCTTAGCGTTCATAAGGGAAAGGCAATCCCTGCAAAGCACCCTGCTTGAGCCCCAACAGGTGGGACCCCGTGGCTTTTTGAATTAGGGAGTCAGGAGAGTTGTATTAATCCACTGAACAGCCACATCATCTGACAGCCTTGCTTGCCAAGCTGCGAGTAAGTGAGCAGCACGGCGCGTACCAAGCCCTAGTGCTGTACCACCAACATCCACGCCATTTAGAGCAGAGAGACAAGCTGAGTTAGCATGAAAGAAGAGGCATCAATCACCATTCCCCCAAGACAATGGCAATAATTTAATGGCTGTTTTTACGAAGAACTGACACTATACAAAGATTGAGGAGAAAGGTCTGGTAGGCTTCACCTGCAGCTGAGAGCTATTTGTTCCCATTGTGCCAACCAGAGCGAGGTTTCAAATGGCAATTTCTGCAGCTGGCATCGTATGCATCAAGTTATGCTTGCAGCTAAAGGTTTACTTTAAATTGCTAGATTTTCAGGCTGAGGCTGTTATTAGTCAAGCTTGAGTGACTTTACTAATGAATTAACTTTCTGTTGAATTTTATACTAGTCTACAGAGTTTTATAGCATGATTTTACTTCTGTTAAAATAATTCAGCTCATTGGAATTATTTCCCTTTAATTTACTATTTCTATGACAATTTTCTGTGGGGTTCACAGAGATCAAAGTCAGATTTAGGGTTTGCAAAACTATTACATTTAGCTGAGTTGTATCCACATACTACAGCCCTTTATTTGACACTATTTGATTTTTTAGAGAGATGACCCAATGCAGACATCCTTAGGCATGGTGTGAGGTGACTTTACATGATCAAACTAGAAGTATCTGGAGAGCTGAAGTCATCAAAGTAGATTCACTCTGAAAGGTTACCAAAAAAAGCAAAGTATTGCAATAAGGCTGGAGGGGTTTTCAAGCAGTCTTTTACTCCAGACCATTGTCACAAGACAGAATCACCCTTACCTGTCAGATGGCATTTTCTTCAAGCTGTTATTAAAGATTTCCTGTGATGGACAACACACACCTCTCTAGCACAACTTCACTCCTTCAATGTCCATAACATCAGCAAGTGCTTCTAGGGTCTTACTGGAACCTCCTCACTGCACCTAAATTTGATATTTCTTGTTCTATATGGGCATGAAGAGCATTTTGCTCCTTCTTTGCAGCAGCTCTTGGAGTATTTGAAAAATATTATCTGGAAACCCATGGCATACACTAGAAAAATCCCAGTTCTTTCATTGTTTTCTGGACTTACTGTCATTCTCCTCTGGGCTTTCTGTTTTGCCCGCAGCTTCCCAGATGTGAAGGTCCTTGGCTGAACCCCAGAGCAACATGGACCACTGCTGAGCCGGGAGACAGAGTTAGCCAGGGTCCAGCTCAGCCTGTAGCTCTCCTTGCCAGATGTTTGAATAAACATTTCCTGTTTTTCCTGAGTCCTTCTCGGGATTTCAGCATAAATAACGAATTTTGGCTTTTGCAGTCTCCAAGGATAATGTGGTAAGGACACTAAAATGCTTTGAAACAAACTATCTGGGAAACCAGCAGTGCTTGGGGTCCTGCAGTGGGAGCCGACTGGACTCACCAGTCTCAGAACTGTGTTTAGTTTATCTGACGGCTTTTAGTTTTGTTCCTAACTGTTCTTCTGAGGGCTACACTTCATACCTTGAACTGAGTCTCTCAATTTCCTCCAGTAGCTATGACTTCTACTCTTGTAACCCTTGTTAGTGATAGCTGCTGAAGAGCACGCCAAGAGACAGCAAGACTCTTTAACCATACCGAGCAATTTCTGAAAGAAATCGCTGGCTCTCACAGGTGTTTTCATTTTTTCCAGATTTTAACTTCCATTTCTACTCTCCTCAACCAAACTCCTCCAGCATGAGCTTCATGAGCATGATGGACCAGAGAGCAAGCTCTGTCTGACATCTGCCCTGATTTGGCTGTGGGCACCCTGCAGAGCTTTACAGGCGGGATTCAGGAGGCCCAGCCTACTGCTGCCCTCAGGTATGGTGTGTTGAATTCAGTCTGTCTCCACATTGCAGCTGCCCCAGACAAGGAGTGGTAAGAGCAAGGGGATTTCATCCATCATTGAAGTGTGGAACAGGCAACTTGGTGTTGAGCATCTCTCTCACCCTACAGATAGGACAGCACTGAGTCAGCAGTGGTACACCTACAATTAAAAAGCACTGAGTTCACCTTAAACATTTTTCTCCTACACTGTCAGTATGCAGAGGAGGCAACTTGGGTTTTGCATGTGAGTTTCAGGCACCAATCTAAATGTAGCTTAAGCACTGCCTTGGCATCAAGGTCTGCCACACACAGCTCTAGCACTGAGCCCATAGTCAGTTGCAAAGTGGGACTGGATCTGCACTGAGAAGGCTCCAGAAGAGACAGAAACACCCATATCTGTAAGTAAGTTTGTCTGAGTGATGTGGAATGTCCACCCAGATCTTTCTAAGTCTTTTACTCTGTTTCACTGTTGAGCCCGCTGCTACTCCCAGGGAAGCATCCTGCAATGAAGCCATTGCTACCCACACTGGGAAGAGCTGTTTTAAACTTCCTCAGGGGCTTCTCATGTGATTCAGGGTTTAATGTAACTAGTGCATCAGTCAAATGCTTCAGCCTCCACATCAAGTCTTCTCCTCTCCAGGCTCTTAAGTAAATAGGAGCATGCATGCAATTAAAAGTGTTTATTAGAATCATTCTAGAATCATAGAATCATTAAGGTTGAAAGGGACCTTAAACATCATCAAGTTCCAAACCCCTGCCATGAGCAGGGAACCCTACCACTAGATCAGGTTGCACAAAACTTCATCCAACCTGGCCTTAAAAACCTCCAGGGACGGGACATCAACAACCTCCCTGGGAAACCCATTCCAGTTCCTCACCACCCTTACAGTGAAGGATTTCTTCCTAATATCTAACCTAAATCTCCCCTCTCTCAGTTTAAAACCATTACCCCTTGTCCTATCACTATCTTCTCTGATGAAAAGCTCTTCCCCAGGTTTCTTGTAGCCCCTTCAGGTACTGGAAGGCCACTATAAGGTCTCCCTGGAGCCTTCTCTTCTCCAGGCTGAACAGCCCCAACTCTCTCAGCCTGTCTCCGTAGCAGAGATGCTCCAGGCCTTTGATCATCTTGGTAGCCCTTCTCTGGACCCTCTCCAACAGGTCCATATCTTTGTTGTGCTGCGGGCACCAGAACTATACACAGTATTTCAGGTGGGGTCTCACCAGAGCAGAATAGAGCGGCAGAATCATTCTTGAACACTTTGTTCATTTAAGCAAGCCAAAACCACTCCTACATCATGTGCTCAATCCCTGTGAGACAGACACTACCCACAGTCAGCATCTTACCCTTCTGCAGTGGAGTGCGAACAGGGTTCTTGGAAGCCACATCAAAAGTACTGATCTCTTCCTGTCTTTCAGAGACAAATAATTCAAGGATTTGCAGTGCCAGAAGCTCTTCCAACCACCTTCAGTGTTGACAGTGATTATGCATGCTGCCTTATGGTCCTCAGGTGTAATTTCAAGTTGGTATATCTTAAGTATTTGGTCTTCAGAACCACATAAATCTTGGTTCCCTCATAAATATTTGTCATATAAATTATTCTAGGTTACTAAAAGGGCCAATGCCAGAACAAGAAATGTAGCTAATGACCTTTTATTTTCTTCCATTCTTAGCTACTGAACTGCTAACAGGGACATTAGGAGCAGTTCATGACTTCTGACTGTGCTTGAAATGTAAATTAACCAAATCTGATTTGCATGGAGGACTGTGGACAAGTGCTTTATGTAAACTTTATAAAATCCAAGCTCAAGTGTGACCATCATAGCCATAGGAAGGAGTAATCCTTGAGACAACTTGTGGCTGAGCCACTGATGCCTTGGATGACAAAGACCAGGTCTCTCTCTGGCTTGTAGCAGGGACCAGGTGGTGTTTAGGTCATCTCAGTGGTGTACTGATGTAGCCCACACTGCTCAGCAGTTGAGCTGCTATAAGTTGGCCAGGTTGGACAGGACTTTGAGGAATCTGGTCTAGTGGGAGGTGTCACTGCCCATGCAGGGGGTTTGGAACTAGATGATCTTTGAGGTGTCTTTCAACCCAAGCCATTCTATGATCCTATGATTCTGTAAGTTGAACCAACTGCAAGACTTCAGAGAACCAAAACGAGCTGGAAAATCGCAGATCTTTCTTCATGAGCTGTCACACTGTTTCCACAATTCCATGGTTTTGTCACTACCTCAAGCTCTTTTTATCACATTTCCCAGAAGACAGAATGAAGAAAAAAAAAAAAAAAAGCCTGTGTGAGCCCTGTAATCCAAGGGGGCTAGTCCAGATTTACACACGCTTTTATACAAGTGGAAATCAGAAGCAATTCCACAGAAGTTGCTGGGTTTAATTCCCCAGGACTTGCACTGGGAAGACTCATTTGCACGTGTTTAATAGCTACCCAGAGCAGAGGGGTTAGCACACTGCTGCTTGAGGTGACAAAACCACAGAAAAACAGCCTTTACAAGAAGATGAAGCTTCACCCTGACTAGAGTAATGCTGGTAGAAATGAAAGACCAGTTGGTTCCACCCTGCCAGGGCAGCCTGGAGGTAAAGGGCAGCATCTCCGTTGGTGTAACAGGGATATAATGGATCCCCAGCCATTTACTCCAGTTCAGTGCACTTCTGGGGTGTCATGAAAATTTATGGCTGAAGGTTCACCCCTCATGAAGTACTTTTGGTAATGTCATTATGATTACATTTTATATCTACCAATTAAGTAGATATGCAATCAGCTGACCCTCCATGAGGCTGCTTAAACCCACTTGCTCTGGAATAGTGTCTCAAATTACAATGCAAAAATAGGTGGAATCTGAAGTGCCTTTATTTTTATTAATTTTAGCTAAGCTTGCAAAGCAAAATAGGTGAAAACATGAGCAGATGGTGTAGAATCACACATCACTTGCATAAATATCTACGCTTTGTCCAAATGAGTAACAGTCACACAGATATTGTGCATTTGAGCAAACACATGGAAATACTGGACTTGGACAAATGCATAGCAAATCATTTTAGCTTTTTCTAAGGAAGTTTATCAGATTTGGCAATCAATCATCTAGGTTGACCAAGGATACTGTGTCTTTGCAATAAACGTTCATGCTTGTCGTCATTAACATCATTTAGATTTTAGACTTTTTCTAATTAAGAAAGGTTCCCACCAGCAACGGCAAAAATCCCCACCACCTCTTTCATTATCTCAGCTTTTCTTCCCTTTAATTACTATTGAGCTCCTGGCTGATTAAATTAGGGTTTTTAGGTCTTTTCTGAAATCTTAGGGAAATTATCTAAAAATCATGAAATCAATTCCCTTACGCTGTTTTAATCTTTTATGTTTCGGGCTCCAAGAGGGACGGGCGGACAAGCGCAGCCCCTCGGAAAAGTGTGCAGCACTAGACTGCTTGCCAGCCTTCTATTGCCTTTGTGGACCATCTGGGTCAATTTCCTTCCAACTAAATGAAATGCAAATAAAAATTCCAGCAGTTTTTCAGCTGCAGGCTGCCCAGCTGATTAGCATGACAGAGGCCGGGAGATGAGGCCTGACCCTGTGCACTTCCCCTCATCTCATTAAGTTGTAACTCTACCGTGGCTGCATTCATGGTGTTTATTGACGCTGAAAGGCGTCTTTATCCAAAACTAGCTAAATTCACATTCAGAGTTTTTCCATGAAGGCTTGCCTGCTACAGCATCCACATGAAAGTGAACCTATTGTAGCTCAGTGATGTGTCCTGCTGATTCCTTAACAATCTGAGCTTTCTCCAAAAAATGTTGGATTCACAAGTTTAAGTTCCCTTTTAAAAAAACAAACTGGAAAGCAAAGGTTTTTACAAGTTAATAGTTAAAACTGTTAAGAGTGTAAACATGTTTCATTCTGATGATGACAGTGTGTATATGAAACTGCCACACGTGAGGAGACAATCCAGCCAAAGTACAGTAGCAAGAGAGTGCCTGTATCACGTAGGACTGCAGACAATGGGTTATTATATTTATCCTCACATCCATCAGCAAGGAGAAGAATACAAGATTCAAGAAGACACCATCTTCAGCAATTCATAGTACTCTGAGAGTCGCAGCTGGACAATGAAGAGAAATACATCTTCTAGCTACCCACTATTTTGTGCCTTGTCACAATTCTACATTAAAATGAGAGAAGTACTGCAGAACCAAGGTCTGGTGGAAATGTGCATAATTACGATCCTTTCACCTTCCTCTTGAGCACCATAACTAGCATCCTAGCTGGACAACAACAATTGTGTAGCTAAAACACTGATGCTAAAGCTCTAGAGTGGGCAGATCTAGTGGGCAGCACATTCTCTCTGCTGTGATGTCTGAGAACCAGGTAGGTACTAAGGTAAACGGGCTTTTCCCAGGAGACATGGAAAGGAATAGCAACTACCACAGTTTTTGGAAAAGAAAAGCCAAACTCTGATGTGCTACCTACTATTTGGGTCTACAGGTCTACACAGTAAAGACTAACCACGCTCTGATGTGGCCCCCAGCCTGCAAACAATAGTCTGGGAGGGTCCAGCCTTGGCATCAATGCACTCTTGGAGTCACAGGCTCAGTTTTAATTATTTTTGCTCTGGGTAGCTGGACTGTAAAGGGAGGATAGGGACATTTTCACTGAACCACTGCTAAGTCTCTCAAAAGATATTTTAAGGTTCAAGAAGACTCTGCCAGGTCCTGCACTTGGGTCACAACAAACCCATGCAATGTTACAGGCTGGGGGAAGAGTGGCTGGAAAGCTGCCCAGTAGAGAAACACCTGGGGGAGTTGGTTGACAGCCAGCTGAATAAGAGCCAGCAGTGTGCCCAGGTGGCCAAGAAGACCAACAGCATCCTGGCTTGTATCACGAATAGTGTGACCAGCAGGAGTAGGGAAGTTATCGTGCCCCTGTACTCAGATCTGGTGAGGCTGCACTTCAAGTATTGTGTTCAGTTCTTGGCTTCTCACTACAAGAAGGACACTGAGGTGCTGGAGCATGTCCAGAGAAGGGCAATGAAGCTGGTGAAGGGTCTGGAGAACAAGTCTTACAAGGAGTAGCTGAGGGAACTGGGGTTGTTTTTCCTGGAGAAAAGGAGGCTGAGGGGAGACCTTATCACTCTCAACAGCTGCCTGAAAGAAGGTTGGAGCAAAGTGGGAGTTGGTCTCTTCTCACAAGGAAATAATGATAGGACCAGGGCACATACCCTGAAGTTGTGTCAGAAGAAGTTTAGATTGAATATTAGGAAAAATTTCTTCACCAAAATGCTTGTGAGACACTGGAACAGGCTGCCCAGGGAAGTGGTGGAGTCACTGTCCTTGAGGATAATTTAAAGACATGTAGATGTGGTGTTCAGGGACATGGTTTAGTGGTGGACCTGACAATGTTAGATTTACAGTTGGACTGGATGATATTAAGGGTCTTTTCCAACCAAAACAATTCGGTGATTCTATGTTTATAAAATCTCACTGGGAAGGAGAGGATTTTTTTTTTTTTTACATGGAAAACTGCTTTTTCCCTTCCACTTTTACAAGGCAGTGATAGGTGAATACATGTAGGGAAGTCAGTCAGAGATGAACTCTTTGGATGGGGTCACAAAAGGAAGTTACAGGGCTGTGATCATCTCGTCAAATTGATTTAGACCTGTGCAGGTCTAAACAGGTGAAGTCAGTGTTTAACAGTGACTGGAATCACAGGCTGTGAGGAAAAAAATTACATCATCTGTACTCCATTCAAAGGTCACATGGAGCAGAGAATATTGAAGATAATCTCTGGTCTTCCCACAAAGAAGAAATTCAAGAGTAACTTTCTCATGGCTCCTCCATACACTTTCCATCGCATCAGCTAATGAGTTCACTTTGCTTCATACATACAAACCTAGACAAATGTTAGCTTGATCAGAGAGCTGATACACAACTCTTGGGCAGGAAAATCCATTTTTAAAGTTAATGGTATGTTGCTGTCATACCACTGAGCCACAAGCTATTGTTAACATTAAAATAATGTTTTTGATCATTTCTCATAATCCTATTGAAATCAGAGATGTTATGTTAATTTCCATAGTGTTTTGATTATATTCTTCTCTAGTTTGGCTTAGTTAATTGTTGCCACAGCACCACATGAGGTGGTAGGCACTGACTGAACAAACATCTCAATGCTTGGCTTCTCTGTTGCTCCAGGTAAGTGTTTGCAGGATAGACGAAAACTGCTCAAACATCACATCATGCTGAGAAGTGTTGTTCAAGCATGTTCTTTGATTAGGGATGTGTAAACAAGGATTTACCTATTAAAGGCTTTTACTTGGAAGTCAAGGTGAACATGTAGGAGGGCAGTGGAAGCATGATGTGTTTTGACCACATGTGTTTCAGCTTTGCAGGCTCTTGGAGACTTCTCCCTTCTGTATATTAGTTCAGCCTCATTAGTAAGAGAACATAGATAGGACTTGCCTGAAATTAGAAGTTTAAACTGCGTTAGCTCAGATGGTGGAAAAGCTTTGTGAACATCCTTGTTTCCTTTATATGGCCACCCCATTTTAATAAAAGTTAAGGAGGACTTAATGTGATCAAATTGAAACCAAAAAGCTTGATCTGTAGTGAGAGAGTCATCAGTGAACTCTGCCCTGGTGCAACTGGATGAGTATGAACACTTTGGTGTTTTATTAGGCAAGCTGCATGGAATTCTGCCTTTCAGAAGTTAAAAGAATTTGAAAAACAGGCAGATAACTGCCTTTTTATCTATTCTGCACTGCTATGAATGTCATTCTTTTTCTGGGTCTTCATTTGTACAGATTATTTATTTAGTAGTTAAAACCTCCAGAGAAGAAACCGGTGACTTTCCCATCAGTAGCTCTAACATGGTTTGTGCTTGATACATTTTGTTATCAGCCTTGTTAACTTTAAAACCATATTCAATATTTCATGTCGAACTGTAACCAGATGTAAAGCCAGCACTTTAAATTTCCTGCTGAATTCAGATGTTAATTTGAAAAGTGTGATTTAGAATCCTTGAAAGATTTTGCTTTGGTAATTTAGCACATTTTCATTTTACAATTCATTCAACTTCAATAAAGTGAAAGTATTATCCTGAAATGTTAAGTTATGATATAATAGATGTGCCACAATAACACCAGTACTGGAATAAAAATATCAAGCCATTATATTTTTACTTAATCAAAATGGAATATTTTACAATATTATTAGTCTGGAATAATAAACCGCAACTTCTAACTTAAAACTTTTCAGGCTTGGTGTCTTCCTTGGACACATTTTGAGTCTGATAAAGCTGTTTTTATGATAGAAAATTGTCATTTGGACTTTTCATCCAGTCTCTGTTATCACTGTTGTCCATTTGACAGAATATGGGATTTTGGGGGTTGGTTCACTTAGGAAGGTGAAAGCAGTTGTGCTTTTTTCTTTTATGTGTTAGTTGATTTTTTTTATGGAAAAAGAGTCAAATATTATTTTTTAGAGCACAGCAGGAAGAAGTAAAGAAAGAAAAGTGAAGAAAAAATACAAACTTCATTCTGAGACTGAATGAGGGTTGGAGCTGGACTTGTCCTGTAGATGAGAAGCAGAGCAGGTCCCACCACAAGCCTTGGGTTCAAGGTAACAGAAAGAAGGGACCACAGAAAAAGAAACAGAGTGGGAAAAGGCTTGGGGACACAGAGTCAGGAGAAGAGCCCTGTGCAAGGGGCTCACAAAGGGACAGAAGGCCCTAATCAGGGCTACTTTCTGACAGATTAGCTTAGCAAACAGGACAAGGTGATCTGGCAGCAGCAGCAAAAAGAGGAGTGAGCTTCATCTTTTGCTAAGTTTGGAAGACTTGATGAATGTCTCATGACACTTATTTTTTTCCTCAGTCCGCATTCCTACAGTTCTGAGTTATATGATGTTCCCAGCTTTGGCTAAGAAACAACCATAACGTGTTGGGTGGTGTCCAAATCATGGACATGAGTTTGAAAAGGTGGCCACTATTGCCTAAAACACAGCAGAAACAGAAAAGACAAACTCAAATTATTATTACAGACCTAATTTCTGGAAGCTGGTCATACTATTTACTAAGGTCTAAAGCTCTCTATATTGCTTAGCTTGGAGTGATGTCTGCCCTCATTCTGAAGCTGAAGAGCATCCTGACCCAACAAAAGACACTGTCTTGTCAGGAAACGTGAACTAACTCCCCAGAATGCACAAAAGGGAGTTTGCAGATGTATGTACTGCATTGCAGTGCTGCTGATCAAAAGGAAAAGCACATCAGAAGACCTTATTGCCTCTCAAAGTGCAAAGTAAAGAGGAAGAAAAACTAGAAAGCCAGTCTTTGAGTATTCTGGGGAAAAATGCCCAGCTTGTTGGGGGACACTGCAGGGTTAAGCAGAGGAGCAGCAGAGGCAGGTCCTGCAGCAGGATGGGTGCAGGACTGAGTGCAGGCAATGGCTGACAGCAGTAGCTCTGAGGTCCTGTGGCCTTACAGAGCTGCTACTACAAATGCCTCACTAGCACTTCTTACTTCTTGGTCTTGAATCAGGAGTGCTAGTGTCCTCATGCTTGGCGACTGTTTTTATTTCCTGCTGTGTTTTTGAGGTCCAGATCAATGCAAACATATTTGTTTACATCAGGCCAAACATACTCTTCCTGGGATTGGATCCAGGTTTCTTATTCCTTTGAATTCAACTTTGGCAGCTTTAAGGCAATGCTTGCAATGAATTGCAATTTAGCAATTAATGGGTCTGAAGTGTGCTTCTTTTCCTCTCACTTTGCAGAGAGTGCTTTGCAGTAGGTACATGAGAGCCCAGGGTATCCAGCCACGCTCCAAGTTCACAGCAGCTTTGCCCTTCCATGCCTGTCTGACCCGTTCTGACCATTCTCCTTATTTCATTTCTACTAAACATCCCAATTCATATTTTGGCCATTTCCCCCCCCATTTTGCCTCTTTCGAGCCTGTTGTTAGTCACTGTCATGGGCCAGTGACAACGTTTCTGTCACAGGCTCCTCTTAAGCCTTGCTGGCTAAGTCCTAGACTCTCTGATCCAGGCTCTGTAGCTGCCCATGTTATCCCATGTACCAGCTCACAGTACTCACATCTCCACCATACATCCAACACTGCCTCTGCAGCTTGGTTGTCTCAGTGTGTTCCTACCAGCCATCCCCTGCAGCCCAGCTCTTACCCAATCCATTCTCCACCTGCTCCTCCTTGATTGCAGCAGAGTGAGTCCACAGACATGACTGAGTCTCTTTGAACTTGCACCCCAGGATGGCCCTGTCTGACCCTGAGATGGAATTGAGTTCAGAAAGTAAAAGCTGAACAACTCTTCCAAGTCACTAAACATGTCCTAAAGGTCTTCCTCAAGTGTCTGAGGCAAAATGAGGTGATAGCTAGTGGAAAGAGCAAAGGCGTAATAACACCCCTTCTTTTCCTTTCTCTGAAACGAATTCCCAGTCCTTCTCAAAAGCAGACGGCATGTATTTTTCTCAGAAACGTCCAGCTTGCTATTAGTTGGCCACGTGTAGTCATACACATTATGCAAATTTGGGTGGTTCAGACTTCATGATTACAGGGCAGCAGGTTGACAAGAGGTGGGACCGAGGGTCCAAGGAGAGGTGCCAAGCAACCTGTGGTATGGACACACCTATCAGTGAACTTTCTGCTAGCAGGCACATAAGGCTGTGTACAGGACAGCACACTTCTTCTAATTTGTTGGTTTGGTGATACGTTCCACCACTGTGTTTTTTGCACTTCGAGATCTGACTTTTCAACCTTTGCATGCATTTCATAGGACCACACTGCTGCAGCTGGCTGGGAAGGACTGGGCAGGGGGGTCAGATACTTCTGTGTAGGGATCTTGCCCTGAGCTCAGTGTGAATGGAGATGTACTTAATACAGCCTGTGGAGTTTGGAGGGCAATCCTCTCATTCTTAAACTCAATACTTACCTTTCATCCTCTTGGATCACTCTTCATAGCTGCATTTTTCTCATGTCCATTTTTCTTCTGGTAAAGATTTCCTTTTTTCAATTGAGCTGTTTTCAGGCTGGACCTAGACCCTAGTGATACATCTACAGAATCAAGGAAATTAGAGTTTTTAAAAAGGCCAATATTCTAGAGATATACCAGCTCATCTATGTATCCAAATCATAATAAAAGAAAATAAATTGAATAAGTCAATTCAATAAAGGATGAGTCTTTTTTAAAGCCGCTCTGATTTCATTGAAGGCAAAATTAACTGACAGTTGTCTTAAAGGCTCTCTGACTTCAGTTTTCCCTCTAAGAACTGCTTCTGATTTGGCAATTCTGCATCAAATAAAGCAAAACCCCTCAAAAAACATTTATAAACAAATTAGGATTATTTGCTACTCCTCCAAACTTGGCTCATTTCGTTGGTTTCATTGGTCCACACATTCAACAACTATAATCTGAAGATGCTATATGGCCTACCAGTTGGATTGTGCAATGCATGCAAATTGTCATGTGCATTAAAATTAACAAAAGAATGATGTTGATATGAAAATTAATCAGCTCAAGATCATTATAGAGCTCAGCATATTACCTCAGTATTTCATGAACCTATTTTCTTCCAGTTTTTATACAGGATCTGTACTAATAATTCAGAATTATTTAGTTATTAGACATGCAATGATTGATGCATGTTCTTAACTTCGGTAAGGAGTTTTAATACCTGCTATGTTTAGGTAACTGTCAGGCAGAGGAGGATGTCTCTGTCCTCCCAGGGAATGGCTGGGCCCACCTTCAGAGGATATCTACTGCTGGTTCCCATTTGACAGTGAGGGTCAGCTAGCCTTTCCCTTCATCCCACTTTCTCTTTCCAGCCTCTGTGTGTTGGAGATTATATGTTTGGTGTTACATTCCGTCACAAGCCTAGTGTCTGCTCTGCAAAGCTCGTGCTTCAGTGTCTTGAACTCCCACCTGCTGAGTCACTTTCACCATGTCAGGGCTGGTTGCCTGCCATGCCACTCTGTGCCATCCGTGACCAACAGCCAAGACAATGGAATGAGCATCAGCAAAAAGCTGTTGGTTTGATTACATCTCAGTGCAGTTCAACACCTCTTTGCCTCCTGCCTCCCACTGCCCCCATCACTTCCCCATCTCAGCCAGACCCAGCTCTGGCCCTGGTTGCTTTCACAGAGCTGCAAGACACAGAGATGGGTCCCCTGTGACCAGAGTTGTATCAATTGTCCATCGTCTTCTCATCCAGGCCTGACAGCCCTTAACTTCAACATGGAAAAATCCACTCAAAGGATCAGTACAAATATGAACCCACAGTCAGTTAATCTCTGATACGTTTATCACCCAGTTTTGGCACCTGTCTCTTCCCAAAGCCCAGGACCAAGGTCACAAGTGTCCCAGCATAACTGTTTGTCTGAGACCAAGGCTCAAAACACCTCAGAGGCTTTCTCTCCCTTGTTGCTCAACATTCTTCACCCACAGCCCCTTGATGGCCATTCACAGGGCAAAGGCACAAGCTGTCTTTACCAACCATATAGCTGTTCTTGCTCTCCCAGCAGAGGCACCAGCACAAGTGCTCTTGCTTGCATTCAGTTGCCAGCCAGACCTTCCCAAGGCCTTATCACAGACAGCTGATATTTCCTCTCCAGTCTCCATGAGTTTTGTCCATCAAAGCAGCAGCCAATGTTGTTTTTATGATGTGTTGTAAAACTACCATGCTACCCTGCGTGTGCTCAGGGCTGCCTCATTTATCACTGCTCAGCCTTCACACTGGGACATCATCCATCACTGCCTCCTTAGAGCTGAGAGCCAGACCCTGGTCTGTATTGCTGCCACGGCCCAGAGTCGTGTGAACACTCATCAGCAGGTCCCTTTGTCCTTAGGCTTTTTTTTTTTTGGCTTTTTTTTTTTTTTTTTTCCAGGAAATGTGACTTCTTCTTACATTTAGTTCCCAACCAAGATTTCAGAATAGAAAACCAAACTCCAAAATTCAATTGACTGTGCCTAATGGAGGGGATTTTAATGTGCAGCCTTTGACCCTTATCTATTATCGATGGAAATAAAGACCTTTTTTGTTCCATATTTGAAGTTAATTGCAAGAGAAAAATTTGGACGTTTTAATTTTTTTATTCTAATAGTGACCTCCATGTCCATTGTGAAACCATGAATAATCACTGCTTGAGAAAGGCATTTCTATAAGCAATCTAGAAAGTGGACAAAGGAACCTTTGAGGCACTTTCATATGCAGGAAAAGAAGCTCAGAAATATGCCTGTGTTTGGTTTTCTTCTGGTACTATAGAAAGACAAGTGTCCTTCCTTTTATTAGTTGTATAATTGCATTGCACTTCTCCTTACATCTCACAAAGCTGTTAATTCTATTCTAACAACAAAAGTAATAAGCAAAACCTGTAAAATGTAAAACCTGTAAGTTCAGAGCCTTCTACATCTCCAAGTGTCATCAAAGGTAAAAATAACATTGATTTTACCAAGTCTGTATAGTAAGGTGGGTGTTTTGTTCTGGACTTAGCTTGGAAATGGGACTTCTGCTGTTTCTGTGCTCTAACATGCTTGTTCTTCAGAACTTTCCTACTTCAGGGTGCATCACTCTGCCATGGATGATTAGGTAGTGAACATCACTCAGGCACCTCCTAATTCTCTCTTGGGGATTTAGCCTCCTGTGTTGGAAGAAACACTGTAATGTCCTCCAGGAGAAGCCATGGCACATAGCAATGAGTGTGTATACTCTGCTTCATGCTCTTCTTTTGAAGGTGGATCTTCAGAAAGGTGACCTTCCAAGAAATAACCAAAAAAATAGGTTGAAGCTGTGAGGAATAAGAAATATCTAGTATTTTAATTTGCCACTAGACCCTTCAGAAGGTTATTTTTCCTACAAGAAAGCATAATCCATACATTCAAATTGGAGAAAACTGACAACTGTTCATGTCTCACTCTGCCCAATTCATGGAAGTGCTGGTTTTCACTTGAGAGTGATGATGAACACATGGAGAACAGCAGTGAGCAATGGCCAACTTGAAAAAGATAGGTTTGTGTTGGTTTGGCTTGTTTGGGTTTTTAGGTTTGTTGGCTTGGTTTGGTTTTGGGTTTTTCTTGTGGGTTTTTGGTTGGTTGGTTGTTTTTTTGTGGTGTGATATTGTAAAGCTACTGAAAAATAAACTTTTAAACACGCAAACACTGGAAAAAAACCCTTTTTCAATTTCCATGGAGTCATAGACTGGTTTAAGTTGGAAACTCTGTAGTTCTAATCCCCCTGCCAGGGGCAGGGACACCTTCCACTAGACCAGGTTGCCCAAAGCCCCATCCCACCTGGCCTTGAACACTTCCAGGGAGTGGGCACCTCTTCTTCCATTAAGTACTTATCAGTGCTAGTAAAAATATGAATAATTCAGATCACAGGACACAAGGATCAGTGTCATAAGTGTAGACCAGAGAATCATTTCATGATCCTAGTCACGTATAAGTAGCCAGGAGTGCTGAAGGACAAGCTATGACAGAGATGGGTCAGGATCTGTGACTCCACTGACAGCAGCTTCTGGAGTGACTGGAGGTCTGCAGAATGTGTTGGTCTCAGCAGAGCACGAGAGTGTTGTGTTCAATCCTAACAAATAAACTGAGGTAATTCACAACTAGGTGAATTATATTCTGCATGCTAGTAGGCTTCATGGGGTGCACAGTTGTGATCTTCAGCCTCAGGCACTGCATCTTTGTGTGTGTGTGTGTTTGTGTCTTCCTTTTTTTTTTTTTTTTTTTAATGTTTTGCTGGTGTCCTGGCTTGAGTCAGGATTAAGCAAATTTTCTTTTCACTGATTTTTTTTTCTTCAGTGAACTCTCTTTTCAGCAACACACTTGCTGAAACTAACAGCAAGTTTTCCAGCTAGTGGACTGATAAGGCCAGAATGTTTAGAGTTACTGCTGAGAAACCAAGGACACTTTGCTCTGCTTGTTGAATCTGCTGCTTTGGACACTAAAGGAGCAGAAGAATCATATCTACACCCTCCCATAGGAAGGAGCAGACTGGTTTCATCGAGCAGACTGTCTAGTTTCATTTTCAGGCTGGAAGCTTCTCTCCTTATTCTCTCTCTCCCTATCTGGATGGGAGGGGGAGGGGATAGAGAGCATTATTGTCATTGGTTTAATTGCTGATCCTGAGTTAAACTGTGACAATTGGCATCCTTGGTGTTTCTTTGACTTTGTTTTTCAGGGAGAGGGAAACATGGTTGGACTCGGTGATCCCAAGGGTCTTTTCCAACCTGAATAGTTCTAT
Organism: Apus apus; assembly: GCF_020740795.1. Classification (NCBI taxonomy): domain Eukaryota; kingdom Metazoa; phylum Chordata; class Aves; order Apodiformes; family Apodidae; genus Apus; species Apus apus. Next base: position 21,406,818 of record NC_067282.1, read on the forward strand.
GATTCTGTGGTTTGTCATGACTTGGACCCTGTATTAGCAGCCTTCACCAGGTGTTCAGTGTATTTCTGGGCATGCTTTACATTGGATTAGCTGTCGTGTCTGCAAAGCATTTTTGGCATCTAATTTAGATTGCAAACACCAGCCTCAAAGGAGCATTTCAAACAAGCTTGGGACAGTCCTAAATACACAGGCACAAATGCATACATTCTCTTGTCCTCCTTTCCCTATCACATGCAACTAATACAATAACTGACTCTAAGGTCTCCTCCCTCTAAAGGGAGATTTTACTGCTGATCTAAATCATGTTACTCCATGGAGAGGCAGAGGAGCCTTTCAGAAATATGCAGCAACATGGAAGTGGTGGAGCTATTGCCACCATGGAACTGAGCTTGAGGGCTCCTCCTGGCTGAAACCCAGCTGACAGAATCTGCAAAGCCACCAGCACTCAGTGACTGTACCAGAGCAATGTCCTCAGCCTGCTGCAGCTTGTTTCTGTGTGTGCTGCATGGGAACAGCCACGGGACAGCCAGGAGACCCCCTTTCACAGCCACACAAAAACATCCCCTGTATGAGAATAAGCGGAGGTGGAAAAAAGGCCAGCAGGAGAGACCAAAGGGCAATAACAGGGCTGCACCCTCCGGTCAAGCATGTGGCCAGGGGAAAGCCATGCCCATGCTTCCTCTTTGCACTCTTGCTGGGGAGAAACAAATTACTCTGACCACGACGTGGGCTCTGGGACTGCTGATCCCTCCAGAGATGGCTTGAGAAAGTGAGGCAAGGACTCCCAGGGAGCCTCTCCAGCCACCACAGGCATGGCATCGTGCCTGGCTGTGTAGGGGAGTGATGGGTGAGAGCAGGGCTGGCCATGGAGCTGCTCCACTAGGTGACCCCAGGCTGGGATGTGGTCCCTCTGCTGCATGCTGACCATGGTCAGTCCTCAGGATGACCTGCCATGCTGTGCACTGCCATCCCCACGGGTCACAGCCCCTTAAAGGAATTTCATTTTTCCAAGAATGGGACAGACATATCCCTCGGAAAGCATGTTCCTGCTGGATCACCCACCACACTACAGAAGTGAACAACTGAGAGAGAGATACACACCCTCATGCAACAGCATGGCACAAGGCAACACAAGTCCTGCACTTGTGCCTCCATACAATAATGCTTTTCTCTTCCTTCCTAATCCTTTTTCATTACCTCTAAGGAACACACCTGTGCTCTGCTGAATATATTGCTTAAATCACAGAATCACAGAATCACAGAATCTTAGGGGTTGGAAGGGATCTCAAAGGATCATCGAGTCCAACCCCCCCTGCCAGAGCAGGATCACCTAGAGCACATCACACAGGGACGTGTCCAGGCGGGTTTTGAATGTCTCCAGTGAAGACAGCCTCCCTGGGCAGCCTGTTCCAGTGTTCTGACACTCTCACAGGAAAGGTACCACAGAGTAAAACCTGTCAAATACTTCCTCTTACTTTTAAATCCAGCTTTTATGAGCTTGAAAAAAGTTGATTAACCCAACCATGCCTGGCTGTGCATGAGCAGGTGTGAGGGCCCTGAAGCAAGGACGACACATGGTCCAAAGCCCCACGAAGACACATCCCCAGGCCAGGGCAGTAACAGTCTGCAGCTGGATTCACCTGGTGAATCCTGATACACCAGGGGAGCAGAGCCTAAGCCACAAAGCCTGTAAGAAATAAGTCTAGCAGTTTTGTGCCCTGGCAGAAACACATATTTGTGCTCACTGTCTGCCTCTGTCTATCTGTGTGTGTATGAAAAATTATACATGCTGTGAATTGTACCTAATGGGATGCCTCAGGGAAGTCCTGCTAATCCCACATATATGAGTATCTTTTCACATTAAGTATCATAGTAAAGCCAAAAAAGTACACAGGAGTAAAATTCTTAGTAATCAAACCTAAAATTAACTGCCTCAAAATTTCTAAAGTATGGGAGAGCTATAGGATTGCTTTCTCCCTGTGGAAGCACTCAGAGTTGCAAATGATTTCGTTGTTATCTCTTCTGAGAGAAGCCAAGCTTCTCCAGGCCAAAAATGGCACTCTGACCAAAAGGTGGCTGGACCAGCCAATAAAAAAGACCTGTGAGCTACAGATACCAAAATGACTGCTGTACCAGAGAGAGAAGACCAGCAATAATTCAAGCTGGTCACAGACTCCTCCAAAATGCTGCTGCCTTTACAGAGGCGCAAGGTGCTTCCTATGCTGAGAGATGCTGCAGGATCTTACCTGGAACAGCAGAGCAAATTGGGCTCAGCAGCCTTCCTTCAGTGTCTTAGCTCCAAAAAGAAAGATGTAGTTTTCAGGCCATCAGTGGGAAAAGAACTGCCATCCCTTCTGAAGGGAGGAGTATCTCTCCTGACATGAGGTTGATTGTGAGGGTGATGAAACACTGGAACAGGTTGCCCAGGGAAGTTGTGGGTACCTGATCCCTGGAAGACTTCAAGGCGAGGTTAAATGGGGCTTTGAGCAACCTGGTCTAGTGGGAGGTGTCCCTGCCCATGGCAGGCAGGTTGGAACTAATGACCTTTGAGGTCCTTTCCAACCCAAACTGTTCAGTGATTATATTGCTGGAAAGGAAGAGATTCAACTAAATGAAAGACAGAGAAGGTTTACAGGACAAATGAGACAGAAACTCATGGCAGACACACTCCAGTCTGTTTTTTTCTTGCTGTAGGATGGCTCATCTGTTAAAGGGTGTAAAACTGAAAACACAGGTAGGAAATTCAGTACCACTTTTCCTTGCTCTGCCTTTGCTGGTACTGAGGAGTCTTCATGGGTAGCACAAGGTGGCAGAGAGGGCTCTGCACTGCACACATCCTGCCAGGCCTAGAGGTGGCCAAGGAAGAGGTTCCTGTGTGATGACAATACTGGTGAGCATTTCCCAGGATGTTTAAGATGCTTTCTGTGACTCTGCTTCCTCTATTTGGTCAAACCAAACCTGAGGCTATTTTAATGACAAAACAGTTGGAGAACATGTATTGGCCATAGTTTTACCCTTCAGACATTGTCATAATAATGACACTCTGCCTGCCAAGATTCCCATCTTTTCCTTAAGCAAGCTGGCCAGGATACTACTTTAAAAAGATCTTGTAGATAATAGGTAACCCAAGATATGAATACAGGCTCAGGGAGGTCACACTTGAGAGGAGTCCTGTGGAAAAGGACCTGGGGGTACTAGTGGATCAAAAGCTGGACATGAGCCACCAATGCGCAGTTGCAGCCCAGAAGGCCAACTGCATCCTGGGCTGCATCAAAAGAAGTGTGGCCAGCAGATCAAGAGAGGTGATTCTGTCCCTCTACTCTGCCCTGGTGAGACCTCATCTGGAGTACTGCATCCAGCTCTGGTGTCCCCAGCACAAGAAAGGTGTGGACCTGTTGGAATGTGTCCAGAGGAGGGCAACAACAAAGATCCAAGGGCTGGAGCACCTCTTATGAGGACAGGCTGAGGGAGTTGGGGTTGTTCAGCCTGAAGAGAAGGCTCCAGGGGAACCTCATAGTGGCCTGAAGGGGGCCTACAGGAAAGCTGGGGAGGGACATTCTACAGGGGTTTGCAGTGAGAGGAGAAGGCGTAATGGTTTAAAACTGAAAGCAGAGAGATTTAGGATAGAGATCAGGTGTAAATTCTTCAGTGTAAGGGTGGTGAAACACTGGAACAGGCTGCCCAGAGATGTTGTGGGTGCTCCATCCTTGGAGGTGTTCTAGGCCACGTTGGATGGGGCTCTGGGCAGCCTGTTCTACTGGGAGGTGTCCCTGCCCATGCAGGGGGGTTGAATCTTTCAGGTCCCTTTCAACTCCAAACATTCTGTGGTTCTGTGATAATAGGTACAGTTAAAAGGTAACACGCTGAGAAGAGTTTATGTACCCACAGTAGCACTATATGGACAATAAAGTTTGACTAAGATTATTTTGTTTCCTACAGGGTATAAAGAATATTTTGAATGGCTGTCAGTAAGAATTTATGCTGCCACAAAAGTATCCTTTCATAGGTCAGAAATTCATACCCCCTGTTCAAGGGTCTGACAAGCTCTGTGGGATTCCAGAAGTCCATGATATCCAACTTGTGTTTTGGGGTATGCTGTCTTCCCATTGAGCTTCACTGGCATAAGGCCCATAACTTGAGATATTCTTTTTGTAGAGGTATCATAGCTCACAGCTTTGGGTTACCTTCTCAAAGCATAAGGCAGCTCTGCTGAGAATCATGTGATGGACAGTATCTCTGAAGTACTATGGAAGGAATCACCTTGGCCCACAATGACAGAGACTGGGACGTGAATCTAAAGCCTAGAAGTGAGCTCCTTCATGGGAAACTTTGAGCCTCCTTGTTTGCCCACATCCCCAGCGGTAGCTCAGCTGTGATTCTGTACACCAGGTACACAGGGCCACAGGAGAGCAGACTCTTTGTCACCATGCTCCAAATGTCAAAGCTGAAGATCTAACAGCAAAAAGGGCATGAAGCATGAGTCAGTCAGATTTGTGAAGTTCACATTTCTGGTAGGAGACTCCCAAGTTCTTTTAGTAACCCAGGACAGATTATTAGGCCTACAAATCCAAACTTTGTTGTGTTGGGCCATTATACTTACAAGAAGTGGAAAAATGAGGTTCACAGGCTCTACTTGCATGTGAAACACACAAGTGCAGTGCCATCATACATTTGTCATACACTGACTTGGGTATCACTATTGGGTTTGAGTTTCTAAAATATATTCTGCTGGTTTTTTTGTGCTCTGTGCTCAGCTTCTAGGACATTTTTAATAATAAATTGCTACAATATGGTGGTGTATGGCTGTACACTTCCATCCTATACATTTGATATACTGATAGATATACTTAATAATATAATATACAAGTCCATACCCATATATGCAGACACAAGCACATGTAACCCTACATGTTCTGAATATTCCACTGTATTCAAAAGGGGTTTTTGAGGCTTCAAAATGTAATAAAAAGAACATTGTTTTGTCTGCTCAGTGTTCCTCTTCTCAGTCTGCTGCCAGGACTGGCAAGTTAAGTTAATTAACACACCTTGGTGAGGTCTGCTTTACACAAGCTGAGTAAATATCTAAGATGATAATTTCACATTCAAGTGTGATAAACATTTAAAGAACATGCATTCTCCAACATCAAAGAAGGAAGCACGCTACACAGTTCCCATCTGCAACTTTCAGGCTCTGTCTCTACGCCACCAGCAACGACCAGCAAGCCCTGAAGCAGGCAGGCAAACCTCCTTCCTTTCTCACAACCACTATCACTCACTGTGCACAGCCTACCAACCATTGATCCTGTCCTGGTTTGAGCTCAAACCAGGACAGATCCAAAGCAGAACACCCTGTCCCATTTGTCATCCTCCTCCCTTGGCAACACTCATGGTGTGTTTCTGCATGTGGCTGTATAGCAGCGTTGCAAAATCCCCTAGGAAATGTCTTCAGTGTGTTGGGAACCAGGAAGTTAAAGTCCTGATATTCTTCTAAGCAAAGAGCTTAACCTTGAGAAGCTTCATTGACTCAAGTATCTTCTCATATCCATCTCCTTTTTGCAATTCCTTGTGTTCATTACTCTCAAGGACTTCTCCATCCTGTGTATCCTATGTCTTACAAGGTCATCACCAATTTGACATGCAGTCCTTCTATAAAAGCAAAAGTCTATTTTAAATTGTGTATTTCATATGTTACTTTTTCTGTTACCTTTTCACCATTTATGTCCAACTACTTCTTTGACACTTCCTGAGTGAAAGGCAAAATCACAGAGGGGAAATGTAGCAGCAAACTGTCTTCTTGGAAGGTGACTATAGGATTCTCTTACAGACCCACCCTGTTAGCAAGCAACAGGCCTGAGAAAAAACTAAATGACAAATGTCTACCCTAGATATCTACTCTTGAAAGTGATCAAAGGAAAAAAAAAATAGGTCCTGGAAACAAGAAGCTTTGATTTGACCCTCCTGTGGTCCAGATTTTACTGGCATAGATTAGTTCTAGCTGTGATAGCTTGTGATGAAACTAGATGGAACTGGATGAACCAGGATGGAAATGTAGCATGGCTGCATGGCAAAGATGAACTGAAAGAAAACTGAGGGTAGCTTCATGACAAAGCAGGTTGTGGTGTTGCCTTTATTTTGTAAGAACTGTAATTAAACACGAACATATCACCTATGTTTCTGGATGCCCTTGCATTACGGATCCCCAAAGGCCAGCAGTAAACCAGGAAAGGATCACCTTTCACTTGCCCCTTTCCATAGACTTCCTTAGATTTCCACTACAGCCACTGCAGCAGAGAAGTTATGGCTGTAGATGGGCTTCTGGTCTGATGTGATGTGGCCTGTGCTTAGACTGGGTTTTGTTTCTGCTTCTCTGACTGTATTCACCGACAGCACAAAGTAGATCACTGAACAATTTATAAAAAGTTGAATTTTTTTCTGCAGATGGTCAATGCTTGTGTTCTTCTCACTGTCTCACTGACTGCTTCCCTCCCCTGAGCCCTGGCTTTGAGGGTGCCAACGACTTTCAGCAGTTGACCAAAATCAGTGCACAAAATATACACTGCAGCTTTCAGACACTGAGCTTCACAAAAACATGGAGTGATACAAGAACTACACAGGCATAGTTTTCTGCTGGTCTCAGATAGCCATCAGCCCTCATCACTTCACCTTCATAGTCCATCAGCAGAAAGGAGCTTGCTCTGCCTCTCCTCTGAGATGCTGTTGAAATAAGCACTGCAAAGCTGGCTGATCACACAGGCACTGTTATGCCAGTGTGCAAGATAAGCCCATGAGGAAACATTCATTCTGTACAGAGTATGGTTTGAGTCAGGAGCCAAAAATAACATGTTTTGGATATCTGTTCGTGTAGTTAGTCCTGTTCAATGAAGCAAGAGGCTAATGATGAAAGTCCAGCAGATACAAAAATCAATTTTGCTAATAAACAAGTGAGTTTTTAAAAATATACTTCTGGTTACACGAGTAAACAGATTCATTTTGTGAACAAGTTAATTAAAGGGATGCACAGGTACCTTATGGGCTATGGGGTGTGTTTGTTCAGTGTGAAAAGGCACCTTTGTTGGACCACCCACCACACAGTGTGTGGCTCATTATTCAGTATTGGCTTTGATTTACAGTTGTTTATTCGCCATTAGAAAATAATTTCTGGGGTTAGGCTGGGGAATATTAATTACAGTCACTCAGAAATCCCTTCTCAGCTACTGAGGACACGGTGCCCTTGGAAACAGACATTCTGTCCCACCCCAGCAGGATCCCATCCTCACCTTCCTCTGCTCCTGAGCTAGTGCATCTCTTCATCCTCTCCTTAGGGACTGATGGTGTATGTCACGTCCCGTCCCCAGTTATTAATGGCAGCTACCCCAGAGAGGTAACGGGCCCAAAATGAAACGGGCTGGTCCCTGAAAAGGTTGAAGGACCTCTCCGCAGACAATGTCCGTACTGTTGTCCCCAGGCAGTGGCAGTGTGACACCTTCACACCTTCTCCCCTCGTAGGCGGCGGTGGCACAGCCTCCCAGCCCGCAGGGGGGAAGACACGCCTCAGTCCGTGCTACCTCTTTTGCCCTCTCTCCCTTTTATCCCTGACAATGGTACCTGACACCCCCCTTGTTGAGGGTCCCCCCAGCTGGTGGGCACCCTAATGTCTCCCCTTCCTCTCCTCCGCGGAGTGTGACAGCCAGTGCAGGGGACCCGGGCGCGGGGGTTGCATTAACCTCCAGGCATTTCTCTCCGTCCGAGGGCCCGAGGCACCGGGGACCCGGTCCCGGCACGACCCCCCGCGGGGCCGGGGCAGCCCAGGGAGCGGGGCCACCCAGCAGCCCCAGAAGGGGCTTCCCCGCGCCCCTGCGTCCCCCCGAGCCTCCTGCAGCGCGTACCCCGTCCGCCACAATCTTGCCCCCGCTCCCGGTGCCGTTTTCGTTCAGCGGCGATCTCTGCGAGCTGGCAAACATAGGAGGCGAATTTCCTCTATTAAAAATAAAAATAAATTTTAAAAAATTGGGGAATTCGGGGAGAGGAAGCGGAAAAGAGCACGGGAGGCTAGTTTAAAGCTCTGGGATTAAAGGTCTGTGCTAGTTTCAAGCCCTCATGAGACGGCCTGAAGGATGCTATTTTGCTGCAGTCTGGGTTAGCTCAGCCCACAGTTGCACAACAAACCATTTAAACATTTCAGCACAAAACAGATTCCATTGTTGAGCTTCACATTAAAAAGTGTTATTCGCTTTGAAGTTTTTGTCTAATGGCTCTAAACTGAAAGAAAATGTTTTCCTATTACTTAATTCAATCATAGCGAAGAGGCTTGGTAAAAAGCCCACGGATTTTGCCCAAAGTGTGACAGAGTTCTCTTTGTGTTTGCTTATCCTCTGCTGTCACACACTTTAATTCGCCTCTCTTTATCTGGCATTCAAAACTTTCTTCAATGACATTCAATAAGGTCCAGCGGCTGGAAAAAAAAAACAAAAAAAACTGGTTATTTTTTTGGATATTCTTTCCCAGTAGCTTTGGGCTTGGTGTGCATTCAGGAGCTGTTAACCCTTTGCCTCCCTGCGGCTCGGAGCCCTAGGGTTCAGCCCCTGGGCAGCGGGAATCCCTGGCGCTGAGGCTGAATCAAACCCCCCAAGGAGTCTGGCTGCTTCTCAGCGGGGAGAGGTGCCCCTGCCCGGGAGCCAGCTCCTGGGGAAAGGGCTTTAAATTACGAGTTCCTTCGAAACAAAACAAAAAACCCATAACCTATTATGGCTTTCAGGGGAAGAACATTGGGAAATCCTTTCTAAATCATTGCGAGACTGAGTTTTTGCTTGCATTCGTTTTCGTTCGTTCTGTATTTCTCACCATTTATTCGTGCACGTACATTGATTTCTAGGCTCAGTCATCAACAGTATCTCGACAAAACTTCCATAGATTTCAGCGAGAAATGCGTCCGAGGACAAGAACAGCCTCTGTACAAGCCGGAGGCACGGGGTTACACTGTTTCCAAGGCTTTCCTTTGCCCTAATTTAAAAGTCCGTTGGTTTTTGAGGCGGGCAGGTTACCGTAGGGAGAAATCTCCACATTTCGACGGGAGTCGGCGGGTGCGTTTGCCTTTTTCCCCGGCATATTAAATGGGAAGATCGGGGAAGAAAATGCATCACGAATAATTTTTTTTTCTTATTATTTGTTAGCATCACTTATTCACCTGCTAAATCAACAAGCTCCGGGCAGCCCAACGCCGAGGGTTCCTGCGGGGACTGGAGAAATGGGCCGTTTCCCTGCCGGTCCCCGCAGCCCCCGGGACTTCCCTGCGCACTTGTGCGCGGCGGTGCCGGGAAGCGGGCGGTGCGGGACCCAGGCCGGGGCAGGGGCCGGGGCCTCCGCACGTGGTGTGACGGCGGGTGTTGCCGCCGAAGCGGGGCAGAGGGACGGGGTACAAAGAGGTACGGAGTGCGCCGAGCGCCTCTTCTCCCTCCTCTCGTTCGCCGCCAGCACGGAGCGGTGTCTGTGTTGGGAGTTCCGTCGGAGCGCAGTTGTGGCTCCCTGTTCCCATTATCCGTACCCGGGTGCCCGCGCAGGGTCGGGGTGGATGTGCCCTCCGGCCGAGCCCCAGCAGGCACATCTTGGTGGCCGGGGGTCTCGCCCGACGGCGGTGACAGTGATAAGAGGCAGGTCCCGACACCGGGCTGGGAACAAAGACGAGGGGCTTGGGACGGCGGCTGGAGCAGTAACGGGAACGAAGCAACCATAAGCGAGCGGAGAGAGAGAGGCCGGTGGGGCTGGGGGGCCGACCTGGTGCCACAGGTGGGAAAGGCGCCGGGGGGCTGGCAGGGAAAGCTGGCACCGGAGGACACCGCGGCTGCAGCCGGCAAAATAAACAAGGGGAGCGGACTGAAAGCTGGGCTGAAAGCGAAGGAGAGCGATAAAGAGAAAGAAAAGAATATTAAATCGCAAGAGAATGAGAAAATAACCCCGCCAAAGGGAGAGGAGGGGAGAGGCCGCCTGCTACGGCGTGGGTGGGGTCGACAAGAATAGAGTACATTATGCAGTTCATTTAGTTAACAAGGGAAATAATGAGGGAGCGTGCGGCGTGAATGCCAAGAGAAGAGGCACAGAAAGCCTATTGAGCGCCCCGGCGCCGCCATCACATGGCGCGGGCGCTATTTAAGGCGGGCGGGCGCCGTTCAGCACCACTCGGGCTGGCCAGCGGCGCTGCGCGGCTGCTGCGCGGCTGCTGCGCGGGGCGCTGCGCGGGCGCTGCGCGGGGCCATGCCGCGCTCCTTCCTGGTGGACTCGCTGGTGCTGCGGGAGGCGGGCGAGAAGAAGGGGGAGGGCAGCCCGCCTCCGCCGCTCTTCCCCTACGCCGTGCACCCCTCGCACCCGCTGCCCGGGCTGCCGGCCGGCGCCTGCCACGCTCGCAAGGCCGGGCTGCTCTGCGTCTGCCCGCTCTGTGTCACCGCCTCCCAGCTGCACCCTCCGCCGCCAGCCATCCCCCTCATCAAGGCCTCCTTCCCCCCCTTCGGCTCCCAGTACTGCCACTCGCCCCTGGCCCGCCAGCAACATTCCGTCTCCGCCGTCAGCGTGGGGCACGCACCGGCGCTCTACCAGGGCGCCTACCCGCTGCCAGACCCCCGGCAGTTCCACTGCATCTCCGTGGGTAAGGCGGGTACGCGTGGGGAGGGCGGGTGCGTCTGCATGCTAACCGGGATCGCTGCGGGAAGGTGGTGGGGATCCCGAGGTGGAGGAAGGCAGGACCCAGCAGAAGGCGCATGGGGCTGGGGGGTCCCCGCCCAGCGCCCGCAGGCGCCGTGTCCCTGCACCTCTCCCTGTCGCTGTGTCGGGAGATGAGCAGGGGAAGCCCCGCTGCTGCCCACCGGGGCTCGGACCCCGGCGGTGGGAAAGAGGGCAGACGGCCCAGGCATCCCGTGAGCTTGAGCTGCAGTGCCGGGTCTCCAGCTGCCGGGGAGAGGGGATTGCGGCCCCGCAGAGCGGGCGGCGGGAGGGCGCAGCAGGGACCGGTGGGTGCGGGCCCGACAGGCCCTGACGGTGCGTTCTGCTCTGTTCCGCAGACAGTACGTCCAGCCAGCTGCCCAGCAGCAAGCGGATGCGCACCGCCTTCACCAGCACGCAGCTCCTGGAGCTGGAGAGGGAGTTCGCCTCCAACATGTACCTCTCCCGGCTGCGGCGAATCGAGATCGCCACCTACCTGAACCTCTCCGAGAAGCAGGTGAAGATCTGGTTTCAGAACCGACGGGTCAAGCACAAGAAAGAAGGCAAAAGCAGCTCTCATCGGGGCGGGGGGGCTGGCCACAGCTGCAAATGCTCGTCCCTTTCCACCAACAAGTGCTCGGAAGACGACGAGGACTTGCGCATGTCTCCGTCCTCCTCGGGGAAGGACGACAGAGGCCTCGCAGTCTCCCCGTAGCCACCCTCATGCCCACCTCGGCTCCTCAGGAACTGTGGCTAAAGCAAGAGGGGGAGTCCTGCCTGCTCCGGTGCTGGCATGTAGCCGAAGGATTTTATACCGTTTTGTATAATCTATGTAATTTACGAAGGACTTTCTCGGCTTTCCAGACCCTTGGCCCATGGGGGCAGGGATCTGTGCGCCCTGTTGTAAATAAACTGCTCCCTAGGACCCCAGGCGTCCCCCAGTAGTACTGTCTCACTTGTCAACCCGCACGCGCAACCCCGGGCCCGGGAGGCTCTTCGCAGGCCCCCCCACGCACCGAGACAGGCGCGGATGTTGCGCGGCGGAGGGCGGTATTGGCAGTCCAGCAGGATGCTCTCCCGGGTCTTCCTCCGGTGACGGTGGTGCCCGAAAGCGGGCAGGCAGGGAGGGGCTCGATCTTCGGTTATTAATTTTTCTCTTTCCTTTTTTTTTTTTTTTTTTTTTTTTTCTCCCCCCAAAAAAACCCACCTGTTCTCTGGTTTGTTTTGACTTCGTCGCTACCTGGCGCGCAGCTGTGGTTGTATCGTTCCGTCCCACTCCCTCCCCTCGGGAGATATTTATTTATTTATTTATGTGCAGAGATATTACGATGGCGATGATAATAATGATGACGATAAAAATAAAATCTTGTTGCTGGTTTATTTCCCTCCCTTCGCACCGAAAGCAGCCGCACGGTCCCCGCGGCCGTGCGCCGGGAGCACCGTCGGTCTCCATCCCTCTCCGCCGTGGCCCGACAACGGGACTCGCCCGCCCTGGCGAGCGCGGATGAGCGGGCTCTGCCTTTCTCCGGGTGTAGGTGACCCCTGTCCCCGTGCCGGAGGCTCTCCCAGTCCTCCCCCCGAAGATAAAGTTCGGGTTAGCGTCCAGCTCGGCTGAACACATTTCCCGTCCCATCACGCCTCCCTTCCCCTTTGCAAGCCTGCGAGAGAGAGACACACCATTCGCACACACCTACACGTACGGGGTATAGGTGAATACAAACACCCGGACGGCGCCCGGGCTCGGCTCCTCTCTCCGGGTTTCCGCCGCCGTTACCCGGGAAGGACGGACCTGGCCTCCCTCTGACCTGCCAGGGCTGGTGCCGCTGCCGGTGTCGGCCCTGCTGGGGCTCCCTCCTGCCCCGGCACGGGGTCCTCGCAGCCTCCCGGCAGCGCTTCGCCGTCAGGGAAGGGGAGCGTCTGTTTTTACGCGCAGCTTTTCGGAGGAGAGCCTGGACGGAAAAGCAGCCAGCAAGGCCCCCAAGGCCCGCTACCCCCGGAGGTGCCATCTGCCTCCCCGAGGGTGCGGGACCCCCGCGGCCGCGCTCTCCCGCCGCCGCTCCGTTTGTGCAGGGAAATGCCCACTGTGCGGGAGCCCCGGCTCCCTCTGGGCTACTGGGGACGCGCTCTCTGTTGGCCGGGAGCGGCTGTCCCTGTAGCAGCAGCCGGTGCCCCGGGTCTGCTGGCGGAGACGCAGAGACTGCACCGCCTGGTTCGGAGCCTGGGGAAAGGGCTGGGCTACCATGGAACCCTGCCGGCACTGGAACGGGACCTGCTTTTCATCCTGGAGCATGTCCGAAATAACCACCGGGAAGAGCCAGGAATGGAGATGTCCCTCCTGGAGATTACCTCCCCTTGGAGAAGGTCTATGCAGCTCTGCACATGGGCCGAGCTCGGCGCGGCCATCTGTGCTCTCGCGATCTCTGGGCACCGGAGGTGAAGACAGGGCTGGTAAAAGTGCCACTGACGGGAACAGCCTCATGTCCTGTCTGTAAAAGAAACGTGTCATGCTTTGCAGGTCCCTGCAGCTTTTTGTACAGCTGCAGGGCCCGGAGCTCTGCAGGCTCCTAAAGCTCCATCCCATGAGAGAGCAGAGAGCACAGCCCTGCAGACCCCAAGGCATTGTGGACCTCTGAGGACATCAGGATGGAATGGGGTGTGGGGAACCATGGGGACATGGCAGTGCAGGACAGGCACAGGCAGTACCCATGCCCTGCTGAAGTTGTCCCAATTTTTGTTCTCTCTGGCTGGAAGATGACATGGACAAAATATGTGGGCTACTCCTTTCCTTGGGGCACCTGCCTTCACCCATTACCTCATGTTGCCCTTAGATGTCTTGCTTCCCCCTCCCTGCTTCCTCATTTTTTGGCTCTGCACATCTCCCTGCTGAGGTGGGACAGCTGGGCAAGCTAGTGGTCAGGACACTCCATGGGCAGCCTCTTTCCGCCTCTTTTTGCCATGGCTATTGGAGATGAACTTGACAGATGAGGGATCAAAACCTGACCTTGCAACAAGAGTCTCTCAGTCTCTCCTGGTGCTTGGCCCCTTAATGTTCCCTGTATGTCCCTCTCAGTTCCAGCAGGAAAGACCCCTCCAGGTGACCCTCACTGGCTCAGCAGGGCACTGCTGCAACTCCAGCCCTTGCCTCCCTTCCTGCCCACATTTACCAACCACGTCTTGAAAAGTCATTGCAAAACAGAGAGACAGAAGCAGCCTAACATGGGTTTACCAAAGGTTCTGGTAATTTATTAAACAGGGCCCTGGCACTGAAGTCAGCGAGCAGCCGTAGAGGGTGTGTGTGTGTGTCTGTGTGTCTGTGCGTGTGCTCCCTGTGCCTGTTCAGAGCCGCGGGTCTAAGCCAGCTGGCTGGCAGTGGGATGTGAGAAACACCAGCACTGGGCATCTTCGGAGTGCTGCTGTTGAAGTGCTGCTGTTGAAGTGCTGTTGTGGCAGCGGTGTTCAAACTCTCAACACCCTTCTCTGCCACCACATCTACACCATCTCTCTGGTCCTCCATGGCACAAGCACTGATCTGAAAATACGTACCTGCTCGTGCTCCTGTTCTGGGGCTGGGTGGAGGCAGGCTGGGACAGTTTTTTACCCTTATGAGAGGTTAATGAGGCAGCGGCACTGCCCACCCAGCTTGCCGTGAAACCTGGGCAGCAGTATTGCCAGCACCTGGGGGTCAAATATGTTTTGTCCTGTGGTACTGGAGTTGCTGGACTTCTTCTGGGAAGCAGATAGGAGACTTTCTGGGCATGAAGGTGCAATTCCACTACTGCATCCTCACTGCAGGCACTGTGGCCGTGGGCTGCAAGGCAGAATCCTGCAGTGATGCTGTCCCAGTGTGTGCACACATTATAGAGAAGGTATGCACACATGCGCCTGTGTTCTTTCTGGAGAAAGTCTGTCAGCCAGACAATTTAGCACTAATCCTCAGTCCTAAAAGGTACCTTATATATGTAAAGTAGCAAAGAGAATTCCCCCATATGCTATAATTTTGTCTGAACAGCAGTAGAGTTATCACAATGGATGCCTCCAACAAGACAGTATTAATATTCTCTGATACGTGCTGGCCTCTGCAGCAGACCCTGTGTCCCTTGCAAAGCCCAGTGGGGCTCTCAGTGCACTTGACAGTTATTATGCCACATCCACATGCAGAGATAATCCCTCCTTAGTTGGGCATTTTTCTAATTTAGTGAGAAATCATTACAGCAAATGCTTAGAGTGTCATTTTCAAGGACTCTGGGGTTGGGCAAATTAAAGTCATTTTGCTATGGGAAGAGTGTGGGCACCTCTGCTAAAGCGAATGTCATACCACACCAATTTTCAACTTCTATCTCTAGCCACTTTGACAGCAAATTTCTCAAAGTTATTTAAGCATTTTAGCATCCAAAAGGCCCAGTGTTTCCTGATTGTGAAGGGAACCACATTTGCAAATCCACAAAGAGACCTTAAATATTTTCCAGCACACACTTTTTGGACTGTATTTCTATCTAGCAGATGAATTATTTCTGCCCTAGCATGCACAAACATCCCTTTGGATGTTGTGGAGGCTTTAAAGACTGAGTCTTAAAGTGAAGACGGCTGTCCTGGCAGGGGAAGGAGGACCTTCCTGGAAGAGGAAGGGAAGAGGATGATACTAGTGCTCAGGGCTCCCCTTTCCACCTGTCCCACACCCCATCCCACTGCATATGCAGTCATTCTCCCTTCATCAGTATAGGCAGAAAATGTGAATATGAGAAATGCTTAGTACCTGGAAAAAGCAAGTATCTGGAACGAGGAAACTTGAAACACTAAATTCTGTGATTCTAGTGGCCAAGGTTGTGGGGTTTTTTTTGTGGGTGCATTTTTGGTGGGGTTTGGTCCCTAGACCTCACTTCATTCCACACAAAGGATGCATAAAATAAATTTACAATTGAAAGCGTGTACTGGCATTTTAAAGGCTGTTGCTCTTAACCACAAAACTAATACTATTAACCCAGAGATTCCCTAGTTCCCTTTATCTGCAGTTAGCACTTTTACACAGTGTCAGCTCTGAGCTGGCCCCATGGATCTGGAACAGTGTTTGGAGTGAATGGACTGTTTCTGTTTTGCAACAGCATTACATCAGGTGTAGCTGAGTGTTTCTTTCATTCCCATTTACTTGGAATTAATCTTACTTATGAATTTACTGGCATAACAAGGCTCTATTTTTAATCCTTATGTTCCTGAGAGAGGCTATGAAATTTGACTCCATACTGACAATATCGTTTTGTTTGTGAATGCAATTACTTTAAAATGTAGGTGGGTGTCAACTAAAGACACAAAATAAAATGGTTTTAGATTATATTCCTAATGATTTGAAGACAGGTACATCAACAGTAGCTATCTCTCAATTATACTAATTCTGAAAGTGTTTTTGCTATGAACACAAAGTACTCATTTATCAGGATGTAATTATGCAAGATCAGGAGATCTCCTAGGATACTGACACTGATGATGACAGCAAATGGCTGGGCCTGTTGCTTAATGTGGTTGAAGCTAGACAGGAGTGACTGCCTGGTGCTGGAGAGAGGACTAGTCTGGAAATATTCTATATACTCTATATACCATATAGCCCATATAACCTCTAGCATACATAAATAAAACACAAATTAAAATAATAATAATTAAAAAACCACAACCAAAACCCCTAAAAGAAGTAGTAGCAATTATCATAAACAGGAAAAAAACCCCACAAACTTTATTCTTACTTTTCCTCTATCTCCTTTCTCTTCCTGCTGCAACTTTCCTACATTTCTGTTTTCACCCTTGACATTTCCTGTGAGGCTTCTTCCCAACCAGGGACACCAGGAAAAAGGTAAATTTTCATAATATATTTATTACCAGCCTATATAGATCAAACTGGAAAGTCACATTGAAATAATCTAAGGAGGGACCTAAAGTGTGCCTTACATTGTGAGCCGTATCTTTTTTTTCTGTCTTTTGAAACTCTATTAGTAACTCTCCTTTTAATTGTTTGCTTAGCTTGTAATGTGCCATCTCAGCACTGCACGCTGCCCTTGCCTGGGTCTCATCTTAGCTCTAGTTCTTCTGTGATTTGCAGGTCTCTCTAACTGGATGGAAGAGAGACAAGGCAGCAATCCCCATTTCCCCTCCCTTACCTCACCCTGAAGTCATAGACCAGTATTTTGTCTATAACTGCTGCCAAGGGATTTGTGTTCTTTATTATTTTAGGTGTTGGCGCCAAAAATACTCTGACTGCTGCACTGAGTCTTGAGGCAGGAGACACACCAAAATTCTGCACCTTGGAGTCTTCTCACTACTCAAAGTTGAGAAAGAAAAACAATCCTACATTAGATATGCCTGTTTTATTGGACAGGTATCTTTCCAGCTCATGCTTGGCGTGAATTGCTGCTTTCAAGCTTAACATATGCTGATGGAGGTAGTGTTAGAGCGTGGAGGTAGCTACAGAGATGCCTGGTCCATAAAGGCTGTCCTGCTGAACTAGCTGTTCTCATCTCATGTGGATTGTCTCCTGCATATACAAGATCTCTCTTGTGATTTCAGCTAATGAGCAGTATATGGGACTGCAGAATCACAGAATGGTTTGGTTTGGAAGGGACCTTAGAGATCTTATGCCTTACCATAAATTATTTCTTCCAGAGAAAACTTCGGTTTCTTTGGTCTCCAGGTTGATTCGAGTCTCAGAGATTCGCAGAACCCACAAACTATATTTATCTTCCATGCTACAATGGCAAATTTGAATTTTCTGAAGTGTCTGAACTGGGAGGAGTCCACATTGTACTAGGGGTTAAGTAAGTGAAAACTGGTGACCAGGGAAATGCCTGTCTTTAGTTCCTGGGCATCAAGGTGCTCTCTTGAGCACTAGCAGCCCGCAGCATAGGTGTGCTATGGACATGGACAAAAGATAAGGCAGTTGAAGATCTGCCACTGTAAAACCTGCTGGACCTCATGTCTTCTACCTAGATGCTTGTGGGTGCAGTGAAATGGTCCTGATAGTGTCTGTGGCCTGAGTTCTATCCTAGCAGTGAAGCCTAATCAGAGCTGATTTAACCTCTCCAAACCCAGATCCCAGCTGCTCCAGCATCCCCAAAAGCCTGCTCTGCTACTGCACATCTGCTTAGCATCAAGTCCAGGGCTTCCAGCCCTCCCCTTGTATTGACTGGTGACATCTCCACCTTCCTGGCTGATTCCTGCTCCAGCTTTGAATGCACTTGGCTGTTTCTTCCCATCATTTCACCAGAGACAGTAGTGACAGGACAAGGATAATGGTTTTAAACTGAAAGAGGGTAGATTTAGGTTAGACTTCAGGAAGAAATTCTTCACCATGAGGGTAGTAAGGCACTGGAATAGTTTGCCCAGGGAGACTGTGGAAGCCCCCTCCCTGAAGGTATTTAAGGCCAGGTTGGATGAGGCTTTGTGCAGCCTGGTCTAGTGTGAGGTGTCCCTGCTCTTAGCAGGGAGGTTGGAACTTGATGATCTTTAAGGTTCCTTCCAACCTTAACCGTTCTATGATTCTGTGATCATTCACAATGCTTCCCCCAGTTTCTGTCTTCTCCCCAGGGCCTATCCTTCCAGAGACATTCTGGGGTTCTGTTTCACTCCCAGCCCTGCTTGTACAACTGTTGAAGAAAGCACTCGGGTTGCCAGCAGTGGTGAGCAAGCAGAGCTCCTTTCAGTGCAGGGGATTCACAGTAATTTTAAACCAATTAAGACCAAAGTGCCTCACTCACTGCCATGCTGGCTTCACCGTACACAGTGTCCTGGCACAGCTCCCCATGCACCCCTCCAACCTGCCAGCTCCTCCCAGCCAGTCCCACCTTCACCCAAAACCCCCTCACTGAGCCCTCTGCAGCACTGCCAGATCACACAGCTGAGCTGAATCCCCATCGTGACTGTTGTCTCTTCTTCTACTAAGCTAAGTTTTCTCACTTCTCCATGTCTTTTTAATTTCCCTTCCCTGGATTTCAGTCAATTACCCATTAAAAGCTAAGCATATGCTTTAAAACTCTGCCAGAATGAGCCCTAGATTTTCTTACGTTGTTTTCCACCCTCCATTTGATAGCTACCCCTCTCCCCATTTCCTCAGAACATATGGAGGACATGTATCGAGCTCTTATGTTTAATTTTCCACACATTTTAGGATACACTTTGTATGAAACATGCTACCAGAAGTGACATTCTCTTTGCCTTTCTCTTCCTTTCTTTTTACTTTAGTTAAGCATACGTGTAAAAGAACCTTTCAATAGGTTTGCAGAGTCCAAATACAGTAGAGTAACACAAAGCATTCTGGATATTGCTATGCAAATGACATGCCAAGAATGTTTAGACTGTACCTTGAAGCAGTAAACAAGTTGATTGTCATGGTGTCATGGTAACTAGAGCTGGATCTGCTTCATACAAATGAGGTCCCAACCTTTGTTTGTATTTGGATTGCTAAAGCAACTCAGTGGTCCAAAGCTCATCACCCTGTTGGTCCTTTGGAGAGCCAGAGGTATAAGAAACAGCCTCATGTATTGGGACACCATTTAAAATGAAACAATGAGCTACCCTGACACAGAACTTCAGGTCACCGAGGATATTTAGTTGTACACAGATCCAGGTCGGGTGATCTGTGAGATGCTGTCGGTGCCACGGGGCTTTGCCATGTGCCCTGGGCAGCTCTGCACTCTCACCACTGTAGTTACAGTCTGCAGACATTATGTCTGGGGGCAAGGAGGCTGGTGTTTTAGAACCAGCAAACTGCTTCCATTTCACAAATGTGTGGAAGTTTGGATGCTGGAGAAGACAAGTGGGTCCATAGGATCAAGAACTCAGACTGCTGGGCAGCAGCTTGCATTGCCCAGTTGATGCATGATTTCTTGCCAAGTAAAGCTGTGACTGTGTTCCTGGTTTTGACTCAGCCATCCTTCCCTGGGGAGCAGAGAAGCTCTCTAATGGCCTCGGAGAGTCACACTGACAACTGAGAGATTACACAGCCTTTTTCCTAACCTGGTAATTTAGGATCGAATTATTGCAGGCTCTGATGAGCCGTCTCATTTACTGATACAAATGCATTCTAGGAAATACCTCATCCACGCTGAGCCACCTCAGGCCTGGCATCTCCAAAACTCAGCTTCTCCCTCTGAAAACACAGGTTGCTCTCACAGACCAAACCAGCAACACAGCAACATTTTTCTCCTTTACAAAGCAAACTTACTAGCGTTTTCTCAATTGTTGTGGCAACATAAACTTGAGACTAAGCAAGTTGCCTTACACCAAGCACTCAAAACTCAATTTAAAAAAAGTCCTGTGCCCCATGATAAGTGCCAGTTGATCTCAGAGCACTAATTTGATAGAGGAGTTTGCTCTTTTTGCACTGTCACTGCAGATTTGAGCTTGCCTGGTACAGACCTGGGACTGACCCAGGACTCAGTACACTGGAACCCATGAAACCTTTCAGCACCCATAAACTTTCCAGTCTGCATAGCTTCAACCAAAGTTCATTGGGTCAAAAAGAGGATGGGATTCTTCCCACCAGCCATATGATGTACCTTCTGGTTGGACTAGCACCTAGTAAAACAACATAAGCTAGCGTACAAAGATGAATTAGATGTTTCTTGTGCTAGACGGTTTCTTTTAACCCTTTGGAAATGCTCTGTTATGATTCCTAGCAGATTTAAATGAGGAGAGGCCATTTAGGCTGCAAAATGCCACTGAAAAGCCCATAAATTAATTATTTGTATGTACTTTAAATGTCCAGCATCAGGTGTTTACTCTCACCGTGGCTTTGCAAGCACTTATGGCTGGGGGGGTGGTGAGGAAGTGGTTCGTAAGGTCAGGACCTCAAAATCTAGAATCAGCTGGAGAGCATGAGACAAACTAAAATATTAATCTCTCAAAGGAAGATACAATGGCAAAGAACCAAGCCCCAAATAGCCAACTAAAATATAACAGTCTTTCCCTTACTGCATACTTAGCAAAGAGGTGTTGAGAAGCAGCAGGGACAGGTGGACGTCCCCTCCCAATTTGCCCAGCACGGCCACAGCACTGCCCAGCAGAGTGCCCAACAAAACCTACCAGCACAGGGGCAGCCTTCACCCTGCTGAGAGAGAAGTAAATAGTGTAATCCATGTTGGAAGGTTTTTAGAAAGACGCTTTCAAAGCACATGGCACAGGAGGATCCTTCATATGCTTAAAAATGTGTGAGCTCCTCAGCAGTGCACCAAACCTGCCTTATGCTGCCCAAAGCCTTGCTTGCAGTGCTTTGGGCTCTTTCTCTGTGCTTTGTGTTGGCCTGAGATGCTACATTCCACAGACCTTTTCTATCTCATCTTACCTGAGGTGAGCTGCAATGGTCTGTCTGAACCACTCATAGGCAGCTCCCTAACTCATAGCATCAATAAGAGGAGGGAAATCCTCCAACCCTCTGGAGGACCTGCACTGAAGACATACTGTGAGCAGACCCCAGAGTTAGAGCAGAGAAACAAGCACTGGATGGCAGGACTTACTCTTGCTGCAGGACACATATTGGCCAGGCCAGCTGAATCTGGCCCTGAAAACCATTGCAACCAAGTCAGTCTAGAAATATCAGCTCCAGTGTAGTTTAATGCACTTGCAGTACTAGGAGGGATGCAGAGAAACTCCAGGGACTTCTCTACTCACTGAACTAACCCTTTAAAATGAAGTAACTGCATTTATGCAGCTCCACAAAGCAACTTGTTTAAAGAGTTCAGAGGCGATGAACATGAAGAGCAGCTGGGACAGGGTATGAAGGGGAATCGTCTTCAGCTGGATGCAAAGGCAGGGGGAGGGGGAACTGAGCATATTTTAAACATGGTGAAGCAGTTTAATAACTGTTTTAAGCCTGTTCATCAGTGCAAGGCAGACTAGAAAGAGATCCAGAAGAAGAATCTCCTGGGAAGAATCTCTTGGTCTGTGAAATGAACATGTCCACTCCAGTCATGCCCTTTGTGTCCATTTCCAGGCTGGAGTTGTGGGAATGAGTGCACGACCAAGAATTTTTCTTTCCTGTTGCTCATCAGCCACTACAATGTCTCCTTGGAAGTAGCTCACAGGAAGCATGAGAAATCCTATAAGATTAAATCAAACTCTGACCTAGGAGGAGGATGGAAGGGCTTTACCCAAATCATCTAAATTCACTACTGAGGGCAATTTACATGCTATCAGGGATCAGATGCTTAAATCTATTCAAGTGACTTTATATTAGCCTCTTCTGGCAGAGTTGGTCCTGAAGCCTAGAAAAGTCTCTTACAATCTTCACAAAATGACTAGTGGGAAAGTCCTAATTGCTTACTGAAACATTGCTTTTCCTGAAGCAGAACTTGAACACTGCTCTATGTGGTGAGTGCAGTTTTGGGTGGTTCAGCAAATACAGCAGAACCATCAGTGCTGTCTTCAGCAGAGTTGAGGTAGGCACCAGAGCCCAGAAAGGCTGGAGAGAGAGCTGAAGGGCTGTTATGTCCCCTCCACTGCATGCTGCAGGATGCTCAGTGGAGCTGCAGAGCCATCCCCTGGGGAGACCCTGACTGCAGGAAGAAGCTTTGTTTACAGAGTAGCATCACAAACATGTGGAACTGAAGTTAGCAGCTGGTTGTAAAAAGAGACCTGTTTGGGCAGATGGCATGTATGTGCCATGGCTGAGATCAGAACCCTCAGAGGGCTTCCTGGGAGGTGCTCTCTGCCTTTGGGAATCCCTCCTCTGCTTGGTAAGGGTGTATTTGTGGGGCTATGTGCCAAACTCCAGGGATCACTTGGCACCTTGTATCCAGGGAGCTGCTCCAGGTGGCAGGTCTTCAGAGCTCCACAGTGCAATCAGTCCAAACCAGACAGGCTGGGTGTTCTATCTCCATGACTTTCCCAAGGTGCTGGTCCCCTTTATCTCTGGTTGTATTTCAAGCAATTCCTCTATGTTTTGTCTCTGTCTGCATACACCAGCACCATGTCTGCCTCCAGAGCTCTCTTCTGCTAACTCATGTAACATGCTCATCATGGTGGCTGCATTTCTCTCCTACTGTTGCCTCATGTTCTCTTGCACCTTTCCTGTCCCAGCTGCCTCAACCCATCTCTGGGGTCTTCTGTTCATTGACCTCTGAGGGGAGGGAGACATGTTGTGCCCTCTACAGCACCTAGTCCCTGCTTCCTGTTCTCTTACATGCTTACAGAAACCCACAGGTTCACATCAGAATGCACAGCCCTCCCATGGCACACCACACATGCCATGGCTTGCTGGCTGCTCTGACAGTGTTTCCTGAGGTCCCTTTGTTAAATAAACAACAACAGAGATTGCTGCTCCCTGCCTGGGTTATTGTATTCCTAACACAGAGCTTCTGCTTTGAATAACACTGTGCAAACCTAACAGTCACATCTTTGTCCTTCAAAATGAAAAAAATAAAATAAAATTAAAAAATATCCAAAAATGGATGTTCTGTTGTGAGACAGAGCTAGTCCTAGTGGGGCTGCAATTTGGTCCCAAAAGTAGAATAAGTCCTCAAAGGACCTGCTGAATTTAAGAAATAAAATCCCTGGTGTGTTTGGGTAAGAAAATAAGCTAACAGATGCTGGAGGCTTTCCCCTGGGACAGCCCTGGAGGCAACAGGGCTTTGGGGAAGAAAGGCTCTGGGATGCCTTCCTCTTCACTTTGCTCTGTCCTGGTTAGCAGCCCAAACCAGGTGAAACTTCTTTTATATACCAGTATTTAGATACCAGCAGCTGCTGTTCAGTGGCTACATGTTGGCTTGACACTGGCAGGATATTAGTAGCCATGTTTATCACCGTAAG